>NC_092715.1:161748685-166717413 GCF_047496885.1 Scyliorhinus torazame
AATTCCTTTCAGGGGAGATGGTGGTGTAGTGGTATTGTTGCTAGACTAGTAATCCAGAGACCAAAATAATGATATTGGGACCCCGGGTTCAAATCCCACCATGGCAGATGGTGGAATTTAAACTTAGTAAAATATCTGGAATTAAAAGTCTAATGATGATTGTGAAACTATGTCGATTGGCTTAAAAAACTCTTCAGGGAAGGAAGTCTGCCATCCTTACCTAGTCTGGCCCTACACGTGACTCCAGATTGTGCCAAAGTTGGGAGTGCTCTCTGACAGACTAGTCATAGAACTGACAGGCAATGCTCCAGACACCACTATCACCATCCCTGGGTACAACAGCACCTCGCACACCTGTCCTCTACCCTGAAAAACTTGCTCATCTGGGCCACCGTCAAAGGTGGACTACCTTTAACTGGCACATTATATTAACCCTGCTTAGGGCATCTGCCACAGACCTTATCTCTCCTACTAGCTCATCTTCCTACTTGCCCTTGAGCTCCTTCACCGGATTTTCCTCTGATTCCAAAAGTTCCTGATAGATATCTGATACCTTCCCCTCTCCCACCCATGTACTGGAGGACTACTCTGTCCTGTATCCCCCATGGAGCAGCAGGAAGACCGGAACCTGCCTTCTCAAGAAGACTCGTACCTGCAGATACCTAAACCTGCTGGCAATTCAAATTTATCCTCCAAGGCTTTCAAGCTGGGGAATCTCCTGTCGATAAATAGATCCCCCCATTCTCCTAATTCCTGCCCTTTGCCATCTCCGGAACCCACCATCCAGCCTACCCGGTACACAACTGATGGTTATAATAAATCGGGGTCCAAAACCGATGATCCCTCCACTCTCATATCTCCTCACTGCCCCCAGATTCTCAGAGCCGCCACCACTACCGGACATGTGGCGTATCGGACCGGCGAGAACGGAAGAGGTGCCGTTATCAGTGCTCCCAAAACTTGTGTCTTTACATGACACCGGCCTCCATTCGTCCCCCACCCCAGCTGTTCCATTGCCTTCCCTGTAGTCAATAGCCCAAACTCCACCTGTAACCTCCGCCGTTCCCTCAATAGCCCTGCGTCGGGGGCCTCCGAGTATCTCCTGTCCACCTGGAGTATCTCCTCAACTAACTTATGTAGCAGTTTAGCATCTACATTCAGTCGAAAAATTGGCCTGTATGACCTGCATTGCTCCGGATCCTTCACCCGTTTGAGGGTCAATGAGATCGAGGCCTGCAACATTGTTTGGGGAGGACTCCCTTCTCTCTTGCTTCATTAAATGTCCTCACCACCAGTGGGCTCAATATCTCCGAAAACCTCTTATAGAATTCCACCGGGTAGCCATCCGGCCCCAGGGCCTTGCCCGACGGCATGCCCTCCAGCTCCTCCATTATTTCCTCAATTTCAATTTGGGCTCCCAGCCCTTCCACCAGATCCTCATCCATCCTCGGGAACCTCAACTGACCCAAAAACTGCCTCATCCCCTCCACCCCAGCCGGTATAATTCCAACTCGTATAATTTGCCTGTAAAAGTCCTTAAACAGCTTATTCACCCCCACTGGGTCCAGGACCGTGATCCCACCTCTACTATTTACTCTCCCTATCTCCCTGGCTGCCTCCCTTTTTCTGAACTGGTGAGCTAACATTCTGCTTGCCTTTTCCCCATAACTCGTAGATCGCCCCCCCCCCCCCCCCCCCCCTCTTGCCTTCCTCAGCTGTTCCATTGCCTTCCCTGTAGTCAATAGCCCAAACTCCGACTTCCGGGTGCGGCGATGACCAGCTGAGTCGCACGTTTCGGCAGCTCCCGGTGAAACGGACTTTTGGGCTCTTGATAGGAGCCCCAACGGCAATTTTGACGGCTAAAAAACACTGTGCGGTAAACCAGAAGGGAATCCCCCCCTGGATACGGGATGAAAAAAGGAGGAGAAAGTGGCCGGATTGCAGTGGATCCTTTAGAACAGCGGCAAGGAAGGCAAGCAAAAACCAAGATGGCGTCGGAAGGTGGCAGTTTAACATGGGGCCCTGAACAACAAGAGTTCTTGAAATGCTGTGTGGAAGAGCTCAAAAAGGAAATGAAGAAAGAGCTGTTGGCCCCGATACTACAGGCGATCGAAGGGCTAAAGGAGGAACAAAAGACCCAGGAGCGGGAGCTTCGGGTCGTGAAGGCAAAGGCAGCCGAGAATGAGGGACGACATACAGGGCCTGGGTGGTGAAGACGGAGACGCATGAGGCACATCAGAAACGATGTGTGGAAAGGTTGGAGGGCACTGGGAGAACAATGCAAGGAGGAACAACCTGAGGATTCTTGGTCTTCCTGAAGGTGCGGAGGGAGCGGACGTCGGGGCATATGTGAGCACGATGCTGCACTCGTTAATGGGAGCGGAGGCCCAGGCGGGTCCGTTGGAGGTGGAGGGAGCATACCGAGTGATGGCGCGAGGACCGAGAGCAGGAGAAATTCCCAGAGCCATAGTGGTGAGATTCCTCCGTTTTAAGGATAGAGAAATGGTCCCTTAGATGGGCAAAGAAAACTCGGAGCAGTAAATGGGAGAACGCGGTGATCCGCGTTTATCAAGACTGGAGTGCGGAGGTGGCGAGAAGGAGGGCGAGCTTTAATCAGGCCAAGGCGGTGCTTCATAAAAAGAAGAAAAATTTGGAATGCTGCAACCGGCAAGACTGTGGGTCACATATCGAGGGAGGCACCACTACTTTGAGACGGCGGATGAAACGTGGACTTTTATTGTGGAAGAAAAACTGGAATGAGCAGGTTATTAAAAAGAACGTTTGAACAAAGTGGTGGGGCGAATGTGGGGGGCGAAGAGGGGGGTTAAAAAGGGGGGAAAGAGGAGTTTTATGTACTAATCCTGCGATGTGGTAACTTTTCTCTCTTCCACAGGTGGTGATGGGGGGGAGGAGGGGAGGTGGAGGAGATGGGGCGTTGGCCATTGGGGCGGGGCCAAGGGAGAAGCGCGGGCTTGGTTCCCGCGCTATGATAATCATGGTGGGAATAGAGAAGCAGGAAGGAGGGGGCGTCGCACGGTGCAAGCCGAGGTCACGGGGGGAAGCCGAGGTTGGCCAGAGTTTGCTGACTTCTGGGAGCAACATGGGGGGAGTAATTACGCTAGCGGGGATCTAGCGGGGGGGGGGGGTGGGAGGGGGGAATTACTGGGTTGCTGCTGCTGGAGAGAGGGGGGAGCTGGTATGGGAGGGGATGGGCGGGGGGGGCACCGCCTGGGAGAGATACAGCTGCGTGGGAACCGGGTGAGGAGCTGGAAAAAGGGGATGGCTAATCGACAAGTGGGGGGGGTAGGAAGCCCCCCAACCCGGCAGATCACGTGGAACGTGAGAGGGCTGAACGGGGCCTATAAAAGAGGGCACGGGTACTCGCACACCTTAAGAAACTTAAGGCAGATGTGGTTATGTTACAGGAAACGCACCTGAAACTGATAGACCAGAGTTAGGGCTACGCAAAGGATGGCTGGGGCAGGTGTTCCATTCGGGGCTAGATGCGAAAAACAGGGGGGTGGCTATATTAGTGGGGAAGCGGGTAATGTTCGAGGCAAAGACTATAGTGGCGGATAACGGGGGCAGATACGTGATGGTGAGTGGCAAACTACAGGGGGAGACGGTGGTTTTGGTAAACGTATATGCTCCGAACTGGGATGATGCCAATTTTATGAGGCGGATGCTAGGACGCATTCCGGACCTAGAGATGGAAAGCTGATAATGGGGGGAGATTTTAATACGGTGTTGGAACCAGGGCTGGATAGGTCGAAGTCCAGGACTGGGAAGGAGGCCCGGCCAGCAGCCAAGGTACTTAAAGATTTTATGGAGCAGATGGGAGGTGTAGACCCGTGGAGATTTAGCAGACCTAGGAGTAAGGAGTTCTCGTTTTTCTCCTATGTCCATAAAGTCTACTCGCGAATAGACTTTTTTGTGCTGAGAAGGGCGTTGATCCCGAAGGTGAGGGGAACGGAGTATACGGCTATAGCCATTTCGGATCATGCTTCACACTGGGGTGGACTTGGAGATAGGGGAGGAAACAGGAGAGCGCCCACCCTGGAGAATGGACATGGGACTAATGGCAGATGAGGGGGGTGTGTCTAAGGGTGAGGGGATGCATTGAAAAGTACTTGGAACTCAATGATAATGGGGGAGGTCCAGGTGGGAGTGGTCTGGGAGGCGCTGAAGGCGGTGGTTAGAGGGGAGCTGATATCAATAAGGGCACATAAAGGGAAGCAGGAGAGGAAGGAACGGGAGCGGTTGCTGCAAGAACTTTTGAGGGTGGACAGACAATATGCGGAAGCACCGGAGGAGGGACTGTACAGGAAAAGGCAAAGGCTACATGTAGAATTTGACTTGCTGGACTACAGGCACTGCAGAGGCACAATGGAGGGAAGGCACAGGGTGTACAGTACGAATATGGGGAGAAGGCGAGCAGGTTGCTGGCACACCAATTGAGGAAAAGGGGGAGCAGCGAGGGAAATAGGGGGAGTGAGGGATGAGAAGGAGAGATGGAGCGGGGAGCGGAGAGAGTGAATGGAGTGTTCAAGACATTTTATAAAAAATTATATGAAGCTCAACCCCGGATGGGAGGGAGAGAATGATGGGCTTCTTGGATCGGCTGGAATTTCCCAAGGTGGAAGAGCATGAAAGGGTGGGACTGGGAGCACAGATCGAGGTAGAAGAAGTGGTGAAAGGAATTAGGAGCATGCAGGCGGGAAAGGCCCCGGGACCGGATGGATTCCCAGTCGAATTCTATAGAAAATATGTGGACTTGCTCGCCCCGGTATTGACGAGGACCATTAATGAGGCAAAGGAAAGGGGACAACTGCCCCCGACTATGTCTGAAGCAACGATATCGCTTCTCTTAAAGAAGGAAAAGGACCCGCTACAATGCGGGTCCTATAGACCTATTTCCCTCCTAAATGTAGATGCCAAGATCCTGGCCAAGGTAATGGCAATGGAGAATAGAGGAATGTGTCCCCGGGGGTGGTCCACGAGGACCAAACTGGGTTTGTGAAGGGGAGACAGCTGAACACGAATATACGGAGGCTGTTAGGGGTAATGATGATGGCCCCACCAGAGGGGGAAACGGAGATAGTAGTGGCGATGGATGCCGAGAAAGCATTTGATAGAGTGGAGTGGGATTATTTGTGGGAGGTGTTGAGGAGATTTGGTTTTGGAGAGGGGTATGTTAGATGGGTGCAGCTGTTGTATAGGGCCCCGATGGCGAGCGTGATCACGAATGGACGTGAGATCTGTATATTTTCGGCTCCATAGAGGGACAAGGCAGGGATGCCCCTCTGTCCCCATTATTGTTTGCACTGGCAATTGAGCCCCTGGCGATAGCGTTGAGGGGTTCCAAGAAGTGGAGGGGAGTACTTAGAGGAGGAGAAGAACACCGGGTATCCTTTGTATGCGGACGATTTGCTACTATACGTGGCAGACCCGGCGGAGGGGATGCCAGAAATAATGCCGATACTTGGGGAGTTTGGGGATTTTTCAGGGTATAAATTGAACATGGGGAAAAGTGAGTTGTTTGTGGTGCATCCAGGGGAGCAGAGTAGAGAAATAGAGGACCTACCGTTGAGAAAGGTAACAAGGGACTTTTCGTTACCTGGGGATCCAGATAGCCAAGAATTGGGGCACATTGCATAGGTTAAATTTAACGCGGTTGGTGGAACAAATGGAGGAGGATTTCAAGAGATGGGATATGGTATCCCTGTCACTGGCAGGGAGGGTGCAGGCGGTTAAGATGGTGGTCCTCCGAGATTCCTCTTTGTGTTTCAGTGCCTCCCGGTGGTGATCACGAAGGCTTTTTTAAAAAGGATTGAAAAGAGCATCATGGGTTTTGTGTGGGCCGGAAGACCCCGAGAGTGAGGAAGGGATTCTTACAGCGTAGCAGGGATAGGGGGGGGCTGGCACTACCGAGCCATAAGTGAGTATTATTGGGCCGCCAATATTTCAATGGTGAGTAAGTGGATGGGAGAGGAGGAGGGAGCGGCGTGGAAGAGATTAGAGAGGGGCGTCCTGTAGGGGGGACTAGCCTACAGGCTATGGTGACAGCCCCATTGCCGTTCTCACCGAGGAACTACACCACCAAGCCCGGTGGTGGTGGCTACACTGAAGATTTGGGGACAGTGGAGACGGCATAGGCGAAAGACTGGAGCCTTGGGGGGGTCCCCGATAAGAAACAACCATAGGTTTGCCCCGGGGGGAATGGATGGGGGATATGGAATGTGGCAAAGAGCAGGAATAACGCAACTGAAAGATCTGTTTGTGGATGGGGAAGTTCGCGAGTCTGGGAGCGCTGACCGAGAAATAAGGGTTGCCCCAAGGGAATGCATTCAGGTATATGCAACTGAGGGCTTTTGCGAGGCAACAGGTGAAGGAATTCCCGCAGCTCCCGACACAAGAGGTGCAGGACAGAGTGATCTCAAAGACATGGGTGGGGGATGGTAAGGTGTCAGATATATATAGGGAAATGAGGGACGAAGGGGAGACTATGGCAGATGAACTAAAAGGGAAATGGGAAGAAGAGCTGGGGGAGGAGATCGAGGAGGGGCTGTGGGCAGATGCCCCTAAGCAGGGTAAACTCGTCGTCCTCGTGTGCCAGGGCTAAGCCTGATTCAGTTTAAGGTATTACACAGGGCGCATATGACTGGAGCACGGCTCAGTAAATTTTTTGGGGTGGAGGATAGGTGTGCGAGGTGCTCGAGAAGCCCAGCGAATCATACCCATATGTTTTGGTCATGCCCGGCACTACAGGGGTTTTGGATGGGGGTGACAAAGGTGCTTTCAAAAGTAGTGGGGGTCCGGGTCGAACCAAGCTGGGGGTTGGCTATATTTGGGTTTGCACAAGAGCCGGGAGTGCAGGAGGCGAGAGAGGCCGATGTTTTGGCCTTTGCGTCCCTAGCAGCCCGGCGCAGGATACTGTTGATGTGGAAAGAAGCCAAGCCCCCGGGGGTGGAGACCTGGATAAATGACATGGCAGGGTTTATAAAGCTCGAGCGGATTAAGTTCGTTCTAAGGGGGTCGGCTCAAGGGTTCACCAGGCGGTGGCAACCGTTCGTCGAATACCTCACAGAAAGATAGATGGAATGGAAAAAAGAAGGCAGCAGCAGCAGCCCAGGATCGGCGGGGGGGGGGGGTGGGGGGGGGGGGGGGGGGGGGGAGGGGGGGGGGGAGATGAGGGGGGGGGGGGGGGGGGGGAGGAGGAACCAGAAGGACTCTCAGGGTTGTTAATATATACTGTATAATATGTATAGGTCGTTGCGACAGATAATTATATATTGGACTGTTAAATTATATTTTTGGAGAGTGTTACTTGTGATAAGGTAGTTGCCAATTAGGGTTAGTTTTCATTTTTTGTTATTTATTATTTATTCATTTTCTGTTTATAAAATAGGTCATTGTTATTTGTGTTGTTATAATATTGTGTAAAAGGATGCACAATGTACTGTGTTGGTTGACCAAAAAGTTTTCAATAAATATTTATTAAAAAAAAAAAAATAGCCCAAACTCCACCTGTAACCTCCGCCGTTTCCCTCAGTAGCCCTGCGTCGGGGGCCTCCGAGTATCTCCTGTCCACCTGGAGTATCTCCTCAACTAACCTATCCCTCTCAGCCCATTCCACCTTTTCTCTTTGGGCCCGTATCAAGATTAATTCCTCCGTGACCACTACCTTCAAAGCTTCCCAGACCGTTGCTGCAGAGACCTCCCCCATGTCATTTGTTTTTGTAGCCACCTGGGTTGGCTACTTCCCTGATTTAAAAATGGCGATCCGCAAAGAATGCAGGGAAATTCAGTCAAGCCAGGAAAAACAGCAGGTGCAAAGTTTCCCTGTGTATTAGAACTTGCAGAAACCCAGACAGCACTGAAAGTAGCGACCATCCACATATTAATGAGCGATCCCTGGGAACAATTGGAAACATTTAAGGTGAATAAGGCCAAGCCAGACCCCTCGGCGCCAGCAGGAGCCAAGACAAAGGAAGGCCAACGGACACTTAGGAACCACCCAGCGATCAGGGAACAGCTCCCAGTATTGGAGAAATCGATCCAAGTGATCATAACTTAGTCCAATCACTTGGAACCAGGTACGGGGGTCCGCCCAAAGGGGCGGGAAACCCCTGGGGGACTATAAAATAGAGTCCCCAAGTTCAATTGTCCTTCTTGGCAGGGTCACTCAGCAACTCGAAACAACCCTTGACAGTGACCTGCCTAGCCGCTACATCAACCAAGTAAGTCTCCAAGTCAACGCACGCTACGAGATAGGCGCTCCTAGCTACCAGTCTATACCAGCTTTGAATCCTGCAGACTCAGAATCTGAACAAAAGGCCATTTGTTCCCCTGACCTGGTGGGCCAGTTCCAAAGCTAAGTATAGGCCGTTTAGTGTTAGAGATAGTCTAGTAAGTAGAGTTTTATGCATGAGTAGTGATTGACTGTGTATAATAAATGTGTTTTGATTTGAATCTTACTAACTGGTGTATTGAGTTATTGATCAGCACTTGAACTTGAACCTTGTGGTGGTATCATAAAGATACCTGGCGACTCTAGAGCAAAGGTTACAGAACCAGAGCAAATTAAGTAAAGACACAACAAGCAACATTTAAGAGCCAACCAAAAGTTAGCAACAGTTTCCATGTAATTCTGGATGGACGTGTTCGCCCGCCCACAGACCGCTTTGTCTGCTAAACAACCCCACATCCAGCCTCCATAGTGGGCGTTGCCCCTCTCTCCCAAACTAACCTGTAGATCCACCCCAATGTGGGGCATGATTCGACACTGCGATTGTCGAGTACTCAGTATCCACCACCCTGGCATTAGAGCCCTGCTCAGAACAAAAAAGTCGATTCGAGAGTATACCTTGTGGGCATGTGAGAAAAAAGAAAACTCCTTCGCCCCTTGGCCGTGCAAACCTCCATGGGTCTACTCCCCCCATCTGTTCCATAAACCCCCTTCAGTTCCTTTGCCGCGGCTGGCACCCTCCCTGTCCTGGATTTTGACTGGTCCAATTCCGGATCAATGACTGCGTTAAAATCTCCCCCCATGACCAAGTTATGTGACTCTAAGTCTGGGATCTTACCTAACTCCGCCTCATAAATTCCACATCGTCCCAATTCGGAGCATATACGTTCCCGAGTACCACCCGCACCCCGTCCAGTTCCCACTCACCATTATGTACCCCTGCCCCCCCCCTGTATCTGACACGATTCTCCCTGCCTCGAATGCCACACGTTTATTAATCAAAATCGCTACCCCCCCTGGTCTTTGAGTCCAGCCCTGAGTGGAATACTTGGCCAACCCACCCCTTTCTCAATCTCGTCTGGTCTGTAACCTTTAGGTGTGTCTCTTGTAGCATTGCCACGTCCGCTTTCAGCCCCCTCAAATGCCCGAACACGCAAGCCCTCTTGACCAGTCCATTCAGCCCCTCTAACATAGAACATAGAATGATACAGTGCAGTACAAGGCCCTTCGGCCCCACGATTGCACCGACGTTCCATGTAATTCAGCCTGGTCGGGGGATGTCCCGCCCCCTACACCCCCCTGCCGACTAACCATCACCCTTTTTAGGCCAGCCTCCAGCCTGCGTCCCCGGCCTCCTTGAGCCCGCCCTCGGGCATCCTCTGTCCCCCGACCTCCTCCCATTTGTCCCCCAGTAACAGTTCATCCCCTGTCAGCAAAACAGCTCTCCTCCCCCCCCCCCTGGTAACGGCACCAGAAACCCAACTCCCCATATCAAGCTAAAGCTTATCACGCTCACCCCCCCACTGTGCTTCCATGAGTCAGCTGGCATAGCTGACCTGATAGTTCCCACCCATGGCACAAACATTCTGTCTCCCCATTGTTCTGTCCCCCCTCCCTCCACTTGGACAAACATATTCAAAGCATCACATTCCCAGTAAACAAACAGCAGAAAAAACAGTGGGGAAAAAAACCACATAAAAATCAACCACAAACCACCACCCCCCCCCCCCACTCCACCCAGCTCCCATTAAGACAAAATTAACTTTAGCCATCAAAACAGCCCCTTATTGCACATAACACTACTTAATCAAACCCAGCACAAAAGTGATTGTCAACAAATCCCCATTGCAGTACTCTCCCCCAAGGATTCAGTGTCTTTAGTTCACATCCAGTGTTTTTTCCCTGATGAAAGCCAAGCATCATCTGGTGTTTTGAAGTAAAATTCCCGAGTCCTCATATGTGACCCACAGACGCGCTGGGTACAGCATCCCGAACTTCACCCCCCTTCTTAAAGAGGGTTGAATTTTTTCCCATTAAACTCGGCTCGCCTCTTGGCCAGATCCACGCCCAGGTCTTGATATATGCGCAGCTCACAATTCCTCCCACTTGCTGCTCCGTTCTTTCTTGGCCCACCGCAGAACATGTTCCTTGTCCAGGAATCGGTGCATACGTTCCACCATCACCCTCAGCGGCTCGTTCGCTTCGGGGCTTCTTCGCGAGGGCTCTGTGCACTCTATCCACTTCCAGTGGCCGAGGGGATGCCTCAGCCCCCATCAACATCTCCAGCATGTTCGTCGCATAGGCCCTCGCATCCGATCCCTCACTGCCCTCAGGGAGGCTGACGATTCTCAGGTTCTGTCTCCTAGACCTGTCTCTCCAAGTCCTCCAGCTTCTTCTGCATTCTTTTCTGGCGGTCATTCAACATCTCCACCTTGGTCTCCAGCATGGTTAGGTATTCTCATGCCACGGACACCTTTTTCTCCACCTCCTGGATCGCACATCTGTGGATTTCTTGATTCTGCACAACTTGATCAATCAAAGCCTTGATCGGGTCCAGCATGTCCTTCTTAAGCTTGGCGAAGCAATCTTCAAAAAACTTTACCAGTTGGTCTGTCGACCCACTGTGCCATCTCCCCGCATCCCTGCTTCTCCGCCATGCTTTCCCGCGTTGCCAGCTCTGCTCGCGTCTTTCTTGTAGAACTTTGTCTTCTCACACGGCCACTTCTGGTCCAATTCTCCATACACTGGAGGGGGATTTCTCCTCACCGTCTCACTCTCCACTGATTCATCCAATAAAATCTGGGGAAAAATTGGAGAAAAAGGTCCAAAGGTCCGTCAAATGTGCGACCTACTCCTCCATGGCCGCCACCAGAACTCGGCGGTGGACAATTAAACAACTCACTGGAGGAGCAGGCTCCACAAAGAGCCCCCATCCTCCATGATGGAGGAAACCCAGCACATATGTGCAAAAGACAAGGCTGAGGCATTTGCAACAATCTTCAGCCAGAAGTGCCGAGTGGATGATCCATCTCAGTCTCCTCCAGAGGTCCCCAGCATCACAGGCGTCAGACTTCAACCAATACGATTCACTCCACGTGATATCAATAAACGGCTGAAGACATTGTATACTACAAAGGCCCTGACAATATTACAGCAATAGTGCTGAAGACTTGTGATCCAGAACTTGCTGCACTCCTAGCCAAGCTGTTCCAATGCTGTTACAGCACTAGCATCTACCCGGCATTGTGGAAAATTGCTCAGGTGTGTCCTGTACACAAGAAACAGGACATATCCGTGCAGCCAATTACCACCCTATCAGTTTGTCTCCAACATCAGAAAAGTGAGGAAAGGAGTCATTAACAACAGTGCTATCAAGACTCAGCAATAACCTGTTCACGGGCACTCAGTTTGGGTTCCGCCAGGGTCACTCAACTCCTGCCCTCATGACAACCTTGGTTCAAACATTGACAAAAGATCTGAACGCTGGAAGTGAGGTGAGACTGACTGCCCTTGACATCAAGGCAGCATTTGACCAAGTATAGCATCAAGGATCCCCAGCAAAACTGGAATCAATGGGATTCAGGGGTGAAACTCTCCAATGGTTGAAGTCATACCTGACACAAAGGAAAATCGTTGTGGTGGTTGGAGGTCAATCATCTCAGTTCCAGGATAACACTGCAGGAGTTCCTCAGGGTCGTGTCCTGGGCCGACCAATCTTCAGCTGCTTCATCAATGACCGCCCTTCCATCATAAGGTCAGAAGTGGTGATGTTTGCGGATGACTGCACAATGTTCAGCACCATTCGCAACTCCTTAGATAATGAAGCAGTCCATGCCCAACTGCAGCAAGACCTGGCCTTTATCCAGGCTTGGGCTGACAAGTAGTAAGTTACATTTGTGCCACACAAGTACCAGGCAATGACCATTACCTGCAAGAGAAGATCAAACCATCGCCCCTGAATATTCAATGGCATTACCATTGTTGAATCCCGCACAATCAACATCATCCTGGGGGTTACATTTGATCAGAAACTGAACTGGACGAGCCATATTAGTACTGTGGCTACTAGGGCAGGTCAAAGTCTAGGAATCCTATTGCGAGTAACTCATCTTCTGACCCCCCCCCCCCAAAGCCTGTCCAACATCTACAAGGCACAAGTCAAGGTGAAATGGAATACTCTCCACTTCCCTGGATGAGTGCAGCTTCAACAACAATCAAGAAGCTCAACATCATCCAGGGCAAAACCTGCTTGATTGCTCCCCCTTCCACAAACATTTATTCCCTCCACCACTGACGAACAGTGGCAGTAGTGAGTACCACCTACAAGATGCACTGCAGAAACTCACAACGGTTTGTTAGACAGCACTTTCCAAACCCACGACCACTACCATCTAGAAGGACAAGAGCAGCAGATACCTGGGAACCCCACCACCTGGAGGTTCCTCTCCAAGCCACTCACCACCCTGACTTGGAAATATATCGACGTTCCTTCACTGTCGCTGGGTCAAAATCCCAGAACTCCCTCCCTAGCAGCACTGTGGTGTGCCTACACCTCTAGGACTGCAGCGGTTTAAGAAGCCAACTCATAACCACCTTCTGAAGGGCAACTAGATATGGGCAATAAACCAGCGATGCCCACATCCCATAAATGAATAAACAAAACAAAAAAATTAGCATCACTTATTAATATTTTTTCCTTCATAAAGGTTTCTGGAATACGAATTGTAGCATCAGCTGACATCAACGATTGATCTGCCCCAGTAGCTCTTTGAAATTTTAATTTGTTTACTTCGGCAGAGACGCAGAGGGAGATGGCCCAGTCCCAGAGGGAAATGGCGGATGTGATACAAACACAGAAGGTGTTGGCACAGCCGCAGAATGATGTGGCGCAATCCCAGATGGAGCTGATCCACTCCCTGTGCTCCATAGCTCCCAGCGCACAGACTATGGTGGAGACCAGAGCGGGCCTCCAGCACTGGCAGCGCTAGTTGGTGGGGCAGCCTCTGCTCGCACCCACGTCCCATGCAGTAGTCAGGCAACCCGAGGGAGTAGGAAGTGATGGGGCCCACGCCAGTCACTCAGTCAGGGGAGGTGCTGGAACGCTGCAGCACCTCAGGCTCCTCCCCTTCCCCATCCTGCCCCTGGTGCATTGGTGGGCAGCGGGCAGAACGGGTTGGCACCTCGCCACCCGGGACACCCAAGCAGCAGTCAGCTCCATCCAGGCCCGGTGGCCCCAGACGTGCCCACTAACAGGCACCCAGGTCGCAGGGCAGGAATCACAGCATGCCGCCTCTACTCCTGCTGTACAATCTGAGGAACCACCTAGACATAGCTTTAGGGCCTGTAAGGCTAGCACATTAGACACGAGTTAAGTTGGCATGGGTGCAGGGCACAGTTTGGTGATGGGGCTAGGGCACAAATCTGTAAATATTCGTTCACGTTAAACACCTGTTCACACTGTTACAACCTGTCTCGGTGCTGTCAGATGGGTGTGAGGGGTGGGCTGGTCTGGGCTGGTCGGCGGGGGTGGATAGGCAGACGGGGGTGTGGTGAAGAGGCGGAATTTGGGTGACCTGGGCTCCCTACCCTCCCCATCAGCACCACCGCCACCCCAGGGATCCGATCGGACTGTGTGATGGAATGGTCAACTCGCATGCAGGGATCACCCAGGTGGACGGTGGAAAGTGCTACCTTGAGCAGGAGTCAGACGTTGTCAAATGATGTGGAGCACCAGAGCTCATTGCAGAGTGGGTTATCATCATCCTCCATCCCATGGACCAGACCCGCTGTTACTGCCAATCCAGGGGCCCGCACACCAGTGTGGCCGGTATGTAGGTATGTATCGGACAGCACGTTGACGCAGTGGTAGCACTGCAGTCTCATGGCGCCGAGGTCCCAGGTTCGATCCCGGCTCTGGGTCACTGTCCGTATGGAGTTTGCATATTCTCCCCGTGACTGCGTGGGTTTTGCCCCCAGAACCCAAAGATGTGCAAGGTAGGTGGATTGAACATGCTAAATTACCCCTTAATTGGAAAAAATGAATTGGGTACTCTAAATAAAAAAATAAAAAAATCTTTTTAAAATGTAGGTATGTATCACGGAGATAGTTGCAGACGAGGGGTGGCCAGGGAGAGGGGGGTGCGGATGAGTGAAGGGGCGTGCAGTGTACGTGACCCTGGCCAGCCCCCCCCCCAGTCAGTAAACCTCGAGGCGAGAGTGTCCTGTCAGGGGGCCTCTTATGCCTGCCTGGGCCTCATGTCCTGTCCATCCTCACCCTCCCCCCGCAAGCTCCACGATGGACGAGGCCTGGCATTCCTCTTCCTTCAACACATCGCCCCTCTGCTGTGCGATGTGGAGGATGCAGCGGGCCTCCACGAGGCGGGACATACATCCCGTCGATCACCCCCTGGGCCCGGGGCATCCCGGCAACGGCGGTGAACCCCGCTGTCTGAGAATCCTGGTGGGCTCGGGCCACATTGAAATGGATGTATTGGGCCAGCTGTGCATACAGGGGCTCCGTGAAGGCGCAGGTACACCTGCGCACCAAGGTCTGTGATATCCCGGACAGGTGCCCACTCGGAGCCTGGAAGGACCACGCCGCATAAAAGCTCAGGGCGGCCTTCACCTTGATGGCCACAGGGAGCAGATGTCTTCCTCATACCCACGCAGTGCCAGGTGTGCCATCACCTGGCAGATATGTCGCACTGTCTCGCTGCTGAGCCACAGTCTCCGATGGCATGCCCAGTCAGGCAGCTCCTCGAATGACAGGCGGTGCCGGTACAATAAAGTCCTCCAGCGGCGCCTCCTTGACATCTCCTCCTCTTAGGCCTGTTGGCTGGCTGGCTCTCCAAACCGGGCGACTGCCTCCTTCTGGGCACGCTCCGCTGCTGCATGCTCTGCGGCTGCAGCTTCCTCCTCCTCCTCGAGCAGCTCCAGCTCGTAGAGCCGCAGGAAATCCCCCAGGGCTGCAGCGACTAGCAGGAAGGCCACCATTGCTGGTTGAATTCCAATATCCATTGTCTGCAGGAGGTTAAAGGCCGACATGTTAGCATGGTGCGTATGCCCATGCCCAACCAGGTCCAACAGGCTACATGGTGACCCCAGTTGCACTGCGGACACTCCCCCGCATGTCCCCCCTCCCCCATCCTCGCACCCCTGGCCCCGTCGGTGTCCGGTACTGTGGGAGGCCTCTAGCCCTGGCATCCATCCCTGATGCAAGGGATACCGTTGCTGGCACTGCCCTCACCAGGGGTATGCACCGCATCCTCCATAGGGGCTAATATGGATGCCATAGATGTGCCGGCGGTGGGATTCAGCCAGGTGGGGGAGGGGGGTGGCGTGGGGTGTGGCGGAGGGAGGTGTGTGGGGATGTGGGCACCCATGCGGCCGGTGTCACTCTGTAGAACCAAGGGCCAAGGTGGATGGTCAGTGGGTACGCAGCAAGATGGCTGCGGTAATGGCAATCCGTGCGTGGGCACTGCCCCGGTCCCGTGGGGGGGGGGGTTCATCCAGCCACTTGGCCTGTTCCCCCCCTCCCCCGGCCTTGGCAGGACCCCCTTAACCCAGCCAGCCCGGCTAGTGTCCGGCCGGAAGCCTGCAGTCACTCCTCTCTCTGTCTACCTCCTCTCTCACCGTTCGCAGCCACCATGCCGGTTTCATGATTGTTGAAAGCACAAGTGAACCACGCTGTCGGGAACTCGGCCCATTTTAGTTGGAGAATCGTGGAGGCCTGGACAGTACTGATTCGGGCCCAGTGTTTGCTGGAAGTACGTTCCAGTATGCATTGACGCTGCTGTTGAGGTTACGGAGTATCACGATTTGGCGTCAAATTACACCCGCCGTGATTTTGGTGTCGGAATCTATTCTCCACCCAATCGCGTTTTCCGATTTCGGCGTTGGCAAACGGAGAATCATGCCCTCTGTTCTCCTGCTAGAGGAGAATTGATACTGATTTGCGCTCCCAGCATAAAGCAATTCAGTATCTCTCACCATGCAAATATATGCATGCCTTTGAATGTGAGAGAATCCCAAAGGAATCCCAGTATTGGGCCACCATTTTGGGCAGCCCAATTGTGAAGACGCAAGGCTGGTCATCCTCCACCCCTGCAACATCCCCCCCCCCCCCCCCCCCCCCCCCCGCCCCGCACCGCAAATCAGCCCCGCCACATCAAAACAGTCCCACCCCTGGATTTTCTGTGTGGCCTCACCCAACTGCAAGTACGGGGTGGCATGACCCCCGACCCCACAGGGACCCCCTAAATAGGGAGACCAACAAAGGAACCCCCTAACTAAAAGGACCATCCCCAAACCCCCTAACTAAAGGGGCCCCCTAACTAAAGGGACCCCCCACAGGCATGCCAGAACTAAAGCGTCCCTCTCCTCACAGACCTCCTCCTAAAAAAGAGGCCCCTGTCTTGAAGCTAGCGACTGGTCCAGACTGGGTAGTGAAAGAAATTACAGCTTTAACATTCACCTGGGAGCACCGCCTAGAAATAGTGGATGCATTGGTGGTCATCTTCCAGATTTCTATAGACTCTGGAACAGTTCATACAGATTGGAGTGTAGTTAATATAACTCCACTAGTTAAAAAGGTACGTAGAGAGAAAACAGGGAATTATAGACCAGTAAGCCTGACATCGAGAGTGGGGAAATTCTCGAACCCATTATCAAAGATTTTATAGAGAGCACATAGAAAACAGTGGCTGGATAGGACAGAATCAGCATGGATTTATGAAGGGGAAATCATGCTTGACAAATCTACAGCAATTCTTTGAGGATGTAACTAGTAGAGTTGATGAGGGGGGCCCAGTTGATGTGGTTTATTTGGACTTTCAGGGGGCTTTTGACAAAGTCCTGAATAAGAGATTAGCATGTAAAATTAAAGCGCATGGGATTAGAGGTAGTACATTGAGATGGATAGAAAACTGGTTGGCAGACAGGAAACAAAGAGTCGGAATTAACGGGTCTTTTTCAAATTGGTAGGCAGTGGCTAGTGGAGTACCGCAGGGACCTGTGCTCGGACCCCAGCTATTCACAATATATATATATTAATGATTTAGATGAGGGAACAAATGTAATATCTCCAAATTTGCAGATGACACAAAGTTGGGTGGGAGGGTGAGCTGTGAGGCGGATGCAGAAATCCTTCAGTGTGATTTGGACAAGTTGAGTGAGTGGGCAAATGAATTCCAGATGCAGTATAATTTGGAGAAATGCGTGATTATCCACTTTGGTAGCAAAAACAGGAAGACAGACTATTATGTGAATGACCATCAATTAAGAAAGGGGAATGTGCAACAAGACCTTAGCGTCCTCGTACACCAGTTGCTGAAGGTATGCCTGCAGGTACAGCAGGTGGCAAAGAAGGAAATGGTATGCTGCCCTTCATTGTGAAAGGATTCAAGTACAGCATCAGGGATGTCTAATAGCAATGATACAGGGCCTGGGTGAGACCATGCCTGGAATATTGTGTGCAGTTTTGGTCTCCTTGTCTGAGGAAGGATGTTCTTGTTATAGAGGGAGTGCCACAAAAGTTTACCAGACTGATTCCTGGGATGGCAGGACTGACATATGAGGAGAGACTGAGTTATTTAGGATTGTTTTCGTTCGAGTTCAGAATGAGGGGGGGAATGTCAGTGAAACCTGTAAAATTCTAACAGGAATAGACAGGATAGATGCCAGAAGGATGTTCCCGATGGTAGGGATGTCCAGGACCAGGGGTCACAGTCTGAGGATACTGGATAGACCAATTAGGACAGAGATTAGGAGAATTTTCTTCACCCAGAGAGTGGTGAGCCTGTGGGATTTGGTATCACAGGAAGTAGTTGAGACCAAAATATTGTATGTTTTCAATAAGCAGTTAGATATAGCACTTGGGGCAAAGGGGATCATAGGATATACGAAGGGGGAAGGTGGGATTAAGTTATTGAGTTGGATGATCAGCCATGATCATAATGAATGGAGGAGCAGGCTCCAAGGGTTGAATGGCTCCTATTTTCTATGTTTCTATGTGTCCATTCCTGGAAAGAGAACAGTTGTAACCTGTGTTTAAACCCCTCAGATCCTCTAACTGCAAGTCATTCATTTCTACTAGTGGGCTGTGATTGACAGCTTCCACAAACATCTGTGAGCCTTGCTTCTTCTCCACAGTGTTTACAAACATCAACCTCATCAAAATGTTAAATGCATTCCAATCACGCCCCTCCATGCTTGAATGATTTTAAAGTGCTGAGCTGGAAATTGACAGCACTTAACTCTCTTTGATGGGGGCCAGAGCATTGTGGTTGGTTCGGCACCCGGTGAGAACTTTGATTTCAGTCAGACTTCTGATTCTCAGCCCGATCACGATTTGTGTTGCGGGGTGGAGAATCCAAGCAAATATATTTTAAACTATACAAACATACAAATTACGAACAGGAAGAGGACACAAGGCCCTTTGACCCTGCTCTGCCATTCAAAAAGATTATGGCTGATCTGATTGCAATCTCAACCCCACATTCCTGCCCACCTTCAATAAATGTTCACCCTTGTTAATCAATAATCAATAATCTACCTAACTCTGCCTTAAAAATATTAAGGACTCTGCTTCCATCACTTTTGAGGAAGAGAGTTCCAAAGATTTGTGACCCTCTGAGAGAAAAAAATGTATCCTCATCTCTCTCTTAAATAACCAACCCCTTATTTTTTTAAACATTGTGTTGGATTGTCCGCTTGTTGTTCCCTACTACATACCATAGCCAAAAAATGACTTGTGTTTCTTCTTTGTAAAAAGAATGGTGAGAGAGCAATTAAATTTGAAGCATAATATACTTTTTTAAGGTGAAGAATGTTTTATTCAGGTAAAACTGTCATTAATTAACAATAAAAAATATGTACAGGCCTCCCCAGATGTTAGGGTTTTAGGGCTCATTACAAGGTGCAATCATGGATCTGAATCTGCAGCTGAAGTGTTGAGTACTTTAGGACCAGTGCCAGAGTCACAGTGACGCTTCAGGTAAGTGAGTCTGGGGTTCATGAGCCGGTTCATGGGTTTGATCTGGGAATGAAGGTTGAAGAATGGCTAATTGTGAGGTGTGGAGGAGGAGGAACATGAGCTGGTAAGGAGATGAAGATGGGGGAAGATAGGGGGTCATGAACTGTAGTGATTGGAGGTGAGGTTAAATGCAGAACTGCTTCTCAGAGAAACACTGTATTGCATTGGGTCCTCGAACAAGATGTATGTCTCCTTATTTGCATATGCAGAAGGGGTGGTGCAGTCAAAAGTATCTAATTTTGTTGTTTCCAATTTGGCAGGTTGTTGCGAGCTCAGTTGGCCAGTTTATACCCATCTAATTTGATGGGCCAAGTTCTTATCAGAATAATAATAATCTTTATCTTTGTCACAGGTAGGCTTACATTAACACTGCAATGAAGTTACTGTGAAAATCCCCTAATCGCCACACTACAGCACCTGTTCGGGTACACAGAGGGAGAATTTAGAATGTCCAATTCAAACTACTCTTATGATGGTAACTGAGGCTGATCCCAAAGCTCAATAGAGTAAATTGAAGTACATCAAGTGCAGTCAGGGTTCTATTTCACCAACAGTAGGATTTTGTTTTTAATTAGTGTCACAGACAGAATGTATTTGCTTTCATACTGCATTTAATCAGTATGTTTTGTATGGAAATAGGTGTGTTTCTTCTTAACCTTGGAGTATATTCCAATTAAATCATTCAGCAGCAAGCTTTTGTGAGTTCAAGATAAAGGAGGTTATTTATTCTCACACATTTACCTCAATAATTCAATTCACATTATCCATCTCATACACAATACACTCCCACACAAAGATTGGAGACAAATAAAGATAACACACTTTTAAAGACTACAGATAATTCAATCTCCCATGTTACAGATTTCTTGAATGGATTTAGTGATTTAAAGTTGAAGTGATGGTCTTGTGAAGCAAAAGGTTCATAGCAGGTTGTGAGGTACCTTGTAGTTGAATATCCAGGAGGTTGATTCAATTACAATGGAATGAAACTTAGTTCAGTTAAGGGGTGGAATGGTAGCACAGTGATTAGCACTGTTGCTTCACAGTGCCAGGGACCTGGGTTCGATTCCCGGCTTGGGTCACTGTCTGTGCGGAGTCTGAATGCTCTCCCCATGTCTGCGTGGGTTTCCTCCAGATCCTCCGGTTTCCTCCCACAAGTCCCAAAAGATGTGCTTGTTGGGTGAGTTGGACATTCTGAATTCTCCCTCAGTGTACCCAAAGGAGTGTGGCGACTCGGGGATTTTTACAGTAACTTCACTGAAGTGTTGATGTAAGCCTACTTGTGACACTAATAAAGATTATTATTGGGCAGCCCGGTGGCACAGTGGGTTAGCAGTGCGGCCTCATGCGCCAAGGTCCCAGGTTTGATCCCAGTCTGGGTCACTGTCCATGTGGAGTTTGCACATTCTCCACGTGTTTGCATGAGTTTCGCCCCCACAACCCAAAAATGTGCAATTAGGTGCTAAATTGCCCCTTAATTGGAAAAAATGAATTGGGTACTCTAAATTTTTTTTAAAAAGATTATTATTATTAACTTGAAATAGCAGTGATTTGGTCGATAGATATAATGTGTTGAAAATAGATAATAGAGTAGATAGAGTAGAACCCAGGGACAAAAAATAATGTTCCCAGAGGAAGTATAGTTGAAAGTGTGGAATATTTGTGGTTGCACAGACTGTGCACTGTCATGCAGAAAGCTTGTGACATGATTAAGAGCACTCCCTCCTGTGGAATGTGTTTGTCAGAGTTCCTGATGGTGCCTTGGAAGTTGGAGCTCTCCTAGTGTACATTTGAAAAACATTTTTGCACTGTACCAAAGTCTCTGTTGGGTCCTGTTATCACCACAACAGATCTCAGGTGATCTTTGAAAACTGGAACAGGTTAAGTACTTTGGTTGCCTGATGGCTTGAAGCATATTTCCAAGTCTGGTTCACCGATACACTGAACTGATGACTCTGCTGGATCTGGTCAGCAAATTGCTCTTAGCTGACCTTTTAAACAGTCAGAGAAAACATGGCTGTCTTCCCACCTGTCTGTTCGCCAGTTTAAAGTATTTTCCAAATACGATGTGTTGTTCATGTTGACTACGCGTCTAGTGTCATGAGTTAACATTTCTGAAGCCCACCCAGTTAAGTTTGGATGGTGGCGGCCATCATGATACAATGGAAAGCTGATAGTGGCCATTCTCTTCTGTCTTTCCTTTTGCCCAGTATCAAACATAGAATTAGGCACTGGAGGAAACTCCAGTGTTTTGTGTTGGCCCAACCTCAAACAATGAAGTGTGTGAATTCTATGGATGGCTGTGAGGTACCCTCACCATTGTCTATGTTTAATTAGGCTAAATTTCACATGATTCTATGATTTGCAGCAGCCATCGTAGCACTTTGATTGTGCCTAATTGTTGAAAATTCATAATATGACATGCCAGTACTGAGCATAACACCAATTTATACCCTTGCCTCCAACTCAAGTTTTTTCCTGTGTTTATTTTTAAAATATTTATGGATTTATTAACTGAATCTTGTGGATTTAATAACATTGGACTGCATTTTCATGCCCCTGCTTTAATAAAGGTGAAAAGGAGTCAGAAGTGTCATGTGAGAGTACCCTTTAAGAAATGGCTGTTTAAGAAATGTACCTTTAAGAAATGGGGCTGCTCATTTTACTGGAGTGATGTCAGAGTATGGGTGGAGCTGAGCACGACTTCTGCTTTTTTGAGTTTCAGTTTGCGAAAGCTTGGGTGTGTCTGTGAGCTGCACTGCTGTTGATCTCTGCCATGAAGGACTATCTCTTAATCGTTTGGTGAATTCAGAAGAATTATAAATGTTTTCAGTCTTGAATGTAAACCCTAATGTGCTCCTGTTTGAAGGTTTGTTAAGTCTTTTGGATGTTAAAAGGACGGCATACAGATTATTTAGTGTTGTATTCTTTGGGGGGTATATTTGATTTACTGGTTGCTAAGATATTCACTGTTTGTTTTAAAAAGGTTAACTTGAGTTCATAGAATAAACATTGTTTTGTTTTAAAAACCACTGGTCCATGTCTGCTGTACCATACCTGTAGAGTGAGCCGTGTGCTCCCCATACCACAATCTATTAAAAGTTGTGCGTGAGGTGAACTCCATGATACACTTTGGGGGTTCTCTAAACCCTGGCCCATAACAATTGGGGGCTCGTCCGGGATAAAAGTCTACCTATTGGATTGGCTGAGTGAACTTACAGACAGTGAGGGGTGAGCATATTGTGGGTGCATTTCAGGTGTGGTATTGTAGTTTGGTGAGTGTGTTGTGGACAATGGCTCTTTCAGAGGCTCAGATGTTTTTGGGGGTGGAGACGGTCACACGCAGTATCTTACGGACAAAGACTAAAAGCAGACTGTTAGATTTGGCAAAAACATTGCTGTTAACATTACCTGACAAAATATCGAAAAGATGAGGTAATTATGCCGGTGGCTAAGCATTTAAAGTTGCCTGAGACAAAGTCTGACTCATTAGAAATGGCAAAGTTCCAGTTGCAGATTAAGCCACTTGAACATGAAAAAGAATTAAAGCAGCTTGAATACGAAAGAGATAGAGTGGAAAAAGAAAGAGAGAGAGAGGAAAAAGAAAAGGAGAGAGAAGTAAGGAGAAAATAAAGAATAGCCCGAGCAGAACAAAAAGAAAGAGAAAGGGAGCTACAGATCAGGGAAAAAGATAAAGAGAGAGAGTTTGAACTCCAGAAAATGGCCATGAAACATGACAGTCAGTTAAAATTGGCAGATGGAAAGGGAAACTTACAGTTGGATGATAGTGATGAGGATAGTGAGAAAGAGCGTCATAGTCGAAGGCTTGGTGGGAATCTATTTAAATATGTCCAAGCATTGCCAAGGTTTGACGAGAAGGAAGTGGAAGCCTTTTTCATTTCCTTTTGAGAAGGTAGCTAAACAAATGAAATGGCCACAGGACATGTGGGTATTACTGATTCAAACAAAGCTGGTAGGTAGGGCTAGTGAAGTGTTTGCATCACTACCGGAGGAGGTATCTGGGACATATGAGGAGGTGAAAATATCCATCTTAGGTGCATATGAACTAGTGCCTGAAGCTTACAGACAAAGGTTTAGAAATTTAAGGAAAGAATTTGGTCAAACATATATGGAGTTTGAAAGGCTCAAACAGAATAATTTTGATAGGTGGATAAGGGCTTTGAAAATAGATCAAACGTATGGAACTCTCAGAGAAATTATACTTTTGGAGGAGTTTAGAAATTCAATTCTTGATGTAGTGAGAATTCATGTGGAAGAGCAGAGGGTTAAAACTGCGAGGTTAGGTGCAGAAATGGCAGATGATTATGAATTAGTTCATAAATCAAAGCTTGGTTTCCGACATCAGTTTCAGCCTGTGAGGGATAGAAACTGGGGTCATGAGAAATACTCAAGTGGTAAAGGTAAAGGTGATCTGATGGGAGATAATAAGGAAAGTGTACCTCAGATTAAAAAAGAAATCCAGGAGGGTGGAAGAGACATGAAAAGTTTCAAATGTTTTCACTGTAATAAACTAGGCCATGTAAAGTCACAGTGTTGGTGGTTGAAGAAAAGCACTGGGAAGGCTGATGTGGTAAAACAGGATAAGACAGTGGGGTTTGTTAAAGTGGTAAAGGAAAGCCCAAGTGAAGCGAAGGAAGTGCAAAAGATTGTACAGCCTGATCAAGAGGTGATTGATAAGAAGGTGCCAGATCTCTTCAAAGAATTTACTTGTGTGGGTAAAGTTTACTCATGTGTATCAGAAGGAGCAGGTAAATAAGTCACAATTTTAAGAGATACGGGAGCTAGTCTGTGGAATTCAGGGTGAGAGGAGTCGCATTCCATTATATAAGGTAAGGTTGGAAAGTCCAGTGAAGAGTGGTGAAGTGGTAGTAGGTGTAATAGAGAAACTATCTTGTCCAGGAATACAGTTTATCTTGGGTAATGATATAGCTGGATTGCAGGTGGGAGTGATGCCTACTGTGGTTGATAAGCCAGTGAAAAATCAGACAACTGAAGTGTTGAAGGACAAATATCCAGGGATTTTTCCGGATTGTGTGGTAACAAGATCGCAAAGTCACAGGTTAAGACAAGAGGAGAAATCAAAGAGTGAAGATGAAGTTGAAGTGCAATTAACAGAAACGATTTTTGATCAGATGGTTGATAAAGAACAAGAACAGACATAAAGACGTAGTTAAATTTTGTCAATCGTGTCACACATGTCAAGTGATAGGGAAACCTCAAGCAGTGATAAAACCAGCGCCCTTAATACCCATTCCAGCATTTGAGGAGCCTTTTACAAGGGTCCTAATTGATTGCGTAGGACCGCTTCTGAAAACAAAAAATGGGAATCAATATCTTTTGACTATAATGGGTGTCTACTAGGTTTCCAGAGGCCATTCCAGTACGTAATATTACAGCTAAAAAGATTGTGGAAGAGTTACTTAATTTCTTTACTAGATATGGACTACCCACAGAAATACAATCGGATCAAGGATCAAATTTTACCTCAAAGTTATTCAAAGAAGTTATGGATAGCTTAGGAATAACACAATTTAAATCAACTGCGTACCATCCAGAATCGCATGGAGCATTAGAAAGGTGGCATCAGACATTAAAGACAATGTTGAGGGCTTATTGTCAAGATTATCCCGAGGATTGGGATAAAGGAATTCCATTCGTACTGTTGGCAATTAGGGATGCTCCTAATGAGTCAACCAAATTTAGTCCTTTTGAACTAATTTTTGGTCATAAGGTAAGAGGACCACTTAAATTGATTAAGGAAAAATTGGTGGATGAGAAATCGGAAATTACATTATTGGATTACGTGTCAAATTTTAGGGAACAATTAAATAGAGCAGGTGAATTGGCTAGACAACATTTAAAAGTTGCACAAAATGTGATGAAACGGGTAGCTGACAAGAAATCCAAAGTTCGTAGTTTTGCCAGTGGAGATAAAGTTTTAGTATTGTTACCAGTGGTAGGTGAACCGTTAAAAGCTAGGTTTTGTGGACCTTATCAGATTGAAAGGAAATTAAGTGAGGTGAATTATGTGGTAAAACCAGATAGAAGGAAGAATCACCGAGTGTGTCATGTGAATATGCTTAAAAGGTACTTTGAAAGGGAAGGAGAGAAAAAGGAGGAGGTTTTAATGATTCTAACGCAAAGTGACGAACCAAATCCAGATGACTGTGAATTTGACATACCTCAAATTAAATTGGAAAATGAAGATGTTCTTAAAAATTGGGATAAATTGTTGAGTTTTCTTCCAGAGTAAAAACGGACTGACCTGAAAGAGTTATTGATATCAATGGGCAAATTTGTAGAGATAAATTGGGAAGTACTAAAATGGCTATACATGATGTAGATGTGAGAAAATGCTATTCCAATCAAACAACATCCATATAGACGTAACCCTTTAAAATTGGCACAGGTTAACAAAGAGATTGAGAGTATGCTTAAATATGGCATAATTGAAGTGTGTTGCAGCCAATGGAGCTCACCCATAGTGATGGTGCCTAAACCAGACGGTACCCAACGATTGTGTGTGGACTATAGAAAGGTTAATGCAGTTACAAGAACGGACTCTTATCCTATCCCACGTCTGGAGGATTGCATTGAGAAAGTGGGACAAACAGTTTTTATTTCCAAACTGGATTTACTTAAAGGTTACTGGCAGGTACCTTTATCCGAAAGGGCGAAGGAGATTTCAGCTTTTGTGAATCCAGATGGTATATACCAATTCAAAGTTATGCCATTTGGCATGGAAAACGCCCCAACCACAATTCAACGGTTAACTAACAAAGTTGTTTCTGGATTACCCAATTGTGCGGTTATACATCGACGATCTGGTAATTTTCAGCCAGACATGGACAGAACATTTAAAACATCTGATGGAGTTATTCGATCGACTTCAGGAGGCGGGTTTGGTGATAAACCTAGCCAAAAGTGAATTTGGAAAAGCACAAGTCACTTTCCTTGAGGGGTTTTCGATACCCTCGAGACAAAGGGAAATAATGCGATTTCTTGGCATGAGTGGATTTGATCGATCATTTGTGCAAACGCTTTGTAGCATGATTGCTGCACTGATGGACTTGCTGAAGAACCGTCGCAAAGTTCAATGGACAGCGGACTTTCAACAGGCATTTGACTGCCTGAAAACTGTGATAACCAATGCTCCTGTGTTGGAGAATTGCAAGAGACTCTATGATCAGATTGAACTAAATTATCTGACTTTAAAGAGAAATGCCGAGGCGTAGAGAAATGGATGGAATGTGCATAGACCTTCTTGTTCAAAGTGACTGTCAATCAAGACGAATTTCAGTTGGAGGAAGAAGGGAAAAAATGGACTATATTATTGTACCTTTTTGCATGAGTTGTTTTTTTGAAACAAAAAGTATATTGACTGTGTGCACTTCTTAAAGGATGGTGAAAAGGTGAAAAATGAAACCATCTTGAAGTTGATGGTTTATTTTTTTTCTTGTGGGGGAAGGTGTCATGTGAGAGTACCCTTTAAGAAATGGCTGTTTAAGAAATGTACCTTTAAGAAATGGAGCTGCTCATGTTACTGGAGTGATGTCAGAGTGTGGGTGGAGCTGAGCTCTACTTCTGCTTTTTGAGTTTCAGTTTGAGAAAGCTTGGATGTGTCTGTGAGCTGCACTGCTGTTGATCTCTGCCATGAAGGACTATCTCTTAATCATTTGGTGAATTCAGAAGGATTATAAATGTTTTCAGTCTTGAATGTAAACCCTGTTTGAAGGTTTGGTAAGTCTTTTTGATGTTAAAAGGACGGCATACAGATTACTTAGTGTTGTATTCTGGGGGTGTTTCTGATTTACTGGTTGCTAAGATATTCACTGTTTGTTTTAAAAAGGTTAACTTGAGTTCATAGAATAAACATTGTTTTGTTTTAAAAACCACTGGTCCATGTCTGCTGTACCACACCTGTAGAGTGAGCCGTGTGCACCCCATACCACAATCTATTAAAAGTTGTGTGTCAGGTGAACTCCATGATACACTTTGGGGTTCTCTAAACCCTGGCCCATAACAGAAGGGTAACATTAAGATGATGTTTATTTAAAACACAAACTATGTATAAAGGGGGCCCGGTCGGATGTTACCTGGTCCTCTCTCTCTGTCTATCAGTTCCTTATATCAGTGACCAACCTTATATACACATGGTAATAGCCTCGTAGTTAGCGGGGAAGCTCAAACACCTCAAGCCACACTGAGGAGAAATCAAGCGCTGTGTGCAGATTAAAAAGTCCAAAGACCCCCAAGGGAACGATGAGAAAGATGAAGATGAGGAGTGGATGAAAATGAAGAAGAAGTTAAAAATACCAACAACGAGGAAGACTCAGAAGAAACTGGTGGAGCCCTACCATATGGCGGGCAATGCAGACGCTTTGGTCATGGTACATCGTTGGCTGGTGGTGGAACCGGATTAGCTGGAGTATTACGATCCAGAGAACGACATTTGTGGCTGGACCGCCGAGGCGGAGAACCCTTCGAAGGTGGACGAACGATGACGTTCGAGTCAAAGATCCCTGACATTTGTGTCTCCATCTTGGAATCAGATGACCAGACATCAGGCATTTTGGTATCACAAGAAGAAAATTACATAGTTTGTTGTGCATGCTGAGGTGCAACCAGTAGAAATGGGACGGCATGCTCCCAAGGAGCCGTTTGAGGGACTGGCCGGAGAGGAGTAGATTTCTCCAGAGTGGAAGACTGCCAAGCATGAAGATGGTGAGGTGATGCTTCACTAGCTGATCTTGAACACGCATCTGGTACGAAACAGGACCAATTTGATGAACTACGACCCCAGAAAATCAACGTGCACCATCACCAAAGTTCCGAACACTGACCGTCTGGTCAGGTGTGAAACGCAGGGGAAACTACGCCTAGTCGGGCAACACCCTTGACGGTCCTGCGTGCGGGGCTCCTTTGCACATATGACGGATAGCAGCAACCCCAAATGAGTGCAGAGTCCGCGACCCATCAACATTTTGGCCAGGACCATCCATTTAACATCCTGACAAGTCGCCCTGTATGAGAAAAGGCTAGTCGTCAGGGAGCGGAGTTGGCGAGAACTCGGGGAAGAGGACATTCAGAACAGTAAGTATAAATAACTTACCTGTTGGGTACCAGGGATTGGCAAACAAAAACAGAAAAGTGACATCACAATAAAGCTGATTGGCTAGTTGAGAATCTGTTCTAAATTTGAAAAACTAGAGTAATTAACTAAGTAGAGGAGTAACAAGGAGATTAGTGTATTTAGCATTGAATATTTATCGGAGAAATCTAGCACAAGGGACCATGTAGTTAATTGTAACTTAAATTTAGTATTTATTTTAACATAATGAATTAATTAGTGCGAGAAATGTCAGTCAGCAGGGTGCAGTGCTCTAACTGCGAGCTGTGAGAGGTCCATGAGACTTCCAGCGTTCCGGATGACAACATCTGCAGAAAGTATACCCAATTGCAGCTCCTCACAGACCATGTGGTTCGGTTGCAGCAGCTATTGGATGCACTTAAGAGCATGCAGATGGCAGAAAGCATCATAAACAGGAGTTGTAGAGATGTGGTCACATCTAAGATGGGTGACCGCTAGAAAACGGCAGGCAGTCAGTGCAGGAATTCCCTCCATGGCTGTCCCCCTCTCTAAGAAGTATGCCGTTTTGGATACTGTTGGTGGGATGGCCTAAAAGGGAAAAACAACAGCAGCAGCCAGAGCAGTGGCACCATGGCTGGCTCTATTGTTCAGCAGGGAGGGTCAAAGCACAGAAGAGCAATAGTCATAGGGGACTCCATAGTCAGGGGCACAGATAGGCATGCTTCTGTGGTCATGAACAAGACTTCAGGATGGTGTGTTTGCCTCCCTGGTGCCAGGGCCTGCGCTGAACAGCTGCACGGCATTCTGAAGGGGAAGGGTGATAAGGCAGAGGCCATGGTACATGTTGGTACCAAGGACATAGGTAGAAAGAGGGAGGAGGTCTTGCATCAAGAATTCAGGGAGTTAGGTAATAGGCTAAAAATCAGGACCTCTAGGGTTGTAATCTCTGGATTACTCCCCCTGCCACGTGCTAGTGAGTATAGGAACAGGAGGATAGCACGTTCGACTTGAATGCGTGACTTAAGAGTTGGTGCAGGGGGGTGGGTTTTAGATTCCTGGACCATTGGGACCGTTTTTCGGGAAGGTGGGACATGTACAAGCGGGATGGTCTACATCTAAACCAGAGTGGGACTAACATCATAGAATCACAGAATTTACAGTGCCGAAGGAGGCCGTTTGGCCCATCACGACTACGCCAGCCCCTGAAAGAGCACCCGACCTAAACCCACACCTCTGCCCTATCCCCATAACCCAGCAACCCCACCTAACTTTTGGACACTTCGGGGCAATTTAGCGTGACCAAGCCACCTAACCTGCACATCTTTGGACTGTGGGAGGAAACCGGAGCACTTGGAGGAAACCCACGCAGATACAGGGAGAATGTGCAGAATCCGCACAGAAGTGATCCAAGCCAGGAATCGAACCCGGGTCCCTGGTGCTGTGAAGCAAAAATAATTGCACTCAGTGTGGGGCTCAAACCCACAACCTTGATTTTAAGCGTCTCATGCTCTACCAACTGAGCTAACTGGGCCCATCCGCCTGGTTGGTGCTTTTGGGGAGAGTTTATACTAGTTTGGCAGGGGTGGTTGGGGGGGGGGGGGGTATGCAGACTGATAGCAGAATAGGGACACTATATAACATAGAAAAACAATCAGGTCAGAGGGAATACAGCGGTACTAAATTTCAAGGGAGTAAGAACAAGGCTGGATGGCCTCTGCTTTAATGCCAGGAGTATAAAAGGTAACATGGATGAGTGAAGGGTGATGATTGACAGGTGTGATTATGATACAATAGCTATCACAGTGGCATGGTTTAGTGAGGGGCAGGATTGACAGCTCAACATCCCGGGATATAGTATCTTCATGCAAGACAAAAGAAGGGGTAAAAGAGGAGGAGGCATTGTATTATTAGTTAAGGAGGCAGTTACTGCACTAAGGAGAGATGATGTCTTGGAGAGGGCATCAAATGAAGCTTTGTGGGTAGAGCTTAGGAATAAAAAAGGGACAGCTATGTTGCTAGGTGTTAATTATTGACCCTCAAATAGTCAGCGGAAAATTGAGGAACAAATACGTGCGCAATTCTCAGAGGGGTGTAAAAATAATAATAGGGTAATTATATTAGATAATTTCAATTTTCCCAAAATTAATTGGGATAGTCGTTGTGTTAAGGGCTTAGATGGAGTAGGGTTCTTAAAATGTATGCAGGAGAACTTTTTAGCTCACTATGTAGAAGATCCAACAAGGGATGGTGCAGCCCTTAACCTAATTCTCGGGAATGAAGTCAGACAAGGGGTTGATGTGTTGTTGGGGGTGCATTTTAGTGATAGCTACCCCCACATGGTTCAACTTAAATTTGTTATGGGCAAAGAAATAGACAAGTTGCAAAAAAAGGTTTTGGATTGGAGTACAGTAGATTTTAACAAAATAAGGCCAGATCTTGCCAAGGTAGACCTGAAAGAGTTACTTGTGGGGAAATCTACAGAAGAGCAGTGGGGGGCATTCAAAGAGGAAATGGGGAGGGCCAGGCCCAATATGTTCCCTCCAGGGTAATAGGAAGATGTAAAAAACCCAGAGAACCATGGATGACCAGTGAAATTCAGGATACGATGAGAAGGAAAGGAGAGGCTTTTAGCAAGTATAAGGGGAGCAAGTCTACAGAGGCATTCGTGGAGTACAGAAAGTGCAGGGTGGAGCTTAAGAAATCAATTAGGAGAGAAAAGAGGGGATATAAGAAATCTCTAACTGGTAAAAGTGTAAACCCCAAGATATTCTATAAGTATATCAATGGGAAGAGGATAACCAGGGAAAGAGAAGGGCCCTTTACAGACCAAGGGGGAAATCTGTGGGTTGAGTCAGAGGACATTGGTAGGGTGTTGAACAAATATTTTATATCTATCTTCATCCAAGAGAATGAAAAGGCAGATATGGAACTTGGGGAGAGAGATTGTGAGGTTCTTGAGCAAATTGTCACAGGGAGTGACAAGGTACTGGTGGTTATGGTGGGATTAACAGTGGACAAATCTCCAGGTCCGGATGAATTGTGTCTCAGGCTGCTGTGGGAGGTGAGAGAGGAGATTGCCAGGCTCTGACCCAATTTTTTCATTCCTCTCTGGCCTTGGGGGAGGTGCCAGAGGACTGGAGAACAGCTAATGTGGTCCCACTATTTATGAAAGGTTGTAGAGGCAAGCCAGGGAACTCCAAACCAGTGAGTCTCACCTCAGTGGTTGGGAAAATACTGGAGAAGGTTCTGAAGGAGAGAATCTATCTCCACTTGGAGAGGCCAGATTTGATCAGGGATAGTCAGCATGGCTTTGTCAGAGGGTGGTCAGGCCTAACAAAGTTGATTGAATTTTTTGAGCAATTAACCAAGTGTGTAGAAGAGGGTAGAGAGTTGATGTAGTTTACATGGATTTCAGCAAAATGTTTGACAAGGCCCCACATGGGTGACTTATTAAGAATGAAAATGCACATGGGATACAGGGTGATTTGATCAGGGGGATTCATAATTAGCTTAATGGTAGGAGACATAGAACATATAGAACATAGAATGCAGAAGGAGGCCGTACGGCCCATCGAGTTGTCTCCGACCCACTTAAGCCCTCACTTCCACCCTATCCCCATAACCCAATAACCCCTCCTATCCTTTTTGGTCACTAAGGACAATTTATCATGGGCAATCCACCTAGCCTGCACATCTTTGGACTGTGGGAGGAAACCGGAGCACCCGGAGGAAACCCACGCAGACATGGGGAGAAAGTGCAGACTCCGCACAGACAGTGACCCAGCAGGGAATCGAACCTGGGACCCTGGTGCTGTGAAGCCACAGTGCTATCCACTTGTGCTACCATGCTGCCCATAGACAGAGGGTGATGATAGATGGCTGCTTTAGTGTCTGGAAGTCAATGACGAATGGCGTACCACAGCGATCCGTGCTGGGCCCCTTATTGTTTGTCATTTATTTAGATGGTATAGATGACTATGTGGTGTGTAGGATCAGTAGGTTTGCGGATGACACAAAGATTGGCTGGGTGGTTAACAGTGAAGTTGAGTGTCTTGGGTTACAGGAAGTTACAGACAAGATGGTCAAATGGGCACTTAAGTGGAAGATGGAAATTAACCCTGAAAAGTGTGGGGTGATACACTTTGGAAGGAGTAATTGACAAGGGAGTATACTATGAAAGGTCTGCCACTGGGACACTTGTATCGGGGCATAGATTACAAAAGCAGAGAGGTCATGGTGGACCTGTGTAGGACTTCGGTGAGGCCACAGCCAGAGCACCTGTGTGCAATTCTGGTCACCACATTATAGGAAGGATGTAATTGCACTGGAGAGGGTGCAGAGAAGATTCACCAGGATGTTGCCTGGGATGGAACATTAAAGTTATAAAGAGAGGGTGGATAGACTTGGGTTGTTTTCTCTGGAGCAGAGAAGACTGAGGGGTGACCTGATCAAGGCGTACAAGATTATGAGGGTGATGGACAGGGTGGATAGTGAGCAGCTATTCCCCTTAGTTGAAGGGCCAGGTATGAGGGGACACAAATTCAACATGAGGGCTGGGAGGTTTAGGGGGGATTTGAGGTAAAATGTTTTTACCCAGAGAGTGGTGAAGGTCTGGAACGCACTGCCTGGGAGGGTAGTAGAGGCGGGATACTTCACATCCTTTAAAAAGTACCCGGATGAGTACTTCGATAGACCGAAGGGCGTTTTCTGCACTGAAGTATTCTGTGATTCTGTGAAGCATGCCAGCCTGGTAGCCATCAAACCCACGGTTTGTTTCTTCAGGCCTCGCTTCACGATCTGTACGGCACATTCTGCCAATCCATTTGACACCAGATGATCAGGCACATTGCGAACGCCACTCGTTTTTATGGAGGCAACGAACCCCTCACTAGTAAATGAGGCCCCATTGTCCGTAACAAGCACCTCCGGTAATCTGTGGATGGAAAAGGATGTGCGTAGCCCTTCAATGGTTATGCGAGAGCTGATGGACGTCATTTTGTGGACCACCAGCCGCTTCAAATGTACATCCATCAAAATGAGGAACATGGAGTCCAAGAAAATCCACGTGAATACGGGCCCAGGGACGTCCGGGCCACTCCCAAGATGCAAAGGAGCTGCTGCCGTAAGCTTCTGATGGACTTGACACACAAGGCATTGCTGGGCCACTAGCTCAATGTTCGCATCGATGCCGGGCAACCAGACGTAACTCCTAGCCTGCATTTTCATTTTGGGAACACCCGGATGTGCAGCATGAATATCTTTCAAAACTAAGGGTTGGCCTTTCGCTGGCATGATGATTCTTGTGCCCCACAGGAACAGTCAGTTCCTTGGTCGTAAAAGCCTTCAACTCCACTGAAAGCTGTTGCCGTGGTCCACCGAATAAAACCAAATGTCACACCTTCGCTAACACCAGATCATACTGTCTCCAATTGTAGACGCAAGTAACCGTCACTGGCAAAGTGTCCATGAAATTGAGGACTGCCACAATCTTGTTGGCCATGAGCGAGCGGATCTACCAAGAAGACAATCGGCAATAGTATTTGCATCATTATTGCCTGTACTTTGTCGGTGACTGGGTGTAGGCTGTCCTGGCCCACCCGGTAGCCTAAATATACCACCTCCTTCGCATTGAAGACACACATTTCTTTACGCAGACGGACGCCATATTCTAAAAACCGGTGAGAAAATGGCTCAAGGTTTTTGAGGTGTTCCGTCTCCGTTGTTCCATTAATTAACACGTTGTCAAGATATACAGCAATATGTGGGAGACCTCACAAAATACTCTCCGAGACTCGTTGAAACAGAACGCATGCTGAAGAGATGCTGAAAGGAAGCCAGGGATACTCATATAAGCCATTATGGGTGTTGATCGTAATGTATTTTTGTGAGGCCTCATGCAGTTTGAGCTGCAAATAAGCTTGCTCATATCCAATTTTGTGAAGGTAGGCCCACCTGGTAGTGTGATGTATAGGTCTTTGATACGAGGGATTGAGTAGTGGTCCAAACGGGAAGCTGTATTTATGAACAGTCCGGTCCAGTTTCATGACCGGGACCACTGGCGCCGCCCAGTTGGCAAAACAAACCAGCCGAATGATACCGAGACTTTCTAACCCCTGGAGCTCAGCTTTGACCTTGTCCACAATGGCATAGGGGACTGGTCAAGCACAAAAGAAAATGAGGCTGGACCTGTGGATCCACATGAATTTTTGCTATGGTTCCTTTTATTTCCCCAAGTCCGAGCCCGAAAACGTTGGGGAATTTCTGCAAAACTGTGTATAAACCGCCTGTTTCAACCTTGAGGATACGTTGCCAGTCGAGCTGCAAATGGCACAGCCAATCCTGATCCAGCAGGTTGGGACCGTCGCCCTGCACATGATAAGGGGAAGACTCAAAGACTGGCGCCCGTAAAGCACCGGGATGAGTGTGGAGCAAACAATCGACAAACGCTCCTATGTAGTGAGGCAGGCAGCTGAATCAGCTAGCAACAATTTACTCGCTTCATGTCAGATTCGGTCGAACATGTGGTGGGTACCACTGAGACGGCAGCACGTGTATCTAATTCCATCTGAATTAAGTGCCCATTAACTCGCACGGGGTTTTGGATGGGAACCTCTCATGCTGCATTTCGGACTCGTCTCCCACTTCTTCGGGATCATCCAAATGAAGGGCCAATGAATACCTCATCCAGAGTGGTCTGGCACTGCCCCTCACAAAGCCAGAGGCTTCGACGACTCTGACGTCCACACTTCTCACAGGGGGCATAGTTCGTCCCTCCCAAATCCAGGAAAGGGTATGTGCCATGGGGTGGGGTGCCATCGAACAACATTAACCTCCATACCTGGAGCTTCGGTACGCTCTGAGCGGAACTCTCCTGTGAAAGAGCAATCTGCAAAGCCTGCTGGAATATTAGGGAAGCTTCTCCTAGGAGATTTTTTTTAATGTCGAGATTATTAATACCATAAACCAAGCGGTCGCGAAGCACATCCACCAATACAGTCCCATATTCACAATACTCTGCGATTTTCCACAACCGGGAAACATACTCGGCAACTGACTCTGCTTCCAACTGTTCCGCTGTATTAAATCTGTACCATTGTGGGGCAGCACGGTGGCACCGTGGTCCCAGGTTTGATCTTGGCTCTGGGTCACTGTCCATGTGGAGTTTGCACATTCTCCACCTGTTTGCGTGGGTTTCACCCCTACAACCCAAAGATGTGCAGGGTAGGTGGATTGGCCATGATAAATTGCCCTTAATTGGAAAAAAATTAAGTGGGTACTCTAAATTTTTTTTTTTTTTAAATCTGTACCATTGCGCAATGATAGACGGTGTCAGGTTGAAATGATTCCCCACCAGCGTGATGAGCTGGTCAAATGCTACCGTATCCCGTATTGCTGGAAACGTGAGAACCCAAAATGTGCCGAATGTGTGTGCACCACAGGCCATTAACAATATCCCAGTCTGGCACTTATTTTCAGTTATGTTGCAAGCCCAGAAAAAGTATCACAAACGTTCTGTGTACTGGTTCCATGACTCAACCGCAGAGTCAAAGCATCAGTTCACCAAACAAAGGCATAGTGAAGACTGCAATGGCATAGAGGGATGGTGGAGGCGGCACAGTAACACGTTGACAGTTCCAGTTTATCTTTGTCACCAGTTTAATAAAGGCGAAAAGGAGACAGACGTAGAACATTAAAAATACATTTATTTATAACACTTATTATGTACAAAGGGGGCCTGATCAGGCCTTACCGGATCCTCTCTCTCTCTGTCGGTCGGTTCCTATCTGGATGACCTTATATACACATGGTAATAGCCCCATAGTTAGAGGTGAAGCTCATACTCCTTGAGCCACGTGGGGAAAACAATCAGGCCAGCCCCGTGTACTCCATGCAGGTTATTACACCTGTCAGGTGTGTTTCTGGCAGAGGTAGGGCATATAAAATTGGGCAGGTGACTACCCCACCATCCCCCCTCCCATCCACCACCCGCACAGGGGCTGGTTTAGCACACTGGGCTAAATAGCTAGCTTTTAAAGCAGACTAAGGCAGGCCAGCAGCACGGTTCAATTCCCGTACCAGCCTCCCCAACCAGGTGCCGGAATGTGGCGACGAGGGGCTTTTCACAGTAACTTCATTGAAGCCTACTTGTGACAATAAGTGATTTTCATTTCATTTCATTTCATTCACACCACCGTAATAATGCTGGGCGGATGTCAGCCATAATTAAATAGGCAACTAAGGAGCAGTTAGGCTTGTTGCCAAGCCAATTGACCCTGATAATACGCTGCCCACATCATAAAACGTCTGGCATGGAACTCAGGGAACTCTGGGACATCTCCATCTTCTTCTTGCAGTTCCGGCACGGCCATTCACACTCTATTGATGCTTCTGGGACTGATGGAGCTGCCAGCCAATTGGATTGGCCAGCAACTGCAGAGGGAAGGCCTTCCTCCCCAGTGAGGGGCAGAAGTCCACTTAGCCCTTTGTTATAACCCTATTGGAGGTCACGTAGTCTGGACCATTAGGTTCCCCGTGGCCTCACCCGAGTATGGTCTCCCCAGATGAGGGGGTGGGGTTACATCCTTAACTAAGGGTGCCAAGGGCCATAAATACCCCGGCCTGAGTGTGGGTCAGAGTGCAGGAGTAGAGTGTATAGTGAATAAGTGAAGTAAAACCTTTTTGTTCTTATCCGTCATCGCTGTCTCGTGGTTGCTTGCCTGGCGACAAAAGTAAAGTGAAACTACAGGAGACGCTATTTCACAGGACCCAGCCCACTTCGGATAGGCCTCAAGAGGCTTCCAATCAGGCAATAGGTATGCCACTTATTGGCAAATTGGCAGTTTGGCGCCGAGACGGGCGATTGGAACCAATATACTGAGAGGATGCAGTATTTTTTTTGTTTCAATGGCATTGTCAGAGATGAAAGACAGGTGGTGACCTCACAGTTTGTGGAGCCACTACGTACAGTATCATAAAAGGTTTGACTTACTTGAACTCGCCCCACACATGTTCATTCGCAGAGTTGGTCTCATTGGCGAGTAATCACTTTAATCCATTGCAGCCCATCATTTCGAGATGTTTTTGTTTCCACATGCCAACTGGCACTAGGGGGAATTGGTGACCGAATACCTGGCCCATGTGAAAAAGCTCGCCAAAAATTGCGAGTTTGACCCAACTCTATTGGAGTCACTCAGGGACCGGTTGGTCTGTGGCACCTGCTGGATTTACAAAAAGAAACCACCAGGGAAGGTGCGGAGCAAGGAGTACAGGAGCTGCGCAGGATGTCCGTCCTGAACCTGGGGTGCCAAGCGGAGAACCGAGCCCCCCCTCCCCCAGGCGGCTGTTGGGATGTTTTTCCAGGGACCTGGACCATTGTCAGCAGGCTCCTGATGAGCGGAGCCAGAGTTTTCCCGCTCAGGAGGACCTCAGCCCACAGGGCTGATACTCCAGTGCCCAGAAGGGCCTTAAGGTGCGGCGCCAGAGGGGAAGCCCACTTACCTGCTTTGATGCCTACGATCCCATGGACTATGGAGGACAATCTGCAAATCTGCCATTGGTGGTAGTCCAAGGAATGGGCCCCAGCCTGTTGGGATGAGATTGGCTAAAGCACCTCCGGTTAGATTGGCAGAAAATGTGCCAGATGAACTCCGATGGCCCAGATGCGGTGCTGGCGAGATTTTCAGCTGTCTTTAAGGAAGGTTTGCGGGACCATACAAGTGATCTCCGGCAAGATATTTGTGCATTTTCACACCTGCCCCATGCCCTACGCCTTGAAAGTAGATGTGGAGCTGGACCAATTGGAATGGTTAGGGATCATCAGCCCGGTGCAATGCGTGGAGTAGGCGCCGCCACTAGTACTTGTAATTAAATACGATTGTACCATCAGATTGTGAGGGGACAACAAAATGACAGTGAACCGTGCGTCCTGTCTAGACCATTATCCGGTGCCCAGAATTGAAGACCTGTATGTGTGATTCAGAGAGAGACCCACTTTTACTAAACTCGATATGAGCCAGGCCTACTTGCAGCTAGTTCTGGACACTGCTTCACGGAAATACGTGACGATGAAAACTCACCACGGCCTGTACGAATATACCAGGCTACCTTTCAGAGTGTTGTCCACCTGTGCAATATTCCAAAGAGTTATGGACAACATACTTCGGGGTTACCACAAGTCGCAGTTTACCTAGACGGCGTTTTAATAACTGGGTCATCAGATCATGAGCACATGAAGAACCTCGCAGACATACTTTGGCGTTTTAAGGCAGCAGAGGTCAGGCTATGCAGGGAAAAGTGCGCATTGCATGCTCAAGATGTCCAGTCCAGTCAGACCGTGATAAGTTCATAAGTTCATAAGATAGAGGAGCAGAATTAGGCCATTCGGTCTATCGGGTCCGCTCCACCATTCTACCCTGGTTGATATGTTCCTCATCTGCTACCTACAATGTTACAGACCTGATTCCTTGGCACTATGTCTGAACACTGCAGGAAGCAACACCACAGATGCAGCAGCCAACATCTGAACATCCAGGGGATGGGCCCCAGCACTGGGGACATCTCTGCGACCAGAGGGTTGGTGTGTGCACCGGGGAGGGGACCCGCGCCTGGTCCAGGTAACGGTACATGCAGATGTCTGGGGTACAGGGTCTGAGGTCTGGTGACCAGTGGCCCCCGCTGTGGCTGGGGGTGCTTTGGCAGGGCATGTCGGATGGCAGGGGATGTGTGTGTATGTGTGTGTGTGGGGGGGGGGGGGGGGGGGGGTGGGGGGCAAGGGGGACTGGAGGGTCCAGATGGAAGACACCGCTGGTCGCCAGTCTCATACTCTCTTCAATTCCTTCCAGATATTCCACGGGGGGTGGGGGGGATGGTATCTTGGACCTGTGGTGTCTGCCCAACGCAGTGCTGCTGGCAGGCCAGGCGGCCGGGCGCCAGAGAACCAGAGAAGGCAGTGGCAGCAGCATCGACAGAGGCTCAAACCGGTGGCTCATGGGCCATCACCTGCACGTGGTATCCCTTGGGAGGGATGGGAGGGAGGAGAAATCCAGGACCACCATGCCCGGGGGGCTGGGGCAGGGGATTGAGAGTAGGCCACTTTGCAGATAAAGTTCCAGAGGCATCATATTTCTCAGGTGCAACTTCCGTGCTCTCCCCCTGGGTCTAGGTGTGACCCCAGGATGCACATCACAGGTGGGGGCAGCCTGCTGCTAACTGTGTCAAGTGGTCTTTGATGCCCCAGGCGGGCATCCTCTAGGGTCCCTGGGGCCAGAGGTCCCCGGCCCACTTACCGGCAACACATGCCTCGCCGTGCCACCCTGTTCCGGGATCTGACTCCAAGACGCGCCGTTGTTGGGGTGGGGGGGGGGGGGGGGGGCAGGGGGGCACTACGGGGAGCTGGTAGCCACCATTGACACTTCATAAGGTGGCTCTGGGTTGGTACCCAGCACCCCCCTAGTCCTGGTTGGTGTCCTTTGGACCCTAGGGGTCACCTCGGGATGGAGGGGCAGCTAGATTGAGCCAGAACTGACTGAGCCACGTGCTGGACACCTCCACTTGTTCTGCTGATGCCGTGCACCAGGCCCTCCACTGCTGATGCCACCCTAGCAGTGGTGACCTTGGTGCCACACATTACTGGCGCTATCTGGCTCTGCCAGCCCTGGCGGCTCCCCAATGTCTGCAGCATGGTGTTGACGTACTCAGCAATGCTCCTCAAGGACTGGGACATACTCTTCAGTGTCCCGGTAATGCCCATCTACGACTGGGACAAGCTCTGCAGCACCTCATAAAGGTCCACCTGAGACTGGGACACGTGACCCAGCAACCAGGAAATGCTTTGGAGTGTGTCAGCAATGCCCACCTGAGACTGGGACATGCTCCGTGTGGTAAACCACTGTTGCACCTGTATTAGGTGATGTAAGGTAGGACCTGTACTGCAGGTTCACCGGTAGTCCCTGCCTGCTGGCTCTGCCCAGTAGGCAGAGTATAAATATGCATGTCCTCCATTCAGCAGCCATTTCGCCAGCTGCTGTGGGAGGCCACACATCTTAGAGCAATAAAGCCTCAGTTGTATCCAACTCTAGTCTTTGTTCAATTTATCGTGCCTCAATTTACTGCTCTAAGATTTTCTAAAAGATGGACCTCCGAATCAAACCAGATCGCCTGCAGCTGGCTCCTCAATCAAGCAACACCGAAAAGGACTTTAATCACTGGCTAGCTTGCTTTGAGGCGTACATCAACTCAGCGATCACCCCTGTTCTGGAGGCTCAGAATATACAGATCCTGTACTCAAGGTTGAGCTCCAACGTGTTTCCGCTGATCCAGGACGCCCCGAACTACGCCGACGCCATGGAGCTTCTCAAAGAAAACTACGCACAGAAAACAAACACGCTCTTCGCCAGGCACGTACTCGCCACTCACTCTCAACTCCCTGGTGAGTCCATAGAAGACTTCTGGCGGGCCATAATCCCACTTGTCCGGGACTGTGACTGTCAGGCTGTTGTTATGGCCAGTGAACATTCCAACCTTCTTATGCGGGACGCTTTCATAACGGGGATTGGGTTGGACCTCATACGCCAAAGACTGTTAGAAGGGGCCACGCTCGACCTAGCTGAAACAAAGAAGCTAGCGCCCTCCATGATGGTTGCCTCACGTAACAGTCAGGCCTACCCCCCAGCCGCGTGGCCCACCCCTCCTACGCATCGTGGATCCCACAGATGGCCACCCCAGTACGCCTGGGCCACACGCCAGCCCGCGCACCCTGGGGGTCCCCGATGTTACATCTGCGGCCAGCAGAAACACCCTCACCAACACTGCCCGGCCCGCACTGCCCTTTGCACAGCTTGCGGCAAAAAGGGGCACTTCGCCGCGGTGTGTCACACCCACGGTCCAGGGAGTAGAATTCAGCAGCTTCCGCCTCTACGTCCTCCCTAATCTCTGCGCTGCCCTACTCCTCGGCCTGGACTTCCAGTGTAACCTCCAGAGCCTAACCCTCAAATTCGGCGGGCCCCTACCACCCCTCACTGTGTGCGGCCTCGCGACCCTAAAGGTCGATCCGCCTTCCCTCTTCACCAATCTAACCCCTGATTACAAACCCATCGCCACCAGAAGCAGATGGTACAGCGCCCAGGACAGGACCTTCATCAGGTCCGAGGTCCAGCGGCTTCTTCGGGAGGGCATTATCGAGGCCAGCAACAGACCCTGGAGTGTCCAAGTGGTAGTCGTTAAAACTGGGGAGAAACACAGAATGGTCGTGGACTACAGCCAGACCATCAATCGGTACACGCAGCTCGACGCGTACCCCCTCCCTCGCATATCTGATATGGTCAATCAGATTGCGCAGTACCGGGTCTTCTCAACGGTAGACCTCAAATCCGCCTAACACCAGCTCCCCATTCGTAAATCAGACCGTCCATACACCGCTTTCGAGGCAGACGGTCGCCTCAATCACTTCCTCAGGGTTGCCTTCGGCGTCACTAACGGGGTCTCGGTCTTCCAAAGGGAGATGGACCGAATGGTCGACTGGTACGGTTTGCGGGCCACCTTCCCGTACCTAGACAACGCCACCATCTGCGGCCATGACCAGCAGGACCACGATGCCAACCTTGCCAAATTTTTCCACACCGCGACTCTCCTCAACCTTACCTACAACAAGGAGAAGTGCATGTTTAGCACGACCCGCTTAGCCAGCCTCGGCTATGTGGTCCAGAAGGGAGTTATGGGGCCCGATCCCGACCACATGCGCCCCCTCTTGGAGCTCCCCCTCCCCCAAGGCCCTCAAACACTGCCTGGGGTTCTTCTCGTACTATGCCCAATGGGTCCCAAACTATGCGGACAAGGCTCTCCCACTCATTCAGTCCACCCATTTTCCCCTGACGGCCGAGGCACAGCAGGCCTTCGCCCGTATCAGAGCCGATATCGTCAAGGCCGGGATGCACGCAGTAGACGAGACACTGCCCTTTCAAGTAGAGAGCGACGCATCGGACGGCGCCCTAACTGCCACCCTCAATCAGGCAGGCAGACCCGTGGCATTCTTTTCCCGCACTCTTCATGCCTCAGAAATTCGGCATTCATCCGTCGAAAAAGAGGCCCAAGCTATCGTTGAAGCTGTGCGGCATTGGAGGCATTACCTGTCCGCCAGGAGATTTACTCTCCTCACTGACCAACGGTCGGTAGCCTTCATGTTCAATAACACAAAAGCGGGGCAAGATCAAAAACGATAAAATCGTGCGGTGGAGGATCAAGCTCTCCACCTATAATTATGAGATTTTGTATCGCCGCGGCAAACTCAATGAGTCCCCAGACACCCTATCCCGAGGTACATTTGCCAGCGCACAAGTAGACCGACTCCGGACCCTGCACAACAGCCTTTGTCACCTGGGAGTCACACGGTTGTACCATTTCATAAAGGCCCGCAACCTGCCCTACTCCGTCGAGGAAGTACGGACAATCACCAGAGAGTGCAAGCCGCACTTCTACCGGCCGGACCCTGCGCGCCTGGTGAAGGCCTCCCGCCCCTTTGAACGCCTCAGCGTGGATTTCAAAGGGCCTCTGTGGCGCACAAAGACTCCGTGAGACGAATAGAGTGAAGTCGATGAGGCTTTATTAAGCGTGTCTGTTCCCCAGCAGCCCGATAGTAAACTGGCCTGCGGGGGAAGGCACCGGCTTCTTATACTTCGCCTTCAGGGCGGAGTATGAGGTCAACGGCCAACCAGGACCCGGGATCTGTCAGCCAATGACATTAGGGCTTCCAGTCCCACATGACCCCCAATACATACTACCACATTCACCCCTTGTCAAAAATGAACCCGGCGGGGTGATGCTTCGTATGGTGGTAAGGGTTTACAGGGCTGGTCCTGGGAGGATAGAACAGTTACATGGTAGTACAGTATTGGACAGTATCGTCCTGTTACATCTATTTACAGAGGATATAGGAAAAACAAAATGTTCATTGGACAGTCCATCTTTGTTTTACATCAACGCCACGAGTCGGTCGGGCGGTCTGGTCGTCCGTGTCGATCGCCTCGGCCCCGGCGGTGGTGGTGGTCCTTGTACCAGCGTTGTCGCCTCCGTGAGCCGCACGGTTTCAGCTGTCAGTGCAAAGGGGAGGGGGACTGATCCTCCTGGGAAGGGGGCGGTCGCGGGGTGCGGCGGTGGCGGGAAGGGGGGCAGTTGGGTTGATGGTGTCGGGGGGGTGTGCGTGGTGCCGGCGGGCGCCAGATCCCGCAGGGATACCGTGTCCTGTCGGCCGTCGGGGTACTCCACGTAGGCGTACTGGGGGTTTGCGTGGAGGAGGTGAACCCTTTCGACCAACGGGTCCGCCTTATGTGCCCGCACGTGCTTTCGGAGCAGGATGGGTCCTGGGGCCGCCAGCCAGGTCGGCAGCGACGTTCCAGAGGAGGACCTCCTAGGGAAGACAAGGAGACGCTCGTGAGGCGTTTGATTAGTGCTCGTACATAATAACGACCGGATGGAATGGAGAGCGTCCGGGAGGACCTCCTGCCACCGTGAAACTGGGAGATCCCTGGACCGTAGGGCCAGTAGGACGGCCTTCCAGACCATGCCGTTCTCCCTTTCTACTTGCCCGTTCCCCCGGGGGTTGTAGCTGGTCGTCCTGCTTGAAGCTATGCCCTTGCTGAGCAGGAACTGGCGCAGCTCGTCACTCATGAAAGAGGACCCCCTGTCGCTGTGGACGTATGCGGGGTAACCGAACAGCGTGAAGATGCTGTTCAGGGCTTTAATGACTGTGGCCGCGGTCATGTCGGAGCAGGGAATGGCAAAAGGGAAGCGGGAGTATTCGTCCACTACATTAAGGAAATACGCGTTGCGGTCGGTGGAGGGGAGGGGCCCTTTGAAATCGAGACTGAGGCGTTCAAAGGGGCGGGAAGCCTAAATCAGGTGCGCTCCATCTGGCCTGAAAAAATGCGGTTTGCATTCTGCGCAGATGTGGCAGTCTCTTGTGACTGTACGGACCTCCTCTAAGGAGTATGGGAGATTGCGGGACTTAATGAAGTGGTAAAACCGAGTGACCCCCGGGTGGCAGAGGTCCTCGTGGAGGGCTTGGAGGCGGTCAATTTGTGCGTTGGCACATGTCCCGCGGGATAGGGCATCGGACGGCTCGTTCAGCTTTCCGGGCCGGTACAAGATCTCATAGTTGAAGGTGGAGAGTTCGATCCTCCACCGCAAGATCTTGTCGTTCTTGATCTTGCCCCGCTGTGCATTATCGAACATGAAGGCTACCGACCGTTGGTCAGTGAGGAGAGTGAATCTCCTGCCGGCTAGGTAATGCCTCCAATGTCGCACAGCTTCCACTATGGCTTGGGCTTCCTTTTCCACTGAGGAGTGGCGGATTTCTGAGGCGTGGAGGGTTCGGGAGAAGAAGGCCACGGGTCTGCCCGCTTGGTTAAGGGTGGCCGCTAGAGCTACGTCAGAGGCGTCGCTCTCGACCTGGAAGGGGAGGGACTCGTCGATGGCCGCATCGTGGCCTTTGCGATGTCCGCTTTGATGCGGCTGAAAGCCTGGCAAGCCTCTGTCGACAGCGGGAAAGTCGTGGTCTGTATTAGGGGGCGGGCCTTGTCTGCGTACTGGGGGACCCACTGGGCGTAGTATGAAAAGAACCCCAGGCAGCGTTTCAGGGCTTTTGGGCAGTGCGGGAGGGGAAATTCCATGAGTGCGCGCATACGTTCGGGGTCGGGGCCTATTATCCCATTGCGCACTATGTAGCCCAGAATGGCTAGCCGATCGGTGCTAAAAACGCACTTGTCCTCGTTGTACGTGAGGTTCAAGGCTTTGGCAGTCTGGAGGAATTTTTGGAGGTTGGCGTCGTGGTCCTGCTGATCATGGCCGCAGATGGTTACATTGTCGAGGTACGGGAACGTGACCCGTAACCCATGTTGATCAACCATTCGGTCCATTTCCCGTTGGAAGACCGAGACGCCGTTTGTGACGCCAAAAGGGACCCGTAGGAAATGGTATAACCGCCCGTCTGCCTCGAAGGCTGTGTACTTGCGGTCACTTGGGCGGATGGGGAGCTGATGGTAGGCGGACTTGAGGTCCACGGTGGAGAAGACTTTATACTGGGCAATCCGATTGACCATGTCGGATATGCGGGGGAGAGGGTACGCGTCTAGTTGTGTGTACCTGTTGATGGTCTGGCTATAGTCAATGACCATCCTTTGTTTCTCCCCTGTCTTCACTACTACCACCTGCGCTCTCCAGGGACTATTGCTGGCCTGGATTATGCCCTCCTTTAGTAGCCGCTGGACTTCGGAGCGAATGAAGGTCCGGTCCTGGGCGCTGTACCGTCTGCTCCTAGTGGCGACGGGTTTGCAATCCGGGGTGAGGTTCGCAAACAAGGACGGGGGTTGCACCTTGAGGGTGGCGAGGCCGCAGATAGTGAGTGGGGGTATGGGGCCGCCGAATTTAAACGTAAGGCTCTGTAGGTTACATTGAAAATCTAAGCCCAGCAAGGTGGGGGCACAGAGTTGGGGAAGGACGTTAAGTTTGTAGTTTTTGAATTCCCTCCCCTGTACCGTTAGGGTAACTATGCAGAATCCCTGGATCTGTACGGAGTGGGATCCTGCAGCTAGGCAAATCTTTTGTGCGCTGGGGAAGGTAGTTAAGGAACAGCGTCTTACCGTGTCGGGATGTATAAAACTTTCCGTGCTCCCGGAGTCGACTAGGCATGGCGTCTCGTGGCCGTTAATTAGGACCGTTGTCGTCGTCGTCTGGAGAGTCCGGGGCCGAGCCTGATCGAGTGTAACCGAAGCGAGCCGTGGTTGTAGTAGTGGGGTGGGGTCCGTTGTTGCCGTCCAAGATGGCGTCGGGGATGGACAAAATGTCCACCCTCATACATCGCCCGTGGCTGAGGGGTCACAAGATGGCGTCGGGGGTGGACAAAATGGCCGCCCCCATGCGTCGTACAGGTCGGGGGCGGTCCAAGATGGCGGGGCCCCTCCTCCCCTCGTGGTGGTCGGGACCCAAAATGGCGGCGTCTGCGGGTCGCACATGGTGTGCTGGGGGGTCTGGGGGGGCGCTAGGACCGCGCGGAGTTCCTGCATTGCGAGCGCCCGGGCCGCGGGCACTAGGACCGCGCGGAGTTCCTTGACTGCGAGCGCCAGGGCCGCGGGCGCTAGGACCGCGCGGAGTTCCCTCGCCGGGGACAGCGGTGGTCAGGGCCCAGGCCGGCGGGTCAGTACTGCGAGCGCTGGGACCGTGAGGAGCTCCCTCGCCGGGGACGGCGGTGATCGGGGTCCAGGTAAGTTGCGCCGGCGGGTCAGGCGTGGGGCGCGGGACGGGGGTGAGGGCCCAGGTCGGCGGCGCCGGCGGGTCAGGCGTGGGGCGCGGGACGGGGGTGAGGGCCCAGGTCGGCGGCGCCGGCGGGTCAGGCGTGGGGCGCGGGACGGGGGTGAGGGGCCAGGTCGGCGGCGCCGGCGGGTCAGTCGTGGGGCCGCGAGCGCTGGCACCGCGCGGAGCTCCCTCGCCGGGGACAGCGGTGGTCGGGGCCCAGGCCGGCGGGTCAGGCGTGGGGCGCGGGACGGGGGTGAGGGCCCAGGTCGGCGGCGCCGGCGGGTCAGTCGTGGGGCCGTGAGCGCTGGCACCGCGCGGAGCTCCCTCGCCGGGGACAGCGGTGGTCGGGGTCAAGGTAGGTGGCGCCGGCGGGTCAGGTGTGGGGCGCGGGACGGGGGTGAGGGTGGCGTTCGGGATGCGAAAAACCCCCATCTCTCCGTGGAGAGTGTTGGCCGGCACCCAAATCGGAAGCGCCGGCGGCGGGTCGTACATGGACTGCGGGGAGGGGGCTTGGGGAGCGTAGGCGGCGTGCAGGGCTCCCAGTTCTCCCGGGACCGCGGTGGTCGGGACCCAAAATGGCGGCGCCTGCGGGTCGCACATGGCGTGCTGGGGGGGTTGGGATGCATAGGCTGCCTGTAGGGCTCCCTGTTCTCCCGGGACGGCGGCGACCACGCGGGATCGGCACACCACCGCATAGTGGCCCTTTTTCCCGCAGCTTTTGCAGATGGCTGCGCGGGCCGGACAGCGTTGTCGGGGGTGCTTCGCCTGGCCGCAGAAATAACAGCGGGCGCCCCCGGTGCGACTCGGCGTTTGGACTGTGCAAGCCTGTGGGGTGTCCGGGGGGGGGTAGGGGGTTTGCCGCGGCGGGTACGTACGGGGCCCAATGGCCTGCCGCGCGGTCGGGGCCGTAGGCGCGGGTATTACGCGCAGCTACGTCCAGCGAGGCTGCCAGGGCCCGTGCCTCTGAGAGTCCTAGCGACTCTTTTTCTAGAAGTCTTTGGCGGATTTGGGAGGATTGCATACCTGCAACAAAAGCTTTGTGCATTAACATGTCCGTATGTTCGTTTGCATTCACCGACGGGCAGCTGCAGGCTCTTCCCAAAATCAGCAGCGCGGCGTAGAACTCGTCCATTGATTCTCTGGGAGCTTGCCGTCTTGTCGCGAGCTGGTAGCGAGCGTAGATTTGGTTAACTGGGCGAACGTAGAGACTTCTCAGTGCTGTGAAGGCCGTCTGGAAATCGCGGGTGTCTTCAATGAGGGTGAAAATCTCCGTGCTCACCCTCGAGTGCAGGACCTGCAGTTTTTGTTCGTCTGAGACTCGGCCTGTTGTCGATGTGATGTAGGCCCCAAAGCAAGTCTGCCAGTGTTTGAAGGCTGCTGCCGCATTCACTGCGTGGGGGCTGATCCTCAGGCATTCTGGAATGATCCTGAGCTCCATAGTCCTTTTTAGGCACGCTTAATAAATTGTGGCGCACAAAGACTCCGTGAGACGAATAGAGTGAAGTCGATGAGGCTTTATTAAGCGTGTCTGTTCCCCAGCAGCCCGATAGTAAACTGGCCTGCGGGGGAAGGCACCGGCTTCTTATACTTCGCCTTCAGGGCGGAGTATGAGGTCAACGGCCAACCAGGACCCGGGATCTGTCAGCCAATGACATTAGGGCTTCCAGTCCCACATGACCCCCAATACATACTACCACAGCCTCTTCCCTCCACTGACCGAAACACGTATATGTTCAGTGTGGTCGATGAGTACTCCAGGTTCCCCTTCGCCATCCCATGCCCCGACATGACGTCTGCCACCGTCATCAAAGCCCTAAACACTATCTTCGCTCTGTTCGGTTTCCCCGCCTATAACCACAGTGACAGGGGATCCTCATTCATTAGCGATGAGCTGCGTCAGTTCCTGCTCAGCAGAGGTATCGCCTCCAGCAGGACGACCAGCTATAACACCCGGGGAAATGGGCAGGTAGAGAGGGAGAACGGGACGGTATGGAGGGCCATTGAACTGGCCCTACGGTCCAGGAACCTCCCAGCCTCTCGCTGGCAGGAGGTCCTCCCTGATGCACTCCACTCCATTCGGTCACTGCTGTGCACCGCTACTAACAACACACCTCATGAACGTCTTTTTGCCTTCCCCAGGAAGTCCACATCCGGGGTGTTGCTCCCGACTTGGCTCGCAACTCCAGGACCAGTCCTGCTCCGTAGGCACGTCCGCCTCCACAAGGCGGACTCGTTGGTGGAAAGGGTGCAATTGCTCCATGCCAACCCCCAGTATGTCTACGTGGCGTACCCCGACAGCCGCCAAGATACTGTCTCCCTCAGGGACCTGGCACCAGCAGGTTGCACACACACACACGTCTCCGGCCCGGCGCCACCCTCCCCTCCCCCGGTGCTCCCAGCATTAATCCCACCAGGACCATCTGTCCTTCCCCTGCCCATGCCCGAGGATGAAGAGGATTTTGGGATGCTCCCAGAGTCACTGAACATCAGGCCAGCATCGACATCGCCGCCACCGCTACGTCACTCCCAGCGGAACATCAAGGCACCAGACCAGTTAAATCTCCAACTGGCACCGGACTTCAAAAGACATTTTTTTTCTGATCAAATACTGTAAATATAAATGCATTGCTGTATGTAGTTCTCCACCACCCCCGCCGGACTCAATTTTAACAGGGGGTGATGTGGTAAACCACTGTTGCACCTGCATTAGGTGATGTAAGGTAGGACCTGTACTACAGGTTCACCGGTAGTCCCTGCCTGCTGGCTTCGCCCAGTATTTATACCGGAGCATAAATATGTATGTCTTCCATTCAGCAGCCATTTCACCAGCTGCTTTGGGAGGACACACATCTTAGAGCAATAAAGCCTCAGTTGTATCCAACTCTAGTCTTTGTTCAATTGATCGTGCCTCACTCCGCAGCACCTCAGGAAGGTCCACCTGGGACTGGATGTGTCCTCCAGTGAGTTGGACATGCTACTGAGATCCTCCACCATGACCATTACTGACTGAGCCATATGCTGGACACCTCCACTCGTTCTGCTGATGTCGTGCACCAGGCCCTCCACTGCTGTCGCCACCCTAGCAGTGTTGGCCTCGGTACCACGCATTACTGGTGCTATCTCCTGCACCCATATCCTCTGGGACTCCTCCAATTGGGTTTGGCCCTGCTGGAGTGTTGTTGACATTCCCTCTGAATATCATGGCTGCACCCTATGTACTGCATCAGCACCGGCTAAACCTAGACGAGGGGCTCAGCATCTGACTGGGACCCAGCTGGGCATTCCTGCCCCCAACTGATGTGCATTGCCAACTGTGTTGTGCTCACCAGAATGTGCCCCAGAAGCCAGAACCGGTGCCATGGGGCCAGTGCCAACCCACCCATGCAGCGCGGTGGAGGTCGTTAATCTTCTTACGGCACCGGGTGCCGGTGCTCCTGGTGCCGGTGCTCCTGGTGACGCTGCCTGAGCTGACGGCAACTGCCACTTCCTCCCAGGCGACACTGGCTGCCCTGTGGCTGACCCTCTGAGCCCCACTGGGGAACAGGGCATCCTGCGTGCACTCGACAGCGTCCAACAATCTGGCCAGGTCGACATCCCCGAATCATGAGGCTGGTCTCCTTGGCGAGCTATGTGGTATCAGTTCTGCAGGAACTGCTCCCCCTTGGTTGCAGGGAGCTGGCTGGCACGGTCCCGGCGAATCAGCTGGCGGGACCATCATTTGTGGCATGAAGCCCATGGGGATTGGGTAAGTGAACCAATTAACATTTGATACTGGTGAAGGCCTCAGTGGGTCGAGTGACGGGAAACTGGTGGCAGTTCCTGATCACTACCACACTTTCCATTAAATCGTGCCCCCGATCTTCAACTGAGATCCATTTTGGATCAGGTGCAGAAGCTAGGTCAGTTTTTTCTTTCCCAATTGAGGAGGTTAGGACTACTTATGCAGCACTGCAATCATGGCTTGAATCAGTTAACTCAGCTAATATTCGAAATCAAACCTGTCTTTCAGTTCGGATGGCTCAGTGACTCGTTGCCTACTGGAAAAGTTGTGTTAACTTTGCAGCCTGCAATCAGTTACCCTCAGTGTGTAAAATATATCACAGATATATTCCAACAGCCTTCAGGTGCATGAGATGCTCATCAATTTGTCAAGAAGTTCAGTCAACAATTCAGATTTTCAAAGAACCATGATTTATTTAACTCCTGAAAAAATTGGCAAGTGGTCAGGTCACACTTCTGCATCTAGAACACTTCTATATATTTATTACCTTTACAGATCAAAGGAACAGGAAGATTTCCTTTATGTGGTCTCCCTGTTAGGATGGGATATAATTTACACTTATGTTCATCCATAAACACCTCAGGAGCTCTTCTTCCTACTGCCCCTTTATATAACTTCCACTGTAAGTCCTTTAAACCAATGAAGGGTTCATAATGTATTGTCCCTGAAAGTGAACAGAAACACATTAAATTAATTGACAGAAAACTGAGAATTTCCTCTGGGATTCTTCCGATTAGACACAATGAGTGGGATTTAAAGACCAACCCATTGCGTGTTTTTTAGCAGCGGAGGCGGCCCGCCAGCGGGATTTTCAAGTCCCGCCGTTGTCAACGGGATTTCCCGTTGACTGCACCCCTCGTTCCCGGGAAACCTGTGCACCATCAGTGGGACTGTAATATACCGCTGGTGTGAGCAGCCGGTAAATTCCATCTAAAAATGTCTCTGTCAGACCAGTGTAGAGGTTGCTCGATCTATTTAACCTTCTGCCAATTTTCTGCTGAAGTTATCAAAGCTAATCGGCAGATCCCTCCCCCACCCATGAGGGAATTATTTTATTAAGTAAATATACTGGCCTGGAATTCCCTGGAAGATTTTGGTGTAACTATAGGACGATAGCTTCAGAGGAAGTAATGTATGTTTTCCTTCTCACCAAGGAATTTGACCCAGAACTGATATACTTTGGTTTTATATCAAATTCTCACTATGGCTGAATTTCCTTCATCATTGATCATTGAAAATATATCGCCATTCCTTCACTGTTGTTGGGTCAAAATCCTGGAACCCCCTCCTAACAGCACCTAAGTAATTTTTTTTTAAAATAATTTTTATTAAGGTTTTCATAAAATATCAATAACAAAATGAAAAAGGAACCCAACAGTGTTAAGTACAAAACAAAGTCTATAAAAGCAACCCTCCATACCCCCCTCCCCCCTGTACATAAATAATAAATTAACATTAACACCCCGACTTAACACAACAGGTGTATGCACCCCCTCAGACCCTTCAGTGTAAATAACAAAAACAAAAATAAAGTAACCCCCCCCCCCCCACCCCCGAGTTGCTGCTGCCATTGACCAATGTCTACCGTTCTGCCAGGAAGTCTAAGAACAGTTGCCACCGTCTAAAGAACCCTTGTACCGACCCTCTCAAGGCAAATTTCACCTCTCCAACTTAATAAACCACAACATATCATTGATCCAGGATTCCACGCTTGGGGGCCTTGCATCCTTCCACTGAAGAAGAATCCTTCGCCGGGCTACCAGGGACACAAAGGCCAGAATACCGGCCTCTTTCGCCTCCTGCACTCCCGGCTCCTCTGCGACCCCAAATATTGCGAGCCCCAGCCCGGTCTGACCCTGGATCCTACCACCCACGACACCGTCCTCGCTACGCCCTTCCAAAATTCCTCCAGCGCTGGGCACGCCCAGAACTTGGTGGGATTTGCTGGGCTCCCTGAGCACCTAACACACCTGTCCTCACCCCCAAAAAAACAGCTCATCCTTGTCCCGGACATGTGTGCCCTGTGCAGCACCTTAAACTGTATGAGGCTGAGCCTCGCACACGATGAGGAAAAGTTCATCTTCCCGAGGGCATCTGCCCACGTCCCTTCCTCAATCTCCTCTCCCAACTCCTCCTCCCACTTACCTTTCACCTCCACCACCGAGGCCTCCTCCTCCTCCTACTTCACCTGGTAAGTTTCCGCGATCTTCCCTACTCCCACCCACCCCCCCGAGAGCATCCTGTCCTGTACTGCATGTGGCAGCAGCTGCGGGAATTCCACCACCTGCCGCCTGGCAAACGCCCTTACCTGTAAGTACCTGAAGGTGTTCCCTGGGGGGAGCCCGTACTTCTCCTCCAGCTCACCCAACTCGCGAACTTCCCGTCCACAAACAGGTCCCCCAACCTTCGTATCCCTGCCCTGTGCCACCCCGAACACCGTCCATCTGTTCTCCCTGGGACGAACCGGTGGTTCCCCCGTATTGGGGTCCACGCCGAGGCACCAACTTCCCCCCTGTGCCGCCTCCACTGCCCCCAAATTTTGAGGGCAGCCACCACCAGCGGGCTCGTGGTATACCTCCTTCGAGGGAGCGGCAGCGGCGCCGTTGCCAGCGCCCCCAGACTCGTACCCACACAAGACGCCGTCTCCAACCTCTTCCATGCAGCCCCCTTCCCCTCCATCAACCACTTGCGCACCATCGTCGCATTGGCGGCCCAGTAGTACCCACAGAGGTTGGGCAGCGCCAGCCCCCCCCTATCTCTACTCCGCTCCAGGAACACCCTTCTCACCCTCGGAGTCCCTCGCGCCCACACGAATCCCATTATACTCCTGTTGACCCGCCTAAAGAAGGCCTTCGGGATAAACACGGGGAGGCACTGGAACAGGAACAAAAACCTTGGGAGCACCGTCATTTTGACGGACTGCACCCTACACGCCAAGGACAGTGGCAACGCGTCCCACCTCTTGAACTCCTCCTCCATTTGCTCCACCAGCCTTGTGAAATTAAGCCTATGTAGGGCCCCCCAGCTCCTGGCCACCTGGACCCCCAAATATCTGAAGCTCCTCTCCGCCCTTTTTAGTGGAGCTCGCCAATCCCCCTCTCCTGGTTCCCTGGGTGAATCACGAACAGCTCGCTCTTCCCCATGTTGAGCTTGTACCCCGAAAAATCCCAGAGTTCCCTCAGGATCCTCATTACCTCCAGCATTCCCCCCACCGGGTCCGCCACATATAGCAGCAAGTCGTCCGCATAGAGTGACACCCTATGCTCCTCCCCACCCCGCACCAACCCCCTCCAGTTCCTCGACTCCCTCAGTGTCATAGCCAGGGGTTCAATCACCAGTGCGAAGAGCGGGGGGGACAGGGGACACCACTACCTCGTCCATTGGTGCAACCGAAAGTACTCGGACCTCCTCCTGTTTGTGGCCACACTTGCCACTTGCCATCGGGACCTCATACAACAGCCTAACCCACCTGACCAACCCCTCCCCCTCCCCAAACCTCTTCAGCACCTCCCACAGGTACCCCCTATCGAAGGCTTTCTCAGCGTCCATCGCCACCACTATCTCCGCCTCCCCCTCCCTCGCCGGCATCATGATAACGTTCAAAAGCCTCCGCACATTCACGTTCAACTGCCTCCCCTTCACGAACCCCGTCTGGTCTTCGTGGATGATTTGCGGCACACAATCCTCAAAGCTCGTGGCGAAGATCTTCGCCAGCACCTTGGCATCTATATTTAGCAACAAAATCGGTCTGTAAGACCCACACTGCACGGGATCCTTGTCCCGCTTCAGGATCAAGGAGATCAGTGTCCGGGACATCGTCGGGGGCAAAGCCCCCCTCTCCCTTGCCTTATTGAAGGTCCTAACTAGCAACGGACCCAACAGATCCATATATTTTTTATAGAATTCGACCGGGAAACCGTCAGGCCCCGGTGCCTTCCCCGCCTGCATGCTCCCTATCCCTTTGGTCAACTCCTCCAGCCCAATCGGGCCCCCCATATCCCGCCACCAGTCCCTCCTCCACCTTCGGAAACCTCAATTGGTCCAGGAAGCGGCCCATCCCTCCCTCCTCCCGTGGGGGCTCGGACCGGTACAATTCCTCATAAAAGTCCCTGGAGACCCCATTGATGCCAACCCCACTCCGCACCACACTCCCTCCCCTGTCCTTAACTCCCCCTATCTCCCTAGCTGCGTCCCGCTTCCGAAGCTGATGCGCCAGCATCCGGCTTGCCTTTTCCCCATACTCGTAAATCACCCCCTGGGCCTTCCTCCACTGCACCTCCGCCTTCCTGGTGGTCACCAGGTCGAATTCGACCTGGAGGCTGCGCCTCTTCCTCAATAATCCTTCCGTGGGCACCTCCGCATACCTCCTGTCTAACCTCACCATCTCCCCCACCAGCCTCTCCCTCTCTCCCCGCTCCTTCCTCTCCTTGTGGGCCCTAATGGAGATCAGCTCTCCCCTAACCACCGCCTTCAGCGCCTCCCATACCATCCCCACTCGGACCTCGCCGTTATCGTTGGCCTCCAGGTACCTCTCTATACTTCCTCGGACTCGCTCGCTCACCTCCTCATCCGCCAACAGCCCCACCTCCAAGCGCCACAACGGCCGCTGGTCCCTCTCCTCCCTCAGCTCTAAGTCCACCCAATGCGGGGCGTGGTCCGGAATGGCTATCGCCGAATACTCGGTATCCTCTACTCTCGATATCAGCGCCCTGCTCAAAATAAAAAAGTAGATTCGGGAATAATCCTTATGGACATGTGAGAAGAATGAAAATTCCTTAGCCCCCGGCCTTGCAAATCTCCAAGGGTCCACCCCTCCCATCTGGTCCATAAACCCCCTTAGCACTCTAGCCGCCGCCGGCTTCTTACCCGTCCTAGACCTGGAGCGATCCACTGCTGGATCCAGCACCGTGTTAAAGTCACCCCCCATTATCAGGCCCCCCCACTTCCAAGTCTGGGATCCGACCCAACATGCGCCGCATAAAACCCGCATCGTCCCAATTCGGGGCATACACATTGACCAATACCACCCTCTCTCCCTGCAGCTTACCACCTACCATTACGTACCTACCGCCATTGTCTGCCACAATGCTCGACGCCTCGAATGACACCTTCTTTCCCACCAAGATCGCCACCCCTCGATTTTTGGCACCCAGCCCCGAATGAAACACCTGACCTACTGTAGCGCACAATGACTTACACAAGGCGAGAAGTGATGAAGTCTATCGAGGCTTTATTAAGCAAGATTTGTTCCCCAGCAGCTCAGTTACAGAATGCGGCTGCTGGGAGAACTCGAGCTCTTATACTCCACCTTCAGGGCGGAGCCAGAAGTCGGCAGATCCAACCAGGACCCGGGACCTGTCAGCCAATAGCCTCTCGGCTTCACAGATACAATATTACCCCTAATACATACCACCACATTCACCCCTTGTTAAAAAATAACCCGGCGGGGTGGTGGTTCGCATGGTGGTAGGGGTTTACAAGGCTGGTCCTGGAACACATTTCGAACAGTGGCTATGCATTTTTAGCCCAACATTTAGCTATGTACAAGTTTGTGTCAGAATTATTTCCAACAAAATTGTTTACAACAAAATTCTTGTTTTCTTGGTGTCACGCGGATTCCACAAGTCGAGCGGGTGCCCTGGTCGTCCTCGTTGATCGCCTCAGCCCCGGTGGTGGTGCAAGTGCTGACTCGGGCCCTGTCATCTCCGGGAGCGTTGCGCTGTTCGTTCCTGTTTCTTTACTCCTGGGCGGGCACGGGAGGGGGTGATCGGTGTTGGGGGTGTGTGTGTGTTGCCGGGGGGGCGCCAGGTCCCGCAGGGAGACAGTGTCCTGTCGGCCGTCCGGGTACGTCACGTAGGCGTACTGAGGGTTTGCGTGGAGAAGGTGAACCCTCTCGACCAATGGGTCCGATTTGTGCGCCCGCACATGTTTCCGGAGCAAGATGGGTCCTGGGGTTGCCAGCCAGGTCGGCAGCGACGTTCCGGAGGAGGACTTCCTAGGGAAGACAAGGAGGCGCTCGTGAGGCGTTTGGTAAGTGGTGGTACACAGCAGCGACCGGATGGAGTGGAGAGCATCCGGGAGGACTTCCTGCCACCGGGAAACTGGGAGATCTCTGGACCGTAGGGCCAGTAGGACGGTCTTCCAGACCGTTCCGTTCTCACTCTCTACCTGACCGTTCCCCCGGGGGTTGCAGCTGGTCGTCCTTCTCGAGGCAATGCCCTTGCTGAGCAGGAACTGACGCAGCTCGTCGCTCATGAAGGAGGACCCTCTGTCGCTATGGATGTAAGCGGGGAAACCGAACAGTGTAAAGATGGTGCCAAGGGCTTTAATGACCGTGGCCGCTGTCATGTCGGAGCAGGGGATGGCGAAGGGGAAACGGGAGTACTCATCCACCAAGTTCAGGAAGTATGCGTTGCGGTCAGTGGAGGGGAGGGGGCCTTTGAAATCCAAACTGTGGCGTTCAAAGGGACAGGAAGCCTTTATCAGGTGCGCTCTATCTAGCCTGAAAAAGTGCGGTTTGCCTCTGCGCAGATTTGGCAGTTCCTGGTCACTGTACGGACCTCCTCCACAGAGTAGGGTAGGTTGTGGGACTTTACGAAATGGTAGAATCGAGTGACCCCCGGTGGCAGAGGTCCTCGTGGAGGGCCTGGAGGCGGTCTATTTGTGCGTTGGCACATGTGCCGCGGGATAGGCCATCGGACGGCTCGTTCAGCTTTCCAGGACAATACAAGATCTCATAGTTATAGGTGGAGAGCTCACTCCTCCACCTCAAGATCTTGTCATTCTTAATTTTGACCCGCTGTGCATTGTCGAACATAAAGGCTACCGACCGTTGGGTCAGTGAGGAGGGTGAATCTCCTGCCGGCCAGGTAATGCCTCCAATGTCGCACAGCTTCCACTATGGCTTGGGCTTCCTTTTCCACTGAGGAGTGGCGGATTTCTGAGGCGTGGAGGGTCCGGGAGAAAAAGGCCACGGGTCTGCCCGCTTGGTTTAGGGTGGCCGCCAGAGCTACATCGGATGCGTCGCTCTCGACCTGGAAGGGGAGGGACTCGTCGATCGTATGCATCGTGGCCTTTGCGATATCCGCTTTGATGCGGCTGAAGGCCTGGCGGGCCTCTGTCGACAGTGGGAAGGTAGTGGACTGTATTAACGGGCGGGCCTTGTCTGCGTACTGGGGAACCCACTGGGCGTAATGTGAAAAGAAGCCCAGGCAGCGTTTCATGGCTTTGGAGCAGTGGGGGAGGGGAAATTCCATAAGGGGGCACATGCGTTCGGGGTCGGGGCCTATCACTCCATTGCGCACTACGTATCCCAAGATGGCCAGACGGTTGGCGCTAAAAACGCATTTTTCCTCGTTATATGTGAGGTTCAGTGCGTTAGCGGTCTGAAGGAATTTTTGGAGGTTGGCGTCGTGGTCCTGCTGATCATGGCCGCAGATGGTTACGTTGTCGAGGTACGGGAACGTGGCCTGCAACCCTTGCTGGTCAACCATTCGGTCCATCTCCCGTTGGAAGACCGAGACTCCGTTCGTGACGCCAAATGGGACCCGTAGGAAATGGTAGAGCCGCCCGTCTGCCTCGAAGGCTGTGTCCTTGCGGTCACCTGGGCGGATGGGGAGCTGGTGGTATGCGGACCCGAGGTCCACGGTGGAAAAGACCTTGTACTGTGCAATCCGATTGACCATGTTGGATATGCGGGGGAGAGGGTACGCATCTAGCTGCGTGTACCTATTGATGGTCTGACTATAGTCTACGCCCATCCTGTGCTTCTCCCCAGTCTTCACGACTTCCACCTGGGCTCTCCAGGGACTATTGCTGGCCTGGATTATGCCTTCCTTCAGCAACCGCTGGACTTCAGACCGGATAAACGTCCGATCCTGGGCGCTGTACCGTCTGCCCCTAGTGGCGACGGGTTTGCAATCCGGGGTGAGGTTCGCAAACAAGGAAGGCGGTTCAACCTTGAGGGTTACGAGGCTGCAGATAGTAAGTGGGGGTATTGGGCCGCCGAATTGGAATGTTAGGCTCTGGAGGTTACACTGGAAATCTAACCCCAGTAACGTGGGTGCGCAGAGTTGGGGAAGGACATAGAGCCTATAGTTCTTAAATTCCCTCCCTTGCACCGTTAGATTCGCGATGCAGAACCCTTTGATCTCTACTGAATGGGATCCTGCAGCTAGAGAAATCTTTTGAGCGCTTGGGTGAATGGACAGAAAACAGCGTCTTACCGTGTCTGGGTGAATAAAACTTTCCGTGCTCCTGGAGTCGATCAAGCATGGCGTCTCGTATCCGTTGACCAGCACCATTGTTGTCTTCGTTTGGAGCGTCCGGGGCCGCGATTGGTCCAGAGTCACCGAAGCCAGTCGTGGTAGTAACGTCGCGGCATTTTCTTCGGACCCCGTGGAGCCGTCTCTGCTAGGGTCCTTGGCTGTCAGCCAAGATGGCGGCGTCCATGGATCGTACGCGGTCGGGGGTGGACAAACTGGCCGACCCATGAATCGCATGCGGTCGGGGGTGGACAAAATGGCCATCCCCATGCATCGCACGTGGCCAGGGGCTCACAAGGTGGCAGTGCCCATCCTCCCCTCGTGGTGTCCGGGACCCAAAATGGCGGCGCCCGCAGGTCGCACATGGATTGTTGGGGGGGTTTGGAATCTGCTGTCCTCGTTCTTCCCCGGGGATTGCGGCGACCCCCCGGGACCGGCACACTGCCGCGAAATGGCCCTTTTTGCCGCAGCTTTTACAAATAGCTGCGCGGGCCGGGCAGCGCTGCCGGGGGTGTTTCGCCTGCCCGCAAAAGTAGCAGCGGGCCCCACCGGGATGGTCTGACGCTCTAGTTGTGCAAGCTTGCGGGGGGGTGGGGGGTGCCGGGGAGTCGGTCTCAATGGGGGTCCACAGAGCCCAAGGGGCTCCCGCGCAGTCAGGGCCGTAGGCGCGGGCGTTTTGTGAGGCCACATCGAGGGAGGCCGCAAGGGCCTGTGCCTCAGAGTCCTAGCGACTCTCTTTCTAAAAGTCTTTGACGAATTTGGGGAGAAGTCATACCTGCCATGAATGCGCCTCTGATTAGCAGGTCCGTGTGCTCGATCGCGCTCACCGACGGGCAGTTGCAGTTTCGTCCCAAAATCAGCAACGCGCTGTAGAATTCGTCGAGCAATTCTCCGGGAATTTGCCGTCTCGTTGCGAGTTGGTGGCGTGCGTTGACCTGGCAAAGCGAGCGACGTCGGGAAATCCTCCACGTCATCGATAAGCGTTTAGATCTCCGGGCTCACCCTGGAATGCAGGACCTGCATTTTCTGCTCTTCCGTGGTCCGGCCGGGGGCCGTTCGAAGGTAGCCTTCGAAGCATGCTAGCCAGTGTTTAAACACGGCCGCCGAGTTTGCTGCATGGGGGCTGATCCGCAGACACTCCGGGGCGATCCGGAGCTCCATAGTCTTTTAAGCTTGCTTCATAAATTGTAGCGCACAATGACTTACACAAGGCGAGAAGTGATGAAGTCTATCAAGGCTTTATTAAGCAAGACTTGTTCCCCAGCAGCTCAGTTACAGAATGCAGCTGCTGGGAGAACTCGAGCTCTTATACTCCGCCTTCAGGGCGGAGCCAGAAGTCGGCAGATCCAAGCAGGACCCGGGACCTGTCAGCCAATAGCCTCGCGGCTTCACAGGTACCATATTACCCCTAATACATACCACCACGCCTACCCACCCCTTCCTCAATCTTACCTGGTCTGCCACCTTCAGGTGTGTCTCCTGGAGCATAACCACATCCGCCCTCAGCCCCTTCAGGTGCGCGAACACGTCGGCCCGCTTGACCGGCCCATTCAGTCCCCTTACATTCCAGGTTATCAGCCGGATCATGGGGCTACCCGCCCCTCTCCCCCGCCGACTAGCCATAACCCCTCCTCGGCCAGCCACGTGCCCGCAGCCCACGCCCGGCCCATTCCCCACGGCGGCAGACCCCCATCTCGACCCCCCACGCCCCCCACTCGCTCCAGCTCCCCCTTGACCATAGCAGCAGCAACTCGATTCCACCCCCCCCCCCCCCCCCCCCCGGCTAGGACCCATCCTAGCTGTTTTACTCCCCCTATTGCACTTCCGCAAGTCAGCTGACGCCCGCTGACCCCGGCCACTCCCGCCTCTCCTTCGACTCCTCCCATTCTGTGACACACCCTCCTCTTCCGTTCCCCATCCACAGGCTCTCCCTCTCCCCCTTCCATCCTAAGCGCAGGAAACAACCCTCGCTTCCCTGCCCCAGCCCCGCCCCCTCCAGTCTTCAGCGCGGGAAAAAGCCTGCGCTTTCCACCTACCCAGCCCCGCCACCTCTGACGCAGCTCCTTTTACAGGCCCAGTCCCCTCACCCCCGACTCGGGCCTCCCCCTCCCCCGCGGGGCCCCATCTCACCGCCGGCCATCCACCCCTGTTCCATTTGCTTACCCCCCTCCAAGAGCTCCCCCGACCAACCCAACCAAAACAGTGCCCAACCCGCCCTAACCACCCTCACCGACCAGAAAGAGAAAAAAACAAAGAAAAAGAAACCAAGAGCAAAGGACCCCCCATCAAAAAGTAACATATCAACCGCAGTCCCCAAACGCCCATCCCGACCCTCAATCTGTGTCCAACTTCTCGGCCTGAACAAAGGCCCACGCCTCCTCCGGAGACTCAAAATAATGGTGCCGGTCCTTGTAGGTGACCCACAGTCGCGCTGGCTGCAACATGCCAAACTTCACCCCCTTCCTGTGCAGCACCGCCTTCGCTCGATTGTACCCGGCCCTCCTCTTCGCCACCTCCGCACTCCAGTCCTGGTATATTCGAACCTCCGCGTTCTCCCACCTGCTGCTCCTCTCCTTCTTGGCCCACCTGAGCACACACTCTCGATCTGCGAACCGATGAAACCGCAACAGCACCGCTCGCGGAGGCCCGTTAGGCTTGGGCCTCCTCGCCAGCACTCTATGGGCCCCTTCCAGCTCCAGGGGCCCCTGGAAGGACCCCGCTCCCATCAGCGAGTTCAACATGGTGACCACATAGGCCCCCACATGCAGCCCCTCCAGCCCCTCCGGGAGGCCCAGAATCCGCAGATTCTTCCGCCTCGACCGATTCTCCATCTCCTCGAACCGCTCCTGCCATTTCTTGTGGAGCGCCTCGTGCGCCTCCACCTTTACCCCCAGGCCGAAGATCTCGTCCTCGTCGTCGGAGATCTTTTGTCGGGCCTTGCGGATCGCCACCCCCTGAGCCGTCTGTGTCTCCAGCAGCTTATCAATAGAAGCCTTCATCAGCTCAAGCAGGTCCGCTTTAATCTCCCTGAAGCAGCGCTGGATACCCTCCTGTGGCTCCTGTGCCCACTGCATCCATGCTGCCTGGTCCCCGCCCGCCGCCATTTTGTTCTTCTTCCCTTGCACCTTCTTCGGGTCCACCACCACCTTTTTAGTCGCCCCGCTCCTGGTAAAAGCCATATACTATCGGGGAATTGTTGTAATCTCCTTCCCACACCGGGAAACGTTGAAAAAGTGCCATTGGGGGCCCTGAAAAGAGCCCAAAAGTCCGTTTTTGCAGGAGCCGCCGAATGTGCGACTTAGCTCCACATAGCCGCAACCCGAAGTCCAACAGCACCTAAGTAATGATGCACCTAAGTTAAAGAAGGCAGCTCACCACCAGCTTTTAAGTACAATTAAGGATGGGCAACCAATGACGCCCACATCAAGTGAACAAATGTTTAAATATCTGCATTGAGACCAACAGTGGTGAAGAGGATGCCGGCAAACAGTAGTTCGAAGAGCCGGCGAGAAGGCAGGTGTGATGGGAAAGAGCATGAACAATGGGCGGACGGACTGGCGGACTTACGAGGTGAAGTGGAAACCCTGGTTGCCCAAGAGCGGGGAAGACTGGTGACAGGAGCGGTGGAACCGACGGCAATGATGGCCTCTCCCTCTCCACCAGGATGGAAGAGCTATGTAAAAAAGGAACTGGCCGCTATGAGGGAGGCACTAAAAATGGAATTCCACGTGGTGGTAAAGGAGGTGGTGATGGAGGCGATGACCTCCCTCCAGCCATGATAGATGGCCTGGGAAGAAGGTGGAGGCACAGGAGAGAACAATCCTGGACCTTGAAAAGGCCTCGTCAGGCCAGAGCACCAGGATCGTGGCTCTGAAGGCAGAGATGAAAAGGTTGGTGGCAGCCCAGATGAACTTGAAGGCAAAAGTTGAGGATCAAGAGAACAAATCTCGGCAACAAAATGTCCAGGTTGTGCTTTTGCAGAAGGGCATCGTGGGCAGGAACCCAACAGACTATATCACCCAAATGCTCGGTAACTTAGCCGGGAGAGAAAGCTTCCCCAACCCCCAGGAACTCTACAGGGCACACAGGTCGTTCCGGCCGAAACCCAAAGAAGGGGAGAAGCCGAGAGCGATCATCGCTAAGCTGCACGGGTACCAAGACCAGGAAAAGATCCTGAGGTAGGCTCGTCAGATGAAGTTGTACTCATGGGAAGGGCACTAATTCCGGGTCTACCAAGACCTCACCAAAAAAGGTGGAATTCAATTGAGCAAAATCGGCACTCTATAAAAGTGACACTCTATAAAAGTTCGGCATGTTGTTCCCGGGCAGACTCTGGGTCACATACCAGGGGAAGGAACATTATTTCAGCACCCCAATGGAGGCTAACGAGTTCCTGAGAGCTAATTACCTGGAGAGTGACCAAGCTCGGCAACAGTGAGGTCGCCGTGTTTGCGTGGGTTTCGCCCCCACAACCCAAAGTGATGCAGGGTAGGTGGATTGGCCACGATAAATTGCCCCTTAATTGGAAAAAAATAATTGAGTACTCTAAAATTGAAAAAAAAACAACCAAAAACAGTGAGGTTGCGCTGAAAAAAGACTGCAGTGGGAAAGAAGAGCGGAGCCCAGAGACTACTGTGTGGACTATGTGTTTGCGCGGGACTGTATGTTTTCAGTTAAGAGTTGGATTACAGAGAGAAGGGAGCGGAGACAGGGAAAGCAGGTGAGGGGGCGGTGATTGGAACAGAGGTAGGCAGACAAAATGGAATCAGCCGGGGAGGGGAGCCACCGTACTAACAGGGAGGGCTAGCATGGGAAGAGAAGTAGTAAGGGGGGCCGCGGTGGGAGAAGGAGTGTCTGGCCAGGAAGGGGGGGGGGGGGCACACAAAAAACATGGTTCGGGGGGGGGGTACACAGAACAGACAAGGGACAGAACGAAAGGGAAAGGTTGGCAGCAAGATAGACAGAATCTTCGACGGGCATGGAACAGGCCGAGAAATCAAGATGGCACTGCAAGCAGCCACTTTGGAGGGTTCCTAAAAAAAAGAAACCCCAGAGTGCAGGGGCGCACCCATGTGGCACACACACAGTTGGCAGCGATGTTGGGTGGCCCCTGGACAAAGGGAAACCCCGGAACGCAGAGGCCCAGCCTCATGGTGAGAACGGTGACCGTGGCCATTTTAGACGGCCCCCTAACAAAGAGAAACCCCGGAGAGCAGGGGCGTGTCCACCAGGTAAGTATGGTTGACCCCGCAGGAACTTGAGATCCACCGTGGAGAAAACCTTGTATTGCGCAATCCTGTTCACCAGGTCGGCTATACGGGGGAGAGGGTACGCATCCAGCTGCGTAAACCTGTTGATGGTCTGGCTGTAGTCAATGACCTGCCTATGTTTCTCCCCGGTCTTTACCACCACTACTTGAGCTCTCCAGGGACTGTTGCTCGCTTCGATGACCCCTTACCTCAGCAGCCTCTGGACCTCCGACCTGATAAAGGTCCGGTCCTGGGCACTGTACTGTCTGCTCCTGGTGGCGACGGGTTTGCAATCCGGGGTGAGGTTCGCAAACAGGGAAGGCGGGTTGACCTTGAGGGTCACGAGGCCGCAAACAGTAAGGGGGGGGGGGGTATAGGGCCGCCAAATTTAAAAGTCAGGCTTTGCAGATAGCACTGAAAATCCAGCCCAAGGAGGGTAGCTGCGCAGAGGTGCGGCAGAACGTACAGACGGAAATTGTGGAATTCCCTGCCTTGGACAGTGAGGTTGGCTAGGCAGAACCCCTTTATCTCCACCGCGTGTGACCCGGAGGCCAGGGAGATCCTTTGGTTTACGGGATGGGTGACAAGAGAACAGCGCCTTACCGTGTCGGGGTGGACAAAGCTTTCCGTGCTCCCGGAGACGATCAGGCACGACATCACGTGGCCGTTGATGGAGATCGTCGTAGTAGCTTTCGCAAGCGTCCGGGGCCGACTCTGGTCCAGAGTCACCGAGGCCAGCTGCAGTAATGGAGAGTTCTGGTCGGGCAGCGTGTAGTCGGCTGTGCTGCGGGCCTGGGGCCCCATCCAAGATGGCGTCAGCCATGGGTCGCACATGGAGTCCGGGGATGAAGAAGATGGCGGCAGCGAGGGACAAAATGGCGGCGCCCACCCGTTCAGCGTGGTGGCCGGGGGGCAAAATGGCCGCGCCCGCGGGTCGCACGTGGCCTGAGGATAGGGGGTGGCGGTGAGCGCTGGGCGGCCCGGGCCTGAAAGGAGGGCTGCCGATAGTCGCTGGAGACCACGGCCACGGCGCGGGCGTGGCAGACCCCAACATAATGGCCCTTCTTGCCGCACCCTTTGCAGGTGGCGGTGCAGGCTGGACAGCGCGGGCGGGGATGATTCGCCTGCCCGCAGAAGAAACAGCGTTGTCCGGCGGCGGTAGCGGGCCGTCTCGCCGCGCAGGCTTGCGGGGTCAGGGGAAATGTCTGAGGGGCTGCCGCAACAGGGTGCCACGCGTTTTTATAGGCAACGTCCATGGACCCCGCCAGGGCCCGTGCCTCAGTAAGTCCAAGCGTGTCCATTTCTAGGAGCCTTCGGCGGATATCGGGGGAGGTCATACCTGCTACAAAAGCATCCCTGATCAAAATTCCGTGTGCTCGTTCCCCGAAGCTGGCGGGAAGCCACAGTTTCGGCCCAGCACCAGCAGGGCCCGGTAGAAGTCTTCCAACGTTTCCTCGGGGCTTTGCCTCCTAATCGCCAGCAGGTGACGAGCGTAGACATGGTTCACAGGGCGGATATAATGCCCTTCTAGCAGCTCGATCGCTGCAGCATAATTCTCCGCCTCCTCGATCAGAGGGTAGATCCCAGGGCTGACCCGCGAGCATAGAAGGTGCATCTTTTGTCTTTCCGTGGGGGTGCCGGCGGCCATGTCGAGGTAGCCCTTAAAGCACACCAGCCAATGTTTGAATATAGCAGCAGAGTTGTCCGTGTGGGGGCTGAGCTGAAGGCACTCCGGTTTGTTACGGAGATTCATCCTTTCAACTGAAGTTGTAGCAGATTAAATTGATGCGCAATCAATTACTCTCGCGACAAGGTGAGTCATAACTAATAGGCTTTAATCTGCTAGAACTGTTCCCCAGCAGCTTCGATACAGAAAGTGAAGGCTACTGGGACAGCATCGGTTCTTATACTCCGCCTCTCAGGGCGGAGCTATGTACATCAGCCAATGGTAGACTCCTGGCTCTAGCCAATGGTCATCCACCTCTCAGGTACCGCAATACCTGGTATTACCACACGGAGTCTGCTCGTTCTCCCCGTGTCTGCGTGGGTTTCCTCCGGGTGCTCTGGTTTCCTCCCACAGTCCAAAGATGTACAGGTTGTCATGATATTCAAACACACACATCATGATAGACACACCAACAGACAAATCAGAACACACAACACCACAACCAATGACAGAAAGATATAAAAGCACAGACACGACTCCCGGTGGTCGGTATTAGCTGCAGAGGAGGACCAGGACAGACCTACTACACGACACACTCAGGGAGACAGCACGTGCAGAGTATCCAGAACGAACTGTATTATAAGAGTTAAAATAAAATAGAGTTGTACCACATACAACTGTGTTGGCTCATCTGTGCACCAGAGCACCCAACACCACATGGTACAGGAGTGGATCGATACCTGCCGGCATACCTCAGTGTACACAGACAACCAGCAGTGCCCAGGCAAAATGATAGAGCTCCCGGTTCCGCAGCCGCTCCAGTGCCACGGCGATCTCCGCGAAAACTGGCGGCGATTCCGGCAAGTGTTCGAATTGTTCCTGGTGGCAGCTGAACTCCAAGACCTGGATGATAGCGAAAAAATTGAATTTCTCCTCACCATCGCCGGTGCAAGGGCAAGAGAAATATTCACAAGGTTCAGGTTCTTCAGGAGGCAGCAAAGGTATGATTACCAGGCAGTCCTGGACAAATTCTCCAAGTACTGTGAAGAAAACGCAATCCAATCGGCAAGTAAAGGTAAGAAAAGCTGCAGTACTCACCTCGTGGCTGGGATCCCGGAGCCCGAATTCCCAGAGGCCGAAATCCCGGGCCTGAGACAGGGCTGGGTCGAGGTCGGCGGCCATCTTGCTAAAGGTATCACGCTAGCACAGTTGCGCGAGCAGTGCGCAGAACCGGAAGTTTCGTTTGCGCATGCGCGAGATGCTGCGCATGCGCAGTCAAGAAAACGGCCATCGGTAAAGGAACAGCGATCTGAGCATGCGCAGTCGCTTCCTACGTGCTACATACCGAGCGTCAGGATGTCAGAGGCCCCAGACTGCACCAATTTAAAGGGGAAACGTCCCAAATCCAATTTAAAAGGGAAACGTCCCAAATCAAAAAAACAAAAATCTGTTAAAGCTGTAAAACAACCTTCCCTCACCTAGAATGACAGCACATTGCCGCAAATTGACCCAGGAGATGAATTTGACCTCCGAAGAACCCTCCGACAAGCAGTTACCTACGCACAAGCCGATGATTCTGACCTCGAATACTTCGATGACGATCTTTACAGTGTTTCCGGACCTCGCGAGCCCAATGATAGCTCCGTGGTCCTATACGACTATGACTCGGACGAACCTTTCATGTTGCACATTGGCGGCCCCCACATTGAATCCGACGCAGATGCGGATTCATTTTTCGGATTTGAGGATCTTCAATCCAGCAGATATGACGTCCCAACTTATCAGTACCGGATGATGCTGCAGCCTGACATTAACAGACAGGGAGCGGTGCAAGCACACGGAGAGCACCCTGCTGCCACACAGAGCGTGGTCCACGTCCCGCTCAACGTTCCCGACTCTATGAAAGAAGACATGCAAGACTCCAGAGCGCAGTCCTCGCATGAACCAGAAGTGACTCCAGTGTCACAAGCCTCCGCAGCAAGCTCGTGGACAGACTCCACAATTGCAGAAATGCAAGACTCCAGAACGCAGTCCTTGCACGGACAAGAAGTGACTCCAGTGTCACAAGCCTCCACAGAGAGCTCGTGGACAGCCTCCACGATAGAAGCAACGCAAGACTCCAGAGCGCAGTCCTTGCACGAACAAGAAGTGACTCCAGTGTCACAAGCCTCCACAGAGAGCTCGTGGACAGCCTCCACGATAGAAGCAACGCAAGACTCCAGAGCGCAGTCCTTGCACGAACAAGAAGTGACTCCAGTGTCACAAGCCTCCATAGAGAGCTCGTGGACAGCCTCCACGATAGAAGCAACGCAAGACTCCAATGTGCAGTCCTTGCAGGAACAAGACCATGAGGGTCTAGCAACCTCTCCTGACCAACCAGCGGCAGACGATGCAAGTCTGCCATGCTCACGTGAACAGCAAGAAGGCTATAACAGCCTACCATGCTCCACTACACAGCAGCATGACCATGACGGTCTCTCATGCTACAATGAAGGGCACAGCGCTGAAGACTGTTCGAGCCCAACTGAAGACAAGCCAAAGGAATCGCCTCGTCCAAGCCCGAAGAAAAAAGGTTTATGCGCTGACCTTCAGGATCATTATAGCCGAACAGAGATTAATAATGCTGCACGGCCACAGAAGGATGCTGAGGATTTGCTAAAGAAATTAATTGAATGTTTAACTTGCAAGGAGCAGACTGAGAATTGCCAGTGTTTTAGTACGGATCGAAAAAATGGACAAGACATTGATCCTCAGGTAATGGAAATAACACAACCTGAATCATATCTACAGCAGGGACAAATGTCTCCCTTCAACACAACGCCGCAAAGTCCCAACTTCGGAGACCAGCAGTTAGTCAGTAATGACTCTTCAAACCTTGAGGGGAACATTAATTGCATTGAACCTATACACACTCCACTGATAAATGAGCAGAACATTGGAGCAAGAATCCTGAGGACACCGACATCGAGTAGCCAGATAACGAATTTAAAACCCACAGCAGTTTCAAGTGAACCAAGTGTGCTTTCCACTAATGGTGAAGATGCAGATAAGGTCGACCCGATTATCCATTGTACCACACTAACCCCAGTGATTAAGCAGTTATGTATGGGGAGTATAATGTGGGCAATTGAGAACAGTAAAAGAGAGACTGTGACCATGCCAGTCCCAGCAAAATCAGACCCAGAGACCATGAAGGCATGTACATTAGACAAAGATACATGTGAGGTACCTGAGAAGAAAAGTGAAACGGAATGTTCTTTGGAAAATAGTACAATGTCGATAGAAACATTGGATCCTATATTCGAGACCATACATATGGGAGAATTTGGGGGTAATAAACAAGGTTCTGCAATGTCTGGGGGAAGATTTAAAATTCCAAAGAAGAAAAGCCCAAATGAAGGACAACGGCAAGACAATGACAGTCCACCGACATGGTGTGCACCACCAGATGAAAACTCTGACAATTTACCCAACCCTAGTGAACAGCAAGCTGCTAATGAGGATCTATCCACGGGATGTGAGACGAGTGACGACAGCATCCCACTTCCCATGCAAAAGGTGCAAGGTGATAGACCTCGCCTAGTGCGTACCGAGGCACTTGACGATCACGGTGGGACCACTGACGACTGCGGTGGCGGCGCACCGCTTCCACCCTCGATGGCTCGAGCCTCTCCACTGGTTGGTGCATTCCTGCATGTTCCGACTCCAGAAGTGCAGCTTCAGGGAATCTCGGCTGCCTCCAGTGAACCTGTTGGGACTCCGGACGGGGGGCATCGACGGAAGGCAGACCGGACTCCAGATGGGGAGCAGCCAAGCGCCGACTCTGATTTGCGCACGCCAGACCTTGCTCCGGACGGGCGGTGTCGCGGCCTCGGTGATGGCACGCTCAGGGTGACGGCGGATGCCACGGCGACAGGGGATGGATCGCGTGGCAGTCCCACTGGGTCGGCAGTGGCAACCAGCACCGGCGGTCCAAGATGGACACACCAATTCGCGCCATCACCAGACGTTGATGCGAGCAACAATTCTCTCTCCAAGGCGACATGCTTCGACGTTTCTCTGCGGAGTCGCCCTTCCGGCACAGCAGGTGGCCGGAACCAGCGTGCGCGGTCTCGGCCAACTTCCACATCTGGCACAGTCATCGCCTTGCATGATATTAGTGATGGTGCTACTTCGATGGCAATGACCCATCGGCTACAAGATGCCGTCCACCACAAACATAAAAAGAAAAAAGACTCCACCTTGTTCCTGGCATGCAGGGCGGATGGATTGGTGCGTAGGCGCAATCAGCGAGCTTTGCGCCGCCTTCCACGCTCGCAACTGAACCGTACGCACACGCCGGATCCTCCACTGGTTCCCAAGGATGACTTTGTGGAGATGCCACGGATCATGCCCCTTCCATCGCCACCAGAACCAAACCACAGCCAAGGCACCACTAACAAAGATGTTGAATGTTATATTTGCACGAATGAAAAAACCAAGCACTGCACGAAGTACAACAAATGGTAAAGTAGAGACTTCGGCAACAGCATCACCTCCAACAGTCCAAGGTGAACCAGTGTGACCCCAAATCTCCACAGCTGAACCGGCTTGAGGACCAGCCCATTCTTGAGGCGGTCACCCATTAGACTGGACTTATAACGCTGTTCATAAAAAGTCAAACACTTCTGTATTATAACCTGTTGTTGTTTATTGTTCCAGATATCGTCTGACCGGACCAATGTTCAAGTTTTTTTTTTCTCTCGCATCCATGTTTTGTTATGGTACAACCTTGTTAGTGTGACGCACCCGACATCGCCCCATGTAAATAGTTACGTCATATACACACGCTGTACACAACACACACACACACTCTTAGATGCACTCACGACACAATTATATTTATAACCACGTAGGCACATGTCTTTGTAAAAAGGGGGTATGTCATGATATTCAAACACACACATCATGATAGACACACCAACAGACAAATCAGAACACACAACACCACAACCAATGACAGAAAGATATAAAAGCACAGACACGACCCCCGGTGGTCGGTATTAGCTGCAGAGGAGGACCAGGACAGACCTACTACACGACACACTCAGGGAGACAGCACGTGCAGAGTATCCAGAACGAACTGTATTATAAGAGTTAAAATAAAATAGAGTTGTACCACATACAACTGTGTTGGCTCATCTGTGCACCAGAGCACCCAACACCACACAGGTTAGGTGGATTGGCCATGATAAATTGCCCTTGGTGTCCAAAACGGTTAGGCGGGGTTACGGGGATAGGGTGGAGGCATCGGCTTAAATGGGGTGCTCTTTCCAAGGGTCGGTGCAGACTCGATGGGGCGAATGGCCTCTTTCTGCACTGTAAAATCCATGATTCTATGATCCCAACAGTAAACAGCAAACTCAGAAAAGGACCCCCTCCAAACTGGAGGAGATGCAAAATCTTCTCTTTCTCCACAAATTTGTGGAGTCTCACGATCACCGCCCGTGGCAGCTCCCCAGCTCTAGGCCTCTGCCTCAGGGAACTATGCGCTCGGCCCACTTCAGTATCCTTATCTAGCACTCCCTGCCGCCACCAGCCCTGCCAGCATCTTCGCGACGTACCTCATGGCACTCACACCGGCTACTCCTTCAGGCAGGCCTACTATTCGCAGATTCTGCCTTCTCGAGCTATTCTCCTGCTCCTCCACCTTTGCCTCAACATTTTACAAAGGTCTCCTAGGAGCCCACATCTGCCTCCAGGGCCACACACGATCGCTGTGGTCCGAGATCACTCCTTCGATCTTCCGAATCTGCAACGCCTGCACCTCCAAATACTTCTCCACCCGCTCCATCAAACTTTTCAGGGGTTCCACAGCTCCTTCGATGGCCTTCGAGCGATCCTCCCACATTTCCTCCCTTTGCTGGCAGAATTCCTTCTTAATAAAAGCCATCAAATGCTCCCTCGGAGGCTTTCCATCTTGCACCAGTCCTTCCCCCTCAGCCGTCATTACACTTGCTGCTGTGCCACAGGTTTCCTCCAACTCTTTAGCCAGGTCTCTCACCGTCTTCTACTGGGGTTGGTAACCGACGGACATACCATCCCAGGGGAAACTACTCCTCCGACCTTCACGTACACCTTTTTCATCAACATTCCAGCCAATATTGGGTAAAAAGAGCTATTTTCTGCGCCTTCAAGCAGGAGCTGTCCTGTGTGCGAGCATTCACACCATGGCCGCCAATGGAAGTCCCATTTGACTTTTTACTCCAGATAGTTTTCAACATTTACTATCTCTATGCAAAGACTCAAAGTAATGCTTGTATCTGTTGCGCTAAACTGTATTACAAAGATTACAAAATGGCTTGAACTTGAACAAAGCTATAAATTTATTAACACCACTAACTTTGATTTGACACGTACTTCTAAAGAAAACACAGTTGATTACTAACATCTAAACTACACAAATCTCACTACTGGTTTTAACTATGATCTGCACTCACTTACACTATCTTCTCTTCTGACTCTCACTAGCTAACTCCTGCACACACTCTCCCACAAGGCTTAGCATCACTGCCTTATATACTTGTAACTGTTGTTCCCTCCAGTGGCAACTCTCGACACTTCATTAACCCTTGCAGTTCTGACAGTTATGATAATATCGCATGTGTGACATGTGTGCCATATACCGCACCTGGAACCAGGGGGTATGGGGAAGGACATCCCCTCTGTGCACAAGTGCATCCGTGCCATAATGGATGCCAATTATGCCCAGGCGGCACAATATATCATATTCAACATGGTCTGAGCCCACCAGGTTGCCCGGACACCGAGATTCGCCTCCATCGCTGGCATGTCCCAGGTCCAGGGAATGATCTGTGGGATACATGTTCCCTTACGCGCACTGGCACATGAAGGGAGGCCCTCCATCAGTAGGATGGGGCTTCCTCCCCCATTATGTGCAGTTGGTGTGCGACCACCGGCTGCACGTCTGTGCAAGGTATCCAGGAAGCATGCATGATGCACTTGTCCTGGCACACTCGCCAGTGCCCAAAACCTTTGAGGCGCTACCTTGGGTGAGCTGCACGCTATAGCCGTGGCTGATGACATGTATCCGGAGGCCTCAGACCGATGCGGAGAACCGCTATAACAATATGAGGTAAGTACCATATTTTATTATTATTATTATTTTTTTGTTTAATTTAATTTAGTTGTTAGCCAGATCTTGGTAGAAAGTTAGAGGGATGGCAGGGAAGGGAGTGCAATGTTCCTCCTGCAGGATGTTTGAGGTGAGGGATGCTGTTAGTGTCCCTGCTGATTTTACCTGCAGGAATCTCCAGCTCCTCCAAGACCGAGTTAGGGAACTGGAGCTGGAGTTGGAAGAACTTCGGATCATTCGGGAGGCAGAGGGCGTCATAGATAGCAGCTTCAGTGAATTAGTTACACCAAAGATTGGAGATAGATGGGTAACTGTAAGAGGGACTGGGAAGAAGCAGTCAGTGCAGGGATCCCCTGCAGTCGTTCCCCTGAGAAACAAGTATACCGCTTTGGATACTTGTGGGGGGGGGGGACTTACCAGGGGTAAGCCATGGGGTACGGGCCTCTGGCACGGAGTCTGTCCCTGTTGCTCAGAAGGGAAGGGGGGAGAGGAGCAGAGCATTAGTAATTGGGGACTCGATAGTCAGGGGCACAGATAGGAGATTTTGTGGGAGCGTGAGAGACTCACGTTTGGTATGTTGCCTCCCAGGTGCAAGGGTACGTGATGTCTCGGATCGTGTTTTCCGGGTCCTTAGGGGGGAGGGGGAGCAGCCCCAAGTCGTGGTCCACATTGGCACTAACGACATAGGTAGGAAAGGGGACAAGGATGTCAGGCAGGCTTTCAGGGAGCTAGGATGGAAGCTCAGAACTAGAACAAACAGAGTTGTTATCTCTGGGTTGTTGCCCGTGCCACGTGATAGTGAGATGAGGAATAGGGAGAGAGAGCAATTAAACACGTGGCTACAGGGATGGTGCAGGCGGGAGGGATTCAGATTTCTGGATAACTGGGGCTCTTTCTGGGGAAGGTGGGACCTCTACAGACAGGATGGTCTACATCTGAACCTGAGGGGCACAAATATCCTGGGGGGGAGATTTGTTAGTGCTCTTTGGGGGGGGTTTAAACTAATGCAGCAGGGGCATGGGAACCTGGATTGTAGTTTTAGGGTAAGGGAGAATGAGAGTATAGAGGTCAGGAGCACAGATTTGACGTCGCAGGAGGGGGCCAGTGTTCAGGTAGGTGGTTTGAAGTGTGTCTACTTCAATGCCAGGAGTATACGAAATAAGGTAGGGGAACTGGCAGCATGGGTTGGTACCTGGGACTTGGATGTTGTGGCCATTTCGGAGACATGGATAGAGCAGGGACAGGAATGGATGTTGCAGGTTCCGCGGTTTAGGTGTTTTAGTAAGCTCAGAGAAGGAGGCAAAAGAGGGGGAGGTGTGGCGCTGCTAGTCAAGAGCAGTATTACGGTGGCGGAGAGGATGCTAGATGGGGACTCATCTTCCGAGGTAGTATGGGCTGAGGTTAGAAACAGGAAAGGAGAGGTCACCCTGTTGGGAGTCTTCGATAGGCCTCCAAATAGTTCTAGGGATGTAGAGGAAAGGATGGCGAGGATGATCCTGGAAAAGAGCGAAAGTAACAGGGTAGTTATTATGGGAGACTTTAACTTTCCAAATATTGACTGGAAAAGATATAGTTCGAGTACATTAGATGGGTCGTTTTTTGTACAGTGTGTGCAGGAGGATTTCCTGAAACAATATGTTGACAGGCCAACAAGAGGCGAGGCCATGTTGGATTTGGTTTTGGGTAATGAACCAGGCCAGGTGTTGGATTTGGAGGTAGGAGAGCACTTTGGGGACAGTGACCACAATTCGGTGACGTTTACGTTAATGATGGAAAGGGATAAGTATACACCGCAGGGCAAGAGTTATAGCTGGGGGAAGGGCAATTATGATGCCATTAGACGTGACTTGGGGGGGATAAGGTGGAGAAGTAGGCTGCAAGTGTTGGGCACACTGGATAAGTGGAGCTTGTTCAAGGATCAGCTACTGCGTGTTCTTGATAAGTATGTACCGGTCAGGCAAGGAGGAAGGCGTCGAGCGAGGGAACCGTGGTTTACCAAAGAAGTGGAATCTCTTGTTAAGAGGAAGAAGGAGGCCTATGTGAAGATGAGGTGTGAAGTTTCAGTTGGGGCAATGGATAGTTACAAGGTAATGAGGAAGGATCTAAAGAGAGAGCTAAGACGAGCAAGGAGGGGACATGAGAAGTATTTGGCAGGTAGGATCAAGGAAAACCCAAAAGCTTTCTATAGGTATGTCAGGAATAAGCGAATGACTAGGGAAAGAGTAGGACCAGTCAAGGACAGGGATGGGAAGTTGTGTGTCGAGTCTGAAGAGATAGGCGAGATATTAAATGAATACTTTTCGTCAGTATTCACTCAGGAAAAAGATAATGTTGTGGAGAAGAATGCTGAGACCCAGGCCAATAGAATAGATGGCATTGAGGTACATAGGGAAGAGGTGTTGGCAATTGTGGACAGGCTGAAAATAGATAAGTCCCCGGGTCCTGATGGGATTTATCCTAGGATTCTCTGGGAGGCCAGGGAAGAGATTGCTGGACCTTTGCCTTTGATTTTTATGTCATCATTGGCTACAGGAATAGTGCCAGAAGACTGGAGGATAGCAAATGTGGTCCCTTTGTTCAAAAAGGGGAGCAGAGACAACCCTGGCAACTATAGACCGGTAAGCCTCACGTCTGTAGTGGGTAAAGTCTTGGAGGGAATTATAAGAGACAAGATTTATAATCATCTAGATAGGAATAATATGATCAGGGATAGTCAGCATGGCTTTGTGAAGGGTAGGTCATGCCTCACAAACCTTATTGAGTTCTTTGAGAAGGTGACTGAACAGGTAGACGAGGGTAGAGCAGTTGATGTGGTGTATATGGATTTCAGCAAAGCATTTGATAAGGTTCCCCACGGTAGGCTATTGCAGAAAATACGGAGGCTGGGGATTGAGGGTGATTTAGAGATGTGGATCAGAAATTGGCTAGCTGAAAGAAGACAGAGGGTGGTGGTTGATGGGAAATGTTCAGAATGGAGTTCAGTTACAAGTGGAGTACCACAAGGATCTGTTCTGGGGCCGTTGCTGTTTGTCATTCTTATCAATGACCTAGAGGAAGGCGCAGAAGGGTGGGTGAGTAAATTTGCAGACGATATTAAAGTCGGTGGTGTTGTCGATAGTGTGGAAGGATGTAGCAGGTTACAGAGGGATATAGATAAGCTGCAGAGCTGGGCTGAGAGGTGGCAAATGGAGTTTAATGTAGAGAAGTGTGAGGTGATTCACTTTGGAAGGAATAACAGGAATGCGGAATATTTGGCTAATGGTAAAGTTCTTGGAAGTGTGGATGAGCAGAGGGATCTAGGTGTCCATGTACATAGATCCCTGAAAGTTGCCACCCAGGTTGATAGGGTTGTGAAGAAGGCCTATGGAGTGTTGGCCTTTATTGGTAGAGGGATTGAGTTCCGGAGTCAGGAGGTCATGTTGCAGCTGTACAGAACTCTGGTACGGCCGCATTTGGAGTATTGCGTACAGTTCTGGTCACCGCATTATAGGAAGGACGTGGAGGCTTTGGAGCGGGTGCAGAGGAGATTTACCAGGATGTTGCCTGGTATGGAGGGAAAATCTTATGAGGAAAGGCTGATGGACTTGAGGTTGTTTTCGTTGGAGAGAAGAAGGTTAAGAGGAGACTTAATAGAGGCATACAAAATGATCAGGGGGTTAGATAGGGTGGACAGTGAGAGCCTTCTCCCGCGGATGGAAATGGCTGGCACGAGGGGACATAGCTTTAAACTGAGGGGTAATAGATATAGGACAGAGGTCAGAGGTAGGTTCTTTATGCAAAGAGTAGTGAGGCCGTGGAATGCCCTACCTGCTACAGTAGTGAACTCGCCAACATTGAGGGCATTTAAAAGTTTATTGGATAAACATATGGATGATAATGGCATAGTGTAGGTTAGATGGCTTTTGTTTCGGTGCAACATCGTGGGCCGAAGGGCCTGTACTGCGCTGTATCGTTCTATGTTCTATGTTCTAAATACCCATGCAACAACCGGGGGTGTCATTAAGCAATGCACTGGCGTGCTGAAGGTGTGTTTCAGGTGCTTGGACCACTCCCAGCCTGCTGCGTCCTCCACAACATCGTGCTGCAGAGGGGAGGCATGCTGGAGATGGTGGAGGAACTCAATGCCTCGTCCAATGAGGAGAATGTGGAGGAAGGCTTGGATGGGTAGGACATGGGCCCGGCTAGGCACAGGAGGCCACATGACATGTACGCCAGTGCCAATGTGCTTTCTGTAACTTGGATCGCCTCTAGGTTCTCGCTGAAGAGGGGGCCTGGCCACTAGCAGCTCAACAATCCGGCCCCATCCCCACAGCCTCCACTCCCCCCCTTCCTGCACTCCATTCTCCATTTCCCCCCCCCCCCCCCCCCCACCTCAGCACCCCAAACCTCCTCTGAGCCCCCCACCAGCCGTGCTACAGGTTGCTGACCCTGGATCGGCAGTATCAGCGGGTCTGGTCCATGGGGTGGAGGATGATGACGACTCGTTCCACGCTGAGCTCTGGTGCTCCGCATCCTATGACAACATCTGACCCCCCACTCCAGTGTCACATACCACTGTCGCCCGAGTGATTTCTGCATTCGTGCTAGCCATTCCATCACACGGTCTCAGGTCCTTATGTGGGGAGTCAGCAGTGGTGAGCAGTGATGGGTCACTCACCAGACAGGCTCTGCCGCACAGATCAGCTACATCTCTGGCCCAGGCCCCTGCCACATCTGAGGATGGCCATTGAGGGTACCCCTGACTGCTGTTATGGGTCCGGGTTTACAGAACCTCAAAGTGTTTCATGGAGTTCCACCGACCCACAACTTGTAATAGATTGTGGTGTGGGAAGCACACAACGTACTCTCCAGGTGTGATACAGCAGAAACGGACAAATGGTTTTTAAAACAAAACAATGTTTATTCTATGAACTCAAGTTAACCTTTTAAAACCAAACATTGAATATCTTAACACCCATTACTTCAAAGATAACCCCAAAAGACTACAACACTAAATAATCCTTCAAACTGTTCCTTTAAACATCCAAAAGACTTAAATCCTTCAAAAATAGACATTAGGTTACATTCAATATATTTATAGTCTTTGGATTTGCAGAAATCAACAGACCAGCTGTTTCTTCCTGCAGCTCTCAGCAAAACACACAGACTGCGTTCTCAAACTGAAACTCAAAAAAGCATAAGTGAGCTCAGCTCCCCCCACCCTCTGACATCACTTCAGTAATATGATCAGCTCCATTTCATAAAGGTACATTGCTTAAACATCCATTTCTTAAAGGTACTCTCACATTACACTGCCCTGGAAGCCCTAACCCATGCTGGCCTCTCACCATCCCCCCCCCCCCCCCCCCCCCACCACCACCCCACCACCACACAACCCCACCCAGCACAGCCTTTGCACCCAGCCCAATCCTTCCCCCACACCCTGCAGACAGAGGGCCGAGGCAGTTCGGAACATCGGTATACAGGTGTTTATTTGTGACAGTACAATAACTGGGCCCTAGCCCCTAACGCTATCCTATGTGCTGCACCCATGCCAGCTTAACTGGTGCCTGTCTTTCTAACCTGACGTATCCCAATGCTCCTTCTAGATGGACCCCAGGTGCTACATCAGCCATGGAAGTGTCCTGCTATGTTTCCCGCCCTGTGACCTGGGTCCCCTTTGGCGGCCGCCCTCTGGAGCTACTGGGCCCAGATGGGTCCAGCAGTCTTTCAGGTGTCACAGGTGGCGTGGTGCGATCAGTTCTGTTCGTCGGATACGCCAGCGGCAGGTGGGAGTATTCAGAGGTGCTGCGGTGTTCTGGCACCTCCCCTGCGGGTGCCAACGGCACGGGCCCCATCACCTCCTCCCTTGGGGTGCCCAATGGCCCCAGGGTACACCTTGGGACGGTGGCGTGGCTGGAGTGAACTCGGGGGGGCTCTGCCGTTAGCTGACGCTGTTGGTCAAGGATGCACACTTTCAGTTTGAACAGGGTGTCCATGCCACGTCCTTCTGGGACTGTGCCACATCGCTCAGCGATCATGCCAGGTCCTTCTGGGACTGGTTCAGGTCAGCCAATGTCAGGACAATGCTTTTGACGCCTGCAGCCATGGCCCGTTATGACTGGGACGCACTCCAGAGTACCGCAACAATGTCCATATGGCCCTGGTACGTGGCTACCTCTGACATGGCTGTCCTCTCCTGTGCCTCGGCCACCACTCGCACAGCATGCCTCAGGCCTTGGACATCCTGACATCATGGTCGAGATATTCGCACCCATGGCCTCTACTGCAGATGCCACCCTTGCGGGGTTGGCCTATCGGCACATTGTTGGACTCCTCCAACTGTACATGGAGGTGCGGATGGTTGCTGACACCCTCTCATGTAGTTCCCGAGTCTGCACCTGCAACTCATTGATGGGACGGCCCTTTCCAGGAATCCGACACCCGTTTGGACAGTAGCTAGTCCCTGGGAACAGACCACCTTTCAGTCATCCACTCCCTCAGGGATTTCTACCTCCACCTGATGCACAGCTGAGACGGAAAATCTGTGTCATCCTTGGACTCAGGCTCCAGAGTGTCTTGGGTCTCAGGTCTATGGCCCGCGTCCGTGCTGCTGCCCTTGCACTGCTCGGTACCTGGGGCTCCAGCTGTAGCGCTGGCTCGGGGTGCCCCGTCACGAATCACAAGACATGATGCACGATTAGACTTTGGGCAGGGGGGGGGGGGGAAATTACGGGTGCGTGGCATGGGGTCGGTGTTGCTGGTGGCGCTCACCACCTCTGCCACCTGCGCCCAGGTACGGTGAATGGCGGGGGGGTGGCAGCCTCCTTCATGGGCCTGGATACAGGGTGGCCTGCCTCTCCTCCACTGCGTTCAGCCAGGTCTCCAGCTCGCCGTCCGTACATCGTGGGACCGTGCATCTTGATGCCACCTTATTGGCTGGGATGGTGTGCGTGAGTGAAGTGTGCTTTTGTGGCTGCAACTTGTCAGCCTCCTGAGTGTCAATCGCGAATGCGGTGAATCCTGCACCATTTCTTAATGGAATCAATTGTGTTCCATGTGGCGCCGGTGCTAGCCCCTCAAGAGTCACTGAATCGGTCCAGGTGTGGCCCCAGTTTTGTTGAACTCCAGGAATCCTGCCACGGCATCAACACATAGTCTCAGGAACGGAGAATCCAGCCCAATGTATTGACAAGGGTAGATGAAGTAGATTGGAAAGAGATTCATGTACAAGCAAGTGGAAGAGCACAGAAAATTCTCCTCTCCTTGAGTTCTGAGGACACAAGGCACCTGGAAGAACATTGTAGTATTTCAGGTTTCCACTGCACTACATTGCTGTGGAATTTCTGTGGGTAATTCAACGTCTCTACATTAAGTGCAAGCCAAGCAATGGCATGTTAATAAGGTGAGGAGGTGAGGAATTACACAATCCTCCAACTTTAGTTTCCTCTTCCTGCTCTTGGGTCGTAGTGTGGTGGTGTGGTTTATACCAGTTACTTGTGTGGACTAGAAGAACTGCAGGTATTTCTGAGGCAATTTCAAGAAGGAGGCTTGCTAAAGATAAGTTCATTTCTTTGTTTGTGAGATTGTCTTTGGGCCCAAGATGTTTCTGCAGTGGCCTGAAAACTGCAATACTGATGATCAGAAGAAAAGCAGGAGACCTGTTAAATTTGCTATAGTAACCAAGTATTTTCACCCAGGAGTAGACTTCTGCTAACACCCAGACTGTGAAATCATAGAATCATAGAATTTACAGTGCCATTCGGCCCATCGAGTCTGCACTGTCAATCGCGAATGCGGTGAATCCTGCACCATTTCTTAATGGAATCAACTGCACTACAGCTTGGAAAGAGCACCCCACTTAAGCCCACACCTCCAGCCTATCCCTGTAACACAGCAACCCCATCTAACCGAAGGGCAATTTAGCATGGCCAATCCACCTAACCTACACATCTTTGGACTGTGGGAGGAAATCAGAACACCCGGAGGAAACCCACGCAGACACAGGGAGAAAGTGCAGACTCCGCACAGACAGTGACCCAAGCGGGAATCGAACCTGGCGTGGTGAAGCCATAGTGCTAACCAATATGCTACCGTGCTGCCCTAGTTAGTAAGAGTGAAGTGATAAGTGTCAGTAAACATTCACCCATTCCTTCCTCAGCAGACGCTAAGCACCTATTATTATTTGTGTGATGCTTGATTGTGGAGAGGGAAGGAGTGAGGGAGGCAGATGGTAATCAATCCTATGCTTGATAGCTATAGTTTACCTGTTAATGCTGATTGTTGAAAATGGCGACGTATTAGAAATGACCTAATGTTTGGACATGGGCTTCTGACTTGACGTATCTTTTCAGCTTCTGGCTTTTGCTTTCTAGTTTTTTCTGGTGAGGATAGTATTAATTGAGATGGATGAATGTATTCTCCACCAATTATATTCAAAAGTCTCTTCTTTGATGACCCAATTGCCCGATCAAATATATTGTCCAATTTAGGTTTCTGGGGCCAATCACATACAAGCTTTGATTTTTTCCGAACTTGCAGCTTTGTATCTATGTTCCATTTAAGAGATTTTGCATCCAAATTGCATTCAAAAATGCTTTGTTGACGGCATGATGCAAAAGTCAATCTTTTGGATGAGCCAGATCTGACATTGTTAAGTTCTGGCGATTTTGCGGTTTTTATAAGATGATTCTCATTTGTAGTTGGCAGTTCCATATTGGGTAATTGGAGCCTCTGTGCTCCTATTATTTTCTTCACATGTTTCTGTTCATTGTACAACTTCAGCCATCCCTTGCTTAAACTTTCAATGGCAAGCAACAATTCTGATACCTAAAGAAAAAAGATAAACAGCAGGATTTCCATTAATTAAAATCTTGATAGCTGTGTAAATTCTTTTGAGATTGCAAATCTTTTGTACCAGCTATGGCATTATAAAGAAATTCTGACATATTGTTAGGTCATCTGGCAAGTAGCTAATGTACAACATGTAAGAAATGTAATTCTTATGCCGATACTTCTGGGAGACATGCATTTGGATGGAATAATCTTATGATCATAGAAACAATATAGAAGATGGTTATTCATTCCAACGTGCCTGTGCTCGCTATTTGAAAGAGTACTTGCACTTAATCCCACATCCATATTTTTTGCCCCAAACCGTGCAAGTTCCAAATCCTCAAGTACCCACAGAACCATAAATTGGTAACAGCACAGAAGGAGTCCATGCGGCTCATCATGTATCTGCTGGCTTTCTGAAAAAGCAATTCACCGAGTGCCAGCCTTCTGCCTTTTTCCTGTAAGCCTGAAATTTTTTCTTTTCAAATAATGATCCAATTCCCTTTTCAAAGCCTCAATTGACCCTACCTGTATCACACACTCAGGCAGTGCGTTCCAGATTCTAACCACTTGCTGAATAAAAAGGTTTGGTCTCATGTTGGCATTCCTTCTTTTGCCAATTATCTTAAAAGTGACCTCTGGCTCTCGATCATTCCACCAATGGGAACAGTTTATTTTCCTGCCTACACTGTCCATACATCTTACGATTTTGAATACCTCTATCAAATCTCCTTTCAACCTTCTCTTCTCCACAGAGAAAATTCCAACTCCTCCAATTTTGCTACATAACTGAAGTCCCTTGGGCGTCATTCTCCGACCCCCCAGAGGGTCGCAGAATGGCCGTTGGCCGCTCCAGGGTCACTCCGACCAGCGTGGAGATGAGTGACAGCCTGGGGGGTTGGCTCTGGGCAGGCGATGGCGTGGCCGCAGTCGGAATGCGTGAGGAGAGGTGTGTCTCGGGTTGTGTGTGTGTGTGTGCGGCGGGGGGGGGGGGGGGGTGGTTAGAGTAGGCTGGGCTCCGGGGGAGTGCCGGGAGGGGGTCCGTGCCGGGGTGGAGGTTGGGGGGGGTCCGTGCCGGGGTGGAGGATGGGGGGGGGTCCGTGCCGGGGTGGAGGTTGGGGGGGGATCCGTGCCAGGATGGAGGTTGGGGGGGGGGTCCGTGCCGGGGTGGAGGTTGGGGGGGGGGTCCGTGCCGGGGTGGAGGTTGGGGGGGGTCCGTGCCGGGGTGGAGGTTGGGGGGGGGTCCGTGCCGGGGTGGAGGTTGGGGGGGGGGGGTCCGTGCCGGGGTGGAGGTTGGGGGGGGATCCGTGCCAGGGTGGAGGTTGGGGGGGGGTCCGTGCCGGGGTGGAGGTTGGGGGGGGTCCGTGCCGGGGTGGAGGTTGGGGGGGGGTCCGTGCCGGGGAGGGGGATGGGGGGGTCCGTGCCGGGGTGGAGGTTGGGGGGGGGTCCGTGCCGGGGTGGAGGTTGGGGGGGGGTCCGTGCCGGGGTGGAGGTTGGGGGGGGTCCGTGCCGGGGTGGAGGTTGGGGGGGGGGTCCGTGCCAGGGAGGGGGATGGGGGGTCCGTGCCGGGGTGGAGGTTGGGGGGGGGTCCGTGCCGGGGTGGAGGTTGGGGGGGGGGGGTCCGTGCCGGGGTGGAGGTTGGGGGGGGGTCCGTGCCGGGGTGGAGGTTGGGGGGGGGTCCGTGCCGGGGTGGAGGTTGGGGGGGGTCCGTGCCGTGGAGGGGGATAGGGGGGGGGTCCGTGCCGGGGTGGAGGTTGGGGGGGGTCCGTGCCGGGGTGGAGGTTGGGGGGGCTCCGTGCCGGGGTGGAGGTTGGGGGGGGGGGGGTCCGTGCCGGGGTGGAGGTTGGGGGGGGGGGTCCGTGCCGGGGAGGGGTATGCGAGGGCAAGTGAGTTGGTCCACCTGGCGGGGTGCCAGCCTCCAACAGTTGGACCCATGCGGTCCATGCCACCTGGCTGGGGGGAGGAGGGGATATGGGCAATAATGACATGTCGTCGTTCCCCTCCCCCCCACCAGGCCGTCATGTTTTCCAATCATCCAGCGATGTTGGCCGCCGTGGCGGCAGCCGCTCATGTCTATGTTGCCCTGGATGAGGATAAGGAGGAGGAGCGTGCCAGAGAGGCGGCGCAGGCTGCCGCAGAGGGACAGGCGGCAGCCGCCCAGGCTGGAGAGACACCTGACCGACAGGACGAGGAGGGGGAGGAGGACGTCGCGGCCCCACGGCAACGGAGGCACCCGAGGGCGCCCCGTGTGTACCGGCCCCGGCAGTCATACCAGGACCTCACGGACCGGGAATGCAGGAGGAGACTCCGGATGAGGCGGGAAACCGTGGCACACATCTGCCACCTGCTGGCACACCTGTCACCGCGTGGCACTGGCCTCTCCCCGTGTCCGTCAAGGTTACGGTGGCCCTGAACTTTTATGCAACGGGGTCATTCCAGGCACCGAGTGGGGACCTGTCCGGCATATCGCAGACATCGGTGCATTGGTGCATCCGGGCAGTGACAGATGCCCTATATGCCATGGCGCACCGCTACATCCGCTTCCCCGTGGACCGGGCCAGCCAAGATGCCCGGGCCGTGGGCTTCTCTGCCGTGGCCGGGTTCCCCATGGTCCAGGGCGCGATCGATGGGATGCACGTGCGGCCACCTGCAGAGAACAGGGCCGTGTTCACCAATAGGAAGGGGACCTATTCGATGAACATACAGGTGGTCTGCGACCACCGCCTGATGATCCTGCACATCTGCGCCCGTTACCCAGGCAGTGTACACGACTCATACGTGTTGTCGCGGTCATCCATCCCCGGCATGTACGAGGGACGCCATCCCCGGCTGAGGGGCTGGTTGCTGGGCGACAGGGGCTACCCATTGCGATCGTGGCTGATGACGCCTATACGGAGGCCACGCAATGAGGCGGAGAACTGCTACAATGATGCCCATGTAGCGACAAGGGGAGTGATAGAGAGGTGCTTTGGCGTGCTGAAGATGCGTTTCAGGTCTCTGGGGGCTCCCTCCAGTATTGGTCAGATAGGGTCGGCCGCATCATTGTGGTGTGCTGCGTCCTGCACAATATAGCCCAGCAGAGGGGCGATGTGCCGCAGTCAGAGGAGGGCGGACTGGAGGAGCAGCAGGAAGAGGCGCAGTCCTCCCCAGATGAGGGGGATGGGGGTAATGGTCAGGGCAGACGGGGTAGACACAGGCGGGTGGCTGTCCACCGTTACCGGCTGGCCCAGCGGGCACGGGACAGACTGATAGCCGCCCGCTTCACTGACTAGATGGGCGTGGGAATCGGGTAGTATGGCCACAGACCGCACACCATGGCAACAGCCGACCACCCACACCCCCCAGCCATCCACCCACCCAGCACCCTCACCCCCCTCCCCAACCCCACCCACCCCACCCGCATGCACACCACCCCCACCCCCCCATTGCCGATCCACCTGCGGCACAACGGGCCGGGCTCACACAGTTGCGGGTGGACGCGTGTCTATTGCAGGCCATGGAGGATGATGACAACCCGCCCTGCGGTGAGCTCCTGGCTCTACATCGTTGGACTATGTCTGACCCATGGCCACAGTACCACCATCCACCCGGACCATCCCTGCATGCGGCTGTGACACTGCAGCGCACGGTCCCGTCCTCTGCCCGGGGGGATGTTGATGGCGGCCCAGGGGGAACGGGGCAGACTCACCTGGGGCTGAGGTAAGACCACCCCTCACACACACACTTGCGCTCAACGTATATGACACCCCGCATGCTTTGGACAGAGCACAAAGGCAGCTTCTGTAGGTGTAACATTGACTTTAATAACCAAAGGAGTTCATGCACGTGCCCTAGCCCCTAAAACTCATCTGTGCCCTGCACCCATGCCAACTTACTCAGTGTCTAATTGTTTGGCCTTACGGGCCCTTTGACTACGTCTACGTGGTTCCCCAGACGGTACAGCAGAACTGGAGGTGGACTCCTGTGATTCCTGCCCTCTGACACTGGATCCCTTTGGCGGCCGTTTCCTGGGGCGTCCTGGCCTAGATGGGCCAGGCTGCGGCCCGGGCGACTGGGATGGCGAGCTGTCAGCCTGTCCTGCCCGTTGCCCACCCGATGCACCTGGGACGGAAGGGGGGGAGTCCGAGGTGTCGCGGTGTCCCGGGACCTCTCCTACAGGGGGAGCCGGGACGGACCACACCACCTCCTCCTCCCTCGGGGTGCCCGATAGCCCCCAGGCCTCTACATGGGTGGGGGATGCGAACGGACTGGCCATCCGACGCCCCCCCCGACATCTGGCGCTGCCAGTCCTGGAGGCCCGTGCTGGTATCGACAGGGGTCTGCAGGTTTGCAGCCATGGAGCCCAGGGGGTTGGCAAACCCTGTCTGTGACAGTGCGACGCCGGCTCGCACATGGCCACTGGCGCCGATGCCCTCAGCGATGGCCTGCAGAGACTGGGCCATGGCCTGCTGAGACTGGGCCATGGCCTGCTGAGACTGGGCCATGGCCTACTGAGACTGGGCCATGGCCTGCAGAGACTGGGCTATGGCGTAGAGCGCCTCTGCCATCTGGCGCTGGCACTGGCTCATGGCCTCCTGTGAGAGGGCAGCCATTTCCTGGGCCACAGACGCCGCCTGCACGGAAAGCCCCAGGCCTCGCAAACCGTTCCCCATGTCTGACACCGTCGCACCCATTGCCTCCACCGCGGACGCCACCCGTGTGGTGTCAGCTTGGGTGGCACGCATGACCGGCACCACTCCCAGCTCCTGGACGCGGGTGGACTCCTCCACCTGCGACTGCAGCCGTGGCAAGCCGGCCGTCACCCTATTCGCTCGTCTCCGGGTCGGTGGTTGCATCGGATCTATGTGTGGGTGTGGTAACTCCAGGAACCCGGGATCCATCTGGGCGGCAGATGTTCGTTTGGGCTGGGCTGCCCTCCGATCGCCCGGCCCCTCTGCTGCTACTACCTCCACCTGCTGTACCGGGACGGCTGTGTTGTGCGCACCAGTGAGTGTACCAGACGCCTCACCACTAAAGTGCCCAACCGAGGTGAGTGTTTCTGCGATGGTGGAGGGTGTTGGTGACAGCAGTGGCGTTGTGTCGTGCTCTTCGTCCCACTCTGAGTCCATGGCACTTTGGGGTGGGGGTTCGTCTCCACCAATCCACTCTGAGTCACTGTCTGGTATTTCGTCTTCCTGGGTAGTGCTGTCCCGGGTAGGGGTGTCCTGGGCAGTGCTGTCCCGGGTAGTGGTGTCCCGGGTAGTGGTGTCCCGGGTAGTGGTGTCCCGAGTAGTGGTGTCCCGGGTAGTGGTGTCCTGGGTAGTGGTGTCCGGGTAGTGGTGTCCTGAGTAGTGGTGTCCTGGGTAGTGGTGTCCTGGCTCGGATGTGACGGGGGCCTGTGGCTGCCCCCCTCGTCGCTGGGTGGTCGCTCCCGCACGTGACGGGGGTGTTGTCTCCCTGTTGCTCCAGGTCTCTCCGTCTCCCGTGGCCTCCGAGGGGCATCCTGCGGGCGTCGCATGCTGGAGGGTGCGGGTCTCTCCGTCTCCCGTGGTGTGCGAGGGGCATCCTGCGGGCGTCGCATGCTGGAGGGTGCGGGTCTCTCCGTCTCCCGTGGTGTGCGAGGGGCATCCTGCGGGCGTCGCATGCTGGAGGGTCCGGGTCTCTCCGTCTCCCGTGGCCTCCGAGGGGCATCCTGCGGGCGGTCTGCATCTGCGGGGATGGGTGCCTGGACGTTTGGTCCTGCGATACACAATGAAGCATGCATGGTTAGACATCAGGCAGTGATCAGGTGATATGGGGGAGGGGGATATAGGGGAGGGGGGATATGGGGACGGGCTGTCGGTGGCTCACTTGCTACTACGCCCCCGACCTCTGCATCAGCAACCTCCCGGTCCTCAGGTCCGCCAGCCAGTTTCAGGGCCCTTTCCTCGTGTTCGGTCAGTGGCCTCTCATCAGCGGGGCCTCCTCCAGTCCTCACATGCTCCCTATTGTTGTGTGCGCGCTTATCCTGTGGGGGGGGGGGGGGGGCGTGGCAGGGGTAAAAGGTAACACTGTTAGGCAGGTATATTGATGCATGCCATCGGTTGCGCGTGCATTGCAGAGGTTAAGGTTCGGGCTGGATTCACTTGGGGATATGGGGGATATGGGGGAGGGGGGATATGGGGAGGGGGGATATGGGGGAGGGGGGATATGGGGGAGGGGGGGATATGGGGGAGGGGGGGATATGGGGGATATGGGGGAGGGGGGGATATGGGGGAGGGGGGATATGGGGGAGGGGGGATATGGGGAGATGGGGGACGGGGGATATGGGGGAGGGGGGGATATGGGGGATATGGGGGAGGGGGCATATGGGGGAGGGGGGGATATGGGGAGGCTCACCCTGCCTGCTCTGACGAGGTCGTTCACCTTCTTGTGGCACTGGGTGCCTGTCCGTGGTGTCAGGGCCGCAGCGGTGACGGCCTCTGCCACTTCCCTCCACAGACGCCGGCTGTGGCGTGGGGCAACTCTGCGGCCGTGCCCGGGATACAGGGCGTCCCTCCTCTGCTCCACCGCGTCCAGGAGCGCCTCCACATCCCGTGACTCGAACTTCGGGCCTGAGCGGCAGCCAGCCATCCAGTCGGGTGTTGCGGTCGGGTGTTCCGGTCGGGTGGGGGGGGAACAGCGCGGCCTTATGAGCCGCCACGCCGTGCGGCGCGTATGACGCTGCACGGCGTGAACCACTGCGCAAGCGGGAATCCCGTTATGTCGCTGCTAGCCCATTTAGGGCCGGAGACTTTCGACCCATTTTTCCGACGTGACGCAAGTCGGATTTGCACCGTTTTTTGCGCCGATCGGCGGACTTTCCGCCGATAACGGAGAATTTCGCCCCTTATTCCTGGAATCATTCTCATGAATCTTTTCTGACTTCATATCCTTCCAAAAGTGTGGTATCCAAAACTGGATGCAATACTCCAGTTGAGGCCAAACCAGTGTTTTGTACAGACATAACATAACTTCCATGCTTTTGAACTCTATACCCCTACTGAAAAAGCCCAGGAGATTATTTGCTGTATTTTCTTTTTTGAAAAATATTTTATTGAGGTATTTATATTATAGCTTTTAACAAAATGTACAACCACACACCAAGAAAAACAAAACCCAGACAACATGGCTTACATAAACAACACCCCAACAACAATTCCCCACCAAGCTACTTCCCTTTTTAACCTCCCCCCACCCCACTCTGCTGACAGCTTAGGCTTTCCAAAGAAGTCGATAAACAGCTGCTACCTGCTGGCAAACCCTAGCATCGAGCCCCTCAGGGTGAGCTTATTCTTCTCGAGCTGGAGAAACCTGGCCACGTCACTAACCCACACCCCCAGCTTCGGGGTTCCGAGTCCCTCCAAGATAGCAAGATCCGTTTCTGGGCTACCAGGGAGGCAAAGGCCAAGACATCGGCCTCTCTCGCCCCCTGGACTCCTGGGTCTTCTGACACACCGAGAATTGCCACTTCTGGACTCGGGACCACTCTTACTTTCAGAATCTCCGACATAATGTCAGCAAACCCCTGTCCGAATCCCCCAAGCTTTGGACATGTCCAAAACATATGGACATGATTCACAGACCTACCCGCACAACTCCCACACCTATCCTCCACCCCTTCAAAAAAAACTGCTCATTCGGGCCACAGTTAGATGTGCCCTGTGGACCATCATAAATTGTATTCGGCCAATCCTGGCATACGACAAGGCCACATTGACTCTTCTCAGGGCGTCCTCTCATAACCCAGCCTCAGAATTCCAACCCAACTCTTCCTCCCACTTCCGCTTCACCTCCCCTATCGGGGCTCGCTCCCAGTCCATCAGTTCCTGATAGATTTCCAATACCTTTCCCTCCCCACTCCCGCTTTTGACAGTACCTTATCCTGCAGCCCTTGGGGCAGCAGGTGCAGGAAGGTCGATACCTGCCTCCGCACAAAGTCCCTCACCTGTAAGTAACGGAATCCATTCCCACCGGGCAGCTCAAACTCCTCTTCCAACTCTTCTAAGCATAGAAAGCCCCCGTCCATAAACAAATCCCCAAACCACTCGATCCCCGCCCAAAGCCACCCCCAACACCCCCATCCAGCCCCCCCGGAGCAAACCAGTGGTTGTCACATATTGGCGCCCACACCAACGCCCCCTCCAGCCCCATGTGCTGTCGTCACTATCCCCACACCCTCAGGGCTGCCACCACGACCGGGCTTGTGGAGTACATGGCCGGTGAGAATGGCAGAGGCGCCGTTAGCAATGCCCCCAAATTCATGTCCTCACATGAGGCTGCCTCCATCCACTCCCATACCGACCCATCCCACACAACCCATTTTTTGACCACTGCTATATTCGCCCCCCAGTAGTAATTTATAAAGTTTGGGAGAGCCAGCCCCTGACTCTGCTCCAGCAACACCTTCTTCACCCACAGGGCTTTACCCGCCCACACAAAGCCTGAGATCACCTCGTTCACTTTCCGAAAGAAACGCCTTGGGAATGAGGATTGGGAGGCTCTGAAATACAAACAAGATCTTCAGGAGGACAGTCATCTTCACCGCCTGAACCCTCCCGCCAATGACAACGGGAGCATGCCCCACCTCCTAAAGTCCCCCTTCATCTGCTCCACCAACCGAGCCAGACATAATTTATATAGCTGCTCCCATTCCCGCACCACCTGAATGCCCAAATATCGAACCCCCCCCCCCGAATCACCTTGAACGGCATCTCTCCCAATCTCTTCTCCTGCTCCCTCGCCTGGATCAGAAAGACTCACTCTTCCCCATGTTCAATTTACACCCCGAAAACTGGCCAAATTCCTCTAAGATCCCCATATTCCACCTAATACCACCCAACGGATCCGGAATATACAGTAAAAAATCATCCACGTAAAGGAAGACCCTGTGTGCTGCCCCCCCCCCCCCCCGCCCCCCCCCCCCCAGTCAGTCCTCGATGCTCTCAACGCCATCACCAGTGGCTCTATAGCCAATACAAAGAGCACTGGGGAGAGTGGATATCCCTGCCTCGTTCACTGGTGCAGCCTAAAATTGTCCGAACTCACCCGGTTTGTCCGCATGCTCGCCACCGGTGCCTGGTACAGCAGCTGGACACAATCCACAAAACCCTGCCCAAGCCCAAACCTCCCCAAAACCTCCCACAGATAGTCCCACTCCACCTGATCAAAGGCCTTTTCCGTGTTCATTGCAACCACCACCTCCACATCCTGTCACTCGGGGGGGGGGGGGGGGGGGGCACCATTATCACATTTAATAACTTCCTGTTATTAGCTGCCAGATGCATCCTCTTCACGAACCCCGTCAGGTCCTGCCCTATTACCCATGGCACACAGTCCTCAATTCGCGAGGCCAAGATCTTGACCAATAACTTGGCGTCCACATTCAACAGTGAGATCGGCCTATACGACCCACACTGCTCCGGATCTTTGTCCCACTTCAAAATCAAGGAGATCGAGGCCTGCGATAGCGTCGGGGGGGGGGGGGGGGGGAACACCTCCCGCTCACTCGCTTTGTCAAACGCCCTCACCAACAAGGGCACCAGGACCCCCAAAATCTTTTTATAGCACTCCACTGGTTATCTGTCCAGGCCCGGGGCCTTACCCAACTGGGCAGCACGGTAGCACAAGTGGATAGCACTGTGGCTTCACAGCACCAGGGTCCCAGGTTCGATTCCCTGCTGGGTCACTGTCTGTGCGGAGTCTGCATGTTCTCCCCGTGTCTGTGAGGGTTTCCTCCGGGTGCTCCAGTTTCCTCGCACAGTCCAAAGATGTGCAGGTTAGGTGGATTGGCCATGATAAATTGCCCTTAGTGACCAAAAACATTAGGAGTTATTGGGTTACGGGGATAGGGTGGAAGTGAGGGCTTAATTGGGTCGGTGCAGACTCAATGGGCTGAATGGCCTCCTTCTGCACTGTATGTACTATGTTAAAAACTGCACCACCTCCAACTCCTCCACCACTTCTACCAGCCCAATGGGGCCCAATGGGGCACCATCCCCTCCACCAGATCCTCTTCCACCCTCAGGAACTCCAACCCCTCCAAAACCCACCTCATCTTCTCCACCCCGGCCGGGGGTTCCGACTCATACAGCCTGCTGTAAAAATACCTAAACACTCCATTCACCCCCACTGGGTCCAAAACCACATTCCCCCCTCCCCCACCCCCACCCCCGTCCTTCGCTTTCCCGATCTCCCTCGCTGCCTCCTGCTTCCTCAATTGGTGCGCCAACATCCTGCTCGCCTTCTCCCCATATTCGTAAACCACACTCTCGCCGTCCTCAGCTGATTTGATTTGATTTGATTTATTATCACATGTACCGAAGTACAGTGAAAAGTATTTTTTTGCAGCCGAGAGAACGTACACAGTATGTACATAGTAGACAAAAGAAAAATCAACAGAGAACATTGACAAATGGTACATCGACAAACAGTGATTGGTTACAGTGTGGAACAAGGGACCAAACAAAGCAAATACATGGCTAAGAGCAGCATAGGGCGTCGTGAATAGTGTTCTTACAGGGAACAGATCAGTCCGAGGGGGAGTCATTGAGGAGCCTTGCAGCTGTGGGGAAGAAGCTGTTCCTATGTCTGGATGTGCGTACCCCAAAGTAATAACCCCAACCCTCAATCACCCACTAACCACCTGCTCAGCCCCACTGCGCTTCCGTGAACTAGCCCATCCAGCTAGCCTTGTAGCCCCCGCCATGGCGCCTAGCATCCTATCCCCCCACTGATTCCCCTTCCCCCCGCTCAAACGTAACAACACCAACCCAAACACAAAGAAAAGAGCAACCTACTATCCCCCACCAAGAACAAACACAGAGCAATGGTCCCAAATACAATAGAAAAACAACCCCAAAGGAACAGAAAGCTAACATCTCCTCAAAGGTTCAGTGTCCTCCGCTTCTGCCAGTTTATTGTCCCTGACAAAATCCATCGCCTCCTCAGGCGTCCCGAAATACAGCTCCCGACCCTTATAGCTCACCTACAGGTGCGCCGGGTATAGCATGCCAAATTTCACCCCCTTCTTAAAGAGCCTTCACCTTGTTGCAGCCCGCTCTCCTCTTGGGCAGCTCCACACCCAGGTCCTGGTACACACGCAGCTCATTGTCTCCCCAGGTACAACGCCTCATCTGCCTGCCCCATCTCAAGATCCGCTCCTTATCCAGGAACCGGTGTAGGTGCACCACCATTGCACTTGGCGGCTCGTTCCCCTGCGGCTTCCTCATCAGCACCCTGTGTGCCCGGTCCACTTCCAAGGGTTGTTCAAGTATCCCCTCTCCCAGCAGCTTCTCGAACATCCAAGCCACACATGCCAGCATCCGCTCCCTCGCTGCCCTCTGGCAGTCCCACGATCCTCACGTTTTGACTGCGAGACTGATTTGCCAGGTCCTCCACTTTCTCCTGCAGAGTTGGATGATCAGCCATGATCATGATAAATGGCGGAACAGGCTCGAAGGGCCAAAAGGCCTCCAACTGCTCCTATCTTCTATGTATGTATCTATGTCGTCACCTTTGCTGATCCCGCATCAACCCCATCTCCGCTGCCATCGAGACAAGCTGCGCCTCGTGCTCCCCCACCATCTCCTCCACCTTCTGGATCGTCTGGCTCTGGGCCACCCGGCCTATCTTTGTGCAACCTTACTGATCCTAACCCCCACATAGTCATCTAATTAATTTATATAAATGATGAATAATAAAGGACCCAGCATAGATCCCTGTGGTACGCCACTGGACACTGGCTTCCAGTCACTAAAGCAGCCGTCTGTCATCACACTCTGTCTCCTACAGCTCAGCCAGCTTTCAATCCACCTTATCAAGTTCCCCTGTATCCCATGTACATTTGACTTCTATATAAGTCTCCCATGTGGGACATTGTCAAATGCTTTGCTGAAATCCATGTAAACTGCATCAACTGCACTACCCTCATCTACACACTTAGTCAAGTGCTCAAAAAATTCAATCAAATTTGTTAGGCATGACATCCCTCTGACAAAGCCATGCTGACTATTCCTGATCAAATCTTGCCTCTCCACGTGGAGTTAGATTCTCTCCTTCAGAATTTTCTCCATTAGTTTCCCCACCACTGACATGAGACTCACTGGCCTGTAATTCCCTGGCTTATCCCTACAGCCTTCCTTAAATAGTGGGACCACATTCGTGGTCTTCCAGTCCTCTGGCACCTCTCCCGCGGCCAGAGAAGAATAAACAATTTGGATCAGGGCCCCTACAATCTGCTCTCTCGCTTCCCACAGCAACCTTGGAGACAATTCATCTGGACCTGGAGATTTCTCCACTTTTAAGCCGACCAACACCTCCAATACCTTGTTCTAACCTATGACAACTTGTTCAATAACTTCACAGTCTCTCTCCCCGAGTTCCATATCTGCCACCTCATTCTCTTGGGTGAAGACAGATGTGAAATATTCATTTAACACCCTACCAATGTCCTCTGGCTCCACCCTCAGATTCCCCCTTGGTCCCTAATGGACCCTACTTTTTCTCTAGTTATCCTCTTCCCATTGATATACTTATAGAATATCTTGGGATTTTCACTACTTTTACCAGCTCGAGATTTCTCATATCCCCTAATTGCTTTCTTAAGCTCCATACTGCACTTTCTGTACTGCACTAATGCCTCCATTAATTTTCTGCCCTTGTACTTATTAAAAGTCTCTCTCTTCCTTCTCATTGTATCCTGAATATCTCTGGTCATCCATGGTTCTCTGGGCTTGTTATTCCTTCCTATTACCCGAGAGGGAACATGTTGGACCTACACCCTCTCCATTTCCTCTTTGAACACTCCCACTGCTCTTCTGTAGATCTCCCCACCAGTAACTTATTCCAATCTACCGTGGCCAGATCCTGCCTTATTTCACTAAAGTCTGCTCTCCCCCAATCCAAGACCTTTTTCTGCAATTTGTCTATTTCCTTGTCCATAAAAAACTTAAATTGCACCATATTGTGGTCGTTATCATTAAAATGCTCCCCCACAATCACATCAACCACCTGTATGGCTTCATTCCCCAGAATTAGGTCCAGGACTGCACCATCCCTTGTTGGACCCTCCACATGTTAAGCTAAAAAGTTCTCTCGTGTACATTTTATGAACTCTGCTCCATCTAAGTCCTTAACACAGTGACTATCTCAGTTAATATTGGAAAAGTTGAAATCACCCACTATTATTATTTTTACAAACTTCTACAAATTGCGCACATATTTGCTCCTCAATTTCCCGCGGACTATCTGGGGGTCTATAATAAACATCTAGCAACATAACTATCCTTTTTTTATTCCTAAGCTATACCCACAAAGCTTCATTTAATGCCACCCCCGATATATCATCTCTCCTTACTGCAGTAATTGACTCCTTTCACAGTAACTTAATTGCATGTTAATGTAAGCCGACTTGTGGCAATAACGATTATTATTATTATTATTATTAACTAATAGTACAATGCCTCCCCCTCTTTTGCCCCCTCAACCTGTCACTGCTGAAGATTCTGTATGCCAGGGCTGAGTCCAAAGCACTTAAAGGTGGTGCACAGGACGCACCTAACCAGAACACGCATGTGCGGGTTCTCCCCAGAGGTGGAGGAGACAATGTGAATGTGAATGGTGCCAGGGAGGCCTGGCCAACCACACCCACATGTTCTGGTCTTGCTCCAGACATGGAAGGTACTGGATGTCCTTCTTTGAGGCCATGCCCGGAGTGGCGGTTTTCAGCGTATTGGAGCAGCCTGAGCTCTTAATGAGGAGGGGGGCTGATGCCCTAGCCTTTGCCTCCCTGATCACCCGCCAAGGACTCCTGCTTGGCTGGCAATCAGCAGCATCACCCATGGCTACAGACTGGCTATCCGTCCTGGCAGAATTTCTCAGGCTCATAAAGTTCACCATCCATGGGTCAGAAGAAGGCTTTCACAGGACGTGCAAGCTGCTCACCAACTTATTTCAAGACCTGTAAATTACTGCCTGAACCACAATGAACCACCTGAGTTGTATTAAGGGCAACCCAATATTGCACGGGGGCTGAACGCAGTTAATGGGTCTCTTATTTGAAAATGTAAACAGACAAACAACGATTTCAAGAATGGACCAAGGATGCCCATTTTCTGACTACAGCATTACCGTGGATAGCCCACTTGTCAGTTGTAATGAGCGTCTACTTCCTGCATGCTATATTAGAGACGTAGGCACCTCTTTAATGCATGAAAATGAGTTTCATGGCCATCAAATTTCCTGGCCACAGTTCCTTAACCAAGTGGATGGATTCAGGGCTCAATCCATTTTCTATTCAACAAGAAGGTCTGTAGTGCAATGGTGGTTGACTTGCCATCTGAATGTAGTATTTATTTGCATTTGCTGCCATAGTGTTGTTTGTCGGCCGAGTGGTCATGTCATGACATGTCGTGGCTACAAAAATGGTGACCTGTCGGGACCATGGGAGTTCCGCCCAAGAGCGCGAGGAGAGTACAAGCATGAAGTAATTGCTAGCTTGTGAATAAAATACTGTTTATTATAAGTCCTTGTTGTCACTGTTTCGGGAACTCTACACATTTACATGGTGTCAGGAGTTGGCAGTATGGCACAAGGACTTCACCACATCAACCTGCTCATCTTTGATGAAAACATTGCAGACAGTTGGGAAAAATCTGAGAAGAAGTGGCACATTTACTGCAGTGCTGCATTATTTGACAAGTGAAAAAAGGTACAAGTTTTCACCTTATTCAAATTAGCAGGCCCCGAGGCTATAAAGAAATCTGAGTAATTTGTTTTCCAGATGGAGGAGGAGAAAGGGGACCCTGCGATGATTCTAAAAAGTTTGAGAATGTTTTTCTTTCGGTAAGTAATATAATCCTTGACAGGCACGCCAAATTTGACAAAGCAAATAGCAGATGCAATGTTATACAGCCACCTTGAAAGTCTTTGCAAAGAAATGTGCATTTGTGACCCTCACCAATGGGCTAGTCAGGGATCGACTAGTCTGCGTGGTCAACAGCGATCTAGTCTTCAAGCAGCTGCAGCAAGAGAACGATTTAACATTACAATTAGCAATTAACCCTTACAAATCAACAAAAACGATAACATGATAACCGATAGATAACATTGTTTAAATAAAATAGTGAACTAACAAAATAACACAAAATAGGCTCCCCCCTGCCCCTTCACCCCATCTAGAACAAAAACAATTCCCCCCCCCTCCCCCCCCCCCCTTGGGCTGCTGCTGCTGGCTATCTATTTCCCCCCTAACGTTCCGTTAGATGGTCGAGGAACGGTTGCCACCGCCTGGTGAACCCCTGAGCCGATCCTCTCAGCGCAAACGTCATCCGCTCCAGTTTTATGAACCCTGCCATATCATTTATCCAGGCCTCCACGCCGGGAGGTTTCGCTTCCTTCCACATGAGTAAAATCCTTCGCCGGGCTACTAGGGACGCAAAGGCCACAATATCGGCCTCTTTCGCCTCCTGCACTCCCGGCTCATCCGCTACCCCAAATATACCTAACCCCCAGCTTGGCTTGACCCGGACCTTCACCACCTTCGAGATCACTCCCGCCACTCCCCTCCAATACCCCTCCAGTGCCGGACACGACCAAAACATATGTGTGTGGTTCGCTGGGCTTCCCCCGCACCTCCCGCACCTGTCCTCCACTCCGAAGAACCTGCTCAACCTCGCTCCCGTTATATGTGCTCTATGTAGCACCTTAAATTGGATCAGGCTAAGCCTGGCACACGAGGAAGAAGAATTTACCCTACTTAGGGCATCAGCCCACAAACCCTCCTCAATCTCCTCCCCGAGCTCTTCTTCCCATTTTCCTTTCAGCTCTTCTACCATCTCCTCCCCCTCTTCTCTCATCTCCCGGTATATTTCGGACACTTTGCCCTCCCTCACCCACACCCCCGAAAGCACTCTATCCTGGATCCCCTGTGTCGGGAGCAGCGGAAATTCCCTCACCTGCTGTCTCTTAAACGCCCTCACCTGCATATACCTAAAGATGTTCCCGGAGGCAGCTCATACTTTTCCTCTAACGCTCCCAAGCCTACAAACATCCCATCTATAAATAAGTCTCCCACTCTCCTAATTCCTGCCCGGTGCCTGCTCTGGAACCCTCCGTCCAACCTCCCTGGGGCAAACCTATGGTTGTTCCTGATCGGGGACCACACCGAGGCTCCCAACACAGCCCTCTGTCGCCTCCATTGCCCCCAGATACTTAGTGTTGCCGCCACCACTGGGTTCGTGGTAAACCTTTTCGGGGAGAGCGGTAGTGGCGCCGTCACCAGCGCTTTTAAGCTTGTTCCTTTACAGGACACCATCTCCAGCCTTTTCCACGCCACCCCCTCTCCCTCTATCATCCACTTACGGATCATCGCCACATTGGCGGCCCAGTAATAGTCGCCCAAATTCGGCAACGCCAGTCCCCCTCTGTCCTTGCTACGTTGCAGGAACCCCCTCCTTACCCTCGGGGCCTTCCCTGCCCACACGAAGCTCATGATGCCTCTATCTATTTTCTTGAAAAAGGCCTTAGTGATCAATATAGGGAGACATTGAAACACAAATAAGAACCTCGGGAGGACCATCATCTTAATCGCCTGCACTCTGCCCGCCAGTGACAGCGACTGCATATCCCACCTTTTGAAATTCTCTTCCATTTGCTCCATCAGCCGAGTCAGATTGAGTCTGTGTAGGGTTCCCCAGCTCCTGGCTATCTGAATCCCCAGGTATCGGAAGTTTCTTTCCACTCTCCTTAGCGGTAGGCTATCTATCCCTCTACTCTGGTCCCCAGGGTGTATTACGAAAAGCTCACTCTTTCCCATGTTAAGCCTATATCCCGAGAAATCTCCAAACTCCCTCAATATCTGCATAACCTCTGTCATCCCCCCCACTGGATCCGCCACATACAGCAGTAGGTCATCTGAGTAGAGTGACACTCGGTGTTCCTCTCCCCCTCTAACCACCCCTCTCCATTTCCTGGAGTCTCTCAGCGCTATGGCCAGTGGTTCAATTGCCAGCGCGAACAGTAATGGGGACAGAGGGCACCCCTGTCTTGTTCCCGTATGTAACCGAAAATACTCCGATCTTTGCCGATTTGTGACTACACTTGCCATTGGGGCCCCATAGAGGAGTTTAACCCAGCTGACAAACCCCTCCCCGAACCCAAACCTCCTCAGCACCTCCCATAAATACTCCCACTCTACCCTATCAAATGCCTTCTCTGCATCCATTGCCGCCACTATCTCTGCCTCCCCCTCTGCTGGGGGCATCATTATCACCCCCAATAGCCGCCGCACGTTGACATTCAATTGTCTCCCCTTTACGAACCCTGTCTGATCTTCGTGCACCACCCGCGGGACACAATCCTCTATCCTCATTGTCAGCACTTTTGCCAACAACTTGACGTCCACATTCAGGAGCGGGATAGGCCTATAAGACCCGCATTGCAGCGGGTCTTTATCTCACTTCAGGATTAGTTATATCGTTGCCTCCGACATTGTCGGGGGTAGGGTCCCCCCTTCTCTGGCCTCGTTAAAGGTTCTTACCAGCAGCGGGGCCAACAAGTCCACGTATTTCCTGTAAAATTCCACTGGGAACCCGTCAGGTCCCGGGGCCTTCCCTGCCTGCATGTTCCCCAGCCCTTTGGTCACCTCGTCCACCCCAATTGGCGCCCCCAGGCCTGCCACCTCCTGCTCCTCCACCCTCGGGAACCTTAGTTGGTCCAGAAACTGCTGCATCCCCTCTTTTCCCTCCTGGGGTTGGGTCCTATATAACCTCTCATAAAAGGTCTTGAACACCTCATTTACCTTCCCTGCTCTCCGGCACCGTGGTTCCCGTTTCATCCCTAACTCCCCCTATTTCCCTCGCCGCTGTCCTCTTTCGAAGCTGGTGGGCCAACAGGCGAGTCGCCTTTTCCCCATATTCATATCTCATCCCCTGTGCCTTCCTCCACTGTGCCTCTGCCTTCCCTATGGTCAGCAGGTCAAACTCCGTCTGGAGTCTTCGCCTCTCCCTATATAGTCCTTCGTCCGGAGCCTCCGCATATTTTTTATCCACACTCAAGATCTCCCCCAGTAATCTTTCCCTCTCTTTGGCCTCTGTTTTCCCTTGTGAGCCCTGATGGAGATCAACTCTCCCCTGACCACCGCCTTCAGCGCTTCCCATACTACCCCCACATGGACCTCCCCATCATCATTGGCCTCCAGGTACCTTTCGATACATCCCCGCACCCTTCCGCAGACTCCCTCATCCGTCAATAATCCCACATCCAGTCGCCAGAGTGGACGCTGTTCCCTCTCCTCTCCTAGTTCCAGATCCACCCAATGTGGGGCATGGTCTGAAACAGCTATGGCCGAGTACTCCGTTCCTTCCACCCTCGAAATCAGTGACCTTCCCAAAACGAAGAAATCTATCCGGGAGTATACCTTATGGACATGGGAGAAAAAAGAGAACTCTTTGGCCAGCGGCCTAGCATATCTCCATGGATCCACTCCCCCCATTTGGGCCATAAACCCCCTAAGCACCTTGGCCGCTGCCGGCCTTCTTCAGGTCCTGGATCTAGATCTATCTAACCCTGGATCTAGCTCGGTGTGAAAGTCCCCCCCCCCCATTACCAGGTTTCCTACCTCCAGGTCCGGGATGCGTCCCAGCATCCACTTCATAAATCCTGCATCATCCTAGTTCGGGGAATATACGTTGACCAGCACAACCTCCATTCCCTGCAGTCTGCCATTCACCATCACATATCTGCCCCCGCTGTCCGCTACAATGTTCCTAGCCTCGAACGACACCCGTTTCCCCACCAATTTGGCCACCCCTCTATTCTTTGCGTCCAGCCCTGAGTGGAACACCTGTCCCACCCATCCTTTCCTTAACCTAACCTGGTCCGCCACCTTCAGATGCGTCTCTTGAAGCATGGCCACGTCTGCCTTCAGTCTTTTTAAGTGCGCGAACACCCGGGCCCTCTTAATCGGCCCATTTAGGCCTCTCACGTTCCACGTGATCAGCTGGACTGGGGGGCTGCCCGCCCCCCTCCCCTGTCGACTAGCCATCACCCTGTCTGGGCCAGTCCCACGTCCTGGTTCCGCGCACCCACCTGTCGCCCAGGCGACGCATTCCCGCCCCGACCACCTTTTCTCTTACCAGCTCCCTTTCGATCTCAGCAGCAGCAACCCAGTTGTCCCCCTCCCCCCCGCTAGATCCCCATCTAGCATGGTTACTCCCCCCATATTGCTTCCGAAAGTCAGCTGACTTCAACTGACCCCGGTTTCTCCCGCTCTCTTCTTGACCTCCCCCCCCCCCGTGTGAGGAACTCCCATCCTCCTTGCGCCTACCTTCCCGCCATCATCTCTCTGGCGTGGGAAAAGAAAAAGAAACCCAGCGCTTTCTAGAACCATCCCGCCCCCCATGGCGCAGCTCCCCCTACAGCCCCGTTCCCATTCCCCATCCCCCGCCTGTGTCTCTTTTTCCCCCCCACCGGCGTCCACATTTCTCAGTGTCCCCCCTCCCCAATTTACACATCTATACATCAGCATTGTCGTTTCCCCTCCAACATCAGTCCCTCAGTTCTGGTCCAGTTTCTCTTTTCGAATGAAGGTCCATGCTTCTTCCGACGTTTCAAAATAGTAATGTCTATCCTGGTGCGTGACCCATAGTCGCGCCGGCTGCAACATCTGAACTTCACTTTCTTCTTATGCAGCACCTCCTTGGCTCGATTGAAACTCGCCCTCCTTCTCGCCACCTCCGCACTCCAATCCTGATACACTCGTATCACCGCATTCTCCCATCTGCTACTTCGTACCTTCTTGGTCCATCTCAGAACAACCTCTCTGTCATTGAAGCAGTGAAATCGCACGACCATCGCCCTAGGTGGTTCTCCAGCCTTTGGTCTCCTCGCAGGGAGCACGGTAGCCTTGTGGATAGCACAATTGCTTCACAGCTCCAGGGTCCCAGGTTCGATTCCAGCTTGGGTCACTGTCTGTGCGGAGTCTGCACATCCTCCCCGTGTGTGCGTGGGTTTCCTCCGGGTGCTCCGGTTTCCTCCCACAGTCCAAAGATGTGCGGGTTAGGTGGATTGGCCATGATAAATTGCAGTGTCCAAAATTGCCCTTAGTGTTGGGTGGGGTTGCTGGGTTATGGGGATAGGGTGCCGGTGTTGACCTTGGGTAGGGTGCTCTTTCCAAGAGCCGGTGCAGACTCGATGGGCCGAATGGCCTCCTTCTGCACTGTTAATTCTACAAAATCTAGGGACCCGGTGGGCCCCTTCCACTTCCAAGGGGCCCGAGGGGGCCTCAGCTCCCATTAGCGAGCGTAGCATCGTGCTCGCATAACCCCCACCGTCAGCTCCTTCCACTCCCTCGGGGAGACCCAGGATCCGGAGGTTCTTTCTCCTTTATCTATTTTCCAGGACTTAAATTCTTTCGATGCACTTCTTATGAAGCGCCTCGTGCGTCTGCATTTTGACCGCTAGGCCCAGGATCTCGTCCTCATTGTCAGTTACCTTCTGCTCCACCACACGGAGCTCTATCTCCTGGGCCTTTTGTGTCTCTTTAAGCCCTCGATTGCCTGTAGCATCGGGGCCAGCACCTCCTTTTTTAGCACCTCCACACACCGTCTTAAAAATTCATCCTGGTCCGGTCCCCATGTCGCCTGGGCTCCCTCCGACGCCATCTTGTTCCTTTCTTTCCTCTGCCGCTGCCCTCGAGGATCCTCCGTGATCTGGCCGCCGCCGCCGATCTTTTTCTTCACACTGGGGGGGGACTCCCTGTTGCTTCACCCCACACCGGGTTTTGTCACAAAAAAATTTCCCGTTGGGGCTCTTAAAAGAGCCCGAAGGTCCGTCTAAGCTGGAGCCGCCGAAACGTGCGGCTTAGCTGGTCATCGCCGCAACCGGAAGTCCTTGAACAAACAATTTTAAAATGCAGAGATTTTAGGTGGGAAACAGATGTGTTCACAGTGCAGATGGAATCTTGCTCAACTGCAGTAGCAATCACCCTCAGAATACCATGTTTCGCGTATGGTAAAGGATGCAACATATGTGGAAAATGGAATCATTTCGCTAAATGCTGCACATCAAAACCACATTGGCCTTACTCTGCCATCAGCAACACGGCAGAACTTTAGTTCTCCAATGATAGGAGCATCAAGATGAATGAACTGGAGTTCAGCCAAAGCAACAAAACCGCAGAGCTTTCAACAACATTCTATTGCGAGGCTGTTGATACCATTATAGAAAAGGGTGACATCTTCACCATCTCAACACGATTTGCAACAATGCAAGACTGAAGGTAAAGTTTGACACTGGAGCAAATTGTAACATATTGCCCAGCTGAATATTACGGGAACTAAACTCATATGCAGGAGCAGACCCCAGTACCCAGGTAGATTTTGTGGTTTATGGCAGACAAACCATCCGTACCGAATGTGTAGATACTCTCCACTGCACTCAGGACAGGTTCAATTTCATATCGTTGACCAGAACGCAGGGCGACAATTTGATCTTCGGATCAGCATTACATTGGGGCACCTCCACCTTGGTCCAGAAATGTATGCATTACAACACCAGGCCCCTGGAATTGTAGCACACAAATACCTCTTCCACTGTACAGCCATTGGTAAGCGACCAGTTGTACACAATATGATTCAGTATCACCAAGAGATTGTGCTCCAAGAAGAGTATCAGTAGCCATGAAGCAAACAATAATCAATCAGCTGCATCAGATGATTACTCTAGGTGTCATAACTCCTATCGACAAGGCCATAGAAGAGGTTTCAGCAATGGTGGCTGTAGTAAAGAAAGGTGGCATGGTCAGGATATGCATTGGCCCAGTGCACTTGAAGACAACGCTGCTCAGACCTCATCACCCTATGAAGATAGTGGAGCAGGTAATAGTGCGGGAAGAATACAAGCATTAAGTAGCTGATCAGCGAACGAATAAACGATTGTTTGTTACAAGTCCTTGTTGTCAGTGTTTTGGGAACCCAACACATTTAAATTGTTAATTTAGAAAATTATCAGAAAACCCATCTCCTTGGGTAATATTGACTCTTCCAGGGGCCTAAATTTCTTTACAATACTCAGACTGAACATTAGGAATGGTTCTGTAAGATAATGGCAATATGAGTGTGTCAGTGCACTGTGCCACACATATTTCAGTACACTGCATAAATGCAATTATTAGTAGATTCAGGAAACACATGTCAATTTATTATTTTCATTTTCCCTTTGATTCTTACCCTAATGGGGGTGCTTTCAATTTGAGGGTTTCCTTCATCGCTCCATTCCTCTTCATTTTTCATCTTAGAATTCTGCAGATATTAAGCACAATGTAGAAATTCAACAGCTTCTTTTTTAGCAAGCAGTTAATATTATAACCCAGAATAATAAAACGTTTGCTGCCAAGTTTATATTCTATACTACTTTTGATAATTGAATTATAAAATGTTAATACGCTCTACATTCCTATTTCTTTTGTGATAAACATAATTGTAATTCAGACAATGTTTAACTTCAGGCTTTTAGTTTCATTTCATAAGTCAATTAAATGAAATGAAAATGGCATATTGTCACAAGTAGGCTTCAAATGAAGTTACTGTGAAAAGCCCCTAGTCGCCACATTCCGGCGCCTGTTCGGGGAGGCTGTTACAGGAATTGAACCGTGCTGCTGGCCTGCCTTGGTCTGCATTCAAAGCCAGCGATTTAGCCTGGCTTGTTGATCCTAACTGCTGACAGTGACCAGCAATCTGATGCAGAAGCAAAATAAAACTTCAACGCCTATCACCGAGAGTGGCTCGATAGCAACTCACTGACTGGCCGAATCATCAAGGACACAGATGTTAGACTGGGTTTGTGGCGGGTGCTGAAGGAACCACCAAGAGGGAAAGTCATGCTTCACCTTATCCTCACCAACCGGCAGCAGATGCATCTGTCCATGCTGATATTGGCAGGAGACCACTACACAGTCCTTGCGGAGATAAAGTCCCATCTTCATGTTGATTATACCCTCCACCGTGTTATGTGGCACCAGCACTGTGCGAAATGGAATGGATTTCAAACATCTGGCAACTTAAAACTGAGCATCCATGAGCCAAGGTGGGTCAGCAATCAGCAGGACTGTACTCAGCCACAAATCTTTAGATTCATGGCCCGGCATATCCCACATTTTAACATTATGACCAAGCCAGGGGGTCAACTCTGGATCAATGAGGAGCAGCAGCAGGTGACAGCTTGAGGAAGTTATAGCAGAGGATTATTGAATGTCAAACAGCAGAAGTAACATGCAACAGACTTAGCTAAACAAACAGACTAGATTTAAGCTCTGCAGTCCTGCCACATACTGCCATGAATGGTGGTGGATAAACACATCATTACAAAAATCAATGCTGAAGGATCTGCAGCCATCTCCAGCCAGAGTGTCGAATGATGATCCATCTCAGCCTCCTCCTGAGGTCCCCAGCCTTACAGAATCCAGCCTTCAGCCAATTCTATTCACTCCAACTGATATCAGGAAATGGCTCAAGACACCAGAAACTGCAAAGGCCCTGACAACATTCTGGTAATAATACTGATGATTAGTGCTCCACACCCCTAGCCAAGCTTTTTAAGTACAGCTACAGCACCAGCAACCACCTGGCAATGTGGAAAACAGCCTAGGTATTCCCTGTCCAGAAGAGGAAGGAAAAGTCTAACCCAATCAATTACCGCCCCATCAGTCTACACTCGATCATCAGTAAAGTGATGGAAGGGGTCATCAACAGTGGTATCAAGCAGCACTTGCTTAACAATAACCTGCTCATTGATGCTTAGTTTGACTTCCACCAGGGCTGCTCAGCTTTAGACCTCAATATAGTCTTGGTTCAAATAAGGGCAAAAGAACTGAAATCCAGAGATGAAGTGAGAGTGACTGCCCTTGTTATCAAGGTTTTATTTGACCAAATATGGCATCAAGTAGCCCTAACAAAATGGAACTCAATAGGAATCAGATGCAGCACTATGCATTGGTTGGAATTAGCTCAAAGGAAAATGGTTGTGGTTATTGGAGATTAAGCACCTTAACCATGGGACATCAATGTATTATCACTACCACCGTCCTGGGGGTTAACATTGACCAGAAACTGAACTTGACCAGCTACACAAACATAGTGGCTACAAGAGCAGGTCAGAGGCTGGGAATTCTGCAGAGAATAACTACCTCCTGACTCCCCAAAGCCTGTCCATCATCTACAAGGTACAAGTCAGGAGTATGATTACATATTCTCCTCTTGCCTGGATGTGTGCAGCTCCAACACCACTCAAGAAGCTTCAAACTGGGCAGAACAGTGGCACAGTGGTTAGCATTGCTGCCTCACAGCGCCGAGGTCCCAGGTTCGAACCCTGCTCTGGGTCACTGGGTCAAAATGACAAGATCTTGCGGTGGAGGATAGAACTCTCCACCTTCAACTATGAGATCTTGTACCGTCCGGGGAAGCTAAACGAGCCTCCAGATGCCCTGTCACGCGGCACTTGTGCCACTGCACAAGTGGACCGCCTCCGATCCCTCCACGAGTACCTCTGCCACCCGGGGTCACTCGTTTTTTCCATTTTGTCAAGACCCGCAACCTGCCCTACTCCATTGAGGAGGTCAGGACAGTCACCAGGGACTGCCAAATCTGCGCGGAGTGCAAACCGCACTTCTGCCGGCCAGAGAGGGCGCACCTGATAAAGGCTTCCCGTCCCTTTGAACGCCTCAGCATGGATTTCAAAGGCCCCCTCTCCTCCACCGACCGCAACACGTGTTTCCTGAACGTGATTGACGAGTACTCCCAGTTCCCATTCGCCATCCCCTGCCCGACATGACCACAACCACCGTCATCAAGGCCCTCCAGGGTATCTTTACACTTTTCGGTTTCCCCTGGAAGACCGTTCTATTGGCCCTACGGTCCAGGAATCTCCCGGTCTCCCGCTGGCAACAGGTCCTCCCGATGGCCCTCCACGCCATCCGGTCGTTGCTCTGTACAACCACAAATCAGACGCCTCATGAACGTCTCCTTGTTTTCCCCAGGAAATCCACCTCCGGGACCTTGCTCCCAACCTGGCTAGCGACACCCGGACCCATCCTGCTTCGGAAGCACGTGCAGGCGCACAAGTCGGACCCGTTGGTCGCGAGGGTCCACCTGCTGCATGCTAACCCCCAGTACGCCTATGTGGCATTCCCTGACGGCCGGCAAGATACGGTCTCCCTTCGGGACCTGCCGCCCGCCGGAACCCCACGCGCTCCTGAACCATTACCCCACCCCCACCTCCCCCACAGCACCTCACTGGCGGGTCAGTACTCCCGCCGCTCCTGCCTAGGCCCGACCACCCACCGACGCCCCCTACAGGCGCCCCCCTCCCTGTCAACCTTTTGCCCCTACAGCGCCGCCTAGGGGTGACGAAGCTGCCAGGAAGGACAACACCACGCTCCCGGAGTCGCAACCGCCGGGACCCACATCAGAATCACCGCCGAAGCCCAGACGCTCCAGAAGGACGACCAGGCCACCCGATCGACTGATTGCTGCACTATGAACACTTTGTAAATATCCTCGACATCACGGTACCTCCATACCTGGTCATGCCATGCTAAAGGCGACTATTAACGCTGGCCACCACCCCCGCCGGGCTCTTTTTTAACAGGGGGTGAATGTGGTAGTACCAAGTATTGCGGTACCTGAGAGGCTGATGGCCATTGGTTAGACCCAGGAGTCTACCATTGGCTGTATTACGTAGCTCTGCCCTGAAGGCGGGGTATAAGAGATGTTGCTGTCCCAGCAGCCTTCACTTTCTGTATCGAAGCTGCTGGGGAAAAGGTTCTAGTAGATTAAAGCCTTCAGTTATGAAATCACTTTGTCTTGAGTGTAATTGATTGCGTATCAGATATTCCACAAATTTTTCTTCTTGGGATCCACTACCAACCTAATTTTCCCAGTCCACCTGCATTTTGAAGTTATTGTAATTTTGCCTTTTTTACATGCCTTTTCTATCTCCTGATATATTTTCTGCTCCACATCCTGACTACTGCTAGGCGGCCTGTACATAACTCCCATCAGGATCTTTTTACTTTGGGATTCCTCAACTCTCCCTCCAGAGATTCTATGCACTCTGATCCTATATCTCTCCTTGCTATCGTTTTAACTTCATTCCTTACAAACAATGCAACTGATGCGACCATCAATTCACTCAAGGACTCGTGTCGGAGTAAAACAGTGGTTTTAATTAACTATCAACTTTGCCTGCCTGCGACTGGTACATACTGAGGACAGTCCCACAGGCCAGCTACTCTTATACTCCTTCAAAGGGGCGGAGCCATGGGCTGAGCCCGTACATGCTCCAACATCCTCCAACATCTTCCCCTGTGGGTGAAGCCATACAATGGCCCACAGATAAAACCCACAGGGTTAATAACATAGAACATAACTGGTGAATTAACTGTATTTACAAACATAGAACATAACTGGTGAATTAACTGTATTTACATTCACAACAGCAACCCCGCTCCTTTGCCCATCTGCCTGTCCGTTCAATAGGACACATATCCTTGGATATTTAGATCCCAGCCCTGATCCCATTGCAGCCACGACTCTGTGAGGCCCCCAACATCGTACTTGCCAATTTCAATGTGTGCATCAAGCTCATTTACCCTGTTCTGTACACTGCACGCACTTAGGTACAACACCCTCAGTACTGCATTGACCACCTCCCTTCTGATTCTTGTCACTTATTTTGCTCTGCCTGAGGGTGATGTTGTTCTCTTCTTTTTGTTCTCTATTTCCCCTTCAGTTATTACACCTTCAAAGCTAACGCTCTGGTTCTCACCCCTCTGCCATATTAGTTTAAATCCTCCCGAGTGACTCTAGCAAACCTCCTACATCTTAGTTCTCCCTCATCCAACAATCTCTTGTGATTTACAAGTGGCAGATGGTGGAAACATATATACTTACCATCTCCTCCACCACCGCTGTCTCTTTTACTGCAATCCTATGCTTGTGCCTTTTTCCTTTCAGATACACGAGAACTACCTTGTCAGGCAGTGGCGGAAGAAGAACGGGTGGATGAGCAGGAATACAGTGATAATGAAGAAATATTATCACTCAATCCTGGAGCCACCAGCTCAGATACTAACCCTGCACTTGATTTAGAGGAAGCCTAGAAGCAGGATCTCCACCTGGTAAGATGATGAGAACAAATGGACTATACCCAGGGTGGGGTATAGGGTGTAGGGCAAAGATAGTGCAGCTGCCAGGTCCCTAAAGGGCAAGGTCACATACAGTTTCTGCTGCATGGAACATAAATGGTGCAGGCTACAGAAAGTGGTTGACATGTATGCACAATATAATGCTTGATGCCTGCGGCAATGTCAAGGAGTAATATTTTTGCACAACATACTATGCCAATTTTGGAATCTATTCTTTCCAGCATTGAAGTAATAATCAGAGGGATACCATACTACTGCATCGATATCAGTAAGCAGGTAGCCTGTGGAGAATCTTTAAAGTGACAGTAAAGTCCTTCAGTACATGCCACACAACCTCCTTAGACTTACCAAATTTAAAGAAGTCTGTAAAGAACCAAACACAAAATCACAGCAACAAGAAGAAATGAAACAGCAACTAATCTGAAAGTAGTTGATGACTTATTTAAAAGTCATTCCAACTGCTGAATGCATATTTAACCGTGTGATTAAGAAAGAGCATTAACTGGACCACAGAGCTTCAAAATGGCAGTGATGTGTCCTGCCTACTCTGCATACTTCTGCCGAATGTGTACTATGCGTACAAAGGGCATTTGCCACAGACTACACCTGAAGTGCATGCGCATGCTTCAGATGTCACTTTGAATCTCTTAAGGTCACTTGTAGTGCTAAAGAAATTCATACTACGTATTTCAATGCTGACAGCTCCTTGAGCACAATATCATGAAGGTGGTGTTGTCGTGGTATTATCACTCAATTAGAAATCCGAAGACAAAGCGTAATGCTTGAATCCCACCATGGCAAATGGTGGAATCTGAATTCAATAAAAAACCTGAATGAAAAGACTCGAAACGTTAGATCCCTTCTTTCTCCACATGTGCTGTCAGACCTGTTGTGATTGTACAGTATTTTCTGTTTTTGTTTCAGATACCAGCAGCCACAGTAATATGCTTTTGTCTTATGAAACCTTTGTTGATTGTTGTAAAATCCCATCTGGTTACTAATGCCCTGCCTTCAAAGTTTCATATTAACTATGTTTTTTCACCTTTAAAATCTTTGTTTGCAACACCCCTCTGAACTTAACTGTCTTCAAAATATTTTAAAAATATCATGTTCTCTATTTCACCCACTCTTGTGTCAAATAAAAAAACATGTTCAAATATGTGCTTTTCCAAGTTGTAAAACCTTGTAGTTCCATTTGAAAGTTAGGAACTGTAATCCAAACACTTACCTATCACCTAATGCAAATTGCAACCCATGCCTTATTTACCTGTATAAAATCCAATTTGGCCCTATTCACTTCAAGTGCCTGGTTTTCACACCTAGCTACTTTGATGTTTTAAAATGTAGGCAATCTTCAGTCATACACTGATACACACGCAGAATCGCAAATCTAAGATCTAAGTTCTGCTGTCCTGCCACATCCAGTCGTGAATGGTGGTGCACATCAATCATCTAACTGGAGGAGGAGGAGGTTCCACAAATGATTGGGGAGCCCAGCACATCGGTTCAAAATATGGGTTGCACAGTGTCTAGTGCTGCTGCCTCACAGCATAGCACAGGACTTGTGTTCAATTCCAGCCTTGGTCTGTGTGGAGTTTGCATGTTCTACCCATGTCTGCATGGGTTTCTTCTGGGTGCGCCGGTTTCCTCCCCCGAACAAAAGATGTGCAGGTTTGATGAATTGGCCATGCTGAAGTGCCTTTTAGTGTCCAAAGATGTGGATAGGTAGGGTTATGATGACAGGGCAGGAGAGTAGGCCGAGATGGGGTGCTCTTTTGGAGGGTAGGTGCAGACTCGATGGGCTGAATGGCCTCCTTCTGCACTGTAGGGATTCTATGCTTTCTATGATAAGGCATTTGCAGTAATCTGCCAGATGGCATGGTGGCACAGCGGCTCTCACTGCTCCATTACAGCGACATGGACCTGGGTTCAATTCCAGCCTTGGGTGACTATCTGTGTGAAGTTTCCAGGTTGTCCATGTGTCTGCATGAGTTTCCTCTGGGTGCTTTGGTTTCCTCCCACACTCTAAAGATGTGCAGGTTAGGTGGTTTGACCATGCTAAATTGCCTCTTGGTATCCAGGGATGTGCAGGCTAGGTTACGGGGTTAGGTTGGGTAAGGGGGTGGATCAGGGTAGAGTGCTCTTTCAGAGGGTTGGTGCAGACTTGATGGGGTGAATGACCTGCTTCTTCACTTATTATTCTATGAAAAATACCAACTTGGCCTCCTCTGGAGGTCCCCAGCATCACAGATTCTAGTCTTCAGCCAGTTTGATTCACTCCAATGGCTGAAGGCACTGGTAACTGCAAAGGTTACATTATTCTGACAATATTCTGGCAGTAGTCCTGAAGACTTGTCTTCCAGAACTTGACACGCCCCTGGCTGAGCTGTTCCAGTACATCGACAACACTGACATCTACCTGGCAATGTGAAAAATGTTCCAGTATATCCTGTACACAATAACCTGGTCAGTGTTTGGGTTCCACCAGGGCCACTCAGCTCCTGATCATTTTACAGCTTTGGTTCGAAGATGGACAGAGGTGATGAACTCAAGAGCTAAAGTGAGAGTAACTGCCCTTGAAATCAAAACAGCATTTGACCGAGTGTGGTATCATGGAGTGCTAGAAAAATTGTGGGTCAATGGGAATCAATAGGAAAATTCTGAGTTAGTTGGAGTCATACCTGGCACAAAGGAAGATGGTTGTGGTTGTTGGAGGTCAATCATCTCAGTGCTAGGACATCACAGCATGAGTTCCTCTGGGTAGTGTTCTAGGCCCAACCATCTTAAGCTGCTTTATCAATGACCTTCCTTCCATCATAAGGTTAGAAGTGGGGATGTTCACTGATGATTGCACAATGATCAGCACCATTAATCACTCATCAGATATTGAAGTAGTCAATGTCCAAATGCAGCAAGACCTGGGCAAAATCAAGGCTTCGGCTGACAAATGGCAAGTTACATTTGTGCCATCTTCAACTAGAGAGAATCTAACCATCGCCTTTGATATTCAATGGCATTATCTTTACTGAGCCCCCAACTGGGCAGCACGGTCACACAAGTGGATAGCACTGTGGCTTCACAGTGCCAGGGTCCCAGGTTCGATTCCCTGCTGGGTCACTGTCTGTGGAGAGTCTGCACGTTCTCGCCGTGTCTGCGTGGGTTTCCTCCGGGTGCTCCGGTTTCCTCCCACATTCCAAAGACATGCAGGTTAGGTGGATTGGCCATGCTAAATTGCCCTTGGTGTCCAAAAAGTTTGGGAAGGGTTGTTGGGTTGCGGGGATGGGGTGGAAGTGAGGGCTTGAGTGGGTCGGTGCAAACTCGATGGGCCGAATGGCCTTCTTCTGCACTGTATGTTCTATGCTCTATCAACCTCCTGGGGGTTGCCAGAAACTCAACTTAAATACCGTGACGAGAAGAGCAGATCACAGGCTCAGTATCCTACGACAAGTAACTCACCTCCTTACTCCTCAAAGCCTGTTCACCATCTACAAAGCACAAGTCTGGAGTGTGCTGAAATACTTTCAACTTGCCTGGATGAGTGCAGCTCCACAACACTCAAAAAGCTTGACACCAACCAGGATAAAGCAACCCGCTTGATCGCTCCCCCTTCCACAAGCATTCATTCTCTCTACCCTTGACGAACAGTAGCAGCATTGTGTACCATCTACAAGATGCACTGCAAGAACTCACCAATGTTCCTGAGATAGCACCTTCCAAACCCACGACCACTACCATCAAGAAGGCTAAGGGCAGCAGACATATGTGAACACCACCACCGGGAAGTTCCCCTCCAAGTCACTACCCATCCTGACTAAAATATATATATCACCGTTCGTTTACTGTTACTGTGTCAGAATCCTGGAAATCCCTCCCTAAAATCGCAGTGGTATACCTAACCTCATGGACACCAGTGACTCAATAAGGCCGCTCACCACCACCTTCTCAAGGGCAATTAGGGATGGACAGTAAGTGTGTTCCTAGCCAGTAATGCCCACATCTCATGAATGAATTACAAAATTCACCTTCTTTATTTAATTTTCAATGTTTTATTCATTTGTTGCCTGTCCCCATCTGTCCTTGAGAGCAGTTAAGGCTCAAGCACATGACTGTGGGCTTAGAGTCACATGCAGGCCAAACCAGGTGAGGATGTCAGGTTTCCTCTCTGAGAGGACATTAGTGAATCAGATGAGATTTTATGGCCGTCAATAATAGTTTTATGATCATCATTACTGAGATTAGCTTTTAATTCCACAGTTTTTTTTCAATAAATTCAATTTAAATTCCACCAGCTGCCATGGATCAGCCTGGGCCTCTGGATTACCAGTCCAGTGACACTCCGATCACAATATTTCCCCAGGATAACAAGTATGTGCCTATCTTTACAGTTGTCAGGTGGATGTACCTTTAAGAAATGGATGTTTATCAAATAGCTGCAGTGACGTCAGTGTGTGGGTGGAACTGGGCTGTCTTTCTGTCTTTCACTTTTGTTTTGTGCTGTAAAGTGCTTTATGGCTCTGTTTTTGGTTTTGTTTTGAGTTGAAGAGATGCATTCAAACAAGAAGCTGTATATCTCTCTCTCTCTGGAGAATGTCTCCAGAGCACTTGGTGATTTCAAAGTAATGCCTGTTGCTGTCTTTGTTAAAAAAGGGTTTAACTTATGGATGTTGCTAGGAAAGGTATTAAGGGTTACCTGTATAGTATTGTATCTGTGGGGTTTCGTGTGTTAACAATTGATAAGATGTTGACTATGTGTTTATAAAATATTAACTGGGTTCATAGAATAATCATTGTTTTGTTTAAAAATAATTAAGGTCTCTGTTGCATAACACCTGGAGCCTTGTGCTCCCCATAACCAAAATCTATTAAAAGTCGTGGGTCAGGTGAACTCCATGATAAACTTTGGAGTTTTCTAAACCCTGGCCCATTATGCAGTACAATATTCTCAATCCCAACATTCATGTTAGTAGCATCACAAAACAAATTACAGGTTTGAGATCATTCATTTTGTTTAGATTACCACTGGTGCTTTTGGTCTGTGTTAGAATTATGTAAAAACATATCGATACTCTGGCATACACTAATATAATTGAATTAATGTATGTAGGTGCTTTCTGTTTCTTTTAGTGTTTCATTGATTTTTTTTGACTGGAGAGTTTTATGTTTCCTCTTCCAAAAGACTAAGTTTGGACTGAGAGAACGATTTAACATTACAAATTGCCATTAGCATCTGTATGTTGAACAAACAATTTTAAAATGCAGAGATTTTAGGTGGGGAACAGAAGTAGTCACAGTACAGGGGGCCATCACCCTCAGAACAGCATGTTTCCCATACGGTAAATGATGAAACATATGTGGAAAATTGAATCATTTCGCTAAATGCTGCACATCAAAACCACAGTGGCCTTCCTCTGCCATCAGCAACACGGCTGAACTTCAGTTCTCCAGCGAAAGGAGCATCAAGATGAGTGAACTGGAGTTCTGCCAAAGCAACAAAATCCCAGAGCTTCCAACAACATTCTATCGCGAGACCGTCAACATCATTATAGAAAAGGGTGAGACCTTCACCATCTCAACACGATTTGCAACAATGCAAGACTGAAGGTAAAGTTTGACACTGGAGCAAATTGTAACATATTGCCCAGCTGAATATTACGGGAACTAAACTCATATGAAGGAGCAGACCCCAGTACCCAGGTGGATTTTGTGGTTTATGGCAGACAAACCATCCGTACCGAATGTGTAGATACTCTCCACTGCACTCAGGACAGGTTCAATTTCATATCGTTGACCAGAACGCAGGGCGACAATTTGATCTTCGGATCAGCATTACATTGGGGCACCTCCACCTTGGTCCAGAAGTGCATGTTTTACAACACCACGCCCCAGGAATTGGAGCATACAAATAGATTTTCAACTATACAGCCATTGGTAAGCGACCAGTTGTACACAATTTGATTCAGTATCACCAAGAGATTGTGCTCCAAGAAGAGTATCAGTAGCCATGAAGCAAACAATAATCAATCAGCTGCATCAGATGATTACTCTAGGTGTCATAACTCCTATCGACAAGGCCATAGAAGAGGTTTCAGCAATGGTGGTGGCAGTAAAGAAAGGTGGCATGGTCAGGATACGCATTGGCCCAGTGCACTTGAAGAAAGCGCTGCTCAGACCTCATCACCCTATGAAGATAGTGGAGCAGGTAATAGTGCTGGAAGAATACAAGCATTAAGTAGCTGATCAGCAGATGAATAAACAATTGTTTGTTACAAGTCCTTGTTGTCAGTGTTTTGGGAACCCAACACATTTAAATTGTTAATTTAGAAAATTATCAGAAAACCCATCTCCTTGGGTAATATTGACTCTTCCAGGGGCCTAATTTTCTTCACAATACTAAGACTGAACATTAGGAATGGTTCTGTAAGATAATGGCAATATGAGTGTGTCAGTGCACTGTGCCACACATATTTCAGTACACTGCATAAATGCAATTATTAGTAGATTCAGGAAACACATGTCAATTTATTATTTTCATTTTCCCTTTGATTCTTACCCTAATGGGGGTGCTTTCAATTTGAGGGTTTCCTTCATCGCTCCATCCCTCTTCATTTTTCATCTTAGAATTCTGCAGATATTAAGCACAATGTAGAAATTCAACAGCTTCTTTTTTAGCAAGCAGTTAATACTATAACCCAGAAACATAAATAAGTTTGCTGCCAAGTTTATATTCTATACTACTTTTAATAATTGAATTATGAAATGTTAATACACTCTACATTCCTATTTATTTTGTGAAAAACATAATTGTAATTCAGACAATGTTTAACTTCAGGCTTTTAGTTTCATTTTATAAGTTAATTAGCTGATGCTTGTTGATCCTAACTGTTGGCAGTGACCAGCAATCTGATGCAGAAGCAAAATACAACTTCAACGCCTATGACCGAGAGTGGCTCGATAGCAACTCACTGACTGGCCGAGTCATCAAGGACACAGATGTGAGACTGGGTTTCTGGCGGGTGCTGAAGGAACCACCAAGAGGGAAAATCATGCTTCACCTTATCCTCACCAACCGGCAGCAGATGCATCTGTCCATGCTGATATTGGCAGGAGACCACTACACAGTCCTTGCGGAGATAAAGTCCCATCTTCATGTTGATTATACCCTCCACCGTGTTATGTGGCACCAGCACTGTGCGAAATGGAATGGATTTCAAACAGATCTGGCAACTTAAAACTGAGCATCCATGAGCCAAGGTGGGTCAGCAATCAGCAGGACTGTACTCAGCCACAAATCTTTAGTCTCATGGCCCGGCATATCCAACACTTTAACATTACGACCAAGCCAGGGGGTCAACTCTGGATCAATGAGGAGCAGCAGCAGGTGACAGCTTGAGGAAGTTATAGCAGAGGATTATTGAATGTCAAAGAGCAGAAGCAACATGCAATTGACTGAGCTAAATGAACAGACTAGATTTAAGCTCTGCAGTCCTGCCACATTCTGCCGTGAATGGAGGTGGATAAACAATTAACTGAAGGAGGGGGCTCCACAACTATCCCCATCCTCAGTGCTGGTGGTATCCAAGCACATCTGTACAAAAAACAATGCTGAAGGATCTGCAGCCATTGCCAGCCAGAGTGTCGAATGATGATCCATCTCAGCCTCCTCCTGAGGTTCCCAGCTTTACAGAATGCACTCTTCAGACAATTCAATTTATTCCACCTGATATCCGGAAATGGCTCAAGCCACCAGAAACTGCAAAGACTCTGACAACATTCTGGTAATAATACTGAAGACTTGTGCTCCACACCCCTAGCCAAGCTTTTTAAATACAGCTACAAGACCGGCAACTACCCGGCAATCTGGAAAAGTGCCTAGGTATTCCCTGTCCAGAAGTGGAAGGAAAAGTCTAACCCAATCAATTACCGCCCCATCGGTCTACATTCGATCATCTGTAAAGTGATGGAAGGGGTCATCAACAGTGGTATCAAGCAGCACTTGCTTAACAATAACCTGCTCACTGATGCTTAGTTTGACTTCCACCAGGGCTGCTCAGCTCCAGACCTCAAAACAGTTTTGGTTCAAATAAGGGCAAAAGAACTGAAATCCAGAGATGAAGTGAGAGTGACTGCCCTTGTTATCAAGGTTTTATTTGACCAAATATGGCATCAAGTAGCCCTAACAAAATGGAACTCAATAGGAATCAGATGCAGCACTATGCATTGGTTGGAATTTGCACAAAGAAAAATGGTTGTGGTTATTGGAGATTAAGCATCTTAACCCTGGGGCATCAATGTACTATCACTACCACCGTCCTGGGGGTTACCATTGATCAGAAACTGAACTTGACCAGCTACACAAACATAGTGGCTACAAGAGCAGGTCAGAGGCTAGGAATTCTGCAGAGAATAACTCACCTCCTGACTCCCCAAAGCCTGTCCATCATCTACAAGGTACAAGTCAGGAGTATGATTAAATATTCTCCTCTTGCCTGGATGTGTACAGCTCCAACACCACTCAAGCAGCTTGTCACTATCCAGGTCAAAATAACCATTTGATTGGCACCCCATCCATCTTCAACATACACTCCCTCTGTCACTGGCGCTCAGTGGCAGCATGTGTACCATCTACGAGATTTACTGTAGCAACTCATTAAGACTCCTTCAAAAGACTTCCGGGTGCGGCGATGACCAGCTGAGTCGCACGTTTCGGCAGCTCCCGGTGAAACGGACTTTTGGGCTCTTGATAGGAGCCCCAACGGCAATTTTGACGGCTAAAAACACTGTGCGGTAAACCAGAAGGGAATCCCCCCTGGATACGGATGAAAAAAGGAGGAGAAAGTGGCCGGATTGCAGTGGATCCTTTAGAACAGCGGCAAGGAAGGCAAGCAAAAACCAAGATGGCGTCGGAAGGTGGCAGTTTAACATGGGGCCCTGAACAACAAGAGTTCTTGAAATGCTGTGTGGAAGAGCTCAAAAAGGAAATGAAGAAAGAGCTGTTGGCCCCGATACTACAGGCGATCGAAGGGCTAAAGGAGGAACAACAGACCCAGGAGCGGGAGCTTCGGGTCGTGAAGGCAAAGGCAGCCAAGAATGAGGACGACATACAGGGCCTGGTGGTGAAGACAGAGACGCATGAGGCACATCAGAAACGATGTGTGGAAAGGTTGGAGGCACTGGAGAACAACGCAAGGAGGAACAACCTGAGGATTCTTGGTCTTCCTGAAGGTGCGGAGGGAGCGGACGTCGGGGCATATGTGAGCACGATGCTGCACTCGTTAATGGGAGCGGAGGCCCCGGCGGGTCCGTTGGAGGTGGAGGGAGCATACCGAGTGATGGCGCGAGGACCGAGAGCAGGAGAAATTCCCAGAGCCATAGTGGTGAGATTCCTCCGTTTTAAGGATAGAGAAATGGTCCTTAGATGGGCGAAGAAAACTCGGAGCAGTAAATGGGAGAACGCGGTGATCCGCGTTTATCAAGACTGGAGTGCGGAGGTGGCGAGAAGGAGGGCGAGCTTTAATCGGGCCAAGGCGGTGCTTCATAAAAAGATAAAATTTGGAATGCTGCAACCGGCAAGACTGTGGGTCACATATCGAGGGAGGCACCACTACTTTGAGACGGCGGATGAAGCGTGGACTTTTATTGTGGAAGAAAAACTGGAATGAGCGGGTTATTAAAAAGAACGTTTGAACAAAGTGGTGGGGCGAATGTGGGGGGCGAAGAGGGGGGTTAAAAAGGGGGGAAAGAGGAGTTTTATGTACTAATCCTGCGATGTGGTAACTTTTCTCTCTTCCACAGGTGGTGATGGGGGGGAGGAGGGGAGGTGGAGGAGATGGGGCGTTGGCCATTGGGGGCGGGGCCAAGGGAGAAGCGCAGGCTGGGTTCCCGCGCTATGATAATCATGGCGGGAATAGAGAAGCAGGAAGGAGGGGGCGTCACACGGTGCAAGCCGAGGTCACGGGGGGAAGCCGAGGTCGGCCAGAGTTTGCTGACTTCTGGGAGCAACATGGGGGGAGTAATTACGCTAGCGGGGGATCTAGCGGGGGGGGGGGCGGGGTGGGAGGGGGGAATTACTGGGTTGCTGCTGCTGGGGAGAGGGGGGAGCTGGTATGGGAGGGGATGGGCGGGGGGGCACCGCCTGGGGGAGATACAGCTGCGTGGGAACCGGGTGAGGAGCTGGAAAAAGGGGATGGCTAATCGACAAGGGGGGGAGGGTAGGAAGCCCCCCAACCCAGCTGATCACGTGGAACGTGAGAGGGCTGAACGGGCCGATAAAGAGGGCACGGGTACTCGCACACCTTAAGAAACTTAAGGCAGATGTGGTTATGTTACAGGAAACGCACCTGAAACCGATAGACCAGGTTAGGCTACGCAAAGGATGGGTGGGGCAGGTGTTCCATTCGGGGCTAGATGCGAAAAACAGGGGGGTGGCTATATTAGTGGGGAAGCGGGTAATGTTCGAGGCAAAGACTATAGTGGCGGATAACGGGGGCAGATACGTGATGGTGAGTGGCAAACTACAGGGGGAGACGGTGGTTTTGGTAAACGTATATGCCCCGAACTGGGATGATGCCAATTTTATGAGGCGGATGCTAGGACGCATTCCGGACCTAGAGATGGGAAAGCTGATAATGGGGGGAGATTTTAATACGGTGTTGGAACCAGGGCTGGATAGGTTCGCGAATAGACTTTTTTGTGCTGGGAAGGGCGTTGATCCCGAAGGTGAGGGGAACGGAGTATACGGCCATAGCCATTTCGGATCACGCTCCACACTGGGTGGACTTGGAGATAGGGGAGGAAACAGGAGGGCGCCCACCCTGGAGAATGGACATGGGACTAATGGCAGATGAGGGGGGGTGTCTAAGGGTGAGGGGGTGCATTGAAAAGTGCTTGGAACGCAATGATAATGGGGAGGTCCAGGTGGGAGTGGTCTGGGAGGCGCTGAAGGCAGTGGTTAGAGGGGAGCTGATATCAATAAGGGCACATAAAGGGAAGCAGGAGAGTAAGGAACGGGAGAGGTTGCTGCAAGAACTTTTGAGGGTGGACAGACAATATGCGGAAGCACCGGAGGAGGGACTGTACAGGGAAAGGCAAAGGCTACATGTAGAATTTGACTTGCTGACTACGGACACTGCAGAGGCACAATGGAGGAAGGCACAGGGTGTACAGTACGAATATGGGGAGAAGGCGAGCAGGTTGCTGGCACACCAATTGAGGAAAAGGGGAGCAGCGAGGGAAATAGGGGGAGTGAGGGATGAGGAAGGAGAGATGGAGCGGGGAGCGGAGAGAGTGAATGGAGTGTTCAAGACATTTTATAAAAAATTATATGAAGCTCAACCCCCGGATGGGAGGGAGAGAATGATGGGCTTCTTGGATCGGCTGGAATTTCCCAAGGTGGAAGAGCAGGAAAGGGTGGGACTGGGAGCACAGATCGAGGTAGAAGAAGTGGTGAAAGGAATTAGGAGCATGCAGGCGGGAAAGGCCCCGGGACCGGATGGATTCCCAGTCGAATTCTATAGAAAATATGTGGACTTGCTCGCCCCGGTATTGACGAGGACCTTTAATGAGGCAAAGGAAAGGGGACAACTGCCCCCGACTATGTCTGAAGCAACAACATCGCTTCTCTTAAAGAAGGAAAAGGACCCACTACAATGCGGGTCCTATAGATCTATTTCCCTCCTAAATGTAGATGCCAAGATCCTGGCCAAGGTAATGGCAATGAGAATAGAGGAATGTGTCCCGGGGGTGGTCCACGAGGACCAAACTGGGTTTGTGAAGGGGAGACAGCTGAACACGAATATACGGAGGCTGTTAGGGGTAATGATGATGGCCCCACCAGAGGGGGAAACGGAGATAGTAGTGGCGATGGATGCCGAGAAAGCATTTGATAGAGTGGAGTGGGATTATTTGTGGGAGGTGTTGAGGAGATTTGGTTTTGGAGAGGGGTATGATAGATGGGTGCAGCTGTTGTATAGGGCCCCGATGGCGAGCGTGGTCACGAATGGACGGGGATCTGCATATTTTCGGCTCCATAGAGGGACAAGGCAGGGATGCCCTCTGTCCCCATTATTGTTTGCACTGGCGATTGAGCCCCTGGCGATAGCGTTGAGGGGTTCCAAGAAGTGGAGGGGAGTACTTAGAGGAGGAGAAGAACACCGGGTATCTTTGTATGCGGACGATTTGCTACTATACGTGGCAGACCCGGCGGAGGGGATGCCAGAAATAATGCGGATACTTGGGGAGTTTGGGGATTTTTCAGGGTATAAATTGAACATGGGGAAAAGTGAGTTGTTTGTGGTGCATCCAGGGGAGCAGAGTAGAGAAATAGAGGACCTACCGTTGAGAAAGGTAACAAGGGACTTTCGTTACCTGGGGATCCAGATAGCCAAGAATTGGGGCCATTGCATAGGTTAAATTTAACGCGGTTGGTGGAACAAATGGAGGAGGATTTCAAGAGATGGGATATGGTATCCCTGTCACTGGCAGGGAGGGTGCAGGCGGTTAAGATGGTGGTCCTCCCGAGATTCCTCTTTGTGTTTCAGTGCCTCCCGGTGGTGATCACAAAGGCTTTTTTTAAAAGGATTGAAAAGAGCATCATGGGTTTTGTGTGGGCCGGGAAGACCCCGAGAGTGAGGAAGGGATTCTTACAGCGTAGCAGGGATAGGGGGGGGCTGGCACTACCGAGCCTAAGTGAGTATTATTGGGCCGCTAATATTTCAATGGTAAGTAAGTGGATGGGAGAGGAGGAGGGAGCGGCGTGGAAGAGATTAGAGAGGGCGTCCTGTAGGGGGACTAGCCTACAGGCTATGGTGACAGCCCCATTGCCGTTCTCACCGAGGAACTACACCACAAGCCCGGTGGTGGTGGCTACACTGAAGATTTGGGGACAGTGGAGACGGCATAGGGGAAAGACTGGAGCCTTGGGGGAGTCCCCGATAAGAAACAACCATAGGTTTGCCCCGGGGGTAATGGATGGGGGATATGGAATGTGGCAAAGAGCAGGAATAACGCAACTGAAAGATCTGTTTGTGGATGGGAAGTTCGCGAGTCTGGGAGCGCTGACCGAGAAATATGGGTTGCCCCAAGGGAATGCATTCAGGTATATGCAACTGAGGGCTTTTGCGAGGCAACAGGTGAGGGAATTCCCGCAGCTCCCGACATAAGAGGTGCAGGACAGAGTGATCTCAAAGACATGGGTGGGGGATGGTAAGGTGTCAGATATATATAGGGAAATGAGGGACGAGGGGGAGACTATGGTAGATGAACTAAAAGGGAAATGGGAAGAAGAGCTGGGGGAGGAGATCGAGGAGGGGCTGTGGGCAGATGCCCTAAGCAGGGTAAACTCGTCGTCCTCGTGTGCCAGGCTAAGCCTGATTCAGTTTAAGGTATTACACAGGGCGCATATGACTGGAGCACGGCTCAGTAAATTTTTTGGGGTGGAGGATAGGTGTGCGAGGTGCTCGAGAAGCCCAGCGAATCATACCCATATGTTTTGGTCATGCCCGGCACTACAGGGGTTTTGGATGGGGGTGACAAAGGTGCTTTCAAAAGTAGTGGGGGTCCGGGTCGAACCAAGCTGGGGGTTGGCTATATTTGGGGTTGCACAAGAGCCGGGAGTGCAGGAGGCGAGAGTGGCCGATGTTTTGGCCTTCGCGTCCCTAGTAGCCCGGCGCAGGATATTGTTAACGTGGAAAGAAGCCAAGCCCCCGGGGGTGGAGACCTGGATAAATGACATGGCAGGGTTTATAAAGCTAGAGCGGATTAAGTTCGTTCTAAGGGGGTCGGCTCAAGGGTTCACCAGGCGGTGGCAACCGTTCGTCGAATACCTCGCAGAAAGGTAGATGGAATGGAAAAAAGAGGGCAGCAGCAGCAGCCCAGGATCGGGGGGGGGGGGGGGGGGGGGGGGAACCAGAAGGACTCTCAGGGTTGTTAATATATACTGTATAATATGTATAGGTCGTTGCGACAGATAATTATATATTGGACTGTTAAATTATATTTTTGGAGAGTGTTACTTGTGATAAGACAGTTGCCAATTAGGGTTAGTTTTCATTTTTGTTATTTATTATTTATTCATTTTTTGTTTATAAAATAGGTCATTGTTATTTGTGTTGTCATAATATTGTGTAAAGGATGCACAATGTACTGTGTTGGTTGACCAAAAATTTTCAATAAAATATTTATTTTAAAAAAGACTCCTTCAAAAGCACTTTCTAAACCCATCACATCTACCACCTAGAAGGACTAGGACAGCAGACACGTAGGAGCACCACTGCTTGGAAGTTCCCCTCTAAGCCACATACCATCTTGACTTGGAAATATATCTCTGTTCCTTCACTGTTGCTGGGCCAAAATCCTGGAACTGTGGATGTACCTGCACCACATGGATGGCAGCGGTTCAAGAAGGGAAATTAGGGATGGGCAAAAAATTCTGGCCAGCCAGCGACATCCACATCCCATGAATCGAAAAGGAACCTCACACTTGCATTTCATAGCTTTCACACACTGTCAGTTATCCAAAAAGACAGCCACATTACCCAAACAAATTGCACTATATTCAGTTTCATCTCTCTTTCAGGACAATCACTGGAGGTGAAAGGGCCTAACTGGCACAGGTGCAAGTCCTTCCATCCATGGAGGAGACGGTATTCTCATTGGACTGAAAGGATAAAAGATGATGGCATCACCACAGCCAATCCACAAATCATAAGACCAGAAGACCATAAGACAAAGGAGCTGAATTAGGCCACTCGGCCCATTGAGTCCGCTCCGCCATTCAATCATGGCTGATATTTTTCCCATCCTCTATTCTCCTGCCTTCTCCCCATAACCGCGGATCCCCTTATTAATCAAGAAGCTATCTATCTCTGTCTTAAAGACACTCAGTGATTTGGCCTCCACAGTCTTCTGCGGCAAAGAATTCCATAGATTCACCACCTTCTGGCTGAAGAAATTATTCCTCGTCTCTGTTTTAAAGGATCGTCTCTTTAGTCTTAGATTGTGTCCTCTGCTTCTAGCTTTTCCGACAAGTGGAAACATCCTCTCCACGTCCACTCTATCCAGGCCTCGCAGTATTATTATGAGCCAGGGTTTAGAGAACACCAAAGTATATCATGGAGTTCACCTGCCCCACAACGTTTAATAGATTTTGGCTATGGAGTGCGCAAGGGCTCACTTTACAGGTATGATGCAACAGAGAACTAAAAGTATTTTTAAACAAAAACAATGTTTATTCTATGAATTCAGTTCACACTTTATAAACACACAGTAAACATCTTATCAACTACAAACACTGATATTTTTCCTAATACAATATTCTATAGGTAACCCTTAGTAACTTTCCTAACCAACGACAATGGGGAGGTGCGGGTAGGGGTGGTATGGGAGGCGTTGAAGGCGGTGGTCAGGGGAGGGCTAATCTCCATTAGGGCTCATAGGGAGAAGACAGAGGGCATGGAAAGGGAGAGGTTAATGGGGGAGATTTTGAGAGTGGACAGGAGATACGCAGAGGCCCCGGAGGAAAGATTACTTGGGGAAAGACGACGGCTCCAGACGGAGTTTGACCTGTTGACCACAGGGAAGGCGGAGACACAGTGGAGGAAAGCGCAGGGGGCGACCTAGGAGTATGGGGAAAAGGCCAGTCGGATGCTGGCACATCAGCTCCGTAAAAGGATGGCAGCGAGGGAAATAGGGGGAGTCAAAGATGGAAGGGGAGCCATGGTTCGGAGTGCGACGAAAATAAACGAGGTATTTAAGGCCTTCTATGAAGAGCTGTACAGATCTCAGCCCCCAGCGGGGGAAGAGGGTATGAGATGATTCCTAGACCAACTGAGATTCCCGAGGGTGGTCTGGGGGCACCAATTGGGTTGGAGGAGCTGAGCAAGGGTTTGGGGAGCATGCAGGCGGGGAAGGCCCCGGGACCGGACGGGTTCCCGGTGGAGTTCTACAGGAAGTACGTAGACCTGTTGGCCCCGTTACTAGTGAGGATCTTTAATGAGTCAAGAGAGGAGGGGACTCTACCTCCGACAATGTCGGAAGCGACAATTTCTTTGATCCTAAAGCGGAACAAGGACCCACTGCAATGTGGATCGTACAGGCCGATCTCGCTCCTTAATGTGGATGCAAAGTTGCTGGCAAAAGTGCTGGCCACGAGGATCGAGGACTGTGTCCCGGGGGTGATTCACGAGGACCAGGCAGGATTTGTAAAGGGTAGGCAGCTAAACACCAATGTGCGGCGGCTCTTAAACGTGATAATGATGCCATCGGTGGAGGGAGAAACGGAGATAGTGGCAGCTATGGACGCGGAGAAAGCCTTTGACCGAGTAGAGTGGGAGTACCTCTGGGAGGTGCTGCGTAGGTTTGGGTTCGGGGGAGGGTTTATCAGTTGGGTTGAGCTCCTTTACAGAGCCCCGGTGGCGAGTGTAGTGACGAACCGGCGGAGGTCGGAGTACTTTCGACTGTACCGAGGTACGAGGCAGGGGTGCCCCCTGTCCCCCCTGTTGTTCGCATTGGCGATCGAACCATTGGCCATGTCATTGAGGGAGTCTAATAAATGGAGGGAGGTGGTCCGAGGGGGAGAAGAGCATCGGGTGTCGCTATATGCAGATGACCATGTGCTGTACGTGGCGGATCCAATGGAGGGGATGGTGGAGGCCATGCAGACTCGAAGGGAGTTTGGGGAGTTTTCGGGCTATAAGCTCAATGTAGGGAAGCGTGAGCTCTTTGTATTACAGGCGGGGGACCAAGAAAGAGGGATAGGGGACCTACCGCTGAGGAGGGTGGAGGAGAGCTTCCGGCATCTGGGGATCCAGATAGCCAGGAGTTGGGGGGGCCCTACATAAACTGAATCTGACGAGGTTGGTGGAGCAAATGGAGGAGGATTTTAAAAGATGGGACATGCTACCACTCTCGCTGGTGGGTAGAGTGCAAACAGTCAAAATGGTGGTCCTTCCGAGGTTTTTGTTTGTGTTTCAGTGCCTTCCCATCGTGATCACTAAGGCCTTTTTTAAGAGAGTAGGCAGGAGTATTATGGGGTTTGTGTGGGCGAATAAGACCCCGAGGGTAAGGAGAGGGTTCCTGGAACGCAGTAGGGACCGAGGAGGGTTGGCGCTGCGAAACCTGGGGAGCTACTACTGGGCAGCAAATGTGGCGATGATCCGCAAGTGGGTTATGGAGGGAGAGGGGGTGGCATGGAAGAGGATGGAGATGGCGTCCTGCAAAGGAACGAGCCTGGGGGCGTTGGTGATGGCACAGCTGCCGCTCTCGCCGACAAAGTATACCACGAGCCCGGTGGTGGCGGCAACGCTAAGGATCCGGGGCCAGTGGAGACGGCACAGGGGTGCAATGGGAGCATCGGTGTGGTCCCCGATCAGGGGTAACCATCGGTTTGTCCCGGGAAAATGGACGGGGGCACTGGAAGAGAAGTTTGAGTTACCCCCGGGAAATGCCTATAGATATATGCAGGTGAGGGCTTTTGTGAGGCGACAGGTGAGGGAATTCCCGTTGTTCCCGGCACAAGAAATTCAAGACAGGGTGATCTCGGGTGCATGGGTCGGGGAGGGCAAGGTGTCGGCAATACACAAGGAGATGAAAGAAGAGGGGGAAGCGCTGGTAGAAGAGTTGAAGGGTAAATGGGAGGAGGAGCTGGGGGAGGAGATCGAGGAAGGTTTGTGGGTTGATGCCCTAGGTAGGGTTAATACCTCCTCCTCGTGTGCCAGGCTCAGCCTGATACAATTTAAGGTGGTTCACAGAGCGCACTTGACGGGGGCGAGGTTGAGTAGGTTCTTTGGGGTAGAGGACAGATGTGGAAGGTGCTCAGGGAGCCCGGCGAACCATGTCCATATGTTTTGGTCATGCCCGGCACTGGAGGGGTTCTGGAGAGGAGTGGCGGGAGCAATATCTCAGGTGGTGAAAGTCCGGGTCAAGCCAAGCTGGGGGCTAGCAATATTTGGAGTAGTGGACGAACCGGGAGTGCAGGAGGCGAAAGAGGCCGGTATTCTGGCCTTTGCGTCCCCAGTAGCCCGGCGAAGGATCTTGCTAATGTGGAAGGAGGCGAAGCCCCCCAGCGTGGAGGCCTGGTTTCATAAAGTTGGAGAGGATCAAGTTTGCTTGGAGAGGGTCTGCGCAGGGGTTCTACAGGCGGTGGCAACCGTTCCTAGACTATCTCAGGGAGCGTTAGAGAAAGGTCGGTCAGCAGCAGCAGCAACCTGGGGGGGGGGGGGGGGGGGTGGGGGGACGTCCGGGGAAGGGGGGGGGAGGGGGAGCTGCCTGGGGGGTGGATGAGCAAGAGATAATATGAAGAGTCAGGTGAGCTGGCACGTATGGGAGAGAGCCAGTGTACAAAGCTATGTAAAGACACTATTTTGCCATGTATATATCTTGCTCCGCGCGATTTCTCGTTTCCTTTTTCTGGTTACGGGGGCGGGGGGCGGGGTTATTGTTTGTAAGGGAGAAAAATTGTGTTAAAAACTTTTAAGAAATTTTTTTTTTTTTAAAGTAGCTTTCCTAACAACATCCATAAGCCCAAAACACTTTTTTTTAAACAAAGACAGCAGATTAAAATTCTCTGCAGAAACAGGTATTACTTTGAAATCATCAATGAGCTGAAGACATTCTTCCGCATGCAGAGGGAAAAATCAATACACACATCTGCTTGGTTCACATGCAGCTCTCCAACTGAAAGCGAAGCTAAACACAGAGCCAAAACCAGCTTTCAGCACAAAACGAAAGTAAAAAGCAGAGCAGAACCCAGCTCCACCCCCACACTGACATCACTGCAACTATTTGATCAACACCCATTTCCTAAAGGTACATCCACCTGACAGTATCTTGTAAGTTTTTTTTTTAATGGATTTACATTACCCAATTCAGTTTTCCAATTAAGGGGCAATTTAGCTTGGCCTGCACGTCTTTCGGTGTGGGGCGAAACACACACAAACATGGTGAGAATGTGCAAACTCCACACGGACAGGACCAAAGGACACGAACCTGGGACCGCGGTGCCATGAGGCAGCAGTGCTAACTGACTACACCAGCGTGCTGCCCTATCTTGTAAGTTTTAATAAGATCCTCGCTCATCCAATGAGTACAGATCCAGAGTCCTCAACCATTCCTCATACGACAAGTTCTTCACTCCAGGCATCATTCTTGTGAACCTCCTCTGGACCAATTCCAAGGCTAGCACATCCTTCCTTAGATACGGGGACCAAAACTGCTCACAATACTCCAAATGGGGTCTGGCCAGAGCCTTATACAGCCTCAGAAGTACATCCCTGCTCTTGTATTCTAACCCTCTCGATATGAATGCTAACACTGCATTTGCCTTCCTAGCTGCCGACTGAACCTGCACGTTAACCTGAAGAGAATCTTGAACATGGACTCCCAAGTTCCTTTGTGCTTCTGATTTCCTAAGCATTTCCCCATTTAGAAAATAGTCCATGTCTCCATTCCTCCTTCCAAAGTGCATAACATCACACGTGTCCACATTGTATTCCATCTGCCACTTCATTGCCCACTCTCCTGGCCTGTCCAAGTCTTTCTGCAGCCCCCCTGCTTCCTCAATGCTACCTGTCCCTCTACATATCTTCATCATTTGCAAACTTAGCAACAGTGCCTTCAGTTTCTTCTTCCAGATCGTTGATGTATATTGTGAAAAGTTGTGGTCCCAGCACCGACCCCTGAGGCACACCGCTAGTCACCAGCTGCCATCCTGAAAAAGGCCCCTTTATCCCTACTCTCTGCCTTCTGCCAGTCAGCCAATCCTCTATCCATGCCAGAATCCTACCCTTAACACCATGGGCTCTTAACGTATTTCACAGCCTCCTATGCGGTACCTTGTCAAAGGCCTTCTGGATATCTAAATAAATCACATCCACTGATTCTCCTTTGTCTAATGTCCTTGTTACCTCCTCAAGGAACTCGAACAGATTTGTCAGTCATGACCTCCCCTTGACAAAGCCATGCTGACTCAGTCCTATTTTATCATGCACTTCCAAGTACTTCGCAATCTCATCTTTAATAACAGACTCTGCAATCTTACCACCAACTGAAGTCAGGCTAACCGGCCTATAATTTCCCATCTTCTGCCTCACTCCCTTCTTAAACAGCGGTGTTCCATTAGCCACTTTCCAGTCCTCTGGGACCCTCCGTGCTTCTAGTGATTCTTGAAAGATCACCACCAATGCCTCCACATTCTCCTCAGCTTTCCCTTTTAGTACCCCGGTGTGTAGTCCATATGGTCCAGGTGATTTATCCACCTTCAGGCCTTCCAGTTTCCCCAAAACCTTCTCCTTAGTGATGGCCACTACACTTAGTGATTGCCAGTACACTCACCTGTGCCCCCTGATTCTCCTGGAGCGCTATTGTGAAGATTGATGCAAAGTAACTATTCAGTTTCTCTGCCATTTCTTTGCTTCTTAATATTACTTTTCCAGCCTCATTTTCCAGTGTTTCAATGTCGATTTTTGCCTCTCTCTTACCTTTTTGTATATTGAAAAAACCTCTTCCTATCTTCCTTTATATTACCAGCTAGCTTACACTCATATTTTGTCTTCTCTCCCCTCATTGCATTTTCTAGTTGTCCTCTGCTCATTTTTAAAGGCTTCCCAATCCTCTGGCGTCCCACTAATTCTCACCACCTTAAAGGCTTTTTCTTTTTCTTTTCTGCAGTCCTTGACTGCCCTCATCAGCCATGGATGTCTTGTCCTCCCCTTAGCATGTTTCCTCATCCTTGGGATGAATTTCTGTTGTGCCTCTCGAATAACCCCAAAATACTCCTGCCATTGCTGTTCCATTGCCTTCCCTGCTAGGCTCTCTTTCCAATCAACTCTGGCCAGCTCCTCCCTCATGTCATGGGCAGCACGGTAGCACATGTGGCTAGCACTGTGGCTCCACAACGCCAGGGTCCCAGGTTCGATTCCCTGCTGGGTCACTGTCTGTGCGGAGTCTGCATGTTCTCTCCGTGTCGGCGTGGGTTTCCTACGTGTGCTCTGGTTTCCTCCCACAGTCGCAAGATGTGCAAGTTAGGTGGATTGGCCATGCTAAATTGCCCTTAGTGTCCAAAAAAAGGTTAGCAGGGGTTATTGGGTTATGGGGATGGGGTGGAAGTGGGGGCTTAAGTGGGTCGGTGCAGACTCGATGGGCCAAATGGCCTCCTTCTGCACCGTATGTTCTATGTTCTATGTCTTTGTAGTTACCTTTATTTAATTGTGATACCGTTATATCTGATTGCAGCTTCTCCCTCTCAAACTGCAGGGTAAATTCTTTCATATTGTGGTCACTGCTCCCTAAGGATTCCTTCACCTTATGTTCCCTAGTCAAGTCTGCCTCATTATGCATCTGATGGATCTGTACTTTGTTAATATATTTATGTGTCGCCGCATTATATATTAATCTTACAGAACTCGAAACTGAGCTTCTTGGGTGAAGTCAAGTATAGCTTTATTTATGTCAGTTTCAAAGTCTACCGATCAAGTCAAATTTTATGCGAATATAGAATCTAGACAGTTGTTTGTCCAACGCAAATACAGATAGTTGAGTTGAATTCAAAATACAATTCAGTTTGTGGTAATTTCTTCAGATCAAAATGCACAATACAAAAATGAAACGAAAGGAAATAGCTGTTACAAAGCAAAGTAGGAATAGGTTTCAAAGGTTAGGTTAAAGATGAATTCAGAGAGAGAGAGAGAGATGGAGCTGATTTTGGAGAGGTTCTCTCCCTGTCTCATAAGGAAATCATAATCTTTTTAGATTCTGTCAGCTTTCTGACTGTGATTGGGTTAAAATAATTATAATTCATCTAATTGACCGAAATGTCTGTCTATCAAGTTTTAAGAGATAATATGGCAGGGGAAAACTTCTCTATGTTTCCATAATATGGTGTGATCGCACCACCTGTTTCCCACCATGTTTTCTAAAACTGGGATATTTGCCCAGTAATGATGACAATGAGGCTATTCTGCAATGTGGATAGTCAGTTTGAATACTGACTTCCTTATCAGATCTTTGCCCATGCTCTCAGCATTCTCTGCTGTCACAGCTAATATATGATTTTTAAATAGTATAATGTCAGTAAATCATTTCTTCCCGAAACGTAGGTCGCTATCAGCATCACAATACAGAATTGCCTGTTCCCTCATAGGTTCTGTCACAAGCTACTCCAAATAAACATCTCTTAGTCATTCCACAAATTTCTCTTCTTGGGACCCACTACCAACCTGATTTTCCCAGTCCACCTGCATATTGAAGTCTCTCATGATTATTGTAATAGTGCCTTTACTATCTCCTGATTTATTTTCTGCTCCAGATCCTGAGTACTGCTAGGGGCCTGTACCTAACTCCCATTAGGATTTTTTTCCTTTGCGATTCCTCAACTCTACCTACAGATATTCTATGCCTTCTGATCCTATATCGCTCCTTGCTATCGATTTAACTTCATTCCTTTCTAACAATGCAACCCCGCTCCTTTTGCCCATCTGCCTGTCCTTTCAATAGGACACATATCCTTGGATATTTAGATCCCAGCCCTGATCCCCTTGCAGCCACGTCTCTGTGATGCGCACAACATTGTACCGGCCAATTTCAATGTGTGCATCAAGCTCACCCTGTTCTGTATACAGCACGCATTTAGGACAACACCCTCAGTCCTGCATTGACCACATCCCTTCTCATAGCAGAGAAACTAACGTCAGAGGGTAAACTGTGACAGATCAGATGTGGGGGGAGGGGAAGGGAAGGTGGATAAGATGAGGGGTGGGGGCTAAATATATATAAAGAAAGACAAGAGAGAAAGAAATGGTAAAAGACAGTTAAAATGAAAGGGGATGAAATCAAATAAGTCGAGGTGGGGTAGAGCTAATTATATGAAGTTGTTGAATTCGATGTTGAGGCTGGAAGGCTGTAGCATGCCTAACTGGAAAATGAGATGTTGTTCCTCCAGTTTGCGTTGAGCTTCACTGGAACATTGCACAGGCCAAGGACAGATATGTGTGCATGGTAGCGGGGTCTTGTGTTCAAATGGCAAGCAACGGGAAGGTCAGGGTCCTGAATGCGCACAGACCGAAGGTGCTCAGCAAAGCGATCACCCAGTCTGCGATTGGTCTCTCCGATATAGAGGAGACCACATTGGGAGCAGCGAATGCAATCGACCAGATTGAATGAGATGCAAGTGAAACGCTCCTTAACCTGGAATGAGTGTTTTGGGCCTGGGATGTTAAGCATGGAAAAGCTAAAATGCTTAACATCCCAGGCCCAAAACACTCATTCCAAACTGCTGTTTGGCCTTTCACACCTTTTGTCCTCTCTGGGGACTGTCATTCACACTCTTTCCCCGTGGTTTCTGTGGCTATTAGCACCCTGTGTCCCTGGGTTTCTGTGGCTTTGACTCATCTTTCATTCTCACTTTACACTATAAATATTTCCCACTTTCTCTGTCTTATAGCTTTGACAAAGGGTCATCTGGACTCGAAACGTTAGCTCCTTTCTCTCCCTACAGATGCTGCCAGACATGCTGAGATTTTCCAGCATTTTCTCTTTGGTCCGACATCTTAGTTCTCTCGCATCCAACAATCACTTTGACTTACAAGTGGCAGATGGTGGAAACATACATACTTACCTCCTCCTCCACCACCGCTGCCTCTTTTACTACAATCCTATGCTTAGGCCTTTTTCCTTTCAGATACACGAGAACTACCTTGTCAGGCAGTGGCAGAAGAAGAAGAACAGGTAGATGAGCAGGAAGAAATATTATCACTCAATCCAGGAGTCACCAGTTCAGATACTAACCCTGCACTTGATTTGGAGGACAGCTTAGAAGTAGGATCTCCAGCAGGTAAGATGATGAGCACAAATGGTGGAGTATGGGGGAAGGGCAAAGATTATGCAGCTGCCAGGTTCCCAGAGGGCAAGATCACATACAGTTTCTGCTGCAGTGAACATCCAATGGGGCAGGCTACAGAAAGTGATTGACGGGTATGCACAATATAATTCTTGATGCCTGCGGCAATGTCAAAGACTATGAAGCAACAATATCTTTGCACAATGTTCTAGGTCAATTTTGGAACCTATTCTTTCCAGCATGGAAGTAATAGTCAACTCCATTAGCATGCTTGCGCCCACACATCTGTAAACTGTGCGCAGAGCACAGTGAATAGATCCTGTTGCCCAGTACTTTGCTGTTGTGACTCAAATGCAGCTGATGCAGCAGACTGCCACAGAATTAAAATATCATGAATGCTACAAGGATACCAGGCACTGGCCCGCATGATTGCCTGGATATGGTCACACACCAGCAGGATGTTGAGGGTTTTCTGTTGCGGTATATCTCAGAGTTGACATACAGCATCGTAAAGTGATCTGTGTGCAGCCATTGGCACACTGCATCACGGAAAAACAGAGATCTTCGCTAAGCTGCATGTTCAATCTGCCGGTTGCTTTCCAGCAAAAAAGAATGAAATGTAGAACAGTTTCTTTAAATAGACTTTCTGGAACAATGGATGGCAATTTGTGAGATGTTGCAAATATCACCAGCTCCAGCCCAGAAGGAGCATAAATGTTTGTTGGCACAGTCACTGGATCCTTGCCTTGTGGTTGCAGTTTGGCTGCAGCATGTGGCAGATTTCAGTGGGGACAGATGTGAAACACAATATTCCTCACTGAGGGTCAGGTAAAAGGATTGCCCTGAACACCTTTAATGGAAATCCTGAGATCCTTTCTCCCCTTCTTCTTCCCTCTTTGCTCCCCCAGTGATGCTGCATTTTCAGGGGGATACCATACTACTGCACCAATTTTTTCAAAATATGTTTTTATTAAGAAAATTTTCAACAATATTTTCCACGTTGCAAACAACCCCCCCCCCCCAAAACAAAGAAAAGAAAGAGAACTCGCGTGGCAAGACATGAACATGGCAAGTCAATAAGATACAGAACTTTGTACACTGGATTCTTCCCGTACATGTCCGTTTCCGGATCATTCATGTGTTTTCTTGCTCAAATGCCCCCCAAAGGAACCCCCCCCCCCAACGAACGATATCCCCCCCTCCCCCCCTGGGTTGCTACTGCTGCTGTCCGACCTTCATCTAACACTCCGCAAGATGATCTAGGAACGGCTGTCACTGCCTGTAGAACCCCTGCGCAGACCCTCTCAAGGCAAACTTTATCATTTCCAATTTGATAAACCCAGCCATATCATTTATCCAGGCCTCCACGCTGGGGGGCTTCGCCTCCTTCCACATTAGCCGGGCTACTAGGGACGCAAAGGCCAGAATGCCGGCCTCTTTCGTCTCCTGCACTACCGGCTCGTCCACTACTCCAAATAGTGCTAGCCCCCAGCTTGGCTTGACCCGGACTTTCACCACCTTAGATACTGTTCCCGCAACTCCCCTCCAGAACCCCTCCAGTGCCGGGCATGACCAAAACATATGGACATGGTTCGCCGGACTTCCTGAGCACCTCCCACATCTGTCCTCCACCCCAAAGAACCTACTCAGCCTCGCCCCCGTCATATGCGCTCTATGAACCACCTTAAATTGTATCAGGCTAAGCCTGGCACACGAGGAAGAGGAATTAACCCTACTTAGGGCATCAGCCCATAGTCCCTCCTCAATCTCCTCCCCCAACTCCTCCTCCCATTTACCCGTCAGCTCCTCTACCAAAGCCTCCCCCTCTTCTTTCATCTCCTGGTATATCGCTGACACCTTTCCCCTCCAACCCATACGCCCGAAATCACCCTATCTTGAACCCGCTGTGCCGGGAGTAGCGGAAATTTCCTCACCTGCCGCCTCACAAACGCCCTCACCTGCATGTACCTGAAAGCGTTTCCCGGGGGTAGCCCAAACTTCTCCTCCAGCGCTCCTAAGCTCGCAACCATCCCGTCAATGAACAGGTCCCCCAATCTTCTAATCCCTGCCCGATGCCAGCTCTGAAACCCCCCGTCCATCCTTCCTGAGGCAAACCGATGATTGTCTCTGAACGGGGCTCACACCGAAGCTCCCGTCACACCCCTGTGCCGTCTCCACTGCCCCCAGATCTTTAGCGTTGCCGCCACCACCGGGTTCGTGGTGTACCTTGTCGGCGAGAGTGGCAGCGGTGCCGTCACCAGCGCCCCCAGGCTCGTTCCTTTGCAGGACGCTATCTCCAACCTCTTCCACGCCGCCCCCTCTCCCTCCATCACCCACTTACGGATCATTGCCACGTTGGCTGCCCAATAGTAACCACCCAAGTTCGGCAACGCCAACCCTCCTCTATCTCTGCTACGCTCCAAGAACCCCCTCCTTACCCGTCAGCTCCTCTACCAAAGCCTCCCCCTCTTCTTTCATCTCCTGGTATATCGCTGACACCTTTCCCCTCCAACCCATACGCCCGAAATCACCCTATCTTGCTCGCCCACACAAATCCTATAATTCTCCTGCTTACCCTCTTAAAGAAGGCCTTAGTAATTACAATTGGGAGGCATTGGAATACAAAAAGAAACCTCGGAGGACCACCATTTTAACCGACTGTACCCTACCCGCCAGCGAGAGTGGCAACATGTCCCACCTTTTAAAATCCTCCTCCATCTGTTCCACCAACCGCGTCAAATTAAGTTTGTGCAGTGCCCCCCAGCTCCTAGCTACCTGAATCCCCAAATATCAAAAGCTCCTTTCCGACCACCTCAATGGTAGGTCGTCTATCCCTCTTCCCTGGTCCCCCGGATGGATCACAAAGAGCTCACTCTTTCCCACATTGAGCTTATAGCCCGAAAAGTCTCCAAACTCCCGTAGAATCTGCATTACCTCAACCATCCCCTCCACTGGATCCGTCACATACAGCAACAGGTCGTCTGCGTACAACGACACTGAATGTTCCTCTCCCCCTCGAACCACCCCCTTCCATTTCCCCGACTCCCTTAACGCCATGGCCAAAGGTTCAATTGCTAATGCAAACTGCAGAGGGGACAGAGGGCACCCCTGCCTCGTCCCTCGGTACAGCCGGAAATACTCCGACCTCCGCCGATTTGTGACCACACTCGCCACCGGGGCGTTATACAGGAGCTTAACCCATCTAATAAACCCTCCCCCAAACCCAAACCTCCTCAACACTTCCCAGAGATACTCCCATTCTACCCGATCAAAGGCCTTCTCCGCGTCCATGGCTGTCACTATCTCCGCTTCTCCCTCCACCGATGGCATCATTATCACATTTAGGAGCCTTCGCACATTAGTGTTTAACTGCCTACCCTTTACGAATCCCATCTGGTCCTCGTGAATCACCCCCGGGACACAGTCCTCAATCCTCGTGGCCAACATTTTTGCCAGCAGCTTAGCATCTACATTAAGGAGCGAGATCGGTCTATACGACCCGCATTGCAGTGGGTCCTTATCCCGTTTCAAGATCAAAGAGATCGTCGCCTCCGACATTGTCGGGGGCAGTGTCCCCCCCCTCCCTTGCTTCATTGAAGGTCCTTACCAGCAACAGGGCTAACAGGTCTACATATTTCCTGTAAAACTCTACCGGGAACCCATCCGGCCCCGGGGCCTTCCCTTCCTGCATACTCCCCAGTCCTTTAACCAGCTCCTCCACCCCAATTGGCGCCCACAAACCAGCCACCTCCTGCTCCTCCACCCTTGGGAACCTCAATTGGTCCAAGAATCGCCGCATCACCTCTTTACCCCCTGGGGGCTGGGACCTATACAGCTCCTCGTAAAAGGCCTTAAAAACCTCATTCACTTTCCCCACACTCCGCACCGTAGTTCCCCTGCCATCTTTGACTCCGCCTATTTCCCTCGCTGCCATCCTCTTACGGAGCTGATGTGCCAGCATCCGACTCGCCTTCTCCCCATATTCATATATCGCCCCCTGTGCCTTCCTCCACTGTGCCTCTGCCTTCCCTGTGGTCAACAGGTCGAACACCATCTGGAGACTTCATCTCTCCCTGAGTAGTCCCTCATCAGGAGCCTCTGCATAGCTCCTGTCCACCCTTAAAATCTCCCCCACTAACCTCTCCCTTTCCCTACCCTCTCTCTTCACCCTATGAGCCCTGATGGAGATTAGCTCTCCCTGACCACCGCCTTCAGCGCCTCCCATACTACTCCCACCTGCACCTCCCCGTTGTCGTTGGCCTCCAGATACCTTTCGATACACCCCCGCACCCTTCCGCACACTTCCTCGTCTGCCAGCAGTCCCACATCCAACCTCCACAGCGGGCGTTGGTCCCTCGCCTCCCCCAGCTCTAACTCCACCCAATGCGGGGCATGGTCTGAAATGGCTATGGCCGAATACTCCGTTCCCTCCACTTTCGGGATCAATGCCCTGCCCAGAACAAAAAAATCTATCCGGGAGTAGGCCTTATGAACGTGGGAGAAAAAAGAAAATTCTCTGGCCAAAGGCCTGGCAAATCTCCACGGATCAACTCTCCCCATCTGGTCCATGAACCCCCTAAGCACCTTGGCCGCCGCCGTCCTCTTCCCCGTCCTAGATCTGGAGCGATTCAGTGCTGGGTCCAGGACCGTGTCAAAATCCCCACCCATTATCAAGCTCCCTACCTCCAGGTCTGGAAGAGGCCCCAACATCCGTTTCATGAATCCAGCATCATCCCAGTTCGGGGCATATACATTCACCAGTACCACCTCCGTCCCCTGCAACCTACCGCTCACCATCACGTATCGGCCTCCCTTGTCCGCTACTATGTTCTTTAAAAAAAATATATGTTTCTTAAAGATTTTTAACACAATTTTTCTCCCTTACAAATAACCCCCCCTCCCGCCCCCCCCCACCCGTAACAAATAAAAACGAGAAATCGCACAGAGCAAGATATATACATGGCAAAATGATATATTTGCACAGCTTTGTACACTGGCCCTCACCCGTACGTGCCAGTTTCCCCAACCCTTCATGTTATCTCTTGCTCATCCACCCTCCCAGGCAGTCCCCCCTCTCCCCCCACCCTCCCAGGACGTCCCCCCCGCCCCCCCCCTCCCACCCCCCCAAGGTTGCTGCTGCTGCTGACCGACCTTCCTCTAACGCTCCGCGAGATAGTCTAGGAACGGTTGCCACCGCCTGTAAAACCCCTGCGCAGACCCTCTCAAGGCAAACTTAATCCTCTCCAACTTTATGAACCCAGCCATATCATTTATCCAGGCCTCCAGGCTGGGGGGCTTTGCCTCCTTCCACATTAGCAAGATCCTTCGCCGGGCTACTAGGGACGAAAAGGCCAGAATGCCGGCCTCTTTCGCCTCCTGCACTCCCGGTTCGTCCACTACTCCAAATATTGCTAGCCCCCAGCTTGGCTTGACCCGGACTTTCACCACCTGAGATATTGCTCCCGCCACTCCTCTCCAGAACCCCTCCAGTGCCGGGCATGACCAAAACATATGGACATGGTTCGCTGGGCTCCCTGAGCACCTTCCACATCTGTCCTCTCCCCCAAAGAACCTACTCAACCTCACCCCCTTCAAGTGCGCTCTGTGGACCACCTTAAATTGTATCAGGCTGAGCCTGGCACACGAGGAGGAGGTATTAACCCTACCTAGGGCATCAGCCCACAGACCTCCCTCGATCTCCTCCCCCAGCTCCTCCTCCCATTTACCCTTCAACTCTTCTACCAGCACTTCCCCTCTTCTTTCAACTCCTGGTGTATTTCGAACACGTTGCCCTCCCCGACCCATACACCCGAGATCACCCTATCTTGAACTTCTTGTGCCGGGAGCAACGGGAATTCCCTCTCCTGTCGCCTCACAAAAGCCCTCACCTGCATATATCTAAAGGCATTTCCCGGTGGTAACTCGAACTTCTCCTCCAGTGCCCCTAGGCTCGCAAACGTCCCGTCGATGAACAGGTCCCCCATTCTTCCAAACCACGCCCGATGCCAGCTCTGGAACCCCCCCGTCCATCTTCCCCGGGACAAACCGGTGGTTACCCCTGATCGGGGACCACACCGATGCTCCCATTGCACCCCGGTGCCGTCTCCACTGGCCCCAGATCCTTAGCGTTGCGGCCACCACCGGGCTCGTGGTATACTTTGTCGGCGAGAGCGGCAGCGGTGCCGTCACCAACGCCCCCAGGCTCGTTCCTTTACAGGATGCCATCTTCATCCTCTTCCATGCCACCCCCTCTCCCTCCATAACCCACTTGCGGATCATCGCCACATTTGCTGCCCAGTAGTAGCTCCCCAGGTTTGGCAGCGCCAACTCTCCTCGGTCCCTACTGCGTTCCAGGAACCCTCTCCTTACTCTCGGGGTCTTATTCGCCCACACAAACACCATTATACTCCTGCCTACTCTCTTAAAAAAGGCCTTAGTGATCACGATGGGAAGGCACTGAAACACAAACAGAAACCTCGGAAGGACCACCATTTTGACCGACTGCACTCTACCCGCCAGCGAGAGCGGTAACATGTCCCATCTTTTGAAATCCTCCTCCATTTGCTCCACCAACCTCGTCAGATTCAGTTTATGTAGGGTCCCCCAACTCCTGGCTATCTGGATCGCCAGATACCGAAAGCTCCCCTCCGCCCTCCTCAGCGGTAGGTCCCCATCCCTCTTTCTTGGTCCCCCGCCTGTAATACAAAGAGCTCACTCTTCCCTACATTGAGCTTATAGCCCGAAAACTCCCCAAACTCCCTTCGAGTCTGCATGACCTCCACCATCCCCTCCATTGGATCCGCCACGTACAGCAACAGGTCATCCGCATATAGCGACACCCGATGCTCTTCTCCCCCTCGGACCACCCCCTTCCATTTATTAGACTCCCTCAATGACATGGCCAATGGTTCGATCGCCAATGCGAACAACAGGGGGGACAGGGGGCACCCCTGCCTCGTCCCTCGGAACAGTCGAAAGTACTCCGACCTCCGCCGGTTCGTCACTACACTCGCCATCGGGGCTCTGTAAAGGAGCTTAACCCAATTGATAAACCCTACCCCGAACCCAAACCTGCGCAGCACCTCCCAGAGGTACTCCCACTCTACTCGGTCAAAGGCCTTCTCCGCGTCCATAGCTGCCACTATCTCCGCCTCTCCCTCCTCCGATGGCATAATTATCACGTTTAAGAGCCGCCGCACATTGGTGTTTAGTTGCCTGCCCTTTACAAATCCCATCTGGTCCTTGTGGATTACCCCCGGGACACAGTCCTCGATCCTCGTGGCCAGCACCTTTGCCAGCAACTTTGCATCCACATTGAGGAGCGCGATCGGCCTGTACGATCCACATTGCAGTGGGTCCTTGTCCCGCTTTAGGATCAAAGAAATTGTCGCTTCCGACATTGTTGGGGGCAGGGTCCCCTCCTCTCTTGTCTCATTAAAGGTCCTCACCAGTAGCGGGGCCAACAGGTCTGCGTACTTCCTGTAGAACTCCACCGGGAATCCGTCCGGTTCCGGGGCCTTCCCCGCCTGCATGCTCCCCAAACCCTTGCTCAGCTCCTCCAACCCAATTGGTGCCCCCAAACCAGCCACCTCTTGCTCCTCCACCCTCGGGAATCTCAGCTGATCGAGGAATCGCCTCATCCCCTCTTCCCCCGCTGGGGGCTAGGATCTGTACAGCTCTTCATAAAAGGCCTTGAATACCTCGTTTATTTTCATCGCACTCCGAACCGTGGCTCCCCTTCCATCTTTGACTCCCCCTATTTCCCTCGCTGCCATCCTCTTACGGAGCTGGTGTGCCAGCATCTGACTAGCCTTTTCCCCATACTCGTAGGTCGCCCCCTGCGCTTTCCTCCACTGTGCCTCCGCCTACCCTGTGGTCAACAGGTCAAACTCCGTCTGGAGCCGTCGTCTTTCCCCAAGTAATCTTTCCTCCGGGGCCTCTGCGTATCTCCTGTCCACTCTCAAAATCTCCCCCACTAATCTCTCCCTTTCCATACCCTCTGTCTTCTCCCTGTGAGCCCTAATAGAGATTAGCTCTCCCCTGATCACCGCCTTCAGCGCCTCCCATACCACCCCCACCCGCACCTCCCCGTTGTCGTTGGCCTCCAAGTACCTTTCGATACACCCCCTCACCTTCCCGCACACCACCTCATCCGCCAGCAGTCCCACATCCAGCCGCCACAGCGGGCGTTGGTCCCTCTCCTCTCCCAGCTCCAGTTCCACCCAGTGTGGGGCATGGTCCGAAACGGCTATAGCCGAATACTCCGTCCCCTCCACCCTCGGGATGAGCACCCTACCCAGAACAAAGAAATCTATCCGGGAGTAGGCTTTGTGTACATGGGAGAAGAAAGAAAATTCCCTGGCCTGCGGCCTTGCAAACCGCCCTGGGTCCACTTCCCCCCATCTGATCCATAAACCCCCTAAGTACCTTGGCCGCCGCCGGCCTCTTTCCAGTCCTTGATTTGGAGCGGTCTAGGGCCGGATCCAACAGTGTATTGAAGTCCCCTCCCATTATCAGGTCTCCTATCTCCAGGTCCGGAATGCGCCCCAACATGCGCTTCATGAATCCTGCATCATCCCAGTTCGGGGCGTATATGTTTACCAACACCACCCACATCCCTTGCAGCCTACCGCTCACCATTACATATCGCCCTCCATTGTCCGCTTCAATAGTCTTGGCCTCAAATGACACCCGCTTTCCCACCAATATTGCCACCCCTCTATTCTTCGCGTCCAGCCCCGAGTGGAATACCTGTCCTACCCATCCCTTTCTTAGCCTGACCTGGTCCGCCACCTTCAGGTGTGCCTTCAGTCCCTTTAAGTGCGCGAACACTCGAGCCCTCTTCACCGGCCCATCCAGGCCCCTCACATTCCACGTTATCAGCCGGATTGGAGGGGCTCTCACCCCCCTCCCCCCACGCCCCGCCGACTAGCCATCTCCTTTTCTGGGCCAGTCCCGTGTCCACACCTCCCTCACCCTCCAGTCCCCCAGAGGGGGGATCCCCATCCCGACCACCTCTTCTGTGTCCCATTCCCTTTCGGCCAGTGCAGCAGCAACCCTTTCCCCCCCCCCCTTCCCCCTTCCTCCTTCCCCCCCTTCCCCCCCCCCCTCCCCTCCCCCCCGTCTAGCTTTTTTGCTCCCCCCATGTCACTCCCGTAAGTCAGCTGACGCCTGCTGGCCCCGGCTTCCCCCGCTGTCCCATTGACCTCCCCGCGTGGGAGTCTCCCAATCCATATGCATTCCTTCGTTCCCCTTCCCGCCTGTCTTCCCGCGCGCGGGAAAACACCCCGCGCTTTCCAAAGCCCGCTCCGACCCCTCTGGCGCAGCTCCTGTCGCAGCCTTGTCTCTCTCCCCCAGCCCATGTAACATTTCCTGCGCGTGATTGACCCCCTATATACAACAACCATCACACATCAAACCTCAAACATCCCCCCTACCCTCACAAACCCTCAGTTAGAGTCCAACTTTTCGGCTTGTATAAAGGTCCACGCCTCTTCAGGCGTTTCGAAGTAATAGTGTTGGCCCTTGTCTGTGACCCACAGTCGCGCTGGCTGCAGCATTCCGAATTTCACTTCTTTCCGGGACAACGCCGCTTTGGCCCGGTTGAAACCCGCTCTCCGCTTTGCAACCTCCGTGCTCCAGTCCAGGTATATTCGGATCTCTGCATTGTCCCACTTACTGCTCCGCTCCTTCTTGGCCCATCTCAGGACCCACTCTCTGTCCGTGAACCGGTGGAACCTCACCACCATCGCCCTTGGCGGCTCATTTGCCTGGGGCTTCTTCGCCAGCACCCGATGTGCCCCGTCCAACTCCAGCGGCCTCGACGGGGCCTTCGTGCCCATCATCACCTCGAGCATCGTACTCGCGTATGCCCCGGCATCAGCCCCCTCCACTCCCTCAGGGAGACCCAGGATTCGCAGGTTCTTTCTCCTCGACCTGTTCTCCAGGTCTTCGAGTCTTCCCGCCCACCTCTTGTGTAGTGCCTCATTCTGCTCCACTCTCACCGCCAGGCCCACGAGCTCGTCCTCGTTCTGACTGACTCTTTTCTGTACCTCCTGGATCTTAGCTTCGTGGACCTTCTGGGTGATCCCGAGTCCTTCAATTGCCGAAAGCATAGGCGCCAACATCTCCTTGCGCATCTCCTCGCGCTGCTCCTCGAAGCAGCGCTTGATGAACTCCTGCAGCTCCCCTTTGTCCCTGGCCGCCGCCGTTTTGTTTTCTTTCCCTCGCTTCTCCCGTTGCTCCAGTGCCGCTCCTTTGGCCGTTACACTTCTGGTCCGTTTAAAAAGTCTATGGAAACTCCTGAAAAAGGTCTGAGAGTCAGTTCCAGAAGGGAGCTGCCGAATGCGCGACCTACTCCTTCATGGCCGCCACCGGAAGCCTCGTCCCTGCTTCTTCAATGGCCTTGGTAGATCTTTTCACAGTTGTTCCCTCTGCTGCTAGAATTCACCTTTGATAGAGTCAAGTCAGATTGCAGCTTTAAGCTTGCCCTTCCCCCGCCTGCATGCTGGAAGAGGCTTTTGTCTAAACCTGCAGCCAAAGTTTCTGCCGGGTCTGGTAGCCAAAAGACATAACATTCCTGGGGGACACTGTCAGGGGATTGCTGCAGTCTTCTTGCCACACCGGGAAATGTCAAACAAATGCCGTGTGGGCCCTGTAAAAGAGCCCAAAAGTCCGTTCCAAGCGGGAGCTACCGAATATGCGACCTAGCTCTGCATAGCCGCACCCGGAAGTCCTGCTACTATGTTCTTGGCCTCAAACGACACCCGCTTTTCCACCAGTATTGCCAACCCTCTATTCTTTGCATCCAGCCCCGAATGGAACACCTGTCCTACCCATCCCTTCCTTAACCTGACCTGATCTGGCATCTTCAGATGTGTCTCCTGAAGCATGGCCACGTCACGCGAACACGCGGGCCCTCTTAACCGGCCCATTTAGGCCTCTCACATTCCACGTGATCAGCCGGATTGGGGGGTTCCCAGTCCCGTGCTCGCGCCTCCCGCACCCTCCAGTCCCCCAGGCGGGGAGCCCCCGCCCCAACCACCTCTTCCATTTTCAGTTCCCCTTCGGACAGTGCAGCAGCAACCCGAGAATCCTCCCCCCCCCCCCCAAACTAGATCCACATCTAGCTCTTTTGCTCCCCCCATGTTATTTCCATGAGTCAGCTGACTTCTGTTGACTCTGGCTTCCCCCGCCTTCCCGTTGATCTCCTCCGTGTGGGAGTCTCTCCTCCTCCTTACCTTCCTCCATCCCCCCCCCTCCCTTTTTACTGGGGTGCGGGAAAAAAACCACGCTTTCCTGAACCAGCCCCGCCCCCTGTTGTGCAGCTCCTGTTGCGGCCTTTATCCCGGTTCCCTCATCCCCGAGTCTCACCTCCCTCCAGCACCAACGCCCACATTCCCCATCATCATCATCTCGTCTACAGAAAAGAAGAGGGAAATTTTAGGAATTTTAACCAGAACTCTACCCACATCCCCATCCATCATCCTACCCATGAAGTATTCTTTGCCCATATTTACAACCCCGTATACAACCAACATCTCCCCCCACAACCACATCCCCTCAGTTCGAGTCCAGTTTTTCCGTCTGAATAAAGGTCCAAGCCTCTTCTGGCGTTTCAAAATAATGGTGTCGGTCCTGATAAGTGACCCACAGTCGCGCAGGCTGCAGCATGCCAAACCTGACTCTTTTTTTATGCAGCACCGCCTTGGCCCGGTTGAAGCCAGCTCTCCCCCTTGCCACCTCCGCGCTCCAATCCTGGTAAACTCAGATCACCGCGTTCTCCCATCAACTGCTCCACACCTTCTTGGCCCATCTCAGCACACTTTCTTTGTCCGCGAAGCGATGGAACCTTGCCACTATCGCCCTTGGCGGCTCGTCGGCCTTGGGTCTCCTCACCAGGACCCGGTGAGCCCCTTCCAGCTCCAGGGGGCTCGGAGAGGCCTCCGCACCCATCAGCGAATGGAGCATCGTACTCACGTACGCCCTGGCATCAGCTCCCTCCACTCCTTTGGGAAGACCCAGAATCCGGAGGTTCTTCCTCCTCAACCTGTTTTCCAGGGCCTCAATTCTCTCAGCCCACCTCCTGTGCACCGCCTCGTGCACCTCCATTTTTACCACCAGGCCCAGGATCTTGTCCTCGTTGGTATTCACTTGATCTTTCACCTCACAAAGCTCCACCGCCTGGGTCTTCTGGGTCTCCTTCAGCCCCTCGATTGCCAACAGCATTGGCGCCAGCACCTCCTTTTTCAGCTCCTCCACACATTGCTTGAGGAACTCCTGCTGGTCTGGCCCCCACACTGCTCGCTCTCCTCCCTCCGCCATCTTGCTTTTTTCCCCTCGTTTTAGTCTCTGCTCCAGGGCCTCTTTTCTCGTCGTTCCACCGCTGATCTCGGCCATATATTGTGAGGGGGGAACCTTACTGCACCTTCCCACACGGGATTAATTCAAAAAAAGCTCCGTTGGGGCTCCTCTGGAGAGCCCGAAAGTCCGTTGTCACAGGAGCTGCCGAAACGTGCGGCTTAGATCCACATCGCCCCAACCGGAAGTCCTACTGCATCAATATCAGTAAGCTGGTAGTTTTTTGAGAATCTTTAAAGTGAGGATAAAGTCCTTCAGTACATGCCACACGACTTTCTTAGACTTACCAAATTTAAAGAAGTCTGGAAAGAACCAAACACAAAATCACAGCAACAAGAAGAAATGAAACAGCAACTAATCTGAAAGTAGTTGATGACTTATTTAAAAGCACTGGTAATGTCTATTGGACAGAGTCATTCCAACTGCTGAATGCATATTTAACCATGTGATTAAGAAAGGGCATTAACTGGACCACAGAGCTTCAAAATGGCAGTGCTGATGTGTCCTGCCTACTCTGCAGCCTTCTGCTGAATGTGCACTATGCGTACAAAGGGCATTTGCCACAGACTACACCTGAAGTGCATGCGCATGCTGCAGATGTCACTTTGAATCTCTTAAGGTCACTTGTAGTGCTAAAGAAATTCATACTACGTATTTCAATGCTGACAGCTCCTTGAGCACAATATCATGAAGGTGGTGTTGTAGTGGTATTATCACTCAATTAGAAATCCGAAGACAAAGCGTAATGCTTGAATCCCACCATGGCAGATGGTGGAATCTGAATTCAATTAAAAAATCTAGAATAAAAAGTCCAATGATGACCATGAAACCATTGCGTTGATAAAAGTGGTAGTGTCACTCGACTAGCAAACCAGAGACCCAAAGTAATGCTCTGGGGACCCAAGTTCAAATGTCGCCACTGCAGATAGTGAAATTTGAATTCAATAAAAATCTGGAATGAAAAGACTTGAAACGTTAGATCCCTTCTTTTTCCACATGTGCTGTCAGACCTGTTGTGACTGTACGGTATTTTCTGTTTTTGTTTCAGATACCAGCACCCACAGTAATTTGCTTTGATCTTATGAAACCTTTGTTGAGTGTTGTAAAATCCCATCAGGTTACTAATGCCCTGCCTTCAAAGTTTCATATTAACTATGTTTTTTCATCTTTAAAATCATTATTTGCAACACCCCTCTGAACTTAACGGTCTTCAAAATATTTTAAAATATCATGTTCTCTATTTCACCCACTCTTCTTTCAAATAAAAAACTTAATAATATTTCCCATGTTCAATTATGTGCTTTTCCAAGTTGTAAAACCTTTTGGTTCCATTTGTAAGTTAGGAATTGAAATCCAAATCCTTACCTATCACCAAATGCAAATTGTAACCCATGTCGTATTTACCCGTAGAGAATCCAACTTTGCCTTATTCACTTCAAGTGCCTCTTTTTTACACCAAGCTACTTTGATGTTTTAAACTCTGTAGGGAATCATCAGTCACACATTGACACACATACACAGAATCACAAATCTGCTTCCCAGAATACCACAGTAAACCTTAAAATATTAACAAACAACATTTTAATCACAACTCTGGGCGAGGATCTTCAATGTCCATCACCAACTGTGGTTCAGTAGCACTACTGCAGACCGAGTTGGCTGAGTCCTAAAGGACTGGGACTGCAGCAGGTTGTGAGGGAACCAACAAGAGGGAAAAATATATTTGACTTCATTTTCACCAACCTGCCTGTCACAGATATATCTGTCCCTGTCAGTATTGCTATGAGTCATCACATTGAGGATACTCTCAATTGTGTTATGTGGCACAACCACTGTGCTAAATGGGATAGATTTCGAACAGATCTAGCAAATCAAGACTGGGCCAACATGTGATTCTGTGGGCCATCAGCAGCAGCAAAATCGTACTCAATCGCAATCTGTAGCTTCATTGCCCAGCATATCCCCCACTCTACCATTACCACAAAACTAGGGGGTTAACCTTGGTACAATGAAAGTGCAGGAGAACATGCACGGATAAGCGCAAGTATATTTAAAAATAATGTCTCGACCTGGTCAAGCTACAACACAGCAAGTGTTGCATGCCAAACAGCAAGTGATAGACAGAGCTAAGTAATTCTACAACCAATGGATTAGATCTAAGTTCAGCTGTCCTGCCATATCTAGTCGTGAATGGTGGTGGACAATTAATCATCTAACTGGAGGAGGAGCTCCACAAATGATGGGGGAACCCAGCAAATCACCTCAAAAGATTTCCCATGTTCAATTATGTGCTTTTCCAAATTGTAAAACCTTGTAGTTCCATTTGAAAATTAGGAACTGAAATCCAAACCCTTACCTATGCGAACCGAATGCAAATTTCAACCCATGTCTTATTTATCTATGGAGAATCCAATTTGGCCCTATTCACATCAAGTGCTAGCACTGCTACTTCACAGCACAGCACAGGACTCGGGTTCAATTCCAGCCTTGGGTATCTGTCGGTGTTATGTTTGCACGTTCTACCCATGTCTGCATGGGTTTCTTCCGGGTGCGCTGGTTTCCTCCCACAATCGAATGATGAGCAGGTTAGAGGAATTGGCCATGCTAAAGTGTCCTTTAGTGTCCAAAAATGTGGTTAGGTAGAGCTATGGGTAAAGGGCAGGGGAGTAGGCCTAGATGGGGTGCTCCTTTGGCGGGTCGGTGCAGACTTGATGGGCTGAATAGCCTCCTTCTGCACTGTAGGGTTTCTGTGATTTCTATGATAAGGCATTTGCAATAATCTGTCAGGTGGCACAGTAGCACAGCGGGTATCACTGCTGCTTCATAGCGACAGGGCCTGGGTTCCATTCTGGCCTTGGGTGACTGTCTGTGTGAAGTTTGCAGGTTCTCCCTGCATGTGGCATGTGGAAAATAAGGTGATTTGACCATGCTAAATTGCTCTTTAGTGTCCAGGGATGTGCAGGCTAGGTTACGGGGTTAGGGTGGGCAAGGGGGTGGACCAGGATAGAGTGCTGTTTCAGAGGGTTGATGCAGACTTGATGGGGTGATTCTATCAAAAGTACCTACTTGGCTTCCTCCTGAGGTCCCCAGATGTCAGTCTTCAGCCAGTTTGATTCACTCCACATGATAGCAAGAAATGGCTGAAGGCACTGGAAACTGCAAAGGTTATGGTCCTGACAATATTCTGGCAACAGTACTGAAGGCTTGTCTTCCAGAACTTGTCACGCCCCTAGCTGAGTTGTTCCAGTATATTGACAACACTGACATCTATCTGGCAATGTGGAAAATATTCCAGGTATGTCCTGTACACAAAAAGCAGGACAAATCCAATCCAGCCAATTCAGCCCCACCGGTCCACTTCTGATCATTGATAAGGTGATGGAAGAGGTCGTCAACAGTACTCTCAAGCGGCATTTGCTCAGCAATAACCTGGTCAGTGTTTGGTTTCCACCAGGGTCACTCAGCTCCTGACCGTTTTACAGCCTTAGTTCAAAGATGGACAGAGGTGATGAACTCAAGAGCTAAAGTGAGAGTGACTGCCCTTGAAATCAAGACAGCATTTGACCGAGTGTGGTATTATGGAGTGCTAGAAAAACTGGGGGTCAATGAGAATCAATGGGAAAACTCTCTGTTAGTTGGAGTCATACCTGGTACAAAGGAAGATGGTTGTAGTGATTGGAGGTCAATCATCCCAGCTGCCGGACATCACTGCAGGGGTTCCTCTGGTTAGTGTTCTAGGCCCAACCATCTTCAGCTGCCTTATCAATGGCCTTCCTTTCATCATAAGGTTAGAAGTGGGGATGTTCACTGATGATTGCACAATGATTAGCACCATTTATGACTCCTCAGATATTGAAGTAGTCAATGTCCAAAAGCAGCAAGACCTGGGCAAAATCAAGGCTTGGGCTGACAAATGGCAAGTTACATTCATGCCATCTTCAACTAGAGAGAATCTAATCATCGCCCTTGACATTCAATGGCATCATCTTCACTGAGTCCCCAACTATCAACAACCTGGGGGCTTACCAGAAACTCAACTTAAATACCATGACTAGAAGAGCAGATCAGAGGCTCGGAATCGTACGGCAAGTAACTCACCTCCTGACTCCTCAAAGTCTGTTCACCATCTACAAGGCACAAGTCGTCACCATCTACAAGGCACAAGTCTGGAGTGTGCTGAAATACTTTCCACTTGCCTGGATGAGTGCAGCTCCACAACATTCAAAAAGCTTTACATCAACCAGGATAAAACAACCCATTTGATTGCTCCCCCTTCCACAAGCATTCATTCCCTCTACCCCTGATGAACAGCACCAGCCATGTGTACCATCTACAAGATGCACTGCAAGAACTCACCAAGGTTCCTGAGACAGCACCTTTCAAACCCACGACCACTGCCATCAAGAAAGATAAGGGTAGCAGACACATGTGAACACCACCACCGGGAAGTTCCCCTCCAAGTCACTACCCATCCGGATTAAAATATATATATCACCGTTCATTTACTGTTACTGTGTCAGAATCCTGGAAATCACTCCCTAAAATCGCAGTGGTATACCTAACCTCATGGACTGCAGAGATTCAATAAGGCAGCTCACCACCACCTTCTCAAAGGCAATTAGGGATGGACAATAAGTGTGGTCCTAGCTAGTAATACCCGCATCTCATGAATGAATTACAAAATTCACCTTCTTTATTTAATTTTCAATGTTTTATTCATTTTTTGCCTGTTCCTAACTGTCCTTGAGAGCAGTTAAGAATCAACCGCATGGCTGTGGGCTTGGAGTCATATGTAGGCCAGACCAGGTAAGGATGGCAGGTTTCCTTTCTGAGAGGACATTAGTGAATCAGATGAGATTTTATGGTCATCAATGATAGTTTTATGATCATCATTACTGAGATTAGCTTTTAATTCCACTGTTTTAAAAAAATTAACTCAATTTAAATTCCACTAGCTGCCATGGAATCAGCCTGGGCCTCTGGATCACAGGTCCAGAGACATTACTACCACAACATTTCCCCTGAATAACAATTATGTGCCTATCTTTACAGTATAATATTCTCAACCCAACATTCGGGTTAGCAGCATCACGGAACAAATATAAGTTTGAGATCACTAATGTTGTCTCCATTACCACTGGTGCTTTTGGTCTGTGTTAGAATAATGTAAAAACATATCGATACTCTGACATACACTAACATAATTGAATTAAAGTATGGAAGTGCCTTTTGATTCTTTTCATATTTCATTGTTTTTTTTGACTGGAAGATTTTACTTTTCCTTTTCCCTAGGTTTGACGCCCCCACCCCCCCGCCCCCAGCCCCCCCAGTTTGTGGACAGCTTTCTTCAACGTCAATGGAAGAAAACTGTTTCTCGGTCGCCGACCGCAATATCCAAGTGGTTACACATTTGTAAGCAGAGACCTATGTGAGAGTGTGTGTATATGTATGTGGGACAGTGAAATGGTTCATGCTGTCTTTTGTGTTTGCAACATTTAGAAAGCACATAAACCAATCTCTCTCGTCCCAATGTTATTGTTTAAAAAATAACTTGAATTTAGAAGCACAGCAAAAACTTGTATTTTGCTGGCTTGAAAAATACAAACATTCTTAAACTTGTGATCGACTGGAGAGGTGGTGAGGAGAGGCAAATAGAAAATCAAAAAGTCTTTCCTCGTCCAATAGGGATGATGTGGAGATGCCGCCGTTGGACTGGGGTGAGCACAGTAAGAAGTCTTACAACACCAGGTTAAAGTTCAACAGGTTTGTTTCAAACACTAGCTTTCGGAGCACTGCTCCTTCCTCAGGTGAATGAAGGAGCAGTGCTCCGAAAGCTAGTGTTTGAAACAAACCTATTGGACTTTAACCTGGTGTTGTAAGACTTCTTACTGTCCAATAGGGAGATACAGAAGTAGAAGACAAAGCGATTGGAGCAGCAACACGCTAAAAACAGACAAAAGAAAAACTATTTTCTGACTTAATATACATTATTATCGCAAATTATTATAAATGCCACTAGAAATTTTCCATCTATCCACTTTGCCTCTCACTCTCAATATTCATTAGTTAAAAGTTTGCGCTATACCGTCTCCACGGGACCATCCATACAAGCTTTTGGGTATTTTGGTGTTGAGAACCGCCGGTCTGTTCAGATCTAATCCAGACTCAATCTGTCACTGCTGCATTTACCACCAGCCCGCGCGCTCCCGTCCAAGTCAACCAATCAAGTCAGGGTGTCGTCACAATCAAGTCTTTCTCGCGCCCTGGAACTCCCCCGCGCCAGTTCAATGGTGACCCAGAGTCAGAGTTGTTAGCTACACCAGTTCTGTTATTGACGTTTGTTATTGATAGTTTGTTATTATAGTTGCTGTAATCTAACGAGAAAATGGAAGGTATTTGCAACGAGATATAAGTCGTAGTTCACCGATTAATTTAATTGAAATTATAAGGAAAGGTGAAGTCCCAGTTTCCAACCTTCCACGGAAAATCCGGACAACCTCTTGAGGGCCAGCAGGTAAAATGTGGGGAACAGCTCAAATTGTAACTGTGACCATCCAAATTACACTCCTGAACTTCTGCCCTGAGAGGTCGATCCCGGGTGGCATCGCAGCATTCGCATTGCTTCAGGCGATGCCGCTGAATGGATTGATAATCTAGATATAAATCTATAACTGCTTCCCTAGCCACGCAAATTTAAAAAAGGAAAGGTGGAACAATCGCAATATTTTTCCTCTTGATTATAAAGAAGTTCTGACTTTTGGTTATGAATCAATCGTTGCTCAATTCATGGTTGACTTCTGCATTAGAACTTTTGACGTTGCAACTTTTAAGAAAATGTACATCGATTTTAAATCCCTTTTGGAACTCAGACAGATTTGGGATATAAATAATAAATTAAACAAGAACAACCAGGATTTATTAAAAATGCAATATTTGCTTTGCCACATGCTCAGTAAATCTTTTGCAGTTTAAACTGACAGGTAAAATGTGTTAATGGTATTTGCATCATTGGCTCAAAACCCAATCACAATGTTATGTAATTATATTCAGTAACTGAGGGCGGTATGGTGGGGCAGTGGTTAGCACTGCTGCCTTACGGCGCTGAGGACCCAGGTTTGATCCCAGCCCCGGGTCACTGTGTGGAGTTTGCACATTCTCCCGTGTGCGTGGGTTTCACCCCCACAACCCAAAGATGTGCAGAGTAAGTGGATTGGCCACACTAATTGCCCCTTAATTGAAAAATTTGGGTACTCCAAATTTATTTTAAAAAATATACAGTAACTGAATCCATGGCAGGATTTGATTTAATAAATTGTATGTCAAGAAATTTAGCAAAAGCAAAGCATTGAGATATGAGGGGATATTTGAGCTGCATTCTGAAATAGGAACTTTTGAATGACCTTGCTCCATTTCTATTACACAGTTGGCTAATGTTGGCCAAGAACAGGTTAAGTTTTTTATTTCAAAGCCATGCAATTGACCATGGAGTGATTGGTCACATAAAGGGCTGTTCCTGTTCAAAGTCACAGAAAAGGGCTCTTTTTACCCAGATCCGGGTGGAACTTTGATGAAAAGGCGTAGGTGAATGTTGGAGGAGTAATTTAACCCTGGAATAGTATGTCTTCTGATCACTGGACCCGGCAGAAAACAGTGAGAGGTTTGGCTGGAAAGTTGAGACAGTCTTGTGCTGAAATTCAGACAGTCTCTTCCAGCATGCAGGCGGGGGAAGGGCAAGCTGGAAAGCCCCAGATACAGGAACTGATTACTTTTATCAAGGAGGAATTCCATAAACAGGAAAGAAATGCATGAGGATCATGCAAAGGCCATTGCAGAAGCTGTGGCACCCCTGAAGGGTACTTTGGAATGGATGGAGAGGTGTTTGGAGGTGCAGGGGCCACAGATTCGGGAGATTGAAGGAGTGATCTCGGACCACAGCGATCGTATGGTGGCACTGCAGGCGGAGGTGGGGCTCCTAGGAGACCTTTGTAAAACGCTGAGGGCAAAGTTTGAGGAGCAGGAGAATACCTCGAGATGAAGAACCTGTGAACAGTGGGCCTGCCTGAAGGAGTGGAAGGTGCGAGTGCCACGAAGTACGTCTCGAAGATGCTGGCAGGGCTGGGGCAGAAGGGGTGCTAGATAAGGCACCTGAAGTGGACCGAGCACATCGGTCTCTGAGGCAAAAGCTTCGAGCTGGGGAGCCGCCGCGGGTGGTGATCGTGAGACTCCATAAATTTGTGGAGAAAGAGAAAATTCTACTGTGGGCCAGGGAGAAGCATAGCTGCGACTGGGAGGGAAATAACCTCTGGATTTATCAGGACACCGGAGCCGAGTTAGGCAAAACGGCAGTGCTGTACCGGTGGCAGATCAGGTTTGGGGTGCTCTACCCGGCGAAATTATGGGTGACGTTCGGAGGTCGGGAGTATTATTTCGAGACCGCAGAAGCGGCCGAAGACTTCATTAAGGAGCATAAACTGGAGGTGAACTGAGTGGACAATGCTTGGGAACCGGGGTGCTGGCACTTTGTAATGGTCGGGAGCATGGTTGAATTGGGTGTAGGGATTGGGGGATTTTTGCTTTTTTTTGTGGGTGGGAGGGTTTCTGTTCAATGGTGAGATTGTAAGGAGTTGTAGGGGTGAAAAGTTTATGTGGGGATGGATGTTCCCATCCCCCCTCCTGTTTTATGGGACTGTTTGTATTTAACATCTGTTTGCTTTTGAAGAATGCTACCTGCAGTTCAGGAGAAGTCCTTGTTTGGGTGGGGGAGCATAAGGCCAGCAAGGAGGCCTTCTTCTTTGAGCTGAGGAGTGGGGGGGGGGGGGAAGAGAGGGAGGGGGAGTTAATTAGGATGCGCCTTTGGGAAGGGGCAGCCGCGCTAGCAGGTTATGCTGGTGAACGGAAATGAGGTGGTGGGAGAGAAGACCAAGAGGGGTGGCCGGGGGGAGGGGGGAAGAAGGGGAAAAGTGAAGGGGGGGGGGTTCTGCGACGCGGCAGGGGGTGAGAGATGACATGGTCAAGGGCGAAGAAAGGGGCCATCTGGGATGGGCCAGGTACAGTGTGGAATTAAAGTGGCAGGGGTTAAGTAGGGAAGATGACGGACGGTAGAGGGGATTGGTAACGTGGAACGTCCGGGGACTGAATCGGCTGGTTAAAAGGTCGCGGGTGTTCGCGCACCTCAGGAGCTTGAAAGCGGGGTTGTCTTTTTGTAGGAGACACACCTCCGTGTGAAGGACCAGGTTAGGTTAAGGAAGGGATGGGTCGGGCAGGTTTTTCACTCGGGGTTTGATTTGAAATCGAGAGGTATGGCGATTTTAATGAGCAAGAAAATGGGATTTGCGTGTGCGAAGGAGGTGAGGGATCCAGGTGGGAGATGTGTGATTGTGAGTGGGGTATTGGAAGGGGCACCGGTAGTGTTGGTAAATGTGTATGCCCCAAATTGGGATGATGTGGGTTTTATGAGGTGGTTGCTGGCCGCAATTCCAGATTTGGCCACGTACCAGTTGATCATGGGAGGAGATTGTAACTGTGTCCTGGAGCTGAGGGTGGATAGATCGAGCCCCAGGTCGATGGGTAGGGTATGAGTGGCAAGGGAGCTGGGGGGGTGTATGGAGAGGATGGGTATGGTGGATCCATGGTGCTTTCAGAACCCAGGGAGAAGGGAGTATTCTTTCTTTTCACACGTCTATAAGGTGTATTCGAGGATTGATTACTTTGTAGTGAGTCGGGAGATTTTGGCTGGGGTGGAGGGGGCAGAGTATGCGGTGATAGTTATCTTGGACCATGTACCCCACTGGCTGGATATTCGGTTCAGTACGGGATGAGAGCAGAGGCCGGGGTGGAGGTTTGACTCGGGGCTGTTGGTGAAATGGAGGTTTTTGTGATAAGGTGCGGTTGGCGATTCGGGATTATGTGGAGTTCAATCAGAATGGGGAGGTGTCGGCGGGCATTTTTTGGGCAGCTTTGAAGGCAGTGGTCCAGGGAGAAATTATCTCATTTAAGGTTCGTGCGAATAAGGAAAGGAGGGTGGAACATGACCGTCTAGTGAGCGAGATAGTAGAGGTAGACAGGGAATATTCGAGGGTGCCCACCATGGAGGGATTGACGAGGAGGGAGGAAAAAGTGTCAGGGGCAATTTGACAGGCTGACAACGGGGAGGGCGGTAGGGCAACTGCGTAGGGCAAGAGGGGTGCAATACGAGTATGGGGAGAAGGCGAGCCGCATGCTGGCGCACCAGCTGCGGAGGCAGGCTGCGTCCTGGGAAATATTGAAGATCCGGACTGGGGCTGGGGATGTGGTGTCAGAGCCAGGGAACATAAATGAGGCATTTAGAGAATATTACCAGGGACTTTATGAGGCAGACCCAGGAGGAGAGGAGGGGGAGATGGGGTGTTTTCTGGACGAGCTGGAATTTCCCCAGGTGGAGGAAGCAAAGAGGTAGGCGTTGGAGGAGCCCCTGGGGCTGAGGGAGGTGCTGGATAGTATCAGGGGTATGAAGTCGGGGAAGGCCCCTGGTCGGATGGGTACCCGGCAGAATTTTATAAGGAATTTGCGGCGGACCTGGCACCACATCTGTTGGGGGCGTTCACTGAAGCGCTGGAGAAGGGGGAGTTGCCGGAGACGATGAAACAGGCAGTAATCAAACTAATCCCCCAAAAAGGGAAGGATCCGGTGGAATGTGGGTTGTATAGACCCATATCACTATTGAACATGGATGTGAAAGTATTGGCCAAGTTGTTGGCGGGGAGGATGGAGGATTGTGTCCCGGGGTGGTTGCAGAAGATCAAACAGGCTTCGTGAAGGCAGGCAGCTAGCGAGTAATATAAGGTGGCTGTTGAATATGGTGATGAATCCGTCGAAAGCTCTGGTACCGGAAGTGGTGGTGTCCATGGACGCGGAGAAAGCATTTGATCGGGTGGAGTGGCGGTACTTGTTCGAAGTTTTGGGAAGGTTTGGGTTTGGGCCGAGATTTGTGGCATGGGTGCGGTTGCTGTATGTGGCGCCAAGAGCGAGGGTGAGTACAAATGATATGTGCTCACGAAGCATTGACTTACACGGGTACGAGGCAGGGGTGCCTGCTGTCGCCGCTGCTGTTTGCGCTGGCCACAGAGCCATTGGCAATGACTCTCAGGGGGTCTGCAGAGTGGCAGGGAATAATGAGGGGACAGAGGGAGCATCAGGTGTCGCTCTATGCCGATGACCTCTTGCTGTATGTTTCGGATCCGTTGGAGAGTATAGGAAGGATTATGGACCTGCTGGGGAGGTTTGGAGGGTTCTCGGGGTGCAAGCAGAATGTAGGGAAAAGCGAGGTATTCCCGGTGAATGAGCTGGCACAGCGGGTTAATTTAGTGGGGTGTAGACACCTGAGTTGGCCACTTCCCGACTTAAAATGGAGAACCGCAAAGGTTGAAGGGAAATTCAGCCAACACAGGCAAAGACTAGCAAATACAGAAATCATGTATATTGGTACCTGTAAGAAACCAGACAGCATTGAAACCAGCAGCCACCTGCATAGTAATGTAGCAGCCATCTACATAGTAATGTGCGATTCCCAGGCACAATGGCACCAGTAAAGGTAAACAAAGCCAAGCCAGACTCCTCGGCGCCAGCAGGAGCTAAGACAAAGGAAGGCCAACGAACATTTAGGGACCACCTAGCGATCAGGGAACCGCTGCAGCATTGGAGAAATCGATCCAAGTGATCAGAAAGTAGTCCAATCACTTGGAACCAGGTACGGGGTCTGCTCCGAAGGGCGGGAAGCCCCTGGGGACTATAAAGTAAAGCCCCCAAGTTCAAATCGTCCTTCTTTGGCAGGGTCACTCAGCAACTTGAACCAACCCTCGACAGTGACCTGTCTTGTTGCCGCCAACCAAGTAAGTCTCAAGTCAACGCTCACTACGAGATAGGCGCTCCTAGCTACCAGTCCATACCAGCTTTTGAATCCCGCAGACTCAGGACCTGAACGAAAGGCCATTTGTTCCCCTGACCTGGTGGGCCAGTCCGAAGCTAAGTATAGACCTGTTAGTTATAGAAATAGCCTAGAAAGTAGAGTTTATGCATGAGTAGCGATTTACTGTGTATAATAAATGTGTTTTGATTTGAATCTTACTAATTGGTGTGTTGAGTTATTGATCATTACTTGAACTTGAACCTCATGGAGGTATAACTGCATGCATGCGTAACTAACAGGGCTATAAGGTAAACTGAAAGATTTTTTGTTGCGACAAAACTGTCGGGAGTTTGTATTCCGGAAAATAGCGAAAGCCGTACCCGTAATTACAGCACTGCCTTAATACCCCTCGTTCCAAATTTTAAGAGAAGTATTCAGAGAGGAAAGATGGCAATGCAACGCCTCATGAACACCGAAGAATTCGTGGTCGCAGCGACCAGCAGCAGAGTAGGACAGTGTCCCGTTTGGGAAGAGGAAATCAGAAAGTACCTCAAAGGGAAAGGATGGCCCCTTTGGAGCGAATTCTGTGAAAATGAGGAAACAGGTCCCGGGAGTATAGGACATATTGGTGGGAGAACCGGAGCGAAATCCATAAGAAAAGCTTGGGAAAAGCTCGCAAGCCGATGGCAATCGTGTCCTGTTTGGCACAATTGCGAGGCACAGAGGAGGTCCTTCGGACGCTCCGTAAAGAGATAGAGGAGACACATCGAATGAGTAAGTGGGCGAGATAGAGAAAGAGAACTTAGAATTAAGAAGGAAGTTAGCAGCAAAGGACGGAGAGGTGGATGATGCCAAGGGGGCACACCAGTCTTGTCTGGCGCACTTAAGCAGCTTCCAGACACAGTACGAAAAGGCCTATCAGGGCACGCAACGTGCAGTCCTGGTAAGAGAGGAAACCGAGAAACAGGTAGAGGCATTGCAAAGGCAGTGTAGCGACCTGAAAGCAGCATTAAGAGCACTCCATACTACCACCACGGAGCACAGACAAAGCTAACTAGATCACGCAAAGTGCCGGAAGCAGATTGCAGAACTGCGGTCTTTGCTTTCCGTTCAGAAAGGATTCCAGAGCACTTTTGGGTCCCAGTTAGATGAGGAAGACGGCCCGGATTGGGAAGAATTAAATGAGACCGAGCATAGATATGTTCAGGGAACATGTGCGCAAAGAAAGCCCCAGAAGAGAAAAGCGCCCCAACCCCCCACAGAGCACATAGCTCAGGCACCAATGAATCCAGTAACCACCCACCGCACATTCACATCGGAAGGAATCACGGAATTCCTGTACACGACCTCCTTAACCGTGACCCAATTACTGGACGCGTGTGACAAAATCACACCGTTCCTCCCCACCTCAGACCCCCACCACTTCTTTGCCAGAGTAAAGCAGCAGGCGACCATGTACGGCCTGGACGAGCGTGAGCACGTGAAACTCACAGTTTTGAGTTTAGACCCTTCGGTCGTAGCAGCCCTTCCCGACCCACAGAATGTAGGAGGAGGCACCCTTGCAGAAATGCATACTGCGATCCTAGACGCCATCGGATACAACAGAGGTGACCCTGTAGAAGGCCTGAATAAGTGCAGGCAGAAAAAGACAGAACACCCCACAGCGTTTGCTGGACTCCTGTGGATCCATTTCACAGCAGTTTTCGGTAATTTAGAACGTGCCCATTTGTCCCAAGACGGTATGGCCAAATGGACCCGCACCCTTATCTCCCATGCCACAGAGGCAGGACAAAAGGCCTGTACGAATTATGACCCCTCAGAGGACGTCCACAATGAGAAATGGGTTTTAAAAAGATTGTCCCGCGCCTGGGAGCAGTCTGTACAAAGCAAACCCACAGGTAGGAAACCCGAAGAACAGCAGGCAGAAGCAGACATCCAAGCGGTGAAAACACACCAGAACCCCGCACGGGTGAACGAAGGCAGGAACAGCCCCGCACAAAAGCCACAGGAGTGTTACAACTGTGGACAGTTAGGACACTTTGCACAAGAATGCAATGCTCCACGAAAGCCACAGAAAACCCAGCAGGCAGGTACTCTGAATAAGAATAGGACAGAGCCCATACATAGTGTAGGCACCCGTTCCGACCAGACGGACCTGAACGGAATGTACTGACGGTGTTCGGGCTCCCCCAGTTGGGTCTGCGACACCCTTTGGGATAGGTCTGGCCGACCAGTAGTTGCAGCAAAGATACGGGGGCAGCCCATCGAATTTCTCTGGGACACAGGAGGGTCCCGCACCACAATTAATTCCTTCACCATATTCCAGAAAGACATGTGGCCCACTACAGCCACCATCACTCTCAGCGGTTTCACAGGCCACTCACAACAGGGACACATCACAGCCCCTGTACCCATTCAGATTGGCAACGTCACCACCAAGCACCCCATAGTCTTAGTCGACCTGCCCCACACAGCAGAATACATTTTGGGAATCGATTTTATGAATTCCCACAACCTGTCCTTTGATCCAGTCAACCAATGTGTTTGGAGAATGGCAAAATCCGCAAGAGCCCCCGCAACGCTTACAATAGAAGAATATGCAAACCAGATTAGTGAAGTCGGTGAATTTTGGTTTGACCCGACCACAATTAGCACAGACAAGCAGGTCAGGGCAGTTCTGCAGAAGCACAGGACAGCATTCGCGACCCACAAACACGACTGTGGCCGGATGACTGGTTCCGTTCAAATCACAGGACCTGATCCTAGACTCCAAAAGCAATATGGATTTCCCCAAGAGGCAGAGGGAGAAATCGCAAAAGTGATCGACAGCTTATTAGAGCAGGGCGTACTCAGATCAGTAGCCTCCACTAATAATGCCCCGATTTGGCCAGTGAGAAAGCCCGATGGATCATGGCGACTGACCATCGATTACCGGGAGCTCAACAAAGTCACCCCCGCAGCAGCCCCCACGGTAGCCACAAGTCCCGAGACCATGCTCAAACAGGGACTCAACTCACAATATTTTACGGTTTGGGACGTCAGTAATGGATTCTGGTCCATTCCATTGGCAAAAGCGTGCCAATACAAATTTGCCTTCACTTTTTAAAATCAGCAGTACATGTGGACATGCCTTCCACAAGGATTCCACAATGCCCCCTTCATTTTCCACTGACAGCTGGCAAATGGATTATCAAAATCTTCACGCCCCGAATGTCTGGTCCAGTATGTGGACGACCTATTACTGCAGACAGATACCAAGGCAGAGAGCACATTGAGCTTCTGTCCGAACTCCTGGAACTCCTACAGAAAATTGGTTGCAAAGTAAACCCCAAAAAGGCCCAGATTTTGGAAAACAAAGTGATATATTTGGGTATGATTATCACGCACGGTAAACAAGTGATCGAGCACAAAAGAATTGACTCGCTTGCCAAATTGCCCCATACCCAGAATGTTTCAGCCCTCCGGTCGTTTTTAGGACTGGTTGGCTACTGCCGAAACCACATTAACGGTTTCGCCAGCAAGGCAGCAACCCTCTCGGATCTCCTAAAGAAAGGAGCCCCTTGGGAATGGCTTGCGCAGCATCCGGATGCTGTGGATGCTTTGAAAAGAGCCCTCATTGCAGCCCCCGCACTACAGGTTCCAGACCCGCTTTCCCCCTATGCTATAGAGATAGCTAGCACCGACCGCACCCTTTCGGCCGTGCTCCTCCAGGAACGGCACGAACAATTAAGACCCGTGGCTTACGCATCCAGACTTTTAGATCCTGTGGAGCAGGAATTTTAGGCCTGTGAAAGGCACCTGCTCGCAGTTTTCTGGGCAGTTCAGTATTTTTCCTACATAACTGCACTAAACCCCATCACAATCCTCACAGAACACACCCCCACCCAACTTTTACTTGATGGACGACTCAAGGACGGTACAGTTAGTCAGATTAGAGCAGCTAGATGGACCCTTTTGCAGGGACGGGACATTACTGTAAAACGGACCAAGACCCACACTTTCTTAGCCGATAACCTTCGGTACCCAGGCACCCTCCATGAATGTGAAATCATCTCACCGCACCACAACACAGGCCCCTTTATTGCAAAAACATCCCCCAGAAAGATAGGTAGTTCACCCCAGAGCCCCAGCACACAGACACGTGCGAACCTTTAAGAATATATGTGGATGGTTCTTCCACTATATTAGAAGGGAAGCGCATTACAGGATGCGGCATTTATGTCGAGGACGCGCCCTAGAAGAAATATCACTAAAGCTACCAGGCCACTTAGGCGCGCAGGCGGCAGAATTAGCAGCCGTGGCGTACATTGTGGATCACTCAGATATTCCTTCCCCAGCCCAGCAGACTTATACTCGGACAGCCTCTGTGTCTGCAATAGCCTTACAGAATGCCTACCCCTGTGGAAAGCAAGAGGATTTGTTTCCGCAGATGGAAAACCCCTCCCTTCAGCCCCATTGCTCCGCCACATTTTAGAAAAGGCACAGAACAGGACATTCGGAATCGTTAAAGTTCGAAGTCACCACCGTTCCTCCCCCCCCCCCCCCCCCCCCCCCCCCCCCCGCCCCCCCTGGAAATGTAAAAGCCGACGCACTGACCAAAGCAGCTTCCAGGCATGGATATTTTTGGACACCGAGTTTCAGGGAGCCGAGTCCACGGTGACGACATGGAATCAGCTGAGGAGGCATTTTAGGGTGGAAGGGATGTCGGTGCTAATGCCGCTGTGCGAGAATCATCGGTTTGAGCCGGGGGGGGGGGGGGGGGTGGATAGTGTATACAGGAGGTGGAGGGAAGTGGGGCTGGTCAAGGTGAGGGATTTGTATTTGGAGGAAGGGTTCGTCAGTCTGGAGGAGCTCAGGGAGAGGGTAGAGCTGCCAAGGGGTAGTGAGTTCAGGTATCTACAGGTTAGGGACTTTGCACAAAAGATCTGGAAGGGGTTCCCTAGATTGCCAGGATACACTCTGCTGGAGCGACTGCTGCTTCCGGATGTGGAAGGCGAGGGAAGAATTGGGGATAAGTGGCTGGGGGAGCCGGAGGCGAGCAGGTGGTGATGATCAAGGAGAAATGGGAAGCAGAGTTGGGAATGGAGATCAATTGGGGAGTATGGAGTGAGGCACTGCAAAGGGTAAACGGAACCTCTTGTGCAAGGATGAGCCTGATACAGTTTAAGGTGGTGCACAGGGTGCATATGACTCGGGTGAGAATGAGTGGGTTCTTTCAGGGGGTAGCAGATGAGTGTGAGAGATGTGGGCGGGGGCCAGCGAATCATGCGCACGTGTTTTGGGGTTGTGAAAAATTGGGAAGATTCTGTGTGGGAGTGTTCGCGGTCTCAGGGTAATGGAGGAGGGAGTGGACCTGGACCCTTTGGTGGCGATATTTGGTGTTTCAGAGAAGCCGGAGCTCATGGAGAGGAGGAAGGCTGATGTCTTGGCCTTCGCCTCTCTGATTGGACGGTGACAAATTTTGCTGGAGTGGCGGTCGCATCGCCACCGGGGGTAGCAGCATGGTTGGCTGGCCTGTATGACTTCCTGCGGTTAGAGAAGATAAAGTATGAGTTAAGGGGCTCAGCAGGGGAATTTGAGAAAAGGTGGGGGATGTTTGTGACTGTGTTTGAGGAGCTGTTCGTCGCAGGGGGGGTGGGTGATGGGTGGTGGGGGGGGGGGGGGGGGGGGGGGGGGGGTTGAAAAGGAGAAAAATCTGTACACACTGTATAGTTGATTGTTGGGAAGAATGTTTCCCGGGGTCTTTAATTGCTGTAACCTGCTTTGATACAAGTTTGAATAAAATGCGATTTAAAAAACAAATCTGTTGCCTATGATATAATTCCCACTTTGAGCGAGAGCTGAACATTAGACCCATCTCTTCGGCTTTACATATGTGCAGAAATGATGGGATGATACCAGAGATACATTTCTGTAACTTTCTAGGTTATGAGACATGGTAGCTGATACTTTTAAAAAATAAATTTAGAGCATCCAATAATTTTTTTTTCCAATTAAGAGACAATTTAGCGTGGCCAATCCACCTACCCTGTACATCTTTGGGTTGTGGGGGTGAGACCCATGCAGAAATGGGGAGAGTGTGCAAACTCCACATGGACAGTGACCCACGGCCGGGATCGAACCTGGGACCTCAGCGCCGTGCCACCACTGTGCCAGTGTGCTGTCCATACATGTGCTACTTGATGGGGAAAAATAGTTTGCACTTGTATAGTTCTTTTCAAACATTCAGAATGTCCCAAAGTGCTTCAATGCCAATGGGATGCTTTTAAAGTGTAGTTGCAATCAGATAACCATCCAGCACTGAAGGCCATTGTGCCTTTTCAGCTTTTTGGAAGAGTCCATCCCCGTGCTGTTCCTGCAATGTTTTTTTTTCTGTGACAAATGCAACAGCCAAATGGTGCATAGGAAGATCCCACAAGTAACAAAGACATATGTGGTAAACACCACTGGTCACACACTACGTGTATTACGGTACTGCCACTGTACTACAGTTAATACAGTAAATCCGGACTTCCGGTTGCGGCAGGGATGAGCTAGCCGCACGTTTCGGCGGCTCCAGCTCCGACGGAACTTCGGGCTCTTTTAAGAGCCCCAACGGGGACTTTGCCGGCCGAAAAACCCGATGCGAGGCGCGAGGGAAGGGAGTCCCCCCCGAATGACGGAGGGAAAAACCGGCGGCGGCGGCTGCAGCCCGAAGAATCTGCAATCAGAAGGTCAGAGGGAGTGGAACAAAATGGCGGCGGAGGGATCGCAGGTGACATGGGGGCCTGAGCAGGACGAGGTTGTGAGACGGTGCGTGGACCTGCTGAAGAAGGAGGAAATGACCCCGTTGTTACAGGCAATTGAGGGGCTTAAGGAGACTTTAAAGACCCAGGAGACTGAACTTCGTGTGGTGGAGCAGAAGGTGTCAGGTATTGGGGACGAGGTTCTGGGCCTGGCGGTCAAGACTCAGACGCACGAGGCACTTCATAAAAAGTCTGCTGACAGGATTGAGGCCCTTGAAAATGGAGCGCGAAGGAAGAACCTTAGGATACTAGGTCTCCCGGAGGATGTGGAAGGAGTGGACTGTGGAGCGTACGCAAGTAAGATGCTGAGCTCACTGATGGGTGCTGAGGCCCCTGCGGGCCCCATGGAGGTGGAGTGGGCAAATCGGATCCCGGCGAGAAGACCAAAAGCGGGAGAACCACCGAGGGCGATAATCGTGCGATTCTACCGCCTTAAGGACAGAGAAGAGGTCCTGAGATGGGCTAAAAAGGTGCGGAGTAGCAGATGGGAGAATGCTGTGGTAAGGATCTACCAGGATTGGAGTGCGGAGGTGGCGAGAAGGAGGGCGAGCTTCAACCGAGCCAAAGAGGTTTTGCACAAAAGGAAGGTGAAGTTTGGGATGCTGCAGCCGGCAAGACTATGGGTCACGCATCAGGAGAGACACTATTATTTCGAGACGGCGGAGGAAGCATGGTCCTTCATCAATGAAGAGAAACTGGACCGGAACTGAGGGACTGATGCTGCAGGGAACTGTTATTGTTGTTATTATTGTTTTTGTTAATGGGATGGTGAAAGTTAATCGAGAAGTAAACAGGGAAGGGGGGGGACACTGGGGAAATGTGGGCGCCGGTGAGGGGGGAGAGGCGGAACATAGTCGGAGAATGGGGAAGGAGAGGGGGAGGGGAAAGGGAGCTGCGCCATAAGAGGTGGGTCAGGTAAAGGGATGTTCCTGCGCCAGAAAGAATAAGGCGGGAAAACAGGCGCAAGGCGGATGGGAGTTCCCTCACACCGGGGGGGTCGAGGAGCGAGCAGGAGTAGCCGGGGTCAGTTGAAGTCAGCTGACTTACGGAAGTGATATGGGGGGAGCAATCAAGCTAGATAGGGATCTAGCGGGGGACGGGGACGGGGGGAGGGACGGGGGGGAGGGGGACAGGGGGGGGGACGGACGGGGGGGGAGACGGGACGGGGACGGACGGACGGGGGGGGTGGGGGACGGACGGGGGGACGGACGGGGGGGGGGGACGGACGGGGGGGGGGACAGGACGGGGGGGGGACGGACGGGGGGGGACCGGGGGGAGGAGGGGGGGGGACGGGGACGGGGGGGGGGAGAGACGGGGGGGGACCGGGGGGAGGAGGGGGGGGGGACGGGGACGGGGGGGGGGAGAGACGGGGGGGAGGAGGGGGGGGGGAACGGGGGGGAGGAGGAGGGGGACGGGGGGGAGGAGGAGGGGGACGGGGGATCGGGGGGGGAGGAGGAGGGGGGGGGAACGGACGGGGGGGAGGGGGACAGGGGGGGGGACGGGACGGGGGGGACGGACGGGGGGGTGGGGGACGGACGGACGGGGGGGGGGGGGGGGGACGACACAGGACGGGACGGGGGGGACCGGGGGGAGGAGGGGGGGGACGGGGAGGGGGGGGGACGGGGACGGGGGGGGGAGAGACGGGGGGGAGGAGGGGGGGGGGAACGGGGGGGAGGAGGAGGGGGACGGAGGGGAGGAGGAGGGGGACGGGGGACGGGGGGGGAGGAGGAGGGGGGGGGACGGACGGGGGGGGAGGGGGACAGGGGGGGGGACGGGACGGGGGGGACGGACGGGGGGGTGGGGGACGGACGGGGGGGGGGGGGGGGGACGACACAGGACGGGACGGGGGGGGACCGGGGGGAGGAGGGGGGGGACGGGGAGACGGGGGGGAGGAGGAGGGGGACGGGGGACGGGGGGGGAGGAGGAGGAGGAGGGGGACGGGGGACGGGGGGGAGGAGGAGGGGGGGGAACGGGGGGGAGGAGGAGGGGGGGGAACGGGGGGGGGGGGGAGGAGGAGGGGGGGGAACGGGGGGGGAGGAGGAGGGAGGGAACGGGGGGAGGAGGAGGGGGGGAGGAGGAGGGGGGGATGGGGGGACGGGGGGAGGAGGAGAGGGGCGGGGGGGAAGGGGGGGAGGAGGAGGAGGAGGGGGGCGGGGAGGGGACGGGGGGGAGGAGGAGGGGGAGGAGGAGGGGGGGCGGGGGGGGACGGGGGGGAGGAGGAGGGGGAGGAGGAGGGGGGGCGGGGGGGGACGGGGGGGGAGGGGAGGAGGAGGGGGGGCGGGGGGGAGGAGGAGGGGGAGGAGGAGGGGGAGGAGGAGGGGGGGACGGGGGGGGAGGAGGAGGGAGGAGGAGGGGGGAGGAGGCGGGGGGGGAGGAGGAGGGGGAGGAGGAGCGGGGGGGACGGGGGGAGGAGGAGGGGGGAGGAGGAGGGGGAGGAGGAGGGGGGGGAGGAGGAGGGCGGGGGGGGCGGGACGGGGGGAGGAGGAGGGCGGGGGAGGAGGAGGGGGGGACGGGGGGACGGGGGAGGAGGAGGGGGGGTGGGGAACGGGGGGGAGGAGGAGGAGGGGGGGGAATGGGGGGCAGGAGGAGGAGGAGGGGGGGAACGGGGGGGAGGAGGAGGAGGGGGGAACGGGGGGAGGAGGAGGGGGGGAACGGGGGGAGGAGGAGGAGGGGGGAACGGGGGGAGGAGGAGGGGGGGGAACGGGGAGGAGGAGGAGGGGGGGAACGGGGGGGATGGGGGGGGGAACGGGGGGGAGGAGGAGGGGGGCGGGGGGGGACGGGGAGGAGGAGGAGGGGGACGGGGGGAGGAGGAGGAGGGGGGCGGGGGGGAGGGGGACAGGGGGGGGAGGGGGACAGGGGGGGGGTGGAGGGGGACAGGGGGGGGGGACGGGGGGGGGGGAGAGGAGGGGGGCGGGGGGGGGGCCGGGGGGGGGAACGGGGGGGAGGGGGACAGGGGGGGGAGGGGGACAGGGGGGGGGGTGGAGGGGGACAGGGGGGGGGGACGGGGGGGGGGGAGAGGAGGGGGGCGGGGGGGGGGGCCGGGGGGGGAACGGGGGGAGGAGGGGGGGGGGGAACGGGGGGGGGGAGGAGGAGGGGGGGAACGGGGGGGGGGAGGAGGAGGGGGGGGAACGGGGGGGAGGAGGAGGGGGGGGAACGGGGAGGAGGAGGGGGGGACGGGGACGGGGGGAGGAGGAGGGGGGTGACGGGGGGGGGAGGAGGAGGAGGAGGGGGGCGGGGGGGGGACGGGGGGAGGAGGAGGGGGGCGGGGGGGGGACGGGGGGAGGAGGAGGGAGGAGGAGGGGGGCGGGGGGGGACGGGGGGAAGGAGGAGGGGGGGACGGGGGGGAGGAGGAGGGGGGAGGAGGAGGTGGGGGGCTGGGGGGACGGGGGGGAGGAGGAGGGGGGAGGAGGAGGAGGGGGGGGCGGGACGGGGGGAGGAGGAGGGCGGGGGGGGGAACGGGGGGAGGAGGAGGGGGGGAACGGGGGAGGAGGAGGGGGGGGAACGGGGAGGAGGAGGGGGGGGAACGGGGGGGAGGAGGAGGGGGGGGAACGGGGGGGAGGAGGAGGGGGAGGACGGGGGAGATGGGGGGGGGAGCGGGGGGAGGAGGGGTTTCGGGGGGGGAGGGACGGGGATGGGGGGGACGGGGGGGGGGGGAGACGGGGGGGACGGGGACGGGGGGGAAGGGGGGGGAAGGGGGGGGACGACAACTGGGTTGCTGCTGCGGAAATCCAAAAGGAAATGGCTAAAGAGAGGGTGGTCGGGGGCGGAATGCGACGCTGGGGGGGCGGAATGCGACGCTGGGGGAGCGAGCGGGAGCGCGGAGGCGGGATATGGGACTGGCCTAGAGAAGGTAATGGCTAGTCGACACGGGAGGGGGGCAGGTAGCCCCCCAATGAGGCTGATCACGTGGAATGTGAGAGGCCTGAATGGACCGATAAAAAGGGCCCGAGCGCTCGCGCATTTGAAAGGACTAAGGGCAGACGTGGTTATGCTCCAAGAGACGCACCTAAAGGTGGCGGACCAAGTTAGGCTAAGGAAAGGGTGGGTGGGACAGGTGTTCCACTCAGGACTGGACGCAAAGAACAGAGGGGTGGCCATTTTGGTGGGGAAACAGGTAGCATATGAAGCAAAGACCATCGTAGCAGATAGTGGAGGTAGATATGTAATGGTGAGTGGTAGGCTGGAGGGAATGGAGGTCGTGTTGGCTAATGTGTATGCCCCAAATTGGGACGATGCGGGGTTCATGAGACGGATGCTGGGGCGTATTCCGGACCTGGAGGCAGGAAATTTGATTTTAGGAGGGGACTTCAATACGGTGCTGGACCCGGGGCTAGATAGATCCAGCTCAAGGACTGGAAGAAGGCCGGCAGCGGCCAAGGTACTTAAGGGGTTATGGACCAAATGGGGGGAGTGGATCCATGGCTAATTTTGAAGAGGGACAAAGATCCGATGCAGTGTGGGTCTTATAGACCTATTTCGCTATTGAACGTGGACGCCAAACTGCTAGCAAAGGTGCTGGCATCAAGGATAGAGGACTGTGTCCCAGGGGTGGTGCACGAAGATCAGACAGGGTTCGTAAAAGGGAGACAATTGAATGTTAACGTGCGACGGCTATTAGGGGTGATAATGATGCCCTCAGTGGAGGGGGAGGCAGAGATAGTGGCGGCAATGGACGCAGAGAAGGCATTTGATAGGGTGGAGTGGGAGTATTTATGGGAAGTGTTAAGGAGGTTTGGGTTTGGGAACGGGTTTATTCGCTGGGTTAGACTACTTTATGGGGCACCAACGGCAAGCGTAGTTACAGGTCGACATAGATCGGAGTATTTCCGATTATATAGGGGAACAAGACAGGGATGCCCGCTGTCTCCATTGTTGTTTGCGTTGGCAATTGAACCTCTGGCCATGGCGTTGAGAGACTCCAGGAAATGGAGAGGGGTGACTAGAGGGGGAGAAGAACACCGAGTCTCGTTATACGCGGATGACCTATTGCTATACGTGTCGGACCCAGCGGGGGGATGATAGAGGTTATGCGAATCTTGAGGAGGTTCGGGGAATTTTCGGGGTATAGGTTAAACATGGGGAAGAGTGAATTATATGTGATACATCCAGGGGACCAGAGTAGAGAGATAGAAGGCTTACCGCTAAGGAAAGTGGAAAGAAACTTCCGATACTTGGGGATTCAGATCGCTAGGAGCTGGGGAACCTTGCACAGACTTAATCTGACACGGCTGGTAGAACAAATGGAGGAGGACTTTAAGAGGTGGGACATGCAGCCTTTATCGCTGGCGGGCAGGGTGCAAGCAATTAAGATGATGGTCCTCCCGAGGTTCTTATTTGTATTTCAATATCTCCCTATTTTAATCACCAGGACCTTTTTTAATAAAATAGATAGGAGCATTACGAGCTTTGTGTGGGCAGGGAAAGTTCCGAGAGTAAGGAGGGGGTTCCTTCAGCGCAGTAGGGACAGAGGAGGACTGGCACTACCGAACTTGGGAGATTATTATTGGGCTGGCAATGATACGTAGATGGATGATGGAGGGTGAGGGAGCGGCGTGGAAAAGGCTGGAGAGAAGGTCCTGTAAAGGGACGAGTCTAGAAGCGCTGGTGACGGCGCCGCTACCGTTCTCACTGAAAAAGTACACCACGAACCCGGTGGTGGCGGCAACACTGAACATATGGGGACAGTGGAGGCGACAGAGAGGGGTGCGGGGAGCCCTGGTGGGGTCCCCTATCAGGAACAACCATAGGTTCGCCCCAGGAAGAATGGATGGAGGATTTCAGAGCTGGTACCAGTTGGGAATTAGGAAGGTGGGGGATTTATTCATAGATGGGACTTTTGCGAGCTTGGGAGCACTGGAGGAAAAGTATAAGTTACCCCGGGGGAATTTCTTGAGATATATGCAGGTGAGGGCATTTACTAGACAACAGGTGAGGGAATTTCCGCGGCTCCCGACACAGGGGATACAGGACAGGGTGCTTTCAGGGGTGTGGGTCGGAGAGGGCAAGGTGTCAGAGATTTACAGAGAGATGAGGGAAGAGGGGGAGGAGTCGGTGGGCGAACTAAAAAGAAAGTGGGAAGAAGAATTAGGGGAGGAGATAGAGGAGGGTATGTGGGCTGATGCCCTAAGCAGGGTAAATTCCTCTTCCTCATGCGCCAGGCTTAGCCTGATTCAATTTACGGTGCTACATAGAGCACACAACGGGGGCAAGAGTGAGCAGGTTCTTTGAAGTGGAGGACAAATGTGGGAGGTGTGGCGGGAGCCCGGCAAACCACGCACATATGTTTTGGGCGTGCCCGGCACTGGGAGGGTATTGGAAGGGAGTGACGGGAGTGATTTTGCAGGTGGTGAAGGCCCGGGTCAAACCAGGCTGGGGGTTAGCTCTATTTGGAGTTGCGGAAGAGCCGGGAGTGCAAGAGGCGAAAGAGGCCGATGTCGTGGCCTTTGCGTCCCTCGTAGCCCGGCGCAGGATCCTACTCATGTGGAAGGAGGCGAACCCCCCCCCGGACTGGAGGCCTGGGTAAACGATATGGCGGGGTTTATTAAACTGGAGCAGATAAAGTTTGCCCTGAGAGGATCGGCTCAAGGGTTCACCAGGCGGTGGCAGCCATTTCTCGACTACCTAGGGGAACGTTAGAGGGAAGACAGATGACCAGCAGCAGCAACCCAGGGGGGAGAGGGGGAGGGGGGGAGGAGGCTTAGTTGAGTATAGGTCAATAGAGTACGAGGTTTTGTTACTTATATATTATTATTATTATTGTTAAAAAGTTAAAAAATTTCTGTTTTGTTATTGTTATCGTTTCGTTTGTTTTGTAAGCGGGAAAAATGTTGCTCAGGGGGGAAAAAAAATTTCAATAAAATATATTTTTTTAAAAATAAAAAAATACAGTAAATCCCAGCCTGCTGGCTCCTCCCAGCAGGCGCTGTATAAAAGTGTATACTCTCCTGCGTTGCTTCCATTCTGGTTCCAGCTGCAGGATGCTTAACATCTAGTGCAATAAAGCCTCAATAGTTTCACCATTTCGTCTCGGGTCATTGATGGTACATCAATTTATTGCACTAGAATTTTATTGCTGAACGTCTTAATCAAGCCTGATCGCCTGGAGCTGAACCCTCACGCAGCCGACGCCACAGCCACCTTCGAGCACTGGTTAGCCTGCTTTGAAGGATATCTCGGAGCATCGACAGAAGCTCTCTCAGACCCGCTCCAGATCCTCTATGCACGGGTGAGCCCACAAGTTTTCTCCCTCATTCGGGATGCGCCCACCTACACGGAAACGATGGCATCACTAAAAGGACAGTACATCAAGACTGTGAATCAGGTGTTCGCCAGGCACCTCCTGGCCACGAGACGGTAACTCCCAGGGGAGTCTCAGGACGATTTCTTGCGTGCTTTGCGGATACTTGGTAGGAACTGTAATTGCCAGGCAGTGTTGGCAATCCAACACACAGAACTGCTGATCGCCTATGTCACGGGCATTAAGTCCAATTACGTTCGCCAGATTATTGGAAGGGGGTACGCTCAACCTTGAAGAGACTGTACAGCTCGCTAACTCCCTAGAAATGGCTTTCCGCAATCTGGAGTCCCACACCTCCGACCGCGCGACACCCTCGTGGGCGTCATGGGCCCCACCATCTTCCGACCCGGATACGCCGCAAGCCTGCGCCGCATGGCAGCCAGCTAACTCTGGAGGGCCCAAATGCTATTTTTGTGGCCAGAGCAAGCATCCCAGGCAGCGCTGTCCAGCGAGGAGCGCGACCTGCAACGGGTGTGACAAGAAGGGCCACTTCACCTCCGTTTGCCAGGCCCGATCAGTCACTACCGGTTCCAGGCCCAGCATCGCTACACCCCCCACGTGCAATCCAGGGGTGCCGCCATCTTCGTCGCCACCCGCCATGTGCGGCCCGTGGGGGCCGCCATCTTGGGCGTTGCCCGGCGTGGGCGCCACCATCTTTGGCACCGCCATCTTGGAACGCACCCCAGGACCCCTGCTCGCCTGGCTGTTCACGGGCCACCGATACCTCCACCACCGCCGATCAGCCCAACAACTCCCAACATCTTCTGCAGCTCGCCTCCATCACCCTCGATTAGTCTCGGCCCCGCAATCTCGTGACTGCTACGATGACTGTACTGATCAACGGGCATGAGGCGACCTGCCTCTTCGACTCTGGGAGCACAGAGAGTTTCATCCACCCTGCTACGGTAAGGCGCTGCTCCCTCCCGTTCCTCCCCGTCACCCAGAAAATCTCCCTGGTCTCCGGATCCCATTCCGTACAAATCCAGGGGTACTGCACGCGACCCTCTCCGTACAGGGCGTAGAGTACAGCAACTTCAGACTCTACGTCCTCCCCCACCTCTGCGCTGTCTTGTTACTAGGTCTCGAATTTCAGTGCCACCTCCAGAGCCTTACTCTGAAGTTCGGCGGACCCCTGCCCCCTCTCACCGTCTGTGGCCTCACGACCCTTAAGGTCGATCTGCTCTCACTTTTCACAAACCTCACCCCAGACTGTAAGCCCGTCGCCACGAGGAGCAGACGGTATAGTGCACAGGACAGGACTTTTATCAGGTTGGAAGTCCAACGGCTTCTGCGGGAGGGGGTCATTGAGACCAGTAACAGCCCCTGGAGATCTCAAGTGGTGGTAGTTAAGACTGGGGAGAAACACCGGATGATCATCGACTACAGTCAGACCATCAACCGGTACACGCAGCTCGATGCGTACCCCCTCCCACGCATATCTGACATGGTCAATCAGATTGCGCAGTATCGAGTCTTCTCCGCAGTTGACTTGAAGTCCGCCTATCACCAGCTTCCCATCCGCCCGGAGGACCGTCAATACACTGCATTCAAAGCAGATGGCCGCCTCTATCACTTCCTTAGAGTTCTCTTCAGCGTCACCAATGGGGTCTCGGTCTTCCAGCGAGAGATGGACCGAATGGTTGACCAGTACGGGCTGCGGGCCACGTTCCCGTACCTAGATAATGTCACCATCTGCGGCCATGATCAGCAGGACCACGACGCGAATCTCCAGAAATTCCTCCATACCGCCAAACTCCTTAACCTCACCTACAATAAGGAGAAATGCGTTTTCCGCACCACCCATTTAGCCATTCTTGGCTACCTTGTGGAAAATGGAGTCCTAGGGCCCGACCCCACTGCCCCAAGGCCCTGAAACGATGCCTGGGGTTCTTTTCAAAATACACCCAGTGGGTCCCTAATTATGTGGACAGGGCCCGCCCACTCATCAAGTCCACAGTTTTTCCCCTGATTGCTGAAGCCCGCCGGGCCTTCAGCCACATCAAGGCGGACATCGCCAAGGCCACAATGCACGTGGTCGACGAGACCCTCCCCTTTCAGGTGGAGAGTGATGCATCGGATGTGGCTCTGGCCGCCGCCCTCAACCAGGCGGGCAGGCCCGTGGCTTTCTTCTCCCGCACCCTTCATGCCTCCGAAATTCGGCACTCTTCTGTCGAAAAGGAGGCCCAAGCCATTGTGGAAACTGTGCGACATTGACGGCATTACCTGGCCGACAGGAGATTCACTCTCCTCACTGACCAACGGTCGGTTGCCTTCATGTTTAGCAATACACAGCAGGACATGGTCAAGAATGACAAGATCTTGAGGTGGAGGATCGAGCTCTCCACCTATAACTACGAGATCTTGTATCGCCTGGGGAAGCTCAATAAGCCCCCAGATGCCCTATCCCGCGGTACATGTGCCAGCGCACAAGTGGACCGACTCCGGGCTCTCCACAATGATCTCTGCCACCCGGGTGTCACCCGGTTCTTCCATTTTATCAAGGCCCGCAACCTGCCCTAGTCCATCGAGGAGGTCAGGACCGTGATCAGGGACTGCCAAGTCTGCGCGGAGTGCAAACCGCACTTCTACCGGCCGGACAGAGCGCATCTGGTGAAGGCCTCCCGCCCCTTTGAGCGCCTCAGCATGGACTTCAAAGGGCCCCAACTCTCCACTGACCGCAACGTGTACTTTCTCAATATCATTGATGATGAGTACTCCCGTTTCCCTTTCGCCATCCCATGCCCCGAAATGACGTCTGCCACGGTCATCAAGGCCCTTAACAGCATCTTCACCCTGTTCGGTTTCCCCACCTACATCCATAGCGATCGGGGATCCTCCTTCATGAGTGATGAGCTGCGTCAGTTCCTGCTCAGCAAGGGCATCGCCTCGAGCAGGACGACCAGCTACAACCCCCGGGGAAACGGGCAGGTGGAGAGGGAGAACGTGACTGTCTGGAAGGCCGTCCTGCTGGCCCTTCGGTCTAGGAATCTCCTGGTCTCCCGCTGACAGGAGGTCCTCCCCGACACGCTCCACTCTATCCGGTCGCTCCTGTGCACTGCTACTAATGAGACCCCTCACGAACAAATGTTTGCCTTCCCCAGGATGTCCACCTCCGGGGTCTCGCTCCCAACCTGGCTGACAGTTCCTGGGCCCGTCCTCCTCCGGAAGCATGCGAGGAGGCACAAATCTGATCCCCTTGTCGAAAAAGTCCTCCTCCTCCATGCAAATCCACAATATGCCAACGTGGCACACCATGACGGGCGACAGGACACAGTCTGCCTCCGGGACCTGGCACCCGCTGGTTCCCCATCCACAACCACCACCACCCCCGATCTGATACCGTCCCCTCCCCCTCCAGTTGCCTCCCCCGCCCCTGCACCGTTCACCCTCCCACCAGCGACACTCACCGCAGCCCCCACCCCAGCAGCATCCGTCCCCTCACCGGATCCACTACTGGATGAAGAAGGAGAGGACAACACGCTCCCGGAGTCGCAGGTACCCACATCGGCGCCCACACCACAACCAGGACTGAGGCAATCGCGGCGGAGGGTCAAAGCCCCCGACAGACTCAACCTGTAACGTTGTTTTCACCCCCGCTGGACTTTCTTTTAAACGGGGTGAATGTGGTAAACATCACTGGTCACACACTACGTGTATTACGGTTCTGCCACTGTACTACAGTTAATACAGTAAATCCCAGCCTGCTGGCTCCTCCCAGCAGGCGCCGTATAAAAGTGTATACTCCCCTGCGCTGCCTCCATTCTGGTTCCAGCTGCAGGAGGCTTAACATCTAGTGCAATAAAGCCTCAATAGTTTCACCATTTTGTCTCGTGGTCATTGATGGTACATCAACATAATGAGCCGGTAAATGGCTGAGAAGTTTGATTATGCACAAAAACAGCCGTGTGGAGGAAGCAGTGTGTGCTCACCCCAATTGTTCATATGGGTGTAGAGGCCTCGTGAGACTCTTGCTGAGACCTCACATCGTATGTTAGGTGTGCAAGCAGCACTTCCCGGGCTGCTTATTGATGAATAATATGAGGGGGAAGGGGAAAATTGTGCATCTCTGATGCGACTTTAAAGTGACTAAAACCAGTAAAGGAGGTGCATTCTGGCTACAAGAAAGGTTCAGAAAGGTGAAAAAAGGCTGAAAGAGGCCAAGAGAAGGCATAGAAGCTCCAATGCCACTTAAAACTCTGGTCAAAACTTGGATTGGGGAGGGGAGGGTATCGGAAATATATAAGGAATTGATGGAGTGGGAAGGGCTCCCAATCGAGGAAGTGAAAAGGAAGTGGGAGGACGAGTTGGGCTATGGGAGAAGGCCCTGAAAAGAATCAATTCATCCTCGTCGTGTGCCAGGCCTAGGCTGATCCAGTTCAAGGTGGTCCACAGGGCTCATATGACTGTGGTCCGGATGAGTAGGATTTGAGGAGGTGGAGGGCAGGTGTGGGAGGTGCGGCGGAAGTCCGGCGAATCATGTACATATATTTTGGGCGTGTCCGAAACTGAGGGGATTTTGGCAGGAATTCGCAGATGTCATGTCAGAGGTCCTGGAAGGGAGGGTGACTCCGAGTCTAGAAGTGGCAATATTTGAAGATCCAGGAGCCAGGGGGTGGGGCGGGGGGAGAAAGGCTGACGTCTTGGCCTTTGCTTCTCTGGTGGCCCGGAGATGGATTTTGCTGGGTGAAGGGACTCGGAGCCTCCAAAGTCAGGGGTGTGGGTCAGTGACATGGCAGAGTTTCTCAGGCTGGAGAAGATTAAGTTCGCCTTAAGGGGTTCAATACAGGGGTTCGCTCAGAGGTGGCAGCCATTCATCGACTTCTTTAAGGAAAACTGACCGTCAGCAGAAGGGGGTGGGGGAATGGTGGGGTGGGGGGGGGGCATGGAAGTGGAGAATAAGGGCAGGGAATCTAATATATGGGTAGTTAGGAGTTAGGGTGGGGGTAAGTTGGATATGTTACTGTGGGGGGTTTGTGTGTGTCGGACCGTTCTGTTATTTAGAAGGTTAATATGTTAAATATTAAAATTATAAATGCCTCAATAAAATGCTTCCTAAAAAAAACTCTGGCCATCACAGCAGGCAAGAGGAAAATGGTCCTGTTTGCCTCAGTGCACAGGCACCACCTCCACTGTCAGTGGGAAGAAGTCACCAAGGAGGTTTATTCAAGCAGTTTAGCTCCCTTAACTTTCCTGCAATCATTGCACAACTATTCACCCCACATCCTTCCACTAATAAAAACTCTGCACCTCCTACCCTCACAACTATTGGGACCTCCACTTCCCCTGCACACATCTTACACAATGCAGACCAACTACTCCATCATAACTGATGCTTTCCAAACATCTCACTGGTATCCCTTGAAATGATTTTTATTACATAAGGTTTGCATGTGGCCACCATACAAGCCACAGGCCGTTTGCACGCTCTCCCAATTTAAAGAGATTGTGCTACAAATCAGGAGTTGTCAGCCAGGTCATGGCTGTAGCAACACGTAACATAATTTTGTGCAGTGTTTTTTCAAACAGCGTCCTCTTTTTTTTTTGTTTCCTCCTCACTTCTACATCTTTTTCACCCTAGATGTTCTGCATGACAAACCGCAACTACCTTAGTAATCTCTATTTGCTCTTCCTTCATGCTGTCCCTTTTTCATTTAAGGAGTTTAAAATGACAAGGCTCTTATGCCAATCGAGGAAGAGGAAGGAACCCTACCTGAAGATACATCAGCTCACAGACTGGCACAACTACTTGAGAGGCTAGACTTGAGGTAGACTCTTTACACAATTGACCAGGCACAAATATGTAGGACACCGGGGGCGGGATTCTCCGACCCCCTGCCGGGTCGGAGAATCGCCGGGGGCTGGCGTGAATCCCGCCGGTTGCCGAATTCTCCGGCACCGGATATTCGGCGGGGGCGGGAATCGCGCCGCGCCGGTTGGCCCCCCCCGGCGATTCCCCGGCCCGGATGGGCCGAAGTCCCGCTGCTGGAATGCCTGTCCCGCTGGCGTGGATTAAACCACCTCTCTTACCGGCGGGACAAGGCGGCACGAGCGGGCTCCGGGGTCCTGGGGGGGGGGGGGGGGGGGCGCGGGGCGATCTGGGCCCGGGGGGTGCCCCCACGGTGGCCTGGCCCGCGATTGGGGCCCACTGATCCGCGGACGGGCCTGTGCCGTGGGGGTACTCTTTTTCTTCCGCCTTTGCCACGGTCTCCACCATGGCGGAGGCGGAAGAGACCCCCTCCACTGCGCATGCGCGGGGATGCCGTGAGCGGCCGCTGACGCTCCCGTGCATGCGCTGCCCGGCAAAGTTATTTCCACGCCAGCTGGCGGGGCACCAAAGGCCTTTCCTGCCAGCTGGCGGGGCGGAAATCAGTCCGGCGCGGGCCTAGCCCCTCAAGGTTAGGGTTCGGCCGCTCAAGATGCGGAGGATTCCGCACCTTTGGGGCGGCGCGATGCCGGACTGATTCGTGCCGTTTTTGGCGCTGGTCGGCGGACATCGCGCCGATTGCGGAGAATTCCGCCCCACAAGTCTGACCTTGTCAAAAGGTGCAACTGCATTCTTGCTCTACTTTTGATGGCTTTGATTGTGATTTTGAGGGGCCAGGCTAGCAAAGAAAGCTGATTGCCATGCGCTGAGAAATGCTAGGGGCACTGGGCAGTTTCTCAGTGTACATTGGTGTTTCTTAATTCCGTATGTTAATTTACAAAAAATTAATTGAATTATTGAAGTGATTGGATGGAAAGCAATTGGATAATGGTAAAAGAGTCTTTGGGAGCTATCATGATTAATTTATCCTGTGCCTGTCTCTTTGCTGCTTTTATTCCAACTAGTCACAGGCTGACTATTAAATGGCAAGGGTGTCCCCTATAGACTCAGCTTCAAGACTCCTCTCAAAAACACCAGGACATCTTGAGCTATTTACAAAGCGAGCCATCAGAAATATCATCAAATAGACTACTATCCACATGAAAAGCAATGCCTCTGCCATCTGGTCTTTTGGGAAGGAGCTTTATAGCACATGCCTGACCGTTTATTCATATTTGTGGGCATGTGCTGCATGCTGCATCATTTTATGATAATGGGCAGAAGTCATGATTTCATTCATCAGAAACCAATTCAAATGATCTCTGAACAGTTGCAGATTAATCTTGAATTACACGATATCAATCCCTGTTAAATGTACGAAAATAGTGCACTGAAATTTACAATGAAAAATGTAAGACCAAAATTACATTCCAAATGCTTGCTTTCAGTTTAATTATATTCAACATAGGGAATTCAGTTGAGCCGATTCATCTATTCTTCGGAAACATTAGTTAATTGTACCCAGGAACTGACATTCTACTCCAGTATTAGAGACACTGTTGAATATCGAATGTCAAATTGGCAGTGTGAAATTACTTAACCGTACTAATTTGCATAGTCACAGTATTTACAATTTGAGCAACAGGTGAAGCCCTCAATTTGTGCTACTATGCTGTAGCAATATGTGTGGTCCTCTCCACTAACAGGATGCTACTGCCAAGCCAAAAATACATTTTGTCTACCACACAAATGAGTGGTGCATGAATTTCAATGTTGGTGTGATGCCAGGTATATAGGCTGAAAATCCTAATGACTGGTGGATCATATCAAACTGCACATCCGTTCGGCTGTTCACAACGGGTAGGATACTGACTCTGCTCAACCCCCTCAAGAACGATTAGAGACTGTCAACAAATGCTGGTCTAGCTAGCAATGCCCACATCCTGAGAAATAATTTTTAAAAAGCAATAGCATTAGAATAGCTCTGTTAAGTAGATGAATACTATACAGCTGACAAAAAGCAGCTAGTATTGAATGTGAACACCACTCAGATAAACTTCATGTAAAGTGTAAGTTTTTATTATGCACTAAAATGAGGGGCATTCAGCACACTTAATTCACCCTTATGAACTCATGACAGCAATAAATGGCTTCAAGTCATGGCTTAGATAATAAATAAGAGGTCTAGAACAGAGACTGAGGCACAATGGAAATAGTTGCATGGGTGGAGGCATGGTTGGGAGACAAAATAGGGAGTAATATCAAAATGGATGTTTTGAGGGTTTACAGGATATAGGTGAGTCCAGGGATCTATGCAGAGTCCTATTTTGTTTTTTATTTATACAAATTATTTTGACACAGACAACAGGAATTATTTCAAAATTTGCTGTTACAGGTTGAGCATCACTTATACGAAATTCCAAAAACCAAAAAATTCCACAATCTGCACTTTGTTTTCAAGCGCTGATGTGACGTAATGAGTGGGAAATCCCACAAGCCTCCAGAAAGGTTCCCAGGCGATGCGCGGTTCCCAACGAACCGCACAAGCGGAGTTCCCAATGTGCCGCACACGCGCAGTTCCCAACGTGCTGCACATGCGCAGTTCCCAATGTGCCGCACACGCGCAGTTCCCAATGTGCTGCACACGCGCAGTTCCCAATGTGCCATGTTAAGTAATGGGTTAAGAGTTAAGTAATGTATTAAGAGACATTGCAATTAGTTGTCTCATTTATGTTAAGTATTCAATGATTGACACTGATATGTAAAGGGGCTTCAGGTGACCCTTGTGTCAGGTGGTGTGTTGTTGGAGTTTTGTGCAGAGGCTGTGGAAGTGAAATAAATGGTGTTTGCTGAGAAGGAACAGGACTTCTGACTTTTCATACAACGGTAACTAAAACATTTAACAATGGTAGCAGAGGATGGTTGCTGTGCAAATGTGAAGGTTTGAAAGATACAACTTTTCCTGATCAAACCAAGGAATGAGTGAGAAGGGAGAAAAAAAAGATACATGGCTGAACCCAGGATAAAGATGGCTGGCTATGACTACTCCCCCTTATTTTCTGAAAGGGAATCGTACGACCAATGGAGAAGTGCAGTAGTTATGTGGACTAAGGTAACTGCCTTGGGAAAGAGAAAACAAAGCTCTTTCTCTACCATATGGCAGTAAAATCCGAAACAAAGTGCTTTCTGAGCTGGAATTGGAAGAGTTAGACTCAGAAGAAGGTCTGGACACTCTATTACAATATATGGATAAGATTTACAAGAAAGATGACTTGTTAAGTGCGTATGAAGCATGGTCGGAATTTGATAAGATCCGGAAAATAGAGGAATTCTCCATGGAAGACTATAGAATGGAATTTGGAAGACTATATAAAAGGCTGCAGAAACACAACCTGGAATTTCCACAGTCTGTGTTGGCCTTTAAATTACTTGACTGTGCTAGAGTGAGCAACATGGATAGGCTCCTGGTTTTGACAGGAGTTCAGTTTACGGATGAGGATTCCTTATTCGATCAGATGACAAAAGCTTTAAAGAAGTTTCTGGGGAAACATTCGATTCCGATGGCTCTGATGACTCAAATAGATCAGCCTGCTTTAAAGCAGAATATGGAAGATGCACTACTAACAGGATGGCGAAATTGTACGGCTACAAACAGGGCCCAAGACTATAGAAGGAGATCGAGACAAGGAAATTATGAAGACAGAAACCCAGTTAGAACTTACAATAGGAAGATGAACCCCAGAAATGCACGGGGCATGATAAATCGATGTTTTCGATGTGACTCTCAATACCATTATGTCTTCAACTGTCCAAAACGTTAAGATAGAGTGTTTGAAGCGACACGTGACACGGAAGAGTCAGAAGAGGAAAAAGATAGTGTTCAGAGAGAAGACATTGTCCTATTAACAAGCAGTTTTGCGCCGGTAATGAGGGCGTTGGTTGCAGAATCCTTCAATTGTGCTGTATTGGACAGTGGTTGCACATCTACTGTGTGTGGAATTAACTGGTTAAAATATTACCTGGATTCCTTGAATGCTGAAAGTCGTAACAAGGTTAAGGAATTCGAAAGTTCCACAAGTTTGGGGATGATACTCTGAAGTTGCTGAAGAGAGTGGTGATCCCTTGCAATATTGCCGGAGTGAATCATTTCATTAGCACGGATGTTGGATCAAGTGAGATACCTTTGCTTCTGAGCAGACCATCGATGAAGAAAGCACGCATGAAACTGGATATGGAACAGGATAAGGCAACAGTTTTTGGAAAGATGGTGGACTTACAATTTACACAGTTGGGACACGATTGTATTCCATTACTGACAAATAATATTTCAAGTAGAGTGGTTAAGGATGTGTTAATGGCAGTTGAAAATGGGACTTTCGCTGATAAAAAGCTTGTTGTATTAAAACTGCATAGGTAGTTTGCACATCCTACTCTTTGGAGGCTGAAAAATGTATTAAAGGATGCAGGGGTAAGGGATGAAGACTATACTAAACTGATAGAACCGGTTAGTGATTGCTGTGCAGTTTGTAGGAAGTACAGAAAGACACCAGCACGACCGATCGTAACCCTACCTTTGGCCAGGGATTTTAACAACATTGTGGCTGTGGACCTTAAGATCTGGGATAAGGCCATTTTTCCGAAAGGATAACTACCAAAAGTTGGTACAAAGGTGACATACTTGCCTGAAGGGTCTAGTCAATGGAAGGATGCAATTGTTATTAGAGCAGGGAAGTATAAACATTGGTTGCATGTACAGCATTCAGGGGAGGGAGTTAAGACAATGGATTGGGAACACAAAGTTCAAAAATGAAGGTCACAGAAACGCCGTGCCAGTTCAGATAGTACATCGGTTAGTGAACAGGTCCGCAGGAAAAGGTCGAGAATTTTGAAAGGACATCCCACAGCAGATAAGAAAGATCAAGCAGTAGCAGATAGAACAAGTTACCAGGCGGGAGAGGGGACGTAGTTTATCAAGGTCTCGGAACATGAGTAAAACTACGAATACTAATAGGAGTAGAAGCCCACATGTAATTGAGATTTTGGTGGCTTCCAATAAATTATATGAAAAGTTATCAAAGATGCTAAACAGCAAGAACTGCATAGTTGGAGTGAATTTGGGGTATACATGGAAGTACTGGAAAACTCTATCTCACAGATGGATTTGCACGGAAAAGGTTCTTCCGGATGGAACTTATAAGGCAAAGGCAGGCTGTGGCAAGGGGATTTGAAGAAAGCTTAGAAGATCAGGATTTAAGGATAGATTCACCTACAGCAGGAAAGGTTAATTTAAAGATCTTCTTTTAGCCACAAAGGCATGGGAATGCAAATCTATATATATGAAAGCTGCCTTCTTGCAGGGGCATCAGCTCCAGAGAGACATTTTTCTCCGTCCTCCTAAAGAAGCAGCTAACACAGAAGGGGTACTCTGGAAGTTGAACAAATGTGTATGCGGTTTAAATGTTGCATCTAGAGTCTGGTATTTTTCGGTAAGGTCAGTTTTGTTAAAGTTAGGCTGTTACCAGTTGAAAGTAGATCCGGTAATGTTTTACTGCCACTATAAAGGGAACCTTTCTGGCATCTTTATGATGCATGTCAAATAATTTTTGTGGGGTGGGACTAGTGATTTTGAAGCTTTTGTAATCTCTGGTTTGAGGAAAGAATTCAGGGTCAGAAGTCAGGCTTCCGGTGCATTTAAATATATTGGACTGGAAATCGGACAGACTAAGTTAGGGGCAACTTTACGTCAGCAATCTTATTTGGAAAGCATCAGCCCAATAGCAATTAGTCGTGGCCGGGTTTTCACAAAAAGATGCAAGGTTTCAAAAATGGAAAAAGAGCAACTGCAAAGTTTAATTGGCAACTAAATTGGTTAGGTAGACAGACTAGACCGGACGTGAGTTTTGATATCTTAGAGTTGAGTATAAAAATGAATGATCCCAAAGTGGAAGACATAATAAGAGCAAATAAAGCGTTTGGCCAAACTAAAAAAAAAAATGCAGGAGTGTGTTTTGAGGTTCCAGGTTTTAGGTGACCGTAGGCATTTGAAATTCATAGTTTATAGTGATGCGTCCTATGCAAATCAAGCACAGGAGGTTTTATCATTTTCCTTTGGGGAACAATGGTAAATGTTGTCCTCTTGTGTGGGAAACAAAGAAAATAAGGAAAGTGGTCGAAAGCACTTTGGCTGCTGAGATGTTAAGCTTTGTAGAGGCGGTGGATATGGCCTTTTATATATCTCAGATATTTGAAAGAAATTTTACTTTTGGATATTGTTAATGAAGGGCGCCTGTTTCTGCGATTTCCCCCCCCCCCCCCCCCAGAAAAAAAAGGGGGGGAATTGCGTGTGTGTGTTTTTGAGTTTCTTTAAATTTTGTTTTCACCTAATTATTTTTTTTCTCCAAGGAAGGGGAGACTGTTAAGTAATGGGCTAAGAGTTAAGTAATGCATTAAGAGACATTGCAATTAGTTGTCTCATTTATGTTAAGTATCCAATGATTGACACTGATATGTAAAGGGGCTTCAGGTGACCCTTGTGTCAGGTGGTGTGTTGTTGGAGTTTTGTGCAGAGGCTGTGGAAGTGAAATAAATGGTGTTTGCTGAGAAAGAACAGGACTTCTGACTTTTCATACAACGGTAGCTAAAACGTTTAACATGCCACACACGCGCAGTTCCCAACTTGCTGCACATGCGCAGTTCCCAACTTGTTGCACACGCGCAGCTCCCAACGTACCGCACACAGTTCCCAACTTGCTGCACACGCGCAGTTCCCAATGTGCCGCACGCGCAGTTTGCAATGTGCCGCACGCGCAGTTCCCAATGTGCCGCACGCACGCAGTTCCCAGCGTGCCACACGTGCGCAGTTCCCAACTTGCACACGCGCAGTTCCCAATGTGCTGCACACACGCAGTTCCCAACTTGCCGCACAAGCGCAGTTCCCAACGTGCCACACACGTGCAGTTCCCAATGTATTGCACATGCGCAGTTCCCAATGTACCGTACACACGCAGTTGCCGACATACCGCACACGCGCAGTTCCCAACGTACCGCACACGCGCAGTTCCCAACGTACCGCACACGCGCAGTTCCCAACGTACCGCACACGCGCAGTTCCCAACGTACCACACACGCGCAGTTCCCAACGTACCACACACGCGCAGTTCCCAACGTACCACACACGCGCAGTTCCCAACGTACCGCACACACGCAGTTCCCAACTTGCCGCACAAGCGCAGTTCCCAACGTGCCACACACGTGCAGTTCCCAATGTATTGCACATGCGCAGTTCCCAATGTACCGTACACACGCAGTTGCCGACATACCGCACACGCGCAGTTCCCAACGTACCGCACACGCGCAGTTCCCAACGTACCACACACGCGCAGTTCCCAACATACCGCACACGCGCAGTTCCCAACGTACCACACACGTGCAGTTCCCAAAGTACCGCACACGCGCAGTTCCCAACGCATGTGCGGCAACGCAACATTATATTCTGAAATCTGAAAGATTTTGAAATCCGTTACACACTCGGACCCAAATATTTCGGATAAGGGATGTCCAACCTGTATCACCAAATTAAGAGACATGACAAACATTTAGGAATCAGTAAAAGCCAAATACTGCAGATGGTAGAGATCTGAAATAAAAACAGAGCGTGCTGAAAATATCAGTAGATCTGGCAGCATCTGTGGAGAGAGAAACCGAGTTAATTAATCTTCTCCACAATCAGTGCGATTTGTGGCAGAGGGGAGCGAAAAAGCGGAATCCAGATATCAGGAAACCAGGTTGGATCATTACCTCCTGACGTTCATGGTGGAGTGGAACTCCGAACTGAAGCTTGACAGAAATCCAACTTGCATCTCATTAAAAGCTCAACAAGACTGGAATTGTGCATGCTCATCAAATCCTGACCAGACATTCATGGCATACATCTGGCGAGGGAGAATTTCAAAACGGATATTGGAGTCGAAGCTGGCTACACCACTCAAGTTGGCTGCAGGTATGGTGCATGTGGATGACACAAAGGTGGGGTCCAGAAGGTGGGGAATGGCTGCAGAGCTGAAGAGGGGGGTGAGGTTGGAATGGAGTGGGGAGGGGGAGGGGGGGAGGTGAGGTGAGGTGAGGCAAGGCAGAGTATATCAACTGGGAAAACTGGGGGTGCTAGTGATTTAAAGGGGACGGTGACTGTGAAAGGGGAAAATGGAATGATGACCGCTTCCAGAGGCCCATCACCTGAATCAGACCTATGAGAAGTCCTTCTCCAGTAGTCCTTTGAGTGCCAATGAATTTGGCTGTGCCTGTCTCCTTCTGCTGTGGACGTGTGTCTGAGTGGTGGCCACCACAGTGTGTGACCCAGCCTAAACTAGACTATGAGCCACTGAGGTGTCTATCTCTAGGCTGGTGGAGGGTCCAGATGCATGTTGCGACAACTATCAGCAAAAAGTCATCCTCATCCTTCTCTGGAACGCTTTGCTGGCTGCGCCTGGCCTAATCCTCTCCCTGTTGCACCTAGAATGGACAGCGAAGGAGTGACAGCCTTGGCTGGCTCAAACTTGACAGTGATCAATCACCTTGATTTTTTGCAGTTATCTGGATTATGCCTTCCTCACTAGATAACTGAGGGACGCCAACATCGTCAGTCATGGTTCCTCCCCTGATAGCTTGGCAACCTACTGTTCAAATTATGTCAGGGGCCAGAGCTCAGGCATCATCCATCCGACCCCCCCCCCCTCCTCCCCACCACCCCACCTCACCAGCCCTGTCTTCTCTCTCCCTCCTGTTATGGCTCCCTTCTCTTTAATAAAGGTGAATGGATTGTGAGCTTGTATTATGAAAGAGCACCTGAGGCCTAGGCCAGGAATCAGGAAGAGGATGAGATCAGCCACTTGACTGCATCTTCATACCTCGGGATAGTAGCTACAGGACTGATATACATCCACTGCAAGTGAAGGAAAAGCTTTAGTATGAAAGAGCAGATTGCAGGCTACTAACAAACCTTGTGACTCCCAAAAACCTGATCACTATATTATTATTATTATGGCACAAGTGAGGTGGGATAGCCTCTAGTTTCCTTGTTGAGTCCATCTCCCAGAACACTGAGAAAGCTGAACACCATCCAGGACAAAGCAGGCCACATGATTGACATCCTATCTGGCAGTCTCGCAGTTCAGTCCCTCCACCACCTATGCAATGTGACAGCAGTGTGTACCATTTACAAGGCTCCTGGAACTGCGCCCTCCAGCCCCACAAGCTCTACCCGCTAGGACTTGAACAGCAGGGGCATATGGACAGCAGTACCTACAGTTGCCTGCTGTGTCTTCACTGTGGTTGGGTGAAAATCCTGCAGTTCCCTCACAAATAGCACAGCAGGTGGACTGCAGGGTTTCAATAAGGCAGCAGTCCACCACCCTGTCAAGGCTATTTAGGATTGGGCAAGAGAAATGCTGGCCTGGCCAGTGACGCCCAGGTCTCATGTGACAAACACAGATGTGTTGAGGTTGGAAGGATACAAGGATGGTGTGGAATAAATTGTTGACCTTTTTTCTGCACTGCAGGGCAGCCCTCCCCTGCACCCATGGACACTCACTGCCCTGGCTACCTCCTCTCAGATCACAGTGGTCAGCTGGGAGGAAGAGGACATCCTGCCTTTCCTGAAATGCCTGCAGGTGATGCTCTGGGGATGCATTGCTGAAGTGGGGAGCCAAGGCTTGCTGCCTTCTCCTGCTCATCCTTTCCTTCTTTCTGTCAATGAAGGCCTTTCCAACTGCCTTTTAAATATGTCACCCGGACGTGGCAGCCCAGCGTCCTCCCCACCTTGAGACTTGACACTCAATGAATGAATGCAAACTGAGATGAGGAGCGCAAATTGCAGATAAAAGCCTACCCTGCATCGCGACAGACATTACTCCCATTATCTCATCCTGCCACAGAACGTATGGTGAGAGGGGAAGATTCCACCCAATGTTGAGTCCAATATAACACTTCAGAACTCTGAGGTCCAGAAAAATGTCATTTAGATTTGAAGCATTGGCACGATTTAATGGCCGCATTGCGCTTAAGCGAGAGCGCGACGAGGCCGTTAAATCACGGGAGAGGCCGAAATCAAGAACGTCCGCCAGGCAACAATCTGTTTGCAATCTAATCGGCTCACTCCCGTTTGTGGAAATCAGGATCCCACCATAGCTAGAAACCAATGATCACCACCTGAGCCCAATTTCCATACAATTAACAGGAGCGACCCCCTATTAAACGGCCTCCCCAGCAAGTGGTCGCACGGGGACCGATTAGTACTCCTTTGTAAAAACCTGTCCCTGGTGGAAGGGCTGCTGCGGGGACCGGAGAAGGCGAGTGGCCATCTTCGCTCCCAGGCAAAGAGCCCGGGGGCACTGGGTTTACTGCCCCAGTGCTTGCAGAGGGATGTGGGAGCCCCCAAGGGGCTAGCCTCGGTCAGGATGGGCTACCATTGGGAGGTGGCGGGGGGTGGCTGCCCATGGCCTTGGCTGGGGGGGAGGGGGGGGGCGCAGGGGAGATGGGTGCCTCAGCGCCCCCGGATCCACCATGCCAGCTCCTGGACTGTGTTGTCCCATTCCAGGAGCAAACCCAGTCCCAGCCCATCTGTTCCACTGATCACCCATAACTCCCACTGACCGCGGAAGCCTCTGGCCGCGAGGCTGAAAGCTATTGCTAATTGGGAATTGGCAATTGTAGTTACATGGCACTTCACTGCTCCCAAGTGGTTCCTCGTGGGTAGGCGTGCCATGTAGCATGTGGGAGTAATTGCCTAGCATCCCAATCAGACCATGTGCCTGGACACTGTGGGAGGCAACACCACGGACGCAGCAGCCAACATCTAAACACCGAGGGGCTGGACCCCAGCACCGGGGACATTTCGGCGACCAGAGTGTGGGCCATTTGTACTGGGGAGGAGACCAGCACCCAGTTCAGGTAACGTTACGTGTGGGTGCTTGGGATACAGTGAGCAAGGGCATGTTGGATGGCAGGGGTTGTTGGAGGGGACGGAGGGGGGAGCAATTGGGGAATGGATGATCCTGAGGAGGAAGACACCACTAGTTGTCAGACTCACACCGTCTCCCAATTCCTTATAGATATTACCCACCAGAAGCCTGCCCACTACTGTTGCCCACCGAGGTGTGTATCTCTGCGCTAGTGGAGGGTGGGGATGACAGCTATGCCATGAATAAGGTTGTCTCCTCGGAGTCATGGGAGGAGGCGGGGGAATGGGGGGTGGGGGGGGCGGACATGCTGAACAGGCTAGCATCAACGGATGAGGATCCTGAAGGAGAATGGACATGTGGTCGATGGGAGGGATGGTTCAGTCTGTATGGCATTAACAACTCCGGTGTGACAGGTCATCTGAGTGGGGATCAATGAAACCTCATGTCTGCGCCGTACGCCAACTTCTACATTGGTGACAGATCTGTCCTTGGCCCGCAACCTCCAGTGGCCATTCCTCGTAGGGGGTGAAGCTCTGATGTCCACCCCACCCCCCACCTGGGTGTTCTAGGGGGGTTAGACGGGGATGTGGGGGGGGGGGGCAGGGCATTGGGTGGGGGGGGAGGGGGGGGGATGGCCGGGATATGTGTGGGAGGATGGGAAGGGGGTGTTATGGGGGGATGGGGAGACGGAGCGGTTGGAAGTATGAGGAGTATGGGCGGATGGAAAGAATGAGGGGAGGAATGGGGTGGATGAGGGTTATGGGAGGTAGGGTGGCATGGGGGGAATAACACCTGTCTAGGCTTCCGCCTCCTCAATTGCGGGGATGTGGTTCCTTGGTGGATACCCTGGTGCTGGTAGGGGGCGTCGGCGACAATTAGTACTGGGGTGTGCATCAAAGGAGGTATTGGACCTTGCCAGTATCCAACATCACATGCTGGGGTGACACACCTGCATACTGTCGCTTTTAACTTATTGATATGGTGCCTTCGGTTTTCCCGGTGTCCAACAAAACCTTATAGAGGGACGGGCTAACTTTGGGGCAGCACAGTAGCATAGTGGTTAGCACTGTGGCTTCAAACCGCCAGGGTTCCAGGTTCGATTCCCTGCTGGGTCACTGTCTGTGCGGAATCTGCATGTTCTCCCCGCGTCTGCGTGGGTTTCCTCCGGTTGCTCCGGTTTCCTCCCACAGTCCAAAGAAGCGCAGGTTAGGTGGAATGGCCATGCTAAATTGCCGTTAGTGTCCCCAAAAAAGGTTAGGAGGGGTTATTGGGTTACGGGGATTAGGTGGAAGTGAGGGCTTAAGTGGGTCGGTGCAGACTCGATGGGCCGAATGGCCTCCTTCTGCACTCTATGTTCTCTGTCCACAATTAAGTGGTAGTTTGGAGATAAAAAGGTTCCAGGTTGATATATTTGTATCATGACCTTTTGCCCTACATCATATTCTACAGGCGTAACCTTTCCATCAAAATGTGCGTTAGTCCTTTTCTTTTTCTGCCCCAATGTAATGACTACAGCCATGAGTGCTGTTTGCACATTGTTCAGTATCTGTGTACTGTTTTCCCGTGGGCAATAGCTGACAATTCGGATTCCAAAAGGTCGAGCCCCATTAGGGTCTCCATTCACTTCAAAGGTCATCCCGTCATCAGACTTGTGGAGTAAATCCTGTTGCTCCAGATACGAGCCCAGTACCAATATTAGAACAAAAGGCAAGACTAGATTCCAAGTGGAATTATTTTGTTGTACTGTTTTCCAAATCATTTAACGGGATCCTATTCATTCTTTCAACAAACCCACTGGATTGCGGGTGGTAGATGTAATGATATGTATAATCTAAGGAGAGTAAAGAGTTAACAAGATGATGTTCATGTATATCAACACTAGATGGCATCAATGAGTAGCCTTATAAAAGGCTGCGTGTCTCCAGGCTTTCTGGGAGCAGCTGTTGGAGAAGTTGATGTGGAAGGACAGTGTGAAGTTGAGTTAGAGTGTAGATTATATATTAGAGCGATAATTAATTACTGTATCATAGATTCAATACTATTATTTTGTTAACTTACTCAGTAGAGTGTGCGAACCATTTCAAGTACTGGAAATGCATAACATGCTACCAGTAGTGTAAAATAAATGTTTTGATTTAAACATATAGCTCTATGTTATTTGTCAATATTATGACTTTGCCTATCTTGGAGAACAATACAAATAACAGTAGGCTATGTGGAACTTTTGGTTTATCCGAATAGGGCCATGACATTTTGCACAACTTGAGTGGTAAATGTGTACGCTGATCAGATTCGATATGCCATGGGTGTCCCCACCTAGTGAAATCATCCTGTACTAGTATATTGGCTGTGACTTTGGTGGTATTTGTTCACATGGGGAAAGCTTCCACCCAAAGGTATCGGTGATTACTAGGATATATTTGGATTCCACCTTGTATGGTGGTAAAGGTCCCACATAATTGATTTGTAAATTTGACCAATGTCCCTCTACAGCTCGAGTATGCTGAGCTCTCCTTTGTGAGCATATCGATCAGCGTTGTTTTGGGCACATGTCAAGCAATTTTCAACATAATGTTTAACAAATTTGGCCACCAATATAGGTTTTGGATTTTTCCTATAGTTTCTATCCCCTGATGCCCATGAACATTATGTAGATCGCCAGGTTACGATTTGAAGTTGGTCCCATGTATCGACCGTCCTTAAGTACCAATCCGTCCGTGATTTCTTGTTTTTCCACTTATTATATGATGGTGGGAGTGGATCTGATCCTTCTCTAATCTCTTTCAAGTCATCATCTTTACTTTGATATTGATAAGATCCTCAGATTTAGTCTGACATACCCAGACATCACTTATTTCCTTGGTCATGCGAGGTTCCCAAGGAGTGCCATCCCTGGACCCTTATTTAGTAACTCATCTGCTCTTATATTGTCTGCTGGAGAGGATTGTTGGTGAGCCTTTACCCATATTCTTTCCCATGGGCCTTTTCGATTATGTATTTTAATAATGGGGCTGATGGTAGAGGCTTTCCATCAGCCGACACAAAACCTTTAGCTTCCCGTATCAGCATAAAGTCAGTCAGGCTATTACACGCATATATGCTCCCATGTCTGAATAAATGTCAAGTGGTGGAGCGAAATATTCCGGGTAGGTGGTTACATTTTCTGCTGCTGCTAGTTCAGTATTTGTCCTTGGTTGTTATCCGCAAAAATGCCACATCCTGCCTTTCTTGTGCTGACCTCAACCATCGAGGATCCATCTACAAAAATATTTAGTGGTGTTTGTGTCTCTGTCCCTGTTCACTTATTTCTACTGTTCCTTTGGGTATGATTTTCCCTTTTGTTTTGGCACAAACAGTCCCTTGGGACTGGGTGCTGCCAACAGCTGGCATTCATGCAGTTCCGCTGAAGTCGGGAAGCGTCCCAGAGAACTGGAAATGGCTAATGTGACGCCCCTGTTTATTATCATATCATAGAATTTACAGTGCAGAAGGGAGGAAGGCAGAGGAAGGCTTGACTTTGGTTGTTGGTAAGATTTTGGAGTCCATTATTACCAATGAGACTGCGGAGTACTTGGAAGTGCATGATAAAATAGGGCTGAGCCAGCACGGCTTTGTAAAGGGGATGTCATACCAGATAAATCTGTTAGAATTCTTTGAGGACGTAACAAGGAAGTTAGACAAAGGAGAGCCAGAGGACATGATCGATTTGGATTTCCAGAAGGCCTTTGACAAGGTGCCAGACAGGAGGCTGCTAAATAAGATAAGAAATCATGGTGTTAGGGTCAAGGTACGGGCATGGCTAGAAGAGTGGCTGACTGGCAGAAGGCAGAGAGTGGGGATAAAGGGGCCTTTTTCAGGGTGGCAGCCAGTATTTAGTGGTGTGCCACAGGGGCCGGTGTTGGGTTAACATGCAGGTTCAGCTGGCAATTCGGAAGGCAAATGCAATGTTAGCATTCATGCCGAGGGCTAGAATACAAGAACAGGGAAGTACTTCTGAGGCTCTATAAGGCTCTGATCAGACCCCATTTGGAGTATTATGAGTAGTTTTGGGCTCCGTGTTGAAGGAAGGATGTGCTGGCCTTGGAAAGAGTCCAGAGGAAGTTCACAAGGGTGATCCTGGGAATGAAGGACTCGTCGTATGAGGAGTGGTTGAGGACTCTGTGTCTGTACTCGATGGAATTTAGTAGGATGAGGGGAATCTCATTGAAACTTACAGGATACTGCGAGGCCTGGATAGAGTGGACATGGAGAAGAGTTTCCACTAGCAGGAGAGACTAGAACCCAAGGGCACAGCCTCAAACTGAAGGGACGATCCTTTAAAACCGAAATGAATGTCTTTAAGACAGAGGTAGATAGGTTCTTGATTAATAAAGGGATCAGAGGTTACCGGGAGAAGGCAGGAGAATGGAGATGAGAAACATGTCTGCCATGGCGGAGCAGACTTGATGGGCCAAATGGCCTAGTTCTGCTCCTTTATCTTATGGTCTTATTAAGGTCCACCTGGCTAAGTCATTTTGATTATTAGTGCCACCTTTTATTCGTCCATCTAACAATAACTGGAGTGGTGTGTGTTCTGTTAAAATGGTTATTGAATTAATCCAACAATGTATGTTAGTTTTGAACTGCCCAGAAAACTGCCAGTAGGTGGCGCTCACATGCCGAGAATGCCTATTCTGGACTTAAAAGTAGGCAACTGGTCCTAGTTGCCCATGTCTCTCCTGTAGGAAGGCAGCAGGGATAGTGGTGTTGGTAGTTGCCACGTCAATGCTGAAGAATAATTCTGAATTAGGGACTTGTACGGCCAATGCTTGGGCTAATGCCTTTTTTAGTCCACTGACTACCTGGGCATATTGGTCGGTCCAATTCCAAGGGGGGTGTTCTTTTTCAATAAATCTGACAAGGGTGAGGCTTTAATGGCAAAGTCATTTATATGGTTTCTACAATATCCCACCAGTCCCAGGAAAGATCTTAAGGCTTTTTAATCAGGGGGTAAACTCTTTCCTCCACCTTCACCCCATTTTTATTTCCATCGATTCATATCTTCCATCCATCTGTTTTTCCCTCTTGGACCATCTGTTCCCTGTTTCTGGTTGTCTGTTTACACACTGCTTATCTTTGTTCTGCCATTAACACATTCTAATCTCTTAATGTGCCACTATTAGCACCCTTCATTGTCTTGACCACCCCCCTTTAAATTCCCTTTGTCTATCTGTCCATGGCATCTTTGTCAATCTCCACCTATCGCTGGCCCTCTATCCAGCCCCACTGCTCCACCCCCCCTATAAATCTCATCCTATTTCCAGTTCTTTCCAGCTTTGACAAAGAATCATCCAGATTCAAAACTTTAGCTCCTTCTTTCTCCACAGATGTTGACAGACCTGCTAAGATTATCCAGTATTTTCCATTTTTGTTGTAAAATGTCCTCTATCCTCTTACGCTCTATTTCCCTTTTCCATAGGTCATTTGTTACATAGATACATTGAAGATAGAAGCAGGAGGAGGCCTTTTGGCCCTTTGAGCCCACTCCACCATTCATCACGATCATGACTGATCTTCCAACCCAATAGCCTAATCCTGCTTTCTCCCCATAGCCTTTGATCCCATTCTCCCCAATTGCTATATCTGGCCGTCTCTTGAATATATTCAAAGTTTTAGCATCAACTACTTCCTGTGGTAATGAATTCCACAGGTTCACCACTCTTTGTGTGAAGAAATGTATCCTTATATCTGTCCGAAATGGTTTACCCTGATCCTCAGGTTCTGGACACACCCATCATTGGTAACATCTTCCCTGTATCCACCCTCGCTAGTCCCATAGATACATAGAAAATAGTTCTAGGCAGGTGACTTGAGTTTCCATGATCTGGGCTTTCTTAGGGTTCAGTTTAAGTCCCTGAAAGGCAAGGAGACCAGGTAGTTCGCCATGGAGTTCCAAATGTTCCTCCTTTGTCTCAGTCTACAAGAGGAGGTCGTCTACACATTGGATTAGGCATTTGGGACTGAAGAAATTTACAGGGCCTTTTGATAGTCTTTGGTAGAATATGGATGGAGAATTATGGAAGCTTTGTGATAAGCAAGTCCAGGTATACTGCTGACCTGGGAAGGTGAAGCAAATTTACACTGGCATTCCCATTTTAATGGGATTAACCAAAACCTATAACTAATATCCAGAACTGTAAAATATCAGGTTTATGGAGCTTGCTTGATTAAAATTTCAGGACTGGTAGCGACTGTAGATGCAGTCAGAGGGATTGGCTTATTTAATTCTTGATAATCAATAGTTAGTCGCCAGGACCCATTTGGTTTCATTACCGGCCAGACAGGTGAATTATTAATGGAGGCTACAGGACTTAGAACTCCTTGCTCCAGTAGACTGGTTATAACTTTATAAACGTCTTCTTCAGCTTGTTTAGGAAACTCATATTATTTCTGGGGTTTAGCATCTGGTTCCTCTATTACAATCTCTCCTGACATTCTGTCACAATCATTGTTTGTGTTGAGAAAGCCCTCGTTGTCAGTTTTGGATTCATTCTTGTGCTTCTGGGTCCTCTGACATTTTATTGGGCTGGACCCAGAGTTCCCCAACAAACGAACACAAGAAATGGAAGCAGGAATAAGCCACTAGGCCTTTAAGCCTGTCCCCCCCGCCATTCTATACTGTTGCTCTTTCTAGCTTTAATCTATTTGCTCTGTTTAGGTCACCTTTGCTCATGAGTCGCCAGGTATCTTTATGATACCGCCACGTGGTTCAAGTTCAGGTTATGATTAATAACACAGCACACCGCTTAGTAAGGATTAAAACAACGGTCATTTATTATATACAACAAGCAATATTAATACCCTAATACTACTATTTATATAATAAACCTATCACTACTGGCCAATACTTAACTTAGGAAGAGCCCACCAGGTCAGGGAAACGAATGGCTTGTCCAATCAAATCTGGCCCGCGGGATTCAAAAGGCTGCTAAGGTCGGTGGCGAGGTGTCTCTACCGGATAGCGATCGTTGGATTCAAACTTACACTTGCCGGTGGCTGGTCTTGCGAAGGTCTCGAGCAGGCGAAGATGAGAGCGAGCAATCTGAACTTGGACCTTCACTTTTATAGGGCCCAGGGGCTTCCCGCCTCCCGGGGGTGGCCCTTGACCCTGAGTCCCAAGTGATTGGATTCTGTCCCCAGTCTCTGGGGTCGATGTGTCCAATGGTGAGGCGATTCCTCGATCGGGGGGTGGTCGCTCACCTGTCTTTGTTTCGGCCACTGCAGGCGCCGACAGGTCTGGCCCGGTATTCAATTGCTAATATGTTGCAATTGTTCCCGGGGATAGCCGATTTAACTGTGGATGTCTGAATAGATTAGGTGTAAACAGTCCTGAATGCAACTGCGGATACCTGGGTTGATGGGCTGTTGATAGCCCTGAGTATCGATCTGGGCTACGTTCCCAGAGCCGAATATGCAAAACTGTCTGCAGCTGCCTGCTTGTGTCTTCTTGGCTGCTTTTCCCAGCAGTCTTTCGGTTTAGCCATTTTAAACTGGGTTTTGGCCAGATTAATCGGAACGCAGCCATTTTACATGGCTACAATACGATCATGGCTGATCTATGCTGGCCTCAACTCCTTTTCTGTGCCATTTCCTCATCGCCCTCTATTCCTCGATCTATCAAATATTTCTAGCCTCCACTTTAAATACATCTCATGATCCAGCCTCCACTATCCTCCGGGGCAGAGAATTCCAGAGATTCACCACCCTCTGCGAGAAGAACGATCTACGCACCTCATTTTAAATGACCGGCCCTTTATCTTGTAGTTATGTCCCCTTGTTCGAGACTCTCCCACGAGTGATAACATCCCAGCATCTACCCTGTTAAGCCCCTTCAGGATCTGATATGTTTGAATAAGGTCACCCCTCACTCTTCTAAACTCCAAGGAATACAAACCCAAACTATTTACTCTCTCTTGATAGGACAACGCTATATCCTTTTTTAGGTAAGGGTCCAAAACTGTACACAGTATTTCAGATGAGATCTCACCAACACCCTGTGGAATTGCAACAAAACCTCCCTATTTTTAAACTCCAAACCCTTTGCAATAAAGGCCATAATCTGTTTGCCTTCATAATTACTTGTTGGATCTGCCTGGTAGCTTTTTGTGATTCATGCACTAGAACACCCAGATTCCCTCACCTGCAGTCTCTCTCCATTTATATAATAATCTGCATTTTGATTCCTCCTATCGAAGTGCATGACCTCACACTTCCCCACATTGAACCCGGGTTCAATTCTGACCTTGGGTGATTCTCTGTGTGGAGTTTGCACATTCTCCCGTGTCTGCGTGGGATTCCTCCGGGTGCTACGTTTTCCTCCCACAGTCCAAAGATGTGTAGGTTAGGTGAATTGACCATGCTAATATTGGCCAAAAGTTAGGTGGGGTTACAGGGATAGGAGTAGGGGATTGAGCCTAGGTGCTCTATCAGAGCAAGGGCCAGTGCAGACTCGATGGGCTCAATACCTCCTTCTGGACTGTAGGGATTCTATGATTCTATTAAACTCCATTTGCCAGGTTTTTGCTCAATCACCCAATCTATCTATATCCCGTTGCAGAATCACAATAGCCTCATCACAACATGCCCTTCCACCTATTTACGCAAATTTGGAAACTTTACATTCTGTTCCTTCCTCCAGGTCATTAATGTAAATAATGAACAATTGTGGACCTGCCGTACTCCACTAGTTACATCTTTCCAGTCTGAAAAGGACATAATTATTCCAACTCTCTGTTTTCTATGTGACAGCCACTTTTCAATCCATGCGAACACACTCCCTCCAATTCCATGGGCTTTTACTTTATACACCAGCTCCAATGCGGCACCTTGTCAAATGTCTTTTGGAAATCTAAATACACTACATCTACAGGTTCCCTCTATCTACTCTCCCTGTTACATCCTCAAAGAATTGGAGCAAATTTGTCAAACATGATTTATCTTTTATGAAACTATGTTGACTAGCAATGATGTGGTGATGCCGACGCTGGACTGGGGTGGGCACAGTAAGAAGTCTCACAACACCAGGTTAAAGTCCAACAGGTGTATTCAAAACCACAAGCTTTCGGAGCACTGCTCCTTCATGAGATGAAGTTCCGAAAGCTTGTGATTTCAAATAAACCTGGCTTGTAGTTTCCTGCCTTCTGCCTTTCTCCCTTTTTGAACAAGGGACTCATATTGACTGTTTTCCAATCTTCTAGTACCCTCTCGGATTTTAGAAAGTTATGAAAAATTTCAACCAATGGGTCCACTATCTATGCAACCACTTCCATTAAAATTCACCTGAGGAAGGAGCAGTGCTCCGAAAGCTAGTGATTCGAAACAAACCTGTTGGACTTTGACCTGGTGTTGTAAGACTTCTTACTGTGCCCACCCTAGTCCAACGCCGGCATCTCCACATCATTAAAATTCTAGTTCATTGGATCCTGGTGACGTGTCCGCCTTTAGTCCCTTGAGTTTCTCAAATACTTTATCCCTTGTGAATGAGAATTTTGAAAGTTCGACCATGTTATTTGAAATCAGCCCATCTGATATCTGAGGGATATTTGCAATGTCTTCACAGTAAAGACTAATGCAAAAAGTTTATTTAGCATATTCGCCATTTCTTTGTTTGATGTTATTAATTCACCAGCCTCGTTCAGTAGATGTCCTAAGTTTACCTTAGCCGCCCGTTTCCTATTTATATATCTATAGAAAATCTTACTGTTTGTTTTTATACTGCATGCAAGTTTTCTCTCAATATTAATTTTCTCGTCTCGGACCACACACTGCATTGGATGGACTTGCAGGTGTTTTTGGGGGGGCGGCAGTGGAGGTTAGATGTGGGATTATTAGATGAGGAGGTTTGTGAGCGGGTGAAGGCTTCTATCCGGGGGTATGTGGAGCTGAATGGGGGAGGTTTCGGCTGCCACGCTATGGGAGGCGCTGAAAGCAATGGTTAAGGGGGATCTTGTATCAATACGGGTGCATAGGGCCGAGTGGAGATGTCGAGGTTAGTGGATAAGATCCTGCAGATTGATAGGAGGTATTCGGGAGGCTGGGTTGTTGAGTAGGGTCAGAAACTCCAAATGGGGTTTGGACTGATATCCACGGGTAAGGTGGTGGGGCAGCTGAGGAGGCCAGGAGGGCAGTCTATGAGTATGGAGAAAAGGCAAGTAGGATGTTGCCACACCAATTGAGGAAGCAGGAGGCGGTGAGGGAGATCAGAAAGTTGAAGGATAGGGGAGGGAATATGGTTTAGACTCAAGTGGGGGTGAATGGGGTATTTCAGTACTTTTACAAGAGACAATATGATTTGGAACCCGCGGCCAGGGTGGAGGGAATGAGGCATTTTCTTCGATAGGTTGGAATTCCCCAAGGTGGAGGAGGACCTAGTGAAAGGACTGGGAGCGCCAACTGGATTGGTGGAGGTGATGGAGGGTTTGGAGGCGATGCAGGTGAGGAAGGCCCCGTGCCGGATGGCTTCCCGTTGGAATTTTATAAAATGTTCTCTGGGGACCTGGGGCCCCTGCTGGTAAGGGAATTTAATGAGTCAAAGTAGAGGGAAAGGCTCCCCCAACATTGTCGCAGGCCTCAATTTCCTTAATTTTAAAGAAGGTAAGGACCTGGGGCAGTGTGGATCCTACCGCCCAATTTCATTGCTGAATGTGGATGCCAAGTTGCTGGCCAAGATCTTGGCCTCACGGATTGAGGACTGTGTGCCTGCGGGGTGATAGGGGAAGACCAGAAGGGAGGCATCTCTCGGCCAATATTAGACGTTTGGTAAACGTTATAATGATGCCCCTGGAGGGACGTAATGTGGAGATAGTGGTCGCTATGGACGCGGAGAAGGCCTTTGACCGGGTGGAGTGGGACTATTTGTGGGAGGTGCTGGGGCAGTTTTGGCAGGGATTTGTGGATTGGGTGGTCCGGCTGTTGTATCGGGCACCGGCAGCAAGTGTGCGGACGAACCGGGTGAGGTCAGAGTGTTTTAGGTTGCACTGTGGGACAAGGCAGGGATACACACTCTCCCCATTGCTCTTTGCCTTGGTGATTGGCAATGGTGCTTAGAGCATCAAGGGGTTGGCAGGGGATAGTGCGGGGGGGGGGGGGGGGGGGCGGGGGGGGGGATGGAGCATTGAGTCTCGCTGTATGTGGACAATTTTTGCTCAATATATCGAACCCACTGGACGTATCGGGGAATTATGGGCATCCACAGCCTTCTGCGGCAAAGAGATCCACAGATTCACCACCCACTGGCTGAAGAAATTCCTCCTCCTCTGTTTTAAAGGAATCACCTCAATAGGACAAGTTAAGTGAAAGAGGAAGAGCTGGGGAGGGTGCTGGAGGCTGAGTTATGGGAGAAGGCTCTGAGAAGGGTGAATGCATCCTCTTTGTGCGCTAGCCTTGGCCTCATTCAATTTAATGTAGTCCACAGGGCATATATGACGGTGGCCAGAATTAGCATATTTTTTGAGGGGAGGAAAGGTGTGGGCAGTGTGCGGGGGGGGGGGTGGCGGACGTTTTGGCCTTTGCCTCTCTGGTAGCCCGGAGACGGATCCTGTTGGAATGGAGGGACTCGAGACCACCGAAACCTGGGGTGTGGGTGAGCGTCCTCCTGGAATTCCTCAGGTTGGAAAAAAATCAAGTTCGCCTTGAGAGGGTCTGTGGAGGGGTTTGCCCGGAGATGGAAACTGCTTATTGACTTCTTCCAGGATAGTTAAATCAGCGGGGGGGGGGGGGGATTTGGGGTTTAAAAAAAGAGGAGGCAGAGAGGGTGGGGGGCATGGCAGGGAGGGTGGGGCACAGGGGTGTTGGTTGTTTATCTGTTATGAGATTTCCTGTTATTTTTGGTTTTAGTTGTGTTGATGTGTATATATATATATATATATATATACACATCAACACATAAATGCTTGAAAAAAACATTTTTAAAAAAGCAAGGAAGAAGGTGGCACCAAAGGAAGTCACGAGAAGTTGTGAACTTGAAAACAATGAAAAAGGCTGGAGTTGGGCAGCTGAAATTTGTCAGCTAACTCCCTAAAACTGGCAAACCTCCCCTCCACAAACAGATCGCCAAAACGCTCCAGGCCCTTCACTTTCCAAGATTTAAACATTGAGTCCAAACCAGATGGCAGAAGAAGGTGATTGTTATAAATTGGGACTAGCAAAGACCGGGAAAGGAACTGAAAGTGCTATCAAAACTCTTTCCAAATCCTATGAGAGAAGACCACCACTGGGTTTGAGGAAAATCTAGTGGGAGAAATGGAGAAGTAATTATGATAAGGAGAGTAGTAGTACAGAAGAGAGCCTCCATTTGGCCCTAAATAAAATCAGGGTTACTGATCCACAACAAAAGTATTTGAATGTTAGCAGCCCAGTGATAAAACAACAAATTGGGCAGGGCCAAGCCCCCCGACTGTCTATCCCGTTGGAGTAAAGTGCTCCGGGTTCTGGGATTCATATCCACCCAAATGAAAGCAGATATCAATTTGTTAACCTTGATAAAAAAGGGTTTGGGCAGAAAATTGGGAAGATATTGAAAGAAAAAGAAAAACCTCAGGAGTACGTTCATTTTAATTGTTTGAATCCTATCCGCCAAGGATAGAGGAAGGTTGTTCTACCTTTGTCAGTCCATTTTAACACTATTAATCAGGCTTCAGAAATTCAACTTATGAAGTGAGGAACCCCAGATAACAAATGTTTGTATTGGATTTGCAAAAAGGTAACATCTCCATTTGGGCTCACGAAGATCACAAAGAACATGTAATAACAAGAAATACAAAGTGTCCATCTACAGAGCCATAAAACAGATTGCATTTCGCACAACTTTGTTAAGTAATGGGTTAAGAGACATTGCAATTAGTTGTCTCATTTATGTTAAGTATCCATTAATTGACACTGATATGTAAAGGGGCTTCAGGTGGCCTCTGTCAGGTGATGTATAGTTAGAGTTTTGTGCAAAGTCTGTTGGAATGAAATAAATGAGTGTTTGTGAAACAGGAACAGAACTTTAGACTCTTCATACCACAGCAACTAAAACGTCTAACAATTGGTAGCAGAGGATGGTTGCTGTGTAAATGTGAAGGGTTGAAAGATACAACTTTTCCGATCAAACCAAGGAGTGAGTGAGAAAAGAAAAAAAAAGGGATATATGGCTGAACCGAGGATAAAGATGGCTGGATATGACTATCCTCCCTTATTTTCTGAAAGGGAATCGTACGACCAATGGAGAAGTGCAGTAGTTATGTGGACTAAGGTAACTGCTTTGGGAAAGAGAAAACAAGGTATGGCATTGGCTCTTTCTCTACCATATGGCAGTAAAATCCGAAACAAAGTGCTTTCTGAGCTGGAATTGGAAGAGTTAGACTCAGAAGAAGGTCTGGAGACTTTATTACATTATATGGATAAAATGGATAAGATTTATAAGAAAGATGACTTGTTAAGTGCGTATGAAGCATGGTCGGATTTTGATAAGTTCCGGAAAATGGAGGATATCTCCATGGAAGACTATATAATGGAATTTGGAAGACTATATAAAAGGCTGCAGAAACACAACTTGGAATTTCCACAGTCTGTGTTGGCCTTTAAATTACTTGACTGTGCTAGAGTGAGCAACATGGATAGGCTCCTGGTTTTGACAGGTGTTCAGTTTACTGATAAGGATACCTTATTCGAACAGATGACAAAAGCTTTACAAAAGTTTTTGGGGAAACATTCGATTCCAATTACTCTGATGACCCAAATAGGTCAGCCTGCAATAAGGCAGAATATGGAAGATACACTACTAACAGGATGGCGAAATCGTATGGCTACGAACAGGGCTCAAGACTATAGAAGGAGACCGAGACAAGGAAATTATGAAGACAGAAATCCAGTTAGAACCTACAATTGGAAGATGAACCCCAGAAATGCACAGGGCATGATAAATCGATGTTTTCGATGTGACTCTCAATACCATTATGCTTTCAACTGTCCAACTCGTTATGAGAGAGTGTTTGAAGCGACACATGACACGGAAGAGTCAGAAGACGAAAAAGATAGTGACCAGAAAGAAGACATTGTCCTATTGACAAGCAGTTTTACGACGGTAATGAGGGTGTTGGTTGCAGAATCGTTCGACTGTGCTGTATTGGACAGTGGCTGCACATCTGTGTGTGGAATTGACTGGTTAAAATGATACCTGGACTCTTTGAATGCTGAAAATCGTAACAAGGTTAAAGAATTTGAAAGTTCCACAAGTTTCAGGTTTGGGGATGATACTCTGAAGTTGCTGAAAAGAGTGGTGATCCCTTGCAATATTGCCGGAGTGAATCATTTCATTAGCACGGATGTTGTATCAAGTGACATACCTTTGCTTCTGAGCAGACCGTCGATGAAGAAAGCACACATGAAACTGGATATGGAACAGGATAAGGCAACATTTTTTTGAAAGAGAGTGGACTTACAATTTACACAGTCGGGACACTATTGTATTCCATTACTGACAAATAATATTTCAAGTAGAGTGGTTAAGAATGTGTTAATGACAGTTGAAAATGGGACTTTAGCTGATAAAAATCTTGTGGTATTAAAACTGCATAGGCAATTTGCACATCCGTCTCCTCGGAGGCTGAAACATTTATTAAAGGATGCAGGGGTAAGGGATGACGACTATACTAAACTGATAGAACAGGTTAGTGACCGCTGTGAAGTTTGTAGGACATACAGAAGGAAAGCAGCACGACCGATAGTAACCCTACCTTTGGCCAGGGATTTTAACAACATTGTGGCCATGGACCTTAAGATCTGGGATAAAGCAAATAATATATTTATTTTGCATTTTGTAGATTTAGCAACCAGATTTAGTCAATCAACGATTGTACGAAGTAAAGAAAAGAGAGTAATTCTGGATCAAATCGTGGAAAAATGGATAGGGACAGGAATGGGTCCACCGGCAAAATTCCTTACGGACAATGGGGGAGAATGTGCTAATGATGAGTTTAGGGATATGTGTGAAAACATGAATATCAGAGTTATGAATACGGCTGCAGAAAGCCCATTTAGTAATGGCGTCTGTGAAAGAAATCATGCTGTCATCGATGACATGCTTCGGAAAATGTTGGCAGATCGACCAAATTGCAGGCTAAATTCAGCTTTAGCATGGGCAGTACATGCAAAGAATTCATTGCAGATGGTTGGGGGCTATAGTCCTTATCAATTAGTGTTTGGTAGAAATCCTAAAATTCCGTCCATTTTGGATGACCAGCCTCCAGCTTGGGAGGGGACTACAATTAGCTCTGGTTTTGCTGAACATTTAAATGCATTACATAGCAGTAGAAAAGTTTTTTTGGAAGCAGAAGTCTCTGAAAGAATTCGCAGAGCTTTAAGACATAACGTATGGCCATCAGATTCCGTTTTTCAGCAAGGAGGCATGGTATACTATAAGAGAGACAATTCTAATGAATGGAAAGGCCCAGGGAAGATCATAGGCATAGATGGCAAAATAATTATTTTGCAACATGGTAATCAAACTGTTAGGGTACATTCATCAAGGATAATGGGTACAGATTACACATTTTCAAATTTCGACAGAGCAGACAGACATGACGAGGAACCAGAGTCATCTGGTACGCATGTGTTACAGAACTATGAGGACCAATTAACTGACATAGACAGGGTTTCTGTGGAGGAACACAACACTTCTGATAACCTCCGGTAACCCCACAATACGGATGTTCTGTCTCCTGGACTTTTCCCCAGGTCATTGAGCTTGGTTCTTAATAATTAATTGGCTTCAGCCACCGAGGCCAGATCAGACTCCAGAGACGTAATCCGACCACGGTGATCCACTAATGCTGCCTCCGTGCTCTAAATTGTCACTCCATGGACTTTGATGGTTTTACTAGTTTTTTTTCAAAACCACACGAATGAGGGCTAAGGCCTCTTCAATTGATCTTCTAACATCCACCAACATGGTTTGTTGGTGTTTATCAAGCTCTTTCGCCAATATAGAATTTACTGTGCAGAAGGAGGCCATTCATCAGGTCTGCACCAGCGCTTGGAAAGAGCACCCCACCTAAGCCCACACCTCCACCCTATCCCTGTAACCCAGTAACCCCACCAAACCTTTTGTTTTGGACACTAAGGGCAATTTAGCTTTGCCAATCCACCTAACCTGCACATCTTTGGACTGTGGGAGGAAACCAGAACACCCGGAGGAAACCCACGCAGACCAGGGGAGAACGTGCAGACTCCGCACAGACAGTGACCCAAGCCGGGTATTGAATCTGGGACCCTACACTAACCCTGGAGCTGTGAAGCAACTGTGCTAACCACTGTGCTACCATGCTGCCCAATATGGTGGTGAGAGCCTCGCCTGTTAGTGGGGTGGATAGAGAGGAAGAAGCCGTCTCTTCCATTTTACTTCCAGAGGATTCCTGAGATGCTTTATACTCCATTGACGGGTTTTGGCTCAAATTCCTCTTGGTTTAGCCTCCCCTTGGCATCTCACAAAAGAGAGAATTCTACCCATTAGATTTCACAAGTTTCCAAGGAGTAGATGACCCGTGGTGCCAAGAAAAAGGGCAAAAAGATCAGTTCTCCAGTGGGAGCCACCTCGTGTGTGTCTTAACCTTACATCGCGACACCAAAGTCCCCATTTTTCAGAGATTATAGCCTTGGAGACTCTGTTTAATTTAGTGCCTCTAACCTCCTACACAGAACCACCTTGCTCATTCTACCCATGTTGTTGGTACCTACATGGACCACGGCTACTGGATCCTTCCTCCCCCCTCCCCCACTGCAAGTTCCTCTCCAGCTCCGAACAAATGTCCTGAACCCTGGCACCAGGTAGGCAACACAGCCTTCGAAACTCTCAATCCTGGCTGCAGAAAACAGTGTCTATTTCCCATACAATACTATCCCCAACTCCGACTACGTTTGTCTTTTCTCCCCCCACTTGATCGGCTCCCTGAACCATGGTGCCGTGGTCAGCTTGTTCATCTTCCATAAAGTCCCCTCTCTCATCCACACGACGAGCAACAATTTCATACTGTAAGCACCCTTCCTGTTGATTCCCATATTTCTCCTTTCTTTATTTTGCTATTATCATTTTGATCCATGGATGCTTAATGGACATCCTTTTAAGTTGAGCAGAGGAAGTGAGGAATTAAAAGGTTACAAAAGTGAACACTAGCTTTCGAACAGTAGAACTCAGACTTATCGGCACCCGGGAGATCGGTGGGACTCTGTTCGATTGGTTGGCAGGCGACCAATGAATTGGCCAAAAGGCTGTATTCTGCCCAGAAACAGGCAGCAATTGGGTCCTGCTGAGTGGGATAATTTTCAGAGAACCAGGGAAGCAGTTTGAGTCCTGGACACTCAGTGGAAAGAACCGGCTCTCTTGATTTTCTCCAGAAAAGCTGTTTTGCTGCTGTATTTCTAAAACTGCAGAGACCTGCATGAATCTACAGTGACCCTCATTACAGACTGGAAACAGAAGCCTCGAACGGAAAGCTTGGACTGAAGAAAGGTGTGTTAGAAACAACCATCTGAAACAAAGACTCTTACCTTTTTTCTTTCATTATTTTTACACCCCTCTGTTTGTTTGTCGTGTGTGTGTAGAGCAGTGTTTTTCAGACTTTTTTTTCTCGGGACCCACTTTTGCCAACTGGCTGACCATGTTCGCATGCCCAGTCTAACCTGAGTCAAGACAGTGTTTGGGACATGAAGGTTTTCTTGCCCCGGGAAACGGATGGAAACAATATCATCGAGTTTTCCTGAACCATCTAGTTTTCCTATTCATAATCAATATGCAGTAGCTCCTGGTGTATTAACCTTATGTTATTACTAGTGCAAAAACTGCTATGAAGGAAGATCTAGAAACATGACTCGATGATGGACTCTACATAAAGTTAATCTCTGTCGGGAAAGTTCTGCAAAATTCCAACGGTAACCAAAGAAAACTTGGTGATTTGTGCATTTCCACATTCCTAGCAATTGTGAGAAGCCAAAGGAGCATTTATTTTGTGTAGGTTGAAAGACTGCACACTTAAGATATCAGAAAACTCATTAAAGGTTGTGAAATATTTACAAATTAATTCTTTTTTAAAATGCAGAATCTCTTACCTTCCTATTTCAGTGCTTAAAACATTATCCTTCCTGGTACCATTCCAAAAATAGAGTTGGGCATTATCATTCTGCAAGGCAGAGGGCGCAGATTTGGGAAGCTATGTCACTAAGGAGTATTTCTGGGTTCCAATTCTGGTATTGTTCAAAGCGCTGAGGGGCGAGTACTTTAATGTGGTTCGAAATAAATCACCAGGTGAATGGATTCTGGTGACTGCAACAGACTCCCAACACTGAGCTGTTGCAACAATCAATGGTGGGACTAATTGCAGCGAGCGAGGAGGCGCACAGTCAGTACAAGACATTCATTGCACATGGTTAAGTGAGCTCAACGACTATCCTTTGCTTCGATATTTTTCCTGTCTCTTTTGTCACAGTTCTGTCTCTCACTCACTTTCACTAGATTGTTCGAGGGGTAGGACTGTGTCCATGTACCCCAATCCCCCACGCTGCCTGTGTTAACAATAGTGCAAACCGTGCCCCTTAACTTGCACTGTTCTGACACCCACCTATGGCCCACCCGTAGGTTACGACCCGCACTTTGAAAAACCCTGGTGTAGAGGGTCGGGGCGAGTTAAGGTGTGTGTGTGTGGGGATGGGGTTTGCTGTCTAGGAAGTATTTTAATTTCCGCCTTTTGCAACTCAATTTTCTCATCTTTATTTCTAAGATCACTCTTAAATTAAGTATTTCCATTTCTTCATCCTTGTTCCTAATTTCTTCCTTTGTTCTATGTTTTAATGATTCAATCTCTTCATTTTTGTTCTTAAGTTCTCTGATACACGCAGCAATTGCTGTTGTTTTTGACAACTTAGATGCTTTTTTTGCCCTGTGATCCCCGTGTCTGTTCACAAAACCATTGCTCCGAGGTGCCTGACTCACTCCCTGTAGTTTCACAATCAAGTAGGCTACTAACTCTTTTTTCCATCCTTCATTTTATACTTCTTCTAATTAACTCAACACTTGTATGACATGACAATAGTTGGACACTTGTTTAGGCTGTAATGCAACCACTTTATTTTCAAGTGCCCACCCAGGGACACCAAAATGCTGCCCCCTCTACTCCTTAAGTCACACAAACTACAAAAGACTAATAGTATTCACCTAAAGACTCTTTATTTGTCCTAATATGTCACAAACTTCAAACTTGATGTCACAGAATCTATAGCTCAATGAATGTCACTTAACTCTTTAATGCAATGCATGTCACAGAGACTCTTTAACTCAATATACTAATAAATGTTACTCAACTCACGAATCAAACTTGAGTATCTCCTTAACAGAACAGCTGGCCAGGCCTTCCTCTTGGGGTACTTCACTGATCTCCGATCCATTAACTCGAGCGCGTCTTTTGCAGTGGCTGGTCCCAGGGTTTTCGCTCCCAAGGGTTTGATCACCCGTATTTTTATACCAAATTCTACAGCTTTCTCAAATGTTCGATGATGTGCATGATCCTCATGTGACTGAGGTCAATATTCCCGATGACTGATAAACAGGACACATCTGCTTCATGTTAACAATGTAGCTTCCCACCTTAACAGTCCTTTGCAACTATCAGATAACCCTCTTGCCCAGGGTCTACAAATGTCTGTCTAGTTCCAATGCCTGTTCCTCCTTTTCGCTATGAAGTTGCTATCTTTTGCTTATGACCTTTCTTGTAGGTCTTGTGCCTGGACACCTGTAGTTTCCAGCATTGTTCACTTTTTATTGCAGTATTGATCACATTTCCCATCATGCAATCTGGTTCGGCTCCAGTTGGAAGTTGATTTTATTTTAAACCAATGGTTACTAGAACATGGAATATGTTACTGCAAATGGCTGAGTTGGCTAATTCTATAAAGGGAAACAAAGAGCATGAAAACGGGTGCCGCATAAGAGATTGTTAAATGAGTTAAGAGTCCATGGTGTTAAGGATAAGATCCTGGCATGGATAAAGGATTGGCTGACTGGCAGAAGGCAGAGAGTGAGGATAAAGGGGTCTTTATCAGGATGGCAGCAGGTGACTAGTGGTGTGCCTCAGGGATCGATGCTGGTTCACAATATTTTTAATGATCTGGAAGAAGGAACTGTAGGCACTGTTGCTAAAGTTTGCAGATGATACACAGATCTGTAGAGGGACAGGTAGTATTGAGGAAGCAAGGGGGCTGCAGAAGGATTTGGACAGGATAGGAGAGGATTTGGTCAGGCTACACTTTTGTGAGAAATAAGAGGATGTTCGACACTTATGTGAGAAATAAGAGGATGATCAGAATGAGAGTAGGGCCGATCAGGGATAGTGTTGGGAACGTGCCTATAGTCTGAGGAGATGGGGGGAGGCCCTAAATGAATACTTTGCTTCAGTATTCACTGGAGAGAGGGACCTTGTTGCTCATGAGAACAGTGTGAACCAGGTTAATAGACTCGAACAGGTTGATATTAAGAAGGAGGATCGCTAGAAATTTTGAAAAGCATCAGGATAGACAAGTCCCCTGGGCCTGACAGGATATACCCAAGGTTACTACGGGAAGCGAGGGAGGAGATTGCTGCTCCGTTGGCGATGATCTTTGCATCCTCACTCTCCACTGGAGTAGCACCGAATGATTGGAGGGAGGCGAATGTTGTTCCCCTGTTCAAGAAAGGGAATAGGGAAATCCCTGGGAATTACAGACCCATCAGTTTTAACGTCTGTGGTGAGCAAAATATTGGAAAGAATTCTGAGAGATAGGATTTATGATTATTTAGAAAAACATTGTTTGATTAAAGAGTCAACATGGCTTTGTGAGGGGCAGGTATAGCCATCTGGGATGACCACTTCCAGAATACAAAATGGATGCTCACAAAGAATGTAGGGAAATGTGGACAATGCTAGACGACAAGCAGGCACAGTGCCTGAATGTATGTTTGGGAAGCAGTTACCAGACGGAATCGAAACTCTGGGTCGATTAGCATGTTGATGGCCCACCTTCGAGGAACAAAGGACTAACACTCCGGTAGTTGATACTGTCGCAGACATCCCGGCGCCAGAAAGACACAAACAAAGCAAGGCCAACGGCCACCTAGGACACGGCCAGCCATCAGGGCACCCACCCCTGTATTGGTTAAGATCGATACCAATGATCGAGAAGTGGCCCAATTAATTGGGACCAAGTTTAAGGCCCGCCTAAAAGCGCGCGAAGCCCCTCCAAGTATAAGAAGGAACCCCCACGAGAGATTCGCTCTCTTGGATTTGGCTCTCAGGCGGAGAGACCCATCCACCAGCATCACCAGAAGCAAGGAAGTTCAAGGTCAACGCTCGCTACCAATCGGACGATCTTAGCTGTTCTTCTGTTTCTCTTCGAACCCAACAGCCTCAGATCCGAACAACGGCCATTGTTCCTCTCACTAAGTGGGCACCCGAAGTTAAATATAGGCGTTAACGTTAGAGATAGTTTAGTTTGTAGTACTGTTGTGCATGAATAGATCTTACTGTGTGCGTAAATAAATAGTATTGACTTTGAACTAACTAACTGGTGTATTGGCTCTTTGATCGGTATTCAGGTTGAACCTTGTGGCGGTATCGAGAGATACCTGCCGACTCTGAAAGTGGAACCATAATTAGGATTAAGAAAGGCGACCATATTGACCGCCATATTTATAAACAGAGCAACACAGGTCATGCCTCACAAGCCTCATTGAATTCTTTGAGGATGTGACGAGGCACGTTGATGAAGGTCGGGCAGTGGATGTGGTGTATGTGGATTTCAGTAAGCATTTGATAAGGTTCCCCATGGTAGGCTCATTCAGAAAGTTAGGGGGCATGGGAAAGATGTGCTGGCCTTTGAAAGGGTCCAGAGGAGGTTCACAAGAATGATCCCTGGAATGAACAGCTTGTCGTTTGAGGAACGGTTGAGGACTCTGGGTCTGTACTCGTTGGGAGTTTGAGGGGGTATCTTATTGAAACTTACAGGATACTGCGAGGCCTGGATAGAGTGGACGTGGAGAGGACGTTTTCACTTGTAGGGAAAACTAGAACCAGACGACACAATCTCAGACTAAAAGGATGATCCTTTAAAACAAAGTTGAGGAGGAATTACTTCAGCCAGAGGGTGATGAATCTGTGGAACTCTTTGCTGCAGAAGGCTGTGGAGGCCAAATCACTGAGTGTCTTTAAGACTGAGATAGATAGGTTCTTGATTAATAAGGGGATCAGGGGTTATGGGGATGGGGAGAAGGCAGGAAAATGGGGAAGAGAAAAATATCAGCCATGATTGAATGGCAGAGCAGACTCGATGGGCCGAGTGGTCTAATTCTGCTTCTATGTCTTATGGGATGATCTGTGGGTTTTGAGTAGATCGCTCTGATTGAAGAGCTACTGCACAAGTATGCTGAGCTGAATGGTTTATTTTACTGTTTATTTTACTGTAATTTCTATGGTTTTATGACATTGGAGCATTTGCCTCCCTGACCCTATTCAAGTATACTGTTTTCCTAATATCAGTCCCAAATTTGACTTTTACAAATTCATGGGGTTTCAATATAGTATTTGGGATCAATCTTTTCTACCAGTATCTTATATTAAATGGCACTGGATAACATGATTAACTTTTTCAGAGTCTTGGACTTTTGGGCTAATCACCAAAAATATCAAAATAATCCATTGAGAGATTTCTTTGCTCTGAAGTTTTGTATAATTTAGAATTTTCTGAATCAAATACAAGTCACCAAAACCCCAAGGAGCACAACACTTTCACTTCCTATTTTAGCTCAGCATTACTCTTAACTCTGGTCTGGCTGCATTATTTTTTTTACCCATTCCTCAGTGTTCTGCATTTATCTTATGGTGCTGCTTATACAGTAGTACTAGCTTCCGCAGCTAAGAGGGGTCAGGCAGCAGAGGCACACTTGTGCATGTGCTGCAGCATTCATGACCATCAGGAAAGGTCCAAGAGCCAGAAATGAAAATCAGATGCATGACTTTTGAGCAACTACATGTGCAATACCTAGTTTATGTTTCACCCAATGCTATGGAATCAGTCCTACAATGTAAATGGGGAAAATTACACACCAGGTCAGATGCTTGGAGAATCCTAAAGTTAAATATTGATGATAGATCTGAACCCACATCATGGACTTTTAGTCTAAACTACTGGCAGATATGTTTTGGTGTAATAAGTTGGCAATTTCTAGTTCCTCTTAAGCCAGTAAGATCATCACTTGTGAAATGCTACTTACACAGCACATCTAATATTGGACTTTAATTTAAAAAATAAATACAACCTTTTGTTAAAATGGCAACCTATGTCAGCACAATCAATAGATTACAAAATCTTATTTAAACTGAAATTTCTGAATTACAATGTATATTCAAAGTTACAAAATTATTAAAACTGAGACCATTTAAAATACACTTTATACATTACTTTATACATTTAATTTCTATTAGAAACTTTAAAAAATATTTCATGGAGATGAAATAAAATTAAGAATTACTGGAACTATCTCCAAATTGGCTCACAATAATACACACACCCATAGCTGCAAACAACAAATAAAAGCGGTGTACCATCAAGAATTCAATAACTTCTGATACTAATTCTTGATATATGGTAAACAGGTACATATCAATGCCCCAACATTTGCATCCCTCTAATGGGACAGAGCATAACACATGAATTTCTGGCTCACAATGTATCAAATCTGCACAATCATGAACAGCAATAATCTTATGAACATATGAAATAGAAGCAAAAGTAGGCCACTTGGCCCCTTGGCTCTGCTTCGCCATTCCATAAGATCATAGCTAATCTGATTGTAACTTCAACCCCACATTCCTGCTTACCCTGATAACCTTTCACCCCCTTGTTAAACATGAATCCATCTAGCTCTGCCTTGAAAATATTTAAGGATTTTGCTTCCACTGCCTTTGAGGAAGAGTTCCAGAGACTCACGACCCTCTGAGAAAATATTTATCTTCATCACTCTTAAATGAGCGACCCCTTATTTTTAAACAGCGACCCCTCGTTCTAGATTCTCCCATAAGAGGAACCATCCTCTCCACATCCACCCTGTCAATACTCCTCAGGATCTTAAAGGTTTCGATCAAGTCGCCTCTTATTCTTCTAAACTCGAGTGGATCCAAAATTAATCTTACCACATCGTTCATACTGCTGGGTTCATTTATACTAGGTCAGAAAACGTGAAAGAGGTCTGACAATGATATTTTCTAATTTCATTAATCTGAAAAATAACTTTGTATCTGATTTTCTTGGTGGAACAGCATATTGGACTGCACAGTGACACATAATACTATAGAATGTAGATATTCCAATTCATTGAGCTTCCATTTTGCACCTGTAGAAGTTCATCGTGGACAAGGAGATTGCTGGCACCTAACAATTGTCTGGGTTTTTTTTGTCGCAAAGCTTTCAAAAGGAATTGATTTTTACCTAAAGTAAAGCTGTTGTGAAAAATAGATTTTGTGAAGAGTGAACAAAAAGATGCTAGTTGCACCCTGTTAATAGCTTTGTATTTGACAATAATAAAATGGAATAATAAAAAGGCTGAAACAAGCCTTTTATTTTATATGTTTTAAAAATTCTGTTTTTCGCAATTTGTATTGGCCATAAATATATTGACAGAAACATGAAGACGAAGATACCAAATCCAAGAACTTATTTCTCTTCAGCTGAGAAAGGGATGTTGTATTTATCTGAATCAGGCACAAAATGTATAGCACTTCAGTTACACACACACTTGAGATTATCCATTATATCATGATTGAACAGAAAAAAATGAAAGCATCTTACACCATCACCTCTTGTGCAAAGTTCCCCACCAGGAGAAAAATCTATTGTTAGTGCCAAAATATCAGAGATGCATTTTCACTTGCTTTCCTCTTCAAAACTCATTAAAACAAAGATTCAGCTACACTCAATGGCCTAAATGAAATGTCAGTGCCTTAACACAACGCCACATTAGTGTTCATTTTACACTGTTGGTTTCAGTTAAACGTGAAAACTTTCTCCACAGCCACAGGTTCCTTTGATGTTAGGATTGTGGAATATAAATTCACTAGCGAGCTTATTTTCAGTATAGTCCATTTTTGTTCCTAAAAGTGTCAACTGTGCCTTCTTTTCAATGAATATTCGAACACCTGCAAGATAAAATGAAAAGCAAATACATCCTTGTTACCATGGTAACAACAAATAGGCCTTCCTCTTTATACAATATATCTCATCATTACCTCTGGAATCTTCCAAGGATCTATTCTGGACTCTTTCTCCTCCCCCCCCCCCCCCCCCCCCCCAACCACACACATTTCTCATCTGTAGATGCCCTTTGACATCAACCAAGACTCCAATGTTAGGTTGCACGCATGTGCCAATATCACCTAACTCGGATTGGAAAACAGCTTGTCTGAACTTTGCATCCAGCCCTGGAGCTGCAGCAAGCTGGAAAACCTTGCCAGGTCATTCAGGGGTCTAAGAAGTATTCTCAGGAACACAAATCGGAAACCTGAGAGGGGAAATAACTCTGATTACCTGTTTTTTCATGTGGAGTGATCCTTGTTGAAAGATAACATGAAGTGGTTCAAGCCAAGGAATAGTGGCCAGAGGAGGGTGTTTTGCGAGATGGACTGCAGCTCCCATGAGAGGAGGGGAAAATGAACACTAAGATTTACAATGTAACAAGCCCTCTGATTATCTCCTGATTTCTGTTGACTTTGAAGTTAAATACTGGGTGTGACAGGTCTAACTGAAGTGATTTAAAGTGTCAGTTGGCACAAATATAGGCACAAAAATAACATTTACCAGTAATTGCTCATCAAATATTTAAAATGATCTGGCAAACATTTATGTAGTCCTGATTCAATAATTTATTGCTCAATAATTATTTTATCCCTTTCCATAACACAACCATTGTCTGTGCATCTGATATCTGCAAATGAATAGCTGTTTTCTGAATAACATTATTTAAATACTCTCAAGTTTAAATTCAGCAGCCATGGGCTCTTCCTGTGTTGTCATGTTCTAATCTTTATGTCCATCAATGATTACATTACTGTTAATTGTGATCACAACTCATGGTCGTGTATGTCATGCGCCAAACAGCACATCTTTAACACATCAACAATATATCCATACATTGGTTCTAGTTATTTCAAGCCATGTGGGCACACTTCCTCACATAGTTAAAATTAATCCTTAATCTACCATGAATTCATACAAAAATCTGATAAAAAGAAACTCAGCACAAAGTGTAAAAGGTTAAAAGCATTAAAATAATTCACATTTCTTAAGCACACCCATACTGCTGCTGAGGCGGGAGTTCCAGGATTTTGATTCAGTGACAATATTTCTAAGTCAGGATAATGCTGACTTTGAGGAAAATTGCAGGTGATGGTGCTCTCATGCGCCTGTTGCCTTAGTTCTTCGAGGTGGTAGAGGTTATGGATCTAGAAGGTGCTGCCACAAATTGCTGTAGTGCATCTTGTAGACTGTGCACAGTGCGCTGGTGAATGTTTAAGGTAGTTCATGTGGTACCAATAAAGGTGTGTTGCTTTCTCCTGGAAGGTGTGGAGTTCCTTGATTTTTGGAGCTGCACTCATCCAGCCCAACGGGGGTCATTCTATCACACTCTTAAATTTGTCCTTGTAGATGGTGGACAGTCTTTGGGGAGTCAGGAGGTGAGCTACCCACTGCGTCCCAGCCCCTGGTGTAATCTTAGCTCCAGTATTTATGTGGCTGGCCTAATTAAGTTTCTGCTCAATAGTGACTTCCAGAATGTTGAATGCAGAGAATTGAGTGATAGTATTGCCACTGAATGTTGAGGGGAAGGGTGAGATTCTCTTATTGGAGATAGTCATCACAGAAAACTTGTGTATCATATGTGTTACTGGCCACTTAATCAGCCCAAGTCTGAATGTTACCCAGATCTTGGCACGTGCAAGCAAAGATACATAAGTATCCGAGGAACTGTAAATGGTACTGAACATTGTGTAATCAGCAAACATCAGCACTGGCTCTATGATTTTTTTTTTAAAAAATGTTTTTATTAAGGCATTTGTGTTTGTGTTTATATATACACATACATACATCAGCACAACCAAAAAGAGAGCAAACAAGAATTCAAATAAAAAATAAATAGCCAACACTCCACCCTCCCTGCTGCTATGCGCCACCTCCCCTACCTCCTTTCTTAAACCCCCCCCCCCCCCGTTGACTGAACTATTCTTGAAGTAGTCAATAAGCAGTGACCCTCTCAAGGCAAACTTGATATTTTCCATCCTGAGGAATTCAGAGAAGTTGCTCACTCATGGTTTCAGAGGCCCCGAGTGCCTCCATTCCAGCAAGATCCGTCTCCAGGTTACCTGGGAGGCAAAGGCCAGCACATCGATCTCTCTCACCCCCTGGACTCCCGGGTCTTCCAACACTCCAAAGATTGCCACTTCTGGACTTGGGACCACCTTCACCCTCAACACCTCAGACATAAAGTCAGCAAACCCCTGCCAGACTCCCTCTAGCTTTGGACCGGCCCAAAACATGTGGACCTGGCTCCCCCCCACAACACCTATCCTCCACCCCCCCACAAAAAATCTCATCCTGGCCACCATCATATGTGCCCTGTGGATTACCTTGAATTGAATACTAGCCTCGCACATGAAGAGGATGCGTTCACTCTCCTCAAAGCAACCCCCCACAGTACAGCCTTCAACTCCCTTCCCAGTTCTCCCTCCCACTTGCACTGACTTTATGATTGAGGGAAGCCTTGATAAGCTAAGATGGCTGAGCAAGGATACTGCCCAGAGGAATGCCCTGGGGCTGAGATGAACTGACCTCCAACAATGATAACCATCTTTCTTTGGCTGTAATGTAGAGTTGCCTCACCCCCCCCCCCCCCGATTCCCATTGACTTCAACTTGGGCTCCTTGATTCCCACATTGCCGAATGCTACCTTTATGTCACTCACCTCATCTTTGGAAGTGAGCAGAACCCAAACTGAGCATTCGGTAAAGGCTATTTGATAAATGTGCTTGCTAGCACGGTGGGTGACACCTACTATCTCTTTGATGCTGATCCACAGTAGATGGGACAAGTATTTGTGCCCTGAGGGGCACAAATATCCTGGGGGAGAGATTTGTTAGTGCTCTTTGGGGGGGTTTAAACTAATGCAGCAGGGGCATGGGAACCTGGATTGTAGTTTTAGGGTAAGGGAGAATGAGAGTATAGAGGTCAGGAGCACAGATTTGACGTCGCAGGAGGGGGCCAGTGTTCAGGTAGGTGGTTTGAAGTGTGTCTACTTCAATGCCAGGAGTATACAAAATAAGGTAGGGGAACTGGCAGCATGGGTTGGTACCTGGGACTTCGATGTTGTGGCCATTTCGGAGACATGGATAGAGCAGGGACAGGAATGGATGTTGCAGGTTCCGGGGTTTAGGTGTTTTAGTAAGCTCAGAGAAGGAGGCAAAAGAGGGGGAGGTGTGGCGCTGCTAGTCAAGAGCAGTATTACGGTGGCGGAGAGGATGCTAGATGGGGACTCTTCTTCCGAGGTAGTATGGGCTGAAGTTAGAAACAGGAAAGGAGAGGTCACCCTGTTGGGAGTTTTTTATAGGCCTCCTAATAGTTCTAGGGATGTAGAGGAAAAGATGGCGAAGATGATTCTGGATATGAGCGAAAGTAACAGGGTAGTTATTATGGGAGACTTTAACTTTCCAAATATTGACTGGAAAAGATATAGTTCGAGTACAATAGATGGGTCATTTTTTGTACAGTGTGTGCAGGAGGGTTTCCTGAAACAATATGTTGACAGGCCAACAAGAGGCGAGGGTAATGAACCAGGCCAGGTGTTGGATTTGGAGGTAGGAGAGCACTTTGGGGACAGTGACCACAATTCGGTGACGTTTACGTTAATGATGGAAAGGGATAAGTATACACCGCAGGGCAAGAGTTATAGCTGGGGGAAGGGCAATTATGATGCCATTAGACGTGACTTGGGGGGGATAAGGTGGAGAAGTAGGCTGCAAGTGTTGGGCACACTGGATAAGTGGGGCTTGTTCAAGGATCAGCTACTGCGTGTTCTTGATAAGTATGTACCGGTCAGACAGGGAGGAAGGCGTCGAGCGAGGGAACCGTGGTTTACCAAGGAAGTGGAATCTCTTGTTAAGAGGAAGAAGGAGGCCGATGTGAAGATGAAGTGTGAAGTTTTGGTTGGGGCGATGGATAGTTACAAGGTAGCGAGGAAGGATCTAAAGAGAGAGCTAAGACGAGCAAGGAGGGGACATGAGAAGTATTTGGCAGGAAGGATCAAGGAAAACCCAAAAGCTTTCTATAGGTATGTCAGGAATAAGCGAATGACTAGGGAAAGAGTAGGACCAGTCAAGGACAGGGATGGGAAATTGTGTGTGGAGTCTGAAGAGATAGGCGAGATACTAAATGAATATTTTTCGTCAATATTCACTCAGGAAAAAGATAATGTTGTGGAGGAGAATGCTGAGCCCCAGGCTAATAGAATAGATGGCATTGAGGTACGTAGGGAAGAGGTGTTGGCAATTCTGGACAGGCTGAAAATAGATAAGTCCCCGGGACCTGATGGGATTTATCCTAGGATTCTCTGGGAGGCCAGGGAAGAGATTGCTGGACCTTTGGCTTTGATTTTTATGTCATCATTGGCTACAGGAATAGTGCCAGAGGACTGGAGGACAGCAAATGTGGTCCCTTTGTTCAAAAAGGGGAGCAGAGACAACCCCGGCAACTATAGACCGGTGAGCCTCACGTCTGTAGTGGGTAAAGTCTTGGAGGGGATTATAAGAGACAAGATTTATAATCATCTAGATAGGAATAATATGATCAGGGATAGTCAGCATGGCTTTGTGAAGGGTAGGTCATGCCTCACAAACCTTATTGAGTTCTTTGAGAAGGTGACTGAACAGGTAGACGAGGGTAGAGCAGTTGATGTGGTGTATATGGATTTCAGCAAAGCGTTTGATAAGGTTCCCCACGGTAGGCTATTGCAAAAAATACGGAGGCTGGGGATTGAGGGTGATTTAGAGATGTGGATCAGACATTGGCTAGCTGAAAGAAGACAGAGGGTGGTGGTTGATGGGAAATGTTCAGAATGGAGTACAGTCACAAGTGGAGTACCACAAGGATCTGTTCTGGGGCCGTTGCTGTTTGTCATTTTTATCAATGACCTAGAGGAAGGCGCAGAAGGGTGGGTGAGTAAATTTGCAGACGATACTAAAGTCGGTGGTGTTGTCGATAGTGTGGAAGGATTAGCAGGTTACAGAGGGATATAGATAAGCTGCAGAGCTGGGCTGAGAGGTGGCAAATGGAGTTTAATGTAGAGAAGTGTGAGGTGATTCACTTTGGAAGGAATAACAGGAATGCGGAATATTTGGCTAATGGTAAAGTTCTTGAAAGTGTGGATGAGCAGAGGGATCTAGGTGTCCATGTATATAGATCCCTGAAAGTTGCCACCCAGGTTGATAGGGTTGTGAAGAAGGCCTATGGAGTGTTGGCCTTTATTGGTAGAGGGATTGAGTTCCGGAGTCGGGAGGTCATGTTGTAGCTGTACAGAACTCTGGTACGGCCGCATTTGGAGTATTGCGTACAGTTCTGGTCACCGCATTATAGGAAGGACGTGGAGGCTTTGGAGCGGGTGCAGAGGAGATTTACCAGGATGTTGCCTGGTATGGAGGGAAAATCTTATGAGGAAAGGCTGATGGACTTGAGGTTGTTTTCGTTGGAGAGAAGGTTAAGAGGAGACTTAATAGAGGCATACAAAATGATCGGGGGTTGGATAGGGTGGACAGTGAGAGCCTTCTCCCGCGGATGGATATGGCTGGCACGAGGGGACATAACTTTAAACTGAGGGGTAATAGATATAGGACAGAGGTCAGAGGTAGGTTCTTTACGCAAAGAGTAGTGAGGCCGTGGAATGCCCTACCTGCTACAGTAGTGAACTCGCCAACATTGAGGGCATTTAAAAGTTTATTGGATAAACATATGGATGATAATGGCATAGTGTAGGTTAGATGGCTTTTGTTTCGGTGCAACATCGTGGGCCGAAGGGCCTGTACTGCGCTGTATCGTTCTATGTTCTATGTTCTAATTAGCTGGATTGTTTTTTGTGGACAGGACAACTTTCCATATTATCTGATAGATGCCCATACTGGAGCAGTATTGGAGCAGTTTAGTGAGGCATGCTAGGTTTGGAACAAAGGTCTTCAGCACCACAACCAGAATGTCGTTGGGACCAATAGCCTTTGCCCTACCCAGTGCATTCAGACATTTCTTGATATCACATGATGCAAATTGAATTAGCCAAAGAGTGTCACTTGTGATTTCAGGAGGCGGCTGAAGACTGTTGCAAACGCTTCAGCCTTGAGCTTGCTGTGAAGTGCTCCATTATTCAAGTGGGGGAAATGTGTGGAGCATCCTCCTCCTGTTCAAAGTCCACCACCATTCACACCTGGATATGGAGAATTGCAGAGCTTTGATCTATTGGTTATGGGATTGCTTAGCTGTGTATAGCATGCTGCTTCTACCATTTTAACACGTATGCGGTCTTAAGTTGTGGTTTCACGAGGTTGGCACCATCTTCTCCAGGACAATGAGGGATGGGTAACAAATGTTGCCCTTGTCCTTCCAAGTGGTAAGACATCTTAATGAGTACTGATGTGGTACTTCATTGGTATGGTACAGTGACGATTCTAGGAATTAATGTTATGATTAAGAAATAAAACTTGAATTGTTTTTAATTGAAACAGAGAAGGTCAGGGCAGCTGGAAACTCAGGGGTTACATATATTTTTTCGTTTTTCCAATTAAGGGGCAATTTAGTATGGCCAATCCAGCTACCCAGCACATCTTTGGGTTGTATGGGTGAGACCCATGCAGACACGGGGAAAATGTGCAAACTCCACACGGACAGTGGACCGGGATCGAAACCGGGTCCTCAGCGCCGTGAGGCAGCAGTACTAACCACTGCGTCACCATGCCAGGGGTTATATATTTGACATTGATTTGGATGAACATTAGAGGAATATAAAAGAATTAAGAGAAAGAACTGTGAAACAGAATTATGATCAGTTTAAAAGTTAGCATAATACAGAAGTAAAATCCACATGGCTTTCCTGTGTGCTATAATGTTTATGTCCAAAAATAACAAAAACAATCTGTAAAAATTTGGTAATACTATGTTTAAGTCATAGCAGCATCAGTACAATACCTGTACGAAACAATTAAGAGATAAGGATTTACGTTACAAGTGGAGTTGAATCAAAAATTTTTGTTGGACTCAAATAACAGGAAGGGGTCACCTGCCTGAATATAATTATAATATACATAGACATGCTGCGGATACAAAGTAACTTTGTGTAACGGGAGATTTAAGCAGGTCAAAAAACAAAGTTCCTTTATTCCGCTGACATAAAACTGCATAAATTGTCAATGGAAAATGCAACTCCAAGAAACAACTACTTAGACTATTTGATTCTCCAGATCTCGGTGTTAGATAGGGCCATGGCTACTCACCCTCCACCCCTCAGCTTGTCAAAGACACTACTCCCTACAGGACAGGGTCCACAGAAGGTGACCAGTATCCCTGCTCGGTGAGGGCACCATCTTCAACTGCTGTTAGAGGCCCCACATTATTTGGGATTTTGACCCAAGTGTAACAATCTTTCATTTGCAAGATTGGAAACAATATTGATATTTAATGAAGCCAATTTTCTTGCAAAGTCCAAATTTCACAAATTAAACCTGGAACACTACCTTCAAAAGCTTGATTCTATTCTAGGCAGATGATTTTCCAGAAAATATTAAAGTCTCACGAACTTTGTATTGAATCGTGCAATAACTTGAATAATAATAATCTTCATTATTGTCACAAGTAGGCTTACATTAACACTGCAATGAAGTTGCTATAAAAATCCCCTAGTCGCCACATTCCGGCGACTTTTCGGGTACACAGAGGGAGAATTCAGAATGTCCAATTCACCACCTGTCTTTAAGGACTTGTGGGAGGAAACCGGAGCACCCGCAGGAAACCCACACCGACACAGGGAGAACGTGCAGACTCTGCACAGTAAGAGACCCTGGCGCTGTGAAGCAACAGTGCTAACCACTATGCTACTGTGCCGCTAGCTATCAAACCTATGCATTAATCTCTTTTCTCACCCAAATAAATCAATGGCTGAGAGATTTTAGTAATAGGCAGTTTATTTAAAGGCAGTTACTTATTAGTGATCATGCCAAATTTGCCAACATTACTTCAAAAGCTACCTAGATTAGTGTGGGGTTGCTAATATGATTGTAAATTTTTTCTCATAGGATACCTCTGGAGGTTAATTTGTAAAGCAGTGCAAGTAGTTTTTCTTTACATTGTCGAATTTATTTATTTTTTCTTTGTTTTTTGGAATTGTAGTTGTATAAATTTACCTAAAGTTTAAGACATGGCAGGAGATCCCAGACCCGTGTCATGCTCGGATGGACTCACTTTGGAGCCTCCGCGATGCTGAGGACGTCGTGGATAGCATGTTTAGCGAGTTGGTCACACCGCAGGTGAAAGTTACTGAGGGAGATAGAAAATGGATGACCAAAAGACAGAGCAAGAGTAGGAAGGCAGTGCAGGTGTCCCCTGCGGTCATCTCCCTGCAAAACAGATATACCGCTTTGGATACTGTTGAGGGAGATGGCTCACCAGGGGAAGGCAGCAGCAGTCAGGTTCATGGCACCGTGGCTGGCCCTGCTGCGCAGCAGGGCAGGAAGAAGAATGGCAGGACTATAGTGATAGGGGACTCAATCATAAGGGAAATAGACAGGCGGTTCTGCGGATGCAATCGAGACTCCAGGATGGTATGTTGCCTCCCTGGTGCAAGGGTCAAGGATGTCCCGGTGTGGCTGCAGGACATCCTTGGGGGGGGGGGGGGTGTGAGGGTGAGCAGCCAGCTGTCGTGCACATAGGCACCAACGATATAGGTAAAAAACAGGACGAGGTCTTACAAGCTGAATTCAGGGAGTTAGGAGTTAAACTAAAAAGTAGGACCTCAAAGGTAGTAATCTCAGGATTGCTACCAGTGCCACGAGCTAGTCAGAGTAGGAATGTCAGGGTAGATAGGATGGATGCGTGGCTCGAGAGATGGTGCAAGAGGGTGGGATTCAAATTCCTGGGGCATTGGAACCAGTTCTGGGAGAGGTGGGACCAGTACAAACCGGACGGTCTGCACTTAGGCAGGACTGGAACCGATGTCCTGGGGGGGGGGGGTTGCTAGAGCTGTTGGGGAGGGTTTAAACTAATGTGGCAGGGGGATGGGAACTGAAGCAGGAAGTTGGAAGGTAGTAAAACAGGGACAGAAACAAAAGGCAGTAAGGGGGAAAGTGTAAGGCAGAGAAGCCATAGTGAAAAATCAAAAAGGGCGACAGTACAAGGTACAGTGACTGAGGGGAGCTCAGTGAATATGCCCAGTAATACTAAAAGGAATAAAACGGGAAGTAAAAACATTAATGGTAAGCGACGCGGCAGGTTGTTACATGAAGATGTGAGTTCAACGACAAGGAAAATTAGGAGGAAAGTTAAGAGGAAATATAATTTATGAAAGGTTACGGATCGAGGTGTTAAGATTTAAAACAGAGGTAAAAAAGCCAACATAAGTGTACTTTACCTGAATGCTCATAGTATTCGGAATAAGGTAAATGAGTTGATGGCGCAAATCATCGTGAATGGCTATGATTTAGTGGCCATTACTTAAACATGGTTAAAGGATGGTCACGACTGGGAGTTAAATATCCGAGGGTATCAAACTATTCGGAAGGACAGAGTGGATGGTAAGGGAGGTGGTGTAGCTCTGTTATTTAAGGATAACATCCGGGCAATAGTAAGGGATGACATCGGTGCTATGGAGGATAAGGTTGAATCCATTTGGGTGGAAATCAGGAATAGTAAGGCGAAAAAGTCACTGATAGGAGTAGTCTATAGGCCACCAAATAGTAACATTATGGTGGGGCAGGCAATAAACAAAGAAATAACGGATGCATGTAGAAATGGTACAGCAGTTATCATGGAGGATTTTAATCTACATGTCGATTGGTTTAACCGGGTCGGTCAAGGCAGCCTTGAGGAAGAGTTTATAGAATGTATCCGCGATAGTTTCCTAGAACAGTATGTAATGGAACCTACGAGGGAACAAGCGGTCCTAGATCTGGTCCTGTGTAATGAGACAGGATTGATTCAGGATCTCATAGTTAGGGATCCTCTCGGAAGGAGAGATTTTAAAATTTGGTGGAATTTAAAATACAGATGAGGGTGAGAAGGTAAAATCAAACACTAGTGTTTTGTGCTTAAACAAAGGAGATTACAATGGGATGTGAGAAGAACTAGCTAAGGTAGACTGGGAGCAAAGACTTTATGGTGAAACAGTTGAGGAACAGTGGAGAACCTTCCAAGTGATTTTTCACAGTGCTCAGCAAAAGTTTATACCAAAAAGGAAGGACGGTAGAAAGAGGGAAAATCGACCGTGGCTATCTAAGGAAATAAGGGAGAGTATCAAATTGAAGGAAAAAGCATACAAAGTGGCAAAGATTAGTGGGAGACTAGAGGACTGGTAAAACTTTAGGGGGCAACAGAAAGCTACTAAAAAAGCTATAAAGAAGAGTAAAATAGATTATTATTTTAAAAATATATTTTTATTCAAATTTTCAACAAATCCCTTACAGAAATAAGAAAAAACAAAGAACACATAAACATCTTATAGCTATGTCACGTATTCCCCCAATATACAAGCCCCCCATTAAACGATAATAAACATAGTAGCAAACATAAAGTACCCCCCCCCGGGTTGCTGCTGCTACTGTCCACCTCCTAACGCTCCGCTAGAAAGTCTAGGAACGGTTGCCACCGCCTGAAGAACCTTTGCACAGATCCTCTTAAGGCAAATTTTACCCTCTCCAATTTAATGAACCCTGCCATGTCGCTGATCCAGGCTTCCACGCTTGGGGGCCTCGCATCCTTCCACTGTAGCAGAATCCTCCGCCGGGCTACCAGGGACGCAAAGGCCAGAATACCGGCCTCTTTCGCCTCTTGCACTCCCGGCTCGTCCGATACCCCAAATAGTGCGAGCCCCCAACTCGGCTTAACCCGGGTGTTTACCACCTTAGACACCGTCCTCGCAACACCCCTCCAGAACCCATCCAGCACGCCCAGAACATATGGGCGTGATTTCCTGAGCTCCCCGAACACCTCACACACCTGTCCTCTACTCCAAAAAACCGACTCAGTCATGTGTGCCCTGTGCAGAACCTTAAATTGTATCAGGCTAAGCCTGGCGCAAGAGGAGGAAGAATTTACCCTACCCAGGGCGTCCGCCCACGTACCCTCGTCTATCTCCTCCCCCAGCTCCTCCTCCCATTTACCTTTCAGCTCCTCCACCGAGGCCTCCCCCTCCTCCTGCATCTCCTGGTAGATCGCCGAGACTTTGCCTTCATCAACGCACCCCCCCCCCCCCCCCCCCCCCGAGAGCCCCCTATCCTGGATCCTACGTGCTGGCAGCAGTGAGAATTCTCTCACCTTCCACCTTACAAACGCCCTTACCTGCATGTACCTGAAGGCATTTCCAGGGGGAGCCTGAATCTTTCCTCCAACGCCCCAATGCTCGCAAACATCCCATCTATAAACAGGTCCCCCATCCTTCTAATACCTGCCCTGTGCCAGCTCAGGAACCCCCCATCCATTCTCCCCGGGACAAACAGATAGTCCTCTCGGATCGGGGACCACACCAAAGCCTCTGCCGTCCCCCTCTGGCGTCTCCACTGCCCCCAAATTTTGAGGGTCGCCGCCACCACCGGACTCATGGTGTACCTTGTCGGCGGGAGCGGCAGCGGCGCCGTCACCAGCGCTCTCAGGCTCGTGCCCACACAGGACGCCATCTCCAGCCTCTTCCACGCTGCCCCCTCCCCCTCCATTACCCACTTGCGTATCATCGCCACATTGGCAGCCCAGTAGTACCCACACAGATTCTGTCCCTGCTCAGTTCCAGTAACACCCTTCTCACCCTCAGGGTCTTTTTCGCCCATACAAATCCCATGACGCTCCTGCTGACCCGTGTAAAAAAGGCCTTCGGGATCAGGATGGGGAGGCAGTGGAATACAAAAAGGAACCTCGGGAGCACCATCATCTTCACCGACTGTACCCTAACTGCCAGGGAGAGCGGCAGCATATCCCACCTTTTAAACTCCTCCTCCATCTGCTCCACCAGCCTCGTCAAGTTGAGCTTGTGTAGGGCCCCCCAGCTCCTGGGCACCTGGATCCCTAGGTACCGAAAACTCCTTTCCGCCCTCTTCAGTAGAAGCTCATCTATCCCCCTTCCCTGGTCCCCTGGGTGTATCACGAATAGCTCACTCTTCCTCATGTTGAGCTTATACCCGGAAAAGTCTCCAAACTCCGAGGATCCGCATCACCCCTGGCATCCTCCCCACCGGGTCCACCACATACAGTAACAGGTCGTCGGCATACAGCGATACCCGGTGTTCCTCACCCCCCCTGCACCATCCCCCTCCAGTTCCTGGACTCCCTCAAAGCCATTGCCAAAGGCTCAATTGCCAATGCAAATAGCAGGGAGGATAGGGAGCACCCCTGCCTCATCCCCCGGTACAGCCGAAAGTATTCCGACCTCCTCCAATTTGTGGCCACACTCACCACCGGGGCTTCGTACAGTAACCTAACCCAACTAACGAACCCCTCCCCGAACCTGAACCTCCTCAACACTTCCCACCGGTACCCCCACTCCACCCTATCGAAGGCCTTCTCCGCATCCATAGCCGCCACTATCGCTGCTTCCCCCTCCACTGCAGGCATCATGATTACATTTAGGAGCCTCCGCACATCGGTGTTTAGCTGCCTTCCCTTCATGAAACCAGTCTGGTCCTCGTGCATCACTGCCGGTACACAGTCCTCAATTCTGGCAGCCAACTCTTCGGCAACAGCTTCGCATCCACGTTGAGGAACGAGATTGGCCTATACGACCCACACTGTAAAGGGTCCTTGTCCCGCTTCAAGATCAGTGAGATTATCGCCCTGGACATCGTCGGGGGTAGGACCCCCCCTCCCTCGCCTCATTGAAAGGCCTCACCAGTAATGGGCCCAACAGGTCCATATACTTCCTGTAAAATTCCACCGGGAACCCATCTGGCCCCGGTGCCTTCCCCGCCTGCATACTCCCCAGCCCCTTAGCTCCTCCAGCCCTACCAGTGTCCAAAGCCCCACCACCTGCCCCTCCTTTACCCTCGGGAACCTCAGCCGGTCCAGAAAACGACGCATCCCCCCCGCCCCCCCTGTCAGGGGCTCAGACCTATACAGCCCCTCATAGAAGTCTCTAAATACCCCATTTATTCCCACCGCACTCCGCACCGTTCGCCCCTTTATCCCTAACTCCCCCAATCTCCCTCGCTTCCGAAGCTGGTGTGCCAGCATCCGGCTAGCCTTCTCCCCTTATTCATACACCGCCCCTTGCACCTTCCTCCACTGCACCTCCGCCTTCTTGGTAGTCAACAGGTTGAACTCAGCCTGGAGGCTTCGTCGCTCCTTGAGTAGTCCCTCCTCGGGGACCTCTGCATACCTCCTATCTATCCTTAAAATCTCCCCCATCAACCTCTCCCTCTCTCTCCTCTCCTCTCCTTCCCCTCCTTGTGGGCCCTAGTGGAGATTAGCTCTCCCCTAATCACTGCCTTCAGCGCCTCCCAGACCACCCCTACCTGCACCTCCCCTTTATCGTTAACCTCTAGCTATCTTTCAATGCACCCCTGGATCCGCCCGCTCACCTCCTCATCCGCCAGCAAACCTACCGTGCCACAGCGGGCGCTGGTCCTTCTCCTCCCCTAGCTCGAGCTCCACCCAATGCAGGGCTTGGTTTGAGATGGCTATGGTCGACTACTCCGTGTCCTCCACCCTCGGGATCAGCGCCCTGCTCAAAACGAAGAAGTCAATCCGGGAGTAGACTTTATGGACGTGGGAAAAGAAAGAATTCCCTGGACCCCGGCCTAACAAACCTCCATGGGTCCACTCCTATCTGGTCCATAAATCCCCTCAACAACTTGGCTGCCGCCGGCTTCTTACCCGTCCTGGACCTAGAGTAGTCCAATGCTGGATCCAGTACCGTATTAAAGTCCCCCTCCATTATCAAGCTCCCTGCCTCCAGGTCCGGAGTCCGGCACAACATGCGCCGCATAAATCCGGCATTGTCCCAATTCGGGGCATACACATTCACCAAGACCACCCGCACTCCCTGCAGCTTACCACTCACCATCACGTACCTACCTCCATTGTCTGCCACGATGCTCAGCGCCTCAAACGACACCCGCTTCCCCACCAAAATTGCCACCCCTCGATTCTTTGCGTCCAACCCCGAGTGGAAAACCTGCCCTATCCACCCCTTTCTCAGCCTAACCTGGTCTGCCACCCTCAAATGCGTCTCCTGGAGCATGACCACATCTGCCTTCAGTCCCTTCAGGTGCGCGAACACACGGGCCCTCTTGACCGGCCCCTTCAGGCCTCTCACATTCCAAGTTGTCAGCCGGATCAAAGGGCTGCCCCCCCCCACCCCCCGCCGATTAGCCATCTCCCTTTCTAGGCCAGCCGTGTGCACGCGCCTCCCGCACTCTCCGTTCCCCCCAGCGGCAGACACCCGCCCCGACTCTCTCTTCAGGCTCCAGCTCCCCTTTGGCCAATGCAGCAGCAACCCAGTCACCCCGCCCCCCCCCCCCCCCCCCCCACCCCCCCACCACAGATAGGTCCCCCCCTAGCTGCGTTGTACCCCCCATAGCACTCCTATCAGTCAGCTGACTCCTGCTGACCCCGGCCGCTCCCGCCACTCCATCGACCCTCCCAGTGTGAGAATAGCACGGGAAAAAGCCCGCGCTTTCCACCAAGCCGGCCTCGCCCCCTCTGGCGCAGCTCCCTTTCGCGGCCTGATCCCAGCTCCTCCACCTCGGGCCTCCCCCCGCCCCCCCCCCCCCAATGGTGCCCCCTCTTCCAACCACCGACGCCCGCACTCTCACCAAACCCCCACTACGAACCATTTCACCCTATCCCACCCAGCACCCAAAAAAAACAGTACCAAACAGAACATAACATCCCCCCAAAACACAACAATCACATCCATCCCTTCGCAACCGACCCTCAATCCGAGTCCAACTTTTCGGCCTAAATAAAGGTCCACGCCTCCTCCGCCGTCTCAAAGCAGTGGTGACGGTCCTTGAAAGTGACCCACAGTTGCACCGGCTGCAACATTCCAAATTTCACCCCCTTCCGATGCAGAGCCGCCTTAGCCGGATTGTACCCGGCCCTCTTCTTGGCCACCTCTGCGCTCCAGTCCTGGCATATCCAGACCTCTGCATTCTCCCACCTGCTGCTCCGCTCCTTCTTTGCCCACCTTAGGACACACTCCCTATCCATGAAGCAGTGGAACCGCACCAGCACCGCCCGCGGCGGCTTGTTGGGCTTGGGCCTCCTCGCCAGGACTCGGTGGGCCCCCTCCAGCTCCAGGGGCCTCGGGAGGGCCCCGCGCCCATCAACATGTTCAGCATCATGACCACGTATGCTCCAACATCCGACCCCTCCACTCCCTCCGGGAGACCCAGAATCCGCAGGTTCTTCCTCCTCAACCAATTCTCCATGTCCTCGAACTTCTCCTGCCATTTCTTATGCATCGCCTTGTGCGCCTCTACCTTCACCGCCAGGCCCAAGATCTCGTCCTCGTTCTCCGAGGCCTTTTGCCGCACCTCCCGGATCGCCGCCCCTTGGGCCTTGTGGGTCTCGAGCAGCTTGTCTATCGAAGCCTTCATCGGCTCCAACAGCTCTGCCTTCAATTCCGTGAAGCAGCGCTGGAGAAACTCCTGTTGTTCCTGCAACCACTGCTCCCACGCTGCCTGGTCTCCACCCGCCGCCATCTTGGTTTTCCTCCCTCGCACTTTTCGCTGCTCCAAACTACTTTTTCACCACTCCACTCCTGGTCCAATCCATACAGTGCCGGGGAAATGTTACTGTCACCTTCCCACACTGGGAACCGTCGAACAAATGCCGCTGGGGGCCCTAAAAAGAGCCCAAAAGTCAGTTTCTGACGGGAGCTGCTGAACATGCGATTTAGCTCCGCATAGTGGGAACCGGAAGTCGAGTAAAATAGATTATGAGAGTTAACTAGCTCAGAATATAAAAACAGATAGTAAAAGTTTCTACAAATATATAAAACAAAAAAGAGTGGCTAAGGTAAATATTGGTGGACTTCCGGTGGCGTGGGCGAGCAGGGCGGCCGCAACAACAAGAGCTCCCGCAGGTGGCCGCCATTCGCGGCGATTTCAGAGAAATCCCCGAGTCCTCACACTCCCCGACTATCGTCGGCCTTTGGGGCCGCCACGAGCAACCAGCGAGGCCGGTTTCAAAACCGGCGAGGAACCCCGCGCGGGTGTCGGGCGCTGAGGCGTCGGGGGCCCGGCGCGGCAGGTCAGAGCAGCAGGGGTGGAGCTACGAGGAGGCCGAGGCGGCAGGCCCGAGACCAGGGCGCTATGTAGGGAGGGTGCTCCACGTCGGATGGCTCCCACCTAGGAAGAAGAAAGAAGGTTGAAGCCTGGTCCCAGGTGAATGCAGAGGAGAAAGAAAGAAGATTTAAGGAAGTTTGGTGAAAGTTTTTTTTTTCTCTCCCCCTTTTTTTTGTTCAAAAAAAAATGTCAGATTGATGAAGGGCAGGAGGGTGAAGGGGGAGAGAGGAGAAAAGAAAGAAGATAAAAAACAATAAGCTGCTAAAGGATGCGAAGAGCAGCGTCGAAGAAAGGAGGAAACGCGGGTTCGCCGCCGAAGGAGAAGACGAGCAAAAGTGTTGACAGGATGGCGGAAGCTGAACTGCAAGGCGGGGCCGCACTACTTACGGTGGAGAAGATGACCGAGGTGATGGCGGTGGAGCTGGAAAAACAGTTTGTGAGGCACATGGAGGCCTTGAGGAAAGAGACGGCGGTCGTGTTGAGGTCATTGGTGGAGGAGGCAATCGGCCCGATGAGGGTGGAGGTGGTAAAGGCATCGGCCGAAGTGAGAGAGCAGGGCGAGAAGATGAAGGAGGTGGAGGAGGCCGTGACACGACATAGCGACCAGGTCACCTCGATGGGGGACGAGCTGCGGAGGGTGGTGGAGGTTAACAGAGGACTCCGAGCAAAGCTGGAAGACTTGGAAAACCGCTCAAGGCGGCACAATTTGAGAATTGTGGACTTGCCCGAAGGGACAGAGGGCCCAAGGCCAATGCAATACTTCGCTGAGAAGTTTGCGGAGCTGAGGGGGGAGTGTGAGAGCCCCACCCTGTACGAGCTAGACTGAGCTCATCGGTCATTAAGGCCGAAGCCCAAAGTGAACGAGCCGCCAAGGGCAGTAATTATTTGCTTCCATAAGTTTTGCATGAAGGAGAAGGTATTAAGCTGGGCGAAGCAGGAGCGTGAGGTGCTGTGGGATGGTACTGGTGTTCGGATCTACCAGGGCTTGACGGTGGGGTTGGCAAAAAGACAAGCGGCGTTTGGGTGAGTGAAGGCAGCTTTGTACAAGAAGGGGGTGCGAGTTGGTGTGGTGTACCCGGCGAAGTTGAGAGTAACATATGACGCAAAGACTTTTATTTTGAGACAGCGGAGGAGGCTGAGGCGTTCGTGAGGGCAGAAGGCTTGGGACAGACGTGAAGAGCGGAACTGGAAGAGAGACTGTGGACTGTGTTTGAGCGGCTAGAAAATGTACAAATGTTACAACTTTCTTTTTACTGATTTGTATTGAAATTTACTTCTCTTTGCATTGTTACAGAGTTCAAGTTAATGGCGTTCTGTGTTGCGACGGTTAAATGCTATGTTAGTGAATTGTAGGGGTTGGATTGTTGGGTTTGTTTTGGTGTTTCTTTCTCTGGGACTGGGTGGAAGGGGGTGAGAGGTCTTGGCGGGGGGAGCCACCCGCGCTAGCTAACTAAAGTCACTTAGTGAACGGGAGGGAGGTGAGAGGAGGACTGCGGACGTTGGAGCCTGGATAGCAGGCTTCAATGGGCCTACGAGGCGAGCAAGAGGGGGTGGAGGGATGGATGTTTGGGGATGTTTTTGTAGGGCGGGTTCTTGGGAGGGGGGGGAAGGGGTTCGATGTTAACAATGGACAGGGGTGGGTCAGGCTTATGGGGCGGGGCCCGGTGGTATGGTGATGGTGGATAAGAAAGGTGGGGGGGGGGGGGGGGGGGGGGGGTGAGAGACCCCCAGTAAGGATAGTCACGTGGAACGTGAGAGGGCTAGGTGGTCCGGTCAAGAGGTCAAGGGTGCTTGCACATCTTAAAAGTTTGAAAGTCGATGTAGCAATGCTGCAGGAGACTCACTTGAGGGTGAAGGACCAGGTGAGACTTAAAAAGGGCTGGGTTAGCCAAGTGTTTCACTCCGGATTTGATGGAAGGGCTCGAGGGGTAGCGGTGCTGGTCAGCAAAAGGGTACGCTTCCAGATGGAGAAGGTGGTGGCAGATCAGGGGGGTAGATATGTGATTGTGGCAGGGGCGCTGGAGGGGAGATTAGTGGAGCTGTTAAGTGTATACGGTCCCAATTGGGACGATGTGGGATTCGCGAGGAAGGTGTTTGGGGCTATTCCCGACTTGGACACGCATGAGCTGATTGTGGGGGGGGGGGGGGGACTGGAACTTGGTGCAGGAGCCAAGGTTGGACAGATCACGGCCGTGCTCGCTGGTCCCATCAGGGGGGGGCGAAGGCGCTGGCTGGGCGAATGGTGGAAATGGGAGGGGTGGACCCTTGGAGGTTCCTGCACCCAAGGGAACGAGAGTACTCGTTTTTCTCAGCGGTCCATAAGGTATACTCGCGGATCGACTTTTTTGTGGTGGGGAAGCCTTTGCTGGCTGGAGTCAAGGGGTCGGAATACTCTGCAATTGCAGTGTCAGATCACGCTCCACATTGGGTGGATATGGTGCTGGAGAAAGGGGCAGCGCAGAGACCGGGGTGGAAACTGGATGTGGGGCTTTTGGGGAACCAAGTGTTCTGTGAGAAAATTGAAACGGTAATTAAAGAATATGTAGGTTTCAATTGTATGGGTGAGGTGTCGAAGGCAGTCGTCTGGGAGGCTCTAAAGGCGGTGGTGAGAGGTGAGGTAATTTCGTTTAAGGCCAGGGTGGACAAAGGGGAGAGGTTGGAGCGGCAGAGGGTAATAGATGAGATGTTGGAGGTAGATAGGAGGTATTCAAAGAATGGGGACCCGGCGAAGCTGGAAAAGAGGAAGGAACTACAGGCGAGCTTCGACCGACTGTCCACCAGGAAGGCGGTGCGCCAACTGAGACGAGCAAGGGGTGCAGTTTATGAACATGGAGATAAGGCAGGTCAGCTCCGGAGGGAGGCAGCGGCAAGGGAAATTCTTCAGGTGAAGGATAGGGCAGGGAAGTTGGTGGTGGCTCCAGTGCTGATTAACAAGGTTTTTGAGGAGTTTTATGAGAGGTTGTTCAAGTCAGAGCCACCCGGGAGAGACCTTGAGATGCATGAATTTCTAGATGGGTTGGAGTACCCGAGGCTAGGGGAGGGGGACAGGGCTACATTAGAAGGAGCAATAGTGGAGCAGGAGATAAAGGATGCAATTGGGAGGATGCAGTCGGGGAAGGTGGCAGGGCCGGATGGGTTTCCGGTGGAATATTACAAAAAATTTAGGGATAGGTTGGCACCCCTGATGGTGGGGGTGTTTGAGGAGGCGATGGGGAAGGGTGTGTTGCCGCAAACCTTGGGGCAGGCATCGATTTCCCTGTTGCTAAAAAAAGATAAGGATCCGACGGAGTGTGGGTCGTATCGGCCCATATCACTTGTGAATGTGGACGTAAAAGTGTTGGCGAAGGTACTGGCGGGTAGGCTGGAGGAGTGCCTCCCGAAGGTGATAGGGGAGAATCAGACGGGGTTCGTGAAAGGGAGGCAGATGTTTTCGAACATTAGGAGGGTTTTGAACGTTGTTATGGCACCGGCGGAAAGAAAGGAAACAGAGGTAGTTGTGGTATTGGACGCCGAGAAGGCATTTGATCGGGTAGAATGGGGCTACCTGATGGCAGTGCTGGAGCGGTTTGGGATTGGACCAAGGTTTGTGAACTGGGTAAAGCTATTATATAAGGAGCCGAAGGTGAGTGTCCGCACAAATAATATCAGTTCGAGATACTTTTCTCTCCACCGTGGGACGAGACAGGGATGTCCTATGTCCCCCCTGCTGTTTGCACTTGCGATTGAGCCGTTGGCCATCGCATTGAGAAGTTTGGAAGCATGGAAAGGAATAGTGCGGGGGGGGGGGGTGATAGAGCATAGGGTGTCCTTATATGCCGACGACTTGCTGCGTATGTGTCGGAACCGAGTGCGTCGATAGGAGGAATATTGGAGCTACTGCGGGTATTTGGGTCTTTCTCGGGGTACAAGTTGAACCTGGACAAGAGTGAGTACTTTGTGGTGTCTCGGCCGGGGGTGGGGGCAGGGGTGGGGGGGCTGCCATTCCGTAGAGCAGGGACTAATTTTAGGGATCTGGGGGTGCAGGTTGCCCGGGAGTGGGGGAGGCTTCGCAGGTACAACATCACTAGTTTGGTGGGGAGAGTGAAAGCCTATCTGGCAAGGTGGGATGGCCTTCCTCTGTCACTGGCAGGTCGGGTACAGGCGGTTAAAATGAATGTGTTGTCGCGATTCCTGTTTATTTTTCAATGCCTAACGATTTTCCTGCCAAAGTCTTTTTTCAGGGAGATTGAGGGAAGGATTACCTCATTCATATGGGGAGGGAAGGTGGCCAGAGTGAGAAAGGTGCTGCTACAGAGGGGAAGGCAGGCAGGGGGTTTGGGTCTCCCGAACCTGTTGTACTATTACTGGGTGGCGAATGTGGAGAAAGTACGGAGCTGGGTCAGAGGGGTTGATTCTCAGTGGGTCAGAATGGAGGAGAGTTTGTGCAGGGGGTCGGGGCTGAAGGCACTTGCAACAGCGCCGCTCCAGATAGCTCCGGGGAAATTTTCAGGGAGTCCGGTAATAATAGCTTCATTGAAAATCTGGAGGCAGTTTCGACAACACTTCGGGTTGGGTTTAGGGTCAAGGGAAATGCCGATTCGGGGCACCACAGATTTGAGCCAGGGAGGTGGGATGGAAGTTTTCGGAAATGGGAAGAGAAGGGGATTAAGACGCTAAAAGATTTGTTTCTTCGGGGTCGGTTTGCAGGATTGAGGGAGCTGGAAGCGAAGTATGGGCTAGAGCAGGGAGAAGTGTTTAGGTACATGCAGGTTCGGGATTTTGCCAGGAAGGAGATACAGAGCTTCCCAGAGGAACTGGCTTCCACATTGATGGAGGAGGTGTTGACTACAAGGGGACTGGAGAAGGGCGCAGTGTCAGCGGTGTACGGAGCTATTTTGGAAGAGGATAAGGCACCACTGGAAGGGATCAAAGCAAAGTGGGAGGAAGAGCTGGGAGAGGTTATAGAGGAGGGGTCTGGTGTGAGGTGCTCCGGAGAGTGAATGCCTCCGCCTCATGTGTGAGGTTGAGGCTGATACAGCTGAGGTGGTATATAGAGCGCACCTCACGAGGGCGAGGATGAGCCGATTTTTTGAAGGAGTAGAGGATGTGTGTGAGCGTTGTGGGAGGGGGGGCCCGTGAATCACGTTCATATGTTTTGGTCCTGTCCAAAGCTAGGGGAGTACTGGAAGGAGGTGTTTAGGGTAATTTCCAAGGTGGTGCGTGTGAAACTGGACCCCGGGTCCCCAGGAGGCCATATTCGGGGTGTCGGACCAGCCAGGGTTGGAAACGGGAGCGGAGGCAGATATCATAGCCTTCGCCTCGTTGATCGCCCGAAGGCGGATCCTGATGGGATGGAGAGCAGCCCCTCTCCACCCAGTGCCCTGGCGTGGCGGGGGGGACCTGTTGGAATACTTGATCCTTGAGAAGGTTAAGTTCGAACTAAGGGGAAGCTCGGAGGGGTTCTACAAGTCATGGGCACTATTTATTATGCACTTTCAAGAACTGGAAAACATCGAACATTAGTTGGAGGGGGGGAGGGTTGGGGAAGCTGTGTAGATTAAGGGTGACTATGGGTAATCCCCGATTCCTTTTTGTCATTTGTTTATGTAAACATGCGGGCTGATGTTTGGGGGTTGGTGGGCAGATGGGATCGTTGTTATTATGGGGATTGACATATCTTGCTGATTATTGTTGATGGGTGTAAATGCAGGAGAAAATGTGAAAAAGGAGAATAAAAATATTTTTTAAAAAGGTAAATATTGGTCCTTTAGAGGATGAGAAGGGAGATTTAATAATGGGAGATGAGGAAATGGCTGAGGAACTGAACAGGATTTTTGGTCGGTCTTCACAGTGGAAGACACAAATAACATGCCAGTGACTGATAGAAATAAAGCCATGACAGGTGAGGACCTTGAGAGGATTGTTATCACTAAGGAGGTAGTGATGGCAAGCTAATGGGGCTGAAGGTAGACAAGTCTCCTGGCCCTGATGGAATGCATCCCAGAGTGCTAAAAGAGATGGCTAGGGAAATTGCAAATGCACTAGTGATAATTCACCAAAATTCACTAGACTCTGGGCTGGTCCCGGTGGATTGGAAATTAGCAAATGTGATGCCACTGTTTAAAAAAGGAGGTAGGCAGAAAGCGGGTAATTCTATAGGCCTGTGAGCTTAACTTTGGTAGTAGAGAAGATGCTGGAATCTATCATCAAGGAAGAAATAGCGAGACATCTGGATGGAAATTGTCCCATTGGGCAGACGCAGCATGGGTTCATAAAGGGCACGCTGTGCCTAACTAATGGAGTGGAATTTTTTGAGGACATTACCAGTGTGGTAGATAAAGTGGAGCCAATGGATGTGGTATATCTGGATTTCCAGAAAGCCTTTGACAAGGTGCCACACAAAAGGTTGCTGCATAAGATAAAGATGCATGGCATTAAGGGTAAAGTAGTAGCATGGATAGAGAATTGGTTAACTAATAGAAAGCAAAGAGTGGGGATTAATGGGCGTTTCTCTGGTTGGCAATCAGTAGCTAGTGGTGTCTCTCAGGGATCAGTGTTGGGTCCACAATTGTTCACAATTTACATAGATGATTTGGAGTAGGGGACCTGATTTGGAGTAGGGGACCAAGGGCAATGTGTCCAAGTTTGCAGATGACACTAAGATGAGTGGTAAAGCAAAATGTGCAGAGGGATTTGGATAGGTTAAGTGAATGGGCTAGGGTCTGGCAGATGGAATACAATGAAACATTTGCAGGAAATCTTGTACAATTACTTTTTTCTCTCTCAGAACTTTAAAAGAAATGTTCAACTGCACTTTGACGAATGGTACTTTATAGTTTTGACTTTTTGGTTTGACGGGTTGATGTGCGAAAGCCTGTTTTTTAATTTTGTGTTTTGTGCAATTTTTGACATTTAATACTGGGAAATAGAACACGACAGAAGCTCAAATTATCAATAGTAAAGAAATGTAGATTCATAATAAAATATGAATATGCTGAAAATAATAACAGCATTGACAAATATTAATATATTTAGTGATTGGAGATGCCTGGTTTTGAATCAAGACCACTTTTTAATATTTCCTTTAAGGGGTATTGGTATCTGGTCACTGTAATGTCATTACCATGTGCTGGATGGAGTTTGTATGCATATGAAATATATATGATGTAATATGTATCAATGCCACTTTGATGGAGAAGGAAACCATCTGTGCCCACGTGAACTAGAGTAATAAAATTCATCCAGGAGTTAAATCAGACCAGACCATTAATTACTGACTGGGCACGGTCTTTGCAGCTATCTCATCAGGATGCCCTTGACTGAAAATCCAAGGGGACAGGAGAGGAGAAACTCTATGAAAGTTACATTACAGGTTAAATACTAGAAGTATTGATGGGCTACATGTCTACTTTTAAGCTTCTTTTGAATTAACTTTATTTAATTATTACAGATATCCTTAGGACATGGTTCAGACTTCTAACAGAGGAAGAATAACTCATGTTCTGTGTCAGGGTATCTTTAGTGAACATCTGCTTCACCAGGAAACGAAGCTATGGATAGTTGAGCACAGCATGAATATCTGATTTTACATTTAAAGCTTTCTCCGTGACATTGGTTCAAATTGTTAATTCCAATACACAAGATAACTTCAGAGCTATGAACAAGTTTCATAAGATTAATGAGGCAATGTGATTAATCTACATAATGCTGTTAAATATTTGCTTCTGCTACATTTCTCAGCAAGCCCAATTTTTATTTATAGCTCAAGATACAGTCTGTCAGTACCCCGATGTCAGTCAGGAAGGTCAGAGTTATTGTTCCAAATGCAATCATTGACATAAATTTATTGTTAATTTGGGGCATACTCGCCCCCAGATTAAATTCCGGTTCACTGTAAGAATGGGCTTGTTGCCTAAGTAATCCTTTATGCTGCAAATAAGCAAAGTATTTGGCAAGCACAGAAATCATAATAACAAAAGTTTTATAGATTAATCTAACTAATCTTGCCATCTGTGTTAAAATCAGTTGGAATGAACAAATTCAAACATTAAATGTTAATTTCCTTTAGATTATATTTAATTTCATTGAGTGTTTGCAAGTATACAAGAAAATTATATAATGCAATGATTTAGGTGCAATTTTATTCTGAAGATTGTCATCAAGTATATAACTAATTCATATATAAATTAATAGGTATTTATATCTAGCTGAAATTCCTCACCATGGAGCAATACAGAGCGAGCTCAGTGCAAATACATACATCACAATCTTCGTCTTAGGCAGTAATAATAATAATCTTTATTGCCACTAGTAGGTTTACGTTAACACTGCAATGAAGTTAGTGTGAAAATCCCCTAGTCGCCACATTCCGGCACCTGTTCGGGTACACACAGGGAGAATTCAGAATGTCCCATTCACCTAACAGCACGTCTTTTTCGGGACTTGTGGGAGGAAACTGGAGCAGACACAGGGAAAACGTGCAGACTACGCACAGACAGTGACCCAAGCTAGGAATCGAACCTGGGACCCTGGCGCTGTGATGCAACAGTGCTAACCATTGTGCTACCTGCTTCAACTCTGGTTTGATGAGCTCTGAGATGGCTGATAAGTCCAATGGGCGATCTGAAGACCTGCCATTTGAAGCATGGCTAGGTGAATTGTTTGGCGGTTTGTGGTGCTTTCTTGAAAGAACCTCCATTTTGGTCAGTCACAAGCCAAGATCTCTCATGAGTCAATGTTTCTTTTTGTTCTCTTCAGTAATGCTTTGAGGACATCCCAAAATGTTTCTGATGTTTTCCTGGGAACCTCCTGTCGCTTTAGAGTTCCGAATAGAGCTGTTCTTCGGGAGTCTGGTGTCAGGCATACGAGTGGCATATCCTGTTTAGCACAGCTGGTTTTCAGTGATTAACACCTCGCTGGTGAACAAGTTGGCTTGGGATGAGTATTGTTTAACCAACTTTCTTGCTACCAGATTTGGAGGACCTTGTGAAGGCACTGTTGGCAGCACTTCTCCATAGCTTAGAGGTGCCTATTGTAGGTTGTTGAAGTCTCCAAAGCATATTCATAGATAGAATTTACAGTGCAGAAGGAGGCCATTCGGCCCATCGAGTCTGCACCGGCTCTTGGAAAGAGCACCCTATCCAAGCCCCCACCCCCACCCTATCCCCATAATCCAGTAACCCCACCCAACACTAAAGGCAATTTTGGACTAAGGGCAATTTAGCATGGCCAATCCACCTAACCTGCACATCTTTGGACTGTGGGAGGAAACCCACGCACAAACTGGAAATGCAGGGATCACTGCTGCCCAGTAAATCAAGACTTTAGTCCTAGGTTTGAAATCCTGGTCCTCAAATATTCATTTCCTCGGTCAGTTGAAGGCGGGGCTGGCTTTGTGGATGCAAAGGTGAACTTCATCATTTATGACCGCCTTCTTCGAGAGGAGACTTGCAAGAAATGGATTATGGTCTGCATTATTCAGGATCTAGCCATTGAACGTATCAATGAGAGGAGGTGTTTTGCTATGGGAGCTGGTAGAAAGGGGACCTTAGTGTTGTAGGCGGAGGCAAAGACTCCACGAGAGGCCAGGCTGACAGGGTACAACTCATTTTATTCCACACTAGTCACAATAATCACTCCTCTCCACTTCCCCCAAGGTCTCATTCCCTGAACTACTCCCAGGTCGGGGTTTATATTCTGTGTGGAGCCCCTCCAATTGGGAAGAAGCTCCATCCCCTGGGTCACCTGAGTAGCTCATATCCCGATGTGTTGGAAGGGAATCGGATGCTATACAAGTTCTGTCCGTGTAGGGGGTCGTAACACTTAGTTTTACAGGTATTAAGTGAAAGGTCCATTTTCTCATATGCTTCATAGGAGGAATCGGCAATGACCTGGCCTTGGTTGATAGTGAGTGCGTACAGAAGTACCATCTACATACTAAACATCTGACTGAAATTGGAATTGTTTTGTTTTGGATTGGAGGTGGGACAGATCGACAAGTTTCCCATCTGTTCTGCGGATTATCTCAACGCCTGTGTGCAATTTACTGGAAATGAGGTGTAGTATTGCAGTGAGGAAAATGGAGAAGATAGACCACTGGTAATCGGCATGCAAAACACATGCTGGGATCTTCCACTTGTTCAAATTAAGTTTGAGACCTGGAATGATAGGGATCTTCATGGAGAACACCAACAGTGACAGACCTGAATGCCACACTGCCATCACAGCTAGGGAACTTTGACATCGACATTTCCACCTTCAGAGACTTGCAGCATGCAGGCGATGGTCAAGTGAAGGGCCAAGACTGTGGGTACACCTTTTTCTGGAAGGGTCTTCCATGACTCATGATTGCCTGACTCACCTTAACAAGGAATGAGTGTGCCACCGTCATCAGTGCAAACGTCCCTACACTTGAGACAACACAACCACAAGGAGGGATTCTACACTGATCTTGAACAATCTCTGGCTCGTGTCCTAGCAGATGACAAACTGACCCTCCTCAGAGATTTCAACGCCAGAGGAATCGGGAAGGACACCATAAGTAGGGTGTGATAGGCAAGGAAGGAGTTGGGGTAGACTTCAACAAAGCCCTCCTCCTTAAGGAATGTCTACAACTTGACCTTATCATAACCAACACCCAGATCCATCAGCAAGACAAGCACAAGACCTCATTGCAAAACCCAGAGTCCAAACAATGGCACTTGCCCGACTTAATCATCTTTCGAGCAAAGAATCGCAGAGATTTGTACTAATGACAGCTGGATTGATCATTGCCTTGTCCAATGTACCATCTTCATCAGCCTGACTCCCAAACAATGAAGGCAACAAAAGCAATGCTACTAGGAAAATATCAAAAGGTCTCCAAGATTCCAAACAAAAAACAAAATGCTGCAGATACTGGAAATCGCAAATAAAAACAGAAATGCTGGAAAGACACAGCAGGCCTGGCAGCATCTGTGAAGCAAGAAACAGAGTTAATATTGAGTCTGTCTGACTCCTCATTCTTCTTCTGGAGGGTCCCATTGACCAGAAACGTAACTGGAGTGGCCATATAATTATCGTGGCTAGAACAGCAGGTCAGAGTCTGAGAATTTGTGATGATAAACTCACCTCCTGACACCCAAACCTGTACACCATCTATAGGGCAAAAGGTATACGTGTGATGGAATACTCCCCACTGGCCAGGAGGATCACAGCTTCAACAACAAGCTTGACATTATCCAGGACAAAGTCTCCCACTTGTTGAATAAAAATGTCTGAGGAGGCGGTGGCTTAGTGGTATTGACACTGGACTAGTAATCTAGAAAACCAGGGTAAAGCTCTGGGGTCCCGGGTTCAAATCCCACCATGACTGATGGTGACATTTGAATTCAATTTTTTTTAAAAAAGTCAGGAATTAAGAGTCTAAAGATGACCATGAAACCATTGCCAAAAAAAAACGTCGTTAAAAAAACCTCATCTGGTTCACTAATGTTCTTCAGGGAAGGAAATCTGCCATCCTTACCCAGTCTGGCCTCTATGTGATTCCAGACCCACACAGCGATGTGGTTGACTGTTAACTTTCCCCACTGAAATGGTCTAAGCAAGCCACTCATTTCGAGGGCATTTAGGGATGGGCAAGAAATGCTGGCCCAGCCAGCGACGTCCACATCCTAAGAACAAATTTTTAAAAACATGAGAAATAGAAGCCAGACTAGACTCGATGGTCCTTCAAGTTCGGAAAGGTCAGCGACCTGAAACATTTCTCTCTCCACAGATGCTGACTGATCTGCTGAATATTTCCAGCATTTTGTTTTTATTTTAGATTTCCAACAGCCACAGTATTTTGTTTTTGTATGACTCCAGTCATATTTGGTTGGCTTTTAATGCCTCAGGGCAATTAGGAATGCACAATAATACTGCTATCCCATTGTTAACCAAATTTCAAGAACAAACATGAAAAGTTCTGTAATCATTACTGCAATAGAACCTCTGCTCTATTAAAGCGGCCTATTATAGTTATATTGTATCATGGTCCCAGAGACGAGCAGAGAAGAAAAACGTCACCAGATCTTCTTGCCAAAGGGGGAAAATGTCCAACAAGATAAAAATAAATAAACCTAAAGCTATGTGTCAGATAAAACAGTGCAAGTGAACAAAAGGTATATGTTTAATGTTGTGAATGTGCCCATCACAACACATCTCCATAAGTGTTTCCTGATACAGAGGGCAATCAGCAGTTAGAATACAAGAATAGTTGAGGTCAAGACATGACACATTGAAGAAACAGATTTTATAATTGGAAGACAGTAGAATTCATATGCTGGAAGGGCAGCATTAAATGCATCTTATGAACCTGTGAATCTCATTAACAGTGCATCTGACTAAGTAACACAGCAAAGACCTGCCATTGAGAGTCTGAATAGTTGCCACAGTGCAATCGTATCGGGCTTTGCGTTGATTTCAGTGTGAAGTGTTCTATTTTGAGTTTTATTTCATTTTACATACTCATTTTTAGGCACCCAAGTAGGCATGTACCGCAGGAAACCTGTGGAAAGTAATTGTACAGGTCGCTTGAGGTTCTACTGCAATATTTTGAGTAAGATTTTAAAATGTGAGGAAATATGACGAAGATTAAGGTCTGGACTAGATGCTTCAGTGTTTAAAATATTCAACAAATGTTTAGAATAAAGCATAAAAACTGATAGGTAACCGTTTTAAAGTGTGCATCTCCAACTAGTGTACTTACCATCCTGGATGACTTCTTCGTCTGATTCTCTTTTCTCTTTTGTGTATTCTAAAGTATAAGACAGACCATTGCATCCTCTAGTTCGAACTCCGATCTTCAATCCGATCTATTTTAGAATTTGAAAAAAACAAGTTGTTCACTTCCTTAATCACATTTTGCTGGCCTCTAAGAAATATTTAAACTATGGCCAATTTCACTCTCTCGTAAATTTATTTCCACCATTTAAAAAAAAAAAATCTTTCAGAAGACGCTTTTTGTTGGAGGCCAATCAACTCAGTCTCAGGACACATATCTACAGTAGTTCCTCAGGGTAGTGACCGAGGCCCAATCATTTTCAGTTTCTTCGTTAACAACCTTTTTAAAAAAAAAACGCATTTTATTACAAACTTGTATCAAAGTAGGTTACAGCAAACAAACACCCCGGGAAACATTGTTCCCAACAATCAGCTATACAGTTTGTACAGATTTGTCTCCTTTTTCAGCCTCCTCCTTCTCCCAATCACCCCCGCCCCCCCCCCCCCCCCCCCCCCCCCCCCCCCCCCCCCCCCCCCAACGACGAACATCCCCCCACCTTTTCTCAAAGGCCCCTGCTCAGCCCTTAACTCATACTGAAAGAGGCTAGAGAGGAAATTGCTGATGCCTTGACAGAAATCTTTGGATCCTCACTGTCTTCAGGTGATGTCCCGGAGGACTGGAGAATAACCAATGTTGTTCCTTTGTTTAAGAAGGGTAGCAAGGATAATCCAGGTAACTACAGCCCAGTGAGCCTTACGTCAGTGGTAGGGAAATTACTGGAGAGAATTCTTCGAGACTGGATCTACTCCCATTTGAAAACAAATGGACGTATTAGTGAGAGGCAGCATGGTTTTGTGAAGGGGAGGTCGTGTCTCACTAACTTGATAGAGTTTTTCAAAGAGGTCACAAAGATGATTGATGCAGGTAGGGCAGTGGATGTTGTCTATATGGACTTCAGTAAGGCCTTTGACAAGGTCCCTCATGGTAGACTGGTACAAAAGGTGAAGTCACATGTGATCAGGGGTGAGCTGGCAAGGTGGATACAGAACTGGCTAGGTCATAGAAGGCAGAGAGTAGCAATGGAAGGGTGCTTTTCTAATTGGGGGCTGTGACTAGTGGTGTTCCGCAGGGATCAGTGCTGGGACCTTTGCTGTTCGTAGTATATATGAATGATTTGGAGGAAAATATAACTGGTCTGATTAGTAAGTTTGCAGACGACACAAAGGTTGGTGAAATTGCGGATAGCAATGAGGACTGTCAGAGGATACAGCAGGACTTAGATTGTTTGGAGACTTGGGCGGAGAGATGGCAGATGGAGTTTAATCCGGACAAATGTGAGGTAATGCATTTTGGAAGGTCTAATGCAGGTAGGGAGTATACAGTGAATGGTAGAACCCTCAAGAGTATTGAAAGTCAGAGATCTAGGTGTACAGGTCCACAGGTCACTGAAAGGGGCAACACAGGTGGAGAAGGTAGTCAAGAAGGCATACTGCATGCTTGCCTTCATTGGCCGGGGCATTGAGTATAAGAATTGGCAAGTCATGTTGCAGCTGTATAGAATCTTAGTTAGGCCACACTTGGGAGAATAGTGTTCAATTCTGGCCGACACTACCAGAAGGATGTGGAGGCTTTAGAGAGGGTGCAGAAGAGATTTACCAGAATGTTGCCTGGTATGGAGGGCATTAGCTATGAGGAGCGGTTGATTAAACTCGGTTTGTTCTCACTGGAACGAAAGAGGTTGAGGGGCGACCTGATAGAGGTCTACAAAATTATGAGGGGCATAGACAGAGTGGATAGTCAGAGGCTTTTCCCCAGGGTAGAGGGTCAATTACTAGGGGACATTATTATTCATTTTCACCACTTGGACCCTCCTCGCCAACGTTAAATGCAGTGTATCCCACCTCTTAAGATCCTCCCTGGCCTCCTCCACCAGCTTCGTTAAGTTCCACTTATGGAGCCCCGTCCATTCCCTCGCTACTCGAATCCCCAAATACCTAAACCTATCCCTCGCTACCGTAAATGGCATCCCCCCTAAATTAGCCCGTTGTGCCAGATCATTCACCGGGAATACCTCGCTTTTCCCTACATTCAGCTTGTACCCCAAGATTCCTCCAAACCTCCCCAACAGGCCCACAATCCTTCCCATACTCTCCAACGGATCCAAAACATACAGCAAGAGGTCATCGGCATAGAGCAACACCCGATGCTCCCGCTGTCCCCTCATTATTCCCTGCCACTCTGCCGACCTCCTGAGAGCCATCGCCAATGGCTCTACGGCCAGCGCAAACAGCAGCGGCGACAGCGGTCACCCCTGCCTCGTACCCCCTTGTAAGTTGAAGCTTCATGAGCTCATATTATTCGTCCTCGCCCTTGGCGCCACATACAGCAACCGCACCCAAGCCACAAATCTCAGCCCAAACCCAAACCTTCCCAAAACTTCGAACTAGTACCGCCACTCCACCCGATCAAATGCTTTCTCCGCGTCCATGGACATCACCACCTCCGGTACCAGAGCCCTCGACGGATTCATCACCACATTCAACAGCCACCTTATATTACTCGCGAGCTGCCTGCCCTTCACGAAGCCTGTTTGATTTTCTGCAACCGCCCTCAGGACACAGTCCTCCATCCTCCCCGCCAACAACTTGCCAATACTTTCACATCCGTGTTCAATAGTGATATGGGTCACTTCCGGGTGCGGCTATGCAGAGCTAGGTCGCATATTCGTAAGCTCCTGCTTGGAACGGACTTTTGGGCTCGTTACAGGGCCCCCACGGCATTTGTTTGCCATTTCCCGGTGTGGGAAGAAGGCTGCAACATTCCCCCGACAGTGTCCCCCAGGAAGGGTATGTCTCTTGGTTGCCAGACACGGCAGAAACAGTAAAAGATTTGGCTGCAACTGCAGGATAAACAGGGCCTCTTCCAGCATGCAGGCGGGGGATGGGCAAGCGTAAAGCTGCAAGCTGACCAGAGGGCCTGTATCAAAGGTGAATTCTAGCAGCAGAGGGAACAACTGTGAAAAGATCTCATCAAGGCCACTGAAGGGACTTCCGGTTGCGGTGATGCCTAGCTAGCCGCACGCTTCGGCGGCTCCAGCTCCGACGGACCTTCGGGCTCTTTTAAGAGCCCCAACGGGGAATTTTCCGACGACGCAACCCGGTGTGGGGTGTGTGAGAAGGGAGTCCCCCCCCAAACGAAGGAGGAAAAAAACGGCGGCAGCGGCTGCAGCGCGAGGAATCATCTCCAAAGATGGCGGCGGAGAAAGCGCAGGCGACATGGGGGCCTGAGCAGGATGAAATCGTGAGACGGTGCGTGGAGTTGCTGAAGAGGGAGGTGCTGACCCCGATGCTACAGGCAATTGAGGGGCTCAAGGAGACATTAAAGACCCAGGAGACTGAGCTCCGCGTGGTGGAGCAGAAGGTGACAGATATTGAGGACGAGATCCTGGGCCTGGCGGTTAAGACTCAGACGCACGAGGCACTTCATAAAACGTGTACTGAAAGGATCGAGGCCCTAGAAAACGGAGCGCGAAGGAAGAACCTTTGGATACTAGGTCTCTCTGAGGGTGTGGAAGGAGTGGACTGTGGAGAGTACGCAAGTAAGATGCTGAGCTCACTGATGGGTGCTGAGGCCCCTGCGGGCCCCATGGAGGTGGAGTGGGCAAATCGGATCCCGGCGAGAAGACCAAAAGCGGGGAGAACCACCGAGGGCGATAATCGTGCGATTTTACCGCCTTAAGGTCAGAGAAGAGGTCCTGAGATGGGCTAAAAAGGTGCGGAGTAGCAGATGGGAGAATGCTGTGGTACGGATATACCAGGATTGGAGTGCGGAGGTGGCGAGAAGGAGGGCGAGCTTCAACCGAGCCAAAGAGGTGTTGCATAAAAGGAAGGTGAAGTTTGGGATGCTGCAGCCGGCAAGACTATGGGTCACGTATCAGGAGAGACACTATTATTTCGAGACGGCGGAGGAAGCATGGTCCTTCATCAATGAAGAGAAACTGGACCGGAACTGAGGGACTGATGCTGCAGGAAATGTTATTGTTATTGTTTTTGTTAATGTTACAGTGGAAGTTAATTGAGAAGTAAACAGGGAAGGGGGGAGACATTGGGGAAATGTGGGCGCCGGTGAGGGGGGAAAGACGGGACATAGTCGGAGAATGGGGAAGGAGAGGGGGAGGGGAAAGGGAGCTGCGCCATAAGAGGCGGGTCAGGTAAAGGGATGTTCCTGCGCCAGAAAGAATAAGGCGGGAAGACAGACGCAAGGCGGATGGGAGTTCCCTCACACCGGGGGGGCCGAGGAGTGAGCAGGAGTAGCCGGGGTCAGTTGAAGTCAGCTGACTTACGGAAGTGATATGGGGGGAGCAATCATGCTAGACAGGGATCTAGCGGGGGGGGGGGGGGGGGGGGGGGGGGGGACAACTGGGTTGCTGCTGCGGAAATCCAAAAGGAAATGGCTAAAGAGTGGGTGGGCGGGGATGGTGTGCGACGCTGGGGGAGCGAGCGGGAGCACGGAGGCGGGATATGGGACTGGCCTAGAGAAGGTAATGGCTAGTCGACGCGGGAGGGGGGCAGGTAGCCCCCTAGTGAGGCTGATCACGTGGAACGTGAGAGGCCTGAACGGACCGATAAAAAGGGCCCGAGTGCTCGCACATTACAAAGGACTAAGGGCAGACGTGGTTATGCTCCATGAGACGCACCTAAAGGTGGCGGACCAAGTTAGGCTAAGGAAAGGATGGGTGGGACAGGTGTTCCACTCAGGACTGGACGCAAAGAACAGAGGGGTGGCCATTTTGGTGGGGAAACGGGTAGCATTTGAAGCAAAGAACATCGTAGCAGATAGCGGAGGTAGATATGTAATGGTGAGTGGTAGGCTGGAGGGAATGGAGGTCATGTTGGTTAATGTGTATGCCCCAAATTGGGACGATGTGGGATTCATGAGACGGATGCTGGGGCGTATACTGGACCTGGAGGCAGGAAACTTGATTTTAGGAGGGGACTTTAATACGGTGCTGGACCCGGGGCTAGATAGATCCAGCTCAAGGACCGGAAGAAGGCCGGCAGCGGCCAAGGTACTTAAGGGGTTTATGGACCAAATGGGGGGAGTGGATCCATGGCGATTTCTTCGACCTAGGGTTAGGGAGTTTTCCTTCTTCTCCCATGTCCATAAAGTGTACTCCCGGATAGATTTTTTTGTTTTGGGAAGGTCGTTGATCTCTAGGGTGGAAGAAGCTGAGTACTCAGCCATAGCGGTTTCGGATCATGCCCCACATTGGGTGGACCTGGAAGTAGGAGAGGACAGGGAGCAGAGAACACTCTGGCGATTCGAGGTGGGACTGATGGCGGATGAGGGAGTGTGTGCAAGAGTGCGGGGGTGTATTGAGAGATACCTGGAGGTCAATGACGACGGCGAGGTCCCTGTGGGAGTGGTCTGGGAAGCATTAAAAGCGGTGGTCAGAGGAGAGCTGATCTCTATTGGGGCCCACAAAAGGAAAACAGAGGCCAAGGAAACGGAAAGATTACTGGGGGAGATTTTAAGGGTGGACAGGGAATTTGCAGAGACCCCGGAGGAGGAATTGTACAGGGAGAGGAGACGACTCCAGACGGAGTTTGACCTTCTGACCACCAGAAAGGCGGAGGTACTGTGGAGGAAGGCACAGGGGAGGAGGTATGAATATGGGGAAAAGGCTAGTCGCCTGTTGGCGCATCAATTGCGAAAGAGGGCAGCAGCGAGGGAGATAGGAGGAATTAGAGACGAAAGGGGAGACACGGTGCGAAGGGCAGGAAAGACAAATGAGGTGTTCAAGACCTTCTATGAGGAACTGTATAGGTCTCAACCCCCAGAGGGAGAGGAGGGGATGCGGCAGTTCCTGGACCAATTGAGGTTCCCGAAAGTGGAGGAGCAGGAGGTGGCAGGCCTGGGGGCGCCGATTGAGGTGGACGAGATTATTAAGGGACTGGGAAGCATGCAAGCAGGGAAGGCCCCGGGGCCAGACGGGTTCCCGGTGGAATATTACAGAAAATATGTGGACTTGTTGGCCCCGTTGATGGCGAGGACGTTCAATGAGGGCAGGGAAGGGGGGGACTCTACCCCCGACGATGTCGGAGGCGCCGATATCGCTAATTTTGAAGAGGGACAAAGATCCGTTGCAGTGCGGGTCCTATAGACCTATTTCACTATTGAACGTGGACGCCAAATTGCTGGCAAAGGTACTGGCATCGAGGATAGAGGACTGTGTCCCGGGGGTGGTGCACGAAGACCAGACAGGGTTCGTAAAAGGGAGACAACTGAATGTTAACCTGTGACGACTATTAGGGGTGATAATGATGCCCCCAGTGGAGGGGGAGGCATAGATAGTGGCGGCAATGGACGCAGAGAAGGCATTTGATAGGGTGGAGTGGGAGTATTTATGGGAAGTGTTAAGGAGGTTTGGGTTTGGGAACGGGTTTATTAGCTGGGTTAGACTTCTTTATGGGGCTCTAACGGCAAGCGTAGTTACAGGTCGACATAGATCGGAGTATTTCCGATTATATAGGGGAACAGGACAGGGATGCCCGCTGTCTCCATTGTTGTTCGCGTTGGCAATTGAACCTCTGGCCATGGCGTGAGAGACTCCAGGAAATGGAGAGGGGTGATTAGAGGGGGAGAAGAACACCGAGTCTCGTTATACGCAGATGATCTATTGTTATACGTGTCGGACCCAGCGGGGGGGATGATAGAGGTTATGCGAATTTTGAGGGGGTTCGGGGAATTCTCGGGGTATAGGCTAAACATGGGGAAGAGTGAATTATTTGTGATTCATCCAGGGGACCAGAGTAGAGAGATAGAAGGCTTACCGCTAAGGAAAGTGGAAAGAATCTTCCGATACCTGGGGATTCAGATCGCTAGGAGCTGGGGAACCTTGCACAGACTTAATCTGACACGGCTGGTAGAACAAATGGAGGAGGACTTCAAGAGGTGGGACATGCAGCCTCTATCGCTGGCGGGCAGGGTGCAAGCAATTAAGATGATGGTCCTCCCGAGGTTCTTATTTGTATTTCAATGTCTTCCTATACTAATCACCAAGACCTTTTTAAATAAAATAGATAGGAGCATCACGAGCTTCGTGTGGGCAGGGAAAGTTCCGAGAGTAAGGAGGGGGTTCCTTCAGCGTAGTAGGGACAGAGGAGGACTGGCACTACCGAACTTGGATGATTACTATTGGGCCTCCAATGTGGCAATGATACGTAGATGGATGATGGAGTGTGAGGGAGCGGCGTGGAAAAGACTGGAGAGAAAGTCCTGTAAAGGGACGAGTTTAGAGGCGCTGGTGACGGCGCCGCTACCGTTCTCACCTAAAAAGTTTACCACGAACCCGGTGGTGGCGGCAACACTGAATATCTGGGGACAGTGGAGGCGACAGAGAGGGGTGCGGGGAGCCCTGGTGGAGTCCCCTATCAGGAACAACCATAGGTTCGCCCCAGGAAGAATGGATGGAGGATTTCAGAGCTGGTACCAGTTGGGAATTAGGAAGGTGGGAGATTTATTTATAGATGGGACTTTTGCGAGCTTGGGAGCATTGGAGGAAAAGTATAAGTTGCCCCGGGGAAATTTCTTGCGATATATGTAGGTGAGGGCGTTTACTAGACAACAGGTGAGGGAATTTCCGTTGCTCCCGACACAGGGGATACAGGACAGGGGTGCTTTCAGGGGTGTGGGTCGGAGAGGGCAAGGTGTCAGAGATTTATAGAGAGATGAGGGAAGAGGGGGAGGAGTCGGTGGGCGAACTAAAAGGAAAGTGGGAAGAAGAATTAGGGGAGGAGATAGAGGAGGGTATGTGGGCTGATGCCCTAAGCAGGGTAAATTCCTCTTCCTCATGCACCAGGCTTAGCCTGATTCAATTTAAGGTGCTACATAGAGCACACATAACGGGGGCAAGATTGAGCAGGTTCTTTGGAGTGGAGGACAAATGTGGGAGGTGTGGCGGGAGCCCGGCAAACCACGCACATATGTTTTGGGCGTGCCCGGCACTGGAAGGGTATTGGAAGGGAGTGACGGGAGTGATTTCGCAGGTGGTGAAGGCCCGGGTCAAACCAAGCTGGGGGTTAGCTCTATTTGGAGTTGCGGAAGAGCCGGGAGTGCAGGAGGCGAAAGAGGCCGATGTCGTGGCCTTTGCGTCCCTAGTAGCCCGGCGCAGGATCCTACTCATGTGGAAGGAGGCGAAACCCCCCGGACTGGAGGCCTGGGTAAAGCAGATAAAGTTTGCCCTGAGAGGATCGGCTCAAGGGTTCACCAGGCGGTGGCAGCCATTTCTCGACTACCTAGGGGAACGTTAGAGGGAAGACAGATGACCAGCAGCAGCAACCCAGGGGGAGGAGGGGGGGGGGGGGGGTTTAGTTTAGTTTAGGTCAATAGACAATGGGGTTTTGTTACCTATGCATTGTTAAAAATTTCTGTTTTGTTATTATTTCGTTTGCTTTGTAAGAGGGAAAGATTGTTGTTTGGAAAAAATTTTCAATAAAATATATTTTAAAAAAAAAATAGTGATATGGGTCTATGCGACCCACATTCCACCGGATCCTTCCCTTTTTTGGGGATTAGTGTGATTACTGCCTGCGTCATCGTCTCCGGCAACTCCCCCTTCTCCAGTGCTTCATCAAACGCCCCCAACAGATGTGGTGCCAGGTCTGCCGCAAATTCCTTTTAAAATTCCGCCAGGTACCCATCCAGCCCAGGGGCCTTCCCTGACTTCATACCCCTGATACTATCTAGTATCTCCCTCAGCCCCAGGGGCTCCTCGAACTCCTGCCTCTTTGCTTCCTCCACCTGGGGAAATTCCAGCTCATCCAGAAACAGCCCCATGTCCCCCTCCTCTCCTCCTTGGTCTGCCTCAAAGTCCCTGGTAGTACTCTCTAAATGCCTTATTTATCTCCCCTGGCTCTGACACCACATCCCCAGCCCCAGTCCGGATCTTCAATACATGCCTGGTGCGCCAGCATGTGGCTCGCCTTCTCCCCACACTCGTATTGCACCCCTCTTGCCCTACGCAGATGCCCTACAGCCATCCCTGTTGTTAGCCTGTCAAATTACCCCTGCAACTTTTTCCTCCTCGCCAATCCCTCCACGGTGGGCACCCTCGAATATTCCCTGTCCACCTCCACGATCTCGCTCACAAGACGATCATGTTCCGCCCTCCTTTCCTTATTCGCACGAACCGTAAACAAATTAATTTCTTCCCGGGCCAATGTCTTCACTGCTTCCCAAAAAATGCCTGCCGACACCTTCCCATTCTGATTCAACTCCACATAATCCCTAATCGCCAACCGCACCTTATCACAAAAACCTCCATCCGCCAACATCCCCGAGTCAAACCTCCACCCGGCCTCTGCTGTCGTCCCGTTCTAAACAGAATCTCCAGCCAGTGGGGTGCATGGTCCGAGATAACTATCCCCACATACTCTGCCCCCTCCACCCCAACCAAAATCTCCCGACTCACTACAAAGTAGTCAATCCTCAAAAACACCTTATAGACATGTGAAAAGAAGGAATACTCCCTTCCCCCTGGGTTCTGAAAACGCCACGGGTCCACCATACCCATCCTCTCCATAATCCCCCCCAGCTCCCTTGCCATTCGTACCCTACCCATCGACCTGGGGCTCGATCTATCCACCCTCGGCTCCAGGACACAGTTAAAATCTCCTCCCTAGATCAACTGGTGCGTGGCCAAATCCGGGATTGCTGCCAGCAACCCCTTCATAAAACCCACATCATCCCAATTTGGGGCGTACACATTTACCAACACTACTGGTGCTCCTTCCAATACCGCACTCATAATCAGATATCTCCCACCTGGATCCCTCACCTCCTTCGCACTCACAAATCCCATTTTTTTGCTCATTAAAATCGCCACACCCCTTGATTTCAAATCAAACCCAGAGTGAAAAACTTACCCGACCCACCCCTTCCTTAACCTAACCTGTTCCTTCACACGGAGGAGCGTCTCCTGCAGAAAGACTACCCCCGATTTCAAGTTCCTGAAGTGCGTGTGGTATTATCAGGTATTGCAGTACCCGAGAGGCTGAAGACCATTGGTTAAACCTAGGAGTTTACCATTGGCTGTTTGGTACGTAGCTCCGCCCTGACAGGCGGGGTATAAGAACCGGTGCCGCCCCAGCAGCCCTCATCTGTACGAAAGCTGCTGGGGAACAGTTCTAGTCTATTAAAGCCTTTAGTTAAGTTACTATCTCATCTTTAATTGTAATTGATCGTGCATCAATTTAATAGACTACACTTAAGCTGAAAGGATGGATCTCCGAATCAAGCCGGAGTGTCTACAACTCAGCCCCCACGCAGGGAACTCGGCGGCGATATTTAAGCACTGGCTGGCGTGCTTTAAAGGCTACCTCGAGACGGCCGGAGGCACACCCTCAGGAGAACAGAAACTGCATCTCCTGCACTCAAGGGTAAGTCCTGGGATCTACACCCTCATCGAGGAGGCGGAGGACTTCGATGCTGCGATCGAACTGTTAAAAGGACACTATATCCGCCCTGTAAATCAGGTCTACACACGTCACCTGCTTGCAACTAGACGGCAAAGCCCCGGGGAATCGTTGGAGGAGTTCTACCGTGCGCTTTCTGCTGGGCAGAAACTGTGGCTGCTCGCAAGTTTCGGGGAGCGAGCACACGGAATTCCTAATCTGGGATGCCTTCGTAGCAGGTATGAGCTCCTCAGAGAACCGCCAAAGGCTCTTAGAAAAAGACACCCTGGGACAGTGAGGCATAGGCCCTGGCAGGGTCCATGGACGTTGCCTCCAGAAACGCGCAATCATATGCGCCCGACCGCACGGCGGCCACCTGGGCTGCGTGGCATCCCGCAGCGGCAGCCCCACAGACCTTTCCCGTGTCCCCGCAGGCCTGCGCTGCAAGACGGCCTGCTAACTCCCTCGGGCCCCGCTGTTTCTTCTGCAGGCAGGCGAAGCACCCCCGCCAGCGCTGCTCGGCCTGCACCTCCACCTGCAAAGGGTGCGGCAAGAAGGGCCATTTTGTGGGGGTCTGCCAGGCACGAGCCGTGGCCGCAGTCTCCAGCGACTCCGGACCTCCGCGGCAACCTTCCCTTTGGGCCCCAGGTGGCCAGCACTCACCGCGACCCCCCTATCCTAGGGCCACGTGCGACCCAATGGGCGCGGCCATCTTGCCCCTTGGACACCACGCTGGACGGATGGGCGCCGACATTTTGTCCATCCCCGCCGCCATTTTGTCCATCCCCGACCACCATGTGCGACTCATGGGAGACGCCATCTTGGATGGGGCCCCAGGCCCCCAGCACGGCCGACTACACACTGCACGATCAAAACCCGCAACTATTTCACCTGGCCTCGGTGACTCTGGACCAAAATCCACCTCGGACACTCGCAACAGCTAAGACGACGGTCTTCATCAAAGGCTACAAGATGTCCTGCCTGATTGACTCTGGGAGCACGGAAAGCTCTATACACCCCCACACGGTTATGCGCTGTTCACTTGTTACCCACCCTGTAAACCAAAGAATCTCCCTGGCCTCCGGGTCACACTCGGTGGAGATAAAGGGGTTCTGCCTAGCAAACCTCACTGTCCAAGGCAGGAAATTCAACAAGTTCCGCGCGGCTACACTCCTAGGGCTGGACTTCCAATGTAACTTGCAAAGCCTGACCTTCAAATTCGGCGGCCCTATACCCCCCTTACTGTCTGCGGCCTCGCGACCCTTAAGGTCGACCCGCCTTCCCTGTTTGCGAACCTCACCTCGGATTGCAAACTCGTCGCCACCAGGAGCAGGCGGTACAGTGCCCAGGACCGGACCTTCATCAGGTCGGAGGTCCAAAGACTACTGAAGGAAGGGGTCATTGAAGCTAGCAACAGTCCCTGGAGAGCTCAAGTAGTGGTGGTAAAGACCGGGGAGAAACATAGGATGGTCATTGACTACAGTCAGACCACCAACAGGTTTACGCAGCTGGTTGCGTACCCTCTCCCCATCATATCCGACCTGGTAAACAGGATCGCGCAATATAAGGTCTTCTCCACGGTGGATCCGCCTACCATCAGCTACCCCCCCGTACTAGTGACTACAAATACACTGCCTTCGAAGCAGATGGGCGGCTCTATCATTTTTTAAGGGTTCCCTTTGGTGTCACTAACGGGGACTTGGTCTTCCAATGCGAGATGGACCGAATGGTTGACCGGTATGGCTTACGCGCAACATCCTCGTATTTTGATAACGTCACCATCTGCAGCCATGACCAGCAGGACCACGACACCAACCTCCGAAAATTTCTCCAGACCGCGAAAATCCTTAACTTAACGTATAATAAGGATAAATGCATATTTAGCACCGACCGTCTAGCCATTCTAGGCTACGTGGTGCGAAATGGAGTTATAGGCCCAGATCCTGAACGCATACGCCCCCTTATGGAGTTCTCCCTCCCTCACTGCCCCAAGGCCCTGAAGCGCTGCCTCGGGTTTTTCAGCTATTACGCCCAGTGGGTCCCTAACTACGCAGACAAAGCCCGATCGATCCCTAATCCAGTCCACAACCTTCCCCCTGTCGACGGAGGCCCGCCAAGCCTTCAGTCGCATCAAAGCAGACATTGCAAAGGCCACGATGTGCGCCATCGACGAGTCCCGCCCCTTCCAGGTCGAGAGCGATGCGTCCGATGTAGCTCTTGCCGCCACCCTCAACCAAGCGGGCAGAACCGTGGCCTTCTTCTCCCGTACCCTCCATGCTTCCGAAATTCGCCATTCCTCGGTCGAAAAAGAGGCACAAGGCATAGTCGAAGATGTGCGACATTGGAGGCATTACCTGGCCGGCAGGAGATTTACTCTCCTCACTGACTAACGGTCGGTGGTGTTCATGTTCGATAGTGGGCAAGATAAAAAATGACAAGATCTTGCGGTGGAGGATAGAACTCTCCACCTACAACTACGAGATCTTGTATTGTCCCGGGAAGCTAAAAGAGCCTCCTGATGCCCTGTCCCGTGGCACATGTGCCACCGCACAAGTGGACCGCCTCCGAGCCCTCCACGAGGACCTCTGCCACCCGGGGGTCACTCGTTTTTTCCACTTCATTAAGACCCGCAACCTGCCCTACTCCATCGAGGGGGTCAGGACAGACACCAGGGACTGCCAAATCTGCGCGGAGTGCAAACCGCACTTCTACCGGCCAGAGAGGGCACATCTGATAAAGGCTTCCCGTCCCTTTGAACGCCTCAGCATGGACTTCAAAGGCCCCCTCCCCTCCACCGACCGCAACACGTACTTCCTGAACGTGATTGAAGAGTAGTCCCGGTTCTCCTTCGCCATCCCCTGCCCCGACATGACCGCAACCACCGTCATCAAGGCCCTCCAGAGTATCTTTACACTGTTCGGCTTCCCCGCGTACATACACAGTGATAGGGGGTCCTCCCTTATGAGTGACGAACTGCGTCAATTCCTGCTCAACAGGGGCATTGCCTCAAGCAGGACGACCAGTTACAACCCCCGGGGAAATGGGCAGGTAGAGAGGGAGAACGGAACGGTCTGGAAGACCGTTCTACTGGCCCTACGATCCAGGAATCTCCCAGTCTCCTGCTGGCAAGAAGTCTTCCCGGAGGCCCTCCAAGCCATCCGGTCACTGCTCTGTACAACTACCAACCAGACACCTCATGAACGTCTCCTTGACTTCTTCAGGAACAAAGAACAAAGAAATGTACCGCACAGGAACAGGCCCTTCGGCCCTCGAAGCCCGTGCCGACCATGCTGCCCGACTAAACTACAATCTTCTACACTTCCTGGGTCCGTATCCCTCTATTCCCATCCTATTCATGTATTTGTCAAGATGCCCCTTAAATGTCACTATCGTCCCTGCTTCCACCACCTCCTCCGGTAGCGAGTTCCAGGCACCCACTACCCTCTGTGTAAAAAAACCTGCCTCGTACATCTACTCTAAACCTTGCCCCTCTCACCTTAAACCTATGGCCCCTAGTAATTGACCCCTCTACCCCGGGGAAAAGCCTCTGACTATCCACTCTGTCTATTCCCCTCATAATTTTGTAGACCTCTATCAGGTCGCCCCTCAACCTCTTTCGTTCCAGTGAGAACAAACCGAGTTTATTCAACCGCTTCTCATAGCTAATGCCCTCCATACCAGGCAACATTCTGGTAAATCTCTTCTGCACCCTCTCTAAAGCCTCCACATCCTTCTGGTAGTGTGGCGACAAGAATTGAACAATATACTCCAAGTGTGGCCTAACTAAGGTTCTATACAGCTGCAACATGACTTGCCAATTCTTATACTCAATGCCCCGGCCAATGAAGGCAAGCATGCCGTATGCCTTCTTGACTACCTTCTCCACCTGTGTTGCCCCTTTCAGTGACCTGTGGACCTGTACTCGTAGATCTCTTTGACTTTCAATACTCTTGAGGGTTCTACCATTCACTGTATATTCCCTACCTGCATGAGACCTTCCAAAATGCATTACCTCACATTTGTCCGGATTAAACTCCATCTGCCATCTCTCCGCCCAAGTCTCCAAACAATCTATATCCTGCTGTATCCTCGGCCAGTCCTCATCGCTATCCGCAATTCCACCAACCTTTGTGTCGTCTGCAAACTTACTAATCAGACCAGTTACATTTTCCTCCAAATCATTTATATATACTACAAAGAGCAAAGGTCCCAGCACTGATCCCTGTGGAACACCACTGGTCACAGCCCTCCAATTAGAAAAGCATCCTTCCATTGCTACTCTCTGCCTTCTATGACCTAGCCAGTTCTGTATCCACCTTGCCAGCTCACCCCTGATCCCATGTGACTTCACCTTTTGTACTAGTCTACCATGAGGGACCTTGTCAAAGGCCTTACTGAAGTCCATATAGACAACATCCACTGCCCTACCTGCATCAATCATCTTAGTGACCTCCTCGAAAAACTCTATCAAGTTAGTGAGACACGACCTCCCCTTCACAAAACCATGCTGCCTCTCACTAATACATCCATTTGCTTCCAAATGGGAGTAGATCCTGTCTCGAAGAATTCCCTCCAGTAATTTCCCTACCACTGAAGTAAGGCTCACCGGACTGTAGTTCCCTGGATTATCCTTGCTACCCTTCTTAAACAGAGGAACAACATTGGCTATTCTCCAGTCCTCCGGGACATCACCTGAAGACAGTGAGGATCCAAAGATTTCTGTCAAGGCCTCAGCAATTTCCTCTCCAGCCTCCTTCAGTATTCTGGGGTAGATCCCATCAGGCCCTGGGGACTTATCTACCTTAATATTTTTTAAGACACCCAACACCTCGTCTTTTTGGATCGCAATGTGACCCAGGCTATCTACACACCCTTCTCCAGACTCAACATCTACCAATTTCTTCTCTTTGGTGAATACTGATGCAAAGTATTCATTTAGTACCTCGCCCATTTCCTCTGGCTCCACACATAGATTCCCTTGCCTATCCTTCAATGGGCCAACCCTTTCCCTGACTACCCTCTTGCTTTTTATGTATGTGTAAAGAGCTTTGGGATTTTCCTTAACCCTATTTGCCAATGACTTTTCGTGACCCCTTCTAGCCCTCCTGACTCCTGGCTTAAGTTCCTTCCTACTTTCCTTATATTCCACACAGGCTTCGTCTGTTCCCAGCCTTTTAGCCCTGACAAATGCCTCCTTTTTCTTTTTGACGAGGCCTACAATATCTCTCGTTATCCAAGGTTCCCAAAAATTGCCGTATTTATCCTTCTTCCTCACAGGAACATGCCGGTCCTGAATTCCTTTCAACTGACACTTGAAAGCCTCCCACACGTCAGATGTTGATTTGCCCTGAAACATCCACCCCCAATCTATGTTCTTCAGTTCCCGCCTAATATTGTTATAATTAGCCTTCCCCCAATTTAGCACATTCATCCTAGGACCACTCTTATCCTTGTCCACCAGCACTTTAAATCTTACTGAATTGTGGTCACTGTTCTCGAAATGCTCCCCTACTGAAACATGTACCACCTGGCCAGGCTCATTCCCCAATACCAGGTCCAGTACCGCCCCTTCCCTAGTTGGACTGTCCACATTGTTTTAAGAAGCCGTCCTGGATGCTCCTTACAAACTCCGCCCCGTCTAAGCCCCTGGCACTAAGTGAGTCCCAGTCAATATTGGGGAAGCTGAAGTCTCCCATCACCACAACCCTGTTGTTTTTACTCTTTTCCAAAATCTGTCTACCTATCTGCTCCTCTATCTCCCGCTGACTGTTGGGAGGCCTGTAGTAAACCCCCAACATTGTGACTGCACCCTTCTTATTCCTGATCTCCACCCATATAGCCTCACTGCCCTCTGAGGTGTCCTCCCGCAGTACAGCTGTGATATTCTCCCTAACCAGTAGCGCAAGTCCGCCACCCCTTTTACATCCCCCTCTATCCCGCCTGAAACATCTAAATCCTGGAACGTTTAGCTGCCAATCCTGCCCTTCCCTCAACCAGGTCTCTGTAATGGCACAACATCATAGTTCCAAGTACTAATCCAAGCTCTAAGTTCATCTGCTTTACCCGTAATACTTCTTGCATTAAAACATATGCACTTCAGGCCACCAGACCCGCTGTGTTCAGCAACTTCTCCCTGTCTGCTCTGCCTCAGAGCCCCACTGTCCCTATTCCCTAGTTCTCCCTCAATGCTCTTACCTTCTGACCTATTGCTCCCGTGCCCACCCCCCTGCCATACTAGTTTAAACCCTCACGTGTGACACTAGCAAACCTCGCGGCCAGGATATTTATGCCTCTCCAGTTTAGATGCAACCCGTCCTTATATAGGTCACACCTGCCCCGGAAGAGCTCCCAGTGGTCCAGATAACGGAAACCCTCCCTCCTACACCAGCTGTTTAGCCACGTGTTTAGCTGCTCTATCTTCCTATATCTAGCCTCACTGGCACGTGGCACAGGGAGTAATCCCGAGATTACAACCCAAGAGGTCCTGTCTTTTAACTTTCTGCCTAGCTCCCTGAACTCCTGCTGCAGGACCTCATGCCCCTTCCTGCCTATGTCGTTAGTACCAATATGTACAACGACCTCTGCCTGTTTGCCCTCCCCCTTCAGGATGCCCTCTACCCGTTCGGAGACATCCTGGACCCTGGCACCAGGGAGGCAACATACCATCCTGGAGTCTCTTTCACGTCCACAGAAGCGCCTATCTGTGCCCCTGACTATAGAGTCCCCTATTACTATTGCTCTTCTGCGCTTTGACCCTCCCTTCTGAACATCAGAGCCAGCCGTGGTGCCACTGCTCTGGCTGCTGCTGGGACCTCGCTCCCAACCTGGCTAGCAACACCCGGACCCATCCTGCTCCGGAAGCACGTGCGGGCGCACAAGTCGGACCCGTTGGTCAAGAGGGTCCACCTGCTGCACGTTAACCCCCAGTACGCCTACGTGGCGTTCCCTGATGACCGGCAAGATACAGTCTCCCTTCGGGACCTGGCACCCGCCGGAACCCCACGTGCACCCGAACCATCACCACCCCCCTCCACAGCACCTCACAGGAAGGTCAGTCCTCCCGCCGCTCCTGCCTAGGCCCTCCCACCCACCAACGCCCCCTACAGACGCCCCCTTCTCGTGTCATCCGTTTGCCCCACCAGTGCCATCCAAGGGTGATGAAGTGCCATGGAGGCCGAAGCCACGCTCCCGGAGTCGCAGATGCCAGGACCCCCACCAGAATCACCACCGAAGTTCAGACGATCCAGGAGGACAACCAGGCCACCCAACCGACTGATTGCTTCAGTGTAACTGTAAATGAACACAATGTATATATCTTCAACGCTTGTAAATATTCTCGACAACCCTGCAAGGACGTATCACGGTACCTCCATATCTGATCATACCATGTTAGATGCAATTGTGACCACTAGCCACCACCCCCGCCGGACTCTTTTTTTACAGGGGGTGAATGTGGTATTATCAGGTATTGCAGTACCCGAGAGGCTGAAGACCATTGGTTAAACCTAGGAGTTTACCATTGGCTGTTTTGTATGTAGCTCCGCCCTGACAGGCGGGGTATAAGAACTGGTGCCGCCCCAGCAGCCCTCATTCTGTACCGAAGCTGCTGGCGAACAGTTCTAGTCTATTAAAGCCTTCAGTTATGTTACTACCTCGTCTTTAATTGTAATTGATCGTGCATCAGTGCACGGACACCCGCGACCTTTTAACCGGCACTTCAGTCCCCGGACGTTCTACGTTACCAACCTTACCGGAGGCTTGCGCCTCCAATCCCCTCTACCGTCCGTCATCTTCCCCACTTAACTCCTGCCCCTTTAATTCCACTGTACCTAGCCCATCCCTGATGGCCCCTTTCCTCGCCCTTAACCATGTCATCTCTCAACCCCTGCCACGTCGCAGAAACCTCCCCCCCGCTTTTCCTCTTCCCCTTCTCCCCCCCCCCCCCCCCCCACTTCCCCCCTCCCCCCGGCCACCCCTCTTGGCCTTCTCCTCCACCACCTAACTTCCATTCACCAGCATAACCTGCTAGCGTGGCTGCCCCTGCCCAAAGGCACATCCTAATGACCCCTCCCTCTCCCCCCCCGGCCCACTCCTCAGCTGAAGGAAGAAGGCCTCCTGCTGGCTTTACCCTCCCCCACCCAAACAAGGATTTCTCCTGAACTCCTGGCATTCTTCTCCAAAAGCAAACAAACAAATGTTAAAGACAAACAGTCCCATAAAACAGATGGGAGGATGGAAATATCCATCCCCACAAACTTTTCACCCCTACAACTCCTTACAATCTCGAACAAAACCCCCCCCCACAAAAAAAACAGTGAAAATCCCCCAATCCCTACACCCAATTCAACCATGCTCCCGGCCATTACATAATGCCAGCACCCCGATTCCCAAGCATTGTCCACTCAGTTCACCTCCAGTTTATGCTCCTGAATGAAGTCTTTGGCCGCTTCTGGGGTCTCGAAATAATACTCCCGACCTCCGAACATCACCCATAATTTCGCCGGATAGAGCACCCCAAACCTGATCTGCCACCGGTACAGCACCGCCGTTTTGCCAACTCGGCTCCAATATCCTGATAAATTCGGACGTTATTTCCCTCCCAGTCGCAGCTACGCTTCTCCCTGGACCACCGTAGAATTTTCTCTTTCTCCACAAATTTGTGGAGTCTCACGATCACCGCCCGCGGCGGCTCCCCAGCTCCAAGCTTTTGCCTCAGGGACCTATGCGCTCGGTCCACTTCAGGTGCCTTATCTAGCACCCCTTCTGCCACCATCCCCGCCAGCATCCTCGAGACGTACCTTATGGCATTCGCACCTTCCACTCCTTCAGGCAGGCCCACTATTCGCAGGTTCTGTCTTCTCAAGGTATTCTCCTGCTCCTCCACCTTTGCTCACGTTTTACAAAGGTCTCCTAGGAGCCCCACCTCCGCCCCCAGAGCCACCACACGATCGCTGTGGTCAGAGATCACTCCTTCATTCTCCCGAATCTGTGACCCCTGCACCTCCAAACACCTCTCTATCCACTCCAGAGTACTCTTCAGGGGTGCCACAGCTTCTGCAATGGCCTTTGCATGATCCCCGCGTATTTCTTTCCTCTGTTTATGGAATTCCTCCTTGATAAAAGTCATCAGTTCCTGTATCTGGGGCTTTCCAGCTTGCCCCTCCCTCGCCTTCATGCTGGAAGAGACTGTCTGTGAAGCACAAGACTGTTTCAACTTTCCAGCCAAATCTCTCACTATTTTCTGCCAGGTCTGGTGATCAGAAGACATACCATTCCAGGGGTAAACTACTCCTCTAACATTCACCTACACCTTTTCACCAAAATTCCACCCGGTTCTGTGTAGAAAGAGCTCTTTTCTGTGACTTTAAGCAGGAGCAGCACTGTATGTGACCATTCACTCCATGGTCACAACCGGAAGTCCACGTTAACAACCTTCTCTTGACCATAAGATCAGAAATGGGGATGTCCCCTGATGATTGAAAATGATTAATACCATTTGCAACTCCTTGGATACTGAAGCAGGCCATGTTTGCAGCAAGACCTGGACGACATTCAGGCTTGAGCTGATAAGTGGCAAGTACCATTCATGCCACACAGGTAACCCAGCGATGACCACCCCTCAAACGAGTGAAAATCTAATCATCTCCTCCCTGACTTTCAACTGCATTACCATTGCTGAAACTCCCACCATAAACATTCCAGGGCTATCATTAACCAGAAATTTATCAACCACCGAACTCAATGGTATGGTCACAGTTTGAGGTCAGAGGCTGGGAATCAACAGCAAGTAACCTTACTCCACAATACTTGTCCACCATCGACAAGGCACAACTTGAGGAGCATGATTGAATACTCTCCACATGCTTGAATGAGCAACAACACTTGAAGCTCGACACACTCCAGGACAAACCACTTGGCTCGGGAGCCTTTTACCACCAGAAGACAGTAGCAGAAATGTACACCATTGACAAGATGCACTGCAGAACTCACCAAGCTTTCTTTGATAGCGCCTTCTAAACCTATGGCTTCTAATACCTGCAAGAACTAGGGTAGGCGATGCATGGGAATACCACCACCTGCAAGTTCGCCTACAGGCCACAAATTCTGACTTGATTCAGTATCGCCACTCCTTCACTATTGCTCGATCAAAAATCTGGAACTTCTTTCTCAATAGCAATAAGATGTATCTGCACCACATGACTGCAGCAATTCAAGGTGGTGTATCTCAATGGAAATTAGTGATGAACAACAACTGCAGGCCTTTCTAGTGAAGCTCACATCCCATGAATGAATAAAAAGGTATATACTAATTGTAAAATAGCTTTTAATTAATTAAAAATTGTAACATTTATATAGTGAATTCACTCTAATAATTTGAATTAAAGCTCTTTAAGGAGAATGCTAAAATAAGTTGAAAATCAATGAGGATCTATTCTTGGGACAAGTACAAAATTCTACCAAGGGAAAGTTAAAATAAATTAATTGACATATATATATATATATATATATATATAGTATCACTACAGAGCATGTGCTGCAAATAAAAGCTCTCTTTTAATAAAACACTCATTCTTGTTTTTGAAGTATTGCCCATATTTTCCCTGTTAGGGGAGACAGGCAAGAGTGATATATACTTGATGATACTTACACATTCAGGCTTTTCCTGAAGCAGCTGTTTAATTTTATTAACAGCTAAAGGAGTCTATGCAAGGAGAAAAAAAACAAGTTTAAAAGATTAACAATGGTTTCAATTTTAAAGTAACATTCACAAAATTTAAGAATGTCAAAATTATAACACTGAAATCTATTTCCTGTACAGAAAATTTTCTGTACAGAACACTGGATGTTTCTCATATTTTGTCGTGCAAAATAATTCATCAGTTGGAAACCAGGACTACTTTTTAAATAGATCCCACCTATTTCACACAATTGAATTTATCTATTTATTTCCAATCCAAAGCCTACTTAAAATTGTAATCATTATCTTAGTTTGAAAATTGTATAGATTAATATGAAAAACCAACAGCCCCTTTAAAGAGAAGGAAAGTTTTATTATTGTGCTGGATATTTGACATGCATGGAAATCCATCACCATATTTTCACAGTAACTTCATTGCAGTGTTAATGTAAGCCTACTTGTGACAATAAAGATTATTATTATTTAAGAGACTTCAAAGAAATTTACTAAAAACAATTTTACAAATTATTTGCTGGATGGTCTCCCACATTGGACTCTCTCTAAACCTGAAGTCATCCAAAATTCTGCGCCCCATGTCATGTTCCACTATCTTATGCTCGATGCTTAACCAGAAGCCAATGTGGGTCAAAGTCTTAATTTTAAAATTCTCATCCTTCAAATTCCTCCATGGTCTTCTCCCTCCCAATTTGCAGTAATCTCCTTCAGCCCACAATTCTCCAAGATATCTGTGCTCCCTTAATTCTGGCCTCTGGTGTATTTCTGATTTTAATTTCTCCACCATTGGTAGCCATGCCTTCACTTTCATAGGTCACAAGCTCTGGAATACTTTTCCTACATCTCCCTGCCTTATTTCCACTTTTACGACACTCCCCAAAACTTTATTTTTTCATCAAGGTTTTGGTCATCTGACCTGTATTTTCCTTAGATGGCTCGGTGTTATGGCTTATTTTATAATGCTTCCATGAAGAGACAGCATTTTTTTTAATGTTAAAGGAGCTATATCAATATAAGTTGTTACAGTTGCTAATAATGAATGCACACTTAGGGATGCACTCACTTATCAAGACCAAAGATCTACGGTGCAGGTTAGCAGAACCAATGATAAATGACCCACTAGACAGTTGGAATACCAATGGAGTTCGAACAGCTAAAACTGCAGTTTACCAGCACAGAGCACTGGAATGCTTCCCACAGCTCGTCTAACCCAGGGTTTTTCAAACTGCAAATTGAAACCCGCAGGGAGATTGAGGGTCACAGAGCTAGGGATCTTGAGAGAAGCGCCCAATGGCCATGACCGGCTTTTAAATTGAGAATGCTGGCCGCAACCAGCTTCCAAATGGAACAATGCAGTCTTCCCGCCAGGTGTGGCAGCAGAGAGCAAGTCATGCGCCCTGTATGTCCGTGCTTTTGATGCAAAATCACGGAGGGGAAATTCCTCCATTTTTCAGCTGCGAACAAACAAGCAGGAAAGGACTAGCAAATGAAAGTTGACAGCCTTCAGAACTTCAAAGGCATTTGAAGACGAGTTTGAGGACAAGCCTCTTGATTTTCTTTTCCAAAGGATGGAGTGACAATTTAGATAATCAGCTGCAGTCCTTAGCAAATTTACATAATAAAGAATGACAAAGCAAGTGAGATTATGAGGACCAAGCTGGCTCACCTGTCACATTAAAAATAATCAAACATGGTTTGTCGGGATGACCTGCTGGTTGGTAAAAGTGGGTCCCAGGAAACAAAGCTTGAAAAACACTGGTCTAGACTTTTCTATGATCATTGGCTTGCCAGTTTGTTTCAGCCTTAAGTAGAAAACATTCAAGACTTCCAGTGACTGGAGTTTGCACATTCTCCCCATGTCTGTGTGAGTTTCACCCCCATAACCCAAAGATGTGCTGGTTAGGTGGATTAGCCATGCTAAATTGCCCCGTAATTGGAAAAGAAAAATAATTGGGTACTCTAAGTTTATTATTTTTTAAAAAAAATTTCCGGTGACGGTGATGGGCTGAGCGGACACACATCAGGCGGTTCTTCTCCTAACCAGAATCAAATAGGCACTTTTAGGCGAATTTGCCCGAAAAATCGATAGCAAAGTAACCCCAATGGAGGCAAGAGAACAACGCCAAAACAAATGCTATCAAACGGGAGCTCAAGGGGCCGAAGAGATGGCAGAAGTGGCGGAAAGGGCCACAAAAAGTGAGTGGATGAACGATAGCCCCATGAGGCGAGGGGGCCCAAGCCGCCCAAGAGAGAGGGAGACCATCGACCCGAGCATCAGCTTGCCCCTCACCACAGCAACACCACCAGATCTGAATACTTCCAGCTACACAGAGGCACATGGCAGTGATGCCCATTGCCCTGCTTCTGTTCACCCTAACAATTGATCCCCTGGCAATCGCTCTGTGAGATGCGAAAAGCTGGAAGTGCATCCAAAGAGGAGGCAGAGAGCACAGTGTCTCACTCTATGCGGATGACCTGCTCCTCTACGTCTCGGACCCACAGAAATGCCTGAAAGCAATCATGCAGCTCCCGAGAGCGTTCGGAGCCTTCTTGGGCTACAAACTCAACCTGGGGAAAAGCGAGGCATTCCCGATGAACCCAAACGGGGGAGGGACAGAGCTGGAGGGACTTCCATTCAAACTAGCCCAAAACAAATTCCGCTACCTGGGGATCCAGATAGCCCATGACTGAACACGGATCCACAAGTGGAATCTGACCAGTCTGGCGAAGGAAGTTAAAAAGGACCTATGGAGATGGGATGCACTCCCACTCGCCCTGGCGGGGAGACTGCAGATGATCAAAATGAATGTACTGCCGAGCTTCCTCTTCCTGTTCAGATCCATACCGATCTTCATCCCCAAGGCCTTTTTCCACAACAAAGGCAAAATGATCATGGTGTTTGTGTGGATGTAAGAACCCAAGGATCCCCAAATCGACACTGCAAAGGAGGAAAAATATAGGCGGTCTGGCCCTGCCGAATCTACAATACTACCACTGGGCAGCTGCGGCGGAGAGAGAATGAGAGGATGGATACATGAACCCAATATGGGATGTGTGAAGTTGGAGGAGTCTTCCTGCAAGGGAACGACCCTCTGGGCCCTCACCACGGCAGGCCCCCCTCCCCCCCGTCAAAATACACATCCTGCCCAGTGGTGGTTGCCACACTAAAGACATGGAACTAGATGAGGCAACATTTCAGTCTAACCGAGAAGTTCTCCATGGCCTCCATTGGGCCCTGACCAGATCCAAGACAAGGGACCCATCGTTGGCCAGCAGCGTAAGAAGCTGCTTGACGGATCCCACTCCTTTTTCCAGCGAGTAGAATGGGAAGCCGGGGTTCATGTCCGTGACGTTCTGGATCTGCGACCTCACATACACACCGCGGGACCCAACAATTTGCAGGACCCACAGCAAGTCCTTCTCTCTGTACACCAGCTGCAGGGCTGGGTCCTCATCAGGCTGACCGAGATGCGACTCTAGGTCGAGCACCTCCTTCTCCAACTCCTCAGCCCTGGACATCCGCCTCTTTGTCGACCCCCTCGTATACTCCTGATAGAAGGTTCGCATGTGGGTCTTGCCCACATCTCACCATAGACTCAAGGAGGGAAAGCCTCCCCGCGTCCTTCTCCAGCCAGTCCAGAAGCAATAAAATGAGCCCAGGAATTACTCGTCCTCCAGCAGCAGGTTGTTGAAGTTCCAGTATGCGTACTGCGACTGAGTGCGGGACAGGGCGAGCCCCGCCCATACTAGACGATGGTCCGAACACGGCACCTGTTGCACAGAGGCTGTCGGGGTGCAGGGCAGGTACGTCCTGGAAATGTAGAGGTGGTCGATTCTGGACACTCAGATCCCAGGCCTCACAAAGGTGAAGACGCTGGAGTCAGGATGGAGAATCCATCAGATGTCCACCAAATCAAAAAACCTGACCAGAATCCTTAACTTCACCACTGCACGAGAGCCACAGGGGTGGTTCTTTGTTCCGAGGGTGCAATTAAAATCCGGCCCCCCCGCTCACCCCCAGGACGATGCACTAACCCACGGCGATGGTCCTAAGATGAGTGGACACTTGCTCAAAGAAAGTCATCTGCTGCTGGCCATCCTGGGAAGCGTAGATATTCGCAAAGTGAAGTACCTTGTCCCCCATCGCCCCACCCTGCCGTTCCCCTCCACCCACCCTGCCTTCCCCATTTTTATCCCCTGTATCCACCCCTGCCTCCCTTGCTCCCACTGACGTCTGAACTCTCCTTGAAGAAGTCAATAAGCGGCTTCCATCTCCGGGCACCCCCCCCCCCCCCCCCCGCCCCGCCCCTGGCGTCGGAGGCTAGGACGGACAGGGGAGGCCCTCCCCGTCGCCACCGCCAATGACCCCGAGGTCAGGGAACTGCCGCAACCCTCTGGCGTTGTGCAAATTGCACCGGGTGGAACGAGCCCGCGGGTGTCCTGCTCGCACCCGGTCTGAGACGTCCTGCGCGGGGTGGGCTGCAACAGCTGAGGGTTGAGGTGTATTTAATCTTTTCTGTTTTCTTCTGGGGTGTGATGCCGAGGAAACCTCCATCTTTGCATCGCCACTTCCCTTCCCTTGACAACCTGCCCCCAGGGTTATGACTGCCTTGATCTACGGCTCATGGTCACGTGCATCACCACCACTCTCTTTGTTGAAGTGATGCCGTGTTCAGTAACCGACGTTGAGATGTCAATGGGAACCGGATGAGGTGGAGTGTCCACAGAGCAAGGTGCATTAGTAGCCCCCGAGTCGGAGTTCCGGGGCGCGGGGTTCTCTAGGCCGACGGGGTCGGGGGTGTCTGGGGCCGATCCCCGCCTTGCCTTCTTTTAAAAAAAAAAAAAATTAGAGTACCCAATTCATTTTATTTTCCAATTTAAGGGGCAATTTAGCACAGCCAATACACCTACCCTGCACATCTTTTGGGTTGTGGGGGCAAAACCCACGCAAACATGGGGAGAATGTCCAAACTCCACATGGACAGTGACCCAGAGCCAGGATTGAACCTGGGACCTCGACGCCGTGAGGCAGCAATGCTAACCACTGCGCCAACATGCTGCTCTAACGGCTCCCCACCTCACCTTCTTACTGGTCTTGCGGGTACCCTCCCTCCTCCACACCGGCACCCGTTTGGGTGGTAGGCATCGGTGTGGTGTCTCCTCGTGGGAGTGGGGTGATAACGTCAGTGGGGGAGGGGGGGGGGGTGCCAGCCGTGGCCACTTTGGTGTCCGTGGTGGCCTTAGAGGTGGGGCAATTCTTTTGCACATGCCCCACCTTCGTGAAGACATGGCAACACACGCCATCTGCAGATGGAAATATACTGAAATATACTCCCCTTGCTGGGAGACTTTGAATCCCCCCTCTAAAACCACCTCCAGGGCCAGTCGGACGGATGCCTGGCGCCAGAAGGAGTAGATGTGCCTGAGGGTGGGGGAGAACCTTTAGACCAAGAGGGAGCAGCACCAACTCGGAACGTACATCCCCTCGTAGTTGGAGGTGGGTCGGAGGAGCTCTGTAGTCAGGTAGGGCAGGACATTGGAGAGTATGACTCTCTCGGCTGTGGCCTCAATAAGGTCCACTGCCACGTAGGCCCCGCCCACCATGAGCTCTTTTTCAAGGGCAAGGTGGACCATCCACTCCGCCCTCAGGAAAAACATAACCTCCCTGTACATTCAAGAGGCGGCCACAAGGGCCAAGGGGCCAACGACCCTGGCCATTGCGCAAATGCACACCCCTGTGGTGATGGTGGGGTAAGCGTAGCACTTCACCCCCAGTTTCCGGGTTAGCTACCGGAAAGGTGGCGGGGCTGCGGGTGTAGTGGACGCCAAAGAGGCCACCTCCCCCGCATAGGTGACTCTGGACTGCCCCGCCACCGACTTAGGTGGAGTGGCCATTAGGGCATGTGCCATGCCCACCCCAAAGTTGGCTTTGTTGTGTCGGTATAGGTTGGAAAATAGACTGGGGGGGGGGTTAGGGGAGGGGCAAAATGGGACAATGTATTATCCACCAGGAAGGTATGCGAAGGAACGAGGGAATGGTGGGAAAAAAAGAGAGCAAGGGACACAGCGGGAGGAGGCGGATAGCAGCACAGGTTGGGCACTGTGGATGAATTGGTGCCTGAGGTGGGACACGCCTGAGACTCTTGCGAAGCTGGAGCGTGAGAGGATAGGTGAGCACAAGACTTAACTGGAAATACTGGAGAATTAGTCCAGTCTAGTCTTATTCTCAACTGCAAAAATTACTATTTTAGGATCATTCTGGAATGCCAAGGTAACTCCTGGCTTCTTTTCTCCACTGCAAGCCATTTTCTTAACCCCCTCCCCCAACCTTGCCTCCAATGTGCAAGAAACACATGGATTTTTTTGTCACCAAGACAGGGTGATCCAATGAGCAACCTCTGCCACTTCCCTCCCTTTTCCTAGCTCCCTGGGCTGAACTTGCTCAAAGGCTTCCACCTTTTCCTAGCATTGAACTGGTTTCCTTCTCTAGTTTCTCCTTTATCTCCCCTTGTATCATCCCTGAGCCCACCTTGCCCTTAAAGGCTCACCTCCTGTTTGCTCAATTCCATTCCCAAAACTTTCTGGCTCCCATGTCAACTAACATCACTTACGGTTCTCTATCCTCAGGTTCTATGTCTCTCCTTCAAATCTGCCAATATCACCCCGGAACTAACCTTTGACCTATGTTTGCAGATGATATGAAATTTGGAAGTACTGTAAAATGCAAAGAGAATGGTGTAGGACTTCAAAAGGACAGTCAAGTTTGTGGAATGGGCAGCTAAGTGGCAGATGAAGTTCAAAAGTGTGAGGTAATGCATTTTGGTAGGAAGGACATGGACAGGCAATATAAAATAGAGGGCAAAAGTCTTAAGGGGATGCAGGAGTTGAGGGATCTGGGTATATATTTGCATAGATCATTGAACAGGACAGATGGAGAGAGTAGTTAATAAAACTTTTGTATCCTGGGCTTTATTAATAGAGGCATAGAGTACACAGGCAAGGAGGTTATGTTGAACTGATACAAGACAGTCGTTAGACCTCAGCTAGAATAGTGTGTGTAGTTCTGGGCGCCACACTAGGAAGGATTTGAAAGCATTGGAGAGAGTGCAGAAGAGGTTTATAAGAAGGTTCCAGGCATGAGACACTTCAGTCATGAAGTTGTTTGGAAAAGTTGGGACTAGTCTCCTTGGGAGAGAATAAGAGTAGATTTGATATCGGATTTAAAGTGATTTGCAAAAGAAGCAAATGTGAGGGAAAAAAACTTTCCCATGCAATGAGTGGTCTGGATCTGGAATGCACTGACTGGAAGTGTGGTGGAGGCAGTTTCAATCAAGGCATTCAAGAGGGCATTAGATGATGATAGATGATGATTTGAATAGAACCAATGTACAGGGGTACAGGGAAAAGGCAGGGGAATGTAACTAAGCCATAAAGCTCAGTTGGAGAGCCGGTGCTTACACAATGGGTTAAATGGCCTCCTTCGGAGCTGAAATAATTCTGTAAACCGAAAGACTCTACAAAAGTACTGTGTATGTTCCCTTGGCCACAGAAAAATATTTTTCACTGTACTTCGGTACATGTGACAATCAATCAATCAAATGACCACCCCATTTCTAACCTCCCTTTCCTCTCCAAAATCTTTGAACATCAGGTCACCGCCCAAATTCATGCCCGCCTTTCCTGGAACTCTCTCCAATCAGGTTTCCACCCTAACACACTACCGAAACAACTTTATCAGTAACAAATTACATCCTGTGTGACTGTGACAAAAAGTAAACTATCCCTCCCCATCCTTCTTAATCCAGCCTCAGACATTTACACAGTTGATCACACCATTATCCTCCAATACCTATCCACTGTCATCCAGTTGGACGAAATCGCCAGGCTCTATTCTTATCTTGCTAATCATAGCCAAAAAAAATCACCATCAATGGTGTAAAGGCTATTAGAACATAGAACATACAGTGCAGAAGGCCATTCAGCCCATCGAGTCTGCACCGACCCACATTAAGCCCTCACTTCCACCCGATCCCCGTAACCCAATAACCCCTCCTAACCTTTTTGGACACTAAGGGCAATTTATCATGGCCAATCCACCTAACCTGCACGTCTTTGGACTGTGGGAGGAAACCGGAGCACCCGGAGGAAACCCACGCACACACGGGGAGAACGTGCAGACTCCTCACAGGCAGTGACCCAGCGGGGAATTGAACCTGGGACCCTGGCACTGTGAAGCCACAGTGCTATCCACTTGTGCTACCGTGCTGCCCTTGGCAACATGTAGGATGTAGAAAACCAGCCAGGGACACGCTGGAAAATTAAACCTAAAAGTACCAAAGGCATGAAAAGGGGTTTCAGCAACAGTTCTGTAGAGGCAAAGTTGAAGTCACATGGTGTTGCATAGGTAGAAATAGGCAAGGCGAAGGGCAGCACAGGCACAGTGGTAAGCACTGCTGCCTCATGGTGCCAAGGACCAGGTTCGATCCCGGTTCTGGGTCACTGTCCGTGTGGAGTTTGCACATTCTCCCCGTATCTGCGTGGGTCTCATCCCTACAACCCAAAAGATGTGCAGATTAGGTGGAGTGGCCACGCTAAATTGCCCTGTAATTGGAAAAAATAATTGGGGACTCTTAAAGAAATAGGCAAAGCGGGGGGCATGGGTTCAAATCGCATCATGGCAGCTGGTGGAGTTTTAATTTGACTAATAAAAGACAAATCTGGAATTGAAGGCTAGTCTTAGTAATAACAACCATGAAACTACCATTAATTGTTATAAAAACCTATCTGGTTCACTAATGTCCTGTAGGGAAGGAAATCTACTGTCCTTCGCCAGTCCTACATGCAACTCCAGACCCATAGCAATGGCAGTGTAATTGATTCTTAACTGCCCTCTGAAATGGCCCAGGAAACTATTCAATTTAAGGGCTATTAGGGATGTTGCCCTTACTAATGACGCCTCCATGAACAAATAATTAAAAAAAGAGAGGGATAGTTTACCTTTGTTACCAGCCCAATTAGGATGTCATATGATTTTTATAAGTCATTTTGGTACTACAGCGGGGCGAGATCTTGATTCAAGCAATCAAACCAGAAATTCCAAGAAACATGGGCAGCAAGGTAGCATAGTGGATAGCACAATTGCTTCACAGCTCCAGGGTCCCAGGTTCGATTCTGGCTTGGGTCACTGTCTGTGCGGAGTCTGCACGTCCTCCCCGCGTGTGCGTGGGTTTCCTCCGGGTGCTCCGGTTTCCTCCCACAGTCCAAAGATGTGCAGGTTAGGTGGATTGGCCATGTTAAATTGCCCTTAATGTCCAAAATTGCCCTCAGTGTTGGATGGGGTTACTGGGTTATGGGGATAGGGTGGAGGTGTGGGCTTGGGTAGGGTGCTCTTCCCAAGAGCCGGTGCAGACTCGATGGGCCGAATGGCCTCCTTCTGCACTGTAAATTCTATGATAATCTATGATATTTTGGAAGTGACAAACTATTTGAGCACTTGGGAGAAGAAAGGGGTGGTTGGAAATGACTTGCACAGCACCTTTCACAACCACTGGACATATCAAAGCACTTTATTGCCAAATAAATATTTTTGAAGTGTTATCACGGTTGGATTTTAGGAAATGAGGCAGCCAACTTTTCCACTGACCAGGACATTGGGGATAACTCCCCTGCTCTTCTTCAAAACAGTGCAGTTGGATCTTTTACATCCATCTGAGGGTGTACTAGTTTAACATGACATCTAAAAGCAACACCTCTGGCAGTGCAGCATTCCCACAATGCTGTATTGGTATGCCCAGCCTTCATTTTGGTGCTCACGTCCTGAACCTGAAACCTACTAAGCCAGAGGCAAGAGTGCTTCAACTGATAAGGATAAGTGATGGCAACAGATATGAAAGAAAATGGGATAGTGCCGAAGGGGACATAATTATCAGCTAACATACGAGACAGGAGGAGGGGGAATTAGTCAGTTTATGTTTTAAAGAGCAAGAGGTGCATCTTATCGACACCAGTTCAGAGAGTGCGTGAGGGGAGATAGGAGAGAAACTAGAGAAAGAGGAAAATTCAGGACCAGGACAGTGGGGAGCTTCAGAGGATTTGACCTAGTGCGTTAAGAGATGGCAGTAAGTAATAGTTGTTTGGATAGTTGTGATCTTTATAACAAAAATGCCCATGAATTCAACACCCTACTATTGGAAAAGGCAGAGAGCATACAAAACAGTAGACCATTCAGCCCCTCAAGCCTGCTGTCATTTGTTAAGATCATGACTAATCGGATTTGTGGTCTCAACTTCATTTTCCTGCTTACCATTTATATCTTTGACTCCCTTGTCAATCAAGGATTTATCTAATTCAGCCTTAAAAATATTCAATGAACCTGCCTCCAATGCTCTCTGGGAAGAAAATTCCACAGACTAGAATCAAGGCTGGAAGGGGTGGTTTACGTGGGTGGTAAAGCCTGGTTTTATGTTTGACTTCAATGAAAGCAAAATACTGTGGATGCTGGAAAGTTGAAATAAAAACAGAAAATGCTGGAAAAACTGCAGGGCTGGCAGCATTATGGAGAGAGAATCAGACTTATAATTTCAAGTCATATGACACTTCTTCAGAGCTGAAGTCATCAATCATATGGACTTGGAATGTTAAATCTCTCTTCACAGAGGCTGCCAAACCTGCTGAGTTCTTCCAGCATTTTCTGTTTTTATTTCTGTTTGCCTTCTTGGACAACCTTGGGATAGATATAAACATCACTTGCTAGGCCAGCATTTATTGCCCATCCCGAATTGTCCTTGAGAAGGCAGTGGTGACTGCAGTCCCTAAGGTGTAGGTACACCTAAATTGCTGTTAGAGAGGGAATTTCAGGATTTTGACCCAACGACAGTGAAGGAACTGTGATATATTTTGAAGTCTGTATGGGGAGTTACTTGGAGGGGAGCTTCCAGGTAGTGGCGTTTCCATGCATCTGTTGCCCTTCTTCTACATGGTAGCAGTTATGGGTTTGGAGGGTGCTGTCAAAGGTGCCTTGGTGAGTCCTGTAGTGCATCTATCTGGTAGCAGATGATACACAAGCTATCATTGCGATGGAGATGCTTTGGGCAGTCTAGCCAGATCTGGTAATGAATAATTAAACCAATTGTTTGTCAAAGACCCGTTAGTTCCTGATATTCATAATAAACTAAAGGCGAAAGACTAGAAAATTGGGAATTTGAGCATGCGAGAAGCAAGTGACTTGGAGGATAAGTTTACTTTCAGGGTCAGAGACACAGATTTGTTCTGCTGAAAGGTAAACTCACCTGATACATTAACTGTTTTTCTGTCCACAGATGATCGGCTATTTCCAGCATGCTCTGTTGTTATTAGAACGTGGGCTTGGGTGGGAGGGGAATTCGGATAGCGAACGAAACAATACTATTTAATATAAAACCGTGGCACATTTAAAAATAATGTCCCATTACTCGCAAAATGCTGGTGGCTTTCTTCAATAGGACAGCCAGCACTTTGAAATCTGTTGCCAGCTGTCAACATCGAGAGACGTAAGATTGTCCAAACATCCTCAGTTGCAGTCTGTGGAGGGAGGCGGTCAACAACAAACTCTGCAGCCACAGGGCTGCCACTCCCCGGGCGAGCCCACAGCCCCTTTCGCCGGGACCCCGGGGCGCGCTGCAGCCCTTAAAGGCCAGACCAAGTGTTGTGAAGGCGATGCGATTTCACATGGACGGTCGTCTCACTTACCAAAGTCAGCGCTGCTCTGGTGGGGATCAGCCGTCTCCTGGCACTGACAGCTCTAATAGAAGCTCTCAATATGGAGCCGGACATATTGTAGAGAGCGGGGGAGAGGGTGGAGGAGGACCGGAGGGAGGGAGGGAAGGGTGGGGGGAGAGAGGGAAGGGGACAGACAGATAGGAGATCAGGACCACCTACAACCCGCAGTATCACATCAACTGATTGGCCAGACCAATAATGGAGTGATTGCAGCCAATCAGGAAGCTTGATGGTAAGACTTGTCAAGGTTACAGGATCAAAACAAGTGTTATGTGAGGAGCTAGACACCGGGCTGAAAGCTGTCCTTTACAGAATTTAAACTGTGTAACAATAATCAGAAACACTTCAAACTGCATCTGCTTAACCGATAACTGTTGGTTTAAAATTACAGAGTCGGAACTCTCGATACGTCCACTACATTACGTTTTCCTCAACCTCCCCGCATTCCCACAATAACCTCTAATATTCCCCAATCCCACCCTAACCCGAATATTAACTTCCTTACCCCCACCTTAATCACTAATATTAACCCCAATCCCACCCTAATCCAATTTACCCTAACCCCAAAGGAGATATGCTGAATTTATGCACGACACTAGTTGGAGTATTGTGTACAGTTCTGGGTGCCGCATTATAGGAAGGATATGAACACAATGGAGCGAATGCAGATGAGATTTACAAGGATGAGAGACTTCAGATAGGATAGATTGGAGAGGTTGGAATCGTTGAAGAGAAGAAAGCGAAGAGGAGATTTGATCGAGATGTTCAAAATCATGAGGGGTCTGGACAGAGTCGATAAGGAGAAACTGTTCCCACTTTCAAAAGGATCAAGAACAAGAGGGCTCATATTTCAAGTAATTTGCAAAAGAAGCAAATGCGATGCAAGGAAAAACTAGGAGCCCATCAAACCTCCTCCGCCATTCAACACAATGGTGGCTGATGGGACACTTCGATGCCTTTTACACACTATTCCCATTACCCTTTACGTTATTGTTAATCAGGAATTTATCAATCTCTGTTTTAAACATACTCAATGACTGAGCTTCCATGGCCCTCAATGGTGGATAATTCCAAAGATTCACAACCCTCTTGTGTCAATAGATTTCTCCTAATCGCGGTCCTGGGTGGCATCTCCCTTATTTTGAAATTGTGCCCCCTTGTTCTAGCTCCCCAAATCTTACAACTTACCTGCATCTACTTTGTCTATTCCTTTTAAGTATTTTGTACGTTTCATTGAAATCATCTCATTTTTCAAAACTCTAAGAAATAACAGGCACAGTTTGCCTAATCTCTCTTCATAAGACAATTCCGCCATCCCCCAAACAAGTCTGGTGAACCTTCATTGCACTCACTGTCCTCCTCCGGCCCTCTGGGGCTGAGTCCCTCGCCACAATGAACGTGGCGGATGGCACGGACCCACCAACTAGCCCTGGCTCTGCCTCAATCACCCCCCCCCCCCCCCCCAGATGGGCGACAGGGTTTATTGTGGGCTCTTCGGGAACTGGGCCAGAGGGAGGCGGTGGTTCAGACCCCCGTTCCTCTCGCGAACACAGGCCACCAGACAGATCCAGGAAAAGCTGCAGAATAGAGATGGAAGTGCCTGGAGTCAGAGATTGGGGCGGTCCTCCATGCCACCACCGCCCAATGACCCTGAAGTCAGGGAGCTGCCGCAGCCCTCTGGCTGAGTCCTCAGGGGTCCCGCCCGGCCATGAGGCGTTCTGCTCAAGGGTGTTTTCAGTTTTCTTGTGGGGGTGGGGTGTGTTGTCGAGGGGCAAGAGTAGGGGCACCAACCTCTCTTCACCGGGGGGAGGGGGTTGTGATGTTCCCCCCCCCCTCTCCAAGGAGTGGCACCGCTTACGGGGGGGTGGGTTGACCGCGGCAGAGGAAACCTCCATCCTCGCCTCCCCCCCCCCCCTTCCCTCGAAACTCTGCCCCAGGCAACGCGGTTTTGCTTATCTATGCGCTGGCTCGGACTTGTGCTCATCACCGCACCTCTCCTCTTGTTCGCTCGCATTGTTGCAATGCCGGGCCCAGTACCCTATGCTGAGGCGCCATTTGGCCCCGGATGAGGGGTTGTGTCCACTGGACAAGATTTTGCAGTAGTTCCGGGGGTGGGTGGTTTCTAAGCCAACAGGGTCGGGGCCAATCCCCGCCTCGCCCTCTTAATTTTAATAATCTTTGTCACAAGTAGGCTTTAACACTGCAATGAAGTTACCGTGAAATGCCTCGGTAGCCACATTCCGGCACCTTATCGGGTACACAGAGGGAGAATTCTGAATGTCCAATTCACCTGACAGCACATCTTTCAACTGGACTGAATTTAGTAGATTCATTTGGTGCATCCCTAATTGCAAATAGTACAAATGGAATTCCTTCATAATCCTCTGGATAATCCTGACTTTCGGCCCTCAACATGGTCTTTAAAGTTTGATGCCATCTTTCTAATGCTGCTTGTGATTCCAGATGATGCGCCGTTGAGTTAAATTGCTTTACTCATAAGCTATCCATAACTTTCTTGAATAACTACATAAAATTGGATCCCTGATCTGATTCAATGTATTTTGGTAGTCCATACCTAGTAAAAGATTTGGTTAGCTCCTCTGGGAAAGGCGTTACTCCCGGGGGTGGTGGGAGCTGGATACTTGGCGATAGTAATATTGGATCATGCTCCATACTATGTGGATATGCAATTAGAAACGGGCCAAGCCCAGTGCCTGCCATGGAGGGTGGACACATCACTCTTGGCAGATAATGGGTTGTATGAAAGGGTGGCTGCGCTAATAGGGAATTATGTAGATTCCAACCAGAATGGGGAGATCTCGCCTTCTACATTCTGGGACGCGTTGAAGGCGGTGATCAGAGGAGAATTAATATCGTACAGGGTCCACAAGGTTATGGCTGGCAGGGCTGAAAGGCAGAGGCTGTTAGACTTAATCTTGGAGTTGGATCAGCAGTACACCACGGCCCTTACGGCAAAGAGAAAGAGACTACAAATGATGTTTGAGCTTAAATCGACAGAGAATGCGGTGAGCCAGCTTCGTCGTTCACGAGAGACGTTTTATGAGTACAGGGATAAAGCCTGTCGATTATTGTCTCCAATTGAGATAGCAGGCAGCAACACGGGAAATAGCTCAGGTTATAGATGGGGGGGGGGGGGGGGGGGGGGGGGTGAGAAGCTGGTTACTGCCCCAGATAAGATTAATGGAGCTTTTGAGGATTTTTATTGCGGGCTATACAAGTCTGAACTGCCAGAGGATGACTTGGAGATGGGAGTGATATTTGGGCAGATTGGACTTCCCAGTGGTAGAAAGGCTGAAGAGGGTGGGACACTTTTGGGGTTGGAGTAAGTTAGCCTGTATTGGTTCCATGCAAGCGGGGAAAGCATTGGGGCTGGATGGTTTTCTGGCCGAATTTTACAAACAGTTCACGGTCTTGTTGCCGCCACACATACTGGGAATGTTCAACGACTCTGCTGAGAGGGTGCTGCCAGCCACGCTGAAGCAGGCCTCGATTTCTCTAATCCTGAAAAAGAAGATCCCCTTGAATGTGGGTCTTATGGGCCTATTTCACTTTTAAATACTGGCACAAAAATACTAGCTAAAGTTCTGGCGAAACGTGTGGAGGGGTGCCTGTCAGAATTGATCTCGGAGGACCAGGCAGGATTTGTCAGGGGCCGACAGTTGTCATCCAACATCAGGAAGCTTTTGAATGTGGTCATGTCGCCCTCATATATTGTAGATCAATTACGCTTTCAGAAATTTTGGTCTCTTGAGCTTTTTAAGAGCGTTTCTAAATTTGAAAAAAACAAATTGTCTAGACATTAGACTGAAATACTTCTTTCACAATCTTTAGAAAATTTGGTTGCACTATTTTAACTAGGTATACTCATTTCAGTACAAATTGTTTATAATTATAGGTTAGATACTTAACTGTTTGTGACAAATAAAAAGTGATTATGCAATTAAAAATTGCCAGACTTCACCTTTTTTGCATAATTAGAAACTCAGTAAGTTTTTCTATGAATTTTATTTGTGTTGCCACGAGACTTTACATACAGTAGTTGAGAGATTTTGAATGTATATTTACCACATATGTACAAACACAAGGTATCTGTCAACTTTTTTTATACAAGCATCATTTTTTTAAACAGTGGGCAACTTGAGTAGCAAATCCTCAAAAACATACATTTATTCAAAAGCAACATAACAATCATACAGTATCAAGCATATTCAAGATTCCCTTCTCCTGATGTGTGACTTCTGTGGATTACATAAAACATGTTTCTCAGTTGTATTTATTTTTCAAAACCAACATTTTAAAATATCACTGGTACAATAATTCAATTCATTAACATTTTGGATGTAATTTGCAGTTCAAGGCAAATTAATGGAAAATTCAAGATACGAATGTCAATAAATAGAATCCATCCACTAAGCTTTGCCAAATCACCAATGTCCAAGATTATTGTTTAGAAACAATGATACATTTCTTCTATTGTTCACATCCACAGTAATTAAATAACTTTTGAATCACTGTTGTGATATTTCCTGTGACAAGTTTTTCTACAAACTTTTCCCCCCGATAAATACACAAGAATGGCACTGTGAAATAAAACAAAATAAAATTCTGGAAATTGAACAGAAATGTTACTTTCCATGGAATACGATATGTATTTGCCTGAACTTTATTACATTAATTGCTTTAAAATAATTTAACAGTTAAGGTGCCACCTTCTTATCTATTTCATTTGCATAATAATAAGGAAAGTTACCAAGTTATAATTTGGTTCACAGGGGAAAGAAATGCCAGTTTGGCCAAAAAATTAAAATAAGGCTTGAAATTTACGCTTGATATCACAACACAAGAAACATTTTAAACAAAGAATGTGATCTAATTAAAAACATTACTCATTTAACTCAATAAGAACAGGGATCCATCCCACTGTGGCGACATTTCGATATAACATAAAATCACTCTATTCTTTCAAAAACAAGCATAAAACATTTACGGGATTGCCTTAATTGAGTCAAAACTGCAGAGGATTTGCACAAAGGTGATAATTTACAAACATCAAACTGAAATGCAAATGTTTTCAGCCTCCTTTGAAATTCATTCTGGTTGGGTCCTTTTATGTGGAGAGCTTCCCAGAGTTGAAGAACTTGTTGAGAATTTACTGGTAAGGCCTGTAAACAGATTTATTTTAACGAACTGTGAGACTTTAAATAAACTATCAAAACGTACTAATGAATATTACATTACAATGATTACTCAATTATGCGGAAAACCTAGTGGAGTGCTATCTTAAAATACAGCCCCCAGCATCTATGAAATGGTGAGGGAAAAAGATTTAAAAAAATTAACTTTCTACTCAAAAAAACTTGGGTGAAGTTGCTGACTGGAAGGAATACATACAGACATACAATTTACAATGCAGAAGGAGGCCATTCGGCCCATCGAGTCTGCACTGGCCCTTGGAAACAGCACCCTACTTAAGCCCATGCCTGCACCCTATCCCCATAACCCCACCTAACCTTTTTGGACACTAAGGGCAATTTAGCATGGATGTCGGAGAGTGGCCCCATTTGAGTGGAGTTCCAGCACAAGGAGAATCAAAGTCGAGTTCTGCCCAACTGGAGATGCTGGTACAGAAATCGACCATGTCAAACGTTGTTGAGGAGGACGATGAGAAGGAATAACATACTACAACTACAGTCACATAGGAAGGCATGTCTAATTTTGGTGAGGGCTATTTGATCATACGGCAGGAATAGAAACCTTATTGGAACAGTTCAAAGAGTTGCAGAAAAGATGGATACGGATTTGTGAAGCAACAATACATTTAAGAACTTTGGAGAAGAAACAGATATTAAAGTGGGGCAGTGCTTTCCTAGAGTAGAGGAGTTGATTCTTGCTTTAAAATGAGGAGGGGAATGATGACAATAGTTTTGATGAGGGGTTGGGTCATTGCAAGAGAAGAGGGAGCAACTTACAATGTCAGACAGTATGGGCGACTGGTAAAGAAATTGCCATCAGTTTAATCTGAATGGAGTCAAGGGAGAAAGATATGTGTCTCAGGGGTGAGATGAGCTTGGAGAGGTATTATAGTTAGATGGGAGAAAAATAGAGGCGGGGATGTGGGTTCATGTCAATGGCAGGGGTAGCTTGATGGGAGGTTTTGGTCCCTGGACAATAAGGGTGGGAGAACATAAGAAATAGGAGCAAGTGTTGGCCTTTTCGCCCATCAAGCCTGCTCCCATAATAAGATCATGGCTGATGTGATTGTGACTTAAATTCCACTTTCCTACCTTTTCATCCTGGTATATTTGGAAGTTTTGAAAGAGATGATAGCAATAACAATTTAATATATATATATTTATTTTATTTATTAAAAATTTTTTTTTTATTGAAAACACTTTCATTTCTAACAATATAATCTAATACAGATGTTACAAATTACAATATAAAAGGAACACAATCAACAGTTAAGAACACATCCAAACCTAAACCCACAACAATAAACTACCACCCCCCCAAAAAGAAATGACTGTGACTAACTCTTTAAAAAAGGAAATGAATGGCTGCAATCTCAGGTAGAACCCCTCTACCGACTCCTAATGCTGTACTTGATCTTCTCCAAATGTAAAAATTCCATGAGGTCACCGAACCAGGCCAAGGCACTGGGCAGAGTACGGGGCCTCTAGCCAAGCACGAAGGGGCTATTAACGAGGCAAAGGTGAGGACATTCAACTTCGCCCCTGTCTGCAGCACTGGAGTTCGATACCCCAAAAATGACCACCAACAGACAAAGCTCCAGTTCAACATTAAGAATCACTTACATGATGTTTTAGAAACAGACACAAAACTTGGTACTGTAGCCACCTAAAATGGCTGATTCCCTATTAATTTGGCCAAAACCCGATTTAAAATGGCTAACCGGAAAGGCTGATGGGAAAAGCAGCCAACAGGACACAAACGGACAGCTGCAGACAGAATAGCATATTCGGCTCTGGGAAAGTCGGCCCAGATCGATACTCAAGACCATTAGCAGCACATCAACCCAGACATCTGTAGTTTAATCGGCTATCCCCGGGAACAATTGCAACATATTAGCAATTGAATGCCGGACCAGACCTGTCGGCGCCTGCAGTGGCCGAAACAAAGACAGGTGAACGACCACCCCCCGATCGAGGAATCGCCCCGTTATTGGACGTATCGAACCCAGTGATTGGGAACAAGTCCAATCACTTGGGACTCAGGGTCAAGGGCCGCCCCGAGAGGCGGGAAGCCCCTGGGCCCTATAAAGTAAGGGGCCAAGTTCAGATCTCTCTCTCTCTTCCTTCTTCTCCTGCTCGAGACCTTCGCAAGAACATCAACCAGAAACAGTAAGTTTGACTCCAGCGATCGCTACCCGATAAAGACTCCTAGCCATCGACCTGTATCAGCCTTTTGAATCCCGCGGGCCAGATCCGATTCGATAAGCCATTCGTTTCCCTGACCTGGTGGGCCCTTCCTAAAGTTAAGTATTGGCCAGTAGTGATAGGTTTCTGTATAGATAGTAGGATTATTGTGTAAGCATTACTTGTTGTATATAATAAATGACCGTTGATTTCAATCTTACTAAGCGGTGTGCTGACTTATTAATCATAACTCGAGCTTGAACCACGTGGCGGTATCAGAAAGATACTTGGCGACTCGTGAGCAAAGGTGACATAATCAGAGCTAATAAACTAAGGCTAAAAAGAGCAACAGTACACGACCAGAACATAGGAACATGATTAACTGGCCTCCGAGAACACCGCTCACTCCTGTATTTTATGATGTATATATACGCTAAGTTATGTTAAATATCAAGGTTTATCCTTTAGACGTTAACATTAGGGGGAGATGGTGGTGTAGTGGTCAGGTCACACGATGAGTAATCCAGAAGCCCAAATTAATGCTTCAGGGACACGGGTACAAATCCCACCATGGCAATTGGGGAATTTATTTAAAAAAAATTTTTTTTTAAAGAGTACCCAATTATTTTTTTCCAATTAAGGGGCAATTTAGTGTGGCCAATCCAACCAACTCTGCACATCTTTGGGTTGTGGGGTGAAACCCACGCAGACACGGGGAGAAAGTGCAAACTCCACAAAGTGACCCGGGGCTGTAATCGAACCCGGGTCCTCAGCGCCGTAGGCAGAAGTGCTAATCACTGGGCTCCAGTGCTGCCCACAATTGGAGAATTTATATAAAGAATACAGCACAGTAACAGGACCTTCAGCCCTCCAAGCCTGCGCCGACCATGGTCGTCTAAACTAAAACCGTATGCACTTACGGAGTCCGTATCCTTCCATTCCCACCCTACTCATATTTGTCTAGATGCCCCTTAAATACTGCTATCGTACCTGCTCCCACCACCTCTCAGGCAGCACGTTCCATATATTTACCAATAAATATATAATCAATAATTCTAATTAGTCTGAAATTGAAAGATGGCCATAAAATAATCATCGATTTTCATAAAATTCCATCTTGTCACTAATGTCCTTTGGGGAAAGAAATTTGCCACCTGTACCCAGTCTGGTCTACATGCGACTCCAGACCCACAGCAATGTGGTTGACCCTTAACATAAATAGCCAAGCAAGCCATTCCTTCTCAAGGGCATTAGAAATGGGTAATAAATGCTGGCGATGCCAGCAATGCCCACATCCTATGAAAGAATAAAATAAATAAATAAAAGATTAAAGTTTCCAAACCTGGTTGGGAATTTAAGAGTCCTTTTTGTTTTCTCTTCTCCTTCTGAGATAAAGGGAAAAATGTATGAATTAGTAGGCAACTAAATTAAGCTCAAGCATAGCTCCTCTTTCCTCCCCTCATCCTCCAAAATCCCTTTTTGCTTTGTTTGAGAAGTTGACAATGTTGAACACCCAACTATTCAATATCAGATATCTGACACTAAAGGTTATCAATACAAATTTCTAAAATAAAGCTGGATAAACTCAGAAGGTTTGGCAGTGTCTGTCGAGAGAGAAACAAAGTTAATGTTTAGTCCATATGACTATTCTACAGAACTGAAGAGGGATAGTTCTATATCCTGAGATTATCCAGCATTTTTGTTTTCAGTTTAGATTTTGAGCATCTGTAATATTTTGCTTTTGATACTATAATGCAAATTTTAGTCTGTTACACATCATTTATTCTCTTCCTTACCACATTTACTTTGGCGTACTCATTTCCAATACTGGGTGCTGAGGATGCAGAAAATTCAGCACTAATTATACCTGAAGCAAAGCAGAAAAAACAAAACTCATCACGTATACATTAGGTACAAAATAAATTCTGGAAAAGGCATTATAATTAAAAGTAGGTCTTGAATACAAATTTTCCTTGCAGATGAATTACTACTCAAAACAAAGAAAATATTCCCCTGAATTTTACTGCATCTTTCGACTGACGTTACAAAACAACAACATAAGATAACCAATTAGAATTATGCCCCTAATTACCAGCAGCTTAATTCAAACACACTAACCAATCACTACCTTTATGACGAGGACATTCCTTCCTGATGTGACCTTCCTTCCCACAAATGAAGCAACATTTATCTTTGTCCTCCTGCTTCCTCCTTTGTTCTGGGTATTGTCTGGAAGTTCTGTCCCTGAGAATTTCATTTGCTGCTCGGTCTTCCTTAGATTTCCTTGGCAGTCGAATCTCGGGGTATACATCTCCTTCTTTTACTGGAATATCCATGAAATTTAGTGCAAGCAGCTTTGGCAGGTCCTTGTTTGGGAATTCTTTGTCTTCAGGTTTTCTTTTGGTTTTGATTTCAAAGGGTCTTTGAAATTTATCATTGAACCCCGATTTGGATCTAATATCATCGAGATTTTGTCGTCTTGCTTTGCTGCTAACAAATATTTTGAAAAGAGTTGTTAGGAAACAATAACTTGTGACTGTTGAATTGAATGTATTCAGAGTTAGAGATTTAGTAGTATTGGGTCAGAAATTCAATGGGTTTGCCATTGAGCAACATTTATATCTCAATAACTTATGATGGTTGGCCAGGGTGACAGGATGGGACAAGTGTATGGAGATTGTTATAGAGTGTTATTATTGTGCACGTTCTTATTTAAATCCAATGCTGAAGTCAACAGTAAGTGCTGTGATATCTTAGTTGTTGTTACCTGTGCATTTTCTAATTTAACTGATGTTAATTATGATAGGAGCCAAATATACCATTAAGTTTCAATTTGCTTCTGTCCAATTCTGGTCACCATAATTTAAGAGCATGTCAAGTCACTGAAGAGGGTATTAGAGGTGATTTACTAGAATGATACTAGGGAGAGAAACTGAAGTTTTATGAAGAGACCAGAAAAGCTGCAATTGTTCTTTTCAGAGATAGTTATTGGGAGAGTTGACAGATGTGTTCAAAATTTTGAAGGGTTTTGATAGAATTAGGGGGTCCCTGTGGGTCGGGAGGCAGGTCACCTCTGTATTTGGAATGGGGGGGGGGATCACCCAGACAATCCGGTGGTTCGGAGCTGCTATGCGGTGAGGGGGCGAGGGAGGATTTGAGGTTGGGGGTGGGAGAGGATGGGCTAAGATGGTCTCTACCATTGTGGCCCAGGGGTGGTGGACCTCGAAGAGTGTGATTGCACTGCACTTACCTCTCTTTGATGTGGTCAATCTGTGCCAACATTGGGGTTTCATCACTTAGGTCACTGCACCGTGAAGGGAAATGAATGAATCAAAGCTGCAGATGGTTTGTAGAAGCTGTCAATCACAGACCACTACCAGCAAGCTATGAATGGCTTGCAGCCACTGGATCTGTGGCAACCAGATGCAGGTCACAGCTATTCTCTTTCGAGGAATGGACACATGGAGCTTCAAGGTAAGTGTCACAGCTGTAATTATTCTCACTGAACCTGTCTGCATGCTCTCAAGCTTCCAGGGTCTCCCTTCTTTTATGGGAGGGGGGGGGGAGAGGAGTCTCTTTAGTCACAGGGTCCCTATGGGGGTGTTCCAGTGTTCCCCTATTACAAGGTTCCATGTGGGGTGTTTCCCTACTACATGGGTCCTGGGGGATGGGGGCTTGGATGGGCTCTATCAGCGTGGCCCTGGCATGGTGGGCATCGCGGAGGGCCAAGGCATAACTCCTTTGGAGGGTTACCCCCTTGGCCCATCACGAGGTTCACCCCGGCCACGCTGGTAGAGACCACAAGTGACCGTGCCCATATAATTCCCGGCTGCGGGGACAGGAGAATCACGGAGGGCAAGAACATAAGGTGCCGGACCCGCGAAATGGATTCAAATGGGTCAGTAAGACACATTTGCATTAATTTACATGCTCCCGCTGACGTGTAGCGTGGACCTTGATTCTGGGGGTCAGAGCATCCCATTTGGGTCGGCGCCTGGCATCGATGCCGATTTTGCCCCAATGTCCGATTCTGCGTCCCATTGGAGAATGCAATCCGGGTGTCCCGGGACAGAGAATCTCGCCCGCTGTATCTCCTGATGTCGATGTGAAGGTATCTTTGCACATGCACACATTTGTATCTTGCAGGTCTCCCTGTCTTTTAAGTATATGATTTAGCATATGTATCTCCAGTTGTAATCAGAAGCCAGACTTGATCAATTGTTAGGGATTAATCAATTACAGCATCTCAAAGTGTATAAAATATGCCATCAAATAGCAGGAAGTGGGTTTCTTACCTGCCTGCATAAGTAACAGTTATGACAGTAAATTGAGAAAAATAATAGGAAATGATTTCTAGCTTAATGAGGATTAAGAAGAGAATATAATAATATTGTGAAGAGGACATAGATAGAATTTAAGAGGATGCAAACAGCTGGTGGAATGGGAAGACATTGGCAGATAAAATTTAACGCAGAATAATGGGAAGTGATACTTTTGGTAGGGAGAACAAGGAAAGGCAACATTCAATACTGAGTTCAAAATCATCACCAGAAAAAATGAAGAGAATGTTTTTTTAAAATTCAAGATGGTTGTTCAGAGATAGAATACCCATTAGAATTATTGCTAGCAGAAGAATTAAAATGGAAAGTTAATAATTATTTCAGGTTATATGGGGAAAAACCAGGGAATATGACTAAGGAAAAACCAGGGAATGTGACTAAGGAAAAACCAAGGAATATGACTAAGTCCCAGCAAAGGCACAATAGGACAAATGACGCTCCTCCCCGGCCTTATTTGCTGCCAAATTCTTACATTTATAAATATACGATAACCCATAAGTTCTAAAAATGAGCTAATGAGCGGATTCTGAATTAAAAAGTGCTTTTGTAACTGAAGTGGGAAATGGTTCAGAAGGGCACTTGGCACAGAAGATGGCTGCCTGACACACAAGATGGAGACACAGAGAATAAAGCAGACATAACTGATGCCTGGAGCCCAGCGGGGTGCCAGTGGGACAGATCCAGGACAAAGGGAGCCAGACAGGAAGATTAAGAAATACATAAATGCGGGACACCACTTGAATAAAGCTGACTTCAGCCAAGGTGTACACAATGATAGGCTAATACGAATGTCTTGGGCCATTTCCTAAAACAAAGGGACAATCGATACTGCTTTCCTGCTGCTACCTGTAACCTGTAAAACCTCTTTAACTATAACCATGTGTAAATGGCAAAACACTTACAAATAGCGATGTACAATCTATAAAATGTTTAAAGATAACAAGGTGATAATTGTTTTGTATCTGGGCTCATTGTGAACCCAAAGTATAAAATGAATGACTGCCATTCAAACCACGAGAAAGGTTGGCTACCGTACCGCGGGGTACGTACGCTTTCTCCCGAAGCTTCGTGTAACAATAAACTGCACTGCTTGAACACAGCAAGTCTGACTCCCGAAGTGGTTGATTTTCCCACAACAGTAACCTATGTGCAAATAAATAATTTCTGTTGTAGAGGAAGCAAGATGATTTGCCTGTTACTCACCCTCTCCGCATTGGGCAATCTTTCATAAAATGACCGATTTTCCCACAAATTCTACAGCACCTGTCATTTGGAGCCAACTGCCCCTCAGTCAGGATTTCTGGATCAAAGAAATACTCCTTCAATTAAAAAACAAAACAAAAGTTAAATACAATCACAATTATTGCACCTGCACAACTGGCAGTATTTTTGGTTACACTTTCTTGTTCAAACCAAGATGAATTATTATAATAATTATTACAATTTTACACAATGAACTGAAAAGTATCCTGTTATTCTGCTGTCTGGCTTACTGATGCATCAGACAGGCTTTTCTGTGCCAAAAGTACTTCCTATCAACAATTTTCTATAAAGCCTGTGCAAGACATGAATACTACACTCACATGTGGGAAGACGCCTGACTATTTCTCTTGCAATGTTCAAGTGATGCAATATTTAAAAAAAAGGTTTTATCCAATAGATGATTCTTTGTTGACCCATGCATTTTATTCTGTCACTTGTTTAATATAGGTGACTCTGATCAAAGTCATGAATGCAGGAGAGTTGAGCCAAAACGGCCTGACTTGAACAAGAGCAGAAAATTCTGGCCAAGGTCTTAAAAATAATTTGAGATCTGGTATGTAATAAAATGGAAAAACGTAACTTGTTAAAGGACAGTCAGCTTGGACTTAGCTAACCTGTGACGTTTCTCCTGAAATTTATTGCACTTCCTTTATCCACATGTCAGTTAACACCATATGCTTAGTTTTGCAAAGGTTTTAAGCTATTACTAAGGTGGAACTTTATCTAAGGTAAAAAGTCATGTCGTTAGAGCTTAGTACTGGTTTCAGAAGTTGGAACAGAGAAAAAGCACAAACAGGGTATTTCAAGCTACAAAGAATTTATGAGCAGGGTTCAATTTAAGGGTTGATTTTACTGTTATTAATATCAATGGCCCAAATTTTGTGGTGATAACAATGACACAACGGTCAGCATTCGCCATCACTACATCTGACAATAAGTATCCAGAGTGTCTTGGGTCTCCTGTTGACGACTGTGGTCCATGCTGCTCTCCTGTTGCTTCACAGCGCCAGGGTCCCAGCTTCGATTCCCGGCTAGGTCACTGTCTGTGCGGAGTTTGCATGTTCTCCCTGTGTCTGTGTGGGTTTCCTCCAGTTTTCTGGTTCCCTCCCACAAGTCCCGAAAGAAGTGCTGTTAGGTGAATTGGACATTCTGAATTCTCTGTGTACCCGAACAGGCGCCGGAATGTGGTGACTCAGGGCTTTTCACAGTAACTTAATTGCAGTGTTAATGTAAGCCTACTTGAACCAACAAAGATTATTATTAATTCTTATTGCTTTTATGTTAATGTAATTTCCACCTTAATCATAAATGTGTACATCAGAAACTGCATTTCTCTCTGTAAAAATATTAAAACGTAAGGAGATAATAATTCTCCAAAACTTCCATGTTTGCTGTCCAAGAACTCCAATAGGATTGCTTATCCTGCTCAATGACATCATTCTAACTGAACACATGGAGATACCATTGACTTGACAACGGATTCAAATTAATGTGAATGAAAATGAGATTCACACCACAGAGAGTGCTAGATATTTTAGGGCAGCTTCGTTCGAGGTCTGTGGGGAGTTCCATTATTTCTTGGAAAGTCTGGGCTTACGTCTGCAGCCACAGTTTCACCTTTGTCATCTTCGTATTCCTGTACTGAACAGCTTGTAGCACTGGAATAATCCCGAGATTATTATTCTAGAAGACCTCCTCTTTTATCAGTCTAATTTTACAGGATTTTAATTCTATTCCTTTCATGTTCCGACATGTACCATATTCTTTGATTATTCTCTCGTTTTGATAAAATATTTGCAGCTGCACCATAACATTCCCTAACCTGACATCGGGGATGAAACACACCATTTGGAACTCTCAGCTGAAACTAGAAAAATGACTGTTTCTTTTAATAACGATGGTATCCCCATATTTCTTGACCGGGATTCTCCGACCCTGCGGCCAAGTTCTAATGCCAGCGTCAAAAGCAGCGCGAGCCACTCCGGCGTCAGTGGGCCGCCAGGCCCGGGTATGCACCCCTTCCTAGAGAGCTAGTACGGCGCTGGAGTGGTGTCCGCTGCTCGGAGGCCAGCGCTAGTCCGCGCATGCGCACCATGGCTGGCGCGAGTCATCGCGTGCGTGTGGGTTCCCGTCTCCGTGCCAGTCCCCGGGCAATATGGTGGAGTCCTACAGTGGCCCGACGCGGAGGAACATAGGCCCCCCACTGATCTAGACCGTTCGCCGATCGGTAGGCCCCGATCGCGGGCCAGGCCACCGTGGAGGCCCTCCCCCCTGGAGTCAGATCCCCCCCCCCCCCCTCCCCACCCACCCAAACCAGGACGGCCCCCGCATTCAGAACTCTGAGGTCCCGCCGGGTGGGACCATACCTAACCAACGCCGGCGGGACTCTGCCAAACACGGCGGGCACTTGGCTCGTCGAGGCCTGGAGGGAGGGGGGGTGGTGCTTTCAACAGCCCCCGACCAGCGCGGCGGCGATCCCGCGGGCGCCGAAAATCGGCGGGCCAGCGTGGCGCGATTCTCCAACCCGGCTCGGGATCGGAGAATCCCGGCCCTTGGGTTTTCACAGTTCATTCCCTATCTCTTTGGAAACCACTTGCTATACAGCACTATGGTTTTCTCATGGTTGCCTTCCTCAAAGTGGTCATGACCACAGGTATTTCGTACCATAAAGCTATCTGTCATAGGGCATTGCCTCTCATCTCCTCTTTCTACCTGTTCATCATTTGCGTGGTGGCAATTTCCAGGAATTTTTCAGCCTCCAGTAAGTGATGGGGCAATGAGATTTTTTTCAAGCTCAGAAGCCTTGGGCGTGATTCCCCATTTTGTCAGTGCCCGGAGGTTTCCCGATGGCGTGGGCTGCCCCACAATGGGAAAACCCATGGACCGGCCAGCGCAACGGAGAATGCCGAAGGCGGGCTGGGGCAGAAATGTGGCGCGGTGGGGCGGAGAATCCAACCCTTTAAACTTCAGTGAAAATGGTAAAGGACAGTTCTGGCATGCGTGCTCATCATGGGTACACATTGTGCAGATACTGCTTCATTTGTTACCACATGCTAAACTAAACAGTTTTCTCTGAAAAGTTTATGATAATTAAACACTTGACTTAAATGATTTCTGTACCTCAAGTCTCTTGCTAAGGTTTAACGCATGTTGGTGCACAGTGGTTAGCACTGCTGCCTCACAATACCAGGGACCTGGGTGCGATTCTGGCCTTGGGTGACTGTCTGTGTGGAGTTTGCATGTTTTCTCCATTACTACGTGGGTTTCCTCCAGGTGGGTTTTCCTCCAGTCCAAAGATGTGCAGGTTAAGTGGGTAAGCTATGATCAATCCGCGGGGTAATGGGGATAGGGCGGAGGAGTGTGTCTAGGTGGAGCGCTCTTTCAGGGTTGGTGCAGACTCGATGGGCTGAAAGAATCTCTGCTGTCCAGAGGAGCCAATGTTCTTTCTGAGGCTAAATTCTATACACTCTCGGCCTTTTACACTTTACCGGTCTCTCACTGCTCAATCGTGAAAGGACTGGTGGCATACAGATGACACTAATTAAACGTTTATGTGAGAAATAAGTATGGAGGCGGAAAGTTTTCTTAAATGTCTAAAAGGGTTTCTGCAGTGGGTTACCAAGGAAGGCCACTAAACCAGATAGTATATTAAGAGACAAAAATTTATGTTATGATTACACATAAATAAGGGATACAATCACACATTTTATAAGCTTGGTTGATCATTGAAGAGGATAGATATGCTAATAGCCTAAAATTCTTAATTTCCAACAAAATGAGCTAGAAATGTTTTTTGAGAATTATAGCAGAGTATTTCATTTCAGAAAAGTATCTCCTTCAAATGAGAGATTAGGGTACAAACAGCCTTATTTAAACAAAACACATTACTCCTTTAATTCAGGAAGTATTTTCTCTCCTTCTGCAAAATTGTCCTATTTGCACATATAGAAAGGTTAGATTTTTTCCCTTGCCTATGCCAGATGAAGATGTCGCAGTCAAGTAAATTACTTCAATTTTACAAGCATAATTGATGTTGAGAATGTCATGTAGATATGTGAATTTCCAGACAAAATACACAACATACCATAATTGTGGGATATTGCATTGGGATGAATTTAATTGGAGTTCCAAAAACCTTTCTCCCATTGATGAAAGCTTTCATGATAAAATTTGTCACTGGAAAAACAAAGAGCAATCATCTCTATATTAGACCAACATACCTAATGCTGAAAACTATTTAATAGGAGACAAAATGCAACTTACTCTTTCGGGACAATCCAGCGCCAAGGTTATGATTGAGGTCAAATGGATCTATTTCAAACAAATTTTTTGATTACATCTTGAGAAAACTACTTTTTGTTTACACATAAAATAATAGAGATTTAAAAATACCATGTGCATCTGGCAATGTCAAAAGATGGTCAAAGAGGAAATGACCACAATCAAAAGTAGTCGCCACCATGAGATCATGTAAAGACTACGCAGCCTGTCCATCCAGGTGTAGTGCAACACATGTGGACCTTTACCCTACTGCCAGGCCATGCAATATTCTGAGAGGCAGAAGGAGAGATAAAAAAGAACATAGGCTAATTTGGGAAATAATTCCAAAAAATACCTCTCCAATCCCCAAAATTCCATGGTACTGCCATATCCAATTTATTAATCACTGTTGGTCCACTTGGTTTCTAAACTCAAGTTCCCTTCTACTTCAAATCTAGATCCTTTTTAAAGGCCTATTGTGAGTGAATACTCACTGCACATTCTAGCAATCTATTCGAGAGGCCAATGAATTTCTGCAAAAGTACTTTCCAATATCTAATCTAACTTTTTATTAGTCCTAGACCTCACCACACCTTTTAGACATCATCTGAAAGATTGCAATCATACCTCCCTGAAGCCTAAATTTATGCAACTAAGGAAGCTCCAGTTTCCCCAAGCCCGGCGTCAATTTGGAGCTCTCCTTCAGACTTTCTCTTGGGTATCGACATCCACTACCATTTGAGAGCAATATTGCCCACAGTATTCAAGACATAGCCATAAAGTGTCTGTTAAACACCAGTACTGTATTTCAGTGTCTTTAATAAACACCCCAACATCAAATTAATCCGCTCTGCAGCTGTGCAACACCGGCCAAAACATTATGCTGAACGAATAAGCTGCAGTCAAAAATAGACACTTTTGAGGGAAAGGTAGTGCGCGTGGACAAGCACAAGGCACTTAAAGATCATAGTTAATTAAACATTGCAAGTCTCTCTCCTATTCCACCACCTTCAGAGTGTAACCCTACATTAAAATTATCTGCATTGTGGGACTGCGGCGCTGAGGACCCAGGTTCGAATCCCGGCCCTGGGTCACTGTCCGTGTGGAGTTTGTACATTCTCCTCGTGTCTGCGTGGGTTTCACCCCCACAACCCAAAAGATGTGCAGGTTAGGTGGATTGGCCAAGCTAATTTGCCCCTTAATTGGAAAAAATTTAATAATTGGGTACTCTAAATTTATTTGTAAAAAGATTACCTGCATTGGTAGCTTGCCGAATTGACTCTAATCTTATATCATGGTCACTATCGGTCCATGTGTTCCACCACATGAATGCCTAGTACCATTTCCAGATCACTGCTAAAAAAAACTCAAGTCTAGCAACTAATTATTTTCCTTGTATGCTTGCTTAAATGCTGCATGATATAAGACCATAAGACATAGGAGTAGAATTACGCCACTCGGCCCATCGAGTCTGCTCCGCCATTCAATCATGGCTGATATTTTCTCATCCTCATTCTCCTGCCTTCTCCCCATAACACCGGATCCCCTTATTAATCAATAACCTAACTATCTCGGTCTTAATTATAATAATAATTGCTTATTGTCACAAGTAGGCTTCAATGAAGTTACTGTGAAAAGCCCCTAGTTGCCACATTCCGGCGCCTGTTCGAGGAGGCCGCGGGAATTGAACCCGTGCTGCTGGCCTTGTTCTGCATTACAAGCCAGCTGTTTAGCCCACTATGATAAACCAACCCCTAGACATGCAGTGATTTGACCGCCACAGCATTCTGCGGCAAAGAGTTCCACAGATTCACCACCCTCTGGCTGAAGAAAGTCCTCCTCATCTGTTTTAAAGGATCGTCCCTTTAGTCTGAGATGGTGTCCTCCGGTTCTAATTTTTCCTATAAGTGGAAACATTCTCTCCACATCCACTCTATCCAGGTCTTGCAGTATCCTGTAAGTTTCAATAAGATCCCCCCTCATCCTTCTGAACTCCAACGAGTTCAGATCCAGAGTCCTCAACCATTCCTCATATGACAAGTATATGATTGATGAGTGCAGGATTTTAGATATATTGGATTATAAAATGTGGCAATTTAAGGTTTAAAAGCCTGGGTTAGAGTGTGTTTGACTGCAGTAGTCATATTTTTAAAATAATTTTGTTTTGCAAGGCCCGAAAGCTTTTAGGAGCCAGAAATGAAATTGACAATAGTAAAAACCGAGGCTAATGCACTGCTTTTTGACTAGGGGGAGCCTGGGGTGTTCATTTGTATCCAGCTTGGGGAGATGTGTCATTGCTGGGTGGATCTAAGGCATTTATTAAGGTATTCAGACATTTTGAGAAAGATTCTGAGTTGAGTTCTGATCTGTCTACCCTTTAGACCTCAAGTAAAGTATTTTGCTCTCAAAGTAGGATAGTTAAAAAAGATTAATAGCATTGAAAGCAGTGCACACTTCTTTGAGAACAATGGGGGAATCTGAAACAAATCAGTTGAAACAGCTTTTTGAAGACATCCAGCCAGAGTCTGCAGGGATTCTAACAAGAGCCAAATCTGTTCTGTAAAGCAAGTATTACTATGTGCCATTGGGATGTAGGATGGATTGAAAGCTGTATGTATTTTTTATTTCTTGTTTAATTGGGAATAGAGATAATAATTACAAGTATTGTATTTGCTGTATTGAGTAATATTGTTTAAGGGGTAATTGTGAGCTATTTTGGGGTGTAATGTTAAAGATGTTTAATATTGTGGTAATACTAAAGGTTTGCTTTAAAATACTAAATCCCCATTTATTTGTGCAATCAGTCCTGAAGCAAAGTATTCGGAATGTGGCGACTAGGTGCTTTTCACAGTAACTACATTGAAGTCTACTTGTGACAATAAGCGAATATTATTATGTATTCTTTCCGCGCTGTTTTATAAAATAAACAAAAATATTGGAGTTTTGGTCCAGTATCCTAGCCACTGTTTGGGTCTGGTCTGGGATCTTAATAATGAGAAAAACAATTAATATCCACAACTATTGGGACTGCCCCCTCAACACTTTTCTATCCATGATCAATTGGGTAATTAAAATACCAATTACATGTGCACTACTTAATTCTGTTGACCCGAGGGTAAGGACATTTAGTATGCTCCTCATTGCTCTTAGACATAGACTCACACGTTTAGAAAACACAAGTGTACTGTTTTAAAAAATATTTTAAAATTTGATCATGTAAGTGACACCAAATCAGTTTTACAAGATTTACCTTCTATAACAATATATTTAGAAGTCCACTGCTTCTTGAAGGTTGTGAGTAGAGCCTTTCTCCGGATGCTGATAACATGTTCTTTGAAATCAAACTCCTCTGTGTAGAACCTGAGAAGCCCCAGCCACAACTCTCCAACAGACTCTTTATTTTTTCCATAGTCTGGCCATTTGCTTTTCTACAATACATTTTCAAAGGACTGCATTAGTTTTCAGGCAAGCAATGGTTTACTTGAGGATGAACGGAGGCTGAACTCGCCAAAAAATGAAATGTTACTCTGGGATAAAAAACGATTGAAGTGAAGAAACTAAAGTTGCCTGGTTTAAAAATAACCTCGCTGTTTAAGTGAACTTACCAATTCATCCAATTTATCAAAGTAATAGACATTCCAACCATCAATGAACAATTCTGGCTTTTTTGTTGCATCATATATCTGAAAATCAGTGAATGTTAAATTGTGATAATTCTGCAAAACAAACATAATTCTTATACAAACCAAGAAGTAATTATAAACTGAGTGGTTAGTCTTTATGAATAGTGAATTTGGTAAATCTTTTATCCAATGTAGAAAATACAAACTGTATATATTATCTCCATTTTCAACACTCTGGAATAAGCCCAGAGATTTGTGCAGTTTCCTATAGAAATCAGCATTGTCCTAATTTTAAAAATGGTAATAGATATTGAAAACATTGAAATATTACTGACACTTTGCTTTAAAAAAAAAAACATTATCCTATTTAAGAGTATGAAATTTATCAAGAATGTATTTTGGATGAGGATCTTGGTTAATTCTTGCATACCTCTTGAAGGACAGGAATTACCGGTGGTTTCCTTTGCTGTAGGAAGTAAAGTGCCATTAGGGTATATGCATATGATGAAAGGCTGCCTCTGGATGCATCTCCAATATCGCACACCTGTTGAAATACATGAAATGTATGAAATACATTTCTAGTATCTGATATGTGCGGTTTGTTGACTCCAAAAAAAGACTCCAATTTAGTCAAGCATGACAGCTCTCAGATCTTGTTCCAAAATTGTCCCAAAGCTCGAACTGCCATGTTTTAACTCAATATTGTATTAAAATAGAGATATGGACCATGATTAAATGAACACATTAACTTAGCCTTCAAAGCCTAAATATAATGGCTATGACAAACAGTCTCAACATTGAATGTCTAAAAGCATACATGAAACATTTGAACAAATTCTGATATACAAGAACAAAGGTAAAGTTACCTTGGCAAAAACCTTCATTGTATATCCTAAGTATTTCACTCTGGGGTCAATTGCTGCATAAGAGGCCAACAGTCCAGTGTTGTGCAAGGCCTGCAGAATGAAAATAGATTTTGCTTTGTTTAATCCAATCCACCAAACTACAATCAAATAAAAATATACACTCATATTTATGTAGAAGCAATTGTGCAAAGTTGGTTTTGTCTTTAAAAATATCCAAATACAATGGTGAAATTAGTCAAGATCAAAATTTAGCCCATCATTTTCATTGCCTTTGGTTAATAACAAAGATCAGATGCAAAAAAACAATTGGTCATGAAACAAAAACCTAATTTTTTAGAGGTCTATTGAATAGTATTTATTAATATTACATCTAATTAAAATGTTGTGTTTCTTACCAGAGTGTTATATAAACTAATGTCTCCCTCAAGGCCACTTCTTATGTGGAAAAATTTTACGATTGGTACTTTTGCTGTTGTAATGGGCAGAATGCTCTTTAAGCCTAGGGTTACATTTTAAAATCAGAGATTACAATTTTAAAACAGCAAACAGGAAATTGTCATTCATAATAAAAAAGACAGATAATTACAAATACTCAAAATCTGAAAGAAAATCATACAGCAACATGGAAATATGCAGCAAGTTAGTCAGTATGTGGAGGGAACAGACAAGTTAATATTTGGCAACTAATGCAATCAGTGGTCAGGGGTGAGGAGGCAGCATGGGAGCAGAAGAATAGGTTGGGTGGGATTTTTAAAATATACATTTAACGTATCCAATTATTTTTTCCAATTAAGGGGTAATTTAGCATGGCCAATCCACTACCCTGTACATTTTTGGGTTGTGGGTGTGAGACCCATATAAAAATTGGGAGAACGTGCAAACTCCACAGGACAGTGACACAGGGCCGGGATCGAACCCAGGTCCTTGGTGCCGTGAGGCAGCAGTGCTAACCACTGCGTCATCGTGCCTGGGTTGGGATCCTTAACTTCAAATAACCATGCAGGCTACAACTTTAATGTGTAGACTGGTCCTGGTTGGTGTCCTACACTGGTAAATTGCACGCTTTTAGCAGGCTAAACTCAAGTGGTAGCTCTTGAGTACGAGAGAAACTTCTATGCACGCACCTAAGCTCTCTGGACTGAGATATGGCCTCTTTGGGAAGACCATGCGCACTTTGTTCCATTATTTAAGAAGGGCAGTAGGGATAATCCAGGAAATTATCGGCCGGTGAGCCTTACGTCAGTGACAGGGAAATTATTGGAAAAGATCCTTAGAGATAGGATTTACTCACATTTGGAAACAAATGGACTTATTAGTGATGGACAGCATGGTTTTGTGAAGGGGTGATCGTGCCTCACTAATTTGATTGGGTTTTTCGAGGAAGTGACAAAGATGATAGATATGGGAAAGGCAGTAGATGTTGTATACATGGACTTCAGTAAAGCCTTTGACAAGGTACCTCATGGTAGACTCGTACAAAAGGTGAAGTCAAATGGGATCAGAGGAGAGCTGGCAAGTTGGACACAGAAGTGGCTTGGGCACAGAAGACAGAGGGTAGCAGTAGAAGGATGCTTTTCTGAATGGAAACCTGTGACTAGCAGCGTTCCACAGGGATCAGTTCTGAGACCTTTGTTGTTTGTAGTGTATATAAACGATTTGGAAGAAAATGTAGCTGGTCTGATTAGTAAGTTCGCAGACGACACAAAAATTGGTAGAGTTGTGGATAATGAAGAGGATTGTCAGAGGATACAGCAAGATATAAACTGGTTGGAGTCTTGGGTGGATAATGGCTGATGGAGTTTAATCCGGACAAGTCTGCACTGTAAATTCTATGATAATCTATGATTAATCTAGGACAAAGGTTCGGCACAACATCGTGGGCCGAAGGGCCTGTTCTGTGCTGTATTTTTCTATGTTCTATGTTAAGTGTGAGGTAATGCACTTTGTAAGGTCCAATGAATGTAGGAAGTACACAGTAAATGGTAGAACTCTTGCGAGTATAGGCAGGCAGAGAGATCTGGGCATGCATGTCCACCAATCAATGAAAGTGGCAACGCATGTGGATGAGGTGGTTAAGAAGGCATACGGCATGCTGGCCTTCATCGGTCAGGGCATTGAATATAAAAATTGGCAAGTCATGTTGCAGCTGCACGGGACCTTAGTTAGGCCTCATTTGGAATTGTGTATAATTCTGGTCGCCACACTACTAGAAGGATGTGGATGCTTTGGAGAAGGTACAGAAGTGGTTTACTACGATGTTGCTTGGTATGGAGGGCATTAGCTATGAGGAGTGGTTAGATAAACACAATTTGTTCTCACAGGAGCGACGGAGGTTGAGAGGCGACCTGATCGAGGTCTACAAGATTATGAGTGGTATGGACAGTGGATAGTCAGATGCTCTTTCCTAGGGTAGGAGAGTCAAGTACTAGGGGACATAGGTTTAAAGTGTGTGGGGCAAGCTTTTACACAAGAGGGTGGTAAATATATGGAAAGCGCTGCCTGGGGAGGTGGTGGTGGTATGATAGCGGTATTTAAGGGGCAACGAGACAATATATGAATAGGGTGGGAATGGAAGGATACAAACTCCGCAAGTGCATACGGTTTTAGTTTAGGCAGGTACCGTGGTCGGCGCAGGCTTGGAGGGCCGAAGGGCCTGTTCCTGTGCTGTATTGCTCTTTGTACTGAGCAAAATGAAATCCCATAGGTCAATATAGATTTCCCAGTAGCTTTTGTATCAGTCTCTTAAACCTGGTTATGAATTTAAATGCATAAAGACATCCAGCTGATCAAATATATTTTTCTCTTACCAAAATGTTTTTCAAATAAATTGCATTGAATTTACTTGGAGATTCAACAACAGATGTTCAGGAGAACACCAACGGAGAAGCAGAGGAAGGCACTGGGTGTGTTCAAGGGGGACTTGAGTTTGCAGAAAAAGCTTAATTTTATGTCAAGGCAGTGAAAAGTTGGGGATGAGCCGTCCCCCATCAGTCCAGGGAACCATGATAGGATTATATGGCTGTCAGGCAGTTTAACGGCCTGGAATCAAAGCGTTTGCACACATGAGGGAGGATGCTCCTCTTCCAAGAGCTGCATGCTAATCAGATGGCCACGCCTTTCCAGTCCCTACAGCGTCACCTGGAGTGGTGGCTATTGCTGGGACAAGTCAGTCCATAAGCTGGAAAGTAGTTGAAGGCCAAACTTGAACGCAACTGGGAGAAAGAGAGGGGCCCATGCCACTGAATGGGGTGTCGGGTATGCTCCTTGGGCACAAGGTGCCTGGACAGAAAGGATATCCCAAGCTTGTAATCAGGTGGTCAGGGCTTAACTTGTGGGCTCACCAAGTGGCACGTGCATCCCCACCACTGGTAAAATACTAGTGCCAGGAGACCCTTTATCGAGGGCCTCAATCGACCCATATGTGCGCAGGATCCATACCACCTACTCAGCCGCTGGTAAAATACCAGTGCACATTGATAAGCGACCAGCACTGCACCCCTCTTGCAGTGCCCAGCTACACCCCCTCCCACAACCAACCCCTTGTGGGAGAGGGGGGGGGGGGGGGGAGATACAATTCTGACCAACATAGCTGGGAAATGGCGCTATTTCAAGGAGGAATACAGTGGAAATGATGCAAGAAAAAGTGGGGAAGTGAATCCAGGCACGACTGGAGGAAGTAAAAATAAAACAAAGCTGAAAGAGAAACTTCAAGTGGCCCAAAGTGGCGAGCTCAGATCCTGAATAGTATCTAATAGTCCAGAATAGAAACTAATGTGGATACAGAGTGTGACCTAGAAGTAAATTGACCAATGACAAGACAGCTGGTCATGGTAAGCTAAATTCTTAATCATGATGTGGAGATGCCGGCGTTGGACTGGGGTGAGCACAGTAAGAAGTCTTACAACACCAGGTTAAAGTCCAACAGGTTTGTTTCGATGTCACTAGCTTTCAGAGCACAGTTCCTTCCTCAAGTGAATGAAGAGGTGGGTTCCAGAAACATATATATCGACAAAGTCAAAGATGCAAGACAATACTTTGAATGCGAGTCTTTGCAGGTAATTAAATCTTAAAGGTCCAGACGGAGCAACTGGAGAGAGGGATAATCTCAGATTACAGAGGTGTGAATTGTCTCAAGACAGCACAATTGATAGGATTTCACAAGTTCAGGCCAGATGGGGGGGGGGGGGCGAATGTAATGCGACATGAATCCAAGATCCCGGTTGAGGCCGTGCTCATGTGTGCAGATCTTGGCTATAAGTTTCTGCTCAGCGATTCTGCATTGTCACACGTCCTGAAGGCCACCTTGGAGAACGCTTACCCGAAGATCAGAGGCTGAATGCCCTTGACTGCTGAAGTGTTCCCCGACTGGCAGCGTACATTGCCATTGCAGGGTTGTGTCGTGTCGTGGTCGTGTTCTGAAGGCTGGGTAGTTTGCTGAACAGCGACCACGACACCACACAACCCTTCCATGGCAATCTCTGCAAGACGTGCCAGATCATCGACATGGGTACCACCATTACACGTGAGAACACCACCCGCCAGGTACGCGGTACATACTCGTGCGACTCGGCCAACGTTGTCTACCTCATACGCTGCAGGAAAGGATGTCCCGAAGCGTGGTACATTGGAGAGACCATGCAGACGCTGCGACAACGGATAAACGGACATCGCGCGACAATTGCCAGGCAGGAACGTTCCCTTCCAGTCGGGAACACTTCAGCAGTCAAGGGCATTCAGCCTCTGATCTCCGGGTAAGCGTTCTCCAAGGCAGCCTGCAGGACGCGCGACAATGCAGAATCGCCGAGCAGAAACCTATAGCCAAGTTCCGCACACATGAGTACGGCCTCAACCGGGACCTTGGATTCATGTCGCATTACATTCACCCCCCACCATTCTGGCCTGGTCTGGCGAAATCCTGCCTTGAGACAATTCACACCTCTTTAATCTGTGATTATCCCTCTCTCCAGTTGCTCCACCTAGAGCTGTAAAGACTGAATAATTCAAAGTACAGTCGTGCATCTTTGACTTTGTCTATATATATATATATGTTTCTGGACTCACCTCTTCATTCACCTGAGGAAGGAGCAGTGCTCCGAAAGCTAGTGATTCGAAACAAACCTGTTGGACTTTAACCTGGTGTTGTAAGACTTCTTACTAAATTCTTAATGTGAGAGCTAATGCAAAGAAGTAACATAGTGTGGGTCTACCTTGATTGGGAAGCTTGAGGGCAATATAATGTTTGAGGGAAAGCATTGGAATGAAAGTTTATCTTGGAGCCAGTACACGGTTAGGAATTGTTGGAAGGTCATTGTTAGATTAAGGAACCATCACAGAATTGAGATGATGGGCCAAAGTCTGGAGGCGCAGAGCAAGGTCCAATCAGCAAATGAGTGGATATGGACCCAGAAGAGAGTACAAGAGAGCAGTTGATCTGGAAGCCTACCCCAGACGAACGGAAAGCAGTTTGATCTAAGCGACCAGCAAAGTGAAGCTCGGGAAATCCAGGGGTAGGTTCTATCCGAGAACTCAAATGGCGGAACAAAGCATAATCTTTGGGTCTGGGCAATAACATAATAGTAGTGGGGAAAGAAGTGGCATTCAGCCCGAGAAAGCGTATGGGGGAATCTAATGTCCTCTAAGTTGCTATGAGGCAGGAAGTGCAGCAAAGGCCGAAGAATTTGTCCTGTTCATAGAATCATAGAATTTACAGTGCAGAAGGAGGCCATTCGGCCCATCGAGTCTGCACCGGCTCCTGGAAAGAGCACCCTACCCAAGGTCAACACCTCCACCCTATCCCCATAACCCAGCAACCCCACCCAACACTAAGGGCAATTTTGGACACTAAGGGCAATTTAACATGGCCAATCCACCTAACCTGCACATCTTTGGACTGTGGGAGGAAACCGGAGCACCCGGAGGAAACCCACGCACACACGGGGAGGATGTGCAGACTCCGCACAGACAGTGACCCAAGCCGGAATCGAACCTGGGATCCTGGAGCTGTGAAGCAATTGTGCTATCCACATTGCTACCATGCTGCCCACTGTTAGGTGACTATGTTAGTTAACAGGGAATCGCAATGTCAAGAATTGGAGTTGATAGCTGATGTAGTGAACCTCTAGGTGTGCGAAGATCCCGGAAAGGGCTGTAAGGGACAAGAGGAAATATATTTGATTCATATCACAGAATATGTCATAGAATTTACAGTGCAGGAGGCTATTCGGCTCATCAAGTCTACACCGGCCCCTGAAGGAGCACGTTACCTCCATCCTATCCCCGTAACCAGCAACCCCACCTAACTTTTGAACACTACGGGGCAATTTAGCGTGACCAATCCACCTAATCTGCACCTCTTTGGACACGGGACGTGCAGACTCCGCACAGACAGTGACCCAAGCCGGGAATAGAACCCGGGTCCCTGGTGCTGTGAAGCAATAGTGCTAACTACTGTGCTACGGTGCCAACCCAAGTACAGATGCAAGGGGAAGCAGCAATAGCCCGAGTGAGTGAAGCCACTAAAAATATAATTCCAATTGTGGAGTGAGTGGTGCAACATGTTCATTTTAAAATGAAAATGTCTGTCTTTTTTATTAAGGCAGTATTTGACTGAATGTGGTGTCAGTGAGCCTGAGCAAAATTGGAAGTCAATGATAATTGGGAGGAAAACTCTTCAATGGTTGGAGTCACATCCAACACAGAAGGAAGATAGTTGTGCTTGTTGAAAGCCAATCATTTCAGCCTTAGGCTATCACTGCAAGTGCCTCAGGTCTTGGATCCAACCACCTTCTGCTGCCTCATCAATGACCTTTCCATAAGGTCAGTAGTGGGGATGCTCACTGACGATTATAATGGGGCTGGTTTAGCACACTGTGCTAAATAGCTGACTTTTAAAGCAGACCAAGGCAGGCCAGCAGCACGGTTCAATTCCCGTACCAGTCTCCCTGAACACAGAACACAGAAAATACAGCACAGAACAGGCCCTTCGGCCCACGATGTTGTGCCGAACCTTTGTCCTAGATTATCATTGAATTTACAGTGCAGAAGGAGGCCATTCGGCCCTTTGAGTCTGCACCAGCTCCTGGAAAGAGCACCCTACCCAAACTCAACACCTCCACCCAACACCAAGGGCAATTTTGGACATTAAGGGCAATTTATCATTGGCCAATTCACCTAACCTGCACATCTTTGGACTGTGGGAGGAAACCGGAGCACCCGGAGGGACACCGATGAACAGGCGCCGGAATGTGGCGACTAGGGGCTTTTCACAGTTACTTCATTGAAGCCTGCTTGTGACAATAAGCAATTTTCATTTTTCATACAACATTCAGTTCCATTCTCAACTTCCCAGGTAATGAAGCTTGCTGTGCAGCAAAGACCGAAAACAGCATTCAGGCTTGGGCTTAAAAGTTGCAAATAAACATTTGTGCTACAGAGGTGCCAGACAATGACCAGCTTCCAAGAGTCTAATCACATCCCCATGACATTCAATGGTATTAGCATCACAGAATCCTCCACCATTAACATCCCAGGGGTACCCATTGACCAGAAACTGCAAGAGCTGATCAGAGGCTGGGGATTCTGTGATGAGTAACTAATTTCCTGACTCCACAAAGTCTGCCCATCATCTATAAGGCACAATCAATGTTCACACTTGCCTGGATGAATGCAACTTCAGCAAGACTCAAGAAGCTTGAACCATCCAGGAAGAAACATCTTGCTTGTTTGGCAGCCTAAGATGCACTGCAGCAACTCAACAAGGCTCTTTGAACAGCACCTTTGAAACCTGAACCCTCTTCTCACCAAAAAGGACAAGGGCAGCAGATGCATGTGAACACCGTCATCAACTGCAAGTTCTCCTCAAAGGCACACATCTTGACTTGGAAACATCAATGTTCCTTCCATATAACTGGGTTAAATCTTGGAAGGCCCTCTCTAACATGACTGTGGCTGTACCTACACCAGAGGGACTGCAACAATTCAAGATGGTGATTCATTATTAGCATCTCAAAATAATTAGAATTGTTGGAGTTTCCTTCTGTTGTAACTTTGTGCAAATCCAAGTGGTTTTGGGAGGGCAAGGGACCACACAATGTCCACAGTTTGAGGTCTTCTTTGGCTACTGGACACTAATTGTATTATTAATGAAAAAACATGATTACAAATGATATGTTTTATTTAACCGGAGGTTAGCCCAATGCCACTTTATTTTCCTACTCCAAACTAACAGATTAGAGTTAATTTACTTTGGGGTCAGAATGAAGGTTGTTTCGCTTTCCAGATGGCTGTGCTATATTTGAGCTGGAGTACTTGGTCCTGTTAGGGAAACAAAGGTGGCTTTAAGGAATTTATATTTGCATTGATAAACATTAGAACTAAGGTATGGTTTTAAGTGGGCTTAATGTAAAGTTTCTGTACAAGGAAGGGTAAAACCTATAGTTAGAGTCATGCTGGACAAAGGTGTTTGTATGTGTGGGGGTTGTTTCAATTCCAACTGTGCTTCTATTGTGCTTAGAGAGGGTTATGGTGTAAAGAGTAAATAGAGGCTGGCAGAAGTAGCAGTGGTTGTTTAGGAACTGGGGGGCTTTTAAGGTCGGAAGACTTTTAAGTTTTAGTTTTTAGCTGAATCTGTTTGCAGTTGGAGACAGGACACCGGGGAGTGAACATCTCTCAACTCTGCCAGGAGAAGCTGGACAAGACAAGGGAGCTGCAAAGTGGCAGACTTCCCAAAGAACTAGATACAATCCAGATAACTAGGGAATTGCGACAGAAACACTGTCATAAGACTGAAGTTAAGAGAACAGAGACCAAGGTTTTGTTCAGAGGAGAATTCAAGGAAAAAGCAGACAAAATGGTGTGAGCGAAAGAGACAGCTGCAGTAACCAGAGCTAAAGTGGAAAAGCAGACTTCAGAGGTAAATCAAAAGTTTATTGCCATTATAATAGAGTCTGGGAGTTGAAGAGCTAAAGCAATTGTGGTGTGTACAACAGTCAAGACAAAGAAATCTTGAATGGGGAGTTGTAAAACCAGGATACTGTAGTTATTGTTAAAAGTGGAGCGAAAGCATGGTTTGAAAGAGTAATTTGTAAAACCTGGACTGGATTTCGGAATGCAAGCCGATTATGGAAAGCATTGCTGTGAAAGAAGATTTGAGTGTTTTTTGGGAATGGAGTTTGGAAACTCTCATGTGACAATCACCTGGGGGAGATTTTGAAGAGTAATCAACAGACATTCACTTGGGTTCAGAGTGGAGTGTATTTGACCACATCCAATCTGTGAGCTTAAAGGGACTGTGTGTTCCATTCTGGAATATTCCAGTCCAGTTATGACATCAACTGGCATCATAACAGTCCTGAAAGATTTTTCAGCACTGACCTCTTTCACCTTAATGAGTAAAGTGTCCTTTCTGAAAACAGGAATGTTAATTGCCATTAACTGAGCTGTGCAATACCTGGATGTTTTCTGAGCACTCTTGCCAAATCCTCAATAATCTTGATGCAGTTTAATCCCTGCAACAGGTGTAAAGAAAAATGTGTTAATGTTGTTTACTTTCCATCCTTTCCTGCTGTTTCTCAAATATTACCAGGCTGGTAGAAAGGGATTGATAGATTTTCAACCCAGTCCCATTTAGGGATTAACACCTGGAGTCACATAACGGGTGTAAAATATCATGTTCAATAAACAATAATCCTGAAGAATGGAAGGACTTCCATCTGCCTTTAATGAAAATTACTCGTCTTTTTAAGGAATAGGCCATGCAGGTTGTATGATACTAGAGCTCTATGAAGAATATCCTTCATTCTTTCCATCCGTACGCTTATAATAGATATATGTTTTCTATCTCCTTTGCTCTGATCATGATGAATATGAATGGTGCCACTTCTGGGAGGTGAGTGTGTGGATTAAGTCATAATAGGAAGGGTTAGAATGTAGAAAGGGAATTCTATGCTCGTTCATTTTGTGGCATATTTTGTCTCCTCTCTTTTCAGGAGAAAGACTTCTTGGTGTCACATTTATAGTAGAAATCTAATGCTAGGAAACATATAGTTAACAGTAACTTTTTAAAAAAACGTTTAAATTTAATTTACTAATTAATTGACACAGTCAATTAGAGGGGTGCAGTGCTCTGACTGGGAGATGTGGCAGGTCCGGGAGGCTTCCAGCATCCTGGGTGGCTTCATCTGCAGAAAGTACACCCAACTGGAGCTCCTCACAGACCGCATGGTTCGGTTGGAGCAGCAGTTGGATGCACTTAGGAGCATGCAGGTGGCGGAAAGCGTCATAGATAGCAGTTATATAAATGTGGTCACACCCAAGGTGCAGGCAGAGAAATGGGTGACCACCAGAAAGGACAGGCAGTCAGTGCAGGAATCCCCTGTGGTTGTCCCCCTCTCGAACAGGTATACCCCTTTGGATACTGTCGGGGGGGATAACCGATCAGGGGAAAACAGCAGCAGCCAGAGCAGTGGCACCACGGCTGGCTCTGATGTTCAGAAGGGAGGGTCAAAGCGCAGAAGAGCAATAGTCATCAGAGACTCTATAGGGGCACAGATAGGTGCTTCTGTGAACGTGAAAGAGACTCCAGGAGGGTATGTTGCCTCCCTGGTGCCAGGGTCCAGGATGTCTCCGAACGGGTAGCGGGCATCCTGAAGGGGGAGGGCAAACAGGTAGAGGTCGTTGTACATATTGGTACTAACGACATAGGCAGGAAGATCCATGAGGTCCTGCAGCAGGAGTTCAGGGAGCTAGGCAGAAAGTTAAAAGACAGGACCTCTCGGGTTGTAATCTCGGGATTACTCCCTGTGCCACGTGCCAGTGTGGCTAGAAATAGGAAGATAGAGCAGCTAAACACATGGCTAAACAGCTGGTGTAGGAGGGAGGGTTTCAGTTATCTGGACCACTGAGAGCTCTTCTGGGGCAGGTGTGACCTGTATAAGAAGGACGGGTTGCATCTAAACTGGAGAGGCATAAATATCCTGGCCGCGAGGTTTGCTAGTGTCACACTGGATGGTTTAAACTAGTATGGCAGGGGGGTGGGCACGGGAGCAATAGGTCAGAAGGTGAGAGCATTGAGGGAGAACTCGGGAATAGGGCCAGTATGGCTCTGAGGCAGAGCAGACAGGGAGAAGTTGCTGAACATAGCGGGTCTGGTGGCCTGAAGTGCATATGTTTTATTGCAAGAAGTAGAACGGGTAAGGCAGATGAACTTAGAGCTTGGATTAGTACTTGGAACTATGATGTTGTTGCCATTACAGAGACCTGGTTGATGGAAGGGCAGGATTGGCAGCTAAACGTTCCAGGATTTAGATGTTTCAGGCTGGATAGAGGGGGATGTAAAAGAGGTGGCGGTGTTGCGCTACTGGTTAGGGAGAATATCACAGCTGTACTACGGGAGGACACCTCAGAGGGCAGTGAGGCTATAGGGGTAGAGATCAGGAATAAGAATGGTGTAGTCACAATGTTGGGGGTTTACTACAGGCCTCCAAACAGCCAATGGGAGGTAGAGGAGCAGATAGGTAGACAGATTTTGGAAAAGAGTAAAAACAACAGGGTTGTGGTGATGGGAGACTTCAACTTCCCCCATATTGACTGGGACTCACTTAGTGCCAGGGGCTTAGACGGAGCAGAGTTTGTAAGGAGCATCCAGGAGGGCTTCTTAAAACAATATGTAGACAGTCCAACTAGGGAAGGGGCTGTACTGGACCTGGTATTGGGCAATGAGCCCGGCCAGGTGGTAGAAGTTTCAATCGGGGAGCATTTCGGGAACAGTGACCACAATTCAGTAAGTTTTAAAGTGCTGGTGGACAAGGATAAGAGTGGTCCTAGGGTGAATATGCTAAATTGGGGAAGGCTAATTATAACAATATTAGGCGGGAACTGAAGAACCTAGATTGGGGGCGGATGTTTGAAGGTAAATCAACATGTGGGAGACTTTCAAGTGTCAGTTGAAAGGAATTCAGGACCGGCACGTTCCTGTGAGGAAGAAGGATAAATACGGCAATTTTTGGGAACCTTGGATAACGAGAGATATTGTAGGCCTCGTCAAAAAGAAAAAGGAGGCACTTGTCAGGGCTAAAAGGCTGGGAACAGACGAAGCCTGTGTGGAATATAAGGAAAGTAGGAAGGAACTTAAGCAAGGAGTCAGGAGGGCTAGAAGGGGTCACGAAAAGTCATTGGCAAATAGGGTTAAGGAAAATCCCAAGGCTTTTTACACGTACATAAAAAGCAAGAGGGTAGCCAGGGAAAGGGTTGGCCCACTGAAGGATATGCAAGGGAATCAAAGTGTGGAGCCAGAGGAAATGGGCGAGATACTAAATGAATACTTTGCATCAGTATTCACCAAAGAGAAAGAATTGGTGGATGTTGAGCCTGGAGAAGGGTGTGTAGATAGCCTGGGTCACATTGAGATCCAAAAAGACGAGGTGTTGGGTGTCTTAAAAAATATTAAGGTAGATAAGTCCCCAGGGCCTGATGGGATCTACCCCAGAATACTGAAGGAGGCTGGAGAAGAACTTGCTGAGGCCTTGACAGAAATCTTTCGATCCTCACTGTCTTCAGGTGATGTCCCGGAGGACTGGAGAATAGCCAATGTTGCTCCTCTGTTTAAGAAGGGTAGCAAGGATAATCCAGGGAACTACAGGCCGGTGAGCCTTACTTCAGTGGTAGGGAAATTACTGGAGAGAATTCTTCGAGACAGGATCTACTCCCATTTGGAAGCAAATGGACGTATTAGTGAGAGGCAGCATGGTTTTGTGAAGGGGAGGTCGTGTCTCACTAACTTGATAGAGTTTTTCGAGGAGGTCACAAAGATGATTGATGCAGGTAGGGCAGTGGATGTTGTCTACATGGACTTTAGTAAGGCCTTTGACAAGGTCCCTCATGGTAGACTAGTACAAAAGGTGAAGTCACACGGGATCAGGGGTAAGCTGGCAAGGTGGATACAGAACTGGCTAGGTCATAGAAGGCAGAGAGTAGCAATGGAAGGATGCTTTTCTAATTTGAGGGCTGTGACCAGTGGTGTTCCACAGGGATCAGTGCTGGGACCATGCTGTTTGTAGTATATATAAATGATTTGGAGGAAAATGTAACTGGTCTGATTAGTAAGTTTGCAGACGACACAAAGGTTGGTGGAATTGCGGATAGCGATGAGGACTGTCAGTGGATACAGCAGGATTTAGATTGTTTGGAGACTTGGACGGAGAGATGGCAGATGGCGTTTAATCCGGACAAATGTGAGGTCATGCATTTTGGAAGGTCTAATGCAGGTAGGGAATATACAGTGAATGGTAGAACCCTCAAGAGTATTGAAAGTCAAAGAGATCTAAGAGTACAGGTCCACAGGTCACTGAAAGGGGCAACACAGGTGGAGAAGGTAGTCAAGAAGGCATACGGCATGCTTGCCTTCATTGGCCGGGGCATTGAGTATAAGAATTGGCAAGTCATGTTGTAGCTGTATAGAACCTTAGTTAGGCCACACTTGGAGTATAGTGTTCAATTCTGGTCGCCACACTACCAGAAGGATGTGGAGGCTTTAGAGAGGGTGCAGAAGAGATTTACCAGAATGTTGCCTGGTATGGAGGGCATTAGCTATGAGAAGCGGTTGAATAAACTCTGTTTGTTCTCACTGGAACGAAAGAGGTTGAGGGCTGACCTGATAGAGGTCTACAAAATTATGAGGGGCATAGACAGAGTGGATAGTCAGAGGCTTTTCCCCGGGGTAGAGGGGTCAATTACTAGGGGGCATAGGTTTAAGGTGAGAGGGGCAAGGTTTAGAGTAAATGTACGAGGCAAGTCTTTTTTTACACAGAGGGTAGTGGGTGCCTGGAACTCGCTGCCGGAGGTGGTGGAAGCAGGGACGATAGTGACATTTAAGGGGCATCTTGACAAATACATGAATAGGATGGGAATAGAGGGATACGGACCCAGGAAGTGTAGAAGATTGTAGTTTAGTCGGGCAGCATGGTCGGCACGGGCTTGGAGGGCCGAAGGGCCTGTTCCTGTGCTGTACTTTGCTTTGTTCTTTGTGTAATTATGAAAGGTTTGTAGGTGTAAGCCTACAGGGCCTCACATTTGGTGAAGATAACCCCCTCAGAGCTATTGGCTTTGGATGTTTTAAAAAAATATTTTGGGATGAAAGAATCATTAATTGGTTCGTGTAAGGGTACAGACAAGTCTTATGTCTTAGAAAAATACTTTCTAATGTGCCATTGGTGCTTCCAGCATGGTTGGAGATGGGGAAGTATGTTTTGATGCACATCCGAGCGGGCTGGGAAAATCCTTGGCTAATAAGCCATTTTCTTTGTGTCAATATCCTATGCTCTCTTTGGCTGAATGAGCAATAGCAGTTGCTACTTTGAAACTCTTCTCCAGGAATGTATGGGGGATACGCCAACTTATTAAAAGAAAAAAGATTCTGGGCTCTTTCTCTGTTTGCGAGACTGTGTACTGAGACCGGCGTGGGAACAGTGGCGTTTTGCGCCCGAAAAAACAGTGCAAAACATCCACCGATCCTCCGTCTGGTGTGGGGCTAGCAGGCACGCAGCATAGAGCCCCCGGCTTTAGCTGTGGATACAGCCGGAGAACTGCCAGGTTTGTGGCCGCACACGCAGAGTGGCGGCGGCCTGCAATGGCCACACCATGCAACATGGCGCCGGCCGCTTGCGGACCCGGCCTGCCCCCCTTTGGCCAGGCTTGCCACCCCCGGATCACCCCCACCAGTGCCCCCATCCCCCGCCAAGGCCACCCCCCACCCCCAACTGTGGCGGCGCTGGACTCAGTCCGCAGCCGCCACGTCGGGTTACCGGAAAAAAATAGCACACGCGCCCCATGCTGTCGGGAACTCCTCCCATCGCTGGCGGCGTATTAGGGGAGGGCCTCAGGTAATGGCCTGAGGCCGTCCCGACGGCGTAGCCATTTTGGAGGCAGCAGAGCATCGCAAAAGCGGCGCCGGCCAATCGCGATTTCGGTATCAGAGAGAATCCGGCCCTCTGTCTTTCCTACAAATGGAGAAAGTTGACATATCTTTTTTTGCAGGAAACTCATTTAAATGACAAAGAGCACCAGAAATTGAAATAGGACTTCTTAACTAGTAGCTGGGGGGTTGCGATTTTAATGGAAGGTCAGGGGGTATGTAATTGTTAAGAGGTGCAGCATGGGGAATGTATTTAGAAAATGAATGTCTCCGCCCTCCAAACTATTCTCCTTATTTTGTTACTAAAGTCTTTTTTTAAAACATGTTAGAGTACCCAATTACTTTTTTCCAATTAAGGGGCAATTTCACGTGGCCAATCCACCTAACCTGCACATCTTTTTTGGGTTGTGGGGGTGAGATCCACGCAAACATGGGGAGAATGTGCAAACTCCACACGGACAGTGACCCAGGGCCAGGATCGAACACGGGTCCTCAGCACCATGAGGTAGCAGTGCTAACCACTGTGTCATCGGGTCACCCTTGTTACTAAAGTCTTTATGCATTTTGCTGAATTAGCTTCAATAAATTCCTTAATAAGTGGAGACTTCAACTGCCATGTTAATTCTTTGATAGACAAACTTCCCATAACTAGGGACCCTCCCACTCAACAAACAATGGCATTAGTATTGGTATGCGAGGATGTGGGTACTTGGGATGTTTGGAGAACATTGCACCCCAAAAGAGTTCACCTACTTCTCCATTCTGTCCCACCGCCTCCCCAAAGATATTAGAATAGATTATTTTTTCATGCCCAAAACAATATTACACACCGTGGCCTCCTGTAGGTAGTCTCCGATCATGTTTTGGTCTTCTTGGAATTTTTATTCAGGGAGATTTATCCTCAGTCTAGATCTTGGAGATTTAATGCATATAGATCGTGGAGATTTAATGCATATCTGTTCCAGAATCATAACTTTATCTCATACTTCAAGGACAAATTTGATCTCTTCGATTCAGTGAATTCTCTCTCTGAAGTAAGCCCTTCACTCCTGTGGGAAACCTACAAGACCTTTTGGTCATTTCATAAATGGCCAGCAAAAAGCATAAAATGCTGAACGACAGCGCCAGCTTGAAGTAAAATTGGCTGATACAGAGATGGAATATGGGGGAAATCCTAGCCATTCAATGCTGAAAGAGATTAATGCAATCTGAACTTCACCGGACTCTTTGCTGACTCAATGTGCTGAGAGGAGTATAAAGGTTTCCAAACAAAGGTTTTTGAGTTTGTAAATAAACCGAGCACAGGTTGAACATCCCTTATCTGAAATTGCGAACAATTCCCAAATGCGTTTTCAAGCGCTGGACTTGAAGAAAGTGAACAAGTGTCTGTTGTATATATTGGTTTCTGGAACAGAGAGCCCGAAGGGAACGAAAGGGAAGAAACAAATAGACAGGCTCGAGCTGGATGTTGGCTGCAGCAGCGGACAAGATGGCCGGTGTCCAGACCCCTGGGGCTTCTGCCCAACCATCAACGGAAGAGCTGATGCAGATCATCCAGGAAGGCTTCGCTAGACAGAAACGGGAATGTCTGGACCCGATTAAGTAAACGGTGGAGAGGATGGAGCGGAGGCTAGACGCCCAGAACCGGACGATCCCAAAACTGGAGAAGGCGCTAGCTGAACAGGAGGAACACCAGACGGCGGTGGAGATGGAGGTGGGGATGCTGAGGGCCCGGCAAAAAAGACTGCTGGAACAGGTAGAGGATTTGGAGAACAGGTCCCGGAAGCAGAACCTAAGGATTGTTGGCCTCCCGGAGGGGGCTGATTCTGGGGAGTTTGTGGCGAACATGTTCCAGAAGCTGGGAGATGGGGCTTTCCCCCGACCGTTGGAGGTGGATCGGGCGTACAGAGCGCTGGTGAGGAAGCCGCAGCAGGGAGATCCCCCTCGGGCGATGGTGGTCAGGTTCCACAGGTACATGGATAAGGAGCGCATTCTCCAGTGGGCCATGAGCACGCGGAGCTGTAAGTGGGACAACAGCATTTTGCGGGTGTACCAAGATCTAAGCATGGAGGTGGCGGAGAGGAGGGCAGGCTTTAATCAAGTCAAGTCGATCCTGTTCAAGAAGCAAGTTAAGTTCGGACTGTTGGACCGGCGCGACTTTGGGTTACGCATGAGGACCAACATCATTACTTTGAGTCGCCCAAGGATGCTATGGAGTTCGCCAGGAGGAAAGGACTGGTGCCAACTTGAGAACATTCTGCTCTAAGTTTGAGAAACTGATTTTCCTGTTCGTTTTAAATGCTGTTTGCACTGATTTATTGGTTTGTTCATTTTCGTTCTTGGCTTTTCTCTTCGATAATTGTGTTTTGTTTAAGAAGGGGAAAGTAGTTAAAGAAGTATTCAATTTCGGTGGGTTTTCTGTTGTGAGGGGGATGGTGGTGGGGATTTTTGACTTTGTATTACTTTGATCTGTATTATGGCGAGAGTTTGGCTTTGTTTTTTTAAATCCTGACTTTGGTTGGCGTCTGTTTCTTAAAGTGGGCGGTTGTCGGGGCTGGGTTGAGGAGGGTGATGGTTTCGATGGGCGGTGTGAGGGCAGGTAGGCAACAATAGGTGGGAGACATGCTGGCGCCGGAGCCGTGGGCCACCAGGCTAGCTGGGTGAACTAGTCAGCGGGAGCACAGTGGGGTGTGTGTAAACAATCAGATTAGGGATGGGGCTAGGTTACAGAGTGTTGTTGCTGGGGGGGGGGGGGGGGGAAGAGGTTGTTCGGCTGACGAGGGAGGGATTTGATTTTAGACGTGGAGAAGAGGTCGGGGATGGGCGCTGCCAGGAGGCGGAGCTACAGAGGCACGGGGCAGGCCCAGGAAAGGGGATGGCTGGCTGGCAGGGGGGGGTGGGGGGCGTGGTGCCTCCCAACTAGGCTGGTCACGTGGAACGTTAGAGGGCTAAATGGGCCGGTGAAGAGGGTAAAAGTGTTTGCGCATCTTAGGGCTTTAAAGGCGGACGTGATAATGTTGCAGGAGGCGCACCTAAAGGGAGCGGAGCAGATTAGGTTGAGGAAGAGCTGGGTTAGTCAGGTATTCCACTCAGGGCTACATACTAAGACCAGGTGGGTCGCGGTTCTGGTGAACAAGCGGGTGCAATTCGAGGTGTGGAGTATTGTTTCGGATGGGGGAGGTCGCTACGTTATGGTTAGCGGGAAGCTGGAAGGGAGGAATGTGGTCCTGGTCAACATATATGCGCCAAACTGGGATGATGTGGATTTCATAAAGAGGGTGGTGGGGAAGAGACCCAACCTGGATTCCCACAAGCTGGTTATGGGAAGGGACTTCAATAGTTATGGATCCAGGCCTGGACCGGTCGTGCTCAAGAACGGGCAGAGTGTCAGCAATGGGAAAAGAGCTGAGGGAATTCATGTAGCAGATGGGGCAGGTAGACCCGTGGAGGTTTGGAAGGCCGAAAGGGAAGGAGTTCTCCTTTTTCTTACACGTCCATAGGATCGACTCCCGGATCGATTTTTTAATACTGAGTAGGGATCTACTGACAGGGGTGGTGGATGCGCAGTATTCGGCAATCGCCATTTCCGACCATGCCCTGCATTAGGTCAAGCTACAAGTGAGTGAAGAGAGCTTCCAGCGCCCGCAGTGGAGGCTGGATGTGGGACTGCTGGCGGATGAAGAGGTGTGCGAGAGGGTGAGGAAGTGTATACAAAACTACCTGCAGGTCAACGACAGGGGAAGTCTCAGCAGCGGTGGTGTGGGAGGCGCTCAAGGCAGTGGTGAGAGGGGAGCCGATTTCAATCCGGGCTCACAGGTACAAGACGGGCAGGGCAGAAATGGACCGACTGTTAGCGGAGATCCTGCAGGTTGACAGGAGGTATGCGGGGACCCCGAGTGCGGAGCTCTTGAGGGAACGGAGGAGGCTGCAGGCGGAGTTTGGGGTGGTGTCCACGGGTAAGGCTGTGGAGCAACTCAGAAAGGCGATGGGTGCGGTATATGAACATGGAGAGAAAGCCAGCAGGATGCTGGCTCAGCAGCTCAGAAAGAGGGAGGCGGCTAGGGCAATAGGTAAAGTGGTGGATGGAGGCGGTAACTTGGTAGGGGATGCAGCGGGTGTGAACAGAGCTTTCAAAGACTTTTATAGCGAACTCTATAGCTCGGAGCCCCCCCGCGGGGCCGGAGGGGATGAGACACTTCTTAGATGGCCTGACATTCCCAAATGTGGGCAGGGAGCTTGTAGAAGGGCTGGGCACCTCAATCAGAGCTGAGGAGATATTTGAGGGCTTAAAGGCCATGCAGTCAGGTAAAGCTCCAGGGCGGGATGGGTACACGGTAGAATTTTATAAAAGGTTCTCTGGGATATTGGGGCCGCTGCTTGTCAAGGTTTTTAATGAGGCAAGGGACAGAGGGATGCAGCCCCAGACAATGTCACAGGCTACCATCTCCTTGATTTTAAAACAGGACAAGAACCCGGAGTCATGTGGGTCTTGTCGGCCGATCTCCCTTCTTAACGTGGATGGTAAACTGCTGGCAAAGCTTTTGGTCACTAGGATTGAGGATTGTGTGCCGAGTGTTATTAGGGAGGATCAAACAGGGTTCGTTAAAGGTAGGCAACTGGTGGTGACTATAAGAAGATTGCTCAATGTGATCATGATGCCCCAGAGGGAAAGGAGGTGGAGGTAGTGGTGGCAATGGACGCGGAGAAAGCATTTGACCGGGTAGAGTGGGACTACTTATGGGAGGTGCTGGGACGGTTTGGATTTGGGGTGGGTTTCATCGACTGGGTCAGACTGTTATATCAGGCCCCGGAGGCGAGTGGGAGGACAAACAGGACGACTTCCGACTGCACCGCAGGATGAGACAGGGGTGCCCCCTCTCCCCACTGCTGTTTGCGCTAGCTATAGAGCCGCTGGCAATTGCTCTGAGGGCTTCAGAGGGTTGGAAGGGGCTGGTTCGGAAGGGCGGTGGGGGGGGGGGGATGTGGAGCATAGAGTTTCATTGTACGCAGATGACCTGCTCTTGTACATTTCGGACCCGATGGTGGTGATGGACGGAATCATGGCGACCCTGGGGGAATTCGGCCGGTTTTTGGGGTACAAATTGAATATGATGAAAAGTGAAATGTTTGTAGTTCAGGAGGGGGGCCCAGGGGACCGGCTGAGGGAGCTGCCGTTCCGATTAGTTGGGGACAGTTTCAGGTACCTGGGAATAAAAGTGGCGCGGGATTGGGGTCGACTACACAAGCTGAACCTGTCCCGGCTGGTAGATCAAATGCGAGGAGAGTTCCGGAGGTGGGATGCGCTCCCGCTGTCGTTAGCTGGGAGAGTACAGTTAAAATGACAGTCCTCCCGAGGTTCTTATTCGTGTTCCATTGTCTCCCCATTTTCATTCCACGTTCCTTTTTTAAGAGGGTAAGCAAGATCATTTTGGGCTTTGTATGGGCGGGCAAGTCCCCGTGAGTGAAGAGGGTGATGCTCGAGCGGAATCGGGGGGGAAGGGGGGCTTGCACTGCCAAATTTCAGCAACTATTATTGGGCGGCCAAGATCGCCACGATAAGGAAGTGGGTGGTGGGGGGAGGGTAGGCTTGGGAACGGGTTGAGGCAGCCTCATGTAGGGGTACCAGTCTGGGGGCTTTGGTGACGGCACCTCTGCCGTTCTCGCCAGCGTGCTTCTCCACCAGTCCTGTAGTGGTGGCGGCCCTTCGGATATGAGGACAGTGGAGGAGACACGTGGGAGCAACGGGAGCATCGGTCTGGTCCCCGATATGTGACAACCATCGGTTTGCCCCGGGGAGGTTGGACGGGGAGTTTCGGGTATGACGGAGGGTAGGGATTCAGCGGATGGGAGATTTGTTCTTGGAAGGGAGCTTCCCTGGCTTGAGGGTGCTGGAGGCCAAGTTTGGGTTGACGAGGGTGAATGAATTCCGGTATATTCAGGTGCTGGACGTTTTGCGCTGGCAGGTGCCATCTTTTCCACTCTTGCCACTAAGGGGGATCCGAGATAGGGTAGTGTCTAGCGGATGGGTGGGGGAGGGAAGTGTCTTGGTTATTTACAAGGAGCTCATGGGGGCGGAGGAGACGCAGACCGAGGAGCTGAGGCATAAATGGGAGGAGGAGTTGGGAGGGGAGATTGAGGAAGGCCTGTGGGCGGACGCGCTGAGCAGGGTCAATGGGACTGCAACATGTGCCAGGCTCAGCCTGATTTAATTTAAGGTCGTCCACCGGGCCCACATGACAATGTCCTGGATGAGCAGATTCTTCGGCGTAAAGGACAGGTGTGTAAAGTGTCTGAGAGGACCGGCAGACCATGTCCACATGTTTTGGGCGTGTCCAAAACTTAGGAGATACTGGCAGGGGTTTGAGGACGTCATGTCTAGAGTATTGAACATAAGGTCCAGAGGTGGCGATCTTTGGGGTTTCAGAGGCCCCGGAAATCCAGGGGGAGAAAGAGGCCGACATTTTGGCCTTTGCTTCCCTGGTAGCCCGGAGACGGATACTTCTAGCTTGGAGGGACTCAAAGCCCCCGAAGTCGGAAGCCTGGCTGTCAGACATGGCGAGTTTCCTGGGCTTGGAGAAAATCAAGTTTGCCTTGAGAGGGTCATTGTTAGGGTTCGCCCGGAGGTGGCAACGATTCATTGACTTCTTTGCGGAGAATTAATCGGCAGCGGGGGTGGGGTTAGGGGAATGTAGTATAGGGAGTCCATTAGGCACATCTGGGTGGGACGGGCTACGGCAATTGCACTATGTACTTTGTTTATTGTACAGTCCTTTTGTTTTCTCGTTCTGTAATTCGGTTTACAATGCCAAAAAATACCTCATTAAAATTATTTATTTAAAAAAAAGAGCGTATCACACCTCCATTTGGCTTGATATTGAAGCTGGCCAGTCTGAGTATTTCTCACAAGCTCTGTTGTTTCTTAGAGATTCTAGGACTGTGCCAAACAAGTGTGAGAATCCAATGATCATCAACAGTCTGAGCGTAGAGGATGGTCCATGAGTTGGAAATAGATTTAATTTCACTTCTGACTTTGCCACATTTTCATGGTTTCCCCCCCACGCCAGCCCACCCTTCATATCCATCTGACAGAACACTGAGACAGGTTGTAACAGCGGTAACAGATGTTTAATATTTACAGATAGGTCCCTAGCTCCTATAACTAAACTGTGCCCTGCACCCGTGCCAACTTAACTGGTGTCTAACTTTCTGGCCTTACAGGTGGGGGGGGGGGGGGGAAAGAGTCCGAAGCGCTGCGGTGTTCCGACACTTCCCTCCCCTATAGGAGTCACCGGCACAGGCCCTATCACCTCCTCCTCACTCGGGGTGCCTGATGGTCCCTGGGTCTTTCCATGGAACAAGGGTGTGAGCGCACCGATCCCCTGAGCTTACCCGCTACCTGGCGCTGTCGGTCCAGGAGACCTGCTCTCGACCACGGACTTTCCCAGCCATGCGTGCTGTGACTGGGTCACCCTCAGGAACTCCGCTGCAATGTCCAGGTGGTTCTGGCACATGGTTTCCTGTGAAACGGCAACCCTGTCCTAGGCCTCAGTCAGCGCCTGCACAAGATGCCCCAGGCCTTGGACATGCTGATCCATAGCCAAAACCGTTGCCCTGAATGCCTTTCTGCGCACATCACCGCCACAGGGACCCCTGTGATAGGAAGACCCTCACAGGGACCCCTGTGACAGGGAGATCGCCCCCAGGGACCCCCGTGACAAGGAGATCGCCTCCAGGGTCCCCCATGATTGGGAGACTCCCTCATGGGGACCCCTGTAAAAGGGAGACCCTGCAACAAAGACCCCTGAAATAGGGAGACAATCCTACAGGGACCCCTGTGATAGGGGCCCTGTAATAGAGACCCCCCATAATAGGGAGACCCCCACCGGGACCGCTGTAATACAGAGACCCCACAGGGACCCCTGTAAAAGGGAGACCCCCCCATAGATATTACTGTTTGAACATAGAACGTTAGGTGCAGACCCTAATGTATACCTCCTTACCCATGGGAACCCCAGCAGGGACCACTGTAAAAGGGTGAACCCCCCCATTAGGACCCCTGTCGTAGGGAGGCTCCTCCCGCTGGGGCCCCTGACCACAGGGACCCCTGTAATAGGGAGACCCCCTACAGGGACCCCTGTAATGGGGAACCCCTCTTACAGGAACTCCTATAATAGGGGAACCCCTGTAGTAGGGAGACCCACACCCAGGACCCCTGTGATAGGGAGACCCCCCCACCATAGGGCTACCCTGACCAAAGGGACCCCCACAGGGATCCCCGCTATAGGGGGACCCCACACAGGGACCCCTGTAAAATGACACGCTTGTGATTGTAAGGTACTTAGTGCTTGGAATGCACGTACCTCTCTTTTACAAACATTGGGGTTTCATCACTCAGGCAACTGATCAATGAAGGGAGATGAATGAATAAAGCTGCTGATGGAATGCAGAAGCTGTCAATCACAGACCACTACTGAAAAGCTATGAATGGCTTGCAGCCACTGGATCTATCACAGGGTTTCCATTGGGGATCCCAGCGGGGCATCCCCCTATCACACGGGCCCCAATGGAAGGTCCCCCTATCACAGGGCTCCCAGTGGGGTGGGGGTCCCCATATCACAGGGGTCCCAGTGGGGGTTCCCCCTATCACAGGGGTCCACGGCCAGGTGATTTCCGGCTAAGGGGATCGGAGAATCACTGGAGGCTAGAGCATTTGGCGCCCAGCCCGCTATATAGATGCAAGTCAGCATGGACCTCATTCCCGCCACCAGCGGGGGGTCAGAACATCATGTGAAGATCGGCGCCTGGCACCGATTCCGATTTACCCCTGTTTCTCCATCCCATCGGGGTGTGCATTCCGGGCATCTCGGGAAGGAGAATCCCGCCTAAAGACTTTAAGGATTTGCTTTTAAATACAGAATTTTAAAATTATGCCAAAATTTTATATTCCGCAAGCATAAGATTTACTTTTCAGGGTTCCCAGTAAGTTCACAGTAATTATCATACACTATTGAAATTCATCAAAGTGCAACAGTTTCCAGGTTTTCTTTTAAGCAGCGAGACGAGGAACAGGAGTAGGCCATTCAGCCTGCTCTACCATTTAATACAATCATGGCTGTTAGAATTGAAATGCTCATCATTTCATGACTGCAAGAGGGATAGCAGTCTGTGGGAATAAAAAATAATTTGAGAAAAAGGAACATTCAAAAATATGTCTTGTAGTTTTCAAAATTATGCAGGAAATTGGGTAAGGTTAAATTTGAAGAGTGGGTGGAGTTAAACATTATGGTTAATTAGATGGAACTTTTTATGCAGGCATTCCACGTTCAGTATATATATTTATATATATATGTATATATATTTACAAAGTAGTAAAGTAATTTTTTTAAACTTATCCAAGTACATTTCGAAGAAAACTACTAACAGCCAGAATTACTGAACATACCTCTGCTGTTTCCTGATCTTCAAACGTCATACAGATATCAAGATCACTTTGTCTAAAGCCAAACCCATTCTTTGAGGACCCAAACAAGCAGAGTTTTGCTTTCGCTGTAAAATAATAAACTGCACTGAATTTTACAAATAGTATTTCTTCAACTGAAAAACCACACAAGGAATTCTAAACTTTCTCCAATCTGTAGTTCATCATGGTTAGAATGAAACTACTAGCTTGTGTTATGAAAAAAAAACTTTGGGAATATGCTACATACTTATTATGAGTAACATAAATTGAGCAAATCCGAGTGTTGATTGTAAGATTTCTTCCAACAGTGAAACAAGTGTATTAAAATCATAATTTCTCCACAATACTTCGTCAAGATTACTTAGCTAAGGATTTTGTTTGTAAGCAAACGCATCAAGCGGGATTTTCCGTTCCCTCCCGCTAAGACCGGGAATCCCGAGCGGGCAGAGAATCCCGTGTCGGGCCATTGTTTGCTATTTTCAGTAATGGTGTTTAGCAAGATCAACTGAAAAATTCAATTTGATTAAGTTGTCTCGATTATATGCACATTTAGCAAATTAATAACCGAAGATATACAAATAATATTCATACCATCAAGATCTCTCCTGATAAATGCCTCCAATCTTATCAATATATGTTCACGGGCTTGAACTTCCAGAAGATCTGGGGCAAAGTCACCTGAGTTGGAAAGGCAAGATGTTTAGTTTCCACAATTTATTTGATGTTCTGACAGAATCTTTGAGCGTTCACAGTCAACATTTGACCACAAACCTTCCACCCCACTTTCTGTAAGTTTTCTATTTTATTCTTCCAGTTTTTCCAACACTGTTGGAACTGTTCTGATGATGCCACCTTTCATACCAGTGCTTCTGATTTGCAATCGCTTTTCCACAACAGGGGATTCCTCTCCACCATGGAAAACAGGGCTCGATTGCATCAATCTCATTCCCTGCACTTCTGTTCTACTTCTCCTTCCCTCCCAGAACCATGAGTTGTCCTCATCGATCACCAGAATCAACTGATCATTCCTTCACCATTGTCACCCCCTCCACGACCAAGCACAATTCTACTCTCCTTTTAGCAATCCAAATGGATAGTTTCATAAGATATAGGTGCAGGAGAAGTCCTATTATTTCCTCTATGCCTCAGTCACACCCAACACCACCTTGCTGTGCAAATGAAGGCGATGCAATACTTTCCCTTTTAACTCCTCCCTTCCTAACATCCAGGACCACAGATACTCCTTCCAGTTGAAACAATGATTTACTTCTGCTTCCCAGTGTGGTTTTCAAACCAGAAGATCCACAATTTGGGCATGATCTTCTCAGTCCAGTAGCTGCAACTGAAATGCAACGAACAAAGGAAAGCGCCATATACTGCCTTCGTCAATTTTACTAAGGCAATCAACCATGTGAGCAGAGGTGGTCTAATTAAGTTACTGGAGAAAATTGGCTGCCCTTCAAAGTTGCTCAATGTGACCATCTCTTTCCATGGAAGCATGATTGGTAAGGTAGAGGGTTGCGTTCCGGCTCCAACACCTTTTGGCGTATTGTTCTCTGTACTATTGTCATATGCCTTCTACTTGGGTATCTACTTAGATATGAGAACTGATGGAAAGTTGTTCAGCATTGTCACTGTGGGGCGGCATGTAGAACAGTGGTTAGCACTGGGACTGCGGCGCTGAGGACCCAGGTTCAAATCCCGGCCCTGGGTCACGGTGGAGTTTGCACATTCTCCCCATGTCTGCGTGGGTTTGACCCCCACAACCCAAAGATGTGCAGGTTTGGTGGATTGGCCATGCTAAATTGCCCCTTAATTGAAAAGAAAATAATTGGGTACTCTAAATTTATAAAAAAGAAAAAAAAAAGCATCGTCACTGTGGGATCAAAGGCAGAAATGTTTGACATTATCGAGTTTGGTTTGACCATCAGCATCAGGAAAACAAATATCATGGTTCAGGACGTTGCCATACCTCCATCTATCAGCATTGTGATGCTGGAGGTCATTGAAAGCTTCACACATCTAGTCTCCACAATCATCAGCAATCTTGTATTTGGATGTTGAAATGATGATGATTCTGGACCAAACTACTGGTTTTTTTTGGTGCGATCCAAATAGGAAACAATGGGCGGGATTCTCCAATAATGGGGCTATGTCCACATGCCCGCGAAAAAACGTGCGCTAATCACTCTGGACTTACTTGGAGTAAGTCCAGGATAATTCTGCGATTTGCAGGGGGCTGGCTGCCGATACGGGGCCCTGCACTTCCGGTCGGGGGCCGCGCATGCGCACGGCGGCGACCTGTGTCGGCTGCCCCGCGCAACATGGCCGACCCACACCAAGAAGATAGGCCCCCCCACCAGATTGCGTGCCCGCGGATCGGTGGCTCCCGATTGGAACCCTGGCCGTCCTGGAGGCCTCCCCGATAAATGATCTCCCCGCATCCCCCACCAGGGCAGCCACGGACTGAGTCTGCAGCCGCACGCAGAGTGCCCGCCTGGTGGAACCATGAGAGAACCAAGCCAGCGGGAACTCGGCCAGCTGCAATTGGAGACTCGCCGCAGGAGCCTCTTTCAATGGCCCCCGACTGGTGCCGCGTCGACCGCGCGCCCCTGATTGGCGGCGAAACATTCTGCTTCATATCTTCTTGCCAAACAAAATAAAGACGTGAATTAGAATAAAATTCGATGATTTTTTAATCCATATAATTAACAATATGATGATACAGCACTATGCTAATAGGCTATTATTGGTGTTTTATTTTATTCATTTACGGGATGTGGATGTCGCTGGTTAGGCCAGCATTTATTGCCCATCCCTAGTTGCCTTTCAGAAGGTGGTGGTGAGTTGCCTTCTTGAACCATTGCCGTCCTTGGGGTGTAGGTACACCCGCTGTGCTGTTAGGGTGCTGTAGGATGTTGCCCCTGCGACAGTGAAGGAACGGTGCTATATTTCCAAGTCAGGGTGGTGAGTGACTTGGAAGGGAACCACCAGGTGGTGGGGTTCCCAGGTATCTGCTGCTCTTGTCCTTCTAGATGGTAGTGGTCGTGGGTTTGGAAGATGATGTTCTGGTTTAAACCAGAGAAAAACATTTAATTTCTTATGAAAACTTAGATTTCTCATTCTTTTAAGTATTAAATATATAGTTTAAAAAAAACATTAAACAAGGCATGTACTTACAGAAACACTGAGGAGAAACTTTATCCAGGACACTCAGAAACCTTGGAGTCAATTGTGGCAATGGATCAAGGTCAACTTTTTTGAAATCCTCTGGACAATCAGGCTTTAAGTGCCCTTCTCGCTTACACAAACTGCATACTATTATGGAAGCCTATTTTAGAGAGACGGTGATAGTAATTCTTTCCAAGAAAAATTAATGCAATCAAATAAGCAGTTGCTGAATGCAGTAACCTTAGCCAAATCGTGAAAGTTTATGCAAATATTTTTCCTGTACTTTAACCATTCTGAACAAGACTCAAAATATTCAAGCAACTAATCAAAATGCAGCACCAGTTTATACGATAAGACGTAGGAACAGAAATAGGCCACTCAGCCCATCAAGTCTGCTCTGCCATTCAATGAGATCATGGTTGATCAACTCCACTCTCCTACTATCTGTGGGAGGTACTGGGACGGTTCGGATTCGGGCAGGGCTTTATCGACTGGGTCAGGTTGCTGTATCAGGCTTCTGTGGCAAGTGTACGGATGAATAGGACTATATCGGACTATTTTAGACTGCACTGGGGGACGAGACAGGGATGCTCCCTCTCCCCATTGTTGTTTGCACTGGCTATAGAGCCGTTGGCAATTGCTCGGAGAGCCTCAAGGGGCTGGAGAGGACTGGTCCGGGGGGGGGGGGCACAGGGTTTCGCTCTATGCGGATGATCTGCTTCTGTACGTTTCGAACCCAATAGAGGGGATGGAAGAAATCATGAGGGCTTTAGGGGAATTTGGCCGGTTTTCGGGGTATAAGCTTAATATGGGAAAGAGTTTGAGGACCAGACGAGGGGACAGGAGAGGCAAATGGGAGAGATGCCCTTTAGGTTAGTAAAGGGAAGCTTTAGGTACCTAGGTATCCAAGTGGCACGGGAATGGGACCAGCTGCATAAATTGAATCTGGCCCGGCTGGTGGACCAAATGAAGGACGATTTTCGGAGATGGGATGCGCTTCCATTGTCTCTGGCTGGGAGGGCGTAAACGGTGAAGACGACGAGATTCCTATTTGTATTTCAATGTCTCCCCATTTTTATTCCGCGGTCCTTTTTTAAGCGGGTAAACAGAATGATCACGGGCTTCGTCTGGGCGGGCAAGACCCCGCGAGTAAGGAAGGTAATACTTGAGTGGAGTCCAGGAGGGCGGGCTGGCGCTGCCAAATTTTAGCAATTATTACTGGGCGGCTATTATAGCCATGATTAGGAAGTGGGTGGTGGGGGAGGGGTCGGCATGGGTGCGTATGGAGGCGGCTTCCTGTAAGGGCAGCAGTTTGGGGGCGTTGGTAACTGCCTCTACCGTTCCCGCCAGCACGGTACTCCACCAGTCCAGTGGTGGTGGCGGCCCTGAGAGTTTGGGGCCAGTGGAAGCGGCATGTGGGAGCAGCGGTTTGGGCCCCAATCTGTGATCTTCACCGGTTTGCCCCGGGGAGTATGGATGGGGGGGTTCCGGTTATGGCGGAGAGCGGGGATTGAGAGGATATGTTTATAGAGGGGAGCTTTCCGAGTTTGAGGGCGCTGGAGGAGAAGTTTGGGTTGGCGAGGGTTAACAAATTCAGGTATCTGCAGGTGCGGGACTTTCTACGTATACAGGTGTCAACCTTCCCGCTCCTACCACTATGGGGGATTCAGGACAGTGTAGTTTCCAGAGGGTGGGTCGGGGCAGAGAGCGTCTCGGACATTTACAAGGAACTTATGGGGTCAGAGGAGACGCAGACCGAGGAGCTGAAGCGTAAGTGGGACAAGGAGCTGGGAGGTGAGATAGAGGATGGTCTATGGGCAGACGCGTTGAGTAGAGTACAATTTAAGGTTGTGCACCGGGCTCACATGACAGTGGCCCGGATGAGCAGATTCTTTGGGGTTGGAGGACAGGTGCGCAAAATGTGCGGGAGGACCGGCGAACCATGTCCACATGTTTTGGACATGTCCAAAACTTAGGGGATTTTGGCAGGGGTTTGCGGACGTCATGTCCACGGTGTTAAAGACAAGGGTGGCGCTGAGTCCAGAGGTGGCGATTCTCGGGTGTCAGAAGACCCGGGAATCCAGGAGGAGAAAGAGGCAGCCTTTCTGGCCTTTGCTTCCCTGGTAGCCAGGAGACGGATACTATTAGCATGGAGGGACTCAAAGCCCCCGAAGTCGGAGACCTGGCTATCGGATATGGCTAGCTTTCTCGGTTTGGAGAAAATCAAGTTTGCCTTGAGGGTCACTGTTAGGGCTCACCCGGAGGTGGCAGCCGTTCGCCGACTTCTTTGCGGGAAATTAATCGTCAGCAGACGGGGGGGGGGGGGGGGGGGGGAGAAGTAGTTTAGATTAGAGTAGGGGGTCAATAAGGGTGGGACCTGTACGAGAGGAAAATGGCTTTTGTACTATGTTTATGGTTTTATGTATATTGTTTATTTTGTTGTTGTTACTGTACCAAAAATACCTCAATAAAATGTTTATTAATAAAAAACTCCACTTTCCTACCTTATCCCCATCATCCTTGATTTCCTACTGATTAAAAATTTGTCTATCTCAGCCTTGAACATACTTAACGACCCAACCGCTACAGCTCTCTGGGGTAAAGAATTCCACAGATTTACCACCCCCAAAGAAGGAATTCCTCCTCATCTCTGTCTTAAGTGGACGACCTCTTACTCTGAGATTATGCCCTCTGGTCCTAGGCTCTCTCACAAGGGAATAAAATGTTTTTGAAGGTGGGTATTACCTTGCCCCTTGTAAAAACAGCTTTACTGAACATATAAAACATATTGTCATCACTGCTTTGCGATTCATTTCCATGTAAAGCCGTTCCAATTTCCGCAAGAAGAGTTTCCTTATTTATTTCATGCTGAACTTGTTTCTGCTTCGTAGCTATTTCATTTGCAGTAGTACATCTGACTGGCTGAGGTGGTACATCATTTCCACACTTTATTGGTGTATGTTCCTTCCAGTTCAGAAATTCATGATCAATTACTCCGTCTTCATCAGACTGATTAGCATCTTCACTAGACTCAGTGTATACATGTTCAATTTCATCTTCAGCTGTAAGACCATCCAGATGAACCCATGAAGTGAATTTCAGTTCAACCTCATCATCATCATCGTCATCCTCTTCCTCCCCCTCTTCATTCCTGCTTAATGTCCCTCTGTGATGCTGCATTGGCTTTTTTGAGAAATTATGTAATTCATCTGCACTGTCAGAGTTTTCTTTAGCTTCATTATTCAATTTTGTTCCCTCATGTTTTGTTTCTGGTAGGCTGGAGTCTTCCGCACCAAAACCATCACTTTCCAGGTTCCAAGGACTCAGAAAACACTCAGAATCGGAAAGGTTTTTGGAATGAAAGTGATCTCTGTAACAATTTGTATGCTTCACATCCATTTCTTCATCACTAGAGGTCTCATTATCTGCTTCTGTAGATTGTTCAAAATTTCGTATCCCACCAGTAACAGTTGAATTGTCTTTCTGCTCTCCAGATATATCAAACAGTTCTTCATCATTTCCACTCTCTAAAAGTTCATCACTGTGTTTATCTTCGCCTTCTGGTTGATTTAGATCATCCTCATGAACATTATCTCCAGTAATTCCAATTTTTTGTAAATCAGATATCAGCTCTTCCTCTGTATAGCTCTCACTCCCACACTCTTGTGCTATTTGTAGGTTTCTACAGGAATCTTCAGAAGGCCGATTTTCACCATCTTTACATATAGCATTATCATGCAACTGTGAACATTTTCCATTGGAGCTCTCTGCTGAGATAGCAGATGCCATACTACTTAGCGGTGTCTTCGAGGGATGAAGTTCAAGCAATTTCTGTTGATCTGCCACAACATTAGATGCCCCTTTAGAATTAATTTTTGCATTGTCTATTTTCTTGAACTTTGATGACTTGTACTTGGGCAATGCGAAATACATGTAAGTTGCTCTTAAACAATGAATGATATAGTCATATACCATTTGGCTATTGAGTGTTCGTGCAACATTTCTCTTTACAGAGTATGGATCTGGAGGAAAAGAAAAAGACACGATTAATGATGGTCGGTAACTACATTTCTCAGCCGACACCTTATTTATTCAATTCTCTAGTTTGTTTACAAGTCAATTTCACGGGAATTTTTGTATTTTAGAGCAAAAGTATATCTAGGACTACCAATATTACATTTTGCGGCACCTGAAATAATCAAAAGAAGCAGCAAATCAAGCAAGAGACTTTTTTGCATATTGACAATGTAGAATGATAAGCAAATAGGGTAGTAGCTCTTGTTCAAGCTCTGAATTATTACATTTCAGAGAAAAATGTGAAACTCGATAATTTTCACTATGTCAAAATATTTAACCCTATATTAGTTATGGTTCTGGACAGATCAAATGTTTCAACCACTTTCTTTGCAAGAGATTGGTCAGTATCCATACCTATTCTTAGCTCCCAAACGTTTTATTCTACTTGAACACTATAAGAAGTATTACAACACCAGGTGAAAACCCAACAGGTTTGTTTTGAATCACTAGCTTTCGGAGCACAGCTCCTTCCTCAGGTGAATGAAGGAGCTGCGTTCCGAAAGCTAGTGATTCGAAACAAACCTGTTGGGACTTTAACCTGGTGTTGTAAGACTTCTTACTGTGCCCACCCTAGTCCAACGGCAGCATCTCCACATCATTCTGTTTGAAGTTGCCTTTTATGCTCGTTAGTGTAAATGTAAGACTACATTCATATGAACAGAAAGGCTTTCTTTCCTTATCGCACATTTTAAGTAGTTTATAAAACCTTTGAACCCACTCTCAAATTATGTAGGGCCAGACAAATGATAAATAAGGTAATGATGAAAGTTAATAAGACAATGACTGTTATAAACAATGTCAACCAAAGATGGATAGGCAACTCCATTATTTTTAAAGTAGTGTGTCAATATGCTCCAACTTGGACAATTAAGAGAAAGCCCAGCCATCTCCCAAAAGGCTCAATGGAACCAGTACCGTCAAGTTCCCCAAAAGCAAATCTGAAAATTCCCGCTGTAATCTGATCTTAAATGGATCAACCATATCAACAACTAGGCTATAAAAGCAGGGCGGAGGTTTGTTACAAAGACAGCAGTGCAATAGTATATTTACCACTATCTGGGATGAATACAGCCACTACAATGTTCATGAAGCTGGAGCTATCCAACTTAGTCAATGTAGTCAATGTCCTTGCTGCTGGAAGCGAGATCCCACTGTCACAACTAGTCACAGGAAAATACTAGCCAAGTCAAAGGTGGAGTTATTAGGAAAGGTGACCAAAAGTTCCATCAAGAGGTAGATAGCAAGGAACATCTCAAAATTAAGTAAGAGGAATAGAGAGGTGTAGGAATTTAGGATGAAATTCAAGATGGTAGGATCAAAGTGACTGAAGGCATGGCCACTGATGATGAGGCAAAAAGGTGGAAGAAATGTATGAAGTCAGAGTTAAACAACTGGGGAACATTTAAACACTGGAATGAACATTTTAAATGTGTTGTTTGAGGACCAATAAGAGCAGTAGTGATGGGTGATAATTATTTGGTAGAAGAAAGGCAGCAGTGTTTTGGATGAACTGGTGTTTGTGGAAAGTGGTGCCTGGCAGGCTGGCGAAGAGAATATTAGAATTGTTGAGTTTGAAGTGTATAAAACACGAATGTGTGTTTCTATAGCAAATATGCTAAGATAGTCGCATGAGTGGGTGATGTTGTGGAGGTAAAATAGGCAATCTTTATGATGGACTGGGATCAGAAGTTCAGCTTGGGGTTGAATATGACGTCAAAGTTACGAATAGTCTGGTACAACCCAAGAGAGAAAGGAATTTGATAGTCAAGGAAAGGAGTTTGTGATGGGGACCAAAGACAATAGGGTGAATTCTCCGTTTAGGAGACGATGGGCGGGATTCTCTGTTGGTTGATGCTGAAATCGCTAAACGGGATTGGGAGAATACGTTCTGATGCCAAAATCGCAGTGGGCGGCGATTCAACGCCAAATTGCAATTCTTCGTCCCCTCGACAGCGGCATCAATGCGGTCCGGAACGCATGTACAGTAAACACCATTTGCATATCATTAGTGGTCCTGACCCGGTAATCTCTGGGACCTCCGCCTCAAATGATGGGCCGAGTTCCCGACAGCGCGGTTCACTTGTGCTTTTAAAAATTGTGAAACTGGCGTCATAGCTGCTGAGGGAGGGAGAGGGCATACTGAAAGTATCCAACATCACCATAGTTTGCTGCTGACAGTTGTGCCGCTGGCCAGTTGGTGGCTTCTGCCAGAGCCGGGGAAGTAGCGGGGGTTGGCCAGGAGGTGGGCTGTGGGGTCAGGGTGAACGGGTACGGAGCATCATTGCCGCAGCTGGAAAGGCAGCCATGCAGTGCGCTTGGCTGGCAGCTCACTGTGAACTTAGGGCCACGGATCATATAGGTGCCCCCTGGCCATCCCCTGTGTCTGGTCCCAGCCGAACCATCAGCTGCAGGGGCACACTCCAGCACAACCAGTGCCATCTTGCTACCTGGGATGAGTGTGTGTGGGGATTGTAATGTGTATACGGGGCTGCAGCTTGTCAGCCTCCTGAGTGTCAATCACTGACCCGGCGAATCCCGCGCTTTTTTTTATTGGAATCGATTGTGTTCCACATGGCGCCGGTGTTAGACCCCACCCCCCGATTCCTTGGGTGCCCCTCCCTCTCCCCTCCCGCAAGCACTCCTCCAGTTAGTGGACCCGGTTTGATCTCCCTACTCATGGCGTCCCTGCGCAGGATCTCCCTACTCATGTTGTGTATATGGGAAAATTAATACTGTGTTTTCAGGTGCTGTTGCCGAGGAGCAGCATGTAATTGAGAAATAGGAGGACCAGGGATAGATTCTTAGGGATGCCAACAGAAATGGTGAAGAAGCGGGAGGTGAAACCACTGCAAGTAATAAAGGTAAAGGTACGGTAAAGTTGCCATAGTCCCAGATGACCATAGGTTGCTCCCTCCTTTGAGGGGGAGAGGCGGACTGGTGGTGATTTATCTGGAGGATCAGCACACCTCAGGCAAGGGGAAAGGTTGACAAGGCAGACCTGCATGAATAACCTAAGCCGGTATGGGAATTAAACCCATGCTGGCCTCGCTCTGCATCACATATCCAGCTGTCTCGCCAACTGAGCTAAACTGGCTCCCACTGCAAGTAATACACTGACTTTTTTTCATTTAATTGATGTGGGAATCGCTGGTTAGGCCAACATTTATTGCCCATTCCTAGTTGCCCTTCAGGTGGTGGTGATTTGCCTTCTTGAACTGTTGCAGCCCTTGAGGTGTGATGTTAGAGATGGAGTTCCAGGATGTTGCCCTAGCGACAGTGAAGGAACGGCGATACATTTCCAAGTCAGGGTGGTGAGAGACTTGGAGGGGAACCTCCAGGTGGTGGGGTTCCCAGGTATTTGTTCCTCTTGTCCTTCTAGATGGCACTGGTCGTGGGGTTGGAAGAAACCTTGGTGAGTTACTGCAGGTGCATCTTGTAGATGGTCCACACGGCTGCTACTGTTCGTTGGCGGTGGAGGGTTTGAATGTTTGTGGAAGGAGGAGCAATCAAGTGGACTGCTTTGTCCTGGATGGTGTTGAGCTTCTTGCGTGTTGCTGGAGCTGCACTCATCCAGGCAATTGGAGAGTATTTCATTACACTCCTGACTTGTGCCTTGTAGATGGCGTACAGGTTGGGGAGGGGGGTTCAGGAGGCAAGTTACTCACCGCAGGATTCCTAGCCTTTGACCTGCTCTGGTAGCCACATTATTAATGTGGCTAGTCCAGTTCAGTTTCTGATGAATGGCAACCCCCAGGATGTTGATTGTGGGGGATAAAGCGATGGTAATGACAAGGGTCGGTGGTTAGACCCTCTCTTGTAGGAGATGGTCTTTGCTTGGCACTTGTGCGGCGCGAATGTAACTTGTCACCCCAAACCTGGATATTGTCTAGGTCTTGCTGCATTTGGACATGGACTGCTTCATTATCTAAGGAGTTGCGAATCGTGCTGAACATTGTGCAGTCGTCCACAAACATCCCCACTTCTGACCTTATGGTGGAAGGGAGGTCATTGATGAAGCAGCTGAAGATGGTTGGGCCTAGGACACTACCCTGAGGAACTCCTGTAGTAATGTCCTGGAGTTGAGATTATTGTCCTTCAACCACCGCAACCATTTTCATTTGTGCCAGGTATGACTCCAACCAGCGGAGAGTTTTCCCCTTATTCCCATTGACTCCAGTTTAGCTAGGGTTCCTCGATGCAATACTATGTCGAATACTGCCTTGATGTCAAGGGCAGTCACTCTCGCCTCACCTCTAGTATTGAGGTCTTTCGTCCATGTTTGAACCAAGGCTGTAATGAGGGAAGGAGCCGAGTGTCCCTGGCGGAACCCAAAATGAGCGTCCGTGAGCAGGTTATTGCTGAGTAAGTGCCCCTTGATAGCACTGCTGATGACTCCTTCCATCACGTTGCTGATGATGGAGAGTAGACTGATAGGGCAGTAATTGACTAGGTTGAATTTGTCATGTTTCTCATGCACAGGACACACCAGGGCAATTTTCCACATTGCAAGATAGATGTCGGTGTTGTAGCTGTACTGGACAGTTTGGCGAGGGATGCAACAAGTTCTGGAGCACAAGTCTTCAGTACTATTGCCAATATATTGTCAGGGCCAATAGCCTTTGCAGTATCCAGTGCCTTCAGCCGTTTCTTGATATCATGTGGAGTGAATCGTATTGGCAGAAGACTGACTTCTGTATTGCTGGGGTCCTCCGGAGGTGACCGAGATGTATCATCCATTCGGCACTTCTGGCTGAAGATTGTTACGAATGTGTTGGGCTCCTCCATCATGGAGGTTGGGGATATTTGTGGAGCCTCCTCCTCCAGTGAGCTGTTTAATTGCCACCATTCACGACTGGATGTGGCAGGACTACAGATGCGCCCGTTCTGGAATCGCTTAGCTCTGTCTATTACTTGCTGCTTCTGCTGTTTTGCACACAAGTAGTTCTATGTTGTAGCTTTATCAGGTCGACACCTCACTTTTCGGTAAGCCTAAGCATAGAATTTTATAGTGCAGAAGGAGGCCATTCAGCCCATCGAGTCTGCACCGGCTCTTGGAAAGAGCGCCCCACACCGCCACCTTATCCCCTTTATCCCCGTAACCCAACCTAACCTTTTTGGACACTATGGCCAATTTAGAATGGCCAATCCACCTAACCTGCACACCTTTGGGCTGTGGGAGGAAACCGGAGCACCCGGCGTAAACCCACGCACACACGGGGAGAACTTGCAGACTCCACACAGACAGTGACCCAAGCTGGTAATCGAACCTGTGACCCTGGAGCTGTGAAGCAACTGTGCTAACCACCATGCTACCGTGCTGTCCAATGTTGCTCCTGGCATGCTCTCCAGCACTCTTCATTGAACCAGGCTTGATGGTAATGAAACAGTGGGTGATATGCAGGACCATGAGGTTGCAGATTGTGGTTGAATACGATGGATGTCCAGCCTTGAGTTGCTGGATCTGTTCGAAGTCTATCCCATTTAGCACGGTGGTAGTGCCACACAACACGATGGAGGGTATCCTCAATGTGAAGAGGGGACTGTATCTCCACAAGGACTGTACAGTGGTCACTTCTACCGATACGGTCATGGACAGATTCACCTGCAGCAGGCAGGTTGGTGAGGTTGAGGTCAAGTATGTTTTTCGCTCTTGTTGATTCCCTCATCACCTGCTGCAGTCTCAGTCTCGCAACTATGACCTTAGGACCCGGCTATCTCAGTCTGGAGTGCATTACTGAGCTACCCTTGGTGATGGACATTGAAGTCTCCCACCCAGAGTGTATTCTGCACCCATGCCACCCTCAGTGGTTCCTCCAAGTGGAGTTCAACATGGAGTTCTGATTCATCAGCTGATGGTGGCCGGTACATGGTAATCAGCAGGTTTCCTTGCCCATGTTTATCCTGAAGCTATGCGACTTCCTGGAGTCCAGAGTTAATGGTGAGGACACCCAGGGCAACTCCGTCCGACAGTATACCACTGTGCCGCCATCTCTGCTGGGTCTGTCCTGCCAGTGAGACAGGACATACCCAGGAATGGTGATAGTGGTGTCTGGGACATTGTCTGTAAGGTATGATTCAGTGAGTATGGCTATGTTGCTTACTAGTCTGTGAGACACCTCTCCCAACTTTGGCACAAGCCCCAGATGTTAGTGTTAGGACTTTGCACGTTCGGCAGGGTTGGGTTTGCCGTTGTCGTTTCCTTTGCCCGGTGGTCCGACCGGTTTCATTCCTTTTTTTTGTTTTCATAGCGGTTGAATAGAGTAGTGGCTTGCTAGGTCATTTCAGAGGGCATTTAAGAGTTGCCAGACCAGACCAGGTAAGGATGGCAGATTTCCTTCCCTGAAGGACATTAGTGAATCAGATGGTTTTTTTTTTTAAACAATGGTTCACTTTTAATTCTAGATATTTTATTGAGTTTAAATTCCATCACCGGGCAGCACGGTGGCGCAGTGGGTTAGCCCTGCTGTCTCACGGCGCTGAGGTCCTAGGTTCAATCCCGGCTCTGGGTCACTGCCCGTGTGGAGTTTGTATATTCTCCGCGTGTTTGCGTTGGTTTCGCCCCCACAACCCAAAGATAAGATATGCATGGTAGATGGATTGGCCACGTTAAATTGCCCCTTAATTGGAAAAAATTAATTGGGCACTCTAAATTTATATTTTTTTAAATGCCATCACCTGCCGTGGTGGGATTCGAACCCAGGTCCCCAGATCATTATCCTGTCACCTGTCTCTGGATTATTAGTCCACTATGCCATCACCTTTCCCTATGATTAAATAGATCAGAATGGTACAAGGCAAGTGCAGTCCCACTCAACTGGACAATGGAGAAGAGGGATTGGAGTGTTTCAGGTGTGTCAAGAAGGACGAGGAGGAATAAATTAGCTTGATTAGTCACATTGGATGTCGTTTGATAAGAGCAGTTTTGGTAATGGCAGTGGTGGAAATCAGATTGGAGGGGTCAAAAGTAAAATTCCAGAAAGAAGGATTTGGGAGGTTACAACAGCCTAAAAATGCCATCAATTTTTCAATATAAGTTGGGATGAACTTTGCTACGCCACCCATATCCCAAGGATAAATTAAGACAAAATGTACCTCATCTAATTTACTCACTTCCCTACTTTAAGCAATGTATCAACTCAAGATGTCAATGCAGAATATTTAGGGACAACTTAGAATCACAAAATAGTAACGCCCAATAGTATACCAAATTCATAATCTCCCTACCAACTGCAAGGAGATGAATGCAGGAAGATGAAAAGAAACAGCATTTAGACTCTGTATAATACCTTCAACAGCAATCCTCCTTTTGGGCCAGTCTTTAGCTTCCCGAGAAAGTGGTTCACTGATCCGTATACAAATTACATAATCAGCCAGTGAAAATTCCAGTGCATAAAATCGAAGCAGTTCAACCCACAGCTGGCCCACTGGTACACACTTTTGTTCATCTCGTCCAAATACAAGTGGAGCCTATCAAAGGAATGTGGTTGACAAGTTATTCAATTACCATGATTGTTAAAGAAATGATTGAATCTACCCACAAGACAGAATAACATACCTGTCCTTCATTAGGATTGCCATCATCCACGCTCGCAGGTTTGAATTCCCAGATAACATGGTTATTTTCCACACCTTTAAGATTAAAGTAGGCTAGGTTTGGCACCATAAAATCTTCCAGCTTTAAAAAAAATAAAAGTTTTAATAAAACAGTTAAGATATTGTACTTATATATTCCAATGAGCATACATACAATTACTATGAAAGCCCCAATTGTAACATGCCTTTAGATTAACAATTCAACTCTTTTTACATCGGTTGTCTTGTCCTGATACAATGTCCAATTGTTAGTGTTTATTCAGATGACATTCTTCATTCATCAAAGTATGCCTGTGGTACTCTTTACAATTTCTTCTTTTCAACAGATTGAAGATAAAACAAAGCAAATTAGGATTTGAAGTCTATAAATATTTCCACATTTCAAATGTTGCTTGCAATTAAGAAAAACCTCCTAGATAGCTAATAAGTAACAAGATAACTAAAATTTGAGATGCTATTAATCAGACATCTTACCCATAATCCGAGATACACAGGCAGAATATGTTCCTTCCTTTGCTGCAGAAAATAGATTACCATCAAAGCAAACGCATAGGGTGGCAGTCCGCCTTCGTCTGGGCTATCAACATGACAAAGCTGAAAACAGTAAGAAATTTCTTTCAGTTAAAAGAAAATCACATTTACAATTATAGGAACATACAGCACAGGAAAAAAAGCCATTTGGTTTGTTGTGAAAGGTGAAACCTGGGTCTAGTTTAATTAATTAAAAAACGAAATTTAGAGTACCCAATTATTTTTTTTCCCAATTAAGGGCCAATTTAGCGTGGCCAATCCACATAACCTGCACATCTTTGGGTTGAGGGGGTGAAACCCAGGCAGACACGGGGGATGTGTGCAAACTGCACGCAGAGGTCTAGTTAAATTTAGAGTTTTTTGAGTTGGCTGCTGGCAAGTCGGAGGCTCTGTTTGTATACATGCATTTTTAATGAGCTTTTACAACACTTGAAGTGAAGAGATGGGTGACCAAAAGATTTGTTGTTTAGCAAAGTTAAAACAAAAACAAAGTTAAAAAATCAGGCCTCGCAACAGGAGTCAAGAGACAGAGGAAAAGAAAGAAGGGTAGTTCAGTCACTCAGTGTGTGGGTACTCGAGAATGCAGGCAGAAAGTCTAAAACTCTTGAGGAAGAAATACTGCAGACATCTGGGGAACCGAGTTTGGGGAACTCCTGTTTTCACTTTAAAGTTAAGGTAATAGTGTGTCCAGGAGCCTTCCGGTGGCTTCCATGGTGTGAGTGGTCGCTCATTTGGCAGCTTCCACTCGAGACTGTTTTTTTGACCTTTTGCCCATTTGTTGGTGGATATTTTGCGGAAAAAAGATGCAGGTTTGAATGGAGAAAAGTTTGACTCCACTGGTGGGGCTGCTGGATGGAGCCACAGGATGAAGCGGGTCGAGAAGAAGGGAGCAGTCGCAGCAGGAGAATCTTTGTGCGGCCCAGGTCAAGATGGCAGAGGGTAAAGGGTCTGCCTTGCCTGCCCAGTGGTCGACAGAGCAACTGGTGGACCTTTTAAATAAAAAGTTTAGCTGACAGAGGAGGGAGGCCCAGGAGGACATAGCCAAGGCGGTGGAACCATTGAAAGCGGGAATTGATCGTGTGGAGCAAAGGCTGGAGTTGCAGGGTCAGGCTATTCAGAAAGTGGAGGAGGCGGTGGGGGAGCACGAGGAGCTGCTTGCCTTGTTGGTGGCCGAAATAGGTGTGATGGGGGAGACCCAGAAGCGGTTAAAGGAGAAGGTGGAGGACTTGGAGAACCACTCCTGGAGAAAGAATCTAAGAATCGTGGCGATGCCAGTAGGCATCAAGGAAGCAGACGCTGCTACATATGTAGCCAAGATGTTGGAGAAGTTGATGGGGGAGGGGGCCTATGACCGGCTTCTGGAGATCAATCGAGCACACAGGGTGCTGATGAGGAAGCCACAAACGAATGAGCCACTGAGGGCGATAGTGGTGCGTCTTTACCGGTTCCTGGACAAGGAGAAGATACTGAGATGGGCAAGGCAGAGGAAATGCACCTGGGAGGGGAGCGAGCTTCGGGTGTACCAGGATCTGGGCGTGGACTTGGCGAAGAGGAGAGCCGGGTTTAATTGAATTAAGGCTGCCCTCTTTAAAAAGGGGGTGAAATTTGGGATGCCTCTAGGTGACGTTTAATAGCCAAGAACATTATTTTGGAACACCAGAGGAGGTGAACAAGTTAAGAGACAATGGACTAGCAGGTGAAGGAGGACGTTGAACTGTGGGGGAGGTGTGAGGAGATGGGTGTTATTTCAATCTGTTTCTTCCTGTATCTTTTTTTTTGTTGGTTGTTAGAGAACTTTTCTCCGTCAAGATGTTTTGTTACGATTGAGGGCGAGTGCGCCTTTTTAAAAAATTGTTGTTTCTCAGCTGTGCGAGTGGGGTGGGGGTGGGGGGCTTAGGCGCCTTGGGCGGGGGCTGCCAGGCTAGCTGGGCGAGCTAGTTAACGTGAGCGCAGTGGGGGGGGGGGATCGGGGGATCAAGTGGTTAGTGTAGCAGAGAGGGGTGGGGTAGTTGTTTTGTTTAAGGGAAGGAGAGGCGGGGTGGCTGCTAACAGCAGTGTTGTTGCTGTGGCGTAGCATGGGAAAGAGTGGTGACGGTGGACGTCCGAGGGTGCGCCTGGAGGGTCGCGTGGGCCGGTGGCTGGCCTAAGAAGGGATATGGTTGATCAGCAGGGGAGAGGGGCAGGGTGCCCTCTGACTAGGTTGGTCACATGGATCACGAGGGGGCTGAATGAGGCATTAAAACAGTCGGGTGTCTTCACGCACCTGAGGAGCTTGGGGCAGACATGGCCTTTTTACAAGAAACACATTTGAAGATCGGGAATCAGTCAAGGCTGAGGAAAGGGTGGGGTGGGCAAGTCTTTCATTCGGGATTAGACATAAATACGTGGGGTTGGCGGTGCCGGTAAATAAACATGTGGCGTTTTGAGGTGGGGAATATAGTAGCAGATTTGGGGATGACGGTTCATGATGGTGAGTGGGAAGCTGGAGGGAATGCCAGTGCTCCTGGTAAATGTTGATGCCCCAAATTGGGACGATGTGGAGTTTATGAGGCGAGTGCTGGGGAACATCCTGGGCCTGGACTTGCACCGGCTGATTGGGGGGGGGGGGGGAGGACGAGGAGAGAAAGACTTTAACATGGTCATTGATCCAGGGTTGGACCGGTCGAGACAGAGGTCGGGGAGGGTGTTGGCGATGGCAAGGGAGCTGAAGGGATTCATGGAGCATATGTGCGGTGGGGGGTGAAAGAGAGAGGGCGGAGGGGTTTTCGTACTTCTCCCATGTACACAGGTTGTACTTTCGGATTGATTTTTTTGTGGTGGGTAAGACATTATTGGCGGGACTGGTCGACTCGGGGTACTTGCCAATTGCGGTTTCAGACCACGCGCAGCATTTGCGTGGACTTGCAAGTGGGCCCAGTGCCCGCAGTCGAGGCTGGACGCAGGGTTATTAGCGGATGAGGTGGTGTGTGAACGGGTGAGGGCCTCCATCCGGGGTTACGTGGAACTAAATGATACAGGTGAGGTCTAGGCCACCACGATGTGGGAGGCACTCAAGGCAGTAATTAGGGGGGAGTTCATATCGTTCCAGGCGCATCGGGAGAAGGAGTAGTGAGCAGAGATGGCAAGGCTGGTGGGCGAGATTCTGCGGGTGGACAGGAGGTATTCGGAGACCCCAGAGGCAGGATTGTTGAAGCAGAGGCAGAAGCTTCAGATGGAGTTCGGGCTGGTGTTCACAGGGAAGGCAGTCGGGCAGTTGCGGAGGGTCAGAGGGGCGGTGTATGAGTGGGGGGAGAAGACTAATAGGATGCTGGGCCACCAACTCAGGAAGCAGGAAGCGGCGAGGAAGATTGGAGGATGGTAGGGGTGGAGTGGTATTGGACCCGGTGGGGTTAAAGCGGCAATTCCTGGACAGGTTGGAGTTCCCCAAGGTGGAGGAGGACCTGGTAGAGGGGTTGGGAGCACCCATTGGACTGGTGGTGGTGATGGAGGGTATGGGGACGATGCAGACAGGGAAGGCCCCGGGCCCAGATGGTTTTCCGGTAGAATTCTATAAAATGTTTTTGGGTGACCTGGGACCCCTGCTGGTAAGGGCATTTAATGAGGCGAGGGAGAAGGGGGAGCTTCTCCCTACGTTATTGCAGGCCTCAATATCTTTAATTTGGAAGAAGGATAAGGATCCAGAGCAGTGTGGGTCTTACCGCCTGATATTGCTGCTGAATGTAGACACCAAGTTGTTGGCAAAGACCTTGGCCTCGCGGATTGACGGGGTTTGTAAAGGGGAGGCTAACGTTAGGCGTATGTTGAACATTATAATGATGCCCTTTAGAGGGACGGAATGTGGAGATGGCTGTCGCTATGGATGTGGAAAAGGCCTTTGATTGGGAATATTAGTGGGAAGTACTGGGTCGGTTTGGGTTCGGGCAGGGGTTTGTGGATTAGGTCCGGTTGTTGTTTAAGGCGCCAGCAGCCTGTGTAAGGACGAACCGGGTGAGTTTTGAGTATTTTAGGCTGCATCGTGGGTCAAGGTAGGGATGCCCACTCTCCCCATCCCTCTTTGCATTGGCGATGGAGCCACTGGGGAGGGGGGGGGGGGGGGGGGGGTGGTGGAGCATAGGGTCTCGCTATATGCGGACAACCTGTTGCTCTACATACCGGACCCATTGGAAAGTATTAGAGGAGTCGTGGACATTTTGGTGGAATTCGGCTGGTTCTTCGGGGCTAAGTTAACATGGGGAAGAGTGAGGTCTTTCCGATCCAGACGAGGGGGAATGAGAGGAGGTTGGGCGAGTTGCCGTTTAAGATAGTGGGGCGAGTAGGTATCTGGGCATCCAGGTGGCACGGGAATGGGAGCAATTACATAAATTGAATTGGCCCGGTTGGTGGAGCAAATGAAGGGTATTTTAAGAGATGTGTTGCGCTCCCATTGTCATTGGCAGGGCAGGTGCAGTCCGTGAAGATGTCGGTACTCCCGAGGTTTCTATTTGTGTTCCAGAACCTTACGATTTTTATTTCAAATGCCTTCTTTAGGATCTCGGGGTTTGTGTTGGTGGGAAAAAGCCCCTGGGTGAAGTAGGTGCTGCTGGAGCGGGAACGTGGGAGGTGCGGGTTGGCCATGCCAAACTTAATGAACTATTACTGGGCAGCAAATATAGCCATGGTCAGGAAGTGGACAGTGGGGGTGGGGTGGGTATGGAGTGGATGGAGGCAGCCTCGTGTAAGGGCACTGTCTTGGGAGCACTGTTGATGGTGTCCCTGCTGTTCTCGCCGGCCAGGTATTCCACAAGTCCTACAGTGGTGGCAGCCTTGAAGGTGTGGGGACAGTGGCGGCAGCACCTGAGGCTGTAAGGGGTCTCAGTTTGGGCTCAGATTTGTGGGACTCACAGGTTGTTCCGGGGGGGGGGGGGGCTGGAAGCGGGGTTTCGGGGGTGGTTGTGGGTGGGGATCGAGCGGTTTGGAGACCTGTTCGTGTGGGGCAGCTTTAGAGCTTAGAGGGCTTGGTAGAGGAGTATGTGCGGTCCAGCGGGAATGGGTTCCGGTACTTACAGATTCGAGTTATGTGACCTGCCACCCCCGGGGTAGCAGGACAAATTGGTGTCGAAATTAGGAGTTGGTAAGGGCAGGGTGTCGGAGATTAACAAAGAATTAATTGTCTGGCAGGGCACCTCAATAGGACAAGTTAAGTGAAAGTGAGAGGAAGAGCTGGGGAGGGTGCTGGAGACTGGGTTATAGGAGGAGGCTCTGAGAAGGGTGAATGCATCCTCTTTGTGCGCCAGGCTTAGCCTCATTCAATTTAATGTAGTCCACAGGGCACATATGACGGTGGCCAGAATGATCAGGTTTTTTGAGGGGGTGGAGGATAGGTGTGGGTGGGGGGGGTCTGTGAACCATGTCCACATGTTTTGGGCCTGTCCGAAGCTGGAGGCTTTTTGGCAGGGGCTCGCTGCCGTGATGTCTGAGGGGGAAGGAGGTCCCGAGTCCACAAGTGTTGGAAGACCTGGGATCCAGAGGGTGAGAGAGGCCCATGTTTTGGCCTTTGCCTCTCTGGTAGCCCAGAGACGAATTCTGTTGGGGTGGAGGGACTCGGGGTCGCCGTATCCGGGGGGGGGGGGGGGGGGGGGGGGGGGGGGGGATGTGAGTCATGATTGCGGTTTTGGGTGTCTCGGGGAAGGATACCAATTAAGGGATAGCATTGAGTGAATGCTCAGAAGTCATAGAATTTACAGTGCAGAAGAAGGCCATTCAGCCCATCGAATCTGCACCGGCCCTTGGAAAGAGCACCCTACTTAAGCCCACGCCTCCACCCTATCTCCATAACCCAGTAACTCCAGCTAACCATTTGGACACTAAGGGGCAATTTAGCATGGCCAATCCACCTAACCCACACATTTTTGGACTGCTGTAAAAAAAACTGTTTGAAGCTGAGCCAGCCAAAGCCTTGGTGTTGAGATAGTGGTAGATCTTCACTGGGGCTTTTGTGTTTCTAAGGATATTTACTGGTGGTGGATCATTTTCCATTTTATTCCGTGTGCTAAAAAGAACACTGACAGATTTCTTATGGACGTGTTCAATAAATAAATTATAGAAGGGTCATATGGACTTGAAATATCGTGTTTCTCTCTCCACAGATGCTGCCTGACCTGTTGAATTTATTCAGCATTTCTGTTTTATTTGGAATCTACCAAGCCACGTTTCACTCTGGGAATCTGAATTGTCCAGTATTATCACCAGGATTGTAACACCATCTACTCAACCAAAACCTCTTATTCATTAGGTCCCCTTTTGACGTTTTCTGTTTCAAGGTGATCAGCCCCAACGTTTCCGCACAACTGAACTCTCAGTGTAATACCTAGCAAGCTTCTTCTAAGGCGCTCACATTTTTCCTTAAGTGTTTAGCCCAGAATTGACCACAATATTCCAGCTGATGCCAAACCAATGATTTAGTACATTTTTAGCAAGATCTCTTTGGTTTTTTAATTTTATGCCTCTACCTAGAAATCCGAGCAAAACCATATGCTTTTTTAACTACTTTAACCAATGTTTCTAGTCACCATTAAGGATTTGTGCATATCGACACCAAGGTCTCTCAGCTCATGACACTTTTGAAAACATGCTATCTGTAGTATACTGCCTTGACATATTAGTCCTTCCAAAGTATATTACTTTGGAAGGACTAATTCCAAAGTAAATATACACTTATCAACATTGAACTTCATCTGCTATGCTTCAACCCATTTAGCCATCCTGTCTATTTCACCCTGAAGTCTACAACTATCCTTGTCACGATCTACTTTTTGATATAATTTGCAAACTCTATAATGCTGCTCCTTACACCCAAGTTTGGGTCATTTATAAAATTTAAGAGTAATGGATCTTGGGACTTCCGGGTGCGGCGATGACCAGCTGAGTCGCACGTTTCGGCAGCTCCCGGTGAAACGGACTTTTGGGCTCTTGATAGGAGCCCCAACGGCAATTTTGACGGCTAAAAACACTGTGCGGTAAACCAGAAGGGAATCCCCCCTGGATACGGATGAAAAAAGGAGGAGAAAGTGGCCGGATTGCAGTGGATCCTTTAGAACAGCGGCAAGGAAGGCAAGCAAAAACCAAGATGGCATCGGAAGGTGGCAGTTTAACATGGGGCCCTGAACAACAAGAGTTCTTGAAATGCTGTGTGGAAGAGCTCAAAAAGGAAATGAAGAAAGAGCTGTTGGCCCCGATACTACAGGCGATCGAAGGGCTAAAGGAGGAACAACAGACCCAGGAGCGGGAGCTTCGGGTCGTGAAGGCAAAGGCAGCCGAGAATGAGGACGACATACAGGGCCTGGTGGTGAAGACGGAGATGCATGAGGCACACCATAAACGATGTGTGGAAAGGCTGGAGGCGCTGGAGAACAACGCAAGGAGGAACAACCCGAGGATTCTTGGTCTTCCTGAAGGTGCGGAGGGAGCGGACGTCGGGGCATATGTGAGCACGATGCTGCACTCGTTAATGGGAGCGGAGGCCCCGGCGGGTCCGTTGGAGGTGGGGGGAGCATACCGAGTGATGGCGCGAGGACCGAGAGCAGGAGAAATTCCCAGAGCCATAGTGGTGAGATTCCTCCGTTTTAAGGATAGAGAAATGGTCCTTAGATGGGCAAAGAAAACTCGGAGCAGTAAATGGGAGAACGCGGTGATCCGCGTTTATCAAGACTGGAGTGCGGAGGTGGCGAGAAGGAGGGCGAGCTTTAATCGGGCCAAGGCGGTGCTTCATAAAAAGAAGATAAAATTTGGAATGCTGCAACCGGCAAGACTGTGGGTCACATATCGAGGGAGGCACCACTACTTTGAGACGGCGGATGAAGCGTGGACTTTTATTGTGGAAGAAAAACTGGAATGAGCGGGTTATTAAAAAGAACATTTGAACAAAGTGGTGGGGCGAATGTGGGGGGCGAAGAGGGGGGTTAAAAAGGGGGGAAAGAGGAGTTTTATGTACTAATCCTGCGATGTGGTAACTTTTCTCTCTTCCACAGGTGGTGATGGGGGGAGGAGGGGAGGTGGAGGAGATGGGGCGTTGGCCATTGGGGGCGGGGCCAAGGGAGAAGCGCGGGCTTGGTTCCCGCGCTATGATAATCATGGCGGGAATAGAGAAGCAGGAAGGAGGGGGCGTCGCACGGTGCGAGCTGAGGTCACGGGGGGAAGCCGAGGTCGGCCAGAGTTTGCTGACTTCTGGGAGCAACATGGGGGGAGTAATTACGCTAGCGGGGGATCTAGCGGGGGGGGGGGGGGGAATTACTGGGTTGCTGCTGCTGGGGAGAGGGGGGAGCTGGTATGGGAGGGGATGGGCGGGGGGGGCACCGCCTGGGGGAGAGACAGCTGCGTGGGAACCGGGTGAGGAGCTGGAAAAAGGGGATGGCTAATCGACAGGGGGGGGGGGGGGGGGGGTAGGAAGCCCCCCAACCCGGCTGATCACGTGGAACGTGAGAGGGCTGAACGGGCCGATAAAGAGGGCACGGGTACTCGCACACCTTAAGAAACTTAGGGCAGATGTGGTTATGTTACAGGAAACGCACCTGAAACTGATAGACCAGGTTAGGCTACGCAAAGGATGGGTGGGGCAGGTGTTCCATTCGGGGCTAGATGCGAAAAACAGGGGGGTGGCTATATTAGTGGGGAAGCGGGTAATGTTCGAGGCAAAGACTATAGTGGCGGATAACGGGGGCAGATACGTGATGGTGAGTGGCAAACTACAGGGGGAGACGGTGGTTTTGGTAAACGTATATGCCCCGAACTGGGATGATGCCAATTTTATGAGGCGGATGCTAGGACGCATTCCGGACCTAGAGATGGGAAAGCTGATAATGGGGGGAGATTTTAATACGGTGTTGGAACCAGGGCTGGATAGGTCGAAGTCCAGGACTGGAAGGAGGCCGGCAGCAGCCAAGGTACTTAAAGATTTTATGGAGCAGATGGGAGGTGGAGATTTAGCAGACCTAGGAGTAAGGAGTTCTCGTATTTCTCCTATGTCCATAAAGCCTACTCGCGAATAGACTTTTTTGTGCTGGGATGGGCGTTGATCCCGAAGGTGAGGGGAATGGAGTATACGGCTATAGCCATTTCGGATCACGCTCCACACTGGGTAGACTTGGAGATAGGGGAGGAAACAGGAGGGCGCCCACCCTGGAGAATGGACATGGGACTAATGGCAGATGAGGGGGTGTGTCTAAGGGTGAGGGGGTGCATTGAAAAGTACTTGGAACTCAATGATAATGGGGAGGTCCAGGTGGGAGTGGTCTGGGAGGCGCTGAAGGCGGTGGTTAGGGGGGAGCTGATATCAATAAGGGCACATAAAGGGAAGCAGGAGAGTAAGGAACGGGAGCGGTTGCTGCAAGAACTTTTGAGGGTGGACAGACAATATGCGGAAGCACCGGAGGAGGGACTGTACAGGGAAAGGCAAAGGCTACATGTAGAATTTGACTTGCTGACTACGGGCACTGCAGAGGCACAATGGAGGAAGGCACAGGGTGTACAGTACGAATATGGGGAGAAGGCGAGCAGGTTGCTGGCACACCAATTGAGGAAAAGGGGAGCAGCGAGGGAAATAGGGGGAGTGAGGGATGAGGAAGGAGAGATGGAGCGGGGAGCGGAGAGAGTGAATGGAGTGTTCAAGACATTTTATAAAAAATTATATGAAGCTCAACCCCCGGATGGGAGGGAGAGAATGATGGGCTTCTTGGATCGGCTGGAATTTCCCAAGGTGAAAGAGCAGGAAAGGGTGGGACTGGGAGCACAGATCGAGGTAGAAGAAGTGGTGAAAGGAATTAGGAGCATGCAGGCGGGAAAGGCCCCGGGACCGGATGGATTCCCAGTCGAATTCTATAGAATATATGTGGACTTGCTCGCCCCGGTATTGACGAGGACCTTTAATGAGGCAAAGGAAAGGGGACAACTGCCCCCGACTATGTCTGAAGCAACGATATCGCTTCTCTTAAATAAGGAAAAGGACCCGCTACAATGCGGGTCCTATAGACCTATTTCCCTCCTAAATGTAGATGCCAAGATCCTGGCCAAGGTAATGGCAATGAGAATAGAGGAATGTGTCCCGGGGGTGGTCCACGAGGACCAAACTGGGTTTGTGAAGGGGAGACAGCTGAACACGAATATACGGAGGCTGTTAGGGGTAATGATGATGGCCCCACCAGAGGGGGAAACGGAGATAGTAGTGGCGATGGATGCCGAGAAAGCATTTGATAGAGTGGAGTGGGATTATTTGTGGGAGGTGTTGAGGAGATTTGGTTTTGGAGAGGGGTATGATAGATGGGTGCAGCTGTTGTATAGGGCCCCGATGGCGAGCGTGGTCACGAATGGACGGGGATCTGCATATTTTCGGCTCCATAGAGGGACAAGACAGGGATGCCCTCTGTCCCCATTATTGTTTGCACTGGCGATTGAGCCCCTGGCGATAGCGTTGAGGGGTTCCAAGAAGTGGAGGGGAGTACTTAGAGGAGGAGAAGAACACCGGGTATCTTTGTATGCGGACGATTTGCTACTATACGTGGCAGACCCGGCGGAGGGGATGCCAGAAATAATGCAGATACTTGGGGAGTTTGGGGATTTTTCAGGGTATAAATTGAACATGGGGAAAAGTGAGTTGTTTGTGGTGCATCCAGGGAAGCAGAGTAGAGATATAGAGGACCTACCGTTGAGGAAGGTAACAAGGGACTTTCGTTACCTGGGGATCCAGATAGCCAAGAATTGGGGCACATTGCATCGGTTAAATTTAACGCGGTTGGTGGAACAAATGGAGGAGGATTTCAAGAGATGGGATATGGTATCCCTGTCACTGGCAGGGAGGGTGCAGGCGGTTAAGATGGTGGTCCTCCCGAGATTCCTCTTTGTGTTTCAGTGCCTCCCGGTGGTGATCACGAAGGCTTTATTTTAAAAGGATTGAAAAGAGCATCATGGGTTTTGTGTGGGCCGGGAAGACCCCGAGAGTGAGTAAGGGATTCTTACAGCGTAGCAGGGATAGGGGGGGGCTGGCACTACCGAGCCTAAGTGAGTATTATTGGGCCGCTAATATTTCAATGGTAAGTAAGTGGATGGGAGAGGAGGAGGGAGCGGCGTGGAAGAGATTAGAGAGGGCGTCCTGTCGGGGGACTAGCCTACAGGCTATGGTGACAGCCCCACTGCCATTCTCACCGAGGAACTACACCACAAGCCCGGTGGTGGTGGCTACACTGAAGATTTGGGGACAGTGGAGACGGCATAGGGGAAAGACTGGAGCCTTGGGGGGGTCCCCGATAAGAAACAACCATAGGTTTGCCCCGGGGGGAATGGACGGGGGATATGGAATGTGGCAAAGAGCAGGAATAACGCAACTGAAAGATCTGTTTGTGGATGGGAAGTTCGCGAGTCTGGGAGCGCTGACCGAGAAATATGGGTTGCCCCAAGGGAATGCATTCAGGTATATGCAACTGAGGGCTTTTGCGAGGCAACAGGTGAGGGAATTCCCGCAGCTCCCGACACAAGAGGTGCAGGACAGAGTGATCTCAAAGACATGGGTGGGGGATGGTAAGGTGTCAGATATATATAGGGAAATGAGGGACGAAGGGGAGACTATGGTAGATGAACTAAAAGGGAAATGGGAAGAAGAGCTGGGGGAGGAGATCGAGGAGGGGCTGTGGGCAGATGCCCTAAGCAGGGTAAACTCGTCGTCCTCGTGTGCCAGGCTAAGCCTGATTCAGTTTAAGGTATTACACAGGGCGCATATGACTGGAGCACGGCTCAGTAAATTTTTTGGGGTGGAGGATAGGTGTGCGAGGTGCTCGAGAAGCCCAGCGAATCATACCCATATGTTTTGGTCATGCCCGGCACTACAGGGGTTTTGGATGGGGGTGACAAAGGTGCTTTCAAAAGTAGTGGGGGTCCGGGTCGAACCAAGCTGGGGGTTGGCTATATTTGGGGTTGCACAAGAGCCGGGAGTGCAGGAGGCGAGAGAGGCCGATGTTTTGGCCTTTGCGTCCCTAGTAGCCCGGCGCAGGATATTGTTAATGTGGAAAGAAGCCAAGCCCCCGGGGGTGGAGACCTGGATAAATGACATGGCAGGGTTTATAAAGCTAGAGCGGATTAAGTTCGTTCTAAGGGGGTCGGCTCAAGGATTCACCAGGCGGTGGCAACCGTTCGTCGAATACCTCGCAGAAAGATAGATGGAATGGAAAAAAGAAGGCAGCAGCAGCCCAGGATCGGGGGGGGGGGGGGGGGGGGGGGGGAGGAGGAACCAGAAGGACTCTCAGGGTTGTTAATATATACTGTATAATATGTATAGGTCGTTGCGACAGATAATTATATATTGGACTGTTAAATTATATTTTTGGAGAGTGTTACTTGTGATAAGGCAGTTGCCAATTAGGGTTAGTTTTCATTTTTGTTATTTATTATTTATTCATTTTTTGTTTATAAAATAGGTCATTGTTATTTGTGTTGTTATAATATTGTGTAAAGGATGCACAATGTACTGTGTTGGTTGACCAAAAATTTTCAATAAAATATTTATTAAAAAAAAGAGTAATGGATCTTAAACTGAGCCCTGTAAATCACATTCCGGTCTTAAAAAGGCCACAATCTGTTCCTTGTCTTCAGGGAATTCCATATCCATATTGCCAAAATAGATATTCTTAGATGAAATATGCTGCCTTGTGTGGCAAAATTATTTATGTGGAGAAAAGGTAAGGAAAAGGTGAATAACTTTCTCAATAGCTCTTCTAATATTGTGTGAAAATCTCTGGAAAATTAACATCTCAATTAAATAAGTAGCTTATCTTCAGAAAAACATACATTATGTGGGATATTTACAAATGAAAATGCCCGAGCTCCACATACCATTCTCTATTATGAGTCAGAAGGTAATAGTATTGGGTAAATGCTTGTGTCCGATAAACCATTAAAAATGTATTTGTTAACACCTGAAATGAGCTTACAGTTAGAGCAGTGAAGGCAAAACCCCTAGAATAATTCAAGAAATAGTGGGATCTAATAAAGTACAATGTTTGGTAGTACAGAACTTGAATATTACTGAAAAGAGAGATGAGTGGCCAAAGCTTTTCATCTTGCACTCATCAGGAAAAAGGCAAGAATGTCACATTTCAAAGATCACAACAATATATACATGAGAAATGGATGCTGAGTGGTTGCCAAGTTGACTGAAGTATTCGTTCACGGGGAGTGAGGCCACTTGTTCGGCCAGAATGTATTGCTCATCCCCAATTGCTCGAGGTGGTAGTGAGTTGCCTCTTGAATCACTGCAGTCCATATGGTGTAGGTACACCCACAGTGCTGTTAGGAAGGGAGTTACAGGATTTTGACCCAGTAACAGTGAAGGAACAATAATATAGTTCTAAATCAGGATAATGTGAGGGTTGGAAGGGAGTTTGCAAGTGGCGGTTTTCCTTCAGTGCTTGCTGAGCAATCCGGAGCATGTTAATGATCACACTAACAACCAATCAATCAAGCTTGTAACGTTCTTACTTGTTCGAAGCAACATCCAATTCAGGAACCCATTCACTACAAACAAAAGGAATATGTTAACGCCTTATGCCCTTCCTGAATTACTCAGGAGCTTGGGTAATCTATGGCTTTCTCATGACAACACTTCAGCCAATCAGTCGACTTGTCAACCAATTAGTATCCTTCTCTCCCTTTGTGTAAATTGTTGTTATTGTTTAAAATTCAACATTAATGTGTTTGCCCTGATGAAAAGCTTCAGCTACAAGGCTCTTTTCAACAAATATTCAAGGTACCATAGTGGTTGAACAATAGATTAAAAATAGATGGATAAACTAATCAGGTTTCTTTATCTTAAGATCTAGTGAGAAACATTGTATCCATTAAAAGCTCGTCATCAAGAAATATATTCTATGCCTCGGCTAATAAAAGTAAGTATTCTATATGCTTTTTTAACCACCTTATCTACCTGTCCTGATGCCTTCAGGGATCTTTGCAGATACACCCCAAGGTCCCTGTGGTCCTCTATATTTCCTAGCGTCCGTCGATCATTGTGTATTCCTTTGCCTTGTTAAGTCTTCCCAAAATGGCGAATGGAGTTTTGTCCTTCATTGCTAGAGGGATGGAGTTTAAGACTAGGGAGGTTATGCTGCAACTGTATAAGGTGTTAGTGAGGCCACACCTGGAGTATTGTGTTCAGTTTTGGTCTCCTTACCTGAGAAAGGATGTACTGGCACTGGAGGCTGTGCAGAGGAGATTCACGAGGTTAATTCAGAGTTGAGGGGGTTGGATTACAAGGAGAGGTTGAGTAGACCATGACTATACTCGTTGGAATTTAGAAGGATGCAGGGGGATATTATAGAAACATATAAAATTATGAAGGGAATAAGTAGGATAGATGCGGGAAGGTTGTTTCCACTAGCAAGTGAAAGGAGAACTAGGGGGCATAGCCTCAAAATAAGTGGAAGTAGATTTAGGACTGAGCTCAGGAGGAACTTCTTCACCCAAAGGGTTGTGAATCTATGGAATTCCCTGCCCAGTGAAGCAGTTGAGGCTCCTTCATTGAATGTTTTCAAGATAAAGATAGAACGTTTTTTGAAGAATAAAGGGTTATGGTGTTCGGGCAGGAAAGTGGAGCTAAGTCCACAAAAGATCAGACATGATCTCATTGAATGGTGGAGTAGGCTCGAAAGGCTAGATGGCCTACTCCTGCTCCTAGTTCTTATGTTCTTAAAATGCCTCATTTCACACTTTAAAAAAATTAATTTAGAGTACCCAATTATCTTTCTTTCCCAATTAAGGAGCAATTTAGTGTGGCCAATTCACCTACCTTGCACATCTTTTTGGATTATGGGGGTGAGACCCACGCAGACACGAGGAGAATGTGCAACCTCCACATGGACAGTGACCCGGGGCCGGGATCGAACTTGGCTACTCGGTGCCATGAGACAGCAGTGCTAACCACTGGGTCACTGTGCCTCCTACCGCTTCATTTTACACTTAACAGGCTTAAATTCCAATTAGTGAATAGGAGTGTGAATGATTTGATGGGATAAACATGGTAGAAAATATTACGGTGCTTAAGCATCCTTGAAGGTGGATCACTGGCCAGGCCTAGATTAAATGTACCCATGGCTGCCAAAAGAAGCAAGGGAAGTAGCAGAACTCTGACCATCATTTGCTAATCCTCTCCAGAGACTGGTATGGAGTCGGAGGACTCCTAACATTGTACTGGATAACCTAAGTGATTCGTCCAGTCAGTCTAACCTTGGTGGTGGGACAATTATTGGAAAAGATTCTGACAGACAGTATAATTTGTCAATTAGAGAAGCATGGATCAATGAAGGACAGTAAGAATGGACGTGTTAAGGGAAGGATGTGCCCTATGATACCTAAAAATAAAGCTAAGTTGCTTGAATTTTTTGAAGTGGTAACAAGGAATGTTAACAATGAGAGTCAGGGAGCAGATTGATGTAGTCAACAAATCCACCCCTATTAAGTACAGAGGTTGGTGGTGATGGTGCAGTGCAAAAGGGTAGTGAAATTTTCTAATAGTAAATATACACACCAGATTTTTCTTAGTTATATATGAAAAAAGGCAACCTGAAGCACCTGAGAGAAATAATTCTCATTCTTCTTGCTGTATGGATATGCTTAAATTTGCTGTAAAGGTGCTATGGAATTGACCTTGGAACAAGTTACAATTCTTAGAAAATGCTGTGTGCAAAACAGATTTTTCTAAAGAATTGCTACAGTTGTTTTCTCAAAGAATCTTTGATACAGACAATAACTCAAGACTCTCAGGCAGTTGCATGGCCACCTGTGAGATGGTTGAATTTGAAAGACACAGGCAAGTGCACCAGACGACCTGTGGTTAGGCAATTATGTGCAACAGCAATATGTAAGGCAAATCACATACCCCTGAAACTAACCAAGGGGCATAGAAGGATCAGACACTAGGACAGCTTTTGTACAGCCAAAGGATAAAAGGGGGGCAAGAACCCTCTTTGGCATAGCAACATCGGAACGAGACCATCAAGGATTCTGGAAACGTCCGAGTCAGACCAGATCAAATCGGCATGCAGTCAACCTAGACTGACTACCTGATTCCTTCAGAAGGTAACAATATGTTTTTAAAAATTGCTTGTCAGTCAAGTTGTCAGCTTTTTGTTAATAAAGCGGTAGTGGTTGCAGTAAAATTCTGTCAGTTATAATTCTCAATCTCTTAGATGTTACACTGTCAACATCAAACTTCATGTTATTATCTTTTCCACAAAATTAATGGACAAGAACCATCTTCCTCTAGTTGCAGCAGAAGTGTAACCTATACCCTACAACAGGAAGTACCTTTAGTTTTTAACTCTCTCATTCTACAAACCTGTACTCAGGAATTTTCTTCATAAACCTCTTTGCCATGTAACTTCTTTCATTTTCAAAGTCACTTCAAAATTAACTGCACCTTCTTCTCTAGTATTTTCCTTCCTTCTGTTCACGTCCAAGTAAAGTACATGGGATGTTTCATTGCATGAAAGGTACTAAATAAAAATAAGATGTTGTTCTGAACAATGGACAGCACTCAATCAATTTTTTTAAAATTTAAAGTACCCAATTTGTTTTTTTGCCAATTAAGAGGCAATTTAGCGTGGCAAATCTACCTACCCTGCACATCGTTGGGTTGCAAGACCCACGCAGACACTGGGAGAATGTACAAACTCCACACGGACAGTGACTTGGGGCCGGGACTGAACCACTGCGCTACCATGTCACCCTATCAATTTTACCATAAGCTTGCTCCAAACGTGTTTAGGATTTAGAGGCAATGATGCAATCATTTCCCATTCAGGAAGGGGAAGAAAAGTTAAAATCTGCCGGTGCCTAAAAATTCTCATCCTGAGGCAAACCAAGCAAAAATAAAGTCAAAAGCAAATTAAATACAACTAAACAAAAAGGAAAAGCATTTATTTAAATTTAAAATGTGAAGAAACAGTGCAGCATAAAATAATCTAAAGTAAAACGTATTAACTTTAGTTACCAAACCACTTTTTAAAACAATTATGAATTTCTTACCTTTCCCCAAGATCTAAAGGCAACAACCAGCGGAATTAGACAAGGTTCCAACTTCGCCAAGGCAGCTAAGTGACATGTTGTGAGCCATGCATTTTCATTGCCTGCACTCACTTTACATAAAAGGCCACTGAAGGGAATAGAGGGAAAATTAAATATAAAATAATCGTACAATAATTACAACAAAAGAGGCCATTCAAATCTGTCATGTTTGTGCCAGCTCTCTACAAGAACAATTTAGCTAGTCCCATTCCCCCACCATTTGCCCTGCAAATGTTTTCTTGTCGGCTCTTTCGTCAATTCCCTTTTGAAAGTCCTTGGTGTATCGGCTTCCATCACACTCAGGTAATGCATTCCAGGTCCTAATGACTCGCAAAATAAATGTTTTCACATTAACGATGGTTCCTTTGCCAATCATCATGATTCAGTGTCCTCTGGTTCTCAGCCCTTCCACCAATGGGAACAGTCACTCTATCCACGCTGTCTGGACCCCTCAAAGTTTGATCACTTGGTCAAATCTCCTTTTGACCATCTCTTCTCTAAGGCGAGCAACCCCAACGTCTCCAATCCATGGACGTAATGGAGTCCCTCATTCCTGGAAACATTCTCAAGAATCTTTTCTGCACCCTCACTAATGCCTTCACATCGTTCCTAAGGTGTGGTGACCAGAATTGGATACAATGCTTATTCTAGTTGAGACTGAATAAAAGTTTTATCAAGGTGCATCATAAGTTCCTTCCTTTTTCACTTTTATGCCTCCATTTACAAAATAAGGGCTTACAGTCAATTTATTCTAACTATATCTGCACAGAATATATGTTATAGTCTAAATAATTCTCACACCCAAGAGCAAGGGTGGAATCATGCATATTTCAAGATGACCTTGGTTTGCATGGTTTTATTGCCACTCTTCGATTTAGATGGGAATCTGTATGATAGGTCATTCAAATAATAAGGCACATAACCATAAATCACATAGCAGTCTGTCCATTATACCAAGCATGCTATGCTTGAAGTGCTCAGGGGTGTGTGGTTGGTCTTGTAATGCCTGTGATTGTCAGCTGTGTATGGGGTAAAAACATGGGTGCAAGAGTCATGATTATTTTGTAATACCTTTGATGGACAGGAGCTTCAATTTGAGCACCCAGTGAGTTTAAGGCAGTCAGAGGCCCTTGAATTACACAGGCCAATTTTATTTGCTCAGAGCAAGACAAGTATCTTTTCTGTGTGGGCATTGAGGAGAACAGTAAAGGTTATAATTACTATAAATATACGGTATGCACTGAATTCTATTGATTTACCTCTTTAACAATATTATCGAAGTTTGTTGGATTTTAGCCCGAGTCTTGGTTCGGAAAATGTATATTCTTCTGAATACCAATGGTAAGGTCACATGGTGCCACATGCAATACTGTAGCAAGTCAGAGCACAGTGACAAGAATTCTCTGTTTGACCTCTGAGTGTCACTGCAGTTAGCAATGGGCACAGAGGCATACTCTCATTCATAAGATCCACTTATAAGCATGGGCAGTAAAGCTGAATCTAAGGAGAATATCTACATTTTCACCAAAGATTTACCAACTTTATATTTGCATTTTCGGTACAACTAATGAAAAACAGGCAATTTTCTACATTCTTACTGTGTCTATAGCTATCACAACATTGCAAAACAACTTATTGATTCAGGGACTTACTTTTTAAAAATAAATTTAGAGTGCCCAATTCATTTTTTCCCAGTTACGGGACAATTTAGCGTGGCCAATCCACCTACCCTGCACATCTTTTGGGTTGTGGGGGCAAAACCCACGCAAACACGGGGGAGAATGTGCAAACTCCACATGGACAGTGACCCAGAGCTGGGATCGAACCTGGGACCTCGGCGCCATGAGGTAGCAATGCTAGCCACTGCATCACCGTGCTGCCCTCAGGGACTTACTTTTAAGGTATCAAAAGCTTACATAGTTTAATATTGGCTAATTTGCAAAACTGAAAAAGTCCACAATCGGTGTTTCTAATATGCTGAATCTACGGTCAGTTAAATTGCTTTTGAAAAAACAAACATCTTTTGAAACATGGGGGGGAAAAAGTCATCAGCACAACAAGCCTGATAAAATTTGTATGAATACAGAAAATGACTGAATTATCAAAAGACCATAACTAAAAATGGATCCAAGAATCATCCGTGCAAAGGCTTTTTGCAAAAAGATCATAGGTGGGAAGTAATCAACATGAGAATGTAGTAAGAAAAAGGTCTTCCGCCCACGCTGCCCCCCCCCCACCCCACTTTTTATAAAATATATATTATTTACAAATATAGAACTAAAGCGTTTATTGATTAAGTAGGGAAAATCTTAAAACACCTGGTTTTACTCATTTCATCACTAGCTGTTCACAGTTTCTGCTGTGAAATTAAGAAAACAGAGTCGGGAAGAAAGCCTTATAAATGGGATTGGTAGGGTTCAACAGCAGGCCATCCTCCCAGCTTTTTAATCAGGAATGGCAAAGTCTGCAAGCCTCCAGAGGACACAGAAAGTGAAAAAGATCATCTTTATCCACATTATTAAATTAGGTTCATTTGTGCTCAGTTAGTGTTTTACAAATGGCTCAGTTCCCATTACACATTATAGTACAGTAATTACATTCAGATTAAGAAAAGTAAGGCCCGACAAACCTTTGCGTGTCTCTGCACAGTACGACAGGCACTCTGGCATGGAACTCCGCCTCAACATCAATGAAAGAAACTGAATAAATTTGGGAAGAGCAAAAAAATCTATTTAACAATTCTTCTACAGAGGGCTCAAGGCCAACAGAGTACTTCGCTAAGATGCTGGCGGAGTTGATGGGGGAGGGCGAGAACCTCTCCCGGTACAAGCTGGACCGAGCTCATCGGTCGTTAAGGCCGAAGCCCAAAGTAAATGAACCACCCAAGAGCAATAATTATCTGCTTCCATATATACCGCATGAATGAGAAGGTGTTAAGCTGGGCGAAGCAGAAGCGGAAGATGCAGTGGGATGGTGCTGGAGTTCGGATTTACCAGGACTTGATGGTGGAGTTGGCAAAGAGACGAGCGGCTGAGGCATTCAAGGCAGAAGGCTTGGGACAGACGTGAGGAGCAGAGCTGGAAGAGAGACTGCGGACTGTGATTGGGGAACTGGAAAAATGTATAAATGCTATAACTTTCTTTTCATTGATGTGTTTTGTAATTTACTTCACTTCACATTGTTATAGAGTTCAAGTTATTGTTTGGGTTGATTGGCATTCTGTGTTGCGACGGTTATGTTATTTTAGTGATTTGTATGGCTTGGATTGTTGGTTTATTTTCTCTGGGACTGGGTGGAAGGGGCAGTATACCTTGGCCGAGGGGGGTGGGGGGGTGGGGGGGGGTGGACCCCGCTAGCTAACTAAAGTCGGCGAGTGAATGGAGGTGAGGTGAGAGGAGAACTACGGACGCAGGAGCCTGGTTGGCAGGTTTCGATGGGCCTATAGGGCGAGCAAGGGGGGGGGGGAAGGGATCGATACAGGGAGACGTTTTTTTCGAGAGGAAGTGCAGGGGGGGATTCTGAAGGGGAGGGGGAAGGGGTTCGATGTTAATAATGGAAAGTGGCGGGTCAGGCTCATGGGGCAGGGCCCGGTGGTATGATGATGGTGGATAAGAAGGGTGGGGGGGGGGAAAGAGAGACCCTCAGGTCGGATAGTCACGTGGAACGTGAGGGGGTTAGGAGGTCCAGTCAAGAGGTCAAGGGTGCTTGTGCATCTTAAAAGTTTGAAAGCTAATGTAGCAATGCTGCAGGAGACTCACTTGAGGGTGAAGGACCAGGTGAGACTTAAAAAGGGCTGGGTTAGTCAGGTGTTCCACTCTGGATTTGACGGAAGGGCTTGAGGGGTAGCGGTAATGGTCAGCAAAAGAGTACGCTTCCAGATGGAGAAGGTGGTGGCAGGTCAGGGGGGGTTGGTATGTGACAGGGGCGCTGGAGGGGAGGTTAGTGGCACAAGTAAGTGTATGCGGTCCCAAATGGGACGATGTGGAATTTGCGAAGAAGGTATTTGGGGCCATCCTCGACTTGGACACACACAAACTGATAGCGGGGGGGGGGGGGGGGGGGGGGGGACGGGACGACTGGAACTTGGTGCAGGAGACACGGTTGGACAGGTCATGGGCGCGCTCGCTGGTCCCATCACGGCGGGGGGCGAAGCTGTTGGCTGGGCTAATGGTGGAAATGGGAGGGGTGGACCCTTGGAGGTTCCTGCACCCGAGGGAGCGGGAGTACTAGTTTTTTTTCGGCAGTCCATAAGGTATACTCGCGGATCGACTTTATTTTGCGGTGGGGAAGGCTTTGCTGACAGGTGTTAAGGTGTAGGAGTACTCGGCAATTGCAGTGTCAGATCATGCTCAGCATTGGGTGGATATGTTAATGGAGAAGGGGGTAGCGCAGAGGCCGGGGTGGAAATTAGATGTGGGACTGTTGGAGGACCGAGTGTTCTGTGACAAAATTGTAACAGTAATTGAGGAATATGTAGGTTTCAACTGTACGGGTGAGGTGTCGGAGGTAGTATCTGGGAGGCTCTAAAGGCGGTGGTGAGGGGGGAGGTGATCTCGTTTATGGCCAGGGTGGACAAAGAGGAGAGGTAGAAGCGGCAGAGGGTAATAGATGAGATGCTGGAGGTAGATAGCAGTTATGCAGAAGATGGGGACCCAGCGAAGTTGGAAAAGAGGAAGGAATCACAGGCGAGCTTTGACCGACTATCTACCAGGAAGGTGGTGCGCCAACTGAGGCGAGCAAGGGGTGCAGTTTACGAGCTTGGAGAGAAGGCGAGTATGTTACTTGATGGCAGTATGTTAGCGGGTCAGCTTCGGAGGGAGGTGGATGCAAGGGAAATTGTTCAGGTGAGGGACAGGGCAGGGAAGTTGGTGGTGGCTCCGGATCTGATTAACAAGGTCATGGAGGAATTCCATGAGAGGTTGTGCAGGTCGGGCAGAGCCACCTGGGGGAGACTGTGAGATGCAGGAATTTCTAGATGGGCTGGAGTACCCGAGGTTAGGGGAGGGGGACAGGGCTACATTAGAAGGAACGATAGTGGAGCAGGAGATAAAAGATGCGATCGGGGAAGGTGGCAGGGTCGGATGGGTTTCCGATGGAATATTACAAAAAAATTCAAGGATAAGCTGGCAGCCTTGATGGTGGGGAAGTTTGAAGAGGCGATAGGGAAGGGGGTGTTGCCACAAACTTTGGGGCGGGCATCGCTTTCCCGATTGCTTAAAAAAGATAAGGATCCGACAGAGTGTGGGTCGTATAGGCCCATATCACTTTTAAATGTGGACGCAAAAGTATTGGCAAAGGTACTGGCAGGTAGGCTGGAGGAGTGCCTCCCGAAGGTGATGGGTGAAGATCAGACGGGTTTGTGAGAGGGAGGCAGCTCTTTTCAAACGTTAGAAGGGTATGGAACGGACTTCCGGTTGCGGCGATGCCCAGCTAAGCCGCACGTTTCGGCGGCTCCAGCTCCAACGGACCTTCGGGCTCTTTTAAGAGCCCCAACGGGAAATTTTTGGGCGACGCAACCCGGTGTGGGGTGAGTGAATAGGGAGTCCCCCCCCACCCCCCAACGAAAGAGGAAAATATCGGCGGTGGCAGCGCGAGGAATCGTCGACGAAAGGGACAGAAAGGGAGAAGACACAAGATGGCGGCGGAGAAAGCCCAGGCGACATGGGGGCCCGAGCAAGAAGAATTTCTGAGACGGTGTGTGGAGCTACTAAAGAGGGAGGTGCTGACCCCGATGCTACAGGCAACTGAGGGGCTCAAGGAGGCACAAAGGACCCAGGAGACAGAGCTCCGCGTGGTGGAGCAGAAGGTGACGGATAATGAGGACGAGATCCTGGGCCTGGCGGTCAAAACACAGACGCACGAGGCACTCCATAAAAAGTGCATTGAAAGGATTGAGGCCCTAGAAAACAGAGCGCGAAGGAAGACCCTTCGGATACTGGGTCTCCCTGAGGGAGTGGAAGGAGCGGACTGTGGAGCTTATGTAAGTACGATGCTAAGCTCATTGATGGGAGCTGAGGCCCCTACGGGCCCCTTGGAGGTGGAGTGGGCACATCGGATCCCGGCGAGAAGACCAAAAGCGGGAGAACCACCCAGGGCGACAATCGAGCGATTTCACCGCCTTAAAGATAGAGAAGAGGTCCTGAGATGGGCTAAAAAGGTGCGGAGTAGCAGATGGGAAAATGCAGTGGTACGGGTGTACCAGGATTGGAGTGCGGAGGTGGCGAGAAGGAGGGCGAGTTTTAACCGAGCCAAGGAGGTGTTACACAAAAAGGTTAAGTTCGGGATGCTGCAGCCGGCACGACTATGGGTCACGTACCAGGAGAGACACCATTATTTCGATACGGCGGAAGAAGCATGGACCTTTATTAAAGAGGAGAAATTGGATCGGAACTGAGGGACTGATACTGTAGGGAATGTTATTGTTATCGTTGATGTAAAAAGAAAAGTAAATTGGGTGGGGGGAGACACTAGGAAATGTGGGCGCCGGTGAGGGGGGAAAGAAGGGACATAGGCGGAGAATGAGGAATGGGAGGGGGAGAGGAAAGGGAGCTGCGCCACAAGAAGCGGGTCAGATAAAGGGATGTTCCCGCGCCAGAAAGATTATGGCGGGAAGACAGGCGCAAGGCTGATGGGAGTTCCCCACACGGGGGGGTCAAGGAGTAAGCAGGAGTCAGTTGAAGTCAGCTGACTTGCGGAAGTAATATGGGGGGAGCAATCACGCTAGAAAGGGATCTAGCGGGGGGGGGGGCACAACTGGGTTGCTGCTGCGGAAATCAAAAAGGAAATGGCTAAAGAGTGGGTGGACGGGGATGGAATGCAACGCCTGGGGAGCGAGTGGGAGCGCGGAGGCGGGATATGGGACTGGCCTAGAGAAGGTGATGGCTAGTCGACACGGGAGGGGGCAGGTAGCCCCCTAGTGAGGCTGATCACGTAGAACGTGAGAGGCCTGAACGGACCGATTAAAAGGGCCCGAGTGCTCGCGCACTTGAAAGGACTAAGGGCAGACGTGGCTATGCTCCAAGAGACGCACCTGAAGGTGGCGGTCCAAGTTAGGTTAAGGAAAGGATGGGTGGGACAGGTGTTCCACTCAGGACTAGATGCAAAGAATAGAGGGGTGGCCATATTGGTGGGGAAACGGGTAGCATTTGAAGCAAAGAACATCGTAGCAGATAGCGGAGGTAGATATGTAATGGTGAATGGCAGGCTGGAGGGAATGGAGGTCGTGTTGGTTAATGTATATGCCCCGAATTGGGACGATGCGGGATTTATGAGACGGATGTTGGGTCGTATACCGGACCTGGAGGTAGGAAACTTGATATTGGGAGGGGACTTCAATACCGTGCTGGACCCAGGGCTAGATAGATCCAGATCAAAGACGGGAAGAAGGCCGGCAGCGGCCAAGGTGCTCAAGGGGTTTATGGACCAAATGGGGGGAGTGGATCCATGGCGATTTCTTAGACCGAGGGCCAGGGAGTTCTCCTTCTTCTCCCATGTCCATAAAGTGTACTCCCGGATAGATTTTTTTGTTCTGGGAAGGTCGTTGATCTCAAGGGTGGAAGAAGCCGAGTATTCAGCCATAGCGGTTTCGGACCATGCCCCACACTGGGTGGACCTGGAACTAGGAGAGGAAAGGGAGCAGAGAGCACTCTGGCGATTAGATGTGGGATTGATGGCGGACGAGGGAGTGTGTGGAAGAGTGCGGGGGTGTATTGAGAGATACCTGGAGGTCAATGACGACGGGGAGGTCCGTGTGGGAGTGGTATGGGAAGCACTAAAAGCGGTGGTCAGAGGAGAGCTGATCTCCATTGGGGCCCACAAAGGGAAAACAGAGGCCAAGGAAAGGGAAAGATTACTGGGGGAGATTTTAAGGGTGGACAGGGAATTTGCAGAGACCCGGAGGAGGGACTGTACAGGGAGAGGAGACAACTCCAGATGGAGTTTGACCTCCTGACCACCAGAAAGGCGGAGGTGCTGTGGAGGAAGGCACAGGGGAGGAGGTATGAATATGGGGAAAAGGCTAGTCGCCTGCTGGCTCATCAGTTGCGAAAGAGGTCAGCAGCAAGGGAGATAGGGGGAATTAGAGACGAAAAGGGAGCCACGGTGCGAAGAGCAGGGAAGATAAATGAGGTGTTCAAGACCTTTTATGAGGGACTGTATAGGTCCCAACCCCCTGAGGGAGAGGAGGGGATGCGGCAGTTCCTGGATCAATTGAGGTTTCCGAGGGTGGAGGAGCAGGAGGTGGAAGGCCTGGGGGCACCGATTGGGGTGGACGAGGTTATTAAGGGGCTGGGGAACATGCAAGCAGGGAAGGCTCCGGGACCAGACGGGTTCCCGGTGGAATTTTATAGAAAATACGTGGACTTGCTGGCCCCGTTGTTGGTGAGGACGTTCAATGAGGCCAGGGAAGGAGGGACTTTACCCCCGACAATGTCGGAGGCGACGATATCGCTAATTCTGAAGAGGGATAAAGATCCGTTGCAGTGCGGGTCCTATAGACCTATTTCATTATTGAATGTGGACGCCAAATTGCTGGCAAAGGTACTGGCATCGAGGATAGAGGACTGTGTCCCGGGGGTGGTGCACGAAGACCAGACAGGGTTCGTAAAGGGGAGACAACTGAATGTCAACGTGCGACGACTATTAGGGGTGATAATGATGCCCCCAGTGGAGGGGGAGGCAGAGATAGTGGCGGCAATGGATGCAGAGAAGGCATTTGATAGGGTGGAGTGGGAGTATTTATGGGAGGTGTTAAGGAGGTTTGGGTTCGGGAACGGGTTTATTAGCTGGGTCAAACTTCTTTATGGGTCGCCAACGGCAAGTGTAGTCACGGGTCGGCAAAGATCGGAGTATTTCCGATTATATAGGGGAACAAGACAGGGATGCCCGCTATCTCCACTGTTGTTCGCGTTGGCAATTGAACCTCTGGCCATGGCGTTGAGAGACTCCAGGAAATGGAGAGGGGTGATTAGAGGGGGAGAAGAACACCGAGTCTCGCTATACGCGGATGACCTACTGTTGTATGTGTCGGACCCAGCGGGGGGATGATAGAGGTTATGCAGATGTTGAGGGAGTTCGGAGATTTCTCGATATAGGCTTAACATGGGGAAGAGTGAATTATTTGTGATACACCCAGGGGACCAGAGTAGAGAGATAGAAGGCCTGCCTCTAAGGAAAGTGGAAAGAAACTTCCGATACCTGGGGATTCAGATCGCTAGGAGCTGGGGAACCTTACACAGACTTAATCTGACACGATTGGTAGAACAAATGGAGGAGGACTTCAAGAGGTGGGACATGCAGCCTCTGTCGTTGGCGGGCAGAGTGCAGGCAATTAAGATGATGGTCCTCCCGAGGTTCTTATTTGTATTTCAATGTCTCCCTATACTAATCACTAAGACCTTCTTTAAAAAAATAGACAGGAGCATCACGAGCTTCGTGTGGGCAGGGAAAGTCCCGAGGGTAAGGAGGGGGTTCCTGCAACGTAGCAGGGACAGAGGAGGATTGGCGCTACTGAATTTGGGCGACTATTATTGGGCCGCTAATGTGGCGATGATTCGTAAATGGATGATGGAGGGAGAGGGAGCGGCGTGGAAAAGACTGGAGAGAAAGTCCTGTAAAGGGACGAGCTTAGAGGCGCTGGTGACGGCGCCGCTACCACTCTCGCCAAAAAAGTTTACCACGAACCCGGTGGTGGCGGCAACATTGAATATCTGGGGACAATGGAGGCGACAGAGAGGTGTGCGGGGAGCCCTGGTGGGGTCCCCAATCAGGAACAACCATAGGTTTGCCCCAGGAAGAATGGATGGAGGATTTCAGAGCTGGCACCAGTTGGGAATTAGGAGGGTGGGAGATTTATTTATAGAGGGGACGTTTGCGAGCTTGGGAGCATTGGAGGAAAAGTATAAGTTGCCCCGGGGAAACTTCCTTAGATATATGCAGGTGAGGGCGTTCACAAGACAACAGGTGAGGGAATTTCCGCTGCTCCCGGCACAGGGGATTCAGGACAGAGTGCTTTCGGGGGGGTGGGTCGGAGAGGGCAAGGTGTCAGAAATATACCGAGAGATGAGGGAGGAGGGGGAGGAGTTGGTGGGCGAATTAAAAGGAAAGTGGGAAGAAGAGCTAGGGGAGGAGATAGAGGAGGGTATGTGGGCTGATGCCCTAAGCAGGGTAAATTCCTCTTCCTCGTGCGCCAGGCTTAGCCTGATTCAATTCAAGGTGCTACATAGAGCACAGATAACGGGAGAAAGACTGAGCAGGTTCTTTGGAGTGGAGGACAAGTGTGGGAGGTGCGGCGGAAGCCCAGCAAACCACGCACATATGTTTTGGTCGTGCCCGGCACTGAAGGGGTATTGGAAGGGAGTGACGGGAGTGATTTCCAAGGTGGTGAAGGCCCGGGTCAAACCAGGCTGGGGGCTAGCTCTATTTGGAGTAGCGGATGAGCCGGGAGTGCAGGAGGCGAAAGAGGCCGACGTTGTGGCCTTTGCGTCTCTAGTAGCCCGGCGTAGGATTCTACTCATGTGGAAGGAGGCGAAACCCCCCCGGACTGGAGGCCTGGGTAAACGATATGGCGGGGTTCATAAAACTGGAGCAGATAAAGTTTGCCCTGAGAGGATCGGCTCAAGGCGGTGGCAGCCATTCCTCGACTACCATGGGGAACGTTAGAGGGAAGACAGATGACCAGCAGCAGCAACCCAGGGGGAGGGGTGGAAGTTTTAGTTTATGTTAAATGATTAGATTACCATGTTGATTAGCCATTTGTTTATTGTTAAACTTTCTTTACTGTTATGTTTGATCTGTAAAGGGAAAAAATTTTGATCGAAAAAATTTTCAATAAAATATATTTTTAAAAAAAAGAAGGGTATGGAACGTGGTTATGGCACCGGCAGAGTGGAAGGAAACAGAGGTGGCTGTGGCATTGGTCGTCGAGAAGACGTTTGACGGAGTAGAATGGGGGTACTTGATTGCAGTTCTGGAGCAGTCTGGGATTGGACCAAGATTTGTGAACTGGGTAAAGCTACTGTATAAGGAGCTGAGGGCGAGTGTCCGCACAAATAAGATCAGCTCGAGATACTTTTCTCTCCACCTTGGGACTAGGCAGGGATGTCCTATGGCCCCCTGCTGTTTGCACTTGCAATTGAGCCATTGGCCATCGCATTAAGAAGTTTGGGGTTGTGGAAAGGGATAGTGCGGGGGGGGGGGGGGGGGGGGGATAGAGTGTAGGGTGTCCTTACATGCCGATGACTTGTTTTATATGTGTCAGAACAGAGTGTATCAATAGGGGAAATATTGGAGCTGCTTCGGGTGTTTGGGTCTTACTTGGGGTACAAATTAAATCGAGACAAGAGTGAGTAATTTGTGGTGTCTCGGCCGGGAGTGGGGGCAGGAGTGGGGGGCTGCCATTCCGTAGGGCAGGGACTCACTTTAGATATCTGGGGGTGCAGATTGCCCGGGAGTAGAGGAGGGGATTCCGTAGGTACAACATTTCAAATCACGTTCATATGTTTTGGTCCTATCCAAAGCTGGAGGATTACTGGAAGGAGGTTTTTAGGGTAATCTCTAAAGTGGTGCATGTGAAACTGGACCCAAGCTCTCGGGAGGCCATATTCGGGGTGTCGGACCAGCTGGGGTTGGAAACAGGTGCGGAGGCAGATGTTGTAGCCTTCGCTTCGTTGATCGCCCAAAGGCGGATCCTGATAGGTTGGAGAGCAACCTCCCACCCTATGCCCTGGTGTGGCGGGGGGAACTTTTGGAATTCTTGACTCTTGAGAAGGTTGTTTGAACTGAGGGGAAGGATGGATTGGTTCTACAATTCATGGGTGTTATTAATTATGTACTTTCAAGAACTGGATAACGTTAAACATTAGTTGGGGGGGGGGGGGGGGAAAGAGAGAGAGAGACTGTCTGTGTTGATGGTGACTATGGGTGATTCCTGATTCCTTTTTGTCATTTGTTTATGTTAACATGTTTGGAGGTTTGGTGGGAGGATGGGATCGTTGTTATTGATATTATATTCATTACTGCTTATTGTTTATTGTTGGTGGGTGCAAATTTGGAAGAAAATGTGTAAAAGGAGGAGAATAAAAATATTTTTCAAAGAAACAAAACAATTCTTCTGACTGTTAAACTGTTCTTTCTGCTCATTATTGGTGATTTAATATTTATAAACTAAGCTAGTCGTAAACTAAGCCGAACTGGGGACTATGTCGACATTCAAAATGTAGATCCTTCAAAGGGCCATTTGCTCAGGCCCAGTTACAAATCCTCGAGGTAGAATTTGATAAACAATTAAAAGGCACACAATATTAGTCACTGTATAAACTTGGTGACTCAGTTTTGGTGGGCAACAGTCTTCTGGAAAATTATGACGAAGAACCCCTATTCTGATTTACTGGAGCTCTAATGATTAATTTTAGTTTTTGTAAATTAGCTCCTGGGATAGGGCCTAGGGTCTTCTAGTTTTGACCTATTGGAAAATGACAAAATATTACAAAATGTGGCCAACTTTTAATTTGCTGATAGCATTTGGTTCAAAATATTGCATATGTCTATACAGTCCATATGTTAATTTGGGGCTGGTTTAGCACAGTGGGCTGAACAGCTGGCTTGCAATGCAGAACAATGCCAGCAGTGCGGGTTCAATTCCCCTACCAGCCTCCCCGAACAGGCGAATGTGGCGACTAGGGGCTTTTTTGACAATAACATCATTGAAGCCTACTTGTGACAATAAACGATTATTATTATTAATTTGTAAAGTGTGCCATGGGTGAGATACATTTCTATAGTTCTCATGTCTGTTTTTAACTCCAGTCAGAAGCTGGACATATACAATTCAAAATATGTGCACAACTTGTATTACATAATCAATAAATCTATATATCACTCTACAATATGTACTGGTTTCTAAAAACAGGGCAAGATGAATGTAATGCTTGAAAAATAGGTTTGCTTAACATTTCAAATACTTACTATTGTTCTCGAGGCTTTCCTGAACCAGCAATAGCACATCTGGTTGATTCATCTGAAAAAGAAACAAAACAGATAGGTCTACTTATTTAAAAAATAAATTCTTCACTTAATACTTTCACATAAAACTTGTTTCCTCCTTTCCCCCATCTCAAAAATATCAAAATATCACTTGTATGATAGGGTACTAATAGAATATTAATTGTTAAATTCTAACTTCCCATATAAGAAACTAACTTCATTAGAAACTAACTCAACTTTATTAGATACTCTTTTTGTAAGATGGTTAATTGGGATAACTTGACTTCCATTAGGGGCCATGGAGTGAGTGGTCGCACACAAGGCGGCTCCGGCTCGAAGGTGTTGGTTTTGGCCCTTTTCACCCGTGTTTTGGGTAAATCCTGCAGAAAAGTGGAGCGGAATGTGTAAGGGAAGAAGTTCTCCCCTGATTGGCACGTTTGCTGGCAGAAGAAAGTGCAGGACCTAGCTCAGGAGTTGGAAGAGACTCGTGGTGCAGCACCAATTGTGAAAATGGCAGAGGGGGAAGGGTCATTGGCGGCGGGAAAGTCTCCGATGAAGCAACTGATGAACTTCATCAGGAAGGAATTTCAGCAGCAAAGGAAGAAGCATAGTCAATGGCCGACAGCGATTAAGGGGGCAGTGGCACCTCTTCGTGGATCGCTGGATCGGGTGGAAAAATGCCTTGAAGCGCAAGGGGCGGCAATCCGGGACGTGAAGAGGTGGTGTCTAACCCGAGTGACCGGATGGCGTCTTTGGAGGTGGAGATCTTGGGAGATCTATGCAAGTCGTCGCGGTCGAAGGTGGAGGAGCAGGAGAACAGGTCCAGACAACAGAACCTGTTGATTGTGGGTCTGCTGGAGGGAGTGGAGGGAACGAGCACCACAGAGTATGTTTTGAGGATGTTGGCCAGGTTGGAGAAGGAGGTGTTGGACAAGGCCCCACCTACCCTGCACATCATTGGGTTGTGGCGGTGAGACCCATGCAGGCATGAGGAGAATGTGCAAGATCTATACGGACAGGAAAGCACGGTGGCACAGTGGTTAGCACTGCTGTCTCACGGCGCCGGAGGTCCCAGGTTCGATTCTGGCTCTGGGTCACTTTCCATGTGGAGTTTGCACATTCTTCCTGTGTTTGCGTGGGGTTTGCCCCAAGAACACAATGATGTACAGGGTAGGTGGATTGGCCACGCTAAATTGCCCCTTAATTGGAATAAAATGAATTAGGTTCTCTAAATTTATTTTTAAAAATAAATAAAAAAAGATCCACATGGCCATTGATCAGGGGTCGGGATCAAACCTGGATCCTCGGGACCGTGAGGCAGCAGTGCTAACCACTGCGCCATCGTGCTGCCCTGGAATCGGAAAAGATAAGTAAATGTTCAGGGAGTTTTATGAAGTTGTACAAGGCTGAGCCATTTGGAAAACGGGGGTGGATTATTGGGCAGTTTCTGAATGGGTTGGAGTTCCCCTTTTTACTTAATTCAGAAGTAGCCTCTGTTACACATTTTTGATGATATAGAGTATGGTGTAACTTAGTTATGAGACTATGGGTTTGAGTCCTGGGAGAATTCATTCCAAGATGGATAAAACGAGTTGACATTTTAGCAGGCCATGGGGAGGAGGTTAAAAGTGCACAAGATGGTAGGGGAAGCAAGAAGTGCCCAACAATTATCAGACATTTAATCTAGACTGTAAGCAACTGTACAGAGATCACAAATGCCAGATGGCTACAGAGACATGCCTCTCTTATTGTCATCAGAATTCACAAAACACTGGAATCAGACAGATTGCAGGCCAGAAATTGTATGCTGGTTTTAAAAGTAATCTGGAAATTCAGTATTCAGGAGGTTAAAGAATAAAGTTCATGACCAAATTTAACATCAGACTTATTGGGTGGGTTTCTCCATCCAGCCAGCCCCGTTTGCCGGCGAAGTGCGTCCCCGCCGGCCGCGGGATTCACCGTTCCCGCAGCCGGTCAATGGGGTTCCCCATTATGGCCACCCCCACGCCGTCGCAAACCCCGCGGGCATGGGTGCGCTGCCGGCGAAGTGGAGGATCCCACCAACAGAGAATCCCGCAGATTATCTCATAGTGTACTCAAAAGCTGACTGTATACACAGTAGATGTACAGAGTTCTTCTTTGAGTCTGTAGAAACTTACATGAGCTGGAAACTGTATATCAATGTTCAGGTCAGAATCTTTAAAGCCAAATCTTGTACAAGAGGAGCCATACAGTCTAAGTGAGCAGTCTGAGTGATAAAAGAAAACCATTATACAAAAAGATATTTCAACAATAATTTATTGTAGTGAAATAAAACTACTACACCATTATAATACCAAAAGTACTTAACTTTAGACCTATTGCACACCTGAAATGTTTTTGTAAAACAGAGCAACAAGTGTATAACAGAAAAGCATCTTAAACAATTTATATCAGAAATAAAATAATCCTGCAATAAAAAAACAAAATGCTGGAAATACTCAGCACGTCACACAGCATTTGTGGGAAGAAACAGAGTTAACATTTTATGTTGATGACTTTTCATCAGAACTGAAGAGAGACAGACATTTTAAATGTTTTTAAGCCAGTAGATGGGGATGGCGGGGGGGGCAGGAACAACAAAAAGGTCTGTGATAAGGTGGAAGGCAGGAGAGATTAAATAAAATATTTCATGTCGTATAAGCAAAGGAGTGTGGTAAAAATATACTTTAAAGAAATAAAGGTTATGTCTCGATGAATGGTTATATAGCAGCCATCTAAATGCAACATGAAGGAATAAAATTTTTAAAAAAGAGAACAAGATAGAGGCAGAAGTTATGATCTAAAATGTTGAACTAGTTCAGAATGCACTAGTGTGCCCAGGTGAAAGATGAGGGCCGGAATTCTCTGAAATCCCGGCCAGGTGTTGACACCGGCGTCAATGGGCCACCAGGCCCAGGCATTCACCCCTTCCTAGGGTGCTAGTACGGCGCAGGTCCGCACATGCACGTGGGTTGCAGTCTCCGCGCCGGCCCCCGGGCGATATGGCGGAGCCCTACAGGGGCCCGGCGCCAAGGAATATAGGGCCCCGCTGGAATTAGCCCGCCCGCCAATCGGTAGGTCCCAATCACGGGCCTGGCCACCATGGAGGCCTCCCCCGGAGTCGGATCCTCCATCCACCTACCCACCAGGACGGACCTGCAGCCAGAACTCTGACGTCCCGCTGGGCAGGACCATACGTAACCCAAGCTGGCGGGCCTCGGCTGAACTGGTGGACACTTGGCCCATCGAGACACGGATAATCGCCGGGGGTGCTTTCAACGGCCCCCGACCGGCGCCGCTGCGACCCCGTGGCCGCGATTACCATCGATTCTCCGGTCGCACCCTCGGCGATTCTCCGACCCGGCGCAGGATCGGAGAATCCCGGCCCAGATGTTGTTCCTCGAACTTGCTGCAGCAGATACCAGGTGAAGAATTAAAATGACCGGTGACAGGAAACTCAGGGTCATGCTTGCGGACGGAGTGGAGATGTTATGCGAAAGGGTCACCTAGTCAAGGTTGGTCTGCCCAATGTCAGAGAGACCACATTATGAACAGCGAATACAATATACCAAATTGAAAGAAGTAAAATGAAATCGCTGCTTCACTTGGAAGGCCTGTTTGGGGCCTTGGATAGTGAGCAGGGGATAAAGGGATAGGAATTGCATCTCCCGCGCTTGCACAGAAAGGAAGGGATGATAGGGGCGACTAAGGAGGGAACCAACGTTTAGCAGCAGAAATGGTCCCTTCAGAATGCTGAAAAGGGAGGGCAGAGGAGGATGTGTTTAGCGGTGGCATCATGTTGGAACTGATGAAATAGGTGGAGAATGATCCATTGAACACAGGCTGGTGGGGTGGAGGGTGAGGATGTGGTGAACCCGATCATGGTTCTGGGAGGGAGAGGGGAGGGGTGAGAGCATAAGTGCACAAAATGGATCAGACATGGTGGAAAGTCCGGTCAACTACTCTGAATGGGCATCGTCAGTTGAGGAAAAAAGACATGATGCGAACGCTAGTATTATCAGTACAGAAGTAATGGAGACGGAAAAATTGGGAGAATGGTGTCCTTACAGAAGCAGGGCGTGAGGATGTCGTCAAGGGAGCTGTGGGAGTCTGTGGGTTTGTAGTGAACATCAGTTTATAGCCTATCTCCAGAAAGGGGGGAGCAGTGCGGCTAGATAGAGGGCCAGCCAGGTGGAGACTGACAAAAGATGTGGTGGACAGAAAGACAAAGGAAATGTACTGGGGGTAAGAAGGGTGCTGATTGTGGTGCATTAAGAGATTAGAATGTGTAAATGGCAGAACAAAGGCAAGCAGCGTGTCAAAGGGGAACTAGGAACAGGGAACAGATGGCCCAAGTGGGGTGAGGGGACGGGGACAATGGTGAGGGGAAAATAGATCGATGGAAGAAATGAAAAATTCATAGAATTAAAAATAGGGTGATAGTGGAGGGGAGAGTTCACAGTCTGAACTCAATGTTAAGTCCAGAAGGCTGTAACGTGCCTAATCGGAAGGTGAGGTGCTGTTCCTCCAGTTTGCGCTGGGCTTCACTGGAACATTGCAGCAGGCCAGGGACGGACATGTCGACGTGAGAGCAGGACGGTGAGTTGAAATGACAAGCACAGGAAGGTCTGAATCCTGATTGCAGACAGACTGTAGGTGTTCTGCAAAGCAGTCACCCAGTCTGCGTTTAGTCTCTCCAATGTCGAGTAGACCACACTGGGAGCAGCAAATGCAACAGATCAGATTGAAGGAGGTGCACGTGAAGCGCTGCCTCACTTTAAAAGGGCTTAGGCCCTTGGATGGTGAGCAGGGAGGAGATAGTGTTACAATTTCTCCTATTGCATGGGAAAGTGCCATGGGAAGAGGGTGAGTTGTTGGGGGGTGATGGAGGAGTGGACTAAGGTATCCCAGAGGAAATACTCCCTGCCAAATGCTGACAGGGGGAAGAGGGGGGAAGATGTTTGGTGGTGGCATCATGCTGGAGTTGGCGGAACTGGTGGATGATGATTTTTTTTGAATGCGGAGGCTGGTGGGGTGAAGTGAGGACTCAAAGATGTTCAGGGTTGATGGATTGCCCCTTAATTGGAAAACAAATATTTGGGTACTCTAAATTATTATTATTTTTAAATTAATTTCAACGGGAATGAGAATAAAAGTAGATAAGTCCTGCTAAAGCAAAGTACTAGTTAGATCACACCTGGAATACTGTGAACAGTTTTGGTCCCCTTATCTAAGGAAAGGTATACTGACATTGGAGACCATCCAGAGAAAGTTCACTCGGTTTATTCACTAGGAGGGATTTTCTGGAGGAGAGGTTCAGTAGGTTGGGCCTGTACTCATTGGTGTTTGGAAGAATGAGGAGCGACCTTATTGAGACATATAGAATACTCGGGGAGCTTAAAAGGTAGATGCTGACTGGTTGTTTCCCCTTGTGAGAGAGTCTACAACCAGAGGGCAGAATCTCAGAGTAAGGGGTCACCCATTAAGGCAGAAATTAGGAATTTCTTCTCTAAGAGGGTAATGAATCTGTGGAATTCTTTACCGCAGAGGGCTGCAAATTAGTTAATTACATTTAAGGCTGAGATAGACAGATTTTTAATCAATAAGGCAGCCAAGGGTTACAGGGATAAGCCGGGAAAGTGGAGTTGAGGATCATCACATCAGATCAGTCATGAGTTCACTGGAGTGAGAATATTGGAAACAGATGAAGCAGACTCGATGGATCGAATGGCCTACTTCTGCTCCTCTGCCTTATGGTTTCACAACCCATGTCAGTAGGTTTGTTGATGTTAGTTTTGGATCTGAAAAAACAGTGCAGCAAGTTCAGAGGGAGACAGGTTAAAGTGAACGGATAAGCAGAGAAATTGAGATGGCCGATGGTATGCCGGAAGTTCTGAATGAAAAGAAGACAAGAGGCCAGAAAGAAGAGTCCAGGTGGAGTGAGAATATTGGAAACAGATTAAGGGATCCATTAAGTGAGGCAAGACGCCTGATCAAAGAAGTGGTGATGGAAGAAGAGCTCATCGTCATGCTGAATTAGAAAATCATTGAAGCAGGAACTTCAGGGGATGAAACTGAGGCCTTTGCTGAGGACAGAGTGTTCAGAGTCTGAGAGGGGAAGGTCAGATATTTTAAAAACGGGAAAGGGGTAAGATTAGAGAAAGAAATATGGTCAGTGGGAAGGGAAAGGGAGGAAGGATCTGGAGGGGTGTCAGTATCTTTGCTTGTGATCCTTCATACCTGAAAGGAAGATAAAAAGCTTTTTCTTAAACCACTGAATGAAGCAAAGAGGAAATTAAATCGAACCAGAACAGCATTGTGATTGAAAGAGTCAGTGTTGCTTAAGGGAGAGATCGAGTGTGTGTATGTTGTGGTGTATCTTGAGTTCAGCATGTCTTGGAGATATCTGTGATCATAACACGAAGAGGAGACTTTCAGTTGGAATCTATGTGGAGTAAGTTGAAGCCGGGAGACAGTTGCCAAAGAAGCAGATAATTTGTACCTGGTAATAAAATTTGCAGGACCTTTTCCATTCTTCTTGTAATTTCATGCCTTTCGTTCAGATCTTCTTTAGTTATGCCCCACTCCTCTACTATCTTGTTAATGGCAGCATCAATTGCTCTTACTTGAGAGAGATTCGGAGGAGGAAGCTTTGTGAGCATTTCTTCTTCTTGTTTTTCCTAATAGCACAGACCAAGTTAGCTGACCAAACATTTCAAGTGTTGCAAACATAATCTTATGGAGAAGCCGCCTAAATATTTAACACTTTACACACTTTTTCATTTCCAATCATTTCAGAGTTTTAAGCTGAAAGATTTGAATCGAATAACTGATGTTGTTTAATGCTAAAGATAGAAAAGGTAAACTGAAGAAATTTGCACAGAACTTAAAAATTCTATCATAATGCAATCCCGTAAAACAGTTATTTAACCGGATGTTACAATGAGGGTTAAAAATAAATTGACTATGTTTTAGAATGGGACAAAATGGTACATTTGAATAAAGGCTACTGGATCAAAACCAGCAACCTTTTTCAACTGTTGTATATCAGAAGAGATTAAGCACTGTGAGCTTTTAAACATTGTGCATGTGATGTTTGCAAGTATTTCTGTGGTTTTGTTCCTCCAAATGCAGCAACTACCTAGTCCCGATGACATCAAAGAAAGGTCAACAGCATTTTAAGCTTAAGTATCACATTTAAAAAAAACTAAATTACGTAAATTGGTAAAGCAAAATTGAGCTTATGAGGTAATAAATGTTTAGGAGGGGTGTTAGCACTGCTACATCATGGCACTGAGGACCCGGGTTCAAAAGCAGGCCCGGGTCACTGACCGTGCGGAGTTTGCACATTCTCCCCATAGTGCGTGGGTCTCATCCCCACTACCCAAAGATGTGCAGGGTAGGTAAATTGCCCCTTAATTGGAATGAAATAATTGGATACTTTAAATTTATAGAATAAAATATAAATGTTTAGGAGCCAATTACATCATCAATTAAAAAGAGTGCTCCAGACCTTGGCCTTCAACACAAGTTTGCATCGGCAAAGTGGACTGATTTTGGTTTTCATGCCCTCTCACCAGTGATTGGGGGAGTTGGGGGGGCGGTACATAAAATTCCAGTGTGTGACTTTCCTGCTGCGTACCTGCCCACCCCTGACCTGCCTAAAACTTTACAGGGATTGGGAAGTTGTTGGGCGGCCCATCCACCCTTGGGTCTCTTGAGGCCTTTAAGTGCCAATTAATGGCCACTTAAGGGCCTCATTCCACTGCTGCCAGCATATTACGCATGGAAGGGCGATGCACATGCCACGTGGAAATCTCTTTTAGAGACCCATTGAGCCCATCGATGGCATTCTTCCTTTCTCCTCCCCTCCCTCTTCCACACAAGGTCAGCCTTTAACCTTCCCCCTTCAATCTGGTCCCCAATCCCTTTCACCCAGACCCCTCAACCTAAAATCACCTGGGCTCCTCGGCTTGGCTAATGCTCCCACTGGCAATGTTGGTACTTCAGAGATGAACAAAGGAAAGTACAGCTCAGGAACAGGCCCTTTGGCCCTCCAAGCCTGTGCCGACCATGCTGCCCGTCTAAACTAAAATCTTCTACAATTCTGGGGTCCGTATCCCTCTATTCCCATCCTATTCATGTATTTGCTGCTGGCCACCTGATAAGCCAACAGTTCTCCAAGGCACGACTTCCTCCCAAGATAAGGGCAGAAGGCTCTCCTTAAAGGAATTAAAGCTGCTCCCAGTGCTAAATTGCTGTGCAGCAACCATTGAGATTTTGAGTGGACTCCTCACTGACCTTTTAGCTGGGGTGGGGACTATAGAGCCCTTTAAAATTCAGCCCAGTGATACCAAAGAAGTTCTCTGCATTTCCACTCCTTTCCCTTTTACTCACAGCGCACCATTCCATTGTGAATATGTTGTAGTTAGCAGTTACCCTTCCCCATCTCCGAGCCAACATGAAATTTTAAATAAATCTTGCAAATGGTGAACATGTGGATTATGAAGCAGAAATATTTCACAGCAATACTGAAAGAAAAACACATCCTCAATACTTAAACTCTGCTCTTAAAATTATTAAAGATAACCACATTGAAGATTAAATACAGGCTGTACTCAAACTTAAACTATTTATACCAACAATATCATACTTGTGACAGCAAGTCCTCAAATGAATTACAACATCTCATCACTGGGTTTCATAAGCACTGACATCCTGCATAGAAAATAATTCCAAGGCTATCATATGTTAATTAAAGGTTAACTGTCTTCAGGATTTCTGGTGGTGGCCATTGAATGAGTGGTTGCACATTTAGTGGCTCCTGCTCAAGGAGGGCTTTTTCGGTCCTTCCCCACCCGTATGGTTTTTCTTTTTTGAGGGCAAAAGGTGTGAGAGTGCCCAGGGATGGTAATGCTCCTCTGGTGAGGCTGGTGTATGAATCAGCGGATGAGAAGTGCCATGAGAAAGAGAGAGCAGCTGGAGCAAGAAGGTTTTCATGGTACGCCACAGGTGAAGATGGCAGAGGGCAAGGGGATAGCGCTGCCCGCACAGTAGTCGACCGAGCAGCTGGTGGAGTTTTTGAACAACAAATTCCAGCAGCAGAGGAAAGAGGCTTTAGTGGATTTGGCCAAGGTGGTGCAGCCACTCAGAACTGTGATTGAGAGAGTGGAGCAGAGGCAGGAGGCTCAGGGCTGCCGATCCAGAAGGTGAAGGAGGCGAAGCATGAGGAGCGGCTGGCCTCACTGGAGATGGAGTTGCAATAGTGCTGGACAGCCAGAAAAGACTAAGAGAGAAATTGGAGGACCTAGAGACCCACTCCAGGAAGCAGAACCAAAGGATTGTTGGGATGCCTGAGGGCATTGAGGAAGCAGAGGCGCCAAGTATTTGGTGAGAATGCTGGATGGAGATGTTGATGGGGCCTTCAACCATCTTCTTGAAGTGGATTGGGTGCACAGGGCGCTGAGGAGGAGGCCGCAGGTGGGGGAACAGCCGAGTGCGATGGTGGCGAGGCTGCATCTATTTTTGGACAAGGAGAAAATTTGGAATGGGTGAGGCCAGCAAAAAATGAGCTGCAGGTCTACCAGGGCCTGGGTGCAGAGCTGCCAAAGTGAAGGGCCGGGTTCAACCGGATAAAGGCTGCCCTCTTTAAGAAGGTGGTGAAGTTCGGGTTTTTCTACCCTGTGGGTGACACGTTAGAAGCAGGGGTTTAATTTTGACTCGTCAAAGGAGGCGATGGACTTTATGAGGGACCATGGACAAGGAGGAGCGTGAGGACATTGAACTTTGGGGAGGAGTTTTGCACTGTCAGGTGTATGGAGTAGGCAGTTTGGGGTGGGTTTCGCCAGGGGAGCGGTGGATGACGAGTGTGCCTTTTGTTTCTCTTTGTTTGTTAGTGGTTGGGAAGATCGGGGTGGGGGAGGGGGTGAGTGTAAATCAGAAACCTCGGGCAAGGGCCACCATGTTGGCTGGGCAGGCTAGTCAACAGGAGTGAGAGGGAAGTTGTTTGAGGGGTGGGGTGGAAGAGGAGCTGGGGTTGCTGACGTGGATGTGGTTGGTGTGGAGCAGTTGGGAAGGGACAGATGGCGGCGGACCTCAGAGTGTGGGCCTGGAGGGGCGCGTGACATGGGCCGGGGCGCGTGACATGGGCCGGGGCTGGCTTAAAAAGGGGAGCAGGGGTCGGCTGGTCACGTGGAACATGCGAGGGTTGAATGGGCCAGTTAAACAATTGTGTGTGATCACGCATTTGAGGAGTCTGAAGGCAGATGTTGTGTTCTTGTAGAAGATGCATCTGAAGTTGGAGAATCAGACGGGGCTGAGGAAGGGATGGATGGGCAGATGTTCCACACAGGGCTGGATATAAAGACAAGGTGGGTGTCGGTGTCGGTTAATAAGAGGGTGGTGTTTTAGGTGGGTGGCGTTGTGGCCGATCCGGGGGGGCATTGTGGCCAATCCAGGGGATAGGTATGTGATGGTCAGTGGGAAGTTGGGAGGGGATGCCGGTAGTCCTGGTCAACGTTTATACCTTGAATTGGGACGACGTGGACTTTATGGGGTGGACGTTGGGGAGGATTCTGGACCTGGACACGCATCAGCTGATCTTGAGGGGGGGCGGGGGATTTCAATAAGGTCTGAACTAGTCATCGAGGGTGTCGGCGGTGGCTAGGGAGTTGAGGGGGTGCATGGAGCGCATGGGGAGGGCGGACCCATGGAAGTTTGGGAGGCCAAGGTCAAAGAAGTTTTCATACTTCTCCCATGCGCACTTGGCGTACTCCCGGATTGATTTTTTTCATAATGGACAAGGTGCTGCGCGGGGGTTGGCCGACTCAAAGTATTCAGTGATTGAGGTCTCGGACCACGTGCCGCATTGGGTGGGTTTGGGGAAAGCCCAACGGCTGCAGTGGAGGTGAGATGTGGAGCTGTTGGTGGATGAGGGTGTGTGTGAACGGGTGAGGACTGCCATCCGGAGCTACCTGGAGTTGAATGACCCAGGGGAGGTCACAGCCGCCACGCTGTGGGTGGTGCTCAAGGCTGGTCAAGGGGGGAATTTATTTCGAGCGGGCAAACAGGAGAGAGTGGAGCAGGATGAGAGGGCAAGGCTGCTAGATCAGATTCTGAGGATGGACCGGAGGTGCGCAGTGGTGCCGGAGGAGGGGCTGTTAAGGGAGAGACTGAGGCTCCGGATGGAATTTGGATTACTGTACATGGGGAAGGCAGTGGGGCAGTTGCGGAGGGCCAGAAGGGCAGTGTACGATCACGGGGAGAAGATGAGTAGGATGCAGGCCCACGAGTTGAAGCAGGCAGTGGCGAGGGAGATCCGTATGGTGAGGGACGAGAGGGGTATGGTGGTAATCGACTCAGAGAGGGTGAATGGGCATTTGAGGCCTTTGATAGCAGGCTGTATGGCAGGCTGTATGAGTTGGAGCCCCCAACGTGGTAAGAGGGGATGCTGTGGTTCCTGGATGGGTTGAAGTTCCCCAAGGTGGAGGGGGAATGGGAGCGGGGCCCCCGAGAGGGCTGAGGAAGGTGATGGTTGGCATGGGATGCAGGCAGGGAAGGCCTGGGGTCAGACGTGTTCGGAGTAGAGTTTTATCAAACGTTATCAAACGTCAGAGGTAGGTTCTTTACGCAAAGAGTAGTGAGGCCGTGGAATGCCCTACCTGCTACAGTAGTGAACTCGCCAACATTGAGGGCATTTAAAAGTTTATTGGATAAACATATGGATGATAATGGCATAGTGTAGGTTAGATGGCTTTTGTTTCGGTGCAACATTGTGGGCCGAAGGGCCTGTACTGCGCTGTATTGTTCTATGTTCTATGTTTAGGGTGGAGCTGGGGCCACATCTGGGGAGGACCTTTAATGAGGCGAGGGAGAGGGGGATCTTTCCCCCACACTGTCACAGGCTTTCATCTCCCTGATTTTAAAGAAGGATAAGGACCCAGAGCAGTGTGGGTCGTACCGCCCGATATCACTGCTGATGCTAAGCTGTTGGCGAAGGTGCTTGCATGCCGAATTAAGGATTGTGCGCCGGGGGCTGATAGGGGAGGACCAAACTGGATTTGTGAAGAAAGGCAGTTGGCGGTGAATGTGCGGAGGTTACTTAATGTGATTATGATACCCTCGGGGAGCAGGAGGTGGAGATGGACGTGGTGAAGGCTTTTGATTGGGTGAAGTGGCCTATTTGTTTGAGGTGTTGAGACCGTTTGGGTTCGGGCAGGGGTTTGTGAATTGGGTCTGACTGTTGTATAAGGCGCCGGTAGTAAGCATTCGGACTAACTGAGTGAGTTCAGTGTGTTTTAGGTTACATCGTGGGGTGACACAGGGGTGCCCACCCTGCCCGCTGCTTTTCACCTTGACGATAAGAGGTATTGGCAATGGCGCTTAGGGCGACGAGGGATTTGGTAAGGGATTGAATGGGGGGTGCGGCATAGGGTTTCGCTATATGCGGATGATTTGCTATTATATATCTCGGACCCGACGGGCAGCATTAGAGATTATAGGGGAACTTGGCTGGTTTTCGGGATATAAATTGAACATGGGAAAGTATGAAGTGTTCCCGATCAATGCCAGAGGGCAAGAAAGCAGGTTAGGGCAGTTGTCGTTTAGGGTAGTGGGATGAGGTTTGGATATATAGGTATTCAGGTGACACGGAGCTGGGCCCAGCTAAATAGATTGAATTTGGCTTGTTGGTGGAGGGAATGAAGGCAGATTTTAAGAGGTGGGATATGTTGTCGCTAACGCTGGCTGGGCGTGTGCAGACAGTGAAAATGACAGTGCTGCCAGGTTTCTGTTTGTGTTCCAGAACCTCCCTATCCTTGTCTCGAAGGGGCGCGGGTGTTGCCGAATTTGATAATTATTATTGGGCGGTGAATATTGAGATGGTGAGGAAATGTATTGTGGAGGAGGAGTCAGCCTGGGGGGGTGGGTGAAGGCGGCGTCGTGTAGGGGAACAGGTTTAAGGGCTCTGTTGTTGGCTCTCTGCTGTTCTCGCCGGCCAGGTACTCTGTGAGCCCAGTGGTGGTACCGATATTAAACGTGTTTGGGCAGTGCGGGCAACATTTTTAGCTGGAGAGTATGTCACTGTCGACACCGATTTGCAACATTTTGGGCTGGAGGGTATGTCGCTGTGGACACAGATTTGCAACAAGCACGGTTTTGTGCCAGCAGGGCTGGACGCGAGGTTTCGGGGATGGCGGCAACTGGGGATTGAGTATTTCAGGGACTTGTTTATATGGGCAAATTCACGGGGCTGGAGGAGTTCGAGGAACTGTACGAGTTGCCCAAGAGGAATGGCTTTAGGTATCTGCAGGAAATGGATTTCGTGAGGAGAAAAGTGCAGTCACTCCTGGGGCTGCTGCCCCTGGTGTTCATCGAAAAGCATAGAATCCCTACAATGCAGATTGGTCATTTGACCCATCGAGTCTGCACCAACCCTTCACATGAGTATTCCACCCATGACCACTCGCCACACCCTGCCTTATCCCTGCAACCCCATAACCTAACCTGAACATCCCTGGACACTAAGGGGCAATTTATCATGGCTAATCCACCTACCCCGTACATCTTTGGGCTGTGGGAGGAAAGTTGAGCATCCGGAAGAAACCCACGCAGATATGAGGAGAAAGTACAAACTCCACACAGACAGTGACCCAATGCCGGAATTGAACCCAGGTCTCTGGTGTTATGAGGCAGCAGTGCTAACCACTGTGCAACAGTGCCGCACCAGGATGAGCTGTTATCAGAGGATGAAATAGGGAGGGGAAGATGTTGGATATTTATAAGGAATTGATGGGAGGGGGAGGGGGCCCGGTGGAGGATATTAAGCACAAGTGGGAGGAGGAACTGGGTAGGGAGTTGCGGGCCGGGACGTGGACAGAAGCCTCACAGAGGGTGAACGTGTCCTCATCGTGTACGAGGTTAAGTCTCATCCAGTTTAGTGGTGCATACAGCCCACATGGCGATGGCGAGGATAGCTGTCGGTGTGTGCGCGGAGGGACCTGCGAATCATAGCCATATGTTGTGGGCGTGTCCAAGATTGAGGGGGTTCTGGCAGGGGTTCTCGGACGTGACGTCTGCGGTGTTGGGTGTGGGTCAGAGTCTGTAGGTAGTGACATTTGGTGTGTCAGAAGACGCGGGAGTCCGGGGGAGGGGAGAGGCCGATGTATTGGCCTTTGCCGCCCTGATAGCTCTCAGACGGATTTGTTGGGTTGGAGGGACTTGGAGCGGGGGAAGGCAGGAGTGTGGGTGAGCGACCTGGCAGAATTCCTGAGGTTGGAGAAGGTCACGTTTACTCTGCAGGTGTTTGGTAAAATAGTTCACCCGGAGATGGAAACCGTTCATTGATTTCTTCAAGGAGAATTGAGGGGTCAGCAAGGGGGAGGAGGGTTAAAATGGAGAAGTCAGGACGTGGCGGGGTATTGGTGTCGGGGGTTGTGGTTCTTTGTTCGGTTGGTGTGTTCTTCTTCTGATATTATGTGCATATCTGTAAAAAGTCTTGAATAAAAATATTTTCAAAAAGAAAAGTTAAATGTCTTCAGTTTAGAATGCATATTGCTAGTGTAGGGCAAGTATGATCCAAGTCTAATATATTATTAAATATTAACAATTAAGCAACGCAAGTACTTTTCGAATTTTTAGAAGCCACCATAATCAAATGCAATAAGATTGTAACCAGTTTATATGTTCTGGGATAAAGAATAACCCTAGAAGATGGTGCTCATCTTCCACAAACATCTTAAGGTATCGAGGGAAAAATAAAGCAATTCCTTTTCTGTCTTTTTTTCTGCCTTATCCATAGTTCTATTCACCTCGTTTCCTAACTTTTCTTTAACCGTAATGTTTTACCTGACATCGTTACACATTCAGTGTTCACCAGGACCACCACATGAAACTTGTTGACAAGTCACAGACTTACAGGAGGCCATTCAGCCTTTTGTGGCTGCGCTGGCTCTCTGGCTGAGCAATGTACCAGGTGCCTGTCTTCTCCCCATAACCCTTCACGTTCTTCATTTTCAGATAACAATCCAATTACCTCCTGAATCCTCAATTGAACCTGTCTCCAGCACATTCTCAGGCACTGCAGTTCAGAGCTTAACCACTCGCTGCAGAAAGAAGTTTCTCCTCATGACTCCATTGTTCTTTTGCTGATAACCTTCAATCTGTGCCCTCTCATCCGTGATCCTTCCACCACAGGGAACAGTTTCTTCCCATCTACTCTTTCCAGACACTTCATGATTTCGGACACTTCTAAAATATCGCCTCTTAACCTTTCCTTCTGAAAAAGTCCCAACTTTTATCTGTTTAGATAACTGAAGTTCCTCAGCACTGCCACCATTCTCGTGAATCTTATCTGCACTGTCTCTAATACCTTCACATTTTGCCTAAAGTGTGGTGCCTGTAACAGGATGCAATACGCTATTTGAGGCCAAACCAGTGTTTTATACAAGGTTAACATAGTCTCCTTGCTCTTTTACTCTATACCCCCACTGATAAAGCCCAATTAAAAAATATTTGGACACTCAATTACTTTGAATAGCAACTATTAAGCATTACATTGCAATAATAATTCTGCAATAATGCACATTATGAATATGGTGTCTTCTTTCAAAAATATGGTGAGCTTGAATATAACATTAAAACATAAGAAATAGGAGGAAGCGGCAGCATTTAGGCCCTTGAGCTTACTCCACCATTTAAGATGATCATGGTTAATCTGATTTGTGGTCTTAACTCTACTTTCTTACCTGCCCCTCTCCAGCCCTTGAATTGTACAGTCATAATTCATGAAAGTAGCACTGTAACTCACTCCCAATTCAATTTTGGAAGCAACAGATTTCAAAGTATGCGGCTGATATAAATATTAAAAAACTTTACCCCAAACTTACCGTTAAACACTTTTTGTGTCGTTTCTCCTTAATGTGCTTAAAGGCAGATGACACAGATTGAAGCAGCACATCACAAAGTTTACAGGTGTACTTTGCAGAAGGGCAGCTTCGGGCACGCTGAAATAAAATGAAGCACAAATTAGAAATTGTGGCACTTTAGAAGTATTTAAGAATGTTAATCTGTTATATCAAAGTTAAATGTGAAAACCAGTATAGTCAACATTGCTTAATATTAATGCAGATATTTCAACATAATTCTGTGCCATAAATTCCATGAGTCTTTTGCCCACATTGTATTGTGCCAATACCCCAACAATGTAACATCTTAAAAGGGTGGCTAAGTGTGATTATGATGGAATTAAAAACATTTATGGAGTTAAAATTTAATTTGGCATATTCTACATAAACACAGCTTCTTAACTGCATTTATAGCTTCTTTGGGTCAGTAACAATGACCAACAAATTTGGTGTACGCCAACAATGTGAGAGACCATAAGACATGGGAGCAGAATTAGGCCACTCGAACCATCGCGTCTGCTCCGCCATTCAATCATGGCTGATATCTTTCTCATCCCCATTCTCTTGCCTTTTCTCCATAACCCCTGATCCCCTTATTAATCAAGAACCTATCTATCTCTGTCTTAACGACACTTAGTGATTTTGCCTCCACAGCCTTCTGCGGCAGAGTTCCACAGATTCACTATCCTCTGGTTGAAGAAATTCCTCCTCGTCTCTGTTTTAAAGGATCGCCCCTTTAGAGCTCTGGAAAGAACTTCTTTCATTGTTTGACATGCAAGTAGTCCTGTGTTGTAGCTTCACCGGGTTGAAACATTTAGACATGCCTGGAATGCCCTCCAGCACTCTTCATTGAACCAGAGTTCATCTCTCAGCTTGATGTAATGGTTTTGTGAAGGATATGCTGGGCCATAAGGTTACAGTTGTTTGTTGTTTACAATACTCCTGCTGCTGATGGCCCACAGTGCCTCATGGATGCCAGGCTTAAGTCACTAGATCTGTTTGAAACTATCCTAGATTGCATGGTGGTAATGCCACACAACTCAATGTGAAGTTCATCGGTGACAGAAAGATCGCTGAGGACAAGATCAAGTAAGTTTTTTCCACTTGCTGGTTCCCTCACCACCTGCCACAGACCTGGTCTAGTAGCTATGTCCTTTAAGTCAGTAGTGGTGCTATCACGCCAGTCCTGGTAATGGACAGAAGTCCCCACCCAGAGTACATTCTGTGCTTTTGACCCCCCTCAGTGCTTCCTCCAAGTGGTGTTCAACATGGAGAACTACTGATTCGTCAGCTGAGGGAGGCAATAGATGGTAACCATCTATTGTAAGTTTCCTTGTCCATTTCTGAGTTAATGCCATGAGACTTCACAGAGCAGATGTTGAGGACTCCCTCCTGACTGTATCCCACTGTGCTGCCATCTCTGGTGGATCTATCCAGTTGTGGGATAGACATAACCTTGGGATGGTGATGGTGTCTGGGACATACCTGAAAGGCATTACTCAAGTGAGTGTGGTCATGTCAGGTTGTTGCTTGAATAAACTGTGGGACAGCTCTCCCAACCTTTGCAAAAGTCCTCAGACATACGGAAGCCCTCATAATACACATGAAAACCTAATGTGGTTTATTTACCAAGCACTCCTGTGTTAGTTTCAACCTACTGTCAATTTGGACTTCCAGATATCTTTCATTTTCCATACATGAATGGAAAAGAGTATGATTTTTATTCTCGCCTCAAGCCTCCCTACATCTGAAAACCTTCACATTGGAGATATTAGGGACAAATGTCACTTCCCTTTTAAATGGCATTGGGGACTGCGATGCAAGATTAACCCATGCCTGTCCCCTCCAATGCAGCAACACTCTTGTGGTGCCTAAATGCAGCAGTAGGCTTATTTGTATGAGGTTACTAAAGCCAGCCTGCACTTCCTAAAAAGAGCCAGAGCTGTGCCAGATTGTCCTGCAAAATTGCCTGCCGTTTCCCCCCAATGAATGTCTTCCATCAGGTGGTTTGCAGCAATGGTGAAAAGCATTAAATGAGGCAAAGGCACATGCAAAACAGGCAAAAGAGGAATGCACAAGAGTGCATTAGTTAGTTTAGATATGGGATATTGGATAGTTTGTTTGATAAAGTTGGATTGGAGTGTTAGCTTTGTGGCAAAGGATACATACATAGATACATAGGAGATAGGAGCTGGAGGAGGCCTTTTGGCCCTTCGAGGCTGCTCCGCCATTCATCACAATCATGGCCTCTTGAATATATTCAAAGTTTTAGCTTCACCTACTTCCTGTGGTAATGAATTCCACAGGCTCACCACTCTTTGTGTGAAGAAATGTCTCCTTATCTCTGTCCGAAATGGTTTACCCTGATACTTTGATGATCCTTAACAGATGGTTGCCAAGGCATGAACTGTTGGTTTTGTCCTGTTCATGTGTGTAACAAATAAAAATATATACATGCCTAACAGGGAAACAGAAGAAAGGCCACAGATTTCCAAACAAATTGAAATACACTTGAGCAAATAGTAAATGCACACATCACATCTAAAATACGAAATTCCCCGCAACAGAATCTAAATGTTTTAAGCATGCTATAAAATTTATCTTATCAACTGTGGCCCTAGCCAAAAGCCTGCTGGGAAAAGTGGACAAATAAAAGGGATACTAAGCCTGCTGGGAAACGTGGCCAAGTGAAAGAGACATCAAGTGCCGAGAGTGCAGATTCTAAAACAGCTCTGCAGATGGTGGCCCCTGTGACGAATGCTGGATTTTAGATATATTGGATTGTGACATTTGGCAATTTAAGGGTTGAATGCCTGGGATAGAGTGTGTTTGACTGCAGTAGTCATGTTTTTAAAATAATCTTGTTTTGCAAGACCAGAAAGCTTTTCAGAGATGAATTTGACCAAAGCAAAAACAGCCTAAGTTAATGCAATGTTGATTGAGAGGGTGTTCCTGTGGAGCTGATGTGTTTTCAGCCTGCGGGGTTAATTTGTTTTTCAACTTGGAGAAATAATGTAATTGCTGGATGGAGCTAAGGTATTCAGACATTTTGAGAATGCTTTTTGAGTTGAGTTCTAATCTGGACCACAAATAAATTTGTTCGCACAGTAGGATAGTTAAAAAAAAAAAGAGTAATAGTATTTAAAGCAGAGCACACTTGTCTGAGGACAAAGCTGAAACAAACCAGTTCAAACAATTTTTGAAAACATCCAACCAATATTGAAGACTTGTGTCCAGAACTTGACGCATCCCTAGTCAAGCTGTTCCAGTACAGCTACAGTATTTAAGTTTAAAATTACTTATCTTGCAGGAGCAGCACTTGGAGTTTCAGCGGGAGCAGAGTGCAGGGGCTGCCGGTAGGTGAGTATATAAGTTTAAAATCACTTACCTTGCAGGAGCAGCACTTGGGGTTTCGACGGGAGCGGAGTGCAGGGGCTGCCGGTGGGTGAGTATTTAAGTTTGAAACACTTACCTGGTCCCGTTTCTGTTCTTCTTTGCTGTTTTATTTTTTTTTGTATTTTTTAAGGCGGGAACCGGAAGTTCGACCCGCGGACTTCTGGGAAGCGGCGTGCAGGGGCTGCCGGTAGGTGAGTATTTAAGTTTAAAATTACTTACCTTGCACGAGCAGCACATGGAGTTTCAGCGGGAGCGGAGTGCAGAGGCTGCTGGTGGGTGAGTATTTAAGTTTAAAATTACTTACCTTGCAAGAGCAGCACTTGGAGTTTCGGCGGGAGCGGAGTGCAGGGGCTGCCGGTAGGTGAGTATTTAAGTTTAAAATTACTTACCTTGCAGGAGCAGCACTTGGAGTTTCAGCGGGAGCGGAGTGCAGGGGCTGCTGGTAGGTGAGTATATAAGTTTAAAATCACTTACCTTGCAGGAGCAGCACTTGGGGTTTCGACGGGAGCGGAGTGCAGGGGCTGCCGGTGGGTGAGTATTTAAATTTGAAACACTTACCTGGTCCTGTTTCTGTTCTTCTTTGCTGTTTTATTCTTTTTTGTATTTTTTAAGGCGGGAACCGGAAGTTCGACCCGCGGACCTCTGGGAAGGTTCCCCCCCCCCCCCCCCCCCCCCCCCCCCTCACCAATAAATTCTGGTGGAGAGGAAACCCGAGACACTACACGTGTAGTGTCTCCCACCCGCCCGCCCTCCTCCTCTAACCGAATAATAAAACCCATTGGTGTGAGGTAAGTGCCATAGTATATTATTATTATTATTTTTTTATATTTATTTATTTATTTATTAGCCAGATCTTGGTTGATAGTTAGAGGGATGGCAGGGAAGGGAGTGCAATGTTCCTCCTGCAGGATGTTTGAGGTGAGGGATGCCGTTAGTGTCCCTGCTGATTTTACCTGCAGAAAGTGCAGCCATCTCCAGCTCCTCCAAGACCGAGTTAGGGAACTGGAGCTGGAGTTGGATGAACTTCGGATCATTCGGGAGGCAGAGGGGGTCATAAATAGCAGCTTCTGGGAATTAGTTACACCAAAGATTGGAGATAGATGGGTAACTGTTAGAGGGACTGGGAAGAAGCAGTCAGTGCAGGTATCCCCTGCGGTCGTTCCCCTGAGTAACAAGTATACCGCTTTGGATACTTGTGGGGGGGGGGGGGGGGGACTTACCAGGGGTAAGCCATGGGGTACGGGCCTCTGGCACAGAGTCTGTCCCTGTTGCTCAGAAGGGAAGGGGGAGAGGAGAAGAGCATTAGTAATTGGGGACTCGATAGTCAGGGGCACAGATAGGAGATTTTGTGGGAGCGAGAGAGACTCACGTTTGGTATGTTGCCTCCCAGGTGCAAGGGTTCGTGATGTCTTGGATCGTGTTTTCCGGGTCCTTAAGGGGGAGGGGGAGCAGCCCCAAGTCGTGGTCCACATTGGCACTAACGGCATAGGTAGGAAAGGGGACAAGGATGTCAGGCAGGCTTTCAGGGAGCTAGGATGGAAGCTCAGAACGAGAACAGAGTTGTTATCTCTGGGTTGTTGCCCGTGCCACGTGATAATGAGATGAGGAATAGGGAGAGAGAGCAATTAAACACGTGGCTACAGGGATGGTGCAGGCGGGAGGGATTCAGATTTCTGGATAACTGGGGCTCTTTCTGGGGAAGATAGGACCTCTACAGACAGGATGGTCTACATCTGAACCCGAGGGGCACAAATATCCTGGGGGGGGAGATTTGTTAGTGCTCTTTGGGGGGGTTTAAACTAATGCAGCAGGGGCATGGGAACCTGGATTGTAGTTTTAGGGTACGGGAGAATGAGAGTAGAGAGGTCAGGTGCACAGATTTGACGTCGCAGGAGGGGGCCAGTGTTCAGGTAGGTGGTTTGAAGTGTGTCTACTTCAATGCCAGGAGTATACGAAATAAGGTAGGGGAACTGGCAGCATGGGTTGGTACCTGGGACTTGGATGTTGTGGCCATTTCGGAGACATGGATAGAGCAGGGACAGGAATGGATGTTGCAGGTTCCAGGGTTTAGGTGTTTTAGTAAGCTCAGAGAACGGGGGGGGGGGGGGGGAGTGGCACTGCTAGTCAAGAGCAGTATTACGGTGGCGGAGAGGGTGCTAGATGGGGACTCTTCTTCCGAGGTAGTATGGGCTGAGGTTAGAAACAGGAAAGGAGAGGTCACCCTGTTGGGAGTTTTCTATAGGCCTCCAAATAGTTCTAGGGATGTAGAGGAAAGGATGGTGAAGATGATTCTAGATAGGAGCGAAAGTAACAGGGTAGTTATTATGGGAGACTTTTACTTTCCAAATATTGACTGGAAAAGATATAGTTCGAGTACATTAGATGGGTTGTTTTTTGTACAATGTGTGCAGGAGGGTTTCCTGACACAATATGTTGACAGGCCAACAAGAGGCGAGGCCACTTTGGATTTGGTTTTGGGTAATGAACCAGGCCAGGTGTTGGATTTGGAGGTAGGAGAGCACTTTGGGGACAGTGACCATAATTCGGTGACGTTTACGTTAGTGATGGAAAGAGATAAGTATACACCGCAGGGCAAGAGTTATAGCTGGGGGGGGGGGGGGGGGAAGGGCAATTATGATGGATTTGGCATGACTTGGGGGGGATAGGTTGGCGAAGTAGGCTGCAAGTGTTGGGCACACTGGATAAGTGGAGCTTGTTCAAGGAACAGCTACTGCGTGTTCTGGATAAGTACGTACCGGTCAGGCAGGGAGGAAGGCGTTGAGCGAGGGAACCGTGGTTTACCAAAGAGGTGGAATCTCCTGTTAAGAGGAAGAGGAGGCCTATGTGAAGATGAGGTGTGAAGTTTCAGTTGGGGCGATGGATAGTTACAAGGTAGAGAGGAAGGATCTAAAGAGAGAGCTAAGACGAGCAAGGAGGGGACATGAGAAGTATTTGGCAGGTAGGATCAAGGAAAACCCAAAAGCTTTCTATAGGTCTGTCAGGAATAAAAGAATGACTAGGGTAAGAGTAGGGCCAGTCAAGGACAGGGATGGGAAGTGGTGTGTGGAGTCTGAAGAGATAGGCGAGATACTAAATGAATATTTTTTGTCTGTACTCACTCAGGAAAAGGATAATGTTGTGGAGGAGAATGCTGAGACCCAGGCTATTAGAATAGATGGCATTGAGGTACGTAGGGAAGAGGTGTTGGCAATTCTGGACAGGCTGAAAATAGATAAGTCCCCGGGGCCTGATGGGATTTATCCTAGGATTCTCTGGGAGGCCAGGGAAGAGATTGCTGGGCCTTTGGCTTTGATTTTTATGTCATCATTGGCTACAGGAATCGTGCCAGAGGACTGGAGGTTAGCAAATGTGGTCCCTTTGTTCAAAAAGGGGAGTAGAGACAACCCAGGCGACTATAGACCGGTGAGCCTCACGTCTGTTGTGGGTAAAGTCTTGGAGGGGATTATAAGAGACAAGATTTATAATCATCTAGATAGGAATAATATGATCAGGGATAGTCAGCATGGTTTTGTGAAGGGTAGGTCATGCCTTACAAACCTTATAGAGTTCTTTGAGAAGGTGACTGAACAGGTAGATGAGGGTAGAGCAGTTTATGTGGTGTATATGGATTTCAGTAAAGCGTTTGATAAGGTTCCCCACGGTAGGCTATTGCAGAAAATACGGAGGCTGGGGATTGAGGGTGATTTAGAGATGTGGATCAGAAATTGGCTAGCTGAAAGGAGACAGAGAGTGGTGGTTGATGGGAAATGTTCAGAATGGAGTTCAGTTACAAGTGGCGTACCACAAGGATCTGTACTGGGGCCGTTGCTGTTTGTCATTTTTATCAATGACCTAGAGGAGGGCGCAGAAGGGTGGGTGAGTAAATTTGCGGACGACACTAAAGTCGGTGGTGTTGTCGACAGTGCAGAAGGATGTAGCAGGTTACAGAGGGACATAGATAAGCTGCAGAGCTGGGCTGAGAGGTGGCAAATGGAGTTTAATGTAGAGAAGTGTGAGGTGATTCACTTTGGAAGGAATAACAGGAATGCGGAATATTTGGCTAATGGTAAAGTTCTTGGAAGTGTGGATGAGCAGAGGGATCTAGGTGTCCATGTACATAGATCCCTGAAAGTTGCCACCCAGGTTGATAGGGTTGTGAAGAAGGCCTATGGAGTGTTGGCCTTTATTGGTAGAGGGATTGAGTTCCGGAGTCAGGAGGTCATGTTGCAGCTGTACAAAACTCTGGTACGGCCGCATTTGGAGTATTGCGTACAGTTCTGGTCACCGCGTTATAGGAAGGACGTGGAAGCTTTGGAGCGGGTGCAGAGGAGATTTACCAGGATGTTGCCTGGTATGGAGGGAAAATCTTATGAGGAAAGGCTGATGGACTTGAGGTTGTTTTCGTTGGAGAGAAGAAGGTTAAGAGGAGACTTAATAGAGGCATACAAAATGATCAGGGGGTTAGATAGGGTGGACAGTGAGAGTCTTCTCCCGCGGATGGAAATGGCTAGCACGAGGGGACATAGCCTTAAACTGAGGGGTAATAGATATAGGACAGAGATCAGAGGTAGGTTCTTTACGCAAAGAGTGGTGAGGCCGTGGAATGCCCTACCTGCAACAGTAGTGAACTCGCCAACATTGAGGGCATTTAAAAGTTTATTGGATAAGCATATGGATGATAATGGCATAGTGTAGGTTAGATGGCTTTTTGTTTCGAAGCAACATCGTGGGCCGAAGGGCCTGTACTGCGCTGTATCGTTCTATGTTCTAACACCGGCATCTACTCTGCAATGTGGAAAATTGCCCAGGTGTGTCCTGTACACGAGAAACATGACAAATCCAACCCAGCCAGTTACTGCCCTATCAGTCTACTCTCCATCATCAGCAAAAAGATAGGAGGAGTCATCAACAGTGTTATCAAGTGGCACTTACTCAGCAATAACTTGCTCACGGACGCTCAGTTTGGGTTCTGCCAGGGTCACTTAGCTCCTGTCCTCATTACATCCTTGGTTCAAACATGGTCAAAAGAGCGGAATCCAAGAGGTGAGGTGAGAGTGGCTGCCCTTGACAGCAAGGCAGCATTTGACTGAGTATGGCATCAAGGAGCCCGAGCTAAACAGGAGTCAATGGGAATAAGGGGAATAACTCTCCGCTGTTTGGAGTCATACCTGGCACAAAGGAAGATGGTTGTGGTGGTTGGAGGTCAATCATCTCAACTCCAGGACATCACTACACGAGTTCCTCAGGTTAGTGTACTAGGCCCAACCATCTTCAGCTGCTTCATCAATAACCTCCCTTCCATCATAAGGTCAGAGGTGGGGATGTTTGCAGATGACTGCACAATGTTCAGCACCATTCGAGACTCCTCAGATAATGAAGCAGTCCATGTCCATGTGTAGCAAGATCTGGACAATATCCAGACTTGGGCTGACAAGTGGCAAGTTACATGCGCGGAGCACAAGTGCCAGGAAATGACCATCTCCTACAAGAAAGGATCTAACCACCGCCCCTTGACATTAAATTGCTGAATCCCCCACAATCAACATCCTGAGGGTTACCATTGATCAGAAACTGAACTGGACTCGCCACATTAATACTGTGGCTACCAGGACAGGTCAAAGGCTAGGAATCCTACGGTGAGTAACTCACCTCCTGACCCACCAAAGCCTGTCCACCATCTACAAGGTACAAGTCAGGAGTGTAATGGAATACTCTCTACGTGCCTGAATGAGTGCAGCTCCAACAACACTCAAGAAGCTCAACACCATCCAGGACAAAGCAGCCCACTTGATTGCTCCCCCTTCCACAAACATTTAAACCCTCCACCACTGGTGAACAGTGGCATCTGCAAGATAAATTGCAGTAACTCACCAAGGTTCCTTAGACAGCACCTGCCATGCCCACGTCCAGTGCCTTCTAGAAGGACAAGAACAGCAGATACCTGGGAACTGCACCACCTTGAAGTTCCCCTCCAAGTCACTCACTACCTTGACTTGGGAATATATCACTATTCCTTCACTGACAAAGTATTCTTTCTGCACAATTTTATGAAATAGTATTAAAATATTGGGGTTTCGGTCCAGTATTCGCAACATCCTGGCAGTGAGCACAGTGAGACTACATACACCTCAAGGACTGCAGCAGTTCAAGAAGGCAACTCACCACTGCCTTCTGAAGGCCAATTAGGGATGGGTAATAAATGCTGGCCTAACCAGCAACGCCCACATCCCATAAATTAATTTTTAAAAAGTCTGCAGGGGTTCTAACTGGAGCCAAATCTGTTGCTCTATGCCACTGCAGTGTAAGCTGTATGTTCTTTTCCTTTCTTGTTGTTTATTTGGCAATTGAGATAGTAATTAAGGGTATTGTATTTACAGTAATAATTTCTATTTCTTCATGCAATCACTCCGGGGACAAAGTATTCTTTCGGCACAATTTTATGAAATAATATTAAAATATTGGGGTTTCGGTCCAGTATCCTAGTCACTGTTGGGGTCTCGTCTGGGATCATAATATCCCCAATTGTGATATCGATCGTTATCCACAAATGGAAGCCAGAGGCGAGAGATGGAAATAAGGTCCGGGAATGAACACCTGGGAAGAGGAAGGATGAGACATAAGTGGGTGTGAAATATAGCAGGCCATGAACATCAGCATTTGCTGTGGTCTGTCCGATGAAAGGGGAGGCGGTCATCAGTTACATGTAGGATTTGCATCTCAGCAATCGGACACACAATCCCCAAGATATAAACATAACGCAGAAGTGACTGTGGCATGAGAAACCTCGAGGAAGAACAATTGCAGAAGAAGAACATGAGCCTCCAGCTTGAAGACGGAGTCGGATTCCTGCTTGTGCCTGGCCAGTGCGATTGGGTGGTGATGTCTCCACAGGTTCACTAAAAGTTATTAGATAAGTATTAACAGGTCAACCTATGCTTATGAATTAATAGTGGTAATACAGGAATGAAGAATAATTTGTGTGCTTTTGATAAAGTGTATGATAGACCCTCTCTTGTAGTAGTGATAAGTTTTGGGATTTTTATACTGTATGTAAAAAAGAAGTGATTTGATTCAAAGTTAAAGGCGTTGTGTCTATCAATCAACTCGCGGGAGGGTCCTGGTCAACACAAAGTAACAAAACCGGTCTATGTAAAAAAAACTACTTTACTTTTCTGAGTCTGAAGATAAATTCTTGGCGTAGTCTTTCTTCAGCTTGATGTAATCCAGCGCATTGGTCTGCTGTTAATTTGGATTCATCAATAACAGGTGCATTGAAGTCTTGCACGTGTTCAATTCTTTTCATTTTCTTGGACATCTTTTGACCTTCAAAAGAAATTAACCTCAAATTATAACCACCACACACGAATAATACCATAGCTTCAAAAAGGATTCTGTCATTAGACAATTTGAAAAGCTAAACAAAATATTTCAGTGTCATAATCACAATGGCAGGAGGCCATTTGGCCCATCAAGTACATGCTGGTTCTTGTAGAGCAATTCAATCAATCCCAGTCCCCTACTCTATCCCCAAGTTTATTTCCCTCAAGTATCTATCCAATTTCCTTGCAAATTCATTGATCCGCCACCCTCAGAGACGGCACGTCCCAGGCTTTTACCCCTCGCTGCATAAAACGGTCATCCTCACATGCCCCTGATCTCTTATCCAAAACCTTAAATCTCTGTCTTTATGACGAAATGAAATGAAAGTCGCCATAGTCTCCAAGGACCACAGGCTGCTCTCCCCCTTTGAGAGAGCTGACTGGTGGTGGTTTAACTTGAAGGTCACCATACTCAGGCAAGGGGCAAGATTGAGCAAGGAGGGCCTTCATGGATAACCTCAGCTGATACGAGAATTGAACCCATCATTCTGCATCATGAACCAGCCGTCCAACTAACTGAACTGACCAACCCCTGAATCATCTAAGTGAAACAGAGTTTCTTCATCTGGTTTATCTATACCGATCATAATCTTACACTCTTATCAATAACCCTCTCTCAACCACCTATGTTCCAAGAACAGCCTTAGCTTCTACAAGTTAGTCATGTAGGCAAAATCCCTCATCCCTGGAACCATTCTGGTCAACCTCAACAGCCTCTCAAGGATTCTCACATTCATCCTCGAGTGTGGTGACCAGAACTGGATGCAATATTCCACTTGTGACCTAACTAGAGTTTTATGAAGTTTCAGCATAACTTCCCAGCATTTGTACTCAAAGTCTTTATTTATGAAGCCCAAGATCCCATATGCTTTCTAACTACTCCATGTCCTGCCACCTTTGAGGCTTTATGCACATGAACTCTCAGATCTTGCTGTCCCGGCCCGCTCCTTACAACTGCGCCATTTAGTTCATATTGTCTCCCCTTCTCCCTTCTGTCACAATACCTCACCTCACACTTATATGTATTAAATTTCATATGGCATTGGTCCGCCCACTCTGCTAGCCTATCTACATCCTGTTGTAGTTGATTGGTGTCATCCTCAGTCAGCAACACCTTGTTCGACATAGTCAGCAAATTTTGAAATTTTACTCAGTATTCCAATATCCAAGTCATTTCTTTACAGAAAAGCAGTGATCCTAACACTGACCATCACCTTCCAATCTGACAGACAACCAATTACCAGAACCCGTTCTTTTCTATCCTTAAATCAAAGTTTGAACCACGTTGACGCTGGCTTTCTTATTCCACGAGCCTCAGTTTTATTAACCAGCCTTTTAGGTGGTATTTTGTCAAATACATTCTTAAACTCCATATAAAGAACATCCACTGCATTCCCTTCATCAGTCTTCTCTGTTTCTTCATCAAAAGAATCAATTAAATTGTGAGGCAAACTGTCTTATACAAATTCTTGTTGGCTCTCCTTAATTAACTCAAACTCTCCAACTTACTGTTGGTTCTCCAACACCATCCCCCCATTATTGTTCCCAAACTTTTACCCACCACTGATGTTAAACTGACCAGTCTGTAGTTACTAAGAAATGATCTTACACCCTCTAGAACAAGGATGTCACATTCACTGCCCTCCAATCGCTTGGCACCTAAGATTAGGGAAAGCTCTTTTGCTATTTTTATGCCCACTTCCCTTAGCAACCAAGCTGCAAGGCATGTGGGACCAGGTGATTTATCTACTCTCACTATAGACAGTCTTTCAAATACATCATGCCCATCAATTTTCACTCCATCTGTGACACCCAACACCTCTGTTTCTACCGATATGTTGTCAGCATCGCCTTCCTTAGTTAATGCCTTCCAGAATAAATTAAATTCATTAACAATCTCCCATCAACTATTTCAATTCAGCTGGTTAGACATGATTTACCATGTACAAATCTATGTTGACTATAATTCTTTCGCTTTTTCTCTCTCTCTTGCTAGTCTCAAATAATGCAGCGACAGTTGCAATTAAGGAATAGTCAAGGAAATGTTCCCTTAGACTGGAAGTTACTCATGTATTTCCTAATTTCCATAAAAAGATGGACAAATTTGAGCTAAGGAACCTGAGGCCTAACAGCTGAAATTCATTATTCCTAATAGATTTCATATTTTTTCAGGATCTCAATAAGTTAATGGATGAGGGAAATCCATTGAGGAAAGTAGTCCTTGCTTACCTTGGCTTTTCAAAAGCCTTTGACAAGGTACTTCAATCCTGTGGTTTTCAGAAGAAATTTGAAATATTGGATTAGGAGTTGGCTTTTACCCCACAGTCAAAAGGTTGTTGTTAAAAGTGCAGTCAATTTCGGCGGCACGGTGGTGAAGTGGTTAGCACTGCTGTGTCACGGCGCCGAGGACCCGGGTTCGGTCACGGCCCCGAGTCATTGTCCGTGTGGAGTTTGCACATTGTCCCCATGTCTCACCCCCAGAATCCAAAGATGTGCAGGGTTGGTTAATTGCCATGCTAAATTGCCCCTTAATTGGAAAAAAATAATTGGGTACTCTAAATTATGTTTAAAAAACAGTGCAGTTCGATTTGGAAACATGTCATTAGTAGCGTCTTTCAGAGATTGGTCCTAAGCCCATACTTTTCACACTATTTACTAATGACTTGGACAGCAGTGTTGAGAGGATGAAGTAAATTTTCTCATGATGCCAAAATCTGTGCAAGATTCAAGGGAGTAGATGTCTGGCATCATATCCAAAGGGATTTAATCTCTCCGGGTAGTGGACCACACACTGACAAATGACGATTAATTTAGATAAATGTGATGTCATGCATGTAGATAGGGTCAACTCAGACTAACTATGTACATCACCTGTAGGGTACAATACTGAAAGGTTGAAGGAGAAAATCATCAAGGTAATGCTGTGTGTCGATTGCTAAAGGTTCATAAACAATTAAGGAAACTGTTGCTAAAGCTAACAAGATATGGTAGCACAGTGGTTAGTACTGTTGCTTCACAGCTCCAGGGTCCCAGGTTCGATTCCTGGCTTGGGTCACTGTCTGCGCGGAGTCTGCATGTTCTCAGTGTCAGGGTGGGTTTCCTCCGGGTGCTCCGGTTTCCTCCCACAAGTCGTGCTGTTCGGTAATTTGGACATTCTGAATTCTCCCTCCGTGTAACCGAACAGGTGCCGGAAAGTGACGACTAGGGTCTTTTCACGGTAACTTCATTGCAGTGTTAATGTAAGCCTACTTGTGTCAATAAAGATCATTAATTAATTAATGGAGTTGTATTAACCAAACCATTCGGCATAAATCAAAAACAGTATTTTGACACTGCAGAGGTCGCTACTCAGCCCACATCTAGAAACTGTGGCCAAATTGTGGCATTCCCAAATGGTGGGTGATATAATGGCCTTGTAGAAGTTGCAGAGAACAACAAAACTGATACCTAGCTTAAAGAACCTCAGCTACACAAGGATCTTGATCATTTATTTTAAAAAAGCATTGATAAACAAATCTGTTAGAGGTCTATAAAATAGTTAAACGGCTGGCTAACATCCCTACTGATTATTTCCATTTAACAGATTGGGAAAAGAGTTTAAACAATGTAAGAGTAGGAATAAGACTGGACATAAGATGCCCCTTCTTTTTCCAAAGACTCGTGAACCACTGGAAATCATTGCTGGTTGATTGGGTGTGTTGTGATTCTCTTCCTGTCTTCAAAAGGGAACAGGACTAGTTCCTATCTTTATAGGTTGACCCTTGTGCTATGGTGATCTCGTGGACTAGTTTAACCATCTTAGTGATATGGAGAGGAATTTTAGAGAGTACCTTTTTCCTTATTGGCCCCGGTGCCAGTCTGGTGCATTACACTGAGATTCCTACCCCAGAGATTTTGTACTATTCTAAAATGCACAAATTGCTTCTGGCAGACCCTAACCTAATGTGTCATTGATTCCTTCTTGAGTCACACTTTTGGTGTTCCCTTGCCAAACATTTTATTACCCACTACATTGTATCCCTTAAAATGGCACCAGTTAAATAATGTAGCATTCAGCTCAAGTCACAAATAAAGGTGCTTATTGCCCAATTGTGGAATTGCGTCCTATTAGTATGCACCTGTCCTTTTATATACACATATGCAAAACTAGCGGACAGGAAAGCACCAGCTGGTCCATCACACCTAACCAAAACCATGATGGCTGGACCATCGTGGCTAAACATCAACTTCTCTCTGTCCATCCACCCACACAGCCATGTAATTTCAAGGTTAGGTGAAAAATTCCAGGATTTTATCAGGAAAAAGGTACTCTGTAAAATTCCTCTCCAAAGCCCTCAGATGATTAAACCAGCCCCGGAGATCACATGGGCCAAGGATCAACCTAGAAAGACATTTATCTTCTGTATGATGCAATCCTAGCAGTCAGGAACCAGTCCAGCTAGTGATTGTTTAAAGCATTTACAATTAAATGATTGAATGTTATGATGGAAATTGAATTTGTGCAGGATGAATGATAAATACAATTAAACACCAACAATTGAAAAAAGTGCAACAACATTCATGAACTCTGTGTTCAGAAAGACAGACCAAATAAGAAAGTAATCAGAATAGATGGTATATAGAACTAAAGTAAAGGAAATAGGCACATTGATACAAAATAAAATGTTCCAATAAGATAGTCTGTCTGGAGCTCTGCCTGACAAAGACAACAAAGAATTCACGGGTAATAAAAACAAGATGCTGGAAATACTCAACAGGTCAGGCAGCACGTGGAGTGAGCATAACGTAATTAATCATCAAAGGCCATTGATCTGAAAAACCTGCCTTTTTACCCCTCCCTTCAGACCTTCCTGGGCACCAAATACTCTTCCAGATGAGGCAGTTATTTATTTGTACATGATTCAGTTTAGCATGCTATATTTGCTTCTCACTACCTGGTCTTCTCTACATTGGAGAGAACTAGCTTAGGTCATATAACCACTTCACATTTAACAGCTACATTTAATCCACAAATGTGACCCCGGCCTCTCACTTTAATTCTCTGCTCCACTCCCATTCTGATCTCTCGGTCATCAACTTTACATTGTTCCAATGAAGTTCAATGTAAGCTCATGGAATAGCAACATCATCTTTCAGTGAGGCGCTTGCAGCCTTCCAGACTCAACACCAAGTTCAACAATTTCTGATCAGAGTGGCTGCCCTCTTTTTCCAGAGGTAGCTCTGGCAATGTTGCTATTCCCATTAATGCCTTCTCTAGGCCGATCTATCGTTCATTCTCATTTTGCCATGCACCTTTATCTCATTTAATTTCTCCTGCCCTGTGCCCTAACACTGGTCTTCTCTGTTGTTTATCCTTGCTTAAAACCTGCTACATTTCTAGCTTTGTCCAGCTCTGATGAAAAATCATGTCACGCCTTGCAAGTGTTTACAGAGAAAGACAGTGAAGCTTATCCCTGGTGTCAGAGATTTAAGACTTTGATTTTTATCATTGAAAGGGGGTGAATGCTAGAGTATCTTGGCGATATACAATGGAGTGGCATTACAAGATCAGGAACATGGATAAATGAAGAGCAACTCACACTGAAAAGAAAACATGTTTTATCATGCTCAGTTAGTGATCAGCACTTTGAATAGTCTTGAAATTTCAGAAGTCCAAATTCACTGAGGCAGCGGACGATCTTATGAGGAAAGGCTGAGGGACTTGAGGCTGTTTTCGTTAGAGAGAAGTTTAAGAGGTGACTTAATTGAGGCATACAAGGTGATCAGAGGATTGAATAGGGTGGACAGTGAGATCCTTTTTCCTCGGATGGTGATGTCTAGCACGAGGGGACATAGCTTTAAATTGAGGGGATAGATATAAGACAGATGTCAGAGGTATGTTCTTTGCTCAGAGAGTAGTAAAGGCATGGAATGCCATGCCTGCAACAGTAGTGGACTCGCCAACACTAAGGGCATTCAAATGGTCATTGGATAGACATATGGACGATAAGGGAATAGTGTAGATGGGCTTTAGAGTGGTTTCACAGGTCGGCGCAACATTGAGTGCCGAAGGGCCTGTACTGCGCTGTAATGTTCTACGCTCTATAATTTGAAATGTCCCCAAACCTGTGCCTAGTCCTGAAGATAGGGGCATACGTATAATTGCACTCATGGTATTACTGGGAACCTGCCTCACAAGAACAAAGGGATATTAGAATAGCCTGTTGCTGCTCTGCTGGAGAGGCATGAGTCAGTCTGACCTGTGTATATTACAAACTTCAACATTTAAAAAAATTAATTTAAAGTACCCAAACTCTTCCCCCCCCCCCCCCCCCACCTCCAGTGTTTAGCCCAGAATTGGCTACAATATTCCAGCTGAGGCCTAGCCAATTATTTAGTCAATTTTTAGCAAGATCTCTGCTTTTATATTTTATGCCTCTACCTAGCAATCAGAGCAAAACCATATGCATTTTTTCTTTTCAAAATTAGTTTAGAGTACCCAATTATTTTTTTTCCAATTAAGAGGTAATTTAGCATGGCCAATTCACCTACCCTGCACATCTTTGGGCTGTGGGGGTGGGACCCACGCAGACACAGGGAGAATATGCAAATTCCACACGGACAGTGGACTCTCCCTTGCGGTTACTGCAGTCACACTCCAAATTCTTACCCTAACATTAGCTATGGTACTGTGGGGTCGACATTCAGTTATCAAACTACAAGTATACCGTATTTGTGTCAAGTACTTTCTGCTAACTATATACTGCACTGAATTGGTGGGATTTCAGAGGAAGCCTGGAATTTTAAATAGAGATTGCCTTTATACAGCACGTTTCATGGTCTCCCAAAACACTTAACAGTCAACAAAATAGTTTTGAAACATAGTGTGGTGACCAATTTCTACACAGAAAATGACCACAAACATCAAGCAATGAGGTACATGGCCTGGAGGTTTGTTTTGGTGACATTTGTTGAAATGACCACAGTATATATTTTGGAAGATTTGCAGCCAAGTTCCTCCCATCTTACATTATAATGCTCAGAGTTTTCTTTAAATATAAGCTGACATACAATTAGTTGTTAGTTTTCAATCACAGTGTTAAGCAAGGAAATCTGTCAACAATCGGAAGATTAGTACTCTGAAAGCGAGATCTAGAACAATGGTATAATGTTTTTTTGTCTTTGTGGGCCATGTTGGTGCATGGAACATTTGGGACAACTTTAAAGTTTAAATTTGTATTTCCATTCATTTGCAGATATTGCAAATTTCCAAAAACAACAGGTTTTTGGAGTTTTGGTTTCAGATTTTCTAACATATGAAATTACCATATTGCTCTTGTTCATCATTTTGTATTGATAAAATCTCATTAAAAATGTAGAGAATGCATCACATCCCAAAACTTAGTGAATAAATATTTCTTCAAACATCACCATGCTCACAGTTTTATTTATGCAAAGTTATTAACACTTCAGAGTGTCAAGCATGTTGCATTTCCGCAGTTGGGCATGTTGCTAAATCTTTGGTAACCTCTTCATTAGAGCTAGTCAATGGGCTTCAAAGGAAGGATTCAGTTATAGTATGGTTTTAAAATTCTGGAAACCAAGACTACTAAACATGAATCGAGAGGGAAGGAGTGGGTACTTTTCTAAAGGACAAAATAATTAATATAAATGATCTAAAAAAGAAACATACCTTCTGTTTGTTTTCCAGATAGTTCATCATTTACATATTCCTTATGAAGCTGTTTTCTAACATTCTTCACTTTATCACCACTACTTTGAGTCTTGTAGTTCTGTTCTGATTTATTGTACTCAAGGTCCTTTACTGGAGATTTATACTTCAACTCAAAAGCATTGTCCCTCCATTTCCTCTCTGTATTCTGAACCGGAGAACCCTGCTTCTCACCCGAGAGCCATTTTCTACCCTTTTCCTTGCGTCCATCATTGGACCGTGTCCCTGGGTTATAACCTGTTCTTATGAGTGCATTTGGACTGCTCATGATCAGTTGAGTGCCTTTTCTTGGGCTAGTACCATAGTTCTCTTGCACTTCTCTTTGCTTTGGGGTTTCTGTATTTTTATTAAAACCTTTTGAGTAACTTCCAGGTGCAAAGTGATTTTCTTGGCTCCTCCAAGAGTTTGTTTCTTCCTTGTTGATGGCCACCTCTTTGCTCCTTCTGGAAAAACTTGTCCTTTCCTCCATTTCAGTTCACGAAATACAGGAGCCTGTAATTATGAACAAAATGATTAATTTTAATCTTTCTGTAAAGTAAATCTTATTTTTTTTATTTTTTACCATACCTCACACCAAGGAAACCTGGTGCAATATAGGCCATCCTTGGTTAGCTCGCCAAATGGTATTCTTATAGTGAGCCTGTACAGTGAGTGTTATCAGGTTGTTTGATTATGGGAATTATCACAACTGAGCCAATTCTTTACTCGCCTAATACATGTTCTTTCCAGAGAACAATAAGTGGAAATGTGTCTGAGCTTTTTCAACTCTAATCAAGGTCTGACACCAAATATGGAGCAAAGCTTTTTGACTATCTAGTTGCCTTAATTTCATAATCCTCTGAACCCTTGCCGAACAGAAATTTATCAATCTCTGTTTTGAAATTTCCAGTTAACAGAACCAACAGCTTTTTGGGAAAGGAGTGCTGGATTTCCATAGTGTTATCACACTGATGGCCGAAATCTAAATTTAAAATTATGCACACTTGATCTGGACTTCCCCACCAGGGGAAATAATTCGTCTTTACCCTATCAACACTTTAAACACCTCAAGTAGGTCACTCCTTAATCTTCTGCACTCAACAAAATACAAGCCTCGTCTTTGCAACCAACCCCAATAACTGAACCCTATTAACTCAGTATCACACTGGTGAATATCTGCTACACTCCCTCCAAGACCAATAGATCCTTCCTGAAGTTTTGTGCTCAGAATTGATTATAGCATTTCAACCCTTTTTATGATAAAGATCAATATTCCACTAGCCTTTCTTTTATGTTCCTGCCACTCACTAGCTTTTAGTGATTTCTGTAGTTGGATTCCTAGTTTTCTCTGCACCCCCACAGTTCTTAGCTTCTCATCATTTAGAAAATACTTGGATCAATCTTTCTATCTTGTGGAAGCAAAAATTGTTTAAAGCTGCAAGTGTGATGAAGAGAAGGTCCTGTCAGCATTGAGTTTGAAGAAAGCCATGAACTAATAACATTTTTGCTTGCATCAAAAGGTATTCATCAGTATGAGTTTCTATCGAAGTGGATTACACAGCAGAAACGTTTACTTGAAAGGAGTCAGCACATGCAAAAAATTTGGAAAAATGTAACTTTTACTTCAAAAACGATTTGACCAAATACTCAGATATAAAGGTATCATTTGTTTTTAACACTTTTTCACATCAGTCAGCATGTGTAAAAAAGTTCAAAGCAAAAGTTAATATATAGTTATGATCAATAACACAAATAGTGAGTAATTATCAGTGTTCTTTAGTTGGAAATTTATTTTGTTATAGCAACAGCCCACTCCATACTCTCAAATCATTCAGCTCTGGAACCATCCCTGAAAATTTCCAGGGCTGTGTCATTAGATGTTAAAGAAGAATATTTTAGTTAGCACTGTATCTCCTGTCAACACAAGATGGCTGCCGATACCTGTCTGCGCACATGGCCTAGTCACCACACATGCGCAGAATCCAAAGATGTAATTTGTAGGAAACCAAAATCCACCCTCGACTTCCATTTGGAATCTTCAAACTTTTAATAATCTTATTTCATTGCCCATGAATCCCTAAAATGAAATATACCACAAAAAAGATGCAACTAGGTGGGTGATCCTTCTGAACTAATTATATCGATGGTCTGAAATTTTAAGCAATTGCACACTTTGAGTCCCGTGGTGGGTGAGCACTCGGGGTCCCGCCATTTCCCTGCCTCGGTCTCTCCAGCTTTTACACTCTCTACCCAGCCATTTATTTTGATATTCCATCTTTTAATAAATTTCTAAAAAGACACCAATATGATGGGTCATTTTAATTGGGAGTGGTGGGGTGAAGATGGGCAGATAGAGTGGGTCCCATTTGTCACATTTTCCAAACCTGTCTGAGGTTTGGGGTGAGCTGTGGATTTGGATTGGATTGTGTTTATTGTCACATGTACCAAGGTACAGTGAAAAGTATTTTCCTGCAAGCAGCTCAACAGATCTTTAAGTACATGAAAAGAAAAGGAAATAAAAGAAAATGGATGGTGCGGATTGTTAAAAATGTTAACTTGATGCTGCTGGCACTACAGTATTTGCAATTCCCAGGCCAGTGATAACCGTGCATGCACCCTGTGGCACATTGCCCCCTATAAAGATGCCAGCCACGCTTGCAATTGCACATGTTCAGCCTTGGCAGCAAACACAGCCTTTAGTTAGCTACAACGGCTGAACAACACAGTGGTTAGCATTTCTGCCTCACCAGCACCAGGGACCCAGGTTCAATTTCGGACTTGGGTAACTTTATGGAGTTTGCACTTTCTCCCCGTGTCTGTTTGGGTTTCCTCCGGGTGCTCCAGTTTCCTTCCACAGTCCAAAGAAGTGCAGGCTAGGTGAATTAGTCTGGTAAATTGTCCTTTAGTGTCCAAAGATGTGCACCTTAGGTGGGACATTGGGGAGAGGGTGGAGAGTGGGCCTGGGTAGGGTGCTCTTTTGGAGGGTTGGTGCAGACTCGATGGGCTGAACAACAATAATAATAATCTTTGTCACAATTAGGCTTACATTAAAACTGCAATGAAGTTACTGTGAAAAGCCCCTAGTCGCCACATTCCGGCGCCTGTTCGGGTACACTGAGAGGGAATTCAGAATGTCCAATTCACCTAATAGCACGTCTTTCGGGACTTGTGGGAGGAAACTGAGCACCTGGAGGAAACCCACGGAGACACAGGGAGAACGTGCAAACTCCGCACATTTGGTGACCCAACCTGGGATTTGAACTTGGGACCCTGACGCTGTGAAGCCATAGTGCTAACCACTATGCTACCATACTGCTTAGGGCTTCGAGGAATTGGCGAGGGACTGAGTGGGGTGTGCCGAGCATGGTATTTTGCTATATGCAGACGATTTGTTATTGTATAATTTGGATCCATGGCCATTTTGCTGGATATAAATTGAACATGAGAAAGAGTGAGGTGATCACAATCAATGCCAGATAGCAAGAAAGGAGATAAGGGGGATGCCGTTTAAGGGCGAGTGTCAGGTACTTGGGTATCCATGTGGCGCGGAGCTGGTCCCAGCTGCATAGGTTGAACTTGGCTCGACTGGTGGAGGAGATGAAAGTGGATTTTAGGAGTGGGATGTATGCTGCTATTGCAGGCTAGGCGTGTGCAGACAGTGAAACCAACAGTGCCGCCTAGGTTTCTCTTTGTCTTCAAGTCTTTTTTTTTAGGAAAGTCAATGGGACCCTACGGTCGGCCTGCCGGTGCGGGACCCTACGGTCGGCCGGCCGGCGTGGGACCCGAAGGTCGGCCGGCCGGCGTGGGACCCGAAGGTCGGCCTGCCGGTGCGGGACCCGAAGGTCGGCCGGCCGGCGCGGGACCCGAAGGTCGGCCGGCCGGCGCGGGACCCGAAGGTGGGCCGGCCGGCGCGGGACCCGAAGGTCGGCCGGCCGGCGCGGGGCCCGAAGGTCGACCGGCCGGCGCGGGACCCGAAGGTCGGCCGGCCGGCGTGGGACCCGAAGGTCGGCCGGCCGGCGCGGGACCCGAAGGTCGGCCGGCCGGCGCGGGACCCGAAGGTCGGCCGGCCGGCGCGGGACCCGAAGGTCGGCCGGCCGGCGTGGGACCCGAAGGTCGGCCGGCCGGCGTGGGACCCGAAGGTCGGCCGGCCGGCGTGGGACCCGAAGGTCGGCCGGCCGGCGTGGGACCCGAAGTTCGGCCGGCCGGCGTGGGACCCGAAGGTCGGCCGGCCGGCGTGGGACCCGAAGGTCGGCCGGCCGGCGTGGGACCCGAAGGTCGGCCGGCCGGCGTGGGACCCGAAGGTCGGCCGGCCGGCGTGGGACCCGAAGGTCGGCCGGCCGGCGTGGGACCCGAAGGTCGGCCGGCCGGCGTGGGACCCGAAGGTCGGCCGGCCGGCGTGGGACCCGAAGGTCGGCCGGCCAGCGTGGGACCCGAAGGTCGGCCGGCCGGCGTGGGACCCGAAGGTCGGCCGGCCGGCGTGGGACCCGAAGGTCGGCCGGCCGGCGTGGGACCCGAAGGTCGGCCGGCCGGCGTGGGACCCGAAGGTCGGCCGGCCGGCGTGGGACCCGAAGGTCGGCCGGCCGGCGTGGGACCCGAAGGTCGGCCGGCCGGCGTGGGACCCGAAGGTCGGCCGGCCGGCGTGGGACCCGAAGGTCGGCCGGCCAGCGTGGGACCCGAAGGTCGGCCGGCCAGCGTGGGACCCGAAGGTCGGCCGGCCAGCGTGGGACCCGAAGGTCGGCCGGCCAGCGTGGGACCCGAAGGTCGGCCGGCCAGCGTGGGACCCGAAGGTCGGCCGGCCAGCGTGGGACCCGAAGGTCGGCCGGCCAGCGTGGGACCCGAAGGTCGGCCGGCCAGCGTGGGACCCGAAGGTCGGCCGGCCAGCGTGGGACCCGAAGGTCGGCCGGCCAGCGTGGGACCCGAAGGTCAGCCGGCCAGCGTGGGACCTGAAGGTCGGTCAACCGACTGGCGTGGGACCTGAAGGTCGGTCGGCTGGAGTGGGACCCGAAGGTCGGTCGGCCGACAGGTGTGGGACCCGGAGGTCGGTCAGCCGACAGGCGTAGGGCCCGAAGGTCGGTCGGCCGACAGGAGTGGGACCCGAAGGTCAGTCGGCCGACAGGCGTGGGACCCGAAGGTCAGCTGGTTGGTAAAAGTGGGTCCCAGGAAAAAAAGTTTGAAAAATACTGCTCGAGAAGATATCTGTAATCCTAGGTGGATTTGAAACATGAAGGATGGTACTTCAATTGGATTCGATATGGAATACGTTGATGCGAGAGTCCGGAGAAAGGAAATGCAACCGCAAAAGTGAGCTTTGGTCCCTTATCGAACATCAGAATGGAAATGGAAAGCAATGAAGGTGAACAAAATAAAAGGGACAAATGGAAATCTGGTAAGAGGGAAGAGCAGAACCTCTTCAACATGGATATTTCTAGAAGGGAAGTGGCAGTGAATTAAACATTCAAATAAAAGGCAGCATGGTGGCGCTGTGGTTAGCATTGCTGCCTCACGGCACCGAGATCCCAGGCTCTGGGTCACTGTCCGTCTGGAGTTTGCACATTCTCCCCGTGTTTGCGTGGGCTTTGCCCCTACAACCCAAAAGATGTTCAGGGTAGGTGGATTGGCCACGCTAAATTGCCCCTTAATTGGAAAAAATGAATTGGGTACTCTAAATTTATATAAAAAAATAAATATGAGCAAAATACAGTGGATCCTGGAAATTTGAAATAAAAATAAGTGCGAGAAATACTCAGCAGGTCTAGCATCTGTGGAGAGAGAAACAGAGTTAGCATTTTGAGTTGAATATGACTCTTCTTCAAAGTATTCCCAGCACTTGTTTTATTTCAGATCTGCAGTATTTTGCATTTATGTTAGTGTAAAATGGATTTACTCCTCAAAAAAATACACTTAAAACTCATCATGCAACCCTTAAATAATATTATATACTTGTATGTTCGGAGACGTACAGTAACATCTCCAGTCCGGAACTCCAAAATTCGGAAACATCAGTTCTCCAGAATTTTCTCAGTTAGCCCAAAACTCACAGTTCTCTCACTTATGGCACTCAAGCCTGGGCCTACTAGATCAATGCTACCAAACTGCAAGGGGGAGACAGAGAGTCCAAAGTGCTTGATAAGCTTGCAAAATACTTCTAACAGCGAGCGCAGTCGATTGCTGGACAAACCACCGGCTTATCTGCCCGTCTATGTCCATCAAACTCCACCAGAAGCAGCGGAAGATGAAGAAACAGCTCAGAAAAAAGATCAACGCTGAGCAGTTTCAAGACTCCAGCATGTTAGTGAACGTCTAACAATGTCCTTATCAAAGTTTCCAAAGTGTTCATTCTAAACTGGAAAGAGCTGAAGACAACCATCAGTCTCAAGCTGTGCAGAAACCATTGGCTAAAAGACCAAGAAACGCCAGGACTCAGAGGGCTGTGTGCCTGGAACTCGCTGCCGGAGGCGGTGGTAGAAGCAGGTATGATAGTGACGTCTTGACAAATACAATAGGATGGGAATAGAGGGATTCAGACCCCGGTAGTGTAGAAGGTTTTAGGTTAGATGGGCAACATAGTTGGCATAGGGTGGAGGGCCGAAGGGCTGGTCCTGTGCTGTACTTTTCTTTTTCTTGGTTTGTTCTTTGACTGGTTTGACAAGAATGACCACACCATCCAAAATTTCATCGACAAGAAGAGGAAAGCTCTCTGCACCCGGCAAAATATCAGCAAAAAAACTCATCAAACAGCAACAGTAGAGATACAAAGAAGAAGTAATCCTAACTGTTTTATTTTTAAATTAACAGACTTGATTTTGCATTGTGAAATAGCTGACGCAGATTAACTGATCTAGATTAGTGGAACATACAAAATCAGAAAAGATCACCTCCCTACACCTGGTCAGTTCCAAAGTTAAAAGGAAATAGCATTCTGGATCTCTCTCAAACATTCTTTAACCTAAAATTGGGCTTCCCAAACTGTGGGCTGTGAGTCCCAGTGGGGTCACAGGACAAGATTTTGGGGTCTTGAGGCAGGAATGGCAACTGTGGATTGCGTTTTGACAGCCGCAGGGCCCCTTTAAATGTTTGTTTTTTTTCCCCTTGGTAGTGGCTGTTTTCAGGCTCAGTTGCTACAACGACAACCTGTAAAAATGGGGGTCTTCATTTTTTTTAGGACAAAGCCAACACCATGACATCTCACCCATAACCATTCAACAACACCCCTTTCCACCCTTCTCCCACCATACCCAGTTTTCACCTAGGGCGATTAAAATGGGATATCAGGAAAATTTTGGGAAGCACTGGCCTAAAGCTTAAGATGGCTTTTGAATTTTCCATAATTATAATGTCGCCCTCAGCAATCATTATCTGTGGAAGTGGTTGAATTTAAGCCATTTGTCTTTTCTGTGCTCGAGTTAAGTCGGACAGCTGTATAGTCTGTGTGTGAGGTTAATGCAAGTGATGGAGGCTGTTTTCTCACAGCGTGGAGGTGTTTAGATGATGCGTGAGGCTCTTGCTCTTTGTACAGCGAGCTAAACTCCCTCTCGGTTTAATCTTAGTCGGTCACTTCAACTCATCCACCATTCGTGGTCAGGGATGACCATCAGCTCAGCCAGTGCTGCTGTCAAACTGGGCATGCGGAGATGTTGGGGAGTGAGGTTGACATTAATCGTCCCTGTTTTCATCCACTGACATGAATCATGCTTCATCAATCTAACCAAGGCTTTTGAATCAGCCAATCGGGAAGTGCTATGGAAGACCCTGTAAATGCCAGATATTCATCAAAATTTGTCAACATCCTCCAACCGACGGTAATAAGACAGAAACCTTTGAGGTCAAACAGGGATGTGTCATCGCCCCCACCCTTTTCTCCATCTTCATCGCCACCATCTTTCACCTTGTCAAGAAGAAGCTTCCCAGTGGAGTGGACCCATCGTCTACAGGATGAACAGAAAACTTTTCAACCTCAGGAAACTTTTCAACCTCAAACGGTCGCATTCAAAAATGACAAGTGACATCGCTTTGACAGTACATTGGCAGTTCAAAGAGTGCACATTGTATTCTTCTCTTTGAAGCTTAAGTAGTGTGAGTCACCCTGGTTAGCTGAGGACTGTATAAAAGACAGACAGAAAGTGCACTCAGTACGCTTTGTGCAGGTCAAAGAGACACATCCTGAGTGAGTGAGACACATCCAGGGAATTGGAGCTTGGTAATTTGGTGCAGTGAGGTAATTCGGTGCAGAGTGGGAGAAGGTGCTTTTCCCCTACCATTTTGTTCTCTTTCTTCTGGCTTGTAACTGTTAATCTGCAGGGAGAGAACCAGAGAGCAACCTGGGAAGGTAAGTGATTTCTTTTTTTATTAACTTTTCAAATTGTGTGGGGGGAAAACTGAAGTGACATCACAGTAAAGATGTGACCTGATTGGCTGGTTGGGAACCTACACTAAATTTTTAAAATTTTAATTGTTTAACCAATTAAACATAATTACTTAATTATAATTTAGAGGAGTATCTAAGCCAGGGATCGGAGAGTACTGTATTTAGCTTTCAAATTTATAGTAGAAATCTAGTGCTAGAAAACATATAGTTAACAGTAACTTTTTAAAAAAGTTTTCAAATTTAATTTACTAATTAATTAACGCAATGTCAATTAGAGGGGTGCAGTGCTCTGACTGTGAGATGTGGCAGGTCCGGGAGGTTTCCAGCGTCCCGGATGGCTTCAGGTGGCGGAAAGCGTCATAGATAGCAGTTATATAAATGTGGTCACACCCATGGGTGACCATCAGAAGGGGCAGGCAGTCAGTGCAGGAATCCCCTGTGGTTGTCCCCCTCTCGAACAGGTATACTCCTTTGATTACTGTCGGGGGGATAGCCGATCAGGGGAAAACAGCAGCAGCCAGAGCAGTGGCACCACTGCTGGCTCTGATGTTCAGCAGGGAGGGTCAAAGCGCAGAAGAGCAATAGTCATAGGGGACTCTATAGTCAGGGGCACAGATAGGCGGTTCTGTGGACGTGAAAGAGACTCCAGGGTGGTATGTTGCCTCCCTGGTGCCAGGGTCCAGGATGTCTCAGAATGGGTAGCGGGCATCCTGAAGGGGGAAGGCAAACAGGCAGAGGTTGTTGTACATAGTGGTACTAACGACATAGGTAGGAAGGGGCATGAGGTCCTGCAGCAGGAGTTCAGGGAGCTAGGCAGAAAGTTAAAAGACAGGACCTCTCGGGTTGTAATCTCGGGATTACTCCCTGTGCCACGTGCCAGTGAGGCTAGAAATAGGAAGATAGAGCAGCTAAACATGTGGCTAAACAGCTGGTGTAGGAGGAAGGGTTTCCGTTATTTGGACCACTGGGAGCTCTTCCGGGGCACGTATGACTGTTAGAAGAATGACAGGTTGCATCTAAACTGGACAGGCATAAATATCCTGGCCGCGAGGATTGCTAGTGTCACACGGGAGGGTTTAAACAAGTATGGCAGGGGGGTGGGTTACGGAGCAGTAGGTCAGAAGGTGAAAGCATTGAGGGAGAACTCGGGAATAGGGCCAGTATGGCTCTGAGGAAGAGCAGATAGGGAGATGTTGCTGAAAACAGCGGGTCTGGTGGCCTGAAGTGCATATGTTTTAATGCAAGAAATATTACGGGTAAGGCAGGTGAACTTAGAGCTTGGATTAGTACTTGGAACTATGATGTTGTTGCCATTACAGAGACCAGGTTGGCAGGACTGGCAGCTAAACGTTCCAGGATTGAGATGTTTCAGGCGGAATAGAGGGGGATGTAAATGGGGTGGTGGAGTTGCGCTACTGGTTAGGGAGGATATCACAGCTGTACTACGGGAGGACACCTCAGAGGGCAGTGAGGCTATATGGGTAGAGATCAGGAATAAGAAGGGTGCAGTCACAATGTTGGGGGTTTACTACAGGCCTCCCAACAGCCAGCGGGAGATAGAGGAGCAGATAGGTAGACAGATTTTGGAAACAAGTAAAAACAACAGGGATGTTGTGATGGGAGACTTCAACTTCCCCAATATTGACTGGATCTCACTTAGTGCTAGGGGCTTAGATGGGGCAGAGTCTGTAAGGAGCATCCAGGAGGGCTTCTTAAAACAATATGTAGATAGTCCAACTAGGGAAGGGGCTGTACTGGACCTGGTATTGGGGAATGAGCCCGGCCAGGTGGTAGAAGTTTCAGTCGGGGAGCATTTCGGGAACAGTGACCACAATTCAGTAAGTTTTAAAGTGCTGGTGGACAAGGATAAGAGTGGTCCGAGGGTGTATGTGCTAAATTGGGGAAGGCTAATTATAACAATATTAGGCGGGAACTGAAGAACCTAGATTGGGGGCGGATGTTTGAGCGTAAATCAACATGTGGGAGGTTTTCAAATGTCAGTTGAAAGGAATTCAGGACCGGCGTGCTCCTGAGGGAAGAAGGATAAATATGGCAAAATTCGGGAACCTTGGATAACGAGTGATGTTGTCGGCCTCGTCAAAAAGAAAAAGGAGGTATTTGTCAGGGCTAGAAGGCTGGGAACAGACGAAGCCTGTGTGGAATATAAGGAAAGTAGGAATTAACTTAAGCAAGGAGTCAGGAGGGGTAGAAAGGGTCACGAAAAGTCATTGGCAAATAGGGTTAAGGAAAATCCCACGGCTTTCTACACGTACATAAAAAACAAGAGGGTAGCCAGGGAAAGGGTTGGCCCATTGAGGGATAGGCAAGGGAATCTATTTGTGGAGCCAGAGGAAATGGGCGAGGTACTAAATGAATACTTTGCATCAGTATTCACCAAAGAGAAGGAATTGGTGGATGTTGAGTCTGGAGAAGGGCGTGTAGATAGCCTGGGTCACATTGAGATCCAAAAAGACACGGTGTTGGGCGTCTGGAAAAATATTACGGTAGATAAGTCCCCAGGGCCTGATGGGATCTACCCCAGAATACTGAAGGAGAGGAAATTGCTATGGCCTTGACAGAAATCTTTCGATCCTCACTGTCTTCAGGTGATGTCCCGGAGGACTAGAGAATAGCCAATGTTGTTCCTTTGCTTAAGAAGGGTAGCAAGGATAATCCAGGGAACTACAGGCCGGTGAGCCTTCCGTCAGTGGTAGGGAAATTACTGGAGAGAATTCTTAGAGACAGGATCTACTCCCATTTGGAAGCACATAGACGTATTAGCGAGAGGCAGCATGGCTTTGTGAAGGGGAGGTTGTGTCTCACTAAGTTGATAGAGTTTTTCGAAGAGGTCACAAAGATGATTGATGCAGGTAGGGCAGTGGATGGTGTCTATATGGACTTCAGTAAGGCCTTTGACAAGGTCCCTCATGGTAGACTGGTACAAAAGGTGAAGTCACACGGGATCAGGGGTGAGCTGGCAAGATGGATACAGAACTGGCTAGGTCATAGAAGGCAGAGAGTAGCACAGGAAGGGTGCTTTTCTAATTGGAGGGCTATGACTAGTGGTGTCCCGCAGGGATCAGTGCTAGGACCTTTGCTGTTCGTAGTATATATAAATGATTTGGAGGAAAATGTAACTGGTCTGATTAGTAAGTTTGCAGACGACACAAAGGTTGGTGGAATTGCGGATAGCGATGAGGACTGTCAGAGGATACAGCAGGATTTAGATTGTTTGGCGACTTGGGCGGAGAGATGGCAGATGGGAGTTTAATCCGGACAAATGTGAGGTAATGCATTTTGGAAGGTCTAATGCAGGTAGGGAATTTACAGTGAATGGTAGAACCCTCAAGAGTATTGAAAGTCAGAGAGATCTAGGTGTACAGGTCCACAGGTCACTGAAAGGGGCAACACAGGTGGAGAAGGTAGTCAAGAAGGCATACGGCATGCTTGCCTTCATTGGCCGGGGCATTGAGTATAAGAATTGGCAAGTAATATTGCAGCTGTATAGAACCTTAGTTAGGCCACACTTGGAGTATAGTGTTCAATTCTGGTCGTCACACTACCAGAAGGATGTGGAGGCTTTAGAGAAGGTGCAGAAGAGATTTACCAGGATGTTGCCTGGTATGGAGGGCATTAGCTATGAGGAGCGGTTGAATAAACTCGGTTTGTTCTCACGGGAACGATGGAGGTTGAGGGGTGACCTGATAGAGGTCTACAAAATTATGAGGGACATTGACAGGATGGATAGTCAGAGGATTTTTCCCAGGGTAGAGGGGTCAATTTCGAGGGGGATAGGTTTAAGGTGAGAGGGGCAAGGTTTAGAGTAGATGTACGAGGCAAGTTTTTTACACAGAGGGTAGTGGGTGCCTGGAACTCGCTACCGGAGGAGGTGGTGGAAGCAGGGACGATAGTGACATTTAAGGGGCATCTTGACAAATACATGAATAGGATGGGAATAGAGGGATACGGACCCAGGAAGTGTAGAAGATTTTAGTTTCGACGGGCAGCATGGTCGGCACAGGCTTGGAGGGCCAAAGGGCCTGTTCCTGTGCTGTACTTTTCTTTGTTCTTTGTTTGGCACTTCAGAATGCGGATGACAACACCAACTCCACTCTTTCAGAAGAAAATCTCCAAGCCGTGCTTGATACCTTTGCAGAAGCAAACCAAAGAATCGGTCTCAGCCTCAACCTCAAGAAGACTCAAAACCTTTACCAACACATGCCACGGCAAGATCAAGTCTCTCTCTCCATCAAGATCAACGGAGAAACACACCCATATCTCCCCTTCCGGAGGAGTCACCTCTCATCTAAGGCTGACATCGATGCAGACATCCAACAGAGTCCAAGGACAAGAGACAGTTTTCGATGACTGCGACATCCATGCTGATACCAAGATCCTCGTGTACAAGGCAGTTACCTTCCAAACTCTTCTTTATGTTTCAGAAACTACGTACGAACCCCACGACAAGGCCCTGGAGAAATACCATTGATCACTGCTGTCTGAGCTGGATTCCCCACATCAGCTGGGGGGACAGGAGTACCAACATTAACATCCTTGAAGGTGATTAGAGGACCAGCATCAAGGCGATGATCATTTGAAACCAACTCCGCTGGGCTGGTCACATGCTTAGGATGCCAGAGTGCTGACTGTCAAAGCAAATTTTTTTTGCCATGCTCAAGAAAGGCTCCCAAACAAGAGGAGGACAAAAGTAATGCTTCAAAGACACCTTGAAGGCTTACCTCAAGAAATGCAACATCGCATCAACGCCTGGGAGACCCTTGCGCAGAACAGACAAACTTCGAGGAACCTCCTGATTGAAGAGACACAATTCTTCGAGAACTCCCAACAACCAGAGGAGGTCTGGAAAAGGAGCCCAAGAAAGAAATACCAGCGAGCTTGAGTCCAGGACCAATATCAGCTCCCAAAAACGCCTGCCAAGTGTGCAGTCAGAGGTGCGACTTTAGGAGCGGGCTCATCAGCCATTCAAGGATCCTCGGAAGCCATGACCAGTGACACTGAGCTCCTTAGCTGTACTAAGAAGAAGCAGCGCAGTGAAGCCGGTCTGGGATGTTAGCGCACTGAATTGATGCAAGCAGAGGCAGGTAGTGTAACTCGGCTACTGATTGACATGTTGAGTGCAGGAAAAACAGAAGGTCATGCGGCTATGCTGAGAAGGTGGGTGGCAGCTTCAAACTTTGCTGCATTTCTGTTCTTGTCCGCCTGTTTTACAGACTTCTTACCCCGGGCTGGCCCCTCTAGTTCACAGGCACCGGCTCCTCGAGCAAAAGCATGTGGTTGGGGTAGCTGTTAAAACAGTGTATACAGTTGGGGGAGGGGTACTATGTGTACGTGTGTCAAAATGGGGTCACATTGGAAAACAGTTTAGATAGCTCTGGTATAGAAAGTACTGATTAGCTAAGAAATTGAAATGTAATAATAATAATAATCGCATATTGTCACAAGTAGGCTTCAATGAAGTTACTGTGAAAAGCCCCTAGTCGCCACATTCCAGCGCCTGTTCGGGAAGGCTGGTATGGGAATTGAACCCGGCTGCTGGCCTTGTTCTGCATTACAAGCCAGCTGTTTAGCCCACTGTGCTAAACCATCCCCTATAACTGCAAGTGTCTTCAAAGTATACTGTGAATGCATCGAAGTTTACAAGCTCTGAAGACATTTACAAAGGTTTGTACTACTTAATTGTTTACGATGCTCAATTTTCTTCCCGACTCCTGTGCATTAGTGAATTTGCCCATGTTTCAAATGAACAGATTTGAAAATATTCATGTCTTAACACTTGTTTGGACATGTTTTGCGTCTCAGGCAGCAAGTCTCAGGTATTTATATACAGTTCACACACTTTTGCTTGGGCATTGTAATGTTTATTCTATAATTTCAAAACCCAGAAATGCCTTGGTCCAAACATACTGGGTTGGAGGGGTACATGTGCAGAATTTGATCTTAACTCTCCAAACATAATTATTCATCTGTGATGATGAAGCAAATAATGGGATCAAAATTAAATCAGGAGCTAAAACGTTTATCCCGTCCTAATAAATTTAAAGCTGCTTTTTAAAAAAAAAGTAGTTTTGATAGATCTAGCCAATCCTGATGTAGATAACCCTGCTGCTTACTAACAGCCATTAAACCACCTGCCTTTAAATGCCTACTAAACACAGCTACAATTCAGCACGATTACTTTTCGCATTGCATGGTATTACTATCCGTGCTTTTAAAACAGTGCATCCTCTGACTTTGCGTGAACAATAGTAGCACATACGTGACTTCACTTAAATACACAACTTGCTTTGCGTGTTCTTCCTCATGGATAAGTGTAGAAGACAGGTCTTTCTCCTAAGCTACAATAAACCTGTTTTTGTAGAAAGTCCGATCTTGTTTTGCCCCTGCCAAAACATCTGTACTTGAAGTCACAAATTATTTTTCCTTCCTTGGCTACTCACTCACCAAATCTGACAATACGCAATCTCAGTGCCCTCTATGACCATGAACTAGAGTTTCAAATCCCATACCCGATTCATCAATGAGAACAACTATTTCCAGTCTGTAGCAACATACATCTCCTCCTTACCCAACCTGTACTGCCACTGGAACCCTCATCAATGCACCAGACATCCCTGGCCTCAACTCCTTCGATAGTTTTCCTGTCAGGCTCAAGCTCCAACCAACATATATGCTTGTTCAAAACTTCCCCACCTGCATCCTGCTCTTTTATCATGTGTGTCAGCTTGTGCTCTCCACTCGTCGGGTCTCCTCTGCACGTTTCTTTCCCAAGATTAGGAGGATTGGCCATGATCAATGTGTGGGGTCACAGGGTTAGGACCCTGGTGGGAGATACCAGGATGGTGAGTGTGATGTTGGAGGGGATGCCAGCGGTGCTTGTGAATGTATACACTCCGAATTGGGACGATGTGGGGTTCATGAGGGTGCTGCTGGGAGCGATTCCAGACTTGGCCATGCAAGTCAAGCCCCAGGTCAATGGGAAGGCTGCAGATGGCGAAGGAGCTGGGAGGGTTTATGGAAAGGATAGGTATGGTGGACCTGTGGGGTTTTAAGAACCCAGGGTAGAGGGTGTACTTCTTCTTCTCGCATGTGTATAAAGTATACTCCAGAATCGATTTCTTTGTGGTGAGCCGTGAGGTGTTGGTGCGGCAGAGTACGTGGGTATAGGAATTTCGGACCATACGCCGTATTGGTTAGAGATTCGATTATTTCGGGACAGGAGCAGAGGCTGGAATAGAGGTTAGATCTGGGCTGTTTGCGGACAGGGGATTATGCGATAAGGTAGTGGAAGCAGGGACGATAGGGACATCTTGACAAATATATGAATAGGATGGGAATAGAAGGATACGGACCCAGGAAGTGTGGAAGATTGTAGTTTAGTCGGGCAGCATGGTCGGCACGGGCTTGGAGGGCCGAAGGGCCTGTTCCTGTGCTCTACATTTCTTTGTTCTTTGTTCTTTGAATGTGGTCATGACCCCGTCGAGAGGATGGGCACCGGAGGTGGTGGCGCCTATGGACACGGAAAGGACGTTTGATCGGGTGGAGTGCGGTACTTGTTCTGAGGTCCTGGAAAGGTTTGGGACAAGGTTTGTGGCATGGGTGTGTGTGCTGTATGTGGCCCCAGTGGCGAGTGTATGCATCAATGAGATTAGCTAATGGAGTTTCCGGTTGCATTGGGGAACAAGGCAGGGGTGTCCATTGTCACTGCTGCTGTTTGCACTAGCGATAGAGCCTTGGCGATGGCCCTTAGAGGGTCAGCAGAATAAAATGAAAATCGCTTGTCACAAGTAGGCTTCAAATGAAGTTACTGTGAAAAGCCCCTAGTCGCCTCATTCCGGCGTCAGTTCGGGGAGGCTGGTACGGGAATTGAACCGTGCTGCTGGCCTGCCTTGGTCTGCTTTCAAAGCCAGCGATTTAGACGTGCTAAACAGCCCCTGGGTTTAAGAAGGGGAATAGGGAGCACTGGGTGCTGCTGTATGTAGACAACCTGCTGTTGTGTGTGTCAGACCCACTGGTGAGTTTGGGCAGGATTATGAGCCTATTAGAGGGTTTTTTTTTTTTTTTTCGGGTTAGAAGTTGAAAGTGTGATGTTCCCCGTGAATGAGTCAGGTCGAGAAGCTAATTTAGGGGGGTTACCATTTAGGGTAGCCAGGGATAAGTTTAGGTATCTGGGGATCCGGTTAAGGCGGGGGGGGGGGGGGGTGACATTACATAAGTGGAACTTAACAAAGTTGGTGGAGGAGATAAAGGAGGACTTTATGAGGTGGGACACAAGGCACCTGACACTGGTGCGGAGGGTCAAAGTAGTGAAAATGAATGTCCTGCCAAGGTTCCTATTTATATTCCAGAAGATCCCGATTTTTATTCCGAAGGCCATTTTTCAGAAATGGTCACAGTCATGTCAGGGTTTATATGGGTGGGGACGGTGCCAAGGGTGAAGAGGGCCTTGCTGCAGAGGCAGTAAGGTGGGTTGGCGTTACCAAACCTACTGCACTACTATTGGGCAGCGAATGTGGAGAGAGTGAGGAAGTGGTGGGAAGGAGAGGAGGTTAGAATGGAGGAAGAGTCCTGTAGGGAGTCCAGCCTGAAGGCCATGGTGACGCCGACGCTATCGCTGGCACCGAGGATATACACGGACAGCCCGGTTGCACAGTCCACAATAAAGGTTTGGAACCAGCTGACGAGACACTTTAGGATGGAGGGGATGTCGGTGTTAACGTCAATGTGCAAGAACCACAGGTTTAAGCCGGGGGACAGATGGTATGTGCAGGTGAGAGATGGGGCTGGTGAGATTTGTATCTGGAAGAGAGGTTCGCAAGTCTGGAGGAGCTGCGGGAGTAGAGCTCACGAAGGGGAGTGAACTTAGTTATTTACATGTAAGGGACCTTGCACGGAAGGTGTGGTAAGGGTTTCCCAGGTTGCTGAAATATGCCCTTTTGGAATGGTTGCTACTTCCGGACGTGGAAGAGGAGGGTAGGATTGGTGACATATACGGGTGGCTGGGAGAGCAGGGGGGTATGCAAGTGGTGAGGATCAAGGAGAAATGGGAGGAGTTGGGACGCAGGACATGGAAATGAGTTTGATACAGTTTAAGGTGACACAAAGGGTGCACATAGGGCAGCACGGTGGCGCAGTGGTTAGCACTGCAGACTCACGGCGCCAAGGTCCCAGGTTCGATCCCGACTCTGTGTCACTGTCAGTGTGGAGTTTGCACATTCTCCCCGTGTTTGCCTAGGTTTCGCCCCCACAAAAGAAAGATGTGCAAGAAAGGTGGATTGAACACGCTAAATTGCCCCTTAACTGGAAAAATTGAATTGGGTACTCTAAATTTATTTTTAAAAAAACAAAGGGTGCACATGACTAGGGCGAGGATGAGTGGGTTCTTACATGGGGTGGCGGACGAGTGTGAGAAGTGTGGGCGAGGGCCAGCAAACCACGCATATATGTTCTTGGGTTATGAGAAGTTATAGAGATACTGGGTGGGAGTGTTCAGGACGCTAGCAAAGTTTGTGGGGGTGGAAGTCGGGCCGGGTGGTGGTGATATTTTGGATATCGGAAAAGCCGGAACTGATGGAGGGGAAGAAGGCCGATGTCGTGGCCTTCACCTCTCTGGTTGCCTCCTGAAGAATTTTGCTGGAATGGCGGTCGACTACGCTGCCGGGGGTGGCGGCCTGCCTGGGGGATCTATATGACTTCCTCCGGTTGGAGAAAAATAAGTTTGAGTTGAGGGGTTCAGCGGAGGGTTTTAAGACATGGTGGGGACTGTTTATGGCCATGTTCGAGGAATTGTTCGTCACGGGAGGGTGAAAAAGGGGAGAAACATGTACAGACTGTAAAACTAGGAGTCGGGGAGTGTGTTCCCCAGATTATTTATGTTTTTGTATTATTTGGATAAGTTTAGAATAAAATGCATTAAAAAAAAAAGAAAAACAGCCTCACCAGGCAGCACCCTCTCTTGTGCCCACCATACCCAAGTTTTTCTTAACCTTTCTCCCTGATGCTAACGTTCACTCTGCTCTGTCCTTGAACTCTTTTGGCTATGCGCTCACCTCAGGGTTATCCAAACAACTAATCACCTTCTCCCTTTTCTCAGATATCACTTGTTAATTTTATTGTTTACTGCTTTCCCAATACTCTCCGACTCCTGCTGCTTTTGTCTGCTGGTTTCCATTTCCCTCAAGCTCGCTCTATCTGACTCACGGCACATATGTGGCAGGCAATGACCATATCCGACAAGAGAGAACCCAGTCATCTATTTTTACCATTCAATGGAATTGCCATTAATTCCCCTCAACATCAATATCCTGAGGGGTTATTGCCCCCCAAAATTAACTGGACCAGAAACATAAGGGTAGATTCTCTGGCCTCCCTGCAGCGTGTTTCTCGGCGGCGGGAAGCAGCCCATCGTTGGTCGGCAGCGGGATATTCTGGTCCCGTCGCTGCCAATGGAATTTCCCATTGATTCCACCTCACACCATCGGGAAACGGCAGGGAAGGTGTTGTTGGTGGTACCAGATGATCCCGCCGGCAGAAGAGCTGGAAGATCTTGCCCATAGATTCTGTGACTATAAAAGTAGGTCAGTGGTTGGAAATTCTGCAGTTAGTATTTTTAAAAATTAATTTACGGGATGTGGGCGTCGCTGGTTAGGCCAGCATTTATTGTCCATCCCTAGTTGCCCTTCAGAAGGTGGTGGTGAGTTGCCTTCTTGAATCGCTGCAGGTACACCTACTGTGCTGTTCCAGGATATTACCCCAGCGACAGTGAAGGAACATCGATATATTTCCAAGTCAGGATGGTGAGTGACTGAGAGGGAAACCTCCAGGTGGTGGGGTTCCCAGGTATCTGTTGCTCTTATCCTTCTAGATGGTACTGGTCGTGGGTTTGGAAGGTGTTGTCTAAGGAACTTTGAGTGAGTTACTGCAGTGCATCTTATAGATGGTACACACGGCTGCCAGTTCGTCGGTGGTGGAGGGTTTGAATATTTGTGGAAGGGGAGCAATCAAGCAGGCTCCTTTTTTTCTGGATGGTGTCGAGCTTCTGGAGTTGGAGCTGCACTCATCCAGGCAAGTGGAGCATTTTCCATTACACTCCTGATTTGTGCCTTGTAGATGGTGGATAGAATATTACTTGCTGACTTGCCAAAGCCTGTCCACCGTCTACAAAACACAAATTATGAGTGTAATGGAATACTCCCAAGTTGCTTTGATGAGTGCAGTCCAACAATCCTCAAGAAGCTGGGCATCATCCAGGACAAATCAGCCCACTTGATCAACATCCCATCCATCACCTCAAACATCTATTCGTCCCCCCCACCACAGGATACAGTGGCAGCAATGCGTACCATCCATAAGATGCACTGCAATGATTCACCAACATTTCTTTGACAGAACTGCCCAAATCCAGAAGCCCTCCTAAAGTATTGCTGAAAATAAGGGACTTTAAAAAAAATCTAAACTTTTTGTCTTGCATTCATCAGGACATTCGCAAGAAAGCATTGCACGGAAAATTAACAAATCTATACTGTGAGAAGAGAATTCTGATTAGTTGTGTAAGTGGATTCTGAATGGTGGAGGCATGCAATTGAGAATGTACTAGTTGATGGTGACTGACAGTTAACTGTCAAGCATTGTTTAAAATTTAAAACAGGAGGCTTGACTGTGATTGGTCAAGACACTGCCCTGAGGAATGAACTGATGTATTCTCGATGGCACGCCTCTTCTTGCCAACCAAACATCATTCTCCTCTCTTTCTTCTAAATAAATTTAGAGTATCCAATTTCTTTTCCAATTAAGGGGCAATTTAGGGTGGCCAATCCGCCTGCCCTGCACATCTTTGGGCTGTGGGGGTGAAACCCACACAAACACGGGGAGAATGTGCAAACTCCACACGGACAGTGACCTGGGGCCAGGATTGAGCCCAGGTCCTCTGCACCGTGATGCAGCAGTACGAACCACTGTGCCACCCTATCACTTTCCTCTCATACAATAGAAATTTGTTGATTTTCCTCACATTGTATTCTTGTGCATACCCTGATGAGGGCAAGACAAAAAACTTCAACAAAAAAAAAAGTATCTTTCTTCGGCAATACTCAAATTTGCACCACTTAGGGGAGCAGGTGCGTGGGAACACCAACACCTGCATGTATCCCTTCAAGCCACATAGCATCCTGACTTGGAAATATGTTGCCATAGCTTTATTGTTGTTGTGTCCAAAGATCAAGATGTATGATCAGTTTGGATGGAGATAAGAAACAGCTGGAGAAATATGTCACTGGTGGGAGTAGTCGATCGGCATCATTGCAATAGCCACACCATAGGACAAAGTAAAAATCAAGAAATAGTGGGGGTATGTAAGAAAGATACTGCAATAATCATGGCAATTTTAACCTCCATATAGATTGAACAAATCAAATTGGCAGAAATAACCTTGAGGACAAGTTCCTTCAGTGTATTCAGGACAGGAGAATAATAAGGTGTGGAACCAACAGGAGAGCAGGTTATTTCAAACCTGGTAAACTGTACTGAGCTAGGATTAATCAATAATCACATCGGGATGAATCATACAGGGCACCACGATCCTCACCACCAAACCTCCCCTAAACCCAAGGGAAGAATGGCTGGCCGCAGGCATTAGCAGGCCCGCCTCAGAGAGCTGCTGGTCAAGTGTTTAGAGATCAACACGAGGCCGGGGGGAGGGATGGTTACACCTTGGGGTCCCTCCAAAGGGCCTAGGGGGGTCCCTCCTGCCCATGCAGGAGGTTAATTGCTCACTTAAGAGCCTCAATTGGCCCACTGACATTGGGCTGTTATAACAACACTTGCAGTTGGCATAATTGTGGTGGGCGTATAGTAGGCAGGGGTGGGCATGTAAAAGGCGGGTGAACATCCTACTGAATTTAACATGCCCTCCATCTCCAAACCTGTCTGCAGATGACTTATAAAAAAGGGAGAAATTAGAATGAAAATAAATTAGCAAGAATTATAAGAACAGACCTCAAGTCTTTCTACAAGTATATAAAAAGTAAGAGATTAGCTAACGGAAACATTGGCCCCTTAGAGGATGAGTCTGGGGAATTCATTCAAAATGAATTTAACATGCTCTCCATCTCCAACCCTGTCTTCAGATGACTTATAAAAAAGGGAGACATTAGAATGAAAATAAACTAGCAAGAATTATAAGAACAGACCTCAAGTTTTTCTACAAGTATATAAAAAGGAAGAGATTAGCTAACGGAAACATTGGCCCCTTAGAGGATGAGTCTGGGGAATTAATTCAAAATGAATTTAACATGCTCTCCATCTCCAAACCTGTCTTCAGATGACTTATAAAAAAGGGAGACATTAGAATGAAAATAAACTAGCAAGAATTATAAGAACAGACCTCAAGTCTTTCTACAAGTATATAAAAAGGAAGAGATTAGCTAACGGAAACATTGGCCACTTAGAGGATGAGTTGGGGAATTAATTCAAAATGAATATTTAACAACAAAGTGGCAGTGACTTTGAACAAATATTGTACAACAACCTTCATGATCGAAGATAATGAAGGCATCCCAAGATTAGCAGAAAATCAAGAAACAAAAATAAGAGCGGAATTTAAAACTACTCTCATTGAGAAAAGGTAGAGACTAAAGAATGACAACCCCCTGGACCTGATGGCCTGCATATTACAGCCTTAAAAGAAGTAGTTGCAGAGGTAGTAGATGCATTGGCTGTAATCTTCGAAAACTCCTGATTTTTGAAGGTCCCAATGGATTGTAAATCCACAAATGTAACACCTCTATTTAAGAAAGGAGAGAAGTCTTGTTAGAACTTCACACGACGTTGCTGGGATCACACCTCAAGTACTGCATTCAGTTTTGGTCTCCTTATTTAAGGAGGAAGCAGTTCAATTAAGTTCCCTAAGTTGATTCCTGTGATAAAAGGTAATCTCAGGAAAAGGTGAGCCAATTGGGCCTATAATCACTGGACTTTAGAAGGAGAGATCTTATTGAAATGTATAAGATCGAAGGGGTTTGACAGGGTAGATACAGAGAGGGTGTTTCCCTTTATGGTGGAATCTGGAACTTGGGGCATGTAGGTTCGGAATGAAGGGTCTCCCATTTAAGACAGAGATGAGGAGGAATGGCTTCTTTTCAGGGTTGTTAAAATCTTTAAATTCTCTATCCCAGATAGCAGTGGAGACTAAGTCACTGAATTTATTTAAGCATGAGTGACCTAATTTTTGAACTACAATGGAGTCAAGGGTTATGTGGGGTAGACAGGAATGTGGAGTTGAGGCCATGATCAGATCAGCCATGATCTTATCGAATGGAAGTGCAGGCTCAAGGGGCTGAAAGGCCTACTCCTTGCTCCTATTTTTTAATGTTATGTTCAAAATCTTGGAACTCCATACGCTGGCTGTACTTATATGGACTGCAGTGGTGCAAGAAGTAGTCCACAACCACCTTCTCAAAGCCAATTAAGGATAAGCGGTAAATGCTGGCCTTGCCATCAATGCCCACATTGCATGACCAAATTTTTAAAAAAACTTGTAGAAATGCTAAATTTCTTCTAGCACCTTCAGTAAGGAGGGAATCTAGCAGAGTTCTGCCTCCTGATCACTAACTAGGCAGTGAGATCGGTCAGAAATCACCTTTGTGTGGGCACCGATTGAGGCGAGAATTAGGTTTGGATGTGATGATACTCAATCAAGCCAGCAACCAAATGGTCAAAGTGCTTGAGGGCACCTAATGCCCATGGAATTACGCCACTGAACAAATATCAGTGACAATTCGCCAAAAATAAAATAACAGTAAGAAACACAGTAATCTTGACGTCCTGTACCTAGTTTCAAATCTATGATGACTATCATAGAACACTTCTAAAAACACAGGAGGAACACATTACCACATAAAAAATAAGATGTGAAAATGTGACGAGATCTTCCTCTTCCTTGTTGATTTATTTTACTGATGATCAGTTTTAAGAGTGGGGCATCGATTGAAGCAATATTCGGAAATAACCTGACCTCTGTTACCCCATTAACTTCAGCACTCACTCCCTGTCAACCCCTCTGTTTGTGGTTTTATCCAAAAGTGAAAACAAGCTCTCATCATACATTATTCTCCTCGATACACCCCTTAAACCGCATCATTTCAAGTTTAGCTTTTGGAGAGAGAAGAAAAAACATGAACTCGTGTCTCAAGGAGGAAAGGAGCGAGAATATTGCAAAAAGGTGCGGGATGGGTGGCTGGTTGCAGCATCGGGGTCCTGGGGCCTACCCGCTCAGGCAGCCGTTACCGACCGACCGACCGCCGACACTTTAAAAGCAGCCGCCCCCTCACCCCCGCGGCTTCCCTTTGCACAAGGCACCGCTTTACCGAGGATGAGGTCGGGCCCGAGAAGTGAGGCAGGCGAGAAACTAACCTGTGGCTCCGCTCCCTGTCCGCTCGCCGTTGCCTGCCGCCCGCCTTCCTTCCTTCCTTCCTGTCGCTGCGCATTCCCCTCAGACAAACACAGAGAAACTCAGACACAAAACCGCTGCACAGTCTCCGGAGGAGCACAGCTTCCTCCAGTCACAACCTCCAGAAAAACTGTCCCTGCAGGCCACCAACCAAACTGCAAGGACTGAAACAGAAAAATAAAGGCACAGCCATCCAAAGAAAAGAACTGGAAGACTTGACCTGCCAGATACTACTCTACCCCTGTTCCTCAGTGACAATGGGTTAATTTTTGTTTGAAGGTATTGCACTAATATTTTGTTGGGGCTATTTTTGCATTTCAAATTCAGCTTGGATTCGTGAGTACGCATACTCTTGAATCAGAAGATTCTAGTCCCATTCCAGGATTTGATGGAATGAAGTTTGCTGGATCTTTGGGCGAGACTGAGGTCACAATTCCAGGAGCTTGAAATATTTTGATGAAAAGTAATAAGGTGAGTTTATTCGTGTGATAGCCGAAGGTAAGGACTTCATACGACCCCAGGTGGCAGGATAATAACTAGGTTTATTTACTCCACCCACAGTAAGGTTGGTCCGGGAGGCGTGTAGCACACCGGTGACCGTCGATTTTGTGAAGAGCATCGAGGTGGGAGTTGGCATGACATGTAAACATGCAGCTAATGAACACATCGAATAGGACACGACCAATGAGCAGTCAGGACACTCAGGGGTGGTATCTCACTATAAAAGGGATGAGACACTCACACCCCGCCTCTTTCCACAGACCAACATCTACAGAGTGAAACAGGGTGTATCCTCAGCATCACACCCCAGCACGTGGCTTAGAGCAAGGCTGGTTCAGTTAGACTGAGTTACTACATTTAGATAAGCACAGTCGAACTCATTGAGAACTGCGCTAATAGTTCAATAAAACACATTGAACTCACTTCAAAGTCTGGAGCATCTTTTACTCAAAACTGCATCAAGTGGAAGCTTGTGTTATTTTAAATTACATAACACAATATGAGTGGCTCAGCTTGCAAAGGTGTCAGGCCGGTGTCCATGTCGGAGCCATCGACATTGTCGTCATCTTCGTTGGATGGCCCCATGGGGGCATTGGGTACCTCGGCTTCCCGATATCTGAAAGGCGGCAGTGATGGCGAGTGGTGCTCTGGCCCCGGTGGTACCTCAGGGCTCCTCCGATTGAACTGGAGTAACCATATAAATATTGGGCGGCACGGAAGCACAGTGGTTAGCACTGTTGCTTCACCGCGGCAGGGTCCCAGGTTTGATTTCTGGCTTGGGTCACTGTGTGGAGTCTGTACGTTCTCCCCGTGTCTGCGTGGGTTTCCTCCGGGTGCTCCGGTTCCTTTCCACAAGTCCCGAAAGACGTGCTGTCAGGTAATTTGGACATTCTGAATTCTCCCTCGGTGTACTCGAACAGGTGCTGGAATGTGGCGACTAGGGGCTTTTCACAGTAACTTCATTGCAGTGTTAATGTAAGCCTACTTGTGACAATGAAGATTATTATTATTACCTCCGGACCATGATTGGGGGCTGTGGGTTTAAGTGCCTTTCAACCAAGTTAACCAACATTGCGAACAACAGCATGTCTGGCCTGTCAAGGTAGGTGAGGCTTTTAATTAAAGCATAGATTGGGCCGTCGACGGCAGTTAGCAATGTGACCGCCTGCCTTTCATCACCTGTGGTGGTATGCATTAGGGGTATTACGGTACCCTGTGATGCCGAGAGGCTATTGGTGGATAGACGCCGGGTCCCGATTGGATCAGCCGCCTACTGGCTTCACCCAGTAAGGCGGAGTATAAGAGCCCGGGTTCTCCCAGCAGCCCCATTCTGTAACTGTGCTGCTGGGGAACAAGTCTGCGTAATAAAGCCATCGATTGACTCCATCTCATCTCGTCTCGTGAGTGATTGATTGTGCTACATCACCCATGATGGCTTTTGTCTGAAAATAATTTGTACCCGCTCACTGTATTGGATCCAATCATCGGTGTCAGCGTCAAATGGTTCCAGCTTACCAATGAGCGCCATCACTCTGTTCTGGGCAGAGGCCTCTCCAAGCTAGATGAAGATGGTCAGTGGCGAAAAGTCGAGTGGCTGTGGCAGTTCCACTTTATCCTCATCGGCAGTGTGATAGCCGAAGGTAAGGACACTAGCAGGCAGGATAACAACTAGGTTTATTTACTCTACTCACAATACCAGAATTACACTACTCCTCACCTGGCAGGGTCACCCTCTATATCCTGTAATGTTCCTCCTAAATAGGGGGGAGTCTCCAGTTTGGTGAAGTGTGCTGTGGGAGGAAAGATGGCAGGGGCAAGCACGCCGGGTGGGGCGACACCCATTATGGTGGACAAGCTGGCCGAGGTGATGGCGGTTGTGTTTGAACGACAGTTTGCCAAGCATTTTGAGCAGCATGGAAAGGAGATGATAGGCACGCTCAAACTGTTGATGGATGATACGTTGGCCCCGATAAAGGAGGCTCTTGGAAAGATGTTGACAGTGGTGCTGGAGCAGAGAGAGGTGTTGAAGGGGGTGGAGGAGGCATTGTCGCAGTACAGTGACCAGCTCACCTCGATGGGAGATGAGCTGCAGAAGGCGGAGGAAAGTAATAAAGGAGGCTGACAGCCAAAGTGGAGGACTTGGAGAAGCGGCCAAGGCAACAGAATCTTTGGATCGTGGGACTGCTTGAGGGGTTGGAGGACTGGAGGCTGATGGGCTACTCTTCGAAGATGTTTACAAAGTTGTTGGGGGAGGAGGAGAACACCTCCCTCTTTGAACTTAATAGGGCTCATCGGTCGCTCTGGCCGGAGCCAAAGGCGAATGATCCACCAAGAGCTATGATCGTCTGTTTCCACAGCTATCAGATGAAGGAGAAGGTCTTGCGATGGGCCAAGCAGAATCAGGAGGTGAGGTCGGAAGGCAGTAAAACTTGTACATACCAGGATGTCAAGGTGGATCTGGCAAGACAATGGGCGGCTTTTAACAGAGGGAAGGCGACACTTTATAAGAGTGATGTGTGGTTTAGGGCCACTACTCGGCGAAGTTGAAAGTCACGCATAACTCCGGCGACTATTATTTTGAGATGGCAGAGGAGCCGGAGGTGTTCGTGAGGACTGAATGATTGGGACTGAACTGAGTTTGGACTTTTTTTCTTATGTTGTGATTGAGAGGGATTGGTTTGGGGGCGGTGGAATAAGGTGTTGGGTGGATTTTCTCTTTCCCCTTTTGTTTGGTGTTTGGCTGCTTTAGAAGAGCTGGGTGGGGAGGGTTGCTTCTGTTGGTTTTTATACTAGTTATGTGGGGGGAGGGGCTCTGGCAATGTTGGCTGGTGAATGGAAGGGGCTGTGGCCGGCTGAGCCTGCGTGGACAGGTTTCGATGGGCCTGGGATGTGTGAATGGTGGAGAATAGGGCGTATGCAGAGAGGAGCGGTTCGAGAGGAAGTTATTGGGGAGTTTCTGGGAAGGGGGAGCAGGGCAGGTGTGGCTGTCTGACGAGGACTAGGGATAGGGCTTAGCCCCACTTGTGGGGCGGGGCAAGGCCATGGTCATGGCTGATAGGAGGGGGAGAGACTCCCCCCCGCCCCCCAGTCCAGTTGGAACTAGCGGATGGTTGGGTGGACTGGTGAAGTGGGCGAGAGTCTTCTCGCATTTGAAGAACTTGAGAGCTGCTCTGTGGTGCTGCTACACGAGACCCATTGGAGGGTTAGGACCAGGGTAAGGCTTCAGAAGGGTTAAGTGCGTCAGGTGTTCCACCTGGGCTTTGATAGTAGGGCCTGGGGGGTAGTGGTATTAGTGGGCAAGAGAGTTAGGTTTCAGATTTAGAAATTGGTGGCAGATCATGGAGGAATTTAAATTGTAGTATCGGGTGCTTTGGAGGGGAGGTTGGTGATGTTGGTTACCGTGTACGCCCCGAATCAGGAGGATATAGGGTTTATGAATAGGATGTCGGTGGCCTTATCAAGTCTGGACATGCATCAGTTAATTTTAAGAGGGGATTTAAATGCAGTGTTGCATCGGATGATGGATTGATGTATCGATGTAAGCTGTGCTTGTGACCACTTTGGGGGTGGGGGGGGGGGGGGGGGCAAGAGTGTTGGCAGCGTTTATGATGGAGGTGGGAGGGGGAAGTCCTCGGGCGCAATGGTTAGCACTGCTACCTCACGATGCTGAGGACCCGGGTTCGATCCCGGTCCCGGATTACTTCTGTGTGGAGTTTGCACACTCTCCTCGTGTCTGCATGCAACTCACCCTCAGAACCCAAAGATGTACAGGGTAGGTTAATTGGCCACGCTAAATTGCCCCTTAATTGAAAAAAATGAATTGGGCACTCTAAAGGGTTTTTTTTTAAATGAAGGAGATGAGGGGAGGTGGGGAGGCACGCCGGGGTGGGGGGGGGGGGGGGAGCGGATCGGTGGCAGTTCTTACATCCAGGGGGCAAAGAGAATTCATTTTTTTCGCTAGTGCACAATGTATACTCGAGGACTGACTTCTTTATTATGGGGAGGTCGTTGTTGTCGGAGGTGAGGAAAGTGGAATACTTGGCGATTGTCATTTTGGATCATGCTCCTCACCTGGTGGATATGGCCCTGCAGAGGAGGATGCTGGGCTGCAGGTGGGAGCAGAGGCAGATTTTTATTTTAGCATTCGTCTCGCTGATTGCTCGCAGGCGGGTCCTTTTGGGGTGGAGGTCAGATTCTCCACCCAATTCCTAAGTGTGGCTGGGGGTCCTGATGGAGTTCCTGTATTTGGAGAAGGTTAAGTTTATCTTGAGGGGGACAATTGAGGGGTTCCACAAGAGATGGGGTCTGCCTATTCTTCATTTTAAAAAGAGTTAGTTACCGTCAGCTGCTGAGGCGGGGCGAGGGGGAATTGGGGTGTGGAGGGGCTGTTCTGTGAGTTCTTTGGGTGTTGGTTGGTAGAAGGGGTGTTTTGCTTTTGTTATTTTGCACTGGTTTTGTTTTATGTGTAAAATGGTGTAAACCAAATAAAAATAGTAATAAATAAATACATAATTGATGCAGATTGTAATAGCTGATCATTGTGGCACAAGTTGTAGCCTACCAATTTAAAAGTGACACCTTTATTCCGAGTTTCTCATTTCTGCCTATTGATTAAACTTCAATCCATGTTAATATATTACCTCCCATGCCCGAGTGCTGATCCATGCATTTTACATTGAGCTCTTTCTTTATGTTTTATGCTGCCTCTACACTTGTCTTGTGTATTTCTTACTGATGACCAATCTTAGTTACACACGAGGAATAATTCCAAGAGGTGCAGGCTGGAAGACAAAGCAGGTTTATTCTCCAACACAAATAAACCCGCAGCCACAAAACAAATGTCCCAGATAGGGACTATCGGGAACTGCCGGCCCAGGTCTGGGGGTGGATATTTAAGGTCCCGCTGGTGAGCGCCCAACATGGGAGCTCATATTCTATGAAGCTCGTAGGGAGTTCGGCCAGCAATTCCCCCGTAATCTTCGTGAGGGTTATAACAGAAAACTATCGAAAAATACCCATCCAGAGAAATTCTCACATAATTCTCCTTTATAAAATTCAAATTTTTCTTCAATAATTCCAGCGTTTTTGCCTGCCTTTCAAAATGTAATGTTAATCACTCTTTGTGTGAAGGTGAATATCTTGATCTAAAATTCCTAAATAACCTTTTCCTAAATTCCTGAAATTATATTTTACTAGTTTGAATCCAAGAAAAGTGCCTTAACTGTTGCCTCACAATGGAATATCAGTAGTCAATCTGAAGTTTGAGAACTGAAAAAGTTTAATGCTCAACAGAATCATGGATGCTTACACTTAAAGCATTTCTTACTATAATCTTTATTGTCACAAGTAGGCTTACGTTAACATTGCAATGAAGTTACTGTGAAAAGCCCTGAGTGAAAGATTAAGCTGTCCAGGTTATAAGAGTCCCGATATTTACTGGGCAAGATTTGCAAGAGGGGAAGGTGATGACAACTTCTGGTCCAGCCTCCAATCCTGTTACAACTAAATTATTAAACAGCTAATAAACAAACAGACTCCTGACATGTCAGGTGGCAATTTTATTCACCTAACCTTTTGGAGTTTAAAAAAAAAAGAACTAGGGGTGGGATTCTCTCAGCCCGCGCTGGTTCGGAGAATCGCCGGGCCAGGTGCCCTACGCCGGTCCACCGATTCTCCGGTGACCGGAGAAATGGCGGCGGTGCCGGTCGGGTGCCGCTCTACGCGTCCGTCCCCCCCCCTCCGGCAGTTCTCCATCGGTATGGGCCGAGTGGCCGCCAAGAAAGCCTGAGTCCCACCGGCGCCGTTCACATGTGGTCTTACCCGGTGGGACCTCGTTGTCCATCCTGTCGGGTATGGTAATCACCACTGTTGTATATATTAAGAGATGTGTGGTAAGGCCCTGTACTACAGGTATGGGGGTAGTCCCTGCCTGCTGGCTCCGCCCAGTAGGCGGAGTATAAATATGTGTGCTCCCTATACAACAGCCATTTCGCCAGCTGCTGTAGGAGGCCTCACATCTTAGAGTAATAAAGCCTCAGTTGTATTCAACTCTCGTCTCTGTGCAATTGATCGTGCATCAATTTATTACTCTAAGATTTTCAGAAGATGGACCTCTGCATCAAGACAGATCGCCTGCAGCTGGATCCGCAATCAAGCAACGCCAAAAAGGACTTTCAACACTGGCTAGCTTGTTTCGGAGCTTACATAGGGTCTGCACCAGACCCAATCCCGGAAGCTCAGAAGATCCAGATACTCTACTCGCGGCTGAGCTCCAACGTCTTTCCTCTTATCCAGGACACGCCAAACTACGATGAAGCCATGGCGCTACTGAAAGAGTATTACGCCCAGCAGATGAACACGCTCTTCGCCAGGCACGTACTCTCTACTCGCAGTCAACTCCCTGGTGAGTGCGTAGAAGATTTCTGGCGTGCTTTAATTGCTCTGGTCAGAGACTGTGACTGTCAGGCCGTCACTGCCACGGAACATTCGAACCTCCTCATGCGGGACACCTTCATTACACGGATAGGGTCAGACTTCATACGCCAGTGACTTTTAGAGGGGGCCACGCTCGACCTCGAATCAACAAAAAAACTGGCGTATGAAGTTATGGCGCCAGCCAGCCAATCCCGGGGGCCCCAGATGTTACTTCTACGGGCAACAGAAACACCCCCGCCAACGCTGCCCGGCCCGCACCGCCCTTTGCAAGGCGCACTTGGGGGCTTGAAGGGGCACTTCGCTGCGGTGTGCCAGGCCCGCTCAGTCGCCGCTATTGCCCCAACCCCCCTCGCGTATGGACAATGGGCGCCGCCATCTTCACCTCCCCGGATGCGCAGCCAGTGGGCGCCATCATCCTCTCCCCCTAAGACCACGCACGGCCAGTGGGCGCCGCCATCTTCTCCCCCTCAGACCACGCGCGGCCAGTGGGCACCACCATCTTCCCTTTCTCGGACCACGTGCGGCCCATGGGCGCCGCCATCTTTTTCAACCCCCGCCACGTGCGGCCCGTGGGCACCGCCATCGTGTCCACCCCAAGATCATCAGGCGCCGCCATTTTGTCTTCCCCACGGAATATGGGCACCACCATGACCCGTGCCCCCCAGGCACCCCATCGTTCGACACCAGCGACGACCAGCCACGACTCACTTTGGTCACGATCGACCAGTCTCGCCCGCACAATCTAGCCACCGCCTCGACTAGTGTGAAGATCGATGGGCACGAGACCTCTTGCCTGCTGGACTCCGGGAGCACCGAAAGCTTCATCCATCCAGATACGGTAAGGCGCTGCTCCCTTGCGGTACACCCGGCCAAGCAAAGAATCTCCCTGGCCTCCGGATCCCACTCCGTGGCAATCCGGGGGTACTGTATAGTCACACTCACAGTCCAGGGCGTAGAATTCAGCGGCTTGCGCCTCTACATCCTCCCCAACCTCTGCGCTGCCCTACTACTCGGCCTGGACTTCCAGTGTAACCTCCAGAGCCTAACCCTGAAATTCGGCGGGCCCCTACCACCCCTTACTGTTTGCGGCCTCGCGACCCTAAAGGTCAACCCACCTTCCCTATTCGCAACCCTATACCCCCCATATTGCAAACCCGTCGCCACCAGGAGCAGACGGTACTGCACCCAGGACAGGACCTTCATCAGGTCCGAGGTCCAGCGGCTGCTTCGGGAAGGCATCATCGAGGCCAGCAACAGTCCCTGGAGAGCCCAAGTGGTAGTGGTGAAAATTCGGGAGAAACACAGAATGGTCGTGAACTACAGCCAGACCATCAATCGGTACACACAGCTCGACACGTACCCCCTCCCACGCATATCTGATATGGTCAATCAGATTGCACAGTACCGGGTCTTCTCAACGATAGACCTCAAATCCGCCTACACCAGCTCCCTATCTGTAAGGCAGACCGCCCATGCACTGCCTTCGAGGCAGATGGCCGCCTCTACCATTTTCTCAGGGTTCCCTTTGGCGCCACCAACGGGGTCTCGGTCTTCCAAAGGGAGATGGACCGAATGGTCGATCGATACGGGTTGCGGGCCACCTTCCCGCACCTAGACAATGTCACCATCTGCGGCCATGATCAGCAGGACCACGATGCCAACCTTGCCAAATTTCTCCACACCACCACTCTCCTAAACCTCACCTTTAACAAGGAGCAGTGCGTATTCAGCACGAACCGCTTAGCCATCCTCGGCTATGTGGTCCAGAACGGAGTCTGGTGCCCGATCCTGACCGCATGCGCCCCCTCATGGAGCTCCCCCTTCCCCACTGCCCCAAGGTCCTCAAACGCTGCCTGGGGTTCTTTTCATACTACGCCCAGTGGGTCCCAAACTACACAGACAAAGCCCGCCCACTCAACCAGTCCACCCTTTCCCCCCTGACGGCTGAGGCTCAACATGCCTTCAACCGTATTAGAGCCGATATCGCCAAGACCGCAATGCACGCAGTAGACGAGACACTGCCCTTTCAAGTGGAGAGCGACGCATCAGACATCGCCCTGGCCGCCACTCTCAATCAGGCAGGCAGGCCCGTGGCATTCTTTTCCCGCACCCTTCATGCCTCCGAAATGCGGCACTCCTCCGGCGAAAAAGAGGCCCAAGCTATCGTTGAAGCTGTGAGGCATTGGAGGCATTACCTGGCCGGCAGGAGATTCACCCTCCTCACTGACCAACGGTCGGTAGCCTTCATGTTCAATAACACACAGCGGGGTAAGATCTTAAATGATAAAATCTTGAGGTGGAGGATCGAGCTCTCCACCTACAACTACAAGATTTTGTATCGCCCTGGCAAACTCAACGAGCCCCCAGATGCCCTTTCCCGAGGTACATGTGTCAGCGCACAGGTGGACCAACTCCGGGCCCTGCACGATAACCTTTGTCACCCGACAGTCACACGGTTGTACCATTTCATAAAGGCCCTACTCCATCGAGGAAGTCAGGGCAATCACGAGGGACTGCCAGGTCTGTGTGGAGTGCAAATCGCACTTCTACCAGCCGGAACGCGTGCGCCTGGTGAAGGCCTCCCGCCCCTTTGAGCGCCTCAGCGTGGTTTTGAAAGGGCTCCTCCCCACCACCGACTGTAACACATATTTTCTCAGTGTGGTCGATGAATACTCCAGATTCCCCTTCGCCATCCCATGCCCCGATATGACGTCTGCCACCGTCATCAAAGCCCTCAACACAATCTTTGCGCTGTTCGGCTTCCCCGCCTACATCCAGAGTGACGGGATCCTCATTCATGAGTGATGAGCTGCATCAGTTCCTGCTCAGCAGGGGTGTCGCCTCCAGCAGGACGACCAGCTATAACCCCCGGGGAAGTGGGCAGGTGGAGAGGGAGAATGGGACGGTCTGGAGGGCCATCCAACTGGCCCTACGGTCCAGAAGTTTCCTGGCCTCCCGCTGGCAGGAGGTTCTCCCCGATGCACTGTACTCCATTCAGTCGCTACTAACGACACATCCATGAACGTATTGTTGCTAATTTGCTGTTGTCTCTTAATTTGGCTTTGTTTAATTACGTTTGCTCAAGAGTCGCCAGGTATCTTTCGAGACCGCCACAAGTTTCAAAGACTCGATACACCAGTTAGTACGTTCAAAAGCCATGCTCATTTATTTACACACAGTCAAATCTACTCATGCATAAAACTCTACAACCTAAACTATCACTATTACTAAAAGCCTATACTTAGCTTCGGGCGCCCACTCAGTCAGAGGAACAATAGCCGTGGCTCGGTTGTGAGGCTGCTGGGTTGAGCTGTTTACAAGCTAGCACCTAGGAGTGTCTATCTCATAATGTGCGTTGACTTGGAACTTACTTGGTCTGGAACAGCTTTGGCGGGTCTCTCCTCGCTGAGAGCCAAAGCTCTCTCTTGGGGAATCCCTTATATACCCAAAAGGGCTTCGCACGCTTTTGGGCGGGCCTTGAACTTGGCCGCAATTAATTGGGCCGTTTCCCAATCGTCCTTATCGATTTTCCTCCAATAGAGGGGTGGGTTCCCTGGTTGCTGGGCGTGTCCTAGGTGGCCATTGGTCTGCATTACTTTAGTCTCCTCTGGCGCCGGGATGTCTGTCTTAGCATTGTTTACCTAAATGTTGCCTTTTGTTCCCGGGGATGGCTCATTAGTATGTAGATGGTTCTGCAGTACGGGTCCTGTCTGAGAGCTACAGCTCTAATCAGCAGACAGACCTTGTACCTGCTTGCTTTTTCGGTATTGTCGAATTTTCCCTGCATTCTTTGCAAGTGTCCATTTTGTAATCGGGACGTGGTCATCCCAGATGGCTACACACCCTCCTTGTGATCCTCAACGCGAAGCGTGAAGGATCACATTACTGCGTCACCTTCGTCCTCTGACCAAACAGGGCACCCATAATCAGGCTCTATTCTGTCCTATCCTATGAAACACAATTTTACCTAAATCATTTTAAATATATACATTATTATGAAACTCTACAGGGCGCTACATTAATGCATGCATTACAGAAAAATAAAAAACTGGAACCTCTAACTACCCTCAATAAACTATCCTCATTCAAACAATCAAAAATAATCTATAACATCTTAAACTGTACAAAATAGCAGCACACAAATTTCTCTGGCCTGGCAGTCAGACACAGAGGTTTACATTTCTTTATTTAATGGAATAAATGTAAAGAGAAAACGGATGGACTTTAATTCATGTCAAGGGGTTCGGGGGTTTGGTGAAATCTGAAAATAGGGGACCTAATCCTGTATACCGGGGTGAGAGAGCGGTAGGCTCTCTTTCACCATTTCCTGACTCTAAGTGTCTGCACAACACTGCAAAGTATCGCCAGTACTAAGAGGGCTTCTACTACATACGATAGTGAGTACCAGGTGATAAACTGATCACACCAGGTCGGGGTATTGTTCGCTGTCGTGGGGCTAGCTAGCACGGGGTTCTGTGTATTGCAAGGGTGGGAACCATTCACGGCTTGTGTGGTCGGGGTCAGTGGGGTAGCGTCCGCGCACAACTGAAGGGATCCTGCTAAGATCCAGGTGAACATGAGGGTTGTCGTCTTCATCGTTCCGTCTTCCTCTGGGGTTCCTGAGGTTCCGGAGTTCTGTGAACACAAGCATAATATCTGTTATTATCTTGCTTAAGATCTCATATGCCTGTCTGCTGTCCTTTGTTGCCAATTTCCCATTATAATTGGTCACCATCTGTGACTCCCTCATTTTTGTTTTTAAACCAAATATTTGGGACAAGACATACGAGAAAAAATCTCGACATAGTGTCTCGCAGCCTGTGCGATCTACCATCCTAGTGTTTTAGGATGTAAATAGCATACGGAAGCAACCTAAGGGTTGCCAAAACCAAACAAAAGAATTTCGAACCGAAATTGCCAAAATGGGGTGCGTATGGGCTGCGGCGGGTAAGAAATGGGTGGAATCCCCGGGTAGGATGGTGATCAATGCCGTATGTGCTCTACCCGAGTGTAGCTGACCAGAGGGGGGTCCTCGGGCAGGGCGGGGACCAGTGCCGTTTCTCCATTGCCTGAGCAACCGGCAAGAACGGGTAAGAATGTAATCGTCGTGGGGGTTGCCTTGTTGTCTGCTGACAAACTTGTACCTCTAAACTGGTTTCTGTTGACAATTTAGTTCCTCTGAACTGGTTGTCTGGGGACAAACTTGTTCCATTAACCGCCAGGGGGCGTTAAAGGAGTGGTGACGTGGGGCCGCGAAAAGTTTCAAGTTTACAAACAACACTTAACATTAACACTGACGAACAAACATACAACAAACATGATGCAGGTTCCATCAGAAAGGACACCGTATCTCTCCATCGGTTCCTTTTTCTCCAACATTTGGACACCTCACTGCTCAATGGCGAACAGGGTCGCAAAGGATTTTGTTTGGTGGGAGTCAGGCTCCATGTCATCATTTTCTCCCAGCTGCCAAACTCTTGACTGTAGTAATCGTGCTAAAGCTGCTTGGAGCGAATTGGGGTCCATCTCATCAATCCAGATGAGCCTGAACGAATTGTCTCGGTGCCAGAATCGTGTGTCGAGGTTGGAGCTGCTAGGTTTCAATCCGTAATCGTTGGGCGGTGAGTCTGGGTCAGGGGCTTTGATACATGTAATCTCGAAGGGGTCAGTGGAATCATGCTCGGAATCGCTGGGAGTGGGGCCTGGTACAGGGGGATAATCGTAACGTGGTGTGCTGTGGCTATCGTCATCGTGATCGCTATCACTGTCGCTGCTGGTTGAAGGAAGGGAGAGGCGGAGTCGTGCCTCTGGGGGTGGAGTTGAAGTCAAGTCAGGACGGGCTGGACTGGTTGGGGGAGGTTAGGAAAACGACATCTGTGGGCGGGGCGTGCTCGTCTGCTGCCGCGAGCAGGATGTGGTGTGTGTGGCTATTCTGCGAGCCATAAACCTTGAGCTGGTTTATGTGAAACCACACAGACTTACCATTGGGATATGTAATTTTGGATACTGAGGGGCTGACTTTGTCCGAAATGGAGTACGGTTCGGAGAATTTAGGGGAAAGGAATGAACTGGGGTTGTAAAGGGAAAGCATCACTTGCTGTTCTACTGCAAACTCAGTGGCGTGTACTGTTTTGTCGAAACAAGCCTTGCTCTGTTTCTTCCTGGTCCCAAGTCTCACAACTGCTGCGAGTTAGGCTGCCTTTATGTTCTGTATCAATTGTTGTACAGCATTTTCATGCATGAGGGCTGTGACTGTGGGGCTGGCCAAATCCAGTCCTAATAAATACTCTGTCCCTTTCATGGGGCGCCAGGTCATGAGAGTGGGGAGTGTATGCTGTGGACATGGATACAGTGTTCCTTATAAACATTAAAGTAAATGGGAGAACTGAATCCCAGGTGCTGTTATTCTGGTGAACCATTTTCCTGAGGGTGGCTTTTAATGTCCTATTCATCCTCTCTGCAATACCACTTGACTGGGGGTGGTATGCAATGTGAAACTTTTGTCGAATGCAGAAAATCGTGAGGACATTTTTCATTACACGTCCTGTGAAATGGGAGCCTTGATCGGACTCTATACTGCGTGGGAGGCCCCATCTTGTAAAGATGTGGTGTGTTTATATTTTAGCCGTTGTCTTGGCCGTATTAGTTCGCGATGGAAAAGCTTCCACCCATTTTGTGAAGGTGTCTATGACCACCAACACATACTTGTAACCATTTCTGCACGGGGGTAGGGGTCCTATATAATCTGTCTGGAGATTTGTCCAGGGTCCATTAACGGGGCGGGTATGGCTAAGTTGAGCCTTTTTCGCATATCTGTCCGGATTGTTCTGGGCACAGATTAAGCAATTTTCTATGTAGTGCGTCACATCGGCTTTTAAATCAGGCCACCAGCAGAGCGGTCTGAGGTGGGCTAGGGTGGGTTCAATACCTTGGTGTCCATGATTGTCATGGAACTGACAAATGATCTGGTTCCTGTCCTGGCTGGGAACTATATAAATGCCGTCCTTTAAAATCACACCGTCATGTGTGGTTATTACATTCTTGTATTTATCATACGGGGCTGGGAAGGTACCCTTTAAAACTTCCCTGAGTTTCTCGTCCTCTTTCTGTGCCTTCGCTAGATCCTGAATATTGGTCTGTGAGACCTGAACTGCGTGTACTGGGGTGCTTTCGGGGGTGTTCCAAAAATAACCATGCCTAGAGCCTGCCTTCGCTAGGGCGTCTGCTTTAACGTTACCGGGGGAGAAGAACGGTGATGACTGCGAACCTTAATTATTCAATATTTTCTATCCTTCGCTTTCTCTAAGATATGGCAGAGTAATGGGGCTGAGAGTAGGGGTTTACCGTCTGCGGAAATAAATCCTCTTGTTTCCCACAGGGGTAGGAATTCCGTCAAACTATTACGGACATACAAGCTGTCCGAATAGATGTCTGCTGGGGTCGGGAACGAGTCTGGGTGGTCTACAATGTAAGCGATCACTGCCAGCTCTGCTGCCTGCGAGCCTAAGTGTCCTGGCAACTTTAGTGAAATCTCATCTAGGGCACGTCCCTGCGCGTCCTGTACGTAAATACCGCAACCGGTAATTCTCTTTCCTTTTAGCACTGTGGAGGAGCCATCCACATAAATCTTCAGGGGTGCGCACGTGTCTGTGGGCTGGGGTCTCTGGGGTGTACTACCTGTTTTCCTGGGAGGTGTTTTGGGTATAAATGGGCCTGTGTTCTGTCTTGTGGTGATGTTTTCACACTCATGAGGGGTGCCTGCATACTGCAAATTATCGGCAAGGAAGGTGTGGGTCTTGGTTCTTTTTACTGGGATGTCCCGTCCCTGTAAGAGAAGGGTCCAATGATTTGCTGCGCAGATTTGGCCATCCTTAAGTCGGCCATCTAACAATAGCTGTGTTGGGGTGTGTTCTGTGAGGATGGTGAGGGGGTTGAATCCTGTAATGTCGGCTAAGTGTTGCACTACCCAAAAAACTGCGAGCAGGTGCCTTTCAAAGGCAGAAAATCCTTGCTCTACCGGGTCTAACACGCGTGAGGCGTATGCTACAGGGCATAATTGGTCATGGCGTTCCTGGAGGAGCACGGCCGAAAGGGTTCATCGGTGCTCCTACCTCGATAGCGTACGTGGAAAGTGGATCTGGGACCTGTAATGCAGGGGCTGTGCTGAGTGCTCTTTTTAAAGCAACCCCGGCATCCGTATGCCATTCCCAAGGTGCCTGCCTCTTGAGAAGTTCGGAAAGGGGCGCTGCTTTAGTGGCGAAACCGTCAATATGGTTTCGGCAATAGCCAACCAGTCTTAAAAATGACCGGAGGGCTGAGACATTGTGGGGAAGGGGCAATTTGACGATCGAGTCAATTCTCTTTTGCTCGACCTCGCGTTTACCATGCGTGATCACTGTTCCTAAGTAAATCACTTTTCCTTTCAAAATCTGGGCCTTCTTGGGGTTGACCAATTTCTTTGAGGAGTCCGAGGAGTTCGGTGAGAAGCGCAATGTGCTCCCACTTTGTGTCTGTCTGTAGAAACAAGTCGTCTACATACTGGACCAGACAATCGGGGTGGGAAAATTTTGCTAATCTATTTGCCAGATGTCGGTACAAAATGAAGGGGGAGTTGTGTAAGCCTTGTGGAAGGCATGTCCACGTGTACTGTTACCCTTGGAATGTAAAGGCGAATTTGTACTGGCACGCTTTAGCCAATGGAATGGACCAAAAGCCGTTACTAATGTCCAAAACCGAAAAAAAAATTGACTGGAGTCCCTGTTTGAGCATGGTCTCGGGACTCGTGGCTACAGTGGGGCTGCTGCTGGGGTTACTTTGTTCAGTTCCCGGTAATCAATGGTCAGTCGCCATGATCCATCCGGTTTCCTGACGGGCCAAATTGTTGCATTGTTTGTGGAGGCTATTGATCTGAGTACGCCTTGACCAACAAACTCTGTATAACTTTGGAGATATCTCCCTCTGCTTCCTCGGGAAATCCGTACTGCTTTTGGGGTTTAGGGTCGGGACCTGTAATGTTCACAAAGCCAGCCAATTTGCCACAGTCGTGCTTGTGCTGTGCAAATGCCGCTTTGTGTTCCTGCAGGACTGCCCTAACCTGTTTGTCTGCACTAATGGCTCGAGGGTCGAACCAGAAGTCTCCTACTAAGCTAATCCTGTTTATGTACTCTCCAACTGTGAGCGTGGTGGGGGCTCGTGCTGCCTTTGCCATTTTCCAAACACACTTGTAAACTGGGACAAAAGAAAGGTTATGGGAGCTCATGAAATTGATCCCAAGGATATGTTGTGCTGTCTGGGGCAGATCAACCAAAACTACGGGATGCTTAGTTGTGATGTTCCCTATTTGTATCGCTACAGGGGCTGTGATGTGTCCCTGTTGTAAATGGCCTGTAAAACCGCTGAGTGTGATGGTGTCTGTTGTGGGCCACGTGTCTCGCTGAAACATCGTGGAGGAATTGAGTGTGGTGCGGGACCCTCCTGTGTCCCAAAGAAATTCTATGGTGTGTCTCCGAACTTTGCCTGCTACTAGCGGTCTACCGGACTTGTCCCAAAGGGCGTCGCGGACCCAAGTTGGGGAGCCCGAACACCGTCAGTCGGTGCCGTTCATGTCTGCATTCTCTGAATGGGCGCTAACGCTATGGATCAGCTTTGCCCTATTCCTGTTTAGGGTGCCTGTCTGTTGGTTTCTCTGCTGCTTTTGGGGCGCTTGACACTCTCGTGCAAAGTGTCCGAACTGTCCACAGTTATAACATTCTTGAGCTTTGGGCTGGGGTGGGCTGTTCCTGCTCTCATTTACCCATGCGGGGTTCTGGTGCGCTTTAACTGGATTCATATCTGCCTGCTCTTCCTCGGGTTTTATAAATGCAGTTTTGCTTTGGACTGATTGCTCCCAAACGTGGGACAATCTTTTCAAAACCCTTTTTCATTGTGGGCCTCGTCTGAGGGGTCATAATTTGCGCAAGCTTTCTGTCCTGCGTCTGTCATGTGAGAGACTAGGATTCTAGTCCATTTGGCCATATTATCTGGGGACAAATGGGCGCGGGCTAACTCTCCGAAAACTGCTGTGAAGTGTATCCACAAGCGTCCAGCTTGTGGGGTGCTCTGTTTTCATTTGACTACACTTGTTTAGGCCTTCTACGGGGTCTCCGCTGTTATAGCCGATTGCATCAAGGATCGCTGTGTGCATCTCTTGAAGTGTGCCTCCTCCTACATTCTGTGGGTCGGGAAGGGCTGCCACGACTGAAGGGTCGAGGCTTAAAACTGTGAGCTTCACTTGCTCCTTTTCGTCCAGGCCATACATGGTAGCCTGCTGTTTGACTTTCGCGAAAAATTGGTGGGGGTCTGATGTGGGAAGAAACGGTGTAATTTTTCCACACGCGTCCGTAATTGGGTCACGGTTAACGGGGTTGTGTAAAGGAAATCTGCATTTCCTTCTGCTGTGGCCCTGCGGTGTGTGGTTACAGGGTTCATGGGGGTGTGTTCTGCCTGTTCGGTTGGGGGTTGGGGCACTTTCCATTTCTGGGGTTTTTCCTGCGTACATGTCCCATGTATGTATCTATGGGCAGTCTCGTAAAATTCCTGCCAATCGGGGCCATTTTCCTGATCTAACTGTGGTCCGAATGTGCTTTGAAACCCATTTTGAACGGAAAGCAGCGATTGCAATTCTGCGATTTGCTTCTGGCACTTTGCATGGTCTACGGAGCTCTGCCTTTGTTCCGTTGTGGAAGTTTGGAGTGCTCGTAGGGCTGCTTTCAAATCATTACACTGTTTCTGCAATTTCTCAACTTGTTGCTCGGTCTCTTGTCTTACCATGACCGCACGTTGCGTGTCCTGGTAGGCCTTATCATATTGCGTTTGGAAACTACTCAAATGCGCGAGACAAGACTGGTGTGCCGTCTTGGCATCATCCACCTCTCTGTCCCTTGCTACTAACTGCTCTTTTAAATCTCTATTCTCCTTCTCTACTTTGCTCACGTCTACCTAACTACATCTGTCTCTCTCCTCTATCTCTCTACGGAGCGTCCTAACGACATCCTCTGTGCTTCGCAATTGTGCCAAACAGGACACGATTGCCATCGGCTTGCGAGCTTTCCCTAAGCTCTTCTTGTATATCTCTGACAGGTTCTCCCACCAAGTATGTCCTATATTCCCGGGACCTGTTTCGTCGTTGGAGCAGAATTCACTCCAAAGGGGCCATCCTTTCTCTTTGAGATATTTCCTGATCTCAACTTCACAAACGTGACACTGTCCTACTCTACTGGTCGCTGCGACCTCGAATTCCTGGGGGTTCATAAGGCGTTCCATTGCCTTCATTGCCATTTTTTCAATCTGGGTTCTCTACTGAATTTGGAACAGGGGGTGATAAAGCAGTGATGTAAACACGGGTACGGCTTATGCTAAGTTCCGGCCTACAAAACTCCCGACAGTTTTACGCAACAAAATCTCTCATGTTTAACTTATATCCCTGTTAGTACGCATGCATTAACACACTTCCGAATCGTGGAGGCTTGATCAGTACTGTTCTTGCGCTTGTGGTTTTTCTGTTTCCAATTGGATTCTCAATTCAAATTCTGGGTTCGCTCGGAGTGGTTAGGCCACTTCTAAATTGAGTCCCGACAGATGTCGCCAGTAAATGTTGCTAACTTGCTGTTGTCTCTTAATTTGGCTGTTTACAGGGTAGCAACTAGGAGCTTCTATCTCGTAGTGTGTGTTGACTTGGAACTTACTTGGTCTGGAGCAGCTTTTGCGGGTCTCTCCTCGCTGAGAGCCAAGGCCAAGAGAGCGATTCTCTCTTGGGGAATCCCTTTTATACCCAAAAGGACTTTGCGCGCTTTTGGGCGGGCCTTGAACTTGGCCCCAATTAATTGGGCCGTTACCCAATTGTCCTTATCGATTTTCCTCCAATAGAGGGGTGGGTTCCCTGGTTGCTGGGCGTGTCCTAGGTGGCCGTTGGTCTGCTTTGTTTTAGTCTCCTCTGGCGCCGGGATGTCTGTCTTAGCATTGTTTACCTAAATGTTGCCTTTTGTTCCCGGGGATGGCTCATTAGTATGTAGCTGGCTTAGCAGTACCAGTCCTGTCTGAGAGCTAAGGCTCCAATCAACAGACAGACCTTGCACCTGCTTGCTTTTTCGGTATTGTCCAATTTTCCCTGCATTCTTTGCAAGTGTCCATTTTGTAATTGGGACATGGCCATCTCAGATGGCTACAGTCTCTACGCCGTCCCCAGGAAGTCCACATCCAGGGTGTCGCTCCCGCCTTGGCTCGCAGCTCCAGGGCCCGTACTCCTCCGTAGGCACGTCCAACTCCACAAGGCGGACCCGTTTGTTAAAAGGGTGCAGTTACTCCACGCTAACCCTCAGTATGCCTACGTAGTGTACCCCGACGGCGGCCAGGAAACTGTCTCCCTCAGGGACCTGACAACAGCAGGTTCCACATACACACACCCCTCCGGCCCGGCTCCACACACCCCCTCCCCCGGCGCACCCAGCAGCAACCGCCTCAGGACCATCCGTCCTCCCCCTGCCCACGCCCGAGGATGAAGAGGATTTCGGTACTCTCCTGTGTCACCGAGGACCAGACCAACAACGGAATCGCTGCCACCATTGCGTCGCTCCCAACGCCACATCCATGCCCCGGACTGGCTAAATCTATAATTGGTTCGGGACTATCAAACCACCTTGTACTGGACTTCAGAAAAAAATATTTTTTTCGCTTCTGTATATTAAACTTGCTCTGCACACTTCCGGGTGCGGCGATGACCAGCTAAGTCGCACGTTTCGGCAGCTCCCGGTGGAAGGGACTTTTGGGCTCTTAATAGGAGCCCCATCGGCAATTTAACGGCAAATAACACTGTGCGGTAATCCAGAAGGGAATCCCCCCTGGACACGGATGGAAAAAAGAGAGGAAAGTAGCCAGATTGCGGTGGATCCTCAAGAACAGCGGCCAGGAAGGCAGGCACAAAGCAAGATGGCATCGGAAGGAGGCAGTTTAATATGGGGCCCTGACCAACAAGAGTTCCTGCGGCGTTGCGTAGATGAACTCAAAAAGGAGATGAAGGAGGAGCTGTTGGCCCCGATATTACAAGCGATTGAGGGGCTAAAGGAGGAGCAAAAGACCCAGGAACAGGAGCTTCGGGTCGTGAAGGCAAAGGCTGCTGAGAATGAGGACGACATACAGGGCCTGGTGGTGAAAATGGAGATCCACGAGGCACAACACAAAAGATGTGTGGAAAGGCTGGAGGTGCTGGAGAACAATGCGAGGAGGAAGAACTTAAGGATTCTTGGTCTTCCCGAAGGTGCAGAAGGGGCGGACGTCGGGGCATATGTGAGCACGATGCTGCATTCGCTAATGGGGTCGGAGGCCCCGACGGGTCCGCTGGAGGTGGAGGGAGCCTATCGGGTTATGGCGCGAAGACCGAGGGCTGGAGAAATTCCTCGAGCAATAGTTGTGAGATTTCTCCGATACAAGGACAGAGAGATGGTCCTCAGATGGGCCAAGAAAACTCGGAACAGTAGGTGGGAGAATGCGGTGATCCGCGTGTATCAAGATTGGAGTGCGGAGGTGGCGAGAAGGAGGGCAGGCTTTAATCGGGCCAAGGCGGTGTTGCATAAAAGGAAGGTCAAATTCAGAATGTTGCAACCGGCAAGACTGTGGGTCACAATCTAGGGAAACACCACTATTTCGAAACGGCAGACGAGGCGTGGACATTTATTGTCGAGGAGAAGCTGGAGTGAGCGGTCCAGAAAAAGAACGTTTGGGACAAAAGTGGGGGGGTGAATTTGTGGGATGAAGGGGGGAAAAGGGGGAAGAGAGGACTTCCCAGATTGTTAAACCTGCGACCCTGTAACTTCTCTCTCTTCCCCATGTCGTGGGGGAGGGGGTGAGGGAGGATGAGGAGCTGTGGGTGCCGGCCATTGGAGGCGGGGCCAAAAGGGGAAGCGCGGGCTTTGTTCCCGCGCTATGGTAATCATGGCGGGAACAGGGAAGCAGGAAGGAGGGGGCCTCGCACAGTGTGAGCCGAGGTCACGGGGGGAAGCCGAGGTCGGCCAGAGTTTGCTGACTTCTGGGAGCAACAAGGGGGGTGTAATTACGCTAGCTTGGGATCTAGCGGGGGGGGGGGGTTAACTGGGTTGCTGCTGCTGGGGAGAAGGGGGAGCTGGTATGGGAGGGAGGGGGGGGTCGGGGCGGGGGGGCGCCGCCTGGGGGGGATACAGCTACGTGGGAACCGGGTGAGGAGCTGGATTGAAAAAGGAAATGGCCAGTCGTCAAGGGGGGGGGGGTAAAGAGCCCCCCAACCCGGTTGATCACGTGGAATGTGAGAGGGCTGAACGGGCCGATTAAGAGGGCATGGGTACTCGCACCCCTAAAGAAACTTAAGGCAGATGTGGTTATGCTTCAGGAAACGCATCTGAAGCTGACAGACCAGGTTAGACTTCGCAAAGGATGGGTGGGGCAGGTGTTTCATTCGGGGCTAGATGCAAAAAACAGGGGGGTGGCCATACTAGTGGGGAAGTGGGTAATGTTTGAGGCAAAGACTATAGTGGCGGATAGTGGGGGCAGATACGTGATGGTGAGTGGCAAACTGCAAGGGGAGGCGGTGGTATTAGTGAACGTGTATGCCCCAAACTGGGTTGATGCCAATTTTATGAGGCGTATGTTAGGACGAATCCCGGACCTAGAAGTGGGGAAGTTGGTAATGGGTGGAGACTTTAATACGGTGCTGGACCCAGGGCTGGACAGATCGAGGTCCAGGACCGGAAGGAGGCCGGCTGCAGCTAGGGTGCTTAAGGATTTTATGGTGCAGATGGGGGGAGTAGATCCCTGGAGATTTAGTAGACCTAGGAGTAAGGAGTTTTCGTTTTTCTCCGATGTACATAAAGTATTTTCACGAATAGATTTTTTTGTTTTGGGAAGGTGACTGATCGCAAAGGTGACGGGGACGGAGTACACGGCTATAGCCATCTCGGATCATGCGCCACACTGGGTGGACCTGGAGATAGGGGAAGAAAAACAACAGCTTCCACCCTGGAGAATGGACATGGGATTATTGGCAGATGAGGGGGGGTGTTTAAGGGTGAGGGGGTGTATTGAAAGGTACTTGGAAATTAATGATAATGGGGAGGTACAGGTGGGAGTGGTCTGGGAGGCACTGAAGGCAGTGGTTAGAGGGGAGCTGATATCTATTAGGGCACATAAAGGAAAGCAGGAGGGTAGGGAAAGGGAGCGGTTGTTGAAAGAACTGCTGAGGGTGGACAGACAATACGCGGAGGCACCGGAGGAGGGACTATACAGGGAAAGGCAAAGGCTACATGTAGAATTTGACTTGTTGACTACGGGTCAGGCAGAGGCACAATGGAGGAAGGCACAGGGTGTACAGTACGAATATGGGGAGAAGGCGAGTAGGTTGTTGGCCCACCAACTGAGGAAAAGGGGAGCAGCGAGGGAGATAGGGGGGGGTGAGAGATGAGGAGGGAGAGATGGAGCGGGGAGCGGAGAGAGTGAATGGAGTGTTCAAGGCATTATATGAAGCGCAGCCCCCGGACGGGAAGGAGAGAACGATGTGCTTTCTGGATCAGCTGGAATTTCCTTAGGTGGAGGAGCAGGAGAGAGTGGGGATGGGAGCACAGATTGAGATGGAGGAAGTAGTGAAAGGGATTCGAAGCATGCAGGCGGGGAAGGCCCCGGGACCAGACGGATTCCCAGTTCAATTCAATAAGAAATATTTGGACTTGCTGGCCCCGCTACTGATGAGAACCTTTAATGAGGCGAGGGAAAGGGGGCAGCTGCCCCCGACTATGTCAGAGGCAACGATATCGCTCCTCCTAAAGAAGGAAAAAGACCCGCTGCAATGCGGGTCATACAGGCCCATTTCCCTCCTGAACGTGGATGGTAAGATTCTGGCCAAGGTAATGGCAATGAGGATAGAGGATTGTGTCCCGGGGGTGGTCCATGAGGACCAAACTGGGTTTGTGAAGGGGAGACAGCTAAATACAAATATACGGAGGCTGCTAGGGGCAATGATGATGCCCCCACCAGAAGGGGAAGCGGAGATAGTGGTGGCGATGGATGCCGAGAAAGCATTTGATAGAGTGGCGTGGGATTATTTTTGGGAGGTGTTGAGGAGATTTGGCTTTGGGGATGGGTATATCAGGTGGGTACAGTTGCTGTATAGGGCCCCGATGGCGAGCGTGGTCACGAATGGACGGGGGTCTGACTATTTTCGGCTCCATAGAGGGACGAGGCAGGGATGTCCTCTGTCCCCGTTATTGTTTGCACTGGCGATTGAACCCCTGGCCATGGCACTGAGGGGTTCCAGGAAGTGGAGGGGAGTACTTAGGGGGGGAGAAGAACATCGGGTATCTCTGTATGCGGATGATTTGTTGCTATATGTGGCGGACCCGACGGAGGGGATGCCAGAGATAATGCGGATACTTGGGGAGTTTGGGGATTTTTCAGGGTATAAACTGAACATGGGGAAAAGTGAGCTATTTGTGGTGCATCCGGGGGAGCAGAGCAGAAAGATAGAGGATTTACCGTTGAGGAAGGTAACAAGGGACTTCCGGTACTTGGGGATCCAGATAGCCAAGAATTGGGGTACATTACATAGGCTTAATTTAACACGGTTGGTGGAACAGATGGAGGAGGATTTCAAGAGATGGGACATGGTGTCCCTGTCACTGGCAGGTAGGGTACAGGCGATTAAAATGGTGGTCCTCCCGAGATTTCTTTTTGTGTTCCAGTGCCTCCCGGTGGTGATCACGAAGGCTTTTTTCAAAAGAATTGAGAAGAGCATTATGAGTTTTGTGTGGGCTGGGAAACCCCGAGAGTGAGGCGGGGATTCTTGCAGCGTAGTAGGGACAGGGGGGGGGCTGACACTACCGAGCCTAAGTGAGTACTACTGGGCCGCCAATGTTTCAATGGTGTGTAAGTGGATGGGAGAAGGGGAGGGACCGGCGTGGAAGAGATTGGAGAGGGCGTCCTGCAGGGGGACTAGCCTGCAAGCAATGTTGACGGCGCCGTTGCCGTTCTCACCAAAGAAATACACCACAAGCCCGGTGGTGGTGGCTACATTGAAAATTTGGGGGCAGTGGAGACGGCATAGGGGAGGGACGGGAGCTTCTGTGCGGTCCCCGATAAGAAACAATCATAGGTTCGTTCCGGGGAGAATGGATGGGGGATTTGGAGCAGGGCAAAGAGCTGGGGTAGTACAATTAAGAGATCTATTTGTAGATGGGACGTTTGCTAGTCTGGGAGCGCTGACGGAGAAATATGGGTTGCCCCAAGGGAATGCATTTCGGTATATGCAATTGAGGGCTTTTGTGAGGCAACAGGTGAGGGAATTCCCGCAGCTCCCGACGCAGGAAGTGCAGGATAGAGTGATCTCAGAGACATGGGTGGGGGACGGTAAGGTGGCGGACATATACAGGGAGATGAGGGACGAGGGGGAGATCATGGTAGATGAGCGGAAAGTGAAATGGGTAGAAGAACTGGGGGAGGAGATTGAGGAGGGGCTGTGGGCTGATGCCCTACGTAGGGTAAACTCATCGTCCTCGTGTGCCAGGCTAAGCCTGATACAATTTAAGGTGCTATACAGGGTGCATATGACTGGAGCACGGCTTAGTAAATTTTTTGGGGTAGAGGATAGGTGTGCGAGATGCTCGAGAGGCCCAGCGAATCACACCCACATGTTCTTGTCATGCCCGGCACTACAGGGGTTCTGGGTGGGGGTGGCAAAGGTGCTTTCGAAGGTGGTGGGGGTCCGGGTCGAACCAAGCTGGGGGTTGGCTATATTTGGGGTTGCCGAAGAGCCGGGAGTGCAGGAGGCGACAGAGGCTGACGTGTTGGCCTTTGCGTCCCTTGTAGCCCGGCGCAGGATATTGTTAATGTGGAAGGAAGCCAAACCCCCGGGGGTGGAGACCTGGATAAACGATATGGCAGGGTTCATAACGTTAGAACGGATTAAGTTCATGTTAAGGGGTTCGGCTCAGGGGTTCACCAGGCGGTGGCAACCGTTCGTCGACTACCTCACAGAAAGATAGAGGGAATGGAAAAGAAGTAGATAACAGCAGCAACCCAGGGGGGAGGGGGGTGGAGTGGGGGGGGGGGGGGGGGGAGGAATCGGACGGACTCTCAGGGATGTTATTGTATATGTATAGGTATTTGGTATATGTAATTGTATATTGGATTGTTGGATTGTATTTTTGGAGAGTATTTATTTTGGACAAGGCAGTTGCCATTTAGTTTTGCTTTTTGTTTTTGTTTATATATTACTTATTTATCTGTTTAAAACTGGCCACGGTTATTTATATTGCTTTATTGTTGTGTAAAAGAAACACTACGTATTGTTATGTTTGGCCAAAAAACTTGAATAAAATATATATATTTTTAAAAACTTGCTCTGTATATAGTTCTCCACCACCCCTGTCGGACTCAATTTTAACAGGGGGTGAATGTGGTAATCACCACTGTTGTATATATTAGGAGATGTGTGGTTAGGCCCTGTACTACAGGTACTGGGGTCGTCTCTGCCTGCTGGCTCCACCCAGTAGGTGGAGTATAAATACGTGTGCTCCCTCTATAGCAGCCATTTCTCCAGCTGCTGTAGGAGACACACATCTTAGAGTAATAAAGCCTCAGTTGCATTCAACTCTCGTCTCTGTGCAATTGATCGTGCATCATTGGTGCGGTCTGGTGGGGGGGGGGGGGAGGGGAGGTCGACCCCGGGTGGGTGGGGGGTGCTCCACCGAGGCCTGGCCCGCGATCAGGGCCTGCCGATCGGCGGGCCGGCCTCTACTGGTGGGGGCCTCTTTTACTCCGCGCCGGCCCCTGTAGCCCTACGCCATGTTGCGTCAGGACCAGCGCGGAGAAGGAAGCTGCCGTGCATGCGTGAGTTTGCACCGGTCGCAGTGCGCATTCGCGCCGGTCGCAGCATGCATGCGCAGGCCCTGTGGGGCAGAGGATCGCTACACTTAGCAGTCCGATGACGCAGTTGTTAAACTCTCTGGTTTTTACAACGGCATTAACACTACATTTTCAGGTAAGAGGGCCATATTAGTAGTATTTTATCACTTTGATTGGGGGTACTTCTAACCCCCAAAGGATGGTAGGATCGGATGTTAAAAAAAATTAAATCTCAAACCTGAATCCAACCCACTTCAATTGTGGTCTTTTTCAATTTTCTTTTCAATTAAGGGGCAATTTAGCGTGGCCAATCCACCTACCTTGCACATCTTTGGGTTGCGTGGGGGGACACCCACGCAGACATGGGGAGAATGTGCAAACTCTACACAGACAGTGACCCGGACTGAGATTGAACCCGGGTGTGGTAGTCACCACTGTTGTATTGTATATACCGCATACGAGGGGTATTACGGTAAGGCCCCTGTACTACAGGTACGGCGGTAGATCCCTGCCTGCTGGCTCCGCCCAGTAGGCGGAGTACAAATGTGTAGGCTCTCCCAGCTGCAGCCATTTCGGCAGCAGCTGCAGGAGGCTACACATCTCTGCGTGTAGCCCGCCCGTACACCGTGTTTGAAGCGGACGGCCGCATTTACCACTTCCTTAGGGTTCCATTTCATGTCACTAACGGGGTCTCGGTCTTCCAACGGGAGATGGACCGAATGGTTGACCGGTACGGACTGCGGGCCACCTTCCCGTACCTCAGGATAACGTACCCCTGACGGCCACGACCAGCAGGACCACGACGCTAACCTTTCCAAATTCCTCCACACCGCTAAACTCCTCAATCTAACCTACAACAAGTAGAAGTGCGTGTTCAGCACAAACCGATTAGCCATCCTTGGCTACGTGGTCCGGAACGGCGTGCTAGGGCCCGACCCCGATCGCATGCGCTCCTCATGGAACTCCCTCTTCACCACTGCCCCAAGGCCCTCAAACGATGCCTCGTACGACGCCCAGTGGGTTCCTAACTATGCGGACAAGGCCCGCCCACTCATTCACTCCACCGTTTACCCCCTGATGGCCGAGGCTCACCAGGCCTTCAACCGTATCAAGGCCGACATCGCCAAGGCCGCGATGCACGCGGTCGATGAGACGCTCCCCTTCCAAGTCAAGAGCGATGCATCAGACGTCGCTCTAGCCACCACCCTCAACCAGGCAGGCAGGCCCATGGCATTCTTTTCCAGCACCCTCCATGCCTCCGAAATTCGGCAACCCGTCGAAAAGGAGGCCTAAGCTATTGTCGAAGCTGTGCGGCATTGGAGGCATTACCTGGCCGGCAGGAGATTCACTTTCCTCACTGACCAATGGTTGGTTGCCTTCATGTTCAACAACACACAGCGGGGTAAGATCAAAAATGATAAAATCTTGAGGTGGAGGATCGAGCTCTCCACCTACAATTACGACATTTTGTATGGCCCCGGTAAGCTCAACGAGCTCCTCGATGCCCTGTCCCGAGGTACTTGTGCCAGCGCACAAGTGGATCGACTCCGGACCCTGCACGACGATCTCTGTCACCCAGGGGTCACCCGCTTTTATCACTTCATTAAGGCCCGCAATCTGCCCTACTCCATCGAGGACTCCATCACCAGAGACTGCCAGGTCTGCGCGGAGTGTAAACCGCACTTCTACCGGCCGGACCATGCGCGCCTGGTGAAGGCCTCCCGCCCCTTTGAACACCTCAGTGTGGACTTCAAAGGGCCCCTTCCCTCCACCGACCCCAACACGTACTTTCTTAATGTGGTCGACGAATATTCCAGATTCCCCTTCGCCGTCCCATGCCTCGATATGACGTCTGCCACCGTCATCAAAGTCTTCAACACAATCTTCGCTCTGTTCGGTTTCCCCGCCTAAGTCCACAGCGACCGGGGATCCTCATTTATGAGCGAGGAGCTGCGCCAGTACCTATCAACAGGGGCATTGCCTCGAGCAGGACGACCAGATACAACCCCCGGGGAAACGGGCAGGTGGAGCGGGAGAATGGGACGGTCTGGAAGGCCGTCCAGCTGGCCCTGCGGTCCCAAAATCTCCTGGCCTCCCGCTGGCAGGAGGTCCTGCGTGATGCACCTCCCTCCATTCGGTCGCTCCTTTGCTTTGCGACGAATGAAACTCCCCATGAACGTCTCTTTGCCTTCCCCAGGAAGTCCACCCCTGGGTTTCGCTCCCAATATGGCTGGCAGCTCCAAGACCCGTCCTCCTCCGCAAGCACGTGCGGCTACACAAGGCGGACCTGTTGGTTGAGAGGATACAGCTACTTCACGCAAACCCGCAGTACGCCTACGTAGTGTACCCTGACGGCCGCCAAGACACAGTCTCCCTCAGGGACCTGGTACCAGCTGGGTTCCCCCCTCCCCCCTCTGCCCCGGCGCCACCCTCCCTGACCCCAGCGCACGCCACCAGCGCTCCAGGACGATCCATCCTACCCTTGGTCCCATCCGGGGTTGAAGATGAGGTCGACATGCTCCCGGAGTCACCGACGACCGAACCAACGTCAAAATCACCACCAGAACTGCGGCGCTCGCAACGACGGATCAAGGCGCCCGATCGTCTGAATTTGTAAACTTTTCCTTAAAATTTTAAACACCTGAATGTAAATAGTTTTCCACCACCCCCCGCTGGACTCTTTTTTAACAGGAGGTGAATGTGGTAGTCACCACTGTTGTATATACCGCATGTCATAATATACACCAGTATATTATGGTGCAGACACACACACACACACACTGATGGACATGCAGTGGGACCAATCAGCATACACAACACCGCAGCCAATCACCAGTGAGAGCACACGCACTATAAAGACAGGGGACAGGAGAGTTCCTGCTCATTCTAGTAGCAGCCAGCTTGGAGCACAGAGCTCACAGCCTGCAACACAGACATTCACCATGTGCTGAGTGCATCACCTGGTTAGGACTAGGCAAGGGTCAACAGTAAAAGCTGGTATTGCATTTACCCACAGTTCAGGTATGTTAATATAGTTAACCTTACAATAAAATAGAGTTGCACCACTTCCAGTGTTGGTGACCTGTTTATGATCCAGAACACCCAACACATCATGGTACAAGGAGTGGTTGCATACTAGCATTTCTGAGACCCACCTGCAACTAATCAGCATTCCGGCATCCTGAAGTATGGAGAACATCAACCCGCCGCCGCCGCTCCGCATCGCTGGCAATCTCGGGGTCAATTGGAAGATTTTTAAACAGAGCCTCCAGCTCGTCCTTGAAGCCACGGACAGGGAGAACGCCTCGGACACCAGGAAGATTGCTCTGCTCCTCTCCACGGCCGGGCAACACGCCATCCACATCTTCAACTCCCTCACATTCGCAGACGACGAGGACAAGACAAAGTACAAGACGGTTCTCCTCAAATTCGATACCCACTTCAGCATAGAAGTCAATGAAACATTCGAAAGATACCTGTCCCAGCAGCACTTGCAGGGTAAGGACGAGCCTTTCCAATCCTTTTTAACACACCTCCACATCCTTGCGCAGTCCTGCGGCTACGGGCCCACCTCCGACTCCATGATACGCGACCAGATCGTAATTGGTGTTCTGTCGGACCTCCTGCGTCAGCAGCTCCTCAAAATTAAGCAACTCACCCTAGCGACTGCCATCGAGACCTGTGTCCTGCATGAAAATGCCACCAGCCGGTACTCCCACATACAGGCGGCTGAAACGTCGCGGCAAGGTTCCCACGAGGCGGAACGGGTCCAAACAATTGAACACCTCCAAGGCTGCAGCCTGGATGAGGGCAGCCATTTTGCGCGCTTTTCGCAGCCTCCCGCGCCAAACGAGAGGACAGTGACGTGGAGGAACGTGATGCACAGGCGCGCACTATGCAGGACAGCACCGCGCATGCGCGGTGGCGCAACGAGCGTACTGACGTCACGATGTGCGGCAACGTGGCTACGCCCATTTAAAGCGTCAATGTCCTGCAAAATCACGACAATGCCTACGATGTGGCAGACTTGGCCACTATGCTGCCTGCTGTTGAGCAGCTCAGCCTGCCAATTTGCATCGCTTCAGCCAGCCTCGCAGGAACGTTCGGGCAATTCAACCCACGTTCACCGAGTCCGATTCCGACTTCCCGCAGATTAGTGACACCGAGGACCCGAGGGAGCCTTTTCGAGTCGCTGTTATAACAAAGAACAGGCTGTCCCCGAATCAAAACCACCAGCCGCTGTCGGTGCACAGCATTGATCCAGACAACCTCCTGCCAGATACGATTCCGCCTGGACACTGGCACTGGTGCTTCCGCTAATCTCCTAGCGTGGTCAGACTTTCAGACACTTGGGGTTAAACCAACCATTCTTCCGTCGACCTGCCAACTAGTGGACTACAATGGCAACGTCATTCCTGCTACCGGTTCATGCCCCCTCGAAGTGACGCACAACTCGTCCCCTTCGAGATCGTGGGCTCCTCGAAGGACTCTCTGCCAGGCGCACAGGCATGCAAACTCCTAGACCTCGTTCAACGAGTACACACTCTCTCTCCAGAGGACACGTCTGCCTTCCAGGATGCGGACTTCAGGGCGCAACTCAATGCCATCATCGACCAGCACCGCGAAGTTTTCAAAGGCATGGGCACGCTTCCATATACTTACAAAATCCTGCTCAAACAACCACGCCTGTGGTTCATGCACCTCGCAGAGTTCCAGCACCCCTCAAGGACCGCCTCAAGCAGCAGCTGCAGGACCTCCAGGACCAAGGAGTGCTCTCCAGAGTGACCGAACCAACCGACTGGGTCAGTTCCATGGTGTGCGCAAAGAAGCCTTCCGGCGAGCTCCGGATCTGCATTGACCCAAAGGATCTGAATCGCAATATAATGAGGGAGCATTACCCTATCCCCAAGCGCGAGGAAATCTCGTGCGAGATGGCTCGGGCCAACATCTTCACCAAACTTGACGTCTCGAAAGGATTCTGGCAAATTCAACTAGACAGGTCCAGCAGAAAGCTGTGTACCTTTAATACCCCGTTTGGCAGAGACTGCTACAACAAGATGCCGTTTGGGATTATATCGGCATCAGAAGTATTCCACCGGATCATGGAGCAAATGATGGAGGGCATTGCGGGTGTGCGCGTCTATGTTGACGACATCATCATTTGGTCCACCACCCCGCAGGAGCATATCAGTCGCCTCCAGCGCGTTTTCAAATGAATACGAGACCAAGGCCTTCGCCTCAACAGAGCCAAATGTTCCTTCGGCCAGACGGAACTCAAGTTCCTAGGGGACCACATCTCCCGGTTGGGTGCGCGGCCGGATGCGGACAAGGTGGCAGCCATCACAGCCATGCAGAAGCCAGCAGATAAGAAGGCGGTCCTCCGATTTTTGGGCATGGTCAACTTCCTGGGGAAGTTCATCCCCAACCTCGCCTCCCATACCTCTCAGCTCATTCACGTCCCAGCTCTCCGGAACCTGATCAGGAAGACGACAGACTTCCAATGGCTTCCTGCCCACAAGTGCGAATGGGAGGAGCTTAAGACCAAGCTTACCACGGCCCCGGTATTGGCATCTTTTGATCCCACGAAGGAAACAAACATTTCAATGGATGCCAGCCAATCCGGCATTGGGGTGGTGCTCCTGCAACGCGATGAGGCCTCATCATGGGCCCCCGTTGCATATGCGTCACGTGCCATGACCCCCACGGAACAGCGCTACGCGCAGATCGAAAAGGAGTGCCTGGGCCTGTTGACTGGGGTCGACAAATTTCATGATTACGTGTACGGCCTACCCCAATTCACTGTTGAGACCGACCATCGTCCGCTGGTCAACATTATACAAAACGACCTGAATGATATGACCCCTCGCCTCCAGCGCATTCTGCTTCAACTCCGGCGGTACAATTTCCAGCTCCTATACACCCCGGGCAAGGACCTGATCATAGCCGACGCTCTGTCCCGGGCAGTCAACACCTCGTGTGACCCAGAAGGGTTTGTCTGCCAGGTTGACACCCATGTGGCCTTCACGGCCTCCAATCTGCCGGCCGCGGATGAACGCCTTATCCATATTCGCTGCGAGACTGCGGCTGACCCCCTACTACAGTGTGTCATGCGCCACATGACGGATGGGTGGCTCAAGGGCCAATGCCCGCAGTTCTACAATATCAGAGATGATCTGGCAGTAGTCGATAGTGTCCTCCTGAAGCTGGACCGCATCGTGATCCCGCACAGCATGCGTCAGCTCGTTTTGGAACAGTTACACGAGGGCTATCTTGGCGTGGAGAAGTGCCGACGGAGGGCCCGAGAGGCTGTGTACTGGCCCAGCATCAATGAGGACATCGCCAACACAGTGCTCAACTGCCCCACCTGTCAGCGGTTCCAGCCGTCCCAACCACGTGAGACCCTACAGCCCCATGAGTTGGTCACGTCCCCTTGGTCTAAGGTAGGGGTTGACCTGTTCCATGCGCTCGGCAGGGACTATGTTCTGATTTTAGACTATTTTTCGAACTACCTGGAGGTCTTACGCCTGCACGACATCACATCATCGGCGGTCATCCGTGCCTGCAAGGAGACCTTTGCTTGTCACGGCATCCCACTCACTGTGATGTCGGACAATGGTCCCTGCTTCACGAGCCAGGAATGGTCCAACTTTGCCAGCAGTTACAACTCTGTGCATGTGACATCTAGTCCCCTGCACCCCCAATCCAATGGCAAAGCGGAAAAGGGCGTCCACATCGTCAAACGGCTCCTCTGCAAGGCTGCCGATGCAGGATCCGACTTCTACCTCGCCTTGCTGGCTTATCGTTCGGCCCATCTCTCCATGGGCCTGTCGCCAGCCCAGCTGCTCATGGGTCGCACCCTCAGGACCACGGTGCCGTCCATTCACGTCCCAGACCTCGACCACGTTCCGGTCCTTCAGCGGATGCAACAGTCTTCTGCACAACACAAGGTGGTGCATGACACTCGGGCGACTGATCGCCCTGCTCTGGCGCCGGATGACAACGTCCGCATCCATCTTCCGGTGGGTGGCTGGTCTGCAACTGCTGTGGTTCTTCGGCAGGTGTCTCCCCGCTCATTCCTGGTTTGTCTGCCAGATGGTTCCATTCGCCGCCGCAATCGGTGTGCCCTTCGTCTCGTTCCACGCTCGCTATGTGATCCTCCACCGGTGCCACGCCCTCCTGTTGTCCCCAACCTGGACTATGTGGAGATTCCGAATACTCTGCATCCTCCTCACTCTGCCGTGGCCCAGCCCGTTCGTCAGCTGGTGGCTCCTGACCCACCCTTGAGGCAGTCAACCAGAATTCGTCGCCCACCTGAGACTTGACTTATGAGTTTTACAATGTTGGACTCTTTGATCTGTTCTGTTATCCTGTTTCATCGTTCCAGTAGTTTGTATATAATGTTCATTTTGTTGTTGGTGTGACACCCTATTTCTCTGCACCAGGCACCTTCCCGTGTAAATAGATTAGCCTCATGTACATAGTCATGTAAATAACACGCACACACATAGTCAGGTACATTCACTACATGATATTTATTGTCACGCAGGCACATGTTCTTTATATAAAAGGGTAAATGTCATAATATACACCAGTATATTATGGTGCAGACACACACACACACTGATGGACATGCAGTGGGACCAATCAGCATACACAACACCGCAGCCAATCACCAGTGAGAGCACACGCACTATAAAGACAGGGGACAGGAGAGTTCCCGCTCATTCTAGTAGTAGCCAGCTCGGAGCACAGAGCTTACAGCCTGCAACACGGACATTCACCATGTTCTGAGTGCATCACCTGGTTAGGACTAGGCAAGGGTCAACAGTAAAAGCTGGCATTGCATTTACCCACAGTCCAGGTATGTTAATATAGTTAACCTTATAATACAATAGAGTTGCACCACTTCCAGTGTTGGTGACCTGTTTGTGATCCAGAACACCCAACACATCACTGCATACGAGGGGTATTACGGTAAGGCCCCTGTACTACAGGTACGGGGGTAGATCCCTGCCTGCTGGCTCCGCCCAGTAGGTGGAGTATAAATGTGTGGGCTCTCCGAGCTGCAGCCATTTTGGCAGCAGCTGCGGGAGGCTACACATCTCTGCGTAATAAAGCCTCGATTACACTCTACTCTCGTCTCGTCGTAATTGATAGTGCAGCACCGGGTCCTCAGCGCTGTGAGGCAGCAGTGCAAATCACTACGCCACCATGCCACCCAGCTCATTTTCAATTCTAATGAGGCTAGATAGGGGGTGGTCAATCAATCTACCCTCAGGAGACAGGTAGATGGCTTATTTAAATACTTTAATGAGGCTGTGGGTCTCCATTTTGATCTCTCTTACAGTTGTAAAACCTATACATCTGGGCCTAGGAAAGCAGACTGCTAAAAGGAGGTGAGAGCTTCCTCTGTGCAAGAGGTAATGGCTTTCCAGTACTTCTTGTAGGCCAAGTGGTGAGGACTGCATCCTTCTTCCCAAGCTAACAGGGCTTTCCTTCCCAAATGGGCCGATGCCCTGCAACAACCAACCACCCCCAATCCCCCCATCTCTCCCCTGATGTCTCTATACCCCTTTGTGATCACCCTCTTACCTTCCAAGACACTCTATTCCCACTCCCCGCCCCCTCCCTTTGTGATCTGGGGCGGGATTCTCCGCAAACGGTGTAATGTCCGCTACCCAGCGCCAAAAACGGCGCGGATCAGTCCGACGTCGGGCCGCCCCAAAGGTGCGGAATTTGCCCTCACCTTCAGGGGCTAGGCCCGCGCCGGAGCGGTTTCCGCTTCGCCGGCTGGCGTGAAAGGCCTTTGGTGCCACGCAGCCGGCGCCGAAGGGACTTCGCCGGGCGACGCATGCGCGGGAGCGTCAGCGGACGCTCACGGCATCCCCGCGCATGCGCAGGAGTGGGGGTCTCTTCCGCCTCCGCCATAGTGAAGACCATGTCGAAGGCGAAAGAAAAAGAGTGCCATCACGGCATAGGCCTGCCTGCAGATCGGTGGGCCCCGATCGCGGGCCAGGCCACCGTGGGGGCACCCCCCGGGGCCAGATCGCCTCGCGCCCCCCCCCAGGACCCCGGAGCCCGCCCACGCCGCCTTGCCCCGCCGTTGAAAAGGAGGTCTAATCCACGCCGGCTAGCGAGGGTTGACAGCGGCGGGACTTCGGCCCATCGCGGGCTGGAAAATCGCCAGGGGTGGGCCCGCCGACTGGCACGATTCCCGCCGACTGGCGCGGCGCGATTCCCGTCCCCGCCGAATCTCTGGTGGCGGATAATTCGGGACACGGCGGGGGCGGGATTCACGCCAGCCCCCGGCGATTCTCCGACCCGGTGGGGGGTCGGAGAATCGCGCTCCTGCAGTCAGACGAACATGCCTGCACGTGGGCAGTGTCTCCTTCTGCAGCTTGTTCATCGGGCTGCCTCTGGAGGAGCCCTGCTTGAAAATAAGGACTTTATTAATTTCCTGTCTAGAAACCATGATTGGATTTTAAAAGGACTGACCCCACATTCCAGTGGCTGAAAGCTGCAGCTTCTGAGGTGGCTGGAAATGTGCATCCTTGTACATGATAAATCCCAACGCCATTAATTGGAGCCAACCTGTCCAGAAACTATAGCAGAGACAATTACTTTGGAGGAATGTAGATGAGATCATCCCCTGAACCATTCACAGAATACCCTGTCAACCACTGGGTGGGGACTATGCATTAGATATAATTACCTCAGACTATGAAAATCGACTGAGAAAGGCATCTATCCCAGCCATAATCTAATCAAGTCAAACTATCCACTTGGAGTACAATAACCATGACCAAGTCATGTGACAAGTGATCAGCCATGATTTGATTGAATGGAAGAGCAGGCTCGAAGTGCTGAATTATCATAAAATTTAGAGTACAGAAGGAGGCCCTTCGGCCCATCGAGTCTGCACCAGCCCCCGGAAAGAGCACCCCACTCAAGCCCATACCCTCACCTCATTCCTGCAACCCAGTAACCCCACAAAACCTTTTTGGACACGAAGGGCAATTTATCATGGCCAGTCCACCTAATCTGCACATTTTTGGACTGTGGGAGGAAACCGGAGCAGCCGAAGGAAACCCACCCAGACACGGGGAGAACGTGCAGACTCCGCACAGACAGTGGCCCAAGCTGGAATCGAACTTGGGACCCTGGAACTGCAAAGCAACAGTGCCAACCACAGTGCCGCCCATTGCCTACTTCTGCTCCTAATTCCTATGTTTGGGTCACTGGTCAATTGGAGAGAAAGGATCATGTGACAAGCCAGCTCAGTTTTTGTGTTTAGGAAACTGTTTGTTCCAAACCAGGGAAACAAAACAGTACAAAGTCTTACAACACCAGGTTAAAGTCCAACAGGTTTGTTTCGATGTCACTAGCTTTCGAAGCGCTGCTGAGGAAGGAGCAGCGCTCCGAAAGCTAGTGACATCGAAACAAACCTGTTGGACTTTAACCTGGTGTTGTAAGACTTCGTACTGTGCTCACCCCAGTCCAACGCCGGCATCTCCACATCAGGGAAAGAAAAGACATTAAAGCGGCACAACTAATGTGTGGGCTTTGTTCTCTCTCCCCATCCATCTTGCAAGCTCAATTCCTGTCTGCTAGTTGACAATGCATGTGCCACAGACAGAGATTTTTAAAATAATTCAATCCAGCATCTGCTGTCTCTAAAAGAATAGTTAAATCATCTGTCTGTATCTCTAAACTACCTCAATGCTGAACCAGCAGGACCGGTTAACCCAGCCTGGGTCCACCAAGCCATACAGTAATCTTTATTGCACTTTAAATTCATTTAATCTACCCTCTCACTGTGTAATGTGTATGATTGTGTGTGTGTGTGTGTTGTGAGGGCATGAAAGAGGGGAGTCATTTTGACTCCTCCTCTTCTGATCATAACACTATGAGGCAGGTCCCGGCAAGGGGGTGAGTGGCCTGTGAGGGCAGGCAGTACCGATGCTGATCCGCCAAGGGACACCCTCGTGGACCAAAAGGTGGGGCCCTCGCCACATCCACTGAGAGGCCGTTATGGTTTTAATTATTTGGCCATTTAAGTGGCTCAGTTGGGCTCTGAGCAGGTGGCCTACCTGCCGCCTTTGCTTTCTCTGACAAAATAGCATGGCAGCAAGAAGGTAGTCCCTTCCCAAGCCATTTTCCAGTCTATTTGCCTCTAACCCTATCCCCAAAGGCACAATAACATTCATCCCTTTTTCATGTGAGGATCCCTTTAGAAAAATGTGTTTATCAAATAGCTGCAGTGATGTCATTGTGTGCGTGGAGCTGAGCTGTGTTTCTGGCTTTTTACTTTCGGTTTGAGCTGGAAGCTTTTTTGGCTCTGAATTTTAGTTTCATTTTAAGTTGGGGTGCTGCATTCAAACCAATGAGGTGTTTAGGTCTCTCTCTGCCTACTAAAGAATGTCTACAGATCACTTGATGATTTCAAAGTAAAGCTGTTTCTGTAAGGAATGCAAACCTACTGTCTTTGTTAAAAAGGGTTTTTGACTTATGGATGTTGTTAGGAAAGTTATTAAGGGTTACCGATAGAGTATTGTATCTGTGGGGATTATCAGTGTTGGTAGTTGATAAGATGTTTACTGTGTGTTTATAAAATGTTATCTGGATTCATAGGATAAACATTGTTTTTGTTTAAACATACTTCAGATCTCTGTTGCATCACACCTGTAAAGTGGGCCCTTCTGCTCCCCGCAATCAAAATCTATTAAAAGGTGTGGGTCAGGTGAACTCCATGATGTACTTTGGTGTTCTCTAAACCCTAGCCCATAATACATTTGATTCCTGGTCATCAAATCCATCCCACCCCTGAGATTGAACTAGATAATTGAGAACATCGACATCCTATTCCATCAAGTTGAGTTTCCTGCTCAATTTATAATTCTCTTCTAGATGTCCTCCCATTCACCCTCTTCATAAACCTCACTTCATCCAGCTCTGCTAACTCACAACAAGCCTCTTTTATCCTTGTGACTGATGACCTATTTTGGCCTCTGGCCCTGACTTTAAAATGCTCATCCTTGTTTTCAAATCCCTCCATGGCCTAAGTTCTTCAAGTTTTACAATCTGCTAAAATCTCTGCACTCCTCCAGTTCTGGCCTTCTGCACATCGCTAATCTTTATTTTTCCACTACTGGGAACTGTGATGTCAGCTGCTGTGGCCTTGAGCTCTGCAATTTCCGCCTGAAACCACTTGGTCTCTACCTGCTCATATCTCCTTTAAGATGCTCCTTAAAAGCTAACTCTTTGACCAAGCTATAGATTACTTGTCCTAATATCTTAGGTGCTTCAGTGTACAATTTTGTTTGATATTGTTTCTGCGAAGGACCATGTAATGTTTCATTACGTTAAATTAACTGATATTAATTTAACTTATCACTGTTAAGTATTCTGTAAATATACATCTATTATGTGCACTCTTCTGCTAAATGGCATTGATTATGACCTTTTTGAGAGTTATGCATTATTAGGACTTTTGATGCAGAAAAGGCTATAGGCCTTGATAACATTTTAGCAATGGTAATGAAAACGTCTGCTCCAGAACTAGCTGCAACACAGGCATTGACCCGACAAAGTGGAACGTTGCCCAATATGTCCTGCCACAAAATGCAGGATATATCCAACCTTGACAATTACCCGGTCTACTCTTGATTATCAGCAAAGTGATGGAAGGTAGTGTCGATAGTATCGGGCGGCACTTACTCAGCAATAACCTGCTCACGAATGCTCAGCTTGGACCACACCAGAGTCACTCAGCTCCTGACCTGGTTACAGTGTTAGCTCAAACATGGACAAAGAGTAGAACACAAGAGATGAGGGTGACATAAAAGCTACATTGAACCAAGTGTGACATCAAGGAGCCCTGACAAAACTGGAGTCAATGAGAATCGGGGAAAGCACTCCACTCGTTGGAGTCATATCAACACAAAGGAAGATGGTTGCAGCTGTTGGAGGTCAATCATCTCAGTCCCAGAACATCACTGCAGGAGTTCCTCAGAGTAGTGTCCTAGCCCCACCCATCTTCAACTGATTCATCAATGATCTCCCCTTCATCATAAGACTAATTTCTAATGATTGCACAATATTCAGTACCATACGTGACTTCTTAGATATTGAAACAGCATGTGTCCATATGCAACAATACTCAGGCTTGGGCTGATAAGTGGCAAGTAACATTTTTGCCACAAAGTGCCATTCAATGACCATATACAACAAGAAAGAATCTAACCACCTCCCCATAACATTCAATGACATTGCCTCACCGAATCCCCCACTATCAACATCTTGAGGGCTACCATTGACCTGAAACTGAACTGGGCCACACATATATTATATACTGTGAATATAATGTGTACTGAGGCGAGGAAATCTGCAACGGGCAACTCACCTCCTAACTCCCCAAAGCTTATCCATTATCTACAAGGCACAAGTCAGGAGAGTGATGGAATACTCTCCACTTGCCTGGATGAGTGCATCTCCAACACTCGACACCATCCCAGACAAAGCAGTCTGCTTGATTGGTACTCCTTCCACAACCGTAAACGTTCACTCCCTCTACCAGTGTTTCTCAGTGGCAGCTTGTGTACCATCTACAAAATGCACTGCAGCAACTCACCAAGGCTCTTTCGCCAGCACCTTCCAAACCCAAGACTTCTACTACCCAGAAGGATAAGGGCAATAAATGCATGGGAACACCACCTGTAAGTTCCCCTCCAAGCCATGCACTACCCTGCTTTGGAACTATTATCACTGTTCTTTCGCTGTTGTTGCGTCCAAATCCTGGAACTCCCTTTCTAAAATGTAAGATTTTAATAATTCAACTAATTTTTACGAGTCTGTAACATCTATGGATTGTATTCCTTCACCACTTTTTGAATGGCTCAGTTTGAATTTCTACTAATTGGAATTCTTTACTGGAAGGCTGTTGTTTGTGAGGAACAGACATTTTATTGTTTCACGACTTGATCTGTATTAGAAAGAAACCTTTATTTTCTGATATTATTGGATGAAGTGGTGGTAACAGGCTGTGACTTTGTTTATGACTATTGTATCTAAAAGAAATGTATGATTTGTTTGCAATGGAATGTAAGCTCTATGGGGCCCACGGGAAAAGGGATGAACACTTTGTCTTTAGCCTGCATGGCTCTAGTTACAAAGGTGAGGTGACATGAGAAGACTTGCACCATAAGACAAAGGAAGAGGTAAATTGGATTATTTCTGAATAAAGGGGGAGGAATAATGAGAGGGATAAAGGTTGGAAAATCATAATCCTTGTTGGCACAGTGTTATCATGGTTCCCAGAGTATGACTCTTCTGGACACACTTCAAAGCCAGAGAAGAGACAGACATCACCTGCGCTGGCAATGCTTAAAAACTCCTAGGATTTTAAGAGATGAGAAACTGCGATGTTGTCTTCTCTGTTTCTTGTTAAATATATTTAAAATATTGCTCAATAAATTTTACTTGATTCATAAATATTAGTTATTCGTACCTTGTAGATCAAGCACAACTGAGGATCCTAGTGTTAGAAATTAAGAATTTGGATCTTAGAGTTTTTATTTAGAAGTGTTTCATACCTCAAAACAATAAAATCTTAAGCCTCAAACTACACACAGGTATATTACACTCTCAAATGAAGCATGTGTTTTTAAAAAATGGACATATAAGCCAGAGTGGCTGAGGATGTAAATTCTGAAAATGTAAAATTCAGTGACTGTCTGAGAGGTTTCCTGTGTGTGGTAGTACAAAGAGAGAAGCAATGGAATGTCACACACTTTCTCAGACAGACATTTCAAAGGAAGAGGTGATGCAAACATGAACTGCCATCTCCTGTGGAGATAATGGATGGTGATTATCATCTCAGTAGGAATTACATCCTGTACATTATGCCCCAAGCCTGTTTTGTGGGTTTCCCCTCCCAGGAATACACATGGGTCGGGCATAAACGACCATTTCAAAACTTGATGTGTGATGTTAAGATCCTAGACCAGAACCCAACATTCATTAGGATACCGGACAAGAACCCCAAACACTTTTTAAATTTGTAAAACTGTGAGGATTGGATACTTTACTTCAGAAGTGATTCCACTGACAAATATGGTATATTAAAGCAAACATTATTATTAACACAGGATTAAACTACATTAATATCACAGGAAAAATAACTTACAATTAACAGTTAAACACATTTTAACACTGAAAGGAAATATTTAACTTCTAACTGATACCTTCCCTATCTTCAATTAAGCAAAGCCCATCACAGGTCAAAAACACTTTAAATATAGTTAGCAAACAAAGGGCTACTTGCTGTAGCCTTAAAAAGAGATTTATTGGAAAGACTTCTTGAAGACAGAGAGCTTGCTGGTTTTTTTGGGAGACTAAAACTAAACTGCATGCTACAAACCTGGCTCCTCCCATTAATTACATCATCTTTATCTCACTCTGATCACCTGCCCTGCTTACCTAAATCACAATGGCTCAAATGATCTATTCTCCAGGGAACCTTCTTTTTACAAACAAAAGTATATTAGGCTTCTCTTTGTAAACACCTACATAGTTGGAATTAATGACGATCTAATTTTTACAACATTTTAATTGCATTTTTACAACTACAGAGTCTAGATCCAATAACCTAGTGTATTTAATATTATTACTGCCACAGATATAAAATGCAATATAGATACCGATTTCTTACATTCATTACAGTGGACCAGTGCTGGGTGTGTCAGAGTGTGTGACACAAAAGTAAGTAAAGACGGCAGCTGTCATCCCTGTGCTGGCAGGTAAAAAATAAATATCCCACTCTCTCTGATTACTGAAGCAAATAAAGTTAGCAAAGCCACAGCTGAAAAGGAAGCAGGGCATCTTCTCAGCAAAATTGCAAGATCTTAGAATCTCAAAACCAACTGCAGTCAGTGCTACTGAAACCACAAATCTCAAATGGCTGCAATATTTCACCATCTACTCCTCACAGCCAAGTCAAAGACTGATTCACAGATTTTTTTTGTACTTGTTTTGAACTCATTTTTCACTTCTAATCTGTATCAATTTCAAAATGTGTCAGTCTCGGACCTCGATCTTAACTATAAAATTGTAATCAGCACGCCAGATAATTTAGCTGTCATTGCATTCTGTTATTAATTCCATCAATTAACAATATCTACTCGATGAATTTCATACTTAACATCTAAACTTTAAATGCCGCGAACTATGACTGAAAAGTTAATAAAGCAATGTTAATTTGTGATAATTTGGTAAGAATGGATTTTCATTTACTCAGTAGTTTATGCATTTCCTGAAGTGTGGCTGGTAATGCAATTGGCAATATACTCTGAACTGGTTAATATTTGACAGCTTGGCTTTCTAAATTTAGACTTTATTCTATCATAGTCAAGTACAGCTAATTTCCAGGGGCGGGATTTAGTGGCCATGTTAGCTGCAACGCAAATCCTGTCATGGCCTCCATATTTCACAAGAGGACAAAAACGGGATTTGTACCAGTGGGATTTCCAATCAAGATCTTCCCAGGCCCTCCCCAATTACGCAATGAGGTTCAAGCCCAAGAAGGACGCAAACTGATTTGCATGAATTTAAATCTATTAACGTGTACTTTAGTGTGGTTAACAACACATCTTCAACCAGCATTTTAAGTTGGGGCAGCTTCAAGGCTGGCTCCCATTTGTGCTAACCACCTATTTGAGATGGCAAAGCTGAATGCAATATTTTGTGCATGGATTTGGACATGTTTAGTGTAGCCATCTCAGGTGGCCACCTGCAAAGGACAATGGGAAATATGGCCAACCCAGGACTCAGACAGACTCAGAGCTTGTGTGTGTATTTGCAACCCAGATAGCTAGACGCGATCAAAACCCCCGCTTGTTTGCATTCTAATGGCCCATTTCCCAGGAACAAAAGAACTGTGCTCAGGTAACCAATACAGATACAGACTAATCGGCGCCACTCCCTTTACTCAGGGAGGCCAAACAGCCAAGGTCAATGACTGTGAAGGACACGCCCAGCCATCAATGCACCCGCCACTTTATTGGCCAAAATCGAAGGCAGTGATCAAAGCTTGTCGAATTATTGGGTCAAAGTTCAGGACAGCCCCAAAGAGTGCTAAAATCCCAGAGGGATAAAAAGAGACACAGCCATGTGCTCGGTCTCTCTTAGATCCGGCCTACTCCTAAAACCAAGTGTAGCATTACGACCAGAAGACAAGTTCGAGACCAACGATCGCTACCAGATGGATGAGCCCAGCAGAAACAGAGCCACGTCTTCCACCCAGCCAAGCAAGATCCGGACAAAGGCCTTGTCCATCTGCATAGAGTTGGTTGCCCTGAAGTTAAGTATAGGTTATTGTAGTTGTTAGGTGTAGTTTAACTTGTACTGTTTGTGTTGCATGTCGAAGTAATCCTTGTGTGTAAATAAACCATCTTTGAACTTGAACTGACTAACTGGTTGTGTGTCCTTTGATCGATATCCGGTAAAGCCTTGTAGTGGTATTATTTGATACCTGGCGACTCTAAAGAGCATCATTATTAATTGGCAACATTAATTGGCGACTCCGGTGCCGATTGGCAACATTATTGGCGACGCTGGTGGGATAGTATTCCATTAAAAAGGGAAACATTAGGTACCTCCAGGTGCGGAGTTTTGTTAAGAGGTTTCTTTCGACTTTTCCAGTGGTGAAACCATCTGACTTATTGGAGCGGATTGGAGGGCAGTACGTCTAGTATGTACCCGTGGACAGAGGGTGAAGAGTTGGGTTCAGTGGAAAGGATGAAAGCGAAATGGGTGGGAAGCTGTGGCCAATACTGAAGGAGGGGCTATGGTGTGAGGCTGTGGAGGCTGAATGCCATGTTGTTGTATGCAAAACTGAGCCTTATTCAGTTAAACGTAGTGTTTCAAGCCCACCTCACTAAGGCGAGGATGAACCCTTTTTTTGAGAGGGTGGAGGAAGTGTGCGAGCATTGTTCAAGGGGGCCCGCACACCACACACACATTTTATGGTATTGTTCTAAGCTGGTAGATTTCTGGAAGTCCTTTTTTGGTACCATTTAGATTTAGATTTATTGTCACGTGTACCAAGATACAGTGAAAGAATTGTTCTGCGTACAGTCCAGGCAGATCGTTCCATGCATGTAAACAATAGGACATACGATAAATACACAATGTAAATACATAGACATTGGGTGAAGCTTATGGAGTGTGGTGCAATAACAATAGAGAAGATGAGTAGAGAGATCAGTTCAGTCCATAAGAGAGTCATTCAGGAGTCTGGTAACAGCGGAGAAGAAGCTGTTTTTGAACCTGTCAGTGTGTGTTTTCAAACTTTTGTACCTTGTGCCTAATGGAAGAGAGAATAACCCATGTGGGAGGATCTATGGTTATGCCATCTGCTTTCCCAAGGCAGCGGGAGGTGTAGACAGAGTCAATGGATGGGAGGCGCGTTCACGTGATTGTCTGGGCTGTGTTCACGATTCTCTGTAGTTTCTTACGGACTTTGGCAGAGCAGTTGCCATACCAAGCTGTGATGTAGTCAGATAGAACGCTGTCTATGGTGCATCTGTAAAAATTGGTAATTGTCAATGTCGACATGCCAAATTTCCTTCGTTTTCTGAGGAGGTATAGGTGCTGTTGTGCTTTCTTGGTCGTAGCATCGATGTGGGTGGACCAGGACAGATTGTTGGTGATGTGTATACCAAGGAATTTGGAGCTGCAGGCAGGGGTGTGTACGATACTTGGCTTCCTGAAGTCGATGATCAGCTCCTTAGTTTAGCTGACATTGAGGGAGAGATTGTTTTTGTTGCACCATCCCTTCTGCACTCTGACTCATCATTCTTTGAGATCCGACCCACTACGGTTGTGTCATCAGCAAACTCGTAGATGGAATTAGACCTGAATTTTGCAACACAGTCATATGTGTAAAAGGAGTATAGTAGGAGGCTAAGTACGCAGCATTCGGGGATCATGTCAGCGGTCCTAAATATTGAGCTAAAACCCTGCCCCCGGTAGCTATTTTTTAGTGTTTTGGATTGCTGGAGCTGCGGATTGGTACGGGGGCGAATGTCCTGGTCTTCACCTCGTTCGTGGCAGGGAGAAGGATTTGGTTGGGCTGGAGGTTGGCAACAGGGCCCCCCCCCCCCCCCCCCCCCGAGTGCTTTGGTGTGGCTAGTGGATTTGATGCAGTTTCTGCACCTCGAGAAGGTAAAAGGGCAGCATGGAAGTTCAGTGGTTAGCAGTGTTGCTTCACAGTGCCAGGGTCCCAGGTTCGATTCCCGACTTGGGTCACTGTCTGTGCAGAGTCTGCATGTTGTCCCCGTGTGTGCGTGGGTTTCCTCCGGGTGCTCCGGTTTCCTCCCACAGTCCAAAGATGTGCAGGTTAGGTGGATTGGACGTGCTAAATTGCCCTTAGTGTCCAAAAAAGGTTAGGTGGGGTTATGGGGATAGGATGGAGGTGTGGGCTTAGGTAGGATGCCCTTTCCAAGGGCCGGTACAGACTTGATGGGCCGAATGGCCTCCTTCTGTTCTGTAAATTCTATGAATACTCTGTGAGGGGGCTGTTTATATTGTATTTCAGAGAATTGACCATTGTTGGCTGATAGGGGGTGGGAGGGGGATGGGTAGCTAGGTGGTTTCTGGCTTTTTATTGTTTTGTTTGTCTTGCTTTGTTTTTTTGGTAGGTTGTGGAGGCATTTGTATGGGGTTGGTGTTTTATTAAAGGTATTTGTTTGTATGTTTGGCAAAATGTTACAAACTTCCTTGCTCAGATAAGGAGACCAAAACTGCACATGATATCCTAGGTGTGGCCTCACCAAGGCCCTGTTTAATTGCAGCAAGATATCCCTGCTCCTGTACTCAAATTCTTCCGCTATGAAGGCCAACATTCCATTTACCTTCTTTACCACTTGCAGCACCTGCATGCTTACTTTCAGCGACTGGTGGACAAGAACATTCATGTCTTATTGCACATTTCCCTCTCTCAATAAGATAATAATCTGCCTTTTTGTTTTTACTACCAAAGTGGATAACCTTAGATTTATCCACATTATACTACACCTGCCATGCAGTATATGTCTGTGTGGCATATAGCAGGCATCAACCCATAAATGCATCTGTAAGCTCACGGATACACTCTATGCTGGGGCTTTGGACATGATACATTTCAACCTGGTTCAGGGCAAAAGGGTGACCGGTTTTGGCAACAAAGCTGGTCTCCCACAGGTGCAGGGGGCGATCGACTGCATCCATGTCATTCTGTGCACCCGTTGGCACCAGGGAATCTCTTTCTTAAACAAAAAGGGGTTTCACTCCCTTAAAGTGCAGCTGCTGTGTAAACACTAGTTGCAATTCATGCACGTGTGTGCTCATTTCCAGGAAGCATGCATGATAGTTACATCCTCGGCCAATCACAGATCCCTAGCAATTCTGAGTGGTTGCAGGGATGGCTTGTAAGGGACAACAGATATCCTCTGAGGTCTTGGCTGATGAAGCCAGTGCAGAGGCAAGAGGCCGCAGCAGAGGCCCGGTACAATGATGCTCATGGTGCCACCCGATCTGTAATAGGGCACTGCACCAGCCTCCTATAGATGCGGTTCCACTTCCTCAAATACACCCCTAAAAGGGTCTCCCACATTGTGTTGCTCTGGTGTGCCCCACACAACTTCTCTCTGCAGCGGGACAATTACCTTCCTGAGGAAGAACTCAAGGAGTGGCACATGTCCTCGGATGAGGAAGTTGTTCAGGACGGAATTGAGGAAGAGGTCACTGGGTCCTCGGCACCGTGAGGCAGTAGTGCCAACCACTGTGCCACCGTGCTGCCCTCCTACTGGCCTTTCAATGCAGGGGGGTGATATTGACTTGCAATGAGGAAAGTTCTCAGCTATGGCTTATCTCTAACTCCTGTCTGTGTGCAACCAGCGCACTGACTCCCTGGCTCATGTCTGAGTGAGGTTCTGCCCGACAATCCTTTGTATCTTTACTCTAGAGGGGGATTAGAGGCTAGGGTCTAGGTTTACTGAATAAGGCCCAAATCCTTCGCACTGAGCTAACCTTCTGGTAGACATTGAGGGCCAGTGAGAACAACTGTGTCCTGATAGGGAGAAGGGCTATGCCCATGGGAGGAGTGTTAAGGGATTGAGCCGTTAGAGTGGTGAAGAACAATAATATTTAATTCAGTGGCACATGGAGATTTAACAAGTAATAATGGCTCCCAACTACCTTTGCTTAACTTCACCCATACCCCTATAACTCCCTATGCATCTGCGTGGAGCTGCATCAGGGATTGGCACGCTGGCTTACGCTGGCGGCTGGACCTCCATGTTGGAATTGGAGTCTGAGTCGGACGTTTCTTTGTCAGGTATCTCAGTGTCTCGGATCTCGATGTTCACTGGAACAGGAGGAGGCAGCGGCAAAGGCAGCAGTGGTGGCAGCGGAGGCTGTTTTGGCAGCAGGGGTGGTGGAGCCCATGGTGCTGATACATCCTAAACTTGATTTGGCACTGCGGGCGTGCGGCCTTATAGGTGGTCTACGTACCGGTTGAATTCCTGGCTTTGTGCTCATACTGTATAAGAAACTGGCCTGGACTGGGACAGTACCACGCCTGGGACCCATGTGGCACCTTTGCCGAAATTCTGGATATACACGGAATCGCCCAAGGTGAAACTGCTCCATGATGTGTGGTGGCCTGCGTCCGCTTCAGTGCGGAACAAGGGGCCAATCAAATACATAAGCAAGAGCAGCATATGGTGTCGTGAATAGTGTTCTTACAGGGAACAGATCAGTCTGAGGGGGAGTTGTTGAGGAGTCTTGTAGCTGTGGGGAAGAAGCTGTTCCTATGTCTGGGTGTGCGAATCTTCAGACTTCTGCACCTTCTGCCTGATGGAAGGGTCTGGAAGAAGGCAATGCTTTGGTGGGAGGGGTCTCCGATAATGCTGTCTGCCTTCCTGAGGCAGCGGGGGGTGTATACAGAATCAATTGGGGGTGGCAAGTTTGTGTGATGCGTTGGGCTGAGTTTACCACAGTCTGCAGTTTCTTGCGACCCTGGACCGAGCAGTTGCCATACCAAGCTGTGATACAGCCGGATAGGATGCTCTCAATCGCACATCTGTAGACGTTTGCGAGAGTCGATACATACATGCCAAATTTCTGGGGCTGAATTCTCCGCCATCGGGTTTCTCCGTTTTGCTGGCAGCCCGGGGGTTTCCCGACAGTGTGGGGCAGGTTTCCCCGTACCGCCGCACTAGATTTCTGGTGCAGAATGCTGCCGGGATGATCCGTTTTGCTGGCTGGTCAATGGGGGTTTCCCATTGTGGGGTAGCCCCACACTGTCGAGAAACCCCCAGGCTGCCAGGAAAATGGAGAATCCCGATGGCGGAGAATTCGGTCCCAGGTATCTGCCGCATCTTGGTGGGTAAAGCTTTTGATTATGTTACCATCATCTGCCTTTAATCCTCTATAATCGCATTTGTCCTGAAAAAGTATTGTATATGCTCGATGTACTGTTCCCAGTCATCCATACTTGCCTCAAACAGTTCCAGCTTGCCAATGTGGAGCATCTCTGTGGGCAGGTGGAGACCACCGAAGACTTCAATGAGATGGTCCGCTTACTCAACACTCGGTGCTGATGGCAGCTCCATTTTACCCTCGTCACCAGGGTAGCATCCGTCCTGAGAGAATACATATTAAACGACAAGTCGGATGCACACAATACTCTTTTATTAGCCGTACACAAATACTCCTCTCCCTGAAAGGTCCCCCTCCCCGACTTGCACCCAGGTTGGGGTTTTTATACTGTGAGGGCTCCTCTCATTAAAAAGGAAATCATGCACCATTACCGGGGAAGTGTGTATTCTGTGGAGGTCATGGGGAACCAAATGGTCCACACCCTGTGGCCTCCATAGAGGTTATAACAGTGCCAGAGAGACCATTGTTGCTGCAACTCAGAATGGCTATAATTTTTCTGTTAATTGATCTTTTCATTGTGAAATTCAGCATACAATCTTGCTATCATTCCTACTATTCTCCATTTCCTTTTATTCCTAATATGAGAAAAGTCACAATTTGATTACTTTTATAGGGCAGCACGGTAGCATTGTGGATAGCACAATTGCTTCACAGCTCCAGGGTCCCAGGTTCGATTCCCGGCTTGGGTCACTGTCTGTGCGGAGTCTGCACATCCTCCCCGTGTGTGCGTGGGTTTCCTCCGGGTGCTCCGGTTTCCTCCCACAGTCCAAAGATGTGCAGGTTAGGTGGATTGCCCATGCTAAATTGCCCTTAGTGTCCAAAATTGCCCTTAGTGGGGTTAGGGTGGAGGTGTTGACCTTGGGTAGGGTGCTCTTTCCAAGGGCCGGTGGAGACTCGATGGGCCGAATGGCCTCCTTCTGCACTGTAAATTCTATGATCTATGACATACACCCTTGTGCTTCACAGCCATATCCCAGGTGATTATGTCTGCAGTGTCCCACAAAAATACAGGGTAAGCAGCATTTGGTTTGCATTCTCTATTTTGATGGCTCCATTAGGAATAATTATATATAATTAGTAAACATTTTATTCCCTTGGACTGCAGTGTTATTTACACAGCTTTGGTCATAGCAGGAGACACCCAGACCATAAACATTGAATCAGTGTCATGATGTTGTACACTGCCATGCTGGCAAATCATTACCTCAGCGGCATGCATTTTGGCCATCTGCATGCCATTTATCACATTTCAGCTCTGACAGCAAGTACACAGACCAGGAGAAACATTTTCACATTAAGATGCGTATTCGTCTACTGACAATGTCTACTGGTCTCAAATGCTAAATTAATAATGAACTATTTTGGTCAGGGGCATTATATGAATGCTCACAGATCCGTATTGAATTCTTCTCTCTGCTAATTTAAATGTAACATTATTTAAATGCTAAACTAGCAGAATTTGGTACAAGGAAATCAAGCATTTATACAACATCTCAACTGCATTTATATCCCAATATCTGAAATGAGGGTCAGTCTGTCTTTTCCACAGTTCAAGCTTGACATATTTTATAAACGTGCCAGTTGTGGCTTAGTTGGCAGCACTCTTACCTCTGAGTCAGAGGGTTGTGGATTCAAGTCGCACTCCAGAGACATGAGCACAAAAGCCTCGGATGACATTCTGTTGCAGTACTGGGGCAGCTCTGCATTGTTCAAAGTGCCATTCTTCAGATCAGATCTTAAACTGAAGATCCATCTGCTCTTTAACATTGAAAGGCAGGGACTTCCGGGTGCGGCGATGACCAGCTGAGTCGCACGTTTCGGCAGCTCCCGGTGTAACGGACTTTTGGGCTCTTAATAAGAGCCCCAACGGCAATTTTAACGGCTAAAAGTACTGTGCGGTGAACCAGAAGGGAATCCCCCCTGGATATGGATGGAAAAAGGAGAGGAAGGTGGCCGGATTGCGGTGGATCCTTTAGAGCAGCGGCAAGTAAGGCAAGCAAAAACCAAGATGGCGTCGGAAGGTGGCAGTTTAATATGGGGCCCTGAACAACACGAGTTTTTGAAACGCTGCGTGGAAGAACTCAAAAAGGAAATGAAGAAGGAGCTGTTGGCCCGATATTACAGGCGATCGAAGGGCTAAAGGAGGAGCAAAAGACCCAGGAGCGGGAGCTTCGGGTCGTGAAGGCAAAGGCTGCCGAGAATGAGGACGACATACAGTGCATGGTGGTGAAGACGGAGATGCACGAGGCACACCATAAACGATGTGTGGAAAGGCTGGAGGCGCTGGAGAACAACGCGAGGAGGAACAACCTAAGGATTCTTGGCCTTCCTGAAGGTGCGGAGGGAGCGGACGTCGGGGCATATGTGAGCACGATGCTGCACTCGTTAATGGGAGCGGAGGCCCCGGCGGGTCCGCTGGAGGTGGAGGGAGCATACCGAGTGATGGCGCGAGGACCGAGAGCAGGAGAAATTCCTAGAGCCATAGTGGTGAGATTCCTCCGTTTTAAGGACAAAGAGATGGTCCTTAGATGGGCAAAGAAAACTCAGAGCAGTAAGTAGGAGAACGCGGTGATCCGCGTATACCAAGACTGGAGTGCGGAGGTGGCGAGAAGGAGGGCGAGCTTTAATCGGGCCAAGGCGGTGCTTCACAAAAAGAAGATAAAATTCGGAATGCTGCAACCGGCAAGACTGTGGGTCACATATCAAGGGAGGCACCACTACTTTGAGACGGCGGATGAGGCATGGACTTTTATCGTGGAAGAAAAATTGGAATGAGCGGGTTATTAAAAAAAAGAACGTTTGAAACAAAGTGGGGGGGCGAAGAAGAGGGGAAAGAGGAGTTTTATGTTATTAATCCTGCGATGTGGTAACTTTTCTCTCTTCCACAGGAGGTGGTGGGGGGAGGAAAGGAGGTGGAAGAGATGGGGCGTTGGCCATTGGGGGCGGGGCCAAGGGGGAAGCGCGGGCTCGGTTCCCGCGCTATGATAATCATGGCGGGAATAGGATAGCAGGAAGGAGGGGGCATCGCACGGTGCGAGCCGAGGTCACGGGGGGAAGCCGAGGTCGGCCAGAGTTTGCTGACTTCTGGGAGCAACATGGGGGGTGTAACTACGCTAGTGGGGGATCTAGCGGGGGGGGGGGTGGGAGGGGGGAATTATTGGGCTGCTGCTGCTGGGGAGAGGGGGGAGCTGGTCTGGGGTGGGATGGGCGGGGGGGCACCGCCTGGGGGGGACACAGCTGCGTGGGAACCGGGTGAGGAGCTGGAAAAAGGGGATGGCTAATCGACAAGGGGGGGGGGGGTAAAAAGCCCCCCAACCCGGCTGATCACGTGGAACGTGAGAGGGCTGAACGGGCCGATAAAGAGGGCACGGGTACTCGCACACCTTAAGAAACTTAAGGCAGACGTGGTTATGTTACAGGAAACGCACTTGAAACTGATAGACCAGGTGAGACTACGCAAAGGTTGGGTGGGGCAGGTGTTCCATTCGGGGCTAGATGCGAAAAACAGGGGGGTGGCTATATTAGTGGGGAAGCGGGTAATGTTTGAGGCAAAGACTATAGTGGCGGATAGCGGTGGCAGATACGTGATGGTGAGTGGCAAACTACAGGGGGAGACGGTGGTTTTGGTAAACGTATATGCCCCGAACTGGGGTGATGCCAATTTTATGAGGTGTATGCTATGACAATGGGGAGGTCCAGGTGGGAGTGGTCTGGGAGGCACTGAAGGAGTTGGTTAGAGGGGAGCTGATATCAATAAGGGCTCATAAAGGAAAGCAGGAGAGTAGGGAACGGGAGCGGTTGCTGCAAGAACTTCTGAGGGTGGACAGGCAATATGCGGAGGCACCGGAGGAGGGACTGTACAGGGAAAGGCAAAGGCTACACGTAGAATTTGACTTGCTGACAACGGGTACTGCAGAGGCACAGTGGAGGAAGGCACAGGGTGTACAGTACGAATATGGGGAGAAGGCGAGCAGGTTGCTGGCCCACCAATTGAGGAAAAGGGGAGCAGCGAGGGAAATAGGGGGAGTGAGGGATGAGGAAGGAGAGATGGAGCGGGGAGCGGAGAGAGTGAATGGAGTGTTCAAGGCATTTTATAAAAAATTATACGAAGCTCAACCCCCGGATGGGAGGGAGAGAATGATGGGCGTTCTGGACCGGCTGGAATTTCCCAAGGTGGAGGAGCAGGAAAGGGTGGGACTGGGAGCACAGATTGAAATAGAGGAAGTAGTGAAAGGAATTAGGAGCATGCAGGCGGGGATGGCTCCGGGACCGGATGGATTCCCAGTTGAATTTTACAGGAAATATGTGGACCTGCTCGCCCCGCTACTGATGAGGACCTTTAATGAGGCAAAGGAAAGGGGACAGCTGCCCCCGACTATGTCTGAGGCAACGATATCGCTTCTCCTAAAGAAGGAAAAGGACCCGCTGCAATGCGGGTCCTATAGACCTATTTCCCTCCTAAATGTAGACGCTAAGATTCTGGCCAAGGTAGTGGCAATGGGGATAGAGGATTGTGCCCCGAGGGTGGTCCACGAGGACCAAACTGGGTTTGTGAAGGGGAGACAGCTGAATACGAATATACGGAGGCTGCTAGGGGTAATGATGATGCCCCCACCAGAGGGGGAAGCGGAGATAGTGGTGGCGATGGATGCCGAGAAAGCATTTGATAGAGTGGAGTGGGATTATTTGTGGGAGGTGCTGAGGAGATTTGGTTTTGGAGATGAGTATGTTGGATGGGTGCAGCTGTTGTATAGGGCCCCAGTGGCGAGTGTGGTCACGAATGGACGGGGATCTGCATACTTTCGGCTCCATAGAGGGACAAGGCAGGGATGCCCTCTGTCCCCATTACTGTTTGCACTGGCGATTGAGCCCCTGGCAATAGCATTGAGGGGTGCCAAGAAGTGGAGGGGAGTACTTAGAGGAGGAGAAGAACACCGGGTATCTCTGTATGCGGATGATTTGTTGTTATATGTAGCGGACCCGGCGGAGGGGATGCCAGAGATAATGCGGACACTTCGGGAGTTTGGAGAATTCTCAGGATATAAACTGAACATGGGGAAAAGTGAGTTGTTTGTGGTGCATCCAGGGGAGCAGAGCAGAGAAATAGAGGACTTTCCGCTGAGGAAGGTAACAAGGGACTTTCGTTACTTGGGGATCCAGATAGCCAAGAATTGGGGTACATTGCATAGGTTAAATTTAACGCGATTGGTGGAACAAATGGAGGAGGACTTCAAGAGATGGGACATGGTATCCCTGTCACTGGCAGGGAGGGTGCAGGCAGTTAAATTGGTAGTCCTCCCGAGATTCCTCTTTGTGTTTCAGTGCCTCCCGGTGGTGATCTCGAAGGCTTTTTTCAAAAGGATCGAAAAGAGTATCATGGGTTTTGTGTGGGCCGGGAAGACCCCGAGAGTGAGGAAGGGATTCTTACAGCGTAGTAGGGATAGGGGGGGGCTGGCACTACCGAGCCTAAGTGAGTACTACTGGGCCGCCAATATCTCAATGGTGAGTAAGTGGATGGGGGAAGAGGAGGGAGCTGCGTGGAAGAGATTGGAGAGGGCGTCCTGTAGGGGGAGTAGCCTACAAGCTATGGTGACGGCCCCATTGCCGTTCTCACCGAAGAAATACACCACAAGCCCGGTGGTGGTGGCGACTTTGAAAATTTGGGGACAGTGGAGACGGCATAGGGGAAAGACGGGAGCCTTGGTGCGGTCCCCGATAAGAAACAACCATAGGTTTGCCCCGGGGAGAATGGATGGGGGATTTGGAATATGGCAAAGAGCAGGAGTAACGCAACTGAAAGATCTGTTTGTGGATGGGAAGTTCACAAGTCTGGGAGCGCTGACCGAGAAATATGGGTTGCCCCAAGGGAATGCATTCCGGTATATGCATCTGAGGGCTTTTGCGAGGCAGCAGGTGAGGGAATTCCCGCAGCTCCCGACGCATGAGGTGCAGGACAGAGTAATCTCAAAGACATGGGTGGGGGACGGTAAGGTGTCAGATATATATAGGGAAATGAGGGACGAGGGGGAGATTATGGTAGATGAGCTGAAAGGGAAATGGGAAGAAGAGCTTAGGGAGGAGATTGAGGAGGGGCTGTGGGCGGATGCCCTAAGTAGGGTAAACTCATCGTCCTCGTGTGCCAGGCTAAGTCTGATTCAATTTAAGGTGTTACACAGGGCGCATATGACTGGAGCACGGCTCAGTAAATTTTTTGGGGTAGAGGATAGCTGTGCGAGATGCTCGAGAAGCCCAGCGAATCACACCCACACGTTCTGGTCATGTCCGGCACTACAGGGGTTCTGGGTGGGGGTGACAAAGGTGCTTTCGAAAGTAGTGGGGGTCCAGGTCGAACCAAGCTGGGGGTTGGCTACATTTGGGGTTGCACAAGAGCCGGGAGTGCAGGAGGCGAAAGAGGCTGATGTTTTGGCCTTTGCGTCCCTAGTAGCCCGGCGCAGGATATTGTTAATGTGGAAAGAAGCCAAGCCCCCGGGGGTGGAGACCTGGATAAATGACATGGCAGGGTTTATAAAGCTGGAACGGATTAAGTTCGTCCTAAGGGGATCGGCTCAAGGGTTCACCAGGCGGTGGCAACCGTTCGTCGAATACCTCACAGAAAGATAGAGGGAATGGAAAAGAAGAAGGCAGCAGCAGCAGCCCAGGGGGGAGGGGGGGGGAGGAACCAGAAGGAGTCTCAGGGTTATTAATATATATGTATAATATGTATAAGTCGTTGATATAAATAATTGTATATTGGATTGTTAAACCATAATTTTGGAGAGTGTTTATCTGAGACAAGGCAGTTGCCATTTAGTTTTAGTTTTAGTTTTTGTTATATATTATTTATTCTTTGTTTATAAAACAGGTCATTGTTATTTATACTGTTATATTATTGTGTAAAGGATACACAATGTACTGTGATGGTCGACCAAAAATTTTCAATAAAATATTCTTTAAAAAAAAACATTGAAAGGCAGAGGAGGGTCCTGGCCTACATTCAACCTCCAGTCAACAGCACAAAAACAAGCTATTTGGTCATTATCCAATGCCATTTCAAGGAGTTTACTTTGTGCAAATTAGCTGCAGTTTCCTGCATTTCAATTTGCATAGCAAAACATTTTGGGACGTTGTTAGTGGTACTATATAAATGCAAGTCTTTATTGTAAAATAAACTTTTTGATGCGCTCACTGGATGTTTAGCGAGCTGTGTGATAAATCATGCACAGTGGAGGGGTCAAGAGAGGCGATGGTGAGATCGAGGTAAACCTGGTCAGAGTACATGTGGAACCTGATGTGTGTTTGATGGTGTCACCAAGTGGCAATATGTAGGTGAGAAATACCAGGGGTCCTTGGATTCCTGTTGTCACCGGTTTCCAGCTGTTCTTGGAAAACAACAATTAAAAATGAGTTTGTTGGGCCTTCTGGTTTTATATGGTTTTAAGACTACCTTTCTATTTCTTAATTATTGTATAGAACAGGGTTTGCTAACTGTGTTCAGGGTTCCGAGGCAAGCCAAGCAGATATGTAACATTTGAAAAAATGTCACAAAGCTGCGTGTCCAATCGAGGTTAGCTTTTCCAGAATCAATCCTCTGATTCTATGAGCTGGAAACTGTTTGATGCAACCATCAATTCACTCGAGACAGAGAATAGAAGTGAACAGAGGCTTTAATCAACTAGAACAGTGCCTGCCTGCAACTGCTCTGCTATGAGAGCCGCCTACAGGGCAGCTGCTCTTTATACCTCCCCTCAAGGAGGCGCAGCCTGGGGCGGAGCCCACAAGGGCACCAACATGATACAATCAGTGTAGTACAGTACAATGGTCCATAGGTGGAGCCCACATGGGCAACAGCGTAATACAATGTAGTACAGTGGTGAATGGTTACTATGATCCGTTCACCATACTGTTACATATGTGGGTTATTGTAGTTGTGTGCAATGTCTCTTTAAGAACCGAGTCACTCCATAGAGCCTACCCCCGGATAGATTTTTTTATTTTGAGTAGGGCGAAAGTGGAGGGAACGGAGAATTCGGCCATAGCCATCTCGGACCACGCCCCGCATTGGGTGGAGCTGGAGTTAGGAGAGGAGAGGGACCAGCGCCCTCTGCGGCGTCTTGATGTGGGATTATTGGCAGATGAGGAGGTGTGCGGGCGGGTGCGGAGGTGCATTGAAAGATATTTGGAGGCCAATTATAACGGGGAGTTGCAGGTCGGGGTAGTCTGGGAAGCGCTGAAGGCAGTGGTCAGGGGAGAGTTAATCTCCATCAGGGCCCACAGGGAGAAGAGAGAGGGCAGGGAGAGGGAGAGGTTGGTGGGGGAGATCTTAAGGGTGGACAGGAGATATGCAGAGGCCCCCGAGGAGGGACTACTCAGGGAGCGGCGGAACCTCCAGACGGAGTTCCACCTGTTGACCACAGGGAAAGCAGAGGCACAGTGGAGGAAAGCGCAGGGAGCGACGTATGAGTTTGGGGAGAAGGCGAGTCGGATGCTGGCACATCAGCTTCGTAGGAGGGAGGCAGCGAGGGAGATAGGTGAAGTTAAGGATAGAGGGGGGAATACGGTGCGGAGTGCGGTGAGAATAAACCAGGTATTTAGGGACTTCTATGGGGATCTGTACAGATCTGAGCCCCCAGCGGGGGAAGAGGGGATGCGACGATTTTTGGATCAGCTGAGGTTCCCGAGGGTGGAGGAGCAGGAGGTAGCTGGTTTAGGGGTGCCAATTAGGCTGGAGGAGCTGGTTAAAGGATTGGGGAGCATGCAGGCAGGGAAGGCCCCGGGGCCAGATGGGTTCCCGGTCGAGTTTTACAGGAAATACGTGGACCTGCTAGGCCCGTTGCTAGTGAGGACTTTCAATAAGGCAAGGGAGGGGGGGACCTTGCCCCCGACAATGTCCGGGGCGCGGATCTCTTTGATCCTAAAGCGGGACAAGGACCCACTGCAATGTGGGTCGTATAGACCGGTCTCGCTCCTCAATGTGGATGCTAAGTTGCTGGCAAATGTGCTGGCTACGAGAATTGAGGACTGTGTCCCGGGGGTGATTCATGAGGACCAGATGGGATTTGTAAAGGGCAGGCAGCTAAACACCAATGTGCGGAGGCTCCTCAATGTGATTATGATGCCCTCGGTGGAGGGAGAGGCGGAGGTAGTGGCAGCTATGGACGCGGAGAAGGCCTTCGACCGGGTGGAGTGGGAGTATCTCTGGGAAGTACTGCGGAAGTTTTGGTTCGGGGAGGGGTTCATCAGCTGGGTCAGGTTGCTATATAGAGCCCCGGTGGCGAGTGTGGCTACGAATCGGCGGAGGTCGGAGTACTTTCGGCTGTACCGAGGGACGAGGCAGGGGTGCCCCCTGTCCCCCTTGTTGTTTGCATTGGCAATTGTGCCTCTGGCCATGGCACTAAGGGAGTCCAGGAAATGGAGGGGACTGGTCCGAGGGGGAGAGGAACATCAGGTGTCGCTATATGCGGACGACCCGTTGCTGTGTGTGGCAGATTCAGTGGAGGAGATGGCGGCGGTCATGCAGATCCTAAGGGAGTTTGGGGACTTCTCAGGGTATAAGCTCAATGTAGGGAAAAGTGAGCTCTTTGTGGTGCATCCAGGGGACCAGGGAAAGGGGATAGACGACCTACCGTTGAAGAGGGCGGAAAGGAGCTTTCGGTACTTAGGGATCCAGGTGGCTGGGAGTTGGGGGGCCCTGCACAAACTCAATTTGACGCGGTTGGTGGAGCAGATGGAGGAGGATTTCAAAAGATGGGATATGCTGCCACTCTCGCTAGCGGGCAGGGTGCAGTCGGTTAAAATGATGGTCCTCCCGAGGTTTCTCTTTGTGTTCCAGTGCCTTCCCATTATGATTCCCAAGGCCATTTTCAAACGGGTAGGTAGGAGCATCATGGGTTTCGTGTGGGCAAATAAGACCCCGAGGGTAAAGAGGGTGTTTCTGGAGCGTAGTAGGGACAGGGGGGGGCTGGCTCTGCCGAATCTGTGCGGCTATTATTGGGCAGCCAATGTGGCGATGATCCGTAAGTGGGTAATGGAGGGAGAGGGGGCGGTGTGGAAGAGGTTAGAGATGGCGTCCTGTGTGGGCACGAGGCTGAGGGCGCTGGCAACGGCACCGCTGCCGCTCTCGCCGACAAGGTACACCACGGGTCCGGTGGTGGCGGTGACGTTAAAGATCTGGGGGCAGTGGAGACGACACAGGGGTGAGGTGGGAGCCTCGGTTTGGTCCCCGATTCAGGAGAATCATCGGTTCGTCCCGGGAAGCATGGATGGGGAGTTTCGGAGCTGGCATTGGGCAGGGATTAGAAGAATGGGGGACCTGTTTATAGATGGGACGTTTGCGAGCCTAGGGGCGCTGGAGGAGAAGTTTGGGTTACCCCCGGGAAGTGTTTTCATAGAATAGAATAGGATTTACAGTACAGAAGGAGGCCATTCGGCCCATCGAGTCTGCACCGGCTCTTGGAAAGCGCACCCTACCCAAGCCCAGACCACCCTATCCCCATAACCCAGTAACCCCACTGAACCAACACTAAGGGCAATTTTGGACACTAAGGGCAATTTAACATGGCCAATCCACCTAACCTGCACATCTTTGGACTGTGGGAGGAAACCGGAGCACCCGGAGGAAACCCACGCACACACGGGGAGAACGTGCAGACTCCGCACAGACAGTGACCCAGCCGGGAATCGAACCTAGGACCCTGGAGCTGTGAAGCAATTGCGCTAACCGCTATGCTACCGTGCTGCCCTAAAGATTACATTTCAGGTATATGCAAGTGAGGGCGTTTGTGATGCGGCAGGTGAGGGAATTCCCGCTGCTCCCGGCACAGGGGACTCAGGACAGGGTGATTTCGGGTGTATGGGTTGGAGAAGGCAGGGTTTTGGCGATCTAACAGGAGCTGAAAGAAGAGGAGGAGGCCTCGGTAGAGGAGATAAAGGGCAAGTGGGAGGAGGAGCTTGGGGAGGAGGTAGATGAGGGTCTGTGGGCTGATGCCCTGAGTAGGGTTAGTTCTTCCTCCTCTTGCGCCAGGCTCAGCCGAATACAATTCAAGGTTACTCACAGAGCGCATATGACAGGAGCGAGGTTGAGTAGGTTCTTTGGGGTGGAGGACAGATGTGGGAGGTGCTTGGGAAGCCCGGTGAATCACGTCCACATGTTCTGGTCGTGCCCGGCCCTGGATGGGTTCTGGAGGGGTTTCGCGAGGACTATGTCCAAGGTGGTGAAAGTCCAGGTCAAGCCGAGTTGGGGGTTGGCACTATTTGGGGTAACGGACGAGCCTCGAGTGCAGGAGGCGAAAGAGGCCGGTATCCTGGCCTTTGCGTCCCTGGTAGCCCGGCGGAGGATCTTGCTATTATGGAAGGACGCAAAGCCCCCCAGTGTGGAAGCCTGGATAAATGACATGGCAGGGTTCATTAAGCTGGAGAGGATAAAGTTTGCCTTGCGAGGGTCTGTGCAGGGGTTCTTCAGGCGGTGGCAACCGTTCCTAGACTATCTCGCGGAGTGTTAGGAGGAGGTCAGCAGCAGCAGCAACCCAAGGGTGGGGGGGGGGGGTCTCTTTCGGGGGGGGAATTCGAGTGGGTGGGGGGGGGGGCTTCCCTATGGGTACCTTTGAATGTCATATGGGGGGGTTACTGTATATGGGGGAAACCCAATGTATAAGTTTTGTATAATTTTTGACTGTTGTGTTTGTGTTTCTTTCTTTTTGTTATGGGGGGGGTTTGTTAAAAATGGTGTTAGAAAATTTGAATAAACATTTTTTTATAAAAAGCACCGAGTCACATGGCATAGGTGACGTCATCGGCTTTGCGGGCTTTTAGGGAGTCTCGTGTCAAACCTTGTACAGTGAAGACTCTTGACCTTGCATCAAATCCATGCGCTCCTGCAATCCTATTTATTTTGTACTGTTAGTTTAAAGACACAACAGATTACAAAAAGAAAACTGACAATGAGGATGCACTCAGAAGAAAGAAAAAATAATAATTTTTCAAAAATTGTTGAAGCAGAGCAACTTCAACAGATCAATCATTCAACTGGTTAACGAAAGAAGGGCAGAAATCGCTGGCATCAGAATTGGTAAGGTTTTGGGGCACAAATTCCAGGGAAGGACCAATTCTGATTTTAAACTGGCAATCCAAGGAGTCAGGCTATGGGCTCATCATGTGCAGTACAGCAAGACATGGAGGTAGAGCAAGGCAGAGAGCAAATAATTATCAGAACTTAGATGAAAATTAAAGCTGTTGTAAGTTAAAGCTGAAGAAAGTTAAAGCTGTTACAAATTGGTAATCCACCTTGAATGAACTAGGCCACTGAATTAAGTGAAGAGGGAAAGCATTCCAATTCCATGAAAATGGCAGAACATTTTGGCACGATGGGCTCATTTGATGAGGATTCAGAGAACTGGAAGTCATATTCAGAGAGATTCCATTATTGTATTCGAGCCAACAACATTTCGGAAGAGATTAAGGTTCCTGTATTCTTATGTACAATCGGAAGCAAAACTTTTAATTTTCTAAGAAGCTTAGAGATCGCTGGAGTTAAGACATATCAAGAACTGGTGAAAATATTGAGACCATTATTCACCAAAGCTGTTGATTATTACAGAACGGTTTCGTTTTCAACAAAGGAATCATTTAGAAGGTGAAAATATTGTTCACTTTGTTGCAACCCTCAAGTGACTTCCAGAGTTTTGTGAATTTGGCGATTCGTTAGAAGACACAATTAGAGATTTTTTATTGTGCGGTTTGAAAAATTAGGTCATTCAAAGGAGGCTATAAATGGAACATAATCTAAGTCTGAAGACTGCATTAGATATTGCAGTTTCAATGACGCTCGTAGCTAAGGAGACTTCTCAGCTCGGAGCAAGCATGAGAATCCATAAACTGTCTGTTGATAAGAAGATATCTACCCGGCAACAGGCGTGTTGTTGTTGTGCAAAAATGGGCCTTGCTGGAGTGATATGCCCCGGCCAATGTAAAAATTGTGGCAGAACTGGTCACACAGCAAGAGCTGTTCAAAGGAAGAAACTGAACTCTGGCGTAGGTTAGGTTGATCTTAGATTAGGATAAATGGTCGGCACAACATCGTGGGCCGAAGGGCCTGTATTGTGCTGTACTGTTCAATGTTCTATGTTCTATGAACTCATTCAAAGAAAAAAATCAACCAAATTCAACTAAGAAAATTCATAATGTGGAAGAAAAGAATAACAACCACAATGAAACTAAAACAATTAATCCTGATGAAGAATTAAAGTTGAAGGTACTATGAATCCATGGTGAGTCACACAATTTTTGGGTAGTGACAAAGTTGAATGGGAAAACTATTAAAATGGAGGTGAGTTAAGTGGACAAATCATAGAGTTACCACTCCGTGTGGTGTGAGGAAATTTCCCAGCTCTCTTTGGCCTCTCTTGGCTGGAAAGGATTAAATTAAATTGGAGCACTATCAACAACTTGGTAGATTCAAAGGGAGTCTTACAGACCATAATGGAAAAATAGTGCAATGGTTTTGAAGACACACTGGAGTCCATGAAAGGTGTACAAGTGTCCCTGAAGATTAAGGAAAACAGCCAGCTGAAATGTCTCAAGGCTAGAGCTGTACCCTATGCAATATGCCTGAAGGTTGAAGCGGCACTACTGAGACTTGTGGAAACATGAGTCTTAGAACCCGTCACTACTAGTGACTGGCAAACCCCTATTGCACTTCTCATGAAACAGGATGGTATAATTCGTATCTGCGGAGATTTTAAGACAACAATCAATCCGGTGGTACATGCGGATCAACACCCTCTACCATTGATTGAAGATTTGTTCACAGGCCTAGCAGGAAGACAGAATTTCAGCAAGATTGACTTATCGGAGGCTTACTTGCAAATTAATGTGGCAGCTGAATCCCAACACCTCTTTAGGTGGGGTGCTCGTTCGGAGGGTCGGTGCAGACCCAATGGGCTGAATGGCTTTCTTCTGCACTGTAAGGATTCTATGCAACCTGCTCACCATCATCAATCTCAAAGGCCAATTGCGTTACAAGAGATTGCCTTTTAGAATAACGTCCGCACCAGCTTTATTTTGATGCTCAATGGATCAGATCCTTATTGGTTTACATGGGATACAGGGTTACCTAGATGATATATTGATCACCAGCACAAATGAGCAAGAATATTTCCAACACTTAGAAGCTACACTGAAACAACTTCAAATGCATGGGGCTGGATTCTCCGCTGATGGGATTCTCCATTGTGCCAGCAGCGCACCCACGCCCGGGGATTTCCCGATGGAGTGAGGCTGCCCACAATGGTAAATTCCATTGCCCGGATGGCGGGATGGAGAATCCCACTGCGGGCGCCGCAACAGAATCCCGCCCATGGGCTTAGTGTCAGGAAAGATAAATATGATTTCTTCCAGACATTTTTATAATACTTTGGGCATGTAATTGACAGTAGGGGCCTGCATAAGGCAACTAAAAAAGTGGAAGCAATTATGGAGGCTTAAGACCAATGAACAACACTCAACATAGGTCATTCCTAGGGTTAATCATGGAAGATTTGTCCAGAATCTGACGACTCTATTGAAACGTTGTCATGCGCAAAATAAATATGGCAATGGATACCAGAATGCAAAAAAGATTATCAATCTGCAAAAGAAGCACTGAAAAATTTGGAATGTTGGTACATTTCAACCCAAAGTTACCATTAAAGCTTGCCTGTGATGCTTCACCATACGGCATTGCAACGGTGATGTCACATATACTACCTTCAGGGGAAGAAAGACCAATAGCTTTTGCATCCCGTATGTTAACAAGTGCAGAATCTGACTACGCTCAGAAGGAGAAGGAGGCACTGAGTATCATATTTGATGTAAAAGAATTTCACCAATACCTGTATAGTCGTCACTTCGCACTGCTGATGGACCACAGGCCCTTAACAATTATATTTGGGCCACACAAAGGTATCCCTTCATTGGCTGCAAGTAGACTCTAATGGTTGTTGTTAATCTAATCGACACATTCTTATGAAATCCAATGCCTTCAATCTGAAAATCATACTAATGTGGATGCATTATCATGCTTACCTTTTATCAGCTGGTGAAATAACAAGTCAGACCCCTGAGTGAAACCTGGCTTGATATATCCTACCTTTCTTTTAGAAACCATGGTTGTAAGTTATTGACCAAATTCACAGGAGTCTAACACAAAGAATAAAACATTTATTAAACAAGAGAAATGAACGCTATTATACCAGTAAGAATAGTTGTAATGATCTCAATACAAATGCAAGAAATTTAGTCAAATCACACTATTCCTTCTCACAACTATACCTTTATAGATACATACAAATTTGTAAAAATAGCACTTAACAATATCCACCTTATACTCTCATATTCAGGGTAGTTATGTAGCATATGTGAACTAATAAGTGAACTGTGGTCGGATACACCACATGTCAAAACAATTGACAGATGCCATCAAAGCAGATTCCATGGATTTCTCAACTCTCCAGATGCTTGTTAAACTGTGAGCCAATCAGTCTCATTGAAACTGTCTTTTTCATGAGGGTTTCCAATCTCCACACTTGAAGAACTCGCATTGGAATTCTCTTCCAAACATTGTTTCTACTCAGACGTCTTCAACAAGAATCCACCTCAAGGGTTTTAATCACACCTTCCAATGTTCCTTTCTCTGGATCTCAACGTACACTCAAGCTTCAGCTTCCAAGAAGATATTTGACTGTGCCAAGCAAAACACCACTGCTCCATAAGGTCCACAGTAAGGAGTCAGCAACCTTCAGCTGCCTCTTTGGATCTTCTGGCTTCTGTTGAGCCCACTTTGCTTCAGGTCTGCTTCCCGCAGCTTTCTCTTCAACTTGGATCCAATTGGTCTGCTCCTTTCTCTCAAATTTGTTCAACAAGATTTATTTCTGACCTCTGTCCTTGTCTTTTCCCGAAAACTATATTCTGGGATTTGCTTCTGATTCGTGTCTTTGTTTCTGCCTGGAACCTCCTTCTGTGATGAATGTAGGAAATTGTTAAAAATTATGTTTTATATTTGTTGCAGTAATGTTATTAAAAACCCTGGGTTCAAATACATACAGGCAGTATGTCTGCTAAAGCTATGATTAAGGGGTCGTAAAGGTGAGATGATCATTGATTTTAACCATTTACATGTTTACAGAAAAATGGCGACTGAACATTGTTTTGATTTTGGAGTATTTTGGTAGATAATTTATGACGGATTGTGTTTAGTCCTAGCTAAGCAGGTCCTGGGACATCTTAGTGGCAGGAGACTGACAAATGCCTTATGGTTGGAGCCAAATCTATCTGTAGTTTTGCAGTCTGCCATAGGATTTTAAGTTGAACAAAAGTGCCTGGCAAAACAGCTCTTCCGTTGGCTCTGGAAAGGTTCTCTCTAAAGATTCTTCATAGAGAAAGCAAGTAAACCTGTTTGCTAACTTTATTTATAAGTGGTCTTCGAAAATCTTTTGGTTTGCTTAATGGGGCCTATAATTACAGAGGTGGGTACTAAGTTAAAGTTTTCCCCTTTTATTTAGGAACTGTTTGAACTGTTAACTGCAAAGCTGTTACTTTGTTGCTAATGCGATTGATTCTGTGTTTAAATTCAAGTTTGTTTTTACATAATTGGTCAGTGTTATCACTCCTGTGGTGAAGCATCCTTTCCTCACAGTTTTACAAGTTGCAAATTGAAATGAAATGAAAATGAATTGAAAATCGTTAAGTCACAAACGGCATCCTATCAGATGTTCTCCCTTTCCCCCTCCCTGTGTTGTGCTCCCTGGGACACCTTCTCTGCAATGGCTCTGGCCTTCATGTCTCCTGACATGCAGTTTTGCACTGTTTCACCTTTCTTCCTCTTTTCTACTACCCATTTAGTCTACTATTCCTGAAGACAGTAAAAACACTAAATGTCCATTCTCCGGCCAACGCAAGTGCAGAAAACACAAAAGTGAAAAAAAAAAACTGCACATCTGCGGTGACTTCCCTACCGGCACATGCTCTGAGCTCCGAGTATCAATTTAAAAGTAAGTATTGTGTTTTGTTAAAACAGACACACCAAAATGGCTGCAGGAAAGCAACATAATAGGCATTTCTGTCAAATTGCAGTTCCTGAAACAAAAGAAGAACTTACATTTGTGTAATGACCACAAGGCATCCAAAAGTGCTTTATAGTTGATGAAGTAATTTTGAAGTGTAGTCATTATTATAATGTAGGGAACTCCAGCTGCTAACTACCATGTCCACAGCAAGGACCCGCAACCATCAATTAAATAAATTAGCTATGTTTTTCTCAATGATGTTGGTTAATGAATAATAATTGGCCTGGCCACCAGGAGAACATTAAATTGATTTATATTCCATAAAGTGTTCTTCTGACCTTTGGAAAGAGTCAGAATCATAAGTTGAGGATTGTGATGAATGTGATTGCACTGGCATTGCCATCCCTCTGTCCAAGGTTGTCTGCAAGTCTGTTTGTCATAAGTGGTGCAACTCTGTTTGTGCCTCCATGGTGAAATGTAGTCTGTGAAGGCTGCTCTTCCTGAAATAGTTATACCTGGGTCTCCAAAGTATGGTTTGCGGGAGCAGTCAGTGAAATTTAATCCAACCTGTTGTGGAAACATGCTGGCCAGGCCCACTTAATAACAGGAGAGGCTGCGTCACAATCTCTCGCGGTGTGAAAACCTCCTGCAATAAAGTCAGCGGCAGCAAGGAGCCAATGCGTGAAACTCACCTTTTTGTGGTGGGATACCAGTTAGGCTCATTAAAAGCCTGTTGAGACCACCTATTCCTGAGCCTGGAATTTAGTGATGGCTCAGAGATAAGTGAGACCCGCACTGTTCTTCAGTGCCTCCCACAGGCTGTATTGCAAATCCTGTTGGGTTTGCCATTTTCCAGTGGCCTACATGGGTGTGTATGGGGGGGGGGGGGGGGGGGGGGGCATCCAGAGGGGTAGATGGGATGCTGAAGGCCTCCCACCCCATCCCTTGATCCCCCCTCCATGACCCATTCCCCATCCCACCCTCACTCACTTGTGTCCGGGGATCCACTGACAATCCCTGGTTAAGTCCTTGGAGCATTACAAGCAGCAGCCATCACTCCCAGGCAGGCGGTATTTCCACCACCAAGGTCTTAAATCCCGGGGAAGGTCCGATGCTGGCCAATTAAGTGCCTGAAAAGCCCTATGGAAGCGACACGGGGTTCCCATAGACCACTATCAGTAAGGATAAACAACAACATACCGGGGCCCCGCAAGACTGCGTACTTAGCCCCCTACTATACTCCTTATACACACACCACTGTATGGCAAAAATGTGGCTCCTACTCCCATCTACACGTTTGCTGATAACACGACTAGTGAGTTGGATCTCAAACAACGATCAGTCAGAGTACAGGAGGGAGATAGAGAACCTAGTGGAGTGTTGCAACGACTACAATCTCTCCCTCGATGTTGTAGTGTTACCTGTGTGGTCGATAATACGTGTTGCTCAATCCTTGGCTGATGGTGAGGTCCTCTGAATCTTGTTGAAGAAGACTCGCACTCGTCCAGTAACAACAAAGGTTTATTGAGTAACTATAACTATTAATGCGTGAGTTCTTTACCTTAACATGGGAACTAGGAATTGGATAACAAGATTTAACAATTGTAACTAAATGTAACTCCACTAACTATCTGTGTGATTCTGATGTTTCCCTGTTCACAGCAAACCCGAGAGAGAGATAGAGACCCCGTGTGGCTTCCCTTTATACCCCTGTTGGTCCAGCCCTCTGGTGATCATGTGGTGCTGCTATCTACCCATTAACCCCTAGTGTGAGATCACCACAAATGTCAGCAAAACTAAAGAGCTGGTCATTGTCTTCAGGAAGCAAAGTATCGTACACACCCCTGTCTGCATCAATGGTGCCGAGGTAGAGATGGTTGACAGTTTCAAATTCCTAGGTGTGCACATCACCAACAATCTGTCCCTGTCCACCCACGTCGATGCTACGACCAAGAAAGCATAACAGTGCCTATACTTCCTCAGGAAACGAAGGAAATTCGACATGTCCACATTGACTCTTACCAATTTTTACAAATGCGCCATAGAGAGCATCCTATCTGGCTGTATCCAACTTCTTCCATCGGGCAGGAAATACAAAAGTCTGAGAACATACACTAACACATTCAAAAACTGCTTCTTCCCCGCTGTTACCAGACTCCTGAATGACCCTTGTATGGACTGAACTGATCTCTTTACACATCTTCTCTACTGAGTAGTACTGCACTCCTGTATGCTTCACCCGATGCCTGTGTCGATGTATTTACATTGTATATTTATGTATGCCCTACGTTTTTATTCATGTTTGGAATGATCTGTCTGGACAGTATGCAGAATAATACTTTTCACTTTGTCTCGGTACACGTGACAATAAACCAATCCAATCCAATCCATCAGTTTGCCAACCATGGATGGGACCCTGTAGCTAACTTTAAATCCAGCCCAATGTGTCTCTGATACAATCTGAGTTCTGTGATATCTTGTAATTGGATTTCTTTCTATCAATAGTAGTAGGGGAGGGGGACTGAATCAGACCTCATTTGTTTAAATTAATTTGAATTTCAAATTTGGAGATGCCTAGCTTTAACAAATACTTTATGTCATTTCTCTATGGGTCTCCTACTTGGAGTTATGGTGTGAGACTAGGACCAGAGTTAAATTATTGCCTCTCTGAGCAGACAGCCCAGTCAAAGTAGAGGGAGCTTCCACGTGGAGGTGCCCCAGGTTATTTTAATGTGTTGAGGCAGGGCAGTCAGGGCCTGATAATTAGAGGAGTGAACAGCAACAGCATTGGAGCTGGGGGAACAACCATTGTTGGTATCCCCACATGGCCGAGGGGGTCATTCTAACATCAGTAAAATGCCAATGGAGGTGTGTAATAGTTTTTAATAGGCCAGTTAATTGGATTTTTCCCACCTTTGGGAATATCCCATGGCAGCAGGAGATCATCTCAGACTTCCCTTCTGATGCCTTCCACTGCCATTTTACCAGCCTTCCTGCTACCAGCTGATCTCCAAAGGACCTCTGCCTAGGAGAACTGAATTTCAGGACTGCTTTTTTGTCAACTGGCCTGAATAGTTATGAATGACCGATAATCACTCACCCTAACAATTTTACAAGCAATAACATACTGATTCTTTATATTTCAGTATGTTTTGTAATTTGGTTTGGATTTGCTGCATTTGATGTTTTTTGCATTATATTTACTAATTCTAATGTTTCTCACGAGATGGCAGTAAACTCTGAAGCATATAGCATTGCAAACAGGCACTCTGTGATGTTTCTGTTAGCAGCTAAGGTTTATAGCAAAAGCTTGCAGTTACATGACACCTCAACTTCAGAAAATGCACCAAGTGCTTCACAGAGAGTAATAAAAAATGAATTTTGTGCCAAAGAAAATATTGAGGGGCTGAGAAAAAGCTTGGTCAAAGAAGTAGGTTTTATAGAGGGTCCTTTGAGGAGAGGAAGGTGAAGGGATTTAAGGAGATAATAATAATAATCTTTATTGTCACAAGTAGGCTTGCATTAACATTGCAATGAAGTTACTGTGAAAAGCCCCTAGTTGCCTCATTCCAGTGCCTGTTCGGGTACACAGAGGGAGAATTCAGAATGTCCAAATTACTTAACAGCACATCTTTCGGGACTTGTGGGAGGAAACCGGAGCACCCGGAGACACGGGAAGAATGTGCAGACTCCAGAATGTATGGTCTAATGCTGGGTATTGCATAAGAGACCAATGTCAAATGAATGAAGAGATCCAGGAGAGATGTTGGGATATCTTACAGGCACAGGTTACAGGCACGGGGAGCAACAAGCTAATTAAAAGATTTAAACACAAGAATGAAAATTTGCATTTGAGGCACTCAGGAACCGGAAAGCAATATAGGTCAATGAGCACAGGGGTGATGGGTGAGCGGGACTTTGTGGATTAGGGGAGAAGAAGCAGAGGCCTGGATGAACTGAAGTTAATTGGCGTAGAGAATGGAAGGTCAGCCAGAGATGCATTGGAATAGTCGAGTCCAGACATAACAGTGGTGTAGATGACAATTGCAGTCACAGGTTAACTGAGGAAGGAGCAGAGGAGAGTGACGTTACAGAGGTGGAAGTAGGCTGTCTTTGTGATGGAGAGGTCATGTGATACTAAGCTTAGTTTGGGGTCTAACAGGGTACCAAGTTTTTGAATAGTATAGTTGAGCTTGAGACAGTCACTGGGGGGGAGGGGGGCAAAGCCATTTGGCAAGGATGATGTCAAGCTTCTTGAAGCTACACAGATCCTGGCACATGGAAAGTATTCCATCACATTCCTGACTTGTGACATTCCCACTTCTGACGTTATCTTGAAGGGAAAGTAATTTTAAAAAATATAAATGTTTTTTATTGGATTTTTGAACAGAGTATATTTGCCATTATGTACACAGGATATGATATATATATAAGTAGGCATCTGTTTGTGCCGGTGGGACAATTCCGGAGGGCAATCCTCGAATGGGTCTGGTGCCGGTGTTGCCCCTCGCTTCTCCTGGACGGATTTCGCCGCCGTTGTCTTCTCGTGCTCACTGCCGCTTCAGCCGGCCCTCCCGTCTTCCGCCTGTATTCTCCTTTTTCTCTGTTCCTGTGGATGTCAAGTAGGTTAACGTTTCCCTGCCTCGCCCCCCCCCCCCCCACCTCCCTGGCTCTCCTTTATTGTTCCCTGTCTCTTTCCCCCCCCCCCCCCCCCCCCCCGCCTCGGTGGTGCGCCTTTCCTTCCTCTTCAATTGAGCTGCCCCCCTGCCCCTCCCCCCCCCCCTCTCCCGGTCTATCTCTCCCTCTCATGCTTTGGCTGCTTTCCCCTGGTTCTTGGCTACCTGGCTATTCTTCTGCTTATTTGTTGGCCACAAACAAGTCCCGGAACAATTGGGTGAATGGCTCCCACATTCTGTGGAAGCCGTCAGGAGGGAAAGTAATTGATGAAATATCTGAAGTTGGTTGGATCCAGAACACGCCCCTGAGGAACTCCTGCAGTGATGTCCTGGGACTGAGATGATGACCTACAACAACCACAGACATCTTCCTTTGAGCTAGGTATGAGTCCAACCAGCAAAGAGTTTCCCCTGATTCCCATAGACTTAAGTTTTTCTAGGGCTCCTCGATGCCACATTCAGGCAATTACTTTCACCTCAGCATTGGACTTTGGCTCATTTGTCCATGTTTGAACCAAGATTGTGATGAGGTCAGTAGACGAGTGGATCTGCCAGACCACATAATAATAGTTGTTCCCATTACCCACCTTATTGCATACTCCAAAGCATGACCACACCCTGTTCTGTTCCCATTCCTTTCGTTGCCATATTCATAATGAGAACCATGGCTACTTTCCAAGTAAACCTCTTAGACAAAGAAAGATTAGTAGACTTTCAGTTAATTAAATTTGCAGTAGAAACACATAGACACCTGCCAGATGTTTTAACATATGTGTCAGAGACAGGATAGAAATGAGTTGGAAAGAACCAAGAAACATATAAATTTAAAGCACAATTTTGCAACAGTATTTGGACAAGAATTTTACATTTGGAGGTCGGGCATGCACTCGACCAATCTAAATGTAAAATAGTCGAAATTATATTAAGTGTGCTTCACCACACCATCGCGTAGGTGCAACAATTAAAAGGCCTTTTAAGGATTAACAACTCAGCTATTTAACACTGCCCATACCTGTTGTAGAGGCAAAACAGGTGGGCAGAGAACACATTATAATTTTCTCATCCAAGGGTGGATTAAAGGCCCCCGAAGCAGCAGCACTTTCTCTATCATTGCGAGTTTGTGTGACTATAGATTTGTCCCAGAATTTCTTTGGATTTCAGTAGCGTTTCAAGCCTGCCTTTCTGCATTTCAGGACGTCATCTTCCCTGGATGGCTTCTCTGAAGATTGGAGCACAGTGATCCCTTATTTGCAAGGCACTGTAGGTCCTCTACACCTCATCTACTGGGGATAGGGTATTCTGCTGGTTGCACCTCCTCTGGGAAGAGAGGGGCGGGGGGAGGGAGGCCAGGTGAGCGCAGGCAGCGTCCCAGGGGAAAACCTTTAAGAGGAGATGCACCAGTTGGACTGCTCCAAAATATGTTTCAGAAAACGTAAAGTCAGGTTGTACTTGCCAGTGAAATATTGGAATTTAACAGTTTTGGTAGATTAGGGTTCTGCTTTAAAAGACAAAACATGCCAAATTATTTTTATTCATTCATAAGCTGTGGGCGTTGTTGGCTAGGTGAGCATTTGTTGCCCATCCCACATTGCCCTTGAGAGGGTGGTTGTGAGCTGCCTTCTTCTACCGTTGCAGTCCATGTGGTAATTGCAAGAATGAAATTAACAATTATCCAGAGGGAGATATGTATATTTATTTGTTCTGTTTGCTATTCATCCTATCACTTTGGGAAATCAAAATCCAATTAGAAGTTTTAAACAGTGCCTAGGATATGATCAATGCAAAGTTTCCATTAATTTATCGTGTCCAATGCCCAGTACCGGATGAGCAGAAATTTTCTCCAAATAAGTATTGGAAAGCAACAAAAGCTATTTATGGTGTCGAACTGTTTACTTCAGGGGTGACACAGACTATTTATATAGCATATAAAGCCGTCAGTAGCTAATTGAGGTCTTTCGGTTGTAATCTGTCACTGGTGAACATCTGGAATTCCTTCAGTTCTCATTTTATTGCCAAACCTCCCCATATGTACCTTTCACATTATAGGTCTTGGCAGTAATTTACATCTGGGGGCTGAGAGAAGCCAACAGGAATTGTGATGATTTTCACAATTGGCAATATCCATAGCTTGATTGGTTTGTAATAATAATACATATTGGAAATAGAAAAAGGAGTAAGGCAAACCATATTAGATATTTCTATAAATAGATAATGTAGGGAGAGCCGTAGGCATACATTTTACAGCTAGCTGCCCAGATGCTATAGAGGTGTAAATCAAAGGCATTGGTGATGGCTGGAATATCATCCTGGGACCAAATCTGGCACCTTGATTGCAAACGGTCTGATTCAGCCAAAGACAGTTATCAGGGAGAGAGATGAAACAGAATCTTCTGGTCCCACCAGCAACAGGAGTCATGGTGGGTGAGACACTTAATTTGGCGGGAGGCAAAATATGTTTCCTGACGCAGGAGAATTTTGTTCTCTCAACCTTTAAGGCAGGTTAAGGCTGTGTCAAGATTCCTGGTGAACAATGTTGGGAATGCAATTTGCATGCATTAGCATTGCATGCATGCTCATTAAAATGCCACTTGGCTCTCCAAATTAAGTTCCCCGCCAGCGACAATTTAGATTGTTCAATTTTACGACTGTATTTAAATGATGTGCACCAGGCGAGCTTCACTTCTTCCATGACTTTGAGGTCAGTCAATGCTGCTTTCTCCTTCTTCGGGACCTCACATAACTTCACTTATATTCAGTTATGAGAGCAAAAGGCAGCACGGTAGCACAGTGGTTAGCACTGTGGCTTCACAGTGCCAGGGTCCCAGGTTCAATTCCCGGCTGGGTCACTGTCTGTGCGGAGTCTGCACGTTCTCCCCGTGTCTGCGTGGGTTTCCTCCGGGTGCTCCGGTTTCCTCCCACTAGCCCCGAAAGACGTGCTGTTAGGTCATTTGGACATTCTGAATTCTCCTTCTGTACACCCAAACAGGCGCCGGAATGTGGCAACGAGGGGCTTTTCACAGTAACTTCATTGCAGTGTTAATGTAAGCCTACTTGTGACAATAAAGATTATTATTATAAGATGTGCCAATGCTGAAGATGGGAGGCAGGCAAAGGCTTGAAGGGGGATAGGGTGGAGTACAGGCACTACAGGGGAGGCTGTAAAGTGGGAGGGGCAAGTGTCTGGGAATTGGGGGGAGGAGTGTCCAGGGAAGGGGATGCGGGGGGTCTGAGGTAGGGAGAGTGAGTGTCTGGGAAAGTCCAGGAAAGATGGGGAGAGAGAGTGTCTTAGAGAGTAGGGTCCATGGTGGGGTCCTGTGGAGTCAACCCAGGATGCTAATAATCGGCGGGAACAGTCACAGACAGAGGAGGGAATCCGATATGATAGGGTGGCTGGTCCAGGGTGAGAATTTGGTTGACTGACCACCTTACTTGGGCAGGTGGGGGGGGGGGGTGCGTTGTCATGGAGACAGGCTATACAGGTGGCTCTGATAATAGGAGGGAGCACTGCCAGGGTTGGTATAGGGACAGTAACGGGTGTTGGCTCTGAGGGGAACCAAGTTTGGAAAGTGACTGACATTCACCACTTATCAAATCTGACCACGACTACACAGTTATTCAATAATTGAGATCCTTCAAAGTGGGAGGAGGAGGGTCTTCTCAGGTGGGTGGATTTCAAGGTCAGCATAAGTGGCTGATTAAAGGGACACCCGAATAACCGGATAACAACCATGCTGAGTTGTGTTCCCCTCTCTGTGGTGAAGCCCACATGGCAGCAGGTTTGTTCCCAACTCATGGATCTCATAACATTGAAATCCCAGCAAAGTCTGGAGCTGTTGTTCATCCTGTTTCATTTTCCATCGGCTGCAGTTAGAGGCAGGGATGAAGGGAGGGAGGGAAGTGGATGCCTCTGAGGGACCGGAGGGCAGCCAACTCAAGACTCCAAACCTCCATCCTCCCAGATGAATGGCCATGGCTGACAAGGGCTCGTCATTCTATGATGCCAAGGTAATGTTCTCGAGGGTAGTGAAGGCAAGTGGATTAGCATCAGAGGGAGGCTTCTTTCACATGGCTCTCATCACCCTGGTCAAAGAGGAATGTCTCCATGTGCATTCACGTTTGAATGGAAAGAACACCCATCTCTGGTCCTCCACTATGTCCTTCACCTGGAAAGGGTGGGGCTGCTATATCTACCATATAGCCAGGCAAACCAGGCAAAAGGCTTCACGCTGGCCTGCTGACTTTGAGATGGAGGGAAACCTGTAAAGGACATGGTCACTAAATTTATCACTTCATTTCGTTCACAAATCCACTGAGGCTTTGAGGTTGTAGACTGCAGACAACCCTGCTCTGGTAATGGCACACATCCAGGTAAGGAGAAGTGGGCCCATCGCAGGTTGGCACATGATCAGGAAGATCAAGGACTTGAGCAGCAAGAGGCAGCAGGGCCTCAAGAAGGTTAAGATGGGCGGCACAGTGGTTAGCACTGCTGCCTCATAGTGCTGGGGACCCGGGTTCGATCCCAGCCCTGGGTCACTGTTTGTGTGGAGTTTGTCCATTCTCCCCATGTCTGCGTGGGTTTCGCCCCCACAACCCAAAGATGTGCAGGTTAGGTGGACTGGCCACGCTAAATTGCCCCTTAATTGGAAAAAAAGAATTGGGTACTCTAAATTTATAATAAAAGGTTAAGATTCTTGTGAACAACAGAGAGCATTGGCTCGACCATGGGCTTATCAAAGGCAATGTTCTTAATCAAATGAGTGAAATGTAACGGCGGAGGCGACTTCATGTATCCTGGGATGTGGTTGTTAACATATACCAGCTTTTGGGGGGAGTAATCAAGCTAGAGGGGGATCTAGCGGGGGGGGGGGGAGGGGGGGGGATTAACTGGGTTGCTGCTGCTGAGGGTAAGGGGAGCTGATACGAGATGAGGTGGTCGGGACAGGAGGGCGCCGTCTGGGGGACAGACGGGTGCGTGAGACCTGGGTGAGGAGATGGCTTAAAAAAGGGGATGGCTAGTCGACGAGGGGAAAGAAATGGCCCCCCAATTTGGCTGATCACGTGGAATGTGAGAGGTTTAAATGGGCCGATTAAGAGGGCAAGGGTGTTTGCGCACTTAAAGAGACTGAAGGCGGACGTAGTTATGCTCCAGGAGACGCACCTGAAGTTGGCGGATCAGGTTAGACTGAGGAAAGGATGGGTGGGACAGGTATTCCACTCAGGGTTGGACGCGAAGAACAGAGGGGTGGCAATACTGGTTGGGAAACGTGTATCGTTCGAAGCTAAGACCATAGTGGTGGATAGTGGGGGCAGATATGTGATGGTGAGTGGCAGATTGCAGGGTGAGGCGGTTGTGCTGGTGAACGTATATGCCCCGAACTGGGACGATGCGGGATTCATGAAGCGAATGCTGGGACGTATCCCGGACCTGGAAGTGGGAAACTTGTTAATGGGGGGGGGACTTCAACACAGTGCTGGACCCAGGGTTGGACCGGTCCAGATCCAGGACCGGGAGAAGGCCGGCAGCGGCCAAGGTGCTTAAGGGATTTATGGAACAAATGGGGGGAGTAGATCCGTGGAGATTCGCCAGACCGATGGGTAAAGAGTTTTCCTTTTTCTCCCACGTCCATAAGGTATACTCCCGGATAGACTTTTTTGTTTTGGGAAGGGCACTGATCCCGAAGGTGGCAGGAACGGAGTACTCGGCTATAGCCGTGTCAGACCACGCCCTGCATTGGGTGGATCTGGAGCTGGGAGAGGAAAGGGACCAGCGCCCACTCTGGCGATTAGACATGGGACTACTGGCGGACGAGGGGGTATGCGGAAGGGTGAGGGGATGTATCGAAAGATACCTGGAGGTCAATGACGATGGGGAGGTCCAGGTGGGGGTAGTATGGGAAGCGCTGAAGGCGGTGGTTAGAGGAGAGCTGATTTCCATCAGAGCCCACAAGGGGAAACAAGAGGGTAAAGAAAGAGAGAAATTAGTGTGGGAAATTTTGAAGGTGGATAAGAAGTATGCGGAGGCCCCAGACGAAGGGCTATACAGGGAGAGACGAAGATTACAGACGGAGTTTGACCTGCTGACCACGGGAGAGGCAGAGACACAGTGGAGGAAGGCACAGGGGATACAGTATGAATATGGGGAAAAGGCGAGCCGGCTGCTGGCCCAACAACTTCGGAAAAGGGGAGCGGCGAGAGAGATCGTAGGAGTTAGGGATGAAACGGGAAAGATGGAGCAGAGAAGAGGGAAAGTGAACGAGGTGTTCAAGACATTTTATGAGAGGCTGTACAAGTCCCAACCCCCGGAGGGGAAAGAAGGAATGATACACTTTTTGGATCAGCTAGAGTTCCCGAGGGTGGAGGGGCAAGAGGTGGCAGGTCTGGGGGCGCAGATTGAGGTGGATGAGGTGATCAAAGGAATAGGGAAAATGCAAGCAGGGAAGGCCCCGGGACCAGACGGGTTCCCGGTGGAATTTTATAGGAAGTATATGGATCTGCTGGCCCCGCTCTTGGCGAGAACCTTTAATGAGGCTAAGGAAAGGGGGATATTACCCCCGACAATGTCGGAGGCGACGATATCGCTAATTCTGAAACGAGACAAAGACCTGCTGCAGTGCGGGTCATACAGGCCCATCTCCCTCCTAAACGTAGACGCCAAACTGCTGGCCAAAGTGTTGGCGACAAGGATAGAGGATTGTGTCCCAGGGGTGGTACATGACGACCAGACAGGGTTTGTAAAGGGGAGACAATTGAATGCCAATGTACAAAGGCTGCTGGGGGTGATGATGATGCCCCCACCGGAGGGGGAGGCAGAGATAGTGGTGGCGATGGATGCAGAGAAGGCATTCAATAGGGTGGAGTGGGATTATCTGTGGGAGGTGCTGAAGAGATTTGGGTTCGGGGATGGGTTCATTAGATGGGTTAGACTCTTGTACGGGGCCCCGGTGGCAAGCGTCGTTACAAACAGGCAAAGATCGGGATACTTTCGATTACATAGGGGTACAAGACAAGGGTGCCCCCTGTCCCCGTTACTGTTCACGGTGGCAATTGAACCATTGGCCATAGCGCTGAGGGACTCTAAGAGGTGGAGGGGGGTGCTTAGAGGGGGAGAGGAACATCGAGTGTCACTATATGCAGATGACTTACTGCTATATGTGGCGGACCCGGTAGAGGGGATGCCAGAGGTAATGCAAATACTCAGGGAGTTTGGAGAGTTCTCGGGATACAAATTAAATATGGGAAAGAGTGAGCTTTTTGTGATGCACCCCGGGGAACAGGGCAGGGGGATAAATGCTCTGACGCTGAGGAGAGTGGCAAGGAACTTTCGATACCTGGGGATTCAGGTGGCCAGGAACTGGGGAACCCTACATAAACTAACCTGACGCGATTGGTAGAGCAGATGGATGAGGACTTTAAGAGGTGGGATATGGTGCCCCTGTCATTGGCGGGCAGAGTACAGGCGGTTAAAATGGTGGTCCTCCCGAGGTTTCTTTTCGTGTTTCAGTGCCTCCCCATCCTGATTACAAAGGCCTTTTTCAAAAAAATAGACAGGAGTATTATGGGCTTTGTGTGGGCGGGAAAGACCCCGAGGGTAAAGAGGGGGTTCCTGCAGCGCAGTAGGAACAGAGGGGGATTGGCACTGCCGAGTCTGAGTGACTACTATTGGGCCGCTAATGTGTCGATGGTCTGTAAGTGGATGAGGGAAGAAGAAGGTGCGGCATGGAAAAAGTTGGAGATGGCGTCCTGTAAGGGGGTGGGGGGGGGTATTATTCCGTGTTTTTGTTTTTTGCCAGTTGTTGATTTTTGCTTTTTGGTTTATCTCTTTTTTTTTCATTTGTTGTTAGTTTAATATGTTTAATGTATATTCCTTTATTAAGTTGTAAAAACGGAAAATTTCTGTTTGAAAAATTTCAATAAAATATATTTTTAAAAAAAACATATACCAGCTTTTCCAGAGCTGCAGCCCCGAGACTCCGAAGGATCAATGTGGAGTTCCTGGCAGTCCAGGTGCTATTTAAATATGGCGGCAGAACCTTTGACCCCATGAGGTAATGGCGGGGCAGGTGACCTGCTGCCTACAGCGCCACGAGATACACTCTGCTCCTCACGGATGCATAATTTATGAACTGAACAGCAGAAGATTGCATGCGTTCAGCCATCAGCTGCCCAGTGGGAATCCCCCCAACTCCACTGCCCACCACCAGACTTAGGGTGGGAGTTTCTGGCCCCTCCCATTGGTGGAAACTTCTGTTCCCGCTGAAGACGTTGGGGATTTTATGTATGGATCATCGGAGCAGTGCTGGAACACCTTGGCACTAGACTTCAAAGTGGAAGATTCTGCCCATGGAGCCGGTGTCTATAGAGTGACGTTTGAGCTGCCAATATTTAGTTCGAGGAAATTTCAGTTCATCTAGTACTGGATGTCAGACAGGCAGTCTGACAAGTTAGAGACAGTGGAGAGGTTGAAAGAAACAGTGATGAAATGGAATGCAGTCAGTAGACTGACATTTCCCATGGAGGGCCAGCATGGAGATGTGAAATAAGTGGGTGTCAAGGATAGATCCTTAGGGGACTCCAGAGATAATGGAACAAAAATATATTTCAGGAGAAGAGAAGCAGTTCTCCATCAGGCCTCGACTGCACACACTCCCTCCACCCACCTTGTTCCAATCATGCAGCCCTGCTGAACTCTGTCCCTGTGTGAATGGACAGTTTTGCATTTGTCCACTATTGGCTGCCAGCCAGTTACCGCCTTTACACCTGCTTTGGGCAGGCAGTAGGTCTGTTAAAAGTGGACGGAACACTCCTGGACCAGAGGTTCTGCTACTTCCTGCCTTTCTACCTATGTGTTAAAATCTACACTTTGGAATTTCTCTTGTGAGTTAATCTGCCGGTGGAATGGTCCCCTCCGCCAGAGGCAAGCTTCATGGTGGGCGGGGGTCGTGAATATGTTGGGAGGAAGTAAATCAGTTTCCCCACTACGAGAAATGACGGCAGGAACAATAGCAGACTGGAATCTTCCCCCCGCTCCCACTGCACACCCTGCATTTATTCCACTCCACCAGCAGGAATTCATGCTGCTCCGATTCATGGCCAGACAAACCTGCCGCGCACAGGGTAAGATGGTTGAGAACACTTACCGGGGATGCTGTGGTCTAGAGCACCAGAGAACCACACAATCCCAGGTTTGGTACGTGCCAAGGAGGTGACTGGGGAGGGTTACTGGAAGGCAGGGGGTGTGGAGAGGGAGTTGGCACACATGGGGGCGGGATTGGAATGTGCAGTGGGAAGTGAATCAGGAAAGCTTGAAGTTGGGGGAGGGGGGATTTGTTCAGGGGTGGAGGGCGTCATTACTGGAATCATGAGGGGGATAAACCAAGGGTAGTGGTGCTAGGAGGTGACTGAGAGGGGGCAGTGGAATGCAGTAGGATGGGAGGGTGAGGGTCTGGTTGTGTTGGGAGTAGTTCTTATCTGTAAAGAAGTTGACAGGGATAAGAATTTTCACACGGATCTGGAGAGCGGGCAGGGTCAGAGTGGCCATTGGGTCTGTGACAACTCATGGTGATGGGCTCTAGGGTGATGGGGAGAGGTTCAATGAAACAATGGGAGGATAAAGGTAACACCAGTGCAGGAGAGGGGGGGCATGGGGTATGGGGTGGGTCACAGGAGGAGGGTAAAAAGGTGTTGGCCTCTGTCTGGAAGGTGATGTGCACCATCCCGAGGCAGATCAGGGTGTCGGTGCCCTCAATGTCCAGCAGAAAATCTGGGTGGGCGGAGGTTCATCAGGTGGGTGGAACTGACTATCTGTTCAGCTGGACAACTGAAGAAGAACCGTGAAAATCTATCCTGACAAAGCAAAGGTCTCTCTACAGACTCCAGAGGGCAGTGAAGGGAAGGGAAAATTGTGTGAGTGGGAGGCTTTTTGCACATAGCTTGCATGATCACAGGCATAGTCCCAACCTTAGTCCCTGCTGGAGGCCTGGGTGGGCAGGGAGTGCACACAGCCAATAACACCAGCAGCAGCAGAAAAACCCAAGAGACGTCCATTAAGTGCTATGAATCATATATTTACAAAAATGCTGAAGCTATATAAAATGATCGTATGCCTATGCCACCAGTGTTAACTTAATACTTTTTAATTTTTCTTACCTTACTACTGCATCTCGATTCTTTCCTGACATCTACAGCAGAGGTGAAGGCAGCCAGCTGACCACTGTGCCATCTTGTTTGTGATGACTTTGGCAGGTGCCCTCTGAAGATGGTCTTCTTTTCAAAAGTATTTTTATTGGCATGTTCCAATTTTTACAGTATACCAATTTAACATATAGTGCACCTGATATTTACACGGTATGTCGTTCCTTATGTACAAATTTTACATACATTCCTTCCGCCTGCCGCCCCCCCCCCCCCCTCCATGATAGTCCAGCTCCTTCGTGGCACCACCTTTCGCCCTGCTTGTCGTATTACTGCACTCCGCTCCTATCTTCTGCAGTTCCTGGTGTTGTCTTTGTGGGCTCGTTGAGGGGCGGGGGGGGGGGACGGGGGCAGCCCCATCACCTCCTCCCTTTTCCCCCATGTCTTTCTCTCCTGGGTTCCCTCCTTGCCTTCCATCCCCCTCCTCCCTCTACTTCTGTCCATTATGTGTGCTCTTGTCTGCCCTTCTCGGTTTCCCCCTCCCCCTTTCTCCCCAATCACTGTTTGCTTTGAACAGGTCTTGGAACAGGCTGACGATTAGCCCCCGCGCTTTGTGGAAGCCCTTGTCGACCCTCGGATGGTGCACTTGATCTCCTCCAGATGGAGGAATTCCGAGAGGTCTGCCAGCCAGCCTGCAGCTGTGGGTGGTGCTGCTGATGACCAGCCGAGCAGGATTCTCCGGCATGCGATTAAGGAAGCAAACGCCAGGGCATCGGCCCCCTTCCCCATATGTAGTTTTTTGGCTGGTCCGGTACCCCAAAGACTGCCACTCTCAGGCACAGCTCCACCCCCACAACCTTGGACTTCGCCTCGAAGAAGGCTGTCCAGAACACGACAAGTCTCGGGCATGCTCAGAACATGCGGGCATGGTCGAACGGGCGTCCCTGGCACCGTTCACATTTGTCCTCCACCTCCGGGAAGAACTTGTTCATTCGTGTTCTGGTTAGATAAGCTCTGTGCACCAGTTTAAACTGAATGAGACTTAGCCTTGCGCAGGAGGAGGTGGAGTTGCCCCTACTTAATGCCTCGTTCCAGTGTCCCCAACCCACTTCAGTCCCGAGTTAATCCTCCTATTTCTGCCTAGCTCTGTCCAGTGATGTCCTTCCCTTTCCAGTAGTCGTACGTAGATGTCCCCACAGTTCCCCTTCTCCCTACTGTCTGCGCCCAGTAGATCCTCCAGTAAAGTGTCTCTCGGGGGCCTAGGGTACCTCATTGTCTCCTTGCGGAGAAAGTGTTTGATTTGAAGGTGCCAGAGGTCCTGAACTGTCGGTTTCCAGTTCTTCTGTTAGGTAGTCTAAGGTTGTGAGTCTGCCCCCTATGTACAAGTCCCTGACTGCTAGCGCCCCCCGTCCTGTCTCCATATTTTAAAGGTGCCGTCCAGCATGGCCGGGAGTAACTTGCGGTTACCGCAGATGGAGGCCACAGAGGACATCCCAGTTAAACCAAAATGCTGCCTCATTTGGTTACATGTCCTTAATGTGACTACCACCACTGGGCAGGATGTGTGTATTTCGCCGGGGGAATGGGAGCGTTGCCATGGCGAGGGCCCAGAGGTCCGTTCCCTTGCAGGAGGACCCCTCCAGCCTCACCCATTCCATGTTAGGTTCTTGTATCCATCCCCTCACCCTCTCGGCTGTGGCTGCCCAGAGGTAGTATTGCAGGTTCGGTAAGGGCAGGCCGCCCATGTTTTTCCCACTTTGCAGTGTAGTCTTGGAGACCCTTGAGTTATTTCCCCCCACACAAACGCCATTATCATTTTGTCTATCCCTCGGAAAAAGGCCTTGGGGGTGAAGATCGGTATGGATCTGAACAGGAAGAGGAACCTCAGCACTCTGACAGACTCCACCACCTCATGTGTCACTCTGTCGAGGGCCTCTGACACCTCTGTTTGATGTTCCTCTGTATCTTGCTGATTGTCCAGAATCCTCTCCATGACTGCTCCCAGAAGCTTGTCATCTAACTTTGACACAACAATCCTCTGATTGACAGAGGCGTGGGGCGGAGAATCGCCGGGGGCTGGCGTGAATCCCGCCCCGCCGTGTCCCAAAGTCTCGGCAACCAGAGATTCGGCGGGTGCGGGAATCGCGCCGTGCCGGTCGGCGGGCCCACCCCCGCCGATTCTCCGGGCCGCGATGGGCCGAAGTCCCGCTGCTGGATTGCCTGTCCCGCCAGCGTGTATTAAACCACCTTTTGAACGCCAGGACACGGCGGCGTGGGCGGGGTCCTGGGGGGGGTGGCACGGGGCGATCTGGCCCCGGGGTGTGCCCCCACGGTGGCCTGGCTCGCGATCGGGGCCAACCGATCCGCGGGCGGGCCTGTGCCGTGGGGGCACTCTTTTTCTTCCGCCTTCGCCATGGTCTTCACTATGGCGGAGGCGGAAGAGACCCCCTCCCCTGCGCATGTGCGGGGATGACGTCAGCAGCCGCTGACGCTCCCGCGCATGCGCCAACCTGCATCGCCCGGTGAAGACCTTTCGGCCCCGGCTGGCGTGGCGCCAAAGGCCTTTCCTGCCAGCCGGTGGAGCGGAAACCGCTCCGGCGCGGGCCTTGCCCCTCAAGGTGAGGGTTTGGCCCCTAAAGGTGCGGAGACTTCCATTTGGGGCGGCCCGACGCCGGAGTGGTTCCCGCCACTCCATCACGCCGGGACCCCCCGCCCAGACGGGTAGGGGTGAATCCCGCCCCTTGGCTGTCACTGCCTCCTCCTGTTGTGGACATGTCTCTATGCTGTGACCACCAGAGTGTGACTCCAAGACTAAACTAGGCCTTTGAGCCATTGAGGTGTCTGTCTCTGGGCTGGTGGATGGTCCAAGTGAATGCTGTGATGGCTATATGTGTGCAAAGTCATCCTTTTCTGGAGTCGCTTACAGGCTGGTGCAGGCCAGGCACAGGGCCTGGCCTCATCCTCTTTCTGTTGGCACCTAGAACGGAGAGAGGAGAGAATGAGTGACTGCCCAGGCTTGCGCGAGCTTGACACTCATCAAGCACCTTGACTTTCTGAGATTATGGATTATGCTTGCTTCCTTGCTAGCTGTTTGTTTATGCAAATTCCTGAATAAAATATTTTTTTAAAAACCCGGGCTCAGTACAGGTCGGGAAGGAGACTCTTCAGGCAGTGGAGGAGTTTGGATTTGTATCGTAATAAACCTTGTTCGTTGATTTTTATCGTCTTTGCATCCTGTTTACCACGGATTCAACATTGATGTCCCTTGATAGATTCAGAAAATGGTGAAGTGAGTATAGAGAGTAAAAGGTTCACTTACCCTGGTGGCGTGGATTAAATCATTTGTGCATTTCCTACATTGTCGGGTGAGCTTCCTACTCTCATCCCTGGGGATAGGACATCCCTCCTGTCCTTCAGGACCAGGGGGAGAGTATCCAGGGGGGTATTGGTGAAACCTGGGACCGCTGCTTGATGCTATCTGGTGGCCATCTCGATGTCTTGAAGTTCAGGCATGCTGAATTACTGGCTGTCTGGGTGCCTTTTAAATATGGCACCAGGACGTGACGCTGGGACGCGTGACTTCCAGACCGTCCGGCCTTGGCATGCCTAACGAACTGCATACATGCAGAATTAATGTGGCAGGGTGAGCACGATTGCATGTAATGGCCTCATTGGCAGCGAGCACTCTGGGATTCCGCTCCCACAACGGAACTTATGACTGGAGGGGAGCGCTCCAGCCAATCAGTGTTCAAGTAAGTTCAACTTTCAGATTTAAATTCAACACCAGGGAGTTTGAAATTCAGACAGCAGTTGTGATCAAGAGCATATCTACATTTATATATTGGACACGATTCAGCCACTGTGCTGTGTCCGGCGCAGAGACGGATGTGACGGGTGAATAGCGGGAAAAGTCAAAATCGAGATTCTGCCGAGCGCGAACCATTTTGAAATTCACCCAGCCTACTCCTGATGGTGAGTTGCGGATCTCACCCAAAAATGTGAGACTGTTATTAAGCCTAATTTTCATTCATTACAATCTCATTAACAAGATTGAAGACGAATGTAGCAACCTCCCGGGAATCACCTGACTCCCCAGTGAGAAGTCACACAGATATTGTTTAGTATTCCTTTACAAAAATGTGAAAGCTGGTGCAATGGCTACCAAGGGGAAGTGAGGAGATGAGTAGCCATCTCCATTTATCAGTATGCAGCTCAGGGGTACTGCAGCTGCTGCGCGAGTGCTTGGGGGCGGGGGGGGGGGGTTGTCCATCAGGGAGGTTTTGATTGTTCGAGGGGCTGGAGGGTTCCAGGTCATGGGTCACCCATGGGTCAGAGGATGAGGGGCTTTGCGTCTGTGAGGCCTTCAAGCCATCTTGAAATATTGTGGGGACCCATAACAGGCAACCACAGCTGCAGCCTGTCTCCGACCAAAATTTCCCAAGACAGAGCCCTGCTGTGGCTTCTCTTATGAAAGTTAATGTCACTTATTTTGACTATGAGCAGCCTCTAGCTTGATAGCTCAAGGCTACTTCAAAAGAATAATTTGCCTTGTTAGTTGTGAAAGCACGTCTAAACTCTCAAGTGCCTCTTAGAAGGAACAGGTGTCATGACTGAGAGGATGATTAGTGGACTGGATGTCCTGCAACCTTTAATGTCTGAACAATGTGTCTGTACTCTAGGAGCATCATAGAGGCAGGCACCAGCAGACAAACACTAAAGAAGAGGGCTTCACCACTGAGGACTTTCTCTAGGCCAAAGAGTAAGTGTCTGAATGAGTGGAGGGCAGCTGAGTACGGCCTCCCTAATGTTCCTGGCAGAGGTTTGGAATCCTGATCTGGCCAGAAGTGAGTGTGCAGAGTGAGTTTTGCCAGCATAATTGGCTCGCTGGAGGGCACTCTGAAAGAAGGCGGGACAGCGGGTGGGGAGGCCTAGGGGATGTGAGGGTCCCAGGATGGAAGCCCTCACTGATTATTGGTCTCTCTCCTTCCCCAATTCCTTCCAGCTACAAATGTTTGTTGGTGTGGATCCCGCGGAGGCTGCCTCGCAGTGCTTGTCGCAGCCGAGTGCGGGCAGACACCGAAGACGTCAGCAAAGCCAACACTGGCTGAAGCAGTACCATGTGTGCAGGGGGCTGAAGACCTGGCCATCCATCAGGCTGCAGAGGGAGCCAGAAGGGGAGGCCAGTGACATGTCAAGTTGTACAGGAGCTGTTGGTCCTTCCATGAGCTGACAGACAGTATATGCCGGAGAAGACTGCCACTCAACAGATAGACAGTTCAGCACCTGTGCCACCTCCTCGTGAACATGGCATCCCATGAAGGAGGAGGCAGCCGCTCATGCTGGCTGTTAAGGCCACTGCAGCACGAAACATTTACGCCCCTGGGTCATTCCAGACTCGAGCCAGGACCTGTGTGGTATTTCACAATCTTCAGCTCACAGGTGCATCTGGAAGGTGACGGATGCTTTGTATGCCCATGCATTAGATATGGGCATGATTAACCAGCCTTGTCTGCCAGAATTGGGATAGGATGTGATCCCGCGAAAGGCTTCTTCCGGGATTCCCGATGGTCGCTATGCCCCAGGAGATCAAATGAGATCCCACAATGGGCGGGATCCATATTTGCATAGTTAAGTGAGCTTAACTGCTCATTTCACTTAACTAAACTGGTGCCGGATCTAACTGGTTCCTGGGACCCACCAGCTTCGCTGAGGAAACCCCAGCCGGGCATCGTTTAGCATTGGTCCCCACAAACAGGGACCAAGTGGAACGGCCCTTGGGTGAGACCCCGAGGTGATCGGAGGCCCCCAGGTCATCAGTCTCTGGGCTGGGTGGTATCCTAGCACTGCTGATGCAACCCGGGCACTGTGGCGCTGCCAGCCTTGCACCCTGCCAGTACCATCCTGGTGCCAGAGTGGCACTTCCAGGGTGCCCAGGTGGCACTGCCAGGCTGGTAGCGGCACTGTCAGGGTGCAAGGCTGGTAGTGCCAAAGTACCCAGGTGGCATTTTGCTCATGCCAGGGACCAGCCCGGAGGTATGGCTCGAGGATCCCCCCAACAGATGAGTTGAGGCATTGAGGGGGGTCTGAGGTTGTGTTAGGGGGTCGAGAGATTGGGGTGCTACTTTTACACGATGCCCTCAGTGCAGGAAATGCGACTGAGTCGCTGGAACGACTGTGCTAATCCCAGAACCGGACTCTTATTTTTTTGTTAGATTGCGCCCAATGTCACCTTTGACCTGGACCAGGCCCACCAAGATGCCCGGGCTGCAGGTTTCGCCGTTATCGTCGGGATGCCCCAGGTACAGGGGGAGATCAATGGCACGCATGTCGCCCTGCGAGCATCGGGGCATCAAAGAGTGCCCTATATTAACAGGAAGGGGTTCTACTCCATTAATGGTCAGATCATGTGTGACCACCGCCTCAGGACCATGTATGTGTGTGCCCGTTACCCTGGGAGCTTGCATGACAGCTACATCCTGGGGCACTCAGAGATCCCCAGTGACTTTGATGGCCTCCCCAGAATAGCAGGTTGGCTCGTGGGGGACAAGGAATACTCGCTGAAGTCATGGTTAATGATGCCAATACGGAGGCCTGAGACTGTTGAATCCCAAGTTTCTTTACCCGTGAGTCTGGCCTCAATAAAAGTCGAGATGGATTTGCAGGTACAGCATTAGTTATTTTATTTAGCTTGCAAGCGTTCCTCAATTCTCAGGAGCACGAAGCACATCCTGCTCCATAGACTTCTGGAATCAAGTGAGGATATGGAACAAAGGAATCTGTACTGATACATTCAAATGGCATCAAGTTTCACATACACGATGCCCATAGGTCATCCTATATCCCTCCTGACCTGTTGATCTATTCTGATTGGCTCACTTCCAATCCCGTCCTCTGGCCCCTATTACCCAGCATCCTTTTCTCCTGCTTTGGTGGACACACCTCTTCCTGCTTTTCCATGCGGTCTGAAATCCTTTGTCTGTGAACTCACCAGAATTAGACTGGCCTACCTCTACATTACATTAACTAATATCTCTAAAGTAACTATTTTATATCACATTCGTCAAGACCGAGGCGAAGACCCATTATACTGAGGCTATGTTGCTACCTATGATGCTCAAAAAGCACTTCCGATGGCTCGATTGCTTTGGTGGGGCATTAAACCACATCCCCCATAGGGTCTCCCGCTTTATAGTGCTCTGCTGAACCTCCACAATCTGATACAGCAGAGGAGTGACAAGCTGGTCAAGGAGGAGGAGGAGGGACATGCGGCCTTGTCTGAGGTGAACCAGGAAAGGCTGGAGAACGAACCTGAGGGGGAGCTGGAGGATGGAGGACAGGCAGCGGCAAGGGTCTGCCATGCCAGAAGGACCAGGGAGACCCTCAACTCAAGCTGAGGCCATGTCCATCAGCCCAACACTCGCTGTGAGGAAATCGCTGGTGCTCCTCAGGATCTGATTATGTCTGATGCCTGTCTTTCTGCTGACAGCGCACTGACACCCATCCACATGATCAGGGCTTTTGATCTTGGATCACTGTGCAGTGGGAGTTGTGGAGGCTGGACAGGGGGTGGGAGTGCAGACAGGCACGCTGTGACAGAGGCTTCACATGTATCAGGTGTGACATGTTTTAATGGTGAACATTTTTTTTGAGAATGTTTTTGAGAGTTTTTCATTTTATACAATACAAAATAAACAAATCTGTACAAACCCAATCTAATTTACAAAAACCAAGGTTAAAAATAACCCCCTAAATCCAAGCCTCTTATCACCCCACGCCCCTCCCTTTTTTATTGCAGTGTTAATGTAAGCCTACTTGTGACAATAAATTTTATTGTAAAGTTTATTACTTGGATTGGATTTTTTGAATTTATTTATTGCCACATGTACCGAGGTACAGTGAAAAGTATTTTTCTGCGAGAAACAGATCATTTACTACATGAAAAGAAAAAGAAAATACATAAAAGGGCAACACAAGGTCCACAATGTAAACACATAGACATCTGCATCGGATGAAGCATACGGGAGTGCAGTATTAATCAGGTCAGTCCATAAGAGGGTCATTTACGAGTCTGGTAACAGCGGGGAAGAAGCTGTTTTTGAGTCTGTTTGTGCGTGTTCTCAGACTTCTTCCCAATGGAAGAAGTTGAAAGAGTGAGTAAGCCGGGTGGGAGGGGTCTTTGATTATGCTGCCCGCTTTCTGCAGGCAGCGGGAGGTGTAGATGGGGTCAATGGATGGGAGGCGGGTTCGTGTGATGGACTGGGCTGTGTTCATGACTCTGAAGTTTCTTGCGGTCTTGGGCCGAGCAGTTGCCATCCCAGGCTGTGATGCAGCCAGATAGGATGCTTTCTACGGTGCATCATGAGAATTGTTCCACAAAGAATGTGATTTAAATACACAGAAACCCCTCTGGTGAGAATCATTTACCAGGACACCACCAGATGGCAATGCAATAGAACGCTTTACCCTCTGTCAGTTTATAGATACTTTAAAGTCATTAAAGTATACTTCAAAAATTATTCATTGAGCACTTTTGAAATCTCTATGAATTTTGAAGTCCATGTTTAGGAGTTCAGCGCAGTGATGCATCTTCATGACTTTGTAACCTTACCAGGTTTGTCAGGTGCCCAGTATGTCCACATTCATAGAATCCCGACATTCCAAAAGGAGCAGCAGGTGAACGAGCTGGCGGACCCACAAGGCAACGGGGCCCCACCCACCCAAAAGAGAGGGAGGCCGAAGACCCGATCATCAGCCTCCCACCACCCCCGCCAACCACCTGTAGATGGAGGGAAGACTTTCCTCATGAAGGAACTGACCACTATGTAGAGGCGACAAGGGTCGGAATCCAGTTGGCAGTCAACATGGCGGTGACAGAGGTGATGGCCACCTTGCAAAAAACGATCGACGGATTGGGAAAGAAGGTGGAAGCACAGGAAAAAATAATCCACAAATCAGAGAAAACCTCGACGGACATGAGCGACAAGATCGTCACCCTGGAGGCAGAAGTTAAAAGGTTGGTGCCGGCCCAATGGAACTTAAAAGGGAAAGTCGCGGACCAAGAAACAGGTCCCGACGCCAGAACATTCGGATTATGGGCCTGCCAGAAGGTACTGAAGGCAGGGCCCGGTGGGCTACGTCGCCCAAATATTGGGCAACCTAGTCGGGATACACAGCTTCCCAACCTCCCAGAGATCGTCAGAGCACACAGGTCGCTCAGGCTGAAACCCAAGACGGGGAAACAATCATTGCGAATCTACACTGGGCGATCATTGCGAAGCTACACTGATACCAGGATCGTGAGAGGATCTTGAGGTGGGCGAGACAGACCAAGGTGAGTATCTGGGAAGGATACAAAATCCAAGTATATCAGGATATTGGGACAGAATTGTCAAAACGCAGGGCTGGATTTAATCAGGCGAAATCAGCCCTGTACAAGAACGGGGTAAGATTCCCAGCCAGGTTCTGGGTCATGTTCCAGAACAAGGAGCACTATTTTAACACCCCAGCGGAGGTAAATGAATTTGTGCAGACCAACGACTTGGATAAGGGGCAGGTGAGGCAGTGATGATGGCAGATCAGAGAAGGAAAGCAAAAGAGATAGAGACTTCTTGGAGACTTGATATGTTGTGCGGGACTCTGCTGCCTCACTCTGATCAAAAAGACCGGGTCACAGGGAAGGGTGAGGACAGGCAAATGCAGGCGAGGGTGAGGTACAGGCACAGAAAAGAACAGTCAGTGGGCATAGGTCAGGGTCAGATCAGCCCCGGGAGGGGGGCCACCACACGAGCAGGGATAGCTAGCATAGGAAGACAGACAGCAAGGGGAGCCGAGGCACACCTCCCGACAGGGAGGGCTGGGGTGAGGAGGGGGGGTGGGGGGGCACAGGGCGGAGGGACAGGGAGGGGGAATGCATGGGGGGGGAACGGTGGGGGAGGACAGGGGGAGAAGGAACACAAAACGAACACGATGGAAAGAAAGAGTTGGTTTTCGGATTGGCTTCGGCAGGTAAAGTGCAGGCTGAAGGAACAAGATGGCACCACAAGCAGACACTTTTGAGCGTTCCTGAACAAAGGGAGACCCAGAGTGCAGGGGCTCACACACACGGCATACACACAGTTGCAGGCCATGTTGGGTGCCCCCTGGACAAAGGGAAACCCCGGAGCGCAGGGGCCCGACCGCATGGTGAGAACGGTGACCGCGGCCATTTTTGACAGTCCCCTATCAAAGGGAAATCCTGGAGTGCAGGGACGCATCCACCAGGTAAGTATGGTTGATCCCACAGGACCGGAGGGTCAGAAGCCTCCCACCAGGATAGTCATCTGGAATTTAAGGAGACCTAATGGCCCAGTGAAATGATCCAGAGTCTTCACCCACTTGAGTAGTTTGAAAGCCGACATAGTCTTCCTGCAGGAGACACACCTGAGGGAGAAGGACCAACTGTGGGTAAGGAAGGGCTGGGTGGGACAGACATACCATTCATGCTACAGGATGATGGCTAGGGGAGTAGCCATACTGACTAGTAAGAGGACGGTGTTTATGGCGACAAGGACGGTTAGGGACCCAGGGGGACGGTATGTGATGGTCAGCGGTGTCCTGGATGGGGACCGGTAGTCCTGGTAAATGTATACGCTCCCAATTGGGAATACACAAATTTCATAAAAAAGACCATGGCGGAAATCCCCAGCATTGACACACACTGACTGATCATGGGGGGCGACTTCAACTCTGTACAGGACCCACTGATGGACCGATCAAACCCCAGGACGGGGAAAAGGAAAGGCATGGTTAGGGAACTGGAAGCATTCATGGAACAGATGGGGGCAGTGGACCCATGGCAGTTCCTACACTCCGGTGAGAAGGAATTCTCGTTCTTTTCGCCGGTGCACAAAGTATACTCACGGATAGATTGCAGTGGGTAAATTTGTGCTTCCAGGAATAGTAAGAGCGGAATACTCCACGATAGTTATCTCCGCCCATGCTCCACATTACATGCATGTGAGGTCGGCGATGGGCTGTGCCCAATGCCACACGTGGAGGACGGACACAGACCTTTTGGCCAATAGGGTCTTCTGCCAAAAAAATCACAGGCCATGGGCGAGTACATCAATAACAACCAGAATGAGGAAGTCTCACCTTCCACATTCTGGGAGGCACTGAAGGTGGTGATTAGGGTAGAGATTATAGCCTACAGGCATGTAGAGACAGGGAAGAGAGGGTGGCTAGGCAACAACTGATCAGCTCCATCCTGGAGGTCGACAGAAAGTGCTGCGAGATCCTGACCATAGAGTTTCTGGCGGAGAGGAAAAGGTTACAAATGGACTTTAACCTGCTATCCATCAGGAAAGCAGGACATCAACTCTGCCAGACAGGGGGACATTCTATGAACATGGAGAGAAGGCTGGCCACCTACTGGCTCACCAGCTAAGAGAGCAGGCAGCCATGAGGGAGATAGCACAGGTAAAGGATTAGAATTTAAAATTTACAGTGCAGAAGAAGGCCATTCGGCCCATCGAGTCTGCACTGGTCCTTACAAAGAGCACCCTACTCAAGACCACGTCTCCACCCTATCCCTGTAACCCAGTAACCCCCACTTAACCTTTTTTCTGGACACTAAGGGCAATTTAGCATGGCCAATCCACCTAACCCACACATCTTTGGATTGTGGGAGGAAACTGGAACACCCGGAGGAAACCCACGCAGACACGGGGGGAACGTGCAGACTCCGCACAGACAGTGACCCAAGCCGGGAATGGAACCTGGGACCCTGAAGCTGTGAAGCAACAGTGCTAACCACTATGCTACCGTGCTGCCCAATAGCAGAGGCAGACTGGTAGCCAAACCAAAAAAGGTCAACCAAGCATTTGAGACCTCTACCGAGAACTATATACCTCCGAACCCCCTGACAGGGCCGTGGGATGAAACGGTTCCTCGATGGACTGGACATGCCAGTAGTAGAGGATGACAGGTGCAGGGAGCTGGAAGCACAAATAGGACTGGGAGAAATCATGGAGAGTATCAGCTCCATGCAGGCGGGGAAGGTGCCGGGACGCGATGGGTTCCCGGCAGACGTCTATAAAAAAATTTGCACCAGCCCTGGCCCCACACCTATGGGACGGGTTTGCAGATTCGCTAGTGAGGGGCACCCTGCCTCCAACGCTAACACATGCCACGATATCGCTGATACCCAAAAAAGACAAGAACACGAAGGAATGTGGATCATACAGACCCATTTCGCTGTTCAATGTAGACGCGAAGATACTCGCGAAAGTCCTTGCTAAGAGACTGGAGAACTGCGTACCAGAGGTAGTCATAGGGGACCAGACGGGCTTTGTCAATGGTAGACAACTAACTGTGAACATCATGCGGCTGCTGAATGCAATAATGACCCCATTCGGGGAGAGAACCCCAGAGGTGATCATCTCCCTGGACGCAGAAAAGACCTTCGATAGAGTCGAATGGAAGTATCTCATTGAGGTACTGGAGCGGTTTGGGTTAGGGATGGGATTCACCTCGTGGGTAAAACTCCAGTACAACGCCCCCAAGGCGAACATTCGGACCAACACAACCAGTTTTGAATATTTCCAGCTGCTTAGAGGCTCAAGGCAGGGATGCCCACCATCCCCACCCTTGTTCGTCCTGGCAATCGAACCCCTGGCGATCGCTCTGCAGGACACGAAAAGCTGTAAGAGCATCCAAAGAGCAGGCAGAGAGCACAGAGTTTCATTTTATGTGGATGACCTGCTCCTCTATGTCTCGAAACCATAGAACAGCTTGAAAGTAATCATGAAGCTCCTGGAAGAGTTTTCCCAAATCAAATTCCACTGCCTGGAGATCAAGATTGCCCATGACTGCACACGGATCCACAAATGGAACCTGACCAGTCTGGCGGAGGAAGTTAAAAAGAACCTTCAGAGATGGGATGCACTACCGCTTTCCCTGGCGAGGAGGGTGCAGACAATCAAGATGAACATACTTCCAAGGTTCTTCTTCCTGTTCAGATCCATACCGATCTTCATCCCCAAGGCCTTTTTCCATAAGTTAGACAAAATGGTCATGGTGTTTGTGGGGGGGGGGGGGGGGGGTGATTGAACCCAAAGATCCCCAAGTCGACACTGCAAAGGAGGAAAAATATGGGCGGCCTGGCCCTACCAACCCTGGGCAGCCACAACCAAAAGGGTGAGGGTATAGATACTAGAACCCAACATGGAATGGGTGAGGCTGGAGGGAAGGGAACCACAGCACCAAGAAGAACTCGCCACAGCAGTGCTCCTATCCTCCTCCTGCAAAATACACATCCTGCCCAGTAGTGGTAGTCACATTAAGGACATGGAACCAAATGAGGCAATATTTCAGCCTAACTGAGATGTCCTACATGGCCCCCATCGGCAGAAACCTCAAATTCTCACCAGCCATGCTCAACACCACCTTCACAAAATGGAGACAAGACGGGGGGGGGGGGGGGGGGGGTGGGGGGGGCACTAGCAGTCAGGGACTTTTACATAGGGGACAGACTCGCGACCCTGGAGGAACTGATGGAAGATCTGTAGCTGCCAAAAGGAAGGACCTCCGGCACTTTCAAATTAAACACTTTCTCCACAAGGCGATGGTGAGGTAACTTGAGCCCCGAAAGACACTTTACTGGAAGAGCTAATAAACGTGGACAGTAAGGAGAGGGGTAACTGTGGGGACATCTACGAATGGTTGCTGGAAAGGGCAAGGACATCACTGGGCAGAGCTAGGCAGAAATGGGAGGACGAACTTGGGATGGAAGTGGGTTTGGGACTCTGGAGCGAAGCACTGAGTAGGGCGAACTCCATCTCAACCTGCGCAAGGCTAAGCCTCATGCAGTTTAAAATGGTGCACAGAGCGCACCTGACCAGAACCCAAATGAACAGGTTCTTCCTGGAGGTGGAGGATAAATGTGAACGGTGCCAGGGAGGCCCAGCCAACCACGCCCGCATGTTCTGCTCATGCCCCAGACTTCTTGGGTTCTGGACAATCTTCTTCGAGGCGACGTTCAAGGTTGTGGGGAGAGGGTGGAGCCATGCCCTGGAGTAGCAGTCTTTGGGCTTTCGGACCAGCCAGAACTACATATGGGAAGAGGGCTGACACCCTGGCTTTTGCTTCCCAAATCGCACAGCGGAGAATCCTGCTCAGCTGGTGATCAGCAGCACTATCCACAGCTGTAAACTGGTTGGCAGACCGATTGGAATTTCTCCACCTGGAGAACATAGAACATAGAACATACATTGCAGAAGGAGGCCATTCGGCCCATCGAGTCTGCACTGCCCCACTTAAATCCTCACTTCCACCCTATCCCCGTAACCCAATAATCCCTCCTAACCATTTTTGGACACTAGGGGCAATTTAGCATGGCCAATCCACCTAACCTGCACGTCTTTGGACTGTGGGAGGAAACCGGAGCACCCGGAGGAAACCCACACAGATTCGGGGAGAACGTGCAGACTCCTCACAGACAGTGACCTAGCGAGGAATCGAGGCTGGGACCCTGGCACTGTGAAGCCACAGTGCTAGCCACTTATGCTACCGTGCTGCCCAAGTATACCATCCGAGGGTCGGACGAGGGCTTCCACAAAGCGTGGGGGCTATTCATCGGCCTGTTCCAAGACCTGTTCGAAGCAAACAGTGACCAGGGAGAGAGGGAGGGGAAGGGGGGACTGAGGAGAGCAGATAAGGACACATACAATGGAGAGGAGCAGAGGGGGAAGGGCGAAGGAGGTGAGAAGGGAACCGAAGGGAGTCGCAGAGAGAAACATGGGGGAAAAAGGGAGGAGGGGAGGGGACGGAAGCCCTTCCCCCATCCCCAAACCCACAAGGATAACAACTAAAACCACAGAAGAGAAGAGCGGAGCACTGTGTGTGACACCCAGGGTGAAAGTTGGTACCAGGGAAGAACCAGACTACCAACGGGTGGGAGTGGTGGGGGAGGGCAAATGGAGAGAATGTATGTAAAAATTTGTAAATAAGAAACGTCACAACATGTAAATATCAGGTGGACTATATGTTAAGTTGTTATTGTGTAAACACTGAAAATTGCCAATAAAATTATTTTTTTCAAAAAGTAAGTGCAAACTTCACACCCAAGATGGGATCAAACTCAGGTCCCTGGCATTGTGAGGCAGCAGTGTTAACCACTGTGCCACCATGCCAAGCAACAATTCACATTGAGATGAAGTAGACAATAACCATCTTGTTCGGATACTTAGGAAGTATAAATAATATGAAATATAAATTAGAAGATAATGGGCATGATTTAACAAAAAAAACTAGTCCCATTGTGGGCGTTTATAGTTGGGTGACCACCCCGCTATCGAATGGAACTTATTTTCTAGGTCCTTGGCGGGAACGCCCCGCAGAGGCTGCACTTACTTTTATTTCCCGCACTGTGGAGCTCCGCTCGTCAGTGCAGGAAGAGATTGGGGCGCCATTTTTAAATGGCACCCCAATCTCTCGATCCCCGAATATGATCCCTGGGCACCCCAAACACCCCATTACCTTTTGGGGTGTCCTTAAGCACCCCGCACCCCACCTCATAAGAGCAGGGCGATTTGCCCTATCCCCAGCATGGGCAAAATGCCACCTTGGCACCACCAGCTTGGCACCCTGGCAGTGTGCCCAGGTGGCACTTCTGGGGTGCCAGGTTGGCAGTGTCAAGGTGCCCCGGTGGCATCAGCAGAGTCAGGGTCCAACTCTGCCCAGAGGGTGACCACTCGGGGACTTAGATCTTGCAATGTTCCCAAAGGAAAAACATTCAAGTAAAACTGTTTTAAAAAATTAATGATGTAACCAACATTGGATCAGTGGACACCAGTGGCTTCCAAGTTGCAATGATGAGATTCAGAAACAGCCACCCTTGTGAAGCAGAGGCAGCTCGCCTCTCAGATCTCAGATATAACAATGAGGGTCTGTAAACGTTGCTTATGAGGTCGTGATGGCCCAGACACAATTCCTCAAATATTTTGCACCTGCATTTGTTTCTTCCCATGAGGGAGGGCAAATGGAATCCCTAAAAAGGAATATTCATCTTCAGCATTTTGCTTGCTGCAAGTTTGCACTGTATAAATGTGAGGGAAACAAACCCAGGTTAGGAAGCAAAACTAGAACTTTTAATCGCAAAATAAACCAGTGCAGGAAATCAAATGCAACTCAATATTAACACTTGTTCCAAAGAAAGATGTGCCCACAAGTATTATTGCACTTTGAGAATAGTAACCTAGTTTTACAAATCCAAAATTAGCAGAATACTATTGGATGAGTGTGTGGCCATTTTATATGTGCGAGTGGTGCACCACACATAGAGTTCAACCAAGCAATGTGGACTTTGGTACAGCACCAAATGGATGCAAAATGTCCTTGGAACAGCCTTGCTTTGGCTCACTTTTATTTCTGCTGCAAAAATAAAATGTACGATAGCTTGAACCTGTGCGTATTCAAACGTCAACACTGCTTGCTAATGCCTGAACCACGGGCTGCTGGTGGAGCACCCCCCCCCGCCCACAATTTTGAGTTGGTATGTCAATATTCTGAAGCACTTCCAGCATAACTGATCCCAGGGGCAAGCTCTGCAGAACAACAGGCGTTCCTGTCCCCAGCTGTGTTGGATAAATTGTCAATACTTTGCTGATAATGCAAGAAATACAAATATAAAGACACACTATAGGTCCAAGCCATTCAGATAGCTCAGTTACTATTGCATAAGTGTCATATGCATATTCACAAATTGCTCTCTCAGTTACACATCTGTTCAGACCACTAGTCTTCTGACCTCATCACATATTTGAGCTACAATGGAGGCATTACATAGTATTAGAGGACAGATAAGGGTAGATGCCCTTGATATCAAGGTTGAGTACTGTTGTGTTATGCTGCTTCGGATAACACAGGCTGCTACTTGATGCAGTCTTAACTAAAGGATGCTGCAGACTCTAAAATGAGTTCAACGTGTTTATTGAACTATTAACACAGTTCTCAAATGAGTTTGACTCTCTGCTAATCTAACTGTAGTAACTCAGTCTAACTGTACCTGAATCTTGTCCATTGTGCCTGTATTCAGTAGCTGGTTGTCATGGATCTTGCTGAGTTGAACTAAATAGATTGAATAGTCACTCCTGGTATCATGTTGTGTTATGCTGCTTTGGATAACACAGGCTGCTACTTGATGCAGTCTTAACCAAAGGATGCTCCAGACTCTGAAATGAGTTCAACTCAGTCTAACTGTACCAGCTTGCTCTAAGCCACGTGCTGAGGTGTGATGCTGCTGATCAACCCTGTCTAACTCTCTGGATGTCTCTCTGTGGAAAGAAGTAGGGTGTGAGTGCCTCATCCCTTTTATAGTGTTTATGTCATGCCCCCTTATGATGATGCCACCTCTGAGTGTCCTGACTGCCCATTGGTTGTGTCCTATTCTGAGTGTTCATTGGTTGCATGTTTGCTTATCATGACATTTCCCCTTTTCTGTTAGATGTATATACATGTGAATGTGCCTGTCTAATGTGACTGACTGGGGAATACAGAACAGAACAAACAAAACAAATGCTCAGAAGTCCAGTCTCTGAGGCTTGCGTCTGATCCTCGTCGACCGCCGGAGAAGTGGTGGAGGGGATGACGGTGTCTTGACAGGCGGGTGGGAGGCACGACTGGTGGCCTCGTGGTTCGAGGTGTCTGGAGGTGGCAATTTGACATGTGGAAATGGAGGGGAAAGTGGTTGTGGGCAAGCAAATTTTCGCAGTGCCCTTCGATTTCTTCGCACAATGGAGCCATCAGCTATACATATGACATAGGATCTGGGCGTGGTTCACTGGGTGAGTTGACGGAGCGGGACAATGCATCGGCGATGATGAGCTCCTTGCCAGGTGTGTACACCAAATTGAAATCATACCTCCGGAGTTTGGGCAGAATTCTCTGCAAACGAGGCGTCATGTCGTTCAGGTCCTTTTGGATGATGTGGACCAGAGGCCTATGATCCGTCTCAACAGTAAATATTGGCAAGCCGTAGACACAATCATGAAATTTGAGGATGCCGGTGAGAAGACCTAAACACTCCTTCTCAATCTGTGCATATCTGTTCTCAGTGGATGTCATTGCCTGTGACGTGTATGCTACTGGTACCCAGGATGACATGTCATCTCTTTGAAGTAACACCGCCCCAATGCCATCCTGACTCACATCTGTGGATATCTTGGCCTCTCTGTCTGGGTCAAAGAATGCAAGGGCGGGTGCAGTGGTGAGCTTGGCTTTCGGCTCCAGCCACTCTGTTCGGTGCTCCGCCTTCCACTCAAAGGCGGTTGATTTTTTTCACCAGGTTGCGTAGGGCCGTGGTGAGTGTGGCCAAATTCAGGATGAACTTGCCAAGGAAATTGACCATTCCCAGGAAGTGCAGTACTGCCTTCTTGTCCTCGGGGACTTTCATTGCCTCAATGGCTTTGTCTGTGTCCGGGCGCACACCGTGTCGCGAAATCTGATCGCCCAGGGACTTCAGCGTGGATGTTCCAAAACAGCACTTGGACCTGTTTAGCTTGAGGCCATGTTCATGTATGCGTCGGAATACTTTCTTGAGTCGCGACACATGTTCCTCTGGGGTTTGTGGACCAGATTATGATAACATCAGCGTAGACACGAACCCCTTATATTCCCTCCATCATCTGTTCCATGATGCGATGGAAAATCTCTGATGCCGAGATGATGCCAAATGGCATTCGGTTGTAGCAGAACCTGCCAAAAGGCGTGTTGAAGGTGCAGAGCCTTCTGCTGGATTCTTCAAGTTAGATTTGACAAAATCCTTGGGATACATCCAATTTTGTGAAGAAGCGCGTGTGTGCCGTTTCACTCGTGATTTCTTTCCCTCTTCGGGATGGGGTAATGTTCCGGCATAATGTTTTGTTTAGATCCTTGGGGTCAATGCAGATGCTTCTTTACGCACACCATCGAGCTGACCCAGTCGGTTGGTTCAGTAACCTTGGAGATGATGCCTTTTTGCTGTAGACTCGTGAGCTCTGCCTTCAGGCACTCTCTCAGTGGAGCAGGGACACGTCGGGGTGCGTGGACCACTGGCTTGGCATCAGGCCGCAGTAGAATCTTGTACTCGTACGGCAGCGTGCCCATCCCGCTAAATACATCTGGGTACTGGGTTAGGATGTCGTAGATGCTGGCCTGAAGATCCGAATGGGACGGCGTTGTGGTGTAGACCCTTTGAATGAGGTTCAGTTGCTTGCAGGCTTGCGCACATAGCAGGGATGCCCTGTCTGGTTTAACAATATTGAAGCGCGAGCTTGCTTGTGTGTGTCGGCTGGACACCTGCGGATGGCCGGACCCCAGTGCCTTGATTGCATTTCCATTGTAGTCCAGGAGTTTGCAGGCAGCTGGAAGGATTTTGGGAGGCTTCTTGATTCTCTTCAAGTCCACCTGTGAAATCAGGTTGGGCGGAGGCACCTGTGTCCAGTTTGAACTGGATGGGGCAATGGTTGACCTTCATCACTGCATGCCATTCGTCCTAGGAATCCACGGCCAGGATCGATTGGACTCGCGATGTGTCCGGTGTGGCGTATTCGCACCTCGTAATAACGCCCACTCGGTAAGTGTTGTCCAGGTATTCATCATCTGGATCCGTCGCACTGCCTGGATCAGAGTCATGCATTCGGTGTTGCACACTTCTGATGCGCCGCTGTCGGAATTGGGAGCGTGCCTCCTGACTGGTGGTGCAGATCTGCACAGGGCTGCATAGTGGTTTGGTTTCCCACAGTTTAAACAGCGTTTGCCTCTTGCAGGGCAGTTTTAAAAAAAATGGGCGGTGCCGCAGTTCGCACACATCATGACGGCGGCGTCATGACGCTCAGTGCGTCGTTGTGCATGCGCGGTGCGGTTTTCGGACGTCTGCACCTGCGCAGTGTGGTTTTCGGCCGCTTCGTGTTCCTGATCGCATTGCGCATGCGTTGGGCCCCAGGAAGAGCAGCGAAATGGCCGCTTGCGTCAATGTGGAGGCGCTGCATCCGGGAGATGGCCTGAACACTCTCTACCTCGTGGGAGGCTTGTTTTCCCTTTCTGCCGTTTTGTACTGTGATAGCGATTTTTAGAGTGCTCATGCACAGTACACGTTTCAATCGCGACTGGCAGGGTCATGTGCTTGATTTTCACCAATTGCTCTCGCAGAGGACCGGAGTGGACTCCAATAACGATTTGGTCTCTGATCATGGAGTCAGTGATATCACCGAAGATGCAGGATTGCGCTAGCAGTCTAAGGTTAGTTAGATAGGAGATGAAGGATTCGTCTTTACATTGCATCCTCTGCTTGAAGATGTAGCGCTCGAAGATTTTGTTGGTGTCCACCTCGCAGTGGCTGTCGAATTTGTCCGGGACGGTTTGCTACTTCGTTTTGTCCTGCCCTTTGTAAAAGTGAAAGGAGTTGAAGATCTCTATCGCATGGTCACCCGCAGTGGTGAGTAGAAGAGCTATCTTCCGAGCATCGGTCGCGCCATTGAGGTCGGATGCTTCCACGTATAGTTGAAATTTCTGCTTGAATGATCGCCAGTTGGCACTAAGATTGCCGATGGTCCTGAGCTGATGAGGAGCCTGAATCTTGTCCATTGTGCCTGTATTTAGTAGCTGGTTGTCATGAATCTTGCTGAGTTGAACTAAATAGATTGAACAGTCACTCCTGGTATCATGTTGTGTTATGCTGCTTCGGATAACACAGGCTGCTACTTGATGCAGTCTTAACTAAAGGATGCTCCAGACTCTGAAATGAGTTCAACTCCGTCTAACTGTACCAGCTTGCTCTAAGCCACGTGTTGAGGTGTGATGCTGCTGATCAACCCTGTCTAACTCTCTAGATGTCTCTCTGTGGAAAGAAGCAGGGTGTGATGCCACCTCTGAGTGTCCTGACTGCCCATTGGTTGTGTCCTATTCTGAGTGTGCATTGGTTGCATGTTTGCATATCATGACAAGTACAGCACCAGGAATCCTTATAAAAACCAAGGTTAATGAGAGTCCAGTTGCTGGAATTTGAAAGATGCTTGTGGGTTTTGGAATCCAGTTATCACAGCCCCAGAATATTACTACTGGAGTTTTTCACGGAAGTGTTTTTGGCCCAACCCTCTTCAGCTGCTTCATTGATGATCTTTCTCCCATTCTAAGATCAGGATCATTCCACATTATTAAGCTCCATTCACATCTCCTCCAATAATGAAGTAGTCCATGATAGCCTACAGCAGGATCTGAATAATATTCATGCTTGGGCCGACAAGTGGCAATTGACGTTTCAGCTACTGAAGTGCCGAATAATGTTCATCTTTGACAAGAGACAGCTCAGCCCTTTCCCCATGACTTTCAGTGGTGTCACCTGTTGTGTTATGCTGCTTTGTGTAGCAAAAGCTGCTTCCTTGATGTATGCTTTGACAAAGGAAGCTCCAGACTATGAAATGAGTTCAACTTGTTTATTGAACTATTAACACAGTTCTTAAATGAGTTCGACACTCTGCTAATCTAACTGTAGTAACTCAGTCTATCTTTACCAGCCTGCTCTAAGCCACGTGCTAGGTGTGATGTTGTTGATCAACCCACATGTACTCTCTAGGTGTCTGTGGAAAGAGGCAGAGCATGTGTGCCCTGTCCTTTTATATGGGTTGTGAAGTGCCCCCTTGTGGTAATGCCACCTCTGGGTGTCCTGATTACCCATTGGTTCTGTCCTGTTGTAATGACCCATTGGCTGTCTGTCTGCATGTCATGACATCTCTGGTGCTCCCTCTAGTGATACTTAGTTGTAGTGTATTTACATTAACCCCTTGTGTATATAGAGTGATGCATATCACCACATCACCCACTCAGCAACTAGTGGAGGTTGGAAATGGCTGTTAAGCATTTTTAAAAGGCACATTTTAAAGGTGGAATATGTTTCACTTGAATCAGGATTTTGTATTTAAATATTTTGCTTGGATATGAATTGAGTACAATTGGGATCCTGAATGAGAATTAACAGGAAATGGGTCACTGCGGTAGAATTCCATAGTTGGATTAGGTATGCAACCACTGAAAGAAAGAACATACATTTATAAGTACCTTACTTGACCTCATAACAACCAATGAAATACTTCTGAAGTGTAGTCACTGCTGTAATGTAGGAAGTGCAGTAGACAACTTTCACAAAGCAAGTCTTCACCTACAAGCAATGAGAAAATGACCAAGTAATCTGTTTTACTGATGCCGCAGGAGTAATAAATATTGCCCAGGACATTAGGGATAACTCTTTGTTCTTTTTTGAAATTGTGGCATGGGATCTATTACATCCATCTGAGACAGCAAACAGGGCCTTGGTTTAACATTTTCCTTTGACAGTTCCCCCTCAGTATTGCCCTCAAGTATCATCTTAGATTTATATGTTAAACGTCCCTCGAGGAAGACAGCTTACAACCTATCTGATTTGGGGGTAAAAGAGTACTACCAGTGAGCCAAGGCTGACATTAACTGAAATTCTCAAACTGGGTTAGCCTCAGTAACGGTAAATGAATGTCCATGAAACGTTTGCATCATTGTTTTAATAAATTAGTTGAACAGCACTCAATTATACAGTAAGATGAGTGTACAATATTGATTCACTTCCAGAGTTTTAGTTGATTTTTTGCGGTTGTATTTCCAGCATTGGTTGAGTATGAATAATTCAGTAGTGTTCATTATTCAGTTCCTTCTTCTGTTGGTGCAGAGATTTAGTTTGTGGTAAAGATGTCAGACAGTTAAGTTTCATTGACTGGCAGGTTTGACTGCTTTTGATCCTGAACTCGCAATCCCACTGAGTGACTCCCAAATTTCACATATTTTTTACAACCTGGATGATTATTGTTTTATGTTCAACTGATCAAATTTATACCATGGTTTTGCAATTTGTACATATAAAAGTTCAGAAATGTTAAAGTTGCAGACATCGGTCAGTGCACTCTAATTGTGATTTGAGAGACTTTACAGTTTTGGGTTTTTTTGAAAATCTTTTTATTGGCTTATCTCATATTTATAAACAGTTGTTACTTATATACATTACAGTTTTCTTGCCCGCGCTAATTTGCTTTATTTTCTAGGGAGGTTTGTTTTGTCCTATATTTGACTAACTGTATGTACATTTTGCTGCCCTCTGGATCGGTCTATGATATCCCCCCTTCCTCCTCCCCTTCCTCTTCTATTGTGGTTTCTCCATTTTTCTTCCCCCCCCCCACACATTTTTCTTGCCCGCGCTAATTTGCTTTATTTTACAGAGAGCTTTGTTTTGTCCTATATTTGACTAACTGTATGTACATTTTGCTGCCCCCTGGATCGGTCTATGATATTCCCCCTTCCTCCTCCCCTTCCTCTTCTCTTGTGGTTTCCCCATTTTTCTCAGCGGCAAGCCCAAAACATGTGGGTGTGGTTGGCCGGGCCCCTCTGGCACCGCTCACATTTGTCCTCCACCTCCGGGAAGAACCTGCTCATTCGGGTTCTGGTCAGGTGTGCTCTGTGCACCACTTTGAGCTGCATTAGGCTTAGCCTTGCGCAGGAGGAGGTGGAGCTCACCCTGCGCAGTGCTTCACTCCAGAGTCCCCATCCCACCTCTGTCCCCAGTTCGTCCTCCCATTTTTGTCTGGTCCCGTCCAGTAGTGTTCGGGCTCTGTCCAGTAGCTGTCTATATATTTTCCCACATAGCCCCCCCCTTCTCGCTGCTTGTGCCTATCAGGTCCTCTAGTAGTGTGGTTTCTGGGGCCCCGGGGTACCCTACTGTCTCTTTGCGGAGGAAGTGCTTTATTTGGAGGTGTCTCAATTCCTGCCCGCTTGATAGTTTCCACTTCCTCGTCAGTTCGTCCAGTGTCGCCAGTCTGCGCCCTACGTAGAAGTCACCGACCGTCAGTGTGCCCCGACCCACCTCCATCTTTTGAAGGTGGTTTCTAGCATGGCTGGGGGGAATCTGTGATTACCGCAGATGGGGGCCATGGGGGACACTTTGGTTATCCCGAAGTGTTGTCTGAGCTGGGTCCACGTTCTCAGCGTGGCCGCTACCACTGGGCTCGTTGTGTATCTTGTTGAGGGGGATGGGAGTGCTGCTGTAGCCAGGGCCCGGAGGGTCGTTCCTTTACAGGAGGCTTCCTCCAGTTGTACCCAATCTGTGTCGGGTTCTTGTACCTATCCCCTCATTTTTTCTGCCGTTGCTGCCCAGTGGTAGTATTGTAGGTTCGGTAGAGCCAGGCCCCCTCTGACTTTCCCTCTTTGCAATGTCAGTTTGGGAATTCTCGGGTTCTTATCCCCCCCACACAAACGCCATGATTAGGAGTCAATGTTTTGGAAAAAGGCCTTGGGGATGAAGATCGAGATGGATCTAAACAAGAAGAGGAACCTTGGTAGTACATTCATCTTGATCGTCTGCACTCTCCCCGCCAGGGAGAGTGGGAGTGAAGGTCTTTTCTTACTTCCTCCACCAGGCTGGTCAGGTTCCACTTGTGGATCTGTGTCCAGTCTCTGGCTATCTGGATCCCCAGGTAACGGAATCTGTTCTGGGCCGTTTTGAACGGGAGCCCCTTCAGCTCTGTCTCTCCCCCTTTTGGGTTCACTGGGAATGCCTCGCTTTTGCCCAGGTTAAGTTTGTAGCCCGAGAAGGTTCCAAGCTCTTTCAGTATTTGCAGTATTGCCTTCAGTCCCTCCTGTGGCTTCGAGACATAGAGGTGCAGGTCATCTGCATAGAGTGAGACTCTGTTCTCTCTGTCTCCTCTCTGTATTCCCTTCCAGTTTTTTGCATCCCGCAGGGCTATCGCCAGGGGTTCGATCGCTAGCGCGAACAAAAGTGGGGACAGGGGGCAGCCCTGTCTTGTTCCTCTCTGTAGCTGGAAGTATTCAGAACTGTTGGTGTTAGTTCGGACACTGGCTTTGGGAGCGTTGTACTGGAGCCTCACCCAGGCGGTGAATCCCGCTCCAAGCCCAAACCAGTACCTTGAGGAGGTAGCTCCATTCGACTCTGTCAAGGCCTTTTCTGCGTCCAGGGAGACGATCACCTCTGGTGTTCTCTCCTCAGGGGGGATCATTATGCAGTTTTGTTTTATTCATTTACGGGATGTGGGCGTCGCTGGTTAGGCCAGCATTTATTGCCCATCCCTAGTTGCCCTTCATAAGGTGGTGGTGAGTTGCCTTCTTGAACCGCTGCAGTCCTTCAGGTGTAGGTACCCTCACTGTGCTGTTGGGGAGGAAGTTCCAGGATTTTGACCCAGCAACAGTGAAGGAACAGCAATATATTCCAAGTCAGGGTGGTGAGTGACTTGGAGGGGAACCTCCAGGTGGTGGGGTTCCCAGGTATCTGCTGCTCTTGTCCTTCTAGATGGTAGTGGTTGTGGGTTTGGAAGGAGTTGTCAAAAGGAACCTTGGTGAGTTATTGCAGTGTATCTTGTAGATGGTACACATGGCTACCACTGTCGGTGATGGAGGGTTTGAATGTTTGTGGAATGCGGAGCAGTCAAGTGGGCTGCTTTGTCCTGGACAGTGTTGAGCTTCTTGAGTGTTGTTGGAGCTGCACTCATCCAGGCAAGTGGAGAGTATTCCATTACACTCCTGGCTTGTGCCTTGTAGATGGTGGACAGGCTTTGGGGGGGGAGGTCAGGAAGTGAGTTACTTGCTGTAGGATTCTTAGCCTTTCACCTGCGCTGGTAGTCACAGTATTAATGTGGTTAGTCCAGTTCAGTTTCTGATCAATGGAAACCCCCAAGATGTTGATTGTGGGGGATTCAGTGATGGTAATGCGATTGAATGTGATGGGGCGATGGTTTTGGTGAGGATATTGAAGATTTGGTTAATTTGTCCCAACAATCTCACTGCAACTTACTTCAGGGATCCCTGACTTGCAGCTTTATAGATACACTGTGATGTTATTTTCTGTCTCCTAGAACATTTTATTCCTTACACATATTGAAATCTTTGTTTACCTCTCCTGTTTGCAGCCAGCCAACTTGTTTGGTGTGACTGTAATATAAAGCGGGCTGAAGTTTCTCTTCCAGGCTGTCCTGCTCGATTAGCGGTAACAGGAGCCCACAATTCTGTGGTCACTAATTCAGTCCCCTGAGAAGCCTGGCACTCTGCTGTTGCAGCTGCATCTCAACGTCTCCATGGTGACTTGATACAGTTCTATGGCATCACTTAATGGGCACAAATTACTGGCACTGCACATTGTGCCACTGCAATAAGAGCATCTTCTGTCAGCTGCTCACAGGGTACTATTGGTATCTCTGAGGTCAGGCAGCAACTAAAATCATTGCAGAAGAGTGAAAATGGGCCTTTCTCTTTCAGATCATTTGGAAAGTAGTATGATGCAGAGATGGAAATTCAGATGAATTCAGAATCTGTTCTCTTAGTAAGTTCAAACCATGCCTCATACTGGAAAAAAAATCAAAATCAGGGAGAGGATAAATTATCAAAACTGTAGAAGTAGGAAAAAAAGCAGCATAAGTTATCGAAACCACAGAGAGAATCTGAAACAAGTGGGGCTTGATTTAGACAAAGGGCAGGATAATCTGTCGGCCGACGTCGGAATTGTGAAATGTGATTGGGCAGAGAATGGCACGTGAGGCGAAAATCGTAGCCGGCACTGAGTGGCCGACAGAATGCCATGATCTGGTGCCTCGACAGCGGTGTCAGTGCGTTCTGCTCTGCACGCACAGTAAACGCCGCAGGCATATCATTAACGGGCCTGACCCGGTATTCTCCGGGGCTCCCACGAAGCTCCGCCTCTGCCAGGAGGAATTACCAACGGCGAGAATCACTAATGGTTTCAAAAATCGGGAACAAGCGCTGTGGCTGCTGAGGGAGAGAGAGCGGGTATGAAAAGTGTCCCACATCGCAATAGTATGCTGATAGTTGTGTCGCTGGACGGGGGGCTTCTGCCAGGGCCTGGGGTGTAGGGAGGGCAAGAGATGGGCCATGGGGTCGGGGTGGATGAGCATGGAACACCATTGCTGCAGCCTGCAAGGCAGCCATGCGGCTGCGCGTGCTGCTGACTGCCCGCTGTGAACCTAGGGCCACAGGTCATATGGGTGACCCCTCAGGCCATCCCGCCAAGTACTCACTGGCCCCAGCCGACACATCAACGGGATGAGCACAATCCAGCACAACCAATGCCATCTTGTTTGCCGGGATGAGTGTGTGTGGGGAGTGGTGTGCTAATATGCGGCTGCAGCTTGCCAGCCTCTCGAGTGCCAAGCCCGACCCCGGCGAATGTCATGTTGTTTTTATTGGAATAGCTCGTGTTCCATGTGGCGCTGGTGCTAGCTCATTAATGTTTCCGCAATTAGAACATAGAACATAGAAAATACAGCACAGAACAGGCCGTTCGGCCCACGATGTTGTGCCGAACCTTTGTCCTAGATTTATCATAGATTATCATTGAATTTACAGTGCAGAAGGAGGCCATTCGGCCCTTTGAGTCTGCACCGGCTCTTGGAAAGAGCACCCTACCCAAACTCAACACCTCCACCCAACACCAAGGGCAATTTGGACATTAAGGGCAATTTATCATTGGCCAATTCACCTAACCCGCACATCTTTGGACTGTGGGAGGAAACCGGAGCACCCGGAGGAAACCCACGCAGACACGGGGAGGACGTGCAGACTCCGCACAGACAGTGACCCAGCGGGGAATCGAACCTGGGACCCTGGAGCTGTGAAGCAATTGTGCTATCCACAATGCTACCGTGCTGCCTGAGGTACCCTCAATAATGATGCTTAGAGATTAAACTGTAAAGAAGGCTTTATTAGGCTAATAACTATGCTACAGATTTGGACGAGAGCTGACTGCTATACAGACCATGAGGCAGGCCTTTATGTATGGCTCCCAGATGGGCGGAGCCAGAGGCGGGGTCCCCAGGGTTCCAAGCCTGGTCTTAAAGGGGACATCACCTTACATGATGATAAGGCAGTAACCGTTCATCACATTCACCCCCTGTTTAAAAAGGAGTCCGGCGGGGGTGAAGTGCCATCATAGGTCCATCCGTCTTGGTGGCCGGATCGTCCTCCTCGATCTCCTCAGTTCGGGCGGTGGTGCGGCGGGCACGGACGTCCCGGTTGAGGGCACATCCGGGAGCACAGCGGTCGGAGCTTCGGTCCGGGTCGGGGCAGAGGAACTAGGCAGGGCCGGGGGTAGCGGAGCCGGCGCTGGCGGGGTGTGTAAAGGGGGGGCGCAAGGGGGGGCGCATGGTAGGAACTCACCAACGGGTGGTAGGGCCGGAAGGGGGTGTGTTGTAGGGGGCGACGGGTCCTGCAGGGGAGCGGCGCGGGAAGGGGCGTCTGTGGTGGAGGATCCAGCGGGCGACAGATCCCGGAGGGAAACCGTATCTTGCCTGCCGTCGGAGTACTCCACGTAGGCGTAACTGGGGTTGGCGTGGAGCAGTCGGACCTTTTCAACTAGGGGGTCCGTTTTATGGCTCCTCGCGTGCCTCCGGGGAAGAACAGGTCCCGGAGCCGTCAGCCAAGGTGGAAGTGAGACCCCGGAGGTAGACTTCCTGGGGAAGAGAAACAATCGCTCATGAGGGGTCTCATTTGTGGCCGTGCAGAGGAGCGACCTAATGGAGTGTAGGGCATCGGGTAGGACCTCCTGCCAGCGGGTGGTTGGGAGATTTCTCGACCGCAGGGCCAGAAGGACAGCCTTCCACACGGTCGCGTTCTCCCTCTCCACCTGCCCGTTTCCCCGTGGGTTATAGCTGGTCGTTCTGCTCGAGGCGATGCCTTTGCTGAGCAGATACTGACGCAGTTCATCGCTCATGAACGATGTACCCCGGTCGCTGTGGATATAAGCAGGGAAACCGAACAGGGTGAAGATGCTGTGCAGTGCCTTAATCACCGTGGCTGAGGTCATGTCGGTGCAGGGAATGGCGAATGGGAAACGGGAGAACTCATCGATCACGGTGAGGAAATAGGCATAACGGTTGGTGGACGGGAGGGGCCCCTTGAAGTCCACGCTCAGTCGCTCAAAGGGGCCCGAGGCCTTCATGAGCCGAACCTTGTCTGGCCGATAGAAGTGCGGTTTGCACTCCGCACAGACCTGGCAGGCCCTGACCATGGCCTTGACCTCCTTGGTTGAGTAAGGTAGGTTGCGGGACTTGATGAAATGGACGAGCCGGGTAACCCCCGGGTGGCAGAGGTCATTGTGGATGGCTTGCAGGCGGTCCTCCTGCGCGTTGGCGCATGTGCCGCGGGACAGGGCACCTGGGGGCTCGTTGAGCTCCCCTGGACGATACTTTATATCGTACGAGTAGGTGGAGAGTTCGATCCTCCACCTCAAAATGTTATCGTTTTTTATTTTGCCCCGTTGCGTGTTATCGAACATATAGGCGACCGACCGTTGGTCGGTGACGAGGGTAAACGAGGTAGTGTCTCCAGCACCGCACAGCCTCCACAATGGCTTGTGCCTCCTTTTCGACGGCAGAGTGTCGAATCTCAGAGGCGGTGAGGGTTCGGGAGAAGAACGCTACTGGTCTGCCTCCTTGATTGAGGGTAGCAGCCCGGGCGATGTCTGATGCATCGCTCTCTACCTGGAAAGGGATGGTTTCGTCCACCGCGTGCATGGCGGCCTTGATGATGTCGGCCTTGATGCGGTTGAAGGCCAATTGAGCCTCAGCCGAGAGGGGAAAAGTGGTGGTCTTTAGGAGTGGGCGGGCTTTGTCCGCATACTTGGGGACCCACTGGGCGTAATAGGAGAAAAGCCCCAAGCACCGTTTGAGGGCCTTGAGGCTGCGGGGGAGAGGGAGTTCCTTAAGGGGGCGCATGCGGTCGGGGTCGGGACCTAGGACCCCGTCTTCCACGACATAGCCGAGGATGGCCAGCCGGGTGGTGTGGAAAACGCATTTGCCCTCGTTATAGGTCAGGTTAAGGGCTTTTTTGAGGTTAGCGTCATGGTCCTGCTGATCATGGCCGCAGATGGTGACATTGTCCAAGTACGGGTATGTAGCCCGCAAACCGTACTGGTCCACCATTTGGTCCATCGCCCTTTGAAAGACGGAGGCCCCATTTGTGACACCAAAGGGGACCCTGAGTAAGTGGAAGAGCCGGCCGGCTGCTTCGAAGGCAGTATAGAGGCGGTCTTTTGGTCGGATGGGGAGCTGGTGGTGGGCAGATTTGAGGTCGACCGTGGAAAAGACTCGGTATTGGGCGATCCGATTTACCATTTCCGCGATGCGAGGAAGGGGGTACGCATCAAGCTGCGTGAATCGGTTTATGGTCTGGCTATAATCCATGACCATCCGTTTCTTCTCCCCGGACCGGACTACCACCACTTGCGCTCTCCAAGGGCTGTTGCTAGCCTCGATGACCCCCTCTCCCAGTAAACGCTGGACCTCTGACTTGATAAAAGCCATATCTTGGGCACTGTAGCGCCGGCTCCTGGTGGCGACGGGCTTACAGTCGGGAGTGAGGTTAGCGAATAGCGAGGGGGGTGCGACTTTCAGTGTCGCAAGGCAGCACACCGTGAGGGGGGCAAGGGTCCGCCGAACATCAGTGTCAGGCTTCGGTGGCTGCACTGGAAATCCAGTCCGAGCAGCAGGGGGGCACAGAGGTGAGGGAGGATATAAAATTTGAAACGGGTGTATTTGGCACCCTGGATCGAGAGATCCGCAATACAGTACCCCGTGATTTGTACCGAGTGGGACCCAGATGCGAGGGCTATGGTTTGGGATGTGGGATGGGTGCGTAGGGAGCAGCGCCTTACCGTTTCAGGGTGGATAAAGCTCTCCGTGCTCCCGGAGTCGAAGAGGCATGCAGTGTCGTGCCCGTTGACCTGGACCTGCTTCATGGAGTTCTGCAGGTGTTTTGGCCGAGTTTGATCGAGGGTGATCGCACCCAGTCGCGGGTAGTCGGAGTCGTAAAATGGCCGCTGCCGTTGGTTGCACGTGTCGGGTCGAGAAGATGGCCGCCGACCAGATGGCCGCTCCCATGATTCGCACGAGGCTGATGACGCGTCAGAAGAGGACGTGTCGGGTCGGTGCGCAGCAGCATTGCGAGGCCTGCGGGCCTGAGAGCCTGATTTTCGGGCCGCCTGTTCTTTGTTTTTCTGGCCCCTGGGTCTGGCCAGGCAGACCCTCGCAAAGTGCCCTTTCTTCCCGCAGTCGCTGCAGATTGCGGAGCGGGCTGGGCAGCGTGGGCGTGGGTGCTGGCCCTGCCTGCAGAAGTAGCAAGGTGTGCCCCCATGGTGAGAGGGTCGCCGCGTGGCGCAAGCCTGTAATATGGGCGAGTCTGAGGAAGTCCGGGGAGGCTGGCAGAGTCCGCGGGGTACGTGCCCAAGTTATGTCGGGCCACCTCCAGCGAGGAGGCGAGCGTTAGCGTCTCCTGGAGGTCTTTTGACCCGTTTTCGAGCAGTCGCTGCCGGATGTAGGTTGAGCGGATGCCGGACACGAAAGAATCTCTGATGTGCAGGTTCATATGGACTTCCCCTGTCACACCCTGATGGTCACAGTCCCTGGCCAGCGCGGTGAGTTTCTCAACAAACTCGTCGAGCGATTCCCCCGAGCGCTGCCGGCAGGTAGAGAGCAGATGCCGGGCGTGCACCTCATTGACGGGTTTGACAAACCGCTTGCGGAGCAACTCAATCACTTCCTCATAAATCGTCGCCTTTTCGAGCGTGGCGGAGATTCTGTGACTCACCCGGGCGTGGAGTAGACGCAGCTTGCGTGGCCCCAGGATGGGAGACTCTGCGGAATCCAGGTAGGCCTCGAAGCACCGCAGCCAGTATTTAAAAATTTCCTTTGCCTCCGGCGTTCGTGCTTCCAGATTGAGCTTCTCTGGTTTTAGGCCTGCGTCCATCCTGAATCTAGTTTAGCCTAATAAATTGAGGTACCCTCAATAATGATGCTTAGAGATTAAACTGTAAAGAAGGCTTTATTAGGCTAATAACTATGCTACAGATTTGGACGAGAGCTGACTGCTATACAGACCATGAGGCAGGCCTTTATGTATGGCTCCCCGATGGGCGGAGCCAGAGGCGGAGTCCCCAGGGTTCCAAGCCTGGTCTTAAAGGGGACATCACCTTACATGATGATAAGGCAGTAACCGTTCATCACACTGCCCTTGAGAACAAATAAATCTACACTATATCATTTTACCGTAATCCATGTACCTATCCAATAGCTGCTTGAAGGTCCCTAATGTTTCCGACTCAACTACTTCCACAGGCAGTGCTTTCCATGCCCCCACTACTCTCTGGGTAAAGAACCTACCTCTGATATCCCTCCTATATCGTCCACCTTTCACCTTAAATTTATGTCCCCTTGTAATGGTTTGTTCCACCCGGGGAAAAAGTCTCTGACTGTCTACTCTATCTATTCCCCTGATCATCTTATAAACCTCTATCAAGTCGCCCCTCATCCTTCTCCGTTCTAATGAGAAAAGGCCTAGCACCCTCAACCTTTCCTCGTAAGACCTACTCTCCATTCCAGGCAACATCCTGGTAAATCTTCTTTGCACCTTTTCCAAAGCTTCCACATCCTTCCTAAAATGAGGCGACCAAAACTGTACACAGTACTCCAAATGTGGCCTTACCAAAGTTTTGTACAGCTGCATCATCGCCTCACGGCTCTTAATTTCAATCCCTCTGTTAATGAACGCGAGCACACCATAGGCCTTCTTCACAGCTCTATCCACTTGAGTGGCAACTTGCTCTGGGACCAGCGGCAATTTTGCTGTCATAGAAGTCCACCGATTCTGTCCCGGCGTCAACACTTCGGGCGGGATTCTCCGCCTGACGGCAAAATCGCGAAGCTCGATTGGGCGGAGAAAGGTTCTGATGCCAAAATCACGGTAGGCGCCGGTTTGACGCCAAATCGGGATGTTCCGGCACCCTGAAAATGGCGTAAATGTGTTGCTCGCCGTGCGGGGTAAAGGTACAGTAGGCATATCATTAGCGGGCCTGACAACTTATTCTCCGGGGCCTCCATGATTCACCGCCTCTGATGGGCCCAGTTCCCGGCGTGGTTCCCTTGTGGTCTCAAAAATCGTGAACCTGGCATCGTGGGTGCTGAGCGAGAGAGAGAGAGGAGGTACGATATGGCGTGGAGTGATTGTGGGCTGCCGGCCTGGACAGCGGTCGTGCTGACTGTGGTGGGGGGCCTACTGCCAGGGCCAGGGGAGGGGTAGGAGGGGACAGGCCGAGCAGCTGAGGTCCTCCCCACAGGACTGGGGCGGTGCTCAGGCACGGACCATCATTACTGTGGCCATTTTACTGCGCAGCCACTGACCACCCACCTTGGCCACTGGTTCTACACAGTGACAGCGGCCACCCCCGCACCCCACCCCCTGCCACAGCGAGCCCCCCTGCCCCCAAACTCCCCACCCAATCGGCTGCCACCCACCGGGGGACCACCCAGGGCTACACCCAAGGCAGCCCCCAGTCAGGGCAGTGCCAGCCAACAGTACCCATGGCAGCAGGGAAGGGCGCCAGGACTGGAGACACTGGCAGTGCCGGGTACCGATGGGACAGGGCTGCAGGGGAGGGGGGGGGCATGCCTGCATTGGGCCCGCAGTGCCAACCGGTGCCACCATGTAGCCCATGGAACCTGGTTGGGAACGGGAGTATGCGCCATGCTAACATGTCGGCCTTACACCGTCTGCAGACAATGGTGTTTGGCGTTCAACCAGCAATGCTGGCTGCCGTGGTGATGGTCGCAGCCCTGCGAGATGCCTTGTGGTCACAAGAGTGGGGGCCACTCGGGGAGGAGGGAAAGCTGCAGCACCGCCTGTGATTCGAGGGCCTGCCCGACCGGTCATGCCATCGGAGACTCTAGGTGAGCAGAGAGACAATGCGACACATCTGCCAGATGATGGCACACCTGGCACTGCAGGGGTATGGAGGAGGACACCCACTCCAGGTGACCGTCAAGATGACGGTTACCGACTTCCGGTTGCGGCTATGTGGAGCTGAGCCGCACGATTCGGCAGCTCCCGCTATCACGGACTTTCGGGCTCTTTAGAGGAGCCCCAACGGGAATTTTTTTGAAGACGACCCGTGGGGAAGGGAAGAGCAAGGTCCCCCTTCACCTTTTATGGACCGGACCAGAAGTGAAACGGCCAAAAAAACGGCATTGGAGCAGCGGGAGAAGCGAGGGAAAGAAAGCAAAATGGCGGCGGCCGGGGACAAAGCGGAGTGTGGGCCGGAGCTGCAAGAGTTCATCAAGCGCTGCTTCGAGGAGCTGCGCAAGGAGACGCTGGCACCTATGCTGTCGGCGATTGAAGGACTAGGGATGACCCAGAAGGCCCACGAGGTAAAGATCCAGGAGGTGCAGAATAAAGTCAGTGAGAATGAGGACGAGATCTTAGGCCTGGTGGTGAGAGTGGAGGAGCACGAGGCGCTGCACAAGAGGTGGGCGGGAAGACTCGATACCTGGCGAACAGGTCGAGGAGAAAGAACCTGTGAATCCTGGGTCTCCCTGAAGGAGTGGAGGGGGCCGATGCCGGGGCATACGCGAGCACGATGCTCGAGGCGATGATGGGCGCGGAGGCCCCTTCGAGGCCTCTGGAGCTGGATGGGGCACATCGGGTGCTGGCGAGGAGGCCCAAGGCTAACGAGCCGCCAAGGGCGATTCTGATGAGGTTTCACCGTTTCACGGACAGAGAGAGGGTCTTGAAATGGGCCAAGAAAGAGCGGAGCATCAGGTGGGACAATGCGGAGATCGGAATATCCCCGGACTGGAGCACGGACGTTGCAAAGAGGAGAGCGGGTTTCAACCCGGCCAAAGCGGTGTTGCACCGGAAAGGAGTGAGATTCGGAATGCTGCAGCCAGCGCGATTGTGGGTCACACACAAGGATCAACACCACTATTTCGAAACGCCTGAAGAGGCGTGGACCTTTATTCAAACCGAAAAGTTGGACTCAAACTGATGGTTTGTGAGGGTGGGGGGGATGTTTGATGTTTGATGGTTGTTGTATATAGGGTGTTAATCACGCGCAGGAAATGTTACAGGGGCTGGGGGAGAGAGGGGGATTGCGATGGGGGAAAAGAGACAAGGCCGTAGACAGGAGCTGTGCCAGAGGGGGCGGGGAAGGCTTAGGAAAGCCCAAGTTTTTTCCCCGCGCTAGGGAAGAAAGGCGGGAGGGGGAATGAATGAACGCACACTGATTGGGAGATTCCCACACGGGGGGGTCAATGGGACGGCGGGGGAAGCCGGGGTCAGCAGGTGTCAGCTGACTTACGGGAGTGATATGGGGGGAGCAAAAAAGCTAGACACGGGTCTAGCGGGGGAGGGGGGTGAAGGGGAGGGAAAAAGGGTTGCTGCTGCACTGGCCGAAGGGGAATGGGACACCGAAGAGGTGGTCGGGGCGGGGGTCTCCCGGCTGGGGGACTGGAGGGTGAGGGTGGCGCAGACACGGGACTGGCCTAGAAAAGGAGATGGCTAGTCAGCGGGGGGGGGGGGGGGGGGGGGGGTGGGGAGCCCCCCCAATCCGGCTGATAACGTGGAATGTGAGGGGCCTGAATGGGCCGGTAAAGAGGGCCTGAGTGTTCGCGCACTTAAAAGGACTGAAGGCAGACGTGGTCATGCTCCAGGAGACACATTTGAAGGTGGCGGATGAGGTCAGGTTAAGAAAGGGGTGGGTAGGACAGGTATTCCATTCGGGACTGGACGCGAAGAATAGAGGGGTGGCAATATTGGTGGGGAAGCGGGTGTCGTTTGAGGTCAAGAATATCGTAGTGGACAACGTAGGGCGATATGTGATGGTGGTGAGCGCTAAGTTGCAGGGGACGTGGGTGGTATTGGTAAATGTATACGCCCCGAACTGGGATGATGCCGGATTCAGGAAGCACATGTTGGGGCGCATTCCGGACCTGGAGGTAGGAGGCCTGATAATGGGTGGGGATTTCAATACAGTTGGACCCAGCACTGGATCGCTCCAGATCGAGGACTGGAAAGAGGCCGGCGGCGGCCAAGGTGCTTAGGGGGTTTATGGATCAGATGGGGGGGAGTGGTCCCGTGGAGGTTTGCCAGGCCGCAGGCCAGGGAATTTTCTTTTTTCTCCCACGTGCAGAAAGCCTACTCCCGGATAGATTTCTTTGTTCTGGGCAGGGCGCTGATCCCGAAAGTGGAGGGAACGGAGTATTCGGCCATAGCCGTTTCAGATCACGCCCCGCACTGGGTGGAACTGGAGTTGGGAGAGGAGAGGGACCAACGGCCGCTGTGGCGGTTGGATGTGGGACTGCTGGCAGATGAGGTGGTGTGTGGGAGGGTGAGGGGGTGCATTGAAAGGTACTTGGAGGTCAATGACAACGGGGAGGTGCAGGTAGGGGTGGTATGGGAGGTGCTGAAGGCGGTGATCAGGGGAGAGCTAATCTCCATTAGGGCTCATAGGGAGAAGATAGAGGGCATGTAAAGGGAGAGGTTAGTGGGGGAGATTTTAAGAGTGGACAGGAGATACGCAGAGGCCCCTGAGGAGGGATTACTTGGGGAAAGGCGACGTCTCCAGACGGAGTTTGATCTGTTGACCACAGGGAAGGCAGAGGCACAGTGGAGGAAGGCGCAGGGGGCGACCTATGAGTATGGGGAGAAGGTGAGTCGGATGCTGGCACACCAGCTCCGTAAGAGGATGGCAGCGAGAGAAATAGGGGGAGTCAAGGATGGAAGGGGAGCCACAGTGCGGAGTGCGACGAAAATAAACAAGGCATTCAAGGCCTTCTATGAGGAGCTGTACAGATCCCAGCCCCCAGCGGGGGAAGAGGGGATGAGACGATTCCTAGACCAATTGAGATTCCCAAGGGTGGAGGAGCAAGAGGTGGCTGGTTTGGGGGCACCAATTGGGTTGGAGGAGCTGAGCAAGGGTTTGGGGAGTATGCAGGCAGGGAAGGCCCCGGGACCGGATGGGTTCCCGGTGGAGTTCTACAGGAAGTACGTAGACCCGTTGGCCCCGCTACTAGTGAGGACCTTTAATGAGGCAAGGGAGGAAGGGACCCTGCCCCCGACAATGTCGGAGGAGACGATTTCTTTGATCCTAAAGCAGGACAAGAACCCACTGCAATGTGGATCGTACAGGCCGATCTCGCTCCTCAACGTGGATGCTAAGTTGCTGGCAAAAGTGCTGGCTACGAGAATTGAGGACTGTGTCCCGGGGGTGATTCACGAGGACCAGACAGGATTTGTAAAGGGCAGGCAACTAAAAATCAATGTGCGGCGGCTCTTAAACGTGATAATGATGCCATCGGTGGAGGGAGAGGCGGAGATCGTGGCAGCTATGGACGCGGAGAAGGCCTTTGACCGAGTAGAGTAGGAGTACCTCTGGGAAGTGCTGCGTAGGTTTGGGTTCGGGGGAGGGTTTATTAGTTGGGTTAAGCTCCTTTACAGAGCCCCAGTGGTGAGTGTGGTGACGAATCGGCGGAGGTCGGGGTATTTTCGGCTGTACCGTGGAACGAGGCAGGGGTGCCCCCTGTCCCCCCTGTTGTTTGCATTGGCAATTGAACCCTTGGCCATATCATTGAGGGAGTCTAGGAAATGGAGGGGGGTGGTCCGAGGGGGAGAAGAGCATCGAGTGTCTCTTTATGCGGATGACCTGTTGTTGTATGTGGCGGATCCAGTGGAGGGGATGGTGGAGGTCATGCAGACTCTAAGGGAGTTTGGGGATTTTTCGGGCTATAAGCTCAATGTAGGGAAGAGTGAGCTTTTTGTAGTACAGGCAGGGGACCAAGAACGGGGGATAGGCGATCTACCGCTGAGGAGGGCGGAGGGGAGTTTTCGGTACCTGGGGATCCAGATAGCCAGGAGTTGGGGGGTCCTACATAAACTGAATCTGACGAGGTTGGTGGAGCAGATGGAGGAGGACTTCAAAAGATGGGACATGTTACCGCTCTCGCTAGGGGGTAGAGTGCAGTCGGTCAAAATGATGGTCCTTCCGAGTTTCTTTTTGTGTTTCAGTGCCTTCCCATCATGATCACCAAGGCCTTTTTTAAGAGAGTAGGCAGGAGTATTATGGGGTTTGTGTGGGCGAATAAGACCCCGAGGGTAAGGAGAGGGTTTCTGGAACGCAGTAGGGACCGAGGAGGGTTGGCGCTGCCAAACCTAGGGAGCTACTACTGGGCAGCAAATGTGGCGATGATCCGTAAGTGGGTGATGGAGGGAGAGGGGGCGGCATGGAAGAGGTTGGAGATGGCGTCCTGTAAAGGAACGAGCCTGCGGGCGCTGGTGACGGCATCGCTGCCACTCTCGCCGTCAAAGTACACCACGAGTCCGGTGGTGGCGGCAACGCTAAAGATCTGGGGCTAGTGGAGATGACACAGGGGTGCAATGGGAGCCTCGGTGTGGTCCCCGATCAGAGATAACCATCGGTTTGTCCCGGGGAGGATGGACGGGGGGTTTCAGAGCTGGCATCGGGCGGGGATTAGAAGAATGGGGGACCTGTTCATTGATGGGACGTTTGCGAACCTAGGGGCACTAGAGGAGAAGTTTGAGATACCCCCGGGAAATGCTTTTAGATACATGCAGGTGAGGGCGTTTGTGAGGCGGCAGGTGAGGGAATTCCCGTTGCTCCCGGCACAGGAAATTCAAGACAGTGTGATCTCGGGTGTATGGGTCGGGGAGGGCAAGAGGTGTCGGCAATATACCAGGAGATGAAAGAAGAGGGGGAAGCGTTGGTAGAGGAGCTGAAGGGTAAATGGGAGGAGGAGCTGGGGGAGGAGATTGAGGCGGGGTTATGGGCTGATGCCCTAGGTAGGGTTAATTCCTCCTCCTCGTGTGCCAGGCTCAGCCTGATACAATTTAAGGTGGTTCACAGAGCGCACTTGTCGGGGGTGAGGTTGAGTAGGTTTTTTGGGGTAGAGGACAGATGTGGAAGGTGCTCAGGGAGTCTGGCGAATCATGTCCATATGTTTTGGTCATGCCCGGCACTGGAGGGGTTCTGGAGAGGAGTGGCGGGAGCAATATCTCAGGTGGTGAAAGTCCGGGTCAAGCCAAGCTGGGGGCTAGCAATATTTGGAGCAGTGGACGAGCCGGGAGTGCAGGAGGCGAAAGAGGCCAGCATTCTGGCCTTTGCATCCCTAGTAGCCCGGTGAAGGATCTTGCTAATGTGGAAAGAGGCGAAGCCCCCCAGCGTGGAGGCCTGGACAAACGACATGGCAGGGTTAATAAAGTTGGAGAGGATAAAGTTTGCCTTGAGAGGGTCTGCGCAGGGGTTCTACAGGCGGTGGCAACCGTTCCTAGACTATCTCGCGGAGCGTAAGAGGAAGGTCAGTCAGCAGCAGCAACCCGGGGGGGGGGGGGGGGGGTCCTGTGAAGGGGGGGGGGAGGGAGGGGGGGGGGCGAAGGGGGGTTTGCCTAGGGGGTGTTTGAGCAAGAGAACACATGAAAGATTTGGGAAACTGGCATGTACGGGAGGGGGTCAGTGTACAAAGCTCTGTAACATATCGTTTTACCATGTATATATCTTGCTATGTGCGTTTTCTTTCTATTTTGTTACAAGGGAGGGGGGGGGGTTAAGGTTTGTAAGGGTGAAAAATTGTGTTAAAAAACTTTAATAAATACGTTAAAAAAAAATTTTTTTAAAAAAGATGACGGTTGCCCTGAACTTCTACGTGACGGGGTCCTTCCAGTCGCCGGGTGGGGACCCGTCCGGGATCTCACAGACCTCGTCGTACAAGCGCATCTGTTCCATCACGGAGGACCATATGCTCAGGCGGATCATTCCATCCATTTCCATGTGGACCGAGCCCACCAGGATGCCCGGGCAGCGGGGTTCGCTGCCATCGCCAGGATATCCCAGATCCAAGGAGTGATAGACAGGATGCATGTTACCCTACGGGCACCTGTGGATAACAGGCTGCTCTACACTAACCGAAGGGGGTACCACTCAATGAACATCCAGGTGGTCTGTGACCATCAGCTGCGCATCGTACACCTTTGCGCCTGATACCCGGGCAGTGTGCACGACTCCTTCATCCTGGCACACTCGGTGATTCACAGAACATAGAACATACAGTGCAGAAGGAGGCCATTCGGCCCATCGAGTCTGCACCGGCCCACTTAAGCCCCCACTTCCACCCTATTCCCGTAACCCAATAACCCCTCCTAACCTTTTTGACACTAAGGGCAATTTATCATGGCCAATCCACCTAACCTGCACATCTTTGGACTGTGGGAGGAAACCGGAGCACCCGGAGGAAACCCACGCAGACACGGGGAGAACGTGCAGACCCCGCACAGACAGTGACCCAGCGGGGAATTGAACCTGGGACCCTGGAGCTGTGAAGCCACAGTGCTATTCACTTGTGCTACCGTGCTGCCTACCGTGCTTCCTGACATGTTCGATGCCCCCCCCCCCCCCCCCCCCCCCCCCCCCCCCCCGCCCGACAGGGGATACCTGCTGCAGCCGTGGCTAATGACACCTATCCGGAAGCCGGTGACCGATGTGAAGACCCGCTACAATGACCGCCCAGACCAGGAGTGTGATCGAGCAGTGCTTTGGCAACCTGAAGATGCGCTCTGGACGGGCCCTCCAGTATGATGCTGTGAGGGTCGCCCGAATCGTGGTGGCCTGCTGCATCCTCCACAACATCGCACAGCAGAGGGCGATGTGCTGGGGGTGGAGGATGAAGAGGAAAGGCAGGCCTCATCCGAAGAGGAGGATGCAGGGGAGGGGGATGATGAGCAGGACATGAGGCCCGGGCAGGCAGGGGAGGCCGCACAACGTTATCACCAGGGCCAACGTGCACGGGACGCTCTGATCGCCAGATTCACCGACTAGGAGGGAAGGGATGGAGGACTGGCCAGGGGCACGGCCTTCTCCTGGGGATATGGTGAGGGGCCGGGTTACGGGTGTGTGTTGGGGGCGGGGTTAGTGCCAGGGGCACGGAGCAGCCAACTCACCCTGGCCGCCCTGTGGAGGTTGTGGAGTTTCTTCCGCCACTGTATGCCAGTCCGGACCATGTAGCCCACGGTGCTGACTGCCTCTGCCACCTGCGCCCAGGCATGGTGAACGGCAACGCCTGGCGGCCTTCTTACGGGCAGGGGTACAGGGTTATCCTTCTCTCCTCCACGGCATCCATGAGGGAGTTCAGCTCAGAGATCCTGAACCATGGCGCTGCTCTCCTTCCAGCCGCCTTGTTGACTGGAACAGTGTGTGGGGAAGGACCTCCTCAGGCGAGGCTGCATGTCCCTCCTCATCCTCCTCCAGCATGTCACCCCTCTGCCAGGTGCCAGGTTGTGGAGGGCCCAGCAGACAACCACCAAGCAGGAGACCCTCTGGCGGGTATACTGCAGGACACCACCAGAGCAGTCCAGGCATCAGAACCGCTTTTTGAGAAGTCTGATGCATCGCTCAATGACAGCATGGGCGGCAGCATGGGTGGCAGTATGGGCTCATGGCTTTTCTCTGAAATCCATTCATGCTATATCTCAGAGTAACTGAAGATGGCACCGATTGAAATGAATTCATCCCAAAAATGAAGTGTAAAAGTTGCCTTCCTCGCAGCATCTGCTATGAAGACATTCAAGTTTTTACAGCCTGTTCAATTTTAAGACTACACAGTTTGCAGGATTGACAGGATTATAGAGGAAAGAGCTATGGTTGGATTTCACAAATTGCATATAATTTAAATGAAATTCACAATCAAAACTTGTACTTCTTCCCAATGGGTGGTAAAGAACATTTTGCAAATAAGTACAGTGTATGTAACCTGCAACCTTAAAACCTGTAAAGACGTTTTGTCATCCACCAGGAAGATAAATTAAACAATAATTATAAAGTAGTATGAAATATCAGAAACATCTGTTTAACTCAACCTTTATTATAAATCAGCCAATCAGGCAACAGTGAGTTAGGTCGCTTTCAAATTGGTGTGGAAAGGCGGGGCGTTATGAGGATGGACATGTTGAGTAACCAATGTTGGGGTCATAGGGGCTGGGTGGTCGGAGGTGGAAGGTCTTTTATAAAACCTCTAGGAATATGTCCAACCAGAGTTGAAGTACAGCTGTCTTCCTTTAACCTAGTGGTCATTCTTATTGCGTGGGTCCAGGCAGTAAATGCCCAAGATGGCTAAGTGAACAAATTGAGGCTGTGCCTGCTGTAACATGGGCATGCCAACAGCAGGGAGAGCTGTTGTGAAAGAAAGTGAAATCCAGCACAGGATCATTGATTTTTTTTAGGGGCAATAATCAAGCAGTACAGCCTCCTAGGAGCTGGTTAGTTTCTTCATCTGGTGTGATATGGTGGGCAATGTTTTGGGTGCTTGCCTGATGGCTCAACTTTCCAACCCATGCTGTCCCTGAGCAGGCACCTCGCAGTCATTGGAACCTCTCGATTTCAGATGTTAGATGTTGATCAGGAATTAACTAAATGGCAACAAAGTCCCACAGCGAGCAAGTTTCACCGTGTGTTTCCCGGCACTCGTAGGCCTCAGTGGGGAATGAGCAGCCAAGGCTATACATAGCCCCATTTTGTGCACTGAGGAGCTCCACTCGGCATCACGATCACTGGAGCCCCCGAAGCGGCCCCCAACACTGCCCCCAGCTCCAATGCACTAAGGGGAGAGCCCCAGGCAACCCCCATGCAGGGAACTCCCATCCCAATTGCCACCATGCACAAGGTGCCACCTTGGCAGTGCCAGGCTGGAACCCAGTTGCCACTGCCAGGCTGGTACCACCCAGGGTGCACAAGTGGCACCAACAGTGTCAGGATACCACCCTGCCCAAAGGGCATGCACCTGGGGGTTTCTGATTCCATGGGAGACCCCCACAAGTGCCATTCCATCGGGTCCTCGTTCGTGGAGACCGTACTAAACGGCGCTCGCCTGAGGCCTCCGAAATGAAAGGGATAGGTCCCAACGCCTCTGATAGCTCAGGATTCTTCATATTAAAGTGAGACTAGCTGCCTTAATTTAATATGCAGATTTACTAAAAAGTGATCCTGCCCACAATGGGCGGGACTCACATCGCAAAGTCTTGCCAGGGTGCGTTAGATCTCGCCAGCTGGATAGATCCGGGAGTGGGGCCCCTGCTGGGGCGAGCTGCTTTTTGGGCGCGGTGTGGCTGTTCGATCACGACTGTTAAGTGTCAGTTAACTATTCAATCAGATCGGGTATTCAAAGATAAGACCGTTCTGTCCTATACAGACTGCTTGCTGGCCCAGACAATGTGGTTTCTGAAAGCCAAATGAAAGTTAATTCAGTACAGTAACTTGTTCACACTCGTCCATCTTCCAGGTCAATTCACACTAGCCCTTGTTCACTTCCAACAATCCCCTGCTGCGTGGACACACAAGACCCAATGTCATGGCGGATGGCAACATTTTCATCTCTGTTATAGGCCACGTAATAAACAAATTTGATTCAATTCATTTGCCATCAATCTGTGAACATAAGAATTGGGCTGCCAAATGTGTAAATTCAAAATAACCACAAATGCCACAGCGATGACAGCCCATTGCTAATTTTTTTTGTAGGTTTGCAATTGTCAGCTGCAGGTAACTCTGGTTCAGTTCCAAGGATTTGCATAAATCTTTCCGATGTCTGTCAGGAAGTTTTGTTCTCTCCAGTTTTTCCTGTGACCTGTCACTCAGCCCTTTCTATGTTGATGTAATCGCAGAGAACAGAACAAGGTGGAAAGATTCTTCAATTAGCTATTATCCAGTTTTCCTGATTTCCAAACAACAATGTATCATCAAAGCCAGGCCAATTTTCAAAGAACCTGCTTCAGCCTGCAGAATTACCTTTTTCAATATGTGAAGTGAATAATGCTGTAAAAGACATCAATTAAACTAACTAACAATCAAAGGCCAGACCTGACGAAAACAGACCCATCTCCATTTTTGGTGCAGTCGGCAAATTAAATATGAAACAGTGCCTGAAAGCAAACTTGATTAAACTAAAACAAAATACTGCAGATGCTGGAAATCTGAAATAAAATAAAAATGCTCAGCAGGTCAGGCAGCATCAGTGGAGAGAAACAGAATTAATGGACGCAATTTAGCTAAATGGGAACAAAGTTCCATAGCGAGTGCATTTAACCTCGGGCTGAATTCTCCGATGTCGGGATTCTCCGTTGCGCCGGCTGCGCACCCACGCCCGGGGATTTCCCAATGGAGTGGGGCTGCCCAAAATGGGAAACCCCACTGGCTGGCTGCCAGGATGGAGAATCCCGCTGCTGGCGGGTGCGCACCGCACAAGAAAACTGGTGCGGTGGGATGGAGAATCCTGCCCCTCGTGTTTCCCGGTGCTCACAGCGTGAGAAACACAATGCTATTAAATGTCACCTGGGTTAGATAGAGTTCCTTCGCGGGGAATGCGCAGCTAACGTCGCTCATGGATCCGTTTTCTGCACTCCGGAACTCCTCAGTGTAGCGAGAAAACCGGTTGCCATTTTTAAATGGCATCCCACACTCTGGAGCCCTCAAACTCCCCCGCCAACCCCCCTAAGCTGAGGGGGACCCTAGACCCCTCCTGCACCCTGCCCCAACACCAGTGCAGGGCACCCCCATGCAAAAAATGCCAGCTGATCCCCATGGCAGTGCCAACCTGGTACCCTGACAGTGCTCCTGCCACCTGGCAGTGCCACCTGGACAGCCACATGGCACTGCCAGGGTGCCAGGCTGGCAGTGCTAGGGTGCCTGGGTGGCACCAGAAGTGCCAGGGTACTGCGCTGCCTACAAAGCTTGCAGCTGGGATCTCCCATCCCCTGGGAGACCCCCAAGAGTGCCGTTGCATCTGGTCCCCATTTGTGGAGACCAGTGCTGGCTGGCACGAATAGCTTCTATCGGCTAATTTGTCCGTTGCTTTTCGGGTGCAACATGCCCATCCTATCGCGCCCAATGTTTCAGGTTCAGCTGACTTTCTCATCTCATATTTTCAGAATGTCAGTTTCAGTGAGAAAACCAACGTGCATCTCTCCAGCTGCACAGCTGAGTTTTCCCTCTGGATTCTCTGGCATTCTGTGGGCATGGATTTTGTTGTCACTGGGGTTTGCCACTCCCACCATACAGCTACTGAGGCAGCCCCCGAAAGCACTGGGGCACCCTTCTCCCCCACAAGCATTGGTGTATTGCCCCCCCCCCCCCCACCACAGGTATCAGGGCATCCCCCCTCCCCCACAAGTATCGGAGCACATCCGCAATCCCTCCACCCCCCCCCCCTCTCACCACCACACAGGCATTGGGATGCAGCCCTCCTCAAGGATTGAGGCGTCATCCCCACAACACAGGCAGCGGGGCGACTCCCCCCACACATAAGGGGAACCCCCCCCAAATGGGACTCCGCAGAGGGCCCCACAGCATTGCCACCCTGACACTGCCAGTTTGGCACAGGCATGGCCTTCTCCCTCCAGGAGCTATCCTTAACCTTGCGCCCCCAGCGGGTTCTAGTAACGTGTGCACATGGCTTGGCCAGAATAGTGGACAATGTTACTTGTAAGAGACTCTCAACAAATAAAATTCAGGCTGTGTTACTCAAAGGCTTCTGAAGGGGACTGATTAAATATCTGGGAATGTTGTTGGAAGTTTGAATCCGAGGGGTGAGGCAATGGTGTGCCCCAGTTCACTCAGGGTGTCCAGGTTTCTGCGGCAATCCGCATTCTGTATTCTGGAACTTTTGCAGAACCTTCAATTTCTTCCTTTCGACGGTTGACCAGGAACCTTTTGCACTTTTGCCACTTGGCATTGGTGTGTGTTAGAAGAAGTTGCCGGTTGCTAGTCAACAGGTTTGGCCACGTTAAGAACGCACATTCCTTGGCAATCAGATCCCAGGGTGGGACTCAAACCCAGGGCTTCTGGCTCAAAGTTAGGGATACTAACCAGTGTGCCACAAGACATCCCCTCGGGGTGGAATCAGCAGGGAAGCCATGAAGGTTATTTCTGGGATGTTGAGACTGACACAGCTTGAGTGGCTTCCTGTGCTGGCAGATATTGAACTTCATGATATCTGCAGGAAAAACATCCTCTTCAAAGAATGATAGCTAATGAAGCACTCCTATTGACACACAATTGCAACAAAATCCAAAGGTCCATCTGAAATCCCCCGAGTCCCTCCTGGAACACACCCCGCACCCTACAAACTGACCTCTTGATGGCACACCTCCTGATTGACTGCAAACATCACCAATTACAACCTGGTAACTGATTTGAGTGGTGAAGTCCTAGGTGTCACTCTTCTATGGAAAATCTGCCCAACCCACACTCACATGAGGACCAGCCAATGAAGATGTGACCACTTGCTCCACAAGTGGAAGACGAGAAACAGCTCAAATTGTGACTGTTCACTTTAACATACAGAAATACCGAAGGAACACAAGTCCTGGCTGTGTGTTTCTGGGACTACATTGTTGCTCCTTTATTTTACGTATTAGGCTTCACCTTTTTTGCTGCTGCCTTCTATTTGCTAGTTCTGTATCAAAAAAATTCAGAAGTAGCAAGAAATTAAAAGTTGCACTGAGTAATGTCAGATGTTGAGAAACATTTTTAGCTACGCTACCCGGTATTTTCAATTTATTTTTAGCAATGCTGGTTTTGGATGCTTCACATATGTTCTTCCAAGGAAAAAGTCACACAGCTGTATTTTATTTCACAAACTAAGAACAACCAGTGGCAAAAACATAGGCATGATGTCAACTATTAATTTAAGCTCGCAAGGACACCATCACAGTGTGTTATCTTCATGATGTTGTACCTACAAACCATTTGAAGAATGTTCGGTCTTAAATTTGAGCACAGAATAATAGCAATATTGTACAGAAAGGAATTCATGTCCATAAGCTGCACTCTGATATTGGGCATATTGTCAGAATGCCACACCCTCAATTTGGTCTTTAACTCAGAAACCAGATTACAGCATTTCAGGAACTTTGTTCAGTCACATCTCTGGGTACTTGAAAACGCCTATCTCTAATGTGGTGTTCTTTGTTGCTAAATTCAGGATGGTTGGCTTAGTGTTCACAAAGACCACAAATTAGCTTGAATTTGAACAAAGCTATAAATTTATTAACACTATTAATTTGAATTCAACACATACTCCTAAAGAATACACAGTTGATTATTAACATATAAACCACACTCATCTACAACTAATCTTTATACTGATATAAACTATGATATGCTCTTACTCACACTATCTTTCCTTCATTCTGCATTCTAGCTATGTCCTTCACTTCAATCCCCACAAGGCTTAGCATCAATGTCTTATATACTTGTAGATCTAGCTCCCTCTAGTGGTTGAGTTAGACATTTCATTAACCCTTGCAGTTCTTACATTTATGATAATGTTACACTACTACAATGGGAATTCACATTGAAGCCACCCCACACCTCCAGGAAGCTCATGGGTGGTGCGCGCCTCTGGTGGAACCAGGAAATCTCGCTGCCAGCGAACGGCTGGAGAATTCTGGCCAATATGAATTAAAACGTTTAATGCAACCAGTGATTAAAATTTATAATGAACTCCTGGTAGGGTGGTGGAAGCAAATTCAACAATAGCTTACAAACGGGAATTGGAAGGGGAAAAAAAGTTGCCGGGATACTGGGGAAGTGTGAGGGTGCAGAAGTAACTGGACCACTCTTGATGGAGCTGGCACAGACTCAGTGGGACGAATGGCCTCCTTCTGTAATATTCTATGAACATATGAATGCATTTAAATACACGTAAAAGGTAAAATATTGGAGAAGGGTTTTCATTTTGAATTTTTACAGTAGCTTTTCAGCAGGCAGTGGCTGACAGTTTTAATACTCATGTGGTGTCAGAAATATGGGAAATTGAACTACTTCTAAACCTATGACATCAACTCAGTGGAACTAAGACCTCGGTGTTGCAGTTGCTGTTAAAAGTTATTTTCCACATGTTTTCCTCCTGGTATTTCTCCATTAGTGAATGCTATTAAATGAAACAATTATTATAAATTGACTTGCTTCTTATCTTACTCAGAAAAAAACAGAAATGTATCAAAATCTGATCATATGTTTAGATAGAGAAGCCTTGCGCCTGATGCATGCTTATCATATTACAGGCATGACACACTCCTTGTTGTGCCTGGGACCTCTCAGTTCTCAGATGTCTCAAAAAGGAAATAAAGACACAGGCGCTTTACATTATGCTTGTCCGCCCCATGCGACTGTTTCAAGATTTCCAAACTTTTGCCAATTCAGTGTAACTGGGTCTGTATCTGCACCAGAAGCAAGTCGATCAAAGGTATGCTAGTGACACGGGCGAAAGTGTTTTTAGCACCCTTTCCCCCTCTCTACCCCATTTCCTTTTGACTTAACCAACAGATGGCTGACAATACCTTATGACGGAGCTTGCATTTGAATGCCATCACCCGCCCCCCACCCCCCACTCCAGACTTTTTTGAATTCCTCTGGAGATTTCTGGAAGCAAGAAGGCTTGAAGGTATTTTGCCATTCCTCAGCATTACCCGCTGGCTCAGAATGGCTACTGGCACCAGGGCATTCTAGCTAGTACTCAGGCCTATATCTATGCTCTGGATCCTGCTCCCCTGGTCTCAGTGCAAGGTCCTGCTAGGCGGATAATCACACAGCAGAAGAAAATTGGCCCTCAGATATCATTTCTTGTTAGAGGTGCCAATAAAAACTTTGAAAAAGAAAGGGGACGGTAAACCATTTCATCCCATGTCCATCTGATCTGGGTGGCATGGTAGCACAGTGGTTAGCACAGTTGCTTCACAGCTCCAGGGCCCCAGGTTCGATTCCCGGCTTGGGTCACTGTCTGTGCAGAGTCTGCACATCCTCCCCGTGTGTGCGTGGGTTTCCTCCGGGTGCTCCGGTTTCCTCCCACAGATCAAAGATGTGCAGGTTAGGTGGATTGGCTATTCTAAATTGCCCTTAGTGTCCAAAAAGGTTAGGTGGGGTTATTGGGTTACGGGGATAGTGTGGAGGTGTGGGGCTTAAGTAGGGTGCTCTTTCCAAGGGCCGGTGCAGACTCGATGGGCTGAATGGCCTCCTTCTGCACTGTAAATTCTATGATTCTGAAAGAGCTCAAGAATTTAAAACAGCTTGATTCTCAATGAAGTCCACAGGACGTGATGTGACACATAGTGAAGGCATTGGCTTTCACTTCAAGGGATCTTTTTGCTCAGACCAATTTGCTCTGAGCTTTAATCCCCCCTGGCCTGCAGCATGACAGGGAGAATGTGAAGAATTATCTGAGGTGGAAAAGCTGCTGGAATGGCAGATGGGGTGGTTGGAGACATGGGGAAGTGGTGTGAGAAGAGCTCTCAGCAAGAAGCCATGTGCACCCAGAGCCCTCAGGGAGAATGTCCCCCCTTTCAATCGAAACCAGCACTTTAGCATCTCATATTCACTCCTCCTTCTTCTTCCTGGGCAGTACCTCAGCGTCAAGGATGACTTGCTTCCACTCCGGAGAGGTGGGTTCCGCAGTGGCTGAATAGTCCGATCCTGGATCCACAAACCCTGCCACAGGTTTGTCAGGTGGTGTTTGATGAGGTGGGTGGGTGGGACACTCTGGATTCTGCGCTCTGCTTCCGCTGTTTACACTTGGCCTCTGCATGCTCCACCCTATGATGCTCGAGGTGATTGCCGCCTTCACGGATGCTTTTTCTCCAGTTTCTGTGTTCTAAGGCAAGTGATTCCCACGTGTTGGTGGGGATGTTGCATTTATTAGGGAGGCTTTCAGAGTGTCCTTGTTGCGTTTCCTCTGCCCAACTAGTGATTGCTTGCCATTGCAGAGCTCAGAGTAGAGCACTTGTTTTGGGAGTCTTGTGTCGGGCATGCGGGCAATGTGGCCTGTCCATCGCAGCTGGTCAAGTGTGACCAGTGCCTCATTACTGGGGATATTGGCCTGGGAGAAGACGCTCATGCTAGTATGCCTATCCTGCCAGTGGATTTGCAGGATTTTGTGGAGGCAACTCTCCAGGGATTTGAGGTGTCTGCTGTACTTTGTCCATGTTTCTGAAGCATACACGATGGCAGGGACCACGGCTGCTCTGTAAACCATGAGCTTGGTACTGGTTTTGAGGTCTCACTCTTTGAATATTCTGTTCCTCGGGCATCTGAAGACTACACTGGTACATTGGAGTCGATGTTGGATTTTGTCGTCAATGTCTGCTCACACCGAGAGGAGGCTCCTGAGGTATGGGAATTACCCACATTGTCCAGGAGCTTGTCCATGTTTAGTCTGAGGCCCATTCCCTCATATGCCTCGGCGAATGTGTCAATGATGGTTTGTAGCTCAGCATCTGAATGTGTGCACACACAGGCGTCGGCTGCCTACTGCAGCTCGAGGACAGAGATTGAGGTGGTCTTGGTTCTGGCCTGGAGGCGTCGGAGGTTTAACAGTTTCCTGCTTGTCTGGTAGGTTAGCTCCATCCCCGCGGGGAGCTTTAGGGTGATGGGGTGGAGTGTTGCTGCAAGTTGTTCCATTGGTGAGGATCACGGCTTGCATGTCATCGTGGAGCAGGCAGAGAAAAGTAACAAATTTCTGTGGGCAGTCACATTTGAGGAGGATGCTCCACAATCCCTCACGGTTGACAGAGTCGAAGGCCTTTGCGAGATCAAAGAAGGTCATACATAGATGTCGATGCTGATCCTTGCACTTTTCCTGGATTTGTCACGCACTGAAGATCATGTCCATTGAGCCTCTTGATGGGCGGAAGCCGCACTGAGGAGCTCTTCAGCCACTGGGAGGAGGCGGGTGAGGAATATTCTCACGTTTCCCGTGGCGGAGAGTAGTGAAATCGCTCTGGAATTTCTGAAGTCGCATTTGTCTCCTTTCTTGAAGATGGTCACAATGAAGGCGTCTCTCAGATCATCCGGCATGCTCTCTTCCTTCCAGACAAGGGTGAAGAGGCTGTGGATTATTGTCAAGAATGCATCTCTGCCACATGTTAGTACTTCTGCAGGGATTCCATCTGCGCCAGAGGCCTTGTTGTTCTTTAGCTGTTGGATGACTTTCTCAACCTCACGGCGCGCTGAGGTTGCACTGAGATGGTGGCGGGTAGCGTGTTGCGGGATGGTGTTGAAGACACTTGCGTTGAAGGCAGTGTCCTGGTTGAGGAGGTCCCCAAAATGCCCCCTCCAGCAGGCGTTGACTGCCTCTCTGTCTTTGATCAGCACCTCTCTGTTTTTGGCTCTCAGTGGGGTGGGCCCCTGGGTACTTGGACCGTAAATGGTTTTAATTGTGCTGAAGAAGCCGCGTACATCGTGGCTGTCGGTTGCTGAGTCTCCCTCGTTCTTTCCACCCACCATCTGTTCTTTAGGTTGCCAGTTCTTTGCCTGTAGTCTTATTTCCTCTCACTCGAGTTTGGTGGAGCTGCCAATTCAGGAATGCCTTACGCTTGCGGTCAAGGATTCACTCAGGTGTTCACTGAAATGTGCCACTTCATGTAGTGGACCTGGTTCAGAGCAGGCTGAGGACGGCATTGAAAGTGGCTGTGAACGTGACCGTGACCATGAACTTCTTTGCACAGGTTCCTTCCAGGTTAAAGCAGGAGATATCTTAAACATCTCACAATTTGCAGTCCACTGCTGGGTAAGGAAGAGATTGGCACACTATATGCAAACAGTGAATCTATTGCCTTCGCCCTTTTCAGAGAGAGGGAGGCAGAATGTGCATGCAGTTTTGCCAGGAGAGCAGGCTTTGCAATGGTGCAGGGTACCATTGGCTGGACACGCACTGTAGGTGCTGCAGGGAAATTCCACTTTCTCAGTGTATAGCTGATTTGCATCAGGTCAGTGCCTGGTATCCTGACAGTGATCATAACACCTTTATTCTGCACCAGCCTGCTGTACCTTCCACATTTGAGCCACCACACAGACCAAACGAACCATCCAATATTTAATGGAGAAGTCAACTAATCACTCTTACGAATTCCTTTGGTCCCTGACCTGCCTCTGCCTGACCTAGTGTCCCTGTGCAGTGTTATCTAATTGGCTGCAGCATGGTTGGTAGAGCTGACTTTAGGTGGGGGAGATGGTAAATGGCCTTACAGGATGACCTTGGGCAGCCATGAGCCTAGAAAACGTGGATTTGGATTACACGAGGCGTGTCCAGCATGGGGCCAGATCTGGTCCTTGATAGCCCCTCTTTGCGGCCCAGGAGTCAGTATTCAAAATGCCAAGCAAACGAGTAAGTTTGATGGGAAGATTTTACATGGAGCTAGATCTCCAATCACAGGCCATTTATTTCCCAGGTTTGTAGCTGATAGGCACACATGTGGGAGAGAAACATTCTGCCGGGATTCTCTGCCCCCCCCCCCCGTGTGATTCTCGTCAGTGGGAGGCGGGCCGCTGTTGGCCTGCAGCGGGATCTTCTGGTCCCATCGCTGTCAATGGGATTTCCCGTTGAATTCATACCACTGGGAAATTGGCGTGACTGGAAGGTCCCACCAGCATGAACAGCCAACTTGCCCTCTGTGACTGGAGCAACAGACCCCAGTGGTGGTGAGTTCGGGGTCTGGGGAACCGAGGGCCGTTGAATCAAGGCCCAGGGAGTGGAGCTGTTGGAGAGTGGTGCCAAGCGAGTGAAGGTGCCAGGGAGTGAAGCCCAGGCATTGGAAGTAGGCCCAGGCATCCAGAGTGGGGCCCATGCAGGCTGGAGTGGAATGTGAGGCAGCTAGAGCAGGGTCCACTGGCATCTGAGTGAGTGACTGGAGACTGTGTGAGAGAGAGAATGTGGGGGTGTGGGGGGTGGTGGTGAGAGTGTGGTGTGGGGGGTGAGAGTGTGAGGGGGAGAGAGTATACAGGGTGAGAATGTGTGTGAGGGAAGTGTGTGTGAGGGGGCAGAGTGTGTCAGTGAGTCTGGCTCGCTCCCAGTATCAGTGTTCTCATTCATCCTCACCTACGCACACTGCATGCATTCCCATCCACTCTCACTGTGAGTGAAGGTGAATGAGTGAGAACCCTGAAACACACTCTCACCCTATTACAGTGTAATACTCGTTTTATTTAGTACTCACTGATTTTTTTGCTTACCAAGTTGGACATTCTGAATTCTCCCTCAGTGTACCTAAACAGGCGCCGGAATGTGGCGACTAGCGGCTTTTCACAGTAACTTCTTCATTGCAGTGTTAATGTAAGCCTATATGTGACAATAAAGATTATTATTATAAGTTGTTTCTTTTCATTATGTCAAATTTTTAAAAAACTGCACGTTTAATGTTGTACTAAACTGCATCCTTCTGAAATTTGCTCATCAGCCTCGAGTGAGAAAAACTTTGAAATGTGCCCCCCCACCCCCCCCCCCCCCCCACCACCCTCCTCCTCACCCCGCCCCTCCCCACTCCATACGAAAAGGTTGGGCAAGCCTGGATTACACCATTTTGGCAACCTCAGAGTATGCTGTTTTACCTACCACCCTAATAAGCAATATTCTTTCAGTTCAGTCTCTCTTCCCCAGCCATTTCCAGCATTTTATCCAGCCAGAATGCATTTTCAGCAATGCAGACTGCTTTAAGTGGTACTCCTCATTCATGATATTTGTCCTCCAATGAACAGTGTCCAGCCAATCAACAGTGTGTTTAGAAGTGGGCTGTGCCCCGTTATGTGATGAATGAGCAGCGCCAAGTTTTCGGGTGAAGAGCTACGAGTCACCCAAAGCCTGATGCTAGGCAGGCAATGGAACAAAAGTATCACAAAGTTGAGAAAGCTGGTGGCGAGATATGGAAGCTGACGTCCATGTCTGGGGAGAGTGGCTCTGATGGCACACTGAGCTTAGACTAAGATCATCTGAGTGTCATCATGAAACTATATCTAGTTCACAGTGACCTTTGAAGGATCAACATGAATCTTTCCAGGTTCCTCGCCCCTCGATGGCATCATCATCAGAAACTGTTGCCATCAGATAAGGCTACTTCATCCATGGGAGAATGTTTATCTTCAAAGGTTGGAATGAGAGACTGAATCTGATAAGCTGATGTAACTGAAGAATTTTCTTTTTAAGTAACTGTGACATAAATTATTGGGCCAGCAGATGATTGATTACACAAAGAATATTTAAATAATCTACTTCTTGAAACCAACCCAAGAACACAGGTGAAATATGACTGTATTTTATTCAGAGGTTGGTTTGCTCAAGTTATTTATCTTACCGTGAGTTATTGCACATTTTATGTAAACTAGAATGGCTAATACAGGGCTGAGAACATTCCTAATTCAACACGTGTGAGATATGTTTGGGTTACGAAGAGGTCTTTTCTCCCTTACTCAATCTGTAACATGTTCTGTTTGAGATGGTGAAAACGACAGAACCTGGTGGTAAAATCATATAGGAATGAGATGATGATGAATTGAGTGCACTCTGCCTCTGGGAATGATGGAACGATTGATGTGAATCAAGCACTAGCAGTGAAAAGTGTGTTTACATTTCAACTGCTACTTTAATCTACCATAGAAAATTCTGCATGAATCCATAGCAAACTGAATCTGTCACAGGGCAGGACGACAGCAGGGTAGAAAAACAAAGGCTGGCCAGTTAGTTAGTATTGAGCTGGATATTAACAATGATCTGGGCAGTTCCTGCGAAACACGCAATATTTATACTGTGCTAATGGAAGGACTCACGTTTGAAATACTTAACTGAAAGAGCTAATAAAGTTTAATGGCTGCGATGTAACTCCCAAAAAACAGAGTCCCGTTTTGGGCACGTATAGCTGGGCGTTTCTCGACGCCTGTAGTGCTGAGAATGACCTAGCTTTCGAAATAGGGCCAAGTTGTTTTTTGGCCTCAGTCGGGAACCCCCCTCCGCCAAGGCTGCACTTACCTCACTTCCTGCACTGATGAACTGAGCACGCCAGTGCAGGCAGGGACCGGGACACCATTTTTAAATGCAAGCCCGATCTCTTGACCCCCCCCCTTGAAAGCCTCACCGCGGCCTCTGGACCCTCCCAACCTATCTCGTAGGGGGTCCCTGGGCCCCCATCACCCAACCTCTTAACGGCAGGCACCCTTAGGCCTGATCTCTGGCATAGGCAACGTGGCAACCAGGCACTCCCAGTCTGGCACCCTGGCAGTGCCCCTGCCAGCCTGTCAGTGCCACTAGGCTTTGACAAAGGGGGATTTGGGCTCTAAACATTAGCTCTTTTCTCTCCCTACCGATGCTGCCAGATCTGCTGAGATTTTCCAGCATTTTCTCTTTGGTTTCAGATTCCAGCATCCGCTGCAATTTGCTATTATCCAGTGCCACTAGGCACCCTGTCAATGGCAGGGTGGCACTGCTAGGGTATGAGGTGGCACTGCCAGGGTGCCCAGTGGCAGCAGGAGCACCAGGGTACCACCCTGCCCAGAGCCTGATCATCCAGGGGCCACCGATGGCCAGCGATACACCCCCAGGTGTGGTTATGCCTGGTTTACGTTTGTGTAGACCAGTGCTAAATGGCGCCATGGCCTCGAGAGAATCGGGCGGCGACATATTTAAATGATCCTAATGACTAATTTATATATGTAAATCTGAATCTCGCCCAGCAAGTGTGAGATCCCGATCGTGATGTGTCGTGAGATCTAATGAGGTCTCGCGAGGCATTCCGATGCGTTGCAAATCTGTTGTGAGATTTATCGGCCTTGTCACATCGCTGAGTCTGGCGCGATGAGGCTGTTTGATTGCGCCCAATGGCTGAAAGGAAGATTCAGCAATGTTTCTTTAATTCTGATCATCAAACACTTTGCTATGCAGTCAGTGTATGTGAATGTCGGATGAGGACAGAATCAGGTTTGGTTGGCATGTCCTCCATGAATGAATAACTGCTGCTTGCTGACACTCTGTATTATTTGTTTAGCCCCAAATCGAGTCACCACCTTCAGAAGAGGAGGGGGAAAATAAATAATCTAGTATCATGTATCAAAATCAATCTACGTGATAGAAATAAATATATACATTAAATATGGTACAGACTTGTTTTTAAACTGACACACTTTCTTGGAAAAGTGATGAGAATTGAAACTCTGGGGGCCTTGACCAGGGTATCCTATACTATAACTAATGTAGGTCGGCTGGGAGCAGCCTGTCTACATCTAAACATACAAGGCTGGCTCCTTTCAGACATACTTGGTAAGATTGGACATGCTGCAAAAGAATGACAGGAGAAAGTTGTGTGCAAAGATCAAAGTAATTTCAGTCACAGTTTGGTTGAAATAAGAGTATGCTGCGCTTGAAATTGTTATTAGGCTGCATGCATTGTCCATTCTTACTGTAGACATTGTGCTCTCTTGCTTGCATGTACAGACATGGGGAGTGGGGTTTAACTATAAAAATTGAGTGGTTTGGATAAGGTTAAACTTTTCAAAATTAGAATCTCAACCCAAACTTGCCTCGAACCCAAGCACCTCAAAGGAGGTGGTTTCAAAAATTGAGGCACATCCACTACTGTTTGCTGGTCCCTTTTCCTGCCTCACTGTTGGTAACCCCCAATGTCCCTCACCTACTGACCAAAACAGACAACCCTATATTAAGGGGTGTGACCATCATCTGTGTCCAAGTATGTCTCCCCTTTCCTGATGTTGCCCAGTGTCTGCAGTTCAGCCTCCAGATCAATAATAATCTGGAATTTGTCCAGCTGTTTACATTTGCTGCTGATGTTCATCCTGGATCGCACTGGCACCCAGGATCTCCCACATTCCATGGCAACACAACACTTGTGTTGGCACTGTTACTTATATTATTTAGTTAATTTAACTAAATTACGGGCAGCATGGTGGCGCAGTGGTTAGCACTGTTGCCTCACGGTGCCGAGGTCCTAGGTTCGATCCCGGCTCTGGGTCATTGTTCGTGCGGAGTTTACACATTCTCCCCGTGTTTGCGTGGGTTTCACCCCCACAACCCAAAGATGTGCAGGGTAGGTGGATTGGCCATGTTAAATTGCCCCTTAATTGGAAAAAATGAATTGGACACTCTAAATTTATTCTTAAAAAATTAACTAAATTACTTTCTTAACTAAAGTAGAATAATTCCTCTAGATACTAACTGTGCTTATTGAATGCTAGTACCACCCACAGCTAAGAGGTTTATGTTTTTTAATTTCTAATTGGCTTACCAGTAACCAACCGACTCTGCTGTACCGAAGAAAGAAAAGAAAGTGAAAAAAAGCCCTCTCTTTGAGCCTCCACAGATGCTGCCTGACCTGTGAGCATTTCCAGCATGTTCGCTTTTTTTTATATACATATCCCTTATCACCCTCAGCAAACTGCATCCTATGTCATAAATACTTCTATGTTTTGTGCATTTTGAATGAGCAATTTCTATTATTTTTCCAAATTATTTCATTAAAAATGACCATTTTTGTGAATATGCCCCAAAATCAGAAACAAATTGTGACTTGACAAAGATCTGCTCCTGATCAGAGTTTGCTTTTAGGAGGTTTGGGTTGAGGTTTTTAGTCATAGAGCAACAAGTCTCAATTTGTGGTAATGGATCATTGCTTCTTCTCATTGTTTAATGGAAGTTGATTTAGTCAAAGTGCCTTGCAGATCTGCAGAGTGTTATGCGGGTTGTATAAATATAGAGAATCACAGTCCCTTTCAGACTAAACTGATGTCAGTCTCACACCTCCGAAGAACACATTTGTCTCAGGGATGTTTACAGTTAAAAGGATGTGGTCAAATTATTTGTGAATGTCATAACAATAAATGGAATGGATCCCAAAGAACATCAATTGCTCTGCTAATTCCTTTGACTACACTTCTTTATGCACTTTCTCCCCTTGACTCCAATTCTTTCTGCTTTAAAGACAAGTGATTGCTACAAGTATTAAAATATGTGAATGTGATATTTAACTCAATCACTGGATGGTCAACCATTTCTTAAAATTCAGCTTTACAAATTATGATTTAAGAAAATTAAGAGGCTCATATAACAAATGCCATTAAAACTGCATCAAAGTAAAAATGACAACACTGCAGATCCTGGAAATCTGAAAAAAATAGTATTCACTTTGACCGTGAGCTAAGCTTTCAATTTCATTTATTCCCCATTATTGTAAGAGTTTGTTTAGTTGGTCTGACGAAGAGGTTCACAGGACTATAGGGTTGAACAATAGTGTTTATTGATAACATATAACTATACAAATGTACAAAATATAGCCCAAACCAGGAGTTAACTTCATGTTAACCTCGAGTCCCCTGTTTATTGCCATTGTCTCTGTACATCATACTGTGGGCAACACTGTCCTCCAATCCCAATTTAACCCTTGGTATGTCGAACACCCTGATACTATACTGCCCCCATGTCTTTACCCAACAGCCATGATGTGCAGATGCAGGTGTTGGACTTGGACGGGCACAATAAGAAGTCTTACAACACCAGGACTCACCTGATGAAGGAGATGCGCACCAAAAGCTAGTGATTCCAAACCTGATGTTGTGAGACTTCTTACTTTACCCGACAGATTTACAGTACAATATTTCCTTATGTGCTATACTTTCTCTCTCTCCCCTTCAAGTCTCTGACTTTATAAATTCAGATGGACTGCAGGCTTGACAATTCTTCCAGACCTTTTTCTGGTCACATTCGGAGGAGTGCTAGACACATTTGTTTTGGCCAAGCTTTGTTAAAGTGGAATTTAAATCATAGTATTCTGCTTTTCCAACACTTGGTTGTCTTCATCCCATTCATTTTTGCGCTCCTTGGAGTTGAATTGTTCTTTATCAACAACCCATCTGCTTTGTTCGGACACAATTGGCTTGTCCCGTTCCTTCCAGAGGGAGTGTGCACTACATTCCTTCACACTATGAACACAGGTTTTCTTTTTCCTTGAGGTACACCATGATTGTTCTGGGAGTTGACGATGCATCTCCATTCCATTTGAGTGTTCCTATTCCATGGGCTCAAACTACAGTTTGGCTTTCATTGCCACGCTGTGTTCTCTCCTGTGTCCTTGTACCTCACTGAGGTGAGCTCTGGTGAGTTGACGACCGCTACTCTCCTGCTCCAATACTGCCTTGCTGTTGTGCATCTGCTGGAAATTGCAGTTTCATCGCTGCAGTGTTCCCCTGTTATAGAATAGAATCATAGAATTCCTACAGTGCAGAAGGAGGACATTCAGCCCATTGAGCCTGCACCTACCTTCTGAAAGAGCACCCTACCTAGACCCACGCCCCTGCCCTGTCCCCATAACCCCACATCTTTGGACACTAAGGGCCAATTTAGCATGGTCAATACACCTATCCCGCACATCTTTGGACTGTGGGAGAAAACCGGAGCACCCGGACGAAACCCACGCAGACACGGGGAGAACGTGCAGACTCCGCACAGACAATTCCAAGCCTGGAATTGAATCTTCCGGCTGGATTCTCCGCCGGAGGGCTGCTCCGTTTTGCCGGCAGCCCGGGGTTTCCCGACAGCTTGGGGCTACCCCACAATGGGAAATCCCATTGACTAGCCGGTGTAACGAAGTATCTCGCCGGCAGGGTGAAGCAGAAATGTGGCGCGGCGGGGCGGAGAATCCAGCCTGGGGGTCTCTGGTGCTGTGAGGCAGCAGTGCTAACGACTGTGCCACCGTATGTGAAAGCAACCATTGGAGGCTGAGGTTGGGGCTTTGATTGCTGGCCATTCTCATATCTGTCTTCTGTTTGATATATGGTGACATTTATCTGAATGTTTCGCTGATCTGAGCGAAGAGGAGCTTCTGCCACCTACAAGGGAGTTGGACAAAGCAGCTTTGCAAAGAGTGAAGGAAATTCAGAGCTGAAGTTCCAGTACAGAGTTTATTCTCTGGTGGACTTCTTGGGAAATTGCAGTTCCATGTAGTTGATAACAAAGGTTGTTTTGAGATCTTTTGCCATTTTGAGGAGGTGAAGGGAAACACAGGCATCCCTGCCGAGGATATGAAATGATTGGTTTTGGATTGCGGTCAACAATTTTAATATTTGTTTGTTGTCATACCAGAGTGGATCTAGAATCATGCCTATGACCAGAAGTTAGATTCCTACAGAGCCATAGTGTGGTATGTCTGTCGTCCGTAACCAGAGGTCTTTCAGCCACGGTTCTTATCTGAGAGGACTGTAACACTGGCTCCCATATTTCCATAAGGCCATAAGACCATAAGACATAGGAGCAGAATTAGGCCACTCGGCCCATCGAGTCTGCTCCGCCATTCAATCATGGCTGATATTTTCTCATACCCATTCTCCTGCCTTCTCCCCATAACCCCTGATCCCCTTATTAATCAAAAACCTACCTATCTCTGTCTTAAAGACACTCAGTGAATTGGCCTCTACAGCCTTCTGCGGCAGAGTTCCACAGATTCACTACCCTCTGGCTGAAGAAATTCCTCCTCATCTTTGTTTTAAAAGATCGTCCCTTTAGTCTGAGATGGTGTCCTCTGGTTCTAGTTTTTCCTACAAGTGGAAACATCCTCTCCATGTCCACTCTATTCAGGCCTCGCAGTATCCTCTAAGTTTCAATAAGATCCCTCCACATCCTTCTAAACTCCAACGAGTACAGACCCAGAGTCCTCAACCCTTCCTCATACGACAAGTTCTTCATTCCAGGGATCATTCTTGTGAATCTCCTCTGGACTGTTGTTCTCTTTGGTGTTGTCTCTTAATTTGGCTCTGTTTAATTACGTTTGCTCAAGAGTCGCCAGATATCTTTCGACACCGCCACAAGGTTCAGAACCGAATACTGATCAAAGACTCGATACATCAGTTAGTAAGTTCAAAAGCAATGCTCATTTATTTACACACAGTCAAATCTACTCATGCATAAAACTCTACAACCTAAACTATCACTGTTACTAAAGCCTATACTTAGCTTCGGGTGCCCATTCAGTCAGAGGAACAATGGCCGTTGCTCGGTTCTGAGGCTGCTGGGTTGAACTGTTTACAGGATAGCAACTAGGAGCGTCTATCTCGTAGCGTGCATTGACTTGGAACTTACTTGGTCTGGTGTAGCTGCTGGGCTGGTCTCTCTTTGCTGAGAGCCAAGGCCAAAGAAGAAGGATTCTCTCTTGGGGAATACTTTTTATACCCGAAAGGGCTTTGCACGCTTTTGGGCGAGCCTTGAACTTGGCCTCAATTAATTGGGCCTTTCCCAATCATTCTTATCGATCTTCCTCCAATGGAGGAGTGAGTTCCCTGGTTGCTGGGCGTGTCCTCGGTGGCCGTTGGTTTGCTTTGTTTGAGTCTCCTCTGGCGCCGGGGTGCCTGCCTTAACATTGTTTATCTAAATGTTTCCCTTTTGTTCCCGGAGATGGCTCATTAGTATGTAGATGGCTTAGCAGTTTCTGTCCTGCCTGAGAGCCAAGGTTTGAATCAACAGACAGACCTTGCACCTGCTTGTTTTTCAGTATTGTCCAATTTTCCCTGCATTCTTTGCAAGTGTCCATTTTGCATTTTGTAATCGGGAAGTGGCCATCCCAAATGGCTACAGGACCCTTTCCAAGGCCAGCACACCCTTCCTTAGATACGCGGCCCAAAACTGCTCACAATACTCCAAATGGGGTCTGACCAGAGCCTTATACAGCCTCAGAAGTACCTCCCTGGTCTTGCATTCTAGCCCTCTTGACATGAATGCTAACATTGTATTTGCCTTCTTAACTGCCAACTGAACCTGCATGTTAACCTTAAGAGAATCGTGAACAAGGACTCCCAAGTCCCTTTGTGCTTCTGATTTCCTAAGCATTTCCCCATTTAGAAAATAGTCTATGCCTAAATTCTTCCTTCCAAAGTTCATAACCTCACACTTTTCCACATTGTATTTCATTTGCCACTTCATTGCCACTCTCCTAGCTTGTCCAAATCCATCTGCAGCCCCCTTGCTTCCTCAATACTACCTGTCCTTCTACCAATCTTTGTTTCATCTGTAAACTTAGCAACAGTGCCTTCAGTTCCTTCTTCCAGATCATTAATGTATATTGTGAAAAGTTGTGGTCCCAGCACAGACCCCTGAAGCACACCACTTGTCACCAGCTGCCATCCTGAAAAAGACCCCTTTAAGCCCACTCTCTGCCTTCTGCCAGTCAGCCAATCCTCTATCCATGCCAGAATCCTACCCTTAACACCATGGGCTTTTAACTTATTTAACAGTCTCCTATGCGGCACCTTGTCTAAGGCTTCCTGGAAATCTAAATAAATCACGTCCACTGGTTCTCCTTTGTCTAACTTCCTTGTTACCTCCTCAAAGAACTCTAACGGATTTGTCACACACGACCTCCCTTTGACAAAGCCGTGCTGACTCATTCCTATTTTACCCATGCATGTCCAAGTACTTCACGATCTCATCTTTAATAACAGACTCTAAAATCTTACCAATGACTGAAATCAGACTAACCGGCCTATAACTTCCCGTCTTCTGCCTCCCTCCATTCTTAAACAGTGGTGTTAAATTAGCCACTTTACAGTCCTCTGGGATCATTCCTGCATCCAGTGAAAGATCATCACCAATGCCTCCACAATTTCCTCATCTATCTCTTTTAGGACCCTGGGGTGTAGTCCATCCGGTCCAGGTGACCTATCCACCTTCAGACCTTTCAGTTTCCCCAGAACCTTCTCCTTAGTAATGGTCACTGCACTCACCTCTGCCCCCTGGTTCTCCTGGAGCTCTGGCATCCCACTGGTGTCTTCCACCATGAAGACTGATGCAAAGTAACTATTCAGTTTGTCTGCCATTTCTTTGTTTCCTATTATTACTGCTCCAGCCCCATTTTCCAGTGGTCCATTTAAACTTGGTGAAGTGACTGTTTACAGAGATGACAACATTCCAAAAGGAGAATCCAGGATCCTTGATTTCATTCCAGAAGCACGGTTGAACTTCTTCCTGGTATGGTAGCTCAACCTCATGGACTATTTTTGGGATCTTCTGCACATTTTGATGTCTTAGACTTGCACAGCTTTCCACAGAGTCCCAGCTGATTGCAGTTGAAACACTGCACAGAGATTGCTGGACATTGCTCTCACCTGTAAGGTCTTTTGGCTCCACAGGGCTAACAGATCCCCATTGGATGGTCTGTTTGGGTACTGTCTTTCTTGGCCTGGAGTCTCCTGCCCTTTTGTTGCATTACGAGTTGGACAGTTGTGGTTGCTCTATACCATGGCTTAACCTCACCTTGTAAAAAGGACTGGTGAGGTTGGTGAATTTCAGACTGCCTGACTATTTGGATTGCCTTTTCTAGAGTCAGATCTTCTTTTGTCTGTAGTATGCCTGAAAGGGCATCATCAGCCGCTTTAACTACTATTCTGGCTCATATGAGCTCAGACCTAAGGTCACCATACTCACAGCCTTCAGCCAATCTGTATAAATCATTTATGAAAGAGTTAGCAGGTTCTCTCAGCTGTTGGACTTGCTTGTGGAGCTTTGTGCACTCTAAAATGTTATTTCTTCTTAAATTAAAATAAGTCAAAGTATTTTAGAACTTGTTCAAACTTATCTGAATATTAATTTATTCCTTGCCTCGCAATGTCATTGGTTATTGGACCTACTGAGTATAGTAGTGTATTCACTTGTTCAGCCTCTGTCTTCTTATCAAATCCTGAAGCTCTCATGTATCTTTTCGCCAAAGCCCCTTGTATCAGCTCAAATTGAATTGGTAGGGTGGATTTATTATCCATGGGTGCTTATCAGCTCAGGGGAGGACAGCGTTAAATGCTGTTTTAAAAAAATATATATTTCTATTAAGGCATTTATATGAACATTAAATACAAACCAACACAAGAGTAAAAACAAGCAGGGTTTTTGGGGGGTGGAGAAAACCTCACCAATGCCTTAAACCCCCTGCCTTTACTTCCTCCCATCCTGCATCTTAATTTTCCTTGAAGAAATCGCTGAACGGCTTCCATCTCCGGGCAAACCCAACAACTAGCCCTCTTAAAGCGAACTTGATTTTCTCCAGCCTTAGGAACTTCGCCAGGTCGCTCACCCACACCCCCAATTTTGGGGGCTCCAAGTCCCTCCACGCCAGCAAAATCCATCTCCCGGCTACCAGGGAGACAAAAGCCAGGACATCGGCCTCTCCCGCCCCCTGGAGTCCCAGGTTTTCTGACACACCAAATATCACCACTTCTGGACTCGGCACCACCTTCACCCTCAGCACCTCGGACATTTCGTCCCCGAACCCGTGCTAGAACCCCTTCAGTTCGGGAATGCCCAAAACATGTGAACATGCTTCACGGGCCTCCCTGCCCACCATCCACACCTGTCCTCAATCCCCTCAAAGGACCTGCTCATCGTGGCCACTGTCATGTGCACCCTATGAAATACCTTAAACTGGATAAGGCTGAGCCTTGCACATGACGAGGACACATTCACCCTCCTCAGGCCTCCTCCCATAACCCTGCCTCCATTCCCCCCCCCCCCCCCCCCCCCCGCAGTTCCTCCTCCCACTTCCACTTGATTTCCCCTTTTGGGGCGCCCTCCTAGTCCATTAGTTCCTTGTAGATCTCAGACACCTTGCCCTCCCCCATTCCTTCCTTCGATACCAACTTATGCTGTAGTCCTGGGGCAGCAAATCGGGAAAGGATGGCACCTGCTTCCTTATAAAGTCCCGGACCTGTAAGTATCGAAATCCATTCCCATTGGGCAGCTCATATTGCTCCTCCAAGTCCTCTAAACTTGCAAAGCTGCCCCCCACAAACAGGTCGCCCCCCACACCGAAACCTCACATCCAACCCCCCCGGTACAAATCTATGATTGCCACAAATCAGTGCCCACACCGAAGCACCTTCCAACATCAGATGCTGCAGCCACCACCACAGGGCTCATGGAGTACTTGACTGGCGAGAACGGCAGAGGTGCCCTCAACAATGCCCCTGAACTCATACCCCTGCAGTAGAGCGCCTCCATTCGCTCCCACACGGGACCCTCCCTCACTACTCACTTCCTCACCATAGCAATGTTCGCTGCCCAATAATAATTAATTATGTTTAGCAAGGCCAGCCCACCCCTCCCTTGTCCCCATTCCTAACCCGGTGGGATTTTCTCCACCCCCACACAAACCCTGAGATCAAAGCATTCATTTTCCGGAAGAATGATTTTGGGATGAAGATTGGGAGGTTCTGAAAAACAAATAAGAGCCTCGGCAGCACCGTCACTTTCACTGCCTGCACCCGCCCCGCCAGCGATAGTGGCAGCACATCCCACCTCTTAAAATCTCCCCTCATCTGTTCCACCAACCGCGCCAAATTCAACTTGTGCAACTTGTGCAGCTGTTCTCATCCCCGCACCACCTGGATACCCAAATATCTGAAGCTCACTCCCACCACCTTAAACAGCAGCTCTCCCAACCTCCTCACCTGCCCCCTGGCTTCGATCGGATGTTTAGCTTATATCCGGAAAACTGGCCAAACTCTTCCAAAATACTCATAATTCCCCGGATACCTCTCAGTGGGTCCGAGATGTAAAGCAATAGGTCGTCTGCATATAGTGAGACCCTGTGCTCCTACAGCCCCCCACCCCGCACAATCCTCTCCAGCTCCTCGGCTCTCTAAGCGACATTGACAATGACGCTATTGCCAAGGCAAAAAGCAACAGGGAGAGTGGGCACCTCTGCCTTGTCTCATGGTGTAACCCGAAGCATCATGAGCTACACGATTCATCCGCACGCTCACTACTGGCGCCCTATACAACAATTGGACCCAGTCTACAAACCCCTACCCGAACCCGAACCATTCTAACACTTCCCACAAGGACTCCCATTCGACCCGATCAAAAGTCTTCTCAGCATCCATTGGTACTGCCACCTCCATGGCATGTCCCTCAGGGGGCATCATTATCATATTTAGTAATCTCCTATCTTTCGGCTATAGTTGCCTCCCCTTTATGAACTCCATCTGATCTCCCCCTGTCACCCCCGGCACACAGTCCTCAATTCACAAGGCCAAGATCTTTGCCAGCAAGTTGGCATTCACATTTAGCAATGATATCGGGCGATAGGACCCACACTGCTCCGGATCTTTAAATTTCTTTTGTGTAAGGACGCCTGCGATAATGTAGATAGAAGTACCCCCTTTTCTCTCACCTCATTATATGCCCTCACCATCAGGAGCCCCAGGTACCCCCAAACCTCTTATAAAATTCTACAGGAAACCCATCCAGGCCCGGGGTCTTCCCTGCCTACATCGTTCCTCCATCACCTCCACCGGAGTTGGGAGGGGAGATCAATTGGGGAGCATGGAGTGAGGCACTGAATAGGGTAAACAGGACCTCCTCCTGTGCAAGGATGAATCTGATACAGTTTAAGGTGGTGCACAGGGTGCATATGACTCGGGCGAGAATGAGTGGGTTCTTTCAAGCGGTAGCAGATGAGTGTGAGAGGTGTGGGCGGGGGCCAGCGAATCACGGGCACATGTTTTGCAGGTTGCGAAAAATCGGCAAGATTCTGGGGCGGGAATATTTGCGTGTCATAGCCAGGGTAATGGAGGAGGAGGTGGACTGGGACCCTTTGGTGGCGATATTTGGGGTCTCAGAGAAGCCGGAGGTCATGAAGAGGAGGAAGGCTGACGTCTTGGCCTTCGCCTCTCTGATTGCACGGCGGCGAATTTTGCTGGAGTGGCGGTCGGCATCGCCACCGGGAGTAGCGGCTTGGTGGGGTGACCTGTACGACTTCCTGCATTTGGAGAAGATAAAGTATGAATTAAGGGGCTCTGCAGAGGGGTTTGTGAAAAGGTGGGGGATGTTTGTGACTGTGTTTGAGGAGCTGTTCATCGTGGGGGAGGGGACGCAGGGGGTGGGGGAGGTGGAGAAAAAGGGGTAAACTTTGTACAGACTGTATAGTTGATTGCTAGGAAGTATGTTTCCTGGGTGTTTATTCGTGTAACCTTTTTTGATACATGTTTGTAATAAAATACATTTTTTTAAAAACGTGATCACCGAATATCGTGAGTCAATGACCCCCGCCAGCAGCGTCTTGTCCACCACAAAAAAATCAATCTGGGAGTGCACCCTGTGCACATGGGAGAAGTATGGGAACTTCTTCGCCCTTGGCCTCACAAACCTCCACGGATCCCCCCCCCCCCCCCCCCCCCCCACCCCCATGCTGTCCATGAACCCCTTCAGCTCCTTCGCTACTGCCGACACCCTCACCGACCTTGGGCTCGACCGGTCCAACCCTGGATCAATGACCGTGTTAAAGTCCCCTCATAATCAACCAGTGCGAGTTCAGGTCTGGGTTCTTCCCCAGCACCCGCCTCATGACCTCCACATCATCCCAGTTTGGGGCATGAATATTTACCAAAACCATCGGCATCCCCTCCATCTTCCCACTCACCATCATAAACCTCCCTCCCGAATCTGCCATAATATTCCCCATCTCAAATGCCACCCGTTTGTTTATCAGCACCGCCACTCCACGCGTCTTCACATCTAGTCGCAAATTAAAGAGTTGCCCTACCCACCCTTTCCTTAGCCGAGTCGAATCTCCAATCTTCAAGTGCGTTTCTTGCAAAAAGGCCACGTCCACCTTTAAGCTTCTCAAGTGCGCGAACACACGCGACCATTTGATTGGCCCATTCAGCCCCCTCACATTCCATGTGACCAGGGCACCCAGCCCCACCCCTCCTCCTGCGATCAACCATATCCTTTCTTGGGCAAACCCCTGGCCCGTGTCACGTGACATTCCAGGCCCACCCTTGGATGCCCACTATCACCACTCCTCTTCTTGCTATGCCACAGCTGCCACACCTTTGTCAGCAGCTCCCTCCCCCTCCTCCCTGCCCAGAACCAAACAACCGCCCCATCCCCCTCTACTACACTAACCACCTGGTCACCTCCCATTGCACTCCCATTAATTAGCCTGCACAGCTAACATGGCAGCCCCCGCACAAGGTGCATGAGTCTCCTACCCCCCACTGATTCCCCTCCCCCCACTCGCATACCTCCATAGCACAAACAACAATGGAATAAGAAAAAAGGTGCACTCACCCTCCATGCTCCCCAAACATCCTGCCACCAAACCCAACAAAACATCTCACAGGAGCAAAGTTCTCCAACAACCAGCAAACATAAAGCAACAAAAAAAACGCAAAGAAAACCAACATCTGCTCACTCCTCCTCTGGTGTCCCAAAATAGTGTTCTTGGCCGCTGTGAGTCACCCAGAGGTGGATCTGGTACAGCATCCTGAACTTCATCCCCTTCTTAAAGAGGGAAGCCTTCACTCAATTGAACCCGGCTCTCCTCTTCGCCAGGCCCGCGCCCAGGTCCTGGTACAAACAGAGCTCATTGCCTTCCCAGGTGCTCCTCCTTGTCTGCCATGCCCACCGCAAAATCTTATCCTTATCGAAGAATCATGGAGCCGCACCACCATTGTCCTCGGCCTCTCGTTCACCTGCGGCTTCCTCGTCAGCGCCCTATGTGCCAGGTTGACTTCCAGGGGCCGGTCAAAGGCCCCCCCCCCCCCCCCCCCCCCCCATCAGCTTCTCCAGCAACTTGGCTACATATGAGCCAGCGTTCGCTCCCTTAATGCCTTCAGGTATCCACACAATTCTTAGGTTTTGTCTCCGGGAACGATTCTCCAGGTCTTCCACCTTGTCCTTTAGCTGGTTCTGGGTCTACTGCATCATTCCTATCTTGGCCACCATTGAGCTAAACTGCTCCTCGTGCTGCCCCACCACCACCTCCACTTTCCGAATGGCCTGGCCCTGGGATTCCAGCCTCTGTTCCACACAGTCAATTCCCGCTTTTAGTGGTTCCACCACCTTGGCTAGGTCTTCTTGGGCTTCCCTCCTCTGCCGGCTGACCTTCTCATTTAAGCAATCCACCAGCTGCTCCATTGACCACTGGGCAGGCAGGGCTGACCCTTTACCCTCTTCCATCTTCACCTATGGGGCACGAAGATTCTCTTGCTGCAAAAGCTCCCTTCTTCTCGCCCCGTTTCTGATCCATGGATCCATCCACCAGCACCACCAGTGGAGTTTAACTTTCTTTCCTTAGCACGGTAGCGCAGTGGTTAGCACAGTTGCTTCACAGCTCCAGGGTCGCAGGTTCGATTCCCGGCTTGGGTCACTGTCTGTGTGGAGTCTGTACGTTCTCCCCATGTCTGCGTGGGTTTCCTCTGGGTGCTCCGGTTTCCTCCCACAGTCCAAAGATGTGCAGGTTAAGTGATTGGCCATGCTAAATTGCCCCTTAGTGTCCAAAAAAAAAGGTCAGGTGGGGTTCCAGGGATAGGGTGGAGCTGTGGGTTTTGGTTGGGTTCTCTTTCCAAGGGCTGGTGCAGGCTTGGTGGGCCAAATGGCCTCCTTCTGCACTGTAAATTCTAGCATTCTATGATTCAGTCACCTCTCCACCTTTTTTCAACAAAACATCCGCCCAGCAAAATGGTTTAAAAGGACCAAAAAAGCCTCCTCGAGCGGGAGCTGCCAAATGTCCGACCGCTCACTCCATGGCCACCAGAAGTCCAATGCTGTTTCACTTTTAAAGATGGCACTGCAGTAACCATTTTTTTAATGCTTCTTCCTGCGCTTGTCAAGTTTTAATATACTCGCTCAGCGATCACAGTCCCGACCTCAAATTCTTGCAGTGAATTTTCTAATCAAAGTTTTGGGTACTTCAGGATATTTTGGGGAATGTTAGGGTGATTAAATGATGATTCCCAGCTTTAGTTGAGATTTTAAAATATTTTTTTAATGGAGGTTGGCCGCCATGTGGGTGCTGATGCTGAACCCCAGTTGGCTGCAGTGATTAACAAATTAATAATCTGAAGACTTTTAAAGGCTAGTTCATTCTTAGAACTAAACTTTTGTTCTCCTATGCTGTGCCCTTTTACACTGCAATTGACAGGGATTCACAATGGACCTCCACATGCTTTGGTGACCAGAAGACATAGGAGCAGAATTAGGCCACTTGGCACTTCGAGTCTGCTCCGCCATTCATTTATGGTTGATATTTTTCTCATCTCCATTCTCCTGCCTTTTCACCATAACCTATGAGTCACCATCGTCCCAGATGACCATAGGGGGAGAGCTGACTGGTGGTAGTTTAACCTCAGGATCACCATACCTCAGGCAAGGGCAAGTTTGAGAAGGTAAACCTTCATGAATAACCTCAGCTGGTATTGGAATTTAACTCAAGTCTAGCCCACTGGGCTAAATCGGCTCCCTTTAGCTGCACAATGGATTTTCCTTCTGCCCTTCAGCCTCCACGTCAGCAATGGATCTTCTTTTCGGAGATATCTAGCTGTGTCTTCAGTTGAGGTGCACTTCAGTCAGGTCAGGATACTGTTTCTTTAGTTTTTCAGATTCCGGGTCCTTCACCAGCTTCTTCCATTCTGGATTCATTCACTAGCTGCCAGCATGCTGTAAGTGTTTGTTCATTGCTATCATGAAAACGTTCGGAAGCTTGCACGGTTGAACTAAGGCTAATGGATGACATATAGCTATATACCTATGTAAAATTTATAGCCCAAACTTGGGGCTAACTTCATGCTGACCTCTAGTTGAGTCTCTCAATACAACTCTGTCTCCTGTCTACTGTGATGTGTCCCCAGACACCATACTGTGAGTGGTACTGTTCGCCAGTCCCATATTAACTCTTGCTGTGCCAAACACTCTCATATCACATCTATTACAAAGACTGCCAACATCTACTGCTATAATGTCTACCATCTATGTCGCTACATCATGCTTTCTGCCATCAAGACACTCAATCATACCATTGCACTTCCAAGCTTGATCATTCCAATGCTCGCCAGCCTGGCCTCCCATCCACCACCTTTTGTAAACTTCAAAGCATCCAAATTCTGCTGCCATATCCTTTCCCACACCAAGTGCTACAGGCTCCTCATCTCCGCTGAATGTCAGCGGTGGTATGTTATAAATATCCACGGCGTTGAGGACCGGGGTTTGATCCCGGCCCCAGGTCGCTGTCCGTGTGGAGTTTGCACATTCTCCCCGTGTCTGTGTGTGTCTCACCCCCACAACCCAAAGATGCGTAGGGTAGGTGGATTGGCCACGCAAAATTGCCCCTTAATTGGAACAAAAAGAATTGGGTACTCTAAATGTATATTTAAAAGAATATATAAATACAAATAACGAAATAATATGTTATAAATGTTGGCAGCGGTCTATCCTCTGTGTGAAAGGGTTCTGGTTTTAAGACCCAAGGCTGTAGCTCAAAATTCAAGGTTGACACTCACATGCTTTTTTGGATAAGATGTTAAACTGATCCCCATCTGCTTGTTCGGGTCGAGATAAAAGATTCCATGTCAGTACTTTGAGGAGCAGGGACATTATCGCCGATGTCGTGTCCTCTATTCCTCAATCAGCATACAAAAAAACCGATCACCAGGTTAGTATCACATTCCAGATTGTAGGAGCTTGCTGCAAGCAATATTGCTGCTATATTTTCTACGTTGACTACACTTCAAAAGTATTTCATTGCCTACATAGTGCTTGGTGGTGGCTGTGGAAAGCACTGTCTAAGTGCAGGTCTTTCATTCTTTCTTTTCACTTCTCGTGGGAATACAGTGGTGTTCAGTACCCCAGAAAAGAAGGATGTGGGTCAGGGCAAGTGGAAATTTAGAGGATATTTTACTTGGTGAGAAAAGGGATATTAAGGAACTAGGAACTGGGTTCCTTGGAAGATTATTTCCCCTGCGGTTCATACAACCTGTGTTGTGCCCTGGCTACAATTAGAATTTTGGGATCGCATTCTCATGGAGAATCATGGAATGGTGGCACTGGGCTGGGGGTATGCCCACAACTCTCATTACCTGTCCCTTATGGGTGAAGTTCTGTACTTAGAGTGGGATCTTCTATATGTAATAATAATAATCTTTCATTGTCACAAGTATGAAGTTACTATGAAAAGCCCCTAGTCGCCACTTTCCGGCGCCTGTTCGGGTAAGCTGGTACGGGAATTGAACCCGTGCTGCTGGCCTTGTTCTGCACTACAAACCAGCTGTCTAGCCCACTCATGAAGATTGATTTATATCATGGTTACCTGACTTAGAGAATCATTACTTATATACTTTTCTGTTGTTTTTTCAATCACATTTTGTTCTCGGGGATGTGTTCTATTATTTCCCATTTTGTATCTTCCTCTCTGTGACTACTCACTTCCTGGGGCTGTGTGGAGTCCTTTGTTTCAGACCACTACCATGCCAATACTGGCTGACCACCAGGAGGTATGTCAGAGTATCCCAGCTCAGACTCTGCCCAATCTTCCTTTCCACTTCCTGGGAATGGAGGTGTGGGGAGGCAGGGGGAGGGCAGGGAGGTGGTGAGTTGGAGACTACCCAACATAAGCAGGACAGTTCTTCACTCAGCATGATGAGGTTGGGCAGCCTGCCACAACAAGCCTCTGTCACTAATTAGTGTGACTCTTTGGAAGATGTTGGAAGCTTACCCTCAAAATGCAAATGACCTTAATTCCAGAACATCGGCTGGGGTCATAGAATCCTTGATCATAGAATCCCTACAGTGCTGAAGGAGGCCATTTGGCCTATCGAGTCTGCACCAACCCTCCAAAAATGCTACCTAGGTACACTCACCTTCCCACCCCACCCTACCCCCTTAACCTAACCTGCATATCCCTGGACACTAAGGGGCAATTTGGCATGGTCAATCCACTGAACCTGCACATCTTTGGACTTTGGGAGGAAACCGGAGATAGCCCACCACTCACTGTAGCATCTCAATCGAAGTAAGATGAAATAGTCCACCGAATAATCAAAGGACTCATGGATTTGAATAATGGCTGCTGATTTATGATTAGGTGTGTTAAATTACTGTCAATGATAACTTGATGTTTTACAAAATTACTTTATGACCACAAAAATATTCATCAATTGCAGAATTATTCCCAAAACTTTTCTTCTAGGTATTCTCTGTCAAACAAACCTATTTAGTTTGGCAAAAAAAACAAGCTGTTTTTGTGGTATTGAGCCATCAGGAAGGGAGCTTGGCAATGCAAAATAATTTGATTCAGTCATAAATTATTTTTCTTGCCTACTTTTCCTTTTCTGTGTATTCAAGAAAAATGGCTTACTGCTAACTTGACTGATTTCCAGATTGCTGTTAATTTGGTGTTATGTCACTGATATCATTGCCCAATCTGGTTACCAGTATCTCAAAGAAAATGTCTTGTGCCAATATAAAGCATCGTGGCCTAGCAAAACTGGTCCAACCCAACATATTCAATAATTATAACATGGTTGAATCTACATTCTATTTCCCATCCAGATGTTTCCAACATTTCTTCAGCCAGAGAGTGGTGGGTCTGTGGAATTCATTGCCACAGAGGGCGGTGGAGGCCAGGACGTTGAGTGTCTTTAAGACAGAAGTTGATAAATTTTTGATTTCTCGAGGAATTAAGGGCTATGGAGAGAGAGCGGGTAAATGGAGTTGAAATCAGCCATGATTGAATGGTGGAGTGGATTCGATGGGCCAAATGGCCTTACTTCCGCTCCTATGTCTTATAGTCTTATGGTCTTATTATATATTTGTCTTCAAGAGTCTTGTGTTTTAAAAAATTTAGCGTACCTGATTATTTTTTTCCAATTACGGGGCAATTTAGCATGGCCAATCCACCTATCCTGCACATCTTTGGGTTGTGGGGGTGAAACCCACACAAACGCAGGGAGAATGTGCAAACTCCACACGGACAGTGACCCATAGCTGGGATTCGAACTCGGGCCCTCAGTGCCGTAGGCAGCAGTGCTAACCACTGTGCCGCCTAGCCGCCCCTAGAGTCTTGGTTTAATGAAGGTTGATGTCATTAGGTACTTGTCAATACAGATTAGCAGTGAAATATTCATGTGCAAATGCACTTCACAAATCAACTGAATAAAGAAAAATAACTAATGCTCCAGTTCATCAAAGTACAGTCTGGCCATGCACTTCTCTGTGTTTGAATAACTCTGTTTTGATTATATTTATTGAATTATTGTAAAGGTTAAGTAATTCTACAGTCATGCTGTGTAGAACAGAATGTTCTAGTCTGTATATGGTAAAGGGACAGTTGTTAGGGCAAATTTAATGAAACTGTGAAGATGGGTGAGTGGGTGGTAGCATGTGATGTTTTGTTTTTCTTCTTGAGCCATTTATTTTCGACTCAATGTAGGAGGTTTGTGTAGCTGATGGTGCCCACAGATCACTTGCTGCATGAAGCTGATGAAGGCAGTCTGACAGCTGAATAAATCACTGCTGGATGCCAATAAAACATTGCTGCGTAAAATCTGTTTGGGACCACCCATGCAGTTGGGAGAGTTGGTTTGGAAACTCTTGCATGAATAACAGTAAAGATGTATTTGGAGTTAACACCTCGCTTTCTAATTGAATACTAATACTTCATTTCTCAGCCTTTAATAAACAGCCAGATTCTCTGCACCAAACCCGTTCCATAAGGCCAAGGAACCATATCAAAGTGCATTATATTACAGGCCAAGTTACAGAGAGTAAATTCTGTGATGGGAGGATGTAAGTAAAGCCTATTACATTTCCAGTTGTGGGATATCAGAGACCATCATCCGATGGCATTGTGGATACCTAAAGGTTTTAGAGCAGGGTTTTTCAAACTCAGGTTCGCGACCGACAGTTGGGTCGTGGGTGGGTGTTGGGATGGGCGCAGAGCGATTGGTCACAGCGTTCCCATCTGCAGGAGAAGCAAACCAAGGCCATGACTTGCTTTTAAAAATGCCAGCCGTGATCGGCTTTTAGATTGAGAATGCCGTCTGCCCCACACTTGCTTTTAATGTCCTTCTGTTCACCAACGGATGGTTTAAAGCGTTGTCGAGTGAGTGAATCATGTAGATTCAACGTTGGTAAGACAGGTTTGGGGGTTGAACCTTTAGCAAGTATCGCTGATTGCATCTAAACAGCACACCCTCATCAGACTTTACAATATAGGAGCGTGGGACTGCTTGTCGTCTTGCTGTTGCAGTGTTCGTTGTGTGACCTAGTCTTTCCTTGTGCTTGTGGTATTGATTCTGTCTGTCATCTGCCTTGAAAACTGGTTTGCTTGTTTGTTTTGGTGCAAATATGATTTTGTGAAATTCGTTGTCATGGAATCATAGAATTTACAGTGCAGAAGGAGGCCATTCAGCCCATCGAGTCTGCACCAGCCCTTACAAAGAGCACGCTACTGAAGCCCATGTATCTACCCTATCCCCGTAACCCAGTAACCCCCACTTGACATTTTTTGGACACTAAGGGCAATTTAGCATGGGCAATCCACCTAACCCGCACATCTTTGGACTGTGGGAGGAAACCGGAGCACCCGGAGAAAACCCACGCAGACACGGGAGAACGTGCAGACTCCGCTCAGACAGTGGCCCAGCCGGGAATCGAACCTGGGACCCTGGAGCTGTGAAGCAACTGTGCTAACCACTATGCTACCGTGCTGCCCACCATCATGCCATGTTATATTTGTACTCTTTCCATTGTTTTGGACTGTGCTGTTACATTGTCCTTCATGTGCAGAGTTGCACCATGTTGTGTAAGTTGTTGTTTCATTGTTGTTATTTTTTACATAGAATTTACAGTGCAGAAGGAGGCCATTCGGCCCATCGAGTCTGCACCAGCTCTTGGAAAGAGCACCCTACCCAAGGTCAACATCTCCACCCTATCCCCACAACCCAGTAACCCCACCCAACACTAAGGGCAATTTTGGACACTGAGGGCAATTTATCATGGCCAATCCACCTAACCTGCACATCTTTGGACTGTGGGAGGAAACCGGAGCACCCGGAGGAAGCCCACGCACACACGGAAAGGATGCGCAGACTCTGCACAGACAGTGACCCAAGCCAGAATCGAACCTGGGACCCTGGAGCTGTGAAGCAATTGTGCTATCCACAATGCTACCATGCTGCCCTAAAAATGCCATCACCTGCCGTGGTGGGATTCGAACCCGGGTCCCCAGATCATTATCCTGTCACCTGTCTCTGGATTATTAGTCCACTATGCCATCACCTTTCCCTTTGTTGTTTCTAGTGTTGTTTTTGTTGTTTCTGTTGTTGTTTTTGTTGTTGTTTTTGTTGTGCTCAATGACTGTTCCTAGTGGATAACTTGAGTCATTCTCAAAGTTATTAGTGTCAGTGTCCTTTGTGGTATTTGATGTTTCATTGAGATTTTTGAGGTGAGGTTTGTGTGGATGATCTGATGTTGCATTGACCTTTGTTGATTTGATTCCTCTTTGCTTCCTTGGTGCTCCTCTTCTGGAGTCATTTCTGTTTGATCTGCTTCATTTGTGATCTCTTGGTGCTCCTCTTCTGGAGTCAACGTCTTCAAGATTTCAGTTTCTTGTAGGTTGTCAAGAGTAGATGAGGTTTTAATTGATGCGGTCTCACTGGACTCATGAGTAGTTTTACTTTGATTGTTGAGTACTTCTGTACAGACAAGCTGTCAGTCTCACTGTGATCTTGCACATCTTGTATGTTGATAGTGATCACATTGTCACTATTCTCACATACAGTGGGTAGACATTCATTGTCTGCTTCTAGTTGCTCAAATAAGGTGGATAGACCTTCATAGTCTTCTTCATGCATGGCTGTCGCTCTGGAGCCTTTAATTGCTTCCATTCTGGAGTCTGTCAATGAGCTCTCTGTGCAGGCTTGCATCGCTCTCTCTGTGGAGTCTTTCATCGCTCTCTCTTTGGAGTTGTGTAGTGTTCTCTCGGTGGAGATGATCAGCGTTCTCTCAACAGAGTCGGTCAGTGCTCTCTGTGTGGCGTTGGTTTCTTGTTGGCTATTTGACAGGTTGCTGTCATCCAATGTATCAATGATCTGCTATTGCATCATGGTATTGGATTCTTCTACCATGAGTAGAGTCGTATTGAACTTTTCAACTGTGTTGCTGATGCTATGATCATCATATCCGAATAACTCAGCCATGTTTGAGTAGTATTATTCAATAAGAAAATCATCTTCTTTGGTTTCTAATTTGTTACTGTGCTTTTCACTTTTAATTAACAAATCATCTTTTTTAGTTTTGGATTTGTTAATGTGCTATTCACTTTGAGTGCCACAAACTGTGTGTTCCAGGGTACTGCGAAAGTCATTTTCAACTGCTGGCTGAAGTTCAGGCAATGTTCTGCCTTTTGAGGTAAAAAGTCTGGGTTTTGTACCTTTAAGACAGTTATTTTGAATTTTCGGGCTGTTTCCCTTTAGGTGGGCATGGTCTGAGTCTTCTGACGTCTTGACGCTCGTGACGTCATGCGTAATGATCGATTGTGCATGTCGATCGTCGGACGGTGTGCGCTTGTTTTTCAACTGTGCATGCGTAGCTTCCTGCGCATGTGCAAATCGATCTTCAACCAGAGTGTGCATTTTCAACTGCGCATGTGCGGCTTCTTGTGCATGCGCAAATTGGAATTTTGCCGGTTCGCGTCTTTCTTGGATATGCGCATGTGCGTACAGATTTGCATGGGAGCTGGTGCCATGAAGAAGATATCTGTGAGGCTGAGATACCATTTTTACTGACTCGACCTCGTGGAGGATTTTTCCGCCATTCTTTCTTTGCAGAAACTCAAGGTACTGAGTTTTTTTTGTTCATGCGATACGCACTTATCAATCGCGATTTCTAGAGTTAGATCATTTTTTTGTGAAAGTGATTCCCTTAAATCTTCACCAGATAGTCCATAAATTAATTGATCCCTGATGATAGAGTCTCTGAAATCAGCAAAATTACAGCCTCGTGCTATTAACTTGAGGTCTATAATAAAATCAGTGACTGGCTCTCCGTTTCTCTGGAATCTATTACGAAAGTTAAATCTTTCCAGGATCTCATTAGACTGCCTTTTACAGTGATCTTCAAATTTTTCGATTATTACTTTTAATTTAGTGTTGTCTTCACCTTCCAAGTAATTAAAGGAGTTATAGATCTCTATAGCTTGATGTCCTGCTATTGCTAGTAGTAGTGCTATTTTTCTTTCTTCAGAGGCTGTCTTTAAATCATTAGCTGCCATATATATTTGGAACTGTTGTTTAAACATTTTCCAGTTACTATTTAAATTAACAGTAGTATTCAGCTGCCATGGAGCTTGAACGTGGTCCATCAAATCGGTTGGTCGTCGAGGATCCAAATGCTGCGAAGTCTTCCACAGTCGAACCGTTGGTACTTTATTTTCTTTTTGTCTAACCTAATCTAACTAGCACTGTTCTTTTAAAACCAACTATCCTGATATCATCTTTTGTTACACTTCTGTAGTATGTTTGGTTATACTACTGAACGTAACATACGTTACTCAATCCAATTGCTGATGAGGTTTTCTGTATTTTGATGAAAAAGACTCAAAGTCATCCAGAAGTAATGAAAGGTTTTTTGAGTAACTAGATCAACAATTTCATGACTTCTTTACTTTATGACTAATACTAGTGGTAAGATTACAAGATTTAAACACAGTAGCTATGTTTGACTACACTAATCACTCTGAGCTAAATCTATACTCCTGCTCTCGTTACAGTGCAACCAAAAGAGAGAGAGGAACAGCCTGAGTCTGGCTTTTATACCGGTTAAAGCCAGATTGGTGCCGACCTGGCCAAACGGTGGGCAGGAATCAACAGGCAAAGGTGGTGCTCTTTCGGAGCAAGGTTCACTTTGGGGTGTTGTACCTGGTCAAGCTCTGGGTGACATTTAAAGGCGGGGAACATAATTTTACGATGCCGGAGGAGGCGGATGACTTTGTCAAGGAGCATGTGTTGGGGGAGGGCTAATGTTAAACCCTTATGTACATGCACATACAGATCACTGCAGTCTCCTCCTGATGTCAGCACGCTGTCCTAATACCGTCTTCTCCTGACATCAGCGCGCTGTTCCAGTACCGTCTTCTCCTGACATCAGCCCACTGTTCCAGTCCCATCTCCTCCTGATGTCAGCCCACTGTCCCAGTACCGTCCCCTCCTGATGTCAGCAAGCTGTCCCAGTACCGTCTCCTCCTGATGTCAGTGCGCTGTCCCAGTACCGTCTCCTCCTGATATCAACGCGCTGTTCCAGTCCCATCTCCCCCTGATGTCAGTGCGCTGTCCCAGTACCGTCTCCTCCTGATATCAGTGCGCTGTCCCAGTACCGTCTCCTCCTGATGTCAGTGCGCTGTCCCAGTACCGTCTCCTCCTGATATCAACGCGCTGTTCCAGTCCCATCTCCTCCTGATGTCCGCATGCTGTCCCAGTACCGTCTCCTCCTGATGTCAGTGTGCTGTCCCAGTACCGTCTCCTCCTGATATCAGTGCGCTGTCCCAGTACCGTCTCCTCCTGATATCAGTGTGCTGTCCCAGTACCGTCTCCTCCTGATATCAGTGCGCTGTCCCAGTACCGTCTCCTCCTGATGTCAGTGCGCTGTCCCAGTACCGTCTCCTCCTGATATCAGTGCGCTGTCCCAGTACCGTCTCCTCCTGATGTCAGTGAGCTGTCCCAGTACCATCTCCTCCTGATGTCAGTACGCTGTCCCAGTACCGTCTCCTCCTGATATCAGTGGGCTGTCCCAGTACCGTCTCCTCCTGATGTCAGTGAGCTGTCCCAGTACCGTCTCCTCCTGATATCAGTGCGCTGTCCCAGTACCGTCTCCTCCTGATATCAGTGCGCTGTCCCAGTACCGTCTCCTCCTGATATCAGTGTGCTGTCCCAGTACCGTCTCCTCCTGATATCAGTGCGCTGTCCCAGTACCGTCTCCTCCTGATATCAGTGCGCTGTCCCAGTACCGTCTCCTCCTGATATCAGTGTGCTGTCCCAGTACCGTCTCCTCCTGATGTCAGTGCGCTGTCCCAGTACCGTCTCCTCCTGATATCAGTGCGCTGTCCCAGTACCGTCTCCTCCTGATATCAGTGTGCTGTCCCAGTACCGTCTCCTCCTGATGTCAGTGCGCTGTCCCAGTACCGTCTCCTCCTGATGTCAGTGCGCTGTCCCAGTACCGTCTCCTCCTGATGTCAGTGCGCTGTCCCAGTACCGTCTCCTCCTGATATCAGTGCGCTGTCCCAGTACCGTCTCCTCCTGATGTCAGTGCGCTGTCCCAGTACCGTCTCCTCCTGACATCAGTGCGCTGTCCCAGTACCGTCTCCTCCTGATGTCAGTGCGCTGTCCCAGTACCGTCTCCTCCTGATCTCAGTGCGCTGTCCCAGTACCGTCTCCTCCTGATATCAGTGCGCTGTCCCAGTACCATCTCCTCCTGATGTCAGTGAGCTGTCCCAGTACCGTCTTCTCCTGATATCAGTGAGCTGTCCCAGTACCGTCTTCTCCTGATATCAACGCGCTGTCCCAGTACCGTCTCCTCCTGATATCAGTGTGCTGTCCCAGTGCCGTCTCCTCCTGATGTCAGTGTGCTGTCCCAGTACCGTCTCCTCCTGATATCAGTGCGCTGTCCCAGTACCGTCTCCTCCTGATATCAGTGCGCTGTCCCAGTACCGTCTCCTCCTGATATCAGTGCGCTGTCCCAGTACCGTCTCCTCCTGATATCAGTGAGCTGTCCCAGTACCGTCTCCTCCTGATATCAGTGCGCTGTCCCAGTACCGTCTTCTCCTGATATCAGTGAGCTGTCCCAGTACCGTCTCCTCCTGATGTCAGTGCGCTGTCCCAGTACCGTCTCCTCCTGATATCAGTGCGCTGTCCCAGTACCGTCTCCTCCTGATATCAGTGAGCTGTCCCAGTACCGTCTCCTCCTGATATCAGTGCGCTGTCCCAGTACCGTCTCCTCCTGATGTCAGTGCGCTGTCCCAGTACCGTCTCCTCCTGATATCAGTGCGCTGTCCCAGTACCGTCTCCTCCTGATATCAGTGCGCTGTCCCAGTACAGTCTCCTCCTGATATCAGTGCGCTGTCCCAGTACCGTCTTCTCCTGATATCAACGCGCTGTCCCAGTACCGTCTCCTCCTGATATCAGTGTGCTGTCCCAGTACCGTCTCCTCCTGATATGAGTGCGCTGTCCCAGTACCGTCTCCTCCTGATGTCAGTATGCTGTCCCAGTACCGTCTCCTCCTGATGTCAGTGCGCTGTCCCAGTACCGTCTCCTCCTGATATCAGTGCGCTGTCCCAGTACCGTCTCCTCCTGATGTCAGTGCGCTGTCACAGTACCGTCTCCTCCTGATGTCAGTGTGCTGTCCCAGTACCGTCTCCTCCTGATGTCAGTGCGCTGTCCCAGTACCGTCTCCTCCTGATGTCAGTGTGCTGTCCCAGTACCGTCTCCTCCTGATGTCAGTGCGCTGTCCCAGTACCGTCTCCTCCTGATATCAGTGAGCTGTCCCAGTACCGTCTTCTCCTGATATCAGTGCGCTGTCCCAGTACCGTCTCCTCCTGATATCAGTGCGCTGTCCCAGTACCGTCTTCTCCTGATATCAGTGCGCTGTCCCAGTACCGTCTCCTCCTGATATCAGTGCGCTGTCCCAGTACCGTCTCCTCCTGATATCAGTGTGCTGTCCCAGTACCGTCTCCTCCTGATATCAGTGCGCTGTCCCAGTACCGTCTCCTCCTGATATCAGTGCGCTGTCCCAGTACCGTCTCCTCCTGATGTCAGTGCGCTGTCCCAGTACCGTCTCCTCCTGATATCAGTGCGCTGTCCCAGTACCGTCTCCTCCTGATATCAGTGCGCTGTCCCAGTACCGTCTCCTCCTGATATCAGTGTGCTGTCCCAGTACCGTCTCCTCCTGATATCAGTGTGCTGTCCCAGTACCGTCTCCTCCTGATATCAGTGCGCTGTCCCAGTACCGTCTCCTCCTGATATCAGTGTGCTGTCCCAGTACCGTCTCCTCCTGATATCAGTGCGCTGTCCCAGTACCGTCTCCTCCTGATATCAGTGTGCTGTCCCAGTACCGTCTCCTCCTGATATCAGTGCGCTGTCCCAGTACCGTCTTCTCCTGATATCAACGCGCTGTCCCAGTACCGTCTCCTCCTGATATCAGTGTGCTGTCCCAGTACCGTCTCCTCCTGATATCAGTGCGCTGTCCCAGTACCGTCTCCTCCTGATATCAGTGCGCTGTCCCAGTACCGTCTCCTCCTGATGTCAGTGCGCTGTCCCAGTACCGTCTCCTCCTGATGTCAGTGCGCTGTCCCAGTACCGTCTCCTCCTGATATCAGTGAGCTGTCCCAGTACCGTCTTCTCCTGATATCAGTGCGCTGTCCCAGTACCGTCTCCTCCTGATATCAGTGCGCTGTCCCAGTACCGTCTTCTCCTGATATCAGTGCGCTGTCCCAGTACCGTCTCCTCCTGATATCAGTGCGCTGTCCCAGTACCGTCTCCTCCTGATATCAGTGTGCTGTCCCAGTACCGTCTCCTCCTGATATCAGTGCGCTGTCCCAGTACCGTCTCCTCCTGATATCAGTGCGCTGTCCCAGTACCGTCTTCTCCTGATATCAGTGAGCTGTCCCAGTACCGTCTCCTCCTGATATCAGTGCGCTGTCCCAGTACCGTCTCCTCCTGATATCAGTGCGCTGTCCCAGTACCGTCTTCTCCTGATATCAACGCGCTGTCCCAGTACCGTCTCCTCCTGATATCAGTGCGCTGTCCCAGTACCGTCTTCTCCTGATATCAACGCGCTGTCCCAGTACCGTCTCCTCCTGATATCAGTGTGCTGTCCCAGTACCGTCTCCTCCTGATATCAGTGCGCTGTCCCAGTACCGTCTCCTCCTGATATCAGTGTGCTGTCCCAGTACCGTCTCCTCCTGATGTCAGTGCGCTGTCCCAGTACCGTCTCCTCCTGATGTCAGTGCGCTGTCCCAGTACCGTCTCCTCCTGATATCAGTGTGCTGTCCCAGTACCGTCTCCTCCTGATATCAGTGCGCTGTCCCAGTACCGTCTCCTCCTGATATCAGTGTGCTGTCCCAGTACCGTCTCCTCCTGATATCAGTGTGCTGTCCCAGTACCGTCTCCTCCTGATATCAGTGCGCTGTCCCAGTACCGTCTCCTCCTGATATCAGTGCGCTGTCCCAGTACCGTCTTCTCCTGATATCAGTGAGCTGTCCCAGTACCGTCTCCTCCTGATATCAGTGCGCTGTCCCAGTACCGTCTCCTCCTGATGTCAGTGCGCTGTCCCAGTACCGTCTCCTCCTGATATCAGTGCGCTGTCCCAGTACCGTCTCCTCCTGATATCAGTGCGCTGTCCCAGTACCGTCTCCTCCTGATATCAGTGCGCTGTCCCAGTACCGTCTTCTCCTGATATCAACGCGCTGTCCCAGTACCGTCTCCTCCTGATATCAGTGCGCTGTCCCAGTGCCGTCTCCTCCTGATATCAGTGCGCTGTCCCAGTACCGTCTCCTCCTGATGTCAGTGCGCTGTCCCAGTACCGTCTTCTCCTGATATCAGTGAGCTGTCCCAGTACCGTCTCCTCCTGATATCAGTGCGCTGTCCCAGTACCGTCTCCTCCTGATGTCAGTGCGCTGTCCCAGTACCGTCTCCTCCTGATATCAGTGCGCTGTCCCAGTACCGTCTCCTCCTGATATCAGTGCGCTGTCCCAGTACCGTCTCCTCCTGATATCAGTGCGCTGTCCCAGTACCGTCTTCTCCTGATATCAACGCGCTGTCCCAGTACCGTCTCCTCCTGATATCAGTGCGCTGTCCCAGTGCCGTCTCCTCCTGATATCAGTGTGCTGTCCCAGTACGGTCTCCTCCTGATGTCAGTGCGCTGTCCCAGTACCGTCTCCTCCTGATATCAGTGCGCTGTCCCAGTACCGTCTCCTCCTGATATCAGTGAGCTGTCCCAGTACCGTCTCCTCCTGATATCAGTGCGCTGTCCCAGTACCGTCTCCTCCTGATGTCAGTGCGCTGTCCCAGTACCGTCTCCTCCTGATATCAGTGCGCTGTCCCAGTACCGTCTCCTCCTGATATCAGTGCGCTGTCCCAGTACCGTCTCCTCCTGATATCAGTGCGCTGTCCCAGTACCGTCTTCTCCTGATATCAACGCGCTGTCCCAGTACCGTCTCCTCCTGATATCAGTGCGCTGTCCCAGTGCCGTCTCCTCCTGATATCAGTGTGCTGTCCCAGTACCGTCTCCTCCTGATGTCAGTGCGCTGTCCCAGTACCTTCTCCTCCTGATATCAGTGCGCTGTCCCAGTACCGTCTCCTCCTGACATCAGGGCGCTGTCCCAGTACCGTCTCCTCCTGACGTCAGTGCGCTGTCCCAGTACCGTCTCCTCCTGATGTCAGTGTGCTGTCCCAATACCGTCTTCTCCTGATATCAGTGCGCTGTCCCAGTACCGTCTCCTCCTGATATCAGTGCGCTGTCCCAGTACCGTCTTCTCCTGATATCAGTGCGCTGTCCCAGTACCGTCTCCTCCTGATATCAGTGCGCTGTCCCAGTACCGTCTCCTCCTGATATCAGTGTGCTGTCCCAGTACCGTCTCCTCCTGATATCAGTGCGCTGTCCCAGTACCGTCTCCTCCTGATATCAGTGCGCTGTCCCAGTACCGTCTCCTCCTGATGTCAGTGCGCTGTCCCAGTACCGTCTCCTCCTGATATCAGTGCGCTGTCCCAGTACCGTCTCCTCCTGATATCAGTGTGCTGTCCCAGTACCGTCTCCTCCTGATATCAGTGCGCTGTCCCAGTACCGTCTCCTCCTGATATCAGTGTGCTGTCCCAGTACCGTCTCCTCCTGATATCAGTGTGCTGTCCCAGTACCGTCTCCTCCTGATATCAGTGTGCTGTCCCAGTACCGTCTCCTCCTGATATCAGTGTGCTGTCCCAGTACCGTCTCCTCCTGATATCAGTGCGCTGTCCCAGTACCGTCTCCTCCTGATATCAGTGTGCTGTCCCAGTACCGTCTCCTCCTGATGTCAGTGCGCTGTCCCAGTACCGTCTCCTCCTGATGTCAGTGCGCTGTCCCAGTACCGTCTCCTCCTGATGTCACTGCGCTGTCCCAGTACCGTCTCCTCCTGATATCAGTGCGCTGTCCCAGTACCGTCTCCTCCTGATGTCAGTGCGCTGTCCCAGTACCGTCTCCTCCTGACATCAGTGCGCTGTCCCAGTACCGTCTCCTCCTGATGTCAGTGCGCTGTCCCAGTACCGTCTCCTCCTGATCTCAGTGCGCTGTCCCAGTACCGTCTCCTCCTGATATCAGTGCGCTGTCCCAGTACCATCTCCTCCTGATGTCAGTGAGCTGTCCCAGTACCGTCTTCTCCTGATATCAGTGAGCTGTCCCAGTACCGTCTTCTCCTGATATCAACGCGCTGTCCCAGTACCGTCTCCTCCTGATATCAGTGTGCTGTCCCAGTGCCGTCTCCTCCTGATATCAGTGTGCTGTCCCAGTACCGTCTTCTCCTGATATCAGTGAGCTGTCCCAGTACCGTCTCCTCCTGATATCAGTGCGCTGTCCCAGTACCGTCTCCTCCTGATGTCAGTGCGCTGTCCCAGTACCGTCTCCTCCTGATATCAGTGCGCTGTCCCAGTACCGTCTCCTCCTGATATCAGTGAGCTGTCCCAGTACCGTCTCCTCCTGATATCAGTGCGCTGTCCCAGTACCGTCTCCTCCTGATATCAGTGCGCTGTCCCAGTACCGTCTCCTCCTGATATCAGTGCGCTGTCCCAGTACCGTCTCCTCCTGATATCAGTGCGCTGTCCCAGTACCGTCTCCTCCTGATATCAGTGAGCTGTCCCAGTACCGTCTCCTCCTGATATCAGTGCGCTGTCCCAGTACCGTCTTCTCCTGATATCAGTGAGCTGTCCCAGTACCGTCTCCTCCTGATGTCAGTGCGCTGTCCCAGTACCGTCTCCTCCTGATATCAGTGCGCTGTCCCAGTACCGTCTCCTCCTGATATCAGTGAGCTGTCCCAGTACCGTCTCCTCCTGATATCAGTGCGCTGTCCCAGTACCGTCTCCTCCTGATGTCAGTGCGCTGTCCCAGTACCGTCTCCTCCTGATATCAGTGCGCTGTCCCAGTACCGTCTCCTCCTGATATCAGTGCGCTGTCCCAGTACCGTCTCCTCCTGATATCAGTGCGCTGTCCCAGTACCGTCTTCTCCTGATATCAACGCGCTGTCCCAGTACCGTCTCCTCCTGATATCAGCGTGCTGTCCCAGTACCGTCTCCTCCTGATATCAGTGCGCTGTCCCAGTACCATCTCCTCCTGATATCAGTGAGCTGTCCCAGTACCGTTTCCTCCTGATGTCAGTGCGCTGTCCCAGTACCGTCTCCTCCTGATATCAGTGCGCTGTCCCAGTACCGTCTCCTCCTGATGTCAGTGCGCTGTCCCAGTACCGTCTCCTCCTGATGTCAGTGTGCTGTCCCAGTACCGTCTCCTCCTGATGTCAGTGCGCTGTCCCAGTACCGTCTCCTCCTGATGTCAGTGTGCTGTCCCAGTACCGTCTCCTCCTGATGTCAGTGCGCTGTCCCAGTACCGTCTCCTCCTGATATCAGTGAGCTGTCCCAGTACCGTCTTCTCCTGATATCAGTGCGCTGTCCCAGTACCGTCTCCTCCTGATATCAGTGCGCTGTCCCAGTACCGTCTTCTCCTGATATCAGTGCGCTGTCCCAGTACCGTCTCCTCCTGATATCAGTGCGCTGTCCCAGTACCGTCTCCTCCTGATATCAGTGTGCTGTCCCAGTACCGTCTCCTCCTGATATCAGTGCGCTGTCCCAGTACCGTCTCCTCCTGATATCAGTGCGCTGTCCCAGTACCGTCTCCTCCTGATGTCAGTGCGCTGTCCCAGTACCGTCTCCTCCTGATATCAGTGCGCTGTCCCAGTACCGTCTCGTCCTGATATCAGTGCGCTGTCCCAGTACCGTCTCCTCCTGATATCAGTGTGCTGTCCCAGTACCGTCTCCTCCTGATATCAGTGTGCTGTCCCAGTACCGTCTCCTCCTGATATCAGTGCGCTGTCCCAGTACCGTCTCCTCCTGATATCAGTGTGCTGTCCCAGTACCGTCTCCTCCTGATATCAGTGCGCTGTCCCAGTACCGTCTCCTCCTGATATCAGTGTGCTGTCCCAGTACCGTCTCCTCCTGATATCAGTGTGCTGTCCCAGTACCGTCTCCTCCTGATATCAGTGCGCTGTCCCAGTACCGTCTTCTCCTGATATCAACGCGCTGTCCCAGTACCGTCTCCTCCTGATATCAGTGTGCTGTCCCAGTACCGTCTCCTCCTGATATCAGTGCGCTGTCCCAGTACCGTCTCCTCCTGATATCAGTGTGCTGTCCCAGTACCGTCTCTCCTGATGTCAGTGCGCTGTCCCAGTACCGTCTCCTCCTGATGTCAGTGTGCTGTCCCAGTACCGTCTCCTCCTGATGTCAGTGCGCTGTCCCAGTACCGTCTCCTCCTGATATCAGTGAGCTGTCCCAGTACCGTCTTCTCCTGATATCAGTGCGCTGTCCCAGTACCGTCTCCTCCTGATATCAGTGCGCTGTCCCAGTACCGTCTTCTCCTGATATCAGTGCGCTGTCCCAGTACCGTCTCCTCCTGATATCAGTGCGCTGTCCCAGTACCGTCTCCTCCTGATATCAGTGTGCTGTCCCAGTACCGTCTCCTCCTGATATCAGTGCGCTGTCCCAGCACCGTCTCCTCCTGATATCAGTGCGCTGTCCCAGTACCGTCTCCTCCTGATGTCAGTGCGCTGTCCCAGTACCGTCTCCTCCTGATATCAGTGCGCTGTCCCAGTACCGTCTCCTCCTGATATCAGTGCGCTGTCCCAGTACCGTCTCCTCCTGATATCAGTGTGCTGTCCCAGTACCGTCTCCTCCTGATATCAGTGTGCTGTCCCAGTACCGTCTCCTCCTGATATCAGTGTGCTGTCCCAGTACCGTCTCCTCCTGATATCAGTGTGCTGTCCCAGTACCGTCTCCTCCTGATATCAGTGCGCTGTCCCAGTACCGTCTCCTCCTGATATCAGTGTGCTGTCCCAGTACCGTCTCCTCCTGATATCAGTGCGCTGTCCCAGTACCGTCTTCTCCTGATATCAACGCGCTGTTCCAGTACCGTCTCCTCCTGATATCAGTGTGCTGTCCCAGTACCGTCTCCTCCTGATATCAGTGCGCTGTCCCAGTACCGTCTCCTCCTAATATCAGTGTGCTGTCCCAGTACCGTCTCCTCCTGATGTCAGTGCGCTGTCCCAGTACCGTCTCCTCCTGATGTCAGTGCGCTGTCCCAGTACCGTCTCCTCCTGATATCAGTGCGCTGTCCCAGAACCGTCTCCTCCTGATATCAGTGCGCTGTCCCAGTACCGTCTCCTCCTGATGTCAGTGCGCTGTCCCAGTACCGTCTCCTCCTGATATCAGTGCGCTGTCCCAGTACCGTCTCCTCCTGATATCAGTGCGCTGTCCCAGTACCGTCTCCTCCTGATATCAGTGTGCTGTCCCAGTACCGTCTCCTCCTGATATCAGTGTGCTGTCCCAGTACCGTCTCCTCCTGATATCAGTGTGCTGTCCCAGTACCGTCTCCTCCTGATATCAGTGTGCTGTCCCAGTACCGTCTCCTCCTGATATCAGTGCGCTGTCCCAGTACCGTCTCCTCCTGATATCAGTGTGCTGTCCCAGTACCGTCTCCTCCTGATGTCAGTGCGCTGTCCCAGTACCGTCTCCTCCTGATGTCAGTGCGCTGTCTCAGTACCGTCTCCTCCTGATGTCAGTGCGCTGTCCCAGTACCGTCTCCTCCTGATATCAGTGCGCTGTCCCAGTACCGTCTCCTCCTGATGTCAGTGCGCTGTCCCAGTACCGTCTCCTCCTGACATCAGTGCGCTGTCCCAGTACCGTCTCCTCCTGATGTCAGTGCGCTGTCCCAGTACCGTCTCCTCCTGATCTCAGTGCGCTGTCCCAGTACCGTCTCCTCCTGATATCAGTGCGCTGTCCCAGTACCATCTCCTCCTGATGTCAGTGAGCTGTCCCAGTACCGTCTTCTCCTGATATCAGTGAGCTGTCCCAGTACCGTCTTCTCCTGATATCAACGCGCTGTCCCAGTACCGTCTCCTCCTGATATCAGTGTGCTGTCCCAGTGCCGTCTCCTCCTGATATCAGTGTGCTGTCCCAGTACCGTCTTCTCCTGATATCAGTGAGCTGTCCCAGTACCGTCTCCTCCTGATATCAGTGCGCTGTCCCAGTACCGTCTCCTCCTGATGTCAGTGCGCTGTCCCAGTACCGTCTCCTCCTGATATCAGTGCGCTGTCCCAGTACCCTCTCCTCCTGATATCAGTGAGCTGTCCCAGTACCGTCTCCTCCTGATATCAGTGCGCTGTCCCAGTACCGTCTCCTCCTGATATCAGTGCGCTGTCCCAGTACCGTCTCCTCCTGATATCAGTGCGCTGTCCCAGTACCGTCTCCTCCTGATATCAGTGCGCTGTCCCAGTACCGTCTCCTCCTGATATCAGTGAGCTGTCCCAGTACCGTCTCCTCCTGATATCAGTGCGCTGTCCCAGTACCGTCTCCTCCTGATATCAGTGAGCTGTCCCAGTACCGTCTCCTCCTGATATCAGTGCGCTGTCCCAGTACCGTCTCCTCCTGATGTCAGTGCGCTGTCCCAGTACCGTCTCCTCCTGATATCAGTGCGCTGTCCCAGTACCGTCTCCTCCTGATATCAGTGCGCTGTCCCAGTACCGTCTCCTCCTGATATCAGTGCGCTGTCCCAGTACCGTCTTCTCCTGATATCAACGCGCTGTCCCAGGACCGTCTCCTCCTGATATCAGTGTGCTGTCCCAGTACCGTCTCCTCCTGATATCAGTGCGCTGTCCCAGTACCATCTCCTCCTGATATCAGTATGCTGTCCCAGTACCGTCTCCTCCTGATGTCAGTGCGCTGTCCCAGTACCGTCTCCTCCTGATATCAGTGCGCTGTCCCAGTACCGTCTCCTCCTGATGTCAGTGCGCTGTCCCAGTACCGTCTCCTCCTGATGTCAGTGTGCTGTCCCAGTACCGTCTCCTCCTGATGTCAGTGCGCTGTCCCAGTACCGTCTCCTCCTGATGTCAGTGTGCTGTCCCAGTACCGTCTCCTCCTGATGTCAGTGCGCTGTCCCAGTACCGTCTCCTCCTGATATCAGTGAGCTGTCCCAGTACCGTCTTCTCCTGATATCAGTGCGCTGTCCCAGTACCGTCTCCTCCTGATATCAGTGCGCTGTCCCAGTACCGTCTCCTCCTGACGTCAGTGCGCTGTCCCAGTACCGTCTCCTCCTGATATCAGTGCGCTGTCCCAGTACCGTCTCCTCCTGATATCAGTGTGCTGTCCCAGTACCGTCTCCTCCTGATATCAGTGCGCTGTCCCAGTACCGTCTCCTCCTGATATCAGTGTGCTGTCCCAGTACCGTCTCCTCCTGATGTCAGTGCGCTGTCCCAGTACCGTCTCCTCCTGATGTCAGTGTGCTGTCCCAGTACCGTCTCCTCCTGATGTCAGTGCGCTGTCCCAGTACCGTCTCCTCCTGATATCAGTGAGCTGTCCCAGTACCGTCTTCTCCTGATATCAGTGCGCTGTCCCAGTACCGTCTCCTCCTGATATCAGTGCGCTGTCCCAGTACCGTCTTCTCCTGATATCAGTGCGCTGTCCCAGTACCGTCTCCTCCTGATATCAGTGCGCTGTCCCAGTACCGTCTCCTCCTGATATCAGTGTGCTGTCCCAGTACCGTCTCCTCCTGATATCAGCGCGCTGTCCCAGTACCATCTCCTCCTGATATCAGTGCGCTGTCCCAGTACCGTCTCCTCCTGATGTCAGTGCGCTGTCCCAGTACCGCCTCCTCCTGATATCAGTGTGCTGTCCCAGTAACATCTCCTCCTGATATCAGTGCGCTGTCCCAGTACCGTCTCCTCCTGATATCAGTGTGCTGTCCCAGTACCGTCTCCTCCTGATATCAGTGCGCTGTCCCAGTACCGTCTCCTACTGATATCAGTGCGCTGTCCCAGTACCGTCTCCTCCTGATATCAGTGCGCTGTCCCAGTACCGTTTCCTCCTGATATCAGTGCGCTGTCCCAGTACCGTCTCCTCCTGATATCAGTGTGCTGTCCCAGTACCGTCTCCTCCTGATATCAGTGTGCTGTCCCAGTACCGTCTCCTCCTGATATCAGTGTGCTGTCCCAGTACCGTCTCCTCCTGATATCAGTGTGCTGTCCCAGTACCGTCTTCTCCTGATATCAACGCGCTGTCCCAGTACCGTCTCCTCCTGATATCAGTGTGCTGTCCCAGTACCGTCTCCTCCTGATATCAGTGCGCTGTCCCAGTACCGTCTTCTCCTGATATCAACGCGCTGTCCCAGTACCGTCTCCTCCTGATATCAGTGTGCTGTCCCAGTACCGTCTCCTCCTGATATCAGTGCGCTGTCCCAGTACCGTCTCCTCCTGATATCAGTGTGCTGTCCCAGTACCGTCTCCTCCTGATGTCAGTGCGCTGTCCCAGTACCGTCTCCTCCTGATGTCAGTGCGCTGTCCCAGTACCGTCTCCTCCTGATATCAGTGCGCTGTCCCAGTACCGTCTCCTCCTGATATCAGTGCGCTGTCCCAGTACCGTCTCCTCCTGATATCAGTGTGCTGTCCCAGTACCGTCTCCTCCTGATATCAGTGTGCTGTCCCAGTACCGTCTCCTCCTGATATCAGTGCGCTGTCCCAGTACCGTCTCCTCCTGATATCAGTGCGCTGTCCCAGTACCGTCTTCTCCTGATATCAGTGAGCTGTCCCAGTACCGTCTCCTCCTGATATCAGTGCGCTGTCCCAGTACCGTCTCCTCCTGATGTCAGTGCGCTGTCCCAGTACCGTCTCCTCCTGATATCAGTGCGCTGTCCCAGTACCGTCTCCTCCTGATATCAGTGTGCTGTCCCAGTACCGTCTCCTCCTGATATCAGTGCGCTGTCCCAGTACCGTCTCCTCCTGATATCAGTGCGCTGTCCCAGTACCGTCTCCTCCTGATATCAGTGCGCTGTCCCAGTACCGTTTCCTCCTGATATCAGTGCGCTGTCCCAGTACCGTCTCCTCCTGATATCAGTGTGCTGTCCCAGTACCGTCTCCTCCTGATATCAGTGTGCTGTCCCAGTACCGTCTCCTCCTGATATCAGTGTGCTGTCCCAGTACCGTCTCCTCCTGATATCAGTGTGCTGTCCCGGTACCGTCTTCTCCTGATATCAACGCGCTGTCCCAGTACCGTCTCCTCCTGATATCAGTGTGCTGTCCCAGTACCGTCTCCTCCTGATATCAGTGCGCTGTCCCAGTACCGTCTTCTCCTGATATCAACGCGCTGTCCCAGTACCGTCTCCTCCTGATATCAGTGTGCTGTCCCAGTACCGTCTCCTCCTGATATCAGTGCGCTGTCCCAGTACCGTCTCCTCCTGATATCAGTGTGCTGTCCCAGTACCGTCTCCTCCTGATGTCAGTGCGCTGTCCCAGTACCGTCTCCTCCTGATGTCAGTGCGCTGTCCCAGTACCGTCTCCTCCTGATATCAGTGCGCTGTCCCAGTACCGTCTCCTCCTGATATCAGTGCGCTGTCCCAGTACCGTCTCCTCCTGATATCAGTGTGCTGTCCCAGTACCGTCTCCTCCTGATATCAGTGTGCTGTCCCAGTACCGTCTCCTCCTGATATCAGTGCGCTGTCCCAGTACCGTCTCCTCCTGATATCAGTGCGCTGTGCCAGTACCGTCTCCTCCTGATATCAGTGCGCTGTCCCAGTACCGTCTTCTCCTGATGTCAGTGTGCTGTCCCAGTACCGTCTCCTCCTGATGTCAGTGCGCTGTCCCAGTACCGTCTCCTCCTGATATCAGTGCGCTGTCCCAGTACCGTCTACTCCTGATATCAGTGTGCTGTCCCAGTACCGTCTCCTCCTGATATCAGTGCGCTGTCCCAGTACCGTCTTCTCCTGATATCAACGCGCTGTCCCAGTACCGTCTCCTCCTGATATCAGTGCGCTGTCCCAGTGCCGTCTCCTCCTGATATCAGTGTGCTGTCCCAGTACCGTCTCCTCCTGATGTCAGTGCGCTGTCCCAGTACCGTCTCCTCCTGATATCAGTGCGCTGTCCCAGTACCGTCTCCTCCTGACGTCAGTGCGCTGTCCCAGTACCGTCTCCTCCTGATGTCAGTGTGCTGTCCCAATACCGTCTTCTCCTGATATCAGTGCGCTGTCCCAGTACCGTCTCCTCCTGATATCAGTGCGCTGTCCCAGTACCGTCTTCTCCTGATATCAGTGCGCTGTCCCAGTACCGTCTCCTCCTGATATCAGTGCGCTGTCCCAGTACCGTCTCCTCCTGATATCAGTGCGCTGTCCCAGTACCGTCTCCTCCTGATATCAGTGCGCTGTCCCAGTACCGTCTCCTCCTGATATCAGTGCGCTGTCCCAGTACCGTCTCCTCCTGATATCAGTGCGCTGTCCCAGTACCGTCTCCTCCTGATATCAGTGCGCTGTCCCAGTACCGTCTCCTCCTGATATCAGTGCGCTGTCCCAGTACCGTCTCCTCCTGATGTCAGTGCGCTGTCCCAGTACCGTCTCCTCCTGATATCAGTGCGCTGTCCCAGTACCGTCTCCTCCTGATATCAGTGTGCTGTCCCAGTACCGTCTCCTCCTGATATCAGTGCGCTGTCCCAGTAACGTCTCCTCCTGATGTCAGTGCGCTGTCCCAGTGCCGTCTCCTCCTGATATCAGTGCGCTGTCCCAGTACCGTCTCCTCCTGATGTCAGTGCGCTGTCCCAGTGCCGTCTCCTCCTGATATCAGTGCGCTGTCCCAGTACCGTCTCCTCCTGATATCAGTGCGCTGTCCCAGTACCGTCTCCTCCTGATATCAGTGCGCTGTCCCAGTACCGTCTCCTCCTGATATCAGTGCGCTGTCCCAGTAACGTCTCCTCCTGATGTCAGTGCGCTGTCCCAGTAACGTCTCCTCCTGACATCAGCGCGCTGGTCCTGTCCCATCATCTCCTGATGGCAGCGCGCTAACCCAAGACAACATTTATTTTTTTAAAAACAGAATAGCCTTCCCGCCAGAAGCAGCAGCAGAGAGCAGGTCATGCACCCAGCACGTATACTAACGTCACGCGGTCTGTGCTTTTGGCACAAAATCACGACGGAGAGATTCCTCCATTTTGTAGCAGCCACACTGATGCAGAATCCGCATTGGTCACTCCTTGGCACTGACTCCGGAAGCAAAAGTCTGAGATTTGGTTAACGCCTGCAGATTCAGTTCCCCCCCTCAACGGACCTCTGACTGATTGTGAAGAGGTGGAATAGACTTTTTCACTGTGGGAGTACTGAGGGAGAAATGGACTTCAGGGGGGAGGGATGTTATTGTGGTCATGAAGGACACGGGGGATCGTTAATATATCTCCCCATGGGCTTCGCGGAACATGAATTCCCTTATTACGTGGGCGATAGCCCACCCAATAGGAGAGGTACATCTGGAACTTAAAACCTGCTGCTCCAACCTGGACTGGTATCTCCGTAGGTCCCTGGGCTTAGACACAAGTGTTGTAAGACGCAGCCTTGGCCTTTTTTGTTACTGCAATAAAAGGATTAATTAATGGAAGACTGACCTTGGCAAAGTTATTACACTATCCAATGAGTCCAGCTGCAAAGTGTGCCTGTGTGAACATTGGGTGAGGGCAGGATAGGGCTTGCTAATGGTAGTCCCCACAGTTGAACAGTTCCACACTAGGGGACAGGAAAGGGAGGAGAGTAGACAAAGTCCTGAGAGAGACCGACAAAAAAATGAAGATAGAAGTAATGAGTCAGAACTGGAGTGGTAGACAAAAGTTGCAGAGCATAGAAAAATGAAGGAATTGAGTTGAACAGAAGACCTTACTTCAGGTGTATTGTATCGAATGGATGAGAAACACATTTTAAAAATAAATTGTGGATGTTTGTTTATTTGAGAAGTGCACAATTAGGGAATAAGGAATTGCTAAACATCAGTTTGATTCCACCCAGAGTGCAAAATACTTCCAAACTCTTGGCTAAGGGGAACACAGGAAAGAATTGTTAATTAATTAATTTTATATTATATTATTTTTTGAAGGATTTGAAAATGAACCATCGAATCAGGTTGAACACCCAGAACTTTCTGTCATAAAGTGTTGTATTAAGAAAGTAATACAATGAAAGTAATTCACCTGAGGAAGGAGCAGCGCTCCGAAAGCTAGTGACATCGAAACAAACCTGTTGGACTTTAACCTGGTGTTGTAAGACTTCGTACTGTGCTCACCCCAGTCCAACGCCGGCATCTCCACATTAAGAAAGTAGATCAAATACAAAGAAGCTGATGATTACCTTTCAATGAATCTATGTGAGGAGGAATATATAATTACATGCCTTGTTTATGGGTTTGTGGCTTTTGAAAAATATTTAAAACATTTTAAAGAAAACCCAAAAGGGAAATATATCAGCACCACATTTACTTGGAGTCTACCAAAATAAATAAACCTACCTTTCAATCTGGACCATTTTACAATTGACTCTGAATCAATATTCAACGGATGTATTTTGTTAACACCAGCACATCTATTTAAATTAGTTTTGCATCAGAAGGAAACCACTTGAGAGTTAAAAATAGATGGGTACAGCATGATTTCATTTGTCTTCCCAAAAGCTCCCCGCAAAAGCTGAAATCATCTCAACCCAAATGTCTGTAAGTTAGATGATTTACTTCTTCTAAATTTGAAATATGGTTTCATGTTCTCATTAAATCCATTAAGGGGTTCTGAGTGCTGAACTTCATAGAGACATGTGGAAACATGAAACTTACCACAAACGTTTTAGTTGGCATTGCTGTGTTCATAAAATATTCGCCGAGAAAGCTCATGTGCAGCACCTGGGAATGGTTTCACTACATTAAAGGTGCTACATAAATGCAAGTTGTTGTTTTTGCGTTGGATCTGAAATATTTGCCTTCCATTGGTTGGTGACATTTAATGACTTTATACAAATATGGTTTCATTCTCCTTGGTTGTCTTCAGATCTGCAACAGTCATGGAGTATAAGCTTGGTCTGATAGAGCTGCATTTCAGATCATGAGCTCAATTTTTTCATCATAAATTAGTCTTTGTATATATTGGGTGACAGAGTACTTAGTCCTTCAGGTCTGTCACATTCCAAGAATATATTGGCTCCCTCAGTCTTTCTGTGGAATATGCTGAAATCAGAGAATCTGGAGCTGATTTGTGGGGCAAGAATTTAGATGTGATATCAAAGTTCCCACCCACTGATTGGAGAACCACTGGGAACCACAGGCCGCCTTTCAACCTGAGTTCACTGCAATTTCAGGCACTTCACTGGACAGCACTGGGCCTCCCATTGAATCAAGTCCATAAAAGGAGGGAAATTCCGCCCCTAAGAGCTGCAGTCCAATCAGAGACTGGCAGAAACATCAGGCGCCATGGCCACTGCTGGGAACACACTGGAGTCTTCACTAGAGATCATTGCCTGATCCCTGGAGAGGGGTAAGTGGGGTAGAATAGGGGCCACAGGAAGGGGATCACTGGTAATGGGGGAAGAGGGTCAGATGCAAGTGAAACGGTGGTGACTTTCATCAGGCCTCCCGATGCTGGGTCCCTTGATCAAGCACTGAATGTCTATGAAGAAGGAACCTCCACCAGTGCACTGGAAGACTGGTGGAGAAGCTGGCAGGGTTTGCTGGGCATCTTTTAGGAGGCATGGGAAACCCAAGCGAATCTCGGTCAATCCCAGAGCCTCCATTAAATCCCAGTGGACTCAGGGATAATTGGATTTTAATGGCTCTTAATCATAGAATCATAGAATTTACAGTGCAGAAGGAAGCCATTAATGAACCTAATTCACATTCTGCCGTTTGTGGACGAGTTTCCCACGTCAACCCCTTCCTGCCGTTCTCCTAATCTGGGTCAGTTTTGCCACCGTCGGGAGTCGGACATGCAGCCACCTGTACGATTCTTCGGGATCACCCGTGACCTTGCTTGCTCATGCGGGCTCCACTAAGTTCTGCACTCGGTCTCTGATAAGGGTAGTTGCTTCATTTGAGATTATTATTTGGACTGAACTTTAAGTAGTGTGATAAATTCCAACAATGAGTAAAAATAGTTGGTGCCGTAATTGTTCAGTTGAGATTTAAAACTTGGGGCCTAGCTCTTGGAACCGTGCATTAAGAGTAGAAAACAATGTGGTTTGGTGACATGGGTAGGTGGTGGGTAGCGCAATTGCAATTGTCCCACCCACTGCCATCAGTTGGAGATCACATTTGTATTGATTTTGTGAGTTGTTTTTTCAGCCAGTGCTCATTGATTGCGGGAAGCAGGACTTCCAGTGGTGGCCATGATCTGATCGGTCACACACAAGGTGGCTTGGAGGTGTTGGTCTTGGCCCTTTCTACCAGTTAATGGGAGATTTTTGTGGGAAAAATGAGAAGTGAGTAGAGGGTGGTGGAATGTTGGTGGGTTTCACACTCTGCAAAAGTCGGTGAGAGCCCTAGCTCTGGAGTTGGAGGACACGCGTGATGCAGCATCAGTGGAAAAAAATGGAGGAGGGTGAAGGGTCGTCGTCGTCGTCTGCCGCACTGCCTGTGGAGCAGTTGATGGACTTTATTAAGGGAGCGTTTTGCCAACAGTGAAAAGATATGCAGGGAGACTGGGCTGGTGCGATTGAGGGAGCAGTAGCCCCTCTTCAGGGGACTTTGGATGGGGTGGCGAAGCACCTGGAGTTGCAAGGTGTGACAATCCAAGGGGTGGAAAGGGCAGTGTCAGATTATAGTGACCGGATTGTGTCACTGGAGGCAGAAATGGCAATGCTGGGGTAGGGCTGCAGGGTGCTGTGAGCAAGGAGGCAGAATTTGCGAATTGTAGGCCTGCCGAAGGGTGCGGAGGCAACGAGTGCCACGGGCTCTGTTTCAAGGATTTCAATAAGTTGGTCGAGGTGAGGCTCTTCGAGAAGACCCAGAGTTGGATTGTGCCCATCGGTCACTGAGGCAGAGGCTGAGAGCTGGGGAGCCATTGTGGGCGGTGATTGTGGGTTTGCACAAGTGCCAGGACAAGGAGAAGATTCTGAGCTGGGCGAAGACAACTTGAGGCTGTAGCTGGGAGAGGAATCGGATCTGGATCTATCAGGACATTGGTGCTGACCTGGCCAAACAACGGGCAGGAATCAATAAGGCCAAGGTGGTGCTCTTTCGGAGCAAGGTTCACTTTGGGGTGTTGTACCTGGTCAAGCTCTGGGTGGCATTTAAAGGCAGAGACCATAATTGTACGATGCCGGGGGAGGAGGATGACTTTGTCAAGGAGCATGGGTTGGGGAGGGCTAATGTTGGAAAATTTTGTATGTTTCATGACTTGTTATGTATATGCTAATTTTGTAATTGTTATGTTGTTGCTCTTTGTACATGTTGGGTTTTGGTATAGTTCTGTGGAGTTATATGTGATGTGGAGATGCAGGCAATGGACTGGGGTGAGCACAGTAAGAAGTCCTACAACACCAGATTAAAGTCCAACAGGTTTGTTTCAAATCACTAGCTTTCGGAGCACTGCTCCTTCCTCAGGTGAATTCACCTGAGGAAGGAGCACTGCTCCGAAAGCTAGTGATTCTAAACAAACCTGTTGGACCTTAACCTGGTGTTGTAAGACTCCTTACGGAGTTAAATGTGTGTGTGTTCGGTTGTTATTTGCACATGTTACTTTTGTATGGGATCCCTCACGGCACTGAGGACCCGGCTTTGATACCGGCCCCGGAATATTATCTGTGTGGAGTTTGCACATTCTCCCTGTGTCTGCATGAGTCTCACTCCACAACACAAAAAAAAGAGATTGCAAGGTGAATGAATTAGCCACGCTTAATGGCCCCTGAATTGGAAAAAAAAAGAATTGGATACTCTAAATTAAACAAAAAGGTTTTGTATGGGATTAAGTCGATGATTTGATTTGATTTGATTTATTATTGTCACATATACAGTGAAAAGTATTGTTTCTTGCATGCTATACAGACAATGCATACTGTAAATAGGGGAGGAAGGAGAGACTACAGAATGTAATGTTACAGTCATAAGTATGGTGTAGAGAAAAGACCAACTTAATACGAGGTAGGTCCATTCAAAAGTCTGAAGGCAGCAGGGAAGAAGCTGTTCTTGAGTCGGTTGGTACGTGACCTCAAACTTTAGTATCTTTTTCCTGACGGAAGAAAGTGGAAGAGAGTATGTCCGTGTGCATGGGGTCCTTAATTATGCTGGCTGCCTTTCCGAAGCAGCGGGAATTATCGACACAGTCAATGGATGGGAGGCTGGTTTGCGTGATGGACGGGGCTACGTTCACAACCTTTTGTAGTTTCCTGCGGTCTTGGGCAGAGCAGGAACCATACCAAGCTGTGATACAACCAGAAAGAATGCTTTTATGGTGCATCTGTAAAGGTTGGTGAGAGTCGTAGCTGACATGACAAATTTCCTTAGTCTTCTGAGAAAGTAAAGTCGTTGGAGGGCTTTCTTAACTATAGTGTCGGCATGGGGGGGGCGCGGTCAGAACAGGTTGTTAGTGATCTGGACACCTAAAAACAGAGGGGATGAAGGGATGGCATGAAGTTGGGGGGGTTTCTGGGCAACGGTTTTCAAGTACCTGTCAGAGATAGTGGGGGTGAGGATATCGCTGTGCTTTTTGGTGGCGTTTTTTGGCGTTTCGGATTTGACGGAGCTGTTGGATGGGAAGGGGGCCAATGCCTTCGCCTCTCTGATTGCCCGGCAGCGATCATATTGAGCTGGAGATCGGCAACGCCGCTGGGAGTTTCGGCATGATTGGGGGAATTATATGAGTTCTTAAGTTTGGAGAAGATTAAGTTTGTTCTTAGGGGGTCAGAGGTTTTATGCGCATTGAAGGCTTTTTCTGTCCTTGTTTGAAGATCTATTTGTTGTCAGTGGGTGGGGCAGGGATGAGGGGTGTTGGGCTAGTTCAGGAGAGAAAAAGGGGGAAAATTGACAAGCTGTCATTGGGTTGTTATTGATTGTGTTTGGAATAAAATATCTATATTCTTTAATTGATTGTGGGAAGCAGTGGGGGTGGGGCCAGGTGGACTAATAGCGAGCTGGAAGTGAAATTTGTGCATGGGTACAGTTTGGTCATTTCTACATGCCGTTCTGGTGCACCGTCCTTTAACCTTCCACCATTTGTGGTCGATATCAGTCACCAGGCCTACATCTGCGCTGCTCCTCCAAGTCCCTCTACTCACTACATCTCCCCAGTCTTCAAATCCTCCTGACATCCTCTGTTATTGGCTACTGCTTGAGCGGTCACCTTTTTGAAGTGAATGTTTTCTGCTATTTCTCAAGTTTCAATCAATGCACCTCAGATTTATGATTCTGAGCTTGTCTGAACCATTTTTCAGATAAAACAGCAAATTGTCTTTAAATATGATCTGGCTGATTCTATTATTAATGTCTACATCTCTGTATACTTTTCAATAGTTTTTAAATTGCCCAGTCAATTTCAAAGTGTTATATTTCAATGTTGCCGCCAAAAGAAAAGATTTGGAAGTGCCCACACTCTGGATTCTTGTAAAACGTGGGATGAGAGGTTTATTAAGGATGTTGCTCATACAATCAAGGTGGTGATTACACATCATGTAATGGAGAACCAACAAGAATATATTCCCAGATATATAACACCCCTCTCTCTTTACTTCATAAGTGCAACGCCAACAATTAACATTTATTCATCAGAGCCCCGATATGTTATTTTTAAACACATGTACAACTCCATAAGACAGTCTTTGTGGTGGACATCTGTTCCTTTATGGTAGAATTTGGTGTTCTTTAACTCAGCTATTTGCGACCTGGAAGTGTCCTCATTTCTTTCGGTAGATGGTACTTCTAGGGCAGGATTCTCTGACCCCCTGCCGGGTCGGAGAATCGCCGGGGGGCAGCGTGAATCCCGCCCCCGCCGGCCGCCGAATTCTCCGGCACCGGAGATTTGGCGGGGGCGGGAATCGCGCCGCGCCGGTCGGCGGGCTCCCCCCCCCCCCCCCCCCCCGGTGATTCTCCGGCCCGAGCTGCTGTCATAGAAGTCCAGAGCAGCAGTAACCTTCAGGGCGACAGGCAATGGATGATCTCTCAGACCGACTCTTGCCTCACCTGGCCCAGGTTGTATTATAAAGTCCGGAAAGGAGTCCACACCGAGCTGAACAGGAAAAAGGTTTAATGCAACAGAACAAGAGTACAGAGCAGTTACTCAACTACAGGAGCCAGCTCACAGTTCATGGCCCTCTGATATTTATACTGACGTAAATATCAAAACACGAACCGGACGCTTGGGATGCGGAACCGCGGTCTGAAGATCCTGTGCCTATAGCACATTTGCCCTATGTCGGGCAACCGCAATTCCAATCTAGTCCATAGTCACCGACCCATCAGGGAAGCTCCCCAGGGGCAATCTCTGTAGCTGTAAGGGGGTAGTCTGGTAAGCTAATGGGCTAGCCTGGTATCCAACAATCCAGTGCCCTGTTTCCTCAAACCGTGCTTCAGGCTCCGTCCGGCACGTTCGGGCAACCCGTTCGATGCTGGATGGTAGGGGGCCGTCCTGACATGGTGGACCTCGTTGGAGCACAAGAAGGCCGATAATCTTGGCTCATGAACGACGGCCCATTATCGGACACAAGGACCTGGGAATCCCGTGGGTGGAGAAAGAGAGGGGGAGTTTCTCATTCGTCATTGCGGCATTCGGTAGACCTCCATCCACTTGGAGTGCGCGTCGATTAGCAGCAGAAACATGGAGCCCAGAAAGGGACCAGAAAAAGGACACAGGCCCCAACGATGGACAGGCCATTCCAACATGTGCAGAGGCGCAGCAACACACTGGTGGTCCACTGTCTTGATTTTGTGTCCATATCAGACCATCAGACATAGCTCCAAGCTAAATCTTCTCAGGGATTACCACCCGGGCTTCCCAGAGTAAGACCCCATCTTCCCCACTTAACTCAGTCAACTTGGTGGTGAAGGCCTTCAGCTCCCTAGATCTGCAGTGCTGCCAATGAGGATGACAATTCGCAGCTTCGCCAAACCCCCAGGATTCAATGTCTCCATTCACGGATACGCGAGGCCGTGACAGAAAGAATATCCATAAAATTTAATACGCCCGATAATCCATCGACACGGTGGGGAGGCACTGACTCCGAGGTCAATGGCAGGTGACTTAGTGCGTTGGCGTGGGAAATCTGGGTCCAAATGCGGTGGCCGAGCATGTATTCATAAGCCGCTAGTAGCAATGCCCAGCATTGGATTCGAGCCGAGGTTATGGACGGAATGGCCATATCTTTTTTAAAAAGGCCAAGCAGAGGTTTGTGGTCGGTGATCAATAAGAAATGTCGTCCGTACACAAATTATTGTAATTTCTTGATGGCATAGATCACCACCAAGCCTTCTTTCTCTATGTGGGAATAGCGGCGCTCAGCCCCTGACAGAATCCTGGAATCAAATAGGCCACTCTGAGCTATCCAGTATTTGATGCACCAACACTGCTCCAATCCCATACGGGGAGGCGTCCCAGGTGACAATCAAAGGTTTTCGAGGGTCATAGTGTGTCAGCAAGCCCGAGGTTGCGAGGCACCTCTTTATTCACGGAAAGGCGGCTTCTTGGTTGGGCCCCCAATGCCATTCAGAGTTTTTCCTCAAAAGAGAATGTAGAGGGGCCAGAATAACAGCCACGTGTGGGACGAAGTTTCAATAATAATTAACGAGGCCTCAAAACAACCTCAGAGTCGTGGCGTCAGTGAGAGCTGGAGCCATTTGGATGGCCTTCAGTTGTTCCTAGACCACATTGCGCACTTGAAAAACGCATTTCTTCTTTTTTTTTAGAAAATAGTTTATTGAGGCATTTATAGGTTTAATATTTTTAACATTCTAAACAGTGAGATCCAACACAAGCAAAACCCCCACAATAACACACCCTAATCTCCTCAGCCCTAAACCCCAACTACCCCTTTCCCCTCTCGCCACCCCCCCCCCCCCCGCCTCCCCCCCCCCCCCCCGCCTCCCCCCCCCCCCCCCCCCCGATGATCGTTTTTCCATGACGAAGTCGATGAACGGCTGCCACCTCCGAGCGAACCCCTTGAGGCGAAGTTAATCTTTTCTAGCCTAAGAAACCCTGCCATGTCACTGTCCCAAACCCCTAACTTTGGAGTCTCCGAGTCCCTCCATTCCAGCAAAATCCGTCTCCGGGCCACCAGGGAGGCAAAGGCCAAAACATCGGACTTTCTGCCCCCCTCTCCGGGTTCCCGGATCTTCCGACACTCCAAATATTGCCATCTCTGGACTCAGAGTCACCCTCCCTTCCAGGACCAATTGACATGACATCTGAAAATCCCTGCCAAAATCCCCTCAGCCTCGGACATGCCCAAAACACATGTACATGGTTCGCAGGACTTCCCACCACACCACCCACATCTGTCCTCCACCTCCTCAAAAAGCCTACTCATTCGGGCCACAGTCATATGAGCCCTGTGGACCACCTTGAACTGGATCAGGCTAAACCTGGCACACAACGGGGATGCATGTGGCAGGGGGATGGGAACCGATGCAGGAAGTTGGAAGGTAGTAAAACAGGGACAGAAATAAAAGGCAGTAAGGGGGAAAGTGTAAGGCAGAGAAGCCATAGTCAAAATTCAAAAAGGGTGACAGTACAAGGTACAGTGACTGAGGGGAGCTCAGTGAATAGGACCAGGAATACTAAAAGAAATAAAACGGGAAGTGAAAACATTAATGGTAAGCGATGCGGCAGGTTGTTACAGGAAGATATGGGTTCGACGACAAGGAAATTAGGAGAAAGGTTAAGAGGAAATATAACTTAGGAGAGGTTACTGATCGAGGTGTTAAGATTCAGAACAGAGGTAAAAAAGCCAACATAAGTGTACTTTACCTGAATGCTCGTAGTATTCGGAATAAGGGAAATGAGTTGATGGCGCAAATCATCGTGAATGACTATGATTTAGTGGCCATTACTGAAACATGGTTAAAGGATGGTCACGACTGGGAGTTAAATATCCGAGGGTATCAAACTTTTCGGAAGGACAGAGTGGATGGTAAGGGAGGTGGTGTAGCTCTGTTATTTAAGGATGACATCCGGGCAACAGTAAGGGATGACATCGGTGCTATGGAGGATAAGGTTGAATCCATTTGGGTGGAAATCAGGAATAGTAAGGCGAAAAAGTCACTGATAGGAGTAATCTACAGGCCACCAAATAGTAACATTATGGTGGGGCAGGCAATAAACAAAGAAATAACAGATGCATGTAGAAATGGTACAGCAGTTATCATGGGGGACTTTAATCTACATGTTGATTGGTTTAACCAGGTCGGTCAAGGCAGCCTTGAGGAGGAGTTTATAGAATGTATCCGCGATAGTTTCCTAGAACAGTATGCAATGGAACCTACGAGGGAACAAGTGGTCCTAGATCTGGTCCTGTGTGATGACACAGGATTGATTCAGGATCTCCTAGTTAGGAATCCTCTCGGAAGGAGCGATCACAATATGGTGGAATTTAAAATACAGATGGAGAGTGAGAAGGTAAAATCAAGCACTAGTGTTTTGTGCTTAAACAAAGGAGATTACAATGGGATGAGAGAAGAACTATCTAAGGTAGACTGGGAGCAAAGACTTTATAGTGAAACAGTTGAGGAACACCTTCCAAGTGATTTTTCACAATGCTCAGCAAAGATTTATACCAACAAAAAGGAAGGACGGTAAAAAGAGGGAAAATCGACCGTGGATAGCTAAGGAAATAAGGGAGAGTATCAAATTGAAGGAAAAAACATACAAAGTAGCAAAGATCAGTGGGAGACTAGAGGACTGGGAAATCTTTAGGGGGCAACAGAAAGCTACTAAAAAAGCTATAAAGAAGAGTAAGATAGATTATGAGAGTAAACTTGCTCAGAATATAAAAACAGATAGTAAAAGTTTCTACAAATACATAAACAAAAAAGAGTGACTAAGGTAAATATTGGTCCTTTAGAGGATGAGAAGGGAGATTTAAGAATGGGAGATGAGGAAATGGCTGAGGAACTGAACAGGTTTTTTGGGTCGGTCTTCACAGTGGAAGACACAAATAACATGCCAGTGACTGATGGAAATGAGGCTATGACAGGTGAGGACCTTGAGAGGATTGTTATCACCAAGGAGGTAGTGATGGACAAGCTAATGGGGCTAAAGGTAGACAAGTCTCCTGGACCTGATGGAATGCATCCCAGAGTGCTAAAAGAGATGGCTAGGGAAATTGCAAATGCACTAGTGATAATTTACCAAAATTCACTAGACTCTGGGGTGGTCCCGGCGGATTGGAAATTAGCAAACGTTTAAAAAAGGAGGTAGGCAGAAAGCGGGTAATTATAGCCCAGTGAGCTTAACTTTGGTAGTAGGGAAGATGCTGGAATCTATCATCAAGGAAGAAATAGCGAGGCATCTGGATGGAAATTGTCCCATTGGACAGGCACAGCATGGGTTCATAAAGGGCAGGTCGTGCCTAACTAATTTAGTGGAATTTTTTGAGGACGTTAACAGTGCGGTAGATAACGGGGAGCCAATGGATGTGGTATATCTGGATTTCCAGAAAGCCTTTGACAAGGTGCCACACAAAAGGTTGTTGCATAAGATAAAGATGCATGGCATTAAGGGGAAAGTAGTAGCATGGATAGAGGATTGGTTAATTAATAGAAAGCAAAGAGTGGGGATTAATGGGTGTTTCTCTGGTTGGCAATCAGTAGCTAGTGGTGTCCCTCAGGGATCAGTGTTGGGCCCACAACTGTTCACAATTTACATAGATGATTTGGAGTTAGGGACCAAGGGCAATGTGTCCAAGTTTGCAGACGACACTAAGATAAGTGGTAAAGCAAAAAGTACAGAGGATACTGGAAGTCTGCAGAGGGATTTGGATAGGCTAAGTGAATGGGCTAGGGTCTGGCAGATGGAATACAATGTTGACAAATGTGAGGATATCCATTTTGGTAGGAATAACAGCAAAAGGGATTATTATTTAAATGATAAAATATTAAAACATGCTGCTGTGCAGAGAGACCTGGGTGTGCTAGTGCATGAGTCGCAAAAAGTTGGTTTTCAGGTGCAACAGGTGATTAAGAAGGCAAATGGAATTTTGTCCTTCATTGCTAGAGGGATGGAGTTTAAGACTAGGGAGGTTCTGCTGCAATTGTATAAGGTGTTAGTGAGGCCACACCTGGAGTATTGTGTTCAGTTTTGGTCTCCTTACTTGAGAAAGGACGTACTGGCACTGGAGGGTGTGCAGAGGAAATTCACTAGGTTAATCCCAGAGCTGAAGGGGTTGGATTACGAGGAGAGGTTGAGCAGACTGGGACTGTACTCGTTGGAATTTAGAAGGATGAGGGGGGATCTTATAGAAACATATAAGATTATGAAGGGAATAGATAGGATAGATGCGGGCAGGTTGTTTCCACTGGCGGGTGAAAGCAGAACTAGGGGGCATAGCCTCAAAATAAGGGGAAGTAGATTTAGGACTGAGTTTAGGAGGAACTTCTTCACCCAAAGGGTTGTGAATCTATGGAATTCCTTGCCCAGTGAAGCAGTAGAGGCTCCGTCATTAAATGTTTTTAAGATAAAGATAGATAGTTTTTTGAAGAATAAAGGGATAAAGGGTTATGGTGTTCGGGCCGGAAAGTGGAGCTGAGTCCACAAAAGATCAGCCATGATCTCATTGAATGGTGGAGCAGGCTCGAGGGGCCAGATTGCCTACTCCTGCTCCTAGTTCTTATGTTCTTATGTTCTTATTAATTCTCCTCAGGGCCTTCTCCCATAGCCCAGCTTCCTACTCTCCTCCCAGCTCTTCCTCCCACTTCCTCTTCACCTCCCCAATTGGGACCCCTTCCCACTCCATCAGTTCCTTGTATATTTCCTTTGTATATCCCCTCCCCAACCCCCGTTTTAGACATCACCTTATCCGGTAGTCCCCTTAGTGGGAGGCGAGGGAAGCTCGGAACCTGCCTCCGGACAAAATCCCGTTGCTGCAGGTACCGGAATCCGTTCCCACCCGGCAACTCAAACTACTCCTCTAGCTCTTCCGGGCTCGGGAAACCCTCCTCAATGAAGAGATCCTCAAATCTCTCAATCACTGCCCGTTGCCACCTCCTGAAGCCCCCGTCCAGCCCCCCGGAGCGAACTGGTGATTATCACAGATCGGTGACCACACCGACGCCTCTCCAGTCTCATGTGCTGCCTCCATTGCCCCCACACTCAGGGCTGCCACTACCTGAGTGGGCAGCACGGTAGCACAAGTGGATAGCACAGTTGCTTCACAGCTCCAGGGTCCCAGGTTCGATTCCCCGCTGTGTCACTATCTGTGCGGAGTCTGCACGTTCTCCCCGTGTCTGTGTGGGTTTCCTCCGGGTGCTCCGGTTTCCTCCCACAGTCCAAAGATGTGCAGGTTAGGTGGATTGGCCATGATAAATTGCCCTTAGTGACCAAAAAGGTTAGGAGGAGTTATTGGGTTACGGGGCTAGGGTGGAAGTGAGGGCTTAAGTGGATCGGTGCAGACTTGATGGGCTGAATGGCCTCCTTCTGCACTGTATGTTCTATGTACCACTGGGCTTGTGGAGCACCCAGCCGGCGAAAATGGTAGAGGTGCCGTTAACAAAGCCTTCAGACTCGTGCCCTTGCAAGATGTGCCTCCACTCGCTCCCACACTGACTCCTCCCCCACTACCCATTTCCTAACCATTGATATATTGGCCGTCCAGTAGTAATTAATAAAGTTCGGAAGGGCCAAGCCCCCCTCCCTGCGCCCCCGCTCAAGAAGGACCTTCTTCACCCTTGGAGCTTTCCCGGCCCATATAAAACCCGAGATCGGCGCATTCATCTTCCTAAAAAATGCCTTGGGGATGAAGATCGGAAGACAATGAAAGACGAACAGCAATCTCGGGAGGACTGTCATTTCAGTCTGTACCCTCCTCACCAATGACAGCGGGAGCGCGCTCCACCTATGGAAGAGCCCTTTCACTTGCTCAATCAACCTGCCCAAATTTAGTTTATGAAGCTGACCCCAGTCCCTTGCCATTTGAATCCCCAGGTACCTAAAACTCCCTCCCACCACTTTGAACGGCATCTCCCTCAGTCTCCTCTCCTGCCCCCTTGCATGGATTGCAAAAACTCACTCTTGCCCATATTCAGTTTGTAGCCCGAGAACCTCCAGCATCCCCATAATTCCTGCAATTCCCCTCAACGGTTCTGTTATATAAAGGAGCAAATCGTCCGCATAGAGCGAGACCCTATGTTCTACCCCTCCTCTCACTACCACCCGTCAAATGTTCGATGCTCTCAGCGCCATTGCCAAAGGCTCTATGGCCAGGGGAAATAGTAGTGGGGAGAGTGGACACCCTTACCTTGTCCCCCGGCACAGACTAAAATACTTTGATCGCACCAGGTTTTGTCCTCACATTCGCCATCGGTTCCTGATATAGCAACCGGACCCACTCCACAAATCCCTGCCCAAACCCAAACCTTCTCAGAACATCCCGAAAAACGCATTTCTTTTGACTCAATCGAATGCCGAAGTCCGAGAACTGCCTCCAGATTTTTCAGATGTTCCTCTTCCGAGACACCGGTGACCAAAACATCATCCAGATAAACGACCACTTGCAGCAATCCATGTAGCATGCGGCCCACGGTTCTCATTAACCACTATTAAAGGCAATGGGACTTCCTGATGTACACTATAGAGACTTTCATCATTCCGGCAATGCCGGAATACAGGGGCTGGTTTAGCACAGTGGGCTATACAGCTGGCTTGTAATGCAGAACAATGCCAGCAGCGCGGGTTCAATTCCCGTACCAGCCTCCCCGAGCAGGCGCCGGAATTGGATTGGATTTGTTTATTGTCACGTGTACCGAGGTACAGTGAAAAGTATTTTTCTGCAAGCAGCTCCACAGATCATTAAGTACATGAGAAGAAAAGGGAATAAAAGAATATACATAATAGGGCAACACAAGGTACACAATGTAACTACATAAGCACTGGCATCGGATGAAGCATACAGGTGTAGTGTTAATGAGGTCAGTCCATAAGAGGGTCATTTAGGAGTCTGGTGACTGTGGGGAAGAAGCTGTTTTTGAATCTGTTCGTGCGACTAGGGGCTTTTCACAGTAACTGCACTGAAGCCTACTTGTGACAATAAGCGATTATTATTATAATGCGTAGTTGTTCTCCAGTATAGGTGGTGAGACACGCCATTGTCTTAGATAAGTCTAGTACCCGGGTTCCACTTTGGAATAATTTCAAAAGTTTCAAAGCCTACCACCTACACCACCGCTCCGGGGTCAAGTTCCATTTGCAATTTACTCGGATGGGAACAGTGATGGGGCTACTCAAGGTGTTGAGACACAGTATAAAAGGAGCTCTTCCTCCTCCTCTGGATCTCCTAAATGGTTGGCCCGGGCCCTGGTGTGGGCGAACGTCAGCCACTCCCTGATTGTTGGGAGCGATTCACTCTGGTCTGTCAATGGGCCCCTCAGCAGGAGCAACCACAAGTAGGACACCGAGGTCCAATACTCGTGACGAGGGCAGGTGGTGGCCCCGGGAGACATGTGGATGTACGCATTTCAGGTGCCTGCCCCTGATCTGACCAAAAGGAGGGGTCTGCATGCCCTGGTCCACGCCCTAAGGCGTTCACCTCCATAGCTTGTAGTTCCTGGACACACCAGTCTGCACCTTCCTTTTCCTGGGCTATTTGTATAGCCTGTGACAAGATCAGAGAAGGTTCCACCGGCATCCACAGTTGCGTCTCCACGTCGCTGATACCCCAGATCAACCGATCCCTCAGGGCCTCCGATAAGGACGCTCCAAATGAACAGAATTAAGCCATTCAGTGCAAACAGGCCACGAACATGGCCACTGACTTCCTTAGATTGCAGATGGCATTATTAAGTTTATACTGTTGCAATTTTACTGAAGGCGGTGGGCTAAAATAGCTGCTGACAACCTTTTTTAAAAAAAATATGTTTTATTGAAAAATTTTTCCCAAACAACAATTTTTCCCCTCTTACAAAGCAAACGCAACAATAACAATACAGAAATTTTTAACAATACACAAGTAACAAAACCCCATTATCTTTGACCTAAACTAAATTAACCACCCCCACCATCCCCCCTCCCCCCTCCTCCCCCTGGGTTGCTGCTGCTGGTCATCTGTCTTCCCTCTAACGTTCCCCTAGGTAGTCGAGAAATGGCTGCCACCGCTTGGTGAACCCTTGAGCCGATCCTCTCAGGGCAAACTTTATCTGCTCCAGTTTAATGAACCCCGCCATATCATTTACCCAGGCCTCCAGTCCGGGGGGTTTCGCCTCCTTCCACATGAGTAGGATCCTGCGCCGGGCTACTAGGGATGCAAAGGCCACAACGTCGGCCTCTTTCGCCTCCTGCACTCACGGCTCTTCCGCAACTCCAAATAGAGCTAACCCCCAGCCTGGTTTGACCCGGGCCTTCACCACCCGTGAAATCACTCCAGTCACTCCCTTCCAATACCCTTCCAGTGCCGGGCACACCCAAAACATATGTGCGTGGTTTGCCGGGCTCCCGCCACACCTCCCACATTTGTCCTCCACTCCAAAGAACCTGCTCAATCTTGCTCCCGTTATGTGTGCTCTATGTAGCACCTTAAATTGAATCAGGCTAAGCCTGGCGCATGAGGAAGAGGAATTTACCCTGCTTAGGGCATCAGCCCACATACCCTCCTGCTGCTGACAACCTTGATCGGCTGTTCAAAAGTGCAGGAGTCGGGGGCACCTGGATAAACCAAGTCTTGGATCACCCTGTAAGTCTCCGCCCCACCGTAGTGAGGAACACCACCACTTGCCGCTCATTCACAGTAACGGCATTGGCCCAAAAGAAGTGAACACGCTCAGCGTAGCGGACCCAACTCTCCCGAGTCGCATCAAACGGATGCAATCGACCAAACAATGGCATCCTGGGGCACGGAAGAACTCAACTGGAACACGGGGCTTCAGGGGCGGCGGAAGCCAAAGGCTGCAGCGTCATCCAGAGACCAGCGTTTACTCCTTGTCACCAGTATTATAAGGTCTGGAAAGTCATCCACACGAGCTGAACAGGTTGAGTCAAAGGAAAAAGGTTTAATGCAACAGAACAAGAGTGCAGAGCAGTTACTCTACTACAGGAGCCAGTTCACAGTTCATGGCCCCTCAATGGGAGAGTGCATATTCCCCATACTTTGGGAATATCAATCCCCCAGTCTCATGACTGTCCCATGACCTGCTTAACTCCAGGTTATGACAGGTTTTCCATCATCTCCCAGGACAGAGGCAGTCTTCTCTGACACTCGACCTCTGAAAGCAGGAAGTTCTATGCCAGGACACCAAGTAAGCTAAGTCAAATACAAAGATTATAAAATTGGGTCCAATTAGTGGCATACTCATACTTTGCAATGCTGTTTAAATTGGCACAATTGACTTGTCAAGGAAGGGTCAGGGACCTGATTAGGCATCTGGCTTTCCCATGAGGCAGGCAAGGCTCACCTGATGTATTCAAAGACTGAAATTAGTATGTCAGATTCATCCTTAGGACACCCTCATTCCCCCAGCTCTCAAGGGCTGCAGATTAAACAAGCCTTTGAACTTGAACAGTCAGCCACCCATACACCAATCCCTGACATCCAGACCTCCATAACCAGTAACATTCCAGACAGCTCTTGCCCTCTGGCTTCACAGTGCAGCCGGAGTGTGGGGGTTCATTCTCACTGCACTCGTCCTCCCTCCTGTGTGAGGGTCTTCAGGTCTCATGAGGCTGGAAAACACCCCTTGTCAGGCTGCCCGTGCAGCCTGGCTTCTAAAGGGGCCCCACCCATAGAACTCACAGTTGACCTCTGTGCTGAACCTGGAAATTAACCTCCTGCCATCCGCTTTCCAGCTGCCACTCTGGAAGGGCAATCCCTCAGCGGTGATACCGCCACAAGCCCAGCAAGGAGGACACGGCAAGCGCTGCCTGCATAGCAGCCAACAGACCACTTCAAACATCGAGGCTCGCAGCCGTGGAGGGCCGCGAGGGGTTGTGAGTGACCTCCCGAGATGCCAAAACTGAGCCCCCCCCCCCAAAATCCCAGCCCCAAATTGAGCTTATCTGGTTCCGCCGCATCCTCTCCGCTGCCCCCTCTGCGACCGGCATGCTGGAGGGTGATGCCGACCAGAGTGCTCACCTCCCATATCCACTTTGGAGGTGAGCTTACAAGGTTCTCGTTTTTATACAGCTGTTGTAAATCATGCCAGTGCGACCAATGAATATTCAGTGAGGGGAAGGGCTCGCTAATAACATGCTAATGCATTGCAATGAGGTTCCCGACCGTCCGTGGTGGGATTCTTGTTGCACCATTGGCGAAGGGGCCTGGAAAATCGGAAAACGCGATCTCGCCATATTCTCCACCCACGTTGCTGTTCTCGCTGACGGTTGGCGCGGCTCCAAAATTCTGACCAATGTCGAAAGTTACCATTGAAAAATGTTACGTATCATTCACATGTTGTTTTAATTTTCTTCTGAGGTTTCTTTAACTTTACCTTACAATAGAAGTACAGCTTTCTTTTGCCAAATTTATCTGGCAAGCAGTCAGTGGTAACATGTAGGCTGGGAAGAATTATTTTTTAAATTAAGAAGCATAAGTGAAGGTCGATTGCCTCTGTGGATGTTAGTATCCTACGTACTTAGCATGTCAAGGCTTTGTGAGGCAGCAGTTAACAAAGTAAACAAAACACTAATTTACTTTGCCAAATCAGAGACGGTTACATTGGAACTCTGGGGAGAATTTTAACATGGGTGAGCGGGTGGAAATGTGTGTGGGTGGGGGTTGTTAAATGGGAAAAAATTCCAAGCATGTAGGGAATCTAGTTCCAATCTTCCAACTTCTGAGTTTTACTGAAGCGGGACAAGGGGCGGGCAGCCAACGTGGATTTATTTTCGCATTTTAAATATGTTAATGAGACTGGAAGTCTCAGATTTAACTTGCTTTTCTGGGCCTCAGAAAGCCTGGAACCTGCAGCATATTCAGACAATCTCGTGACAGGAGGAAGATACTAAGAAAAGTCATTCCTCCCGGGCCCCGCAAGCTCCCCCACTATCAGAGCAACACCCACCTGATGCGCAATCAATTACTCTCGAGACAAGGTGAGTCATAACTAATAGGCTTTAATCAGCTAGAACTGTTCCCAGCAGCTTCGATACAGAAAGTGAAGGCTGCTGGGATGGCATTGGTTCTTATACTCCGCCTCTCAGGGCAGAGCTATGTACATTAGCCAATGGTAGACTCCTAGGTCTCGTCAAAGGTCATCCACCTCTCAGGTACTGCAATTCCTGGTATTACCACATTCACCCCCTGTTAAAAAGAACCCGGCCAGTGTTAATGTCGCCTTTCGCATGGTAGGACCAGGTATGGAGGTACCGTGATGTCGAGGGTAATAACAAAGTGTTCATGGTGCAGCAATCAGTCGATCGGGTGGCCTGGTCGTCCTTCTGGAGCGTCTGAGCTTCGGCGATGATCCTGGTGGGGGCCCTGGCGGTTGCGACTCCGGGAACTTCCTCCCAGGCAGCTTCGTCACCTCTAGGCGGCGCTGTTGGGGCAAAACGTGGGCAGGGGGAGGGGCGCCTGTAGGGGGCATTGGTGCTTGTTCGGCGCTGGGTAGGGGCGGCGGCAGTACTGACCCTCCGGTCAAGTGCTGCGGGGAGCGTGGGGGTGGGGGCAATGGTGTGGGCGCGCATGGGGCGCCAGGTCCCGAAGGGAGACTGTGTCTTGGCGGCCGTCGGGAAACGCTACATAGGCGTACTGGGGTTTGGCATGCAGCAGGTGGACCCTCTCGACCAACGGGTCCGACTTGTGCGCCCTCACATGTCCCCGAAGCAGGACGGGTCCGGGTGTCGCTAGCCAGGTTGGGAGTGAGGTCCCGGAGGAGGACTTCCTGGGGAAAACAAGGAGACGTTCATGAGGTGTCTGGTTTGTGGTAGTACAGAGCAGCGACCGGATGGAGTGAAGGGCCACCGGGAGGACTTCTTGCCAGCGGGAGACTGGGAGAATCCTGGACCGTAGGGCCAGCAGGACGGTCTTCCAGACCGTTCCGTTCTCCCTTTCTACCTGCCCGTTTCCCCGGGGGTTGTAACTGGTCGTCCTGCTGGAGGCGATGCCATTGCTGAGCAGGAATTGACGCAGTTCGTCGCTCATAAAGGAGGACCCCCTATCACTGTGAATGTATGCGGGGAAACCGAACAGTGTAAAGATCCCCTGGAGGGCCTTTATGACGGTGGTTGTGGTCATGTCTGGGCAGGGGATGGCGAATGGGAAACGAGAGTATTCGTCAATCGCGATCAGGAAGTACGTGTTGCGGTCGGTGGAGGGGGGGGCCTTTGAAATCCATGCTGAGGCGTTCAAAGGGGCGTGAAGCCTTTATTAGGTGCGCCCTCTCTGGATGGTAGAAGTGCGGCTTGCACTCCGCCCAGATTTGGCAGTCCCTGGTGACGTCCTCACCTCCTCGATGGAGTCGGGCGGGTTGCGGGTCTTGATGAAATGAAAGAAACGAGTGACCCCCCCGGGTGGCAGAGGTCCTCGTGGAGGGCTCGTAGGCGGTCCACCTGTGCGGTGGCACAAGTGCCGCGGGACAGGGCATCGGGAGGCTCGTTCAGCTTCCTGGGATGGTACAAGATCTCGTAATTGTAGGTGGAGAGTTCGATCCTCCACCGCAAGATCTTGTCGTTCTTAATCTTGCCCCGCTGTGCGTTATCGAACATGAAGGCAACCGACCGTTGGTCCGTGAGGAGAGTGAATCTCCTGCCGGCCAGGTAATGCCTCCAGTGTCGCACAGTTTCTACCATGGCCTGGGCCTCCTTTTCGACCGAGGAGTGGCGGATTTCGGAAGCGTGGAGGGTGCGGGAGAAGAAAGCCACGGGCCTGCCCGCTTGGTTGAGAGTGGCCACCAGAGCTACGTCGGACGCATCGCTCTCGAACTGGAAGGAGAGGGACTCGTCGATGGCGCGCATCGTGGCTTTTGCGATATCCGCTTTGATGCGGCAGAAGGTCTGGCAGACCTCCATCGACAGGGGGAAGGTTGTGGACTGGATCAGTGGTCGAGCCTTGTCTGCGTAATTGGGGACCCACTGTGCATAATAGCTGAAGAAGCCGAGGCAGCGCTTTAGGGCCTTGGGGCAGTAAGGGAGGGGGAATTCCATGAGGGAGCGCATGCGTTCAGGTTCGGGGCCTATGACTCCACTTCGCACTACGTAGCCTAGGATGGCTAGACGGTCGGTGCTAAACACGCATTTATCCTTATTGTAACTCAGATTAAGGATATTTGCGGTCTGGAGAAATTTTCGGAGGTTGGTGTCGTGGTCCTGCTGGTCATGGCCGCAGATGGTGACGTTATCAAGATACGGGAACGTTGCGCGTAAGCCGTATCGGTCAACCATTCGGTCCATCTCACGTTGGAAGACCGAGACCCCGTTCGTGACACCGAAGGGAACCCTTAAAAAGTGATAGAGCCGCCCATCTCTTCGAAGGCAGTGTACTGGCGGTCACCATTACAGAGGGGTAGCTGATGGTAGGCAGACTTGAGATCCACCGTGGAGAAAACCTTGTATTGCGCAATCCTGTTTACCAGGTCGGCTATACGGGGGAGAGGGTACGCATCCAGCTGCGTAAACCTGTTGATGGTCTGGCTATAGTCGATGACCATCCTTTGTTTCTCCCCGGTCTTTACCACCACTACTTGAGCTCTCCAGGGGCTGTTACTCGCTTCGATGACCCCTTCCTTCAGCAGCCTTTGGACCTCTGACCTGATAAAGGTCCGGTCCTGGGCACTGTACCGTCTGCTCCTGGTGGCGACGGGTTTGCAATCCGGGGTGAGGTTCGCAAACAGGGAAGGCGGGTCGACCTTAAGGGTCGCGAGGCCGGAGACAGTATAGGGGGGGTATAGGGCCGCCAAATTTAAAGGTCAGGCTTTGCAGATGGCACTGGAAATCCAGCCCAAGAAGGGTGGCTGCGCAGAGGTGCGGCAGAACGTACAGGCGCAAATTGCGGAATTCCCTGCCTTGGACAGTGAGGTTCGCAAGGCAGAACCCCTTTATCTCCACCGCGTGTGACCCGGAGGCCAGGGAGATCCTTTGGTTTATGGGATGGGTGACAAGAGAACAGCGCCTTACCGTGTCGGGGTGCACAAAGCTTTCCGTGCTCCCGGAGTAGGGATCAGGCACGACGTCACGTGGCCGTTGATGCCGATCGTTGTAGTGGCTTTCGCTAGCGTCAGGGGCCGACTCTGGTCCAGGGTTACGGACGGCAGCTGCAGTAAAGGAGAGTTCTGGTCGGGCAGCTTGTAGTCGGCTGTGCTGGGGGCCTGAGGCCCCATCCAAGATGGCGTCAGCCACGGGTCGCACATGGAGTCCGGGGATGCCGAAGATGGCGGCGGCGAGGGACAAAATGGCGGCGCCCACCCGTCCAGCGTGGTGGCTGGGGGGCAAAATGGTTGCGGCCGTGGGTCGCACGCGGCCTGGGGATAGGAGGGCGGCGGTGGGCCTTAGACGGCCGGGACCTGAAAGAAAGGCTGCCGATAGTCGCTGGAGACCGCGGCCACGGCGCGGGCCTGGCAGACCCCGACATAGTGGCCTTTCTTGCCGCACCCTTTGCAGGTGGCGGTGCGGGCCAGGCAGCGCGGGCGAGGATGATTCACCTGCCCGCAGCAGAAACAGTGTTGGCCGGCGGCGATAGCGGGCCGTCTCGCCGCGCAGGCTTGCGGGGCTAGCGGAAAAGTCTGGGGGGCTGCCGCGACGGGGCCACGCAGCCCAGGGGGGCGCCGCGCGTCCGGGAGCAAAAGCCAGCACGTTTTTATACGCAACGTCCATGGACCCCGCCAGGGCCCGTGCCTCAGTGAGTCCCAGTGTGTCCATTTCAAGGAGCCTTCGGCGCATGTCGGGGGAAGTCATACCTGCCACGAAAGCATCCCTAATTAAAAGTTCCGTGTGCTCGTTCCCCGAAACTGGTGGGCAGCCACAGTTTCGGCCCAGCACTAGCAGTGACCAATCGAAGTCTTCCAGTGTTTCTTCAGGGCTTTGCCTTCTGGTTGCCAGCAGGTGACGGGCGTAGACCTGGTTCACAGGACGGATGTAATGTCCTTCTAGCTGCAGCATAGTTCGCCGCCTCCTCGATCAGAGGGTAGATCCCAGGGCTGACCCTCGAGCGTAGAAGGTGCATTTTCTGCCTTTCCGTGGGGGTGTCGGTGGCCGTGTCGAGGTAGCCCTTAAAACACGCCAGCCAATGCTTGAAGACAGCAGCAGAGTTCTCTGCGTGGGGGCTGAGCTGAAGGCACTCCGGCTTGATGCGGAGATCCATCCTTTCAACTGAAGTAATAGCTGATTAAATTGATGCGCAATCAATTACTCTCGAGACAAGGTGAGTCATAACTAATAGGCTTTAATCAGCTAGAACTGTTCCCAGCAGCTTCACTACAGAAAGTGAAGGCTGCTGGGATGGCATTGGTTCTTATACTCCGCCTCTCAGGGTGGAGCTATGTACATTAGCCAATGGTAGACTCCTAGGTCTAGCCAATGGTCATCCATCTCTCAGGTACCGCAATACCTGGTATTACCACACCACCGCCATACAAATCACGACACACCAGGATCCGACCTCCGACCTTCAAGATTAGCAATCACCCCCCCCCCCCCCCCCCCCTCCCCAACCCCCTCTGCCAATAGAATCAGCACCCCTCCTCCCCACACCAATGCTAGGAACAAGGATCATACCCCATTTGGGATTGGGACCATCCTCGGATATCAGACCACAATTTGAGATCATGTGAGACACCAATTTCTGGGGGAAGACTGAAAAATTATTTCCCGACATGCACTTCAGGTGCACAAAGCTATACAATACAGAGGCTACATTCAACAGCCCCCTGAAAAGATCAAATTGGGGGGTAGTGAATACTGATGAAACACATGTGGATTATCATATCCTAGAATTTACAGTGCAGAAGGAGGCCATTCGGCCCATCGAGTCTGCACTGGCTCTTGGAAAGAGCACCCTACCCAAGGTCACCACCTTCACCCTATCCCCATAACCTAGTAATCCCACCCAATTCTAAGGGCAATTTTGGACACTAAGGGCAATTTATCATGGCCAATCCACCTAACCTGCACATCTTTGGACTGTGGGAGGAAACCGGAGCACCCGGAGGAAACCCACGCACACACGGGGAGGATGTGCAGACTCCGCACAGACAGTGACCCAAGCCGGAATCGAACCTGGGACCCTGGAGCTGTGAAGCAATTGTGCTATCCACAATGCTACCGTGCTGCCCTTTACATTACATTAATAAACATGCAGAATGGGCAAATAATCGGCAAATGAAGTTCAACATAGAGAGTGGCACAGTGGTAGACAGCCTGGAAGGAGTTGATACTGAGAATTCTCAACTTAGACTCCAGACCCCATGAAATCTCATGACATCAGGTCAAACATGGACAAGAAAACTTCCTGCTGACTAATATGTACCGCCCCCACCTAAGCTGATGAATCAGTACTCCTCCATGTTGAACACCACTTGGAGGACACACTGAGGGTGGCAAAAGTGCATAATGTACTCTGGGTGGGGAACCTCAATGTCCACTGCCAGGGGTGGCTTGGTACCACTACAGACTGGACGAGTCCTAAAGGACATAACTGCTAGACTGGATCTGTGAGAGATGGTGAGGGAATCAACAAGAGGGAAAAACATATTTGACCTCAGCCTCACCGATCTGCCTCCTACAGATGAATCTGCCCATGATATTCGCGGTAGGGGTGACCAGCCTGTGGAGTCCTTGTGGAGACAAAGTCCCGTCTTCACATTGAGGATACTTCTATCATGTGATGTGGCACTACCACCATGCTAAATTAGATAGATTTTGAACAGACCTAGCGACTCACGACTGGACAACTACGAAGCTCTGCGAACCATCAACAGCAGCAGAACTGCACTCTACCACATATGTAATTTCATGGCCTGACATATCCCCTATTCTACCAGTACCACCAAGCCAAGAGATCAGCCCTGGTTCAATGAAGAGTGCAGGAGGGCATCCTAGAAGCAGCATCAGGCATACCTAAAAATGGAGTCTCAACCTGCTGAATCTACAACACAGGAGCGACACCGTAGCACAGTGGTTAGCACCGTGGCGTCACAGCGCGAGACTCCCGGGTTCGATTCCTGCTTGGGCCACTGTCTGTGCAGAGTCTGCACGTTCTTCCTGTGTCTGCCTGGGTTTCCTCCGGGTGCTCCAGTTTCCTCCCACAAGTCCCGAAAGATGCGCGCGACTTTCTGAATTCTCCCTCTGTGTACCTGATCAGATGGCGGAATGTGGCGACTAGGGGCTTTTCAAGTAACTTCACTGCAGTGTTAATGTAAGCCTACTTGTTACAATAAAGATTATTTTAAAAATTATTAAGGATAACTTGCGTGCATAAGCAGGAAGTGATTGACAGCGCTAAACGATTTCACAACCAACGGATCGGGTCAAAGTTCTTCAGTCCTGCCACATCAGGTCATGAATGGTGGTGGACAATTAAACAACTTGCTGGAGGAACAGGCTCCACACATATCCTCATCCTCAATGCTGGAGGGGCCCAGCACATTAGTGCAAAGGTTAAGGCTGAAACATTTGCAACAATCTTCAGGAGGTGGGTTACTCACTGCTGAGTGGATGATCCATCTCGGTCACCTCTGGAGGTCCCCAGCATCACAGATTTTAGTCTTCAGCCAATGTGATTCACTCCACATGATATCAAGAAACAACTAAAGAGACTGGATACTGCACAGGCTATGGATCCTGACAATATTCCAGTAACCATACTGAAGACTTGTGCTCCAGAACTTGCCAAGTCCCTAGCCAAGCTGTTCCAGCACAGCTGTAACAATGGCATCTATCCAGCAATGTGGAAAATTGCCCAGCTATGTCGTGCAACACACAAAAAGCAGGACAAGGCTAACCCAACCAATTACTGCCACATCAATCTACTCTTTAAAAAAAATTATTTCATAGGATGTGGGCATTGCAGGCAAGGCCAGAATTTGTTGCCTGTCCCTAATTGCCCTCGAACTGAGTGGCATTTTAAGAATCAACCATATTGCTGTGGGTTTGGTGTCACATGTAGGTCAGACCAGGTAAGGACGGCCAATTTCCTCCCTAAAGGGAATTAGTGAACAAGATGGATTTTTACGACAATCGACAATGTTTAATGACCATCATTAGACTTCTAATTCCAGATTTTTTTATTGAATTCAAATTTTACCATCTGCCACGGTGGGATTCGAACAAGGGTTCCCAGAGCATTACCCTGGGTCTCTGGATTATTAGTCCAATGACAGTACCACTACACCACTGCATCCCCATCGTCAGTAAAGTGCGGAAAGGGCTGATCAAGAGTGTCATCAAGCAGGAATAACCTGCTCATGGACGCTCAGTTTGGGTTCCGCCAGGGTCACTCAGCTCCAGACCATATTACAGCCTTGGTTCAAATGTGGACAAAAGAGCTGAACTCTAGAGGTGAGGTGAGAGTGACTGCCCTTGACATCAAAGCAGCAGGGGGGAAACTCTCCACTGGTTGGAGTCCTACCTGGCACAAAGGAAAATGGTTGTGGATGTTGGAGGTCAATCATCTGAGTTCCAGGACATCACTGCAGAAGCTCCTCAGGCCCAATCATCTTCAGCTGCTTAATCAATGACCTCCCTTCCATCATAAGGCCAGAAGTGGGGATGTTTGCGGATGACTACAATGTTCAGCACCATTCACAATTCCTCAGATCCTGAATCTGTCCCTGTCCAAATGCAGCAAGACTTGAACAATATCGAGGCTTGGGCTGACAAACAGCAAGTAACATTCGGACCACACATGTGCCAGGCAATGAACATCTCCAACACGGGCTAATCTCAACATAACCCCTTGATGTTCAATCATAGAATATACAGTGCAGAAGGAGGCCATTTGGTCCATCGAGTCTGCACCGACCCACTTAAGCCCTCACTTCCACCCTATCCCCGTACCCCAATAACCCCAGCTAAACATTTTGGACACTAAGGGCAATTTAGCATGGCCAATCCACCTAACCTGCATGGCTTTGGACTGTGGGAGGAAACCGGAGCACCCGGAGGAAACCCACGTAGACACAGGGAGAACGTGCAGACTCCTCACAGAGTCTCCAATCTCCAACAAGAGATAATCTAAACACCACCCCTTAAGAACATAAGAACATAAGAACTAGGAACAGGAGTAGGCCATCTGGCCCCTCGAGCCTGCTCCGCCATTTAATGAGATCATGGCTGATCTTTGTGGACTCAGCTCCACTCTCCGGCCCGTACACCATATCCCCGAATCCCTTTATTCTTTAGAAAGGCATCTATCTTTTTCTTAAAAACGTTTAAAGAAGGAGCCTCAACAGCTTCACTGGGCAAGGAATTTCAGAGATTCACAACCCTTTGGGTGAAGAAGTTCCTCCAACACTCCGTCTTAAATCTACCTCCCCTTATTTTGAGGCTATGCCCCCTAGTTCTGCTTTCCCTGACCAGTGGAAACAACCTGCCCGCATCTATCCTATCTATTCCCTTCATAATTTTATATGTCTCAATAAGATCCCCCTGCATCCTTCTAAACTCCAATGAGTACAGTCCCAGTCTACTCAACCTCTCATCATAATCTAATCCCCTCAACTCTGGGATCAACCTAGTGAATCTCCTCTGCACTCCCTCCAGTGCCAATATGTCCTTTCTCAGGAAAGGAGACCAAAACTGAACACAATCCTCCAGATGTGGCCTCACCAACACCCTATACAATTGCAGCATAACCTCACTAGTCTTGAACTCCATCCTTCTAGCAACGAAAGACAAAACTCGATTAGCCTTCTTAATCACCTGTTGCACCTGCACACCAACTTTTTGCGACTCGTGCACCAGCACACCCAGGTCCCTCTGCACAGCAGCATGTTTTAACATCTTACCGTTTAAATAATAATCCATTCTGCTATTATTCCATAATCTCTATATAGCCCATTCACCTAACCTATCCAAATCCTTCTGCAGACTTCCGGTATCCTCTGCCCTTTTTGCTTTACCACTCATCTTAATGTCGTCTGCAAACTTTGCCACATTGCACTTGGTCCCCAACTCCAAATCGTCTATGTAAATTGTGAACAACTGCGGGCCCAACACTGATCCTTGAGGGACCCCACTAGTTACAGGTTGCCAACCAGAGAAACACCCATTTATCCCCACTCTCTGCTTTCTGTTAGTTAACCAATCCTCTACCCATGCTACCACTTTACCCTCAATGCCATGCATCTTTAGTTTATGCAGCAACCTTTTGTCTGGCACCTTGTCAAAAGCTTTCTGGAAATCCAGATATGCCACATCCATTGGCTCCCCGTTATCTACTGCACTGGTAATGTCCTCAAAAAATTCTACCAAATTAGTCAGACACGACCTACCCTTTGTGAACCCATGCTGCGTCTGCCCAATGGGGCAATTTCCTTCCAGGTGCCTCGCTATTTCCTCCTTAATGACAGATTCCAGCACTTTCCCTACAACCGAAGTTAAGCTTACCGGCCTATAATTACCCACTTTCTGCCGACCTCCTTTTTTAAACAGTGGTGTCATGTTTGCTACTTTCCAATCCTCTGGGACCACCCCAGAGTCTAGTGAATTTTGATAAATTATCACTAGTGCGTTTACAATTTCCCTAGCCATCTCTTTTAACACTCTGGGATGCATCCCATCAGGGCCAGGAGACTTGTCTACCTTTAGCCCCATTAGCTTGCCCAATACTGCCTCCTTAGTGATTACAATCATCTCAAGGTCCTCACCTATCATACCCTTATTTCCATCAGTCACTGGCATGTAATTTGTGTCCTCCACTGTGAAGACTGACCCAAAAAACCTGTTCAGCTCTTCAGCCATTTCCCCGTCTCCTATTATTAAATCTCCCTTCTCATCTTCCAAAGGACCAATATTTACCTTAGCCACTCTTTTTTGTCTTATATATTTGTAGAAGCTTTTATTATCTGCTTTTATGTTCTGAGCCAGTTTACATTCATAGTCTACCTTACTCTTCTTTATGGCTTTTTTAGTAGCTTTCTGTTGTCCCCTAAAGACTTCCCAGTCCTCTAGTCTCCCACTAATTTTTGCCACTTTGTATGTTTTTTCCTTCAATTTGATACTCTTCCTCACCTCCTTAGATATCCACGGTTGATTTTTCCCCTTTCTACCGTCTTTCTTTTTTGTCGGTATGAACCTTTTCTGAACACTGTGAAAGATCGCTCGGAAGGTTCTCCACTGTTCCTCAACTGCTTCACCATGAAGTCTTTGCTCCCAGTCTACCTTAGCTAGTTCTTCTCTCATCCCATTGTAATCGCCTTTGTTTAAGCACAAAACACTAGTGTTTGATTTTACCTTGTCATCCTCCAACTGTATTTTAAATTCCACCATATTGTGGTCGCTCCTTCCAAGAGGATCCCGAACTATGAGATCATTAATCAATCCTGCCTCATTACACAGGACCAGATCTAGGACCGCTTGTTCCCTTGTAGGTTCCATTACATACTGTTCCAGGAAATTATCCCGGGCACATTCTATAAACTCCTCCTCAAGGCTGCCTTTACCAACCTGGTTAAACCAATCGATATGCAGATTAAAATCTCCCGTGATAACCGCTGTACCATTTCTACATGCATCCGTTATTTCTTTGCTTATTGCCTGCCCTACCATCCTGTTACTATTTGGTGACCTATAGACTACTCCTATCAGTGACCTTTTCGCCTTACTATTCCTGATTTCCACCCAAATTGATTCAACCTTGTCCTCCATAGCACCAATATCATCCCTTACTATTGCCAGGATGCCATCCTTAAACAACAAAGCTACACCACCGCCCTTACCGTCCATTCTATCCTTTCGTATAGTCTGATACCCTTGGATATTTAACTCCCAGTCGTGACCATCTTTTAACCATGTTTAGTAATGGCCACTAAATCATAGTCATTCACGATAATTTGCGCCATCAACTCATTTACCTTATTCCGAATACTACGAGCATTCAGGTAAAGTACACTTGTGCTGTTTTTTATGTCTTTGTTATGAATCCTAACACCTTGATCAGTAACATTTCGCAATTTATTTTTCCTCTTACCCTTTCTCCTAATTTTCCTTGTTTTTGAACCCATAGCTCTACATAATGACCTGTCACGTAACTTGCTGCCTTGATCTCCATTAACCATTATACTGTCCATAGCTTTACACTTCCCTTCCCCCCAACTTGCTAGTTTAAAGTCCTTGTGACCAACCTATTTATCCTATTCGCTAGAACACTGGTCCCAGAATGGTTCAGGTGAAGACCGTCCCAACGGTACAGGTCCCTCCTGCCCCAGTACTGATGCCAATGCCCCATGAAATGGAATCCCTCTTTCCCGCACCACTCCTTTAGCCACGTGTTAACTTCTCTAATTTTCTCAACCCTATGCCAATTGACACGTGGCTCGGGTAGTAATCCAGAGATTATAACCCTGGAGGACCTGCTCTTTAATTTAGTCCCTAGTGTTTGATAATCCCCAAACAGGTCCTCTTTCTTAGTCTTCCCTATGTTGTTAGTCCCAACGTGGACCACAACAACTGGATCCTCCCCCTCCCTCTCCAAAATCCTTTCAAGCTGATCAGAGATGTCCCTCACCCTGGCACCGGGCAGGCAACATACCTTGCGGGACTCTCGATCTGGCTTACAAAGGATGCCATCAATCCCCCTAATTATAAAATCCCCTACAACTACCACTTGTCTTTTTGCTCCCCCTTCTTGAATGGCTTCCTGTACCATGGTGCAGTGGTCAGTCAACGCATCCTCCCTACAGCCCTCTTCCTCATCCACACAGGGAGCAAGTACCTCATACCTGTTGGACAAGGTCAAGGGCTGAGGCTCCTCAACTCCGAAACTCAGGATCCCCCTACCTGCCTCCCTTGCAGTCACACCACTCTGTCCCTGACCACTGTCCGAATTAACAGAACTTATTCTACCGGGTGTGACTGCCTCCTGAAACAAAGCGTCCAGGTAATGTTCCCCCTCCCTGATGTGCCGCAGTGTGTGTAGCTCGGTCTCCAGCTCATCAATTCTGAGCCGAAATTCCTCGAGCAGCCAACACTTGCTGCAGATGTGGTCACTGACGGTCTCAATGGGATCCACCAGTTCCATCATCATACAGCAACAGCACATCACCTGTCCAGCCATATTCAACTAGTTAATTAATTTAAATATTTATTTAAAAAAAATTTCTTTATAGAACCTCAAGGATAAACCCGAACACCAACAAAAACACAGCCCTCTCTCGCCACTCACCCGAACTCAGTCACTCACCTAAATTCAGATGCACTCTGTTCCAATCAGCACTCCATGACTAAAGGCACTCCTGCCACACCTTCTGTGCACTCACCTCTCCCAGCACTGTCCCGGCTCTCGCCTCCCGCGCTTTTTCGCTGTCCCGGCTCTCTCTGCTCCCGCGCTGTTTTCGCTGTCCCGGCTCTCTCCTCCCGCGCTTTAAAAATCTCCCGGCTCTCTCCTCCGGCGCTGTTTTCGCTGTCCTGGCTCTCTCCTCCCCCGCTTTTAAAATCTCCCGGCTCTCTCCTCCGGCGCTGTTTTCGCTGTCCCGGCTCTCTCCTCCCCCGCTTTTAAAATCTCCCGGCTCTCTCCTCCGGCGCTGTTTTCACTGTCCCGGCTCTCTCTGCTCCCGCGCTGTTTTCGCTGTTTACTCTTGATGTTCAATCATAAAACATAGAATATACAGTGCACAAGGAGGCCATTTGGCCCATCGGGTCTGCACCACTTAAGCCCTTACTTCCACCCTATCCCCTTAACCCAATAACCCAACCTAACCTTTTTGGACACTGAGGGCAATTTATCATGGCCAATCCACCTAACCTGCACGTCTTTGGACTGTGGGAGGAAACCGGAGCACCCGGAGGAAACCCACACAGCCACAGGGAGAACGTGCAGACTCCTCACAGACAGTGACCCAGCGGAGAATCGAACCTGGGACCCTGGTGCTGTGAAACCACAGTGCTAGCCACTTGTGCTACCATGCTGCCCATACGCATTACCATTGCTGAAATCGCCCGCTATCAACATCCTGGGCGGTTACTATATACCAGAAGCTGAATTGGACTAGCCATATAGATCCTTCAAGAGCAGGTCAGGCGCTAGGAATCCTGAGTGAGTAACCCACCTCCTGACTCCCCAAAGCCTGTCCACCATCTACAAGGCACAGTCAGTTGTGTGATGAGGTGCTATACACTTGCCTGGATGAGTGCAGCTCTAACAACACTCAGGAATCTTGACACCAACTAGGCTGCTTTGCCCATTTGATTGGCACCCCATCCACAAACATTCACTTCCTCTACCACCGATGCCCGGTGGCAGAAATCTGTACCATCCACAAAATGCATTGCAGGAACTCAGAGCTCCTTTGACAGTACCTTCTAAACCCATGACTGATTCCACCTGGAAGGACAAGGGCAACAGATACCTGGGAATACCACCTGGAAATTTGTCTCCATACCACTCACCATCCTGATTTTGAAATATATCCTTCCCTGTCACTGGGCCAAAATCCTGGAACTCCTTCCCTAACAGCACTGTGGATGTACCTACACCACATAGGCAGCAGCACTTCAAGAATGTAGCTCATTACCACCTTCTCAAGTTCAATTAGAGATGGTAATAAATGTTGGACTAGAAAGCGAAGCCCAAATCCTATGAATGGTTAAAAATAACAAATCAAGGGCAGCTCGGTGGCGCAGTGGTTAGTGCTGCTGCCTCGCGGTGCCAAGGTCCCAGGTTCGATCCCAGCTCTGGGTCACTGTCCATGTGGAGTTTGCACATTCTCCACGTGTTTGCGTGGGTTTCGCCCCCACAATCCAAAAGATGTGCAGGGTAGATGGATTGGCCACACTAAAATGCCCCTAAATTGAAAAAATGAATTGGGTACTCTAAATTAAAAAAAAAAAATCATTGTGAGGGAGTATTACTTGGGTAGGAAGAATGGTGAGGACATTTATTACTTGCAAGGTGCAAGTCTAGCTGAGGTTGAGGAACAAAGGGATCTTGGGGACAAATGCATCAATCCTTAAAACCTGCCCCTGAGTTAGCAAGGCTGTAAATAAACAAACCAAGAATGGATTAGACTTTATTTCTAGAGGGAGAGAATTGGAAAGCCGGGAAGTTATGCGAAATCCATTTTGAACCTTGATTGGAGCATAGTTAGACTACTGCATGCAGTCCTGGTCGCCATATTATTTAAAAACTACAGACGCAGTAGAGAAGATTTACAGTGTGATGGGTGAGGCGTTTTCAGAACCCCAAAATGTATCATGGAGTTCAACCAACCTCTCTCTTTAATGTATTTGTTGCTTTTCCTAGCAGACGGCTTGTTCTCTAGGTGTGGGATTACAATTATGGGCACGTGGGTTTTTAAACACAAAACAATGTTTATTCCATGAACTCAACTTAACATCTTAAATAAACATTGTTTCTCTTAACACCCCTTACTTCAAAGATAACACCGAAAATATTGCAACAGTAAATAATTCCTCAAAATGTTCCTTCAAACTTCCAAGAGACTTAACACCTTTAAACAGAATCACATCAGGTTAAAGGCTTTACTATTATGAGTTTAAATCACCCAAATGATCCAGAGATAGTCTTTCATGACAGAGATCCAGCTCACTGCAAACACAGACACTCCCAAGCTCTTTTCAAACTGCAAAACTAAACTGCAAGATGGCTGACCTGACCTCAGCTCCATCCACTCTCTGACATTACTGTTTTCTTAAAGGTACATTGCTTAAACATCCAAGTCTTAAAGGTACTCTCACATGACAACAGAGATGATACTAGAAATGTGTGTGTGTACATATCAAGAAAATATTGACTGGCTGAGTCTCTTTTCTCTTGAAAATAGATGGCTGAGGGATGACCTGGTCGAGGTCTTTAAAATTATGTAAGATGTTGACAGAGTGGATACAAAGAGAATGTTTTCTCTTGTCGGAAAGAGCATAGCTGTCAGGATACGTTAGTCACCGGGAAATCCAATCGAGAATTCAGAAGAAACTTCGTTAACCAAGAGTGTTGAGAATGTGGAACCACACAGAGTGGTTGAAGTCAACAGTACAGATGCATTTAAGGGGAAGCTAGACATGTATGAGAGAAGATCTAATTGAGTATATTAGATGCTAAAGGGAATTGACAGGGTAGACATGGAGCAGATGTTTCCCCTTGTTGGACATTCTAAAAGGCAAGGCCATAGTTTGAGGCTAAGGGGTTGCAGAGTTAAAACAGAAATGAGGAGGAATTAGTTCACCCATATGGTCATGAATCTGAGGAATTCTCTGTCCCAGGGTGCAGTGGACCCCAGATCATTAATCAAATTTAAGGAGGCGATAGATGGGTTTTTAATTAGTATGGGATGAAGGGTTATGGGGAGCGGCAGGAAGGTGGAGATGAGGCCAGCCATGATCGTATTGAATGGTGAAGTAGACTCAAGAGGCTGAATTGCCTACTCCCGCTCCTCATTCTTTCTAATGTTATCTTACGTTAAGTATTTGAGGGAGAAGAGATTAGAGGGTCACAATGGTAAATTTAGATGAGAAAAGATTGGAGCACATACACCAGCATGGACTGATTGGGTTGAATGGCCTGTTTCTCTGTCATGTATCCTGTTTAATCCTACCAGAATGCTGCACAGTTCATCCCTGCTTAAAACCGGCCCCTACCTCCTGAAAAAGGGAAGGGAATTATTGCTGGAGCAAGTGTTACGTTCCTGCAAAATGTGAATCTGACCTGGGAAACATGGAAGACTGGAACAACATGGGAGATAGTGTACTCCAAGGTGTTTGGATCTGGAGACTTGGTAGAGGAGGTGGAATGGAGGAGAGATGTCCTATATCTTCAGGCTCTGCAGATACCCGCACAAGAGACAGTGGTGAGGTGTTGGGTGCTCTGAGGTACAGACGAACCAACACGGTTGCGATTGGTACAACGCAGTTTTATTCGATCTAACTATTTATACATCAGACTTGGTACTCAGCACGTTGTGACTGTGTGAGTGTCTTGCTATGAGGTCCTGGCCCTGTGCTGTCTCCAGATGGACTGCCCAGGAAGTGTCGTGTTTCTTCTCTTATACTGTGTCTGCTCTTGTCTGTGATTGGCTGTCGTGTTATGTGTGCTAATTGGTCCGTTGGTCTGTCTATCATTATGTATGTGTTTTGATGTATGTTTGAATATCATGACAAGTGGGAGCAGATCTCTCTTATTCGTCCTTAGCTAAGATGACCACGTTTGACTTCTGGAGTTTGGGAGAGTTCTGGTGTGTATGTAGGTGATTTCTAAGGCCGATTATGTGCCCGGAATGTTTTGCTGAAGGTAGGACAGGATATTGCAGACGATTGACTTTTGGATGAGTGTGGTAGTATGTATTGGGGGTCTTGTGGGACTGGAAGCCCTAATGTCATTGGCTGACAGATCCCGGGTCCTGGTTGGCCGTTGACCTCATACTCCGCCCTGAAGGCGAAGTATAAGAAGCCGGTGCCTTCCCCCGCAGGCCAGTTTACTATCGGGCTGCTGGGGAACAGACACGCTTAATAAAGCCTCATCGACTTCACTCTATTTGTCTCACGGAGTCTTTGTGCGCCACAATTTATTAAGCGTGCCTAAAAAGGACTATGGAGCTCAGGATCATTCCAGAATGCCTGAGGATCAGCCCCCACGCAGTGAATGCGGCAGCAGCCTTCAAACACTGGCAGACTTGCTTTGAGGCCTACATCACATCGACCACAGGCCGAGTCTCAGACGAACAAAAACTGCAGGTCCTGCACTCGAGGGTAAGCACGGAGATTTTCACCTTCATTGAAGACACCCGCGATTTCCAGACGGCCTTCACAGCACTGAGAAGTCTCTACGTTCGCCCAGTTAACCAAATCTACGCTCGCTACCAGCTCGCGACAAGACGGCAAGCTCCCGGAGAATCGATGGACGAGTTCTACGCCGCGCTGCTGATTTTGGGACGAGCCTGCAGCTGCCCGTCGGTGAACGCAAACGAACACACGGACATGTTAATGCGCGATGCTTTTGTTGCAGGTATGCAATCCTCCCAAATCCGCCAAAGACTTCTAGAAAAAGAGTCACTAGGACTCTCAGAGGCACGGGCCCTGGCAGCCTCGCTGGACGTAGCCGCGCGTAATACCCGCGCCTACGGCCCCGACCACGCGGCAGGCCATTGGGCCCCGTACGTACCCGCCGCGGCAAACCCCCTACCCCCCCCCGGACACCCCACAGGCTTGCACAGTCCAAACGCCGAGTCGCACCGGGGGCGCCCGCTGTTATTTCTGCGGCCAGGCGAAGCACCCCCGACAACGCTGTCCGGCCCGCGCAGCCATCTGCAAAAGCTGCTGGAAAAAGGGCCACTATGCGGTGGTTTGCCGGTCCCGCGTGGTCGCCGCCGTCCCGGGAGAACAGGGAGCCCTACAGGCAGTCTATGCCTCCCAACCCCCCCAGCACGCCATGTGCGACCCGCAGGCGCCGCCATTTTGGGTCCCGACCACCGCGGCCCCAGGAGAACTGGGAGCCCTGCACGCCGCTTACGCTCCCCAACCCCCCTCCCCGCAGTCCATGTACGACCCGCCGCCGGCGCTCCCGATTTGGGTGCCGGCCAACACTCTCCACGGAGAGGAGGGGGTTTTTCGCATCCCTAACGCCACCCTCACCCCCGTCCCGCGCCCCACGCCTGACCCGCCGGCGCCACCTACCTTGACCCCGACCACCGCTGTCCCCGGCGAGGGAGCTCCGCGCGGTGCCAGCGCTCGCGGCCCCACGACTGACCCGCCGGAGCCGCCGACCTGGGCCCTCACCCCCGTCCCGCGCCCCACGCCTGACCCGCCGGAGCCGCCGACCTGGGCCCTCACCCCCGTCCCGCGCCCCACGCCTGACCCGCCGGCCTGGGCCCCGACCACCGCTGTCCCCGGCGAGGGAGCTCCGCGCGGTGCCAGCGCTCGCGGCCCCACGACTGACCCGCCGGCGCCGCCGACCTGGGCCCTCACCCCCGTCCCGCGCCCCACGCCTGACCCGCCAGCGCCGCCGACCTGGGCCCTCACCCCCGTCCCGCGCCCCACGCCTGACCCGCCAGCGCCGCCGACCTGGGCCCTCGCCCCCGTCCCGCGCCCCACGCCTGACCCGCCGGCAATACAACTTGCCTGGACCCCGATCTCCGTCCCCGGCGAGGGACCTCCTCATGGTCCCAGCGCTCGCAGTACTGACCCGCCGGCCTTGGCCCCGACCACCGCTGTCCCCGGCGAGGGAGCTCCGCGCGGTCCTAGCGCCCGCGGCCCTGGCGCTCGCAGCCAAGGAACTCCGCGCGGTCCTAGCGCCCGCGGCCCGGGCGCTCGCAATGCAGGAACTCCGCGCGGTCCTAGCGCCCCCCAGACCCCCCAGCACTCAATGTGCGACCCGCAGACGCCGCCATTTTGGGTCCCGACCACCACGAGGGGAGGAGGGGCCCCACCATCTTGGACCGCCCCCGACCTGTACGACGCATGGGGGCGGCCATTTTGTCCACCCCCGACGCCATCTTGTGACCCCTCAGCTACGGGCGAGGTATGGGGGTGGCCATTTTGTCCATCCCCGACGCCATCTTGGACGGCAACAACGGACCCCACCCCACTACTACAACCACGGCTCGCTTCGGTTACACTCGATCAGGCTCGGCCCCGGACTCTCCAGACGACGACGACAACGGTCCTAATTAACGGCCACGAGACGCCATGCCTAGTCGACTCCGGGAGCACGGAAAGTTTTATACATCCCGACACGGTAAGACGCTGTTCCTTAACTACCTTCCCCAGCGCACAAAAGATTTGCCTAGCTGCAGGATCCCACTCCGTACAGATCCAGGGATTCTGCATAGTTACCCTAACGGTACAGGGGAGGGAATTCAAAAACTACAAACTTAACGTCCTTCCCCAACTCTGTGCCCCCACCTTGCTGGGCTTAGATTTTCAATGTAACCTACAGAGCCTTACGTTTAAATTCGGCGGTCCCATACCGCCACTCACTATCTGCGGCCTCGCCACCCTCAAGGTGCAACCCCCGTCCTTGTTTGCGAACCTCACCCCGGATTGCAAACCCGTCGCCACTAGGAGCAGACGGTACAGCGCCCAGGACCGGACCTTCATTCGCTCCGAAGTCCAGCGGCTACTAAAGGAGGGCATAATCCAGGCCAGCAATAGTCCCTGGAGAGCGCAGGTGGTAGTAGTGAAGACAGGGGAGAAACAAAGGATGGTCATTGACTATAGCCAGACCATCAACAGGTACACACAACTAGACGCGTACCCTCTCCCCCGCATATCCGACATGGTCAATCGGATTGCCCAGTATAAAGTCTTCTCCACCGCGGACCTCAAGTCTGCCTACCATCAGCTCCCCATCCGCCCAAGTGACCGCAAGTACACAGCCTTCGAGGCAGACGGGCGATTATACCACTTCCTAAGGGTCCCTTTTGGCGTCACAAACGGCGTCTCGGTCTTCCAACGGGAAATGGACCGAATGGTTGATCAACATGGGTTACGGGCCACGTTCCCGTACCTCGACAATGTAACCATCTGCGGCCACGATCAGCAGGACCACGACGCCAACCTCCAAAAATTCCTCCAGACTGCCAAAGCCTTGAACCTCACGTACAACGAGGACAAGTGCGTTTTTAGCACCGATCGGCTAGCCATTCTGGGCTACATAGTGCGCAATGGGATAATAGGCCCCGACCCCGAACGTATGCGCGCACTCATGGAATTTCCCCTCCCGCACTGCCCAAAAGCCCTGAAACGCTGCCTGGGGTTCTTTTCATACTACGCCCAGTGGGTCCCCCAGTACGCAGACAAGGCCCGCCCCCTAATACAGACCACGACTTTCCCGCTGTCGACAGAGGCTTGCCAGGCTTTCAGCCGCATCAAAGCGGACATCGCAAAGGCCACGATGCGCGCCATCGACGAGTCCCTCCCCTTCCAGGTCGAGAACGACGCCTCTGACGTAGCTCTAGCGGCTACCCTTAACCAAGCGGGCAGACCCGTGGCCTTCTTCTCCCGAACCCTCCACGCCTCAGAAATCCGCCACTCCTCAGTGGAAAAGGAAGCCCAAGCCATAGTGGAAGCTGTGCGACATTGGAGGCATTACCTGGCCGGCAGGAGATTCACTCTCCTCACTGACCAACGGTCGGTAGCCTTCATGTTCGATAATGCACAGCGGGGCAAGATCAAGAACGACAAGATCTTGCGGTGGAGGATCGAACTCTCCACCTTCAACTATGAGATCTTGTACCTGCCCGGAAAGCTGAACGAGCCGTCTGATGCCCTATCCCGTGGGACATGTGCCAACGCACAAATTGACCGCCTCCAAGCCCTCCACGAGGACCTCTGCCACCCGGGGGTCACTCGGTTTTACCACTTCATCAAGTCCCGCAATCTCCCATACTCCTTAGAGGAGGTCCGTACAGTCACAAGAGACTGCCACATCTGCGCAGAATGCAAACCGCATTTTTTCAGGCCAGATGGAGCGCACCTGATTAAGGCTTCCCGTCCCTTTGAACGCCTCAGTCTCGATTTCAAAGGGCCCCTCCCCTCCACCGACCGCAACGCGTATTTCCTTAATGTAGTGGACGAATACTCCCGCTTCCCTTTTGCCATTCCCTGCTCCGACATGACCGCGGCCACAGTCATTAAAGCTCTGAACAGCATATTCACACTGTTCGGTTACCCCGCATACGTCCACAGCGACAGGGGGTCCTCTTTCATGAGTGACGAGCTGCGCCAGTTCCTGCTCAGCAAGGGTATAGCTTCAAGCAGGACGACCAGCTACAACCCCCGGGGGAACGGGCAAGTAGAAAGGGAGAACGGCACGGTCTGGAAGGCCGTCCTACTGGCCCTACGGTCCAGGGATCTCCCAGTTTCACGGTGGCAGGAGGTCCTCCCGGACGCTCTCCATTCCATCCGGTCGTTATTATGTACGAGCACTAATCAAACGCCTCACGAGCGTCTCCTTGTCTTCCCTAGGAGGTCCTCCTCTGGAACGTCGCTGCCGACCTGGCTGGCGGCCCCAGGACCCATCCTGCTCCGAAAGCACGTGCGGGCACATAAGGCGGACCCGTTGGTCGAAAGGGTTCACCTCCTCCACGCAAACCCCCAGTACGCCTACGTGGAGTACCCCGACGGCCGACAGGACACGGTCTCCCTGCGGGATCTGGCGCCCGCCGGCACCACGCACACCCCCCCGGCACCATCAACCCAACCGCCCCCCTTCCTGCCACCGCCGCACCCCGCGACCGCCCCCTTCCCAGGAGGATCAGTCCCCCTCCCCTTTGCACCGACAGCTGAAACCGTGCGGCTCCCGGAGGCGACAACGCTGGTACAAGCACCACCACCACCGCCGGGGCCGAGGCGATCGACACGGACGACCAGACCGCCCGACCGACTCGTGGCGTCGATGTAAAACAAAGATGGGCTGTCCAATGAACATTTTGTTTTTCCTATATCCTCTGTAAATAGTTGTAACAGGACGATACTGTCCAATACGGTACTACCATGTAACTGTTCTATCCTCCCAGGACCAGTACTGTAAACCCTTACCACCATACGAAGCATCACCCCGCCGGGTTCATTTTGACAAGGGGTGAATGTGGTAGTATGTATTGGGGGTCATGTGGGACTGGAAGCCCTAATGTCATTGGCTGACAGATCCCGGGTCCTGGTTGGCCATTGACCTCATACTCCGCCCTGAAGGCGGAGTATAAGAAGCCGGAGTCTTCCCCCGCAGGCCAGTTTACTATCGGGCTGCTGGGGAACAGACACGCTTAATAAAGCCTCATCGACTTCACTCTATTTGTCTCACGGAGTCTTTGTGCGCCACAATGAGTTGCTGGTTCAGGAATTCCTCTCCTTCTGTTTTCTCTGTGCCTCTGATAAGTGCTTGCTTTCAGACAAATCCACACTATTTTTTATTTGGCTATTTGATTTGATTTGATTTATTATTGTCACATGTATTAATATACAATGAAAAGTATTGTTTCTTGCATGCTGTACAAACAATGCATACCGTACATAGGGAAGGAAGGAGAGACTGCAGAATATAATGTTACAGTTATAGCAAGGTGTAGAGAAAAGATCAACTTAATACGAGGTAGGTCCATTCAAAAGTCTGATGGCAGCAGGGAAGAAGCTGTTCTTGAGTCGGTTGGTACGTGACCTCAAACTTTGGTATCTTTTTCCTGACGGGAGAAGGTGGAAGAGAGTATGTCCGGGGTGCGTGGGGTCCTTAATTATGCTGGCTGCCTTTCCGAAGCAGCGGGAATTATCGACACAGTCAATGGATGGGAGGCTGGTTTGTGTGATGGACTGGGCTACATTCACAACCTTTTGTAGTTTCCTGCGGTCTTGGGCAGAGCAGGCTCCATACCAAGCTGTGATACAACCAGAAAGAATGCTTTCTATGGTGCATCTGTAGAAGTTGGTGAGGGTCGCAGCTGACATGCCAAATTTCCTTAGTCTTCTGAGAAAGTAGAGTCGTTGGTGGGCTTTCTTAATAGTGTCGGCATGGGGGGACCAGACAGGCTGTTGGTGATCTGTACACCTAAAAACTTGAAGCTTTCGACCCTTTCTACTTCATCTTCATTGATGTAGTCAGGGGTATGTTCTCCACTACGCTTCCTGAAGTCGATGACAATCTCCTTCGTTTTGTTGACATTGAGGGAGAGATTATTGTCGTCGCACCAGTTCATCAGATTCTGTATCTCATTCCTATCTCATCATTGTTCGAAATCTGACCCACTACGGTGGTGTCATCAGCAAATTTGAAAATCGAGTTGGAGGGGAATTTGGCCACACAGTCATAGGTGTATAAGGAGTATAGTAGGGGGCTGAGGACACAGCCTTGTGGGGCATCGGTGTTGAGGATGATCGTGGAGGAGGTGTTATTGCCTATCTTTACTGTTTGTGGTCTGTGGGTTAGAAAATTCAGGATCCAGTCACAGAGGGAGGAGCCGAGGCCAAGGCCACAGAGTTTGGAGATGAGTTTCGTAGGAATGATGGTGTTGAAGGCTGAGCTGTAGTCAATAAATAGGAGTCTGATATAGGTGACTTTGTTATCTAGGTGTTCCAGAGTAGAGTACAGGGCCATGGAGATGGCGTCTGCTGTGGACCTGTTGCAGCGGTAGGCGAACTGTAGTGGATCAAGGCAATCCGGGAGGCTGGAGTTGATTCGTGACATGACTAACCTTTCGAAGCACTTCATGATGATGGATGTCAAAGCCACTGGACGATAGTCATTAAGGCACGCTGCTTGACTTTTTAATCTGGCTATGCCAGGTCCAGTGATCTTGGGCGACCCTCTCCCACGAATTTCAGTCGATATCAAAACTCAAGAATGAAGCCTTCAGAGTGTCCTTGTATTATTACCTTTGACCAGCAGGAGAGTGCACCCCAGACTCAAACTCTCCACAAAAGCGAGTGTCAGGCATTCTGGATATGGACCAGTTCAACTCGATTGTGACTGTCTCAATATAGTGTGGATATTTGGTATGTCAGCTCGAGTGAGCTTCCAAAGGCAGCTCGGTTTAAAAAAATTATTTCATGGGATATGGGCATTGCTGAAAAGGCCAATATTTCATCCCCATTCCTAATTGTCTTTGAGAAGGCAGTGGTGAGCCGCCGTTTGAACCGCTGCAGCCGATGCGGTGTAGGTACATCCACCATGCTGATAGGGAGGAAGTTCCAGGTTCTTAACCCAGTAATGGTGAAGGAACGGCAATATATATCAAAGTTAGGAAGGGCGTGTGCCTTGGAGGTGGTGGTGTTCCCATGCATCTACTGTCCTTTCCATTAGGTGGTACAGGCCATGAGTATGTAAGAAGCTGTTGAAGGGGCTTTGGTCAGTTGCTGCAGTGCATCTTGTATAAGTTGTACACTGTTGTCACTGTGCATCTGTGGTGGAGGGAGTGAATGTTTAAGTTGGTGAATGGGGTGCTATTTTGTCCTGGATGGTGTCAAGCTTCTTGAGCCGCACTGATCCAGGCAAGTGGGGAGTATTCCATCGCACTCCTGATTTGTGCCTTGTAAATTGTGGACTGGATTTGGGGAGTCAGGAAGTGAGTTACTTACCTCAAAATTCCCAGCCTCTGACCTGCTCTTATAGCCACAGTATTTATATGGATGGTCCAGTTCAGTGTTTGTTGTAACCCTGAGGATGTTGATGTTGGGGGATTCAGCGATAGTCAAGTGGAGGTGGTTAGTTTCTCTCTTGTTGGACATGGTCATTTCCTGGCACTTGTACAGCATGAATGTTACTTTCCACAAATCAGCCCAAGCCTGAATGTTGTCCAGGCCTTGCTGCAGATGGACATGAACTGCTTCAGTATCTGAGGAGTCATGAATGGTGCTGAACATTGTGCAATCATCAGCGAACATCCCCTCTTCTGACTTTATGCGGGTGGGAAGGTCACTGATGAAGCAGCTGAAGATGATTGAGCCTAGGACACTATCCTGAGGAACTCCTGCAGTGATGTCCAGGACTGAGATGATTGACTCCAACAACCACAACCACCTTCAGCTAGGGCTCCTTGATATCAAACTCAGCCAAATACTGCCTTAATGTCACAATCACCTTGCTTCGCCTCTTGAGTTTGCATCTTTGGCGATGTTTGGGCCAAGGCTGTAATAAGATCAGGAGCCAAATGACCCCGGCGGAACCCAAGCTGAAAATCTGTGAGCATCTAATTGCTGTGTAAGTGTGGCTTGATAGCGCTGTTGAAGACACCTTCCATCACTTTGCTGATGATCAAGAGTAGACTGTTGGGGCAGTAATTGCCTGGATTGGATTTGTCCTGCCAACAAATCCAATCCAGAGAAAGCCATACCTGGGCAATTTTCCACATTGTCAGGTAGATTCCAGTGTTGTAGCTGTATTGAACAGCTTGGCTAGGGGTGTGGCTGGTTAAGGAGCACAAGTGTTCAGTGCTGTCATTGGAATGTTGTCAGGACCCACAGCCTTTGCAGTATCCAATGTCTTCAGCCATTTCTTGATATCACTTGGGAGTTAATTGAATTGGCTGAAGATCGACATCTGTAATGTTGGGTGTGGTAAACCACTGTGTTCTGATATTAGAGGTTGTACGGTAGAACCTGCACTACAGGTTCACCTGGGCCCCTGCATGCTAGCTCTGCCCAGGAGGCGGGGTATAAATATGCGTGGCCTCCAGCTCGCAGCCATTTTGCCAGCTGCTGTGGGAGGCCACACATCTCATACTAATAAAGCCTCAGTTTGGATTCAACTTTGTCTCCAGTCAAATTGATCGTGCCTCAATTTATTAGCATCAGATTCAGAAGATGGACCTCCGTATTAAACCAGATTGCCTGCAGCTGGATCCACACTCAAGCGACGCCAGAAAGGACTTCCAGCACTGGCTAGCTTGTTTTGAAGCGTAGATCAACGCGGTGCCGACCCCTGTTCCAGAGGCTCAGAAGATCCAGATATTGTACTCCAGACTCAGCTCCAAAGTCTTCCCGCTGATCCAGGACGCGCCTAATTACGCTGATGCCATGACTCGACTCAAAGAAAATTATGAACAGAAGACGAACACGCTCTTCGCCAGGCACGCGCTCGCAATTCGTGCTCGCAATTCGTACTACCTGGTGAGTCAATCGAGGACTTCTGGAGGGCCCTGATTCCACTAGTTCGGGACTGTGACTGCCAGGACATTACAGCTAAGGAGCACTCAGATCTCCTTATGCAGGACGCTTTTGTGACTGGGAGTGGGTCTGATATTATCAGGCAGCGGCTCCTAGAAGGGGCCACGCGCGACCTCGCAGAGACTAAAACACTAGCGCTCTCCATGACGGCCACCCTGCAAAATGTCCAGTCCTATGCCCCCAACCGCGCGGCCCACTCCTCCTACGCTTCATGGGCCCCACACGCAGCCGCTCCACGGGGGCGCTACCCACCCAATACACCTGCGCTACGCGCCGGCCAACGATCCCCGGAGGGCCCCAATGCTACTTTTGCGGCCAGCAAAACACCCCCGCCAACGCTACCCGGCCCGCGCTGCCCTTTGTAAGGCCTGCGGGAAGAAGGGCCACTTTGCTGCGATGTGCCAGGCCCGCTCAGCGGCCGCGGCGCCCCCACTCCCCCCCCCACCCGGTCACGGACAATGGGCGCCGCCATCCTCCTCTCCTCCCCAGGCCATGTGCGACCAATGGGCGCCGCCATCTTCTCCTCTGCGCAACACGTGCGTTTCATGGGCGCTGCCATCTTGCTCCACCCCCGCAACGTGCGTTCCATGGGCGCTGCCATTTTGTAACCCCCAGGATCTCCGGACGCCGCCATCTTGTCCACCCCGCAGCACATGGACATCAACGCCGTTCCAGGACCTTAACCCAACGGCCGCCGCACTACCCGACGATCAACCACGGCTCGCCTCCATGGCACTCGACCAGTCACGACCACATAACCTGACCAACACATCCACTAGCGTGAAAGTCAACGGCCATGTGACCTCCTGCCTACTGGACTCCGGGAGCACCTAGAGTTTTGTACACCAAAGCACGATAAGGCGCTGCTCCCTTAAGGTACATCCTACCAATCAAAAAATCTCCCTGGCCTTCGGATCTCGTCGCGTAGCGATCGGGGGGTACTGCACGGTCACGCCCACAGTCCAAGGCGTAGAGTTCTATGGCTTTCGCCTCTGCGTCCTCCCTAACCTCTGCGCTGCACTTATCCTCGGCCTGGACTTTCAGTGCAACCTCCAGAGCCTGACCCTTAAATTCGGCGGACCCTTACCACCCCTCACTGTGTGCGGCCTCGCAACCCTAAAGGTCGATCCTCCTTCCCTCTTTGCCAATCTAACTCCAGATTGCAAACCCGTCGCCATCAGGAGCAGTTGGTACAGCACCCAGGATAAGGCCTTCATCAGGTCCGAGGTCCAGCGGTTGCTTCGGGAAGGCATCATCGAGGCCAGCAACAGCCCCTGGAGAGCTCAAGTGGTAGTGGTTAAATCTGGGGAGAAATAAATGAATGGTCGTGGACGACAGCCAGACCATCAACAGGTACACGCAGCTCGACGCGTACCCCCTCCCACGCATATCTGACATAGTTAACCAGATTGCACAGTACCGTGTCTTCTCAACGGTGGTCCTCAAATCCGCCTGCCACCAGCTCCCCATCCGTAAATCAGACCATCCATACACCGCCTTCGAGGCAGACGGCCGGCTATATCACTTCCTTAGGGTCCCCTTCGGCGACACCAACGGGGTTTCGGTCTTCCAAAGGGAGATGGACCGAATGGTCGACTGGTACGGTTTGTGGGCCACATTTCTGTACCTAGACAATGTGACCATCTGCGGCCATGACCAGCAGGACCACGACGCCAACCTTGCTAAATTTCTCCGCACCGCCACTCTCCTCAACCTCACGTATAACAAGGAGAAGTGTGTGTTCCGCACAAACCGCTTAGCCATCCTCGGCTACGTGGTCCAGAATGGAGTTCTGGGGCCCAATCCCGACCGCATGCGCCCCCTCATGGAGCTCCTCCTCCCCCACTGCCCCAAGGCCCTCACCCCCGCCGGACTTAATTTTAACGGGGTGAATGTGGTAAACCACTGTGTTCTGATATTAGAGGTTGTACGGTAGAACCTGCACTACAGGTTCACCTGTGGCCCCTGCATGCTAGCTCCGCCCAGGAGGCGGGGTATAAATATGCGTGGCCTCCAGCTCGCAGCCATTTCACCAGCTGCTGTGGGAAGCCACACATCTGATACCAATAATGCCTCAGTTTGGATTCAACTTCGTCTCCAGTCAAATTGATCGTGCCTCATTGGGAACATCCACTTGGCACATCTTGTTGAAAATGTTTGCAAATGCTTCAACCTTGTCTTCTGCATTGACGTGCTATGCTTCCCCATCATTAGGAATGTGGATATTTGTGGAGCCTCCCCTTCTTGTAATCTTTATTAGTGTCACAAGTAGGCTTACATTAACACTGCAATGAAGTTACTGTCAAAACTACCGTGTAGATGTTTAATTGTCTATCACCATTCATGACTAGGTGTGGTAGGATGGAGAGCTTTGATCTGATTGGTTGATATTAAGATGTTTAATTCTGTCTATTGTACGCGTCTGTTGTTTGGCATGCATGTAATCTGTGTCCTAGCTTCACCAGTTTGACACCTCATTTTTAGGTATGCCTGATGCTCTTGAGCCCCCATACCAATCCATTAAACCAGGATCCTTGGCTTGATGGTAATGATAAGAGTGAGGATAGGGCGTGCCCACGGTGGTCCAGTGATTGGCACTGCTGCCTCACAGCACCGAGGACACAGGTTCGATGCTGTCCCAGGTCACTGTCCATGTGGAGTTTGCACATTCTCCCCGTGGCTGGGTGGGTCTCACCCCCACAGCCCAAAGATGTGCAGGGTAGGTGAATTGACCGTGCTAAATTGCCCCTTAATTGGAAATTTTTAAAAAATGATAGAGTGAGGGATATGCCAAGCCATGACACCTCATAGATGCCTACTTTTGAGCCTCTAAATCTGTTCTGCATCTATCACATTTAACACACTGTTTATGCCAACACAATGGTGGGTATGGTCAATGTGAAGATGGGACTTTGTCTTCACAAAGGCTGTGCAGTGGCCTTACCGATACTGTCATTGACAGAAGCATCTGTAACAGGTAGATTGACAACGATAAGTCTCGTGGGCTTTTATCTCTTGTTGGTTCCCTCACCACCAACCCCAGGTCCAGTCTGGCAGCTATGTCCTTCAGACTTGGGCAGCTCAGTCAGTAGTGGTAATACCGACCCTTTGTGATGGGCATTGAAGTCACCCACCGTGAGTACATTTTGTGCCCTTTCTATCTTCAGGGTTTCTTCCAAGTGAAGATCAGTTTGGAGGAGTTATGATTTATCAGCTGAGAGACGGCAGTAGATGGTAATCAGCAGAGTTTTCCTTGCCCATTTTCGTCCTGATATCATAAGACTTCTTGAGCCAATGTTGAGGACTTCCAGGGAAACTTCCTCCCGACTCTGTACCACTGTGCTGCCACCTCACTGACAGAGCATGCCAGGGATGGTGATGGTGGGGTGTTTCGGACATTGTCTGTAAGGTATAATTTAGTGAGTATTGCTCTGTCAGGCTGTTGCTTGAATAGTCTGTGGGACAACTTTCCAAATTTTGGCACAAACGCTCAGATGTTAGGAGGGAGGACATTGCAGCATTGTTTCCCCTCTTTCATATGTCATGTGCAGCTTGCTTTTCATTGCATATATGCTGTGCACATGTGCTTGGAATGTATACTTGAGAGGAGGGGGGAATGGTGGGGTTTTAAATTATGCCCATTGTATCTCAGAGAGGCTCAGGTTGATAAATTGCTTCTAGAACATCCTGAATAGATAACACCTCATGCCATCAGCCTTTCTACTTTTCTACAAAAATTCGGAGCAGGAGTAGACCATTCGACCCCTCGGGCTGACTCTTCCATTCGATTGTGGGCAGCATGGTAGCATTGTGGATAGCACAATTGCTTCACAGCTCCAGGGTCCCAGGTTCGATTCCGGCTTGGGTCACTGTCTGTGCGGAGTCTGCACATCCTCCCCGTGTGTGCGTGGGTTTCCTCCGGGTGCTCCGGTTTCCTCCCACAGTCCAAAGTTGTGCAAGTTAGGTGGATTGGCCAGGATAAATTCCCCTTAGTGTCCAAAATTGCCCTTAGTGTTGGGTGGGGTTACTGGGTTATGGGGGTAGGGTTGAGGTGTTGACCTTGGGTAGGGTGCTCTTTCCAAGAGCTGGTGCAGACTTGATGGGCCGAATGGCCTCCTTCTGCACTGTAAATTCTATGAAATTCTATAAGGCCCTCACTCATCTGACTGTGGCCTCAGCTCCACTTTCCTGACTATCGCCCAGAACTTGACTCCTTTGTCGGTCAAAGGTCTGTCTAACTCGATTATATGAAAGCAGAACTAGGGGGCATAGGGGAAGTAGATTTAGGACTGAGTTGAGGAGGAACTTCTTCACCCCAAGGGTTGTGAATCTATGGAATTCCTTGCCCAGTGAAGCAGTAGAGGCTCCTTTATTAAATGTTTTTAAGATAAAGATAGATAGTTTTTTGAAGAACAAAGGAATAAAGGGTTATGGTGTTCGGGCCGGAAAGTGGAGCTGAGTCCACAAAAGATCAGCCATGATCTCATTGAATGGCAGAGCAGGCTCGAGGGGCCAGATGGCCTACTCCTGCTCCTAGTTCTTATGTTCTTATATTCAATGACTGAGCTTCCACTGCTCTCTGGGAAGAGAAATTCACAGACTTACCATCCTCCGAAAGAAAAATTATTGATCTCTGTCTTAAATAGGCGACTCTAATGTTTAAATTGTGTTCCCTAGTTCTTGACTCCCTTACAAAAGGGAAACATCCTCTCAGAATCCACCCTGCCAAGTCCCCTCAGGATATTATAGGCGCAAACTAACCAAAAAGAGTGCCGTTCTGGGCAGGATTATCTCCTGGTGCTTGTGGCACCAGGAACGACCCCACTATCTATCGGCGCTCTGTCTTGTTTTCGTGGCTCAGTGGGGAACGCCCTCCCGAGGCCACACAAAGCTGCATTTCCTGCTCTGACCGGAGCGCCAAGGGATCGGGATGCCATTATTAACATTAGACACAACCCCGGGACCTTTCCCAATGCCCCTACCCATCTGTCGGGGATTCTTGGGTCCCCCGCACCACACCACATATGGGCAGGGCGCCCCTGGGTCAGTCCCCGGTGCAGGCAGAATGCGAGCATGGCACCTTGGCACTGCCATCCTGGCACCGTGGCCATGCCCCACCAGTCTGGAAGTGCCACCTGGGCACCCTGGCAGTGCCAGGCTGGCACCCAGATGGCACTGCCAGGATGCCAAGGTGGTACTTCTAGAGTGCCAGGCTGGCAGTGCCAAATTGGCCAGGTGGCACCAGCAGTGCCAGGGCACCAGCTGCCCAGAGACTGACCACTAGGGGTCTCCGATCGCCTGGGAGACTCCATCCCCTGTTACCGATCACCTGGGCCCCATTTGTGGGGACCAATGAACAAAGAACAAAGAAATGTACAGCACAGGAACAGGCCCTTCGGCCCTCCAAGCCCGTGCCGACTATGCTGCCCGTCTAAACTACAATCTTCTACACTTCCTGGGTCCGTATCCCTCTATTCCCATCCTATTCATGTATTTGTCAAGATGCCCCTTAAATGTCACTATCGTCCCTGCTTCCACCACCTCCTCCGGAAGCGAGTTCCAGGCACCCACTACCCTCTGTGTAAAAAACTTGCCTCGTACATCTATTCTAAACCTTGCCCCTCTCATCTTAAACCTATGCCCCCTAGTAATTGACCCCTCTACTCTGGGGAAAAGCCTCTGACTATCCACTCTGTCTATGCCCCTCATAATTTTGTAGACCTCTATCAGGTCGCCCTTAAACCTGTTGTTCCAGTGAGAACAAACCATGTTTATTCAACCGCTCCTCATAGCTAATGCCCTCCATACCAGGCAACATTCTGGTAAATCTCTTCTGCTCCCTCTCTAAAGCCTCCACATCCTTCTGGTTGTGTGGCGACCAGAATTGAACACTATACTCCAAGTGTGGCCTAACTAAGGTTCTATACAGCTGCAACATGACTTGCCAATTCTTATACTCAATGCCCCGGCCAATGAAGGCAAGCATGCCGTATGCCTTCTTGACTACCTTCTCCACCTGTGTTGCCCCTTTCAGTGAACTGTGGACCTGTACTCCTAGATCTCTCTGACTTTCAATACTCTTGAGGGTTCTACCATTCACTGTATATTCCCTACCTGCATTAGACCTTCCAAAATGCATTACCTCACATTTGTCTGGATTAAACTCCATCTGCCATCTCTCCGCCCAAGTCTCCAAACAATCTAAATCCTGCTGTATCCTCTGACCGTCCTTATCGCTATCCGCAATTCCACCAACCTTTGTGTCGTCTGCAAACTTACTAATCAGACCAGTTACATTTTCCTCCAAATCATTTATATATACTACAAACAGCAAAGGTCCCAGCACTGATCCCTGCGGAACACCACTGGTCACAGCCCTCCAATTAGAAAAGCATCCTTCCATTGCTACTCTCTGCCTTCTATGACCTAGCCAGTTCTGTATCCATCTTGCCAGCTCACCTCTGATCCCATGTGACTTCACCTTTTGTACTAGTCTACCATGAGGGACCTTGTCAAAGGCCTTACTGAAGTCCATATAGACAACATCCACTGCCCTACCTGCATCAATCATCTTTGTGACCTCCTCGAAAAACTCTATCAAGTTAGTGAGACACGACCTCCCCTTCACAAAACCATGCTGCCTCTCACTAATACGTCCATTTGCTTCCAAATGGGAGTAGATCCTGTCTCGAAGAATTCTCTCCAGCAATTTCTCTACCACTGAAGTGAGGCTCACCGGCCTGTAGTTCCCTGTATTATCCTTGCTACCCTTCTTAAACAGAGGAACAACATTGGCTATTCTCCAGTCCTCCGGGACATCACCTGAAGACAGTGAGGATCCAAAGATTTCTGTCAAGGCCTCAGCAATTTCCTCTCCAACCTCCTTCAGTATTCTGGGGTAGATCCCATCAGGCCCTGGGGACTTATGTACCTTAATATTTTTTAAGACGCCCTTTTTTAAGATGCCAAAAAGATCTTTTTGGATCTCAGTGTGACCCAGGCTATCTACACACCCTTCTCCAGACTCAACATCTACCAATTCCTTCTCTTTGGTGAATACTGGTGCAAAGCATTCATTTAGTACCTCGCCCATTTCCTCTGGCTCCACACATAGATTCCCTTGCCTATCCTTCAGTGGGCCAACCCTTTCCCTGGCTACCCTCTTGCTTTTTATGAACGTGTAAAAAGCCTTGGGATTTTCCTTAACCCTATTTGCCAATGACTTTTCGTGACCCCTTCTAGCCCTCCTGACTCCTTGCTTAAGTTCCTTCCTACTTTCCTTATATTCCACACAGGCTTCGGCTGTTCCCAGCCTTTTAACCCTGACAAATGCCTCCTTTTTCTTTTTGACGAGGCCTACAATATCTCTCGTTATCCAAGGTTCCCGGAAATTGCCGTATTTATCCTTCTTCCTCATCGGAACATGCCGGTCCTGAATTCCTTTCAACTGACACTTGAAAGCCTCCCACATGTCAGATGTTGATTTGCCCTCAAACATCCGCCCCCAATCTCGGTTCTTCAGTTCCCGCCTAATATTGTTATAATTAGCCTTCCCCCAATTTAGCACATTCATCCTAGGACCACTCTTATCCTTGTCCACCAGCACTTTAAAACTTACTGAATTGTGGTCACTGTTCCCGAAATGCTCCCCTACTGAAACTTCTACCACCTGGCCGGGCTTATTCCCCAATACCAGGTCCACCCCTTCCCTAGTTGGACTGTCTACATATTGTTTTAAGAAGCCCTCCTGGATGCTCCTTACAAACTCTGCCCCGTCAAAGCCCCTGGCACTAAGTGAGTCCCAGTCAATATTGGGGAAGTTGAAGTCTCCCATCACCACAACCCTGTTGTTTTTACTCTTTTCCAAAATCTGTCTACCTATCTGCTCCTCTATCTCCCGCTGGCTGTTGGGAGGCCTGTAGTAAACCCTCAACATTGTGACTGTACCCTTCTTATTCCTGATCTCTACCCATATAGCCTCACTGCCCTCTGAGGTGTCCTCCCTTAGTACAGCTGTGATATTCTCCCTCACCAGTAGCGCAACTCCGCCACCCCTTTTACATCCCCCTCTATCCCGCCTGAAACATCTAAATCCTGGAACTTTTAGCTGCCAATCCTGCCCTTCCTCAACCAGGTCTCTGTAATGGCAACAACATCATAGTTCCAAGTACTAATCCAAGTTCTAAGTTCATCTGCCTTACCCGTAATACTTCTTGAATTAAAACATATGCACTTCAGGCCACCAGACCCGTTGTGTTCAGCAACTTCTCCCCGTCTGCTCTGCCTCAGAGCCCCAGTGTCCCTATTCCCTAGTTCTCCCTCAATGCTCTCACCTTCTGACCTATTGCTCCCGTGCCCACCCCCCTGCCATACTAGTTTAAACCCTCCCGTGTGACACTAGCAAACCTCGCGGCCAGGATATTTTGCCTCTCCAGTTTAGATGCAACCCGTCCTTATATAGGTCACACCTGCCCCGGAAGAGCTCCCAGTGGTCCAGATAACAGAAACCCTCCCTCCTACACTAGCTGTTTAGCCACATGTTTAGCTGCTCTATCTTCCTATGTCTAGCCTCACTGGCACGTGGCATAGGAGTAATCCCGAGATTACAACCCTCGAGGTCCTGTCTTTTAACTTTCTGCCTAGCTCCCTGAACTCCTATTGCAGGACCTCATGCCCCTTCCTGCCTATGTCGTTAGTACCAATATGTACAGCGACCTCTGCCTATTTGCCCTCCCCCTTCAGGATGCCCTCTACCCGTTCGGAGACATCTTGGACCCTGGCACCAGGGAGGCAACATACCATACTGGAGTCTCTTTCACGTCCACAGAAGCGCCTATCTGTGCCCCTGACTATAGAGTCCCCGATGACTATTGCTCTTCTGCGCTTTGACCCTCCCTTCTGAACATCAGAGCCAGCTGTGGTGCCACTGCTCTGGCTGCTGCTGTTTTCCCCTGATCGGCTATCCCCCCGACAGTATCCAAAGGGGTATATCTGTTCGAGAGGGGGACAACCACAGGGGATTCCTGCACTGACTGCCTGCCCTTTTTGGTGATCACCCATTTCTCTGCCTGCACCTTGGGTGTGACCACATTTATATAACTGCAATCTATGACGCTTTCCGCCACCTGCATGCTCCTAAGTGCTTCCAACTGCTGCTCCAACTGAACCATGCAGTCTATGAGGAGCTCCAGTTGGGTGCACTTTTTGTAGATGAAGCCATCCGGGACGCTGGAAGCCTCCCGGACCTGCCACATCTCACAGTCAGAGCACTGCACCCCTCTAACTGACATTGCATCAATTAATTAGTAAATTAAAATTAAAAGTTAAAAAAAAGTTTTTTTTTAAAGTTACTGTTAACTATCTGTTTCCTAGCACTAGATTTCTACTATAAATGTGAAAGCTAAATATAGTACTCTCCGATCTCTGGCTTAGATACCCCTCTAAATTATAATTAAGTAATTATGTTTTTATGTTTAATTAGTTACCATTATAATTAAGTAATTGTGTTTAATTAGTTACTCGTACTGAAAGGCGCCTGACTGGGGTCTCCTCGGCGATGCTGGGTGGCCGTTCAATCCGGAAAAGGCAGAGGTAAGTCAACTCCTAAGCCAACTTCCCTCTGCAAGACTGGATCCCACCCATTGTGGGCGGGATGCAGATTAGACATCTCATTCACCTGAGGAAGGAGCTGTGCTCCGAAAGCTAGTGATTCGAAACAAACCTGTTGGACTTTAACCTGGAAGGTAAAGACTTCTTACTCGTGAAATCTGGTTAGATCTAGTGAGGTGTAATGGTCATTGGGAAGCCCGGGGGAGGCCTCACACAGCATCTACTGGCCATGTCACGCTTCAGTTTGGGCGCAACATGGATGATAGATCATGCCCTATGCTTTTCAATAATGTAATCTCTCAGTATTCTAAACTACAATGGACATTGACCCCTTTCCTTGCCTCTTCCAGTGTGGTGATATGCTATGGGCTATATCATAGATGGATGGTGTGCGACCTCCAACCAGCAGGTGGTGGTGCAGACACACCATGTGGTCTCAAGACCCAGGTGGGTGACTTTCATATGACTGGAGACATATCCAGCCATCTTCAGAAGAAGATTGAGGGGATAATAAGACATACAAGTGAATGGTCGATGCTAGGTGCAGATTCCAGAGGAGCAATAAGCAGACTCCATGATAATGTGCTCTGTATCAGATTGTTATCTTAACGCACAAGACTCAATAAAAGGTTCTGGTTTGGACAAGTCAAAGTGTTTGGTGGATTCCTTTGTAAGGTATAAAGGACCAAACACCACATTCCAGCAGCTTGTCAGCTCCATGTTGCCTCAGTTCATTCTGAAAGTTTATGCTGTATTCCAAGGTGAATGCCTACTGGTGTAATCATATCTGGGAGCAACTGGTTTGTGCAGAAGCTTTGAAGTCAGCAAATTCTCTGTTAGCACCTGTCACACCATTCCCTGTAGACCTTTGCAACTTTAAAACAACCAGAGAAAATACCAAACACTTGTAGAAGCAACAGCCAGAAGCAATCAACCAGCAACAAGCCTGTAAGTAGTTGATGATATCTTTAAATAGCATTGGTGGGGGCTCCTTCCTGCAGTCGAACACATGTTCAGCTGTGTGAGATTAAGGGAGGGCGTCAGCTGAAGTGTTGAGCTGCATTACACATTGATTGATGTCATAATCAGCCTGTTCTGCATACTTGGGACAGATGTTCAGTGTGTGCATCGCTAATGCCCTCACGCCCAAAATGATTTGGTGCAAAATTTCGCCCTCATCCCAAGGATGCCATTTTGGAGCCCCTACGGACTCTCATAGCACATAAATAGACACAAACCCATCCCAACCTCTCAAGCTATTAGAATGAAAACCTACCCCAAATAAGACATTCAATGTTCAGAGTTCAGAGAAAAATCATGAAGCTGATCACTAGTATAAGGGTATTGAACAACGAGCGCACGTTATGGGCTCTTTAGCCTAGAAAGCAGCTGAAGGGCAAACCTGATAGAAATAAAGGGAGACATTTCACTGCACATGATGGATGGGATGGGGTAAAGAGATTAACAAATTGAAAATCTGAAATCTGACTAGAATCCATCTGATCAAGATTTAATGGAGGACAACTAATCAGCTCTCCAGAGGCTTGTTGAAATATTAAAATGAGGCTGCAAGTCTCACATTTTGGCACAGTTTTAAATTTAATGGCTGTAAGCTGGTATTCACGAGGCTTGCAAAACCAAGCGGCTGAAGGAATGCAAGAATGGCTGAATCCAGCAGGTAAGCTCCTCCCCTCAGCCCACCTATTAAACCTGCTTCCCTCCTCGTTAATGGCCTTCCTCCTTAGCCTACTTCTCTGATTTCATGGCCCCGTGATCTCTCCAACCCACAATCTTCTCACTGGCTTTCCTTGTCTTCTTCAGCTCGTGAAATTATCCATCCCCACAATCAGCTCCCCTGTGATACTACCCTCTCCGCCCCCGGTCTGCGGCCTGCCATGGTACTCGACCTGCCAATCAGCCAGGTCAGCCAGTCTCTCAATCTGGTCGCCTGCCAACTTTGAAACAAAAGGAAAATATTTCAATTTGGTTTTGGGGTTAACTTTGATGTAACTGTATTTCTGCTTTCCTGGCTACTACAGCTCGACTCAGTGCCCTGCTTTCACCCCTGCCCCCTAATCATTGAGGCTAACAATATGAAAGGATAAGGGGTTTATTTCAACCTAATGCCTTTTTTACACACCCCTTGATTTTATTAATGGAAAGTAAAATTGGGCAGCATGTAAAAGATGATGTGTTGGGTGTTCTGGATCACAACTAAGTCACCAACACTGGAAGTGGTGCAACTCTATTTTATTATAAGGTTCACTATATTAAGATACTTGAACTGTGGGTAAATGCTATACCAGCTTTAACTGTTGACCCTTGCCTAGTCCTAACCAGGTGATGCACTCAGCACATGGTGAATGTCTGTGTTGCAGGCTGTGAGCTCTGTGCTCCGAGCTGGCTGCTACTAGAATGAGCGGGAACTCTCCTGTCCCCTGTCTTTATAGTGCGTGTGCTCTCACTGGTGATTGGCTGCGGTGTTGTGTATGCTGATTGGTCCCACTGCATGTTCGTCAGTGTGTGTGTGTGTGTGTCTGCACCATGATAGACTGGTGAATATTATGACAAACGAGGCGGACAATCTGATCTCAGCCATTTTCTTTGAGGTGGGATTCGTTAAAATTATCCCCTATCTTTTAATATCTGCACCACATTGCAAACCATTTTGTGTGCAGGGCATGATGCAATGAGACCCAAGTTGGGAGGAAATGCATTGAGATATGGACAGGCAAGGAAATTAAATGATAGACAGGGAAAAGACAGGCTGGGCCACTGAGTCTGAGGTGTTCGGCCATATTGAAACGTCCCAATATTGCCCATCCATAACGGGATAAACAAAGGAAAAATGAAAAAGCACTCTGACAATTCAGGGAAAAATAAAATCTGGGAGGTTTCTCTCTGAACTCGGCAGGTGTTTAAAGGCAGGTTCCAAAAGATAACAACATCAGGAATAAGGTGGGTGAACTTAAGGCATGGATCGGTACTTGGGACTATGATGTGGTGGCCATCATGGAAACTTGGATAGAAGAGGGGCAGAAATGGTTGTTGGAGGTCCCTGGTTATAGATGTTTCAATAAGGTTAGGGAGGGTGGTAAAAGAGGTGGGGGGGGTGGGGGGGGGGGGGGTGGGGGGGCGGGGGGGGGGGAGGGGGTGGCATTGTTAATCAGAGATAGTATAACAGCTTCAGAAAGGCAGTTCGAGGAGTATCTGCCGACTGAGGTAGTATGGGTTGAAGTCACAAATAGGAAAGGAGCAGTCACCTTATTAGGAGTTTTCTTTAGGCCCCCCAATAGTAGCAGAGATGTGGAGGAACAGATTGGGAAACAGATTTTGGAAAGGTGCAGAAGTCACAGGGTAGTAGTCACAGGTGACTTCAACTTCCCAAACATTGAGTGGAATCTCTTTAGATCAAATAGTTTGGATGGGGTGGTGTTTGTGCAGTGTGCCCAGGAAGCTTTTCTAACACAGTATGTAGATTGTCCGACCAGAGGGGAGGCAATATTGGATTTGGTAATAAACCAGGGCAAGTGATAGATTTGTTAGTGGGGGAGCATTTTGGAGATAGTGACCACAATTCTGTGACTTTCACTTTAGTAATGGAGAGGGCAACAGGGCAAGGTTTACAATTGGGGGAAGGGTAAATACGATGTTGTCAGACAAGAATTGAAGTGCATAAGTTGGGAACATAGGCTGTCAGGGAAGGACACAAGTGAAATGTGGAACTTGTTCAAGGAACAGGTACTACGTGTCCTTGATATGTATGTCCCTGTAAGGCAGGGAAGAGATAGTCGAGTGAGGGAACCATGGTTGACAAGAGAGGTTGAATGTATTGTTAAGAGGAAAAAGGAGACTTATGTAAGGCTGAGGAAACAAGGTTCAGACAGGGCGTTGGAGGGATACAAGATAGCCAGGAGGGAACTGAAGAAAGGATTAGGAGAGCTAAGAGAGGGCATGTACAATCTTTGGCGGGGAGGATCAAGGAAAACCCCAAGGCCTTTTACACATATGTGAGGAATATGAGAATGACTAGAGCGAGGGTAGGTCCGATCAAGGACAGTAGCGGGAGATTGTGTATTGAGTCTGAAGAGATAGGAGAGGCCTTGAACGAGTACTTTTCTTCTGCATTTACAAATGAGAGGGGCCATATTGTTGGAGAGGACAGTGTGAAACAGACTCGAGGAAATACTTGTTAGGAAGGAAGATGTGTTGGGCATTTTGAAAAACCTGAGGATAGACAAATCCCCCGGGCCTGACGGGATATATCCAAGGATTCTATGGGAAGCAAGAGATTAAATTGCAGAGCCGTTGGCAATCATCTTTTCATCCTCACTGTCAACAGGGATGGAACCAGGGGATTGGACAGTGGCGAATGTTGTGCCCCTGTTCAAAAAAGGGACTAGGGATAACCCTAGGAATTACAGGCCAGTTAGTCTTACTTCGGTGGTAGGCAAAGTAATGGAAAGGGTACAGAAGGATAGGATTTCTGAGCATCTGGAAAGACACTGCTTGATTAGGAATAGTCAGCACTATTTTGTGAGGGGTAGGTCTTGCCTTACAAGTCTTATTGAATTCTTTGAGGAGGTGACCAAGCATGTGGATGAAGGTAAAGCAGTGGATGTAGTGTACATGGATTTTAGTAAGGCATTTGATAAGGTTCCCCATGGTAGGCTTATGCAGAAAGTAAGGAGGCATGGGATAGTGGGAAATTTGGCCAGTTGGATAACGAACTGGCTAACCGATAGAAGTCAGAGAGTGGTGGTGAATGGCAAATATTCAGCCTGGATCCCAGTTGCCAGTGGCGTACCGCAGGGATCAGTTCTGGGTCCTCTGCTGTTTGTGATTTTCATTAATGACTTGGATGAGGGAGTTGAAGGGTGGGTTAGTAAATTTGCAGACGATACGAAGATTGGTGGAGTTGTGGATAGTGAGGAGGGCTGTTGTCGGCTGCAAAGAGACATAGATAGGATGCAGAGCTGGGCTGAGAAGTGGCAGATGGAGTTTAACCCTAGAAAGTGTGAGGTTGTCCATTTTGGAAGGACAAATATGAATGCGGAATACAGGGTTAGCGGTAGAGTTCTTGGCAATGTGGAGGAGCAGAGAGATCTTGGGGTCTATGTTCATACATCTTTGAAAGTTGCCACTCAAGTGGATAGAGCTGTGAAGAAGGCCTATGGTGTGCTAGCGTTCATTAACAGAGGGATTGAATTTAAGAGCCGTGAGGTGATGATGCAGCTGTACAAAACTTTGGTAAGGCCACATTTGGAGTACTGTGTACAGTTCTGGTCGCCTCATTTTAGGAAGGATGTGGAAGCTTTGGAAAAGGTGCAAAGGAGATTTACCAGGATGTTGCCTGGAATGGAGAGTAGGTCTTACGAGGAAAGGTTGAGGGTGCTAGGCCTTTTCTCATTAGAACGGAGAAGGATGAGGGGCGACTTGATAGAGGTTTATAAGATGATCAGGGGAATAGATAGAGTAGACAGTCAGAGACTTTTTCCCCGGGTGGAACAAACCATTACAAGGGGACATAAATTTAAGGTGAATGGTGGAAGATATAGGGGGGGGGTGTCAGGGGTAGGTTCTTTACCCAGAGAGTAGTGGGGGCATGGAATGCACTGCCTGTGGAAGTAGTTGAGTCAGAAACATTAGGGACCTTCAAGCAGCTATTGGATAGGTACATGGATTACGGTAGAATGATATAGTGTAGATTAATTTGTTCTTAAGGGCAGCACGGTAGCATTGTGGATAGCACAATTGCTTCACAGCTCCAGGGTACCAGGTTCGATTCCGGCTTGGGTCACTGTCTGTGCGGAGTCTGCACATCCTCCCCGTGTGTGCGGGGTTTCCTCCAGGTGCTCCGGTTTCCTCCCACAGTCCAAAGATGTGCAGGTTAGGTGAATTGGCCATGATAAATGGCCCTTAGTGTCCAGAATTGCCCTTAGTGTTGGATGGAGGTGTTGACCTTGGGTAGGGTGCTCTTTCCAAGAGCCGGTGCAGACTCAATGGGCCGAATGGCCTCCTTCTGCACTGTAAATTCTATGATAATCTATGATTAATCTAGGACAAAGGTTCGGCACAACATCGTGGGCTGAAGGGCCTGTTCTGTGCTGTTTTTTTCTATGTTCTATGTTCTATATTCTAACATCCACAAGATGTGAGGATCCACAAGATCCTACTCACAATTTGAGGCAGTGATAGCAGCTTCTTCCAGAAACTTGCCCACCTTCCTTTTGAATGTTTGCAGTGAATCTACTCCTTCTGCACAACTGACAACATATTCCAAAGATCAATAACTCTCTGGGAAAGGAAAATCCTCCAAACATGTATGCAACGTAAACGGTATGTGTGTCCACTATTGCATCTCATTTAAATGATCTGTTCACTTGATACAAAAGTCTCTCCTTTGTTTTAAATACTTTTATCAAATCTGCCTCAACCTATAAGATGAGGGAAAGCAAACAATTAAGACCCAAATGTGTCCTCATGGTATACTTCCACTGTGACACTTTTTGCGTTACGTTCTAATTGAAAACGTTGAAGTCACTGTATTGGATTCCTATCATCATATCCACAAGAATTCTCTTACATAAATCTCTGACACTTACTCTACATGAAAGAAATCGGCATAAGAAGTCTTTTTCACACTTTTGCTTTCAACATAACCTCTGATTTCCTTTCTTTATCCCTCCTCTTACGAGGGTAGTGATTCTGAGGTGTAATTCCAAAAATGCTGACAGCTTTCTTATCCAAACAGCTGTTATTGTGGACAGTGAGAGTCCAGAGACCATTCAGAGCTGAGAGCAAGGAGCCTCACTCAATGTCCACACAATTTCCAGCAGAGGTCACCAAATAGCAGTGTGGAGCAGGACAGTTTTTACCTGCCAAGTTGTGGGATATTGAGACCAGTTTTCTCTGTACATGAGCATCGCTAGCATTGATTTCCTGTCCTTAATTGTCTGTGAAGAAGGGTTGGAGAGCCTAATCACCACCAAAAGGATTACTGGAAGAAGAGCAAGAAGCTGATAGTGAAAAGAAGCAGCCAGACAACATTAAAGACAGGCTTAACCTGAACCCCAACAACAAGACCATCCACTGTTGCTATGATTGGAAAACCATGATCGACAACGCTGTTATGGCATGGCACTTCGTTGACGATGAATAGTTAAAGTCAGTGTGATACTTAGGACAGCACACCCACAATCATATAAATCTCTCCTTTAGTTATGTCGAAGCTCATTGTATTTTGGGAGAAAAATATCCCCTCATGGCCTCTCCAGACCAACTCATGTCCCCTACGCATCTCCCATGTTCACTCATTACCCCACCCATGGCCCCTTGATATCAAGTCATGTTCCCCACCCACCCCCTTTTTACCTTTAGCCAAGCATTCATAATATAATAATACACCTCGGGAAATGTCAACAAAGAACTCTACTGAAACTGCATGAACAGGTGGGTTTTTTCTAACCAGATGGACTGACAATCAATTTTTAAAATGTTTCCTATTAAGGGGCAATTTAGCACGGTCAGTCCACTTACCCTGCACATCTTTGGGTTGTGGGGGTGCGACCCATGCAGACACAGGGAGAATGTGTAAACTCCACACGGACAGAGACCCAGGGCTGGGATCGAACCCCGGTCCACGGCACATGAGACAGTAGTGCTAACCACTGCACCACCGTGTCACCCTGGCCTGACAATCAAAGCAGTGCAGCAGATGGTGGACAGGATTTTCCTGGAAATCAGTAAAGGTGGGTGGGAAAAGTGGAATTGAAGATGCCAACAGAAACAATGGCTTTCTCTGCCATATTCTCCCGGACATAAAGGGCTGGATTTTCGTGGTTGCGGGAAAACGCTGTAACCTTTGAAAATGGTGGGCGGGACCTGGGTGCGGAAGTCCTGCTCCCATCTCCGATGGATCCACTTTTTGCCAGCAGGGAGAATGGGCCAGGGCACGATTCACACAGGCGGGAAAGCTGACCTCCAGCGTGGTTATTTGAACTTAGTCCTCAGTTGAAATTAATCCCATTTTGACTGAACCGCAGTGTGGGAGTCACAAATTGATGGGATAAATCAAAATGCTCTTGAAGGGTGAATATGATTTGTTTAAATGTCAAGGTCGGAAAGTTACTTTAAATCCTCTGCAATTTAAATTTGAAAACAAAACCGGCGTAAACTGCTGGTGAGAATTTCTTTGAAACACTCAGGCCGGCAGTTTCCTCTCCCATTCATGTTGGGCGGGTTTGGAAACAGGGCAGTGGAGGTAGTGCCGGGAGTGGTGCGAGGAAGGGATGTCCAGGTGAACTTCTTTGCGCCTGGGGGGGCCTTTAAAAATGGCAACCCAATTTGCAAATGACTAGGTTGCTGGCAGAGCGGATGGCTCAGGGGCCACTCCGCCAGTGATATGTCATAGCATCCACCCATTTAAGTTTCTTGCTTCAAGGTCCAGTACCATATGGCAGAGAAAGACGCTATTGCTGTCGGTGCCTTCAATGCCCGCCATCTGCATTTGCTGAGTTCCGGCAAAATCCCACCACCAGCTGCACTGCTTTGATTGCCAGGCCATCTGGTATAGGTTAGAAGAAAATATCATCTATTCATGCAGTTTCAACAGAATTCTTTGTTGGCATTTCCCAAAAGGTATTATTATGTTATGAATTCTTGGTTGAAATTAAAAAGGATGTGAGTAGGGAGCATGACTGGGCATCAAGGGTCCATGGGTGAGGTGATGAAGGAACATGGGAGGTGCACAGGAGGCATGAGTTGTTTGGAGGGGCCATGAGGGGATATGGGGGGGGCATGCATGGGCAGGTGAGGAGGGGGCATGGGTTGGCATGTAGGGAGTATAAGGGGACATGGGGTGTGGATGGGGCATGTGTTGGCACGGAGGCGCCACAGAGGTGTGGGGTGGCACGGGGCATGGGTGGGGGGGGGTGAGGAGGTGTAAGGGGTGAGTCTAGGGGGCCTAGCTGCTTCTAGGTCAACTGGGATGAAGTCCTATAGAACCAAGATAAGCCTTTTAACCAGCCTGCTTTGGGACATGTCTGCCCCTTGGCCATCTAGGACCTGGGTTGGATTCGATGCCACCCCATCACCCCAAAGCAAAAAAATCAATTGGATCTAATGGGGTCCTTTAAAGAGCTGGTCTGCTGGATTTCTCCATTTGAGCTACTCACCCTGGTAGTGAAAACCTGGCCCCTGGTCTCTGCTTCATTACATTTCTATTCAATGCATGGTCATTAATAATACACATTGGACAGGTGGTGGTGTAGGAATGGCACCAGCGACAGGCTCGAACCTTTCTCAATAGTTTAAGCGTGCTAAGAGTGTGGATGATACAAAGATCTGTAGAGGGACAGGTAATATTGAGGAAGTAAGTGGGCTGCAGAAGGGCTTGGACAGGCTAGGAGAGTGGGCAATGAAGTGGCAAATTAAATACAATGTGGAAAAGTGTGAGGTTATGCACTTTGGAAGGAGGAATTTAGGCATAGACTATTTTCTAAATGGGGAAATGCTTAGGAAATCAGGAGTACAAAGGACTTGGGAATCCTTGTTCACGATTCTCTTAAGGTTAACGTGCAGGTTCAGTCGGCAGTTAAGAAGGCTAATGCAATATTAGCATTCATGTCAAGAGGGCTAGAATACAAGACCAGGGATGCACTTCTGAGGCTGTGGTCAGACCGTATTTGGGGTATTGTGCTATTAAGGAAAGATGTGCTGGCCTTGGAAAGGGTCCAGAGGAGGTTCACAAGAATGATCCCTGGAATGAAGAACTTCTCGTATGAGGAACGGTTGAGGACTCTGGGTCTGTACTCGTTGGAGTTTAGAAGGATGAGGGAGGATCTTATTGAAACTTACAGGATACTGCGAGGCCTGGATAGAGTGGACGTGGAGAGGATGTTTCCACTTGTAGGAAAAACTAGAACCAGAGGACACCATCTCAAACTAAAGGGACGATCCTTTAAATCAGAGATGAGGTGGAATTTCCTCAGCCAGAGGGTGATGAATCTGTGGAACTCTTTGCCGCAGAAGGCTGTGGAGGCCAAATCACTGAGTGTCTTTAAGACAGAGATAGATAGGTTCTTGATTAATGAGGGGATTATGGGTTATGGGGAGAAGGCAGGAGAATGGGTTGAGTAAATATCAGCCATGATTGAATGGCGGAGCAGACTCGATGGGCCGAGTGGCCTAATTCTGCTCCTATGTCTTATGGTTTTATGGTCTTATGCAGTGTTTTTCAAACTTTTTTTCTGGGAACCCATTTTTACCAACCGGACAACCTTTGTGACCCACGCCAGCCGACCTATGCAACCCACCATTTTCTCTTAACTTGTTTGCTGCTGAGAAAATGGAGGAAATGGTTTGGGGTCCCTTGGGCTCTCTTACATGTTCCTCCAATGGAACCTGTTGGATGAAGGGGAAGCCTTACGGTGTCGGAAAGTATGGAGTTTCCATCTGTCCAGAGTTAAGCTCCACAGCACAATTGTGGATAGAACATGCGGAAATAAGGCTCTGTCAGCGAGACTGTCTTTTTCAAGCTTAAATACGACACCCAGATCCTGACCATTCTTGGAGTAAGAGACTTCCACTTCATCAGCATCAAAGTTCAGAAAGCAACCAATCACATCATTCTCCCCAAACTTTTTGCAGTTGGCTTTTAACAATGCTGGCTGCTGCGGCCTTCAAAAAGGCTGCGAGCATATTAAAAAAATGCGGCCACACTGCGCATGGATGCCTGCTTATTGGTACGCATGCGCAAAATTCTGCGCATGCGCACCGATGAGCGGGCACGCGTTCGCAGTGTGGCCACATTTTTTTTATATGCTCGCAGCCTTTCTGAAGGCCGCAGCAGCCAGCATTGTTAAAAGCCGGCTGCTGCAGCTGTTGCGTGCGAATCTGCGCAATCGGGAGTGCCGCGATGGACGGCTCCACGACCCTCCGGACACCCGCCTCCGACCCACCCGCAGGACGTGCCCCCGACTTTGAAAATGCCTGGTCTTATGGATATGCTGACCATGTGAGTGGAAATACCTGCTCCTCCTGACCCTACAAAAATCAGCAGCACTGTTTTTCTGTTGCGGTTTTATGAGTGTCCTGAAGTCCCTTCAACGACCACTCTACACCCAGTTCTCAAGGGCAGAGTGTGCTCGATATGTTCTCCAGCTATTGGTACCAGAAAACTGCACTGGGTTCTTACAAACTGCCTAGAGGAGAGTCACAATTCAAATATTTCCGGGAGCTTTCCACCCTCTTTGGGCAGGGATGTTTTCTGCCCACTTGCTTGCTTGTTTGAGAATTGGATTTGGCTGGCTTGATAATCAGTGGGCAGTAGAATGTGCCAAAAAAAATGTTAGCCTCCTGCCCCACTTGTCAGTATAAACAGGGCAGTAAGTGTATGAAAATTTCCTTCAGTAAACATTTACATTTCCTTCTCGCCGTTTTTGTCTCTTCCTCTGAAGTTAGGATATATAACAGGGAGAACCAGGTGGTAAATTAACCTCTGATGACTGGAACCAAATGCAAGTGTCAGAATGAAACCACAAAACTGATCCAATTCTTATCAAAGGTCTGCACTTGGAATATTAAAACCTATCCTTTGTTTTTACAGCTGCTGAAGGCCTTGTTGTATGGTCTGAGTATTTTTAACTTTAATTTCAGATTTGCAACATTTGCCATTTAAAAAATGTATTTTTTAAAAATCTCAGTCTGATCTGCTGAGTCAATGAGGAGACAAATTTTGGAATCTGGAAGCCAATGTAAAAACAGGTTGAAGAGAAGCTGCCCCATTTCAAACTCTTATGATCATACTGTCTGCATAGTTTCATTACAGACTGTTAATCCCTAGAGCTTGTTTTTAAATCCAATTTTCTGTTGGCTTTTTGTTTGTTTTGTTTGTCACTAAGCTCCCTCTTCATCCTCTGTACCTTGCAGTTACTTCCTGCTGTCAGGAGTCCCTGCAGTTTGCTTGGACAAGATCCTTTTGCTTAGGCTGCTCGATGCACCATTTTGAATGGCTTGGTTAAGCACAGCAGGTATTCCCTCTGAAGCCAATCTGTCTCTTTAAAACCAGGTTAAACTCAAGAGAAATGCAGCAGATTAACGTAAGAGTGAAATCAAAAAGCTAGCTTTGAGGTTATGCCCTGTGTTCAAATATATACAATGCTAGTAGCTAATTCAACTGGAACTGCCTATGTGTTTAGTTTGATTAGTATTATCAAGTAAACTGGGGATGTTCTTAAATTGAAACCAGGAGGGAGGGGAATTGGCCCAGTGTTTAAAGCGATGAGAAGTGGATATCCTGGAATGTGCGGCATACGCCCAGCGAGACTCATTGCAAGTTAGGCTTTGGGCCTGCATCTACATAAATTGACAAGTTGCAGGTGTCAATTTAATGTCTTGATGCAGCTCATGATTGGGGACTTGGAAAATGTGTCTCAACAGGGAAATGAGCACCATGTGCTAATAGGCGGAGAGAGATTGGTCCAGGGTCACTAGTGCTGGTGGCCTCAGTACTTAAAATAGACAGGAGGAGAGATGTGCTTTTACGCAGAGGGTAGTGGGTGCCTGGAACTCGCTACTCCGGAGGAGGTAGTGGAAGCAGGGACGATAGGGACATTTAAGGGGCATCTTGACAAATATATGAATAGGATGGGAATAGAAGGATACGGACCCAGGAAATGTAGAAGATTGTAGTTTAGTCGGGCAGCATGGTCGGCACGGGCTTGGAGGGCCGAAGGGCCTGTTCCTGTGCTGTACATTTCTTTGTTCTTTGTTTATACCATAGTTCTGCAGAGGGCCAGGTTCCTCATGAACCATCCCCAGAGGGATTGGGAGTTGGCAGCCAGGCAGATCAATCTGGAAACAATTTCACAAGAGCCAAGTAACCTCACGCCGATAGTCAAGGTCAGTGGCTGCATCTTCACATGACATCTCCTCCCCACCAGACCATCAAACTCTCTTGATGTTCAATGTACTGTACCCCTCATCACTTAACCAGCAGCAAACAGATTGTTGGCTCTCACTGCTCCCACAGACCTCCAGCTATTCAGCAATGGCAGGCACATCACACAAACACAGTGCTATACAACCACTGACATTTTTCCCTCTCTCTTGCAGGATAAGGGGACACACAATAGAAGGAAAGAGAGCAGATCTGGTGGGGGTGCAAGGGCACCTGCATTTACTGGCTCTCTGGATCACCGGCTAGCTGTAATAGAGCCCATGGCATACAGTTTTACTGAGAACATTAAGAATGATGGTATTCTCCTGCCTTATGTCCCTTCCAACTCCTGCTATGTGGTATGGTGAACACAGGAAAATATAAACATAAGGAGTGTGATCTAATGAAAAGGTTTCTAAGTGTCATTTGTGGTGGGTTTGTTGGAAGTTTTCCGCCGGCTGTCGGCGGGTTTGCCACCACTATCTAACCATACATAGGGCGTGGTCTAGCGTGCCGGGCGTGAAAACGAGTGGGTGAGTTAGATCACAGTGAGGCCGAAATCGGGAACCACGCTGGGCGCCAATTAGTTTCTGATCTAACTGACCCGCTCCCTTTGGCGAGATCCGGACCACGCCATGGCGTGGCAAGAAACCAATAATTACCAAGTAAGTCCAATCTACATACCATTAATGGGAAGGCGCCGTTATTGAACGGTCACCCGTGATCTAACAGCCTCCGCGGGAGCAGTCACATGGGCACCATTCAGTACATTTATTTTAAAACGTGAAGGAAGTGGAATGGCTGCAGTAGGGATCGGGGAAAAGTGAGTAGCCATCTTTGAAATCAGACCGTCAGTCCGGGGGCACTGGGGCCGCTGCCCCTGGCGAGGGGGGGGAGCTGAACTCAGTCGGAGGTGGTAGGCTACCCTCAGTGAGGGCCGCCCCTGGGCTGGGGGGTCGGGTGGTCTAGCACCCACAGGCCAGGCCTGGATCGTGGATATCATAATGGGCCAGCTCTAGTTGCTGCCTGTCAGAACACCCCCATGACAGAGCCCGAGCGGTGGTCATACGGTGAAGGTCACTTTAACTCTCACTGGCCATGGGTGCCACACAGCTGAAGGCTATTGCTAATAGGGAATTGGCAATTCTCGTAATGTGAGCACGTGGCTGCAGGGTATGTGTGCTCTGTGATCCTTGCTTTTGGCTGCAGAACTGCTTGAAGACCTATGTTTTGTTTGCTGGCTGCCGCTTCTGAAGCCTGGAATGAGGCAAGGAAAGCTGTGAACAAGCCTATTACCAGTCTGAAGAAGGGGAAGAAGTGCATTCTCACTCCTCTGCTATGCTTTGTGTTACCATGGCTTTCAGATACTGACTGTTCCTGTTTTGAGATTCTGCTACTGGGAGCTGCTGGAGGGGAAGAGAAAGGAGGAAGCCTGTCTGTTTCTGCAATGCCTGGGGCTGTGTTTCTGCTTGCAGCTGCCCTTCTGCTTCTTTGATCTGGAGTGAGGCAAGGGGAGGATTTTGGCTGGCCTGCTAGTGGGCTAACTCGTAGGTTGTGTCGGGATGTCTTTGTGGACTACTAGTGACTTTTTGGGTTTGTGGCAATGTGCTGTTCCGGTTTGGAAGCCATTCAGGTTACTGGTGACTTTTTGGTTTTCCTTTTCTACTGCTGTTGGTTTGTGTTTAACTGGTGGGGCATTGTATGCTTGATATTGAGTTATTGTTTCTTGCCTTGCAGCTGTGGGTTCTCCAGTTGCAGCCCCCTCCCTCCCCCCCCCCCCGCTTCTGTGGCCCAGGGTTTGGCCAGCTGCCCGTACTGACGAAGGGAAGGGGTGTTCTCTCTCTTACTTCTGCCTTGCTCCGTGCCAACATAGGGTGCCCTTCACTGATATGGGACATTCAGAGGGAGATATCAGCGACACTACATAGCCGATTGGAGGAGTCCCAGAGGCTACGGGCGCAGGAGATGGCATCGGCAATGCATGGCAATGAGGCCAACATTGCTAGGATAGCGACTGCAGTGGAAAGCCTGGGTGCACAATGCCAGCAGCATAAGTGGAGGTGTTGAAGGCGTAGTGGAGTCGGTGACGAACATGGCTGAGGGCCTCAGTAGATTGTCCGACGCGATTGTGGACGTGACCCAGTACCAGATTGACCTTGATGAGGCGCTGCGGGATATGTCCTGGTCTCAGGTGGGAATGGCCGAGGCGCTGCAGAGCTTGTCCCAGTCGCAGGTGAACATTGCCGAGGGTGGCAAAGGCACAGAATATGCTCTGGGTGGGGGACTTCAGTAGAATCTGCACAGACTGAGCGTTTTGGGTCCTAAAGGGCATATCTGCTAGACTGGTACTGCAGCAGGTGGTGAGGGAACCAACAAGAGGGGAAAACATACTTGACCTCAACCTCACCAATCTGCCTGCTGTATCGGTACGACAATATTGATAGAAGTGACCACCGCAGTCCGTGGGAAGACAAAGTCCCGTCTTCACATTGAGGATAGCCTCCATCGTATTATGTGGTGCTACCACCATGCTAAATGGGATAGACTTCGAACAGATCTCGCAACTCAGGGCTGGGCATCCATGAGGCGCTGTGGGCCATCACCAGCAGCTGAACTGTATTTAACCACAATCTGCAACCTCATGACCCGGTATATCCCCCACTCTACCATTACCACCAAGCCAGGGGATCAACCCTGGTTCAATGAGGAGTGTAGAGGAGCATGCCAGGGGCAACATCAGGCAAACAGAAAAATGAGGTGTCAACCTGCTGAAGCTACAACAGATGGTGTGCCAAACAGCATAAGCAGCAAGTAATAGACAGAGCTAACTGATTCCACAACCAACGCATCAGATCTAGGTTTTACAGTCCTGATATATCCAGCCGTGAATGGTGGTGGACAATTAAACAACTCACAGGAGGAGGAGGCTGCACAAATATTCCCATCCTCAATGATGGAGGAGCCCAACACATATGTGCAAAAGACATGGCTGAGGCTGTAGCGCACAAAGACTCCGAGAGACGAATAGAGTGAAGTCCCTAGATCAGGGGGTTGGATAGGGTGGACAGTGAGAGCCTTCTCCCGCGGATGGAAATGGCTGGCACGAGGGGACATAACTTTAAACTGAGGGGTAATAGATATAGGACAGAGGTCAGAGGTAGGTTATTACGCAAAGAATAGTGAGGCCGTGGAATGCCCGACCTGCTACAGTAGTGAACTCGCCAACATTGAGGGCATTTAAAAGTTTATTGGATAAACATATGGATGATAATGGTATAGTGTAGGTTAGATGGCTTTTGTTTCGGTGCAACATCGTGGGCCGAAGGGCCTGTACTGCGCTGTATTGTTCTATGTTCTAAGTCGATGAGGCTTTATTAAGCGTGACTGTTTCCCCCGCAGTTCAGTAGTAGACTGCCTGCGGGGGAGGACTCCAGGTACTTATACTCCGCCTTCAGGGCGGAGCTAGAGGTCAACGTCCAACCAGGACCCGGGATCTGTCAGCCAATGACATCATGGCTTCCCAGTCCCACATGACCCCTAATGCATACTACCACATTCACCCCTTGTTAAAAATGAACCCGGCGGGGTGATGCTTCGCATGGTGGTAAGGGTTTACAAGGCTGGTCCTGGGAGGAAAACTTTCACATGTTATAACAGTATGTACAAGGTTTTTTTTTGTTTCAAACTATTTACAGTAATCGTCAGGAATAGACAAAATGTTCTCGTTAAAAGTCCACATTGTACTGTTAGATCGACGCCACGAGTCGGTCGGGCGGTCTGGTCGTCCGTGTTGATCGCCTCGGCCCTGGTGGTGGTGGTGGTACTTGTTCCGGTGTTGTCTTTTCCGGGAGCCTTACGGTTTCAGCTTGGGCTTTATTCCTGGTCGGGCCTGGGAGGAGGACTGATCCTCCTGGGAAGGGGGCGGTCTGGGGTGCGGCGGTGGCAGGAAGGGGGGGGTTGGGTGATTGGTGTCGGGGGGGTGTGTGTGTTGCCGGCGGGCGCCAGATCTCGCAGAGAGACCGTGTCCTGTCAGCCGTCGGGGTACTCCACGTAAGCGTACTGCGGGTTCGCGTGAAGGAGGTGAACCCTTTCGACCAACGGGTCTGACTTGTGCGCCCGCACGTGCTTTCGGGGCAAGGTGGGTCCTGGGGCCGCCAGCCAGGTCGGCAGCGACGTTCCAGAGGAGGACTTCCTGGGGAAGACAAGGAGGCGCTCATGAGGCATTTGGTTAGTGCTAGTACACAGTAGTGACCGGATGGAGTGGAGGGCGTCCGGAAGGACCTCTGCCACCGTGAAACTGGGAGGTCCCTGGACCGTAGGGCCAGTAGGACGGTCTTCCAGACCGTGCCGTTCTCCCTCTCTACTTGCCCGTTCCCCCGGGGGTTGTAGCTGGTCGTCCTGCTTGAAGCTATGCCCTTGCTGAGCAGGAACTGGCGCAGCTCGTCACTCATGAAGGAGGACCCCCTGTCGCTGTGGACGTATGCGGGGCAACCGAACAGTGTGAATATGGTGTTCAGGGCTTTAATGACTGTGGCCGCGGTCATGTCAGAACAGGGGATGGCGAATGGGAAGCGGGAGTACTCGTCCACCACATTAAGGAAGTATATGTTGCGGTCGCTGGAGGGGAGGGGTCCTTTGAAATCCAGACTAAGGCGTTCAAAGGGGCGGGAAGCCTTAATCAGGTGCGCACCATCCGGCCTGAAAAAATGCGGTTTGCACTCTGCGCAGATGTGGCAGTTCCTTGTGACTGTACGGACCTCCTCTAAGGCGTATGGGAGGTTGCGGGACTTGATAAAGTGGTAAAACCGAGTGACCCCCGGGTGGCAGAGGTCCTCGTGGAGGGTTTGGAGGCGGTTAATTTGTGCGTTGGCACATGTGCCGCGGGATAGGGCATCGGACGGCTCGTTCAGCTTTCCGGGACGATACAAGATCTCGTAGTTGAAGGTGGAGAGCTCGATCCTCCACCTTAAGATCTTGTCGTTTTTGATTTTGCCCCGCTGTGCACTATCGAACATGAAGGCTACCGACCGTTGGTCCGTGAGGAGAGTGAATCTCCTGCCGGCCAGGTAATGCCTCCAATGTCGCACAGCTTCCACTATGGCTTGGGCTTCCTTTTCCACTGAGGAGTGGCGGATTTCTGAAGCGTGGAGGGTTCGGGAGAAAAAGGCCACGGGTCTGCCCGCTTGGTTAAGGGTGGCCGCTAGAGCTACGTCGGTGGCGTCACTCTCGACCTGGAAGGGGAGGGACTCGTCGATGGCGCGCATCGTGGCCTTTGCGATATCCGCTTTGATGCGGCTGAAGGCCTGGCAAGCCTCTGTCGACAGAGGGAAGGTCGTGGTCTGTATTAGGGGGCGGGCCTTGTCTGCGTACTGGGGGACCACTGGGCGTAGTATGAAAAAAACCCCAGGCAGCGTTTCAGGGCTTTTGAGCAGTGCAGGAGGGGAAATTCCATGAGGGCGCGCATACGTTCGGGGTCGGGGCCTATTATCCCATTGCGCACTACGTAGCCCAGGATGGCTAGCCGGTTGGTGCTAAAAACGCACTTGTCCTCGTTGTACGTGAGGTTCAAGGCTTTGGCAGTCTGGAGGAATTTTTGGAGGTTGGCGTCGTGGTCCTGCTGATCGTGGCCGCAGATGGTTAATTTGTCGAGATACGGGAAGGTGGCCCGCAACCCGTGTTGATCAACCATTCGGTCCATCTCTCGTTGGAAGACCGAGACCCCGTTTGTGACGCCAAATGGGACCCTTAGGAAATGGTATAATCGCCCGTCTGCCTAGAAGGCTGTGTACTTGCGGTCACTTGGGCGGATGGGGAGCTGATGGTAGGCGGACTTGAGGTCCACGGTGGAGAAGACTTTATATTGGGCAATCCGATTGACCATGTCGGATATGCAGGGGAGAGGGTACGCGTCTAGTTGTGTGTACCTGTTGATGGTCTGGCTATAGTCTATGACCATCCTTTGCTTCTCCCCTGTCTTTACTACTACCACCTGTGCTCTCCAGGGACTATTGCTGGCCTGGATTATGCCTTCCTTTAGTAGCAGCTGGACTTCGGACCGAATGAAGGTCCAGTCCTGTGCGCTGTACTGTCTGCTCCTAGTGGCGACGGGTTTGCAATCCGGGGTGAGGTTTGCAAACAAGGACGGGGGTTGCACCTTGAGGGTTGCGAGGCCGCAGATAGTGAGTGGGGGTATTGGGCCGCCGAATTTGAAGGTAAGGCTCTGTAGATTGCACTGGAAGTCTAATCCCAGTAATGTGGGGGTGCAGAGTTGGGGAAGGACGTAGAGCCTGTAGTTTTTGAACTCCCTCCCCTGCACCGTTAGGGTAACTATGCAGAAGCCTTTGATCTGTACGGAGTGGGATCCTGCAGCTAGGGAAATCTTTTGTGCGCTGGGATGGGTGGTCAAAGAACAGCGTCTTACCGTGTCGGGGTGGATAAAGCTCTCCGTGCTCCCGGAGTCGACTAGGCATGGTGTCTCGTGCCCGTTTATCAGCACCGTTGTCATCGTCGTCTGGAGTGTCCGGGGCCGAGCTTGGTCCAGCGTTATTGAAGCGAGACGTGGTTGTAGTAGTTGAGTGTCTTCTTCCAACCCCGTGGAGCCGTCGACACTGGGGTCCGTTGTTGCCGTCCAAGATGGCGTCGGGGGTGAACAAAATGGCTGCCCCCATGCATCGCACATGGCTGGGGGGTCACAAGATGGCGGCGGGGGTGGACAAAATGGCCGTCCCCATGCGTCGTACAGGTCTGGGGTGGTCCAAGATGGCGGCACCCTTCCTCCCCTCGTGGTGGCCGGGACCCAAAATGGCTGCGCCTGCGGGTCACACATGGGGCACTGGGGGGTTTGGGGAGCGTTAGGAACGCGCGGGGCTCCCTCATCTCTAGGGACAGCGGTGGTCGGGACCCAAATTGATAGCGCCGGCGGGTCATGCGCGGGGGGGGTTTGGGGGGCGTTAGAGCAGTGCAGAACTCCCTCTTCTCCAGGGAGAGCGGTGGTCGGGACCCAAAGTGGTAGCGCCGGCGGGACATACATGGGGCGCGGGGGGGGGGGGGGGGGGTTGGGTTGGGGAGCGTAAGCGGCGTGCAGGGCTCCCTGTTCTCCCGGGACCGCGGTGGCCGGGACCCAGAGTGGCTGCGCCTGCAGGTCGTACATGGGGCGCAGGGGGGGTTGGGGAGCGTAAGCGGCGTGCAGGGCTCCCTGTTCTCCCGGGACAGCGGCGACCTCGCGGGACCGGCACACAACCGCGAAATGGCCCTTTTTCCCGCAGCTCTTGCAGATCGCTGCGCGGGCCGGGCAGCGCTGCCGGGGGTGTTTCGCCTGGCCGCAGAAATAGCAGCGGGCGCCCCCGATGCGACTTGGCGTTTGGACCGCGCAAGCCTGTGGGGTGTCCGGGGGGGGGGTGGGTTTGTCGCGACAGGTACGTACGGAACCCAATGGGCTGCCGCCCGGTCGGGGCCGTAGGCGCGGGTATTTCGCGCGGCCACGTCTAGGGAGGCTGCTAGGGCCCGTGCCTCTGAGAGTCCTAGCGACTCTTTTTCTAAAAGTCTTTGGCGGATTTGGGAGGAGTTCATACCTGCCACAAAAGCATCACGCATTAACATGTCCGTGTGTTCATTTGCGTTCACTGACGGGCAGCTGCAGGCTCGTCCCAAAATTAGTAGCGCGGCGTAGAATTCATCTATCGATTCTCCGGGACTTTGCCGTCTCGTTGCGAGTTGATAGCGAGTGTAGATCTGGTTTACTGGGCGGACATAGAGACTTTTTAGTGCTGCGAACGCCGTCTGGAAATTCTCTGCGTCTTCGATGAAAGATAAAATCTCCGTGCTTAACCTCGAGTGCAGGACCTGTAGTTTTTGGTCTTCTGTGACCCGGCCGGTGGCCGTTCTGAGGTAGGCCTCAAAACAAGTCTGCCAGTGCTTGAAAGCTGCTGCCGCGTTCACTGCGTGGGGGCTGAGCCTCAGGCATTCCGGGATGATCCTGAGCTCCATAGTCCTTTTTAGTCACGCTTAATAAATTGTAGCGCACAAAGACTCCGAGAGATGAATAGAGTGAAGTCGATGAGGCTTTATTAAGCGTGACTGTTTCCCCCGCAGTTCAGTAGTAGACTGCCTGCGGGGGAGGACTCCAGGTACTTATACTCCGCCTTCAGGGCGGAGCTAGAGGTCAACGTCCAACCAGGACCCGGGATCTGTCAGCCAATGACATCATGGCTTCACAGTCCCACATGACCCCTAATGCATACTACCACAGAGGCATTCGCAACAATCTTCAGCCAGAAGTGCCGAATGGAAGGGCGGCACAGTGGCACAGTGGTTAGCACTGCTGCAGCACGGCGCTGAGGACCCGGGTTCAATCCTGGCCCGGGGTCACTGTCCGTGTGGAATTTGCACATTCTCCCCGTGTCTCACCCCCATAACTTAAAGATGTGCATGGTAGTAGATTGGCCATGCTAAATTACCCCTTAATTGGAAAAAAAGATTGGGCACTCTAAATTTAAAAACGGTGCCTAGTGGATGATCCATTTCGGTCTCCTCTGGAGGTCCTCAGCATCACAGTTTGTCAGTCTTCAGCCAATATGATTCACTCCACTGATATCAAGAAACGGCTGAGGGCACTGGAGACTGCAAAAGACGATGGGTCCTAACAATATTCCAGAAACAGTATTGAAGACTTGTGTTCCAGATCTTGCCACACCCCTAGCCAAGCTGTTCCAATGCTGCGACAACACTGGCATCTACCAGGCAATATGGAAAATTGCCCAGTTGTGTCCTGGAGACAAGAAACAGAACAAATCCAACCCAGTCAATTACTGCCCTTTCAGTCTACTCTCCATCATCAGCAAAGTGATGGAAGGAGTCATCAACAGTGCTATCAAGCAGCACATACTCGGCAATAACCTGCTCATGGATGCTCAGTTTGGGTTCCGCCAGGGTCATTCAGCTACTGACCTCATTACAATCTTGGTTCAAACATGGACAAAAGAGCTGAATGCCAGAGGTGAGGTGAGAGTGACTGCCCTTGACATCAAGCCAGCATTTGACCGAGAATGGTGTTATGGGCGAGGCGTTTTCAGAACCCCAAAATGTATCATGGAGTTCAACCAACCCTTTAATGGATTTGTTGCTTTTCCTAGCACATGGCTTTTTCCCTAGGTATGGGATTACAATTATGGACACATGGATTTTTAAATACAAAACACTGTTTATTTCATGAACTCAACTTAACATCTTAAATAAACATTGGATCTCTTAACACCCCTTACTTCAAAGATAACTCAGAAAATATTGCAACAGTAAATAATTCCTTAAAATGTTCCTTCAAACTTCCAAGAGACTTAACACCTTTAAACAAAACCACATCAGGTTTAAGGCTTCACTATTGTAAGTTTACATCACCCAAATGATCCAGAGATAGTCTTTCATGGCAGAGATCCAGCTCACTGCAAAACACACACACACCCAGCTCTTTTCCTCCAAACTGCAAAACTAAACTGCAAAATTGCTGACCTGACCTCAGCCCCACCCACTCTCTGACATCACCATTTTCTTAAAGGTACATTGCTTAAACATCCATGTCTTAAAGGTACTCTCACATGACACCTCCCCCCAAGAAAAAAAATAAACCATCAGCTTCAAGATGGTTTCATTTTTCACTTTTGCACCATCCACTAAGAAATGTACACAGTAAATATACCTTTTCTTTTTTTTTTAAAAACAACACATGAAAACAGGTATAATAATATAGTCCATTTTTCTTTGTTCTTCTTCCACCAACCGAAATCATTCCCGATTGACAGTCTCTTTGAACAAAGTCTCTGCACGATCTATCCATTCCTCTACTCCTCGGTATTTCTCTTCAGAATCAGATACTTTAGTTCAATCTGACCACAGAGTCCCTTGCAATTCTCCAATACAGGAACATTGGTTACCACAGCTTTCAGGCAGTCAAATGCCTGTTGAAAGTCTGCTGTCCATTGAATTTTTTAACGTTTCTTCAGCAATTCCATCAGTGGAGTAATCACACCACAAATCTTTTGCACAAAGGGTCGATCAAATTCATTCATGCTAAGAGATTGCATTATTTACCTTTGTCTTGAAGGTATCGGAAACTCTGCAAGGAAAGTGATCCGGGCTTCTCCAAATTCACTTTTGGGTAGGTTCATCACCAAACCCGCCACCTGAAGTCGATCGAAGCACCGCATACGATGCTTTAAATGTTCTTTCCATGTCTGGAAGTTGTAAATAAAAGCAGATCGTCCCACTTTCTCCATGCAATCCTCCAAACGTGAGATAGGATAATAGTCCGTTCTTGTAACTGCATTCACCTTTCTATAGTCCACACACAACCGTTGGGCACCGTCTGGTTTAGGTACCATCACTATGGGTGAGCTCCATTGGCTGCAACCCACTTCAATTATGCCATTCTTCAGCATACTCTCAATCTCTCTGTTAACCTGTGCCAATTTTAAAGGATTCAGTTTATATGGATGTTGTTTGATAGGAAAGCATTTCCCACATCTACATCATGTATAGCCATTTTAGTACTTCCCAATTTATCTCGACAAACTTGCCCATGTGATATCAATAACTCCTTCAGGTGACTTCCGGTTGCGGCGATGCACTGCTAAGCCGCACGTTTCTGCAGTTCCCGTTCTAACGGACTTTTGGGCTCTTTTCGGGAGCCCCAATGGAAATGTTTTCAGACCAAACCCAGTGTGGGGTGACGAAGGAAGGTGCCCCCCCCGGGTGTGTATGGAAAGGACTGGTGGTAGTGGCCAGATTGTGAAGGATCCTTTGGAGCAGCGGCAAAGAAGAGAAGGAAGAAGCAAGATGGCGGCGGATGGAGCCCAGATGACATGGGGCCCGGACCACCAGGAATTCCTCTGACGGTGTGCGGAGGAACTAAAGAAGGAGGTGCTGGCGCCGATGGTATTGGCAATCGATGGGCTAAAAGAAACACAAAAGGCCCAGGCGATAGAGCTCCGTGGGGTGAAGGCAAAGGCAGCCGAAAACGAGGATGAGATACAGGGCCTAGTGGTAAAAATGGAGACGCATGAGGTGCTACATAAGAGATGATTCGAAAGGCTGGAAGCCCTGGAGAACAGCTCGAGGAGGAAGAACCTCCGGATTCTGGGTCTCCCCGAAGGAATGGTGGGAGCTGACGTTGGGGCTTATGTGAGCACGATGCTCCATACGCTAATGGGAGCTGAGGCCCCCTCGGGCCCCCTGGAGGTGGAAGGGGCTCACCGGGTCCTTGTGAGAAGACCAAAGGCTGGAGAACTACCATGGGCGATAGTGGTGAGATTTCACCGCTTCACTGACAGAGAGGCTGTCTTGACCTGGGCCAAGAAGGTACGGAGTATCAGGTGGGAGAATGCGGTGATACGAGTGTATCAGGACTGGAACGCGGAGGTGGCGAGAAGGAGGGCGAGCTTTAATCGGACCAAGGCGGTGCTTCACAGGAAGAAAATAAAATTTGGGATGCTGCAGCCGGCGCGATTGTGGGTCACGCATCAGGGCAAGCACTACTACTTTGAAACGTCGGATGAGGCATGGACCTTCATCCAAGAAGAGAAACTGGACCAGAACTGAGGGACTGATGTTGGGGGGGAGACAACGAGGTTGATGTACAGAAATGTAAATTGGGAAATGGGAGGTTCATAGTATCGAGACAATAGACGGGGATTTTTTCTCCTCTTGATGGGGGGACACTGAGAAATGTGGGTGCCGGTGGAAAAAGGGACTGAAAGGGGAGATGGGGAATGGGGGAGCTGCGCCATAGGGGGCGGAGCCGATCCAGGAAAGCGTGGGGTTTTTTCCCACGCTAGGGAGATGATGGCAGGAAGATAGGCGCAGGAAGGAAGAGAGTTCCACGCACAGGGGGGTCAAGGAGAGAACGGGGGAAGCCGGGGTCAGTTAGATTTAGCTGACTTTCGGAAGCATCATGGGGGGAGTAACCATGCTAGATGGGGATCTAGCAGGGGTGGGGGGGGGGATCAACTGGGTTGCTGCTGCTGGGAGCGAGTGGGAGCTGGCAAGAGAAGAGGTGGTCGGGACGGGAGGGTGCCGCCTGGGGGACGGGTGGGTGCGCGGGACCCGGACGGGGGGCTGGCCTAGAACAGGGGATGGCTAGTCGGCGGGGGGGAGGGCCCAATCCGGCTGATCACGTGGAATGTGAGAGGCCTAAATGGGCCGATTAAGAGGGCCCGAGTGTTCGCGCACTTAAAAAGACTGAAGGCAGATGTGGTCATGCTTCAGGAGACGCATCTGAAGGTGGCGGATCAGGTTAGGTTAAGGAAAGGATGGGTGCGACAGGTGTTCCACTCAGGGTTGGACGCGAAAAATAGAGGGGTGGCGATATTGGTGGGGAAACAAGTGTTGTTCGAGGCTAGGAATATAGTGGTGGACAATGTGGGTAGATATGTGATGGTGAGTGGTAGATTGCAGGGAAAGGAGGTCGTGCTGGTAAATGTATATGCCCCGAACTGGGATGACGCGGGATTTATGTAGCGGATGCTGGGACGTATCCCGGACCTGGAGGTGGGAAGCCTGGTAATGGGGGGGGATTTCAATACTGTGCTGGATCCAGGGCTAGATCGGTCTAGATCCAGGACCGGAAGAAGGCCGGCAGCGGCCAAGGTGCTTAGGGGGTTCATGGAGCAAATGGGGCGAGTGGATCCGTGGAGATTTGCTAGGCCGTTGGCCAAAGAGTTCTCCTTTTTCTCCCATGTCCACAAGGTATACTCCCGAATAGATTTCTTCGTTTTGAGCAGGGCACTGATCTCGAAGGTGGCAGGAACGGAGTATTCGGCCATAGCCGTTTCAGACCATGCCCCGCACTGGGTGGATCTGGAATTAGGAGAGGAGAGGGAGCAGCGCCCACTCTGGCGACTGGATGTGGGATTATTGGCAGATGAGGGGGTCTGTGGAAGGGTGCGGGGATGTATTGAGAGGTACCTGGAGGCCAATGATGATGGTGAGATCCAGGTGGGGGTAGTATGGGAAACGCTGAAGTCGGTGGTTAGGGGAGAGTTGATCTCCATTAGGGCTTACAAGGAGAAAAAAGAGGGCAAAGAAAGGGAGAGATTAGTGGGGGAGATTCTGAGGGTGGATAAAAGATATGCCGATTTATAAAAGATTCCGGACGAAGGACTATACAGAGAGAGGCGAAGACTTCAGACGGAGTTTGACCTGCTGACCACAGGAAAGGCAGAGGCACAGTGGAGGAAGGCACAGGGGATGAGATACGAATATGGGGAAAAGGCGAGCCGGCTGCTGGCCCACCAACTTTGCAAGAGGATAGTGGCGAGGGAAATTGGGGGAGTCAGGGATGGAACGGGAACTATGGAGCAGAGAGCAGGGAAGGTAAATGAGGTGTTTAAGACCTTCTATGAGAGGCTATATAGGTCCCAAACCCCGGAGGGAAAAGAGGGAATGCAACAGTTTCTGGATCAACTAAGGTTCCCGAGGGTGGAGGAGCAGGAGGTGGCAGGTCTGGGGGCGTCAATTGAGGTGGATGAGGTGACTAAAGGGCTGGGGAACATGCAGGCAGGGAAGGCCCCGGGACCAGACGGGTTCCCGGTGGAATTCTACAGGAAATATGTGGACTTGTTGGCCCCGCTGCTGGCGAGAACCTTTAACGAGGACAGAGAAGGGGGGACTCTACCCCCGACAATGTCGGAAGCGACGATATCACTAATCCTGAAGCGGGACAAAGATCCGCTGCAATGCGGGTCATATAGGCCTATCTCACTCCTGAATGTAGACGCCAAGCTGCTGGCAAAAGTGCTGCCGATGAGGATCGAGGATTGTGTCCCGGGGGTGGTGCATGAAGACCAGACAGGGTTTGTAAAGGGGAGACAACTGAATGTCAACGTGCGACGGCTGTTGGGGGTGATAATGATGCCCCCAGCGGAGGGGGAGGCAGAGATCGTGGTGGCGATGGATGCAGAGAAGGCATTCGATAGGGTAGAGTGGGAGTATCTATGAGAGGTGTTGAGGAGGTTTGGGTTCGGGGAGGGGTTTGTCAGTTGGGTCAGACTCCTATATGGGGCCCCAGTGGCAAGTGTAGTCACAAATCGGCAAAGATCGGAGTATTTTCGGTTACATAGGGGAAAAAGGCAGGGGTGCCCCCTGTCCCCATTACTGTTCGCGTTGGCAATTGAACCACTGGCCATAGCCAGTGAGAGACTCTAAGAAATGGAGGGGGGTGGTTAGAGGGGGAGAGGAACATCGAGTGTCACTCTACGCAGATGACCTACTGCTATATGTGGCGGATCCTGTAGAGGGGATGACAGAGGTTATGCAGATATTGAGGGAGTTTGGAGATTTTTCGGGATATAGGCTAAATATGGGAAAGAGTGAGCTTTTCGTAGTACACCCCGGGGATCAGGGAAGAGGAATAGACGCCCTGCCGTTAAGGAAAGTGGAAAGGAGCTTCCGATATTTGGGGATTCAGATAGCTGGGAGCTGGGGAACTCTACACAAACTCAATCTGACGCGGCTGGTGGAGCAGATGGAGGAGGATTTCAAGAGGTGGGATATGCTGCCGCTCTCACTGGCGGGCAGAGTGCAGGCGGTAAAAATGATGGTCCTCCCAAGGTTTCTTTTTGTGTTTCAAAGTCTCCCCATTCTGATCACTAAGGCCTTTTTCAAGAAAATAGACAGGAGCGTTATGAGTTTCGTGTGGGCAGGGAAGACCCCGAGGGTAAGGAGGGGGTTCCTGCAGTGCAGCAGGGACAGAGGGGGACTGGCGTTGCCGAATCTGGATGACTACTCCTGGGCCGCCAATGTGGCGATGGTTTGTAAGTGGATGAGGGAGGGAGAGGGGGTGGCGTGGAAGAGGCTGGAGATGGCGTCCTGTAAGGGAACGAGCCTAAAGGCGCTGGTGACGGCGCCGCTGCCGCTCCCCCCGAAAAGGTATACCACAAACCCAGTGGTGGTGGCAACCTTAAGGATCTAGGGGCAATGGAGGCGACACAGGGGGGTGACGGGTGCCTCGGTGTGGTCCCCGATCAGGAACAACCATAGGTTTGTCCCAGGAAGGATGGACGGAGGGTTCCAGAGCTGGCATCGGGCATGAATTAGGAGATTGAGAGATTTGTTTATTGACGAGACGTTCGCGAGCCTGGGAGCGTGGAGGAAAAGTATGAGTTGCCCCCGGGGAATATCTTTAGATACATGCAAGTGAGAGCATTTACGAGGCAACAGGTGAGGGAGATTCCGCTGCTCCCGACACAGGGGATCCAGGATAGAGTGATTTCCGGGCTTTGGGTCGGGGAGGGCAAAGTGTCCGAAATATATCAGGAGATGAGAGACGAGGGGGAGGCGCTGGTAGAGGAGCTGAAGGGAAAATGGGAAGATGAGCTGGGGGAGGATTCTGTTTGAAAACTTTAATAAAATATATATTTTTTTAAAAATAACTCTTTCGGGTCAGTTCATTTTTCCTCTGGAAGGTAACTTAACAATTCATCCCAATTTTTAAGAACATCTTCATTTTCCAATTTAATTTGAGGTATGTCAAATTCACAGTCATCTGGATTTGGTTTGTCACTTTGAGTTAGAATCATTAAAACCTCCTTTTTCTCTCCTTCCCTTTCAAAGTACCTTTTAAGCATATTCACATGACACACTCAGTAAGTCTTCCTTCTATCTGGTGTTTTTACCACATAATTCACCTCACTTAATTTCCTTTCAATCTGATACGGTCCACAAAACCTAGCTTTTAAAGGCTCCCCTACCACTGGTAACAACACTAAAACTTTATCCCCACTGGCAAAACTACGAATTTCTTGTCTGCTACCCATTTCATCACATTTTGTGCAACTTTCAAATGTTGTCTAGCCACTTCACCTGCTCTATTTAATCGCTTCCTAAAATTTGACACATAATCCAATAGTGTAATTTCCGATTTCTCACCCACCAATTTTTCCTGAATCAAGTTAAGTGGTCCTCTTACCTCATGACCAAAAATTAGTTCAAAAGGACTACATTTGGTAGACTCATTCGGTGCATCCCTAATTGCAAACAATACGAATGGGATTCCTTTATCCCAATCCTCTGGATAATCTTGACAATACGCCCTCAACATTGTCTTTAATGTCTGGTGCCAAGTTTCTAACGCTCCCTGTGTTTCTGGATGGTACGCAGTTGATTTAAATTGTTTTATTCCTAAGCTATCTATAACTTCTTTGAATAGCTTTGAGGTAAAATTTGATCCTTGATCCGATTGAATTTCTGTGGGTAGTCCATATCTAGTAAAGAATTTAAGTAACTCATCCACAATCTTTTTAGATGTAATATTACGTACTGGAATGGCCACTGGAAACCTAGTGGACACATCCATTTTGGTCCAAAGATATTGATTCCCACTTTTTGTTTCAGGAAGCGGTTCTACACAATCAATTAGGACCCTTGTAAAATGTTCCTCAAATGCTGGAATGGGTATTAAGGGCGCTGGCTTTATCACTGCTTGAGGTTTCCCTATCACTTGACATGTGTGACATGATTGACAAAATTAAACTACATCTTTATGTAGTCCAGGCCAATAAAAATGTTTCTGGATTTTAGCTTGAGTTTTCCTTATTCCCAAATGACCTCCCACTGGTACCTCATGTGAAACTCGCAACACCTCCTTTCTATACCCTACCGGCAATACTACTTGATGAACGTCTGCCCACTTTTCATCCGCTTGCATATGTACAGGTCTCCATTTTCTCATCAAGACATCACTTTTACGGTAATAACACTCTGGTATACTCCCAGATTCCTCTTCCGTATATGCTTTCTGATGTATCCGTTTTATTTCTACATCTTTCTGTTGTAACTCCGCCAATTTTCCTGAACTGAAAAGATCCGCCTCATCCTCCACCTGTTCTTGTTCTTTTTCAACCATCTGATCAAAAATTGTTTCTGATAATTGCACTTCAACTTCATCTTCACTCTTTGATTTCTCCTCTTGTCTTAACCTGTGACTTTGCGACCTTGTTACTACACAATCCGGAAAAATCCCAGGATATTTGTCCTTCAACACTTCAGTTGTCTGATTTTCCACTGGCTTATCAACCACAGTAGGCATCACTCCCACCTGCAATCCAGCTATATCATTACCCAAGACAAACTGTATTCCTGGACAAGATAGTTTCTCTATTACTCCTACTACCACTTCACCACTCTCCACTGGACTTTCCAACCTTTCCTTATATAATGGAAAGCTACTCCTCTCACCCTGAATTCCACATATTTCCACTTTTTCTGGCAACATTCTTCCCAAACTACATAATTCCTCATCTCTTACCATTAAAGATTGACTAGCCCCTGTGTCTCTTAAAATTGTGACTTCTTTACCTGCTCCTCCTGATACACATGAGTAAACTTTACCCACACAAGTAAATTCTTTAAAGACATCTGGCACCTTCTTAACAATTACTTCTTGAACAGGCTGTACAATCGTTTGCACTACCTTTGCTTCCCTTGGGTTTTCCTTTACCACTCTAACAAACCCCACTGTCTTATCCTGTTTTACCACATCAGCCTTCCCAGTGCTTTTCTTCAACCACCAACACTGTGGCTTTACATGGCCTAGTTTATTGCAGTGAAAGCATCTGAAATTTTTCATTTCTTTTCCACCCTCCTTGATTTCTTTTTTAATCTGAGGTACACTCTCTTTATTGTCTCCCATCAGATCACCTTTACCTTTACCACTTGAGTATTTCTCATGTCCCCAGTTTCTATCCCTCACCGGCTGAAACTGATGACGGAAACCAATCTTTGATTTATGAACTAATTCATAATCATCTGACATTTCTGCTGCTAATCTCGCAGTTTTAACCCTCTGTTCTTCCACATGAGTTCTCACTACATCAGGAATTGAATTTTTAAACTCCTCCAAAAGTATAATTTCTCTGAGAGCTTCATTAGTTTGGTCCATTTTCAAAGCCCTTATCCACCTATCAAAATTACTCTGTTTGAGCCTTTCAAACTCCATGTATGTTTGACCAAATTCTTTCCTTAAATTTCTAAACCTTTGTCTGTAAGCTTCAGGCACTAGCTCATATGCACTTAAGATGGATTTCTTCACCTCCTCATACGTTTCAGATACCTCCTCCGGAAGTGATGCAAACACTTCACTAGCTCTACCTACCAGCTTTGTTTAATCAATAATACCCACATGTCCTGTGGCCATTTCAATTGTTTAGCTACCTTCTCAAATGAAATGAAAAAGGCTTCCACTTCCTTCTCGTCAAACATTGGCAATGCTTGGACATATTTAAATAGATTCCTACCAAGTCTTTGACTATGACGCTCTTTCTCACTATCCTCATCACTATCATCCAACTGTACGTTTCCCTTTACGTCTGCCTTTTTTAACTGATTGTCATGTTTCATGGCCATTTTCTGAAGTTCAAACTCCCTCTCTTTATCTTTTTCCCTGATCTGTATCTCGCTTTCTTTTTCTTTTTGTTCTGCTAGGGCTATTCTTTCTTTTCTCCTTTCTTCTCTCTCCTTTTCTTTTTCCTCTCTCTCTCTTTCTCATTCTTTTTCCTCTCTCTCTCTTTCTCTTTCTTTTTCCTCTATCTCTCTTTCTCTTTCTTTTTCCTCTCTCTCACTCTCGTATTCAAGCCGCTTTAATTCTGTCTCATGTTCCATTTGTTCAATTTGCAACTGAATTTTTGCCATTTCCAATGAGTCAACCTCTATCTCAGGCAACTTTAAATGCTTAACCACCGCCATAATTACCTCATTTTTTTGCATTTTGTCAGGTAATGTTAACTGCAATGTTCTTGCCAAATCTAACAGTCTGCTTTTCGTTTCTGTCTATAAGGTACTACGTGTGACATTCTCCACCCCCAAAAACTTCTGAGCCTCTGAAAGAGCCATTGTTCACAACACTCTCCCCACTTAAACTAAAATACCACACCGGAAAAGCAACAATCCTTCACTGTCTTTAAGTTCACAAAAGCCAATCCAATAGATAGACTTTTATCCCGGACGAGCCCCCAATTGTTATGGGTGAGGCGTTTTCAGAACCCCAAGATGTATCATAGAGTTCAACCAACCCTTTAATGGATTTGTTGCTTTTCCTAGCACACGGCTTTTTCCCTAGGTTTGGGATTACAATTATGGACACGTGGGTTTTTAAACACAAAACACTGTTTATTCCATGAACTCAACTTAACATCTTAAATAAACATTGGCTCTCTTAGCACCCCTTACTTCATCTCAGCTCCATGACATCACTGCAGGAGTTCCTCAGGGTAATGTCCTCGGCCCAACCATCTTCAGCTGCTTCATCAATGACCTCCCTTGCATCATAAGGCCAGAAGTGTGGATGTTTGCGATGACTGCACAATGTTCAGCACCATTCGCGACTCCTCAGATAATGAAGCAATCCATGTCCAAATGCAGCAAGGCTTGGACAATATCCAGGCTTGGGCTGACAAATGGCAAGTTACATTCACACCACATAAGCAATAGCCATCTCATACAAGAGAGGATCTAACCACTGCCCCTTGATATTTAATGGCATTACCATTGCTGAACCCCCACAATCAACATCCTGGGAATTACCATTAATCGGAAACGGAACTGGGCTAGCCATATTAATACTATGGCTTCCAGGGCAGGTCAAAGACTAGGAATCCTATGGTGAGTATCTCACCTCCTGATCCCCAAAGCTAGTCCACCATCAACAAGGCACAAGTCAGGAGTGTAATGGAATACTCTCCACTTGCCTGGATGAGTGCAGCTCCAACAACACTCAAGAAGCTCGACACCATCCAGGACAAAGAAGCCTCCCTTCCACAAACATTCAAACCCTCCACCACCGGTGAACTATGGCAGCCGTGTGCACCATCTACAAGATACACTGCAGTATGGGCTGGTTTAGCACAGTGGGCTAAATAGCTGGCTTGTAATGCAGAACAAGGCCAGCAGCATGGGTTCAATTCCCGTACCAGCCTCCCCGAACAGGCGCTGGAATGTGGCGACTAGGGGCTTTTCACAGTAACTTAATTGAAGCCAACGTGTGACAATAAGCGATTATTATTATTAGTAGTACTCACCCAGGTTCCTTAGACTGCACCTTCCAAATCCACGGCCACTACCATCTAGAAGGACAAGAGCGGTAGATACCTGGGAACTCCACCACCTGGAGATACCCATCAAGTCAATCACCACGCTGACTTGGAAATCTATCGCCATTCCTTCACTGTTGCTGTAGCAACATTCTGGAACTCCCTCCCTAACAGCACAGTGGGTGTACCTACACCTCAAGGACTGCAAGTGTTCAAGAAGGCAACTCATTACCACCTTCTGAAGGGCAACTAGAAATGGGCGATAAATGCTGGCCTAGCCAGCAATGCCCACATCAAGTAAATGAATCAAACATTTTCTTTTGACACTGCACACCGTGTCCCAGTCACTGAGGAGCATCGCCGAGGACGTCAATAACATTGTGCAGACATTGGGGAGCTGCCGGGTAATGCAGGAGCAGCTGGGGCTCAAACCAGCTGCCCCTCCTTCCCGAGGAGAACCTGGGCCCTATGGACACCAACCGGGAGGGGGGGTGCTGGGTGCCAATTCAGACCCAATCCATGGAGTAGGGTTGGGGGCTACCAGCTACCCCGAGTTCCACCCCTCATATGACACTGCGTCTTGCAGTCAGCATCCGGGACAGGGTGGCATGGCTGTGCAAGTGCATTGGATTCCTCCGGCCCCTGAGCCCCCAGAGGATGCCCGCCAGGGGCATCGAAGGCCACGGGACATGGTAAGCAGCTGGCTGCCTCCACCTCTGATGTGCATCCTGGGGAGGCACCTAGATGCAGCGATAGAGCATGGAAGGCCAAGCATGTCGAGGATCACTGAGGGCACCGGGAGAGGGGGGTAGATCGGGGGTAAGAGGTGTGAGAGAGTTGTGAAGAGAGTGGAGCAGCACCATCGGGAGAGTGGGGCATCATTGGACACTTGTGAAACAGTACAAACCCATCACCACAACCAGTATGATGCCTCTGTCCCTTTCTTCCACTATGCGGGCCGACCGACGAACCCTTGCCCTCCTCCTCCCCCGAGCACTCAGCAGACAGGCAAGGGTCAGACTATGGCACAGTTGAGGAGCATCAGTGCTGAGCTCTCTGCTGGTTATTCGCACTCCCTGCCCTCGGCAGTTATCCACTGACGTGCCGACACAGTCCCAACACCTTGGAGTGATGTCACACAGATCCTGGGAGGGTGGGAAATGGGGGCAGGGTGTCGGGGGGGAGAGGGGTATTGATGATGGATCGGGCCATGTCCTATATGAAGTGGGTGGGTATGAGGGCCTCCTTGGCCTTCCGGGCTTGCCAGACCCTCACCGTGACTGCATCTGGCTGGTTCTCCGATTCTTCCCTGGGATCGTCCTCCAGCCTCTGCTGATCGAACAGTTCCTCATCATCCTCGTCCTCCTCCTCCTCCTCCTTGGTGGCCATATGTTCCTCCACCTCCAGCATGTCGCCCCACTGCTGGACCAGGCTGTGGAGGACACAGCATACCACCACAAAGCGGACAACCGTCCAGGGGATGTACTGCAGGGCACCACCGGAGCGGTTGAGGCATTGGAACCGCATTTTGAGCAGCCCGATGCACCGCTCAATGGCAGCCTAGGTGACCACATGGGCCTCGTTGTATCGGGTCTCCGCATTGGTCTCCAGCCTCTGTACTGGTGTCATTAGCCAGTCTTCAGCGGGTACCCCTTATCCCCCAAGGGCCAGCCAGCCATCCTGGGGTGGTCCTTGAAGAGGCCGGCAATGTCTGACTGCCCCAGGATGTGGCTGCTGTGCACATTCCCTGGGAAGCGTGCACACACGTACATGATCTGCATGTGGTGCTCGCACACAAGCTGGATATTCAGGGCGTGGAACCCCTTGGTCTGGTCTGGTGAATGCAAGGTGACATGCATGCAGTCTATCAGCATGGAGCATCCCGGCGATGGCGGAGAATTCTGCTGCCTGGGCATCTTGTTGGGCCTGGTCCCTGTCAAAGTTTATATAGTTTTCTGCCCGGGCAAATAGGGCATCTGTGACCTGTTCGATGCACCTATGGGCTGCGACCTGACAGATGCCGCACAGGTCCCCGCTTGAGCCCAGAAGGATCCCGAGGCGTAATAGTGCAGGGCTGTGGTGACCTTGATAGCCACGGAGAGCGGGTGTCCTCCTCCTCCACATGGTACCAAGTCCAAAAGGACATGGCACAGGTGTCGCACCGTCTCCTTGTTGAAACGGAGCCTCCCGTGGAATGCATTGTCTGTTATCTGCTTGATTGACCAGCGATGTTTGTGCACCCTGGGCCGTCATGGGCCACCCCTTGGGTCTCACCCTGACCTGATGGATGGCTGGGTCCTCAGGATGTGGGGCGGGGTTCCGCTCATGGGCTGCCACCTCAAACCTCTGTAGACACTGCAGCTGCAGCCGCCTCCGGCATCTGGCCGCCCGGCCTAGCAGCAACACCATTAGGGCCTGTTCTGCGGGGTCCAAAATACCGTCCTTACCGTTCAATATCTGTACAGAATTGGGAGAGGGTGTGAGACTGACAACAAACAATGGTGGCTCCCACCCCGGGACCCTCCATTCCCCCATTAATCTCCCACCCTCCCACCTCCCCCACACCCAGAACGACCTGCCCACGCACACATGTCTGCAGCGCCCCCGCCCCCACCCGCCCACCATTCACCGGACCCCAGACCCTGTACCCCTGACACCCACACATAACGTTACCTGGACCGGCGCTGATCTTCGCCCCGCTGCCACTCACCCATCCACACTCCTGCCGTGGACATTGATGCATGATCAATTCCACAGAGACGAGAGTTGAATACAACTGAGGCTTTATTACTCTAAGATGTGTGGCCTCCTGCAGCAGCTGGCGAAATGGCTGCTGTATAGGGAGCACACATATTTATACTCTGCCTACTGGGCGGAGCAAAATTCTTTCTGAAGTCCAGTACAAGGTGGTTTGATAGTCCTATTATAGATTTAGCCGGTCCGGGACCTTGATGTGGCGTTGGGAGCGACGCTGTGGTTTGACGATTCCGGTGTTGGCCTGGGCCTCGGTGACTCTGGGACATCCTTGAGCGTGGGCAGGGGGAGGACAGATAGTCCTGGGGGGGGTTGCTGCTGGGTGCGCCGGGGGAGGGGAGGGTGGCGCCGGGCCGGAGAGGTGTGTGTTTGTGGAACCTGCTGGTGCCAGGTCCCTGAGGCAGACAGTATCTTGGCGGCCATTGGGGTACGCTACATAGGCATACTGGGGGTTAGCGTGGAGTAACTGCACCCTTTCAACCAATGGGTCCGCCTTGTGGAGTCGGACGTGCCTATGGAGGAGTACGGGTCCTGGAGCTGCGAGCCAAGGCGGGAGCGACACCCCGGATGTGGACTTCCTGGGAAGGCAAAGAGACGTTCATGGGGTGTGTCGTTAATGGCGGTGCATAGTAGCGACCGAATGGAGTGCAGTGCATCGGGGAGGACCTCCTGCCAGCGGGAGGCCGGAGAACCTTTGTCACCCGGGAGTCACACGGTTGTACCATTTCATAAAGGCGCGCAATCTGCCCTACTCCATCGAGGAAATCCGGGCTATCACCAGGGACCTTAGGGCCAGTTGGACGGCCCTCCAGACCGTCCCGTTCTCCCTCTCCACCTGCCCGTTTCCCCGGGGGTTATAGCTGGTCGTCCTGCTGGAGGCGATACCCCTGCTGAACAGGAACTGACACAGCTCATCACTCATGAATGAGGATCCCCTGTCACTGTGGATGTAGGCGGGGAAACCGAACAGAGCGAAGATTGTGTTGAGGGCTTTGATGACGGTGGCAGACGTCATATCCGCATGGGATGGCGAAGGGGGATCTGGAGTATTCATCGACCACACTGAGGAAATACGTGTTACGGTCGGTGGAGGGGAGGGGCCCTTTGAAATCCACGCTGAGGCGTTCAAAGGGGTTGGAGGCCTTCACCAGGCACGCACGGTCCGGCTGGTAGAAGTGCGGCTTGCACTCCGCACAGACCTGGCAGTCCCTGGTGACAGCCCTGACTTCCTCGACGGAGTAGGGCAGATTGCGGGCCTTTATGAAATGGTACAACCGTGCGACTCCCGGGTGACAAAGGTTATCGTGCAGGGTCCACAGTCGGGCCACCTGTGCGCTGGCACCTGTACCTCGGGATAGGGCATCTGGGGGATCATTGAGCTTGCCAGGGTGATACAAAATCTCATAGTTGTAGGTGGAGAGCTCGATCCTCCACCTCAAGATTTTATCATTTTTGATCTTACCCCGCTGTGTGTTATTGAACATGAAGGCTACCGACCGTTGGTCAGTGAGGAGAGTGAATCTCCTGCCGGCCAGGTAATGCATCCAATGCCGCACAGCTTCAACGATGGCTTAGGCCTCTTTTTCGACGGACGAGTGCCGAATTTCAGAGGCATGGAGGGTGCGGGAAAAGAATGCCACAGGCCTGCCTGTCTGATTGGGCGTGGCGGCCAGGGTGAGGTCTGATGCGTCGCTCTCCACTTGAAAGGGCAGCGTCTCGTCTACTGCGTGCATCATGGCCTTGGCGATATCTGATCTAATACGGTTGGAGACATGTTGAGCCTTGGCTGTCAGGGGGAAAAGGCTGGACTGGATGAGTAGGCGGGCCTTGTCCCCATAGTTTGGGACCCACTGGGCGTAGTATGAAAAGAACCCCAACGCAGCGTTTGAGGGCCTTGGGGCAGTGGGGAAGGGGGAGATCCATGAGGGGCACATGCGGTCGGGATTGGGCCCCAGACTCCGTTCTGGACCATATAGCCAAGGATGGCTAAGCGGTTTGTGCTAAATACGCACTTCTCCTTATTATCGGTGAGGTTTAAGAGAGTGGCGGTGTGGAGAAATTTGGCAAGGTTGGCATCGTGGTCCTGCTGATCGTGGCCGCAGATGGTGACATTGTCTAGGTACGGGAAGGTGGCCCGCAACCGATACCGGTCGACCATTCGGTCCATCTCCCTTTGGAAGACCGAGACCCCGTTGGTGACGCCGAAGGGAACCCTGAGAAAATGGTAGAGGCGGCCATCTGTCTCGAAGGCAGTGTATGGACGGTCCGCCTTACGGATGGGGAGCTGGTGGTAGGCGGATTTGAGGTCTACAGTTGAGAAGACCCGGTTGTGCAATCTGATTGACCATATCAGATATGCGTGGGAGGGGGTACGCGTCGAGCTGCGTGTACAGATTGATGGTCTGACTGTAGTTCACAACCATCCTGTGTTTCTCCCCAGTTTTCACCACAATCACTTGGGCTCTCCATGGGCTGTTGCTGGCCTCGATAATGCCTTCCCGAAGCAGCCGCTGGACCTCGGACCTGATGATGGTCCTGTCCTGGGTGCTGCACCATCTGCTCCTGGTGGCGACGGGTTTGCAATCCGGGGTTAGGTTTGTGAATAGGGAAGGTGGGTCGACCTTTAGGGTTGCGAGGACGCACACAGTAAGGGGTGGTAGGTGATGTGTTGGGTGTTCTGGATCACACACAAGTCACCAACACTTGAAATAGTGCAACACTATTTTATTGAATCATTAACTGTTTAAACATACTCTGACTGTGGGTTAACACGATACTAGCTTTAACTAAAGACCTTTGCCTTGTCCTAACCAGTTGATGCACTCAGCACATGGTGAATGTCTGTGTTACAGGCTGTGAGCTCTGTCCTCCTCGCTAGCTGCATCTCGAATGAGCGGGAACTCTGATGCCCCCTGTCTTTATAGTGCATGTGCTATCACTGGTGATTGGCTGCGGTATTGTGTGTGTTGATTGGTCCCACTGTGTGTCCATCAGTGTGTGGCTGCACCATGATATACTGGTGTATATTATGACATCCCCCCTTTTATAAAAAATGTGCCTGCGTGACAATAAATAGTGTATGATGAATGTTCCTGACTACGTGTGTGTGAAATATTTACAGGACTATGTACATGAAAACTAAGCTATTTACATGGGAAGGTGCCTGGTGCAGAAAAACAGTGTGTCACAAGAATAACGAGATGAACACTATGTAGAAACCACTTGAACGATTAAACGGAAGAACAGAACAAATCAGAAAGTCCACAAGTCCACAAAGTTCACAAATTAAGTCTCTGAGGTGGGCGACGAATTCTGGTTGACCGTCAGGGTGGCACACCACTCATCGTCTGGATCGATGCTGTATACCGACAGCGGCTGGTGTCTTTGCTTCGGGGACAGCCTGTTTTTCGTTACGACACCGACTCGAAAAGGCGCCTTCGGGTCCTCAGTTTCACTGCTGTGTGGGAGGTCCGCATCGGACTTGGTGACCATGGGTTGAATTGCCCGAACATTCCTGCGAGGCTGGCTGAAGCGATATGAATTGGCAGGAGCTGCTCGACAGAAGGCAGCATAGTGGCCAAGTCTTCCACATCATAGGCATTGTCGAGATTTTGCGGGGCATTGCCGCTTTAAATAGGCAGAGCCACAGTAGCCGCACGTCGTGACGTCAGCACGTTCGCTGCACCACCGCGCATGAGCGGTGCAGTCGTGCGTGGTGCGCGCCTGCGCATTACGTTCCTCAACGTCGCCGTCCCCTCGTTTGGTGCGTACAAACGCGGGGGTCTGCGAAATGGCCACCCTCATCCAGGCTGAGGCCCTGGAGGTGCTCAATCACTTGGACTCGTTCCGCCTCGTGGGGACCTTGCCGCGCCATTTCAGCCACTTGTATATGGGAATACCGACTCGTGGCGTTTTCATGTAAGACACAAGTCTTGATGGCGGTCGCTAGGGTGAGTTGCTTTACTTTGAGGAGCTGCTGACGTAGGGGGTCCGACTGAACACCAAAAACGATCTGGTCGCGTATCATGGAGTCGGAGGTGGGCCCGTAGCTGCAAGGCTGCGCAAGGATGCGGAGGTGTGTGAGAAAGGACTGGAAAGGTTCATCCTTACCCTGCAAACGCTGCTGGAACAGGTAGGGCGAAATTCTCCCCCAACGGCGCGATGTCCGCCGACTGGCGCCCAAATCGGCGCCAATCAGACGGGCATCGCGCCGCCCCTAAGGTGCGGAATGCTCCGCATCTTTGGCGGCTGAGCCCCGACATTGAGGGGCTAGGCTGGCGCCGGAGGGATTTCCGCCCCGCCAGCTGGCGGAAATGGCGTTTGTTGCCCCGCCAGCTGGCGCGGAAATGCGGCGCATGCGCGGGAGCGTCAGCGGCCACCGACAGTTTCCCGCGCATGCGCAGTGGGGAGAGTCTCTTCTGCCTCCGCCATGGTGGAGGCCGTGGCGGAGGCGGAAGGGAAAGTGTGCCCCCGCGGCACAAGCCCGCCCGCGGATCGGTGGGCCCCGATCGCGGGCCAGGCCACCGTGGGGGCACCCCCCGGGGTCAGATTGCCCCGCGCCCCCCCCCAGGACCCTGGAGCCCGCCCACACCGCCTGGTCCCGCCGGTAAATACCAGGTTTAATTTACGCTGGCGGGACAGGCAATTTCTGGGCGGGACTTCGGCCCATCCGGGCCGGAGAATTGAGCGGGGGGGGTCCCGCCAACCGGCGCGGCCCGATTCCCGCCCCCACCCAATCTCCGGTACCGGAAACTTCGGCGGGGGCGGGGGCAGGATTTACGGCGGCCAACGTCCACTCTCCGACCCGGCGGGGGGTCGGAGAATGACGCCCGTAGCGTTTGAAACTTTCATTCGCCTCTATGCTGCAGTGAGTGTCAAACTTGAGGAGGACCGTCTTGAACATTGTTTTATCTTCATCATCCGCAAAGGTGAGAGAGTTGAAAATGTGGATGGCATGGTCCCCGGCCATGGAGAGGAGGAGAACAATCTTTCTGGTATCCGAGGCACCCTCCCTGTCTGTCGCTTCGAGGAAGAGCTGGAAGCACTGTTTGAAAATCTTCCAGTTGGCCCCGAGGTTGCCGGCGATGCGGAGTGGCGGCGGCGGGCTGATATTGTCCATGTTGCAGGATGATGGAATGCTGGCGGAAGACAGATCACTTGCAGGTAGGTCTAAGAAGTGCTAATATCTCACCACTCCTGGTATCATGATGTGTGGGGTGTTCTGGATCACACACAGGTCATCAACACTTGAAATAGTGCAATACTATTTTATTGAATCATTAACTGTTTAAACATACTCAGACTGTGGGTTAATACGACACTAGCTTTAACTAAAGACCTTTGCCTTGTCCTAACCAGTCGATGCACTCAGCACATGGTGAATATCTGTGTTACAGGCTGTGAGCTCTGTCCTTCTAGCTAGCTGCATCTTGAATGAGCGGGAACTCTGATGCCCCCTGTCTTTATAGTGCGTGCGCTCACTGGTGATTGGCTGCGGTGTTGTGTGTGTTGATTGGTCCCACTGTGTGTCCATCAGTGTGTGTCTGCACCATGATATACTGGTGTACATTATAACAGTAGGGGCCCGCTGAATTTCAAGGTTAGGCTCTGGAGGTTACACTGGAAGTCCAGGCTGAGTAGCAGGACAGCGCAGAGATTGGGGAGGATGTAGAGGCGGAAGCCGCTGAATTCCAAGCCCTGGACCATGAGTGTGACTATACAGTACCCCCGGATTGCCACGGAGTGGGATCCGGAGGTCAGGGCGATTCTTTGATTGGCGGGGTGTACCGCAAGGGAGCAGCGCCTTACCGTATCTGGATGGATGAAGCTTTCGGTGCTCCCGGAGTCCAGCAGGCAAGAGGTCTCATGCCCATCGATCTTCACGCTTGTCGAGGCGGTGGCTAGGTTGTGCGGTCGAGACTGGTCGATCATGACCGAGGTGAGTCGTGGCTGGTCGTCGCTGGTGTCGAACGACGAGGTGCCCGGGAGGCACGGGTCCTGGAACAATGGTGGTGCCCATGTGCCGTGGGGAAGACAAGATGGCGGTGCCTGATGATCTTGGGGTGGACAAGATGGCCGCGCCCACGGGCCGCACGTGGCGGGGGTTGAAAAAAGTGGCGGCACCCATGGGCCGCATGTGGTCCGAGAAGGGGAAGATGGCGGCGCCCACTGTCCGCGCGTGGTCTGAGGGGAAGAAGTTGGCGGCACCCACTGGCCGCACATGGTCTGAGGGGGCCAAGATGGTGGTGCCCACTGGCCGTGTGTGGTCCGGGGAGGTGAAGATGGCGGCGCCCATTGTCCATACGCGAGGGGGTTCGTGCCCCTTCTTGCCGCAGGCCTTGCAAACGGCGGTGCAGGCCGGGCAACATTGGCGGGGGTGTTTCTGTTGCCCGCAGAAGTAACATCGGGGGCCCCCGGGGTTGGCTGGCTGGCACGTGGCACAGGCATATTGACTGGGTGAGGCCCTCGGTGTGGTGGCCGTCTGCGGAATCCACGATGTGTAGGAGGGGTGGGCCGCGTGGCTGGGGGTGTATGCCTGAATATTGCGCGAGGCGACTGTCACCGATAGCGCCAGGTTTTTTTTGCTGCGAGGTCGAGCGTGGGCCCCTCTAAAAGTCGCTGGCGTATGAGGTCTGACCCTATCCCCGTAACGAAGGCGTCCCGCATGAGGAGGTTTGAATGTTCCGTGGCCGTGACGGCCTGACAGTCACAGTCTCTGACCAGAGGAATTAAAGCACGCCAGAAATCGCCTACTGACTCACCAGGGAGTTGACTGCGAGTAGAGAGTACGTGTCTGGCGAAGAGCGTGTTCGTCTGCTAGACGTAATTCTCTTTCAGTAGCGCCATGGCTTCGGCATGTCCTGGATAAGAGGAAAGACGTTGGAGCTCAACCGCGAGTAGAGTATCTGGATCTTCTGAGCTTCCGGGACTGGGTCTGGTGCAGACCTGATGTAAGCTCCGAAACAAGCTAGCCAGTGTTGAAAGTCCTTTTTGGCGTCGCTTGATTGCGGATCCAGCTGCAGGCGATCTGTCTTGATGCAGAGGTCCATCTTCTGAAAATCTTAGAGTAATAAATTGATGCACGATCAATTGCACAGAGACGAGAGTTGAATACAACTGAGGCTTTATTACTCTAAGATGTGTGGCCTCTTGCAGCAGCTGGCGAAATGGCTGCTGTATAGGGAGCACACATATTTATACTCCGCCTACTGGGCGGAGCCAGCAAGCAGGGACTTCCCCCGTACCTGTAGTACAGGGCCTTACCACACATCTCCTAATATATACAACAGTGGTGATTACCACAAACATATCCCCAGTGTTGGGGTATCTTCTGGGTGCTCTGGTCTTGGCTGCTTCGTGTGTGGTTTTGCCTCCCGCAGTGTTCAGGTACACAGTCCGGGCATCGTGGTCTGATTGGGATGCTAGGTATTGATTCCCACATGCTACATAGCCCACTCACCCACGGGAATCCACATGTGAAGTGTGCTCACTTAATCACGATTGCCAATTCAGCAATAGCCTTCAACCACACGGCCAGAGGCCTCCGCAGTCAATGGAGGGACAAGGGTTGCCCCCAGAACGGTACACACGATCCAGGTTTTGGCATGGAGGAGCCGCATACGTTTGCCCCCCAGCGGAGCACCCCTCCCCCACAACTGCGACCCCCCCTCCCATTGCGGACCACCCCAGCCGAGGGTGCCCCCCGGTTACCCAATGCCCCCGGGCCCATTGCCTGTGAGCGAAGATGGCTACTCACCTCCTCGGCTCCCTGCAGAAGCTGTTCCGCCAGGTTCCCATTTTTAAATGGAGTAATAATCGGGGCCAGCGTGACTACTTGCTGGGAGGCGGCTGGATCATGGGAGGCCTTTGGATATGGGATGGCTCCTGTTAATTGTATGCAAATAGAGCTTTCATGGTGATTATTGGCTTCTTACTACAGTGGGATCCCGATTTCGCCTACGGGAATGGGCCAGTCGCATTGCAGACAGTTTAGCGCCCGGTGCACTTCACACAGTAACTTCATTGGTGTTAATGTAAGACTACTTGTGACAATAAAGAATATTATTATTATTAGCCTCTCCTGCTACTGAATCGTGCCCTTGGCCTCCTTGTCTCTTAAGGATTTATCTAACCCAGCCTAAAAATATTCAATGACCTTGCTTCAATTGCTCGTTGGGAAGAGAATTCCACAGACCAATGACCCTCCGAGAGAAAACATTTCTCCTTATCTCCAGCTTAAATGGGAGACCGCTTATGTTTAAACTGTGTCCCGTAGTTCTGGTCTCTCTCATCGGGGAAACATCCTCTCAGCATCCACCCTGTCAATTCCCCTCAGGGTCTTTTATGTTTCATCAAGGTCGCCTCTCATTCCTCTAAACTCTAATGAATACAGGATGAGCAAGTTGTAAATGGTGTGATCATACCCCTCCCGCTTCCCAACTCCGCCCCCACCCTTACATCAATCTTCCTCTTCTGAGTTTCTGTTTTCAGACACTAAAGTGCTAGCTTCCCAGCCACAGCAACACCAGGAGGAGGAGTGATCAACCGCACTGAAGAGAATAATCTTTATTCGTGTCACAAGCAGGCTTACATTAACACTACAATGAAGTTGAAGTTACTGTGAAAAGCCCCTCGTCGCCACACTCTGGCGCCTGTTCGGGTATCATCACTGAGGGAGAATTCAGAATGTCTAATTCATCGAACAGCACGTCTTTTGGGGACTTGTGGGAGGAAAGCGGAGCACCCGGAGGAAACCCACGCAGACACGAGGACAACGTGCAGACTCTGCTCAGACAGTGATCCAAGCTGGGAATCAAACCTGGGACCCTGCCGCTGTGAAGCAACAGTGCTAACCACTGTGCTACTTTGCCACCCCCTGTGAAGAGGCCCTGTCACTTGATCTGACTCTCACAGCCATCAGCTCAGAAACTAATATTGCATTCAATATTGGAGGCCAGTATAGAGATGCAATCAGCATGTGGTGAGTCATATAATGAGTGGGCTGCAATCGGGCAGGGATAAAAGGTTGATTTGTTTTCCAGTTCACTGAGGGGCAAGATTACAGATAAGTTCTGCAACAGGTGATTCAGATGAGGACCTCAATGGAATACCATACAGGAGGATGTTGATAGGTAAGTACATTGAGATACTGGATGGATTGGCTGGCCTACCAGGTAACCTCCTGTTACAGTCAAGGAGATGGAGGAGCCTGACTCCAAGTTAGCAGAGGACATCACGCAGAGCCTTCCCTCTCCAAAGCCTTCTCACCATCTCCCTGTTGTGCTGATGGAGACCCAGAGGCACTGCCACTCTTACCTCCATACCTGTTGCTGCCTTCGTGTGGACATGATGTGGAGATGCCGGCGTTGGACTGGGGTGAGCACAGTACGAAGTCTTACAACACCAGGTTAAAGTCCAACAGGTTTGTTTCGATGTCACTAGCTTTCGGAGCGCTGCTCCTTCCTCAGGTGAATGCATCCTGTGAGGATGCAGGAATATTCCTGCCAAATCTCAGAACTCACCATATTACCTCCAAAAGCACTCCTCAGTACTTCCAGAGCCTTTTCAACAGAAGACATTATTCAAAAATACCTTACCTGTAAATTGGTTGCTGTCTCTTTAAGTAATATTGGTGACGAGCCCCTCTCACAGATCAATGCTGGATCTTTGGTGAATGGGAAGTGAATTAACTGTAGACTCTGTGGTCCAACTTTAGAAAATGTCATCACATCAGCCTTAACAGCTGTATGGCAGCATGATCGGCCATTTCAGCTGTTTTCGGTGCTTGCAGGGAAGGCTTACATGAAAATTCTGCTCTGATCCTCTTCGGCAATTAAACCGAGACCTGCAGTTCACTCAGTCTCTAATAATTCTATGCTGTACTTTTGTACAAACTGAACTTTGCAGCAGACAGAAAGAGGTTTAATTTTCACTTGAAAGTATTCACTGAATATAGAACCTGCTCCTAATCATAGAATCATAGAATCCCTACAATGCAGAAGGAGGGCATTCGGCCCATCGAGTCTGCACCGACGCTTCGAAAGAGCACCCTGCCTAGGCCCAATCCCCATAACCCCACATGACCGTTGGACACTAAAGGACAATTTAGCGTGGCCAATCTACCTAACCTGCACATCTTTGGACTATGGGAGGAAACTGGAACACCCGGAGGAAACTCACGCAGACACGAAGAGAATGTGCAGACTCTGCACAGACAGTGACCCAAGGTCGAACCCAGGTCCCTGGTGCTGTGTGATGCAGCAGTGATAACCACTGTGCCACTGTACCGCCCCATATACAGGTTAAAATAAATAGTGTGATATTAGTGCTTTATTGAATACACAAACATATTCTTACAAGTTCCTGTGTCTGCACAATAAATATCATTCATCAATATTGGAGGTAACATTAACACCATGAAGAATGATCGATAACTAATTACAATGAGAGACAGGTACATTTTACTGCCAGGCTGTCAACAATACTTTCCACATTATCATTTTACAATGTACTAGATAGTTTGATAAGTCAACAAATTACATATTTATTGAAATAATGTGTAAAATAAGCAGCTTTTAATGCCATGTGATACAACTAATCTTTGAAAATGACTTAACAGTAAATAGTGGCAATTATTTTCCAACTTATGCAATAATGGAATTGTATTTAAGTAACTTAATGTCTATCTTCTGGAAAACATTATTTTTTTAAGTAGAAAAGAGGATAAAATAGAAATCATATGAAAAAAGGCAAGAGGCATTTGGGGTCAAAATATTGTGCAAAGCCCCTCGTGTCAATTATGTCTGCATAATCTTGAGGGAGGCAGGATAAAGGCAAACCATAATATAAACTGTGTTAAGAGAGGCTGCATGTATTAGTAATAAGCAGTCATTGGCATTCTTATCATGTTGCACTAAGGCTTAAAATGTTTCCAATCCCAAAATGATCTGCCCAGTTGCCTTTGACATGTCTTTAGCAGTAAAACATTTTGCCAAAATATTTTGACAATCATTACATTTGGATCCAATTTAGAATGGTGAATTTATCCTGAAAAACAGTCCTAGTTTGTAATAATTGCTAGGAAAGATCGTCACTGCCAAAACATTTAGAAGATTGCATATCATTTCCCGCCTAAGCTACACTTTAAACATTTGAATATATGACTCAATAAAACCATTCTGAATTAAATTAACCAACTATACTCTGAATAGCTTAGGGTGCCTTTAGGCACCTGTCATGTCTTGGTCTTGTTTGCCTACTCTTTCGTTTAGCTAATGATGAATGGCCTTAAAGCCTCTCTTCTTTTCCATTTGTGCCTAATCCTTTGTGTTGCTTTCTGTGATGCTAAAGTGTTTGCTTAAACCTGGCAGAAACTGTCTGAAGTAGAATCTCTTCATATTTGCAATACTGCCGAAGGATATTTCTTCATTGAAAACTTTAAAATACCAATGTTTTTCAAAGGATTAAGCAGCAATCGGTTCCTGCATAGTCGCACCCCACCCATAAAGTCAATCAGAGGCACACTTCAGAAAGAAATGCCCTTTCTCACACCACTTGCCCCTTCACTTTCAGCATTTTTGTCAGGATTTCCCGCTTTTGGTTGGGAATTTAATTCAGCTTCTCTTCTTCTTTAAGTTCAATCTCTATGTTTAATACATTTTAGTTGGTCTTCCTGAACCTGCTGTTAAAGGGGAGCCAACGTTCACAGCTCGACTGCTAACAACAGAAAATATCTGTCACATTGATTTTCCTTTGAGACATCTGTGCTGCTGCTATTTACCTGCTGTTAGGATAACATCCCAACATGTAACTGTTTGTCTGATTTTTACCATTCTCATGGATAAAATCAAACTTGTAAAACTGCTATCTGCTCAAGGGAAAGCTAGGTAAGTGTATGAGGGAGAAAGAAATAGAAGGTTATGCTGATAGGGTGAGATGAAGCAGTGTGGGAGGAACAAAAACACAAGCAAAAACCACTTGGATCATATGGCCTATTTCTGTGCTCTATGTAACTGAGTTGAGGAATAAAGTTTAAGCTAAAGTCTAGAGATAGGTTTCTGTCACATCCAGTAGCTCACAGTTACTTTTACTGACATCAAGGGCTGGATTCTCTGCAGCCCTGTGCCAAAATCGCATTTGGCACAGGGGCAGAGATTCAACATTGGCGCCGAAATCGGGCCCGGCGCCACTCCAGCACCTGAGAATCGGTGATTTACTCCACACAGCTGGGGGGCCATTGCCAGAGGCCCTCCCAGCGATCCTCCACTCCCGACTGGCCGAGTTCCCGACGGCATGGAATTAACATGCTATGGCCGGTCGCGACTCTCACGTGGCGGCTGCGGACTCAGTCCGAGGCCGCCCTGCTGGGGGGGGGCGGGGGGATCGTGCACCGGGGGGGCCTTATGGGCGGCAGGGGGAGAGATTGGGCCAGATGGATCCTCGGGCGCGTGGCTGATCAGGGGGGGGCCTACATCTTGCAGCTACCTCCGCGGTCCGAGTCCGTCATGGTGCCGCCGCCGTGTGCATGCGCAGACTTGAAACCGGAAGTGCGGGGGCCCGTATCTGCAGCCAAAGCTGCGTGAAAGACTCCGGGTACCTTCTAGCCCCCTTAAGATATGTGAATCGGCTTGTATTTATTTCAGGAAACTCGGGAGTGCAATGCCACGTTTTTACGCCGGCGTGGGGACATAGCCCAATTTTGGGAGAATCCAGCCCCAGCTTTTTATTTCCAAATTTATTTTGATTGAATTAAAATGTTAAAACTGCACAGTAGGATTTGAATCTTGTGGAATGATTAGTTCAGGCTTCAGTTTTATTCGTCTATTAATAGATACTACACTGCTATTTTCCTAGCCTTACATCAATAAGAGTCGTTGCCCTTGATTTGAAGGTGTTGAAAACACAGGCAAACATCATGCCTGGCTGTAGTCCTGGGATAGCACATGAAACATGTGATTTGTCTTTGCTTACAAAGTGACCACCTTACTAAATGTGCTGATGCTAACCCCTTACAACAATAGGGATTCCACATTGTCTGAAATAAGCAAACGGCTTGTGCAGGATACTCCTCCGTGGCTGTTTTGAATTAACCTCCACAAACCATGAATTTAAATTCTAAACATGTCAACTTGGACTTCAGCTAAATTACATAATCTTGATGTGGCGCAGTCTTCAAAGTATCAAAGCTTTCTTCCACCCTTTTCTTTCAACATTTATGTTGACATTAAACAGATACAACATGACATACAACAGAGGCTTAATAGCTCACAAAAGGTTGGGTTTGGGAAAAATTTTGGCCCTTCTCCCAGGAACTTTAAAGTTCAATCTTAACTTCAATTTTAGGTTTTGTGTGTGTTTGAATAGTTTCATAAAGCGGTAGTATTTCTTTTTTTCTAAAGCAAAATTGTGCTCAACAGTGTGACTGTCAAAACTAAATTCAGCCTTTTTAAAAGATCTTCTACAATACATTTGTTACAAATCGACAAAAGCAATGCCCTATAGCTTGGGTGAAAAATACCATTGGTTTGATATTGAAGTTTCTGGGTCTGATTATATGTTATTCATGATGCCACTAAACTACATATCAGTGCCATGATATGACACTGATACCATTTCCTTTATATCACTGATGTCGCTTTTGTTTCAATTTGCTTGTTTCTTGGGAAGTTTGCTCCTTCTGGCCAAGGGAGAGGTTGATACTTTTTAAATACCCAACTTGACACTTCCATAAAGCATTGCGACCACAGTTTTATGATATGCACCAACTTGCAGTGTACTCAGGGCATTTACATCAGCAAATTTCAACATTTCATCAGGAAATAAAATTCATGATCATGGTTTGGCTCCTTTTGTTAAAAGTAAACAATTTGTGGGAGTGAACGTGCAAACCAGTACCTGCTGCTATGTAATATTGATCACTTACATCCGTTAACCGACATATGAAATTTCTTTCAGTAGCATCTTCTAACCAACTTACTTTATTCATTCAATTCCAATCCTATAATGTCTTTGACTCTTCAGTGCCAAAGGAGAAATATTAACCAGTGACTAAAAAGTTTTTAAAATGCCACCTAAAGACAGATTTCTCCTTAGCATAAAGAGCACAAACATTTACAATCAGCAAGCAAATGACTTCATCCTCAGAGTGGAAAGCAAATCCTGTCATATCAACAACATTAACACCAAATATGAACCCAGGCCCTACATGTACTATTAGTTATGAAAAGAACTCTTCATTCTTTACAAACCCAGTGTTTTCAATGTGATCTTCTTTGCTTTGTGACATTGCTTTGATTTAAAGGCTGTATAATTTTGGTAGTTGCAGCTGGGAGGAGGACCTGTCCTATAAATGTTTGGCTTTAAAGGTCAGACTGTTTTACAAGCTGTACCCTGACTGAATTATGTGGCAGTAGTATTCTGAGATGATAATGGCATAAACAGCTACGTATGTTTTCTTTTCAATGCCCATAGACATCCATTGCTCCGTGGGAATTTTTGTTTTGCAGTTCACATATGCTTCACTGGGACAACTCAAACTATATAATTGCTGCTGTGTATAACTTTAAAAATTATAACTTAAAAATCTGAAAGTTTAGTTACTTGCTTTAACCTCTTTGCCGAAGAAAATCATTCCCTTCTAATTACCCTCTCTTTTGAAAAAAACAGATATCTTTAACCCAAATGCAAAGCCCCAGAATTCCTCTTTTAGTGAAAGAGGGACAATGCCTGCTTTTCTCCATAACTGGCAGCCTTGTAATGAATCGAAAGGGGCATGCAATTGTGAATAGTATGGTTTTTGTGGTATCAGCTTCACACCAGCGCTGAAATCATGTAGTGTAAATTGGGTGTCAGGACCTGAACTAAGTCCAAAGCAAAGGAGAGTGAGATCCTCACCAAGGGTGTTGAGTCAGGCAGGCCTGGTTCGGTTTCGGACTCTTCAGATTATACCAGAGTGTCACCTTCGATGCTAAGCAAAAGCACTTTTGCATGCTCCTCGTGTAAATGCAGCTTTCAAGAGCTGTGGTTAAGATTTTAACATTTGTAATTACTGAATAACTGAATCATCTGAATAACTTGACAAGTTTTGTGTCAGCCTTAGTTTAGTGGTAAGATTAGAGGTTTAAGCCCCACTCCAGTATTCCAATTTCCACCCCTGTTACAATACCAAAATAGCTCTCAACAAAGTCACAAATGGAAATCACAAGCCACACAAGGTCACAAAGGTAAACTATCACTCTGTATCCTTCTTGAATCTACCTGCAGCCTTTGACACAGTTGACCACACCGTCCTCTAGCAATCACTCTCCATTGTTGTTCAGCTGGGTGGGATTATATTTGCCTACTTCCATCCCTTCTGTCTAATTAAAGCAAATAATTGTCATCAATGGCTTCTCTTTCCATTTTTGCACAGTTACTTCTAGTGCCGCTAGGATCTATCCTTGGACCCTTCCTATTTCTCATCCAAATGCTGCCCCCAAGCTATATCATCCAAAAACATAGCAGTTTTTACACGTAAACTCACGCTAACCAACTCTACCTCAGCGCCACTTCTATCAACCCAACCAATGTCTCTAAATTGTCAGACTGCTAGTCTGCCAACCAGTACCAGGTGAGCAGAAATCTCCTTCAATTAATTATTGCAAATGGGAAGACTGAAGCTATTGCCTGAATTTTAATTTTTGAGGTGGGTACTGGGAATTAGGAAAATTCCTGGCTTGGCCACCCGCTCAGGAAAAAGTGCCCGCAAAGATGGGATTTTCATTGTGAGGGAGAGGGGGGAAGTTGTGGGCTGGAGTAGAGCCAGCCAATCTGGGAAAATGTTTGGTGGCAGTCATGGATGCTGGTACATGCAGAGGTGGGCTGCCTAAAGTATTCTTAGCTGACGGCCCAGAAACTCATTAGTGTGCTAAAACACCTGACTCCAGAGTAACCATTACTTGGTTGATTGACAGCTCTGGTTCCTGATTGATTCTGTCAATTTCACAATATTTATTTACAGAAGGTATGACGTTTAAAGTGCTTGCAGTTTCAGCAATTGAAACTTTAAAGAGCTGGATTATTGGCACTTTTATTGCCATATAGTAAATAGGGATTTTTTTTCCAGAAAGTGAAAATTTATCAGTAAATGACTGTTATTTTTAAAACTTATTTATGCATCCTGTTGTCACTGTGCGGTCCATTGGTTCTGTAGAGTGTATAGTGGGTGACTGGGCATGGAAGTGCCATAGCTTGGCAGTGGATGCACGAGTGGTGTGGATGAGTGTCATTCCTTGACATAGCGGAACGAAGGACCATAGATGGTGGATGGGGGGTGGCATACCTTGTCATAGGGACATGAAGGACACCTTTTGAACTTACGTTTTAAATGTCCCCTCATGCAGGCTATGGTTCCCAACACTTCTGAGTTACCATGAAACTCCACTCATTGAAATCCTGGCCTGACTCCATAAAATATGGCTAGTCTTGCATTTAGAGACGGCCAGGTTGGGAATACAGAGTGTGGATCTTTGATCCAAACCAGCCTGCACCCTTAAAAGGCATACTTGAAAATGAGAAATCTTGGTGATGGGGTAGGAAGTTCCAGAATTGAATCTTGGCTGCCATTTTTAAAGGCTGCTGAGTCATCCCAAAGGTGAAAATCCAGGCCATTGCCATTTTTTTAAATCAAGGGGCAATTTAGCGTGGGCAATCCACCTACCCTGCCCATCTATAGGTTGTGGGCTGAGACCCATGCAGACTCGGGGAAAATGTGCAAACTTCACACGGACAGTGACCGAGGGCCGAGATCGAACCCGGGTCCTCTGCGCCATGAGGCAGCAGTGCTAACCACTGTGCCAACATGCCACTCTAGGCCATTGTCTTTGGCCCCATCACAAACTCTTTCCTTCGCTACTAATTCAATTCCTCTCCCCGACAACTGTCTGTGAGGCTGATCCAGATTGTTTGCACCTTCTGTGTGCAATTCAATACCAAGATGAGATTTAAAGAACATATCTGCATCATCACTGTGTTTCCATTCCCACCTACATAATTTTGTCAACTTCCAGCTCTACTTCAGCTCCTCTGCTGCTGAAATCCACATCCATGCCTTTTTTTACCTTCAGAATTTACTTTTCTTTTTAAAAAAAATATTTTTATTCCCCTCCTTTTACACATTTTCTCCCAAATTTACACCCAACAATAAACAATAATCAGTAACGAATGCAATGTCAATCTCCATATCAATAACAACAATCCCATCCTCCCACCAAACCTCAAACAGTAGCCCTCATGTTAACATAAACAAATGACAAAAAGGAATCAGGAATCCACCCATAGTCACCATTAAGGCATACAGTCTCCCTCCCCCCAACCCTCCCAGCACCCCTCCAATGTTCGGTGTAATCCAATTCTCGAAAGTGCATAATGAATAATGCCCATGAATTGTAGAACCCCTCCATCCTTCCCCTCAGTTCAAATTTGGCCATTTCAAGCATCACGAATTCCAGCAGGTACCCCCCCCCCCCCCCCACCCCCCGCCATGCCAGGGCACAGGGTAGAGAGGTTGATCTCCACCCTAACAGGATCCGCCTTCAGGCGATCAACGAGGCAAAGCCTACAATATCTGCCTCCGCGCCCGTTTCCAACCCCGGCTGGTCCGACACCCCGAATATGGCCTCCCGAGGGCCCGGGTCCAATTTCACGTGCACCACTTAGAGATTACCCTAAAAACCTCCTTGCAGTAATCCTCCAGCTTTGGACAAGACCAAATCATATGAACGTAGTTTGCGGAGCCCCCTACGCAATATTCACACACATCTTCTAACCACTCAAAGAGTCGGCTCATCCCCGCCCTGGTAAGGTGGGCTCTGTACACCATCTTCAGCTGTATCAGCCCCAAACTCGCACATGAGTTGGAGGCGTTCACCCTCCAGAGCACCGCACACCAGAAGCCCTGCTCCATACTCTCTCCCAACTTTTCCTCCCACTTTGCCTTGATCCCTTCCAACGGCACCTTCTCCTCCTCCAAAATAGCCCCATAAACTGCCGATACAACCCCCTTCTCCAGTCCCCCTGTCATCAGCACCTCCTGCAGCAATGTGGAAGCCGGCTCTACTGGGGGCTCTGTATCTCCTTTCTGGCAAAGTCGCGAACCTGAATGTTCTAAATATTTCCCTCTGCTCCAGTCCATACTTCGCTCCCAGCTCCTTCAATCCTGCAAACCGACCCCCAAGAAACAAATCTTTTCGTGTCCTAATTCCTTTCTCTTCCCATTTCCTAAAATTTCCATCCCACTTCCCTGGCTCAAATCTATGGTCCCCTGAATCGGCATTTCCCTTGACCCTACCCCCAACCCTAAGTGCTGGCGAAACTGCCTCCAAATCCTCAGCGAAGTATCTCCCGGGGGCCGTCAGGAGCGGCGCTTTCGCTAGCGCCTTCAATCCCGACCCCCTACCCAAACTCTCCTCCATTCTGACCCATTGGGAGTCAACCCCTCTGACCCAGCTCCGTACCTTCTCCACATTCGCCCCCAGTCATAATATATCAGGTTCGGAAGATCCAAACCCTCTGCCTGCCTTCCCCTCTGTAGCAGCACCTTTCTAATTCTGCCAACCTTCCCTTCCCCATATGAATGAGGTAATCATCACTTCAATCTCTCTAAAAAATGCCTTTGGCAGGAAAATCGGCAGGCATTGAAAAAGAAACAGGAATTGCTGAAGCACATTCATTTTAACTGCCTGTACCCGACCCGCCGGTGACAGAGGGAGACCATCCCACCTTGCCGGATCAGCTTTCACTCTCCCCACCAAACTAGAAATGTTTTACCTACGGAGTCCCCCTCAATCCCGAGCAATCTGCACCCCCAGGTGTCTAAAGTGAGTCGCTGCCCTACGGAATGGCAACCCCCCCACCCCTGGCCGAGACACCACAAAATATTCACTCTTGCCTAGATTTAATTTGTACCCCGAGAAAGACCCAAACACCCAAAGCAGCTCCAGTATTACCCCTATTGACACACTTGGTTCCAACATGTATAATAACAAGTCATCTGCATATAAAGACACCCTATGCTCTAACCCCCCTGCACTATCCCTTTCCATACTCCCGACGTTCTTAACACGATGGCCAATGGCCCGATCACGAGTGCAAACAGCAGGGGGGGACATAGGACAGTACAGAGGAAAGTACAGAATTTACTTTTCTAATGTACTCCTGGCTGGTCAGCTGCATACTACCCTCTGTAAACTTGAGGTTATCCGAAACTCTGCTGCTTGTTTGTCGCAAATAATGTTCATCCATGACTCCCCTACTTGTTGACCTTCATTGGCTCTCAGTTAAACACCTCAATTTTAAATTCTCATTTGTATTTCCAAATTCCAACATGGCCTGGGCCCTTCCCATCTCTGTGATGGCCCCCAGCCGTACAACCCTCCAAGATTTATTCGCTCTTCTAAGTTTGGCCACTTGAGCACCCTGCTTTTAATTCTCTGACATTGACTGTCATGCCTTCAATTGCCTCGGCCCAAAGCTCTGGAATTCCCTCCCTATATCTTTCTGCCTCTCTATATTGCTTTCCTCCTTTAAAACACTCCTTAAAACTTGCTTCGTTGATCAAATCTTTAGCCATCTGCTTTATCTCCTTATGTGATTCAGTGTCGTATTTTGTTTTGTAAAGCTCCTGTGAAGCACCTTGGGACAATTTATTACAATAAAGGGGCTATATAAATATAACATAGTGTATTGTTGTAGCTGCACACCATTTTAACAGATTTTTAAATCCATGGAGATCATGATTCCATCATTATGAAAGGAGGTGAGAAGGGCCGGATTAATGAGCTAACTATATTTACAGCACTGCTTCTTGTCAGGAGCAGGAATGTTTGCTCCAACTTCTGGAATCTTACCTGTTTACAGTTTCCCTGATTGGCTGAACACCCCCAAGTTATAAGATTCCTCATGATCTCCGGCTCCTCCCAGATTTCTGAGTCCCCAGCTCTTCAAATACCCAATCACCCTGCCTTCCCACTCCTTCCAAAGTATTACTCCCCCCATAATCTTCAATCCCCCTGACCACCAGCTCTGCCATTGTGTCCAATTTCCATCTCTTCTGATCCCCATCTTTCCTGATCTCTAACTGCCCCCACTTCACCTGATTTCCAACTCCTTTCAACCCCTGTCTCCCCCCCCCCCTAATTTCTGACTCCCCTCCATTATCTGACTTCTTTGCCAGCCTAACCCCCATCCCCCAACCGTCGCCCCCGATCCAGCCCACTGCCCTGGTCTCCTCACCCCAACACATCCCTGCGATTAACTACTCACCCAACTCACTATGCCCGGCATCCACTACCCAGTAGGTCCCATATGGCTGTGACTAGAGGCCTGTCAATGGATCTGGCAGTTAACAGCCCTCCAACTGTCAGTTCCATTGATTGTCACAGCCTACAACACCTGCTCTGCTGTATCTATGATGTACTCACCCAGGGTTGTGACCCTTACTCTGACGGTGATTGCACACACGCTGAGGTGTGCTGGTGAGGGTGCGAGGAAAAGATGTAGGGCCAGATTCTCCGATTCTGAGGCGAAGTGCGGAGGATCCGTGGCGTTTACATGGAAAACATCGGCGGCCGGTGAGGGGCTAGCAGCCGCGCCATGTAAGCCTTCCGGCCTCCACAAAGTAAACGTCCGGAGAATATAACATGGCGCGGCAGTGCACGGACTCGACCTGCCAGACAGTACCCCCCTAGACAACCCCTCGCCATTTCATGGCCACCCCCACCAGTCGCCCCAGCCCTCATGGAAGCCCCCCCAGCCAGCCGCATGGCTTCCACCTGACTATGGCTGTGCTGGACACAGTCCACAGCCATCACGCCGGATCCCACATGGCTGGGACCACACGTCCCCCGCGCCGTCGCGAACCCGGCCCATCGGGGGCAGAGAATTGGGGGAGGGCCTTCAGGTGACGAGCTGAGGCCGTCCCAACGTTTTGGTGGGGACAGAGCGTGCAAAACCTGCGTTAAACAGGCGTTGCCCCGATATCACCATAAAAAGGGATTCTTCGCCCGATCACCGATTACAATATCGGCGTCGGGGAATGGAGAACCCAGTTCGTGATGGTGTTCCCTCTCACACTTTGTTGCCATCCTCCTCAGAGGCTGAATGCCAGATAACGGACATTGGGGCATGCTGTCTCTCTGGAATGTGCAGACCTTAATTAGATAGCATCCGAGGAGCGAGAAACAGAGTTAATGTTTTGAGTCCAATATGACTCTTCGACAGAACTGAAATTAGATAGTCATGTGATGGGGTTTGTGCTTTGAAAAAGCAGGGAGGGCAGGTGCAGCAAAAGTGGTCAGGGATAGATTGGAGGGCATGGGAGATTTAACAAATATGTCATGGAACACAAGGCAAAGGGAGTGGAATGATGGTATTAAAGTAAGAAAACATTGGTCCAGAGTAGATGTTAACAGCAGAATAAAGGTCAGCACTGTCTGAAAGCAAAACATGAGAAGAAGATGCATCTGGCACTTGCGGGGGCCCGGAAATAGTGGACAGACTTCATGGTCTGAAGTCCTGAAACTCAATGTTGAGGCCAGAAGGCTGTTAAGTGCCTAATCAAAATATGAGGTGCTGTTCCTCCAACCTGCGCTGGACTTCACTGGAGCATTGCAGCAGAACGAGGACAGAAATGTCGGCATGAGAGCAAGATAGTGAATTGAAATGGCAAGCGCCTGGAAGGTTGGGGTGAGACTTGCAGACTGAGAAAAGGTGTTCCACAAAGTGGTAACCTAATCTGTGTTCGGCATGTGGAGGAGACCACATTGTGAGCAGTGAATACAGTAGACCAAATTGAAAGAAGTACATGCAATTTGCTGCTTCATCTGGAAAGGAATATTTGTGGATTTAGACAGTGAGGAGAGTGGAGGTAAAAGGACAGGTTTTCCACCTCCTGCGATTGCATGGGAACATGCCATTGGAAGGAAATGATTGCATGGGAACATGCAATTGGAAGGGAGGCACACTGGCACAGTGGTTAGCACTGCTGTCTCACCGCTCCAGGGTCCCGGGTTCAATTCCGGCCTCGGGTGACTGTGTGTGTGGAGTTTGTGCTTTCTCCCGCTGTCTGAGTGGGTTTCCTCCAGGGGCTCCGGTTTCCTCCTGCAGTCCAAAGCTGTGCAAGTTAGGTGAATTGTCCATGATCAATTGCCCCTTAGAGCCCAAATGATTAGGTTAGGTGGAATTATTGGGTTAAGGGGATAGGGTGGTGGCCTGACCCTAGATGGGTACCCTTTCAGAGGGTCGGTGCAGACTTGATGGGCTGAATGGCCACTTTCTGCACTGCAGTGATTCTATTCGAAATGTGCAGGTGATATAGGAGTGGACAAGGGTGTCACGGAGGGAATGGTCCCTTTGGAATGCTGTCAGGGGAGGGAGATGCATTTGGTGGTGGCATCGGCTGGAGTTGGTGAAAATGGCAGTATTTCCAGCACTTTGTTTTTATTCTAAGCCCCCAGTATCCACAGTATTTTGTTATAAATTTAGCGATCAGAAAGAATTTTGTTCACATAATTTACAATCCTTCTCCCCATTATCCATGACATACATCTCCTTTCTGCCCTGTGGTTGGTATTAGACTCAAGGCCTCCTCAATCTCTTCTCTCTGCACAACTGCTTCACCATTGGCAATTGCCCAGCTGCCTGCTCTCTGGCCAATTCCACTGCCTCCTTCTCTGCAGATATGAGCGTCTTAATGTTGGACCCTCCTCCACCTGTCTTTGCACATTCTTTGGTGTTATGTGTTCCAGAACACTTGGCACCTAACCCCCTTACCGGCATGTGTTCCTCTGACAGATGCTGGGATCTCCCAGGTAACCCGTCCACACTTGCCCCCCATTCGCCACTTGAACTATGATAGAAGTATGAATTTGAAAGTTTGGGTCCAGATCTATCCAGAGCTGCTGCTGTTACACTTAATTCCTTACTTGTGCACATTCTCTCCTCACTGTGATTCATTGATTGCTGCCTTCATGAGTCACATTGATATAAAACTACTATTATACTCACTCTGACAATGTGGAGGAGGTTGTGACCCTCTTTCTGCATTGGACCCAATCGCACTTGTAGAACCCACAGCTGCTAACCTCCACTGCAACCTCTGTCCAACCTTACTTGGTTGGGCTCAGCTCGTCAGTACAGGAAGAGATCGGAGTGCCATTTTTAAATGCTGCCCCAATCTTTCAACCCCCCCCACCACGGCCTCCGGACCCCCCGCCCCCCCCCCCAACACCCCAGCCTACTTGTGAGGCGGTTCACGGGCCCCTTCCACCCCAACACATAAGGGCAGGGCACCCCTGGGCCCAATCCCCAGCGCAGGCAACCTGTCACCTGGGCACCTTGGTACTGGCAGCATGGCACTCTGGCAGTGCCCCTTTCAGGGTGCTCGGGTGGCAGTGCCAAGGTACCTGGCTGGCAGTACCAAGGTGCCTAGGTGGCAGAGGGAGTGCCAGGGTACCACCCTGCCCAGAGCCCAACCACCCAGGGCTCTCCGCTGGCCTGGAAGACCCCCCTCCCCAGGTGCCGTTGCACCTGGTCCACGTTTGTGAGCATAGAAAACATAGAAAATAGGTTCAGGGTTAGGCCATTTAGACCTTCGAGCCTGCACCACCATTCAATATGATCATGGCTGATCATGCAAATTCAGTATCCCACTCCCGCTTTCTCTCCATACCCCTTGATCATTTCAGCCGCAAGGGCCATGTCCAGTTCCCTCTTGAATATATCCAATGAACTGGCCCCAACAGCTTTCTGTGGTAGAGAATTCCACAAGTTCACAACTCTCTGAGAGAAGAAGTTCTTCCTCCTCTCAGTCCTGAATGCCATACCTCTTATTCTTAGGCTGTGACTCCTAGTTCTGGTCATCGGGAACATTCTTCCCGCATCTAGCCTGTCATGATATACACCAGTATATCATGGTGCAGATACACACACACTGATGGACACACAGCAAGACCAATCAACACACACAACACCGCAGCCAATCACCACTTAGAGCACACTCACTATATAGACAGGGGGCATCAGAGTTCCCGCTCATTCGGGATGCAGCCTCCTACAAGGACAGAGCTTACAGTTTACAGCACAGATCTTCAACATGTGCTGAGTGCATAGACTGGTTCGGACAGGCATAAGTCTTGAGTTTAATCTAACATCGTGTTAACCCACAGTGAAAGTATGTTCAACAGTTTCTAACATAATAAAGTAGTGTTGCACTATTTTAAGTGTTGGTGGCCTGTATGTGTTCCACGGATCCAGAGCACCCAACACATCATGATTACAGGAGTTGAGGGATATTAGAACTTCTTAGACCTACCTGCAAGTGATCTGCCTTCCACCAGCATACAGTCATCTTGCAACATGGACGGCGTCTGCCCGCCGCCGCCGCTCCGCATCACTGGTAACCTGGGGGTCAACTGGAAGATATTCAAACAACGCTTCCAGCTCTACCTGGAAGCCACAGACCGGGAAGATGCCTCGGACACCAAGAAGATTGGTCTCTTCCTATCCACGGCCGGGGAACATGCCATCCACATTTTCAATTCTCTCACCTTTGCTGATGATGAAGATAAATCAAAATTCAAGACGGTCCTCCTCAAGTTTGACACTCACTGCAACACAGAGGTGAATGAAAGTTTCGAGCACTATGTATTCCAACAGCGTTTGCAGGGTAAGGATGAACCTTTCCAGTCCTTTCTCACCCACCTCCGCATCCTTGCGCAGTCCTGTAATTACGGGCCCACCTCCGACTCCAGGATATGCAACCAGATCGTTTTCGGTGTTCAGTTGGACCCCTACGCCAGCAGCTCCTCAAGGTAAAGCAGCTCACCCTAGCGACCACCATCGAGATCTGCGTGCTACACGAACACGCCACTAGTCGGTATTCCCACATCCAAGCGGCTGAAACGGCGCGGCAGGGTCTCCACGAGGCAGAACGGGTCCAAGCAATCGAGCAACTCCAGGGCCTCAGCCTGGATAAGGGCGGCCATTTTGCGCGCATTTCGTGGACTCCTGCGCTTGTGCGCAGCGAACGAGGGGACAGCGACGTCGACGAACGTACTGCGCAGGCGCGCACCACGTACGGCCACACCGCGCATGCGCGGTGGCGCAGCGAACGTACTGACGCTACAACGTGCGGCAACTGTGGCTCCGCCCATTTGAAGCGGCAATGCCCTGCTAAATCCCGACAATGCCTGAGATGTGGCAAACTTGGCCACTATGCTGCTTTATGCAGATCAGCTCGGCCTGCCAATTCGTATCGCTCCGGCCAGCCTCGCAGGAATGTCCGGGCCATTCAACCCACAGTCACCGAGTCCGATGCGGACCTCCCACACAGCAGTGACACCGAGGACCCGAAGACACCTTTTCGAATCGGTATCGTTACAAAAAACAGGGTGACCCCGAAGCAAAGAATCCAGCCTCTATCGGTATACAGCATCGATCCAGACGATGAGTGGTGTGCCACCCTTACGGTCAACCGGTCCCAAATACGATTCCGCCTGCACACTGGTGCCTCCATCAATCTCATTGCGCGGTCTGACCTCCAAAGCCTTTGTGTCAAACCAGCCATCCTCCCATCAGCCTGCCAGCTATTAGATTACAAAGGCAATGCCATTGCTGCCAGCAGCTCGTGTCAACTTGAAGTGACGCACAGGTCACGCAAAGCCATCCTTCCCTTTGAAATCGTGGGCTCCTCGAAAGCCTCCCTGCTTGGCGCGCAGGCATGCAAGCTGTTGAACCTAGTTCAGAGAGTTCCCTCTCTCTCTCCTGCTGACACGTCTGCCTTTCAGGACACCGACTTCAGGGCGCAGCTCGACGCCATTATCAACCAGTACCACGACGTCTTCGAGGGCATGGGCACGCTCCCGTACACCTACAAGATTTCATTAAAACTGAATGCCACGCCTGTGGTGCACACACCTCGCAGGGTCCCAGCACACCTTAAGGACCGCCTCAAGCAGCAGCTGCAGGACCTCCAGAACCAAGGAGTGATTTCCAAAGTCACGGAAACGACCGACTGGGTCAGTTCCATGGTATGTGTAAAAAAGCCTTCCGGCGAATTGAGAATTTGCATTGATCCCAAGGATCTAAATCGCAATATCATGAGGGAGCATTATCCAATTCCCAAACGCGAAGAGCTCACATGTGAGATGGCTCGCGCCAAGCTCTTCATCAAACTCAACGCCTCAAAAGGATTCTGGCAAATCCAGCTCGATAAATCCAGCAGGAAACTTTGCACATTTCATACCCACTTTGGCAGATATTGTTACAACAGGATGCCGTTCGGGATCATATCTGCATCAGAAGTGTTCCATAGGATTATGGAACAAATGATGGAAGGCATTGAAGGTGTTTGCGTCTATGTCGATGACATAATCATTTGGTCCACCACCCCGCAGGAGCATGTTAGTCGCCTCCAACGTGTATTCAGACGTATACATGAGCATGGCCACCGCCTCAACAGGGCCAAATGCTCTTTTGGTCAGACGGAACTCAAGTTCCTCGGGGACCACATCTCCCAATTGGGTGTGCAGCCGGATGTGGACAAGGTAGCTGCCATCACGGCTATGAAAACACCAGAGGACAAGAAGGCGGTCCTCCGATTTCTGGGCATGGTCAATTTTTGAGGGAAATTTATCCCTAACCTCGCCTCTCATACCACGGCTCTCAGGAACCTGGTCTGGAAGACGACAGACTTCCAATGGCTCCCTGCCCACGAGCGCGAATGGAGAGAACTCAAGGCAAAACTCACCACGGCCCCGGTCTTAGCTTTCTTTGATCCAGCAAAGGAGACCAAAATTTTGACCGATGCCAGTCAATCCGGCATTGGGGCAGTGCTCCTTCAACGTGATGAGGCCTCATCATGGGCCCCCAATGCATATGCGTCACGTGCGATAACCCCCACGGAGCAGCTCTACGCACAGATAGAAAAGGAGTACCTGGGCCTTCTGACCGGTGTGGTTAAGTTTCACGATTATGTCTACGGACCTTCTCAATTCACCGTCGAGACTGACCATCGCCCGCTGGTCAATATAATACAGAAAGACTTGAACGACATGACGCCTCGCCTCCAGCGTATTCTTCTCAAGCTCCGGCGATATGACTTCCAGCTGGTATACACCCCAGGCAAAGACCTCATCATTGCCGACGCTCTCTCCAGGGCAGTCAACACTCCATGTTACCCAGCGGGATTTGTCTGCCAGGTTGACGCCCATGTGGCATTCGCGGCCTCCAATCTACCTGCCAGGGATGAACGCCTCGTCCAAATGCGCCGTGAGACGGCGGCTGACCCCTTGCTACAGCGTGTCATGCGCCACCTAACGGACGGGTGGCTCAAGGGCCAATGCCCTCAATTCTATAATGTCAGAGATGATCTGGCGGTCGTAGATGGGGTACTTCTAAAACTGGACCGCATTGCCATCCCGCATAGCATGCGCCAACTTGTCCTGCAACAACTACACGAGGGCCATCTTGGCGTGGAAAAGTGCCGCCGATGGGCCAGAGAGGCAGTGCACTGGACCGGCATTAATGAGGACATAGCCAACACAGTGCTCAACTGCCCCACTTGTCAGCGCTTCCAGCCAGCCCAACCACGTGAGACCCTGCAGCCCCATGAGTTGGTCATGTCACCATGGACCAAGGTGGGCATCGACCTGTTCCACGCGCTGGGTAGAGACTATGTCCTGATCGTGGACTACTTTTCGAATTACCCGGAGGTGATACAGTTGCACGACATCACCTCGTCTGCCGTCATTCGTGCATGTAAAGAAACATTTGTTCGACAAGGCATCTCGCTCACGGTTATGTCGGGAAATGGCCCCTGCTTCGCCAGGCAGGAATGGTCCAACTTTGCCAGGTGGTACAATTTTGCCCATGTGACATCCAGTCCCCTGTACCCCCAATCCAACGGCAAAGCGAAGGGAGTACATATAGTCAAGCGGCTCCTATGCAAGGCTGCCAATGCTGGGTCCGATTTCTACCTTGCCTTGCTGGCTATCGCTCTGCCCCGCTGTCCACTGGCCTGTCGCCAACCCACTAACTCATGGGTCATACCCTGAGGACGATGGTGCCGTCCATCCATGTCCCAGACCTCGACCACGCTCCGGTCCTTCGCCGGATGCAGCTGTCTTGTGTACAGCACAAGGCTACTCATGACTCCCGTGCAGCTGATCTCCCTGCTCTGGCTCCAGATGACAACGTCCGTGTCCATCTTCTGGATGGGGGCTGGTCTGCAACCGTTGTTGTCCTTCGGCAGGTGGCCCCCCGCTCGTTCCTGGTTCGTGTACCGGATGGCTCTATTCTGCGCCACAATCGACGCGCCCTTCGTCTCGTTCCACGCTCGCCACGTAATCCTCCACTGTCGCCTCGCCCTCCTGCTGACCCTGCCACAGACTATGCAGAGCTCCCTGTCTCTCTGCATCCCCCTGACTCTGACGCAGTCCAGCCCGCTCCTGAACCGGCGGCTCTCGGCCCACCCTTGAGGCGGTCAACCAGAATTTGTCGCCCACCTCAGAGACTTAATTTGCAGACTTATAGACTCTCTGAATTGTTTCGTTACTTTGTTTGATCGTTTCCCTGGTTTGTATATAGTGTTGATCCCGTTACTCTTGTTGCATACTGCTTCTCTGCACCAGGCACCTTCCCATGTAAATAGTTTACTTCTCATGTACGTAGTCCTGTATATATGTCATCGCACCCCACACGTAGTTAGGAACTTTCTCACCATACGTTATTTATTGCCACACGCATACATTCTTTTATAAAAGGGGAAATGTCATGATATACACCAGTATATCATGGTGCAGATACACACACACTGATGGACACACAGCAAGACCAATCAACAAACACAACACCGCAGCCAATCACCAGTTAGAGCACACTCACTATAAAGACAGGGGGCATCAGAGTTCCCGCTCGGGATGCAGCCTCCTACAAGGACAGAGCTTACAGCTGACAGCACAGATCCTCGCCATGTGCTGAGTGCATAGACTGGTTCGGACAGGCATAGATCTTTAGTTTAATCTAACATCGTGTTAACCCACAGTGAAAGTATGTTCAACAGTTTCTAACTTAAAATAATGTTGCACTATTTTAAGTGTTGGTGGCCTGTATGTGTTCCACGGATCCAGAGTACCCAACACATCATAGCCTGTCCAGTCCCATCAGGATTTTATATGTTTCTATGAGATCCCCTCTCATCCTTCTAAACTCCAGTGAATATAAGCCCAGTCGATCCAGTGAGAGCAAGATCCAGATCACGACGTCTTGCGCGATCTCGTTCGATCTCACGAGACGGCCCAAGCGCGTACACTCGCGAGATTTAACAGCCTCGTTGCGTCCCGAGTCAGGTGCGATTACGGTGTACAATCACGCCCATGATGTTCTTCTTAAAATGGTCTTACCTTCCATTTTCGTAAAGTTACCAACTAATCTGTTGGCCTGACTCTCCCTTCCATTTGATTGTATGTATGAGCTTATTACATTGGAACCACAGAAATCTACATCAAAAAGAGGCCATTCAGGCCAAACGTTGGTGCCAACTCTTTGCTGCAGTAATAAAAACCTAACCACACTGCTCTGCCAGAAATATCACAGCAGCTATCAATATAGGAAATAACATATTTTTAAAAAGCCAATGACTTACAATTATATCGCACCTTTTGCAACCTCGGGACATTCCAATCACTTTACAGCTTTTGAAGTGTGGAGACCATTGTAATGTAGGATGAGCATTCCTGATGACTGCTGCTAACAGAGACAAGGAAGAGCACTAAATTTGATATCTGGTCTATACTGAGATGGATGGCCTCATCTGTGTGATGGTAGAAGCATTAAAAATGGTCTCTTCTTCTCTAAGCTCTTCATGTGTATATTGCTCTAGATGTGCATACTGCTCTTGGTGTGTATATTGCTCTAGATATGCATACTGCTCTTGGTGTGTATACAGCTCTAGGTGTGCATACTGCTCTACTTGTGTATATGGCTCTAGGTGTTGCTACGTATGCTGCTCTAGGTGTACATATGGCTCTAGGTGTAGGTGTGTATACTGCTCTAGGTATACATATGGCTCTAGGTCTAGGTGTGTATACTGCTCTAGGTGTGCATACCGCTCTAGTATATACGGCTCTATGCGTAGGTGTGTATACGGCTCTAGGTGTGTATACGGCTCTAGGTGTAGGTGTCTATACTGCTCTAGGTGTGTATACAGCTCTAGGTGTAGGTGTGTACACTGCTCTATGTGTGCATACTGCTCTAGGTGTGTATACTGCTCTAGGTGTGTATATGGCTCTAGGTATGTATATGGCTCTAGGTGTAGGTGTGTATACTGTCCTAGGTGTGCGTACTGCTCTAGGTGTGTATACTGCTCTAGGTGTGCATACTGCTCTAGGTGTGCATACTGCTCTAGGTGTGTATACTGCTCTAGGTGTGTATACTGCTCTAGGTGTGCGTACTGCTCTAGGTGTGTATACTGCTCTAGGTGTGTATACTGCTCTGGGTGTGTATACTGCTCTAGGTGTGCATACTGCTCGAGGTGTGTATACTGCTTTAGGTGTGCATACTGCTCTAGGTGTGTATACTGCTCTAGGTGTGCATTCTGCTCTAGGTGTGTGTCATAATATCCACTCATGTATATAATGAGATGCAGACAGGCAGTGATTGACACACAGGACAACCAATGAACACACACGACACATAGCAACCAATCACCAGACAGGACACCACCACTATAAAGCACACAGGGCATTAAGACTCTGCCTCTCTCTACAGGACACAGCTACTGAGATAGTAAGAGTGCACAAGCCAGTGAGCACTATTACCATGTGGTAGAGAGTTAGTCTGGTCAAGCCAGTAGGAGGTTATCAATTAGATTGATAGAGTGTCAACTCACAGCAGACTATGTACAGCAATCTGGAAACTCAATAAAACAGTCTTGGACCATCTCCTGTGTCAGAAGCCTGTTTCTAGTTTCACTGCATCCAGTTGCAGTCAACGTTGAACCAACTTACTTAACACATCATGGTACCAGAGTGCTATTAATCCTAATGAACCTACCTCGAGTGCATCTGCAACGACCAACAAGCAGCCATCCAGCGGCATGGAAAACATCCAGCCTCCTTCGCAACTCCGGATCTCCGGCAACCTCGGCGCCAACTGGAAAGTCTTCAAACAAAAGTTCCTCCTGTACATCGAGGCCTCCGACCTCGAGGCAGCATCAGATGCCAGAAAGATCGCGCTGTTCCTGTCAACTGCGGGGGATCACGCCATCCACATCTATAACTCACTTCCATTTTCCAATGGCGAAGACAAGATATAGTTCAAGACAGTTCTGCTGAAATTTGACAGCCACTGCGACATTGAGGTGAATGAGAGCTTTGAACGGGACATCTTCTAACAGAGGCTCCAGGGTAAGGATGAACCTTTTCAGTCCTTCTTGACCCATCTCCGCATCCTAGCGCAGTCATGTAATTATGACTCGACGACTGATTCCATGATCCGGGATCAGATCGTTTTCGGGGTCCACTCCGACTCCCTTCGGCAGCAGCTCCTCAAAATCAAACAGTTGACCCTCTCTATCGCCATCGAAACGTGCGTTGTCCATGAGCATGCCAGAAATCGCTACTCCCGCATCAGGGCGGCAGAAACTGCAAAACTGGCCTCCCACGAGGCAGAAAGGGTGCAGGCCATAGCAAAAATGCAAGGCCTGAGCATCGAGGAGAGTGGCCGTTTTGCTCGCTTTTCTCGGGTCCCCACGCATGCGCGCCACGACCAGGTGGACGATGAGGCCGAAGACCCTGAGGCGCATGCGCGAACATCGGCCGACCGCACTGAGCATGCGCGATGGCGCACAGAACGTGCTGACGTCAGCGTCATGACATGCCCGAATTGTGGCTCCGCCCATTTAAAGCGGCAATGTCCAGCCAAAGGCAGGCGATGTCTACAGTGTGGAAAGCCTGGCCACTATAGGTCAGGTGCGCTCCACTGAACAACAGCCAACGATCCCAGCTGCAGCGCAGACGTGTCCACTGCGTACAACAAGTCATGCAGGATTCTGATCCAGACAGCCCAACGGACCACATATCAGGTGGGCATCATCACCACACACGGGTTGGTCTCTACCGTGCCTGCCAACCGCCTTTCGATCCTCAGTGTGGATCCTGACGACGAGTGGTGTGCCGTCATCACGGTCAACCAGTCTCGCATCCGATTTAAATTGGACACTGGCGCGTCTGAGAACCTCATATCACAGTCGGACCTCAACAGCATCTGACAACAACCTAGCATTCTTCCACCAGCCTGCCAGCTCCTTGACTACAATGGTAATGCCATAGGTGCCAGTGGGTCGTGTCAGCTAGGTGTCTCTCACAAGGCAATCAAGGCGACATTGTGATTCAAGATCGTCCGGCCTGACAAGGCATCCCTGCTCGGTGCTCGCGCATGCAAACTCCTAAATCTGGTACAGTGAGTTCATGCCATGTCCTCGACACCGGTGACAGCCTCGCCCAATACGAATCTCCAGGCTGAGATAGACGACTTTCTCACACAATGGGATGGGCACGCTCCCATATCGCTACAAGATATTGCTCAAGCCGAATGCCACCCCATCCATGTACCACGCCAGGAGCCGGCTCCTCAAGGATCGTCTGAAAATGCAGCTGCGAGAGCTCCAAGACCAGGGCATCATCTCAAAGGTCACGGAACCCACAGACTGGGTCAGCTCCACGGTCTGCATCAAGAAACCCTCTGGCGAACTCCGCATTTGCATTGATCAAAAGACCTGAATCGCAACATCATGCGAGAGCATTACCCGATCCCGAAGCGTGAAGAATTGACCTGTGAGATGGCTCACGCCAAATTCTTTACCAAGCTGGATGCCTCCCGTGGCCTCTGGCAAATTCAGCTGGACGAGTCCAGTCGGAAGCTGTGCACTTTTAACACTCCGGTCGGCAGGTACTGCTACATCCGCATGTCTTTTGGTATCATATCAGCTTCCAAGTATTCCATCGCATAATGGAGCAAATGATGGAGGGCATCGTGGGGGTGCGAGTCTATGTGGATGACGTGATCATCTGGTCCACGATGCCCGAGGATCACATTGCTCGCCTCAAACAGGTTTTCCAGAGGATTCATGAAAATGGCCTTCAGGTCAACAGGGCCAAATGCTCGTGTGGGTGGTCCGCTGTCAAGTTTTTAGGTGACCACATTTCACAGCAAGGTGTGCAACCTGACGCCGACAAGGTGCTGGCAATCAATGCCATGAAAACACCAGAGGACAAAAAGGCGGTCCTCCGCTTCCTCGGGATGGTAAATTTTCTCGGAAAATTCATTCCCAACATGGCATCCCACACCACGGCCCTCCGGCATCTCGCTAAAAAGTCGACAGTGTTCCAGTGGCTTCCCGCACATCAAGCGGAGTGGCTTGAGCTGAAGGCGAAGCTCACCACAGCCCCAGTACTGGTGTTCTTTGACCCAACCAAGGATACCAAGATATCCACAGACGCGAGCCAGGACGGCATTGGGGTGGTGCTCCTCCAGCAAGACGATTCCTCGTCCTGGGCTCCAGTGGCGTATGCCTCCAGGGCCATGACTCCGACTGAACAACGGTATGCCCAGATCGAAAAGGAGTGTCTAGGTCTCCTGACAGGAATAATCAAGTTTCATGACTACGTTTTCGGTCTGCCGAAGTTCACGGTGGAAACAGACCACAGGCCTTTAGTCCACATAATCCAGAAGGATTTAAATGACATGACACCTCGGCTGCAGCGATTTCTTCTTTGTCTCCGCCGATATGACTTCAAACTCGTCTACACACCGGGTAAGGAGCTGATCATCACGGATGCCCTACCCCGATCCATCACCATGCCGTGTGAACCGGGCGACTTCATTCACCAAATCGAGGCACAGGTGCAGTTGTGTGCCAGCAACCTCCCAGCCACTGATGAACGAGTTGTCCAGATACGTGAAGAAACTGCCAAAGATCCTCTACTGCAGCGCGTGATGCAACACCTTGCCCATGGCTGGCAAAAGGAGCAGTGCCCCCAGTTCTTCAACGTTAAGGACGAGTTAACGGTTGTCGAGGGGAGCCTTCTTAAACTAGATAGAATCGTCATTCCCCAAAGCATGCAAGCCATGGTGCTCGGACAGATCCATGAGGGTCACCTTGGGGTCGAAAAATGTCAACGCAGAGCTCGGCGGGCAGTCTGCTGGCCTGGCATCAGCAAGGACATTGTCAACACGGTCCTCAACTGCACAACATGCCAGAAGTTTCAACCAGCTCAGCCCAAGGAAACACTGCAACAGCACGAGATCGTGACTTCTCCGTGGTCCAAGGTGGGGATAGACATCTTTCACGCAAAGACTCAGCCTCGGACTTCAACCTGGCGCTGTTGGCATACAGGGCAACCCCTCTGTCGACTGGTTTGTCTCCGGCACAGCTGCTCATGAACCGCAACCTGAGGACGACTGTTCCAGCCATCCATGTTCCACACCTTGACCGCCTCACGGAGCTGCAGAAAGTGCAGCGATCCAGGGACCAGCAGAAGATGCTCATGCCAAGGATCTACCTGCGCTGGCTCCAGACAATGTGTTCGCATCCAGTTGCCTGAGGGAGGTTGGTCAGTCCCAGTTATTGTCGTCAGGCAGGCTGCCCCCAGTTCCTTCGTTGTCCAAATGGTTGATGGCTCCATTCTACGGCGCAACAGGAGGGCGCTACGAAAAGTTCCCTGCCCACCAACTGGCCGCACTTCTCCGCATGTCACCATGCCTCCTTCGGACATCTTGCACCACGAGGCCACCGATCTGGCAGCGATCCCGCCTCTTCATGAGGCCACCGACATGGCAGCAATCCCGCCTGTCCAAGTGCCGGCGTCCCCCCCTCCACCTCTGAGGCGATCAACAAGAATTTGTCACCCGCCACAAAGACTTGTCTATAGATTTAAATCTTGTAAATTTTGTTCAGTTTGCTCTGTATCTGCACGATAGACACCTTCCCATGTAAATATGTTCATTCACTCACCACTTGTATATAATCATGCATGTATATATATCGCCACGTTCCAAACTTTATTTCAAAAAGGGGAGATGTCATAATATCCACTCATGTATATAATGAGATGCAGACAGGCAGTGATTGACACACAGGATAACCAATGAACACACAAGACACATAACAACCAATCACCAGACAGGACACCACCACTATAAAGCACACAGGGCATTAAGACTCTCCCTCTCTCTACAGGACACAGCTACTGAGATAGTAAGTGATTTGTTATGTTGTAGGTATAACATAAGCGGCTTCCTTGTGGTGCACTTGACAAAGGAAGGTTCAGACGTGGAGATAACTTCAAAACGTTTATTAAACTATCTACACTTCTATTCCTTGGGTTCAACACTACTGCTAATCCTACTATAGCTACCTAGACTGACTAACCAGTTGCTGCAATCCACGTGGTGGGTGTAATATTGAATCAACCCTGTGTCTCTACTCACTGACTGTCTCCACTGGAAAGAGGCAGATCATGTGTGTGGTGTCCTTTATATATGGGTTAGTGTAATGCCCCCCTGTGGTCGTGTCACCTCCTTGTGTATCGTGAATGTCTATTGGTCCAGTCCTATCTACTTGATCTATTGGTTGAGTGTGTGTGTGTGATGTTTCTGGTGCTCCCTCTAGTGTCTAGCTAGCCTACATGCATTTGCATTGATGCACATCACCACAGTAAGAGTGCACAAGCCAGTGAGCACTATCACCATGAGGTAGAGAGTTAGTCTGGTCAAGCCAGTAGGAGGTTAGCAATTACATTGTTAGAGTGTCAACTCACAGCAGACTATGTACAGCAATCAGGAAGTTCAATAAAACAGTGTTGGACCATCTCCTGTGTCAGAAGCCTGTTTCTAGTTTCACTGCATCCAGTTGCAGTCAATGTTGAACCAACTTACTTAACACATCAGTGTGTATACTGCTCTAGGTGTGCATACAGCTCTAGGTTTAGGTGTGGATACAGCTCTAGGTGTGTATACGGCTCTGGGTGTGTATACGGCTCTAGGTGTAGGTGTGCATACTGATCCAGGTGTGTATACTGCTCTAGGTCTGTGTATGGCTCTAGGTGTGCACAGTGCTCTGGGTGTGTATACGGCTCCATGTGTAGGTGTGCATACTGTTCTAGATGTGTATACTGCTCTAGGTCTGTGTACGGCTCTAGGTGTGTATACTGCTCTAGGTGTGCATACTGCTCTAGGTGTGTATACTGCTCTAGGTGTGCATACTGCTCTAGGTGTGTATACTGCTCTAGGTGTGCATATGGCTCTAGGTGTAGGTGTGCGAACTGCTTTAGGTGTGCATACTGCTCTCGGTCTGTGTACGCCTCTAGGTGTGTATACGGCTCAAGGTGTAGATGTGAGAACTGCTCTAGGTGTGCATACTGCTCTAGGTTTGATTTGGCGCTAGGTGTGTATACGGCTCTAGATGTAGGTGTGTGAACTGCTCTAGGTGTGCATACTGCTCCAGGTGTGCATACTGCTCGAAGTGTGCGTACTGCTCTGGGTGTGTATACGGCTCTAGGTGTAGGTGTGCATACTGCTCCAGGTGTGCATACTGCTCGAGGTGTGCATACTGCTCTGGGTGTGTATACGGCTCTAGGTGTAGGTGTGCATACTGCTCCAGGTGTGCACACTGCTCGAAGTGTGCGTACTGCTCTGGGTGTGTATATGGCTCTAGGTGTAGGTGTGCATACTGCTCGAGGTGTGCATACTGCTCTGGGTGTGTATACGGCTCTAGGTGTAGGTGTGCATACTGCTCTAGGTGTGTATACTGCTCTAGATCTGTATATAGCTCTAGGTGTGTATACTGCTCTAGGTCTGTATACGGCTCCAGGTGTGCATACTGGCACAATTCCCAAAAGAGCGGGTATTGCCATGATACAAAGGAAGACCAAGAAGGACCTGACCACATGATTCTCCCTTTAGCAGAATCATATTTCCCTCTTCCTTATCTCTGTAGCTGACATTTTCTTGTTTGGAACTAGCATAAGGCCTAGCAGCTGGTCCAGTTTGGTGGTTATGTTATTCTCTAAGTCTGAATAAAGATTGTAGACTTCCAGTTAACACAAATATTTTATTCAATGGGTTTGTTCTGTTTCCAGAGCTTAACTAGATATAATACAGTCAAGAGGTATGACCAGTGAAGCTAAGGTAAATTGCCTATGCTGAGCTGTCTCTGTCTGCTGCTGCTCACTAGCTCTGTGCTTCTGAAAGAGGCAGATCCTACCTTGGGCTGGACCCTTTATACACGTCTCTGATGCCCTCTAGTGATGCTGTGGCTGTTACAGCTGTCTGCAGTCCCTGGTGTATGTGCAGATGTACAGATCATTACAGTGGTATAGGAAATGATTGAAGACCTCTTCTTAGGTCCATGGATCAGGCACAAGGCCCTTGTCCCAGATGCTGCTGGAGGATGGATACACTTTAAAAATCTACAGAATCAGGAAAATGTAGTCTTTGCAATCATAAATCAGGAAAAGTAAATATTTACCTAGAAGTGTTGAGCTGGAAGTTAAACATTTTTTTTGTTTTGCTAATGTTACCTCAGAGATGTGAATGCAAACTCTCGTGGGTCTGATGCCATAAGGAGACGACAATGCTCAAACATTTAAATGCTGACACTCCATAAGTCGTGGAGTTTCTGCATCCTATTGTGAGATCAGGAGTGACCTTGGAAAATTAGACAGCATTGTGGGTTTGCACCCCTTACTGTATCCTTTTTACTCCCAATAAAGTGCACCCCAAACTTTAAGAGCAATAACCTAAAATATATATTTTTTAAAAGCCACTATGGTGACACACCATGAGAGCAGGGTAGGAGGGGAGAAATAAGGACCAAGAAAAAATTAAAGTTTTCGCATCCTTGCAGTAACTCCATCCTGCTTTTTTAAAACTGCAGGAACTAAATTAACTATTCGCTCCGCAGAGTTTCATACCAAGGTCCTCTATGAAACTTGCTAATTCAGCTCAGTAAATGTAAAAGTGAGTTTAAAATTCCGTAAATACAAGGCAGCAAAGTAGTTATATCCTTTGCTGAAATCTCACAGAAATGCAGTGCATGAATTATGTTGAATTTGATGTCAGTTTCTGAGTGGCATATTTAAAATTAGAACCTTTGCAAGGGGCATTCATTCATTAAGATAAGGCAGCAAAACAATGGGCTCACTTTTCACCAGGCACCAGCTGTCAACTGCACCACTACCCACAATATTGTACAAAATAGATTTTATCAACCATTTACAGAAACAACTGCATCATAGATTAAAGAGCCCCCATCCTATTTCGTGACTTTCACTCTAAATTTAGAATTTATAAGAGGAAAAAGCAAAATAACTCAAAGCAGTTAAAACACTTGCAACAATGTATAAATACAATACCACACAAGTAAATGAAGGGGCAGCAGAGAATTAAATCATTCCTATCAGTTCTCTGCATTGTACTAAAGCACACTAATATTGCTTCATTGTCTCTCCATGTTAATAGATATTGGGTGGAATTCTCCCAAAAAATTACTATGGGCGTGATGTAATGGAAAAGTTTGTAAGTGTGGTAGTGAGCTAGAATTGCCGGGTGCTTCCCAATGGCCGACCAGGCGCCAATGCCACCGGTATTTAATGCCAATTAGGATCGCTAATGATGCCCACGGGCTTCACATCGGAAATGACTGCCCCGCCAGCTTATTCGCCACGACCGCGCCCTGCCCAGCAGCTCCCCATTAACGAGGGCGAGCAGCTCTTAAACAGATCCCGCAGAGTAAACCCCAGCCATAACTGCTCAGACCTGCTCCACAATTCGGAGATGCCGACCTGGTCAGACTGATGGACGCAGTGGAGACCATACTAGACACCCTGTTCACCAGAGCGGGTCAGAGGGTCAACCACAGGACAGCCAGTGCCGTCTGGGAGCCAGTGGCACTCAGCTCAGGGATTGTGACCAAGAGGACTGCCACCCAGTGCCGCAAGAAGCTCAACGACCTCCACTGGGCTGCACAGGTGAGTTGGCATAAGCCCCCTGGCACTGGTCCGATCCCCAGACACCTCCCTGACAATCTACACATTCCCCCCACCCCTCCCCCTCCCCACAATACCATGCCCGGACCCCAGCACACCCTGGCAACCACCAGCACACCCCACCCATTCCCAGCAGTGGTTCCCAAGCCTGTCCCATGCCAGAGCACCGCACCCCCCCCACTCTCCCCAAGATGCATTAAGTGTGCACAAGGCACTCTCTCTGTCCCCACTGGAAAAGTTGGTCCATAACAGACAGGAAAGGGCCCAGACTGATGACGGGTTGCCACACATTGGCCCTGGAGGCCGAGGGGGGTGACCGAGGACAGAGCGGTCACTGACGCTGAACTTGGCCTGCACTGCAGAGGTGAGCATCCACTGGCCGAACACCTAGATGACATGTCGCACGTGTGTTGTTCATGTCAGAATAATGCTCCTCCCCTCCCACTGACCACATGTACATTCCCCCGCAGCATCTCCATCTGATGGTGTCGGCCCATCCGGCAGCAACATAGGTAGCTTGGGACAGTTAGTGTGACGATTGTACACCACTAAAACAAGTCATATTATTCCGCACTGCGGGTCGGCCTGCACCCCTTCCCCGAGTTTCCCTCTGCCCCTCCCCAGCCCCAGCCCCCCCAGGCCTGGGCTCCTATATCTGGGGCCCCGCCCCGAAGCATACCACGTGCAGGTGGTGGGTGTGAGTGTCCTGTCAGCAGCTAGACAGGAGTCAGACTACGGCATAGATTGAGGAGCTCACCTCACAGCGGGTTGTCATCCTCCTCCTGCCTTGTATATTGACCCGCTGACAGTGCCAACACAGACCCTCACCCTGGAGTGATGTAACACCTGGGAAGGTGGGACAGGGCGATTGGGATGGGGGGGCAGGGAATAGATGGATGAGGGAATGATTGGGAGCGGGGAGGAGGGATAGGCAGATCAGAATGGGGAAGGTAAAGGGGTGGGGTGGGGAAGGGAGGGTTGGGGGGTCAATAATGGGTGGGAAAGGGGGAGGGGCTGAGATGACAGACAAAGCCACGTACTATGAGAAGTGGGCGAGGCTGAGGGCCTCCCTGGTCCTACAGGTATTGTGGATCCTCGCCGCAACTTGTCCTCTATCCTCCGGCTGCTCCCGCAGCCTCGTCTTCCAGCCCCTCCTATTCCGCCTCCTCCATGTCCTCCTCCTCAGAGGAGACCACATGTTCCTCCTCCTGCACTTCCACATGTCACCAGCTGCTGTGCCAGGTTGTGGAAGACACAGCAGACCAACCCAAAGCGGGGAACACTCTCCAAGGGATGTACTGCAGGGCACCACCGGAGTGGTTGAAGCATTGGAACCGTATTTTCAGCAGTCCATGCACCGCTCGATGACAGCCCAGGTGGCCACATGGACCTCGTTATGCTGGGTCTCCGCTTCGGTCTCCGGCCTGCCTACTTGTTGTGATGATAGGCATAAGCAATCATATAAACGGTAATATATACGACCGCCAACCAGCAGTTGGCAGTAGAGAAGAACCACGTGACACTGTTACCTCAGGGAGTCTGGGGATGGTCGTAGTGGATAGTCACTTTTGTAGTAGCTCTTAGATCATTTAGAATAGTTAGTAGTTTTTGATAATTTTCTTATCGTTATCTAACCCACATTATTGTTTAACAATAGACATTTTGTAAACCTATTTGTGACAATAGAGATTATTATTATTTAACTAGTCACAAACTAGATGTACTCGAGTGCACTTATTCTAACCGACCAAGCACCAGAATGTAACACTTGCCTCATTAGCCAGGACCTCAGCGGGTAACCCTTAGCTCCCAAAGCCAACCAGTCATCCTGGGGTGTCCCTTGAAGACGCCGGGGATCTCTGAATGTCCCAGGAAGTAGCTGTCGTGCACGCTCCCTGGGAAGCGTGCACACACGTGCATGATCTTGAGGTGGTGGTCACATACAAGTCGACTGTTCAGAAAGTGAAACCCCTCCCTGTTAATGAAGGGCGCTCCTGGGCCACCCAGTGCGTGCAAGGCGACATGCATACCATCGATTATTCCTTGGACCTGGGGCATCCCAGCAATAGTGGAGAATCCTGCTGCTCAGGCATCTTGATGGGCCTGGTCCAGGTTTATATAAGTTTATATAGTTTTATGCCCAGGGAAACAGGGCATCCGTGACTTCATGGATGCACTTGTGGGCTGTTGGTTGGGTATGCCACACAAGTCCCCACTTGAATCCTGGACTGAACCCCAGGTGTAAACGTTCAGGGCTGCAGTGGCCTTGACGGTCACCAAGAGCGGGTATCCTCCTCCTCCACGTGCTGCCAAGTCCGTAAGAACATGTACAGGTGCCGTATTGCCCCCTTGTTGAGGCGGAGCCTCCTGCGGCACACGTTGTCCAACATCTCTTCAAACGACCAGCAATGCCTGTACAGCTTGGGCTGTCACCGGCCTTCCTCATCCTACGGATGTGCCGGACCCTCGCTGCTGCCTGTCCTCCATCGTCCTGCTGCTCCTGAGGACTCGTCCCCCAGCCCCTCCTGGTCTGGCTCCTCATTGTCCTCCTCCTCAGACCAGGCCTCATGTGCCTCCTCCTCCACCTCCAGCATGTCACTCCGCTGCTGTGCCAGGGTATGGAGGACACAGCAGACTATCACAAAGCGGTGGTACACCCTCCAGGGGGCGTACTGCAGGGCACCACTGGAATGGTCGAAGCATCGGAACCACATTTTCAGCAGTCCATGCACCGCTCAATGACAGCCTGGATCGCCACATGGGCCTCGTGATATTGGGTTCCTCCCTGGCCTAAAGGGCAGCCAGGTCCTCAGGCTGTAGGGCGGGCTGCCACTTCGAGCCTGCGTCGACACTGCTGCCACTGCCTTCTCCGCCGCCTGTCACCACCATCGCGTAGCCTGTCACCACCATCGCGAGGTCAGCTGCTACGGGGTCCACAATATCATCCACAGTGTGATATCTGTAAGGAATTGGAGGGGGTGAGATACCAGCAACAGTTATGGCTTCCACCCCGGGACCCTCATGTCCTCCAAGCTCCCCTCACCCTTCCATTCCCCGCCTTCTCTCAGGGTGCTGAGGCCCAGCTCTTTGATGTTTGATTGTTGGCTGCTGCCTCTGTAGCGTTGATGCCTCCAGTGTTCAGGCAAAGTGTCCAAGCCTCACAATATGATTGTCAGTAACACTAGCCTGCGACCTGACACATCTACCCACGGGACTCCAATTCCCTATTAGCGATAATCTTCAGCTGTGAGGCCAGAGGCCGCCACGGTCAGTGGGATTTAGAGTGACCTGCCTCACATTACCACAGACAGAGCTCTGCCCTGGAGATGTTCAGAAGAACAGACAGGCAGCAGCTGACGTTGACCCTGGTCTAGGGATACACTATCCGGGGGCGGGAGGAGTGGCACGTTGGACCTCCAGCACTGAGCCCATCACACCTCAGACCAGTAGCGACCCCCTACCGATGGCGGCTGATCTACCCCCCCCTCACCCAGCCCCCACTCCCCGGGGGGCTCACCAACCCGTCTTCAGCCAGCAGTCCTAGTGCCCCCAGGCTATTTGCCTGGTTTGAAGATGGCTATTCACCTCTTTCCATCCCCACAGCAGCCATTGCACTAGCTTCACGTTTTTAAATAGGCTAAATGGCGCACACGTGATTTGTCGCTGGGGAGCTGGTTAGGTCAGTGCAGGCTATTTGATCGGGGGTCCTTCCCGAATGAGATGGAGATTGGCCTCAATTAGTGATTACTGTTTTCACGCCAAATCGCGGTGGGATCCAGATCTCACCAACAGGAGAAGGCCGTTTAGATTGGAAACCGATCAGAGCCCAGCGTGCTTCCCGATTTCAGCCTCTCCCACAATCTAACCGGCTCCCATGGATTCACCCCTGGCATGACTCAGCCGTTAGATTGCACTCTAAGTGTCATTTTGCGCATGGTAAGTGGTGCAAATCGCACCGACTATTCCGATGCAATTCCAATCGCGACCTTCCCGCACTTTATTGGAGGGTGGCGCGTTTTGTACCGGCATTGAGAGGGGCGGGGCCTAAACACGCTGGCAGGTCAGGCTCCTCAGTAATCGGGGCGACCCGATCTCAGAATAATCCTACAGACCCCCCTCACCCCAATCTCGCTGGCATCTGAACCCCCCCCCACCAGTTGTCGGCGTCCGGCTCCCCAATAGCCAGCCCCTGCAGCCCCCCCCCCCCTCCCCCAGGTGAGCGATACTCCACTATGGGGTTGCCAAATGCCCCACCTACTTCATAGCCCTCCCCCTTATGGGTCTGCCCCTTCATTCCCGCACCTTGCCAGTGCCCCTTGGCACTATCCCCTGGCATGCTTGGTGCCAACCTGCCATTGCCTTGGTGCCCGGGTGCCAGGACAATGTCCCCAACGATCCGGGGGCTACAATGGCCTCCAGCCCCCAGCGTGGTCATGATGGCTGATCTCCATTTATGGAGACTCTTAGTGATTCACGTTGGTTCCACGTTGCGCCAGCAGGTGGGACAATTACAGGAGCTTGCAGAATTGACTTAAAGCCGATCCTGCTTATTTTAATTAAAATTTTAATGTGCTAATCTGGTTCAAACCCAGTGAGAGTTGGTCTGAACCAGATGACATCTGCAGAGAGGGCCAGAAACATCGCGCACTGTTTGGCGCCCAGTGCAAATCCCATTTCGAGGCCTTCCTACAATTTTAGTGACATAGCAAAATTTATGCCAGGCGCAACGTGGCCAAAAAAACGCCCTCATTGTTTGACCAAAGTAACTTTGCAAGATTACTTTTCATATGTCTGAAGGAACCATTTTATCTGTTCTGGGGAAATTTAAACACAAAATAATTATTTTGGCAAAATTAGAATCACATGAGCACCATGTGTAACCTTCAGGGCTAAAATTTGTTGTGGGCATGGCGGTCGCAATTCACTACCTACCAGCCCTGGTTCTGTTGCAAGTGAGAAGCTCGCAGACTGTGATGCCATGACTTCCTCATGCAGCACAGCATAATCCACACTAGTGGCTAGCTGTATGCAAAATGAGGGGGCCAAAGTGCATGCCAAGCTAACCCTTGTTCCAGCCAGTCTTCAGTTCTTAAAAGCAATCGGTCTCCTTTAAAGCGAAACTGTACTGGCACAAACAATTCTGAAAATAACTGGAGCTGTAATATTCATGGTGAAGGCAAACTGAAGACCAGCTCAGGGAGAAGATTCGAAGATTCACTGATTCTGCTCTGCCATTCACCCTGGTCTTGGCGGAACTCACCTGGGCCTTGGTCTCAGAGTCAGAATCAATCTCCCGTCTGCGACCCTCAACCTTCTCTCAGTCACCCTTGACCTTCCTTCTATGACCCTGAACGTTCCCTTAGATGCTTTCTAGCCTCTTCATCCTTTTTCCAATAAATTGTGAGTGATGACAGGTAGCTCCAACCTGCTTCCATCCCACATGAGGATTGACTTGCCTGCTCACTGTCAGTTTTAACTGACCATGAAAATGAAGGCCCGTTAATCCTGTGCACCAACAACTTAACTGCTCAGGTAGCGTTTAGTCACTGAAAATTGTGGTTTAATTAGTATTAATTGTATGCAAAACTATTACAATGAGCTTATTGATGCATGCCGTCAGCATTGCCATCAGACTTCCTCTCCACCATTGGCATAATTTGGCACTCCCATTCCGATATCAGTAAATTGACACTGCGCTTTCCATGCTATTAAATGGCCCTTAGCCAGCTCTTTCCCAGTTTCCTCGACCAGCTGTAAACTGCAAGGGGTCTTTTTCAGGATGGCAGCCGGTGACTAGTGGTGTGCTTCAGGGGTCTGTGCTGAGGCCACAACTTTTCACAATATACATTAATGATCTGGAAGAAGGTACTGAAGGCTCTGTTGCTAAGTTTGCAGATGATACACAGATCTGTAGAGGGACAGGTAGTATTGAGGAAGCAAGGAGGCTGCAGAAGGATTTGGTCAAACGAGGAGAGTGGGCAATGAAGTGGTAAATGAAATACAATGTGGAAAAGTGTGAGGTTATGCACTTTGGAAGGAGGAATTTAGGCATAGACTATTTTCGAAATGGGGAAATGCTTCGGAAAGCAGAAGCACAAAGGGACTTGGGAGTCCTTGGTCATGATTCACTTAAGGTTAATGTGCAGGTTCAGTCGGCAGTTAAGAAGGCAAATGCAATGTTGGCATTCCTGTCAAAACGGCTAGAATACAAGACCAGGGATGTACTTCTGAGGCTGTATAAGGCTCTGGTCAGACCCCATTTGGAGTATTGGGTCCCGTATCTAAGGAAGGATGTGCTGGCCTTTGAAAGGGTCCAGAGGAGGTTCACAAGAATGATTCCTGGAATGAAGAACTTGTCGTATGAGGAGTGGTTGAGGACTCTGGGTCTGTACTCATTGGAGTTTAGAAGGATGAAGGGGGATCTTATTGAAACTTACAGGATACTGCGAGGCCTGGATAGAGTGGACGTGGAGAGAATGTTTCCACTTGTAGGAAAAACTAGAAGCCAAGGACACAATCTCAGACTAAAGGGACGATCCTTTAAAACTGAGATGAGGAGGAATTTCTTCAGCCAGAGGGTGGTGAATCTGTGGAACTCTTTGCCACAGAGGCTGTGGAGGCCAAATCATTGAGTGTCTTTAAGACAGAGATAGATAGATTCTTGTTTAATAAGGGGATCAGGGGTTATGGGGAGAAGGCAGGAGAATGGGGATGAGAAAATATCAGCCATGATTGAATGGCGGAGAAGGCTCGATGGGCCGAGTGGCCTAATTCTGCTCCTATGTCTTCTGGTCTTATGCACTCAGAAACCATCTGGGTGTGATGTAACCCAGATAAAAAGCTGTTCACAAAATAATCATCGACCAGAAGTCATGTCAAGTTGCTGTTAATACTTGCTGGGTGGGATTCTCTGTTTGAGAGACTAAGGGCGGAATTCTCCGACCCCCCGCTGGGTGGGATAATCGCCGCGGTGCCGCGCGAATCGCGCCATGCCGCCCGATGATGGGACGCGATTCTCCCACCCCTGTGAAAACGGCCTCACGCGAATGGCGCCGGGCCGCACGGAGAATCACCGCAAACGGCCGTAGCGGCGATCCTCCGGCGGCGCGGCGATTCTCCGGCCCGGATGGGCCGAGTGGCCGTCCGGAAAAATCCGAGTCCCGCTGGCGCGGTTCTAACCTGCTCGGGTCCGGCAGGACCTCGGTGTTGAAGGGTCCGGGGGCGGCCGGTGGGGTGGGGAGGAGGGGTCCAACCCCGGGGAGGCCCTCTATAATGGCCTGGCCCGCGATCGGGGCCCACTGTTCGGCGGGCCGGCCTCTCAGGCTGCGGACCTCTTTTCTTCCGCGCCGGTTCCTGGATCCCTGTGGGGGATGACGGCCGGTGCGCATGCGCTAGTTGGCGCCAGCCCAACTGCGAATGCGCGGATCCCGCGGCGCCGGTTCGATGCCGGAACCGGCAGCTGGTGCAGCGTGGGCCGCTCCAGTGCTGTACTGGTCCCCCCAGGACCTGAGAATCGGGTCTCGGAACAGGTGCCGGAGTAAAGTACTCCCGTTTTGGCGCCGGCACTCTGGCGCCGGACCAGAGTATCGCGGCCTAAGTGCCGACGGTGGGACTGAATGACGGGGTGTTCCAAGGTCCTGATGATAGCACCGGGCCTGCAGTAATTCAGAACAAACTAATGGGCCAGTGCTCGTGTACTAGTGCAATTCCAACAGATGCCGACGCGGATTCGCTGTGGTCGGGATTGGCACTGGAGAGCCTGACAAGCTGGAGCTGCATATAAGCACTCCACGCCCCACACACTCTCATTCCAGCCAAGAAGGTGCCACCCTGGAGAGCGGTCCCATGATTCACGGATGCAGAGCTCAAGATACTGTGGAGGAGAGATGGGACACCCTGTTCCCTGACGTGGAAAGGAGGCTGCCACCCACCGACGTCAACCCGGGCCTGGGCACAGTGGCAGAGGCAGTCAGCGCCGTGGGCCCCACCACAAGGGCTGGGCAGCAGTGCCAGAAAAAGCTGCATGACCTCCTTGGGGCGGCCCAGATGTGTCACCAGCTCTGTGTCCTATGCACCACCCCCATCCCACACGCCCCCACACACCCACCCCATTTCATGCCGACCATGCATGCCTCCAGGCCAACATCGCATGGGTAACGTCCGCGGTGGGGGTCTTGTGTGAGAAGGTATTGGCCATGTGTCAGGATATCCAAGGCCTTGGGCATTCTGTGCGGGTGGTGGCTGAGGCACAGGACAGAGGTGCCATGTCACAGACAGCCATGTACCAGGGCCACATGGCCATTGCTGTGGCACTTCTGAACGTGGCCCAGTTGCAACGGGCATGGCTGCGGACATCAAGAACATTGATCTGGCACTGGCTGACATGAGCCAGTCACAGAGGAACCTGGCACAGTTCCTGTGCTCCATGGCCACGAGCATGGAGACCCTTGTCATGACGAGATCTGGCTTCCAGGTATGACAGTGCCAGGCGACAACAGAGCTGCTGGAGCTTGTTCGAGCCGCACCTCCATTCCAAGGAGTAGCCCGGAGCCATCTGGCACCCCAAGGGAGGAGGTGGTGATGGGGCCCATGCTGGTGGCACTTCTGAATCCCCCCCCCCCCCCCCCACCTGTCCCTGGCCCATCTGATGGGCAGTGGGCAGAACAGGGTGGGACTACGCCACCTGTGGCACCTGGAATTCTATCCGCCCCATCCGGGCCGGGACACTCCATCGGGTGGCTAGCAAAGGAGACCCAGGTCACAGGGCGGGATATGCAGCAGGCCGCCTCCAATTGTGATGTACTGCCTGGGGGACTAACCTGAAGGAGTGTTAGGATAAGTAAGGTTAGAAAGTTAGACACCAGTTAATTTGGTACGGGTGTAGCTCATAGGATAGTGTTAGGGGCTAGAACACAGTTATTGTACAAAGCACTGTTACCAATAAACACATGTTCACCAATATTCCGAACTGCCTCGGCCCTCTGTCTGCAGGGTATGAGGGGTGAGGGATGGGGTTGGTTGTGTGGTGTGCCGGTTGGTTGTGGGTGTTTGGGATGGGGGGGGGGGGCAGCGTGTTTGTGGGAGGTCCGTGAAGGGGGCAGGTGTTGGGGGATGGCAGGGGCTAGGGCCCCAGGGCAGTCGTGGGCACCGCAATTGGCCACCCTTGGAGGTGGCAGGGGCCTGGGCCATTGATGCAACTGTGCGTAGAGTCCTTGGAGATCCCAGAAAGGTCCCCACTCAGCACCTAGAAGGACCCCATGGAATAAAAGTTCAGGGCGACCGTCACCTTGATAGCCACTAGGAGCGGGTTTACTCCCCCTTACCCCTGCAGTTGCACATCGATCCAGCATAGATGTTGCGCGGTCTCCCTGCTCAGCCTCAGTCGGCAGCGGCACACTTGGTCCTCGTACGGCAGGCGCTGCCGGTATACACGAGGCCTGACGTGACGCCTCCGTCCCATCTCCTCCTCGGCCTGTTAGGCGGCCGGCTCTCCATCGCCACCAGCTGGCTCCTGCTCCTCTGGGACAGGTTCTGGTTCTGCAGGGTCCTCCCCCTGCTCATGCAGCCTCAGTGCCAACTGCACCCGGCTGTACCCCATAATCCATTCTCTGCAGGGGATAAAGGGGCAGACATATTAGCATGGTGAGTCCTCCTTCATCCAGCCAGGTCCAACGTGATACACGGTGGCCCTGATCTGCACTGCAGCCCCTGTCCCCGCAAGCCCCCGTTTCCTCTCCCGATACTCACTCCACCCGGCTGCCCCCCCCGGACACTCTGCCTTCCTCACCCCTGGCTCCGCCGGTGCCTATCATCCAGTCTCCACAAACAGGGACCCAGACAGAACGGTACTCGTGGGTCTCCCAGGGGACTGGAAGCCCCTAGGTGCATGCCTCTGGGCAGGGTGGTACCCTGGTACTCCTGGTGCCACCTGAGCACCCTGACAGTGCGATCTGGGTGCCAGCCTGGCACTGCCAAGGTGACCAGCTGGCAATGTCAGCTGGCAGAAGCCTTGCCAGACTGGCACTGCTGAGGTGCCATGCTGGCATTTTTGCATGGTAGTTATCGGGCTAGGGTGTGCCCTGGGGCAGGGGGTGGCTGCGGGGGAGGTCCGGGGATCCCTTTATAGTGAGTTGGGGCTTGGGGGGATTCGGGGATTGCGTTGGGGGCTGGAGATTAAAACTGGCGTCCCGATCGCTTGTTCCATTGACAAGTCCTGTTGAGCGATGCTCATTGGGGAGTTTCCCACTGAGGCCCCGGATCTACCCGGATGGGCGTTAGATAACGGGGTGTTTCTTGCCGCTCCGAGTGGCGGGAAACACCCGTCTAATCTCGCGGCTGCGGGACTTCATCACCATTCGGATAAATCGTGCCCGAACTGTCACTGAGGGAGGGACCACTCAGGAACCTTGCTGTCAGTATGCTTGAGCACTACATCAGGAGATCCTTTTATCCCATGGTCATTGGGGGAGCTTCGCAATCATTTCAAAATATGTCGACAGAACACAGATGCGTGTGCCGAGCCATTCACTTAATAAGTAATTATCTTGCTGCAGGGAAGATTTTAATGGAGCTGAGTTTTTTTACTATGTCCATTGATCTTTATTTTTGACAGGAATAAGAATAGTGATGATCTTGAGGAAAAAAAATAAGGGAGAAAATTTTTCTTGAAAAGCGAGGCAGAGCCAGTTTGCACAGTAGAACTGCATGCAGCCTCCAAAATTGGATAACATACTGTGGCAGTAATGGAAAACACTTGCAATAGAAACAAGTGTTCATGTGAGACCATTATGAATGTGAAGCGGTAAATGGTTATGCAGAGTAACACTACCAGTGATGTCATTGTATTATAAATCACTGAACAAAAATAAAAGGAGGGGTAGAAAAGGAGAAAGAATGCAATCAACAGTACAAGCTAGTAGAAACCTGTGGGAAGCGATTTGCCTACCTGGCGATTAGTTTGAATGAGCTTTGTGCTCAGCACCGCTATCGCATGTGAGCCTTGTCTCAAAGATATACTCATGAGGTAAAGGCAGATTTGAACCTGAAAATTTCATCTGTTTAAAAGTTTCCCAACAAAGTCTCTCAAGCAAGCAGCCTTTTCCCAGTCCTTAACAACTTTTCAGTGGTCAGAAAATATTTTTTTTCATTGCCAAAAGTGAAATGAGGTAAACGTGAATGGGAACAAAGGCGAATACAGTGTACCGAGCAGATGTTAGCAAAAAGAAGGGCAAATGTTTGTCAGTGTGGTCTTTTATTCTGTATCACAACAACAATTTTGTTTGGATAATTTGTCCCATACTACCCCGATCTAAGCACATAATGCAAAGGTTATAAAGCACAATTTCTCTCACTAAATGGCTCTTTGTGTTACTTTGTTGTGTGGATCCAATTTTTTAATGCTTTAAATTCCAACCTTTTAAAAACATTGAAAAAAGATTCTTTTTATCATGCTCCAGTCTGTGGGCCAATTGGAAAAATCAAGCTAAAAATTATATTTACTTTCTCAAGTGAAAACTAACATTTAACAGGCTGCAGTTCTGAAAGAAACAAAGCAAATTAAAAACAAATCTCGGAAAGTGCCTTGATAACACGCACTTAAAGTAGTAATTAAGGGGGAGGTGAAGCACGGAAGAGACACAAGAAAGACTTTCTATTGACAACAGAAAGTCCATAGAAAGCATATAATTTAACCTCATGGTTCTGTGTATTGAAAGAGCTGATTAGAGTGAGTTTAATTGCAGCCTGCAAGAAGCTGTGAGGAAGGGCCCAGCGGAGCACACCAGCCCCTGGCACAGGATTATGGCTGCAAAGACTGGAAACCTTTCCAGTCTGACCCCAGAAGTCATTAGTCTGTAGCAAAGTTCTCAGCGACAGCTATTCAGGGGCTGTGACATGACGTGAGATTACAAAGATTTTCCCCAAGGCCTCTTCCACTCCAGCACATTGACTAAATGAACAGTGTATTATGTATTGTTCTGTGCACAAAAAGGTGGGCATCCACTGCCAGCTTCGTATGAAAAGAGATACAGTGCAACACCGTTTATACATCATCATCTATATAATCATATGAAACATAGAACATACAAATCTGTTTATCTTAAATAAATTTATGACTAGATCCAGCACATTTGGAAAGAGCAATGAAGATTGGTCAAACCATTCAGTTCTCATATATCTGTAGACTGAGGTGATTAGATATCTAATTTTAGCAGATGGTTAATGTGTGCTGTGTTGTCTATTGCCAAATGAGGCGGAGGCAGCAAACTGATGGCATCGCTGATATGTGAACGCTCAGCTAATTGTATTATTTGGATACCTAATAACAGTTATCCCCTGCTTTCGGCAGCATTGTGTGAAGGAAGGCATGCCAATATGACGAAGGGCCAGTGTAGTCTGATTAGTCACACCTGTCAGAATGTCACCAACTGTTAGAGGTGAAAATATTCACACGAAGGCCTGAGGATGAGTAAAGAAGCAGTTTATTATGTCAGAATTCTGGGAGAAAGGCCTGAGGCTCCACAGCCTTTCTGACAGCACTCTCTCACTTGAGCTAAGGCTCACAAGGGTTAATATACAGATTCAAGGGGCGGAATTAGTTGTATTCTCATTTACATACAATCAATCAACTGTATTCACATCACAATTCATTACATGTAGTCAATCAATTTTCGTAGCATCCCAGTTATCGCATATATGGTTAAAGTGGGTGTTGTCTTACCCGTCCCTAACTTCATACAGGAGTCATTCAAAACTAACACAAAAAATGTCCTGTCTACAGTTGGGGACCTTGATCTATTATGGATACATTGCATTCCTTGTTCCGTGAAGCTGTTATTGGCAGCTGTTGAGATACTCCCTATAAGTACCCACGATTGGTTCTCGTGAGTTAGTTTACACAGTTTGTAACTTATAGTTCAGGAAAGTGGCTAGTTTGGCCATTTTGTGTCTTCAGTATTGCTTTAATAGCTAACAGCCATTTTGTGTCCTTTCTGATATTAACAAGCATTGTGTATACACTATTGTGGTGATATGCATCACTGTAAATACACAAGGGGTTAATGTAAATACACTACGACTAAGTAAACACTAGAGGGAGCACCAGAGGCATCATGACATGCAGACATACAGCTAATGAACACATAGAATAGGACATGACCAATGGGCAGTCAAGATACCCAGAGGTGACACTACCACAAAGGGGCATTACACAACCCATATATAAGGACAGGGCACACATTCTCTGTCTCTTTCCACAGGTGACACTTAGAGAGAAGGACAGGGGCAGATCAGAAGCATCACACCCACCATGTGGCTTGGAGCAGACTGGTTACTTAGACTGAGTTACCATAGCAAGATTAGCAGGAGAGTCGAACTCATAGGGAACTGTGCTAATGGTTCAATAAATCACATTGAACTTACTTCAAAGTCTGGAATATCTTTTGGTCAAAGCTGCATTGAGCTGCAGCCTGTGTTATCCCAGAGTAAAAAACACAACATCTATTTCTACAAATTGCCTAACCAGGCATCTAAGCCAATGAGTACCTTTTGTCTCAGCAGAACTATTCAAAAGTAATATATGAGCACAAATGTAGTTACAGAGCCACCTATAATTTATATCATAGTCCAGTATCAGAAAATGTCCCCAACATCAACCATTCCTGCAGCCTCTGGCACACATACCTGGCAATGACCATAAGGAGCTGTCTCTTTTGTAGAGAAGCAGAGGTAGTGCAGTGCCAGCTGCTACAAGGATATGTGCAGCCACAATCCTTTAAAGTGCTGGCGCATTCAGTGACAGGAATGATCACCTGTAACCTGAACCTTGCTGCCTGTTGCACAACTCATATGTGGGACGTGTGATGTGCTGGGGCCAACCAATAGTGCAAAACCTTACGCAGCACCACCTCCAGGTCTGCAGCCATCAAGCAAAGAGTTAGGTTCCAGGTTGCCCCATTGCTTCTTTGCAAGCTCACACCTGTAGATAGGATTTTCTTTTCCTTCATTTTTGTCTGTTTTTTGGTCTCCTGATCCTGCAGATGTTCTATTGTTATATTATTCCAATTTGATTTATGAACCATGGGCCAGATTTTCACAAAGTCAGCGGACATTTTAAAATGGCTGACTGGACCTGGATTAGAAAATCCCAGCCCCATTTCTGACTGATTCCATTTTCAATGCCAGGGGGAAGAGGGCAGGGCGTGCTGAGTTCAAATAGACCCCATTTTCACTGTAGCAAGAGCCTTAACCTTGGCCAGGATTTTATGACCCCCCCCCCCTGTGCGCTATTACGATCCCGCCAAAGCAAACGGCAATTTAAATGGCCCGCCACATCCACTGGGGAGGGGGGGGGGGGTGGCAGGGAATGGGGGGACATGCCAAGGCGGACCCATAAAATCCTGGCCCAGTAGGGTGGGAGTCATGAATTTGTGGAGAAGAAGTAAAGGCTCATGAAGGACGGGGAGCATCTGTAGAACTGCCAAGGTGTCAACTTATTTAAACATCGGCCCTTTAGAAATTTAAAACAACATCCTTCCCATGTTAGTGAGTAGATAACCTACCCCCAGATACGGGATCAGAGAAGTCGAGGAATGGAAGGGAATTGTCCCAGATGGACCATGTAAACATGAGAGAAGGATGGAAATTAGAAGTAAAATTGATTAATTTTTCCAGTTCCGTGTGAGAGCAAGAAGCTGCACCGAGGCAATCATTGGTGTATTGGATAAAGAATTGAGGGGGATGGTGGGGGGCCTGACCACAACTGGAAAGTGAATGTTCCATATACTCCAGAAAAAGACAGGTATAACTGGGGGCTATGTGGATGCCCATAGCAACCCCTCTTATTTGGAGAATGTGACAAGTTAAGGAGAAATTGTTCAATGAGAGAACAAGGTTGGATAGGCTGAGAAGAGTGGTGGAGGATGGGGATTGTTCAAGCCTCTGTTTAAGGAAGAAGCAGAGAGCCCTGAGATCATCCTGGATGGTGATGGAGATGTCGATGGATTAGACATCCATAGTGAAGAGGAGAGGTCAGGAAACTGGAAATTGGTGAGATGACATAGTGGGCTGGATTCTCCGAAGCCCGACGCCATAATTGCGGCTGGTGCCGGTTCGGCAATTCTCCGGGCACCGAAAGTCGGCGCCACCGCGGAGTACTCCGCGCGGCTATGGGCCCGTTGCCAGGGACCCGCTCAGAAAACCTCTGCTCCCGACCAGCCAAGTTCCCGATGACGTGGAACTAACCACGTATTGCCGGTCGGGATGCTCGCTTGGTGGCTGTGGACTCAGTCCGCGGCCGCCCTGGCCAGGGGCTGGTGGATCGGAGACCAGGCGGGGCCTTATAGGCGGCTGGGGATTAAATGTGTGGGGGTTGAGGCTCGGGCACGCGGCCGATTGGGGGATTTATTTTTTCTGTCTGGCTCCGCGGTCGGAGTCCGCCATGAAGCATGGTGTGGCCACTGGAGGTCGCCGCTGTGCGCATGCGCGGCCTCTGATCCGGAAGTGCAGGGGCCCGTATCTGCAGCAAAAGCTGAGAGATTCACTCTGGGTTCCTGCTGGCCCCCTGCAGGGCTATGAATTTGTCTAACTTTTTTCGACGAATTTCGGGAGTAAAACTCTACAATTTGCATGCTGCCGTGGGGGCATAGTCTCATTTTGGGAGAATCCAGCCCAGTGTGTCAGCAGAATCATGATGTAGGTGGGAAGAGACTGGACAAGGGGAAAAATAAAATAGTCAAGATAGGGAAATATCAGTTCTGTGGGCAGGAACAGGCTGTAACACTGGGTCTACTAGGCTAGTCCTGTTTTGGAATTTTAGGAAGGAAGTTGAAGCAGGCTGTTTGGGGTTGTGGATCTGTGAGGTGGGAAGTTGTGAAGGGAAGATATCTAGACGAGATGAGGTGTGTGAGAGTCCTGGAAACAATAGCTTGATGTTTGATGGGGTCATGGTCCAGAAGGACGTATGAAGACGTGTCTGAGAGCTGGCGCTCAGTCTCTGCAAGGTAGAAGTCGGTATGCCAGGTAACAACAGCCCTACCCTTATCAGCAGATTTCATAACAATGTTGGGGTTAGGCCTGAGCGGGCAGCAGTTTCTCCGTCTCCATCGCGTCTGTTCCGATGATGCTAGCTTCTACACTGGTGCTTCCAACATTAATATATTTTTCCTCAAACAAGGATTTTCCTCCACTACGGCTTTCAGGGCCCTTAACCTTGTCCAATCATTTGCCACACTTCTGCTCTCACCCCTTCACCTGCCTCATCGGACCATTGCAGAGTTCTTTAGTCCTTACTTTCCATGCCACCATCCTCTACCTTCAAGGGATCATCCTCCTATTTCTGCCTCCTTCAGCATGATGACACCACCCAACACATACTCTCTTCCCTCCTCTGTCAGCATTCTGAAGGGACCATTCTCTCAGAGACACCCTGGTCCACTTTTCCCTCACTCCCAACACTTTGTCCACTTCTCATGACCCAGCCTATGCAGTAACAGAAGGTGTAACACCTGCCCTTTTACCTCGGCTCTCCTCACTGGACAAGGCTCCAAACACAACTTCCAGGTGAAACAGTGTCATGTGAGATACCTTTATGAAATGGGTGTTTATAAATGAGTGTGTATATAAATATCTGTAGGGAGAGTCCCTTTAAGAAATGGGTGTTTATTACTGCAATGATGTCAGAGAGGGGGTGGAGCTGGGCTCTGTCAGCTTTTTAATTTTGTTTTAGGCTGTTTGCTGCAGGGTGTGTTTTAGTTTTGTTTTCCGTGTTGGAGCTGAAGCCAGACAGAGCAGGTGCACTGTTGATCTCTCTGCCATGAAAATACTATCTCTTGATCATTTGGTGAATTCAGAATGATAAATGTTCTCCGTAGTGAATGTAAACCTAATGTGCTTCTGTTGAAAGGTGTTTCTTCTGTTTTCTGGATGTTGTTTGGGAAGTTATTCAGGATTACTTAGTGTTATATTCTTTGGGGGTTATATTTGAATTGATGGTTCCTAAGATGTTCACTATGTTTTAAAAAGGTTAACTTGAGTTCATAGAATAGAATAAACACTGTTTTGCTTTAAAACATACTTTTCCATTTCTGCTGTACCGCACCTGTAGAGTGGGCCGTGTGCTCCCCATACCACAATCTATTAAAAGTTGTGGGTCAGGTGAACTCCATGATACACTTTGGGGTTCTCTAAACCCTGGTCCATAACAACAGCGATTAACTTGTACTTCTTTCAATTTAGTCTACTGTATCCACTGCTCACAATGTGGTCTCCTCCACGTAGGGAAGTCCAAACGAAGGCTGGGCAACACCTTTATGGATTGCCTATGATCAGTCAGCAAACATGACCTCCAAGCTCCCAGTTGCTTGCCATTTTATTCATCACCTTGCTCTTACGCTCATATTCCTGTCACTGGCTTTCTGCAGAGGAACAGCACCTCATCTTTCCATTAGGCACTTTACAGCCTTCTGGATTCAGCATCCTGTTCAACAACTTACACCACAAACTCTATCTTCCGATTTCATTTGTTTATTCTTTTGCCAGGTGCCGGTCTGTATCCTGTTTTCATGTTTTGCTTTCACACAGAGCTGACTTTTATTCTGCCATTGACACTTACTCCAGACCAATGATTTGCTTCCGCCTCATCTAACAAATATCCCGCAAATGCTCCCTGGAGAAGCATGCGTGCTGTCCACTTCTCTTATGTCTCGGAAACATTTGGGAGGAAGTATTTGAAGTGTTCTCTGGATTCCACACAATTCTATCCAATTCCCCCTTCCATTGAGGAAACACAATGGCCCTAATTTTTGCATGGAATACAAACCAATTTGCAGCAGATTTGAGTCCCTTTAGGGTCTTGAGCTGCCCTAATTGAAGCAGTTGGGTGTTGCTTTGAAATTTCATTAGCACAACTGGGCATGCAGTTCTGTTACATCACTGTAGCCATCAGTCACTCGCCCGAATTATTCATATGATTCCATCCCTTTGATTTAGAACTTTCTCTCTGAACAGCGTGATGCCAATGAAAAATTCCACTTTATTCCTGTGCACTACTCATATCTGATTGACTGTATGACTAAGAAAGAAACAGTCGTCCCTCTCTGTCGCAGTTCTGATTCACACCCCCACGCCATCCAACTTACCCCTCAAAAGGGGAGAAATTTTAGTATGTGTGGACATCGGGTTGGTGGTGGGTGGTCTGTTTGTGTTGCTCGCACAGTGTTTTTTTACTTAACAACCGGGAAGGATCTGTATGTTATTGCAGTGCTCACAGGCAGCTCACTGGTGGAGAAGTGTGCAAAGTCTTGAGGCTTCTTCACTGAAACAAACAGGAAGTAAAGGGAGGGGCAGAATCTTAGCGGGGGAGTGAATCATGGGAAAAGCACACGTGGGCTTGCAGCTGGTAATGAAATATTTGTGACTGCTTCTCCTGGTTCCCACACAAATCGGTTAAAAATTGTCTCTCGCTTGTTCCTTTCAGGGATGATGGGAAGACAGTTGAATGCTTGACACACATGTAGCGTGTACAGTGCAGGATGAGACAGCCAGTATCAAACCAATAGTTTTGGGGCTCAGCCTGTTCTTGCTGGCGGAAGCCCTCAACATCAGCTCCGTGCAAATTTGGACAGATTTAGGCTGCAGTAAATAAACATTATAATTGAAATATTATTTTGTAATTGTCACTTTAAGGATGCCGAATACAAAATTACTGTAGATGTTGGCAAGTAAGGAAAATTCCCCCCTCGATTTGGAAAATTCCCCCCTCGATTTACGTGCCAAGTATAAAAAGTGAACCATTGGCCTGGGTGTGGATGGTTGCCATCTTTGCTGTTCACCCCACGGGGTCTGCTCTGTGTGGGTCCTATAGTGTGGTGACCAGAACTGCACACAGTAATCCAACTCTTTAGCTCAGTGGTCTAGACAGCTGGTTTGTAATGCAGAACAAGGTCAGCAGCGCAGGTTCAATTCCAGTACCAGCTCACCCGAACAGGTGCTGGAATGTGGCGACTAGGGGCATTTCACAGTAACTTCATATTTGTGACAATAAAAGATTATTATTATAGGCGCTGGTTTAACACAGGGCTAAATCGCTGGCTTTTAAAGCAGACCAAGGCAGGCCAGCAGCACAGTTCAATTCACGTACCAGCCTCCCCGAACAGGCGCCGGAATGTGGCGACTAGGGGCTTTTCACAGTAACTTCATTTGAAGCCTACTTGTGACAATAAGCGATTTTCATTTCATTCCATTTTTATTTCAGTACTCCAGCTATGGCTTAACTAGTGTTTTATACAGCCGATAAGCCGAGTATATGCATAAACATGATTTTTAGGGTCACGAAAATGGGGTTGTCTTACACAACAGGTTGACTTATACACCATGATCTGTGATAAGAAGCTTTTGTTAAAAAAGTAAATACTTATTTTGTCTCTAAGGATGTCTATTTTTAATAATTATGGATTTTGTTATTTTATTTTACAATTGCAGACCCTGTAAATTATTACCATTGGATTCAGTAATTAAAAACTAAACTGCACACCCATGATTAGCATTTTCAGGAAATCTGTCAAGTATAATTGATACTGCAAATTAGAGTGGGCTTGAGACTGGTTTAGGCAAGTCACTGTGGAGACCACTAAAAAAGTCCAATTACTGACCTCAGAGGGAGTCAGCATTCCAGAGATTACAGTCAGTGGAAATCTGCTTCAGAAACTCACTTCTCACAATTTAGGCGAGCATTCATCTGCATTTAGTCAGTTTGCAAATAAGATATGACTAGAGGCAAAAGGATTGTGCACAGGAATGGAGCTGAATTGTTAATTGGAATCATACAGTTGTGTCGAAAAAGAACTTCCAGCTTGGAAGCTGTAAATACAATCTGAGTTATGGCATGATGGGAGAGGAACTTACGATTTCTTAATAATGCTGCTATGGAAAAGGTTGGCTCTGTGAGCGAACTCGTACAGTCAAAAATAATCCTGGCTTTTTTCCAGACTTATACAGGAAAAATGATAAAAGTAGGTTCTGGAAAGGTGTGACAGGTGAGAATTGAGTAAGCTATTAAGGAGCATCATAAATATACAGGCGTGATTTTCAGAGAAACGTGTTTGTCTTTTGTATACCAACATGCTACCTGTAACAAAATATCCTTAGTTTAATTTGTTATAAAAGAATCCTAGAGAATCTTGTGTATTTGGAGAAAGGTAATATGGATCCTTATGAATTACAAGGTCTGCAGAGCTTGACTGCTTCATATCCACAAATGCAGTTTGCTGAAACAACTATCTTCCCGGTTTTTTTCATTTAGCATACATCTATCCCAAATCTATAGTCTATAAAATTAAGAATATGAAAATCCTGATCAGGATCATTGCTTGATTGGTTTGGTAAATGCACCGCCCAGTGCACTGTGAGGCATGCAGGTGCTAGAATAGATTTCTGGGGCGCGAGTCTCCACTCCGACGGCAGAGTGTCGGCGCAGGCGCCAAAACGGGAGTGTTTCGCTCTGCGGTCGGCGCCCGTTCTAGGACCCCATTCTGCGCCGTACAAGGGGGCCAGCAGGGCGGACGCGCGGCCTCGGAGACGCGGCGCCACACAGTCGACGCAGCACCGCAGCGCACATAAGGCGACGCGAGCGCACAGGCTGCCAATGCAGCGCCCCAGTTCACCGACCTCAACCTGGAGATGCTCCTGGACGCCCTCGAGGAGAGGAGGGAGCGTCTGTACCCTGGACCCGGCCAGAGGATCCCACCCAACGTGGCCCGCCGTTTGCGGAGGGAGGTGGGCTCGGCCGTCAGTGCCATCGCGTTGACACGCAGGACTGGCAAGCAGTGTCACAAAAAGCTCAACGACCTACTGAGGGCAGCCAGGGTGAGTACCCAGCAATGAGCCCATGGCACCAACCCCGCTACTCCCCACATGTGTAACACCCACCTCCTCCCCAGGGGGCGGTACAACCACAGCCGTGATCCGCATGGCTGCAGCCACCCATGCAAGCCGTGTTGGCCGTGTGCCCTGTGCACCCATGCCAACATAGATCCAACTGCATGCATCGGACCGCCTAACAATGCTGTCATTACTCCCCCCCCCCCCACCCAGAACCAGCGAGATCGTGCCCGATCCGTAGGGGGTGAACCTGACTTGGGGCCCCTCACTGTGCACGAGCAGAGGGCACTGGACATAGCTGGTGCACCCGAGCACCGGGTGATTGCCCATACCGAGATCAGGGGCGCGCCATCAAGTGAGATTCCCCCTCCTGCCTGGCCCCTTTCTCCTCAGCCCTCTCCCCTCAGCACTCTCCCCTCAGCCCTTTCCCCTCAGCACTCCCCCCTCAGCCCTTTCCCCTCAGCCCTTTCCCCTCAGCCCTTTCCCCTCAGCCCTTTCCCCTCAGCCCTCTCCCTTCAGCACTCTCCCCTCAGCACTCTCCCCTCAGCCCTCTCCCCTCAGCACTCTCCCCTCAGCGCTCTCCCCCCACCACTCTCCCCCCACCACTCTCCCCTCAGCCCTCTCCCTCAGCCCTCCCCCTCAGCCCTCTCCCTCAGCCCTCTCCCCTCAGCCTTCCCCCTCAGCGCTCTCCCCTCAGCACTCTTCCCTCAGCCCTCTCCCCTCAGCCCTCTCCCCTCAGCACTCTCCCCTCAGCACTCTCCCCTCAGCACTCTCCCCTCAGCACTCTCCCCTCAGCCCTCTTCCCTCAGCACTCTCCCCTCAGCCCTCTTCCCTCAGCCCTTTCCCCTCAGCCCTCCCCCTCAGCACTCTCCCCTCAGCACTCTCCCCTCAGCACTCTCCCCTCAGCACGCTCCCCTCAGCACTCTCCCCTCAGCACTCTCCCCTCAGCCCTCTCCCTCAGCCCTCTCCCCTCAGCCCTCTCCCCTCAGCCCTCTTCCCTCAGCCCTCTTCCCTCAGCCCTCTTCCCTCAGCCCACTACCCCCAGCCCTCTTCCTTCAGCGCTCTCCCCTCAGCCCTCTCCCCTCAGCCCTCTTCCCTCAGCCCTCTTCCCTCAGCCCTCTTCCCTCAGCACTCTCCCCTCAGCACTCTCCCCTCAGCCCTCTTCCCTCAGCACTCTCTCCTCAGCACTCTCCCCTCAGCCCTCTCCCCTCAGCACTCTCCCCTCAGCACTCTCCCCTCAGCACTCTCCCCTCAGCACTCTCCCCTCAGCACTCTCCCCTCAGCCCTCTTCCCTCAGCCCTCTCCCCTCAGCACTCTCCCCTCAGCACTCTCCCCTCAGCACTCTCCCCTCAGCCCTCTTCCCTCAGCACTCTCCCCTCAGCCCTCTCCCCTCAGCACTCTCCCCTCAGCACTCTCCCCTCAGCGCTCTCCCCCCACCACTCTCCCCCCACCACTCTCCCCTCAGCCCTCTCCCTCAGCCCTCCCCCTCAGCCCTCTCCCTCAGCCCTCTCCCCTCAGCCTTCCCCCTCAGCGCTCTCCCCTCAGCACTCTTCCCTCAGCCCTCTCCCCTCAGCCCTCTCCCCTCAGCACTCTCCCCTCAGCACTCTCCCCTCAGCACTCTCCCCTCAGCACGCTCCCCTCAGCACTCTCCCCTCAGCACTCTCCCCTCAGCCCTCTCCCTCAGCCCTCTCCCCTCAGCCCTCTCCCCTCAGCCCTCTTCCCTCAGCCCTCTTCCCTCAGCCCTCTTCCCTCAGCCCACTACCCCCAGCCCTCTTCCTTCAGCGCTCTCCCCTCAGCCCTCTCCCCTCAGCCCTCTTCCCTCAGCCCTCTTCCCTCAGCCCTCTTCCCTCAGCACTCTCCCCTCAGCACTCTCCCCTCAGCCCTCTTCCCTCAGCACTCTCCCCTCAGCACTCTCCCCTCAGCCCTCTCCCCTCAGCACTCTCCCCTCAGCACTCTCCCCTCAGCACTCTCCCCTCAGCACTCTCCCCTCAGCACTCTCCCCTCAGCCCTCTTCCCTCAGCCCTCTCCCCTCAGCACTCTCCCCTCAGCACTCTCCCCTCAGCACTCTCCCCTCAGCCCTCTTCCCTCAGCACTCTCCCCTCAGCCCTCTCCCCTCAGCACTCTCCCCTCAGCACTCTCCCCTCAGCACTCTCCCCTCAGCACTCTCCCCTCAGCCCTCTCCCCTCAGCACTCTCCCCTCAGCACTCTCCCCTCAGCACGCTCCCCTCAGCACTCTCCCCTCAGCACTCTCCCCTCAGCCCTCTCCCTCAGCCCTCTCCCCTCAGCCCTCTCCCCTCAGCCCTCTTCCCTCAGCCCTCTTCCCTCAGCCCTCTTCCCTCAGCCCACTACCCCCAGCCCTCTTCCTTCAGCGCTCTCCCCTCAGCCCTCTCCCCTCAGCCCTCTTCCCTCAGCCCTCTTCCCTCAGCCCTCTTCCCTCAGCACTCTCCCCTCAGCACTCTCCCCTCAGCCCTCTTCCCTCAGCACTCTCCCCTCAGCACTCTCCCCTCAGCCCTCTCCCCTCAGCACTCTCCCCTCAGCACTCTCCCCTCAGCACTCTCCCCTCAGCACTCTCCCCTCAGCACTCTCCCCTCAGCCCTCTTCCCTCAGCCCTCTCCCCTCAGCACTCTCCCCTCAGCACTCTCCCCTCAGCACTCTCCCCTCAGCCCTCTTCCCTCAGCACTCTCCCCTCAGCCCTCTCCCCTCAGCACTCTCCCCTCAGCACTCTCCCCTCAGCGCTCTCCCCCCACCACTCTCCCCCCACCACTCTCCCCTCAGCCCTCTCCCTCAGCCCTCCCCCTCAGCCCTCTCCCTCAGCCCTCTCCCCTCAGCCTTCCCCCTCAGCGCTCTCCCCTCAGCACTCTTCCCTCAGCCCTCTCCCCTCAGCCCTCTCCCCTCAGCACTCTCCCCTCAGCACTCTCCCCTCAGCACTCTCCCCTCAGCACTCTCCCCTCAGCCCTCTTCCCTCAGCACTCTCCCCTCAGCCCTCTTCCCTCAGCCCTTTCCCCTCAGCCCTTTCCCATCAGCACTCTCCCCTCAGCACTCTCCCCTCAGCACTCTCCCCTCAGCCCTCTTCCCTCAGCCCTCTTCCCTCAGCACTCTCCCCTCAGCACTCTCCCCTCAGCCCTCTTCCCTCAGCACTCTCCCCTCAGCCCTCTTCCCTCAGCCCTCTCCCCTCAGCACTCTCCCCTCAGCACTCTCCCCTCAGCACTCTCCCCTCAGCACTCTCCCCTCAGCCCTCTCCCCTCAGCCCTCTTCCCTCAGCCCTCTCCCCTCAGCACTCTCCCCTCAGCACTCTCCCCTCAGCACTCTCCCCTCAGCCCTCTTCCCTCAGCGCTCTCCCCCCAGCACTCTCCCCTCAGCATACTACCCCCAGCACTCTCCCCTCAGCCCTCTCCCCTCAGCCCTCTCCCCTCAGCACTCTCCCCTCAGCACTCTCCCCCCAGCCCTCTCCCCTCAGCACTCTCCCCTCAGCACTCTCCCCCCAGCACTCTCCCCTCAGCACTCTCCCCTCAGCCCTCTCCCCTCAGCCCTCCCCCTCACACTCTCCCCCTCAGCACGCTCCCCTCAGCCCTCCCCCTCACACTCTCCCCCTCAGCCCTCTCCCCTCAGCATACTACCCCCAGCACTCTCCCCTCAGCACTCTCCCCTCAGCAATCTCCCCTCAGCACTCTCCCCCCAGCACTCTCCCCTCAGCACTCTCCCCTCAGCACTCTCCCCTCAGCACTCTCCCCCCAGCACTCTCCCCCCAGCACTCTCCCCCCAGCACTCTCCCCCCAGCACTCTCCCCCCAGCACTCTCCCCCCAGCACTCTCCCCTCAGCACTCTCCCCTCAGCACTCTCCCCTCAGCACTCTCCCCTCAGCACTCTCCCCCCAGCACTCTCCCCTCAGCACTCTCCCCCCAGCACTCTCCCCTCAGCACTCTCCCCCCAGCACTCTCCCCTCAGCACTCTCCCCTCAGCACTCTCCCCTCAGCACTCTCCCCTCAGCACTCTCCCCCCAGCTCTCCCCCCAGCACTCTCCCCCCAGCACTCTCCCCTCAGCACTCTCCCCCCAGCACTCTCCCCCCAGCACTCTCCCCTCAGCACTCTCCCCCCAGCACTCTCCCCCCAGCACTCTCCCCCCAGCACTCTCCCCTCAGCACTCTCCCCCCAGCACTCTCCCCTCAGCACTCTCCCCTCAGCACTCTCCCCCCAGCACTCTCCCCCCAGCACTCTCCCCCCAGCACTCTCCCCTCAGCACTCTCCCCTCAGCACTCTCCCCCCAGCACTCTCCCCCCAGCACTCTCCCCCCAGCACTCTCCCCCCAGCACTCTCCCCCCAGCACTCTCCCCCCAGCACTCTCCCCCCAGCACTCTCCCCTCAGCACTCTCCCCCCAGCACTCTCCCCCCAGCACTCTCCCCTCAGCACTCTCCCCTCAGCACTCTCCCCCCAGCACTCTCCCCCCAGCACTCTCCCCCCAGCACTCTCCCCTCAGCACTCTCCCCCCAGCACTCTCCCCTCAGCACTCTCCCCTCAGCACTCTCCCCTCAGCACTCTCCCCTCAGCACTCTCCCCTCAGCCCTCTCCCCTCAACACTCTCCACTCAGCACTCTCCCCTCAACACTCTCCCCTCAGCACTCTCCCCTCAGCACTCTCCCCTCAGCCCTCTCCCCTCAGCCCTCTCCCCTCAGCACTCTCCCCTCAGCACTCTCCCCTCAACACTCTCCCCTCAGCACTCTCCCCTCAGCACTCTCCCCTCAGCACTCTCCCCTCAGCCCTCTCCCCTCAGCCCTCTCCCCTCAACCCTCTCCACTCAGCACTCTCCCCTCAGCACTCTCCCCTCAACACTCTCCCCTCAACACTCTCCCCTCAGCACTCTCCCCTCAACACTCTCCCCTCAACACTCTCCCCTCAACACTCTCCCCTCAACACTCTCCCCTCAACACTCTCCCCTCAGCACTCTCCCCTCAACACTCTCCCCTCAGCCCTCTCCCCTCAACACTCTCCACTCAGCACTCTCCCCTCAGCACTCTCCCCTCAGCACTCTCCCCTCAGCACTCTCCCCTCAGCACTCTCCCCTCAGCACTCTCCCCTCAACACTCTCCCCTCAGCACTCTCCCTTCAGCCTTCTCCACTCAGCCCTCACCCCGTACCGTGACCCACACCCCCCTCCACTGCCTAACCATGATGGTGGATTGTGTGTCGCAGGGCCACGTGGTGACCGGCCCGGAGTACCTGGCAGACACCGCATCCGGCCAGCACCTGGATGGCCAGCCGACACGTATCAACTGGGCGCATCAGGCTTACACCACCCCCAGCCAGCGCCTGGGCGGCCAGCCCGCAGGGACTCTAGCAGCGATGGGGTGGGCAGCTCCAACAACAGCCCCCCGGCCCAGTCCAGAGACGACACGGTGACACAGGACACCAGCACACAGGGCACAGACAGCCACAACACGGTGACACAGGACACCAGCACACAGGGCACAGACAGCCACAACACGGTGACACAGGACACCAGCACACAGGGCACAGACAGCCACAACACGATGACACAGGACACCAACACACAGGGCACAGACAGGCACGACACGAGGACACAGGACACCAACACACAGGGCACAGACAGCCACAACACGGTGACACAGGACACCAGCACACAGGGGACAGACAGCCACAACACGATGACACAGGACACCAGCACACAGGGCACAGACAGCCACAACACGGTGACACAGGACACCAGCACACAGGGCACAGACAGCCACAACACGATGACACAGGACACCAGCACACAGGGGACAGACAGCCACAACACGGTGACACAGGACGCCAGCACACAGGGCACAGACAGGCACGACACGATGACACAGGACACCAGCACACAGGGCACAGACAGACACAACACGGTGACACAGGACGCCAGCACACAGGGCACAGACAGGCACGACACGATGACACAGGACACCAGCACACAGGGGACAGACAGACACAACACGATGACACAGGACACCAACACACAGGGCACAGACAGACACAACACGGTGACACAGGACGCCAGCACACAGGGCACAGACAGGCACGACACGATGACACAGGACACCAGCACACAGGGGACAGACAGACACAACACGATGACACAGGACACCAACACACAGGGCACAGACAGACACAACACGGTGACACAGGACGCCAGCACACAGGGCACAGACAGGCACGACACGATGACACAGGACACCAGCACACAGGGGACAGACAGACACAACACGATGACACAGGACACCAACACACAGGGCACAGACAGACACAACACGGTGACACAGGACACCAGCACACAGGGGACAGACAGACACAACACGGTGACACAGGACACCAGCACACAGGGGACAGACAGACACAACACGGTGACACAGGACACCAGCACACAGGGGACAGACAGACACAACACGGTGACACAGGACACCAGCACACAGGGGACTGACAGACACAACACGACGACACAGGACACCAGCATACAGGGCACAGACAGACACAACACGACGACCCAGGACACCAACACACAGGGGACAGACAGGCACGACACGATGACACAGGACACCAGCACACAGGGCACAGACAGGTACGACACAATGACACAGGACACCAGCACACAGGGCACAGACAGGCACGACACGATGACACAGGACACCAACACACAGGGGACAGACAGGCACAACACGATGACACAGGACACCAGCACACAGGGCACAGACAGACACAACACGACGACACAGGACACCAGGAAAAAAGGGCACAGACAGGCACAACACGATGACACAGGACACCAGCACACAGGGCACAGACAGACACAACACGACGACACAGGACACCAGGACACAGGGCACAGACAGGCACAACACGATGACACAGGACACCAGCACACAGGGCACAGACAGGCACGACACGATGACACAGGACGCCAGCACACAGGGCACAGACAGACACAACACGACGACACAGGACACCAGCACACAGGGCACAGACAGACACAACACGACGACACAGGACACCAGGACACAGGGCACAGACAGGCACGACACGATGACACAGGACACCAGCACACAGGGCACAGACAGACACAACACGATGACACAGGACACCAACACACAGGGCACAGACAGGCACGACACGATGACACAGGACACCAACACACAGGGCACAGACAGGCACGACACGATGACACAGGACACCAGCACACAGGGCACAGACAGGCACAACACGACGACCCAGGACACCAGCACACAGGGGACTGACAGACACAACACGACGACACAGGACACCAGCACACAGGGCACAGACAGGCACGACACGACGACACAGGACACCAGCACACAGGGCACAGACAGGCACAACACGACGACACAGGACACCAGCACACAGGGGACTGACAGACACAACACGATGACACAGGACACCAACACACAGGGCACAGACAGGCACAACACGACGACACAGGACACCAACACACAGGGGACAGACAGGCACAACACGACGACACAGGACACCAGCACACAGGGCACAGACAGGCACAACACGACAACACAGGACACCAGCACACAGGGCACAGACAGGCACAACACGACAACCCAGGACACCAGCACACAGGGGACTGTCAGACACAACACGACGACACAGGACACCAGCACACAGGGCATAGACAGGCACAACACGATGACACAGGACACCAACACACAGGGCACAGAGAGGCACGACACGATGACACAGGACACCAACACACAGGGCACAGACAGCCACATCACGATGACACAGGACACCAACACACAGGGCACAGACAGACACAACACGGTGACACAGGACACCAGCACACAGGGCATAGACAGGCACAACACGATGACACAGGACACCAGCACACAGGGCATAGACAGGCACGACACAATGACACAGGACACCAGCACACAGGGCATAGACAGGCACAACACGACGACACAGGACACCAGCACAAAGGGGACAGACAGGCACGGCACGAGGACACAGGACACAAGCACACAGGGCACAGACAGGCACAACACGACAACACAGGACACCAGCACACAGGGGACTGACAGACACAACACGACGACCCAGGACACCAGCACACAGGGCACAGACAGGCACAACACGACGACACAGGACACCAGCACACAGGGCACAGACAGGCACAACACGACGACCCAGGACACCAGCACACAGGGGACTGACAGACACAACACGACGACACAGGACACCAGCACACAGGGCACAGACAGGCACAACACGACGACCGAGGACACTCAGCACACAGGGGACAGACAGGCACGGCACGAGGACACAGGACACAAGCACACAGGGCACAGACAGGCACGACACGAGGACACAGGACACAAGCACACAGGGCACAGACAGGCATGACACAAGGACACAGGACACCAGCACACAGGGGACAGACAGGCACGACACGAGGACACAGGACACAAGCACACAGGGGACAGACAGGCACGACACGAGGACACAGGATACCAGCACACAGGGCACAGACAGGCACGACACGAGGACACAGGACACAAGCACACAGGGCACAGACAGGCATGACACAAGGACACAGGACACCAGCACACAGGGGACAGACAGGCACGACACGAGGACACAGGACACAAGCACACAGGGCACAGACAGGCACAACACGATGACACAGGATACCAGCACACAGGGCACAGACAGGCACGACACGAGGACACAGGACACCAGCACACAGGGCACAGACAGGCACAACACGATGACACAGGACACCAGCACACAGGGCACAGACAGGCATGACACAAGGACACAGGACACCAGCACACAGGGCACAGACAGGCACAACACGACGACACAGGACACCAGCACACAGGGCACAGACAGGCACAACACGACGACCGAGGACACTCAGCACACAGGGGACAGACAGGCACGGCACGAGGACACAGGACACAAGCACACAGGGCACAGACAGGCACGACACGAGGACACAGGACACAAGCACACAGGGCACAGACAGGCATGACACAAGGACACAGGACACCAGCACACAGGGGACAGACAGGCACGACACGAGGACACAGGACACAAGCACACAGGGGACAGACAGGCACGACACGAGGACACAGGATACCAGCACACAGGGCACAGACAGGCACGACACGAGGACACAGGACACAAGCACACAGGGCACAGACAGGCATGACACAAGGACACAGGACACCAGCACACAGGGGACAGACAGGCACGACACGAGGACACAGGACACAAGCACACAGGGCACAGACAGGCACAACACGATGACACAGGATACCAGCACACAGGGCACAGACAGGCACGACACGAGGACACAGGACACCAGCACACAGGGCACAGACAGGCACAACACGATGACACAGGACACCAGCACACAGGGCACAGACAGGCATGACACAAGGACACAGGACACCAGCACACAGGGCACAGACAGGCATGACACGAGGACACTGAAGTGTTGGGTGCTCTGATATACAGACAAACCAACACGGTTGTGATTGGTACAACACAGTTTTATTCTGTTAAACTATTTATACAACAAACTTGGTACTCAGCATGTGGTGACTGAGTGAGTGTCTGGCTTTGAGGTCCTTGCCCTGTGCCGTCTCCTAATGGACTGCCCAGGAAGAATTGTGTTTCTTGTTTTGTACTGTGTATGCTCTTGTCTGTGATTGGCTGTCGTGTTATGTTTGCTAATTGGTCCGTTGCTCTGTCTATCATTATGTATGTGTTTATGTGCTGTGATGTTCTCTTGAATATCATGACAGACACAGGACACCAGCACACAGGGGACGGACAGGCACGACATGAGGACACAGGACACTATCACACAGGGGACAGACAGACATGAAAGAACATAACACGACACCACCACGGAGGGGACGAACATACGGGACATGGCACCCCCGACTGCAGGTCCGATGAAGACACCGAGGTTGCGTCACAGCTGTTCCTTGTACCCTCTGCCACCGCAGATACTCTCACCTCGGTTGGCCATGTTAGTGGTGAAGCTTCTGGGACACTAACTGGTGCGCACCACACAGCCGCTTCGGTACAGCAGGTGGAGGTAGGAGCAGCCGAGGGGCTGGATGGTCAGAAGGCAGTCCAGCCCCGGCAAGCAACTGTCGCTCAGACGGGTCCCGGGTTCCTGGAGTTCCCCTGCCCACCCATAGACCCGATGCAGTCAGGGACCCAGGGGCGTGATAGTGTGACGGCCGCTTTCCAGCACCTGCAGGCACAAGTGCAGGAGTGCATCCGCGTCCAGGAGCAGGAAATGGTGCCGGTCATGAGTGCCACACAGGCCAACACCGCACGGGTGGCGTCCACAGTGGAGACAATGGTGGCAACGGTGTCAGGCATGGGACTGAGTTTTCAGGGCCTGGGGCTATCTGTGCACGGGTCCTCCGCGGCCCAGGACAGGTCTGCTGTCTCACAGGCAGCCATGAGCCAGGGCCAGCTGAACATTGCGGAGGCGGTCAACAACCTGGTGCAGTCTCAGCAGTCCATGGCCCAGTCCCAGCAGGCCATCGCTGAGAGCATCAGCACCATTACCCGGGTGATGGGCGGCGTTGTACAGAGCCAGACAGAGATGACGAACTCCCTGAGCTCCATGGCTGCGAACGTCCAGAACCTGGTCGATACCAGCGCGGGCCTCCAGGACTGGCAGCGCCAGGTGATGGTGGTGCCCTGGGTGCTGGATCCGCTTGCACCCCCATCCCATGGAGAGCCCCGGGGGCCACCGGGCACCCAGAGCGAGGAGGAGGTGCTGTGGCCCGTTCCGGCTCCCCCTGCAGGGGGGCTGCCGGAACGCCGGGCCACCTCGGACCCCCCCCCCGCCCTTTACGGTCCCTGGTACATCTAATGGGCAGTGGGCAGAACAGGGTGGTACCACGCCATCCCAATTGCTCGAGGTGCAGCCTGGCCCATCCAGGCTGGGCCGCCCCAGGAAACAGCCGCCAAAGGGGACCCTAGTCACAGGGCAGGAATCACAGGAGTCCACCTCCAGTTCTGCTGTACCGTCTGGGGGAACACCGAGACGTAGTCATAGGGCCCGTAAAACTAGAAAGGTAGACACGGATGAGTGACAAGGGTGCAGGGCACAGATTAGTTAGATGGGCCAGGGCACATGTCCAGGACGTCTGTTATTAAACACATTCCACACCTATGTGAGCTGCCTCTGTACCCTGTCCGATGCGTGTGGGGACTGTGTGCCAGTGTGCGTGAGGGGCGCTGTGATAGAAGTTGAGCTCCAGTGCGTGCCCCCTCCCCCGCTCCCTCATGGTTCTCCCACGCCAACCCGCCCCCAGCTATACGCCAGGGCCATGGGATGCAGTGTCTGGGCCGCGTGCAGGGTCCACCCAGGTGGAGGGTCTTGATGTGGCTGTGAGTCACACACTGTCGAACGATGTATGGCTCGGAGCCCATTGCACGGCGGGCTGTCATCATCCTCCATGCTTGTACCAGACCCACTTACACCATCAACCGTTTGCCTCCATCCCGTTGTGTCGCAGGTGAATGTGTCATGGAGGGGTCGTATGCATGTGGGTGATGTGGTGGTGTGGGACGTGAGGGTGGTCGGTGGTGGGGGAGGTGAGGGTGGTCGGTGGTGGGGGAGGTGAGGGTGGTCGGTGGTGGGGGAGGTGCCGAACTCTGCTGTCTGTGCCCATGCCCCTCACTGCTGACCCCACCGCGGTCGCCGAACGTGCAGGTACCAGCGACACCCGTGCCTGCTAGCTCAGCCGGCGGCACTGGGCAGCCTCCTGTTGCCGTTCTTCCCCCATGTCCCGTGCATCTGCTTCCCCCTCGCCATCCCCCTCATCTGGAGAATAGTTCCCCTCATCCTGACTGTCCTCCTCCTCCTCCTCCAGCACATCGCCCCTCTGCTGGGCTATATTGTGCAGGACGCAGCAGACCACGACGATGCGGCCGACCCTCTCCAATGGGTACTGGAGGGCCCCCCCAGAGGGGTCCAGGCACCTGAAGCGCATCTTCAGCAGCCCAAAGCACCTCTCGACCACACTCCTGGTCGCTGCATGGGCATCATTGTAGCGGCTCTCCGCGCGGTCTGTGGCCTCTGGGTAGGCGTCATCAGCCATGACCGCAACGGATAACCCCTGTCGCCCAGCAACGGGGGGCGGGGGAGTGTCCCTCGAACATGGCGGTGTTGAACGATTGTGACAGTATAAAGAAGTCATGCACACTGCCAGGGTACCTGGCACAGACGGGCAGGATCGTCATCCTGTGGTCACAGACCACCTGCACGTTCATTGAATATGTACCCTTCCTGTTCAAGCACATGACCCTTTCCTCCGACGTGGGCTGCATGGCGATGTGCACTCCATCGATCGCCCCCTGCACCATGGGTACCGGGCAACAGCGGCGAAACGTGCTGCGCGGGCATCCTGGTGGGCGCGGTCCACAGGGAATTGTATGTACCAGTCCGCGATATCGTGCAGTGCGTCAGTGATGGCCCGGATGCACCTGTGCACCGATGGCTGGGAGATGCTGGACAGGTCCCCACTCGGTGACTGGAATGACCCCGTCGCAAAGAGGTTGAGGGCGACCGTCACATTGACAGCTACCGGGAGGGCATGTCCACCCCCGGTCCCACGTGATGCCAGATGTGCCATCAGGTGGCAGATGTGGGCGACGGTCTCCCGGCTCAGCCGAAGTCTATTCCTGCACGCCCTGTCCGGGAGGTCCTCACAGGACATGCGGGGCCGATACACACTGTCGCATTGGACGCCTCCGTGGCCGTGGCACAACCTCCTCCTTGTCATCCTCCTGCTGTGGCTCCCGCACGGCGTGGAGCTCCTCCTGCGCCTCTCGGGCGTGTGGCCCTGCGGCCTGGGTGGCTTGCATGTGCCCCACTGCAGCCCGCTGCTCTACAACAGGCTCTGTCGCGCCCGTGCTCCAGCTCCCACTGGGCCTCATGCAGGGCAGCGGCCCCCGCCACGGTGGCCAACAACACTGGGAGATGGCTAAACATTGTACTATCTGTAGGGGGTGGGATAGACAGGGTTTCAGCATTGGTATACACCCCTCCACAACCAGGTGCCATGGGCTACATGGCCTGCCCGGTTGCCAGCAGGCACCCCATCCCTGCCCCCTCGGTGCCCTGAGACCTGTCGGCCGTCCCCTCTGCCAGGGCCACCATCTGGTGGCAGTGCCGCGCACCGGCGGGCTCCTGTGTGTGCCGCCCTGGACATACCCGCTGGTGGGTGCCACCAGTTCGGTGGGGGGGGGGGTGCAGGTGTCTGGCACACGTCAGGACGGCCGTGCTGCCTCTGCCGCCAAACGAATGGGTTGGGTGGACAGCCGCATGTCCGCCGTCATGGGGTCTGGCCGTTGGATCTGCCCTGCCATGGCGGGCCATGGCCACCCGCAGCCTTTGTTGCCCCCACCGCTCCTTCCCTGTGGTGATATGCATCACTGTAAATACACAAGGGGTTAATGTAAATTCACTACAACTAAGTAAACACGAGAGGGAGCACCGGAGATGTCATGACATGCAGACATACAGCTAATGAACACATAGAATAGGACAACGACCAATGGGCAGTCAAGGCACCCAGAGGTGACACTACCACAAGGGGGCATTACACAATCCATATATAAGGACAGGGCACACATGCTCTGTCTCTTTCCACAGGTGACACTTAGAGAGAAGGACAGGGGCAGATCAGAAGCAGCACACCCACCACGTGGCTCAGAGCAGACTGGTTAGTTATTCTGAGTTACTATAGCAAGATTAGCAGGAGAGTCGAACTCATAGAGAACTGTGCTAATGGTTCAATAAATCACATTGAACTTCCTTCAAAGTCTGGAGTATCTTTTGGTCAAAGCTGCATCGAGTTGCAGCCTGTGTTATCCCAGATTACATAACACAACATTCCTCACCCCCACCCCCGGGGGTGTAGCCCCCCACCCCCCCACCTACGGCAGTCTCCCCCACCCCGCCTGCAGTGGCCGTGCCGCTCCCCCTCCCGGGCTCCCCACCCCCAACGCCGTCAACCACCCCCCCTACACCCCCGGGGCCCACTCCCGCAATCACCCATCTCCTCCCGCACGACTGGCTGACGCTGCTTTATACCATGTTAGAACGGCGCCGGCATGACATCCGGTCACACCGGTGGGACTTTGGCCCATCCGCCCCGGAGAATCCCTGCTCCAGCGGAGAATCGCCGCTGCAACCATTTTCGCCGATTCTCCGAGCGGCCAGGTGCCATGCGCGGGCGCCCATCTTGTCAGGCATCAGAGAATGGCGTCCCGGCGCTGCAGCGATTCTCCGACCCGGCGGGAGTTCTGAGAATTCCGCCCCAGATTTTTGTTCTAACCTGAGCTCATCTAGAACAATGATCATAGAATCATAGAATTTACAGTGCAGAAGGAGGCTATTCGGCCCATCGAGTCTGCACCGGCCCTTGGAAAGAGCACCCCACTCAAGCACACACCTCTTCCACCCCTGCCCCTTAACCCAGTAACTCCAATTAACCTTTTTTTGGACACTAAGGGCAATTTAGCATAGCCAATCCACCTAACTTGCACATCTTTGGACTGTGGGAGGAAACCCTCGCAGACACAGGGAGAACGTGTAGATTCCGCACAGACAGTGACCCAAGCCGGGAATCAAACCTTGGACCCTGGAGCTGCGAAGCAACTGTGCTAACCACTGTGCTACCGTGCTGCCCAGGTTGCTCCCAATGGGATCATCTTTACGTTGAAATTGATGCACATCTGACAGCTGGGGAACCTCAGCACAAGTCAGTTCTTTCAGGAGAGGGGGGGAGAAAATTTGGTAGCAACCTTTCCGAGATCGGCAGGTATTGTTTAATGGCAGTGCATGGTGAATTGTAATAAATTATCTGCTGCATCAGGGGTGAGAAATTTTTGCTGCAGAGATATTTTGCAAGTAGCGTCATTGTAAATCAATCAAAATAATCTGTTTTAACACGTCTGGCCCCTTGTGTTTCTTGGCCCTGTAATTAGTCAAATTCTGGCTGTTTTCATGCAGGCAAGAGAAACAAAGGTGGCTGGCAGTAACTTTTGCCTAAGTCTACAGTTTCACTGGAACAGAAAAAGTCTGCAAAACCTGATCTGTCCCTGTAAAGTTTGTTGTCACGTGTATTATTAACACAATGATCTGGGGGGGGGAAATCGATTCATTCAGGTTACTGTTGACTGTAGAGTGTGGCTATCCAAGAAAATAGTCTAGTCGTTCACTAAACAGTAATGATGCCAGTCAAGCAGGATTGATGAAGTGGCCCAGAAAAAAACAGTGTGATTCAGAAAAGTTAAAAATGCTATGGCTGATTTGGAGGGTTTTAATTCATCAACAGATTAATGAGGAATATCCCTGTCTAATTTTTCAAACACGTTTATTCTCCTACATTGACGCAATGTTTAAAAGCTTCATCATCCAGGCTGTGAAAAATGCTGCTTGATGCACTTTGTTGTCCCAGTTAAGGTCTGCCACTAGAAAGCACTTTAATCCTTCTGAAAAAGATAGCTGTAATATACGGGCAGTGCCGTAATACATGTAATATACTACTGGTGGTGACTACCACATTAGCCAATAGTGAGATTTTGAAGCAAATAAATAAGACCCAAAATTCTGTCACATTAACATTTCCATTTCACCGCCAGTATTTTAGATACTGGACTATTTTGAGCAGCCTTTCATTATTTCACTCTTAAGCACTCTCAGATGTTAACAGGGTGGTGGGAGCAATAGATTTTAGTAGACTAAGCAACAACTGGGGTCAGTAATGCCTAAAAGTTAACAAGTACATCCTTATCCCAAGGCAATTTGATACTAAAAAATTTGGGGGAAATATTTTTATTCATGTTTTTGATATTTTAACATTTTAAACTCAGAACATGACAATGAAAAAAACAACACAAATTCCCCTCCCCCAGTAATCTCAACCAAACACCCACTTTGCACCCCCCCCCCCCTGAACAGCTGACAGAAACCAGCTGCTTGAAATGTAGTACAAACAAATCCTACTTCTTGTGGAACCCCTCACTTGCCACCTTCAAAGCGAATTTCACCTTTTCCAGATACAAACCCGGCGCCGCGCAAATCGCGCCATGCCGCAATGTGGAGAATCGGTGCCATTGGCACCGGGGTGGTCGGCGCGGCGCCGGTCGGGGTATGCGCCGACTTTCCGGCCCGGGCCGACATGGGCCGGCGCGCCGATTCTCCGGGCCGGATGGGCCGAGTCAACAAAAAGCCGAGTCGCTCCGGCGCCGTTCTAACATCCTCTGAGCTGGCAGGACCTCGCCGTTGAAGGGTCCGGGTGTGGCCTGTGGGGGGAGGGGGACAGGGGGTCCGACCCCGGGGGGGGGGCCTTCGTAGTGGCCTGGCCCGCAATCGGGGCCCACCAATCGGCGGGCCGGCCTCTCTGCCCCCCGGCCTCCTTTCCTCTGCGCTGGCTCCTGTAGCCCTGCGCCATTTGGCGTTGGGGCTGCCGCGGGGAAGAAAGCCACTGCGCATGTGCTAGTTGGCACCGGCCCAACTGCGCATGTGCGGACCTCGTGGCGTGTCGAGTTCAGGCTGGGTTCGGCAGCTGGGGCGGCGGAGGCCGCTCCAGCACCGTCCTAGCCCCCTGTGGGCCGCAGAATGGGGTCCCGGAACGGGTGCTGACGCCAGAGTAAAACACTCCCATTTTTACTCCGCCGTCGGCACTTAGCTGCCCGTTTGGAGAATCCCACCCAAAAGCTCCATTAAATCCCCCAGTCACATCGAGGCGAAGGGTGAGATGAGGCACAGGGCGGTGAAATTTGATATAAATTTAACTCTGCTGCACGTTCCACCTTAATTGTACATGATACAGTTCCTGCCATCTACAATAATTCTGAGGTAAGATCATTGAAAGTGAAGTAAATATTAAGCAAGAGTGGAAATGGCTCATTGGGCGCGATCTATCAGAATGGGAACAGAGTTCCATAACGAGCGGGTTTAGTCGGCTGTTCCCTGGCGCTCGGAGTGCTGAGAAAATCCATGTTATTGAATGCCCATTCGTGTAGATATGGGGCCACAGCAGCAAATGCCCGACGAGGCCTCGCTTAGTCTTATTTTCTGTGTTGAGGAGCTCCACTCGCCAGAACTCTTCAGTGCAGAAGGAAATTGGGATGTTTAAATAGCGTTCTGATCTCTGGACTCCCGGCGTGACCCCGAACTCCCCCAAAGCCCCAACCCACCTATAAGGTGAAACCCCTGCCCCCGCGCAGGGTACCCCCGGGCCTGATCCGCAGCATGGGAAATATATCAGCTTGGCACCTTGGCAGTGTCCCTGCTAGATGGCAGTGCCATCTGTGCACCATTTCAGTGCCACATTGGTGCCCAGGTGGCACCAGCAGTGCTGGGGTGCCACCCTGCCCAGAGGGCAAGCACCTGGGGGCCTCCGATCCTTTGGGAGACTCCCGCAACTGCTGTTCTGTCTGGTCCCCATTTGTGGAGACCAGCACTGAATGGCACTTGCCTGAGATCTCCAAGGCAAGGGGTCAGATCCCACACCCTGGGGAGAGTGTGGGAGTGCAAATTAAACTAGCTGTCCCACTCTAAGATGCAGATTTGCCAAAAGGTGATCCGCCCACAATGGGCAGGATTCACATTGCGACGTCTTGCGAGATCACGCTAGATCTCGAGAGGCATGGCGAGCTGGGTAGATCCCGCAAGATGAATCTCCCAGCATCCAATGACCGCATTGTGCCGCGCTGTCTTTCAGGCCTAACGCACGTGGTAGATCGCACCTATTAAGTGATGCTTTTCCATATAATTCTCCCTCTTATGTTATTACTAACATGTTACCTAGGTTATCCTAATAACTGAATATTTGGTGATAGGTTGGCCATGATGAAGTCACGGAAAATGAAGCAAAAGCGAGGATCAAGAAAAATGAATGAATGAAAAATGAAATGAAAATCGCTTATTGTCACAAGTAGGTTTCAAATGAAGTTACTGCGAAAAGCCCCTCGTCGCCACATTCCGGCGCCTGTTCAGGGAGGCTGTTACGGGAGGGTGACTGGACCAAATAGTGGTAATGCACGCATTCCGGCGCAGATTACCTGAGGGCCCGATAACTCTGCTTTAAAACAAAAAGTCCCACAGTGAACCTGGACTGGCCCCTTAACAAGCTGCTTAATGAGCATAAGAGCCATTAATTAGCGGCGAGCAGGTTTAGTTCCCTCTACCCGACATTTGCTGGCCCTTTGAAAATTGCAAACTTTCTTGGAGCCATCCTGAGACACCCTCCTGCATTGAGATTTGCAAATCACGGCCGCATCGGGTCCTGACCCCACTGCCCTTTTAAAATCCAGCCCCAACAATCTATGACAAACTCAGATCCAACCTCGTGAGATTTACGTTGTTTAGCAAGCCAGAACCACATAGCAGAAATAAAATTATTCCTGGTTAAAGTTTTCTGTCCAAAATGAAGTGAATGGCTTTTGACACACACCAAGGAGTATTAATCCCATTGAGTGGTGTGAGTAACATTTGATTGCCATATGATTAATATTAGTATTTTATTGTGTGACAGACATGTTTGTTGTGAGGCTGCGATGCGAACATGATCACTGGTACTAAAAGTAGAATAGAGCTGTGATGGCTATGGGAATTCTTACCATAAACAAGTACAAAAAACTCAATGCTCATCCCCATCTTCTCTATTGATTTAAAGGTCTCGAAGATTAGGAACCTTTCCCATACCTGACCTTTGATATTTGCTTTGACAATGACGGTGATCTCATTTTTGTTCAAAAAGGAGGAAACACCGATGATCATGTAAGCACTATATTATAATTAAGTATTACTGTCAACGGCAGAGCATCAACAAGGCTGCTAGATTCAATAAGGAGAGGAGTATTCAAGAGAGCGTTTTGAATGTTTTATCTTGGATTCAAGTAGATGCTGAACTGAAACTATTCATATTATGAGTAATAAGAAATAACACAGTTTTAAACTAAATATCACATTAACTAAACAGAATCTTATTTGTTCAGCTTGTGTTCAAAACAGATTGGGCATAAATTGGAGCTAACTGAGCAGAGATATTCAAAAGTAAACTCGTTCACACAGCAGAAGCATCCAAAAGTTCTGAAATCTCTCATTGACATCTATGCCATTATACAGATGGTCATACCACACATAAAAAGGCCCTTCAGCCCGTTGTGTCTGTGCTGGCCATCAAACACCTATCCATTTTAATCCCAGTTTCCAGCACTTGGCCAGTAGCCTTGTCTGCTATGGCATTTCAAGTGTTTATCTAAATGCTTGTTAAATGTTGTGAGGGTTCCTGCCTCGACCACCCTTTCAGGCAGCGAGTTCCAGATTCCTACCACCCTCTGGGTGAAAAAGCTTTTCCTCAAATCCCCTCCAAATCTCCAGCCCATTACCTTAAATCTATGCCCCTTCGTTATTGACCCCTCTACTAAGGGGAAAAATTCTCCCTATTTACCCTATCTATGTCCTTCATAATTTTGTACACCTCAATCAGGTCCCCCCTCAGCCTTATCTGCTTTAAGGAAAACAACCCCAGCCTAACCAGCCTCTCTGCATAGCTGAAATTCCACAACCCAGGCAACATCCTGCTGGTATTGTTGTATTCACCCTGGCTGGTCCCCTTGCTTGTAGCTCATCCACTCCCCAACTGCTCCGGAATGAGATCCACACATCCATCGTGTGGTGAACCTCTGACATACCTGGCTTTGTAAGGAGTGGGCACAGGTTTCCAGGGCGATTCTGGAATACTGTGCCATAACCTGGTTCCCGTTTTCTACCAGTCAGAATCGCAAGCTGGAGGTACTGTGGGGACCTGGTGCAGTCTCGAAGTAAATTTGGAGCCATAATCTATTTTCTTTCGTTTAATATGATCCTGTGTATTTTTCATGTGAACCATTAAAAATTACAACATATTCCAGAGCCTTCCAATTTTTATCCCCAAGACTTTCTTCAAGAAGGTGAATGCAGTGATTTTAGGGTTTGAGTTGGCGGGTGAAACGTCACGGGTGGAGAAGGTGCTGCTGGAGCGGGGTCAAGGGCGGCGGGGGGGGGTGGCGGTGGCTGGCCCTATCGAACGTTATAAATTATTATTGGGTGGCTGTTGCTAACTTTCTCCTTGGTTCAATTGCTCTGTTTTATTACCTTTGCTCTCGAGTCGCCAGGTATCTTTATGATACCGCCACGAGGTTCAAGTCCGAGTAATGATCAATAATCCAATACACCGATTAGTAAGATTCAAATCAAAGCACATTTATTATACACAGTAATCGCTACTCATGCACAAATTCTACGCCTAAGCTACTTCTATAACTAACAGGCCTATACTTAACTTCGGACTGGCCCACCAGGTCAGGGGAACAAATGGCCTTTCGTTCGGGTTCTGAGTCTGCGGGCTTCGAAGTTGGTACGGATTGGTAGCTAGGAGCGCCTATCTCGTAGCGAGCGTTGAATTAAGACTTACTTTGTCAGGGGTCACTGCACCGGTCACAGTCAATGTTGGTTTGTGTTGCTGGGTGACCCGGGCAGGACGCAGAGGTGAAGAGAGAGCGATTTGAACTTGGAGCTCAACTCTTATAGTCCCCAGGGGCTTCCCGCCTTTCGGGGCGGACCCTGTACCTGGTCCCAAGTGATTGGACTTTGTCCCAATTGCTTGGTTCGATTTTCTCCAATACTGGAGCGGTTCCCTGATCGATGGGCGGTCTTGAGGTACTCGTTCACCTCCTTTGTGTTGTCTCCTGCTGGTGCCGAGGAGTCTGGCTTTGCTTTGTGTGTCCAAAATGTTATTTATTGTTCCCGGGGATTGCTCATCAGTATGCAGATGGCTGCTACTTTGTTATGCTGATGGTCGCTGGTATCGATGTCTGGCCTTTTCAGAGGTAAATACACAGCAAACCTGCAGCTGCTGGTTTCTGTCTATGTTGGCTGACTTTCCCATCAGCCTTTGCCGTTCGCCATTTTAAATCGGGAGTTGGCCAATTTAGGTGGCTACACACCCTCCTTGTGATCCTAACGCGAAGTGTGAAGGATCACATAACTATGTTGCTTTCCATTCCCTGGCCTGGAGAGCACTTCTTTCATGCCTCTACACTGACCATAACTATGCAAAAAAATTTTAACTGACAATTCTAAGGGGCGCTATGTCAAACAGGGACATGCATTACAAAACAAAAAATTGGGAACCTCTAACTATCCTTAATACACTACTCTCACTTAAACATTTCATCACTCCTCAACCATACAAACAAAATCAAAGCAGTTTATACACAGTTTTCCTGGCTTGGCAGTCAACCTCAGGATCGTACAATTGCTCATGAACATTTCTTTACATTTCTTTATTTACAATAAAACCGCAAATGAATGCTCTTTATTATAGATCGCGGGGGTCGGGGGTCTGGTCGTATCTGAAAATAGGGGATCTGATTCTATATACCGGGATGCGAGCGCAGTAGGCTCTCCTTCTCCATTTTCTAAGACGCATAGTCTGCACGATGCAGCAGAGTATCGCCAATACCAACAAGGATTCTATTACGTAGGACAGGGAATACCAGGTTATAAACCTGGCACACCAAGATGGTGTGATGTCGTTGGTGACTGGGCTCTGGGTACTGTGGGGAAGTGAAACATGAACGGTTGGGGGGCTTGAGATTATGGGGTTCGCGTTCACGCGCAACCAAATGTCCATTGTGATGATTAACCATGCGAAGGAAGTCCTCATGGCTGTTCGTCTTTCACTTCTCTTCTCTTCTCCGGTCCTGGAGCTTCTTGAGTTCTGTGGAATCAAGCATAGTGTCTGTAACACTCTTGATTTAACATCTTGTATGATAGCCTGTCTGTCCTTTAGTGCCAATTACTCCCTTTATAATTGGTCACTATGTGTGACTCCCTCATTTTTTTTTCAAAAACCAGATTTTAGGACAGGACACACTTTCAAATAATGAGCCAATGCGAGCCGTCTCGCAGACTATGCAATTTACCATCCAAGTGTTTCAGGATGTAAATAGCATGTGGTTGGCAACCTAAGGGTTACCTGAAACAAAAAAAACTTTTTGAACTAAAATTCCCAAAATGAGGTGCGTGTGGGCACGACGGGTAAGAGTTGGATGGAGTCCCCGGATAGGACGGCTACCAATGCCGTGCCTTTCCTACCCGAGCGTAGTTGACCAGCGGGGGGGTTCCCAGGCAGGGCGGGTCTCAAGCCGTTTCTCCACTGCCTGAGCGACCGACAAGAATGTAGTCATTGTGGAGGGGCTGCCGTAGTGGTTTTTCCCTCGAACCAGAAGGGCAGTTATGAACGGGTGTCTGGTACGTAAGTCTCTGCAGACAAACTAGTTCCTCTGAACTAGCGTCTGGCCAATAGCGAGTCTCTGTGGGCAAGTCCTCAGAGGTTTCGGCTGAAAAGGCGTGGGGCCGTGAAAAAAAAATTTTGCGGTCTGACAAACAACATTTAACAGACTTACAAACAACGTAAAACATGCGGCAGGTTCCGTCAGAAAGGACACTGTTTCTGCCAAGCGGTTCCTTTAAAACATCAGCTGGACACCTCAGTTATTGGTTGCGAACAGGGTCGCAAAGGGGTTCTCGTGTTGGGAGTCAGATTCAAGGTCGCCATCTTCTCCCGGATGCCAAACTCTTGCATGTATTAAGGTTGATAGGGCTGCATGGTGTGATTTGGGGTCGCTCTCGTCGTTTCGGACGGGTCTGTATGAGTTGTCTCTGTGCCAATAGGTGGTGTCTAGTTGTGTGGGGACGGAATCGGGGTCGTCATTGTGGGTCGGTGGTCGGTGGTGGGGTTTGTTTAGGAAAGTGATCATGAAGGGATCACCAGGATCGTAGTCGGATTCGCTGGGTGTGAGTCCTGTTGCATGGGGATAGTAGGGAGGCATGCTGTGGCTATCGTCCGAGTCACAGTCGCTGTCTCTGCTGCTGCAGTTGGTGGACGTTCCGGGGCGGAGTGTATATTTAGGGGGTGGAGTCGAGCTCGAGTCCATGGCTAGGCTGGACGTGTTGAGGGATGGTAGGGTTACGTTGGCTGTGGGCGGGTGTGGTGTGCTGCGTCGAGCATGACGTGGTGTGAGTGGTTAGACTGCGTTCTATATGTCTTCAGCTGGTTGATATGGAACCATGCAGTCTTACCGTTGGGATACTTTATCTTGTATACGGAAGGGCTTACTTTGTCCGCAATGGAGTACGGACCCAAGTACTTTGGTGACAGGAATGTGCTGGGGTTGTATACGGAGAGCATGACTTGCTGTCCTATACTGTAGTCAGCCGCATGCACTGTCTTGTTGAAACAGGCCTTGCTCTGTTTCTTCCTTGTGCCCAATTTCACTGCGGCTGCGAGCTGAGCCGTTTTAACATTATTCACTAATTGTTTTACTGCGTTCTCGTGTGTGAGGGCCGTCACTTCGGGGCTGGTCAAGTCTAAACCTAATAGAAATTCTGTGCCTTTCATGGGGCGTCCAGTCATGAGGGTGTGTGGGGTGTAACCTGTGGAAGTTGAAATTGTATTACGCAAATGCATCAGCGCAAAAGGGAGGACTGAGTCCCAAGTGGTGTTGTTTTGCTGGACCATTTTTCTGAGGGTGGATTTTAGGGTCCGATTCAGGCGCTCCACGATACCACTCGACTCTGGGTGGTATGCTATGTGGAATTTTTGGGTGATGCCAAATATCGTGAGGACGTTCTGCATGACACGTCCCGTAAAATGGGAACCTTGGTCGGTTTCAATGCTGCGGGGGAGTCCCCATCTTGTAAAGATGTGGTGGGTAGCAAAATTTTGGCTGTGGTTTTTGCAGTGTTTGTTCTGGCTGGGAATGCTTCCACCCATTTCGTAAACGTGTCTATCACCACGAGTACATATTTATAACCATTCCTGCACGGGGGCAATGGTCCTATAAAATCAATCTGGAGGTTAGTCCAGGGGCCATTAACGGGTCGGGTGTGGCTAAACTCAGCCTTTTTGGCGTATCTGTCCGGATTATTCTGGGCACAGATAAGACAATTCTCGATGTAGTGACTTACATCGTCCTTTAAGTTCGGCCACCAACAAAGCTGCCTGAGGTGGGCTGTAGTGGGATTGGTTCCCTGATGTCCATGACCATCATGGAACAAACAAATCAGTTGATTCCTGTCCTGTTCAGGAACCACATAAAGGGTGTCTTTTAACACCACACCGTCATGTGTGTCAGAGCATTTTAAAATTTCTCGTAGGGTGCTGGATAGTTTCCTTTTACAATCTCCCTGAGATTGCTGTCCTGCTTCTGGGCCTCCACTAGATCCTCGATCCTAGTCTGTGAGACCTGAACTGCACTCACTGGTGTGCTTTCGGGGGGTGTCCAGAAATATCCATGCCTGGAACCTGCTTTAGCCAGTGCGTCGGCTTTCACATTTCCAGGGGGGGAGGAACGATGGTGACTATGAACTTTGACTATCCCAAAAGTCCTGTTCTGTGCTCTCTCTAAGATGTGATGGAGCAATGGGGCTGAAGGGAGGATTTTCCCGTCGGCAGAAACAAATCCTCTTGCTTTCCGCATGGCAGGAATTCCATGAGGCTGTTGCAGACATAGAAGCTGTCCGAGTTTATGTCTGCTGGGCTGGGAAGGAATCTGGGTGTTCCACTATATATGCGATGGCCGCAAGCTCTGCTACCTGCGCGCCTAAGTGGCCTGGAAGTTTTATTGCGATTTCTTCGAGGGCGCGTCCCTGCACGTCCTCGACATAAATGCCGCAACCTGTTATGCGCTTCCCATCCAAGACTGTGGAAGATCCATCCACATAGATCTTTATGGGCTCACACGTGTCTGTGTGCTGGGGGCTCTGGGTTGAGCTACCTATCTTTCTGGGGGGTGTTTTAGCAGTAAAGGGGCCTGCGTTGTGGTGTGGAGAGATAATTTCACATTCATGGGGGGTTCCGGGGTACTGTAGGTTGTCGGCTAAAAAGGTGTGTGACGCACAATCAATTACACTCAAGACGAAGTGATTCCATAACTGAAGGCTTTAATCTGCTAGCACCTTTTCCCCAGCAGCTTCGATACAGAAAGTGAAGGCTGCTGGGACAGCAACATCTCTTATACCCCGCCTTCAGGGCAGAGCTACGTAATACATCCAATGGTAGACTCCTGGGTCTAACCAATGGTCATCAGCCTCTCAGGTACCGCAATACCTGGTACTACCACATTCACCCCCTGTTAAAAAGAGCCCGGCTGGGGTGGTGGCCAGCGTTAATAGTCGCCTTTAGCATGGTATGACCAGGTATGGAGGTACCGTGATGTCGAGGATATGTACAAAGTTTTCATAGGGCAGCAATCAGTCGATCGGGCGGCCTGGTCGTCCTTCTGGAGCGTCTGGGCTTTGGCGGTGATTCTGACGAGGGTCCCGGCGGTTGCGACTCCGGGAGCGTGGTGTCGTCCTCCCTGGCAGCTTCGTCACCCCTAGGTGGTGCTGTAGGGGCAAAAGATTGACAGGGAGGGGGGGCACCTGTGGGGGCGTCGGTGGGTGGTCGGGCCTAGGCAGGAGCGGCGGGAGTACTGACCCTCCAGTGAGGTGCTGTGGGGGAGGTGGGAGTGGGGGCAATGGTTTGGGTGCGCTTTCGGGTTCCGGCGGGCGGCAGGTCCCGAAGGGAGACCGTATCTTGCCGGCCGTCAGGGAATGCCACATAGGCGTACTGGGGGTTAGTGTGCAGCAGGTGGACCCTCGCGTCCAATGGGTCCGACTTGTGTGCCTGCACGTGCTTCCGAAGCAGGATGGGTCCGGGTGTCGCTAGCCAGGTTGGGAGCGAGGTCCCGGAGGTGGACTTCCTGAGGAAAACAAGGAGACGTTCATGAGGCGTCTGATTTGTGGTTGTACAGAGCAGCGACCGGATGGCGTGGTGGGCCATTGGGAGGACCTGTTGCCAACGGGAGACCGGGAGATTCCTGGACCGTACGACCAGTAGAACGGTTTTCCAGACCGTTCTGTTCTCCCTCTCTACCTGCCCGTTTCCCCGGGGGTTGTAACTGGTCATCCTGCTCGAGGCAATGTCCTTGCTGAGCAGGAATTGACGCAGTTCGTCGCTCATAAAGGAGGACCCCCTATCACTGTGAATGTATGCGGGGAAACCGAACAGTGTAAAGATACCCTGGAGGGCCTTGATGACGGTGATTGCGGTCATGTCTGGGCAGGGGATGGCGAATGGGAACCGTGAGTACTCATCAATCATGTTCAGGAAGTACGTGTTGCGGTTGGTGGAGGGGAGGGGGCCTTTGAAATCCATGCTGAGGCGTTCAAAGGGACGGGAAGCCTTTATCAGGTGCGCCCTCTCTGGCCGGTAGAAGTGCAGTTTGCACTCCGCGCAGATTTGGCAGTCCCTGGTGACTGTCCTGACCTCCTCGATTGAGTAGGGCAGGTTGCGGGTCTTGATAAAGTGGAAAAAGCGAGTGACCCCCGGGTGGCAGAGGTCCTCGTGGAGGGCTCGGAGGCGGTCCACTTGTGCAGTGGCACAAGTGCCGCGGGACAGGGCATCAGGAGGCTTGTTCAGCTTCCCCGGACGGTACAAGATCTCGTAGTTGAAGGTGGAGAGTTCTATCCTCCAACGCAAGATCTTGTCGTTTTTAATCTTGCCCCGCTGTGCATTATCGAACATGAAGGCAACCGACCGTTGGTCCGTGAGGAGAGTGAATCTCCTGCCGGCCAGGTAATGCCTCCAATGTCTCACAGCTTCAACTATGGCTTGTGCTTCTTTTTCGACCGAGGAGTGGCGAATTTCAGAAGCATGGAGGGTACGGGAGAAGAAAGCCACGGGCCTACCCGCTTGGTTGAGGGTGGCGGCCAGAGTTAGGTCGGACGCAGCGCTCTCGACCTGGAAGGGGAGGGACTCGTCAATGGCGCGCAGCGTGGCCTTTGCAATGTCCGCTTTGATGCGGCTGAAGGCCTGGCGGGCCTCCGTCGACAGGGGGAAGGTTGAGGACTGGATCAGGGGTCGGGCTTTGTCTGCGTAATTGGGGACCCACTGTGCATAATAGCTGAAGAACCCGAGGCAGCGCTTCAGGGCCTTGGGGCAGTGAGGGAGGGGGAACTCCATAAGGGGGCGCATGGCTCAGGGTCGAGCCCTATGACTCCACTTCGCACTACGTAGCCTAGAATGGCTAGACGGTCGGTGCTAAACTCGCATTTATCCTTATTGTATGTCAGATTAAGGATTTTCGCGGTCTGAAGGAATTTGCGGAGGTTGGTGTCGTGGTCCTGCTGGTCATGGCCGCAGATGGTGACGTTATCCAGATACGGGAATGTTGCGCGTAAGCCGTACCGGTCAACCATTCGGTCCATCTCTCGCTGGAAGACCGAGACCCCATTAGTGACACCAAAGGGAACTCTTAAAAATTGGTAGAGCCGCCCATCTGGTTCGAAGGCAGTGTACTTGCAGTCACTAGTGCAGAGGGGTAGCTGGGGTTAGGCGGACTTGAGGCCCACCGTGGAGAAGAGCTTGTATTGTGTGATCCAGGTCGGCTATACGGGGGAGAAGGTACGCATCTAGCTGCGTAAACCTGGTGATGGTCTGGCTGTAGTCTATGACCATCCTATGCTTCTCCCTGGTCTTTACCAACACTACTTGGGCTCTCCAGGGACTGTTGCTCGCTTCGATGACCCCTGCCCCCAGCAGCCTTTGGTCCTCTGACCTGATGAAGGTCCGGTCCTGGGCACTGTACCGTCTGCTCCTGATGGCGATGGGTTTGCAATCCGGGGTGAGGTTCGCAAACAGGGAAGGCGGGTCGACCTTAAGGGTCGCGAGGCCGCAGACAGTAAGGGAGGTATAGGGACGCCAAATTTAAAAGTCAGGCTTTGCAAATGGCATTGGAAGTCCAGCTCGAGGAGGGTAGCCGCGCAGAGGTGCGGCAGGACGTACAGGTGGAAATTGTTGAATTTCCTGCCTTGGACAGTGAGGTTTGCTAGGCGGAACCCCTGTATCTCCACCGAGTGTGACTCGGAGGCCAGGGAGATCCTTTGATTTACAGGGTGGGTTACAAGTGAACAGCGCCTTACCGTGTCGGGGTGAACAAAGCTTTCCGTGCTCCCAGAGTCAATCAGGCACAATGTCTCGTGACCGTTGATGAGCCGTTGTAGCCGTTGCGAGTGTCCGGGATCTGCTTTGGTCCAGTGTCACCGAGGCCAGATGAAGCAATTGCGAGTTCTGGTCGGGCAGCGTGTAGCCGGCCGTGCTGGGGGCCTGGGGCCCCATCCAAGATGGTGTCGCACATGGTGGCCGGGGATGAAGAAGATGGCGGCAGGGATGGACAAAATGGCGGCACCCACCCATCCAGCATGGAGTCCGGGGGGCAAGATGGCCACGCCCGTGGGTCGCACGTGGCGCTAGGATAGGGGGGTGGCAGTGAGCGCTGGCCGGTCGGGGCCTGAAGGGGGGGTTGCCGCGGCGGTCCATAGTCGCTGGAGACCGCGGCCATGGCGCGGGCCTGGCAGGCCCCCACAAAGTGGGCCTTCTTGCCGCACCCTTTGCAGGCGGCGGTGCGGGCCGGGCAGCGCGGGCGGGGTGGTTCGCCTGCCCGCAGAAGAAACAGCGGGGCCCGGCGGCATTAGCGGGCCGTCTTGCTGCGCAGGCTTGCGGGGTCAGGGGGAAGGTCTGAGGGGCTGCCGCTGCAGGGTGCCACGCAGCCCAGGGGGCCGCCGCGCGATCGGGTGCAAAAGACAGCACGTTTTTGTAGGCAACGTCCATGGACCCTGCCAGGGTCCGTGCCTCTGTAAGTCCCAGAGTGTACCTTTCTAGGAGTCTTCGGCGGCTATCGGGGGAGTTCATACCTGCAACGAAAGCATCCCTGATTAAAAGTTCCGTGTGCTCGCTCCCCGAAACTTGCGGGCAGCCACAGTTTCGGCCCAGCACCAGTAGCGCCCGGTAGAAATCTTCCAACGTTTCCTCAGGGCTTTGCCGCCCAGTCGCAAGCAGGTGACGAGCGTAGACCTGGTTTACAGGGCGGATGTAATGTCCTTCTAGCAGTTCGATAGCGGCAGCACAGTTCTCCGCCTCCTTGATAAGGGGGTAGATCCTAGGGCTGACCCGGGAGCGCAGGAAATGCATCTTCTGTCCTTCCATGGGGGTGCCGACGGCCGTGTCGATGTAGCCCTTAAAGCAGCCAGCCAGTGTTTAAAAATAGCAGCAGAGTTATCCGCGTGGGGGCTGAGCTGGAGGCACTCCGGTTTGATTCAGAGATCCATCCTTCCAACTTAAGTTGTAGCAGATTAAATTGATGAGCAATCAATTACACTCAAGACGAAGTGATTCATAACTGAAGGCTTTAATCTGCTCGAACCTTTTCCCCAGCAGCTTCAATACAGAAAGTGAAGGCTGCTGGGACGGCACCATCTCTTTTACTCCGCCTTCAGGGCGGAGCTATGTAATACAGCCAATGGTAGACTCCTGGGTCTAACCAATGGTCATCAGCCTCTCAGGTAATGCAATACCTGGTACTACCACAGTGTGCGTCTTTGTCCGTTTAACAGTGATGTCCCTTCCCTGCAAGAGAAGGGTCCATCTAGCTGCTCTAATCTGGCTTACTGTACCGTCCTTGAGTCGTCCGTCCAGTAAAAGTTGGGTGGGGGTGTGTTCGGTGAGAATTGTGATGGGGTTCAGTCCGGTAATATACGAAAAATACTGGACTGCCCAGAATACTGCGAGCAGGTGCCTGTCACAGGCTGAAAATCCCTGCTCCACAGCATCTAAAATTCTGGAGGCGTAAGCTACGGGCCTTAACTGGTTGTGCCATTCCTGGAGGAGCACGGCTGAAAGGGTGCGGTCTGTGGTCGCTACCTCTATGGCGTAAGGGGAAAGAGGATCTGGAACTTGTAGTGCAGGGGCTGCTATGAGTGCCTGTTTTAAGAGTCCACAGCATCCGTATGCTGCGGAAGCCATTCCCAGGGGGCTCCTTTCTTTAGGAGGTCTGAGAGGGGTGCTGCCTTGCTGGCGAAACCATCAATGTGGTTTCGGCAGTAGCCAACCAGTCCTAAAAACGACCGGAGGGCTGAAACGTTCTGGGGAAGGGGCAATTTAGCGATCGAGTCAATCCTTTTATGCTCGATCTCGCGTTTACCATGTGTGATAATTGTTCCCAAATATATCACCTTATCTTCCAAAATCTGGGCCTTTTTGGGGTTAACTTTACAACCAATTGAGTGTAAGAGTTCCAGGAGTTCGGACAGAAGCTCAATGTGCTCTTCCTTGGTGTCTGTCTGCAGTAGTAGGTCGTCTACATACTGAACCAGACATGTGGGCGAGAGAATTTGGCTAAACCATTTGCCAGCTGTCAGTGGAAAATGGAGGGGGAGTTGTGGAATCCTTGTGGCAGGCATGTCCACGTGTACTGTTGATTTTTAAAGGTGAAGGCAAATTTGTACTGGCACTCCTTTGCCAATGGAATGGACCAGAATCCATTACTGACATCCCAAACCGTAAAGAATCGGGCATTGAGTCCCTGCTTTAGCATGGTCTCGGGACTTGTGGCTACTGTGGGGGCTGCTGCGGGGGTGATTTTGTTGAGTTCCCGGTAATCGATGGTCAGTCGCCATGATCCATTGGGCTTTCTCACTGGCCAAATCGGGGCATTATTAGTGGAGGCTACTGATCTAGGTACGCCCTGCTCTAATAAGCTTTCTATTACCTTGGAGATTTCTCCCTCTGCCTCTTGGGGAAATCCATACTGTTTTGGGGGTCTAGGGTCAGGTCCTGTTACTTGTACGGAGCCAGTCATCCGTCCACAGTCGTGTTTGTGGGTCGCGAATGCTGTCCTGTTCTTTTGCAGAACTGCCCTAACCTGCTTGTCCGTACTAAGCGTGGTCGGGTTGAACCAAAATTCGCCTACTGCGCTAATTTTGTTTGTGTATTCTCCTATGTTGAGCTATGGGGGCTCTTGCAGATTTTGCCATTTTCCAGACACACTGGTTAACTGGATCAAATGAAAGATTGTGGGAATTCATGAAATCGATTCCCAGAATGTGTTCTACTGTGTGGGGCAGGTCACCTAAAACCACGGGGTGCTTGGTGGTGATGGTACTGATTTGAATGGGTACAGGGGCTGTGATGTCTCCCTGCTGTGAGTGGCCTGTAAAGCCGCTGAGGGTGATAGTGGCTGTAGTGGGCCACGTGTCTTTTTGAGACAGGGTGGAGGAAGTTATTGTGGAGCGGGACCCTCCTGTGTCCCAGAGAAACTCGATGGGCTGTCCCCGAATTTTCGCTGCAACTACCGGTCGTCCGGACCTATCCCAAAGGGTGTCGCAGACCCAACTGGGGGAGCCCGTACACCGTCAGTCCGTTCCGGTCAGGTCCGTCTGATCTGAACGGGCGCTAACACTATGAATGGGCTCTGTCTTCTTCTTACTCAGAGTGCCCGTCTGCTGGGCTCTCTGTGGCTTTCTCGGGGCATTGCACTCTCTTACGAAGTTTCCCAACTGTCCACAGTTGTAACACTCCTGTGACTTGGGTGGGGGGCTGTTCTTCCCTTCATTCACCCATGCGGGGTTCTGGTGTGTTTTTACTGCCTGTATATCTGCGGCGGCCTGCTTTTCATCGGGATTCTTGACTGCGGGTTTGCTTTGTATAGATTGCTCCCAAACGCGGGACAATCTTTTCACTACCCACTTCTCATTATGGGCCTCCTCTGAGGGATCATAATTCGTGCAAGCTTTCTGTCCTGTTTCTGTGGCATGGGAGATAAGGGGGCGGGTCCATTTGGCCATGTTGTTTGGGGACAAAAGGGCGCGGTCGAAGTCTCCAAAGACTGCTGCAAAGTGGATCCACAGGCGTCCAGCAAACGCTGTGAGGTGCTCGGCTTTCTTTTGCCTGCATTTGTTGAGGCCATCTATGGGGTCACCCCGGTTATACCCGATCGCATCCAGGATCGCGGTATGCATTTCTGCAAGGGTGCCTCCTCCTACATTCTGTGGGTCGGGAAGGGCTGCTGTTACTGAAGGATCTAAACTTAAAACTGTGAGCTTTACATGCTCTCGCTCATCCAGGTCGTACATGGTCGCCTGATGCTTTACGGTGGCAAAGAAATGGTGGGGGTCTGAGGTGGGGAGGGACGGTGTGATCTTATCGCACGCGTCCCGTAATTGGGTCACTGTTTCGGGGGTGTAGTATATAAATTCCGTATCGTCCACTATGGCTGTGCGGCGGGTGGTTACTGGGCTCATTGGAGCATGCACTATCTGCTCTGTGGGGTGTTGGGGCGCTTTCCTCCTTTGTGGCTTTCCCTGCGCACATATTCCCTGAACATATCTCTGCGCTGTCTCGTTTAATTCTTCCCAATCAGGGCCGTCTTCCTGATCTAATTTCGCTCCAAAGGTTTCCTGGAATCCTTTCTGAACTGAAAGCAGCGATTGCAGCTCTGCAATCTGCTTCCGGCACTTTGCGTGATCTAGCGTTCTTTGTCTTTGCTCTGTGGTGGCAGCATGGAGTGCTCTTAATGCTGCCTTTAGGTCTCTGCACTGTCTCTGCAATGCTTCTACCTGCTTTTCTGTTTCTTCATGTACCAGGACTGCACGTTGCATGTCCTGATAGGCCTTTTCATATTGAGACTGGAAGCTGCTTATGTGCGCCAGACAAGACTGGTGAGCCCTTTTGGCATCCTCCACCTCTCCACCTTTTGCTGCCAATTTCCTCCTCAATTCGAAGTTCTCTCTTTCTACGTCGCTTGCATCGACCTTACTCATTCGATGTATGCCCTCTACTTCTTTCTGGAGTGTCCTAACGACCTGCTCTGTGCCTCGCAATTGTGCCAAGCAGGACACGATTGCCATTGGCTTGCGAGCTTTCCCTAAGCTCTTTTTGTGGATCTCGCTCAGGTTCTCCCACCAAGTATGTCCTATACTCCCGGGGCCTGATTCCTCGTTGTCACAGAATTCATTCCAAAGGGGCCATCCTTTCCCTTTGAGATATTTCCTGATCTCGTCTTCCCAAATGGGACATTGTCCCACTCTACTGCTGCTGGTCGCTGCGACTGCAAATTCCTCGGGGTTCATGGGGCGGTGCATTGCCTGCATTGCCATCTTTCCTATCCGAATGCTGCTCTTCAAATTTGGGACAGGGGTATTAAGGCGGTGCTGTAAATACGGGTACGGCTTTCGCTACTTTCCGAAGTACAAACTCCCGACAGTTTTGTCGCAACAAAAAATCCATCAGTTTTACCTTATCGCCCTGTTAGTTACGCATGCATACACACACTTCCGAATTATGAGTATTGATCAGAACTGCTTGAACTCTTGTGGTTTTCTGTTCCCAATTGGATCTCTACTTCAAATTCTTAGGTTCTCCCAGAGTGGTTTTGCCACTTCTAGACCTGGTCCCGTCAGATGTCGCCAAATAATGTTGCTAACTTTCTCCTTGGTTCAATTGCTCTGTTTTATTACCTTTACTCTTGAGTCGCCAGGTATCTTTATGATACCGCCACGAGGTTCAAGTCCGAGTAATGATCAATAACTCAATACACCGAGTAGTAAGATTCAAATCAAAGCACATTTATTATACACAGTAATCGCTACTCATGCACAAATTCTACGTCTAAGCTACTTCTATAACTAACAGGCCTATACTTAACTTTGGACTGGCCTACCAGGGGAACAAATGGCCTTTCATTCAGGTTCTGAGTCTGCGGGATTTGAAGTTGGTACGGATTGGTAGCTAGGAGCGCCTATTTCGTAGCGAGCATTGAATTAAGACTTACTTTGTCGGGGGTCACTGCACCGGTCACAGTCAATGTTGGTTCGTGTTGCTGCGTGACCCGGGCAGGACGCAGAGGTGAAGAGAGAGCGATTTGAACTTGTGGCTCAACTCTTATTGTCCCCAGGGGCTTCCCGCCTTTTGGGGCAGACCCTGTACCTGGTCCCAAGTGATTGGGCTTTGTCCCAATCGCTTGGTTCGATTTTCTCCAATACTGGAGCGGTTCTCTGATCGATGGGCGGTCTTGAGGTGCTCGTTCACCTCCTTTGTGTTGGCTCCTGCTGGCGCCGAGGAGTCTGGCTTTGCTTTGTGTGTCCAAAATTTACTTATTGTTCCCCGGATTGCTCATCAGTATGCAGATAGCTGCTACTTTGTTATGCTGATGGTCGCTGGTATCGATGTTGTCTGGCCTTTTCAGAGGTAAATACACAGCAAACCTGCAGCTGCTGGTTGGCTGACTTTCCCATCAGCCTTTGCCGTTCGCCATTTTAAATCGGGAGTTGGCCAATTTAGGTGGCTACATGGCAAAATATCGATGGTCAGGAAGTAGGTAGTGGGGGAGGGGTCATTATGGGAGCGGATAGAGATGGCCTCCTGTAGGGGCACAGGTTAGGGGGCACTGTTAACGGCGCCTCTGCTGTTCTCACCAGCCAGGTACTCCACAAGCCTGGTAGTAGTGGCGGCCCTGAGGGTGTGGGGACAGTGGTGGCAGCACATGGGGCTGGAGGGAGCGTCGATGAAGGCACCAATATGCGGCAATCACCGGTTTGCTTGGAGGGGGGGAGCTTCTGGATGGAGTTTTTGAGGGTGGCAGCGGGCAGGAATCGAGCGCTTTGGGGATTTGATTATAGATGAGGGCTTTCTGTGTTTGGAAGATTTGGAGACGGTGTTTGAGGTGCCCGGTGGGAATGGGTTCTGTCACCTGCAGGTGAGGGACTTTGTGCGGAGGTAGGTTTCAACTTTCCCGCACCTGCCGCCCCAGGGGCTACAGGATAAGATGGTGACAAAAACGGGATGGGAGAGGGGAAAGTATCAGAGCTAATAAGGAGCTTATGGAGTGGGAGGGGGCCCCGACAGGGTAGGTGAAATGAAAGTGGGAGGAAGAGCTGGGTGGGGAGCTGGAGGCTGGGTTGTGGGAGGATGCCCTGAGGCGAGTCAATGCATCCTCGAAGTGCGCCAGGCTCAGCCTGATACAATTCAAGGTAGCCCACAGGGACTGTGGCCCAGATGAGCAGGTTCTTCGAAGGAGTGGAAGATAGGTGTGGGCGGTGTGCAGGTGGGCCTGCGAATCATGTCCATATGTTTTGGGCATGTCCAAGGCTTAGGGGATTCTGGCAGGGGTTTGCTGACATCATGTCGGAGGTACTGAAGGTAAGTGTGGTACCAAGTCCAGCGGTGGCGATCTTTGGTGTGTCAGAAGACCCGGGGGTCCAGCGGGTGAGAGAGGTCGATGTTTTGGCTTTTGCCTCCCTGTTAGCCTGGAGATGGATTTTATTGATGTGGAGAGACTTGAGCCCCCAAAGTCGGGGGTGTGAGATAGTGACATGGCCGAGTTTCTCTGGATTGAGAAGATTAAGTTCGCCCTGAGGGGTCGCTGCTAGGGTTTGCCCGGGGGTGGCAGCCGTTTATCGATTACATAGTGCACTAACATGCTAAGACAGTACTTTCAACTTGGAACCTTTTTAGCCAGCTGAGTCGAGTCAGTGTGTGATGTTGTTGAGGGTTGTAATAAGCCTCAATGGAGTAATTTCAACTTCGGTTGATAGTATACAATGGACAATATTGCACTGGCCGTGATGGATTCGACTTTCTATCGACAACTATTGAAAGTGAAGATTACTCCCTCTTTGTATGTTAGTTCCAGGCAGAAATAAACCATTCTGGTGAAATTTAAGCACAGTGCCATATTTTCTATCAAATATTCAGCACATGGAATAATTAAGATTTCAATTTTATCCAAATTCAATATGCCAAATATTTTCCGATGCTCCACCCTATCGTTCTTCCTTTGTAGCCTATATATACACGCAAATTATGTTTTCACTGCTCTCAATTTGCATCCATTGATTTCAATAAATGGATAATCTTGGGTTATGCATCTATGATTTTTTTGATGCAAGCCTTCTGTATGCAAGATCCCAGCAGCAGCACTAGCAAGACTTCCTGATCTAAGTGTTGCTATAAAATTGATGGAAGCATTCCAAATGTGGTGTTATTTTGTGAAATAATATGTTTCAAAGCTAGTTAATGGTTAAGTACTCACTGACAGTTATTGAGTAAAATACAACCCTAAAGTGCTACATGTGGCCCCTTTCTCTGAGTTGGATCATGGTAGCCAGGGGAGGGACTGATCTGGAGCAGCATGACGCAAGGGACTTATGGTCCCTTTGCAAAGCAATTTTTAAGTGTGGGTTTCCTCTGCACAAATGATTCCCCATGGAAACAACCAACCCTGCACCAGTAAAGAACTCATATTTATTTTAGTATGAGTCATTGCCTTCAGAAAGATGAAGAAAACAAGAAAAACATTGATACACAACATGATATATTGGAATGATTTTAAAATTCTTGGCAGGTCTTTACAGCAGTAATTGGACCTTCAGGGTGAGGTGAGGTTCTGGGAACATTCAAAACTACTCTCATAGTTTATGATGTCATGAGAAGCTCTTCAATTCAATTACTGCCTTGTATCTTGCTGCTACTCATTTATCATCCTCTAGCAGCTGTCGGCTAAACACATCACAACTTTATTTGACTTCTTTGTTTCCAGTGAGAGAGTGAATTTGCCATAGAATCAACAGTTGACCAAAGGTAGTGTAAATTACATTTAAAGTAATAACTTCAGAGCCAAACCAGCTTGGAAGGCCACCTTAGCAGTCAGTCATGGGTCTCAAGCTGGTTCCACTGGAATAAAGCCAGTGTAAATGTCTCCTGAAGACTCTCCAGTCTACTGAATGCCAGGTTTTTCTGTTGCCTAGTGTGGCTAATACAAGCAAACTAATATCAGTGACGCATGACATCAAACTCTTGGCACCAGGTTATTCCATAATTTGGTACAGGTGTTGTGAATGTGAATATAACGACAGGACAGCTATGTTATATCTATAGAATATCTTGTCGGCATGGGTGGAAATGAGTCCCTGTTACTTAAGGAACAAACATTTCAGGCTGTAACTTTTGTTATAAAGAAGTCACAATTACTTCTCCGATTTTGAGACTAAGCGCTGACGCCGGCGTGTAAACAGTGGTGCTTTACGAATTCAGCAACTCTAAATGGGCTAGCACCGTGGAACGCAACCAGTTCCATGCAAAACGGTGCCGGATTCGACTGGGTCTGTGATTGGCGCCCATGAGGCTCACAAGTCGCAGCCGCACTTAAACGGTCCTTTCCGCCACTCACACCATCCCAGCCAACAAGATGGCTGGAAGGAGAGCAGCACCATGGTTCAGGGATGCTGGAGACCCTCCCGAATGCCGTGGAGGAGAGAAGGAAGACTCTGTACCCCGGCCCGGGAGGAAGGAAGCCAGGTGCCGTTGTTTGCCATTCCTGGGCAGGTGGCATGCAGTGCCGGAAAAAATTCCACGACCTCCTGACGGCGGCCAGGGTGAGTAGGCAGCACTGTGCCCCTGGCACTAACCATGTCCCCCCCCCCCCCCCCCCCACACATCCATAACCCGGCCCCTCCCCCCCCCCCCCCAAGGGAACGGCCGAACCCCGACCCTACCCTACATACCAGCACCCATGGCAGCAGCAATGGCCGGGTTCCCAGGCCACTGATGCCATCATCTACTCAATCCCTGGGTTGCATGCGTTGGACCATCTAACAGTGTCATTGTTTAGGTTATCACCCCAGGAGAAGGCACATTCCTCAGAGGGAACAAAATAAATATCAGCTTGGTACCAGCTTTATAGGTGATATCTTATGTAACTGTTAATCTTTGGCACTATCGGCAATGATCTGTGAGCATTAACTGCAAATGCTGGAAATTGTTACGATCCCAGTTGATGTTACAACTGGATAGCAAGGCCAGCACTTGTGGGCAGCATCTTAGCATAGTAGTTAGCACAATTGCTTCACAGCTCCAGGGTCCCAGATTTGATTCCTGGCTTGGGACACTGTCTGTGCGGAGTCTAAACGTTCTCCCCGTGTGGGCGTGGGTTTCCTCCGGGTGCTCTGGTTTCCTCCCACAGTCCAAAATGTGCAGGTTAGGTGGATTGGCTATGCTAAATTGCCCTTAGTGTCCAAAATTGCCCTTAGTGTTGGGTGGGGTTACTGTGTGGAGGTGTTGACCTTGGGTAGGGTGCTCTTTCCAGGAGCCGGTGCAGACTCGATGGGCCAAATGGCCTCCTTCTGCACTGTAAATTCTATGAAAATCCCTGAATGGGACCCTGGCTCAAAAGACTGTAACTGAATTTGTTAATAAAACGTGGAGGAACAGAATCACAAGACCGCTAATTAATTTTAACATAGCAAGTTGGATATTTTGCAATATTGCTTTTCTTCCCCTTAGTTTAACGCAGATTTAAAGATTAACGTAGATTACAAAGTACATCTTAAGCTCCAGTTACACATTAACACAAAAAGTCCATTTTAAGCACATAAAGTGATTGTGGTCAAATAAACGCACTCTGCTCTCAACCCAAGTTAATGTCTGTGGAATTCTCCTCAGAATCGCCCAGATGGTGATCACATGAGAGTTTCAAAATTCCACTCCCAAAATCACACTTTAAAATCTTCTCATAATAATGCTTCCCATTATTGGTTTGCATTGTGAAATCCAAACCAGGTTTTACTTTTAACCCAGGCTTCCGCTCTGCTTTTAACAGTAATCAAGTCCAGCCTTTTAGGCTACTTTGTCTTAACTGCTTTTGCACAAAGTCCGAGATCCAGCCACCGATTTCCATAGTTATTTCAACTCACGTTTCACAGGCTGTAGTAAAATCTCACAAACCTGAAAATCACTTCAGGTATCTTTTTCGCATTTCAGTCTTCTTCTCATCTCTCTGCCTTTACTGAAATATGTTCTGTTCTAGCACCTTTAACCTCAGAATTCTTGGAAACTTCTTTTCATTTCCCTAGTTTCCGTAACTAGCTGCTCTTCAGATCTCTGCACTGGCTTTCTTAACCATGACTTCATGGTATAGCTTTTCCTCTTGAAAAGCTGAGTCGTTCCCTCTTTAGCCTTCTAAACCAACTGCGTCTAGCAGAGCTGTGAGAGCTTCCTTCTCTCTCACTACATATCCCCTACTGCTGATAAGTTAGCTAAACTAAAATTTAAAAGCTTCTCGACTTTACAAGGCCCCAGTTGCTAAGCAATATCCACATGCTTAAGCCGTTTATATATTCTTCACACCGTAGCCCTCTCTAAGCACAATAGAAACACAGTTGGAACTCAACCAACCCCTACACATACAAACACCTTTGTCCAGCATGAATCTAACTATAGAATTTACTCTTCCAGGCACAGAAACATTAAATTAACCCCACTTAAAATGTACCTTGATCCAAATGTTTACCAATAATAATAGAAATCCCTTAAAACCACCTTTATTTTCCGACCAAAGTTCTCAGCAGGCAAAGCTGCATCTTTGGAGATAGAAACAGATTCAATGTTTCACGTGGATAGCCTCATGCAAGAACTGGAAAAAGTTAGAGACGAAACAGATTTTAAGAAATACTGGATCAGAGAAAGTTGCGGGAGGATGGGTGAAGGAATGAAGGAATCCAGGAGACACAATGATAAAAAGTTAAACCAAATGAGTTTAACTTAAAAATAAAATCGCACCCACGGCATTTTTCACTAGCGTCCCAGCCTAGGACTAACAGGAACTCTCAGTCCAGGTCTGGGACAGTATGTTAAAGGCTCGATAACAAGTTCCAGCTGGACAGGCCTCAGCCCCCGATTATGGGAACTCGTACTCAATGAAACCCACAGGGATATGAGTGAGTGATTCCTCATGATCCTCATGAGGGTTATCACAAGAAGGAAGAACAAAAGATAAAACTTATGATAGGTGAAAGTCTGGAGAGATTAAATGACAAGAGGGATGATGAGGCAAGGCAAAAGGAGATGGTAATGTAAGCACTGGTCTTATTTTCTGTGTCTGTAGATCAACCCAGACTGGCATATTTTAAAGGCAGCAATCACAATTTCTAAGCACCAGCATAGCCAGCATAGCATCCATCATGGCCTTGCTTTTATGCTATTCAGGAATCTAGCTTTGCAGGAATGAGCATATGGGGCATGACCTACAATACATTCAGTCTTGATGTGACTAAGTAGTGGCTGTGTGCTGTACTATGTATGAAATTAACATACATGAGAATTGTTCTTTAAATTGGTCTCAGACAGGTAAGTGACTGCTTTAATGCTGTTCAAGTCACCGAACAACTACAACAGTTTGCATTCATATATCACCTTTAGTTTGTAAAATATCCCAGACATTTTTAAACACTCAAACACTGAGCCACATAAAGATATATTAGAATGAATGACCAAAGAGGTAGGTCTTAGGCAAGAGGAGGGTCAGAAAGACGATGGGGTGCACAGATGGAATTTTAGAATTTAGGGCCTTGGCAGCTGAAAGCATGGCCACTCGTGGTAGGATGACAGAAATCAGGCAGTGGCCAGAACGAGATTAGGCGAACATGGAGAGCTGCAGGGCTGCAGGAGATTGTGCAGAGATAAAGAGGGACAAGGATGTGGAGAGATTTGAACTCAAGGATGAACATTTTTACTAAGAGGCATTAACTGATTGATACAAACCACCTGTGTATTTGTGGAGTTTAATTGTGTACTTAATTAAAGGCATTCTGATTTTGAAAACTGTGTCATTATGCAAGTGTAACTGATAGCACAAAGTACTCTTTTGTACATTATCAGAACTACAGACAGCAAATTTATATTCACTACTTTCAGGTGTTGTCTCTTTCCCCCATTGCCCACTGCTTTTCTAGGTAGCACATGTTCCGATCAAATATTCTGACAGTAAAAATGGTGCATTCCTGTAAATATGCTCTCACTCACTATGGGGGCGTTTCTCCCCGCCCCGCGCCATTTGCGCCGGCGCATTTGGGGCGGCGCTGGCCGGGGGCCGCTGGAATCGGTGGGGCTGCCGATTCTCCAGCCCGGATGGGCCGAGCGGCCGCGCCAATATGACAGAGTTCCGCCGGCGCCGTTCAGCCAGGTCGCTGCCTGTGGGAACTCTGCGGGAACGGCCTGTTGGGGGGGGGGGGGGGGGACTCCTTCACCGGGGGTGCCTCCGATGGTGCCTGGCCCGCAATCGGGGCCCACCGATCGGTGGGACGGCCTCTCGCACCCCCCGCCACGGACCTATTTTCTGGTGCGGCCGGCCCCCGAACACCGACTCCATCTTGAGTCAGGGCCGGCGCGCTAAAGAAGTCCCCCGTGCATGCGCAGGATGGCGCAGCTCAATTGCGCATGCGCAGGATGGAGCTGGCCCAACTGCGCATGCGTGGGTTGGCGCAGCGGGAAAGGATGCTGGAGCAGCGTGAACCGCTCCAGCGCCATGCTGGCTCCCTGTGGGGGCCAGAATTGGATGTAACCGGGCCCGGTTCGCGCCGTCGTGAAATGTGACGGCGTTTATGACGGCGCGAACACTTGGGCCCAATATTGGAGAATCGCCCCCTGGATTTTAATTGAAATGTAAAAGTAACATTTGTATGTCTCCACATTTAGAAAATGAACAAGGCCCAAAACCTGCCTCAGTGGTTATGTTTCTCTTGTTGTTATGAAATTTTCACTTTCGTTGAGGCATTATTTTCCTCTAATCTCCTCCTCTTAGTTCATATTGACACATGCCCTGAACTTCCCTCACATTCACAGAAAACACACATAGCCACCAACATACCAGTGCCTCGATAGTCTTTCCCTACAACCACTTCCAACCAACCAAAGCTCCCAGCGACTTGGGTGAGGATCTGGCCACCTTCCCAACTCCACCCTAATTATGTCCATCGCAGCAAAGTCCATGGATGGTCTTCCCACCCCACAGCCAATTGAGGCGTGACATTTAATGCCCACTTAAGGACATTAAGTGATTGCTGCTGGTATTTATGAAGTGGCAGGCCAGGAAGGGGGAGGTCTCACCATGCGGGAAGTACGGCAAGCAAACACTAATATGCCCCTCCCCAGGTGACTCGCATAGTAAAGGCACTCAGTGCCTGTTTGAGGGTCTTGGCATTGAAAAGGAGGGACCCTTCTGAGAGCCAGCCCCTTCCCTTGGTACTAACCCACTTCACCTGGTCCTTCTCTAAGATCTCAGGTGTCTTTCAGGCAGCAGCCACCTCCTCCCCAATTGCACTACTGAATACAGGAGACTTGCTGGCCTCTGATTGGCCATCTGTTCTCCACAGGTGGGAGCCCTGCCTCGGGGTCCTTGATACCAGAGGGAGGTCTGGCGTTGGCCTGTAAGTACTTGACGGGCACAAGTGCAATGTGTATTCCCAAAAAGTTGCAATGCGGGTTTCTTGTCAGCTCTCTAACTGGTGGACGAGACCCTTGTCACCACCACAAGATGCCACAGGGTAGAATCTCGCCATCTGTTTTCTTTTTTTAGACATTGGGACCATTTCGAACCAACAGCCCACACAGGCAATTGGCAAGACTTTTGGTACAATCTTCTGGAAGGTATCCAATTAACACACTGATTGCTGAGTGGGACATTGAATTGGCAGCAAATCTGAGAACACATGATTTAAAGGGCTGCTAGCAGCCTTCATGGTGATGCACTGTCAGAACTGAGGTGGTGTTTATCAGCAGACAGCTGTGCAGAACATGGATGGCAGATGTGAAGAACTGAAGCCTGCTTCACCAACGCTGCCCCTAGTGGTCATGTTGCAGATGTTGAGGGTACAGAGGAGGGTGTTCTTTTCATTGAAGTACATAGGAAACACCTGGCCATTCAGCCCAGACAGTCCATGACAGCTTTTATGCTCCACTTAAGCCTCCTCCCAGCCTTCCTCATCTCAATCTATCATGTAACCATTCCCTTCTCTCTCATACACTTGTCTGGCTTCCCCTTAACTGCATCCATAATATTGGTTTCAACCACTCCCTGTGGTTGCGAGTTTCACATTCTCAATACTCTCTGGGTAAAGAAATTTCTTTTGAATTCCCTCCTGGATTTTTTGGTGAATATCTGGTGAAGGCCTCTAGAGAAAAGCAACCCAGCATATCAATCCTTTCCTAAAATAAATACCCACAAAATCGTCTCTGCCCAGCTCCTCCAGTGCTTTTACATCCCTTTTAGAATATGAGCTAGGATGTAATGTGCACCCTCCCCACCACCTCAACACTCTGGTGAGTTCTGAGGTGGGGGAAACCGTGAAATTGCCTGACGGGATTCCCTCCAGATTCCTGCCTGACCTGACCTGGTTGAGATTTTATGCTCGGGGTAGGGGGTAGCCCTAATTTTTTAATGACATTTATTTCCAGCCTTCCTCCCCCTCCACTCCCTCCGTGAACTGTCATCCATCCACCAGCCTAAAAATTGAGACTTCGGAGGCCAGAACTGCACCAATAGTTTAAGTGCCGTCTGTGGTATTATCAGGTATTGCAGTACCTGAGAGGCTGTAGACCATTGGGTAAACCTAGGAGTTTACCATTGGCTGTTTGGTATGTAGCTCCGCCCTGACAGGCGGGATATAAGAACCGGTGCCGTCCCAGCAGCCCTCATTCTGTACCAAAGCTGTGACCGCAAGTACACTGCCTCCGAAGCAGATGGGCGGCTCTACCAATTTTTAAGGGTTCCCTTTGGTGTCACTATTGGGGTCTCGGTCTTCCAACGCGAGATGGACCGAATGGTTGACCGATACGGCTTACGCGCAACGTTCCCGTATCTTGATAACGTCACCATCTGCAGCCATGACCAGCAGGACCACGACACCAACCTCCGGAAATTTCTCCAGACCGCGAAAATCCTTAACTTAACGTATAATAAGGATAAATGCGTATTTAGCACCGACCGCCTAGCCATTTTCGGCTACGTAGTGCGAAATGGAGTTATAGGCCCCGACCCTGAACGCATGCGCCCCCTTATGGAGTTCCCCCTCCCTCACTGCCCCAAGGCCCTGAAGTGCTGCCTCGGGTTTTTCAGTTATTACGCACAGTGGGTCCCCAACTACGCAGACAAAGCCCGACCCCTAATCCAGTCCGCAACCTTCCCCCTGTCGACGGAGGCCCGCCAGGCCTTCTGCCGCATCAAAGCAGACATTGCAAAGGCCACAATGCGTGCCATCGACGAGTCCCTCCCCTTCCAGGTCGAGAGCGATGCGTCCGACGTAGCTCTGGCCGCCACCCTCAACCAAGCAGGCAGACCCGTGGCCTTCTTCTCCCGTACCCTCCAGGCTTCAGAAATTCGCCATTCCTCGGTCGAAAAAGAGGCGCAAACAATAGTAGAAGCTGTGCGACATTGGCGGCATTACCTGGCCGGCAGGAGATTCACTCTCCTCACGGACCAACGGTCGGTGGCGTTCATGTTTGATAATGCACAGCGGGGCAAGATAAAGAACGACAAAATCTTACGGTGGAGGATAGAACTCTCCACCTACAACTACGAGATCTTGTACCGTCCTGGAAAGCTAAACGAGCCTTCCGATGTCCTGTCCCGCATACGTGTGCCACCACACAAGTGGACCGCCTCCGAGCCCTCCACGAGGACCTCTGCCTCCCGGGGGTCACTCGTTTTTTCCACTTCATTAAGACCCGCAACCTGCCCTACTCCATCGAGGAGGTCAGGACAGTCACCAGGGACTGCTAAATCTGCGCGGAGTGCAAACCGCACTTCTACCGGCCAGAGAGGGCGCACCTGATAAAGGCTTTCCGTCCCTTTGAATGCCTCAGCATGGACTTCAAAGGCCCCCTCCCCTCCACCGACCGCAACACGTATTTCCTGAACGTGATTGACGAGTACTCCCGATTCCGCTATCCCCTGCCCCGACATGACCGCAACCACCGTCATCAAGGCCCTCCAGGGTATCTTTACACTGTTCGGCTTCCCCGCTTACATACACAGTGGTAGGGGGTCCTCCTTTATGAGCGACAAACTGCGTCAATTCCTGCTCAGCAGGGGCATTGCTTCAAGCAGGAGGACCAGTTACAACCCCCGGGGAAACGGGCAGGTAGAGAGGGAGAACGGAATGGTCTGGAAGACCGTTCTACTGGCCCTACGTCCAGGACTATCCCCATCTCCCGCTGGCAGGAAGTCCTCCCGGAGGCCCTCCACGCCATCCGGTCGCTGCTCTGTACAACTACCAATCAGACACGTCATGAACGTCTCATTGTCTTCCCCAGGAAGTCCTCCTCTGGGACCTCGCTCCCAACCTGGCTAGCGACACCCGGACCCATCCTGCTTCGGAAGCACATGCGGGCGCACAAGTCGGACCCGTTGGTCGAGAGGGTCCACCTGCTGCACACTAACCCCCAGTACGCCTACATGGCGTTCCCTGACGGCCGGCAAGATACAGTCTCCCTCCGGGACCTGCCGCCCGCCGGAACCCCACGTGCACCCGAACCATTACCCCCCCCCCTCCCCCCCCCACCCCCCCCCCACAGCACCTCACTGGGGGGTCGGTCCTCCCGCTGCTCCTACCTAGGCCATCCCATCCACCGACACCCCATACAGGTGCCCCCCTCTCGAGTCAACCGTTTGCCCCACCAGCGCCGTCTAGGGGTGACGAAGCTGCCATGGAGGACGAAGCCACGCTCCCAGAGTCGCAGACACCCGGCCCCCCACCAGAATCACCATCGAGGCTCAGACGATCCAGGAGGACGACCAGGCCACCCGACCGACTGATTGCTACACTGTAACTGTAAATGAACACTGACTGTATATATCTTCCACGCTTGTAAATATTCTCGACAACCCTGTAAGGAGGTATCACGGTACCTCCATATCCGATCATACCATGTTAAATGCAATTGTAACCACTGGCCACCACCCCTCTTTTTTAACAGGGGGTGAATGTGGTATTATCAGGTATTGCAGTACCCGAGAGGCTGTAGACCATTGGGTAAACCTAGGAGTTTACCATTGGCTGTTTGGTATGTAGCTCCGCCCTGACAGGCGGTGTATATAACTGGTGCCATCCCAGAAGCCCTCATTCTGTACCGAAGCTGCTGGGGAACAGATCTATTCTATTAAAGCCTTCAGTTTTGTTACAACCTCGTCTTTGAGTTTAATTGATCGTGCATCACCGTCTAACAAAGATTCGATACAAAGATTTAGCATAATTACTCGACTTTCAATTCTACCCCTCTAGGAATGAAGCCGAGTTCTTAATTTTCTTTTCCAAGATCCAGATAACTTGTGGTGCAGCTTTTGATAGTTGGTGCATTTGTACTCCAATGGGTGGCATAGTGGCGCAGTAGTTAGCACTGTTGCCTCACAGCGCCAGGGGCCCTGGTTCGATTCCAACGTTTGGTGACTGTTTGTGTGGAGTTTGTCTGTTTTCCCTGTGTCTACGTAGGTTTCCTCTGGGTGCTCCGGTTTCACCCCACAGTCCAAAGATATGCAGGATAGGTGGATTGGCCATGACAAATCGGCCCTTAGTATCCAAAGGTTAATTGGGGTTACTGCGTTACGGGGATAGGGTGGGGGTGTGGGCCTGGGTGAGGTACTCATTCAGAGGGTCTGGTCAAACATGATGGGGATCGAATGGCCTCCTTCTGCACTGTAGTTATTCCATGATTCTATGATACCTTTCTTCTACCTCACTTAAGCTTGTACCTCTCAAGTATTAAGTGCCAACCTAGTATCCTATGGATATGCACTGCCTCGCATTATGTTGAACTTAATTTGTCAGTTATTTGGCTATTCCACAAGTTTATCAATCAGTAATGTCATGCAGCCGTCCTCCGTATTCTCCCCTCCTCATTTGGTATCAAAATTGTGTTTTGGATTCCAAAGTTGATATAAATTGGGAATGGCTCTGCTACCATTTGGAGAACACTGTCTTCCCACCTTCCCTCACTCTGTCACTCCTGGATTGTCCAGCCCTCCTCGGCATGTTTTCCGGTGGACGAGGCTCACCATAGGATATCGGTGGGATTGTCTGATCCCACTGAAGTCAACGTCCATTTGTGTTGCGCACCTCGCCTGCTGTGTTGCCAGGGAACCCACCACGGAGAGTCGCCTTCCATGGGACCAGAAGATCCCGCTGGTAGGAAGTGCCTTTGTTTTCTGTCTTGAAGGCAGCTAGCAATTCACCAGTCCCAATTGCATTTCTTGCCCACTCCTAATTGCTCTTGAGAAGATGGTGGTGAACTGTTGTGGTGTAAGTACACCACAATACTGTTTGGAAAGGTGTTCCAGGATTTTCACCAGGTGGCAGTGGAGGAACGGCAAGTCAAGATGGTGAGAGGCTTGGCAGGAAAATTTCAGCTGATGGTTTTCTCACGCATCTGTTGCCCTTGTCCTTCTATAGAGGCCATTTTGGAAGGTGCTGTTGCAGGACCTCGGTGAGTTGCTGCATCGCGTCTTGTAGATGGTACACACTGTTGTCACTGTGCATTGATGATGGAGCAAGTGAATGTTGAAGGTTGTGGATGGAACGCCAATCAACAAACAGGTTTGTACTGAATGCTGCTGAGCTTCTGGCTCATTCAACTAAGTTGAATTCAACTAAGCAACTGGAAGGCATTTCATCCTTGTAGATGGTGGACAGACTTTGGGAAGTCCGGTGATGAGTTACTTTCAACAGAAATCCCAGTCTTTACCAGATCCTGTAACAGTAATATTTATATGGCTGGGCCAATTCAGTTTCTGGTCAATGAGTCCCCCCCGGATGTGGATAGTGAGGAATTCAGTGATGATAATGCCATTGAATATCTACTAATACTGTCAACCCAATCAGAAGGCCAGCAACTTTGTAACCTCAGTAGCACCACTGTGAGATGTGGGTTTTACTGAGGCAAGTTAGTAAAATTGGAGGCATCTAAAGATGAAGGCGTCCTTGTAGAGGCAGTACAGGATAACGTTTAGGATGGCTGATGGGAAGGCTCCACCCATTGCAAGGAAAGAGATCACTGAGCCCATTGCACTCCTCTTTGAGGCATGGAGCCTCGAGATCTGAGAATTCCCTTGGCTGCTACAGGAATCTCACCTTTATGAAGCTGGTGACCTCCCTGTGTTTGGGGTAAAGGTGTCGGATGAGCCCTGCCATCAGCAAAATGTTGGTAGCCCAGTAAAATGATCCTTAATAGGACTTTTAGTGATGCAAAACAGTTGTCCGCTTTGGAATGGACAGCCATTTTGCCTTGTAAAGTGCCATCTGGAAACCACCTCACTCTGGAACTGTGTCAGGCAGCCATCCTGACATGGCTCCCCACTATTTTAATGCACCTCCCCATCTCTGTTCCCAGGAGCTTGGGGTCAATAAAATTCTGCTGTCTGTCCCGTTCCCCCATGTAATATTTTGAAAGACTGATGACCACAAAGTAGATTTCTATCCCTGCGGTTTTGCCAGCCACATGTATGCACAGCCTTTGATCATCCTCCATCGATTCCAGGGTGGTGTCCTGCCTGGTTGCAGTGGACCCTTGGCCAACTGGCCTGGTCCCGACGGTATTCTGACCAGGCCGGAGTTCCAGGGGTCCCACTCCAGGGGGGGGGGATGGTTTTTCTGAATGGGGGGACGTCCTAAGCTGTTTACCTCCATCCCTGACATCCCCTGGAGTTCCTGGACTCCCTTCTCTACGTTCTTCCATGAGAGGGAGATCTCGGCGGCCTATTTTAAGTCCAACAACAGTTCGTCCAGCAATTTCTACTTAGTTGTCCTATTATTTACTCTGCATACAAGGTGGTCCTATAGCATTTCATGTGGGGATGGCCCATAGTCGCAAAACTCTGCCAGTTTGCGCAACCGCACCAAAAAAACAGTCACAGACTCCCCTGATTTTCCACATCTACATCATGTATATTGTTATAACCTGCCTACTTACCATTGGCTGGGGACTAATGACTATCCCACAATCCTCTGGGAGTATGAGTTTCCCCAATGAGGGGGGTGGAGAAACCACTAGTAAACTCCGAGTATAAATAAAGCTGGCCAGTTCAGGAACCAGCAGGAAGGAGTATGTAGCAAGGGGAGTTACTGCTACTGTTATGTATATATGTTATAGTAAATAAATGTTATTACTTTGTATCCTTAAAACTCGTGCTGGATTCTTCGTGGCCCTTACAAAATATACCCATTTTAGTACTTCCCAATTTATCTCCACAATCCTGCCCATGTGATATCAATAACTCTTTCAGGTCAGTTTGTTTTTCCTCTGGAAGATAACTCAACAATTTATCCCAATTTTTAAGAACATCCTCATTTTCCAATTTAATTTGAGGTATGTCAAATTCACAGTCATCTGGATTTGGTTCGTCACTTTGAGTTAGAATCATTAAAACCACCTCCTTTTTCTCTCCTTCCCTTTCAAAGTACCTTTAAAGCATATTCACATGGAACACTCTTCCTTCTATCTGGTGCTTTTACCACACAATTCACCTCACTTAATTTCCTTTCAATCTGATAAGGTCCACAAAACCTAGCTTTTAAAGGCTCACTTACCACTGGTAACAGCATTAAAACTTTATCCCCACTAGCAAAACTATGAACGTTGGATTTCTTGTCCGCTACCCGTTTCATCACATTTTGTGCAACTTCCAAATGTTGTCTAGCCAATTCACCTGCTCTATTTAATCGTTCCCTAAAATTTGACACGTAATCCAATAATGTAATTTCCGATTTCTCACCCACCAATTTTTCCTGAATCAATTTAAGTGGTCCTCTTACCTCATGATCAAAAATGAGTTCAAAAGGACTAAATCTGGTTGACTCATTAGGTGCATCCCTAATTGCAAACAGTACGAATGGAATTCCTTTATCCCAGTCCTCTGGATAATCTTGACAATAAGCCCTCAACATTGCCTTTAATGTCTGATGCCACCTTTCTAATGCTCCCTGCGATTCTGGATGGTACGCAGTTGATTTAAATTGTTTTATTCCTAAGCTATCCATAACTTCTTTGAATAACCGTGAGGTAAAATTTGATCCTTGATCGGATTGTATTTCTGTGAGTAGTCCATATCTAGTAAAGAATTTAAGTAATTCCTCCACAATCTTTTTAGCTATAATATTACGTACTGGAATGGCCTCTGGAAACCTAGTAGACACATCAATTATAGTCAAAAGATATTGATTCACACTTTTTGTTTTCGGAAGCGGTCCTATGCAATCGATTAAGACCCTTGTAAAAGGTTCCTCAAATGCTGGAATGTGTATTAAGGGCACTGGTTTTATCACTGCTTGAGATTTCCCTATCACTTGACATGTGTGGCATGATTGACAAAATTTAATTACATCTTTATGTAGTCCAGGCCAATAAAAATGTTTCTGGATTTTAGCTTGAGTTTTTCTTATTCCCAAATGATCTCCCACTTGTACCTCATGTGCAACTCGCAACACCTCCTTTCTATACCCTGCCAGCAATACTACTTGATGAACTTCTGCCCACTTTTCATCCGGCTGCATAAGTAAAGGTCTCCATTTTCTCATCAAGACATTACTTTTACGGTAATAACACTCTGGTATACACTCAGATTCCTCTTCCATGTATGCTTTCTGATACATCGATTTATTTCTATATCTTTTTGTTGTAACTCCGCCAATTTTCCTGAACTAAAAATATCTGCCTCATCCTCCACCTGTTCTTGTTCTTTTTCAACCATCTGATCAAAAATCGTTTCTGATAATTGCACTTCAACTTCATCTTCACTCTTTGATTTCTCCTCTTGTCTTAACCTGTGACTTTGTGACCTTGTTACTACACAATCCTGAAAAATCACAGGATATTCATCCTCCAACACTTCAGTTGTCTGATTTTCCACTGGCTTATCAACCACAGTAGGCATCACAACCACTTGCGATCCAGCTATATCATTACATAAGATAAATTGTATTCCTGGACAAGATAGTTTCTCTATTATTCCTACTACCACTTCACCACTCTTCACTGGACTTTCCAAACTTACCTTATATAATGGAACACTACTCCTCTCACCCTGAATTCCACATATTTCCACTTTTTCTGGCAACATTCTTCCCAACCAGATAACTCCCGTATCTCTTAAAATTGTGACTTCTTTACCTACTCCTCCTGATACACATGAGTAAACTTTACCCACACAAGTAAATTCTTTAAAGAGATCTGGCAACTTCTTATCAATCACCTCTTGATCAGTCTGTACAATCTTTTGCACCTCCTTCGCTTCACTTGGGCTTTCCTTTACCCCTTTAACAAACCCCACTGTCTTATCCTGTTTTACCACATCAGCCTTCCCAGTGCTTTTCTTCAACCACCAACACTGTGACTTTACATGGCCTAATTTATTACAGTGAAAAACATTTGAAACTTTTCATTTCTTTTTCACCCTCCTGGATTTCTTTTTTAATCTGAGGTACACTCTCCTTATTATCTCCCATCAGATCACCTCTACCTTTACCACTTGAGTATTTCTCATGTCCCCCAGTTTCTATCCCTCACAGGCTGAAACTGATGTTGGAAACCAAGCTTGATTTATGAACTAATTCATAATCATTTGCCATTTCTGCTGCTAATCTCGCAGTTTTAACTACCTCCTCCGGTAGTGATGCAAACACTTCACCAGCCCTACCTACCAGCTTTGTTTGAATCAGTAATACCCACATGTCCTGTGGCCATTTCATTTGTTTAGCTACCTTCTCAAATGAAATGAAAAGGATTTCTACCTCCTTCACGTCAAACCTTGGCAATGCTTGGACATATTTAAATAGATCCCCACCACGCCTTCGACTATGACGCTCTTTCTCACTATCCTCATTTCTATCATCCAACTGTACGTTTCCCTTTACGTCTGCCAATTTTAACTGACTGTCATATTTCATGGCCATTTTCTGAAGTTCAAACTCTCTCTCTTTATCTCTTTCCCTGATCTGTATCTCCCTTTCTTTTTCTTTTTGTTCTGCTCGGGCTATTCTTTCTTTGTTTCTTTCTTCGCTCTCCTTTTCTTTTTCTCTCATTGCATATTCAAGCTGCTTTAATTCTTTTTCATGTTCAAGTTGCTTGATCTGCAACTGGATCTTTGCCATTTCCAATGAGTCAAACTGTATCTCAGGCAACTTTAAATGCTTAGCCACCGCCATAATTACCACATCTTTTCGCATTTTGGCAGCTAATGTTAACTGCAATGTTTTTGCCAAATCTAACAGTCTGCTTTTAGTCTCTGTCCGTAAGGTACTGCGTGTGACCGTTTCCACCCCCAAAAACTTCTGAGCCTCTGAAAGCGCCATTGTCCACAACACACTCCCCACTTAAACTAAAATACCACACCTGAAAAGCAACCACAATATGCTCACCCCTCACTGTCCTTAAGTTTACTAAGCCAATCCAATAGATAGACTTTTATCCCCCTCGAGCCCCCAATTGTTATGGACCAGGGTTTAGTGAACCTCAAAGTGTATCATGGAGTTCACCTGACCCAAAACTTCTAATAGATTGTGGTATGGGGAGCACACAGCCCACTCTAGAGGTGTGGTGCAGCAGGACTGGAAAAGTATTTTAAAAAACAAAACAATGTTTATTCTATGAACTTAAGTTAACCTTTTTAAAACAAACAGTGAATATCTTAGCAACCATTAATTCAAAGATAACCCCCAAAGAATACAACACTAAGTAATCCTTTAAGCTGTCCTTTTAACATCCAGAAGACTTAACAACCTTTAAACAGAAGCACATCAGGGTTTACATTCAATACTCAAAACATTTACATTTCTGAATTCACCTAATGATCAAGAGATAGTCCTTCATGGCAGAGAGCTCAACAATGCAGCTGCTTTGGCTTTCAGCTGCAACACACTGCAAAACGAAACCAAAAAGACAAACACACTTTTCTCAAAGTGTAACTAAAAAGCAGAACCAGAGCTCAGCTCCACCCACACTCTGACATCACTGCAGTAACATGAGCAGCCAAACATTTCTTAAAGTGACATTCTCATGACAGAGGGCCTCGGCAGAATATCCGACTCGGTCCTCACGTCTGTGCAAGTTACATGGATTGGCCATGCTAAATTGCCGCTTAATTGGAAAAATAAATAAATAAATAATTGGGTACTCTAAATTTTTTTTTAAAAAGAATATCCGACTCGCTGGGGGATGTTACCCATGCTGACCTTGATGAGGTGCATGTCCCGCTCTCAGAAGGGAATGGCCGAGGCGCTGCGGAGCTTGTCCCGGTCACAGGTGGGCATTGCCGAGCCGCTGCGGAGTAAGGCCCAATCACTGAGGAGGGTGCATTGACACAATGGTGTGATGCAGACATCGGTGAGCCGCCAGGGCTGGCAGAGCCAGGTGACGTCGGGCAGCCAGGGCTCAAACCAGCTGCCCTTCCATCCCAAGGTGAATCCCAGGGCCCTATGGGCACTGACTGGGAGGAGGGGATGCTGGGTGCCTACTCAGATCCGCCCCATGGAGTGGAGACGGTGACCACTAGCTCCCGCTATTTACAGGCCTTGTTTAGCTCGAGCGAGAGCGCAATGAGGCCGGAGAATCGCGCCCATGTTTTCTTGCTGAGAGCGCAAAGGTGAAAAGAAAATCTTACTTTACTGAATCCAACTGCCTTAATGTGGCAGCAGATTCATAAATCAATTTTGTTTAATGGAAGGTGAACTTATACAGTGCCAGTATAAATGTGACTTTATATTCAACAACTTTGCTTTTATTTTGTGTAGATTAAAGCTGCCTTCTCTCTTGCCAGCTGCTGATTTAATCTGATAAATCAACCCTGATGGCAGACCACATACTGAAATGAGTGAAGTTACAGCGGACAAACCCCTTTCTGTGTGCTACATTTATAAATCCTTGTCATTCATATGTATCTGTAACTAGTACTTAGAAACCAAGCTTACAGCTATCCATCTTAGAGATGACTAACCTGTCTATAGACTGACAGCTGATGAGTCAGTTATTCATATGTGGACTGGAATACTGTAAACTCGGGTCAATGCTAACTTTAGCAATATATAGATATCGGATACCTAAAAAATTACTCATTGAAAATAATTAAGTTACAGTTGCCTTGAGATTTCATTATTTTTTTCCAACCCAGTGAGGGTAATTGTGACTCAGCATAATAAAGCGTACGATTGGTGGCAGTGAAATGCCAACTTAATTTCATCAAACAAAATACAAATTATGAGAGATGTTAAATGGCCTTTGATTTGCTATCACCCATTTTACATTGATGCACAAAGTCACACGGCTGGATTCTTCGCTCCTGAGACTAAGGGTTGATGCTGACGCAGGATTTGCGGAGTTCCACAACGACAAACATTTTTTAAAAATATATATATTTATTAAAGTTTTTTAACTCAATTTTCTCCCTTACAAACAATAACTCCCGCCCTCCGTAACAAAAAAAACAAGAAATCGCGCAGAGCAAGATATATACATGGCAAAATGATATATTTACACAGCTTTGTACACTGGCCCTCTCCCGTACGTGCCAGTTTCCCCAACCCTTCATGTTATCTCTTGCTCATCCACCCTCCCAGGCAGTCCCCCCTTCCCCCCCACTCCCTTCCTCTCCCCCCCCCCCACCTCAGGACGTTCTCCCCCCCTCCCCCCAAGGTTGCTGCTGCTGCTGACCGACCTTCCTCTAACGCTCCGCGAGATAGTCTAGGAACGGTTGCCACCGCCTGTAGAACCCCTGTGCAGACCCTCTCAAGGCGAACTTAATCCTCTCCAACTTTATGAACCCAGCCATATCATTTATCCAGGCCTCCAGGCTGGGGGGCTTCGCCTCCTTCCACATTAGCAAGATCCTTCGCCGGGCTACTAGGGACGCAAAGGCCAGAATGCCGGCCCCTTTCGCCTCCTGCACTCCCGGTTTGTCCACTACTCCAAATATTGCTAGCCCCCAGCTTGGCTTGACCTGGACTTTCACCACCTGAGATATTGCTCCCGCCACTCCTCTCCAGAACCCCTCCAGTGCCGGGCATGACCAAAACATATGGACATGGTTCGCTGGGCTCCCTGAGCACCTTCCACATCTGTCCACCACCCCAAAGAACCTACTCAACCTCGACCCTGTCAAGTGCGCTCTGTGAACCACCTTAAATTGTATCAGGCTGAGCCTGGCACACGAGGAGGAGGAATTAACCCTACCTAGGGCATCAGCCCACAGGCCTTCCTCGATCTCCTCCCCCAGCTCCTCCTCCCATTTACCCTTCAATTCTTCTACCAGCGCTTCCCCCTCTTCTTTCAACTCCTGGTGTATTTCCGACACCTTGCCCTCCCCGACCCATACACCCGAGATCACCCTATCTTGAACTTCTTGTGCCGGGAGCAACGGGAATTCCCTCACCTGTCGCCTCACAAAAGCCCTCACCTGCATATATCTAAAGGCATTTCCCGGGGGTAACTCGAACTTCTCTTCCAGTGCCCCTAGGCTCGCTAACATCCCGTCGATGAACAGCTCCCCCATTCTTCCAATCCCCGCCCGATGCCAGCTCTGGAACCCCCCATCCATCTTCCCCGGGACAAACCGGTGGTTACCCCTGATCGGGGACCACACCGATGCTCCCATTGCACCCCGGTGCCGTCTCCACTGGCCCCAGATCCTTAGCATTGCCGCCACCACCGGGCTCGTGGTATACTTTTGTCGGCGAGAGCGGCAGCGGTGCAGTCACCAACGCCCCCAGGCTCGTTCCTTTACAGGACGCCATCTCCATCCTCTTCCATGCCGCCCCCTCTCCCTCCATAACCCACTTGCGGATCATCGCCACATTTGCTGCCCAGTAGTAGCTCCCCAGGTTTGGCAGCGCCAACCATCCTCGGTCCCTACTGCGTTCCTGGAACCCTCTCCTTACTCTCGGGGTCTTATTCGCCCACACAAACCCCATAATGCTCCTGCCTACTCTCTTAAAAAAGGCCTTAGTGATCACGATAGGAAGGCACTGAAACACAAACAGAAACCTCGGAAAAACCACCATTTTGACCGACTGCACTCTACCCGCCAGCGAGAGCGGTAACATGTCCCATCTTTTGAAATCCTCCATTTGCTCCACCAATCTCGTCAGGTTCAGTTTATGTAGGGTCCCCCAACTCCTGGCTATCTGGATCCCCAGATACCAAAAGCTCCCCTCCGCCCTCCTCAGCGGTAGGTCCCCTGTCCCTCTTTCTTGGTCCCCCACCTGTAATACAAAGAGCTCACTCTTCCCTACATTGAGCTTATAGCCCGAAAACTCCCCAAACTCCCTTAGAGTCTGCATGACCTCCACCATCCCCTCCATTGGATCCCCCACGTACAGCAACAGGTCGTCCGCATATAGCGATACCCAATGCTCTTCTCCCCCTCGGACCACCCCCTCCATTTATTAGACTCCCTCAATGACATGGCCAATGGTTCGATCGCCAATGCGAACAACAGGGGGGACAGGGGGCACCCCTGCCTCGTCCCCCGGTACAGTCGGAAATCCTCCGACCTCCGCCGGTTCGTCACTACACTCGCCATCGGGGCTCTGTAAAGGAGCTTAACCCAACTGATAAACCCTCCCCCGAACCCAAACCTACGCAGCACCTCCCAGAGGTACTCGCACTCTACTCGGTCAAAGGCCTTCTCCGCATCCATAGGTGCCACTATCTCCGCCTCTCCCTCCTCCGATGGCATCATCATCACATTTAAGAGCCGCCACACGTTAGTGTTTAATTGCCTGCCCTTTACGAATCCCGTCTGGTCTTCATGGATCACCCCCAGGACACAGTCCTCGATCCTCGTGGCCAGCACTTTTGCCAGCAACTTCGCATCCACATTGAGGAGCGAGATCGGCCTGTACGATCCACATTGCAGTGGGTCCTTGTCCCACTTTAGGATCAAAGAAATTGTCGCTTCCGACATTGTCGGGGGCAGGTCCCCTCCTCTCTTGCCTCATTAAAGGTCCTCACCAGTAGCGGGGCTAACAGGTCTACGTACTCCCTGTAGAACTCCACCGGGAATCCGTCCGGTCCCGGGGCCTTCCCCGCCTGCATACTCCCCAAACCCTTGCTCAGCTCCTCCAACCCAATTGGTGCCACCAAACCAGCCACCTCGGGAATCTCAGTTGATCTAGGAATCGTCTCATCCCCCCCTTCCCCCACTGGGGGCTGGGATCTGTACAGCTCTTCATAAAAGGCCTTGAATACCTCGTTTATTTTCGTCGCACTCCGAACCGTGGCTCCCCTTCCATCTTTGACTCCCCCTATTTCCCTCGCTGCCATCCTCTTACGGAGCTGGTGTGCCAGCATCTGACTAGCCTTTTCCCCATACTCGTAGGTCGCCCCCTGCGCTTTCCTCCACTGTGCCTCCGCCTACCCTGTGGTCAACAGGTCAAACTCCGTCTGGAGCCGTCGTCTTTCCCCATGTAATCTTTCCTCCGGGGCCTCTGCGTATCTCCTGTCCACTCTCAAAATCTCCCCCACTAACCTCTCCCTTTCCATACCCTCTGTCTTCTCCCTATGAGCCCTAATGGAGATTAGCTCTGATCACCGCCTTCAACGCCTCCCATACCACCCCCACCCGCACCTCCCCGTTGTCGTTGGCCTCCAAGTACCTTTCGATACACCCCCTCACCTTCCCACACACCACCTCGTCCGCCAGCAGTCCCACATACTGCCGCCACAACGGGCGTTGGTCCCTCTCCTCTCCCAGCTTCAGTTCCACCCAGAGTGGGGCATGGTCCGAAACGGCTATGGCCGAATACTCCGTCCCCTCCGCCCTCGGGATGAGCGCCCTGCCCAGAACAAAAAAATCTATCCGGGAATAGGCTTTGTGTACATGGGAGAAGAAAGAAAATTCCCTGGCCTGCGGCCTTGCAAACCGCCATGGGTCCACTCCCCCCATCTGATCCATAAACCCCCTAAGTACCTTGGCCGCCGCCGGCCTCTTTCCAGTCCTTGATTTGGAGCGGTCCAGTGCTGGATCCAACACTGTATTGAAGTCCCCTCCCATTATCAGGCCTCCTCTCTCCAGGTCCGGAATGCGCCCCAACATGTGCTTCATGAATCCTGCATCATCCCAGTTCGGGGCGTATACGTTTACCAACACCACCCACGTCCCTTGCAGCCTACCGCTCACCATTACATATCGCCCTCCATTGTCCACTGCAATAGTCTTGGCCTCAAATGATACCCGCTTTCCCACCAATATTGCCACCCCTCTATTCTTCGCGTCCAGTCCCGAGTGGGATACCTATCCTACCCATCCCTTTCTTAACCTGGCCTGGTCCGCCACCTTCAGATGTGTCTCTTGGAGCATGGCCACGTCCGCCTTCAGTCCCTTTAAGTGCGTGAACACTCGAGCCCTCTTCACCGGCCCATTCAGGCCCCTCACGGTCCACGTTATCAGCCGGATTGGAGGGGCTCTCACCCCCTCTCACCCCCCCCCCCCCCCCCCCCCCCGACTAGCCATCTCCTTTTCTGGGCCAGTCCCGTGTCCACGCCTCCCTCATCCTCCAGTCCCCCAGACGGGGGGGCCCTGTCCCGACCACCTCTTCTGTATCCCATTCCCTTTCGGCCAGTGCAGCAGCAACCCTTTCCCCCCCCCTTCCCCCCCTCCCCTCCCCCCGCTAGGCCCCTGTCTAGCTTTTTTGCTCCCCCCATGTCACTCTCGTAAGTCAGCTGACGCCTGCTGACCCCGGCTTCCCCCACCGTCCCATTGACCTCCCCGTGTGGGAGTCTCCCAATCCATATGCATTCCTTCTTTCCCCTTCCCGCCTTTCTTCCCGCGCGTGGGAAAAAAAAACGCGCTTTCCAAAGCCCGCTCCGCCCCCTCTGGCGCTGCACCTGTCGCGGCCTTGTCTCTCTCCCCCAGCCCATGTAACATTTCCTGCGCGTGATTGACCCCCTATATACAACAACCATCACACATCAAACCTCAAACATCCCCCCCACCCTCACAAACCCTCAGTTCGAATACAACTTTTTGGTTTGTAAAAAGGTCCACGCCTTTTCAGGCGTTTCGAAGTAATAGTGTTGGCCCTTGTATGTGACCCACAGTCGCGCTGGCTGCAGCATTCCGAATTTCACTCCTTTCCGGTACAGCACCGCTTTGGCCCGGTTGAAACCCGCTCTCCGCTTTGCAACCTCTGTGCTCCAGTCCGGGTATATTCGGATCTCTGCATTGTCCCACTTACTGCTCCGCTCCTTCTTGGCCCATCTCAGGACCCACTCTCTGTCCGTGATCCGGTGAAACCTCACCACCATCGCCCTTGGCGGCTCATTTGCCTGGGGCTTCCTCGCCAGCACCCGATGTGCCCCGTCCAACTCCAGCGGCCTCGAAGGGGCCTTCGTGCCCATCATCGCCTCGAGCATCGTGCTCGCGTATGCCCCGGCATCAGCCCCCTCCACTCCTTCAGGGAGACCCAGGATCCGCAGATTCTTTCTCCTCGACCTGTTCTCCAGGTCTTCGAGTCTTCACGCCCACCTCTTGTGTAGCGCCTCGTTCTGCTCCACTCTCACCAACAGGCCCACGAGCTCATCCTCGTTCTGATTGACTCTTTTCTGTACCTCCTGGATCTTACATCTCCTTGCGCATCTCCTCGCGCTGCTCCTCGAAGCAGCGCTTGATGAACTCCTGCAGCTCCCCTTTGTCCCTGGCCGCCGCCATTTTGTTTTTCCCCCCTCGCTTCTCCCGTTGCTCCAGTGCCGCTTTTTTGGCCGTTGCACTTCTGGTCCGTTTCATAGAAGTTGGAGGGGGACCTCTCTCTTCCCTTCCCCACGGGTTGCGTCAAAAAAAAGTTCAGTTGGGGCTCCTCTAGCGAGCCCGAAAGTCCGTGGTAGCGGGAGCTGCCGAAACGTGCGGCTTAGCTCCGCATAGCCGCAACCGGAAGTCCACAACGACAAACCTGTCACCGCACCTGGACCAATTGAGTGGTTGTTGAGGGGCTAGCACCAGCGTCACTTGGAACAGATTCCAATGGGAAACAGTGCGGGATTCGCTGGATTCGCGATTGACACTCAGGAGGTTGACAAGCTGCATCCGGATGTACACACTTCACTCCCCACTCACACCATCCCAGCCAACAAGATGGCAGCAAGACGCACAGAACCAAGGTTCACAATCTGAACTTAAGACCTTCCTGGACACGGAGGAGGAGAGGCAGATGACCCTGTACCCGACCCAGGAAGGAGGCTGCCAGCCGCCACCGTCCACTGTGCCTGGGCGCAGGTGGCAGAGGTGGTCAACGCCACCAGCAACACCATCCACAACGGCCTGTCGTGCAGGAAGAAACTGCACAACGTCCTCAGGGCAGCCAGGGTAAGTAGTCAGCACTGAGCTCCTGACACCAACCCCGCCCCACACACCCGTGAGCCCAACCCAACCACCAGAAGAGGCACCCATACCGGCCACCGTGTCTGCGTACCCTGGCCACTGAGGCCACCAGCTACCTACCCCTTGGGCTCCTGTGTCCGACGGTCTCACATTGATGTTTTCTCTTTACCCCACCCCCCGACCCCCCACCCGAGGAGAAGGCTGCCCATAACCGCCGGAAGTGGGAGAAAACTGGAGGGGGCCGCCCGGACCTGCAGACCTTCACCGTAGCTGAGCAGTGGTCCCTGGACGTGGTCGGTGGCCCAGAGGAAAGGGAAGTAGTCGGGGTGGAGGTCGGCCGTGGGCAAGAAATTTGAGTTGCGATTCCCCATGAAACGTGGGTTAATCCGCCACCAACACCACCCCCACCCCCACACCACCCTCACCCTCACTCCACCCTCACCCCACACCACCCCCACCCCCACATCATCCTCACGCCACACCATCTCCACCCCCACACCACCCTCACCCTCACTCCACCCTCACCCCACACCACCCTCACCCCCACATAATCCTCACCCCACACCACCCCCACCCCCACCTTCACTCCCACACCACCCTCACCCCCACATCATCCTCACCCCACACCACCCCCACCCCACACCACCCTCATCCCACACCACCCCCACCCCCACACCACCCTCACTCCACCCTCACCCCCACATCATCCTCACCCCACACCACCCCCACCCCCACACCACCCTCACACCACCCTCACCCCCACCCCCACACCACCCTCACCCCCACACCATCCTCACCCACACATCATCCTCACCCCCACACCATCCTCACCCCCACACCCACCTTCATCCACACCCCCACCCTCACCCCCACATCATCCTCACCCCCACACCATCCTCACCCCACACCACCCCCACCCTCACACCCACACCACCCTCACCCCCACATCATCCTCACCCCCACACCATCCTCACCCCCACCCTGACCCCCACACCATCCTCACCCCCACCCTCACCCCCACACCATCCTCACCCCCACACCATCCTCACCCCCACCCTCACCCCCACACCACCCTCACCCCCACACCATCCACACCCCACACCACCCTCACACCATCCTCACCCCCACACCAACCCCACCCCCACCCTCACCCCATACCACGCTCACACACCCCTCACCCTCACACCACCCGCACTCCCACCCTCACCCCCACACCACCCTCACCCCCTCACCCCCACGCCACCCTCATCCCCAAACCAATCTCACCCTCACCCCCACCATCACCCCCACACCATCCTCACCCTACACCACCCGCACCCCCACCTTCACCCCCACACCATCCTCACACCACGCTCACCCCACCCTCACCCCCATACCACCCTAACACACCCCTCACCCTCACACCACCCTCACCCTACCCTCAGCCCCACACCACCCTCACCCCACCATCACCCCTCACCATCCTTAGACCACGCTCACCCCACCCTCACCCCCACACCATCCTCACCCTCTCACTACCTCACTCCCACACCACCCTCGCCCCCACACCACCCCCACCCCCACCCCCACTTTAACCCTACACCACCCTCACACCCCCACCATCCCCACACCACCCCCACCCTCATCCCACACACCACCCTCACCATCATCCCCACACCATCCTTACCCCCACACCACCCTCACCCCCACCCTCACCCCCACAACACTCTCACCCCCACACCAATTTCACCCCCACACCACCCTCACCTGCACTCTCATCCCTACCCCACCCTCACCCCTACCCTCACCCCACACCACCCTCACTCCCACCCTCACCCCGCACACCACCCACACCGCCACACTACCCTCACCCCGCACCACACTCAACCCCAGCCCGCGGCCTTGTCATGCGTCTTGTCTTGTATCTTGCAGGACCTGCTAGCAAAATGGGCAGGTCCATTTGGTGTCCGCCACCCCCAGCCTGTGCCACAGCCTGAGTCCCCCTGTGTGCCCAGCGACGAGGCAGCAACACGGACAGGAGCCCTCGACCAGAAACCCAGGACACCCCAGAGCAAGAGCCTGAGGATGACAGTGATTTCCCGTCACAGCGTCTCCAACACCCTCCACCATCCCAGAGACGCTCACCTCAGTTGGGCACTTTAGAGAAGACGCTCCAGGGACACTGTCTCGTGTGCACCACACAGCTGATCCGGTACATCAGGAGGAGGTAGGAACATTCGAGGGGGCGGACGGTCGGAGGGCAGGTCGGCTCCAGAGGCTAACTGCCGTCCAGACGGGTTTCGGGCTTCTGGAACGGACGGTCCCATCGATAGTGGAGATACAGTCGCAGAGCCAGGGACTGCATGAGGGGTTGCCCTATCACAGACAGCCATGTGCCAGAGCCTTTTGGACATTGCAGCGGCGCTCCTGAACGTAGCCCAGTCACAGCGGGTCATGACTGACAACATCGGCAGTATTGCCCAGGCTCTGGCCGACATGGCGCAGACGCAGAGGGAGGTGGCCCAGTCCCAGAGGGAGATGGCACACTCCCTGTGCTCCATGGCTGCGAACATGCAGACCCTGGTCAAGACCAGAGCTGGCCTCCAGGACTGGCAGCGCCAGGTGGCAGGGGAGCCTCAGGGGCTAACTCCGCTCGCCCTCCGGTCCCATAGAGAAGTCAGGGGGCCATCGGGTACCCCGAGTAGGAGGGGGTGATGGGGCCCGTCCCAGTGACTCCCGCAGGGAAGGTGCCAGAACAACGCAGCATCTCGGACTCCCCCCCCCCCCTGTCCCTGGTTCATCTGGTGGGCAGCGACACATTCATCTGGTGGGCGGCACGACGCTACCTCAGACACTCAGGCAGCAGCTGGGCCCGTCCAACACCGGTCGCCCCAGATGATGGCCACCAAGGGGGACCCAGGTCGCAGGGCGTGAATCACAGCAGTCAACCTCCACTCCTGCTGTACCACCTGGAGAACCACATAGATGTAGCGTTGGGGCCCGTAAGGCCAAAAGGTTAGACACCAGTTAAGTTGGGAGGGGTTTAGTTATATAGGCTAGGGCACTAATCTATATATATTTGTGCACATTAAACACCTGTTCACACTGTTACAACCTGCCTCAGTGCTCTGTCAGATGGATGTGAGGTTTTTTTTTATCATAGAATTTACAGTGCAGAAGGAGGCCATTCAGCCCATCGAGTTTGCACCGGCTCTTGGAAAGAGCACCCTACCCAAGGTCAACATCTCCACCCTATCCCCATAACCCAGTAACCCCACCCAACACTAAGGGCAATTTTGGACACTAAGGGCAATTTATCATGGTCAATCCACCTAACCTGCACATCTTTGGACTGTGGGAGAAAACCGGAGCACCCGGAGGAAACCCACGCACACACGGGGAGGATGTGCAGACTCCGCACAGACAGTGAGCCAAGCCGGAATCGAACCTGGGACCCTGGAGCTGTGAAGCAATTGTGCTATCCACAATGCTACCATGCTGGGCTGGTCTGTGCCAGAGAGGGGGCATTGGGGTTGGGAGGCGGTGGGGGTGTGATGGGCAGATGTAATGGGTGGACTGGGCTCGCACCCCAGGGATCCGTTGGGGCCATGTGATGGAATGGCCAGCTCGCATGCAGGGGCCACCCTGGTGGACGGTGAAAGTGTTACCGTGGGACGGAGTCAGACATTGGCGAGCGAAGCAGAGAACCAGAGCTCATCACAGCGGGTTGTCATCATCCTCCATCCCATGGACCAGACCCGACGTTACTGCCAACCCAGGAGCCCTACCACATAATGCGGCAGCTATGTATCACAGAGGGGGTTGCAGGTGAGGGGGGTGGTCCGGGGTGGGTGGGTGCGGGGGTGGGATACAGTATCTGTGCCCCTGGCCAGTCCACGCCACCTAGTCGATCAGAGCGCCCCGTGCACCTTGGCTCTGGCGCACACATCGTGCGGCCTCCCATTTCTGCCTGGGCCCCATGTCCTGCCCATCCTTGCTCGCCCCTGCACCCTCTTCATCGGAGGAGACCTGGCATTCATCATCCTCCTCCAACACGTCGCCCCTCTGCTGCGATGCGGGCGCCCCTCTCAGCGTCATACTCCAGGCTTCTGAACCGCATCTTCAGGACGCCGAACCACCGCTAGATCACAGACCTGGTCGCTGTCTAGGTGTCATTGTGGCAGGTCTCGGCGTTGGCCTGTGGCCTCCGGATAGGTATCATCAGCCAATACCGCAGCGGATACCTCCTGTCGCCCAGGAGCCATCCCCCCAGCCGGGGGCGTCTCGAACATGTCACGAATTGTCAAATGTGTCAGGATGAAGCCGTCGTGCACACTGCCCAGCTATTGGGCGCAGACGTGCTGGTCACATATGAGCTGCACATTCATCGAGTGGAACCCCTTTCGGTTTGTGTAGAGCGGCCTGTCATCTGCAAGTGCTTGTAGGGTGACATGCATCCCGTCGATCACCCCCTGGACCTGGGGCATGTCGGTGATGGCCGCGAACCCCACTGCCTGGTCATCCTGGTGGGCTCGGTCCACATTGACATGGCTGTATTGTGCCGATTGGGCATTTAGGGCGTCCATGAGGGAGCAGATACACCTATGAGATCCTGGACAGGTCCTCACTCAACGCCTGGAAGGACCCCATGGCATAAACGTTCAGGGTGGCTGTCACCTTGACGGCCACTGGGAGCGGGTGTCTTCCCCCATTCCCCCGAAGTGCTAGGTGTGCCATGTTCTGGCAGATCTGTCGCACTGTCTCTCTGCTCAGCCAGAGTCTTTAACGGCATGCCTGGTCCGGCAGGTCCTCGAATGACAGGCACTACCGGTGCACGCGCGGCCTCATGGGGCGTCTCCTTTGCCCCTCCTCCTCCTCGGCCTGTTGGGCAGCCGGCTCTCCATCCTGGGCACCTGTTTCTCTGGGGCAGGCTCTGCTGCTGAATGCTCCGCTGCTACAACTTCCTCCTCGAGCAGCTCCAGCTCGTTCAGCCACAGGCGTCTCCCAGGGCTGGGGCGGCCAGGACTAAGCCACCATTGCTGGTTGTATTCTGCAGGGGGCGAAAGGCCAACATATTAGCATGGTGCATACCCCCGTGCCCAACCATGTCCAACAGGCTACATGGTGCCCCTGTCGACACTGTGGACCCTGCTCCCGCATATTCCCCCCCCCCCCCCCCCAATCCCGCACTCATGGTCTCGATGGTGCCCATCTCTAAATTGTCTAAATCCTTGTACTGGTAAGTAGAAATTTCCACAAATTAAATATTAGGAAGACTGACGAAATTGTCATTGGTCATTGCTACACATTCTCAGCCGCCAACTCTGTTCCTCTCCCTAGAAGCTGCCTGAGGGCGAACCAGACCCTTGCCAACATTGGTGTCATATCTGACCTTGTGGTGAGCTTCTGACCATACATCCACACCACCACTAAATCCTACTTCCACTTCTGTAACAGCAACCAAGTTGTTACCTGCCTCAGCCTATTTGTTCCATAGAATCCCGACTGTGCAGAAGGAGACCATTTGGCCCATCGAGTCTACCCTGATCCTCCTGAAGGGCATCCTGCCTCGGCCAACTCCCCCGCCCGATCCCCGTAACCCTATCTAACCTGCATATCCTTGGACATTAAGGGCAATTGATCATGGCCAATCAATCTAACCTGCATATCTTTGGACTGTGGGAGGAAATCAGAGCACCCGGAAGAAACCCACGCAGACACGGGTGTGGTGTTGGGTGCTCTGAGGTACAGACGAACCAACACGGTTGCGATTGGTACAACGCAGTTTTATTCCAACTAGTTATTTACACATCTGACTTGGTACTCAGCACGTGGTGACTGTGTGAGTGTCTTGTTAATGAGGTCCTGGCCTTGTCCTGTCTCCAGATGGACTAGCCAGCAGGTGTCGTGTTTCTTGTCTTATACTGTGTCTGCTCTTGTCTGTGATTGGCTGTCGTGTTATGTGTGCTAATTGGTCTGTTGGTCTGTCTATCATGATGTGTGTGTTGTGATGTGTGTTTGAATATCATGACAACGGGGAGAAAGTGCAAACTCCACCCAAGTCCAGAATCGAACCTGGGTTCCTGGTGTGAGGCAGCAGTGCTAACCACCTCATGCTGGTTACCTCCAGACTTGGTTTCCAACAAACTTTAGTTGGCCTACCTCATTCTACCTTTCTTAAATTTGAAGTCATCCAAAGCTTTGCTGTTCTTACTTGCCCCATTCACCCATCATCCCGTGCAGGTGACCTACATTGGCCCCTGACTAAACAACGCCTCAATTCCAACGTTCTCATTCCTGTTTTCAAATGCCTGTTTGGCCTCGCCTTTCTCTATTTCTGTCATATTTTTCAGCCCTCGAGATATCTGTAGTCCTATAAATTTGCTCTCCTGTACACCTCCAATTTTCATTGCTCCGTGCTGGCTGTGCCTTTAACTGTCTATGCCTTAAATCCGGCAATTCCCTCCCTACACCTCTCTGCCTCTCTAGTTGCCTTTCCTCCTTGAAGACGTTCCTTAAAATTGACCTCTTTAACCAATATAATACCACATTATCTTACACGGTGTCAAATATTGCTTTATAATGCTGTGTGAATTAACACCTTGGGACATTAAATGTGCTGAATAATTATAAATTGTTGTGTAGAAATATTTTAATTTGTTTTGATGACAGAGCTTACAATCTAAGGGTGGGATCGGACGGGAAAGGTTTGAATTGTCTTTTCTGGCGGGTTTTGCTGAGAGTTTCCCCAGGCTCTGGTGGTTTCCCCACTGCTATCTAACCACACTTAGAAACGTCTCCACTGAATCAGAAACTTCTCCACGGAATCACACCCTAAGTGTCGCGAGCTTCCCGACGCTTGGCCCGGCGAGGCCATCACCGGTATCAAACATTAATTGGTCAACTTAACGAGGCCCCACGGGCTTCACGCTGCAAATGATGGTTCCACCGGGACCGGGACCGCCAGCCTCCTGCTAACAAGTGGAGGCAGAACTTAACCGGCTCCCCCAGAGCAAACCCCACAGCCATACCACCGAGGAGACCAGCCCCACGATTCGGGAATGCCGAACTGGCCAGGTTGTTGGACAATGTCAAGACCAGACGGGATGCCCTGTTCCCCCGAGGGGCTCGGAGGGTTAGCCAAAGGGCAGCCAGTGCCACCTGGGAGGAAGTGGCAGCGACCATCAGCTCGGGGAGCATCACGAGGAGGATTTGCACCTAGTGCCATAAGAAGATCAGAGATCCCCACCAGGCCACATGGGTGGGTTGGCAGCAGCCCCCTGGCATCCCCCCACAAGCATACACCTGGCACCGCCCCCGCCCAGCACCGTACCATCCCCCGGCCCACCCATGTCCAGCAATGCCACCCACATCAGGCCCCCACTATACTTCCCCCCCCATCCCCATGATGAACGAAGCATTCTGCTCACGATGCCCCTCTGAGACCTTGCAGGAGAAGTTGGCCCACAACAAATGAGAGAGGGTCCAGAGGGACAGCGGGGGGCTGGACATCAGAGTCTTCATCCCCGATGAGGAACGGGCCCTGGAGGTCACAGGGGTGACCAAGGACAGATCGATCACCGACATAGAGGTTGGCATATGTCGCAGAGGTAAGGATCCACCAGCACCCACCCAGATGACCAGGCACACGTGAGTTGGCCCTTCCCTCCCACTGACCACATGTCCATTCTACCGTGCCAACCCAAAGCCACCCTACGGCGTGGCGATGGCGGCCAACTGCTCCCCCAAGTTCCACCCCCCTGACAACAGTGTGTCTCGGAGTCACCCGGAACAGGGTGGCACAGCGGGGCATGTGCCACTGGCAAGTGGGCCGGGGCTCTCCGGTCCCAGCGGCCCCGGGGGCATTGAAGGCCACAAGACACGATAAGCAGCAGGCTCTCTCCACCACTGATGTGCATCCTGGGGAGACACCTAGATGCAGCGGTAGAGCTAGGAAGTCGAGGATCACTGAGAGGGCTCTGCTGGGGGAGGGGGGGGGATAAGTTGGGGAGGGTGGGAAAAGGGGGGGAAAGGGGTGGGGGGAGGGGATGGGAGGGTTGGGGCATGTGGGGCAGCACCATCGGGGGTGAGGGGCAGTGGGGACAGATATGTAATGAACATTGTACCTGAGAAATATGACGCCTCTGGCACTTTCTCCCGAAATTCGGGCTGACCACCGATCCCCTGCCCCAGTTCTCTGGGAATGGCGGCCCAGGATTCAACCCCAATACCCCCTGCCCAGCAAACACTCACTCAGACTATGGCATAGATTGAGGAGCACCAGTTCTCAGCTCTCAGCAGGTTATCGACACACCCCTGCCTTCAATAGTGACCTGCTGACAGTGCCAACATAGTCCCATCACCCTGGAGTGATGTTACACAGACCCTGGAGTGTGGATCAGGGTGACTGGGGTGGGGCGGAAAGGGAGAGGGAGGGGGGAAGAGGGGAAGGGGAGAGGGAGGAGCAGGGAGGTGAAGTGGGGATGCAATGTAGGATGAGGCCATGGTGAGCCTCTGGGAGGTGTACTGCAGGGCACCAACAGAGCGGTCGAGGCATTGGAATCTCATTTTGAAGAGTCCTATGCACCGCTCAGTGACAGCCCGTGTTGCCGCATGGCCTTGTTGTATCAGGTCTCTGCACCGCTCAGTGACAGCCCGTGTTGCCGCATGGCCTTGTTGTATCAGGTCTCTGCACCGCTCAGTGACAGCCCGTGTTGCTGCATGGCCTTGTTGTATCAGGTCTCTGCACCGCTCAGTGACAGCCCGTGTTGCCGCATGGCCTTGTTGTATCAGGTCTCTGCACCGCTCAGTGACAGCCCGTGTTGCTGCATGGCCTTGTTGTATCAGGTCTCTGCATCGGTCTCCGTCCAAAGTGCTGGCATATGAGCCTGGTTCTCAGCGGGTAGCCCTTATTCTCCAGGAGCCAACAGGCCATCTTGGGGTGGTCCTCAAAGAGGCCGGGAACATCCGACTGCCCCAGGATGTAGCTGCCGTGCACACTCCCTGAGAAGCGTGCACACACGTGTATGATCTTCAGGTGGTGGCTACACATGAGCTGGATGTTCAGGGACTGCAGCCCCTTACTGTTGATGAAGGACACACCCTGATGGCCCGGTGAGCACAAGGCGACAAGCAGGCTATCTATCAGTCCCTGGACCTGCGGCATCCCGGAGATGGCAGAGAACCCTGCTGCCCGGAAATTTTGTTGGGTCTTGTCAGTGTCAAACTTTATATAGTTTGCTGCCCGCACAAAGAGGGAACCTGTGACCTCACCTTGCCGACTACCTGGAGCAGGTATCCTCCTCCTCCACATGGTGCCAAGTCCGCAAAGACATGGCACAGGTGCTGCACCATCCCATTATTGAGGCGGAGCCTCCTGCGGCACACACTCTCCGTCATCTGTTCGAAAGACCAGCGACACCTGTAGACCTTGGCCCATTGCCGGCCTCCCCTCTGGGTCCCTCCCTGGCCTGATGGGCAGCCAGGTCCACAGGGTGTAGGACAAGGCCATGCACATGAGCCACCGCCTCGAGCTATGTTGATGCTGCTGCCGCTGCCTACTCTGGCGTCCGGCCGCCTGGTCCGCCAGTGGCATTGCGAGGGCAGCTTCCGCGAGGTCCCAGATATCATCCATCTCATATATTGTCTGTAAGGATTTGGAGAGGCTGTGAGACTGACAACCAGTGATGTCCTCCACCCCGGGACCCTCCATTCCTCCATCGCTCCACCCCTCCCCCCACCCCCCATAACCCCTGCCATCCAACATGCCCAGCCCACGCAGCCCAGGCCACAGCGGGGGCTCCTGGTCATTGGACCCCACAGTAGGAACCATAGACACCAATGCATAACGTTACCTGGACCAGGCACTGATCCCCACCCCAGTGCACACACCCGCCCTCTGGTCACTGTGATGTCCCCAGTGCCAGGGTCCAGCCCCTGGCTGTTCGGATGTTGGCTGCTGCATCCATGGTGTTGCTTCCTGCAGTGCTTCAGTCACAGTGTCCGGGCACCACAGTCTGATTGGGATGCTAGGCGCCGACATCCAGGAATCCACTCTGATTCCCAATTCCCTATCAACAAAATAGCTTTCAGCCGGGCGGCCAGAGGCCTCCACGGTCTGTAGGAGCCATGGGTGGTTAGTGGGACAGACAGGCAGGGGCTGGGGTTGTCCCTGTAATGGCTACACACGATCCAGGAGGTGGCATGTCGGACCTGAAGGTGCTGAGACACCCCATCCCCAGCCCAGGGTCGAACCCCCCCCCCCCCCCCACCCACTCACCGATAGCAGCCCACACCGATCAAGGCTGCCTCTCCCCCCCACCAAACACTTGGGCAGCAGTGCCAGTGCCTGGGACTCACTGCGTGGGAGCGAAGATGTCTACTCACCTCCTCAGATCCCCACAACAGCCTTTCTGCCAGCTTCACGCTTTTAAAAAGTTAAAAAGTACTAATCGGCACCCACATGGCCACTTGCTGGGAAGGCGGTTAGATCACGAGTGGCTGGTAGATCGGGGGTCGTCCCTTTAATTGTATGGAGATTAGCCTTAAGTGGTGATTATTGCTTTCTCGCCATGCCACGGGATCCTGATTTCGCCAATGGGAGCGGGTCGGTTAGATCGCAAACTTATCGGGGCCCGACATGGTTGTCGATTTTGACCTCTGCCACGATCTAACGGCTGCGTTACACTCCTGTTCAAGCGCACATGGCCATTACATCGCATCTAAAGTCACTTTTAGGGGCCCTGGGGAGTTTCTCCCTGGTCAAGCCCACATTTATAAAATTATTTTCATCACTGGGGAGCTGAACTCATTGGCCTGACCAGTTGCTCAGAGATCAGGCCACCATTTTGAAATTGTGCCCCAATCTCCAAGTAAGCTTGAGGGTCCCCCACATGCCCCACTCATGGGCAATGTCACTTCTCACACACATGGACACTACCCCACACCCCCCAAGTGATGACACCCTGCAATGTGGTCACTGAGGGTCCCCCTATTCAGACCTTCTCACATCCCCTTTCGGGCCCCCACCCTTCCAAGATCTCAACCCTTCACCCCCAATCTTCCGCAGGCCCGCTCATACCCGCCCTTTACACTCCCACCCTTCACATCCTCCCTCCACCCACCTTTCATGCGCATGTTTACCTCTCAGGCCATGATCCTTGGCAGTGCCACCCTGGCATCTGGGCACCCTGGCACTGCCACCCTGACACTCTGGCAGTGCTCCTGCCAGTTTGGCAGTGCCACCCAGGGACCTTGGCAATGCTGGTGTGGCAGTGCCAAGGTGCTAGCCTGGCAGTACCAAGGTGTCCATGTTTAAGTGGGAGATCCAGGGGGCCACCCTGCCCTTTTCCTGCCCACTCCGAGCCTCCATTGGCCTGTGAGACCCCCCAGGTCCCAATCTGCCTGGTCCACGTTTGTGCGAACCGGTACTGAACGGCACCCGTTGGGGACTCCTTTGGGAGGTCAGTAGATGCTGGGAGCCTGATAGCTCCTTTACCAGCATGCCTAAGTGGGCTTTCAACCTATTTAGGTGTGCGAGGCTTACCAGCTATCGGGAAGCCTGCGGGAGGCCTCTCATGGCATTACAGGCCGCATCACGTTCTGTTTTGAAACCTCGCTTGAATATTATCATTGTAATTGAAGTTTTCAGTGACTGCTTCAGATCGGGGAGCGGGAATTCAGAACTTGCCATTGGCAAGCTGAGTAAACACGATTTGTGTGTCAACAGCTGTATAGATTATCACCAAATCATAGGGGTAGGTATTAGTACCTCTGCCGCGGAAATCATAACATTCCACACCATAGCACATATGTACAACACTGAGAAAGTGTTCCCTCCCTCACATTTAGTGCATATTGTCTTTCACAAGCAATCTTGCTTGATTTATGACATTGCAGAGTCATCTTTCATTGCCTGATGTTGTAACAATGGACAGCCTTGGGTTTTGGAAGTCACAGAGTTGTTTACAATGTCCCACTAACAGCAATACAGGTACAGGAATACAGGTTATTAATCAGTAATAATGGCAGGGAAGAATTCAACAAATAAGTTCTCTCATTCTCATGTTACACATGAAACCTCTTGTGAAAAGCTTTGCTTTAACTGGCAGGCAAACATACGTAACTTTAAATAAATGACATGTCATAATGCAATACTGGGCTAGTGGTTGCTCAATTTAAGGCCTACCAGTGACATTCATCTCTCTTTGTCTCACCTTCTACCCACCTTTGTTAGTCTTCTTTCCCTCCAGAATTGAGAATCATGCTTTCAATGTAGCAAGATTCCACCTTCCCCTTTCTGTGTCTATTTCCCCCCCTTTGTGTTACCTGCTCACTCGCTGATTTTTTTCCCTTGTAGAGAAACATCTTCAAAGTAAAAGGCGAAAAATTATCTTTGTTACTGTTATTAGTCATATGGCCACTTCATTTATCATTACCAATCACTCTTTCATCTTAATTTGGTTCTCTTTTTTTCACTTTGTTTCATGACTCACTGTTTTCTTTTTCTATTTTTCAAACTTCTGATATGGTGGCCATGAAGGACACAGGGGGGTCGTCAATAGATCTCCCCGCGGCTTCATGGAATATGAATTCCCCTATTAAGCACGCAGGTGCTCGGCCTGCTGCTTCAGCTTGGGCCATTATCCTGTAGGTCTCCGAGCTTGGACTTATGTGCTGTAAGCCACGGCAACTGCTCTTTACTTTAACAAAATTGTACTGGAAGACTGGCCTTGGCGAGGTTATTACAAATTCTCTCTCTCCTCTCCTCATAACGTTGCATTATTTCTGTAATAATGCACTTTCACAGACTTCATTAATGAACACAAAAGGTATTTATTAACAAGAATTGGACACTGGCTGCACGGCAGAAGCTCACTCCCAAAATGTCTCTGCCTTGGAGCCATTCTTGACATAGAGCGATTCTATACTCTGAGTCTTCATTGGTCACCCCTGGCAGGTGACCTTTACTCTGCTGTGTTGCCCTTAAAGGGACAATCACCACAATTTCCCATTCGATGCTATGGCTCAATAAGAGGTTAACTCTCCAGCACAGACCGATATGTTAGCCTCCATTTTAAGTCAGGCACATAGAACATATAGAACGATACAGCGCAGTACAGGCCCTTCGGCCCACGATGTTGCACCGAAACAAAAGCCATCTAACCTACACTATGCCATTATCATCCATATGCTTATCCAATAAACTTTTAAATGCCCTCAATGTTGGCGAGTTCACTACTGTTGCAGGTAGGGCATTCCACGGCCTCACCACTCTTTGCGTAAAGAACCTACCTCTGACCTCTGTCCTATATCTATTACCCCTCAGTTTAAAGCTATGTCCCCTCGTGCTAGCCATTCCCATCCGCGGGAGAAGGCTCTCACTGTCCACCCTATCTAACCCCCTGATCATTTTGTATGCCTCTATTAAGTCTCCTCTTAACCTTCTTCTCTCTAACGAAAACAACCTCAAGTCCATCAGCCTTTCCTCATAAGATTTTCCCTCCATACCAGGCAACATCCTGGTAAATCTCCTCTGCACCCACTCCAAAGCTTCCACGTCCTTCCTATAATGCGGTGACCAGAACTGTACGCAATACTCCAAATGCGGCCGTACCAGAGTTTTGTACAGCTGCAATATGACCTCATGACTCCGGAACTCAATCCCTCTACCAATAAAGGCCAACACTCCATAGGCCTTCTTCACAACCCTATCAACCTGGGTGGCAACTTTCAGGGATCTATGTACATGGACACCTAGATCCCTCTGCTCATCCACACTTCCAAGAACTTTACCATTAGCCAAATATTCCGCATTCCTGTTATTCCTTCCAAAGTGAATCACCTCACACTTCTCTACATTAAACTCCATTTGCCACCTTTCAGCCCAGCTCTGCAGCTTATCTATGTCCCTCTGTAACCTGCTACATCCTTCCGCACTGTCGACAACACCACCGACTTTAGTGTCGTCTGCAAATTTACTCACCCACCCTTCTACGCCCTCCTCTAGGTCGTTGATAAAAATGACAAACAGCAACGGCCCCAGAACAGATCCTTGTGGTACACCACTTGTAACTGAACTCCATTCTGAAGATTTCCCATCAACCACCACCCTCTGTCTTCTTTCAGCTAGCCAATTTCTGATCCACATCTCTAAATCACCCTCAATCCCCAGCCTCCGTATTTTCTGCAATAGCCTACCATGGGGAACCTTATCAAACGCTTTACTGAAATCCATATACACCACATCAACTGCTCTACCCTCATCTACTTGTTCAGTCACCTTCTCAAAGAACTCGATAAGGTTTGTGAGGCATGACCTACCCTTCACAAAGCCATGCTGACTATCCCTGATCATATTATTCCTATCTAGATGATTATAAATCTTGTCTCTTATAATCCCCTCCAAGATTTTACCCACAACAGACGTGAGGCTCACCGGTCTATAGTTGCCGGGGTTGTCTCTACTCCCCTTTTTGAACAAAGGGACCACATTTGCTATCCTCCAGTCCTCTGGCACTATTCCTGTAGCCAATGGTGACATAAAAATCAAAGCCAAAGGCCCAGCAATCTCTTCCCTGGCTTCCCAGAGAATCCTAGGATAAATCCCATCAGGCCCTGGGGACTTATCTATTTTCAGCCTGTCCAGAATTGCCAACACATCTTCCCTACGTACCTCAATGCCATCTATTGTAATAGCCTGGGTCTCAGCATTCTCCTCCACAACATTATCTTTTTCCTGAGTGAATACTGACGAAAAATATTCATTTAGTACCTCGCCTATCTCTTCAGACTCCACACACAACTTCCCATCCCTGTCCTTGACTGGCCCTACTCTTACCCTAGTCATTCTTTTATTCCTGACATACCTATATAAAGCTTTAGGGTTTTCCTTGATCCTACCTGCCAGAATTGGGATATACAGGAGTCAAGATTTACACAAACTGTCTGACTCCCTGCAGCGAGAGACATTGAAGAATTTTACTCCCGGGGCTCATTTAAATGATTTGAAGAGGAATCCCACCTAAACACAGGTGAAATATTCTTCCACAAGAAAACTTGCAAGAAGTTAAAAAATGAAGTTTACCTGGGCCTCTTTCGACCATGCTAGGTCTTATGAGGAAAGGTTGAGGGAGCTAGGGCTTTTCTCTTTGGAGCGGAGGAGGATGAGAGGTGACTTAATAGAGGTTTATAAGATGATGAGGGGGATAGATAGAGTGGATGCTCAGAGACTATTTCCTCGGGTGAATGTAGCTATTACAAGGGGGCATAACTATAAGGTTCAGGGTGGGAGATATAGGAGGGATGTCCGAGGTAGGTTCTTTACTCAAAGAGTGGTTAGGATGTGGAATGGACTGCCTGCTGTGATAGTGGAGTCGGACACTTTAGGAACTTTCAAGCGGTTATTGGATAGGCACATGGAGCACACCAGAATGACAGGGGGTGGGATAGCTTGATCTTGGTTTCAGACAATGCTCGGCACAACATCGAGGGCCGAAGGGCCTGTTCTGTGCTGTACTGTTCTATGTTCTATGGTGTTGTCGTCTGTCACATTTTATTGTTGAATCAGGCTCTGAACATCACTGTCAAAACCAGCAGATAAAATTGTGTTGGGATTTGAATTTCAAGTTCGGACTCTGAAATATCAAGGTTCATGAGACTCCCACATGCCTGAGGCGACAACCCTGATGCTGCCAGAAACCTGGCAGTTAAAATGGCAGCGGGAATGAAGGAGTCATGAATGAAGTGTCTGATCACCAGTTTAACCATCCAATCAACACTGATGGAGGAGGCCCTGGGAGGAACTTTCTTTTGGCTATTTTCGAATAAATGAGTGGGGCAGAGATCTAGGCTAAATGATTTTAAAAATGGGAAAAGGGTAGCTTTTTAAAAAATAGTGGGAAGTATTTACACTGACTATGTTGCATTCTGTTAGACCTCCTAACACCCATTAAACACAGGCACTTGTTAAACTACAGCATTTTCTGCTACTTGAAATGAAATTTTGTTGGTTAATCAATAAAATACGTGAATTTATTATGAAGTAAATCTCACATTGAATTTAGTAAGAAAGTGAAATATGACCAATTGGGAAATAAAGGCATAAAATATTGGTATCTCAAAGTATAAATAACAAAAGTATAATGGACCCTGAAAAACATGGAGGATCCTGGGAACCAGAGATTTCCCTTTTGAGGTTGATAAGCTATGTTAAGAGGTTTTATTATGTGTTCATTTAATATGTTAGCCTAGAAATGTGCAGACATGGCCAAGACATTTGTATGAAATGATTTTGTCTGCTCTTTTAACAGAGATGTTAACCCATTTCGGATTAATACCTCCATTAAAACAGCAGACAAAGTCATTTTGCACAAATGTTTTAACCACATGTACACATTTCCAGGCTGTAAATTGAACACTTCATAAAAAACTTTTAAAATAGCTTACCAACCTCTGCAAAAACTCTTGAGCTTATATGCGTGAGGTACATTATTAATGTGGGCAAGGCAAGATAACACAGTTGACTGAGTGGCTGTTTGGGACAGAAGGACTTGGGCTTGAATTCTCGCACAATTCTCCCAAAATGAAGACCACGTCATAGGCTGTGGGGTCAGAGAGAGGGCACTGCATGCAAAGTTCTGTTCCAGTATCTCCTGGTCATAAATCAGTGCAACATTTAGTAAGCACTTCACACCCAATGGAGACCAAACCTCCCCAGGTAATCTTTCTCTTCACCAGGTTTTTACGTTAGGTATATCATTTACATCTATTATTTCCCACAGAAATACAAGACTAAGTTCAAAATGACAGAGCTTTTGTGTTTAACTGCCGTTATTATTAAAGGCTGTGCCGTTAAAAGCATCTGGTACGAATAAAAGCTGACTCTTCAGGTGACCAGCAGTGCAAGGATTACAGCTTATTCTAATTAATCATGATTTATAGCCAATTATGGGTCAATACATTAATAGTTTGTTCTTTGCCCTTTTTTTATGGGCATTTGCTTCCTCAGTTCCCAAAAGAAACATGCTGGGTATTGTGGAAAAATCAAAAAATTATATAATTTGACTTGAGTTGTGGCGGAAAGGAACAAAAGGTCTGAGTGAAAGTTCAGGTAAAGATTTTGACACATGACCACTGTCTCCTGGTAATGTGCAGACTTCAAAGGCTGAGACAGGCAGTTGTTCAAGATTCCAAAAAGTGGTCTTCATTAAACAAAGCAGGGAAAATGTGAAACAGATGATTGATTATTACAGTGCTGCCCTTGAAATGCCTACTACACTGAATGTAAGGAATTCCACATGTTCAGGAGCTTTACAACCAACAGAGCAGGGGTGCAATCTCTCTACAGGTCCCAGTCCATTGCCAACAGATTCATAAAAACGAAGTCCAAATTATATATTGCTGTTATGCTCCGTGTGGAGCGGGTAACCATTTCCTCTTTCCCTTCTCAGTCCATTTAACCCTTCAAAGGCAAGATCCTCAGACCCTTGGTTAAGACTGTAGCCCTGCAGCATGCGGGCTATGGGCTGAGCATGAAAGATTTTTTCAGTGAAGTCGCTGCAGACAGTAACTAGTTATAAAACAGAGTGGGCGGGATTCTCCATCAGCTGACGCCAAAATTGGGGCATGCGATCGGGCGGAGAATAGCTCCCGACGCAGAAATCGCGGCAGGCGCCGGTTTGATGCCGAATCGCGATGCTCCGCCTCCTCAAAAACGGTGTCAATGCGATCATTAGTGGGCCCACCCTCAATTCTCCGCCTCCTATGGGCTGAGTTCCCGACGGCGTGGTCCACGTGTGCTCTCACATATCGTGAACCTGGCGTGGTGGCTGCTGAGAGAGGGTGAGGGCGTACGGACAGTGTCCAGCACCGCCATACTTTGCCGACAGTCATGCCGCTGGCCGGGAGGTGTCTGCCAGGGCTGGGGGGAGTACTGGTAAGTGGCCAGGAGGTGCGCTGTGAGGTCAGGGTGGATGGGTATGCAACACCATTACCGCAGCCGGCAAGGCAGCCATGTGGCTGCGCATGCCACTGACAGCCGTGGTGCCCTGGGTCGTATAGGTGACCCCCTGGGATACCCCCCTGGGTGCCCTCTGGCCCCAGCCGACCCATCATGTTTGGGCGCTCCAGCACAACTGTACCATCTTTTCGGCCCCGATCAGTATGTGTGGGGAGTGTATTGTTTAAGCGTGGCTGCAGCTTGTCAGCCCTGCGAGTATCCATCCTGGACCCGGTTTTTAGTGTGGTTCGCTGGTGTTGCATGCGGCGTTGGTGCTAGGCCCTCACTGGTGGCAGAATTGGTGCAGGTGTGGCACCGATGTTTCTGATTTGGAGGTCTCCATTGGCATCAACACCCAGGAACGGAGAATCTGGGCCCGTGTATTTATTGTGAACAACACTGAAGCAGATTGCAGCATTATATCTTTCAGGATGTGTTCATTTTTTGATAGTACACAAAAAATATTCCATAGGCAGATGTTTATATCTCCTGAAGAGTAAACAAAAAGCAAAGGGGAACATTTTGGAGTTTATCATGGCTCTTTGCCAATTGGCAAGAGCTAGTGTGGCTAGACAGAATTTTGTGTTTATGAGTAAAGTTAAAAACAAGTAGATGGTAATGGAGAAAGATTTTGCTGCCAGCAGTGAAATAATCTTCCCCAAGCATGGCTGAGAATGTGACATGAGGCAAACATTTCATTCAGTCATTCTGATTGGGATGGCATGGTGAATGAGGGTTGGAAAATGTTTTGTCTTTCCTGGCCACTCCTATTGCATATCTGGTGGTAGCCTGATGGAAAGCTCAGAACCCACATAGCTTAGGTCCTTGCATTGCATGTGACGTCCTCATTCACCCGTCCTTTACAAGACAATTGACGCAGCTGGAAGTGAGGGCTTCCTACGCCAGGCACTCACATATCTCAGAGGGATGTGACTTACAATTGACGCAGGGCATGACCGGGGAGAACAGGGGCGGGATTCTCCAATAATGGGGCTATGTCCCCACGCCAGCGCGAAAAGCAGCGCCAACCACTCCACGTCAACGGTTCCTGGTAATGAGGAATGCTCCCCCTCCTGGCGCTGGAGTGGTCCCCGCAGCTCCAGCTGGCGCGGAACGGCCTGCGTGAGTTCGCACACGCGTGGTACGGCCGGCGTGATTCCGTGCATGCGCGCTATGGCCGGCGTGATTCCGTGCATGCGCAGGGGTTCCCTTATCTGCGCCGGCCCCCGGGCAATATGGCAGAGCCTTACAGGGGCCCGACGCGGAGGAAGATAGGCCCCCACGGAACCAACCCGCCCGCCGATCGGTAGGCCCCAATCGCGGGCCAGGCTACCGTGGGAGCCCCCTCCTGGGGTCGGATCCCCCGCCCCCCTCCAGGACAGCCCCTGCAGACACGCATTCCAGGCCCCAACGTGTGGGACCTGAGTAACCCACGCTGGCGGGACTTGGCCAAAATCGGCAGCCATTCAGCCCGTCGGGGCCCGGAGAATCGCCGAAGGGTGATGCTTTCAACGGCCCCTGACCGGCGCGGCGGGAATCCCGCGGGCGCCCGAGAATCGGCGGGGAGAATCGTTAAGTCAGCGGTGGTGCGCGATTCTAGCGTCCCCCCAGGGATTCTCCGACCCGGCGCGGGGTCGGAGAATCCCGGTCCAGGTGTACCAGGAAGCCATAGAACAGAAGTAGGCCACACACGGTGTTCAAGATGTACAGATATTTTTTTTAATCCTCATACCCAGAACTGTTAAATTGTAATGGACCTTCTGGCCCAGGAGGCAAAGTGATGTGCTCCGGATGACACGGTCTGTATGGGGAAAGATCAAGTTGAAGGTAAGCAAATGCCACAGGGGAGGAAGGAAAAATCAAAAGAGAGTCACTGCAAGCTGCTTTTGAAAGGCACCAATTACAGATTGGCACTGGCAAGAAGGGGCGAGCTGACTCTCTTGGCTGCTAAGTATGTTGCATTGACAGAGGACAGTAGTGCAAACGGAGGAGAAAAGAAGTAATACTTTACCAAGTAAATAAAAAGATGTCCCTGCTGTAATCCATTCTCAGGAACGCCTACACAACAGCATACTTCCAACTGTCCTCTCAACTCATATTCTTTGGTTGAATAGTGTGTTGGCGGTGGTTGTTTTCGTGACACGCAATGAAGTATTTGAAACCTCTAGTGTGATTATTTTGATGGCAGTTCCATACTTGTTATTGACAGGTGAGGAGCTGAGAATATTATTCAGTGCTTGCCAACAATAAGTAAGCTCTCAGTTTACAGCCAGAAGTTTTCAGCCTTTGGCTAGGTTTTCATTTTATTTGGCAAACTGGATTAAGCAGAAAAACTTCCCAGAATAACGTGCTTCTTACAGTGAAACCATTGCACCGTCTTGTGTGGTGTCATATTATAGCACAATTAACGCTGATTGGAATCTGTACACATGGCAATAGTCCAGCATTCACAATAATTGCCGCTGTTTTTCTACTCTTTACACCAAATATTGAACACATTTCAACTGAAACAGCAAATATTGAATACCTATTAGAACACCAATTAAAGCCCATTATTGGTTGGAGGAAAGCCTCGTTTGAATGAGCTGGGCTGGGATTATCTGATCTTCCTTACAGCATTAAAGTTATGCCAGTTAAATAGAATTGGGAGCTTTGCTACTTTCCATTTGCTCATAGATCATGCTAATTAGGGGTGAGAAAAGCAGGGGGTGGCATTACGTGATGTAAATGGAACATTGCTGGGACTGAATGGAGCATTTTTTTAAAAATTGTTTATGAGGTGTGTGCGTCAGGAACTTGCTGCCCATCGCTGACTGCCCTTGAGAAGGCTTGCTTGGCCATTTTAGAGGACAATTAAGAGTAAACCACATTGCTATGAATCTGAAGTCACATGTAGTCCAGACCAGGTAAGGACGGCAGATTTCCTTCTCTAAAGGACATTAGGTTTTTATGACAAGCTGATAGTTTCACAGTCATCATTACTGAGATTATCTTTTTGTTCCAAATTTGAGTTGAGTTAATTGAATTTAGATTTCATCAGACCATCTGTGTACACCTCTGGCTTATGAGTCCAGTCACATTGCCACTTTTTACCCCTTTTTTCTTTATTTTTCTTTTTACAACTCCACCCGTTCTTTCCCCACCCATCAATGCAGGGTTAAAATGATGTCTACTTGTGTTTTTCATAAAATTGAATCATTTGAGTAACATCAAGTAACATCAACAGATGACACCAAATTGAGTGGGAGGGTGAGGATGATGCAGAGATCCTTCTGTGTGATTTGGACAAGTTGAGTGAGTGGGCAAATGAATGGCAGATGCAGTATAATTTGGATAAATGCAAGGTTATCCACTTTGGTAGCAAAATGGAGAAAGCAGGCTATTATCTGAATGGCCATAAATTAGGAGAGGGGAATGTGCAACAAGACCTAGGTGGCCTCGTCACTGAAGGTAAGCATGCAAGTACAGCAGGCGATAAAGAAGGCAAATGGTATGCTGGCCTTCAGACGATTTGAGTACAGGAGCAGGGATGTTGGGATGTCTTGCTGCAATTACACAGGGCCTTGGTGAGGCCACACCAGGAATACTGTGTGCAGTTTTGGTCTCCTTATCTGAGGAAGGATGTTCTTGCTCTAGAGGGAGAGCAGCGAAGGTTTACCAGACTGATTCCTGGGATGGCGGGACTGACATATGAGGAGAGATTGAATCGGTTAGGATTGTATTCACATAGGTAGCATGGTGGCGCAGTGGGTTAGCCCTGCTGCCTCACGGCACCGAGGTCCCAGGTTCGATCCCGGCCCTGGGTCACTGTCTGTGTGGAGTTTGCACATTCTCCCCGTGTTTGCGTGGGTTTCACCCCACAACCCAAAGATGTGCAGGGTAGGTGGATTGGCCACGCTAAATTGCCCCTTAATTATAAAAAATGAATTGGGCACTCTAAATTTAATAAAAAAGGATTGTATTCACTAGAGTTCAGAACAATGAGGGGGGATCTCATGTAACCTATAAAATTCGAAATGACTCGACAGGGTAGATGGAGGAACGATGTTCCCGATGGTGGATGTGTTCAGAACCAGGGGTCACAGTCTGAAGATACGGGGTAGACCACTGTAGCCACTTAAATTGGCCAACTCCCGATTCAAAATGGCGAACGGCAAAGGCTGATGGGAAAGTCAGCCAACAAGACAAAAACCAGCAGCTGCAGGTTGGCTGTGTATTTACCTCTGGAAAGGCCAGACAAGATCGATACCAGCAACCATCAGCATAACAAAACACCAGCCATCTGCATACTAATGAGCAATCCCCGGGAACAATAAGCAACATTTGGACACACAAAGCAAAACCAGACTCTTCGGCGCCAGCAGGAGCCTACACAAAAGGAGGTGAACGAGCACCTCAAGACCGCCCATCGATCAGGGAACCGCTCCAGCATTGGAGAAAATCGAACCAAGCGATTGGGACAAAGTCCAATCACTTGGGACCAGGTACAGGGTCCGCCCCGAAAGGCGGGAAGCCCCTGGGGCCTATAAGAATTGAGCCCCAAGTTCAAATTGCTCTCTTCTTCACCTCTCCGCTCTCTTCACGCTCTTCTTCCTGCCCGGTTCACCCAGCAACAACGAACCATCATTGACCGTGACCGGTGCAGTGACTCCAGTGATCATCAAACACGTAAGTCTTAATTCAACGCTCGCTACGAGACAGGCGCTCCTAGCTACCAATCCGTACCAACTTCGAATCCCGCAGACTCAGAACCCGAACAAAAGGCCATTTGTTTCCCTGACCTGGTGGGCCAGTTCAAAGTTAAGTATCGGCCTGTTAGTTGTAGAAGTAGCTTAGACGTAGAATTTGTGCATGAGTAGCGATTACTGTGTATAATAAATGTGCTTTGATTTAAATCTTACTAATCGATGTATAGGATTATTGAACCTCGTGGCGGTATCATAAAGATACCTGGCGACTTGAGAGCAAAGGTAATAAAACAGAGCAATTGAACTAAGGCAAAGTTAGCAACACCATTTAGGACGGAGATGAGGAGAAATTTCTTCACCCAGAGAGTGGTGAACCTGGGGCATTCGTTATCACAGGAAGTAGTTGAGGGCAAAACATTTAGGGCACAATCCTACGGCCACGCTGTACCGGAAAGACAGTTTGCCATGGTGCAGCGTGGTCGTTGCAAGCCGGAAGGCCCCGCTCCCGGGATCTACCCGGCTTGCAACACCTCGCGAGACAGTGTGATGTGAATCCCGCCCACAACCGGCTTTTACGGTCTATTCTAACGAGCCCCAGCTGGGTGGGCATCTGCCTCCTAACTGGGAAGCCTGAACTCCATGGGGAGATGAATAATAGTTTCACTGTGGGCCTTGTGGAGGTTATGATACCCTTCCCCCTCTCCCTGAAAGTTCCCCCTCTGCTGTCATCTGCAGGGGCCTTCTGCACCACTTTGCCCGAGGCTAAGCATCTGCCTGCAGTGGGTCTGGGTCAGGTGGTGTGTACTGATTGGTTGACTGCCTTTTTCTGGCCGACGCCCGGATGCAACATCGACCATCTGCGCAGATGCCTTTGTGTCCATATCCGAGCCGTGGTCATCTTCCTCCCGCTAGTATGATCGATGGGCTATGGTCGAATGGGTGGTCCCTGGAAAGGTGGAGGCATCGCCGTTTCTGGTTGGGCGCAGTGTAATGCGGACTCCTGCTTCTTAAGGTGGTCCACATGTTTTCGATCACTTTTCCGTTGGACCCTGACTTTGTGGGAAACTGGCCCCGTTCTCTCAAGTATGACTCCAGGGAGCCAGAGTGCCGGCCTCCACAGTTGCAGGTGTAGACTGGGTCCCCTGATTGGAACTTCCGCCCTGGCATCTGCAGTTTAGGTGCCGTTTCTGTGCCCCTTTCTGCACTTCGACTTTTCCACCCAGGTTCAGGAAAGTCAGGCTTAACCGGGTCCTGAGTCTGTGGCCCATCAGCAGTTCTGCTGCTGCCACACTCCTGTTATCATGTGTGGCGTCACTATAATTAAAAAAGGACCGTGCCAGTTGTGTGTCTATGGAACCCGAGGTCTGCTTCTTTCATGCCCCTTTTGAATGTTTGAACTGCTCTTTCAGCCAGGCCGTTAGACAAGGAATGGTGTTGGAATGCGTACTCATATGCAGCACCACTGAATCCGGGTTGATGCAATGGGGGGAATCTCCTTGTCCCCAATAGCAGAGGGTTGTGATCGGTCACAATGAGGAAGTGCCACTTGTCGACGTACTGATTGAACTTCTTGGAGGAAGGCAGCAGTAGGAACGAAAATATTTATTTTACTTTTAACAATAATCTGCCCACGACAGTAACTTTCTGCAATCACAGTCCCCATTGGGACAACCAACCTGCCAGTCCCTGCTTAGGCTGGCATTTATGCTCAGTTCAAACGAGCCCCAGCAGGGTGGGCCTCTGCCCCCTATCTGGGAAGTTCATACTTCATGAGCTCCATGGGGAGATCGATAATGGTTTCCCTGTGGACCTGTGGGGGTAATGACAGGTAATCATCATTGACTCTTCCTCACACTAACTTTTCAAATGGTTAATGGAAAACATTAAGTAATAGTTCACTGTTAAAGGAGTGATGATGACACCTAATGATGTTGAAGTCAAATCTTCAAGCTCTGGAGCAAAGTAGTTTTATTTTCACATTTTGTAAGCTTGTTCATGTAATGGCACCACTCGCATGGTAAGTTCATCCACAACCACAAGTAATAAAAACATCCATGTCCACATGTGCAATTGTGATGCCAACTATCATTTTGCTTCAGCTACTAGTGCTCTAGGCCTCGAGGATGTGGGCTCAAACCTTACTCCATAGGGCTGAATTTTCACTACTGAGTCAGGAAAGTTTGACTGCAAACCCGACTTGTGAGAAAGAGGTCGGAATGTTCTGTTTTTATTCCAAGGTAGGAGGAGCAGGAGATAACAGGAGTCTCCAACCCCGGAAGCAGTGCAGAGGCGGAGGTGGGCTCATTGTGGGTTATGCGATTCAGTCAGGAATAAAAGGATGCTGGGAGAGCTGGTACATACCTCATCCATAGCATGAAGGCTTGTATATCCAAGCCGTTCCTGTTGGTGCACACAGTAGAGATGTTAGAGTCATAGAAATCCTACAGTGCAGAAGGAGACCATTTAGCCCATCAAGTCTGCACCGAACCCCTGAAAGAGCACTCTACCTGGGCCCTCCTCTGTGTCAGATCCAGGAGCCTTGGATCTCCTCCTCCTCCTGTTCCATATCTTCCTCATTGCCCTCCTCAGATGATGTAGCTAGGGGGCTGGCTTCTGCCCCCCTCTACTTATAGGCCCCTACTCTGTGCCATATTCAGGAGAATACGGTAGAGCTTCTCCTGAATGACCAAGGCTTTGGATATGAATGTTGAGAATGCCAATAGCCTGCTCCATTGCACTGCCAATCATAGCATGGCTATTGTTACAGTGCCATTCAGGCTCTGTTTGCAGCCACCTAAAGGGGTTCATCAGCCACTTGCATAAGGAGTAATACTTGTCCCCCAGAAGCCTGTCTCAGTTTTTGAAAAAAGCTGAGGCAGTTGGGAATTCATCGGGGTAAATGAGTCATGGCAACCTCCAGGGCACCATACGCAGACATACAGGAACACATTAAAGTGGTCACACACTACCTGCACATTCAGGGAGTAGAAAGATTTCCTATACACCAAGATGTCAGATTGAGTTGGTGCCCGATGGCGACATAGGAACAGTCACTAACCCCCTGCACCTGATGTGGAGATGCCGGCGCTGGACTGGGGTGGGCTCACAATGCCAGGTTAAAGTCCAACAGATTTATTTGAAATCACAAGCTTTCGGAGCGCTGCTCCTCCATCAGGTGAAGTGGAGGCAGGTTCACAAACACAGTGGGCGCGATTCTCCACTCCCACGCCGGTTGGGAGAATCGCCTGGGCCGCCGAAATTTCTGGGACCGCCGGTCCGACGCCCTCCCGCGATTCTCCCAAGCGGCGGGAACGGGCCGGTCGGGTTTCGCGGGCCGCAGGCCGTAGAATCGCCGGAGACACCCAAAATGGCGATTCTCCGGCACCCCCGCTATTCTGAGGCCCGGATGGGCCGAGCGGCCAGGCCAAAACGGCGGGTTCTCCCCGGCGCCGTCCACACCTGGTCGCTGCAGTTGTGGGCAGTGCGTGAACGCTGGGGGGGCGGCCTGTGGGGGGGCAAGGGGGGATCCTGCACCGGGCTTCACCTGGAATGTGGGGTGGCCCGCGATCGGTGCCCACCGATCGTTGGGCCGTCCTCTCTGAAGGAGGACCTCCTTCCTTCCGCAGCCCCGCAAGATCCGTCCCCCATCTTCTTGCGGGGTGGATTTGGACAGGACGGCAACCATGCATGCGCGGGTTGGTGCCGGCCAACCCGCGCATGCGCGGATGACGTCCGTTATGCGGCGCTGGCCGCGTCATCTATTCGCCTCCGCTTTTACGGGGGCGACAAGGCCTGGCGCGGGTAGATGACGCGGCCCCGATACTGGCCCATTGTCAGGGCCTGAATCGGTCGGGACCGGGGCCGTTCCGCGCCGTCATGAACCTCAATGGCGTGCACAACGGCGCGGCCACTTCGGCGTGGGAGTGGAGAATCCCGCCCAGTGTATATAGAAGAGACACAATTGCAAGATAGTTACAGATTGGAATGTGAAGAATGGTTGGAATGTGAGCCTTTTTAGGAACATACAGTGTGAGTGGAGTGAGTGATAATCACAGGTAATCGAGGTGTACACCTGAGGGTAGCGTGCAACTTCTGCAAACCCCCTGGGAAGTTTGTGTGATATGCCATAGCGACCTGCTGCGCCCTGGAAAGAGCCAACTGCATAAATGTTCTGAGCCGCTGCTACTGCAACCTTGACAGCCACTGGCAGGACATGAGGATTGACTGACTGTGGTTCTAGATCAGCCTGGATCATGGTACATTATCCCCAGCTTAACCTGAGCTGCCTTCTGCATTGGTTCACAGACATCGAGATATGACCTCTGCAGTCAGTAGGCCCATAGCTCAGGATAAAACCTGGCTGTCCTCCTCCTCCCTGTTGCACAGGGTGCAGCCACTATCTCCTGGCTTGGTCACCTCCTTCAAGCTTTATATTGGTCACCCTCGTGTTTCTCGATAAGATAAATGTGTAAAGGTGTCATCCCCATTTTGCAGCTTCTTTGCCATGATGTGCGCTTGGTGAATCTTTTTTAAGAGTTATCCAAAAGGGTACCTCACCTCTTAAAAGCACTTTGTATTGTGATCCCAGACCAGACCCCAACAGTGGCCAGGATACTGGACCAAAACCCCAATATTTTAGTTTATGTTAAGACTGTGCGGAAAGAATGATTCGCTCCAGGAGAGATTGCATGAAGAAATAGGGCTTTGGTATTTTAAAACAAAACTTTATTATGAATACAATATTAAACTTTTTAACTTCACAATCCTAAAAGAACAGCTTACAATTACCTCTTAAACACTACTACTCAATTTCCTATTAAACATGAAAAGAAACATCTGCTCTGAATCCAGCTGAAAATCAGCAGGGCATAGAATAATGCTTGCTTTACAGAACAGTTTGGGCCCCATTTAGAGGGCCCAACCGCATTTAAAGGGCCGTGCCACCCTATTCCACGTGCTGGCTGCGAGACGCGGCCTCATCAGAGGGGTGGAACTCGGGGGAGCTAGTGGCCATCGTTGCCACTCCATGGGACAGGTTGGGATTGGCACTCAGCGTCCCCTTCTCCCGGTCGGTATCCATAGGGCCCTGGGGTTCAACTTGGAATGGACGGTCAGTTGGTTGTAGTCCCGGATGCCCCTGCATCATCTGGCTGTGCCAGCTCTGGTGGCTCTCCATGATCTGCACCATCTTGTCGGCACCCTCAATGCTCCTCAATGACTGGGACATGCTTTGCAGCGGCTCAACCATTCCCATCTGAGAGCGGGACATGTCCCGCAGAACCTCATCAAGGTCAACCTGGTACTGGGTCACATCCCCCAGCAAGGCTGACATTCTGTCAAGAAGCTCAGCCATGGCTATCACCGACTGTGTGACACTTTGGACACCTTCACTAATGGTGTCAACGTCGTGCACCAGGCTCTCCACTGCGATCACCACCCTAGCAGTGTTGGCTTCGGTGCCACGCATTGCCGGCGACATCTCCAGTGCCCATAGCCTCTGGCACTCCTCCAATTGGCCATGGATATGCTGGAGTGTCGCTGACATCTCCCTCTGAATGTCCTGACCGCTCCCTATAGTCTCCATCAAGTCCAGGATTACCTCTTCCATAGGCTCAGGATCAGGCTAGTGGAGGGTGGGAATGGCAGCTGCGACACCTCGATCATGTCTTCCTCAGAGTTCCCCTCCAAGTTAATCTCGTGGGAGGCCGGAGAGGGGGGCCACCAGGGATGGGCCGGTGCCGTCGGCTGGAGGACCTGTGGGAGAATGGACATGTGGTCAATGGGAGGAATAGGGCAATCAGTAAGGCAACAACTCACGTTTGACAGGTCATCCCGTTGGGTTCCTCACCTTTGCACCGTCCGCTAGCCTCTGCTTAGGTGACCGTTCTTTCCTCGGCCACTCCAGTCACTTCCAGGGCCCGATCCTCGAAGGAAGTGAGGAGCCTTAGGTCCAGCACCCCACCGCCAGTCTAGGCCTCTTTCTGAGATTGTGGGAGAGCTTTTCCTGAGGAAACATAGAGAGGGCATGGTTAGCCACATGGGTGGTTCACAGTGGTGGGAGGGGGTTTGTGAAGGAAGAGTTGGGGTTTGAAGGGCGGGGGGGTGTGGAGGGAGGGGTGGGGTTCACATGGAGAGTTGGGGGGGTGGAAAGGTCTCGGGGTGGGGGGGGGGGGGGTAGAGGCTTTGGTGTCGACTCACTCTTGCTTCCCAGTTTAGGTCATTAGGTTTTCCATAACTGGAGGCCAGACCTCCTGGTGACATTCCCCGAGCTCACAGCTGCCGACACCTTGTCCCAGGCAGCACTGGCTGCCTTGTGACAGACCCTCCGGGATCCTCAGGGGAAAAGGGCATCCCTTCAGGTCTCCACTGGGTCTTGGAACATCCCCAGATCTCCGTCCCCGAATCTTGGGGTTGGTCTCCTGGGCGCCATTGTTGCGAGCTTGCTGGGGTTGGCTGAGCAAGTGCTGCTTGACTTTGTTAGCGGGGGCCTGGCGAGTGTGGTGCCGGCAAATCAGCTGGCGAGCTCAGCTTTGCGGCGAGAAGTCCATGGGGCCCTGTTAAGTGGACCAATTAACGTTGTCGGCCTCGCTGGGCGGAGCGTCAGGAAGCTCGTGGCAGTTCCTGCTCGCTACCGCATTTTAGAAATCTTTCCGGAGAATCACGCCCTAAGACCTTGTTCTATTATGGGCAGCATGGTGGCACATGGGAGGCACGGTGGTACAGTGATTAGCACTGCTGCCTCACAATGTCAGAGCCTTGGGTTCTATTCCAACTTTGGTTGACTGTCTGGAGATTGCATGTTCTCCCCGTGCCTGCGTAGGTTTCCTCCCAGTGCTCTGGTTTCCTCCCACGGTCCAAAGATGTACAGGTTACGTGGATTGAGGGCAGCGCGATGGCACAATGGTCAGCACCGCTGCCTCACATCGCCGAGGGCCCGGTTCGATCCTGGCCTCGGTTTACTGTCCGTATGGAGTTTGTACATTCTCCCCGTGTCTGCCTGGGTCTCACCCTCACAACCCAAAAGGATGTGCAGGGTAGGTGGATTGGCCACGCTCAATTGCCCCTCAATTGGAAAAAAAGAATTGAGTGCTCTAAATTTATTTTTAAAGAAGGTTAGGTGGATAGGACATGCTAAATTGGCCCCTAGTGTCCAAAGGTTAGGTGGGGTTACGGGGATAGGGTGAGGAATTGAGCTTAGGTAGGATGCTCTTTCCGAGGGTTGGTGCAGACTCAATGGGCCGAATGGCCTCCTTTTGAACTGTAGGAATTCTAATTCCATGATTCTATTACATGGGGTATTCCTATATAGGGAGTATGTGTTGCTTACATCTTCCATAGTGGATATTTTTATTATTATTAAAGGAAGTATTGACTATCACTTGCTAATCATTGATTTCAGCCTCATTGGCATCTTTGAACATACCTGCATCCTATCTGACTGTTACGGGAGTGAAAGAAAACATTACTGTTGTGTAATTATCTTATATGGATGGGGCTTTAGGAAGACTGACAATGGTGAGAATATCCCTGGTCCCATGAAAATGATCAAGTTAAACATATTTTTGGAAACATGCTTGAACCGGCCAGCCTACAGCAGACGCTACAAGGGCCAGATATTTTCAGCACTCTGCATTCGATCCCACAGATCGATAAGTGCGAACTGCATTTAAATTGAAGAAGTAAAAAAGACAGGTGCTAACTCATTTTTTCAGCCAGTGATGGGTTTTGTAAGTGATGAGCCTACATGAGCTCGAGCCCATGAGCATCTTCAGGTTCTAATAGCCAGACTGCAATGCACAGTAACTACAATTCTCTCCCTCCAGAGACATAACTTGTTTTCCTGCTCCCTGTTTAAACTGACACTTGTTTAAGACTGTTTCAGGAGGTTTCCTGCAGCACGTTACATGCAAATATTGATTTATCCATTATTTCTAGGTATTTCCTCCTCGTCTGAGCAGATCCTGTGTATACGGAGCGCTTGTCCATAGGGGATGGCTTCTTTAATGTGTTTAGGGTGGAAGCTGGAGAAGTGGAGCATCATGAGGTTATCCGTGGGTTTGCGGTAAAGCGAAGTGCTGAGGTGACCGTCCTTGATGGAGACGAGTGTGTCCAAGAATGCAACTGATTTTGGAGAGTAGTCCATGGTGAGTCTGATGGTTGGATGGAACTTATTAATGTCATCGTGTAGTCGTTTCAGTGATTCTTCGCCGTGGGTCCAAAGGAAAAAAATGTCATCGATGTATCTGGTGCATAACATCGGTTGAAGGTCCTGTGCGGTGAGTAGGTCCTGTTCAAACTTGTGCATGAAGATGTTGGCGTATTGGGGTGCGAATTTGGTCCCCATGGCTGGACCCGCGACAACGCAGAATCGCCGAGCAGAAACTTATAGCCAAGTTCCGCACACATGAGTGCGGCCTCAACCGGGACCTAGGATTCATGTCGCATTACATTCATCCCCCACCATCTGGCCTGCGAAATCCTACCAACTGTCCTGGCTTGATACAATTCACACCTCTTTAACCTGGGGTTACCCCATCTCTGGATCTGTAAAGATTTAATCACCTGCTAATGCTCGCATTCCAAGCATTGTTTGGCATCTTTGAATTTGTCTATATATGTGTTTCTGGAACAGACCTCTTCATTCACCTGAGGAAGGAGCAGCGCTCCGAAAGCTAGTGACATCGAAACAAACCTTGTTGGACTTTAACCTGGTGTTGTAAGACTTCGTACTGTGCTCACCCCAGTCCAACGCCGGCATCTCCACATCATAGGTATTTCAAGAGAGGGAGATTGTCCATTGAAATGCCCTTTTATGTTTCTGCATCAATTCAACAGAATAAGAATGTTGCATAATCCATTCCATCTGGTTTTACACTAACTAAAGGAGCTCAGTAAACAAACACTCTTTGAAACGGGTAATGTGTTAAAGCCTGCTGCTTTAAAGGATTGATTACAAAGAATATGACTTTCAATTTACTGTGGCCAGTAACACTGTGCACACACATGTAATCTCTCTTAATTACCATGAAAATACTACCTGACCTAAATCAGATTCTGGCAAAACACCAACAATTCCTCAGGAGAGAAGTTCAGTTTTCATCTGTTGTTAAGTATAGACGATGTACATTTTTCCATCTGTTCACCAGGTTTTGAATTTTGTTCCTTCTCTTATCTGGCCCTGATACTTGTTACGTTTCTTATTTTAAACCCGTAGGGAAAATAAATATGTGTAGGACCAGGAATCACTGCAAAATGGGCATCATTCATGGAACAGGCACCTGAAGTTCAATGGATGACCCCACCCCCTCCCCCACCCGCACCCCCCACCCAACACACATGCACGCACACAGGCCTCGTCTCATTCGGGGCCGAACTTGGAGCTGGATCCACCCTTGCTGGAAATTCAGAGGCAGACCCATCTCAACCAACCCAGGAAGCCATGACACAATTTTACGTGCGTAAGGCAGCTAATGGTTGGTGGTTGTCACTTCTACCCCCATGATTGAGGATCACTCACCTTCAAGAGCTGCCAACCAATCTGATGGTCCGAACAGTGCCACTGGGAGTGGGCTGGTCGTGGGAGGAGTGGAACTCCAAGCTTTCAAAAGATACAGCAAACTCCTGGCTAGGAAGAAAAGCCTGCCCCTCTTCTTGTAGCCTATGAGTACTTTAGAATAAACAAGTCTCTGGGCCAAATGCAATTACAAGGGAAGCAGTAATTTATTCCTACATATTACAGGAGAATTTGTTCACCGCATGGATCAAAACCCACCAAGCCAAATCCTTTTTGTATTCGGCAGATTTATTTTCCATTGCTTGCACTGGTCAATGACAGAAAGAAGAAAGTATTCTTCATCAGAAGGAAGAAAGGACAATATTCAAAAGTTGAGTGTATCGGGATAGTTGTCAGCATTACTGGAGCCTTTTTGTGCAGTGGGTATAGTGACCTTGCTTTTGAACCAGAACATAAGAACTGGGAGCAGGAAGAGGCCACCTGGCCCCTCGAGCCTGCTCCGCCATTCAATACGATCATGGCTAATCTTTTTGTGGATTCAACCCCACTTACCGCCCGCTCACCATAACCCTTAATTCTTTAACTGTTCAAAAATCTGTCCACTTGTGCTTTAAAAACATTCAATGAGGTAGCCTCAACTACGTCACTGGTCAGGGAATTCCACAGATTCCTCCTCAACCCAGTCCTAAATCTGAAGCTCTGGTTACCAGTCCCACCCCAGGACTCGATGGCCAAGGAAGGTGTGTTTATAGTGTGGCCAAACAGGTTGCCTATTAACTTGTAAATCCATTGAACACATGTCAGTTGTGGGTGGTAAGAGTGGGTGAAATTCCTGGTCAGGCATGTGATGGAAAGAAAATTGGAGCCTCTATCATCACTATTCATAGATTGGCTCTGCAATATGCCTGCCAGAGCAGCTGCTTGGACACCTTGGGGGATCAGCTGGCTGGATGGCTGGAGACGATCAGATTGCTGCCAACAGCATGGGACTTGATCCGTGTTCCGCTGACGTTATCTGGGACCTGCCAGCCTCCCTTACCTGCTATAATGCTGTGATTTGCACTTGCCTTCGGGTAAAGAACTGAAGAAGGCAATCAAAGAACAAAGAAATGTACAGCACAGGAACAGGCCCTTCGGCCCTCCAAGCCCGTGCCGACCATGCTGCCCGACTAAACTACAATCTTCTACACTTCCTGGGTCCGTATCCCTCTATTTCCATCCTATTCATGTATTTGTCAAGATGCCTCTTAAATGTCACTATCGTCCCTGCTTCCACCACCTCCCCCGGTAGCGAGTTCCAGGCACCCACTACCCTCTGTGTAAAAAACTTGCCTCGTACATCTACTCTAAACCTTGCCCCTCTCACCTTAAACCTATGCCCCCTAGTAATTGACCCCTCTACCCTGGGGAAAAGCCTCTGACTATCCACTCTGTTTATGCCCCTCATCATTTTGTAGACCTCTATCAGGTCAGCCCTCAACCTCTTTCGTTCCAGTGAGAACAACCCGAGTTTATTCAATCGCTCCTCATAGCTAATGCCCTCCATACCAGGCAACATTCTGGTAAATCTCTTCTGCACCCTCTCTAAAGCCTCCACATCCTTCTGGTAGTGTGGCGACCAGAATTGAACACTATACTCCAAGTGTGGCCTAACTAAGGTTCTATACAGCTGCAACATTACTTGCCAATTCTTATACTCAATGCCCCGGCCAATGAAGGCAAGCATGCCGTATGCCTTCTTGACTACCTTCTCCACCTGTGTTGCCCCTTTCAGTGACCTGTGGACCTGTACACCTAGATCTCTTTGACTTTCAATACTCTTGAGGGTTCTACCATTCACTGTATATTCCCTACCTGCATTAGACCTTCCAAAATGCATTACCTCACATTTGTCCGGATTAAACTCCATCTGCCATCTCTCCGCCCAAGTCTCCAAACAATCTAAATCCTGCTGTATCCTCTGACAGTCCTCATCGCTATCCGCAATTCCACTAACCTTTGTGCCGTCTGCAAACTTACTAATCAGACCAGTTACATTTTCCTCCAAATCATTTATATATACTACAAACAGCAAAGGTCCCAGCACTGATCCCTGCGGAACACCACTGGTCACAGCCCTCCAATTAGAAAAGCATCCTTCCATTGCTACTCTCTGCCTTCTATGACCTAGCCAGTCCTGTATCCACCTTGCCAGCTCACCCCTGATCCCGTGTGACTTCACCTTTTGTACTAGTCTACCATGAGGGAACTTGTCAAAGGCCTTACTGAAGTCCATATAGACAACATCCACTGCCCTACCTGCATCAATCATCTTTGTGACCTCCTCGAAAAACTCTATCAAGTTAGTGAGACACGACCTCCCCTTCACAAAACCATGCTGCCTCTCACTAATATGTCCATTTGCTTCCAAATGGGAGTAGATCCTGTCTCGAAGAATTCTCTCCAGTAATTTCCCTGCCACTGAAGTAAGACTCAGCGGCCTGTAGTTCCCTGGATTATCCTTGCTACCCTTCTTAAACAGAGGAACAACATTGGCTATTCTCCAGTCCTCTGGGACATCACCTGAAGACAGTGAGGATCCAAAGATTTCTGTCAAGGCCTCAGCAATTTCCTCTCCAGCCTCCTTCAGTATTCTGGGGTAGATCCCATCAGGCCCTGGGGACTTATCTACCTTAATATTTTTTAAGACGCCCAACACCTCGTCTTTTTGGATCTCAATGTGACCCAGGCTATCTACACACCCTTCTCCAGACTCAACATCTACCAATTCCTTCTCTTTGGTGAATACTGATGCAAAGTATTCATTTAGTACCTCACCCATTTCCTCTGGCTCCTCACATAGAGTCCCTTGCCTATCCTTCAGTGGGCCAACCCTTTCCCTGGCTACCCTCTTGCTTTTTATGTACGTGTAAAAAGCCTTGGGACTTTCCTTAATCCTATTTGCCAATGACTTTTTGTGACCCCTTCGAGCCCTCCTGACTCCTTGCTTAAGTTCCTTCCTACTTTCCTTATATTCTACACAGGCTTCGGCTGTTCCCAGCCTTTTAGCCCTGACAAATGCCTACTTTTCCTTTTTGACGAGGCCTACAATATCTCTCGTTATCCAAGGTTCCCGAAAATTGCCATATTTATCCTTCTTCCTCACAGGAACATGCCGGTCCTGAATTCCTTTCAACTGACACTTGAAAGCCTCCCACATGTCAGATGTTGATTTGCCCTCAAACATCCGCCCCCAATCTAGGTTCTTCAGTTCCCGCCTAATATTGTTATAATTAGCCTTCCCCCAATTTAGCACATTCACCCTAGGACCACTCTTATCCTTGTCCACCAGCACTTTAAAACTTCCTGAATTATGGTCACTGCTCCCGAAATGCTCCCCTACTGAAACTTCTACCACCTGGCCAGGCTCATTCCCCAATACCAGGTCCAGTACCGCCCCTTCCCTAGTTGGACTGTCTACATATTGTTTTAAGAAGCCGTCCTGGATGCTCCTTACAAACTCTGCCCCGTCTAAGCCCCTGGCACTAAGTGAGTCCCAGTCAATATTGGGGAAGTTGAAGTCTCCCATCACCACAACCCTGTTGTTTTTACTCTTTTCCAAAATCTGTCTACCTATCTGCTCCTCTATCTCCCACTGGCTGTTGGGAGGCCTGTAGTAAACCCCCAACATTGTGACTGCACCCTTCTTCTTCCTGATCTCTACCCATATAGCCTCACTGCCCTCTGAGGTGTCCTCCCGTAGTACAGCTGTGATATCCTCCCTAACCAGTAGCGCAACTCCACCACCCCTTTTACATCCCCCTCTATCCCGCCTGAAACATCTAAATCCTGGAACGTTTAGCTGCCAATCCTGCCCTTCCCTCAACCAGGTCTCTGTAATGGCAACAACATCATAGTTCCAAGTAGTAATCCAAGCTCTAAGTTCATCTTATGCCCCTTCCTGCCTATGTCGTTAGTACCAATATGTACAACGACCTCTGCCTGTTTGCCCTCCCCCTTCAGGATGCCCTCTACCCGTTCGGAGACATCCTGGACCTTGGCACCAGGGAGGCAACATACCATCCTGGAGTCTCTTTCACATCCACAGCCTTACCCGTAATGCTCCTTGCATTAAAACATATGCACTTCAGGCCACCAGACCCGCTGTGTTCAGCAACATCTCCCTGTCTGCTCTGCCTCAGAGCCACACTGTCCCTATTTCCTCGTTCTCCCTCAATGCTCTCACCTTCTGACCTATTGCTCCCGTGCCCACCCCCCTGCCATACTAGTTTAAACCCTCCTGTGTGACACTAGCAAACCTCGCGGCCAGGATATTTATGCCTCTCCAGTTTAGATGCAACCCGTCCTTCTTATATAGGTCACACCTGCCCCGGAAGAGCTCCCAGTGGTCCAGATAACGGAAACCCTCCCTCCTACACCAGCTGTTTAGCCACGTGTTTAGCTGCTCTATCTTCCTATTTCTAGCCTCACTGGCACGTGGCACAGGGAGTAATGCCGAGATTACAACCCTTGAGGTCCTGTCTTTTAACTTTCTGCCTAGCTCCCTGAACTCCTGCTGCAGGACCTCATGCCCCTTCCTGCCGATGTCGTTAGTACCAATATGTACAACGACCTCTGCCTGTTTGCCCTCCCCCTTCAGGATGCCCTCTACCCGTTCGGAGACATCCTGGACCTTGGCACCAGGGAGGCAACATACCATCCTGGAGTCTCTTTCACATCCACAGAAGCGCCTATCTGTGCCCCTGACTATAGAGTCCCCTATTACTATTGCTCTTCTGCGCTTTGACCCTCCCTTCTGAACACCAGAGCCAGCCGTGGTGCCACTGCTCTGGCTGCTGCTGTTTTCCCCTGATAGGCTATCCCCCCCGACAGTATCCAAAGGGGTATACCTGTTTGAGAGGGGGACAACCACAGGGGATTCCTGCACTGACTGCCTGCCCTTTCTGGTGGTCATGCATTTCTCTGCCTGCACCTTGGGTGTGACCACATTTATATAACTGCTATCTATGATGCTTTCTGCCACCTGCATGCTCCTAAGTGCATCCAATTGCTGCTCCAACCGAACCATGCGGTCTGTGAGGAGCTGCAGTTGGGTGCACTTTTGAATTTAATGTTAAGATCCAGGACCAGACCACAACATTTGTTAGGATAAAAGTTAAGAACCCCAAACACTTGTTTAAATTTGTAAAAGTGTGAGGAAAGGAGCGATGACTCTGATCAATCGGGATCTTTTATGTTAAAACAAACTTTATTTAAACACTGAATTAACCCCCCATGTACATCAAAGAAAGTGGGTGGGATTCTCGATCCCGCCACACCCGCTTTCTGGTGTGTACCCCCTGCTGGCAGCGACATTCTCCATCCCGCCAGCTGGCCAATGGGGTTTCCCATTGTGGGCACCCCAGGTCAAATTGTAAAACTACAGACAGACATGGCTCCTCCCATGAATTATATAATCTGTATCCCACTATGATGTTCCATAACCTGCTTAGCTAGAGCTACATACAATTCCTCATAAATTACCTACTCTCCAGGGACTCTCCAGTAATCATAACAATGTTGCATTAGGCATCTCCATGTAGAGTAGTAAATGGTTGGAATCAATCATGACCTCACCTTTTACAACTCCTAATTACAGTTTTATCCAGCAGACAGTCCAGATACTTCAACCTGGATTCTTTAGGGCAGCATGGTGGTGCAGTGGTTAGCACTGCTGCCTCACGGGCTGAGGACGCGGGTTTGATCCCAACCTGGGTCACTATCCATGTGAAGTTTGCACATTCTCCCTGTGACTGCATGGGTCTCACCCCCACAACCCAAAGATATGCAAGGTAGGTGGATTGGCCACGCTAAATTGCCCCTTAATTGGAAAAACATTTTAAAAGCCTAGATTCTTTAATAATATTACTGCAACAAATATATATCTTAACCTAGGCTTTTAAAAAACCATACCCCAACTGATATAAAGTACAATATATATCCCAATTTTTTACTTTCATCACAGAAACGTTTAGGACTTCTTATAACATTTCTCCGGAGGGCGTTAATTCAATGAAGGTGGGTCCTGAATTTCCATGGATTGTAAGTGCACTCCTGCCATAATCCAGGTGAGAATGCAGCAGGAATCCCAATAATTACATTGGGTTCCAACCTTTGCTTCAGCTTCCAAAGGATCCTTTTTTTAAAATATAAATTTCGAGTACCCAATCATTTTTTTCCAATTAAGGGGCAATTTAGTGTGGCCAATCCACCTACCCTGCACATCTGTCAGTTGTGGGGGTGAAACCCACACAGACACAGGGAGAATGTGCAAACTCTACACAGACAGTGACCCAGGGCCGGGGTCGAACCCGGGTCCTCAGCGTCGTAGGCAACAGTGCTAACGGCTACGTCACCATTCCAAAGGTTCCCATTTGGGATGAAAGCTCCATTTTTTCGCAAGCAATGTTGCATATGTCAGAAGACCAGAAGCTGAGGAGGAAGAGATTCTCAGGTCGGAAGCTTTGTCATCTTCTGGCTGGAATAAGCTGGGTGGTCATTCCACCAGTTGAGACTGAAGTGCACTGGTCTGCCTGGCTGGTCGGAGTAGGCCGGTAAAAAATCCAGGCCTGGGTGTCATCCCAGACCCCAACGAAAAAATAAAGATAGTGATAGAAATGGCCTTGACCAAAAGTTGTTGGTTCTGTACATTTCCTAATAGTGGGTCTTGAATGCTATTGTTTCTCCACCACTGTAGTAGACTTCACCTGATGAAGGAGCAGCGCTCCAAAAGCTTGTGATTTCAAATAAACCTGTTGGATTTTAACCTGGTGTCGTGACACTCCCTACTGTGCCCACCCTAATCCAGCGCCGGCATCTCCACATCATAGTAGGTGTACAAGATCATTTTCAGCAGTGCAGTAAGTGGCTGCTTACTAACCATGTGCTGAAGTCGCAGATGCGCTCCTCAAGCTTCCAGTTAAAATCCTCATCTGCCTCCTTTGGATGTAATGATAGTTTGTCACCGTGATCATTTGGGACCTTTAGGTGACAACGGTTTTTACAATGTTAAGTTTTCAGTCAAAAAGGGCAGCACGGTGGCGCAGTGGTTAGCATTGCTGCCTCACGGCGTCGAGGTCCCAGGTTCGATTTCGGCTCTGGGTCACTGTCCGTATGGAGTTTGCACATTCTCCACGTGTTTGTGTGGGTTTTGCCCCCACAACCCAAAGGTGTGCAGCGTAGGTAGATTGGCTACGCTAAATTGCCCCTAATAAATTGGAAAAAATGAATTGGGTACTCTAAATTTATTTTAAATTTTTTTAAAAGTTTAGTCAAAAATCAAATATAATGACTAGAGTTACTGACTCAACCCCCAAATATCTCTGCTACGTTTTGCAGGCAGCATCACTTCACCACACTGCTTTCTCTATGAAAGATTGGCACCAGATTGGCATAATGGGCAATAGTTCACATACTTTGCTTCACATCTGCAGCAATATTTTCCTGTCACATACCATTTAATAAAAAGAAAATACATTTCACAAATGTCTGGATTCAGGTTTTTTTTCGATGGATGGAGCCCTGACTTGAATCTGGCACGCTGCTTCGAACTGTGTGTCCAGACAGTCAGGGAGGCTTCCAGAAGTTATGAAGGGAATAAATTGAATGATCATTTTCAGGTGATTTTATTTTAAACATTCCCAGAGCAACAACTAAAACTTCCTACTAATACAAATTCCATGGAAAAAAGTAAAATCGAAATTATGTTGTACCATAGATCCGTTATATTATGTTGAAATAAATGGTGTGAGATCACCTTCAGTCGCACACTAATTTGCCTTTATATCGACCAGGATAACTATAACCAGTATAATTACAACCATTGACCACTTCCGGGTGCGGCTATGCAGAGCTGGGTCGCGTGTTCGGTAGCTCCCGCTTGAAACGGACTTTTGGGCTCTTTAAAGGGCCCCCACGGCATTTGTTTGATATTTCCCGGTGTGGGAAGAAGACTGCAACATTCCCCCAACAGTGTCCCCCAGGAATGGTATGTCTCTTGGTTATCACACCCGGCAGAAACAGTAAAAGATTTGGCTTTAACTGCAGGATAAACAAAGCCTCTTCCAGCATGCAGGCAGGGGAAGGGCAAGCTTAGAGGCTGCAAGCTGACTTGAGGACCTTTATTAAAGGTGAATTCTAGCAGCAGAGGGAACAATTGTGAAAAGATCTACCAAGGACATTGAAGAAGCGGGGACGAGGCTTCCGGTGACGGCCATGGAGGAGTAAGTCGCGCATTCGGCAGCTCCCGTCTGGAATGGACTCTCAGACCTTTTTCAGGGTTTCCACAGACTTACTGGTGAAGCGAACACTGCCAAAAGGATTCCCTCTCGAGACTTCCGGTCACGCCTATGCGGAGCTAAGTCGCACATTCGGCGGCTCCCGCAAAAACTGACTTTTGGGCTCTTTTCAGACGTTTCCCGGTGTGAGAAGGAGTTAATAATAGCTCCCCGTCAGTATTTTTAGTTTTAACTAGGAGTGGGGCGACAGAAAAGGTGGTGGTGGCCCAGAAGAAGGGAGGGAAGAAGGACAAAATGGCGGCGGGCAGAGACCAGGCAACGTGGAGGCAGTGGGTGGAGGAGCAACAGGAGGGTATCCAGCGCTGCCTCAGAGAGATTAAAACGGACCTGCTAGAGCCGATGAAGGCTTCTATTGATAAGCTGCTGGAGACAGACGGCCCAGGGGGTGGCAATCCGAGAGGCTCGACAAAAGTTCTCTGACAACGAGGACGAGATCTTAGACCTGGCGGTAAAGATGGAGGCACATGAGGCGCTCCACAAGAAATGGCAGGAGCGGTTCGAGGAGATGGAGAATCGGTCGAGGTGGAAGAGTCTGCGGATTCTGGGCCTCCCGGAGGGGCTGGAGGGGCCGGACGTGGGGGCCTATGTGGTCACCATGTTGAACTCACTGATGGGAGCGGGGTCCTTCCAGGGGCCCCTGGAGCTGGAAGGGGCCCATAGAGTGCTGGCGAGGAGGCCCAAGGCTAACGAGCCTCCGCGGGCGGTGCTGGTGAGGTTCCATCGGTTCGTCGATCGGGAGTGTGTGCTCAGGTGGGCCAAGAAGGAGAGGAGCAGCAGGTGGGTGAACGCGAAAGTTCAGATATACCAGGACTGGAGTGCGGAGGTGGCGAAGAAGAGGGCCAGGCACAATCGAGTGAAGGCGGTGCTGCACAGGAAGGGGGTGAAGTTTGGCATGTTGCAGCCGGCGCGACTGTGGGTTACCTACAAGGACCGGCACCATTATTTTGAGTCTCCAGAGGAGGCGTGGGCCTTTGTTCAGGCCGAGAAGCTGGACACAGACTGAGGGTCGGGATGGGCGATTGGGGACTGCGGTGGATATGTTATGCCTACTTTTGGTTCGGGGGGGGGGCCTTTGCATTGTTTTGGGTTTATTTTTCTCTGTGTTTTTCTCTTTCGGGTTGGGGAGGGTGGATGGGGCGGGTTGGGCACTGTTTTGGTTGGTGGTGAGGCCTGGTAGGTGGAGAGCGCGAGGTTTTTTCCCGCGCCGAAGACTGGGGTGGTGCGGGGCCAGGGCGGGGAAGCGAGGATTGTTTCCCGCGCTTAGAACGGAGGTGGGAGGGGGAGAGCCTGTGGATGGGGAGCGGGAGAGGAGGGTGTGCTGGAGCGAGGGGGGGGGGGGGGGGTTGAGGGGGGGGTATGCCGCTGTGGGGAACGGGCCGGGTAGAGTGGGGGTACCTGTGGGAGTTGCTGAAGAGGTTCGGGTTTGGGAGAGGTTTGTCAGGTGGGTTAGGCTGTTGTATGAGGTCCCGATGGCGAGTGTGGCCACAAATAGGAGGAGGTCCGAGTACTTTTGGTTGCACCGAGGGACGAGACAGGGGTGTCCCCTGTCCCCCCTGCTCTTCGCACTGGCGATTGAACCCCTGGCTATGGCACTGAGAGAGTCGAGGAACTGGAGGGGGTTGGTGCGGGGTGGAGAGGAGCATAGGGTGTCACTTTATGCGGACGACCTGCTGCTGTATGTGGCGGACCCGGTGGGAGGAATGCCGGAGGTAATGAGGATCCTTAGGGAATTCGGGGACTTTTCGGGGTACAAGCTCAATATGGGGAAGAGCGAGCTGTTCGTAGTTCAGCTAGGGGACCAGGAGAGGGGGATTGGCGAGCTCCCACTAAAAAGGGCGGAGAGGAGATTCAGATACTTGGGGGTCCAGGTGGCCAGGAGCTGGGGGGCCCTGCTTAGGCTTAACTTTACAAGGCTGGTGGAGCAAATGGAAGAGGAGTTCAAGAGGTGGGACGCGTTGCCGCTGTCCTTGGCGGGTAGGGTGCAGTCAATCAAAATGACGGTGCTCCCAAGGTTTTTGTTCCTGTTCCAGTGCCTCCCCGTGTTTATCCCGAAGGCTTTTTTCAGGCGGGTTAACAGGAGTATAATGGGGTTTGTGTGGGCGCGAGGGACTCCGAGGGTGAGAAGGGTGTTCCTGGAGCGGAGTAGAGATAGGGGGGGGCTGGCGCTGCCCAACCTCTGTGGGTACTACTGGGCCGCCAATGCGACGATGGTGCACAAGTGGGTGATGGAAGGGGAGGGGGCTGCATGGAAGAGGCTGGAGACGGCGTCCTGTGTGGGTACGGGTCTGGGGGCGCTGGCAACGGCGCCGCTGCCGCTCCCTCCAAGGAGGTATACCACGAGCCCGGTGGAGGTGGCGGCCCTCTAAATTTGGGGGCAGTGGAGGCGGCATAGGGGGGAAGTTGGGGCCTCGGCGTGGACCCCATTACGGGGGAACCACCGGTTCGCCCCAGGAAGAACAGGTGGAGGGTTTTCGGAACTGGAGGGGGTTGGTGCGGGGTGGGGAGGAGCAGGGATACGAAAGTTGGGGGACCTGTTTGTGGACGGGAAGTTCGCGAGCTTGGGTGAGCTGGAGAAGTACGGGCTCCCCCCGGGGAACACCTTCAGCTACTTACAGGTAAGGGCGTTTGCCAGACGGCAGGTGGTGGAATTCCCGCGGCTACTGCCACACACAGTGCAGGACAGGGTGCTCTTGAGGGTGGGTGGGAGTGGGGAAGATCTCGGAAACTTACCAGGTGATGCAGGAGGAGGAGGCCTCGGTGGTGGAGTTGAAAGGTAAGTGGGAGGAGGAGTTGGGAGAGGAGATCGAAGAGGTGTCGTGGGCAGATGCCCTAGGGAGGGTGAATTCTTCCTCTTTGTGCGCGAGGCTCAGCCTCATACAGTTTAAGGTGCTGCACAGGGCACACATGACCGGGATAAGGATGAGCCTGTTTTTTGGGGGTGAGGACAGGTGTGTTAGGTGCTCAGGGAGCCCAGCAAATCACACCCATATGTTCTGGGCATGCCCAGCGCTGGAGGAATTTTGGAAGGGCGTAGCGAGGACGGTGTTGAGGGTGGTAGGATCCAGGGTGAGATCGGGCTGGGGGCTCGCAATATTTGGGGTGGCAGAGGAGCCAGGGTGCAGGAGGCGAAAGAGGCCGGAATTCTGGCCTTTGCGTCCCTGGTAGCCCGGCGAAGGATTCTTCTTCAGTGGAAAGATGCGAGGCCCCCAAGCGTGGAATCCTGGATCAGCGATATGGCAGGGTTCATTAAATTGGAGAGGGTGAAATTCGCCTTGAGAGGGTTGGTACAAGGGTTCTTTCGGCGGTGGCAACCGTTCTTAGACTTCCTGGCAGAACGATAGACATTGGTCAATGGCAGCAGCAGCTAAGGGGGGGGGGGTTACTTTATTTTTGTTTCTGTTATTTACACTGGAGGGTCTGAGGGGGTGTATACACCTGTTGTGTTAAGTCGGGGTATTAATGTTTATTATTTATGTACAGAGGGGGAGGGGTTTGGGGGTTGCTTTTTTAGATTGTGTTTTGTACTTACCCCTGTTGGGTTCTTTTTTCTTTCTCATTTTGTTATTGATATTTTATGAAAACCTTTAATAAAATTTTTTTTAAAAAATAATAATAATTACAACCATTCTGATGAAAGTTTTATCATAAAAACACCTTTTTTGTTCAGAACAACTGTGTAGGGGCAGCACAGTGGTTAGCATTGCTGCCTCACGGCACCGAGGTCCCAGGTTCGATCCCAGATCTGGGTCATTGTCCATGTGGAGTTTGCACATTCTTCCCGCGTTTTCATGGGTTTTGCCCCCACAATCCATGTGCAGGGTAGGTGGATTGGCCACGCTAAATTGCCCCTTAATTGGAAAAAATGAATTGGGTTCTCTAAATGTATTTTAAAAAAAGAACAACTGTGTGGATAGTAAATTTACTTTTCAAAGTTTGTCAGATTTCAATGTTAAAATCATTCAATGGTGGACCAGACCAGATGGGGTACACACAGTGATTTAAATAACAAATAGGTGGGATGTGATGTGTTTGGTCTCTGGAACCCGGAGAACTGCCCACCTGTAGCCTTCATTGTGAATTTGAGCTTACACTCTTAGAATCTCTAGTGTCGGGACCATTCGGCCCATCATGTCTGCACCGACCGTCTGAAAGAGCACCTGACTGAGACCCAATCCAACCCCCAGCCCCATCACCCCACCTAACGTTTGGCCACTAAGGAGCAATTTATCATGACCTATCCACCTAACTCCAAAAGTTTATTTTGTTTACATTGTCAGGAGTGAAAACTGATGAAATTATTCTTTATTTTTATACGGCAATTCAGTTATCCTGGAAAAAATTGCCTGAATTGGTGTATTCATTCACATAATTGGAGAGAAAAATTGAACTTGACAGATTCAACTGGATTAGTTGATTAAAATAATGGGCTGGATCTTCCAGTCTCCAGATTGTCGGCAACCAGACAGACGACCCAACATGTCCTTCAGGACCCCACAGGGTTCACGCTCATTGCCTCCATGGGGATTGCCTGGGAAGTTTGAACTTGTGATGGGCAATTCCCTAACACTCCACAACCCTCCGAAAAAGTCTCAGGCTTTGAATTAGAGTCAGAGGCTTTGCACAGTTCCAACTTACTTACTTGAATAGTTAAACAAGGAATATTTCAGAGAAAAGTCTTTAGATGGGATTCCCCGACCCCCCGCCGGGCCGGAGAATCGCCGGGGGGCGGCGTGAATCCCGCCCCGCCGCCGGCTGCCGAATTCTCCGGCGCCGGGTTTTTGGCGGGGGCGGGAATTGCGCGCGCTCCGGCGATTCTCAGCTCCGCGATGGGCCGAGCAGCTGCTCGTTTTCGACCAGTCCCGCCGGCGTGGATTAGACAAGGTTAGTGCCGGCGGGACCTGGCACTGCGGACGACTTGCGGAGTCCTCGGGGGGGGGGGGGGGGGGGGGGGGGGGATCTGGGTGGGGGGGGGGGCCCAAGGTGGCCTGGCCCGTGATCGGGGCCCACCAATCTGCGGGCGGGTCTGTGCCGTGGGGGCACTCTTTCCCTCCACCCCGGCTGCTGTAAAGCTCTACCATGCCCGACACAGAGAAGAAACCCACTGCGCATGCGCAGGAATCAGGCCAGCAGTTCTGGGAACATGCTGGCGCTCCTGCGCATGCGGCAACTTGCGCTGGCCGGCGGAGGCCCTTCGGCGCCGGTTGGCACAGCGACAATCACTCCAGTGTCGGCCTAGCCCCCGAAGGTGCGGAGGATTCTGCACCTTCCGGGCGGCCCGACACCGGAGTGGTTCACGCCATTCCTTGGCGCCGTTACGGTCCGCCCGCCGGATACCGGAGAATCCCACCCTAAATCTAACTTCTAGGTAACTATACAACTGACTCACCAATCACTGGCAAAAATACCCCCAGTTCTCTCCTCAACCCTCATCCCTCAATTCCTCATCCCAAGACAACATCTTGACAACAAGGACTCCTACATCAGACTCAGATTTATTGACTACAGTTCCTCCTTCAACACCATAATCCCAGCCAAGCTCATATCAAAGCTCCAAAACCTAGGACTTGGCTCCCCACTCTGCAACTGGATTCTCGACTTTCTGACCCACAGACCACAATCAATAAGAATGAACAACAGCACCTCCTCCACAATAGTCCTCAATACCGGGGCCCCGCAAGGCTGCGTACTTCGCCCCCTTCTATACTCCCTGTACACACACGACTGCGTGGCAAAATTTGGATCCAACTCCATCTACAAGTTTGCTGATGATACGACCAGAGTGGGCCGTATCTCGAATAATGGCGAGTCAGAATACAGGAGGGAGATTGAGAACCTAGTGGAGTGTGCAGCGACAACAATCTCTCCCTCAATGCCAGCAAAACTAAAGAGCTAGTCATTGACTTCAGGAGACAAAGCACTGGATGTACCCCTGTCAGCATCAACGGGGTCGAGGTGGAGATGGTTAGCAGCTTCAAATTCCTAGGGGTGCACATCACCAAAAATCTGTCCTGGTCCACCCACGTCAACGCTACCACCAAGACAGCACAACAGCGCCTATACTTCCTCAGGAAACTAAGAAAATTTGTCATGCCCACATTAACTCTTACCAACTTTTACAGATGCACCATAGAAAGCATCCTATCAGGCTGCATCACAGCCTGGTATGGCAACTGCTCGGCCCAGGACCGCAAGAAACTTCAGAGACTCGTGAACACAGCCCAGTCCATCACACAAACCTGCCTCCCATCCATTGACTCCATCTACACCTCCCACTGCCTGGGGAAAGTGGGCAGCATAATCAAAGACCCCTCCCTCCCGGCTTACTCAATTTTCCAACTTCTTCCATCGAGCAGGAGATACAAAAGTAGGAGAACACACATGAACAAATTCAAAAACAGCTTCTTCCTCGATGTTACCAGACACCGAAACGACCCTCTTCTGGACTGACCTGATTAACACTACACCCCTGGATGCTACACCCGATGCCGGTGTTATGTAGTTACATTGCGTACTTTGTGTTGCCCTATTATGTATTTTCTTTTCTTTTCTTCTCATGTGCTTAATGATTTGTTTGAGCTGCTCGCGGAAAAATACTTTTCACTGTACCTCGGTACACGTGACAATAAACAAATCCAATCCAACCCTCTGTCCATACTCAACCCACTTGTTACACCCCCTGAACCCACAATTCCCCAGTTATCACCCAACCCAAAATGCGCCCTTGCCGGCTGCCATACTACCCACTTACAACCATACCCTGCTGCCAACCTGCTCACCCACCACATGTTACCCTACCCACCACACTTTGGCCAGCTGCCATCCTACCCAACTACTACCCTACTTACATAAAGATAAAGTCGCCATAGTTCCAAATGACCATAAGCTGCTTTCCCCTTTTGGGGGGGGTGGGGAGAGCTGAATGATGGTGTTTTAAGCTGAGGATCACAACACCTCAACATTGATAAGATGGGCTTTCTGAATAGCCTCAGCTAGTCCGGAAATTGAACACTGGCTGTTGGCTTCACTCGGCATCACAAGCCAGCTGTCCAGCCAACTGATCGAAACCAGCCCCCTACTTATGCTCACCCAACCCGCCAGCCATCCTATCTGCCTAATGCTCCAGCCAACTCTCACCTACACAGATGCCAACCTATTCACTTGTTATGGGCGAGGTGTTTTCAGAAACCCAAAATATATCATGGAGTTCAACCAACCTCCCCCTTTTATGGATTGTTGCTTTTGAAGCACGCGGCTTGTTCCCCAGGTGTGATATTACAATTATGGACACGTGGTTTTTAACACAAAACAATGTTTAAACTCAACCTTTTAAATAAGCATTGGATCCCTCAACACCCCTGACTTCAAAGATAACCCCAAAAATAATACAACACTAAATAATCCCTCAAAATGTTCCTTCAAACATCCAAAAGGCTTCAACCATTCAAAACAGTCACACACCAGGTCACAGTTAATATATATTTTCTGTTGGGTGGCAGAGATATATCAGCTTGGTTGACTTCAGCTCCAGCACCTTGCTTTTCTTCCTGCAGCTCTCTGGAAACACACAGACACCCACAAGCTGCTTTTTCAAACTGAAACCGAAAGCAGAAGTGAGCTCAGCTCCCCCCCCCCCGTGACATCACTTCAGTAATATGATCATCTCCATTCCTTAAAGGTACATTGCTTAAACATCCATTTCTTAAAGGTACTCTCACATGACATCTCCCCTCAAGAAAAAAAAACCCATCAACTTCAAGATGGTTTCATTTTTCACTTTTGCACCATCCACTAAGAAATGTACACAGTAAATATACCTTTTCCTTTTTAAACAAAACAACACATGCAAACAGGCATAATAATAAAGTCCATTTTTCTTGTTCTTTTCCTCCAACCGAAATCCTTCTTGATTGACAGTCTCTTTGAACAAGAAAGTCTCTGCACGATCCATCCATTCCTCTACGCCGCGGCATTTCTCTTTAGATTCAGATACTTTAGTTCAATCTGACCACAGAGTTCCTTGCAATTCTCCAATACAGGAGCATTGGTTATCACAGCGTCCGGGCAGTCAAATGCCTGTTAAGAGTCTGCTGTCCATTGAAATTTTTGACGTTTCTTTAGCAAGTCCATCAGTGGAGTAATCACACCACAAAACTTTTGCACAAAGGTTCGATCAAATTCATTCATGTTAAGAGATCGCATTGTCTCCCTTCGTCTTGAGGGTATCGGAAACTCCTCAAGGAAAGTGATTCGGGCTTCTCCAAATTCACTTTCGGCTAGGTTCATCACCAAACCCGCCTCCAGAAGTTGATCGACGAACTCCATACGATGTTTTAAATGTTCTTTCCATGTCTGGAAGTTGGAAATAAAAGCAGATTGTCCCACTTTCTCAATGCAATCCTTCAAATGTGGGATAAGCTAAGAGTCCGTTGTTGTAACTGCATTCACCTTTCTATAGTCCACACACAACCGTTGGGTACCGTCTGGTTTAGGTACCATCACTATGGGTGAGCTCCATTGGCTGCAACCCACTTCAATTATGCCATTTTTAAGCATACTCTCAATCTCTCTATTAACCTGTGCCAATTTTAAAGGGTTAAGTCTATATGGATGTTGTTTGATAGGAACAGCGTTTCCTACATCTACATCATGTAAAGCCATTTTAGTACTTCCCAATTTATCTCTACAAACTTGCCCATGTGATATCAATAACTCTTTCAGGTCAGTTCGCTTTTCCTCTGGAAGGTAACTTAACAATTCATCCCAATTTTTAAGAACATCCTCATTTTCCAATTTAATTTGAGGTATGTCAAATTCACAGTCATCTGGATTTGGTTCGTCACTTTGAGTTAGAATCATTAAACCCTCCTTTTTCTCTCCTTCCATTTCAAAGTACCTTTTAAGCATATTCGCATGACCCATCGGTGAGTCTTCCTTCTATCTGGAGTTTTTACCACATAATTCACCTCACTTAATTTATTTTCAATCTGATACGGTCCACAAAACCTAGCTTTAAAAGGCTCACCGACCACTGGTAACAACACTAAAACTTTATCCCCACTGGCAAAACTACAAACTTTGGATTTCTTGTCCGCTACCCGTTTCGTCACATTTTGTGCAACTTTCAAATGTTGTCTAGCCAATTCACCTGCTCGATTTAATCGTTCCCTAAAATTTGACACATAATCCAATAGTGTACTTTCCGATTTCTCACCCACCAATTTTTCCTCAATCAATTTAAGTGGTCCTCGTACCTCATGACCAAAAATTAGTTCAAAAGGACTGAATTTGGTTGACTCATTAGGTGCATCCCTAATTACAAACAATACGAATGGGATTCCTTTATCCTAATCCTCTGGATAATCTTGACAATACGCCCTCAACATTGTCTTTAATATCTGATGCCACCTTTCTAACGCTCCCTGCGATCCTGGATGATACGCAGTTGATTTATATTGTTTTATTCCTAAGCTATCCATAACGTCTTTGAATAACTTTGAAGTAAAACTCGATCCTTGATCTGATTGAATTTCTGTGGGTAGTCCATATCTAGTAAAGAATTTAAATAACTCCTCCACAACCCTTTTGCAGTAATATTACGTACTGGAATGGCCTCTGGAAACCTAGTAGACACATCCATTATAGTCAAAAGATATTGATTCCCACTTTTTGTTTTAGGAAGCGGTCCTACACAATCAATTAGGACCCACGTAAAAGGTTCCTCAAATGCTGGAATGGATATTAAGGGTGCTGGTTTTATCACTGCTTGAGGTTTCCCTATCACTTGACATGTGTGACATGATTGACAAAATTTAACTACATCTTTATGTAGTCCAGGCCAATAAAAATGTTTCTGGATTTTAGCTTGAGTTTTCCTTATTCCCAAATGACCTTCCACTGATACCTCATGTGCAACTCGCAACACCTCCTTTCTATACCCTACCGGCAATACTACTTGATGTACTTCTGCCACATTTCATCCGCCTGCATATGTACAGGTCTCCATTTTCTCATCAGAACATCACTTTTACGGTAATAACACTCTGGTATACTCTCAGATTCCTCTTCCGTATATGCTTTCTGATATATCTGTTGTATTTCTACATCTTTCTGTTGTAACTCCGCCACTTTTCCTGAACTAAAAATATCCGCCTCATCCTCCACCTGTTCTTGTTCTTGTTCACTCACCCATTCATTCACACATTCACTCAAACGTTCACTCACATGTTCACTCACACGTTCACTCACGTGTTCACCCACACATTCACTCACACGTTCACTCACACGTTCACTCACTCATTCACTCACTCGTTCACTCACTCATTCACTCACGCATTCACTCACGCATTCACTCACCCATTCCCTCGCACATACACTCACCCATTCACTCACTCGTTCACTCACACATTCACTCACTCATTCACTCACGCATTCACTCACCCATTCACTCACCCATTCACTCACCCATTCACTCACACGTTCACTCACTCATTCACTCACGCGTTCACTCACGCATTCACTCACGCATTCACTCACGCATTCACTCACGCATTCACTCACCCATTCCCTCGCACATTCACTCACCCATTCACTCACTCGTTCACTCACACATGCACTCGCAATTTCACTCACTCATTCACGCACACATTCACTCACTTGGTCACTTACACATTTACTCACTCTTTCACTCACACATTCACTCACCCATTCATTCATTCACTTACTCAACCACTCACACATTCGCTCACCCATTCCCTCACATGTTCACTCACTAGTTCAGTCACTTGTTCACTATCCCATTCACTCATATGTTCACTCATATGTTCACTACACGCACAGTCACTCGCACCTTCACTTGCACATTCACTCACTCTTTCACTCACACATTCACTCACTCGTTCACTCACACATTCACTCACTCATTCACTCACTCATTCACTCACCCATTCACTCACCCATTCACTCACACATCACTCACAAATTGACTCACACATTCACTAACACATTCACTCAGACATTCTCTCCCATGTTCAGTCACACATTCACTCACTCATTCACTCACATGTTCACTCACACATTCACTCACACCGTTACTCACCCATTAACACACACATTTACTCACCCATTAACTCCCACGATCACTCACACATTCACACCCACGTTCACTCACCTATTCACTCACCCATTCACTCACCCATTCACTCACACGTTCGCTCACTCATTCACTCACTCATTCGCTCACTCATTCACTCACGCATTCACTCACGCATTCACTCACCCATTCCCTCGCACATTCACTCACCCATTCACTCACTCGTTCACTCACACATTCACTCACTCGTTCACTCACACGTTCGCTCACTCATTCACTCACTCATTCGCTCACTCATTCACTCACGCATTCACTCACGCATTCACTCACCCATTCACTCACTCGTTCTCTCACTCGTTCACTCACCCATTCACTCACGCATTCACTCACACATTCACTCACGCATTCACTCACGCATTCACTCACCCATTGCCTCGCACATTCACTCACCCATTCACTCACTCGTTCACTCACACATGCACTCGCAATTTCACTCACTCATTCACGCACACATTCACTCACTTGGTCACTTACACATTTACTCACTCTTTCACTCACACATTCACTCACCCATTCATTCATTCACTTACTCAACCACTCACACATTCGCTCACCCATTCCCTCACATGTTCACTCACTAGTTCAGTCACTTGTTCACTATCCCATTCACTCATATGTTCACTCATATGTTCACTACACGCACAGTCACTCGCACCTTCACTTGCACATTCACTCACTCTTTCACTCACACATTCACTCACTCGTTCACTCACACATTCACTCACTCATTCACTCACTCATTCACTCACCCATTCACTCACCCATTCACTCACACATCACTCACAAATTGACTCACACATTCACTAACACATTCACTCAGACATTCTCTCCCATGTTCAGTCACACATTCACTCACTCATTCACTCACATGTTCACTCACACATTCACTCACACCGTTACTCACCCATTAACACACACATTTACTCACCCATTAACTCCCACGATCACTCACACATTCACACCCACGTTCACTCACCCATTCACTCACCCATTCACTCACCCATTCACTCACACATCACTCACACATTCACTAACACATTCACTCAGACATTCTTTCCTATGTTCAGTCACACATTCACTCACACATTCACTCACGTGCTCACTCACACATTCACTCACACATTCACTCACACATTCACTCACTCATTCACTCACACATTCACTCACACATTCACTCACTCATTCACTCACTCATTCACTCACACATTCACTCACTCATTCACTCACATGTTCGCTCACACATTCACTCACACATTCACTCACCCATTCACTCACACATTCACTCACGCATTCACTCACCCATTCACTCATTCACTCACCCATTCACTCACCCATTCACTCACCCATTCATTTGCATTCTCACTCACCAATTCACTCACTTGTTCACACACTCGTTTAGTCATCCATTCACTCACCCAATCACTCGCACGCTCACTCACATGCTCACTCACCCATTCACTCACTCACACTCGCTCACCCATTCACTCACTTGTTCAGTCATTTGCTCACACACCCATTCACTTGCACATTTATTCACCAATTCTCTCACCCATTCCCTCCCCATTCGCTCCCTCATTCACTCCCTCATTCACTCCCTCATTCACTCCCTCATTCACTCACACATTCACTCACACATTCACTCACACATTCACTCACTCGTTCACTCACTCGTTCACTCACTCATTCACTCACGCATTCACACGCATTCACTCACGCATTCACTCACGCATTCACTCACGCATTCACTCACCCATTCCTCGCACATTCACTCACCCATTCACTCACCCATTCACTCACTCGTTCACGCGCATGTTCACTCACTCATTCACGCACACATTCACTCACATATTCACTCGCATGGTGACTCGCACATTCACTCACACATTCACTCGCACATTCATTCACTCTTTCACTCACTCATTCACTCACACATTCACTCACACATTCACTCACACATTCACTCACACATTCACTCTCACATTCACTCGCACATTCACTCATTCATTCACGCACACATTTACTCGCACAGTCACTCGCACATTCACTCACTCATTCACGCACAGATTCACTCGCACAGTCACTCGCACATTCGCTCACTCATTCACTCACACGTTCACTCACTCGTTCACTCCCACATTCACTCATCCATTCACTCACCCATTCACTCACACATTAACTCACACATTCACTCGCCATTCACTCATACATTTACTCACACATTCACTTACTCATTCACTCTCTCATTCACTCACCCATTCATTCGCACAGTCACTCACCTATTCACTCACTCGTTCACTCGCACATTCACTCGCACTTTCACTCACTAATTCATGCACACATTCACTCGCACATTCACGCACTCATTCAGGCACTCATTCACTCACACATTCACTCGCACTTTCACTCACTAATTCATGCACACATTCACTCGCACATTCACGCACTCATTCAGGCACTCATTCACTCACACGTTCACTCGCACTTTCACTCACTAATTCATGCACACATTCACTCGCACATTCACGCACTCATTCACGCACACATTCACTCATCCATTCACTCACACATTCACTCACACATTCACTCGCCATTCACTCGCTATTCACTCACTCGTTCACTCACTCGTTCACTCACACATTCACTCACTTGGTCACTTACACATTCACTCACTCTTTCACTCACATTCACTCACTCTTTCACTCACACATTCACTCACCCATTCATTCATTCACTTACTCAACCACTCACACATTCGCTCACCCATTCCCTCACATGTTCACTCACTAGTTCAGTCACTTGTTCACTCACCCATTCACTCATATGTTCACTCATTTGTTCACTACACGCACAGTCACACGTACAATCACTCATACATTCAGCCGATAACTCACATATTCGCTCAACGTTCACTCTGATGCTCAGTCACACGTTCATACACTGATTTACTCACCAATTAATTCACCATCCACCCACTAGTACACTCACATATTCACTCACTGATTTACTCACACGTTAGCACACACGTTCATTCACATAATCACTCACATTCACTCACCATCCCGACTTGGAAATGTATTGCCGTTCCTTCACTGTCGCTGGGTCAAAATCCTGGAACTCCCTCCCTAACAGCACAGTGAGTGTACTTCACCTCAGGAACTGCAATGTTTCAGGAAGGCAACTCATCATTACCTTCTGAAGAGCAACTAAGTTTTGCAATAAATGCTGGCATAACCAGCGATGCCCACATCCCGCAACAAATTAAAAAAAAAAATTAATGACCACTCAAAAGCTTCATCCGCCTGGTATTAACCCACCTTCAGGCGGGTCTGTCTCCATGCAGCATGCATGGCAGCTAAAAGTGTAGCCAACTTTTCACCTTCAGGATATGGGTGGTAGGGGGCAATAGGGAACCCTTGGTCAAAAACACCCAGTGCCTGATTGAGGGACTCCACATTGGGAAAGCGGGGCTGGGCCGTGAGACTGACCCACCTGTCCTTGCTGCCGGCTGTGCAACTCCACCCTGTGAAACCCCCACTCACAGTACTCACCTGCGGTCTGAGTTAGTTTGTGATCCTAGGGCTCAGGTGACTGTCTTTAGAACAAATGCTCATTTAAGTCTATTTGTTTCTATTTCATTTTTACATATCACGCAATACCTTTTAACCCCAGATCACCAAATGTTCTTGCACTCCGGTGAAATCTGCACTCAAGTGAAGCACTCTGTCCTAGAAATCCCCGATTATTATTTCAAGTACTGTTTTTAATGAGCCCGATGAAACCTTTAATTTCTGGTTCCGAGTTTCAACAAATACCCCAGCTGGGAGAGAAAAAGAAGTGAAGAAAATGAAATACTCAGCAACCAATCACCTACCTGCTTTTGCTATGTTGTAAAATTTGGATTATTTTTCCTTGATTTATTGAACTCTTGATTGAAAAGTGGTCCGTCCATCCCTGTCGCTGCTCCCAACTAGGCTGAAAGGGTCAAAGCATAGCGACAGGCAAATGTGTAGAAGTGTGCGTCTGGAATGTAACCAGCTGAAACCATAGAGTTTACTGAAGCTGCTTCCTGTTGCTTTTCCAGCAAGGACCACCCTACCCACTGGGACATTGGCTTTCCGCATGTTCTGAAATCAAGAGGAAGGAATCTCAGGTTGCAATTGCTCCAGTCTACTCCTCCAGCTTCCAGGAGTGAGGCAGATCAACCGAACAATCGACATTCAGAGAAAATGAAAAAGAAAGAAGTTGAAAATCTGAAATGAAAGCAAAAATAATATCCTGGAGATACAAAGCGGGTATCAGTAATGAGATAGGTGGTGAGCTATGGAATTCATATGTGGATCCTTATTTGTTCGATGACACGTCCAAATCGTGAAAGGCCACTTTTCCCTCGCAGATGCTGATTGATCTGTGGGTGTATTTATAGCATTAATTACAGTGTACTGCATTGGGAAGACATGGTTCCAGACTTCTGTTTGTAGAAATGTCAAGGGATATGGATAAATGAAGTTGAGATACAGACCAACATGATCCAATTGAATGGCAGCTGAACAATCTACCGAAGCTGATTAGTGTACTCCTGTTTTTATATTCTTATCACATTTAGGGAGAGGCAGTGGGAATGTCACTGGAGTAGTAATCCAGAGGCAGCTGATGGAATTCAAATTCAATTAATGAACCTGGAATTAAAAAGCTAGCCTCAGTAATGGTCACCATGAAACCATCGTTGATTGTTGTAAAAACCCATCTGGTTCACTAATGTCCTTTAGAGAGGGAAATCTGCCATTCTTACCTGGTCTGGCCTACATGTGACACCAGATCCACAGCAATGTGGTTGACTCTTAAGTGCCCTCTGAAATGGCCGAGAAAGCCACTCAGTCGGATCAAAATCACTACACAGACAAAAAGGAATAAAGCTGAACGGGTCACCTGGCATCAAGTCTGTGCCAAAATTGGGCTGATAGCTTAGTCAAGCAGCAGCCAAGCACATTGGTGCAGAGTTCAAGGCTGAAGTATTTACAAACACCTTCAGCCTGAAGTGCTGAGCGCATGATGCATCTCAGCCTCATCCTGAGTTCCCCAGCATCACAGATGCCCCTCTTCTGCCAAATCCATATGATATTATGAAATGGTAAAAGACACTGCATACTGTTAAGACAATGGACACTGACAATATTCCAACAGCGGACTTGTGCTCCAGAACTAGCTGTGTCCATAGCCAAGCTGTTCCAAGACAGGCACTGGCATCCTGTACATTGGCATCTACCCCACAATGTGGAAAATTACCCAGAACTAGTATGGCAGGGGGGTATGGCACGGGAGCAATAGGTCAGAAGGTGAGAGCATTGAGGGAGAACTAGGGAATAGGGACAGTGTGGCTCTGATTCAGAGCAGACGGGGAGAAGTTGCTGAACACAACGGGTCTGGTGGCCTGAAGTGCATATGTTTTAATGCAAGGAGCATTACGGGTAAGGCAGATGAACTTAGAGCTTGGATTAGTACTTGGAATTATGATGTTGTTGCCATTACAGAGACCTGGTTGAGGGAAGGGCAGGATTGGCAGCTAAACGTTCTAGGATTTAGATGTTTCAGGCGGGATAGAGGGGGATGTAAAAGGGGAGGTGGAGTTGCGCTACTTGTTCGGGAGAATATCACAGTTGTACTGCGAGAGGACACCTCAGAGGGCAGTGAGGCTATATGGGTAGAGATCAGGAATAAGAAGGGTGCAGTCACAATGTTGGGGGTATACTACAGGCCTCCCAACAGCCAGCGGGAGATAGAGGAGCAGATAGGTAGACAGATTTTGGAAAAGAGTAAAAACAACAGGGTTGTGGTGATGGGAGACTTCAACTTCCCCAATATTGGCTGGGACTCATTTAGTGCCAGGGGCTTAGACGGGGCGGAGTTTGTAAGGAGCATCCAGGAGGGCTTCTTAAAACAATATGTAGACAGTCCAACTAGGGAAGGGGCGGTACTGGACCTGGTATTGGGGAATGAGCCCGGCCAGGTGGTAGATGTTTCAGTAGGGGAGCATTTCGGTAACAGTGACCACAATTCAGTAAGTTTTAAAGTACTGGTGGACAAGGATAAGAGTGGTCCGAGGATGAATGTGCTAAATTGGGGGAAGGCTAATTATAACAATATTAGGCGGGAACTGAAGAACATAGGTTGGGGGCGGATGTTTGAGGGCAAATCAACATCTGACATGTGGGAGGCTTTCAAGTGGCAGTTGAAAGGAATACAGGACCGGCATGTTCCTGTGAGGAAGAAAGATAAATACGGCAATTTTCGGGAGCATTGGATGACGAGTGATATTGTAGGCCTCGTCAAAAAGAAAAAGGAGGCATTTGTCAGGGCTAAAAGGCTGGGAACAGACGAAGCCCGCGTGGAATATAAGGAAAGTAGGAAGGAACTTAAGCAAGGAGTCAGGAGGGCTAGAAGGGGTCACGAAAAGTCATTGGCAAATAGGGTTAAGGAAAATCCCAAGGCTTTTTACACGTACATAAAAAGCAAGAGGGTAGCCAGGAAAAGGGTTGGCCCACTGAAGGATAGGCAAGGGAATCTATGTGTGGAGCCAGAGGAAATGGGCGAGGTACTAAATGAATACTTTGCATCAGTATTCACCAAAGAGAAGGAATTGGTAGATGTTGAGTCTGGAGAAGTGGGTGTAGATAGCCTGGGTCACATTGTGATCCAAAAAGACGAGGTGTTGGGTGTCTTAAAAAATATTAAGGTAGATAAGTCCCCAGGGCCTGATGGGATCTACCCCAGAATACTGAAGGAGGCTGGAGAGGAAATTGCTGAGGCCTTGACAGAAATCTTTGGATCCTCGCTGTCTTCAGGGGATGTCCCGGAGGACTGGAGAATAGCCAATGTTGTTCCTCTGTTTAAGAAGGGTAGCAAGGATAATCCCGGGAACTACAGGCCGGTGAGCCTTACTTCAGTGGTAGGGTAATTACTGGAGAGAATTCTTCGAGACAGGATCTACTCCCATTTGGAAGCAAATGGACGTATTAGTGAGAGGCAGCACGGTTTTGTGAAGGGGAGGTCGTGTCTCACTAACTTGATAGAGTTTTTCAAGGAGGTCACTAAGATGATTGATGCAGGTAGGGCAGTGGATGTTGTCTATATGGACTTCAGTAAGGCCTTTGACAAGGTCCCTCATGGTAGACTAGTACAAAAGGTGAAGTCACACGGGATCAGGGGTGAGCTGGCAAGGTGGATACAGAACTGGCTAGGCCATAGAAGGCAGAGAGTAGCAATGGAGGGATGCTTTTCTAATTGGAGGGCTGTGACCAGTGGTGTTCCACAGGGATCAGTGCTGGGACCTTTGCTCTTTGTAGTATATATAAATGATTTGGAGGAAAATGTAACTGGTCTGATTAGTAAGTTGGCAGACGACACAAAGGTTGGTGGAATTGCGGATAGCGATGAGGACTGTCGGAGGATACAGCAGGATTTAGATTGTCTGGAGACTTGGGCGGAGAGATGGCAGATGGAGTTTAATCCAGACAAATGTGAGGTAATGCATTTTGGAAGGTCTAATGCAGGTAGGGAATATACAGTGAATGGTAGAACCCTCAAGAGTATTGAAAGTCAAAGAGATCTAGGAGTACAGGTCCACAGGTCATTGAAAGGGGCAACACAGGTGGAGAAGATAGTCAAGAAGGCATACGGCATGCTTGCCTTCATTGGCCGGGGCATTGAGTATAAGAATTGGCAAGTCATGTTGCAGCTGTATAGAACCTTAGTTAGGCCACACTTGGAGTATAGTGTTCAATTCTGGTCGCCACACTACCAGAAGGATGTGGAGGCTTTAGAGAGGGTGCAGAAGAGATTTACCAGAATGTTGCCTGGTATGGAGGGCATTAGCTATGAGGAGCGATTGAATAAACTCGGTTTGTTCTCACTGGAATGAAGGAGGTTGAGGGGAGACCTGATAGAGGTATATAAAATTATGAGGGGCATAGACAGAGTGGATAGTCAGAGGCTTTTCCCCAGGGTAGAGGGGTCAATTACTGGGGGGCATAGGTTTAAGGTGAGAGGGTCAAGGTTTAGAGTAGATGTACGAGGCAAGTTTTTTACGCAGAGGGTAGTGGGTGCCTGGAACTCGCTACCGGAGGAGGTAGTGGAAGCAGGGACGATAGGGACATTTAAGGGGCATCTTGACAAATATATGAATAGGATGGAAATAGAAGGATACGGACCCAGGAAGTGTAGAAGATTTTAGTTTAGTCGGGCAGCATGGTCGGCACGGGCTTGGAGGGCCGAAGGGCCTGTTCCTGTGCTGTACATTTCTTTGTTCTTTGTTCTTTGTTGTTTGTATGCCCTGTGCACAAAAAGCAGGAAAATCCAACCCTGCTAATTAGTGTACTCTTGATCATCAGCAACGTAATGGAAGGTGTTGTCAACAGATCTATCAAGTGTAATTTACTCAGTATTCATCTGCTCCTGACCTGATTACAGCCTTGGTCCTAACATGGACAAAAGTGCTGAACTCAGGAGGTGAGATGAGGGTGATTGCCCTTGACATCAAGGCAGCATTTGATCGAGTATGGGATCAAAGATCCCTAGTCAAACTGGAGTCAGTAGGAATCACAACTCTCCACTAATTGGAGCCACAGCGAGCACAAAGGAAGATGGTTGTGGTTGATGGAGATCAATCACCTCAGGACAGGGTAGTGTCCTGAACTCACCCATCGTCTGCTTCAACAATAACCTTGTCAAGATCATAAGGTCAGAAGTGGGGGTGCTCTCTGAAGATTGCACAATATTCAGCGCCATTCGCAGGCTCCTCAGATACTGAAGTAGTCTGTGTCCATATACAGCAGAATCTGGTCAACATTCAGGCCTGGGCTGATATGGGCAGCATGGTAGCACAGTGCTTAGCACTGTTACTTCACAGCTCCAAGGTCCCAGTTCAATTCCCGGCTTGGGTTGCTGTGCGGCGTCTACACGTTCTCCCTGTGTCTGCGTGGGTTTCCTCCGGGTGCTCCGGTTTCCTCCCACAAGTCCCAAAAGACGAGCTGTTAGGTAATTTGGACATTCTGAATTGTACCTCTGTGAACCTGAACAAGTGCCGGAATGTGGCGCCTTGGGGCTTTTCGAGTAACTTCATTGCAGCGTTAATGTAAGCCTATTTGTGACAACAAAGACTATTATTATAAGGGGTAAATAACATTTGTGCCACATAAATGCCAGACAATGATCATGTCCAACAAGAGAGAATCTAATCTTCTCCCTTTTAAATTTAATGGCATTACCATCACTGAGTCCCCCACTACCTGTGGGTTTCCACCGACCAGAAACTGAACTGGGCTAGTCATATAAATACTGTGGCCACAAGAGCAGGTCAGAGCCTGGTAATTCTGCAGCGGGTAACGCACCCCCTAATTCCTCAAAGTCTGTCCACCATCTACAAGGCACAAATCAGGAGTGTAATAGAATACTCTCCACTTGCCTGGATGAGTGCAGCTCCAACAACAGTCAAGAAGCTTGAGACTATCTAGGTCAAAGCATCCCAGTTGATTGGCAGCTCATTCACCACCTTACAAATTCACTCCCTTCACCACCGATGCAGCAGTGTGTACCATCGACAAGATGCACTGCAAAAACTCACCAATGCGCCTTCAATAAGTCTTCCAAACCTGCGACCTCTGCCAGCAAGAAGGACACTGGGTGGCACGGTAGCACAGTGGTTAGCACTGTTGCTTCACAGCACCAGAGTCCCAGGTTCGATTCCCAGCTTCGGTCACTGTCTGTGTGGAGTCTGCACGTTCTCCCCGTGTTTGTGTGGTTTTCCTGTAGGTGCTCCAGTTTCCTCCCACAAGTCCTGAAAGACATGCTGTTAGGTAATTTGGACAGTCTGAATTCTCCCTCTGTGCACCCGAACAGGTGCCGGAATGTGGCGACTCGGGGCTTTTCACAGTAACTTCATTGCAGTGTTAATTGAAGCCTACTTGTGACAATGAAGACTATTATTATTATTATTAGCTGCATGGGAACCTGCAAGTTCCCCTCCAAGCCACACACTCCTCCTGACTTAGAAATATATAACCGTGAACATCCGGTGGCGGCCATGGAGTAAGTCGTTGCTTATTTGGTAGCTCCCGCTCGTGGTGGACTTTTGGACCCTCTACCCCAATTTACGGTGGATTTGATTGACAAAACAGGAGACTGGTGAAGTAGAGGAGAAGGATCCCCACCAGAGTATGGATTTGTGGACCAGATGTGGTCTGAAAAGGAGAGATTGTTTCGCAAAGAAGTGAGTGGAGTCTACAGCACAGAAAAACATGGAGGAGGCTCAGGGACTGGGATTGCCAGCCCAGTGGTCAACGGAGCAACTGGTGGACTTTCTCCAGGACAGCTTTGCTCAGTAAAGAAAGTGGCTCCAATGGCGCAATCGGTTCGCGCGCGGTACTTATAGAGCAAAGAAAGGAATACTTGGATTTGATTAAGACGGGGATTGACCATGTGGAGCAGAGATTGGAAGCCCAGGGCCAGGTGATCCAGAAGGTGGAAGATGCTGTTGCTGAGCACGATTAGCAGCTAACCACAATGGCAGTGGAGATGGGGCTGATGAAGGACCACCAGAAGAGGCTGCAAAAGAAAGTGGAGGATTTGGAGAACAGTTCGCGTAGGCAGAACCTGAGGATTGTTGGCCCCCTGAGGGCAGCAAGGGATCGGACACAGGGGCATATGTAGCGTGCATGTTCGAGAAGCTGTTGGGGGAAGTTGCATTTGCTCAACCTTTGGAGGTGGACAGGGCTCATAGAGCGGTGACGGGGAAGCTGCTGAGGAATGAGCCGCCGAGGGCGATGGTGGTACGAATGCACCAGTTCCTGGACAAGGAACAGACCTTGAGGTGGGCCAGGCAGGTGTGGACCTGCATATGGGAAAGCAACAAGCTGCGTATTTACCAGGGCTTGGGTGCACAACTGGCCAAAAGAAGGGCGAATTTCAATAAGGTGAAATCGTCCCTCTTTAAGAAGGGGGTGAAGTTTGGCATGCTGTACCCAGCACGTTTGTGGGTCACTTATGAGGGCCAGGAACTTTATTGTGGATCGCCAGATAAGGCGATGACTTTGTTGAGGACAGGGGACTGGCAGGTGATGGAGGACATTGAACTTGGGGGTGAGTAGTTATGTTCTTGATCTGCTGCTAAAGTTCTTTTCTCTTTGGGTTTGTATATATTGTTTTGCACCAAGTTTGGGGTCGTTGCTCCGTTTTGTTTGTGGGTTAACTTTGTTCATAATGGGGAATGGTGGGAGGAATTGTCTTCTTTTTGTTTGTTGGGAAGTGTGATCGCTATGGACGTGGAGAAGGCCTTCAACCGGGTGGAGTGGAAGTATTTGTGGGAGGGACTGGGGCGGTTTGGGTTTGGGCAGAGTTTTGTAGGTTGGGTCCGGTTGCTGCAGCAGGCACAGGTGGCTGGTGTGCAGACGAACCGAGTGAGTTCGGAATATTTCAGACGGAGCCGGGGAACGAGGCAGGATTGTCCACTCTCCCCACTGTTGTTGCCTTGGCTATAGAGCCATTGGCGATGGCTCTGAGAGCGTCAAAGGACTGGAAGAGGCTAGTTCAGGGGGGGGCGGTGGTGGTGGAGCACAGTGTATCGTTATATGTGGACGACTTACTCCTGTATATTTCTGACTCGCTAGGGGGATAGGAGAACTTAGGGGAATTTGACCGGTTCTCGGGGTATAAATTGAATATGGGAAAAAGTGAGGTATTTGCGATCCCGCGCCTGGCCAGAGAATCACCGAGGGGGGGGGGGGACGCGTGAATCCCACCATGCCGCTTCGACGCCGGGCCGCCAATTCTCCGGCGACCGGAGAATCGGCGGCAATCGCGCCGGCATCCCTGGCAATCCTCTGCGCTCGACAGGCCGAGTCCCGCCGAGTCCCGTCGGCGCCGTTTGTGTATGGTCCTATCCAGCGGGACCTCGGTGTTTTGGTGGGGGGGCAGGGGGAGCCGACTCTGGGGGGGGCCTCCACGGTGGCCAGGCCCGCGATCGGGGGCAACCGATCGGCAGGCGGGCTCATTCAGGAGTGGGCCTATGTTCCTCCGTGCTGGGCCCCTTTAGGGCTCCGCCATATTCCCTGGGGGCCAGCGCGGGGGCAGCCGTCGCGCGCATGCGCAGGACACCATGGCAGGCCGGCTTTGATGCCGGAGCAGCGCACAGAACTCCGGCGCCGTTCTAGCCCCCTAGGAAGGGGTGAATGCCTGGGCCTGGAGGCCCGTTGATGCCGGCGATGCTTGCGTCGGTTTTGACACCAGCGTCAACACTTGGCTGGGATTTCGGAGAATCCCGGTCCCTATCTCTGAGAATCTTTCCAACAATTTCACTATCACTGACGTCAAGCTCACTGGCCTATAATTAACCAGATTATCCTTGCAACCCTTCTTAAATAACGGTACAACAATTCCTGTAAGTAGTCTGAGCATTTACATTTAAGGACTTGTCTAGAATGTCCAATATATAACGATGGAATGGATTGGGTTGTGTTTAATAATACTACCCATTTGTGAGCAAACTGATGATTATAGAGAAAGTATGTAATGTATGTTGGCCTATTTTTGGCTATAACATTTTTGTTGAGTGTCCAGATTAGGGGTCGGTAATGAATGTGCTTCTCACTAGAAGACCCCAGACTGTCCTAAACATGAAGACTTTCACTCATTCAGTGTGCAGCTGGTGTTGATGATAGTAAAAGGTAAAGCTGCCATAGTCCTAGATGACCATAGGCTGCTCTCTCCTTTGAGGGGGAGAGCTGACTGGTGGTGATTTAACCTGAGGATCACCACATCTCAGGCGAGGGATAAAGTTGAGAAGGTGGGCCTTCATGAATAACCTCAGCTGGTACGGGAATCAAACCCACATTGCTAGCCTTGCTCTGTTTCCTGAACCAATTAACCAGTTAACCAGTTGAGCTTAACCGGATAAGAAAAACATCATGAAAGTCTATGCCTGATTTCCTCACAGTTGTCATGATGCCTTTATCCTGCACAACTCCCCCAAATCTGTCTTCTGTTCCAGCTGGTCCATGAGGTGACAGTCCAGCTTACAGAGAGATACCTACAACATGGATGCTGTGGAGTACTTGGATTAGAGTCATGTTTCTCCCAGAGCTCTGAATGAGCAAGAAATTCACATTCTGAAACAAGCTGTTCTGTGTGCCGGCTAGGCCTAGAGGCACCTACAGTACAATTCTGAGCGAGTTTCCAAATTTATAGGGTATGCTGCATTCTTTGCCCAGTAAATCAGGTAATGCTTGAAACTACCAGGGGAAGAAGTAGTGGAGCGCTAGAGCACAAAACCATGGATGAAGAGAGAGAGCAAGGCATGAATTATGCCATCTTCCAGAGCTCTATTAGTTAACTTCAATTGGAGAAACAATTAGATTGTGTACAAAATGGAGAGTGGGTAAATTGGACAGTATATCAATTAGACGGTGCATCAATGGGACAGTGTATTAATGTGACGGTGTATCGATTACATGGTGTTTTGATCGGACAGTGTATCAATTGGACAGTGTATTAATTGGACAGCGCATCAATGGGACAGTGTATCAAATCGATGGTATACCAATCGGACACTGTATCAATTGAACAGTGTACTGATTGTGTGGTGTATCTATTGAATGGTGTGTCGATTGGATAGTGTATCGATTGGATGGTGTATCGGTAGGACAGTAAACCAATCGGATGGTGTATCACTTGGATGGCATATTGATTGGGTGGTGTGTCAATGGGACGATGTACCGATTTTATGGTGTATTAATCGGACAGCGTATCAATTGGACAGTGTATCAATTAGACGGTATACCAATCGGACGGTATATCAATGGATGGTGTATTGATCAGGCATTGTATCAATGGGACGGTGTATCGATCGGACAGTGTATTGAATTCATGGTGTATTGATCAGGCAGTGTATCAATTGGACGGGCATCAAAGGGACAGTGTATCAATTGGACGGTACACCAATCAGATGGTGTATCAATGGGATGGTGTATCGATTGGATGGTGTATCGATTGCATTGTGTATTGATCAGACAGTGTATCAATTGGATAGTGCATCGATGGGACAGTGTATCACTTGAATAGTATATTAATTGGACGGTGTATCAATTGGATGGTTTAACAATGGGACAGTGTGTCAATTGGACGGTGTATTAAATCAGAGAGTGTCAACAAACCCACCCTGCGGGGTGAGCGACCGCCTCATTACCCTACATCTCACCCTGGCCCAGAAGCAGCACATCACAGCCCTCAGTGCAACAGACGAGACAAAAGAGGCATTCTACTCCAGCCTCGACCAATTGCTGTCCTGCATCCTTTAGGGAGACAAGCTGATTCTCCTCGGTGACTTTAATGCTAGAGTTGGGAAGGATGCAAACTTTGGAAAGGCGTGTTAGGCAGGATCTCCTTGACTGCAAGCGCAAGGTGTTCCTGAACTGGCAGCTCCACCAGTGAGAGGAAACAAGCCTACAGGCAACTGAAGGCCGAGGTGCAACAAAGAACTTGCAACCTAAAGAACAGATGGTGGGTGGAAAGAGCGCAAATGACTCAGTAACTTGCTGACAACCACGACATGCGCAGCTTCTTTAGCTCAATTTAAACCATCTATGATCCGACTACCCAGGGGTCCACCCCACTAACAGCCAAAAACGGAGAGACGCTCATCAAAGACAGAGAGGCAGCCAATGCCCGCTGGAGAGGGCACTTCGAGGACCTCCTCAACCAGGAAACAGCCCTCGACACAAACGTCCTCGACACCATCCTGCAACAGACTACCTCTCATTATCTCAGCGCAACCCCACGTAAGTATTAAAATATGATGAAGAGGCACTCTTGACAAGAATCCACAACCTCATCACTCTTGTCTGGAAGGAAGAGAGCATGCTGGGTGATCGCAGAGATGCCTTAATTGTGACCATCTTCAAGAAAGGAGACTGGTGCGACTGCGGAAATTGCAGAGGGATTTCCCTACTCTCCTTGACGGAAAAGGTTAGCACAAGAATACTCCTCAACCATCTCCTCCCAGTGGCTGAAGAGCTCCTCTCTGAGTCTCAGTGCGGCTTCCGCCCATCAAGAGGCTCAATTGACATGATGATAATAATAATCGCTTATTGTCACATGTAGGCTTCAATGAAGTTACTGTGAAAAGCCCCTAGTCGCCACATTCCGGCGCCTGTTCGGGAAGGCTGGAACGGGAATTGAACCCGCGCTGCTGGTCTTGTTCTGCATTACAAGCCAGCTGTCTTAGCCCACTGTGCTAAACCAGCCCCTCAGCAATCTTCAGCGAGCAGCAATTCCAGGAAAAGTGCAGGGAGCAGCATCAACCTCTGTACATGGCCTTCTTCAATCCTGCAAAGGCCTTCGACTCTGTCAACTGTGAGGGATTGTGGAACATCTTCCTCAAATATGGATGCCCACAGAAATTTGCATGCTCCACAATGACATGCAAGCCATGATCCTCATCAACAGCACCACCACAGACCCAATACATGTGCATACTGGGGTCAAACAGGGCTTCATCACTGCACCAATGCTCTTCTGCATCTTCCTCGTTGAAACACTCCATTCCATCACCCTGAAGCTCCCCACTGGAGTGGAACTAATCTACCAGACAAGCAGGAAACTGTTCAACCTCTGACACCTCCAGGCCAGAACCAATACCACCCTAACCTCTGTCCTCGAGCTGCAGTACCCAGACTGGTGTGTGCGCACATTCAGAGACCGAGCTACAAACCATCGCCACCGCATTCTCCGAGACATATGAGAGAAAGGGCCTCAGACTAAACAGCCTGAAAACACAGGTCCTCCACCAGCCCGCTCCTGCCACACAAAACTGCCCCCCGACCATAAAGATCCACAGTGAGCCCTTGGACAATGTGGGTAATTTCCCATATCTCAGGGGCCTCCTCTCGGAGCAGCAGACATTGACAACAAAATCTAACATCGACTCCAATGCGCCAGTGCAATCTTCGGACCGAGACCTCAAATCCAGCACCAAGCTCATGGTCTACAAAGCAGTCGTGGTCCCTGCCCCCCTGTATGCTTCAGAAACATGGACAATGTACAGCAGATACCTCAAATCCCTGGAGAGATATCACCAACATTGCCTCCACAAAATCCTGCAAATCCACTGGCAGGATAGACGTACCAATGTGAGCGACTTCTCGCAGGCCAATATCCCCAGTATCGAGGCACTGGTCACACTCGACCAGCTGCGGTGGGCAAGTCACATTGTCCGCATACCTGACACAAGGCTCCCAAAACAATGCTCTACTCCGAGTTCCGCAATGGCAAGCGATCTCTAGGAGGGCAGAGGAAACGCCACAAGGACACTTTGAAAGCCTCCCTAAATAAATGCAACATCCTCATTTAACACGTGACAATCACTTGCCTTAGAATGCACAAACTGGAGAAAAAACATCTGAGAAGGCACCAATTGCCTTGGGCATCACAGGTCGGAGCACATGGAGGCCAAGCGTAAACAAAAGAAGGGGAGCACAGAATCCAGAGTGTCCCATCCACCTCATCAAACACCACCTGACAAACCAGTGGCAGAGTTTGTGGATCCAGGGTCGGACTTTTCAGTCACCACAGACCTCCCGGATTGGAAACAAGTCATCCTTGACTCTGGGGGACTGCCCAGGAAGAAGAAGGAGTATACCAATTGGATGGTGTACCAATTGGATGGTGTGTTGATAGGATGGTTTATCAATGGGCCAGTGTATCAATCATATAGCATATCAATGGGATGGTGTATCGATTGAATGGTGCATTGATCCGATGGTATAACATCGGATGGTGTATCGATTAGATGCATATTGGATTGGATTGGATTGGATTTGTTTATTGTCACGTGTACCGAGGTACAGTGAAAAGTATTTTTCTGCGAGCAGCTCAACCGATCATTAAGTACATGAGAAGAAAAGGGAATAAAAGAAAATACATAATAGGGCAACACAACATATACAATGTAACTACATAAGCACTGGCATTGGATGAAGCATACAGGGTGTAGTGTTAATGAGGTCAGTTCATAAGAGGTCATTTAGGAGCCTGGTGACAGTGGGGAAGAAACTGTTTTTGAGTCTGTTCGTGCGTATTCTCAGACTTCTGTATCTCCTGCCCGATGGAAGAAGTTGGAAGAGCGAGTAAGCCGGGTGGGAGGGATCTTTGATTATACTGCCCGCTTTCCCCAGGCAGCGGGAGGTGTAGATGGAGTCAATGGATGGGAGGCAGGTTCGTGTGATGGACTGGGCTGTGTTCACGACTCTCTGTGGTTTCTTGCGGTCCTGGGCCGAGCAGTTGCCATACCAGGCTATGATGCAGCCAGATAGGATGCTTTCTATGGTGCATCTGTAAAAGTTGGTAAGGGTTAATGTGGACATGCCGAATTTCCTTAGTTTCCTGAGGAAGTATAGGCGCTGTTGTGCTTTCTTGGTGGTAGCGCCGACGTGGGTGGACCAGGACAGATTTTTGGAGATGTGCACCCCTAGGAATTTGAAACTGCTAACCATCTCCACCTCGGCCCCGTTGATGCTGACAGGGGTGTGTACAGTACTTTGCTTCCTGAAGTCAATGACCAGCTCTTTAGTTTTGCTGGCATTGAGGGAGAGATTGTTGTCGCTACACCACTCCACTAGGTTCTCTATCTCCCACCTGTATTCTGGCTCGTTGTTATTCGAGATCCGGCCCACTATGGTCGTATCGTCAGCAAACTTGTAGATGGAGTTGGAACCAGGTTTTGCCACGCAGTCGTGTGTGTACAGAAAGTAGAGTAGGGGGCTAAGTACGCAGCCTTGCGGGGCAACGGTGTTGAGGACTATTGTGGAGAAGGTGTTGTTGTTCATTCTTACTGATTGTGGTCTGTTGGTCAGAAAATCGAGGATCCAGTTGCAGAGTGGGGAGCCAAGTCCTAGGTTTTGGAGCTTTGATATGAGCTTGGCTGGGATTATGGTGTTGAAGGTAGAGCTGTAGTCAATAAATAGGAGTCTGATGTAGGAGTCCTTGTTTTCGAGATGCTCTAGGGATGAGCGTAGGGACAGGGAAATGGCGTCTGATGTGGACCGGTTGCAAAGGTATGCGAATTGCAGTAGATCAAGGCGTTCTGGTAGTATGGAGGTGATGTGCTTCATGATCAACCTCTCGAAGCACTTCATTATGACTGAAGTCAGGGCAACCGGACGATAGTCATTGAGGCACGTTACCTGGTTCTTTTTTGACCGGTATGATGGTGGTCTTCTTGAAGCAGGTGGGGACCTCGGAGTGGAGTAGGGACAGGTTAAAGATGTCCGCGAATACCTCCGGCAGCTGGTCCGCGCAGGCTCTGAGTGCACGACCAGGGATCCCGTCCAGGCCTGTCGCCTTCCGAGGGTTCACTTTCAGGAAGGACAATCTGACTTCGGAAGCTGTGATGGTGGGTATGGGTGAATTATGGGCTGCTGGGGCACTCGACGGCGGATTGTTGGTTACCTGCTCGAACCGAGCATAGAATGCATTGAGTTCATCTGGGAGGGGTGCGCTGCTGCCAGAGATACTGTTCGGCTTCGCTTTGTAGCCCGTTATGTTGTTTAGTCCTTGCTACAACCACCGAGAGTCTGTCTGCGACTTTAGCTTGGTTTGATATTCTGTCTTGGCATCTCGGATGGCTTTGCGGAGGTCGTACCTGGATTTCTTGTGTAGGTCAGGGTCCTCTGTCTTGAACGCCTCAGACCTGTCCTTCAGTAGGGAGTCAATCTCGCGATTGAGCCATGGTTTCCGGTTGGGGAACGCACGTACTGCTTTCTTTGGCACGCAGTCGTCCACACATTTGCTGATGAAGTCTGTGATGGTGGTGGCATACTCATTTAAGTTGGTCGCTGAGTTCTTAAATATGGACCAGTCCACTGTCTCTAAGCAGTCACGTAATAGCTCTTCTGTCTCCTCGGACCAGCACTGCACAACCTTCTTAGCTGGATTCTGCCGCTTGGGTTTCTGCTTGTATGCCGGGAGAAGGAGCACCATCTTATGGTCTGATTTCCCAAAGTGCGGTCGGGGGATGGAATGGTAGGCGCCCTTGATTTTTGAGTAGCAGTGGTCAAGAGTGTTGTCGCCCCTGGTGGGACAGGAGATGTGCTGGTGGAATTTTGGCAATACACTCTTGAGGTTGGCCTTGTTGAAGTCTCCGGCCACGATGAACAAGGCCTCCGGGTGTTCTGTTTCGTAGTTGTTTATAACTGTGTACAGTTCGTCCAGCGCCTTCCTCACTTCTGCCTGGGGTGGGATGTAGACCGCTGTGATAATGGCTGAAGTGAACTCACGTGGAAGATAATATGGGTGGCACTTCATGGTCAGGTATTCCAGGTCTGGGGAGCAATAGGTCGCCAGGGTCGCCACATCCAAGCACCAGGAGGAGTTGATGAGGAGGCAAACCCCTCCATCCTTCGCTTTGCCTGATGATGCCGTGCGGTCCGCCCGGTTTATTGAGAAGCCTTCAGGTTGTATGGCACAGTCCAGTGAGGCGGGGGTGAGCCATGTCTCTGTGAAACAGAGCACACAGCAGTCTCTTACTTCCCTCTGAGAGGTAAGTCTGGCGTTAAGTTCATCCAGCTTTTTTTCGATCGCTTGGACGTTTGCCAGGGGTATGCTGGGGAGAGGAGTCTTGAAGCCACGTTGCTTCAGTCTAACCTGCAGACCGCCAAGTTTCCCTCGCTTCCTCAGTCGGTGGCTGCTGCTGGATGATCCTGGGATCCGATGGGAAACGTCAGCCCTTGTGGAAGGTCGGTGGTTGCGTCTGGCGGGGTCCAGAGCGCTGGCGGGGACCAGGGCGCTGTTTTCGTATCCGGCGTCGTGTCTGGCAGGGTCCAGGGCGCTGGTTGAGGTAGAGGGGTTGCTAGGGTGGCATGTTTGCGATCTGGATGGGTCTCAACGTTCTGCGGGTGCGGGAATACCTTGCGGCACGTTCGGGTCCTTGCGCAGGGTCTCTGCCATTTCAGGGGCCCTGGGTCATGGGCAGGGGCTTCCTGAGGCAGGTTGGGCTGGGTCCCAGGGTCTGTTCCCTCCCTGGGTGCTCCTGGGGTCGGATCTTGAAGTAGGCCCAGTCGGGCCTGCAGGTGGATTTGCATATGGCCTGCATATTGATCAGAAGGCGTATGAATTGAAAAGTGTATCAATCGGATGGTTTATCAATTGGGTGGCATCGTGGTCAGACGATGTATTGATTGGACTGTGTATAAATCAGGTGGTGTATCAATGGGAAGGTGTATCATTGGGATATTGTATCAATTAGGTGATGTAGCGAATGGACAGTGTATCAATCGGGTGGTGTACCTGTCAGACAGTATATCAATGGGATGGTGCATAAATTGGATGGTTTGGACTTCTGGTGGTGACGATGTGCTGACCGGACGCACATCAGGTGGCTTTCCTCCCAGTCGGACCCAACACAGTAAATTTACTTGAGATTTTGGCCCAAAAAGCCTCCTAAAACCCACCCGGACGCAAAAGGCACCAACAGTGCGAGAGGAAAAGAGGATTCCTGCGAACAACAGATCGAGGGGACGCGAGAAGTCAGAAGCATCAGCGAAGGAAAGGGGCAGGAACAACTGACTAATGGACAGGCGGCCCCCGAGGCAAGGCAGCGACCCAGGTGAACCAGGAGGGGGAAGGAACGGCAAACCGAACGTTGGAGCAGGAGTAGACTACGACACTATCCCCCCTCACCACCTCCGCAACACACAGGCGGATGGATGGAGGAATATGTTGAAAAAAGAACTGACCGCTATGAAGGAAACGATCAGGATGGAGCTCCAGGTGGTGATGAAGGAGATGGTGGCGGAAGCGGTAGCCACGATGCAGTGCACGATAGAGGGACTGGGAAGGAAGGGGGAGGCCCAGGAGAAGACTATCCTGGACCTGGAGAAAGCATCTATGGACCAGCGCGACAGGATTGTGACAGGATTGTGGCTCTGGAAACCGAGGTGAAGAGGTTGGTGGCGGCCCAGGGGAACCTAAATGGGAAAGTTGAGGACCAGGAAAATAGGTCCAGGCGACAAAACGTCCGAATCATGGTTCTGCCAGAGGGGATCGAGGGAAGGGACCCAAAGGGCTACATCGCCCAAAAGCGGGGAGGGAGGACTTTCCAAATCTCCAGAGATGGACATGTCATACAGGTCGCTTCGGCCTAGACCCAAAACTGAGTAGTAGTGGAGAGGGAGGAATAGAGTCGGGAGCGCCAGTGACAGACGCTGGGGAACCTGCGGATGCCAAATCCCGAAGGGAGACTGTGTCCTCCCGCCCGTCATGGTGAGCCATATAGGCGTACTGGGGATTCGCATGGAGGAAAAGGACCCTCTCTACCAGAGGATCCGACTTATGAGTCCTCACATGTCGTCGGAGGAGGACGGGCCCTGGAACCGTCAGCCAGGTCGGGAGCGAGACCCCTGAGGTGGACCTTCTGGGGAAGGCAAACATCCTCTCATGGGGGGTCACATTAGTAGCGGTGCAGAGAAGCGACCGGATGGATTGGAGAGGATTGGGAAGGACCTCCTGCCAGCGGGAAACTGGGAGACCTCTAGACCGTAGGGTAAGAAGGACGGCCTTCCAGACCGTCGCGTTCTCCCTCTCCACCTGTCCGTTTCCCCGGGGGTTGTAGCTGATAGTCCTGCTTGAGGCGATGACCTTGCTAAGCAAGAACTGACGCAGCTCATCACTCATGAAGGAGGAACCCCGATCACTATGGATGTAAGTGGGGAAATCGAACAAGGTGAAGACATTGCTCAGGGCCTTGATGACTGTGGCAGAGGTCATGGCTGGGCATGGGATGGCGAAAGGGAAACGTGAGTACTCGTCAAGGATGTTGAGGAAGTACACGTTATGGTCAGTGAAGGGGAGGGGCCCTTTGAAATCAATGCTGAGGCATTCAAAGGGGCTTGAGGTCTTTACCAGGGGTGCTCTGTCTGGCCGATAGAAGAGTGGTTTGCACTCCGCACAGACCTGGCAGTCCCTGGTCATGATCCTGACCTCCTCGATGGAGTAAGGCAGGTTGCGAGCTTTGGTACAATGGAAAAGTCGGGTGACCCCTGGGTGACAGAAGTCATTGTGTAGGGCCCGCAGTCGGTCTACTTGTGCGCTGGCACAAGTGCCGCGGGAAAGGGCATCTGGGGCTCATTAAGCTTCCCAGGACGATACTGGATGTCATAGTTGTAGGTGGAGAGTTCGATCCTCCACCTCAATACATTATCGTTCTTGATCTTGCCCCGCTGTGTGTTATTGAACATGAAGGCAACCGACCGTTGGTCAGAGAGGAGAGTGAATCGCCTGCCGGCCAGGTAATGCCTCCAATATCGCACAGCTTCGACAATGGCTTGGGCCTCCTTTTCGACGGAGGAGTGCCGAATTTCGGAGGCATGGAGGGTATGGGAGAAGAAAGCCTTCCTACCTGGTTGAGGGTAGCGGCCAGGGCAAAGTCAGACGCATCGCACTCTACCTGCAACGGGATGGATTCGTCCACAGCGTGCTTCGTGGCCTTGGCAATATCCGCCTTGATGCGGTCATAGGCCAGACGAGCCTCAGCCGTCAAAGGAAAAACAGTGGATTTGATGAGTGGGCGGGCCTTGTCTGCATAATTGGGGACCCACTGGGCATAGTGCGAAAAGAACCCCAGGCATCTCTTCAGGGCCTTGGGGCAGTGGGGGAGTTGCAGGAGGGAGTGCATGCGGTCGGGGTCGGGCCCTAAGACTCCGTTTTCCACGACGTAGCAAAGGATGGCTAGTCGGGTTGTGCGGAAAACGCATTTCTCCTTATTATATGTCAGATTAAGGAGCTGGGCAGCGTGGAGGAATTTCTTGAGGTTAGCGTCGTGGTCCTGCTGATCATGGCCGCAGATGGTGACATTATCCAGATACGGGAACGTGGCCCGCAGCCCGTACTGGTCAACTATTCGGTCCATCGCTCGCTGGAAGACCGAGACCCCATTGATGATGCCGAAGGGAACCCGGAGAAAGTGGTAGAGGCGGCCAGCTGCCTCGAAGGCAGTGAACTGGCGGTCCTCCGGGCGGATAGGGAGCTGGTGGTCGGCGGACTCAGGTCCATGGTGGAGAAGACCCAGTACTGTGCAATCTGATTGAGCATGTCAGATAGGCAGGGAAGGGGGTACGCATCGAGCTGCGTGTACCGGTTGATGGTCTGACTGTAGTCGATGACGCTCCAGTGCTTCTCCCCAGTCTTGACGATCACCACTTGAGCTCTCCAGGGGCTGTTACTGGCCTCTATGATCCCTTCCCGCAGGAGCCGCCGAACCCCTGACCTGATGAAGGTCATGTCCCGAGCACTGTATCGTCTGCTCTTAGTGGCGACGGGCTTACAGTCTGGGGTGAGGTTGGCGAAGAGCGAGGGAGGGGCGACCTTAAGGGTCGAGAGGCTACAGCGGCTACAGGCGGTGAGTGGGGGCAGGGGTCCATCGAACTTCAGGGTGATACTCAGGAGGTTGGACTGGAAGTCGAGACCGAGAAGAACGTCTGTGCAGAGGTGTGGGAAGACGTAGAGCCTAAAATTTTTGAAATCTACGCCCCGTACTGTGAAAGTCACGACACAGTACCCACGGATTTGCATGGTATGCGACCCAGAGGCCAGGCAGATTCTCTGGGCTGCGGGTAAAACGGGAAGGGAGTAGCGCCGTACCGTGTCCGGGTGTATGAAGCTGTCTGTGCTCCCGGAGTCAAAAAGGCAGGCCGTCTCGTGGCCGTTGATCCGGACCGCCATCATAGATTTTGTAGGTGACGAGGCTACAAAAGGAGACTGGTCTAGGGTGATGGAGGCGGCCACGGGATGGCGGGCTGGCTTCGGACGGCAGGCGGGCTTCGGACAGCGGGCGGGCCGGTCGACAGTAGCAGAGGCCAGCTGACGGACGGGCGAGCCGGGGTTCCGGGAGGTGGCGGTGGACTTCAAAAATGGCGTCGGAGATACGGCGGTGGACTTCAAAAATGGCGTCGGAGATGCGGCTGTGGACTTCAAAAATGGCGTCGGAGATGCGGCAGTGGACTTCAAAAATGGCGTTGGAGATGCAGCGGTGGACTTCAAAAATGGCGTTGGAGATGCGGCGGTGGACTTCATAAATGGCGTCGGAGATGCGGCGGTGGACTTCAAAAATGGCATTGAAGATGGCGGTGCCCCCGATGTCCACGAGGGTGCCGCGTGGTCGGAGGCATAGCCACCCATGTTACGGAAGGCCACCTCCAGCAATTCAGCAAGCTGCACCGTTTCCCAGAGGTCGAGTGTCTCCCTCTCTAGCAGGTGCTGGCGAACGCAGTGTGAGTCAATGCCGGCAACATAGGCGTCCCGGATCAGAAGTTCGGTGTGCTTAGTAGCCGACACCGCCTCGCAGTTGCAGACCCCGCCGAGCACCCGCAAAACGCGCAGAAATTCTGCCAGCGACTCTCCAGGGCGCAGACGCCGCGTGGCAAGGAGGTGCCTGGCAAACAGTACGTTGACCCGTTTCACATACCATCCTTTCAAGAGATTAATGCCTTCATCAAACGAGGCCACATCCCGGAAGATGAGAACAATTTGCGGGCTCACCCGGGAGATGAGGACTCGCAGCTTGTGCTCCTCAGTGTCGGCAACGGCAGCAGAATTGATGAAAGATTCTAGACAGCGTAGCCAGTGTGCGAAGATGACATCGGCGTCGGCTTATTGGCCGTCTATCTGCAGGAGGTCCGGTTTGAGGCCCGCATCCATGTTAAACAGCTCTTTAATTTAATGTAAGTCAATTAAATTGATATGCCATCAATTAAGACGGAGAACGCAGAGTGAAATAACTATGGCTTTAATTGACTTCAACAGAGCTGGCAGCGTGCCCCAGAATGAGGCAGTGTGAGAGGTCGGCAGCTTATATACCCAGGTCCTAGGGAGAGGAGCCACGGGCAGAGCGAAAACCGTACAACATGTAATATAGTGGCAATACTGTACAACACGTAATGCTGTGGCAGCACAATACAACACAGTGGTTTCACCAGAGGGGAAACAGGGAAAGGGAAGCGACAATAGGAAAAGCAGGCAAAGGGGTAAGATAAGGGGTGGAGAGGGGTAGGTAAAACAGGGCCAGGGCTAGACCAGCACTGTTAGGGGAGCCACCGTACTAGCGAAGAGGGCTAGCACGGGAAGGCAGACAGTAAGGGAGGCTGCGGCACACCTCTCAGGGGAGATGGAGCGCCTGGCCAAAAGGGGGGGAGGGGGCGGGGGAACAGGGCAGAAGGGGGGAGAACACAGGGTGGGAGACAGAGAGATGGAGGACGGGGGGATACGCTAAGGGGGAAGTGGGGACGGGGAGGATGCGCAGAACAGAAAGGGAACTAAAAGACAGATAAGGATAGGCAACGAGACAGACACAGGTCTTGGCAGTCATGGAGCAGGGCGAGGAACCAAGATGGTGCTGCAAGCAGCCACTCGGGAGGGCACCTGGGTAGAGGGAGACCCCAGAGAGCAGAGGCTCACCCATGTGGCATAAACATAGTTGGCTGCCATATTGGGTATCCCCTGGGCGAAGGGAAACCCCGGAGCGCAGGGGCCTGACCTCATGGCCAGCGCGGCGACTGCGGGTATTTTGGACGGCCCCCTAACTAAGGGGAACCCCAGAGTGCAGGAGTGTGTCCAACAGGTAAGTATGGTTGATCCAGCAGGACCGGGGGAGTCAGAAACCTCCTACCAGGATTGTTACCTGGAACATAAGGACCCACTGGCCCCAGAACCGGGAAAAAGGCAGGCATGGCGAGGGAATTGGGAATATTCATGGAGCAGATGGGGCGGTGGACCCATGGAGGTTCCTACACATGGGAGAAAAGGAGTTTCCGTTCTTTTCGCAAGTGCTCTAGTTATACACCCATATCGACTTCTTTGCAGTGGGGAAATCGGTGCTTCCAGGGATCACGGGAGCGGAATACTCCGCGATTGTCATCTCCGACCACGCCCCACACTACATGGATGTGAGGTTGGAGACAGGCTGTGCCCAGCGCCCCACGTGGAGGCTGGACACGGACCTCCTGGCCGACAAGGCCTTCTGCCAAAAAACATCGCGGGGCATAGGCGATTACGTTAGTAACAACCAAACGGAAGGCCTCAACCTTCACATTTTAGGGGACACTGAAGGCCGTGATTAGAGGAGAGATCATAGCCGACAAGGCAAGCAGAGATAGGGAGGAGAGGGTGGCCAGTCAGCAGCTGGTTGACTCCATTCTGGAGGTTGACAGAAAGTACCCCGAGGCCCCGACCGCGGAGCTGCTGGCGGAGAGGAAAAAGCTGCATGTGGACTTTAACCTGCTATCCACTAGGAAAGCAGTGTACCAACTCCGTCAGACACGGGGGACCTTCTACGAACACAAGGACAAGGATGGCCACCTACTGGCTCACCAGCTGAGAAAGCAGGCAGCCACGAGGGAAATGGCGCAGGTAAAGAACAGCAAAGGCAGACTGGTAGCAGAACCAAAAGAGAGAGATCAACCAGGCATTTGAGGCCTTCTACCGAGGTCAGTACACCTCCGTGCCCCCGTGAAACAGTTCCTCGATGGACTGGAACTACCAGTCAAGGGGGAGGACAGATGGGGGAAGGACAGACGGGGTGGTGGCTGGAAGCACCAATAGATCTGGGAAAAATCATGGAGAATGTCAGCTCCATGCAGGCGGGGAAGGCACCGGGACCCGACGGGTTCCCGGCGGACTTCTATAATTTGCCCCAGCCCTGGCCCCACATCTAAGGGACCTGTTCACAGACTCGCTGGCAAAGGGTACCCTGCCCCCCACGCTAGCGCAGGCCGCAATCTCACTGATACCCAAAAAGGATAAAGACCCGACGGAATGCGATCATATAGACCCATTTCACTGCTGAATGTTGATGCAAAAATACTCGCAAAGGTCCTGGCCAAAAGGCTGGAAGGCTTCGTACCAGAGGTGGTCGCAGAGGATCAAACGGGCTTTATCAAGCGTAGGCAGCTCACAGCGAACATCAGGTGGCTGCTGAACGGGGAGAGAACACCAGAGGTGACCATCTCCCTGGACGCAGAAAGGGCCTTTGACAAAGTCGAATGGAACTACCTCCTCGAGGTACTGGAACGGTTTGGCTACGAGCGGAATTTATCGCCTGGATGAGACTCCTGTACAACGCTCCCAAGGCGAGCGTTCGAACCAACACCACCAGCTCTGAATACTTCCAGCTACAAAGAGGCACAAAGCAGGGATGCCCATTGTCCCCGCTCTTGTTTGCGCTAGCAATCAAAACCCTGGCGATAGCCCTGCGGGAGGCGAAAGGCTGGAAGGGCATCCAGAGAGCATAGAGTTTCACTCTGCAGATGACCTGCTCCTCTACGTCGCAAAGCTGCAGGAAGGACTGAAGGCAATACTGCAGATCCTGAAAGAGTTTTGAATCTTTTTGGGCTACAAACTTAACCTGGGCAAAAGTGAGGCTTTCCCTGTGAACCCAAACAGGGGAGAGGCAGAGCTGGAGGTCTCCCTTTTAAAACAGCCCAGAACAGATTCCGATACCTGGGGATCCAAATAGCCAGAGACTGGACACAGATCCACAAGTGGAACCTGACCAGCCTGGTGGAGGAAGTAAAAAGGACCTACAGAGATGGGGCGCACTCCCACTCTCCCTGGCGGGAAGAGTGCAGGCGATCAAGGTGAACGTACTGCCAAGGTTCCTCTTCCTGTTTAGATCCATCCCGATCTTCATCCCCAAGGCCTTTTCCCAAAATGTAGGCAGTTTAATCCTGGCATTTGTGTGTGGGGGTGTAAGAACCCGAGAATTCCCAAACTGACATTGCAAAGGAGGAAAATCAAAGGTGGCTTGGCATGTCCAAACCTGCAGTACTACCACTGGGCAGCAAGGACGGAAAGCGTGAGGGGATGGGTAAACTAACCCAACTCAGAGTGGGTACAGATGGAGGAGGCCACCTACGATGGAACGACCCTCCGGGCCTTGGCTACAGCAGCACTCCCATCCCCCTTGGCAAAATACACATCAAGCCCAGTGGTAACGGCCACACTGAAAACGTGGGCCCAATTGAGACAGCACTTCAGGCTAAATAAGATGTCCCCCATGGCTCCCACCTGCGGCAATCACAAATTCCCCCAGCCATGCTAGACATCACCTTCAGGAAATGGAGACGGGACGGGGGCACGCTGACAGTGAGGGACTTTTACGTAGGGCACAGACTAGCGACACTGGACGAACTGACGGAGGAATGGATACGCCGACAGGACAGGAAATGAGACACCTGCAAATAAAGCACTTCCTCCGCAAAGAGACAGTAGGGCAAACCCGGGGCCCCAGAAACGACACTATTAGAGGACGTGATAAGCACAGACTGTAAAGAAGAGGGACTATGTGGGAAAATATATGGACAGCTGCTGGACAGCGCCCGAACATCACTGGATGGGACCAGACAGAAATGCAAGGATGAAGTGGGGACAGAAGTGGGCTGGGGACTCTGGAGCGAGGCACTGAGCAGGGCCAACTCCAGCTCCTCCTGCGCAAGGCTCAGCCTCATGCAGTTCAAAGTGGTGCACAGAGCTCACCTAACCAGAACCCGAATAAACAGGTTCTTCCCGGAGGTGGAGGTCAAATGTGAGCGGTGCCAGAGGGGCCCGGCCAACCACACCCACATGTTTTGGGCTTGCCCCAAGCTTGCTGGGTTCTGGGCAGCCTTCACCGAGTCAATGTCCAAGGTTGTGGGGGTGAGGGTGAAGCCATGTCCAATTGTGGCAATTTTCGGGGTATCGGAGCAGCCAGAGCTACACATGGGGAAGGGGGCCAACGCCTTGCTTTCGCTTCCCTAATCGCACGCCGGAGAATCCTGCTCGGCTGGCGATCGGCAGCACCACCCAAAGCTGCAGACTGGCTGGCTGACCTCTCGGAATTTCTCCACCTGGAGAAGATTGAGTGCGCCAACCGAGGGTCAGAGGAAGGTTTCCTAAATGCATGGGGGCAATTCGTCGGCCTGTTCCAGAACCTGTTTGAGGCCAGCAACGAGGAGTAAGATGGGAAAACGGGAAAGATAGAAAGAAAAGGGAAAGGATATGAAAATAAAGGCAGAGGGGAACCATAGAAATGCGCAACCTGGGGGGAGGGAAGGCGGGGGGGGATGGAGAGAGGAGAAAAGGCTGGAAAGACACAAAAGGAAACAACGTAGGAGGGTGGGGGCAACCCCCCTCTGGGGGCAAACCCCCCCCCCCTGCCCCGCAACCCCTCCCCATACACACACAATCATAGGGGAAACACAGCCAAAGACGACGGGGGAAGAAAAGAAAGGGTGGGGAGGAAGGGAGAGAACAGGGGGGGACGCAAGGAGGGCAGGAAGGGGCAGGAGGGGGGGAGCGGGAAGGACCACAAGCCGAGCTAGAGGGCAGCAGAATGTAAAGAGGGTAAATTGAGGGAAGGACAAGACAAACCTTTCTGTATAATACAGCAAATAAACACGGCCAATAACGTACGTTACTGTTTAATAAATTTTCAAAATGTCAATAAAAAGATTTAAAGTGAAAATTAATTGGATGGTTTATCGATCAGACTGTGTATCAATCAAACAGTGTATTGCTTGGATGGTGTATTGCTCAGATGATGTACTGATTGGATGGTGTTTCGGTGTTATGGGCCAGGGTTTAGAGAACCACAAAGTGTATCATGGAGTTCATCTGACCCACAACTTTTAATAGATTGTGGTATGGGGAACACATGGTTTACTCTACAGGTATGGTACAGCAGAAATGGAAAAGTATTTTTTAAAGCAAAACAATGTTTATTCTATGAACTCAAGTTAACCTTTTTAAAACATACAGTGAATATCTTCGCAACCATTAATTCAAATACAACCCCCAAAGAACACAACACTAAGTAATCCTTAATAACTTCCCAAACAACATCCAGAAGACAGAAGAAACACCTTTGAACAGAAGCACATTAGGTTTACATTCACTACTGAGAACATTTATAATTCTGAATTCACCAAATGATCAAGAGATAGTCTTTTGATGGCAGAGAGAACAGCAGTACACCTGCTTGGTCTGGCTTCAGCTCCAACACTGAAAATGAAACTAAAACACACTCTGCAGCCTGCTCAAAAACGAAAGTAAAAAGCTGACAGACAGCCCAGCTCCACCCACTCTCTGACATCACTGCAGTAGTAAACACCCATTTCTTAAAGGTACTCTCACTACAGATATTTAGTATCTGTACTTACATGACATTCGGTCAGGTGTTGTATCGATCGGAGAGTGTGTCGATTGGGTGGTGAATCGATCAGAAGGTGAATATATCAGATGGTGCATCAATCGGACAGTATATTAATTGGATGGGGTATCGATCAGATGGTTTATCAATCGGATGGTGTATCAATTGGACAATATATCAATCGCACGATGTATCAATCGAACAGTGTATAGATTGGATGGTGTGTTGATTGAATGGTGTATCAATCAGATGCGTATTAACCCGACAGTGTATCAATCGGATGGTTTTTCGATTGGATGGTGTATCGATCAGATAGTGTATCAATTATATGATGTATCGAACGGAAGGTGTATTGATTGGACTGTGTTAATGGGACGGTGTATCAATTGCATGCTGTATCAATTGCATGGTGTATCAATCAGACGATCTATCAATCGGATGGTGTATCAATTGACTGTTGTAATGATTAGATGATGTATCGGATGGAAGTTGTATGATTGGACAGTGTATTAATGGGCAGATGTATCAATCAGATGGTGCATCGGTCAGATGGTGTATCGATTAGATGATGTATCAAATGGCAAGTGTATTGATTGGACAGTGTATTAATAGGGTGGTATATCAATCGGATGGTGTACCGATCGGACAATGTAGCAATGAGATATTGCATCAATTGGGTGGTGTATCGATTGGACAGTGCATCAATTGGACGGTGTAACTATCAGATGGTGTATCAATGAAACAGTGTATTGCTTGGATGGTGTCTTGCTCAGACGGTGTACTGCTTGGATAGTGTATCAATCAGACGATGTATCGATCAGAGAGTGTATTGATTGGGTGGTGTATCAGTTGGATGGTGTATCGATCAGTAGGTGCATGTATCAGATGGTGCATTGATCCGACAGTATATTGATCGGACGGTATTTCAATTGGATGGTGCGTGTATCGATTGGATGATGTGTCAATCTGATGATGGACAGTATGTCAAGTGGATGGTCTATAAATCGGATGATGTATCAATTGGATGGTGTATCGATTAGACGATGTATCAAATGGAAGATGCATTGACTGTTCTGTGTATTAATGGGATGGTGTATCAATTATATAGTGTAACTGTGTGTCAATTGGATGTATTAATTGGACTGTGTATCAATTGCACAGTATATTGATTGAACAGTGTGTCAGTTGGATGATGTATCAATCAGACGGTGTATCAATTGCGCAGTGTATTGATTGGATGGTATATCGGTCGGATGATGTATCTAAGAGATGATGTATTAATTGGACGGTGTATTAATGAGACAGTATATCAATTGGATGGTGCAATGATCGCATGATGTATCGAGAGGATGGTGTATCGATTGGATGATGTATCAATGGGATATTGTATCAATTGGGTGGTGTATCGATCAGAGAATGCATCAGTGGAACGGTGTATAAATTAGATGGTTTATCAATTGGACTGTGTACCAATCGAACACTGTATATTGCTTGAAATATTGAAAGTGTACCAATTGGATGGTGTATAAATCAGATGGTGTATCGATTGGAGAGTGTGTCAATTGGGTGGTATATGGATCGGATGGTGTATCGAACAGAAGATGCATATATCAGATGGTGTACTGAGCGGGCAGTATATTGATCGGATGATGTATCAATCTGACAGTGGACAGTATATCAACAAGATGGTGTATCAATCGAATGGTGTTTCGATTAGACTTTGAATCAATTGGATGGTTTATGAGACAGGTGGTTGACATTATATCAATCGGACGGTGTATCGATCGGACGGTATATCAATCAGATGGTGTATCAATTGGATGGTGTATCAATCAAATTATGAATGATTTAGCAATCAGTCATTGAATCAATTGGACTTTATATAAATCGATCTGATGGTATATGATAATAATAATCTTTATTGTCACAAGTAGGCTTACATTAACACTGTAATGAAGTTATTGTGAAAAGCCCCTAGTCACGACATTCCGGCGCCTGTTTGGGTACACAGAGAGAGAATTCAGAATGTTCAATTCACCTAACAGCATATCTTTTGGGACTTGTGGGAGGACCCGGAGGAAACCAACACAGACATGGGGAGAACGTGCAGACTCCCACAGATAGTGACAAAAGTGGGAATCGAACCTGGGACCCTGGTGCTGTGAAACCACAATCTAACCATTGTGCTACCATGCTGCCCTATCAATTGTACAGTGCATCGATTGGACAGTGTGTCAATCAGATGGTGTATCGAACAGAGGGTGTATCGATCAGATGGTGTATCAATCTGATTGTCCATTGATTGGATGGTATATCAATCGGATGGTATATCAATCGGACATATAAGTTGGTTGGTGAATCGATCATATGGATTATCGATTGGGCGGTGTATCGATCAGATGTGTCTTGATCGGATGGTGCTTCAATTGGATGGTGTGCTGATGGGACAGTGTATCAATGGAACAGGGTATCAATTGGATAGTGTATCAGTCAGATGATGTATGGTATATCGATTGGATAGTGTATCGATTGGACACTGTACCGATCAGATGGGTGTAATGATCAGACAGTGTATTGATTGGACAGTGCATCAATCAGATGGTGTATCAATTGGATGGTTTATTGATCGGACAGTGTATCGATCGGATGGTGTATCAATCAGTCAGTGTACCCATTGGATGGTGTATTGATTTGGATGGTGTGCCAATGGGGCAGTGTATCCATCTGATGTTGAATTGATTAGATGGTGTATCAATCGTATGTGTATCGAATGGACAGTATATCAGTGGGTGAGTGTATCTATCAAATGGCGTATCAATTGGATGGTGTATCAATGGGACAGTGTATCAATGGAATGATGTATCTATTGGACGGTGTGTCAATTGGACAGTGTATCAATTGGACGGTGTATAAATTGGACGGTGTAACAATTGGTGCAACAATTGGATGGTGTGTCAATTGGACGGTGTATCAATTGGACGGTGTATCAGTTGGATAGTGTGTTGATGGGATGGTGTATCAATGGAACAGGGTATCAATTGAATGGTGTATCAATCAGATGATGGATGGTGTATCGATTGGATAGTGTATCAATTGGACAGTGCACCGATCAAATGGTGTTCTGGTCAGACAGTGTATTGATTGGACGGTGCATCAATCAGATGGTGTATCAATTGGATGGTGTATTGATCGGACAGTGTATCGATCGGATTTTGTATCGATCAGTCAGTGTACCCATTGGATGGTGTATTGATTTGGATGGTGTGCCGATGGGGCGGTGTATCCATCTGATGTTGAATTGATTAGACGGTGTATCAATCGTATGTGTATCGAATGGACGGTATATCAGTGGGTCAGTGTACCTATCAAATGGCATATCAATTGGATGGTGTATCGATTGGATGGTATATTAATGAGACAGTGTATCAATGGAATAATGTATCTATTGGACGGTGTGTCAATTGGACAGTGTATCAATTGGATGGTGTATCAATTGGACAGTGTATCAATTTGATGGTGTATCAGTTGGATGGTGTATCAATTGGACGGTGTATCAATTGGACGGTGGTGTATCAGTTGGACGGTGGTGTATCAATTGGACAGTGTATCAATTGGACAGTGTATCAATTGGACAGTGTATCAATTTGATGGTGTATCAGTTGGATGGTGTATCAATTGGACGGTGTATCAATTGGACGGTGGTGTATCAGTTGGACGGTGGTGTATCAATTGGACGGTGCATCAATTGGACAGTGTGTCAATTGGACGGTGTTTCAATTGGATGGTGTGATGCGACCATCAATTCACTCAAAGACACGTGGAGATGTAAACCGTGGTTTTAATCAGCTTAGAACTGAGCCTGCCTGTGACCGGTACAACACTGAAAGCGACCCAGCAAGTTAGCAACTCTTATACTTCCTGTAAAGGGGGTATAGCCAAAGGCGGAGCCCGTACATGCCCCAACATACCCCTGTGGGTGAAGCCACACAATGGCCCATAGGTAGAGCCCACAGGGTTAATAACATAACACAGTGCACTGGTGAATTATCAGTAATTATTTTTTTTTTTTAAATAATTTTTATTAAGGTTTTCATAGAATATCAATAACAAAATGAAAAAGGAATCCAACAGGGTTAAGTACAAAACACAGTCAAAAAACAACCCTCCATACTCCCCTCCCCCCTGTACATAAATGATAAATTAACACCCCGACTTAATACAAAGCAAACATAGCAAATATATACACCCCCTCAGATCCCCCAGTGTAAATAATCATAAATAAAGTAACCCCCCCTCCCTCCCCGAGTTGCTGCTGCCATTGACAAATGTCTACCGTTCGCCAGGAAGTCTAAGAACGGTTGCCACGGCCTAAAGAACCCTTGTACCGACCCTCTCAAGGCGAATTTCACCCTCTCCAATTTAATAAACCCCGTCATATCGCTGATCCAGGATTCCACACTTGGGGGCCTCGCATCCTTCCACTGAAGAAGAATCCTTCGCCGGGCTACCAGGGACGCAAAGGCCAGAAATCCGGCCTCTTTCGCCTCCTGCACTCCCGGCTCCTCTGCCACCCCAAATATTGCGAGCCCCCAGCCCGGTCTGACCCTGGATCCTACCACCCTCGACACCATCCTCGCTGCGCCCTTCCAAAATTCCTCCAGCGCTGGGCATGCCCAGAATATATGGGTGTGATTTGCTGGGCTCCCTGAGCACCTAACACACCTGTCCTCACCCCCAAAAGAACCGGCTCATCCTTGTCCCAGTCATGTGTGCCCTGTGCAGCACCTTAAACTGTATGAGGCTGAGCCTCGCACATGAGGAGGAAGAGTTCATCCTCCCTAGGGCATCTGCCCACATCCCTTCCTCAATCTCCACTCCCAACTCCTCCTCCCACTTACCTTTCACCTCCACCACCGAGGCCTCCTCCTCCTTCTGTATCACCTGGTAAGTTTCGGAGATCTTCCCCACTCCGTCCGTCCCCCCCCCCCCCCCCCCCCCCCCGAGAGCACCCTGTCCTGTACTGTGTGTGGCAGCAGCCGCGGGAATTCCACCACCTGCCGCCTGGCAAACGCCCTTACCTGTAAGTACCTGAAGGTGTTCTCCGGGGGGAGCCCGTACTTCTCCTCCAGCTCACCCAGGCTCGTGAACTTCCCGTCCACAAACAGGTCCCCCAACCTTCGTATCCCTGCCCTGTACCACCCCGAAAACCCTCCATCTGTTCTCCCTGGGACGAACCGGTGGTTCCCCCGTATTGGGGTCCACACCGAGGCCCCAACTTCCCCCCCATGCCACCTCCACTGCCCCCAGATTTTGAGGGCAGCCGCCACCACCGGGCTCGTGGTATACCTCCTTGGAGGGAGCAGCAGCGGCGCCGTTGCCAGTGCCCCCAGACTCGTACCCACACAGGTCGCCGTCTCGAGCCTCTTCCATGCAGCCCCCTCCCCCTCCATCACCCACTTGCGCACCATCGTCGCATTGGCGGCCCAGTAGTACCCACAGAGGTTGGGCAGCGCCAGTCCTCCCCTATCTCTACTCCGCTCCAGGAACACCCTTCTCACCCTCGGAGTCCCTCGCGCCCACACAAACCCCATTATACTCCCGTTGACCCGCCTAAAAAATGCCCGCGGGATAAACACGGGGAGGCAGTGGAACAGGAACAAAAACCTTGGTAACACCGTTATTTTGACTGACTGCACCCTACCTGCCAAGGACAGCGGCAACGCGTCCCACCTCTTGAACTCCTCCTCCATTTGCTCCACCAGCCTTGTGAAATTAAGCCTATGCAGGGTCCCCCAGCTCCTGGCCACCTGGACCCCCAAATACCTGAAGCTCCTCTCTGCCCTTTTTAGTGGGAGCTCGCCAATCACCCTCTCCTGATCCCCTGGGTGAACCACGAACAGCTCGCTCTTTCCCATGTTGAGCTTGTACCCCGAGAAATTCCCGAATTCCCTAAGGATCCTCATTACCTCCGGCATTCCCCCCCACCGGGTCCGCCACATATAGCAGCAAATCGTCCGCATAGAACGACACCCTATGCTCCTCCCCACCCCGCACCAACCCTCTCCAGTTCCTCGACTCCCTCAGTGCCTGGACATGTGAGAAGAATGAAAATTCCCTAGGCCTTGCAAATCTCCAAGGGTCCACCCCTCCTATCTGGTCCATAAACCCCCTCAGCTTCCTACCCGTCCTAGACCTGGAGCGATCCAGTGCTGGATCCAGCACCGTGTTAAAGTCTCCCCCCATTATCAGGCCCCCCACTTCCATATCTGGGGTCCGACCCAACATACGCCGCATAAAACCCGCATCGTCCCAGTTCGGAGCATACACATTGACCAGTACCACCCTCTCTCCCTGCAACTTACCACTTACCATTATGTACCTACCGCCATTATCTGCCACAATGCTCGACGCCTCGAATTTCACCTTCTTTCCCACCAAGATCGCCACCCCTCAATTTCTGGCACCCAGCCCCGAATGAAACACCTGACCTACCCACCCTTTCCTCAATCTTACCTGGTCTGCCACCTTCAGGTGTGTCTCCTGGAGCATAACCACATCCGCCTTCAGCCCCTTCAGGTGCGCGACATTTATTTCGCCAACGCGGCCTGTGGATCGAGTTCCAGTCTGTCAGGTTTGAGGGCTGATTCCATAGTAGTATTTTAAGCTGATTAAATTGATGCGACCATCAATTCACTCGAAGACACGTGGAGAAGTAAACCGTGGTTTTAATCAGCTTAGAACAGTGCCTGCCTGCGATTGGTACAATACTGAAGGCAGCCCCGCAGGTCAGCAGCTCTTATACTTCCTGTAAAGGGGGTGGAGCCATGGTCGGAGCCCGTACATGCCCCAACATATCCCCAGTGGGTGAAGCCACACAATGGCTCATAGGTAGAGCCCACAGAACAAAGAACAAAGAAAAGTACAGCCCAGGAACAGGCCCTTCGGCCCTCCAAGCCCGTGCCGACCATGCTGCCCGACGAAACTACAATCTTCTACACTTCCTGGGTCCGTATCCCTCTATTCCCATCCTATTCATGTATTTGTCAAGATGCCCCTTAAATGTCACTATCGTCCCTGCTTCCACCACCTCCTCCGGTAGCGAGTTCCAGGCACCCACTACCCTCTGTGTAAAAAACTTGCCTCATACATCTACTCTAAACCTTGCCTCTCTCACCTTAAACCTATGCCCCCTAGGAAATTGACCCCTCTACCCCGGGGAAAAGTCTCTGGCTATCCATTCTGTCTATGCCCCTCATAATTTTGTAGACCTCTATCAGGTCGCCCCTCAACCTCCGTCGTTCCAGTGAGAACAAACCGAGTTTATTCAACCGCTCTTCATAGCTAATGCCCTCCATACCAGGCAAGATTCTGGTAAATCTCTTCTGCACCCTCTCTAAAGCCTCCACATCCTTCTGGTAGTGTGGCGACCAGAATTGAACACTATACTCCAAGTGTGGCCTAACTAAGGTTCTATACAGCTGCAACATGACTTGCCAATTCTTATACTCAATACCCCGGCCAATGAAGGCAAGCATGCCGTATGCCTTCTTGACTACCTTCTCCACCTGTGTTGCCCCTTTCAGTGACCTGTGGACCTGTACACCTAGATCTCTCTGACTCTCAATACTCTTGAGGGTTCTACCATTCACTGTATATTCCCTACCTGCATTAGACCTTCCAAAATGCATTACCTCACATTTGTCCGGATTAAACTCCATCTGCCATCTCTCCACCCAAGTCTCCAAACAATCTAAATCCTGCTGTATCCTCTGACAGTCCTCATCGCTATCCACAATTCCACTAACCTTTGTGTCGTCTGCAAACTTACTAATCAGACCAGTTACATTTTCCTCCAAATCATTTATATATACTACAAACAGCAAAGGTCCCAGCACTGATCCCTGCGGAACACCACTGGTCACAGCCCTCCAATTAGAAAAGCATCCTTCCATTGCTACTCTCTGCCTTCTATGGCCTAGCCAGTTCTGTATCCACCTTGCCAGCTCACCCCTGATCCCGTGTGACTTCATCTTTTGTACTAGTCTACCATGAGGGACCTTGTCAAAGGCCTTACTGAAGTCCATTTAGACAACATCCACTGCCCTACCTGCATCAATCATCTTTGTGACCTCCTCGAAAAACTCTTATCAAGTTAGTGAGACACGACCTCCCCTTCACAAAACCATGCTGCCTCTCACTAATACGTCCATTTGCTTCCAAATGGGAGTAGATCCTGTCTTGAAGAATTCTCTCCAGTAATTTCCCTACCACTGAAGTAAGGCTCACCGGCCTGTAGTTCCTTGGATTATCCTTGCTACCCTTCTTAAACAGAGGAACAACATTGGCTATTCTCCAGTCCTCCGGGACATCACCTGAAGACAGTGAGGATCCAAAGATTTCTGTCAAGGCCTCAGCAATTTCCTCTCCAGCCTCCTACAGTATTCTGGGGTAGATCCCATCAGGCCCTGGGGACTTATGTACCTTAATATTTTTTAAGACGCCTTTTTGGATCTCAATGTGACCCAGGCTATCTACAGACCCTTCTCCAGACTCAACATCTACCAATTCCTTCTCTTTGGTGAATACTGATGCAAAGTATTCATTTAGTACCTCGCCCATTTCCTCTGGCTCCAGACATAGATTCCCTTACCTATCCTTCAGTGGGCCAGCCCTTTCCCTGGCTACCCTCTTGCTTTTTATGTACGTGTAAAAAGCCTTGGGATTTTCCTTAACCCTATTTGCCAATGACTTTTTGTGACCCCTTCTCGCCCTCCTAACTCCTTGCTTAAGTTCCTCCGACTTTCCTTATATTCCACACAGGCTTCGTCTGTTCCCAGCATTTTAGCCTTGACAAATGCCTCCTTTTTCTTTTTGACGAGGCCTACAATATCTCTCGTTATCCAAGGTTCCCGAAAATTGCCGTATTTATCCTTCTTCCTCACAGGAACATGCCGGTCCTGAATTCCTTTCAACTGACACTTGAAAGCCTCCCACATGTCAGATGTTGATTTGCCCCCAATCTAGGTTCTTCAGTTCCCGCCTAATATTGTTATAATTAGCCTTCCCCCAATTTTAGCACATTCATCCTAGGACCACTCTTATCCTTGTCCACCAGCACTTTAAAACTTACTGAATTGTGGTTACTGTTCCTGAAACGCTCCCCTACTGAAACTTCTACCACCTGGCCAGGCTCATTCCCCAATACCAGGTCCAGTACAGCCCCTTCCCTAGTTGGACTGTCTACATATTGTTTTAAGAAGCCCTCCTGGATGCTCCTTACAAACTCTGCTCCGTCTAAGCCCCTGGCACTAAGTGAGTCCCAGTCAATATTGGGGAAGTTGAAGTCTCCCATCACCACAACCCTATTATTTTTACTCTTTTCCAAAATCTGTCTACCTATCATAACATAACACAGTGCACTGGTGAATTATCAGTAATTATACATTCACCACATGGTGTATCAATTGGACAGTGTATCAATGGGACAGTGTATCAGTTGGATAGTGTATCAATTGGACAATGTATCAATTGGACGGTGTATCAATTGGACGGTATATCAATTGGACAGTGTATCAATTGGACAGTGTATCAATTGGACGGTATATCAATTGGGCGGTGTATCAATTGGGTGGTGTATCAATTGGGCGGTGTATCAATTGGATGGTGTATCAGTTGGACGGTGTATCAGTTGGACGGTGTATCAATTGGACAGTGTATCAATTGGACAGTGTATCAATTGGACGGTGCATCAATTGGACGGTGTATCAGTTGGACGTTGTATCAATTGGACGGTGTATCCATTGGACGGTGTATCAATTGGACGTTGTATCAATTGGACGGTGTATCAATGGGACAGTGTATCAGTTGGATTGTGTATCAATTGGACAATGTATCAATTGGATGGTGTATCAATTGGACGGTGTATCAATTGGAGTGTATCAATTGGACAGTGTATCAATTGAACAGTGCATCAATTGGAAGGTGTATCAATCGAATAGACTGGAAACCAGCAAAATCTAAAACTTAAGCGTGTAAGTTGCATAATCTGTAAATCTGTTGGTGTGTAAAACAGGCAATGTGCCAAGTTCAGTTTCATGGTTAAGACGTCCAGTGTACCATCGGCGAATTGCGGGAGTCCATTCTCTCTCCTGCTGCTCCATTCCTATTCTCTCCATTTCTATTTGTGATAATCAGCAATCGTCTCCTTTGGTTCAGTGCAGTTTCCTTTAAGAATAAATGCCTTTAAAAGCTGGAGACTTGTTGGAATGCTCTTAGGTTCCCTGTTGTGCGTGCAGCCAGCCAACAGCGTGGGTCTCACTGGATTGCATGCAGAAACCATGGAAATGAGGAAATAGCACAAAGTTTGCATGTTGCCTGCCTGAAAGAGAACAAATACTGGCAGATGTGACCCCTGGGCTGAAAACAGGCCTTAATGAATTTTTGCCCCACCATATTTCAGATCAAATGTTAAACCAATGCTTTCTCTGCTTGTCAAATTCATAGTGCAGATCCAGCTGTATGAAAACAAAAGGAGAGGTTTAAATGCAGCTTCATGTGTTTCACAAGGTTTCTACATTTGTTTCCAAGCATTTGTTTGATGATGTAAATTCTACTGAAATCTATCATTGTGTCATTTACAAGTGACATTCTAATCATACAAATGAAGTAGGATTCTTTCTCATCAATCTTCATTCCAAAGGGATCACATGATGCACGGGAGTGGCTGTGTTTTTGCGAGCTCGGCTCTGCTCATCTTTTAACCCATTTTTTTATCCGTTTGCACACTTCATTTACGTCTTTTCTTGGCATACATAGTTTTTAATGTGTTCCAAAATTTATTGGTCAACGTTTCAACGTACTTAGCTCAGTTGGCTGGATGGCTGGTTTGTGATGTGGAGTGACGCCAACATTGTGAGTTCAATCCCCGAACCAGTTATCCATGAAGGTCTCACCTTCTCAACTTTGCCCCAAGCCTGAGATGTGGTGACTCCCAGGTTAAATCACCACAAGATGGCCACCGCCACCTCTCCCTAACCCATAGCTCCACAAAGAGACCTTCACCATTAGCAGTCGACCCCTAGCCCTCCCAATCAAACCCCCCGCCACCCTTCCCCACACCACCCACCCTCCCCCTGCCACTACCCCTCCCTCATCCCAAACAAAGAAAACCCAACATGTTCGATTCCCGGCTTGGGTCACTGTCTGTACGGAGTCTGCACGTTCTCCCCGTGTGTGCGTGGGTTTCCTCCGGGTGCTCCGGTTTCCTCCCACAGTCCAAAGATGTTCAGGTTAGGTGGATTTGCCATGCTAAATTGCCCTAAGTGTCCAAAAAAGTTACGTGGGGTTACTAAATTACAGGGATAGGGTGGAGGCTTGGGCTTGACCTTGGGTAGGGTGCTCTTTCCAAGGGCCGGTACAGACTCAATGGGCCGAATGGCCTCCTTCTGTGCTGTAAATTCTATGATTTTATGATTCTAACCAGCAGCTCTACTAGCAGGGTGACCCCAACCTGGGGAGAAATGCAGGTTATATGTTCAAAAATTCCACACACAGCCCCCCTATCCAAACCTGATTTTAATCTTCTACACCCAACCAATCCTTTCCCACGCCCACTCCCCAGTCCCCCCACATTCCCAACGATTTCAAATAGTTGCTTTGAAGCATCAAAAACTGGGCAGCACAGTGGCGGAGGTTAGCACTGCTGCCTAATGGCACCGAGGATCCGGGTTCGATCCCGCCCTGGGTCACTGTCCGTGTGGAGTTTGCACATTCTCCCTGTGTCGCGCGTGGGTCTCGCCCCCACAACCCAAAAGTGTGCACGGTAGGTGGATTGGCCATGCTAAATTGCCCCTTAATTTTTTTTCAATGTAAAACCATATCCCAAACACGGGAAAACAGATATTACAGAACAATACAAAATATAACAGGAAATTCCAATGTAAACAATAGAAAACACACATCCAAAATGGCGCCATAAAGGTGAAAACACCAAAAACATTCAAATGTCCCCCAGTCTGTGTTCCTTAATAAAGTTGTTTGCCTCCTCCAGCATGTCAAATTAATTATCTCTGCCCCCATGCATGACTCACCTATGAGTCGGGTATTCCATTCCAAACCTCACCTTGCTCCTAAAAAGAGCAGACTTCGCCTCATTAAACCTGGCCTTCCATTTTGAAAATTCCACTCCCAAATCTTGGTAAATTCTAACACTGTGCCCTTCACATCTGCACTCTTGTGTTTCCTTCGCCCACCTCAGGATCTTTTGTTTCTCTAAGTACCTGTGGAGTCGGAGTATGATCGCCCTTGGCGGCTCCCCGGCTCTGGGCTTTTTCCTCAACGACCGATGGGCCCAGTCAACTTCAGGAGGGTGTGCAAAGACTCCCGCCCCCACCAGCTGCCGAACATCTTTGCCACATAATCTGTGGCCTTTGCTCCTTTCCATGCCCTCGTGAAGCTCAACGATCCTCAGGTTTTGTTGTCTGGAGCAATTATCCAAGTCATCGATCTTGGCCCTCATCATTTTTTGCACCTCTGTCAACATCATCACCTCTGCCTCCAAGTAGGTGATCTGGGCCTTAGGACCTGAGACAGTCTCCTCATCCTTCTGGATCGATGAATTCTGTGCCTCCAACCCTTGTTCTGCCCCTTTCCAGGGCTGCCGTAATTGTGTTCTGCCCCTTTCCAGGGCTGCCGTAATTGGTTCAGTCAGTTTTGTCAGGTCGTCCTTGACCGCCTGCTTTTGCATTCTAAATTCTGTCATCAGGAACTCCACCAACTTCTCAATCATCCACCTAGTGGGCAATGACGCCACAGTTCCCTCCGCCATGTTTTACCCTCCTGCACCACGCCCCGTTTGATAACTTTCGGACATTTCACACCAGAGGAGGAATCCCAATTCTTCCACTATATCACTTTTTCACCTGCACAGCACCTGTTAAACAGGCAAAAGGGCAAAACATCAAGTCCTCAGGCAGGAGCCACCTTAAGTGCAACCTCTTACTTCATGGTCAACACCGGAAGTCCACAGAATTCACTTTCAACCTGATGTGTAGCAGCTCCTACGTTTGGGAAGTTTCTCTGCTCAGCAGAGGCTCACCATCCTTCCCAGTCACTCCAAATTCTGTCTCTACATTCTGAGCCACAGTTCTCATGTCCACAATAAAACATTCAACAGTTTGAAGTGGATTTTAGATGTGTAAGAATCGAGCTTTCTGATACATTTTCAAGGCATGCACTTAATTATTTTGCTCCCACAGTGCTCAGTCAATGACATTGCTGTCACTGTCTGAATATACATATAATGTTTACTTCAACACCAACAATTACTGGAACTTGTTCATGGTTGCTCACATTGACAGAAGACATGTTTCCATGATTGCTGTTTGTGTTCTCACTCTCTGAATCTTCTTCAACTCATTTCACAATTGTACTAATTTCAACTCTCTTTCTTTTAAAAAAAATAAATTTAGAGTACCCAATTCTTTTTTTTCCCCAATTAAAGGGTAATTTAGCGTGGGCAATCCATCTACCCTGCACATCTTTTTGGGTTGTGGGGGTGAGACCCACGCAGACATGGGAGAATGTGCAAACCCCACACAGTCAGTGACCCTGGCCGGGATCGAACCTGGGTCCTCAGCGCCGTGGTGCTGCAGTGCTAACCAATGCACCACCATGCCGCCTCTTCACCTCTCATTCCTTGATGTGTTTTGCCAGGTTTCCCACCTTGTTCAGCTTTGCTTCTGCACTCCTTACCGAAATGGTCTTTGCCCCCACATTTTCTGCATATCTTTCCTTTGGCAGGGCAGCAAGCACCACTTCCACAGTTCCCCAAGTTGCTACATCTGAAACACTCTCTCAAACTTTTGCTGTTTTTTTTGACACCTACCTACCTGGATTCCATGGTGCCACTCAGTTAACCTCAGTTTTTGTTATGCCAATGTCAGAGGTGGCACCAAGTTTCATGCTGTGAAATTGTCCATCCTCTGCTTCCAATGCAGCTGCTACCTTCAAAGTTTTATCCAACACTAAATCACCTCTTCCCAGCTGCTTATGCCTTAATTTATCCGACTCTCAATGTTGGACGATCTGATCCATTATTTGGTTATTCAGATCCATCACAACATAATTTCATCCATCTGACGCCTGCCTCAAACAGGTCACTGTTCCCTCCTCCTTCTGTCGCCTTTGATGGAAAACATGCCTTTGGAATGTGGTATTTGGTTTGAGTACATAATGATCATTCAAAGCTTCCACTGCACTTTCATAATCCGCCATTTATCCCGTGTCAGGAAATGTCTTGGAATTCTCCCTCACTGAAGCACCAGCACTAAATAACAATACGACGTGTCGCTGTGTTTTCTGCACCAGTGTCATCCTGTCCTAAAACAGATCGCGACTGGCAGCATAAGCTTCAAACTCCTCCAGCTACGCTTTCCATTTCACCGTAACGGTACTGGAATCTCCCAGCATATCAAATGGTTTAGTTCCCCAGACTGCAGACAAATCAGCTCCAGCAAATGCCCTGACACAATCCGAAACATTTCCATAATTATCCTCGTCACTAATGTCACATCGTAGACTGAAAGAACAACGTTCAAAGTCACAGAATTAACTGCAGGTATCGCATTATTTAGTCTGCCATACTGGCTTATTTCTGAACATGTGCTATCTAACCTTCCACTCCCAGGACAGGTGGCCCCATATGTAGTGCAGAGTGTATCTAACAGTATCTTATCGGAGTTCTGTATAATATCTAATACTCAAGTCCACAAACACAATCAGCTATCATCATGACAATCATGAGATCTAAGCTTTAGATTTACCGATGCAATGCTCCCCGTTTAGCGATATCACCCAGAAAAATAGCCTGGACCACTTGTACTTGTGGGGAGGGGTTGAAGTGTCAGGAATAAAGACTGCTCAGAGTTAGCAATTGTGGGTGTCTCAGTGCGGCCCGTAACTTCCTCAGAGTGGCAAACACTGTTGGATTGCCATTCTGGATAAATTTACTCTCACTGTAATTCCAAAGTCCCTATCTCGCCCAACGTTCCTCACTCAGGCTGGGTGAGGCAGGAGCAGTGAAGTGCTGCATTGGGGTAAAGTAACTGGGGCACAAGGGAGAAAGGAATGCCCCCTTTTTACTGCACAAGCTATCATAAAGGGAATGTTTAAAGGGTCAATTTAAAGGGAGAAGATAAGTTTCAAAGGTAAGTGGTTCAGGCAATGGGGGACGACGACACTGGGGGGGGGGGGGGGGGGGGGGGGGGGGGGGGGGGGGGGGGGGGGGGGGGGGGGGGGGGGTGGGGGGGGGGGGGGGGGGCGGGGGGGGGGGGTGGGGGGGGAGAGTGCGGGAAGACTGGAGGAGAGGGGACAGGTCAGACCGGAAAGGGGAGGTGTTGCATCAGGGTGGCGGGTGAGTTCTTGAAACTTGTTACACAACAGCTTCTAATACAAAACCACAAACAAAAATACTCAACTGCAGAGGATGAATACATTACGAAGTAAATGCAATAACATTTGCGTATATCACTGATCTGATATCATGAGATCAGGCATGACATGGCCAAATGTCACTTGATCATACCTGCAGGAATGCACCATTTGGAGTTGGCAATCAGAGTCAGGCTGTTTCTCAGGCTGCTGCCTGAAATGAGGATTTAGCCCTCACATGCGTAAATGAGACCGTATGCCTATTTTACATCCCGTCTTTGAAATTAACTTCCAAATAATTCAGGATTCCTGAGAAGCAGCACGGTAGCCTTGTGGATAGCACAATTGCTTCACAGCTCCAGGGTCCCAGGTTCGATTCTGGCTTGGGTCACTGTCTGTGCGGAGTCTGCACATCCTCCCCGTGTGTAGGTGGGTTTCCTCCGGGTTCTCCGGTTTCCTCCCACAGTCCAAAGATGTGCAGGTTAGGTGGATTGGCCATGATAAATTGCCCTTAGTGTCCAAAATTGCCCTTAGTGTTGGGTGGGGTTACTGGGTTATGGGGATAGGGTGGAGGTGTGGGCTTGGATAGGGTGCTCTTTCCATTAGCCGGTGCAGACTCGATGGGCTGAATGGCCTCCTTCTGCACTGTAAATTCTATGATCTATAAGCAATTGCAGCAAACATGTAATGTTAGAAACATTAAAGCTGTGGAGCCAGGAGTAGCTGGAATTTTCCTCCCAATCCCAAAGTGCTTGGGTTCAATTCGGTCCTGTGTGACTGTATGTGAGAAGTTTGCATTTTTTCCCCGTGTTGCGTCGGTTTCCTCCAGTTTCCTCCCACATCAAAGATGTCCAAAGATTTGCAAATTAAGTGGATTGGCCATGCTAAATTGCTCCTTAGTTAGGTGGGGTATTGGGCTTAAGTAGGGTGTTCGTTCAAGGGCCGGTGTAGACTTGATAGGCCAAATGGCCTCCTTCTGCCCCGTAAATTCGATGAGCACCCCCTCTTCACTAATGCTCTACCACCCCTCACCGCACCCCCCCCCCCCCCCCCCCCCAATCTCCCTATCAAGGCAAGCAGCAATTCCTCCAGATCAATTTAAGTTTGAACGCATCATTACTTCTAAGGCCAAAACCAAACATATGTGAATTTCTTTTTTTAAATAAATTTAGAGTACCAAATTATTTATTTTCCAATTAAAGGGCAATTTAGCATGGTCAATCCACCTAACCTGCACATCTTTGGGTTGTGGGAGTGAAACCCAGGCAGACATGGGGAGAACGTGCAAACTCCACACAGACAGTGACCCAGAGCCGGGATTCGTACCCGGGTCCTCAGCGCCGCAGTCCCAGTGCTAACCACTGCGCCACATGCCGCCTCCATAAGTGAATTTCTAACCCAAAGAATTTGGATGCAGATTCCTACCTGGCCACATGGGGAGTGAAGTGGAATTAGTCTATAAACAGGCTCATAACACATCAACACACTGCCTTGCACCTGACTGAGATTTCCATTTCAATCAAATACATTGCAAACATGCATCGTGCTACCAATTTCACCCTCATACTGCCTCCATTTCTACATACACTAATTGATGTAGCTAAACAAAGCAAAGTGACTCAATTGCTTCCACCTTTAAACAAAGGAAAATAAACCTTGCACACTTATTTTGTTAATATCAAAACTATTTCCTCTGGAAGCCAAGCCGTTGCGAAACCCGAGTTAACAGTTGGAACTGACTGTATATGACAGGCAGAATCTGGACTCCAGATGTTTTTCATGGTTGTACTCATATTAGATACTTGATATAACTGGATACAGACAGATTTGAACAATATCGCCTATCCTTTGTGACTGCGAGAGCACAGCCTAGAATAATGTTTTTCAAACTTTTATGCCCAGGGCCCATTTTTCAACCGGCCACCCTTCGGGACTTACATCATTATCTTCCTTTTGCAACCTTGAGGTTTACTTCGCATATCCAATGGTAGTGATAGTGTCGATATTTTATGATCCTGTGCAGTAGTGCCCAGCTCACTTTCGCAACCTATGCCTGCCGGGTTTGGCGACCCATGTTGCCAACGTGGCACACGCTGCTCGATCTTTGTGACCCACCATTTTCACATTTCTTTAATGTAACAGGTGAGCTTGCTCGATCCTCACAACCTCACTTGCTCTGTTATTCAATGTGACATTTCTGATAATGACTTCAGCTGATGAGTTAAGATTATTGTCCAGTTCCAACTGAACAAAATGAAGAGGTTTGCCCTCAAAACTCGCCATGCTTAGTCTTCAAATGTTTTTGAAATTTTGAGGGTTTTAAACTTTCATTTACTCGTGCTTCCCTGTATACAACACACATGTCCCTGTGTATGCGTAGGTTTCCTCCGGGTGCTCCGGTTTCCTCCCACAAGACCCAAAAGACATGCCATTAGGTAATTTGGAGATTCTGAATTCTTTCTCAGTGTACCCGAGCAGGCGCCAGAATGTGGCAACTACAGGATTTTCACAGTAACTTCATTGCAGTGTAAATGTAAGCCTACTTGTGACAATAATAAAGATTATTATTATTATTGCATGAACTTTGAATCCTGATTTGCAGTGGCACAATTAATAATACCTCAAGTAATCATGCTGTTTTGTTCCTGTTTTCAGCTTCTTCTTCATGGGTTGGTCACCAGAGGCCCTGGAGTTCACACCAGCACTGCTGGCAGCTGCAAGATGGAGGAACCTCACTCATGCCCAGACGTCATTGTTCGGGGCACGTGACCTCTCTGCCACCGCTGCAGGCAGGACAACTCCAACCATTTTAAACAAATCAGCTCCTGGGTCAGCGCGCTGATGTCAGGGGGAAAGCTTCTGCCCCGCTCAGCTCCTGAGCCTGTGCATTGCTGAGGTGGCACGCATGCGCGGAATGGCCAGCATTCTGAAAGCCGCAATTGGGAATGCTGGCCAACAGCCCCACGATCGGGAATGCCGTGATGCATAGTCCCACAACCCACCTGCAGGCCGCAACCCTGGGTTTGAAAATGACTGGCCTAGAATACAGTATCCTGCATCCAAAATGCACCGTAAAACTCCTTGAAATTCTTCTCTAACTTTGTTTTCAAGGTTTGATTTTGCTGTCTAGTTTATCCATAGATCACTTTATTTTAAAATATTGGTAGAATTTTAAAGGTGGGCTAGCAGCTCATGTGGTTGAGTGCTTGTGCTCCAGCCAAATGATCACAAAGAGTTTGGATCGCAGGGCTGCCTGGCAGGGCTGTCTATCATTCAGATTCACTTGTCAAGTGAGGATTGACACTTCTCAGCTGGGGCCGCTGGGTGCATAAAACAGGTTATAGCGAGGGCAGGAAAAAAAGTAGGGAAGGAAAAGAACACAACTAACACTACTAGGGTTGCATGTGCTGTCAACAACAATCATAAAATAGCCGGAACTCCTCAGTGCAGGGAGAGATCTTGATGTCATTTAAAAATGGTGACCCGAACTCTTGACCCCCTCCCCCCCGATGCAAACCCCGAAGCCCCAACCCACCTATAAAGGGGCACTTGCCCCCCCCCCCCCACCAATATCTGCGCAGGGCACCCCCCCCCCCCCACCCCGGGCCTGATCCCCATAGTGCAAAAAAAATGCCAGATTGCCATCTTGACAGTGCCAGCCTGCCACACTGGCAGGGCCCCTGCTAGCTGGCAGTGCCATCTGGGCAGTGCCAGGATGGCACACGGGTGGCACTATTAGGGTGCCAACCTACCCAGAGGGAAAGCACCTGGGGTCCCCTGGTAGACCCCTATGGGTACTGTTCTATCTCACCCCCATTTGTGGAGTCCAGCACTGAACAGCAATTGCCCGAGGCCTCCAAGGCAAGATTACATCTCGGGAATGCAGATTTGCCAGAAAGTGATGCCACCCACAATGGGCGTGATTTGCAATCTCGCGAGGCATGGCGTGGCGAGCTGGGTAGATCCCGGAAGAGGGATCTCCCGACATCTACCGGCTGTGCTGTTTTTTGTGTGCAACGCAGAGGGTAGATCTCGCCCTATATGGAGTGACCTTTTGCAGTATGATATCAAAAAAGCAACATGATGCTGCACGATTGGCAATGTAGTGGCAGTCATGAGATTATCTCATGTTTTTGAGCTGCAAGTACTGCATATTAGTGAAAGATTAGGCTTTTTAAACACAAGATGTAAACATTTTTAGAAGTGCTGAGATTGCTGTCCTTTATATTTACCAATAATCCTGTTTGATAAGTAAGAGTGTAAATGCATAACTCTCAGCAATGTTTGCATCAAGCAGATGGGGGTTCTGAACCAATGGCATAACCCTTCCAGGCTGACAATGATAGAAATGGAGCAATAGTGCTTGGTAATTCTAAGGGACAAGACAGGTGTTTCAAAGGACACAGATAAGGATCCAGGATGGGATGTATTGCCTCCCTAGTACCAGAGTTCAGGATGTTACCAAGTGACTCCAGAAAATTAGAGGTGGGAGGTGGACAGCCAGAGGTTGTAGTCCATATGGGTGCCAACAAAATGTGTGGAAAGAGATGAGGGATAGAATCTTGTGGAGGTGATGGATGAAGATGTTGCATTTGGGGCCTACATTGGGCTTCTTTGGGGTTTGCCTGTTACTCAAAGAATTCTACCATTTGGGGCCTACATTGGGCTTCTTTGGGTTTGCCTATTACTCAATAATGCTACCATAGACGTGATTTGTAAAAACTATTCTTATTTATTTACAGATCTGTGTACATCTCAGTACTCTACACAAGGTGATATTCCTCGTCCCACCAGATCTCAGTTACTTAATCATGTGATATTGCATCATAGTTACATCACCAGTTATATTGATATAGGTGCTCCTGATGTTAACCTTGCACTCTACAATGGGGTCTTTGCTGTGGGCCGAAGAGCCCCTACGTTTTTATTTTTGAGAAGGCCTCCTGCATCTTGTGCCACTCCGGCACTGAAAAGGCCATTGATGCACCTTCCTGCCTCATCAAGGACCCGAGGGGTGGAAGTCCCATCTGCCGAGTGCTGGTGTTCAATCAGAGGCTGGCAGTTCTTCTGAACGCAGCAGTGTTACTGGAAGGTAGTGGCGGCTGCCTTGGATACGGGAGGGACCCAACCCAGTTGAGTGGTGGCAAGAGGAGAGGTTTGTGGGGTGTGAGTCACAGGGAAAGGCAAAGTGAAGGGTCAATAGCAAAGGCATGTGGTTTCAGTAGCCACCACCTTTTTTCCATGCCTGGTCCCTTGATCAGGTACCGAGTGTCTTGGGATGAGGGACCAGCCATTGCCACTGAGAGGCCACAAGCAACTCCACACGTGTTCTGTTCCCTGCATGGTGAGCCCTCTGCCTGCCACTGAGTAAAGACCAGTGGCGGCAGGATTAGGCTTTTAAGTGGGCCTCAATTGGTGTTGGGGTAGGAAGGTCTTCCATGGCCATTTTGCCACAAACTTAATTGGGTTTGAGGCACGAAGGTGGCAGGGCCCCCACCCGAGAATACTCATCAGCATTGGGCATGATGTTTTGCTGCTTCAACGGCTGAGAATATCAGGTCACCAGGTGTGGAAGGCCTATGTGAGGTTTGGAGCTGAATGAAATTTAACTTAAATGGCCACAGAGGATGATCATTGTCCAGCCGGCCTTCATTGTAAACCAGGTTGCGGGAATCAAGTCAGGATAAGGTTTTCTCTCACCTCTCTTGCATCCACCTCTACTACTCAGACATCTGCAGCATGGAGATGCTCTGATCCTTCTTTCCGAGCTGTCTCCTAATCCTCATCGTCGTCATCTGATGAGGTTTGTGCTGCCTCTTCCTCATCGGGGTTTAAATGTTTTGCCCTTTTCATGGCCAGATTGTGTCAGACGCAATAATCCACAACAATATGTGAGGCCCTCACTGGATCATACTGAAGTGCTCCCACTGACCTGTCCAGGCAACAGAAATGCTTCTTAAACAGACCAATAGCTTGCTCGATGACAACCCTCAGGAGTTGTGACAATGTTATAGTTTTCCTTGGAATCAGGAGGAGGGTTCTCATGGGCATCATGCCCCAGGAGTGGAGAGGGTAGCTCAATCCTCTGGGATCCATCTATTCAGTTGCTGCTCCAAAGTGAACAGTTGAGGTATCTGTGAGTGTCAAAGAATTTAGGTGTCATGGCTTCTGCTTGGATACCTGCTTACACCTGCAGAATACGTTTTCAATGCTCACACTCAACATTTAATGAATAGAACCCTCTCCTGTTGACCAATGTGCTGACAGGTCAGATGGTGCCTTGATGGTGACCTGTGTGCAGTTGATCACACCATGCACAAAAACCAGCCATGGCGAGGAAGCTTATTGACTTCTCAGCCAGAGCTGTCTTCATCCATCCTGTACATCCTGTACCCTCTTGGAGAGAGTGCTTGTCACCACCTTTATGCAACAGTGAGTGGTTGCCAGGGAGATTCCAAACAGGCCCCCTGTCAAACCCTGACACACAGGTTCAGTGTGGCTGTCACTTTAAGCACTACTGGAACTAGGCTACCACCGCAGCCCTTTGAGCACAGGTCATCCTGCATCAGGTCACTCTGTCTCCTGAGAGAGGTGGATTCTTCTTTGGCACTGCCTCCCTGCCATTTGTAGGTAGGTCATAAAAGTGGGGGAGACTCTAGACTGCACAGGAAGCCTTTGTCTTCCCCTGCCCTGTTGCCTGATCTCTTGACTTTACACTGTCTCCTGAAGCTGCTGTTGGGGGACCTGTTCTGGTGCCTCTGAAGCATTGTCTTCGGCCTCATTGGGCATCCCTTCAAATGCCAGTGGATTCAACATTAATGGATGTATGATTCCCATTATTAATATCTCCAAACTGATGACACACTGACCTGATTGTGGATTGCCGCTTTAAGAGGTGGACCTCTGCTCCTTCAGCGAACATGGCTCTGCACCATCACCACCACCCCCTCCCCGCCCCACTCAAATCAGGCCCTTACACCTCCAATTTTTTATGTTTGGATACAAACTCAGAGCAAAGGAGTCAACTATAATGCAGGTCAGCCCCAAACTTCCAGCAGGTCTGCTAAACCGCTTAAAAGCCACTAGATTCCACTGGGCACATTTCAGCATGCTTGGGAGATCCGTGGAATTTGTATTGAGTTGCAAAAGCAACAGTAAATGGCGGTGGGGTCACTTTTAAAATTGCTTTAACTGGCTCATTAATGAATCTAATTACCGTGCCACTAGCGGGCAAGTTGCACGCATCGACTCCTCCCTGCCTCCAACTCGATTGCAGCACGTTTTCCCACTGGTGGCTGACTACCGGTTATAATTGCAGCCTCCTGGGTGATTTACCGTCCCCAGCCACCATAGATTCCACCCCAAGTGACCACCTACTTCCACCTCTGCACCACTGCCCACCATATCTCCTCCTGCCTAAACCCAGCTGCTGTTGAAATTCCCACTCATGTCTTTGACATTTTGAGACTTAATTATTCCAATGCTCTTTCAGCTGACAGGCAAGTAAAGTGTAATAGAGGAATCACATACATCAAAGTTAATGATGACACTGGACTAACAAACCACAGGTTGTAAATCTATTCCCACCAATTGAGAAATTGAATTCAATAAATCTGGTCATTTGTGGACTGACGACAAATAAAATGATGATAAAAGCTGCCAGATTGCTGTAAAAACCTAACTTGATATCTGGTGTTCCTTGAGCGAAGGTTCCTCCTACTTCTACCGAGTCTGGTTTACATGGCTGACTCTTAATAGCCTCAGGACAACTGTGAAGGGGCCATAAATACTTGCTCACCAGTGTCACCCTCATCCCACAAAGAACAAACAAACAATAAGGCTCGGAAATGAAGATGATGACCCTGGAAAGGTTGTTTGATTTTTAAAGCCATCCGTGTATTGTTAATAGATCATTAACCATAATAATAAAGTCAAATGCAACAGCTGTAAGCAAAAGTGATCTTTTACTCCTTATTGTTAATGGATTCAACATGTGGCTGAACAAATGACTGATCCTGGGAAAATGTGGTTTGAGCTTGCTTAGTGACAGCCTACATGTACACTCTTTGAAGCTGGGTTTGAGCAAGAATAAGTCCTTCAGAATTATTCAAAGTAAATTACATTTTTAAAAGTTGTCATATTTACAATAGATTCAACCAAATGCAAAGTGCAGCAATATTCCGTCACCATTACAGCATTGCCAGCAGTGAAATTGAGGTGGCACGGCTGACCCTGCAGGCACTAACAAGAACTTGCATTTATATAGCACCTTTAATGTAATGAAGCATCCCAAGGCGCTTCACAGGAGCATTATAAAACAACATTTGACACCGAGCTACAATGGGGACCATGGTCCAGATCTTCTAAGCAGCAGCAATGATCATGGCATTGCCGCTGCAATCAAATATCCACCCACTCGACACTGCTGCACATTTCTACTGGCACCTTCCGAATCCACTTCCTCAGAAATATCCTACAGCACAGCCAGGGGGAAGACAGGACTCATTCCCTTTTTATGGCACTAGCTGCCTTATGATAAGTTTAAATCTCCAATTTGAATGTCAGTAGATGACTGTTAGCCAGTGAAGTTGATGGGTGAACAAGTGAATGGGTAGGTGGGTGACGTATTTAGGTGGGTAGGTAGGTGAGGTGGTAGGGTGGGTGAGTCAGTAGGTGATTGAAATGGTGTGGTGGAGGGTGAAGTGCTAGGTGAGTGAGATGGGTAGAGTGGTAGGTAGTGTCAGGTCGGGAGGGTAGTTGAGTGGGATTTAGGGGTAGTTGATTGGTCGTGGAGTTAGGTGGGTGGCCACAGGCATATTTCGGTTGAGTATAAAGGTAAAGTCACCATAGTCCCAAATGATCATAGGGACTGGTGGTGGATCACCACACCTCAGGTGAAGGACAAGGTTGAGAAGGTAGGCCTTCATGAATAACCTCAGCTGGTACAGGTACTGAACACACGCTGCTGGACTTATTCTGCATCACAAACCAGCTGTCCAGCCCACTGAGCTAAACCAGCCCCTGAGTATAGACATATTGAGGTGGTCAAAGGATGCTGGAAAGATAATGGGGTTGATTGGAGGTGTTGGTCATGGAATTATCTAGGTGTTAGAATAGGTTTTAATCTGTGTAACATTTCCTGAGTAACTACTGAGGTAATTACTGCAGACCTGTCCGAAGTCTCCGATTCTAGTGCAGGTTCCTGGGGAATTGCTCGTCAGTCGTTTCAATTTCATTGGCAATTCCCTTAGAAGCTGGCACATCATCACTTCCACAGGGATCCTGACCTGCACTGTACATCTGATCTGTTATGACCTGGAGACCAGAAGATACAGCTAATTCAGATGACCAAAAGCTTTGGTCACAGAGGTAGGTTTTAAGAAGTGTCTTAAAGAAATAAAGTGAGGGCAGCACGGTGGTGCTGTGGTTCGCACTCCTGCCTCACGGCGCCGAGGTCCCAGGTTCGATCCTGGCTCTGGGTCACTGTCCGTGTGGAGTTTGCACATTCTCCCCGTGCTTGCGTGGGTTTCACCCCCACAACCCAAAGATGTGCAGGCTAGGTCGATTGGCCATGCTAAATTGCCCCTTAATTGGAAAAAATTAATTGTGTGCTCTAAATTTATTTTTAAAAAGGAAGAAAGAAAGTGAGGGAGTGAGCTGGAAAAGTGTAGGGAGGGAATTCCAGAGGCTGGGGCCTCAGGCAAGGCCACCAATGGTGGAGCAATCATGATTCATACTCAGCCGTACATTGATTTCCCTCCGCCTCTGGAGAAATAAAATGGAGCAGAAATCTAAATGCTTATCCCTAGCGACTCTTGCTATCATTTTACTTTTCATGGCACCTGCCCATACTGAGTCGCGATGTACTACATTTAAAATTATTGAGTAGATAAATGTGTTAAGATAGCATACAGAGGTACTACCAGGTGAATTTAAACCCACTTGTGCTTCTGTTCCTCTGTGTTATTTTCCAAGTTAAAAAAGGACAAGAAATACATGAGCGAAAGTCTGCTGCATTTCCCATAGTTTAACTAAATTTCCAGTTCTCTGTGGGTACATGAAGTCAGCTGCCAACAGTGCCAGCTGTGCTACAACATGTGTGTATGGAACAATTGACTACAGTATGTGTCACCCTCTGAAGCTCCTAAACTGAAACAGCTTGCATTTCAAAGCAGTGAGTAAAACGCATTAAGTCAACTATTCCTCCACAATCTGCTCCTTTCCTCCCCTCCTGTACCCCCACCCCCCATATGAACACAAACTTATTTTGGGTTTGTTTTTGTGCTTATGAAGGGGACGTTACTATTGAAGAGAAATATTGCACTCTTCTCTCAAGGCAGCAAGAATGGGATCATATGCAAAGCAAGGTATGCTTTATGTCCCCAGATGAACAAAACTCAAAGGAGCATCCCACTTGTATCAGCATGACATTGCAGTCCTTTCACCAGTCATCCTTATGGCATCCCTAGGTGTCATATTTAACACCAGTCAGAGCCAAATTGTAAACACATTTGGGCCCTGAGTTCACACCTGCATTGCTCTGGTTATAACTGCCTAGATTAACCTGTTGGAACTTTGACACACAACGGCACGTAAACTTTCAGCACATCCAGAGATAAAGAACAATGTTTTAATGGTATTGCAGGTTTTTTGTTTCAGTTAAATTCTACTCTTCACTAACGCTTTTAATTGTGATTTTAGCCTTCAAGAGCTGTTGGAAATAACTTTGCCACATGGGTAAAGTAAAAGAAATGGCAGTTTGTTTTCAAGACAAATTACATCCCACTTCAGAAAACTCTGGCGTAACTCCGCTAAAACAACTGGTGCAAGGTGGTTTTGTGTGAGATGCCCCGCTGTGTGCCATCAGGAAGCATAGCCACCTCATCCTTTCTATTCCGGGAATGTGTTCAGAGGTTTATTTTACAGTAAATTGTGATTTCGTTCACCATGCTCTTAATACAGGGCTGCAACGTTCTGTTTTTAAATTGGCACATTAGAAGATTTAAATTTGCTTCATGGCTCAATGGTATATCCAGTGAGTGGTTGAGTAGTTCAGACCAGAAATGTTCTCAGTCTGTATTGAATTGCCTCGTCTCAGATTGAACAGTGATCGGTGCAACAGCAACTTGTAATTACGGGAGCCATGCTACTGGCCGTGGGGGGCTTCGGCGAGGGTTGAGGGGACTGGTGTGGGGTGGTGAGGGGGGCACTATCTGGCAGGTCGGGTCCGTGCACGGCCGGTGCCATGTTGTACGGCACGGCTGCTGCAGGTCGTTGCCGTGCGCATGCGCAGCCACGGACCCGGCAATTCTCTGGCCGTTTATTTTGTGGAGGCAGGCATTTCACGTGGCGCAGTTGTTAGCCCCTCACCGGTCGGAGGATCGGTGCTGGGGCGGCGCCGATTCTTCCCAAGTAAAACACCACGCTTCCTCCGGACATGGCCTCAAAATCAGAGAATCCAGCCCCTTATGTCGGGGGTGTCAGTTCCTCCAGTGGATCTCAGTGTTCAGCACAGTGGGACAGCGCGGTAGCATAGTGGTTAACACAATTGCTTCACAGCTCCAGGGTCCCTGGTTCGATTCTCGGCTTGGGTCACTGTCTGTGCGGAGTCTGCACGTTCTCCCTGTGTCTGAGTGGGTTTCCTCCGGGTGCTCCGGTTTCCTCCCACAGTCCAAAGATGTGCAGGTTAGGTGGATTGGCCATGCTAAATTGCCCTTAGTGTCCAAAAATTGCCCTTAGTGTTGGGTGGGGTTACTGTGTGATGGGGATGGGGTGGAGGTGTGGGCTTGGGTGGGGTGCTCTTTCCAAGGGCCAGTGCAGACTCGATGGGCTGGATGGCCTCCTTCTGCACTGTAAATTCTATGATTCTATGATTCTAGTATCCCCTCTACCCTGTAGCAGCTGAGGAGAGGCAGCAAGTTTTGCCATTGCTGCTGTTGGAGCTGATAGCCGTGGTGCTGTTTCTCCTTTTGTCCCTCATCAGAGGTGCAAGATCCAGTTGTATAATCTGTTCCCTTGTCACAGTGAAGGCTGGCTGCAGGGAAGTGCTTAACAGATGAGATGACTTCCAAAATGTCGGCAATCACCAGTCAAGGAGTGATAGCACTCTATGACAGAAGAAATGCTTTGAATAGCAGCCGGTTGTCTGACAATGGCTGGGGTTCTTCAGTTTCCCGATCAAAGCTTTCCCCGCCTGTCAGTTTTACCGAAGAAGCACTTCCCATGGTGGACTCACCTTAATGACCCTGACAATTGATTGACTGTTTGAGAAACAGGGGCGTCATTCTCCGACCCCCCGCCGGGTTGGAAAATCGCCGGGGGCTGCCGTGAATCCCGCCCCCGCCGGTTGCCGAAGTCTCCGGTACCGGATATTCGGCGGGGGCGGGAATCGGGCCGCGCCGGTTGGCGGGCCCCCCCGCTGGAATCTCCGGCCCGGATGGGCCGAAGTCCCGCCGATAAATTGCCTGTCCGCCGGCGTGGATTAAACCACCTTTTGAACGGCGGGACAAGGCGGCGTGGGTGGGCTCCGGGGTCCTGGGGGGGGAGCGGGGCGATCTGGCCCCGGGGGGTGCCCCCACGGTGGCCTGGCCCGCGATCGGGGCCCACCGATCCGCGGGCGGGCCTGTGCCGTGGGGGCACTCTTTCCCTTCCGCCTCCGCCACGGTCTCCACCATGGCGAATGCGGAAGAGACTCCCTCCACTGCGCATGTGCGGGAAACTGTCAGTGGCCGCTGACGCTCCCGCGCATGCGCCACCCCGATATGTCATTTCCGCGCCAGCTGGCGGGGCAACAAAGGCCTTTTCCGCCAGCTGGCGGGGCGGAAATCCCTCCGGCGTCGGCCTAGCCCCTCAATGTTGGGGCTCGGCCCCCAAAGATGTGGAGCATTCCGCACCTTTGGGGCGGCGCGATGCCCGTCTGATTGGCGCCGTTTTGGGCGCCAGTCGGCGGACATCGCGCCGTTTGGGGAGAATTTCGCCCCAGGTGTCCTGTATGGGATGTCCCAAATCGAGAATAAAAATAGTTCCTCATTGCTTTTCTCAATATTTTATTCTCTTATTCAACAGATGCAAGGGGTTTACGCACTCTCCTTCAATCGCACTCCAGTGAAATTCAGAAGAAGTTGGAATAATGCCAGAATTTCAACCTGAGGTAACTGGGTGGGATTTATCGGCTGTTCATGCCGGCAGGAAATTCAGGTCACATGCTGGCGCACGGGTTTCCCGGTGACAAGGGGTGCTGTTACTGGGAAATCCCGTTGACAATGACAGGATCAGTAGGTCCCCCTGGCGGGCCGGCTCCGCCGCCGAAAAACACACAGCGGGGGCTCGGTAAATCCCCCCAATGTTAAAATGATTTAACTCCCTCCTGCATGCAAACCTACCTCCCTTCCCACCAAAGTATTCATTTCATGTCTCTCCAATTTTCTTATTCTCCATTATAATTGCTCCTGTCAGGGGACCATATTTACTTTGGCTAATCTCTAACCGTTTACACACTTACAGAAACAGTCACAATCTGTTTTAAATCTTTTGATAATTTATTCTTGCATTCAATTTTCCTCTTTTTTTAAAGAAACTTTTATTGAATTTTAAAATCTTCCTAATCTAAAAGCTATCTACACTTTCTGGAATAATTATAATTTTCTTCCTTCAATATGATTATTAACTTATTTTGTTTTCCTGTGGGGTTCTTATTCCTGTGAGGGGCTAACAACTGCGCCACGTAAAACGCCTGCCTCCGCAGAATTGCCTGGTCCGTGGCTGCGCATGCGCACGGCAACGACCGTACAACACGGCGACGGCCGGGCACGGACCCGGCCTGCCAGATAGTGCCTCCCTCGACGCCCCTCGCCAAACGCTAGCCACCCCATACCATTCCCCTCAACCCTCGCCGAAGCCCCCCATTTGTGTTGAAAATTATATACATTATCACTAAATGTTTGCTATTGCTACTATCATACCTTTTAATCATTTCCTAATCTATTTTAGCCAACTTGCCCCAAAACCTATGTTGTTTGCTTTAAACTGATTTTAAGATCCTGTTGTGGGCTTGAATAATCAACTCTAAAGTTCAATAGATATGTTATGATTACTCTTCCCTGGAAGATTCTTTACTATAAGGTTATTAATGAGCCCTTCTGCAATTCACAATACCATGCAGCCAGTGGATGCCCTTACCACGACAGGTGTACCTTTGGCACCCATCTGTTCCAGGTGGCTGCAAAATACGGCCCTGCTGGCCTGGCCATTTGGAGATATGGAGGCTTCCCCTTCCCCTAACACCACAGTTCTGAATTGCCTGGAAAGTTGAGGCCATGTCAAATTTTCCATCACAGCCAATCCATAAAAATAGCACAAGGGGGAAAACAAGGGGAGGGATTCTCCGTCCCACCGTACCGGTTTTCTAGTGGGGGATTCTCCGTTCCAGCAGCAGGCCAATGGGGTTTCCCACTGTGGGCACCCCACGCTCGCGGGAAATCCGCGATCGTGTGTGCGTTGCCGGCAAAACGGAGGATCCCCGCCAATGGAGAATCCAGCCGAAGATATACATCATTTTACAAAGCTTATTTTCAATGCAGTAATTTGTGTTTAATGACAAAATTAAGTTGATGCTTTTCTTGAGCTGCCATGTACAGTTAAAGGGCATGATTCTCCAAGCCCCGCGCCGGGCCGGAGAATCGCCGCAACCGTGCCACGACGCCCCAACGGCGGCACGCGATTTTCCAATGTGCGGAGAATCGGTGCCATTTTCGCCGGCGCGTTTGACGTGGCGCCGGCCGCGGGCCACTGGAATCAGCCGGGCCGCTGATTCTCCGGCCCGAATGGGCCGAGCAACCGTGCGGAAAAATCAGAGTCCCGCCGGCGCTATTCACCCCTGGTCGCTGCCGGCGGGACCTCTGCGCGAAGGGTCAGGGGCAGCCTATGGGGCGGGGAAAAGCTCTCCTTTGCCGGGGGGGGGTGGGCCTCCAATGGGGTCTGGCCTGCGATCAGGGCCCACCGATCGGCAGGCCGGCCTCTCCCCCCCCGGGCCGACTTTGTTGCGCGCTGGCCCCTGAACCCCCATGCCATGTTGCGTAGGGGCCGACGTGCTGAAGAAGTCCCCCGCGCAGGCGCGGGTTGGCGCGGTGCCCATTTGGCACCGAGAAGGGAGGCTGGAGCAGCGTGAACCCTTCCAGCACTGTGCTGGCCCCTGTGGGGGACAGAATCATTCATCCCCGTGCCCGTTTCGCGCCGTCGTGAAACACGAAGGCGTTCACAATAGCGTGAACACTTAGTCTACATTTTGGAGAATCGCCCCCAAAGGACCCTGAAACGCTCCAGTGCTTTAGATGACAGAAGACCCAGCAGCGGCCTAAATCCACAATATTTACCTAGTGCGAATTGCTAGTTGAAAAGAAAATGGGTGATAGAGGTATCTGTGTCTACGATAAAACATAACACGCATATTGTTCAAAGTGGAACTTCTCTTGATTTTTATTAAAAAGTTAAACTTCATGCAGATAAGTGTCTGCCTGTTTGGAAAGAAGTCTTGCAACACCAAGTTAAAGTCCAACAGGATTATTTGCAATCACTAGCTATCGGAGCGCAGCTCCTTGGATTGGATTGGATATGTTTGTTGTCACGTGTACCGAGGTACAGTGAAAAGTATTTTTCTGCGAGCAGCTCAACAGATCATTAAATACATGGGCAGAAAAGGGAATAAAAGAAAATACATAATAGGGCAACACAAGGTATACAATGTAACTACATAAGCACCGGCATCGGATGAAGCATACAGGGTGTAATGTTAATGAGGTCAGTCCATAAGAGGGTCATTTAGGAGTCTGGTAACAGCGGGGAAGAAGCTGTTTTTGAGTCTGTTCGTGCGTGTTCTCAGACTTCTGTATCTCCTGCCCGATGGAAGAAGTTGGAAGAGTGAGTAAGCCCGGTGGGAGGGGTCTTTGATTATGCTGTCCGCTTTCCCCAGGCAGCGGGAGGTGTAAATTGAGTCAATGGATGGGAGGCAGGTTCGTGTGATGGACTGACCTGATTAACACTACACCCTATATGCTTCACCCGATGCTGGTGCTTATGCAGTGCCGGTCCTTCATCAGGTGAGGGATGAACAAATGTAACTTGGTGCCCATGACCCGTCTAAGTAAATTGTCAATGTATCGGAACAATTGAGTGCAAAATTCCCATAGATTTTTTTTGTGAATCTGTTTTTGGTGTTCTTTTGATTACACTACAAATATTGAAAATCTTGCATTGTAAATTTGTATTTATTTGGTCTCCATGTTTTTGAAGTGCATCTACAACATCTAACCAGTTTCCCAATTATCAGCAACAAATTGTTTCTTGATTAAGTTCCAGTAACGCTAACTCGATGGGTAATTGTCCCATGAGAACATAACAGCATCTGCTTTGGGTGCAAAATGAAATGAATTGCTATGAAAATCTCTTGTAAGTAGGCTTCAATGAAGTTACTGTGAAACGCCCCTAGTCGCCATATTCCGGCGCCTGTTCGGGGAAGCTGGTACGGGAATTGAACCGTGCTGCTGGCCTGCTTGGTCTGCTTTAAAAGCCAGCGATTTAGCCCAGTGTGCTAAATGTGTGCGAATTGACTCAATCGCCGCAAACAACTTAACAGCATGGATTTCAGAAAGTAACTGACTTCCAGAGTTAATGACCAGGCACATCACAGGATGGTTATAAACTACTTGAGATAAACATTTGTGGTTATGAAGCATTTGAAACTTGTAAGAACTGGCTTGTACTCACGTCACAATTATCTATCATTATCTAATGTACTTAACATTTTAAGGGTATTTTCTCCAATCCCAGATAAAGAATTATTTCAGCATTTAATATCCCAACATTTCTGTCAGGTGAGAAGATGATTGAGTTTGATCTTGGTTCTGCCAGTCACCAATATTTACTTCTTGAATTTACTTTGGTACCTATGCTTAACTCTGCTATGTTGGGCAGCATGGTGGTGCAGTGGTTAGCACTGCTGCCTGTGGCACTGAGGACTCGGGTTCGATCCCAGCCCTGAGTCACTGTCTGTGTGGAGTTTGCACATTCTCCCCTTGTCTGCGTGGGGTTCACCCCCACAATCCAAAGGTTAGGTGATTTGGCCACGCTAAGTTGCCCTTTAATTGGAAAAAAATTATAATTGGGTACTCTGAATGTATTGTTTTAAACTCTGCTATGTTGTTTGAGTGAAAATTAATATAACCCTTATGAGCTCCTGAAATGTTCAGATACAGCAAGATACCAATATAGAAGCCAAAGTCTGCATCTGATAGCAATTATCAATGGATCATTATTATTATTAACCTGGTCACCTGGGTGGGCTGCAAACTGACAGCTCAGCATCAATGTAAAATTCTTACATTGTCAACAGACATCAATGCAATTTGAAAAAAAAATAGTCGCAACTTCACACCAGCTGACATCCTCCTGCTTAACAGCACAATGGCAGGCTGCGAGCTCACAGACAATCCTGTTCAGCAGGAACGAATGGAGAGAGTTTGTTTTAATTTGAAAGTCCCAGTAATTGTACAACTCTTTTCCTTTTCTAATTTAGTGAAATGATATTGCCAGCGTTTAACATCATACTTGGCAAGACAATGAAAGTTGCTGCTTCAAAGTGAGGTTGGCAAAAGTACAAGGTCAAGTGCTTATGTGGAAGGGAAGGAAAAAATTGTGGAAATATTTTTTCTTAACTGCTGTAATTGTTTTCAGATTAAATGGGCTACTCCCTCGGTGAAAGTATGTAGATTAACCTCTTCAACAAAAGCACAATACTGTAGATGCAGCAAGTTTGAAACAAAAATGCAAAATGCTGAAACAAGCAGTCAGCAACTGTGCAGCAAGCAGCAAAGGTGACATTTTGGGTGTAAAAATGGTCTGTTAATTTGGCTGTTCTCTCCACACTTGCTGACTGACCCATGTGTGTTTCCAGCATTTTCTATTGTATTTTTAACACTTTGAAGCAACACAGTTTGGAGAGTTTGTAGTACAGTCACAGCAAATGATTTGCTGCATGAATTTGTATCCAAGGTAAAATTGGACCATTATTTTCCATTTTAAACTGCGGTTGCCAACTCTGTGTAGATGTATTCCTGGAGACTTCATCACATGACTTGCTGTCTTTAACCATCCCACTTATTCCAACAGTTACTTTTCCCCATCCCCAAACTTTTTATCGCTAATAAATGAATTATTGAAAGGAAATAAGGTAAGCATGTGGGCTGGGATTTTTCCGCCTCAAGACAGCTCGGTATTGATTGCTGATGGGATCTTCTGGTCCCATCGTAGCCAATGGTCATTTGTGTTGTTCGCAAGCTGCGCCACCGAAGAACCCACCACAGGGTCTCCTTCAGTGGGACTGAACGATCAGGCTGGCAGGAAGTGCCGGAAAATCCCCGCCTACAATTTTAATGCCCCTATTATTTGTAGCATGGGTACATGCAGTGTCCATGAGATTGATAATTAATCAGGACAATCCTGGATCGGCAACTCTGCCTTGGCATCCCATTTCACAAATAAAATCATGACAAATAACGTAAGAACTAGGGGCAGGAGCAGGCAATTCAGTCCCTCGAGCCCGCTCTTGTCATTCAATACAATCATGGCTGATCTCCTCTCAGCCTCAACTCCACATTCCTGCCTGTTCTCCATAACCCTTCAACCCATCACTAATTAAAAATCTGTCTAACTCCTCCTTAAATTTACTCACTGTGCGGGCATCCACCGCACTCTGGGGCATGAATTCCACAGATTCACAACCCTTTGAGAGAAGTAATTTCTCCTCATCTCTGTTTTAAATCTGCTACCCCTTATCCTAAAACTATGACCTCTTGTTCTAGATTGCCCCAGAAGAGGCAACATCCACTCTACGTCTACTTTGTGAATATCTTTTATCATCTTATATACCCCAATTAGATTTCCTCTCATTCTGGTAAACTCTTGAGAGTATAGGCCTAAACTGCTCAATCTCTCTTCATAAGACAAACCCCTTGCTGAGGTCACTGTCCATGTGGAGTTTGCACATTCTCCCCGTGTCTGCGTGGGTTTCACCCCCACAATCCAAAGATGTGCAGGCGAAGTGGATTGGCCACGCTAAATTGCCCCTTAATTGGAAAAAATGTATTGGGTACTCTAAAACACAGGTCCTCGGCGCTGTGCAGCAGCAATGCTAACCACTCTGAACTGCTTCTAATTTAACTACATCCATCCTCAAATAAGGTGACCAAAAATGTACACAGTATTCTAGGTTCAGGCTCAGTAATGCTTTGTACAGTTACAGTTCTTACTTTTATGGTCAGTGGGGTGAATTCTCTGCTGTCAGGATTCTCCGTTGCATCGGCAGCCCGGGGATTTCCCGACGGCGTGGGGCTGCCCACAATGGGAAACCCCATTGGCAAGATGGCGAGACGGAGAATGCAGGAGGGGCGCTGCACCAGAAACCTGGTGCGGCGGGAGGGAGAATCTCGCCCTATTTCTTTAGCTCTAAAGGCCATTCGCATATCAGCCGGATCATGGCGCACACGGAACTGTGGAGATATGCGGATGGACACCTGCTCCCGGTGGCCATCAGACTGAACCTTTACATCAAGGAGTCCTTCCAGGGGACCTGTCTGGGATCTCGCAGACCTCAGTGCACAGGTGTATCCGCGCCGTCACGATGGCCCTCTATGCCCAGTCAGAAAAATATATCAAATTCAGTGTGGACCGACCTCAGCAGGATGCCGGGGGTTCGGCCGCCATCGCTGGGATTCCTCTGATACAGGGAGTGATTGATGGATGCATGACCCCTTACAAGCACCGGCACATGAGGGGCCGGTCTTCACTGACAAAAAGAGTTCCACTCAATGAACGTGCAGCTGATGTGTGACCATGAGCTGCACATCATGCACATCTGTGCCCAATATCCAGGCAGTGTGCCTTCATCCTGACACACTCAACGGTTCCTGGCACCTTTGAGGCACACCTTTGAGGGGTTGGCTCCTGGGTGACAGGGGTTATCCACTCTGGTCATGGCTGATGACACCTACCCGGAGTCCACAGACCAATACAGAGACCCATTACAACAACACCCATGCAGCAACGGGGGGCGTGATCAAGCGGCGCATCGGCATCCTGAAGATGTGGTTCAGGTGCCTGGACCACTCTGGAGGAGTCCTCCAGTTTAGTGCTAAGAGAGTCTCCCACATCATGGTGGCCTGCTGCATCCTCCACAACATCGCTCAACAGAGGGGCGAAGTGCTGGAGGAGGGGAATAACACCAGGCCTTGTCCGACAAGGAGGATGCAGAGGATGGGCAGGACATGAGGCCCGGGCAGGCACAGGAGGCCGTACAACATGTGCGCCAGAGCCGCTGTTCACGGGACACTCTAATCGCCTCCACGTTCACTGACTAGGAGGCCTGGCCAACAGCACGAACACCCCACCCCCAGCCCCACAGCCCCCGTCCCGCTCCCCCGACCGACCACCCCATCCCATGACCACCCGTCCTACACCACCACCTCCCTCAGGGTGCCTGATGGCCTCCGGGCTTCTCCATTGGACAGGGGTACAACTGGCGCAAACTCCAGGGGTTCCTCCACCACCTGGCTCCACCAGTTCTGGAGGTCTGCTCTCGTTTCAACCAGGGTCTCCATGCTCGCAGCTTTAGAGCACAGGGACTGGGCCACCTCCCTCTGGGACTGTGCCAGATTATTCAATGACTGTGCCACCTCCCTCCAGGACTGGCACATGTCAGCCAGCACCTGGACAATGCCAACGATGCCCGAACACATTGTGACTGGGCCAAGCTCTGGAGCGCTGCTGCAATGTCCAGGTGGTTGCAGTATATAGCTGCCTGTGACAGGGCAGCCCTGTCCTGTGCCTCGGCCAACGTCCGCACATAGTGCCCTAGGCCTTGGACATCCTGACCCCTGGCCGATACCTTCACTCCCAAAGCCTCCTCCTCGGGCGCCACCTGTGCGGTGTTGGCTTGGGTAGCGCGCATTGTCGGCACCTCCCCCTGCACCTGCACCATGGTTGGACTCCTCAACTACACCTGCAGGTGCTGGATGGTTGCTGATTGTCCCTCATGTTGACTGTGATTCTGTGTCTGCATCTCCGTTATCGATGGGACTGCCCCTCCTGAAGCCTGCGACCCATCTGGATGGCAGCTAGTCCCTGGGGTTGGGCTGCCCTCTGACTGTCTGCCCCTTTGGGGGCTTCCTCCCTCCACCTGATGTACCGCTGCACGTGTGTGTAAGCACCAGATAGTGCCCCAGGAGCTAGTTCATTAACATGCCCAACCGAGGTCAGTGTCTCTGGGATGGTGGAGGGTGTTGGAGACAGCTGTGATGGGAATTCAGTGTCGTTCCCAGACTGGAGCTCCGGGGTGTATCGGGCTGGCATTTGGGGGCTTGCGTCGCTATCCATTGCTTCCTTGTTTCTGGCATCTGCTTGGTGTTCAGATGGGATTGGGCACAGGGGACACCAGAAGGGCCCATCTCATCGCCAAGTGATCCTGCAAGACACAAGACATGACACACGATTGAATCGCAAGTTGGGGTGATGGGTGGGTGGTAAGGGGGTGGTGTGGCGGTGGTGAGGGGGTGGTATGGGGGTGGTATGGATGTGGTGGGGCGTGGTGAGGCGGTGGTGTGTGCCTGGTGGTATGCCAAAATCACACACGCGCAATTGCCGTGGCGCCGGTCGGGGGCTGTTGATAGCGGCCCCCGCGGCGATTCTCCGCGCTCAATCGGCCGAATGCCCGCTGAGTTCCGCTGGCCTGGTTTACATATGGTCCCACCAGGCGGGTCCGCGGCGTTCTGGCTGTGGGGCCGTCCTGGTGAGGGGGCAGGAGGATCCGACTCAGAGGGGGGCCTCCACAGTGGCCAGGCCTGTGATCGGGGGTTACAGATCGGAGGGAGCGCTCATTCCGGGGGGGGGCCTATGTTCCTCTGCACCAGGCCCCTGTAGGGCTCCGCCAGGTTGCGCGGGGGCCGGCGCAGAGACGGCAACCACGCGCATGCGCAGACCCGCGCAGGCCGTCGCATGCACACAGCACTCCGGCGCCGTTCTAGCCTCCGAAGAACAGGAGAACTACTGGGCCTGCCGGCCCGTTGACTCCGGCATCACTCGCGTCTGTTTTGACGCTGCCGTCAACACTTGCCCGCGATATCAGAGAATCCCGGCCCATGGGCGAAATTCTCCGTTATCGGCGCAAAGTCCGCCGATCGGCGCAAAAAACGGCGCAAATCTGACTTGCGTCACTTCGGAAAAATCGTTCCAAAGTCTCCGGCCCGAAATGGGCTAGCAGCGACGTGACGGGATCCGCGCTTGCGCACGTGGTTCACGCCGTGCAGCATCATACACGCCGCACGGCGTGACGGCTCATAAGGACGCGCTGCTCCCCCCACCCGACCGGAACACTCGACCGGAAAACCCGACCGGATGGCTGGCCGCCGCTCAGCCCCGAGGTTCCAGTCTCGGGATGTGGAGGCGCTCCTGGAAGCAGTGGAGCAGAGGAGGGATGCCCTGTATCCCGGGCACGGCCGCAGAGTTGCCCCACGCCACAGCCGGCGTCTGTGGAGGGAAGTGGCAGAGGCCGTCACCGCTGTGGCCCTGACACCACGGACAGGCACCCAGTGCCACAAGAAGGTGAACGACCTCGTCAGAGCAGGCAGGGTGAGCCTCCCCCCCCGCCCGATATCCATATCCCCCCTCCCCCATATCCCCCATATCCCCCGTCCCCCATATCCCCCCCTCCCCATATCCCCCCTCCCCATATCCCTCCTCCCCATATCCCCCCTCCCCCATATCCCCCATATCCCCCCTCCCCCATATCCCCCCTTCCCCATATCCCCCTTCCCCTATATCCCCCCTCCCCCATATCCCCCCTCCCCCATAACTCCCCCTCCCCCATATCCCCCATATACCCAAGTGAATCCAGCCCTAACCTTAACCTCTGCAATACACGCGCAACCGATGGCGTGCATTCATATACCTGCCTAACACTGTTGCCTTTTACCCCAGCCACCACCCCCACCCCCCCTCCCCCCCCCCCCCCCCCGCCACAGGAGAAACACGCACACAACACCAGGGAGCATGTGAGGACTGGAGGAGGCCCCGCTGATGAGAGGCCACTGACCGAACACGAGGAAAGGGCCCTGGAACTGGCTGGCGGACCTGAGGACCGGGAGGTTGCTGATGCAGAGGTCGGGGGCGAACTAGCAAGTGAGCCACCGACAGCCCGTCCCCATATCCCCCCTCCCCTATATCCCCCTCCCCCATCTCACCTGATCACTGCCTGATGTCTAACCATGCATGCTTCATTGTGTATCGCAGGAGCAAACGTCCAGGCACCCATCCCCGCAGATGCAGACCGCCCGCAGGATGCCCCTCGGAGGCCACGGGAGACGGAGATACCCGGACCCTCCGGCATGCGACGCCCGCAGGATGCCCCTTCCACACCACGGGAGACGGAGAGACCCGGACCCTCCGGCATGCGACGCCCGCAGGATGCCCCTCGCACACCACGGGAGACGGAGAGACCTGGACCCTCCGGCATGCGACGCCCGCAGGATGCCCCTCGCACACCACGGGAGACGGAGAGACCCGGACCCTCCGGCATGCGACGCCCGCAGGATGCCCCTCGCACACCACGGGAGACGGAGAGACCCGGACCCTCCGGCATGCGACGCCCGCAGGATGCCCCTCGCACACCACGGGAGACGGAGAGACCCGGACCCTCCGGCATACGACGCCCGCAGGATGCCCCTCGCACACCACGGGAGACGGAGAGACCCGGACCCTCCGGCATGCGACGCCCGCAGGATGCCCCTCGCACACCACGGGAGACGGAGAGACCCGGACCCTCCGGCATGCGACGCCTGCAGGATGCCCCTTGGAGACCACGGGAGACGGAGAGACCTGGAGCAACAGGGAGACGATGCCCCCGTCACGTGCGGGTGCGACGACGCAGGCGTGTGCCACCCAGCGACGAGAGGGGCAGCCACAGGCCCCCGTCACAGTCGAGCCAGGACACCACTACCCAGGACACCACTACCCAGGTCACCACTACCCAGGACACCACTACCCAGGACACCACTACCCAGGACACCCCTACCCGGGACACCCCTACCCGGGACAGCACTACCCGGGACAGCACTACCCAGGAAGACGAAATACCGGACAGTGACTCAGAGTGGATGGGTGGAGACGAAACCCCACCCCAAAGTGCCATGGACTCAGAGAGGGACGAAGAGCACGACACAACGCCACTGCTGTCACCAACACCCTCCACCATCGCAGAAACACTCACCTCGGTTGGGCACTTTAGTGATGAGGCGTCTGGTACACTCACTGGTGCGCACAACACAGCCGTCCCGGTACAGCAGGCGGAGGTAAGAGCAGCAGAGGGGCCGGGCGGTCGGAGGGCAGCCCAGCCCAAGCGAACATCTGCCGCCCAGATGGATCCCGGGTTCCTGGAGTTACCACACCCACACATAGATCCGATGCAACCACCGACCCGGAGATGAGCGAAGAGGGTGACGGGCGGCATGCGGCGGCTGCAGTCGCAGGTGGAGGAGTCCACCCGCGTCCAGGAGCTGGGAGTGGTGCCCGTCATGCGTGCCACCCAGGTCGACACCGCATGGGTGGCGTCCGCGGTGGAGGCAATGGGTGCGGTGGTGCCAGACATGGGGAACGGTTTGCGAGGCCTGGGGCTTTCCGTGCAGGCGGCGTCTGTGGCCCAGGACATGGCTGCCCTCTCACAGGATGCCATGAGCCAGTGCCAGCGCCAGATGGCAGAGGCGCTCAACGCCATGGCCCAGTCTCAGCAGGCCATAGCCCAGTCTCAGCAGGCCATAGCCCAGTCTCAGCAGGCCATAGCCCAGTCTCTGCAGGCCATGGCCCAGTCTCTGCAGGCCATCACTGAGGGCATCGGCACCAGTGGCCATGTGCGAGCCAGCGTCGCACTGTCACAGACAGGGTTTGCCAACCCCCTGGGCTCCATGGCTGCAAACCTGCAGACCCCTGTCGATACCAGCACGGGCCTCCAGGACTGGCAGCGCAAGATGTCGGGGGGGCGTCGGATGGCCAGTCCGTTCGCATCCCCCACCCATGTAGAGGCCTGGGGGCCATTGGGCACCCCGAGGGAGGAGGAGGTGGTGTGGTCCGTCCCGGCTCCCCCTGTAGGGGAGGTCCCGGAACACCGCAACACCTCGGACTCCCCCCCTTCCGTCCCAGGTGCATCGGGTGGGCAACGGGCAGGACAGGCTGGCAGCTCACCATCCCAGTCGCCCGGGCCGCAGCCTGGCCCATCTAGGCCAGGACGCCCCAGGAAACAGCCGCCAAAGGGATCCTGTGTCAGAGGGCAGGAATCACAGGAGTCCACCTCCAGTTCAGCTGTACCGTCTGGGGAACCACGTAGACATAGTCAAAGGGCCCGTAAGGCCAAACAATTAGACACTGAGTAAGTTGGCACGGGTGCAGGGCACAGATGAGTTTTAGGGTCTAGGGCACGTGCATGAACTCGTTTGGTTATTAAAGTCAATGTTACACCTACAGAAGCTGCCTTTGTGCTCTGTCCAAAGTGTGCGGGGGTGTCATGTACGTTGAGCACAAGTGTGTGTGTGAGGGGTGGTCTTACCTCAGCCCCGGGTGAGTCTGCCCCGTTCCCCCTGGGCCGCCATCAACATCCCCCCGGGCAGAGGACGGGACCGTGCGCTGCAGTGTCACAGCCGCATGCAGGGATGGTCCGGGTGGATGGTGGTACTGTGGCCATGGGTCAGACATAGTCCAACGATGTGGAGCCAGGAGGTCATCGCAGGGCGGGTTGTCATCATCCTCCATGGCCTGCAATAGACACGCGTCCTCCCGCAACTGTGTGAGCCCGGCCATTGTGCCGCAGGTGGATCGGCAATGGGGGGGGTGGTGTGCATGCGGGTGGGGTGGGTGGGGTTAGGGAGGGGGTGAGGGTGCTGGGTGGGTGGATGGGTGGGGGGTGTGGGTGGTCGGCTGTTGCCATGGTGTGCGGTCTGTGGCCACACTACCCGATTCCCACGCCCATCTAGTCAGTGAAGCGGGCGGCTATCAGCCTGTCCCGTGCCCGCTGGGCCAGCCGGTAACGGTGGACAGCCACCTGCCTGTGTCTAGCCCGTCTGCCCTGACCATTGCCCCCATCCCCCTCATCTGGGGAGGACTGCGCCTCTTCCTGCTGCTCCTCCACTCCACCCTCCTCTGCCTGCGGCACATCGCCCCTCTGTTGGGCTATGTTGTGCAGGACGCAGCACACCACAATGATGCGGCCGACCCTATCTGACCGATACTGGAGGGCGCCCCCAGAGAGGTCCAGGCACCTGAAACGCGTCTTCAGCACGCCAAAGCACCTCTCTATCACTCCCCTTGTCGCTACATGGGCATCATTGTAGCGGTTCTCCGCCTCATTGTGTGGCCTCCGTATAGGCATCATCAGCCACGATCGCAATGGGTAGCCTCTGTCGCCCAGCAACCAGCCCCTCAGCCGGGGATGGCGTCCCTCGTATATGCCGGGGATGGATGACCGCGACAACACGTACGAGTCGTGTACACTGCCTGGGTAACGGGCGCAGACGTGCAGGATCATCATGCGGTGGTCGCAGACCACCTGTACGTTCATCGAATAGGTCCCCTTCCTATTGGTGAACACGGCCCTTTTATCTGCAGGTGGCCGCACGGCGACGTGCATCCCATCAATCGCGCCCTGGACCATGGGGAACCCGGCCACGGCAGAGAAGCCCACGGCCCGGGCATCTTGGCTGGCCCGGTCCACGGGGAAGTGGATGTAGCGGTGCGCCATGGCATAAAGGGCATCTGTCACTGCCCGGATGCACCGATGCACCGATGTCTGCGATATGCCGGACAGGTCCCCACTCGGTGCCTGGAATGACCCCGTTGCATAAAAGTTCAGGGCCACCATAACCTTGACGGACACGGGGAGAGGGTGTCCCCCGCCAGTGCCACGCGGTGACAGGTGTGCCAGCAGGTGGCAGATGTGTGCCACGGTTTCCCGCCTCATCCGGAGTCTCCTCCTGCATTCCCGGTCCGTGAGGTCCTGGTATGACTGCCGGGGCCGGTACACACGGGGCGCCCTCAGGTGCCTCCGTTGCCGTGGGGCCGCGACGTCCTCCTCCCCCTCCTCGTCCTGTCGGTCAGGTGTCCCTCCAGCCTGGGCGGCTGCCGCCTGCCCCTCTGCGGCAGCCTGCGCCGCCTCTCTGGCACGCTCCTCCTCCTCCTCCTCATCCTGGGCAACATAGACATTAACGGCTGCCGCCACGGCGGCCAACATCGCTGGATGCTCGGAAAACATGACGGCCTGGTGGGGGGGGGGCCACATGTCATCACTGCCCATATCCCCTCCTTCCCCCCAGCCAGGTGGCATGGACCGCATGGGTCCAACTGTTGGAGGCTGGCACCTGGCGAGGTGGACCAACTCACTTGCCCTCGCAGCCCCCTCCCCGGCACGGACCCCCCATCCTCCTCCCCGGCACGGACCCCACCATACCCCTCCCCGGCACGGACCCCCCCATCCCCCTCCCCGGCACGGACTCCCCCATCCCCCTCCCCGGCACAGACCCCCCATCCCCCTCCCCGGCACGGACCTCCCATCCTCCTCCCCGGCACAGACCTCCCATCCTCCACCCCGGCACGGACCCCCCCCCCCCCATCCTCCTCCCCGGCACGGACCCCCCTCCCCATCCTCCTCCCCGGCACGGACTCCCCCATCCCCCTCCCCGGCACAGACCCCCCCATCCCCCTCCCCGGCACGGACCTCCCATCCTCCTCCCCGGCACAGACCTCCCATCCTCCACCCCGGCACAGACCCCCCCCCCCCCCCATCCTCCTCCCCGGCACGGACCCCCCTCCCCATCCTCCTCCCCGGCACGGACACCCCCATCCCCCTCCCCGGCACGGACCCCCCCCCCCCCATCCTCCTCCCCGGCACGGACCCAGACCCCTCCCCAGCACGGACCCCCCCATCCCCCTCCCCGGTACGGACCCCCCATCCTCCTCCCCGGCACGGACCCCCCATCCTCCTCCCCGGCACGGACCCCCCATCCTCCTCCCCGGCACGGACCCCCCTCACGGCACTCCCCCGGAGCCCAGCCCACTCTAACCACCCCCCCCGCCGCACACACACACACACACAACCCTACACACACCTCTCCCCCACACATTCAGACTGCGGCCACGCCATTGCCTGCCCAGCGGCCAACCCCCCAGGCCGTCACTCACCTCCACACTGGTTGGCGTGAACCTGGAGCACAGGTTCACGCCGATGAAAAGGAGGTTTGATTTACGTCGACGTGACCGGTCATCACGTCGACGGGACTTCGGCCCATCCGGAAGGGAGAATATCGGCAGGCCCAAAATCGGCTGCCTTGCGCACACCCGTGCCATTCTCCGACGTCTGCGGCGCCATTAACGCCCCGCCGACTTTTCTCCCTTCGGAGACTTCGGCAACGGGGCGGGATTCACGGCGGCCAACGGCCATTCTCCGACCCGCCGGGGGGTCAGAGAATGACGCCCCGTGTCTCTGAAACAGAAAATCACGCCCAAGGAGTCTGCAGTCATAGACAGGTTAAGCAAGTGACAAAAATTGATCAGATGGAGTACAATGTGGGAAAATGTGAACTTGTCCAATTTGGCAGGAGGAATAGAAAAGCAGTATATTATTTAAATGCAGATATTGCAGAACTCCAGAACTTCACAGCCCAGGGTCCCAGGTTCGATTCCCCGGTGGGTCACTGTCTGTGTCTGTGCGGAGTCTGCACGTTCTCCCCGTGCCTGCTTGGGTTTCCTCCGGGTGCTCTGGTTTCCTCCCACAGTCCAAAGACATGCAGGTTAGGTGGATTGGCCATGCTAAAATTGCCCTTAGTGTCCACAAAGGTTAGGAGGGGTTATTGGGTTACGGGGATAGGATGGAAGTGAGGGTTTAAGTGGGTTGGTGCAGACTCGATGGGCCGAGTCGCCTCCTTCTGCACCGCATGTTCTATGTATCTATGTAACTCTGAATGCAAAGAGATCATGGGTGGAATTCTCCGAGCTTCCACGCCGAAATCGTGATCGGTCCGGGGGCGGAGAATAGGCGTTGATGCCGAAAACCGGTGCAATTGCGCGCACACGGTCTCCGCGGCGTGGGGAGGGGGCCATTGACAGAGGCCTCCCGCATGATTCACCGACGGAAACTGGCTGTGTTCCTGACGGCGTGGTTCTAACCACGTTTTGCCTGTCGGGAACAGTCGGTGGCAGCTGCGGGCTCAGTCCGCTGCCGCCCTGGTGGGGGATGGGGGTATCCTTCACCGGGGGGGGGCGGCCGCAGGGACGGCCAGGCTAGTGATCGGGGGCCACCGATCAGCGGGCGAGTGCGATCTCAGATGGGGCCTATATTTTCGGGGCCGCACCACGGTGCGAAGGCGCCATGTCGCGCAGGGCGGCCGCTGAAGGCCATCGCTGTGTGCATGCGCGGACTCCCGACCGGAATTGCAGGGCCACGTAACGGCAGACAGAGCTGCGTGGAGTAATCCGGGGCCCTGCTCGTCCCCTTTAGATAGGAGAATCACTCCAGACTTTCTTCAGGTAAGTCCAGAGTGAAACGTCCGTGTTTTGACGCTGGAGTGGTGACTTCGCCCCATTATTGGAGAATCCCACCCACTGTGTCCTAATAGATGAATGAGGAAAGTTAGTATGCAGGAACAGCAAGTGATTAGGAAGGGTCATTGAATCATTTTAAGACAGAGATAGATAGATTCTTGACTATGAAGGGAGTCAAAGGTTATTGGGGATAGACGGGAATGTGGAGTTCGGCCATGATCAGATCAGACGTGATCTGATTGGATGGTGGAGCAGGCTCGAGGAGCCAAATGGCCCGTCCTGCTCCTAATTTGCTCGTAAAACAGCTGAAGGAACTTCATAAATTCTATCTAACTTCATATTAAACCGGGGTAGGTGAATAATTAGTGATTGTCACTGAAAAGTTTTGAGAAGACTTTGAAGGAAGACCAGCAAGATTGTTGCAGACTGTGTGGCAGAGATGAATGAAGGTGAAATGGAGATGGGGGGGGAGGGTCAGGGTGGAAGGAGGATGAGTTACAAAATAGGTCAGAGTTGGGAGAGCTGAGAAACATAGCATTGAAGAAGTTTGCTGAGGTAGAGAAAGATTGAAGCTGTGGAGAGATTTACAGCTGAGCACAAATATTTTGATTCTGATGCAATGGTGGAGCAGAAGGCAAGTAAGTTTGGTGAGGGCAGCTTTAACTGAAGACTGGGACATCGTGCCAGGTTTTGGACAGTGTGCAGTCTATGAAGGGCAGAACCCATGAGATAAGCAAGGAGAGCATTGACATAATGGAGTCTTGAATTAACAACAACAGGTCTTTCAGTGGCACTGGGGCAAGCTGGAGGCAAAAGTTAGTCATGGAAATAGGTGGTGTGAGTGGTAGTTGGGATGTGGGGTTTGCTGCTCAGCTCAGCGCCAAACAGGATGTCAACAGGAGCCATTACAGGAGTTGAACTAGTAGGTGTAGGGTAGTGCTATTTGCTGGATCATCATCATAGAATTTACAGTGCAGAAGGAAGCCATTTGGCCCATTGAGTCTGCACTGGTCCTTGGAAAGAGCACCCTATGTCAGCCCATGCCTCCACCCTATCCCCATAACCCAGTAACACCACCTAACCTTTTGGGCATTAAGGGCAATTTATCATGGCCTATCCACCTAACCTGCACATCTTTGGACTGTGGGAGGAAACCGGAGCACCCGGAGGAAACCCACGCAGTCAGGGGAGAACGTGCAAACTCCACACAGTCACCCGAGGCCGGAATTGAACCCGGGTCCCTGGAGCTGTGAGGCAACTATGCTAACCACCATGTTGCCAATAAAGGAAGCAAAGAAGAGTAGGTTGGGGTGCTCAGATATATGGAATGTTACGGAAGTTGGAGGAGAATGAGGAGGAAGATGCAAGTGATTGCAATCAGAAAGGGTGCCTTTGGTGAATTTGTCCAGGTCAGTGCAATGATGCAATAACTTTAGAGGGCATGTCATACCACCCTGGGGATGAGGGTGAGTCTCCTGAGGAGACAGTCTTAAAATGTAAAAGATATGGGTGGCATGATGGCGCAGTGGTTCGATCCCGGCTCGGTCACTGTCCGTGTGGAGTTTGCACATTCTCCCCGTGTCCGTGTGGGTCTCACCCCCACAATCAAGAGTGTCAAGGGTGCAAGGTTTCATGAAAAAGGGAATGATAATGAGGGCCTGTGAGCAGATGGGGAGCAGCTACAGAATAGGTGAGAGGAAGATATGGGTTGAGGGAGAAGGGGACCAGGGATGAAGCAAAAAAAACTGCTGGATGGATGACTTCAAACTTTCAAACAAACAAGATCCTCACCTTTCTTTGAGAAGGTGACTGAACAGGTAGACGAGGGTAGAGCAGTTGATGTGGTGTATATGGATTTCAGCAAAGCGTTTGATAAGGTTCCCCATGGTAGGCTATTGCAGAAAATACGGAGGCTGGGGATTGAGGGTGATTTAGAGATGTGGATCAGAAATTGGCTAGCTGAAAGAAGACAGAGGGTGTTGGTTGATGGGAAATGTTCAGAATGGAGTTCAGTTACAAGTGGAGTACCACAAGGATCTGTTCTGGGGCCGTTGCTGTTTGTCATTTTTATCAATGACCTAGAGGAAGGCGCAGAAGGGTGGGTGAGTAAATTTGCAGACGATACTAAAGTCGGTGGTGTTGTCGATAGTGTGGAAGGATGTAGCAGGTTACAGAGGGATATAGATAAGCTGCAGAGCTGGGCTGAGAGGTGGCAAATGGAGTTTAATGTAGAGAAGTGTGAGGTGATTCACTTTGGAAGGAATAACAGGAATGCGGAATATTTGGCTAATGGAAAAGTTCTTGAAAGTGTGGATGAGCAGAGGGATCTAGGTGTCCATGTACATAGATCCCTGAAAGTTGCCACCCAGGTTGATAGGGTTGTGAAGAAGGCCTATGGAGTGTTGGCCTTTATTGGTAGAGGGATTGAGTTCCGGAGTCAGGAGGTCATGTTGCAGCTGTACAGAACTCTGGTACGGCCGCATTTGGAGTATTGCGTACAGTTCTGGTCACCGCATTATAGGAAGGACGTGGAGGCTTTGGAGCGGGTGCAGAGGAGATTTACCAGGATGTTGCCTGGTATGGAGGGAAAATCTTATGAGGAAAGGCTGATGGACTTGAGGTTGTTTTCGTTGGAGAGAAGAAGGTTAAGAGGAGACTTAATAGAGGCATACAAAATGATCAGGGGGTTGGATAGGGTGGACAGTGAGAGCCTTCTCCCGCGGATGGAAATGGCTGGCACGAGGGGACATAGCTTTAAACTGAGGGGTAATAGCTATAGGACAGAGGTCAGAGGTTGGTTCTTTACGCAAAGAGTAGTGAGGCCGTGGAATGCCCTACCTGCTACAGTAGTGAACTCGCCAACATTGAGGGCATTTAAAAGTTTATTGGATAAACATATGGATGATAATGGCATAGTGTAGGTTAGATGGCTTTTGTTTCGGTGCAACATTGTGGGCTGAAGGGCCTGTACTGCGCTGTATTGTTCTATGTTCTATGTTCACCTTTGGTTTAGAGGACCCCGACTGTTCATAGAACTCCAAACCGAGACCAGCAATTGAACAGGTTCAACCAATAAGCATTTCAAGGCAAATGGAGACCAATTTGGTCATCTCTTTCTTCAAAAACCCTCCAAAGGTGCTGTGCCATCAGGATTTTTCTGATTTGCAAGTCAATCCTCTGCAAGGTTCTGTTTACCAAACACAATCTGGCATCCATTGCATTCAGTATGAGTTTCTCCCTCCACCTTATAATCACACACATATCCATACAGAGACACATGCAAATAAACATCCACATGTACAGACATGCAGTCTCACACATATACACACTCACACATGGATGGCACAGTAGCACAATGGGCAGCACGGTAGCACAGTGGTTAACACTGTTGCTTCACAGCACCAGGGTCCCAGGTTTGATTCACGGTTTGGGTCACTGTCTGTGCGGAGTCTGCAAGTTCTCCCTGTGTCTGCGTGGGTTTCCTCCGGGTGCTCCGGTTTCCTCCCACAAGTCCCAAAAGACGTGCCTTAGGTAATTTGGACATTCTGAATTCGCCTTCTGTGTACCCAAACAGGGGCCGGAATGTGGTGACTAGAGGCTTTTCACAGTAACTTCATTGCAGTGTTATTGTAAGCCTACTTGTGGCAATAAAGATTATTATTATTACATCCAAACACACATCAGATATATGCACACATAATCACAAACACACACATTCTCTTACAGACAGGCTAACAGACAGGCTTACAGACAGGCTAAAATACACACACACACACACACACTGACAAACGCCTGCCTTATGTCATGCCCAGTACCGGCACAAAGCTATTCCAAATGTTAAAACTATGGCCCAGAGCTTCAATCTCCTCATAGTCAGATTTCCTAACTAATGCTCTATGAGTCTCCTCAGAAGTCCTAATGCAGTGATTCTGTGGGGATTTCCAGGAAGTTTGAACTTCTGACGGACAATTTCTCTAATCCCCGGGATCCTCCAAAAAAGTCTCCACTTCTGAGTTTGGCTCAAAGACTTCTGACAGTTCCAATTTACTTAGCTTAATAGTTACCCAGGAAATGTTACACAGAAAAATCCTAGTCTAACTCTTATATAGATGACCTCCACCTACTCCCCACTCCATTGTGCGACTCCACCCCGAAGCTCTGATTTACCCCCTGACACCCCAACCTGACCTGACCACCCTACCATTTGACTTCCCCAATGACCCCCTCCGACTACCGCCCCAGCCCCGGATTCTCCCTGACTCCCCAACTAACCCTGATCTGACCTGACTAAACCCCACCACCTGACTCCACCTGAACCCTCGACATCCCCTGACCTGACTACCCCCGCCATCTGACTTCCCGCCTGGCTCCCCCCCCCCGACTATCTTCCCGATCACCCCACCTAACCCTGACCTGACCTAGCTAACACCCCACCATCTGACTACTCCAAAAACTTCTAGCACTCCTCTGACATCCGGTTCTCCCCAACCAAACCCAACTAGCCCTCTCCACTTCATTACCCCCTGACTCTCAAGACTCCCCCTGATTCCCTTGACTTGACTTGACTAGCCCCCACCACCTTAGTCCTCCACGAACCTATCCGATTACTCCTCCACCACCGACTCCTACTCCCCCCAACTGCCCAACTCCTCCAGAGCAACATGACGTGATCTCGCTACCATAACCAGCTGCCACCCTACCCAGTTACCCAGCCTATTCCCTTAAGCACTTACTTCACCCACCTTCCCCTCTTACACTCTTACCTTCTCTCTGTAGCTTTTCAACAATGCTTTGGGGCATTTAAACCCCTTACTGCACAGAATGTGGCTGCTGGGGCCTTAAAAATGGGATCTGCCTTGTCAGCAGAGTCCCTTTGCTGATGTCTCTGAGGTTTCCTACACTGAGTCAGTTTGGAAGGATTTTCCATTGGAAGATTGCCCTGGAAAATCGGAGGAAGGTAAGTGTTTATTATTTTCGCTGATTGGGGTTGGGAATAGGGATTCCAAACCTGGAAAGCAGATTTGAGCCTACGGTTTTTAAATGGACACAACAGTTTTTATGATGATGGCTGGCATCTATCATGTGGCTCTGGCAATGTTGACTCCAGGCAGACCTGAAACTCAAGCAAAGACCTAATTAAAATATGGACAATCACAGCTACTTGTGATATCCACAAATTCCTTTGGTAAGGATGAACTATCACCAGAAAGGACGATCACACATCAGCTAACTCACCTTTCTATTTCACCCTGGGCCATAAAGACATTGAAACTCAATGCCTTACTGAAAAGCATTCAAACGGATAATTTCAATTGAATGGGGGCATTCAATTACAAAAACTATCTCAAAAGCTCTCAACATGCAAAAGGCTTAAACACAGGATGTGAAAAAAAACAACCCACTTACCTTTTATGGAAGAAGGTCTTTGAACTCGTAATTGGTCACATGATTAAGTCAACCATGTTTGTTACCTGTTCTTTGAAAATATAACAGCAGAAACTTTTTGGGTCAGAAAACAATGAGAGATACCAACTGAAACACCATCTGAAAAGCCATCAAATCAGCTGCAAGCCAACGGCACAGACGAGGTAAAACAGCTGTACTCTGAAATTGGAAAAAGGATTCTCTCCCATCCTCTTCAAGTTCAACTGAGAGCCGACTTCCTGGCAATTCAACTATAAGAAGCCTCACAGCCTACTGAGAAACCTTTGCTTTACATGGCTTCCATTCCATCCAAAGCATTAATTCACCTTAAGAAACTACAGGTTTGCTACGAAAGAGTCTGAAATAACTATCACTTGTAATCATGTTTCTTCATTTGTATCTAATTTTTGTGTGTGCGATAGTGTGTGAGGTGTCTCATTAAGCCTTTGGGACAAGTGCGTGCTAATAAATCATCTGTATCTTTATATTCACAAAAAGCATGCTGCTGGAATAATTTAAATTGGGACAAACCACTCTGAGGGTAAGAAAACACGCCAATCTCACACGTTCAAACACTTTGATTATGGGCAACAATAATACACATAAACCCTATCCATGACACTTGAAAATTCTGCTCTCATTGTTAGAAAGGAAGAGCTGCTCCAGTAAAGCCTGATGGACACGCATAACAATGTAGCACATAGCATGAAGAGCCTTCCTCACTCATTGTTCAGCCTCCCTCACTCATGGATAAAATATTGTTTTTGCACCATACAGTGTCTGCAGAAATGTTGCTGCATGCTGCAATGTTTCACTCCTTCAAAACCTCCTTTCTTCCAGTCTCTCAACAGGACATCACATCGTTTATAATAGCTGTCAGTATTATGACAGTAAGCTGATCATACTTCAATCTAAAGGAAGATTACTGACAATCCTTTGGCAAAAATTGGCACATAGTTGGCTGAAAAGAAAGAAAGTCCCTTTTTTTTCCAAGTATAATTTCTCAATAAAATTAGGATAGCATAGTATTTACAATGCCACAAAGATGAACCAGCGGGTTTAAACACCTTCAGCTTATCTCATTATCAAGCTCCTGTACTATTTGGCTGTCATGGGCAAGTACTTTACAAAGCTCTGCATATGTGTCAAAATAATGATAGTGATGCTGCATTTTATAACATGTAACAACTTTACCAGGGTACTTCACCTGGTTTGATTGGAATGAGATTGCATTTAAGCAGCAGCTCTGGTTTATTTAAATATTATAATAAAGATGTGAAAAAGGACAGCTTGTAGATATATAAACTATTCTTCACTCACATCAACAACTAGAAACAAAAGTGCTTGCCAGCTTATGTGCTTTTTAACATTTTTACACACCACATCCTAACATGTTTTCTTACATGTGTATTAACACAAGAAGATAGGCAGTGCAGTAAGTGATAGTACATGCGATGATTCAGAACAAATAGATAAATTGCTTACCCTGTAAATGAATGCATACTGGAATCAAATTTCACAGCAATCAACTATGGTTACCTGCAGCAATGGTGCATAATCATTAACTGTTAAAATGATACCATGTTAACGACATGGAACATATTGATAGTTATGTTTATGCATGCACGACTAACCGCAGCGTAACACTTCAATTTAAATAAACGCCCTGAAAAAGAAGACATGGCAATCAACTGCAAGCCCATGGATTAGGGAGGAGGAAAGTCTCAACCAAAATTCATGCTCCTGATCACTTTCCAGTGATGGAACAATGTGTAAGTGTGGATTTTAGATTGAAGATTGAGCTTCAGTGTTTGTACCGGCTTATGAAAGCTGGCCACCCGAGTCAGCTTTGCTCAATCAGTATCAATCCTTTTTGTTTTATAAATTTAGAGTATCCAATTCTTTTTTCCAACCAAGGGCCAATTTAGCGTGGGCAATCCACCCTACCCAACGCATCTTTTTGGGTTGTGGGGGTTCAGACCCACGCAGACACGGGGAGAATGTGCAAACTCCACGTGCGCAGTAACCCGGGGCTGGAATCAAACCTGGGTCCTCGGCGCCATGAGGCAGCAGTGCTAACCACTGTGCCGCACAGTCGGTATCAATCCTAAACCAGAACCAGGAGGCTTTGGGCTCAAACTGCACTCAGGGTTTGAGCATTACTCAATAGGGTGTGTTTATTGGTGGAGTCACTTCCTTTTCAATGAGAGGCCAAAGTGAAGCCCTCCCTGCCTGTTCAGACAAATATTACAGATTTCATGACAATATCTGAAGAGCAGAAGGTTCTCAAATAAAAGCAGTTTAATTGTTTCCTCCTGATATGGATATTTTTGAAATTTTCTTTTTTAAAATAAATTTAGAGTGCCCAATTAAATTCTTTTTAATTAAGGGGCAATTTAGCGTGGCCAATCCACCTACCCAACACATTTTTGGGTTGTGGGGGTGAGACCTACGCAGACATGGGGAGAATGTGCAAACTCCACACGGACAGTGACCTGGGGCCGGGATCGAGCCTGTGTCCTTGGTGCCAAGACACAGCCGTGCTAACCACTGCGTCACCGTGCCACTCTATTCTTGGAATTTTCTATGTACAAAAAAGACTTCCTTTTTTTTAAAACAGTCATTGCATTTTGTAAAAAAAGAAGCTGACTGTGGTGTTGTTTGAGATGTTACAGAAATAAAATAAGGTGGTTCAGGGCAGCACGGTAGCATTATGGATAGCACAATTGCTTCACAGCTCCAGGGTCCTAGGTTCGATTCCGGCTTGGGTCACTGTCTGTGCGGAGTCTGCACATCCTCCCCGCATGTGCGTGGGTTTCCTCCGGGTGCTCCGGTTTCCTCCCACAGTCCAAAGATGTGCAGGTTAGGTGGATTGGCCATGATAAATTGCCCTTAGTGTCCAAAATTGCCCTTAGTGTTGGGTGGGGTTACTGGGTTATGGGGATAGGATGGAGGTGTTGACCTTGGGTAGGGTGCTCTTTCCAAGAGCCGGTGCAGACTCGATGGGCCGAATGGCCTCCTTCTGCACTGTACATTCTATGATACCATTATTTTCTTTTCTTTACCTGGGCATAGTTCGTGTGAAATGAAGTTGATGGTACTAGAAAACTGTATAATCCTCTACTTACTTAATCCTTTATCATCCTTTTCTGGGCGGCACGGTAGTACAGTGGTTAGCACTGTTGCTTCATAGCGCCAGGGTCCCAGGTTCGATTCCCGGCTTGGGTCACTGTCTGTCCGGAGTTTGGACGTTCTCCCTGTGTCTGCGTGGGTTTCCTCCGGGTACTCTGGTTTCCTCCCACAAGTCCCAAGAGACATGCTGTTAGGTAATTTGGACATTCTGAATTCTCCCTCTGTGTACCCGAACAGGCGCCGGAATGTGGCGACTAGCGGCTTTTCACAGTAACTTCATTCCAGTGTTAATGTAAGCCTACTTGTGACAATAAAGATTATTATTATGCTGAACCAAATATTCCCTTGATTCCCATTTGATGGATGCATCAATTAGTGACTGATCCGTGGTCTGTACCACCTGATCTCAGTACATGCTACGATGGCTTCAATATTCCTGGGTCACATTCCCATTCCTGATTGCTATCAATTAACTTATACCTCCCACTGGAAAATAGCACGTGGGATATACATGGGGTAAGGACCGAATCAGGCTTGGTTGTTACTCTTCCAACCAGATGGTAGAATAGCCAACTGAAATTCACTTCCAAGGCTTGGAGATGAAAACATCTATTCATCAGGAACATGCACCCTGGTCATATTCATTGAACTGTAGTCTAACAGGAGTGAACACCTACGCAGGAGGAGGAAGAAAATTTAAACAGATGCAAACATAAGAGCTCAAAATTAGAAGGAGTGAAATGATAAGTTGGTAGGAATAAAGTGTTAACAATGTTGAATGGGTTACCTAAGGTATGTCATGGGGAAATATGATATGAAGAGGTGCGGGGTGTCAGGGAGTCATACAAAATGGGAGTGAAGCGCTTTTATGGTGATACGGAGAGAATTTCTAGCCCATCCTCATCAATCTCTTACAACTTCTAGCAGCTGATTCAAGCGTAGCACCATCAAAGGCATGGGGGCCCTGTGTGTCATGATACATGAAAGAACTGAAAAGAACAATTGAACATTGGTATGCAAAATGGAGTGCAATTAAAAAGGAGTGTAAGATAAGATAAGGATGTGCAGCAAACAATAAATCAATCACTGCAAGTATGTTGAGTTAGTTTTAAATTAAACCCAGTCTGGCTAATATTCAAGTAAATGGGATCATTAATACAAGCAAAATAAATTTGCTTCTATAAATGAAGGAATGGCGTGGGTGTAGCTTTCTCAAATATGATATCATACATCATCTGTTGCAGTTAGATGTCTGATCATGCAATAGTACCGTTTCAACAACATTTTCCGGCAAATCTCTGGCTCTCATTTTAGGGAATTAAGTCTGGATTTGAACAAACTCAGCTGCCAAACCAGCCTTTGACAAGGCTAACTCATTGCAAATGTGCACTGTATCTCCAAGTTGCTTTTCAGCATTTATGATACAGGACATATTCTGGAGCAGCAGTAAATTCTTTCTGATTTATGGCTCTTCCCTTTGATAAATTTCCTTGTACGACCACTTCAAACCATCAATGGGAGGATTATTTTCCCCTCAAGTGTAAAACTGATATTCCATAAGTTTTGTACTTAGCTGAGTTATTGAGATTCAGACAATACAGAACAAAATCTAAATCTATAACTAAACCAAACTTGGTTACAAAACATCTTTCACATGTGTAATAATTGAACCATATCAAACCCAAATTCTGGCTAGATTTAGATACTAAAATATCATTAAAGACATTTTGCAGAGTTATTTTATACCCTTCTGTTTGGTTCCATTCAATATATATTATTCATGACATAGTGAAGGGTCACGTAAACTGCTTCCAGGGCAGATAAGAGACCAAATCTGGTAAACTAGGTTGCATGGCCCAGTATTGCATCTAACCTTTTCATATTATTTTCTTAACTTTCTAGTTTGGTGAATTGGGGTAGCATGAGGGCACGGTGGTTAGCACTGCTGCCTCGCAGCGCCAGGGACCTGTGTTCAGTTCCGTCCCTGGGTGACTGTGTGGAGTTTGTACTTTCTCCCTGTGTCTGCGTGGGTTTCCTCTGGGTGCTCCAATTTCTTCCAACAGTCCAAAGATGTGCAGGTTAGGTGGATTGGCCATGTTAAATTGCCCCTTAGTGTCCAAAAGATTAGGTGGGGTTACTAGGTTACAGGGATTAGTTGGGGGCAAGGCCTTAGGTAGGGTGCATTTTCAAAGGGTCAGTTCAGACTCAATAGGCTGAAAGGCCTCATTCTGCAGTGTAGGGATTCTATGAATTATTGTCTGATCAAGGTGAGGGATGTTGGGGAGCTACTTCAAAAAGCAACCATTACAGCACCAGTGCAAAGTGTCTCAATTTTCTCCAACAGTGTTCCGCTGCACTTTGAGTGAGATCAGTAGCAATTAGGCCTCAATTTGGGGCAGCTCGGATCTGTGGGTCCAGACCAACTTGCTGCGATTGCCTAGGTTTATCTCAAACATGACCCTTACAGACAAAAGATCGAGGTTACTTTTGACCAATAGTCAGAGCCAGATTTGAACCCTATGTTTGTCCTATTTTTCAGTGTGTGCTAAGAACTGAGACATTTGACATGGCTCTCTTCCATAGCAACCCTGCCAAATTCCTGTTCACAAACATCTAAAGAAGGAAGGATGTGCATTTATATACCTGTCACAAAGCACTTCACAGCCAATTAATGATTTTATGAATTGCTGTCCCTGTTGTAAAATAGAAAACATGACATCCAATTTGCATACAGCAAGGCCTCACAAACAGCAATGAGATAATGGCAAGATAATCTGCTTTAGTAATGTTGGTTGAGGGGTAAATATTCGCCAGAACATTGAACAACTTTCATGGCAATTCTTTAAATATTGCCATTGGATCTTTTATGTCCAACTGAGACGGCAAGAGGGAGCCTTAGTGCAAGGGATGGATGTGGCTTTCAACATCCCACCCCTCACATCCTGATGCCAGTTCCCTGGATCAGGCATTGGGTGCCTTTGGTTGAGATATCCCTCCTGGGAGCCCTCAAACAAACATGCCACGGTTTGCATGTTGTGCTTGCCATATAGCGAGCCCCCACCACCTGCTGATGTGTTGATAGCAATGGCAGTGGGATGAGGACCTTAAGTAGGTATTAGTTGCTCACGGGTGGCACGGTGGCGCAGTGGATAGCACTGCTGCCAAGGCGTTGAGGACCCGAAATCGATAACAGCTCCGGGTCACTGATCTGTGGAGCTTGCACATTCTTCCCGTGTCTGCATGGGTCTCACCCCCACAACCCAAAGCTGTGCAGGGTAGGTGGATTGGCCACACTAAATTGCCCCTTAATTGGAAAAAAATAATTGGGTACTCTAAATTTATTTTTAAGAAAGTATTAATTGCTCACTGAAGAGCCTCAGTTGTCAGTGCAGCAGGGAAGCTACCCACAGGCCTTACCACCATGGATCTATTGTGGTGGAGGCAGGAAGGTGACAGAGCCCCCTCCCTCCACTCTCCTGCCCAATTAAATGCCCCCACCACCAAACTTGCCACGTGTAGGGCACAGCATCCTGCCCAACGGTTCAGCTTGATAATCTTTCATCAGAACTGAAGTGTATTGTTTATTTTTAAACTGAAAATTCTTATATTCTTCTGATAAATGTAAATTAACAATGTTCTCTTAAGACTTTCAGTTATCATGTGCTCCAGTGCAGAATAACCTGTGAAAAGGTTATTTTCTAGTATCTGTAAACAATTTGATTAAGTCTCAAGTGTCCTGACTTAAAATGTGATTTTTTTTCCCCTGCATTTTTTTCAATAAACGTATAATTTTATATGGCCACATGTACTACTTCACCATTGTAAAAATTCAATGAAAAATCAGTCATGTGCTTAACAGCTGAGATGAATCCTGAAACCTGCTACCTGTAAAATTATCTGCTGCAATTCCTGGAGCCTTTTATTGTGCTATACGGTGCAAATATCTACAATACTGTGTTGTCGTTGGATTATTTTATCCTGTTGCTTTGAAATGATGTACAAGCAGGTGAAGCAAGTATGCTTTATTTTAGCTTAAGCTGACCAAATTCAAAGGCTATCTTTCTGAAAAATGATTCCGCTTTCTCATGGAAATCAAATATTGGCATTTACGTAATACTGGACATGGATACATTAATCTAATGCCTGCCACATGCGTGCATATTGTACTCTTCAAATGTTCCACTTATGCTCATAGCAGTCTTTGAAGTTTATCAGTTACATAAAGCTTTTGGCAAGTGACCAGTCAACATTAGCTTCCAGACCATGTAATGCGTTGCAGATCTTCTCCAGCCTCTAGAATTCTGGTCAACCGGGAATTTATTCTTACTTGGAGTCTGACTCAGTTCCTTTCCTCAAATGACTATTTAAAAAGATGACTTTCTTCAAACGGAACAAAGTAAAAAAGAACAGTGAATGCCAGCTGTGCAGCCTGAAGTACATTCTGATAGCCATGGTGCTAGCTAGATCTGATCAACAAAGGGCAAGAGTATTACATCCTTACATGTCTCAATTCTGCAACTAAGTCTAATTTTGAAAGTTCCCAGTAAATTCACAGGTCACTTCAATATGTTACTACTTACTTCAGAGTGTGTTTTGCTTTATCAAATAATAGCTTATAGAAAAACAAAATGCTTGCCTGTTGCTCAGGACAGCTGCAAATTTGAAGATAATGAATGAAAACAATTGCTACTTGTTCTTTCTTTCACAGCAGTTCCCAGTCAATATAGGCCGGTGGTAAAACCTAATTAGCTGAGCAAACAAGAATAATTATCTGTCTAATATCCGAAATACAAATGGTAATGTTTTATATGAAGAAAGATACAAAATGAAGAGCAACTTTTTTTTCATCATGTTTCATGAAAGGTCTAGTCTAATCATACAACAAAATATGCGAGGGGCAATGTCCCTGATGCTTGATTGAGATGAATAAATATCAGCATGGAGCAATCAACCGTAACTATTATTATTGATGATAAATTTCAACGTGCAGTTGACACCAGCTTCTTTGAATAAACAGCCAGACCTCTGGCTTTGTGCACTGCAATAATGACATTCTATTGATGTGTATTGATGGAGAATAGATATCATCCTGCAGTACCTCTTTGGCAGCTCTCCGTTTCAAAGACCATGGTTTGTAATCTGGTGGTGAACGCTGTGTTGAACATTTGCCCCATTTGCTGCAGAACAAAGACAGTGGGTTCAGAAGAAGGTGCACAATTGGCTGACCTCTGTTTTCTCTGGACCCTCTTCTCAGCCAGCTCAGCTTTCCGTTTCGGAAGTCCCAGAGTACCGAGCATACCTCCAATCAACGTTCCAAATCAACAGAGTTATATTTCATTTAATGACATTTTCTTCCTGGAAAATGTTCAGGCCAAGCTTTCACATGCAAGCACATGCACACACAGGGAAGAATCCTTTACCCTCCCAGCAAATTTGGAGGCAGGGGGCAAATAATTGGGTGGGAGACCCTCACCTCTACCCAATTAAGTCCAGGGCGGGACGGTGCAAATTGCGGTCCATTAATGAACAATTAATGCCCACTTAAGGGCCTCATGCCACCACCGCTGGTATCAATGCAGCAGCGGGTAGGAGCATCACCATGCGGGGAGCACGATAAGCAAACCTGGGGTTGCTTGCAGGCTCCCAGGGTTCCCTTAGTCAGTGTGACGTGACTCTCCAAACAGTGGCCTCTACAAGATTCTTCCCACAAACACACATGATAAATAACACAACATTTGGAGCCTTTTTGTTCTGAATGATCAATGGATCTTCTCTTTCTGTCATAAAGCTCAGTGAGGGTCATATCACGGATGTGAGTAAACCAGCCAGTTCAGACCAATCCTTCTCCTCCTCCACATTTGGCCTGCTCCTTTTGCTTTTAGAAACAAATTGTCCTCTTAAGGGAGCAATAAAACATATGAGCAACATTTTACTTTCCATTTGACTATATTCAAACCAGACAGAAGTTTTGAAATAGATGAGAAAGCTAGTAAAAATTTTCCCCACAGGGAAATCATGCAATTACATGCGATGACAGGTTTCATGTGAAACTCTGGACTCGATTGACTTGTTGGCCGGGATTCTCCGAGCCCCCGCGTTGCAATCGCGCTTGGCGCGGGAGTGGAGAATGGGGCGTTGGACCCTCATTTGGGTCCGACGGCGGAACGCCAACCTCCGGCGACCGGAGAATTGCTGGCAGCCACGCACGTGCGGTCGCCGCGATGCCGGTCGGGTGTCGTTGAAAAAGGCTCCCAGTGCGATTCTCCACAGTCGGCTGGCCAAGTTCCCGCCAGCGTAGTTCTCGTATGGTTCCACCCGGTGGGAGCTTGGCGTCGTGGCTGCGGTGGCCGTCCTGGTGGGGGGCAGGGGGATCATTGACATGCAGTAGTGGTCCAAAGTAAGTTTTAACTCAAGTCAGATCATTATTTACAATAATACTCCCAGATTGTGGTTGAATTCCTTGTTGGGGTATGGGGTGAAAGCCAACGGTTTACTTTGTTCACCTGATTGAAGTCAGCAGGGCACCCAAGTCTGGGAAGGGGCCTTCCTGATGGCCAGGCCCGCGATCGGGGGCCACTGGTCGGCGGGCGCGTGTGATCTGGGGGGGCCTATTTCTTTTGCGCCGGCCCGCTGTGTGGGTCCGCCATGTTGCGCGGGGCCGGCGCTGCAGCCGGCCGTCGTGCGCAAGCGCGGACCCGCGGCCGGCAGTGCAGGACTGCGTACCGGCAGCCGGAGCTGCGTGGAGCACTCAGGCGCCGTGCTGGCCCCCTGTGGGTCTCGGAATCGCTGGGCCAAGAGGCCCGTTGACGCTGGCGTGAAACGCTCCGTTGTTTACACCGGATTCAACACTTAGTCGCCATTTTGAAGCATCCCGGCCGTTGCATTTCAGTTCCTCCACAAGCCATTGACTTTTTTTCCCCTTTTTAAAATTTAGAGCACCCAATTATTTTTTTTCCAATTAAGGGGCAATTTAGCGAGGACAACCACCTAACCTGCACATCTTTGGGTTGTGGGGGCGAAACCCACACAGACAAGAGGAGAATGTGCAAACTCCACACGGACACATGTCATTGACATACAATAGTGGTCCAAAGTAAGTTTTAATTGAAGTCAGATCATTATTTACCATAATACTCCAGATTGTGGTCGAATTCCTTGTTGGGGTATGGGCTGAAAGCCAATGGTTTACTTTGTTCACCTGATTGAAGTCAGCAGGGCACCCAAGTCCCTTTCAGTAACATGAAGCCAGTGAGCTGCCAGCATTAATCATGTTCCCCATGCAGGAGATAACTCATTAATTGGGTGCATGGGAATCCACTGAAGTGGCTGATACTTAAAGGCAGTCTGCAGCCTTTTAAAAAGGTGGGATACAGGCTTCAGCAGTGGCTACAGTGAAAAGGGACATTTCTAAAGCAGTGAGACTTTGACCTGTGACCCCCAAATTCTCCGATGTTGCTTCATTATATCAAGTGAAATAATTTTCCCCCTAACTCAAAGATGTGACAGAATCTGAGGCAAATGAATCAACAACAATGGAGATTATGTGGTTGAACAAGTCAATGCCACCATTATGGCTCCGGCAGTGTGAAAATAAATGTAATAACCTCAGGAGGCCACCATAGTCCGCTTGCCCCTTTGAGGGGGAGAGCTGACTGATGGTGATTTAACTTGAGGATCACCACACCTCAGGCAAGGTTGAGAAAGAGGGGCCTTCATGAATAACCTCAGCTGTTTTGGGAATTGAACCTACAGTATCGGCCTTGCATCACAAACCAGTTGTCCAGCCAACTGAGCTAAACTGGTCCCTTGGCCCCCTCAAGAGGCTAATATGGTATGAAATCCCTTTACAACTGTTTTGCTTGGTGTACAGACACACTACTTTAGTGCTATCAATCCTTCCCTCCCCTGCTTCTCATGCCTTGACAACGCTACGGCTGCTTTTGCTTGTGCTCAGACCCTGAAGGAATGCTGCTGCCCACACACTTCTTCCTGCCCTCATAGTTACTGCCATCGCACCTCTATACCTCAGTTACTGCCTTCTCACAGATCTTCCCTGAAAACCATAAGAGCAGAAGGTAGGCCATTCAGCCCATCGGGTCTGCTCTGCCATTTTATCATGGCTGATATTTTCTCATACCCATTCTCCTGCCTTCTCCCCATAACCCATGATCCCTTTATTAATCAGGAACCTATCTATCTCTGTCTTAAAGACACTCAGTGATTTGGCCCCCACAGCTTTCTGCAGCAAAGAGTTCCACAGATTCACCACCCTTTGGCTGAAGAAATTCCTCCTCATCTCAGTTTTAAAGAATAGTTCCTTCAGTCTGAGGCTGTGCTCTCGGGTTCTAGTTTTTCATACTGGTGAAACATCCTCTCCACGTCCACTCTATCCAGGCCTTGCAGTATCCTGTAAGTTTCAATAAGATACCCCCTCATCCTTCTAAACTGCAATGAGTATGGCCCAGAGTCCTCAACTGCTCCTCATATGACACGCTCGTCATTCCAGGGATCATTCTTGTGAACCTCCTCTGGACCCTCTCCAAGGCCAGCACATCCTTCCTTAGATACGGGGCCCAAAACTGCTCACAATATTCCAAACGTGGTCTGACCAGAGCCTTGTACAACCTCAGAAGTACTTCCCTTTTATTGTATTCTAGCCATTTCGACATGAATGCTAACATTGCATTTGCCTTCCTAACTGCCGACTGAACCTGCATGTTAACCTTAAGAGAATCCTGAACTAGGATTCCTAGGTCCCTTTGTGCTTCTGATTTCCTAAGCCTTTTCCCATTTAGAACTAAATACTAAAGTGCATAACCTCACACTTTTCCACATTGTATTTCATCTGCCACTTCTTTTCCCACTCTCCTAGCCTGTCCAATTCCTTCTGCAGCCCCCCTGCTTCCTCAATACTACCTGTCCTTCTGCATATCATTCTATCATCTGCAAACGTCACAACAGTGCCCTCAGTTCCTTCTTCCAGATCGTTAATGTATATTGTGAAAAGGTGTGGTCCCAACACTGACTGCTGACGCACACCACTAGTCACCGGCTGCCATCCTGAAAAAGACCCCTTTATCCCCACTCTCTGCTTTTTGCCAGTCAGCCAATCCTCTATCTATGCCAGTATCTTACCCTTCACAGTTGTCACACTTCCTTCCTTTAGTATGAGGGTGTTCAGGACGATTAAAGGGTTAATGTGGGAATGGGGAAATAGTACCACTCACATTATCATAGAATCCCTACAGTGCAGAAAGAGGCCATCAGGCCCATTGAGTCTGCACCGACCCTTTGGAAAAAGCACCCTAGCTAGGCCCACACCTCCACCCTATTCCCGTAACCCATTAACCCCATCTAATCTTTTGGACACTAAAGGGCAATTTAGCATGGCCAATCCACCTAACCTGCATATCTTTGGATTGTGGGAAGAAACCAGAGCACCTGGAGGAAACACATGCAGACACGGGGAGAAAGTGCAAACTCCACACAGACAGTCACCCGAGGCCAGAATTGAACCCGTGTCCCTGGCATGTGAGACAGAAGTGCCACCCATTATGATGCAGAGAGTCACATGGGAGTAGTAGTGTGTCGTGGTGAGTCTGGTAGACGTTGACAAGAAGATAGCACCTGCACCGGACTGCAGACTGCATCCTGTATGTATGTATATACTGCAGTAACTCACCAAGGTTCCTCAGACAGCACCTTCCAAAGCCACTACCAGTACAATCTAGAAGGACAAGAGCAGCAGATACCTGGGAACCCCATCACCTGGGGGTTCCCCTCCAAGTCACTCACCACCCTGACTTGGAAATATATCACCGTTCCTTCTCTGTCTCTGGGGCAACACCCTGAACTCCCTCCCTAACAGCACAGTGGGTGTACTTACACTTCAAGGACTACAGCAGTTCAAGAAGGCAACTCAACACCACCTTCTGGAGGGCAAATAGGGATGGGCAATAATTGCTAGCCTAACCAGCGACATCCACATCCCGTAAATTATTTTTTTTAAAGTTGTGTTATTAATAAACAGTTATCGTTCAACCATACAAGCTTCTAGACCTTCAGGAGAGAACATCCAACCTGATAACATCGTGGCAGCAGGCAAAGGACCCCAAAAATCCTTCAGAATGATCACTGATAGAAACTGCAGTCTGGGCTGAATAACTTGATATCTAACTTGAAGACCTTGATTGCAAAGCTAGATATTGACTAAGAACCTCCATTACAGGTATGGGACAGGTTAGACACAAGAGTCAATGTGACAGCCCTGTTGCATCAGGAACCATGGCTAAAAGACTTCTGGCTACAGATGACAGACACACCACTGTATCGTCCCAGAGGAACCCAACTACCGGTCTTAGACATAATTCAAGACTGCTTTGGTATGGTAACAAGCAACCAATTGAAATTCCATCTGTCATCCGCAATCAACCCAGATTCCTCCTGCGTAGAGGTGTTGCCCTCAACCGCCTCAAAATGGCACAAGACGTCAAAACAACCATTGTCGTCAATCACACTGAATTGGATACTCCTGAGAGGTCCACCAATGCCGATGACCTTCACTGGGACCTCAATTCGGAATTGTCCCCCCTCTTTGCAGAGGTAATTACTCCAGTTGCTTTGCAGACAGCAGAAAATACTCTTCTTTGGTTAGACCAGCCAATCTTTCAGATGAGCACTTATATACTCGAAACAGAAGACACCAAGGAGCAGGAAAAAGCTGAGCCCTAACAGCAATGAATCTGGAGCTTCAAGCTCATACACACAACATGAAGTCAATCCTGGAGCAGGAGAGAAGAAACTCACCGAGAGAAAGCGCAGGGAGGTACAAATGCACAGAGTGCAGCATTAGAAGCCAAACTGCTGGTTTAGCTCAAGGATGAGGGACATTCAAATATAAGGGAGGTAGACCTTCAACTTTCAGGAAGAACATGGCAGACCCCAAGGGAAAAGAAAACTAGAGTCCACTCTGTAAATGAACGGAGTGAACATTTCCTGGGGAAGGAGATGGTTAAGCCCACGGTATCTGACCACGGAAGACAGATTGTCGACAAAAAAATATACAACACTAAGCAGCACAAAAGGCAAACCAGATATAGAAACGCAAATAATCGAAACACCAAGTACAGCAACTTTAAATCCAGACCAACAGCCAGCCTAAAACATCTGACACTTATCATTCCTCCAAACTTGAAAATAACGAGGTCTGCGTGAGTCATAAAGCCTCCAGACCATCTGAATCTGTAAAGTCAGAGATTTGGGGGGAGAAGGGGTAGCATGGAAATATTATTGTAAATACATTTGGGTAAAGCTTGGCGGATGTATAATACCAGGGTTTTGGGGATTTTAAAACTTAAGGTGGGACTGGAGAAACAGTAGCACCTACGTTATAATGTAGAACGTCACATGGAAGTACTAGAATCATAGAATCATAGAAGTTTACAGCATGGAAACAGGCCCTTCGGCCCAACCAGTCCATGCCGCCCAGTTTTTACCATTAAGCTAGTCCCAGTTGCCTGCACTTGGCCCATAACCCTCTATACCCATCTTACCCATGTAACTATCTAAATGCTTTTTAAAATAAACAATTGTACCCGCCTCTACTACTACCTCTGGCAGCCCATCCCAGACACTCACTACCCTCTGAGTGAAGAAATTGCCCCTCTGGGCCCTTCTGAATCTCTCCCCTCTCACCTTAAACCTATGCCCTCTAGTTTTAGACTCCCCTACCTTTGGGAAAAGATGTTGACTATCTACCTTATCTATGCCCCTCATTATTTTATAGACCTCTATAAGATCACCCCTAAGCCTCCTACGCTCCAGGGAAAAAAGTCCCAGTCTATCCAGCCTCTCCTTATAACTCAAACCATCAAGTCCCAGCAACATCCTAGTAAATCTTTTCTGCACTCTTTCCAGTTTAATAATATCCTTTCTATAATAGGGTGACCAGAACTGCACACAGTATTCCAAGTGTGGCCGTACCAATGTCTTGTACAACTTCAACAATGCGTCCCAACTCCTGTATTCAATGTTCTGACCAATAATACTAGGGTGGAATCTTACCAGTTTTTCAAAGTGTCAGGCTCAGACTGAAAATCAGCATGTAGCTCTCCAGCACAGATTAGTTTTCACTCCAGTTCTTGAGCCTCGCTGAGTAAAAGAAATGAGTGGGTGGGCTTACCGCGTCACTCTGGTAGGGCAGGGCCTGATACAGCCACATTCAGCTCCACAGAGATCGGGGTGCCGTATTTAAAATGCATTGTGATCAGAACTCTTCCCACTCCACCACGCTGACATCCCCACTCTACACAATCTTCAGGGCTCTTTCCCCCCCACCCCCCCACCCGCCCCTCACCGCAAAATGTCGCTGGCATTCCCCCCTCACTGCCCGCTCTCCCTGCCCCCCCACCCCTCGTGAAACCAGCCCCCACCCCCCAATATTACTCTCCAGTGGGCCTACCTCATTACTGCTCCCGGCACAGCACTTTGGCACATGTTGGCACTGCCAGGTTGTCACAGTGTCAACCTATGCTAAGGGGCGATGCCAGGTGGAAGTTGCCTGGCATATTCGTCCCCTCCCAGAGGCTATAGTTACTCTTGCACCCCTGGGAGGATCTGCTCAACTAATTCACATCTTGAAAAAGCTGTTGTAAACCTCGTCAACAGTTTTCATATTCAGTGAGGAGGATCTTGTGGTGGGAGGGCCTGGTAATTATATTCAAATGTATTCATAAACATTAAAATGAGGTTCTTGCCCTTTGTATACAGAATGGAAAGGTCATGAAGCTTTGGAAATGGAAGGTTGATGGAAACATTTAGCAGGTTGTCATCTCTTTCCACGTAGTTATCGCACTTATGCACTCAGCATGAGAACCTGGGTGAAGCATTGCATCTGCTGCTGTTTTAAAAAAAAATTAGCACCCAATTCTTCTTTTTTTCAATTAAGGGGCAATTTAGCATGGCCAACCCACCTACCTGCACATCTTTGGGTTGTGGGGGTGAGACCCACGCATTCACAGGGAGAATGTGCAAACTCCACACGGACAGTGACCCAAGGCCGGGATTCGAACCCGAGTCCTCGGCGCCATGATGCAGCAGTGCTAAACACTGTGACATCGTGCTGCCCATCTGCTGCTGTTTAACCTTGCTACCATAGATTATCATAGAATTTACAGTGCAGAAAGAGGCCACTCGGCCCATCGAGTCTGCACCGGCTCTTGGAAAGAGCACCCTACCCAAGGTCAACACCTCCACCCAACACTAAGGGCAATTTTGGACACTAAGGGCAATTTATTATGGCCAATCCACCTAACCTGCTCATCTTTGGACTGTGGGAGGAAACTGGAGCACCTGGAGGAAACCCACGCACACACGGGGAAGATGTGCAGACTCCGCACAGACAGTGACCCAAGGCGGAAGTGAACCTGGGACCCTGGAGCTGTGAAGCAATTGTGCTATCCACAATGCTACCGTGCTTACCATGGGCTAAGCTGTTGTCGTGTTAATCACCCTGGGGTAACACGGACTGCAACTGGATGCAGTTGTACTTGAAAGTAGACTCCAAACTGTGATGTTGGTTCAATACGCTTTATTGAACTTGTTAAGCAGTGCACACAGTTCGCTGTGGGTTTGACACTCTACTAATCTAAGCGTGCTTACTATAACTAACTAGACCAGACTAGCTCTGAACCACGTGTAGAAGGTGCTAACTAATATATACACCCAGACTCTCACTACAGTTGTCACCAGTGGAAAGAGGCAGAGTGTTGATGCCTCATGTGTTTTATCGTGGGAGACCACCTTCTAGTGTTCTGCCTAGTGATTGGTTGTGTTCTGTCCCGTGTGTTGATTGGCTGTACTGGGTGTCTGTCATTGCCTATCTGTATCTCATTATGTGCATGAGTGCATATCATGACATCGCCCCTTTTTAAAAAAAAAATGTTGGTTGCTTGGAGCATATGCGACTGTATTTACATGTAGAGCTATTTACATTAAATGGCGAGTGGATGAATATATACATAAGAGGTGTCCAGCGTGCAGATACAGAACAAAATTTATAAGAGAAATGTCCATAAGTCCAATCTCTGGGGCTTGCGTCTGATCCTTGTCGACCGCCTGAGAGGCAGAGGTGGGGACGACGGCGCCTTGACAGGCGGGATTGCAGCCAGATTGGTGGCCTCGTGGTGCAAGGTGTCCGGAGGAGGCATAACAACATCTGGAAAAGTAAGATCTGGTGGTGGGCAGGCAACTTTGCGCAGTGCCCTTCTGTTGCACCTGACAATGGAGCCATCAGCCATATGAACTACAAACGATCTGGGAGCAGCCTGTCGAACAACAACAGCTGGAGCTGACCAGCCTCCATCAGGTAGCTTGATCCGAACAGCATCTTCCGGAGAGAGCACAGGCAAATCGGTAGCATGAGCATCGTACGTCAGGCTTTGCCGGTTCCTGAGTTGCTGCATCTTTTGCAGCACTGGGAGGTGCTCCAGGTCTGGTAAGTGTATAACTGGAACAGTCGTCCGCAGGTCTCTAATCATGAGGAGTTGAACCGGAGACATACCGGTGGACAGAGGGGTTGCGCTGTACACCAACAGCGCAAGGTTGAAGTCAGAAGCTGAGTCCGCAGCCTTGCAGAGCAGTTGCTTCACTATATGGACCCCTTTCTCAACCTTCCCGTTGGACTGCGAGGAGTGTGGGCTTGAGGTAATGTGTTTGAATTGGTACGACTTGGAGAAATTGGACCACTCTTGGCTGTGGAAGCAGGGACCATTGTCACTCATGACAGTGAGTGGAATACCATGCCTGGCAAATTTCTCCTTGCAGGCCTTGATGACTGTCCTTGATGTGAGGTCTGACAGCTTCACAACCTCCGGGTAACTTGAGAAGTAATCTCCGATGAACACATAGTCACACCCATTGGCGTGAAAAAGGTCGATTCCCACCTTGGACCACGAGAGGTCACGATCTCGTGTTGCTGGAGTGTTTCTTTTGTTTGAGCAGGCTGGAAACAAAGAACAAAGAACAAAGAAAGGTACAGCACAGGAACAGGCCCTTTGGCCCTCCAAGCCCGTGCCGACCATGCTGCCCGTCTAAACTACAATCTTCTACACTTCCTGGGTCCGTATCCCTCTATTCCCATCCTATTCATGTATTTGTCAAGAAGCCCCTTAAATGTCACTATCATCCCTGCTTCCACCACCTCCTCTGGCAGCGAGTTCCAGGCACCCACTACCCTCTGTGTAAAAAACTTGCCTCGTACATCTCCTCTAAACCTTGACCCTCGCACCTTAAACCTATCCCCCTAGTAATTGACCCCTCTACCCTTGGGGAAAAGCCTCTGACTATCCACATGTCTATGCCCCTCATAATTTTGTAGGCCTCTATCAGGTCACCCCTCAACCTCCATCGTTCCCGTGAGAACAAACCGAGTTTATTCAACTGCTCCTCATAGCTAATGCCCTCCATACCAGGCAACATTCTAGTAAATCTCTTCTGCACCCTCTCTAAAGCCTCCACATCCTTCTGGTAGTGTGGCGACCAGAATTGAACACTATACTCCAAGTGTGGCCTAACTAAGGTTCTATACAGCTGCAACATGACTTGCCAATTCTTATACTCAATGCCCCGGCCAATGAAGGCAAGCATGCCGTATGCCTTCTTGACTACCTTCTCCACCTGTGTTGCCCCTTTCAGTGACCTGTGGACCTGTACTCCTAGATCTCTTTGACTTTCAATACTCTTGAGGGTTCTACCATCACTGTATATTCCCTACCTGCATTAGGCCTTCCAAAATGCATTACCTCACATTTGTCCGGATTAAACTCCATCTGCCATCTCTCCGCCAAGTATCCAAATGATCTAAATCCTGCTGTATCCTCCGACAGTCCTCATCGCTATCCGCAATTCCACCAACCTTTGTGTCGTCTGCAAACGCTGGCAGGTCGCACAATTGAGGACCATGTTGGATATGTCCTGGCTGATTCCAGGCCAATAGACAGCCTGCCGGGCCCTGCGCCTACACTTTTCGACACCTAGGTGTTCCTCGTGGATTTGTTTGAGCACTAAGCTCTGCAGACTGTGGGGAATAACGATACGATCTAACTTGAGGAGGATCCCCTCGACGACTGTCAGGTCGTCCTTCACATTAAAGAACGGAGGGCATTGCCCTTTTTGCCAGCCATTTGCGAGGTGGTGCATTACACGCTGCAGAAGAGGGTCTTTGGCAGTCTCTTCACGAATGCTGATCACTCCTTCATCTGAGGCCGGGAGGTTACTGGCACACAGCTGCACCTGTGCCTCAATCTGGCGGATGAAGTCAACCTGTTCACTGGACGAGGTGATGGAGCGGGACAGGGCATCCGCAGTTATCAACTCCTTGCCTGGTGTGTATACTAACTCAAAATCGTACCTTCGGAGTCGAAGGAGAATGCGCTGAAGCCTGGGCATCATGTCATTCAAGTCCTTATGAATGATATGGACCAAGGGCCTGTGGTCAGTCTTCACTGTGAATGTAGGTAGACCGTAGACGTAGTAATGGAACTTTACAATGCCGGTTAGGAGGCCCAGGCATTCGTTTTCTATCTGGGCGTACCTCTGTTCAGTAGGCGTCATGGCCCTTGACGCATAAGCAACTGGAGCCCAGGAGGAGGAGTCAACCGTCTGGAGGAGCACCGCACCAATGCCATCCTGGCTTGCGTCCATGGAGATTTTTGTTTCCCTGTCCGGGTCAAAAAACGCTAGTACCGGAGCAGTGGTGAGCTTTGCTTTGAGCTCGAGCCACTCTGCTTGATGTGTGGGTAGCCACTGGAATGCAGTGGACTTCTTCACCAGATGCCTGAGACCGTGGTGTGTGAGGCCATGTTGGGAATGAATTTTCCCAAGAAGTTCACCATTCCGAGGAAGTGTAGTACCACCTTCTTGTCTTCCAGGGTCTTCATGGCGTTAATGGCCTTGACCTTGTCCGAATCTGGTCGCACACCCTGCTGGAATATCTGGTCGCCCAAGAACAAGGAACAAAGAAAAGTACAGCACAGGAACAGGCCCTTCGGCCCTCCAAGCCCGTGCCGACCATGCTACCCGACTAAACTACAATCTTCTACACTTCCTGGGTCCGTATCCCTCTATTCCCATCCTATTCATATATTTGTCAAGATGCCCCTTAAATGTCACTATCGTCCCTGCTTCCACCACCTCCTCTGGCAGCGAGTTCCAGGCACCCACTACTTGATGGTTGACATGCCAAAGGAGCTCTTGGCCTTGTTCAGCTTGAGGCCGTTTGCATGGACACGTCGAAAGACTTGTTTGAGACGAGATATGTGTTCCTCGGAGGTCGTGGACCATATGATTACATCATATACGTAGACCCGCACACCCTCAATGCCTTCCATCATCTGCTCCATGATCCTGTGGAAGATTTCAGAGGCTGAGACAATGCCGAACGGCATACAGTTATAACAGTACCTGCCAAATGGTGTGTTGAACGTGCAGAGCTTCCTGCTGGATTCGTCCAGTTGTATCTGCCAGAAACCACGCGACGCATCTAGCTTCGTGAAGAATTTGGCGTGTGCCATCTCACTGGTCAATTCCTCCCGCTTCGGGATTGGGTAGTGTTCCCGCATTATGTTCTGGTTAAGATCTTTGGGATCTATGCATATCCGCAACTCTCCTGAGGGCTTCTACACACAGACCATCGAGCTGACCCAGTCAGTCGGTTCCGTCACTTTGGAGATGATGCCCTGGTCTTGGAGCTCCTGTAGCTGTGCCTATAAACGTTCCTTCAGAGGAGCCGGCACCCGGCGTGGTGCATGGATTATAGGCGTGGCATCAGGCCTGAGTAGGATCTTGTAGCAGTATGGCAGAGTGCCCATTCCATCAAACTGTAGCCACCTAAGTTGGCCAATTCCCGATTTAAAATGGCGAACGGCAAAGGCTGAAGGGAAATTCAGCCAACACAGGCAGAAACCAGCAGGTGCAGGTTTGCTGTGTATTTAACTCTGCAAAAGCCGAGACAGCATCGATACCAGCGACCATCAGCATAATAATGTAGCAGCCATCTACATACTGATGAGCAATCCCCGGGAACAATAGCAACATTTGGGACTCACAAAACTAAGCCAGACTCCCCGGCGCCAGCAAGAGCCAACACAAAAGAGGTTAACAAACACCCCAAGACCGCCCATCGATCAGGGAACCGCTCCAGTATTGGAGAAATCGAACCAAGCGATTGGAACGAAGTTCAATCACCTAGAACCAGGTACAGGGTCCGCCCCGAAAGGTGGGAAACCCCTGGAGACTATAATGTTAAGCCCCCAAGTTCAACTCGCTTTCTTCTTCCTGCCCGGGTCACCCAGCAACGCGAACCAACCTTGACCATGACCGGTGTAGTGACCGGCGAAAGACCATAAGTCTTAATTCAACGCTCGCTACGAGATAGGCGCTCCTCGCTACCAATCCGTACCAACTTCGAATCCCGCAGACTCAGAAACCGAATGAAAGGCCATTTGTTCCCCTGACCTGGTGGACCAGTCCGAAGTTAAGTATAGGCCTGTTAGTTGTAGAAGTAGCTTAGACGTAGAATTTGTGCATGAGTAGCGATTCCTGTGTATAATAAATGTGCTTTGATTTGAATCTTGAAGACCTGGCATGGACTCGCTGTACGAGGTTGAGTAGCTTGCATTCATGGGCACCGAGCAGGGATGCCTTATCAGGCTTGACGATTTCGAATCGCAGTGTGACATTGATGGTCTTGTTGGAGACGAATAGATGACAAGATCCTAGTGCAGTTATGGCATTGCCATTATAATCGAGGACCTGGCAGGCTGGCGGAAGAATTTTGGGTTGCTTTTTAATGCGGTCAAAAGCAGCTTGAGAGATGAGATTGGCAGAAGCACCAGTGTCCAGCTTGAACTGGATGCTGCGTTGATTTACGTGTATGACAGCACGCCATTCGTCCACTGAATCCACATTGAGGATAGATAGGCTTCTTGCTGAATTTGAGGAGGCATACTCACATGTAGTGATGATGCCCACATGATAGGGGGACTCCAGGCAGTCGTCCTTTGGATCCGTAGTGCTACCAGGATCAGAATCCAGTAAACCTTGCTGTACACATTGAACGCGCTTGCGTTGGAATTGGGATCGCTGGCCCTTGATTGGTGGTGCAGACCTGCACAAGGCTGCATAATGTCCAGGCTTCCCGCAATTTAAACATCGCCTGCCTTTTGCAGGGCATTGCCGCTTTAAGTGGGCGGTGCCGCAGTTCGGGCACGTCATGACGTTGACATTGTTACGCTCCATGCGTCGTCGCACATGCGCAGTGCGGTCAGCCGACGTTCACAGCTGCGCAGTTTGGTTTTCAGCCGCTTCGTTATCCCGTTCGTGTTGCGCATGCGTGGAGCCCCGGGAACAGCGCGCGAAATGGCTGTTTTCATTGATACTGAGGCGCTGCATCCGGGCGATAGTCTGTACACTCTCTGCCTTGTGGGAGGTAAGTTTTTTGTATTCTGCCAATTTGAAATGGGAGTACCAATTTCTCGCATGCTCATGCACTACACACATCTTGATTGCGACTGGCAGGGTCATGTGCTTAATTTTGCGGAGTTGCTCCCGCAAGGAATCGGAGCGCACCCCAAACACGATCTGATCCCTGATCATGGAATCAGCAGTTGCACCATAATTGCAGGACTGCGCTAATATACGGAGATGAGTTAGAAAGGATTGGAAAGGTTCATCCTTACCCTGAAGGCGTTGCTGGAAGATATAGCGCTCAAAGCTCTCGTTTGTTTCGACTTCACAGTAACTGTCGAACTTCTCCAAAACGGTCTTGAATTTGGTCTTGTCCTGGCCGTCAGTAAAATTAAGCGAGTTGAAAATCTAGATGGCTTGGTCCCCCGCAGTTGATAGGAGCAGCGCGATTTTTCTGGCATCGGATGCATCCTCGAGGCCTGAGGCCTCAATGTAGAGAAGGAACCTTTGCTTGAAGACCCGCCAGTTGGTGCCGAGATTGCCGGAGATCCGTAGCTGTGGAGGGGCCTGGACCTTCTCCGTGCCGCTGGAAGGCACTTGCTGGTCGTCACGGAATCACTCGAGGTAAACCACTTAGAGATAGTAGACTACTGGTACAATGTCGTGTTAATCACCCTGGGGTAACACGGACTGCAACTGGATGCAGTTGTACTTGAAAGTAGACTCCAAACTTCAGTGCTGGTTCAATACGTTTTACTGAACTTGTTAAGCAGTGCACACAGTTCGCTGTGGGTTTGACACACTACTAATCTAAGCGTGCTTACTATAACTAACTAGACCAGACTAGCTCTGAGCCACGTGTAGAAGGTGCTAACTGATATATACACCCTGACTGTCACTACAGTTGTCACCAGTGGAAAGAGGCAGAGTGTTGATGCCTCATGTGTTTTATAGTGGGCGACCACCTTCTAGTGTTCTGCCTGGTGATTGGTTGTGTTCTGTCCTGTTTGTTGATTGGCTGTACTGGGTGTCTGTCACTGCCTATCCGCATCTCATTATGTGCATGAGTACATATCATGACAGCTGTGCCTTCTTCCATGTTCCAGGATCATCAGATGGTTTAAGCTTTGTCGGCGAACAGATTCACATCTGTGAAAACCCCCTGTCATGCGAGAGTGCCTTTAAGAACTGGATGTTTAAGCAATGTACCTTTATGAAAACAGTGATGTCATAGAGTGGGTGGAGCTCAGCTCAGTTCAGCCATTTTGCTGTTTTGCAGTTTGGAGGGAAAGACCTGTGTGTGTGTCTGTGTTTTGGCAGTGGGCTGGATCTCTGCCATGAAAGACCATCTCTGGATCATTTGGGTGATTTAAAGGAAAGCCTTTAACCTGATGTGATTTTGTTGAAAGGTGTTAAGTCTCTTGGAAGTTTGAAGGAACATTTTAAGGAATTATTTACTGTTGCAATATTTTCTGAGTTATCTTTGAAGTTAAGAGATCCAATGTTTATTTAAGATGTTAAGTTGAGTTCATGGAATAAACAGTGTTTTGTGTTTAAAAACCTACGTGTCCATAATTGTAATCCCACATCTAGGGAAAAAGCTGTGTGCTAGGAAAAGCAACAAATACATTAAAGGGAGAGGTTGGTTGAACTCCATGATACATTTTGGGGTTCTGAAAATGCCTCGCCCATAACACCCCTTAGAGAAGCTTCCTACTCCCCCAGAGTACTGCAGCTATGTTGTCCTAGTCATATAAACTGAGATTTAAGGGTAAGATTCCTGTGAGCTCACCCCCTTCTATTCGAGCCGCTTTCATTTGCAGCTCCATTTTTTCTGCCTCCTCATGTACCTTGGAAGATAAGTCCATGGGAATCCATGATTTGATCAGCTCATTTATTTCAGGCCAAAATCCGATTGTCTTCTTTAGACTTGATTTTCTCCTGAAATTACACAGAATCAAATAAATGTACATCACCGAAACAGGCCATTCGGCCCAACTGATCTCTGCTGGTGTTTATACTCCGTATGAAATGGGTAGCTTGCCTGACAACAGTAGAAATTCATCAACTCACCACTTGTCTTCATCAATTTCAGGATTTTCCACCAAGTGATGGGAGGTTAGCTGGTGATCACGGCTGGGAGCTCTGAACAGCAGAATTTTTTCAGGCAAGGGACATTCATCCTTTTTAACTAAACCTTTGAAGTTGAACCAAGTTTTAACTTCTCCACTAAATCAGCAGTATATGACTGGCGTTTTAAGAAAAAAGGCAAGAAATTTCATTTATATAAAGAAACAGAAAGTAAGAAATAAATAGCATATCATAACTTTAGGATGTCCCAAAATTAATTTACAGCCAATTAAGTACTTTTTTTGTGTGGTAGTATTGTAATGTAGGGAAACATGGCAGCCATTTTGAGTACAGCAAGGTCACACAAGCAACAACAAAAAATGAGCGTGAGTAATTTGTATTTAGTGATGATAGCTGAGGGTTGAATGGAGAACTCAACTGGTCTTTTTAGAGTAGTGGCATGGGATTTTTTTTATGCCCTCCCAAGAGGGCAGATGGGACTTCAGTTTAATGTTTCATCCAAAAACTGGCAGCATCAATGGCACAGTACTCACTCAGTGATAAGTTGAAGTGTTAGCCGTGATTGTGTGCTCAATTCTTTGGAACAAGGCTTAAACATAATGACCTTCTGACGGAGAGATAAAGTACCACCACTCAGCCAAGATTGATGTGGGAGAAAGATGATGTATACCTGACGTGCAGCTTCATTTGTTCTGTAGCTTGCACAACTTGTTTCATGACATAAAGGCCACAGTTCTGAGTCTAGTGTTGCTTGATACTCTAATCTGACAACTCAAACATACCAAATTTGTATCTCTGACACAGTAAATACCCAATTGGCTAATACATCGATTTTTTTCCCCTGTCTTTCCAATGTCCCGGTGTCTAATACACCAATCTGTGCCTTTGTCCTTCAAATCTCCAAACTCCAACACACGCTGCATCATCCACATCTCTTCAAGAAAGTACTAATCTGTGCACACACATGTCAGAGACTTTGGGGATAATTTCAACTACTGGAGATTGTTATCAAATCAACCATTCTCTGTTTAGTTTCCAATAACTTCAGTCTGCAAATCAGGGGAGAAGTATAATGAGCAATTAATCTGATATCGTCCTGCTTACACTATCACAACACTAAAGATCACCTGTTCGTCATTTTGGTAACAAATGAGGAAGGGACAGTTATAGTGAGTGAAAAAGGGCTGGGTGTTATACAGAAGCACAGCATGCCATGGATTCTGTTTACTATGTAATTCCGATGGCAGAGAGCCAATAATGAAATGGAGAATGCTGCATCAGCAGAAGCTCATGATCACCATAATACTACTACTACTACGACTAATAATAGTAATCTTTATTGTCACAATTACTTGACTCGTTATACTGGATAACACAAGTTGGACTTGATACATTTTCTTTTCTTGTTTATAAATTTGGAGTACCCAATTATCTTTTACATTTAAGGGGCAATTTAGCATCTTTGGGTTGTGGGGGCGGAACCCACGCAGACAAGGGGAGAATGTGCAAACTCCACAAGGACAGTGACCCAGGCCCAGGATTCGAACCTGGGTCCTCGGCGCCTGTGCCACCGTGCTGCCCCGGACTTGATACATTTTCAAAAGTTACCATCCAGCTGGGCATCTGTAGAAGAAACTCCAGTTTGTAGTTGGGGACCACAGTTGGCACAATCCTCAAGAATACCTCCATTGATCATGCAGGTACTCTATGAAACTCCATATCTAAACACAAGAGAAGCTGGTTACTGTGGCGTATTGAAAATTGCAATGTACATTTTGTTCACTTAAGGCTACCATACATATGAAAAATGAAAATCGCTTATTATCACAAGTAGGCTTCAATCAAGTTACTGTGAAAAGCCCCTAGTCGCCACATTCCGGCGCCTTTTCGGGGAGGCTGTTACGGGAATTGAACCGTGCTGCTGGCCTGCCTTGGTCTGCTTTCGAAGCCAGTGATTTCGCCCTGTGCTAAACAGCCCCTTTGTATCAGCAGAGGAAATTAGCAACAGGAGAAATATAAAATGGAAGCCATTTGCTTGTGCAATTATAAATTCTGGTGTCTCTAGCTGTTCCTGCCCAAGAACTTCACAATGATGATGAGGTAATTTTTTTAAAAATTCGTTCGTGGGAAGTGAATCTGCCCATTGTAGGTGGGATCACGTTTTAGCAAATCTGTATATTAAGAGTGAGACAGCTAGCCTCACTCTAATGTGCACTCTCATGATCTATCCAAGGTGTGGGGTCTAACCTTCAGGTGAGTGCTGTTCATTGCTGGTCTTCACAAATGGGGACCAGATGGAACGGCACTCGTGGGGGTCTCCCCAGGAGATCGGAGGCCTCCAGGTGCTTGCCCTCTGGGGATAGTGGCACTCTGGCACTGCTGGTGCCACCTAGACACCTTGGCAGTGCCCACCTGGCACCTGCCCCACCCAACTGGCAATGAAACCTGGGCAGTGCCAGGCTGACAGTCCCAGGTGCCAAGCAGGTTTTTTTCCAACACTGTGAATTGGGTCTGAGAGTGCCATGCACGAGTGCAGGGGGTGTGGGTGGGCCTGAGGACCCCATTATAGGTGAGTTGTGTTTTTGGGGGGGTTCAGGGGTTGTGTCGGGGGTCACGAATGTTGTCCCGCTCTCCTTCTGCACTAAGGAGTTCCGGCGAGTGGACGGGCGTTCAATAGCGTGGTGTTTCTCGGTGCTCCACATCAGGTGGAGGTAGGAACTCCCGAGAGGTCGGAGGGCGGGCCGACTCTAGGAACTAGCTGCTGTCTAGATGGGTTTTGGACTTTTGGAGCAGATAGCCCCACCAAAAAGGTTCTTGTCGGATGGCCTGATTTACATTAAAAGAACACTTGTAGCTAAAGATATAAATGATTTATTAACATTAATTGTGGGTCAACTATATACAATGTCCACCCATTCCTCCCCCCCCCCCCCGCACCCCCTCTGTGGCAAGCCCAGACTAGCCCACCCCTCACACCCATCTGTCAGAGCACCGAGGCAGTTTGTAACAGTGTGAATAGGTGTTTAATGTGACAACACATATACAGATTTGTGCCTTAGCTCCATCACTAAACTGAGCCCTGCAGGGGTTGGGGACACTGATATGGCCGGCGTCACTCTTCAGAACCAGGGGCCAAGGTGGGTGGTTAGTGGGGTGTGCAGCAAGATGGCTACCTTGCAGGGCACGGCAATGGTGGTCCATGCCTGGGCACCGCCCCAGTACCATGGGGGTCACCCTAGCTCCACTGCCCCGTCCCCTGGTCAACCCCCCTCCCCACCGGCCTTGGCAGGGCCCCAACCACCCCAGCCAGCCCAGCCAGTGTCCAGCCCGGCACCCAACGGTCATGCCTGTCTGTGTCCTACCTCCACTCTCTCCCTCATCAGCCATGATGACGGTTTCACGGTTTTTAAAAGCACAAGTGAACCTCGCCGTCGGGAATTCAGCCCATCGGAGGTGGAGAACCACGGAGGCCCCAGGGAATACCGGGTCGGGCCCGCTAATGATATGCAAGCGGTGTTGACTGTACATGCGTTCCGGATTGCATTGATGTTGGGCAACGGAGAATTGTGATTTGACGTCAAATTGGCACCCACCGCCATTTTGGTGTCGGAACCGATTCTCCTCCCAGTTGCGTTTCCTGATTTTGGTGTCGGCCAATGGAGAAGCCGGTCATCATTCTTCAAAGCATTGAAAACTCTTCTCAGCATTTAATCCAATTTTGAAATCTCAGATGAAGAATATGAGTTAAATGGGTCTATAGCTGATGTCAGACAATATTCTACTCATGAGATAATGTATCCAAATGATTATGTTACATGATTATTTTATGAAATGAACTATTTTCATTTGGTGAACAAATCTTTCATGTCGCTTGTATATGACTGAGTGAATGGTTAAATTAATACAAAATCTAGAATGCTCACGTTATACTTAAGTGTATTGTTTTGTGACAAATTATTGAAACATTCTAAGTCTCTCATCTCCGGGGAGAGATGTGGTGTATTGAACTTACAATGTACATTTTTGTTTACTTTTGGTTACCCTACACCGGCAGAGGGAGTCTGCAACAAGAGAAATAAAATAGGAAGCCTTTGTTTACTCATGCAGTTATAAATTCTGCATGTCTCTGGTGTCTTCTGGCCCAGTTATGTCTTTCTTGAAAACACAGTAAGTACAATCATCAAAGAGGGATTCACAGACCTTGCTACAGGGATCAATGCTTTCCATCAAGATTTGGGCTCCTAAAGTGAATGTGCACAGAAGCACCGGAAGAGACTTTGGTTCCCCAAGTTAATGCTAGTTCCAAGGGATGGGAGAAGTGTGAAAAATTGTAATCCATATCTTTAATGTAAGATTAATGTAAAAAGCATGGATGAGTTATCTCAGAGAGAGAGAGAGAACATGGGGAGAATGGATGAGTAAATCCACAACTGCAGAGAATGGTGCAGGGTGAATAAAGAGGCAAAAGCTGGGATATTGGGAGTTTGGAAGTATAGTTGTAAGTGAAATAAAATCCTGTGGACGCTAGAAGTCTAAAATAAATAGAGAAACAGCAGTGAATACACAGCAATTCTGGCAAAATCTGTGCAGAGAGAGAACCAAAAGGAAGTGTTGGTAAATTTTAAAGTAAGCAACCTTGGGGAGAGATTTTTGGCAGGATTTACCGACCACCCCGCCACATGTTTTTCGATGGGGCCCGCCAGTGGGATCTATCAGTCCCCCCATTGTCAACAAGATTTCCTATTGAGAGCATCCCTCGTCGCCGGGAAACCCGTGCACCGGCGTGGGACTGGAATTTCCCGCCGGCGTGAACCACCGGTAAATTTCACCCATTATGTTTTCACAGATGCAGAAGGAAGTTAGGTTGGAAGGCAGCAGGGAGATTTGCACTGAAATGGTCAATGTTGGCTTTTTTTTAGCAGAGTTCATAAGAATAGGGACTCCTCTTTTAAACAACATCTTTTGTGCAGTTTAGCACTAAACATCTGTTATCTCCTTCCAGTACTATATTGCCAGTTTCAAATGGGGGAAGTTAGCATATGTCTTCAATTAACACAAAACCTGCAATTTATTATCTCTTGATGCATCATAATATGTACATCAGCTGTAATGCACAGAGCAAATTGAACTTCTGCTTATCCCACTGACAGAGAAGTAAAATTAACGCAGAAAATTTAATTCATGTTGCTCATCGTCAACATCAATGTTGCGTCATAATCAAGGCAGCTTGTTACAACAGAAGAATATGAGCTTTACTGTACATCTGACTATGATATACCTAAGTTGGAACACTCTGCTGGCACTGGGGAACAGATTACAACCACAAGTGAATTTCCATTCAATGCTGCCCTCCACCTTCTGTGCTCATCCCAGTCCAATGCTGGCATCTCCACATGGTGGCTTCTGGTAAATATTACCCCTGCTCCCTCCCTCCTTAAACATTCTGAACTCACGGTACAGAGAACAGAAATTCTTCACCTTTCTTTTGTGTTTCCTTACCCACAATTACAGTGTATTTCTGCAAGATACTTAGAATGAATTCCACTGCTACTTAGAACTGGAAAAATAGAAATTCGCCACAGTTTGTAAAGTGACATTTTGTGCCTCAAAACCCCTTTGGATATGGCTGCTTGATCAGAGTGCAGAACAAAGGATCTTGATTTTGTTTCACAGAGGCACTGTTTTGCTGAAGCCTGACATTCTTTTCCAGTAATGCGATGCTTTGAAATCCAAAGCACAAAGTACCTTGGGCAATGGACAAGACAAACGCATTCTTGTTGTCTTCTGGTTGAGAGGCTTCCGGACTTCTAACTTTATCTGTGGCTTCAAGCAAAACAGCAAAACTCTCCTCTTTTCTTTGAAAAACGTTCACATAGGTTTTACTTTCCTTGAACCGAATAGAGCCTGGCACCTGTCTCTGAAACAGTGGGATCGCATTTCTAAGTGTCTCAATTAATCTGACCATCAGGGCTCTAAAGGGGCAAAGCAAATGGTTCCTGAAGACCAATATTGGCAGTGAAGATTAAACTGACTAAAAAAACGGAGACACTTGCAGCAAAGATCAGGAGCCAATTCTGGCAGTTCACCCTCTTGACCTTCAAACTGCTGTGCCATCTTTTTCCAATTTTGTTTTTGTGGGAAAACAGTCAGCTCTACATTTGAGCAGTCACTGATTTTCTTCAACAATTTGGAAACATTTTTGCAATGCTTTGCACATTTTGCATGACTCCAGTCAGCGAGAAGAGTGATTGCCATATTTTGATTTAGCATGCCAAAGGTAGACAGTAATGCACATTAAAGAATAGTATTTTATTCACAGGTATTTTGTGACAGAAAGTCATTTAATATTATATAAAACATAAATTAATGAATGCATAAGAAATCTGCACTGAAATATGAAAAACTACTGTACAAATATATAGTAAGAAAACTCTTTTGTTTTAAATCTCTTTAAATAGAAAGTGAGGTAAGTGTAATACAGAGTAATGCCATCTTAATATAGATAGAAAGTTAGAATATCTCCTTTATAAAAGGCATTTTTCTTGGTAGCTAAGATACCAAATAAGACTTCCATCTTATAAATTTAGCATTGCTAATGACCCTGAACCTAGTGGGAAATGGCACAGGAGTATAGTAGGTGAAGGCTGATGCCAGGCACCCGAAGGAATAATCCCCAGCAAGATAGTTGGAGAGGGTTCAAGACAGTCCCAGTCCAAGGGAGCAAGAAGGACAGAGAGGAGCACAGGTTTCCATAGGAACATTAAAAAAAAAAATTAAATAAAGCCCTTTGCCTTTTTGGACCTGGCTCCAGCTCCTTATGTTACTGGATTGGCCTGATACTGAAGCCAAAACAGTTTGCCACAGGCCTTGGGGCCTTTGATGAAAATTGCTATTGGGCCCTCAATAATATCATTGGAACTTAATCTGCATATTTAAAGATGGATTCCTCTGTTTTGTAGCAAGTCTTCCCACATGTTCAGAAGAACAGGTTAAGATTGCAATGGAAAAGGGGACAGTTTAGCTCAGTTGGCTGACCAGCTGGTTTGTGATACATAGCAAAGTTTGCAATGGAAAACAATGGGGATTGGTATTCGTAAGGCCCATGGACCATTTTAACTGTGTACCCACCTGGCTTCCACTGAGTGGGCAGGGTACAAACGTTGTACTCCAATTTACCTAGATTTTGAAAAGGTATTTGATTTGTGAGGTTTTGAGAAAGGAGTAACGGAAATTTTATGAGCTGAATTGTCAATTGGCTTTTGAATGGGAAAAAGAAGTTGATGAATTAAAAAGTCATTGCTCATAAAACTAGTGAAGTTCCACAGGAGCTAATCTGGCTCCTGTCGTTTATTCATATACAACGTCGAGAGGAGATTTTTCTAATCTATGTGCAGGTGTACCCATGCCAGGAGTCTAGTGCAAAGGAGAATGATAGGATTCAAAGCAACTGGGCAAATCAAGTGAACGTGCTAAAAAATAGATTTTAACATTGTAAACATGAAACAGACAATATATGAAACATGTACACAATCAGTGGGCATTGGGTGGTAAAGACAGGAATGAATTTGAAATGGAAATGCATTTGAGTGTGATTATTAAGCATTCACAGCAAAGTATTCAGTTATGAAGCAGAGATAATCTGGTGCCAAAGGTATCTCAAGGGCTTTTGATTATAAATAAAAATAAAATAAATAAAACATTTTTAAAAAAATGTATTTTAACAGATTTAAAATCTGTGCGTAGTTACCAGTCTCTGAGATACGTAACCAGCCTTTAACCAGCAATTTAGCCGCCAATTGCACAAACTTTTATTGGGCTTGGAACAAATTATTTCCTTAAATTACCCTGTTCAGCTGTTTGCAGAGTCTACTGAAACAGATCTAATCGAGGATTGCCCAGCCTGATTACATGACATGTTGTCCTTATGTTTTATGTAGCAGGACGCAGCACTTCATCCTTACTTGTACATTCCCTTCTTCTTAGTTCCTACTTCCTGCCATACCTTTCCTGATGTCCCTGGCAAAAAAACCAGGGCCACATCTGCAGAAAAAGCAGTGTGGCAAGTTATAACAGCTGGAAATGAAACTCATCCAGATTCACCTGTGTCAGCTTCAAAATTGCCCTATTCCCATGTTCATCATAGACATGGAACATAGAGTGCAGAAGGAGGCCATTCAGCCCATCGAATCTGCACCAACCCATTCAAGCCGTCACTTCCACCCTATCCCCTCAACCCAACAACCCCTCCTAACCTCTTTTTTTTGGTCACGAAGGGCAATTTATCATGGCCAATTCACCTAATCTGCACATCTTTGGACTGTGGGAAGAAACCAGAGCACCCAGAGGAAACCCACGCAGACACAGGGAGAACGGGCAGACTCCGCACAGACAGTGACCCAGCGGGGAATCGAACCTGGGACCCTGGCGCTGTGAAGCAACAGTGCTATCCACTTGTGCTACCATGCTGCCCAACTCTTATTTCAAATGGACACGTGATGAATGCTGCAGCAAATCATGGACCAAGTGCATTAAATTAACTATAATTTAGAAGCTGTAACAAGCCCAGAGGGACCCTCAGCATAGTCTTAACATTTCCTCAAACCTCATAGCCCTGAAAGTTCCACAGATATTCTCGTCTACTCCCACTGTCATTCTGGCAGGAGTCTGGTGGAACTGTAGTATTCTTGATGGCTGACTGCTGACAAAGGCTATCCCAAGTAATAGCCCTCAAACTTCTAGAAGAGGCTTCTGGAACCTAGATGGGACTCTCTACTTTGGGAGTTGCTGAATCTTGGGCCTTCAGAGCTCTGGCCAGGGCACAACTCGATGCATCACCCTGACACTGCAGCTGGGTCATGGGCCCTCAAAAAACTGGAAGGCTGCATTTTCGAGGGATTGAGGGTGGACCCAGGAATTTTATACTGACCACCTTAAAAGATGTTGGGAGCTGGGGGAGCTGGGGGGAGGGAAGGAGGGAGGGGCGTGTCACAACAAGAAGACTCAGTGGCACTACTGAGTAAAGAAGAGCTGCCATCCTTTAATTGGCCATCAGCTCTTGGTGGATGGAACCTCAGCCTCTAAGGCCCTTGATCCCCGGGTGAAGGCCTGGTGCTGCCCTGTCAAATGCCTGAGTGGCCTGAAATGTGGCAAGCCTTCCCAAAAAGAGGCGGCATTGGGGTTTCACCAGCTCTCTAGCCAGTGGCCAATACCTCCATCACTTCCACAAGATCCTGCCCATTAATCCTGTTTCTCTTTGCAAAGATGCGGCCAGATCTGCTGAGTATTTCCAGCATTTTCTATTTTTATTAAGTCTCCTTTTTCGTTTAAGATCCGTGTTACTGAAAAATGAATGTCAGAAAATGTTTCCGATTTTTATATGTTGTTATCATATCGTATTATTTCATAAATCATTTCCCAAGGAGAGATTTGTTAATGCAGTGCTGTTTGCCTGTATCTAACAGCTGAATCATTGTCTGAACCATTTTGAACTTATCTGGTAGACTGTTTAACCTCACACTTACAACAGAGAGTCTGTATTGTGGCATAAAAAACTATGAGGCAAAAAGAGCTCACCAAATCTCAAGAGGAAGCAAAAGTTATTCAGATGTTAAGCAAGTTCTGTCTGTGTAAGCATAGTAATTGCCTGCCAGCAGACTCCACTACTGAACTTTGAACCAGCGAATATGAGGATGCTAATTTCAGTTGTTGAATTTGAATTACCTTCACAAGTTAAGGAAAATGTATGAGTAACCTCGTACAGCAGGTTCTTTCCAACTTTCACTTGCACAGTGTACATTTGAGTCTGATGAAAAAATGTAAAAGTTGTATATCTACCTCGCTAACAGCAAGCAAACTTAGTTCCCAAGTGGTTCAATTGGTGGATACACTATGTGGTATGGAACTGACCCATGCTGATGAAGAACATAGAACATACAGTGCAGAAGGAGGCCATTCAGCCCATCGAGTCTGCACCGACCCACTTAAGCACTCACTTCCACCCTATCCCCATAACCCAATAACACCTCTTAACCTTTTTGGACACTAAGGGCAATTTAGCATGGTCAATCTACCTAACCTGCACGTCTTTGGACTGTGGGAGGAAACTGGAGCACCCGGAGGAAACCCACGCAGACACGGGGAGAACATGCAGACTCTGCACAGACAGTGACCTAACGGGGAATCGAACCTGGGACCCTGCCGCTGTGAAGCCACAGTGCTAGCCACTTGTGCTACCGTGCTGCCCACAAGACAACTCCGGTATAATCCTCAATCCGCCCTGAGATCGCCGATCTCAGCAGACTGGCGGCAGAAGCCTAAACTAAGCCTCAGTTCCTTTGGGTTTGGAGGAGGGAAAGAAATCAGAATGCGTGAGCTCTCAGCAATTGCATCTGGAATCATACGGGAAAATGGAAGTGTGAATGTCAGTCACTGTTGTGGTGCACCCTGTGTCAAATAGCTCAACCCTCATTATTTAGAATCATAAATGCAAAATACCCACTTGGGACAGGAAATGGGGATCTAATTTTGTTTTTTCACTGTCTCATTATAATGAAACCATAGCTGGGAGGTTCCTTATGGACATTCAAATGGCTTTGTTTTGAAATATTTCAGATTTGAGAACAATGGCAGCTTTGAGAAGTGCTATTACATTTGCCAATTATTTCTCCCAGGATTCAAAAATATTTGGAAGAGAAATATTCACTTTAGATACACCATGTGGAAATCGTCAAAGAAGGTTTAATTTATTTTTGTGTTTAGCATCACTGTTTATGAGGCATTAATAATGAAAGAAGGGCTTGTATTTATAAGTTATATACCATCATTCATGACCTCAGAATATCCGAAAGTGATTTACAACCAATTAAGTTGTAGTATCTTGAAAGACTGGCGACCGCCAAGTAGATTAACGAATAAATAGTTTATTCAGGCAAACATCTATTTGCAGAGTGAGATAAAGGCTACTGTACTCCACGACTCCAAACTCCAAACCAACAGTAAAAGCCGCGCTCGGCCCCCAGATTCACATACTCCAGCCCAATTGGCCTGATGTATCACATCACCCTCTGAGAACGTACTTACTCAAAGAGGCACGCTATCACATCCCTCCACCTTTATGTCCCTGATTAATACATTACAACAACAGTGGAACTATTTACAATATTGTACAACAAATGGACCTCAGCACAGTCCCTTACAAGGTAAGTTGGTCCAGGGACCTCCTGATCCTTTGGGAGTGTCATAATTCACCCGCAGTAGAGGTCAATTTGGTTTGAACCGCAATAGGTTGACCCTCGACTTGTGAAGGTGCGTCCATGCTGATAATTTGCCCAGTTCCCCCTGGCACATTACTGGGCTCCACCTCGGGGTACCTTGCTGCAGCATGACTTTCATCCATAGCAATATCGCTGACACGTATACCAGACTGCCCCACTGGTTTAGTGTGCGATTCTCTCCTTCACAAATGGTCCAGGTGTTTCTTCACCTTTTTTCTATCTCATATGATATCTGTTCTGGCCATGACCATTCCAGGGTTCCAATTTGGACCAGCAACAAAATTCTTCACGTATACCAAGTCTTTACATATATCTTAAATGTTCTCTCAGGTTTTCTTGAATGTGATATATCTTCTGTGCCTTCTGTATTATCTCCACCCTCCCCGACAAATTTGGAAACATCAGATCCAGCCGTGTTCTCGCGTCCCTGCCCATTAGTGGCTCAGTGGGTGTAACACCTATGGTGACATGAGGTGTTGATCTATAGGTGAGCAGGAATTTATAGAGAGGCTGATGACTGTTTCTTCATGGTAGTTTTGAGTGGTTGGACGGCTCCCAGCCTGTCCATTCGAAGCAGGGTGGTAGGCAGTGGTTTGAATAAGTTGAACTCACATTAAATGTTGGAACGCTTCACTAGTAAAAGCAGTTCCATTATTGGAGACCAGCACCTCGGGAAACCCATGGGTAGTGAATGTGCCTGGATCCACGCAGGGCTCAATGGGGTCAGTAAATCATACCCTTGATCTGGTTATAGGTTGGGTTCCCGCAGGTTAATAGGATCACCCACTGCTTCTCTTCCCTCCCCCTTCCAATTTCCTCAATTTTGTTGGCTTTAAAGATATAGTGCAGGAATTTGACATATAGCTCCCACAGCTCCCTGCTCGGATCGAGTGGCTCAAGTTTCCCAACAAAGGGCATCTTGAGACTCACAGACTGCTGAACAAGTTTACTTCAAAGGAAAGGCTTCCATGCGAGTTCTTCTCTCCCAATTTCTCCAGCAGGAGGAAGGCATTCCGATTGATCCTCGTCACCAAATGTAGTATCTTGAAAGACTGCTGAACACCAAGTAGATCAATGAATGAACAGTTTATTAAGGACTCAGCCTCAGGATTTGCTGGCTTCGACCTGATTGGCCCTACGGGTCACATGATCATTGGAGAACTCGCCCCCTTAAAGGGGCATGCTTCCACAGAATTAAAGCTTGTTTATGCATAAAACCCATAATGCAGGTGGCAGTGTCCCTGACATTCAGATATTGTCTCTTGCAAAGGGGAAGGCGGTTGAGCTGATTGTGGAGTAGGGCAGGTGCTCAATTATGGATGGCAAGGCCGAAGTGTCAAGACAACAGCGTGAAGATGTCTGCAACCTGGTGTTGAGAACTGGACATACAGGACATACATGTGTGTCACGGCACTGGAAAAAGGGATTGTGCATAACCACAATCTACTCCTTTATGTTCTCCATTACAAGTCCGAGCAGTCAGGAGACAAGAGACAGGAGACAGGACCCCTCAGAAGTCCCAACTCACTGACTCCATGGGAATTTCCTGGGAAGCTTGAATTTCCGATGGGCAATTCCCCTGCTCCCAGGACCCTCTAAAATAGTCCCTAACTGAGTTAGAGTCAGAGACTTTGGACAGTTCTGACTTACTTTCTTGGATAGTTACCCAGGAAATGTCACAGACAAAAACCTGAGTCTAGCTTTTCGATAACTGCACAACTGACATCCCAACACCGATCCTCTTACTCCCCTAACCCCCGACTTCACCCTGACACCGCCCCCCCTGACCCGACCCGACCTGACTAACCCCACCACCTGACTCCCCTGACTCTGACTCCCTCCCAACCCGACCTGACTAGCCACCACAAGTTGATATCTTTCAACCACACATCTCTCACTGACCCCCGTCTCTCCCTGACCCAACTTGACCCGACCTCACCACTCTATCCACCTATCGGCCAACCCACCCTTTCCCCTTACCACTTACCTCACCCACCCTATCCCCTGCCCACTTCCTTTGATTTCCCTATGCCCTTACCCACCTACCTCATCCAGCCTATCCACTTACAAACCTATTCCTTCACCCATTAACTCATACATACAATTAGTCATTAACACACTGAGCAGCGTTGGGAGATTTAAACTCTTACTTACCAGAAGGGCAACTAGTGTGGTTGTAAAGGAATGTGGCTTCTGCAAAGATTCTCTCCATTTTTCCCTCTGAGGTTTCCTTCTCTAAATGAGTTCTGCAGGATCCGCGATCGAATGTTTGGTCAGAAAAATCGAAAGAAGTGGGTAGCTTTTGATCTGATCAGGGTCTCAAAGGGAGGTTCCAACTCTGATCAAAAGATTTGGGTCATTCTGTCTGGTTCGATTAATTAAATTTATACCTAATTTGTACCAGATAATCACTAGAATCAGACTGACTAAACTCATTTGCAATGACATGCGAAGAAGAATGCAGCCACCAATCTGTAATGTGTTCAAATCCAGGCCCCAGATGCAATGTGCTTCTTTTAAATCCTGGATAGACAATTAAAAGACAAAAAAAGGACTGTACAATAAATGAAAACGAATGGCAATGTATATAATTTTGAAAATGCCAATAAAAAGATTTTTTTTAAAAGACAAAACAAAACTTCATCTTTGCTGCTGACTATTAATTGGTGGAATCTATTTCTTCCCTGTTGTATAACTCGCCTGATTTTCATTCCATTTAGAATGGAAATTGGTCAGGTTGTACAACCAACAATGACCATCCCATTAAATTACCGAACAGTTGGTCAAGGCAAAAATTGGTCAAGCATATTAAATTGGAACACGGAACAGGAATAGGTTATTTACACAGAAAAATACATAGCAAATAGAAGCAGGAAATGAAAAAAGTGAAATGAAAATTGCTTATTGTCACAAGTAGGCTTCAAATTAAGTTACTGTGAAAAGCCCCTAGTCGCCACATTCCGGCGCCTGTTACGGGAATTGAACCGTGCTGCTGGCGTGCCTTGGTCTGCTTTTAAAGCCAGCGATTTAGCCCTGTGCTAAACAGGATGAGGCCACTCGGCCCTTCGAATGGCAGAAACTTGTAGCCAAGTTCCGCACACCTGAGTGCGGCCTCAACCGGGACCTTGGATTCATGTCGCATTACATTCACCCTCCGCCATCTGGCCTGGGCTTGCAAAATCCTACCAACTGTCTTGGCTTGAGACAATTCACACCTCTTTAACCTGGGGTTACCCCATCTCTGGATCTATAAACACTTAATTGAAATGAAAATCCCTTATTGTCACGAGTAGGCTTCAATGAAGTTACTGTGAAAAGCCCCTAGTCGACACATTCCGGCGCCTGTTGCGGGAGGCTGGTACGGGAATTGAACCATGCTGCTGGCCTGCCTTGGTCTGCTTTAAAAGCCAGCGATTTAGCCCAGTGAGCTAAACCACCCCTGTGCAATTAACTGCAAATGCTCGCATTCTAACCATTGTCTTGCATCTTTGAATTGGTCTATATATATGTTTCTGGAACATACCTCTTCATTCCCCTGAGGAAGGAGCAGCGCTCCGAAAGCTAGTGTTTGAAACAAACCTGTTGGACTTTAACCTGGTGTTGTAAGACTTCTTACTGTGCTCACCCTAGTCCAACGCCGGCATCTCCACCTCTAACTATGACCAATAGTTCTGGACACCCCCACCATCGGGAACATTCTTTCTGAATCTACCTTGACTAATCTACTTAGACTATGGGGAAGTGGTGGCATTTTGGTATTGTCGCTGGACTAGTAATCTAGAGACCCAGGATAATGATCTGGGGATCCTGGTTCAAATCCCACCACGGAATGAAAAAACTCAATAAAATATCTGGAATAAAAGTCTAATGATGACCATGAAACCATTGTCAATTGTTGTAAAAACCTATCTGGTTCACTAATGTCTTTTAGGGGAGGAAATCCACCATCCTTACCTGGTCTGGCCTACATGTGATTCCAGATCCACAGCAATGTGGTTGATTCTTAAATGCCCTCTGAAATGGCCTAGCAAGCCACTCAGTTGTGTTCAACCGCTACAAAGGAATGAAACTGAATGGACCACCGGGCATCGAACCAGGCACCGGAAATGACAACAGCAAAGTCGACCCCACCGACCCTACAAAGTCCTCCTGGGGGCTTGTGCCAATGTTTGGAGAGCTGCCTCAGTCCTTTTTTTGTCTTTTAATTGTCTATCCAGGATTTAAAAGATTAGTTAACAACCGCCTGATATAGTCATACTCACAGAATCATACCTTACAGACAGTGTACAGCGGTATACAGTTGGGAGGGAGTTGCCCTGGGAGCCCTCAACATCGTCTCTGGACCCCATGAAGTCTCATCGCTTCAGGTTAAACATGGACAAGGAAACGTCTTGCCGATTACCACATACTGGCCACCATTAGCTGATGTATCAGTACTCCTCCATGTTCAACACCACTTGGAGGAAGCACTGAGGGTGGCAAGGGTGCAGAATACGCTCTGGGTGGGAGACTTCAATGTCCATCACCAAGAATGACTCGGTAGCACCACCGCAGACTGAACTGGCCGGGTCCTAAAGGACATATCTGCTGGACTGGGACTGCAGCAGGCGGTGAGGGAACCAACAAGAGGGAAAAACATACTTGACCTCATCCTCACCAATCTGCCTGCTACAGATGCATCTGTCCATGACAGCATTGGTAGAAGTGACCACCGCACAGTTCTTGTGGAGACAAAGTCCTGTCTTCACATCGAAGATACCCTCCTTTGTGTTGTGTGGCACTACCACCGTGGCTTGCTCGGCCATTTCAGAGGGCATTTAAGAGTCAACCGCATTGCTGTGGGTCTGGTGTCACATGTAGGCCAGACCAGGTAAGAATGGCAGATTTCCTTCCCTAAAGGACACTTGTGAACCAGATGGGTTTTTACGACAATCGACAATGGTTTTGTGTCATCATTAGACTTGTAATTCCAGATATTTTATTGTGTTTTTAAATTCCATCACCTGCCATGGTGGGATTTGAACCCGGGCCCCCAGATCATTATCCTGGGTCTCTGGATTACTAATCCAGCGAGAATACCACTCACAACTCAAGACTGGGCATCCATGAGGTGCTGTGAGCCATCAGCAGCAGCAGAATTGTATTCAACCACAATCTGTAACCTCATGGCCTGGCATATCCCCCACTCTGCCATTGCCACCAAGCCAGGGGATCAACCCTGCTTCAATGAAGAGTGCAGGAGAGCATACCGGGAGCAACATCAGGCATTCCAAAAAATTAGGTGTCGACCTGGTGAAACTACAACATAGAACTACTTGTGTGCCAAACAGCATATGCAGCAAGTAATGGACAGAGCTAAGCAATTCCACAATGAACGCATCAGATCTAAGCTCTGTAGTCCTGCCACATCCAGTTGTGGATGGTGGTGGACAATTAAACAACTCACTGGAGCAGGAGGCTCCAAAAATACCCCCAACCTCAATAATGGAGGAGCCCAGCACGTATGTGCAAAAGACAAGGCTGAGGCATTTGCAACAATCTTCAGCCAGAAGTGCCAAGTGGATGATCCATCTCAGTCTCCTCCGAGGGCCCCCAGCATCACAGATGTCAGTCTTCAGCCAATACGATTCGCTCGACGTAATATCAAGAAATGGCTGAAGGCACTGGATACTGCAAAGGCTATTATCCCTGACAATATCCCGGCAATAGAACTGAAGACTTGAGTTCCAGAACTCCGCCAGGGTCACTCAGCTCCTGACCTCATTACAGCCTTGGTTCAAACATGGACAAAGGAGCTGAATGCCAGAGGTGAGGTGAGAGTGACTGCCCTTGACATCAAGGCAGCATTTGACCAAGTATGGCATCAAGGAGCCTTAGCTAAACTGGAATCAGGGGGGAAACTCTCTGTTGGTTGGCGTCATCGCTGGCACAAAGGAAAATGGTTGTGATGGTTGGAGGTCAACCATCTCAACTCCAGGATATCGTGCAGGAGTTCCTCAGGGTAGTGTCCTAGGCCCAACCATCTTCAGCTGCTTCATCAATGATCTCCCTTCCATCATAAGGTCAAAAGTGGGGTGTTTACGGATGCCTGCACAATGTTCACCGACTCCTCAATGAAGCATTCCATGTCCAAATGCAGCAAGACCTGGACAATATCCAGGCTCAGGCTGACAAGTGGCAAGTTATATTCGCACCACACAAGTGCCAGGCAATGACCATCTCCTACAAGAGCGGATCTAACCACTGCCCCTTGACATTCAATGGCATTACCATTGATGAATCACCACAATCAACATCCTGGGGGTTACCATTAATCAGAAACTGAACTGGACTAGCCATATTAATGCTGTGGCTACCAGGCAGGTCAAAGGTTAGGAATCCTACGGCGAGTAACTCACCTCCTCACCCCCCAAAGCCTGTCCACCATCCACAAGATACAAGTCAAGGGTGTAATGGAATACTCACCATTTGCCTGGATGAGTGCAGCTCCAACAACACTCAAGAAGCTCAACACCATCCAGGACAAAGCAGCCCGCTTGATTGCTCCCCCTTCCACAAACATTCAAACCCTCCACCACCAACGAACAGTGGCAGCCATGTGTTCCATCTATAAAATGCACTACAGTAACTCACCAAGGTTCCTTAGACAGCACCTTCCAAACCCACGACCACTACCATCTAGAAGGACAAGAGCAGCAGATACATGGGAACCCCACCAGCTGGAGATTCCCCTCCAAGTCACTCACCACCCTGACTTGGAAATATATCACGAATCCTTCCCTGTCGCAACATCCTGGAACTCCCTCCCTAACAGCTCAGCGGGTGTACCTACACCTCAAGGACTGTAGCGGTTCATGAGGCAACTCACCACCACCTTCTGAGGAGCAACTAAGTATGGGCCATAAATGCTGGCCTAGCCAGTGACGCCCACATCCCGTAAATGAATATTAAAAGAAACCCTGTTAGAATTTTGTAAGTTTGTATGAGATCCCCTCTCACTCTTCTAAACTCCAATGACTATAAGCCCCACCAACTTGGTCTCTCCTCATATGACAGTCCCGCCAACCCAGGAATCAGCCTGGTAAACCTTCGCTGCACTCACTCCATGGCAAGAACATTCTTCCTCAGATAAGGACACCAAAACTGCACACAATATTCTAGGTGTGGCATCACCAATGGTTTATATAATAGCAGTAAAACATCCCTATTCCAATATTCAAATCATCTCGCTATGAAGGGCAACATACCACTTGCCCTCTTTACTGCCTGCTGTACCTGCGCATTTACTTTCAGCGACTGATGCACAAGGACACCAACTTCGCTGAGTATCCACCTCTCTCAATTTACACCTATTCAAATAATAATCTGCCTTCCTATTTTTGCTATCAGAGTGGATCATCTCATATTTATCCACGTTATACTGCATCTGCCATGCATATGCCCAGTCACTCAATCTGTCCAAACCCACTGATGATCTCTGTATCCTCCTCACATTTCACCCTCCCACCCAACATTGTATCATCTGCAAATTTGGAAATACATTTAGTTCCCTCGTCCAAATCATAAATATATAATGTGAACAGTTGGGGTCCTAGAACAGATTCCTGTGGTACCCCACTAGTCACTGCCTGCCAATGGGAAAAAGTCCCATTTATTACAACATTTTGCTTTGTGTTTGCTAACCAACCATCTATCCATCTCAGACACTACCCGTAATCCCACTCGCTTTAACTGTACATATTAATCTGCTATGTGAGACTTTGTCGAAAACCTTCTGAAAAACTAAATAAACCGCATCCACTGGTTCTTCCTGATCAACTCTACTAGTTACATCTTCAAAGAATTCTAGTAGATTTGTCACGTGTAATTTTCCCTTTGTAAATCCATGCTGACTTTGTCTGATTGCACCACTGCTCTCCACATGCTGTTCTATGAAATCCTTGATAATGAACTCTTACAACGTCCCTACAACCGACGTTAGGCTCACTGGTCTATCGTTCCCTTTTTGAATAGCGGGGTTCTCTCTACCTGCGGATGTACACCAGGGGTGGGATACTCCGACCCCCCACCGGGTCAGAGAATCCCCGGGGGGGGCGGCGCAAATCCCACCCTGCCGCCCCAACTCTGGCGCCATTTTTCGGGGGGCTGTTGGCAGCGGCCCTCCTGGCAATTCTTTGGGTCCCGGTGGGCCGAGCGGCCATCTACCTTTGGCCAATCCCGCCGGCGTGGGTTACTCAGGTCCCACACGGCGGGACCTGGCAGGTGAGCATGCGTGGGCAGTCCTCGGGGGAGCCGGGGGATCCGACCCCGGGTGGGGCCCCAAGGTGGCCTGGCCCGCGATCGGGGCCCACCGATCTGCGGGTGGGCATGTCCCATGGGAGCACTTCTTTCTTCCGCGCCGGCCCCTGTAGGGCTCCGCCATGGCTGGTGCGGAGAAGACAACCCCCTGCGCATGCGCCAAATACGCCGGCCAGTCTGCTCGTGCGAGGAATCACACCAGCGGTTCTGCGCATGCGCGAGATCACGCCATCCTTTTGCCGCCGGCTGGAGCGGTGCCAACCCCTCCGGCATCCACCTAGACCCCAACAATGCGGAGAATTCCGCACTTTCGCGGGCTGTTGACGCCGGACTGGTTGGCGCCGGTTCTCCCGCTGGCGTGGAGACTTCGTCCCCAGAAGGGAGAATCCCGGCCCAAGTCTCCAGCAGCAAAGGTGAAAGGTGCACAAAGACATACGTCTGCCTGTGTCAACCTCGTCTCTATCCTGGCCCCGGCAGACTTTCATGCCAATGTCCAAGACAACCGAACTCAAATGCATACGAAGGCGACGGTCTTTCAGCAATTCAGCTGGGGCGACCCCACCATCATGGCCTGCGGCGTTGTCCACTAGCAAAAAAGGAGTTGGGGAAAGCACCACATGGATTCTGGGTGTCATGTTAGTTCAGATGGGTCGGTCTCTTAACGAGTGAGGGCAAAGGGGCACGTACCAAATCGGCATGTGGATCACCTACGTGGGCGCATCCGTGAGATGCCAGATCCAATTCCAGAGGTTCCGGACTGAAATTGCCCCCAGCTCAAGTTGCCACCTCTGCCCCAGATGCTGCCATTGGGCCTGACCACACCTGCCTTGGAGAAGCCGGTTTCGGACATCAAGGACGGCGAGGTGCCGGGTAAGGTCCGGCTGACATCAACGTACTGCCACCACTGTGTTGCTGACCACAGCCGCCTCCATTCCGGTGACCCTGCCAAGGCGCTCCATACGGAAACGGCGGTATCCGGTTCAGCACACATCTCCAGATGCCACACATCAGCCCCCGATAGCTATTCCTGGACTAAGATGACTAGGGGATCCCTGGAACCACAAGCGGACAGGGACATGGACGTATCTCTGGACTTGGGGTGAGGGAGGGGTGTTATAACCCTCATGGAGGTCAGTGCATCAGGACAATCAATTCCCCGTCTCCTCCACTGAACACAAGTAATGAGGGGGCGGGGCTTCCCCTTAACACGGGATTAGCTCATTAATATAACAACCCCGACCTGGGTGCAGTTTGGGTAGAGAGACCCTTCGGGGAGTGGAGACCTTGTACATCATAACTAAACCTAACCTTTGTTTTCTACCTGCTTGACCAATGTGTGCTACTTCAGCGGATTGTACAGATATAAATTAGGTGCTCATAGCAAATCCCAATGAATCAGACCTTGAAGAGATAAGATCCAGTGTAAGGAAGAAAATTGGCCTCCGTTGCACCACCTGTTTTATACATTGCAGCACTGTTCTGGCCCTCTGCCCACATTATAAGGCCTGGCCCCAAATTACAACTTTTATGGAGCCTTAATGAGTCCAGCACACAATGCGCGCACAGGTTCTCAGTGTTGCAAGCACTCTTGTATTGCAACATGACACAAGCTGTGCACTGGCACATGAGCCAACCTTGGCACTACAGACAGAAACACTGGTGCCCAATGAATTGAAATCAAAAGTTGCTGAGGATTGCACTGTCAGCCCCATTATTTCTATCATATTAACTGGGGAGAGGGGGAATTGTTCTGGTGCAAAAGTTAAAATGAAAAAAAGTAGTGACTCAATATCTTGAAGGTGTTTCAATAAAATGTGCCTTTCAAACAAATTTACAGAGCTCCCGGAGATTCTAGCAGACACGACAGGAAACTTTCATGCCTAGAAACACCTATTCCTCTCTGCAAGTCCGAGCCAACTGCCTTTTCGGAGGTCTGAAAACTCGATGGGCTGGATTCTCCATTATTGGGACAATGTCCCCACGCCGGAGTCAAACCGGTGGAGTTTTGCACATTAAGTCGAGGCATTTACCATCCCCAGACCTTCCTCCAGCAGTCGCGCCGTGTTCCATGGTGGGCTCGGACCGCGGAGCTGGACCCAAAACTCCCCGATCAGCCGTGTGCCCGAACCTCAACGCCTGCCCAAACATTTCCTGGCCGTCTATTAGGCCCCCCTGCCCTCCGATCAGCCCATCCCCCATCAGGGTGGCCGCGGACTGAGTCCGCATCTGCCTCACGAGTATCCCGACCGGCTGGACCACATTACTTCCACGCCGTCGGGACTGTGGCCAGTCGGGGATGGAGCCGGCCTCTGGCAATGGCCTCAGGACTTTTTGGGGTCCACAAAATTAGGGAACCGGCACCGGTCCCACCGCCCCCGCGCCAGCCGCGATTTCGGCGTTGGGATGTGGAGAATCCAGCCCAATAAATCTGACGGCAATGGTGGCATATGAACTATTTTTAAAAGTATTTTCATTCAATAGTTTTACCACACACAACCACGCAAACCCCCTCCAACAATGCCCCCCCCCAACGGTCAACAGTAACCAACCCCCAAAAGTGCATGATAAACAAACCCCGACAATTGTAGAAACCATCACGCCCCTGCCCCCCAGAGCAAATTTCACCTTTTCCACGGTCAGAAACTCCAGCAGGGCCCCCCGCCATGCCAAGGCACAGGGTGGAGAAGCTGACCTCCACCCCAGCAGGAGCCACCGCAAGCAATCAGCGAGGTGAAGGCTAAAACACCTGCCCCTGCACCCACCAGCAGCTCCGGCCGGCCTGACACCCCGAATATGGCTTCCAGGGGACTGGGCTCCACGTCCACATATAAACTCCCCGAGGTGGTGCTGAACACCACCCTCCAAAACCTTTCCAGCTTCGGGCAGGACCAAAACATATGAACATGATTCGCAGGGCCCCTTCCACATCACTCAGAGACATCCTCCACCCCTTTGAACAGCTGGCTCATCCTAGACTTTGTGAGGTGCGCCCTGTACACTGCCTTCAGCTGTGTCGACACAAAGTCGAGGCATTAACCCTACGCAGCACCTCACACCACAGACCCTTTTCCAGCACCACCCCCAACTCTTCCTCTCACTTCACCTTAACCCCCTCCGTGGGCACCCAGTCCTTCTCCAAAATCCTCCTGTAAATCACCGAGATGACTCCCTTCTTCAAACCCCCCCCCCCCCCCCCGCTGACAGCACTGCCGCCCAAACGTCTCACCCAACTCGTCCAAACCCGCAAGTCACCCTCCCAGAAACAGATCCTTAATTTCCTTAATTCCCTCTCTTCCCATCCGCGGAACCTCGCATCCATCCTCCCTGGCTCGAATCCATGATTCCCCCTGATCGGCAAACTCCCTGACCCAGCTCCCAACCTAAAATGCTGCCTTATCTGCCTCCAGATCTTCAGCATCGCCACCACCACTGGACTCACCAAATACTTCCCTGGGGCCATCGGGAGCGGTGCCAGCAACCGCAACCCTGATCTCCTGCAAGATCCGCCCTCCACCTTCACCCACAAAGCCCTCACCGCCCTATTCCATCCCCAAATCTTCTCTGAATTTGCCGCTCAATAATAATACATCAAATTTAGGAGGCCTAACCCCCCTGCCTACCATCTCCTCTGTGGCATCACCTTCCTTATCCTAGCCACCTTCCCTCCCTGACAAACAAGGAGATCAACCTGTCCACCCTCCTAAAAAACGCCTTGGGCAAAATGACCGGCAGGCATCGTAACAAGATCAAGAATCACGATGGCGGCACTCTGCCGCAATGGTTAGCACTGTTGTCTCAGTCGGTGGCCCCGGGTCACTATCCATGTGAACTTTGCACACTCTCCCCGTGTCTGCATGGGTCTCACCCCCACAACCTAAAGATGTGCAGGGTAGGTGGATTGGCCAAGCTAAATTGCCCCTTAATTGAAGAAAAGGAATTGGGGCCACTTACCAATATACATTTACTAATGCCATCAACCTTCCCTCCAATGCACCCTTCACTATCACATACCTGCCCCCCAATCAGCCACCACCTTCTCCATCTTAAACCTCACCCTCTTGCCCACCAAGATCGCTACCCCCAAACCCTACTCGCAAACCCCAAATGAAACACCTGACACACCCACGCCTTCCTAACCCTCAGCTGATCCGCCACCCTCAAATGGGTCTCCTGCAGCATCACCACATCAGCTGCTAAACTCTTCAAATGCGCAAAAATTCTTGCTCTCTTCACCGGTCCCTAATCCTCTCACGTTCGACATTACCGTTCTGACTGTGGATCTCTCACCCTCCTATCTGCCATCACCATAACCCCGGGCCCTCCCCATCTGGCAAGGCCTGCCCATCTTTTTGTTACCGTCAAACCCCTCCCTGACCCTCCCAGAATCCTCCCATCCACTTCCTCTTGCAAATATCTCAGCCAGTTTCGATCCCCTCTCCCCACCATTCACACCTCCCAGGTCCCTCGAAATCTGCTCGACCAGGCTCCAACAACCCCACCACACCCCCGTTCATTAGCCAAACTACATTGGCTAATCCGGTGACCCCTGAAAGAGCCCCCCCTCATCCCCTCCCTCTCCTCAGTAACCCGGCCCCACATGCCAAGAACCCACCTCCCCTAAACCAAGAAACAATACAGAACCGCACCCATAGGAAAATGTAAACAAACCCCCCCCATTCAAGAAACAGGAACAAAACCCCAATCAAATTGAAAACCCTTCTAAACAAAAACACCATCCCATCCCCACAATGAACACAGCCCAGTCCATTGTGAACACAGCCCAATCCATCGTGAACACAGCCCAGTCCATTGTGAACACAACCCAGTCCATCGTGAACACAGCCCAGTCCATCGTGAACACAGCCCAGTCCATTGTGAACACAACACAGTCCATCGTGAACACAGCCCAGTCCATCGTGAACACAGCCCAGTCCATCGTGAACACAGCCCAGTCCATCGTGAACACAACCCAGTCCATCGTGAACACAGCCCAGTCCATCGTGAACACACACAAACCTGCCTCCCATCCATTGACTCCATCTACACCTCCCGCTGCCTGGGGAAAGCGGGCAGTATAATCAAAGACCCCTCCCACCCGGCTTACTCACTTTTCCAACTTCTCCCATCGGGCAGGAGATACAGAAGTCTGAGAACACGCACGAACAGACTCAAAAACAGCTTCTTCCCCGCTGTTACCAGACTCCTAAACTACCCTCTTATGGACTGACCTCATTAACACTACACCCCTGTGTGCTTCATCCGATGCCTTTGCTTATGTGGTTACATTGTGTACCTTGTGTTGCCCTATTATGTATTTTCTTTTATTTCTTTTTCTTTTCCTGTACTTAATGATCTCTTGAGCTGCTCGCAGAAAAATACTTTTCACTGCACCTCAGTACACGTGACAATAAACAAGTCCAATCCAATCCAACCAAGACCAATCCCAACTCTGATCTCAGTCTCCATCCTTCAGCCTTACGGAATGCCTCTGCAGCGACCACTGTCTCAAAATAAAAATCTCTTTACTTGTGAGTTACTCTCAGCTCGCAGGGTAAACCACTCCAACTCTCACTCGTTCAAAGGTTGCCCGCCTTCTCGCCAGCTCTGCCATCAGGACTTGGTACATTCGTATACCAGCACCTTCCCACTTGGCACGTCACCTGAATGCCCTCCCCGAAGCTCCGCCCCCGATGGGCCGAGTCCCCGACCGCGCGGTTGACGTGTGGTCGCAGTGGTCGGGAACGCAGACTGTGGATGTGTCCAGCGTCGCCACAGTCGGGCGGGAGCTATGTTGCTGGCTGGGGGGGTTACCGCGAGGCCTGGGGCGACTGGTGGGGGGTGGCCAGGGGGCACTATTTGGCAGGTCGGATCGGCACACCGCCAGCGCCCTGTTTTACGGCATGACGGTTGCAGGTCATCGCCGTGCGCGGCCACGGACCCTGCCATTCTCTGGGCGTTTATATTTTGGGAGCCAGGAGTTTTACTCGGCACGGCTGCTAGCCCCTACCTGGTCGCAGGATCGGTGAGCGTTCGGCCACAGTTTCCACGTCGGTGTCAGCACTTAGTCTCCAAAACGGTGAATCCAGCCCTCTGTCTCCGCTTCGCCAGCTCAAAACCCCCTCCTTCATGTGGTAGCTGTGAAAGCAAACTATAACCGCCCTTGGCTCATTCGCTCTAGGCTTTGGCCTGAATGACCAATGTGCCCTGTCCAACTTGTAGCGGGAGGATTCTTCCCCCTCCCCCATCAACTTCACAAACATCTTCGCAAAGTACTCGGTCGGACTCGGGCCCTCCACCCCCTCAGGCAGGCACACAATTCTCATGTTTTGCCTTCTCGACCTGTTCTCCAGGTCCACTACCTTAGCTCTAAGCCCTTTCTTGACCTGCAATACCCTCCGCAGCTCCTCACCCATCGAGCTGAACTGGTTGCAACAATGCCTCCTCCACCCCCTTCAACTTCTCTCCTTGCTCCCACACCTCGACCGGTGTCTTCATCACTGCCTCCTTTACCAGGTCAGTCGCCTCCTTTATCCACTCTTCCAGTGTAGCAATCATATCCCTCCGAAGCACCTCCAAATGCTTGGCAAACAGCCTCTCAAACTCCACTGACATAGGTAAGAGTTTCCACCATGAGGCGAGCGGCTCCACCCAACGACCCAGCCCCCCCCATCTTCCTTCCTGCAGGAATCACAGCCTCACTCGACGGCTGACCTTTGCTCACCCCCTTCTTTCCAGCATCTTTCTTCTGGAGCTTCGACATTCCTCGTCTTCCTGATGACTTTCCACACCAACTCATTCACAAACTACCCCTGAAACCGGGCACAAAAGGCCAGAAACAAGAGACTCTAGCAGGGGCCACCCAATGTGCAACCTCCACCTACATGTCACCACTGGAAGATGCATGAGCTAGATGGAGGATTTATTTTTTCAAATGTTAAATCTGGATAATCAATAAATATGAAATATGTGTTCCACAGCAAGCTGCTGGACGGTATGGCTGTAATCTTGCCAGTGTTAAAGTGGAGAAAACTCTAGCTTATCCATGTCCTGATATCTGTCAAGCAGTGGTATAGCACAGCAATACCTGTGACAATGAAGAGTGATGATAAAGAGATAAGATTGGCGGTGACATAGGAACTGACATATACATGTACAGATGATTTTGCCATGGGATAGAATGTTGATGACAAATCTGGGCAGCACGGTAGTACAGTGGTTAGCACTATTACTCCACAGCGCCAGAGACACAAGTTCGATTCCTGACTTGGGTCACTGGCTGTGCAGTATGCACGTTCTCCCCGTGTCTGCGTGGGTTTCCTCCGGGTGCTCCAGTTTTCTCCCACAAGTCCCGCAAGACGTGCTGTTAGGTGAATTGGCCATTCTGAATTCTCCCTCTGTGTACCCGGACAGGCGCCGGAATGTGGCGACTAGGAGCTTTTCACAGTAACTTCACTGCAGTGTTCATGTAAGCCCACTTGTGACAATAATAAAGATTATTATTATTGTTGTTATTATTATTATGATTAAGTGAGCCAAGGTTGGAATCTTGGGCTATTTGTGACTGTAAGAAGACAATGTTGGGTAAAATCCAATGAGAGGAAACAGAGAATGGATTTGGGGAAATAGATGAAAAGATGTTTAAAACGAAAAAATAGTGTTTTTGTAAAAGACGAAGGAGCTGAAAGTCCTAACTTTTAAGTTGCTGGCCAATCAAAAGGAACACCACATTCATGTAAAACCACAAACCAAACCAAGCCTCTGGATTAAAAAGGCACTGAACATTGAGCTATTTGCCACATGATACTGTGCAAAACCCTTTACAATGTTTAAAGAAATTTGATATCCTTCAATAAATGACCACAATAATTAGTTTAAATTGAGGAGGAAAAGACACCTGGTACAAAACTAGTTTTGACTGGAGATAAACAAGGTGGTGAAGTTTCTAATACCTTGATTAAAATAGTTTTTCCTTGTCCTAATTTTCCAGCTCTTGCATTAGGTGAATCTTAGTCGCATATCTGATAATTACCCTAGATTTCTCTCCTATCCTTCATCGGGGCCTATAACGAAGGAGAAAGAGTTGAGCCCTGATCTTGCGGGCATGATGGAATCTGACTGAAGTTGAAAGCTGACACCATTGCTGGGGCAAAGCCGTGGCAAAGGATGTAACCATGGCAACTGTTTTCTTTCACTCAAGATATACTTTAAAGAGTGGGATAAAGCACTGTGACACTGCAGCTGTTGAAGTGTTGTGTAAATTACATAATCTCATTATTATTAAAGCAACTGTTAATTTGAGCTGATAAGTGTCTTCTAAATTACAAATATGTAGCCCGTAGGAAGTCTACTTGAGTGATTATTACATGGAAACAGACTTTTACAAAGGGGAAAAGCACAAGGGAAAGAAGCAACTTCAATTCATCTGCAAAAATCCACCTCCACTCAGAAATTAAAAGAAGCATTCTCAATTTAATTTGACAACAGTCTTAGTGCGTATTCGATTGTCAGTTTTGATAGAAGTATGTTTTTTAAATTGTTATTAACCTCCGAGTGATTTGCAGGTTTGAACCATGTGATTTACAGTAGATCTGCTCCATTAAAAATGTTGCCTATAAATATATGGGATATGATTAAACTCTTCTCCATTTGCGATAAGAAAATTAAATGTAGACAATAATGCACTGTTTCTTATTGTTTTCAACTCTTCTATACCTTTGTTGATATTACGTTTTCTGGTCTACTTGGCAACAGGAATGTGCCTGGAGCTGAGCCAAAACAAAGCGGAAATTTTAAAAATAGCTATCGTTCTTAAATGTGAAAATGTCTTAATTTTTCATTCACAGTAACGTTATTTTCAGTTTATAAGAAAGCATAGTATGTGGACTGGTGTTTAATGTTGCTTTAGGGGGCCACATACAGCATACTTTGTAGAAAACTGCATCATTGCATTTAACTGCGAATAAGGTCAATTTCTGATTTTTTACTGTTAACAAAATTCTTTTTTTAGGATGCACTTTAAGGAAGATTGCATCAACTGAATGCTGGAAGTACTGTACAGGCATGTACTTGCTGAACAAGAAAGTCAAAACGCATTGAATCTTCCTTAAAAGCCATCAACTGGACTTAGTCTAGTGTCTTTCCCAGTCTACAAAAAAGTTCCCATTTGTGAAGTGTCTTGGGACATTACCTACCCAGAAAAGGTATCATATAAATCACTATAACTTTAGTTAACAATCCAACAACTTGTACTTTTATAATTCCTTTAATGTAGTAAAATGCCCCAGGGCAAGTCACAGAAGATCAAATAAAATTTGCCACTGACCGAGCCTTAGTATCTCTTTATATGACTCAGTGTAAAATCTTAACCCATGTAACAATTGTAACTTCCTCCACCTGGAACAAAGCTGGAAGCTCCCTTTTCCATATTAATAAGTGCTATGCAAGCTGTAAGGTTTAGGAAATGACCTGAAGGACATTTTTATGCAACTGTTTCTAAAGCTTCAAGAGGGTTGACTAGCTGTATTATCATTTATATATTTAAAATGATTGAATAAATGTTCCCCTCACTTTCTGGGCAATAACTTAGTTGAGATGATCACTTGGCGATTATAGAAAGTTCCACCATTGCTCACTAACAATAACTGCATCAAGATGTACACTCAGCAGAATTCAGGCCACCACACTGCCCATGGACAGCAACATTCAGACTTCCCTCACTCCCTATCAAGCAGGAATCTGGTGATCAGGTACACCTCCTACGGCCCCCCTCCCTACCACCACCACCCCCCACCCCCACAACACCCCAGATCCACCACCAACTGAATAGAAACACAACCATCATCTTCCACCCACTGAACATTCACAATGAGACCAAACACATTTCTCCTTTCCCAATTATCTGCCTTCAGGGTACTGGCATCACTGAGCAGCAGTCAGGAAACAAATCTCTCTCTCTGAGAATGAGCATGAGAATCTAATCCACCCCCACTGACCAGACATCCCACAAGCCCCAATAAACAGAAATATCTTCAGCATGGCTAACTCCCCCAAGAAGGAAGGCACTCCCCCCTTCACTTGCTGAAATTTAGCAATCATTTCTCCCTTCAGCAGCCCCCCCCCCGCCCCTTTACACACCAACATATAAATTAACTTATAGCACCCCAACCCCATCCCTTTCATCTCTATCCACAATAACGACCTTGCACTTACTACAAAATAGGACCTGGCTCAGTGTCAAATATCCCTTTACTGTCCTCTATTGTTCTCTCTTTTTCACTCCTTCTTCGTGTTTATTCCTTTCTTTTCTCCCATTCTCTCTTCCCCCGACCCTACTCATCCGTAAACCTCCTTTTCCCTTCTTTTTTCTCTACTGTTTTCTCTCCTTCCCATATAACACCCTTATCCCCTCTCCCCAGATCCTCTCCCTCATTTGCTCCAGTAATCTTTCTAATGGGCAGCAGGGTCGCATAGTGGTTAGCACTGTGGCTTCACAGTGCCAAGGTCCCAGGTTCGAGTCCCCGCTGGGTCACTGTCTGTGCGGAGTCTGCACGTTTTCCCCATGCCTGCGTGGGTTTCCTCCGGGTGCTCCGGTTTCCTCCCACAGTCGAAAGATGTGCAGGTTAGGTGGATTGGCCATGCTAAATTGCCCTTAGTGTCCAGAAAGGTTAGGAGGGGTTATTGGGTGAGGGGGGATAGGGTGGAAATGAGGGCTTAAGTGGGTCGGTGCAGACTCGATGGGCTGAATGACCTCCTTATGTACTGTATATTCTACATTCTATGTTCTATGTAATCTCTATGTAATCTGTTTAATTTACTGGTCTTGCCATGTGTAATGCCATTGGAGATTCGACTGGTCAACTTGAGATTTTGAAGGACAAGAGGATGAATTGTTGCAGCAGAATATTTTATTTGGTTGATGCCAAAGCACATTTATACAAAGTTAGCTACCTACTTAGCTATCCAGCAGAGGGCAGTAGAGCGGAGATGCTGATTGGCTGTTGCGGGGGAAATCTGCATACGCCGTTGTGCTCACCCTGGCTTGAAAGTGGTTTGTGGAGGAGCTGTTATCAAGTGACACATAAACCCCAACCCTCCCTACCCCCTCCTCTAACCAAAAAAAAACAACCGCTGTAAAGATCAAAAGGAAGGCTCGAGGGCAGGTAGAAGTAGAAAGAAGTTGAACAGTGACGTCACGGCCTGCAGGTAAGGGATTGGCTGGTGACAGGTAAGTAGTTTTTCTTTTCTTTTCCCTCAGGTGTTATTGTGCAGGGCGCAGAGGTTGCTGAGTGAGTGCTTGCTGAGAAGGGGACTGAATAACAGGTAAGCTCTTTCTTTCTTTTTCTTTTTTTATCTAGAGGGGATGGCAGGGAAGGCAGTGCAATGTTCCTCCTGCAGAAAGTTTGAGGTGAGGGACACCGTCAGTGTCCCTGCTGATTTCATCTGTGGGAAGTGCACCTATCTCCAGCTCCTCATAAACCGTGTTTGGGAACTGGAACTGGAGCTGGATGAGCTTCGGATCATTCGGGAGGCAGAGGTGGTCATAGATAGAAGCTTCAGGGATGTAGTTACTCCGAAGAATAAAGATAGATGGGTGATGGTGAGAGGGGCTGGGAGGAAGCAGTCAGTACAGGGATCCCCTGTGATCGTTCCCCTTGGTAACAAGTATACCGCTTTGGATGCTGTTGGGGGGGGGGGTACTTACCAGGGGTAAGCCATGGGGTACAGGCTTCTGGCACAGAGTCTGTCCCTGTTGCTCAGAAGCAAAGGGGAGAGAGGAGTAGAGCATTAGTCATTGGAGACTCCATAGTTAGAGGGATAGATAGGAGATTCTGTGGGAACGAGAGAGACTCGCGGTTGGTGTGTTGCCTCCCAGGTGCCAGGGTCCGTGATGTCTCGGGTCGTGTTTTCGGGATCCTTAAGGGGGAGGGGGAGCAGCCCCAAGTCGTGGTCCACATAGGTACCAACGACATCGGTAGGAAAAGGGATAGGGATGTAAGGCAGGAATTCAGGGAGCTAGGGTGGAAACTTAGATCTAGGACAAACAAAGTTATTATCTCTGGGTTGTTACCCGTGCCACGTGATAGCGAGATGAGGAATAGGGAGAGAGAGGAGTTGAACACGTGGCTACAGGGATGGTGCAGGAGGGAGGGTTTCAGATTTCTGGATAATTGGGGCTCATTCTGGGGTCGGTGGGACCTCTACAAATGGGATGGTCTACACCTGGACCAGAGGGGTACCAATATCCTGGGGGGGAAATTTGCTAATGCTCTTCGGGAGTGTTTAAACTAGTTCAGCAGGGGTTGGGGAACCTGAATTGTAGCTCCAGTATACAGGAGGTTGAGAGTAGTGAGGTCATGAGTAAGTTTTCAAAGTTGCAGGAGTGTACCGGCAGGCAGGAAGGTGGTTTAAAGTGTGTCTTCTTCAATGCCAGGAGCATCCGGAATAAGGTGGGTGAACTTGCGCCATTGGTTGGTACCTGGGACTTCGATGTTGTGACCATTTCAGAGACGTGGATAGAGCTGGGACAGGAATGGTTGTTGCAGGTGCTGGGGTTTAGATATTCCAGTAAGCACAGGGAAGGTGGTAAAAGAGGGGGTGGGGTGGCATTGTTAGTCAAGGACAGTATTACAGTGCCAGAAAGGACGTTTGATGAGGACTCGTCTACTGAGGTAGTATGGGCTGAGGTTAGAAACAGGAAAGGAGAGGTCACCCTGTTAGGGGTTTTCTATAGGCCTCCGAAAAGTTCCAGAGATGTCGAGGAAAGTATTGTAAAGATGATTCTGAATAGGAGCAAAAGCAACAGGGTAGTTGTTATGGGGGTCTTTAACTTTCCAAATATTGACTGGAAAAGCTATAGTTCGAGTACTTTAGATGGGTCCGCTTTTGTACAATGTGTGCAGGAAGGTTTCCTGACACAGTATGTAGATAGGCCAACGAGAGGCGAGGCCATATTGGATTTGGTACTGAGTAATGGACCAGGACAGGTGTTAGATTTGGAGGTAGGTGAGCACTTTGGTGATAGTGACACAATTCGATTACGTTTGCTTTAGTGATGGAAAGGGATAGGTATATACCGCAGAGCAAGAGTTACATCTGGGGGAAAGGCAATTATGATGCGATGAGGCAAGACTTAGGATGCATCAGATGGAGAGGAAAACTGCAGAGGATGGGCACAACGGAAATGTGGAGCTTGTTCAAGGAACAGCTACTGCGTGTCCTTGATAAGTATGTACCTGTCAGGCAGGGAGGAAGTGGTCGAGCAAGGGAACCGTGGTTTACTAAAGCAGTCGAAACACTTGTCAAGAGGAAGAAGGAGGCTTATGTAAATATGAGACATGAAGGTTCAGTTAGGACACTCAAGAGTTACAAGTTAGCTAGGAAGGACCTAAAGAGAGAGCTGAGAAGAGCCAGGAGGGGACATGAGAAGTCTTTGGCAGGTAGGATCAAGGATAACCCTAAAGCTTTCCATAGATATGTCAGGAATAAACAAATGACTAGGGTAAGAGTAGGGCCAGTCAAGGACAGTAGTGGGAAGTTGTGCTTGGAGTCCGAGGAGATAGAAGAGGTGCTAAATGAATATTTTTTGTCAGTATTCACACAGGAAAAAGACAATGTTGTCGAGGAGAATATTGAGATTCAGGCTACTAGACTAGAAGGACTTGAGGTTCATAAGGAGGAGGTGTTAGCAATTCTGGAAAGTGTGAAAATAGATAAGTCCCCTGGGCCGGATGGGCTTTATCCTAGGATTCTCTGGGAAGCTATGGAGGAGATTGCTGAGTCTTTGGCTTTGATCTTTCAGTCACCTTTGTCTATAGGAATAGTGCCAGAAGACTGGAGGAAAGCAAATGTTGTCCCCCTTGTTCAAGAAGGGGAGTAGAGACAACCCCGGTAACTACAGTGAGCCTTACTTCTGTTGTGGGCAAAATCTTGGAAAGGTTTATAAGAGATAGGATGTATAATCATCTGGAAAGGAATAATTTGATTAGAGATAGTCAACACGGTTTTGTGAAGGGTAGGTCGTGCCTCACAAACCTTATTGAGTTCTTTGAGAAGGTGACCAAACAGGTGGATGAGGGTAAAGCAGTTGATGTGGTGTATGTGGATTTCAGTAAAGCGTTTGATCAGGTTCCCCACAGTAGGCTACTGCAGAAAATACGGAGGCATGGGATTCAGGATGATTTAGCAGTTTGTATCAGAAATTGGCTAGCTGGAAGAAGACAAAGGGTGGTGGTTCATGAGAAATGTTCAGACTGGAGTCCAGTTACTAGTGGTGTACCACAAGGATCTGTTTTGGGGCCACTGCTGGTTGTCATTTTTATAAATGACCTGGAGGAGGGCGTAGAAGGATGGGTGAGTAAATTCGCAGATGACACTAAAGTCGGTGGAGTTGTGGACAGTGCGGACGGATGTTACAATTTACAGAGGGACATAGATAAGCTGCAGCACTGGGCTGAGAGGTGGCAAATGGAGTTTAATGCAGAAAAGTGTGAGGTGATTCATTTTGGAAGGAATAACAGGAAGGCAGAGTACTGGGCTAATGGTAAGATTCTTGGCAGTGTGGATGAGCAGAGAGATCTCGGTGTCCATGTACATAGATCCCTGAAAGTTGCCACCCAGGTTGAGAGGGTTGTTAAGAAGGCGTACGGTGTGTTAGCTTTTGTTGGCAGAGGAATTGAGTTTCGGAGCCATGAGGTCATGTTGCAGCTGTACAAAACTCTGGTGCGGCCGCATTTGGAGAATTGCGTGCAATTCTGGTCGTCGCATTATAGGAAGGATGTGGAAGCATTGGAAAGGGTGCAGAGGAGATTTACCAGAATGTTGCCTGGTTATGGAAGGAAGATCTTATGAGGAAAGACTGAGGGACTTGAGACTGTTTTCGTTAGAGAGAAGAAGGTTAAGAGGTGACTTAATTGAGGCATACAAGATGATCACAGGATTAGACAGGGTGGACAGTGAGAGCCTTTTTCCTCGGATGGTGATGACAAGCACGAGGGGACATAGCTTTAAATTGAGGGGAGATAGAGATGAAATGAATGAATGAATGAAAATCGCTTATTGTCACAAGTAGGCTTCAAATGAAGTTACTGTGAAAAGCCCCTAGTCGCCACATTCCGGCGCCTGTTCGGGGAGGCTGGTACGGGAATTGAACCGTGCTGCTGGCCTGCCTTGGTCTGATTTCAAAGCCAGCAAATTAGCCCTGTGCTAAACCAGCCCCAGATGGTTTATATAAGACAGGCATCAGAGGTAGGTTCTTTACTCAGCGAGTAATAAGGGCGTGGGATGCCCTGCCTGCAACAGTAGTGGACTCGCCAACACTAAGGGCATTCAAATGGTCATTGGATAGACATATGGACGATAAGGGAATAGTGTAGATGGGCTTTAGAGTGGTTTCACAGGTCGGCGCAACATCGAGGGCCGAAGGGCCTGTACTGTGCTGTAATGTTCCATGTTCTATTTTCCCATCTTGAAGCAGTGTTTATAATTTTGGCCTATTAAAATTCGCATGATGATTTATGGCCACGGTATGATATTGGCTACGATTCTGAACCAGCAATTCAGAGGTCATGAGTTCAAATCCCACTGTAGAAAGTTGAATACAATAAATTATTAAAGCTTCTGGTTGTTGTAAATGCCAACTGTTCATAAATGCCCTTGATGGAAGGAGCCTGCCATCCCTACCCAATTTATTTTACATATGACTCCAGTACAAGTCTCCATAGTTCATTGTCAGTGCCCTCGGAAGTGACCCGATGGGCCACTCAGGTGTAAAAATAGATCGATGTCACTGTTCCAGCTTCATATTTCGGGAATCGTTAAATTTAGTCATGCCAATATTACAATTTTCTGAGGTCAAATTTTAAAAATGATTTTTGGGACTATGATGCTCCACAGGGATAACCAATTCTGTCTTTTATTCCAGTCTTATCAGTTGCTTTCAGTTTTTGAACCGTCCATGAAAACAATAGAAGGACATCCATCACAATTGGGTGGGTCTGAAATCCAGTATCTCGGAGACCAAGTGTCTTAAAATCAAAACCAGCACAGTTCCATCAGATGCAAGTACAAGAATTCATAACTGGGAGGTTTTTTTTGATATAAATTTAGAGTACCCAATTCTTTTTTTCCCCAAGATGTGGAGATGCTGCCGTTGGACTGGGGTGGGCACAGTAAGAAGTCTTACAACACCAGGTTAAAGTCCAACAGGTTTATTTGGAATCACAAGCTTTCAGAGCGTAGCTCCTTCATCAGGTGAGTGAAGTGGTAAGTTACACAAACACAGCATATATAGACAAAGCCAATGATGCAAGATGATACTTTGAATGCGAGTCTTTGCAGGTAATTAAATCTTTACAGGTCCAGACGGTGCGACTGGAGAGAGGGATAATCACACGTTAAAGAAGTGTGAATTGTCTCAAGCCAGGACAGTTGGTAGGGGATTGAATGTAGTGCGACGGGAGTCCAAGATCCCGGTTGAGACCCTATTCATGTGTGCGGAACTTGGCTATGAGTTTCTGCTCGGCGATTCTGCGTTGTCGTGCATCCTGAATGCCGCCTTGGAGAACGCTTACCCGAAGATCAGAGGCTGAATGCCCTTGACTGCTGAAGTGTTCCCCAACTGGAAGGGAACATTCCTGCCTGGTGATTGTCGCACGATGTCCATTCATCCATTGCGGCAGCGTCTGCATGGTCTCACCAATGTACCACGCTTCGGGACATCCTTTCCTGCAGCGTATGAGGTAGACAACATTGGCCAAGTCGCACGAGTATGTACCGCGTACCTGATGGGTGGTGCTCTCACGTGTAATCGTGGTATCCATGTCGATGATCTGGCAATTTCCAATTAAGGGGCAATTTAGAGTGGCCAATCCACCTACTATGCACGTCTTTGGGTTGTGGGGGTGAGACCCGTGCAGAAATGGGGAGAATGTGCAAACTCCACATGGACAGTGATCTGGGGCTAGGATCGAACCTGTGCTGTCCTATAACTGAGAGTTATGACTAATGAGCAAGATACATATATAAGAGAACTTAAAAATAACTGGTGGCACTCTCATCTCCAACTCCGATATTGTGGTTTGAACTCCATCCAGAGAGAGAGAGGCTAGAGATGTAACCTAGCCTGGTGCCTCAGTATAATATTGGTATCGCCCTCACCTTTGCTCCCTTGAGTCCAAGGGACATAGATATGCAAGACAATGTGTTATGTATCTGGGAATACGTTCTCGCTGGTTCTGCATCAAGTGATGTGTAGTGACATCAGCAGAGTGTTTGCGCGGGCTTTGAGAAACACCCTTAATAAACCTCTCATCGCGTTTTACAAGAATCCCGAGTGTGGGCATCTCCATACCTTTTCTCTTTGCGGAAACAAATAAATATAACCGGAGAGAAAACTGGTGGCGGTGATTGAGGCAGAAGGCTCGCTAGAAACACGATTTTCGTTGACTAATTGTGGGACAGCATTGGGAACAATGGAAGATTTTCGGGACTGGACTCGCAGCCACACAGGCATCGGGAGAAGCAATGCCTTCGGTGTGAAGGTTCAGCAAAAAGTTTTCGACAGCAACTGTGAGTAAGAAGACCGACAGTCGGGGAAGACTTACTTGTGTTGATGTGAGTGGGGTCTGGGCTGCAGCGACCGTGCACATGGTGAAGCTATATGGAGAATGGAGATTTGGGGTAATGGAGATTTTGAAGTCTGCCGACTCTTCAGGGGCCACTACTCGGTAGAAAAGTCAAAATATTCAGGCATAAAAGGGAAAACATTCCTAGTTGTTTGTTCAAGGGACAGTTTGTGCCAGAATTTCTAGCACAGTTGAAAGGGAAGAAGTGTAGACCCTAGGAGCCACGATCCAAAAATGGTGGGGAATGGTGGTGTTTAATGAGAATTATGAAACATGGAATTCATATGAAGAAAGGTTACAATTGTTTTTAATAGCTAATCAGACATCGGAGGACCTAAAGGATGCAACATTTCTCAGCTTAGTTGGCCGTAAAACGTTTAAGCTGCTGTAGAATCTTGTTCACCCGGTAAAACCAGGAGACAAATCCTTCAGTGAATTAATGAAAATATTAGTGGGACATTTCTCTCCTAAAACATTATTGATTGCAGAAAGGCTCTGATTCCACCTTTGTAGTGAGGAAGAAGGTGGGTCATTTTACAATTTATAGTGTTTTTAAGGAGATTAGCTAAATATTTTGAATTTGGTATAACACTTGATACTCCACGAGACAGGTTGGTTTGTGGATTGCACAGTGATGCAATTCAGAAGAAGCTGCTTACTGTATGTGATTTAACCTAAACACTATTGTTGCCACATCTATGGAGCTTGCAACAAGAGAAGCTTCGCAGTTAGGGGCTGGAGTATAGATCCACAAAATGGACACCACAAGGAAAAGGGCTGTAATGGTGCAACCATGTCACCATTGTGCCTAGGTTGGACACTTAGCGGGGGAATGCTTGAATCAATCAAATACATGCAAGACTATAGGAAGAAGGACCATATTGCCAAAGTAAGTTGGGCTCAGAACAATTCTTCCACACCAAGAAATGCAAGAAGAGCAAAACAAGTACACAATCTAGTCATGCCTACGAATTAATGCCTGAGACAATTTATCACTAATGCCTGAGACAATTTATCAACAAAAGCTGAAGCATCTGCCTTTGAAACCATCAAATGTGATCCTAAAGACATACACCAAAGAGGTTGGACCATTGAAAGGATGCAATATTGTGAAAGTAGAAGCAAATGGGCAGGCGGTAAATTTGCCTTTTCACATTGTGCGAGGAAACCTTCCTACTCTATTTGGCGCAGCATGGTTGGCAAAGATTTGGCTGAACTGGGAAACAGTCAATCAATTTGTAGATTCAAAGAGCAGCTTGCAACAACTTATGAAGAGGTATCATAGAATTTATAGTGCAGTAGGAGGCTATTCGGCCCATCGAGTCTGCGCCGGCCGGCTCTTGGAAAGAGCACCCGACCCAAGGTCAACACCTCCACCCTATCCCCATAACCCAGTAACCCCACCCAACACTAAGGGCAATTTATCATGGCCAATCCACCTAACCTGCACGTCTTTGGACTGTGGGAGGAAACCGGAGCACCCGGAGGAAAGGACTTGATGGCCCCCTTCTGCACTGTAGATATTCGATGGAACTGCTTTGGAACCTAAAAATCAAGCCAGACAGCACACCCAAATATCTCAAATCTAGAACAATACCAAATGCCATCAAGTCTAAAGTTGAAGAAGAACTTGAAAGATTTGTAAGGCCAGGAGTCATTGAACCTATTGCTACAAGTGATTGGGTGACACTAATCATTCCTGTGTTAAAACATGATGGCTCGGTGATAATTTGTGGTGATTTTAAAACTGCTATTAACCCAGATTTGTTTGTAGATCATTATCCACTGCCATTGATTGAAGATTTGTTTGCTGGACTTTCTGGAAGACAAAAATTTAGTAAAGTTGATCTTTGACAGGTGAATCTGGATGCCAAATCAGAGGCATTACTTACCACCATGACGCACAAAGGTCTGTTTTGTTACAGAAGACTTCCTTTTGGAATAACATTGGCGCCTGCTCTTTTTCAAAGATCAATGGATCAAATTCTAAGTGGATTAAATGGAGTGCAATGTTATTTAAATCACATACTCATCACTGGATTCTAGTGAACAGGAACACTTGACGAATTTGAATGTTACCCTGAAGTAATGACAAAGTCACGTGAGAGTTAAGAGGAAAAGTGTGACATTTTTCAAGTCATCCATAAATTACTTTGGTCATATCATTGACAAAGGCAGTTTATACGAAGAACCAAAGAAAATGTCAGCAATCTTAGAAGCACCACGTCCTCAAAATGTGACACAATTAAACAAAAACAGAAAATACTGGACAATCAGCAGGTCTGACAGCATCTGTGGAGAGAGAAGGGAGCTAACATTTCGAGTCTGGATGACTCTTGTAAAGCTAGAGAAAACTGGAAATGGGGTCAGATTTATACTGTTGTGGAGGGGGCATGGAGCAGTGGGGCTGGATAGAGGGCTAGCGATAGGTGGAGGTTGAAAAACATGACATGGACCTGCGGTTAGATTGGCAGTGGGTATGCCGCATGCACCCACATGGCCCTGAAGGGGTCCTGACAAGATTTCCATCGGTATTCTAGGATGACTTGGGCACCATTAAAGGGGCTATGGCCTGAATAAGCGTGGACCTGATTGCTCAGCTGCACTACTTCCACTCCCGACCTGTTTGTATGCCTTACGACCCAAGTAATCGCTGAATTGGACGGGATGGAGAATTTAGGCATCATACACCCGGTGCAGTTCTCCGACTGCATGGTGGCGGTTGTCCCGGTCATGAAGCTGGATGGATCACTGCGCTTATGTGGTGTCCATAAGATTACTGTCAACTGAGTGCCTCGACTGGACCGTTATCCGATCCCTAGGATTGAGGATCTTTACGCGAAGCTCAGCGAAGGCCACATGTTTACGAAACTCAACATGCGTCATGCTTACCTCCAGTTGGTACTGGCCCCCAAGTCCAGAAGCTTTGTAACCATGAACACGCACAGGGGGCTACATGAATACAATCGCCAGCCCTTTGGGGTTTACTCCACACGCGAAATATTCTAGCGCACAATGGAGAATAGCCTGCGAGGCCTACCTTGCGTGGCGGTCTATCAGGACGACGCCCTAATCACTGACTCATCCAACCAGGAGCACCTGCAAACTCTGGCCGAGGTACTGAGGAGTTTTGAGGAGGCTGGTGTCCGCCTCTAGCAAGGTAATGTCTCTTCAACACTGCCAGAGTAACGTACCTCGGCTACCGCATAGACCGCCACGGGTTGCACCCGGTGGAAGAAAAGGTATGGCCAATTCGGCAGGCTACTGTACCAGGTGGCCCAACAGAACTCCGATCATTGCAGGGCCTGATGAATTACTATAGCAAGTTCCTCCCACACCTCGCCACCACCTTAACTCCCCTCCACCATCTGTTAAAGATGGTGGAGTGATGGGGTTACAGGGATAGGGTGGGGGAGTAGGCCTAGATAGTGTGCTCTTTCAGAGGTTCAGTGCAGACTCGATGAGCTGAATGGCCTCATTCTGCACTGTAGGGATTCAAAGATTCTATGATTCTATGAAGGGGCAACACTGGGAGTGGGCCCGGGAACAGCAGGTGTCTTTAACCAAGGTGAAACAACAGCTCTCCTCATCAAGCCTGCTAACCCACTTTAACCCATCCCGAACCAGTCCTGTTGACCTGTGACGCTTCTCTGCATCGGGCCCATGCTGGCCCACACTATGGACAACGAATGAGAGTGTACCATCACCTTTGCATCACGAACGTTGGCCAACACAGAAAAGCGATATGCGCAGATCAAGAAGGAGGGTTTGGCCTTCGTGTTCAAGGTCATGAAATTTCACCAATGTGTCTATGGCATCACTTCACCGTTCTCACAGACCACAAGCCCCTGCTAGGCCTCTTCAAGGAAGATCGGGTGATTTCCACCCCCCTATTGCTTCCGCCCGCATCCAGCAATGAGCATTGCTGCTCGCAGCATGTGACTTTGTTTTGGTGGACCGCTCCGGTGCCAAGATTCCCCATGCCGACACGTTAAGCTGTCTGTCCCTGCCGACCAGGCCACCTACATCAGCGGCGGCAGGTGAGGTCATTGCCGCCCTCCAATTTATGGACCCATTACTGGTCACGGCATCCCACATCAGCGGGTGGACCCAGATTGATCCTCAGCTGTCCCGTGTCCATCACATGGTGCAGTATGGGACTCAGCACAGGGCTGTACCGCAGGACCTGGAGGCCGATACCACAAAGATGCAGGAGCTTAGCATAGAGGACAGCGAGAGGACGGCGTGCTCCTTTGTGGGTCCCGCGTGGTGGTCCCCAAACGTGGATGCGGCATGCTCCTGACTGACCTCCACAAAGGTAACACAGGTCTGCCCAAGATGGAAATGTTAGCTCGCAGCTATATTTCGTAGCCCAACATCAATGCGGACATCGAGCGAGTGGCCCAACGCTGCTGTCCAGTGTTGGGCATACCAGACGATGCCTCCTGCAGACCGCCTCACCCATGGGAATGGCCAGGTCGTTCGTGGTCTTGTCTCCATATAGATTTTGCAGGCCCTTTTGAGGTACACTGTTCTTGATCCTCGTCGATGTCCACTCAAAGTGGATGGAGGTCCTCAAGATACGGGCGACGTTAGCCCGGACCACCATAGAGAAACTCCGCCACATTTTCAGCATGCATGACATACCCGAGGTGCTGGTATTGGACAATGGTATGGCGTTTACAAGTGTGGAGTTTGCAGCATTTATGTCCACCAACAGGATCCGTCAAGTGAGGACCGCCCCATACCACCTGACTTTGAATGGTTAACCCGAACAGGCGGTGCAAACTTTTAAGCTTGGAATGAAAGAGCAGACATCGGGTTCCTGGGAGACCTGCTGAGCCAGGTTCTTATTCGGCTACCGGACAAGCCCGCATGCCACGGCGTGCATCGCGCCAGCTGAGTTGGTGATGGATCGTTGCTCCGCACCTGAAGAACCGCCGATCTCTGACTCGGAAACCGAGATGGACATTCTGCCACCACCGGAAGGCCTGTGTCGGCTCTCGTGGCCGCATCAGCAAAGCCACCACAGGCCAGGTACTCGCCACGCAAACACCACTGTCTGATGTATGCCTCCTGACACTTCAAGGTCTGTGCCTGAAAGCCGTCCACAGACGAAAGGGTCAAAATGGCTGGCGCACTTACCCATGGATGTGGACGTTGCTCTGGACTTTGCAGGGGAGGAGAGTTATAACCCTAATGGAGGTGCTGGGATCAGGACCATACTGTTTCCCAATACACCCTGGAGTATGAACTTCCCCTTTAAGGGTGGGGCTTCCCCTTAACAAGGAGAGCTTGAACTTATAAAAACCCCAGTCTGGGTGCAGGTTAGGGAAGGAGACCCTGACGGGAGTGGAGGAGTTTGGGATTTGTATTGTAATAAACCTTCATCGTGAATTTCTGCCTATCATCTATGCGTTCTGCTAACCGCGGATTCAACAATCACATAAAGCTCTCTCCTGCTCTGTGTCTAAAACTGTTCCCCATTCCACGATATTACCAAAGTGAGAATATAAGCCCCCAGCTTCTTTTCTGCATAGAAAACCATCTTCTTAAACACCTGCCCCTGTCCCCTCCACTCTCACCTCTAACAATGTGTGAGGAGGTCACAAATCTCTTTGTCTTTAGAACAAAGAACATAGATCATAGAAGATTACAGCGCAGTACAGGCCCTTCGGCCCTCAATGTTGCGCCGACCTGTGAAACCACTCTAAAGCCCACCTACACTATTCCCTTATCGTCCGTTTAAGATCAAGACATTTGATCAGCTGCTCTGGCTGGCTTTCTCCTTTCTCTAGACCACTGGACAAAATTCCTCTGAACTTCCCTCCAGCTCTCACACTCAACTCACAGCATTCTTTATTTACTCCTCCATCTCTCCTCATGCCCTCTCTGAGTTCAACCTGCCCATGGGACTCATCCCCTGCTCCCTCGACCCTATCCCCACTATGACCAGCTTTCCACCTTGGTTTCCATGTTAACTGATATTGTCAACAGTTTCTCTCTGTTTTACTGTCCTCTCCCCTTCAAATTTTCTAACATTCAAAAAAGCCATTGCATGATTCTCCCCAATCCTTGCAAACTACCACCCCATCTCAAATCTCCCTTTCCCTTCCAAAGCCTCCCAAATTCACATATATCTTACCCCAAATTACATGTTTGAATCTTTCCTATCAGGTTTTGAGTTCAGGAAGTGAAACAGCTCTTATTAGTAAAATCGTATGTGACAGGGACAACGGTAAACTATCCCTACTCATCCTTTTGGATCTGACTGCAGTTTTTGATACAGTTGACTAACTGTCAGCCTCCATATCTCCCGGCTGACATCCAGTTGGGTGGGGTTGCTCTCACCTGGTTCCAATTTTCACTCTCTAGTTATAGCTAGAGAATTATCTGCAAAGACTTCTCTTTCTCATTCCCACATGTTTACCTCCATTGTCCCCCAAGGACATATCATTGACCTCCACATCCCATTTAAATGTTGGCCCACAGCAACATCACTGAAAAATTCATTGTCAGTTTTCACATCCGTGCTGCCGATACCCAGTGCTACCCACCACCATCTCGTCTCGAAGGCTCTACATTATCAAACTACTTATACGACATCCAGAACTGAATGAGAATAAATGTACTCCATTTAAATAGTGGGACGATCAAAGACATTGTCTTCCGTCTCCAATAGAAGCTCCATTCCCTAGTTAACAACTTCATCTCTCTGCTTGGTAACTGCCTCAGACTGAACCAGACTCCTTGCAACCGAGGTTTCATATCTGATCCCAATGTAAGCTTCCAACCACATATCTGTGTCACTACCAAGACAGTCTCTATTTCCTCCTCTGTCACCTGACTCCTCTCCTCCTTCAGCTCAGCTGCTGCTGACACCCTCAATCTTTTGTTACCTATGAACTTGTCAATCCCAAGGCACTTCTAAATGGCTTTTCACATTCCAGTTCCCACAAAATTGAGGCCATTGAAAACTGTGTCCTCGCATAATGTCCTTACTTGCACCAAATCCCATTTACTCGCTTATGTACCTTGGCTCCCAGTTAAGCAATGCCTCAATTTAGAAATTCTCAATGCTGTTTTCAAATCCATAGTCTTGCCCCTTCCTATCTATGTCATGTCCTCCAGCCCCACAGCCCTCCAAAATATCAACATTCCTCGAATTCTGACCTCTCGAGCATCCCTGATTTTAATTGTTCCACCATTGGTAGCTGTGCCCTCCCTCAGCTGCCAGGGGCCTAAGCTCTAGAGTTCGCTCCATAAACCTCTCCAGCTCTGTACCTCTCTCTCTCTATTTCAGGTGATCCTTAAAACCTATCTCTTGGTAATCAAGCATTGGCCTTTACATCGGTTCTCGGTTCCCAGAGAATCGCCGGGCCCGATTTCGGCGTGAACGGTGTGGGGCTGCGGAGAATCCAGCCCATGGTGTTGTTGTTGAAGGAGTTACATTGTTGGAGCTGTTATCATTCAAACATTGGGCCATAACGTCCACAGAGTGATGTAGAGAGAGCAGGGTTTAGGTCTCAGAGGTTGGTTCGAGAGGGGTGAAGGCACGGGCCTGGAGTTTGGGTTCAAAGGGTGCAGTTGGCGGGTCAGATTAGGTTGTGAGGATCGGGTACGGGGATGGGGAATGATTGGGGGATACTTCGTCGGGCCAATGGCTTGGATTGGCGGGGTGAGGGAGTTCCATGTGGTTAGGAGTTGGGGATATTGGGAGTCCTATGGGTGGGAACTGAAGAACATAGATTGGGGGCGGATGTTTGAGGGCAAATCAACATCTGACATGTGGGAGGCTTTCAAGTGGCAGTTGAAAGGAATTCAGGACCGGCATGTTCCTGTGAGGAAGAAGGATAAATACGGCAATTTTCGGGAACCTTGGATGACGAGAGATATTGTAGGCCTCGTCAAAAAGAAAAAGGAGGCATTTGTCAGGGCTAAAAGGCTGGGAATAGACGAAGCCTGCGTGGAATATAAGGAAAGTAGGAAGGAACTTAAGCAAGGAGTCAGGAGGGCTAGAAGGGGTCACGAAAAGTCATTGGCAAATAGGGTTAAGGAAAATCCCAAGGCTTTTTACACGTACATAAAAAGCAAGAGGGTAGCCAGGGAAAGGGTTGGCCCACTGAAGGATAGGCAAGGGAATCTATGTGTGGAGCCAGAGGAAATGGGCGAGGTACTAAATGAATACTTTGCATCAGTATTCACCAAAGAGAAGAAATTGGTAGATGTTGAGTCTGGAGAAGGGTGTGTAGATAGCCTGGGTCACATTGAGATCCAAAAAGACGAGGTGTTGGGTGTCTTAAAAAATATTAAGGTAGATAAGTCCCCAGGGCCTGATGGGATCTACCCCAGAATACTGAAGGAGGCTGGAGAGGAAATTGCTGAGGCCTTGACAGAAATCTTTGGATTTTCGCTGTCTTCAGGGGATGTCCCGGAGGACTGGAGAATAGCCAATGTTGTTCCTCTGTTTAAGAAGGGTAGCAAGGATAATCCCGGGAACTACAGGCCGGTGAGCCTTACTTCAGTGGTAGGGAAATTACTGGAGAGAATTCTTTGAGACAGGATCTACTCCCATTTGGGAGTACTAATGGACGTATTAGTGAGAGGCAGCACGGTTTTGTGAAGGGAAGGTCGTGTCTCACTAACTTGATAGAGTTTTTCGAGGAGGTCACTAAGATGATTGATGCAGGTAGGGCAGTGGATGTTGTCTATGTGGACTTCAGTAAGGCCTTTGACAAGGTCCCTCATGGTAGACTAGTACAAAAGGTGAAGTCACACGGGATCAGGGGTGAGCTGGCAAGGTGGATACAGAACTGGCTAGGCCATAGAAGGCAGAGAGTAGCAATGGAAGGATGCTTTTCTAATTGGAGGGCTGTGACCAGTGGTGTTCCACAGGGATCAGTGCTGGGACCTTTGCTCTTTGTAGTATATATAAATGATTTGGAGGAAAATGTAACTGGTCTGATTAGTAAGTTTGCAGACGACACAAAGGTTGGTGGAATTGCGGATAGTGATGAGGACTGTCGGAGGATACAGCAGGATTTAGATTGTTTGGAGACTTGGGCGGAGAGATGGCAGATGGAGTTTAATCCAGACAAATGTGAGGTAATGCATTTTGGAAGGTCTAATGCAGGTAGGGAATATACAGTGAATGGTAGAACCCTCAAGAGTATTGAAAGTCAAAGAGATCTAGGAGTACAGGTCCACAGGTCATTGAAAGGGGCAACACAGGTGGAGAAGGTAGTCAAGAAGGCATACGGCATGCTTGCCTTCATTGGCCGGGGCATTGAGTATAAGAATTGGCAAGTCATGTTGCAGCTGTATAGAACCTTAGTTAGGCCACACTTGGAGTATAGTGTTCAATTCTGGTCGCCACACTACCAGAAGGATGTGGAGGCTTTAGAGAGGGTGCAGAAGAGATTTACCAGAATGTTGCCTGGTATGGAGGGCATTAGCTATGAGGAGCGGTTGAATAAACTCGGTTTGTTCTCACTGGAACGAAGGAGGTTGAGGAGAGACCTGATAGAGGTATACAAAATTATGAGGGGCATAGACAGAGTGGATAGTCAGAGGCTTTTCCCCAGGGTAGAGGGGTCAATTACTAGGGGGCATAGGTTTAAGGTGAGAGGGGCAAGGTTTAGAGTAGATGTACGAGGCAAGTTTTTTACGCAGAGGGTAGTGGGTGCCTGGAACTCGCTACCGGAGGAGGTGGTGGAAGCAGGGACGATAGTGACATTTAAGGGGCATCTTGACAAATACATGAATAGGATGGGAATAGAGGGATACGGACCCAGGAAGTGTAGAAGATTGTAGTTTAGTCGGGCAGCATGGTCGGCACGGGCTTGGAGGGCCGAAGGGCCTGTTCCTGTGCTGTACATTTCTTTGTTCTTTGTTCTTTGGGTGTTCAGGGGAAGCTGGGAATACCCCAAGGGTTATTAATTGGGGGGGGAGGAGTCAGGAATGTGGAGGTTGTCCCATATGGAGCTTGTTTTGGATGCTTAAAATAGTTATGCTGAAGTTAGAAGTGGCTTCCTTTCTTCTACTCTTTCAGAATAACTATTGGTGTAAAGCTGGCAGAAATAACCAAATTTGGTGATTTAAATTGCTTTGTCGGATGGTTCCAGTGCCCTTTGCCACATAGGAAGACTGCCAGGCCTAGCCGGGCAGCCTCCTTGCGGGCTTTGGGGACCCTCCTAATTTGGCGTCTGGAGGATAGCAGCAAGGTCCACCACCTCAGGAACCATCCCCCCTGCCTTCGAACCAGAAGGGCAGTTATGAACGGGCGTCTGCCGACAGACGAGTTCCGCTGAACTGGCATCTGGGACCTTAACAAGTCTCGGCAGACAAACTAGTTCCTCTGAACTAGCGTCTGGCCAATAGCGAGTCTCTATGGGCAAGTCCTCAGAGGTTTCTGCTGAAAGGGCGTGGGGCCGAGGAATTTTTTTTCGGGCTGACAAACAACATTTAACAAACTTACAAGCAACGTAAAACATGCGGCAGGTTCCATCAGAAAGGACACCACTTCTCCCAAGCGGTTCCTTTAAAACATCAGCTGGACACCTCAGTTATTGGTTGCGAACAGGGTCGCAAAGGGGTTCTCGTTTTGGGAGTCAGACTCAAGGTTGTCATCTTCTCCCAGGTGCCAAACTCTTGAATGTATTAAGGTTGATAGGGCTGCATGGTGTGATTTGGGGTCGCTCTCGTCGTTTCGGACGGGTCTGTATGAGTTGTCTCTGTGCCAATAGGTGGTGTCTAGTTGTGTGGGGACGGAATCGGGGTTGTCATTGTGGGTCGGTGGTCGGTGGTGGGGTTTGTTTAGGAAAGTGATCATGAAGGGATCACCAGGATCGTAGTCGGATTCGCTGGGTGTGAGTCCTGTTGCATGGGGATAGTAGGGAGGCGTGCTGTGGCTATCGTCCGAGTCACAGTCGCTGTCTCTGCTGCTGCAGTTGGTGGACGTTCCGGGGCGGAGTGTATATTTCGGGGGTGGAGTCGAGGTTGAGTCCCTGGCTGGGCTGGACGTGTTGGGGGATGGTAGGGTTACGTTGCTGTGGGCGGGGCGAGGTCTGCTGCATCGAGCATGACGTGGTGTGAGTGGTTAGACTGTGTTCCATATGCCTTCAGCTGGTTGATATGGAACCACGCAGTCTTACCGTTGGGATACTTTATCTTGTATACAGAAGGGCTTACTTTGTCCGCAATGGAGTACGGACCCAAGTACTTTGGTGACAGGAATGTGCTGGGGTTGTATACGGAGAGCATGACTTGCTGTCCTATACTGTAGTCAGCCGCATGCACTGTCTTGTTGAAACAAGCCGTGCTCTGTATCTTTCTGGTGCCCAATTTCACTGCGGCTGCTAGCTGAGCCGTTTTAACATATTCCACTAATTGTTCTACTGCTTTCTCGTGTGTGAGGGCCATCACTTCGGGGCTGGTCAAGTCCAAACCTAATAAAAATTCTGTGCCTTTCATGGGGCATCCGGCCATGAGGGTGTGTGGGGTGTAACCTGTGGAAGTTGAAATTGTATTACGCAAAAACATCAGCGCAAAGGGGAGGACTGAGTCCCAAGCGGTGTTGTTTTGCTGGTCCATTTTTCTGAGGGTGGATTTTAGGGTCCGATTCATGCGCTCCACGATACCACTCGACTGTGGGTGGTATGCAATGTGGAATTTTTGGGTGATGCGAAATATCGTGAGGAGGTTCTGCATGACACGCCCCGTAAAATGGGAACCTTGGTCTGATTCAATGCTGCGGGGGAGTCCCCATCTCGTAAAGATGTGGTGGGTCAAAATCTTGGCTGTGGTTTTTGCCTTGTTTGTTCTGGCTGGGAATGCTTCCACCCATTTTGTAAACGTGTCTATCACCACGAGTACATATTTATAGCCATTCCTGCAAGGGGGCAATGGTCCTATAAAATCAATCTGGAGGTTAGTCCAGGGGCCATTAACGGGTCGGGTGTGGCTAAACTCAGCCTTTTTGGCATATCTGGCCGGATTATTCTGCGCACAGATAAGACAATTCTCGATGTAGTGATTTACATCGTCCTTTAAGTTCGGCCACCAACAAAGCTGCTTGAGGTGGGCTGTAGTGGGATTGATTCCCTGATGTCAATGACCGTCATGGATTAAACAAATCAGTTGATTCCTGTCCTGTTCAGGAACCACATAAAGGGTGTCTTTTAACACCACACCGTCATGTGTGGTCAGAGCATTATTAAATCTCTCATAGGGTGCTGGATAGTTTCCTTTTACAATCTCCCTGAGATTGCTGTTCTGCTTCTGGGCCTCCACTAGATCCTCGATCTTTGTCTGTGAGACCTGAACTGCACTCACTGGTGCGCTTTCGGGGGGTGTCCAAAAATATCCATGCCTGGAACCTGCTTTAGCCAGTGCGCCGGCTTACACATTTCCAGGGGGGGTGAGGAACGATGGTGACTACGAACCTTGACTATCCCAAAAGTCCTGTTCTGTGCTCTCTCTAAAATGTGACGTAGCAATGGGGCTGAGGGGAGGGGTTTTCCGTCTGCGGAAACAAATCCTCTTGCTTTCCACAGGGGCAGGAATTCCATAAGGCTGTTGCAGACATAGAGGCTGTCCGAGTATATGTCTGCTGGGCTGGGGAAGGAATCTGAGTGTTCCACTATATATGCGATGGTGACAAGCTCTGCTGCCTGCGCCTAAGTGGCCTGGAAGTTTTAATGATATTTCCTCTAGGGCACGTCCCTGCGCGTCCTCGACATAAATGCCGCAACCTGTTGTGCGTTTCTCATCCAATACTGTGGAAGATCCATTCACATATATCTTTATGGGTTCACACGTGTCTGTGTGCTGGGGCCTCTGGGTTGAACTATCTATCTTTCTGGGGGATGTTTTCGCAATAAAGATAATTTCACATTCATGGAGGGTTCCGGGGTACTGTAAGTTGTCGGCTAAAAAGGTGTGTGTCTTGTCCGTTTAACAGTGATGTCCCGACCCTGCAAGAGAAGGGTCCATCTAGCTGCTCTAATCTGGCTTACTGTACCGTCCTTGTGTCGTCCGTCCAGTAAAGGTTAGGTGGGGGGTGTGTTCGGTGAGAATTGTGATGGGGTTCAGTCCGGTAATATATGAAAAATACTGCACTGCCCAGAATACTGCGAGCAGGTGCCTCTCACAGGCTGAAAATCCCTGCTCCACAGCATCTAAAATTCTGGAGGCATAAGCTACGGGCCTTAACTGGTCGTGCCGTTCCTGGAGGAGCACGGCCGAAAGGGTACGGTCTGTGGTTGCTACCTCTGTGGCGTAAGGGGAAAGCGGGTCTGGAACTTGTAGTGCGGGGGCTGCTTTGAGTGCCTGTTTTAAAGAGTCCACAGCATCCGTATGCTGTGGAAGCCATTCCCAGGGGGCTCCTTTCTTTAGGAGGTCTGAGAGGGGTGCTGCCTTGCTGGCAAAACCATCAGTGTGGTTTCGGCAGTAGCCAACCAGTCCTAAAAACGACCGGAGGGCTGAAACGTTGTGGGGAAGGGCCAATTTAGCAATCGAGTCAATCCTTTTATGCTCGATCTTGCGTTTACCATGTGTAATAATGGTTCCCAAATATATCACCTTATCTTCCAAAATCTGGGCCTTTTTGGGGTTGACTTTACAACCGATTGAGTGTAAGAGTTACAGGAGTTCGGACAGAAGCTCAATGTGCTCTTCCTTGGTGTCTGTCTGCAGTAGTAGGCCGCCTACATACTGAACCAGACATTTGGGGTGAGAGAATTTGGCTGAACCATTTGCCAGCTGTCGGTGGAAAATGGAGGGGGAGTTGTGGAATCCTTGTGGCAGGCATGTCCAAGTGTACTGCTGATTTTTAAAAGTGAAGGCAAATTTGTACTGGCACGCCTTTGCCAATGGAATGGACCAGAATCCATTACTGACATCCAAAACCATAAAGAATCGGGAATTGAGTCCCTGCTTGAGCATGGTCTCGGGACTTGTTGCTACTGTGGGGGCTGCTGCGGGGGTGATTTTGTTGAGTTCACGGTAATCGATGGTCAGTCGCCATGATCCATCGGGCTTTCTCACTGGCCAAATCGGGGCATTATTACTGATCTAAGTACGCCCTGCTCTAATAAGCTTTCTATTACCTTTGAGATTTCTCCCTCTGCCTCTTGGGGAAATCCATATTGTTTTTGGGGTCTTGGGTCAGGTTTTGTTATTTGTAAGGAGCCAGTCATCCGTCCACAGTCGTGCTTGTGCATCGCGAATGCTGCCCTGTTCCTTTGCAGAACTGCCTGAACCTGCTTGTCCGTGCTAAGCGTGGTCGGGTTGAACCAAAATTCGCCTACTGTGCTAATTTTGTTGGCGTATTCTCCTATGATGAGCATTGCGGGGGCTCTTGCAGACTTTGCCATTTTCCAGTCACACTGGTTGACTGGATCAAAGGAGAGGTTGTGGGAATTCATGAAATCGATTCCCAGAATGTGTTCTGCTGTGTGGGGCAGGTCAACTAAAACCACGGGGTGCTTGGTGGTGATGGTACCAATTTGAATGGGTACAGGGGCTGTGATGTGTCCCTGCTGTGAGTGGCCTGTCAAGCCGCTGAGGGTGATAGTGGCTGTAGTGGGCCACTTGTCTTTTTGAAACAGGGTGGAGGAGTTTATTGTGGTGCGGGACCCTCCTGTGTCCCAGAGAAATTCGATGGGCTGTCCCCGAATTTTCGCTGCAACTACCGGTCGTCCGGACCTATCCCAAAGGGTGTCGCAGACCCAACTGGGGGAGCCCGAACACCGTCAGTCTGTTCCGGTCAGGTCCGTCTGACCTGACCGGGCGCTAACATTATGAATGGGCTCTGTCTTCTTCTTACTCAGAGTGCCCGCCTGCTGGGCTCTCTGTGGCTTTCTGGGGGCATTGCCCTCTCTTGCGAAGTGTCCCAACTGTCCACAGTTGTAACACTCCTGTGACTTGGGTGGGGGGCTGTTCTTTCCTTCATTCACCCATGCGGGGTTCTGGTGTGTTTTTACTGCCTGTATATCTGCGCCGGCCTGCTTTTCATCGGGATTCTTGACTGCGGGTTTGCTTTGTATAGATTGCTCCCAAGTGCGGAACAACCTTTTCACTACCCACTTCTCGTTATGGGCCTCTTCTGAGGGATCATAACTCGCGCACGCTTTCTGTCCTGTTTCTGTGGCATGGGAGATTAGGGTGCGGGTCCATTTGGCCATGTTGTCTGGGGACAAATGGGCACGGTCTAAGTTTCCAAAGACTGCTGCAAAGTGGATCCACAGGTGTCCAGCAAACGCTGTGAGGTGCTCGGATTTCTTTTGCCTGCATTTGTTGAGGCCATCTATGGGGTCACCCCGGTTATACCCGATCGCATATAGGATCGCGGTATGCATTTCTGCAAGGGTGCCTCCTCCTACATTCTGTGGGTCGGGAAGGGCTGCTGCTACTGAAGGGTCTAAACTTAAAACTGTGAGCTTCACATGCTCTTGCTCATCCAGGCCGTACATGGTCGCCTGATGTTTGACTGTGGCAAAGAAATGGTGGGGGTCTGAGGTGGGGAGGGACGGTGTGATCTTATCGAACGCGTCCCGTAATTGGGTCACTGTTAAGGGGTGGAGTATAGAAATTCCGCATCGTCCGATGTGGCTGTGCGGTGGGTGGTGACTGGGTTCATTGGAGCCTGAACTATCTGCTCTGTGGGGGGTTGGGGCGCTTCCTCTTTTGTGGCATTCGCTGCGCCCATGTTCCCTGAACATATCTCTGCGCTGTTTCATTCAATTCTTCCCAATCAGGGCCGTCTTCCTGGTCTAATTTCGCTCCAAAGGTTTCCTGGAAGCCTTTCTGAACTGAAAGCAGCGATTGCAGCTCTGCAATCTGCTTCCGGCACTTTGCGTGATCAAGCGTGCTTTGACTTTGTTCTGTGGTGGCAGCATGGAGTGCTCTTAATGCTGCCTTTAGATCGCTGCACTGTCTGCAACGCTTCTACCTGCTTTTCTGTTTCTTCACGTACCAGGACTGCATGTTGCATGTCCTGATAGGCCTTTTCATATTGAGACTTGAAGCTCCTTAAGTGCACCAGACAAGACTGGTGTGCCCTTTTGGCATCCTCCACCTCTCCTTCTTTTGCTGCCAATTTCCTTCCCAATTCTAAATTCTCCTTTTCTACCTCGCTTACATCGACCATACTCATTCGATGTATGCCCTCTACGTCTTTCCGGAGCGTCCTAACGACCTGCTCTGTGCCTCGCAATTGTGCCAAGCAGGACACGATTGCCATCGGCTTGCGAGCTTTCCCTAAGCTCTTTTTGTGGATCTCGCTCAGGTTCTCCCACCAAGTATGTCCTATACTCCCGGGGCCTGATTCCTCGTTGTCACAGAATTCATTCCAAAGGGGCCATCCTTTCCCTTTGAGTTATTTCCTGATCTCTTCCTCCCAAATGGGACATTGTCCCACTCTACTGCTGCTGGTCACTGCGACCGCAAATCCCTCTGGGTTCATGAGGCATTGCATTGCCTGCATTGCCATCTTTCCTATCCGAATGCTGCTCTTCAAATTTGGGACAGGGGTATTAAGGCGGTGCTGTAAATACGGGTACGGCTTTTGCTACTTTCCGATATACAAACTTCCGACAGTTTTGACGCAACAAAAAACCTATCAGTTTTACCTTATCGCCCTGTTAGTTACTCATGCATACACACACTTCCGAATTATGAGTATTGATCAGAACTGCTTGAACACTTGTGGTTTTCTGTTTCCAATTGGATCTCTAATTCAAATTCTGGGTTCTCCCGGTATGGGTTTGCCACTTCTAGATCGGGTCCCGGCGGAGTCGCCAAATAATGTTCCTGATTTTCTCCTTGGTTCAATTGCTCTGTTTTATTACCTTTGCTCTCGAGTCACCAGGTATCTTTATAATACCGCCACGAGGCTCAAGTCCGAGTAATAATCAATAACCCAATACACCGATTAGTAAGATTTAAAATCAAAGCACATTTATTATACACAGTAATCGCTACTCATGCACAAATTCTACGCCTAAGCTACTTCTACAACTAACAGGCCTATACTTAACTTCAGACTGGCCCACCAGGTCAGGGGAACAAATGGCCTTTTGTTTGGGTTCTGAGTCTGCGGGATTCGAAGTTGGTACGGATTGGTAGCTAGGAGCGCCTATCTCGTAGCGAGCGTTGAATTAAGACTTACCTCTGTCGTTCATCACTGCACCGGTCAATGTTGGTTCGTGTTGCTGGGTGATCCGGGCAGGACGCAGAGGTGAACAGAGTGAAGAGAGAGCGTGAAGAGAGCGAAGAGAGCGATTTGAACTTGGGGCTCAACTCTTATAGTCCCCAGGGGCTTCCCGCCTTTCGGGGCGGACCCTGTACCTGGTCCCAAGTGATTGGACTTTGTCCCAATCGCTTGGTTCGATTTTCTCCAATACTGGAGCGGTTCCCTGATCGATGGGCGGTCTTGAGGTGCTCGTTCACCTCTTTTGTGTTGGCTCCTGCTGGCGCCGAAGAGTCTGGCTTTGCTTTGTGTGTCCAAAATGTTACTTCTTGTTCCCGGGGATTGCTCATTAGTATGCAGATGGCTGCTACTTTGTTATGCTGATGGACGCTGGTATCCATGTTGTCTGGCCTTTTCAGAGGTAAATACACAGCAAACCTGCAGCTGCTGGTTTCTGTCTGTGTTGGCTGACTTTCCCATCAGCCTTTGCCGTTCGCCATTTTAAATCTGGAGTCGGCCAATTTAGGTGGCTACACGCCCCTGACCCACACACTTACCCGTTGGTAGCGAGAATCCACGGTGTTGAAGCCCACCTCTTGGGTATTTGTTGGCTGCTTCCTCTTTGGTGTTGATGTTCCTAGAGTTCTGGCACAGTGTTCAGACTTGGAAGTTTGATTGAAATGCACTAATCATCCTCTGAGACATGGCACTTGTGTCCACAAAAATCCACTTGAGAAATATTTTATTGGCAAAAACGGTCAACGTTAACAAGGATTTGAAAATCAACTACGTAACATTCCACATATCACACTAACCATTCATCAACAAGGAAACGTCACTGTCCCATATTGGAACTAACACAAAGCTATAGCAGCTCATTCTCACACAAAACACACAGTATCACCTCTTGCAGGTTCCTCAACAGAAACAAAGGACAAGTCTGAGAATGTGTTCTCATGTCCAGAACTGTGTCGTAGAAATGATCTGTTCATCAATGCATTACTTGTTCCACATATTCAAAAGACCATAAGACATAGGAGCAGAATTAGCCCATTCGGCCCATCTAATATGCTCTGCCATTCAATCATGGCGGATAGGTTTCTCATACCCATTCTCCTGCCTGCTCCCCATGGCCCCTGATTCTCTTATTAATCAAGAAGCTAACTATCTCTGTCTTAAAGACACTCAGTGATTTGGCCTCCACAGCCTTCTGCGGCAAAGAGTTCCACAGATTCATCACCCTCTGGCTGATGAAATTCCTCCTCATCTCAGTTTTAAAGGATCGTCCCTTCAGTCTGAGGTTGTACCTTCTGGTTCTAGTTTTTCTTACTGGCGGAAACATCCTCTCCACGTCCACTCTATCCAGGCCTCGCAGTATTCTGTAAGTTTCAATGAGATCGCCCCTCATCTTCTAAACTCCATCGAGTACAGACCCAGAGACTCAACCACTCCTTATATGACAAACCCTTAATTCTGGGGATCATTCTTGTGAACCTCCTCTGGACCCTCTCCAAGGCCAGCACATCCTTCCTTAGATACGGGGCCCAAAACTGCTCACAATATTCCAAACGTGGTCTGACCAGAGCCTTACACAGCCTCAGCAATATATCCCTGCTGTTATATTCTTACCCTCTTGACATGAATGCTAACATTGCATTTGCCATCCCAACTGCCAACTGAACCTGCAGGTTAACCTTAAGAGAATCCTGAACTAGGATTCCTAAGTCCCTTTGTGATTCTGAATTCCGGAACCTTTTCCTATTTAGAAATAATCTATGCCTCTATTCTTCCTTTCAAACTTCACACTTTTTCCACACTGTATTCCATCTGCCACTTCTTTGCCAACTCTTCTAGCCTGTCCCGGTACTTCTGCAGCCCGCCTGCTTCCTCAACATAACCTATCCCTCCACATATCTTTGTATTATCTGCAAACTTAGCAACAATGCCCTCAGTTCCTTCTTCAAAATCGTTAATTTTATATTGTGAATAGCTGTGGTCCCAACACTGACCCCTGCGGAATACCACTAGTCACCGGCTGCCATCCTGAAATGGACCCCTTTATCCCTACTCTCTGCCTTTTGCCAGTCAGCCATTCCTCTATCTATGCCAGTATCCTGGCCGTAACACCTTACCTTATTTTATTTATCTCTTATCTTATCTTATTTAGCAGCCTCCTGTACGGCATCTTGTCAAAGGCCTTCTGGAAATCCAAATAGATCACGTCCACTGGCTCTCCTTTGTCTAACTTCCTCGTTACCTCCTCAACGTATTCTAACAGATTTGTCAGGCATGACCTCCCCTCAACGAATCCGTGCTGACTCAGTCCTATTTTACCATGCACTTCTAAGTATTCCGCAATTGCATCCCTAATAATACTCGAAAATGTTACCAACAACCAAAGTCAGGCTAACTGGCCTATAAGTTCCTGTCTTCTGCCTCCCTCCCTTCTTAAACAGGGATGTTACATTAGCCATTTTCCAATCCTCTGAGACCCCTCCGTGCCTCTAGTGATTCCTGAAAGGTCACCTTAATGCCTCCAGAATCTCCTCAGCTATATCCTTCAGAACCCTGTGGTGTTGTCCATCCGGTCTGGGTGATTTATCCACCTTCAGACCTTTTAATTTCGCCAGCATCATCTCCTGAGTATGGCCACTACACTCACCTCTGCCCCCTGACTCTCTTGAAGTTCTGAAATTCCACTGGTGTCTTCCACGTCAAGATTGATGCAAAGTAACTATTCAGTTTCTCTGCAATTTCTTTATTCCCTATTACTACTTCTCCAGCCACATTTTCCAGTTGTCCAATTCTATTTTGCCTCTCTCTTACTTTTTATATATTGAAAAAACTCTTCCTATCTTCTTTTACATTACTAGCTAGCTTACACTCATATTTCATCTTCTCCACCCTTGTTGCTTTTTTAGTTGCCCTCTGCTTGTTTTTAAAGGTTTCCCAATCCTCTGGCTTCCCACTAATCCTCGCCACATTGTATGCTTTTCTCTTTGCTTTTATGCTGTCCTTGACTTGTCAACCATGGTTGCCTTCTCCTCTCCTGAGCTTGTTTCCTTCTCCTTGGGATGTATTTCTGTTGTGCCTTCCGAATAACCGCCAAAAACCGCTGCCATCGCTATTCCATTGTCTTCTCTGCGAGGCTCCCCTCCCAAACAACTCTGGCCAGCTCCTCCCTCATGTCTTTGTAGTTACCTTTATTCAATTGTAAAACCGTTACATCTGATTCCAGCTTCTCCCTCTCAAACTGCACGGTAAATTATATCATATTGTGGTCACTGCCCCCGAAGGGTTCCTTCACATTAAGTGCTGTAATGAAATTTGCTTCATTGCACATCACCAAATCCAGAATTGCCTGTTCCCTAGTGGGCTCTACCACAAGCTGCTCCAAAAAACTATCTCATAGACATTCCACAAATTCCTCTTCTTGGGATCCGCTACCAACCTGATTTTCCCAGTACACCTACATATTGAAGTCACCCATGATTATTGTAATGTTGCCTTTTTTATGTCTTTTCTATCTCCTGATTTATGTTCTGCCCACATCCTGACTATTGCTAGGGGGCCTGTACATAACTCCCATCCAGGTCTTTTTTCTTTTGCGATTCCTCAACTCTACTTATATAGATTCTACGCCTTCCAACCCTATATCGCTTCTTTCTATCGATTTAAGTCCATTTCTTTATACCAATGCAACCCCACCCCCTCTGCCCATCAGCCTGTCCTTTCGATAGGACACATATGCTTGGGTATTCACATCCCGGCCCTGACCCCCTTGCAGCCACGTCTCTGTGATCCCCACAACATTATAACCCCAAATTTCTATGTGCGCAACAAGCTCATTTACTTTGTTCCTTATGCTGCGCACATTTCCGTACAACACCCTCAGTCCTGCATTGACCTCCCCCCTTCTCAGAGTCCCCATTATTCCTGCGTCTGAAGTTAGATTCCTGCCACTTTCCAATGCTCCCTATTCTATTCCGTGTTCTGGAAACTTTACTAACCACTCCTGAGCCCTCGGCCCCTTTAACTCATTTAAAGTCCTCATCATTAACCTGCACGCTCATCTTCTCCTTTCTTTCCTCTCCCCCACTTGAATGGCTCTTTGTACCACGGTGCTGTGGTCAGTTTGCTTATCCTCCCTGCAGTCCCCATTCCCGTCCACACAGGGAGCAAGAATCTTGAACGTGTTGGACATGTTCAGGGACTGAGGCTCCTGCAACACTACCTCCTGGATCCATCTACCTGCCTCACTCACAGCCACACTCTCCAACCCTTGACCACTGGCCGAACTCAAGGTAGTTAGTCTAAAGATGTGACTGCCTCCTGAAACAGTGTCCAGGTACCTCTCCCCCTCCCAGATGTGTTGTAGCGTCCGAAGTTCAGAATCCAGTTCATCAACTCTGAGCCAAAGTTCCTCGAGCAACCAACACTTACTACAGATGTGGTCACTGGGAACCACAATGGGGTCCACCAGCTCCCACACCATGCAAGAACAACACATTACCTTGCCCTCCATCCTTATTTTATTTTATTTGTTTTTAATTTGTTTTCTTTAACTTGTCTAACTGTTTTTTATATCTCTCCTTATTACCTCTATCTAAAAGCAACTGATAAACAGTAATTTAATGAATCCTCAAATTTAGCACAGATTCTCTATTAGCCAATCAAGTCACAGCCTTCCTTTACCAATGTGATCAGTGCCATTCTCCGCCCATGAGCCGCAGCTGTGCAGGCCCTCCCACATGGCCCAATCTCATTGGAACCAATATACACATGTTCCACTGGCGCTCAAGGTGAAGTTGAACATCCTTGACTTCCAGCATGTTTGACCCACGGTGATGTGCTAGTTACATGCAGCACTCACCACACCAGCAACAAAAGCATCAGCAATCTGTGAAAACATTTCTTCAACATCTTCATCAGACTGCTGATTTGGATTAATGGCGCACATCAGGTCTTCCTGCTTCAAACCTGATTGCCTACCATATTCATACATCCCCTGAGCCCGGTGTTGCAGGTTCTATATATCTTGGAAAAAATTGTCCTTCTTTCAGGCTACAGAAAAAGAAGGAAACAGACAGCATCCAGGCATTTGCAGCAGCAAGCAGAAAAACAATCTCGAGCACCACTTGAGAATCTTTTGTTTATTAAATGGTCAACAATACCTTTATACAGAAAGATGAAAACAAATGACTAAACAGTCCATATATCACACTAATTATTAACCAACAAGGAAAAGGCCCCATGCCATTATTATGGGTCTGGGTTTACAGAACCCCAAAGTGTTTCATGGAGTTCAACCGACCCACAACTTTTAATAGATTGTGATGTGGGAAGCACACGGTGTACTCTCCAGGTGTGATACAGCAGAAATGGACAAGTGGTTTTTAAAACAAAACAATGTTTATTCTATGAACTCAAGTTAACCCTTTTAAAACAAACATTGAATATCTTAACACCCATTACTTCAAAGATAACCTCAAAAGACTACAACACTAAATAATCCTTCAAACTGTTCCTTTAAACATCCAAAAGACTTCGAACATAGGAGCACATTAGGTTACATTCAATATATTTATAGTCTTTGGATTGCAGAACTCAACAGACCAGCTCTGTGCTTCTTCATGCAGCTCACAGCAAAACACACAGACACTCCCAGCTGCGTTCTCAAACTGAAACTCAAAAAGCAGAAGTGAGCTCAGCTCCCCCCACCCTCTGACATCACTTCAGTAATATGATCAGCTCCATTTCTTAAAGGTACATTGCTTAAACATCCATTTCTGAAAGGTACTCTCACATGACACCATATACACACAAGCACCATTTTGTTACAGAATATTGGTACAAACCCAAAACTACAACAGTTCATTTATACAAAGAAAACCAACTAAACAGTCAACAGTACAATATAGTCACCAGCAGTCTGCAAAAGCATTTCTTCAACACCTTCATCAAGTTGCTCATTTTGATTAAGCTGCCTTTCTCTTTCCCCCTCCCACAGCGCCCAGCAGTAGACTCTCAACAGTGGAAAGCCACACTGGAAAGTCACACTGAAGCAGAGCATGCCAGAAGAGAGAAAAAGCACCTCTTCCCCTTCTGCAGGGCTGGCAGAAGATTATTTTACATCCCCCCTTTCCTTACTCCAGGCCACAGAAGCAAAGGTGGCAGCAGCAAATAAAGACAAGGCCTTCAGGTATTTGCAGCTACCAGCAGGAGCATTCAGCAAACACCACCTGGATATTTGTTTTATTAAATGGTCAACAGTAACAAAGATTTGAAAATCAACTACATAACATTCCACAAATCATACTAACCATGAAACAACAAGGAAACATGACCATTCCATATTGGTGCCAATACAAAGCTGTGTCAACTCATTTTCACAAAAAAAACCAAACACATGGTACATGTTATCAGGTCCAGAAATTTGTCGTAGAAAATTATCTGTCCATCAATGTGTTCCATGTTCCGCATAGCAGTACCATTCTCCGTCGAGGAGCTAGCTGCAGCTATGCAGGCCCTCCCACATGGCGCAATCTCACTGGAACCAAATCCTGACATCCCCATATTCCATTGGCACTCAAGGACCAGTTGCACATCCTTGACTTCCAGCATGTTTAGCCCACGGTGATGTATTACGTGCAGCACTCACCACACTCCAGCAACAAAAGCACAGCAATCTGCAAAAGCATTTCTTCAATGGGGCATCAGGTGGCCCACTTGGATCAATGTCACTCAACAGGTCCCGGAGTGTCTTCTTGCTTCAAACTAGATTGCCTTCTGGACCCATACATCCCCTGAGCCTGATGTTCCAGCACCAGGTTTCTTGGAAAACGTTGTCTTTTTTTCCGGCTGCAGAAAAGAAAGGAATCAGCAACAGCAGCTTTCGGGCATTTACAGCCACCAGCAGGAGCAAGCAGCAAACACAACCTGCAGCCACCAGCAGGGGCAAGCAGCAAACACAACCTGCAGCTGCGAAGTGCTCTCACAACTGACAAGGCCAATTCCTCATTAGCAATAGTCTCCAGCTGTGCAGCTAGAGGCTGTTCACAGCCAAAGGGAGTTAAAGTGACCTTCAGCAAAGAACCAAGAACAGGTCTCTGTCCAGGAAGTATTTGGTAGGACAGGCAAGCAGCAGCTGTAGTTACTCCTGTTATGGGTATCCACAATATTAAAGATGGCTTGAAGGCCTCTCTCACAGATGCAAAGTCCCTCACCCCCTGACCCAGGGATGATCCCCTATCTGCAACTCATCAGCCCGCCCAAATGAACCCAATATCCATCTGCGATCCCCCAACCCCCCTGAGAGGTGTGTGCCCCCCCCCCCCCCCGTGCCCCATACACTGGGTCAGTATGCCCTTGAGCTGCATGCCCCAAAATGGAACTGGCTACTCGCCTCCTCAGATCCCCTTAGCTGCCATTGCGGCAGCTTCACATTTTTAAAAAGAAGTACTAAACAACCCCCACGTGATTTTGCGGTGGGGAGCCGATTAATTCCCTGGCGGCCACTACATTCGACTTTAATCTTTCTACTGAGATGTAAATGAGGATTAATGATATGCTTGCCATATTTGGGCATAATCCACAATTTGCCATTGGGAGTGGGCTGGTTAGATTGCAAACTGATTGATGCCCAACATGATCTCGATTTTGGCCTTTCCTGCTGCTTCACCAGCGCACCCAGATCCATGCTGGGCGCTGGGTGCAATGTGATGGGTAAATCACACCCACTGAGTCATATTGGCACAGAAAAGCAACTAAATTGAATGCATTTGCAATATCCCAATGGTATGGGTGACACGGTAGCACAGTGGTTATCACTGTTGCTTCACAGCACCAGGGTCCCAGATTCGATTCCTGCTTGGGTCACTGTCTGTGCGGAGTCTGGAAGTTCTCCCTTTGTCTGTGTGGGTTTCCTCCCACAAATCCTGAAAGACATGCTTGTTTGGTGACTTGGACACTCTGAATTCTCCCTTAGTGTACCCGAACAGGCACCGGAGTGTGGCAACTAGGGGATTTTTACAGTCACTTCATTGTGTACTTGTGACAATAATAAAATTATTATTATTAGATTAGAATAAATTAATGTGAACCAACCACTAACCATACACACCATGACACATACATACTCACACACATTCACAAAAACACACAGGGCCCAGCAAATAGCTCACCTCTGTGCCATTGACAATTTTGCCCACATTCTAAGTTTAAAAAAAATTCAAGATAGGCTACATGTTGCAGTTCAAATGTTCTCTCTGTTCCTGCTTTCACCTGCTCTCCTCTCTCCTGTCCTTCTTTCTTCAATCCTCTTTTCCCCTCTTCTGACCCTCATCCCAACCCAGTGACCCTTTCCAAACTTAACACCATGACTTTTACACTTGATTTATGGTGTGCCTGTGCAGGGTCAAGCCTGGTTTTAGTGCCGAGTTATAATCACTACTAATGTCTTTATTGGGCTACTGTTCTTCTAACACAGGAAGATGGCATTAAAAATTTGACTTTTTCCCGCATTGTGCTACCTGTTTATACTGCCGTAAACTATTGTTAGTAAATAATACAGGGCGCCGTAAGCAGAGGATTCGGTGTTAATGTTGCAGTGACAAGAAATATACCACTAATGTTCGAGGGCGTTTCTCCCTTCCTCCCCCGCCCCCCTATCGGGACTGTATCTGGGGCGGGGGAGCCTGGGGAGCTTTGGAGAGCTGTTCGCGTGAGGTAATAACAAAACCACGAGAGACAGTTAACCCAGATCTTATGAGGTTAAAACTTTCAAAATAACGGTCTTGCCATTTTATTGTTGCTCCAATGCCCCACCCGCATGTCGGCCCACTTATTATTTTAGTAACCCCGGGTGATTACTGCACCACCTTGAAAACGTTTCAGACTGTGTTTGAAAGTTTATTATTTTCCGGCCCGCGGTGATTGTCCAGTTTCAATAGATCCATGTTGCACTCACTTCGAGATGCTAAACGTTTCTTACAAAAGGGAGAACTACGTTTTTCCCCTTCTTTGCACTCCTTGCCTTGCTCTGTTTCTTATTCATTAATTACTCTAAGGGTCTATTTATGTAGTTTACAAAGCCACTTAAACTGCGCACCAATTTAACATATTTATGACCCCGTTTTTCTTTCTTTTCTTGAAGACTGTACGCTGATTGTTCTCCGGACCCGAGCGCCCCGGAGCGGCGTAAATGATGAAAGAAGACACATAAAGAAGGAAATGAATGTGTGAATGATGAATACCTTCGAGAAACAACTGGGTGCAATTTGGCCCATAGCCCTGGGGGGTCACTTTAATAGAGTCTCGCATCAACCCATTGAGTATATGAGAGACTATTAAAAAACAAGAGATCACGAGTGGAGGTTGATCATTTTCCATCTCGGTTATTTGCCCCCACGCTCAGGCAAAAATGAGAACGGTCAGGTCTGGAGAAGGAAGCAGATGAAGGTTTCTTATTATTTTTTTGATGCCGGCTCATAAATCGTGGAGATTGAGTCCCTTTCAAAAGCTCTCCATGGTCTAGTTTCGCTTCTGGGTCACTAAAGGCATTGAAGTTTTAAAGGCATGCCACGGCAGATTACACGATACAGCTGTCCCGGCACCGTGAAAATTAAGTTATGCCCCGTGTCAGCAAGTTTTTATTGGCAAAGCGCTGAGAAGTGCGCATCCAGGAGTGGAGTCATTGGCCTGACTGCTTACTCACTGTCAGCAATGGAGATGATGGGGGAATCCGAGAGAAATGTGCTCTTTGTTCTGCTCTCACACAAGAGGTCTCACCCCATAGACTCTCTCCTATAGACCCAGCCTCTTTATTAAAACACTTCACTCCATCTTCAAGCCACTATACACTCCAGAGAACAATCGCCATGATTCTGGTTCCTTCTTATCCAGCTGGTTTTTCAGACTTGCCTGCTGGCCATGATTTCTGCCTCAAAGCACTCCCCCTACTTAAAGTCTCCTTATTCATTACAAGTCCCCCCCCCCCCCCCCCCCCACACACACACACACACACACACCCCACACACCCACTTTTTTTTTGCAGACCAACTCTTTTCAATGTATTGCTCGTGTTACGAAAACTAGCACCGGGGTCATTCTGTTAGGCCCATGTGTGTGTCTCTATATGAGTAACATTGTGTGTTTGTAACATTAACTGCCCAGTAACTTGGTTTGGGATTGGGGGAGGGGGAGATGGGAGGGGGAATGGGGGATGGATGGGGGGGTGGGGGGGAGGGAATGGGGGGGGGAGGGGAGGGCGGAGCTGGGAGGGGGAGATGGGAGGGGGGAAATGGGGGAGGGGAGATGGAAGGGGGGAAATGGGATGGGGGAGATGGGAGGGGAGGGGATGGGGGGAGATGGGAGGGGAGGGGATGAGGGGAGGGGGTAGGGGGGAGGGAGAGGTGGGAGGAGGCTGGGGTTGGGGGAGGGGAGGAGGAGGAGGAGGGGGTATTCTAGCAGAGGAACTTGACCAAGAAAGAAGCGCAAGTCTTTTTTTAAAAAGTTGTTTTATGTCTGTTCTTTTTGGATGATTGCAATCCCTGCTCAGTCATCTGATTGCTTCAGTTCAATAAACCTAAACAACGCTCCACAATGGAAAATGTCAGACCGCAGAAATGTCAAAATAGTAAGACTCTGAAATCACTGTTTGTCTATGGATGAAAAGTATTTTATTAATCAAAGATTCCTCGCATAATTGACCGAACGCTTAGGTTTCTGTGGGTCGAAGTGATGTCTCCTTACGCAATCTAAGGTGTTTTAAACACAGGCATATTACAGTCAGTGACTCCGAACATGGAAATCTGTTCGAATGCAAATCTGAGGCTACTTTAAAAAAAGGCCTTTGGCTTGTTTACGTTTTCGGCGTGTACGGCGTAATTAATATATTGTTTCAAGTCTCACCCACTCCGCCAGTTGCTGTTGGAGCAGATCAGAGACACATGCTCCCTCGCCTGTGCAAACTCAAGCAGGAGATTTCAAAACAAAGTTCGCTCTGCAGCCTCACCATTACTGGAGAAAATTCATTAGTACTTCATGCTGTCAAATGACCATCATTTATCATCACTTAAAGATAAACAAACAGAGAGGTACAAGGACAAGGACCCCCAGATAAATCTTTCCCCTCCTTCAACCTTGACGTCTTCTCCTCCCAGGAGAACAACTGGATCAACATCTCTGAGAAAGAAGCTGAAGAGAAAGACTGGCCCGGAATTTATAGCACATAATACCTGTCTGCTCGCCCCCTGAACCCATTTCACAGGTCATGGAGCAGCAAAATGACCAATTTAAGAAGTGTTGGGGACCGAAAAGTGCTCAGTAACTTGATGCTCTGGAGACCTCTCACCTCCCGGGTCACAAAATTAAAATGTTTATCAGTGCTGTTAGAAACATGAGCGCGTTTGTTAATCTGTTTGCAGTAAAGAACCAGGCAGAATTAACAGATTGAAAACTGTACGGCGAGGCCCTTGCATTCTGCGACACTTTTGTGAACATGTGGAGCACATTAATTGCAACAAGCCATGGAGCTGGTAGATGCAACCTTGTGCATGTGCTGGGAGTTTTAGAAAAGAGAATTGTAATGCCCTGGAAAGGGGATTATGAAACAGCCACTGTTCAAAATGAGGTTATTAAAATGACATGGCACTTAACCGTCCAAACTACCATCTTTGATTAAATGAGTACAGCTCACTGTGCAATTTCAGATAATTATGACTGTGAGTAAATGGTAAGGAGACAGTTTGCTCAGCTGTCAAAATGATTTGTATAACGGTGACGGCAAGAAATGAGAGAAAACACAATGAACAATAACCCAGACCCGAGCAAGTTAAAGACAGGCCTTCGGAAATTGACACTACCTGAAGAAATACCTGTGAGCATTCTGAGGTATTAATGACATTTCATCAATGTTTGCATCTGTCTGTCAATCGACACACCTACGCCAACATGCACTCATAAACACATTCATTTGTTTGATAAGAGTGCGTATAGCGAATAAATGTCTGGTGCACTGATTCGCCCCATGTTGCTATCGGGTTCCAAATGGTTTTCAAAGTTTGAAATGAAGTGTTTCTTTTGCCAATCTCTAATCCCCCCACCACCACCCCTCTCGCTCCAGAAAGTGGAATGCTCACAGGACACGGAGAGCCGGACACCAGCCGTTCTAACTGGATTAAAAACCCTTTCTTATTTCAAAGGTTTGATCTCAACAAGTTCTTGATGTGATGAAATCAAAGTGGCAGCTTTGACTTAAAAAAAAACTGGATTTAAGTATTTAGAGGAGGAAAGTTTGGTGCTAAAAGGGAAAATGTTTGTGCTGCGTCATTTTCTTCAAAAAATAAAATAGTGGCAATTCCAATGTCCAATATAAATGTATTTATATTTATTTTAAGTGTGACGCGCAGAGAAATCAAACAACAAGGACACTTCACAACCCTGTGCTTGCAAACTATCTACAATGCCCCAAATGTTCCAATACCTAGAGTCACTCAGTGGAGCAGTGCTGATGCTGCCTTGATGAGGCCAGGGAAGTGCACGGTCCCTGGGATAATGGCTTCTGAACGTTATCTGACAACAAGAACATCTTGTTCATAAATTCAGTTCGCCAGTCAGGGAATGAGGGGGTGGTTCCTATTGTTGGCTAATCTTTTAAAATGTGAATCTACGATTCTTTTCAGCGACTTCTTGTGCACTAATCTCAAGAGGTGCATTTTGTCACGGTATTCTCGGGACATGAATACCGTTTAACTGTGTATTCGTTCCAATGTGCATGCATTTATCTCGTTCATTAACCACTTGCATTTGTATAGCGCCTTGAGCGCGGCACTTAAGTAGAAAAGAGGGATAAGTAATAATAAATAATTGACATGAAATATAAATCCGCGTCTGTTGGAGACAGCAGAAAAGAAAAGTAGAAATCCAGCATTATTAAGGCTAACTGATCTATGCAATAACAGTCATAACCATTGAAATGCCAAAAGTTCGAATATTGTCAGCAGCAAGCACTTAATCATTCAATGTCTCGGCCAAAACAAACTTTGTAAAGATCTCATCAAATCATTAGTCATTGCAAATCCCCGAGAATCGCTTCAGTCCCGTGATCAATGGAAGGGCTTAAAGGCTGGGCAGAAGTCGCTGAATTATTATGCGCCTTTTTAATGAAATTCCACTCCTGCTGAGATCTTCCCTGCCAGTTTTCCATATTTCAGCCTGGGAAACGTTTGGTCCTCTTCTGCCATTGCCAAACGTTAATTGAAAACATTTCAGGGAAAGTCAGATTGGGGGGGCGTATTGAGATTCCAATTGAATTCTGTCCCGGACAAGACTCAGGGTATCACCCACACAAGAGCCGACAAAGTGAGCCTTGATTTCTTAAAGGAGCAATCTTTAATCCTGCGAGTTGCTGAAAGAGGTGACAGGGTCACTTATTCAAAAAGGCACTTGCGTTCCCCGTGTATATAACGCAGCACGTAAAATGGGCTGGGTGCCCTGGCAGTGGTGTTGGGAGGTTTGGATTGCAGTTTAGCTGTTTTGTATATTTTGCCAAAACCTGCTGCCGCTCATGACGCTCGGAGAATGGGCCATAGCAGACTGGGGTGTGGGGGCGGTAGGCAGCAGATTGTGGCTTCAACACTAGCTAGCTTGATTTTAGTTCGTTGTATTATTTTTTTAAAAATCATTCTTAACGATTAACGATGGCTGACCATCTATTTCAGTCCAGACATATGTACCTTTAGTAGAGGAATTTGCAAAATATATGTATACTGTTCAGTACTCTTTTACCAATTTTATGACTGCTACTGTCCTCATGAGTGTCTATAATAAATACTATGATGAATAAGATTATAATACATTATATATTAATATACAGGCAGAAAACTCAGACCAGTCAGCATCTGGTGCAGTCATCCATCTGAAACATTAACTGTTTTCTCTCTCTCACTCTCTGCAGTTGCTGCCTGATCTACTGAGTGTTTCCAGAATTTTCTGTTTTATTTTCAGATTTCCAGCCTCTGCATCATATTGATTTTGAAGAAATAGTAATATTTGTTTGGCACGACTGTGGCCATTCCCGTATCCACTTAATGGTTGCAAGGACTACCAGGTGGTTTACATCAACAGCCGATGAAACTGAATGCAGAGAGTGTGAAGCGATACATTTGGGAGGAAGAATGCGGAGATGCACCATGAACATATGTACAATGAGGGCAGAAACAAAGGGACCTGAGGATTTCCACAGACAATGTTTTGTAAATGGTGCACAAAGTTGATAAAGCTGTTAATAAAACATACAGGGTGCACAGCTTTATAAATAGAGAGATATGGCGCAAAATCAAGAAAATGACACCAAACCTTCATAAAATACTACTGGGGCTCAGCTGGGTTATTTCCAATTCTGGGTACCACAATTAGGAAGAAGACCTTGCAGAAGGTCAGAGAGGAGATTTGCTAGATTGCTAGCAGGGGTGAGGAACTTCTGTTAGATGGACAGATTCGAGGAGTTGTGATTGTTCTCCTTAGAGTGGAGAAGGTTAACTGGCGATTTACTGGAAGCGTTCAAAATTAAAAAGGTTTTAATAGCATCAATAAGGAGAAATCTTCAACTGGCAGGTGGTCGATGACCAAAGGACACATTAAATATAAATCCCAAAAGAGTCAGAGGGGAGATTAGGATAATTTCCTTTTATCACACCATTTTATTTTCTGATAGGTGGCACCTGTAAGGGTGGTGGATGCAGATATGTTACATTGTTTCAATGGGAATTGGATATATACAGCACTGGAAAATGAAAAGTTGTAAAGCAGCAACAGGTGGGGTTAAGGAGAGACTGGAACAAAGAGAAACAGCTGCATAGAGAGGAACCACCATGACTAGGAGGGGAAGTAAGACAGAGTGAAGCAGCACTAGATAAATATTAGAAAAGCAAGAAACAACCAGAGATCGATATTTCAATTAAAAGAACAAACATATATTTTAATGTATATTGAGAAAGAACAGGGAAGTGGGACTAATTGGTTAGCTCTGCCAAATAACTGGAACAGGTAGGATGTGTTGAATTGCCTCCTTTAGTGCTGTATGATTCTATGAAATGCAGAGTTCTAATAGAGATGGCAAACAGCTATTGATTCTGTGGACGAGGCACTGCTGATTAATAGTTATGAAATATTTTAATATTCCTTTAGGCAATTTACATATCTGCGTCCAGTTTTTTACATATTTGCAACACATATTCAAAATAAATCAATGGGTTACAAAGTTCTGAAAATTCAGGGAAGATTTTCTTTGTGCAATAAAATTGTAATCCTGTTTATCAAGAATGGGTTTAGGATTTGGCTAAACATAATGCACAGGAAATCTTACCCAGTGCAGCATTTCACTGGAAACTAAATCCACACCTATTAGACTTTTTCCTCCCATTAGTTTCTTCTCCTGTTAGGTTGGAAGAAGCAAAAACAAGGAACACATTGCTAGTTAGAATGCACTGTGCGTTAGGAAATACTGATATATTACATTCTAAACAACAGAATTTTGGAATTGGAAACTTGGTCAAACTTACAAACATTTTACATTCATTCCCTCAAAAGGATAAAGTTCTTTAACTCTGGTGTCTTTCTTCTGGAAACTCTCTTTCTCTCCCTCTTCAAAGCTCGTCTATCCCAAAGTCCAACTCACTGTTAATACTGTTCTTCAACACCAAGGCACTTAAACCCTTTTCACCAGCACACAAAATTTCAGATGAATCATACTTGAAAAAGATGCTTCATGTAATTAATTTGTTCTAAACTAAACTGCTTGCAAGAGACCACCCCCCCCCCCGCCCCCCAGTAATGTATTCCTCCCTGTAGTTGACTTCTTGTTGACCATTTTTCTATTACTAACCTCACAGATAACCTAGTTCTTAAAGGGACCATCACTCCAACATAAAACATGTTTCCCCTCAATAGCAAGTGGGCTACCACAAGAAGCACACAAAATTCACCTCATGCCAACTTTGTTTCCATTTGTAATATATCTGCTGGCATTTGGGATTTTGAACTACCCCATTACATTCCCCATTACATTGTACAGCAACAGTTTTAGTTTATTTCACAGTTCCTGTTCCATCATATATGATCAAATTCATTTGTATTAGCTTGTTAGCTCTACCTATATAATACTATCCTTGAATTATTAATGTCAGCTTTTCTTGAATTTATGGGATCTTGGATTTGTTGCATCATTGGTACAATTGTTCATCCCATCAAAGTGCATGAGAAATATTGATTTTATTGGTGCCAAAATATTTATTAATTGAATCATTTAACTAGTATTTTTCAAGAATACAAGTGTGGTAAAAGGAAATTTTTTGATAATGGAAATGGGAAAACCTAAAACAAAGCCTGCTTCAATGCCTCTATTTATTTACAGAAGATTAAGAGGTGCTTTGTAGATTAAAATTTGTTGTCGTTGGTATTGTAAATTGCGTGGGGTAGGTTGTGATTGACACTTTTATGAGGTTGTAAAAGTAACAGTTTTTTCAAAGGAGATTCTCAAAACCTCTTTGCATAGGTTGTCAGTTTCAGATCATTTCAGACACCTGCTAGACTGGTTCTGTACATGGTGGATGCTAGAAGAGATGGTATGGAGAACAAATGGGAGGATGCGTGGGGGATATGAGAGGCCATGGAAGAGTGGGTGAGTGGTGGGTTAAGGGATGTGAGGGCTCGAGGGCCTAACAGCAATGATTACAACTGGGCAGATGTTCCAGTAAGGATGTTAGCCTCGCCATCCGCCTACTTCCATTGCCACCTTTCTCTAGAGGCAGTGGGACTATCTCCAGCCTATTCCCCCCTCTCTGACAGAAAAATAGGATGGATGGACTCCTTCAGGATGGAGATGAGATTGCAGGGTTAGGAAAGTTCACAGCTTCTCAATATTCCATCTCCTGATGAAAATCTGTCCCGAAGTGATTATGAGGAGGCAGCGGCACCTTTAGAAGGGTTGTCATATAATGTGTAGGTGTTGGAGAAGCTGATGGAGGGCTGCTTTATAACGTAAATATGATCCTAAATAGATTTTACACACTGCATTTAAAAATAAGTCCCTTTGAGGTATATGCAAGATCTGTGCTGAGCGGCTCAAACATCATTTGAGGTCTCCTCAGTGAGTTTGCAGGTCATGTACCTTGTTGTTATGCTCTACTGGATTACAATGCTGATTTATAGGTGTAATGAGTCATTGTTTTAGTGCAACAACAAAACTTGCATTTAATTAGCAACTTCAATGTTGCAAAATGTACTGAGGCTCTTCAAGGAGTGTTATCAAACAGAATTTTACACTGAGGCAAATGTACTAGGGAATGTAACCAAAAGCTTGGTCAAAGAGGTCGGTTTTAGTAAGTTTCTTAAGTAGAAAAGAGAAGCAGAGAGGTTTAGGGAGAGAATTCCAGAGCTTGGATATCAGCAGCTCAACACCAATGGTGGAGTGATGAGAATAGGGGATGCACAAAAAAACAGAATTGGAGGAACACAGAGACCTCAGAAGGTTATACAGGTGAAGGAGCCTACAGAGGCATGGGAAGTAAAACCATGGGCGGATTTAAAAACAAGGATGAGAATTCATGCCTGATCGGAAACTAATATGGGTCGGCGAGAACAGAAGTGAGGGAGAAAGGGATTTGGTGCAAGTTCAGACATGACTGGCAGTATTTTGAATGATCTGGAGTTTATGGAGAGGTTCAAGTGGAATGTAGGCCTGTAAAATAACGTAATAGTAGAGTGTAGAGTTGACAAAGACATGGGTGGGGGTCTCAGCAATAGATGAGATGTGACTTGATAGAGAAAGGTGATGTTGCGGAGTTGGCAGTAGATGGTCTTGATAATGAAGAAAGTGCAGAATCATGTTCTCCTCAAAGTGACCCATTCAAACATCTGTCCCTCTCCTTCAGAAAGTTGGGTGTTTTATTTTTCCATCACCTCTCAAGAGCAATTAAGTTTTGGCAATAAATGTTGGTCAAGTCAATGATGTCCACATCCCATGAAGAAATACATTTAAAAAAATGATCATTTGAAACTCTATCAATTCTGAGCACTCTAAGAAGTGCATGATTTTTATACGGTGGTCGCATCTATTTTGCACAGCAATGGAATAATAATCTTTGTTGTTAATGTATGGCATGGAACTATATGAAGATTATCAGGGAGCAAATAGTATACATATTATGATATTGTACATGGCATGAAGCCTGTCTCCTTGCAAAGCCATAATTATGAACAATGAAGCTGCATCTTCTGTTACTGCTTGTGCAGAAGTGTTTATAGGCCTTTACATTTTAAATACGGGCTCTGTCATAATTTTTCGCAGTAGTGCACAGCAACCTCACTGATGAAATAGACTTCTCGCATGAAAAGACATTATGGCATTGTAGCTGAAAATCTTGATGACGTTTATTGCAAATGGTAGCAAAGTGGAGATATCAATTAGGATTGCAAGTCTGGACTGATCCGATGTCAGATCTTATTCACAAATTCCATGCTGCATCTGAGTTCCCTTGGGCAATGATGTTTTTTAAGACTACTAGTTTTACCCGTATCCAGTACAGACAATGGAGTGTGGGTGGGTCTTATTGGTGTTCTTACACGTCCTCTGGGTTATTTCTGTTTGCCCTAACCCTTGACCAACGCAACAGTGAAATTTCCAAAAATACTGTTGACTGCAGGAAAGAAAAATGTCTTTCCATACTTGTGCAGCTGTTCTAAGCACTTTGTAAACTGTAGACATTCCTTTCATTGCTCCAATGTTAGGCTCAACTTATGCAAGGTGAACGAACTATTACCAGAAATTCAAAGGTTACTGGACTTAGTTCCTGGGGTGCTGAATCAGCTTTTCATGAGTTTTTAAGCAGGTTAAGCAAGATTTAGATTGACAACTTCGATAACTTTTCATTAGTTATGTATGCAAAAGGGGAATTTCAAGAGCGAACAGTTAATATGCATGAGGAGGAACCCATGAAATTACACAGCATAAACATCCACTTTATTCAGTTGATAAGCTTTACAAATGGGATTTTTAAATTCTTTCATGGGGTGTAGACATCACTAGCATTTGCTGCCCATCCTGAAACTGGGTGGCTTGCTAGGCCATTTCAGAGGGCAGTTAAGAGTCAACCATATTGTCCTGTGTTTGGAAACACATGTAGGCCAGACCAGGTAAGGGTTGCAGATTGCCTTCCACAAAGGATAGTGGTGAACCAAATGTTTTTTTCCAACAATTGACAATGGTGTTATGGTCGCCATTACTGAGAGTAGCTTCCTGTTCCACTTTTAGTAAAGATTTGAATTTAACTTCCACTAGCCGTTGTGGTGGGATTTGAACCAGTGTTCTCAGAGAATTAGTCTGGACCTCCGAATTACTAACCCAGTGACATCACCAGCTGGTTTAGCACACTGGGCTAAATTGATGGCTTTTAAAGATGACCAAGGCACGCCAGCAACACGGTTCAATTCCCGTACTAGCCTTCCCGAACAGGCGCTGGAATGTGGCGACTAGGGACTTTTCACAGTAACTTCATTGAAGCGTACTTGTGACAATAAGCGATTTTCATTTCATTTTCATTTCACCTCCACTGTCTCCCCTCACTGATATCATCACTTAAATATAATTTAAAATATTTCTGTTGATCGGGATGATTTTCTGGAAATGAATGAGGACAGGAATTTCATCCTTTTAAATTCATCCTTGAGATGAGGGCTTCATTGGCTAGGTCAGTATTTATTGCTCACCCATAATTGCCCTTGAGAAGGTGGTAGTGAGCTGCCTTTTTGAACTGCTGCAGTCCGCGGGTTGTTGGTACACCCAGTGTGGTGTTAGGAAAGGGGTTCCAGCATTTTGACCCAGCAACAGTGAAGGAACAGAGATATATTTTCATTCAAGATGGTGAGTGGCTTGGAAGGCAACTTGCAGGTGGTGCTGATCCCATATGTGTGTTGCCCTTGTCCTTCTCGGTAGTAGTGGTCATGGGATTGCAAGGTGCTGCCTAAGGAGACTTGGTGAGTTCCTGCAGTGCATCTTTCAGATGGTACACACAGCTGCTACTGTGTATTGGTGGTAGAGGAAGTGAATGTTTGTGGAAGGGGTGCTAATTATGTGGGGTTGATTTGTTTTGGATGGTATCGAGCTTCATGATGTGCTGTTGGAGCTGTACTCATCCAGGCAAGTGGGGAGTATCCCATTACACTCCTGACTTGTGCCTTATGATGGTGGACAGGCTTTGGGGAGTCAGGAGGTGAGATACTCATTGCAGGATTCCTAGTCTCTGACCTGCCCTTGTAGCCACAGTGTTTATATGGCTAGTGCAGTTCAGATTTTGATCAATGGTAATCTCCAGGCTGTTGATAGTGGGGGATTCAGTGAGGGTAATGCCATTGAATGTCATTATGATATAAACTATAGAATTGTCATGTAGAATTATTAATATGTTACAAACCATAATGCCCTTTGCCTGTCTACATTCAAAGATCTGAACTGCATGATGCCAATCAATATGTGCTGTGAGGCCTACATATCAGCCCATGTTACAAATACATAATTTCATTATCCATGATACAGTGCTTGGCAGCACTTACCTGAGCAGATGCCATCTGGATCAGCAACCACGTCAAAATTAATCTCCTATTTATTGCATAATATCTTTAAAATTGCCTGAAATGTAATTATTAGTGATAGAGATTGTTTGTTAATGTTGAAAGTGCATAGCATTTTTATATCGTTTTGCTTATCTGCTGGATTAAAGAATGTTTTATTTTTTGCACGCAATGCCATCATCACAATGTGTTAGCTTAAGTGCACACAGAGAATAGTTGACTCAAGCAGTAAAGTGCCTTGACCCTAAAGTTCATACCTATATGGTTGATGAAATACACATATCCAATATATTGTTATTTCTTCACCTAACAAAATAAATATTATTTAAATCTGAAGTATGTTTCTGAGTTAGGTTGATGTTATTAAGATTTTTTTATTCAACTTTTAAATTCTTGAGCAGATTACTATATTCACCAAAACAATAAGTGACTCCAACTTATCATATCCTCCTCAAAACCATATTTTTTTCACATAATCAGTGAGTGTCTGCCTTCAGGTACTAGAAATATAGATTTCCTCATGCGGTACTTGGAATCATCATCTGGAACACAGGTGTCCAAACATATCCACAAAGACAATAAAAGAGAATTGGTATTGAATGGATATAACTAGCAATTTCTATGCATTCACATGTCCTCTTCATAAATGTATCGAAGTTATTTGTCTCAACTATGTCCTAAAGTGGTGTGCCCTATATTCCAACCACTCACTGACCACAGAAATGTTTCCTTACTTTCTTACAGTTTCTATTATTAACTAATTTGTATGATGAACCCTAGTTGTGGGGTTTCTCACAATTAGAAACATAGGGCTGCACGTTTCCGAAGGGGAACAAATACAGTTACTGGGGCTGAAAGGGGGAGCCAACTCTGCTCTGAAGGGAGTGGCGGCATGTTGCTTGCAGGGAACAATGAATCGGGGACAGCCAGCGCTGTTGGACCAATCAAGAGTAAGGATGCGGCACGCCGTGGCAAGATGCACATGAAAAAAAGGAAAGTTTTGTCGAGGTGGCGAAGAGCTGCAGTTGGAGATGGGTCCTATTCTAGCGGCGGTATCAATGTTGCTGGCGAACCTCTCTGAGGGCCATGGTGCAGCCATGAAGCAGGGCTCCCCTCCCCGAGAATCCACTGGAATGGAGGTGGCCAAGGCTCAGCTGCAGCCCCGCCACGTGGCGACAGGTTCCTCCCATGTGGAAAAATGGCAGCGGGGCGGGAAGTTGGATTCTTTATTGTATCATCAGGCTGTCCTGTGAATGGGGTTCTGGACACTGGTAATAACCCATGATGACTGGAGATCCCGTCCCGATGCCTCCCCCCATTACCAATCTTCCCAGCCCACTTCCAAAGGGCTGGGGAAAATTCAGTCCAATATCCTTTCCACATTTATCCTGTCCAGTGCATTCATAATTTGAAAGACCTCCATTGAGTCTCCTCCCTAAAACCCCCAAACCTATTCAATCTTACCCGATTGTTATCTTTCAATTCGGCACCATCCTTTTAAACATTACTTGTACTGTCTCCTCTTCCAACAGGGAGACCGAGGTTCTCCACAAGTTTAACATGACTCCACTCCTTTTGAATTCTGCACCCCTCAAAATTAATCCCAGTATTTTGTTGAATTGTTGGAATTGATTTGACGATCTGTGGTTTTTAATGATTAGCTCACCTGTATCCCTAGATCCCTTTGATCTTCTGCCACATTAACTTGTTACTTTCTGAGGCACGAGGTTTTCCTATCAAAGTGCATCACCTCATACTATCCATGTTAAAGTTAATTTACCATTTAACTGTGCAGTCTGCAAGTTTAGAATCAGCTTCTAGATCCACACGTAGGAATCCAAAGTAGATTTATGAAACATTGTAAACATTTTTGAAGGTCCAGTGAAATACGTGAAAATACAATTTATTATTGATGTTGTACTGTGTTCATGTTTAGCTTATGAACCATAGGTGGCAAGAGGCGGGAGTGCGGCTTCCACTTTGCACCAATCTGCAATAGTGACATTGTTAATGCGGGATCATTCCCCCATCCAACTCCAGTGTACCTGCTCACAAGGCTGTCTCAAGTGACGTGGTTTGACTTCACTTGGAGCATAACTCGGTGCGTTTGTTGTTAATCAGATTTTACGTGTATTCCGGCTGTCTGCTGGATCAATTGGGCGCTTTATAAGCAAAGTAGATATTTCTCTGATTGTTTTAAAGTCTGCAGGATACCATCCATTCTCAAGACATTCAATACTTAGTGGAGAAGAGGGTGTATCCATAGACCTCTACTCCAGAGCTCACGGTACCATTCCAATGGGTAACTTCATGTTACCAGCTGTGCTTTGAACTCCGAGAGCACACTTAAACTAGAATGATGCAGAATTTGACTCCTTCCGTGAGTTTCGTTCGGGTTTGCTCTAGACCATTGCAGGAATGTTCACCAGAAGGTTACTCACCTCAGACTAGTGGTGCAGTGTAGGTAGAAATGTTTACTTCAACCAATTCGAGCTGATTGGAAAAAGTTGTGGGACAGAACTGGTGCCATGCAATGCCTGAAAGCTCATCCAGTATTTCATGGCAATCTGTTTAAATATTCAGTATTTTTTTAAAACAGGGTTACGACATTTATTTCGTATGTTTATTCTCAGCATATGATCGACTAATCTTGGCTAAATTGTACTCATAGATGTCCATCGGTTGACATCAGAGGAACTAGTTCTAGTTCCCGGATAATTCCCTGAGTTTCCTGGTACGAGAAGCTAAATTGCTCCGTACATTGATTGAAATTACCTAGGTGTATAGGGAAATAACGTGGCCGCGACAAGTTATGGAGATGCAGCTACTCGAAAACAAAACTATCCATTATAATTTATCGGAAAATCTCAGCAGGACTGACAGCATCTGTGGAGAGTGAAGGAAGTGAACGTTTCCAGTTGGGATGACCTTTTCGCCAAAACAGTTATCCAAACTCGAAACGTTAGCTCCCTTCTCCCTCTCCAGATGCTGTCAGACCTGCTGAGATTGTCCACTATTTTCTGTTTTAGTTTCAGATTCCAGCATCCGCAGTAATTTGTTTTTATCGTTATAATTTATTCCGTCTACTTTAGTTATTCATTCACCCCTTTTTGTTTGACAGCCATATTTTTATTTTTAAGAGTTGTTCTGGTATAATTTGTGGAAGATTCCCAATTGCCTGAAGTGTTTTGTCCATTGCAATTGGACTCCAGTGGTTTCAGTTTATGACTCAATATTGAACTGTCTGTAATATGTAACAAATTCTGATTAGTTATAACGGAGCTGTAAGTTCAGACAATTTCGATTTTAAAAAACAACCACCTCTACTTTGCCCTTCACGCATACAATGCCCAGGTCCACGGCAAGGGGGTTGTGATCTATTTTCATTCTTCCGTTCCTTGTCTATCATATGAAATAAAAATCTTAAGCACTGGAGATGGGTGACTTGGTCATGCTTATGAGTTAACACAACGCAAATGTTGCCGGCATAGTTCACCTGAATGTTCCAGATGTGGTCATGCATTACCTTTACAATATATGTTTTGCACATTTTGACTCTTATCTGTGAATCTTTTTCCACAATGACACTTATCGAAATTCTATTTTTGAAGTGGTGTCTGGAGTCTGTCACTGTGCAGATATTCGAACAATTCCCATTAATCTCGCATCCCCTTCGTGTGGTATAATATTTCCTTTAACGACTGAAATAGAAGTTTCCCATAAACCTGACAGTGCGGAGCAAGGCCTGTCAAGGTGCCGGTGTTTCCCATGTCATTTCTTGCAGTGTCCTGTCAACTGCATTATACTTGCACTTAGGCCTTGAGTCATTTTTCTCTCACACCAGCACCCTTTGTCTCTAAATAAAACATTTCCACAATAAGCAGATCTAATTCCTACACGTTTATGATATAACAGGGACCGCGGACTGCCACTGTGCGGATAATCCCTCGGCAGTGTCACTGTATTGGTTTTGAAAGGGTCACCTAAACATTTGGTGGCTGAAAGCATTCCTTCCACAATAACAATATCTGAAGCCCATACATTTATGATGCACCAGAGGCTGGGGGTTGCCAGTGTGTAGATATTTCCCACATAATTCCCTGCAGTTTCCTAGACGTGTAGTATGCTAGAATGAAGTGCCTGCTCATTGTTTGACTGAACTATTATGTGCTTAGCATTTACATAACAAAAGTGCCACTCGACTTCCCCGATTAATGCAGTTGAAGGGCTCTTGTGGTCCAGTAATAAACATTGTTGAAATAATTTATTTGGAGCCCTGGTTACTCGTGGGAGAATGGTCACTGCGAGTTAGCTGATTGGACAGTCAATGTTGTTGTCATGATGGTTTCATAAACACCAAGTACTATGTTTTTCTCTATTGTGCCTTGTATACAAAAGATCTGCTGTCTGCCAGGGTGATCAGTGGACCAAGAGACCCCCTCTCCATATACTGTATGCTCACTGTCAGTTAAATGAACTGCTCCTTGTTCTCCTGCATTGTTCAGGAGTCCCTTAAACATTCTGTCACAGAGAGAGAGAGAGAGAGGGAAAACATTCCTTGCCCTCTCAGCGCTGTACCTCAGAATTCACTCTGTTCTGTGGGGCGCCGTTCCCCAGTGGCGATCATCGTAGCACAGCGCCCGGCAGCATTCGTTCAATTAATCAGCAAATCAGCCTGCCCTCTTTTTTTTGGAACCTATATGATTGAACCCAATCACTGATCGAACCATCTCAGTAGCTACTAAATCTAACGGAGATTGCTTGGTGCCAGTGCTAAACCAGTTAATCTGGCAGTTTGGCGTTTGAGAAATGTCCCTTTTGCAAGTTAAAGAAAGGGTTGCATTTTCATGCGACAAACTTCGAAAATAAAAGTTTGTCAGCATTTATTTTCAAATAAAGATATTAGGGGAGCAACAGGCCCCATCTTGAAATATATAAAACAATAAAATAATTCCGAATATTAAGAACTAATTATAACACTCAAGTGAAATATGACACATTTTATTATATACTGTGCTGTTGAATAAATACTGTGCGCCTCTGATATCATGAAGATAATGGTTCCTCCACTGTACTTGTCTGTTCCAGTTTCACGCTTGCTCTGCCTGTTGCTTGCTCTGCCTGTTGCTTGCTCTCAGGGTAAAGCAGTGCTCTATAGCGGCAACACCGCTATTTGGCTGATGATTTATTTTAGGCAGATGCTATTGACAGCCACTTGTAAACCAGTCTCCATCTATCCCGCGTGTTAATTATCACTCCAGTTGCTAGACCTCAGGCTTTGCAATGCTAATGTTTTCACTCTTTGCTGGGGAAATATCGGGGTGTCCCGTCCAACAATTTTTTTTCTCTCAATGGAAATGGAGAATGTGAAATCTACTTTAACGAACGTGGACAGCCATTATTCAAAACTATGCACACAGCAGAAACTCGTCTGGACAACAGTTAGCAAACAACGATTTCACCTCGGGTCAATAGGTCATCTTTTAAAACACAATATATTTACAACACCAATAAGTTTGTCAAAGCCTGTGATGGTTAACGACATTAACCTACGGTTCTGAGTTATAACCTTATCTCTGCCCTCATTGAGACTGTCAAAATCGATACTTAGAATTAATCCGTTTAGATGCCAATAAAATGTAGAGTGATGCAAAGGCACTAATAACATGAAAACGGGTGCGTAATTGCAAAATATTAAAAATAAATTCATTTTGGAGAAAGTTGTTTCCGGGTAAACTGTACCCCACTTTAAAGGACAAGTGAATAGGTGTGTAAACAGCCGCTGACAGAGGTTACCAATGTAAAAACACACAGGTTTCTTTCTCTTTATGTAAAATCCGCATAATAGGGTTGCGGTCGTTAAGCAAATCCGTCAACCAAAGTAAGTTTATTTGTGGGCACAGTTAAACTTTTGACTGGGCTTCCAACCGCAACACTGAAGAATAAAATAAACAGCACGAGGAAAGATAAATAAACTTGTTCGGCGAGCCTGATGTGGCGCGACTTACTTGAGAAGGCACTGGTAATCCCCCAGAGGACTGCGCCTGCTTTGTGTTAAATGTTTAAAGATTTCAAACGACGGAGTTTATTCCTACTGCAAACACTTCTATTTACAAGGTCAAGTATACCAGCACTCGACGGGTGCTTAAGAGTGTAATTATTTATCTAAGGGCGTTTTGAGTGAGGATCAGGAACCCTGACAAGGGAGCCCAGGTTGAGCGCACACAGAAAAATACATGCATAGGTCCATCCAGTTAATGCTTCTTACAGTGATTTTACATCTTTGATCCATTTCCCTCGCTGCCGCAGGACTATAATAAAAGCAGAAACTTCTAGAATGCTTTCAGACCAAACAACTGCAATCCACAGCACAAGTTTGTGGTAAAATGTAACTCCTAGCGAGTTATGTATTACACTAAACTTGGAACCTTGACAGGGAGCATCTCATCTGGAAATATGTAAATGAACGCTGCTTTTCATAGCAACTTGTTCCGAGGCGAAACATAATATCGAGACAATTAAGTATGATTTTTTTCAAACCCTTTTGTATGTTGAGTGTACAATGAGCATGTCAGTCAGTGCTGCTTGGCCAGACACCAACAGCTGTGATGTGCTTCCCCTTGCACCAGTATATTAAATGTAAAAATGAATTCGCCAATGATTCGTAATTTAGAGCTTTCTGGAGTCATCGGTTCAAACATACGAAAGGCCAGCGGAAACCCAATTAATCGAAAGTCAATGCTCGACCCCAGCTGTCAGCTGTGAAAACAGCAAATGTAAAGGCGCTGGAAGTTTGGGAAACTTTCGTCTCTTACACGCTCACGAACACATTGTCAAACATTGCACAAAACAGCTTAGTAATATATCTAGTGAACCGCCAGCGTTTTCACTTTCAACTCAACTCTGAATAGACACGCACAGTCTTGCGAAGCTTTTTTTTAAAACTAGATGACTCTTTATGGCTTCTATGAAAATACAATGTTAACGGCAGCCTTACACACTGATTTTAAAAGAACAATTTTTATCGAGGCCAAATTTTAAATATCTCTCCATTTCCAAAAATACATATTTAAAAGATAACCTTTTTTTTCCAAATCTATATGTTTGCATCTTAAATTTTTCAACTGGGATCGCCGAGAATTCATTATAAATCAATTTCCCTTTAGAATAAGTATTGAAATTCTGTACCTTCGCTGGTAAAGTATCACTGCATTCTTTCACAGCTCGATGCGAAAGCAGAGCTGTGGTTAAGTCTATATTTCAATAAATTATTCCCCAAATGTATACATTTGTAACTTTATACACACACAACGACATGGTTAAAAAAACACCAGTCATATAAGATTTATACTAGTTGCACTAGAGATTAATTCCACACCTCTAATACAACCGAAAATACAAACAAATCTTACCAGAATTAAATTTATATAAAAGGTCTATTAAATTGTCTTTTTATATTGAAGATGGCAGTGCAGAGCTTCTTTTTTGAAGAAGGATAAAAGTTGTATTGTTCATTTATAACCGGGCGATTAGTAATAGTAAAATGGATGCCATCAAAGTCAAAACATTAGGCACTGGGACGCTGGAGGAGGCTCTGGCGCTTGGAGCGTACCTGTATGTGTCTCTATTCTCATCATCATAACTGATAACGTTGTCTTTTGGGTCGTCAACATAGTCCCAGTACTCATCCGACTCCATGTCCGAGCCGCTGCTGCCAGAGCTATGTTCAGGTCCAAAGAAGCAGAGTCTGGCCATGTTGTCCTTAATCGCCTCGCAGATGGGTCGATCAGCTCCGTCGCAGACACATTCCTTAAGGAGCAAGGCTTTGGGGATGACCAGCATGCTCTCGATCACCTCCCGGCACTGATCCGTGCATTTGATGCCGTTGAAAAGTTTGCCGCAGTTCTGGAGGTAGCGGCGCATGGCGTTGTTGCACTGGGGCTCCGTCTCACACTGCAGGCGGGCTTCGGTGCAGCCCATCACCCCGTCCCGGTTGCGGGTCCTCGGCAAGCAGGGCTCGATGGCACGTTTGGTCCTTTTGCACAGCTCGTCGTGGACGCAATCGCAGTTCTCCAGCATGGGCCCGTTCTGCGTGTGGTTGAGGTGGATGAGAGCTGAGAGGCAGTGGCTGGGACACCGTCTGGTCTCCAGGCTTAAGACGGATCTGCAAGCCTCCATGTACTGGTCGTACGCAAAGTTGCAATCGGGCTCGACCTGGCACTGCAAGATGGCTTGCCAGCAGATCCACCGGGCCAGCACTCGAGAATTGCTCAAAAGGAGCAGTAAACAGAAGAGAAGGTGGCCCCCGATTCGGATCAAGCCAGCGAGACTTGCCATCGTCTTGGTGTCTGAAAGTTTGCGAGTTCGCTCGTTTTTTGCATAAGGGATGGCTGGTGTCACGCATCCATTCAGAGGTCCCGTGCGATGCAGCAGAGTTTCTTTCTTACTATGTTGTGCAGAGTGAGGACGACTGTGTGCTTCTCGCCTGCTTTTCCGTCAACATACTGCAAGCAACGCTGCCCACAGTTTGACTACGGTTCTTTTTACGGGAAAGACTTCCCTCCTCCCCACACACAAAAAAACTCCAATGTGCTCTAATTACCTCTGCAGCGCCTGATTATCTATTCAACAAACTGCAAACAAATAGCGGGCCAGCCTCTCCACATCCTGGTCACTCAGGCCGCCAGGCCCCGCCCGCTCGGTTCGTACCGCGCTCTGTGATTGGCTCATTTCTCCACCCTTCCGCCCTGTGATTGGCTCATTTCTCCACCCTTCCGCCCTGTGATTGGCTCACTGCTCCTCCTCCCGCTCTGTGATTGGCTCACTGGCCCTCTTCCCGCCCTGTGATTGGCTCACTGACCCCCTCCGGCTCTGTGATTGGCTCATTACGCCCCCTCCCGCCCTGTGAATGGCTCATTGCCCCCCTCCCCGCCCTGTGATTGGCTTATTGCTCCCCCTTCCCGCTCTGTGATTGGCTTATTGCTACGCCCCCTCCTGCTCTGTGATTGGCTCACTGACTCCCCTCCGGCCCTGTGATTGACTCACTGTTCCCCCTCCCTCTCTGTGATTGACTCAGTGTTCCCACTCCCTCTCTGTGATTGGCTCAGTGACCCCCCCTTCTTGCTCTGTGATTCGCTCACCGCTTCCCCTCCCGCTCTGTGATTGGCTCATTGCTCCCCCTCGTGCTCTGTGATTGGCTCATTCACTCTCTCCCGCTCTGTGATTGGCTCATTGCTCCCGCCACCCGCTCTGTGATTGGCTCACTAAACCCATCGCGCCCTGTGATTGGCTTACTGACCCCCTCCCGCCCTCTGATTGGCATACTGACTTCCTCCCGCCCCGTGATTGGCTCATTGCTCCCCCTCCTGCTCTGTGATTGGCTTACTGATCCCCTCCCGCCCTGTGATTGGTTCATTACTCCCCACCCGCCGCTCTGTGATTGGTTCACTTCTCCCCCTCCCGCCCTATTATTGGTTCACAGACCCCTCCCGTTCTGTGATTTGCTCATTGCTCTCCTGCTCTATGATTGACCCATACTTGACAGGTGGAGAAATGATTGACGGTCATTCAGTCCAATCAGATTCCCGGGACCGGGGATCCGGGCTGTTGTCGCTGGTGTCTACATTCTTCCCGCCTTGTGAGTGTGTGCTGCCAGTCTCATTTTCTTCTTTTCGGTTGGGCTGCTGCTTTAACACTGGTTGCTGTTTACGGAGAGCAACCTCCACATGCAGACTATCTGAAGCCACCAACCCCCTCTAGTTATCTTGTCGGAGTTCTAGTTGAATCTTCTCCTATCCAGGACAAAGCAGCCAGCTTGACTGCTACCCCCAACACACAGGTGTACCATCTACAAGATGCACTGCAGGAACTCACCAAGGTTCCTTGGGCAGCACCTTCCAAACCAATATCTTCCAGAAGGACAAGAGCAGCAGATTCCTGGGAACCCCACCACCTGGAGGTTCTCCTCCAAGTCACTCACCATTCTGACTTGGAAATATATCACCATTCCTTCACTGTTGCTGGGGCAAAATCCTGGAACACCCCCAGCTTATGAAGGGCAACTAGGGGTGGGCAATAAATTCTGGCCTTGCCAGCAGCGCTTACATTCCATATGTGAAAAAACTCGCCTCAAAAGCCTACAATGTATTGTTACATTTATAAAGAATACAAGTTACTCAAAAGCTCACTCAATTAACTTAAAGCAAGATTTGAGTCATTTGGTTTTGATTTGAAATATTTAAACTTTCTAATATTGTCTTATTCTGTCAGAAGATGAAAAACAACCTATTCAGAACAGTTTCATGATTAGCTTGAGTAAACTTTATTTGTTTGATTGTTTGCTTCTGAATTTCTCTTCCCTACTCTTCCTCTCACTTTTCCCCTTTCATTCTTTTTTCATAAATAAACCTAATAAACAGCTCACCTAATGTCCAATCCTCCGACCAGCATTTTATCCATCATTATTATCTTTCTAATTGGCACTCAAATGTGTTCTGCGATTGCTGCCCGAGCCTCGGGTAGGTTAACTTCTATGGGAACTGCCTCTGCGCAATGTGCCTCCACTGGCGCCCCTTCAAAGGATTTTAATTCACAAATTTTGTACAACTTGTGTGGCCTTATTTCTTCATAATCGCTTGTTGTCACAAGTAGTCTTCAATGAAGCTACAGTGAAAAAGCCCCTAGTCGCCACATTCCGGCGCCTGTTCGGGAAGGCCGGTACGGGAATCTTGTGACCTTGTGTTTGGGTAAGAGATATGGGAAATGATAAACAAAACACGCTTAAGAACTTGTGCAATGCATTTACTTTTGGCCTTTTTATAACTTTAGAATACCTAATTTTTTTTTTTCCAATTAAGGGGCAATTTAGTGTGGCCAATCCACCTAACCAGCACATATTTGGGTTGGGGTGAAACCCATGCAGACACGAGGAGAATGCAAAAGCCACACGGACAGTGACCCAGGGCCGGGATTCAAACCCGGGTCCTCAGCGCGTAGTCCCAGTGCTAACCACTGCGCCACATGCCGCTCCTACGTTCGGCCTTTTGAGTTCTTGTTGGGGGCTGCAGGTGACAGGCTATTTTCTCCAGGTGAGAAATGACACCCACCAATGCATAACATCTGACAAAAATATCGGAAATAACTCGCAGGTAACATAAAATATATTTGCTGCAATTGGAAAATGCACGCAAGGGGCATAAGGTTGTATGTTGGAATAAAAAAGCAGGAAAATAAGGTTCCTGACAACGAGACTGGAGACATTAAACATAATAGGGTATCTGTAATATTTAGATCTGTTCACAACCTGAATTGCAGCACATGGTGGGGATAATTGGTGTGTCTTCTTCACACATTCTTTGTATTTCATGATAAACATTAACGTTCACAAAGCAAATCGCAAATTAATGACCGTAGGAAAATCATTAGTCATTCTATGTTACCATAACACACAACAATCCATAATTAATAGCAATTATAACAAAACACCTGTATTTGCAAAACATGTGGTAAAATATTGTAATATTTACTTGCATAATAAATCACTGAAGTTAATACACTTAAGAATCCCTACAGTGCAGAAGCGGTCCATTCAACCCATCAAGTCTGCATGACCCCCCACCCTATCCCCATAACCCAGTAACCCCAACTAACCTTTGGACACTAAGGGACAATATAGCATGGCTAATCCACCTAACCTGCACATCTTTGGACTGTGGGAGGAAACTCATGCAGCACCCAGAGGAAATCCACGCAGACACGGGGAGAAAGTGCAAACTCCACACAGTCACCCAGGGCCGGAATTGAACCCGGGTCCCTGGCTCTGTGATGCAGCAGTGCTAACCACTGTGCCATTGTGCCGCCCACTTTGTTAGGAAAGGCAGCAAGACCGAATTTTGAATCTAAGTTGGAATAACGCTTTTGTGAAAATAATAATTATACTATGTTTCTTTATTTAAACACCACAGTTGATTAAGAATGTGCAAGAAACAGAAGCGGATGGATGTAATTTGATGCCATGCATTTACTAACAGGCATGGATCCAAGGTTCTTCCCTTGCTAAGTACTTTAGAATGTACTTCCTGTGGTGATTTGGCTGAAAGGATCGTCACAAGGGATTTTGAAGTTAAATAAAAACTTAAAAAGTACACAACATTTTGAAAATAGCATGAAAGCAGGAAATAATGTAGTTCTGACAACCACCCGACTCTGAAATATTTGTCCTTTTTAACTGAATGCAGGCTGTCACATGTTTTGCTAAAGTAGATAATAATGCAAGTTAGGGAGGTATCTTACAGTGTGATGGAATCTATTATCAAGGATTCTATTATTTAATCATTGGCAGACTGTAACAATACTTGATCACCAAATTCTGCTCCAAATCCTGTCCACGTCCTCCAGCTGGCTGGGGCTGCACAGCCCTTGTTCCACTCTCACCTACTCTGTCAGCCAGACTATGACCTGTAATGGCTTCTCTTCTTGTCTCTGGTGTGCCTCAGATCTCTCTAGTTCTCATCTCGTCGCTACTCATAAGACCATAGACATAGGAGCTGAATTAGGCCATTCGGCCCATCGAGTCTGCTCTGCCATTCACTCACTTAAATTTTTTTTTTTAAATTTAGAGTACCCAATTATTTTCTTTTTCCAATTAAAGGGCAATTGTAGCATGGCCAATCCACCTGACCTACACATCTTTGGGTTGTGGGGGTGAAACCCACGCAGACATGGGGAGAATGTGCAAACTCCACACAGACAGTGACCCAGGGCCGGGATTCAAACCTGGGTCCTCAGCGCCATGGGCTGCAATGCTAACCACCGTGCCACATGCTGCCCTTCTACCATTCATATTTTTCTCATCCCCATTCTCCTGCCTTCTCCCCATAACCCCTGATCCCCTTGTTAATCAAGAACCTATCTATTTCTGTCTTAAAGACACTCGGTGATTTGCCCTACGCAGCCTTCTGCGGCCATGAGTTCCACAGATTCACCACCCTCTGGCTAAAGAAATTCCTCCTCATCTCAGTTTTAAAGGATTGTCCCTTCAGTCTGAGGCTGTGGCCGCGGGTTCTAGTTTTTCTACTAGTGGAAACATCCTCTCCACGTCCACTCTATCTAGGCCTCTCAGTATCCTGTAACTGTCAATAAGATTTCCCCTCATCCGTCTAAACTCCAATGAGGACAGACCAGAGTCCTCAACTGCTTCTCATACAGCAAGTCCTTCATTCCAGGACTATATCTGGGGAGTATGTAGAGGGACAGGCAGTATTGAACCTCTCTGGACCCTTTCCAAGGCCAGCACATCCTTCCTTAGATACGGGGACCAAAACTGCTCACAATACTCCAAATGGTGTCTGACCAGAGCCTTATACAGCCTCAGAGGCTGGTTTAGCACAGTGGGCTAAATAGCTGGCTTGTAATGCAGAACAATGCCAGCAGCGCTGGTTCAATTCCCGTACTGGCCTTCCCGAAAAGGCACCGGAATGTGGCAACTAGGGGCTTTTCACAGTAACTTCATTGAAGCCTACTCGTGACAATAAGCTATTATTATTATTAAGTACATCCCTGCTCTTGTATTCTAGCCCTCTGGACATGAATGCTAATGCTTTTGCTTTTCTAACTGCTGACTTAACCTGCACATTAACCTTAAAATAATCTTGAATGAGGACTCCTAAGTCCCTTTGTGCTTCTGATTTCCTAAGCCTTTTCCCATCCTGAGGTATCTGTGCTCCTCTATTTCTAGTCACAGAAGGGTTCCTAATTTAATCACTCTGACATTGGTTTTAGCTGCCAAGACCCTAAGCTCTGGAATTCCCTCCCTCAATCTTTGCCTATCTCTCTCCTCTTTTAACACACACTTTAAAACCAACTTCTGGCCAAGCTTTTAATTACCTGCCCTAATATATCTTTATATGCCTCAGTGTCATTAAAAAAAAATATGAATGCTTATAAAACTGCTTGGGAAGATTCACTAAGTTAAAGACACAATGTAAACACAATGTGTTGTTCTACTTCAACCAATGATTGCCAACTGGCCTGCAGCACTTCAAAAATGTGGCTCACCAGCAACTTCTCAAGGGCAATTCGGAATGGGCGGTACCAACCTACTATGAAATTATAAAAAAAGGATTTTAAGAACATAAACATTCAAGAGGTTATATGGTTTCTTATAGAATCTTCCAAAATTGAAAATAAGTGCAAATATTATTACATGGGTCTTCTGACAGAAGGGCTGAATGTATATTAAACAAGAAGGCTAATGACACGTGTGTTCACTTTTCATATTGAGACTGAAGCTCTCATGAGGCTGAAGCATTACTTCAGGAGGGTGACAGCTTATGGGGAGAACAGACTATTGTATTTACACACCTCAGAGCTATGCAGAGATGACACTAGTTTCTAGGTATAAGGCAGATTTTGTTCACGGATTAAGACTGTCTGCTCCATTCTTACAGCTCTTTGCTTCCAGCTACTTCTACAGTTTGTTTACTTTTCTCCAAGGCCACACCCAGGCTTAACTACTCAAGCACAGTGAGCATCATTGGTTAACAGACTCAAATAATTAAACACAGAAATCTTTTCCCCCTTTAAAACTATAAAACTTATTTTAAATGAAACCATTATAAACAACAAACATAAGTACTTTGAATAATATGTTAGACTTCTGTTTTTCAGTTTTCTCGAAGTACAGAAATAGTCTTTGAGATACAACTGCTCTGAGATCCACAAACTTGAGGTTGTGGTTATGCATGATCAACTCCACTCTGTGAACCTGCAGGACACTCAACTTCAATGTTGTACTGTTGAAGACACTCTTACCATCTATACATCCATTGAGGTCTATGACGAGGTCGTGACATGGCTAACATTGTAGTCAGCGCTTGGTGATCAGTTCACAGAGTGAACTTTCTACCATAGTGATACAAGTGCCAATGTTCATAATCATAGCTACGGGCTAGTGTTTCATGCTCTCCGATAGATTATTCACATTCAGCTTCTGACAATGGACTTGATGCATAAACAATGGATCATTCGCTTCCTTCAATAAATGAAAGAGTACAGTTCCAACTGTATTTCCTGACATATCTATTGTGACATATATTTCCACTTGTGGGTTGAAATGCACAGTGACTGACAGATGCTCAGCCAGATTCTCTAAGTGGGTTTCTCCGTCCCGCCACTCCAGATTTCTGCTTCAGCTCGCTACCGCGATTTGCCAGCTGGTTTCCCAATTGAGGGGCAGCCCCACGCCATCAGGAAATCCCCGGGCTACCGGCAAAATGGAGCATCCCGACGGCGGAGGATTCAGCCCTCCGTTTCAGAAACTAAGTGTTGACACTGGGACTGAATCGGTGGATTTCTACGACAACTAAATTGGCTCTGGTCCTGAAACAATTCAGGATCCGTTAATGGGCCAGCACCGGAGCCAGGTGGAACATAATCGATTCCAATAAGAAATGGTGTCCATTTCACCGGGGTCGGGATTGCCAATCGAGAGGCTGACAAACTGCAGCAGCACATAAGCAATCCACTCCCCACACAGACTCATGCCAGCCAACACGATAGCAGCATGGAGAGCGGCACCCCGGTTTGCAGACGCCAAGCTGGAGACCCTACTGGACACTGTGGCGAAGAGGTGGGCCACCCTGTTCCCTGGGTGGGCAGGAGGCTGCCACCATCGCTGTATACCGGGCCTGAGCGCAGATGGCAGAGCCCGTGAGAGCCGTGGGCCCCACTGCAAGCACCGGACAGCACTGCCGTAAAAAGCTACACAACCTTCTCAGGGCAGCAGGGTAAGTGGGCAGCACTGTGCTCCTGGCACCACATACCTGTAAACCCCCCAAGCCCCACCCCCACCCGGAGGGTGACCAAACCCCACCTGTCATCAGTGTGCACGCTCCTCACCCTGCACCACATGTCAGCACCCTTCCTGGCCGCCATGACTGGGTGCCCTGGCCACGACGGCCACCAGCCTCCCACCCCCTTTGCTATCCGTGTCTGAGTGTCTCACACTGTGCATTGTCCCCGCCAGGAAAAGGCAGCTCACAACCGCCGTGAGAGAGAGAAGACCAGAGGGGGACTGCCGGACCTGTGGCTCCTCACTGCAGTGGAGCGGTGGGCAGTGGACCTGATCAGTGGGCCTGGAGAGAGGGCAGTTACTGAGGCACAATTCGGCATCGAGTGACGAAGTGAGACCTAGCCATGTTGCAGTTTCCAATGGCATGCATGGCACAACCCTCACCTTCATCACACCACCCCCACTCACCCCAACACACGATTCAATCATGCATCATGTTTGCGGGTCCACCTGGCGATGAGATGGGCCCTCCTGGTGTCCACTGCCTCCAACCCCAAACCCAAGCAGATTCCAGCGACGAGGAGGTATCGGATAGCAAAGAGAGCCCACAAACACCAGCCCGAGACATCCTAGAGCACCAGTCTGTGGACGACGCTGACATTCCCTCACAGCTATCTCCAACACCCACCACCATTCCAGAGGCACTCATCTCGATTGGGCATCTCAGTAGAGAGGTTCTTGCGGCACACGTGCTGCAGTACATCAGGTGGAGTTAGGAACCCCCGAAGGAGCGGACGGCCGAAGGGCGGCCTGACCCCAGGGACTAGCTGCCATCCAGGTGGGTCTTGGGTTTCTGGAAAGGGCAGTTCCATCAGTAATGGAGATGCCTCCACTTCCGGTGTACCATCTGGGGATCCACCCAGACATAAGGACAGAAAGGTAGACACCAGGGGCGTCATTCTCTGACCCCCCGCCGGGTCGGAGAATGGCCGCTGGCCGCCGTGAATCCCGCCCCCGCCGAAGTCTCCGGTACCGGAGATTGGGCGGGGGCGGGAATCGTGCCGCGCCGGTTGGCGGGCCCCCCCGCTCAATTCTCCGGCCCGAATGGGCCGAAGTCCCTCCCAGAAATTGCCTGTCCCGCCGGTGTAAATCAAAGCTGGTATTTACCGGCGGGACCAGGCGGCGTGGGCGGGCTCCGGGGTCCTGGTGGGGGCGCGGGGCGATCTGACCCCGGGGGGTGCCCCCACGGTGGCCTGGCCCGCGATCGGGGCCCACCGATCTGCGGGCGGGCCTGTGCCGTGGGGGCACTCTTTCCCTTCCGCCTCCGCCACGGCCTCCACCATGGCGGAGGCGGAAGTGACTCTCCCCACTGCGCATGCGCGGGAAACTGTCAGCGTCCGCTGACGCTCCCGCGCATGCGCCGCATTTCCGCGCGAGCTGGCGGGGCAACAAACGCCATTTCCGCCAGCTGGCGGGGCGGAAATCCCTCCGGCGTCGGCCTAGCCCCTCAATGTTAGGGCTCGGCCCCCAAAGATGCGGAGCATTCCGCACCTTTGGGCCGGCGTGATGCCCGTCTGATTGGCGCCGTTTTTGGCGCCAGTCGGCGGACATCGCGCCGTTGGGGGAGAATTTCGCCCCAGTTAAGATTGCTCGACTGCATCACATATAATAGCGTTAGGGGCTAGGGCACACAGCGTTATAGATATGATTACATTTTCTTTGTAAAATAAACACCTGTGCACAAAAGTTCCAACGAGCCCCAGTGCTCTGTCAGCAGGGTGTGACGGATGGGCAGGGCTAGGCTGGCTGCAGAGGGGGCACTGGTGCGGTGGGGGGGTAGAATAGGTGAACGGTGAAGGTGGTCATGGGCCGCGGCCCCCACGTGAGACCTCTGCTCTTCCCCCTCCCTCCCACGCAATCCCCTCCCCCGCACCCTATCCCACCTCCGCCACCCCAAGGGTTCGGTGGGACTGTAGATGCAATGGCCAGCTCACATGCAGACTTCACCCAGGTAGATGGTGGAAAGAACTACTGTGGGCAGGGGTCAGATGTTGTCAAATGAAGCGGAGCACCAGAGCTCATCAAAAGCGGGTCGTCATCATCCTCCGTCCCATGGACAAGACCCGCTGTTACTCCCAACCCAGGACCCGCACGGAGAGGGTCGCAAGGTTGAGGGGGGATGGTGTAGGATGGGTGGTCATTGGGGGTGGGGGGTGGGGGGGGGGAGTTTTCCAGAAGGGAGGGGGTGGTGGGGGTTGGGATGTACCCGCGGTTGGCCAGGCCCCCAGAGGTGTACCTCGAAGGTGTCGGGAACTGTCAAGTGTGCCAGGGTGAAAGCGTTGTGCACACTGCCCGGGTATCGGGCGCAGATGTGCTCGACGAGCAGCTCAGGGTTGCACACCAGCTGCACCTTAACTGAGTGGAACCCCTTTCGGTTTGTGAAGACTGAGCCTGTGATGGGCCGGTGCTCGTACGGTTATATGCACTCAGTCGATCACTCCTTGTACCTGGGGCATCCTGGCGATGGCAGCGAACCCTGCCGCCCGGGCATCCTGGTGGGCTCGATCCACATTTAATTTGATGAATTGTGCCGACTGGGATTATAGACGGCACGGATCAACCTGTGCATCGAGACTATGAGATCCCGGACAGGTCCCCATTTGGTGCCTGGAAGGACCTCTTGGTGTAAAAGTTCAGGGAGACCATCACCTTGACAGCCACCAGGAGGGGGTGTCCTCCCCATACCTCCGCGGTTACAGGTGTGCCATGATCCAACAGATATGTCGCACTGTCCCGCTGCTCAGCTGGCGTCTGCAACAGCATGCCCGGTCCGGCAGGGCCTTGAATGACAGACGCTGCCTGTACACATGAGGCCTGATACGGTGCCCCCTTACCACCTCCTCCACAGTCTGTTAGGCAGCCGGTTCTCCATCCTCACCAGCTGGCTCCTGTTCCTCTGGGGCAGGCTCAGCCGCAGCAGGGTCCTCCCCGAGCAGCTCCTGCTCACACAGCCTCAGTGCATGCACCTATCCTGCGGTGGATAGGATGAAGGCCACCATTCCTGGTTGAATTCTGAAGTCCATTGTCTGCAGGGGATGAAGGGCAGACATGTTAGCATGATGCGTACCCCTGTGCCCAACCAGGTCCACCGGGCTAAATGGGAGCCCCGGCCTGCACTGCGGCCACTGCCCCTGCATGCCTTCCTACCCTCCCCCTCCCTCAACCCCACATCCACCCCCGGCCGTTCATTCTGGCACTCTGCCCTCCACACTGCACCCCTGGATCTGCCGGTGCCCAGCGGGGTTGTCTCTGACTCAAGCACCTGTCCCTGCCGGCAGGGATACCAATGACTGGCACTACCCACGCAAGGGTAACTGTGGGTATTACCTCTGTGTGGGCCGCGTGATGCCTCGCCAGTGGGTGCTGTCTGGTTGTGGTGGGTGAGGGAGGTTGGTAGGGTGGCGGAAGGGGCTGGGGGGTTGGGTTGGCGGCACCCTTATGGCCAGTGTCACTCTACGCAACCATGGGCCATGGTGGGCGGTCAGTGGGTGCACAGCAAGCTGACTGCCTTGCAATCCGCGGCAAAGGTGGTTCGTGCCTGGACATCCCGGTCCCGTGGGGGTCATCCCGATACCACGGTCCATCCCCTGGTAACCACCTGCTACTCCCACCGGTCCTGGCAGACGCCACCCACATGCCAGCCAGCCATGCCAGCGACAGGACCGGCAGCACATGGTCGCGCCTCTGGGAACATGTCCTACTTCCTCTCTCTCCCTCAGCAACCGCGGCATCTGTTTGCCTATTTTTAAAACCATCAGTGAAACCCGCCGTTGTTAATTCCTCCTGATGGAGGCGGAGCATCGTGGGAGCCCCGGAGAATACCGGGTCAGGCCCATTAATGATATGCCAATGGCGTTTACTGTACGTGTGGAGTAGAACGCACTGACACTACTGTCGAGGCACCAGAGCATGACATAGAGCATTGTACTGTAATGAAACACGCCTTCATGAGTAACAAAAGCTGTGGGCATCACAGGTGCGCAGTGGTTAGCCCTGTTGCCTCACGGCGCTGAGGACCCGGGTTCGATCCTGGCTCTGGGTCACTGTCCGTGTGGAGTTTGCACATGTTTTAAAAAATCATCATTTCTGGCATGTGGACGTCGCTGGTTAGGCCAGCATTTATTGCCCATCCCTAGTTGCCCTTCAGAAGGTGGTGGTGAGTTGCCTTCTTGAACCGCTGCAGTCCCTGAGGTGTAGGTACATCCACTGTGCTGTTAGGGAGGAAGTTCCAGGATTTTGGCCCAGCGACAGCAAATTAACAGTGATATATTTCCAAGTCAGGGTGGTGATTGACTTGGAGGGGTACCTCCAGGAGGTGGAGTTCCCAGGTATCTGCTGCTCTCGTCCTTCCAGATAAGACATTGTCAAACTCGGTGGTGGCGCGGGTGGGTCGCGGGCGGGTGTCGTGAGGGTCGCAAAGACATCCGTTGCGGCGCTCCCGATCGCGCAAATCTGCACGCAACAGCCGCAGCAGCCGGCTGTTAATAAAAATGGCCGCGAACATGTTAAAGAAATGCGGCGGCACTGCACATGCGCGCCGATGATCGGGCGTGCATGCATGCTGATGATCGGGCATGCATTCACGCTGATGATCGGGCATGTATGCGCGCTGATGATCGGGCGTGCATGCATGCTGATGATCGGGCATGTATGCGCGCTGATGATCGGGAATGTATGCGCGGATGATCGGGAATGTATGCGCGGATGATCGGGCATGCATGCACGCTGATGATCGGGCATGTATGCGTGCTGATGATCGGGAATGTATGCGCGGATGATCGGGCATGCATGCACAGTGCAGCCGCTTTTTAAAAAAACGGTCGCAGCTTTTTTGTTTAACAAGTTCGGGAGGGGGAGGTTTATTCATTTATTTTATTCATTTAATTTTTATTTTTTTCATTTATTTTGTTCATTTTTTTTTACAAGTTCGGCGGCGGGGGCGGGGGGGGGGTTTATTTGATAAAATTTTACAGGAAAAAAATTCAGAACTTTGGACAGTTGGAGACTCCATACTTTCCGACACCGGAAGGCTTCACCTTCATCCAACAGGTTCCATTGGAGACGCGTGTACGAGGGCCAAAGGGACCCAAAACCATTTCCTCATTTTTGTCAGCAGCAAACAAGGTAAGAGAAAATGGTGGGTCGCGCAGGTCGGCCGGCGTGGGTTGCGAAGGTCGGCCGGGTTGGGTCCCGAAGGTTGGCCGGTTGCTAAAAATGGGTCCCTGGAAAAAAGTTTGAAGAACACTTTTCTAGATGATAGTGGAGTGGGTTTGGAAGGTGCTGTCTAAGGAACCTTGGTGAGTTACTGCAGTGCATCTTGTAGATGGTACGCATGGCTGCTACTGTTCGGCGGTGGTGGAGGATTTGAATGTTTTTTATGGGTCTCACCCCCACAACCCAAAGATGTGCAGAGTAAGTTGATTGGCCACGCTAAATTGCCCCTTAATTGGAAACAAAAAGAATTGTTTCCAAAGACTCTCTCAGTGCAATAGCCAGGGGTTCGATCGCCAGTGCGAAGAGCGGGGGGGACAGGGGACACCCCTGTCTCGTCCCTCGGTGCAACCGAAAGTACTCGGACCTCCTCCTATTTGTGGCCACACTCGCCATCGGGACCTCGTACAACAGCCTAACCCACCTGACAAACCCCTCCCCAAACCCGAACCTCTTCAGCACCTCCCACAGGTACCCCCACTCTACCCTATCGAAGGCTTTCTCAGCGTCCATCGCCACCACTATCTCCGCCTCCCCCTCTCTCGCCGGCATCATGATAACGTTCAAAAGCCTCCGCACATTCGCGTTCAACTGTCTCCCCTTCACAAACCCCGTCTGGTCTTCATGGATGATCTGCGGCACACAATCCTCAATCCTCGTGGCTAAGACCTTCGCCAGCACCTTGGCATCTACATTTAGCAAGGAAATCGGTCTGTAAGACCCATATTGCAGGGGATCCTTGTCCCGCTTCAGGATCAAGGAGATCAGTGCCCGGGACATCGTCGGGGGTAAAGCCCCCCCCTCCCTTGCCTCATTAAAAGTCCTAACTAACAGCGGGCCCAACAGGTCCATATATTTTTTATAGAACTCGACCGGGAAACCGTCCGGCCCCGGTGCCTTCCCCGCCTGCATGCTTCCTATCCCTTTGATCAGCTCCTCCAGCCCAATCGGGGCCCCCAGTCCCGCCACCAGTCCCTCTTCGACCTTTGGAAACCTCAATTGGTTCAGGAAACGGCCCATCCCTCCCTCCTCCCGTGGGGGCTCGGATCGGTACAATTCCTCGTAAAAATCCCTGAAGACCCCATTGATGCCAACCCCACTCCGCACCACGCTCCCTCCCCTGTCCTTAACTCCCCCAATCTCCCTAGCTGCGTCCCACTTCCGAAGCTGATGCGCCAGCATCCGGCTTGCCTTTTCCCCATACTCGTAGACCGCCCCTGGGCCTTCCTCCACTGCACCTCCGCCTTTCTGGTGGTCACCAGGTCGAATTCGGCCTGGAGGCTGCGCCTCTTCCTCAACAATCCTTCCTCAGGTTCTTCCGCATACCTCCTGTCTACCCTCACCATCTCCCCCACCAGCCTCTCCCTCTCCCCCTGCTCCCTCCGCCCCTTGTGGGCCCTGATGGAGATCAGCTCTCCCCTCACAACCGCCTTCAGTGCCTCCCATACCATCCCCACTCGGACCTCCCCGTTGTCGTTGGCCTCCAAGTACCTCTCTATACTTCCTCGGACCCGCTCGCTCACCTCCTCGTCCGCCAACAGCCCCACCTCCAAGCGCCACAGCGGGCGCTGGTCCCTCTCCTCCCCCATCTCCAAGTCCACCCAATGCGGGGCGTGGTCCGAAATGGCTATTGCTGAATACTCGGTATCCTCTACTCTCGCTATCAGCACCCTACTCAAAATGAAAAAGTCGATTCGAGAATAAGCCTTATGGACATGTGAGAAGAATGAAAATTCCCTCGCCCCCGGCCTTGCAAATCTCCAAGGGTTCACCCCTCCCATTTGGTCCATAAATCCCCTCAACACTCTAGCCGCCGCCGGCTTCCTACCCGTCCTGGACCTGGAGCGATCCAGTGCTGGATCCAGCACCGTGTTAAAGTCTCCCCCCATTATCAGGCCCCCCACTTCCAAGTCTGGGATCCGACCCAACATACGCCGCATAAAACCCGCATCGTCCCAATTCGGGGCATACACATTGACCAGTACCACCCTCTCTCCCTGCAACTTACCACTTACCATTATGTACCTACCGCCATTATCTGCCACAATGCTCGACGCCTCGAATAACACCTTCTTTCCCACCAAGATCGCCACCCCTCGATTTTTGGCATCTAGCCCCGAGTGAAACACCTGACCTACCCACCCTTTCCTCAGTCTTACCTGGTCTGCCACCTTCAGGTGTGTCTCCTGGAGCATAACCACATCCGCCTTGAGCCCCTTCAGGTGAGCGAACACGCGGGCCCGCTTAACCGGCCCATTCAGTCCCCTTACATTCCAGGTTATCAGCCAGATTTGGGGGCTCCCCGCCCCCCTCCCCCACCGACTAGCCATGACCCCTCCTCGGCCAGCCACGCGCCCGCACCCCACACCCGGCCCGTTCCCCACAGCGGCATACCCCCGTCTTGACCCACCCCACTCGCTCCAGCTCCTCCTTGATCTTAGCAGCAGCAACTCGATTCCCCCCCCTCCCCCCCGGCTAGGACCCATCCTAGCTGGTTTACTTCCCCCATTGCACTTCCGCAAGTCAGCTGACTCCTGCTGACCCGGCCACTCCCGCCTCCCCTTCGACTCCTCCCATTGTGTGGCACACCCTCCTCTCCCGCTCCCCATTCACAGGCTCTCCCCCTCCGTTCTAAGCGCGGGAAACAATCCTCGCTTCCCCGCCCCGGTCCCGTCCCCCCCCAGTTTTCGGCGCGGGAAAAAAATCCCGCGCTCTCCACCTACCAGGCCCCGCCACCAACCAAAACAGTGCCCAACCCGCCCCATCCACCCTCCTCAACCTGAAAGAGAAAAACACAGAGAAAAAGAAACCCAAAACAATGCAAAGGCCCCCCCCCCCGAACCAAAAATAGGCATAACATATCCACCGCAATATCCAATCGCCCATCCCGGCCCTCAGTCTGTGTCCAGCTTCTCGGCCTGAACAAAGGCCCACGCCTCCTCCGTAGACTCATAATAATGGTGCCGGTCCTTGTAGGTAACCCACAATCGCGCCGGCTGCAACTTGCCAAACTTCACCCCCTTCCTGTGCAGCACCGCCTTCGCTCGATTGTACCCGGCCCTCCTCTTCGCCACCTCCGCACTCCAGTCCTGATATATCCGAGCCCCCGCGTTCTCCCACCTGCTGCTCCTCTCCTTCTTGGCCCACCTGAGCACACACTCCCGATCGACGAACCGATGGAACCGCACCAGCACCGCCCGCGGAGGCTCGTTAGCCTTGGGCCTCCTCGCCAACACTCTATGGGCCCCTTCTAGCTCCAGGGGCCCCTAGAAGGACTCCGCTCCCATCAGCGAGTTTAACATGGTGACCACATAGGCCCCCACGTCCGGCCCCTCCAGCCCCTCCGGGAGGCCCAGAATCCGCAGATTCTTCCGCCTCGACCAATTCTCCATCTCCTCGAACCGCTCCTGCCATTTCTTGTGGAGCGCCTCGTGCGCCTCCACCTTTACCGACAGGACTAAGATCTCGTCCTCATTGACAGAGATCTTTTGTTGAGCCTCTCGGATCGCCACCCCCTGGGCCGTCTGTGTCTCCAGCAGCTTATCGATAGAAGCCTTCATCGGCTCTAGCAGGTCCGTTTTAATCTCTCTGAGGCAGCGCTGGATACCCTCCTGTTGCTCCTCCGCCCACTGCCTCCACGCTGCCTGGTCTCCGCCCGCCGCCATTTTGTCCTTCTTCCCTCCCTTCTGCTGGTCCACCACCACCTTTTTTGTCACCCCGCTCCTAGTTAAAGCCATATACTGACAGGGAACTATTATTAACTCCTTCCCACACCGGGAAACGTCGAAAAAGTGCCCTTGGGGGCCCTGAAAAGAGCCCAAAGTCTCAAAAGGGAATCCTTTTGGCAGTGTTCGCTTCATCAATCTGCCCCAAAATGTCCGTGGAAACTCCTGAAAAAGGTCTAAGTGTCCGTTCCAGACGGGAGCTGCTGAATGCGGGACCTACTCCTCCATGGCCGCCACCGGAAGCCTCGTCCCCGCTTCTTCAGTGGCCCTGGTGAGATCTTTTCACAGTTGTTCCCTCTGCTGTTAGAATTCACTTTTGATAAAGGTCCTCAGGACTGTTTGCAGCTTTAAGCTTGCCCTTTCCCCGCTTGCATGCTGCAAACTGCTGCAAATGCTGTTTATCCTGTTGCAGCCAAATATTCCACTGCTTCTGCCGGGCCTGGCAGACAAAAGACACAACCCTCCTGGGGGACACCGTCAGGGGAGTGTTGCAGTCCGCTTGCCACACCGGGAAATGTCAATCAAATGCCGTGGGGGCCCTGCAAAAGAGCCCAAAAGTCCGTTCCAAGCGGGAGCTACCGAATATGCGACCTAGCTCTGCATAGCCGCACCCGGAAGTCCTGCTCCGTTCTTTCTTGGCCCACCGCAGGACTTGTTCCTTGGCCAGGAATCGGTGTAAACGTACCACCATCGCCCTCGGCGGCTCGTTCGTTTGGGGCTTCTTTGTGAGGGGTCTGTGCGCTCTAACCACTTCCAGGTGCTGAGGGAACACCTCAGCTCCCATCAACTATCCAGCATGTTTGTAACATAGGCCCTCGCATCCGATCCCTCACTGCCTTCAGGGAGGCTGACGATTCTCAGATTCTGCCTCCTGGACCTGTTCTCCAGGTCCTCCAGCTTCTCCTGCATTCTTTTTTGGCGGTCATTCATCATCTGCAGCACGGCTATGTATCCCTCGTGCTCGGACACCTTTTGTTCCACCTCCTGGATCACACATCCGTGGAATTCTTGATTCTCCACCACCTGATCAATCAAAGCCTTGATTGGGTCCAGCGTATTCTTCTTAAACTTGGCGAAGCAATCTTCAAAAAACGTCACCAGCTGCTCCGTCAACCACTGTGCCGTCTCTCCGCGGCCCTGCTGCTCCGCCATGCTTTCCCGCGTTGCCAGCTCTGCTTGCGTCTTCCTTACAGGACATTGTCTTCTCACATGGCCACTTCTGGTCCAATTCTCCATACACTGGAGGGGGATTTCTCCTCACTGTCTCACTCTTCACCGATTTATCCAATAAAATCTGGGAAAAAAATGGGGGAAAAAAGTTCAAACGTCCGGCACAGGCGGGAGCTATCAAATGTGCGACCTACTCCTCCATGGCCACCATCGGAAGTGACGGGTTTCATAAGTTAGAGAGGGACATGGTCATAGAGAACCTTCGAAAAGGAGGATGATGATTTTAAATTTAAGATGTGATGATCGGCAATTGGGGCTTAGTGTGTGAGAGAGAACAGTTAACTGCATTTTGGATATGATTTTTTTTAAGGATGCGAGGTCAGAAAAAGAGTCTGGAGGTGAGAAAATCACGAATGCAGAATTCCGTGATCATTGAGCTACGGTGGGCCCTTAAAGGGGAGGATCTGTAAGACACAAGTCAGTGTACAGATATATCTCTGAAACAGGGGACTGCGAGACACCATTCAGTGGACAGGTATCTCCCTGAGAGAGGGGGACTGAGATTGGCTGGAGGTAGGCAATTTAGCAGAGTTACAAATAAGCAAATGATGATACATAGGAATGGGGACTTTGAAGCTCAGCTCTGGGGAAAACTGGATGTCTAAAATTCACACATTCAGATTAGGCTGAACAGTTGGTTGGAGAAGAGGGTGATTCAGGATCAAGGGGGCAGATTTATGGCAGAACCTAAAAACATAGCTTTAATCTTCCCTCTGCTCAGTTTGAGGAAATTGTGATTTATCCATGACTCTATATGTAGTCAGTTTGTCTAGCATATTAATATTAAATAACTGACAAGATTGGCAACAACTGGAAGAAAACCAGAAAATGTAGGAGGTATGCTGTACGCCAGCCAGCATCTACAGACAGAAAAGACAAGTTAATGTTTCAAGAAAAACTCTGTCACAGATCGAAACATTGAAAGATAAATAAGCAGAATCAGGAAATAGTGGAGAAGTGTTAGCAAAGAAAGTACCTAGCTGTTTTAATCAGAGAAAAGAAATGAAGGTGTTAAGGGACTTGTAATTTGCTTAAGGAAAAACAATGAATTGTTACATAATTTATAAAAAAACACGTCAGTGAAGGAATAAAAGACAAAGACAAAGCTAAGATAATGTGGAAATCACAATATTTCAGAGGATTTGAATGATCACAGTATGCAAACACATTGTTAAAACAATGTTAAAACAATGTATTGTATTCTTCAGAGAACCCTATGGTGACTCAGCCCCAAATGAAGAAAGTTAAGTGTACACATTAAAAACAACCTACAATACTATCAGAATCAGTAAAAAAAGGAGTCTTGCATTTATATTGCACGTTCCATGACCACCATATGATTCACGGTGCTTTACAACCAATTAAGTACTTGTGAACAGTACTCACTGTTGCAATGTAGGCAACGTGGCAGCCAATGTGTGCACACCAAACTCCCACAAACAGAAATGTGATAATTTTTGTAATATGCCTTTAAGGGATAGAAGCATGCTTTCACTTTAAGGGAGTGTGTCACGTTATCCAGTCTCAGTTTCACTCTGGATTTAGAAATGAACACAGCACAACAGTCCTTCTGCTGATGTCCTCAAGCTTTCTATCCAGGTATATTCGTTCACATGTACACAGAATTAATGAATGAACCCACAATGTGATTGCACAATCCCTTGGCACCTTTATATCATTACAACACAGATATTATAAAGGCCACAGTTGCTCTTTCTAAAGGACATGATGCTCAACCTAGAACAAGATTCCATACAGGTACAACATGTTAAACCGTCTTAGATCATGCTACGTGGCATGAAACCACCCCCAGAGTTTTGGTAAGACTGCAACAAAGTCACAGGGTGAGAGTATTGAAACCACAGTGTGTTGCATGCATTGAAAAGTTTAGAAGATATATGTGCTGGGATAGTGCTCAAGTAAAGTGCTGGTAAGCAGTTGGATCCCCTCATTGTAAGACTGCAGCACATAGCGTGTCAGTTCAATGAGTGTGACAGTGTGTCAAAAGAGCCAGCACCGGGTTAGCTCAGTCAGGAGAGGTGAGTGACCAGGGTGTGGGCCGAATTGATAGCGAGCAAGAGAAGTCTTAGATCAGCCATGATCTCATTGAATGGCGGAACAGGCTTCAAGGGCCAGATGGCCTACTCCTGCTCCTAGTTCTTCTGTTCTTCTGTTCTTATTAAGTCCTAAAAATCAGGCCAGTAAAGGTTGCGATTATTATTTATTTTTTGAAAATATTTTTATTGAGCTTTACAAATTCACTGTGCCAAACAAGGCCAACAGATATATCAGCAAAAGAAGAGGTTCCACCCGACAACTGTAACAATAGCAGCCCTTAACTAAAATATTTACCTTGAAGACTCTACATTGCCAGACTTGGCCAAAACACGTATTTACAGTGGTTTACAGTGGTTTATGTACATTGTGGTTCAGGTGTCTCTGGCAACCGATCAGGGAGGCTAAGGCTAGGGCGTCAGCCCCTCTCCCCATGAAGAGCTCTGGCTGCTCTGATACCCCACAGACTGCCACTAGTGGCATGGCTCCACCCTCACTCCCACAACCCTGGAGATGGCCTCAAAGAAGGATGTCCAGTACCTGACAAGTTTGGGGCAAGCCCAGTGGGTGTGGTTGACCGGACACCATTCTCATTTGTCCTCCACCTCTGGAAAGAACCCACTCATTTAGTTCTCATTGGGTGCGTCCTGTGCACCATCTTTAATTGCGTTGGGCTTTGCCCTGCGCATGTGGACGTGAAGTTTGCCCTGTGTTGTGCTTCGATCCAGAGTCCTCTTCCTATGTCCCTGTCTAGTTCTTCCTCCCACTTTTTCTTTGTCTAGTCCAGGGGTGAGCATATCTCATTTAACAGTTATCCATACATGTCCGCACAGTTCCCAAGGTTGAGATTATAACAGGCTGAGTTTCAGGAAAGCATGCAAAAGAAGCTACAGCGACACTCATCCCAGGTACTATAAGAGAAGGAAGGTCAAAGGGATATTGTAAGAATGTCCACAAAGTTTTCCAGTTTACATTGGAACGCAAAGGACCCACTATCCAAAATCGAAATGTTTAAACAGCGCAGGGCTTTCGTTTCTTGAGTCAGGTATGTCTGAACAAGCCCAAGCTATAAAAATAAAAAGGTCTACACATGCTGAATAGGTCAGGGTTAATAGCAGAAGAGCTAAAGGGGCCTCAAAAGATATTGACAGCATTGGAAGACTAGTTTAGAAATCGGTTAAACTTCTGTATTCATTGACCAGAGTTCATGTCATTTTGCCAACAGCCTACAGAATCCATAGACCACTTCATCAGCACATGCAGAGAAAAAGGTTTGTACTGTGATTATTTTGGATGCAGAACTAACTGACAGAACTGTTGAGTTGGAAGCCCTCCAAAAAGATCTGCTCGACAAGCTCAAAACATATAGTGCGGGATTCTCCGCCTCGCCGCGCCACATTTCTGCTTCACCCCACCGGCAGGATGCTCCGTTACGCCGGCCGGTCAATGCGCTTTCCCATTGTGGCGCAGCCCCACGCCTTCGGGAAACCTCCGAGCTGCTGGCAAAACGGAACATCCCGCCGGCGGAGAATCCAGCCCCCAGCATCAAAGAGGTACTCCAGGATGGGCGTAGGTACGAAGCAATCCTTGCAGGCCAACAAAGCTTATAGGTCTTAAGCATAACCCCAATTGTTGATGCATTTGCTAGAACAGCCAAACCGAGCATCACATGTGGCCTTTTGCATGGCCCAAGAAAATGCCCAGCTTTCCATCAATTCTGCAAAGCACATGGCAGAAAAGGCCATTGGCAGCAGCAGTTCACTAGAGCAATGGCTGAATCAGCTACAAAGAACCATGCAGTGATCCAACAGACTGTATACAATGGGTACCTTCAAACACTATGAATGACCACCTGATATCCCATCTGGAATACATACATCAGGTGGTTAACATGACAGAAAATGATGATAGTGTGCAGGAGGAGGCGAAGAGCAGAAAATGCAGATATCACACCGTCAATTTAATGGAAAGCATAAATACCATCTCACCATCCAAAGTGTTTGCCAAGATTCAAATTATCTGCCCTTAGAAGGTTGGTAGCGACTCTTTGTTAGCCATCATTGACACAAGGGAAGGTATCAACATACTACCCCTGCAAAGTCGAAACAACATGTATTCCTAGACATGGAAGGCATGGTGAAACCTACAGCTGTGAAACTCTCAGCATGCAATAGTTCACTGGTACCACGTGCAGGCTCCATAGTGCTGGAGTGCACTACAGAAACTGTGGCAAACCATCATTGAAGGATGGCCTTATTCAATTCAGCATGTCCATGACCACATGAAGCCATTTTGGCCTTACCAGGATGAGTTAGGCATTGGCCAGGGTATCATTTTTAAAGGTGGGAACGTTATCATAGCCGAACATTTGCGACCTGAACTTTTTATAAAACTTAATCCCTCACCCATGGGCATAGATCAGATGAGACGACTCACAAGAGAGAAAGTCTCTTGGCCGAGTATGAGCAATGGCATTTAAGTAACCGCCACAAAGCATGAGATGTATGTCAAGGGCATATGCCAATTCAGCACAAAGAACCAGCGGCTGGATTCTCTGTTTTTGGGACTATGTTCCCATGCTGTCGTGGAAACTGTGGTGTTTTACGCCAGGAAAACTGCCGTCAAAAGGCCACAGATGCACCGTCTTGCAGGGGACTAGCAGGCAGCTGTCGTAGAGCTCGCAGCTCTAGCTGCCGATACGGCCCCCGCACTTCTGGGTCAGAGGCCGCGCATACACACAGCGGTGGCCTCGAGTGGCCGCGCTGAGCTCCAGAGCGGACTCAGCCCGTGGACCTGGGCTGCTGAAATAGCGCCCCGCATCGGCCGCTTGCCCGCCCCGGACCGCCTGCTCACGTAGCCCCAGTCCCGAATGAAGCCTGCCTTCCGCTCGGTCCTCTCCCAACTGTGACGGCCCCGGACTGAGTCTGCAGCCACCGGGCGAGGTTCCCGAACAGCAGGACCATGTTAGAAACACGCCATTGGGAATTCGGCCGGTCAGGGACGGAGAATAGCAGGGCGGGCCTCAGGCAATGGCGTGAGCTGGTAGACACTTCAGCAGGGGGATGGGAACCTGAATTGTAGCTCCAGTGTACAGGATGTTGAGAGTAGTGAGGCCATGAGTAAGGTTTCAAGATCGCAGGAGTGTACCGGCAGGCAGGAAAGTGGTTTGAAGTGTGCCTACTTCAACGCCAGGAGCATCCGGAATAAGGTGGGTGAACTTGCAGCATGGGTTGGTACCTGGGACTTCGATGTTGTGGCCATTTTGGAGACATGGATAGAGCAGGGACAGGAATGGTTGTTGCAGGTTCTGGGGTTTAAATGTTTCAGTAAGCTCAGGGAAGGTGGTGAAAGAGGGGAAGGTGTGGCATTGTTAGTCAAGGACAGTGTTATGGTGGCAGAAAGGACGTTTGATGAGGACTCGTCTACTGAGGTAGTATGGGCTGAGGTTAGAAACAGGAAAGGAGAGGTCACCCTGTTGGGAGCTTTCTATAGGCCTCCGAAAAGTTCCAGAGATGTAGAGGAAAGGATTGCAAAGATGATTCTGGATAGGAGCAAAAGTAACAGGGTAGTTGTTATGGGGGACTTCAACTTTCCAGATATTGACAGGAAACGTTGTAGTTTGAGTACTTTAGATGGGTCCGTTTTTGTCCAATCTGTGCAGGAGGGTTTCCTGACACAGTATGTAGATAGGCCAACAAGAGGCGAGGCCACATTGGATCTGGTATCGGGTAATGAACCAGGCCAGGTGTTAGATTTGGAGGTAGGTGAGCACTTTGGTGATAGTGACCACAATTCGGTTACGTTTACTTTAGCAATGGAAAAGGATAGGTATATACCGCAGGGCAAGAGTTATAGCTGGGGGAAAGGCAATTATCATGCAATTAGGCAAGACTTAGGATGCATAGGATGGGGAAGGAAACTGCAGGGGTTGGGCACAATTGAAATGTGGAGCTTGTTCAAGCAACAGCTACTGCGTGACCTTGTTAAGTATGTACCTGTCAGGCAGGGAGGAAGTGGTCGAGCGAGGGAAACATGGTTTACTAAAGTAGTTGAATCACTTGTCAAGAGGAAGAAGGAGGCTTATGTAAAGATGAAACGTGAAGGTTCAGTTAGCGCGCTTGAGAGTTACAAGTTAGCCAGGAAGGACCTAAAGAGAGAGCTAAGACGAGCCAGGAGGGGACATGAGAAGTCCTTGGCAGGTAGGATCAAGGAAAACCCTAAAGCTTTCTTAGGTATGTCAGGAATAAAAGAATGACTGGGGTAAGAGTAGGGCCAGTCAAGGACAGTAGTGGGAAGTTGTGAGTGGAGTCCGAGGAGATAGGGGAGGTGTTAAATGAATATTTTTCGTCAGTATTCACACAGGAAAAAGGACAATGTTGTCGAGGAGAATACTGAGATACAGACTATTAGACTAGATAGGATTGAGGTTCATAAGGAGGAGGTGTTAGCAATTCTGGAAAGTGTGAAAATAGATAAGTTACCTGGCCGGATGGGATTTATCCTAAGATTCTCTTGGAAGCTAGGGAAGAGATAGCAGAGCTTTGATCTTTAAGTCATCTTTGTCTACAGGAATAGTGCCAGAAGACTGGATGAGAGCAAATGTTGCCCCCTTGTTCAAGAAGGGGAGTAGAGATAACCCCGATAACTATAGACCAGTGAGCCTTACTTCTATTGCGGGCAAAGTCGTGGAAAGGATTATAAGAGATAAGATTTACAATCATCTAGAAAGGAATAATTTGATTAGGGATAGTCAACATGGTTTTGTGAAGGGTAGGTCGTGCCTCACAAACCTTATTGAGTTCTTTGAGAAGGTGACCAAACAGGTGGATGAGGGTAAAGCAGTTGATGTGGTATATATGGATTGCAGTAAAATGTTTGATAAGGTTCCCCATGGTAGGTTATTGCAGTAAGTACGGAGGCATGGGATTGAGGGTGATTTAGCGGTTTGGATCAGCAATTGGCTAGCTGTAAGAAGACAGAGGGTGGTGGTTGATGGGAAATGTTCAGCCTGGTGTTCAGTTACTAGTGGTGTACCACGAGGATCTGTTTTGGGGCCACTGCTGTTTGTTATTTTTATGAATGACCTGGAGGAGGGCGTAGAAGGATGGGTGAGTAAATTTGCAGATGACACTAAAGTTGGTGGAGTTGTGAACAGTGCGGAAGGATGTTGCAGGTTACAGAAGGACATAGAAAAGCTGCAAAGCTGGGCTGAGACGTGGCAAATGGAGTTTAATGCAGAAAAGTGTGAGGTGATTCATTTTGGAAGGAGTAACAGGAATACAGAGTACTGTGCTAACGGTAAGATTCTTGGTAGTGTGGATGAGCAGAGAGATCTCGGTGTCCATGTACATAGATCCCTGAAAATTGCCACCGAGGTTGATAGGGCTGTTAAGAAAGTGTACGGTGTGTTAGCTTTTTTTGGTAGAGGGATTCAGTTCCAGAGCCATGAGGTCATGTTGCAGCCGTACAAAACTCTGGTGCGGCCGCATTTGGAGTATTGCGTGCAGTTCTGGTCGCCGCATTATAGAAAGGATGTGGAAGCATTGGAAAGGGTGCAGAGGAGATTTACCAGGATGTTGCCTGGTATGGAGGGAAGATCTTATGAGGAAAGGCTGAGCGACTTGAGGCTGTTTTCGTTAGAGAGAAGGTTAAGAGGTGACTTAATGGAGGCATACAAGATGATCAGAGGATTAGATAGGGTGGACAGTGAGAGCCTTTTTCCTCAGGTGGTGATGGCTAGCACGAGGGGACATAGCTTTAAATTGAGGGGAGATAGATATAGGACAGATGTCAGAGGTAGGTTCTTTACTCAGAGTGTAGTAAGGGCATGGAGTGCCCTGCCTGTAACAGTAGTGGACTCGCCAACATTAAGGCCATTTAAATGGTCATTGGATAAACATATGGGGCGAGATTCTCCGACCCCCCGACGGGTCGGAGAATCGCCGGGGGCTGGCGTGAATCCCGCCCCTGCAGGTTGCCGAATTCTCCGGCACCGGATATTCGATCGGGGCCCACATCCGCGGGTGGGCCTGTGCCGTGGGGGCACTCTTTCTCTTCCGCCTTCGCCACGGTCTCCACCATGGCAGAGGTGGAAGAGACTCCCTCCACTGCGTATGCCGTCAGCGGCCGCTAACGCTCCCACGCATGCGCCGCCCGGAGATGTAATTTCCGCGCCAGCTGGCGGGGCACCAAAGGCCTTTTCCGCCAGCTGGCGGGGCGGAAATTCATCCGGCGCCGGCCTAGCCCCTTAAGGTTGGGGCTCGGCCCCCAAAGATGCGGAGCATTCCGCACCTTTGTGGCGGCGCGATGCCCGACTGATTTGCGCCATTTTGGGCGCCAGTCGGCGGACATCGCGCCGATACAGGAGAATTTCGCCCATGGATGATAATGGAATAGTGTAGATGGGGTTTAGATTGGTTTCACACGTCGGTGCAACATCGAGGTTGAAGGGCCTGTACTGCGCTGTAATGTTCTATACTCTGCATGGAATACGCCGATTTTCGGGGGACGGATTTTCCGCTCCATCGCCGAACGCGATTTTGGCGTCGGGATGGGGAGAATCCAGCCCCACTAATTCTGTGTGAAGCTCTCACTCCTCCTTGGTTCAAAATTGCATCTGGTCTATTGCACGCCCATGGCATTGGCTTCATCATAATCATTGACAACTTTACCAACTACCCCATTATTCGACAATTACACAATATGCCAAGCACAGCTGTTGTGCTCACTCTAAGTGCTATTTTCAGTTAATTTGGTGTGCCTCGAAAGATCATTATGGACAACATCTTGAACTTCAAAAGGACATACATTGGTGGATTAAGCAGACAAATGGCAGATAACTTTCAATGTGGGGAAGTGTGAAGTTATTCATTTGGCAGGAAGAATATGAAAAGACAGTATAAAATAGAGGGAGGAACACTAAAGGAGGAACTGAGGGACTCAGAATATATGAATATAAGTCACCGAAGATGGCAGGGAATGTTGACTGAGCAGTTAATAAAGCATATTGTCTGACACACGGTGGCACAGTGGGTTAGCCCTGTTGCCTCACGGCGCCGAGGTCCCAGGTTTGAATCCTGGCTCTGGGTCACTGTCCATGTGAACTTTGCACATTCTCCCCGTATTTGCGTGGGTTTCGCCCCCACAACCCAAAGATGTGCAGGCTAGGCAGATTGGCTACGCTAAATTGCCCCTTAATTGGAAAAAATGAATTGGGTACTCTAAATTTTTTTTTTTTTAAAGCATATTGTATCTTAGGCTTTATTAATAGGAGCATTAAGTACAAGAGTAAGGGGGACCAAATTGAATTTTTATAAGACAGTATTTAGGTCTCATCTGGAATATTGCGTCCAGTTCAGGGCACCATACTTCAGGAAGATGTGAAGGCATTGGAGAGAACACAGACAAGATTCACAAGAACGATTCCAACAATAAAGAACTGTAGCTATGAGGATAAATTGGAGAGGTTAGGACTATTTTCCTTGGAAAAAGAAGGCTGAGAGGAAAATTGATAGAGATATTCAAGATGAGGGTAAATAGTGAGAAACTGTTCGCATTCAAGGGAGCATAAAAAACTAAAGGGCACAAATTCAAAATAATTGGCAAAAGGAGTAAACATTTTGTGAGGAAAAAAATGTTGCACACAGAGAAAGTAGGAGGCTGGAACAAACTTCCTGATAGGGCTGTGGAGTCAGGTTCGACTGAGGTATTCAAAAGGTTTGATATCTGAAAGGATAGAATGTGCAAGGTGCCAGACATAAGACAGTGGAGTGGGACTCGGTAGAATTCGCTTTCAGAGAACCAGTGCAGATTCGACAGGCCGAATGGCCTCTTTCTGCTCTGTAAAGATTCTGTGATAGTGAGTTCAGTGCTAAGCTATTTCCAGGTATATATGAGAAGTGCAATAATGATCGCACTACTTCTCCTCATTACCCTGGATCTAATGGCCTGATTCTCAAATGTAGACAGACCAAGCAAGATCAACACATTGCAATTTTACATCAGAGAGCGACACCTTTCAGCACTGACAGAGCTCATGTTCAGCAAACCAGTGCGTACCAATTTCTCTACTCTTACCCATTCGACTCTCAGAAACAAGCCAGCAGCTTCTAACACTTCAAAAGAAGGTGCCCAAGCTGCACAAGAAAAATGGGGGAACAGAATTGCCAAGTTTATATTTCGGACAACATGTATCCAGGATCCCGCAGAAGATAATAGCTACCAACGGAGATGGCAAGGATTTGTTCGGAAACAAGGTCCTTGAAGTAATTACAGATAAATAACAATGATGAGGCATAGCCGAGGACAACTCACATCCATTCCAGCTCCTCAACCACCGTACAGTCCTGTTGTACCTCCGACAAGATGGGAGAGTGCAGCACATCAGTGTAAAAGACATGCTGAGGTACTTGCAACCACCTTTGGCCCGAAGTGCTGAGCGGATTATCCAACGTGGCCTCCGCCTACCCGTTTCACTTTAAAAAAAAAATTTAGAGTACCAAATTCATTTTTCCCAATTAAGGGGCAATTTAACGTGACCAATCCACCTACCCTGCACATCTTTGGGTTGTGGGGGTGAAACCCACGCAAACACGGGGAGAATGTACAAACCCCACACAGCCAGTGACCCAGAACCGGGATCGAACCTGGGACCTTGGCGCTGTGAGGCAGCAATGCTAACCACTGCACCACCGTGCTGCCCCCCACCCCTGCCCCGTTTCACTCTTAATACCCTCAGATGAAGTAGAGTTGGGCTATTGTGTTGCCAACATCACCTTCAGCCCAAGCACATATTTAAAAAAATCTAATTTTGAAAACAAGTGCCAGTCACAGCTCAGTTGGTAGCCCTCTTTTCTCTTATTCACAAAATTCAGGATTCAAGACCCATTCTGTGGTTTGAGTACAAAGATCAAGGCAGACACTCTACTGTAGTACTGAGGGAGTGCTGCACTGTCAGAGGGTCGGTACTGAGGGAGTGCTGCACTGTGAGAGGGTCGGTACTGAGAGAGTGCTGCACTGTCAGAGGGTCAGTGCTGCGGAAGTGCTGCACTGTCAGAGGGTCAGTACTAAGGGAGTGCTGCACTGTCAGAGAGTCAGTAATGAGGGACTGCCGCACTGTCAGAGGGTCAGTGCTCAGGGAGTGCTACACTGTCAGAGGGTAAGTGCTGAGGGAATGCTACACTGTCAGACGGTCAGTACTGAGGGAGTGCTGCACTGTCAGAGGGTTGGTACTGAGGCAGTGCTGCACTGCCAGATGGTCAGCACTGAGAGTGCTGCACTGTCAGAGGGTCAGTAATGAGGGAATGCTACACTGTAAGAGGTTCGGTACTGAGGGAGTACTGCACTGTCAGAGGGTCAGTGCTGAGGAAGTGATGCACTGTCAGAGGGTCAGTGCTGAGGGAGTGCTACACTGTCAGAGGCTCAGTGCTGCGGAAGTGCTGCACTATCAGAGGGTCAGTGCTGAGGAAGTGCTGCACTGTCAGAGGGTCAGTGCTGAGGGAGTGCTACACTGTCAGAGGCTCAGTGCTGAGGGAGTGCTGCACTGTCAGAGGGTCAGTACTGACGGAGTGCTACACTGTCAGAGGTGCTGTCTTTTGGATGAGATGCTAAGCGTAGGCCCATCTGCTTCCTTGGGTGGCTGTTCATGATCCAATGGCACTCTTTTGAAGAAGAGTAGGGGAGATATCCCTGTTATTGTGGCCAATAATTGTGGCCACATAAGTGCAGCCTCAACCGGGACCTGGGATTCATGTCGCATTACATTCATCCCCCACCATCTGGCCTGCAAAATCCTACCAACTGTCCTGGCTTGAGACAATTCACACCTCTTTAACCTGGGGTTACTCCTATCTCTGGCTATGTAAACACTTAATTAACTGCAAATGCTCGCATTCTAAGCATTGTCTTGCCTCTTTGAATTTGTCTATATATATGTTTCTGGAACATACCTCTTCATTCACCTGAGGAAGGAGCAGTGCTCCGGAAGCTAGTGTTTGAAACAAACCTGTTGGACTTTAACCTGGTGTTGTAAGACTTCTTATTGTGGCCAATAATTATCCCTCGACATGCACCCCCCAAAAAAAGGATCATCTGGTCATTGTTGTGAGTGTTAATAAGCTATAAAAGCACCAATCGCTCATATGGGATTGTGCAAACATGTGAGTTCATTTATCAATTCTGGGCACAGGTGAACAAATATGCATGGACAGAAAGCTTGAGTACATCAGCAGCAGGGCTTTTGGGCTGTGTTCAGTTCCATTGCCAGAGTGAAACTGAAGCTGGATCACATGAGACACTTCACTCAAAGTGACAGCATGCTGCTATCCCTTAAAGACATATTACAACATTCCCTCCCTTCCATCATCAGGTCAGAAGTGGGGATGTTCACTGATGATTGCGCAAAGTTCAGCACCATTTACGATTCCTCAGACACTGAAACAGTCCATGTAAAAATATAGCAAGACCTCGACAATATCCAGGCTTGGGCTGACAACTGGTAAGTAACATTCATGCCACACAAGTGCCAGGCAAGGACTATCTCCAACAAGAGAGAATCTAACCATTGCCCCATGACATTTAATGGCATTGCCATTACTGAATCCCCCACTATCTACATCCTGGGGGTTACCATTGACCAGAAACTGAACTTAACCAACCAAATAGTCACTGTGACTACAAGAGCAGGTCAGAGTCCAGGAAGACTGCAGCTAGTAACTCACCTCCTGACTCCCCAAAGCCTATCCACCACCTACAAGGCACAAGTCAAGACTGTGCTGGAATACACCCCACTTGCCTGGATGCATGAATCTCCAACAGCACTCAAGAAGCTCGACACAATCCAGGACAAAGCAGCCTGCTTGATTGGCACCCCTTCCACAAACGTTCATTCCCTCCACCACTGATGCACAGTGACAGCCTTGTGCACCATCTACAATATGTACTGCAGGAACTTACCAAGGCTTCTTCAGCAGCAGCTTCCAAATCCACTACCACCACGATCTAGAAGGACAAGGGCAGCAGATACCTGGGAACCCCACAACCTAGAGATTCCCTTCCAAGTCACTCATCAGCCTGATTGGGAGATAAATCGCCTTCACTGTCGCTGGGGCAACATCCTGGAACTCCCTCCTTAATAGCACTGTGGATATATCTACACCTCTAGGACAGCAGCGGTGGAAGAAGACAGCTCACTACTATCTTCTCAAGGGCAATTAAGGATGGGCAACAAATGCTGGCTTAGCCAGCGAAGCCCCCATCCTGTAAACATTTTTTAAAAAGTGGATAAGAGGTCTGTGCAAAATCCTGGAATACAGGACAAAGTCCTTCAGCATGTACCAGATCGCACCTTGTAGACTTCAGTAATTTTAAACAACACTGAAAATGACTAAACTCTTCTGCAATTGTAGCAAGAAGCAGTGGAAATCAATCAGGAACTAATCAGAAAGTAGTTGATGATTTCTTTAAATAGTGTTGTGGGGAGAGGTCCTTTCTGAAGCTGAATGTGGGTTCAGCCATGCAGGGTTAAGAGAGGGCAATAGCTGGATTGTGGGGTTCCAAAAGTGCACCCTGGTGTAAAAATAACATTACATCAGACAGCTCTGCATATTTTTTGCACTAAAACGGCATCTGCGCAGCCAGCACCATCTGCCTCACCCAGCCCTTGCTTTATTTTTAAATTAAGGGGCAATTTAGAGTAACCAACCCTGTACATCTTTGGGTTGTGCGGGTGAGACCCTCGTGGAGAATGTGCAAACTCCACGCTGTAGCCACTTAAAATGGCTAACTCCCGATTTAAAATGGCGAATGGCAAAGGCTGATGGGAAAGTTAGCCAACAGGACAAAGACGAGCAGCTGCAGGTTGACTGTGTATTTACCTCTGGAAAGGTCAGACAAGATCGATACCAGCAACCATCAGCATAACAAAACACCAGCCATCTGCATACTAATGAGCAATCCCCGGGAACAATGAGCAACATTTAGACACATAAAGCAAAACCAGACTCTTCGGCGCCAGCAGGAGCCTACGCAAAGGGAGGTGAACGACCACCTCAAGACCGCCCATCGATCAGGGAACCGCTCCAGCATTGGAGAAAATCGAACCAAGCGATTGGGACAAAGTCCAATCACTTGGGAACAGGTACAGGGTCCGCCCCGAAAGGCGGGAAGACCCTGGCGACTATAAGAATTGAGCCCCAAGTTCAAGGCGCTCTCTCTTCCAGCTCTCTACACCAGCTCTTCTTCTTCGGCTCGCTTCCAGCTCTTCCAGCTCTTGTCACTCTTCAGCAGCCGACCGAACCTGTAAGTCTTATTTCAACGCTCGCTACGAGATAGGCGCTCCTAGCTATCAATCTGTACCAACTTCAAATCCCGCAGGCTCAAAACCCGAGGAAAGGCCACTTGTTTCCCTGACCTGGTGGGCCAGTTCCAAGTTAAGTATAGGCCTGTTAGTTATAGAAGTAGCTTAGACGTAGAATTTATGCATGAGTAGTGATTACTGTGTATAATAAATGTGGTTTGATTTAAATCTTACTAATCGGTGTGTTGGACTATTGATCATTACTCGGACTTGAACCACGTGGCGGTATCATAAAGATACCTGGCGACTCAAGAGCAAAGGTGATAAAACAGAGCAATTAAACTAAGGCAAACTAGCAACAACATGGACAGTGACCTGGGGCCGGATCGAATCCAGGTCCTCGGCGCCGTGAAGCAGCAGTGCTAGCCACTGCACCACCATGCCGCACTCACCCAGCCCTTTCTTACCTGCAGTCAGTCCTTCTCCCTCAGGTGGATCTCCTGGAGGAGATACTTTTCAGTTGGGCGAAGACTCTGGATCTTTTCACTGGGCCATTTCAGGTGACTATTCTAATGGGGATGGTTTCTGTCGCCCCTCTCCTGTGGGATCAACCATCCTTACCTTGTGGATGGGCCTCTGCACTCCGGGGTTTTCCTTTGTTAGGGGGCCATCAAAATGCCCGTGGTCACCTTACTTACTCACCATGAGGCCTGGCCCCAGTGCTCCAGGGGCCACCCAAGATGGCCACCATCATGTGTATGCCATGTGGGTATGCGCCTGCACTCCGGAGTTTCCCTTTGTTTGGGGAGCCTCCAAAGTGGCTGCTTGTGGCGCCTTTGTGTTTCTTGCTACCATGTGCGATCTGTCATAGCCAGTCTAGCTCCCTTCACCCCCTTGTCCCTTTGCTGTCCTGCTGGGTTTGTCCCCCTCCCCCTTCCCCTTCCTCATCCCTGTGAGTGACCCCCCCCCCAGCTATTCCCCTCCTGTTCCCCCCCCAATATGTAGTGTTCTCCCTCCTGTCGCCAAGCACCCTCTCCCAGATGGGAGATGTGCCCCTCGTTCGTACTTCCTAGTGCTAGCTTACCCACTAGTGTGGTGCCCCCACCATCTGGGCCGATCTATACCTCCCCGACCACTGCGTGTCTGTCCCCCCTTCCTCATCCTCACCTTCAGCCCCACTTGCGCCCTGCTGCTCTCCTTTCTGAGACTTAGCTCCAGAACTCAATGGCTCAAAGGTTCAATGCTGGTTGCGTTGATGTCTTCCCAGCACACGTTTGTGGACAAACTCATCTGCATCCGTTGGTGCGGTGAAGTAATATTCCCTGCCCATGAGAAGTCACCCAGAGCTTGGCCGGGTACAGCATTCCAAACTGTACATTGTTTTCATAAAGGGTCTTTGGCTTTGTTAAATTCTGACTGCCGCTTGACCATGTCTGCCCCAATGTCCTGATACACCCTGATTAAGTGACCCTCCCAGTTGTAGAACCTAGTGTTTCTAACGACACGGGCTCTCATCGGTTGCGGCAAGGCTTAAACAACATAATGGGCTACAAAGCAAAGCCGAGTAGAATCTCCAGCAGCAGCGCACTCCTTCCCGGTGATCTCAATGCATTCTATGCTCAGTTTGAGCAGGAAACCATCAAACTGTTGTCGCGTGCCCCAGCAGCCTCCGCCATACCCATATCTACAGTCACAGCTTCCGAAGCCAGATCGACCTTCTTGAATGAGAACTCTCAGAAAGCAATGGGTCCTGACGGAGTCGCTGGTTGTACACTCAGATGCTGTGTGGACCAACTAGTGGATGTGTTTGCAGACATTTTCAACTTCTCCCTACTCCATTCCGAGGTTCCCACCTGCTTCAAGAAGACTACCATCATACTGGTGCCAAAGAAGAACCAGGCAATGTGCCTCAATGACTACCATCTGATGACCCTGACATCAATTGTAATGAAGTGCTTAGAGAGGTTGGTCATGAGACACATCACCTCCATGTTCCCAGAATGCCTAGATCTACTGCAATTTGCATACCACCACAACTGGTTCACAGCAGACGCTATCTCCCTGGCCCTACACTCATCCCTGGAGCATCTTGACAACAAGGACTCCTACGTCAGACTCCTATTCATTGACTGTAGCTCCAACTTCAATACCATAACTCCAGCCAAGCTCATATCAAAACTCCTCGGACTTGGCTCCTCACTCTGCAACTGGATCCTCGACTTTCTGACCCATAGACCACAATCAGTAAGGATAAACAACAACACCTCCTCCACGATAGTCCTCCATACCAGCACCCTGCAAGGCTGTGTACTTAGCCCCCTACTATACTCTCTATACACACACGACTGTGTGGCCAAATTTGGCTTCAACTCCATGTACAATTTTGGTGATGACACGACCGTAGTGGGTCGGATCTCAAACAAAGATGAGTCAGTACAGAAGGGAGTTAAAGAACCTAGTAGCATGGTGTAACGACAACAATCTCTTCCTCAACGTCAGCAAAACTAAGGAGCTGGTCATTGACTTCAGGAAGCGAAGAATCGTACACACCCCTGTCTGCATCAATGGTGCTGAGGTGGCGATGGTTGACAGCTTCAAATTCCAAGATATGCACATCACCAACAATCTGGTCCGCCCAAGTCGGCGCTACGACCAAGAAAGCACAACAGCGCCAATACTCCCTCAGGAAACTAAGGAAATTTAGCATGTCCACATTGACTCTTACCAATTTTTACAGATGCATCATAGAAAGCATCCTCTCTGGCTGCATCACAGCCTGGTATGGCAACTGCTCATCCCAAGACCGCAAGAAACTACAGAATTGTGAATACACACTAACAGATTCAAAAACAGCTTCTTCCCCGCTGTTAACAGACTCCTGAATGACCCTCTTATGGACTTAACTGATCGCTTCACACATCTTCTCCACTGAGTAGTACCGCACTTCGTATGCTCACCCGATGGCTTTACATTGTGTATTTATGTATTTATATATGTCCTATGTTTTTTCATGTATTGAACGATCTGTCTGGACTGTATGCAGAACAATACTTTTCACTGTACCTCGGTACACGTGACAATAAATCAAATCAAATCAATTACCAAATTTAAGCTTCTTTCCTGGTCTTGGTAATGGTGCAGCTTCGCGATGATGGCCAGCAGCTATTCCCCAGCCTTGAGCTTTGGCCAAAGTGATTGTGGGCTCTGTCTATTTCTTGAGGCTTGGGGAAGCTTTCCCTCCCCACCAGTTATGGGTGGCACAGTAGCATTGTGGTTAGCACTGTTGCTTCACAGCGCCAGGGTTCCAGGTTCGATTCCCAGCTTGGGTCACTGGCAGGGGAATGGGAACCGGATTTGTAGTCCGATATTCAGGACGCCAAAGCATGTAATGAGGCAGTGGGGAAGGGAACACTGACAAAGGAGAGTACTTGCAGGCACGGAGATGGGTTAAAGTGTGTATACTTCAACGCAAGAAGCATCAGGAATAAGGTGGGTGAACTTAAGGCATGGATCGGTACTTGGGACTACGATGTGGTGGCCATCACGGAAATTTGGATAGAAGAGGGGCAGAAATGGTTGTTGGAGGTCCCTGGTTATAGATGTTTCAATAAGATTAGGGACGGTGGTAAAAGAGGTGGGGGGGGGGGGGGGGTGGTGGCATTGTTAATTAGAGATAGTATAACAGCTGCAGAAAGGCAGTTCGAGGCGTATCAGCCTACTGAGGTAGTATGGGTTGAAGTTAGAAATAGGAAAGGAGCAGTCACCTTGTTAGGAGTTTTCTATAGGCCCCCCAATAGTAGCAGAGATGTGGAGGAACAGATTGGGAAACAGATTTTGGAAAGGTGCAGAAGTCACAGGGTAGTAGTCATGGGTGACTTTAACTTCCCAAACATTGAGTGGAATCTCTTTAGATCAAATAGTTTGGATGGGGTGGTGTTTGTGCAGTGTGTCCAGGAAGCTTTTCTAACACAGTATGTAGATTGTCCGACCAGAGGAGGGGCAATATTGGATTTAGTACTTGGTAATGAACCAGGGCAAGTGATAGATTTGTTAGTGGAGGAGCATTTTGGAGATAGTGACCATAATTCTGTGACTTTCATTTTAGTAATGGAGAGGGATAGGTGCGTGCAACAGGGCAAGGTTTACAATTGGGGGAAGGGTAAATACGATGTTGTCAGACAAGAATTGAAGTGCATAAGTTGGGAACATAGGCTGTCAGGGAAGGACACAAGTGAAATGTGGAACTTGTTCAAGGAACAGGTACTACGTGTCCTTGATATGTATGTCCCTGTCACGCAAGGAAGAGATGGTCGAGTGAGGGAACCACGGTTGACAAGAGAGGTTGAATGTCTTGTTAAGAGGAACAAGGAGACTTATGTAAGGCTGAGGAAACAAGGTTCAGACAGGGCGTTGGAGGGATACAACATAGCCAGGAGGGAACTGAAGAAAGGGATTAGGAGAGCTAAGAGAGGGCATGAACAATGTTTGGCGGGTAGGATCAAGGAAAACCCCAAGGCCTTTTACACATATATGAGAAATATGAGAATGACTAGAGCGAGGGTAGGTCCGATCAAGGACAATAGCGGGAGATTATGTATTGAGTCTGAAGAGATAGGAGAGGTCTTGAATGAGTACTTTTCTTCTGTATTTACAAATGAGAGGGGCCATATTGTTGGAGAGGACAGTGTGAAACAGACTGGTAAGCTCGAGGAAATACTTGTTAGGAAGGAAGATGTGTTGGGCATTTTGAAAAACTTGAGGATAGACAAGTCCCCCGGGCCTGACGGGATATATCCAAGGATTGTATGGGAAGCAAGAGATGAAATTGCAGAGCCATTGGCAATGATCTTTTCGTCCTCACTGTCAACAGGGGTGGTACCAGGGGATTGGAGAGTGGCGAATGTCGTGCCCTTGTTCAAAAAAGGGACTCGGGATAACCCTGGGAATTACAGGCCAGTTAGTCTTACTTCGGTGGTAGGCAAAGTCATGGAAAGGGTACTGAAGGATAGGATTTCTGAGCATCTGGAAAGACACTGCTTGATTAGGGATAGTCAGCACGGATTTGTGAGGGGGAGGTCTTGCCTTACAAGTCTTATTGAATTCTTTGAGGAGGTGACCAAGCATGTGGATGAAGGTAAAGCAGTGAATGTAGTGTACATGGATTTTAGTAAGGCATTTGATAAGGTTCCCCATGGTAGGCTTCTGCAGAAAGTAAGGAGGCATGGGATAGTGGGAAATTTGGCCAGTTGGATAACGAACTGGCTAACCGATAGAAGTCAGAGAGTGGTGGTGGATGGCAAATATTCAGCCTGGATCCCAGTTACCAGTGGCGTACCGCAGGGATCCGTTCTGGGTCCTCTGCTGTTTGTGATTTTCATTAATGACTTGGATGAGGGAGTTGAAGGGTGGGTCAGTAAATTTGCAGACAATACGAAGATTGGTGGAGTTGTGGATAGTGAGGAAGGCTGTTGTCGGCTGCAAAGAGACATAGATAGGATGCAGAGCTGGGCTGAGAAGTGGCAGATGGAGTTTAACCCTGAAAAGTGTGAGGTTGTCCATTTTGGAAGGACAAATATGAATGCGGATTACAGGGTTAATGGTAGAGTTCTTGGCAATGTGGAGGAGCAGAGAGATCTTGGGGTCTATGTTCATACATCTTTGAAAGTTGCCACTCAAGTGGATAGAGCTGTGAAGAAGGCCTATGGTGTGCTAGTGTTCATTAACAGAGGGATTGAATTTAAGAGCCGTGAGGTGATGATGCAGCTGTACAAAACTTTGGTAAGGCCACATTTGGAGTACTGTGTACAGTTCTGGTCGCCTCATTTTAGGAAGAATGTGGAAGCTTTGGAAAAGGTGCAAAGGAGATTTACCAGGATGTTGCCTGGAATGGAGAGTAGGTCTTACGAGGAAAGGTTGAGGGTGCTAGGCCTTTTCTCATTAGAACGGAGAAGGATGAGGGGCGACTTGATAGAGGTTTATAAGATGATCAAGGGAATAGATAGAGTCGACAGTCAGAGAATTTTTCCCGGGTGGAACAAACCATTACAAGGGGACATAAATTTAAGGTGAATGGTGGAAGATATAGGGGGGATGTCAGAGGTAGGTTCTTTACCCAGAGAGTAGTGGGGGCATGGAATGCACTGCCTGTGGAAGTAGTTGAGTCGGAAACATTAGGGACCTTCAAGCAGCTATTGGATAGGTACATGGATTACGGTAAAATTATATAGTGTAGATTTATTTGTTCTTAAGGGCAGCACGGTAGCATTGTGGATAGCACAATTGCTTCACAGCTCCAGGGTCCCAGGTTTGATTCTGGCTTGGGTCACTGTCTGTGCGGAGTCTGCACATCCTCCCCGTGTCTGCGTGGGTTTCCTCCGGGTGCTCCGGTTTCCTCCCACAGTCCAAAGATGTGCAGCATGATAAATTGCCCTTAGTGTCCAAAATTGCCCTTAGTGTTGGGTGGAGGTGTTGACTTTGGGTAGGGTGCTCTTTCCAAGAGCCAGTGCAGACTCAATGGGCCGAATGGCCTCCTTCTGCCCTGTAAATTCAATGATAATCTATGATTAATCTAGGACAAAGGTTCGGCACAACATTGTGGGCCGAAGGGCCTGTTCTGTGCTGTATTTTTCTATGTTCTATGTTCTAAGCCCCGAAAGACGTGCTTGTTAGGTAATTTGAACTTTCTGAATTCTCCCTCCGTGTACCCGGCCAGGCGCCGGAATGTGGCGACTAGGGTATTTTCACAGTAACGTCATTGCAGTGTTAATGTAAGCCTACTTGTGACAATAAAGATTATTGAAATTGTTAAAGCTTGCCTAGCATCTGGACCATGTATTCCGTAGGGTTTCTGTCCTTGGTTCCCTTTGCTAGGCCCACAATGCGGAGCTTCAGGCAGTGCAACCGATTTTCTTTATCTTCGACCTTCCCCTTTAGTGTCCCTTGCATCGCCACCAACGTTGCCATTTCCATCACTAGTACAGTGATCCTGTCGCTCTGGTCAGTCAAGGACTTCTCCAGCTCCCTGATCGTCTCCAGCCTCCTGTCTGCCTTTTCCATTGCCATCTGCAGGGTGACCAGCGCCTCCGCCATCACCACTTTAACCGTTGCCATCATCTCTATCTTGATGGCCTCCTTGAGCTCCTGGAGTCCATGTATTTGGAACACCCTCCATTCGTTCATCGGAGAGGAGACCTGTGTATGGCCTGGTGATCCTTCCTGTTCAGGTGTGGCCAGGAGCCATCGCCTCTGTCCTTCTCTCCAGGCTTTTGCTGCCTTTGCCGTCCAATCGGCCCCTGGAGTTGCTGCTCCTTGGCATGCCTTGTCCTGATGATGTTGGAGGAGGGTGAGGGCATTTTCTCCTGGTGTTAGTGGGCTATTTTGGGTTTAAAAGCACCTAAATTTGAATTTCCAGGAGGTGGACCACTGTTTTTGAGTCCGCTCAGTACATCCCCATCACCGGAAGCTGAAAAGGATTTTCAACTCTGTGCTGTTCGTCTATTCCAAAGAAAACAAACTCAAGACTCATTCATCCACTTTATTGTGAATGCTCCGCACATTAAGGCACAAAGCTTTGTCTTTTTAACATTACTTGTCTCACTCCCAATATTTTTCACTGTGGCCCCTTTTGAATCTGGCCCTTGGTTTCTCTGCCAATCACTTTTCTTATTCCCCTTTCTGTCTTTTGTTTCTGTCCCTGTTTCCTCCTCCTCTGACTCCTTGCATAGGTTCCCACCCCCCTGCCATTTTAGTTTAAACCCTCCCCAACCACTCCCCAACCCTCTCCAACCACAGCATGTTATGTTGCTGTGCCGCCAAGATTAATTTCACAGAATTTCAAAGTCATTCAGATACCATCAATTAATTATGCCGATCTAGCTATTACTCATAGCATCAATAATCAGGAATATGAGACCTGGCTGCTAAACACTACAGGGCCAGCGGAGAGAGAAAAAAAGTAGATATTTCTAAGGCACCACAGAGATGGCAAATCAGATTAAAAAAACACATAACTTGTGTGAGATAGGTCACATTATTCATAAAGTAAGCAACCATAGATGACAGGATGTTTTCTGATTCTCATTGCAGATTATACCTCCAGCTAGATAAAATACAGTGAGCAGCATGAGATTTATTGGCAGATCCTCCCATTTTGGCCTCAGTCACCGTAACGGAGGAATCAGTGGTGCTGGGTAAATTATCAGTGAACACAGGAATTCTTCAGCTTCTTGCAACTGGCCTCATAACATCAACTGTTCGCAATGTTTAAAAAATACTTACATTGAAATAGTGCCCCTTTATGACCACAGGAGGTCCCAAAATGTTTTGCAATCAATGAAGTACTTGTGAAATGTCATCACTGTTGTAATGTAGGAAATGTAGCAGTCAATTTGTGTACAGCCAGCTCCCACAATCAGCAATATGTTAATGACCAGAAAACCTGTTTTATTCATTTTAATGAGAGATTAATGCTTGTCAGGGAATAACACCATGGGATCTTTTACATCCACCTGAGAGAGCAGATGAGGGTTTGGCTCAATGTGTTATCTGAAAGATAGGTTAGTAAACTAATTAGAAATGAATGAAAATGATTAAAGTAATGAATTTTAACAAGCAAGTAATCAGCCTCTTGGCAAATACAACAGGTGAAATAGCTACCTACCGTATGTTGACAATTTATGTTGGCAATTTCAGAAGAATGGCTCACATCAAGAAATGCTTCACTTTTAACGTTTAAGGTTGAGGTGGCCTTTCTTGACGAAAGATAATCTCGACCTGAAATGTCAACTCTGTTTCTCTCTCCACTGAGGCTGCCAGACCTGCGGAGAGTTTCCAGCATTTTCTGTTTTCATTTCTGATTTCCAGCATCAGCAGTATTTTGCTTTATCCGTTGTCGCTTAAGAGGTATGAGTCAAAAGGACATCAAACATTCAGTTCAGATAATCATCCAATCAACACAATAATAAACAAGCTTAACAAGACATCAGCGTTCTGGTTAATGCCACTTTTCATAGCAAATGGCAGTAGGTCAGGAAAAAGAAAAACAAAATTATCTTCAATCCCTAATGATGTGGAGATGCCGGCGTTGGACTGGGGTGAGCACAGTAAGAAGTTTTACAACACCAGGTTAAAGTCCAACAGGTTTGTTTCGATGTCACTAGCTTTCAGAGCACTGCTCCTTCCTCAGGTGAATGAAGAGGTATGTTCCAGAAACATATATATAGACAGATTCAAAGATGCCAGACAATGCTTGGAATGCGAGCATTAGCAGGTGATTAAATCTTTACAGATCCAGAGATGGGGTAACCCCAGGTTAAAGAGGTGTGAATTGTGTCAAGCCAGGACAGTTGGTAGGATTTCGCAGGCCAGATGGTGGGGGATGAATGTAATGCGACATGAATCCCAGGTCCCGGTTGAGGCCGCATTCATGTGTGCGGAACTTGGCTATAAGCTTCTGCTCGGCGATTCTGCGTTGTCGCGCGTCCTGAAGGCCGCCTTGGAGAACGCTTACCCGGAGATCAGAGGCTGAATGCCCTTGACTGCTGAAGTGTTCCCCGACTGGAAGGGAACATTCCTGCCTGGTGATTGTTGCGCGATATCCGTTCATTCGTTGTCGCAGCGTCTGCATGGTCTTGCCAATGTACCACGCTTCGGGACATCCTTTCCTGCAGCGTATGAGGTAGACAACGTTGGCCGAGTCGCACGAGTATGTACCGCGTACCTGGTGGGTGGTGTTCTCACGTGTAATGGTGGTATCCATGTCGATGATCTGGCACGTCTTGCAGAGATTGCCATGGCAGGGTTGTGTGGTGTCGTGGTCACTGTTCTGAAGGCTGGGTAGTTTGCTGCAAACAATGGTTTGTTTGAGGTTGCGCGGTTGTTTGAAGGCAAGTAGTGGGGGTGTGGGGATGACCTTGGCAAGATGTTCATCTTCATCGATGACGTGTTGAAGGCTGTGAAGAAGATGACGTAGTTTCTCCGCTCCGGGAAAGTACTGGACGACGAAGGGTATTCTGTCGGTTGTGTCCCATGTTTGTCTTCTGAGGAGGTCGGTACGGTTTTTTGCTGTGGCGCGTTGGAACTGTCGATCGATGAGTCGAGCGCCATATCCCGTTCGTACGAGGGCATCTTTCAACGTCTGTAGATATCTATTACGCTCCTCCTCGTCTGCGCAGATCCTGTGTATACGGAGAGCTTGTCCAAAGGGGATGGCTTCTTTAATGTGTTTAGGGTGGAAGCTGGAGAAGTGGAGCATCGTGAGGTTATCCGTGGGTTTGTGGTAATCCCTAAGATCACGGGTGATGGGTGCCAAGAAATTAAAAACCTCACATCGACAGAAGAAGCTGTTGTGGACAGTTTGGTCTAAAGGCAGTGACTAAGGTCAAAATGGGAGTTTCTGTCAATGAATCTTTGTCATGTTGTTCACTGAAGCTTAACTGATAAGAGATGTAATCAGAATCAATCAATGGGAATCAGAAAACATCCTGTCACCCCTGATCGATTGCTTTATGAATAACATTATCTACTTCACACTAGTAACAGATCTTGGCCATTTGTCACATCTGTGACACCTTAATAATACCTACCTTTTCATACACCATACTGATACAGAGCACTGGTGCACCACCCATTGGACCAGTAGCCATTCACAGAACAAAACACTAGGATTCTTAAATTGCAGCAGTGACTACAGCTCAAAAGCACTTCATTGACTGGAAAGTGCTTTTGGACATAAAGTCATGAAACATGCTACATAAATGCAAATTCTAATCAACAGTTTAGAAGCACTCACTGGACATGATGAATGTAGCCTTTCAACTAGTTTACTCAAGGCAACAAGAGGTTCATCGCATCCCAAAACTTTGAGGACTCATTGTTTAAGTGACAGACTTTCAACTGGCATAACACCACAATGGCATGGCTGGCATAGCACATAATAAAAAACACACATTGCGGCTCCACTCATTCCGCTCTCATTTTCGGCACCTCTTCACATCCTCAACTGGACATCCAACATTCACACCCACTTCACCTTAGTCCCACCTCACACCCATACCTCATTATTGCAATTCACAACAGATGGCATTCCATCGACTCCTCAAACGCCATTTCTCATCCTAATACTTTCTGTTATCTCTCATTGAAAGAGAACAGATTCCACAACTACAATCACTCATGTTGAATTGCTGTCAGCGCAAATAGGAATGTCGGGATCTGCACACTGTAGACTTAAAACCTTTTCTACCTGTCGGCACTAACCCATGTCTCTGATCTTCCACAGATTCCTCAAGAGTGATGGAGCAGTTGGAACAAGAGAAGATCATGAAATCCTCACAGGAGTGTGCGCATTCTAAGGAAACATCATCACATAATTCATCTTCACCCTTCACCTGCTCAGAAACACATACCTGAGGGAGAGCACCACATTCGCCATCTTATTAAAGGTGGCATGAGGGCTCCCAATGTTGCTGGCCCAATTAGAGGGTCGGCAATACCCAAGCCCACTGGGAGAGGTGAGAGTTAGTAAGGCAGCCTTTGGAGGGGTAAAATAAAATTAATAAAGTGACGTAGGAAGGTGTTTACCCCTTCGATAGGAGGGGATACCCTTCTAGGTGCATCATTGGATTTGGAGGCTGCCTTTTGCCTGAGTGGCCCCCTCTTTGGGGAATGGGGCCACCAGCTTTGACAGACCCCGCAGACTGTTGCAGGGAGGCACCTCTGCATATGCCGGGAGTTGGTTATGCTGCCAGCAAAAGGCCATCAAACCTTTTTCATCACCACTCATTGGGACCGTAAATATGTAAATTGGCTACACATCACTGTGGTGCCCTGCCCTCTCCTGGGAATTATCCCTGGCAATGGGAATCCATGGAGAGCTGTACCAAAACACCTATGAAAGGAATGGATGCAGCTCGGTCAAAAGGTGCAAGTCTGGCAGCAACACGATCCTTTCAAGGTTGCTCCTGAGCAGCCCAATGTATTTGAATGGCCCCAAAATAAGCAGTTTGGGTGCCAGTTTTGTGGTGCAACTGACATATCTGCTCCTTGTTCCCACAGGACAAGAGAGCCCACAAGGACAGACTGGTGGTGAAGTCCCATTTCTCACTTTCTTAACACAATGAACGTGTCGGCAGTGTACCCTGTCCAGCTCTCCATCATGGACAGTGAGGCAATTGTGAGGGCACAAGAAGTTAAGTAACCCCATGACTGGGCACAAGGCAGCTGCACAAGGCATTGTGCTCCTGTGTCCTCCACTGCACAAGCATTAACATGACCATCATATTACTCTGGATGCATCTGTCTGGAAGGGAAATCTTTCTGTTCTCTCACACAGGTCAGCCACACAAACTGAGAGCTGTGTGGTCTTTAGTAGACGGTTGAACACGTCTGAGGCGGAGAAGGGGAGCTCAAACAATCCATTGTCAGACCTTTCCCCCACACCCTCCACTAGCACAAATACTCTTACCTTGGCAGGTATTCATTACGCTTAGATTTCAGAAAACAACCTAGTGAGAGAAAGACAGATGTGCTTTTTGGAGGCTGTGGCAGTCAGGGTCACTGAGAGACAGAAGACTGTGGGAAGCTATCCCATATAGATACTTATTACGATCCCAGACCAGACCCCAACAGTGGCTAGGATACTAGACCAAAACCCCAGTATTTTAGTTTATTTGTAAGACTGTGCGGAAAGAATAATTCACTCCAGGAGCGACTGCATTAAGAAATAGGGCTTTAGTACTCCTAAAACAAAACTTTATTATGGATACAATATTAAACTTTTTAACTTCACACAGCTTACAATTATCCCTTAACACAACTATACAATTTCCCATTAAACAATAAGAAAAGAAACATACAGGTCACTGAGGGACACTGCTCAGAGTCACTCAGGTCACTGAGGGACACAGCTCAGAGTCACTCAGGTCACTGAGCGACACAGCTCAGAGTCACTCAGGTAGGTCACTGAGGGACACAGCTCAGAGTCACTCAGGTCACTGAGGGACACAGCTCAGAGTCACTCAGGTCACTGAGGGACACTGATCAGAGTCACTCAGGTCATTGAGGGATACAGCTCAGAGTCACTCAGGTGACTGAGGGACACAGCTCAGAGTCACTCAGGTAGGTCACTGAGGGACACAGCTCAGAGTCACTCAGGTCACTGAGGGACACTGATCAGAGTCACTCAGGTCACTGAGGGATACAGCTCAGAGTCATTCAGGTGACTGAGGGACACAGCTCAGAGTCACTCAGGTGACTGAGGGACACAGCTCAGAGTCACTCAGGTCACTGAGGGACACAGCTCAGAGTCATTCAGGTCACTGAGGGACACAGCTCAGAGTCACTCAGGTCACTGAGGGACACAGCTCAGACTCACTCAGGTCACTGAGGGACACAACTCAGAGTCGCTCAGGTCACTGAGGGACACAGCTCAGAGTCACTCAGGTTACTGAGGGAGACAGCTCAGAGTCACTCTGGTCACTGAGGGACACAGCTCAGAGTCTCTCTGGTCACTGAGGGACACAGCTCAGAGTCACTCAGGCCACTGAGGGACACAGCTGAGAGTCACTCTGGTCACTGAGGGACAGAGCTCAGAGTCACTCAGGTGACTGAGGGACACAGCTCAGAGTCACTCAGGTAGGTCACTGAGGGACACAGCTCAGAGTCACTCAGGTCACTGAGGGACAGAGCTCAGAGTCACTCAGGCCACTGAGGGACACAGCTGAGAGTCTCTCTGGTCACTGAGGGACACAGCTCAGAGTCACTCAGGCCACTGAGGGACACAGCTGAGAGTCACTCTGGTCACTGAGGGACACTGCTCGGACTCACTCTGGTCACTGAGGGACACAGCTCAGAGTCACTCAGGTGACTGAGGGACACAGCTCAGAGTCACTCAGGTAGGTCACTGAGGGACACAGCTCAGAGTCACTCAGGTCACTGAGGGACAGAGCTCAGAGTCACTCTGGTCACTGAGGGACACAGCTCAGAGTCACTCAGGCCACTGAGGGACACAGCTCAGAGTCACTCAGGTAGGTCACTGAGGGACACAGCTCAGAGTCACTCAGGTCACTGAGGGACAGAGCTCAGAGTCACTCAGGCCACTGAGGGACACAGCTCAGAGTCACTTTGGTCACTGAGGGACACAGCTCAGAGTCTCTCAGGTGACTGAGGGACACAGCTCAGAGTCACTCAGGTGACTGAGGGACACAGCTCAGAGTCACTCAGGTCACTGAGGGACACAGCTCAGAGTCACTCAGGCCACTGAGGGACACAGCTCAGAGTCACTCAGGTAGGTCACTGAGGGATACAGCTCAGAGTCACTCAGGTGACTGAGGGACAGCTCAGAGTCACTCAGGTCACTGAGGGACACAGCTCAGAGTCACTCAGGTCACTGAGGGACACAGCTCAGAGTCACTCAGGTCACTGAGGGACACAGCTCAGAGTCACTCAGGTCACTGAGGGACACAGCTCAGAGTCACTCAGGTCACTGAGGGACACAGCTCAGAGTCACTCAGGTCACTGAGGGACACAGCTCAGAGTCACTCAGGTGACTGAGGGACACAGCTCAGAGTCACTCAGGTGACTGAGGGACACAGCTCAGAGTCACTCAGGTGACTGAGGGACACAGCTCAGAGTCACTCAGGTGACTGAGGGACACTGCTCGGACACTCCAATGAGCTCTGGTGCACCGCAGCATTTGACAACGTCTGACTCCTGCCCACAGTAGCACTTTCCACCATCCACCTGGGTGACCCCTGCATGTGAGCCGACCCTTTCATCACACGGTCTGATCGGATCCCTGGGGTGGCAGAGGTGGGGGACGGTGGAAGGGCCCTATGTTCTGTAACGGTGAGCGCTGACTGAACTGCGGTCCCCAGGTCAGTGCCACCCACAGCGTTCATCCATTCCACCCCCCCCCGATGAAGATCAATCAGATTCGCATAAGGTAGCGATGCTCCTAACAGCGGCAGGGCCCAAAGCAATTGCTGTGTTTAATACGTTTAAATTTGCAAACTATGAAGACAGAAAAAATTTAATGAAGTAATTCAAAGATTTGATACACATTGCAACCCCAGAAAGAATGAAATTTATGAACGCTGTGTGTTTAGATCATGTTCACAGGAAACAGGGGAGTCCATAGATCATTTCATCACTGATTTCAAGTTAAAAGCTAAAACCTGTAATGTTTCTGCGGTGGAATCTTCCATGATTCGGGACCAGATTGTGTTTGGTGTGAATGGGAATAAGCTGAGGGAACAGTTGCTGAGGGAGTCGGAGCTGTCCTTGGAACAAACAGTTAAGATTTGTCAGGCTCACGAGCTAACAGCACAGCATTCTGAAATGTTTCTCAGTAATGGCGGCGTCTTCTTGCAGGAAAACACTCCGGTTGCTGCCCTTTTTCCAAAAGGATGGGAAACTTCAGAAAGAAGGCAGGAACGTTCCTGCAGCACCTTGCACACCAACAAACTGGTTAACGATCAGGACAAAGTGTAAAAGATCTGGTCAAAGGCACAAATTAAGACAGTGTCCAGCGTTTGGCGAGTTTTGTTCCAGATGCAAAGGAAAAACAACACATCCATGTGAACTCCAGCACAAGAGAACAGATTTCACTTGGACCGAGCAACATGCGCAGTGTGGAAGAAGCTCAAGACTTCACTAACCACCACGCCAGTTCTCACATTTTTTGACCCATCTAAGCAGATTAAAGTGTCAACAGACACATCCACAGATGGACTGGGAGCAGTTCTTCTGCAACTCGAGCATGACGATTGGTTACCAGCCACGTATGCATCACGATCCAGGACGACAACAGAGCAGAGGTACGCTCAAATCGAAAAAGAATGCTGGGTTTAGTTGTAGGGTTGGAGAAATTCCACAACTACGTCTACGGGCTTCCAACTTTCACAGTTGAGACAGATCATCATCCTTTGGTTAACATCATGAAAATAAATCTTAGCGAGATGTCGCCGAGAATTCAGCGAATGATCGTGAAGTTGCAACTGTACGACTTTGAGTTGGTATATACGCCGGGTAAACATCTTATTGTAGCTGACGAGCTTTCCAGAGCTACCAGCAACGAGGAACCACTCCAGGTGGATGAGGACGTACAGGACCACATAACCATGGTGACAGAGTCTCTGCCAGTCTCTGACAAGTCAAAAATAATTCAAGAAGAAACTGCCAAGGACACTGTCCTGCAGAAAGTGAGAAAGTATTTCCATGAATTTTCATTCACACCAAACACAATGGAAATGCCCAAAAGATCCTCTTCAAGTTTCTACAATATTCAAACAGAATTAAGTGATGTGAAAAAAATTTCTGCAGAATCAGCGGATTGTCATTCTACAGGCACGGAATTTGCATGAAGGGCACTAGGGGATGGAAAAGTGCAAGTGGAGAGCCAGGTAGGCAGTTTATTGGCCTGGGACCAACCGTGACATTGAGTTAATGGTGGAAAACTGTGAAACATGCTGCAGATTTCAGCACAGGCAGAGCAAGGAACCTATGCAGATGGGCGAGACAGCCACAACTCCGTGGTAGACATTAGCCATGGATCTTTTCCATTTAAATGTAAAGGAGTATCTTCTGATCATAGACCAGGGGCGACATTCTCCGACCCCCCGCCGGGTCGGAGAATCGCCGGGGGCTGGCGTGAATCCCAATCCGAAGTCTCCGGCACCGGATATTCGGCAGGGGCGGGAATCGCGCCGCGCCGGTTGGCGGGCCCCCACCGCTCGATTCTCCGGCCCGGATGGGCCGAAGTCCCGCCGATAAATTGCCTGTCCCGCCGGCGTAAATTAAATCACCTACCTTACCGGCGGGACAAGGCGGCGTGGGTGGGCTCCGGGGTCCTGGGGGGGGGCGCGGGGCGATCTGACCCCGGGGGCTGCCCCCACGGTGGCCTGGCCCGCAATCGGGGCCCACCGATCCGCGGGCGGGCCTGTGCCGTGGGGGCACTCTTTCCCTTCCGCCTCCGCCACGTCTCCACCATGGCGGAGGTGGAAGAGACTACCTCCACTGCGCATGCGTGGGAAACTGTCAGCGGCCGCTGACGCTCCCGCGCATGCGCCGCCCGGAGATGTCATTTCCACGCCAGCTGGCAGGGCAACAAAGGCCGTTTCTGCCTGCTGGCGGGGCGGAAATTCCTCCGGCGTCGGCCTAGCCCCTCAATGTTGGGGCTCGGCCCCAAAGATGCGGAGCATTCCGCACCTTTGGGGCGGCGCGATGCCCGTCTGATTGGCGCCGTTTTGGGCGCCAGTCGGCGGACATCGCGCCGTTTCCGGAGAATTTCGCCCCAGATTTCGAACTACCCGGAGCCAGCACAGTTGTCGAATTCTACGGCAAGTTGTGTCATTCAGAATGTCAAAGAAATTTTTGCGCAGCACGGCATTTCCGAATGTGGTCATGAGCAATAATGGTCCTTGTTTTGACTGCCATGAGTGGACAGAATTTGCACGGCAGGATGATTTCCAACATGTTACCTCCAGTTCTCATTATCCTCAGTCGAATGGCAAGGCTGAAAAGGGAGTGCATATTGTCTAGCAGATCCTAAAGAAAGCACTAGACAGCTGCGATGATACGTTTCTTGTGTTGCTCAGCTATTGTTTGCCACCACTTGCTTCACAGCTCTAGGGTCCCAGGTTCGATTCCCGGCTTGGGTCACTGTCTGTGCGGAGTCTGCACGTTCTCTCCGTGTCTGCGTGTGTTTCCTCCGGCTGCTCCAGTTTCCTCCCACAGTCCAAAGATGTGCAGGTTAGGTGGATTGGCCATGCTAAATTGCCCTTAGTGTCCAAAAAAGGTTAGATGGTGTTACGGGGATAGGGTGGCGGTGTGGGGATAGGGTGGAGGTGTGGGGATAGGGTGGAGGTATGGGCTTGATTAGGGTCCTCTTTCCATGGGCCGGTGCAGACTTGATTGGCCGAATGGCCTCCTGCACTGTAAATTCTATGATTTTATGATTCTACAATTCACTAGTCAATGGCCTCTCACCTGCGCAGATGCTGATGAACAGGCAACTGCGAACGACTCTACCTCTTTTTCCTCATGAGCCCATGATCCACTCGTTAACAAGACAATTGACTTCTCAGAAAGGAAGGCAGAAGGGATTCTATGATAGGTCTGCCAAAGGAATTCAACCTCTGCAGCCAGAGGACATGGTGAGAGTAGAAGACTCCAAAGGAAATGGATGGTCTTAGCAGGTGAAGGTACGGCGACAAGCAGGTCCAAACTCGTATATTATTATGACGGATGAAGGTGCTGTCTTGAGAAGGGATAGAAGAGCTTTGCTCAAAGTACAGCAACTGTTTGTAATGCAACCATCAGAAGAAGCATGCAACAGCCCCAAAACATCTGAAGAACATATGGAACAAATACAACAAGAGGATGATGCATCAATACACGAAGAACATCAAACTCAAGCAACAAACACTAAAGAACATGAAGAACCGTTGCAAGTTCAGCAGACACGGAGAGAGTCGACAAGGGTAAGGCGCAATCCAGAAAGACTGAACTTGTGAAAGACTAAAAATTCTGAACGTGTAAATAGTTATGCATATCATGGTGAAATATAATAAAGTAATTTAATGTATGTAAATAATTTCATTTTCCAGAGGAAAGAAGATGTGATTATTTGCATAAAGCACGTTTGTGCATAATGTTATGCATGACCTCCGACCACTAAGTGGCTGGGGAGTTGGGCGTAGGTCACGCTGGAGGATAGACGTGTTTTGCAGTAGCTCGACAATAGTTACTTAGTTTGAGTAGTTTTATTATTTTATTTATCCTAGTTATCTTTATCATGCAGTTGTTTCAGAATAAATTATTTAAACTAGATGTTCTGTAGTCACTTCGGCCAGTATACAGAACATGACAAGCGTCACCATTGTCACATGTAGATCACCAGCAGAGTTACTCATGAATAGAGGGTTGCGTACCACACTTCCATACTTGGAAAAGGAGGAGGAGAATGCGGTGGTACTGCAGGAAATGCAAAACATTAAAGCAACACAAAAGCAGTTCCATGATAGAGTGTCGAGAATGTTACCACCTCTGAGTAGTGATGACATTGTGAGAATAAAAGGTTCAGGCAATTGGTCGGGAAAAGCCACTGCATTTGAAGAAGTAGCACCTCATTCCTACAATGTACAGACAGAGGAAGGGATGGGTTTAAGATGAAATCGTTACACACTCTTGAAAATCAGAGAAGACGTTCACAACAACATGATGGATGACGAACCTACATCAGAATCAACGTCAGCTGCAGTGTCAGATAGTTCAGCAGTCCCTGAGCATGAGAATGTCAGGGAGAACATTGAATCTACAAGTTCTGAGCAGCAAGGTCAAACTTTGAGAAGATAAACCAGAGTCAGAAGAAAACCTGATTGACTCAATTTGTAGATTTGGATTATTTGTACATACTATGCTTGCTGTTCTTGTATATATATATTTGTTAAACCAGTTTTAAATTTGTTTTAAAAAAGTACTGTTAGACTCATGGGCTTATGATATCACATGCAAATATACTGATGATAATGTGTTAATTTATTCTTTCAAAGGAAAGGGGATGTAGTGATATCATTGTTGTGTTGTAATTCACCGACTGGCCACTATTAGTATAAACGAATGTTAGAGTCAGATGACCCCTCAGACTGGCTGGAGGAAACTAGAGAGAGGTTGCTTGTGCTTGATCTTACTGTTATTCATCTGTTGTTTTGTATATATTTGACCCACAGTTAATGTTAATAAATCATTTATAGCTTTAGCTACAAGTGTTCCTGTACTATACGGTTTATCTGACAGATATATACTTGAGAAGGAAGGTGAGGGAAACAGGGCTTTACTGTAATTGAGAGGAGCGTGAGAGTATAGTCATAGGATGCTGATGAAAGAAAACTCATCAAAGAGAAATACAGAACATTTGGAACATTTCCATTCTGATTTGGTCATGGTTTCTGTCACCACTTCATTTGAACACAAGTGGAACAAGCTCACAACCTTCTGAAGCGGTTTTGATAACAGAATTTCAATTTGGAGAAGTCTCTCTGTTGCAATTCTAATCCAGCCGGATCTCTTATTTTCCAGATCATCTACAGTGACAGATTGGATATTAATTCTGTTGGGAATGCTGCTGTACATTGTGTTGCCTGGGAAATGGAGTAAGGCTGCAGCTGGTGGGAATGCACAGCTGCGATCTACTCCGTCTTCCCACATTATCTGGCCTTGTAGCTGGATATTATTTTGTTCAAAGTTAACTGTTAAATCTGTGTATTTTTTACATGCTCGGCTCAACCAATGATCACATAGAGTGGACTGGACTTTATACGTTTTTCAAGAGGGTGAGGGATGCGGAGTGGAAGCTGAGTGGCCCACTAGCTCCTGGCCCTGTCGTTTCAGCTCACCCAATCAGGCATCAGATGGCCATTTAGTGGCCATCCGGTAGGAAGGAGGTGTATTAAAGATGGAAAGAGGGGCTCCTTGCACAATTGGGCTGAGACGTCATGCAGCGGCAGGGTAATGCAGTGAACAGGAGGTTGGTCACACCTACAAGTTTAAAAGCTCCGGAGCACTCTGAATGTCTCTTCATTGTTTCTAACAGAAGCTGAAGAATTAGTTTTTAAAAAACCACGCTGTCACCTTTGCCAATAGAATCTGCTGAGAATTTCAGCCATGTTCCCAGTGACAGAACTTTGCTTCCACCCGTGTGCAGCCTAGTCAAAGCTACTGTCAAACACTCCTAAGCTTTATCACGATGTGGAGATGCCAGCACCAGACTGGGGTGAACACAGTAAGAAGTCTCACAACACCAGGTTTAAGTCCAACAGGTTTATTTGAAATCACAAGCTTTCGGAGCACTGCTCCTTCATCAGGTGAAGTGGAGGCAGGTTCACAAACACAGCAGATGTAGGAGAGACACAATTGCAAGGGAATTACATATTACATCCAACAGCTGAAAAATGCAGTGGGCAACAAAAGATTGCCCAAAAGAGTAAGCATTGCGCTGATCAAGGAGACACAGCCTGAGTGAGTGAGAAACAGACAGAGTGAGAATTTGGTAATTTGGTGCAGTGAGCTAACCAGGAAAGGTAAGTGGTTAATCTAATTGTGCTGTTTTTCAGTTAAAAGTGCAGTGTAGATTAGTGTCTGATTGGCTGAAGCTGCCCCCACCCTAATTGCTGAGAGGCAGTTATCTGGCAGTCACCTGAGGCCTGTTAAGGGGCACAAAGGTACACATTGTATTTTTCTCTTTGAAGTTTTAGTGTGAGTCATCCTAAAGTCTGTATAAAAGACAGACAGAAAGCGCACTTAGTAAGCATTGCGCTGGTCAAGGAGACACAGCCTGAGTGAGTGAGACACAGACAGAGTGAGAATTTGGTAATTTGGTGCAGTGAGGTAATTCGGGGAAGAGTGGGAGAAGGTGCTTTTCCCCGACTGTTTTGTTCTCTCTCTTTCTTCGGACCTAATTTTGGGAGCCATTCGGAGGAGGAGGAGCAGTCTCTGTGTATAAAAACCTAACGGTAACTTCCTGTTTTCCAGGTTTTTTTTTCCAAAAGTGACGTCAGAGGGAAGCTGTGATCTGATTGGTTGATAGCAAATCTGCCCCCAATTTTTTTAAAAACACAGCTAAACTCGTAAACTTAAATTAAACTAATTAATTAATTAGTGATGGCTGGTTCTAGATGAAGGCGCCGAGTTGATGAGCTGGAGTCTGAGCTTCAAACACTGAGGCACATCCGGGAGGGGGAGACTTACCTGGACACTGTGTTTCAGGAGGCAGTCACACCTGTCAGAGCAAGTAGTTTAAATCCTGCCAGTGGCCAGGGACAGCAGGGTGTGACTGCAAGTCAGGCAGGTAAAGGGAACCAGCAGTCAGGAACTCAGGAGCTTCAGCCCTTGACCCTGTCCAACAGGTATGAGGCACTTGCTCCCTGTGTGGATGGCGAACAGGGCTGCAGGAAGGATGAGTCAGCTGACCAAGGCACCATGGTTCAGCAGGCCATTCAAGGGGAGGGAGTAAATAGGCAAGTTGTAGTTGCAGGGGATTCTATTATCAGGGGGGTAGATAGTATCCTTTGTGAGCCGGATAAAGAGTCCCGCATGGTATGTTGCCTGCCCGGTGCTAGGGTGCGGGACATCTCTGACCGGCTTGAAAGGATACTGGAGAGGGAGGGGGAGGATCCAGTTGTTGTGGTCAATGTCGGTACCAACAACATAGGCAAGTCTAGAAAAGAGGACCTGTTTAGAGATTATAAAGAGCTAGGATTCAAATTAATCTCCGGATTACTGCCCGAGCCACTTGCAAATTGGCATAGGGAGGCAAGAATAAGGGAAGTTAACACGTGGCTGAAAGAGTGGTGTGGGAAAGAGGGGTTCCTTTTCATGGGACACTGGCATCAGTTTTGGGACAGGGGGGACCTATACCGTTGGGATGGTCTCTACCTGAACCGAGCTGGGACCAGTGTTCTGGCGAAAAGAGTAAATAGGGTGGTCAATAGGACTTTAAACTAGAGATTGGGGGGAAGGGAAAGTCAGGGAACCAAGAGGTGAAGTAATCAGTGGGAAGCGTAGCTGCTTAGGAATACAAAAAAGCACGAAAAGTCAGAACTCAGGAGAAGTTACGATAGTCCCCATCCCACAAAATATGACACAGTGTATGGAAAGGTTCAGTAAACCAAGGTCCACCACACTAAGAAAACAAAAAGGGACGGTCAATAGAGAATTAAAGGTGCTATATTTAAATGCGCGCAGTGTACGGAACAAGGTAGGTGAGCTTGTGGGCCCAGATTGTGACTGGCAGGTATGATGTGGTAGGCATCACAGAGACGTGGTTGCAGGGGGTTCAGGACTGGCATTTAAACATCCAGGGATTCACAACCTATCGAAAAGACAGAGAGGTGGGCAGAGGGGGCGGGGTTGCCTTGTTAATTAGGAATGAAATTAAATCAATAGCACTAAACGACATAGGGTCAGATGATGTGGAGTCTGTGTGGGTAGAGTTGAGGAACCACAAAGGCAAAAAACCATAATGGGAGTTATGTACAGGCCTCCTAACAGTGGTCAGGACCAGGGGCACAAAATGCACCACAAAATAGAAAGTGCATGTCAGAAAGGCAACGTCACAGTGATCATGGGGGACTTCAATATGCAGGTGGACTGGGTAAATAATGCTGCCAGTGGACCCAAGGAAAGGGAATTCATTGAATGTTTACAGGAGGGCTTTTTGGAACAGCTTGTGATGGAGCCCACGAGGAAACAGGCCATTCTGGACTTAGTGTTATGTAATGAGCCAGACTTGATTAAAGATCTTAAAGTAAGGGAACACTTAGGAGGCAGTGTTCATAATATGGTAGAATTCAATCTCCAATTTGAAAGAAAGAAGGTAGAATCAGATGTAAAGGTGTTACAGTTAAATAAAGGTAACTACAGGGGCATGAGGGAGGACCTGACGAAAATCGACTGGGAGCAGAGCCTAGTGGGAAAGACAGTAGAACAGTAATGGCAGGAGTTTCTGGGAGTAATTGAGGACACAGTACAGAGGTTCATCCCAAAGAAAAGAAAGGTTATCAGAGGGGGGATTAGGCAGCCATGGCTGACAAAGGAAGTTAGGGAATGCATCAAAGCAAAAGAGAAAGCCTATAATGTGGCAAAGAGTAGTGGGAAGTCAGAAGATTGGGAAGGCTACAAAAACAAACAGGATAACAAAGAGAGAAATAAGGAAAGAGAGGATCAATTATGAAGGTAGGCTAGCCAGTAACATTAGGAATGATAGTAAAAGTTTCTTTAAATACATTAAAAACAAACAGGAGGCAAAAGTAGACATTGGGTCGCTCCAAAATGACGCTGGTAATCTAGTGATGGGAGACAAGGAAATAGCTGAGGAACTAAATAAGTACTTTGCGTCAGTCTTCACAGTAGAAGACATGAATAATATCCTAACAATTCAGGAGAGTCAGGGGGCAGAGTTGAATATGGTAGCCATCACAAAGGAGAAAGTGCTAGAGAAACTATGAGGTCTAAAAATTGATAAATCTCCGGGCCCAGATGGGCTACCTCCTAGAGTTCTAAAGGAGATAGCTGAAGAAATAGTGGAGGCGTTAGTTATGATCTTTCAAAAGTCACTGGAGTCAGGGAAAGTCCCAGAGGATTGGAAAATCTCTGTTGTAACCCCCCTGTTCAAGAAGGGAACAAGGAAAAAGATGGAAAATTATAGGCCAATTAGCCTAACCTCGGTTGTTGGCAAGATTTTAGAATCCATTGTTAAGGATGAGATTTATAAATTCTTGGAAGTGCAGGGTCGGATTAGGACAAGTCAGCATGGATTTAGTAAGGGGAGGTCGTGCCTGACAAACCTGTTAGAGTTCTTTGAAGAGATAACAAATAGGTTAGACCAAGGAGAGCCAATGGATGTTATCTATCTTGACTTCCAAAAGGCCTTTGATAAGGTGCCTCATGGGAGACTGCTGAGTAAAATAAGGGCCCATGGTATTCGAGGCAAGGTACTAACATGGATTGACGATTGGCTGTCAGGCAGAAGGCAGAGAGTTGGGATAAAAGGTTCTTTTTCGGAATGGCAACCGGTAACGAGTGGTGTCCTGCAGGGTTCAGTGTTGGGGCCACAGCTGTTCTCTTTATATTAACGATCTAGATGACGGGACTGGGGGCATTCTGGCTAAGTTTGCCGATGATACAAAGATAGGTGGAGGGGCAGGTAGTATGGAGGAGATGAGGAGGCTGCAGAAAGATTTAGACAGTTTAGGAGAGTGGTCCAAGAAATGGCTGATGAAATTCAACGTGGGCAAGTGCGAGGTCTTGCACTTTGGAAAAAAGAATAAAGGCATGGACTATTTTCTAAACGGTGACAAAATTCATAATGCTGAAGTGCAAAGGGACTTGGGAGTCCTAGTCCAGGATTCTCTAAAGGTAAACTTGCATGTTGAGTCTGTAATTAAGAAAGCAAATGCAATGTTGTCATTTATCTCTCAAGAGGCTTGGAATATAAAAGCAGGGATGTACTTCTGAAGCTTTATAAAGCATTAGTTAGGCCCCATTTAGAATACTGTGAGCAATTTTGGGCCCCACACCTCAGGAAGGACATACTGGCACTGGAGCGGGTCCAGCGGAGATTCACACGGATGGTCCCAGGAATGGTAGGCCTAACATACGATGAACGTCTGAGGATCCTGGGATTATATTCATTGGAGTTTAGGAGGTTGAGGGGAGATCTAATAGAAACTCACAAGATAATGAATGGCTTAGATAGGGTGGACGTAGGGAAGTTGTTTTCATTAGCAGGGGAGACTAGGACGCGGGGGCACAGCCTTAGAATAAAAGGGAGTCACTTTAGAACAGAGATGAGGAGAAATTTCTTCAGCCAGTGAGTGGTGGGTCTGTGGAATTCATTGCCACAGAGGGCGGTGGAGGCCGAGACGTTGAGTGTCTTTAAGACAGAAGTTGATAAATTCTTGATTTCTCGAGGAATTAAGGGCAATGGAGAGAGAGCGGGTAAATGGAGTTGAAATCAGCCATGATTGAATGGTGGAGTGGACTCGATGGGCCGAATGACCTTACTTCCGCTCCTATGTCTTATGGTCTTAATTGGATTGTTAACAGGCTCAATAGCTTGTTAATGGATTTTTTCAAAATGGTGAGGGGGGGTTCTGATTTCTGCACCTGCTCCCTTTCCGTAATTTTAGAGACTGGTGCAATGATGTCATACCGCTGACCCGACATCACCATGTCCTATTTTACACGCGCTTGGATGGACGGGGTACCCCCTCAGGAGAACTCCCAGAATCTGGTATATCATAATTGAAGGTTCTTTTGTTTTCCTGCCTCTGCAGATTGTTCAGGCAGCCCTATTGGGCCCCCCTTCACCAACACTCCGACTCCCTCCCTCCCCACCCCCCCCTTCCTTTCCCTTCTGTTGGTACAGAGGCGAGGGTATCTAGTCTCTCTAGTGCAAAGTTTAGTGCTCGTACCATTTGTTTTTGTAGAAACGTGTTGTGATCTGTTTTAATAATCAGAGTATCCACCCCCCCCTCCCCGTACATTGGTACTGAGGAGTACCCTGTTTCTCCAACACAAAATGAGTGTTTGTACCGTTTGGCCTTGTATAGATTTTTTACTGTTTTAGTAAAAAGATATGGATGGACGGGGGACTGGCGGGAAGGGGGGGGCTGGCAGGAAGGGGGGGGGGGGCGGTGCACAGTTTGCTGTTGTTAAATCCAACTATTTTGGTGCAAATAAAATAACGAAGGGAACTAAATCAAATAAACTGAGGGACAGTCCCTTAAAGTGATCCTGCCTTAAACACAAACAAATGACAAATGAAACTTAGAACATCAAGCCAAAATGTGATTAAGAGAGTCAATAAGGCACCCCCCCCATCCCGCTCATTTTTCAGTGGCAATCAGAAGTGGCTGCTGCTTACCCTCCCAAAGACAATGAGGATCAATTACAATGCCCTACCACCAGCCAGATCAGTTAACATTTTGAATCTGTGTCTTTCTGGGTTTATATTGCTCTGTGCAGAATACAATCCTTTTACCCATTGAAGCATCAGAAAAAGGTGAGTTTCTTTTGTTTTTATTGTATTTCCAAATTCTTGCTGGGAGAATTGAACCCTGTAATTCCACAAATTTTGAAGGACACCATACATTTCAGGAATAATGAGCCAAATTTAAAGCTGGACAAGTGGGTAGAAAACAAGGTTGGGAGGGGGATGATTCATTTGGATGCAAAGTGCAGTGTCAGGTCCTTGTCATTGGGAAGGAAGGCCAAGTAGGGTTCCACAAGCAGATGCCAAGGCAATAATGGCCTGTGAATCCCTCATTATCAACAGATTGACCATCCATCAGCTCAAGTCCTAATGGGACTTCTGCATTTCTATCGGAAGGCAACTCCCAACTGTACACAAACAATCCAGGCCATCCTTGCCATCCCAGTCACTGAGAGTGTCAGAATTCCATCTTTACACACATAGGCCTGCTACTTATTCTGCAAGCGATCACACTGTTAACCAGATCACTATGTTATGGGCGAGGCGTTTCAGAACCCCAAAATATATCATGGAGTTCAACCAACCTCTCCCTTTAATGGATTTGTTGCTTTTCCTAGCACATGGCTTTTTCCCTAGGTGTGAGATTACAATTATGGACACGTGGGTTTTTAAACACAAAACACTGTTTATTCCATGAACTCAACTTAACATCTTAAATAAACATTGGATCTCTTAACACCCCTTACTTCAAAGATAATTCAGAAAATATTGCAACAGTAAATAATTCCTTAAAATGTTCCTTCAAACTTCCAAGATACTTAACACCTTTAAACAGTATCACATCAGGTTAAAGGCTTCACTATTATAAGTTTAAATCACCCAAATGATCCAGAGATAGTCTTTCATGGCAGAGATCCTGCTCACTGCAAACACAGACACACACACAAGCTGTTTTTAAACTGAAACTAAAACTGCAAAATGGCTGAACTGAGCTGAGCTCCACCCACTCTATGACATCACTGTTTTCTTAAAGGTACATTGCTTAAACATCTTAAAGGTACTCTCGCATGACAACTACAATAAAGATCACCCACCACACATGAATAAAGTAAACAAAAGTATTTAATTGAATGTTAACACGTTCCATAATCTAATGATTGAACACCCAGGCCACCCTGGTGGATGAACATAATCTTTTTTTTACATTTATGATCACTACAATGTGGTGACATCCAAAATTGAGGTGGATGCAGACTGCCGAATGTATTGCTCAAAGACTAGTCTTTCCAATGTAGCGTCTGTATTGAACTGACTGTATGATGGCTTCCCCCCAAACATTCCTTCATGGCAGAGGTCACATGACTATGGAAAGCCAGGTAGGACATTTGGCAATGATTGCATTTCAAAATCCAAACATTTCTCCTTTTCCATAATGAACAACGGACAACTTGACATGCATGATCATGTGTAACTGTAAGTTACCCAAGTTACCCACTACATCACAATTGTTCTCATGCATTAATAAACTTCTTCTAATTCTCAGTCTCTGAAACTGCATTGCATATATGGCCATTAAATCATACAGATATGTGTGCGCATTGTCATTGGCTGTTCATCTGATTGATGTTCCTTCTCTGGGGAGTGTCGTTCCCGTAGGCACTTGCTGTAGCCATGGTAACTGTTGTTGTTGTTCCATTTCTGTTGTTGGGAAGTGATGGTCATGCTGTACTCTGTGCTCCTGGTGAAATCCCATCTTCCTGATTGGCTGCCTCTGTGAAGGAACAGCTTATTTAGTTGTTCGTATATGCCTCTGGTTGCACTGGTATATTTGATCGTTAACCTCGTATGATCAAGGTGAACAATTCTATGCATGTTCCAAGTTGGCACAAGGGCTGAACGGCCTGCATCAGTTGCTCCTGCATGTCTATGATGTACTTACCAGATTATGACCCAATTCTAAATATGATTGCATTCCTATGAGGTGACAAGAAACTCTCTGAGGTTTTGATACCCTCATCCTCAAAGGTGGACATCAGGGTCCTGGATGATAGAGCAGATCGACTTCTGGAATGCAGAGAATACAAATAATTAGGTTCATGTCATTCACAATCCTTCTTCCCATCAGTCTTTGATGTGCATCTCCTGACTACCCAGTCGTCAACACCAAGGTTCAGGCCTCCTCACTCTCTACACTCCAGCTTCGCCATCAGTGCTTACCTGGCCACTCTGCTCTCTGGCCAGTTTCACCGCCTCCTCCTCTGCCAGTATGAGCATCCTAATGTTGGACACCCCTCCACCCATCTTTCCATGCTCTCTGGTATTCTTGCCATTTTCCCCTTTAAGCAGAAGAGGAGAATGAGTCTTGGCGCCTTGGACAACTAACCCCCTTATCAGAATGCAATATTCTGACAGATAATGGGGCCTCCCAGGTAACTCATCCACACTTCTACTCATGCGACTTCTACAGTGGTGGGAGCATGGACCTGCAACATCTCTCCCACATGCGTCCAAGCCTCATGATGCATCTGCTGCTGGGTCTTATACTTCTTCCATCCAACTGCCTGACCCCTCCCTTCATTGAGACTAATTCCTTGTTGCCCTCATGGGTGCCACATTATTCTAATAACAGCATCATGCTCACCCTGGCCTGAGGAGCCTAACATCTGCTGGGATCTCCGTTCAGGATTCCATGGTCAGGTGGGAGAGTTTTGTGAGGCCATTGGTGGGGAAAAGCACCTCTTGCCTTTCCTGGGCAATCTGGTTCACCTGCAGGGAGGCAAAGCTGAACCCTGGGCCCATCCTTGGATCTGATCCATTTGTCAGATGGATGCTCCCTTCTCGAGGCTGAGCACAGATTACAACAAGCAAGTCTGATTCTGGAGGTCACAGTGTTGAGGTGGATTTCTATCAGCCCCTGCAACACTGATGCTGTTGCCTACTTACTGCAGGCATGTCTGTGTGCTGCTTAAAATTGACATCAGGACCCCTGATCCCGTCAACTGGTGGTGCATAATTAGCTGCGTTTATTGGTTAACTGCAACGTAATCATGGTCGACCAGCTGTTCCCATTGTGAATGGAAGTGCCGCCCACTACTGGGTCCACCACCATAACCCGGCTCAGGGCAACTAAATTCTGCCCAATATTTTCCATTCTGGTAGTGGCAACTGTGTACAGAGCAGACAAGATGCTCCATGCTGTACTTAATGGCAGAGCTGCATTTGCAGAACTATATTCTCCCACTCATTTGCAATAATATTAGTGAAAAGTGGATTTATTTTCAATAACTTCTGCAATAAAATTAAAATCATACAGTTAACTTCATAAATTTCTTTAAAAATGAAAACATTTTAGAAGTCTTTGAACAAAATAAATATTTGTTATGCCTTAAATTTTATTCTATAATTCTCTCGCACCTATAAGTTCTCCAGCACTTGAAGATTACATCAGTTGGATTGTGTAAGGCCTTTTATAATGTGACCTATTGTGTGATGAAAATGCATTAAACAACATGGCCTTTGGTTTTCACAATTGGGAGTGAATGGTGGTCAAATTTCTTCTGAAACCTGCAGCAGAACTACTCATGGAGACGTACATAAATGCATTATGTTTTGACATAATGTGCACATGGTTGCAAAAGTGGAGGAGTGCTCTGACCTTTCAGAAGAAATTGGAGCGCCTGCCATGTGAGGCTTGGTTGACACAATTAAATCTACTGGCATGTTTCTACTGGCCAAGGGTGAGGATTCCACTCAATATAGTAAATAGATTGATTTCCAAATCACATTAAGATGTTATTTGTTTCTGTAATGTTTTGCTGGACTGTTGCTCTATTGGAGATGGAGCAGCACTCTATCAGCCAGGCTAACAACTCAGCTTATCCTGATGAATAAAGAGTGGGCAAGATTGGAATAGATGTGGTTACTCAGTACAGTATATTCACATTTAATGATGCCAGTGCGAACTGGTTTAAATTCAGCTGAATAATACTTTGTTGAAAATTTCCTCAGGGCTTTTCCTAACTTTGGTGGAGATTTGACAGAGGTCCCAATTACGTATGGAGTGATACTACAATTAGTCTTAGTGCCTCTGGGCTTGGAGAACAAACAATAACTTGGGTTTCTGCTCTTACAATAGGATAAGGTGTGTTAGTTGTGATTATAGAATCCATAGAATTCCTGCAGTGCAAAAGGAGGCCATTCAGCCTATCGAGTCTGCACAGACTCTCCAACAGAACACCCCACCTAGTTCCACTTCCCCACCCTATCCCTGTAACCCCACCTAACCTGCACATCGTTGGACTGTGGGAAGAAAGCAGAGCACCCGGAAGAAACCCACGCAGACACAGAGAATGTGCAAACTCCGCACAGTCAACCAAAGGCAGAATCAAACCAGGGTCCCTTGCGCTGTGATAGGAAGGAGCAACTTACATTTACACTGCACCTTGTGACAACTCTCAGAGTTATCGTACTGTGCTTCACAACTTTGAAGCGCAAGGGTCTGGGCAGCCATTTAGTGCACAAAGTTTCCATGAAGCAACAATAACATGGCTGACTGTTACAATTCCAGTTGATGTTATAACTGGAATGGAAGATCCCAGAATGGAACCCTAGCTCAAAAGACCGTGGGCGGGATTCTCCGTCCCGCCGCACCAGCAGGCCTCCGGGATTCTCTGTCTCGGCAGCCAGCCAATGGGGTTTCCCACTGTGGGTAGCCCCACGCTATCGGGAAATCCCCGGGCTTCCGGCAAAACAGAGAATCCCGAGAGCGGAGAATCCAGCCCTGTAACTTTTACTTTTCCTTATAAAATGTGGAGGAACAGAGTCATTAGGCTGCTAATTTAAAAAAAAATTAATTTAGAGTACCCAAGTATTTATTTACTTGTTTCATAGATTATCATAGAATTTACAGTGCAGAAGGAGGTCATTCGGCCCATCGAGTCTGCACCGGCTCCTGGAAAGAGCACCCTACCCAAGTTCAACATCTCCACCCTATCACCATAACCCAGTAACCCCACCCAACACTAAGGGCAATTTTGGACACTAAGGGCAATTTATCATGGTCAATCCACCTAACCTGCACATCTTTGTACTGTGGGAGGAAACCGGAGCACCCAGAGGAAACCCACGCACACACCGGGAGGATGTGCAGACTCCGCACAGACAGTGACCCAAGCCGGAATCGAACCTGGGACCCTGGAGCTGTGAAGAAATTGTGCTATCCACAATGCTACCATGCTGCCCCTCTTATTTTCCATTTAAGAGGCAATTTAGCGTGGTCAATCCACCTACCATGAGCATCTTTGGGTTGTGGGGGTGAAACCCACGCAGACACGAGGAGAATGTGCAAACTCCACACAGACAGTGACTAGGGCTGGGATCGAACCTGGGTCCTCAGCGCTGTAGGAAGCAGTGCTAACCACTGCACCACCGTGCCGCCCCAAGGCCGCTAATTAATAGCAAAAAGAAAATAAACGTATTAATCACAAAAAATTGGATTGTGATACAATATGCCTTTACTCCTCATTTATCTTAACAATTACACACAGGTTTTAGGATTAACATGGATTACAAAGTACACTTAATCTACAACGGTCTCATTAAAACAAAGTACCTTTTAAGCACACAAGATGACTGTGGGCAAATATACTCTCCACTCTGAACCCCAAGTGAATGTTTGTGGATGACTTCTCAGAATCCCCCATATGATTGTCATGTGAGAGTTTCCAAACTCCACTCCCAAAAACACGCTTTAAAATCTTCTCTCAGAATTATGTTTTTGCTTAACAATTTGCATTCTAAAGTCCAGTCCAGATTTTCCAAATGACATTTTTAAACAAAACTTCCACTCCACTTGGCTCACCTAATGAAGGAGCTGCGCTCCAAAAGCTAGTGATTCGAAACAAACCTGTTGGACTTTAACCTAGTGCTGTAAGACTTCTTACTGTGCCCACCTCAGTCCAATGTCAGCATCTCCACATCCACTCCACTTGTAACAGTGAATCCAGTCCAGGATTTTACACCACCTGTAGGATTTCTTTGTTTTGACTGCTGTGTAAATGCTCACAATTGCTTTAACTCTCAATTCCCAGACTATATTAAGATGACATCAGATGTTAATTTATCTTAGAAGGCTGCCTTTAAATCTGGTTACTGAAATTTTCTCTTTAACTCAGAACACTTTGTTTACTCTTCCTTGGATTTTTATGAGCAATAGCTTGGTCTGTGTTCAATTAACTCCAGTCATCTTAAACATTCTTTCTGTCCCAATTCCATGGTCACCTGGACTGTACTAGTACTTTTGGAAGCCGTCCTCTTTGCAACTCCGTCCTGTCCAGTCTTTCATCTGGCAGAGTTGAGAGATATTCGCTCCCCAAGGTCATGACTTCAACTGGCCACAAGATCATAAGACGTAGGAGCAGAGGTGGACCGGTTGTCCCATCAAGACTGCTCTCCCAATCAATTAGATCATGGCTAATTTGATATAGTCCTTAACTCCACTTTCCCACCTTATCCCCATAACATTTAATTCCCTTACTGATTAAAAATCTGTTCATCAGTTCAGCTAAAACTAAAACCTAAAATCTTTTTTTATCGTTTCAGAGCCTCCAGTTGCTCGACAACGCCTGCTAGATCTATTTATTCCAAACACCATTATTGTCTCTAAGCACAATAAAAGAGCGGTTTCCTGGGCAGCGTTCTTCCTTCTATCATCCTTCGCAAAAATATGGCTTGGTCATTGTTAGGAAAACAAAGGTCATTTAAGGGATTTATATTTGTTTGTTAAACATGAGATATAAGGGGCGGGACTTTCCGCGCCTCCGCACCGAAGTCGCGCTTGGCGCGGGGGCGGAGAATGGGCGTCAAACCCGAGATCGGGTCCAACGCCACTCCCGTGATCCTCCGGTCCCCGGAGAAGCGCCGGCAATTGGGTACGCGTGGTCGACGCGGCGCCGGTTGGGGGCCATTGAAAGAGGGCCCCGCGTTGATTCTCCAATTGCAGCTGGCCGAGTTCCCGCCGGCGTCGTTCTCTCATGGTTCCACCCGGCGGGCAATCGGTGTGCCGGCTGCGGACTCAGTCCGAGGCCGCCCTGGTGGGGGGCGGGGGGGGATCATTCACCGGGGAGGGCCTCCAAGACGGCCAGGCTATTGCACGGGGTCTACCGATCCCTGGGCGCAAGCGATCTGGAGGGGGCCTACCTTCTTGGTGCCGGTCCGCAGTGTAGGTTGGCCATGTTTCATGGGGCGGCTGACACAGACCTCATTTGGGGCTGGGGTATTTTGTGCGGGTGGTCCAGGCTGGGCGAGCATTTTACAATTCCATTCCCCCTAACTACAGGTATGGCCCCCCCCCCCCCCCCCCCCCCCCCCCCCCCCCAAATCCAGTGCCCACTCAGTGCTCCTCACTCTTCTTGACCTTTTGTGGTCTACTGCTACGTCTCGGTGTGTTCCCAGGATACACATCAGAGGCGGAGGCAGCCTGCTGCTTTCCGTGCCCTCTGACCTTTGATGCTTTTGGCAAACGTCCTCTCGAGGGCCTGGGGCTGATGGGCCCCGGCCGACTTATCGGTTTCACAGGCATCGTCATGCCACCCTGTTCTGCCTGCTGCCCTTGAGATCTCCGGTGTCGGGGAGGGGGGGATTTGGAAGATCTGGAGACCGCCCCCTTCTCCTTGGTGGCAGGCCGGGGTTGGTCTCCAGTGTTCCTCCTCCCTGATGGTGCCTATAGGGCCCTTTGTGACTCCAGGGGATGGAGCGGCAGCTAGAATGAGCTGCAGAAGCCTCTGAGACATCCGGATCTGCAGTCCTGGAGGTTCCCTATTGTCTGCACCATGGTGTCAACACCCTCAGCCATGCTGCTCAGTGATTGGGCAATGCTTTAGAGTGTCTCGGCAATGCCCACCTGCATCTAGGACTGCCCCTCATCGACTGGGACATGATGTTGAGGCCTTCAGCCATGGTCTTTACAGACTGACCCATGCCTTGGGCATCACCATTCAAGATGCAGATGTCGTGCTCCAGGTTTTCCACTGCAGTCGCCACCCAAGTGGTATTGACCTCAATACCACACATTGTTGGCACCATATCCTGCGCATGAAGCCTTTGGGACTCCAGTTGGCTTTTCGGTCATTGGAATGTCGCTGATACCCCCTCCTGAATGTCCTGGCTGTGTCCTATCATGTGCACCAGCTCTGGGCGAACCTTGTCCAGAGGCTTGGTATCTGATTGGGACCCAGCTGAGTCCTGGGATCCAGCAGATTCTGACTGCTGCCTCCCTTGAATGTTCGAGCCTCCACCTGATGTGCATGGGCGGCACGGTAGCACAGTGTTTAGCACTATTGCTTCACAGCACCAGGGGCCCGTGTTCGATTACCCGCTGGGTCACTGACTGTGCGGAGTCTGGACATTCTCCCCGTGGCTGCGTGGGTTTCCTCCGGGTTCTCCGGTTTCCTCCACAAGTCCTGAAAGACTTGCTTGTTAGGTGAATTGGACATTCCAGCGAATTGGACGTTCTGAATTCTCCCTCAGTGTACCCGAATGAGCCCCTGACTGTGGCGACTAGGGGATTTTCACAGTAACTTTATTGCAGTGTTAATGTAAGCCTACTGGTGACACTAATAAAGATTATTAGATTATTATCAGCAACTGTGTCGTGCTCACCAAATTGTGCGCCAGAAGCCTGCCCACTAATGCCGCCCAACAGGGTGTATGTCTCTGCACTGGTGGAAGGTGGGGGTGATAGTTGTAATGCCTCGATGGTGGTCTCCTCGGAGCTCTCCTCTGAGGTAGTCGCTTGGTGGCCAGAGGGGGAAACGACTCCGGATGGTCCGGCCTCATCAGATGGAGGTCCTGCGAGAGAATGGACATATGGTCAGTGAGAGGGAAGGATCATTTTGTCTATAATGAACAACTCACTTGAGACAGGTCACCTGGGTGGAGAGACAGTGGATCCACATGTCTGTGCTGCAGGTCAACCTCGCTTTTGGTGACTGCTCTCTCCTTGGACAATCTCATGATATCCAGGGCTGGTTCCTCATAGATGGTGAGGACTCGGATCTCTGGCATCCCGCCTCCTGTCTTGGATCTTTCCCACTTATTATGGGCTATCTTCTCCTGCTGAAACAAAGAGAGGGCTGTGTGAACCATATGCTTAATGGGTCAGGGGGGGTCTATAGCAGGTGGAATGTATGGGCATCACACTTGGAAGGGGTTGTGCTGGTGGGTGCCAGGGGGTTCGGAGGCCATTGCCTGAGGCCTGCCCCGCTATTCTCCATCCCTGACCGGCCGAATTCCCGACGGCATGGACCACTCATGGTCCCACCATCCGTGATACCTGGAGGCCGCCCCCATGCGCATGTGTGCCTTCTGACCTGGATGTACGGGGTGGGGGGGGGGGGTGTATCGGCAGCCGGAGCTGTGAGCTACACGACAGCTGACTGCTAGCCCTCTGCAGGGCTGTGAATCTGTGGCCTTTTGATGCCTGTTTTCCTGGCGTAAAAGACCACAGTTTTCACGACAGCGTAGGGACATAGTCCCGAAAACAGAGAATCCAGCCCAGGATGTCATTAAAAAATAGTTTTCCGCTACTGAGTATTCATGGAATTGAAATAAATCACAAGTTTGAAACCTCCACAGGTTACCATTAGGTTTGGCACTTTATCTCCACATCGCAATGTGCCATTGGGAAATCAGGATTTTGCATCCTATTTGATTACGTATGCCATGTTTCCCGCTCTTTCCAACTCAGTATAATCTGTTCACATGTCTGTCCTTGGCCTGCTGCATTGCTCCAGTGAAGTGCAACACAAACTGTAAAAGCAGCACTTCATATTCTGATTAGGGCCAATGCAGCCCTCAGGGTTCAACATTGGGTTCAACAACTTTGCACTCTGACCTTTCTCCTCCATCTTGATCTTTTTTATTCTGTATCCAAAACATTTTTCGTCCCAATGCAAAACCCTCTCACTCTCTTTCCCCCACCGGGCCATCTGTCACCTGTTCTTTAGTTTTCCTTTCACTGAGCGTTGACCTTGATTCTTCCATCGATACCTCGGCCGGGATTCTCCAAAATCTCTGGATTCTTCGGCGTCAACACCGGAGTGTTTCTCGCCGGCGCCAACGGGCCTCTTGGCCCAGCGATTCAGTGGGCCACAGGGGGGGCAGCATGGCGCCGGAGTGCTGCGTGCTGCTCTGGCGCTGATATGCGGCCCTGCACTGCCGGCGCGGGTCCGCACATGCGTGTGGTGGCCGTTTCCGCGCCGGCTGTGCAACATGGCGGACCCATACAGCGGGCCCACACGGAAGGAGGTAGGCCCCCTCCAGATCGCACGCACCCGCCAATCAATAGCCCCCGATCGCGGGCCCCCTCCGGAGTCTAACCTCCCGACCCCCCTACCAGGGCGGCCACCGCGGCCGTGGGTCCGAGCTCCCGCCGGGTGGTACCAGGTTGGAACCACGCCGGCGGAACTCGGCGGGAACTTGGCCGGTCGATCACAGAGAATCGCCGCGGGAGCCGACTTGCCGATCCCCGATTTGCGCCGCGTCGACCGCTCACGCGCGGCTGCCGCCAATTCTCCGGAGAATCGCGTCCCGGTGTCGGAGCGGCGTGGCAGGAATTTCCGGCGTGACCGCTGATTCTCCGACCCGGCGCGCGCTCGGCGAATCCAGGCCCTCACCTTTATGCAACAACTAGAACCTTCTCCTGCATTTAATGCTTTCTCTGTGTTGTGAGCTACACATTTCTGTTACAACCTCTCCCAGCTCCCACCAATCACTGACTTTTCGCCCTGCTTCAGATGCTCCGGCTCCTCTTACACAGTACATCATCCAACACTTTTATCCCTTTAGCTCTGAAGAAGAGCCATATGGACTTGAAACGTTAACTTTATTTTCGCCCTCCACAACTGCTGCAAGATCTGCTGAGTTTTTCCAGCATTTTCTAGTTTTTATTAGGTTTAAAGGTCTTTTGTTTAAGCCTCCTGGAAATATTTACCCATCTGAAAGATTTTTGTACTTTGAACAAATCTTACATTATAACAATTTTGTATTTTCATCATTTTTGAGTTAATCAGATCCAAATCAGTTGCTGGTGGGATTAATGTCTTATTTAAAAGGGATTGTGGCATGTGTTCTCCCCCTATTTGCTGATCATATTCTTCTGGTGCATTGGGTTTGGATGATGAACAAGTTACATTTAAATATAATTGTCGATATTGTAATAAGATCTCAACACACAAAGCAAGCATTGTTCAGTTTTGACATTCTAATAGGTATGTGTCATTTTATGGCAACCATCCTTATTTTTCAAGCTGAGTTGAAAATGATAGCAGGCCTGCATAATCAGTAAGTTGATACAGTGCATGTTCACACATGAAAGTGCTTTCAACATTGAGAACAAGTATAGCTGTAATGGAGGAGGAATAATCAGAGCACAAAAAGCACCGCTGTTTAAAGTATTGTTCTGAAATGTACCTTTCGGGGAATTATTTGAATCCTTGCAGAAATCAATGCAGCAAATGTTTGTCATTGCTGACAGTCAAATAACATCCTGCCATTTTTTGAATGATGGCTGCTGGGAAACTCAACCTCTCCTTTGGGAGTCAAATGGCTGTTGGCAAGTGAACAAAGTGCACAAAGATGTAGGTTTGATTTTATAACACGTCAAAAGCTTACATATGGGGCGGAATTCTCTCATCCCGTGGCAGAGTGTCCACGACGGCGTGAACGGGCCGCTGCCAGGAGTAATTCTGGCCACTACAGGGGGCCAGCACGGTGCTGGAGCGGTTCGCGCCGCTCCAGCTGCCGATCCCGGCGCGAACTGGGCACCGCGGGATCTGCGCACGCGCAGTGGCCTGCTTCAACGCACCGGCCCCGATGCAACATAGCTCAGGACTACAGGAGCCGGCACGTAGAATAGGAGGCCCCCAGCCAGAGAGGCCGGCCCGCCGATCGGTGGGCCCCGATCGTGGGCCAGGCCGCATCGGAGGCCCCCCAGTGTAGGCGCCCCCCTCCCCCCCACAGGCCGCCACCCGACCCTTCCACACTGAGTTCCCGCCGGCTGAGAGCAGGTTAGAACGGCGCCGGCGGGACTCAGCATTTCCACAACGGCCGCTCGGCCCTTCCCGGCCCGAGAATGGCGGGCTGGCCGCATAGAGAGGCCTGCGACCGGCGCCGCGCCAAACACGCTGGCAGAGAATCGCATGCCGGTGTCGGGGCGGCGTGGCCCGGTCGCGGGGATTCTCCGGCCAGCCCCGGGCTGAGAAAATCGCACCCATGGTACCTTAGGTCAAAACAAAAAGGATGAGGAAACTAATAATACATAATGAACTATCTGCAAATAGTCGGCATACAGTCATCAAACATTACAATTGATGCAATTCAACTAGAAAAAAAAAATCCACATTTGGGCACGTTTAGCGGGGGTGTTGCTTGGCGGCTGCCCCACTAGTCGACTGCACTTTGCCATTTTGTTTTGGCCTCGGCGAGGACCGTCCTGTTGAAGCCGCACTTACATAATTTCCTGCACTGACGAGTTCAGCTTGCCAGTGCAGGCTGAGTACTCGTATGTCGGGGTGCCATTGTTAAAGGCAGACTCAATCTTTTGCCCCCCTCAGTGACCCCACCGCGGCCTCCAGACCGCCCCCCCACCCCCCCCCCCCCCTCCCTCCCGACTGTATCCAACTTATCTCTTCCGGGATTCTTGAGCCTCCCCTCACCCCACCTTGTAAGGGCACGACACCCCGGGCCCGATCCCTGGCACTGGCAACCGGGCACCTTGGCACTACCAGTCTGGCAGTGCCCTTGGCAGCCTAGCAGTGCCACCTGGGCACCTTGGCAGTGCCAGGGTGACTGTGTGGTAGTGCCAAGGTGTCAGGCTGATAGTGCCAAAGTTCCCAGGTACTAGCAAAGGGCCAAGATACCCCCCCTGCCTTGCCCCCAATCACCTGAGGGTCTCCAATGGCCTCGGACCTTCTCAGGTGCCGTTATGACTGGTCCACATTTAGGCAGCATGGTGGCGCAGTGGTTAGCACAGCTGCCTCACGGCTCCGAGGTCCCAGGTTCGATCCCGGCTCTGGAACACTGTCCGTGTGGAGATTGCACATTCTTCCCGTGTTTGTGTAGGTTTCGCCCCCACAACCCAAAGATGTGCATGGGATTGGCCAAGCTAAATTGCCCCTTAATTGGAAAAAAAATGAATTGGGTACTCTAAATTTAAAAACAAATGACTGGTCCACAATAAACAGTGCCCGGTCAAGGCCCTGGGAGAATATGGCGCAGACATATTTCAATGGGCTGAATTGCTCATTTAAATATGCTGATCTAGATCTCACCCAGTGTGACGATATCCAGTTGCTGTCGTCTCGAGAGGTTCAGTCGAATCCCACGAGACATTTCAAGCATTCTGAAACACGTGAGAGCCCTCTCAAGAGATTCAATGGCCTTGTCAGGTTACCAAGCAGGACCCAATGAGGCCTGTAAATCCTGTCCACAGTCTTTAAACCATGCTGTTGTTAAAACTATTTATCAAAACATATTTATTAATATTGTAATACTTGCACCTATAATGTCAAAACATCTAAAAAGTGCTGCAAGCACTTTCAAGTTACATGTGTGGAGACATTTTCCAGATCTATATGTTTCTGACTTGGAGCATCACTTGCTGGAAGCATATTTCGGAATCCAGGAATTCAGGTCAAAAGACTTGACAGGGCCAGTTAACTTTTTGCACTTGAACTCATGATATGTGTTCCCATCAGATAACTCCTTGTGTTGGGCAAGAATATTTATAAATTTTACCCTATAATGTCACTAAGCCCCAGTCTGGAGTTTTTAATTCAGTCAGAAAGACTAAAGCATGCATCTGTCTTTTGCTTCTTCAGAATTGGGCCGGAGGGTTGGGGAATGCATCAGTTGTGTATTGCAGCAATTTTAACTGTGAGTGCTGATGACATCATTGAGTGAAATTGTGGGACGAAGCAACAAATGTTAACATTGTGAAGGATCATAATGAAAACATCGCGCACTCCGACAGTTAAGGGTAATCAGTGCTGTACTTCATAACTGTCTTCACTTCTTACAACAAAATAATTTCCCCCCCCACCCCAATTTCCTTTACAAAATACATTAACTTACAGGGCTCCTCCCGTACAGCTCCACAGAAGAGACCATTCTTCACTCACTTCACTGTGAACAGTCACGGCCGAGTTTTCCATTGTTTTTGAAACTGGAACAAAGAAAAGGGAAACAGTTGGGGTGGGGGTGATCTGCGAGATGGTCAAAGAGCAATTGCTACTCAATGGAGCGTGCATGCTGAAGTGAATCCATGGATGATTTCATTTCAGTCCATCCTCCAAACACAGACTCATGCAGATACCAAGCTCTGCGACTGGGATCAATGGAAGGTTAAGATCAATAAGGAACTAAACCAGCCAAATGTGTAAGCCCAATAAGTACTTAACATACTTATTTATTAAAGTATTACATTAATATCATTGCATACATTCAAGAAATCAGGAGATTTCACCAATTTAGCGCTCCTTCAGTTTCCTCTGATGAATTCATCTGCATTTGAGTTAAACATTTATATTCAACAAAATAGACATTTAAACATTAAAGAACATCAACATTAATCAGAATTTAACTGTCTTTTGCCAAGATTTCTGACCAAGAGGTTGCCTTTAAAATGTAGGTCCTGCTGCCGTAAATTTCTGTTTCCTCCCACTAAAGCTCTAGGCCACTTAGAAAAGCAATGTTCACTGAATGAATTACTCTCTCCCTATGGAGAAATGTACCAAACTAAGTTAACCTGTGTTCTTTTATGATAACATGAACTCCTCATAAGTTTCTCTTGACTACCCTCAAAGCAGCATTTCCCTTTGAGGGGATGAATAGAATCATGGAATCACAACATTGTTACAGCACAGAAGGAGGCTGGCTCTCTGTAAGAGGAACTTAGTGAATGCTACTTCCCTGGGCTTTCCTAGAATCCCTTCTAGTACTTATCCAATTCCATTTTGAAAGCCATGATTGAGTCTACTTCCACCACCCATTCAGGCAGTATATTCCAGCCTGTAACCATTCACTGCACAAAAAGGCTTTACCTCATGTTGCCTTTGGTTCTTTTGTTAATTGGAAGGAGAAGAATACTGATATCGTCACTCCTTGTGATAATTTTAAAAAAAGTTTAGAAATAGCTTGTTCAAACCATTTTCATCCTAGCTGAACATGTGATTAAAACTACAGTAGATTTGCAAAACCTGACTCCCAATGGACAGCAATAAAGAAATGGATGCTGGTGGTCGTCTGGTGAATATTTTTCATTCAGCAACCCAATTTGAAGATGAAGGCCAGCAAGACCTTTAGTTGTCCAGTAGTAGATCATAAAAATCCATATTAATATAAGCAACAGCCTCACTTGCAGGAAATGTAATTTAATGAACATTCTCTATTCTCTGATGTACTCCCAACATTTATCAAAATTCATGTTCATGTGCCATAAAATATTCCAAATGTAGATTAAAACGCAAAGACTTTCCTGATTTCATGAACTTTAGTGGTTCCAGGCTTCGCAGAAATTATTAATTGTGTAGCATGCATATTCTATTGCTCATGTTATCAGTTTTGAAGTTCTCCTGAAATGCATCCACATTCATAATGGTCCAGAATTGCTGTGCACCGAGATTAGTAGCGCCATCAAACAGTCGCATCGCACACGACTCGGGACACGATGCGGCCGGTAAATCTTGCAGGAGGCCTCTAATGGGATCCCGCGAGACATCATAATCTGGATCCCTCCTACAATGGGCGGGTCCTAAATTTACCTATTTAAGTGTGCAGTTAGGTAAGTTATGTTGGGGGATTGTGAGATCAGGGCACCTTTTAAAAATGGCACCTGGATCTCTTCCTGCACTGGCGAACGGAGCTCCTCAGTGCAAGAAATAAAGTCAAGTGTGGCCTCGGCGGGGTTTCCCGCTGAGTCCTGTTCAATAGTGGGGTCATTCCCAGCACTACAAGCACTGAGAAACACCCCACTAAACCTTCCACAATGGGACTCTGTTTTTTTTCTGTTAAATCGTGCCCTTGGCTCCCCACTCTGCAACTGGATCCTCGATTTTCTGACCAACAGACCACAATCAGTAAGAATGAACAACAACACCTCCTCCACAATAGTCCTCAACACCAGCGCCCCGCAAGGCTGCGTACTTAGCCCCCTACTCTACTCCCTGTACACACACGACTGCGTGGCAAAACTTGGTTCCAACTCCATCTACAAGTTTGCTGACGATACGACCATTGTGGGCCGGATCTCGAATAACGATGAGTCCGAATACAGGAGGGACATAGAGAACCTAGTGGAGTGGTGTAGCGACAACAATCTCTCCCTCAATGCCAGCAAAACTAATGAGCTGGTAATTGACTTCAGGAAGCAAAATACTGTCCACACCCCTGTCAGCATCAATGGGGCCGAGGTGGAGATGGTTAGCAGTTTCAAATTCCTAGGGGTGCACATCTCCAAAAATCTGTCCTGGTCCACCCACGTCAACGCTACCACCAAGACAGCACAACAGCGCCTATACTTCCTCAGGAAACTAAGGAAATTCGGCATGTCCACATTGACTCTTACCAACTTTTACAGATGCACCATAGAAAGCATCCTATCAGGCTGCATCACAGCCTGGTATGGCAACTGCTCGGCCCAGGACCGCAAGAAACTTCAGAGAGGCGTGAACACCGCCCAGTCCATCACACGAACCTGCCTCCCATCCATTGACTCCATCTACACCTCCCGCTGCCTGGGGAAAGCGGGCAGTATAATCAAAGATCCCTCCCACCCGGCTTACTCACTCTTCCAACTTCTTCCATTGGGCAGGAGATACAGAAGTCTGAGAACACGCACGAACAGACTCAAAAACAGTTTCTTCCCCACTGTCACCAGACTCCTAAATGACCCTCTTATGGACTGATTTCATTAACACCACACCCTGTATGCTTCATCTGATGCCAGTGCTTTTGTAGTTACATTGTATATGTTGTGTTGCCCTATTATGTATTTTCTTTTATTCCCTTTTCTTCTCATGTACTTAAAGATCTGTTGAGCTGCTCGCAGAAAAATACTTTTCACTGTACCTCGGTACACGTGACAATAAACAAATCCAATCCAATCCAATCCAAGATATCGAGCTTCAATACCAAGTGCATATTGTGGTTCTCAAATTTTATGAAAAGCAGACTAGTTACTGTTACAACATAGTTGTTCAGCAACATTAGAAATGTATTTCATATATTTAAAATTATTTAACTTTGACCCTGGTTTAGATCATCTCAAATTGATACCCTATTTATCATAGTAACTCGACAGTATAGCAGGAGGCCATTCGGCCCATTGCATCTGCACCCCCCCTTTGAAGAGCACCCTACTTAAACCCACACCTCCACCATACTTATGGGGAAGTTGTTTTGAAAATACATAAGCAGAATGAGGGTTGCTGCTTGTACACAGTCTTTTCTCCCCAGTCATACAATGAGGTGACCCTAATCCTCTCCACCAAGGTGCCAGCAATTCTTGCCAAGACTGAAAAGATATTTTACAAATGTTAATACTACACCTTTATTGAAACGTTATGTAACGTTATGTAAATATCCTGTGGAATATTTGTTTCTCTAAGAACGCCTTGGAATCCTGTAAATATCACTGTGGAAATATACAATTTTTGACAAAATACAAAGGAGGAATTGAAACTGACAAGGAAATTATTAGTATGGCTTACAAAATGGTGGCATGATAAATAAATGGGGTGGAGAGTCAATAATTGTAGCATGTCTTCATGGATTACAGACTTCTTAATGTGCACTCTTAATTTTAACCTTGAAAAACATCTGCAGCTTCATTAAATTGTCTGTAAATAGAAAACTAATCGCACCAAGTATAGTCAAATTCTCACTTAATGTTTTTTTTGCTTTGATGGCCATTCATATCTAGAAATGCAAGTATATATTAATATAAAACGGATACCGGTGGGCTGCCATGAAAAGCCATTTGGGACCACCAGCAAAGTTATGGAGAGATAGACGGTATGGCCGTGATTATGCAGGGCCCCAGGGAGCATGGTGGGAGGCGAGGGCTTTGAAATTGGATGGGCTGGTGGGGGCGCCATGCCTGTCACCTCCCCGCTGCCCTAGGCATTTTACCAGCATTAGGGAAGGTAACAGATAGCTGTCCTACCCTAAGCCAATTGAGTCCCTTAAATGTCTAATTAATGGCTCATTGAGGGCCTCTTCCTGCCACCATTCATAGTTTACCAGCGGTAGGTAGACACTTCACCATGTAGGGAGACTGCCAGGTATATATCCTGGCGGCCTCCTTGCGGACTCATGGGGGCCATCTTGATAGGCCTGGCTGTGCCCAAAAGTGATAGAGTCATACGCTACTGACAGAGGGCCTTTAGACCGTCATGTCTGTACCAACCATCAAGCACCTGTCTATAGGGGCTGGTTTAGCACAGTGGGCTAAACAACTGGCTTGTAATACAGAACAAGGCCAGCAGCACAGGTTCAATTCCCGTACCGGCCTCCCCGAACAGGCGGCGGAGTGTGGCGGCTAGGGGCTTTTCACAGTAACTTCATTGAAGCCTACTTGTGACAATAAGCGATTATTGTTATTCTAATCCCATTTTCAAGCCCATGCTATGGCATTTCAAGTGCTCATCCAAAATGTTGTGAGTGTTCCTGCCTCTACCACCCTTTCAGGCAGCGAGTTCCAGATTCCCACCACCCTCTGGGTGAAAAAGCTTTTCCTCAAATCTCCTGTCCATTACCTTAAATCTATAGCCCCTGACTATTGATCTCTCTAGTAAGGGAAAAGGTTCCTTCCTTTATACCTTATCTATATCCTTCATAATTTTTACTTCTCAATCAGATTCCCCCTCAGCCTTCTAAGCACTAAGAAGAATAACTACAGCTTAACCAACCTCTCTTCATAGCTGAACTGCTTCAGCCCAGGTAACATCTTGGTGAATCGTCTCTGCACCCTCTCTAGTACAATCACATCCTTCCTACAGTGTGTTGACCAGAACTGCACACTGTACTTTAGCTGTGGCTAAAGAAGAATTTTATACACTCCATCATAACCTCCCTGCTCTTATATTCTATGCCTCAATTAATAAACTCAAGTATCTAAAATGCCTTCTTAACCACCTTATTTACCTGTCCTGCTGCCTTCAGAGATCTATGTACATGCATCCCAAGGCTCCTCTGGTCCTCTGTACATTCTAGCATTCTACCATTCATTGTGTGTTTCCTTGCCTTGTTAGTCCTCCCAAAATGCATCACCTCACACTTTTCAAGGATAATTTCTATTTGCCTATCTGACTAGCCTGTCTATATCGTCCTGTAATCCAAGGTTTTCCTCCTCACTATTTACTACACCAACAATATTTGTGTAATCTCGGAATTTCATAGAATTTACAGTGCAAAAGGAGGCCATTCAGCCCATCAAGTCTGCACCAGCCCTTGCAAAGAGCACCCTACTCAAGCCCACGTATCTACCCTATCCCCGTAACCCCCACTTAATCTTTTTGGACACTAAGGGCAATTTAGCATGGCCAATCCACCTAACCCGCACATCTTTGGACTGTGGGAGGAAACCGGAGCACCCGGAGCAAACCCACATACACACGGGGAGAACGTGCAGACTCCACACAGACAGTGACCCAAGTCGGGAATCGAACCTGGGACCCTGGAGCTGTGAAGCAACTGTGCTAACCACTATACTACCATGTTGCCCATCTATGCTACTGTGCTGCCCATCTATGCTACCATGCTGCCCAATTTACCGATAATACCCCCACATTTCCATCTAGATCATTAATATATACTGCAAAAAGTTCCTTATCCCTGCGGCTCACCACTGGACACAAGCTTCCAGTCACAAAAACAACCTTCGACCAACATCCTGCCTCCAAGGCAATTTTGGATCTAATTTGTCAATTGTCCCTGGATCCTATGTGTATAGGATCTTCTTGAATAGTCTACCATGCGGGAAACTACACTATCCTCATCTGCATACAGTCACCTCCTCGAAAAATTCACCCACATTTGTTAACCATGATTTCCCCTTGACAAAGCCATGCTGACTATCCTTGATTAATCCTTGCCTTTCCAAGTGGAGGTTAATTCTGTCCCTCAGAATTTTTTCCAATAATTTATCTACCATTGTAATTACATGTTTTTTCCCTACTTCACTTCTTGAATAATGGTACCACATTAGCTGTCTTCCAGTCCTCTCTGTGACCAGAGAGGATTTGAAACTTAATGTTACAGCCTCTGCAATCTCCTCTCTTGCCTCACACAGCAGCCAAGGATGCATCTCATCTGGGCCTGGCGATTTATCCACTTATAATCTGGCTAAAACCGTTAACACCTTCTCCTTAGACCCCTCTCTTCTTCCCATACGTACATCATCCCTCTCCATAGCGAATACAAATATTCATTTAATACCTTGCCGCTTTGGGCCCTAATGAGCCCTACTTCTTTCCGGGTTACCCTCTTGCCCTTATTGTACTTATTAAACCTCTTGGATTTTCCTTTATTTTGCCCCTCTTCACTCTCCTAGTTTATTTTTTAAGTAACCCTCTACACTTTCTATATTGCTCTAGGGTTTCCACTATTTTCAGCCCCCTGTATCTAACATAAGCTTTCCTTATCTTCCTTATCCAATCGTGTATTTCCTTTGACATCCAGGGTTCTCTGAACTTTCCGGTCCCACCCTTTACCTTTCGGGGGATATGTTTGGTTTCTCTCCATTCTATTTTTGAATGATCGCCCCTGAGGCCCCCCCTCTCCCAGAGGCAAGGACTGTAATATCCCCGTGCAGTGTGACCGACCTCCTCACCCCATTTGCCACCACTGTAGACTCATCATTTTGTAGTTCAAGTATTCGACAGGGAATATCCTAGTTTTGGGAAAAGGGACCCTGTTTAAAAGACAGGCTGTTGGTCCCCAGACCAGAAAGGAGAAAACATTTTTAATGCTTACCCAAATCCAACCCCACCCAACAGAGACTGGGACCACCTAATTGCCTGTTCCAAATTGGCTAGGGAGACAATCTCTCTGATGTGATCAAGGAGACGATAGAGCCCATTGGAAGGCAATTCATACATCATAGACGGGCAGCATGGTCGGCGCAGGCTTGGAGGGCCGTAGGGCCTGTTCCTGTGCTTTACTTCTCTTTGTATATAATATACCAGATCAGGAGTTCCCTTTGTTCCATAATACCAGCTGGACAAGTGGGGGGAGGGGGGGGGGGGGGGGGGGGGGGCGCGGGGGGCAATACGCATTTGAACAAAGCATTCTGTCCAGGGGACCAATTGATAAATTTTGGGGTTTCTTTTCACCATCTGGGCAGATCAAGCAGAGAATAACTGGGGCAGCCTCTGAAATGAAAGGGGGTTTGAGCTGTGGGATGAAATGAAAAGGAAGGAACACGAGAGTCGAGGCATACAGCTCGACAAGATCAGTACATCAGAGCAGCACCTGGTTCTCTCTCACCCTCCCGCTACAACCAGGACCGAAGGAAGTCACATATCCCAAGGAATGGTTACCGCCCGAAGACCTTGACCAGAGAGGACACAAAAGTTTAATTTGTAGACTGCAGAATACTCAGCCCAATGTCGTGTGGAGAGTCGCCTCACAACTCCTGACCAAATCTTAGGTAATTTTGGGTGTTTAACAACCATGGGTAAAGGAACCCGAGGGTCCTTAGTTTGGTGAAGTCCAAGGGGAAGTAATCTGTTTTGTTATCAGCCACATAAGAACGGCTTGCATCAGTTGTGTCATATTTAGATTTTCTGTACATAATAAGCACACTATGATTATTCAAAACTTGAAACCTGTGATGATCTCATTATTTATCACCCTTCAGAGTGGTTCATGAATTTAATTTAAATTTTAAAATAAATTTTAAAGTGCCAATTCTTTTGTTTTCCCAATTAAGGGGCAATCCACTTACCCAGCACACCTTTGGGTTGTGGGAGTGAGAGCCACGCAGACACGGGGAAAATGTGCAAAGCCCACACAGAGAGTGGCCCGGGGCCAGGATCGAAGCCAGGCCCTCAGTGCCATGAGGCAGCAATGCTAATCACTGCGCCACCGTGCCGTCCCTAGAGTGGTTCATAAATGTAAGCCCAGACCTTTGACTGTAAATGAATGAGTTCAGTCGTGACCAATAAGGCTGAATGGCCCTCACATGATTAGAAACATCCTACACCACCAGCACCCTGCAACCTCACTGGGGCCTGCTTCCTTGGCCTTGGCAGGCCCTGTCTGACTTACCCTAATTTCAGCGCCTCCTTCACCTTCACTGTTTCAGGCCGGCTGGAGCACCAGCATTGGCTATTGCTCCTGGGACTGAAGCTTCCATAAGCAGCTGAGGTGACTTTGCCCCCAAGCTTTCCAGCCAGTGGATGGGGCTACTTCTGCTCCATAAAATCACAAACCATGCATGGAAAACTGCTCAATTCATAATGTGGAAATCCCCATGTCACAAAATTCAGCTCCATAGTGTCTGTAGTTCAGTGTTGTTGTGGTACCAAAATAGGTCCATTCATGCATACTCGCAATGTATAGGAATTAGAAGCATCCGTTGGAAGTATGCAGGATATGTTGATTGTAGTGTCAGTCAGTGTCCAACACTGGTTTGACACAGGTGTTGCAGTTATTGACCTTACCACTCCATCTAATGTCCTCTTTTAAGTATGTGTCAATAATAATAATCTTTATTGTCACAAGTAGGCTTACATTAACACTGTAATGAAGTTACTGTGAAAAGCCCCTAGACGCCAAATTCCGGCGCCTGTTCGGGTACACAGAGGGAGAATTCAGAATGTCCAAATTACCTAATAGCACGTCTTTCAGGACTTGTGGGAGGAAACCGGAGCACCCGGAGGAAACCCACGCAGGCACGGGGAGAACATGCAGACTCCGCACAGACAGTGACCCAAGCCGGGAATCAAACCTGGGACCCTGGCACTGTGAATCAGCAGTGCTAACCACTGTGCTATTGTGTTGTCCCACAAGAAGGACCATTCCATTAGTGCTATTTAAAGGGATCAGAAACTTGCAGGTTAGTTCCTGATTAATTTGCACTGGCTCAATTTTGAGTTTGTGCAAGTGTCGATGGTTTGAAGAGTTGTTCAAGTTTGGGGCCATTAAGGATGGGCTATAAATTGTGGCCTAGCCAGTGGTGCTCACATCCCATGAAGAAATTGATGTGGAGCCATGCTCAGCACATCACTCTGATGAATGCCATTCTCCTAGCAGTAGGCACAATGCATTTACTCAATGCCAATTGGTGCACCTTGGGCGTGATTCTCCACTCCCACGCCGGTTGGGAGAATCGCCTGGGCCGCCAAAATTTCCGGGGACGCCGGTCCGACGCCCTCCAGCGATTCTCCCAAGCGGCGAGAACGGCCTGGTCGAGTTTTGCGGGCCGCAGGCCGGAGAATCGCCGGAGACATCCAAAATGGCGATTCTCCGGCACCCCCGCTATTCTGAGGCCCGGATGGGCCGAGCGGCCAAGCCAAAACGGCGGGTTCCCCCCGGCGCCGTCCACACCTGGTCGCTGCAGTCGTGGGCGGTGTGTGAACGCTGGGGGAGCGGCCTGTGGGGGGGCAAGGGCGGTTCCTGCACCGGGCTTCACCTGGAATGTGGGGTGGCCCGCGATCGGTGCCCACCGATCGTCGGGCCGTCCTCTCTGAAGGAGGACCTCCTTCCTTCCGCGGCCCCGCAAGATCTGTCCCCCATCTTCTTGCGGGGCGGATTTAGAGAGGACGGCAACCACGCATGCGCGGATGACGCCCGTTATGCGGCGCCGGCCGCGTCATCTATGCGGCGTCGCTTTTACGCGGGCAACAAGGCCTGGCGCGTGTAGATGACGCGGCCCCAATCCTGGCCCATTGTCAGGGCCTGAATCGGTCGGGACTGGGGCCGTTCCGTGCCGTCGTGAACCTCGACAGCGTTCACGACGGCGCGGCCACTTCGGTGTGGGAGTGGAGAATCCCGCCCCATGAGTATATGAACCACCATGTCAAACCAGAGTATGGCTGCTGGGCAGCAAGGGCTAACTCTGTGTCCCATCTAGTTCAAAAATTCACTCCACACAACAACGTGTGGCCAACATGTGTGCAATGAGAGCTATGCTGCCACATGACACTTCAGAGAGCAGACCACTGCGATGCTGCAGCAATGCTCTTGCTGCTTGGATTCCTAGGAGGAGCCCTGCAGTACTTGCTGGAATGTGTCCCAATTCATGGTGGTCTTGCCTTTCCTCCAGAGCTTGGCTATCATGAGGGTACAGGTTTTGCTACCAGAAAGCAAAGGAGGAGGGGAGGAGGCAACCAGCAAACTCCTTTCAAGTTGGTCTGTCTTTGATCATTTCATTTGACTACAGTTCCACTGAGCACCACCCCAATGCCCATTGTACAATAATCCCACCCCAATACTTATGTTACAGGGCATTATTTTATTCGCAGTGCTGAAATGACAGCCACCACAACATAAACATTCCGAAACAACTTTAACAAACCATCAAATATTCCGTACAAAAATCAACTATTCTCCTTAGTGTATTCCCTATCGTACAGATGCATTTGCCGGATCTAGTGCTCATCCGCAGTTCTACCACAGTGGCAGCAGCATGGCTGGTGGATGATGTTGATTTTCACTGGGGGAGACTGCAGATGACACTGCAAGATGTCCTCGAGCAATTCTGGGCCTAGAATCCCTGGCTTCAACCTGTACCACCTTGTCATGGGCGACAGCAGTTTAGGTTCACTGACTGACTGACCCACAACAGCAGGGACACTGGTAGAACGGCAATGTTGGGAGCAGGAATGCTGCCATCCTGCTGGAGAACAGCTGGTTTGAGTTGAACATAAACACTGCTGCTCACCAGAACAACACCTCAGCAACGTCAGTAATCTGCTGGAGCAGCTGTGACACCCTGAAAACATGTTTGATCACTGGTAACCACAGCACTGATGGAAGGAGTCTGATCCCGCATGGCAGCATGCTGAGATTTCATGATCTCAGACTGAGCTTCCACTGCAGCAGTCCGATGTTGCGTGACTTCTGCTAAAGCTGCAATGGAGCTCAGACATTGACCATCTAGCACTGCTGTTGAATATTGTGGGTTCCTCAAATCACCAACATCAAGGACTTGCAACAAAAGTAGTTTATTCCTAAACATAACAGCTACATGCAGTATTTGTGCTCTGCCCACGCTCTACGGTATAATGCCTGTGCTCCCGCTACGTGACATCTTATGTAACCACATCATCACGTTCTCACGTGGCCACTCAGTCTACAACATCACCCTAGATTGACCCACAACTGTTCTTAAAAACTTAACCTCTGCTTCCACCCTTCAATGGATAGACTCCAAACTTTACAGGAAGCACTGCATTTCATTGGAGTCAAACTCCTACAGGCCACTTAAAGGTGACATCAAGCTTTTTGGCAGGCCTCTCAATGCACAAAACATTTCATTCTGCATGCCCCTCAGCCGTATTCTGCATGCCATCTCATCAAATTCCTCCCTGACTCTCCTTCTGGAGAACTCTTGTACAAACTCATTCTCCGAGGAGCTGACATCTGCACTGTCCTTTAATCCACTTTGCTGCAGCCCACTTATGCCCAGTGATTCACCTGTTTCTCTGTTACCCTCTGAAGCACACACAGTGTCAGTATCTGAACTGATGCTGTGAGTGTGAAATTGAGTGTTTCTTGTTCATCGATTTCTTGTTCTTCCAGGACTTCAGGGTCCTGAGGCAGTGTTTGACCAGGTGACAGTTCTTGGGTATCTGAAAGGATACAGGCAGAACAGTAGGGTGGTGCCAGCTAAAGGTGAATTTTTACTTAATTTACAGGTAGGTTTCTGGAGTGGGCTGGCCAGGAGGGGAGGCAAAGGCACGGGAGTGACGTTCCATGTCTGTGACCCCTTCCCAATCACAGGAAGTTTCCCCACCGCTGGCACACTGAGTCGTGGTTTCTCTCATTTTGTTTAGTGGGCCCTGCCACTGAGTTTCTTGCGAATGCCTGGCCGGATGAAATTTTACCCAATGTATTTGGATAATATGCCTGTTGCAGTTGAATAGCTGGATGTATTTGCAAGCTGTGAGATCTGGGTGTGAGCCTTGGAGCAATGCTCTACGCCTAAGAGTGAGCTGAAGCTAAGACTATTAGAAAGAGTCATGCTTGATGGTGACTATTGGTATGTAAGTGAAGGAGAGGTGGTTAATGGAGCTGTGCGTTAGGCTAATGGTTCATTTGTATGCATATGGTATGTGAAGATGCATTCCCTGAACTTGATCATTCATTTGAGGGAATTGAATATTTTGCAGCATTGCCTCAGATCCGCAGACTTCTAGCAGTTACTGCCTTTGTGATGTTTGTCTGGAACTTCTTATGGACTCCTGACCATCTGTGAAGAGACATGGGGTGCACTATCAAGCCTGTTACACCATTTTCACCCGGCTTTCTGCTCATATACTCTTCTTTAACCAGGTCCAGCACCTGTTGCAGCCAGAATGCACAATGCCTTTAAGAGGTGCAGGCTGGCTTTAAGTAGTGCAGACAAACATTACCTGGCACATGAACTTGGGTCCCCTACTGTGGTGTGCCGGCACTCAGCAACACTCTTAACACTGGGTTCCATGTGGCCTTCATTTAAATTGTCAGGCAGCGAGATGTTTGCATGCTGTCTGCATCACTACAAACAGCCATGGGTTAATCACACCGCAATTTACACCCCCATTATTCAATAACCGTCTGCCCCCCCCTCCACTGGCCCAACACCCTCACTCTGTCTTCATCAAAGAAGCCTGAAAATGAGGGGAGAAAATTAAAAATGAGGTAAAATTAAAGAATACTCCTTTTAAAGTACTGTGGGAAGAGAGAATAGCTGACCTTGGTGATGTTGTGTTTCAGGAACCTGTTTTTAAATCTATTTGACGTTAATGGGTTTTCTGCTGGATATTAAAGGTCATATATAAAATGATTTGATCGGGCAGCACGGTGGCGCAGTGGTAGCACTGCAGTCTCACGGCGCCGAGGTCCCAGGATCGATCCAGGCTCTGAGTCACTGTCCGTGTGGAGTTTGCACATTCTCCCCATGCTTGCGTGGGTTTCACCCCCACAACCCAAAGATGTGCAAGGTAGGTGGATTGAACACGCTAAAATTGCCCCTTAATTGGAAAAAATGAATTGGGTACTCTAAATTTATTTTTAAAAATAAAATAAAATGATTTGAGGTAGTTTCTGCTGGGTTTCTGATACAATTAGGTACACAAAAGCCTTCCCTCATTTGCGACTGAATATTATGAAATGGGCAGGATTGGAAAATTAAGATAGAAATAATGAAGGCTGATACTCAGAAAGTAGTCAGAACCTGAGACTCGAGCCTGCTCCACCATTTAATCTGGTCATTGTGGTGATGTGCATCAATGTAAATGCATGTAGGCTAACTAGACACTAGAGGGAGCACCAGAAACATCACACACACACTCAACCAATAGATCAAGTAGATAGGACTGGACCAATAGACATTCACGATACACAAGGAGGTGACACGCCCCAGGGGGGCATTACACCAACCCATATATAAAGGACACCACACACATGATCTGCCTCTTTCCAGTGGAGACAGTCAGTGAGTAGAGACACAGGGTTAACTCAATATTACACCCACCACGTGGATTGCAGCAGCTGGTTAGTCAGTCTGGGTAGCTATAGTAGGATTAGCAGTAGTGTCGAACCTGAGTAATACAAGTGTAAATAGTTTAATAAACGTGTTGAAGTTATCTCCACGTCTGAACCTTCCTTTGTCAAGTGCACCACAAGGAAGCCGCTTATGTAACACCTACAACATAACAAATCAACCATGGCTGATCCTGTGTCACAATACCATACCATTGTACCTCTTGATACCTTTAGTATCGAGACATTTATCTATTTCTTTCTTAAATATATTCAGTTACTTGGCCTTCACAGCCTTCTGTGAGAATTCCACAGGTTCACCACGCTCTGAGTGAAAAATATTCTCCTCATCTCAATCCTAAATTGTCTTGCGACCATTATTCCTTGTTCTCGACCGCCCCAGCCGGTGGAAGCATCATCCCTGCACCGAGTCTGTTCAGGTCTGTCAGAATTTTCATATATTTCAATGAGAAACCCTCCCACTTTTCTTTTTTTTTCCTATAAATTTAGAGTACCCAATTTTTCTTTTTCCCAATTAAGGGGCAATTTAGCGTGGCCAATCTACCTACACTGCACATCTTTGGGTTGTGGGGGTGAAACCCACGCAGACATGGGGTGAATGTGCAAACTCCAGACGGACAGTGACCCAGGGCCGGGATTCGAACCTGGGTCGGGTCCTCAGCGCCATAGGCAGCAATACTAACCACTGTATCACATGCTGCCCTCCCTTCCACTTTTCTAAACTCCATTGATTACAGGTACCAGTTGACCCAATCTCTCCTCATACAACAATCCTGTCATCCCAGAAATCAGTCTAGTGCAATGTTTTTCAAACTTTTTGCCTGGAACCAACTTTTACCAAGCGGCCATCCTTTGGGACCCACACCAGCCAGCCAACCTTTGCGACCCACGCTGGCTGACCTTCCCGACCCAAGGCCGACCTTCATGACCCACTGCCCGAACTTCGCGACTGACTTTTTTGCTTACCTTTAATGCGACAGGTGAGCCTGCTTAGTTCTCACAATCTCACTAATTTTGTCATTCAATGTTACATTTCCGCTAAGGGTTTCAGTTAATAATTTAAGTTCTCGCTGCATCCTTTGAAAAAAATCAAGAGGTTTGTCCTCGAACTCGCCATGCTTAGTCTTCAAATGTTAGTAATTCCCTGCACATAATGCAGGTGGGCTTTGCATCCTGATTTGCATTGGCACAATTAATAAAGCCATACCTCAAGAAATCATCTTTATACTGCTGTGTTCCCGATCTCAGCTTTTTCTTAATGGATTGTTCATCAGAGGCCATGGAGCTCACACCAGCACCGCCTTGTCTGTCGTGGAGTCTCCTGATAAGCTTTATCCAGCAGATTTTGTTCTGAGATCCTGGCCTATTTGTGTCTCTGGCCTTCTCCTCCTTATTACAAAATGATCCATCTTCAGTTCTTCTCACAGTCCAGTTGTTTGCTTGCTGGCAGCTTCAAAATGAAGGAATCTCTCCTCCGTGATTTCCTGGCCAAACATGGATCGCGAAATGTCAGAGTATGTGCCTGGTGCATGAGATGCAGCTCTCTCACCACGTCTAGTGGGAAGACTGCCGTTTTCAATAAGAAATTTGGTCCTGGGACAGCGTGCTGTCCAAGTACCGTCTCGCCCTGGTGTCGGTACACTGATGTCAGGAGGAGACGGTACTGGGACAGCGCGCTGACGTCAGGGCGAGACGGTGCTGGGACAGCGGGCTGATGTCAGCAGGAGACGGTACTGGGACAGCGCGCTGACGTCAGGAGGAGACGGTACTGGGACAGCGCGCTGACGTCAGAAGGAGATGGTACTGGGACAGCGCACTGACATCAGGAGGAGACGGTACTGGGACAGCGCGCTAATGTCAGAAGGAGATGGTACTGGGACAGCGCGCTGACATCAGGAGGAGACGGTACTGGGACTGCGCACAGACATCAGGAGGAGACGGTACCGGGACAGCGTGCTGATGTCAGGAGGAGACGGTACTGGGACTGCGCACAGACATCAGGAGGAGACTGTGCTTGGACAGCGCGCTGACACCAGGGCGAGACGGTACTGGGACAGCGCGCTGATGTCAGGAGGAGATGGTACTGGGACAGCGCGCTGACATCAGGAGGAGACGGTACTGGGACAGCGTGCTGATGTCAGGAGAAGATGGTACTGGGACAGCACACTGCCATCAGGGTGAGACGGTGCTGGGACAGCGCCCTGATGTCGGGAGGAGACGGTACTGGGACAGCACGTTGATTTCAGGAGAAGACGGTACTGGGACAGCACACTGCCATCAGCGTGAGTCGGTACTGGGACAGCTCCCTGACATTAGGGCGAGACGGTACAGGGACAGAATGCTGACGTCAGGAGGAGATGGTACTGGGACAGCATGCTGACGTCAAGAGTAGACAGTATGTCATGTGTGTGTCTGCATATCATGACATCTCCCCTTTTTTTAATGTTTGGATGACAAATGTGAACCTATTTACAAGAATAGGCCAATATTAACATATATACATGCTGTGGATGTGAACATATGTACATGTGAAAACAGCTGTCTAATGCGAGAACACAGAACATAGCAAACAGAACAAATGTTCAGAAGTCCAGTCTCTGTGGCTTGCGTCTGATCCTGGTCGACTGCCGGAGAGGTGGTGGTGGGGACGACAGCGCCTTGATGGGCGGGATTGAAGCCTGACTGGTGGCCTCGTGAGTCGAGGTATCAGGAGGTGGCAAAACAACAGAAGGAAACGGAGAAGAATGTGGTTGCGGGCAGGCAACTTTGCGCAGTGCCCGTCTGTTTCGTCGCACAACAGAACCATCAGCCAGACGCACAACATACGAGCGGGGCGCAGCCTGTCTAGAACAACGACAGCTGGAGCTGACCAGCCTCCATCAGGGATCTTGACCCGAACAGTGTCTGACGTGGATAACACGGGCAAATCGGTGGCATGAGCACCATAGCCCTGTTTCTGCCGGTTTCGGAGTTGCTGGACCTTCTGCAGCACCGGGAGGTGAGCCAGGATAGGCACGTGTATGGCTGGAAGTGTCGTTCGCAGGCCCCTGTTCATCAGGAGTTGAGCCGGCGACATGCCAGTGGACATGGGGTCGCCCTGTACGCAAGCAGTGCAAGGTGAATGTCAGACGCAGAATCCGCGGCCTTGCAGATGAGCTGCTTCACTATGTGCACCTCTTTCTCACCTTTTCCGTTTGACTGCGGATAGTGTGGGCTGGAAGTGACGTGTTTGAACTGATACGACTGGGCAAACAGAGACCATTCATGGCTGCTGAAACACGGGCCATTGTCACTCATGACAGTGAGTGGGATACCAAGCCTGGAGAACATTGCCTTACAGGCCCTGATGACGGTCCGAGATGTGAGGTCTGAGAGCTTCACAACTTCAGGATATTTGGAAAAGTAATCAATGATTTACACGTAATCACGACCATTCGCATGAAAGAGGTCGATGCCAACCTGGACCACGAAGAGGTTTCGATTTCATGCTGCTGAAGTGTCTCCTTACTCTGCGCTGGCTGGAAGCGTTGACAGGTCGCAGAGTTAAGGACCATGTTCGCGATGTCCTGGCTGATCCCGGGCCAGTAGACAGCCTGCCTGGCTCTGCATCTGCACGTTTCCACACCCAGGTGGCCCTCATGGGTTTGACGGAGCACCAAGCTCTGGAGACGATGTGGAATTACAATCCGGTCCAGTTTGAGGAGGATACCATCAACCACCATCAGGTTGTCCTTTACATTGAAAAATTGAGGGCACTGCCCTTTTTGCCAGCCACTGGCTAGGTGTTGCAGAACACGCTGCAAGAGGGGGTCTTTGGCTGTCTCCTCACAGTTACGAATCACCTTCTCATCAGATGCCGGAAGGGTGCTAGCACACAGCTGTGACTCAATTTGCCAGATGACGTTCAGTGGTTCACTAGGCATGCTGATGGAGCAGGACAGTGTATCGGCAATGATGAGCTCCTTGCCAGGCTTGTAGACCAGGTCAAAGTCGTACCTTCTGAGTTTGAGGAGGATGCGCTGCCCGAGGCGTCATGTCATTAAGGTCCTTGTGGACAATGTGGACCAGGGGCCTGTGATCCGGCTCGACTGTGAATGTCGGCAGGCCGTAGACATAGTCGTGAAACTTGAGAATGCCAGTGAGAAGGTCCAGGCATTCCTTCTCGATTTGTGCATACCTTTGTTCGGTGGGCGTCATTGCCCTTGATGCGTAGGCAACCGATGCCCAGGATGAAGTGTCATCGCGTCGCGTTGCAGCAGGACCGCACCGATGCCATCCTGGCTCGCATCTGTCGAGATTTTCGTCTCCCTGTTGTCGTGTTATTCACCCTGGGGTAACACTTGGGAGCAGCCTGTCGAAGAACAACAGCTGGAGCTGACCAGCCTCCACCAGGCAACTTGATGCGAACAGCATCTTCCGGAGAGAGTACGGCAACAGCGCAAGGTTAAAGTCAGAAGCTGAGTCCGCAGCCTTCCAGAGCAGTTGCTTCACCATATGGATCCCTTTTTCGAGCTTGCCGTTAGATTGCGGGTAATGCAGGCTCGAGGTAATGTGCTTGAACTGGTATAGCTTCACGAAGTTGGACCACTCTTGGCTATAGAAGCAGAGACCGTTGTCGCTCATGACTGTGAACGGAATACCATGCCTGGCAAATGTCTCCTTGCAGGCCTTGATGACAGTCCTTGATGTGAGGTCGGACAGTTTCACCACTTCGGGGTAACTCGAGAAGTAGTCAATTGAAAAAAATATATATTTTATTAAAGTTTTCAAACACAATTTTTCCACTTTACAAATCAACATAAAAAAAATAACACAATAGCTAATAAGTAACATTATTTAAATAAAATAGTGAACTAACAAAGTAACAAAAAATAGTGCGTAGTGCTCCCCCCCCCCGCCCTTCCCCCCCCCCCCCCCCTCCCCTCTGGGCTGCTGCTGCTGCCGATCTATTTTCCCTTAACGTTCCGCGAGATAGTCAAGGAACGGTTGCCACCGCCTGGAGAACCCCTGAACCGATCCTCTCAGCGCAAACTTCATTCGTTCCAGTTTTATGAACCCTGCCATATCGTTTATCCAGGCCTCCACGCCGGGGGGGTTTCGCTTCCTTCCACATGAGTAAGATCCTTCGCCGGGCTACCAGAGACACAAAGGCCAGAATATCGGCCTCTTTCGCCTCCTGCACTCCCGGCTCTTCCGCTACCCCAAATATCGCTAACCCCCAGCCTGGCTTGACCTGGACCTTCACCACCTTTGAAATCACCCTTGCCACTCCCCTCCAGTACTCATCCAGTGCCGGGCACGCCCAGAACATGTGTGTGCGGTTTGCCGGGCTTCCCAAGCACCTCCCGCACCTGTCCTCCACTCCGAAGAACCTGCTCAGTCTTGCTCCCGTCATATGTGCTCTGTGTAGTACCTTGAATTGTATCAGGCTAAGCCTGGCACACGAGGAAGAGGAATTTACCCTACTTAGGGCATCAGTCCACAGCCCCTCCTCAATCTCCTCCCCCAGCTCTTCTTCCCATTTTCCTTTCAGCTCCTCTACCAGCGCCTCCCCCTCGTCTCTCATCTCCTGATATATTTCGGACACTTTGCCCTCCCCGACCCATATCCCCGAAATCACTCTATCCTGGATCCCTGTGTCGGGAGCAGCGGAAATTCCCTCACCTGTTGCCTCGTAAACGCCCTCACTTGCATGTATCTAAAGATATTCCCCGGGGGCAACTCATACTTTTCCTCCAGCGCTCCCAGGCTCGCGAACATCCCGTCAATAAACAAATTTCTCAATCTCCTAATTCCTCCCCGATGCCAGCTCTGGAACCCTCCGTCCATCCTTCCTGGGAGAAACCTATGGTTATTCCTGACCACACCGAGGCACCCGTCACCCCCCTGTGTCGCCTCCATTGCCCCCAGATCCGTAAGGTTGCCACCACCGCTAGGTTTGTGGTATACCTTTTCGGGGAAAGTGGTAGCAGTGCCGTCACCAGCGCCTTTAGGCTCGTTCGTTTACAGGACGCGATCTCCAGCCTCTTCCATGCCACCCCCTCTCCCTCCCTCATCCACTTGCAAACCATCGCCACATTGGCGGCCCAATAGTAGTCGTCCAGATTCGGCAACGCCAGTCCCCCTCTGTCCCTGCTGCGCTGCAGGAACCCCCTCCTTACCCTCGGGGTCCTCCCTGCCCACACGAAACTCATAACACTCCTGTCTATTTTCTTGAAAAAGGCCTTAGTGATCAGAATGGGGAGACATTGAAACACAAAAAGAAATCTTGGGAGGGCCATCATTTTTACCGCCTGCACTCTGCCCGCCAGTGAGAGCGGCAGCATATCCCACCTCTTGAAATCCTCCTCCATCTGCTCCACCAGCCGCGTCAGATTGAGTTTGTGTAGAGTTCCCCAGCTCTTGGCTACCTGAATCCCCAAATATCAGAAGCTCCTTTCCACTCTCCTTAACGGCAGGGCGTCTATCCCTCTTCCCTGATCCCCGGGGTGTACTACGAAAAGCTCACTCTTCCCCATATTTAGCCTATATCCCGAAAAATCTCCAAACTCCCTCAATATCTGCATAACCTCTGTCATCCCCTCTACAGGATCCGCCACATATAGCAGTAGGTCATCTGCGTAGAGTGACACTCGATGTTCCTCTCCCCCTCTAACCACCCCCCTCCATTTCTTAGAGTCTCTCAACGCTATGGCCAGTGGTTCAATTGCCAGCGCGAACAGTAATGGGGACAGGGGGCACCCCTGCCTTGTTCCCCTATGTAACCAAAAATACTCCGATCTTTGCCGATTTGTGACTACACTTGCCACTGGGGCCCCATATAGGAGTTTGACCCAACTGACAAACCCCTCCCCGAACCCAAATCTCCTCAACACCTCCCATAGATACTCCCACTCTACCCTATCAAATGCCTTCTCTGCATCCATTGCCACCACTATCTCTGCCTCCCCCTCTGCTGGGGGCATCATTATCACCCCCAACAGCCGTCGCACGTTGACATTCAGTTGTCTCCCCTTTACAAACCCTGTCTGGTCTTCATGCACCAGCCCCGGGACACAATCCTCGATCCTCATCGCCAGCACTTTTGCCAGCAACTTGGCGTCCACATTCAGGAGCGAGATAGGCCTATATGACCCGCATTGCAGCGGATCTTTATCTCGCTTCAGGATTAGTGATATCGTCGCCTCCGACATTGTCGGGGGTAGAGTCCCCCCTTCTTTGTCCTCGTTAAAGGTTCTCGCCAGCAGCGGGGCCAACAAGTCCACATATTTCCTGTAAAATTCCACCGGGAACCCGTCTGGTCCCGGGGCCTTCCCTGCCTGCATGTTCTCCAGCCCTTTAGTCACCTCATCCACCTCAATTGGTGCCCCCAGACCTGCCACCTCCTGCTCCTCCACCCTCAGGAACCTTAGTTGGTCCAGAAACTGTTGCATTCCCTCTTTTCCCCCCGGGGGTTGGGACTTATCTGGCCTCTCATAAAAGGTCTTGAACACCTCATTTACCTTCCCTGCTCTCCGCTCCGTAGTTCCCGTTTCATCCCTGACTCCCCCAATTTCCCTCGCCGCTATCCTCTTACGAAGCTGGTGGGCCAGCAGCCGGCTCGCCTTTTCCCCATATTCGTATCTCATCCCCTGTGCCTTCCTCCACTGTGCCTCTGCCTTCCCTGTGGTCAGCAGGTCAAACTCCGTCTGAAGTCTTCACCTCTCTCGATGTAGTCCTTCGTCCGGGGCCTCCGTATATCTTTTATTCACCCTCAGAATCTCCCCCACTAATCTCTCCCTTTCTTTGCCCTCTTTTTTCTCCTTGTAAGCCCTAATGAAGATCAACTCTCCCCTAACCACTGCCTTCAGCACTTCCCATACTATCCCCATCTGGACCTCACCATCATCATTGGCCTCCAGGTACCTCTCGATACATCCCCGCACCCTTCCACAGACCCCCTCATCCGCCAATAATCCCACATCCAGTCGCCAGAGTGGGCGCTGTTCCCTCTCCTCTCCTAGTTCCAGATCCACCCAGTGCGGGGCATGGTCTGAATACTCCGTTCCTGCCACCTTCGAAATCAGTGCCCTGCTCAAAACAAAGAAATCTATCCGGGAGTATACCTTATGGACATGGGAGAAAAAGGAAAACTCTTTGGCCAACGGCCTGGCAAATCTCCACGGATCCACTCCCCCCATTTGCTCCATGAACCCCCTAAGCACCTTGGCCGCTGCCGGCCTTCTTCCGGTCCTGGATCTAGACCGATCTAACCCTGGATCCAGCACAGTATTGAAATCCCCCCCCATTACCAGGCTTCCCACCTCCAGGTCCAGGATACGTCCCAGCATCCGCTTCATAAATCCCCCGTCGTCCCAGTTCGGGGCATATACATTTACCAGCACGACCTCCTTTCCCTGCAATCTACCACTCACCATCACATATCTACCCCCATTGTCCATCACTAGCCTCGAACGACACCCGTTTTCCCACCAATATCGCCACCCCTCTATTTTTCGCGTCCAACCCTGAGCGGAACACCTGTCCCACCCATCCTTTCCTTAACCTAACCTGATCCACCACCTTCAGATGCGTCTCTTGAAGCATGACCACATCTGCCTTCAGTCCTTTTAAGTGCGCGAACACTCGGGCCCTCTTAATCGGCCCATTTAGGCCTCTCACATTCCACGTGATCAGCCGGATTGGGGGGCCGCCCCCCCCGCACCGATTAGCCATCCCCTATTCTAGGCCAGTCCCCCGTCCAGGTCCCGCGCACCCACCCGTCCCCCAGGCGGCGCCCTCCCATCCCGACCACCTCTTCCCTTGCCAGCTCCCTCTCGCTCCCAACAGCAGCAACCCAGTTGATCCCCCCCCCCCGCCCCCCCGCTAGATCCCCATCTAGCATGGTTACTCCCCCCATGATGCTTCCGAAAGTCAGCTGACTCCAACTGATCCTGGCTTCCCCGGCTCTCTCCTTGACCCCCCCCCCCGTGTGTGGAACTCTCATCCTTCTTGCGCCTATCTTCCCGCCATCATCTCCCTTGCGCAGGAAAAAAAAACCCTGCGCTTCCCTGGATTGGCCCCGCCCCCCATGGCGCAGTTCCCTCATTCCCCATCCCCCCCCTCAGTCCCTTTTTTCCACCGGCGCCCACATTTCTCAGTGTCCCCCCGTCAAGAAGAGAACAAACCCCGTCTATCGTCCCGATACTGTGAACCTCCCATTCCCCAATTTACATTTCTATACATTGACATCGTCGTCTCCCCCACAGCATCAGTCCCTCAGTTCTGATCCAGTTTCTCTTCTTGGATGAAGGTCCATGCCTCATCCGACGTTTCAAAATAGTAATGTTTGCCTTGATGCGTGACCCACAATCGCGCCGCCTGCAGCATCCCAAATTTTATTTTCTTCTTGTGAAGCACCGCCTTGGCCCGATTAAAGCTCGCCCTCCTTCTCGCCACCTCCGCGCTCCAGTCCTGATACACTCGTATCACTGCATTCTCCCACCTGCTACTCCGTACCTTCTTGGCCCAACACAAAACGGCCTCTCTGTTGGTGAAGCGGTGAAATCTCACCACTATCGCCCTTGGTGGTTCTCCAGCCTTTGGTCTCCTCGCAAGGACCTGGTGAGCCCCTTCCACCTCCAGGGGGCCCGAGGGGGGCTCAGCTCCCATTAGCGAATGGAGCATCGTGCTCACATAAGCCCCAACGTCAGCTCCCTCCACTCCTTCGGGGAGACCCAGAATCCGGAGGTTCTTTCTCCTCGAGCTGTTCTCCAGGACTTCGAGCCTTTCGATACACCTCTTATGTAGCGCCTCGTGCATCTCCATTTTTACCGCTCGGCCCAGAATCTCATCCTCGTTTTCGGCTGCCTTTGCCTTCACCCCACGGAACTCTATCGCCTGGGCCTTTTGTGTTTCTTTTAGCCCTTCGATTGCCAATAACATCGGCGCCAGCACCTCCTTCTTTAATTCCTCCACACACCGTCGGAGGAATTCCTGCTGGTCCGGGCCCCATGTCGTCTGGGCTCCATCCGCCGCCATCTTGCTTCTTCCTTCTCTTCTCTGCCGCTGCTCCAAAGGATCCTTCGCAATCTGGCCACTACCACCGATCCTTTCCATACACACCCAGGGGGACTCCTTCCTTCGTCTCCCCACACTGTGTTTGGTCCAAAAGAAATTCCGTTGGGGCTCCCGAAAAGAGCCCAAAAGTCCGTTAGAACGGGAGCTGCCGAAACGTGCAGCTTAGCAGTGCATCGCCGCAACTGGAAGTCATCGAGAAGTAGTCAATTATAAGCACGTAGTCACGCCCAATGGCATGAAAAAGGTTGATTCCCACCTTAGACCATGGAGAGGTCACGATATCGTGTTGCTGGAGTGTTTCTTTGGGCTGAGCAGGCTGGAAACGCTGGCAAGTTGTACAATTGAGGACCATGTTGGATATGTCCTCGTTGATGCCAGGCCAATAGACAGCCTGCCGGGCCCTGCGCCTGCATTTCTCGATACCGAGGTGTCCCTCGTGGATCTGTTTGAGCACTAAGCTCTGGAGGCTGCGCGGAATAACGATACGATCCAGCTTGAGGAGGATCCCCTCAACAACTGTTAGGTCATCCTTGACATTAAAGAACCGGGCACTTTCTGCCAACCATTTGCAAGGTGATGAATGACCCGCTGCAGAAGAGGGTCCTCGGCAGTCTCTTCGCGAATGTTGATGACCCGTTCGTCTGAGGCCGGGAGGTTGCTGGCATACAGTTGCACCTGTGCCTCAATTTGGCGGATGAAGTCGCCCTGTTCACAGGGCGAGGTGATGGTGTGAGACAGGCATCCGCAATGATTAGCTCCTTGCCCGGTGTGTAAACCAATTCAAAATCATACCTGCGGAGTCGAAGGAGAATGCGCTGAAGCCTGGGCGTCATGTCATTCAAGTCCTTGTGAATGATATGGACCAAGGATCTGTGGTCAGTCTCTACTGTGAAGGTTGGTAAACCGTAGACGTAATCGTGGAACTTTACAATACCGGTGAGGAGGCCTAGGCACTCTTTCTCTATCTGAGCATACCTCTGCTCAGTGGGAGTCATGGCCCTGGGCGCATAGGCCACTGGAGCCCAGGACGAGGAGTCATTCTTCTGGAGGAGCACCGCACCATTGCCATCCTCGCTGGAGTCCGTGGAGATCTTTGTCTCCCGCTCTGGGTCAAAAAACGTCAGTACCGGAGCAGTGGCGAGCTTTGCCTTTAACTCGAGCCACTCTGCTTGATGTGTGGGTAGCCAATGAAAGGCAGTGGACTTCTTCACCAGATGCCTGAGAGCCGTGGTGTGTGATGCGAGGTTGGGAATGGACTTTCCCAAGATGTTAACCATACCCAGGAAGCAGAGTACCGCCTTTTTGTCTTCCGGGGTCTTCATGGTGTTGATGGCCTTGACTTTGTCCGAGTCCGGTTGCACGCCCTGCTGGGATATTTGATCATCCAAAAACTTGATTGATGACATGCCAAAGGAGCATTTGGCCTTGTTCAACTTGAGGTCGTTGGCATGTATGGTCTAAAGACTTGTTGGAGACGAGATATATGTTCCTCTGGGGTTGTGGACCATGTAATGATGTCATCAACATAAACCCGCACACCCTCAATGCCCTCCAGCATCTGTTCCATGATCCTGTGAAAGATTTCAGAGGCTGAAACAATACCGAACGGCATGCGGTTGTAACAGGACCTTCCGAAAGGTGTATTGAACGTGCAGAGCTTCCTGCTGGACTCGTCCAGTTGTATCTGCCAGAAGCCATGCGATGCATCTAGCTTTGTGAAGAATTTGGCATGTGCCATCTCACTGGTTAGCTCCTCCCGCTTCGGGATCGGGTACTGTTCCCGCATTATGTTTCGGTTAAGATCCGTGGGATCTATACATATGCGCAGTTCTCCAGAGGGCTTCTTCACACAGACCATCGAGCTGACCCAGTCAGTCGGTTCCGTCACTTTAGAGATTATACCCTGGTCTTGGAGCTCCTGCAGCTGCGCCTTTAAACGGTCCTTCAGAGGAGCCGGCACCCGGCGTGGTGCATGGATCACAGGCGTGGCATCAGGCCGGAGTAAGATTTTGTAGCGGTAGGGCAGCGTGCCCATCCCACTGAACACATCCGGGTATTGTGACAGGATTTCGTCAATGTCAGCCTGAAGATTCACATCGGCAGAGGACATGGCGTGTACGCGCTGGACAAGATTGAGTAGCTTGCATGCATGGGCACCAAGCAGGGAAGCCTTGTCAGGCTTGACGATTTTGAATCGCAGTGTGACTTTGATGGCCTTGTTGGAGACATGCAGGTGACAAGACCCTAACGCAGTAATGGCATTGCCATTATAATCAAGCAACTGGCAGGCCGGCGGTAGAATTTTTGGCTGCCTTTGGATGCGAGCAAGATCTGCTTGAGATATGAGATTGGCTGAAGCACCAGTGTCCAGCTTGAACCAGATGCTACATTGGTTGACTTGTACAACAGCACGCCATTCGTCCGCAGAATCCACTTTGAGGATGGGTAGGCGTGTTGCTGAATTTGAGGAGGCCTTGTCATACGTGGTAATGATGCCCACACAATATGGGGACTCCAGAAAGTCGTCCTCTGGATCCGTGGTGTTACCAGGTTCCGAATCCAGCAGCCCTTGCTGCACACTTCGAATGCGTTTGCGTTGGAACTGGGATCGCTGGCCCACGATCGGTGGTGCAGACCTGCACAAGGCTGCATAATGGCCAGGCTTCCCACAGTTTAAACATCGCCTGCCTCTTGCAGGGCATTGCCGCTTTAAGTGGGCGGTGCCGCCGTTCGGGCACGTCATGACGTTGACGTCATAACTCTCCGTGCGTCATCGCACATGCGCAGTGCGATCAGCCGCCGCTCGCACCTGTGCAGTGTGGTCTTCGGCTGCTTTGTTCTCCCGTCTGTGGTGCGCATGCGTGGGACCCTGGGAAAAGCGTGTGAAATGGCCGCCTTCATCGACGCTAAGGCTCCGCATTCGGGCGATGGCCTCTGCCTCGTGGGAGGCAAGTTGGTCCTGTTTTGCGATTTAAGGAGGGAGTAGCGACTTTTCGCCTGTTCATGCACTTTACACGTCTCGATGGCTACTGGCAGGGTCATGTTTTTAATTTTTAGGAGCTGCTCCCGCAGGGCGTCGGAGTGGACCCCAAACACGATCTGATTCCTGATGAGGGAATCAGCGGTGTCACCGTAGTTGCAGGATTGCGCTAGTATGCGGAGATGAGTTAGAAAGGATTGGAAAGGCTCATCCTTACCCTGAAGGCGTTGCTGGAAGACATAGCGCTCAAAGCTCTCGTTCGTTTCGACTTCACAGTAACTGTCGAATTTGGCTAACACGGTCCGGAATTTGGTCTTGTCCTCACCGTCGGCAAAAGTGAGCGAATTGAAGATTTGGATGGCCTGGTTCCCCGCAGTCGATAGGAGCAGCGTGATTTTTCTGGCATCGGACGCATCCTCGAAGCCTGACACCTCACTGTATAGACTGAACCTCTGCTTGAAGTCCCGCCAGTTGGCGACAAGATTTCGGGAGATGCGGAGTTGTGGAGGGGCCTGGATCTTCTCCATGCCGCTGGAAGGCACTTGCTGGTTGTCACTGAATTATTCAAGGTAAATTACTTAGATGAAGTAGACTCCTGGTATCAGTGTAGTGTCATTCACCCTGGGGTAACACAGACTGCGACAGGATGCAGATGAAATGTGAAGCATACACCAAACGTAGGCGTTGGTTCAATACGATTTATTGAACTTCTGTAACAATGCACACAGCTGGCTGTGGGTTGACACTCTACTACTCTAAGTGTAATAACTCTAACTAACTTGACCAGGCTAGCTCTGATCCACGTGTAGAAGGTGCTGACTGATATATACACCCTGACTGTCACTACAGTTGTCACCAGCGGAAAAAGGCAGAGTGCTGATGCCTCGTGTGTTTTATATTTGGAAGCCCCCCTCTCGTGTTCTGTCTGGTGATTGGTTGTGATTTGTCCTGTATGTTAATTGGCTAACCTGGGTATCTGTCACTGCCTGTTTTTACCTCATGATCTGCATGGGTGCATATTATGACACCTGCCTGGGTCGAAAAATGCCAATACGGGTGCAGTGGTGAGCTTGGCTTTCAGCTCCAACCATTCTGCCTGATGGGCCACCTTCCACTCGAAGGCAGTGGACTTCTTCACTCGGTTTCGTAGGGCCGTGGTGTGTGTGGCCATGTTTGGAATGAACTTGCCCAGACAATTGACTATGCCCAGGAAGGGCAATACCGACTTCTTGTTTTCCGGGACCTTCATGTCTGCGATGGCCTTGACCTTGTCTGTGTCAGGGCACACGCCCTGCTGAGAGATCTGGGCCGGGATTCTCCCCTACCCGGTGGGGCGGGGGGTCCCGGCAGGATGGAGTGGCGGGAACCACTCCGGCGTCGGGCCGCCCCAAAGGTGTGAATTTCTCTGCACCTTTACGGGCCAAGCCCTCACCTTGAGGGGCTAGGCCCGCGCCGGAGTGGTTGGCGCGCCGCCGGCCGGCAGGAAAGGTCTTTGGTGCCATGCCAGCCGGGGCCGAAAGGACTTCGCCGGCCGGTGGAAGTCCGCACATGCACGGGAGCGTCAGCGGCTGCTGACGTCATCCCCGCGCATGCGCAAGAGGGGTGTCTCTTCCGCGTCGGCCGTGGTGAAGGCTGTGGCCGAGGCGGAAGGAAACGAGTGCCCCCACGACACAGGCCCGCCCGCAGATCAGTGGGCCCCGATCGCGGGCCAGGCCACCGTGGGGGCGCCCCCCAGGGCTAGATCGCCCTGCGCCCCCCCCCCCCCCAGCGGGACTGGCATTCCAGCAGTGGGACTTGGGTCCATGGCTCGCCGACCGGCGCGGCGGGATTCCTGCCCCCGCAGAATATCCGGTGCCGGAGAATTCGTCAACCAACGGGGGCGGGATTCACGCCAACCCCCGGCGATTCTCCGACCCGGCGGGGGGTCGGAGAATCCTGTCCCTGGTCTCCTAGGAATTGAGTGTCGCCATGTCAAAGCAACATTTGGCCCTGTTCAGCTTCAGGCCATTGGCGTGGACACGGCGGAATACCTGCCTGAGACGGGAAGCATGCTCCTCAGGGGTCGTGGACCATATGATGACATCGTCCACGTACACACAAATCCCTTCGATGCCCTCATCATCTGCTCCATGATGTGATGAAATATCTTCGATGCCGAGACAATGCCGAATGGCATACGGTTATAGCAGCACCTGCCAAATGGTGTGTTGAAGGTGCAGAGCCTTCTGCTGGACTCATCCGGCTGGATTTGCCAGAATCCATGTGATGCATCTAACTTCGTGAAGAACCGTGCATGTGCCATCTCACTGGTGAGCTCCTCTTGCTTCGGGATGGGGTAGTGTTCACGCATTATATTCTGGTTGAGATCCTTGGGATCAATGCAGATGCGCAGGTCTCCAGAGGGTTTTTTAACCACCACCATCGAGCTGACCCAGTCAGTCGGTTCGGTTACCCTGGAAATGATCCCCTGCTGCTGCAGCACCTTGAGCTGTTCCTTCAGGTACTCCTTCAGCGGAGCCGGAACCCGGCATGGTGCATGGACCACTGGCTTGGCATCAGGTCGCAGTAGGATCTTGTACCGATATGGCATGTTCACGTGTGGTAATGATGCCCACTCGGTAAGCGGATTCCAGGCACTCGTCCTCTGGATCCGTTGTACTGCCAGGATCAGAATCCTGTAATCGTCGTTGCACATTCTGGACGCGCCGTCGGCAGAATTGGGAGCGCTGGCCTCTGACTGGTGGTGCAGACCTGCACAAGGCTGCATAGTGTCCAGGCTTCCCACAGTTTAAGCATTGCAGGGCCGTGCCCCTTTAAGTGGGCATTGCCACAGTTCGGGCACATCATGACGTCGGCGTCATGACGCGGTGTACATCGTCGCATATGCGCAGTGCGGTCGGCAGATGTCTGCACCTGCGCAGTGTGGGTGTTGGCCACTTCGTTATCCCATTCGCATCGCGCCTGCGTGGGACTCCGGGAAAGGCGCGCGAGATGGCCTCTGTCTTCAATGCTGAGGCGCTGCACCCGGGAGATGGCCTGCACACTCGCTGCCTCATGGGAGGCAAGTTTCTCATTTTCAGCCGATTTGTATTGGGAATACCAATTTTTTGTGTGCTCATGCACCGTACATGTTTCAATCGCGACTGGCAGGGACATATGCTTGATTTTTAAGAGCTGCTCTCTCAGAGGATCAGAGTGAACTCCAAACATGATTTGGTCTCTGATCATGGAGTCAGCAATATCACCAAAGTTGCAGCACAGCGCCAGCAGGCGGAGGCTAGTTATGAAGGCATTGAAAGGTTCATCTTTACCTTGAAGACGTTGTTTGAATATATAGCGCTCGAAGATTTCTTTGGTGTCCACTTCACATTGACTATCGAACTTGTCCAGGATGGTCTGAAACTTTGTCTTGTCCTGGCCTTCGGTGAAGTTAAACTAGTTGAAGAGTTGGATGGCTTGATCACCCGCTGTTGAGAGGAGAAGCGCGATCTTTCTTGCATCAGACGCACCCTCGAGGTCTGAGGCTTTGATGTACAGCAGAAACTTTTGCTTGAATATCCGTCAGTTGGCACTGAGATTGCCGGAGGTCCTGAGCTGATGAGGAGCCTGAATCTTCTCTATGGTGACGGGATACATTTGCTGATCGTCACGGAACGGACTGAGGTAGGCCACCTTAAATTAGTAGTCTCCTGGTATCATGTCGTGTTAGGTACACTGGTCTAACACTGGCTGCAACTGGATGCAGCTTAGATCAGAAAGATACTCCAGACCTTGAAGTTAGTTCAACCAGTTTTATTGAACTAATAGCACAGTTAGCACAGTTCTCTGTGAGTTCAACTCTCTGCTAACTTAAGTGTGGTTACTCTGTCTGACTGTACCAGACTAGCTCTTAACCACGTGGTGGAGGTGTGAGATTGTAACAACACCCTTGACTGAGTCTCTAGATGTTCATCAGTAGATGCCTCCATCGCGGACACCACCGGTGCTGTGTTGGCCTGAGTGGCACACATGGTCATGATCACCTCCTGTTCTTGCACACTGTTGGACTCCTCCAACTACACCCACAGGTCACAGATGCTCGCTGACAACCCCTCATGTAGTCCCTGGCACTGCGACTGCACCTCCACAATCGATGGGACTGTCTGTTCCACAAGCCCAAAACCTGTATGGATGGCAGTTGGTCCCTGGGGTGGGCCCGTCCTCCGACCATCCATCCCCTCGGATGTTCCTACCTCCACCTGATGTACCGGAGCAGCTGTGTGGTGCGCATCAAATAGTGTCCCAGGGGCCCCTTCACTAAAGTGCCCAACCGAGGTGAATGTCTCTGGGATGGTGGAGGGTGCTGGAGACAGCTGTGATGGGAAATCTGTGCCAACATCGGCTCGAGCTTTGATTTCAGACTACCAGACTAGCCCTTGACCAAGTGTCAGTTCTGGGGTATTTTAAAGGGTAAAAGCACAAGGTGAGCTTTGGGTTGAGGTGTGGACATTTGTCCTCTCAAGTGGGATTGAGAGGTGGATGATTACACCTTCTGTAGCTTGTAACTTACAGCAGGTTGGTGGATGAGAGTGAATGGCTTGTGTGAGGTGCCTTAGATTGGAACACACCGTCATCGACAATGGTTCTTGCCCCATCTTTAGCTCCTGCCACCATGTAGCTGCACAAATTATTGCCCAAACTATCTGAACAGTAAAGCTGAGGACATACAAGTGTGCCAGTCCCCCATCGGTTAGATGCTCTTGCCTCCAATTATGGACCACCTTGGGCTGAAAGAGAGAGGGAAGTGTGTCAGTGATATTAATGCATTGTGTTTGCATTGTGGCCTGACACAGTTGAATAGCTGGAAGAGTGCACAAGTTTTGAGATGTGAATGTGAGGTTTACAGCATTACTAAGTGTGTGAAGGTGAGGTGAAGCTATGAATGGTGCTTGATGGTGACTGTTGGTAGGTAAGTAACGAAGAAGTGGTAAATGGAGCATTATGTTAAGCTCGTGATACATTTGTAAGGATAAGATGTGTGATGATGCATTCATTAACCGTCACTATTTGTATGAGGTAATTGAACTTTTTGTGCCACTGCTTCCAGGTCTTTGATCTAAATTGCTGACAGTGATCGTGACAACTAGCCACTCCCACTGTCTTCGTAATGTTGTTTTGATGTGTTGGGTGTTCTCGATCACATACAGATCACCAACACTCGAAGTAGAGCAACACTATTTTATTAAAAGATTAACTATTTAAACATACTTGAACTGTGGGTAAATACGATACCAGCTTTAACTAAAGAGCTTTGCCTTGTCCTAACCAGTTGATGCACTCAGCACATGGTGAATGTCTGTGTTGCAGGCTGTGAGCTCTGTGCTCCTAGCTAGCTGCTACTCGAATGAGTGGGAACTCTGATGTCCCCTATCTTTATAGTGCGTGTGCTCTCACTGGTGATTGGCTGCGGTGTTGTGTGTGTTGATTGGTCCCACTGTGTGTTCATCAGTGTGGGTCTGCGGCATGATATACTGGTGTATATTATGACATCCCCCCTTTCATATAAAAAAATGTACCTGCGTGACAATAAATAGTGTATGGTGAATGTTCCTGACTAAGTTTGTGCGAAGTATTTACAGGACTATGTACATAAAACTAAGCTATTTACATGGGAAAGTGCCTGGTGCAGAAAAACAGTATGTCACAAGAATAACGAGATGAACACTATATACAAATCACTTGAACGATTAAACAGAAGAACAGAACAGACCAGAGAGTCGATTAGTCCACAAAGTTCACAAATTAAGTCTCTGAGGTGGGTGACGAATTCTGGTTCACCGTCTCAAGGGTGGGTCGGGAGCCGCCGGCTGAGGAGCGGGCTGGACTGCGTCAGAGTGAGGAGGATGCAGAGTCCAGGTCAGGGTCAACAGGAGGGCGAGGCAATGGTGGGGGATCACGTAGCGAGCGTGGAACGAGACGAAGGGCACGTCGATTACGGCGCAGAATGGAGCCATCCGGTAGACGAACCAGGAACGAGCGGGGAGCCACCTGCCGAAGAACCACAACGGTTGCAGACCAGCCACCACCTGGAAGATGGATGCGGATGTTGTCATCTGGAGCCAGAGCAGGGAGATCAGCTGCACGGGAGTCATGAGACTCCTTGTGCTGTGCACGAGACAGTTGCATTCGTTGAAGGACCGGAACGTGGTCGAGGTCTGGGACATGAATGGACGGCACCGTCGTCCTTAGGGTGAGACCCATGAGCAGCTGGGCTGGCGACAGGCCAGTGGACAGTGGGGCTGAGCGATAGGCCAGCAGGGCGAGATAGAAGTCGGATCCCGCATCGGCAGCCTTGCAGAGGAGCCTTTTGACTATGTGGACACCCTTCTCCGTTTTGCCGTTGGATTGGGGGTACAGGGGACTGGAAGTCACATGCACAAAGTTGTACGTCCTGGCAAAGTTGGACCATTCCTGGCTTGCGAAGCAGGGGCCATTGTCCGACATCACAGTGAGTGGGATGCCGTGATGAGCAAAGGTGTCCTTACAGGCACGGATGACTGCAGACGATGTGATGTCGTGTAAACGTACCACCTCCGGGTAGTTTGAAAAATAGTCTACAATCAGGACATTGTCCCTGCCCAGCATGTGGAACAGGTCGATGCCGACCTTGGACCAAGGGGACGTGACCAACTCATGGGGCTGTAGGGTCTCACGTGGTTGGGCCGGCTGGAAACGCTGACAGGTGGAGCAGTTGAGCACTGTGTTGGTGATGTCGTCATTAATGCCGGGCCAGTAGACTGCCTCTCGGGCCCATCGGCGGCACTTCTCCACGCCACGATGGCTCTCGTGTAGCTGTTCCAAGATGAGCTGGCGCATGCTGTGCGGGATGACAATGCGGTCCAGTTTCAGGAGAACACCATCAACTACCGCCAGATCATCTCTGATGTTGTAGAACTGCGGACATTGGCCCTTGAGCCACCCATCTGTTAGGTGGCGCATGACACGCTGTAGCAGGGGGTCAGCCGCTGTCTCACGGCAAATTTGGACGAGGCATTCATCCGTGGCAGGTAAATTGGAGGCCACGAAGGCCACATGAGCGTTCTATGTTCTAACCTGGCAGATGAATCCCGCTGGGTCACACGGAGTGTTGACTGCCCTGGAAAGAGCGTCGGCTATGATCAGGTCTTTGACCGGGGTGTATATCAGCTTGAAGTCGTAGCGCCATAGTTTGAGCAGAATGCGCAGGAGGTGAGGCGTCATGTCATTCAAGTCTTTCTGTATTATATTGACCAGCAGGCGATGGTCGGTCTCGATGGTGAATTGGGGAAGGCCGTACACATAATCATGAAACTTGACGACACTGGTCAAAAGGCCCAGGCACTCCTTTTCTATCTGCATGTAGCGCTGTTCCGTGGGGGTCATGGCGCGTGACGCATATGCAACGGGGGCCCATAATGAGGCCTCATCGCATTGGAGGAGCACTGCGCCAATGCCAGACTGGTTGGCATCGGTCAAAATTTTTGTCCCTTTCGCTGGATCAAAAAAGGCCAACACTGGGGCCATGGTGAGTTTGGTTTTAAGTTCTGTCCATTCGCGCTCGTGGGCAGGAAGCCATTGGAAGTCTGTCGTCTTCCTGACCAGGTTCCTGAGAGCTGTGGTATGAGAGGCGAAGTTAGGGATGAACTTCCCTAGGAAGTTGACCATGCCCAGAAATCGGAGGACCGCCTTCTTGTCCTCTGGCTTTTTCATGGCTGTGATGGCAGCCACCTTGTCCGCATCCGGCCGCACACCCAACTGGGAGATATGGTTCCCTAGGAACTTGAGTTCCGTCTGGCCGAAGGAGCATTTGGCTCTGTTGAGGCGTAGGCCCTGCTCCCGTACGCGTTTGAACACGCGCTGGAGGCGACTGACATGCTCCTGCGGGGTGGTGGACCAAATGATTATGTCGTCGACATAGACGCGAACACCTTCAATGCCTTCCATCATTTGTTCCATGATCCTGTGGAACACTTCTGAAGCCGATATGATCCCAAACGGCATCCTGTTGTAACAATATCTGCCAAAAGGGGTGTTAAAGGTACACAGTTTCCTGCTGGATCTGTCGAGTTGGATTTGCCAGAATCCTTTCAAGGCGTCAAATTTGGTGAAGAGCTTGGCGCGAGCCATCTCGCATGTGATCTCTTCGCGCTTGGGGATTGGATAATGCTCCCTCATTATATTGCGATTCAGATCCTTGGGATCAATGCAGATTCTGAGCTCGCCGGAAGGCCTTTTTATGCACAACATGGAACTGACCCAGTCGGTTGGTTCTGTAACTCTGGAGATCACTCCTTGGTCTTGGAGGTCCTTCAGCTGCTGCTTGAGGCGGTCCTTGAGGGGTGCTGGGACTCTGCGAGGTGCATGCACCACAGGCGTGGCGTTCTGTTTGAGTAGGATCTTGTAAGTATATGGGAGCGTGCCCATGCCTTCGAAGACGTCGCGTTGCTGGTCGCTGATGGCGTTGAGTTGCGCCCTGAAGTCAGCATCCTGGAAGGCAGCCGTGTCATGAGGAGAGAGAGAGTGAACTCTTTGAACGAGGTTGAGTAACTTGCACGCCTGTGCACCAAGCAGAGAGTCCTTCGAGGAGCCAACGATCTCGAAAGGAAGAATGGCTTTTTGTGACGTGTGCATCACTTCGAGTTGGCATGAGCCGGTAGCAGGAATGATGTTGCTATTGTAGTCCAATAGCTGGCAGGCCGATGGAAGGATGGTTGGTTTGACACAAAAGCAGACCACGCCATGAGATTGGCGGAGGCACCAGTGTCCAGGCGGAATCGTATTTGGGACCGGTTGACCGTCACGGTGGCGCACCACTCATCGTCTGGGTCGATGCTGTATACCGACAGCGGCTGGTGTCTTTACTTCGGGGACAGCCTGTTCTTCGTTACGACACCGACTCGAAAAGGCGCCTTCGGGTCCTCGGTGTCACTGCTGTGAGGGAGGTCGGAATCGGACTCGGTGACCGTGGGTTGAATTGCCCGAACATTCCTGCGAGGCTGGCTGAAGCGATATGAATTGGAAGGCTGAGCTGCTTGACAGCAGGCAGCATAGTGGCCAAATCTTCCACATCGTAGGCATTGTCGAGATTTAGCGGGGCATTGCCGCTTTAAATGGGTGGAGCCACAGTTGCCGCACGTCGTGACGTCAGCACGTTCACTGCGCCACCGCGCATGAGCGGTGCGGTCGTGCGTGGTGCGGGCCTCCGCATTACGTTCCTCCACATCGCCGTCCCCTCGTTTGATGTGTACAAGCGTGGGAGTCCGCAAAAAGCGCGCGAAATGGCCGCCCTCATCCAGGCTGATGCCCTGGTGGTGTTCAATCACTTGGACCCGTTCTGCCTTGTTGGGACCTTGCCGCGCCATTTCAGCCGCTTGTATATGGGAATACCGACTCGTGGCGGTCGCTAGGGTGAGTTGCTTCACTTTGAGGAGCTGCTGGCGTAGGGGGTCCGACTGAACACCAAAAACGATCTGGTCGCGTATCATGGAGTCGGAGGTGGGCCCGTAGCTGCAAGACTGCGCAAGGATGTGGAGGTGCGTTAGAAAGGATGGAAAGGTTCAGCCTTACCCTGCAAACGCTGCTGGAACACGTAGCGTTCGAAACTTTCATTCACCTCTGCACTGCAGTGAGTGTCAAACTTGAGGAGAACCGTCTTGAACTTCATCTTGTCTTCATCATCTGCAAAGGTGAGGGAGTTGAAAATGTGGATGGCTTCGTCCCCGGCCGTGGAGAGGAGAAGAGCAATCTTTCTAGTGTCCGAGGCCCTCCCTGTCCGTGGCTTCGAGGTAGAACTGGAAGCGCTGTTTGAAAATCTTCCAGTTGGCCCCGAGGTTGCCGGCGATGCGGAGCGGCGGCGGCGGGCTGATGTTGTCCATGTTGCAGAATGACGGAATGCTGGCGGAAGGCAGATCACTTGCAGGTAGGTCTAAGAAGTGCTAGTATGCAACCACTCCTGGTATCAAGATGTGTTGGGTGTTCTGGATCACATACAGGTCACCAACACTTGAAGTAGTGCAACACTATTTTCTTAAAAGATTAACTATTTAAACATACTTGAACTGTGGGGAAATACGATACCAGCTTTAACTAAAGAGCTTTGCCTTGTCCTAACCAGTCGATGCACTCAGCACATGGTGAATGTCTGTGTTGCAGGCTGTGAGCTCTGTGCTCCTAGCTAGCTGCTACTCGAATGAGTGGGAACTCTGATGCCCCCTGTCTTTATAGTGCGTGTGCTCTCACTGGTGATTGGCTGCGGTGTTGTGTATGTTGATTGGTCCCACTGTGTGTCCATCAGTGTGTGTCTGCACCATGATATACTGGTGTATATTATGACATGTTTTTGGAAGGCCTCGCTGCCCCTTGAGGGAAGAGGACCTCTCTCCTTCTGTCTACCCCCCGGCCCCCAGCAGCACATTAAGAAACCTTGGATCATGCTCTCAAGCCATTTTGAATCCTGTTCTTGCCCAGAGATTCCTCTTTAATCAGTTCAAGTGCCTGCTCCAGCCAAAATGCACTTTCCCTTTCAGAGGTTGAGATTGGCTTTACGTAGTTCAGCTCGCTTTAGGTTGTGCTAGACTTGCACAAACATGGGTCCCCTGAGGTGTGCAGCTAATCAGCAGTGGGCTCACTACTGGGCTGTATGCCATCAGCAGGCAGCACAAGGTTTGCCTGCTGCCTACGTTGCCACACGTGTATGCGGGTTAAACACACATGATCCCTGTACTGGATTTCTGGCCAAATCCAAATATATCCCATATATCCAAAGTCACTTCAAGCTCCCATTATACTTAGAAATACCTGTGGGTTGAAGATTAATGTAATGTTTTATGATTCCTTACATATCTTACCTGGACTGCAACAGAACAAATGAGATATTCATTTATGATAAAATCACTAATGGCTTCAATTTACTACGAGGCCATTCATAACATTAACTTTTTGTCCAAAGTATTTACTTAAATGCTTCTCAAAACAATATTGCTAAATTAGGAAATTCATGGACAAAACTGCAGATTTAGCTCCTTATTAAATAATCTTCATTGCAATGAAGTTACTGTGAGAAGCCCTTAGTCGCCACATTCCGGCGCCTGTTCAGGTACACAAAGGGAGAATTCAGAATGTCCAAATTACCTAACAAGCATGTCTTTTGGGACTTGTGGGAGGAAACCGGAGCGCCCGGAGGAAACCCACGCAGACACGGAGAATGTACAGACTCTACACAGACAGTGACCCAAGCCGGGAATCGAACCTGTGACCCTGGCGCTGTGGAGAACCAGCGCTAACCATTGTGCTACTGAGCCGCCCTTTATTCTTGGTGTCCTTGTGAACACTATTGTTTTATAGGAAGGCAGCAGCTGGGTGTCGAAGTGGCCATGTTGGGCCTAGTCTTGTGACAGACACAAGCCTGATATTCACAGTGAAACTGGAAAGACCATTCACCCCCTCTCACATTGCCGTCGCCTCTAGCGTTGATTTCTATTCTGCTTTTCAGGTGGGAAAAAACAGTAACCTATTCAGAGTTAGAATGCAACACTCACTGCCCCCGTCCCTGCCATCATTCGGCCCGTCAATATGAAATGTTTGAATTCTTATTAATTTCAGCATTTGGATTAGCTGGAGAAAACACGGGCTGGGATTCTCCGACCGGTGCGAATTCCGCCCCGCTGCCCCGACCCCAGCTGCCCTATTCTCCGGTGCCGTTTTTCAGGGGCCGGCGGGATTCCCGCCACGCCACGGGGGCCGTTGACAGCGTCCCGTCCCCCCCCGGCAACTCTACGGGCCCCAATGGGCCGAGTGGCCGTAAAGGTTTGCCCAGTCCCGCCGGCGTGAATTACTCACCCCACACACGGCAGCACCTGACAGGTAAGTGTGCGGGGGTGGTCCCGGGAAGGGCCGCCATGGTGGCCTGGCCCGCGATTGGGGCCTACCGATCTGCGGACGGGCTGGTTCCATGGGGGGCCATCTTTCCTCCCCGCCGGGCTCCTGTAGGACTCCGCCATATTGCCCGGGGTCCGGCGCGGAGAAGGGAACCCCCGCACATGCGCGGAAATACGTCGGCCGGTCTACGCATGCACGGAAATAAGCTGGCCATTCCACAAATGCGCAAGGTCACGCCGGCCGTTCCGTGCATGCGTGAACTCGCACCAGCCCTTCGGCGCCGGTTGGAGCGGCGCCAACCCCTCCGGCGTCAACCTAGCCCCCGAGAAATTCGAGAATTCCGCACTTTCGGGGGCTGTTGACGCCGGAGTGGTTGGCGCCGGTTTTCCCTCCGGTGTGGGGACATAGTCCCATTTTTTGGAGAATCCCGCCCACAGTCTCTGTATATGTGCAGTGAATATGTTGCAGCATCATAAGCTGCGCACATGTACATCATGGTCCGTGCAAAGAAATTGGGAGATTTGGCAACTTTCTTGCATCATTTGAAGCAAATATCTAACATACACCAGAGATTTGTTTTCACCTTACGCTTCTCAGTTGAAGCTTGTAGACTCACCATTAAATCTTTGTCATATTCTTTCATAGTCAAGGCATAGCAAGTATATTAAACCTTTGTAACTCGCAGATAACACAATCAATACAAAACCAAAAGTTGGCAGGGTAACAGAAAGTAACTGTAAGCCAGAACAATGTCGGCTCTTTCAGAGGTGCGTTGAGACCCTTGTGTTTTGCTTGGAAAAGGGGAGATGTAAAAGCTGATAACTCTCAGCACGGCAACCGCATCTGCAGCACCTTTGAATCTATCAAACATGTTGGTCATTTGAAAGGAATGTGCCAATCATCTAAATTTGCTATTTCACAGGTATGTCCTAAACCTGGCACCAGTGGTTGAGGTATTGCGTTCCATTCATATACCTGCGGCATTTTGGAATTTATCCCAATGGCATGGGGTAATGCTTCAGAAATCTGAAACATATTATCCCAAATTCTAATAGCACTGGAGGAAACTGTATGTGATGGATAGATTATAATAAAGGTTCAGTCACTGTAATATTTGACCTGCGCTAGAAGAGCCGGAAATGACAAACGTTTTACCAAATGCTATGGGCTAGTCAAAGTTGCTGAAATGATGTGGAGATGCTGGCGTTGGACTGGGGTGGGCACAGTAAGAAATCTTACAACACCCGGTTAAAGTCCAACAGGTTTATTTGGAATCACTAGCTTTCGGAGCACAACTCCATCATCAGGTGAGTGAAGAAGTAGGTTACACAAACACAGCATATAAAGACACGGCCAATGATGCAAGACAATACTTTGAATGCAAGTCTTTGCAGGTAATTGAGTCTTTACAGGTCCAGATAGTGTGACTGGCGAGAGGGATAATCACAGGTTAAAGAAGTGTGACTTGTCTCAAACCAGGACAGTTGGTAGGATTTTGTAAGCCCAAGCCAGATGGTGGGGGGTTAAATGTAGTTACATGTAGTGCGACATGAATCCAAGGTCCCGGTTGAGGCTGTACTCATGTGTGCGGAACTTGGCTATCAGTTTCTGCTCGGAGATTCTGAGCTGTCGCGCGTCCTGAAGGCCTCCTTGGAGAACGCTTACCCGAAGATCAGAGGCTGAATGCCCTTGATTGCTGAAGTGTTCCCCGACTGGAAGGGAACATTCCTGATTGGCGATTGTCACGCAATGTCCATTCATCCATTGTTGTAGCGTCTCTATGGTCTCGCCAATGTACCACGCATCAGAAAGTTGTTGAAGTCTTTCTTTCCCCATCGGTTGCCATATAACCTGCTGTTTTTCATTCAAACATCCAGACATTTTGTCTGCTTAAGTTAGAAACTTATCATTGGTCTAGAAGATTTGTCTGCACCCAAATTTACACCCACTGCCTCAAATAAAGACTAGTATTAAAATAAAGAAAGACCCACTTAACACGTTACTATAGATCTATTTAATCAAATCTAAATGTATGCCAATGACTGTGCAGGTGTTATGGGTAATTTAATCCCCAGAAATGGGTGGGTTTGGGTTGGGTGGGAGGTTAAGGTTACAAATCTGGGGCGGGATTCTCCCCTAACCGGCGGGGTGAGCCGTACTGATGCTGAGGAGTGGCGTGAACCACTCTGGCGTCGGCCGCCCAGAAGGTGCGGAATCCTACGCACCTTCAGGGGCTAGGGCGGCACCGGTGGGATTGGCGCCACGCCAGCCAGTGCCAAAGGGCTTGGTGCCGTGCCAACCAGCGGCGAAGGGCCTCCGCCAGCCGGCGCAAGTTGGCGCATGCATGGGAGCGCCAGCGTGTACTGGCATCATCCCAGCGCATGCGCAGGTGGCTTCATCTCCACACCGTTCAGCTGCCAGTGCGGAGGGAAAGAGTGCCCCAACGGAACAGGCCCGCCCGTGGATCGGTGGGCCCCAAACGCGGGCCAGGCCACCATGGGGGCCCCCACCCCCGGGGCCAGATCCCATGTGCCACCCCGAGGACTCCGTAGGCCGCACGCAGAGTCAGGTCCCGCAGGTGCGGACCTGGTTTGATTTACGCCGGCGGGACCGGCCGAAAACGGGCGGCCACTCGGCCCACTTCGCAGCGGAGAATCGCCGGGGGGGGGGGGGGGTGGGGGGCGCTGCCAGCGGTCCCCGACTGGCACGAAGCGTTTCCTGCCCCTGCCGAAAAACCGGCGCCGGAGAATCCGGCAGCCGGCATGAGGGCGGCGGGGCCGGATTCACCCCCCCCCCCCCCCGCTGATTCTCCGGCCCGGCAGGGAGTTGGAGAATCCGGCCCCTGAATCCTGACTGCATCCTTGGGCGAGATTCTCTGACCCCCCCGCCGGGTCGGAGAATCGCTGGGGGCTGGCGTGAATCCCGCCCCCGCCGGTTGCCGAATTCTCTGGCACCGGATATTCGGCGGGGGCGGGAATCGCGCCGTGCCGGCTGGCGGGCCCCCCCCCCCCGGCGATTCTCCAGCCCGGTTGGGCCGAAGTCCCGCTGCTAGAATGCCTGTCCCGCCGGCGTGGATTAAACCACCTTTCTTACCGGCGGGACAAGGCGGCGCGGGCGGGCTCCGGGGTCCTGGAGGGGGGCACGGGGCGATCTGGCTCCGGGGGGTGCCCCCACGGTGGCCTGGCCCGCGATCGGGGCCCACCGATCCGCGGGCGGGCCTGTGCCGTGGGGGCACTCTTTTCCTTCCACCTTCGCCATGGTCTCCACCATGGCGGAGGCGGAAGAGACCCCCTCCACAGCGCATGCGCGGGGTTGCCGTGAGCGGCCACTGACGCTCCCGCGCATGCGCCGCCCGGCAATGTCATTTCCGCGCCGGCTGGCGGAACACCAAAGGCCTTTCCTGCCAGCTGGCGGGGCGGAAATCAGTCTGTCACGGGCCTAGCCCCTCAAGGTTAGGGCTCGGCCGCTCAAGGTGCGGAGGATTCCGCACCTTTGGGGCGGCGCGATGCCGGACTGATTTGCAGCGGTTTTGGTGCCGGTCGGCAGACATCACGCCGATTACGGAGAATTTTGGCCCTTATTCTGATCCATTTTTCAGTTTGAATGAAGAAGGGACATGTCGGGGGTAATATGCGTTGGGGACCCACTAGTTCTATCCACTGTTTTTGACTTAACCGTAGAGGCCAGGTTTTCTGGGCCTTGGATACCTGTCAGCCAAAGGAAGGTCAGGACTGTTGCACCCAACTAGAGCTTTACACATACCTGCTTGAACAAGCATTCCAGCCTTGACAACATCCCGCTATTTGGCACCCCCAACCCTTTGGATCTCTCCCTAACCTCCCCAGCCAAAGCCCTCCAACCTGCCTCACAAGCTCCCTCATTGAAGCCTCTGACTTCTCCCCACCTCGCCCGTCAAAGCATCCAACCTCCCAGTGTCCTCCCGCTGAGGCATCTGAACTCATTTACACTGGGCTCTGGTCCATCAGACCTTCCAGTTAAAGATAAAGGGTGCAATGTAACAGAGAAACTTCGAAGTGTCATTTTGGGTGCGATTGGTGGGGTGTTTCTCAATGGCTGCGTTTGTGAGATCGTGGCCCATATTTAAAAACACTTTGTGCAATTAGCCCCTATGGGTTTCTCGCCATTACTGGTTGTCTCGCTGTCTGATTCGCAAGTCTCGCACCTCAACGTCTCGTCATCAACAAGAGGAATTGCTTTTAAGCGCTCCCTCATTAATCACTCCCAGCCAACACACAAGTATGGCGACGCGCAGACCTGCTCCTCATTTTGGTGATGCCAATCTGACCAGGCTTCCCGACACCCTCAATGAGAGGCGGGACATCCTGCTCAGCCAAAAGGATCGGAGTGCCAACAGCAGGGCCACCAATACCACCCGGGAGGCAGTGGCAGCAGCTGCCAGTGCGGGCAGCATGACCAGGAGGACCAGTGTTCAATGTTGGAAGAAGACTAATTACCTCCACCAAGCTGCAAGGGTGTGTTACCACCTCTCTCCTGGCATCAGCTCTGCCTGTCACCCCTCAACTTCAAAACCTCCCAACCCCCAAAACCCACAGATCACTGGCTGACATTGTGCACCGTATCCACATCTGGGGCGAAATTCTCCGGTATCGGCGCGATGTCCACCGACTGCCGCCCAAAACGGCGCAAATCAGTCGGGCATCGCGCCACCCCAAAGGTGCGAAATGCTCCGCATCTTTGGGGGCCGAGCCCCAACCTTAAGGGGCTAGGCCGGCGCCGGACTAATTTCCGCCCCACCAGCTGGCGGAAAAGGCCTTTGGTGCCCCGCCAGCTGCTGCGGAAATGACATCTCCGGGCGACGCACTCGTGGGAGAGTTAGCGGCCACTGACGGCATTCCCGCGCATGTGCAGTGGAGGGTGTCTCTTCCGCCTCCGCCATGGTGGAGACCGTGGCGAAGGCAGAAGGGAAAGAGTGCCCCCACAGCACAGGCCCACCGCGGATCGGTGGGCCTCGATCGCGGGCCAGGCCACCGTGGGGGCACCCCCCGGGGCCAGATCGCCCCGCGCCCCCACCAGGACCCCGGAGCCCGCCCGCGCCGCCTTGTCCCGCCAGTAAGATAGGTGGTTTAACCTACGCCGGCGGTACAGGCATTTTAGCGGCGGGACTTCGGCCCATACGGGCCGGAGAATCACGGGGGGGGCCCGCCAACCGGTGCGGCGTGATTCCCGCTCCCGCTGAATATCCGGTGCCGGAGAATTCGGCAACCGGTGGGGGCGGGATTCACGCCAGCCCCCGGCGATTCTCCGACCCGGCGGGGGGTCGGAGAATCTCGCCCCTGATCTTCATGCTTGTTCCCCAGAACTGCCTGGCACCCAGCAGCACAGCCCCTTTATGTCCAGGTGCGGTGCCTGTCATGTTCTGTGTTGTGGCCGTAGTACAGACGCACACAGAACATCTAGTTTTTTGACTATTAAGATAACTTATTTTCAAGATCACGTGGAAGTTGAATTAACAAACTGTAATACAAATGATAACTGATAATTGAATTCTCCTGGAGTTACTTCTCATGCAATGGTCCTCTAGCACGACTTACTACTAACTGCCAGATCTCTCCAGTCACATGGTGGATCTCTATCACCACCTGCTTGTCGGAAGTCATACCGATACTATATACATTGATAGATAATGATATACATTGATGTACAGATGCATATCACCACATCCCCCTTCCTTTGGAAGTGTTATCATTTTCAAATATAACTGTGCTTTAAAAAACATGATATGTATGATAACTTTAGACATGTACTGTACAGAATTCATTACAAGTTCAGTCTGTCAGATTACGACTTAATCTGGTTGATCTCCTGAGCACTGGCTGAGTAGGCAATCGTGTTCCACCTTCATTTATAGTTGGTGTTCCTGCTTGTTCTGTATTTATTGCTATGGATGGTTCTCTGATGTGTGTTCTGTATCCTCTTCAAGTGTTTTGGGATTACATACCAACTCTTCTGTTGGACTCAAACTGAAGAGATGTTGAACTTTCAACAGCGCTCTTTGGTTTCTTTGCAAGACTGAGCTGACCTCAGTGATGACGAGAAATGAATATGGACCTGCCTGTTGCAGTACCTGTGCAAGCCTTACCCATCCGTTTGCATTGGCATCCTCCAATCTAACAGTGCCACCTGGATGCAATGGCTGGAGCTTCCTTGCGGCTCACGGTAGCACAATGGTTAGCACTGTTGCTTCACAGTGCCAAGGTCCCAGGTTCGATTCCCGGCTTGGGTCACTGTCTGTGAAGAGTCTGCACGTTCTCCCTGTGTCTGCGTGGGTTTCCTCCGGGCACTCCGGTTTCCTCCACAAGTCCTGAAAGACGTGCTTGTTAGGTGAATTGGACATTCTGAATTCTCCCTCACTGTACCCAAACAGGCACCGGAATGTGGCGACTAGGGGCTTTTCACAGATACTTCATTGCAATGTTCATGTAAGCCTACTTGTGACAATAAAGATTATTATTATCTGCTCCGGTTTCCTTCGGGTGCCCCAGTTTCCTCCCACAAGTTCCGAAAGATGTGCTGTTAGGTAATTTGGACATTCTGAATTCTCCCTGTGTACCTGACCAGGTGCCGGAATGTGGCGACTAGAGTGTTTTCACAATAACTTCATTGTAGTGTTAATGTAAGCCTACTTGTGACAATAATAAAGATTATTATTATTAATATTATTAAAACCCTTTCTGCCTCCTTTTTTAAAGAAGCAGTTTCCGCTTCAGTCCTCGGTCCACAGGGCGAGTTGTAATGGAAGGCAGGGTCGTTCGCTGCGGTCTATTCATTAGCAGCTGTGCTGGTAACAGCCCATTGACAAGCGCCGCCGAGTGATAACTCAAAAGTTCCAGATACATGTCTTCCTGGCTGTCAATGGCTTTTTTTTAGCAGCTGCTTGACAATGTGCACACCTTTTTCTGCTTTGTCGTTTGCCTGGGGATATAAGGGACTTGAAGTAATGTGCTTCATGTCATAATGACGGGCGAACTCAGCCCACTCAGTTTTTCAAACAGGGACCACTGTCAGTCATGACAGTGTTTGGTATGCCTTGCCGGGCAAAAATCTCTTGATCATGTTGGATAACACACCGAGCAGTCGAGTTCACTAACTGTGCCACCTCCGGTTAATTAGAGAAGTAATCAATAATCAAAAGGTAGTCTTTTCCATTGAAGTCAAAAAGATCCATGCTCACCTTCTGCCAAGGAGCTGTGATGATTTCACTCATGTGCATCAGCACTTTGATGTGTTTGCACTGGAACATTTTCACAGTTATCCACCATGACTGCAATGTCTTGGGTGATGCCTGGTCTATAAACTGTATCCCTGGCCCTGTGCTTGCACGTCTCAATGCCTGGGAGCCTTTCATGGAGCTTTTTGAGCATGAGCGGCCTCAAGGAATGCGGAATCACAATCCTGTGCTGTCACAGTAGAAATCCATTCGCCTCACTCAACTCTGTCCTCACATTGTAGTAACCCGAGCAGGAACCCTTAGGCCATCCCTCGTGGAGATTCTTTATTACTTTCTGTAGGACTATGCCCTTGGTTGTTTCTTCCTTTATTAGGCACGACTTCACATCAGAGACTGGAAGAGACACAGCGACATGATTGACATAGACGTGCACATCTTTAATGCCCGTGGCTCGGGAAGGCGTGTCAGCGACAGTGAGATGCTGGCCTGGAGTGGAGATTAGGTCAAAATCATAGCGCTGGAGCAGTGTCTTTCAAACTTTTTTCCCGGGGACCTATTTTTACCAACTGGTCAACCCACACCAGTCGACCTTCACGACACACGCCACCCGACCTTCGCGACACACGCCACCCGACCTTCGCGACACACGCCACCCGACCTTCGCGGCCCACGCCACCCGACCTTCGCGGCCCACACCAGTCGACCTTTGCGGCCCACGCCACCCGACCTTCGCGGCCCACGCCGGCCGACCTTTGCGACCCACACCAGCCAACCTTCTCGACCCCCCATTTTCTCTTACCTTGTTTGCTGCTGACAAACTGGAGGAATCGCAATCGCGCCCAAAGCACGTGATGTCAATGTTCGGGGGGACTGACCTGCTCTCTGCCTCCTTTCAGGCAGGAAGGTTACATAGAATTTTTTAAAAAATCTTCTGCGTCTCCGATTGCGCAAATTTGCAGGCAACAGCCGCAGCAGCCGACTTTTAACCTTCTTTTGTTGTATTCCCAATTCTGGCCTCTTGTGCATTATTTTCTTTGCTCCACAATTTGCGGCTGTACTGTCGGCTACTATTGTCCCAAACTCTGGAAAATCTTCCTTAAACCACTCTGCCTCTTTAGCTTTCTCTCTCTCTCTCACTTCTGTCATAATATACACCAGTATATCATGGTGCAGACACACACTGATGGACACACAGTGGGACCAATCAACACACACAACACCGCAGCCAATCACCAGTGAGAGCACACGCATTGTAAAGACAGGGGGCATCAGAGTTCCTGCTCATTCGAGTAGCAGCTAGCTAGGAGCACAGAGCTCACAGCCTGCAACACAGACATTCACCATGTTCTGAGTGCATCGACTGGTTAGGACAAGGCAAAGCTCTTTAGTTAAAGATAGTATCGTATTTACCCACAGTTCAAGTATGTTTAAATAGTTAACTTTTTAATAAAATAGTGTTGCACTACTTCAAGTGTTGGTGACCTGTATGTGATCCAGAACACCCAACACATCATGATACCAGGGGTGGATGCATACTAGCACTTCTTAGACCTACCTACAAGTGATCTGCCTTCTGCCAGCATTCCGTCATCCTGCAACATGGACAACATCAAACCACCGCCGCCGCTCCGCATCGCCGGCAACCTCGGGGCCAACTGGAAGATTTTCAAACAGCGCTTCCAGCTCTACCTCGAAGTCACGGACAGGGAAGGTGCCTCAGACACCAGAAAGATTGCTCTTCTCCTCTCCACGTCCGGGGACCATGCCATCCACATTTTCAACTCTCTCACCTTTGCAGATGACGAAGACAAGACGAAGTTCAAGACGGTTCTCCTCAGGTTTGACACTCACTGCAGCGCAGAGGTGAATGAAAGTTTCGAACGCTACGTGTTCCAGCAGCGTTTGCAGGGTAAGGACGAACCTTTCCAATCCTTTCTAATGCACCTCCGCATCCTTGCGCAATCTTGCAGCTACAGGCCCACCTCCGACTCCATGATACGCGACCAGATCGTTTTCGGTGTTCAGTCGGACCCACTACGTCAGCAGCTCTTCAAAGTAAAGCAACTCATCCTAGCGACCGCCATCGAGACCGTGTCCTACATGAAAATGCCACCAGTCGGTACTCCCATATACAAGCGGCTGAAACGGCCCGGCAAGGTCCTCACGAGGCGGAACGGGTCCAAGTGATTGAGCACTTCCAGGGCCTCAGCCTGGATGAGGGCGGCCATTTCGCGTGCTTTTTGCGGACTCCCGCGCTTGTACGCACCAAACGAGATGATGTGGAGGAACGTAATGTGCAGGCACGCACCACGCATGACTGCACCGCGCATGCGCGGCGGCGTAGCGAATGTGCTGATGTAACGACGTGCGGCAACTGTGGCTCTGCCCATTTAAAGCGGCAATGCCCCGCAAAATCTCGACAATGCCTACGATGTGGAAGATTTGGCCACTATGCTGCCTGCTGTCAAGCAGCTCAGCCTGCCAATTCATATCGCTTCAGCCAGGAATGTTCGGGCAATTCAACCCACGGTCACCGAGTCCGATTCCGACCTCCCACACAGCAGTGACACCGAGGACCTGAAGGCGCCTTTTCGAGTCGGTGTCGTAACGAAAAACAGGCTGTCCCCGAAGCAAAGACACCAGCCGCTGTCGGTATACAGCATCGATCCAGACGATGAGTGGTGTGCCACCGTGACGGTCAACCGGTCCCAAATACGATTCCGCCTGGACGCTGGTGCCTCCGACAATCTCATGACGTGGTCTGCTTTCCAAAGCCTTCGTGTCAAACCAACCATTCTTCCATCGGCCTGCCAGCTATTGGACTACAATGGGAACATCGTTCCTGCTACCGGCTCAATCCAACTCGAAGTGACGCACAAGTCACGAAAAGCCATTCTTCCTTTCGAGATCGTTGGCTCCACGAAGGACTCTCTGCTTGGCGCACAGGTGTGCAAGCTGCTAAATCTCTTTCAAAGAGTTCACTCTCTCTCTCCTGATGACACGTCTGCCTTCCAGGATGCTGACCTCAGGGCGCAACTCAACATCATCGACTAGCACCGCGACGTCTTCGGAGGCATGGGCACGCTCCCATATACTTACAAGATCCTACTCAAACAGAACGCCACGCCTGTGGTGCATGCACCTCGCAGAGTCCCAGAACCCCTCAAGGACCGCCTCAAGCAGCAGCTGCAGGACCTCCAAGACCAAGGAATGATCTCCAGAGTTACGGAACCAACCGACTGGGTCAGTTCCATTGTGTGCGTAAAAAAGCCTTCCGGCGAGCTCAGAATCTGCATTGATCCAAAGGATCTGAATCGCAATATAATGAGGGAGCATTACCCAATCCCTAAGCGCGAAGAGATCACATGCGAGATGGCTCGTGCCAAGCTCTTCACCAAACTTGAGACCTCGAAAGGATTCTGGCAAATTCAACTAGACAGATCCAGCAGGAAACTGTGTACCTTTAACACCCCTTTTGGCAGATATTGTTACAACAGGATGCCGTTTGGGATCATATCGGCGCCAGAAGTGTTCCGCAGGATCATGGAACAAATGATGGAAGGCATTGAAGGTGTTCGCATCTATGTCGACGACATAATCATTTGGTCCACCACCCCGCAGGAGCATGTCAGTCGCCTCCAGAACGTGTTCAAACGCGTACGGGAGCAGGGCCTACGCCTCAACAGAGCCAAATGCTCCTTCGGCCAGACAGAACTCAAGTTCCGAGGGGACCACATCGAACATTACAGCGCAGTACAGGCCCTTCGGCCCTCGATGTTGCGCCGACCTGTGAAACCACTCTAAAGCCCATCTACACTATTCCCTTATTGTCCATATGTCTATCCAATGACCATTTGAATGTCCTTAGTGTTGGCGAGTCCAATACTGTTGCAGGCAGGGCATTCCACGCCCTTACTACTCTCTGAGTAAAGAACCTACCTCTGACATCTGTCTTATATCTATCTCCCCTCAATTTAAAGGTATGTCCCCTCGTGCTAGACATCACCATCCGAGGAAAAAGGCTCTCACTGTCCACCCTATCCAATCCTCTGATCATCTTGTATGCCTCAATTAAGTCACCTCTTAACCTTCTTCTCTCTAACGAAAACAGTCTCAAGTCCCTCAGCCTTTCCTCATAAGATCTTCCCTCCATACCAGGCAACATTCTGGTAAATCTCCTCTGCACCCTTTCCAATGCTTCCACATCCTTCCTATAATGCGGCAACCTAAATTGCACGCAATACTACAAATGCGGCCGCACCAGAGTGTTGTATAGCTGCAACATGACCTCATGGCTCCTAAACTCAATCCCTCTACCAATAAAAGCTAACACACCGTACACCTTCTTCACAACCCTCTCAACCTGGGTGGCACCTTTCAGGGATCTATGTACATGGACACCGAGATCTCTCTGCTCATCCACACTGCCAAGAATCTTACCATTAGCCCAGTACTCAGTCTTCCTGTTATTCCTTCCAAAATGATTCACCTCACACTTTTCTGCATTAAACTCCATTTGCCACTTCTCAGCCCAGCGCTGCAGCTTATCTATGTCCCTCTGTAACTTGTAACATCCTTCCGCACTGTCCACAACTCCACCGACTTTAGTGTCATCTGCAAATTTACTCACCCATCCTTCTACGCCCTCCTCCAGGTCATTTATAAAAATGAAAAACAGCAGTGGCCCCAAAACAGACCCTTGTGGTACACCACTAGTAACTGGACTCCAGTCTGAACATTTCCCATCAACCACCACCCTTTGTCTTCTTCCAGCTAGCCAATTTCTGATCCAAACTGCTAAATCACCCTGAATCCCATGCCTCCGTATTTTCTGCAGTAGCCTACCATGGGGAACCTTATCAAACGCTTTACTGAAATCCAAACCACATCAACTGCTTTACCCTCATCCACCTGTTTGGTCACCTTCTCAAAGAACTCTATAAGGTTTGTGAGGCACGACCTACCCTTCATAAAACCGTGTTGACTATCTCTAATCAAATTATTCCTTTCCAGATGTAAACCTTTCCAAGATTTTTCCCACAACAGAAGTAAGGCTCACTGGTCTATAGTTACCGGGGTTATCTCTACTCCCCTTCTTGAACAAGGGGACAACATTTGCTATCCTCCAGTCTTCTGGCACTATTCCTGTAGACAAAGATGACTTAAAGATCAAGGCCAAATGCTCAGCAATCTCCTCCCTAGCTTCCCAGAGAATCATCTCCCAGTTGGGTGTGCGGCCGGATGCAGACAAGGTGGCTGCCATCACAGCCGTGAAAAAGCCAGAGGGCAAGAAGGCGGTCCTCCGATTTCTGGGCATGGTCAACTCCCTCGGGATGTTCATCCACAACCTCGCCTCTCATACCACAGCTCTCAGGAACCTGGTCAGGAAGACGACAGACCTCCAATGGCTTCCTGCCCATGAGCGCGAATGGAGAGAACTTAAAACCAAACTCACCACGGCCCCAGTATTGGCCTTTTTTGATCCAGCGAAAGAGACAAAAATTTTGACCGATGCCAGCCAATCTGGCATTGGGGCAGTGCTCCTGCAACACGATGAGGCCTCATCATGAGCCCCCGTTGCATATGCGTCACGCGTCATGACCCCCACGGAACAACCGCTACGTGCAGATAGAAAAGGAGTGCCTGGGTCTGTTGACCGGTGTCGTCAAGTTCATGATTATGTGTACGGCCTTCCCCAATTCACTGCCGAGACCAACCATCGCCTGCTGGTCAATATGATACAAAAAGACTTGAACGACATGACGCCTTGCCTCCAGCGCATTCTGCTCAAACTCCGGCGATACGACTTCCAGCTCGTATACACCCCGGGCAAAGACATGATCATAGCCGACGCTCTGTCCAGGGCAGTCAACACCCCGTGTGACCCAGCGGGATTCGTCTGCCAGGTTGACGCCCATGTGGCCTTCGTGGCCTCCAATCTACCAGCCACGGATGAACGCCTCGTCAAAATCCGCCGCGAGACTGCGGCTGACTCCCTGCTACAGCGTGTCATGCGCCACATGACGGATGGGTGGCTCAAGGGCCAATACCCACAGTTCTACAACATCAGAGACGATCTGGCGGTAGTCGATGGTGTCCTCCTGAAGCTGGACCGCATTGTTATCCCGCACAGCATGCGCCAGCTTGTCTTGGAACAGCTATATGAGGGCCATCTTGGCGTGGAGAAGTGCCGCCGACAGGCCCGAGAGGCGGTCTACTGGCCCAGCATCAATGACGACATCGCCAACACAGTGCTCAACTGTCCCACCTGTCAGCGGTTCCAGGCGACCCAACCATGTGAGACCCTTCAGCCCCACGAGTTGGTCACGTCCTCTTGGTCCAAGGTCGGCATCGACCTGTTCCACGCACTGGGCAGGGACTATGTTCTGATTGTAGACTATTTTTCAAACTACCCGGAGGTGGTACGTTTGCACAACATCACATCGTCTGCAGTCATCCGTGATCGTCACGGCATCCCACTCACTGTGATGTCGGACAATGGCCCCTGCTTCGCAAGCCAGGAATGGTCCAACTTTGCCAGGAGGTACAACTTTGTGCATGTGACATCCAGTCCCCTGTACCCCCAATCCAACGGCAAAGCGGAGAAGGGCGTCCACATAGTCAAACGGCTCCTCTGCAAGGCTGCCGATGCGGGATCCGACTTCTACCTCACCCTGCTGGCCTATCGCTCTGCCCCATTGTCCACTGGCCTGTCGCTAGCCCAGCTGCTCATGGGTTGCACCCTGAGGACGACGGTGCCATCCATTCACGTCCCAGATCTTGACCACGTTCCGGTCCTTCGCCGGATACAGCTGTCTCGTGCACAGCACAAGGCGGCTCATGACTCCCGTGCAGCTGATCTCCCTGCTCTGGCTCCAGATGGCAATGTCCGCATCCATCTTCCGGATGGTGGCTGGTCTGCAACTGCTGTGGTTCTTTGGCAGGATCTCCCAGCTCGATCCTGGATCGTCTACCGGATGGTTCCATTCTGCACTGTAATTGACGTGCCCTTCGTCTCGTTCCGCGCTCGCTACGTGATCCTCCGCCATTGCCACGCCCTCCTGTTGTCCCTGACCTGGACTATGCAGAGATTCCGGTTACTCTGCAACCTCCTCAATCTGACACAGTCCAGCCCGCTCCTCAGCCGGTGGCTCCTGACCCACCCCTGAGGCGGTCAACCAGAATTTGTCGCCCACGTCAGAGACTTAATTTGTGAACTTTGTGCACTAATGGACTCTCTGGTCTGTTCTGTTCTTCCATTTAATCGTTCAAGTGATTTGTATATAGTGTTCATCTCGTTATTTGTGTGACACACTGTTTTTTCTGCACCAGGTACCTTCCCATATAAATAGCTTAGTTTTATGTACATAGTCCTGTAAATATTTCACGCACACGTAGTCAGGAACATTCACCACACACTATTTATTGTCATGCAGGCACATTTTTTCTATAAAAGGGGGATGTCATAATATACACCAGAATATCATGCCGCAGACACACACTGATGGACACACAGTGGGACCAATCAACATACACAACACCGCAGCCAATCACCAGTGATAGCACACGCACTATAAAGACAGGGGACATCAGAGTTCCCGCTCATTCGAGTAGCAGCTAGCTAGGAGCACAGAGCTCACAGCCTGCAACACAGACATTCACCATGTGCTGAGTGCATCAACTGGTTAGGACAAGGCAAAGGTCTTTAGTTGAAGCTAGTATCGTATTTACCCACAGTTCAAGTATGTTTAAATTGTTAACCTTTTAATAAAATAGTGTTGCACTACTTCAAGTGTTGGTGACCTGTATGTGATCCAGAACACCCAACACATCAACTTCCTTTAAGCCTCTCCGTCTGTCGCGGCCCTCCCGATTGCGCACATTCGCACGCAACAGTCGGCTTTTAACAATGCCGGCTGTGAGTGGCCTTCAAAGAGGCTGTGACCACATTAAAAAAATGCGGCTGCACTTCGCATGCGTGCCCGCTCATCGGTGCGCATGCGCAAACATCTGCGCATACACACCGATGAACGGGCACACATGCGCAGTGCGGGCACATTTATGTTGAATGGTCGCGGCCTTCTTGAAGGCCGCTCGCAGCCGGAATTGTTAAAAGCCGGCAGCTGTGGCTGTTGCGTGTGAATGTGCAGAATCGGGAGCACCGTGACGGATGGCTCCACGACCCTCCCAATACCCGCCAGCGACCCACCTGCGGGTCGCGACGCTGACTTTGAAAATGTCTGTGCTAGAGCTTCATCATCAAACGCTGGATCCTCGGGGACATTTCGCATAAGTTCTGATGTACAATGGAGACGAGTGGTCAGTCTCCACAAGAAGACCATACACATGATGGTGGAACTTGTACAAACCATTGACTAACCCAAGGCATTCTTTTTCAATCTGCGCTCTGCCGTTCACGTACCACATCCATTTGAAGGAGAATGCGAAGCCAGTTGTACAGGCGCCGAGGAGTGTACCTGCTCCACTGAAGGACAAACTGCAGGCTGAGTTGGACAGAATGATGTCTCTAGGAGTTATCAAACGCATAGAGGAACCTACCGACTGGGTTAACGCTATGGTTTGCGTTGAAAAGCAGAACAATGCCCTATGGATATGCATGGACCCCAAAGGCCTGACATTAACATCAACAGAAAGCACTACAAGATTCCGAAGAGGGAGGAGATCACCTGCTAGATAGCTGGAGTGACATGTTTCAGCAAGCTGGACGCATCACAAGGCTTCTGTCAGCTCAAGCTGGACAAATCGAGCACAAACTTGTGCACGTTTAACATACCCTTTGGGCGCTATTGTTTCCTGAAGATGCCATTCGCCATTATATCTGCATCAGAGATCTTCCAACGTGCCATGGAGCACATAGTCAAATGGTTACCAGGCGCCGGGTCTATGTGAATGACATAATAATCTGGGGGTCAACACGCGACAAGCATGGCCGAAGGCTTCTCAGCGTCTTACAAAGGATAAAGAAAAATGTTCTGAAGCTTAATAAAGCAAAATGTCAAATTGGGGTTGACAGCATCACCTTCTTGGGGGACAATCTCGCTGCCCAAGGTGTGCAGCCGGATAATGAGAAGATAAAGACTATTTTGATGATGCCACGACCCACAGATAAAAAAGGCATCCTACAGATACTAGGGATGATCAACTTTGTTGGCAAGCTTATTCCCACCCTGGCATCTAAAACCTCTCACCTCTGAGATATGATAAAAAAGGACGTAGTGTTTCAATGGTCTCCCAGACATGAGCAGGAGTGGCCAGCATTACGCATTTCGTTGACTACAGCACCAGTGCTAGCGTTTTTTGATCCTCCCAAAGAGACCAAAATTTCAACTGATATGTCTAAGGATGGCTTAAGAGCAGTGTTACTGCAGCAGAGTGCCGACGACAACTGGCTGCCTGTGGCATACACATCCAGAGCAATGTCAGAGATGGAGTGCAGATATGCGCAGATTGAAAAAGAATGCCTTGGGTTAGTCAATGGTTTGTACAAGTTCCACCATCATGTGTATGGTCTTCTTGTGGAGACTGACCACTCGTCTCCATTGTACATCAGAACAATGCAGAGTGAAATATCTCTGGAAAGTCCTTTATTTTAGATTCTACGGATGCATGTTGGCGGGGTGCCATGCTTTCTGCAGCGTACACCCGCTTAACGAGTCCAAGCTTTTCACATGCTTCCACTCCTATGAGTGATTTGCACCCTGTCTCCACGATGGAAAATGTAATCATGCAATTCTGTCTTTAACAGTTACTGCGAGCTCACAAGCTCCTAACGTTGTGATTTGATGACCATTATAGTCCTTCAGTAGCCCTGACCAACGAATCATTTTCAGCTTAATCTTTAGCGCTTTGAATGCTCACAAAGTGATAAGGTTGACCCTCACTCCCCTGTCGAGCTTACATTTTTTTTTAGTGTGCCATTAACCATCAACGGGATCGTCCATCTATCTTCTATTGTATTCACATCCACATCACTATGGCTGCAAATGGTAAGGAAAATTTGCCGTTGTGGCTGTTCGGACTACTCATGTCCTGAGTCAAAATCATATCCACAGCAGCCAGGTCGTTGATGCATGTCTCATTAATTAAGTTAACTGGACCTGTTTGATCCACTGTTGGATGTGAGAGACATCACCGAGCAAAGTGATTTGTTCTTCCACACTTGTAACACACCTTTGCAAATGTGGGACATCGCCGTGGCAAATGTCGATTGCCGCATTGCTGGCACAAAATGGCGGATCCAGTCGGCCGCTCAAAATGACCACACACACTGCAACCACGGTTCTTTTTAAACTGCATCACAGTGCTTATGGCGCTGGCATCTTCTGCCACTATTGGCGTGAAAATGTTTCAGATTGAGCACACTAATCTGCTGTGCAGCTAACTCGCAGGCACAATAAATATTGGCAGCATTTTCTAGTTGAAGCACATCTTCCTGTAATAATCTCTCAAGTACCTTAATAATAATAATAATTATTATTATTATTGTCACAAGTAGGCTTACATTAACACTGCAATGAGTTACTGTGAAAAGCCCCTAGTCGCCACATTCTGGCGCCTGTTCGGGTACACTGAGGTAGAATTCAGAATGTCCAAATTACCTAACAGCACGTCTTCCAGGACTTGTGGGAGGAAACCGGAGCACCCGGAGGAAACCCACGCAGACACAGGGAGAACGCGCTGACTCCGCACAGACAGTCACCCAAGCCGGGAATTGAACCTGGGACCCTGTCGGAAGTCACCGGGAGCAGGTGTCCTCCTCTTCCATGGGGTGCCAAGTCCACGAGGCCCAGGCACAGGTGCCGCACTGTCTCTTTGTTGAGATGAAGTCCTGTGACACATGCTGCCCATCATCTCCTCGAAAGACCAACGACGCCTGTACATCTTTGGCCATTGCTGGCATCCCATTGGGTTTCTGCTCAGCCTGAGGGATAGACAGGTCCCCTGCATCGACGTTGCTGCCTTCTCCGGCGTCTGGCCGCCTGGGTTGCCATCAGCATCATGAGGGCATCTTCTGCAGGACGGACACCATCATTTATTTTGGTCTCTGTAAGGAATTGGAGAAGGGGATAGACAGTTAGGGCTTCCACCTCGTGACCTAAAATCTCCCAGGTTTCCCCCACCATTACATGATGCACCTTCTCTCAGAGTGCCATCCAGCGAGCCAGTTATGCTGTAAAACCTCGCCCTGCACACTCGCCCCCAGCCATAGCAGGTATGCCTGGATCCAGACTCCAGACCTCTGCTGGGGTCATGAGGGAGACCATGTTTAGGTGCCTTCCCCTGATTCACACATTCACCCTTTGGTCGCGGGGATATCCCTACTGCTGAAGCCCATTCTTGAGTGTTTGATGTTGGCTGCTATGTACTGACACTTAGAGGATAGGCAAACTGTTCAGGCTTCAAAGCTTGATTGAAATGTGACGCAATAATCATCACCTGAGACATGGCACGTGTACCAACGGGAAGCCACTTGAGAATATTTTGTTTACTAAGCTGTCAACAGTGCCAGTATTTAAAAAGACGAAAACCATTTACTTAATAGTCTATATAATCACACCAATAATTAATCAACAAGGAATACACATAAGTACCTTTTCACTACAGAATATCGGTACAATAGTTTATTTGTACAAAGAAAACTAAACACACTGTATCATCATGCAGGTCCTCAACCAAATGAAGGATTCTTGCCATTGCATCAATTTATCTATCAGTCTTTGGCCATGAGCCTCCGATGCACAGGCCTTCTGATATGGTTTAAATTAATCGGAACCAAAGCTCGGTGTCCATATGTTCCACCGGCATTCAAGATGCAAGAAAACAGCCTCGATGTACAACGATCAGGTTGTTCATTCAGATCAATACGCCTCTCTCTCCCCCTCCTGCAAATTGCAATACCCACTGCAATTCGCATCCGACCGCAACAGGTCCACAGCAGATGCCATCTCCCTGGCCCGAGACTCATCCCTAGAGCATCTCGACAACAAGGACTCCTACATCAGACTCCTATTTATTGACTACCGCTCCACCTTCAACACCATAATCCCAGCCAAGCTCATATCAAAGCTCTAAAACCTCGGACTTGGCTCCTCACTCTGCAACTGGATCCTCGACTTTCTGACCCACAGACCACAATCAGTAAGAATAAACAACAACAGCTCCTCCACAATAGTCCTCAATACCAGGACCCCGCAAGGCTGCGTACTTAGCCCCCTACTATACTCTCTGTACACACACGACTATGTGGCAAAATCTGGTTCCAACTCCATCTACAAGTTTGCTGACGATACGACCATTGTGGGCCGGATCTCGAATAACGATGAGTCAGAATACAGGAGGGAGATAGAGAACCTAGTGGAGTGGTGCAGCGACAACAATCTCTCCCTCAATGCCAGCAAAACTAAAGAGCTGGTCATTGACTTCCGGAAGCAAAGTACTGTACACACCCCTGTCAGCATCAACGGGGCCGAGGTGGAGATGGTTAGCAGCTTCAAATTCCTAGGGGTACACTCCAAAAATCTGTCCTGGTCCACCCACGTTGATGCTACCACCAAGAAAGCACAAAAGTGTCTATACTTCCTCAGGAAACTAAGAAAATTTGGCATGTCCACTCTAACCAACTTTTACAGATGCACCATAGAAAGCACCCTATCGGGCTGCATCACAGCCTGCTATGGCAACTGCTCGGCCCAGGACCGCAAGAAACCACAGAGAGTCGTGAACACCGCCCAGTCCATCACACAAACCTGCCTCCCATCCATTGACTCCATCTACACCTCCCGCTGCCTGGGGAAAGTGGGCAGCATAATCAAAGATCCCTCCCACCCGGCTTACTCACTCTTCCAACTTCTCCCATCGGGCAGGAGATACAGAAGTCTGAGAACACGCACGAACAGACTCAAAAACAGCTTCTTCCCCGCTGTTACCAGACTCCTAAACGACCCTGTTATGGACTGACTTCATTAACACTACACCCTGTATGCTTCATCCGATGCCAGTGTTATGTAGTTACATTGTATATGTTGTGTTGCCCTATTATGTATTTTCTTTTATTTCCTTTTCTTTTCCTGTACTTAATGATCTGTTGAGCTGCTCACAGAAAAATACTTTTCACTGTACCTCGGTACACGTGACAATAAACAAATCTAAATCCAATCCAATTCTGCAGTTCCCAGCAGTAGACTCTTCAGCAGGGGAAAATCACACCAACACAGAGCACACCAGAAGACAGAAAGAGCTCTTCTTCCCCCTCTCCAGTGCTGGCAGCAGGTCATCTTACATCCTCCGGTTCCTTACTCCGGGCCACAAAAGCAAAGGTGTGGCAGCGCACAACCACACAGCCTCCAGGCTGCATTCGGATCAATCTGCCTCTCTTTCCACTCCTGTAGCTCCCAGCAATAGACACCACAACAGTGGAAAGTCACACTGAAAAATCACACGGACGCAGAGCACGCCGGAAGAGAGAAAAAGCACCCCTTCCCCTTCTCCAGCAGGTCATCTTACATCCTCCCTTTCCTTACTCCAGGCCACAGAAGCAAAAGACGTGGCAGCAAACAAACACATGGCCTTCAGGTAGTTGCAGCTACCAGAAGGAGCAAACAACCAACACAAGTGGAGGGCACGGTAGCATAGTGGTTAGCACAGTTGCTTCACAGCTCCAGGGTGCCAAGTTCAATTCCCGGCTTGGGTCACTGTCTGTGCGGAGTTTGCACTTTCTTCCCATGTCTGCGTGGGTTTCCTCCGGGTGTTCCGGTTTCCTCCCACAGTCCAAAAAATGTGCAGGTTAGGTGGATTGGCCATGCTAAATTGCCCTTCGTGTCCAAAAAAAAAGGTTGGGTTGGGTGGGGTTATTGGGATAGGGTGGGGTTGTGGGCTTCAGTAGGGTGCTCTTTCTAAGGGCTGGTGCAGACTTGATGGCCGAATAGCCTCCTTCTGCACTGTAAATTTTATGATTCTATGAACCTGCAGCACCACTTGAGAGCTGTTAAATGCTCTCACAACTAACAAGTCCAATTCCTCATTAGCAATAGCCTGCAGCTGTGAAGCTAGAGGCTGCTCACAGCCAAAGGGATTTAAAGTGATACTCAGCATATAACCAAGAACATGACTCTGTCCTGGGGGTGTTTGGCAGGACAGACAGGCAGCAGCTGTAGTTGGTCCTCTTCTGGGTATCCACAATATTTTACGAAAGCTTGAAGGCCTCACTGACAAAAAGCCCCTCACCTCCCCCCCCCGCACCCCGACCCAGGAGCAACCCCTGACCTGGAATTCTTCATCCCCCTGACCAAACCCAACCCCCCTGTGGGGACCCCCCTACCCTTAAGCACTGGGGAAGCATCTCCAGTGCCCATGAGCTGCACGTTGAAAATGGAAATGGCTATTCATCTCCTCAGTTCCCCTCAGCGGCCATTGTGCCAGCTTTACGTTTTTAAAAAGGAGCTCTAAACAACGTCAGTGTGATTTCTCGCTGGGGAGTCTGTTAATTCCTGGGAGGCAGTTACCTTTGCCTTCAATGTGGCTACTGAGATGAAATTAATGCAAATTGATGTTAATGATATGCTTGCCGTATTTGAGTGAGATCTGAAATTCACCATCGGAAGCGGGCCGGTTAGATGCCAAACTGATTTGTGCCCGGCGTAAATCTCCATTTTGGCCTTTCATGCTATATAACTGGAGTGCCCAGACTTGCATCGAGTGCAACTTGTATTGTAGATGAGCACCAGCAGGCATTTTGGGGACTGCTTTATAACTCTCAACAAATATTTTTCATTGCGGAACAAAGGCTCGGTGAGAAGGTTGCACCATCTGTGGGTAACTAAGGAAGTTTATGATGGGATCAAATTGAAAGAAAAAACAAACAAATTAGTGAAGATTAATGATAGACCAGAAGATGTAGTCAACCAGCCAAGGGTGACAAAAAAAAATAATAAAGAAGAAGAAAATAAATGATAAGAGTAAAGTACACTCTTATTCTGAGACCACGTCCCTTTGTCCTAGATTCCACCATGAAAGGAAACATCCTCTCAACAGCTAACCTGTCAAACTCCTTCAGAATCTTACAGGTTTCAATCAAATTACCTCTCATTTTTTAAAAGTAATTCTTCGGAGTATAGGTTCAACCTGCTCAAAGCTTCCTTATGAGACATTCCCTTCATTCCAGGAATCAACCTAGTGAACCTTCTCTCTATGTCTCCAATGCAAGAATGTCCCTCCTTAGAAAGCAACCCAAAACTGTACACAGTCCTGCAGGTGCAGCCTTACCAATGCACTATACAGTTACAGCAAGATGTTCCTACTTTTTGGGACACCCATTGAGGAGGAGGAGCAACAGACAGAGTAGGAGGTATAACCCCAAACTGCAGTGGTGAGGTTGGAAATGGCATTAGACACAAAATTAGACTTGCATGTAATAAGGGAATATCAGTGATCATGGGTGATTTTAATTTTCACATAGATTGGGCAAATCAAATTAGCCACAATGTCGTAGAGGAGGAATTCCTGGAGTGTATACGGGATGGTTTTCTTGACCAATATATGGCGGAACCAACTAGAGAGCAGGCCATCTTAAATTGGGTACTGTGTGATGAGAAGGGGATCATTGCCAATGTGGCTGTATGAGACTACTTGGGGATGAGCGACCACAACATGATAGAATTTTTTAGCAAGATGGAGAGTGAAGTAGTTGATTCGGAGACTAGGGTGCTGAATCTTAATAAAGGGAACGATGAAGATATGATGCGCAAGTTGGTCTTGATAGATTGGGGAGAGTTACTTAAAGGGATGACAGTGGATAGACAATGGCAAACATTCAAGGTACGCATGGAGGAACTACAGCAACTGTTCATTCGTGTCTGGCAGAAAAGCAAAGTGGGTAAGAGGGCCAATCCACTGCTTACAAAGGAAATTAGAAATAATATCCGATCCAACGAAGAAGCATACAGATTGGCCAAGAAAAATAATAGGTCTGAGGATTGGGAGCAGTTGAGAATTCATCAAAGAAGGACGAAGGGATTGATTAAGAAGGGGAAAGTACAGTACGAAAGGAAGTTTGCAGGGAACATAAAGACTGCCACTAAGAGTTTCTACAGATGTGTGAAGAGAATGAGATTGGTAAAGAGAATAGTAGGCTCCCTACAGACAGAAACAGGGGAATGCATAATAAGGGACAAAGAAATGGCTGAGCAATTGAATACATACTTTGGTTCTGTCTTCACAAAAGAGGACTCAAATCAGATACCAGAAATGTTGGAGAATGAAAGGTTTAGTGAGAGGGAAGAACTGAGGGAGATCAACATTAGTAGAGAAATGGTGCTGGGAAAATTGATGGGAGAAGGCGGATAAATCCCCAGGGCCTGAGAATCTGCATCCCAGAATGCTTAAGGAGGTGGCTCTGGAAATAGTGGACGCATTGGTGGTCATCTCCCGGATTCTATAGACTCTGGAACTGTCCCTGCAGATTGGAGGGTAGCTCACGTCACTCTGATACTCAAAAAGGGAGGTCGAGAGAAAGCAGGGAATTATAGACCAGTAAGCCGAACATCGGTAGTGGAGAAAATGCTACCATCCAGAAAGGACCTACCATCTGAGGCTCAGCTACCAACAAATTCCCAAGTGGCAGTGTCTCCGAAGGCTATGCCTCACCAGGGAGGTCATTACCAATCAGTGTGCACATTGGAGGGCGGGTTGAGCAGGTGGTGGCCATTCCATACCAGTGACACTGAAGGTCACTGTGACACGGAACATTTGCATTGTTGGATCTTCCCAGGGATGCATTGGAAATATGTGTGAGATCTCAACATCGATGCATCAATGTGGTGACTGATGCCCTGTTCAAGACGGCCAGCAAGTACAACTATTACCACACCAATCTGGATAGGCAAGCTGAGAGAATCATTGGGTTGAGGGTCACTTGGATTCCCCCGAGTGCATGGTGTGGTTAACTGCATGCATGTGGTCACCAAGTTTCCCACACACCAGCCAATGGCCTTCATCAGCAGGAAAATCTTCTGCTCACTCAGTGTACAATCGATCTGCGATCACCAAAATCAGATCTTTCAAGAGTGTGCAGTTTCTAGGAAGCGACTTTGATGCTTACATTCTCCGCCAGTCCCATGTCCTACTACTTCAGGCATGGATACTTGGAGACAAGGGCTACCCATTTAAGAGAGGGCTACACACACCTTTGAGGAACCCATGCATAGATAAAGGAGAAGTACAGCACCTGCCGTGGGTCTTCCTGAGCGGCCATCAAGCATGCCATTGGACTTCTGAAGATGCAATTTTGGTGTCTTGAGCAATCTGGTGGAACCCTGCTGTATGGTCCAGTGAGGGTCTCGCATATCATGGTGGTGTGCTGTGCACTGCACAACCTGGCACTACAGAGGAGGAGAGCACTGAACAATGAGGATCCTGTGGATTGCGATGTCTCCTCTGACAATGTGGAGGATGCTGCAGACATGATGAATGTCCCCATAGGGACCACAAGCAAAATGCATGAGATACCTGCAAAGGAGGCTTGGTAAGTACAAATACGCAGATGCTTCATGTAGCACTTACCAGCAATTAGCTCCACACCAGTGAAGTCTTACCTTTCTGCAGCTCTGCTGTCACTTCCTTCATTTACCATAGTACGAAGTCTTACAACACCAGGTTAAAGTCCAACAGGTTTGTTTCGATGTCACTAGCTTTCGGAGCGCTGCTCCTTCCTCAGGTGAATGAAGAGGTCTGTTCCAGAAACACATATATAGACAAATTCAAAGATGCCAAACAATGCTAGGAATGCGAGCATTAGCAGGTGATTAAATCTTTACAGATCCAGAGATGGGGTAACCCCAGGTTAAAGAGGTGTGAATTGTACCAAGCCAGGACAGTTGGTAGGATTTCGCAGGCCAGATGGTGGGGGATGAATGTAATGCGACATGAATCCCAGGTCCCGGTTGAGGCCGCACTCATGTGTGCGGAACTTGGCTAAAAGTTTCTGCTCGGCGATTCTGCGTTGTCGCGGGTCCTGAAGGCCGCCTTGGAGCACGCTTACCTGGAGATCAGAGGCTGAATGCCCTTGACTGCTGAAGTGTTCCCCGACTGGAAGGGAACATTCCTGCCTGGTGATTGTTGCGTGATGTCCGTTCATTCGTTGTCGCAGCGTCTGCATGGTCTCGCCAATGTACCACGCTTCGGGACATCCTTTCCTGCAGCGTATGAGGTAGACAACGTTGGCCGAGTCGCACGAGTATGTACCGCGTACCTGGTGGGTGGTGCTCTCATGTGTAATAGTGGTATCCATGTCGATGATTTGGCACGTCTTGCAGAGATTGCCATGACAGGGTTGTGTGGTGTCGTGGTCACTGTTCTGAAGACTGGGTAGTTTGCTGCAAACAATGGTTCGTTTGAGGTTGCGCGGTTGTTTGAAGGCAAGTAGTGGGGGTGTGGGGATGACCTTGGCAAGATGTTCACATCGTCATCAATGACGTGTTGAAGGCTGTGAAGAAGATGACGTAGTTTCTCCGCTACGGGGAAGTACTGGACGACGAAGGGTATTCTGTCGGTTGTGTCCCATGTTTGTATTCTGAGGAGGTCGGTCCGTTTTTTCGCTGTGGCGCGTTGGAACTGTCGATCGATAAGTCGAGCGCCATATCCCGTTCGTACGAGGGCATCTTTCAACGTCTGTAGATGTCTGTTACGCTCCTCCTCGTCTGAGCAGATCCTGTGTATACGGAGCACTTGTCCATAGGGGATGGCTTCTTTAATGTGTTTAGGGTGGAAGCTGGAGAAGTGGAGCATCATGAGGTTATCCGTGGGTTTGCGGTAAAGTGAAGTGCTGAGGTGACCGTCCTTGATGGAGACGAGTGTGTCCAAGAATGCAACTGATTTTGGAGAGTAGTCCATGGTGAGTCTGATGGTTGGATGGAACTTATTAATGTAATTGTGTAGTCGTTTCAGTGATTCTTCGCCGTGGGTCCAAAGGAAAAAAATGTCATCGATGTATCTGGTGTATAACGTCGGTTGAAGGTCCTGTGCGGTGAGTAGGTCCTGTTCAAACTTGTGCATGAAGATGTTGGCGTATTGGGGTGCGAATATGGTCCCCATGGCTGTTCCGTGCGTCTGGATGAAGAACTTGTTGTCGAAGGTGAAGACGTTGTGATCCAGAATGAAGCGGATGAGTTGCAGAATTGCGTCTGGAGATTGGCAGTTGTTGGTGTTGAGTACTGAGGCTGTTGCAGCAATGCCGTCGTCATGGGGGATGCTGGTGTAGAGTGCCGAGACGTCCATTGTGACGAGGAATGTTCCTGGTTCAACTGGTCCATGGGTGCTGAGTTTCTGTAGGAAGTCCGTCGTGTCGCGACAGAAGCTGGGTGTACCTTGTACGATGGGTTTCAAGATGCCCTCGATGTAGCCAGAGAGGTTCTCACACAGGGTCCCATTGCCTGAAACGATAGGGCGGCCTGGTGTGTTGGCCTTATGTATTTTCGGGAGGCAGTAGAGATCTCCAATGCGGGGAGTACGTGGGATGAGAGCACATAGGGTGCTCTGAAGATCTGGATCCAAGGTCTTGATCAGTCTGTTAAGTTGGCGGATGTGTTCCTTGGTCGGATCTGCGGGTAACTGTCTGTAGTGTTCTTGGTTGTTCAGTTGTCGGTATACTTCTTTGCAGTAGTCCGTTCTGTTCAGTACAACAGTGGCCCCCCCTTTGTCTGCTGGTTTGATGACGATGCTGCGGTTGGTCTTGAGAGCGCGGATGGCATTGCGTTGTGCTTGGGTGACGTTCGGGGCTGTCTTGTGAATGCGACTGATGAATCTGGCATTGACGCGACTCCTGACGGCTTGAGCATACATGTCGAGTCTAAGGCAGCGGCCTTCCGGAGGGGTTCAATTCGACTCTTTCCTCTTCGGTTGCCGCACCGCAGATCTCTCGGTCTGCTGTTCCGGTTCATTGGTAGTCTGCTTGGGTTCTCTGTTGGCCTCTTGGGGTCTGTGGAAGAATTCCCGGAGCCTCATTCGCCTGATGAATTCCTCCGTGTCTGCCGCGAGACTGATGGGGTCCATTTTGGTGGTGGTGCAGAAATTAAGCCCTCTGCTGAGGACTTCGATTTTGTCTGGTTGAAGGGTGTAGTCCGACAAGTTGACAATAGATTTCCCTGTATTGTTTTCTACTGTGACACCGGGGGTGGCTTGGTTGCTGCCGGTGGTGATGCCAAGTTTCTCAAGCTTTCTGTTCTTGGTATGCATATAGGTGGCATAGTATTGTTGTCTCATCTGTTTGGCGGTGTTCCGCAGCTGGTCTGCTGCGTCCTGAGCGCAAGTTGAGAATATGGCCTCTATCTTGGTTTCCAGGTTGCGTCGTCTGCTGTAGAGCTGGCGGACGAGGTGGTTGAGGAGCGTGAGAGAGGTGCGACGGCAGAGTTTCTCAGCGAAGTCTGTGTTGTAGGTCGACTTGAGTGGGTTTGTGATCTGTAGCCCTTTCGGGATCTTGTCTGCTTTCTTGCATCTTTGTAGAAACTTAATGTCAGTGTCTATATGCGCGATCTTCCTGGAGATCCTCTCCACTTTGAACCGGCCGTTTGCGGTGTAAATGGTAGCCATGATGTGGAGATGCCGGCGTTGGACTGGGGTGAGCACAGTACGAAGTCTTACAACACCAGGTTAAAGTCCAACAGGTTTGTTTCGATGTCACTAGCTTTCGAAGCGCTGCTCCGCGCTCAGGACGCGCGACAACGCAGAATCGCCGAGCATAAACTTATAGCCAAGTTCCGCACACATGAGTGCGGCCTCAACCGGGACCTGGGATTCATGTTGCATTACATTCATCCCCCACCATCTGGCCTGCGAAATCCTACCAACTGTCCTGGCTTGGTACAATTCACACCTCTTTAACCTGGGGTTACCCCATCTCTGGATCTGTAAAGATTTAATCACCTGCTAATGCTCGCATTCCTAGCATTGTTTGGCATCTTTGAATTTGTCTATATATGTGTTTCTGGAACAGACCTCTTCATTCACCTGAGGCAGGAGCAGCGCTCCGAAAGCTAGTGACATCGAAACAAACCTGTTGGACTTTAACCTGGTGTTGTAAGACTTCGTACTGTGCTCACCCCAGTCCAACGCCGGCATCTCCACTTCATTTACCATGCCATTGCATGCATCCGCAACTTCCATATTAGCACTTCTGATACGTCTTCCTTCTTTCTCAGCCAAAGACTGCCGCCTCACATGAAAGTGTCTTCCATCATGTCCATCCCATATAACACATTTCTGTTCTCTCTCCTTCCACTCCCTCCCACAACCATGATAGGTTTCCACTTGTCCTCCTCTTCCAGGCATCTGACTCCGACTTCAACAGATTATCATTCATCATTTTGAATTTGATGCCATTGCTAAAGACAATCTTTCAGCATTCTGAAGGGACTGTTCACTCTGCGATAACCTGATCCACTTCATAGTCACCCCAACGCCCTCTGCCTTCCCTCTGGCACTTTTTGATGCAAGCGCAGATGCAAAACTACCCCTTTTACTTCCTCCCTTCTCACCGCCCAAGGCCCCTGACAATCTTTCCACGTGAAACCGTGATTTACTTGAACTTCTTTCAAATGAGTATATTGTAGTTGCTGCTAATGTGCAGTCACCTCCACATTGGGCACATCATCATTGAGCTCCTTTTTAAAATTGCCTTTGTTGCTTCAAAACAGTAGAGTGACTGCTGCTGAGCTATGTTAAACTGACAGTGGCACGAGGCACCAACAGTCTTATCGGAGTATAAGTTAATACAGAAATCTACAAGAACTCTTCCGTGGTAAGAGACTGACGTGTGGGAAAGAAACGATAAAGACAACGGGAGGAATTTTCCGGCTTTTTCCGCCAGTGGATCTTCCCGACCCGTCGAAGATAACCCCTGCTGTGGGTTCCCCGGTGGTGGAGGGTGCAAACGGAAACCCCGTTGACAGCAGCAGGATTGGAAGATTCCCCCGCTGGCAAAGGCCGGGGCCCTCCGCCGCCTAAATACATACCTCCGGGTGGGTGGGGGGGGGGGGAGAGAGAGAGAGAGAGATTCCTGGGAACTTCAGTTACATGGAAGCACTTTAATTCCATTAAAGCAAATATTTTTTTCCCCTCCGGTAACTGATGCCACAAACAAGAGTGCAACAAAGCCCTTAGTCTTGAAGCATTTCAATTTTGGGAAAGGATTCCAGAATTTACTGTATGATTTCTATAGTGCTGGCAGAAGCAATTACACCAGAAATATTGGCTGGATTTTGCACCCATGTTTGCGGTGGATGCAAACAATGACATGAGTGCGAAATCCCACGGGAGGCCCAAAGTGAGATCTTGCTGATGAGATCTCATGACATGATCGCCCACACCACCCACCATTGATGTAATGTGGTTTCCACCCAGCAAGGTCGAGATTTTAAATGCATTGACATTTAATTATAGGGCTTCGCCGCTGTATTGTGCCGCACATTGGGATGGCATGCCAGCGATGTTTACAACAATTTTTTAAAAATGTGAATCAGGCAAAAGGAACCCACCAGTGGTGCATAGGTAAGTATGGGCGGGAGAGAAACATGCCTGGGAAGAACCCTGACACTGTCCCCTAATACTGCCCAGTCACAGCCCCTGGCACAGCCCTGGCACTCAGGCACTTCCACCTGTCACTACCCCTTGTCACTGCACCCTGGCACGGTCTGCTGACACTGACCCCTGACATCCAAACACTGCCCCCGGTGCCCTGCTCTTGACCCCAGCACCCTGGCACTATGCCTGGCACTGCATCCTGACACTGCCTGGGAACATTCCCTCGCACTGCCCCTTGGTGCAGGCCACTAACACCCTGCCACTTCCCCTGGTACACTGGCACAGCACCTGGCACTATCCCTTGGCACTGCAGCCATGCACTGCCCCATGACACCCTGCAGCAGTGCAGGCACAGTGGAAGGATGCCAGGGCAGTGCCAAGGGGAAGCACCAGGGTTTTAGGGTCAATGCCAGAGAGTGCCAGTGCCCTAGGCACTGCCAGATGGGGTGTTGCTTTGGAGAGCTCCATGAGAGGTGTTCTCCATGCTTATGGGGGATTGGAGGATTGCTTATGTGCTTGTGGGGGGGATCACTGCGTGCGTGGGTGAAGAGGTGCCTCATTTTTTTATTAATCCCGCCCCCATTGTTGCTGGATTTTTCAGGCCCTGCCTGATATATTACTTTACGTAATATATATATTACTCTTTGAACCAGCCGAGTTGATGAAATAAACAATAGTTTTCTTTTAAAGATGAACTAAATTAATGAGTAATATAAATAATATTCTGTGAGTCCTTTGTACTTAACACTCAACTAATAAAATAAATAAAATACGGTAAAGATAACTTACTAACTATACAATGTAATAATGAAATAACTTATAACTTCTCTCTCTAGCTAGTCTATGTCTTGTCTTTCACTCTCCTGAAGCACACTCTCTCAGAAAGAGCGGGAAAGTCTTTCCTATACCATCTGATAGTGAGACATCTGGTGTTGAAATGACTGTACTACATTTACATACATTGATCATGTATATTAATATACAGAGGTCACTACACCGCCCACCAGCGTGATGGAATGGGACATGCCTCCAGCATTGTTTTCTTCAAACTGCTGGACAATATTGCGAGACAAGCCAACTGTGCAGCTGGCAAGTTGTACACAGCTTTTGCCACTTGGTCCAGCTCTTGTAAGAAAAACAGGAAAATTACACTCACCATTCAAACTCAGTGGGTGGGATTGTCTGGCCGTTCCTGCCTATGGGATCTTCCAGAGCCGCTGAGAGTGAACCCTTGCCATGGGTTCCCTGGTGGAGGGTGCAAACAACTGGAAACTTTGTTGACAGAGGCGGAACTGTATGATCCCGCCACCGGTCAATGGCAGGCCACCTCTGTCGCTGCAAAAGATGTCACATGGGTGCGGGGAAAACCCCGCCCATTGCCTTTGATCTCAGTCTAGGAGACTTGTTGCATTTTCAGCTGAGACCACAGTCCTTAATCATGGAAAACACACTTTACCAAAACTAAAACGGTGTTGAAAAGGACATTGGTGCAGCCAACTGTTTGGCTCATATTATGCTTCGGAAACTTTGATTTGAAACAGAAAATACCACTCTCAAGGTCTATGCTTACTTCAGAATTTTTCATAGAATCATAGAATTTACAGTGCTGAAGGAGGCCATTCGGTCAATCAAGTCTGCACCTGTCCTTGTAACGAGCACTCCACTTTGGCCCACGCCTCCACCCTACCCCCGTAACCCAGTCTAACATTTTTGGACACCAAGGGGCAATCCACCTAACCTGCACATCTTTGGACTGTGGGAGGAAACCGGAGCACCCGGAGGAAACCCACGCAGGCACGAGGAGAACGTGCAGACTCCACACAGACAATCACCCGAGGCCGGAATTGAACCCGGGTCCCTGGAGCTAACCACTGTGCCACTGTGTCGGCCGGCGAGCAGAACAGCAATTAATGGAGTTCTGACACTTTGTTGTAATGGAGGAGTGTAATCTACTGAGGCACAAGGTGGCTTTTCCTGCAGACCGCTTTTGAGAGATCGCTGACATGCTGGAAACCTCTGACAAGTGACTTGCAGAGTGTCGGTGAAGAAAAGTGTCCCAAAGCATTATGGAGCTGTTTCAGGGACCTGGCAGGGGTGGCGGGTGCTTAGCCAACAAAGTGGCTGAGCTTAGTTTGGCTTTCTCAGCAAGTTCTGAAGCTATTCATGGACTGGATTGAAGCTTCAGAGTCCAAGCTCTTCAGTGTCCTCTCCATGTATGAGCTGACGTGTGACAAGAAAAGGAATCTCGAAGGAAGAGTTTGGGACAAGTTTTTTTGTGTTCACAGTGAATGGCAGACTGAAATGTTTAAAACCAGATGTGGCAGAAAAATGTGAGGGAGACTTTTTAATTTTATACAAAAGAGTCAAGAAGTACTCGAGTGACTGATGTGACTTGGCCGAAATCAAGCTTCACAACAGAATGTCCAAATTCGCCCTTGCCAATGCTTGTTCTTCGAATAATCGTTTTATTGTGTTCAAACATGAAGAGATTGACATGGATGTGTTGTAGAAAGAATTTGGCATTTCGAAAGAGCGTTGAATCCTCCCCCTGAGATGAAGCTTTGCCAGATGACTGAGCAGAATTACCTGAAACTTAACAGCAAATTCCAGATGGAAAAAATTACAAACTTAAAGAAAATCAGCTTCTGTACATTTGTTGTAAAGGTGTTGGTTACAGAAGGTGTGTATAGAATCCCTACAGTGCAGAAGGAGGCCAATTGGTCCATCAAGTCTTCACTGACCCTCCAAAGGAGCACTCTAAGGCCACTCGCCCACCCTATTCCCGTAACCCCATGCATTGATCATGTCCAATCCACCTAACCTACACATCTTTGGACACAAAGGGGCAATTTAGCATAGCCAATCAACCTGACCTGCACATCTTTGCACTGTGGGAGGAAACCGGAGCACCCGGAGGAAACCCACACAGTCACAGGCGAACATGAAAATTCCACACTGTCACCCAAGATCAGAATCGAACCCAGGGCCCTGGCACGGTGAGGCAACAGTGCTAACTACTGTACCACCATGCTGCCCTTTCCGTTAAAGAAGTCTGCATCATCTTCCATATATGAACAGCAAGTCTTTATTAACTACTCATAATTCTATATAAACGTAAAGTAGAGGGTGCAGGAAAGGAGTTATCTCCATCGTAGATCTTAGCACATTTCTGGCTAACACCACACTGAGCATAGGTTTGTGACATGTGCCTTCTTACATCACTGTAGGGGTGGTGTTGTACTTAGTCCCATATTAACCCTGTATGTGCCTGACACTTCTGCGACAATATTCTCCATAACATGCAGCAATGCTCATACAGAACGTCTGTTCTCCATGATTATCACCACTTAGAGAAACAAGAGGAAGCGACTGGAAAGGGACACCATGAAAGCAGAACTCCAGAGGAACGCAAAGGTACTCTGAAGTCATGGGTGCATTGGCTTTAACTTGTTGACATTGTTATCAGTTATTATACTATTAGCTATTCTACTGCATGTTCAGTTCAGGGATTGGTTAGCTCAGTTGGCTAGATGACTAATGTGTGATACAGAAAGACGCTAACAGCACGGGTACAATCCATGTACTGGCTGTGGTAGTTGAGCTGACCCTGTCTCTTCACCTTACCCCATGCTTGGGCAGTGTCTACCTGATGGAGAGTGATGCATATGGTCCTTTGGGACCATGGTGAGATGAAAGCGTGTACCTATATTATTTAGCACAGTCACTATTGCTAAAATGTAATGCAGTTGCAGCAGCATTGTTCCATGCTTATTTTAATTAATTATAACAGCAGGCCAGTCAGGCCCTGGCTTGCCTTACAGCCATTTTCGGGTCTGCACATAGCAGGCCTACCTGAGGGCATAGGGCCATGGCTGAGGATACAGTTTGATATCCTATATATCTGGCCCCTGCCACTGGCGACCCTAACTTGGCACCTCTAAAAACTTTTATTGTTTTGATACCTTGGTGGGGGCGCCTCCATTTTGAGGCACCCTCACAATCTCCTCACCACAGAAGTGCCCACCTCTCTGGGTGGGGCTACTGCGGCTCTAGAACTATGATCCTTCGAATTGGGCTGGCAGTGTAGGTAGCCTGCCCACAGCCCTTAAAAAACATTGATCTTGGGCACAATTTAACCACCACATCGTGCCCAGCGCAGATCTGGGTGCATCGGTTAAATGGCAGGAAACGTCGAAATCGAGATTTACGACAGGCGAGGTTAGTTTGCCATTTAACGGACCCGTTCACAATGAATTAACCAGCTCCCAGATGCGAAATCACTTGGGCGTTGTTTAGTACTCCTTTTTAAAAATGAGAAGCTGGCGCAGTGGCCGCTGAAGGGTACTGAGGAGGTGAGTAGCCATTTCCATTTTCCAGCATGCAGCTCAAGGGCACTGGCGCTGCTGCCTCAGTGCTCGGGGGAAGGGGGCATCCCTGAGAGGCTTGGGCTTGGTTGTGGGAGCTCAAGCGTTCCAGATCGGGAACTGCCCCTGAACTGGAAGGTGTGGTGAGGGGCTTTTCATCTGTGAGACCTACAAGTCACCTTTAAATATTGTGGATACCCATAACAGGGGCAACTACAGCTGCAGCCTGTCTGTCCTACTAAACACTTCCTGGAGAGAGCCCTGCTCTTGGTTCTGTGCAGAAGATCACTTTAACTCCCTTTGACTGTGAGCAGCCTCTAGCTTCACAGCTGAAGGTTATTGCGAATAAGGAATTGGTCTTGTCAGTTGTGAGAGCACTTCACAGCTGCAGGTTGTGTTTGCTGCTTGCTCCTGCTGGAGGCTGCAGGTTGTGTTTGCTGCTTGCTCCTGCTGGTGGATGCAGATGCCTGGATGCTGCTATTGCTAGTCCCTTCCTTTTCTGTAGCCGGAAAGAAAGACAGTTTTTTCTAAGATACCCGGGTCCTGGAACACCTGGAACTGGCACGTCACCGCAGGTTAAACATGCTGGAAGTTAGGGATTTTCAACTACACCTTGAACGCCTGTGGAATATGTGGATGTCAGGATTTGGTTCCAATGAGATTGGGCCGTGTGGGAGGGCCTGCACAGCTGTGGCTCCTGGACAGAGAATGGCACTGATACATGCATCAAGTAACAAGCTGATGGGCAAATCATTTCCACGACAAAGTTCAGGACATGGGCAGCATGGTAGCATTGTGGATAGCACAATTGCTTCACAGCTCCAGGGTCCCAGGTTCGATTCCGGCTTGGGTCACTGTCTGTGCGGAGTCTGCACATCCTCCCCGTGTGTGCGTGGGTTTCCTCCGGGTGCTCCGGTTTCCTCCCACAGTCCAAAGATGTGCAGGTTAGGTGGATTGGCCATGATAAATTGCCCTTAGTGTCCAAAATTGCCCTTAGTGTTGGGTGGGGTTACTGGGTTGTGGGGATAGGGAGGAGGTGTTGGCCTTGGGTGAGGTGCTCTTTCCAAGAGTCGGTGCAGACTCGATGGGCCGAATGGCCTCCTTCTGCACTGTAAATTCTATGATAATCTATGATGATAACACAATCTCAGGCTTCTCCTTCATTGCTGTTGAGAAACCTGCGAGGGGTGATACTGTGTGTTTGTTTGTTTTTGTGAACGTGAGATGATATAGCTTTGTATTGCTACCAATGTGAAACGGTGATATTTCCCTATTGTTTAATGGTCAGTGTGATATGTGCAGTTGATTTTCAAATTTTTGTTCCTGTTGACCGTTTAATAAACAAAATATTCTCAAGTGGCTTCTTGTGGGTACACGGGCCATATCTCAGACACTGATTATTGCATCGCATTTCAATCAAACTTTGAACCCTCAGTATCATCTGGCTCTGCCATTGCACCATGCTGTCAACGCCATCAGCAATGCTCTTCAGTGACTGGTCCACGCTCTGCAGTGCCCTGGCAATGTCCACCTGCACCTGAGGCACATCCCTCAGTGACTGGGACATGACGGCGAGGCCCTCAGCCATGGTCATCACAGATTGAACCACGCCTTTGATACCCACCACTCAAGACGCTGACTTTGTGCTGCAAGCTTTCCACTGCGGTTGCTACCCGAGCAATGTTGGCCTCAGTACCACATATTGTTGGTATTATCTCCTGCGCCCGTAGCCTTTGAGACTCTTCAAATTGGCTATGCACTCACTGGAATGTCACTGGCATCCCCTAGTGAATCTCACGGCTGTGTCCTTTCATTTGCATTAGCTCTGGGATAACCTTGTCCAGATGCTCAACACCTGAATGGGCCTCAGTTGAGTCCTGGGATCCAGCAGACCTCTGACTGATGTCTCCCTTGAATGTTCCTGCCTCCACCTGATGTGCATCAGCAACTGTGTGGACTCACCAGATTGTGCCCCAGAGGCCTGTCCACTAATGTCGCCAACTGAGGTGTGTGGCTCCATGCTGGTGGAACATGGGGATGATAGCCGTGACGCCTCAATGGTGGTCTCCTTGGAGCTCTCCTCCAAGGTAGTCTCCTGGGTGGCGTGAGAGGGGAACGGCTCCGGATGGCCCTGCCTCATCAGATGGAGATCCTGCAAGACAATGGACATGTGGTCAGTGAGAGGGAAGGACCATTTTGTCTGACATGAACAACTCACTTGAGTCAGCTCATCTGGGTGAAGGGGCAGTGGTGCAGGCCAACCTCACTGTCGGTGACTGCTCTCTCCTCGGTCAACTGTGCAATTTCCAGGGCCCGTTCCTCAAAGGGGGTGGAGATTTGAATTTCTGGTACTCGGCCGCCTCATCTTGGTCTCTTCCCGCTAATAATGGGCTATCTTCTCCTGCAGGGCCAAAGAGAGGGCTTTGTGAGCCACACTCTTGATGAGTCGAGGGGGGGAGGTGTCTATAGCAGATGGCATGTGTGGGCACTGCACCTGGACATGAAGTATTTGTGCTGTTGGATGACGGTGGGTTCTGAGGAGCAAGCACAAAGATCAGATGTGGATAGGGTACACAGTGTCAGGCAGTGATTTTTGCCGGGGTGAGGGGGCGGTTGGAAATTTGAGGAGTGACAGGCAGAACCGATGCCAGGGGAGAGATGGTAACTTACCCTTGCAGTTGGTGGAGGTCATTGATCTTCTTCTGACATTGAACGCTGGTCCTCCTGGTCATGCTGCCCACACTGGCAGCTGCTGCCACTGTCTCCCAGGTGGTATTGGTGACCCTGCTCCGGGTCCTCCAACCCCTTTGGGAGAACAGGATGTCCCATCTCTCATCGATGGCGTCAAGAAGCCTGGATAGGTCGGCATCCCCAATGTGAGGAGCAGGTCTGCGCACTGCCATCTTTGTGTATTGACTGGGAGTGAGCATTTAAAAGCAGCTCCCTCTTGTTAGCATTGAGACACTGAGGCGCAAGTCCGGCGAATCAGACGTCGAGGCAGCTCACGTGAGAAGCTCACGGGGGCTCATTTCCAGCACTAAGTGCCGTTGAGTACGCGCCGCGATCTCGCAAATGTGGCCATCGAGAAGCACCATGTCAATCGCCCCCAAAATGACACTTAGAAATGTTCCCGTTAAATCACAACCTTTATCTTACAGGCGGCCTATTGGAAACGCCTCCTCCTTCTCCCTGGCTCCTGGCCAATGTGGCCTCAGGAACACCCATTGGGACCTGACATCAGGATCTCAAAGATTACAGGCAAATCCTGCCTGCTAACACAGATGCTGCCTTAATTGTTGAGTACTTCTTGGTTAATAATCCAGAGATTAACATAAATGGTGTTAATTCAATATCGAAGGAGACAAGAGGTGGTCGGCGGACAAGTGACCCTGTGTTGCATCTACCTGCTATTTTGTAAAACTTGAAGACATAAATACGTCTAATCCAAAGCCATCCAGCACCCTTTTAAAACTAAATAAGGCATAAACAAGCAAAGTTGAACCATATTAGTACACAAATGCTCTAACCATTAATTTAATTCTTTCTGAGCCTTTTATAGCATTTCCACGATCTGGCTTTCTTCCTACTGTGTTTTAATCTCCTTACAGTAGTTATTGCTTCTCATTTTCTTCTTTTGTTTGTTTCATTTCAAGTTCCCATTTTCCCTCTGTCAGTTGTTTTTCTAGACCTTTGCCTAGTAGCTTTTTGGCAAATGTGAAACAGCCATCAATCACAAACATGGTGTTCTTTTACACAAGTGAAAGAATGTCTGTAACACCCTATTAATAGTGTGATGTTCTGTTTATTCCATGGATTCACTCTTAAGCATGTTCTGGAATGTGTTATTTGCTGTGGAATGTTAATGTCATTTTTCATGAGTACAGGAATTAAATTCTCGATATTTAAAGGGGCACTCTTCAGGAAAAGTGCTCAGGAAAGATTTCTGGTTTGCAGAATTCCTTTTATGGCAGGTGTATGCTTTTGAAGAGTGGCTACAGTACTGAACATAAACAGAGAGCTACTAATGAAATATGAAGAAGAAACTTGAATTAATAGAGCATCCTTGCTGTTTAATGCTTACGTTGAAGGTTTTGTGGCACAGTGGGAGCACGCCTACCTCTCGACCAGAAGCCCCACTTTCAAGTTCAGAACTTGTTGACCTTAGAAGGAACGTTCAATACACGGTTCACCGGGCTGATAATCAGCTCAGGAATCCTTCCACCATTGTCTCCCCACTATTCCCCAAAACGGAAAAATGTGTGTACATGAATATATGCTTAAAGAAAAATACATACTTAAATGACCAAACAGAATTCCCCAGTGTACAGAAGTCAATCTTTGCAGATGATCTCTGGATCACCACTAAATCAGAAAGATTTGAGGCTATTCGATACATCCCAATTGTACGATACTATCAGAATGCCAACCCTTGCAAAACACAAGTGTCGCCTTCCATTTGAAACACCATCAGGCCAAGCAGGACCTCCATATAATCCTTCAGCACAAAGAATATCTGGTCAAAGTAAAGCAAGTGCTAACATTCAGAGAGCATATCAATAAAGTGAACTCCAGACTGGTCTGCCCTACTTAACCCCTTTGTCTATCAAATATCTGTGTAACTCTTGCCTTGAATAACTTCATTGACCCAGCCTCCACTGGTTTCTGGGAAAATAATTCCACATACTAACAACCCTCTGAGAGAATACGGGCTGGATTCCTCTGCCCTGCCCGCCGGAAGAACGCCATGGGCGAGACACCGACAATGGAAAAATCCATTGACCTCAGGTGGGATTCTCCGGTCGCTGGACGAACGCGACCGGAGAATTCTGCTCTTCATCTGTCTTAAACTTTGTCCCCTAGTTCTATTTTCACCCACATAAGAAAATATCCTCCCAGTATCCGCCTATCAAGTCCCCTCAGGATCATATACGTTTCAATAAGATCATCGCTCATTTTTCCAAGTTCTAAGGGGTATAGGGCCAATCTGTTCCGGCTTTCTTCATCAGATAAGCCCTTCATTCCAGGAACGTGTCAAGTGAACCTCCTTTTTCAAATAAGGAAGCCAAAACTGTATACAGTACCCCAGGTGTGATCTCACCAGGCTCCATACAGTTGCAGTAAATTTTCCCTACTTTTATATTCCATTCCCCTTACAATAAACACTAACATGCCACTTGCTTTCCTATCAATTATTGTACCTGCATACTAACTTTTGTGATTCATGTACCACAACACCCAGATCCCTCTGTACCACCAAGTTCTGTAATCTCTCTCTATTTAAATAGTATACTGCCTTTCTCTTCTTACTGCTGAATGGAGAAGTTTCTATTTTCCCATGTTATACATTTGCCAACAGTTTGCTCACTTGCTTAACCTATCGTTATCCCTTTCTAGACTCTTTACCTCATCTTAACAATTTACTTTCCAATCTATGTTGGTGCGATCAGCAAATTTACTACCATACAATCAGTCTCTTTCTCCAAGTTATTGATATAGATTGTTAATAACTGAGGCCCCAGCACTGACCCCCGGTGGCACTCCAGTAGTTCCAGCTTGCTAATCCTTCATCCATGCTAATATGTTACATCCTACACCATGTGCTTTTATCTTGTATAGTAATCTTTGGTGTGGCAACTTACCACATACCTTCTGAAAATCTAAGTGCATCGCATCTACAAGTTCCCCTTTATCCACCTTGATTGCTACTTCCTCAAAGAACTCTAATAAATTAGTTAAACATAGAATTAGAACCATAGAATTCCTACAGTGCAGAAGTGGCCATTTGGCCCATCAAGTCTGCACCGACCCACTCCCCCACCCTTTCCCCGTCACCACACCTAACCTACAAATCTTTGGACACGAAGGAGCAATTTAGCATGGCCAATTCACCTAATCTGCACATCTTTGGAAATTAGCTCCTGTTCACAAAACCATCTTGATTCTGTCTGATCCCATTATGATTTTGTAAGTACCCTGCTGTAACTTCCTTAGTAATGGATTCTAGCAATTTGTTTTTTCCCTTTATTCTTTCATAGGACATGGGCATTTGTGGCTGGTCCCTAACTGCCCTTAAACTGAGTGGTTTACTGGCCATTTCAGAGGGCAGTTAAAAGTCAACCACATTGCTGTGGGTCACATGTAGGCTAGACCAGGTAAGGATGGTCGATTTCCTTCCCTAAAAAACATTATGATGATCAGCGATAGTTTCATGGTCATTATTACTGAGCCTAGCTTTCAATTCCAGATTGATTAACTGAATTTAAATTCCACCAGCTGCCATGGTGAGATTTGAGTCCATGTCCCCAGGGCATTAGCCTGGACCTCAGGATTGCTCAACCTGTGGCAATACCACTACACCACTATCTACCCCAGTGAAGGATGTTAAGCTAAGTGGTCCGTAGCTTCTTACTTTCTATCGCCCTCCTTTCTAGAATAAAGGTGCTACGTTAAATATTTTCCAATCCACTGGGACCCTTCCTGAATCTATGGAAGTTTGGAAGATTATAGCAATGCATCTACTACCTCTGCAGCCACTTCTTTTAAGACCCTAGGCAGCTCATCTGGACCTGGGGATTTCTCAGCTTTTAAGTCTAAGAGTTTTCCCAGCGCTTTTCCCCTAGTGATGGTAATTGTTTTAGGTTCCTCTCCTGCTTTCAGATTTTGATTTTCATGTATCTTTGGGACACTTTCTCTGTCTCGTACAGTGAGGACAGATACAAAAAGCCTGTTCATCACCTCTGCCATTTCCTTGTTTTCCATTGTCAAGTCCCCACACTCTCTCTCTCGAGGGCCAGCACTAACTTTAATTATTCTTTTCCTATTTAAAAACTTGCAGAAACTCTATCTGTTTTTATATTATTAGTGAGCTTTCTCTCATTCTTACATTCTCCTGCTTTATTATTTTTAGTCATTCTTTGCTAGCCCCTGAAACCTGACCAATCTTTTCATCCTTCACTAATCTTTGCAAATTTGTACAATGTTTTTTTCAATTTGATATTCTTTACTTTCTTATTTAGTCACAAATGATGCATCCTTCTCAAATATTCTTTCTTTCTTGCTGGGAAAGATCTTTTGCTGAGAGTTATTAAATATCTCCTTAAAAATCTGCCACTGCATCTCTACTGTGCTATCTTTTAACCTAGATTCCCAGTTCACTTCGGCTAGGTCTGTCTGCATACCTTTATGATTATCTTTATTCAGGTTTAAAAACTAGTCTTAGACTCAAACATCTCTCCTTAAAAGTGAATGTTAAATTGCATCATGTTATGATTGCTGTGATCCAGAGGGTTTTTTTTATCACAAGGTTATTGAATAGTGCTATCCCATTGGTCATTTCCACGTCTAGAATAACCTGCTCCCTGGTTGGCTCTAGAACATACTGCACAAAGAAATTTTCCCACTTCTACACTATGAACTCATTTTCCAGGCTACCTTTGCCAATCTGCTTCACCCAATTTACATGTCACCCATGATTATTGCAATACTTTTCTTACACACTCCATTTATTTTTCCCTGTTTACTATGTCCTACAGTGTAACTACTGTTAGGAGGATACAAAACTATTCCCATGAGTGATCTTTTACCTTTCCTATTTTGTTTCTCCATGCAAACTGATTCTTCATTTGCTCTTTCAAGCTCTCTCAATATCGTACTTATGGTATCAATAATTAACAGAGCTCCTCCACATTATCCTGTTTTCCCATCTTTGAAAAATGCCAAATACCCTTCAATATTCATGTGCCAAACTTTGTCACCTTGCAACCACATCTCTGGAATTTCTAACAGGTCACACATATTTATTTCTATTTGTGCTGTCTATTCACAATGATTTTGGAACTGACAGCCACATATCTGCCAAACTGTTTCACCAGGCTTGCATCACCATCAGTGAGGCAGGGGGCTTTCAGTAAAGTGGAAAGACAAAATAGATGGATGATTCCAGACAGCCACTGCAAGGGCGCATTCCACTAAGAGGCTGAAATCCAAAAAGAGCTTTGCCTCTGAAAATGGCTGATCCTAACATACCACAAACAAAAACTGGAGAATAACAAATTGTTGGGAAATGCTGATCATCTTGGAGAAATTGACTCCTTCCAGTTTGTGACCTTGAGCAAACACATTGGGGTAGCCTAAGTTGAGCAAACACTGTGTTGGAAAAGATTGACGACAATGGCCTGAACTTTCCGGCCGTTCGCGCCCTCGGGATCTTCTGGTCCTGCCGACAGTGCACCTTCGCCACGGGTTTCCCGGCAGCGAGGGGGGAGGGGCTTTAAATGGGAAATCCCATTGACAACGGCACAACCAGACGATCCTGCTGCTGGCAGGCTGCCTCCGCCCCCGCAAAACACACACGGATTGTGCGGAAAATCGCGCCCAATATGACCATGTGGAAGCCAAGAGACATGTTATGAATACACCTTCCTTGGCCATCAAGTAGTGGGGTGGGATTTAAACCCGGAGATCTGGCTCAGAGGCAGGTTACATTACCCATTGCAGCAGAAGACCTCCTCAACACAGACTATAAAGAGGGTTAATGGAGACAAGGAAAGGTTACAATATGGTTGGCTTAAAGATACAAAAGGTTTATTACATTAGTCGGCATGTACTATAGACCTCCAAATTGTGGGCAGGAAATGGAAGAGGTAATCTCCAGTCTGATTAGAAAGATGATTAGAAGGGCAGCACGGTAGCATTGTGGATAGCACAAATGCTTCACAGCTCCAGGGTCCCAGGTTCGATTCTGGCTTGGGTCATTGTCTGTGCGGAGTCTGCACATCCTCCCCATGTGTGCGTGGGTTTCCTCCGGGTGCTCCGGTTTCCTCCCACAGTCCAAAGATGTGCGGGTTAGGCGGATTGGCCATGATAAATTGTCCTTAGTGTCCAAAATTGCCCTTAGTGTTGGGTGGGGTTACTGGGTTATGTGGATAGGGTGGAGGTGTTGACCTTGGGTAGGGTGCTCTTTCCAAGAGCTGGTGCAGACTCGATGGGCCGAATGGCCTCCTTCTGCACTGTAAAGTCTATGATTCTATGGGTAAGAAAATCTAAATTATTGTTCTTGGCGATTTCAATTGTCTAATTATTAATTAATAGAAAAAGAGGGTTAAATGAAGAAAAGGGAATGGAATTCTTAAAATATGCTCCTGCCTCAGGCAGATAGTGAGTCTGAGGGTTGAGATGTTGCTTAAACTGCTCAGAGTAATGAAATAGATCCAGCAGATTGGTGTAATGTGGAGTAGTGACTATTAGTGTAATGTGGAGTAAATTAAGAATAAACATATTCCTGGAAAGGGAATGATTAGATAAGATAAGATTTTAAAAAGCTGAGGAACAAGCTTCATAATAATATAATAATCTTTATTAGTGTCACAAATAGGCTTACATTGACACTGCAATAAAGTGACTGAAAATCCCCTAGTCACCACACTCCGGCGCCTGTTCGGGTACATGGAGGGAGAATTCAGAAAGTCCAATTCACCTAACAAGCGCATCTTTTGGGATTTTGAGATGTAATAAAGGTATAGATTGACACCATAGAATCGCAGAGCAAAAGTGGGATTTTCTTTTAATAAATAAATTACAAAGGTACAGTAAAATATGGACTAGGATTTCACTTGAAGGTAGTGGCCCTGCTCAACATCTAGAAAGCCAGGGGGCAGCCTGCTTCCACTGGCCCGGGAAGCCACGATCAAATTTTATAGTCAGTAGACATTAAGTTGCCTGAGATCATGGCTTCGAACCCTCTGAGACAGGATGACCTGCCTCCTCGGGCTGCTGGCCAATCCAATGGCCAGCAGCTCTTTAGTCCCAGCAGCACCACTGGCCACTGCTGGAACTGCAGTGAGATCCTGACCAGGGGCGCTACGAGATGCCAGAGTACAAGGTGAGTGGAGCGGCCTTGCCAGGGTCAGTTAGACAGACCCCAATGAGGTTGTTGGGTGAGGAGGCTGTGGCGGGGGGGGGGGGGGTAGTCACAGCCAACAATCAGGTGACCAAGTGGGAAGTTGGGGTGAGCTAGCATTGGCGACCCTTTCCGTTAGGGGGAGGGTCTATGAAGCTGAGAGTACTCAGCTAGGAAATTCCACGTCCCCCCAACCCACCAGCTGCCCCCCCCTCCCCCCTCCGCCTCCTCCCCTCCAAACCTGCAGTCAGCTGCCAGGGCCTACGTGCCAGTTTCACCATATGGTGTGGACCCTCTGCAGCTGGCAAAACCCCAGTGGCAGCAGGAACAGATGCTTAAATGGGCATTAATTTTAAACCTAGACATTGGGAGCTGTCAAGCTATTAAACTTTATAGGGCATCACAGCGGAGGAAGATTTGTTTAAACCTGACACCCATATATATGTAATAGGGGTGAGTGGAAAACAATCAAAAGCAGGAATTCTGGATGATCTTTGGTGTTTCTAGCCAACAGGCTCTGACACTGCACTGTATTTGCACAAGTGGCTGCCCCAGCTGAGGAGTGATAGCTCAGTATAGGCCTGGAATCTAACCTGAGGTGGGTAAATCTGAGTACTACACCAGTATGTATACACCTCCACTCAGCTATCAAGGGAGTTCTCACTCACTTGCTTGGATGTGGGCAGACCAAATGAAGTCACTAGGACAGCAGACTCCCACCTCTGTGACGCCTACAACCAAGAAAGGCAAGAGCAACACTATCGTGTGAACACCATCACCTCCAAGTTCCCTTTCAAATCACACACCATCCTGTCATTTATAGCAGTTCCTTCATCATCACACTCCTGAAATTCTCTCTTAACAGTACCTAACAGTGGGAGTGCCTTCTCTATATTGATTACAGTGGTTCAAAGAAAAGTGTCACTGGGTCTTTGCAGAACTAGATCAACCTAATGCAATAAATGCTGGTTCTTGACAGTGCTGTCCACATCTTAGGAACAAAGAAAAAAATAAACTAATGACCTGCACAAACATAGAAAAACATGGAATGAGCAAAGTCTATCTTATCTTTAAAGAGCACTCCTTCTCCACAACCACAGACATTCTGCCACTCTTATGGACTATATTAATCACCTGATATGGAGTTCTTCATAGGCTCCAATTTGTTTCAAGAATTAACATTTGACTCTACCCTTACACTACTGCACACAAAGGACAGAATTCCCTGTGATAACAACATCTGGGAGAGCTCTTAGTGATAACATCAGCTGGGAGAGTTCCACAGAACGAAGAATGCTCATATTCAGCTGTTTCTACTTATAGACATAATCATATCCGGCTTAGATATCAAACTCTAGACAAACTGCCAACTGATTATAATGCCTAATACTTAAGTCCATTATTGTTCCTGTTATTGTCATGAGGGTTGATGGGTGGGGGGGGGTTACCCTGATCACATGCTGGGGAGTTATGGTGAGAGTTTGAGACCAACCTGTAAACAAATGTAGGGCCATTACCCTCAGATTTACTTGGGGCTGTAAAGAGAGTGTTTCCACACAGGAAATCCAGAAGTATAGCTTTCTTGGACATCCAGCAGGAAATCTTTTATCTTTTCTGCACATGTTTCATAGAGTAGAATCATAGTACGTTTACAGCACAGAAAGAGGCCCATTGCGTTGGCAGGTTGCAGCACTTGAAGTGCAAATCCAGACACCTTTTAACTAAGTTGTGAGTTTCTGCCTCTACTACCCTTTCGGGCAGCGGGTTGCAGACCCCTACCCCTCTGGATGAAAAAAATATCCCTCATCTCTCCTCTAGTTTTTTCTAACAATTCTTTAAATCGTTTCCCTCTATCTATCCCAGTTGGTGTTATAACTGGACGGGACGATCTCAAACTGAAACCCTGACTCAAAAGGCTGTAATTTTTACTAATTTTGTATAAAACGTGGAGGAACAGAGTCACAGGACCTTTAATTAGTTTTAGCAACAAGAAAAAATACATTTATTAAACATGAAAAAATTGGAATATGCTGCAATACACCATCCTCATCTTAACAAGTAAAGTCACCATAGTCCCAGATGACCATAAGCTGCTTTCCCCTATGAGGGGGAGAGCTGACTCATGGTATTTTGACCTGAGGGTCACCGCACCTCAAACAAGAGGCAAGGTTGAGAATGCGGGGCCTTCATGAATAACCTAAGCAGGGACAGGAATTGAAGCTGCGCTGTTGGCCTCACTCTGCATCACGATCCAGCCAAGCTAAACCTGGGTGCCAGGGAACAGAGCAGGGCACTGCCCTGACATGTCCCCGACTAAGCGGGGGCTCCACTGACCTCCGAGCCCTCCGGCATGGTTATCACGCCTGTTCTCCAGTGATGGAGACCAGAGCAGGAATTCTCCAACTGTTGGAATTCTCTTTTTTCGCTGTCGGCGCACATTCGCCCCTGGGTTTCCCAGTGGTCTGGGGTGGCTTCAGTGGGAGATCCCATTGATAAGCAAGAAGAGAGAATCCCGATGCCAGCACCGCCGAGAAACGCGCGGCTGGGGGACCGGAGAATCCGACCAAGTCGTGATTCCCACCAGCCTCAGTTACCTCGCTGGGAAGGGTAAGAATCCTAGGAACCGGGAGATGGCTTCGACTGTCTGAGCATACTTAAATGCTCATTGAAATATGCTCATCTGGTTCACGCCCAGTGAGGGTGTGAACCAGATTGCGTCAGCTGCCACGGGCCGGGAGCATCACGCTCTGTTCGGCATCTGGCACGAACCCCATTTAGGAACCCTCCCACTATTCTCCCGGAATAGCAGGATGCGCACCAGGCACAACACGGGTCAAGACTAGCCCCCATTAAATTAAACCCACTTTAAACTATTTCTAATATTTACTAATACAAATATAAATCTCTTAAACTACCTTTATTTTCCCAACACTGCCCAACAGATTTCTGGTGCGGCACGCCTCCGGGACTCTCCGTCTCGCCAGCCAGCCAGCCAATGGGGTTTCCCATTACCTCATAGATCAGGCCCTTTTACCTGCCAGGATTTCCAATTCTCAGGTAACCTAGCTTCATTGGGGTAACAAATAAAAATGTAATTAAAATAGAAGCACATCGCCTCCTTAAAATATCTTACTGACTATCCTGCTTCCTGAGGGCGGATTGGAGTCCCTTCAACCAAAATGTCTCCATTAAAAGCAGAAGTGGGCCAGTTGGAGGCAGATTGGTATCAGGTTTCAGAATTCTATACTTTTTTACTTCTCACTCATCCCCAACCATCACATTGTGGAGGGTTAAAATTCCCCCATTGTGTCTCAAAGAAAAAACAATCGTTTCATAATTCAGCATTGGCCACATGTTCACAGTTTTGATTGGCCTGTAGTTTATCCTGGCAGCTCATCTGCCTTTAGATCTAATCAGTCTTGATCCTTGCAGAAACAGCTGTTGTATTCCGCCCACTCGGTTTCTCTTCTCATTTTCATCAGTAGAAGTGAAATTGATCCCTTTTATTCCTCCCACTTCCTTTATTTTTGAAGACAACAACCTGTTAGATATGTTTTCGTGGCCAGTGGGCACCCTCTGGTGTAATTCTTCTTGTGGGAGTCTGGGACAGTGAGTATTGACCATTGGGGTCATCGTAGCTGAGCCAGTCATGCGCTCATCTTGTGCTTGCACTTCTGTGCAGCAATCACTGGACGGCAGAGTGGGAATACTGGCTGCATTTTCCTTCCTTAATCAAGAGAATTAAGGCTTATTGCAGCACCTGTGCAATCAATCTTTATTTAAGCAAATACAGAAATCTAAGCAGTTTAACTTGACACTGGCTACCACCACTCGAACTGTGGGTGAAACTTTCAGAAAGATGTCATTCATTTGTAGCAAGAATTTTGCGAAAGGACCACCAGGATAAAAAAAATTAAAAAAATTAAAAATGCTTAATTAAAGGATTCCACATGACAGCTGATATTTTGTCAAATTGTGCTAAAGGTTTCTACTATAATATTAACAGACAATGTTATTCTATTGGGCCCAAAATGCTTTTATTGTATTAACAAAATGCATTTTTCATGACAACTATATGGATTTGGTCGAAATTGAAGGGAACTAAATGCTTTGAGTGGCAGTTTCTCATGGTAATATATTGACACAGCTTATTTATTGAGTTGTAAATGCTGTGTTACCAGTAATTACCCATGAATTGTAAGGTAGAAACAATAATGTTTACTTTCTAGATAGTGTGATACCAGATGTTAGAACATAATTACAGAGGGCTTCTCAGAATTATACAACGTACAAACGAGACTCTGCGGAGCGTAATGGAATAAGCTTGTGTTTTTCTGGTCAGCCAACAGTTACTGAATCCCTTCACTGTGTCAAAGAGACTCCAAAGCAAATTACAGCGATGTGCAGCACTATGTTTGGAGTGCATTGCCTCTCCTGTGAACTACGTCCAGTCAGTTCTGCAGAGCCCAAGTTTAATGCTGCTGAGTGTATATTTGACCCCAAATCCTCAATAATGCTCCACTTACATTAGTGCTCACCACCAACAGTGCTCACCCCCAACACTGCTCACCTCCAACACTGCTCACCCCCATCACTGCTCACCCCCAACACTGCTCTCCCCGAACACTGCTCACCCCCATCACTGCTCACCACCAACACTGCTCACCCCCAACACTGCTCACCCCCATCACTGCTCACCCCCAACACTGCTCACCCCCAACACTGCTCACCTCAACACTGCTCACCCCCATCACTGCTCACCACCAACACTGCTCACCCCCAACACTGCTCACCCCCAACACTGCTCACCCCCATCACTGCTCACCACCAACACTGCTCATCCCCAACACTGCTCACCCCCAACACTGCTCACCACCAACACTGCTCACCCCCAACACTGCTCACCCCCAACACTGCTCACCCCCATCACTGCTCACCACCAACACTGCTCACCCCCAACACTGCTCACCCCCATCACTGCTCACCACCAACACTGCTCATCCCCAACACTGCTCACCCCCAACACTGCTCACCCACAACACTGCTCATCCCCAACAGTGCTCACCCCCAACACTGCTCACCACCAACACTGCTCACCCCAACACTGCTCACCCCCAACACTGCTCACCCCCAACACTGCTCACCTCCAACACTGCTCACCCCCATCACTGCTCAACACCAACACTGCTCACCCCCAACACTGCTCACCCCCAACACTGCTCACCCCCATCACTGCTCACCACCAACACTGCTCATCCCCACCACTGCTCACCCACAACACTGCTCACCCCAACACTGCTCACCCCCAACACTGCTCACCCACAACACTGCTCACCCCAACACTGCTCACCCCAACACTGCTCACCGCAACACTGCTCACCCCCAACACTGCTCACCCCCAACACTGCTCACCTCCAACACTGCTCACCCCCATCACTGCTCACCACCAACACTGCTCACCCCCAACACTGCTCACCCCCAACACTGCTCACCCCCATCACTGCTCACCACCAACACTGCTCATCCCCACCACTGCTCACCCCAACACTGCTCACCCCCAACACTGCTCACCCATAACACTGCTCACCTCATCACTACTCACCACCAACACTGCTCACCGCAACACTGCTCACCCCCAACACTGCTCACCCCCAACACTGCTCACCCCCAACACTGCTCACCCCCAACACTGCTCACCCCCAACACTGCTCACCTCCAACACTGCTCACCCCAAACACTGCTCACCCCCAACACTGCTCACCCCAACACTGCTCACTCCCAACACTGCTCACCCCAGCTCTACTCGCCCCCAACACTGCTCACCCCCAACACTGCTCACCCCCAACACTACTCACCCCCAACACTGCTCACCCCAAACACTGCTCATCTCCAACACTGCTCACCCCAAACACTGCTCACCCCCAACACTGCTCACCCCCAACACTGCACACTGCAACACTGCTCACCCCAACACTGCTCACCACAACACTGTTCACCCCCAACACTGCTCACCCCAAACACTGCTCAGCCCAACACTGCTCACCCCCAACACTGCTCACCTCCAACACTGCTAACCCCCATCACTGCTCACCCCCAACACTGCTCACCCCAACACTGCTCACCCCCAACACTGCTAACCCCCATCACTGCTCACCCCCAACACTGCTCACCCCAACACTGCTCACCACCAACACTGCTCACCCCCAACACTGCTCACCCCAACACTGCTCACCCCCATCACTGCTCACCACCAACACTGCTCATGCCCACCACTGCTCACCCCAACACTGCTCACCCCCAACACTGCTCACCCCCAACACTGCTCACCCCCAACACTGCTCAACCCCAACACTGCTTACCCCCAACACTGCTTACCCCCAACACTGCTCACCCCCAACACTGCTCACCCACAACACTGCTCACCCCATCACTACTCACCACCAACACTGCTCACCGCAACACTGCTCACCCCCAACACTGCTCACCCCCAACACTGCTCACCCCCAACACTGCTCACCCCCAACACTGCTCAACCCCAACACTGCTTACCCCCAACACTGCTCACCCCCAACACTGCTCACCTCCAACACTGCTCACCCCAAACACTGCTCACCCCCAACACTGCTCATCCCCAACACTGCTCACCCCAACACTGCTAACCCCCAACACTGCTCAACCCCAACACGGCTCACCCCCAACACTGCTCACCTCCAACACTGCTAACCCCCATCACTGCTCACCCCCAACACTGCTCATCCCCAACACTGCTCACCCCCAACACTGCTCAACCCCAACACTGCTCACCCCCAACACTGCTCACCTCCAACACTGCTAACCCCCAACACTGCTCACCCCCATCACTGCTCACCACCAACACTGCTCACCCCCAACACTGCTCACCCCATCACTACTCACCCCCAACACTGCTCACCGCAACACTGCTCACCCCCAACACTGCTCACCCCCAACACTGCTCACCCCCAACACTGCTCACCCCCAACACTGCTCACCCCCAACACTGTTCACCCCCAACACTGCTCACCCCCAACACTGCTCACTCCCAACACTGCTGACCCCCATCACTGCTCACCCCCAACACTGCTCACCCCAACACTGCTCACCCCCAACACTGCTCACCCCCAACACTGCTCACTCCCAACACTGCTCACCCCCAACACTGCTCACCCCCAACACTGTTCACCCCCAACACTGCTCACCCCCAACACTGCTCACTCCCAACACTGCTGACCCCCATCACTGCTCACCCCCAACACTGCTCACCCCCAACACTGCTCACTCCCAACACTGCTGACCCCAGCACTACTCGCCCCCAACACTGCTCACCCCCATCACTGCTCACCCCAACACTGCTCACCCCCATCACTGCTCACCCCAACACTGCTCACCCCCAACACTGCTCACCCCCAACACTGCACACCCCCAACACTGCTCATCCCCAACACTGCTCACCCCAACACTGCTCACCCCAACACTGCTCACCACAACACTGTTCACCCCCAACACTGCTCACCCCAAACACTGCTCACCCCCATCACTACTCACCCCCAACACTGCTCACCGCAACACTGCTCACCCCCAACACTGCTCACCCCCAACACTGTTCACCCCCAACACTGCTCACCCCCAACACTGCTCACTCCCAACACTGCTGACCCCCATCACTGCTCACCCCAACACTGCTCACCCCCAACACTGCTCACCCCCAACACTGCTCACTCCCAACACTGCTGACCCCAGCACTACTCGCCCCCAACACTGCTCACCCCCAACACTGCTCACCCCCAACACTGCTCACTCCCAACACTGCTGACCCCAACACTGCTCACCCCCATCACTGCTCACCCCCAACACTGCTCACCTCAACACTGCTCACCCCCATCACTGCTCACCCCCAACACTGCTCACCCCAACACTGCTCACCCCCATCACTGCTCACCCCAACACTGCTCACCCCCAACACTGCTCACCCCCAACACTGCTCACCCCCAACACTGCTCACCCCCAACACTGCTCATCCCCAACACTGCTCACCCCAACACTGCTCACTCCCAACACTGCTGACCCCCATCACTGCTCACCCCAACACTGCTCACCCCCAACACTGCTCACCCCCAACACTGCTCACCCCCAACACTGCTCACCCCCAACACTGCTGACCCCCATCACTGCTCACCCCAACACTGCTCACCCCCAACACTGCTCACCCCCAACACTGCTCACCCCCAACACTGCTCACTCCCAACACTGCTGACCCCAGCACTACTCGCCCCCAACACTGCTCACCCCCAACACTGCTCACCCCCAACACTGCTCACTCCCAACACTGCTCACCCCCATCACTGCTCACCCCAACACTGCTCACCCCCATCACTGCTCACCCCAACACTGCTCACCCCCAACACTGCTCACCCCCAACACTGCACACCGCAACACTGCTCACCCCAACACTGCTCCCCACAACACTGTTCACCCCCAACACTGCTCACCCCCAACACTGCTCACCCCCAACACTGTTCACCCCAACACTGCTCACCCCAACACTGCTCACCCCAACACTGCTCACCCCCAACACTGCTCACCACCAACACTGCTCACCCCAACACTGCTCACCCCCATCACTGCTCACCCCCAACACTGCTCACCCCAACACTGCTCACCCCCATCACTGCTCACCACCAACACTGCTCACCCCCAACACTGCTCACCCCAACACTGCTCACCCCCATCACTGCTCACCCCCAACACTGCTCACCCCAACACTGCTCACCCCCATCACTGCTCACCACCAACACTGCTCACCCCAACACTGCTCACCCCCATCACTGCTCATCCCCACCACTGCTCACCCCCAACACTGCTCACCCCAACACTGCTCACCCCAACACTGCTCACCCCCAACACTGCTCACCACAACACTGTTCACCCCCAACACTGCACACCCCATCACTGCTCACCACCAACACTGCTCACCCCCAACACTGCTCACCCCCAACACTGCTCACCCCAACACTGCTCACCCCCAACACTGCTCACCCCCATCACTGCTCACCCCCAACACTGCTCACCCCAACACTGCTCACCCCCATCACTGCTCACCACCAACACTGCTCACCCCCAACACTGTTCACCCCAACACTGCTCACCCCCAACACTGCTCACCCCCAACACTGCTCACCCCAACACTGCTCACCTCCAACACCGCTCACCCCCAACACTGCTCACCCCCAACACTGCTCACCCCCAACACTGCTCACCCCCAACACTGCTCACCCCAAACACTGTTCACCCCAACACTGCTCACCCCCAACACTGCTCACCTCCAACACTGCTCACCCCCAACACTGCTCACCCCAACACTTTTCACCCCAACACTGCTCACCTCCAACACCGCTCACCCCCAACACTGCTCATCCCAACACTGCTCACCCCAACACCGCTCACCCCCAACACTGCTCTCCCCCAACACTGCTCACCTCCAACACTGCTCACCCCCAACACTGCTCACCCCCAACACTGCTCACCCCCAACACTGCTCACCCCAACACTGCTCACCCCAAACACTGCTCACCCCCATCACTGCTCACCCCAACACTGCTCACCCCCAACACTGCTCACCCCCAACACTGCTCACCGCAACACTGCTCACCCCCAACACTGCTCACCCCCAACACTGCTCACCCCAAACACTGCTCACCCCCATCACTGCTCACCCCCAACACTGCTCACCCCCATCACTGCTCACCACCAACACTGCTCACCCCAACACTGCTCACTCCCAACACTGCTCACCCCCAACACTGCTCACCCCAACACTGCTCACTCCCAACACTGCTCACCCCCAACACTGCTCACCCCCAACACTGCTCACCCCCAACACTGCTCACCCCAAACACTGCTCACCCCCATCACTGCTCACCCCCAACACTGCTCACCCCAACACTGTTCACCCCAACACTGCTCACCCCCAACACTGCTCACCCCCAACACTGCTCACCCCCAACACTGTTCACCCCAACACTGCTCACCCCCATCACTGCTCACCCCCAACACTGCTCACCCCCATCACTGCTCACCCCCAACACTGCTCACCCCAACACTGCTCACCCGCAACACTGTTCACCCCCAACACTGCTCACCCCCATCACTGCTCACCCCCAACACTGCTCACCCCCATCACTGCTCACCCCCAACACTGCTCACCCCAACACTGCTCACCCCCAACACTGTTCACCCCAACACTGCTCACCCCAACACTGCTCACCCCCAACACTGCACACCCCAACACTTTTCACCCCAACACTGCTCACCTCCAACACCGCTCACCCCCAACACTGCTCACCCCCAACACTGCTCATCCCCAACACTGCTCACCCCCAACACTGCTCACCCCCAACACTGCTCACCCCAACACTGCTCACCCCAAACACTGCTCACCCCCATCACTGCTCACCCCAACACTGCTCACCCCCAACACTGCTCACCCCCAACACTGCTCACCCCCAACACTGCTCACCACAACACTGCTCACCACAACACTGCTCACTCCCAACACTGCTCACCACCAACACTGCTCACCCCAAACACTGCTCACCCCCAACACTGCTCATCCCCAACACTGCTCACCCCCAACACTGCTCACCCCCAACACTGCTCACCCCAACACTGCTCACCCCAAACACTGCTCACCCCCATCACTGCTCACCCCAACACTGCTCACCCCCAACACTGCTCACCCCCAACACTGCTCACCCCCAACACTGCTCACCACAACACTGCTCACCACAACACTGCTCACTCCCAACACTGCTCACCACCAACACTGCTCACCCCAAACACTGCTCACCCCCATCACTGCTCACCCCCAACACTGCTCACCCCCATCACTGCTCACCACCAACACTGCTCACCCCAACACTGCTCACCCCAACACTGCTCACCCCCAACACTGCTCACCCCAACACTGCTCACTCCCAACACTGCTCACCCCCAACACTGCTCACCCCCAACACTGCTCACCCCCAACACTGCTCACCCCAAACACTGCTCACCCCCATCACTGCTCACCCCCAACACTGCTCACCCCAACACTGTTCACCCCAACACTGCTCACCCCCAACACTGCTCACCCCCAACACTGCTCACCCCCAACACTGTTCACCCCAACACTGCTCACCCCAACACTGTTCACCCCAACACTGCTCACCCCCATCACTGCTCACCCCCAACACTGCTCACCCCAACACTGCTCACCCCCAACACTGCTCACCCCAACACTGCTCACCCCCAACACTGCTCACTCCCAACACTGCTGACCCCCATCACTGCTCACCCCCAACACTGCTCACCCCAACACTGCTCACCCCCAACACTGCTCACCCCAACACTGCTCACCCCCAACACTGCTCACCCCCAACACTGCTCACCACAACACTGCTCACCCCCAACACTGCTCACCCCCATCACTGCTCACCCCAACACTGCTCACCCCAACACTGCTCACCCCAACACTGCTCACCACCATCACTGCTCACCCCCAACACTGCTCACCCCCATCACTGCTCACCCCCAACACTGCTCACCCGCAACACTGCTCACCCCAACACTGCTCACCCCCAACACTGCTGACCCCAACACTGCTCACCGCAACACTGCTCACCCCCAACACTGCTCACCGCAACACTCCTCACCCCCATCACTGCACACCGCAACACTGCTCACACCCAAACATTGCTCACCACCAACACTGCTCACCCCCAACGCTGCTCACCCCCAACACTGCTCACCCCAACACTGTTCACCCCAACACTGCTCACCCCCAACACTGCTCACCCCCAACACTGCTCACCCCCAACACTGCTCACCCCCATCACTGCTCACCACCAACACTGCTCACCCCAACACTGCTCACTCCCAACACTGCTCACCCCAACACTGTTCACCCCAACACTGCTCACCCCCAACACTGCTCACCACCAACACTGTTCACCCCAACACTGCTCACCCCCATCACTGCTCACCCCCAACACTGCTCACCCCAACACTGCTCATCCCCAACACTGCTCACCCCAACACTGCTCATCCCCAACACTGCTCACCCCCAACACTGCTCACCCCAACACTCCTCACCCCCAACACTGCACACCGCAACACTGCTCACACCCGAACATTGCTCACCACCAACACTGCTCACCCCCAACACTGCTCACTCCCGAACATTGCTCACCCCCAACACTGCTCACCCCCGACACTGCTCACTCCCCACCAACACTAAGATCTGTGTTGGAGAGATATGCCGAGACACCTGAGCATTGTTATTATACCCATTCATTGGAAGTTGAAACTTCCCAGGTAAGTACCATCAATGTGCTTCGTTCGGGACTTCCGTGGGATCCCAAAGCAGTGATCATCTCAACTTTCACTGCAGTTGCCTTCGGATGATTCTACCTCTGATAATTTGCATCGACCTCAGACAATGACATGAACTGCATTCAGTACACCCACCATGCAACTGGTCAAGAAAGATCATTTTATGTAATGGTTTCCAGTTCAAGCAGTTAGTTAGTTTGAAGTATTGCACCAACGGCGAGCTGAATGACGAGTTAATTCGTTTTGGTGATGCTGATAAGAGGATAAATGTTGGCCAGCATAGCAAAACATTTCCACATCATGCTAAAAGCCAAGGAGAGGCCGATCAATTTAGGGCACATTTTGGTATTTTGTTCCACATATAATTTCAAGAAGGAACAATTCCGAAATATGAGTGTTCACTATTTTTCCCACAGCCAAGCTCAAAGTCTGCAAGGAGATTTTTGTCTCTGAATTCCTTCATCAAATTATTTCATTGCTAGTTGTTCAGTGCTTGGCGTTCCAAATAGTTTACAATTTCTAACGTGCGGAATTCAGCTGCTGCTCCTGATGAATGATGGAAGGCCCATAAGTTGTGAGAGCTGTCTTCACCTTTACAAACATCCCAACTTTGCTGCTTACCCCCTCTGTAATGATGGCAGAGAACATTGTAATGGTAGCTTGACTTGAATAATATCAAGCACCAGGAATTCCTCAATTTGAAATGCTCTGTTTTGGATTTCACACTTTATAAAGGTCAAGCAGTTATTCTGCAACAGTGCCACATTCACATTCAGGCACTTTCTTACTGTCGCGTTTCCTCATCATCGCACCATTAATTCAGTGAAAATATTCTGGGTGTCAGCCCAGCATACACCTTTTGCTTGCCATTGCAGGTCTGAAATTAGCTTTCATGGTTAATTGTTAGCTGAACGTAGGAAATTGAAATAATACCTTCACCGAGTTCATTTTATTCATTCAAGGGATGTGGGCGTCGCTTGCTCAGCCAGCATTTACTGCCTACCCCTAATTGCCCTTGAGGAGTTGATGATGTCAGGGGAATGTCGCTTTAAGAAATGTTTGGCTGCTCATGTTACTGCAGTGATGTCAGAGTGTGGGTGGAGCTGAGCTCTGGTTCTGCTTTTTAGTTTCACTTTGAGAAAAAGCTTGGGTGTGTCTGTCTTTTTGGTTTCGTTTTTCAGTGTGTTGCAGCTGAAGTCAGCCAAAGCAGCTGTATTGTTGAGCTCTCTGCCATGAAGGACTATCTCTTGATCATTTGGTGAATTCAGAAATGTAAATGTTTTGAGTATTGAATGTAAACCCTGATGTGCTTCTGTTTACAGGTTGTTAAGTCTTTTGGATGTTAAAAGGACAGCTTAAAGGATTACTTAGTGTTGTATTCTTTGCTGGTTATCTTTGAATTAATGGTTGCTAAGATATTCACTGTTTTTTTTCAAAAGGTTAACTTGAGTTCATAGAATAAACATTGTTTTGTTTTAAAAAATACTTCTCCATTTCTGCTGTACCACACCTGTAGAGTGGGCCGTGTGCTCCCCATACCACAATCTATTAAAAGTTGTGGGTCAGGTGAACTCCATGATACACTTTGGGGTTCTCTAAACCCTGACCCATAACAATGGTAAGCTGCCTTCTTCAACTGCTGCAGCCCGTATGGTGTAGGTCAACCCACTGTGCTGTTCGGGAGGCAGTTCCAGGATTTTGATCCAGCGACAGTGAGGGAATGGAGTCAAGATGTGGACTACCTTTCACACAGCTTGATATGAAAGTGGAGGCTCAGGCTATAACAAACTAACAAAAACTTACTGAAACCCTGATGTGCCACTGCAACTGAGGCATGATGGGACTTCCACCTGCCATGGCATGTCAGCACTGACCCTGCTGTAAATTCTGGGGTCAGATCCACTGGGGGAGGTGTGCATACTGGGCAAATACAACATTTAATGCTTCAGATATACTGGGGGTCAGGGGTGGGGTGGGCAGCAGAAAATCTTTAAGAAGCGTTAGTTAGTCTGAATATGTTCTGGTTGATTGGCTGAGGTGAGGGTCGGTGGTGGGTGAGGAAAGTAGCGATTGGGTTGGTGGGGAAATGGTACAATGAAAACTGTTGCGGTTTGATGAGAAAACCTGTGAAAGAAAGATGGCAGGAAAGATGCCCAGCAGGAGGCCCAGCTGAGGACAAGGGTAGGAGAACCATCAAGCATTAATATGCACTTTATGAAGGGAGGAAGTTGTTGAGTGAATTGCTGTCGGTGGCAGTCCCTCGATTCGAGAATTTTGCCCACACAGTCATGGGTTTCTGCCATGGGTCTTCATGTGACTGAACTGGCCAATTCTCAACCCACAGCTCTTTGGACAGATGATGTGAGACATCCCACAAGGTAGTGGGGTCCAGAGTGCAGGACCTCCTTCCTTTTCTTTCTCTGCCATAGCTCTTCCCCAACATTGCGGTGTTTGGACTCAGAACATGACACAGCTTGATGGGCATGTTTTGGCATTTTTTGATTGGTAGCAAACTCCTCCCAGTCATTAATGTTAATGAAGCTGTGCTTCAAGGAGGGCTTTGGAGTGTCTTTGAAGCATTTTCTTTGGAATATTCCCCTGGAATACGGGCCATTTGAGAGTTGAAGAAACCGGATTTGACATGGGAGACAACGTTTGGAGTGCAGCTCACAACCAATCTGTAAAATCTTCACACATCCAACTCAATTTCAGATCAGTGGGATCAAATAAAGTCAACAATCGATTCCTGTGCCCACACCATTGGGTTTGTGCATCGTCAACACCAGGACTGGTTCGATGAAAACAATGGTGAAATCTCCTGGAACAACAGTGGACAGCTTACATTGTCTGGCAGACAATGTAAGGTCACAGGCCAAGGAGACAGCATTCCAGCAGCTTCAGGCTGACATCCAAAGACAAATCCGAAAGATAAAGGACATGTGGTGGAAGAGAAAAATAGATCCAACAATATGCTGACCGGGGCCATCTGTTGCAGTATGGTAGCACAGTGGTTAGCTCTGCTGCTTCACAGCGCCAGGGACCTGGGTTTGATTCCCGGCTTGGGTCACTGTCTGTGCGGAGGCTGCACGTTCTCCCCGTGTCTGTGTGTGTCTCCTCCGGGTGCTCCGGTTTCCTCCCACAAGTCCCCAGAGACCTGCTTGTTAGGTGAATTGGACATTCTGAATTCTCCCTCAGTGTACCCGAACAGGTGCGGGAGGGTGGCGACTAGGGGCTTTTCGCAGTAACTTCATTGCAGTGACACTAATAATGATTGTTATTATTATTATCGAATGCCGATGATTCCTTTGGCAATGCAGAAAGATGTTTAATGACCTCACAACAGCAGTCAAGATAACCCACCGGCTCACCCTGATCCTTCCTCGCAGTCTCTTCCAAGTGTTATTCAAACATTGTTGCCCTGGACCCATTTTTACCATCCGCTCATCCTTCGCGACCCATGGCGGCTGCCCTTGCAACCCTCGCTGGGTGACCTTCGCGACCCCCATTTTCACTATCTTTAATGTGACAGGTGAGCCTGCTCGTCCTCACGATCTCACTTGCATTGTTATTCAATGTTTCATTTCAAATAATGACTTCATCTGATGATTCAAGATCTCACTGCGTCCGTTGAAAAAAATCAAGAGGTTTGTCGTCAAATTCGCCATGTTTCGCCTTCAAATGTCTTTGACGTTTTAAAAATAAATTTAGAGTACTCAACTAATTTTTTACAATTAAGAGTCAATTTAGCGTGGCCAATCCACCTAACCTGCACATCTTTGGGCTGTGGGGTGAAACCCACGCAGACACGGGGAGAATGTGCAAAGTCCACACAGACAGTGACCCAGGGCCAGGTCAAACCCAGGACCTCGGCGCCTTGAGGCAGCAGTGCTAACCACTGTGCCACCGTGCTGCCCTGTCTTTGAAGTTCTGAGGGTTTTAAACTTTCATTTGCCAGTGCTTCCCTGCATATAGCACATGTGAACTTTGAATCCTGATTTGCAGTGGCACAATTAATAACCCACACCTCAAGTAATCATCTTTATGCTGCTTTGTTTCTGTTTTCAGCTTTTTCTTCATGGGTTGTTCACCACAGGCCCTGGGGTTCACCCCAGCAGTGCTGACAGCTGCAAAATGGCCTGGCCCTGTACAGCACGCTGATATCAGGAGGATGCTGGAACCCCGCTGGGCTCGGGTCTGCACACTGCATGTGCGGGATGGCTGGCTAACTCAAACATCCGTCGTGGCCGGCATTTTAAAAAGTCTGTCACAGCCGTTGGGTGTTCCTCCCATGGTTGCGGACGCCACGACCGATCGCGCTGCGACCCTCCCGAAACCTGCCCGTGATCCAGCCTTGGGTTGCGACCCTGGGTGGGATTCTCCGACCCCGCGCCAGGGCGGAGAATTTGCGGGGGGGGGGGGGCACGATTCACGCGACGACGCCCTGATGCCGGTCCACTGATTCTCCGGTGCCCGGAGAATCGGCGCGATTGGCGATGGCGCAGTCGGCGCGGCGCCGGTCGGGGGCCGATTCACCTCGCGCGATGGGCCGAGTGCCCGCCGAGATAGGCCGAGTCCCGCTGGCGGCATTCACGTATGGTCCCACCTGGTGGGACCTCGCCGTTCATGTTGCGGGGGGGTGGCCTTGTTGTGGGGGGACCTCCACAGTAGCATGGCCCGCAATCGGGGCCTACCGATTGGCGGGCGGGCTTATCCTGGTGGAGGCCTATGTTCCTCCGCGCCGGGCCCCTGTACCACTCTGCCATGTTGCGTCGGGGCCGGCGTGGAGACGGCAACCTATGCGCATGCGCGAACTCGTGCCGGCCGTAACGCGTATGCGCGGACCAGTGGCGCCCGGTATCGTCAGCTGGAGCAGCGTGAGGCTCTCCAGTGCCGTGCTGGTCCCCTGTGCGGCGCAGGATCGCTGCTCCTAGGGGCCTGTTGACTCTCGCGTAAAACGCTCCGGCATTTACAACGGCGTCAACACTTAGCCCCAGGATCAGAGAATCAAGCCCCCTGAGTTTGAAAACCCCCGTCTTACAACACTCCTTTATCCATTCCCCTCATTGATCTCCAGAGACGTCTCTCATCCACTGATCCTCTCTCTCATACTGCCTCACCTGTTACCTGCCAGAAATTAACCTATCCACATCGCATGCCATGCATGAGGAAACATGACTGTGTAACAGCACCTGACCGTTCTTGTTTTCTGCCCTTGGTATGGTCGAACAAAAGACTGGGGCCTACCTTTACTGCAGCAATCGGCGGCAGAATTCTCCGTTCCCGAGACTTAGGGCTGGATTCTCCGATTTTGAGGCTATGTCCGTGTGGTAGTAGCAGGTATTGCGGTACCTGAGAGGCTGATGACCATTGGTTAGACCCAGGAGTCTACCATTGGCTGTATTACATAGCTCCGCCCTGAAGGCGGGGTATAAGAGATGGTGCCACCCCAGCAGCCTTCACTTTCTGTATCGAAGCTGCTGGGGAAAAGGTTCTAGCAGATTAAAGCCTTCAGTTATGGAATCACTTCGTCTTGAGTGGAATTGATTGCTCATCAATTTAATCTGCTACAACTTAAGTTGGAAGGATGGATCTCCGAATCAAACCGGAGTGCCTCCAGCTCAGCCCCCACGCGGATAACTCTGCTGCTATTTTCAAACACTGGCTGGTGTGCTTTAAGGGCTACCTCGACACCGCCGTAGGCACCCCCATGGAAGGACAGAAGATGCATCTCCTGCTCTCCCGGGTCAGCCCTGGGATCTACCCACTTATCGAGGAGGCGGAGAACTATGCTGCCGCTATCGAACTGCTAGAAGGACATTATATCCGCCCTGTAAACCAGGTCTACGCTCGTCACCTGCTTGCGACTGGGCGGCAAAGCCCCGAGGAAACGTTGGAAGATTTCTACCGGGCGCTACTGGTGCTGGGCCTAAACTGTGGCTGCCCTCAAGTTGCGGGGAGCGAGCACACGGAACTTTTAATCAGGGATGCTTTCGTTGCAGGTATGAGCTCCCCTGATATCCGCCGAAGACTCCTAGAAAGGGACACTCTGGGACTTACAGAGGCACGGACCCTGGCAGGGTCCATGGACGTTGTCTACAAAAACGCGCTGTCTTTTGCACCCGATTGTGCGGCAGCCCCCTGGGCTTCGTGGCACCTCACAGCGGCAGCCCCTCAGACCTTCCCACTGACCCCGCAAGCCTGCGCGGTCAGACAGTCCGCTAACGCCGCCAGGCCCTGCTGTTTCTTCTGCGGGCAGGCGAACCATCCCCGCTCGCGCTGCCCGCCCCGCACTGCCGCCTGCAAAGGATGTGGCAAGAAGGGCCACCTTGTGGGGGTCTGCCAGGCCCGCGCCGTGGCTGCGGTCTCCAGCGACTATGGACCGCCGCGGCAACCCCGCCTTCAGGCCCCGACTGGCCAACGCTCACCACCACCCCCCTATCCTAGCGCCACGTGCGACCCATGGACACGGCCATCTTGCCCCCCCGGACTCCACCCGAGCCCAGCGGGGTTCCAGCATCCTCCTGATATCAGCGTGCTGTACAGGGCCAGGCCATTTTGTCCATCGCCGCCGCCATCTTCTTCATCCCCGGACACTATGTGCGACCCATGGGTGACGCCATCTTGGATGGGGCCCCAGGCCTCCAGCACGGCCGGCTACACGCTGCCCGACCAGAACTCGCAATTGCTTCATCTGGCCTCGGTGACACTGGACCAAAGTTGACCCCGGACACTCGCAACGGCTACAACGACGGTCCTCATCAACGGCCATGAGACGTCTTGCCTGATTGACTCTGGGAGCACGAAAAGCTTTGTTCACCCCGACACGGTAAGGCGCTGTTCACTTGTAACCCACCCTGTAAATCAAAGGATCTCCCTGGCCTCCGGGTCACACTCAGTGGAGATAAAGGGGTTCTGCCTAGCGAACCTCACTGTCCAAGGCAGGAAATTCAACAATTTCCGCCTGTACATCCTGCCGCACCTCTGCGCAGCCACCCTCCTGGGGCTGGACTTCCAATGCCACTTGCAAAGCCTGACTTTTAAATTTGGCGGCCCCATATCTCCCCCCCCCCCCCCTTACTGTTTGCGGCCTCGCGACCCTTAAGGCCAACCCGCCTTCCCTGTTTGCGAACCTCACCCCGGATTGTAAACCCGTCGCCACCAGGAGCAGGCGGTACAGTGCTCAGGACCGGACCTTCATCAGGTCAGAGGTCCAAAGGCTGCTGGGGGAAGGGGTTATCGAAGCGAGCGACAGTCCCTGGAGAGCTCAAGTAGTGGTGGTAAAGCCCGGGGAGAAGCATAGGATGGTCATAGACTACAGCCAGACCATCAACAGGTTTACGCAGCTAGGTGCGTACCCTCTGCCCCGTATAGCCGACCTGGTAAACAGGATCACACAATACAAGGTCTTCTCCACGGTGGATCTCAAGTCCGCCTACCACCAGCTACCCCTCTGTAATAGTGACCGCAAGTACACTGCCTTCGAAGCAGATGGGCGGCTCTATCAATTTTTAAGTGTTCCCTTTGGTTTCACTAATGGGGTCTCGGTCTTCCAGCGAGAGATGGACCGAATGGTTGACCAACGTTCCCGTATCTGGATAACGTCACCATCTGCGGCCATTGATGTGTTGGGTGCCTTGAGGTACAGACGAACCAACACGGTTGTGATTGGTACAACGCAGTTTTATTCTATCCAACTATTTATACATCTGACTTGGTACTCAGCACGTTGTGACTGTGTGAGTGTCTTGCTAATGAGGTCCTGGCCCTGTGCTGTCTCCAGATGGACTGCCCCGGAAGTGTCGTGTTTCTTGTCTTATACCGTGTCTGCTCTTGTCTATGATTGGCTGTCGTGTTATGTGTGCTAATTGGTCCGTTGGTCTGTCTATCATTATGTATGTGTTATGATGTGTGTTTGAATATCATGACATCCCCCTTTTTTACAAGATTATGTGCCTACGTGGTTATAAATATAAATGTGTCCTGAGTGCAGCTAAAGGTGTGTGTGTGTGATATTAACATCACGTACATGGGGCTTAACTATATACAAGGGGCGATGTCAGGTGTGACATGCTAACGAGGTTGTACCATAACAAAAGAAGAACAACGTTGAAATTTGGAACGATTAAACGAGGCCTGGAACGATAAAACAGTGACATGTTACAAAACAGTAGTTGCTAAAGTTTGACGTGTGAACAGTCTCATAAGTCCAGTTTAGTAGGTGGGCGACGAATTTGGGTTGACCGCCTCAAGGGTGGGTCGAGAACCACCGGCTGAGGTGCGAGCCTGGCCACGGGCGGCGACAGAGGGGGCATGGTATATGGCAGCTCCACGAAGTCGCTATCAGGAACCAGTGGAGGACACGGCGTCTGTGTAGGGTCCCGTTGCGAGTGTGGAAGTAAGCGAAGGGCTCGACGATTGCGCCTACGCACGGATCCATCCGGCATGCGTACCAGGAACGAGCGGGGAGCCACGCGTCGGAGAACTTCAGCAGGTGCTGACCAGCCACCGTCTGGTAGGTGGATGCGGATGTTGTCTCCAGGGGCCAGGGAGGGACGATCAGTTGCCTGTATGTCGTACGATCTCTTCTGGCAATCGCGCTGCAGTTGCATCCTATGCAGTCCCGGAGCCTGGTCTATTGTTGGTGCCAGGATGGAAGGCACAGTGGTTCTGAGGGCACGACCCATCAGCAGCTGTGCTGGTGAGAGACCAGTGGCTAGTGGGGCCGAGCGATAGGCCAGCAGGGCGAGGTGAAAGTCCGACCCGGCAGCAGCAGCCTTGCAGAGGAGCCGCTTGGCAATGTGAACGCCCTTCTCCGCCTTTCCATTGGACTGGGGATGCAGAGGGCTGGACGTCACGTGTGTGAAGCCATATGAAGCAGCTAAAGGACGACCATTCATGGCTGGCAAAACAGGGCCCATTGTCCGACATGACAGTCATCGGAATGCCGTGGCGAGCAAAGGTGTCTTTGCAGGCCCTTATGACAGCAGACAACGTCAAATCATGCAGGCGTATGACTTCTGGGTAGTTTGAGAAGTAGTCAACTATGATGACATAGTCCATGCCGAGGGATTGAAATAGGTCGACACCCACCTTCGCCCAGGGGGACGTCACCAGCTCATGGGGCAGAAGCGTCTCAGGAGGTTGCGCCGGCTGAAACCTTTGGCAGGTTGTACAGTTGAGCACCATGTTGGCAATATCGTCACTGATGCCCGGCCAGTATACCACCCCTCGAGCCCTCCGTCTGCACTTCTCGACCCCCAAGTGGCCTTCGTGTAGTTGGTCGAGAACCAGCTGGCGCATGCTGTGTGGAATCACAATCCGGTCCAGCTTCAGAAGGACACCATCAATGATGGTCTCGTACATTGTAAAACTGCGGGCACTGCCCTTTGAGCCATCCTCCCGTCATGTGGCGCATCACTCGCTGCAGAAGGGGGTCGGCCGCAGTCTCTCGGCGGATACGGGCCAGACTGGAGTCGTCAGCCGGCAGATTTGCCGCTGTAAAAGCCACCTGTGCCTCGACCTGATATATGAACCCCTCCGCATCTGGCGGCGTGCTCACTGCTCTGGATAGGGCATCCGCCATGATGAGGTCCTTCCCTGGAGTGTAGACCAGTTGGAAGTCGTACCTCCTGAGTTTAAGTAGGATGCGCTGGAGGCGAGGGGTCATCTCGTTTAGGTCCTTGTTTATTATGCTGACCAGGGGGCAGTGGTCAGTTTCGACCGTGAACCGTGGAAGACCATAGACGTAATCGTGGAACTTGTCTAAACCGGTTAGCAAGCCCAGGCATTCTTTTTCGATTTGCGCGTAGCGCTGCTCTGTGGGGGTCATGGCCCGCGATGCATAGGCCACTGGGGCCCATGATGCCATGTCATCCCTCTGCAGGAGCACTGCTCCAATGCCAGATTGGCTGGCATCAGTTGAGATTTTGGTGTCACGAGACGCCAACACTGGTGCCGTAGTGAGTTTGCGTTTGAGCTCCTCCCATTCCAGCTGGTGTGTGTGTTGCCACTGGAACTCTGTGGATTTTCTGACGAGGTGGCGCAGAGTCGTTGTGTGGGAGGCAAGGTTGGGAATGAACTTCCCTAGGAAGTTGACCATGCCAAGAAGCGTAGGACAGCCTTCTTGTCGGCCGGCTGTGGCATGGCTGTGATGGCGCTCACCTTGTCTGCATCCGGACGGACCCTTGACCGGGAAATATGGTCCCCCAGGAACTTCAACTCGGTCTGGCCAAAGGAGCACTTGGCTCGGTTGAGGCGCAGGCCGTTTTCCCGTATGCGGGCAAAAACGCATTGGAGACGATGTATGTGCTCCTGCGGTGTGGTGGACCAGATGATGACATCGTCCACATATACGCGCACCCCTTCGATGCCTTCCATCATCTGCTCCATGATTCTATGGAAGACCTCGGATGCCGAGATGATGCCAAATGGCATCCGGTTGTAGCAGAACATGCCGAAAGGGGTGTTGAAGGTACATAGCTTTCGGCTGGACGGGTCCAGTTGGATCTGCCAAAATCCTTTAGAAGCATCCAGTTTCGTGAATATCTTCGCCTGGGCCATTTCACTGGTGATCTCCTCCCATTTGGGTATGGGATAATGTTCCTTCATAATATTATTATTGAGGTCTTTGGGGTCAGTACAGATGCGGTGCTCGCCAGAGGGCTTCTTGACACACACCATGGAGCTGACCCATGGCGTGGGCTCCGTGACCCTGGATAGGACCCCTTGGTCCTGGAGATCCTGCAGCTGCTGCTTGAGGCGGTCTTTAAGTGGCGCAGGAACCCTGCGAGGTGCGTGAACGACCAGGATGGCGTCAGGTTTGAGGCGTATTCGGTAGGTGTATGGCAGTGTTCCCATGCCTTCGAATGCCTCCTGGTTGTGGGCGAGGAGCGATTGGAGCTGTGCGTTGAACTCTGCATCCGGGAAGTCAGACGTGCCGTCTGGAGAGAGAGAGAGAATTTGTTGCACAAGGTGGAAAGCCTTACATGCCTGTGCGCCCAGCAGGGAGTCCTTCGATGAGCCAACTATCTCGAACGAGAGTGTGGCCGTATGTGTTTTGTGTGTCACCTGGAGCTGGCAGGATCCCATGGCCGGGATATCGTTCCCGTTGTAGCCGACCGGGACGGCTGGATTGGTGGTCTGACCTTCATGGCATAGAAGGCTGACCGTGCCATGAGGTTGGCGGAGGCGCCAGTGCCCAGGCGGAAAGTGATCGGCGACCGGTTGACCGTCAGGGTGGCACACCATTCATCACCCGGATTGATGGTGTTGACCCGGTTCCCATCAATGACCGCAACCCGGAAGGCGTCTTGGTCATCTGTGTCATTGGTTTGGGTGTCGTAATGTGGAGGCTGAATGGTCCGCACGTTCCTGCGAGGTTGTCGGAGATGTGGAAGATCAACAGGTTGAGCCGCTCGACAGTAGGCAGCGTAGTGGCCCACCTTGCCACAGCGTAGGCATTGTCGGGTTTTTGCAGGACATTGCCCTTTTAAATGTGCAGCTCCACAGTTGCCGCACGTCATTTTTTAAAATATGTTTTATTGAAATTTTTTTCCCAAACAACAATTTTTCCCCTCTTACAAAGCAAACGCAACAATAACAATACAGAAATTTTTAACAATACACAAGTAACAAAACCCCTTTATCTGTGACCTAAACTAAACTAAATCCCCGCCCCCCCCGCCCTCCCCCCCGCCTTCCCCCTGGGTTGCTGCTGCTGGTCATCTGTCTTCCCTCTAACGTTTGCCTAGGTAGTCGAGAAATGGCTGCCACCACCTGGTGAACCCTTGAGCCGATCCTCTCAGGGCAAACTTTATCTGCTCCAGTTTAATGAACCCCGCCATATCATTTACCCAGGCCTCCAGTCCGGGGGGTTTTGCCTCCTTCCACATGAGTAGGATCCTGCGCCGGGATACTAGGGACGCAAAGGCCACAATGACGGCCTCTTTCGCCTCCTGCACTCCCGGCTCTTCCGCAACTCCAAATAGAGCTAACCCCCAGCCTGGTTTGACCCGGACCTTCACCACCCGCGAAATCACTCCCGTCACTCCCTTCCAATACCCTTCCAGTGCCGGACACGCCCAAAACATATGTGCGTGGTTTGCCGGGCTCCCGTCACACCTCCCACATTTGTCCTCCACTCCAAAGAACCTGCTCAATCTTGCTCCCGTTATGTGTGCTCTATGTAGCACCTTAAATTGAATCAGGCTAAGCCTGGCGCATGAGGAAGAGGAATTTACCCTGCTTAGGGCATCAGCCCACATACCCTCCTCTATCTCCTCCCCTAGTTCTTCTTCCCACTTTCCTTTTAGTTCGCCCACCGACTCCTCCCCCTCTTCCATCATCTCTCGGTAAATCTCTGACACCGTGCCCTCTCCGACCCACACCCCTGAAAGCACCCTGTCCGGTATCCCCTGTGTCGGGAGCAACGGAAATTCCCTCACCTGTTGTCTAGTAAACGCCCTCACCTGCATATATATCAAGAAATTTCCCCGGGGCAACTTATACTTTTCCTCCAATGCTCCCAAGCTCGCAAAAGTCCCATCTATAAATAAATGTCCCACCCTCCTAATTCCCAACTGGTACCAGCTCTGAAATCCTCCATCCATTCTTCCTGGGGCGAACCTATGGTTGTTCCTGATTGGGGACCCCACCAGGGCTCCCCGCACCCCTCTCTGTCGCCTCCACTGTCCCCAGATATTCAATGTTGCCGCCACCACCGGGTTCGTGGTAAACTTTTTTGGTGAGAGCGGTAGCGGCGCCGTCACCAGCGCCTCTAAACTCGTCCCTTTACAGGACTTTCTCTCCAGTCTTTTCCACGCCGCTCCCTCACCCTCCATCATCCATTTACGTATCATTGCCACATTGGCGGCCCAATAGTAATCGCCCAAGTTCGGTAGTGCCAATCCTCCTCTGTCCCTACTACGCTGAAGGAACCCCCTCCTTACTCTTGGAACTTTCCCTGCCCACACGAAGCTCGTGATGCTCCTGTCTATTTTATTAAAAAAGGTCTTGGTGATTAGTATAGGGAGACATTGAAATACAAATAAGAACCTCGGGAGGACCATCATCTTAATTGCTTGCACTCTGCCCGCCAGCGATAGAGGCTGCATGTCCCACCTCTTGAAGTCCTCCTCCATTTGTTCTACCAACCGTGTCAGATTAAGTCTGTGCAAGGTTCCCCAGCTCCTAGCGATCTGAATCCCCAGGTATCGGAAGTTTCTTTCCACTTTCCTTAGAGGCAAGCCTTCTATCTCTCTACTCTGGTCCCCTGGATGTATCACAAATAATTCACTCTTCCCCATGTTTAGCCTATACCCCGAGAAATCCCCGAACCCCCTCAAAATTCGCATAACCTCTATCATCCCCCCCGCTGGGTCCGACACGTATAACAATAGGTCATCCGCGTATAACAAGACTCGGTGTTCTTCTCCCCCTCTAATCACCCCTCTCCATTTCCTGGAGTCTCTCAACGCCATGGCCAGAGGTTCAATTGCCAACGCGAACAACAATGGAGACAGCGGGCATCCCTGTCTTGTTCCCCTATATTGTTGGAAATACTCCGATCTATGTCGACCTGTAGCTACACTTGCCGTTGGAGCCCCATAAAGAAGTCTAACCCAGCTAATAGTCCTCTATCCTCGATGCCAGTACCTTTGCCAACAATTTGGCGTCCACGTTCAATAATGAAATGGGTCTATAGGACCCGCACTGCAACGGATCTTTATCCCTCTTCAAAATTAACGATATCGTCGCCTCCGACATCGTCGGGGGTAGAGTCCCCCCTTTCCTGGCCTCATTGAACGTCCTCACCATCAACGGGGCCAACAAGTCCACATATTTTCTGTAATACTCCACCGGGAACCCGTCTGGTCCTGGGGCCTTCCCTGCTTGCATGCTTCCCAGTCCCTTAATAACCTTGTCCACCCCAATCGGTGCCCCCAGGCCTACCACCCCCCGCTCCTCCACTTTCGGGAACCTCAATTGGTCCAGGAACTGCCGCATCCCCCCCTCTCCCTCTGGGGTTGAGACCTATACAGTTCCTCATAGAAGGTCTTGAACACCTCATTTATCTTTCCTGCCCTTCGCACCGTGTCTCCCCTTTCGTCTTTAATTCCTCCTATCTCCCTCGCTGCAGCCCTCTTTCGCAATTGATGAGCCAACAGGCGACTAGCCTTTTCCCCATATTCATACCTCCTCCCCTGTGCCTTCCTCCACAGTACCTCCGCCTTTCTGGTGGTCAGAAGGTCAAATTCCGTCTGGAGTCGTCTCCTCTCCCTGTACAATTCCTCCTCCGGGGTCTCTGCAAATTCCCTATCCACCCTTAAAATCTCCCCCAGTAATCTTTCCCTTTCCTTGGCCTCTGTTTTCCTTTTGTGGGCCCCAATGGAGATCAGCTCTCCTCTGACCACCGCTTTTAGTGCTTCCCATACCACTCCCACAGGGACCTCGCCGTCGTCATTGACCTCCAGGTATCTCTCAATACACCCCCGCACTCTTGCACACACTCCCTCATCCGCCATCAGTCCCACATCTAATCGCCAGAGTGTTCTCTGCTCCCTTTCCTCTCCTAATTCCAGGTCCACCCAATGTGGGGCATGATCCGAAACCGCTATGGCTGAGTACTCAGCTTCTTCCACCCTAGAGATCAACGACCTTCCCAAAACAAAAAAATCTATCCGGGAGTACACTTTATGGACATGGGAGAAGAAGGAAAACTCCCTAGCCCTAGGTCTAAGAAATCGCCATGGATCCACTCCCCCCATTTGGTCCATAAACCCCTTAAGTACCTTGGCCGCTGCCGGCCTTCTTCCGGTCCTTGAGCTGGATCTATCCAACCCCGGGTCCAGCACCGTATTAAAGTCCCCTCCTAAATCAAATTTCCTACCTCCAGGTCCGGTATACGCCCCAGCATCCATCTCATAAATCCCGCATCGTCCCAGTTTGGGGCATACACATTAAACAACACGACCTCCATTCCCTCCAGCCTGCCACTCACCATTACATATCTACCTCCACTATCTGCTACGATGTTCTTTGCTTCAAATGCTACCCGTTTCCCCACCAAAATGGCCACCCCTCTATTCTTTGCGTCCAGTCCTGAGTGGAACACCTGTCCCACCCATCCTTTCCTTAGCCTAACTTGGTCCGCCACCTTTAGGTGCGTCTCTTGGAGCATAACCACGTCTGCCCTTAGTCCTTTCAAATGCGCGAGCACTCGGGCCCTTTTTATCGGTCCGTTCAGGCCTCTCACGTTCCACGTGATCAGCCTCACTAGGGGGCTACCTGCCCCCCTCCCGTGTCGACTAGCCATTACCTTCTCTAGGCCAGTCCCATATCCCGCCTCCGCGCTCCCGCTCGCTCCCCCAGCGTCGCACACCATCCCCGCCCACCCACTCTTTAGCCATTTCCTTTTGGATTTCCGCAGCAGCAACCCAGTTGTCCCCCCCCCCCCTCCCTCCCCCCCTCCCCGCTAGATCTCTTTCTAGCATGATTGCTCCCCCCATATTACTTCCGTAAGTCAGCTGACTTCAACTGACCCCGGCTACTCCTGCTCACTCCTCGACCCCTCCGTGTGGGGAACTCCCATCCGCCTTGCGCCTGTCTTCCCGCCTTATTCTTTCTGGCGCGGGAACATCCCTTTACCTGACCCGCCTCTTATGGCGCAGCTCCCTTTCCCCTCCCCCTCCCCTTCCCCATTCTCCAACTATGTCCCGTCTAGTTGCCGCACGTCATGACGTCATGGCGTTCGTTATGCCACTGCGCATGCCTCGTTATGCCTCGTCCGAGGCGCCCTGTTTTTCATTGGCTTGCATGAAGAGTACGAAGCGCTGCTTGAAGAGCTTCCAATTTGTGCTCAGGTTCCCAGCGACTTGCAACGGCTGCGGTTTGTTGCGGGTGTCCATGGCTCAGGATGGCAGATTTGCCGGTAGGTATCGATTCACTCCTGGTATCATGACAGCCTTACTGATTGGTCCGTTGGTCTGTCTATCATTATGTATGTGTTATGAGGTGTGTTTGAATATCATGACAGCCATGACCAGCAGGACCACGACACCAACCTCCGCAAATTCCTGCAGACTGCGAAAATCCTTAATCTGACATACAATAAGGATAAATGCGTGTTTAGCACCGACCGTCTAGCCATTCTAGGCTACGTAGTGCGAAGTTGAGTCACAGGCCCTGACCCTGAGCGCATGCGCCCCCTTATGGAGTTCCCCCTCCTTCACTGCCCCAAGGCCCTGAAGCGCTGCCTCGGGTTCTTATTACGCACAGTGGGTCCCCAATTACGCAGACAAAGCCCGACCCCAGATCCAGTCCTCAACCCTGTCGACGGAGGCCCGCCAGGCCTTCAGTAGCATCAAAGCAGACATTGCAAAGGCCACGATGCGCGCCATCGACGAGTCCCTCCCCTTCCAGGTCGAGGCGAAGCGTCCGACATAGCTCTGGCGGCCACCCTCAACCAAGCGGGTAGGCCCGTGGCCTTCTTCCCCCGTACACTCCATGCTTCCGAAATCCACCACTCCTCGATCGAAAAAGAAGCACAAGCCATAGTTGAAGCTGTGAGACTTTGGAGGCATTACCTGGCCGGCAGGCGATTCACTCTCCTCACGGACCAACGGTCGGTTGCCTTCATGTTCGATAATGCACAGCGGGGCAAGATTAAAAACGACAGGATCTTGCGGTGGAGGATAGAACTCTCCACCTTCAACTACAAGATCTTGTACTGTCCGGGGAAGCTGAACGAGCCTCCTGATGCCTTCCACGAGGACCTCTGCCACCCGGGGTCATTCGTTTTTTCCATTTCGTCAAGACCCGCAACCTGCCTTACTCAATCGAGGAGGTCAGGACAGTCACCAGGGACTGCCAAATCTGCGCGGAGTTCAAACCGCACTTCTACCGGCGAGAGAGAGCGCACCTGATAAAGGCTTCCCGTCCCTTTGAGCGCCTCAGCATGGACTTCAAAGGCCCCCTCCCCTCCACCGACCGCAACACGTTCTTCCTGAACGTGATTGATTCGCCATCCCCTGCCCAGACATGACCACAACCACCGCCATCAAGGCCCTCCAGGGTATCTTTGCACTGTTCGGTTTCCCCGCATACATTCACAGTGATAGGGGGTCCTCCTTTATGAGCGACAAACTGCGTCAATTCCTGCTCAGCAAGGGCATTGCCTCGAGCAGGACGACCAGTTACAACCCCCGGGGAAACGGGCAGGTAGAGAAGGAGAACGGAACGGTCTGGAAGACCGTTCTACTAGCCCTACGGTCCAGGAAACCCCCGGTCTCCCGCTGGCAAGAGGTCCTCCCGATGGCCCTTCACTCCATCCGGTCGCTGCTCTGTACAACCACAAATCAGACACCTCATGAACGTCTCCTTGTTTTCCTCAGGAAGTCCACCTCCGGGACCTCGCTCCCAACCTGGCTAGTGATACCCGGACCCGTCCTGCTTCGGAAGCACGTGCAGGCGCACAGGTCGGACCTGTTGGTCGAGAGGGTCCACCTGCTGCACGTTAACCCCCAGTACGTCTACGTGGCGTTCCCTGACTGCTGGCAAGACACAGTCTCCCTTCGGGACCTGCCGCCGCCGGAACCCCGCGCGCACCCGGACCATTGTCCCCACCCCCACCTCCCCCACAGCACCTCACTGGATGGTCAGTACTCCTGCCACTCCTGCCTCGGCCCGACCACCCACCGATGCCCCCTACAGGCGCCCCCCTCCCTGTCAACCTTTTGCCCCTACAGTGCCGCCTACGGGTGACAAAGCTGCCAGGGAGGACGACACCACGCTCCCGGAGTCGCAACCGCCGGGACCCTCGTCAGAATCACCGCCAAAGCCCAGACGCTCCAGAAGGATGCCCAGGCCGCCCGATCGACTGATTGCTGCACTATGAACACTTTGTAAATATCCTCGACATCACAGTACCTCCATACCTGGTCATACCATGCTAAAGGCGACTATTAATGCTGGCCACCACCCCCGCCGGGCTCTTTTTTAACAGGGGGTGAATGTGGTAGTACCAGGTATTGCGGTCCCTGAGAGGCTGATGACCATTGGTTAGACCCAGGAGTCTACCATTGGCTGCATTACGTAGCTCCGCCCTGAAGGTGGGGTATAAGAGATGGTGCCATCGCAGCAGCCTTCACTGTCTGTATTGAAGCTGCTGGGGAAAAGATTCTAGCAGATTAAAGCCTTCAGTTATGGAATCAGTTTGTCTTGAGTGTAATTGATTGCGCATCAGTCCGGAGCATCTGTCTAGAATTACGACCAAAAAGGTCAGCGCCGTCCCCTCACCGACGCGCCACCCGGTGGGGGGTTAACAGTCGCGCCACGTAAAACCCCTGGCTTTCCCTGCAGATACAGATGGTCAATTGGCGGGTCCATGGTCGCGCATTCGCGCGGTGGCGACCTGCAGCGGTTGCCCCACACAACATGGCGGCGGTCGCATGCGGACCCGGTCTGCCAGATAGTTCCCCCTGTAACTCCCCTTGACACCCACGGCCCACCCCCTACCAGTCCTCCCAGCCCCCGCCGAAGCCCCCTGGCCAGCGGAGCGATTCCACCCCTCGACTGTGGCGGTGCTGGACACAGTCCGCAGCCGCCATGCGAGGTTGATGAAACCTCAGACCACAAGGGATCCACGCCATCGGGAAGTCGGCCCATCGGGGGCGGAGCATCGGGGGAGGGCCTTCAGGTGATGTCCTGAGGCCGTCCCAATGGCGTGCGGCGCACTCACCGATGACGCAGTTTTAGAGGGGATGGAGTATCCGAAAGCAGGCGCCGCCCTCAATTTCGGCATCAAAAGGGATTCTCCGGCCAATCGCCAAATGCGATTTCAACATCGGCAATCGGAGAATCCCGCCCTAAGTGTTGATGCCGGGCAGGATTCGCGGAGTTCGATGACAGCAAAACTGGTGCCGCAGCTGGACCAATTGAACTACCGTTAAGGGGCTAACATCGGTGCCACATGGAACACAATCGATTCTAATGAGAAACGGAACGGGATTCGCTGGATTCGTGACTGACACTCAGGTGTCGAACAACAACGATGACACCGACACAGACGCGAGCCGTAGAACCGAGACTAAGGACACCCCAGAGCTTGAATCCAAGCATGACACGGATTTCCCATCGCAGCTGTCTCCAACACCCTCCACCATCCCAGAGACACTCACCTCGGCTGGGTACTTTAGTGAAGAGACTCCTGGGACACTATCTGGTGCGCACCACACAGCTGCTCTGGTACAGCAGGTGGAGGTAGGAGGAACCGAGGAGGCAGATGACTGACCCCAGAAACTATCTGCCATTCAGACGGGTTTCAGGCTTCTTGGATGCACAGTCCCATCGATTGTGGAGATTCAGTCGCAGAGCCAGGGACTACATGAGGGGTTGTCGGCGAGCATCCAGCACCTGCAGGTGCAGTTGGAGGAGTCCAACCATGTGCAGGAGCAGGAGGGGGTGCGGGCCATGCGTCCCATTCAGGCCAATACGGCACAGCTGGTGTCCGTGGTGGAGGCATTGGAGACGAGGGTTTTGTCACTGGATTAGCATGTCCAAGGCCTGGGAGAATTTGTGCAGGCTGCCTCTCACAGGCAGACATGTACCAGAGCCTCCTGGACTTTGCAGCGGCGCTCCTGAGCATGGCCCAGTCAAAGCAGGCCATGACTGAGAGAGCCAGCAGCACTACCTAGATGCACAAGCCCAGAGGCAGGTAGCCCAGTCCCAGAGGGAGGTGGCGCAGTCACTGACTGATGTGGCACAGACCGAGAAGGTAGTGATACAGACCCAGAGGGAGGTGGCCTAGTCCCAGGCGGAGATGGTCCACTCCCTGTGCTCTAGTGCTGCGAGCATTGAGCCCCTGGTCGAGATGAGATGGACCTCCAGGACTAGCAGAGCCAGGTGGCGGGGAGGGCCTGAGAGGATAGCTCTGCTCGCACCCCCGTCCCTAAATCAGGAAATGCGATTGGGCGGAGACTCGGTCCTGATGTCGAAATCGTGGCGCACGTTGGGTTCACACAAACCCCGATTCTCCGGCGCCTCGACAGCGGCGTCAATACTTTCCACTCTGCAGGTACACTAACCGCTGTTGGCATTTCATTAGCGGTCCTGGCCGGTATTCTCCGCGATCCTCCACCTACACTGGGGGGAATTTCCAACGGCGAGGCTCATTAGAAATAGAGAAACAGGTGCCGTGGCTGATGAGGGAGAGAGAGCGAGGACACGGAGAGCCGCGCCTGTGGGCTGCCGTGCTGGGCACTTGCTGGTCTGGGGTGGGGAGGCCCTGCCTTGGCCGGGGGTGGGGGATGACAGGGGGATTGGCGTGAGGCCGGGGAAACCCCCCACAGGACTGGGGCAGTGTCCAGACATGGACCGCCATTGCCACGGCCTGCGAGGCAGCCATCTTGCTGCACAATCCACTGACCATCCACCTTGGCTTTAGCTCTGCAGAGTGACACCGGCCATATGGGTGCCCCTTCCCTGCACCCCAGCTCCTACCCTCCACCCCACCCTCTGCAACCGGCCACCACCCACCAGCAAGGCATCACGCGGTCCATCCAAGGGCAACGGTCACAGTAGCTCCTATAGGAGGGGTGCTAGGCAGATCCCTGGAGCGCACCGCTGGCATGGGCAGTGCCAGCCAACAGTACCCCTGGCAGCAGGGACGGGCGCAAAGGCCAGAGTCCCCCATGGCGCCGGGCAACGATGGAGCCATGGGTATTGGATGCGGAGGCAGGGGGGGGAACATGTGGGGGGCGGGTCCACAGTGCCAACTGGGGCCACTGTGTAGCCCGGTGGTCCTGGTTGGGCACGGGGCTACGCACCATGCCAACAAGTCAGCCTTTCACTCCCCGCAGACAATGGATATTGGAATTCAACGAGCAATGGTGGCCTTCCTCCTAGTCGCCGCAGCGCTGGGGGATGCCCTGAGGTTGGTCGAGCTGGAGCTGCTCGAGGAGGAGGAAGGTGCAGCAGTGGTGCTTGCCCCTGAGGAGGAGATAAATCACTTGGTGGCATGGTGTACCAAAAATAACCTCTGTCTAAATGTTTGAAAGACCAAGGAACTGATCATCGACTTCAGGAAGCGCAGCACGACACACACTTCCGTCTGCATCAATGGCTCCGAAATGGAGATGGTCGATAGCTTTATGTTCCTGGGGGTCACCATCACCAACAGTCTGTCCTGGTCCACTCATGTTGGTGCAGCAGTCAAGAAAGCCCTACGGAAGCTAAAGAAATTTGGCATGTCTGCATCGACTCCCACAAACTTCTACAGATGTGCGATAGAGAGCATCATCACAGCCTGGCAACTGCTCGGTCCAACATCATCAGAAACTGCAGACTCCGGGCCGTCGCGGGCCGGAGAATCGGCGGGGGGGGGGGGGGGCGCTGCCAACGGCCCAACCGGCGCGATTCCCGCACCCGCAAAATCCCCGGCAGCGGAGAATTCGGCAGCCGGCGGGGGCGGGGATTCACGCGGCCCCCCCGGCGATTCTCCGACCCTGCAGAGGGTCAGAGAATCCCGCCCCCGTGTCTGGCTGTGTTTCCTCCGAGTGCTCCGGTTTCCTCCCACGAGTTCCGAAAGATGTGGGGAGGGATTCTCCCGTACCCGGCAAGGCGGGTGGTCCCGGCGGGACCGAGTGGCGTGAACCACTCCGGTGTCGGGCCGCCCCGAAGGGGCGGAATCCTCCTCACCTTCAGGGGCTAGGCCCGTCCTGGAGTGGTTGGCGCCCTGCCGGCCGGCGGGATAGGGGCTTGGCGCCACGGCAACCGGCGCCAAAGGGCCTCCGCCGGCCGGTGCGAGTCAGCGCATGCGCGGGAGCGCCAGCGCGTGTTGGCGTCATCCCCGTGCATGCGCGGGGGGGGGGGGTTCATCTCTGCATCGGCCATCACGGAGGACCACAGCGGCCTATGCGGAGGAATAGAGTGCCCCCACGGCACAGGCCCGCCCGTGGATTGGTGGGCCCCGACCGCGGGCAAGGCCACCGTGGGGGCACCTTCCGGGGCCAGATCCCCCCGCAACCCCCCAGGAACCCCGGTGCTGCCAGGTCCTGCTGGTAAGGGACCTACTGTAATTTACACCGGCGGGACTGGCTACAGACGGGCGGGATTTCGGCCCATCGCGGGCCGGAGAATTCGGGCTGCCCCGGCGCCCATTGAGTTGCGCCGGACCCCGCCATTCTCTGAGGCGGGCAGCGCAACTCTTGCTGGGCCGTTTTTTGGGGGGCGGAAGAATTGGGAGGACGGCGGGGGTGGGATTCATGCCGCCCCCTGGCGATTCTCCCACCCAGCAGGGGTTTGGAGAATCCCGCCCGTGCTGTTAGGTAATTTGGACATTCTGAGTTCTCCCTCTGTGTACCCAAACAGGCGCCGGAATGTGGCGTCTCGGGGATTTTCACAGTAACTTCATTGCAGTGTTAATGTAAGCTGACTTGTGACAATAAAGATTATTATTATTCGTGATTCTACATTTCTAGAATATGTCGCAGTTTAAGCATTAAACATCTGAATTGCGCAGCAAGGAAATGTGATAATGTTTTGTTAGTGATCACAGTTACAATAATAAGACTAATTGAATCTGTTACCTGGACTTTTGCCAATTTTAATGCAGTATGCTGTCAGCTGATACACGAGACTAACAGTATGAAGACAGTGTGTGTCGAAGAATTACGGCAAAAAATCTTTTCTTGGCCATTTTGCGGTTTTAAATTGGGCAGTATTGTCAAAATAAATCTAAAGCAAAACCTTGGCAGATCCCAGATGCTTTACACAAACATGTGCTCACACACACAATCAGGGTGCATAAATGTAAGCTACTCTAGCACAATTTTAATAACTTTGGAGAAACATTTGCATCACCCAACAAAACAATGACTTCTTTTCAAATAAACAGAATAAAGAAAGGCTTTTGAGACTGTCCTGGAACTGGGGCACACTCTCAGCAGCTGTGGTTCGTACAAGCAGCCCACTATTTTGGCTGCAACAGGGAGATGTTATCAGCCAAATAGTTAGGCCCCATAATTGCATCTCATTCCTAACTCCTGAAAAATAATGAACATACCCTCCCACAGCTTGAGCAAAGCACATGCAGAGGAAATAGCACAGCGTAGCCCTGACTTCACAAAGTTTTATCCAGATGATGCAAGCATTTCTCCAAAAAGTACTAAATGAACTTTATAAATAGGACATTAGCAGAAAAATAAAGGGACTCTTGATGTCTTTTGTGCAGCTAAGTACTCTGACACGTTACCAATAGGCAAAATGTCCGAGTCTATGTCAGAAGTGTCAGCTTTTACAAACTTGGTATTATTTTGAACTCACTCCGCAACACAAACTGGTGCAGTCTAAGTGAAACTTCCTCTTGAATAAGCTGAATGTGCAGATACGTTTGTCCTCCGTGTGACAGTCTGTGCTGTTTTGCATCTGGACAATCCATTGATGATTTGGCCAACCTTATTAAAGTCATGCCATTATACAAATTGGTTTTTTTTAAAGCGTGAAACAGTTAAATTAAAATAGCCTTAGACTAGAATGCAACTATTTTTCCAAATCTGTTTTAAATCTATTCAGTACAAAATGTCTGAAATTATGTTTCAAATAAAATAATTGAAGGCTAAATTCAAATGTTTCAAAACACTAGCCAAAATTTATGTCTGAGCTTTCTGAGCAGAAGAGGACACTTAACAAAGACTCACTTTGAGAGGGGAGGGAGGGGTGGGCTAATGTGTGCTCATATGCTTTTGCAAATCTCCAGTAAAAGTAAAATGTATGTAAAAGTGAAGTGCAGCAAAAGCGTAGAGTCATCAAAAGGGATCTTATAAGCCACCAAGAAGCCATGAAAATAGTTTTGTATTGCCTGGGTGCAAAGCAAGCAAATTGAGATGACAAATTAATTCCTTAAAAGTATTTACAAAAAACACAGATTTCAATAAACATTTTGTGGTGAACCACTGTTTTGTAGTTCCACTGTTGTTCCACTGTTACTTACAGCGCTGTATATATTCTCTGTTACTGTTTGTTCCATTGTCAGCAGCAGACAGGCTACATCTTAGAGTATTAAATTGATGCACCATCAATTACACACGAGGCAAGTAGTAGAAAACCAAGTAATGGTTTTAATACTCTAAGATGTAGCCTGTCTGCATAGTACGATGGATAATGTCACCATCTGCGGCCATGACCAGCAGGACCATGACGCTAACCTCCAGCGTTTCCTTCACACCGCCAAGCTCCTTAATCTTACGTATAATAAGGAGAAGTATGCTTTCCGCACAACCCGCCTAGCCATCCTCGGCTACGTTGCGGAAAACGGAGTCCTAGGGCCCAATCCCGACCGCATGCGCCCCCTCCTGCAACTTCCCCTTCCCCACTGTCCCAAGGCCCTGAAGAGATGCCTGGGGTTCTTCTCGTACTATGCCCAGTGATGCACTATCAATTACCACAAAGACGAGAGTAGTGGAATAATCGAGGCTTTATTGAGTAAAGATGTTGTGCCTCCTGTAGCTGCTCCCAGAATGTCTGCAGCACCGGTGAGCACACACACTTATACACCGCCTACTGGGCGGAGCCAGCAAGCAGGGATTTACCCACGTACCTCTATTATACGTGTCTTACCGTAATACATATAATACTGCTAGTGGTGACTACCACACCCAGTGGGTCCCCAACTATGTGGACAAGGCCCGCCCACTCATCAAATCCACCCTTTTTCACTGTTGGCTGAGGCCCGCCTAGCCTTCAACCGCATCAAGGCAGACATTGCCAAGGCCAAGATGCACGCTGTGGATGAGTCCATCCCGTTCCAGGTGGAGATCGATGCGTCTGACTTTGCTCTGGCCGCTACCCTCAATCAGTCAGGCAGACCCGTGGCCTTCTTTTCCCGCACCCTCCAGGGCTCTGAAATTCAACACTCCTCCATCGAGAAAGAAGCCCAAGCCATTGTGGAAGCTGTGAGACATTGGAGGCATTACTTGGCCGGCAGGCGATTCACTCTCCTCACTGACCAACGGTCGGTTGCTTTCATGTTCAATAGCACAGTGGGGCAAGATCAAAAACGACAAGATTCTGAGGTGGAGGATCGAACTCTCCACCTACAATTACGGCATCTTGTATCGACCTGAGAAGCTCAATGAGCCCCTAGATGCCCTATCCAGCGGACATGTGCCAGCGCACAAGTAAATCGACTTCAAAGGGCCCCTCCCCTCCACCGACTGTAATGTTTACTTCCTCAACATTGTTGATGAGTACTCACGTTTTCCCTTTGCCATCCCATGCCCTGACATGACCTCGGCCACTGTCATCAAGGCCCTGTACAGCCTCTTCACCTTGTTCGGTTTCCCCACCTACATCCACAGTGATCGGGGCTCCTCGTTCATGAGTGATGAGCTGCATCAGTTCCTGCGCAGCAAGGGCATCGCCTCAAGCAGGACTACTCGCTACAACCCCCGGGGAAACGGATAGGTGGAGAGGGAGAATGCGACGGTATGGAAGGCCGTCCTCCTGGCCCTACGGTCTAGAAGTCTCCCAGTCTCCCGCTGGCAGGAGGTCCTTCCCAATGCGCTACACTCTATCCGGTCGCTTCTGTGTACTGCCACTAACGAGACCCCTCACGAACGTAGGTTTGCCTTCCCTAGGAAGTCCACCTCAGGGGTCTCTCTGCCATCCTGGCTGACAGCCGCAGGGCCTGTCCTCCTCCGGAAGCATGTGAAGAACCACAAAACCAATCCCCTGGTCGAGTGGGTTATGCTTCTCCACGCTAACCCACAATATGCCTACGTGGCACATCAGGACGGGCGGCAGGACACAGTCTCCCTCCGGGACCTGGCACCCGCTAGTTCCCCACCCGACCCTCCACCATCTACCTCCATTACGATCGCCCCCACGCCTACACCGCCTCCCTCTCTGTCGACGCTTCCGGAAGAAGAAGAGGACGACACGCACCCGGAGTCGCAGGTCTCGACACCAGTGCCCACACCACAGCCGGGACTGAGGAGATCACAGTGGGCGGTTAAAGCTCCTGATAGACTTAATCTATAAGTCAGCTTCACCCCCGCTGGACTTTTTTTTCAACAGGGGTGAATGTGGTGAACCACTGTTATTGTGGTTCCACTGTTGTTCCACTGTTACTTACAGCGCTGTATATATTCTCTGTTACTGTTTGTTCCATTGTTACTCACTGTGTTATATATTGTTGTTCTTCTGTGGCTCCGCCCCACTGGGTGTTGTATATAGTTGACTGATTTGTAGCCCTGTCTCCAGTCTGGGTTCAGCAGCAGACAGGCTACACCTTAGAGTATTAAAACCATTACTTTGTTTTTTACTACTTGCCTCGTGTGTAATTGATGGTGCATCACATAAATAATGTAGTTTCCAATTATGTTTTGGAGAATCTGTGTGACCAATGGAGTACCATTAAAAAGAATATTCAATTAATATCGTATTCTAATTTATTATTCTTTTGATTTGAAGTCAAACATTATTAAAACAACACGGGCTGGATTCTCCACTCCCTGACGCCGAAATCGGGTCGGCGATGGGGCGGAGAATCTCTTTTGCCGCCAAAACCGTGAGCAGCTAAGGTTTTTAAGTTTCCACCCACTGAAAAGCGGCGTACTCCAGGAGAACGCCGCGCTGATTATCCACCACCTCGGGTCATTGTCTGAGGTCCGCCCTGCGATGCTCATTCCCCGACCGGCCAAATTCCCGATGGCGTGAGTCATAGTGTGCTCACACCGTCCGGGAAGCTCCCGTGGCGGCTGCGGACTCAGTCCGGGGCCGCCACAGTCGGGGGAGGGCCGATCAGCGGGCAGGGGGGCTTCATTCAGGACTGGCGGCACAGTGGGCAGGCGGTCCGGGGCGCGCAAGCGGCCAAAGGGGGGGCACTACTTTGGCGTTCCAGGTCTGCGGGTGAGTCTGCCGGCGCAGCCACTGCAGGCCACCGCCGGGCGCATGCGCGGCCTCTGACCTGGAAGTGCTGGGGGCTGGATCGGCAGCTGGAGCTGCGAGCTCTGCGCTGCCTCCCTGCTCACCGCATCAAAACGGGGAATCGGTGGCCTTTTGATGCCAGTTTTCCACGCGTAAAATACCACAGTTTTCACCACGGTGTGGGGACTTAGTCTCCAAAACGGAGAATCCAGCCCCATATATTTGTACAGAAATAGATTTAACGGTTTGAATTCCAGCATCCCAATCACAATTGTTACACTGAACCGAGTATTTTGAAAGTTATTTGTTTATTCACAGTGAAGCTTCAAACCTACACTAGTATTGAATGAAGAAAACAATTTAGTGTGAGGAATAACATTATTATTGTAAAATAAATACATAAAGTACAATATCAATTCAACATTTTTTTTAAAGTACATTTGCTTGCACAATCTTATACTTTTCTCATTCTCCGTCTTTCGTATTTTCTTCGTGTTTATCGTCGCATGAGCAATTATAAGGCCCTTTGCATATACAAATGAGGGCCGAACACATGCTTCAGCTTACTGCTGTAAGATAGTTTCTCCCAAGGCAACCAGTGCCAGTGCAGTCTGAGCTCGGGGGTACAGGGTGGCACGGTGCGGGAGTACACGGTGCGGGAGTACACAGTGCGGGAGTACACGGTGGCACAGTGCGGGAGTACACAGTGCGGGAGTACACGGTGCGGGAGTACACGGTGGCACGGTGCGGGAGTACACAGTGCGGGAGTACACGGTGCGGGAGTACACAGTGCGGGAGTACACGGTGGCACGGTGCGGGAGTACACGGTGGCACGGTGCGGGAGTACACGGTGCGGGAGTACACGGTGCGGGAGTACACGGTGCGGGAATACACGGTGGCACGGTGCGGGAGTACAGGGTGGCACGGTACGGGAGTACACGGTGCGGGAGTACACAGTGCGGGAGTACACGGTGGCACGGTGCGGGAGTACACGGTGCGGGAGTACACGGTGCGGGAGTACACGGTGGCACGGTGCGGGAGTACACGGTGCGGGAGTACACGGTGGCATGGTGCGGGAGTACACGGTGCGGGAGTACACGGTGCGGGAGTACACGGTGGCACGGTGCGGGAGTACACGGTCCGGGAGTACACGGTGCACGGTGCGGGAGTACAAGGTGGCACGGTGCGGGAGTACACGGTGGCACGGTGCGGGAGTACACGGTGGCACGGTGCGGGAGTACATGGTGCGGGAGTACACTGTGGCACGGTGCGGGAGTACACGGTGGCACGGTGCGGGAGTACACTGTGGCACGGTGCGGGAGTACACGGTGCGGGAGTACACGGTGGCACGGTGCGGGAGTACACGGTGCGGGAGTACACGGTGCGGGAGTACACGGTGGCACGGTGCGGGAGTACACGGTGCGGGAGTACACGGTGCGGGAGTACACGGTGCGGGAGTACACGGTGGCACGGTGCGGGAGTACACGGTGGCACGGTGCGGGAGTACACGGTGCGGGAGTACACGGTGCGGGAGTACACGGTGCGGGAGTACACGGTGGCACGGTTCGGGAGTACACGGTGACACGGTGCGGGAGTACACGGTGGCACGGTGCGGGAGTACACGGTGCGGGAGTACACGGTGGCACGGTGCGGGAGTACACGGTGGCACGGTGCGGGAGTACACGGTGGCACGGTGCGGGAGTACACGGTGCGGGAGTACACGGTGGCATGGTGCGGGAGTACACGGTGCGGGAGTACACGGTGCGGGAGTACACGGTGGCACGGTGCGGGAGTACACGGTCCGGGAGTACACGGTGCACGGTGCGGGAGTACAAGGTGGCACGGTGCGGGAGTACACGGTGGCACGGTGCGGGAGTACACGGTGGCACGGTGCGGGAGTACACGGTGCGGGAGTACACTGTGGCACGGTGCGGGAGTACACGGTGGCACGGTGCGGGAGTACACTGTGGCACGGTGCGGGAGTACACGGTGCGGGAGTACACGGTGGCACGGTGCGGGAGTACACGGTGCGGGAGTACACGGTGGCATGGTGCGGGAGTACACGGTGCGGGAGTACACGGTGGCACGGTGCGGGAGTACACGGTGCGGGAGTACACGGTGACACGGTGCGGGAGTACACGGTGGCACGGTGCGGGAGTACATGGTGGCACAGTGCGGGAGTACACGGTGCGGGATTACACGGTGGCATGGTGTGGGAGTACACGGTGCGGGAGTACACGGTGGCACGGTGCGGGAGTACACGGTGCGGGAGTACACGGTGGCACGGTGCGGGAGTACACGGTGCGGGAGTACACGGTGGCACAGTGCGGGAGTACACGGTGGCACGGTGTGGGAGTACACGGTGGCACGGTGCGGGAGTACACGGTGGCACGGTGCGGGAGTACACGGTGGCACGGTGCGGGAGTACACGGTGCGGGAGTACACGGTGGCACGGTGCGGGAGTACACAGTGCGGGAGTGCATGGTGCGGGAATACACGGTGGCACGGTGCGGGAGTACAGGGTGGCACGGTACGGGAGTACAGGGTGGCACGGTACGGGAGTACACGGTGCGGGAGTACACGGTGCGGGAGTACACGGTGGCACGGTGCGGGAGTACACGGTGCGGGAGTACACGGTGCGGGAGTACACGGTGGCACGGTGCGGGAGTACACGGTGCGGGAGTACACGGTGGCATGGTGCGGGAGTACACGGTGCGGGAGTACACGGTGCGGGAGTACACGGTGGCACGGTGCGGGAGTACACGGTCCGGGAGTACACGGTGCACGGTGCGGGAGTACAAGGTGGCATGGTGCGGGAGTACACGGTGGCACGGTGCGGGAGTACACGGTGGCACGGTGCGGGAGTACACGGTGCGGGAGTACACGGTGGCACGGTGCGGGAGTACACTGTGGCACGGTGCGGGAGTACACTGTGGCACGGTGCGGGAGTACACGGTGCGGGAGTACACGGTGGCACGGTGCGGGAGTACACGGTGCGGGAGTACACTGTGGCACGGTGCGGGAGTACAAGGTGGCACGGTGCGGGAGTACACGGTGCGGGAGTACACGGTGCGGGAGTACAAGGTGGCACGGTGCGGGAGTACACTGTGGCACGGTGCGGGAGTACACGGTGCGGGAGTACACGGTGGCACGGTGCGGGAGTACACGGTGCGGGAGTACACGGTGGCATGGTGCGGGAGTACACGGTGCGGGAGTACACGGTGCGGGAGTACACGGTGGCACGGTGCGGGAGTACACGGTGGCACGGTGCGGGAGTACACGGTGGCACGGTGCGGGAGTACACGGTGCGGGAGTACACGGTGGCACAGTGCGGGAGTACACGGTGCGGGAGTACACGGTGGCACGGTGCGGGAGTACACGGTGCGGGAGTACACGGTGGCACAGTGCGGGAGTACACGGTGCGGGAGTGCACGGTGGCACGGTGTGGGAGTACACGGTGGCACGGTGTGGGAGTACACGGTGCGGGAGTACACGGTGGCACGGTGTGTGAGTACACGGTGGCACGGTGTGGGAGTACACGGTGGCACAGTGCGGGAGTACACGGTGGCACGGTGTGGGAGTACACGGTGCGGGAGTACACGGTGGCACGGTGCGGGAGTACACGGTGGCACGGTGCGGGAGTACACAGTGCGGGAGTACACGGTGGCACGGTGCGGGAGTACACGGTGGCACGGTGCGGGAGTACACGGTGGCACGGTGTGGGAGTACACGGTGCGGGAGTACACGGTGGCACGGTGCGGGAGTACACGGTGCGGGAGTACACGGTGGCACAGTGCGGGAGTACACGGTGGCACGGTGCAGGAGTACACGGTGGCACGGTGCGGGAGTACATGGTGGCACAGTGTGGGAGTACACGGTGGCACGGTGCGGGAGTACACGGTGCGGGAGTACACGGTGCACGGTGCGGGAGTACACGGTGCGGGAGTACACGGTGCGGGAGTACACGGTGGCACGGTGCGGGAGTACACGGTGCGGGAGTACACGGTGCACGGTGCGGGAGTACACGGTGCGGGAGTACACGGTGCACGGTGCGGGAGTACACGGTGGCACGGTGCGGGAGTACATGGTGGCACAGTGCGGGAGTACACGGTGCGGGAGTACACGGTGGCACGGTGCGGGAGTACACGGTGCGGGAGTACACGGTGGCACGGTGCGGGAGTACACGGTGCGGGAGTACACGGTGCACGGTGCGGGAGTACACGGTGCGGGAGTACACGGAGGCACGGTGCGGGAGTACACGGTGCGGGAGTACACGGTGCGGGAGTACACGGTGCGGGAGTACACGGTGCGGGAGTACACGGTGGCACGGTGCGGGAGTACACGGTGCGGGAGTACACGGTGCGGGAGTACATGGTGCGGGAGTACAAGGTGGCACGGTGCGGGAGTACACTGTGGCACGGTGCGGGAGTACACGGTGCGGGAGTACACGGTGGCACGGTGCGGGAGTACACGGTGCGGGAGTACACGGTGGCACGGTGCGGGAGTACACGGTGGCACGGTGCGGGAGTACACGGTGGCACGGTGCGGGGGTACACGGTGGCACAGTGCGGGAGTACACGGTGCGGGAGTACACGGTGGCACGGTGCGGGAGTACACGGTGCGGGAGTACACGGTGGCACAGTGCGGGAGTACACGGTGCGGGAGTACACGGTGGCACGGTGTGGGAGTACACGGTGCGGGAGTACACGGTGGCACGGTGCGGGAGTACACGGTGCGGGAGTACACGGTGGCACGGTGCGGGAGTACACGGTGCGGGAGTACACGGTGGCACAGTGCGGGAGTACACGGTGGCACGGTGTGGGAGTACACGGTGCGGGAGTACACGGTGGCACGGTGTGGGAGTACACGGTGGCACGGTGTGGGAGTACACGGTGGCACAGTGCGGGAGTACACGGTGGCACGGTGTGGGAGTACACGGTGCGGGAGTACACGGTGGCACGGTGCGGGAGTACACGGTGGCACGGTGCGGGAGTACACAGTGCGGGAGTACACGGTGGCACGGTGCGGGAGTACACGGTGGCACGGTGCGGGAGTACACGGTGGCACGGTGTGGGAGTACACGGTGCGGGAGTACACGGTGGCACGGTGCGGGAGTACACGGTGCGGGAGTACACGGTGGCACAGTGCGGGAGTACACGGTGGCACGGTGCAGGAGTACACGGTGGCACGGTGCGGGAGTACATGGTTGCACAGTGTGGGAGTACACGGTGGCACGGTGCGGGAGTACACGGTGCGGGAGTACACGGTGCACGGTGCGGGAGTACACGGTGCGGGAGTACACGGTGCGGGAGTACACGGTGGCACGGTGCGGGAGTACACGGTGCGGGAGTACACGGTGCACGGTGCGGGAGTACACGGTGCGGGAGTACACGGTGCACGGTGCGGGAGTACACGGTGGCACGGTGCGGGAGTACATGATGGCACAGTGCGGGAGTACACGGTGCGGGAGTACACGGTGGCACGGTGCGGGAGTACACCGTGCGGGAGTACACGGTGGCACGGTGCGGGAGTACACGGTGCGGGAGTACACGGTGCACGGTGCGGGAGTACACGGTGCGGGAGTACACGGTGGCACGGTGCGGGAGTACACGGTGCGGGAGTACACGGTGCGGGAGTACACGGTGCGGGAGTACACGGTGCGGGAGTACACGGTGGCACGGTGCGGGAGTACACGGTGCGGGAGTACACGGTGCGGGAGTACACGGTGCGGGAGTACACGGTGGCACGGTGCGGGAGTACACGGTGCGTGAGCACACGGTGGCACGTGCGGGAGTACACGGTGCGGGAGTACACGGTGCACGGTGCGGGAGTACACGGTGCGGGAGTACACGTTGCGGGAGTACACGGTGGCACGGTGCGGGAGTACACGGTGCGGGAGTACACGGTGGCACGGTGCGGGAGTACACGGTGCACGGTGCGGGAGTACACGGTGCGGGAGTACACGGTGGCACGGTGCGGGAGTACACGGTGCACGGTGCGGGAGTACACGGTGCGGGAGTACATGGTGCGGGAGTACACGGTGGCACGGTGTGGGAGTACACGGTGCACGGTGCGGGAGTACACGGTGCGGGAGTACATGGTGCGGGAGTACACGTTGCGGGAGTACACGGTGGCACGGTGCGGGAGTACACGGTGCACGGTGCGGGAGTACACGGTGCGGGAGTACACGGTGCGGGAGTACACGGTGGCACGGTGCGGGAGTACACGGTGCGGGAGTACACGGTGGCATGGTGCGGGAGTACACGGTGCGGGAGTACACGGTGGCACGGTGTGGGAGTACACGGTGTCACGGTGTGGGAGTACACGGTGGCACGGTGCGGGAGTACACGGTGCGGGAGTACACGGTGGCACGGTGTGGGAGTACACGGTGCGGGAGTACATAGTGGCACGGTGCGGGAGTACACGGTGCACGGTGCGGGAGTACACGGTGCGGGAGTACATGGTGCGGGAGTACACGGTGGCACGGTGCGGGAGTACACGGTGGCACGGTGCGGGAGTACACAGTGTGGGAGTACACGGTGGCACGGTGCGGGAGTACACGGTGCGGGAGTACATGGTGCGGGAGTACACGGTGGCACGGTGCGGGAGTACACGGTGGCACGGTGCGGGAGTACACGGTGCACGGTGCGGGAGTACACGGTGCGGGAGTACACGGTGGCACGGTCCGGGAGTACATGGTGCGGGAGTACACGGTGGCACGGTGCGGGAGTACACGGTGCGGGAGTACACGGTGGCACGGTGCGGGAGTACACGGTGCGGGAGTACACAGTGTGGGAGTACATGGTGCGGGAGTACACGGTGGCACGGTGCGGGAGTACACGGTGCGGGAGTACACAGTGTGGGAGTACACGGTGGCACGGTGTGGGAGTACACGGTGCGGGAGTACACGGTGGCACGGTGTGGGAGTACACGGTGCGGGAGTACACGGTGCACGGTGTGGGAGTACACGGTGCGGGCGTACACGGTGTCACGGTGCGGGAGTACACGGTGCACGGTGCGGGAGTACACGGTGCGGGAGTACACGGTGTCATGGTGCGGGAGTACATGGTGCGGGAGTACGCGGTGGCACGGTGCGGGAGTACACGGTGTCATGGTGCGGGAGTACACGGTGCGGGAGTACACGGTGCGGGAGTACACGATGTCACGGTGTGGGAGTACACGGTGGCACGGTGCGGGAGTACACGGTGTGGGAGTACACGGTGGCATGGTGCGGGAGTACACGGTGTCACGGTGTGGGAGTACACGGTGGCACGGTGTGGGAGTACACGGTGGCATGGTGCGGGAGTACACGGTGCGGGAGTACACGGTGCGGGAGTACACGATGTCACGGTGTGGGAGTACACGGTGGCACGGTGCGGGAGTACACGGTGTGGGAGTACACGGTGGCATGGTGCGGGAGTACACGGTGTCACGGTGTGGGAGTACACGGTGGCACGGTGTGGGAGTACACGGTGGCAGGGTGCGGGAGTACATGGTGTGGGAGTACACGGTGTCACGGTGCGGGAGTTCACGGTGGCACGGTGCGGGAGTACACGGTGACACGGTGCGGGAGTACACGGTGGCAGGGTGCGGGAGTACACGGTGCGGGAGTACACGGTGGCAGGGTGCGGGAGTACACGGTGGCACGGTGCGGGAGTACACGGTGACACGGTGCGGGAGTACACGATGTCACGGTGTGGGAGTACACGGTGGCACGGTGTGGGAGTACACGGTGGCATGGTGCGGGAGTACACGGTGGCAGGGTGCGGGAGTACACGGTGTGGGAGTACACGGTGAGGGAGTACACGGTGGCACGGTGCGGGAGTACACGGTGGCACGGTGCGGGAGTACACGGTGCAGGAGTACACGGTGCGGGAGTACACGGTGGCACGGTGCGGGAGTACACGGTGCGGGAGTACACGGTGTGGGAGTACATGGTGGCACGGTGGGGGAGTACACGGTGGCACGGTGCGGGAGTACACGGTGGCACGGTGCGGGAGTACACGGTGGCACAGTGCGGGAGTACACGGTGCGGGAGTACACGGAGCGGGAGTACACGGTGCGGGAGTACACGGTGGCACGGTGCGGGAGTACACGGTGCGGGAGTACACGGTGCGGGAGTACACGGTGCAGGAGTACACGGTGCGGGAGTACACGGTGGCACGGTGCGGGAGTACACGGTGCGGGAGTACACGGTGGCACGGTGCGGGTGTACACGGTGCGGGAGTACACGGTGCGGGAGTACATGGTGGCACGGTGCGGGAGTACACGGTGCGGGAGTACACGGTGCGGGAGTACACGGTGGCACGGTGCGGGAGTACACGGTGGCACGGTGCGGGAGTACACGGTGGCACGGTGCGGGAGTACACGGTGCGGGAGTACACGGTGGCACGGTGCGGGAGTACACGGTGGCACGGTGCGGGAGTACACGGTGCGGGAGTACACGGTGCGGGAGTACACGGTGCGGGAGTACACGGTGCACGGTGCGGGAGTACACGGTGGGACGGTGCGGGAGTACACGGTGCGGGAGTACACGGTGGCACGGTGCGGGAGTACACGGTGCGGGAGTACACGGTGGCACGGTGCGGGAGTACACGGTGGCACGGTGCGGGAGTACATGGTGGCACAGTGCGGGAGTACACGGTGCGGGAGTACACGGTGGCACGGTGCGGGAGTACACGGTGCGGGAGTACACGGTGGCACGGTGCGGGAGTACACGGTGCGGGAGTACACGGTGGCACGGTGCGGGAGTACACGGTGCGGGAGTACACGGTGGCACGGTGCGGGAGTACATGGTGGCATGGTGAGGGAGCACACGGTGCGGGAGTACACGGTGCGGGAGTACACGGTGCACGTTGCGGGAGTACACGGTGGCACGGTGCGGGAGTGCACGGTGCGGGAGTACACGGTGGCACGGTGCGGGAGTACATGGTGGCACAGTGCGGGAGTACACGGTGCGGGAGTACACGGTGGCACGGTGCGGGAGTACACGGTGCGGGAGTACACGGTGGCACGGTGCGGGAGTACACGGTGCGGGAGTACACGGTGGCACGGTGCGGGAGTACACGGTGCACGGTGCGGGAGTACACGGTGCGGGAGTACACGGTGGCACGGAACGGGAGTACACGGTGCACGGTGCGGGAGTACACGGTGCGGGAGTACACGGTGCGGGAGTACACGGTGGCACGGTGCGGGAGTACATGGTGCAGGAGTACACGGTGGCACGGTGTGGGAGTACACGGTGTCACGGTGTGGGAGTACACGGTGGCACGGTGCGGGAGTACACGGTGCGGGAGTACACGGTGGCACGGTGTGGGAGTACACGGTGTCACGGTGTGGGAGTACACGGTGGCACGGTGCGGGAGTACACGGTGCGGGAGTACACGGTGGCATGGTGCGGGAGTACACGGTGCACGGTGCGGGAGTACACGGTGCGGGAGTACACAGTGTGGGAGTACACGGTGGCACGGTGCGGGAGTACACGGTGCGGGAGTACACGGTGGCACGGTGCGGGAGTACACGGTGCACGGTACGGGAGTACACGGTGCACGGTGCGGGAGTACACGGTGCACGGTGCGGGAGTACACGGTGGCACGGTGCGGGAGTACACGGTGCACGGTGCGGGAGTACACGGTGCGGGAGTACACGGTGGCACGGTGCGGGAGTACACGGTGCACGGTGCGGGAGTACACGGTGCGGGAGTACACGGTGGCACGGTGCGGGAGTACACGGTGCACGGTGCGGGAGTACACGGTGCGGGAGTACATGATGCGGGAGTACACGGTGTCACGGTGCGGGAGTACACGGTGCGGGAGTACATGGTGCGGGAGTACACGGTGCACGGTGCGGGAGTACACGGTGCGGGAGTACATGATGCGGGAGTACACGGTGCACGGTGCGGGAGTACACGGTGCGGGAGTACACGGTGGCACGGTGCGGGAGTACACGGTGGCACGGTGCGGGAGTACATGGTGGCACAGTGCGGGAGTACACGGTGCGGGAGTACACGGTGGCACGGTGCGGGAGTACACGTTGCGGGAGTACACGGTGGCACGGTGCGGGAGTACACGGTGCGGGAGTACACGGTGGCACGGTGCGGGAGTACACGGTGCGGGAGTACACGGTGGCACGGTGCGGGAGTACATGGTGGCATGGTGAGGGAGTACACGGTGCGGGAGTACACGGTGCGGGAGTACACGGTGCACGTTGCGGGAGTACACGGTGGCACGGTGCGGGAGTGCACGGTGCGGGAGTACACGGTGGCACGGTGCGGGAGTACATGGTGGCACAGTGCGGGAGTACACGGTGCGGGAGTACACGGTGGCACGGTGCGGGAGTACACGGTGCGGGAGTACACGGTGGCACGGTGCGGGAGTACACGGTGCGGGAGTACACGGTGGCACGGTGCGGGAGTACACGGTGCACGGTGCGGGAGTACACGGTGCGGGAGTACACGGTGGCACGGAACGGGAGTACACGGTGCACGGTGCGGGAGTACACGGTGCGGGAGTACACGGTGCGGGAGTACACGGTGGCACGGTGCGGGAGTACATGGTGCAGGAGTACACGGTGGCACGGTGTGGGAGTACACGGTGTCACGGTGTGGGAGTACACGGTGGCACGGTGCGGGAGTACACGGTGCGGGAGTACACGGTGGCACGGTGTGGGAGTACACGGTGTCACGGTGTGGGAGTACACGGTGGCACGGTGCGGGAGTACACGGTGCGGGAGTACACGGTGGCATGGTGCGGGAGTACACGGTGCACGGTGCGGGAGTACACGGTGCGGGAGTACACAGTGTGGGAGTACACGGTGGCACGGTGCGGGAGTACACGGTGCGGGAGTACACGGTGGCACGGTGCGGGAGTACACGGTGCACGGTACGGGAGTACACGGTGCACGGTGTGGGAGTACACGGTGTCACGGTGTGGGAGTACACGGTGGCACGGTGCGGGAGTACACGGTGCGGGAGTACACGGTGGCACGGTGTGGGAGTACACGGTGTCACGGTGTGGGAGTACACGGTGGCACGGTGCGGGAGTACACGGTGCGGGAGTACACGGTGGCATGGTGCGGGAGTACACGGTGCACGGTGCGGGAGTACACGGTGCGGGAGTACACAGTGTGGGAGTACACGGTGGCACGGTCCGGGAGTACACGGTGCGGGAGTACACGGTGGCACGGTGCGGGAGTACACGGTGCACGGTACGGGAGTACACGGTGCACGGTGCGGGAGTACACGGTGCACGGTGCGGGAGTACACGGTGGCACGGTGCGGGAGTACACGGTGCACGGTGCGGGAGTACACGGTGCGGGAGTACACGGTGGCACGGTGCGGGAGTACACGGTGCACGGTGCGGGAGTACACGGTGCGGGAGTACACGGTGGCACGGTGCGGGAGTACACGGTGCACGGTGCGGGAGTACACGGTGCGGGAGTACATGATGCGGGAGTACACGGTGTCACGGTGCGGGAGTACACGGTGCGGGAGTACATGGTGCGGGAGTACACGGTGCACGGTGCGGGAGTACACGGTGCGGGAGTACATGATGCGGGAGTACACGGTGCACGGTGCGGGAGTACACGGTGCGGGAGTACACGGTGCGGGAGTACACGGTGGCACGGTGCGGGAGTACACGGTGCGGGAGTACAAGGTGTCACGGTGTGGGAGTACACGGTGGCACGGTGTGGGAGTACACGGTGGCATGGTGCGGGAGTACACGGTGTCACGGTGTGGGAGTACACGGTGTGGGAGTACACGGTGCGGGAGTACACGGTGGCACGGTGCGGGAGTACACGGTGGCACGGTGCGGGAGTACACGGTGCAGGAGTACACGGTGCGGGAGTACACGGTGGCACGGTGCGGGAGTACACGGTGCGGGAGTACACGGTGGCACGGTGCGGGAGTACACGGTGCGGGAGTACACGGTGTGGGAGTACATGATGGCACGGTGGGGGAGTACACGGTGGCACGGTGCGGGAGTGCACGGTGGCACGGTGCGGGAGTACACGGTGGCACGGTGCGGGAGTACACGGTGGCACGGTGCGGGAGTACACGGTGCGGGAGTACACGGTGGCACGGTGCGGGAGTACACGGTGCGGGAGTACACGGTGTGGGAGTACATGGCGGCACGGTGGGGGAGTACACGGTGGCACGGTGCGGGAGTACACGGTGGCACGGTGCGGGAGTACACGGTGGCACGGTGCGGGAGTACACGGTGGCACGGTGCGGGAGTACACGGTGGCACGGTGTGGGAGTACACGGTGCGGGAGTACACGGTGGCACGGTGCGGGAGTACACGGTGGCACGGTGCGGGAGTACACGGTGGCACGGTGCGGGAGTACACGGTGAGGGAGTACACGGTGGCACGGTGCGGGAGTACCCGGTGCGGGAGTACACGGTGCGGGAGTACACGGTGCACGGTGCGGGAGTACACGGTGGCACGGTGCGGGAGTACACGGTGCGGGAGTACACGGTGGCACGGTGCGGGAGTACACGGTGGCACAGTGCGGGAGTACACGGTGGCACGGTGCGGGAGTACACGGTTGCACGGTGCGGGAGTACACGGTGGCACGGTGTGGGAGTACACGGTGGCACGGTGCGGGAGTACACGGTGGCACGGTGCGGGAGTACACGGTGGCACGGTGCGGGAGTACACGGTGGCACGGTGCGGGAGTACACGGTGCGGGAGTACACGGTGGCACGGTGCGGGAGTACACGGTGCGGGAGTACACGGTGGCACGGTGCGGGAGTACACGGTGGCACGGTGCGGGAATACACGGTGGCACGGTGCGTGAGTACACGGTGCGGGAGTACACGGTGCGGGAGTACACGGTGCGGGAGGAGACGGTGCGGGAGTACACGGTGGCACGGTGCGGGAGTACACGGTGCACGGTGCGGGAGTACACGGTGCGGGAGTACACGGTGCGGGAGGAGACGGTGCGGGAGTACACGGTGGCACGGTGTGGGAGTACATGGTGCGGGAGTACACGGTGCGGGAGTACACGGTGCGGGAGTACACGGTGGCACGTTGCGGGAGTACACGGTGGCTCGGTGCAGGAGTACACGTTGCGGGAGTACACGGTGGCTCGGTGCAGGAGTACACGGTGCGGGAGTACACGGTGGCACGGTGCAGGAGTACACGGTGCGGGAGTACACGGTGTGGGAGTACATCGTGGCACGGTGGGGGAGTACACGGTGCGGGAGTACACGGTGCGGGAGTACACGGTGCGGGAGTACACGGTGGCACGGTGCGGGAGTACACGGTGGCACGGTGCGGGAGTACACGGTGACACGGTGCGGGAGTACACGGTGCGGGAGTACACGGTGCGGGAGTACACGGTGACACGGTGCGGGAGTACACGGTGACACGGCGCGGGAGTACACGGTGACACGGTGCGGGAGTACACGGTGCGGGAGTACACGGTGGCACGGTGCGGGAGTACACGGTGCGGGAGTACACGGTGCGGGAGTACACGGTTGCACGGTGCAGGAGTACACGGTGGCACGGTGCGGGAGTACACGGTGCACGGTGCGGGAGTACACGGTGCGGGAGTACACGGTGGCACGGTGCGGGAGTACACGGTGCGGGAGTACACGGTGCACGGTGCGGGAGTACACGGTGCACGGTGCGGGAGTACACGGTGCACGGTGCGGGAGTACACGGTGCGGGAGTACACGGTGGCACGGTGCGGGAGTACACGGTGCACGGTGCGGGAGTACACGGTGCGGGAGTACACGGTGCACGGTGCGGGAGTACACGGTGCACGGTGCGGGAGTACACGGTGCGGGAGTACACAGTGGCATGGTGCGGGAGTACACGGTGGCACGGTGCGGGAGTACACGGTGCGGGAGTACACGGTGGCACGGTGCGGGAGTACACGGTGCGGGAGTACACGGTGGCACGGTGCGGGAGTACGCGGTGGCACGGTGCGGGAGTACGCGGTGGCACGGTGCGGGAGTACACGGTGCGGGAGTACACGGTGGCACGGTGCGGGAGTACACGGTGGCACGGTGCGGGAGTACACTGTGGCACGGTGCGGGAGTACACGGTGCGGGAGTACACGGTGGCACGGTGCGGGAGTACGCGGTGGCACGGTTCGGGAGTACACGGTGCGGGAGAACACGGTGGCACGGTGCGGGAGTACACGGTGGCACGGTGCGTGAGTACACGGTGACACGGTGCGGGAGTACACGGTGCGGGAGTACACGGTGGCACGGTGCGGGAGTACACGGTGCGGGAGTACACGGTGGCACGGTGCGGGAGTACACGGTGCGGGAGTACACGGTGGCACGGTGCGGGAGTACACGGTGGCACGGTGCGGGAGTACACGGTGCGGGAGTACGCGGTGGCTCGGTGCGGGAGTACACGGTGGCACGGTGCGGGAGTACACGGTGGCACGGTGCGGGAGTACACGGTGGCACGGTGCGGGAGTACGCGGTGGCACGGTGCGGGAGTACACGGTGGCACGGTGCGGGAGTACACGGTGCGGGAGTACACGGTGCGGGAGTACACGGTGGCACGGTGCGGGAGTACACGGTGGCACGGTGCGGGAGTACACGGTGGCACGGTGCGGGAGTACACGGTGCGGGAGTACACGGTGGCACGGTGCGGAAGTACACGGTGGCACGGTGCGGGAGTACACGGTGGCACGGTGCGGGAGTACACGGTGCGGGAGTACACGGTGGCACGGTGCAGGCGTACACGGTGGCACGGTGCGGGAGTACACGGTGGCACGGTGCGGGAGTACATGGTGGCACGGTGCGGGAGTACAGGGTAGCACGGTGCGGGAGTACACGGTGCGGGAGTACACGGTGGCACGGTGCGGGAGTACGCGGTGGCACGGTGCGGGAGTACACGGTGCGGGAGTACACGGTGGCACGGTGCGGGAGTACACGGTGGCACGGTGCGGGAGTACACGGTGCGGGAGTACACGGTGGCACGGTGCGGGAGTACGCGGTGGCACAGTGCGGGAGTACACGGTGCGGGAGTACACGGTGCGGGAGTACACGGTGGCACGGTGCGGGAGTACACGGTGGCACGGTGCGTGAGTACACGGTGACACGGTGCGGGAGTACACGGTGCGGGAGTACACGGTGGCACGGTGCGGGAGTACACGGTGCGGGAGTACACGGTGGCACGGTGCGGGAGTACACGGTGGCACGGTGCGGGAGTACACGGTGGCACGGTGCGGGAGTACACGGTGGCACGGTGCGGGAGTACACGGTGCGGGAGTACACGGTGGCACGGTGCGGGAGTACACGGTGCGGGAGTACACGGTGTGGGAGTACATGGCGGCACGGTGGGGGAGTACACGGTGGCACGGTGCGGGAGTACACGGTGGCACGGTGCGGGAGTACACGGTGGCACGGTGTGGGAGTACACGGTGCGGGAGTACACGGTGGCACGGTGCGGGAGTACACGGTGGCACGGTGCGGGAGTACACGGTGGCACGGTGCGGGAGTACGCGGTGCGGGAGTACACGGTGGCACGGTGCGGGAGTACCCGGTGCGGGAGTACACGGTGCGGGAGTACACGGTGCACGGTGCGGGAGTACACGGTGGTACGGTGCGGGAGTACACGGTGCGGGAGTACACGGTGGCACGGTGCGGGAGTACACGGTGGCACAGTGCGGGAGTACACGGTGGCACGGTGCGGGAGTACACGGTTGCACGGTGCGGGAGTACACGGTGGCACGGTGTGGGAGTACACGGTGGCACGGTGCGGGAGTACACGGTGGCACGGTGCGGGAGTACACGGTGGCACGGTGCGGGAGTACACGGTGCGGGAGTACACGGTGGCACGGTGCGGGAGTACACGGTGCGGGAGTACACGGTGGCACGGTGCGGGAGTACACGGTGGCACGGTGCGGGAATACACGGTGGCACGGTGCGTGAGTACACGGTGCGGGAGTACACGGTGCGGGAGTACACGGTGCGGGAGGAGACGGTGCGGGAGTACACGGTGGCACGGTGCGGGAGTACACGGTGCACGGTGCGGGAGTACACGGTGCGGGAGTACACGGTGCGGGAGGAGACGGTGCGGGAGTACACGGTGGCACGGTGTGGGAGTACATGGTGCGGGAGTACACGGTGCGGGAGTACACGGTGCGGGAGTACACGGTGGCACGTTGCGGGAGTACACGGTGGCTCGGTGCAGGAGTACACGTTGCGGGAGTACACGGTGGCTCGGTGCAGGAGTACACGGTGCGGGAGTACACGGTGGCACGGTGCAGGAGTACACGGTGCGGGAGTACACGGTGTGGGAGTACATCGTGGCACGGTGGGGGAGTACACGGTGCGGGAGTACACGGTGCGGGAGTACACGGTGCGGGAGTACACGGTGGCACGGTGCGGGAGTACACGGTGGCACGGTGCGGGAGTACACGGTGACACGGTGCGGGAGTACACGGTGCGGGAGTACACGGTGCGGGAGTACACGGTGACACGGTGCGGGAGTACACGGTGACACGGCGCGGGAGTACACGGTGACACGGTGCGGGAGTACACGGTGCGGGAGTACACGGTGGCACGGTGCGGGAGTACACGGTGTGGGAGTACACGGTGCGGGAGTACACGGTGGCACGGTGCAGGAGTACACGGTGGCACGGTGCGGGAGTACACGGTGCACGGTGCGGGAGTACACGGTGCGGGAGTACACGGTGGCACGGTGCGGGAGTACACGGTGCGGGAGTACACGGTGCACGGTGCGGGAGTACACGGTGCACGGTGCGGGAGTACACGGTGCACGGTGCGGGAGTACACGGTGCGGGAGTACACGGTGGTACGGTGCGGGAGTACACGGTGCACGGTGCGGGAGTACACGGTGCACGGTGCGGGAGTACACGGTGCGGGAGTACACAGTGGCACGGTGCGGGAGTACACGGTGGCACGGTGCGGGAGTACACGGTGCGGGAGTACACGGTGGCACGGTGCGGGAGTACACGGTGCGGGAGTACACGGTGGCACGGTGCGGGAGTACACGGTGCACGGTGCGGGAGTACACGGTGCGGGAGTACACGGTGGCACGGTGCGGGAGTACACGGTGCACGGTGCGGGAGTACACGGTGCGGGAGTACACAGTGGCACGGTGCGGGAGTACACGGTGGCACGGTGCGGGAGTACACGGTGCGGGAGTACACGGTGGCACGGTGCGGGAGTACACGGTGCGGGAGTACACGGTGGCACGGTGCGGGAGTACACGGTGCACGGTGCGGGAGTACACGGTGCGGGAGTACACGGTGGCACGGTGCGGGAGTACACGGTGCACGGTGCGGGAGTACACGGTGCGGGAGTACACGGTGCACGGTGCGGGAGTACACGGTGCACGGTGCGGGAGTACACGGTGCGGGAGTACACAGTGGCATGGTGCGGGAGTACACGGTGGCACGGTGCGGGAGTACACGGTGCGGGAGTACACGGTGGCACGGTGCGGGAGTACACGGTGCGGGAGTACACGGTGGCACGGTGCGGGAGTACGCGGTGGCACGGTGCGGGAGTACGCGGTGGCACGGTGCGGGAGTACACGGTGCGGGAGTACACGGTGGCACGGTGCGGGAGTACACGGTGGCACGGTGCGGGAGTACACTGTGGCACGGTGCGGGAGTACACGGTGCGGGAGTACACGGTGGCACGGTGCGGGAGTACGCGGTGGCACGGTGCGGGAGTACACGGTGCGGGAGAACACGGTGGCACGGTGCGGGAGTACACGGTGGCACGGTGCGTGAGTACACGGTGACACGGTGCGGGAGTACACGGTGCGGGAGTACACGGTGGCACGGTGCGGGAGTACACGGTGCGGGAGTACACGGTGGCACGGTGCGGGAGTACACGGTGCGGGAGTACACGGTGGCACGGTGCGGGAGTACACGGTGGCACGGTGCGGGAGTACACGGTGCGGGAGTACGCGGTGGCTCGGTGCGGGAGTACACGGTGGCACGGTGCGGGAGTACACGGTGGCACGGTGCGGGAGTACACGGTGGCACGGTGCGGGAGTACGCGGTGGCACGGTGCGGGAGTACACGGTGGCACGGCGCGGGAGTACACGGTGCGGGAGTACACGGTGCGGGAGTACACGGTGGCACGGTGCGGGAGTACACGGTGGCACGGTGCGGGAGTACACGGTGGCACGGTGCGGGAGTACACGGTGCGGGAGTACACGGTGGCACGGTGCGGAAGTACACGGTGGCACGGTGCGGGAGTACACGGTGGCACGGTGCGGGAGTACACGGTGCGGGAGTACACGGTGGCACGGTGCGGGCGTACACGGTGGCACGGTGCGGGAGTACACGGTGGCACGGTGCGGGAGTACATGGTGGCACGGTGCGGGAGTACAGGGTAGCACGGTGCGGGAGTACACGGTGCGGGAGTACACGGTGGCACGGTGCGGGAGTACGCGGTGGCACGGTGCGGGAGTACACGGTGCGGGAGTACACGGTGGCACGGTGCGGGAGTACACGGTGGCACGGTGCGGGAGTACACGGTGCGGGAGTACACGGTGGCACGGTGCGGGAGTACGCGGTGGCACAGTGCGGGAGTACACGGTGCGGGAGTACACGGTGCGGGAGTACACGGTGGCACGGTGCGGGAGTACACGGTGGCACGGTGCGTGAGTACACGGTGACACGGTGCGGGAGTACACGGTGCGGGAGTACACGGTGGCACGGTGCGGGAGTACACGGAGCGGGAGTACACGGTGGCACGGTGCGGGAGTACACGGTGGCACGGTGCGGGAGTACACGGTGGCACGGTGCGGGAGTACACGGTGGCACGGTGCGGGAGTACACGGTGCGGGAGTACACGGTGGCACGGTGCGGGTGTACACGGTGCGGGAGTACACGGTGTGGGAGTACATGGCGGCACGGTGGGGGAGTACACGGTGGCACGGTGCGGGAGTACACGGTGGCACGGTGCGGGAGTACACGGTGGCACGGTGCGGGAGTACACGGTGGCACGGTGTGGGAGTACACGGTGCGGGAGTACACGGTGGCACGGTGCGGGAGTACACGGTGGCACGGTGCGGGAGTACACGGTGGCACGGTGCGGGAGTACGCGGTGCGGGAGTACACGGTGGCACGGTGCGGGAGTACCCGGTGCGGGAGTACACGGTGCGGGAGTACACGGTGCACGGTGCGGGAGTACACGGTGGCACGGTGCGGGAGTACACGGTGCGGGAGTACACGGTGGCACGGTGCGGGAGTACACGGTGGCACAGTGCGGGAGTACACGGTGGCACGGTGCGGGAGTACACGGTTGCACGGTGCGGGAGTACACGGTGGCACGGTGTGGGAGTACACGGTGGCACGGTGCGGGAGTACACGGTGGCACGGTGCGGGAGTACACGGTGGCACGGTGCGGGAGTACACGGTGCGGGAGTACACGGTGGCAAGGTGCGGGAGTACACGGTGCGGGAGTACACGGTGGCACGGTGCGGGAGTACACGGTGGCACGGTGCGGGAATACACGGTGGCACGGTGCGTGAGTACACGGTGCGGGAGTACACGGTGCGGGAGTACACGGTGCGGGAGGAGACGGTGCGGGAGTACACGGTGGCACGGTGCGGGAGTACACGGTGCACGGTGCGGGAGTACACGGTGCGGGAGTACACGGTGCGGGAGGAGACGGTGCGGGAGTACACGGTGGCACGGTGTGGGAGTACATGGTGCGGGAGTACACGGTGCGGGAGTACACGGTGCGGGAGTACACGGTGGCACGTTGCGGGAGTACACGGTGGCTCGGTGCAGGAGTACACGTTGCGGGAGTACACGGTGGCTCGGTGCAGGAGTACACGGTGCGGGAGTACACGGTGGCACGGTGCAGGAGTACACGGTGCGGGAGTACACGGTGTGGGAGTACATCGTGGCACGGTGGGGGAGTACACGGTGCGGGAGTACACGGTGCGGGAGTACACGGTGCGGGAGTACACGGTGGCACGGTGCGGGAGTACACGGTGGCACGGTGCGGGAGTACACGGTGACACGGTGCGGGAGTACACGGTGCGGGAGTACACGGTGCGGGAGTACACGGTGACACGGTGCGGGAGTACACGGTGACACGGCGCGGGAGTACACGGTGACACGGTGCGGGAGTACACGGTGCGGGAGTACACGGTGGCACGGTGCGGGAGTACACGGTGCGGGAGTACACGGTGCGGGAGTACACGGTGGCACGGTGCAGGAGTACACGGTGGCACGGTGCGGGAGTACACGGTGCACGGTGCGGGAGTACACGGTGCGGGAGTACACGGTGGCACGGTGCGGGAGTACACGGTGCGGGAGTACACGGTGCACGGTGCGGGAGTACACGGTGCACGGTGCGGGAGTACACGGTGCACGGTGCGGGAGTACACGGTGCGGGAGTACACGGTGGCACGGTGCGGGAGTACACGGTGCACGGTGCGGGAGTACACGGTGCGGGAGTACACGGTGCACGGTGCGGGAGTACACGGTGCACGGTGCGGGAGTACACGGTGCGGGAGTACACAGTGGCACGGTGCGGGAGTACACGGTGGCACGGTGCGGGAGTACACGGTGCGGGAGTACGCGGTGGCACGGTGCGGGAGTACGCGGTGGCACGGTGCGGGAGTACACGGTGCGGGAGTACACGGTGGCACGGTGCGGGAGTACACGGTGGCACGGTGCGGGAGTACACTGTGGCACGGTGCGGGAGTACACGGTGCGGGAGTACACGGTGGCACGGTGCGGGAGTACGCGGTGGCACGGTGCGGGAGTACACGGTGCGGGAGAACACGGTGGCACGGTGCGGGAGTACACGGTGGCACGGTGTGTGAGTACACGGTGACACGGTGCGGGAGTACACGGTGCGGGAGTACACGGTGGCACGGTGCGGGAGTACACGGTGCGGGAGTACAGGGTGGCACGGTGCGGGAGTACACGGTGCGGGAGTACACGGTGGCACGGTGCGGGAGTACACGGTGGCACGGTGCGGGAGTACACGGTGCGGGAGTACGCGGTGGCACGGTGCGGGAGTACACGGTGGCACGGTGCGGGAGTACACGGTGGCACGGTGCGGGAGTACACGGTGGCACGGTGCGGGAGTACGCGGTGGCACGGTGCGGGAGTACACGGTGGCACGGTGCGGGAGTACACGGTGCGGGAGTACACGGTGCGGGAGTACACGGTGGCACGGTGCGGGAGTACACGGTGGCACGGTGCGGGAGTACACGGTGGCACGGTGCGGGAGTACACGGTGCGGGAGTACACGGTGGCACGGTGCGGAAGTACACGGTGGCACGGTGCGGGAGTACACGGTGGCACGGTGCGGGAGTACACGGTGCGGGAGTACACGGTGGCACGGTGCGGGCGTACACGGTGGCACGGTGCGGGAGTACACGGTGGCACGGTGCGGGAGTACATGGTGGCACGGTGCGGGAGTACAGGGTAGCACGGTGCGGGAGTACACGGTGCGGGAGTACACGGTGGCACGGTGCGGGAGTACGCGGTGGCACGGTGCGGGAGTACACGGTGCGGGAGTACACGGTGGCACGGTGCGGGAGTACACGGTGGCACGGTGCGGGAGTACACGGTGCGGGAGTACACGGTGGCACGGTGCGGGAGTACGCGGTGGCACAGTGCGGGAGTACACGGTGCGGGAGTACACGGTGCGGGAGTACACGGTGGCACGGTGCGGGAGTACACGGTGGCACGGTGCGTGAGTACACGGTGACACGGTGCGGGAGTACACGGTGCGGGAGTACACGGTGGCACGGTGCGGGAGTACACGGTGCGGGAGTACACGGTGGCACGGTGCGGGAGTACACGGTGGCACGGTGCGGGAGTACACGGTGGCACGGTGCGGGAGTATACTGTGGCACGGTGCGGGAGTACACGGTGACACGGTGCGGGAGTACACGGTGCGGGAGTACACGGTGGCACGGTGCGGGAGTACACGGTGCGGGAGTACACGGTGGCACGGTGCGGGAGTACACGGTGGCACGGTGCGGGAGTACACAGTGGCACGGTGCGGGAGTACACGGTGGCACGGTGCGGGAGTACACGGTGGCACGGTGCGGGAGTACGCGGTGGCACGGTGCGGGAGTACACGGTGGCACGGTGCGGGAGTACACGGTGGCACGGTGCGGGAGTACACGGTGACACGGTGCGTGATTACACGGTGACACGGTGCGGGAGTACACGGTGGCACGGTGCGGGAGTACACGGTGCGGGAGTACACGGTGCGGGAGTACGCGGTGGCACGGTGCGTGATTACACGGTGACACGGTGCGGGAGTACACGGTGCGGGAGTACACGGTGCGGGAGTACACGGTGGCACGGTGCGGGAGTACACGGTGGCACGGTGCGGGAGTACACGGTGCGGGAGTACACGGTGGCACGGTGCGGGAGTACGCGGTGGCACGGTGCGTGATTACACGGTGACACGGTGCGGGAGTACACGGTGCGGGAGTACACGGTGCGGGAGTACGCGGTGGCACGGTGCGGGAGTACACGGTGCGGGAGTACACGGTGGCACGGTGCGTGATTACACGGTGACACGGTGCGGGAGTACACGGTGCGGGAGTACACGGTGGCACGGTGCGTGATTACACGGTGACACGGTGCGGGAGTACACGGTGGCACGGTGCGGGAGTACGCGGTGGCACGGTGCGTGATTACACGGTGACACGGTGCGGGAGTACACGGTGCGGGAGTACACGGTGCGGGAGTACACGGTGGCACGGTGCGGGAGTACACGGTGCGGGAGTAGACGGTGGCACGGTGCGGGAGTACACGGTGCGGGAGTACACGGTGCGGGAGTACACGGGGCACGGTGCGGGAGTTCACGGTGCGGGAGTACATGGTGCGGGAGTACACGGTGCGGGAGTACACGGTGCGGGAGTACACGGTGGCACGGTGCGTGATTACACGGTGACACGGTGCGGGAGTACACGGTGGCACGGTGCGGGAGTACACGGTGGCACGGTGCGTGATTACACGGTGGCACGGTGCGGGAGTACACGGTGACACGGTGCGGGAGTACACGGTGCGGGAGTACACGGTGGCACGGTGCGGGAGTACACGGTGGCACGGTGCGGGAGTACACGGTGGCACGGTGCGTGATTACACGGTGACACGGTGCGGGAGTACACGGTGCGGGAGTACACGGTGGCACGGTGCGGGAGTACACGGTGGCACGGTGCGGGAGTACACGGTGGCACGGTGCGGGAGTACACGGTGCGGGAGTACACGGTGCGGGAGTACACGGTGGCACGGTGCGGGAGTACACGGTGGCACGGTGCGGGAGTACGCGGTGGCACGGTGCGGGAGTACACGGTGGCACGGTGCGGGAGTACACGGTGCGGGAGTACACGGTGCGGGAGTACACGGTGGCACGGTGCGGGAGTACACGGTGGCACGGTGCGGGAGTACACGGTGGCACGGTGCGGGAGTACACGGTGCGGGAGTACACGGTGGCACGGTGCGGAAGTACACGGTGGCACGGTGCGGGAGTACACGGTGGCACGGTGCGGGAGTACACGGTGCGGGAGTACACGGTGGCACGGTGCGGGCGTACACGGTGGCACGGTGCGGGAGTACACGGTGGCACGGTGCGGGAGTACATGGTGGCACGGTGCGGGAGTACAGGGTAGCACGGTGCGGGAGTACACGGTGCGGGAGTACACGGTGGCACGGTGCGGGAGTACGCGGTGGCACGGTGCGGGAGTACACGGTGCGGGAGTACATGGTGGCACGGTGCGGGAGTACACGGTGGCACGGTGCGGGAGTACACGGTGCGGGAGTACACGGTGGCACGGTGCGGGAGTACGCGGTGGCACAGTGCGGGAGTACACGGTGCGGGAGTACACGGTGCGGGAGTACACGGTGGCACGGTGCGGGAGTACACGGTGGCACGGTGCGTGAGTACACGGTGACACGGTGCGGGAGTACACGGTGCGGGAGTACACGGTGGCACGGTGCGGGAGTACACGGTGCGGGAGTACACGGTGGCACGGTGCGGGAGTACACGGTGGCACGGTGCGGGAGTACACGGTGGCACGGTGCGGGAGTATACTGTGGCACGGTGCGGGAGTACACGGTGACACGGTGCGGGAGTACACGGTGCGGGAGTACACGGTGGCACGGTGCGGGAGTACACGGTGCGGGAGTACACGGTGGCACGGTGCGGGAGTACACGGTGGCACGGTGCGGGAGTACACAGTGGCACGGTGCGGGAGTACACGGTGGCACGGTGCGGGAGTACACGGTGGCACGGTGCGGGAGTACGCGGTGGCACGGTGCGGGAGTACACGGTGGCACGGTGCGGGAGTACACGGTGGCACGGTGCGGGAGTACACGGTGACACGGTGCGTGATTACACGGTGACACGGTGCGGGAGTACACGGTGGCACGGTGCGGGAGTACACGGTGCGGGAGTACACGGTGCGGGAGTACGCGGTGGCACGGTGCGTGATTACACGGTGACACGGTGCGGGAGTACACGGTGCGGGAGTACACGGTGCGGGAGTACACGGTGGCACGGTGCGGGAGTACACGGTGGCACGGTGCGGGAGTACACGGTGCGGGAGTACACGGTGGCACGGTGCGGGAGTACGCGGTGGCACGGTGCGTGATTACACGGTGACACGGTGCGGGAGTACACGGTGCGGGAGTACACGGTGCGGGAGTACGCGGTGGCACGGTGCGGGAGTACACGGTGCGGGAGTACACGGTGGCACGGTGCGTGATTACACGGTGACACGGTGCGGGAGTACACGGTGCGGGAGTACACGGTGGCACGGTGCGTGATTACACGGTGACACGGTGCGGGAGTACACGGTGGCACGGTGCGGGAGTACGCGGTGGCACGGTGCGTGATTACACGGTGACACGGTGCGGGAGTACACGGTGCGGGAGTACACGGTGCGGGAGTACACGGTGGCACGGTGCGGGAGTACACGGTGCGGGAGTAGACGGTGGCACGGTGCGGGAGTACACGGTGCGGGAGTACACGGTGCGGGAGTACACGGGGCACGGTGCGGGAGTTCACGGTGCGGGAGTACATGGTGCGGGAGTACACGGTGCGGGAGTACACGGTGCGGGAGTACACGGTGGCACGGTGCGTGATTACACGGTGACACGGTGCGGGAGTACACGGTGGCACGGTGCGGGAGTACACGGTGGCACGGTGCGTGATTACACGGTGGCACGGTGCGGGAGTACACGGTGACACGGTGCGGGAGTACACGGTGCGGGAGTACACGGTGGCACGGTGCGGGAGTACACGGTGGCACGGTGCGGGAGTACACGGTGGCACGGTGCGTGATTACACGGTGACACGGTGCGGGAGTACACGGTGCGGGAGTACACGGTGGCACGGTGCGGGAGTACACGGTGGCACGGTGCGGGAGTACACGGTGGCACGGTGCGGGAGTACACGGTGCGGGAGTACACGGTGGCACGGTGCGGGAGTACACGGTGGCACGGTGCGGGAGTACACGGTGGCACGGTGCGGGAGTACAGGGTGGCACGGTGTGGGAGTACACGGTGGCATGGTGCGGGAGTACACGGTGCGGGAGTACACGGTGGCACGGTGCGGGAGTACACGGTGGCACGGTGCGGGAGTACACGGTGCACGGTGCGGGAGTACACGGTGCGGGAGTACACGGTGGCATGGTGCGGGAGTACACGGTGCGGGAGTACACGGTGGCACGGTGCGGGAGTACACGGTGCGGGAGTACACGGTGCGGGAGTACACGGTGGCACGGTGCGGGAGTACACGGTGCGGGAGTACACGGTGCGGGAGTACACGGTGGCACGGTGCGGGAGTACACGGTGGCACGGTGCGGGAGTACACGGTGGCACGGTGCGGGAGTACACGGTGCGGGAGTACACGGTGGCACGGTGCGGAAGTACACGGTGGCACGGTGCGGGAGTACACGGTGGCACGGTGCGGGAGTACACGGTGCGGGAGTACACGGTGGCACGGTGCGGGCGTACACGGTGGCACGGTGCGGGAGTACACGGTGGCACGGTGCGGGAGTACATGGTGGCACGGTGCGGGAGTACAGGGTAGCACGGTGCGGGAGTACACGGTGCGGGAGTACACGGTGGCACGGTGCGGGAGTACGCGGTGGCACGGTGCGGGAGTACACGGTGCGGGAGTACACGGTGGCACGGTGCGGGAGTACACGGTGGCACGGTGCGGGAGTACACGGTGCGGGAGTACACGGTGGCACGGTGCGGGAGTACGCGGTGGCACAGTGCGGGAGTACACGGTGCGGGAGTACACGGTGCGGGAGTACACGGTGGCACGGTGCGGGAGTACACGGTGGCACGGTGCGTGAGTACACGGTGACACGGTGCGGGAGTACACGGTGCGGGAGTACACGGTGGCACGGTGCGGGAGTACACGGTGCGGGAGTACACGGTGGCACGGTGCGGGAGTACACGGTGGCACGGTGCGGGAGTACACGGTGGCACGGTGCGGGAGTACACGGTGGCACGGTGCGGGAGTACACGGTGCGGGAGTACACGGTGGCACGGTGCGGGAGTACACGGTGTGGGAGTACATGGCGGCACGGTGGGGGAGTACACGGTGGCACGGTGCGGGAGTACACGGTGGCACGGTGCGGGAGTACACGGTGGCACGGTGCGGGAGTACACGGTGGCACGGTGTGGGAGTACACGGTGCGGGAGTACACGGTGGCACGGTGCGGGAGTACACGGTGGCACGGTGCGGGAGTACACGGTGGCACGGTGCGGGAGTACGCGGTGCGGGAGTACACGGTGGCACGGTGCGGGAGTACCCGGTGCGGGAGTACACGGTGCGGGAGTACACGGTGCACGGTGCGGGAGTACACGGTGGCACGGTGCGGGAGTACACGGTGCGGGAGTACACGGTGGCACGGTGCGGGAGTACACGGTGGCACAGTGCGGGAGTACACGGTGGCACGGTGCGGGAGTACACGGTTGCACGGTGCGGGAGTACACGGTGGCACGGTGTGGGAGTACACGGTGGCACGGTGCGGGAGTACACGGTGGCACGGTGCGGGAGTACACGGTGGCACGGTGCGGGAGTACACGGTGCGGGAGTACACGGTGGCACGGTGCGGGAGTACACGGTGCGGGAGTACACGGTGGCACGGTGCGGGAGTACACGGTGGCACGGTGCGGGAATACACGGTGGCACGGTGCGTGAGTACACGGTGCGGGAGTACACGGTGCGGGAGTACACGGTGCGGGAGGAGACGGTGCGGGAGTACACGGTGGCACGGTGCGGGAGTACACGGTGCACGGTGCGGGAGTACACGGTGCGGGAGTACACGGTGCGGGAGGAGACGGTGCGGGAGTACACGGTGGCACGGTGTGGGAGTACATGGTGCGGGAGTACACGGTGCGGGAGTACACGGTGCGGGAGTACACGGTGGCACGTTGCGGGAGTACACGGTGGCTCGGTGCAGGAGTACACGTTGCGGGAGTACACGGTGGCTCGGTGCAGGAGTACACGGTGCGGGAGTACACGGTGGCACGGTGCAGGAGTACACGGTGCGGGAGTACACGGTGTGGGAGTACATCGTGGCACGGTGGGGGAGTACACGGTGCGGGAGTACACGGTGCGGGAGTACACGGTGCGGGAGTACACGGTGGCACGGTGCGGGAGTACACGGTGGCACGGTGCGGGAGTACACGGTGACACGGTGCGGGAGTACACGGTGCGGGAGTACACGGTGCGGGAGTACACGGTAACACGGTGCGGGAGTACACGGTGACACGGCGCGGGAGTACACGGTGACACGGTGCGGGAGTACACGGTGCGGGAGTACACGGTGGCACGGTGCGGGAGTACACGGTGCGGGAGTACACGGTGCGGGAGTACACGGTGGCACGGTGCAGGAGTACACGGTGGCACGGTGCGGGAGTACACGGTGCACGGTGCGGGAGTACACGGTGCGGGAGTACACGGTGGCACGGTGCGGGAGTACACGGTGCGGGAGTACACGGTGCACGGTGCGGGAGTACACGGTGCACGGTGCGGGAGTACACGGTGCACGGTGCGGGAGTACACGGTGCGGGAGTACACGGTGGCACGGTGCGGGAGTACACGGTGCACGGTGCGGGAGTACACGGTGCGGGAGTACACGGTGCACGGTGCGGGAGTACACGGTGCACGGTGCGGGAGTACACGGTGCGGGAGTACACAGTGGCACGGTGCGGGAGTACACGGTGGCACGGTGCGGGAGTACACGGTGCGGGAGTACACGGTGGCACGGTGCGGGAGTACACGGTGCGGGAGTACACGGTGGCACGGTGCGGGAGTACGCGGTGGCACGGTGCGGGAGTACGCGGTGGCACGGTGCGGGAGTACACGGTGCGAGAGTACACGGTGGCACGGTGCGGGAGTACACGGTGGCACGGTGCGGGAGTACACTGTGGCACGGTGCGGGAGTACACGGTGCGGGAGTACACGGTGGCACGGTGCGGGAGTACGCGGTGGCACGGTGCGGGAGTACACGGTGCGGGAGAACACGGTGGCACGGTGCGGGAGTACACGGTGGCACGGTGCGTGAGTACACGGTGACACGGTGCGGGAGTACACGGTGCGGGAGTACACGGTGGCACGGTGCGGGAGTACACGGTGCGGGAGTACACGGTGGCACGGTGCGGGAGTACACGGTGCGGGAGTACACGGTGGCACGGTGCGGGAGTACACGGTGGCACGGTGCGGGAGTACACGGTGCGGGAGTACGCGGTGGCACGGTGCGGGAGTACACGGTGGCACGGTGCGGGAGTACACGGTGGCACGGTGCGGGAGTACACGGTGGCACGGTGCGGGAGTACGCGGTGGCACGGTGCGGGAGTACACGGTGGCACGGTGCGGGAGTACACGGTGCGGGAGTACACGGTGCGGGAGTACACGGTGGCACGGTGCGGGAGTACACGGTGGCACGGTGCGGGAGTACACGGTGGCACGGTGCGGGAGTACACGGTGCGGGAGTACACGGTGGCACGGTGCGGAAGTACACGGTGGCACGGTGCGGGAGTACACGGTGGCACGGTGCGGGAGTACACGGTGCGGGAGTACACGGTGGCACGGTGCGGGCGTACACGGTGGCACGGTGCGGGAGTACACGGTGGCACGGTGCGGGAGTACATGGTGGCACGGTGCGGGAGTACAGGGTAGCACGGTGCGGGAGTACACGGTGCGGGAGTACACGGTGGCACGGTGCGGGAGTACGCGGTGGCACGGTGCGGGAGTACACGGTGCGGGAGTACACGGTGGCACGGTGCGGGAGTACACGGTGGCACGGTGCGGGAGTACACGGTGCGGGAGTACACGGTGGCACGGTGCGGGAGTACGCGGTGGCACAGTGCGGGAGTACACGGTGCGGGAGTACACGGTGCGGGAGTACACGGTGGCACGGTGCGGGAGTACACGGTGGCACGGTGCGTGAGTACACGGTGACACGGTGCGGGAGTACACGGTGCGGGAGTACACGGTGGCACGGTGCGGGAGTACACGGTGCGGGAGTACACGGTGGCACGGTGCGGGAGTACACGGTGGCACGGTGCGGGAGTACACGGTGGCACGGTGCGGGAGTATACTGTGGCACGGTGCGGGAGTACACGGTGACACGGTGCGGGAGTACACGGTGCGGGAGTACACGGTGGCACGGTGCGGGAGTACACGGTGCGGGAGTACACGGTGGCACGGTGCGGGAGTACACGGTGGCACGGTGCGGGAGTACACAGTGGCACGGTGCGGGAGTACACGGTGGCACGGTGCGGGAGTACACGGTGGCACGGTGCGGGAGTACGCGGTGGCACGGTGCGGGAGTACACGGTGGCACGGTGCGGGAGTACACGGTGGCACGGTGCGGGAGTACACGGTGACACGGTGCGTGATTACACGGTGACACGGTGCGGGAGTACACGGTGGCACGGTGCGGGAGTACACGGTGCGGGAGTACACGGTGCGGGAGTACGCGGTGGCACGGTGCGTGATTACACGGTGACACGGTGCGGGAGTACACGGTGCGGGAGTACACGGTGCGGGAGTACACGGTGGCACGGTGCGGGAGTACACGGTGGCACGGTGCGGGAGTACACGGTGCGGGAGTACACGGTGGCACGGTGCGGGAGTACGCGGTGGCACGGTGCGTGATTACACGGTGACACGGTGCGGGAGTACACGGTGCGGGAGTACACGGTGCGGGAGTACGCGGTGGCACGGTGCGGGAGTACACGGTGCGGGAGTACACGGTGGCACGGTGCGTGATTACACGGTGACACGGTGCGGGAGTACACGGTGCGGGAGTACACGGTGGCACGGTGCGTGATTACACGGTGACACGGTGCGGGAGTACACGGTGGCACGGTGCGGGAGTACGCGGTGGCACGGTGCGTGATTACACGGTGACACGGTGCGGGAGTACACGGTGCGGGAGTACACGGTGCGGGAGTACACGGTGGCACGGTGCGGGAGTACACGGTGCGGGAGTAGACGGTGGCACGGTGCGGGAGTACACGGTGCGGGAGTACACGGTGCGGGAGTACACGGGGCACGGTGCGGGAGTTCACGGTGCGGGAGTACATGGTGCGGGAGTACACGGTGCGGGAGTACACGGTGCGGGAGTACACGGTGGCACGGTGCGTGATTACACGGTGACACGGTGCGGGAGTACACGGTGGCACGGTGCGGGAGTACACGGTGGCACGGTGCGTGATTACACGGTGGCACGGTGCGGGAGTACACGGTGACACGGTGCGGGAGTACACGGTGCGGGAGTACACGGTGGCACGGTGCGGGAGTACACGGTGGCACGGTGCGGGAGTACACGGTGGCACGGTGCGTGATTACACGGTGACACGGTGCGGGAGTACACGGTGCGGGAGTACACGGTGGCACGGTGCGGGAGTACACGGTGGCACGGTGCGGGAGTACACGGTGGCACGGTGCGGGAGTACACGGTGCGGGAGTACACGGTGGCACGGTGCGGGAGTACACGGTGGCACGGTGCGGGAGTACACGGTGGCACGGTGCGGGAGTACAGGGTGGCACGGTGTGGGAGTACACGGTGGCATGGTGCGGGAGTACACGGTGCGGGAGTACACGGTGGCACGGTGCGGGAGTACACGGTGGCACGGTGCGGGAGTACACGGTGCACGGTGCGGGAGTACACGGTGCGGGAGTACACGGTGGCATGGTGCGGGAGTACACGGTGCGGGAGTACACGGTGGCACGGTGCGGGAGTACACGGTGCGGGAGTACACGGTGCGGGAGTACACGGTGGCACGGTGCGGGAGTACACGGTGGCACGGTGCGGGAGTACACGGTGCGGGAGTACACGGTGCGGGAGTACACGGTGGCACGGTGCGGGAGTACACGGTGGCACGGTGCGGGAGTACACGGTGCGGGAGTACACGGTGCGGAGTACACGGTGTGGGAGTACACGGTGCGGGAGTACACGGTGGCACGGTGCGGGAGTACACGGTGGCACGGTGCGGGAGTACACGGTGCGGGAGTACACGGTGGCACGGTGCGGGAGTACACGGTGGCACGGTGCGGGAGTACACGGTGCGGGAGTACACGGTGGCACGGTGCGGGAGTACACGGTGCGGGAGTACACGGTGCGGGAGTACACGGTGCGGGAGTACACGGTGGCACGGTGCGGGAGTACACGGTGGCACGCTGCGGGAGTACACGGTGGCATGGTGCGGGAGTACACGGTGGCATGGTGCGGGAGTACACGGTGCGGGAGTACACGGTGACACGGTGCGGGAGTACACTGTGGCACGGTGCGGGAGTACACGGTGCGGGAGTACACGGTGCGGGAGTACACGGTGCGGGAGTACACGGTGCGGGAGTACACGGTGGCACGGTGTGGGAGTACACGGTGCGGGAGTACACGGTGCGGGAGTACACGGTGCGGGAGTACACGGTGGCACGGTGTGGGAGTACACGGTGGCACGGTGCGCGAGTACACGGTGTGGGAGTACACGGTGCGGGAGTACACGGTGCGGGAGTACACGGTGACACGGTGCGGGAGTACACGGTGGCACGGTGCGGGAGTACACGGTGTGGGAGTACACGGTGCGGGAGTACACGGTGCGGGAGTACACGGTGACACGGTGCGGGAGTACACAGTGACACGGTGCGGGAGTACACGGTGACACGGTGCGGGAGTACACGGTGACACGGTGCGGGAGTACACGGTGGCACGGTGTGGGAGTACACGGTGCGGGAGTACACGGTGCGGGAGTACACGGTGGCACGGTGTGGGAGTACACGGTGCGGGAGTACACGGTGGCACGGTGTGGGAGTACACGGTGCGGGAGTACACGGTGGCACGGTGTGGGAGTACACGGTGCGGGAGTACACGGTGCGGGAGTACACGGTGGCACGGTGCGGGAGTACACGGTGCGGGAGTACATGGTGCGGGAGTACACGGTGGCACGGTGCGGGAGTACACGGTGCGGGAGTACACGGTGGCACGGTGTGGGAGTACACGGTGGCACGGTGTGGGAGTACACGGTGCGGGAGTACACGGTGGCACGGTGCGGGAGTACACGGTGCGGGAGTACACGGTGCGGGAGTACACGGTGCGGGAGTACACGGTGACACGGTGCGGGAGTACACGGTGGCACGGTACGGGAGTACACGGTGGCACGGTGTGGGAGTACACGGTGCGGGAGTACACGGTGGCACGGTGCGGGAGTACACGGTGCGGGAGTACACGGTGCGGGAGTACACGGTGCGGGAGTACACGGTGCGGGAGTACACGGTGACACGGTGCGGGAGTACACGGTGGCACGGTACGGGAGTACACGGTGCGGGAGTACACGGTGGCATGGTGCGGGAGTACACGGTGGCATGGTGCGGGAGTACACGGTGGCACGGTGTGGGAGTACACGGTGCGGGAGTACACGGTGGCACGGTGTGGGAGTACACGGTGTCACGGTGCGGGAGTACACGGTGGCACGGTGCGGGAGTACACGGTGGCACGGTGCGGGAGTACAGGGTGGCACGGTGCGGGAGTACACGGTGCGGGAGTACACGGTGGCACGGTGCGGGAGTACAGGGTGGCACGGTACGGGAGTACACGGTGCGGGAGTACACGGTGGCATGGTGCGGGAGTACACGGTGGCACGGTGTGGGAGTACACGGTGGCACGGTGTGGGAGTACACGGTGCGGGAGTACACGGTGGCACGGTGCGGGAGTACACGGTGCGGGAGTACACGGTGTGGGAGTACACGGTGCGGGAGTACACGGTGGCACGGTGTGGGAGTACACGGTGCGGGAGTACACGGTGTGGGAGTACACGGTGCGGGAGTACACGGTGCGGGAGTACACGGTGCGGGAGTACACGGTGGCACGGTGTGGGAGTACACGGTGCGGGAGTACACGGTGGCACGGTGTGGGAGTACACGGTGCGGGAGTACACGGTGCGGGAGTACACGGTGCGGGAGTACACGGTGGCACGGTGCGGGAGTACACGGTGCGGGAGTACACGGTGGCACGGTGTGGGAGTACACGGTGCGGGAGTACACGGTGGCACGGTGTGGGAGTACACGGTGCGGGAGTACACGGTGCGGGAGTACACGGTGCGGGAGTACACGGTGGCACGGTGCGGGAGTACACGGTGGCACGGTGTGCGAGTACACGGTGCAGGAGTACACGGTGCGGGAGTACACGGTGCGGGAGTACACGGTGCGGGAGTACACGGTGGCACGGTGTGGGAGTACACGGTGCGGGAGTACACGGTGCGGGAGTACACGGTGCGGGAGTACACGGTGGCACGGTGCGGGAGTACACGGTGCGGGAGTACACGGTGGCACGGTGCGGGAGTACACGGTGCGGGAGTACACGGTGCGGGAGTACACGGTGTGGGAGTACACGGTGGGGGAGTACACGGTGGCACGGTGCGGGAGTACACGGTGGCACGGTGCGGGAGTACACGGTGGCACGGTGTGGGAGTACACGGTGCGGGAGTACACGGTGGCATGGTGCGGGAGTACACGGTGGCATGGTGCGGGAGTACACGGTGCGGGAGTACACGGTGGCACGGTGCGGGAGTACACGGTGCGGGAGTACACGGTGGCATGGTGCGGGAGTACACGGTGCGGGAGTACACGGTGGCATGGTGCGGGAGTACACGGTGGCACGGTGCGGGAGTACACGGTGGCATGGTGCGGGAGTACACGGTGCGGGAGTACACGGTGGCATGGTGCGGGAGTACACGGTGCGGGAGTACACGGTGGCATGGTGCGGGAGTACACGGTGGCATGGTGCGGGAGTACACGGTGGCACGGTGTGGGAGTACACGGTGCGGGAGTACACGGTGGCACGGTGTGGGAGTACACGGTGCGGGAGTACACGGTGGCACGGTGCGGGAGTACACGGTGGCACGGCGCGGGAGTACACGGTGCGGGAGTGCACGGTGGCACGGTGCGGGAGTACACGGTGGCACGGTGTGGGAGTACACGGTGCGGGAGTACACGGTGCGGGTGTACACGGTGGCACGGTGAGGGAGTACACGGTGGCACGGTGCGGGAGTACACGGTGGCACGGTGAGGGAGTACACGGTGGCACGGTGCGGGAGTACACGGTGCGGGAGTACACGGTGGCACGGTGCGGGAGTACACGGTGGCACGGTGCGGGAGTACACGGTGCGGGAGTACACGGTGGCACGGTGCGGGAGTACACGGTGCGGGAGTACACGGTGGCACGGTGCGGGAGTACGCGGTGGCACAGTGCGGGAGTACACGGTGCGGGAGTACACGGTGCGGGAGTACACGGTGGCACGGTGCGGGAGTACACGGTGGCACGGTGCGTGAGTACACGGTGACACGGTGCGGGAGTACACGGTGCGGGAGTACACGGTGGCACGGTGCGGGAGTACACGGTGCGGGAGTACACGGTGGCACGGTGCGGGAGTACACTGTGGCACGGTGCGGGAGTACACGGTGGCACGGTGCGGGAGTACACGGTGACACGGTGCGGGAGTACACGGTGCGGGAGTACACGGTGGCACGGTGCGGGAGTACACGGTGCGGGAGTACACGGTGGCACGGTGCGGGAGTACACGGTGGCACGGTGCGGGAGTACACAGTGGCACGGTGCGGGAGTACACGGTGGCACGGTGCGGGAGTACACGGTGGCACGGTGCGGGAGTACGCGGTGGCACGGTGCGGGAGTACACGGTGGCACGGTGCGGGAGTACACGGTGGCACGGTGCGGGAGTACACGGTGACACGGTGCGTGATTACACGGTGACACGGTGCGGGAGTACACGGTGGCACGGTGCGGGAGTACACGGTGCGGGAGTACACGGTGCGGGAGTACGCGGTGGCACGGTGCGTGATTACACGGTGACACGGTGCGGGAGTACACGGTGGCACGGTGCGGGAGTACACGGTGCGGGAGTACACGGTGCGGGAGTACACGGTGGCACGGTGCGGGAGTACACGGTGCGGGAGTAGACGGTGGCACGGTGCGGGAGTACACGGTGCGGGAGTACACGGTGCGGGAGTACACGGGGCACGGTGCGGGAGTTCACGGTGTGGGAGTACACGGTGCGGGAGTACACGGTGCGGGAGTACACGGTGCGGGAGTACACGGTGGCACGGTGCGTGATTACACGGTGACACGGTGCGGGAGTACACGGTGGCACGGTGCGGGAGTACACGGTGGCACGGTGCGGGAGTACACGGTGGCACGGTGCTTGATTACACGGTGACACGGTGCGGGAGTACACGGTGCGGGAGTACACGGTGGCACGGTGCGGGAGTACACGGTGGCACGGTGCGGGAGTACACGGTGGCACGGTGCGGGAGTACACGGTGCGGGAGTACACGGTGGCACGGTGCGGGAGTACACGGTGGCACGGTGCGGGAGTACACGGTGGCACGGTGCGGGAGTACAGGGTGGCACGGTGTGGGAGTACACGGTGGCATGGTGCGGGAGTACACGGTGCGGGAGTACACGGTGGCACGGTGCGGGAGTACACGGTGGCACGGTGCGGGGGTACACGGTGCGGGAGTACACGGTGCGGGAGTACACGGTGGCATGGTGCGGGAGTACACGGTGCGGGAGTACACGGTGGCACGGTGCGGGAGTACACGGTGCGGGAGTACACGGTGCGGGAGTACACGGTGGCACGGTGCGGGAGTACACGGTGGCACGGTGCGGGAGTACACGGTGCGGGAGTACACGGTGCGGGAGTACACGGTGGCACGGTGCGGGAGTACACGGTGGCACGGTGCGGGAGTACACGGTGCGGGAGTACACGGTGCGGGAGTACACGGTGTGGGAGTACACGGTGCGGGAGTACACGGTGGCACGGTGCGGGAGTACACGGTGGCACGGTGCGGGAGTACACGGTGCGGGAGTACACGGTGGCACGGTGCGGGAGTACACGGTGGCACGGTGCGGGAGTACACGGTGCGGGAGTACACGGTGGCACGGTGCGGGAGTACACGGTGCGGGAGTACACGGTGCGGGAGTACACGGTGCGGGAGTACACGGTGCGGGAGTACACGGTGGCACGGTGCGGGAGTACACGGTGGCACGGTGCGGGAGTACACGGTGCGGGAGTACACGGTGCGGGAGTACACGGTGCGGGAGTACACGGTGACACGGTGCGGGAGTACACGGTGGCACGGTACGGGAGTACACGGTGGCACGGTGTGGGAGTACACGGTGCGGGAGTACACGGTGGCACGGTGCGGGAGTACACGGTGCGGGAGTACACGGTGCGGGAGTACACGGTGCGGGAGTACACGGTGCGGGAGTACACGGTGACACGGTGCGGGAGTACACGGTGGCACGGTACGGGAGTACACGGTGCGGGAGTACACGGTGGCATGGTGCGGGAGTACACGGTGGCATGGTGCGGGAGTACACGGTGGCACGATGTGGGAGTACACGGTGCGGGAGTACACGGTGGCACGGTGTGGGAGTACACGGTGTCACGGTGCGGGAGTACACGGTGGCACGGTGCGGGAGTACACGGTGGCACGGTGCGGGAGTACAGGGTGGCACGGTGCGGGAGTACACGGTGCGGGAGTACACGGTGGCACGGTGCGGGAGTACAGGGTGGCACGGTACGGGAGTACACGGTGCGGGAGTACACGGTGGCATGGTGCGGGAGTACACGGTGGCACGGTGTGGGAGTACACGGTGCGGGAGTACACGGTGGCACGGTGTGGGAGTACACGGTGCGGGAGTACACGGTGCGGGAGTACACGGTGTGGGAGTACACGGTGCGGGAGTACACGGTGGCACGGTGTGGGAGTACACGGTGCGGGAGTACACGGTGTGGGAGTACACGGTGCGGGAGTACACGGTGCGGGAGTACACGGTGCGGGAGTACACGGTGGCACGGTGTGGGAGTACACGGTGCGGGAGTACACGGTGGCACGGTGTGGGAGTACACGGTGCGGGAGTACACTGTGCGGGAGTACACGGTGCGGGAGTACACGGTGGCACGGTGCGGGAGTACACGGTGCGGGAGTACACGGTGGCACGGTGTGGGAGTACACGGTGCGGGAGTACACGGTGGCACGGTGTGGGAGTACACGGTGCGGGAGTACACGGTGCGGGAGTACACGGTGCGGGAGTACACGGTGGCACGGTGCGGGAGTACACGGTGGCACGGTGTGGGAGTACACGGTGCGGGAGTACACGGTGTGGGAGTACACGGTGCGGGAGTACACGGTGCGGGAGTACACGGTGCGGGAGTACACGGTGGCACGGTGTGGGAGTACACGGTGCGGGAGTACACGGTGCGGGAGTACACGGTGCGGGAGTACACGGTGGCACGGTGCGGGAGTACACGGTGCGGGAGTACACGGTGGCACGGTGCGGGAGTACACGGTGCGGGAGTACACGGTGCGGGAGTACACGGTGTGGGAGTACACGGTGGGGGAGTACACGGTGGCACGGTGCGGGATTACACGGTGGCACGGTGCGGGAGTACACGGTGGCACGGTGTGGGAGTACACGGTGCGGGAGTACACGGTGGCATGGTGCGGGAGTACACGGTGGCATGGTGCGGGAGTACACGGTGCGGGAGTACACGGTGGCACGGTGCGGGAGTACACGGTGCGGGAGTACACGGTGGCATGGTGCGGGAGTACACGGTGCGGGAGTACACGGTGGCATGGTGCGGGAGTACACGGTGGCACGGTGCGGGAGTACACGGTGGCATGGTGCGGGAGTACACGGTGCGGGAGTACATGGTGGCATGGTGCGGGAGTACACGGTGCGGGAGTACACGGTGGCATGGTGCGGGAGTACACGGTGGCATGGTGCGGGAGTACACGGTGGCACGGTGTGGGAGTACACGGTGCGGGAGTACACGGTGGCACGGTGTGGGAGTACACGGTGCGGGAGTACACGGTGGCACGGTGCGGGAGTACACGGTGGCACGGCGCGGGAGTACACGGTGCGGGAGTGCACGGTGGCACGGTGCGGGAGTACACGGTGGCACGGTGTGGGAGTACACGGTGCGGGAGTACACGGTGCGGGTGTACACGGTGGCACGGTGAGGGAGTACACGGTGGCACGGTGCGGGAGTACACGGTGGCACGGTGAGGGAGTACACGGTGGCACGGTGCGGGAGTACACGGTGCGGGAGTACACGGTGGCACGGTGCGGGAGTACACGGTGGCACGGTGTGGGAGTACACGGTGCGGGAGTACACGGTGCGGGTGTACACGGTGGCACGGTGCGGGAGTACACGGTGGCACGGTGCGTGATTACACGGTGACACGGTGCGGGAGTACACGGTGGCACAGTGCGGGAGTACACGGTGGCACGGTGCGGGAGTACACGGTGCGGGAGTACACGGTGGTACAGTGCGGGAGTACACGGTGGCACGGTGCGGGAGTACACGGTGGCACGGTGCGGGAGTACACGGTGCGTGAGTACACGGTGACACGGTGCGGGAGTACACGGTGGCACGGTGCGGGAGTACACGGTGGCACGGTGCGGGAGTACACGGTGACACGGTGCGGGAGTACACGGTGGCACGGTGCGGGAGTACACGGTGGCACGGTGCGGGAGTACACGGTGGCACGGTGCGGGAGTACACGGTGCGGGAGTACACGGTGCGGGAGTACACGGTGCAGGGTGCGGGAGTACGCGGTGCGGGAGTACACGGTGGCACGGTGCGGGAGTACACGGTGGCACGGTGCGGGAGTACACGGTGCACGGTGCGGGAGTACACGGTGGCGCGGTGCGGGAGTACACGGTGCGGGAGTACACGGTGCGGGAGTACACGGTGCACGGTGCGGGAGTACACGGTGCGGGAGTACACGGTGGCACGGTGCGGGAGTACACGGTGCGGGAGTACACGGTGGCACGGTGCGGGAGTACGCGGTGGCACGGTGCGGGAGTACACGGTGGCACGGTGCGGGAGTACACGGTGCGGGAGTACACGGCGCGGGAGTACACGGTGCGGGAGTACACGGTGCACGGTGCGGGAGTACACGGTGCGGGAGTACACGGTGCACGGTGCGGGAGTACACGGTGGCACGGTGCGGGAGTACACGGTGCGGGAGTACACTGTGCACGGTGCGGGAGTACACGGTGCACGGTGCGGGAGTACACGGTGGCACGGTGCGGGAGTACACGGTGGCACGGTGCGGGAGTACACGGTGCGGGAGTACACGGTGGCACGGTGCGGGAGTACACGGTGGCACGGTGTGGGAGTACACGGTGCGGGAGTACACGGTGGCACGGTGTGGGAGTACACGGTGCGGGAGTACACGGTGGCACGGTGCGGGAGTACACGGTGCGGGAGTACACGGTGTGGGAGTACACGGTGCGGGAGTACACGGTGGCACGGTGTGGGAGTACACGGTGCGGGAGTACACGGTGTGGGAGTACACGGTGCGGGAGTACACGGTGCGGGAGTACACGGTGCGGGAGTACACGGTGGCACGGTGTGGGAGTACACGGTGCGGGAGTACACGGTGGCACGGTGTGGGAGTACACGGTGCGGGAGTACACTGTGCGGGAGTACACGGTGCGGGAGTACACGGTGGCACGGTGCGGGAGTACACGGTGCGGGAGTACACGGTGGCACGGTGTGGGAGTACACGGTGCGGGAGTACACGGTGGCACGGTGTGGGAGTACACGGTGCGGGAGTACACGGTGCGGGAGTACACGGTGCGGGAGTACACGGTGGCACGGTGCGGGAGTACACGGTGGCACGGTGTGGGAGTACACGGTGCGGGAGTACACGGTGTGGGAGTACACGGTGCGGGAGTACACGGTGCGGGAGTACACGGTGCGGGAGTACACGGTGCGGGAGTACACGGTGGCACGGTGCGGGAGTACACGGTGGCACGGTGTGGGAGTACACGGTGCGGGAGTACACGGTGTGGGAGTACACGGTGCGGGAGTACACGGTGCGGGAGTACACGGTGCGGGAGTACACGGTGGCACGGTGTGGGAGTACACGGTGCGGGAGTACACGGTGCGGGAGTACACGGTGCGGGAGTACACGGTGGCACGGTGCGGGAGTACACGGTGCGGGAGTACACGGTGGCACGGTGCGGGAGTACACGGTGCGGGAGTACACGGTGCGGGAGTACACGGTGTGGGAGTACACGGTGGGGGAGTACACGGTGGCACGGTGCGGGATTACACGGTGGCACGGTGCGGGAGTACACGGTGGCACGGTGTGGGAGTACACGGTGCGGGAGTACACGGTGGCATGGTGCGGGAGTACACGGTGGCATGGTGTGGGAGTACACGGTGCGGGAGTACACGGTGGCACGGTGCGGGAGTACACGGTGCGGGAGTACACGGTGGCATGGTGCGGGAGTACACGGTGCGGGAGTACACGGTGGCATGGTGCGGGAGTACACGGTGGCACGGTGCGGGAGTACACGGTGGCATGGTGCGGGAGTACACGGTGCGGGAGTACATGGTGGCATGGTGCGGGAGTACACGGTGCGGGAGTACACGGTGGCATGGTGCGGGAGTACACGGTGGCATGGTGCGGGAGTACACGGTGGCACGGTGTGGGAGTACACGGTGCGGGAGTACACGGTGGCACGGTGTGGGAGTACACGGTGCGGGAGTACACGGTGGCACGGTGCGGGAGTACACGGTGGCACGGCGCGGGAGTACACGGTGCGGGAGTGCACGGTGGCACGGTGCGGGAGTACACGGTGGCACGGTGTGGGAGAACACGGTGCGGGAGTACACGGTGCGGGTGTACACGGTGGCACGGTGAGGGAGTACACGGTGGCACGGTGCGGGAGTACACGGTGGCACGGTGAGGGAGTACACGGTGGCACGGTGCGGGAGTACACGGTGCGGGAGTACACGGTGGCACGGTGCGGGAGTACACGGTGGCACGGTGTGGGAGTACACGGTGCGGGAGTACACGGTGCGGGTGTACACGGTGGCACGGTGCGGGAGTACACGGTGGCACGGTGCGTGATTACACGGTGACACGGTGCGGGAGTACACGGTGGCACAGTGCGGGAGTACACGGTGGCACGGTGCGGGAGTACACGGTGCGGGAGTACACGGTGGTACAGTGCGGGAGTACACGGTGGCACGGTGCGGGAGTACACGGTGGCACGGTGCGGGAGTACACGGTGCGTGAGTACACGGTGACACGGTGCGGGAGTACACGGTGGCACGGTGCGGGAGTACACGGTGGCACGGTGCGGGAGTACACGGTGACACGGTGCGGGAGTACACGGTGGCACGGTGCGGGAGTACACGGTGGCACGGTGCGGGAGTACACGGTGGCACGGTGCGGGAGTACACGGTGCGGGAGTACACGGTGCGGGAGTACACGGTGCAGGGTGCGGGAGTACGCGGTGCGGGAGTACACGGTGGCACGGTGCGGGAGTACACGGTGGCACGGTGCGGGAGTACACGGTGCACGGTGCGGGAGTACACGGTGGCGCGGTGCGGGAGTACACGGTGCGGGAGTACACGGTGCGGGAGTACACGGTGCACGGTGCGGGAGTACACGGTGCGGGAGTACACGGTGGCACGGTGCGGGAGTACACGGTGCGGGAGTACACGGTGGCACGGTGCGGGAGTACGCGGTGGCACGGTGCGGGAGTACACGGTGGCACGGTGCGGGAGTACACGGTGCGGGAGTACACGGCGCGGGAGTACACGGTGCGGGAGTACACGGTGCACGGTGCGGGAGTACACGGTGCGGGAGTACACGGTGCACGGTGCGGGAGTACACGGTGGCACGGTGCGGGAGTACACGGTGCGGGAGTACACTGTGCACGGTGCGGGAGTACACGGTGCACGGTGCGGGAGTACACGGTGGCACGGTGCGGGAGTACACGGTGGCACGGTGCGGGAGTACACGGTGCGGGAGTACACGGTGGCACGGTGTGGGAGTACACGGTGCGGGAGTACACGGTGCGGGAGTACACGGTGCGGGAGTACACGGTGGCACGGTGCGGGAGTACACGGTGGCACGGTGTGGGAGTACACGGTGCGGGAGTACACGGTGTGGGAGTACACGGTGCGGGAGTACACGGTGCGGGAGTACACGGTGCGGGAGTACACGGTGGCACGGTGTGGGAGTACACGGTGCGGGAGTACACGGTGCGGGAGTACACGGTGCGGGAGTACACGGTGGCACGGTGCGGGAGTACACGGTGCGGGAGTACACGGTGGCACGGTGCGGGAGTACACGGTGCGGGAGTACACGGTGCGGGAGTACACGGTGTGGGAGTACACGGTGGGGGAGTACACGGTGGCACGGTGCGGGATTACACGGTGGCACGGTGCGGGAGTACACGGTGGCACGGTGTGGGAGTACACGGTGCGGGAGTACACGGTGGCATGGTGCGGGAGTACACGGTGGCATGGTGCGGGAGTACACGGTGCGGGAGTACACGGTGGCACGGTGCGGGAGTACACGGTGCGGGAGTACACGGTGGCATGGTGCGGGAGTACACGGTGCGGGAGTACACGGTGGCATGGTGCGGGAGTACACGGTGGCACGGTGCGGGAGTACACGGTGGCATGGTGCGGGAGTACACGGTGCGGGAGTACATGGTGGCATGGTGCGGGAGTACACGGTGCGGGAGTACACGGTGGCATGGTGCGGGAGTACACGGTGGCATGGTGCGGGAGTACACGGTGGCACGGTGTGGGAGTACACGGTGCGGGAGTACACGGTGGCACGGTGTGGGAGTACACGGTGCGGGAGTACACGGTGGCACGGTGCGGGAGTACACGGTGGCACGGCGCGGGAGTACACGGTGCGGGAGTGCACGGTGGCACGGTGCGGGAGTACACGGTGGCACGGTGTGGGAGTACACGGTGCGGGAGTACACGGTGCGGGTGTACACGGTGGCACGGTGAGGGAGTACACGGTGGCACGGTGCGGGAGTACACGGTGGCACGGTGAGGGAGTACACGGTGGCACGGTGCGGGAGTACACGGTGCGGGAGTACACGGTGGCACGGTGCGGGAGTACACGGTGGCACGGTGTGGGAGTACACGGTGCGGGAGTACACGGTGCGGGTGTACACGGTGGCACGGTGCGGGAGTACACGGTGGCACGGTGCGTGATTACACGGTGACACGGTGCGGGAGTACACGGTGGCACAGTGCGGGAGTACACGGTGGCACGGTGCGGGAGTACACGGTGCGGGAGTACACGGTGGTACAGTGCGGGAGTACACGGTGGCACGGTGCGGGAGTACACGGTGGCACGGTGCGGGAGTACACGGTGCGTGAGTACACGGTGACACGGTGCGGGAGTACACGGTGGCACGGTGCGGGAGTACACGGTGGCACGGTGCGGGAGTACACGGTGACACGGTGCGGGAGTACACGGTGGCACGGTGCGGGAGTACACGGTGGCACGGTGCGGGAGTACACGGTGGCACGGTGCGGGAGTACACGGTGCGGGAGTACACGGTGCGGGAGTACACGGTGCAGGGTGCGGGAGTACGCGGTGCGGGAGTACACGGTGGCACGGTGCGGGAGTACACGGTGGCACGGTGCGGGAGTACACGGTGCACGGTGCGGGAGTACACGGTGGCGCGGTGCGGGAGTACACGGTGCGGGAGTACACGGTGCGGGAGTACACGGTGCACGGTGCGGGAGTACACGGTGCGGGAGTACACGGTGGCACGGTGCGGGAGTACACGGTGCGGGAGTACACGGTGGCACGGTGCGGGAGTACGCGGTGGCACGGTGCGGGAGTACACGGTGGCACGGTGCGGGAGTACACGGTGCGGGAGTACACGGCGCGGGAGTACACGGTGCGGGAGTACACGGTGCACGGTGCGGGAGTACACGGTGCGGGAGTACACGGTGCACGGTGCGGGAGTACACGGTGGCACGGTGCGGGAGTACACGGTGCGGGAGTACACTGTGCACGGTGCGGGAGTACACGGTGCACGGTGCGGGAGTACACGGTGGCACGGTGCGGGAGTACACGGTGGCACGGTGCGGGAGTACACGGTGCGGGAGTACACGGTGGCACGGTGCGGGAGTACACGGTGGCACGGTGTGGGAGTACACGGTGCGGGAGTACACGGTGGCACGGTGTGGGAGTACACGGTGCGGGAGTACACGGTGGCACGGTGCGGGAGTACACGGTGCGGGAGTACACGGTGTGGGAGTACACGGTGCGGGAGTACACGGTGGCACGGTGTGGGAGTACACGGTGCGGGAGTACACGGTGTGGGAGTACACGGTGCGGGAGTACACGGTGCGGGAGTACACGGTGCGGGAGTACACGGTGGCACGGTGTGGGAGTACACGGTGCGGGAGTACACGGTGGCACGGTGTGGGAGTACACGGTGCGGGAGTACACTGTGCGGGAGTACACGGTGCGGGAGTACACGGTGGCACGGTGCGGGAGTACACGGTGCGGGAGTACACGGTGGCACGGTGTGGGAGTACACGGTGCGGGAGTACACGGTGGCACGGTGTGGGAGTACACGGTGCGGGAGTACACGGTGCGGGAGTACACGGTGCGGGAGTACACGGTGGCACGGTGCGGGAGTACACGGTGGCACGGTGTGGGAGTACACGGTGCGGGAGTACACGGTGTGGGAGTACACGGTGCGGGAGTACACGGTGCGGGAGTACACGGTGCGGGAGTACACGGTGCGGGAGTACACGGTGGCACGGTGCGGGAGTACACGGTGGCACGGTGTGGGAGTACACGGTGCGGGAGTACACGGTGTGGGAGTACACGGTGCGGGAGTACACGGTGCGGGAGTACACGGTGCGGGAGTACACGGTGGCACGGTGTGGGAGTACACGGTGCGGGAGTACACGGTGCGGGAGTACACGGTGCGGGAGTACACGGTGGCACGGTGCGGGAGTACACGGTGCGGGAGTACACGGTGGCACGGTGCGGGAGTACACGGTGCGGGAGTACACGGTGCGGGAGTACACGGTGTGGGAGTACACGGTGGGGGAGTACACGGTGGCACGGTGCGGGATTACACGGTGGCACGGTGCGGGAGTACACGGTGGCACGGTGTGGGAGTACACGGTGCGGGAGTACACGGTGGCATGGTGCGGGAGTACACGGTGGCATGGTGCGGGAGTACACGGTGCGGGAGTACACGGTGGCACGGTGCGGGAGTACACGGTGCGGGAGTACACGGTGGCATGGTGCGGGAGTACACGGTGCGGGAGTACACGGTGGCATGGTGCGGGAGTACACGGTGGCACGGTGCGGGAGTACACGGTGGCATGGTGCGGGAGTACACGGTGCGGGAGTACATGGTGGCATGGTGCGGGAGTACACGGTGCGGGAGTACACGGTGGCATGGTGCGGGAGTACACGGTGGCATGGTGCGGGAGTACACGGTGGCACGGTGTGGGAGTACACGGTGCGGGAGTACACGGTGGCACGGTGTGGGAGTACACGGTGCGGGAGTACACGGTGGCACGGTGCGGGAGTACACGGTGGCACGGCGCGGGAGTACACGGTGCGGGAGTGCACGGTGGCACGGTGCGGGAGTACACGGTGGCACGGTGTGGGAGAACACGGTGCGGGAGTACACGGTGCGGGTGTACACGGTGGCACGGTGAGGGAGTACACGGTGGCACGGTGCGGGAGTACACGGTGGCACGGTGAGGGAGTACACGGTGGCACGGTGCGGGAGTACACGGTGCGGGAGTACACGGTGGCACGGTGCGGGAGTACACGGTGGCACGGTGTGGGAGTACACGGTGCGGGAGTACACGGTGCGGGTGTACACGGTGGCACGGTGCGGGAGTACACGGTGGCACGGTGCGTGATTACACGGTGACACGGTGCGGGAGTACACGGTGGCACAGTGCGGGAGTACACGGTGGCACGGTGCGGGAGTACACGGTGCGGGAGTACACGGTGGTACAGTGCGGGAGTACACGGTGGCACGGTGCGGGAGTACACGGTGGCACGGTGCGGGAGTACACGGTGCGTGAGTACACGGTGACACGGTGCGGGAGTACACGGTGGCACAGTGCGGGAGTACACGGTGGCACGGTGCGGGAGTACACGGTGACACGGTGCGGGAGTACACGGTGGCACGGTGCGGGAGTACACGGTGGCACGGTGCGGGAGTACACGGTGGCACGGTGCGGGAGTACACGGTGCGGGAGTACACGGTGCGGGAGTACACGGTGCAGGGTGCGGGAGTACGCGGTGCGGGAGTACACGGTGGCACGGTGCGGGAGTACACGGTGGCACGGTGCGGGAGTACACGGTGCACGGTGCGGGAGTACACGGTGGCGCGGTGCGGGAGTACACGGTGCGGGAGTACACGGTGCGGGAGTACACGGTGCACGGTGCGGGAGTACACGGTGCGGGAGTACACGGTGGCACGGTGCGGGAGTACACGGTGCGGGAGTACACGGTGGCACGGTGCGGGAGTACGCGGTGGCACGGTGCGGGAGTACACGGTGGCACGGTGCGGGAGTACACGGTGCGGGAGTACACGGCGCGGGAGTACACGGTGCGGGAGTACACGGTGCACGGTGCGGGAGTACACGGTGCGGGAGTACACGGTGCACGGTGCGGGAGTACACGGTGGCACGGTGCGGGAGTACACGGTGCGGGAGTACACTGTGCACGGTGCGGGAGTACACGGTGCACGGTGCGGGAGTACACGGTGGCACGGTGCGGGAGTACACGGTGGCACGGTGCGGGAGTACACGGTGCGGGAGTACACGGTGGCACGGTGCGGGAGTACACGGTGGCACGGTGTGGGAGTACACGGTGCGGGAGTACACGGTGGCACGGTGTGGGAGTACACGGTGCGGGAGTACACGGTGGCACGGTGCGGGAGTACACGGTGCGGGAGTACACGGTGTGGGAGTACACGGTGCGGGAGTACACGGTGGCACGGTGTGGGAGTACACGGTGCGGGAGTACACGGTGTGGGAGTACACGGTGCGGGAGTACACGGTGCGGGAGTACACGGTGCGGGAGTACACGGTGGCACGGTGTGGGAGTACACGGTGCGGGAGTACACGGTGGCACGGTGTGGGAGTACACGGTGCGGGAGTACACTGTGCGGGAGTACACGGTGCGGGAGTACACGGTGGCACGGTGCGGGAGTACACGGTGCGGGAGTACACGGTGGCACGGTGTGGGAGTACACGGTGCGGGAGTACACGGTGGCACGGTGTGGGAGTACACGGTGCGGGAGTACACGGTGCGGGAGTACACGGTGCGGGAGTACACGGTGGCACGGTGCGGGAGTACACGGTGGCACGGTGTGGGAGTACACGGTGCGGGAGTACACGGTGTGGGAGTACACGGTGCGGGAGTACACGGTGCGGGAGTACACGGTGCGGGAGTACACGGTGGCACGGTGTGGGAGTACACGGTGCGGGAGTACACGGTGCGGGAGTACACGGTGCGGGAGTACACGGTGGCACGGTGCGGGAGTACACGGTGCGGGAGTACACGGTGGCACGGTGCGGGAGTACACGGCGCGGGAGTACACGGTGCGGGAGTACACGGTGTGGGAGTACACGGTGGGGGAGTACACGGTGGCACGGTGCGGGAGTACTCGGTGGCACGGTGCGGGAGTACACGGTGGCACGGTGTGGGAGTACACGGTGCGGGAGTACACGGTGGCATGGTGCGGGAGTACACGGTGGCACGGTGCGGGAGTACACGGTGCGGGAGTACAAGGTGTGGGAGTACACGGTGCGGGAGTACACGGTGGCACGGTGCGGGAGTACACGGTGCGGGAGTACACGGTGTGGGAGTACACGGTGCGGGAGTACACGGTGCGGGAGTACACGGTGCGGGAGTACACGGTGGCACGGTGTGGGAGTACACGGTGCGGGAGTACACGGTGGCACGGTGTGGGAGTACACGGTGCGGGAGTACACTGTGCGGGAGTACACGGTGCGGGAGTACACGGTGGCACGGTGCGGGAGTACACGGTGCGGGAGTACACGGTGGCACGGTGTGGGAGTACACGGTGCGGGAGTACACGGTGGCACGGTGTGGGAGTACACGGTGCGGGAGTACACGGTGCGGGAGTACACGGTGCGGGAGTACACGGTGGCACGGTGCGGGAGTACACGGTGGCACGGTGTGGGAGTACACGGTGCGGGAGTACACGGTGTGGGAGTACACGGTGCGGGAGTACACGGTGCGGGAGTACACGGTGCGGGAGTACACGGTGGCACGGTGTGGGAGTACACGGTGCGGGAGTACACGGTGCGGGAGTACACGGTGCGGGAGTACACGGTGGCACGGTGCGGGAGTACACGGTGCGGGAGTACACGGTGGCACGGTGCGGGAGTACACGGTGCGGGAGTACACGGTGCGGGAGTACACGGTGTGGGAGTACACGGTGGGGGAGTACACGGTGGCACGGTGCGGGAGTACACGGTGGCACGGTGCGGGAGTACACGGTGGCACGGTGTGGGAGTACACGGTGCGGGAGTACACGGTGGCATGGTGCGGGAGTACACGGTGGCATGGTGCGGGAGTACACGGTGCGGGAGTACAAGGTGGCATGGTGCGGGAGTACACGGTGCGGGAGTACACGGTGGCATGGTGCGGGAGTACACGGTGCGGGAGTACACGGTGGCATGGTGCGGGAGTACACGGTGGCACGGTGCGGGAGTACACGGTGGCATGGTGCGGGAGTACACGGTGCGGGAGTACATGGTGGCATGGTGCGGGAGTACAAGGTGCGGGAGTACACGGTGGCATGGTGCGGGAGTACACAGTGGCATGGTGCGGGAGTACACGGTGGCACGGTGAGGGAGTACACGGTGCGGGAGTACACGGTGGCACGGTGTGGGAGTACACGGTGCGGGAGTACACGGTGGCACGGTGCGGGAGTACACGGTGGCACGGCGCGGGAGTACACGGTGCGGGAGTGCACGGTGGCACGGTGCGGGAGTACACGGTGGCACGGTGTGGGAGTACACGGTGCGGGAGTACACGGTGCGGGAGTACACGGTGCGGGAGTACACGGTGGCACGGTGTGGGAGTACACGGTGCGGGAGTACACGGTGGCACGGTGTGGGAGTACACGGTGCGGGAGTACACTGTGCGGGAGTACACGGTGCGGGAGTACACGGTGGCACGGTGCGGGAGTACACGGTGCGGGAGTACACGGTGCGGGAGTACACGGTGCGGGAGTACACGGTGGCACGGTGCGGGAGTACACGGTGGCACGGTGTGGGAGTACACGGTGCGGGAGTACACGGTGTGGGAGTACACGGTGCGGGAGTACACGGTGCGGGAGTACACGGTGCGGGAGTACACGGTGGCACGGTGTGGGAGTACACGGTGCGGGAGTACACGGTGCGGGAGTACACGGTGCGGGAGTACACGGTGGCACGGTGCGGGAGTACACGGTGCGGGAGTACACGGTGGCACGGTGCGGGAGTACACGGTGCGGGAGTACACGGTGCGGGAGTACACGGTGTGGGAGTACACGGTGGGGGAGTACACGGTGGCACGGTGCGGGAGTACACGGTGGCACGGTGCGGGAGTACACGGTGGCACGGTGTGGGAGTACACGGTGCGGGAGTACACGGTGGCATGGTGCGGGAGTACACGGTGGCATGGTGCGGGAGTACACGGTGCGGGAGTACAAGGTGGCACGGTGCGGGAGTACACGGTGCGGGAGTACACGGTGGCATGGTGCGGGAGTACACGGTGCGGGAGTACACTGTGCAGGAGTACACGGTGCGGGAGTACACGGTGGCACGGTGTGGGAGTACACGGTGCGGGAGTACACGGTGCGGGAGTACACGGTGCGGGAGTACACGGTGGCACGGTGCGGGAGTACACGGTGGCACGGTGTGGGAGTACACGGTGCGGGAGTACACGGTGTGGGAGTACACGGTGCGGGAGTACACGGTGCGGGAGTACACGGTGCGGGAGTACACGGTGGCACGGTGTGGGAGTACACGGTGCGGGAGTACACGGTGCGGGAGTACACGGTGCGGGAGTACACGGTGGCACGGTGCGGGAGTACACGGTGCGGGAGTACACGGTGGCACGGTGCGGGAGTACACGGTGCGGGAGTACACGGTGCGGGAGTACACGGTGTGGGAGTACACGGTGGGGGAGTACACGGTGGCACGGTGCGGGAGTACACGGTGGCACGGTGCGGGAGTACACGGTGGCACGGTGTGGGAGTACACGGTGCGGGAGTACACGGTGGCATGGTGCGGGAGTACACGGTGGCATGGTGCGGGAGTACACGGTGCGGGAGTACAAGGTGGCACGGTGCGGGAGTACACGGTGCGGGAGTACACGGTGGCATGGTGCGGGAGTACACGGTGCGGGAGTACACGGTGGCATGGTGCGGGAGTACACGGTGGCACGGTGCGGGAGTACACGGTGGCATGGTGCGGGAGTACACGGTGCGGGAGTACATGGTGGCATGGTGCGGGAGTACACGGTGCGGGAGTACACGGTGGCATGGTGCGGGAGTACACAGTGGCATGGTGCGGGAGTACACGGTGGCACGGTGAGGGAGTACACGGTGCGGGAGTACACGGTGGCACGGTGTGGGAGTACACGGTGCGGGAGTACACGGTGGCACGGTGCGGGAGTACACGGTGGCACGGCGCGGGAGTACACGGTGCGGGAGTGCACGGTGGCACGGTGCGGGAGTACACGGTGGCACGGTGTGGGAGTACACGGTGCGGGAGTACACGGTGCGGGTGTACACGGTGGCACGGTGAGGGAGTACACGGTGGCACGGTGCGGGAGTACACGGTGGCACGGTGAGGGAGTACACGGTGGCACGGTGCGGGAGTACACGGTGCGGGAGTACACGGTGGCACGGTGCGGGAGTACACGGTGGCACGGTGTGGGAGTACACGGTGCGGGAGTACACGGTGCGGGTGTACACGGTGGCACGGTGCGGGAGTACACGGTGGCACGGTGCGTGATTACACGGTGACACGGTGCGGGAGTACACGGTGGCACAGTGCGGGAGTACACGGTGGCACGGTGCGGGAGTACACGGTGCGGGAGTACACGGTGGTACAGTGCGGGAGTACACGGTGGCACGGTGCGGGAGTACACGGTGGCACGGTGCGGGAGTACACGGTGCGTGAGTACACGGTGACACGGTGCGGGAGTACACGGTGGCACGGTGCGGGAGTACACGGTGGCACGGTGCGGGAGTACACGGTGACAAGGTGCGGGAGTACACGGTGGCACGGTGCGGGAGTACACGGTGGCACGGTGCGGGAGTACACGGTGGCACGGTGCGGGAGTACACGGTGCGGGAGTACACGGTGCGGGAGTACACGGTGCAGGGTGCGGGAGTACGCGGTGCGGGAGTACACGGTGGCACGGTGCGGGAGTACACGGTGGCACGGTGCGGGAGTACACGGTGCACGGTGCGGGAGTACACGGTGGCGCGGTGCGGGAGTACACGGTGCGGGAGTACACGGTGCGGGAGTACACGGTGCACGGTGCGGGAGTACACGGTGCGGGAGTACACGGTGGCACGGTGCGGGAGTACACGGTGCGGGAGTACACGGTGGCACGGTGCGGGAGTACGCGGTGGCACGGTGCGGGAGTACACGGTGGCACGGTGCGGGAGTACACGGTGCGGGAGTACACGGCGCGGGAGTACACGGTGCGGGAGTACACGGTGCACGGTCCGGGAGTACACGGTGCGGGAGTACACGGTGCACGGTGCGGGAGTACACGGTGGCACGGTGCGGGAGTACACGGTGCGGGAGTACACTGTGCACGGTGCGGGAGTACACGGTGCACGGTGCGGGAGTACACGGTGGCACGGTGCGGGAGTACACGGTGGCACGGTGCGGGAGTACACGGTGCGGGAGTACACGGTGGCACGGTGCGGGAGTACACGGTGGCACGGTGTGGGAGTACACGGTGGCACGGTGCGGGAGTACACGGTGCACGGTGCGGGAGTACACGGTGCACGGTGCGGGAGTACACGGTGCGGCAGTACCCGGTGGCACGGTGCGGGAGTACGCGGTGGCACGGTGCGGGAGTACACGGTGCGGGAGTGCACGGTGGCACGGTGCGGGAGTACACGGTGCGGGAGTACACGGTGCGGGAGTACACGGTGCACGGTGCGGGAGTACACGGTGCGGGAGTACGCGGTGGCACGGTGCGGGAGTACACGGTGCGGGAGTACACGGTGCGGGAGTACACGGTGCGGGAGTACACGGTGGCACGGTGCGGGAGTACACGGTGGCACGGTGCGGGAGTACACGGTGCGGGAGTACACGGTGCGGGAGTACACGGTGACACGGTGCGGGAGTACACGGTGGCACGGTACGGGAGTACACGGTGGCACGGTGTGGGAGTACACGGTGCGGGAGTACACGGTGGCACGGTGCGGGAGTACACGGTGCGGGAGTACACGGTGCGGGAGTACACGGTGCGGGAGTACACGGTGCGGGAGTACACGGTGACACGGTGCGGGAGTACACGGTGGCACGGTACGGGAGTACACGGTGCGGGAGTACACGGTGGCATGGTGCGGGAGTACACGGTGGCATGGTGCGGGAGTACACGGTGGCACGATGTGGGAGTACACGGTGCGGGAGTACACGGTGGCACGGTGTGGGAGTACACGGTGTCACGGTGCGGGAGTACACGGTGGCACGGTGCGGGAGTACACGGTGGCACGGTGCGGGAGTACAGGGTGGCACGGTGCGGGAGTACACGGTGCGGGAGTACACGGTGGCACGGTGCGGGAGTACAGGGTGGCACGGTACGGGAGTACACGGTGCGGGAGTACACGGTGGCATGGTGCGGGAGTACACGGTGGCACGGTGTGGGAGTACACGGTGCGGGAGTACACGGTGGCACGGTGTGGGAGTACACGGTGCGGGAGTACACGGTGCGGGAGTACACGGTGTGGGAGTACACGGTGCGGGAGTACACGGTGGCACGGTGTGGGAGTACACGGTGCGGGAGTACACGGTGTGGGAGTACACGGTGCGGGAGTACACGGTGCGGGAGTACACGGTGCGGGAGTACACGGTGGCACGGTGTGGGAGTACACGGTGCGGGAGTACACGGTGGCACGGTGTGGGAGTACACGGTGCGGGAGTACACTGTGCGGGAGTACACGGTGCGGGAGTACACGGTGGCACGGTGCGGGAGTACACGGTGCGGGAGTACACGGTGGCACGGTGTGGGAGTACACGGTGCGGGAGTACACGGTGGCACGGTGTGGGAGTACACGGTGCGGGAGTACACGGTGCGGGAGTACACGGTGCGGGAGTACACGGTGGCACGGTGCGGGAGTACACGGTGGCACGGTGTGGGAGTACACGGTGCGGGAGTACACGGTGTGGGAGTACACGGTGCGGGAGTACACGGTGCGGGAGTACACGGTGCGGGAGTACACGGTGGCACGGTGTGGGAGTACACGGTGCGGGAGTACACGGTGCGGGAGTACACGGTGCGGGAGTACACGTTGGCACGGTGCGGGAGTACACGGTGCGGGAGTACACGGTGGCACGGTGCGGGAGTACACGGTGCGGGAGTACACGGTGCGGGAGTACACGGTGTGGGAGTACACGGTGGGGGAGTACACGGTGGCACGGTGCGGGATTACACGGTGGCACGGTGCGGGAGTACACGGTGGCACGGTGTGGGAGTACACGGTGCGGGAGTACACGGTGGCATGGTGCGGGAGTACACGGTGGCATGGTGCGGGAGTACACGGTGCGGGAGTACACGGTGGCACGGTGCGGGAGTACACGGTGCGGGAGTACACGGTGGCATGGTGCGGGAGTACACGGTGCGGGAGTACACGGTGGCATGGTGCGGAAGTACACGGTGGCACGGTGCGGGAGTACACGGTGGCATGGTGCGGGAGTACACGGTGCGGGAGTACATGGTGGCATGGTGCGGGAGTACACGGTGCGGGAGTACACGGTGGCATGGTGCGGGAGTACACGGTGGCATGGTGCGGGAGTACACGGTGGCACGGTGTGGGAGTACACGGTGCGGGAGTACACGGTGGCACGGTGTGGGAGTACACGGTGCGGGAGTACACGGTGGCACGGTGCGGGAGTACACGGTGGCACGGCGCGGGAGTACACGGTGCGGGAGTGCACGGTGGCACGGTGCGGGAGTACACGGTGGCACGGTGTGGGAGTACACGGTGCGGGAGTACACGGTGCGGGTGTACACGGTGGCACGGTGAGGGAGTACAAGGTGGCACGGTGCGGGAGTACACGGTGGCACGGTGAGGGAGTACACGGTGGCACGGTGCGGGAGTACACGGTGCGGGAGTACACGGTGGCACGGTGCGGGAGTACACGGTGGCACGGTGTGGGAGTACACGGTGCGGGAGTACACGGTGCGGGTGTACACGGTGGCACGGTGCGGGAGTACACGGTGGCACGGTGCGTGATTACACGGTGACACGGTGCGGGAGTACACGGTGGCACAGTGCGGGAGTACACGGTGGCACGGTGCGGGAGTACACGGTGCGGGAGTACACGGTGGTACAGTGCGGGAGTACACGGTGGCACGGTGCGGGAGTACACGGTGGCACGGTGCGGGAGTACACGGTGCGTGAGTACACGGTGACACGGTGCGGGAGTACACGGTGGCACGGTGCGGGAGTACACGGTGACACGGTGCGGGAGTACACGGTGGCACGGTGCGGGAGTACACGGTGGCACGGTGCGGGAGTACACGGTGGCACGGTGCGGGAGTACACGGTGCGGGAGTACACGGTGCGGGAGTACACGGTGCAGGGTGCGGGAGTACGCGGTGCGGGAGTACACGGTGGCACGGTGCGGGAGTACACGGTGGCACGGTGCGGGAGTACACGGTGGCACGGTGCGGGAGTACACGGTGCGGGAGTACACGGTGGCACGGTGTGGGAGTACACGGTGCGGGAGTACACGGTGGCACGGTGTGGGAGTACACGGTGCGGGAGTACACGGTGCGGGAGTACACGGTGCGGGAGTACACGGTGGCACGGTGCGGGAGTACACGGTGGCACGGTGTGGGAGTACACGGTGCGGGAGTACACGGTGTGGGAGTACACGGTGCGGGAGTACACGGTGCGGGAGTACACGGTGCGGGAGTACACGGTGGCACGGTGTGGGAGTACACGGTGCGGGAGTACACGGTGCGGGAGTACACGGTGCGGGAGTACACGGTGGCACGGTGCGGGAGTACACGGTGCGGGAGTACACGGTGGCACGGTGCGGGAGTACACGGTGCGGGAGTACACGGTGCGGGAGTACACGGTGTGGGAGTACACGGTGGGGGAGTACACGGTGGCACGGTGCGGGAGTACACGGTGGCACGGTGCGGGAGTACACGGTGGCACGGTGTGGGAGTACACGGTGCGGGAGTACACGGTGGCATGGTGCGGGAGTACACGGTGGCATGGTGCTGGAGTACACGGTGCGGGAGTACAAGGTGGCACGGTGCGGGAGTACACGGTGCGGGAGTACACGGTGGCATGGTGCGGGAGTACACGGTGCGGGAGTACACGGTGGCATGGTGCGGGAGTACACGGTGGCACGGTGCGGGAGTACACGGTGGCATGGTGCGGGAGTACACGGTGCGGGAGTACATGGTGGCATGGTGCGGGAGTACACGGTGCGGGAGTACACGGTGGCATGGTGCGGGAGTACACAGTGGCATGGTGCGGGAGTACACGGTGGCACGGTGTGGGAGTACACGGTGCGGGAGTACACGGTGGCACGGTGTGGGAGTACACGGTGCGGGAGTACACGGTGGCACGGTGCGGGAGTACACGGTGGCACGGCGCGGGAGTACACGGTGCGGGAGTGCACGGTGGCACGGTGCGGGAGTACACGGTGGCACGGTGTGGGAGTACACGGTGCGGGAGTACACGGTGCGGGTGTACACGGTGGCACGGTGAGGGAGTACACGGTGGCACGGTGCGGGAGTACACGGTGGCACGGTGAGGGAGTACACGGTGGCACGGTGCGGGAGTACACGGTGCGGGAGTACACGGTGGCACGGTGCGGGAGTACACGGTGGCACGGTGTGGGAGTACACGGTGCGGGAGTACACGGTGCGGGTGTACACGGTGGCACGGTGCGGGAGTACACGGTGGCACGGTGCGTGATTACACGGTGACACGGTGCGGGAGTACACGGTGGCACAGTGCGGGAGTACACGGTGGCACGGTGCGGGAGTACACGGTGCGGGAGTACACGGTGGTACAGTGCGGGAGTACACGGTGGCACGGTGCGGGAGTACACGGTGGCACGGTGCGGGAGTACACGGTGCGTGAGTACACGGTGACACGGTGCGGGAGTACACGGTGGCACGGTGCGGGAGTACACGGTGGCACGGTGCGGGAGTACACGGTGACACGGTGCGGGAGTACACGGTGGCACGGTGCGGGAGTACACGGTGGCACGGTGCGGGAGTACACGGTGGCACGGTGCGGGAGTACACGGTGCGGGAGTACACGGTGCGGGAGTACACGGTGCAGGGTGCGGGAGTACGCGGTGCGGGAGTACACGGTGGCACGGTGCGGGAGTACACGGTGGCACGGTGCGGGAGTACACGGTGCACGGTGCGGGAGTACACGGTGGCGCGGTGCGGGAGTACACGGTGCGGGAGTACACGGTGCGGGAGTACACGGTGCACGGTGCGGGAGTACACGGTGCGGGAGTACACGGTGGCACGGTGCGGGAGTACACGGTGCGGGAGTACACGGTGGCACGGTGCGGGAGTACGCGGTGGCACGGTGCGGGAGTACACGGTGGCACGGTGCGGGAGTACACGGTGCGGGAGTACACGTCGCGGGAGTACACGGTGCGGGAGTACACGGTGCACGGTGCGGGAGTACACGGTGCGGGAGTACACGGTGCACGGTGCGGGAGTACACGGTGGCACGGTGCGGGAGTACACGGTGCGGGAGTACACTGTGCACGGTGCGGGAGTACACGGTGCACGGTGCGGGAGTACACGGTGGCACGGTGCGGGAGTACACGGTGGCACGGTGCGGGAGTACACGGTGCGGGAGTACACGGTGGCACGGTGCGGGAGTACACGGTGGCACGGTGTGGGTGTACACGGTGCGGGAGTACACGGTGGCACGGTGTGGGAGTACACGGTGCGGGAGTACACGGTGGCACGGTGCGGGAGTACACGGTGCGGGAGTACACGGTGTGGGAGTACACGGTGCGGGAGTACACGGTGGCACGGTGTGGGAGTACACGGTGCGGGAGTACACGGTGTGGGAGTACACGGTGCGGGAGTACACGGTGCGGGAGTACACGGTGCGGGAGTACACGGTGGCACGGTGTGGGAGTACACGGTGCGGGAGTACACGGTGGCACGGTGTGGGAGTACACGGTGCGGGAGTACACTGTGCGGGAGTACACGGTGCGGGAGTACACGGTGGCACGGTGCGGGAGTACACGGTGCGGGAGTACACGGTGGCACGGTGTGGGAGTACACGGTGCGGGAGTACACGGTGGCACGGTGTGGGAGTACACGGTGCGGGAGTACACGGTGCGGGAGTACACGGTGCGGGAGTACACGGTGGCACGGTGCGGGAGTACACGGTGGCACGGTGTGGGAGTACACGGTGCGGGAGTACACGGTGTGGGAGTACACGGTGCGGGAGTACACGGTGCGGGAGTACACGGTGCGGGAGTACACGGTGGCACGGTGTGGGAGTACACGGTGCGGGAGTACACGGTGCGGGAGTACACGGTGCGGGAGTACACGGTGGCACGGTGCGGGAGTACACGGTGCGGGAGTACACGGTGGCACGGTGCGGGAGTACACGGTGCGGGAGTACACGGTGCGGGAGTACACGGTGTGGGAGTACACGGTGGGGGAGTACACGGTGGCACGGTGCGGGAGTACACGGTGGCACGGTGCGGGAGTACACGGTGGCACGGTGTGGGAGTACACGGTGCGGGAGTACACGGTGGCATGGTGCGGGAGTACACGGTGGCACGGTGCGGGAGTACACGGTGCGGGAGTACAAGGTGTGGGAGTACACGGTGCGGGAGTACACGGTGGCACGGTGCGGGAGTACACGGTGCGGGAGTACACGGTGTGGGAGTACACGGTGCGGGAGTACACGGTGCGGGAGTACACGGTGCGGGAGTACACGGTGGCACGGTGTGGGAGTACACGGTGCGGGAGTACACGGTGGCACGGTGTGGGAGTACACGGTGCGGGAGTACACTGTGCGGGAGTACACGGTGCGGGAGTACACGGTGGCACGGTGCGGGAGTACACGGTGCGGGAGTACACGGTGGCACGGTGTGGGAGTACACGGTGCGGGAGTACACGGTGGCACGGTGTGGGAGTACACGGTGCGGGAGTACACGGTGCGGGAGTACACGGTGCGGGAGTACACGGTGGCACGGTGCGGGAGTACGCGGTGGCACGGTGTGGGAGTACACGGTGCGGGAGTACACGGTGTGGGAGTACACGGTGCGGGAGTACACGGTGCGGGAGTACACGGTGCGGGAGTACACGGTGGCACGGTGTGGGAGTACACGGTGCGGGAGTACACGGTGCGGGAGTACACGGTGCGGGAGTACACGGTGGCACGGTGCGGGAGTACACGGTGCGGGAGTACACGGTGGCACGGTGCGGGAGTACACGGTGCGGGAGTACACGGTGCGGGAGTACACGGTGTGGGAGTACACGGTGGGGGAGTACACGGTGGCACGGTGCGGGAGTACACGGTGGCACGGTGCGGGAGTACACGGTGGCACGGTGTGGGAGTACACGGTGCGGGAGTACACGGTGGCATGGTGCGGGAGTACACGGTGGCATGGTGCGGGAGTACACGGTGCGGGAGTACAAGGTGGCACGGTGCGGGAGTACACGGTGCGGGAGTACACGGTGGCATGGTGCGGGAGTACACGGTGCGGGAGTACACGGTGGCATAGTGCGGGAGTACACGGTGGCACGGTGCGGGAGTACACGGTGGCATGGTGCGGGAGTACACGGTGCGGGAGTACACGGTGGCATGGTGCGGGAGTACACAGTGGCATGGTGCGGGAGTACACGGTGGCACGGTGTGGGAGTACACGGTGCGGGAGTACACGGTGGCACGGTGTGGGAGTACACGGTGCGGGAGTACACGGTGGCACGGTGCGGGAGTACACGGTGGCACGGCGCGGGAGTACACGGTGCGGGAGTGCACGGTGGCACGGTGCGGGAGTACACGGTGGCACGGTGTGGGAGTACACGGTGCGGGAGTACACGGTGCGGGTGTACACGGTGGCACGGTGAGGGAGTACACGGTGGCACGGTGCGGGAGTACACGGTGGCACGGTGAGGGAGTACACGGTGGCACGGTGCGGGAGTACACGGTGCGGGAGTACACGGTGGCACGGTGCGGGAGTACACGGTGGCACGGTGTGGGAGTACACGGTGCGGGAGTACACGGTGCGGGTGTACACGGTGGCACGGTGCGGGAGTACACGGTGGCACGGTGCGTGATTACACGGTGACACGGTGCGGGAGTACACGGTGGCACAGTGCGGGAGTACACGGTGGCACGGTGCGGGAGTACACGGTGCGGGAGTACACGGTGGTACAGTGCGGGAGTACACGGTGGCACGGTGCGGGAGTACATGGTGGCACGGTGCGGGAGTACATGGTGCGTGAGTACACGGTGACACGGTGCGGGAGTACACGGTGGCACGGTGCGGGAGTACACGGTGGCACGGTGCGGGAGTACACGGTGACACGGTGCGGGAGTACACGGTGGCACGGTGCGGGAGTACACGGTGGCACGGTGCGGGAGTACACGGTGGCACGGTGCGGGAGTACACGGTGCGGGAGTACACGGTGCGGGAGTACACGGTGCAGGGTGCGGGAGTACGCGGTGCGGGAGTACACGGTGGCACGGTGCGGGAGTACACGGTGGCACGGTGCGGGAGTACACGGTGCACGGTGCGGGAGTACACGGTGGCGCGGTGCGGGAGTACACGGTGCGGGAGTACACGGTGCGGGAGTACACGGTGCACGGTGCGGGAGTACACGGTGCGGGAGTACACGGTGGCACGGTGCGGGAGTACACGGTGCGGGAGTACACGGTGGCACGGTGCGGGAGTACGCGGTGGCACGGTGCGGGAGTACACGGTGGCACGGTGCGGGAGTACACGGTGCGGGAGTACACGGCGCGGGAGTACACGGTGCGGGAGTACACGGTGCACGGTGCGGGAGTACACGGTGCGGGAGTACACGGTGCACGGTGCGGGAGTACACGGTGGCACGGTGCGGGAGTACACGGTGCGGGAGTACACTGTGCACGGTGCGGGAGTACACGGTGCACGGTGCGGGAGTACACGGTGGCACGGTGCGGGAGTACACGGTGGCACGGTGCGGGAGTACACGGTGCGGGAGTACACGGTGGCACGGTGCGGGAGTACACGGTGGCACGGTGTGGGAGTACACGGTGGCACGGTGCGGGAGTACACGGTGCACGGTGCGGGAGTACACGGTGCACGGTGCGGGAGTACACGGTGCGGCAGTACCCGGTGGCACGGTGCGGGAGTACGCGGTGGCACGGTGCGGGAGTACACGGTGCGGGAGTGCACGGTGGCACGGTGCGGGAGTACACGGTGCGGGAGTACACGGTGCGGGAGTACACGGTGCACGGTGCGGGAGTACACGGTGCGGGAGTACGCGGTGGCACGGTGCGGGAGTACACGGTGCGGGAGTACACGGTGACACGGTGCGGGAGTACACGGTGCACGGTGCGGGAGTACACGGTGCGGGAGTACACGGTGCGGGAGTACACGGTGCACGGTGCGGGAGTACACGGTGCACGGTGCGGGAGTACACGGTGGCATGGTGCGGGAGTACACGGTGCGGGAGTACACGGTGCACGGTGCGGGAGTACACGGTGGCATGGTGCGGGAGTACACGGTGCGGGAGTACACGGTGCACGGTGCGGGAGTACACGGTGCACGGTGCGGGAGTACACGGTGGCACGGTGCGGGAGTACACGGTGCGGGAGTACACGGTGACACGGTGCGGGAGTACACGGTGCACGGTGCGGGAGTACACGGTGCACGGTGCGGGAGTACACGGTGGCACGGTGCGGGAGTACACGATGCGGGAGTACGCGGTGGCACGGTGCGGGAGTACACGGTGGCACGGTGCGGGAGTACACGGTGGCACGGTGCGGGAGTACACGGTGGCACGGTGCGGGAGTACACGGTGCGGGAGTACACGGTGGCACGGTGCGGGAGTACACGGTGGCACGGTGCGGGAGTACACGGTGGCACGGTGCGGGAGTACACGGTGCGGTAGTACACGGTGGCACGGTGCGGGAGTACACGGTGCGGGAGTACACGGTGGCACGGTGCGGGAGTACACGGTGGCACGGTGCGGGAGTACACGGTGGCACGGTGCGGGAGTACACGGTGCGGGAGTACACGGTGGCACGGTGCGGGAGTACACGGTGGCACGGTGCGGGAGTACGCGGTGGCACAGTGCGAGAGTACACGGTGCGGGAGTACACGGTGCGGGAGTACACGGTGGCACGGTGCGGGAGTACGCGGTGGCACGGTGCGGGAGTACACGGTGGCACGGTGCGGGAGTACACGGTGCGGGAGTACACGGCGCGGGAGTACACGGTGCGGGAGTACACGGTGCACGGTGTGGGAGTACACGGTGCGGGAGTGCACGGTGGCACGGTGCGGGAGTACACGGTGGCACGGTGTGGGAGTACACGGTGCGGGAGTACACGGTGCGGGTGTACACGGTGGCACGGTGAGGGAGTACACGGTGGCACGGTGCGGGAGTACACGGTGGCACGGTGAGGGAGTACACGGTGGCACGGTGCGGGAGTACACGGTGCGGGAGTACACGGTGGCACGGTGCGGGAGTACACGGTGGCACGGTGTGGGAGTACACGGTGCGGGAGTACACGGTGCGGGTGTACACGGTGGCACGGTGCGGGAGTACACGGTGGCACGGTGCGTGATTACACGGTGACACGGTGCGGGAGTACACGGTGGCACAGTGCGGGAGTACACGGTGGCACGGTGCGGGAGTACACGGTGCGGGAGTACACGGTGGTACAGTGCGGGAGTACACGGTGGCACGGTGCGGGAGTACACGGTGGCACGGTGCGGGAGTACACGGTGCGTGAGTACACGGTGACACGGTGCGGGAGTACACGGTGGCACGGTGCGGGAGTACACGGTGGCACGGTGCGGGAGTACACGGTGACACGGTGCGGGAGTACACGGTGGCACGGTGCGGGAGTACACGGTGGCACGGTGCGGGAGTACACGGTGGCACGGTGCGGGAGTACACGGTGCGGGAGTACACGGTGCGGGAGTACACGGTGCAGGGTGCGGGAGTACGCGGTGCGGGAGTACACGGTGGCACGGTGCGGGAGTACACGGTGGCACGGTGCGGGAGTACACGGTGCACGGTGCGGGAGTACACGGTGGCGCGGTGCGGGAGTACACGGTGCGGGAGTACACGGTGCGGGAGTACACGGTGCACGGTGCGGGAGTACACGGTGCGGGAGTACACGGTGGCACGGTGCGGGAGTACACGGTGCGGGAGTACACGGTGGCACGGTGCGGGAGTACGCGGTGGCACGGTGCGGGAGTACACGGTGGCACGGTGCGGGAGTACACGGTGCGGGAGTACACGGCGCGGGAGTACACGGTGCGGGAGTACACGGTGCACGGTGCGGGAGTACACGGTGCGGGAGTACACGGTGCACGGTGCGGGAGTACACGGTGGCACGGTGCGGGAGTACACGGTGCGGGAGTACACTGTGCACGGTGCGGGAGTACACGGTGCACGGTGCGGGAGTACACGGTGGCACGGTGCGGGAGTACACGGTGGCACGGTGCGGGAGTACACGGTGCGGGAGTACACGGTGGCACGGTGCGGGAGTACACGGTGGCACGGTGTGGGAGTACACGGTGCGGGAGTACACGGTGGCACGGTGTGGGAGTACACGGTGCGGGAGTACACGGTGGCACGGTGCGGGAGTACACGGTGCGGGAGTACACGGTGTGGGAGTACACGGTGCGGGAGTACACGGTGGCACGGTGTGGGAGTACACGGTGCGGGAGTACACGGTGTGGGAGTACACGGTGCGGGAGTACACGGTGCGGGAGTACACGGTGCGGGAGTACACGGTGGCACGGTGTGGGAGTACACGGTGCGGGAGTACACGGTGGCACGGTGTGGGAGTACACGGTGCGGGAGTACACTGTGCGGGAGTACACGGTGCGGGAGTACACGGTGGCACGGTGCGGGAGTACACGGTGCGGGAGTACACGGTGGCACGGTGTGGGAGTACACGGTGCGGGAGTACACGGTGGCACGGTGTGGGAGTACACGGTGCGGGAGTACACGGTGCGGGAGTACACGGTGCGGGAGTACACGGTGGCACGGTGCGGGAGTACACGGTGGCACGGTGTGGGAGTACACGGTGCGGGAGTACACGGTGTGGGAGTACACGGTGCGGGAGTACACGGTGCGGGAGTACACGGTGCGGGAGTACACGGTGGCACGGTGTGGGAGTACACGGTGCGGGAGTACACGGTGCGGGAGTACACGGTGCGGGAGTACACGGTGGCACGGTGCGGGAGTACACGGTGCGGGAGTACACGGTGGCACGGTGCGGGAGTACACGGTGCGGGAGTACACGGTGCGGGAGTACACGGTGTGGGAGTACACGGTGGGGGAGTACACGGTGGCACGGTGCGGGAGTACACGGTGGCACGGTGCGGGAGTACACGGTGGCACGGTGTGGGAGTACACGGTGCGGGAGTACACGGTGGCATGGTGCGGGAGTACACGGTGGCACGGTGCGGGAGTACACGGTGCGGGAGTACAAGGTGTGGGAGTACACGGTGCGGGAGTACACGGTGGCACGGTGCGGGAGTACACGGTGCGGGAGTACACGGTGTGGGAGTACACGGTGCGGGAGTACACGGTGCGGGAGTACACGGTGCGGGAGTACACGGTGGCACGGTGTGGGAGTACACGGTGCGGGAGTACACGGTGGCACGGTGTGGGAGTACACGGTGCGGGAGTACACTGTGCGGGAGTACACGGTGCGGGAGTACACGGTGGCACGGTGCGGGAGTACACGGTGCGGGAGTACACGGTGGCACGGTGTGGGAGTACACGGTGCGGGAGTACACGGTGGCACGGTGTGGGAGTACACGGTGCGGGAGTACACGGTGCGGGAGTACACGGTGCGGGAGTACACGGTGGCACGGTGCGGGAGTACACGGTGGCACGGTGTGGGAGTACACGGTGCGGGAGTACACGGTGTGGGAGTACACGGTGCGGGAGTACACGGTGCGGGAGTACACGGTGCGGGAGTACACGGTGGCACGGTGTGGGAGTACACGGTGCGGGAGTACACGGTGCGGGAGTACACGGTGCGGGAGTACACGGTGGCACGGTGCGGGAGTACACGGTGCGGGAGTACACGGTGGCACGGTGCGGGAGTACACGGTGCGGGAGTACACGGTGCGGGAGTACACGGTGTGGGAGTACACGGTGGGGGAGTACACGGTGGCACGGTGCGGGAGTACACGGTGGCACGGTGCGGGAGTACACGGTGGCACGGTGTGGGAGTACACGGTGCGGGAGTACACGGTGGCATGGTGCGGGAGTACACGGTGGCATGGTGCGGGAGTACACGGTGCGGGAGTACAAGGTGGCACGGTGCGGGAGTACACGGTGCGGGAGTACACGGTGGCATGGTGCGGGAGTACACGGTGCGGGAGTACACGGTGGCATGGTGCGGGAGTACACGGTGGCACGGTGCGGGAGTACACGGTGGCATGGTGCGGGAGTACACGGTGCGGGAGTACATGGTGGCATGGTGCGGGAGTACACGGTGCGGGAGTACACGGTGGCATGGTGCGGGAGTACACAGTGGCATGGTGCGGGAGTACACGGTGGCAAGGTGTGGGAGTACACGGTGCGGGAGTACACGGTGGCACGGTGTGGGAGTACACGGTGCGGGAGTACACGGTGGCACGGTGCGGGAGTACACGGTGGCACGGCGCGGGAGTACACGGTGCGGGAGTGCACGGTGGCACGGTGCGGGAGTACACGGTGGCACGGTGTGGGAGTACACGGTGCGGGAGTACACGGTGCGGGTGTACACGGTGGCACGGTGAGGGAGTACACGGTGGCACGGTGCGGGAGTACACGGTGGCACGGTGAGGGAGTACACGGTGGCACGGTGCGGGAGTACACGGTGCGGGAGTACACGGTGGCACGGTGCGGGAGTACACGGTGGCACGGTGTGGGAGTACACGGTGCGGGAGTACACGGTGCGGGTGTACACGGTGGCACGGTGCGGGAGTACACGGTGGCACGGTGCGTGATTACACGGTGACACGGTGCGGGAGTACACGGTGGCACAGTGCGGGAGTACACGGTGGCACGGTGCGGGAGTACACGGTGCGGGAGTACACGGTGGTACAGTGCGGGAGTACACGGTGGCACGGTGCGGGAGTACACGGTGGCACGGTGCGGGAGTACACGGTGCGTGAGTACACGGTGACACGGTGCGGGAGTACACGGTGGCACGGTGCGGGAGTACACGGTGGCACGGTGCGGGAGTACACGGTGACACGGTGCGGGAGTACACGGTGGCACGGTGCGGGAGTACACGGTGGCACGGTGCGGGAGTACACGGTGGCACGGTGCGGGAGTACACGGTGCGGGAGTACACGGTGCGGGAGTACACGGTGCAGGGTGCGGGAGTACGCGGTGCGGGAGTACACGGTGGCACGGTGCGGGAGTACACGGTGGCACGGTGCGGGAGTACACGGTGCACGGTGCGGGAGTACACGGTGGCGCGGTGCGGGAGTACACGGTGCGGGAGTACACGGTGCGGGAGTACACGGTGCACGGTGCGGGAGTACACGGTGCGGGAGTACACGGTGGCACGGTGCGGGAGTACACGGTGCGGGAGTACACGGTGGCACGGTGCGGGAGTACGCGGTGGCACGGTGCGGGAGTACACGGTGGCACGGTGCGGGAGTACACGGTGCGGGAGTACACGGCGCGGGAGTACACGGTGCGGGAGTACACGGTGCACGGTGCGGGAGTACACGGTGCGGGAGTACACTGTGCACGGTGCGGGAGTACACGGTGCACGGTGCGGGAGTACACGGTGGCACGGTGCGGGAGTACACGGTGGCACGGTGCGGGAGTACACGGTGCGGGAGTACACGGTGGCACGGTGCGGGAGTACACGGTGGCACGGTGTGGGAGTACACGGTGGCACGGTGCGGGAGTACACGGTGCACGGTGCGGGAGTACACGGTGCACGGTGCGGGAGTACACGGTGCGGCAGTACCCGGTGGCACGGTGCGGGAGTACGCGGTGGCACGGTGCGGGAGTACACGGTGCGGGAGTGCACGGTGGCACGGTGCGGGAGTACACGGTGCGGGAGTACACGGTGCGGGAGTACACGGTGCACGGTGCGGGAGTACACGGTGCGGGAGTACGCGGTGGCACGGTGCGGGAGTACACGGTGCGGGAGTACACGGTGACACGGTGCGGGAGTACACGGTGGCACGGTGCGGGAGTACACGGTGCGGGAGTACACGGCGCGGGAGTACACGGTGCACGGTGCGGGAGTACACGGTGGCACGGTGCGGGAGTACACGGTGCGGGAGTACACTGTGCACGGTGCGGGAGTACACGGTGCACGGTGCGGGAGTACACGGTGGCACGGTGCGGGAGTACACGGTGGCACGGTGCGGGAGTACACGGTGCGGGAGTACACGGTGGCACGGTGCGGGAGTACACGGTGGCACGGTGTGGGAGTACACGGTGGCACGGTGCGGGAGTACACGGTGCACGGTGCGGGAGTACACGGTGCACGGTGCGGGAGTACACGGTGCGGCAGTACCCGGTGGCACGGTGCGGGAGTACGCGGTGCACGGTGCGGGAGTACACGGTGGCACGGTGCGGGAGTACACGGTGCGGGAGTACACTGTGCACGGTGCGGGAGTACACGGTGCACGGTGCGGGAGTACACGGTGGCACGGTGCGGGAGTACACGGTGGCACGGTGCGGGAGTACACGGTGCGGGAGTACACGGTGGCACGGTGCGGGAGTACACGGTGGCACGGTGTGGGAGTACACGGTGGCACGGTGCGGGAGTACACGGTGCACGGTGCGGGAGTACACGGTGCACGGTGCGGGAGTACACGGTGCGGCAGTACCCGGTGGCACGGTGCGGGAGTACGCGGTGGCACGGTGCGGGAGTACACGGTGCGGGAGTGCACGGTGGCACGGTGCGGGAGTACACGGTGCGGGAGTACACGGTGCGGGAGTACACGGTGCACGGTGCGGGAGTACACGGTGCGGGAGTACGCGGTGGCACGGTGCGGGAGTACACGGTGCGGGAGTACACGGTGACACGGTGCGGGAGTACACGGTGCACGGTGCGGGAGTACACGGTGCGGGAGTACACGGTGCGGGAGTACACGGTGCACGGTGCGGGAGTACACGGTGCACGGTGCGGGAGTACACGGTGGCATGGTGCGGGAGTACACGGTGCGGGAGTACACGGTGCACGGTGCGGGAGTACACGGTGGCATGGTGCGGGAGTACACGGTGCGGGAGTACACGGTGCACGGTGCGGGAGTACACGGTGCACGGTGCGGGAGTACACGGTGGCACGGTGCGGGAGTACACGGTGCGGGAGTACACGGTGACACGGTGCGGGAGTACACGGTGCACGGTGCGGGAGTACACGGTGCACGGTGCGGGAGTACACGGTGGCACGGTGCGGGAGTACACGATGCGGGAGTACGCGGTGGCACGGTGCGGGAGTACACGGTGGCATGGTGCGGGAGTACACGGTGGCACGGTGCGGGAGTACACGGTGGCACGGTGCGGGAGTACACGGTGCGGGAGTACACGGTGGCACGGTGCGGGAGTACACGGTGGCACGGTGCGGGAGTACACGGTGGCACGGTGCGGGAGTACACGGTGCGGTAGTACACGGTGGCACGGTGCGGGAGTACACGGTGCGGGAGTACACGGTGGCACGGTGCGGGAGTACACGGTGGCACGGTGCGGGAGTACACGGTGGCACGGTGCGGGAGTACACGGTGCGGGAGTACACGGTGGCACGGTGCGGGAGTACACGGTGGCACGGTGCGGGAGTACGCGGTGGCACAGTGCGAGAGTACACGGTGCGGGAGTACACGGTGCGGGAGTACACGGTGGCACGGTGCGGGAGTACGCGGTGGCACGGTGCGGGAGTACACGGTGGCACGGTGCGGGAGTACACGGTGCGGGAGTACACGGCGCGGGAGTACACGGTGCGGGAGTACACGGTGCACGGTGCGGGAGTACACGGTGCGGGAGTACACGGTGCACGGTGCGGGAGTACACGGTGGCACGGTGCGGGAGTACACGGTGCGGGAGTACACGGTGCACGGTGCGGGAGTACACGGTGCACGGTGCGGGAGTACACGGTGGCACGGTGCGGGAGTACGCGGTGGCACGGTGCGGGAGTACACGGTGGCACGGTGCGGGAGTACACGGTGGCACGGTGCGGGAGTACACGGTGTGGGAGTACACGGTGCGGGAGTACACGGTGGCACGGTGCGGGAGTACACGGTGTGGGAGTACACGGTGCGGGAGTACACGGTGGCACGGTGCGGGAGTACACGGTGCGGGAGTACACGGTGGCACGGTGCGGGAGTACACGGTGGCACGGTGCGGGAGTACACGGTGCGGGAGTACACGGTGGCACGGTGCGGGAGTACACGGTGGCACGGTGCGGGAGTACACGGTGCGGGAGTACACGGTGACACGGTGCGGGAGTACACGGTGCACGGTGCGGGAGTACACGGTGCACGGTGCGGGAGTACACGGTGGCACGGTGCGGGAGTACACGATGCGGGAGTACGCGGTGGCACGGTGCGGGAGTACACGGTGGCATGGTGCGGGAGTACACGGTGGCACGGTGCGGGAGTACACGGTGGCACGGTGCGGGAGTACACGGTGCGGGAGTACACGGTGGCACGGTGCGGGAGTACACGGTGGCACGGTGCGGGAGTACACGGTGGCACGGTGCGGGAGTACACGGTGCGGTAGTACACGGTGGCACGGTGCGGGAGTACACGGTGCGGGAGTACACGGTGGCACGGTGCGGGAGTACACGGTGGCACGGTGCGGGAGTACACGGTGGCACGGTGCGGGAGTACACGGTGCGGGAGTACACGGTGGCACGGTGCGGGAGTACACGGTGGCACGGTGCGGGAGTACGCGGTGGCACAGTGCGAGAGTACACGGTGCGGGAGTACACGGTGCGGGAGTACACGGTGGCACGGTGCGGGAGTACGCGGTGGCACGGTGCGGGAGTACACGGTGGCACGGTGCGGGAGTACACGGTGCGGGAGTACACGGCGCGGGAGTACACGGTGCGGGAGTACACGGTGCACGGTGCGGGAGTCCACGGTGCGGGAGTACACGGTGCACGGTGCGGGAGTACACGGTGGCACGGTGCGGGAGTACACGGTGCGGGAGTACACGGTGCACGGTGCGGGAGTACACGGTGCACGGTGCGGGAGTACACGGTGGCACGGTGCGGGAGTACACGGTCGCACGGTGCGGGAGTACACGGTGCGGGAGTACACGGTGGCACGGTGCGGGAGTACACGGTGGCACGGTGTGGGAGTACACGGTGGCACGGTGCGGGAGTACACGGTGCACGGTGCGGGAGTACACGGTGCACGGCGCGGGAGTACACGGTGCGGGAGTACATGGTGGCACGGTGCGGGAGTACGCGGTGGCACGGTGCGGGAGTACACGGTGCGGGAGTACACGGTGGCACGGTGCGGGAGTACACGGTGCGGGAGTACACAGTGCACGGTGCGGGAGTACACGGTGCGGGAGTACGCGGTGGCACGGTGCGGGAGTACACGGTGCGGGAGTACACGGTGCACGGTGCGGGAGTACACGGTGCACGGTGCGGGAGTACACGGTGCACGGTGCGGGAGTACACGGTGCACGGTGCGGGAGTACACGGTGCACGGTGCGGGAGTACACGGTGCGGGAGTACACGGTGCACGGTGCGGGAGTACACGGTGCACGGTGCGGGAGTACACGGTGGCACGGTGCGGGAGTACACGGTGCGGGAGTACGCGGTGGCACGGTGCGGGAGTACACGGTGGCACGGTGCGAGAGTACACGGTGGCACGGTGCGGGAGTACACGGTGCGGGAGTACACGGTGGCACGGTGCGGGAGTACACGGTGGCACGGTGCGGGAGTACACGGTGCGGGAGTACACGGTGCGGGAGTAAACGGTGCGGGAGTACACGGTGGCACGGTGCGGGAGTACACGGTGGCACGGTGCGGGAGTACACGGTGGCACGGTGCGGGAGTACACGGTGTGGGAGTACACGGTGCGGGAGTACACGGTGGCACGGTGCGGGAGTACACGGTGTGGGAGTACACGGTGCGGGAGTACACGGTGGCATGGTGCGGGAGTACACGGTGCGGGAGTACACGGTGGCACGGTGCGGGAGTACACGGTGGCACGGTGCGGGAGTACACGGTGCGGGAGTACACGGTGGCACGGTGCGGGAGTACACGGTGGCACGGTGCGGGAGTACACGGTGCGGGAGTACACGGTGACACGGTGCGGGAGTACACGGTGCACGGTGCGGGAGTACACGGTGCACGGTGCGGGAGTACACGGTGGCACGGTGCGGGAGTACACGGTGGCACGGTGCGGGAGTACACGGTGGCACGGTGCGGGAGTACACGGTGGCACGGTGCGGGAGTACACGGTGGCACGGTGCGGGAGTACACGGTGCGGGAGTACACGGTGGCACGGTGCGGGAGTACACGGTGGCACGGTGCGGGAGTACACGGTGGCACGGTGCGGGAGTACACGGTGCGGTAGTACACGGTGGCACGGTGCGGGAGTACACGGTGGCACGGTGCGGGAGTACGCGGTGTCACGGTGCGGGAGTACACGGTGGCACGGTGCGGGAGTACACGGTGGCACGGTGCGGGAGTACACGGTGGCACGGTGCGGGAGTACACGGTGCGGGAGTACACGGTGGCACGGTGCGGGAGTACACGGTGGCACGGTGCGGGAGTACACGGTGGCACGGTGCGGGAGTACACGGTGCGGTAGTACACGGTGGCACGGTGCGGGAGTACACGGTGCGGGAGTACACGGTGGCACGGTGCGGGAGTACACGGTGGCACGGTGCGGGAGTACACGGTGGCACGGTGCGGGAGTACACGGTGCGGGAGTACACGGTGGCACGGTGCGGGAGTACATGGTGGCACGGTGCGGGAGTACGCGGTGGCACAGTGCGAGAGTACACGGTGCGGGAGTACACGGTGCGGGAGTACACGGTGCGGGAGTACACGGTGGCACGGTGCGGGAGTACACGGTGGCACGGTGCGGGAGTACACGGTGGCACGGTGCGGGAGTACACGGTGTGGGAGTACACGGTGCGGGAGTACACGGTGGCACGATGCGGGAGTACACGGTGCGGGAGTACACGGTGGCACGGTGCGGGAGTACACGGTGGCACGGTGCGGGAGTACACGGTGCGGGAGTACACGGCGTCACGGTGTGGGAGTACACGGTGGCACGGTGTGGGAGTACACGGTGGCATGGTGCGGGAGTACACGGTGTCACGGTGTGGGAGTACACGGTGTGGGAGTACACGGTGCGGGAGTACACGGTGGCACGGTGCGGGTGTACACGGTGGCACGGTGCGGGAGTACACGGTGCAGGAGTACACGGTGCGGGAGTACACGGTGGCACGGTGCGGGAGTACACGGTGCGGGAGTACACGGTGGCACGGTGCGGGAGTACACGGTGCGGGAGTGCACGGTGTGGGATTACATGGTGGCACGGAGCGGGAGTACACGGTGGCACGGAGCGGGAGTACACGGTGGCACGGAGCGGGAGTATACGGTGGCACGGTGCGGGAGTACACGGTGGCACGGAGCGGGAGTACACGTTGGCACGGAGCGGGAGTACACGGTGGCACGGTGCGGGAGTACACGGTGGCACGGTGCGGGAGTACACGGTGCGGGAGTACACGGTGGCACGGTGCGGGAGTACACGGTGCGGGAGTACACGGTGGCACGGTGCGGGAGTACACGGTGCGGGAGTACACGGTGCGGGAGTACATGGTGGCACGGTGTGGGAGTACACGGTGGCACGGTGCGGGAGTACACGGTGGCACGGTGCGGGAGTACACGGTGGCACGGTGCGGGAGTACACGGTGGCACGGTGCGGGAGTACACGGTGCGGGAGTACACGGTGGCACGGTGCGGGAGTACACGGTGCGGGAGTACACGGTGGCACGGTGCGGGAGTACACGGTGGCACGGTGCGGGAGTACACGGTGGCACGGTGCGGGAGTACACGGTGCGGGAGTACACGGTGCGTGAGTACACGGTGCATGGTGCGGGAGTACACGGTGCACGGTGCGTGAGTACACGGCGGCACGGTGCGGGAGTACACGGTGGCACGGTGCGGGAGTACACGGTGCGGGAGTACACGGTGGCACGGTGCGGGAGTACACGGTGCGGGAGTACACGGTGGCACGGTGCGGGAGTACACGGTGGCACGGTGCGGGAGTACACGGTGGCACGGTGCGGGAGTACACGGTGGCACGGTGCGGGAGTACACGGTGGCACGGTGCGGGAGTACACGGTGGCACGGTGCGGGAGTACACGGTGGCACGGTGCGGGAGTACACGGTGGCACGGTGCGGGAGTACACGGTGGCACGGTGCGGGAGTACACGGTGGCACGGTGCGGGAGTACACGGTGGCACGGTGCGGGAGTACACGGTGGCACGGTGCGGGAGTACACGGTGCGGGAGTACACGGTGGCACGGTGCGGGAGTACACGGTGCGGGAGTACACGGTGGCACGGTGCGGGAGTACACGGTGGCACGGTGCGGGAGTACACGGTGGCACGGTGCGGGAGTACACGGTGCGGGAGTACACGGTGCGTGAGTGCACGGTGCATGGTGCGGGAGTACACGGTGCACGGTGCGTGAGTACACGGCGGCACGGTGCGGGAGTACACGGTGGCACGGTGCGGGAGTACACGGTGCGGGAGTACACGGTGGCACGGTGCGGGAGTACACGGTGCGGGAGTACACGGTGGCACGGTGCGGGAGTACACGGTGGCACGGTGCGGGAGTACACGGTGGCACGGTGCGGGAGTACACGGTTGCACGGTGCGGGAGTACACGGTGGCACGGTGCGGGAGTACACGGTGGCACGGTGCGGGAGTACACGGTGGCACGGTGCGGGAGTACACGGTGGCACGGTGCGGGAGTACACGGTGGCACGGTGCGGGAGTACACAGTGGCACGGTGCGGGAGTACACGGTGCGGGAGTACACGGTGGCACGGTGCGGGAGTACACGGTGCGGGAGTACACGGTGGCACGGTGCGGGAGTACACGGTGGCACGGTGCGGGAGTACACGGTGGCACGGTGCGTGAGTACACGGTGCAGGAGTTCACGGTGCGGGAGGAGACGGTGCGGGAGGAGACGGTGCGGGAGTACACGGTGGCACAGTGCGGGAGTACACGGTGCACGGTGCGGGAGTACACGGTGCGGGAGTACACGGTGCGGGAGGAGACGGTGCGGGAGTACACGGTGGCACGGTGTGGGAGTACACGGTGCTGGAGTACATGGTGCGGGAGTACACGGTGCGGGAGTACACGGTGCGGGAGTACACGGTGGCATGTTGCGGGAGTACACGGTGGCTCGGTGCGGGAGTACACGGTGCAGGAGTACACCTTGCGGGAGTACACGGTGGCACGGTGCGGGAATACACGGTGCAGGAGTACACGGTGGCACGGTGCGGGAGTACACGGTGCAGGAGTACACGGTGCGGGAGTACACGGTGGCACAGTGCGGGAGTACACGGTGCGGGAGTACACGGTGGCACGGTGCAGGAGTACACGGTGCGGGAGTACACGGTGTGGGAGTACATGGTGGCACGGTGGGGGAGTACACGGTGCGGGAGTACACGGTGGCACGGTGCGGGAGTACACGTTGCGGGAGTACACGGTGCGGGAGTACACGGTGGCACGGTGCGGGAGCACACGGTGGCACGGTGCGGGAGTACACGGTGACACGGTGCGGGAGTACACTGTGCGGGAGTACACGGTGCGGGAGTACACGGTGACACGGTGCGGGAGTACACGGTGACACGGTGCGGGAGTACACGGTGACACGGTGCGGGAGTACACGGTGCGGGAGTACACGGTGGCACGGTGCGGGAGTACACGGTGCGGGAGTACACGGTGCGGGAGTACACGGTGGCACGGTGCAGGAGTACACGGTGGCACGGTGCGGGAGTACACGGTGCACGGTGCGGGAGTACACGGTGCGGGAGTACACGGTGGCACGGTGCGGGAGTACGCGGTGGCACGGTGCGGGAGTACACGGTGCGGGAGTACACGGTGCGGGAGTACACGGTGGCACGGTGCGGGAGTACACGGTGGCACGGTGCGGGAGTACACGGTGGCACGGTGCGGGAGTACACGGTGGCACGGTGCGGGAGTACACGGTGCGGGAGTACATGGTGGCATGGTGCGGGAGTACACGGTGGCACGGTGCGGGAGTACACGGTGGCACGGTGCGGGAGTACACGGTGGCACGGTGCGGGAGTACACGGTGGCACGGTGCAGGAGTACACGGTGCGTGAGTACACGGTGGCACGGTGCGGGAGTACACGGTGCGTGAGTACACGGTGACACGGTGCGGGAGTACACGGTGGCACGGTGCGGGAGTACACGGTGGCACGGTGCGGGAGTACACGGTGGCACGGTGCGGGAGTACACGGTGGCACGGTGCGGGAGTACACGGTGCGGGAGTACATGGTGGCATGGTGCGGGAGTACACGGTGGCACGGTGCGGGAGTACACGGTGGCACGGTGCGGGAGTACACGGTGGCACGGTGCGGGAGTACACGGTGGCACGGTGCGGGAGTACACGGTGCGGGAGTACACGGTGGCACGGTGCGGGAGTACACGGTGGCACGGTGCGGGAGTACACGGTGGCACGGTGCAGGAGTACACGGTGCGTGAGTACACGGTGGCACGGTGCGGGAGTACACGGTGCGTGAGTACACGGTGACACGGTGCGGGAGTACACGGTGGCACGGTGCGGGAGTACACGGTGGCACGGTGCGGGAGTACACGGTGGCACGGTGCGGGAGTACACGGTGGCACGGTGCGGGAGTACACGGTGACACGGTGCGTGAGTACACGGTGGCACGGTGCGGGAGTACACGGTGGCACGGTGCGGGAGTACACGGTGGCACGGTGCGGGAGTACACGGTGGCACAGTGCGGGAGTACACGGTGGCAGGGTGTGGGAGTACACGGTGCGTGAGTACACGGTGACACGGTGCGGGAGTACACGGTGGCACGGTGTGGGAGTACACGGTGGCACGGTGCGGGAGTACACGGTGCGGGAGTACACGGTGGCACGGTGCGGGAGTACACGGTGGCACGGTGCGTGATTACACGGTGACACGGTGCGGGAGTACACGGTGGCACGGTGCGGGAGTGCACGGTGCGGGAGTACACGGTGCGGGAGTACACGGTGGCACGGTGCGGGAGCACACGGTGGCACGGTGCGGGAGTACACGGTGACACGGTGCGGGAGTACACTGTGCGGGAGTACACGGTGCGGGAGTACATGGTGACACGGTGCGGGAGTACACGGTGACACGTTGCGGGAGTACACGGTGACACGGTGCGGGAGTACACGGTGCGGGAGTACACGGTGGCACGGTGCGGGAGTACACGGTGGCACGGTGCGGGAGTACACGGTGGCACGGTGCGGGAGTACACGGTGGCACGGTGCGGGAGTACACGGTGGCACGGTGCGGGAGTACACGGTGGCACGGTGCGGGAGTACACGGTGCGGGAGTACACGGTGGCACGGTGCGGGAGTACACGGTGCGGGAGTACACGGTGGCACGGTGCGGGAGTACACGGTGGCACGGTGCGGGAGTACACGGTGGCACGGTGCGGGAGTACACGGTGCGGGAGTACACGGTGCGTGAGTGCACGGTGCATGGTGCGGGAGTACACGGTGCACGGTGCGTGAGTACACGGCGGCACGGTGCGGGAGTACACGGTGGCACGGTGCGGGAGTACACGGTGCGGGAGTACACGGTGGCACGGTGCGGGAGTACACGGTGCGGGAGTACACGGTGGCACGGTGCGGGAGTACACGGTGGCACGGTGCGGGAGTACACGGTGGCACGGTGCGGGAGTACACGGTTGCACGGTGCGGGAGTACACGGTGGCACGGTGCGGGAGTACACGGTGGCACGGTGCGGGAGTACACGGTGGCACGGTGCGGGAGTACACGGTGGCACGGTGCGGGAGTACACGGTGGCACGGTGCGGGAGTACACGGTGGCACGGTGCGGGAGTACACAGTGGCACGGTGCGGGAGTACACGGTGCGGGAGTACACGGTGGCACGGTGCGGGAGTACACGGTGGCACGGTGCGTGAGTACACGGTGCAGGAGTTCACGGTGCGGGAGGAGACGGTGCGGGAGGAGACGGTGCGGGAGTACACGGTGGCACAGTGCGGGAGTACACGGTGCACGGTGCGGGAGTACACGGTGCGGGAGTACACGGTGCGGGAGGAGACGGTGCGGGAGTACACGGTGGCACGGTGTGGGAGTACACGGTGCTGGAGTACATGGTGCGGGAGTACACGGTGCGGGAGTACACGGTGCGGGAGTACACGGTGGCATGTTGCGGGAGTACACGGTGGCTCGGTGCGGGAGTACACGGTGCAGGAGTACACCTTGCGGGAGTACACGGTGGCACGGTGCGGGAATACACGGTGCAGGAGTACACGGTGGCACGGTGCGGGAGTACACGGTGCAGGAGTACACGGTGCGGGAGTACACGGTGGCACAGTGCGGGAGTACACGGTGCGGGAGTACACGGTGGCACGGTGCAGGAGTACACGGTGCGGGAGTACACGGTGTGGGAGTACATGGTGGCACGGTGGGGGAGTACACGGTGCGGGAGTACACGGTGGCACGGTGCGGGAGTACACGTTGCGGGAGTACACGGTGCGGGAGTACACGGTGGCACGGTGCGGGAGCACACGGTGGCACGGTGCGGGAGTACACGGTGACACGGTGCGGGAGTACACTGTGCGGGAGTACACGGTGCGGGAGTACACGGTGACACGGTGCGGGAGTACACGGTGACACGGTGCGGGAGTACACGGTGACACGGTGCGGGAGTACACGGTGCGGGAGTACACGGTGGCACGGTGCGGGAGTACACGGTGCGGGAGTACACGGTGCGGGAGTACACGGTGGCACGGTGCAGGAGTACACGGTGGCACGGTGCGGGAGTACACGGTGCACGGTGCGGGAGTACACGGTGCGGGAGTACACGGTGGCACGGTGCGGGAGTACGCGGTGGCACGGTGCGGGAGTACACGGTGCGGGAGTACACGGTGCGGGAGTACACGGTGGCACGGTGCGGGAGTACACGGTGGCACGGTGCGGGAGTACACGGTGGCACGGTGCGGGAGTACACGGTGGCACGGTGCGGGAGTACACGGTGCGGGAGTACATGGTGGCATGGTGCGGGAGTACACGGTGGCACGGTGCGGGAGTACACGGTGGCACGGTGCGGGAGTACACGGTGGCACGGTGCGGGAGTACACGGTGGCACGGTGCAGGAGTACACGGTGCGTGAGTACACGGTGGCACGGTGCGGGAGTACACGGTGCGTGAGTACACGGTGACACGGTGCGGGAGTACACGGTGGCACGGTGCGGGAGTACACGGTGGCACGGTGCGGGAGTACACGGTGGCACGGTGCGGGAGTACACGGTGGCACGGTGCGGGAGTACACGGTGCGGGAGTACATGGTGGCATGGTGCGGGAGTACACGGTGGCACGGTGCGGGAGTACACGGTGGCACGGTGCGGGAGTACACGGTGGCACGGTGCGGGAGTACACGGTGGCACGGTGCGGGAGTACACGGTGCGGGAGTACACGGTGGCACGGTGCGGGAGTACACGGTGGCACGGTGCGGGAGTACACGGTGGCACGGTGCAGGAGTACACGGTGCGTGAGTACACGGTGGCACGGTGCGGGAGTACACGGTGCGTGAGTACACGGTGACACGGTGCGGGAGTACACGGTGGCACGGTGCGGGAGTACACGGTGGCACGGTGCGGGAGTACACGGTGGCACGGTGCGGGAGTACACGGTGGCACGGTGCGGGAGTACACGGTGACACGGTGCGTGAGTACACGGTGGCACGGTGCGGGAGTACACGGTGGCACGGTGCGGGAGTACACGGTGGCACGGTGCGGGAGTACACGGTGGCACAGTGCGGGAGTACACGGTGGCAGGGTGTGGGAGTACACGGTGCGTGAGTACACGGTGACACGGTGCGGGAGTACACGGTGGCACGGTGTGGGAGTACACGGTGGCACGGTGCGGGAGTACACGGTGCGGGAGTACACGGTGGCACGGTGCGGGAGTACACGGTGGCACGGTGCGTGATTACACGGTGACACGGTGCGGGAGTACACGGTGGCACGGTGCGGGAGTACACGGTGCGGGAGTACACGGTGCGGGAGTACACGGTGGCACGGTGCGGGAGCACACGGTGGCACGGTGCGGGAGTACACGGTGACACGGTGCGGGAGTACACTGTGCGGGAGTACACGGTGCGGGAGTACACGGTGACACGGTGCGGGAGTACACGGTGACACGTTGCGGGAGTACACGGTGACACGGTGCGGGAGTACACGGTTCGGGAGTACACGGTGGCACGGTGCGGGAGTACACGGTGCGGGAGTACACGGTGCGGGAGTACACGGTGGCACGGTGCAGGAGTACACGGTGGCACGGTGCGGGAGTACACGGTGCACGGTGCGGGAGTACACGGTGCGGGAGTACACGGTGGCACGGTGCGGGAGTACGCGGTGGCACGGTGCAGGAGTACACGGTGCGGGAGTACACGGTGCGGGAGTACACGGTGCGGGAGTACACGGTGGCACGGTGCGGGAGTACACGGTGACACGGTGCGGGAGTACACGGTGCACGGTGCGGGAGTACACGGTGCACGGTGCGGGAGTACACGGTGCACGGTGCAGGAGTACACGGTGCACGGTGCGGGAGTACACGGTGCACGGTGCGGGAGTACACGGTGGCACGGTGCGTGAGTACACGGTGCGGGAGTACACGGTGCGGGAGGAGACGGTGCAGGAGTACACGGTGGCACGGTGCGGGAGTACACGGTGCACGGTGCGGGAGTACACGGTGCGGGAGTACACGGTGCGGGAGGAGACGGTGCGGGAGTACACGGTGGCACGGTGTGGGAGTACACGGTGCGGGAGTACACGGTGCGGGAGTACACGGTGGCACGTTGCGGGAGTACACGGTGGCTCGGTGCAGGAGTACACCTTGCGGGAGTACACGGTGGCTCGGTGCAGGAGTACACGGTGCGGGAGTACAGGGTGGCACAGTGCGGGAGTACACGGTGCGGGAGTACACGGTGGCACGGTGCAGGAGTACACGGTGCGGGAGTACACGGTGTGGGAGTACATGGTGGCACGGTGGGGGAGTACACGGTGCGGGGGTACACGGAGGCACGGTGCGGGAGTACACGTTGCGGGAGTACACGGTGCGGGAGTACACGGTGGCACAGTGCGGGAGTACACGGTGGCACGGTGCGGGAGTACACGGTGACACGGTGCGGGAGTACACGGTGCGGGAGTACACGGTGCGGGAGTACACGGTGACACGGTGCGGGAGTACACGGTGACACGGTGCGGGAGTACACGGTGACACGGTGCGGGAGTACACGGTGCGGGAGTACACGGTAGCACGGTGCGGGAGTACACGGTGCGGGAGTACACGGTGCGGGAGTACACGGTGGCACGGTGCGGGAGTACACGGTGTGGGAGTACACGGTGGCACGGTGCGGGAGTACACGGTGGCACGGTGCGGGAGTAGACGGTGGCACGGTGCGGGAGTAGACGGTGGCACGGTGCGGGAGTACACGGTGGCACGGTGCGGGAGTACACGGTGGCACGGTGCGGGAGTAGACGGTGGCACGGTGCGTGAGTACACGGTGACACGGTGCGGGAGTACACGGTGGCACGGTGCGGGAGTACACGGTGGCACGGTGCGGGAGTACACGGTGCGGGAGTACACGGTGGCACGGTGCGGGAGTACGCGGTGGCACGGTGCGGGAGTACACGGTGCGGGAGTACACGGTGCGGGAGTACACGGTGGCACGGTGCGGGAGTACACGGTGGCACGGTGCGGGAGTACACGGTGGCACGGTGCGGGAGTACACGGTGTGGGAGTACACGGTGCGGGAGTACACGGTGACACGGTGCGGGAGTACACGGTGGCACGGTGCGGGAGTACACGGTGCGGGAGTACGCGGTGGCACGGTGCGGGAGTACACGGTGGCACGGTGCGGGAGTACACGGTGGCACGGTGCGGGAGTACACGGTGGCACGGTGCGGGAGTACACGGTGCGGGAGTACACGGTGGCACGGTGCGGGAGTACACGGTGGCACGGTGCGGGAGTACACGGTGCGGGAGTACACGGTGGCACGGTGCGGGAGTACACGGTGGCACGGTGCGGAAGTACACGGTGGCACGGTGCGGTAGTACACGGTGTGGGAGTACACGGTGCGGGAGTACACGGTGCACGGTGCGGGAGTACACGGTGCACGGTGTGGGAGTACACGGTGCGGGAGTACACGGTGACACGGTGCGGGAGTACACGGTGCACGGTGCGGGAGTACACGGTGCACGGTGCGGGAGTACACGGTGCACGGTGCAGGAGTACACGGTGCACGGTGCGGGAGTACACGGTGCACGGTGCGGGAGTACACGGTGGCACGGTGCGGGAGTACACGATGCGGGAGTACGCGGTGGCACGGTGCGGGAGTACACGGTGGCACGGTGCGGGAGTACACGGTGGCACGGTGCGGGAGTACACGGTGGCACGGTGCGGGAGTACACGGTGCGGGAGTACACGGTGGCACGGTGCGGGAGTACGCGGTGGCACGGTGCGGGAGTACACGGTGCGGGAGTACACGGTGCGGGAGTACACGGTGGCACGGTGCGGGAGTACACGGTGGCACGGTGCGGGAGTACACGGTGGCACGGTGCGGGAGTACACGGTGTGGGAGTACACGGTGCGGGAGTACACGGTGACACGGTGCGGGAGTACACGGTGCGGGAGTACACGGTGCGGGAGTACACGGTGTGGGAGTACACGGTGCGGGAGTACACGGTGGCACGGTGCGGGAGTACACGGTGCGGGAGTACACGGTGCGGGAGTACACGGTGTGGGAGTACACGGTGCGGGAGTACACGGTGGCACGGTGCGGGAGTACACGGTGCGGGAGTACACGGTGGCACGGTGCGGGAGTACACGGTGGCACGGTGCGGGTGTACACGGTGGCACGGTGCGGGAGTACACGGTGGCACGGTGCGGGAGTACACGGTGCGGGAGTACACGGTGGCACGGTGCGGGAGTACGCGGTGGCACAGTGCGAGAGTACACGGTGCGGGAGTACACGGTGCGGGAGTACACGGAGGCACGGTGAGGGAGTACACGGTGGCACGGTGCGGGAGTACACGGTGTGGGAGTACACGGTGCGGGAGTACACGGTGGCACGGTGCGGGAGTACACGGTGCGGGAGTACACGGTGGCACGGTGCGGGAGTACACGGTGGCACGGTGTGGGAGTACATGGTGGCACGGTGCGGGAGTACACGGTGCGGGAGTACACGGTGCGGGAGTACACGGTGACACGGTGCGGGAGTACACGGTGACACGGTGCGGGAGTACACGGTGACACGGTGCGGGAGTACACGGTGCGGGAGTACACGGTAGCACGGTGCGGGAGTACACGGTGCGGGAGTACACGGTGCGGGAGTACACGGTGGCACGGTGCGGGAGTACACGGTGTGGGAGTACACGGTGGCACGGTGCGGGAGTACACGGTGGCACGGTGCGGGAGTAGACGGTGGCACGGTGCGGGAGTAGACGGTGGCACGGTGCGGGAGTACACGGTGGCACGGTGCGGGAGTACACGGTGGCACGGTGCGGGAGTAGACGGTGGCACGGTGCGTGAGTACACGGTGACACGGTGCGGGAGTACACGGTGGCACGGTGCGGGAGTACACGGTGGCACGGTGCGGGAGTACACGGTGCGGGAGTACACGGTGGCACGGTGCGGGAGTACGCGGTGGCACGGTGCGGGAGTACACGGTGCGGGAGTACACGGTGCGGGAGTACACGGTGGCACGGTGCGGGAGTACACGGTGGCACGGTGCGGGAGTACACGGTGGCACGGTGCGGGAGTACACGGTGTGGGAGTACACGGTGCGGGAGTACACGGTGACACGGTGCGGGAGTACACGGTGGCACGGTGCGGGAGTACACGGTGCGGGAGTACGCGGTGGCACGGTGCGGGAGTACACGGTGGCACGGTGCGGGAGTACACGGTGGCACGGTGCGGGAGTACACGGTGGCACGGTGCGGGAGTACACGGTGCGGGAGTACACGGTGGCACGGTGCGGGAGTACACGGTGGCACGGTGCGGGAGTACACGGTGCGGGAGTACACGGTGGCACGGTGCGGGAGTACACGGTGGCACGGTGCGGGAGTACACGGTGGCACGGTGCGGGAGTACACGGTGTGGGAGTACACGGTGCGGGAGTACACGGTGCACGGTGCGGGAGTACACGGTGCACGGTGTGGGAGTACACGGTGCGGGAGTACACGGTGACACGGTGCGGGAGTACACGGTGCACGGTGCGGGAGTACACGGTGCACGGTGCGGGAGTACATGGTGCACGGTGCAGGAGTACACGGTGCACGGTGCGGGAGTACACGGTGCACGGTGCGGGAGTACACGGTGGCACGGTGCGGGAGTACACGATGCGGGAGTACGCGGTGGCACGGTGCGGGAGTACACGGTGGCACGGTGCGGGAGTACACGGTGGCACGGTGCGGGAGTACACGGTGGCACGGTGCGGGAGTACACGGTGCGGGAGTACACGGTGGCACGGTGCGGGAGTACGCGGTGGCACGGTGCGGGAGTACACGGTGCGGGAGTACACGGTGGCACGGTGCGGGAGTACACGGTGGCACGGTGCGGGAGTACACGGTGGCACGTTGCGGGAGTACACGGTGTGGGAGTACACGGTGCGGGAGTACACGGTGACACGGTGCGGGAGTACACGGTGCGGGAGTACACGGTGTGGGAGTACACGGTGCGGGAGTACACGGTGGCACGGTGCGGGAGTACACGGTGCGGGAGTACACGGTGCGGGAGTACACGGTGTGGGAGTACACGGTGCGGGAGTACACGGTGGCACGGTGCGGGAGTACACGGTGCGGGAGTACACGGTGGCACGGTGCGGGAGTACACGGTGGCACGGTGCGGGTGTACACGGTGGCACGGTGCGGGAGTACACGGTGGCACGGTGCGGGAGTACACGGTGCGGGAGTACACGGTGGCACGGTGCGGGAGTACGCGGTGGCACAGTGCGAGAGTACACGGTGCGGGAGTACACGGTGCGGGAGTACACGGAGGCACGGTGAGGGAGTACACGGTGGCACGGTGCGGGAGTACACGGTGTGGGAGTACACGGTGCGGGAGTACACGGTGGCACGGTGCGGGAGTACACGGTGCGGGAGTACACAGTGGCACGGTGCGGGAGTACACGGTGGCACGGTGTGGGAGTACATGGTGGCATGGTGCGGGAGTACACGGTGCGGGAGTACACGGTGCGGGAGTACACGGCGTCACGGTGTGGGAGTACACGGTGGCACGGTGTGGGAGTACATGGTGCGGGAGTACACGGTGTCATGGTGTGGGAGTACACGGTGTCACGGTGTGGGAGTACACGGTGGCATGGTGCGGGAGTACACGGTGTCATGGTGTGGGAGTACACGGTGTCACGGTGTGGGAGTACACGGTGTGGGAGTACACGGTGCGGGAGTACACGGTGGCACGGTGCGGGAGTACACGGTGGCACGGTGCGGGAGTACACGGTGGCACGTTGCGGGAGTACACGGTGCAGGAGTACACGGTGCGGGAGTACACGGTGGCACGGTGCGGGAGTACACGGTGCGGGAGTACACGGTGGCACGGTGCGGGAGTACACGGTGCGGGAGTACACGGTGTGGGAGTACATGGTGGCACGGTGGGGGAGTACACGGTGGCACGGTGCGGGAGTACACGGTGGCACGGTGCGGGAGTACACGGTGGCACGGTGCGGGAGTACACGGTGGCACGGTGCGGGAGTACACGGTGCGGGAGTACACAGTGTGGGAGTACATGGTGGCACGGTGGGGGAGTACACGGTGGCACGGTGCGGGAGTACACGGTGGCACGGTGCGGGAGTACACGGTGCGGGAGTACACGGTGGCACGGTGCGGGAGTACACGGTGGCATGGTGCGGGAGTACACGGTGGCACGGTGCGGGAGTACACGGTGCGGGAGTACACGGTGCGGGAGTACACGGTGCGGGAGTACACGGTGCACGGTGCGGGAGTACACGGTGGCACGGTGCGGGAGTACACGGTGCGGGAGTACACGGTGGCACGGTGCGGGAGTACACGGTGGCACGGTGCGGGAGTACACGGTGGCACGGTGCGGGAGTACACGGTTGCACGGTGCGGGAGTACACGGTGGCACGGTGCGGGCGTACACGGTGCGGGAGTACACGGTGGCACGGTACGGGAGTACACGGTGCGGGAGTACACGGTGGCACGGTGCGGGAGTACACGGTGGCACGGTGCGGGAGTACACGGTGGCACGGTGCGTGAGTACACGGTGCGGGAGTACACGGTGCGGGAGGAGACGGTGCAGGAGTACACGGTGGCACGGTGCGGGAGTACACGGTGCACGGTGCGGGAGTACACGGTGCGGGAGTACACGGTGCGGGAGGAGACGGTGTGGGAGTACACGGTGGCACGGTGTGGGAGTACACGGTGCGGGAGTACACGGTGGCTCGGTGCAGGAGTACACCTTGCGGGAGTACACGGTGGCTCGGTGCAGGAGTACACGGTGCGGGAGTACAGGGTGGCACATTGCGGGAGTACACGGTGCGGGAGTACACGGTGGCACGGTGCAGGAGTACACGGTGCGGGAGTACACGGTGTGGGAGTACATGGTGGCACGGTGGGGGAGTACACAGTGCGGGAGTACACGGTGGCACGGTGCGGGAGTACACGTTGCGGGAGTACACGGTGCGGGAGTACACGGTGGCACAGTGCGGGAGTACACGGTGGCACGGTGCGGGAGTACACGGTGACACGGTGCGGGAGTACACGGTGCGGGAGTACACGGTGCGGGAGTACACGGTGACACGCTGCGGGAGTACACGGTGACACGCTGCGGGAGTACACGGTGACACGGTGCGGGAGTACACGGTGCGGGAGTACACGGTAGCACGGTGCGGGAGTACACGGTGCGGGAGTACACGGTGGCACGGTGCGGGAGTACACGGTGTGGGAGTACACGGTGGCACGGTGCGGGAGTACACGGTGGCACGGTGCGGGAGTAGACGGTGGCACGGTGCGGGAGTACACGGTGGCACGGTGCGGGAGTACACGGTGGCACGGTGCGGGAGTAGACGGTGGCACGGTGCGGGAGTACACGGTGGCACGGTGCGGGAGTACACGGTGGCACGGTGCGGGAGTACACGGTGGCACGGTGCGGGAGTACACGGTGGCACGGTGTGGGAGTACATGGTGCGGGAGTACACGGTGCGGGAGTACACGGTGCGGGAGTACACGGTGGCACGTTGCGGGAGTACACGGTGGCTCGGTGCAGGAGTACACGGTGCGGGAGTACACGGTGGCACAGTGCGGGAGTACACGGTGCGGGAGTACACGGTGGCACGGTGCAGGAGTACACGGTGCGGGAGTACACGGTGTGGGAGTACATGGTGGCACGGTGGGGGAGTACACGGTGCGGGAGTACACGGTGGCACGGTGCGGGAGTACACGTTGCGGGAGTACACGGTGCGGGAGTACACGGTGGCACGGTGCGGGAGTACACGGTGGCACGGTGCGGGAGTACACGGTGACACGGTGCGGGAGTACACGGTGCGGGAGTACACGGTGCGGGAGTACACAGTGGCACGGTGCGGGAGTACACGGTGACACGGTGCGGGAGTACACGGTGACACGGTGCGGGAGTACACGGTGACACGGTGCGGGAGTACACGTTGCGGGAGTACACGGTCCGGGAGTACACGTTGCGGGAGTACACGGTGCGGGAGTACACGGTGGCACGGTGCGGGAGTACACGGTGACACGGTGCGGGAGTACACGGTGACACGGTGCGGGAGTACACGGTGACACGGTGCGGGAGTACACGGTGCGGGAGTACACGGTGGCACGGTGCGGGAGTACACGGTGCGGGAGTACACGGTGCGGGAGTACACGGTGGCACGGTGCAGGAGTACACGGTGGCACGGTGCGGGAGTACACGGTGCACGGTGCGGGAGTACACGGTGCGGGAGTACACGGTGGCACGGTGCGGGAGTACGCGGTGGCACGGTGCGGGAGTACACGGTGCGGGAGTACACGGTGCGGGAGTACACGGTGCGGGAGTACACGGTGGCACGGTGCGGGAGTACACGGTGGCACGGTGCGGGAGTACACGGTGGCACGGTGCGGGAGTACACGGTGTGGGAGTACACGGTGGCACGGTGCGGGAGTAGACGGTGGCACGGTGCGTGAGTACACGGTGACACGGTGCGGGAGTACACGGTGGCACGGTGCGGGAGTACACGGTGGCACGGTGCGGGAGTACACGGTGGCACGGTGCGGGAGTACACGGTGCGGGAGTACACGGTGGCATGGTGCGGGAGTACACGGTGGCACGGTGCGTGAGTACACGGTGGAACTGTGCGTGAGTACACGGTGACACGGTGCAGGAGTAGACGGTGGCACGGTGCAGGAGTACACGGTGGCACGGTGCGGGAGTACACGGTGCACGGTGCGGGAGTACACGGTGCGGGAGTACACGGTGGCACGGTGCGGGAGTACGCGGTGGCACGGTGCGGGAGTACACGGTGCGGGAGTACACGGTGCGGGAGTACACGGTGCGGGAGTACACGGTGGCACGGTGCGGGAGTACACGGTGGCACGGTGCGGGAGTACACGGTGGCACGGTGCGGGAGTACACGGTGTGGGAGTACACGGTGGCACGGTGCGGGAGTACACGGTGTGGGAGTACACGGTGCGGGAGTACACGGTGACACGGTGCGGGAGTACACGGTGCGGGAGTACACGGTGCGGGAGTACACGGTGTGGGAGTACACGGTGCGGGAGTACACGGTGGCACGGTGCGGGAGTACACGGTGCGGGAGTACACGGTGCGGGAGTACACGGTGTGGGAGTACACGGTGCGGGAGTACACGGTGGCACGGTGCGGGAGTACACGGTGCGGGAGTACACGGTGGCACGGTGCGGGAGTACACGGTGGCACGGTGCGGGAGTACACGGTGCGGGAGTACATGGTGGCACGGTGCGGGAGTATGCGGTGGCACGGTGCGGGAGTACACGGTGCGGGAGTACATGGTGGCACGGTGCGGGAGTATGCGGTGGCACGGTGCGGGAGTACACGGTGCGGGAGTACATGGTGGCACGGTGCGGGAGTACACGGTGCGGGAGTACACGGTGGCACGGTGCGGGAGTACACGGTGCGGGAGTACATGGTGGCACGGTGCGGGAGTACACGGTGCGGGAGTACACGGTGGCACGGTGCGGGAGCACACAGTGCACGGTGCGGGAGTACACGGTGGCACGGTGCGGGAGTACACGGTGCGGGAGTACACGGTGCGGGAGTACGCGGTGGCACGGTGCGGGAGTACACGGTGCGGGAGTACACGGTGCGGGAGTACACGGTGCGGGAGTACGCGGTGGCACGGTGCGGGAGTACACGGTGCGGGAGTACACGGTGCGGGAGTACGCGGTGGCACGGTGCGGGAGTACACGGTGCGGGAGTACACGGTGCGGGAGTACACGGTGCGGGAGTACACGGTGCGGGAGTACGCGGTGGCACGGTGTGGGAGTACACGGTGCGGGAGTACACGGTGCGGGAGTACACGGTGGCACGGTGCGGGAGTACGCGGTGGCACGGTGCGGGAGTACACGGTGCGGGAGTACGCGGTGGCACGGTGCGGGAGTACACGGTGCGGGAGTACACGGTGGCACGGTGCGGGAGTACACGGTGCGGGAGTACGCGGTGGCACGGTGCGGGAGTACACGGTGCGGGAGTACGCGGTGGCACGGTGCGGGAGTACACGGTGGCACGGTGCGGGAGTACACGGTGCGGGAGTACGCGGTGGCACGGTGCGGGAGTACACGGTGGCACGGTGCGGGAGTACACGGTGCGGGAGTACGCGGTGGCACGGTGCGGGAGTACGCGGTGGCACGGTACGGGAGTACACGGTGGCACGGTGCGGGAGTACACGGTGCGGGAGTACGCGGTGGCACGGTGCGGGAGTACACGGTGCGGGAGTACGCGGTGGCACGGTGCGGGAGTACACGGTGGCACGGTGCGGTAGTACACGGTGGCACGGTGCGGTAGTACACGGTGCGGGAGTACACGGTGCGGGAGTACACGGTGCGGGAGTACAAGGTGCGGGAGTACACGGTGCGGGAGTACACGGTGCGGGAGTACACGGTGGCACGGTGCGGGAGTACGCGGTGGCACGGTGCGGTAGTACACGGTGGCACGGTGCGGTTGTACACGGTGGCACGGTGCGGTAGTACACGGTGCGGGAGTACACGGTGCGGGAGTACACGGTGCGGGAGTACAAGGTGCGGGAGTACACGGTGCGGGAGTACACGGTGCGGGAGTACACGGTGCGGGAGTACACGGTGGCACGGTGCGGTAGTACACGGTGGCACGGTGCGGGAGTACACGGTGGCACGGTGCGGTAGTACACGGTGGCACGGTGCGGTAGTACACGGTGGCACGGTGCGGTAGTACACGGTGCGGGAGTACACGGTGCGGGAGTACACGGTGCGGGAGTACACGGTGCGGGAGTACACGGTGCGGGAGTACACGGTGCACGGTGCGGGAGTACACGGTGGCACGGTGCGGGAGTACACGGTGGCACGGTGCAGGAGTACACGGTGGCACGGCGCGGGAGTACACGGTGCGGGAGTACACGGTGCGGGAGTACACGGTGCGGGAGTACACGGTGCACGGTGCGGGAGTACACGGTGCGGGAGTACACGGTGCACGGTGCGGGAGTACACGGTGCGGGAGTACACGGTGCGGGAGTACACGGTGCGGGAGTACACGGTGCGGGAGTACACGGTGGCACGGTGCGGGAGTACACGGTGCGGGAGTACACGGTGCGGGAGTACACGGTGCGGGAGTACACGGTGCGGGAGTACATGGTGGCACGGTGCGGGAGTACACGGTGGCACGGTGCGGGAGTACACGGTGCGGGAGTACGTGGTGGCACGGTGCGGGAGTACACTGTGGCATGGTGCGGGAGTACACGGTGGCACGGTGCGGGAGTACACTGTGGCACGGTGCGGGAGTACACGGTGCGGGAGTACATGGTGGAACGGTGCGGGAGTACACGGTGCGGGAGTACACGGTGGCACGGTGTGGGAGTACACGGTGCGGGAGTACACGGTGGCACGGTGCGGGAGTACACGGTGGCACGGTGCGGGAGTACACGGTGGCACGGTGCGGGAGTACACGGTGCACGGTGCGGGAGTACACGGTGCATGGTGCGGGAGTACACGGTGCACGGTGCGGGAGTACACGGTGCACGGTGCGGGAGTACACGGTGCGGGAGTACATGGTGGCACGGTGTGGGAGTACACGGTGCGGGAGTACACGGTGGCACGGTACGGGAGTACACGGTGCGGGAGTACACGGTGGCACGGTACGGGAGTACACGGTGCGGGAGTACACGGTGGCACGGTGTGGGAGTACACGGTGCGGGAGTACACGGTGGCACGGTGCGGGAGTACACGGTGCAGGAGTACACGGTGCACGGTGCGGGAGTACACGGTGGCACAGTGCGGGAGTACACGGTGCACGGTGCGGGAGTACACGGTGCGGGAGTACATGGTGGCACGGTGTGGGAGTACACGGTGCGGGAGTACACGGTGGCACGGTACGGGAGTACACGGTGCGGGAGTACACGGTGGCACGGTACGGGAGTACACGGTGCGGGAGTACACGGTGGCACGGTGTGGGAGTACACGGTGCGGGAGTACACGGTGGCACGGTGCGGGAGTACACGGTGCAGGAGTACACGGTGCACGGTGCGGGAGTACATGGTGGCACAGTGCGGGAGTACACGGTGCGGGAGTACGTGGTGGCACGGTGCGGGAGTACACGGTGCGGGAGTACGCGGTGGCACGGTGCGGGAGTACACGGTGGCACGGTGCGGTAGTACACGGTGGCACGGTGCGGTAGTACACGGTGCGGGAGTACACGGTGCGGGAGTACACGGTGCGGGAGTACAAGGTGCGGGAGTACACGGTGCGGGAGTACACGGTGCGGGAGTACACGGTGGCACGGTGCGGGAGTACGCGGTGGCACGGTGCGGTAGTACACGGTGGCACGGTGCGGTAGTACACGGTGGCACGGTGCGGTAGTACACGGTGCGGGAGTACACGGTGCGGGAGTACACGGTGCGGGAGTACAAGGTGCGGGAGTACACGGTGCGGGAGTACACGGTGCGGGAGTACACGGTGCGGGAGTACACGGTGCGGGAGTACACGGTGGCACGGTGCGGTAGCACACGGTGGCACGGTGCGGGAGTACACGGTGGCACGGTGCGGTAGTACACGGTGGCACGGTGCGGTAGTACACGGTGGCACGGTGCGGTAGTACACGGTGGCACGGTGCGGTAGTACACGGTGCGGGAGTACACGGTGCGGGAGTACACGGTGCGGGAGTACACGGTGCGGGAGTACACGGTGCACGGTGCGGGAGTACACGGTGGCACGGTGCGGGAGTACACGGTGGCACGGTGCAGGAGTACACGGTGGCACGGCGCGGGAGTACACGGTGCGGGAGTACACGGTGCGGGAGTACACGGTGCGGGAGTACACGGTGCACGGTGCGGGAGTACACGGTGCGGGAGTACACGGTGCACGGTGCGGGAGTACACGGTGCGGGAGTACACGGTGCGGGAGTACACGGTGCGGGAGTACACGGTGGCACGGTGCGGGAGTACACGGTGCGGGAGTACACGGTGCGGGAGTACACGGTGCGGGAGTACACGGTGGCACGGTGCGGGAGTACACGGTGCGGGAGTACACGGTGCGGGAGTACACGGTGCGGGAGTACATGGTGGCACGGTGCGGGAGTACACGGTGGCACGGTGCGGGAGTACACGGTGCGGGAGTACGTGGTGGCACGGTGCGGGAGTACACGGTGGCACGGTGCGGGAGTACACTGTGGCACGGTTCGGGAGTACACGGTGCGGGAGTACCTGGTGGCACGGTGCGGGAGTACACGGTGCGGGAGTACACGGTGGCACGGTGTGGGAGTACACGGTGCGGGAGTACACGGTGGCACGGTGCGGGAGTACACGGTGGCACGGTGCGGGAGTACACGGTGGCACGGTGCGGGAGTACACGGTGCACGGTGCGGGAGTACACGGTGCATGGTGCGGGAGTACACGGTGCACGGTGCGGGAGTACACGGTGCACGGTGCGGGAGTACACGGTGCGGGAGTACATGGTGGCACGGTGTGGGAGTACACGGTGCGGGAGTACACGGTGGCACGGTACGGGAGTACACGGTGCGGGAGTACACGGTGGCACGGTACGGGAGTACACGGTGCGGGAGTACACGGTGGCACGGTGTGGGAGTACACGGTGCGGGAGTACACGGTGGCACGGTGCGGGAGTACACGGTGCAGGAGTACACGGTGCACGGTGCGGGAGTACACGGTGGCACAGTGCGGGAGTACACGGTGCAGGAGTACACGGTGCACGGTGCGGGAGTACACGGTGTGGGAGTACACGGTGCGGGAGTACATGGTGGCACGGTGCGGGAGTACACGGTGGCACGGTGCGGGAGTACACGGTGCGGGAGTACACGGTGGCACGGTGCGGGAGTACACGGTGCAGGAGTACACGGTGCACGGTGCGGGAGTACACGGTGGCACAGTGCGGGAGTACACGGTGCAGGAGTACACGGTGCACGGTGCGGGAGTACACGGTGGCACGGTGCGGGGGTCAGGGTTGATCACACCCCAACAGGTGGCTTAGAGCAAGCTGGTGCAGTTAGACTGAGTTACTACAGTTAGATTAGCAGAGCGTCGAACTCATTTGAGAACTGTGTTAACAGTTCAATAAGCACGTTGAACTCATTTCAGAGTCTGGAGCATCGTTTAGTTAAGACTGCATTAAGTGCAGCCTGTGTTATCCGAAGCAGCATAACACAACATGATGCCAGGAGTGACTGTTCAATCTATTTAGTTCAACTCAGCAAGATCCGTGACAACCAGCTACTAAATACAGGCACAATGGACAAGATTTAGGCTCCTCATCAGCTCAGGACCATCGGCAATCTTAGTGCCAACTGGCGATCATTCAAGCAGAAATTTCAACTATACGTGGAAGCATCCGACCTCAATGGCGTGACCAATGCGCGGAAGAAAATTCTTCTACTCACCACTGCGGGTGACCATGCGATAGAGATCTTCAACTCCTCACTTTTCCGAAGGGCAGGACAAAACGAAACCATCCTGGACAAATTCGACAGCTACTGCGAGGTGGACACCAACAAAATCTTCGAGCGCTACATCTTCAAGCAGAGGATGCAAGGTAAAGACGAATCCTTCATCTCCTATCTAACTAACCTTAGACTGCTAGCACAATCCTGCAACTTCGGTGATATCACTGACTCCATGATCAGAGACCAAATCGTTATTGGAGGCCACTCTGATCCTCTGCGAGAGCAATTGTTGAAAATCAAACACATGACCCTGCCAGTCGCGATTGAAATGTGTGCTGTGCATGAGCACTCTAAAAATCACTATTCACAGTACAAAATGGCAGGAAGTGAAAAACAAGCTTCCCACGAGGTGGAGAGTGTTCAGGCCATCTCCCGGATGCAGCGCCTCCACATTGACAAAGGCAGCTCACCCGCAAGGCCTCGGATTCTGCTTCCGACAGACACTTTGCACTACTTGCGTACCGGGTGACTCCCTTGTCCACTGGCATGTCGCCAGCTCAACTACTGATGAACAGGGACCTGCGGACGACGCTTCCAGCCATACACCTGCCCAACCTTGATCACCTCCCGGTGCTGCAGAAGATGCAGCAGCTTCACGACAGCCAGAAGCAAGGCTATGACGCACATGCCACCGATCTGGACGTGCTATCCCCGGCAGACACGGTCAGGATCAAGATACCGGATGGTGGGTGGTCTGCTCCGGCTGTCGTTGTACGACAGGCCGCCCCCAGATCCTATGTCATACGTATGGCTGATGGCTCCATTGTGCGAAGGAATCGAAGGGCACTGCGAAAAGTTGTTTGCCCACAACCACTTTCCCCTCCATTTCCACATGTCGAATTGCCACCTCCAGACACCTCGAACCATGAGGCCACCAGTCGTGCTTCCCACTCGCCTGTCAAGACACCGTCATCCCCTCCACCACCTCTCCGGCGGTCGACGAGGATCAGACGCAAGCCTCAGAGACTGGACTTATGAGCATTTGTTTTGTTTGTTCTGTTCTGTATTCCCCAGTCAGTCACATTAGACAGACACATTCACATGTATATACATCTACGAAAAAAAAAGGGGGAGATGTCATGATATGCAAACATGCAACCAATGAACACTCAGAATAGGACACAACCAATGGGCAGTCAGGACACTCAGAGGTGGCATCACCACAAGGGGGCATGACATAAACACTATAAAAGCGATGAGGCACTCACACTCTGCCTCTTTTCACAGACATCTAGAGAGTTAGACAGGGTTGATCAGCAGCATCACACCCAGCACGTGGCTTAGAGCAAGCTGGTACAGTTAGACTGAGTTACTACAGTTAGATTAGCAGAGAGTCGAACTCATTTGAGAACTGTGTTAATAGTTCAATAAATACATTGAACTCATTTCAGAGTCTGGAGCATCCTTTAGTTAAGACTGCATCAAGTAGCAGCCTGTGTTATCCGAAGCAGCATAACACAACAGGGGGAACAGGGCGTCCCATCTCACCTCCACAGCGTCCAGCAGCCTGGCCAATTCGACATTCGCGAAGTATGGAGCCGGGCTTATGCTGATGTGCTGACTGAGAGTGAGTTGGAAGGAGTGTTTAAAAGCAGCTTCCCTTTGTTAGCGGGGAGCTGCCAGGCGTGAGTCTGACAAATCAGCTGGTCGGGCAGACGTACCTGTGTGAAGATCGTGGGGGCTTATTTCCGACACTAAGTGCCGTTAAATACAGGCCGTTGGGAAACACCCAGGAAGTCATGCCCAATATGACACTTCGAACATTTTCTATTAAATCGTGCCCGTAGTATTTATTTAGATAAATGGGGAATCTGAGAATTACCAGCAATGCTATTAAATTTGGTGCAATTTTAATTAAATACTATTATTTATTAGTGGAATCAAATGTGGAAATTATAGCTCCCAAAAATGTATGGTTTATTTCAAATGAAAATCTCAAAACCAAGCCCAACCCATCTCGAACCCACCTCCTTCAGACTTCCCAGGAGGCATTTTGGTCATTTATGTAGTCAAACTGCGAGCTTCAATGTTAATCTCCATTTTAAATTTCACCCTTAACAGTGGGTGTTGGGTCAGTGGAAAACCTGCCATCTATAGGGAGATATCTTGGGGGGGGCGGGGGGGGGGGAGGTTGCGGTGGGCGACACCCTAAGCAGCATTTTAATCTCTTCTCAGCCGCCTCCTTCTCACCTGGCGGGGTCAGAATTATAATCTGGCTTTGAATGTCAGCGGGATCTATATACGCAGCACACGTGATGTGGCTGCAGGTCTTTGATTTCCATATGTGACCAAGTGAAGGAGAGATTCCTCTTCACACTTGGAACACTGCTCCTCAGAGATTTAGCACCCATAGTGGGGCCATTTCTGTAAGTTAATTTGAAACTGGTTGCTGGGAAATTCTGTGTTCTCGCGATATGACAGCAGTTGCATCTTCCAATATCATAGCAAATGACAGCAAATTCTGTTCGCAGCTGGAATATAATTAATTCAGAATTTATTACACACAGAAGTTACGTAAACTACTCGACTGGTGAAGAAATTATATAGAGCGCCATTGGGAAAATAAAAAATTCTGTGTATTGTACAGGATACTAGATGAGGGTGGACAGTGAATGATAACACATTTCTGTGTGTGGGCCTGTCTGATTGCTCATGAGGGACAATATCTGGAGTAAGATACCAGAAGTGGAAATTGCACTCTCCAGTCAGATTATTCCATTCTTCAAAATTTTATTTTTTAAGTTGTGAAACTTGATTCAACATGTGAATATGATTGAGTACAGCAGAAGATGCAGAGTGGCATTATGAGAAAGTACCTTGCTCAGTTAACATGGCCCGGGTTTATCAGATGGCAGGGTCTCCCTTCCCGCCATTCAAAACTCTGAGTGCCTCGCAGGCATTGCATACTCGAATGAGTATCAATTAACTGTAGTGGGACTTCTGCTCCTCACTAGGGAGGAAGTCGTGCCTTAGACCAGTGTTTTTCAAACTTTTTTTCCTGGGACCCACTTTTACCAACAGGCCAACCTTCAGGACCCAAGCGGCCGAACTTCAGGACCCAGCCCGGCCAACCTTCAGGACCCACGCCGGCCAACCTTCAGGACCCACGCCGGCCAACCGTCAGGACCCACACCGGCCAACCTTCAGGACCCACGCCGGCCAACCTTCAGGACCCAGCCAGCCGACCTTCCGGACCCACGCATGCCGACCTTCGCAACCCACTATTAATTCTTACCTTTAATGCGACTGGTGAGCCAGCTTGGTCCTCACGATCTTACATTTTTTATAAGGACTTCAGATGACGATTTAAGTTCTTGTTCATCCTTTGAAAAAAATCAAGAGGTTTGTCCTCAAACTAGCCATGTTTCGTCTTCAAATGCCTTTGAGATTTTAAGGGTTTTAATCTTTCATTTGCCAGTACTTACCTGCATAAAACACACATGGGCTTTGCATCCTGATATGCATTGGCGCAACTAACAAAGACACACCCCTCAAGAAATCATTGTTTTACTGCATTGTTCCTGATTTCAGTTTTTTCTTTGTTGGGTGTTTATCAGAGGCCTTGCAGTTTTGCATACAGCTCACACCAGCACTGCTTTGTCCTGCTGTGGACTCTCATGTGAAGCTCTCTCCAGTGAACTCAGTTGCGGGATCCTGGCCTGTTTGTGATTCCTGCTCTCTCTTCTTTATGACAAAATGATCCAGCTTCAGTTCTTGACACAGTTATCGTTCCGAAATACAGCCCCATAAACTTTCCTCATTTCCGGTAATATTTTTGTAGAGACAGGAAGAATTGGCTCCGTAAATAATATATATGGAACTCAGGCTTCCCATCAGCAGAAAAACGCAGAGGGCTAGTGTGCCTTGTCAGTCAGTCATCTGAAAGTTACAATGGACCCCATACTGCTTTGCATTGATTACTGTTCATCTACCTGTTCTAAGTTGAATTAATCATCTGATAGTTAATAGCCTGGATCTCTGTCCACTAGAGACAGTTGCTGAAAATTTTGCTTGCAATGCACCTGCACTTTCAGTCTCATAGAAGTCTTTCAAAATGCCATCTGCAGCTAGTGCACACATTGGACCATGCCAATCACCATTTTAGGTAGGTCATCATAATATGGGCACTGTGATTGTGCACTGGAATTGTGCAAGGTAGGCAGGTCGTGACATCGGTCAGTGTCTCATGCTGATTTAGAAAAAATAAATTGAGAGTACCCAATTCTTTTTTTCCAATTAACGGGCAATTTACCATTTTCGACTCGAACCCTTTAACCTCACCCAGCTGACTGCATTCAGCAACAAGAAGGAACACCCCTATCGGTGCTTTTTAAAGGAAATATGAACCACTTTCACTGATTGATTTTGGCTGAGCTGAAGTGTTTGGAGGTTTGCATTACTACTCAAAGTTGGTGAACCTGGCAGGAAGTGGTGTGGCACATGGTAAAGACGGTTCTCATTTCCATGGGTTCTGTACAGACTAGAAACTCACAAACACCGATGCTATAGTTTTCATCCTCCTTGGGCCTGCAGCATGACGGGGAGGATTATTTCTCTCCCTTTCCCTTTCATTCTCTTTTCTCTCTCTCTCTCTCTCTCTCTTAATTCAATCTTTCTTTCCTTGTCCTTCTTTCCAAACCCAATTTGACAGTAATTCATCCCTTTCCTCTCTCAGTCCTGTTTTTTCTCAACCATTACATCTCATTGATTAAGGAGATACACTACTGGCCCTGCTGTTCCAGATGCCCTGTTGCCCGCGCACTATCGTTATTAGTTCCCACTTGCAGCCAGTTGCAGCACAAATACATTTTGAGCTGAAGACTGCATGAAAATGTCCAAAAAACGGCTATGCCATGAGATGCTGTGCTCCGACAAGATATAGCCCAAAAGTAATCAGGAAAATACATTGAAATCAAAAAATCTTTTTATGTTAATGTTACCCTATTGTTTGAGTGTAAAAATACTACTGCGGTCCTGGGTGGAGTGGTGGGGAGAGAGGGAGGGGAATAAAATGCTCAGAGTTCGCCACAACTATTCTGTTAAAGACAGTCTGCACCACAGTTACATTACAGTGCACCATATTACTTTTCTAGGTTTCGACAACAGCAAATGGATTCAGCCAAGCAATCTGGTGACTGCGGTGTAGCTAAATGTTTTCTTTTGTATAATCCATCAGCACTTTCTTGTTGCTTTCATTGGACGTATTGACTATTAAGCATTGTGCTTTCTCTCTTCCAAGTTTGTGACTGTGGTAGTAGAGGTATTACGGTACCTGGTATTGCTGGAACACCATTGGTAGAAATTGTATGCTTCCTTTTGGTCAAGCTGTATCGTACCTCCGCCCTGCTAGGCGGGGTATAAGAGCCCGTGCTGCCCCAGCAGCCTTCTTTCTGTACCTGAGCTGCTGGGAGAAACATCTAGCTTATTAAAGCCTTCAGTTGGACTACAACCTCGCTTTAGTGGTCATTGATCGTGCATCAATTTAATAAGCTAGATTTAAAAGGATGGAGCTCCGAATCAAGCCGGAGTGTCTGCGACTCAGCCCCCACGCGGCGAACTCAGCGGCAATCTTCAAGCACTGGCTGGCGTGTTTTAAAGGGTATCTCGGGATGGCCGAAAAGACAACCACGGGAGAACAGAAAATGCAAGTCCTGCACTCGAGGGTGAGCCCGGAGATTTGCACTCTCATCGAGGAAGCGGAAGACTTCGATGCAGCAATAGAGCTGCTAAAAGGACATTATATTTGCCCGGTAAACCAGGTCTACGCCCGACATCTGCTTGCAACGAGGTGACAAATCCCTGGGGAATCACTGGAAGAATTCTACCGTGCACTTCTGGTGTGGGGAGAAACGGCAGCTGCCTGCAAGTTTCGGCGAGTGAACACACTGAACTCTTGGTCCGGGACGCATTTGTGGCAGGTATGCTGTCCTCCCAAATCCGCCAGCGATTGCTGGAAAAAGACACTCTAGGTCTCAAGGAGGCACGGGCCCTTGCAGGCTTCCTGGATGTGGCCTCCAGAAATGCCCGTGCTTACTTTCCCGACCTGGGCAGCGTGGAATCCCTTTGCAACCCACCTAAGACATCCCCCATCCCCCCACAAGCTTGTGCTGCAAGGCGGCCTGGCAACCTCGGAGGGCCCCGCTGCTACTTTTGCGGGCAGGCCAAGCACCCCCGCCAGCACTGCCCGGCCCGCGCATCTACCTGCAAGGGATGCGGTAAAAAGGGCCATTTTGTGGCGGTATGCCAGGCCCGTGCGGTTGCCGCGGTCTCCGGCGGCGAATGCGGACCGCCACCACAAACCTCTCCACGGTCCCCGTGCGGCCAGCGGGCGCCGCCATCTTCCTACCCAGGGCCACGTGCGGCCACTGGGCGCCTCCATCTTGTCCTGTGGACGCCACGTTAGAGGGATGGGCACCGCCATTTTGTGCACACCCAGCCATGTGCGACCAATGGGAGCCGCCATCTTGGATAGTCCCCCAGGGCCCCAGCTCAGCTGACCACACACTGCCCGAAGAGAACTCTCAACTGCTGCGATTAGCCTCGGTGACTCTGGGTCAGTCCCGGCCTCGAACACTCTCAACTGCTCTAACGGCTGTATTTAGCAATGGGCACGAGACGTCCTGCCAATCGACTCTGGGAGCACGGAGAGCTTCATACACCCCGACACGATAAGGCGCTGTTCTCTCCTCGTCCACCCCGTTAATCAAAAAATCTCCCTGGCCTCCGGTTCCCACTCAGTAGAGATAAAGGGGTTTTGTGTAGCAAACCTCACAGTCCAGGGAAGGGAGTTTAAAAATTACCGGCTCTACGACCTTCCCCATGTCTGCGCGCCCACACTACGAGGCTTAGACTTCCAGTGTGATCTCCAAAGTCTAACTTTCAAATTCGGCGGCCCTATACCCCCCTCACTGTCTGTGGCCTCGCGACCCTTAAGGTCGATCCGCCTTCCTGTTTGCGAACCTCACCCCGGATTGCAAACCCGTCGCCACCAGGAGCAGATGGTACAGTGCCCAGGATCGGTTCTTTATTAGGTCAGAGGTCCAAAGGCTACTGAGGGAAGGGGTCATTGAAGCTAGCAACAGTCCCTGGAGAGCTCAAGTAGTAGTGGTAAAGACCGGGGATAAGCATAGGATGGTCATCGACTACAGTCAGACCATCAATAGGTTTGCGCAGCTGGACGCGTACCCTCTCCCCCGCATATCCGACCTGGTAAACAGGATCGCGCATTACAAGGTCTTCTCCACGGTGGATCTTAAGTCCGCCTACTGTCATGATATTCAAGTGAACATCACAGCACATACACACATACATAATGATAGACAGAGCAACGGACCAATTAGCACACATAACACGACAGCCAATCACAGACAAGAGCATACACAGTACAAAACAAGAAACACGACACTTCCTGGGCAGTCCACCAGGAGACAGCACAGGGCAAGGACCTCAAAGCCAGACACTCACCCAGTCACCACGTGCTGAGTACCAAGTTTGTTATATAAATAGTTTAAAGGAATAAAACTGCATTGTACCAATCGCAACCGTGTTGGTTCGTCTGCATCTCAGAGCACCCAACACATCATGGTACCAGAAGTGAATCAAAACCTACCCACGAATCTGCCATCCTGCGCCATGGACACCGTCAACAAGCCGTAGCAAGTCGCTGGGAACCTTGGCATAAATTGGACGCTGTTCAAGCAGCGCTTCGAACTCTTTATGGAAGCCAACGAAAAACAGGGCGACTCGGACAAAAGAAAGATCGCCATCCTCTTCACCACTGCAGGTCAGCACGCCATCCATGTATACAACTCCCTGGTGTTCACGGAAGGCGAGGATAAATATAAATATGACACGGTCCTCCTCAAGCTCGACCAACACATCAACGTTTAGGTCAACGAGAGGTGTGTCTTCCAGCAGCGCCTGCAAGGTAAGGATGAGCTCTTTCAGTCCTTCCTGACGCATCTCCGCATACTCGCGCAGTCCTGCGGTTACGACACCACCTCAGAGTCCATGATCCGGGACCAGATCGTTTCTGGGGTTGCCTCCGGCAGCCTACGCCAGCAGCTTCTAAAAATAAAAGGCCTGACATTAGCATCTGCAGTTGAAGCCTGTGTCCTGCACGAGAACGCGACTAGCCACTATGCCCAATTTCAGGCGACCGAATCGGCGCGGAGGGGTTCCTACGCGACCAGATTGGCGAGCCAGGTGCCCCACGAGGCCGAACGGGTCCAGGCGATCGAGTTTCTCCCGGCCCGCAGCCCGGACGAGGGCGGCCGTTTCGCGCGCTTTTCGAGGCATCCCGCGCTTGTGCGCGCCAAAACCTACGGCAACACTGAGGGACGTGATGCGCAGGCGTGCTCGACGCAAGACCGAACTGCGCATGCGCAGTGGCGTAACGAACGCCATGACGTCACGACGTGCGGCAACTGTGGAGCTGTACATTTAAAAGGGCAATGTCCCGCAAAAACCCGACAATGCCTACGCTGTGGCAAGGTGGGCCACTACGCTGCTTACTGTCGAGCGGCTCAACCTGTTGATCTTCCGCATCTCCGACAACCTCGCAGGAACGTGCGGACCATTCAGCCTCCACATTATGATATCCAAACCGATGACACAGATGACCAAGACGCCTTCCGGGTTGCGGTCATTGATGGGAACCGGGTCGACACAATCAATCTGGGTGATGAATGGAGTGCCACACTGACGGTCAACCCGAATTCGTCGCCCACCTACTAGACTGGACTTATGAGACTGTTTACACGTTGAACTCATGCAACCACTGTTTTTTGGCCAAACAAAACAATACAAAGGTTTTCCATTTTACAACAGTAAAACAGTATAAATAACAGTGGCCGTTTTAACAAATAAATAAATAATATATAAACTAAATGGCAACTGCCCTATCAAAAATAATAACTCTCCAAAAATAAAATCAAACAATCCAATATACATAGCCTAATACAAATATTCATACAAAAACACCTCCCCCCCCCCCCCCCCCCCCCCCCCCGCCTGGGTTGCTGCTGTTACCTTCCCATTTCCTTTATCGTTCTGCGAGGTAGTCAATGAACGGTTGCCACCGCCTGGTGAACCCTTGAGCCGAACCCCTTAGTGCAAACTTTATCCGTTCTAGTTTTATAAACCCTGCCATGTCATTTATCCAGGTCTCCACACCCGGGTGTTTGGCTTCCTTCCACATAAGCAATATCCTTCGCCGGGCTACTAGGGACGCAAAGGCCAAGACATCAGCCTCTCTCGCCTCCTGCACTCCCGGCTCTTCTGCAACTCCGAATATAGCCAACCCCCAGCTTGGCTCGACCCGGACCCCCACCACCTTCGAAAGCACCTTTGCCACCCCCACCCAGAACCCCTGTAGTGCCGGACATGACCAAAACATGTGGGTGTGGTTTGCTGGGCTTCTCGAGCATCTCCCACACCTATCCTCTACCCCGAAAAATTTACTGAGCCGTGCTCCGGTCATATGCGCCCTGTGTAAAACCTTGAATTGTATCAGGCTTAGCCTGGCGCACGAGGACGACGAGTTTACCCTACGTAGGGCATCAGCCCACAGTCCCTCCTCAATCTCTTCCCCCAGCTCTTCCTCCCATTTCCCCTTCAGCTCATCCACCATGATCTCCCCTCGTCCCTCATTTCCCTGTATATATCCAACACCCTACCATCCCCCACCCATGTCCCTGAGATCACTCGATCCTGAACCTCCTGCGTCGGGAGCTGCGGGAATTCCTTCACCTATTGCCTCGCAAAAGCCCTCAGTTGCATGTACCGAAATGCATTCCCTTGGGGCAACCCATATTTTTCCGTCAGCGCTCCCAGACTCGCAAACGTCCCGTCTACGAACAGATCTCTCAGTTGCACAACCCCAGCTCTTTGCCATGTTCCAAATCCCCCATCTATTCTCCCTGGGACAAACCTATGGTTATTTCTTATCGGGGACCGCACCGAGACTCCCGTCCTTCCCCTATGTCGTCTCCACTGCCCCCAAATTTTTAGTGTTGCCACCACCACTGGACTTGTGGTGAATTTCTTCGGGGAGAACGGCAACGGCGCCGTCGCCATTGCTTGTAGGCTGGTTCCTTTGCAGGACGCCATCTCCAATCTCTTCCACGCCGCTCCCTCCCCTTCTCCCATCCACTTACACACCATTGAGATATTGGCGGCCCAGTAGTATTCACTTAGGTTTGGTAGTGCCAGCCCCCCCCTCTATCCCTACTACGCTGCAAGAACCCCCTCCTCACTCTCGGGGTCTTCCCGGCCCACACAAAACTCATGACACTTTTCTCGATTCTCTTGAAAAAAGCCTTTGTGACCATCACCGGAAGGCACTGAAACACAAAGAGGAATCTCGGGAAGACTATCATTTTGACCGCCTGCACCCTACCCACCAGTGACAGGGGCACCATGTCCCATCTCTTAAAATCCTCCTCCATCTGTTCCACCAATCTTGTTAGATTAAGCCGGTGTAAGGTTCCCCAACTCCTGGCTATCTGAATCCCTAAGTACCGGAAATCTCTTGTCACCTTCCTCAGCGGTAAGTCATCTATTCCCCTGCTCTGCTCCCCCGGATGCACCACAAACAGCTCACTCTTACCCATATTCAATTTGTACCCCGAAAATTCCCCAAACTCCCTGAGTGTCTGCATTATCTCAGGCATCCCCTCCACAGGGTCCGCAACATACAGCAATAAATCATCTGCATACAAGGATACCCGGTGTTCTTCTCCTCCCCTAAGCACTCCCCTCCACTTCCTGGAGCCCCTCAGTGCTATGGCCAGGGGCTCAATTGCCAATGCAAACAGTAACGGAGACAGGGGACACCCCTGCCTCGTCCCTCTATGAAGACGGAAGTAATCAGACCTCTGTCTGTTCGTGACCACGCTCGCCACCGGGGCCCTATACAGCAGCTGTACCCATCCGATATACCCTTCTCCAAAACCAAATCTCCTCAGCACCTCCCACAGATAATCCCACTCCACTCTGTCGAATGCTTTCTCGGCGTCCATCGCCACCACTATCTCCGCCTCCCCCTCTGGTGGGGGCATCATCATTACCCCTAACAACCTCCGTATGTTCGTGTTCAGCTGTCTCCCCTTAACGAACCCAGTTTGATCCTCGTGGACCACCCCGGGGACACAGTCCTCTATCCTCGTCACCATCACCTTGGCCAAGAGCTTAGCATCTACATTTAAAAGGGAAATGGGCCTGTAGGACCCACACTGCAGGGGGTCTTTTTCCTTCTTCAAAAGGAGCGATATCGTTGCCTCCGACATAGCCGGGGGCAACTTCCCCCTTTCCCTGGCCTCATTAAAAGTTCTCGTCAGAAGCAGGGCCAGTAAGTCCATATACTTCCTATAAAATTCTACCGGGAATCCATCCGGTCCCGGGGCCTTCCCCGCCTGCATGCTCCCAATCCCGTTTACCACCTCCTCCATCTCAATCTGTGCTCCCAGTCCCGCCCTCTCCTGCTCCTCCACCTTAGGGAATTCCAGCTGATCCAAGAAACACATCATTCCCTCCTTCCCTTCCGGGGGCTGAGCCTTATATAACCTCTCATAAAATGCCTTGAACACCCCGTTCACTCTCTCCGCTCCCCGTTCCATCTCTCCCTCCTCATCTCTCACCCCGCCTATCTCCCTCGCTGCTCCCCTCTTCCTCAATTGGTGGGCCAGTAGCCGACTCGCCTTCTCTCCATACTCATACTGTACACCCTGTGCCCTCCTCCACTGTGCCTCTGCCTTACCCATGGTCAGCAGGTCAAATTCCACATGTAGCCTTTGTCTTTCCCTGTACAGTCCCTCCTCCAGTGCCTCCGCATATTGCCTGTCCACACTCAAAAGTTCTTTCAGCAATCGCTCCCTTTCTTTACCCTCTTGCTTCCCTTTATGTGCCCTTATGGATATCAGTTCCCCTCTAACCACCGCCTACAACGCCTCCCAGACCACTCCCACCTGAACCTCTCCATTGTCATTAAGCTCCAAGTACCTTTCGATGCACCCCCTCACCCTTAAACATACCCCCGCATCCGCCAATAAGCCCATATCCATTCTCCAGAATGGGTGCTGTTCTTTTTCCTCTCCTACCTCCAGGTCTACCCAATGTGGAGCGTGGTCCGAAATAGCTATGGCCGTATATTCCGTCCCTGTCACCTTCGGAATCAGTGCCCTTCCCAAGACAAAAAAGTCTATCCGTGAGTATACTTTGTGGACATGGGAGAAAAATGAGAACTCCTTACTCCTAGGCCTACTAAATCTCCAGGGGTCTACCCCTCCCATCTGCTCCATGAAGTCCTTGAGCACCCTGGCCGCTGCCGGCCTCCTCCCGGTCCTGGACCTCGATCGGTCCAGCCCTGGATCAAGCACCGTATTGAAATCTCCCCCATTACCAACTTTCCCGCCTCCAGGTCCGGGATACGTCCCAACATACGCCTCATAAAATCTGCATCATCCCAGTTCGGGGCATATACGTTCACCAGAACCCCGCCTCCCCTTGCAATCTGCCACTCACCATCACATATCTACCCCCACTATCCGCCACTATGGTCTTTGCCTCAAACAGTACCCGTTTCCCCACCAAGATAGCCACCCCCCTGTTCTTCGCATCCAAACCCGAATGAAACACCTGCCCCACCCATCCTTTACATAGTCTGACCTGGTCTATCAGTTTCAGATGCGTCTCCTGCAACATAACCACATCTGCCTTTAATTTCTTTAGGTGTGCGAGTACCTGTGCCCTTTTAATCGGCCCGTTCAGCCCTCTCACGTTCCACGTGATCAGCCGGGTTGGGGGGCTCTTTACCCCCCCCCCCTTGTCGACTAGCCATCCCCTTTTTTAACCCAGCTCCTCACCTGGTTCCCACGTACCCGTATATCCCCCCGACGGCGCCCTCCCGCCTCGACCACCCCATCCCATAACAGCTCCCCCTTCTCCTTAGCAGCAGCAACCCAGTTAACCCCCCCTCCCCCCCCTCCGCTAGATCCCTTCCTAGCGTAGTTGCACCCCCCATGTTGCTCCCAGAAGTCAGCGAACTCTGGCTGACCTCGGCTTCCCCCCTTGTCCTCGGCCCCCACTGTGCGAGGCCCCCTCCTTCCTGCGTCCCTGTTCCTGCCATAATTACCATAGCGCGGGAACAAAGCCCGCGTTTCCCACTCGGCCCCGCCCCTAATGACCGGCGCCCACAGTTCCTCATACTCCCTTCCCCCCCCCCTAACATGGGGAAGAGAGAAAAGTTACAGGATCGCAAGATTAACAAACTGAAAAATCATCTCCCCCCCCTTTTTTCCTCGCCCCACATAATCACCCCACCACTTTGTCCCAAAAGCTCTTTCTCTCGCCAGACTATTCCAGCTTCTCGGCCACAATGAATGTCCACGCCTCTTCTGCCGTCTCAAAGTAGTGGTGCTTCCCTTGGTGTGTGACCCACAATCTCGCCGGTTGTAACATCCCAAACTGGATCTTCTTTTTGTGAAGCACCGCCTTAGCCCGATTAAAACTTGCCCTCCTTCTCGCCACCTCCGCACTCCAATCCTGGTACACGCGGATCACCGCGTTCTCCCACCTGCAGCTCCGAGTTTTCTTCGCCCATCTGAGGACCATCTCTCTGTTATTATAGCGGTGAAACCTCACCACTATGGCTCGAGGTATTTCTCCTGCCCTTGGTCTTCGCGCCATAACTCGATAAGCTCCCTCCACCTCCAAAGGGCCCGTTGGGGCCTCCGATCCCATTAGCGAGTGAAGCATCGTGCTCACATATGTCCCGACGTCCGCCCCTTCTACGCCTTCGGGAAGACCCAGAACCCTTAAATTCTTCCTCCACGAATTAGTCTCCAGTACTTCCAGCCTTTCCACACACCTTTTATGCTGTGCCTCGTGCGTCTCTGTCTTCACCACCAGGCCCTGTATTTGATCTTCGTTTTTAGCAGCCTTTGCCTTCACGACCCGAAGCTCCTGCTCTTGGGTCTTCTGCTCCTCCTTTAGCCCTTCAATCGCCTGTAATACCGGGGCCAGCAACTCCTTCTTCAATTCCTTTTTCAGCTCTTCCACACAGCGCCGCAGGAACTCTTGTTGGTCTGGGCCCCATAACAAACGGCCACCTTCCGACGCCATCTTGCTTTGAGCTTGCCTTACTTGCCGCTGCTCCAGAGGATCCTCCGCAATCCGGCTGCTATCCTCTCCTTTATCCATGCGTGTCCGGGGGGATTCCCTTCTAGTTTACCGCACAGTGTTTTTGGCCGTTTAAATTGCCGTTGGGGGTCCTATTAAGAGCCCAAAAGTCCGTTCCACCGGGAGCTGCCGAAACGTGCGACTTAGCTGGTCATCGCCGCACCCGGAAGTCTCCGCAACCACTGTTTTAACATGTCTATGTTCTTCTCGTTACAGGCATTCGTTTTATCGTTCCACATTTCCACGTTTTTTTTTTGTTATGGTACAACCTCGTTAGTATGTCACACCCGACATCGCCCCTTGTGTATAGTTAAGCCCCATGTACATGCTGTAAATATTACACACACACACATTTAGCTGCACTCATTTCTATTTATAACCTTGTAAAAAAGGAGGGATGTCATGATATTCAAGTGAACATCACAGCACATACACACATACATAATGATAGACAGAGCAACGGACCAATTAGCACACATAACACGACAGCCAATCACAGACAAGAGCATACACAGTACAAAACAAGAAACACGACACTTCCTGGGCAGTCCATCAGGAGACGGCACAGGGCAAGGACCTCAAAGCCAGACACTCACACAGTCACCATGTGCTGAGTACCAAGTTTGTTATATAAATAGTTTAAAGGAATAAAACTGCATTGTACCAATCGCAACCGTGTTGGTTCGTCTGTATCTCAGAGCACCCAACACATCACCTACCTCCAGCTCCCCATCCGCACTAGTGACAGCAAATACACTGCCTTTGAGGCAGATGGGCGGCTCTATCACTTCTTAAGGGTTCCCTTTGGTGTCACTAACGGGGTCTCGTTCTCCCAGCGCAAGATGGACCGAATGGTTGACCGGTACGGTTTACGGGCAACATTCCCGTTTCTCGGTAATGTCACCATTTGCGGCCACGACCAGCAGGACCACGACACCAACCTCCGAAAATTCCTCCAGACCGCAAAGATCCTTAACCTTACAGACAACAAGGATAAATGCGTGTTTAACACCGACCGTCTAGCCATCCTCACTACGTAGTGCGAAATGGAGCTATAGGGCCCGACCCTGAACGCATGCGCCCCCTTGTGGAGTTCCCCCTCCCTCACTGCTCCAAGGCCCTGAAGCGCTGCCTAGGATTTTTCAGTTACTACGCCCAGTGGGTCCCCAACGATACGGACAAGGCCCGTCCCCTGATCCAATCCACAGCTTTTCCCCTGTCGATAGAGGCCCGCCAGGCCTTCAGCCGCATCAAAACGGACATTGCAAAGGCCATGATGCACCCCATCGATGAGTCCCTCCCCTTCCAGGTCGAGAGCGACGCGTCTGACGTAGCTCTGGCGGCCACCCTCAACCAAGCGGGCAGACCCGTGGCCTTCTTCTCACGTACCCTCCATGCTTCCAAAATCTGCCACTCCTCAGTCGAAAAGGAGGCCCAGGCCATAGTAGAAGCTGTGTGACATTGGAGGCATTACCTGGCCGATAGGAGATTCACTCTCCTCACTGACCATTGGGCGGTTGCTTTCATGTTCAATAATGCACAGCGGGGCAAGATAAGAAACGATAAGATCTTGCGGTGGAGGATCGAACTCTCCACCTACTACTACGAGATCTTGTATCATCCGGGGAAGCTAAATGAGCCTCCTGACGCCCTGCCCCGCGGCACATGTGCCACCGCACAAGTGGACCGCCTCCGAGCCCTCCACGAGGACCTCTGCCACCCGGGGGTCACTCGCTTTTTCCACTTTATCAAGACCCGCAACCTGCCCAACTCCATCGAGGAGGTCAGGACAGCCACCAGGGACTGCCAAATCTGCGCGGAGTGCAAAGCGCACTTCTACCAGCCACAGAAAGCGCACCTGATAAAGCACAGTTACAGAATTCAGCTGCTGGGAGAACCTGGGCTCTTATACTCCGCCTTACTGGGTGGAGTCAGCAGACGGCTGATCCAATCAGGACCCAGTGTCTATCCACCAATAGCCTCTCGGCATCACAGGGTACCTTAATACCCTTAATACACACCACCACATTCACCCCTTGTTAAAAAAGAACCCGGCGGGGTAGTGGGCCGTATCTTGGTAGGGGTTTCCAGAGTGAGTACCTAGGATGCTGCTAAAATGGCGGCTATGCTCCGATATCAACTACTAGTACCTCTTACAATGCCGCTTTTACTGGGTAACAAAAAAAATTATTCACAGAGGCATTTCTTGCTTTACTATACTGATTCGATGAGTCGAATGGGTTCCCTGGTCATCCTCGCCGATCATCTTAGCCCGGTGGTGATGCAGGCGCTGGTTCGGGCCCCGTTGTCTCTGGGAGCGTCGCGATGCCTCTTCCCACTCCAATACCCCTATTCGGGGCCGGGGGAAGGACCGATCCACCCGGGAAGGGGGTGGCTGTGGGGTGCACCGGTGGGAGGGAGGGGGTGATTGGTGTTGGGTGTGTGTGTGTGGCTCCAGAGGGGGTCACTGGTGTTGGGGGGGGGGGGGGGGTGGCGCTCCTGCGTGTGCCAGGTCCCACAGGGAGACCGTGTCCTGTCGGCCGTCGGGGTACGCCACGTAGGCGTATTGAGGGTTTGCGTGGAGGCGATGAACACTCTCGACCAACGAGTCCAATTTGTGCGTACGCACATGCTTTCGGAGCAGGCTGGGTCCTGGGCTGCCAGCCAGGTCGGAAGTGATGTTCCGGAGGAGGACATCTTGGGAAGACAAGGAGGCGTTCGTGAGGTGTTTGATTAGTTGTAGTACACAGCAGCGACCTGATGGAGTGGAGGGCGTCCGGGAGGACTTCCTGCCAGTGGGAAACTGGGAGACCTCTGGACCGCAGGGCCAGCAGGACGGTCTCCCAGACCGTTCCGTTCTCCCTCTCTACCTGACCGTTCCCTCGGGGGTTGTAGCTGGTCTTCCTGCTTGAGGCGATGCCCTTGCTGAGCAGGAATTGTTGCAGTTCGTCGCTCATGAAGGAGGACCCCCTATCGCGATGTATGTAGGCGGGGAAACCGAACAGTGTAAAGATGGTGCCGAGGGCTCTAATGACCGTGGCCGCAGTCATGTCGGGACAGGGGATGGCGAATGGGAACCGAGAGTATTTGTCAATCACGTTCAGGAAGTGAGTGTTGCGATCAGTGGAGGGGAGGGAGCCTTTGAAGTCCAGACTGAGGCGTTCAAAGGGACGGGAAGCCTTTATCAGGTGCGCTTTATCTGGCCGGTAGAAGTGCGGTTTGCACTCTGCGCAGATCTGGCAGTTCCTGGTGGCTGTTCTGACCTCCTCAATGGAGTAGGGCAGGTTGCGGGTCTTCACAAAGTGGTAGAACTGAGTAACCCCCGGGTGGCAGAGGTCCTCGTGGAGGGTTCGGAGACGGTCCACTTGTGCGTTGGCACATGTGCCGCGGGATAGGACATCGGACGGCTCGTTCAGCTTTCTGGGACGATACAAGATCTCATAGTTATACGTGGAGAGTTCAATCCTCCACTGCAAGATCTTGTCGTTCTTGATCTTGCCCCGCTGTGCATTATCGAACATGAAGGCAACCGACTGTTGGTCAGTGAGGAGAGTGAATCTCCTATCGACCAGGTAATGCCTCCAATGCCGCACAGCTTCCACTATGGCCTGGGCCTCCTTTTCCACTGAGGAGTGGCGGATTTCTGAAGCGTGGAGGATGCGTGAAAAAAAGACCACGGGTCTGCCCGCTTGGTTGAGGGTGGCCGCCAGAGCTACGTCAGAAGCGTCGCTCTCGACTTGCAAGGGGAGGGAATCCTCGATTGCGTACATCGTGGCCTTTGCGATATCCGCTTTGATGCGGCTGAAGGCCTGGCAGGCCTCTGTCGACAGGGGAAAAACCATGGACTGGATTAGCGGACGGGCCTTGTCCGCGTAGTTGGGAAATTGGAATAAGAGAAAAAGCCCAGGCAGCGTTTCAGGGCCTTGGAGCAGTGAGGGAGGGGGAACTCCATGAGGGGGCGCATGCGTTCGGGGTCTGGGCCTATCACTCTATTTTGCACGACGTAGCCGAGGATGGCTAGACAGTCGGTGCTAAACACGCATTTCTCCCTGTTGTAGGTGAGATTCAGGGCGTTCGTGGTCTGGAGGAATTTGCGGAGGTTGGCGTCGTGGTCCTGCTGGTCGTGGCCACAGATGGTGACGTTGTCGAGGTATGGGAACGTGGCCCGCAAACCGTACTGGTCAACCATTCGGTCCATCTCCCATTGGAAGACCGAGACCCCGTTAGTGACGCCGAATGGAACCATTAAAAAATGATAGAGCCGCCCATCTGCTTCAGAAACAGTGTATTTTCGGTCATTCGGGCGGATGGGGAGCTGGTGATATGCGGACTTAAGGTCCACCGTGGAAAAGACCTTGTACTGTGCAATCCGGTTGACCATGTCGGATATGCAGGGGAGAGGGTACGAATCCAGCTGCATGTACCTATTGATGGTTTGACTATAGTCTACGTCCATCCTCTGCTTCTCCCCGGTCTTTACAACTACCACCTGAACTCTCCAGGGACTATTGCTGGCCTGGATTATGCCTTCCCTCAGCAGCCGCTGGACTTCTGACCGGATAAAAGATCGGTCCTGGGCGCTGTACCGTCTGCTCCTACTGGCGACTGGTTTGCAATCGGGGGTGAGGTTCGCGAACAGGGAAGGCGGATCGACCTTGAGGGTCGTGAGGCGAAGAAAGTGAGTGGGTGAATAGGGCCGCCGAATTTAAACGTTAAACTCTGGAGATTACACTGAAAATCCAATCCCAGGAGTGTGGCAGCACAGAGGTGGGGAAGGACGTAAAGCCGATAGTTCTTGAACTCCCTCCCCTGCACCGTGAGGTTCGCGATGCAGAACCCTTTTATCTCTACCGAATGGGACCCTGCCGCAGAATTTTTTTTTGATTACTCGGGTGGATTGGAAGGGAACAGCGTCTTACCGTATAGGGGTGTATAAAACTCTCCGTGCTCCTAGAGTCGATCAGGCAGGGCGTCTTGTACCCATTTATAAATACAGTCGTTGCTGTTTGGAGCGTTCGGGGCCGAGACTGGTCCAGGGTCACAGAAGCCAGTCGTAGTTGCTGCATCGGGGCGTTTTCTTCAGGCCCCGTGGGGCCGTCCATCCCTGGGTCCTTAGCCATCAGCCAAGATGGCGGCGTCCACAGGTCGCACACGGTCGGGGTGGACAAGATGGCACCGCCCATGGATCGCACGTTACCGGGGAGCACAAAATGGGATGGGGAGCCCATCCCTCCCGCATGGAGTCCAGGACCCAAGGTGGCGGCGCCCGTTGGCCTCACATGGATCGCTGGGGGGGTTGAGTTTGGGGTTCTCCCCCGGAGATTGCGGCTACCCCCCAGGCCTGGCACACTGCTGAAAAGTGCCCCTTTTTGCCGCACCCTTTACAGAGGTACAAAAGTAGCAGCGGGGACCTCCGGGTGATCTGCCGCTCTGGCAGTGCAGGCCTGTGGGGGGGCGGGGGGTCCCGGGGGTTCGGTCGCGGCGGGGGTCCACGGTGCCCAAGGGGCTGCCGCGCGGGCGGGAGTGTAGGCACGGGCGTTCTGTGATGCCACATCAAACGAGGCCGCGAGGGCCCACATCTCTTTGAGGCCTAGTGTGTCGCTTTCCAGCAATCGCTGGCGAATTCGGGATGAAAGCATACCTGCCACGAACACATCTTGGACCAGCAGCTCTGTGCGTTCGTTAGCCGAAACCGATGGGCAGTTGCAGTTTCTCCCCAGTATTACCGGCGCACTGTAGAATTCGTCCAGCGATTCCCCGAGGATTTGCCGTCTCGTCGCGAGCTGGTGGCATGCGTAGACCTGGTTGACGCACCGAACGTAGATTCCTATCAGCATGGCGATCGCCGTCGGGAAATCGTCCGCATCGTCTATGAGAGTGTAGATTTCAGGGCTCACCCTGGTATGCAGGACCTGCATTTTCTGTTCTTTTGTAGGTATGCTGGGGGCCGTTCGGAGGTATCCCTGAAAACACGCTAACCAATGTTTAAAAGTGGCCGCAGATGTTGCCGCGTAGGGGCTGGTTCGCAAACACTCCGGAATGATTCGGAGCTCCATGTCCTTAAAAGTCTGCGTAATAAATTGTAGCACATTCTTTTTAAAAAAATATATTTATTAAAGTTTTTTAACACAATTTTTCTCCCTTACTAACAATAACCCCCCCCCCCCCCGTAACAAAAAAAGACGAGAAATCGCGCAGAGCAAGATATATACATGGCAAAATGATATATTTACACAGCTTTGTACACTGGCCCTCACCCGTACGTGCCAGTTTCCCCAACCCTTCATGTTATCTCTTGCTCATCCACCCTCCCAGGCAGTCCCCCCCCCCCCCAAGGTTGCTGCTGCTGCTGACCGACCTTCCTCTAACGCTCCGCGAGATAGTCTAGGAACGGTTGCCACCGCCTGTAGAACCCCTGCGCAGACCCTCTCAAGGCGAACTTAATCCTCTCCAACTTTATGAACCCAGCCATATCATTTATCCAGGCCTCCAGGCTGGGGGGCTTCGCCTCCTTCCACATTAGCAAGATCCTTCGCCGGGCTACTAGGGACGCAAAGGCCAGAATGCCGGCCTCTTTCGCCTCCTGCACTCCCGGTTCGTCCACTACTCCAAATATTGCTAGCCCCCAGCTTGGCTTGACCCGGACTTTCACCACCTGAGATATTGCTCCCGCCACTCCTCACCAGAACCCCTCCAGTGCCGGGCATGACCAAAACATATGGACATGGTTCGCCGGGCTCCCTGAGCACCTTCCACATCTGTCCTCTACCCCAAAGAACCTACTCAACCTCGCCCCCGTCAAGTACGCTCTGTGGACCACCGTAAATTGTATCAGGCTGAGCCTGGCATTAATTAGGAGGAATTAACCCTACCGAGGGCATCAGCCCACAGACCTTCCTCGATCTCCTCCCCCAGCCCCTCCTCCCATTTGCCCTTCAACTCTTCTACCAGCGCTTCCCCCTCTTCTTTCAACTCCTGGTGTATTTCTGACACCTTGCCCTCCCCGACCCATACACCTGAGATCACCCTATCTTGAACTTCTTGTGCCGGGAACAACGGGAATTCCCTCACCCGTCACCTCACAAAAGCCCTCACCTGCATATATCTAAAGGCATTTCCTGGGGAAATTGTAGCACATTCAATCACTCACGAGACGAGATGAGAAGGAGTCGAACAATGGCTTTATTACGCAGACTTGTCCCCCAGCAGCACAGTTACAGAATGCGGCTGCTGGGAGAACCCGGGCTCTTATACTCCACCTTACTGGGTGGAGCCAGCAGGCGGCTGATCCAATCGGGACACAGTGTCTATCCACCAATAGCCTCTCGGCATCACGGGGTACCTTAATACCCCTAATACATGCCACCACAGGCTTCCCGTCATTTTAAATGCCTCAGCATGGACTTCAAAGGCCCCCTCCCCTCCACCGACCGCAACACGTACTTCCTGAACGTGATTGACGAGTACTCCCGGTTCCCATTTGCCATCCCCTGCCCTGCATGACCGTAACCACCGTCATCAAGGCCCTCCAGAGCATCTTTGCACTGTTCGGGTTCCCCACCTACATACATAGTGATAAGGGGTCCTCCTTTATGAGCGACGAACTGCGTCAATTCCTGTTCAGCAAGGGCATCGCCTCGAGCAGGACAACCAGTTACAACCCCCGGGGTAACGGACAGGTAGAGAGGAGAACGGAACGGTCTGGAAGACCGTCCTACTGGCCCTACGGACGAGGAATCTCCCAGTCTCCCACTGGCAGGAAGTCCTCCCGGATGCCCTCCACTCCATCCGGTCACTGCTTTGTACCACAACCAACCAGACACCTCACGAACGTCTCCTTGTCTACCCCAGAAAGTCCTCCTCTGGGACCTCGCTCCCGACCTGGCTGGCAGCTCCCGGACCCATCCTGCTCCGAAAACACGTGCGGGCGCACAGGTCGGACCCGTTGGTCGAGAGGGTCCATCTTCTCCACGCTAACCCCCATTACGCCTACGTGGCGTATCCCGACGGCCGACAAGATATGGTCTCCCTACGAGACCAGGCGCCCGCCGGAGCCCCACACACACGCCAGCCACCAGTCCCACCCTCCCCTCCACCAGGGCACCTGACAGGAGGATCGGTCCTTCCGCCGGCCCCGACTAGGCCCCCCCACCCACCGACGCCCCCCACAGACGCTCCCTTCCCAAGTCCACCATTTTCCCCACCAGCGCCATTTAGGGGTGTCGAAGCTGCCACAGAGATCGAGGCCACACTCCCGGAGTCACAGACGCCCGAGCCTCCACCGGAGTCACCACCGAAGCTCTGGCGATCACAGAGGACGACCAGGGCCCCCGATCAACTGATTGCTTCATTTTAAATTGTAAATTTAAACCATAAATTGTAAATAGTTACCAGAATAGTTACAAAACGCTGTCCGGAGGTATTACGGTACCTCCATAACTAATTCTACCACGTTGCCATGTTTGTAGTATCAGGCCACCACCCCTGCCGGACTCTTTTTTAACAGGGAGTGAATGTGGTAGTAGAGGTATTACGGTACCTGGTAATGCTGGAACACCATTGGTAGAAATTGTATGCTTCCTATTGGTCTAGCTGTATGGTAGCTCCACCCTGCTAGGCGGGGTATAAGAGCACGTGCAGCCCCAGTAGCCTTCATTCTGTACCTGAGCTGCTGGGGGAAACATCTAGCTTATTAAAGCCTTCAGTTGGACTACACGGTAGCATTGTGGGCAGAACGGTAGCATTGTGGATAGCACAATTGCTTCACAGCTCCAGGGTCCCAGGTTCGATTCCGGCTTGGGTCACTGTCTGTGCGGAGTCTGCACATCCTCCCCGTGTGTGCGTGTGTTTCCTCCGGGTGCTCCGGTTTCCTCCCACAGTCCAAAGATGTGTGGGTTAGGTGGATTGGCCATGCTAAATTGCCCTTAGTGTCCAAAATTGCCCTTAGTGTTGGGTGGGTTATGGGGATAGGGTGGAGGTGTTGACCTTGGGTAGGGTGCTCTTTCCAAGAGCCGGTGCAGACTCGATGGGCCGAATGGCCTCCTTCTGCACTGTAAAATCTATGATAATCTATGACAACCTCGCTTTCGTGGTCATTGATCGTGCATCAGTGACCAAAGCTATTCTATTTGTCCCTGAGTGTTTTAGGGGTAGAGCCACAGTAATTTCACACCTGTGGGACGAGAGACTCCTGGAGATTGAGCCATTTAAGGTACATTTATGTTGTTATATCTGACTCTGCCTCAGGGCAGGGGGTTGAACCCTGTTGGGAGATATCACAGGTCAGAGGTCAGTCCAAGGGTTAGTGAACAGCATTGTTGTCAGTGAGTCAAGAGCGGATGAAGAGGAAGGTTGGCTCCGTTCAGCTGAAGTGCCGCGATTAGCTGTGTTGCTGAGAGGACTGGGGCTCCAAGAATCCCGGGAGTCATTGTGCCTCTATGCTGCAAAGAGTTGGGTCTCAAGGAAACTCAGAAGCAGTGTTTGATTGGTATAGATGAAGAGATTGAGGCACAGGGAGGTCTAGAAGCAGTGATCAGGACAGTGTGGCTGAGAAGCTGGGACCGTGCCTGTGTTTAAATGCTGGAACGTGGAGACTGAGCAACACAGGAGGTGCAATCTTGGTAGTAAGTCAACGCAGCTGGAAAAGAAGACCAAGAAGGCTGGACCAGGAAGCAGATCTCAGAGAGATCTGGAATAGTGTGTGCTTTGGTGAGGATTTCACCAGTGGAATTTAGACTGTTGTAGAGCTGTTGTTGGATGGGGCTCAGACCAGCTGCTTGAAGGAGATGGGCTGAAATTCCTCATGAGAGTTCCTCATACAGATTTTTAAAGATTATTTTGTGACTTACAGCGATGACCAATGTCTGAGCGGGTTGCTGAGAAAATTTGAGTGGCCTGTCCAGGTTGTGTCTGGAATTGAATGTGCAGTTGGTGGTGCATCTAACCACAGTTTGTCTGTAATTCATGGCCTGTATTTCACACACTCCTCTGCCAATGGGTTTTTAGCTGGGTGGGTGGGTGATTCAACCTGGATTCCGGCCCACCCCATTCAGTCAGGGATTTTGTGCTGGGACGGGCAAGGCCTCATGGGTCACCCACCCTTACCTCAATTTGAAACCCTTAAGTGGTCAAGTATTGACCGCATAATGGCCGTTTGCCACCCAGACTCAATTGTTAGGCTAGAGAGAGGATTTACCTGGTGTGGACAAAGCCTGAAGATGAATAGGCTTAAACCCCAGGCGGGAAGGTGATGCCATCCATCACAAGCCCCCTTCTTGACTTCAGATGCCCATAACATTGCAGGGGCAACCCCCTAACGTCCAGTGGTCCCTGGGCCTCCCTCCAATCCTCAGCCTTTCTCCTGGAAAACCAAACTCCCATTGCCTACAGCACCCGCTCAGGCCTTCCCTGTCCACCCTACCCTGGGATCCCCAAATCCTACCTTGCTGTCTGATCCCAGGACTTAACTCTGGCACGGTGAAGCACTTCCTCTTCTGTCCACTGCTCCTTTGGGGACTAGAAAGAATGGTTGACAGCTCTGTAAGGTCAGCCTTTTTCCCGGAGAGGGTCAGAAGTGTAATATCCCAAACGGAACTTACGGAGTGGGAATGATTATCTTCCCTGTGGTCCTCGTGGAGTATGAACTCGCCCACTCAGGGGCGGGGAACTCCAATTAGCATTGCATAAAAGGGTAGCCAGTAAGGCAGCGACCAAGGAGAGACCCAGTAGGAATCTACCAGGAAGTGTATATATCGTTATTGTAAATCAATCAAAGTTCTTTACTTTACTCGGTTTGGACTTCCTGTGTCCTTATTAAAGGAAGTCTGGCCAAATAATTCTCATTTGAGTGTTAAATGACTGCAGGGACAATGGGAGATGGCGGGGAGAGGCAGCCCACTGACTCTTCAGATTAGAGGAAGATAAATCCCACCATCCAAAATATCCATGTTTACCTCATGTTATTTCTAGATGTTAGCACATAAGGTAAATACTATTAACTGTTGGCTTTGTTCACCCCGTGTATAGTAAAAATGATTCTGCGTGTTTTAAAGTTGTGGAATTCTATAGCTTTCTTCTCTTCATGAGTAACAGGGATTTCAACTTTTGTCTATTTTAACAATAAAAAGATAATTGGTCCCCAACTGGATTGTAACTAAATTTGGAAGTCTGGTCTGGGATTGTAACCCTGTTTTTTCCAGCAAATTTAATTCCTTCCATCTGCCTTCTTCTGACGGCATTGAGTTACTATTGGAGTATGATTCCATAACCAATACTCATCCTCTGTATCTTACTGAGCTGCTTATTCTTCCTGTGTGACCTTAGGCTGTAAGTAATGATATGCTATTTAACTTTATAGGATAATAAACATCCGTTATTCTGATATCCAAAATCCAGATTTGCACAATTCCAGCAGAAGATTCAGGATTCTAATCAGGATTGGTTTTATTTTTCAGTTCCCAGGTCCAGGGGTACCTGGACCAATGGTGGTGCTGTATCACTACCCCCGCTGAGATCAGATTACTCAGCAGAGACCAGGGGTCAAGTCTCGTGTCTGTCTGGCTTTGTTTGGCTTTCTCTGCTGATCCTTTAGAGGCTATCTGTTCATTTTTCACCACACATTTTCCATCAGCGATTCTGGGTCATCAGTGCAACAGACACCCCAAGCCAACCACATCCAAGATGTTTTCCACATTCCCAGCTGGGAGGATAGTATCAGTTACATAGTTGTGGTGAGCAGCCAGCATCTGATGTGTTCAGTACGTTGGTTCAATGTTGACTGCAACTGGATGCAGTGAAACTAGAAACAGGCTTCTGACACAGGAGATGGTCCAACACTGTTTTATTGAACTTCCTGATTGCTGTACACAGTCTGCTGTGAGTTGACACTCTATCATTCTAACTGATAACCTCCTACTGGCTTGACCAGACTAACTCTCTACCTCATGGTGATAGTGCTCACTGACTTGTGCACTCTTACTATCTCAGTAGCTGTGTCCTGTAGAGAGAGGCAGAGTCTTAATGCCCTGTGTGCTTTCTAGTGGTGGTGTTCCGTCTGGTGACCCAGTCTGTGGGTTCCGTGATCTTTGAGATGATGCCCTGGTCTTGGAGCTCTCGTAGCTGCGTTTTCAGACGATCCTTAAGAGGAGCCGGCACCCGGTGTGGTGCATGGATGACTGGGGTGGCATTCGTCTTGAGCAATATCTTGTAGCGATATGGGAGCATGCCCATCCCATCAAACACACTGTGGTATTGTGTGAGAATGTCTTCTATCTCAGCCTGGAAATTCGCATTGGGTGAGGCCGTCGCCGGTGTCGAGGATATGGCATGAACTCGCTGTACCAGATTTAGGAGTTTGCATGCGCGAGCACCGAGCAGGGGTGCCTTGTCAGGCCGGACGATCTTGAATCTCAACCTCGCCTTGAGATTGGACACCTAGCTGACACGGCCCACTGGCAGCTATGGCATTACCATTGTAGTCAAGGAGCTGGCAGGCTGGTGGAAGAATGCTAGGTTGGTGTCGGATGCTGTCGATGTCCGACTGTGATATGAGGTTCGCAGACGCGCCAGTGTCCAATTTAAATCGGATGCGAGACTGGTTTACCGTGATGACGGCACACCACTCATCGTCAGGATCGACACTGAGGATCGAAAGGCGGTTGGCAGGCACGGTAGAGACCAACTCGCATGTGGTGATGATGCCCACCCGATATGAAGACTCGAGGCAGTCAGCATCTGGGTCCGTTGGGCTGTCTGGATCAGAATCCTGCATGCCTTGTTGTACGCAGTGGACACGTCTGCGCTGCAGCTGGGATCGCTGGCTGTTGTTCGGTGGAGCGGACCTGCAGAAGGCCGCGTAGTGGCCAAGCTTTCCACACTGTAGACATCGCCTGCCTTTGGCTGGACATTGCCGCTTTAAATAGGCGGAGCCACAATTTGGACACGTCATGATGCTGACATCAGCACGTTCTGTGCGCCATCGTGCATGCGCAGTGCGGTCGGCCGATGTTCGCGCATGTGCCTCAGGGTCTTCGGCCTCATCGTCCACCCGGTCATGGCGCGCATGCGTGGGGACCCGAGAAAAGCGAGCAGAACGGCCACTCTCCTCGATGCTCAGGCCCTGCATTTTCGCTATGGCCTGCACCCTTTCTGCCTCGTGGGAGGCCAGTTTTGCAGTTTCTGCTGCCCTGTTGCAGGAGTAGCGATTTCTGGCATGCTCATGGACAACGCAGGTTTCAATGGCGATAGAGAGGGTCAACTGTTTGATTTTGAGGAGCTGCTGCCGAAGGGAGTCGGAGTGGACCCCGAAAACGATCTGATCCCGGATCATGGAATCAGTCGTCGAGTCATAATTACATGACTGCGCTAGGATGCGGAGATGGGTCAAGAAGGACTGAAAAGGTTCATCCTTACCCTGAAGCCTCTGTTGGAAGATGTACCGTTCAAAGCTCTCATTCACCTCAATGTCGCAGTGGCTGTCGGATTTCAGCAGAACTGTCTTGCACTTTGTCTTGTCTTCGCCATCGGCAAATGTAAGCGAGTTATAGATGTGGATGGCGTGATCCCCCGCAATCGACAGGAACAGCGCGATCTTTCTGGCATCCGATGCTGCCTCGCGGTCGGAGGCCTCGATGTACAGGAGGAACTTTTGTTTGAAGACTTTCCAGTTGGCGCCGAGGTTGCCGGAGATCCGGAGTTGCGAAGGAGGCTGGATCCTTTCTATGCCGCTGAATGGCTGCTTGCTGGTCGTTGCAGATGCACTCGAGGTAGGTTCGTTAGGATTAATAGCACTCTGGTACCATGATGTGTTAAGTAAGTTGGTTCAACGTTGACTGCAACTGGATGCAGTGAAACTAGAAACAGGCTTCTGACACAGGAGATGGCCCAACACTGTTTTATTGAACTTCCTGATTGCTGTACATAGTCTGCTGTGAGTTGACACTCTATCAATCTAACTGATAACCTCCTACTGGCTTGACCAGACTAACTCTCTACCTCATGGTGATAGTGCTCACTGGCTTGTGCACTCTTACTATCTCAGTAGCTGTGTCCTGTAGAGAGAGGCAGAGTCTTAATGCCCTGTGTGCTTTCTAGTGGTGGTGTCCTGTCTGGTGATTGGTTGTTATGTGTCGTGTGTGTTCATTGGTTATCCTGTGTGTCAACAATCTCTGCCTGTTTGCATCTCATTATATACATGAGTGGATATTATGACAGCATCTGCCACGGTATTCCAGCAGCATCAGTCCTAATGTGGCCTTGCAAGGGAAGGTGAGTGATGGCTGCTTCATTTGAAGTCCTGAGGAGTACACTAGTCCCTTGAAACGGGACTGGGCCTTAGAGAACCTCCAAGGCTCGCTTCACGGAGTTGGCGCATCAATTAAAACTGACCTTGAACTCCCTCCAGCCCCCCCCCCCCCCCCCCCCCGCCCCCCACCCCCCCACCAAAGGTATCAGGGGCTCTCCCCGTACCACACAATTATCGTGGGCTCTTCTCCCCCCCCCCCCCCAAACAGTCCCGTCCCCCTGCTGCCTCTGCCACTGCACAATGATCTGTGGCTCTCCCCCACCCTCACAACCACTGCAGCAGTGCACAATGCTACGTTGGTGAGGTTTGTATATTCAGGAAGGGGGGAAGCTTAGGACGTGTAGGTTCTTGAATAATTTAAATCCATTAAAATGTATTTAATTGCGGTTCCCGCCCTTTGTGGGCAGGAACCTCGCTACGTCAGATCTCGCTGGCGAGAATCTCTTTCCCCGACTCTGGCGAGAATTTGCACCCACGTTGCCATTTCGCTGATGGTGAATGCAGGTGCAAAATCGCCCCTGTGTCAACCCAGGCAGGAAAGGCAAGCTGAAGCCTGTTGGCTGCACTGCCAGCTTTTCCAGTCATATGTTTTGACACATAGTCAAATAAATTCAAGGAGGTGGGTCCCACGACGTCACGCTGGTGGGGCAGGCTCATTCAGAACCTGCTAGCAACCTCTGCCCTTGACCGATCGGGGTTCCATTTTTAAGGGGCACCCCACATGGGAAAAAAAGAACAGAGGGACACCAATGCAGAAACCCCCCCACTCCACAACAGAGGAACCGCCTCCCCCATCATAGACTCCACCCCCTCCCCATCCCACCCCGGGCTTGAAACCCACCGAACCTCCCCCACGGTAAAACGTTGGCACTGTCCCCTGGACCTGTCCATGCCTGGGTGCTGCCCAGGCATGTCTCTCTCCACCTGGGGGTTGTACTCAGGTGTGTGCCCCCAGCGGGTTCTGTTTGCCTCACAGCGTCAGGAATCATGGTTCAATTCCGGCCTCGGGTGGCTGGCTGTGTGGAGTTTGCACATTCTGCCCGTGCCTGCGTGGGTTTCCTCCGGGTGCTCCGGTTTCCTTCCACAATCCAAAGATCTGCTTGTTTAGGTGGATTGCCATGCTAAATTGCCCGTAGTTTCCAAAGGTTACGTTAGGTGGGGTTACCGGGTTACAGGAATTGGGTGAGGATTGGGCCTAGGTAGGGTGCTCTTTCACGGGTTGGTGCAGACTCGATGGGCCAAATGGCCTCCTTCTGCACTGTGAGATTCCATGATTCTATGATAGGAATAAAACCAGCAGGAAGGAGAAATAGAAGCAAGTGAATATAGAATGGCATTTTGACCATTTACCTTTACCCCCCACCGCCCCTAACCCTATCTGCCTTCTTGAAAGCATCGAGCCAATCCAAAACAATTTGAACTAAGTTGGGCCAAATTTTGTGATTTGGTAATTCTTAAAAAAGATCTGCTCCAAATGAGGTTTGGAATTCACTCTGGAAACTGATCCCCGAGAATGTGTTAATAACTACCTGTGTTTACATGTCACAGTAACATTATGCCAAAGTATTTTTAAAATTACATGCAATGAAACCTGTCGAAGAAGTCTTCCTGTTCGCATAATTTTACTATCTGTCAACATTTAATAATTTTTTTCTTGAAAAGCCAGGATGAGTGGTGCAATATTGAAATAACATTTCAGCAATAATACTGAAGACTTCTTCAGCAAAAACTAATTGGGCAATGAAGAAAATTACCCAACTATCTCCTGTCCACAAAAGTCCGGTCAATTACCACCCCATCAGCCTACTCTCAATCATCAGGAAAGGCCTTGTTGACAGTGTTATCAAGTGGTACTCACTCAGCAATAACCTGCTCACTGATGCTCAGTTTGGGTTTTGCCAGGGCCACTCAGCTCAATATAACCTTAGCCCAAACATGGACAGAGCTGAATGTAAGAGGTGAGAGTGACTGGCCTTGACATCAAGGCAGCATTTGACTGAGTGTGTCATCAAGGAGCCCAGCAAAGCTGGAGTCAATTAGAACCTGGGAAAAACTCTCCATTGGTTGGAGTCATACTGAGTACAAAGGAAGTTGGTTGTGATTGTTAGAGGTCATTCAGATCAGTTCCAGGACATCACTGCAGGGGTTCCTCAGGGTAGTGTCCTAGGCCCAATCATCTTCAGCTGCTTCATCAATGACCTTCCCTCCATCATAAGATCAGAAATGCGGATGTTTGCAGATGACTGCAGTTCAGCACCATTCGCAACTCCTCAGACACTGGAGCAGTCCATGTCCATTTGCAGCAAGACCTGAACAATATTCAGGCTTGGGCTGATAAGTGACAAGTAGCATTCACACCACACAAGTGATAGGTAATGATCATCTCCAACAAGAGAGAATCTAACCATCTCTTCCTGGCGTTCAGTGGCATTACCATCAATTAATCCCTCACTGTCAATATCCTGGGGGTTACCATTCACCTGAAACTGAACTAGACTAGCCATATAAATACTGTTGCTACAAGAACAAGTCAGAGGCTGGGATTCTGCAGCAAGTAACTTGCCCCCTGACTCCCTAAAGCTTGTCTACAAGGCACAAGTCAGGAGTGTGATGAAATATCCTCCATTGCCTGGATGACTGCAGCTCCAACACTCAAGAAGCTCGGCACCATCCAGGACAAAGCACCCGCTTGTTTGGCACCCCATCCACACCTTCAACATCCCCTCCCTCCACCACCGATGCACAGTGGAAATAATGTATACTATCTACAAGATGTACTGCAGCAACTTACCAAGGATCCATTGATAGCACCTTCCAAACCCACAACCTCTATCTTCAGAAGGACCTGGGAAGCAGATGCCCTTAGGAACACCGCTGTCATGTTAGGTACACTGGTCTAACACTGGCTGCAACTGGATGCAGCTTAGATTAGAAAGATACTCCAGACCTTGAAGTTAGTTCAATCAGGTTTATTGAACTAATAGCACAGTTAGCACAGTTCTCTTGTGAGTTCAACTCTCTGCTAACTTAAGTGTGGTTACTCTGTCTAACTAAACCAGACTAGCTCTTAGCCACGTGGTGGAGGTGTGAGATTGTAACAACACCCTTGACTGACTCTCTAGATGTTCATCAGTGGAAAGAGGTGGAGTGTGAGTGCCTTGTGTCTTTTATAGTCAGATCCCACCCCTGAGTGTCCTGCCTGCTTATTGGTCATGTCCTGTTCTCTGTGTCCATTAGCTGCTTGTCTGTATATCATTATGTGTGTGTCTGCATATCATGACAACTGCCACCTACAAGTTCCCCTCCAAACCACGTGCCATCCTGACTTAGAACTCTGGGCGTGATTCAACGGCCTTGTTGCACACAATTTGGTGTTGGGGCGAGGCCGTTGAATCTTGCGAGACGCCTCTTGCAATATTTGCGATGCTCGAAATGTCTCACAAGATTCAACACTGGGCATGATCCAAATCTGAATATTTAAATGAGAACAATTTCTAATTTATTATTCCTGTCTCATTATACAGGTCCAGATCTTGGATAGCTAACTGCCTCGTGGGTTCTATTACATACTGTTCGAGGAAACTATCGCGGAACCATTCTATGAACTCCTCCTCAAGGCTGCTCTGACTGACCTGGCATGGCCAATCGACATGTAGATTAAAATCCCCCATGGTAATTGCTGTATCATTTTTACATGCATCAGTTTTTTCTTTGTTAATTGCCCGTGTGGGTATTATTTGGTGGCATATAGACTGCCTATCAGTGACTTTTTCTCCTTAATATTTCTAATTTCCACCCAAATGGATTCAACCTATTTATCCATAGAACCTATATCATCTCTCTCTATACCGCCCTGATGTCATCCTTAAATATCAGTGCTATACCACCTCTCTTACCTTCCTGTCTGTCCTTCCAAATAGTCTGATACCCCTGGATATTTAACTCCCAGTCATGACCACCCTGCAATCATGGGCGGGATTCTCCAACCCCCCGCCGGGTCGGAGAATCACCGGGGGTCGGCGTGAATCCCACCCCCGCCGGCTGCCGAATTCTCCGGACCGCAAAAAATCACGCTGACGCGAATCGCGCTGCCCGCCTCGGAGAATGGCGAGGGCCGGCGCAATGCTATGGGCCCCGGGGCTGCCCGAATTCTCCCGGCCGGATGGCCGAATCCCGTCGGCGAGACCATGGGTCACGTCGGCGTAACTTCAACCACCTATTTAACGGCGTCATCCAGTTGTGATGGTTGACGCCGGCCAGCGCGGAGGTAGGTCTCGGCGTAGGGTGGCCGCAGGAGAAGTGACGGCGCGGCCGCTTTTGGTGGGGAGGGTGTGTGTGTGGGTGGAGTGGGGGGGGTGTGGAGTAAGGGGTGTGTGGAGTGGGGGGGTGGAGTGGGGGGGTGGAGTAAGGGGTGTGTGGAGTGGGGGGGTGGAGTGGGTGTGTGTGTGTGGAGTGGGGGGGAAGTGGGGAGTGGGGGGGTGGAGTAAGGGGTGTGTGGAGTGGGGGGGTGGAGTGGGGGGGTGGAGTGGGGGGGGTGGAGTGGGGGTGTGTGGAGTGGGGGGGGTTGTGGAGTGGGGGAGGGGAGTGGAGTGGGGTGTGTGTGTGGATTGGGGAGGGTGTGGAGTGGGGGTGTGGAGTGGGGGGGTGGAGTGGGGTGTGTGGAGTGGGGGTGTGTGGAGTGAGGGAGGGGTGTGGAGTGGGGGTGTGGGGGTGGAGTGGGGGGGGGGTGTGTGGAGTGGGTGTGTGGCGTGGGGTGGGAATGGGGGTGTGGAGTGGGGATGGTGTGGAGTGGGGGGGTGGAGTGGGAGGGGTGGAGGGGGGTGGGTGGAGTGGGGGGGTGCAGTGGGGGTATGTGGAGTGGGGGTGTGTGGAGTGGGGGGTGGAGTGGGGGGGAGTGGAGTGGGGGTGTGTGGAGTGGGGGGTGTGTGTGGAGTTGGGGAGGGGTGTGGAGTGGAGGGTGTGTGTGGAGTGGAGAGGGTGTGTGGAGTGCCGGGGAGGGGACGAGTGCCGGGGAGGAGAGGGCCAGTGCTGGGGAGTGGGGGCGAGTGCCGGGGAGGGGGGCGAGTGCCGGGGGTTGGGGGGGGGGGGGGGGGGGCGAGTGCCGGGAAGGAGAGGGCGAGTGGTGGGGAAATTAAAGTAGGCTTCAAATGAAGTTACTGTGAAAAGCCCCTAGTCGCCACATTCCGGCGCCTGCTCGGGAGGCTGGAACGGGAATTGAACCGTGCTGCTGGCCTGTCTTGGTCTGCTTTCAAGGGGGAGAGGGCGATTGCCGGGGAGGGGTGGGTTTGGGGAGGCTGTCCGCCAGGCCAGGTGCCAGCTTCCAACAGTCGTGCCGATACAGCCCATGGCACCTGGCTGTGGGGGGGGGGGGGGGGGGGGGGGTGGGGGGGGGGGGGGGAGTGTGTACGGGCAATGATAACATGTCGTCTATCTCCCCCACCCCCCACCCCTTGTAGGCCGTTGTGTTTGGTGATCACCCAGCGATGTTGGCCGCCGTCGCGGGCGCTGCACTTCTACGTGTTGCCCTGGGGGTGCTGGAGCAGGAGAGGAGCGTGCTGCAGGGAGGCACGACAGGACGAGGAGGAGGAGGAGGAGGTGGTGGTGCCACAGCGACCGAGACCAGGATGCCCATGGTCCAGGGGACGATCGATGGGATGCACGTCGCCGTGCGGGCCACCTGCGGATAACAGGGCCGTGTTCACAAATAGGAAGGGGACCTATTCCATGAACATACAGGTGGTCTGCGACCACCGCATGAGGATCCTGCACGTCTGCGCCCGGGACCAGGGCAGTGTTCATGACCCATTCGTATTGCCGCAATCTTTCATCCCCACCATATTCGAGGGACGCCCCCCCAACCCCCCCGGCTGAGAGGCTGATTGCTGGGCGACAGGGGTTACCCGTTGCGGACGTGACTGATGACGCCTATACGGAGGCCACAGACTGACGCGGAGAACTGCTACAACGATGCCCATGCAGCCACCAGGGGTGTGGTCGAGAGGTGCTTTGGGCTGCTGAAGATGCGCTTCAGGTACCTGGACCTCTCTGGGGGCGCCCTCCAGTACCCGTCAGATAGGGTCGGCCGCAACGTTGTGGTGTGCCGCGTCCTGCACAACATGGCCCAGCAGAGGGGCGATGTGCTGCAGGCAGAGGAGGGGGAAGGGGAGGAGCAGCAAGACGAGGCGCAGACCTCCCCAGATGATGAGGATGGGGGCAATGGTCAGGACAGACGGGCTGGACATGGACGGGAGGCTGCCCACCGTTACCGGCTGGGCCAGCGGGCACGGGACAGGCTGAAAGCCTCCCGGTTCACGAGCTAGAGGAGGCGTGGGAATCGTCGAGTATGGGCACAGACTGCACACCATAGCACCAGCCGAACACCCGCACCCCACCCACCCACCCACCACCAACCACCCTCACCCCCCCCCCACCCACCCACCCACCACCAACCACCCTCACCCCATCTGCATGCATACCACCCCTCCATTGCAGATCCACCTGTGGCACACTGGGCCGGGCTCCCACGGTCGCCGGTGGAAGCGTGTCTATTGGAGGCCATGGAGGATGATGACAACCTGCTCTGCGATGATCTCCGGGCTCTACATCATTGGACAATATCTGACCCATGGCGACAGTACCACCATCCACCCGGACCGTCCCTGCATGCGGCCGTGACACTGCAGCGCACGGTCCCGTCGTCTGCCCGGGTGGATGGCGAGGGCGACCCAGGGGGAGAGGGGGGCACACTCACCTGAGGCTGACGTTCTATCACCCCTCACCCACCCACTGGCACTCACCTCACACCACACCCCCGCACGCATCGGACAGAGCACAAAGGCAGCCTCTGTAGGTATGAAAGTGATTTTAATAACAAACAGTTCATACACCTGCCCTAGCCCCTATAACTAATCTGTGCCCTGCACCCGTGCCAACTTACTCAGTGTCTAATTGTTTGGCCTTACGGGCCCTTTGACTACGTCTACGTGGTTCCCAAGATGGTACAGCAGAACTGGAGGTGGACTCCTGTGATTCCTGCCCTGTGACTCGGGATCCCTTTGGTGGCTGTTTCCTGCGGCGGCCCGGCCTAGATGGGCCAGGTGCGGCTCGGGCGATTGGGATGGCGGGCTGCTAGCCTGTCCTTTCCGTTGCCCACCAGATGCACCTGGGACGGAAGGGGGGGAGTCCGAGGTGTCGCGGTGTTCCGGGACCACCCCGACAAGGGGACCCGGAACAGGCTTCAGCACCTCCTCCTCCCTCGGGATGCCCGATGGCCCCCGGGCCTCTACATGGGTCGGTGATGCGAACGGACTGGCCATCCGACATCCCCCCGACACCTGGCGCTGCCAGTCCTGGAGGTCCGCCCTGGTATCAACAAGGGTCTGCAAGTTTGCAGCCATGGAGCTCAGGAAGTTGGCCATCACTGACTGTGTCTGGGTGACGCCGGCCAGCACCTGGGTAATGGCGCCGATGCCCTCAGCGATGGCCTGCTGAGACTGGGCCACTGCCTGCAGAGACTGGGCCAAGGCGTTGAGCGCCTCTGCGATCTGCTGCTGGCTCTGGCTCATGGCTTCCTGTGAGAGAGCAGCCATGTCCTGGGCCACGGACGCTGCCTGCATGGAAAGCCCCAGGCCTTGCATACTGCGACCCATGTCTGACACCGTCACCCCCATTGCCTCCACCGCGGACTCGGCCTGGATGGCACTTATGACCGGCACTACTCCCTGCTCCTGCACGCGTTGGACTCCTCCACCTTCGTCTGCAGCTGCCGCAAGCCGGCCGTCACCCCCTTCGATCGGCCCTTGGTCCGTGACTGCATCGGGTCTATGGGTGGGTGTGGTAACTCCAGGAATCCGGGACCCATCTGGGCGGCAGATGGTTGCTCGCGCCGGGATGCTCTCCGAGTGCCCGGCCCCTCGACTGCTCCTGCCTCCACCTGCTGTACCGGGACGGCGGTGCTGTGCGCACCAGTGAGTGTCCCAGATGCCTCATCGCTAAAGTGCCCAACCGAGGTGAGTGTCTCTGCGATGGTGGAGGGTGTAGGAGATAGCAGTGGCATAGTGTCGTGCTCCTCATCCGACCCAAAGTCCATAGTCCCCTGGAGTGCTGGTTCTTGTCCATCCGTCCCCTGTGTGTCAGTGTTGTATGCGTCAGTGTCCTGTGCGTCAGTGTCCTGGGTAGGTGTGTCCTGGGTAGGTGTGTCCTGTGTAGGTGTGTCCTGGGTAGGTGTGTCCTGCGTAGGTGTGTCCTGGGTCGGCTGTGACGGGGGCCTGTGCCTGTGGCTGCCCCCCTCATCGCTGGGTCTGGCCCGCCGGTGTCATCGCACTCGCACAAGATGGGGCGTCATCTCCCTGGTGCTCCGGGTCTGTCCCTGGCTCGTGTCCGCCCTGGATCGTCCTGGGAGCGTCGTATGCCTGATGGGCCAGGTCTGTCCCTGGCTCGTGGCCGCCCTGGATCGTCCGAGGGGCGTCGGCAACCGCGGGGACGGGTGCGTCGACTTTTGGTCCTGCAATACACAATACAGCATGCATGGTTAGACACGCAGATTCCCCCAGTACATCCCCTCCCCTCATTCCCCCCAGTACACCCCCTCCCCCATTCTCCCCTAATACTACACCCCATTCCCCCCCCAGTACACTCCCTCCCCCCATACCCCCAGTACACCCCCTCCCCCCATGCCCCCCTACCACTACACCCCATTCCCCCAGTACACCCCCGCCCCCCATTCCCCCTCTCCCCCCATTCCCCCCTACCACTACGCCACATTCCTCCCAGTACACCCCCTCCCCTCATTCCCCCCAGTACACCCCCTCCCCCCATTCCCCCACAGTACACCCCCTCCCCCATTCCCCCCCAGTACACCCCCTCCCCTCATTCCCCCCAGTACACCCCATCCCCCCATTCCCCCACAGTACACCCCCTCCCCCCATTCCCCCCTACCACTACACCCCCTCCCCCCATTCCCCCCAGTACACCCCCTCTCCATTCCCCCTACCACTACACCACATTCCCCCCCTGTACACCCCCTCCCCTCATTCCCCCCAGTACACCCCCTCCCCCATTCCCCCCTACCACTACACCCCCTCATCCCAGTCTACCCCTACACCCCTTCACCGTATTCCCCCCACTCCACCTCCTCATCCCATTCCCCCCAGTACACCCCATCCCCCATTCCCCCATGCGACTAAAACCCTCGCCCCATTGCCCCGCTACACCCCGTCACTCCATTTCCCCCCACTCCATCTCCTCATCCCATTTCCCCCCACTCCATCTCCTCACCCCATTGCCCCTCACTCCATCTCCTCACCCCATTGCCCTTCACTCCACCTCCTCACCCCATTGCCCACCAGTACACCCTCTCCCCCCATTCCGCCCGCTACTACACCCGCACACCCCATTTTCCCCCACTACACCCTCTCACCCCATTCTTCCCCCCAGTACACCCCCCATTCCGCCCCACCATGACACCCCTCACCCCATTCCCCCAGTGCACCTCCTTCCCCCATTCCTCCCCAGTACACCCCCTCCCCCATTCCCCCAGTACACCCCCTCCCGCATTCTCCCCACCACTACATCCCCTCCCCCCATTCCCCCCAGTACACCCCCTCACCCCATTCCCCCCCACTCCACCTCCTGACCCCATTACCCCAGTACACCCCCTCCCCTATTCCCCCTAGTACACCCCTTCCCCACATTCCCCCCACCTCTACACCCCTTCACTCCATCCCCCCACTCCACCTCCTCACCCCATCCCCCCAGTACACCCCCTCCCCCCAATCCCCCAGTACACCCCCTCCCCTCATCCCCCCACCACTACACCCCATTCCCCCCAGTACACCCCTCCATTCCCCCCAGTACACCCCTCCTTCCATTCCCCCAGTACATCCCCTCCCCCCATTCCCCCCAGTACATCTCCTCCCCTCATTCCCCCAGTACACCCCCTCTCCCATTCCCCCAGTACACCCCCTCCCCCATTCCCCCCAGCACTACACCCCATTCCACCCAGTACACCCCCACCCCCATTCCCCCAGTACATCCCCTCCCCCATTCCCCCCTACCACTACGCCACATTCCCCCAGTACACCCCCTCCCCTCATTCCGCCCAGTTCACCCCCTCCCCCATTCCCCCAATACACCCCCTCCCCCCATTCCCCTCTACCACTAAACCCCCTCCCCCCATTCCCCCCAGTACACCCCCTCGCCCATTCCCCCCTACCACTACACCACATTCCCCCAGTACACCCCCTCCCCTCATTCCGCCCAGTTCACCCCCTCCCCCATTCCCCCCAGTACACCCCCTCCCCCCATTTCCCTCTACCACTACACCCCCTCCCCCCATTCCCCCCAGTACACCCCCTCCCCTCATTCCCCCAGTACACCCCCTCCCCCATTCCCCCTACCACTACATCCCCTCATCCCAGTCCACCCCTACATCAACTCATCCCATTCCCCCCACTCCAACTCCTCATCCCATTCCCCCCCAGTACACCCCCTCCCCATGCCACTATACCCCTCACCCCATTGCGAAGCTACACCCCGTCACCGCATTCCCCCCCACTCCATCTCCTCACCCCATTGCCCCTCACTCCACCTCCTCACCCCATTGCCCACCAGTACACCCTCTCCCCCCCATTCCCCCCCCCGCTATTACACCCGCTCACCCCATTCTCCCCCCACTACACCCTCTCACCCCATTCTCCCCCCCATTACACCCCCTCACCCCAGTCCGCATGTCTAACGATACATGCTGTATTGTGTGTTGCAGGACCTGCCGCCAATCGTCCCGGCCCATCTGGCGCTCCTCGCCCACAACAAGTGCCAAGTCCAGATGCCCCCAGGGACGCGAACCATGGCGGGGAAGGCAGACGGCAAGGAAAGCCTATCTCCGTCACTGGGACACAGAAATCGGACGCACAGAGGACTGAGACCCAGGACAGTGATGCACAGAGGACGGCCAGACAGATGACGGACAGACCGGACAGTGCCCCTGATGCACCGTCAATTACCAGAAGACGAGAATGGTGGATCAATCGATGCTTTATTGAACAAGATGTTGTGCCTCCTGTAGCAGGAACCAGAATGGCTGCAGCGCCGGAGAGCACACACTTTTATACGCCGCCTGCTGGGCGGAGCCAGCAGGCACGGATTTACCATTGTACCTCCAATATACGGGCAGTGCCGTAATACATATAATATACAGCTAGTGGTGGCTACCACATTCACCCCCTGTTAAAAAGAGTCCGGCAGGGGGGGTGGAAACATTATAAATTAAGTCTGTCGGGGGCCTTGACCCTCCTCTGCGATCGCCTCAGTCCTGGTGATGATGTGGGCGCCGACTTGGTCACCTGCGACTCCGGGAGCGTGTTGTCCTCGTCTTCGTCACCACTGACTGGAACCAGTGGGAGGACAGATCCTGCTGGGGTGGGGCTGCGGTGAGGTTCGCTGGAGGGAGGGTGAGTGGTGCAGGGGTGAATGAGGCAACCGGGGGGGGGGGGCAGTGTCAGGTCGGGGGCCGTGGGTGGGGATCCAGCGGGTGCCAGGTCCCAGAGGGTGACTGTGTCTTGCCGCCCGTCGGGGTGTGCCACCTCGGCGTGCTGCGGGTTTGCATAGAGGTGGACATTTTCGACCAAGGGGTCCGACTTATGGGTCCGCACATGCTTCCGGAGGAGGACGGGTCCAGGAACTGCCAGCCATGTTGGGAGCGAGACCCCGGAGGTGGACTTCCTGGGGAAGGCAAACACACGTTCGTGAGGGGTCTCATTAGTCGCGGTGCAGAGGAGCAATCGGATGGAGTAGAGTGCGTGGGGTAGGACCTCCTGCCAGCAGGAGGCCGGGAGATGTTTAGACCGCAGGGCCAGCAGGACAGCCTTCCAGACCATGCCGTTCTCCCTCTCCACCTGCCCGTTTCCCCGGGGGTTGTAGCTGGTCGTCCTGTTCGAGGCGATGCCCTTGCTGAGCAGGAACTGACGCAGCTCATCGCTCATGAAAGACGATCCCCGATCACTGTGGATATAGGTGGGGAAACCGAACAGGGTGAAGATGCTGTGCAGGGCTTTGATTACTGTGGCAGAAGTCATATCGGGGCGTGAAGACAACATAAAGGCACCCGACCGTTGGTCAGTGAGGAGAGTGAATCTCCTGCCGGCCAGGTAATGCCTCCAATGTCGCACAGCTTCCAGAATGGCTTAGGCCTCCTTTTCGACAGAGGAGTGTCGAATTTCGGAGGCATGGAGTGTGCGGGAAAAGAAGGCCACGGGCCTACCCGCCTGGTTGAGGGTGGCGGCCAGAGCTACGTCCGATGCATCGCTCTCGGCCTGAAAGGGGAGGGACTCGTCGACCGCGTGCATTGTGGCCTTGGCGATGTCCGCCTTGATGCGGTTGAAGGCCTGGCGGGCCTCAGCCGTCAGGGGAAAAAATGTGGACTGAATGAGTGGGCGGGCCTTGTCCGCATAATTAGGGACCCACTGAGTGTAATAGGAGAAAAACCCCAGGCATCGTTTCAGGGCCTTGGGGCAGTGGGGAAGTGGGAGATCCATGAGGGGGCGCATGCGGTCGGGGTCAGGCCCTAGAACTCCATTTTCCATGACATAGCCAAGGATGGCTAAGCGGTTGGTGCGGAACACGCATTTCTCCTTATTGTATGTGGGATTAAGGAGTTTAGCGGTATGGAGGAATTTTTGGAGGTTTGCGTCGTGGTCCTGCTGATCGTGGTCGCAGATGGTGACGTTATTTAAATACGGGAAGGTGAACCGCAGTCCGCGCCAGTCAACCATTCGGTCCATCTCACGTTGGAAGACCGAGACCCCGTTAGTGACGCCGAAAGGAACCCTAAGGAAGTGATAGACGCGGCCACCTGCTTCGAACACAGTGTATTGGCGGTCCTCCTTGTGGATGGGGAGCTAGTGGTAGGCGGACTTAAAGTCCACTGCGGAAAACACTCGATACTGCGCAATCTGATTGACCATGTCAGATATGTGTGGGAGGGGGTACGCGTTGAGCTGCGTGTACCGATTGATGGTCTGACTGTAGTCAATGACCATCCTCTGCTTCTCCCCAGTCTTCACTACCACTAATTGAGCTTTCCAGGGGCTGTTGCTGGCCTCGATGGCCCCTTCCCGCAGAAGCCGTTGGACCTCCGACCTGATGAAGGTCCTATCCTGGGCACTGTACCGTCTGCTTCTAGTGGCGATGGGTTTGCAGTCCAGGGTGGGGTTCACAAACAGGGAAGGTGGATTGACCTTAAGGGTCGTGAGGCCGCAGACTGTGAGGGGTAGGGGTCCGCCGAATTTTAAAGTTAGGCTTTGGAGATGGCACTGAAAATCCAGGACGAGTAACAGGGCAGCTCAGAGGTGGGGGAGGACGTAGAGCCGGAAGTTGCTGAACTCTACGCCCTGGATGGTGAGGGTCGCGATGCAGTACCCCTGGATTTCAACGGAATGGGATCCAGAGGCCAGGGAGATTTTCTGGGTTGCGGGGTGTACCGGGAGGGAGCAGCACCTTACCGTAGTGGGGTGGATGAAGCTCTCGGTGCTCCCGGATCCGGTCAAAGACGCAGGTCGTCTCGTGCCCATTGATCTTCACCGTCGTCGCCGCGGTCGCGATGTTGCGGGTCTGGGACTGGTCCAGGATGATAGAGGCGAGCTGCGGAAGATGCTGGAAGTCCCGGGCTGGTCAGCGGTGGCAGAGGTAGTGGTAGGCAATGAACGGCCAGACAAGCAAGGGTCCTGAGGCGCAATCCAAAATGGCGCCGAAGATGGCGGCGCCCACGGGGTGCACATGGCGGGCGGCATCAAAGATGGCAGTGCCCACGGGCCGCACGCGGCTTGCGAAAGGGAAAATGGCGCCGCCCCCCGGGTCGCATGTGGGGGGTATAGGAACGCCGGGCCTGGAAACAGTGGCGACCGACCGGGCCTGGCAAACCAAAATGAAGTGTCCTTTCTTCCCACACCCATTGCAGGTCACGGTCCGCGCCGGGCAGCGCTGCCTGGAGTGTTTGTTTTGTCCACAAAAATAACACTTGGGCCCCCCCAGAGTTGGCTGGCTGTCGCGCGGCGCAGGCTTGCGGTGAACTGGAGTCGGCAGCTGGTGGGGCCCACAATGCCCACGAGGGTGCCGCACGGTCGGGGGTATAGGACTGAACGTTATGGGGGCGAGGGAGCCTGGAAACTGTTCAGATACCCCAGTATTTGATGGCAAGACATCATTGTAGTTTATCTTTTGCATTTCCCACCTGGCAGCCAGCCAAATTGACAAGCTGGCCAGCTGCTGGGTAGGAAAATCAGTAACAGGAGGCCAAAGCCATGGCCAAGCCCCAGCAATTGAGAGGGAGATGGATGCGATTGGCCATAATCGGCACAATGGAGAAAGAGGCATTGTGGCTTGGGGAAGGGAGACCAGCAGTTGGGGCAGGTGGGAATGAGAGGCCATGGTCGTTGATGGTGGAGGACGTTGGCAATACTCCTTGTTGGCGGCACGGTGGCACAGTGGTTAGCACTGCTGTCTCGCAGCATCAGAGACCCGGGTTCGATTCTGACATCAGGTGTCTGTGTGGAGTTTGTCGGTTCTACCCGTGGTCTGCGTGGTTTTCCTCCGGGTGCTCCGGTTTCCTCCTACAAGCCAAAGGTGTGCAGGTTAGGTGGATTGGTTATGCTAAATTGCCCCAGGTGGGGTTACGGGGATGGGGGGAGTAGCGTTGGGCCTAAGTAGGGTGTTCGTTCGGAGGATCGGTGCAGATTCAATGGGCCGAATGGCCTCCTTCTGCAGTGTAGGGATTCTATGAACTCCAGCTCCTGCTGACCCACAAAGAGAGCTGGAAAAGACAGTTAACTGTGTGGAGTGGCAGCACCCGCCCCCTTTTTACTACTGAGTTTCCTGATCCCTGTGATACCCGTATAGCAACTGGGATATAAATTGTTCTCCCAGTTACAAAGGGAACCTTGTTTAAGTATGTTAATGAAGTTTCCCATCCGACTTGGCAGAGCCCACAGGCATACAAATGGCAGCGGGGACACGTCCCCCATTTTAAAATTTAAGTCTTTGACCCTCTCCTGTCCATTGTGGGGTGGATGTTAATAACTAGGCCCATGACTCAGATGTCACATTTTCCATGCTTCAGATGCACTGATTTATTGGCTAAAACAAATATGCATTTTCAAAACTTTCAGCTGCAGGTATCTCTGAATGTGCAAGTTTCTCAGTGAGATCCAATAACTTGTCAAATAAATCCTTGTTATCTCTTTCTGCGAAAGGCAGTGGATGGAATTTTTCTAATTGCAGTCAGTTGTGCAGCAGTGACACCCTCACCCAATAAGAGAATGATTTTGATAGGACTCAGCATAAGATAATCTTACGTTTCTTTTATGATATTTGTCTGTGATTTAAAAATGGAATATTTTATAGAAGTTCTGCAAACTTGAAAATGAAGTAACACTGCTGTGGTAGTCACCACTAACTGTATTAGATGTATATTAGATATAGTACGGTAAGACTCCTGTATTAGAGGTACATGGGTAAATCCCTGCCTGCTGGCTCCGCCCAGTAGGCGGCGTATAAATGTGTGTGCTCGCCGGGGCTGCTCCCATTCTGGGAGCAGCTACAGGAGGCACAGCATCTTTGCTCAATAAAGCCTTGATTATTCACTACTCTCGTCTTTGTAGTAATTGATAGTGCATCAATTTATTGAACAAAGATTTTAAAATGATGGGACTTTGCATCAAGCCTGATCGCCTACAGCTGAACCCTCAAGCAGCCAACGCTACATCCACTTTTGGCCACTGGCTAGCCTGCTTCGAAAGCTACCTCCGAACATCTGATGAAGAACCTTCAGACGCACAGAAGCTCCAGGTCCATTATTCACGGGTGAGCCCTGACATTTTTCCTCTCATCCGGGATGCGCCCACTTACTCTGAAGCAATGGAGCTCCTGAAAGGACATTATGTTCAGCTGGTCAACAAACTATACGCCAGGCACCTCCTCTCCATGAGACAGCAACTCCCCGGTGAGTCCCTAGATGATTTCTAGCGTGCCCTGGACATTCTGGCGAGGAACTGTGACTGCCAGGCAGTTTCGGCAGTCGAGCATACAGAACTTTTAATCAGAGACGCTTTTGTTACGGGCATGGGGTCGGCGTACATCCGCCAGCGCCTATTGGAGGGGGGCACGCTTGATCTTGCAGGAACCAGGCAGCTCGCGAACTCGTTAACAGTGGCCTCCTGTAACGTTCAGTCGTACGCCCCCGACCGCACGGCACCCTCATGGGCATCATGGGCCCCACCAGCTACCGACCCCAGCCCACCGCAAGCCTGCGCCGCCCGGCAGCCAGCCAACCCCGGGGGGCCCAAAGACTACTTCTGCGGGCAGAACAAACACCCCCGGCAGCGCTGCCCGGCGCGGAGCGCAACCTGCAATGGATGCGGAAAGATGAGACATTTTGCTGCTGTGTGCCAGGCCCGGTCGGTCGCCGCTGTTTCTAGGCCCAGCGTTCCTACACGCCCCACATGCAGCCCGTGGGTGCCGCTATCTTCTTCTCCGCAGGCCACGTGCAGCCCGTGGGCGCCGCCATCTTTAATGCCGCTCGCCATGTGCGCCCGGTGGGCGCCGCCATCTTAGGCGCCATTTTGGAGGGCGCCTCAGGACCCCTGCTCGTCGGGAAGCTCACCTGGATGCTCATCGCCTGCCTCCACGTTTGACCAGCCCGGGGCTTCCCAGCATCAGCCACAGCTCGCCTCGGTCACCCTCGACCAGTCCCAGCCCCACAACCTCGCAACCGCAACGATGACAGTGAAAGTCGATGGGCACAAGACGTCCTGCCTTTTTGCCTCCGGTAGCACAGATAGCTTCATCCACCCCGCTACGGTAAGGCGCTGCTCCCTCGTGGTACACCACGTTACCCAGAGAATCTCCCCGGCCTCCGGATCCCATTCTGTGGAAATCCAGGGGTACTGCATCGCGACCCTCACCGTCCAGGGTGTTGAGTTTAGCCACTTCCGGCTCTACGTCCTCCCCTACCTCTGCGCTGCCCTGTTACTCGGCCTGGACTTTCAGTGCAACCTCCAAAGCTTAACTTTAAAATTCGGCGGACTCCAACATACGGACTTCATCGTATGCGGCCTCACGACCCTTACGATCGATCCACCTTCCTTGTTTGCAAACCTCACCCCGAATTGCAAACCCGTCGCCACCAGGACAGTGCCCAGGACAGGACCTTCATCAGGTCGGAGGTCCAGCGGCTTCTGTGGGAAGGCATCATTGAGGCCAGCAACAGTCCCTGGAGAGCCCAAGTGGTAGTAGTAAAGACTGGGGAGAAACACAGGATGGTCATTGACTACACTCAGACCATCAATCGGTACACGCAGCTCGACACGTACCCCCTCCCACGCATATCTGCAGTCCGCCTAACACCAGCTCACCATCAACAAGGAGGACCGCCAATACACTGCGTTCGAAGCAGATGGCCGCCTTTAACACTTCCTTAGGGTTCCCTTTGGGGTCACTACCGGGGTCTCGGTCTTCCAACGTGAGATGGACCGAATGGTTGACCGGTACGGACTGCAGGCCACCCTCCCGTACCTAGACAACGTCACCATCTGTGGCCACGATCAACAGGACTACGACGCTAACCTTCTCAAATTTCTCTACACTGCCAAACTCCTTAATCTCACGTACAAAAAGGAGAAGTTCATGTTCCACACGTACCGCTTAGCCATCCTTGGCTATGTTGTGGAAAATGGAGTTCTAGGGCCCGACCCCGACCGCATGCGCCCCCTCATAGAACTCCCCCTCCCCCACTGCCCCAAAGCCCTGAAACGATGCCTGGGGTTCTTCTCCTATTATGCCCAGTGGGTCCGAACTTTGCGGACAAGGCCCACACACTCATTCAATCCGCAGTCTTTCCCCTGACGGCTGAGGCCCACCAGGCCTTTAACTGCATCAAGGCCGACATCACAAGGCCACGATGCACGCGGTCGACGAGACCCTCCCCTTTCAGGTCAAGAGCGATGCATCGGACGTAGCTCTGGCCATCACCCTCAACCAGGCAGGCAGGCCCGTGGCATTCTTTTCCCGCACCCTCCATGCCTCCGAAATTCGGCACTCCTCTGTCGAAAAGGAGGCCCAAGCCATTGTGGAAGCTGTGCGTCATTGGAGGCATTACCTGGCCAGCAGGAGATTCACTCTCCTCACTGACCAACGGTCGGTTGCCTTCATGTTCAATAATACACAGCGGGGCAAGATCAAAAATGACAAGATCTTGAGGTGGAGGATCGAGCTCTCCACCTGCAATTATGAGATTTTGTATCTCCCCGGGAAGCTCAACGAGTCCCCCGATGCCCTATCCCGAGGTACATGTGCCAGCGCACAAGTGGGCCGACTCCGGGCTCTACACGATAGCCTCTGTCACCCGGGGTGTGGTAATACCAGGTATTGCAGTACCTGAGAGGTGGATGACCATTGGCTAGACCCAGAAGTCTACCATTGGCTAATATACATAGCTCCGCCCAGAGAGGCGGAGTATAAGAACCAATGCCGTCCCAGCAGCCTTCACTTTCTGTATCGAAGCTGCTGGGAACAGTTCTAGCTGATTAAAGCCTATTAGTTTTGACTCACCTTGTCGCGAGAGTAATTGATTGCACATCAATTTAATCAGCTATAAGGAGGGAGGCGCGAGGAGGGAGGGAGGCGAGGAGGGAGGGAGGCGAGGAGGGAGGGAGGCGAGGAGGGAGGGAGGCGAGGAGGGAGGGAGAGAGGCGAGGAGGGAGGGAAAGAGGCGAGGAGGGAGGGAGAGAGGCGAGGAGGGAGGGAGAGGCGAGGAGGGAGGGAGAGAGGCGAGGAGGGAGAGAGGCGAGGAGGGAGGGAGGGGGAGAGATGAGGAGGGAGGGAGAGAGGTGAGGAGGGAGGGAGGGAGAGAGGCAAGGAGGGAGGGAGGGAGAGAGGCGAGGAGGGAGAGAGGCGAGGAGGGAGGGAGGCGAGGAGGGAGGGAGGGATGCGAGGAGGGAGGGAGGTGAGGAGGGAGGGAGAGAGGCGAGGAGGGAGGGAAAGAGGCGAGGAGGGAGGGAGAGAGGCGAGGAGGGAGGGAGAGGCGAGGAGGGAGGGAGAGAGGCGAGGAGGGAGAGAGGCGAGGAGGGAGGGAGGGGGAGAGATGAGGAGGGAGGGAGAGAGGTGAGGAGGGAGGGAGGGAGAGAGGCAAGGAGGGAGGGAGGGAGAGAGGCGAGGAGGGAGAGAGGCGAGGAGGGAGAGAGGTGAGAAAAGAAAAAAAAAAAGAAAAAAATTTAATCAGCTATTACTTCAGTTGAAAGGATGGATCTCCGCATCAAGCCGGAGTGCCTTCAGCTCAGCCCCCTCGCAGAGAACTCCGCTGCTATCTTCAAGCATTGGCTGGCGTGTTTTACTTCGACACGGCCGCCGACACCCCCACGGAAAGGCAGAAAATGCACCTTCCACGCTCGCGGGTCCGCCCTGGGATCTACCCTCTGATCGAGGAGGCGGTGAACTATGATGCAGCTGTCGAACTGCTAGAAGGACATTACATCCGTCCTGTGAACCAGGTCTACGCCCGTCACTTGCTGGCAACTAGAAGGCAAAGCCCTGAAGAAACACTGGAGGACATCTATCGGGCACTGCTAGTGCTGGGCCGAAACTGTGGCTGCCCACCAGTTTCGGGGAACGAGCACACGGAACGTTTAATTAGAGCTGCTTTCGTGGCAGGTATGACTTCCCCCGACATACGCCGAAGGCTCCTTGAAATGGATACATTGGGGCTCACTGAGGCACGGGCCCTGGCGGGGTCCATGGACGTTGTGTATAAAAATGCGCTGGCTTTTGCCACCGGACGCGCGGCGCTCCCCTGGGTTGCGTGGCACCCCATCGCGGCAGCCCCCCAGACTTTTCCGCTAGCCCCGCAAGCCTGCGCGGCGAGATGGCCCGCTATCACTGCCGGCCAATGCTGTTTCTTCTGCGGGCAGGCGAATCATCCTCGCCCGCACTGCCTGGCCCGCACCGCCACCTGCAAAGGGTGCGGCAAGAAGGGTCACTATGTCGGGGTCTGCCAGGCCTGCGGCGTGGCCGCAGTCGCCAGCGACTATCGGCAGCCTTTCTTTCAGGTTCCGGCCGTCCAAGGCCCACTGCCGCCCTCCTATCCCCAGGCCGCGTGCGACCCACGGCCGCGGCCATATTGCCCTCCGGCCACCACGCTGGACGGGTTGGCGCCACCATTTTGTCCCTCGCCGCCGCCATCTTTGGCATCCCCGGACTCCATGTGCGACCCGTGGCTGACGCCATCTTGGATGGGGCCACAGGCCCCCAGCATAGCTGACTACATGCTGCCCGACCAGAACTCTCCTTTTCTCCAGCTGGCCTCTGTAACTCTGGACCAGAATCGGCCCCGGACGCTAGCGAAAGCCACTACAACGATCGCCATCAACGGCCACGTGACGTCATGCCTGATCGACTCGGGGAGCATGGAAAGCTTTGTGCACTCCAACACGGTAAGGCGCTGTTCCCTTGTCACCCATCCCGTAAACCAAAGGATGTCTCTGGCCTCCGGGTCACACGCGGTGGAGAGAAAGGGGTTCTGGCTAGCGAACCTCACTGTCCAAGGCAGGGAATTCCGCAATTTCCGCCTGTACGTTCTGCCGCACCTCTGCGCAGCCACCCTTCTTGGGCTGGATTTCCAGTGCCATTTGCAAAGCCTGACCTTTAAATTTTGCGGCCCTATACCCACCCTTACTGTCTGCGGCCTCGCGACCCTTAAGGTCGACCCGCCTTCCCTGTTTGCGAACCTCACCCCGGATTGCAAACCCGTCGCCACCAGGAGCAGATGGTACAGTGCCCAGGACCGGACCTTTATCAGGTCGGAGGTCCAGAGGCTGCTGAGGGAAGGGGTCATCGAAGCGAGTAACAGCCCCTGGAGGGCTCAAGTAGTGGTGGTAAAGACCGGGGAGAAACATAGGATGGTCATCGACTATAGCCAGACCATCAACAGGTTTACGCAGCTGGATGCGTACCCTCTCCCCCGTATAGCTGACCTGGTAAACAGGATTGCGCAATACAAGGTCTTCTCCACGGTGGATCTCAGGTCTGCCTACCATCAGCTACCCCTCCGTAATGGTGACCGCCAGTACACTGCCTTCGAAGCAGATGGGCGGCTCTATCACCTTTTAAGGGTTCCCTTCGGTGTCACGAATGGGGTCTCGGTCTTCCAACGTGAGGTGGACCGAATGGTTGACCGATACGGCTTACGCGCAACTTTCCCGCATCTTGATAACGTCATCATCTGCGGCCATGACCAGCAGGACCACGACACCAACCTCCGAAAATGTCTCCAGACCGCAAATCTCCTTAATCTGACCTAAAATAAGGATAAATGCGTGTTTAGCACCGACCGTCTAGCCATTCTAGGCTACGTAGTGCGAAGTGGAGTCATAGGCCCTGACCCTGAGCGCATGCGCCCCCTCATGGAATTCCCTCTCCCTCACTGCCCCAAGGCCCTAAAGCGCTGCCTCGGGTTCTTCAGCTATTATGCATAATGGGTCCCCAATTACGCAGCCAAGGCTCGACAACTGATCCAGTCCACAACCTTCCCCCTGTCGACAGAGGCCTGCCAGGCCTTCTGCTGCATCAAAGCGGACATCGCAAAAGCCATGATGCGCGTCATCGACGAGTCCCTCCCCTTCCAGGTCGAGAGCGATGCGTCCGACGTAGCTCGGGCGGCCACCCTCAACCAAGCGGGCAGGCCCGTGGCTTTCTTCTCCCCCACCCTCCACGCTTCCGAAATCTGCCACTCCTCGGTCGAAAAGGAGGCCCAGGCCATGGTAGAAGCTGTGCGACACTGGAGGCATTACCTGGCCGGCAGGAGATTCACTCTCCTCACGGACCAACGGTAGGTTGCCTTCATGTTCGAAAACGCACAGCGGGGCAAGATTAAGAACGACAAGATCTTGCGGTGGAGGATAGAGCTCTCCATCTACAATTACGAGATCTTATACCGTCCGGGGAAGCTGAACAAGCCTCCTGATGCCCTGTCCCACGGCAATTGTGCCACTGCACAAGTGGACCGCCTCCGATCCCTCCACGAGGACCTCTGCCACCCGGGGGTCACTCGTTTCTTTCATTTCATCAAGACCCGCAACCTACCCTTCTCCATCGAGGAGGTGAGGACGTCACCAGGGACTGCCAAATCTGCGCGGAGTGCAAGCCGCACTTCTACCGGCCAGAGAGGGCGCACCTAATAATGGCTTCCCGCCCCTTTGAATGCCTCAGCATGGATTTCAAAGGCCCCCTCCCCTCCACCGACCGCAACACGTACTTCCTGATTGTGATTGACGAATACTCCCGTTTCCCATTCGCCATCCCCTGCCCAGATATGACCACACTCACCGTCATCAAGGCCCTCCAGGGTATCTTTACACTGTTCGGTTTCCCCGCATACATTCACAGTGATAGAGGATCCTCCTTTATGAGCGACGGACTGCGTCAATTCCAGCTCAGCAAAGGCATCGCCTCGAGCAGGACGACCAGTTACAACCCCCGGGGAAACGGTCTGGAAGACCGTCCTGCTGGCCCTACGTCCAGTAATCTCACAGTCTCCCGCTGGCAAGAAGTCCCCCCGGTGGCCCTTCATTCCATCCGGTCGCTGCTCTGTACAACTACCAATCAGACACCTCATGAACGTCTCCTTGTTTTCCCCAGGAAGTCCTCCTACGGGACCTCACTCCCAACCTGGCTAGCGATACCCGGACCCGTCCTGCTTCGGAGACATGTGAGGGCGCACAAGTCTGACCCGTTGGTCGAGAGGGTCCACCTGCTGCACGCCAACCCCCAGTACGCCTACGTAGCGTTCCCCGACGGCCGCCAAGACACGGTCTCCCTTCGGGACCTGGCGCCCGCCGGAGCCCCACGTGCACCCGCACCATTGCCCCCACCCCCACCCTCCCCGCAGCACCTGACCGGAGGGTCAGTACTGCCTCCGCCCCTACCCAGCGCCAAACAAGCACCGAGGCCCCCTACAGGCGCCCCTCCCCCCTGCCCACATTTCGCCCCAACAGCGCCGCCTAGGGGTGACGAAGCTGCCTGGGAGGAAGACACCACGTTCCCTGAGTCGCAACTGCCGGGGCCCCCACCAGGATCATCGCCGAAGCTCAGATGCTCCAGAACGACGACCAGGCCACCCGATCGACTGATTGCTGCACCATGAACACTTTTCTGTTACCCTCGACATCATGGTACCTCCATACCTGGTCCTGCCATGCGAAAGGCGACATTAACGCTGGTCATCACCCCGCCGGGTTCTTTTTAACAGGGGGTGAATGTGGTAATACCAGGTATTGCAGTACCTGAGAGGTGGATGACCATTGGCTAGACCCAGGAGTCTACCATTGGCTAATGTACATAGCTCCGCCCTGAGAGGCGGAGTATAAGAACCAGCGCCGTCCCAGCAGCCTTCACTTTCTGTATCGAAGCTGCTGGGAACAGTTCTAGCTGATTAAAGCCGATTAGTTATGACACACCTTGTCTCGAGAGTAATTGATTGCGCATCACGGGGGTCACCCGGTTCCTCCACTTCATCAAGGCCCGCAACCTGCCCTACTCTATTGAGGAGGTCAAGACTGTCACCAGAGACTGCCAGGTCTGCGCGGAGTGCAAACCACACTTCTACCGGCCAGATCGAGTGCACCTAGTGAAGGCCTCCCGCCCCTTTGAGCGCCTGAGCATGGACTTCAAAGGGCCCCTCCCCTCCACCGACCGAAACACGTACTTTCTGAACGTGGTCGACGAGTACTCCCGGTTTCCCTTCGCCATCCCATTCCCCGATATGGCTTCTGCCATGGTCATTGAAGCCCTCCACAGCATCTTCGCCCTGTTCGGTTTCCCCGCTTACGTCCACAGCGATTGGGGATCCTCCTTTATGAGTGATGAGCTGCGTTAGTTCCTGCTCAGCAAGGGCATTGCCTCGAGCAGGACGACCAGCTACAACCCTCGGGGAAACGGGCAGGCGGAGAGGGAGAACGGAACGGTCTGGAAGGCCGTCCTGCTGGTCCTGCGGTCTAAGAATCTCCCGGTCTCCCGCTGGCAGGATGTCCTCCCCGATGCAAATGGAAGGCAAATGGAATTTTGTCCTTCATTGCTAGAGGGATGGAGTTTAAGACTAGGGAGGTTATGCTGCAATTGTATAAGGTGTTAGTGAGGCCACACCTGGAGTATTGTGTTCAGTTTTGGTCTCCTTACTTGAGAAAGGACGTACTGGCATTGGAGGGTGTGCAGAGGAGATTCACTAGGTTAATCCCAAAGCTGAAGGGGTTGGATTATGAGGAGAGGTTGAGTAGACTGGGACTGTACTCGTTGGAATTTAGAAGGATGAGGGGGGATCTTATAGAAACATATAAAATTATGAAGGGAATAGATAGGATAGATGCGGGCAGGTTGTTTCCACTGGCGGGTGAAAGCAGAACTAGGGGGCATAGCCTCAAAATAAGGGGAAGTAGATTTAGGACTGAGTTTAGGAGGAACTTCTTCACCCAAAGGGTTGTGAATCTATGGAATTCCTTGCCCAGTGAAGCAGTTGAGGTTCCTTCATTAAATGTTTTTAAGATAAAGATAGATAGTTTTTTGAAGAATAAAGGGATTAAGGGTTATGGTGTTCGGGCCGGAAAGTGGAGCTGAGTCCACAAAAGATCAGCCATGATCTCATTGAATGGTGGAGCAGGCCCGAGGGGCCAGATGGCCTACTCCTGCTCCTAGTTCTTATGTTCTTATATTCTTAAGACGCGCTCCACTCCATCCGATCGCTCCTCTGCACTGCAACTAACAAAACCCCCCATGAACGTCTTTTTGCCTTCCCCAGGAAGTCCACCTCTGGGGACTCGCTCCCAACATGGCTGGCAGCTCCTGGACCCGTCCTCCTTCGCAAACACGTGCGGACCCATAAGTTGGACCCGTTGGTCGAAAGGGTCCAACTACTGCACGTGAACCCGCAGTACGCCTACATGGCGCACCCCGACGGGCGCCAGGACACAGTCTCCCTCCGGGACCTGGCACCAGCTGGATCCCCCCCCACGGCGCAGCACCCGACACCCCCCCTCCAGTTGCCCCTGCGCCACTCCCCCTCCCCCCAGCGCACCTCACCGCAGCCCCCGCCCCAGGAGGATCTGTCCTCCCATTGGTTCCACTCAGGGGCGATGAAGACGAGGACAACATGCTCCCGGAGTCACAGGTGACCACGTCGGCGCCCACATCACCACCAGGACTGAGGCGATCACAGCGGAGGATCAAGGCTCCCGACAGACTGAACTTGTAAATTTTTAGAGGTACATGGGTAAATCCCTGGCTGCTGGCTCCGCCCAGTAGGCGGCGTATAAATGTGTGTGCTCGCCGGGGCTGCAGCCATTCTGGTGGCAGCTACAGGAGTCACAACATCTTTGCTCAATAAAGCCTCGATTATTCCACTACTCTCGTCTTTGGAGTAATTGATAGTGCATCAACTGCTTTTAGTATTTAAAATAATGGGCAGAATTTAATCAGAAGAGCGTGGCTCCCAATGACAGGGCCGGGAGTGAATGTCAATTCTGAAAACGTGTCGAATGCCGCAACGCGCCGAATTAAGTGGCAAATCATATGTGTGTGCGGTGGGCATGTTCCACATGTACCATTATGCAATGGGGGTGGGCAAGAGGTTTCTGCCCCTGTTATCAGCTGAATCAATTTCAGGTCAGGCTGCAAGAATCCAGTCTCATGATGTCAAGTTTAAATCCAGATCGTCCAGCTGCAGGTCCATTTTGATATTCTTTTTGTGACTCACAGCGTCCATCGCTGTGGTAGCGTGGCTCCTTTAAGTGGGCAGGCTCTAGAGACCATGGGCAGGATTCTCTCAGCCTGCGACCGGTGTGAGTTGCGCCACACCGCCCCGACACCGGCATGCGATTCTCCTCAAAGTGGAGAATCGGCGCCATTGGCGCCGGTGTGGTTGGTGCGGCGCCGGTCAGGGGCCGGTCAATGCGGCTGGCCCACCAATTCTCAGCCCGGGATGGGCCGAACGGCCATCGTAAAAACGGCGAGTCCCGCCGCCGCTGTCCACACCTGCTCTCAGCCGGCGTGAACTCGGTGTGGAAGGGCCAGGGGCGGCCTGAGGGGGACGGGGGGTCCGACCCTGGGGGGACCTCCGATGTGGCCTGGCCCGCGATCGGGGCCCACCGATCGGCGGGCCGGCCTCTCTGGTAGGGGGCCTCCTTTCTTCCGCGTCGGCCCCTGTAGTCCTGCGCCATGTTGCGTCGGGGCCAGCGTGTTGAAGGAAGCCAATGACCATGCGCGTGTTGGCGCCGGTGCCACTGCGCATGCGCGGATCCCGCAGCGCCCAGTTGACGCCGGGATCAGCTGCTGGAGTACCGTGAACCGCTCCAGTGCCATGCTGGCCCCCTGTAGGGGCCAGAATTGCTGATCCCGAGGCCGTCAACACTTAGCCTCAGGATCACAGAATCCCACCCCACGTGACCGACTCTGGGCCAATCATGTGGAAGCATGCAAACCCTGGCCAATGAAGGGGTTTGTACAGAGCTCTGGGAGCAAGACACGGGCAATGTTGACGGGGAACTGAAGTGTAAAGACCTGGGGCTGGATCCTCCACACCCCAATGCCGAAACCGCATCCGGCGCCGGGGCAGAGAATCCATTTGGCGCAAAGAATCAGGACCGGCGCCGGTTCCTCGATTCTCCAGCTCCCGAAAAGTACGCCGCATATCACCCACCTGTGGCCATTGCCAGAGGCCTGCCCCGCTATTCCCCACCCCCGACCGGCCGAAGTCCCGAAGGCGTGGATCTAATACCATTCAAGATACTCGTGTGGTGGCTGCGGACTCAGCCCTTGATTATCCTTCAATGTTATAAGTTTAACTCTGCAGTGACGGACCATGAAGAGTCTGTCTTAGCCTTCAAAGCCAGTCTTCGCTAGTTGCTGACCACTGTGAGTTTGGGACCACGCCTATTGGGACATATTGCGTGACCGGCTGGTTTGTTTGTTACATAACATTAATATCCAAAGAAATTTCTGGCGGAGACCACAATTACATTCGAAAAAACAATTGAGATAGCTCAGGTGAAAAAGGCCCACTGAGTGTCAAAGTGTGGCTGAAGGGGAGGTTAACCAAGTTTGGGATAGGTCTGTGGCAGGATCAACAGACAAGCTCAGAGCCAGACACAGTCCTCGGGATTCTATGACATGACCGGAACCCAAGGAGCAGGAAGGAATCAGGCCATCAAACCAAATCCGACGTGACCTGCTAGCATTGCGGGGGTGGAATGGGGGCATTCCCAGTAGACCTGCCCTGTTTGGGAGTTTGTGTGTTTTCAATGCAACTGAAGGGGGGACATTCAAGCACGTTGCCGTGTGAGGCAAAGCGCACCAATGCAAAAAAAACAACAGCAGTCCACAGCGCCACTGAATGTAGTGGAGAAGAGCTCTGAAGAAGAGCATGCAATGTATGAGTTGAATGTTGTTCAAATGAATAAGACAACTCATACTGAAATTGTCTCAAGGGTAAATGGTAGACCCCATAAAATGGAACTTGTCACCAGGGCTTCAGTGACCGTAGTGGGTGAGCAGGCCTTCCAATATTTGTGCACAGGAACACAGTCTTCAAGCTTGAAGGATACTACAGCCAAATGTTCGGCATACACCAGGGACATTTTGAAGATGCATGGATCCTCTAAGACCCCAGTGGCTTACAGAGGGCAGGAGGCCAGCCAATCTGCCTTTGGCTGCCACGGAAGGACATAGACCCAGTCTGTTGGGAAGAGACTGGTTGCAGACGATTAGGATCAACTGGCTACAAAGCTTCAAAATATCTGATGGCGTCCGAGAAGTTGTCCTAAGGGGGTATGAAGACGTTGTCCACAAAAAGTTGAGCCAAATTAAGCTCGAATCAGCTGCCCCTCTATCCCAAGGTGAACCCCAGGGCCCTATGGGCCCGCTGGGTGCCAACCTGGACCCGCCCCATGGAATGGCAATGGTGGCCACCAGCTTCTCCGAGTTCTACTCCTCTGATGAGGCTGCGTCTCACAGCCAGTACATGGGACATGGCAACATGGCTGTGCATGTGCCACCGACAAGTGAGCCGGGGCCCTCCGGCCCCAGTGCCCCCAAAGGATGCCCATCAGGGGCATCGAAGGCCACAGGACGAGGTAAGCAGCTGGCTGCCTCCACCTCAGATGTGCATCTTGGAGAAACACCTAGACGTAGTGGTAGAGCTTAGAGGACCAGGCATCACTGAGGGCACTGTGGTAGGGGGCAGTGGGTTAGCTAGAGGAGGGGGAGGAGGAGGGGGGCTGGGCGGTCGTGGCGGCGGCAATATCAGGAATGGGGTATTGTACAGCACATTAAACAACTTTTTCCACAACCATTATGATGCCTCTATCACTTTCTTTCACAATGCGGGCTGACTCCTCCCCGGACCCTTTGCCCATCTCTCTGGGCAACGTTCCCCCCACTCCACCCTGTGGCGCTAACCCACCCTCCGGCCATGGACATGTCCCCGGAGCTGTGTCATATCCCCTGGGAGTTCGTATGTTGAGTGTGTGGTGTTGCCTCCCGCATAGTTCAAGCACATGTCCACGCATCAAGGTGTGAGTGCGATGCTAGGCAAAACTCCCAGATGCTCTTGGTCCATGAGAATCCACTTGGCATGTGTCAAGTGCTCACTGAACCAATCATTGCCAATTCCCTGTTAGCAATAGTCTTTAGCCTCAGCGGTCGGTGGTGGTTAGGGTGATCGGTTGGGCAGACGGGCAGGGACAAGGTTTGGCCCTGGAATGGGGTTGGGATCCAGGGGTTGGCATGGTGGTGCCGTGAGCGATTTCCCCCCCAGTTGCCCCCCCCAGTGCCTCTCCTCCCCACCCTCCAATGGCGGCCACTCCCTGTGGAGGGTCCCCACCCCCTGCTGCGCCCCATTAAATACCACCCAATATGTGAGTTAGCTGGAAGATATATGTTCCTATACTCATGATTTTGAACATTACGAATTGTATTGTTAAATTTTGATGGTTCTCCATGATACAAGTTAGTGTGAGACATATTGACACCAATATCATGTAAACAGCACCAGCTGCATAAGGCAACCCAAATATGAGTTTCCTCTCAAACTTTACCCTAAAAAGGCCTAAATATATATCCATCATGCTTGTATAAGATGAACTTCCCAGGGTGATATTCTCCTTCAAGTAGCTGACACCCAGAAATACACTTCTGCCCTTCCTCGTTTCATCCTTTCCTGTTGTAGTTAATTATTTTTGCATTGGGATATTGAAATGTCACTTCTGTGTCTGAACATCAGCCTCGACTTCTGATCTTAAATCTTCTCATCCCTGTTTCCATTGTGCCGGCTATCGCACCATAATCACAGACCGGGTTATTCCCTCTTCCAACCTCTTCCATTGGGCAGAAGGTACAAAAGTCTGAGAACACGCACTCAATGCCCCCCCAGATTGAAAAATAGTTTCTTCCCCGCTGTTACCAGACTCCTGAATGACCCACTTATGGACGGAACTGATCTCTCTATGCATCTTCTCTACTGAGTAGCACTACACTCTGTATGCTTCACCCGATGTCCATTTACATTGTGTATTTATGTATTTCCTATGTTTTTCATGTATGGAATGATCTGGCTGGTCTGTACGCAGAATAATACTTTTTACTGTACCGCGGTACGTGTGACAATAAATCGAAATCTAAATCTATCTTCAACTTTAAGATTACCAGTGTCAAAAGCTCCTATCCACCAAATACTTGGGGCGGGATTCTCCGACCCCCCGCCGAGCAGGAGAATCGCGGGGCGGGCGGCGTGAATCCCGTCCCGCCGCCCCGACGCCGGCTGCCGGATTCTCCGGCGCCGGTTTTTCGATGGGGGTGGGAATTGTGCCGTGCCGGTCAGGGGCCATTGGCAGTGCCCCACCCCCGGCGATTCTCTGGCCCGTGATGGGCCGAGTGGCCGCCCGTTATTGGCGGGTCCCGCCGGCGTAAAATACACCAGGTCCGTACCGACGGGACCTGGCTCTGCGGGTGGCCTGCGGAGTCCTCGAGGAGGTGCGTGAGGAACTGGCCCCGGTGGGGGGGGGGGGGGGGGGGGGGGGGTGCCACAGTGGCCTGGCCCGCGATCGGGGCCCACCGATCCGCAGGCGGGCCTGTCCCGTGGGGGCACTCTTTCCCTCAGCGCCGGCAGGTATAACAGTCAGCCATGGCTGGCACGGAGAAGAACCCCACTGCGCATGCGCTGGGATGACACCAGCACACGCTGGCGATCCCGCGCATGCGCCAACTGGTGCCGGCCGGCGGAGTCCGTTCGGCGCCGGTTGGTGTGCCAACCCTGCCGGTGCCGGCGTAGCCCCTGAAGGTGCGGGGGATTCCGTACCTTCCGGGCGGCCCGATGCCGGAGTGGTTCACGCCACTCCTCGGCACCGGTACGGCCGGCCCTGCCGGGTAGGGGAGAATCCCGCTTTTGCTTCTTTGTGGCTATCATCCAAAAAAAAATCACTTCCTCTGCTCCCTGTTTGGATCAGTTTAGAATCCTGGACAAAGTCAGGATGAAATGGATAGTTATTTATTTATTTGTTTATTTTTATTATTTTTAATTTAGAGTGCCCAATTCTTCTTCTTCCAATTAAGAGGCCGTTTAGCATGGCCAATTCACCTACCCTGCGCAACTTTGGGTTGTGGGGGTGAGACCCATGCAGACACGGGGAGAATGTGCAAACTCCACACGGACGGTCACCCGGGGCCGGGATCGAACCCAAGTCCTCAGCGCTGTGAGGCAGCAGTGCTAACCACTGCGCCACCGTGCCGTCCTATGGGTAGCTATTTAAATACCACACCTCTGTCGGAACGCAGAAGAACAACACCTGATTGAAACGCCCTCCACCTTTGGAAAAATTGCTTCAGCAAGAATGAAATTACTCACTTTGTACGGCTGTAGACTTACATCCCACCTGTAGGCCTGTTCCACTGGGAAATAATGTAATGATTCTGAAGTGTGACATTCTGATTCTAAAATGGAGATGTTCAGTTTAGAATCAATGGAGGTGGGTGTTGAAAAGCTTAAAAGTGACTATAATAGATTGACTAAGAATGTACCCTGGCTATTCTTTTTTTAAATGTTTTATTGAGGCATTTAAATATATACATCGAACACAACCAAAACCAAAAAGAGAACAAACAGGAAATCTCATAACAAATAAATAACCGACATCCCCGCGCCCCACCCTCCCTGCCGTACCCTCACCCCTCCCAATTGGTGCTCCCAACCCCTCTGCCAGGTCCTCCTCCACAGTGAAGAACTCCAACCTGTCCAGGAATCGCCGCATTCCCTGCCCCCCAGCCGGGGGGCTCCGATTCACTCCAGCTATTCTAATGCAAGAGGAAAAGTAATGGAAGTTCCAGAATGAATTACATTGTGATTAGAATTTTGTGAATTCCAAAGTTACTTCAATTCCAGCCTTGGGTGACTGTGTGGAGTTTCCATTTTCTCCCCGTATCTGTGTGGGTTTCCTCCGGGTGCTCCGGTTTCCTCCCACAGTCCAAAGATGTGCAGGTTAGGTGGATTGGCCATGCTAAATTGCCCCTTAGTGTCCAAAGATGTCTAGGTTAGGTTAAGAGGTTATTGGGATAGGACGGGAAAGTGTGCTTGGGTGGAGCGCTCTTTCAGAGGGTCAGTGCAGACTCGATGGGCTGAATGGCCTCCTTCTGCACTGTAGGGATTCTATGATTCTAGGAGGGGACTGGTTTGAAATAAATTCCTGCTTTGTGCAATCCAAAATGTGAAAACCAGTTTAATTACTTGTAAAAAAGTTTGTATCCTACAGCCTTGATTCAGCCAGGGGATTACGAGTTCTGGTCATAAAACCATTGGAACCACGACTCAGGTTTCAATGCCAAAAGAAAATGAAGTAAAGCTGAGGTTAATGTGCTGCTGGTAATGAGTGCTAAACACAATAACCAGTTTACGAGCAGACTCAAGCAGCACATCAAAATCGGAATGGGACTATCCCAATTGGCTTGAGTTGTCTAAATTTTTTAATTCAACTCCTTTCACTGGCTCCTAAATCAGACAAAAGTAAGAGGGAATAAGAGATTCCATTCCAGTGTTCATGTTCTTTTTGTTGTTGCACGATTTGATCCGGATTGGATGCAAAATGTGTAGTGTTCAGATTGGCAGAATAGGCTGACAACTGTGGCCTCAGCAGGGGCTTGTTCGACTTAATCCTTTTCTTTGCTGATGGAAGATAGAAAAACTTGATTTTGACAGAATGTTGTGATTTTACAATGCGTCACGTGGGGATCGGCAGGAGCTAATTGTAAATATTGTCTCCAGAATCAAACTCTCTTCACAGAAGAGTAAATCTTATTTTTTTTGTGGAATACAAGACATCATCTACCACATTTGCAATTCGTTACTGAATTAATTGATTTTTTTTTCTCCCACTGTTATTAAGGCAAGATGTTGTTCTCTGAGCGCATGCTGGATTAATCTTTCAAGAAGGAGGAGGAGGAGGGGGGGGGGGGAGGAAAATGCTTCAAATGAGTCATTTTTTCCAGTCCTGTCTAATTTAAAACTTGCTTAGAATCCTAAACAAAAGCCTCCATGCTGGTATTTTGCAGCTTAGCTCCACGGTGTCTGGTTTCAGGCAACAATACCAAGGTCATAATTTTTGGCCGCTGACGGGGGCCCCAGATGGCTTTGGTAAAATTAATCGCAGTTTGCCCAAAGGTCACCAGCAGGTAATCCATCAGGAAGTAATTTTAAATCACACTCCATGGCAAAAAACAAAAAGTAGCCATTTTGGCCCACTTCATGCAGAGGTAACGTGAAAGCAAACTCAGCTTTCTCTTTTCTCTTGTTGCTGGCAAGGGTGCAGCTTGCCTCTCTAACAACATTTTCACGCCAAAGATTTTGGGTAGTGTTAAACTTTTATTCCCTTTGGTGATCACATTTGCAATTTAATATTTTCCTTTTGATAAAAAAGTGGTGCTTTCCCACCGTTTTAATTCTCGCAGATTGTAATTAAAATGTAATAAGGCAGTTCTAAGAATTAGGATCACATATCTGAGCGGCAATTAGAGAGTACTGCATTTCTCTGTACAAGGCAAATTTACGTGCCAGTCTTTTAAACACAATCTGCTCTTGGCAATTGTTCTGAGTCCAGCTCTGAAATACAGCTTTAAACTGTCTGACTCGACTCTCCTGTGACAATTCATGTAATTTTGTACTTCCTTTACTCATCAGGGATAAGAAATCCACGCCACCTATTAGAAATATATGCTGAAGGTTCTAAGGCTGAATTCAACCAGAGCATTGTTCACTTATTCAGTAAACCAGTTTGTAACTTCAGAACTGCAGTCAATAGCTTCCTCCCCCATTCTACAGCACTCATTGAGTCTCGCTCAAAGTCTGGCAGAATCATGTGGGCCTTGACAGTGGCTTTGAGAATTAATGCATTTTGTTTTTGCAGATTTAACAGCACAGGTTATACATTTACCCTCTCCTTGTTTAATTGCATTCAGGGGAATAAAGGTGAGCTAGAAATTCAATTTCAAACTTATGTGCTCAAAGTCACATCTGGCAATTTGGGATTAGGATTAAAACCCGTCTTCAATGTCAATTCATCATGTTTTCTACATTAAGTACAATAACAGTAACACATAGTTGAAGATAAATATTCAATAAAAAATCATCTATTCTCCCCATGACTCTTTTGGTAAGTGCCCGATGTGAAGTAAAATCAGAACGACCAGGAAGTATCAGGTTCAGAATTAATTTGTTGACCTTAAGACAGTTTGCCAGCAGCATCCCACTCCTGAGCCATGTTTGGGAAGGTTAGTATCGCCAATTGAAGGAATTGAGGGACCTATGAAGGCCTCTTTCCCACAATGCCTGAAATTTTCCAGTTGGCAGGCAGGCTCCACACTGCAGCCAAAACGTCATCAGTTAGCTGAGGCAGTCTCCAGACATGGACAGTGCTGTTTCATCCTGCTAGGGCCCCAAACCCACACACAGCCATAGCCATTGGCCATAACTGCAGCCACCTGCTGTGCAGTTGCGGGGTTACCCCTCCATGGTCTTGGCCAGGTAGCTGTAGTCTTCGTAAATTTAAATCTTGTTACCCCCTCTTTAGAGGACGCCTCCATCTTGAGGTTCCCTCTCTTTCTTTATGTTGGAATAGCAGGTCCCACCTCAATCGATGGAGCTGCCAATGTGTCATTTCTGGAGGGCCTCCCATTGGCTCTCCAGCCTCAGGAACATCCGTGACCATCCATAATTCGACAACGAGCTCACTCGCTAACCATTAATTAGACAAACCCTTAATGATTGTTGTCAGGTTACTATTCTCAACATGGGCTAAGATTCAATGTGGACGATGGGTGTCTAGTGCATTGGTTGGCAGGCACTTAATTCGTCATCATTGGGTCTTTCCAGGATTTAGGACAATAGGTTCTCCATTGCGAGCACTGCCACTGCGAGCAGTACTTGCAACTGGTGATGCTCAAAGGATTCTAACAGGGATCATCGCTGGTTCCCTGGACACAGGTGATTGTGGCAGGATAGGGTTCACGGGAAAGGAGTCTCCAGAGAGGGAGGGGACAAAGGGGTCAGAAGCAAGGGAAGGTGTGTGTTTTTTAACGACATCCCTCTTCCTGATGCTGGGTCCCTTGATTGGATGCTGAGCGCATGTGAACGAGGGGTCCTCTGCAAGGCCTCAGGCCAAAACCCGACAAGGTTTCCTGGACAACCTTTGGGAGGCACAGAAGAGCTTGTGCCACTCATATTTAATCCCTGAGCCACTACTAAATTCCATTGGTTTAGGGATAATTGATGTCAAGTGGAGCATTAATGAGTCTAACTGACATCTTGCTGCGAGAAGGTAAGTTGCATGTATAGGCCCCTTCTTGCTTCCAAATTTATCGTAGATTTTCTTGCCATCAACAGATTGTCGCCTGGCCTCCTGCAGGATTAATTGGGGCCAACAGCCATGTTTCCCGCCGTGACAGGCTAAGTTAAGTTCCGCCTATGGTGTGGGATCCATTTGACCCTGATCTCAATGTCCCGACCCCAAACGGAAAATCCTACTGTGGAAGTTTACACTTCTGCCCCATTTAATCGCTCCATATGGATCAAATAGGTTTGTGCACTAAGGTGACCATGAGAAAATGAGTCAAGAATATGAGTAGGAATATATGTGGATATACCAGTTTAGTGGAAATGTAACACAAAATGTGGAGCTTTTAGGAATGATGAACTAGCACAAACAATTTATAACAGTTAAAGGCAAATTTCAAGCATTAGTAAAAGTACCAGCATAACATACAAAATAGGGTGGCACGTGCCGCAGTGGTTAGCACTGGGACTACGGCGCTGAGGACCCGTGTTCGAATCCCGGCCCTGGGTCACTGTCCATGTGGAGTTTGCACATGTCTGCGTGGGTTTCTCTCCCACAACCCAAAGATGTGCAGGTTAGGTGGATTGGCCACGCTAAATTGTCCCTTAATATAAAAAATAATAATTGGGTACTCTGAATTTATAAAAAAAAAGCATAACATACAAAATAATGTTTTGTTATTTCTGAACAGGAATCTCACCAGAACCCAATGAGCAAAAGCAATGCAGGTGAACAGATTCAATTTGCATTTTATTGTGGGATTTTTAAAGATGGCTACTTACCTGGCTGCCATCTCTGTGTTCCCCATCTCAACGACAGGAGCTAACTGTCATGCTGCAATTAGCTGAAGGCACATTAAAAACAAAATGGCACTCACAGACAAATATAAAGCTGCCAGCAATCAAATGTGTTCTCTGATGGCTTAATCTACCATACAGATTGTAAAATCGCCAAACAGATGCAAATCATTGTCTTGGAAACGTTTTCCGGTTAGAATAATTGAAGTAAAAATTGTGATTATTCACTTACACAGCTGATTATGGCTTGGAACTGCAGGAGAGAAACAAACAAAAATGACTGTAATGGTCATTGGATATGCTTACTTCAAAGTGCTTTACAGTTAATATGGAACATCCAGAACATTGGGTCCATTAGAATAACATTTTAAAAGAAGACTCCAAGTTGCTTCAGACTCTGTACGTTTTCAGCTTTCCTCCCAACAAATGCAGATCATAGTGCAACAAAATCAAAAAGACCAGATTAAATAAGGTTTGCACTTGATGAACATTTGGAACAGAATTTTAAAATAAACAAATACATTTATAGACTCTAATATGCATTTAAATGCTGTGCAAGCATATTTAGATTGTTTACGATCTGACCTTTCAGATTATACTGCATGTTTGTATTCTGCGTTTGTTGGTAATATTCTCAAAGCACATGGCTGCTTGGTTCAGGTATTTGTTTCCGAGTCACCACGTCAAGAACAGCCACGTATGCAGGAAGATGTTTAATGACTTCACATGTATGGCCAAGGTAAATCATTGCCAACACACAACCTATACCATCCGTATTCTTCCAGTCAACTCTTTACCTATCATACATTTTCTCTCTCTAAGCAACTGAATGCCACTGAACTCAGTAGTACAAAAGTGGCCTCTGAAAATATTCAAACGCCTCCTTTATTCAAAAATCGCGCTCTGAACTCACATTGTCTACCAGTCTTCAAGTCATCATGACATTTGATTTAGATGAACAGTGCACTTCTCCATCTCTTCATCATGGCACGCACGTGCTTATCGATGCCTACAAGTCACGCGCATGCATTGTTGCCTTCTCTCTCTTCAGAGAAAAAACTGGTCTACAACTAATGCAACTGTCGAAGCAGCAGCAGCATTCTGCAAACCTGACATGCATATGAAGAGAAGGCACGGCAAACTGTGAGGGCCAGATGGAAAGATTGTGGGAGGGACTGAGGTTGGAGGTCAGGTAGCAGCGGAAGGTTGGTAAAATCTAAGGGTAGTCTCCCCAGAGAGTGTCAGGCTGAAAACATTGCCATTAGAAAGTTTCAGAGACGGGCCTGAAACCATTTGTGTTTGCACAAAAGAAATGTGATTCTGAGAACTGGAAATTGTAACTTTTGGGCCTCATCTGAGTTACACCAAACAGCTGCTTGGCCATTTTCTGGTGGAAAGCAATGACAAGCTGACGGAGCAGGGGGTGAGGAAGGGGTATTTGTTTGAGAAGGAACGTAAGTCAATCCTATTAAATGTCAGTGGTGCAGATCCTCATTCGAATATATTAATCAGGCCTGTGTCTGTTATAGGCGGGATCTTTATCTATCTACATCATATCCTGTCAGAAACTCACCATGGGTGGGCCTTGAACAGTTACTTTTTCATGGCTTTCATTCTGCAACTGTCCCACTCACAACAAACAGGAGAGCAGGAATGACAAAAATTGGTCCCAATATCTTGTATATTAGTAAAAGCATCCTTCTCGTACTCATCTTTTCAAGATTGAAGTTTTTCTAATCAATCTTCTTAATTCTTCTGAAATTTGAGGTGGAGTTTCTGATACTTCTGTGCAGCACTTTCAGGGCCTGAATGTTTTCCTTCTCCCTCACCAGCTTCTGGAAACTGTATAAAATGGAACTGTTTTGCTGGCACCCTGGCAATCCAATTAGACTGTCCCAATGGATGCTGACATCCTAAAACTACAACAGGAGCTCCTTTCAACAATCCTAAATAGAAAAACATATGTTGTGTAACTTGCTTTTTCTTTTTATAAGATGCATATGGTGACGGAAAGTTTTGAAATTGTACACATTATCCTTAGAGATATATTAGATTGAATTAAAATTGATTCCCACTAAACCTGTTAATTCAGTGTTCATTCTTTTGCTGTATTATTGCTTATATTAAGGGACCAATAAGATGTTGCGCAGCACCTATAGTTCCCATGTGCACCAGTAAGAGAAGACATATGGGATACTGAGGCCAGCTGTGTGTACACGGCGCATGACATTGGATAAAGCATTGGTGAAGTGACTATGGCACCAAGTACTCATTTCAATATATGTTCATAACAGGCACATCCCATTGTGAGGTTTGCCTGAATAACACCGCTGGAGTTCAGCTGACATGTAAAACAGACGCTGGATGTTTGGTCCATTCCGCCATGTTGGCTCCTATATCTTATAGGTGAGTCTGCTTGTCGGTTGCACCAAGTACCTGTTCACCGAACAATTTCTTGTTTATTTCATGGATTTTTAAAAATATAACTGCAGCTATTCAATTCACTGTGTTGATGCTTGAAGGAGTTGGCGTAGCTCAGAAGGAAGAAGCACTGACTGTTCATTATCAGGAGATTTATTTTGGTTAAAACCAGAAAACTGAACGGAAAATTAAACAGTTCATTTAATGTTATCATCAAAATGTTAAACATTCAGTGAGGCTCTTCATCTTCTGTTTTTGCTCATTTTGAAATCTGCTACACTGATTTTCATCTGAAGGTTGTCAAAATTGCCATTCGATGTAATTCTCAGAACCTTCGCAATGTTTGTGGCTCCCACGAGGTTTCATTCTGTGTGCTTTTCCAGATGTACAGAGCTGTGCAGCATAGACAGAGTATCCGGTGCATTTAGCTTGCAATGTTTCCTCTTGCCTCTTCTCTATTTCACCATCAAAAACACAAGGGAAAAGACAATAATGAGAAAATGTGGAAAGAGTTGAAGTCTTTCTCATATTACAGTCTTTGAAAAATCTTGGGCTCAATCTTGGGTCCCACTTTACTTCACATTACAAAGTATAGTCATTGGTGTTACATCATCAATAAGTTTCCACATATTGAGGACCCATAATCAACAAATGAGATATGTGACCAATTGCCACATATTTTGTACCGTTGTTGGGTGAGGAAAGTACGTTGACCAAAGTATTTGATTAGTATCTTGGAAGTTCTGGGTTCACCTTAGACATTCACCGTTTCACATTTGGTTCACCTTAGATGTACCGCATTCCATCAATGCAATACTCTTTCAATACTTCACTGAATTGATCACTGAAGTTTAGACATGTGGCAACACTGCTCACTTTAATATTGAAGATCTGGAGATAAAGCAGAGGAAGATGACTGAAGGCTTTTGTAAAATAAGAATCAGGGCAGTCATTCAGCTTTCTCATACATATCTACAAACAAGCAAGAGTTTTGCAGGTATGACGGAGGAGGCAAAGGTAAGTGCTTCCATTTCTTGAGGATCTTTCGGGCATGGCACAAACCTAAGTTGGAAAATCCCACATCCCTTGACACAACCACTTTTCAAGGGCTCATTGTACCTAAGCTGCACAGCACGCTTTGTTTTGAAGGTGTAGATGTCAAAAGAGAAGAAAACAAACAGGGGTTTAGGTGTTCAGCTGTTTAGGGGATTTTACATTCTGGGAATGGGGGTACCTCCCAGTGAAGTGAGCAGGAATGCTTTTCTTCATGAAAAGGGACAGGGGCAGATTCACAAATGTGCATGGGAATGTTCTGTGAGAGGGACAAACCCTCTGCTTTGAAATAGTTCTCATAAAATAGACCTCATATGGATTCCTCATTAAACCCATTCCATTTTGACAAACAAATAGAAATCTTAACGGGAGATGAACAGCGTCACAAACAATGGATGTCAAAAAGCAGCATTTAAAGTTAACAGAGCTGATTTGAGTGTTACTAGTATATATGATTTTGGAGTCAATTAATATGTTGATATAGATTTGAGAATGAAAAAATTTGTGTGAGCGTTCTTATTTCCAGTGTGTCTATGAGAAACTGCAGTAACAATTGTTTACAATAAATCACACCATGATTGTAGCCAAAAAAGGCATTCAAGACACTTCACTAATTGGCTAAGAAAACGACCTTAGTTGTTTATACAAAATTGTTCCTTTCGAGGTGCTCTATAATTTATTTGTCAGTTTTATTTCAAATTCATTGAAGCAGTGCAAGTATGTCCAATAATTGTCAGTATTTGCAGTGATAAATTCCATATTTGGCCAGTTGTCCACTCTGAGTTATTTTTGTGCCATGTAGTTACTTACAGTCATAGGCGTTTATCTGTTTTTCAAGAAAACAGCAAGCTATTGGAAAGTGCACTTTCTTAATACAGTGGTTAGCATGTTGCTTCACAGCGCCAGGGACCCGGGTTCGATTCCCGGCTTGGGTTGCTGTCTGTGCGGAGTCTGCACGTCCTCCCTGTGTCTGCGTGGGTTTCCTCCGGGTGCTTCGGTTTCCTCCCACAAGTCCTGAAAAACATGCTTGTTAGGTGAATTGGACTCTGAATTCTCCCTCAGTGTACCCGAACAGGCGCCGGAGTGTGGCAACTAGGGGATTTTCACAGTAACTTCATTGCAGTGTTAATGTAAGCCTACTCGTGACACTAATAAAGATTATTATTATTGAATATTGCGGAACTGAGCTGCACAAATTGAAATGTAGCAACTTAATTTCTTAGTTTGTGTTGATTGGTAAAGGTGTTGCAATTTGCTTCAATTGTGTTGACTGGGTTAAGAAGAGGGAAATTAAATCAGGCTGAACATCCAAAATTCAGCCAGGTACTTCCATTTTTCTAGTTTCTCTGAGATCCCTTTTTCAATTCATTTGAGGGGATGTGGATGTCATCTGGCTAGGCCAGCATTTATTGCCCATCCCTAGTTACACTTCACAAGGTGGTGGTAAGCTGACTTCTTGAGCTGTTGCGGTCCCTGAGTAGTAGGTACACCCACAGTGCTGTTAGAGAGGGAGTTCCAGGGTTTTGACCCAGCGACAATGAAGAAACAGCGATATATTTTCAAGTCAGGGTGGTGACTTACTTGGAGGGGAACCTCCAGGTGGTGGGGTTCCCAGGTATCTGCTGCTCTTATCCTTCTAGATGGTAGTGGCCGTGGTTTTGGAAGATGCTGCCTCATGAATCTTGGTTAGTTCCTGCAGTGCATCTTGTAGATGCCACACATGCCTGCCATTGGTCATCGGTAGTGGAAGGATTGAATCATCGTGGAAGGGGCAACAATGAAGCGGGCTGCTTGATCATGGATGGCTTGAGGTCTTGAGCTTCTTTGAGTTATGGATGGTGTCGAGCTTCCAGGAAAGGTGCAGGGTATTTGATTACACTCCTGACTTGTGCTTTGTAGATGGTGGACATGCTTTTGGGAGTCAGAAGGTGAGATACTCCCCGCAGGATTCATAACCTTAGACCTGCTCTCATAGCCACAGTATTTATATGGTTAGTCCAGTTCAGTTTATGATCAATGGTAACCTCCCAGGACATTAATAGTGGAGGATTCAGCAATGGTAATTCCATTGAATATCAATGGTTAGATCCTCTCTTGTTGGAGATCGTCATTGCCTGGCACTTGTCTGGCACGAATAATACTTGCTACTTGTCAGCCCAAGCCGTCCAGGTCTTGCTGCATTTGGACATGGACTGCTTAGTAAGTGAGAAGTCACAAATGCTGAGCATTATTGCTGAAAATTGTGCAATCATCTGCGAACATCCCCACTTCAGAACTTATCATGAAAGGAAGGCCATCAATGAAACAACTGACCATGTATAAATTGTGGTGATTGTTTGAAATTTGGCACTCTTGCATTTGTCCTGATGAGTACAAGACAGAAAGCTTAGGCTACATCTCTCTGTTTTCAGCAATATTCAAGAATCCTGTTTGGCAGATTCAGAAAGGCACTTGGAAGATCAGTTGGTGGCATTGCTCTTTAAAAAACATGACTGCTACTATCCCGGAGTAGCTATTATTAATTTGGACTGCAAAATGCCGGAGGGGGCTGGGAACCTGTGTGCTGAATCCGTCAAGAGGCTACCCTGAATACCTGAACAGCTGTCTGGGTACATAACTCCCATTCCAACTGTCTGTGTTTTTTTTGTTTATGCCCATTCCTAACTGCCCTTGCTCGGCCATTTCTGAGGGCATTGAAGAGTCAACCACATTGCTGTGGGTCTGGAGTCACATGTAGGCCAGACCAGGTAAGGGACATTAGCGAATCACATTGGCTTTTGTAACAATCGACAATGGTTTCATGATCATCATTACACTTTTCATTCCAGATTTTTATTGAATTTAAATTTCACCATCATGGTGGGATTCAAACCCAGATTCCCAAAGCATTTCCATGTGTCTCTAGGTTACTGGTCCAGTGACAATACCACTATGCCACAGCCTCCTTGTTCCTTTTGTTTCCCATGTCCAGTACTCCTCTCCCATAGGAACAATATCCCTGGCGCAGAATGGACAGTCACTAGCTCTTAAGAGATAACTGAATGTAACATCTCTAAAGGCTAAAAAATCATGTACTAGAAGTAATTTATGAATTAGAAAGGAGTATTATTGCTGGAATTAACAATGAAGAAAGCAGCAGAATTTTATGAAACAATCATTCTGCTTGTCTGTCCCTAATGTTCCTTCACATTGACATTTAAATCTCTTTCCCAGGGTTTGGTCCTGTCAAGTTGTGTTCAATGTTTATTTTGATAACTGTGCAGGTGCACAAAAAAATGCCTACTTCACTGAGGGCTCTCTCTTGCCCGCCCTACACAATTCTGTGACAGAGTAGGAGGGGAAGTGCAGCTTTGCTAGGTCGAATTTCCATCTTTGCGAACTTTGTTCAGTTGCAGTGATTCAGATCCACTTCATTTTATCTGTCCTTTCTGCTGCTGGTCCTTTCGAAGAGCTGAATTCCCATGTATGGATAAGTATAGAAACTGCACAATAAAAAGGAAATGGCTTTGAAAATCATTGAATGTAGATGCCAGCAATCTAAACGATTATTGGCAACAAGTGTGTACATTTTTTAACTGTATGAGATGGGATTACGATAAAAAATAGATTAAATTCTTGAAGATAATATCTGAATGTTATTTTGCTGTTGAGGTAAAGCAAGCCAGAACTCATGGTGTTAAAGAGGCATTTCTCCTTTTCATTAATTCACTTTTTGAAATAAAATCAATGGAAAGATTCTTTTTTTTTAAATCCTAATTTCTCCTTTCCAGCTGATGTCCTGGCCCATGGATGGCTATCCAAGTTTCATTGTTTTAAACGAGTGGTCATTTCTTGGGTGTATCTTTTGATGATGAATATTGGCAAACTATTGGTCTTTGGAGGGAGAGAGATTGGAGTGAAGCGAGGACCGACCCTCTCATGAGTCTCACACAAATGTTATTGTTTTGAGCAAATTTGACCATCATCCCAATGAAAATCAAACAAAACGACAAATACTTCTTCGCAAGAATTCCTTTTGTTTCATTCTATTGAATCCCTCCTCATAGAGCAGAATTTTTCATCCCAGGCAACATTCTGGTGAACCTTTGTAACACTCTTTCTCAGGTAAGTATATTCTTCTTTAGGTATGGAGACCAAAACTGAACGCGGTACTTCACGTAGGGTGCGATTTACCAGCCGCACTGCCAGGCTGGCAGGGGCACTTCCAAGCTGGGATTTTGCCTGCACTGGGGATCGGGCCAGGGGGTGCCCTGCCTGTGTGAGGTGGGGTGCGGGGATGGGGGGGTGGGGGGGGTGGGGTGGGGAGGGGTGGGGGGGGGGGGGAACCCCTTATAGATGAATTGGGGCTTTGGGGAATTAGGTTGAGAGAATTATGCACCATTTAAAAATGGCGTTCCAATCTCTTCCTGCACTGAGGAGTTCTAGCGAGTAGTGCTCCTAGGGCCAGGAAACAGGATTAAGTGCAGCCTCGGCAAGGTGTTCCCTGCTGCGTCCTCACATTGCACAGAGTCCCGTTCGATAGCGTGGTCTTTCTCGGCGCTGTGAGCACAGGGAAACACCCGCTAAACGGGCTCGACACAAAATCTGTTGCAATTTGGTTAGATTGCACAGTAGTATCACAAAAGCATTGTACAATTGATGCAAAACTTCCTTACACTTGTACATCAACACCTACTGCAACCCCCCCCCCCCCCCCAGAGCCAAAAGATCATTTGCTTTTCTAATTGCTTGCTGTACCTGCAAGTTAACATTCTGTCTTTGATCCAGAAGGACATCTAAATCTCTCTGAACACCTACATTTAATAGTTTCTCACCATTTGAAGATTATATTCTTTTCTATTTTTCCAATCAATAAGAATAACCTCACTCTTGCTCACATGCTTAGCTTTGTATCATCAGTAAACTTGGATTTGGACCTTGAGATCTTCTTTCTTGCCATTGTAGTGGGCTGTCAGACTAATCTGTCCCCTTAGTCCTTGTGCCATCATATAGCCTCAACCTTACTTTTGAGGGCTTCATTTTCAGATTGCCATCTTGAGCTACTTCACATAGATCCGTGAAGGTCATAATTTTTATTAATATTCACTTAATGGAATACGGGTGTCGCTGACTGATGCGACCACCAATTCACTCAAGGACTCGTGTCGGAGTAAAACAGTGGTTTTAATTAACTATCAACTTTGCTTGCCTGCGACTGGTACATACTGAGGACAGTCCCACAGGCCAGCTACTCTTATACTCCTTCAAAGGGGCGGAACAACATCTCCCCCTGTGGGTGAAGCCAGACAATGGCCCACAGATAAAACCCACAGGGTTAATAACATAGAACATAACTGGTGAATTAACTGTATTTACAAACATAGAACATAACTGGTGAATTAACTGTATTTACATTCACCGCACTGACTAGGCCAGCATTTATTGCCCATCCCTAGTTCCCCTTCAGAAGATGGTGGTGAACTGCCTTCTTGACCCGCTGCAGTCTTTGAGATGTAGGTACAGTCACAGTGCTGTTATGGAGGGAGTTCCAGGATTTTGACCCAGTGACAGTGAAGGAATGGCGATATATTTCCAAGTGACTTGGAGGAGAATCTCCAGCTGGTAGTGCTCTCAAGCTGCTCTTGTCCTTCTATATGGTAGCAGTTGTGGATTTGGAAGGTGTTTGATGCACTATCAATTACGACGAGATGAGAGTGGAGAGTAATCAAGGCTTTATTAAGCAGAGATATGTGGCCTCCTGCAGCTGCTACCAGAATGGGAACAGCTCGGTGTGCACACACATTTATACTCCGCTTACTGGGCGGAGCCAGCAGGCAGGGATCTACCCCTGTACCTGTAGTACAGGAGCCTTACTGTATTACCTCTAATAACAACTATTATACAATCAGTGGTGACAACACAGTGTTGTCTAAGGCACTTTGGTGAATTCTTACAGTGCATCCTCTACACAGGGCTGCCACTGATTTTAGGTGATGAAGGGATTGGATGTTTGTGGTAGGGGGAGCATTCAAGAGGGTTGCTTTGTCCTGGATGGTGTTGAGCTTCCTGAGTTTTGTTAGAGCTGAACTCGTCCAGGCAAGTGGTGAGTATTCCATTACACTCCTGACTTGTGACTTGTAGATGGTGGACAGGCTTTGAGGGGGTCAGGAGGTGTGTTACTCACTGCAGGATTCCTAGCCTTTGACCTGTTCTGGTAGCCACAGTATTTAAAAGGCTAGTCCAGTTCAGTTTCTGTTCAAAGATAATGTCCAAGATGTTGATAGTGGGGGGTTCAGCAATGGTGTTATAATCCCCATGAGGACCATGGGGAAACAATCATTGATCTCCCTGTGAGACTCCTAGAAGACGAGCCCCCTAGGTAGGGGTGGCGACCAACCACCTGGGGCTCATTAAGGCAGGGGATAAAACCAGGCCAATTCAGGGCCTGCTCAGATCTATTCTCCCAGCAAGATCTGCACTGGGAGTGAGATGTTGTACTAAACATGTAATTGTAAATATGTAAATGAATTCACCTTCGTTAACGTCAGCTTCCTTTTGAGTTATTACAGCACGGTAGCACAAGTGGTTAGCACTGTGGCTTCACAGTGCCAGGGTCCCAGGTTCGATTCCCTGCTGGGTCACTGTCTGTGCGGAGTCTGCATATTTTCCCTGTGTCTGCGTGGGTTTCCTCCGAGTGCTCCAGTTTCATCCCACAGTCCAAAGACGTGCAGGTTAGGTGGATTGGCCATGATAAATTGCCCTCAGTGTCCAAAAGAGGTTAAGAGGGGTTATTGGGTTACGGGGATAGTGTGGAAGTGAAGGCGTAAGTGGGTCGGTGCAGACTCGATGGGCTGAATGGCCTCCTTCTGCACTGTATGTTCTATGTAGATGGTAACGCCATTGAATGTCAAGGCGATAGTTCGATCCTCTCTTGTTGGAGATGGTCATTGCCTGGCACTTGTGTGGTGCGATCGTTACTTGACACTTGTCAGCCTGAGCCTGGATATCACTCAGGTCTTGCTGCATTTGGACATGGACTGCTTCAGTGTCTGAAGAGTCCCTAATGTTCTGAACATTGTGCCATCTGCAAATATCCCCACTTCTGGCCTTATGATGGAAGGGAGGTTATTGATGAAGCAACTGAAGATGGTTGGGCCTAGGACACTACCCTGAGGAACTGCTGCAGTGATGTCCTGGAGCTGAGATGATTGACCTCCAACCATCACAATCATCTTCCTTAGTGCCAGGCATGACTCCAACCAATGGAGAGTGTTCCCCCTGATTCCCATTGACTCCGGTTTTGCTAGGGCTCCTTGATGCCATACTCAGTAAAATGCTGCCTTGATGCCAAGGGCAGTCATTCTCACCTCACCTCTGGCATTTTCAGCGCTTTTGTCCATGTTTGAACCAAGGTTGTAATGAGGTCAGGAGCTGAGTGACCCTGACGGAACCCAAACTGAGCATCTGTGAGCAGGTTAATGCTGAGTAAGTGTCACTTAATAGTACCGTTGATGACTCCTTCCGTCACTTTACTGATGATCGAGAGTAGACTGATAGGGTGGTAATTGGCTGGATTGGATTTGTCCTTTATCTTGTATACAGGACACACCTGAACAATTTTCCACATTGCCGGGTAGATGCAAGTGTTGCAGCTGTACTGGAACAGCTTGGCTAGGGGTGCGGCAAGTTCTGGAGAACAAGTCTTCAATACTATTGCTGGAATATCGTAAGGGCCTATCGCCTTTGCAGTATCCAGTGCCCTCAGCCATTTCTTGATGTCACATGGAGTGAATCGCATTGGCTGAAGGCTGTCATCTCTGATGTTTGATGCCACAATGTCTATCTGACACTTCTTGTTCGCTTGATACTTTTCTTCTGCGGTGATCATGATAACAGTCATAAACCATTTATCTCTTATAGACTTGACTGAACCAACCTTTTGTATCATGTATAGTTTTTCAACAGACTGCCTGCTAATATCTCTCCAGTGGCCATTGTAATAGGCTTGTTTTCCTTTTTTCTGGCCAAGCACTTATGGGTAAAATGATTGAGCTTTCTGCAGTTAAAACATTGCTTTTCCCATGCTCGGCAATCCCTCTTTTCCCAGGCATGATGTCCTCGACAGTATTTGCATACAGCCCTTTGCCTGCGATTGCTCAGCTCTTTGCCTTGGACTGTCTCTCAGCATAATGCACCCCCAGCTGCTCTGCCATACAAATGCTGCAGCTGAGGTTTCACAACTTCTGCATTTTGACACACGTCCATGGCTTTCTCCAGCGGGAGTTTGTCATCTTTCAACAGATTATCTTTAATCAGGTCATCTTTTAGCTTCCCACATTCACATGATTCTGGCAGCTGCACTACTGCCATGATGTACCAGTTAATGGTCTTGTTTTCACCCTGAAGTCTACTGTTCATATGTAACATCCACTTGGTGTTCAAAATGTGCATTCAAGAATTTCAAAATCTCTGCATTTTTTTTCTTTGCTCGTCTGTTAGATTTAGGGTGGCAGTCCCCCCATAGCAGTGTTAGGAATGTGGCTATTCTTATCAGTTCAGGCTGATGTGGAGATGCCGGCGTTGGACTGGGGTGGGCACAGTAAGAAGTCTTACAACACCAGGTTAAAGTCCAACAGGTTTATTTGGAATGACAAGCTTTCGGAGCGCTGCTCCTTCATCACGTTTCATTCACCTGATGAAGAAGCTGTGCTCCGAAAGCTCGTGATTCCAAATAAACCTGTTGGACTTTAACCTGGTGTCGTAAGACTTCTTACAGTTGCAATCTCATAGTTTTGCCATTGTAAGTGGCAAAACTGCCAATTTTGACATGCATCATTTTTCAATTGGACTGGAGATGATATTGGAAAATTTACTGCAGCCATTTTTACTCACTCGGTAATTTACTTGTAGTCTCTGCTTGTGTTTCCTTTGTCCTATTTCTCTGCAGCCAGTAATTTCACATTCAGTCTGTCCTTTTCCTTTGCCTCTTTCTCTGCAGCTAGTAATTTTATTTGCAGATTGTATGCCTTACTTTTGTCCTTTTTTCACCAGCTTTTTTTGCAGATTTGTACTCTACTGTTTGCCTTTCTGAGCTGTCTCACATGCAACCTTTGTCTGTTTTCCTTTGTCTTTTTCAGCAGCTTTTTTGTTGTTGCAGATTTTGAACCTTTCTGCATTCCTGGGTTCTCAGTATCTTCTCTGGTCCTTTTTCAGGGTTAAAAAATATATTTTTTACCACTTCTATACATCATGTTTAAGGAAAGCAGTCCTCTTCAGTGTCTGTTTCTATGAGAGATTTTATTGAATTTGAGATGTCTGCCTCCAGAGGCAACCTTATGGCATAGTTGGTCCGGGATTCTCCAAGCCGTGCCAGGTCGGAGAATCGGCGGGGGCGAGCGAGATTCCCGCCACGCCGCTCCGACGCCGGGCCGCCGATTCTATGGCGACCGGTGAATCAGTGGCAACCGTGCATGCGCGGTTGCCGCTGCGCCGGTCAGAGGCCGCTAAAATAGGCCCCCACGGTGATTCTCCGCGGGCAACGGGCCGAACTCCCGCCAAGTTCTGCCGAGTCCCATCGGCGTGGTTCATACCTGGTACAACCCAGCGGGAGCTCGGACCCGCGACTGCTGTGGATGTCCTGGTGGGGGGGCAGGGCGGGGGGATCTGACTCTGGGGGGGCCTCCACGGGGTCCTGGCCTGCGATTAGGGGCTTCCGATCGGCGGGCGGCCGCGATCTGGAGGGGGCCTACCTCCTTCCGCGCGGGCCCGCTGTTCGGTGCCGACATGTTGCTCCATGCCGGTGCGGAGATGGCAACCACGCGCATGCACTGACGCGGAGACAGCCTTGGTGCGCATGCACAGACCCGTGGCCGGCCATACAGGGCCGCCTTTCGGTGCCAGAGCAGTGCACAGCAGTGCTAGCCCCCTAAAAATTGGAGAATTGCTGGGCCAGCATGCCAGTTGATGCCAGCGCACACCACTCTGGTGTTTACGCCAGCGTCAACACTTGGCTGGGATTTCAGAGAATCACGGCATGACCTATGGACGGCCAGAGGTGTCAATCAAACTGATTACATTTCAAAACCCAAACAGAAGGTAAATATTCTACAGCAAAATATTTGCATCATACCTTAACTGGAAGGTTTGAAGGGCAAGATTCCAGCTGAGTATATACTTTTGAAAATGCACCATAAACTAAAGTATAAAATGAATAAAACTGTGCCCCTCCCTGCGATCTAACCAAGCAAATCTCAGGGAAAGCACAAAGGTACCAGAAGAAAAGAAAGAACCATGACTCCACAGTTGGCAACTCAAAGTGGGAGTTGAAAAAACCTCAACCAAATATACAGCACCTGTGCTCAACTAGCAAAGCTGCTCCTTCACAGCAATTGGGTGGTCAGAGAGAAGGGATCCTACCAGCTGTACTGAGCACACAACTGCCATCATTAAATGACTGACTAATAGAAGAGACAGTGGTTAATGCATGAGAACTGCGGGTTTATAGTAGGGAAGTTGGGCAGCTCGTAGTCACACAGGATAGTCCATGCAAATGTGTCTTTTGTTTGTGAGGAAAAGAGGGATTTTGGTCAGGGCTCTCTCAGAGAATCTTGGTGCTGACTTCCTGGCAGCCATGCCACCCGACTGGATCGGAACAAGTACTGGGCAGGCGTATATAAGAAGCACTCCACTGATTGCAGAGATTAAGTTGTCCTGGGGCGAGTGAATCATTGGCAGGCCGCCACGAGTGGTTAAAGAGCAGTTAAAGAGGCTCAATATTCCGTGAGATTTCCCGCTGCCCCTGCCGATGGGATTCACACTGGTTTTCTCACCGGAGCTGACACTTTGAAAAATATGGAAGATTGTGCCCGTACAAATAAATTGGGGAAGGCAGTGGCGGAGTGGTATTGTCACTGGGTACAGAGACCCAGGGGATGTTCTGGGAACCCGGATTCAAATCTGAAATCAATAAAAAAACATGGAATTAAAATTCTAATAATGACCACAAAATCATTGTCGAATGTTGTAAAAACTCACCTGTTCACTAATGTTCTTATCATAGAATCATAGAATTTATAGTGCAGAAGGAGGCCATTCGGCACATCGAGTCTGCACCGGCTCTTGGAAAGAACACCCTACCCAAGCCCACATCTCCACCATATCCCAGTAACCCCACCCAACCTTTTTGGACACAAAGGGTAATTTAGCATGGCCAATCCATTTAACCTGCACATTTTTGGACTGTGGGAGGAAACCGGAGCACCCGGAGGAAACCCACGCATACACGGGGAGGACGTGCAGACTCCGCACAGACAGTGACCCAAGCCGGGAATCAAACCCGGGACTCTGGAACTAGTAGCAACTGTGCTAACCACTATGCTATTGTGCTGCCCTTGAGGGCAGGAAATCTGCCATCCTTACCTGGTCTGACCTACATGTCCAGACCCACGACAATGTGGTTGACTCGTAACTGCCTTCTGAAATGGCCACTCAGTTCAAAGGCATTTAAGGAATGGCAACCAATGCTGGCCTTGCTGGCAATGGCCACATCCCATGAAAGAAATAGGTGGCTGAATCAATATGGGCTGATTAATATTATTATCTTACAGCAAAGTTACCCACAGTGGTTCAGTGATGATCTACATAACGATTTTGCTTTTGGTTTATTGTGAGTCCGCATTCAGACAATTATCTTCATTTCCTTCCAGCTCTGCCCAACATTCCTGCGCAATGATTCCACTGACTCTTAGGTAAGCGTAAATACCAGAAATACCAGAAAACTGGTGAGGGTGTGTTCGGCTTATGCAGAATCTGCAAAGAAAAGTGAATTTAGGTCTGATGGACCCCAGCAGCTTGGGTTGAATTAGCATGGGCTAGGACAGAGAGGAAAAGCTGCAACATCCTTGTTCACTGACAGCAATTCATCAGATTCAAATTCACCTTCAAAAGATCACCTTCTCAATGATGTTAAAAAGCCATACCATTGATGGGTTGAAAAATGTTCTGAGCTACTTGTGCTGAGTAATGAATTTCTAAGACCAAGTGTGTTCTATTGTTGTTCTGCATCTAAATGAAATCCTGCTCCTTGTCGGTGGTACCTGTAATGTGCACATCATCCAAATACACTGCTACTTTTGGCAGTCCCTGAAGTATGCTCCTGCGTTCATCTCCATAACCAGAGGGTGTCTGTTCATCTGTAGTGTGACACAGGTTAGTACAACCTTCGGGGTCATGGTACAATTTTGTTGTATCATATTGTCTTCCTCAGGTGTGGCCACGTGTAAGGCCCTGGCTCACGATGATCTCCTTGCTTGCCCAGGGCAGCGTTCTCTTCGCCAGTTCTGGCGACCCTGACTACTATATGTTCTCTGTCCACACACCTGGCAATGTGGTAGGCATTCCCCCTCATCATATGGGGAGGTACCCTGCAGGTCTGTAGCAGCTCCTGAATACTGGGCCTGACTGCGGTACTGCGTCTTTAGTTGCCTCAGTCGAGGGTCAGAAAATCATTGACTGAGTCACACCGAGTCCGCACAGCCATGTTGAACCGGTAACATTGCATTATAACAGATAGCTTCAGATCATAGTGGTGCAACCAACTCATCGAATGACTTGGAATCCGGAGCGGCTGGGTAAGTAAGGTTCTTTATAAGCCCGAAGGTGCGGGCTCCTCAAGCTGTTAGGAGAATCACCTTTTGCTGGTCTTCTCCCAAAATGCCATTGGCTTAAAAAAAGTACCTCATACATTCTGCGTATTGGGCCCAATCTTCCAGGCCTGCGTCAAAGGCCCCCAGTTTACCAAAAGTGGATTTTTGAAACTTAATTCCTCACATTGCTGCATGATAGTCTATTGGGTGGCTGGGCATCTTGAAATTGAGTCTGGAGTTTCCTTTTTCCTCGTCGCCAGTTTAGTGACCAAGAAAGCCAGTGGTAGGAATGATAAAGATTTATTTTTCTTTCACATAAAGTCTGCCCATGGCAGTAACTATATACAAATCACAGTTCCCGTTGGGAGAACCAACATGGTGGACCCTTCTTGGGTCAGCTTTTATGCTCGGTTATATGAGCCCCAGCTGAGTGGGCCTCTGCCCACTACCGGGGAAGCTCGTCCTCCACAAGCCCCATGGGGAGATCGATAATGGTTTCCCCGTGGACCTCGTGGGGTTGTGATGGGCTTGGAAGCAAATATCAGACATTCTCTCAGCAAAAAGTGAAGCTGATGAGAGAGCTGTGGTGGCTCGAAACATACAGTGGAGGCTTCCAGTCATAAACATGGGGGTTTACTGATGAAAGACAAAGGCATTTAGATAACAGGCACAGTACACAATACAGTACACGGTATACTGCACTTAACTCTGCAGCTCCCTGGTCCACACTGCCCGAGGTCCTGCTCACAGGGCCCCGTGAAAATTCCCCATTAGCCGTGGTTCGCACGCTCCTGAATGATTGTCCCCTAGCCAGTCACGTGGTCAGTGGAGTTCGGTCCCTTAAAGGGGCCAAGCTACCACAACAATAAAACGAGTACCTTCGTAAGATTCTCAATAAAATGGTCACACCTGTTGCTGCACCCTCTGGCCAGGAGACGCCCGGTTCAGAGACAGTTGTTGCTGGGAAAGATGCAGCACCATCAGGGATACAACAGGTTACATCAAGTGGATGGGGCAGTGTCCAGCCATGATGCAGAAGGAATTAGGGTTCCTCTCTTCTCCCTCCAACACTGCTAACTCTACCTCAACCAACCCCTTCTCTTATGCCTGCTCCTTTTTTAATTGTTCTGTGCATCTGGCCACCAACTTGATGTAAGGTGTGCATTGTAACTTCCAATTTGTTTTGATTTGTGTTTATCATTAGTATATTAATGCTTCATTTACTTCAATCATGTTATTCTGTTTTGATTATCTTACATTTAAATGTTGTATTTTGATGTTTCAATAAGACATTTGTTGAAGTCTGTAAAGTTTAATGGAAAACATTTATTAACAAAAATAATGTAAATACAAAACTTTGATAGCATGTTAACATTTAACTTAATGTTTAATTTTAGCAGTTGTATGACATTTCGATTAATGACTACCTCAACTTTCCCAATTTCTTGCAATCAAGTGTATTTTTTTACTTTAACACAACAATCAACATATACATATGTAATGGTTCTGTTGTCTTATATTTGTAAATAGGGAACAAAGAAATGCTGATGGAGGTGGAGTTTAACATTCCTGAGCTTATAATTGTGTTCAGGAGAGGTAGGACCTATGCAGGTTGCATCTGACCAGAGTCTGACCATGTCATTGCAGGATGGTTTGTTAGTGCTACTCGAGTGGGTTTAAACTAATTTGACAGGGGTGAAAGGGTTAAAAAGACAGAATCACACAAGCTGCTACCTGCTGATTTCTCAAAGACTGCAGAGAGAGAGAGCTTTTGAAAAGGCAATAGCTGTCTTTGTTTCAATCTAGCTACAGGTAACATTCAAGGACCATTACTGTATTAATTACAGGGAGGGTGTAGTCACACAGCTCGCACACAAAACTTAATTGAACACCATGCAGCTACAGCTCATGTGTGTCCACTAAAAAGAGGAACAATGGGAAGGGAGTTTGATGCACCACTGGTCAGGCATATTTCTATCTTACTCAGGTTGAGAGGATAGTCAATAAATAGAGAAAATACATGCTTGGTGATATTATCATTAAGTAGACGTGCCCAAATTGTGATAGGATTTTATTTGTATGTTATACATTATGTATTCCTAATTATTAGTTGTGAATGAACATCGATATTTTTTAAACAAATGTACTCTTTTGATTGGGATGAATTAATTACTTGACAGATAAGCTAGAGATATAATTGCCACTGTATTCCTTTGTTCGGGGAACATGGTGGATGTTTACTTCCCCTGCTATAGCTTGAATAAAGATCTTGAACTGGAACTCCGAGTGTCACCTGGTCAGGTAAACTATAATCGAAAAGCTGTGAAACTGCCACAATAGGGGACAGAGCCATAATGTAAATTAGAGAGAAAATAACAAACTGCACAAAGTTTGCATTTGACAGTTAGCAGTAGAATAAGAAATAGAGATACCGTATACAACTGGGTGCATTGTATAGGTCACTAACTAGTGGGAAAGATATTGGGAAAGGTGGTGAGGGACTGCGAGTAGCTCTTGTAAAGAGATGGCACAGATGAGAATATTGCAATGAAGGATATTAAGAATGACAACGTTCAGAATATGTACTCTTCATGCTTAATTCCCTCATTATAAAACAGATAAATCATAATGTTAAATGGTGTGATAAATGGAGGATTTCAGGAATGTTGGATTCTAGGTAGTGGCCAATTCAAGGTTTAAAAGCCTGGGGTTGTAGTGTGTTTGACTGCAGTGGTCATGTTTTTTTAAAATAATCCTGTTTTGCAGGGCCTGGGAGCTTTTAGGAACCAGAAGGTGAAATTGACCAGACAAATGTGTTTTTCAGTCTAGGCTAATGCACTGTGGCTTGACTGAGGAAAGTCCCTGGGAAGTTAATGTGCTTTTAGTCTGGAGAGGTCATTTGTGTTTCAGCTTTGGGGCATGATGTCATTGATGGGTGGAGCTAAGAGAATCAGAGAGACATTTTGAGAAAGCTTTGGAGAAGAGTTGAAGTCTGATCTGGCAACGCTTGTTTTGACTGCAAATAAAGGCAGTTTTCTCTCCCAGTAGAATAAGAATAGTTAATGCACAACAGTCTTGTCTGAAGACAAGGAAGAGGTTGAAACAACCCAATTGAAACAGCTATTTGAAGATATTCAGCCAGAGTCTGAAGGGGTTCTGACAGAAGACAAAATCTGTGCTGTAAAGTAAGCATTACTCTATGCGATGCTGATTTTAAGCTGGATTGAGAGCTGTATGTTTCTTTTCTTGATGTTTAATGAGAAATTGAGTAGTAGTGTTTATGGAGTAATTGCAAGCTGTTCTTTTTGGGTGTGAAGTTAAAGAGTTTAATATTATTTTCATAATAAAGTTTTGTTTTAAAATACCAAAGTATTTTCGAGTACAATAGATGGGTCGTTTTTTGTACAATGTGTGCAGGTTTCCTGAAACAATATGTTGACAGGCCAACAAGAGGCGAGGCCACGTTGGATTTGGTTTTGGGTAATGAACCAGGCCAGGTGTTGGATTTGGAGGTAGGAGAGCACTTTGGGGACATTGACCACAATTCGGTGACGTTTACGTTAATGATGGAAAGTGATAAGTATACACCGCAGGGCAAGAGTTATAGCTGGGGGAAGGGCAATTATGATGCCATTAGACGTGACTTGGGGGGGATAAGGTGGAGAAGTAGGCTGCAAGTGTTGGGCACACTGGATAAGTGGGGCTTGTTCAAGGATCAGCTACTGCGTGTTCTTGATAAGTATGTACCGGTCAGACAGGGAGAAAGGCGTCGAGCGAGGGAACCGTGGTTTACCAAGGAAGTGGAATCTCTTGTTAAGAGGAAGAAGGAGGCCTATGTGAAGATGAAGTGTGAAGTTTCGGTTGGGGCGATGGATAGTTACAAGGTAGCGAGGAAGGATCTAAAGAGAGAGCTAAGACGAGCAAGGAGGGGACATGAGAAGTATTTGGCAGGAAGGATCAAGGAAAACCCAAAAGCTTTCTATAGGTATGTCAGGAATAAGCGAATGACTATGGAAAGAGTAGGACCAGTCAAGGACAGGGATGGGAAATTGTGTGTGGAGTCTGAAGAGATAGGCGAGATACTAAATGAATATTTTTCGTCAGTATTCACTCAGGAAAAAGATAATGTTGTGGAGGAGAATGCTGAGCCCCAGGCTAATAGAATAGATGGCATTGAGGTACGTAGGGAAGAGGTGTTGGCAATTCTGGACAGGCTGAAAATAGATAAGTCCCCGGGACCTGATGGGATTTATCCTAGGATTCTCTGGGAGGCCAGGGAAGAGATTGCTGGACCTTTGGCTTTGATTTTTATGTCATCATTGGCTACAGGAATAGTGCCAGAGGACTGGAGGACAGCAAATGTGGTCCCTTTGTTCAAAAAGGGGAGCAGAGACAACCCCGGCAACTATAGACCGGTGAGCCTCACGTCTGTAGTGGGTAAAGTCTTGGAGGGGATTATAAGAGACAAGATTTATAATCATCTAGATAGGAATAATATGATCAGGGATAGTCAGCATGGCTTTGTGAAGGGTAGGTCATGCCTCACAAACCTTATTGAGTTCTTTGAGAAGGTGACTGAACAGGTAGACGAGGGTAGAGCAGTTGATGTGGTGTATATGGATTTCAGCAAAGCGTTTGATAAGGTTCCCCACGGTAGGCTATTGCAAAAAATACAGAGGCTGGGGATTGAGGGTGATTTAGAGATGTGGATCAGAAATTGGCTAGCTGAAAGAAGACAGAGGGTAGTGGTTGATGGGAAATGTTCAGAATGGAGTACAGTCACAAGTGGAGTACCACAAGGATCTGTTCTGGGGCCGTTGCTGTTTGTCATTTTTATCAATGACCTAGAGGAAGGCGCAGAAGGGTGGGTGAGTAAATTTGCAGACGATACTAAAGTCGGTGGTGTTGTCGATAGTGTGGAAGAATGTAGCAGGTTACAGAGGGATATAGATAAGCTGCAGAGCTGGGCTGAGAGGTGGCAAATGGAGTTTAATGTAGAGAAGTGTGAGGTGATTCACTTTGGAAGGAATAACAGGAATGCGGAATATTTGGCTAATGGTAAAGTTCTTGAAAGTGTGGATGAGCAGAGGGATCTAGGTGTCCATGTACATAGATCCCTGAAAGTTGCCACCCAGGTTGATAGGGTTGTGAAGAAGGCCTATGGAGTGTTGGCCTTTATTGGTAGAGGGATTGAGTTCCGGAGTCGAGAGGTCATGTTGCAGCTGTACAGAACTCTGGTACGGCCGCATTTGGAGTATTGCGTACAGTTCTGGTCACCGCATTATAGGAAGGACGTGGAGGCTTTGGAGCGGGTGCAGAGGAGATTTACCAGGATGTTGCCTGGTATGGAGGGAAAATCTTATGAGGAAAGGCTGATGGACTTGAGGTTGTTTTCGTTGGAGAGAAGAAGGTTAAGAGGAGACTTAATAGAGGCATACAAAATGATCAGGGGGGTTGGATAGGGTGGACAGTGAGAGCCTTCTCCCGCGGATGGATATGGCTGGCACAAGGGGACATAACTTTAAACTGAGGGGTAATAGATATAGGACAGAGGTCAGAGTTAGGTTCTTTACGCAAAGAGTAGTGAGGCCGTGGAATACCCTACCTGCTACAGTAGTGAACTCGCCAACATTGAGGGCATTTAAAAGTTTATTGGATAAACATATGGATGATAATGGCATAGTGTAGGTTAGATGGCTTTTGTTTCGATGCAACATCGTGGGCTGAAGGGCCTGTACTGCGCTGTATTGTTCTATGTTCTATGTTCTAAAGTTCTATTTTTTCATGCAATCACTCCTGGAGCGAATCATTCTTTCCGGGCACTTAAAATAAACTAAAATATTGTGGTTTTGGTCCAGTATCCTAGCCACGTTGGGGTATGGTCTGGGATCATAATGGAATGGTGTTCATCTCCAACTCGAAAATTAATCTATTGAGGATCCAACCCATCCTTTCGCATGACCTTAAGGCAGCCATACTTGACTCCCAAGGGACAATATGTAAGAGTTGGCAAATATATTTGTTCCTGGTGGAAGAGATGTCTGATTTTGTTTATATGATATTTATGACCCTTTAATGAAATCACTGAAATGTATCATTTTGAAATGTGTGATTCTTGAAAATAAAATGATGTTGGTGCCATGCTTCTTGGTTAGCCCTGTAGCACTGCTGCCTCACAGCACCAGGGGCCCAGATTTAATTCCTGCCTCGAGTGACTGTGTGGAGTTTGTACTTTCTCGCCGTGCATGCGTGAGTTCCCTCTGGGTGCTCCAGTTTCCTCCCACAGTCCAAAGATGTGCAAATTAGGTGCACTGGACATGCTAAATTGCCTCTTAGTGTCCAAAAGATGGATTGGGTGGGGTTACAGGGATAGGGTATGGGTGGGCCTAGGTAGGGTGCTCTTTCAGAGGGTCGGAGCAGACTCAATGGGCCAAATGGTTTCCTTCTGCACTGCAGGGATTCTATGAATTCTCACAACTGAAGGATTGTCCAAAATAACGAGCTTTTGGAAATTACTTTATACATGCCATGATAGGAAACATACCAAATCACCTTGTGTCAATCCCAATCATAGGCTGGATTGTCCGCAAACTGACACCGAAAATGCAGCCGGCGCCGGGGCGGAGAATCCATTTTGGCACCCAAAACGGGACCGGCACCAGTTCCCCGATTCACCGGGCCCCGAAAAGCGGCGTATTCGCCTACCTGCGGCCATTGCTGGAGGCCTGCCCGACATTCTCCGACCCCGACTGGCCGAAGTCCTGATAGCGTGGATCGAATGTGGTCCTGCCGGTCGGGATACTAGTGTGGCGGCTGCTGCCTCAGTCCACGGCCGCCATGTTCGGGGGCGGACCGATCGGAGGACGGGGGGGCTTATACGGCACTGGACTAATTTTGGGCGGGCCATCAGGGTCGGGCGCACGGCCATTCGGGGGCACTACTTGGAGGGCCCAGCTCCGCTGCCAGTCTGCACGGAGCACGGTGCGGCCGCTGGAGGCCGTCACTGTGTGCATGCACGGCCTCCGAATCGGAAGTGCAGGGGCCCGTATCTGCAGCAAAAGCTGCTAGTTTAATGCCGGGCCCCTGCTGGCCCCCTGCAGGGCTAGGAATATGTGGCCCTTTCACACCAGTTTTTCTGTTGTGAAAGACCACGGGCGTCATTCTCTGACCCCCCGCCGGGTCGGAGAATGGCCGTTGGCCACCGTGAATCCCGCCCCCGCCCCCGCCGACGTCTCCGGTACCGGAGATTGGGCGGGGGCGGGAATCGGGCCGCGCCGGTTGGCGGGACCCCCCGCTGGATTCTCCGGCCCGGATGGGCCGAAGTCCCGCCCAGGAATTGCCTGTCCCGCCGACGTAAATCAAAGCTGGTATTTACCGGCGGGACCAGGCGGCGTGGGCGGGCTCCGGGGTCCTGGGGGGTGGTGCGCGGGGCGATCTGACCCCGGGGGGTGCCCCCACGGTTGCCTGGCCCGCGATCGGGGCCCACTGATCCGCGGCGGGCCTGTGCCGTGGGGGCACTCTTTCCCTTCCGCCTCCACTACGGCCTGCACCATGGCGGAGGCGGAAGAGACTCTTCCCACTGCGCATGCGCGGGAAACTGACAGCGGCCGCTGACGCTCCCGCGCATGCGCCGCATTTCCGCGCCAGCTGGCGGGGCAACAAACGCCATTTCCGCCAGCTGGCGGGGCGGAAATCCCTCCGGCGTTGGCCTAGCCCCTCAATGTTGGGGCTAGGCCGCCAAAGATGCGGAGCCTTCCGCACCTTTGGGCCGGCGCGATGCCCGTCTGATTGGCGCCGTCTTTGGCGCCAGTCGGCGGACATCCAGCCGTTGGGGGAGAATTTCGCCCCACAGTTTTTACGACGCCATGGGGACATAGTCCCATAAACGGAGAATCCCGCCCCATGTTTTTATGTTTAAAGACAGAATTGGCTGTTAATTGGAGAGCACAGAGTAACCATGTGGTGAATCATTCAACATGGAAAAGCTCACTATGATTGCAGAAAACATGATCAGCTTATTCTGCAGGGAGAATGGTAGACATTAAAATTTCAGAGATTTATAAGCTATTGCTAGATACCGTAATGTATATTCTTTGACGTATCTTATATTATAACTACATGACCATGCACAATGATTCTGGAAATACAGTTCCAAAATGGATAAGTGTATCTATGTATTCACAGGGTACAATTTAATCTTACTATTTGGAAGGTAATCTGGCAGAGTGAATTACAGAAGCCACCTGATTTTCATTCCATTGATTCCAGTGAACTAAGTATGGCCAGCTTCCGTAATGGACACACAATCCACTCTGCCAGATAGTCACATGTGTGATGAAGACAAAACTTCACTGCAAAATATCTCATCCACTCTCTTCAGAGAGCAAGGAGAACCTAGCTCGTAGAGATAGAGGGTGGAATTTTCCCAAACATTGTCATTATCATGTGGCAACACCATTTGCAAAGCCAACTTCAGATAATAGTAATCTTTATTAGTGTCACAAGCAGGCTTACATTACCACTGCAGTGAAGTTACTGTGAAATCCCCTCGTCGCCACACTACGCCGCCTGTTCGGGTACACTGAGGGAGAATTCAGAATGTCTAATTCACCTAACAAGCACATCTTTCGGGACTTGTGGGAGGAAACCGGAGCACCCGGAGGAAATCCACACAGACATGGGGAGAACGTGCAGACTCTGCACAGACAGTGACCCAAACCGGGAATCGAACCTGGATCCTTGGCGCTGTGAAGCAACAGTGTTAACCGCTGTGCTACCGTGCCACCCATATGCATGGTACAGGCAGAGTGTGGGCATTTCTGTGTGGTTACAGGGCCGTGTACAAGTGGCAGTAGGCACTAGGTTGTGGTGATATGCCTGTGAATAATATTGCAATGCGACCTCCCACCAGGAGGTGGCATCAGACATCAGTCATGTGACATCCGGCTATCGTCAGTTGGAAGTAAGGTGTACACAAGGACAGTCGCACATCGGTAGTTCCAGAGCAACCTAGTCTGTATAGCATTCTGTATGTTATCCTTCCACGTGTTAACTAATAAAGCATTATTCTAAGTAAGTCATCAGCAGTTCTGTATGAATCATGGATTGAAGTCGTCAAAGAGGAAACGTTTGGAACTCGGCTGCTATTGGTGGATCTACATGCTGGCCTAAACCTCTGGTTTAGGCCTAACGCCGATACAGTTCAGACTCAACGTACGAGCTATGGATGCAGCTGCATCCCGACCACCAGGCTGTGGAGTGCGAAACACTGTCCGAGTCACAGTGAAGAAAGCGGAAGGAGAGTCACCTGTGGACCGGAAATTCTTCGTGAAGCGGGTGCTGCTCGAGTGTTGTGGGTTTAAAGCAACAGATATCTTCTGCTTGCAAAACTTCCCCAACAATGGATATTTTGATGTCACCTTCAAGAGTGTCGCAGCGTGCATCAAATTCCTGAACGTCTTCAAAGAAAAAGGTAACCAGAGCCCCCTGTCTATCCTGACCGCGGAGCCTCTGTTTACGCTACCGTCGCAGCAAAACCGGGTTGTTACACTGCACACATCCCCGTGTCTGATGTGCTCACGTTCCTCGCCAGGTACGCTGAGCTGAAAAGTGACAGCGTGCAATTGAAAGACACCTTCGGCATCTGGACAAGTGAGCACCAGATCAATGTGACTCTGAGAACAGACGGCAACGGAACCATCCTGGATCCCCCCCTCCAGCTTCGCCATTGGAGGAAACCATGGCTACCTCTACTACATGGGACAGCCATGAGTATGCCACACCTGTGGCAAAACGGGGCATTTTGCCGCCAACTGCAGTGTGACCTTCTGCAAAAACTGCAGGCAGGAGGGACACATGACGAAGGACTGCAAAGAAGACAAGTGCTGCAACCTGTGTGGGGAGGCCGGCCATCTTTACAGGGCCTGCCCGAAACGCGGGGCGCATATGCACAGATCATCAGCAGCGGAGTTAAAAAGGCGACCAGAGAGGAGGTTCATACACCCTCCACCGAAAAAGACACCGCGGCACAGAATGCGGAAAAGCAACAGAAGGGCCCTCAACAAAAAGAGGAGGCCCCAGCACGACCGGACAACTCAACCCCAACCTCATCTGACGAGGAACACTCAATGGAAGAGGATGGGACAAAGAATAAAGAGCCCTGGGAAACAGTGAACAGGGACAAACGAAAGAGAAAACAAAAAAACAAACTGAAGAACCCCCCGATGGGGAGTGGCAAAAAGCGACACCTTTCAGCCAGCGGACTTAGCGCCGACACCTCCTCCGATGAGGGAAAACAAGACAAGAATCGGCCTCAAATAAAGAGGCAAAGCACCACTTTGGAACGGGAGGCACAGCCGCCCCAGACCACAGACCGGGAAGAAAATAAAACCCGCCGAGACAATCAACCTCTGGCTCATGGGAACAGCAATATGACCAACGGCCACCAAACGCCGGACATCGAAAACAAGGTCACAGACCAACCCCCGAAAGTAACAAGCAGCAACAACCCAGGCGAAGACCGGCCTGCAACCCCAACACCTACTGACTGCCACAACGAACGCCAGGGCTACACCACCCCCCCAATGCATCTGCATCAAGTTCACGGGGCCAGTGCGGACCAGAACAGTTTTCTCAGCCCTGCAACTGTGCTAAAGTTTGCGAGCACCACCGGCATGCTGGGGAACATCCAACAGCTGGAACAGCCAACTGTATAGACTCTGGACTCTTGAGACTGGTAAATCTACCGTTTTATAATGGGTTTTAAAATTGCATCCATAAATGTGCGAAGCAGCAAAGATACTTTGCGGTGTGTAGCCACACTCAACTATTTAGCAAATGTGAAAGCTGACCTACTGTTCCTGCAGGAGTGCGGAATTCCGCACCTCAGCAACTACAGGCGCTGGTCGAGCTGGTGGTCCCACGGGCCATCCATCTGGTCCCAGACCTTCCTGTCGACTATCACGGAGGTCATAGGCGACAGCGAGATGGAAAACCTGGACAAACCACAAACTCTGGATGAGCTGACAAAGGCCGTCAAGCCCTTCGAGACGAGTAAAACTCCCGGAAGCGACGGCTTACCGGTTGAGTTGTATTCGGCTCTGTGGGACTGGATGGGCCCAGACCTGCTGGAAGTGTACGAGAGTATGCTTCTGGAAGGCAGCATGTCAGAGTCCATGAGGAAAGGCATCATCACCCTCATCTACAAGCAGAAGGGGGAAAGGGAAGAAATTCAAAATTGGCGACCCATTTCACTGTTGAATGTGGATTACAAAATTCTAGCCAAGGTCATCGCCAATCGGGTCAAGTCTGCTCTGGAGTCGGTGATCCACCCTGACCAGACCTGTGCTGTACCCGGCAGGAAGATCTCTGATAGCCCCGCGCTACTCAGGGATACGATCGCCTACGTGCAGGACAGGAGGGTGGACACCTGCCTCATCAGCCTTGACCAGGAGAAGGTTTTTGACAGAATATCGCACACCTACATGATGGATGTACTCTCCAAAATGGGGTTTGGGGAGGGAATTCGCAATTGGATCAAACTGCTCTACAAAAACATCTATAGCGCAGTCTCAATCAATGGGTGGGAATCAGAAAAGTTCCAGATCAAATCCGGAGTCGGGCAGGGCTGCCCTCTCTCCTCGGCCCTGTTTGTGTGCTGCATAGAACTTTTTGCCGAGTCCATCAGGAAGGATCCGGGTATAAGAGGAGTGACGATCCCAGGCAGTGGAGGCATGCAAGTCAAGGCCTCCCTGTACATGGACGACGTTGCCGTCTTCTGCTCGGATCCTGCATCTGTACGCAGGCTCTTGACCACCTGCGACCAGTTTGAACTGGCCTCGGGAGCCAAGGTAAACCGTGGCAAGAGCGAGGCCATGTTCTTTGGGAACTGGGCCGACCGGTCCTTTATCCCCTTCACTGTCAGGTCAGATTACCTGAAGGTGCTGGGGATATGGTTCGGAGCTGCTGGGGCGTGCACCAAAAACTGGGAGGAGCGCATAGCAAAGGTAAGGCAGAAACTGGGCTGGCGGAAGCAACGCTCCATCTCCATTGCGGGCAAAACTCTGGTCATCAGGTGTGAGGTGCTCTCGGTGCTACTGTACGCAGGTCTGGCCCATAACCCGACCCTACGCCACAACAGTCACCCGGGCCATCTTCAAATTCACCTGGAGATCCAAGATGGACCGTGTCCGAAGGGACACCATGTACAAACCTCTGGAGAAGGGAGGGCGAAACGTACCCAACGCCTCCCTCATCCTGTTGGCCACCTTTGTGTCCAGCTGCATCAAGCTGTGCGTGGACCCCCAGTATGCAAACACCAAGTGTCACTACATACTGAGGTTCTACCTGTCCCCGGTGTTACGAAGGATGGGTCTGGCCTCATTGCCGCGGAACGCTCCAAGGAGTTGGACCGTGCCGTACCACCTGTCCTTCATGGAAAAGTTTTTGAAGAAAAACACCTTTGACCACAAGGCAATGAAGCAGTGGTCAGCACGTAATGTCCTTGAGGCCCTCAGGGAAAAGGAGACCGTGGAGGACGTAGGATGGTTCCCTGAGCAGACTGCCAGAGTCATCTGGCAGAACGCCTCATCACCAGAACTTTCAATCAAGCACCAAGACCTAGCTTGGCTGGTGGTGAGAAGGGCCCTCCCTGTCAGATTCTTCATGCACACCCGAAGGCTCTGCGCCAATGCATGCTGCCCTCGGAGTGGCTGTGGGGGAAATGAGACGGTCACACACCTCCTTGTGGAATGTGCCTTTGCAAAGAAGGTCTGGAGAGAGATGCAGTGGTATTTGTCAAGGTTCATCCCGAACAGCTCTGTGACATAGGACTCTGTGCTCTACGGACTGTTTCCAGGGACACACACCGATACGAATATCAACTGCTGCTGGAAGGTCATCAACTCGGTGAAAGACGCTCTTTGGTCTGCCCGAAACTTGCTGATCTTCCAGTGCAAAGAATTGTCCTCGACCGAGTGTTGCAGACTGGCACATTCCAAGGTCCAGGACTACGTGCTGAGGGACACACTCAAGCTTGGGGCAGCTGCCGCCAAGGCGCAATGGGGAAAGACCACTGTGTAAGGTTTTTCCAGCAAATGTACGCCGAGGGGAGGGTAACATTGTAAACCCCCCTCGGTCTGGGCCACCAACACTCAAATGTATAAAAATAAACATGACAATGTAAATATTTAAGAAGGATTTGAAACGTAAAGAGTGATATGTGTATAATATTATCAAAATTGAATGGAAGAAAGTCAAGGCAATGTGTAACTCTGCCGGAAATGTACAGTCAAGACAATTCGAAATGTTCTGTAATGCTGATGATAACTTTTATGAATAAAGTATATTTTTTTGAATTAAAAAAAAGATATTTTGAAACGTAAACTCACTTCCGTTGTTGCCACCTGGAGTAAAATACGCAACATTTGATTGAAAAAGAAAGATAAAGATTCACTTGCAGATATACAATGGTGCACTCGTTAATATTAATGATCACATTGAGCAGAAATCTGACTTTCTGACTAAATTTTCACTATTGTTTCTCAATAAATTTTTACAGGATTAGGAATTCTCAAGGCAGCACTAAACAAGGAGGAATTGTTTGGGTGCTTTTTACCAATGTTGCACAACATCAATTCATACCTATGGAGAAAGCGAAGACAGTCTCCACCAGCAAATTGAGGAGAGGTATACATAAACTTTACAAGCAATGTTGACGAACACGTTCCAATCTGGAATAGCTTGCACAAGCCACAGCTACATCAGTTCAGTTGAACTACATTCTCAATCTAATGCAATGTTAAAAGCTGTCCAAAAATGTGCTTTCTGGCTCTCCCACAGGAATTGGCAGTGGAAAGTAATTTTCTTTTCAACTTTACAAAATGTCATTATTAATTTAATTGGAAGAAAAAGTAACAGAAAGAAAATGAAAATAATTTGGGCATTGTCATTTATTTACCAATCATATATTTTGTGGTGATAGTAGGGTCGAGAAGTCATATAGTGTATCAGCTGTGTGTCTGAGTAATGCGTGAATTGATTGCACGGTGAACTCCACTACATATTCATTCACTCTCACCGCTGATAAAATATTGATGTAACAAAAGCATAGGGGTGATGGTGATGCAGTGGTAACATCCCTGATCTACAAACCTACAGAAAACAAAAGGCAGCATAGTGGCACAGTGGTTAGCACTGCTGCCTCACAGCACCAGGAGCCCGGGTTCAATTCCAGTCCTGGGTGACTGTGTGGTGTTTGTACATTCGCCCTGTGTCTGAGTGGATTTCTTCTGGGTGCTCCTGTTTCCTCCCAAAGTTCAAAGATTTTTTTTAAAGTAAATTTAGAATACCCAATTAATTTTTTTTTCAATTAAGGGGCAATTTAGCGTGGCCAATCCTGCGCATCTTTTGGGTTTCGGGGGAGAATGTGCAAACTCCACACGGACAGTTACCCAGAGCTGGGATCAAACCTGGGACCTCGGCGCCGTGAGGCTGCAGTGCTAACCACTGCGCTACCATGCTGCTCCTCAAAGTCCAACTATGTACAGGTTAGGTGGATTGGCCATGCTAAACAATTGCCCCTTAGCATCCAATAGGTTAGGTGAGGTTACACGGATAGGGTCGAGGAGTGGGCCTGGGTAGGGTGCTCCATTAAGAGGGTTGGTGAGACTCGATGGGCCGAATGGCCTCCTTCTGCACTGTACGGGTCCTATGGATTCGATATTGTTTAAATCAGTTAAAATTAACCAGTTTTGTATTGCACCCCTTAAACAAGAATGAAAGCCAGAGAAATGTTTAACTCAGTTTCCATCCGATGATTTTGGCAGTAGATTCAAATTTTTGGTTGCTACGGTTGAAGCTAACAGCTTCTTTAACTAATAGATGCCACAGATAGTATTACATAGAACACAGAACATACAGTGCAGAAGGAAGCCATTCGGCCCATCGAGCCTGCACCGACCCACTTAAGCCGCCACTTCCACCCTATCCCCGTAACCCAATAACCCACCTAACCTTTTTTTGGACACTAAAGGCAATTTAGCATGGCCAATCCACCTAATCTGCACGTCTTTGAACTGTGGGAGGAAATCGGAGCACCCGAAGGAAACCCATGCAGACACGGGGAGAACGTGCAGACTCATTTAACAATTTTATTCATTTTCCTTCCATTAAGAAATCAAATAAGCAAAATATCTCTATTCAAAGAAGTATGGCATTTTAATTCTCTGTTCTAATCCAACTCTGAACATTATGGGTGGCATTTGCCAATTGCCCACGCTGGTGGGATATTCCGGTCCCGCCGATGGCGCATGGGTTTCCTGACGATCAGGGGTGCAGTCAACTTTGACAAGGATGGGACCAGAAAATCCTGCTGGTGGGCTGCCTCCTCCATCGAAAAACACATGGCGGGTTGCACGATAAATCTCGCTCCAAATCCTCAGACTCCCAAACTGTTCCAACGAAGCTCAATTTATGCTGGGGAAACAGGACCTAATTTTTTGATTAAGCACTTTACAGCTTTCCAGGTCCAGGACTGAATCTAATAATTTCAGATAACAACGATTGCTCATTGTTTATTTCGGAAGTCAGCCATTGATGATGATTCTACTATTCCCATTAACATCTCCTCTAGACATATCTTTTCTTTCTTAACTTGTCCCATTACCACTACCTCTTCCCTGGCACCAACATTTCTTTGTCATTTAATCTCTCCTGTCCGCCAAGATTTTCAATTTGTTCCCTTCCTCCGTCTACCCTGTCTCTGCCTCTATACTTGTTTAAAATTTGTTATATCTGTAACTTTTTTTCTCATTTGAAGCAAGGCTGTCAAGCTGGAATGTTAACTTTATTTCACTCTCCACAGATGCTGCCCTGGCCAACTGTGCGTTCACAACACATTTTGGCTGAGATTTTCCACTCATGTTCGCAGTGAGTATTTTTGGCAGAGGGGCTGCAAAATATCACAAGAAGGCCGCAGGCGCTTTTCCCAGCAACATAAATGTAAGACATGATCATTCCCTCCCACCGTGGGCTGCATTTCTTGTGATCCAACATCAGGAACGTAATTATAATAAATATACATCTCATTGTAGTATCTACAGACCGGAATCATTCCCCCATGTCAAATTTAAATCTCATGTTTGCGTGAACTCAGAGCGGCACGATGTACAACTGCTTTCAAAAGGCATGCACCTCGTGACCTGAACTCCGAGGCAAACTCAGAGGTGAGTGCACTTAACCTAGTGCAGTGCTCACGGAAGCGGCTCCACAGATTCAGGGGGTGCCATAGGCAAGTCTCCAGAGCAGCTTCTTCATGGATGCCTTGTGTACCTGGGACATGGGGAACAGTGAAGGAGTGAAGGGAGGTAAGCGAAGTCCAGGACATGGGCTGCAGTGTTGGGTGAGGAGGGAGCATGGGTGTCAAAGTAGCACAGACTGAAGGTTGCACGCAAATACATGGAGGTGTGCAGAGGGAGGGGGCATGAAGACAAGGGCAAGGTGAATAGAAACATATGTCAAAGATGAGCATTTTGTTGCAGTTGAGATCATTTAACTTAAGCTCAATTGACATGCTTGGAGTCAGGCTAGTCAAGTAATTGTGCTAATGTAATAATAATAACCTTTTATTGTCACAAGTATTAAGTTACTGTGGAAAGCCCCCAGTCGCCACATTCCGGTGCTGTCCGGGTAAGCTGGTACGGGAATTGAACCCGCGCTGCTGGCCTTGTTCTGCATCACAAATCAGCTGTCTAGCCCACTGTGCTAAGTCGAGAGTGTCAATAATTTCAGCTCTACATTTAACCGATCACGCACAGACTTCCAAATCCAATGAGTGCTATGGTTCTATTGGGCAACTGAGAAGGTTGAGGATCCCTTAAAAAGGTGGCCATAGAACATTGCCTGAGGGGTGTGCTCCAAAATGGTACTGCATTTTAAAGTGCCCATTGACAAGCCGAGTGCAAGGACTTGGAAGCAGTTTGGGCAATGCCTGTGCCTGAGATGAGAGCTCAGGATGCAGTCAACTGGCCAGAGCTGCCGCCACTCTATCATGTGGTGTAGGGCAGTAGTGGGGTGGGGACGAATTTTGGGCAACCATCATGCACACTAATACTAAATACTAAATACATGGCCAGGATTCTCCAACATGCGTAAAGGGGCCTTGAGAGGCAGCCGCAGGCGATGACTTGACGAAGAGCGGACAAATGCTGACTGTCAAGTCTCTCCCTTTGATACTGCAGTGAGGAGACCATCAGGAAGATGTAGCCTGGTAATCCTGCTGTCTGCCTCATTGGTCATCTGCAGGAAAGGGGTGGAAGAAGACTGCAACGGAGGCACTTGGCTCACCAAACGCAGGAGCAGAACGCTTAAGAGCAAGGGTCTCCTCCACACGCAGAGGATAAACCTCAGAGAGCCTTCGCTCGACTCAGAGTCCGTAGACGGCGCTTGTCATTCCTGTAGATGACTGAGAACCAGTGTTGCCGAAGAATGTGCATATCCGGGGAATTGGTTGGTCACATCTGCTACCTGCTGCTGGATTTGGTGCCATGGAGACTTGGAGGGCATCCACTGCCAGTGCATGTGAAAGATGCTCAATGTTTACACCAGTCCCTTCTTCCAGGGCTCCACAGGTGATTTCCATAGGATCTTGTAAACCGCTTCACACAAGTGCATCCAGGAGGTCATCGATGCAATCTTCACGAGAGAACACAACTGTGTGCATTTTGACTGGGATCAGGCAAGTCAGGTAGCAAGAGCGCTGTGATTTGCACAGATCTTTGGTTTTCCATAGATGCAGGGTGTCATGTGGCACTCAGATATCCATTGCAACAACAGTCAACTAACTCAACCCCAAGGTCTTCTACTCACTGAATGTTCAGCTGGTCTGCAACAATACCAGATGCACCATGCAGCTCTGCACACAATTTGCATGGAGCATCCACAACTCTTATCTTCTGAGTCACTCTTAGATCCCTGACATATTTCAGGGTCCTCACAGGCTGTAGTGTTGGCTCCTTGGGGACAAGGACTACCCACTGAGGAGGTGGCAGATAATGCCTCTGTGGAGGCCAGAGTGCAGATGAGACTAGACACAATGAGGCTCACGCTGCCATTTGTATTTTGGTGGAGAAGACGACAGGGATGCTACACATATTTTGCACTATGCGCCACACAATATAGTGGAAAAACCCGCCATGGGCATCAATGGGTCCAATGCCGCTTTCCCCACCGACATTGGACATTGACAATTTTTGGGACGATTACGGCCATTGTCTTTATTTCACATTTTCAGCATCTGCGGTATTTTGCTTTTAAGAGAGCAAAATACAACTTGACATGACAGAAAAGATAACAATGCAGTCAGAAGACCCATTTTTTATCTGCAGTATATGCACTAAGGATCAGGTGGCATCTGATGCTAGTCAAAGCAAAATTTGCAGACACACAAATCAGGACTTATATTTTCGAAGTTGGTTTTATCAAAGTATTTAAATTTTATTAAGTATTTTTTGTTCCCATACTCAACTTTTTCCAATATTGCTGCTCGTCAGACGACGGCAACAGAAGCCTTCGTTATAAGAACAGAAGCAATAGGAGCAGGAGTAGGCCATGGCTGACCTTTGACCTCAAATCTACTCTTCTGCAAATCTCCATGTGTCTTGATTCCCTTAGAGTCCAAAACTCTAATGACTTCAGCCTTAAAAAAAATTTTTTTTTAAGAGTACTCAAATTTCTTTCCAATTAAGGGGCAATGTAGGTGGCTAATTCACCTACCCTGCATGTCTTTTTGGGTTGTGGGGGTGAGACCCATGCAGACCACGGGAGAGAATGTGAAAACTCCAAAAGGACAGTGACCCAGGTCCGGGATCGAACCCAGGTCCTCGGCGCTGTGAGCAGCAGTGCTAACCACTGTGCCGCCTTGCTTCCCCCACTTCCAATCATTGAGCGTGCACAGATCTTTGAACTAAACAATTCCTAAGATTCACAACTCTCTGATGAAAATATTTCTCCTCATCTCTGTCCAAAAACAATCAGCCCTTATCGTGATACTGCCCCTATTTAAAATCTTCAGTCAGGAAACATCAGCATCTACCTCTCATGCCCTCTCAGTTATGTTTCTATGAAATCACCTCCTATTCTTCTCAACTCCAGAGAGTACAATCCCATTCTACTCAATCTCGCTCATTGAACAAGTCTCTCCTCCTAGGCATCAAGCATCCAATGAACCATTGTTGCGTCACTTCTAAGAAAAGTATATCCTTCCTTATTATGGAGACCAAAACTGTGCACGGTACCCCAGATGTGGTCTCACTGAAGTTTTGTACATTTGCAGCAAGATTTCCTTACTCTTGAGCAATAACAGTCAACATGCCTTCCTAATTGGCTGTTGCACCTTTTGTGTTCCATGTACACCCAAATTTCCTTGAGCATCCAATGTTTAATCATTTTTTGTCATTTAAAAAAACTTCAGCTTTCAATTCCTCCTACCTACGTGAATAACCCGCATTTCTGAACATTATATTCCATCTGCTATCTTCTTGCCCATTCACTCAACCGGTCTATAGCCCTTCGCAGCTTCTTGGACAGACCTTACGAGCTGCACGGAGGTGTCTTTGAAAATAGGAGGGTAGGGAATTGTAGAATGTCGTGTGCCAGATTGTCTACTCAGCACATTCTCAACTCCAAACCATCTTGCCAGAGGCAGAGTCTGACCAGCACTGGCTACTCAGTGGCAGGTAGTTAATTAAGATCAATGAAATACCCAGTTGGGAACAAATAGGCGATGCCTCGGCAGGATCCTGGTGTCAGCGGCTGGCCCCCCTGCTGAAGCAAAAGCCCAACATCTGCCTGGAGGCAGCCATCTGTCTGGAGGCTGGGGACCAGCAAGGCCTTCTCTAATTCCAACCTCCCCTCCTGGAGACAAGGCTGCTAGAAGGCCTTAGTTGCAGCCACAGGCCATCCTGTGGAGGAGTTCCCTCTCCACAATGAGGGTCTGGTAGCTGCGGCCACACTTAGTTTTCACCATTTTTGAAAACTTCAGAGTGCACCCTCAAGGTCTCCCATTTAAATGTGAAGTGATGCATTTTGGGAGGACTCACAAAGCAAGGGAATACATAATGAACGGCAAGACACTAGTACGTACTGAGGATCAGAGGGACCTTGGGGTGCATGTCCAAAGATCCCAGAATCAAACAGGATAGGTAGCTAAGCAGGGAGGTTATGATGGAGTTGTATAAAATACTTGTTAAGCCACATTTGGAGTACTGTGTGCCGTTCTGGCCGCCACACTATAGGAAGGAAGTGATAGCACTGTAGAGGGTGCAGAGGAGATTCACCAGAGGATGTTGCTTGGGCAGGAACTTTTCAACTATGAGGAGAGGCTAGTTAGGCTGGCGCTGTTTTCCTTAGAGCAGAGAAGGCTGAGGGGGGACCTGATTGAGGTGTACAAAATTATGAAGGACATAGATAGGGTAAATAGGAAGAAAGTTTCCCCTTAATAGAAGAGTCAATAACCATGGAAGATAATAATAATCACTTATTTGCACAAGTAGGCTTCAATGAAGTTACTGTGAAAAACCCCGAGTCGCCACATTCCGCCGCCTGTTCGGGGAGGCCGGTACGGGAATTGAACCCGCGCTGCTAGCATTGTTCTACATTGCAAGCCAGCTATTTAGGCCACTGTGGATTTAATCTATGGTAATGAGCAGGGGATTTAGAGTGGACTTGAGGAAAACCACTTTCACCCAGAGGGTGGTGGGAATCTGGAACTCTCTGCCTGAAAGGGTGGTCGAGGCAGGAACACTCACAGCATTTAAGTAGCATTTAGATGAGCACTTGAAACGCAATAGCATACAAGGCTGTTAACGAAGTGTTTAATAGGATTAGAATAGATAGGTGCTTGGTGGCTAGTGCAGACACAATGGGCTGAAGGGCCTCTCTCAGTGCTCCATGACTCCATGACTGATCGGCAGGACTCACTTCACCCAATGTGACTGGCAGCTGCCCACAATGTTGACCACACCTTCCCACAAGAAGATCCTGCCAGCCATGCCCAATTGAGTGGGCTCCCCCAGGTGGCTTGTAATTGACCATCTCAAGGAAGATAGCGCAGGTGGGTGGGACTCAGGTACCATGGGATTTGGGACCTGGAAATGGTCCCGACGCTCAAGAATCTTGCCGCCCCTTGTGTTCATCCCACAACTTCATTTTTCAGCTATGTTTGTATCATCAGCAAACTTGGGTACATTACCCTTGGTCACCACATCTAAATCATTAATAAAGGGGGTGATTCTCCGGCCTCATTGCCCTCTCACTCGAGCAAAACGAGGCAGGTGAATAGTGGGAGAGGCAGAAAACAAGAACCGTGCCAGGCAGCAAACAGTTTGTGATGAAACTGGCCCGCTCCCATTGGCGAAATCGGGATCTCGCCGTAGCGTGGCAAGAAACCAATTATCACCACATAAGCCCTATTTCCATACAATTAACGGAAGCCACGCCGCCTTATCCTACGGCCTCCCGTCATTCAGCGGCCTCCCCAGCAAGTGCTCACACTGGCGCCGATTAGTACTCCTTTTGAAAAACGTGAACCTGGAGGAAAGGCTTCTGTGGGGAGCTGAGGAGGTGAGCAGCCATCTTTACTCACAGGCAAAGAGCTCGGGGTGCTGTGTTTGCCACCCCATGCTTAACGGGGGTACGGGACCATGACTGGGAGCAGGAACCCTCCGTAGGGGTGGCCCGCAATGGGGGGGATAGGGAGGGGGACGCTGGGGGGGGGGGGGGGGGGGCAACTGCTCGCGGCACCACCAACTCAACCCCTGGTTTGGGTGAACCCGTTCCGGGGCAGCCCTTGTCCCTTCCAGTCTGCCGCACCGACCACCCATAACCCCCCCCCTCCCCGACTGCCGAGGCCTCTGGCCGTGCGGCTGAAGGCTATTGATAATAGGGAATTGGGAATCATGGTTAAGTGAGCACTTCACACAACCCAAGTGGATTCCCCTGGTTGGGCGGGCCATGTAGCACATGGGAGTCATTGCCTAGCATCCCAATCAGACCGTGATGCCTGAACACTGCAGGAGGCAACACCACAAACGCAACAGCTAAGATCCGAACACCCAGGGGTTGAGACACAGCTCCAGGGGACATGTCCACGGCCAGAGGGTGGGTGAGTGCCACGGGGAGGGGGCCTGCCCTCGGTCCAGGTGGCGTTATGAGCGGTTTCCGGGGTACAGGGTCTGGGGTCTGGTGAGAGGAGCCCGCTGCGCCTGAGTGTGCGTGGCCAGGGCGTTCCAGGTTGGAGAGGGGAGGGGGTATCAATGGAGGGATGGAGGGTCCCGGGGTGGGAGCCACAGCTGTCTGTCACTCTAACATCCTTTGCCAATACTTTCCAGATATTGAACGCTATGGCAGGGATTTTGGACCCAGAACCTGCCCAACTGGTGCTGCTGGTAGTCCGGGCGGCCAGATGCCAAGGACGGCAGCAACAGCAGCGTCTGCAGATGCTCAATGCTGCGGCCCATGTGCTGGACCCCACCCTACACCCTGGGGATCTGGCCGCACCATCAGCCCAGGGAGGGACCCAGACAGGGTGTCCCGCGATGGCCCAGGGTGTACAGGTGTCGCTGGTTGATTGAACAGATGACAGAGAGCGTATGCTGCAGGAGGCTCCGCCTACACAAGGAGACGGTGTGGCACTTGTGCCATAGCCTCATGGACTTGGCACCACATGGAGGACACCGCGCCCCTGCAGCTCTGAACCTTTACGCCTCAGGATCATTCCAGGGCTCAGGTGGGGAACTCTGTGGCATTTTATTTATTTGTTTATGGGATGTAGGTATCGTAGGCTGTGCCAGAATCTATTGCCCTTGAGGGAGTAGTCAAGAGTCAACCACATTGCTGTGGGTCTGGAGTCACATGTAGGTCAGACCAGGTAAGGATGGCAGATTTCCTTCCCTAAAGGACATTAATGAACCAGATGTTTTTTTCTGACAATCGACAATGGTTTCATGGGCCCCAGTGGCGAGTGTGGTCACGAATGGACGGGGATCGGCATATTTTCGGCTCCATAGAGGGACAAGGCAGGGATGTCCTCTGTCCCCATTACTGTTTGCACTGGCGATTGAGCCCCTGGCGATAGCGCTGAGAGGTTCCAAGAGATGGAGGGGAATACTTAGGGGAGGAGAAGAACACCGGGTATCTTTATATGCGGATGATCTGCTACTATATGTGGCGGATCCAGCGGAGGGGATGCCAGAAATAATGCGGATACTTGGGGAGTTTGGGGATTTTTCAGGGTATAAATTGAACATGGGGAAGAGTGAGCTGTTTGTGGTGCATCCAGGGGAGCAGAGTAGAGAAATAGAAGACCTACCGTTGAGGAAGGTAACAAGAGACTTTCGTTACCTGGGGATCCAGATAGCTAAGAATTGGGGCACATTGCACAGGCTAAATTTGACGCGGTTGGTGGAACAGATGGAGGAAGATTTCAAGAGATGGGATATGGTAGCATTGTCAATGGCAGGGAGGGTGCAGGCGGTTAAGATGGTGGTCCTCCCGAGATTCCTCTTTGTGTTTCAGTGCCTCCCGGTGGTGATCACGAAGGCTTTTTTCAAAAGGATAGAAAAGAGTATCATGGGTTTTGTTTGGGCTGGGAAGACTCCGAGAGTGAGGAAGGGATTCTTACAGCGTAGTAGGGATAGGGGGGGGCTGGCACTACCGAGCCTAAGTGAGTATTATTGGGCCGCTAATATTTCAATGGTGAGTAAGTGGATGGGAGAGGAGGAAGGAGCGGCGTGGAAGAGATTAGAGAGGGCGTCCTGTAGGGGGACCAGCCTGCAGGCTATGGTGACAGCCCCATTGCCGTTCTCACCAAGGAACTATACCACGAGTCCGGTGGTGGTAGCTACACTGAAGATTTGGGGACAGTGGAGACGACATAGGGGAAAGACCGGAGCATTGGGGGGGTCCCCGATAAGAAACAACCATAGGTTTGCCCCGGGGGGAATGGATGGGGGATATGGAATGTGGCAAAGAGCAGGTATAACGCAATTGAAAGATCTATTTGTGGATGGGAAGTTCGCGAGTCTGGGAGCGCTGACTGAGAAATATGGGTTGCCCCAAGGGAATGCATTCAGGTACATGCAATTGAGGGCTTTTGCGAGGCAACAGGTGAGGGAATTCCCGCAGCTCCCGACACAAGAGGTGCAGGACAGAGTCATCTCGAAGAAATGGGTGGGGGACGGTAAGGTGTCGGATATATATAGGGAAATGAGGGATGAAGGGGAGACTATGGTGGACGAACTAAAAGGGAAATGGGAAGAAGAGCTAGGGGAGGAGATCGAGGAGGGGCTGTGGGCAGATGCCCTAAACAGGGTAAACTCGTCGTCCTCGTGCGCCAGGCTAAGCCTGATTCAGTTTAAGGTATTACACAGGGCACATATGACTGGAACACGGCTCAGTAAATTTTTTGGGGTGGAGGATAGGTGTGCGAGGTGCTCGAGAAGCCCAGCGAATCATACCCATATGTTTTGGTCATGCCCGGCACTACAGGGGTTTTGGATGGGGGTGACAAAGGTGCTTTCGAAAGTAGTAGGAGTCCGGGTCGAACCAAGCTGGGGGTTGGCTATATTTGGGGTTGCACAAGAGCCGGGAGTGCAGGAGGCGAGAGAGGCCGATGTTTTGGCCTTTGCGTCCCTAGTAGCCCGGCGCAGGATATTGCTAATGTGGAAAGAAGCCAAGCCCCCGGGGGTGGAGACCTGGATAAATGATATGGCGGGGTTCATAAAGTTAGAGCGGATTAAGTTCGTCCTAAGGGGGTCGGCTCAAGGGTTTACCAGGCGGTGGCAACCGTTCGTCGAATATCTTGCGGAAAGATAGATGGGGGAAAAAAGAAGGCAGCAGCAGCAGCCCAGGACTTGGGTGTGGGGGGTGGGGGGGGGGGGGTGTGTGGCCTGAGACAAGGCAGTTGCCAATTAGGGCTAGTTTTTATTTTTGTTATTTAATATTTATTTATTTGTTGTTGTTTTCTTTTGTTCTTGTTTAAATAAAAAAGGTCATTATTATCTGTATTGTTATAATGTTGTGTAAAGGATGCACAATGTACTGTGTTGGTTGACCAAAAATTTTCAATAAAATATTATTTTAAAAAAAAGACAATGGTTTCATGGTCATCTTTAGACTTTTTAACTACAGATATTTTATTGAGTTTAAATTCCATCACCTGCCGTGGTGGGATTCGAACCTAGGTCCCAAGATTATCCTGGTCTCTGGATTACTAGTCCAGCGATAATACCACTGTGCCACTGCCTCCCCATCTCGCAAGCAATACTGCCTCCCCATCCTGGTGTATCCGACAGGTCATGGATGCCCTGTATGCCCAGGCGGAAACTACATAATCTTTGACATGAACCAGGCCCAACAAGATGCCCGGGCAGCAGGCTTCTCCACCATTGCCTGGATGCCCCAGGGGGTAATAGATGCCACGCATATTGCCCTGTGCTCATCGGGCTATCGGGGGTGCCCTATGTTAACAGAAAGGTGTTCCACTCCTTAAACACACAGCTCGTCTGCGACCACCAGATGAAGATAATGCACGATTGTGTACGCTTCCCAACAGCTACATCCTGGGGCAATAGGTCACCCCGGGCTCTTCGAGGAGCACTCCAGGATGGGCGGCTGGCTCTTGGGGGTTAAGGGGTTCCTGCTGAGGACCTGGCTATGACTCCAGTGCGGAGGCCAGAACCGAGGCGGAGACCCGCTATCACAAGGCCCATGTGGCAACCCGGGCTGCCATTGAGCGGTGCATCGGACTCCTCAGGATGCAGTTCCGATGCCTCAACTGGTCCAGTGATGCCCGGAAGTACGCCACCCGGAGTGTCACCCTCTTTGTGGGTGTCTGCTGTGCCCTCCACAACCTGTCACAGCAGCGGGGCGACGAGCTGGAGGTTGGTGATGAGGAACATATGGCCACCTCCGAGGGGCTGGAGGACAAGGCCAGGCTGGAACCGGAGGTGCAGCCGGAGGCTACAGGACAGGCAGCAGCGGTGAGGCTCCGGCAAGCCCAGAGGACCTGGGAGGCCCTCATACTCACCCGAGTAACATATAGGACGTGACCTGGTCCATCAACCCCCACTCCCATTTCCCACCTCCCAGGGAATGTGTCACATCACTCCAGGGTGCTGGGACTGTGTCGCCACCATCAACGGGGATGGGGGGGGGGGGGGGGGGGGGGGGGGGGAGAGGATGCCTGGAGAATGAGCCAAGGGTTCAGAGGTCAGCCCGCATTTCAGAATAAAGTGACAGAGGCATCAAACTGGTGTGCAGCCAACTGCTTACCTTGTCCCATGGCCTACGATGCCCCTGGCTGGCATCACCTGGGAGCTCTGGGACCAGAAGGCCCATGCTTCCTTGGTGGCGGCACATGCACAGCCGTGCCACCCTGTCCCATGTGCTGGCTGTGAGACGCGGTCTCATCAGAGAGCTGGAACCCAGAAGAGCTGGTGGCCACCCTCGCCACTCCATGGGACGGGTCCAGGTTGGTCCCCAGTGACCCACCCCCTCCCACTAGGTGCCCACAGGGCCCGAGGTTCAACTTGGAATGGAGGGGCAGCTGGTTCGAGCCCTGGCATCATCAGCAGTATGGTACTCACCAAATTGTGCCCCAGAAGCCTGACCACTAACATTGGAGCTCTCCTCCGAGGTGTTATCCTGGGAGGCTGGAAAGGGGGCACCCTGATTGGCTGGCGTCGTCGGCTGGAGGACCTGTGGGAGAATGGACATGAGGTCAGTGGGAGGGATGGGTCAGTCAGTCAGGCAATAACAACTCATGTTTGACAGTTCCCCCGGGTGGAGCCCGGTGGTTCTTCACCTCTGTGGCATCCACCAGCATCTGCGTTGGTGACCGCTCTGTCCTCGGCCACACCAGTCACCTCCAGGGCCCGCTCCTTGAAGGAGTGAGGATTCTTACGTCCAGCATGCCTCCGCCAGTCTGGGCCCTCTCCTGGCGATGTTGGGAGAGCTTTGCCTGAGAAGACACAGAGAGGGCATCATTAGCCACACCTGTGGTTCACAGTGGTGAGAGGGAGGGGCTGTGATGGAAGGGGGAGGGGGGTGGAGGGACTTTTGGCGGTCACATGGAGAGTTGTGGGTGATGCTCGCATGGGGATGGAAAGGACTTGGGGCGGGGGGTGGGGGGGGGGGGGGGTGACGTTTACTCACCAGTGCTGCCCAGTATAGGTCATTGATCTTTTTCTGCACTGAAGGCCAGTCCTCCCTGTCACACTCCCTGAGCTCACAGCCGCTGCCACCTCATCCCAGGCAGCACTGACTGCCCTATGGCTGACCTCCCTCGGGGGAACAGGACATACCTCCTGGCCTCCACCTGGTCCAGCAGCCCCTCCAGGTCTGCATCCCCGAATCTTGGGGCCAGTCTCCTGGACGTCAGTATTGCGAGCTGGCTGGTGTTGGCTGAACAAGTGCAGCTTCTGTTCTGCTTGACCTTGTTAGGGGGGGCTGGCAAGCGCAATGCTGGTCAATTGGCTGCCGAACCTTCATTTTCGGCGAGAAGCCTGTGGGGCCTCGTTAAGTGGGCCAATTAACATTGAATAGCATTGCCAGCCTAGCCAGACCTACACTTAGAAACTTTTCCGGAGAATCGCAGCCATGGTTTGTAAATAGTTGAGACCCTGGGCAGGATTCTCTGCCCTGCCATGACACTTTTCTGCCCCGACCGGCCAGCGGGATTCTCCATTACGTAAGCCGGTCAATGGGGTTTCCCATTGTGGGGCAGCTCCACGCCATCGGGAAACCTCCGGGTGCCGGCAAAACAGAGTATCCCGCTGGCGGAGAATCCAGCCCCATAGTACTGATCATTGCAACACTAGTTTAGTAACAGGCTCCCAAGCTGAAAATGTCCTCATTGTACTGCCTGTTTCCTGTCCTTTAACCAATTCTCCAGATATTAGCGTATTAGCGAGAGGCAGCATGGTTTTGTGTAGGGTAGGTCGTGTCTCACTAACTTAATAGAGTTTTTTGAGGAGGTCACAAAGATGATTGATGCAGGTAGGGCAGTGGATGTTGTGTATATGGACTTTAGTAAGAACTTGACAAGGTCCCTCATGGCAGACTGGTGCAAAAGGTGAAGTCACACGGGATATGGGGTGAGCTGGCAAGATGGATACAGAACTGGCTAGGTCATAGTAGGCAGAGAGTAGCAATGGAAGGATGCTTTTCTAATTGGAGGACTGTGACCAGTGGTGTTCCGCATGGATCAGTGCTGGGACCTTTGCTGTTCGTAGTATATATAAATGATTTGGAGGAAAATGTAACTGGTCTGATTAGTAAGTTTGCAGACGACACAAAGGTTGGTGGAATTATGGATGGCGATGGGGACTGTCAGAGGATACAGTAGGATTTAGATCATCTGGAGACTTGGGAGGAGAGATGGCAGATGGAGTTTAATGTGAGGTAATGCATTTTGGAAGGTCTAATGCAGGTAGGGAATGTACAGTGAATGGTAGAACCCTCAAGAGTATTGACAGTCAGAGAGATCTAGGTGTACAGGTCCACAGGTCACTGAAAGGGGCAACACAGGTGGAGAAGGTAGTCAAGAAGGCATACGGCATGCTTGCCTTCATTGGCCGGGGCATTGGGTATAAAAATTGGCAAGTCATGTTGCAGCTGTATAGAACCTTGGTTAGGCAACACTTGGAGTATAGTGTTCAATTCTGGTCGCCACACTACCAGAAGGATGTGGAGGCTTTAGAGAGGGTGCAGAAGAGATTTACCAGGATGTTGCCTGGTATGGAGGGCATTAGCTATGAGGAGAAATTGAATAAGCTTGGTTTGTTCTCACTAGAACGATGGAGGTGGAGGGGTGACCTGATAGAGGTCTACAAAATTATGAGGGGCATAGACAGGGTGGATAGTCAGAGTCATTTTCCCAGGGTAGAGGGGTCAATTACTCGGGGGCATGGGTTTAAGGTGCGAGGGGCAAGGTTTAGAGGAGATGTACGAGGCACGTTTTTTTACACAGAGGGTAGTGGGTGCCTGGAACGTGCTGCCGGAGGAGGTGGTGGAAGCAGGGACGATAGTGAGGTTTAAGGGGCATCTTGACAAATACATGAATAGGATGGGAATAGAGGGATACGGACCCCGGAAGTGTAGAAGTTTTTAGTTTAGATGGGTAGCATGGTCGGCACGGGCTTGGAGGGCCGAAGGGCCTGTTCCTGTGCTGTACATTTCTTTGCTCTTTGTTTTTTTGTATTGCCAATATATTAACCCCAACCCCCGAGACCTTATTTTGTAATAAGACTGACAGTAAAATACTAATGAATAACCTAACCTCCTATATATAACCAAAGTTTATGGACTCTGCTTTTACAGTTAACAACTTGCCATAAAAGGAGCATATTTTTTAAAATATTCTTGCTTGAGAGTGGCATTTGCTTTACATCAACAAGCTGTCTGCTGTCTGTTTATAATGCCTATCTATTGCAAGCTTTTTCCATTCCTACTCATTGTGATTGCAGTGAATCATGGGAATCACATTCTGTGGCATTCAGCTGTGGCTGTCAGTATCGTGCTGTCCCATGATGCACTTTGCCAACCATATATCCACAAAACATCCACGTATATTCCATTTCTGAAACAAAACATTTCAGTATGTCCGCAATGAACCTTTATCTCCTTGGGATAGATTTTGACTTTATGCAATTGTATAAAATGGGTGAAAGCTAGTTGGCAGCTCGATTCACATTTCTCCAGATTTGTGTTTACATTGAAGTCACTTGTTTAATATCACACAATCCACCCCCTTAAGTGCTGAATCTCAGTGCCATGGAATCTGTGCTAATATATTGTGTCGTCTTATGTGTTATAACGCTGTTGGTGGTCCATGACATTTCAAGAAATTATTACCACTTTATAATATCCATAAATATTAAACACAGCTTTCACTGAAAAGTGATAGTTGATTAAATAATTAATTAGGACAAATATTGGAGCAGGTCTATGCACAAAATAGAATTGCATCGTCATTTACGCATTAAATACATAACCCTGAATAACCAAAGATCACTTAATCCCGCAAATTAAGTGGGTATTTTTTGCGGTTGACTCCAGTGGACCTGCAGGAATCAGAAACAAGTGCTCATTCCTCTAGGAATACTGAGAGACAAACAACTAGTTTGGAGTGTTGCCCATGCTCACTGCCATCTGGATGTGTCTTGTAAGAAGTACGAATGGCTTTCTCAGAGCAAGCCACATTAAAAATAAAAATAAGTACATTTTGTAGTAGGGATCCTGAAGTAGACCTCAGTTGGAGATGATTGGTTGATTTGATCAGGCATACCAAACATACGCCAGGTCTCTCTGTGCTCCAGGACACAGAAACTCCCAATGTCATGCTTCCTTGTTACTAGCTCACCCTCTGAAATCCTGGGGACAGGCAGAGACTTTATCCCTCAAGGCATTCTGGCATTACAGTATCATAAATACAAAAAAGAGGAGGCCATTTGATCTATCATGCCTGTTCAGGCTCTTTGGAAGAGCTATTCATTTAGTCCCACACCCCGCATTCTTTCTCCATAGTTTGTCACTTTTTCCCCTTCAATTAATTCTCCAATTCTCATTTGAAGGTTGCTGTTGAATCAGTGTGCACCACCTTTTGATGCAGTGCATTCCAGGTCATAATGACCCATTACATTCAAAATATAGAAGGGTGGCCAGAACCTTCGTAATTTCTATCCCAACTACATCTCTCAGCAACCTAAGATGGAGACCACTCAGACTGATGACCTTTCCAGTTTGAGGAGTGAAAACATTCAAAGTTTTTCCTTTTTCTCTGTTTTTATTCAATTCAGTTTCTGCAAGGCGTCTTCCTTTACAGTGCCATTGCAGCATCTTCCCTTTTCATAATTGAGACAATTTGGTACAAAGCTTGGCCTGTTGTATCCAAATTTCCAGTACCCTCACACAGACATGGAGTATGTAATATTGGGCGAAACTCGCCGTTTGGGAGACTAAGGGTGCGGCCAACCGGCCGAGCCACACTCGAATAGGAGCGCAGTGCGGTTGGTAGATGCCGGGAGAAGCCTCCCACTGGCTTCCTGGCAGCCAGTACGCCTCGGGAGATCTACCAGATCTCCCGAGGTGTAAGGATCAGAGATCCCGCCTATAGCGTGATCAAGCTGTGCTTTGTTAAGTCGGTTTTAAACTGACTTCAACAAGCTCACCCAAGATCTAGCGGCCTCCCCAGGGAGGCTCCAGTCAGGCGGCCTTCAGTACTGATCCACACAAATGTAGACCAGGTGGAACGGCCCCCGAGGGGTCTCCCAGGCCATCTGAGGCCCTGGATGGTCAGGGACAGTGCAGGTTGGCTCTCTGACCCTCTCTTGGAATGTGGGCACCTTGGCACTGCCAGGCCTGCCCCTCGGTGCTACCACCCTGGTCCATGTTTGTGTGGACCATACTGAATGCCGCCTGGCTGCAGCCTTGCTGGGGAGCCCAGATAGGCTCGCCTGATGCACAATCAATTACTCAAAGACGAGAGTAGGATGTAATCGAGGCTGTATTACACTGAGATATGTGGCCTCCTACAGCAGCTGACAAAATGGCTGCTGTACTGGGAGCACTCATATTTATACTCCACCTACTGGGCGGAGCCAGCAGGCAGGGATCTACCCCTGTACCTGTAGTACAGGGGCCTTACCGTAAAGCACCTATATCAATATCCTATATGTACACTATATACATCAGTGGTGACTACCACATCGCCTAAGTAGATTTAAAACTACTTAGGCTCACGCTATTTGGTCACACCCATTTTGGGTGGGATACTGATTCCGAAGCTGCGTGGGACTTGTGTGTATCCTTTCTCGGGATCTACTGGCCGTGTTGCGCTCGAGTGAGAGTGCAACTCAGCCAGTAGATCATGCCCAGAAACTTTTCAGCTAAATCACACCCTAAGTGTGATGCTGGGACTAGATTGTGTGCGGTTCACGTTCCTGTTGGGGGGGCTATTCGGGGAGCAATTCAGGACCTGCTAATGGGCCAGCTCTCTGGTGGTACGAATTCCAAGCAATTTTCAGCCCAGCGGGCATTCTAACCACTGAGACCGCAGTTAGCGACAAAGAGCTTGGCAGATGCTGCTGTTTTTAAGCGTTCCACTTACCACACAGTCACTGTAGTCACCAAAATGGCTCAGAGAAGACCTGCCCCCGAAGTCGGGAATCCAAGCTGGAGCCATAGCTTCATGGCAATCAGGATCAAAGGGACATCCTCTTCCCCAGATAGACCATCGACTCAAGACTGAGCTCCTGAACACTACCTGGGAGGTGGTGGCAGAGGCAGTCAGCACAGCCAGTCTCACCTAGAAGAGACAACAGGTGATCCAGAGGGGTGGAGGGCGCTGGTGAGTCCTCTGCCCTGAGAGGGGCGGAGAATCACCTGAGGTGCAGCAGGTGTCCTCTGGCTGGGATGAGCTCTGCTGATCCCCTACTTCCTCTGCAGTGGGGCAGCTCTTCTGAGGAGTGCCAATACCTGGTGGGCTCCTGATTGAGCTTGGCCCTTCATGATACAGCTGTGGTAGGAGGGTGTCCAGAAGGATGGTCTGGGTGGTTCTCAGGTGACAAGAGCCTCCCTGAGCATTTAAAGGACACAGGGAGCACTCAGCAGAGTGAGCAGTCGGGCACCTGTAAGTATCACCAAAGGGGTTTAAAAGACAGACTGCACCCGATCCTAAGGGGGATACCTCAAGTCTATGGACTTGGCACCAAGTCACTACCCGCTACTGCCCCCCAGCCCAGGCAGCCATCCCCCAGCAAGCCTGACAGTTTTCAACAGGTTTTCAGGGCTTTTAGCCTCCCCCTCACCCTCCATAGCTATGGTGCCCAGTCCACGTTTGTGAATATTTGTAGTAATTCACGCGTGCGAGACGTCCGCGAGGAGAGGTCCATCGCGGAAGGGCAGCGCATACTGTGTCCAACCCACTCATCACATTTAAATGCATGCAAATGCTGGTTTTGCATGCCACCGCTGGGTGAAAACCTTGTTATTGCCACCGGCGAGGGATCAGAGCATGGTGCCCAAATCGTCGCCCAGCGTGGACCTAGATTTTGGCCGGACGTCCGATTCTCCGCCTGATTGCAGATCGCATTTGTGGCTTTGCAAGGCGGAGAATTTTGCCCATTGTGTTTTGGCAACACCGGACACTTGCAGCATCAAGCTTTCCTCTACCTGTCGTCAAGTATAATGTGGACTTCTGTTCTCATGGGAATCATGGAGTATGCAAAGGGAAAACACCTTTGCAACCAGCTCGTGCAGCACCATTCAGCTGCTTCAGTTACCATTCAATAGGGAATCAGATGCTGGGCGACTCTGTCACTTGTTCCATTCATGGGCCCTTTCTTCTCTTCATTTCTTTCTGCCACTTCTTAATTGCCTCCTTTTCTGTATTGGCAGTGGCATCAAATGAGTTGCGATACTTGAGGCCTTCAAAATATTTGGCACCTCATTGTCATTCATCATTTTTAACATCTGTGGTGAGGGATTCCCATGGAGTTGCTCCTGCTCCACTGCTTTAACCTCTCCTGCATTTCCCACGAGTTTACACCATATAAGCAAGAAGAAATTCCTGGCCTACAGCTCGTTAAATACAATGTTCAACAATGTTCTGCTCCCACCACCAACCTGCACCTTTCCAAATCTGCAACTGGATCTGTGAATAATTATACAAATAGTCGGCCTTAAGAATGTTGAGAACCATTAGCACCATGCCATCATGCCATATGTTACTAATAGTAACACATTAGTTTGTTACTATTTAGAATTGATTTACGCCAATCGGTCGCTAATACTGCTGTGCCAAATAATAGACATGCTTGGATTCAAAACGAAGAAGGTGAGTTAATAGCTCATTAGGCTGAAGGTGACATGGAGAATTCATTCAAATGGAAAAGTCTGGAATAGCTAGGACAGTTTCCATATTGAGGGGAGTGGTTTGTTATTCAGCATCTATTTACATCGAAACAGAGAAACATGGAAAATAGGAGCAAGAGTAGGTAATTCAGCCCTTTGGGCCTGCTCCATCATTCAATAGGGTAATCTTCTGTCTCAACACCATACTCCCACAATCTCCACATATCCCATGATGTCTTTAGAGTCCAGAAATCTATCTATTTATTTTTTTAATGTATTCAGTGATTTGTTCTCCACAATGTAATGTGGTAGAGAAATCCATAGGTTCACCACCCTCTGGGTGAAGACATTTCTCCTCATCTCAGTCCTAAATGGTCTACCCTACATCCTGAGTCTGTGACCCCTTGTTCAAGAGCTCCCTCCCCCACAACCAGTGGAAACAACATCCCTGCATCGAGTATTTCCAGCCCTGTCAGAATGTTACACATTTCAATGAGATTGTCTCTCATTCTTCTGAACTCCAGTGAATACAGGCCCAATTGACTCAATCTTTCCTCATTCAACAATCCTGTCAGCCCAGGAATCAGTCTGATGAACCTGAGCACTCACTCTATGGCAAGTATATCCTTCCCACGTCAAGAGGCAGAAACTGCATTTATTGCCATTGTAAATATCCTCAGACAGAAGAAAGCTGCAAGGCAGACAGCTGCTCAGGATACACTCAAATGGAAACCAATGTCATGAGCTTTGTTTGGTTCTACTGGCCCATTAATTCATCAATGTTCCTTTCCAAGTAGTGTGTCATCCAACTTTCACTCTTGCCAATACATGTCACAGCAATGGTTTACATCAGAGCTATAAGGCGCGATCTAACAGGAGATGCACTAAGTGCGGTAGCAAGCGAGAATTGTTGGGTGTTTCCCGATGGCTGATCTGGCAAGACCATGACCAGTACTTGATGCCAATTAGAGAAGGTAATGATGCCCCATGGGCTTCATGTCAGATATGGCTGTCCTGCCAGCTGATTTTCCTGGACTGCAGCTCTTAAACCAATCCCTCCGAGCAAACCCCACACAGCACGCAGCCATGCCACTGCGCCGACCCGCTCCTCGATTCGGAGATGCCGATCTGGCCAGACTGTTGGACACGGTGGAGTCCAGTTGGAATACCCTGTTCCCCCGAGGGGATCAGTGAGTCAACCACAGGTCAGTCAGTGCTGCCTGGAGACAATGGCAGCAATCATCAGCTCAGAGTGTAACCAGAAGGACTGCCACCCAGTGCCGTAAGAAGCTCAGCGACCTCCACTAGGCCGTAAGGGTGAGTTGGCATCGCCCCCCTGGCACCAGTCCCACCTGCCACTCCTGGTCGCCACCCCTGACAACTCGGCTGTTGGCACCGCACCTCCACTCCCAGCACAATACCGTGCCTGTGCCCCAGCACGCCCTAGCACCCACCTGCACATCTCACCCATGCCCAGCAGTGGTGCCGACGCTTGTCCCCCACAAGATCCTTTGTGAGTGGGTCATGCTCTGGAGCGCCACAGCAATGTCCAACTGCACCTGGGACATGTCCACCTGTGACTGGGTTCTCCTGTCCTGCACGTCAGCCATGGACAGCACATCGTGACCCAAGCTTTGGAACGTCCTGACACATGGCTCTGACATCTTGACCCGGGCCCTCCACGGCAGGTGCCACCCTTTCACTATTGGTCTGGGTGCCACACATTGTCGGCAACACCTCCTCCCCCTGTTGGTGATTGGGCTCCTCGAGATGTACTTACAAGAACTGGAATGTAGCTGACACCTGCTCCTATAAATTCTGGCTCTGAATTTGCATCTGCACCAGCGATGGGATGACCTTCTCTAGAGGCACGACATCTTTTTTGGGAGCAGCTGTTCCCTGGAATTGGGCAGTCCTCCGACTGGCCGCTCCCTCAGAAGTCCCTGCCTCCATCTGATGTGCTGCAGCATGTGTATGGTGCGCACCAGAGGGTGACCCAGAAGCCTGACTGCTAACATGGTGCAAGGTGATAGTCTCTGTGCTGGTGGATGGTGCTGGTGAAAGAAATGCAGTGAAATTGGTGTCTTTCCTGGAGGTCTGTTCCAAGGTGCTGTGAGGGTCTGGGGGTGGGGGCTGCGACACCGGATGACTCACCCTCATCTGATAGGGATCCTGGAAGACAAAGGACATGGGATCAGCTAATGGGAAGGACAGGGCTGTGGGAGATGAAAGTCTCACATGAGTAAGGATATCTGGATACAGATACAGATACAGATAAGTTGCATTGGACTCTCACTTCCTCGGTGCATGTCAAACTCCATGTCACCCACAGCTCGCTCCTTGGCCTCCTTTTTGACTTCCATGGCCCTATCTTGAAAGGGTGTATGGACATATGTGTCGGACATGCCCCTGCCTGTCTTCTGATGCTCCCTTCGATAATGCCTCACTTTATCCTTGGAGACACAGAAAGTACTTAGTGAGACCCCAGCATGCCAGTTTCATGGGTGGATGGGGTCTAGCTGGTGGCATATGTGGGAAAAAACCCTTACCAAAGATAGCGAGGGATGTTTTGGGGGTACCTGGAGGAGGGCTTCTGAGGGACGTGCTGGTAGGTGGAGTGTTACTGGACTATAAGGTTTTGGTGGCAAATGTCAACAGTCAAGGATGGGAGTGATGCCAGGGTCACACAGGTGGTTCGTCACCCGACCTGCTCAAAGGAGGTTGTTTCATCTTCTTCCTGCATTGCATGCTGGTCCGCTTGGTGAGGCTGCCAGCACTCACCACACCTGCCACCTCATCCCAGGCTTTACTCATAACAACTGGCTGCTGCATCTGCTTCCCCTTTCCTCAACAGCGTCCAGAATCCTGTGAATGTCGAGATCAAGGAATCATGGTGCATGTATTTTAGCAACCATCTTCTTGGCTAAAATGAGAGTCTGGGGCGAATGGAGCGCACAAAAGCTGCTCCAGCTTGCCAGCCTCCCAATGGGATTCCCGGCCCCAGCGAATCGGGACTTGGGTGGGATGCACATGTGGAATGAGATTGTGTCTGTATTTGAGGCTTAGATGTCTATTTTGTATATCAAAAGCAGATAGGTGCCATCAAATTCTAGGCTGATGTATCTAACACCAATGATCAGTGGAGTTTGAAGGAGGAGGTGATGAGGCTCGTGCCGGTGACTCCTGCAGGGGAGATGTCAGGCTCGCTAATGATATGCCAACTGTACTTTTACCCCGCATGGCGAGTGACGCATTTACGCCATTTTCAAGGCGCCGGAGCATCCCGATTTGGCATCAAAACGGCGCCTACCCCGATTTTGACGTTGGAAGCTATTCTCCGCCCAATCGCGTTTTGCGATTTCGGCATCGGCAAGTGGAGAATCCGGCCCATGGCTCCTGAATGACTTTATTGTAATAAAGACAGTTTGGTGAAAATCAGCAACAAAGCTTTCAGTACTTGCCATAAGCTCCAATTGTTCCCATTACATTTAACTCTTGGACCATGTAAAAGGCGTTACCAAACCATATGCAACATCAATTTCACCCCAAAACTGAACTTCCAACCCCTATTTCCTCTCTGTCACTAAGACCACCTACATATATTAATTGTAAAACTACCTCCATACCTGCCCTCATCCTTTTTTTTGTTAGTTCTGGATTTTTCCAACTCTCTTCTGGTGAATCTCTATGGCTTACCCTCTGTTCAGGAGAACTGGACTAGGCCAGATGTCTCCTAAAGTCTGTTCCACCATTCAAATAAATTGTGGTTCATTTCTACTTCTGCTCCATTTACCAATATTTGATCCATATCCCTCGTCACCCATGCCTATTAAGAAAATTGTCAATCTTCTCTTGATTGCTCCAGTTGTCCCAATATCCACAGCATTTGTTCCAGAGTTTAACTATCCTTGAGTGAAAACAATTTCCTGATTTGGCCTCGCTGCAATTTTAACATTATTTCCCCCTTCTTCTAGAGTCCCACCACAAGAGGAAATTGGCACCCTATTAAATTATTTTTTAGCATTTTCTTCACCTCAATTAGATCATCTTTTAATTTCTGGGCTCAAGGATTGTATGTCAGGGGTTATACAAATTTTCATTCCAGTACCCTCTCCAAAGGCAATGAGCGGAATTCTCCGTCGGCGGGATCCTCCACTTTGCTGGCAGCGCACCCACACCCGCGGGTTTCCCGACGGCATTGGCCGGCTGTGGGAATGGAGAATCCCAATGCCGGCGTGGGCACGCCACACTGGAAATCCATGCTGGCAGGACAGAGAATGCCGCCCCATATTTCCTTCCTGAGGTTCAATACACAAAGCTTAATGCAGTACTCCAGATGGAGTCTGACAAACTGAAGTACAACTTCCTCCCCTGCATATCGCAGTCCCCTTGTGATGAAGGCCAATATTCCATTAGCCTATGAGATTGCTTTTGTACCTGTTTACTTGCTTTTAGTGACATGGGCTCCCAAATGTCTTTGCTCCCCTACAATCCTTCAGTTCCCATTTGAAAATACTCTGAAACACTTGTCCACATTGATCTAAATTTGCCATAGTTTTGCTCACTCAATTAATTCATCTTTGCCACTTCTTGCTCCCAAATTCATGCTACATTCCCTCCTAACTAACTGTATTTGCAAACTCGGATTTACAATTCTCTATACAGCTTTTGTATTGTTAGCTCCTAATACTCGTGCTAATTCTAAAGCTGTTCTTTGATAAAAAAGGTGTTTGTCTTCATTACTAATGATGCAATTATGCATTCGCCTTGTGTGTTTTTCTGAAATTACCCATCTTGAACCAATTATAATCCGCACAGATTAGTAGATGACTGTGAAAAATTTTCATCAGATTTTAAACGATGCATAAAAAATAAAGCTTTAAAGCAAATAAATTTACAACTTTTTTACTCGACTTTTATTTCTTTTGTTCAAATGTTGTAATTTTGCAATAACGTTAGTGATGCACATTTTTACTAACGCATGTTAGAACTGAAGGGCCTTTTTCTACCTTGTTTCTGTCAGATTGGAAAGACAGACAGTCTATCAAAGCAGATTTGTATCAATGTACACATATAGTGATTCCATTCTTCTCCAGCTCTCTGGTGAACTGAATGATGTTCCCAGGCTTCATGTATTATCTGACTAAGATGCATCATAATTACACAGGGCAGAGCTGTTCTATAGTCCCCTTTGTCTACCCACAATAGAGCTGTTCTTCTGACATTTTTAACATGCATTAGGAAGGTCAAAAATTAGCCAATGTGATGAAAGAGCTAAATATAGAGAAATAATGGTCCTACTATTTTTGAATGAAACTAGTACTGTTGTCAAATCTAAGGAATCTATGTTTAATCAAATGGGCGTGTGCTAGCTTCCTGACAGGTAAGTGGTAGAAATGTCTCATTCGGATATTAGTTGAGAAATGTCCTTCATTAATGGTAAATTGCAGAAGTGTTTGAAGAAAGGCTGTATTTTACTCTTGTAGTTAGTAGAACATCAAGTGACCTAATAAAGGAGCAGCTTCACCATGCGGAATACTTTTTCCACACATCCGGAAACTTCAGCCATATAGTAAGTTCTCTCTGATCTCTACAAACATGAAAACAATCCGACAGCTTACACTTAAAGGAATAGGCCTTCACAAATGGCCCCTCACAAACTGAAGTTGCTGTGTTAGCAATCAATAAGCAATTCATATGTCAATTACAGAGAGCTGGAGTTTTTAGCCGCGCCTGCGGCAAGATCGCCACGGGCAGGACGGGGACCATGTAAAGGTCTGTTGACCTAAGATCGGAATTTCTGGTCGCCAGGCGGGTGAGGCTGAAAAATCCCACCCATCTTCTTTATCATGGAAATTGTTATATTTGCACCAGCATAAACACAGGCCTGGATATTTGCTCCCTGCACCCACCTCGGGGAAAAGATGCTTCAAATTGTGAGATCTTTGTTCTGCAAAGTGGTGCTGGAGTCAGGCCCACACCCTGGACAAAGATCGAAGCGGCCCCAGGAGTTGCCGAGTGCTGAGGTAGGCTGGTTTGAAGGCCTGCCTCATTTCTCTGCGACTTTTCCCCTCTACCGCTCTGACCCCACAACCAATCCCACGACCCATAGGAACATAGGATTTAGGAGAAGTAGGCAATTCAGTCCTTTGAGCCTGTTCTGCCATTCAATCAGATCATGGCTGATCTCTTCCTGGTCACAAATCAACCTCCCTGCCTGTTCCCCATACCCCTATAACTTGTTTTAAAATTAGAAATATATCTATCTCGTTCTAGAAACTATTTAATGATTCGAACTCCACTGCACTATGCCAGTGAGTTCCACAAATTCACCACCCTCTGCAAGAAGTAGTTCCTCCTCATCTCAGTTTTAAATCTACTGCCTCTCAACCTATATCTGTTTTAGATTTCCCTACAAGGGGGAACGTTTGGTCTACGTTTACTTTATCAATCCCTCTTAGTATTTTATGTACCTCGATCAGATCCCCTCTCATTCTTCTAAACGCCAGCGAGTATAAGCCCAAACTGTTTAATCTCTCCTCATCCGTCAACCCCTTCATCCCCGGAATGAATCTGGTGAATCTCCTCTGAACTGCCTCCAATGCCACCACATCCTTCCTCAAATAAGGAGACCAAAACTGGACACAATACTTCAGATGTGGTCTGACCAACACCCTATACAATTGCAACAAACACTTAGATTCCATTTGCCTTTTTTTTTTTGAAAAATTTTATTCTCCTCCTTTTTCACATTTTCTCCCACATTTACACCCATCAACAATAAACAATAATCAGCAAGATATGTCAGTCCCCATAATAACAACGATCCCATCCGCCCACCAACCCCCAAACCTCAGCCCACATGTTTACATAAACAAATGACAAAAAGGAATCAGGGATTACCCATAGTTACCCTTAATCTACACAGCCCCCCTCCCCCCCACCCCCCCCACCGCCCCCCCCCCAACTAATGTTCGATGTTATCCAGTTCTTGAAAGTGCATAATAAATAGTGCCCATGACTTGTAGAACCCCTCCGAGCTTCCCCTCAATTCGAACTTAACCTTCTCAAGGGTCAAGTATTCCAACAGGTCCCGCCGCCACGCCAGGGCACTGGGTGGAGAGGCTGCTCTCCATCCCAGCAGGATCCGCGTTCGGGCGATCAACGAGGCGAAGGCTATGATATCTGCCTCCGCTCCCGTTTCCAACCCTGGCTGGTCCGACACCCCGAATATGGCCTCCTGGGGACCCGGGTCCAGTTTCACACGCACCACCTTGGAAATTACCCTAAACACCTCCTTCCAGTACTCCCCTAGCTTTGGACAGGACCAAAACATATGAACGTGATTCACGCCCCCCCCCCCCGCCCCCCCCCCCCCCCCCCCCCCCCCCCCGCAACGCTCACACACATCCTCTACTCCTTCAAAAAATTGGCTCATCCTCGCCCTCGTGAGGTGCGCTCTATATACCACCTTCAGCTGTATCAGCCCCAACCTCGCACATGAGGTGGAGGCATTCACTCTCCGGAGCACCTCACACCAGACCCCCTCCTCTATAACCTCTCCCAGCTCTTCCTCCCACTTTGCTTTGATCCCTTCCAGTGGTGCCTTATCCTCTTCCAAAATGGCTCCGTACACCGCTGACACTGCCCCCTTCTCCAGTCCCCTTGTCGTCAACACCTCCTCCAGCAATGTGGAGGCCGGTTCCTCTGGGAAGCTCTGTATTCCTTCCTGGCAAAATCCCGAACCTGCATGTACCTAAACACTTCTCCCTGCTCCAGCCCATGCTTCGCTTCCAGCTCCCTCAATCCTGCAAACCGACCCCGAAGAAACAAATCTTTTAGCGTCTTAATCCCCTTCTCTTCCCATTTCCGAAAACTTCCATCCCACCTCCCTGGCTCAAATCTGTGGTTCCCCCAAATCGGCATTTCCCTTGACCCTAACCCCAACCCGAAGTGTTGGCGAAACTGCCTCCAGATTTTCAATGAAGCTATTATTACCGGACTCCCTGAATATTTCCCCGGATCTATCGGGAGCGGCGCTGTTGCAAGTGCCTTCAGCCCCGACCCCCTGCACAAACTCTCCTCCATTCTGACCCACTGAGAATCCACCCCTCTGACCCAGCTCCGCTCTTTCTCCACATTCGCCGCCCAGTAGTAGTACAACAAGTTCGGGAGACCCAAACCCCCTGCCTGCCTTCCCCTCTGTAGCAGCACCTTTCTCACTCTGGCCACCTTCCCTCCCCATATGAATGAGGTAATCCTTCCCTCAATCTCCCTGAAAAAAGACTTTGACAGGAAAATCGGTAGGCATTGAAAAATAAACAGGAATCGTGGCAACACATTCATTTTAACCACCTGTACCCGACCTGCCAGTGACAGAGGAAGGCCGTCCCACCTTGCCAGATCGGCTTTCACTCTCCCCACCAAACTAGTGATGTTGTACCTGCGAAGCCTCCCCCACTCCCGGGCAACCTGCACCCCCAGATACCTAAAATGAGTCCCTGCTCTACGGAATGGCAGACCCCCACCCCTGCCCCCACCCCCGGCCGAGACACCACAAAGTACTCACTCTTGTCCAGGTTCAACTTGTACTTCGAGAAAGACCCAAATACCCGCAGTAGCTCCAATATTCCTCCTATCGACGCACTCGGCTCCGACACATACAGCAGCAAATCATCGGCATATAAGGACACCCTATGCTCTATCCCCCCCCGCACTATTCCTTTCCATGCTCCCGAACTTCTCAATGCGATGGCCAACGGCTCAATCGCAAGTGCAAACAGCAGGGGGGACATAGGACATCCCTGTCTCGTCCCACGGTGGAGAGAGAAATATCTCGAACTGATATTAATTGTGTGGACACTCGCCTTCGGTTCCTTATATAATAGCTTTACCCAGTTCACAAACCTTGGTCCAATCCCAAACCGCTCCAGCACTGCCATCAGGTACCCCCATTCTACCCGATCAAATGCCTTCTCGGCGTCCAATGCCACAACTACCTCTGTTTCCTTTCTTTCCGCCGGTGCCATAACAACATTCAAAACCCTCCTAATGTTCGAAAACAGCTGCCTCCCTTTCACGAACCCCGTCTGATCCTCCCCTATCACCTTCGGGAGGCACTCCTCCAGCCTACCCACCAGTACCTTCGCCAACACTTTTACGTCCACATTCAGAAGTGATATGGGCCGATACGACCCACACTCATTCGGATCCTTTTCTTTTTTTAGTAACAGGAAAATCGATGCCTGCCCCAAGGTTTGCGGCAACACCCCCTTCCCTATCGCCTCCTCAAACATTCCCACCATCAGGGGTGCCAACCAATCCTTACATTTTTTATAATATTCCACCGGAAACCCATCCGGCCCTGCCACCTTCTCCGACTGCATCCTCCCAATTGCATCCTTTATCTCCTGCTCCACTATTGCTCCTTCTAATGTAGCCCTGTCCCACTCCCCTAGCCTCGGGTACTCCAACCCAGCTAGAAATTCCTGCATCTCACGGTCTCCCCCGGGTGGCTCTGACTTGTACAACCTCTCATAAAACTCCTCAAAAACCTTGTTAATCAGCACTGGGGCCACCACCAACTTCCCTGCCCTATCCTTCACCTGAAGAATTTCCCTTGCCACTGTCTCCCTCCAGAGCTGACCTGCTAACATACAGTATCTCCATGTTCATAAACTGCACCCCTTGCTCGTCTCAGTTGGCGCACCGCCTTCCTGGTGGACAGTCGGTCGAAGATCGCCTGTAGTTCCTTCCTCTTTTCCAGCTTCGCCAGGTCCCCATCCTCTGCATACCTCCTATCTACCTCCAACATCTCATCTATTACCCTCTGCTGCTCCAACCTCTCCTCTTTATCCACCCTGGCCTTAAACAAAATTACCTCACCTCTCACCACCGCCTTTAGAGCCTCCCAGACGACTGCCTTCGACACCTCACCCGTACAATTGAAACCTACATATTCCTTAATTACCGTTTCAATTTTCTCACAGAACACTTGGTTCCCCAAAAGCCCCACATACAGTTTCCACCCCGGTCTCTGCGCTGCCCCCTTCTCCAGCACCATATCCACCCAATGTGGAACGTGATCTGACACTGCAATTGCAGAGTATTCCGACCCCTTGACTCCAGCCAGCAAAGCCTTCCCCACCACAAAAAAGTCGATCCGCGAGTATACCTTATGGACCGCTGAGAAAAACGAGTACTCCCGTTCCCTTGGGTGCAGGAACCTCCAAGGGTCCACCCCTCCCATTTCCACCATTAGCCGAGCCAGCGCTTTTGCCCCCCCTGATGGGACCAGCGAGCGCGGCCGTGATCTGTCCAACCTTGGCTCCTGCACCAGGTTCCAGTCCCCCCCACACAATCAGTTCATGCGTGTCCAAGTCGGGAATAGACTCAAACACCTTCCTCGCGAATCCCACATCGTCCCAATTGGGGCGTATACACTTAACAGCGCCACTAATCTCCCCTCCAGCGCCCCTGCCACAATCACATATCTACCCCCCTGATCTGCCACCACCTTCTCCATCTGGAAGCGTACCCTTTTGCTGACCAGCACCGCTACCCCTCGAGCCCTTCCATCAAATCCGGAGTGAAACACTTGGCTAACCCAGTCCTTTTTAAGTCTCACCTGGTCCTTCACCCTCAAGTGAGTCTCCTGCAGCATTGCTACATCGACTTTCAAACTTTTAAGATGTGCAAGCACCCTTGATCTCTTGGCCGGACCTCCTAGCCCTCTCACGTTCCACGTGACTATCCTTACTGGGGTCTCTCACCCCCCCCCCCCCCACCTTTCTTATCCACCATCACCATACCACCGAGCCCTGCCCCATAAGCCTGACCCACCCCTGTCCATTGTTAACATCGAACCCCTTCCCCCCTCCCAAGAACCCCCCCTACAAAAACATCCCCAACATCCCTCCCTCCACCCCCTCTTGCTCGCCTCGTAGCCATTTGCCTTTTTAATTACACGCTGTACCTGCATACCAACTTTCTGCGATTCATGAACAAAGACACCCAGATCCCTCTGCCAGGACACATTTTGAATCCGCTTTCCATTTAGATAATAATTTGCCATTCTATTTTTTCGGCCAAAATAGATAACCTCACGTTTAACCATATTGTTCTCCATCGGCCAAATTTTGTCCCATTCTCCCAGCCTATCTATATCCACAGTAAACACTGTGGGCTAGATTCTACGATTTGCAGGCTAAGTGCTGACACCGGCATGGAAATAGTGACGTTTTGCATCAGAAAAAATGGCGCAACTGCTGCACCGATCCTCTGTCTGGTGGGGGCCAGCAGCCGTGCAGCGTAATGCCTCCCAGCTTTACCTGCGGATATGTGCCGTGCAACATGGCACCGGCCGAGTGCGGATCCAGCCTGCTAAATAATGTCCCCCAGTAACCCCCCTCGCCACCCCCGGATTACCCCCACCAGTCTCCCCAGCCCTCTCTGAAGCGCTCCCGGCCAGTGGACGGCTCCCCCCAGACTGTAGCACTGTACACAGTCCGCAGCCGCCACGCGGGGTGCACCACAGAAAATACCATAAGTATTCCACGCCATTGAGTATGCCGTTTTTGAGGGGGCGGGGCATCGCAAAAGCGGCACCGCCCCCGAATTTGCTGCAAACGAGGATTCTCCCGCCGATCGCCCAACGTGATTTAGGCATCGGCGACCGGAAAATCCCGCCCTTTATCTCCTCTTCACTGTCTGCTTTCCCACCTATTTTAGTATTGTCCGCAAATTTTGCTATGTTACACTCTGGCCGGGATTCTCCGAGACTGCGCTGGGTTGGAGGATTCTCCGAGCCCGCGCCGGGGACGCAGGAAATTCCCATCACACCATGCCGATGCCGGGATGGGAATCTCCGGCAACCGGAGAATCAGCGCCAATTGCGCACGCGTGGTAGCCGTGGGGCCGATCAGGGGCTGCTGAAAGAGGCCACCCATGGCGATTGTCCGCGGTTGACAGGCCAAACCCTGCTGAGTTCCGCTGGGTGGTACCGACCTGGTACCACCCGGCGGGATCTTGCACCCGCGGTTGCGGTGGACATCCTCGTGGGGGGGCGGGGGGATCTGACTCCGGGCGTGCCTCCACGGGGTCTAGGCCTGCGATCGGGGGCTCCAAATCGGCGGGCGCCACAATCTGGAGGGGGCCTACTTCATTCCGCGCGGGCCCGCTGTAGGTCTCCGCTACGTTGGGCGGCGCCGGCAACCACGCGCATGCGCCGCCCGTCGGCCATTGCACGCATGTGCGGACCCGCGCTGGCAGTGCAGGGCCGCCTTCCTGCGCCGGAGCAATGCGCAGCACTCTGGGGCCGTGCTGGCCCCCTGAAGACCTGACCCCACTTGTCACCATACCCTATTCGGGCAGCACGGTAGCATTGTGGATAGCACAATTGCTTCACAGCTCCAGGGTCCCAGGTTCGATTCTCCGCAGGGTCACTGTCTGTGGGGAGTCTGCACATCCTCCCCGTGTGTGCGTGGGTTTCCTCCGGGTGCTCCGGTTTCCTCCCACAGTCCAAAGATGTGCAGGTTAGGTGGATTGGCCATGAAATATTGCCCTTAGTGTCCAAAATTGCCCTTTGTATTGGGTGGGGTTACTGGGATAGGGTGGACGTATTGACCTTGGGTAGGTTGCTCTTTCCAAGAGTCGGTGCAGACTCGATGGGCTGAATGACCTCCTTCTGCACTGTAAATTCTATGATAATCTATGATATTCTATGAAACCTCTGCTAACTTAGTGGCAACTTATGGCCCCACCTACCACCTTTTCCCACACACCCAGTATCCATCATGGACAGACTCAGAAGCCACGCTGAAATGAAATAAAATAAAGTTCTCAGTATCTATTACAGCCTTCATTATATAAAAAAACTCTCATTTTTAAAATCCCATTCAATATATTTGAATTTCCACAAACACCTAATCACTTATAAATACAAAAATATTATATTCCGAACCCCACATCAAAGATAGCTAATCCTTAAATAACCTCTTAGAACTGTCAATAAAACTGTGCACCTCCAGCACCCCACTGCGATAATGATGGGTTGTGGAAGCAGTCAGGCAGTAATAATGCTTTCATGATAGCACTTAGGGTTATGACAACAAATAGTTACTGAATATACAAGCACAATTTTGAGTTCAACTCAGACACAAGCAGCTATTATTTTGCAAAATGTAAAGGGCAGGGGCTTTAAATAACTTGATACTTGACAATTCCACAGACTTATTCCATCTTTTACAAGTAATTACATCTGTTCTAAAAACTAATAACTCATACGCTGTTGGATAAGTCTCGCACCGAAAGAAAATGGGGCCTGTTTGAACTCACACTGAGTTTCAATGGCCCTTCTGAGTCTGTGTTTCCCTCACGTTCAGCCTTCGTTCCTTTAGTTGTGAAGATAGGGGGCTGGATTCTCCGCCGGCGGGATGCTCCGTTTTGCCATCAGCCCGGGGGTTTCCTGACGGCGTGGGGCTACCCCACAATGGTAAATCCCATTGACCGGCCGGTGAAACGGAGAATCCCGACGGCGGGGTGAAACAGAAATGTGGTGCGACAGGGCAGAGAATCCAGCCAAGGATCTGTCGGAAATGGCGGCAGCATTTCTGGATTCAGGTTCCCAGCGCCATTTTGGATAAGCCATTAAGTCTCCACAACCTGAGGGCAGCGCGGTAGCCTAGTGGTTAGTACAGCTGCCTCACGGCACTGAGGTCCCAGGTTCGATCCTGGCTCTGGGTCACTGTCTGTGTGGAGTTTGCACATTCTCCCCGTGTTTGCGTGGGTTTCGCCCCCACAACCCAAAGATGTGCAGGTTAGGTGGATTGGCCAGGCTAAAATTGAACCTTAATTGGAAAAAAATGAATTGGACACTCTAAAAAGTTTTTTTCAAGTCTCCACAACCTCACATAAATCGAGGCCACTATCTCTGCTTTGCATACAGCAGCATTAGGCCCACAGTTGGAACATATTTGCATGTTGGTGCAGTACTGAGATAGCACTGACTGAGGGTTGTGCTTTTCCCCATGATTTCTTACATGGCTCCAGAAGATGTTGGGTTGGATTTTATGTTCCCCCGTTGGGCATGTTTGCGTTTGCCGGGGGAGGGGATGTCAGATATGTTGGGTGGCTAGCCCATCACCTTCCCACCCACCCTGATCTTATCCCCATGATACTCTAAGTAGATGGCCGTTGAAATTAGCAGCTGCATGCCATATGTAAATAAACAATGAAGGACCATTTAGGCCTTTTAGTACCCTATTGATCTGAATAATTCGTTGCCCATGCCATAACACAGTTGGTGTGGGCAGCCAGGCAGGAGTGGGCTGGCACTTTTTAATGATGGGAAAGAAGGCGGTGCACATCATTTTGGAGGGGAGAGTGGGAGGGGTGGGTGGCGGGGGAGAGCCCTGCGCAGACTGGGGGCACCATCCCCATGATGTTTTCCCTCCACTCCCCATTCCTTCCACACCCATTATCAGACAGAAACCAGTGCCTTTTGCCTCCCTCCCTGTGCTCTGAGATCCCTACCCATCCTAAAGCCCCAGGACTTACCTTCCTGGGTAGCCATGTTCCTCTTCAATCTTCTTCCTGCAGTCCTGGCGGTGCCCACACCTTGGCTCTGGCATTGCCAGGAGTGTTGATGCTCCTGGTCAATCAGATCCGGAGGACAGGAGTTCACACTGAATCTTGGGCAGAAGTCCTATTGTTCACCAATTTAGGCTACCCGCAGCGTGTTATGACTGTGGGGCGGGCTGGCAAGAGGTTCGTTGGCCTCCAGATGAGTTTACTACCCCTCACCTCATAAAATGTAGCCTCTGATACTGGGATAGACCAGTGGACCAAATGGCCTGTTCTGTGCAGTTGATTGTCTAGATAACATTAAAAGTGCAACGGAAATGAACGTTGTTATTTCTACTGCAAATTTTCCTCTGCACCTTCATTAAATTAAGAGTTTGAAAAAGCCACAAATCATTATTCAGAGCCCTTATAGAACCTGGGAATTTATGAATATCTTGAAGTATTTATTAAATTTTGTGTACTTCTACTGGAGCCAGAAAAGACTGTCTCTTCAAGGTGGTTTGTACACATTAAATAAATCCTGGCATGCAGTCTTAAAATGTCATGCTCAAAACAAAATCCACTCAATGTTACCAAAAATGGTGGTAGACAGTGAGTTCAATTATTCTTAGTTTCTAAAAGCTTAAATCTTCGATTAGAAAATACATGAACAGATTACAATTACAACAATTTAAGGTGCACCGTCTTTGTTTTGGAGACATGGGGCAGGATTATCCATCCAGCGACGACGGAATCGCGAATCACGATTGGGTGGAGAATTGCGCATCAGTTGAAAATCGAGGCCAACACCAGGCACCCAATGTAATGCCATACGCTGGTGCCTCGACAGCGGCGTGAATGCATTCCACTCTGCATGCCAGCGTGGGCAAGCAAATTGTACAGTAAAGGCTGTTGGCATATCATTAACGTGCCCAACCCGGCAATCTCTGGACCTCCAGTGAGGAATTACCGATGACGAGGTTCACTTTGTCATGATGTGCACCCATGCACATCATGAGGTAAAAGCAGATCAGAACCCAGCAAAAGCTGACATATGATGCTCATGCTACTGATATGCCCGTGCTCTCTCCGAAGGACGCTGTTCGCGTCAAGTTGCCTGGTGGAGGCTGGTCAGCTCCAGCTGTCGTTGTTCGACAGGCTGCTCCCAGGTCGTTTGTGGTTCGTATGGCTGATGGACCTATTGTCCGGCGCAACAGAAGGGCAGTACGCAAACTTGCCTGCCCACCACTGGATCTCACGTTCCCAGATGTGGTTCTGCCTTACCTGGACACCTCGCTCCACGAGGCCACCAATCCGGCTGCATGCGAACCTGTCAAGACACCATCTTCCCCGCCTCCACCTCTCAGGCGCTCAACAAGAATCCGACGACAGCCCCAACGACTGGACTTATAAATAGTTCCTTTGTATATATGTTGTTATGTTTCTGCACACTAGACACCTTACATGTACATATCCACTCACTCACCAATTGCTGTATCTCGTTACTTTTGTAAATATGTCGTATATGCTCTAAGCAGCAGACAAATATTTTAAGAAAGTGGGATGTCATAATATGCACCCATGCACATCATGAGGTAAAAGCAGGCAGTGACAGACACCCAGGTGAGCCAATCAACATACAGAACAGAACATGACCAATCACCAGACAGAACACCAGAGGGGGGCTTCCAACTATAAAACGCACGAGGCATCAGCACTCTGCCTCTTTCCACTGGTGACAACTGTAGTGACAGTCAGGGTGTACAAATCATTCGACACCTTCTACACGTGGATCAGAGCTAGCCTAGTCTAGATAGTTAATGTTAGTTTACTTAGAGTAGTAGAGAGTCAACCCACAGGCAGCTGTGTGCTTCGTTACTGAAGTTCAATAAATCTTATTGAACCAACGCCTACATTTGGTGTATACTTGATCATTTCACTGCACCGTGTTGCAGTCCGTGTTACCCCAGGGTGAATAACACAACACACTTGTGGTACGTAAATTCAGGAAACAGGGGCGGGATTCTCTCAGCCCAGGGCTGGGCCGGAGAATCCCCACGACCGGGCCACGCCGCCCCAACGCCAGCATACGACTCTCTGCAGAGTGTAGAATCGGCGCCATTGGCATCGCCGTGTTTGGCACGGTGCCAGTCGTGGGCCGCTCTACGTGGCGGGTCCGCCAATTCTCGGCCCGGGATGGGCCGAGCGGCCGCAGTTAAAACGCCGAGTCCCGCCGCCGCCGTCCACACCTGCTCGCAGCCGGCGGGAACTCTGCGTGCAAGGGTCGGGTGGCGGCCTGTGGGGGGGGGCCTCCGATGCGGCCTGGTCCGCGATCGGGGCCCACCAATCGGAGGGCTGGCCTCTCTCTCCCCCGGCATCTTTTCCTGTGCGCCGGCCCCTCTCCTGCACCATGTTGCGTCGGGGCCAGCACATTGAAAGAGGACACCGCGCATGCGCGGATTCCGCGGCGTACAGTTCACGCTGGGATCGGCAGCTGGAGCGGCGTGAACCACTCCAGCGCCGTTCTGGCCCCCATAGGGGCCAGAATTACTCCTGTCAGCGGCCTGTTCACTCTGTTGTAAAGCGACGCCGTTTACGATGGCGTGGACACTCTGCCGCAGGTGGGAGAATCCCGCCCCAGGTGCCAAGGCTGCTGAGGGAGAGAGAGGAGGTCAAATATGTTCCCAACGGCTCAGCCGTGCACTGCCAGCCCTCTGCTGGCTGGGGGAGGGGGACGTCTACCAGGGCAGGGTGGAGTAGCGGGGATGCCCAGGGAATGGGCCTTGTGGTCAGGATGTTCCTCAGGACTGGTGTGGCCAGGCACGGACCGCCATTGCTGTGGCCTGTGAGGCAGCCATTTGGCTGTGCACCCCACTGACCGCCCACCATGACCTGTGGTTGCACAGAGCTTCATTGGTCGACCTCCTTTGCCGTCTCCACAACTGGGCGCCACCCTACTGGCCCACAGTAGACCCCACAGGAGGTCGCAGGAGCGCAGGGTGTACTGCTGGCATGGGTTGCTCCAGCCACCGGTACCCCTTCTGGCAGCGATGGGTGCCAGAGTCAGAGGCCTCCCCAGTGCCAGGCACCGATGGAGCTCGGGGTGCGTTGTGAAGGGCAAAGCGACGGGGAACTGCCGGAGCTGGGGGGGGACGGGGACATGCGGGTGCAGGGGTTGCAATGCAGGCCAGAGCTACCGTTTAGCCGCTGGTCCTGGTTAGGCATGGGGGTAGCCGCCATGCTAATATGTCTGCCCTTGACCCCCTGCAGAGAATGGATTTTAGTGTCCAGCTCGGAGTGGTTGACATCTGTCTGGCCCCCGAAGCGTTGACAGATGCAATGAGGCTGTACGAGCAGGAGCTGCTCAGGGAGGACCCATGCAGCAACGGAGCCTGCCCCAGAGGAACAGGAGCCAGCCGGTGAGGATAGAGAGCCGGCCGCCTAACAGGCCAAGGAGGAGGTGGGAAGGCACCGCCACATCAGGCCTCGTGTCCACCAGCAGCACCTGTCATTCGAGGATGTGCCGGACCGGGCTTGTGATTGAAGACTCTGGCTGACCAGGGAGGCGTACGGCATATCTGCGGCATAATGGCACACCTGGAACCACGGGGCTACAGGGGCGGATTCCTTCTCCCAGTGTCCATCAAGTTGACCGTCGCCCTGAACATCCATGCCAAAGGGTCCTTCCAGGTGCCGAGTGGGGATCTCACAGCCCTATGTACATCGGTTAATCCATGGCATAACAGAGGCCTTGTATTTTTGGACGGTGCAATACATCAACCTGAATATGGGCCTAGCCCACCAGGTTGCCCAGGCAGCGAGATTCACTGTCATCGGCGGGATGTCCCAAGTCCCGGGGGTGATTGACGAGACGCATGTTCCCCTATAAGCACCACCGCATGAGAGGTTGCACTTCACGAATGGCAAGGGGTACCACTCCATGAATGTGTAGTTGATGTGTGACCAGAAGTTGGACACCATGCATGTCTGAGCCCGGTACCCAGGCAGCGTGCATGAAGCCTACATCCTGGTGCACTCGACAGCTTCGAGGTGCTCCCCCGGGTGAGGGGTTGGGTCCTGGGCGACAGGGATTATCCGCTACAGTCGCGGCTGATGACGTCTATCCAGAGGCCACAGACCACTGTGGAAACCTGCTACAATGAGGCCCATGCCACGACCAGGAGAGTTATCGTGCGGTGCATCGGCATCCTAAAGATGCGGTTCAGGTGCCTGGACCGTTCTCGAGGGGCCCCAAATACAGCCCCAGGAGGGCCACCGACAGCATGGTGGCCTGCTGTGTCCTCCACGACATTGCGCAGAAGAGGGGCGACATGCTGGAGGAGGAGAATGAATGGCATGCCTCGTCTGATGAGGAGGATGCAGAAGAGGGCCAGGATAGGCAGAGCATGTGGTCCAGGCAGCCACAGGAGGTCACACAATGTGTCCGCGGTAACATGTGCTCCTCAATCCTTGGTTAGTGATGAGGTATTCTGAATCCCGATGAAGAAGATTCAAACTCTTCTAGTAGTAACAAAAGGTTTATTGAGTAACTACAACAATATTTACATGAGTTCTTTACTTTAACTTTGATACTAGTGATGAGGTTAACAAGATCTAACTATGGTAACTATACATAACTCCACTAGCCATCTGAACTAGTCTGCTGTTGCTTTGATCACAGTGCACCCAAGAGAGAGAGTGAGACCCAATGTGGTTGCCTTTTATACCCCTGTTGGTCCGGCCCTCTAGTGATCATGTGGCGCTACTGATGACACATTAACCCCTTGTGTACATGCACACATGGAGATCACCACACGCCTGGGCTGCCATGCATGCAACAATTAAATCGCCACCAGGTTAGACGACTAGGGGGCCTAACCGGTGGCAGCTTGAGTGCCCCCCCCCCCCCGGGTGGGGTGGGGTTGGGGTTGGGTACCGGGGCGATGTGCAGTGGTGGGTCATGCTGCGGGTAGGTCCTACCACATGGGGCCCCACATAACTAGCGCAGTCCATTGCCGCCTCCGGGGGCAACACCAGGGATGGCCTACAGCTGCCCTGGGGGCCCTGGTCCATGCCTACTTCCAACGTCTGCGCCCCACACCATCGGCCTCCCACCTCACCACCCAGCACACCCTCGGCATCCAGCACAGCCCAGCCCATCCCTCCTACTCTTCTGAAAGAGCACCAAGGCATGTTGGTGAATCGTGGTTAGCACTGTTGCTTCACAGCGGCAGGGACCTGGGTTCAATTCCCGGCTGGGCCACTGTCTGTGCAGAGTCTGCATGTTCTCCCAGTGTCTGCGTGGGTTTCCTCCGGGTGCTCCGGTTTGCTTCCACAAGTCCCGAAAGACATGCTTGTTAAGTGAATTGGACATTCTGAATCCTCCCTCAGTGTATCCGGAGTGTGACGACTTGGGGACTTTCACAAGAACTTCATTGCAGTGTTAACGGAAGCCTAGTTGTGACACTCATAAAGATTATTATTATTATTATTATTATTATTATTATTAAGGTGTTTATTGTGATGCAAAGTATTGTGCCTTAGCCCCTATCGCTAACCTATGTGCTTCAACCGTGCCAACTTAAATGGTGTCTAACTTTCTAACCTTATGTGCCCTAACACTCCGTCTAGGTTAGCCCCTGGTCCATCAGAAGTGGAGGCATCCTGCTGCGATCCCTGTCACCTGGTTCCCCTTTGCCGGCCATCCCTTAGAGCGATCGAGTCGAGATAATTAGGTAATTTGGACATTCTGAATTCTCCCTCTGTGTACACGAACAGGCGCCGGAATGTGGCGACTAGGGGCATTTCACAATAACTTAATTGCAGTGTTAATGTAAGCCGACTTGTGACAATAAAGATTATTATTATTAGATGGTCCCACCAGTCTACCGTGCGTCACAGGTGACGTGGTGCCACCCTATTCTGCCCGCTGCCCATCAGATGCACCAGGTGGGGAAGGGGGGGGAAGGTTCAGACGTTCTGAGGTGTTCCAGCACCTCCCCTGCGGGAGTCACTGGCAAGTGTCCCATTATTCCTCTTCCCTTGGGTGCCCGATGGCCCCGGGTTACAGCTTAGGACGGGGGCCTGGCCGAAATGAGCTCCAGGGGCTCCCCGGCTCAGGTCAGCCAGCGTCAGGCCAATACTCCCGACGCCCGCAGCCATGGCCTGTTTTGACTGAGCCACGCTATGGAGCACCGCAGCAAAGTCCATGTGGCCCTGGTATATGGCTGCTTGAGACATGGCGGCCCTGGTCCTGTGCCATGGCCACCGCTCACACACTGTGCCCCAGGATTTGGACATCCTGACCCATGACCCATACTGTTGCACCCAAGGCCTCCACTGCGGATGCCATGTGTTGGCCTGGGTGGCACGTATGGTTGCACTGCCTCCTGTAGGCAGTTGGACTCCTCCAATTGCATCTGCAAGCACTGGATGATTGTTGACAACTTTCTCATGTAGTCCCCGGCTCTGAGTCTGCATCTCCAACATTGATGGGACCCCCCTTTCCAGAAGCCTGAGACCCATCTGGACAGCAGCTAATCCCTGGGGTTCGGCCGCCCTTCGACTGTCCGCTCCTTTAGGGGTGCCTACCCCCACCTGATGTACCGCTACATATGTGTGGTACGCACCAGATAGTGCCCCAGGAGCCCCTTCACTAACATGCCCAATCGAGGTGAGTGTCTCTGGGATGGTGAAGGGTGATGGTCACAGCAGTGCCGAGATGTCCGTGTCATCCCCGGACATGTGCTCCGGGGTGTTACGGTTTTGCGGCTGGAGGCTCGGATCACCAACAGGTCCCGCCTCATCGTCGGATGAGACGCGGAGTTTTGGCGGCAGAGCCCTGATGGACCCACCTCGTTGCTAGGTGACCGTGCAAGACATAAAACAAGGCGCAAGGTTAGATCGCGGTTGGGGGTGGTGGGGGTGCCACATGTGCCACACGTACATCGTTATTCATTGCGGGCTCACTTGGATCTCTGCTGATGATCTCTGCCTCGGCGACTGCCTGCTCTCCGATCCTACTGACCAGGTCCAATGCCTTAAGCTCTGCGACGGTGAAGGGCCACAGGTTCTGTGGGATCCCTCCAGTCTTCTTCCGCTCCTGGCAGTTGTGGGCCGCCTTCTCCTGGGGGGGACAGATAGCGCGCAGTGTGAGACACTCGGACACAAGCAGAACAGGTTTGTCCGCAGCTGGAGGCCTTTGTGTGCAGGGCACCCAGCCATGGCCGGCGGTATGGGTGTTGGCATGTGATGCAGTATGGGGTGCCCGCAGACCACCGGTAGGTGGGGTTCAATCGCCTCCTGGTGGGGGGCTGGGGAGCTACTGGTGTGTGGGACGGGAGTTGGTGCCAGGGGCATAATGGTGGAGGTTTCATAGAATTTACAGTGCAGAAGGAGGCCATTCGGCCCATCGAGTCTGCACCGGCTCTTGGAAAGAGCAGCCTACCCAAGGTCAACACTTCCACCCTATCCCCATAACCCAGTAACCCCACCCAATACTAAGGGCAATTTTTGGACACTAAGGGCAATTTATCATGGCCAATCCACCTGACCTACACATCTTTGGACTGTGGGAGGAAACCGGAGCACCCGGAGGAAACCCACGCACACACGGGGAGGATGTGCAGACTCCACACAGACAGTGACCCAAGCCGGAATCGAACCTGGGACCCTGGAGCTGTGAAGCAATTGTGCTATCCACAATGCTACCGTGCTGCCACATTGCACCCCTGGCTGGCCTGGGGGATTGCTCACCCTCGCCCAGCATTGCCTGCCGGTCAAGCTGGTGGGGCCACGTGGGGGAGTGTGATGGGTGTGGGGTGTGTGGGACAGGGTGATGCCAGGGGCACGAAAGTGGTGACTCACCCTGACTGCCCTGAGGAGGTCGTGCCGCTTCTTCCCGCACTGCTGGCCGGTTCTGGCGGTGGGGCCCACAGCGCTCACGATCTCTGCCACCTGCGCCCAAGCCCGGTTGAGATCCGCAGGTGGCAGCCTCCTCCCCACGTCGGGGAACATGGGGCGGGATTCTCCCATTCGGCGACAGAGTGTCCACGCCATCGAAAACGCAGTCGCGTTTCACGACGGCGTGAACGGGCCGCTGGGAGTACCGATTCTGGCCTCTACAGGGGGCCAGCACGACGCTGGAGCGGTTCACATCGCTCCTGCCTCCCATCCCGGTACAAACTGTGCACCGGTGATTTGCACATGCGCAGTGGCGCCGGCCCCAACCTGCGCAGGCGCGATGGCCTCCCTCAATGCAACATGGTGCGGGTGTTCAGGGGCCGGCGCTGAAGAAAATAGGCCCAGGGAGCGAGAGGCCGGCCCGCCGATTGGTGGGCTCCGATCACGAGCCAGGCCCCATCGGTGGTCTCCCCCGGGGTCGGAGCCCTCCCCCCCCCACCCCATAGGCCTCCCCCCGACCCTGCGAGCAGAGTTCCTGCCGGCTGCGACCAGGTGTGGCCGGCGCCGGCGGGACTCTGCCTTTTTAGAGCGGCGCTCGGCCCATCCGGGCTGGAGAATCGGCAGCCCAGCCGTGTACAGCGGCCCATGGCCGGCGCCGCGCCAAACGCGTCGGCGTCAATGGTGCCGATTCTCCGCAGAGCGGAGAACCGCGTGCCAGCGTCGGGGCGGCATGGCTCGGTTGCAGGGATTCTCCAGCCCGGCCCCGGGCTGAGAAAATCCCGCCCAAAGTCTCTCGCCTCTACTCCAAGGCATCCAACAGTGTCTCGAGCTCGGCATCGGTGCACCTCGGTGCCACTCTTCAGGATGGCATCTTCTTGGCTGGAATGAGAGTGTGCGGGGAGTGGAGTGCTTATATGCATCTGCAGTTTGTCAGCCTCTCAAGTGCCAATCCCAACCCCGATGAATCACACGCCATCGTTCGTTGGAATTGCACTAGTTCCACGTGGCACCGGTGCCTGCCCATTAGAATACCACCCGTGAGTGGCGCCGCTTTCGCAGTCATAGAACTCTCGCGATTCAGTCCCGGCGTCAGAGTCTCTGAAACGGATCTTCCATGATCTTCCAAGCAGCACCAATGATCATCGGATTCTCGCTTCCCGAACACGACACTGCTGCACATTTCTACTGGGATCTTCCAAACTCCACTTCTGTATAAATGCGCAACATATTATCCATCGGAGAACTCCTTCAAAACGGAGTTGAGGCGGGAAAGTCAGCACTTTTATTGCACGAGGCTGCCATATGTAAAGTTTAAAGTTCTAATTCCATATGTAAGTCCATATGTCAGGGCTTCCACAGGTCCTGACGTGCATCTTTAGTCATACATGTGGTCTCCAATGATCCAGAAACCAGAAGATTTGGGTCATTATTACCTTGACATTTTCCTCTTAATTTTCCAAGACGTTTCCACTTCTGGCGTAAGGCAGTACCAATGTTATAAACATCCCGTTTGTAAATCATCTCAGTGGTTATTTGCTTAGGAACCAAAGCAATGATCATCATCAGATTATTCAATTGTATAAACCATCGCAGCAAAATTCAACCCAATGTCAACCAATATCCACTCACACTTTTTAACAGGAATCGCTGAGCAGCAGTCACCAGGCGAGACCTTTGCTGTTTTTCCTGCCTAATCCTGGGATACTGGGATCAATTGTAGTATCTCCAATGCTGCCCCAGATAAAATGAACTAACTTGAAAAATACCTTCACTGATATATCTGTGATACAATGACATAAATCACATAGGCAGATGTCATCACATCACTACCTCAGGGTGTTACATCTCTTTGCTGCTGTATTCCTCAGTCCAACAAAAATAGTGAGCTAAACGTTTATCATGTAGACAGTACCTCTTCAGAGTGGCAGGAACTGCCCGTTTGAATAACCCTGTGAAGTTCAGTAGCACAGAGAGGATAGAACCTGTCACTGGCAGTTTTGTCACACTGTTGTGTCACTGACCAATGTGTATTTAATAAGTACGTTTGCCACGTAATTTTAATAAAAAACAAAAATGACAAATGTACATCACATTATAACATTGTGCACTGCTGCAGATACGGCCTGATGTGGAGGTGAGACTCGGGCCTGCAGCTCCCACCATTTTGACTTACTGCAACGATGCCAGTTCCAGATGTTATTCCCATTTGATGTTCAGCTCCGACTATATGAGGGGCAAAATCTTCCAACATTTCAAAGATCGTAATAAATACGGCCATAAGCATAAAATTCCAGTTCTACGTCTTTTCAAAAATTGTTCTGCAGCAATTTCTCAAAGTACATAACCCTCTAATTACCTAACTGCTGAATTGTAATCATGTAACCTTCACTATAATTTATTCACCTTTGGAAATGATTGTTTAACAATGCGGGTTGGACTAGATTTATCGGATCCAATCAACATATGCACCCACATGGCTAATAAACAGTTCCAAAGGCGAACAGAAAACAAGCTTTGCAATAGTACCGTTCAGCAATTAAAAAGTAATTAGCAATCGTTTTTTATTTGAAATAAGTTTAGCCTGTGAAGTATTTTACATTTTATTCTTTATTGCTGTTAATTTTTGAGACACAAGAAGCAGCCATTCAGCCAATCACACTTAATGATAATCTTTTTATTGTCACAAGTAGGCTTACATTGACACTGCAATGAAGTTACTGTGAAAAGCCCCTAGTCGCCACACTACGGCATTTGTTCAGGTACACTGAGGGAGAATTCAGAATGTCCAATTCACATAACAAGCACGTCTTTTGGGACTTGTGGGAGAAAACCAGAACACCCGGAGGAAACCCACGCAGACCCGGGGAGAACGTGCAGACTCCGCACAGACAGTGACCCAAGCCGGGAATCGAACCTGGCACACTGCACCATGCCGCCCATATTTTCTCCTGTCAGCTCTCTAAAATATGTACCCCTTTTCCATTTAATTCTTTTTAGAAACATTTATCCACTTCCTTTTCAAAAGCCATTAAAGGTTTATTAATCCCGCCATTGATTTTGGTAAGTCATTGCAAAACCTAACACCCCTCTGCCTAAAACAGGATCTCCCTATACCTCTCCCTTCGTGGTGATTTTACATTTATGCCCTCAAGTTGGAGATACACAGAGCTGTGGAAATGGTTTATCTTTATCAAATCCTTCTGATTCTTGAACCCCAACATTTTGAAGTCTCACAGCTTTAAAATGCTAACCAGAGTCAAAACAACAACCTGACAAGCGAATGAAGGCCTTCTCTACAAAGAATAGTGCAAATTGATTGCTTCTTCCTGCCTAAATCCATCTGGCGCACATTACATAACAAAATAGGGCAGCAGGCTCTTAAATACCTGAATTCTAGAGCATAATTTTAAATAATAGTAGCATTGAAAGAAATAATGATGTCATCATTTAGCCCAGCCTCAGGGCTCTATGCACCTGTGCTCTGTAGCTCAGTATTTAATGTCATGTGAGAGTACCTTTAAGAAATGGGTGTTTATAAATGGGTGTGTATATAAATATCTGTAGTCAGAGTACCTTTAAGAAATGGGTGTTTATTACAGCACTGATGTCAGAGAATGGGTGGAGCTGGGCTGTCTGTCAGCTTTTTACATTCGTTTTAGGCTGTTTGATGCAGGGTGTGTTTTAGTTTTGTTTTCAGTGTTGGAGCTGAAGCCAGACAGAGCAGGTGTATTGTTGATCTCTCTGCAATGAAAAGACTATCTCTTGATCATTTGGTGAATACAGAATTATAAATGGTTTCAGTAGTGAATGTAAACCGAATGTGCTTCTGTTGAAAGGTTTTTCTTCGGTCTTCTGGATGTTGTTTGGAAAGTTATTAAGTATTACTTAGTGTTATATTCTTTGCGGGTTGTACTTGAATTGATGGTTGCTCAGATGGTCACTGTATGTTTCAAAAAGGTTAACTTGAGTTCGTAGAATAAACACTGTTTTGCTTTAAAAATTACTTTTCCATTTCTGCTTTACCACACATGTAGAGTGGGCCGTGTGCTCCCCATACCACAATCTATTAAAAGTTGTGGGTCAGGTGAACTCCATGATACACTTTGGGGTCCTCTGGACCCTGGCCCATAACATTATAAACATTGGTCCGGTCTGTGAATCAATCTCCTTCAATTTTATCCCGTGCTGTCCTGTCTGCTGTTTCGATCTGGAGTTGAACGCCAGTTCTACCTCACCAAGGTGACCGTTCTTCATGTATGAGTCAAGGAGTGCAAGTAATGTATGCTCACTCAACATTCAGACGTGTCCACTTCTGAGAGGAGTCACTGGATTGCAATCGGAAATGAGAACTCACACCTATGTTTCCCGTCCTGGGCCTTTAAACCGTACAGCTCCCCTATCCCACCATCAACAACACCACCCTTTCCCCTGCTATTGCTTTGGCTGAGATCAATTACAGATGGAGAGATTCAATCTGGGGCCTACCAGTTTGGTATGAATCCATTTTGAACTAGACAATCTATTCACTAACTGAACCGTCAGGATCATTTGACAACTTTTTTGTTTTGTCTAGCTTTTGGACTGAAATCTGAATGCAAATGTTGTGATAATGTTGGCGCTATTTGCATTCACAGGGCGCGATTATCCGGAAAGATTTCTAAGTGTGGTAGCGAGCAGGAACTGCCGCAAGTTTCCCAGTGCTCGGCCCAGCGAGGCCGGCAATGCTATTCAACGTTAACTGGTCCACGAGCTTCTCACCACAATTGAAGGCTCGCCAGCTGATTCGCCGGCACCGCCCTCGCCAGCCCCCCGCTAACAAGGTCGAGCAGCACTTAAACAGCTCTTGCTCAGCTAACCACAGCCAGCTCACAACAATGGAGCCCAGGAGACCGGCCCCAGGATTCGGCGATGCAGGCCTGGGGAGGCTGCTCGGCGCAGTGGAGGCCAAGAACGATGTCCTTTCCCCCAAGGGTCCCGGAGAGTCAGCCATAGGGCAGCCAGTGCTGCCCGGGACAAGGTGGAGCAGCAGTGAGCTTGGGTAGCATGACCAGGAGGACTGGCCTCCAGTGCCTGAAAAAGGTCAATGATCTACACTGGGCAGCATGAGTGAGTAGACACCAATGCTCCTCAACACCCCCGCCATCCCCCCACCCCCCCTTCCCCCCACCCACCGAGACCTTTCCGCCTCCAGGGGAGCATCCACCACTCAACTCTCCATGCAACCCCCAACCCTCCCTCCAACGCCCTACCCCTACAACCCCTCCAACCCTTCACACCTCCCCTCCCACCACTGTGAACCACGCATGTGGCTAACGATCCCTCTCTGTGTCTCCTCAGGAAAAGCTCTCACAATCACCAGGAGTGGCCTAGACTGGTGTGCTGGACATCAGAATCCTCACCTCCTTCGAGGAGCATTCCCTGGAGGTGGCTGATATGTCTGAGGACAGGACGGTCACCAACGCAGAGGCTGGTGGACATCGCAGAGGTGAGGAACTACCGAGCTTCACCTGGAGGGCCTGTCAAATGTGAATTATTATTGCCTTACTGAATGACCCATCCCTCCCACTGACCACATGTCCATTCTCCCGCAGGTCCTCCAGCCGACGGCACCGGCCCATCCTGGGTGGCCCCCTCTTCAGTCTCTTATGAAACCACTTTGGAGGAGAGCTCCGAGGATGCCATCGTAATAGTTGCGGCACAGCTGTTATCCCCACCCTCCACCAGCGCAGATACACACACTTCGGTGGGAAATGTTAGTGATCAGGATTCTGGAACGCAATCTGGTGAGCACCACACTGCTGCTGCTGGAGGTAGGAATCCCCCAGGCGAGACAGCAGTTGGAGGTCTGCTGTATCCCAGGACTCAGTTGGGTCCCAGCCTGCTGCTGAACCTGTGGAAGAGGTCAGTCCGGAGCTGATGGAGGTGTTAGTGTGCGGCCGGGACATTCAGAGGGAGATGTCAGTGTCACTCCAGCAGATCCATCGGCGCTTGGAGGAGTCATAGAACCTATGTCCCAGAGACAGGTCCTTCCGCCCAAACTGTTCCATGTCAACCAAAAAACCCATCTAAGCTAACCCCATTTGCCTACATTTGTCTCATATCCCTCCAAACCTTTCCAATCCATGTATCTGTCCAAATGCCTTTTAAGTGTTGTCAATGTCCCTGCCTCAACCACTTCCTCCAGCAGCTCATTCCACATACGTACCACCCTCTGTGTAAAAAAGTTGCTCCTCAGGGGCGTCATTCTCCGACCACCCGCCGGGTCGGAGAATCGCCGGGGGCTGGCGTGAATCCCGCCCCCGCCGGTTGCCGAAGTCTCCGGTACCGGATATTCGGCGGGGGCGGGAATCACGCCGCACCGGTTGGCGGGCCCCCCCCCCCCCCGCTCGATTCTCCGGCCCAGATGGGCCGAAGTCCCGCCGATAAATTGCCTGTCCTGCCGGCGTGGATTAAACCACCTTTTGAACGGCGGGACAAGGCGGCGTGGGCGGGCTCCGGGATCCTGGGGGGGGGCGCGGGGCAATCTGACCCCGGGGGGTGCCCCCACGGTGGCCTGGCCCGCGATCGGGGCCCACCGATCCGCGGGCGGGCCTGTGCCGTGGGGGCACTCTTTCCCTTCCGCCTCCGCCACGGTTTCTACCATGGCAGAGGCGGAAGAGGCTCCCTCCACTGCGCATGCGTGGGAAACTGTCAGCGGCCGCTGACGCTCCCGCGCATGCGCCGCCCGGGGATGTCATTTCCGCGCCAGCTGGCGGGGTTACAAAGGCCGTTTCCGCCAGCTGGCGGGGCGGAAATTCCTCCGGCGCCGGCCTAGCCCCTCAATGATGGGGCTTGGCCCCCAAAGATGCGAAGCATTCCGCACCTTTGGGGCGGCGCGATGCCCGTCTGATTGGCGCCGTTTTGGGCGCCGTTTCAGGAGAATTTCGCCACAGGTTCCCATTAATTCTTTCCTCTCTTAACTTAAACCTATGCCCTCTAGTTCTCGAACCTCCAACCCTGGGAAAAAGACTCAGTGCATTCACCCTATCTATGCCTCTCATGATCTTATACACCTATATAAGATTGCCCCTCAGTCTCCTACGCTCCAAAGAAAAAAGTCCTAGCCTGTCCATTCGCTCCCTATAACTCAGTCCATTGAGTCCTGGCAACATCCTTGTAAATCTCTTCTGCACTCTCTCCAGTTTAATCACATCTTTCATATAGCAAGGCGATTAAACCTCAACACAATACTCCAGGTGCGGCCTCACCAATGTCCTGTACAATTGCAACATAACTTTCCAGTTTCTATACGCAATGTCCTGCCTGATGAAGGCCAATATGCCAAAAGCCTTCTTCACTGCCCTATCTGTAACTCCATCTTTAGAGAACTGTGCACCGGATCTCCAAGGTCCCTCTCTTCCACGATACTCCCTAAGGTCCTACCATTCACTGAAAATCCTACCTTGATTTGATTTTCCAAAATGCAACACCTCACACTTATCTGTATTGACCTCCATTTACCATTTCTCGGCCCACTTCCCCAGCTGATCAAGATCCTGCTGCAAATTTTGAAAACTTTCCTCACTGTCTACAATACCACCTATTTTAGTGTCATCTGCAAACTTACTGATCATGCCTTGTATATTCTCATCCAAATCGTTGATATAGATAACAAACAGCAATGGGCCCAGCACTGACCCCTGAGGCACATTAGTCACAGGCCTCCAGCCCAACAAGCATCCTTCCACTATTACCCTCTGCTTCCTACCATCAAGCCAATTGGATATCCAATTTGCGAGCTCCCCCTGGATTCCATGTGATCTAACCTTCCAAAGCAGCCTACCATGTGGAACTTTATCAAAGGCCTTACTGAGGTCCATCTAGGCTACATCTACCGCCCTGTCCTCATCACTTCTTCAAAGAACTCTAACAAATTTGTGAGGGATGATCTCCCATCCATAAAGTCATGCTGACTACTCCTAATCCAATGCTGTCTTCCCAAATGCCTGTATATCTTATCCCTCAGAATCCTCTCCAGTAACTTACCCACCACAGATGTTCGGCTTACCGGTCTATAATTCCCAGGTTTTTCTTTGCAGCCCTTCTTAAATAAGGACATGACATTTGTTACCCTCCAGTCTTCTGGTACCTCACCAGAACAATGATGCAAATATCTCAGCCAGGGCTCCTGCAATTTCCTCTCTAGCCTCACGCAGTGTTCTTGGATATACCTGGTCAGGGCCAGGTGATTTATCCATCTTCATACATTTTAATACATCCATCATCTCCTCTACTGTAATGCACACTGTCCCCAATATATCGCCACTAACCTTCTCAGGTTCCCAAGTCTTCATGTCTTTCTCTACGGTAAATACAGAGGAGAAATATTCATTGAGAACCTCGCCCATCCCCTGCGGCTCCACACATATGTGACAACTTTGGTCCTTGATGGTCCTATTCTCTCTCTAATTATTCTTTTTCCTTTAACATACTTAAAGAATCCCTTTGGTTTCACCATCATCCTCTCGGCCAAAGCTACCTCATGCCTCCTTTTTGCCCTCCTAATTTCCTTCTTGAGTATACTCCTGTATCCCCTGTAAATCTTCAGGGAATCTCTTGATTCCAGCTGCTTGTACCTGAGCCATGTCTCCTTCTTTTTCTTGGCCAAAACCTCAATATGTTTTGTCATCCAGGGTTCCCTACTCCTGCCAGCCTTGCCCTTCACCCGACCAGGAACATATAGACCCTGAGCTATTTCACTTTTAAAGACCTTCCACCTGCCGGGGATCCCTTTGCCCTCAAACAAGTTACTTTAATCAACCCTTGCAAGCTCCTGTCTAATTCCATCAAAATTCACCTTGCCACAATTTAGAACTTGCAGCTGTGGACCAGCTTTGTCCCTTTCCATAATTATTTTAAAATTAATAGAACTATGGTCACCGGTCTCAAAATGGTTCCCCACTGTCACCTCAGTCACTTGCCCTGCCTTATTTTCCAAGAGTAGGTCACATTTTGCCCTTTCTCAAGAAGGACCCTCCATATACTGCCTGAGGAAACTTTCCTGAACACACTTAAATTCCACCCCACCTAAGCCGTTAACACTATGGCAGTCCCAGTCTATGTTAGGAAAATTGAAAACACCTACTATAACAACCCTATTACTCCTGCAAGTCTCCCTAATCTCCTTGTATATTTGTTCTTCTAATTCCCGTTGACTATTTGGGGGCCTATAGTACAGCCTCAATAAGATCACCATCCTATTCTTATTTCCAACCACAAAGCCTCGCTGGATGATCCCTCGGTTATTCCATCTCTGACTACTGCCGTGATGCTTCCCTTAATCAAAAATATAACTTCCTCCACCCCTGTCCCACCTAAAGTACTGTACGCTGGAACCTGTCCCTCCCTTAGCCATGTTTCAGTTATGGCTATAATATCCCAGTCCCACGTACCTATCCATGCCCTGAGTTCATCAGCCTTACTAGTCAGCCCTCTTGCATTGAAATAGATTTAATCCAACAAGTTTTCCCTGGTCCCTGCCGTGCTCCTCCCTATCATGTCTGTTCAGCCTTCCATTACTGAGCACTTCATCTCCTTTTAGCACCTCATTTGCTTCCCAGCTGCTGAGGCTCTCACCCCCCTGCCAAACTAGTTTAAACCCTCCCTTGTAGCACGAGCAAATCTGCCCGCCAGGATATTGGTCCCTCTCCAGTTCAGATGCAACCCGTCCCTCTTAAACAGGTCACCTCTATCCCAGAAAAGATCCCAATGATGTAAGAATCTGAATTCCTGCCCCAAATAACAAGAACAAAGAAAAGTACAGCACAGGAACAGGTCTTTTCGGCCCTCCAAGCCCATGCCGACCATGCTGCCCGACTAAACTACAATCTTCGACACTTCCTGGGTCCGTATCCCTCTATTCCCATCCTATTCATGTATTTGTCAAGATGCCCCTTAAATGTCACTATCGTCCCTGCTTCCACCACCTCCTCCGGCAGCAAGTTCCAGGCACCCACTATCCTCTGTGTAAAAAAACTTGCCTCGTACATCTCCTCTAAACCTTGCCCCTCTCACCTTAAACCTATGCCCCCTAGTAATTGATCCCTCTACCCTGGGGAAAAGCCTCTGACTATCCACTCTGTCTATGCCCCTCATAATTTTGTAGACCTCTATCAGGTCGCCCCTCAACGTCAGTCATTCCAGTGAGAACAAACCGAATTTATTCAACCGCTCCTCATAGCTAATGCCCCCCATACCAGGCAACATCCTGGTAAATCTCTTCTGTACCCTCTCTAAAGCCGCCACATCCTTCTGGTGGTGTGGCGACCAGAATTGAACACTATACTCCAAGTGTGGCCTAACTAAAGTTCTATACAGCTGCAACATGACTTGCCAATTCTTATACTCAATGCCCCGGCCAATGAAGGCAAGCATGCCGTATGCCTTCTTGACTATCTTCTCCACCTGTGTTGCCCCTTTCAGTGACCTGTGCACCTGTACACCTGACCCCTGCACCAATTCTTTAGCTACGCATTCATCTGCCATATTCTCCTGCTCTTACCCTCAGGAGCACATGGCACTGGAAGTAATCCGAAGATTACCACCCTCGAGGTCCTGCTTCTTAACCTTTTTCCCAGCTCTCTATTATCACTCCTCACGACCTCATCCCTATTTCTATTTACGTCATTATTTTGTGCCAACGTGCATAACGACGTGTGGCTGCTGCTCCTCCCCCTTGAGAATGCTCTGCAGCTGGTCCGAGATATCCTTGACCCTGGCACCCGGGAGGTAGCACCATCCTGGACTCATGTTTATGTCCACAGAATCTCCTGTCTGTCCCCCTAACTATTGAGTCTCCTATCACTATGGTCCTGTTTACCTTTATCCTTTCCCACTGTGCCCCAGAGCCATAGTGCCACAGATCTGGTTACTGTTGCTTTCACCTGAACGGTCATCCCCCAACACGGTGTACTTGTATATGAGGGGAATGGCCACAGGGGACTCCTGCACTCTCTGCCTGCCCCCTTTGCCTCTCCTGATGGTCATCCAGCTACTCTGTGCCTGAACCTTAGGTGTGACCGCCTCACTAAAACTCTTAACTATAATGTGCTCAGCATCCTGAATGATCCTGAGTGCATCGAGCCCCAGCTCCCTAACTCGGTCTCCCAGGAGCTGCAGCTGGGTGCACTTCCCACAGGTGTAGTCATCAGGCACAACGGAATTCTTCCTGAGGTGCCACATCCTGCAGGAGGAGCACATCACTGCCCTCATTGCCATCCCAACTGCACCAGAACTAAAGAGGAATGTTAACAGGGCGTTTCTGCAGTCTGCTGAGACACCTCTCACCTTAACTGTCCCTTGACAACAGCTCCTCCACAAACCACTTTCTGGAAGCACTGACTGCCCAATGCAAACCTTCCCCACAACAGCCAATCAGCATCACTGCTCTGCTGGAGCCCCGCAAGCTACGGGCGCAGGAGCTGTCACTGGCAATGCGTCACACTGAGGCCAACACTGCTAGGGTGGCGACCGTAGTGAAGAGCCTGGTGCATGACGTCGGCACCATTAGTGAAGGTGTCCAAGGTGTCGCGCAGTCGTTGATGGCCATGGCTGAGGGTCTCGGCAGAATGTCCGCCTCGCTGGGGGATGTGACTCAGGCTGACCTTGATGAGATTCAGCGGGACATGTCCCGCTCTCAGGTAGGAATGGCCGAGGTGCTGTGGAGCTTGTCCCAGTTTCAGATGAACATTGCCGAGGCGCTGCAGAGCATGTCCCAGTCACTGAGGAGCATCGCCGAGGGCATCGACAACATGGTGCGGACCATGGGAGATGCCAGGGCTGGCAGAGCCAGATGATGCAGGAGCAGCTGGGCTCGAACCAGCTGCCCTTCCATTCCAAGATGAACCCCAGGGCCCTTTGGACGCCGAGCGGGAGGAAGGAGTGCTGGGTGCCAACCCGGGCCTGTCACATAAGGTGAGCCACCAGCTCCTTCGGATTCCACCCCTCTGATGAGACCACGTCTCACAGGACACAGGACAGGGCGGCCCGGCTGTGCATGTGCCACCGACAAGTGAGCCGGGCACTCCGGTGCCAGAGCCCTCAGAGAACGCCCGGCAGGAGCATTGCATTAAAGGCCACGGGACGAGGTAAGAAGCTGGCTGCCTCCACCTCAGATGTGCATCCTGGGGACACACCTAGATGTAGTGGTAGAGCTAAGAGGACAAAGCACATTGAGGATATGATGCCAAGAGGATCACTGAGGGCAGCGGAGGATAGATATGGGGTGAGGGGGCTGGGGGTGGGGGAGCAGGCAGCAAATCGGGAGGGTGGGGAATTGTAAAACACAATAAACACCTTTGCGCACAACTAGTATAACACCTCTGTCACTTTCGTCCGCAATGCGGGCCGACCTCCGAACCCTTGGCCCACCTCTCCAGGCATCCTCCCACTCTCCCTGTTGGGCTCACCCACCCTCCAGCCATCAAAATTCCCCTTGAGTTGTGTCCCATCCCCTGGGTGTTCGGATGTAGGCTGTTGCGTGTGTGGTGTTGCCTCCCGCAGCGTTCAAGCAGTGTCCAGGCATCAAGTGTTATTGGGATGCTCGGCAATGACTCCCACATGTTACATGTCTCGTTCACCCAAGGGGATCCACTTGGGTTGTGTGAAGTGCTCACTAAACCACGATTGCCAATTCTCTAATATCAATAGCCTTCAACCACACAGCCAGAAGACCTCGGCCATCGATGGGGGTTATGAGTGATCAGTGGGGCAGATGGGCAGGGATAAGCGTTGCCCCCAGAACCGGTGCACACGATCCAGGTGTTGGCATGGTGCTGCCGTATGCGTTGCCCCTCAGCACCTCCTCCCTACCCTCCCATTGTGGCCACCCCTGCAGAGGGTCCCCCACCCACAGCCGGGATTCCCCCACCCTGCACTGAGCGCTGGGGTGTGTGGTAGTCACTACTGTTGTATTATATTGTATATACTGCACTGCATACGAGGGTATTACGATAAGGCCTCTGTACTACAGGTACGGGGATAGATCCCTGCCTGCTGGCTCCGCCCCGGAGGCGGAGTATAAATGTGTGTACTCTCCGAACTGCAGCCATTTTGTAAGCTGCTGTAGGAGGCCACACATCTCTGTGTAATAAAGCCTCGATTACATTCTACTCTCGTCTTGTCGTAATTTATAGTGCATCAATTTATCACACAGAGATTTTTCAGAGATGGACCTCCGCATCAAGCCGGATCGCCTGCAGCTGCATCCTCAAGCAGACAACGCCAAAAAGGACTTCCAACATTGGCTAGCTTGCTTTGAAGCATACATCGGATCTGCGACAGACCTAATCTCAGAAGCACAGAAGCTCCAGATTCTGTACACGGGGCTGAACTCCAATGTTTTTCCCCTCGTCCAGGACGCGCCTACCTCCGCAGAGGCCATGGCGCTACTGAAGGAGAATTACGCTCAGCAGACCATCAAGATCTACGCCAGGCACATCCTATCCACGCGGCACCATCTTCCCAGTGAGTCTGTGGAAGGTTTCTGGCGTGCCCTGCTCGCCCTGGTGAGAGACTGTGACTGCCAGGCCGTTTCGGCTACTGAACATTCAAACCTGCTAATGAGAGACGCGTTCGTTACGGGCATAGGGTCTGCTCCATCCGCCAGCGCCTCTTAGAAGGGGTCACGCTTGATCTCGCGGCGACCAAGAAACTAGCGCTCTCGCTCACGGTCGCCTCACACAACGTACAGGCTTACGCCCCCGACCGCAAGGCCCACCCTCACCACCCCATCAGCGTGGACCCCGCGAGCGGCCACCCCATCGTGGACCCCATCAGCGACCGCCCTCAGCCAACCCCACGCCTGCGCCGCGCGGCAGCCAACCAACCCCGGGCGACACTACTTCTGCGGATAGACAAAACACCCCCGGCAGCGCTGCACGGCGCGGAGCACGCTCTGCAAGGCCGGTGGCAAGAAGGGACATTTCGCTGCAGTGTGCCAGGCCCGCTCAATCGCCGCTATTGTACTGGCACCCCCCACGTGCGGCCAGTGGGCACCGCCATCTTGCTCCACTCGAAACACGTGCGGCCCGTGGGCGCCGCCATCTTGCCTGCCTCAGAACCAATGGGCACCGCCATCTTGCCTGCCCCAGGTCACGTGCGGCCAGAGGGCACCGCCATCTTGCCTGCCCCAGGACACGTGCGGCCCGTGGGTGCCGCCATCTTACCAGCCTCAGGACCCCTGCCCGTCGGGCAGCTCATAGTGCCGCTCATCGCCTGCAACCGCTGACGACCAGCCGCGTCTCGCCTCAGTCATGATCGACCAGTCTCGAACGCACAACCTCGCGGCTGCTTCGACAAAGGTGAAGGTCGACAGGCATGAGATATCCTGCCTTCTGGACTCCGTGAGCACTGAGAGCTTCATCCACCCCGATACGGTAAGGCGCTGCTCCCTCACGGTATACCCCGCTAACCAAAGAATCTCCCTGGCCTCCGGATCCCACTCTGTGGCGATCCGGGGGTACTGCATCACCACCCTCATTGTCCAGGGCGTAGAGTTCAGCGGCATCCGGCTCTACATCCTCCCCAACCTCTGCGCTGCATTGCTACTCGGCCTGGACTTCCAGTGCAACCTCCAGAGCCTAACCCTGAAATTTGGCGGGCACCTACCACCCCTTACTGTTTGCGGCCTCGCGACGCTTAAGGTCGACCCGCCTTCACTGTTTGCAAACCTCACCCCGGATTGCAAACCCGTCGCCACCAGGAGCAGACGGTACAGTACCCAGGACACGACCTTCATCAGGTCTGAGGTCCAGCGGCTGCTGCGGGAAGGTATCATCGAGGCCAGCAACAGGGCCTGGAGAGCCCAAGTGGTAGTGGTGAAAACCGGGGAGAAAAACAGGATGGTCGTTGACTACAGTCAGACCATCAATCGGTACACGCAGCTCGACGCGTACCCCCTCCCACGCATATCTGATATGGTCACTCAGATTGCACAGTACCGGGTCTTCTCAACAGTGGACCTGAAATCTGCCTACCACCAGCTCCCATCCGTAAGGCGGACTACCCATACACTGCGTTTGAAGCAGACGGCCGCCTTTATCATTTCCTTAGGGTTCCCTTCGGCGTCACCAACGTGGTCTCGGCCTTCCAACGGGAGATGGACCGAATGGTTGACCGGTACGGGCTGCGGGCCACTTTCCCGTACCTGGAAAATGTCACCATCTGCGGCCATGACCAGCAGGACCACGACGCTAACCTTTCCAGATTTCTCCACACCGTCACACTCCTCAACCTAACTTACAACAAGGAGAAGTGTGTGTTCAGCACAAACCCATCCTCGGCTACGTGGTTCAGAACGGAGTTCTAGCGCCCGAGCCCGATCACCTGCGCCCCCTCATGGAACTCTCCCTCCCCCACTGCCCCAAGGCCCTCAAACGATGCCTGGGTTCTTTTCGTATTAGCCCAGTGGGTCCCAAACTATGCGGACAAGGCCCGACCACTCATTCAATTCACCGCTTTCCCACTGACGGCCGTGGCTCACCGGGCCTTCAACTGTATCAAAGCCGACATCGCCAAGGCCGCGATGCACGCGGTCGATGAGACGCTCCCCTTCCAAGTCGAGAGCGACGCATCAGACGTCGCTCTGGCCGCCACCCTCAACCAGGCAGGCAGGCCCGTGGCATTCTTTTCCAGCACCCTCCATGCCTCCGAAATTCGGCACTTCTGCGTCAAAAAGGAGGCCCAAGCCATCGTTGAAGCTGTGCGACATTGGAGGCATTACCTGGCAGGCGGGAGATTCACTCTCCTCACTGACCAACGGTCGGTTGCCTTCATGTTTAATAACACACAGCGGGGCAAGATCAAAAACAATAAAATCTTGAGGTGGCGGATCGAGATCTCCACCTACAATTACGAGATTTTGTATCACCCCGGTAAGCTCAACGAGGCCCCCGATGCCCTGTCCCGAGGTACATGTGATATCGCACAACTGGACCGACTCCGGACCCTGCACGATGATCTCTGTCACCCGGGAGTCACCCGCTTTTACCAGTTCATTAAGGCCCGCAATCTGCCCTACTCCATCGAGGAAGTCAGGGCTATCACCAGAGACTGCCAGGCCTGCGCGGAGTGTAAACCGCACTTCTACCGGCCAGACCGTGCGCGCCTGGTGAAGGCCCCCCGCCCCTTTGAACGCCTCAGCATGGTCTTCAAAGGGCCCCTTCCCTCCACCAACCGCAACACGTACTTTCTTAATGTGGTCGACGAGTATTCCCGATTCCCCTTCGACGTCCCATGCCCCGATATGACATCTGCCACCGTCATCAAAGCCCTCAACACAATCTTCGCTCTGTTCGGTTTCCCCGCCTACGTCCACAGCGACCGGGGATCCTCATTTATGAGCGAGGAGCTGCGCCAGTACCTGCTCAACAGCAGCATTGCCTCGGCGCACCCCACCGCAGCCCCCGCTCCAGGACAATCCGTCCTCCACTTGTTCCCACCCGGGGATGAAGAGGATTTTGACACGCTCCCAGAGTCACAGAAGACCAAGCCGACGCCTGAGTTGCCACCAGCACTGCGGCGCTCTCAACGACAGATCAAGGCGCCCGATCGTCTAAATTTGTAACCTTCTCTGTAATTTTTAAACCAACCTGTATGTATATAGTTTTCCACCACCCCCGCTGGACTCATTTTTAACAGGGGGTGAATGTGGTAGTCACCACTGTTGTATTATATTGTATGTATGGGTATTAAGGTAAGGCCCCTGTACTACAGGTACGGGTAGATCCCTGTCTGCTGGCTCCACCCAGGAGGCGGAGTATAAATGTGTGTGCTCTCCAAGCAGCAGCCATTTCGTAAGCTGCTGTAGGAGGCCACACATCTCTGTGTAATAAAGCCTCGATTACATTCTACTCTCGTCTCGTCGTAATTGATAGTGCATCAGGGTGGCAAGTCCAGCACCCCCGAGCTCTTTGCTTGTGAGCAAAGATGGCTGCTCACCTCCTCGGCTCCCCACAGAAGCCCTTCCTCCAGGATCACGTTTTTCAAAAGGAGTACTAATCAGCGCCAGCGTGAGCACTTGCTGGGGAGGCCGCTGAATGACGGGAGACCGTTGGATATGGGGTGGCTCTCGTTAATTGTATGGAAATAGGGCTCAGGTGGTGATAATTGGTTTCCCGCCTCGCTACGGCCAGATCCCGATTTCACCTACGGGAGCGCAACGAGGCCGGAGAATCGTGCCCCAAATGTAATTAGTCCATTGTGTTCTGGATAGCATGAAGTGTCATAGTGTCAGAAGCTATTTATCAGTTCAATGATCCAGTTGATTCAGCAAAAAAAAAACTGACATCAAACTGATTTTACCTGCAGGAAGTGCTGCCATCTCCAGCTCCTCCAAGACCGAGTTAGGGAACTGGAGCTGGAAGAACTTCGGATCATTCGGGAGGCAGAAGGGGTCATAGATAGCAGCTTCACCATTAGTTACACCAAAGATTGGAGATAGGTGGGTAACTGCAAGAGGGACTGGGAAAAAGCAGTCAGTGCAGGTCGTTCCCCTGAGAAACAAGTATACCGCTTTGGATACTTGTCGGGGGGGGGGACTTACCAGGGGTAAGCCATGGGGTACGGGCCTCTGGCACAGAGTCTGTCCCTGTTGCTCAGAAGGGAAGGGGGAGAGGAGCAGAGCATTAGTAATTGGGGACTCTATAGTCAGGGGCACAGATAGGAGATTTTGTGGGAGCGTGAGAGACTCGCGTTTGGTATGTTGCCTCCCAGGTGCAAGGGTACGTGATGTCTCGGATCGTGTTTTCCGGGTCCTTAGGGGGGAGGGGGAGCAGCCCCAAGTCGTGGTCCACATTGGCACTAATGACATAGGTAGGAAAGGGGACAAGGATGTCAGGCAGGCTTTCAGGGAGCTAGGATGGAAGCTCAGAACTAGAACAAACAGAGTTGTTATCTCTGGGTTGTTGCCCGTGCCACGTGATAGTGAGATGAGGAATAGGGCGAGAGAGCATTTAAACACGTGGCTACAGGGATGGTGCAGGCGGGAGGGATTCAGATTTTTGGATAACTGGGGCTCTTTCTGGGGAAGGTGGGACCTCTACAGACAGGATGGTCTACATCTGAACCTGAGGGGCACAAATATCCTGGGGGGGAGATTTGTTAGTGCTCTTTGGGGGGGTTTAAACTAATGCAGCAGGGGCATGGGAACCTGGATTGTAGTTTTAGGGTAAGGGAGAATGAGAGTATAGAGGTCAGGAGCACAGATTTGACGTCGCAGGAGGGGGCCAGTGTTCAGGTAGGTGGTTTGAAGTGTGTCTACTTCAATGCCAGGAGTATACGAAACAAGGTAGGGGAACTGGCAGCATGGGTTGGTACCTGGGACTTCGATGTTGTGGCCATTTCGGAGACATGGATAGAGCAGGGACAGGAATGGATGTTGCAGGTTCCGGGGTTTAGGTGTTTTAGTAAGCTCAGAGAAGGAGGCAAAAGAGGGGGAGGTGTGGCGCTGCTAGTCAAGAGCAGTATTACGGTGGCGGAGAGGATGCTAGATGGGGACTCTTCTTCCGAGGTAGTATGGGCTGAAGTTAGAAACAGGAAAGGAGAGGTCACCCTGTTGGGAGTTTTTTATAGGCCTCCTAATAGTTCTAGGGATGTAGAGGAAAGGATGGCGAAGATGATTCTGGATATGAGCGAAAGTAACAGGGTAGTTATTATGGGAGACTTTAACTTTCCAAATATTGACTGGAAAAGATATAATTTGAGTACAATAGATGGGTCGTTTTTTGTACAGTGTGTGCAGGAGGGTTTCCTGAAACAATATGTTGACAGGCCAACAAGAGGCGAGGCCACGTGGGATTTGGTTTTGGGTAATGAACCAGGCCAGGTGTTGGATTTGGAGGTAGGAGAGCACGTTGGGGACAGTGACCACAATTCGGTGACGTTTACGTTAATGATGGAAAGGGATAAGTATACACCGCAGGGCAAGAGTTATAGCTGGGGGAAGGGCAATTATGATGCCATTAGACGTGACTTGGGGGGGATAAGGTGGAGAAGTAGGCTGCAAGTGTTGGGCACACTGGATAAGTGGGGCTTGTTCAAGGATCAGCTACTGCGTGTTCTTGATAAGTATGTACCGGTCAGACAGGGAGGAAGGCGTCGAGCGAGGGAACCGTGGTTTACCAAGGAAGTGGAATCTCTTGTTAAGAGGAAGAAGGAGGCCTATGTGAAGATGAGGTGTGAAGTTTCAGTTGGGGCAATGGATAGTTACAAGGTAGTGAGGAAGGATCTAAAGAGAGAGCTAAGACGAGCAAGGAGGGGACATGAGAAGTATTTGGCAGGAAGGATCAAGGAAAACCCAAAAGCTTTCTATAGGTATGTCAGGAATAAGCGAATGACTAGGGAAAGAGTAGGACCAGTCAAGGACAGGGATGGGAAGTTGTGTGTAGAGTCTGAAGAGATAGGCGAGATACTAAATGAATATTTTTTGTCAGTATTCACTCAGGAAAAAGATAATGTTGTGGAGGAGAATGCTGAGCTCCAGGTAAATAGATTAGATGGCATTGAGGTACGTAGGGAAGAGGTGTTGGCAATTCTGGACAGGCTGAAAATAGATAAGTCCCCGGGACCTGATGGGATTTATCCTAGGATTCTCTGGGAGGCCAGGGAAGAGATTGCTGGACCTTTGGCTTTGATTTTTATGTCATCATTGGCTACAGGAATAGTGCCAGAGGACTGGAGGACAGCAAATGTGGTCCCTTTGTTCAAAAAGGGGAGCAGAGACAACCCCGGCAACTATAGACCGGTGAGCCTCACGTCTGTAGTGGGTAAAGTCTTGGAGGGGATTATAAGAGACAAGATTTATAATCATCTAGATAGGAATAATATGATCAGGGATAGTCAGCATGGCTTTGTGAAGGGTAGGTCATGCCTCACAAACCTTATTGAGTTCTTTGAGAAGGTGACTGAACAGGTAGACGAGGGTAGAGCAGTTGATGTGGTGTATATGGATTTCAGCAAAGCGTTTGATAAGGTTCCCCACAGTAGGCTATTGCAGAAAATACGGAGGCTGGGGATTGAGGGTGATTTAGAGATGTGGATCAGAAATTGGCTAGCTGAAAGAAGACAGAGGGTGGTGGTTCATGGGATATGTTCAGAATGGAGTACAGTCACAAGTGGAGTACCACAAGGATCTGTTCTGGGGCCGTTGCTGTTTGTCATTTTTATCAATGACCTAGAGGAAGGCGCAGAAGGATGGGTGAGTAAATTTGCAGACGATACTAAAGTCGGTGGTGTTGTCGATAGTGTGGAAGGATGTAGCAGGTTACAGAGGGATATAGATAAGCTGCAGAGCTGGGCTGAGAGGTGGCAAATGGAGTTTAATGTAGAGAAGTGTGAGGTGATTCACTTTGGAAGGAATAACAGGAAGGCGGAATATGTGGCTAATGGTAAAGTTCTAGAAAGTGTGGATGAGCAGAGGGATCTAGGTGTCCATGTACATAGATCCGTGAAAGTTGCCACCCAGGTTGATAGGGTTGTGAAGAAGGCCTATGGAGTGTTGGCCTTTATTGGTAGAGGGATTGAGTTCCGGAGTCGGGAGGTCATGTTGCAGCTGTACAGAACTCTGGTACGGCCGCATTTGGAGTATTGCGTACAGTTCTGGTCACCGCATTATAGGAAGGACATGGAGGCTTTGGAGCGGGTGCAGAGGAGATTTACCAGGATGTTGCCTGGTATGGAGGGAAAATCTTATGAGGAAAGGCTGATGGACTTGAGGTTGTTTTCGTTGGAGAGAAGAAGGTTAAGAGGAGACTTAATAGAGGCATACAAAATGATCAGGGGGTTGGATAGGGTGGACAGTGAGAGCCTTCTCCCGCGGATGGATATGGCTGGCACGAGGGGACATAACTTTAAACTGAGGGGTAATAGATATAGGACAGAGGTCAGAGGTAGGTTCTTTACGCAAAGAGTAGTGAGGCCGTGGAATGCCCTACCTGCTACAGTAGTGAACTCGCCAACATTGAGGGCATTTAAAAGTTTATTGGATAAACATATGGATGATAATGGCATAGTGTAGGTTAGATGGCTTTTGTTTCGGTGCAACATCGTGGGCCGAAGGGCCTGTACTGCGCTGTATTGTTCTATGTTCTAGGTTCTATGTTCTATCTCTCCAGGATACAACAGCAAAGGCTTTTTGTTTCCGCTTGTCTGCTTCTTTTCGTATGGGGAAAGCTGGTTAATGAGACGAGCAGCTGTCACTCTTAATACCTTCGGCAACCTTCCACTGGGGAACCTGTAACATCACCCGAGCAGCAGCTGTTAACCCGTATTGTCGGCTTGAAACATTCCTCCGAGAATGCCTCTTGTTTCAGGAATCTCCGCAGCAAGGCCACAACTGGCATGAATCTCTGATTGTGCAGCAACAGCCTCACTCTTGACATGGTCACCAAACAGGAGAATTTGTATATAGTTGCTTAATTCATTGTCTAGTATGGATTTCAGGGAAGCAACACTGGGAGAGGGGAGTTGAGGAAACTTGATCCCTCTCAGCTGCCATCAGGCCCCTCCCTCAGGAAATACCTGTCTGGAGGAGTTGGAGGGGGAGGGGGGAGGGCATACAGAGTGTTGTACGGGTTAGAGTAGGAAGTGAATCAGACAGAATGAGTATTGTCAGCAGAGGCCAGTGTGTCAGGGCTGTGTGGCTGACTGCTATTTCCTACAGGCTGTGCTGCAAATTCTTTGGCAATCAGGCTTTCAGTCCATGCTTGTCAAGCAGGCGAAAGAGTCATCTCCGCCATTCCTCAGTGAAATCCGCCAAGTTCCCCTCCAGGTACAGGTGTGGCCATGGCTGCGGGTACAGCCAAGCTTCCTAAAATAAATAAAAACAAATGGGAATGTTTTCATTTTCGACCTTTAGATATGGTACTCCTCGATCGGCCGATCTTATCAGATAGGTTATTGAGATTATTTCTGGTGCAGGCAGAGTTTGTGTGCTTGTGTCTATATGAGGTCATGCCAACATTTTTTTTTAACACATCCACATTAACAGCATAAACACTAACTCCTTTATTTTGCCATTTTTGTATCCCTGTTTCCTGATGGTACCAGAACATCCAGGGATACCCTTCAGACAGTGCTCCAGTCCAGTGATACCCTTCAGACAGTGCTCCAGTCCTGGGATACGTTTCAGACAGTGCTCCAGTCCAGTGATACCCTTCAGACGGTGCACCAGTCCAGGGATATCCTTCAGACAGTGCACCAGTCCAGGGATATCCTTCAGAAAGTGCTCCAGTCCAGTGATACCCTTCACAGACAGTGCTCCAGTCCAGTGATGCTCTTCAGAAAGTGCTCCAGTCCAGTGATACCCTTCACAGACAGTGCTCCAGTCCAGTGATGCCCTTCAGACAGTGCTCCAGTCCAGTGATACCCTTCACAGACAGGGCTCCAGTCCAGGGATACTCTTCACAGACAGTGCTCCAGTCCAGGTATACCCTTCGCAGACAGTACTCCAGCCCTGTGATACCCTTCAGACGGTGCACCAGTCCAGTGATACCCTTCAGACAGTGCTCCAGTCCAGTGATACCCTTCACAGACAGTGCTCCAGTCCAGTGATGCCCTTCAGACATTGCTCCAGCCCTGTGATACCCTTCACAGACAGGGCTCCAGTCCAGGGATACTCTTCACAGACAGTGCTCCAGTCCAGGGATACCCTTCACAGACACTGCTCCAGTCCAGTGATAACCTTCACAGACAGTGCTCCAGTCCAGTGATGAGCTTCACACAGTGCTCCAGTCCAGGGATACCCTTCACAGACGGTGCTCCAGTCCAGGGATACCCTTCACAGACAGTGCTCCAGTCCAGGGATACCCTTCACAGACAGTGCTCCAGTCCAGTGATGCCCTTCAGACAGTGCTCGAGTCCAGGTAAACCCTTCGCAGACACTGCTCCAGTCAAGGGATACCCTTCACAGAGAGTGCTCCAGTCCAGTGATACCCTTCACAGACAGAGCTCCAGTCCAGTGATGCCCTTCAGACACTGCTCCAGTCCAGTGATACCCTTCATAGACAGTGCTCCAGTCCAGTGATGTCCTTCAGGCAGTGCTCCAGTCCAGTGATACCCTTCACAGGCAGTGCTCCAGTCCAGTGATGTCCTTCAGGCAGTGCTCCAGTCCAGTGATACCCTTCATAGACAGTGCTCCAGTCCAGTGATGTCCTTCAGGCAGTGCTCCAGTCCAGTGATACCCTTCACAGGCAGTGCTCCAGTCCAGTGATGTCCTTCAGGCAGTGCTCCAGTCCAGTGATACCCTTCACAGACAGTGCTCCAGTCCAGTGATACCATTCACAGACAGTGCTCCAGTCCAGTGATACCCTTCACAGACACTGCTCCAGTCCAGTGATACCCTTCACAGACACAGCTCCAGTCCAGTGATACCCTTCACAGACAGTGCGCGAGTCCAGTGATACCCTTCGCAGACATTGCTCCAGTCCAGTGATACCCTTCACAGACACTGCTCCAGTCCAGGGATACACTTCATAGGCAGTGCTCCAGTCCAGGGATACCCTTCACAGACACTGCTCCAGTCCAGTGATAGCCTTCACAGACACTGCTCCAGTCCAGTGATACCCTTCACAGACAGTGCTCCAGTCCAGTGATACCCTTCACAGACACTGCCCCAGTCCAGTGATACCCTTCACAGACACTGCTCCAGTCCAGTGATACCCTTCAGAGACACTGCTCCAGTCCAGTGATACCCTTCACAGACACTGCTACAGTCCAGTGATACCCTTCGCAGACACTGCTCCAGTCCAGTGATACCCTTCGCAGACACTGCTCCAGTCCAGGGATACCCTTCACAGACAGGGCTCCAGTCCAGGGATACCCTTCGCAGACACTGCTCCAGTCCAGGGACACCCTTCACAGGCAGTGCTCCAGTCCAGGAATACCCTTCACAGACATTGCTCCAGTCCAGTGATACCCTTCACAGACAGGGCTCCAGTCCAGGGATACCCTTCACAGACAGTGCTCCAGTCCAGGGATACCCTTCACAGGCAGTGCTCCAGTCCAGTGACACCCTTCAGACAGTGCTCCAGTCCAGGGATACCCTTCACAGGCAGTGCTCCAGTCCAGTGATACCCTTAAGACAGTGCTCCAGTCCAGTGATACCCTTCAGACAGTGCTCCAGTCCAGTGATACCCTTCACAGACAGTGCTCCAGTCCAGTGATACCCTTCACAAACAGTGCTCCAGTCCAGGTAAACCCTTCGCAGACAGTGCTCCAGTCCAGGGATACCCTTCGCAGACAGTGCTCCAGTCCAGGGATACCCTTCATAGACAGTACTCCAGTCCAGGTAAACCCTTCGCAGACAGTGATCCAGTCCAGTGATACCCTTCACAGACAGTGCTCCAGTCCAGTGATACCCTTCACAAACAGTGCTCCAGTCCAGGTAAACCCTTCGCAGACAGTGCTCCAGTCCAGGTACACACTTCGCAGACAGTGCTCCAGTCCAGTGACACCTTTCACAGACAATGCTCCAGTCCAGTGATACCCTTCATAGACACTGCTCCAGTCCAGGGATACCCTTCGCAGACAGTGCTCCAGTCCAGTGATACCCTTCATAAACAGTGCTCCAGTCCAGGTAAACCCTTCACAGACAGTGCTCCAGTCCAGTGATACCCTTCATAGACAATACTCCAGTCCAGGTAAACCCTTCGCAGACAGAGATCCAGTCCAGTGATACCCTTCATAGACAGTGCTCCAGTCCAGGTAAACCCTTCGCAGACAGTGATCCAGTCCAGTGATACCCTTCACAGACAGTGCTCCAGTCCAGTGATACCCTTCATAGAAACTGCTCCAGGCCAGGGATACCCTTCATAGACAGTGCTCCAGTCCAGGGATACCCTTCATAGACAGTGATCCAGTCCAGTGATACCTTCACAGACAGTGTTCCAGTCTAGGGATACCCTTCACAGTCAGTGCTCCTGTCCAGTGATCCCCTTCACAGACACTGCTCCAGTCCAGTGATACCCTTCACAGACTGTGCTCCTGTCCAGTGATATCCTTCACGGGCAGTGCTCCAGTCAAGTGATGCCCTTCACAGAAAGTGCATCAGTCCAGTGATACCCCTCACAGACAGTGCTCCAGTCCAGTGATACCCTTCACAGACAGTGCTCCAGTCCAGTGATACCCTTCACTGACAGTGCTCCAGTCCAGTGATACCCTTCACAGACAGTGTTCCAGTCCAGGGATACCCTTCGCCGACAGTGCTCCAGTCCAGGGAAACCCTTCGCACACAGTGCTCCAGTCCGGTGTTACCCTTCACAGACTGTGCTCCAGTCCAGTGATACCCTTCACTGACAGTGCTCCAGTCCAGTGATACCCTTCATAGACAGTGTTCCAGTCCAGGGATACCCTTCGCCGACAGTGCTCCAGTCCAGGGAAACCCTTCGCACACAGTGCTCCAGTCCAGTGTTACCCTTCACAGACAGTGCTCCAGTCATGTGATACCCTTCACAGACTGTGCTCCAGTCCAGGGATACCCTTCACAGACGGTGCTCCAGTCCAGTGATACCTTCACAGACAGTGTTCCAGTCCAGGGATACCCTTCACAGAGAGTGCTCCAGTCCAGTGATACCTTCACAGACAGTGTTCCAGTCCAGTGATACCCTTCACAGTCAGTGCTCCTGTCCAGTGATCCCCTTCACAGACACTGCTCCAGTCCAGGGACACCCTTCACAGACAGTGCTCCAGTCCAGTGATATCCTTCACGGGCAGTGCTCCAGTCAAGTGATGCCCTTCATAGACAGTGTTCCAGTCCAGGGATACCCTTCGCCGACAGTGCTCCAGTCCAGGGAAACCCTTCGCACACAGTGCTCCAGTCCAGTGATACCCTTCATAGACAGTGCTCCAGTCCAGGGATGCCCTTCGCCAACAGTGCTCCAGTCCAGTGTTACCCTTCACAGACAGTGCTCCAGTCATGTGATACCCTTCACAGACAGTGCTCCAGTCCAGTGATACCCTTCACAGAGAGTGCTCCAGTCCAGGGATACCCTTCACAGACACTGCTCCAGTCCAGTGATACCCTTCACAGACACTGCTCCAGTCCAGTGATACCCTTCACAGACAGTGCTCCAGTCCAGGGATACCCTTCACAGACAGTGCGCCAGTCCAGTGATACCCTTCTCAGACATTGCTCCTGTCCAGTGATACCCTTCACAGACACTGCTCCAGTCCAGGGATACACTTCATAGGCAGTGCTCCAGTCCAGGGATACCCTTCACAGACACTGCTCCAGTCCAGTGATAGCCTTCACAGACACTGCTCCAGTCCGGTGATACCCTTCACAGACACTGCTCCAGTCCAGTGATAGCCTTCACAGACACTGCCCCAGTCCAGTGATACCCTTCACAGACACTGCTCCAGTCCAGTGATACCCTTCACAGACACTGCTCCAGTCCAGTGATACCCTTCACAGACACTGCTACAGTCCAGTGATACCCTTCGCAGACACTGCTCCAGTCCAGTGATACCCTTCGCAGACAGTGCTCCAGTCCAGTGATATCCTTCACGGGCAGTGCTCCTGTCCAGTGATACCCTTCACAGACAGTGCTCCAGTCCAGGGACACCCTTCACAGACAGTGCTCCAGTCCAGTGATATCCTTCACGGGCAGTGCTCCAGTCCAGTGATACCCTTCACAGACAGTGCTCCAGTCCAGTGATACCCTTCACAGAAAGTGCTCCAGTCCAGTGATACCCCTCACAGACAGTGCTCCAGTCCAGTGATACCCTTCTAAGACAGTGCTCCAGTCCATTGATACCCTTCACTGACAGTGCTCCAGTCCAGTGATACCCTTCATAGACAGTGTTCTAGTCCAGGGATACCCTTCGCCGACAGTGCTCCAGTCCAGGGAAACCCTTCGCACACAGTGCTCCAGTCCAGTGATACCCTTCATAGACAGTGCTCCAGTCCAGGGATGCCCTTCGCCAACAGTGCTCCAGTCCAGTGATACCCTTCACAGACAGTGCTCCAGTCCAGTGTTACCCTTCACAGACAGTGCTCCAGTCATGTGATACCCTTCACAGACAGTGCTCCAGTCCAGTGATACCCTTCACAGGCAGTGCTCCAGTCCAGGGATACCCTTCACCGACACTGCTCCAGCCCAGTGATACCCTTCACAGGCAGTGCTCCAGTCCAGGGATACCCTTCACAGACACTGCTCCAGTCCAGAGATACCCTTCACAGACAGTGCTCCAGCCCAGGGATACCCTTCACAGGCAGTGCTCCAGTCCAGGGACACTCTTCACAGACACTGCTCCAGTCCAGGGATATCCTTCATAGACTCTCCAGTCCAGGGATACCCTTCAGACAGTGCTCCAGTCCAGTGATACCCTTCATAGACAGTCCTCCAGTCCAGTGATACCCTTCAGACAGTGCTCCAGTCCAGTGATTCCCATCACAGACACTGCTCCAGTCCAGTGAAACCCTTCACAGACACTGCTCCAGTCCAGTGATACCCTTCACAGACACTGCTCCAGTCCAGTGATACCATTCACAGACAGTGCTACAGTCCAGGGAAACCCTTCACAGACAGTGCTCCAGTACAGGAATACCCGTCACAGACAGTGCTCCAGTCCAGTGATACCCTTCAGCCAGTGCTCCAGTCCAGGGATACCCGTCACAGACAGTGCTCCAGTCCAGGGATACCCTTCGCAGACAGTGCTCTAGTCCAGGGATACCTTCACAGACAGTACTCCAGTCCAGGGATACGCTTCCCAGACAGTGCTCCAGAACAGGAATACCCGTCACAGACAGTGCAACAGTCCAGTGATACCCTTCAGACAGTGCTCCAGTCCAGTGATACCCTTCAGCCAGTGCTCCAGTCCAGTGATACCCTTCACAGACAGTGCTCCAGTCCAGGGATACCCTTCATAGACACTGCTCCAGTCGAGTGATACCCTTCAGACAGTGCTCCAGTCCAGTGATACCCTTCAGCCAGTGCTCCAGTCCAGGGATACCCTTCACAGACAGTGCTCCAGTCCAGTGATACCCTTCACAGACTGTGCTCCAGTCCAGCGATACCCTTCACAGACAGTGCTCCAGTCCAGTGATACCCTTCGCAGACAGTGCTCCAGTCCAGGGAAACCCATCACAGACAGTGCTCCAGTCCAGGGATACCCTTCACAGACAGTGCTCCAGTCCAGTGATACCCTTCACAGACAGTGCTCCAGTCCAGTGATACCCTTCATAGACACTGCTCCAGTCCAGGGATACCCTTCACAGACAGTGCTCCAGCCCAGGGAAACCCTTCGCAGACAGTGCCCCTGCCCAGTGATACCCTTCACAGACAGTGCTCCAGTCCAGTGATACCCTTCGCAGACAGGGCTCCAGTCCAGGGAAACCCATCACAGACAGTGCTCCAGTCCAGGGATACCCTTCACAGACAGTGCTCCAGTCCAGTGATACCCTTCACAGACAGTGCTCCAGTCCAGTGATACCCTTCATAGAAACTGCTCCAGTCCAGGGATACCCTTCACAGACAGTGCCCCTGCCCAGTGATACCCTTCACAGACAGTGCTCCAGTCCAGTGATACCCTTCATAGACACTGCTCCAGTCCAGGGATACCCTTCACAGACAGTGCTCCAGTCCAGGGATACCCTTCATAGACACTGCTCCAGTCCAGTGATACCCTTCACAGACAGTGCTCCAGCCCAGGGAAACCCTTCACAGACAGTGCTCCAGTCCAGGGATACCCTTCGCAGACAGTGCTCCAGTCCAGTGATACCCTTCACAGACATTGCTCCAGTCCAGTGATACCCTTCACAGACAGTGCTCCAGCCCTAGGAAACCCTTCACAGACAGTGCTCCAGTCCAGGGATACCCTTCGCAGACAGTGCTCCAGTCCAGTGATACCCTTCCCAGACACTGCTCCCACCAGGGAAACCCTTCACAGACAGGGCTCCAGTCCAGTGATACCCTTCACAGACAGTGCTCCAGTCCAGGGACACCCTTCACAGACAGTGCTCCAGTCCAGTGATACCCTTCACAGACAGTGCTCCAGTCCAGGGATACCCTTCACAGACACTGCTCCAGTCCAGTGATACCCTTCAGACAGTGCTCCAGTCCAGTGATACCCTTCAGACAGTGCTCCAGTCCAGTGATACCCTTCACAGACAGTGCTCCTTTCCTGGGATACCCTTCACAGACAGTGCTCCAGTCCAGTGACACCCTTCACAGACTGTGCTCCAGTCCAGCGATACCCTTCACAGACAGTGCTTCAGTCCAGTGATACCCTTCGCAGACAGTGCTCCAGTCCAGGGAAACCCATCACAGACAGTGCTCCAGTCCAGTGATACCCTTTACAGACAGTGCTCCAGTCCAGTGATACCCTTCATAGACACTGCTCCAGTCCAGGGATACCATTCACAGACAGTGCTCCAGTCCAGGGATACCCTTCACAGACAGTGCTCCAGTCCAGTGATACCCTTCACAGACAGTGCTCCAGTCCAGTGATACCCTTCATAGACACTGCTCCAGTCCAGGGATACCCTTCACAGACAGTGCTCCAGTCCAGGGATACCCTTCATAGACACTGCTCCAGTCCAGGGATACCCTTCAGACAGTGCTCCAGTCCAGTGATACCCTTCAGACAGTCCTCCAGTCCAGGGATACCCTTCATAGACAGTGCTTCAGTCCAGTGATACCCTTCAGACATTGCTCCAGTCCAGTGATACACTTCACAGACAGTGCTCCAGCCCAGGGAAACGCTTCATAGACAGTGCTCCAGCCCAGGGAAACCCTTCACAGACAGTGCTCCAGTCCAGGGATACCCTTCGCAGACAGTGCTCCAGTCCAGTGATACCCTTCACATACAGTGCTCCCACCAGGGAAACCCTTCACAGACAGGGCTCCAGTCCAGTGATACCCTTCACAGACAGTGCTCCAGTCCAGGGATACCCTTCACAGACACTGCTCCAGTCCAGTGATACCCTTCAGAGAGTGCTCCAGTCCAGTGATACACTTCAGACAGTGATCCAGTCCAGTGATACCCTTCACAGACAGTGCTCCTTTCCAGGGATACCCTTCACAGACAGTGCTCCAGTCCAGGGATACCCTTCACAGAAAGTGCTCCAGCCCAGGGATACCCTTCACAGACAGTGCTCCAGTCCAGGGATACCCTTCACAGACAGTGCTCCAGTCCAGTGATACCCTTCACAGACAGCGCTCCAGTCCAGGGATACCCTTCACAGACAGTGCTCCAGTCCAGGATACATAGAACATAGAACAATACAGCGCAGTACAGGCCCTTCGGCCCACGATGTTGCACCTAAACAAAAGCCATCTAACCTACACTATACCATTATCATCCATATGTTTATCCAATAAATTTTTTAATGACCTCAATGTTGGCGAGTTCACTACTGTAGCAGGTAGGGCATTCCACGGCCTCACTACTCTTTGCGTAAAGAACCTACCTCTGACCTCTGTCCTATATCTATTACCCCTCAGTTTAAAGTTATGTCCCCTCGTGCCAGCCATTTCCATCCGCGGGAGAAGGCTCTCACTGTCCACCCTATCCAACCCCCTAATCATTTTGTATGCCTCTATTAAGTCTCCTCTTAACCTTCTTCTCTCCAACGAAAACAACCTCAAGTCCATCAGCCTTTCCTCATAAGATTTTCCCTCCATACCAGGCAACATCCTGGTAAATCTCCTCTGCACCCGCTCCAAAGCCTCCACGTCCTTCCTATAATGCGGTGACCAGGACTGTACGCAATACTCCAAATGCGGCCGTACCAGAGTTCTGTACAGCTGCAACATGACCTCCTGACTTCCGGAACTCAATTCCTCTACCAATAAAGGCCAACAGTCCATAGGCCTTCTTCACCACCCTATCAACCTGGGTGGCAACTTTCAGGGATCTATGTACATGGACACCTAGATCCCTCTGCTCATCCACACTTTCAAGAACATTTCCATTAGCCAAATATTCCACATTCCTGTTATTCCTTCCAAAGTGAATCACCTCACACTTCTCTACATTAAACTCCATTTGCCACCTCTCAGCCCAGCTCTGCAGCTTATCTATATCCCTCTGTAACCTGCTATTTCCTTCCACACTATCGACAACATCACCGACTTTAGTATCGTCTGCAAATTTACTCACCCACCCTTCTGCGCCTTCCTCTAGGTCATTGATAAAAATGACAAACAGCAACGGCCCCAGAACAGATCCTTGTGGTACTCCACTTGTGACTGAACTCCATTCTGAACATTTCCCATCAACCACCACCCTCTGTCTTCTTTCAGCTAGCCAATTTCTGATCCACATCTCTAAATCACCCTCAATCCCCAGCCTCCGTATTTTCTGCAATAGCCTACCGTGGGGAACCTTATCAAACGCTTTGCTGAAATCCATATACACCACATCAACTGCTCTACCCTCGTCTACCTGTTCAGTTACCTTCTCAAAGAACTCGATAAGGTTTGTGAGGCATGATCTACCCTTCACAAAGCCATGCTGACTATCCCTGATCATATTATTCCTATCTAGATGATTATAAATCTTGTCTCTTATAATCCTCTCCAAGACTTTACCCACTACAGACGTGAGGCTCACCGGTCTATAGTTGCCGGGCTTGTCTCTGCTCCCCTTTTTGAACAAAGGGACCACATTTGCTATCCTCCAGTCCTCTGGCACTATTCCTGTAGCCAATGATGACATAAAAATCAAAGCCAATGGTCCAGCAATCTCTTCCCTGGCCTCCCAGAGAATCCTAGGATAAATCCCATCAGGTCCCGGGGACTTATCTATTTTCAGCCTGTCCAGAATTGCCAACACCTCTTCCCTACGTACCTCAATGCCATCTAATCTATTTACCTGGAGCTCAGCATTCTCCTCCACAACATTATCTTTTTCCTGAGTGAATACTGACGAAAAATATTCATTTAGTATCTCGCCTATCTCTTCAGACTCTACACACAACTTCCCATCCCTGTCCTTGACTGGTCCTACTCTTTCCCTAGTCATTCGCTTATTCCTGACATACCTATAGAAAGCTTTTGGGTTTTCCTTGATCCTTCCTGCCAAATACTTCTCATGTCCCCTCCTTGCTCGTCTTAGCTCTCTCTTTAGATCCTTCCTCGCTACCTTGTAACTATCCATTGCCCCAACTGAAACTTCACACCTCATCTTCACATAGGCCTCCTTCTTCCTCTTAACAAGAGATTCCACTTCTTTGGTAAACCACGGTTCCCTCGCTCGGCACCTTTCTCCCTGCCTGACCGGTACATACTTATCAAGAACACGCAGTAGCTGGTCCTTGAACAAGCTCCACTTATCCAGTGTGTCCAACACTTGCAGCCTACTTCTCCACCTTATCCCCCCCAAGTCATGTCTAATGGCATCATAATTTCCCTTCCCCCAGCTATAACTCTTGCCCTGCGGTGTATACTTATCCCTTTCCATCCTTAACGTAAACGTCACCGAATTGTGGTCACTGTCCCCAAAGTGCTCTCCTACCTCCAAATCCAACACCTGGCCTGGTTCATTACCCAAAACCAAATCCAATGTGGCCTCGCCTCTTGTTGGCCTGTCAACAAACTGTGTCAGGAAACCCTCCTGCACACACTGTACAAAAAACGACCCATCTTATGTACTCGAACTATATCTTTTCCAGTCAATATTTGGAAAGTTAAAGTCTCCCATAATAACTACCCTGTTACTTTCGCTCTTATCCAGGATCATCCTCGCCATCCTTTCCTCTACATCCCTAGAACTATTTGGAGGCCTATAGAAGACTCCCAACAGTGTGACCTCTCCTTTCATGTTTCCAACCTCAGCCAATACTACCTCGGAAGATGAGTCGCCATCTAGCATCCTCTCCGCCACCGTAATACTGCTCTTGACTAGCAGCGCCACACCTCCCCCTCTTTTGCCTCCTTCTCTGAGCTTACTAAAACACCTACACCCCGGAACCTGCAACATCCATTCCTGTCCCTGCTCTATCCATGTCTCCGAAATGGCCACAACATCGAAGTCCCAGGTACCAACCCATGCTGCCAGTTCCCCTACCTTATTTCGTATACTCCTGGCATTGAAGTAGACACACTTCAAACCACCTACCTGAACACTGGCCCCCTCCTGCGACGTCAAATCTGTGCTCCTGACCTCTATACTCTCATTCTCCCTTACCCTAAAACTACAATCCAGGTTCCCATGCCCCTGCTGCATTAGTTTAAACCCCCCAAAGAGCACTAACAAATCTCCCCCCCCAGGATATTTGTGCCCCGCAGGTTCAGATGTAGACCATCCTGTCTGTAGAGGTCCCACCTTCCCCAGAAAGAGCCCCAGTTATCCAGAAATCTGAATCCCTCCCGCCTGCACCATCCCTGTAGCCACGTGTTTAATTGCTCTCTCTCCCTATTCCTCATCTCACTATCACGTGGCACGGGCAACAACCCAGAGATAACAACTCTGTTTGTTCTAGTTCTGAGCTTCCATCCTAGCTCCCTGAAAGCCTGCCTGACATCCTTATCCCCTTTCCTACCTATGTCGTTAGTGCCAATGTGGACCACGACTTGGGGCTGCTCCCCTCCCCCTTAAGGACCCGGAAAACACGATCCGAGACATCACGTACCCTTGCACCTGGGAGGCAACATACCAAACGTGAGTCTCTCACGCTCCCACAAAATCTCCTATCTGTGCCCCTGACTATCGAGTCCCCAATTACTAATGCTCTGCTCCTCTCCCCCCTTCCCTTCTGAGCAACAGGGACAGACTCCGTGCCAGAGGCCCGTATCCCATGGCTTACCCCTGGTAAGTCGTCGTCCCCACAAGTATCCAAAGCGGTATACTTGTTTCTCAGGGGAACGACCGCAGGGGATCCCTGCACTGACTGTTTTTTCCCAGTCTCTCTTACAGTTACCCATCTATCTCCAATCTTTGGTGTAACTAATTCCCTGAAGCTGCTATCTATGACCCCCTCTGCCTCCCGAATGATCCGAAATTCTTCCAACTCCAGCTCCAGTTCCCTAACTCGGTCTTGGAGGAGCTGGAGATGGCAGCACTTCCTGCAGGTAAAATCAGCAGGGACACTAACGGCATCCCTCACCTCAAACACCCTGCAGGAGGAACATTGCACTCCCTTCCCTGCCATCCCTCTAACTTTCTACCAAGATCTGGCTAACAACTAAATTAAATTTTTTATATAAAAAAAATATATTAATAACAATAATAAAATATGGTACTTACCTCACACCAATGGGTTTTATTATTAGGTTAGAGGAGGAGGGCGGGTGGGAGACACTACACGTTTAGTGTCTCGGGTTTCCTCTCCACCAGAATTTATTGGTGAGGGTCTTCCCAGAAGTCCGTGGGTCGACTTCCTGTTCCCACCTTAAACACTAAAATTAAAAAAAAAAAATTTAAAGGAGAGACTTACCTCCCAGAAATCACTTCCGCACTGCCCCCGCTGAAATGGACTAGCCTGCTCCGCTCCTGCTGAAATCGACTTGGCCTGCAAGGTAAGTAAGTTGTTAATCAGTACTTACCTCACCCCAGGCAGCGACGTTTTAAACGGTCCCCTCTGCCTCGCAGCTCCCGCGCTTTTTCAAATTAACGCGCTGTTTCTAAGGTCCCAGCTCTCACTCCCGAACTAAACAGCTGACCTGCAAGGTAAGTAAGTTAATCAGGATACCCTTCACAGACACTGCTCCAGTCCAGTGATACCCTTCAGACAGTGCTCCAGTCCAGGGATACCCTTCACAGACAGTGCTCCAGTCCAGGGATACCCTTCACAGACACTGCTCCAGTCCAGTGATACCCTTCAGACAGTGCTCCAGTACAGTGATACGGGTCAGACAGTGCTCCAGTCCAGTGATACCCTTCACAGACAGTGCTCCAGTCCAGGGAAACCCTTCACAGGCTCTGCTCCAGTCCAGGGATACCCTTCACAGACAGTGCTCCAGTCCAGTGATACCCTTCACAGACAGTGCTCCAGTCCAGGGAAACCCTTCACAGACAGTGCTACAGTCCAGTGATACCCTTCACAGACACTGCTCCAGTCCAGTGATACCCTTCAGACAGTGCTCCAGTCCAGTGATACCCTTCAGACAGTGCTCCAGTCCAGTGATACCCTTCACAGACAGTGCTCCAGTCCAGGGATCCCCTTCACAGACAGTGCTCCAGTCCAGTGATACCCTTCACAGACAGTGCTCCAGTCCAGGGAAACCCTTCCCAGACAGTGCTCCAGTCCAGTGATACCCTTCACAGACAGTGCTCCAGTCCAGTGATACCCTTCACAGACAGTGCTGCAGTCCAGTGATACCCTTCAGACAGTTATCCAGTCCAGGGATACCCGTCACAGACAGTGCTCCAGTCCAGGGATACCCTACATAGACAGTGCTCCAGTCCAGTGATACCCTTCACAGACAGTGCTCCAGTCCAGGGATACCCGTAACAGACAGTGCTCCAGTCCAGGGAAACCCTTCACAGACAGTGCTACAGTCCAGTGATACCCTTCACAGACACTGCTCCAGTCCAGTGATACCCTTCAGACAGTGCTCCAGTCCAGTGATACCCTTCAGACAGTGCTCCAGTCCAGTGATACCCTTCACAGACAGTGCTCCAGTCCAGGGATCCCCTTCACAGACAGTGCTCCAGTCCAGTGATACCCGTCACAGACAGTGCTCCAGTCCAGGGAAACCCTTCCCAGACAGTGCTCCAGTCCAGTGATACCCTTCACAGACAGTGCTCCAGTCCAGTGATACCCTTCACAGACAGTGCTCCAGTCCAGTGATACCCTTCAGACAGTTATCCAGTCCAGGGATACCCGTCACAGACAGTGCTCCAGTCCAGGGATACCCTACATAGACAGTGCTCCAGTCCAGTGATACCCTTCACAGACAGTGCTCCAGTCCAGGGATACCCGTAACAGACAGTGCTCCAGTCCACGGATACCCTTCATAGACACTGCTCCAGTCCAGGGATACCCTTCACAGACAGTGCTCCAGTCCAGGGATACCCTTCACAGACAGTGCTCCAGTCCAGTGATACCCTTCACAGGCTCTGCTCCAGTCCAGGGATACCCTTCAGACAGTGCTCCAGTCCAGGGATACCCATCACAGTCAGTGCTCCAGTCCAGTGATATCCGTCACAGACACTGCTCCAGTCCAGGGATACCCTTCACAGACAGTGCTCCAGTCTAGAGATACCCTTCACAGACAGTGCTCCAGTCCAGTGATACCCTTCACAGACAGTGCTCCAGTCCAGTGATACACTTCACAGACTGTGCTCCAGGCAAGGGATACCCTTCACAGACAGTGCTCCAGTCCAGTGATACCCTTCACAGGCTCTGCTCCAGTCCAGGGATACCCTTCAGACAGTGCTCCAGTCCAGGGATACCCTTCACAGTCAGTGCTCCAGTCCAGGGATATCCGTCACAGACACTGCTCCAGTCCAGGGATACCCTTCACAGACACTGCTCCAGTCCAGTGATACACTTCACAGACAGTGCTCCAGGCCAGGGATACCCTTCACAGACAGTGCTCCAGTCCAGGGAAACCCTTCACAGGCAGTGCTCCAGTCCAGTGATACCCTTCGCAGACAGTGCTCCAGTCCAGGGATACCCTTCACAGACAGTTCTCCAGTCCAGTGATACCCTTCACAGACAGTGCTGCAGTCCAGTGATACCCTTCACAGACTGTGCTCCAGTCCAGGGATACCCTTCACAGACACTGCTCCAGTCCAGGGATACCCTTCACAGACAGTGCTCCAGTCCAGTGATACCCTTCACAGACAGTGCTACAGTCCAGGGATACCATTCACAGACTGTGCTCCAGTCCAGGGATACCCTTCACAGACAGTGCTACAGTCCAGGGATACCATTCACAGACAGTGCTCCAGTCCAGGGATACCCTTCACAGACAGTGCTCCAGTCCAGTGATACCCTTCACAGACATTGCTCCAGTCCAGGGATACCCTTCACAGACTGTGCTCCAGTCAGTGATACCCTTCACAGACAGTGCTCCAGTCCAGTGATACCCTTCACAGACGGTGCTCCAGGCCAGGGATACCCTTCACAGACAGTGCTCCAGTCCAGTGATACCCTTCACAGACAGTGCTCCAGTCCAGTGATCCCCTTCACAGACAGTGCTGCAGTCCAGGGATACCCGTCACAGACAGTTATCCAGTCCAGGGATACCCGTCACAGACAGTGCTCCAGTCCAGGGATACCCTTCATAGACAGTGCTCCAGTCCAGTGATACCCTTCACAGACAGTGCTCCAGTCCAGGGATACCCGTCACAGACAGTGTTCCAGTCCAGGGATACCCTTCACAGAAACTGCTCCAGTCCAGGGATACCCTTCACAGACAGTGCTCCTGACCGGGGATACCCTTCACAGACAGTGCTCCAGTCCAGGGATACCCTTCACAGACAGTGCTCCAGTCCAGGGATACCCTTCATTGACAGTGCCCCTGCCCAGTGATACCCTTCACAGACAGTGCTCCAGTCTAGGGATACCCTTCAGATAGTGCTACAGTCCAGGGATACCCTTCACAGACAGGGCTCCAGTCCAGTGATACACTTCAGACAGTGCTACAGTCCAGGGATACCATTCACAGACACTGCACCAGTCCAGGGAAACCCTCCACAGACAGTGCTCCAGTCCAGTGATACCCTTCAGACAGTGGTACAGTCCAGTGATACCCTTCGCAGACAGTGCTCCAGGCAAGGGATACACTTCACAGACAGTGCTCCAGTCCAGTGATACCCTTCACAGACACTGCTCCAGGCCAGGGATACCCTTCACAGGCAGTGCTCCAGTCCAGTGATACCCTTCACAGACTGTGCGCCAGGCAAGGGATACCCTTCACAGACAGTGCTCCAGTCCAGGGATACCCTTCACAGACAGTGCTCCAGTCCAGTGATACCCTTCACAGACGGTGCTCCAGGCCAGGGATACCCTTCACAGACAGTGCTCCAGTCCAGTGATACCCTTCAGACAGTGTTCCAGTCCAGTGATACCCTTCACAGACAGTGCTCCAGTCCAGTGATACCCTTCACAGACAGTGCTCCAGTCCAGTGATACCCTTCACAGACAGTTCTCCAGTCCAGTGATGCCCTTCACAGACAGTGCTCCAGTCCAGTGATACCCTTCACAGACTGTGCTCCAGTCCAGGGATACCCTTCACAGGCACTGCTCAAGTCCAGGGATACCCTTCACAGACAGTGCTCCAGTCCAGTGATACCCTTCACAGACAGTGCTACAGTCCAGGGATACCATTCACAGACTGTGCTCCAGTCCAGGGATACCCTTCACAGACAGTGCTACAGTCCAGGGATACCATTCACAGACAGTGCTCCAGTCCAGGGATACCCTTCACAGACAGGGCTCCAGTCCAGGGATACCCTTCACAGACAGTGTTCCAGTCCAGGGATACCCGTCACACAGTGTGCTCCAGTCCATGGATACCATTCACAGACAGTGCTCCAGTCCAGTGATACCCTTCACAGACAGTGTTCCAGTCCAGGGATACCCGTAACAGACTGTGCTCCAGTCAGTGATACCCTTCACAGACAGTGCTCCAGTCCAGTGATACCCTTCACAGACGGTGCACCAGGCCAGGGACACCCTTCACAGACAGTGCTCCAGTCCAGTGATACCCTTCACAGACAGTGCTCCAGTCCAGTGATACCCTTCACTGACAGTGCTGCAGTCCAGGGATACCCGTCACAGACAGTTATCCAGTCCAGGGATACCCGTCACAAACAGTGCTCCAGTCAGTGATACCCTTCACAGACAGTGCTCCAGTCCAGGGATACCCTTCACAGACAGTGTTCCAGTCCAGGGATACCCGTCACACAGTGTGCTCCAGTCCATGGATACCATTCACAGACAGTGCTCCAGTCCAGTGATACCCTTCACAGACAGTGTTCCAGTCCAGGGATACCCGTAACAGACGGTGCTCCAGGCCAGGGACACCCTTCATAGACAGTGCTCCAGTCCAGTGATACCCTTCACAGACAGTGCTCCAGTCCAGGGATACCCGTCACAGACAGTGCTCCAGTCCAGGGATACCCGTCACAGACAGTGCTCCAGTCCAGGGATACCCTTCATAGACACTGTTCCAGTCCAGTGATACCCTTCACAGACTGTGCTCCAGTCCAGGGATACCCTTCACAGACACTGCTCCAGTCCAGGGATACCCTTCACTGACAGTGCTCCAGTCCAGTGATACCCTTCACAGACAGTGCTACAGTCCAGGGATACCATTCACAGACTGTGATCCAGTCCAGGGATACCCTTCACAGACAGTGCTACAGTCCAGGGATACCCTTCACAGACAGGGCTCCATTCCAGGGATACCCTTCACAGACAGTGTTCCAGTCCAGGGATACCCATCACAGACTTTGCTCCAGTCCAGGGATACCATTCACAGACAGTGCTCCAGTCCAGTGATACCCTTCACAGACAGTGTTCCAGTCCAGGGATACCCGTCACAGACTGTGCTCCAGCCAGTGATACCCTTCACAGACAGTGCTCCAGTCCAGTGATACCCTTCACAGACGGTGCTCCAGGCCAGGGATACCCTTCACAGACAGTGCTCCAGTCCAGTGATACCCTTCACAGACAGTGCTCCAGTCCAGTGATACCCTTCACAGACAGTGCTGCAGTCCAGGAATACCCGTCACAGACAGTTATCCAGTCCAGGGATACCCGTCACAGACAGTGCTCCAGTCCAGGGATACCCTTCATAGACAGTGCTCCAATCCAGTGATACCCTTCACAGACAGTGCTCCAGTCCAGGGATACCCGTCACAGACAGTGCTCCAGTCCAGGGATACCCGTCACAGACAGTGCTCCAGTCAAGGGATACCCTTCATAGACACTGCTCCAGTCCAGGGATATCCTTCACAGACAGTGCTCCAGTCCAGTGATACCCTTCACAGACAGTGCTCCAGTCCAGTGATACCCTTCACAGACTGTGCTCCAGGCAAGGGATACCCTTCACAGACAGTGCTCCAGTCCAGGGATACCCTTCACAGACAGTGCTCCAGTCCAGTGATACCCTTCACAGACGGTGCTCCAGGCCAGGGATACCCTTCACAGACAGTGCTCCAGTCCAGTGATACCCTTCACAGACAGTGCTACAGTCCAGGGATACCATTCACAGACTGTGCTCCAGTCCAGGGATACCCTTCACAGACAGTGCTACAGTCCAGGGATACCATTCACAGACAGTGCTCCAGTCCAGGGATACCCTTCACAGACAGGGCTCCAGTCCAGGGATACCCTTCACAGACAGTGTTCCAGTCCAGGGATACCCGTCACAGACTGTGCTCCAGTCCAGGGATACCATTCACAGACAGTGCTCCAGTCCAGTGAGACCCTTCACAGACAGTGTTCCAGTCCAGGGATACCCATCACAGACTGTGCTCCAGTCAGTGATACCCTTCACAGACAGTGCTCCAGTCCAGTGATACCCTTCACAGACGGTGCTCCAGGCCAGGAATACCCTTCACAGACAGTGCTCCAGTCCAGTGGTACCCTTCACAGACAGTGCTCCAGTCCAGTGATACCCTTCACAGACAGTGCTGCAGTCCAGGGATACCCGTCACAGACAGTTATCCAGTCCAGGGATATCCGTCACAGACAGTGCTCCAGTCCAGGGATACCCTTCATAGACAGTGCTCCAGTCCAGTGATACCCTTCACAGACAGTGCTCCAGTCCAGGGATACCCGTCACAGACAGTGCTCCAGTCCAGGGATACCCGTCACAGACAGTGCTCCAGTCCAGTGATACCCTTCACAGACAGTGCTGCAGTCCAGGGATACCCGTCACAGACAGTTATCCAGTCCAGGGATATCCGTCACAGACAGTGCTCCAGTCCAGGGATACCCTTCATAGACAGTGCTCCAGTCCAGTGATACCCTTCACAGACAGTGCTCCAGTCCAGGGATACCCGTCACAGACAGTGCTCCAGTCCAGGGATACCCGTCACAGACAGTGCTCCAGTCCAGGGATACCCTTCATAGACACTGCTCCAGTCCAGGGATACCCTTCACAGACAGTGCACCAGTCCAGGGATACCCGTCACAGACTGTGCTCCAGTCCAGGGATACCATTCACAGACAGTGCTCCAGTCCAGTGATACCCTTCACAGACAGTGTTCCAGTCCAGGGATACCCGTCACAGACTGTGCTCCAGTCAGTGATACCCTTCACAGACAGTGCTCCAGTCCAGTGATACCCTTCACAGACGGTGCTCCAGGCCAGGGATACCCTTCACAGACAGTGCTCCAGTCCAGTGATACCCTTCACAGACAGTGCTCCAGTCCAGTGATACCCTTCACAGACAGTGCTGCAGTCCAGGGATACCCGTCACAGACAGTTATCCAGTCCAGGGATACCCGTCACAGACAGTGCTCCAGTCCAGGGATACCCTTCATAGACAGTGCTCCAGTCCAGTGATACCCTTCACAGACAGTGCTCCAGTCCAGGGATACCTGTCACAGACAGTGCTCCAGTCCAGGGATACCCGTCACAGACAGTGCTCCAGTCCAGGGATACCCTTCATAGACACTGCTCCAGTCCAGGGATACCCTTCACAGACAGTGCTCCAGTCCAGGGATTCCCTTCACAGACAGTGCTCCAGTCCAGGGATACTCGTCACAGACAGTGCTCCAGTCCAGGGATACCCTTCATAGACAGTGCTCCAGTCCAGTGATACCCTTCACAGACGGTGCTCCAGGCCAGGGATACACTTCACAGGCAGTGCTCCAGTCCAGGGATACCATTCACAGACTGTGCTCCAGTCCAGGGATACCCTTCACAGGCACTGCTCCAGTCCAGGGATACCCTTCACAGACACTGCTCCAGTCCAGTGATACCATTCACAGACACTGCTCATGTCTCTGGATACCATCCACAGGCAGTGCTCCAGTATTGTTACCCAGTAGCCATTGATCCCATGCACATGTGAAGTGTGAATACCAATAGGCTATTCAATAGTGAATGAGTCACAATTTAGACCATTTTTGCCCTGAAGTAATATCCATGATAATTACATTCGAGCAGGAGATCCCCAAACCGTAACCAAGTGCAGAAACTGTGATTAATTTTTCTCCACTTTCCTGTGAGACACTAGGCTAACTGCAGCATCTAAATGTTGTCCTGGTTGAGATCAACTTAGTCAGCACTAAAAGGAATGTAAACTAGGGACCGGTGTAGTTTGAATGGTCTTATGCATGGACAGTGTCTTAAAACCGGCAACCTTGGGACCGAGCATGTGCCGGATTTCAGAACCTGCTGGATTTTAGTATGGGTTGGGGTCAGGCCATGGCAGTTCGATCAAGCCCTCTCCGGTGTGGTCAAAGGTCACTCGGAATGTGGAAATAGACTGACGTGCACGCAACGAAGGGAATAACTAGTCAGGTGCCACACCATGTCCATGCAGGTCCTGACTCAATTGCCCAGGTAAGTTTTTTTTAAGAATTAAAATTGATGTAAGGCACATTTTAAAAATGTCCAGTTTTCAGACAGCTCCTAATTTTGGATAGCCGGATTTGAGACAGTGTACTGGAACACACATCTTTGGTTATAAATATATATTTTGTCAATTTAATAGAAAATCAAAAAGAAAAAAATGCATTGATATAGCATATTTCACATTTTCTGGGTGTTCTAAAGTACATGCCACAGCCAATTAGGTAGGTTTGAATTGCTATCTCAAATTGTACACACCCAGTCCTAATAACATTCCAGAGACAAATGACCAGATCATCTGTTTTTTTAATACGGTAAGATTGCTTGAGAGATAAGCTGACTGACCATTTGAAAATGCTGCATCTTAATTGTCCAAATATTGCATTATTTAATTTTGATTAACAGCAATCAGGCCCCATTGTTTCTTTAACAAGGGCAAGTGACTTTCTTGGGGCGCAGGGGATCAAAGGATTTGGGGGGAAAGCAGGGTTAGGTTATTGAGTTGGATGATCAGCCATGATCATAATGAATGGCGGAGCAGGCTCAAAGGACGACATGGCCTCCCCTGCTCCTATTTTCAATGTTTCTTTTAGCAACTCAACAATCTGTGATAAATCGCACAAAAGTTCTTCTCATTGCGCATTTACTGGCAGAGTTATGCAATGTTTCTGAAAGGTGCCGAATGCAGACATTAATCGCCGAATTAGAGAAAGCAATACTTAGTACACAACATCGGTGGCTGTGTTGGTGCAGAAACCAGAGAGAAAAACAACAATGATCAGGGCGGAGGCAGGTCGAGGGATGTGAGCAGGAGACTGTCACCAAGTCATGGCCTGAGAGATACCACAACTGTTGTTGTAAATTCCAGCATTCTTTACCACAATAAATCACCACTCGTGGAACTTCCTAATGTGGTGAGCATTTCCCCTCCCCCACCAGCGCCTCATCTCCAAGGTATAGCTCACTGCTGCTGTGGGTAACTGGGTGGTGAGTTTTGAAAACTAAAGCAAAGTGTTACAATCAGTGTGAGAAATTGTGGTTAAAAAAGAAATTTATTTAACACCTTTCACAATCTCAGGATATTCCAAAGCACTTTACAGCCAATGTAATACTTTTGAACGACAGGCACTGTTGTAGGAAATGCAGTGGCCAATCTGCATTCAGTTCATTCCCACAAACAGCAATTTGATGGTGATCAGATAAATCTGTCTTTTGTGATGTTGGTTGAGAGATACATATTAACAAGGCCACTAGGGATAACTTTCCTGCACTCCTTCAAAACAGTGCCTTAGGATCTTTTACACACATCTTAGAGGACAAACTGAGCTTTAGATTCATGATTCATCCAAAACGCAGCTTCTCCAACAGTGCAGCACTCTCTCAGTATTACATTAGATGGCAGCATTCATTTTTGTGCTCAATCCCTGAAGTGTAACTGATGTACCGTCAATTACCACGAGACGTGAATGGTGAAACAAGCGAGGCTTTATGGCACATGATGTTGTGCCTCCTGCAGCTGGAACCAGAATGGGAGCAGCGCAGGAGAGCATACACTTTTACTGTGGTACCTGTAATACAGTGGCAGTACCGTAATACATGCAATGTGTTACCAGTGGTGTTTACCACATTAACTTGAACCTACAAACTCCTGACTCAGAGGTGAGACTCCAGCCAACGAGCCATGGCTGCCCCTGAAATAGGGCACACATGCTATGCCAGAGGTTAGAGTTCCAGCTGTGATCCAACACTTGAGGCCAACCTGTCTGACTTCAATTTGCAGGAATTATACAGGCAATAATCACCTATTATTACTGACTGGTATTGCAGTGGTTATATTTAGACTACTAATCCCGAAAATCAGCTCATCATCCAGAGAACCTGAATTCAAATTCCATCATGGAGTTTTGGAGAATTCCTGTAAAGAAGAAAAAACTGGTATCAGTATTCGTAAGTTTTCTCCAACACAAGCAACAAATGAAATAAGTGTTCTCTTGCCCCTGCAGACCATACCCACATGTTCTGGTCATGCCCAAAGCTGGCTGGTTTTTGGCCATCCTTCTTTAACACTCTTTCCAAAGTTCTAGATATTTATCTACAGCCTTGTCCTTTAATAGCTATATCTGGAGTCTCTTCTGCACTGGTCTGTTTCAGTAAGATTCAGGCAGAGGTCATTGCAATTGTTTCATTACTAGACCGCAGGTGGATTTTATTTACCTGGAAGTCCCCCAAGCCACCCAATGTTTCATCCTGGTTGGAAGACTTAATGGGTTGGATTCTCCGGGCTGGGATTCTCCGCACCCCGACGCCAAAATTGCGTCCGGCGCCGGGGTGCAGAATCCATTTCTGCGCATGGAATCGGGACTGGTGCCGGTTCCACAATTTTACGGCCCCCGAAAAGCAGCGTACCCCCTACCTGAGGCAGGAGGCCTGCCCCGCTATTCTCTGCCCCTGACTGGCCGAAGTCCCGACGGCCGGGATCTAATATGGTCCTGCCAGTCGGGATACTCGCATGGCGGCTGCGGACTCAGTCCGCGGCTGCCATGGTCGGGGGTGGGGGGGGGGGGGGTGATCGGAGAGCAGGGGGTGCCTCAGATGGGCCCGGGGTATTTTTGGACGGGCAGTCCGGGTCGGGCGCGCGGCCGAGTGGGGGCACTATTTGGGAGGTCCAGCTCCGCAGTCTGAGTCCGCTATGGAGCACCATGCGGCCGCTGGAGACCGGCGCGTATACATGCGCGGTCTCCGACCGGGAAGTGCGGGGGCCCGTATCTGCAGCTAAAGCTGCGAGCTTCCCGACAGGTCCGTGCTAGCCCCCTGCAGGGCTATGAATATGTGGCCTTTTCACGCCAGTTTTTCTGGCATGAAAGGCCACAGTTTTTACGACGGCGTGGGGACACAGTCCCTGAAACGGAGAAACCAGCCCTCCATCCCTCGACGTCAGAGGCATGTTTCCCAATGGGATAGAGAATCAGGTGTTGGGGAAAATGGGGATCGGTGCTGGGTGCCAATCTGAATGCAATGCACTGATCCCCCACTGGTGGCGGGATCGAGATTCACAATGGTGCGCCAGTGGGAGGATGTAAATGAATGCAAATGGGTCTTAATGAACCATTTGCATCTATTTAGTGGGCCCGTCACCCTATTCTCTGCCCCTTCGTATTTCTCCGGTCCACTGGGCCAGGAATCATGTGGGCACGGATTACTCCTGGTATTTACCAGTGTGGCCCTAACGTGATGGACCTCACAGTGGGACAAGGGCATAACCCCTCAGGGGAGTTGCCCCCAACGTCCACCCGAGGACCACCCTCCCTCCTCCCATATTGCACTATGTGCCCACACTTACTCTACCAACTGCCCCCCCCCACCCCCCACCCCCCCACCAACCCACACTAACCCCTCCCAAGTTCCCCTTTAATAGGGAGACTCCCCAGGCTCCCCTTAACAAGGATACCACCCCAAGGACCCTGTGAATAGGGAGAGCCCCCCCCACAGACCCCCATGAATAGGGAGACCCACCCATGGACCCCATGAATAATGAGACCCCCCTTCTTCAGGGTCTTCATGAATAGGAAGACCCCCGGGACCCCCTAACTGAAGGAACCCCCATAGGGACCCCCTAACATGATGGACCCCACACTGAGATCCCCTAACTAAAGGGACACCCTGACTAAAGAGATACCCCCCTGTAGAAAGGGACACCCTGACTATAGGGACTCCGCCCACAGACCAGCCCCTAGAACAGAGACCCATACCTGGAAGCTAGAGAGCAGTCCAGACAGGGGCAGTGAAGAAAATATATAGCTGTAACTGAACCCTGCAGATCCATCAGTTGTACGCCATTCATACATCTCTAATATTGGGCTGTGACTGACCGCTTCCACAAGCTAGCTGGAGCTAGTTTGATTCCTTAATCTCCCTTCGTGGATGAGTGACTCTAAGTGGTGAAAGCACCAATGTTTACAAATATCAACCACATCAAAGAGAGGTAAGTGCATTCCAGTCACTAAGTGCATGTGATTGCAATGCACTTACCGCTCTTTGATATGATTCATGTTTGTAAACATTGGGGTTTCACCACTTTGAGGCACTCATCAATCAAGGGAGATGAATGAATCAAGGCTGCAGCTGGTTTCTGGAAGCTGCTTCACACGATCGTTGTTTCATCTTAACAACACCTCAACGTCTTTATGGGCATAATGCAATACATGCTACTGTAAAGAGTTTGGGCTAACCGCTTGAGTTCCACGTCCGATACAGTTGTCATCAAGCAATGCAAGTTATTTGCAAATCCTGTGATCAGTTCCTCTATTTCTCAGTCTCTTGGTTTTTAGGTTACTAGCTTTTTAAAAATAATTATTATCTAATGGGATGTGGGTATTGATGCCAAATCTAGTATGTATTGCCCAACCCTAATTGACACAACTGAAACGCATGCTAAGCCATTTCAGTGGACAATTAAGAGTCATTGCTATGGGTCTGGAGTCACATGTAGGCTAGAGCAGGTAAGGATGGAAATTTCCTTCCTTAAGTTGTATTGATGAAGATGATCTGACCATCTGTAGATGTGTAGAAGTCAATGATCAGATCCTGTTGTAGCTAACAATGTAATCAGCGTTTCATAATTGACAGTGAACTTTCTACCACTGAAATACATACCCTATGTTCACAACTATAGACTAGGTCCGTGCTCTTGCTGTCCAGCAGAGCACCTGGGTTTAGTCCCTAACAAAGTGCATGGTGCAATTGATCGTTCGCTTCCTTCAATGTACTGAGTGTATAGTTCCAATTACATTTCTGAACATATCTGTTGTGACATAAGTTTCCGCATGTGGGTTGAATTGTCGGAGGACTGGCAGAGATGCTATCTTCACCTTTAACATGTCAAACATTGTTTGCTGCGTGACTGTCCATTCCCATTGCATCCTACTGCAGTAGCTTTTGAAGAGGCTTGACAGCCTCTGTGCACTTAGGAAAGATTTAGTGATAACAGTAACACTGAGCACTGAGGAATGATGCCAACGTTTTCATTTTAGGTGGAGTCAGAAGCATATGAATGGTATTGATGTTGTTGTGTGTAGGCTTTACTCTAGCTTCTGTCACTGTACCTAGATAGTCAATCCTGGATGCTGCAGGTGTGCATTTGTTGAGTGTTGCATGAGTCAAGTGAGCACCACTGATAATTGCTGATTGCATTCTGTTTTGTCCCCTCCATGGACAATAACATAATTATGTAGATTGACTACCACTTCAACATTAGAAAGGATTGAAAATACGATCTTCTGGAATGCGCTAGGTGCTGAATTTAGTCCGTAAGGTGGCACTGAAACACACCTCCATGAATAACAAAAGCTGTACAATATCGGCTTTGCTCTGTTGGTTGTATCTGAAGATAGCCCTGTCGCATGTCAGGCTTTGAGAAGACTGTGGAGTCATGAAATTATGCCAATAGTTCTTTCATCATAGTAAGTGGAAACTTGTTTATACTGATGGCTTTGTTAACCACATTAAGATCAGCACATTCTAAGTTTGCCATTTTTTGCATCATGCAATGACTAGGTTCGATATCCATCGTGATTAGCCAATTCGCTCAATAGTACCATCTGTTTCTAGTTCTTTAAGCTCCTGTGACACTTTGGCATGGATTGCAAATGGAAATTAAGTCAAATTTTGTGAAACTGGCAGAATTAACATGTCAATGCCAGGAGCATGACAGCATCGCTTAATCACCCCAAATCCTGTAAATAACAAAGGATACCTTTGTGTATAGTCTATGTCATCGACCATGTTAATGTGTACTGTGGCAGGGTCTTCAAGTTGGAAGCCAAGCCGATTGAAAAGGTTTACCACATAAGGTTTCTGCCTTTGGCAATGTAGAACATGAACCTTCCAGGATAAAAGCAAATTACTGCAGATGCTGGAATCTGAAACAAAAACAGAAAATGCTGGACCATCTCAGCATCTGTGGAGAGAGAACGGAGCTAACGTTTCAAGTCTGGATGACTCTTTGTCACAGTTGCTCTCTAGTTTTTACAAACAGTCATCCATATCCGAAACATTAGCAGCCTTCTAGGATAATGTTTTTGGAACATACTGGAGCTGTAATCATTTCCCAAACTGGAATACATATAGACGTAAGCCATTTAGCACCTTGAGCCTGCTCCGCCTTTCAAGATGTTCATGGTTGATCTTATTGTAACCTCCATTCCACATTCCTACCTACCCACGTAATCTTTCACTCACGTGGTTAAGCAAGTATCTACCTAGCTCTGCCTTAAAAATATTTAAAGACTCTGCTTCCACTGCCTTTTGAGGTTCCAAAGATTTGTGACCCCCTGCGAGAAAATAATTCTCCTCATCTGTCTTAAATAAATGATCCCTTATTTTTAAACCGTGACCCCGTAGATCTAGACTCTCCCACAAGAGAAAACATCCTCTCTCCTTTTACTCTGTCAAGACCCCTCAGGATTATAAAGGTTTCAATCAAGTCACCTCTTACTTTTCTAAACTCCAATGGATACAAACTTAACCTGTCCGACCTTTCCTCATAAGACAACCCTGCCCATTTCTGGTATTAGTAAGTCTTCTCTGAACTGCTTCTAAAGCACTTACATCTTTTCTTAAATAAGGAGACGAAAACTGTACACAATGCTCCAGATGTGGTCTCACTTGTACATTACCCTGTACAATTGAAGTATAACCTCCTTACTTTTGTATTTTCCAGCATTCTCTCGATCTGGAAGAATTTCAATGGATTGGAGGGTAGCTTATGTAGCCCCACTTTTTAAAAAAGGAGGGAGAGAGAAAACAGGGAATTATAGACTGGTTAGCTTGATATCGGTGGTGGGGAAAATGCTGGAGTCAATTATTAAGGATGAAATAACTGAGCATTTAGAAAGCGGGAACAGGATCGGTCCATAAGAACATAAGAACTAGGAGCAGGAGTAGACCATCTGGCCCTTCGGGCCTGCTCCGCCATTCAATGAGATCATAGAACTTACAGTGCAGAAGGAGGCCATTCGGCCCATCGAGTCTGCACCGGCCCTTGGAAAGAGCATCATCCACCCTAACCGTAACCCAGTAACCCCACCCAATCTTTTTGAACACTAAGGGCAATTTTTAGCATTGGCCAATCCACCTAACCAGCACATCTTTGGACTGTGGGAGGAAACCGGAGCACCCGGAGGAAAACAACGCAGGTGCGGGGAGAATGTGCAGACTCCGCACAGACAGTGACCCAAGCTGGGAATCGAACCTGGGACCTTGGAGTTGTGAAGCAACTGTGCTACCCACTGTGCTACTGTGCTGCCCTTAAGAATCATGGCTGATCAAGATCATGGCTGATCTTTTGTGGACTTAGCTCCACTTTCCCGCACGAACACCATAACCCTTTATTCCTTTATTCTTCAAAAAGGTGAGGGCCCTGAGATGTGCAACTGGGTCCTGTGTAAATACTGGTGTTATGGTGAATAGACGTCTTTCACATGAACTTTTAGGACTCCCCTTTGCCGTTTACTTCGTTGGCGATGAGGATGAATTGGAACTGTCGGCTACCTTCCCTGATATTTTTAAAAATAAATTTAGAGCACCAATTCATTTTTCCAATTAAGGGGCAATTTAGCGTGGCCAATCCACCTACCCTGCACATCTTTGGGTTGTGGGGGTGAAACCCATGCAAACACCCTGATTTTTTTTTTAAGCGTGTGGGATGAGGTTCGGACATTTGATGCTGCGAGGTCGTTTTTTTTTAAACCTGTATTGAAATGGCAGGCGAGCGCTGGCCCAGGGATTGATGTCAGCTTTCAGAGTGCGTGTGCTGGGCGGGTTCAGGGGTCTGGTATATCTGGCAGTACCGGAGGGGACGTCATCAGGGTGAGTTCTGGTGATATCGCGCAATGTTTTTGTCACTTTTCCATTTGTGGCCTTTTTGCGATGGCAGAATGGCTTACTGGGGAGTCCTTATTGGAGTTGGCTGCTGCACTTTGGACTGTCATTAGGGGTTGTGAGTATGCCGTTGGTTTTGAAAACTGCCATGATGGTTGGGACTACGAGATGGACTACAGCAGTGTTTTACATGGCTATTGATATTGCTGCAAAGCTGCATGTTTTGTGCCTACAGACACTTCCGGGGTGTGTGGACTCTATATTCTTTGTGTGTGATGTGCCTGATTAAATTGGTACCATATAAATTCTGGAGTGACAGCTCCCTGGGTGTTCGGTGGGCGCAGTTAATTTTTCTTTTCTTTCTGTACGCTGAGGTGAGCATTTTGGGGGTATATGTGGTGTAGTTTAGTCCACTGCAAGGTGGACACCAACAAAATCTTCGAGCGTTATATCTTCAAGCAGAGGATGCAAGGTAAAGACGAATCCTTCACCTCTTATCTAACTGACCTTAGACTGCTAGCACAATCCTGCAACTTCGGTGATATCACTGACTCCATGATCAGAGACCAAATCGTTTTTGGTGTCCACTCTGATCCTCTGCGAGAGCAATTGTTGAAAATCAAGCACATGACCCGCGATTGAAACGTGTGCTGTGCATGAGCACTCTAAAAATCGCTATTCACAGTACAAAACGGCAGAAAGTGAAAAACAAGCCTCCCACGAGGTGGAGAGTGTTGAGGCCATCGCCTGGATGCAGCGCCTCCACATTGACGAAAGCGGCCATTTTGCGTGCTCTTCCCAGGGCCCGACGCATGTGCAATGCGATCGGGAACATAAAATGGCCGAAAACCACACTGCGCAGGTGCAGATGTCCGTGAACCGCACCGTGCATGCGCAACGACGCACTGAGCGTCATGACGTGTGCGAACTGGGGCACCGCCCATTTTTTAAAAAACTGCCCTGCAAGAGGCAAACGCGGGGAAACCAAACCACTATGCAGCCCTGTGCAGATCTACAGCACTAGTCAGGAGCCAGCGCTCCCAATTCCGACAGTGGACTTCAAGAGAATCAAGAAGCCTCCCAGAATCCTTCCAGCTGCCTGCAAACTCCTGGACTACAATGAAAACGCAATCAAGGCACTAGGGTCCGGCCATCTGCAGGTGTCCAGCCGACACACCCAAGCAAGCTTACGCTTCGAGATTGTTAAACCAGACAGGGCATCCCTGCTAGGTGCGCACGTCTGCAAGCAGCTGGACCTCATTCAAAGGGTCAACACCACGACGCCGTCCCATTCGGATCTTCAGGCCAGCATCGACGACATCCTAACCCAGTACCCAGATGTATTTAGCGGGATGGGCACGCTGCTGTATGAGTACAAGATTCTACTGCGGCCTGATGCCAAGCCAGTGGTCCACGCACCACGATGTGTCCCTGCTCCACTGAGAGAGCGCCTGAAGGCAGAGCTCACGAGTCTACAACAAAAAGGCATCATCTCCAAGGTCACTGAACCAACCGACTGGGTCAGCTCGATGGTGTGCGTAAAGAAGCCTTCGGGGGACCTACACATCTGCATTGACCCCAAGGGTTTAAAGAAAAACATTATGCAGGAACATTACTCCATCCCGAAGTGGGAAGAAATCACGAGTGAGATGGCACACGCGCGCTTCTTCACAAAATTGGAGGCATCCCAAGGATTTTGGCAAATCCAACTTGAAGAATCCAGCAGAAGGCTTTGCACCTTCAACACACCTTGTGGCACGTTCTGCTACAACCAAATGCCATTTGGCACCATCTCGGCATCAGCGATTTTCCATCGCATCATGGAACAGATGATGGAGGGAATAGAAGGGGTTCGTGTCTACGTTGACGATATCATAATCTGGTCCACAACCCCAGAGGAACATGTGTCACGACTCAAGAAAGTATTCCGACGCATACATGAACATGGCCTCAAGCTAAACAGGTCCAAGTGCTGTTTTGGGACATCCACGCTGAAGTTCCTGCGCGATCAGACTTTGCGACATGGTGTGCGCCCGGACACAGACAAAATTAAAGCCATCGAGGCAATGAAAGTCCCCGACGACAAGAAGGCAGGACTGCGTTTCCTGGGAATGATCAATTTCCTTGGCAAGTTCATCCCGCATTTGGCCACACACACCATGGCCCTACGCGACCTGGTGAAAAAATCAAGTGCCTTTGAGTGGAAGGCGGAGCACCGAACAGAGTGGCTGGAGCCGAAAGCCAAGCTCACCACTGCACCCGCCCTTGCATTCTTTGACCCAGACCGAGAGACAAAGATATCCACAGATGCGAGTCAGGATGGCATTGGGGCGTTGCTGCTTCAAAGAGACGGCTTGCCAACATTTACTGTTGAGACGGATCATAGACCTCTGGTCCAATACATTCAAAAGGACCTGAACGACATGACGCCTCGTTTGCAGAGAATTCTGCTCAAACTCCGGAGGTATGATTTCAATTTTGTGTATACACCTGGCAAGGTGTATATCATCGCCGATGCATTGTCCCGCTCCGTCAACTCACCCAGTGAACACTGGAGATCATCCAGCATATTGAATTGCAGGTTCAACTGTGTGCAAGCACTCTCCTGGCAACAGATGAGAAGATTGTTCTCATCCGAGAAGAGACGGCCAAAGGCCCCCTGTTGCAGCGAGTCAACCACAACTTCAGCAATGGCTGGCAGAAAGGGCAATGCCCTCAATTCTACAACGTCAAAGATGACCTGACGCTGATCGACGGCATCCTGCTCAAGCTGGACAGGAAAGTCATCCCGCTACGTCTCCAGAGCATGGTGCTGCGGCAGATTCATGAGGGACACCTGGGCATAGAAAAGTGCAGACGCAGGGCCCAGCAAGCTGTCTACTGGCCCGGCATCAACTAGGACATCACGGACATGGTCCTGAATTGGGAAACCTGTCAGAGGTTCCAACCAGCGCAGAGCAAGGAAACGCTCCAACCACGTGACCTAGAGACCTCTCCGTGGTCCAAGGTTGGCATTGACCTATTCCACGCGAATGGTCGCGACTATATCTTAATCATCGATTACTTTTCGAACTATCCTGAGCTGCTGAAGCGGCTAGACCTCACCTCACGGACCGTCATCAAAGCGTGTAAAGAGACATTCTCACGGCATGGCATCCCGAACACTGTCATGAGCGACAATGGCCCGTGCTTCCACAGTCGAGAATGGTCCATGTTTGCCAAGAGCTACAATTTCAGGCAGGTCACCTCCAGTCCGCACTATCCGCAGTCCAATGGCAAAGTTGAAAAAGGGGTGCACATCGTTAAGCTGCTCATCCGCAAGGCCTCGGACTCCGCTTCCGACATACACTTTGCACTACTTGCGTACCGGGTGACTCCCTTGTCCACTGGCATGTCGCCAGCTCAACTGCTGATGAACAGGGACCTGCGGACGACGCTTCCAGCCATACACCTGCCCAACCTTGATCACCTCCCGGTGCTGCAGAAGATGCAGCAGCTTCGTGACAGCCAGAAGCAGGGATATGACGCACATGCCACCGATCTGGACATGCTATCCCCGGCAGACACGGTCAGGATCAAGATACCGGATGGTGGGTAGTCAGCTCCGGCTGTCGTTGTTCGACAGGCCGTGCCCAGATCCTATGTCATACGTATGGCTGATGGCTCCATTGTGCGAAGGAATCGAAGGGCACTGCGAAAATTTGCTTGCCCACAACCACTTTCCCCTCCATTTCCACATGTGGAATTGCCACCTCCAGACACCTCGAACCACGAGGCCACCAGTCGTGCCTCCCACCCGCCTGTCAAGACACCGTCATCCCCTACACCACCTCTCCGGCGGTCGACGAGGATCAGACGCAAGCCTCAGAGACTGGACTTCTGAGCATTTGTTTTGTTTGTTCTGTTCTGTATTCCTCAGTCAGTCATATTAGACAGGCACATTCAGATGTATATATATATTTTTAAAATTTTTTAAAAGGGGTGATGTCACGATATGCAAACATGCAACCAATGAAACTCAGAATAGGACACAACCAATGGGCAGTCAGGACACTCAGAGGTGGCAGCTCCACAAGGGGGCATGCCATATTCACTATAAAAGGGATGAGGCACTCACACCCAGCCTCTTTCCACAGACAGACATCTAGAGGGTTAGACAGGGTTGATCTGCAGCATCACACCCCAGCACGTGGCTTAGAGCAAGCTGGTACAGTTAGACTGAGTTACTACAGTTAGATTAGCAGAGAGTTGAACTCATTTGAGAACTGTGTTAATAGTTCAATAAACATGTTGAACTCATTTCAGAGTCTGGAGCATCCTTTAGTTAAGACTGCATCAAGTAGCAGCCTGTGTTATCCGAAGCAGCATAACACAACAGGGAGGGGTGTTATAACCCTGCATGGAACTCATGCAGCTGGGGTTGATTGTTCCCCAGGGCTGATCGGCTGTGAGATACCCAGCGCTAGTATAACAGGTCAGCTGCTGCAACAGCTGACAGAAAGGCAAGAGGACCTTGAGATGTGTAACTGGGTCCTGGGTAAATACTGCTGAATAAACATCTTTCTTCTATACTCTTTGGACTACTCTTTGTCATTTACCTCACTATTAAAAATGTATTTAACTCTGCTTTGAATAAATTAAATGACCAGCCTCCACTTCTTCCTGGGGAAGAGAATTCCACCTAACATCGCTCTGAGTGGAAAAGATTCTCCTCGTCTCCATCTTAAATGGTAGATCTCTGATTCTTAACCTGTGTCCCCTAGTTCTAATCTCTTGCACAAGGGGAAACAGCCTTCCAGGATGTACTCTATCAGATCTACTCAGGATCTTAAGATATAAGGAAATTAATGCGGATGCTGGAATCAGAAACAAAACCAGAAAATACTGGTCAATCTCAGCAGATCTGACAGCATCTGTGGAGAGAAAAAGGAGCCAACGTTTCAAGTCTGAATGACTCTTTGTCAAAGTTAGAAAGAACTTGAAATGGGGACAGATTACATTGTTGTGAGTGGGGGGGGGGTGGGGGGGACATTGGGGCTGATTAGGGGGCCCACAATAGGGGGAGATTGACAAAGATGTCGGGGACAGAAGGCAAAAGAAGTGTAAATGGGGGTGATAAAGCCTAAGAAGGGTGCTGACCGTGGCCGTAAAGAGATTAGAATTTTGAATGGCAGAAATAAGGTGAGCAGTGTGTCAAAGAGCAACTAGGAGCAGTTGATCAAATGGAGCAGGGGGGAGGGGGATCAATTGTGAGGGGAAAACAGATCAATGGAAGAAATGAAAATAAATTGATAGAAATAAAATTGGGGTGAAGATAGAGGAGAGAGTTCACAGTCTGGAGTTTTTGAACTCAGTGCTAAGTCCAGAAGGCTGTAAAGTGCCGAAATGGAAGGTGAGGTGCTGTTCCTCCAATTTGCACTGGAACATTGCAGCAGGCCAAGGATGGACATGTGGATATGAGAGCAGGACGGTGAGTTGAAATGGCAAGTGACAGGAAGGTCTGGGTCCTGCTTGCCGATGGACCAAAGGTGTTCTGCAAAGCTGTCACCCAGTCTGCGTTTAGTCTCTCCAAAGTAGACTAGACCGCATCGGGAGCAGCAAATGAAATAGACCAGATTGAAGTAGGTGCACATGAAGCACTGCCTCACTTGAAAAGAGTGTTTAAGGCCTGAGATGGCGATCAGGGAGGAGGTATTACCTTCTGCGGTTGCATGGGAAGGTGCCATGGGAAGTGGGTGAGTGTTGGGGGTGATTAAGGAGTAGACCAGGGTATCCAGAGGGAACGGTCCCTCCGAAATGCTGATGCTGATGGGATCATGCTGAAGTTGGCAGAACTGGTGGAGGATGATTCTTTGAATGCTGAGGCTGGTGGGGTGAAAAGTGAGGACAAGGGGGACACTATCCTGGTCCTGGGAGGAAGGAGAGGGGGTGAGGGCAGAGGTGCGGGAAATGGGTCAGGCACATTTGAGAGCCCTGTCAACCACAGGGGTGGGAAATCACGATTAAGGAAGAATGAAGAGATGTCAGCAGCACCGTTTTGGAAAGTGGCAGCATTAGAACAGAGCAAAAAGAACTGGGAGACTGGGATGGAGTCCTTCCAGGATGTAGGGTGTGAAGAGCTGCAGTCAAGGTAACTGTGGGAATCAGTGGATTTGTAATGGATATTAGTGGACAGTCTATCCCCAGAAATTGAATGAGAAAGATCAAGGAAGGGAAGGGAAGTGTTGGAGATGGACCATGTGAAGGTGATAGAAGGGTGGAAATTGGAAGCAAAATTCATACATTTTTCCAGGTCCAACGGGAACATGAAGTGGCATCAAAACAGTCATCGATGTACCAATAAAAGAATTGTGGGATGGGGCTGGAGTAGGATTGGAACTGGAAATGTTCCACATACCCCATAAAGAGACAGGAAAAACTGGGATCCATGCGGGTATCCATAGCCACACCTTTGGTTTGGAGGGAATGAGATATGTTAAAGGAGAAATTGTTGAGTGAGAGGACAGGTTCACCCAGACGGAGGCAAGTGTTGGTGGATGGGGTTTGTGCAGGCCTCTGTTTGAGGAGGAAGCGGAGAACCCTGAGACCATCCTGATGAGGAATGGTGTTATAGAGAGATTCAACATCCAGGAGGTGGTTAGAGCCAGGGAACTGGAAGTTGTTGATATGATGTAGGACATCAGAGGAATCACACATGTAGGTGAGAAGAGGCTGGATAAGAGGAGCGAGTATGGAGTCAAGATCGGAAGAAATGAGTTTGGTGGGGCAGGAACAGGCTGACACCGGGATTACCAGGACAGTCCTGTTTGCGGATTTTGGGGAAGAGATAGAGGCAGGCTGTCCAGGTTTGGATGATTGAGGTTGGAAGCTGTGGAGGGAAGATCTCCAGAGGAGATAAGGTCAGTGACAGCCCTGGAAACAATGACTTGTTGTTCGATGGTGGAGTCATGGTCCAGGGGAAGTCGGAGGAAATGTCTGAGAGTTGGCGTTCAGCCTCTGCAAGGTAGAGGTCAGTACACCATCTTGTCGGCAGGTTTGATGACAAAGTCAGGGGTGGACCTGAGTGTGTGGAGTGCAGCCATTTCAGAAGGTGATAGCTTAGAGTCGGTGAGGAGCAGATAAATTGAGACGACCAATGTCATGCTGACAGTTCTGAATGAAAAGATCAAGAGCAGGGAGTGGCCCGAGGGAGGGATCCAAGTGGAGGCAGAATGCTGGAGGCGGGTAAAAGGATCTGTTGAACGGGGAGAGGACTCCTGCCTGAAAAAGTGAGAAAGGAGATGAAGAGAGAGACAATCCATCAGAATCTTGTATGTTTCAAGAAATCACATCTCATTCTTCTCAACCCCAATGGGTGTAGGCCCAACATTCTTCATAAGATAAGCCCCTCATCCCAGGAATGAGTTGAGTGAACCTTCCTGAACTGCTTCCAACACTCTTTAATTGTTTTCCAAATAAAGAGACCAAAACTGTACACAGTATTCGAGATGTTGTCTCATCAAGGCCCTGTACCGCTGCGGTAAAACTTCCCTACTGTTATATTCTATTCCCATAACAATAAACACCTACTGCTACTTGCCTTCCTAATCACTTGCTGTACCTGCATACTAACACTTTGTGATTTATGTACTAGGACACCCAGATCCCTCTCTACCACTGACCTCTGCAATCTCTCTCAGTTTAAATAATATACTGCTTTTCTATTCTTCCTGCCAAAGTGGAAATGTTCCTATTTTCCCACATTATGCTCCATCTGCCAAAGTTGTGTTCATTCACTTAACCTGTTTATGGGGACAATTTAATGGGGAAAAAGACAGTCCCATTTCGGCCACGAATAGCGGCTGCGGGATTCTCCGTCAGTGGGATTATCCGCTATGCCAGCAGTGCACCCAAACCTGCGGATTTCCCAACGGCGTGGGGTGGCTACAATGGGAAACCCCATTGGCTGGCTGCGGAAATGGAGAATCCCGCTGACGGCAGGGGCACGCTGCACTGAAAAATGGGGCTGGTGGGACGGAGAACCCCGCCCAGGATGTTTCTCGGCACCTGCAGAGCTGAGAATGACCCTGCTATTAAACAGGGCTCTTTTATTGATCTAGGCCCACTTAACTTCATTTCCTGCACTGACACACTCGTTTGTCAAATACGGCCTTTCCTTTGTGTGGACCAGTGCTAAACGGCACCATGGCCAGGTCTCCCAGGTCCGGGTGTTCAATCCCAGGCCTTCAGAGAATCCGACGCAGACGTATTTAAGTGCCTAACTGCTCACTTAAATATGCAAATCTGGATCCCGCCCAGTGAGGGTGATATTCAGATCGCAAGATCTCGCGAGATTTTGTTAGATCTCGTGTGGCGTCCCAAGAGTTGCCAATCTCGCAAAACCTCTTATGTGTCCCTAGCCGGACACAATGTGGCCATTCGATTGGACCCTTTATCTCTTTGCAGACTCTCTACCTCCTCTTGACAACTTGTTTTCCTACCTATCTTGATGTCGTCAGCAAATGTAGATACTATGGGCAGGATTCTCCCCTACCCGGCGGGGTGGGGGGTTCCGGCGTAATGGAGTGGCGGGAACCACTCCGGCGTCGGGCCGCCCCAAAGGTGCAGAATTCTCCGCACCTTTAGGGACCAAGCCCTCACCTTGAGGGGCTAGGCCCGCGCCGGAGTGGTTTCCGCTCCGCTGGCTGGCGGGAAAGGCCTTTGGCGCCACGCCAGCCGGCGCCGAAAGGTCTTCGCCGGGCGACGCATGCGCGGGAGCATCAGCGGCAGCTCACGGCATCCCCGCGCATGCGCTGGGGAAGGGGGTCTCTTCCGCCTCCGCCATAGTGAAGACCATGGCGAAGGTGGAAGAAAAAGAATGCCCCCACGGCAAAGGCCCGCCCACGGATCGATGGGCCCCGATCGCGGGCCAGGCCACTGTGGGCGAGACTTCGGCCCATCGCGGGCTGGAGAATCGCCGGGGTGGGCCCGTCGACCAGCGTGATTCCCGCCAACTGGCGCGGCGCAATTCCCGCCCCCACAGAATCTCTGGTGGCGGAGAATTCGGGACACGGCAGGGGCGGGACTCACGCCAGCCCCGGCGATTCTCCGACCCGGTGGGGGGTCGGAGAATCGTGCCCCATATGTTTGGTTCCTTCATCCAAATCATTGATATAGATTGTAAACACTTGATGCCCCAGCCTGATCCTTGTGGCACTCCACTTGTTACAGCTTTCCAATCCAAAAATGACCCATTTGTCTCTACTTCCTGGTCCCTATTAGGTAACTATTCCTGTGAGCTGCCTGAATACTCACTGGCCTTCTGCTCCGTGATAATGGACAGCATTACCTTCTTCTGCATAACTGCTACATCTGGACTGTCCATCTCCGTAATAAGCAAGTAGGTTTTGAACCCAAAAATCGCTCAATCCCGTGGCATTGGTGGATCTTCCAGCAAAGAAAGAAAAGGTACCGGAGGTGGTAAATTTAAGCTATTCCCATTCACTTCTCTAATTCTTGTGTTCTGTGCCTCAGAGATGTGTGGTATTTAAATGGAGCTCCCTGAAGGTTGAAAGTCAGTGCTCAAAAACCTCGGGGAACTGCTCTGAGTATTGATTTTTCGACACATTGCCTCAGATACTTTGCTGTTATTATCTCCAGAATGTCATCGGTGCCCAGAGCCCATGCCAGGCAGGACAGAAATGCCTGGAGTCAGTCTGCCCCTCGCTTTTCCAATGAGTGCTGAGGTTTTGGTGGCGGCAGTCAGTGCTTGACGTGATCTTTGGCTGCTGCAGGACAGAAGGAGGAGGCCTTCTCACGTGACGAAGAAGGCCTGGGTGGAGGCAGCAAGGCTGGGCAATGGGTATGATATTGTACACAAAGCCAGAATCCAGTGTGAGAAAAGGTTTGATGATCTTCTGCGCTTGGCCAGAGTGAGTACTGAATCCAGTTAGAACCTTGGATAGATGTGGGTGGCACACTTGTTTGTGCCCATGGGTGTGAAGTTCAGAGTGTGATGTGGCACAAAATCCTGTACCTTTATAGACCATGGCTGGCATGTATGTCAGGCTGAGGTATGACAAAGTAAAGGGCAACCTAAACTGCATGTTTGCAGGGTGGGGAGGTTGGTATATTCTGGCATGTACAGAAGGGGGACTAATGAAAGCACTTTTCTCACAGGGAAAGAGGAGTCACAGTGTGCAGGAACAAGGGCAGATGCGTGGGGGGATCCCAAACCTTCTTCTCCTAAGTCAGGTGGAGGAGCAAGCACTGTCTGTGAATGTGGAACCAGGTCTTCTGGTCATTGAGAGGCAGGGATCTCAAATGAGATACATTGGTGGACATATGCGATTCAGAGCAGATGCACAGTAATGAAGGCACATCAAACTTGCCTGAGGAGCAGGCTGAGGCAGAGATCTGCCAGGGCTACAGCAATCAGAAGATTGCTGGCGGCAAGGACGATACTGAGCCTGAGGCAGATGATGAGCCTCTGGAGTCGTCCAGCAGGTAGATGATGCTGGATGTCCAGTGGGATGTGTGTGAAGATCTGGCAGAGCTCTCTGAGGGTCTGTGGGCAATGGTCGCAGTGTTGGAGGAGTCCATGCAGAGCATGACTATTGCATTGACACAGAGCTCAGAAAACACAGCTTCCTCCAGGGAGAGTGACAAATCTCATGGGGTGGGCAGCTCCAGGAACTCAGTCAGGGGTCTCTGGATTTGCATTCAGACCTGCAAGCGCACACACTGGCAATGACCACAGCAGGTAACAGTCAGTGTAAGAGATGGATGAGGCACCTGGTGACTCTGCTAGCTGCCCATCCATCTGTGGTGAGCAGTGAGGTTCAGACCAATCTCATGTTGGCAGACGCCCTGCAGCTCCATGCATTTGGTGGCTCCTGTCAGGATTACTAATGTCGTGGCAGGCAACGACATTCAGTCTGATGGCTTCTTTTGTCTGTCCTTCGTCCTGTTGCAAAGTTGATCACCTGTGTCTGGAAATTTGCAACATATTCATAGCATGGTCTTGTTCTTCTGTATAAATGTGAGTGGCTAATCACAAAGTCCATATAGCAATAATGAGTTTGTGTTGAGTTGAGTGCTCTTGCAGATGGCCAGTATCAATGCAGCCGGGGGCTCATGGGGAAAAATTTCTGTTCCTGGCCTATGTGTATATCCTTAGCCTGTTTTCAGTACCACAACATTCAGTTTGAGAATGAGAAACTTGGGCTGAATTCTACGCCATCAGGATGCTCCGTTTTGCCGGCTGCCCGGGGCTTTCCCAACAGCGTGGGGCTGCCCCACAATGGGAAACCCCATTGACCAGCCGGCGAAACGGAGAATCCCGACGGCGTGCTGAACCAGAAATCTGGCATGGCGGGACGGAGAAACCCGCCCCTTGTGTCTGGATTCAGTGCCGTAAACTAAAATAGAGGCAATTACAAATGGATGAAGACAGTATTGGCTACAGCGGAGTGGGAATATAGGTTCAAAGGTAAGACTGTAGAGAAGCCATGATAGATATTTAATGAGATATTTCATAACTTTCATCAAAAATATATTCCATTGAAAAATAATTCCAAGGGCGCGATTCTCCCCCAAAAATGTGAAATTAATTTGTGGCGGGTTTTTCAGGGAGTTTCCCACTGGCTCTGCCAGCGAGTTCCCCATCGCTATTCAATGACACTGTGTCACTTTTTTGGCCCTGGGGAGTTTCTCACCGGTTTAGCCCTATACATGGGCTGGGATTCTCCGGCTGCGTTCGACCGGTGACTAGAGAATCCCACCCGAGGTCAATGGAGTTCTTTATTGTCCGCCTCTCACCCGTGGCATTCTTGCGGCAGACAGGGCGGACAAATCTAGCCCTTGGAATTTTTTTTAGCATGGGGAGCTGAACACAGAGATTGGGCAGCCATTTTGAAAAGGTGCCCGGATCTCTAAGTGAGCTTGTGGGTCTCCCACACCCCCCACACATGGGAAATGTTACCCTCAACACACATGGGCACTACCCCACACACCCAAATATGGACACCCGGCTATGGGGTCCCTAGAGGTCCCAACTATTCAGGTCCCCCAAACCTCCTTACCCCCTTCCTTCCAGGACCTCCACCCGTCTCTCACCCCCCAACCTCCCAGAGGCCCCTACTTACCTGCCCTGTACTCCCACATCCTTCAACCCCCCCCCCCCCAACCTTCATTTCATGGGCCTGGCCCCCCTCGCTCCCTGACCCTGGGCACTGCCATCCTGGCACCTAGGCAGTGCTCTTGTCATCTTGGCAGTGCAACCCGGGTACTTGACAGTGCCAGGGTGGCAGTGCCAAGGTGCCAGCTGGACAGTGCCAAGACACCTGTGTTCCAGGGGTAGGGCCAGGCGCCACCTTGCACTTACCCTGACCACCTCTGATTGCCCGGGAGACCCCGCGGGTGCCATTCCGCCTGGCGGTGTGGACCAGCACTGATCAGCACGTAGCTGCAGCCTCCCTGGGGAGGTCGGAGAATTGATGGAGGCCGGTGGATCCCACGCAGGTAGATTGTAAGTAGGTTTACTACCTGCGTCCGCGAGCACCGTTTAGTCCCTCCCCTGTTGGGCAGAATTCCGACTCCGCGTCTCGCAGGACTTTGGTGAATCATGGAAAGACGTGGAGGATGTCGTGGGGTCTGCTGGAGGCCTCTCCCGGGATTCTCCAACTATGTTGTGCTCTCTCTTGAGTGCAACATGACAACAGAATCGCGCTCTAAGTAATATAGGGATGGTGTCAAATTGAAAAAGTAGCACATAGTGCTGTGAAGATTAGTGGTAGTTCAGAAGATTGGGAAAATCTTCGAAACTAGCAAAGAATAATTAAAACAAAAAAAGGAGAAGTTGGAGCATGAAAGCAAACTAGCAAACATATAAAACAGACAGTAAGATCTTCTACTCTTCCACATGCAAATAAAAAAATAAAAGAGCAGCTAACGCGATGATGAGACCAGGGAATTAATGGTGTGAACCAGGAAAATGGCAGAGGCTTTGAAGAATATTATATCTGTCTTCATGGTACAAGGCACAAAAGGCATCCCAATGGTAATAGGAGAAAATCAAGGGGCAAATTAGAGGGAGGAACTTAAAACAATCATTATTATTAGAGAAAAAGTACTTGGAAAACTGACATGACATATGGCTCATAAGTCCCCTGGACCTGATGGCCTGAATCCTAGATGTAGTGATATCATGGTTGTGTTGTAATTCACCGATTGACCACTAGGAGTCTCATGAATATAAGTGAATGTTAGGAGTCAGGTGACCTCAGACTGACGAGGGAGCTGGAAGAGAGGTTGCTTGTGCATGTTCATACTGTTATTGATCTGTTGTTTTGTAGATAGTTGACCCACAGTTAATGTTAATAAATCATTTATAGCTTTAGCTACAAGTGTTCTTGTAATATAAATCAAGCCATCCAACCCAAGAAATATTACATGGTACCAGGGCTCGATGGCATTAAACTCTGAGAACAACCTGCCATGAGGTCCACAGAGATTTGAAGATTTTTCAGACTGCAAGAAATAACAACATGAAGTTGTTTAAGCCACCAATCAGTCTCAGATTTCATGTAAAACTGCCGATTGTTTAAACAGCAATTTAATCTGTTTCTTACTGCAGTAAATTTAGGAGACCAATCAGATTCATGTAAGGTAGCGATGCTCCTAACAGCGGCAGGGCCTGAAGCAATTGCTTTAGCTATATTTAGATTGGCAAACGATGAAGATAGTAAAAATTTTAGTGAAGTAATTTGAAGATTTGATGAATATTGCACCCCCAGAAAGAGTGACATTTATGAACGCTGTATGTTTAGATTGTGTTTACAGAAGACAGGAGAGTCCATAGATCATTTTGTCACTGATTTAAAGTTAAAAGCTAAAACCTGTAATTTTTCTGCGGTGGAATCTTCCATGATTCGGGACCAGATTGTGTTTGGTGTGAATGAAAATGAGCTGAGGGAACGGTTGCTGAGGGAGTCGGAGCTGTCTTTGGAACAAACAGTTAAGATTTGTCAGGCTCACGAGGTAGCAGCACAGCATTCTGAAATGTTTCTCAGTAATGGCAGCGTCTTCTTGGAGCAACACTTTGGTTGCTGCCCTTTTTCCAAAAAAACTTCCAAAAAAAGGTGGGCAAGTTCCTGTAGCTCTTCCCACACTAACAAACAGGTTAAAGATTAGGACAAAGTAATTCTGTGTATAAGATGTGGTCAAAGGCACAAACTAAGGCAGTGTTCAGCGTTTGACAAGTTTTGTTCTAGATGCAAAGGAAAAAAATTGCTTTGCTCAGAATTGTTACTCTAAACTCAACCCCAGATCAGTCAGCACAGCGGAGACACAGTCTTCAGTGATGAAGCTTCATTTCTTGTTGGAGTAATAACAGAGAAGAATAGTTTTTTGGGGACACCAAAACATTCTCCAGCACTTAAAAAAATGCAAACTGGTGCTCCATTTAAAATAAATGTGGTTGGTGAGGACAAATGGCTTCTCCACTTGAAGTGAACGGTACAGTGGTCCAATTAAAGTTAGACACTGATGCTAAAGCCAATTTAATCGGCATGACTGATTTAAAAAATCTAAAAATACAGCCGATTAGAAGAAATCACAAAATAATTATAATAATAATCTTTTTATTGTCACAAGTAGGCTCACATTAACACTGTAATAATGTTACTATGAAAAGCCCCTCGTCGCCACATTTTGGCGCCTGCTGGGGTACAGAGAGGGAGAATTCAGAATGTCCAAATTACCTAACAGCATGTCTTTCGGGACTTGTGGGAGGAAACCGGAGCACCCGGAGGAAATCCACGCATACACGGGGAGAACGTGCAGACTCCACACAGACAGTGATCCAAGCCGGGAATTGAACCTGGGCCCCTAGAGCTGTGAAGCAACTGTGCTAACCACTGTACTACCATGCTGCCCACATATCTCTGAGAGATTACAATGGTTCAAGCATTAAATGTTATGGTGCTTGTAACCTGAGGGTGGTGAAGAACACAATTTATTCCGTCCCATTCTGTAATGTATCCGAGGGCTTGATTTCATTATTAGGTGATCAGTCCTGTGAAGAATTAGGTCCAGTGCAGTTGGTATACAGCATCCAAAACGGATTGGATCAACACTCCAACGATTCTGAGAACATTATCAGCAAATACAGCGATGTGTTCACTGATTTTAATGCACTACCATTCGGCAACAAGATACAATTTAAAGAAAATGCATTATCTAAAGCACCGATACAAAATATTAGTAGTGAAATTGCTGAAGATGTAGATCTGCATGTCACTCTCATTTCTAACCAACCACCTGTATCAGAAACGAAACCACAAGTTATCAAGAAGAAAGAAGAATCTACCAATGGGGTAAATTTCATGGTATTTGTGAAACAAAAATGGTGATGATCGAATAGGCATGGATCCCAAAGATCGCAACGAAATAAGTGTACATATTGTAAAACAATCATTACAGAAAGCAATGGACAGCCAATCTGATCCATATCTCATGAAATCACGTTACAAAGTGTTACCATTGTCACATGTAGATCGCCAGCAGAGTTACTCATGAATAGAGGGTTGCGTACCACACTTCCATACTTGGAAAAGGAGGAGGAGAATGCGGTGGTACTGCAGGAAATGCAAAACATTAAAGCAAAACAAAAGCAGTTCCATGATAGAGTGTCGAGAATGTTACCACCTCTGAGTAGTGATGACATTGTGAGAATAGAAGATTGAGGCAATTGGTCGGGAAAAGCCATTGTACTTGAAGAAGTAGCACATCATTCCTACAATGTACAGACAGAGGAAGGGTTGGTTTTAAGAAGAAATTGTCACGCGCTCTTGAAAACCAGAGAAGACTTTCACAACAATGTGATGGATGATGAATCTACATCAGAATCAACGTCAGCTGCAGTGTCAGATAGTTCAGCAGTTCCTGAGCATGAGAATGTCAGGGAGAACATTGGATCTACAAGTTCTGAGCAGCAAGGTCAAACTTTGAGAAGATCAACGAAAACCTGATCGACTCAATTTGTAGATTTGGACTATTTGTACATACTATGCTTGCTGTTCTTGTATGAATATACATATATATATATTTGTTAAACCAGCTTTAAAATTTTTAAAGGGAAAAAATTAATACTGTTAAACTTTCAGGCTACTGATATCACATGTAAATATACTGAAATGAAAAATCACTTATTGTCACAAGTAGGCTTCAAATGAAGTTACTGTGAAAAGCCCCTAGTCGCCACATTCCGGCACCTGTTCGGGGAGGCTGTTACGGGAATTGAACCGTGCTGCTGGCCTGCCTTGGTCTGCTTTCAAAGCCAGCGATTTAGCCCTGTGCTAAACAGCCCCTGATGCTAATGTATTAATTTATTCCTTCAAGGAAAAGGGGATGTAGAGATATCATGGTTGTGTTGTAATTCACTGATTGACCACTAGGAGTCTCATTAGTGTATAAGTGCATGTTAGAGTTAGGTGACTTCAAACTGACTAGGGAGCTGGGAGAGAGGTTGCTTGTGCATGTTCATACTGTTATTCATCTGTTGTTTTGTATATAGTTGACCCACAGTCAATGTTAATAAATCATTTATAGCTTTAGCTGCAAGTGTTCTTGTAATATAAATCAGGCTATCCGATAAGAACATTACATTAGGGCCTTAAAAGAAATGGCTGTAGTGATAGTGGATGCATTGATTATAATCTTCCAAAATTCCCTGGATTCTGGAAAAGTCTTAGCAGATTGGAATACTGATAACATGACACCACTATTCAAGAAAGGAGGGAGACAGAAAGCAATAAACTATCGGCCAGTTAGCCTAAAATTGGGAAAATATTTGAATCATTATTAAGGAAACAGAAAATCTGCTGCTGATAGAAAGATAGGTAGGAAGGCAAGACATGAGCAGGATACAAAGTGTGGATTCTCCGGCTCCTCCCGCCCAACAACCGGAAATTCCCACCCGAGGTCAATGGACCTTTACGTGGTCTGTGTCCCGCCCATAGCGATCTTGCTGCGGATGGGGTGGAAGAATCCTGCCCAAATAGCCTACAAGGGGACATAGATGGATTAATCTCGTGGGCAAAAACATTTAACAGATGAAGAACGATGTATGAAAATGTGAGGTTGTCCTCTTTTTCAGGAAGAATAGAAAAGCAGAACATTATTTAAATGGAGAAATACTACAGACCTGTATGGTTCAGAAGGATCTGGGTGTCCTCATGCATGGGGCACAAAAGGTTAGCATGCAGATACAGATACAGCAAGTAATTGGGAACGTGCACAAAAGGAATATTTTAATAGGATTTCTGTTAGTACTAGACAAGGATTCAGGTTCCCAGAGTCAGGGAAATGTTTACACAGTGTAATCTGTAAATTTGAGAGTTTTTGAAGCAACCACATCACAGTATTTATTAGCTATATACAAATGATCAAGCAATTAAGTTGTAGGCAGCAGTGCTCCTTCCCATTCAACGGGCCCTCTCAGGAAGTATCATTAAAATAGAGAAGTTAAAGCATGACTGTGCTAACTTGGGGTAGATGCTTTTCATGATAAACTTTGAAGAACAGAACATTTTTGCAGCCATTTTAATCTTATACTTAACTCTCTCATTACCAGTGCTTGAACAAAAGTCCTCCATGTTTAGCTGTGCAGACATGTTTTTCAATGTTTGGAATCTTCTGTCAAGTGAACACACTTCAACAGTAGACAGGTAGGGAAATAAATACTCACCAGGCGGACTGGCACGCAGTGCCGCAAAAAGATGAACAACCTTCTTAGGTTAGCTTGGGTGAGTCACCACCTCTGTGCCCCTGGCATCGACCCTCCACCCCTCAAGAATTCAATCAAAACCCATCTGCTGGCACCACCCTACATCCCACCCTGCCCCAAACCCCAACACCTGCATCATCCATTTTGGCCAGGTGACTTGCACGCACATGCCATCAGCTACAGACCCCCTCATGTAACTCGCGCCCAAGTGTCTCAAAATGCTCATTATCTGTCCCCAAGAAGAAGATTTCCCATAACTGGCGGGAGCGTGAGAAGGGGACTGCCGGACATACGGATCCTGACAACAGCCAAGCAGAGGGCTTTGGAGTTAGCCAGGTGTGGTAGTATGTATTGGGGGTCATGTGGGACTGGAAGCCCTAATGTCATTGGCTGACAGATCCCGGGTCCTGGTTGGTCGTTGACCTCAAGCTCCGCCCTGAAGGCAGAGTATAAGAAGCCGGAGTCTTCCCCCACAGGCCAGTTTACTATCGAGCTGCGGGGGAACTGACACGCTTAATAAAGCCTCATCGACTTCACTCTATTCGTCTCACGGAGTCTTTGTGCGCTACAATTTATTAAGCGTGCCTAAAAAAAAAGGACTATGGAGCTCAGGATCATTCCGGAATGCCTGAGGATCAGCCCCCACGCAGTGAACGCGGCAGCAGCCTTCAAGCACTGGCAGACTTGCTTCGAGGCCTACCTCAGAACAACCACCGGCCGAGTCTCAGAAGACCAAAAACTGCAGGTCCTGCACTCGAGGGTGAGCACGGAGATTTTCTCCCTCATCGAAGACTCGGACGATTTCCAGATGGCGTTCGCAGCACTGAAAAGTCTCTATGTCCGCCCTGTTAACTAAATCTACGCTCGCTACCAGCTCGCGACGAGACGGCAAGCTCCCGGAGAATCGATGGACGAGTTCTACGCCGCGCTGCTGATTTTGGGACGAGCCTGCAGCTGCCCGTCGGTGAACGCAAACGAACACACGGACATGTTAATGTGCGATGCTTTTGTGGCAGGTATGCAATCCTCCCAAATCCGCCAAAGACTTCTAGAAAAAGAGTCGCTAGGACTCTCAGAGGCACGGGCCCTAGCAGCCTCCCTAGACGTGGCCGCGCGTAATACCCGCGCCTACGGCCCCGACCGCGCGGCAACCCATTGGGCCCCGTACGTACCCGTCATGCAAAACCCCCTACCCCCCCCACGGACACCCCACAGGCTTGCGCGGTCCAAACGCAGAGTCACACCGGGGGCGCCCGCTGTTATTTCTGCGGCCAGGCGAAACACCCCCGACAGCGCTGCCCGGCCCGCGCAGCTATCTGCAAAAGCTGCGGGAAAAAGGGCCATTATGCGGTTGTGTGCCGGTCCCGCGAGGTCGCCGCCGTCCCGGGAGCACAGGGAGCCCTGAAAGCAGTTTACGCGCCCCAACCCCCCCAGCACGCCATGTACGACCCGCAGGCGCAGCCGCTCTGGGTCCCGACCACCGCGGTCCCGGGAGAACTGGGAGCCCTGCACGCCGCCTACGCTCCCCAACCCCCCTCCCCGCAGCCCATGTATGACCCGCCGCCGGCGCCACCGCTTTGGGTCCCGGCCAACACTCTCCACGGAGAGGAGGGAGTTTTCCGCGTCCCTAACGCCACCCTAACCCCCACCCCGCGCCCCACGCCTGACCCGCCGGCGCCACCTACTTGGGCCCCGACCACCGCTGTCCCCGGTGAAGGAGCTCCGCGTGGTCCTAGCGCTCGCGGTCCTAGCGCTCGCGGTCCTAGCGCCCCCCAGCCCCCCCAGCACACCATGTGTGACCCGCAGACGCCGCCATTTTGGGTCCCGGCCACCACGAGGGGAGGAGGGGCGCTGCCATCTTGGACCGCCCCAGACCTGTACGACGCATGGGGGCGGCCATTTTGTCCACCCCGCCGCCATCTTGTGACCCCCCAGCCACGTGCGATGTATGGGGGCGGCCATTTTGTTCATCCCCGACGCCATCTTGGACGGCAACAACGGACCCCACTCCACTACTACAACCACGGCTCGCTTCGATTACGCTCGATCAAGCTCGGCCCCGGACACTCCAGACGACCACGACAACGGTACTAATAAACGGCCATGAGACGCCATGCCTAGTCGACTCTGGGAGCACGGAAAGCTTCATACACCCCGACACGGTAAGACGCTGTTCCTTGACCACCTATCCCAGCGCACAAAAGATTTGCCTAGCTGCAGGATTCCACTCCGTACAGATCCAGGGATTCTGCATAGTTACCCTAACGGTGCAGGGGAGGGAGTTCAAAAACTACAAACTAAACGTCCTTCCCTAACTCTGTGCCCCCACCTTGCTGGGATTAGGTTTCCAATGCAATCTACAGAGCCTTACGTTCAAATTCGGCGGCCCCATACCCCAACTCACTATCTGCGGCCTCGCAACCCTCAAGGTGCAACCCCCGTCCTTGTTTGCGAACCTCACCCCGGATTGCAAACCCGTCGCCACTAGGAGCAGATGGTACAGCGCCCAGGACCGGACCTTCATTCGGTCCGAAGTCCAGCGGCTACTAAAGGAGGGCATAATCCAGGCCAGCAATAGTCCCTGGAGAGCGCAGGTGGTAGTAGTGAAGACAGGGGAGAAACAAAGGATGGTCATTGACTATAGCCAGACCATCAACAGGTACACACAACTAGGCGCGTACCCTCTCCCCCGCATATCCGACATGGTCAATCGGATTGCCCAATATAAAGTCTTCTCCACCGTGGACCTCAAGTCCGCCTACCATCAGCTCCCCATCCGCCCAAGTGACCGCAAGTACACAGCCTTCGAGGCAGACGGGCGATTATACCATTTCCTACGGGTCCCTTTTGGCGTCACAAACGGCGTCTCGGTCTTCCAACGGGAGATGGACCGAATGGTTGATCAACATGGGTTGCGGGCCACATTCCCGTATCTCGACAATGTAACCATCTGCGGCCACGATCAGCAGGACCATGACGCCAACCTCCAAAAATTCCTCCAGACCGCCAAAGCCCTGAACCTCACGTACAACGAGGACAAGTGCGTTTTTAGCACTGACCGGCTAGCCATTCTGGGCTACGTAGTGCGCAATGGGATAATAGGCCCCGACCCCGAACGTATGCGCGCACTCATGGAATTTCCCCTCCCGCACTGCCCAAAAGCCCTGAAACGCTGCTTGGGGTTCTTTTCGTACTACGCCCAGTGGGTCCCCCAGTACGCAGACAAGGCCCGCCCCCTAATACAGACCACGACCTTCCCTCTGTCGACAGAGACTTGCCAGGCCTTCAGCCGCATCAAAGTGGATATCACAAAGGCCACGATGCGCGCCATCGACGAGTCCCTCCCCTTCCAGGTCGAAAGCGACGCCTCCGACGTAGCTCTAGCGGCCACCCTTAACCAAGCGGGCAGACCCGTGGCCTTTTTCTCCTGGACCCTCCACGCCTCAGAAATCCGCCACTCTTCAGTAGAAAAGGAAGCCCAAGCCATAGTGGAAGCTGTGCGACATTGGAGGCATTACCTGGCCGGCAGGAGATTCACTCTCCTCACGGAGCAACGGTCGGTAGCCTTCATGTTCGATAGTGCACAGCGGGGCAAAATCAAAAACGACAAAATCTTAAGGTGGAGGATCGAGCTCTCCACCTTCAACTATGAGATTTTGTATCGTCCCGGAAAGCTGAACGAGCCGTCCGATGCCCTATCCCGCGGCACATGTGCCAACGCACAAATTAACCGCCTCCAAACCCTCCACGAGGACCTCTGCCACCCGGGGGTCAGGATTGGCAGCTAAACGTTCCAGGATTTAGATGTTTCAGGCGGGATAGAGGGGGATGTAAAAGGGGAGGCGGAGTTGCGCTACTTGTTCAGGAGAGTATCACAGCTATACAGCGAGAGGACACCTCAGAGGGCAGTGAGGCTATATGGGTAGAGATCAGGAATAAGAAGGGTGCAGTCACAATGTTGGGGGTATACTACAGGCCTCCCAACAGCCAGCGGGAGATAGAGGAGCAGATAGGTAGACAGATTTTGGAAAAGAGTAAAAACAACAGGGTTGTGGTGATGGGAGACTTCAACTTCCCCAATATTGACTGGGACTCACTTAGTGCCAGGGGCTTAGACGGGGCAGAGTTTGTAAGGAGCATCCAGGAGGGCTTCTTAAAACAATATGTAAACAGTCCAACTAGGGAAGGGGCGGTACTGGACCTGGTATTGGGGAATGAGCCCGGCCAGGTGGTAGATGTTTCAGTAGGGGAGCATTTCGGTAACAGTGACCACAATTCAGTAAGTTTTAAAGTACTGGTGGACAAGGATAAGAGTGGTCCGAGGATGAATGTGCTAAATTGGGGGAAGGCTAATTATAACAATATTAGGCGGGAACTGAAGAACATAGATTGGGGGCGGATGTTTGAGGGCAAATCAACATCTGACATGTGGGAGGCTTTCAAGTGTCAGTTGAAAGGAATACAGGACAGGCATGTTCCTGTGAGGAAGAAAGATAAATACGGCAATTTTCGGGAACCTTGGATGACGAGTGATATTGTAGGCCTCGTCAAAAAGAAAAAGGAGGCATTTGTCAGGGCTAAAAGGCTGGGAACAGACGAAGCCTGTGTGGCATATAAGGAAAGTAGGAAGGAACTTAAGCAAGGAGTCAGGAGGGCTAGAAGGGGTCATGAAAAGTCATTGGCAAATAGGGTTAAGGAAAATCCCAAGGCTTTTTACACTTACATAAAAAGCAAGAGGGTAGCCAGGGAAAGGGTTGGCCCACTGAAGGATAGGCAAGGGAATCTATGTGTGGAGCCAGAGGAAATGGGCGAGGTACTAAATGAATACTTTGCATCAGTATTCACCAAAGAGAAGGAATTGGTAGATGTTGAGTCTGGAGAAGGGGGTGTAGATAGCCTGGGTCACATTGTGATCCAAAAAGACGAGGTGTTGGGTGTCTTAAAAAATATTAAGGTAGATAAGTCCCCAGGGCCGGATGGGATCTACCCCAGAATACTGAAGGAGGCTGGAGAGGAAATTGCTGAGGCCTTGACAGAAATCTTTGGATCCTCGCTGTCTTCAGGGGATGTCCCGGAGGACTGGAGAATAGCCAATGTTGTTCCTCTGTTTAAGAAGGGTGGCAGGGATAATCCCGGGAACTACAGGCCGGTGAGCCTTACTTCAGTGGTAGGGAAATTACTGGAGAGAATTCTTCGAGACAGGATCTACTCCCATTTGGAAGCAAATGGACGTATTAGTGAGAGGCAGCACGGTTTTGTGAAGGGGAGGTCGTGTCTCACTAACTTGATAGAGTTTTTCGAGGAGGTCACTAAGATGATTGATGCAGGTAGGGCAGTAGATGTTGTCTATATGGACTTCAGTAAGGCCTTTGACAAGGTCCCTCATGGTAGACTAGTACAAAAGGTGAAGTCACACGGGATCAGGGGTGAACTGGCAAGGTGGATACAGAACTGGCTAGGCCATAGAAGGCAGAGGGTAGCAATGGAGGGATGCTTTTCTAATTGGAGGGCTGTGACCAGTGGTGTTCCACAGGGATCAGTGCTGGGACCTTTGCTCTTTGTAGTATATATAAATGATTTGGAGGAAAATGTAACTGGTCTGATTAGTAAGTTTGCAGACGACACAAAGGTTGGTGGAATTGCGGAAAGTGATGAGGACTGTCTGAGGATACAGCAGGATTTAGATTGTCTGGAGACTTGGGCGGAGAGATGGCAGATGGAGTTTAACCTGGACAAATGTGAGGTAATGCATTTTGGAAGGGCTAATGCAGGTAGGGAATATACAGTGAATGGTAGAACCCTCAAGAGTATTGAAAGTCAAAGAGATCTAGGAGTACAGGTCCACAGATCACTGAAAGGGGCTTCACAGGTGGAGAAGGTAGTCAAGAAGGCATACGGCATGCTTGCCTTCATTGGCCGGGGCATTGAGTATAAGAATTGGCAAGTCATGTTGCAGCTGTATAGAACCTTAGTTAGGCCACACTTGGAGTATAGTGTTCAATTCTGGTCGCCACACTACCAGAAGGATGTGGAGGCTTTAGAGAGGGTGCAGAAGAGATTTACCAGAATGTTGCCTGGTATGGAGGGCATAAGCTATGAGGAGCGATTGAATAAACTCGGTTTGTTCTCACTGGAACGAAGGAGGTTGAGGGGCGACCTGATAGAGGTATACAAAATTATGAGGGGCATAGACAGAGTGGATAGTCAGAGGCTTTTCCCCAGGGTAGAGGGGTCAATTACTAGGGGGCATAGGTTTAAGGTGAGAGGGGCAAAGTTTAGAGTAGATGTACGAGGCAAGTTTTTTACGCAGAGGGTAGTGGGTGCCTGGAACTCACTACCGGAGGAGGTAGTGGAGGCAGGGACGATAGGGACATTTAAGGGGCATCTTGACAAATATATGAATAGGATGGGAATAGAAGGATACGGACCCAGGAAGTGTAGAAGATTGTAGTTTAGTCGGGCAGTATGGTCGGCACGGGCTTGGAGGGCCGAAGGGCCTGTTCCTGTGCTGTACATTTCTTTGTTCTTTGTTGTTCTTTGTCTCTCGGTTTTACCACTTCATCAAGTCCCGCAATCTCCCATACTCCTTAGAGGAGGTCCGTACAGTCACAAGGGACTGCCACATCTGCGCGGAATGCAAGCCGCATTTTTTCAGGCCAGATGGAGCGCACCTGATTAAGGCTTCCAGTCCCTTTGAACGCTTCAGTCTCGATTTCAAAGGGCCCCTCCCCTCCACCGACCGCAACGCATATTTTCTTAATGTAGTGGACGAATACTCCCGCTTCCCTTTTGCCATTCCCTGTTCTGACATGACCGCGGCCACAGTCATTAAAGCCCTGAACAGCATCTTCACACTGTTCGGTTACCCCGCATACGTCCACAGCGACAGGGGGTCCTCTTTCATGAGTGACGAGCTGCGCCAGTTCCTGCTCAGCAAGGGCATAGCCTCAAGCAGGACGACCAGCTACAACCCCCGGGGGAACGGGCAAGTAGAAAGGGAGAACGGCACGGTCTGGAAGGCCGTCCTACTGGCCCTACGGTCCAGGGACCTCCCAGTTTCACGGTGGCAGGAGGTCCTCCCGGACGCTCTCCATTCCATCCGGTCGTTATTATGTACGAGCAGTAATCAAACGTCTCATGAGCGTCTCCTTGTCTTCCCTAGGAGGTCCTCCTCTGGTACGTCGCTGCCAACCTGGCTGGCGGCCCCAGGACCCAGCCTGCTCCGAAAGCATGTGCGGGCACATAAGGCGGACCCGTTGGTCGAAAGGGTTCACCTCCTCCACGCGAACCCCCAGTACGCCTACGTGGAGTACCCCGACGGCCGACAGGACACGGTCTCCCTGCGGGATCTGGCGCCCGCCGGCAACACGCACACCCCCCCGACACCATCAACCCAACTCCCCCCCTTCCTGCCACCGTCGCACCCCGCGACCGCCCTCTTCCCAGTAGGATCGGTTCCCCTCCCCTCAGCACCGACCAAGAATCAAGCCCGAGCTGAAACCGTACGGCTCCTGGAGGCGACAACACTGGTACAAGCACCACCACCACCGCCGGGGCCGAGGCGATCGACACGGACGACCAGACCGCCCGACCGACTCGTGGCGTCGATGTAAAACAAATATGGACTGTTCACAAGAACATTTTGCTTTTCTTCCTATACCCTCTGTAAATAGTTGCAACAGGACGAAATTGTCCAATACTGTATTGCCTTGTGAATGTTTCGTCCTCCCAGGACCAGCCCTGTAAACTCTTACCACCATATGAAGCATCACCTCGCTGGGTTCATTTTTGACAAGGGGTGAATGTGGTAGTATGTATTGGGGGTCATGTGGGACTGGAAGCCCTAATGTCATTGGCTGACAGATCCCGGGTCCTGGTTGGCCGTTGACCTCAAGCTCCGCCCTGAAGGCGGAGTATAAGAAGCCGGAGTCTTCCCCCGCAGGCCAGTTTACTATCGAGCTGCGGGGGAACAGACACGCTTAATAAAGCCTCATCGACTTCACTCTATTTGTCTCACAGAGTCTTTGTGCGCGACACCAGGGAGGTGGGAGAGAGGGCTATCTCCTAAGCGGTGGTCGATATGGGTCAATCAAGTAAGCCCCTAATACATAGTGATGTCCCTATAGCAAGTGAGTAACCCCTCTCCCCAAGACCACTCCTTCCCAAGATCTCACCATGTGTCTTGTCTTTTGTCTTACAGGATCATCTTCAAACGAGACCAGCCCGTCCAGAGTACCCACACCCAGCCATGCCCCAGAGGACCAGTCCGGGGACGACACTGACTTCTCGGCACTGCACTCACCTGCACCCTCCACCATCCCAGAGACTATCACTCAGTGGGTCATTTTAGTGAAGAGGCTCCTGGGTCACCATTCAGTGCGCACATCATTCATACAGTAGCACATCAGGTGGAGGTAGGAACTCTTGAGGGAGTGGGCAGTCAGAGGGCTGCACTGTAAATTCTATGATCCCAGGAAATAGCTGTAGTCCATAAAGGTATTGCGCTTCTGGAAAGATTGGCCCAGTCACAACGGTTCATGGCTGAAGATGTCGAGAGCATTGGCCGGGTGCTGGCTGACCTGGGCCAGTCACAGAGGAACATGTTGCACTTGTTGAGAGATGTGTCATAGTCTTTCTGCTCTGTAGCGGAGGGTTTCGAGACCCTGGTTGAGAGGGGGCCTCAAGGAGTAGCCCAGGGGCCATCGAGCACTCCGAGAGAGGAGGAATTGATGGGGCCCGTGCCGGTGTCTCCCACGGGGAGGTGCTGGAACATCTCAGCGCTTCTGAATTTCCCCACCTGACACTGGCACATCTAATGAGGAGCGGGCAGAACAGGATGGCACCTCGTCACAGGGCAAGAAATGCAAGTTGTCCAGGCCCATCCAGGTCCAGGTTCTCCAGAGGACGGCAGCCAAAAGCACCTCAGGCACAGGGCAAGAAATGCAGCAGGCCACCCCATGTCTGGTGTGCTGTCTGGGGAAACACATAGAAGGAGCAGTGGAGCATGCAAAATAATAAAATTAGCCACCAGTTAAGTTGGCACATTGGTTAGAGCTAGAGGTCAGGGCACAGTAAAGTCCATAGACCCAATGAAACACATTTGCACCAAAATTACAACCTGCCTCAATCCTCTGTCTGAAGGGTGTGAGGGATGTGGGAGTATAGGAGATTGGTGGTGCAGGTTGGAGAATGGTACATTTAGGGCCCCCAGGAGAATCTGACTTCTCACTTGGGGTCACCCTCAGAGGCAGCAGGGAACAGGGCCAGGAGTGTGAGGGCCCCTTGTAGGTCAGCTTATCCAGTGAGTACCCATCATTGCTCACCATCTCCATGGCTGCACCCCTGCTTCCACAGCTTCCACCCCCCACACCCCCACCCCCCCCCCACCCCCCCCCCCCCAGCAGGCCACCACGATGTGCATGACCCTCCTAGAGAGGACAGCCCCACCAGAGCGGTCCAGGCATCTGACCCGCATCTTCAGGATACCATTATCCTGAGGGCAGCACGGTAGCATTGTGGATAGCACAATTGCTTCACAGCTCCAGGGTCCCAGGTTCGATTCCGGCTCGGGTCACTGTCTGTGCGGAGTCTGCACATCCTCCCCGTGTGTGCGTGGGTTTCCTCCGGGTGCTCCGGTTTCCTCCCACAGTCCAAAGATATGCAGGTTAGGCGGATTGGCCATGATAAATTGCCCTTAGTGTCCAAAATTGCCCTTAGTGTTGGGTGGGGTTACTGGGTTATGGGGATAGGGTGGAGGTGTTGACCTTGGGTAGGGTGCTCTTTCCAAGAGCCAGTGCAGACTCGATGGGCCGAATGGCCTCCTTCTGCACTGTAAATTCTATGATAATCTATGATAATCTATTACACTGCTCAATGTTACTCCTCGTTGCTACATGGGCGTCATTGTAGTGGTTCTTTGGGTTGGTCTGTGGTCTCCAGGCAGGTGTCATTAGCCAAGACCTGATTGGGTATCCCTTGTCATTCAAGAGCCAACCTCTCACCCGAGGGAGCACCTCGAAGATGTCGGGAACCGACGAGAGCACCAGGATATAGGGGTTGTGCACACTGTGCAGATATCGGCCGCAGGCGTGCATGATGTGCAGCTGGTGGTCACACAACAACTGCACTTTCAGGGAGTGGAAACCCTTCCTGTTGATGAAGGGCACTCCCTGATGAGCCAGTGAGCGTAGAGGGACATGTGCCCATCTATCACCCCCTGTACCTGGGGGATGCCAATGATTGTGGTGAAACCCACTGTCTGGGCATCTTGGTGGGCTTGGACCAGATTGAAGTTTCTGTATCCTTCTGTCTGGCATATAGGGCCAGGCACAGATGTGCATGTGTGCCGATGTCTGAGATATCCCAGAGAGGTCACCGCTCGGCACCTGGAAAGACCCCGAAGCAAAAGCTTTCTTGGCGACCGTCACCTTGATGATCAACTGGTGTGGGTGTTCTCCTCCATAACTCCACAGTTCCAAGTGCACCATCATCTGGCACAGATGTTGCACAGTCTCCCTGGTTAGCCAAAGTCTTTGATGACACGCTCAGTCTGGCAGGTCCTCGAAGGTCAGGCCGCGACTATATAAATGTGGCCTGATGCAGTGCCTCCTACGCACCTCCGTCTTGCTCTGTTGGACGGAAGGCTCTCCAGTCTCACCAGCTGGCCCCTGCTTTTCTGGGGCAGGCTCCTGTAATGCAGGATCCTCCCCGAGCATAGCCTGTGCCTGCAACCTCCATGTATTTGCAAGGGCAGCTGCGGCCAGGTAGATAGCAAGCATTCCTGGCTGTATTCTGAAATTCATTCTCCCTAGGGATGGAAAAGAAATGTTAGCAAGATGAGTATAGGGGCAGCACGGTAGCACAGTGGTTAGCACTGTTGCTTCACAGCGCCAGGGACCTGGGTTCGATTCCCAGCTTGGGTCACTGTCTGTGCGGAGTCTGCACGTTCTCCCTGCATCTGCATGGGTTTCCTCCGGGTGCTCCGGTTCCCTCCCACAAGACCCGAAAGACATGCTTGTTAGGTGCATTGGACATTCTAAATTCTTCTTCAGTCTGGCGACTAAGGGATTTTCACAGTAGCTTCATTGCAGTGTTAATGAAAGCCTACTTGTGACACTAATGAAGATTATTATTCCCTCGCCCATCCAATACCAACAGGCTATACGGCGATCCTGAGTTACACTTCAGCTCCAGCCTTCACATGCTCCCCCCCCAACCCACCTCCACCCCTTAGCCATCCTCCCTGATGTGGTGCCTACCACACTGCAACCCTAACCCCATCAGTGAGTGCACCATGGAGCCTCTATCCTCACCACCCATCCCTGTCAAAAGGGGTACCGGTGGCTGGCGCAACCCATATCAGTGATAGGCTCCACGGCCCCTGTCTTGGCTCCACAGTGGGGTCCACTGTGGGTGTCCTCACTGGGTGGGTCGGGTATTATCCTGCCAACAGGGTGGCACCTGGTTGTGTGGTGGAGAGCGTCACTGTGTTCCACCACATACCCCATACTTAGAGGCTTGGGTGCGGGCTGGTCCTCCAGTTGGGGGTGGGTTCCTGCTGGGGACTTAAGGGCAGTGTGATGTGGATCCTGGGTGTGGCACACATGTTGTGCAACCTGACCAGGGGCAGAATGGATGGGAACAGGGGCGCAGTGGGCAGGCAGGGCTTGGTCACAGCTGGTGGTCTGAAGGAGTGGGCTAGCTGATAGTGTCACTGGTGAGGCCTCTGCCCTGAGAGGGGCAGTGTGCCACGGAGAGTGCCAAAGACCACAGTGCATGTGCCCTTTGCTTCTAAACCTCTACCAGCTAGAAGGGCAAGCGCAGAAGATGCACGGGAACACCACCACCTGCAACTTCCCCTCCAGTCCTCAGCCCATCCTGATTTGGAACTATATCATTATTCCTTCCCTTTCGATGGGGAAAAATCACTCCCGAACATCACTATGTGTGTACCTACACCACATATACTGCAGTAGTTCAACTATCTCACCACCATTTTCTCAAGGGAAATTAGGGATGGACAATGAAAATGCTTGGGCTGCCACAAGAATTTTAAAAATCAGCCGAGAGCCATTGCCGAGGCTTATGAATAGTGGCCACTTAGGTGAGGCGCCAGAGGGCTAATGGTGTCTGTGCAACCAGGCCCCATAACAGCCATTTTTATATTGCGTTCATCCAACTCATTCCCATTGCATTAGCACCAGGCAATGGTAACACCAAAATATGTTTACTGACATAACTAATACTGACAGCTGGGAAGAGCTACTGAGAGTATCAAGATAGCATTACGAACAGTGCTAATGGTGATGCTAATAAAATTTAAAAAACAATCTATGATTGCAGAAAGGTTAGACTGCTCTAACCTTGCATTATTTTACAAGCTGATATTATCAAGTAAATATTCTCAAATAATCTTTAAAGATACATTTCTTTGTCTCTGGGGAAAAAAATCTGCCCATGTAATCTGAAAGGAAACAAGCAGGTTTGAATCATACTGTCACATAAATTGAACAAAGTTTTGAAAGATCAAAAAGAGTGCACAGGATTACTCAGAACATCTCAATATCCCCAAAGTATAGTCAAATATAAAATATAATGAACAACACAGAAAACTGCACAGATCAAAGGAAATTTAATTGGTCTCAGCTAATAGCTACTTTTCTCTGTTTTTTCCTCTTCCAAGCCGAATGCTTTCAGGTCAATTCTGGCATTTCTTTCCCAACACAATGCAATCAGCTAACTCAGGTAACAGTTCAAATCCCAAGCCTTTCTGGTCTGGGTGGCTCAGTTATTTGCTGAATAAACTTACTTATCCGTTGAACGAATCGGCACCAGATGATCGGTAAATATTTCAATTTTCGGAACAAGAGAGACAGCAACTCTCTACACAGTTCAAACAGTCTCTTAAATACATTCCAAAAATCAGTTTTTCCAGTTTGTTTAAGTGGTGTGAAGCCCTTTCCCCAATGGAGTGAAGTTCTTCAATTTACTTGATAATATCAGCTTGTAAAATAATGCAATCACAAAGGTGATAGTTTTAGATTCATATTACACCCCTGCAATGTACAAATCTCTAAGCCTACCACAAAGGGTGTCTTCACTCTTTGAAGAGCATTTCTGAATGCCCAATGAGGACTAGCCAGGATTTGGTGGGCCAAGAATCACTGTGCACAGCTGCTATTAAGTTAACTCAAATTGGCAATGACCTTCAAAAGGCAAAGACTGGGTGATCTGGGAGTTGGCACACTCATATTGTTTGAATAGGGAGTTCTCTTCCGAAGTTGAATAGGGGGCTGGATTCTCCGCACTGATGTGCCACATTTCTATTTCACCCCTCCGGCAGAATGCTCCGTTACACCGGCTGGTCAATGGCGTTTCCCATTGTGGGGCAGCCACACGTCGTCGGGAAATGCCCGGGCTGCTGGCAAAACGGAGCATCCCGCCGGCGGAGAATCCAGCCCAGGATATTGGATTTGAAAATCTGTGGTCATTCTGGTGTACTCCAGTTTTAACTTTGGCAGGACCTACACCTTACAGCTGGTAAGTAGGTCTGGGCCCCAATATACCAGGCCCCATCATAGCGCCAGCGTTTCTTCAGTAACACCTACCCACATCACAGTTAACAATTGACATATAAGTGAGCACAATCAGAGGACGGACCCTGAACATCAGGCCTTCATTGAGACTTAGCATGTGGTTGGCAGAGGTGCTTTTGGTTGGACCAAAAATATCTCCTCAACAGGGCAGGAATCCAAAAACCCCAGAACTTCAGATGCTGACTGCAACCCCAAAGAAAATGTTGTTTATGTAATAAATAATAAAGAGCTTTCTGGCATAATTCTATGTTGTTTGTTGCTGGTGAAAGGTGGTGGTGGGATGGGGGGGAAGGGGGGAGGCAATACTGTCTCCGTTGATTTCCACCCATCCAAGAATCGATATTACATTTTATATAGTGGGTACTCTATTGATGTGATCTCCCTCCATTTACAGGCCACTGAGGTAGCCTCCCCTGACCCTGAAAATTTTGTAGTGGTCAATAATGGAGGTTCTTTGGAGGCATAATCCCAATAAAAGATTTTCCGGGATATATATTTTCATCTGTGATCCCTGGATCTCAGGGGTATTGTCAGGAAATCTCAAAGGATCATCCTCCTTCTACACTTCTCCTTATTTCTTGACTTCAGAAAACCTCTGCTACTTATACAAGTAAAAACAAGTTTCCTGTGATGATCGTGGTATTTTCCATTCTTTAGTTCAGACTGTTATTTGGAAGTTAGGGTTTGAGAGCCAAAATATGTTCAGTCCATAATCACTGGCATCCTTCACATAAAGGTCACAAAAATAAACTCATCACATTGATAAGAGAAAGCACTTAGCCAAAATACTTTTTAAATTAAATAAAATGATGATTCAAATGCGACTGTCAGGTAAACATTTTAGCCTGGATATTCATGGACTTATGGACACTTTGGGGACCTTCCAAAATGGAAGGTGGGCCCTGAGCCTGGAAGTCCACCCTAATATTTGACATATCCCATTTTCCCCCAGGGAGGAATGGGGCCAAGTCAAAACCAAACTGAACATGGTTGTTTGAGGAAAGACGTTCTTGCTGTTGAGAGTGTCCAGCGAAGGTTCACCAGACTAATTCCTGTGATGGCAGGACTGACATATGAAAAAAGACTGGGTCGACTGGGCTTGTACTCACTGGAGTTTAGAAGAATGAGAGGGAATCGCACAGAATCATATAGAATCCTGATGGGACCGGACAGGCTAGATGCGGGAAGAATGTTCCTGATGTTGGGGATGTCCATAACTAGGGGTCACAGGCTAAGAATAAGGAGTTAGCCATTCAGGACTGAGAGGAGGAAGAACTTCTTCTCTCACAGAGTTGTGAACTTATGGAATTCTCTACCACAAAAAGCTGTTGGGGCCAGTTTGTGGGATAAAAGGATAAAGTGATCAAAGGGGAAGGAGAGAGAGCAGAGTGGGATATTGAATGATCGTATTGAATGGTGGTACAGGCTCAAAGGGCCGAATGGCCTACCCCTGCATCTATTTTCTACGTTTCTATGTTTCTATATTTGGATTCAGTACTGAGTTCAAGCAGAACCTATTTTCACTGCAGTAAAGTTATAATCCCACAGTGTGGAGTTACAAATCTTTAAATAAATCATAAATGCCGTTGAAAGGCAGATAAGGTCTGCAGAATTATCAAGATATCAAGTTATTTAAATGGACGGTCCTTTGATAATTGAAAAATAACTGCCTGCTGTGTCTGTGAGGGTTGACAAAAATCTGTTCTAGCAGTTTCAATAGCTGTTTGTTGACATAACCCTAAAGCTATAATTATAGCATTATTAATGTTTGACTGCTTTGCACAACATATCATTAACACAGTGGGGGTTGTAAGATCACAGCTTGATTGACAGTTCAAAGAGATTATTGAATGATTAACTGTCTTTGGTATGGGTTATTAATAAAAGTCTGTTTGATTTGATATAGGATTAAGTACTTGATGGAATTTAAATGTTCTGAATATTCTTTTGTGAATGAGATTTTTAAATAGAGAACTCTGGAATAGATATTTAGAACTTTCTTTTGTTTAATCTCAGTATTGCTCCTGCGGTCTGCCCATAGTGCATATTTGGTGAGTTAATATGGAAGGTATAAAGGCAAAGGATGCAGGGTAAGTGTCATGAGTTAGCACTGAATTGGCATGTTGATATAAGGAGCCTTTGGGGGTGAGTGGGGCAAGGGTTGTCATAGAGCAATGAAGGGTCCTTGAGGATGTGTTGACATGATATCTGCATGGGGAATCAGTGGAGGGGTGATAGAGTGTGAGGGGGCAGGCCTGAAGGCCTAATGTTTAAGAAAACAACTGAGGTTGGCCTTTTAAACAGTTTTGGTAGCAGCTGTGGCTGCCCCCTATCTTTGTTCAGGGGTGGCAGACCTGAATCTATCTCCCACCCGCATCCCACCTGAAGTGGATGCAGCAAGCCAGGTAATTTCCTGACTCCTGCTACCCAGCGCAGGAGCAAAAGTCCAGCCCTTCCTGTTCATTGCTAATGCTTCGAGTCAATTTGGTTCAAATTAATGCAATTGTGTCAGCTTCATTTAATTTAATATCTAGACTTATTCTCAATTTGAATAGATGGCATTTAAACTACTTTTTCCCATTAATCAAAATGCGTTTTGTTGGACATGACATATTATACAAAGGAACCCAGACATGTACAGCAATAAAATACACAAGTTTCCTTAACAGAATGATCTGCTTGGTTGATTTAGAGTGAAATAATGGCTTAAATCCGTGACACCCATTTCTAGAACTCAGTTTTTCATAATTACAAGTCCTCTTATTATGCACCCTTTTAAAAACATTTATCCGGAGCCAATTTGTTCAAGAATGTATTCCCATATCTAAATGACTGTCCTCTACACATGTTTAGCACTTGTTTGTTTTACATTTAGAAAACACTAACAGTTATGTGAAAGGTAAATGCAGCAGAATTACCCTCATTAAGGAAACAGCATCTGGCCATCTGTAGATGTCTAATGTTGACCTGTGAATAAATGAATCTTGAAAAGTGGCATTGTACTTGATAAATGTTCCAGCTTTCTCCCAACCAATTTAGCAAATTTTGCTTATTTAAGGATTGTCCCTTGTGGTAGCAGGTCATAAAATTTCATCTAACAGTCAGTGAGTATTCAGTCTGAAGCCAATCTGTTGCCATTTAAGGGGCCTATTCAGCTCGCTGTGCAAACACCAGCAGCAGTCCAGCTTTATTATGCAGTTCCATAGTATTCAAAATGCTGAGGGAGGAAGAAAGAAGATCACATTAATACATTCTAAACTTATTTTTTTTAGGAGCACAATAGGTCTTTGTTCCACTGGTATTATGAGCTGTCTGTTATTTATAACAGTGTAACTAACATTTTGCTGAGAGACACAATTGCATAAGGTCTTGTTCATAGGCTCTGGGTCTGAGAGTGATGGCAGGCAGGTCTGTGTCTGCGCTTCTCCACATAATCCCTGTGGGACTGTTGCCAAGTGGAGGCCAACCACTTATTCACAGGAAGAGAAATAATAAATTAGACTATTTTAAATTCGGTCTGGAACTGGATTCTCCATTTTGGAGACTATGTCCTCACGCCGGCATGAAAACGATGGCGTTTCACAACGGAAAAATCGTCGTGAACCGGCCATCGATTCCCTGTTCCATGGGGGGGGGGGGGGGGGGTAGCAGCCAGGCAGCGTAGAGCAGCCGGCTCTAGCTGCCGGTATGTCCTGGAGAATTTGTTCGTGGCTGTGCATGTGCACGCCGGCGGCCTGCAGCGGCAGCGGCGTGCTTCATGGCGGATGCCACTCACGGACCCGGCCCGTGAAATAGTCCCCCCCCTTTGGCCAGCAAGCGCTCCCCAGACCGCCCGACCACAGTGCCCCCAGCCCCGAATATGAGTCCACAGCCGCCACGCTGAGTTCTCGATGGGTGAGGCCACATGTGTCCCACGCTGTCGGAACTCGGCCGGTCGGCTCGGAGCATCAGGGAGCGGGCCTCAGCCAATGTACAAAGGCCGTGGATATGGCGTGCGGCTTACTCTGTGAGTACACTGCCTTTCAGGGGGTGGAGTATCGCGAAAGCGGTGCCGCCCCCGATTTCATCGCCTCGGGAATTTTCCGCCTCGTCGCTGAACGTGATTTTGATGTTGGGGATCGGAGAATCCAGCCCCTGTTCTTTTAAATAGCTCTCTCTTGCTATTTTACGGGTGGGATTCGCTATTATTTTTTGCCTCTTTATTTTGCCTCCTCACCCAAAGCTGAGGTTCCTGTTGGGGGCTTGGCCTAATGGAGTTAGTCATCCTACAGTAGCTGATGCAAGTGGCCATTTCCTCATTTGGGAGTCAAACCAGAAGGGCAAATTTTCTGTTGGCATTCGCCACGAACGAAAATAGTGACGTCAGTGAAAAATCCCGTGAGACCTCGTGAATGGGAATCCCAGCAGCGGGACCTTGTTCCCTGACTTTCCATGCCCCTTACTTTATGCAGTAATCTAATTTGAATTTATTTAAATAAATTTACTTGAGCTTAAAGGGCTTCCCTGCCATATGTTTCCCTCCAGATAATGAATTCCCCCCTCGTTGATATGACATCACGTCGGCGAGGTTTACAACAGATAATTTAAAATGTGAGACAGTCACGGGGAACCCGCCGGGGAGGCAAAGACAAGAATAAGCCCCAGGCCCATGTTTGCGTGGGTTTCACTCCCACAACCCAAAGATGTGCAGGGTAGGTGAATTGGCCATGCTAAATTGCCCCTTAATTGGAAAAAATGAATTGAGTACTCTAAATTTTAAAAAAACGAGTAGGCCCCACGGTGAAAGGGACATGCCCAGGCAGTACGCTGGCACTGCCCCAGCACATTGACACTGTCAGGGGCAGTTTCAACCTGGCAGTTCTAGTGCCAGGGGAGGTCTCTCGGGGGTGCTCCACTGGGGAGGGGTTCCCCTTATGTGCTTGGGGATTGCCCTAGTGCCTGTGTGGGGAGGGGGGTTTCCCTTATTTGTGGGCGGAGAGGAGTATTTTCTTCCCCGTAGATCAGGGAGCCTCTGTGGAGCAGGCGTCCTATCAGGTCCCGCCCTGCCAGTATGATGACATAAATCGCGCCCCACAAATTTCCTGTGCCAGCGAATCTGAAGAGAAAACTCGCCTATGAAGTTGGAGAGCTACGTGCTGATTTTCTTCCCCCAACCAGCCCTCTGTGCACAGAGTACAAAATCCCACGCAATGAATATCAGTAGGCCATTTAACCAGAGAGCGACATATTAAGCTGAGTTTTCCGGGGGCCAAAGATGAGATTTAGGAGGTGTGACCAGCACCAAAGTTGGAAAATAGCTGGTTGGGTCAGCTATCCACCTCCCAACGATCTTGCCAGAGACCCTTTGTCTTTGCCGGAGTTGATAATGAGTTTTTGGATGCTTTTAAAAACACCTTGGCTGGAAACACAGGGGGGTCTCCATTGTTTGTCAGAGGAACATACCCCAGCCATCACTGTCAGTGGCTAGCTGTACATTCTCAGTCATCTTCAAGGTTTTATCAATTTTAAAATATAAAACGCAGGTGTTTTTTAAAGTCCAATCATTCTGTTTACATCTCAATGGGTTTTTTCTCCAATATCATGACAGCGGGTCAACATAGCAGAGGTTAACTGCTCGGCAACACCGGGGAGCCAATTAGGCAATTCACGGTCCACTTGTAGAAAGTTGATGGTATTGCTGCCAGGATCTTCTACTAAGGGTGAAGTCTGGCACGTAACCGGACACAGCCTCCTTGCAGCAGGATGGGAAACTGTTATGTATCAGAGTAACACCATTGGCTGCTGCAATGTCACATGTTAAGCAATGATGTCATCAGAGCTTTTTGTGGCGTTCACCATTGTACCCTGTTCAAGCAGCATCTTGTAAATAAAACCCTAAAACTGTGTTGTACGAACTCTGATTTTTTTCTCTTTGCGGCAGCAACAAAGAACATAACTGTGGTAGTCTGTATTAGGGGTATTACGGTACCTAGGTTGGAGGTACCTGATACTGTAAGATCATTGGTGTTGGAGGTACCTGATACTGTAAGATCATTGGTGGAGCCTATCTGCTGGCTCCGCCCAGAAAGGCGAAGTATAAGAGTCTGTGTTTCCCTAGCTGCTGCATGCTGTACCTACGATGCTGGGGGAAGCATCTAGTTCAATAAAGCCTTCAATTGTCCTACAATCTCTCTTCGGGAGTTATTGATCGAGCATCAATAACAAAAGAGAAACTGGTGACGAGATCTGGGCTGTAAAAGAAATAATGGGAGAAAACAACTTTCATTGGCGATTCTGTGAGACAGAACACAGAATCATTGACGGAGATCCAGACCCATAAACCATCGAGAGCGATGTTGGGAGAAATATCGTCGCGTCCAAGGCGAAATCATCATGGTGGCAGGAAAAACTTCTCTCAGGTAAATATCAGGACATTATACAGTGTGTAGCAGGGCACCGGCGAATCATCCAGTCGATCGCAACAGTCGTTGGTGCAAGTGAAAGGTTTTCAAAACAAAAGCTATCGGACAGCTGCGAATTACTGGGGGCGTTCTTCAAACGGAGGATTTCAGTACACTTACCGTTGGAGTAGGTAAAGCTGCGGAGACCTCGCCCGTGGCTGTGGGAATGTGAACCCATGGCGTTGCCGACTCTGCAACCTAGTGCCGAGAATCGATAGTGAGTCTCAGGAACAGCTAGTCTGCCTGTGCGCTGCGAGCTTTAAACAGAGAGAAAATAAACAACAGAGTAGACAAGCTGTAGACTAAGTAACACAGAACAGAGGGTTGCAATCTAATAATGGCAGGAAGAAATGATGCAATAGACACATTTGATGATGAGGAGGAGGAGACATGGAACCCTTATGAGGAAAGGTTCCAGTCATTCCTTAAAGCCAACCAGACACCAGCAGACCTGCAAACTTTCTCAGCTCAGTTGGGAGGAAAACATTCATGTTGTTACAGATTTAGTGCACCCAGCTAAACCTGGTGACAGATCAAATGATGAGTTAATGAGTGTTTGAAAGAATATTTCTCTCCCCGTCCACTATTAATAGCTGAAAATTCTGCTTTCACCATCGAGCACAGGAGGAAGAGGAAAACATTTCAGAGTTTGTTGCATCACTGTGAAAGCTGAGAAAGTACTGTGAATTTGGCCAGACTTTGGATGATACACTTTGCAACCGATTAGTTTGTGGCCTCAGGAATAAAGTTATCCAAATGAAATTGAAGGTGCATTAACCTTAAAATCTGCTGTAGAAATCGCAACATCTATGGAACTGGTTGCGAGAAAAGCTTTGCTGATTGGAGTTGGAGCCAAAATCTATAAGATGGAATCTGTAAGAAGCAGGTCCACCAAGAACCTACCATGTCATTGCTGCAACCAAGTGGGATATCTGGCTGGAGGTTGTTGGAGCAAGGAGAACAAATGCAAAAATTGTGGCAAAGTTGGTCACATTGCCAAGGCATGTTAGTCACACCAACCTTCATCAGCACAAAAGAAGTGCACCAAGAAAAATACTGCAAAATCTACAGGGCGCGTTTACCAGTCAAGTGATCCAAGTGAAGACTCATCAAGAACCAAAGTGTCAAGTCAGTTTAAGGAACTTAAGCACGGCATTCTAGCAGTACAAGGAGACCAGCAACGGTTTTAGGACTATAAAAATTAAATGGGAACACTATTAAGATGGAAGTGGATAGGGGCGCTGCAGAATCACTGAATTGATATACCATCAGAAATTGAAGTATCTGCCAGTACAAGCATCTGATGTGGACTTGAGGACACATGCCAAAGAGGTTGTTTCGCTGAACAGCTTCTTTCATCAAGGTGACTGTGGAAGTTAACAAGCAGAAAGTGGAGTTGCCTCTTCACATTGTTCAAAGAAACTTTCCTGCATTGTTTGGGAGATCTTGTTTTTTTAAAATAAATTTAGAGTATCAAATTATTTTTTCTCCAATTAAGTCTTTCCCTTATATCGATCAAAGGACCACACAACCAGTTGGTCAGTTCAAAAGATGGTTTATTTACATACACAAGAGTTATCTCAACATGCAAACGTAATATCTACTACGAGTTAAACTACACCTATCAGCTACAATAATCTATACTTAACTTCAGGGCGACCGGCATTATGCAAATGGATAAAGACCTTTATCTAGATTTCACTTGGCTGGTTCGAAGAAAGCAGCTCTATCTCTGCTGGGCTCATCCGTCAGGTAGCGATTGTTGGTCTTGAATGTAGCTGGCTGTTCCTGTTGCAATTGGGCTGGCACAGGCCAGATCCAAAAGAGACAGAACACATGGCTACGCTCTCTTTTATCCCTCTGGAATTATGCGCTCTTTGGGGCGGTCCTTAACCTTGGACCCAATAGTTCGACAGGGCTCTGATCACTCTCTTCGATTTCGGCCAATAAAGGGGCGAGTGCCTTGGTAGCTGGGCGGGTCCTTAGCGGTCATTGACCTTGGCAGTTGTGCTTTTGTGAGTAAAGGGAGTGGCGCCGACCAGTCTGTGGCTGTACCGGTTGCTTGATTGGAGTCCTATTGTCCAGGGAAAATTGGCCATTTAAATGCAAACGAGCAGGGGTTTCGGTCAGGTCTGGTTACCTGTGTTTCAGATACACATAGGCTGTGTATCTGTCTGAGTCCTGGGTTGACCATAATTCCCATGGTCCTTTGCAGATGGCCATCTTAGATGGTTACAAGGCAATTTAGCGTGGCCAATCCACCTAACCTGCACATCTTTGGGTTGTGGGGGTGAAACCCACACAGACATGAGGAGAATGTGCAAACTCCACACGGACAGTGACCCAGGGCCGAGATTCAAACCCGGGTCCTCAGCGCCGCAGTCCCAGTGATAACTGCTGCGCCACATGCCACCCTTGGGAGATCTCGGTTAAGGAAGATTAAGCTAAACGGGGCCATCATGAGCCAACTTGTTGATTCTACAAACGATCGTCAACCACTTCTGAGGAAGTATGCAAAGGTATTTGAGGAGTCACTTGGATCCATGATTGGGGTCAAAGTAAACCTCAAGATAAAGGCAGACAGTGTGCCTATGTGTTTGAAAGTGTGTACCGTACCCAATGCTATTCGATGTAAAGTGGGAGAAGAACTTGAGAGGTTACTGAAGTTACGAGTCTTTTACCAGCGATTGGACAACCCCAATCGTCCCCGTCTAAAAGAAGGATTGTTCAGTACGAATATGCGGGGATTTGAAAACAACTATCAATCCTGTCCTATGTGCTGATCAATACCCTCTACCACTTATCAAAGTTTTTTTGCAGGCCTCTCAGGTAGCCAAAAACTTAGCAAAATGTATCCCTCCCAAGCCTATCTGCAAATAAATGGAGCTATTGGGCTGGGTTCTGCACCCTGCCGCGTGCCACATTTCTGTTTCACCCCACCGGCAGGATACTCTGCCACGCCGGCTGGTCAATGGGGTTGCGAGAGATCAATTTTGCTAAGTTTTTGGCTACCTGAGAAGGCTGCAACTGCATAATTCCAGCGTCAAGAAAGAGAAGTGTGAATTTTTTTAATTTTCTATTCACTATTTGGACACATCATCAATCATGACGGTCTTCAAAAAGAACCTAAGATGTCGGAGATCCGGGAAGCTCCACGATCGCAGAATGTGATTCAGTTAAGGTCGTTTCTTGGATTATTAAACTACTGTGGAAAATTCATACAACACTTAGCAACATGGCTGAAGCCTTTAGACACGGTGCTTTGTACCAAACAAGCTTGGCTCTGGACAAAAGATTGTGAGGATACTTAGCAATATGTCAAAGAGAATTACGGGAATCTGAGTTATACGTCCATTATAACCCAAAACTGATGCTGCAGCTTGCTTGTGACGCATCACCCTATGGGGTTGGAGCAGTTGTCTTACTTTTAATGGCGTCAGGTGAACAAAGGAACAACATAGGAACATAGGATTTAGGAGAAGTGCAATGCAACCCTTCGAGCTTGCTCTGCCATTCAATCAGATCATGGCTGATCTCTTCCTGGTCTCAAATCCACCTCCCTGCCTGTTCCCCATATCCCTTTAACCCATTTTTTAATATCAGAAATATATCTACCCCCTCTTGAAACCATTTAATGATTCAGGCTCCACCGCACTATGGGGCAGCGATTATCATTGATAGATTATTATAGAATTTACAGTGCAGAAGGAGGCCATTCGGCCCATCGAGTCCACACCGGCTCTTGGAAAGAGCACCCTACCCAAGGTCAACACCTCCACCCCATCCCCGTAACCCAGCAACCCCACCCAACACTAAGGGCAATTTTTGGACACTAAGGGCAATTTATCATGGCCAATCCACCGAACCTGCACATCTTTGGACTGTGGGAGGAAACCGGAGCACCCAGAGGAAACCCACGCTCACACGGGGAGGCTGTGCAGACTCCGCACAAGTGACCCAAGCTGGAATCGAACCTGGGACCCTGGAGCTGTGAAGCAATTGTGCTAACCACTATGCTACCGTGCTGCCCTCAACCTTTAGACTGTTAATTCCAGATATTTATTTAATTCAAATTTTACCATCTGCCATGGTGGGATTTGAACCCGGGTCCCCAGAGCATGACTCGCAGTCTTTGGTTTAGTAGTCCAGTGATAATACCACTATGTCCACAAAAACTCCACCCTCAGTGAGAAGTAGTTCCTCCTCATCTTAGTTTTACATCTACCGTCTCTCAACCTATATCTGTGACCTCTCATTCTAGATTGCCCCACAAGGGGGAACATTTGGTCTATTTTACTTTATCAATCCCTTTTAGCATTTTATATACCTCGATCAGATCCCCTCTCATTCTTCTAAACGCCAGCGAGTATAAGCCCAAACTGTTTAATCTCTCCTCATATGTCAACCTCTTCATCCCCGGAAACAATCTGGTGAACCTCCTCTGTACTGCCTCCAATGTCACCATATCCTTCCTCAAGTAAGGAGACCAAAACTGGACAGAATACTCCAGATGTGGTCTCACCAACACCCTATACAATTGCAACAACACTTCTCTACTTTTATACTCAAGTCCTTCTTTAATAAATGCTAAAATTACATTTGCCTTTGTTACCACATGCTGTACCTGCATACTGACTTTCTGTGATTCATGAAGAGCGAACAATAGCATTTGCTTCCAAGATGTTGACTAGCGCTGAACTAACTAGGCTCAACTTGAGAAAGAAGTTCTCAGCATTATTTTTGGTATTCAAAGCTTCCACCATTATTTATGTGGCCGTCAATATACTCTATTGACCAACCATCCATCGCTCTCAACAACAATTTTTGGGCTGCATAAGGGGATCCCTTTGCTCGCTGCTAGTCGATTACAATGTTAGGCATTAATTTTGTCAGCAAATGATTATGTCATCGAATATCGAGCGCAATTTCACAGCATGTCATGCTTGAGTGAGAGTGCGACGGGGCCGTTAGATTGTTGCAGAGGCCAAATGTCCCAGGAACCGATTGGTTTGCCGTCTAACCGGTCCGCTCCCATTGGCGAAATCAGGATTCCGCTGTGGGGTGATGAGAAACCAATTATTACCACTTAAATCTGATAGAGGCAGTAGATTGAAAACTGAGATGGGGAGGCACTATTTCTCGCAAAGGGTGGTGAATTTGTGGAACCCGCTGCCTCAAAGTGAGGTGGAGTCCGAATCATTAAATGGTTTCCAGAGGGAGACAGAAATATTTCTGATAAAAAACAGGTTAAAGGGATAATAATAATAATATTTATTAGTATCACACTTAGGTTTACATTAACACTACAATGAAGTTACTGATATGGGGAACATATAGGGAGGTAGGAAGTACTTGGACAGGCTAGGAGAGTGGGCAAAGAAGTGGCAGAAGGAATACAATGTGGAAAAGTGTGAGGTTATGCACTTTGGAATGAGGAATGGATTCATAGACTATTTTTTAAATGGGGAAATGCTTAGGAAATCAGAAGCGTAAAAGGACTTGGGAGTCCTTGTTCAAGATTCTCTTCAGGTTAGCATGCAGGTTCAGTCAGCAGTTAGGAAGGCAAATGCAATGTTAGCATTCATGTCAAGAGGGCGAGAATACACGAGCCCGTTTTCCCTGTTTAAACACTCACCTGCCTTCCCCTGTTCTCGCTTCTTTATAAGACCCAGTCTTCCCTTTATAATCGGAACGACGCAGCACAGTCCCACACAAACACGCTCACTGTCCAATGAGTCTTTTGCTCTTTCACAGTCTTCCCCTGTACAACTGTCATTGTTGCCGTGCCTGTCTCCTGTCCAGGCCATTGGTTCTGAAGAATTAATTTTCTTCCTCCGGGGAGTTATAGTAATGCTCCTTTTTTTGGTACATGACCCAGAGCCTAGCTGGGAACAGCATAACGAAACAAACCCCGTTCTTGTACAGGGCCAATTTCGCCTGGTTAAACCCAACCCTGCGTTTTGCTAGACCTGCCCCAGTGTCCTGATAAATTCAGATTATATGTCCTTCCCAGATACTTGCTTTTGTCGAGCGTGTCCACCGCATGATCCTCTCATGGTCCTGATATCGGTGGAGCTTTGCGATAATCGGCCCTCGCCTGCTCCCCGGCCTTAGGTTTCTGTCAGAACGACCTGTGTGCTCTGTCGAGCTCTGGGGGGTTTGAGGAAGATGTCTCTCCCAACTATGTTGCCCAGCATTTGGGCGGCGTGGTCCGTCGGATCTTTGCCCTCGATACCTTCCGGCAGGTCCACGATCCGGATATTTTGTCGTCAGCACCTGTTCTCTTGGTCCTCGACTTTCCCCCTTAAATTCCCCTGGACCACCACCAACCTTTTTATTTCTGCTTCCAGGGCGATGATTCTATCGCTCTGATCCGTCGAGGCCTTTTCCAGGTCGTGGATCATCCTCTCCGGAGTCGCTACTTTCTTCCCCAGCCCATCGATTGTCTTCTGCATGGTGGCCATCGCCTCTGCCACCACCACCCTGACCGCCACCTGGATTTCTATCCTGGTTGCCTCCTTCATGGCGGTCAGCTCCTTCATCAGGAAGCTCTTCCATTCATCTCCAGGTGGTGGGGGGGGGAGGCTGTGCTCGGGTCGATGGCTGTTCTCTCTCCCGGGTGGCACAGGCCCCTTCGCCACGTGGGTCCACTATCCCGTCCGCCTGCTGCTCGTGGCTTTTCCCACAGCTGCCCCTTTGGACCCTGGAGCTCCCATTTGCTGGCATCTTTTCTTAGTTGTCCTCCTTTTTGCTGTTGAGGGATTTTTTTCCTTCGAAATTTGGGCAAAATTCGACTAAAAGTGCCTTTTTTTAGTCCTGGTTTGGAGAAGAGCCACCCGATGTGTGTCCGCTCAGCACGTCACCATCATCGGAAGTCGTCACGGGTTCGATTCCATACACTGTACAATCAGACAATGAATGAATTTGGCATCGGCACACTGACCAATTATTGTTTGCACGTAGTGAGAGTACAGGATCTGTGCCGGATGTTTTCACCACAGGGAGTATGGACAGTGACATGCCTGACTTGAGGAATAGACCTGCTGAATTTACGGAATCTATTGCAAATGAATCATCCGCACAACCAGAGATAGTTCCTGAGTTGATTTTGCCAGCTTTAACACCGACTCGTGTACAGGAAGGCACTTCTAGTACCTCAAAGAGCCAAGTTCCTGAACATCGTGTTCTGCCAAAACGAGACAGAGAGACTGTCTAGCCAAGAGACTTTCTTCCTAATGTACATGTTAGGCCTGTTTTCGCTAGAATTTAGAAGGTTAATGGGTGATCTGACTGAAGTATTCAAGATAGTAACAGAGAAAGACAGGTTAGATAAAGATAAACTATTTCCACTGGTTGGAGATTCTAAAACTAGGGGGCATAGTCTAAAAATTAGGGCTACACCGTTCAGGAGAGATGTTAGGAAGAACTTCTTCACTGAAACATTGGTGGAGGTTTGGAGCTCACTCCCACAAACAGCTGAAGCTAGAACAGTTGTTAATTTTAAATCTCAGATAAACTTTTGTTGAGCAAAGATATTAAGGGATATGGGCCTAAAGCAGGTATATGGAGTTAGGCCATAGATCAGCCAGGATCTCATTAAATGGCAGGACAGGCTCAAGGGGCTGAATAGCCTACTCCTGTTCCTATGTTCCTATTTGTCCGTAACATAACCTAGTTATGGCATAATGTGTTAGATCTGTGTTAAAATGTTTGATTAAGTAAAAATGCTGAGGGCACTAAAGTTGTAAAGAGGGAGGGGTTTATGTATCAGTGTAACACCATTGGCTGGTGTAATGTCATGTGTTACACAATAATGTCATCAGAGCATTTTGCAGGCTTTTGTGGAGTTTGAGCAGTATCTTGTAACTAAACCCCTTGCACGATGTTATATAAACTCGATGTGTGCCACCTTTCTCTTTGTGGCTACAACAAAGAACATAACAGAGGCAATCGTGCTTTCTCTCAATCAGGCCAGCATGAATCTGCTGTGTACACTTCCAAAATGAGGGCATGACTGTTGTGGCCATGCACAATTTTTAATTTTTCACAATGTTGCATAGAGTGCCTCGATCTTGAAGCATCCTTCATGTTCTCCTACCTTCATCAACAACCCTCCACTTTCCCAGTGGAGTTTCTGGCAGGGTATCAATGTGGGCCCTCCTGTTGGGCCTCCCGCTTTTGCGATCCTCCCTTGTCATTAATTAGATGGGGCTCAGGAAGACTGCTTCGCAATTGGCCACCTCTGGGGAGATCCAACCCAACATCCTGTTCTCAACCTGCAATTGCAGTCGACGACAGAATCAGGAAGCAGCCAGGAAAATTCAGCCCATTCAATTCAAACATTTTAGCCTTGAATTTCCTCAGGGTTATTACATAGAAACATAGAAAATAGAAGCAGGAGGAGGCCATTCGGTCCTTCGAGCCTGCTCCACCATTCATTATAATCGCGGCTGGTCATCAAGTTCCATACCCTGATCCCGCCTTCCCCCATATCCCTTGATCCCTTTAGCCCCAAGAGCTATACCTAGTTCCTTCTTGAAATTACACAATGTTTTGGCCTCAACTACTTTCTGTGGTAGCGAATTCCACAGATTCGCTGCTCTCTGGGTGAAGAAATTTCTCCTCACCTCAGTCCCAAAAGGTTTACCCCTTATCCTCAAACCATGACCCCTACTTCTGGACTCCCTCACCATTGGGAACATTCTTTCTGAATCTACCCTGTCTAATCCTGTTGAATTTTACAGGTTTCTATGAAATCCCCTTTCACTCTTCTAAACTCCAATGAATATAATCAGAACCGATTTAGTCTCTCCGCATCTGACAGTCCCTCAATTGGGGGAGTTATTGGGAGTTATAGAGATGGAAATTAGGGACAGGGGACTGAATTTTCCATTCTGGAGACTAAGTGCAGTGGCAGGCAGGAAAGCTGGCATGATTGCCGTTGAATGGCAGGGCCAATTAATCTGCCCAATTTTCTGCATTTCAGCTCATTAATTATTGAAAAACGAGGAGCTGTCAATTACCAGATCACTGCATCCTGATGTTGGGGCAACTCAGGGATCAAGATCAAGATGCAGCCTCTGCATTCTTCACGTTTGAGAGCTGGCATATGGAGAGATGGTGCTATCTGGAAGTAGCTCCCTCTTGAGACGGTCAAACACTAACAATTGACATGTTTTTCGTGTTAGAGCATCTTTGTTAAACTGCTGCCATCCTGGCAAGGGTACATCCATGTGTGCAATAGCGTTTTAGCCTCTTGAAGGATGTCATGGCCACTGACATGTTTGTGCCATGGGTGAAAGGACTGTGCTATGTGTAAGTTGTTGAAGGACATGCTGTACTGGAGACCTTTTGACATTCCAGAATCCCAGGATCAGGTTTACCCGGAACTGATGCAGTCGATACGGTGTGGACGTGAGATTCAGAGGGGGATGTCAGCGACACTCCAACAGGTCCATAGCCGATTGGGGGAGTCCCAAAAGCTACGGGCGCAGGAGATGGTGCTGGCGATGCGTGGCACCAAGGCCAACATCGCTAGGGTGGTGACCGCAGCGGGGAGGCTAGTGCACAACATTGGCAGCATGAGTGGAGATGTCCAAGGCGTCGCTCAGTCAGTGACGGCCATAGCTGAGGGCCTGGCAGCATGTTCGAGTCACTGGGGGACGCATCTAGTCCCAGGTGCACTATTCTGAAGCGCTGCGGAGCATGCCCCAGTCTCAGATGGGCATTGCCGTGGCACTCCAAGGCATGTCTCGGTCGCTGGGGAATGTGCCCCAGTTTCAGGTGGGCATTGGCGGTACACACCAGAGCATGCCCCAGTCACTGAGGAGCATCGCTGAGGACACTGACATGCTGCAGATATGGGGAAGCCACAACGGCTGGCAAAGCCAGATGACGCAGGGGCATCCGGAGCTCAATCCAGCCACCCCTCCCTCCCGAGGTGACCCCCCCCCCATGGCCCGACAGGCACCGACCAGGAGGACGGTGTCCTTGGTTCCAACCGGGAGCCTCCCTATGGGGTGGGAATGGTGGGCTCCGGAGGAGAGGGGGGAATGGGTGGGGAGGTGACATGGGCCAGATGGGGGAATGGATGTAGTAGAACGGTGGGTGGGAAGTGGGGGAAGGGGTGAGATGATGGATCAAGCCACGTCATATAAGAACCGAGGGAGGATGAATTCTTCCTCGCCCTCCGGGCATGCCGGAGACTGGGCGCTGCCACCTATGCTCCATCCTCTGGCTGGTCCTGCGGGTTCTCCGCAGACCTGTCCTCCAGCCCTTCCTCGTCATCCTCTTCAGAGGTGGCCGCATGTTCCTCCACTTCCAGCACGTTGCCCCACTGCTGTACCAGTCTCTCACCAGTCTCTCGCCCTCTGGTAGGGCACCACCAGAGCGGTCGAGGCATGAGAACTATGTTCTGAGCAATCCGATGCACCGCTCATTGACAGCCCGGGTGGCCACAGGGGCCTCGTTGTATCGACACTCTGCGTCTGTCACCGCTCTCCATATTGGCGTCATTAGCCAGGATCTAAGCGGGTACCCCTCATCCCCCAAGAGCCATCCGGCCATCCTGGGATGGCCCTCAAAGAGGCCAGAGACCTCCGACTGCCCCGGGATGTAGCTGGCATGCACACTCCCTGGGAAGCGTGTACACACGTGCATGATCCCGGGATGGTGGGCATACACAAGTTGACTGTTCAGTGAATGAAACCCCTTCCTGTTGATGACGGGATCTTCCTGACGCGCTGGTGCACGAAAGTCGACATACATGCCAGGGGACATGCATACCCCCTGAACTTGGGGCACCTCAGCGATGAAGAATCCTGCTGCCCAAGCATCTTGTTGGGCTTGATCAACATCAAAGTTTATATAAGATAGCTGCCGAGGCAAACAAGGCATCTGTGACCTCACGGACGCACCTGTGGGCTGTAGCTTATGAAATGCCACACAGGTCCCCGCTCTAGCCCTGGAATGATCCTGAGGCGTAAAAGCTCAGGGCTGCGGTGACCTTGACTGCCACCAGGAGCGGTATCCTCTTCCTTCACGGGGTGCCAAGTCCGCAACGACATGGCACAGGTGCCGCACCATCCCTTTGTTGAGGCGGAGCCTCCTGCGGCACATGCTGTCCGTCATCTGCTTGAAAGACCAGCGAAGCCGTTACACCTTGGGCCACCATGGGCCTCCCCTTCTGGATCCCTCGCTGGCCTGATGGGCGACCTGATCATCAGTGTTTGAGGCGGGCCCCTGCACATGGGCTGCCGCCTCGAGCCTCTGTCGCCACTGCTGCCACTGCCTTCTCTGGCATCTGGCTGCCTGACCTGCCAGCAGCAAAGTGAGAGCAGCTTCCATGGGCTCTAAGAAATCTTCCATGCCGTGGAATATCTGTCAGGAATTGGAGAGGGCGAGAGACTGACAACCAGCATTGGCTCCTGCCTGGGACACTCCAGCCCCTCATGGCTCCCCCCCTCCACACCTCACACCTCCTGCCATCCCTCAGGGGGGACAACCAACCAGCCCTGCCCTCGCACCCATGGCCGCAGCAGGGGCCCCAGGGCAGCGGACCCCAGACCCTGTACCCCAGACACCCGTTGGTAAATTTACCTGGACCGGACGCTGGTTCCCTCACCGTTGCACTCAGCCACCCTCTGGATGCGGGGATGTCCCAGTGCTGATGCCCAGCCCCTGGGATGTTGGCTGCTGCGTCTGTGGTGTTGAGGGGCTCCTGTGTTCAGGCAACGTGTCCAGGCCTCATGATCTGATTGGGATGCTTGGCAATAACTCCTACCAGCCACATGGCACACCTACCACGGGAATCCACTCGGGAACTGTGAAGTGCTCGCTTTACAACAAATGCCAATTCCCTGTTAGAAAAATGTTCAGCTGCGCGGCCAGAGGCCAGAGGAGTTTTGGGTGGTCGGTGGGACAGATCGGCAGTAGCTGGAGTTTCCCCTGTTATGGATACACACTGTGGTGTCCTTTGTGCTACTATTACTCAGGATGGATTTCATAGTGTACACAAAGACCGCAAAAAGCTAAGTCTAATAAACACAGCTAAATTTATTACATTACTTATTATACAGTTCGCTCGCTATTCTTAAAACAAACAATATTATAACTAAACTACAATCTGCACTATACTAACACCTGTCTCAGGCACTCTATCTTAAATTGTTCCCTGCTCTGCTCCTATTCTCTATAGCTCTCTACTCTCTCCTCACACACTCTCCCAGAAGCCGAAGAGGCATTCCTTTTTATAGGTCTGCTCTCCAGCTCCATCTAGTGGTCAGTTTGAGTATTACATTAACCCTTAATGTGCTGGGCATTAATGTCAAACATATGAACCAGGGGGTGGCATAGCGGACTCGCAGGCGCTGAGACACCCACCCCCGAGCCCAAGTGCAGCACCCCCCTCCCGCCCATTGAGGCCATCCCCCACCAAGGCAGTCCCCCACGGGGAGCTCCACCTCCTCCCCAAGCACTGGGGCAGCAACCGCGGTGCCCCTGGGCTCACTGCCAGGATCAAAGATGGCTACTCACCTCTTCGGAACCCTACAGTAGCCATTCTGCCAGTTTCATGTTTTTAAAAAGGTGTACTAATCGGTGCTCACGTGTCCGTTTGCGGGGAGGTGGTTAGATCACGGGAGACTGTTAGATAGGGGGTTGCATCCATTAATGGTCAGGAGATTGGCTTTAATTGGTGATTATAGGTTTTCACCATGTCCACGGCGTATTCAGTTCTCGCCATTGGGGACAAGCCAGTTAAGTCCCAAACCGAAGTGCGCTTCCCGATTATAGCCTCTTCCGCGATCTAACGGCCACGTTGCGCTCTCGCTCAAGCATGACGCAGCTATTAAATCGCACCCTGTATGTTTTCAAGAAGGAGTTCATTCTTGGGGCTGAAGGGATCAAAGGGTGAGGGGGAAAGCAGAAATAGGTTACGAGTTGGAGGATCAGCCATGATCATATTGAATGGTTCAAAGGGCCGAATGGCCTACTCCTGCTTCAATTTTCTGTTTCTGTGTTTCTTATTGAGCCATATTTTACCATTACCTTATTTTAGTTGCTAATCTGGCATGCACCATCGTCTGTAGACTTTAATACAAAGGTTAGAAATGAATCACATTCACTCCCCCTATTTTCCAAATGAACATCTGTATTCACTCTTTACAGTCCACCAGCGGGATTTTCCGATGGTGGAATCCTTCACTTTGCTGTCAGCACCCCCACCCCCATGCGTTTCCCGACAGCTGAGAACAGGGCTGGCAGGACGGAGTATCCCACCCCTTCTGTTGTGCACAGGCTACTATTTGGTGACATCACAATCTATAATACTCAATGGAGACTTGGAAGCCTGTGCAAGTGTGGCTTTCAGCCTGGCATTCAAAATAGCTATTGATTTATTGAGAGACACCAATTTAAAAGACACAAACATCTTTTGAAGCTATGTCTGACCCCCTATTGTTGTCAGAGGCTCCCAGATATTCTGAAGACTGTGAAAAACATCTTGCAAGGTGTGCCAGTGTGGATGTTGAACTCCTCCCGTTCAGCCATTATCTGAACCATATGCATGGAAACTAGGGCGGCACAGTGGTTAGCACTGCTACCTCACAGTGCCAGGGGCCCAGGTTCGATTCTGACCTCGGGTAACTGGCTGTGTGGAGTTTGCACGCTCTCCCCATGTTTTGGTTTCCTCCCATAGTCCAAAGATATGCAGGTTAGGTGGATTGGCCATGCTGAAATGCCCCTTAGTTTGGGGTTGCACAACTAGGACGGGGGATTGGGCCTAGGTAATGTGGTCGTTCAAAGGGGCAGGTACAGACTCGATGGCCCAAATGGCCTACTTCTACGCTGTAGGGTTTCTATGATTCTATCTCTACCACATTGATGTGAGATTAGTTTATCCAAAATCATTTACTGACTCAGTCCCTGAGTTTGAGTCCTCAGGGGCGTCATTCTCCACCGGCGGGAGTCTCCGTTTTGCCGGCGCCCGGGGGTTTCCCGACGGCGTGGGGCTGCCCCACAATGGGAAACCCCATTGACCGGCCGGTGTAACGGAGCATCCCGCCGGCGGGTCGGGGCAGAAATGTGGCGGGGCGGGATGGAGAATTTTGCTCCATATTCTTCAGTTTAGAATGGTTATTCTCCCCTCTGCATGGAGATACGGCACTCTCTTACACTTCTACTCCCAGTTCTCACCTAGTGAGAATTTTTGTAGTTCTCTAATTCCTTCTGAATGGATTTCTTTATGCAATGCTTATACAGATAAGATGCCAGGAGTCAATTGGATACGGAAGGAGCATTGGATCTGTAAGTGCTGGAGTTAGTCATCAGCGTGGTTGTCCCCTTCCTCCAAGACATTCAATTCTTTGATTGGCAGAAGTACTTGTTTGGTTGTACAAATGGTGGGTTGATTGTCACTTCTGCGAGGTCAATCAGTGCCGGCTACCTGCCATCATATTGAGGTTGCCACCCTCGGCCATTCTGAATTTGCCAAGAATTGGATTTGTGGTGGATCGAGAACTAGCCTTCTACTTAAACTGTTGCTGGGAGGCATCAAGCCAGGCCTGTTAAAAATAGGACTGGATACAAATAATTGAGGGAGAAACTTTGGCAAATACCCAAGTGAAAAATGCTTTGCAATTTGAAACTTGAAAAAATGTTTACTTTCTTAAGAAGTGGTTGGTTCCAACAGAAACAGCTCCAATTGTAACTTGCACCTTTTACATACTTGTGAATAATTAAAGCAGTGCATTCCTGCTCCGAACTGGAAATTTAAAAAATATAGGAAACCAAAAGGACAGTCAAAACTTTGGACAAATTTTAAACTGGATGGATGGTAAGGTTTCAGCCCGTGTGAAGTTCGAGCTTTGCTGTCACGAAGGTGAATTTCCCTTTTATGTCCATATTAAGTGAGATGTTTTGATGTATTTTTCCTTTCCCCAAGTGTGGATCCAGAAAGGTTTGAAAATGAGAGGAAGTGCGAGGAAGATGGACACGTTGGAGCAATATTTCACATCCTCTGTGAAAATGTGCTATTTCTCTGAATATGAAGTGAGTCTCAAAGAATCTCATAGAATCTACAGTGCTGAAGGAGGCCATTCGGCCCATCGAGTCTGCAGCAGCCCTTGGAAAGAGCACCCTACCTAAGCCCTACCTTCACCCTATCCCTGTCATGATATTCAAACATACATCATAACACATACATAATGATAGACAGACCAACGGACCAATTAGCACACATAACACGACAGCCAATCACAGACAAGAGCAGACACAGTATAAGACAAGAAACACGACACTTCCTGGGCAGTCCATCTGGAGACAGCACAGGGCCAGGACCTCATAGCAAGACACTCACACATCACAACGTGCTGAGTACCAAGTCTGATGTATAAATAGTTAGATGGAATAAAACTGCGTTGTACCAATCGCAACCGTGTTGGTTCGTCTGTACCTCAGAGCACCCAACACCTCATGATACCAGGAGTGAATCGATACCTACCGGCAAATCTGCCATCCTGAGCCATGGACACCCGCAACAAACTGCAGCCGTTGCAAGTCGCTGGGAACCTGGGCACAAATTGGAAGGTCTTCAAGCAGCACATCGAACTCTTTATGCAAGCCAATGAAAAACAGGGCGCCTCGGACGAAACAAAGATTGCCATGCTCCTCACTAACGCAGGTCAGCATGCCATCGATGTATACAACTCCTTGGAGTTCGCGGAAGGCGAGAACAAAGCTAAGTATGACACGGTCCTCCTCAAGCTCGACAAGCACTTCAACGTTGAGGTCAACGAAAGCTTTGAGAGGCATGTCTTTCAGCAGCGCCTGCAAGGTAAGGATGAGCTCTTTCAGTCCTTCTTGATGTACCTCCGCATACTCGCGCAGTCCTGCGGTTACGACACCACCTCAGAGTCCATGATCCGGGACCAGATCGTTTTTGGCGTTGCCTCCAGTGGCCTACGCCAGCAGCTTCTAAAAATTAAGGGCCTGACCTTAGCATCTGCAGTTGAAGCCTGTGTCCTGCATGAGAATGCGACCAGCCGCTATGCCCAATTTCAGGCGACCGAATCGGCACGGAGGGGGTCCCACACGGTCGATTCGGCAAGCCAGGCCGCCCACGAGGCCGAACGCGTCCAGGCAATCGAGTTTCTCCCGGCCCGCGGCCCGGACGAGGGCGGCCGTTTCGCGCGCTTTTTTAGGCCTCCCGCGTTTGTGCGCGCCAAAACCTATGGCAATACTGAGGGATGTGCTGCGCAGGCGCGCCCGACGCAAGACCGAACTGCGCATGCGCAGTGGCGTAACGAACGCCATTATGTCATGACGTGCGGCAACTGTGGAGCTGCACATTTAAAAGGGCAATGTCCTGCAAAAACCCGACAATTCCTACGCTGTGGCAAGATGGGCCACTACACTGCCTACTGTCGAGCGGCTCAACCTGTTGATCTTCCACATATCCGACAACCTCGCAGGAACATGCGGACTATTCAGCCTCCACATCACGACATCCAAACCGACAACACAGGTGACCAAGACGCCTTCCGGGTTGCGGTCATTGATGCGAACCGGGTCAACACCATCAATCCGGGCGAAGAATGGAGTGCCACCCTAACAGTCAACCCAAATTCGTCGCCCACCTACTAGACTGGACTTATGACACTGTTCGCACGTCAAACTTTTGCAACCACTGTTTTATAACATGTCACTGTTTTATCGTTACAGGCCTCGTTTGATCGTTCCAAATTTCCACGTTGTTCTTCTTTTGTTATGGTACAACCTCGTTAGCATGTCACACCTGACATCGCCCCTTATATATAGTTAAGCCCCATGTACATGATGTAAATATTACGCACACACACACACCTTTAGCTGCACTCAGGACACATTTATATTTATAACCACGTAGGCACATAATCTTGTAAAAAAGGGAGGATGTCATGATATTCAAACATACATCATAACACATACATAATGATAGACAGACCAACGGACCAATTAGCACACATAACACGACAGACAATCACAGACAAGAGCAGACACAGTATAAGACAAGAAACACGACACTTCCTGGGCAGTCCACCTGGAGACAGCACAGGACCAGGACCTCATAGCAAGACACTCACACAGTCACAACGTGCTGAGTACCAAGTCTGATGTATGAATAGTTAGATGGAATAAAACTGGGTTGTACCAATCGCAACCGTGTTGGTTCGTCTGTACCTCAGAGCACCCAACACCTCAATCCCCACACCTCCATCCTATCCCTGTAACCCCACCTAACCATTTTTGGACACTGAGGGCAATTTAGCATTGCCAATCCCCCTCATTGTATATGTAACCGCGACTGACTTAAAGATGTGCACTGGATGCTATTTTTGCCTTAGGCAGAAAAACATAGGCCAAGAAATTGGTTTGCACCAGCCTGCCTATGTTAATGGTGCAGGAACAATCCCTGCAATGGAGCACGTGGGGTTGAGGCCCACCCCAGTCCTATTTACATTAGATCAGCAACTAGAGATGCTTACTGAGGTTCACTGACAAAGAACATGTGAATATGGAGCCATGTGTCAGTGGTAGGCCAGCTACTTAAACTGTTGCTGGGAGGCATCAAGCCAGGCCTGTTAAAAATAGGACTGAATACAAATAATTGAGAGAGAAACTTTGACAAATGCCCAAGTGAAAAATAAAGAGGAGGTGAGCAGATGTGGAACTGATTTAAAGAGGGTGACCAGGAGCGAAAGAGAGAGAGAGGGAAAGAGAGAGGATCTGAAGAGGATAGTGATTAGGAGGTGGGGGAGGTGTGAGTGATTGGGTAAGTGAGGTTATTGAGAGAGGAAGGTGCCCAAGAGGGGGGAATCAAATTGGCGATCTGAGATGTGGAATCAAGAGGGGAATCCATTGGAAGGAGGGTGATATGGTGAAGGAGTTCGAGGGGACAGCATCATAGTGGTTACATAAGTGGGTTAGTAATCCAGAGATCTGGCCAAATATATTGGAGATATGCCCAAGCCTGCCTCTAACCCCCCCCAACACACACACACCCTGGAAGTGGGCAGCATGGTAGCATAGTGGTTAGCACTATGGCTTCACAACGCTAGGGTGCCAGGTTTGATTCCTTGCTTGGGTCACTGTCTGCGAGGAGTCTGCATGTTCTCCCTGTGTCTGCGTGGGTTTCCTCCAGGTGCTCCGGTATCCTCCCACAAAACCCGAAAGACGTGCATTAGGTAATTTGGACATTCTGTATTCTCCCCCTGTGTACCCGAACAGGAGCTTTTCACAGTAAATTGAAGTGCTAATGTAAGCCTACTTGTGACAATAAAGATTATTATTAAGTGTGGGAGGGGAACTGGGAAATTCCAGCATATATAACCTGGAATAAAAAAGTAACTATGGAATTGTCAGCTTGTTGCAAAAATTCAACAGATTTTCTATTGTACTTTAGAGAAGGAAACCTGTCATCTTCAAACAGTGTGATCAATACATTGTGACTCTAATCTTACAACAATGTGGTTGGCGCGTAACTGCCCTCTGTAACGATCAAGCAAACTGTTCATTTGTATGAAACCACTATAAATTGCATACAAAGAATAAAACAGGATGGAATGCTTTGACCAAGCCAAGCTGACTCTGTTAAGTCCTCCTCTCTAACATCTGAAGACTGGTGCCAAAATTGGGAACATAGAACATACAGTGCAGAAGAAGGCCATTCAGCCCATCGAGTCTGCACCGACCCACTTAAGCCTTCACTTCCACCCTATCCCCGTAACCCAATAATCCCTCCTAACCTTTTTTGGACACTAAGGGTAATTGAGCATGGCCAATCCACCTAACCTGCACGTCTTTGGACTGTGGGTGGAAACTGGAGCACAGAGAGGAAACCCACGCAGACACGGGGAGAACGTGCAGACTCCGTACAGACAGTGACCCAGCGGGGAATCGAACCTGCGACCCTGGTGCTGTGAAGCCACAGTGCTAGCCACTTGTGCTACCATGCTGCCTTATAGCTGTCCTATAGGTTTGGCTAGGCCAGCAACAGCTGCTCTGGTGATATACAGAATTAGGTCTTTCAGCAATTGTTCCTCACCATCACTGGACACAATAATATACAGTCCTGTGTGTGTGGCCTTGGGAGTCTCAACATTGAATCTGCCTCAGATGAAGCCTTGAAGCACCATGTCAAACATGGGAGGGAAACCTCTAACTGGTTACCACCTACCACCCTCCCTCAGCTGATGAATCAGTCCTCCTCCATGTCTAACACCACTTGGAAGAAGCACTGAGGGAAGCATGGGCATAGAATGTACTCTGGGTGAAGGACTCCAGTGTCCATCACCAAGAATAACTTGGTAGCACCACTGCTAACCCATCTGGTTGAGTGCTGAAGGACATTTCTGCCAGATTGGGCTTGACGCAGATGGCCAAAAAACCAACACAAGAAAATAACCAACCTGACTGCATCCTCGCCAATCTTCCCGTCACAAATACATCTATCCATGGTATGAGATATCACTGTACAGTCCTTGAGGAGACCAAATCTCATCTTCACATTGTGTTTTACCTTCCAAATTTACCTTCCATGATAAGGTCAGAACTGGCAGTTCAAAACTGAACATCCACAAGACACTTTAGGCCATCAGCAGCGACAGACTTGTATTCCTCTACAATCTGTAATTTCATGGTGCAACATCCCCATCAAACTGGATGATCAACTTGTTCCAATGAGCACAGTAAGAAGTCTTACAGCACCAGGTTAAAGTCCAACAGGTTTGTTTCAAACACTAGCTTCCGGAGCACTGCTCCTTCCTCAGGTGAATGAAGAGGTACCTGAGGAAGGAGCAGCGCTCCGAAAGCTAGTGTTTGAAACAAAGCTGTTGGACTTTAACCTGGTGTTGTAAGACTTCTTACTGTGCTCACCCCAGTCCAACGCCGGCATCTCCACATCATGTTCCAATAAGGATTGTAGACATGCAGGCCAGGGGCAGCACCACACAGACCTGAAAATGCAGCACCAACCTGGTGAAGCTACAACCCAGGACTACATTCTTTTTAAACAGCAGAAGCAACATTCTAGAGACTGAGATAAGCAGTCAGAAAACCAACTGAGCCTAAAGCCTGCAACAACCCAGGGCCATTGATGCTTCTTACATACCTAACTGACAGGCACCAAACTTCCAGTGTAAAATGCGGCACTTACCCACTGTGTTGGTGCATTGACGCCCATTTTACGCCCGTAAAACAGGTTCAACATCATCAAACTGGTTTTCGAAATTGGCACATCAACGTATTCAACATTTCTTTATTGATATAAGAATTCAGCATCAGCACAGGGAATTTTATTTTCAAAGTTATCTTTAGCACGGAATTTCACGAGAAAAAATTAAATGCATTTCAAGCCAGTTTCATAAACATACCACATTAAATATGAAATTGGAAAAGGCTGGAAATACCAAGGAATGTCAAGAAGCATCAATGGAGACAGAATCAGTTAACACTTCAGGCCGATAATCTCCCAAATGTTCAGAGAAAATGGAAACAGAGGCTAACTTTTTAGATGAACACCCTTTTTCACATTCTTTTGAATCGATTAAATCTGTTCTGGGGAATCGAGAGAGAAAAAATCTACACGTATGAGTTGTGTGTGTCTTATACCAGTGCAGGGGAAAGTGTACTTGTGCATACACATTTAGAATGATCTGCAATCTTTCAAGAATCGTTTTGACTGTAACTTGCCGTGGAATCTGTGCAATGTTGCCTGACTTTTCTCAGAAATTAAGGGAATTCTAAATCAATGTTATGTTGAACTTGTGCCAGGGTTCATGTTTTTTAGACGACCCACTGGAAACACAACAGAATTACTTGCTGTATAAAGACTGGGGCGGTTGTAATGTAAGTCGTTCATGACATGTTTGGTACTTAGTGAATGTTCTGACTGAATTGTTTTTTTTTCAGTAAATAAATGCCTTTGTTAATTGAAACATCATAATGGTATTTCAGTAAGTCATGTTCTATTAATTATTTCTAATGCTACCGTACTGATGGGTTATACATCGACAACATTCTCTTCGGATAGCTATGAAATGACATGTAAAATATTCAACAAATGCCACCTTAGTCAAAAATATACAAGAGAATGTTCGATGTTTAACTGTTGAGTGCATGTAAGCCAATAATTGTATAGATGTTGTTACAGACACAAACTCAAGTAATTGGACTCAGTAACTCCAGGTTAGGAAAAGGAAATCAACAGGGTTTTTGACCACAGAATCTATAGAATCCACAGTGCAGAAGGTAGCACCGACCCTCTGAAAGAGCACCCTACCCAGGCCCACTCCCCCACCCCACGTCAGTAACTCTGCAAGCCCACCTAATCCACATATCTTTGGAACAAAGGAACAATTTATCATGGCCAATCCACCTAATCCGCACTGTTTGAACTGTGGGAGAAAACCGGAGCACCCAGAGAAAAACCCACGCAGACATGGGGAGAACATGCAAACTCCACACAGGCCGTCACCCAAAGCCGGAATCAAACCCGGGTCCCTGCCGTTGTGAGGCAGCAGTGCTAACCACTATGCTTCATGCCGCCCACTGTCCGATGAACTGAGGTGGGAAGTGCAGGTTGATAGACAAGAGGCGAGGACGGGATTCAACTTTTTCAGGATGCCCTCCAAAGTGAATTAACTTAACATGCTGTTAATACCAATAAACCAAGGCCTCAGCTTCAGCACCACCACATGCATCATCAAACAGACAAGCCATCTTTCTCTTGGCCATCAGACCCAACTGCATCCATGAAAAAGCCATGAAAATGCAATCTAACCCTTGTCCAGGCCCAGAACAGAACCAATATCGATCATATAGCCAAAAATAATGAAGAGAAGACCAACAGCAACAAGTCCAAGTTATTCTCAGATCCAGCGTCATCCACAGAAGAGGAGGAAGAGGGAAAAGCCCAGATCTGACCCTCCTGATAGTAAGACTTCAGGACTCAGTACAGGTCCTGTTTCATCTCAGGATTCATGGAGGGACCATAACCCAAAGGGGAATAGATCACTAAACCGACAAGCAGAGAACATGTCTCCAAGGGAAGCGACAGGATAACAGCGAAACCCAAAACTTGAGCAAGGATAATCACTCCGAGCCAAGTCAAACGGTGGGCCTCACCCCCGAGAGAAATGGGGCCAGCAAGACACCCATCGAAAGGACCCACTGGGAAGGAGGGCTGACCCACCACTGCTGAGCACCAGGCAACCCTGGACCAACCAGGGCCGCCTAGGAGAAAAGCCAACACCACTGTAAAATGGACGTTCAAAGCAGACCCACTCCAAAACAGTTTGAAAATCGAAACTGAGCCAGCCTCACCATGGCCAGGATTAAACTTCACCCCAGGGTTTCAAACCTAGCCCCACCAGACAACCCCATTCCCAAAGGTACCCACAGAGGAGGGCAATCCGTCCCCCGGGGACAACAAGATACCAACCACAGTGCCTAGCCCAGCATTGGCTTATGTCCCCAGGACTTCTCATACAACCCAAACCCCAAATCTATAGCTCGCCGAGCCTGCATCTATCGAACGCCATCTAGGGCCAGGCACCACTCCCACTCACACAAGCAGAGAAAGGTTAACACTCCAACCCTATCCAGGAGGGAACCCAAATCTAGAGGAAGAAGAAACATCAAGGCACCCATCAATTGGGTGTCCTGGGAGGAAGAGCCGGTCCTCCTCCCCTAATCCCCAAGAGCCCCCATTCCACCAGGCCAGAGCAGAACCTGAACCAGCACCATACTCACCCAGACGAGAGAAGAAACAAGAAACCCCCAGGGAGGGGACACCCAGACCAATTTGCAGAACCCACCACCATACAACAGACGCCCAAGGCCACCCTCACCCCTCATCCTCATCCACACACCCATTCCACTTCAGTCAGCTCTAATAACAGACAAGACCGGACCGATACGGCCACCTCCAAACCCTCACCACGAGCATCAGGAAAGGGACAATACAGGACCAGTGATAAGCAGGCCATACTGACCCCCGGACTTGAAGACAAGATACATTGTGCTCCATCGAATATAAACCGCCCAGTCTCCAAATCGAGATGACCGAAATGTGGCAGCCAACCATCAAACCCATTTGGGAACTCTTCCACCACCTCTTACCGGGGAGCAGGCTCAGTGGTGTGCCCCTCTTGGTCCCCCTCTCCTTCTCCTGAATCCGCCAGGATGACGACAAGCCATGTAACAGGATCTCCACAGAATTGGACAGGCCTCCACCAGATAAAGTACTCTCTCAAGTACTAGAACCTCCTCGTGTGTCTCCGACACCTTCATAAAAGAAACCCGCCATTCTTGGAAGTCAGCCCCGACGACCTGCACCTCAGAGCCGAGACTTTCAGCCTGGACATCGCCGTTGGCAGCCATCTTCCAATGCACACATTACCGGCAAAGCGAGAGCCCGCTCAATAGCAACTGCGCCACTTAAATCAGGACCTCACCCAGCCCACTCCAGCGCCATGGATAAACGAGGATTTTAGCATTTTATCACAGCTCTTTCAGTCAACTCACAAACATGGCAGCGCACAGACCTGCTCCTTGCTTTGAGAATGCTGATCTCACAAGGCTTCTCGATGCTGTGGATAGAGCCAGGGCACCCTGTACCCCCGAGGGGATCGTGGAACCAATAGCAGGATCAGACTCAGCGGCTGTCAGTGCGAGCAGCATGACCAGGAGGACTGACGTCCAATGTAAGAAGAAGACAAATGGCCTCCACCGAGCTGCAGGAGTAAGTTACCACCTCCTTCCTGACATCAGTTCCCCTGCCACCCCTCAAATTCGTAACTCCCCCCCCCCACCCCCACCCCACAATCCACTGACTGACATCTCACACTCCCCACATGAGAACTTCATGCTTGTTCGTCAGAACCCACTGGCATCCACCAGCACACCGCTTCTTGTCCTGGCACGGTGCCCACACATTCCGCATACTATAGATCCCCCCTGACCCATCAAGCACGTGATTCAAATAGCCCTCGCTTTGGCCCCGTCGGGGAAGATAGCCCATAATAAAGAGTAAAGGCCGAGATGGGAGGCGGAATCCTGGAGATTCGAGTCCCCAAAACCAATGAAGAACAGGCCCTGGAAATCCCGGGGTTGCCCGAGGAGAGAGCAGTCACCAACAGCAAGGTTGGCCTGTGTAAAAAAGGTGAGGATCCAATGTCCCTTCACCCGGATCACCTGTATCAAGTGAGTTGTTGATGTCAGACTAAATGATCCTTCCATCTCACTAACCACATGCCCATTCTCTCGCAGGATCTCCATTGGATGGGGCCGGGCCATCCGGAGTCCCGTCCCCCCGGTCAACAAGAAAATACCTAGGAGGAGAGCTCCGAGGATACCACCATCGCTACATCACAGCTGCCACCCCCACCTTCCACCTGCGGAGAGGCACACGCCTCGGTGGGCAGCGTTAGTGGATAGGCCTCTGGGGCACAATCTGGTGAGCACGACACAGTTGCTGATGCACATCAGGTGGAGGCAGGAACATCCCAAGGGAGACAGCAGTCAGGTCTGCTGGATCCCAGGTATCAGCTGGGTCCCAGCCAGATGCCGAACCTCTGACAAGGTTCTCCCAGAGCTGATGCAGATGATAGGTCACAGCTGTGACATTCAGGAGGGGGTGTCAGTGACATTCCAGTGACTGCAAGGCCATTTGAAGAAGTCCCAAAGGCTGCAGACACAGGAGATAGTGCTGACAGTACATGGCACCGAGGCCAACACTGCTAGGGTGGCAACCACACTGAAAGCCTGAAGTCAGCTTCTTTTATTTTCTTTTTTTTTTAATTTAGAGCACCCAATTGATTTTTTCCAATTAAGGGGCAATTTAGCATGTTCAATCCACCTACCCTGCACATCTTTGGGTTGTGGGGGCGAAACCCACGCAAACACGGGGAGAATGTGCAAATTCCACACGGACAGTGACCCAGAGCCGGGTTCGAACCTGGGACCTCAGCGCCGTGAGGTGGCAGTGCTAACCACTGTGCCACCATGCTGCCCTCTGAAGTCAGCTTCTTGAGTGTGGCCAAGGCACGGTTCAGTTTGTGACGACCATGGCTGAGGGCCTCGACATCATGTCGCAGTCACTGAGGGACATGTACTAGATCCAGGTGGACATTGCTGAGGCACTGCAGAGCGTGGCCCAGTCACTGAGGAGCATCGCTGAGGGTATCGACACCATGATGCAGATAATGGGGAGTCTCCAGGACTGGCAGTGCCATGTAACTCAGAGGCCTATGGAGCTCACTCCATCTGCCCCTCCATCCCATGGAATCCCCCAGGGCACTATGGGCATCTCCAGGGAGGAGGGAGCCAACCCAAATTCCCGCCTCCAGATACTGGCACATCTCAAGGGGTCCCCAGGCTCCAGGTCCTCCAGAGGACATCCACCAAGGGCATTAACGGCTAAAGGGCGCGGAAGGCAACCTCCACCTCGTATGTACATCCCGGGAACACACCGAGCACTGGACCATGGAAGAACAAGATGATTGAGAAGCACTGAGTGAGCACTGTTGAGATCACTACCTGTAGCTGGGGGGAATGGAAATCTGTCACAGTCAAATGTTCACTATTAAAACATGTCACACCTCATATATGTGAAGCCTCTATCACATTAATCTTCACAGTGGGCCTGCCCGCACCCCCGTCCCCTGGTGCTCTCCGCTCCTCCCACCCCCAGTAACAGTTGTCCAAGAACAAAAGCCCCTGATGCAGACCCCGTTCAGAGGATGCGTGTGATGCGCTGTCAGCACAAAGACAGGAGTCAGACTTTTAGCAGAAACTGAGGAGTACCAGAACTTTCCTCACAGCGAGTGATCATCACTCTCCTGCCTTGTATAGTGACCCGCTGACAGTGTCGACGCAGGCCCATCACCCTGGGGTGATGTTACACAGACCCTTGGGGGGGGCAGGGAACAGCGTTGTCAGGAAGAGGATGGTGTGATGGGGGGGGGGGGGGCGGGGAGTGAGGAATGGTGGTAAGAGGGAGGGAATTTGAGGGAGAAGGAGATGGGGAAAAAGGGAAAAGGGAGAGGGAGGGCAGGGAGATTGGGTGAGGGGAATGGGGTCAAAGGGCAGGTACTGGTGGGGAGGGAAGGGGGAATGGGGGTGCAGAAAATGGGGAAGAGGGATGGAAATGGGGGAGGGGTCAATGTGAGGGAGGGAAATGGGGGGGGGGGGCATGGTGTTGAGCTGATTGACACAGCCTCTTCCTAAGAGAATTTGGAGACAATGAGGGCCTCCCTAGTGCTCCTACCATGTTGCCCCCTTGCCGCTGCCTGTCCTCCAGCTCCTCCTCGAGTTCATCCCTCAGCCCCTCCTGCACCTCCTCATCCTCCTCCTCAGACGAAGCTGCCTACTGCTCCTCCTCCTCCTCCAGCATGTCACCCCACTGCTGTGCTAGACTGTGGAGGTTACAGCAGATCACCACAAAGCAGGCGACCCTCTTAGGGCAGGGCACCGGCAGAGCGGCCCAGGAATTGAAGCCACATTTTGAGCAGCCCAATGCCCTGCTCAATGACAGATCGAGTGGCAAAGTGGGTCTCATTGTATCAGCTCTCCGCCTCAGTCTCAGGCCTCCGCACCAGCGTCATCAGCCATGACCGCAGCGAGTATCCCTTGCCCCCACCAAGCCAACCCGTCATCCTGGGGTGGTCCTCGAAGACACTGGGGACCTCCAAGTGCCCCATGCTGCAGCTGTCATGCATGCTCATAGGGTGCCGCCTCCAGTTTGCATTGTTGCCGCTGCCTTCTACGGCACTACCCGCACTTTTCTTTTGTTCATCCATGGGATGTGGGCATCGCAGGCCATGCCACCATTTATTGCTCATCTCTAATTGCCCTTGAGGGGGCAGATAAGGCATCTTAATGACCTTGGGAGAAAGTTAGAGAAAAAGCCTCCTCTAAGCCAGAGGAGTATTCCATACACTTTAAATTAACAATGAAACATCAAAAATAAGCATGCTCCAATCAGAAAATAACAGATCAGCCCATTTTGGTTGTTCTCCTATCTGATCGCTCATGGGGATGATATTTGGCAACAGGTCGAACCAAAAGTCAATGTGAATTTCTAAGAAAGAGGCCTTTTATCAGTGTTCAGCAAGAAAGGATTTAGCCTATAATAAATAGTGATGTACTGTGTTAGAAACAGATGAGAACAGTCCTATTAAGAGAAGAATAACATGGAAGATAGGGTAATTTCTGGCAATGGTGGAACCCAGGCCACCATTCATCTGAAGGAAAAACATTCTCTCTACACATTTATTGAACGAATTTCGCCTCTTTTGTTCACTTGAGTCTTGACATGATCCAAACCCTATCGGAACAACTAATGTCACTATTCAGCAAATTTTGCAGTTAAATACATTTGTCTAAGTGGACACTATCCATTTTTAAGCTCAGAATAAATGTATCAAATGCCTATTTATGAACATCAGACAAATCTTAGCAAAACACGACTAATGAAAATGTTGGGAAAAATAATTTTGCAGACCTTCAAAAGATTAATCAAGAGTGACCTTGGGAGAATTTTTTAAAATTCCAGCAAAATGTTTTCATAATATATACCCAAAAAAGGACAACTAGCAACGCTCAAATCTTCCAAATTCAGCAGCAAACATCAGTCAGAAAGAAAAATGTTTTTTGCAGGAGTTGCCCCCTTTTTTTTCTCCTGAGACCAGGGGTCACGATGTGATATTTTCTACAGATGCAAATAATCCTTTGGTAGTTCAACCAAGTGTCAGCCTGGAAATTCAACTTCACCAGGCTATTGGACAGTGCAAACCAGCTTAATTTTGCCCACTCTGGTCTATTTCCCATTCAGCCCCCACACTTCATCGCCTTCCCACGGCACCTGTAATAACCCTCATGAGAACCACAGGGACGACCTAATTCATCTCCCTGTGGGGCTAGTGGATTACGAGCTCCCCCCACTGAGAGGTGGAGGCCTAACTGCTGGGGCTCGTGAACCAGGTACTTAAAAGCCGGCTAGGATTGGAATCAGCAGGATCAATAGTCCTGGCTGGAATTTATGTGCTGTATGCCGTGTTACGGCCTTTCCCTTTGTTTCACTAAATAAACCTTTGTTGTAAAAGATTCTCGGGACCCCTGAGGATATTATACTGGCGATGAGAAAAACAAAACTACAAGCTGCGATTATGGACGCCCGCACCACGTTTGAATTCCTCCGCACAACAGCAAGGTCAGAGCAAGTTTAAAAATGCCACTGTTTGGGAGACTTGAGGCTTTTAACGCCGGCGTAGAGGATTGGGCCCAGTATGCTGAACAGTTGCGGTATTGTTTTCAAGAAAATGCAATTACAGGAGACAGCTGACAAAAGCTAATACTCCTGACTGCCGTGCGATCAAAAGCCTTAACCGACCTAACCGACAGCCTCCAATTCAAAGACCTTTGAGGAGCTGATACCACTTGTGGCAGACCATTATGACCTCAAACCGTCGGTGATACTACAAAGGTACAGGTTCAACACGGCTGGACGAACCCCGGAGGAGTCGGCCACAAAATCCCAAGCTGGTCGAGCATTGCAACTATGGGCCACCCCGTCCAGAGGTGCTTCAAGACCGCCTCATGTGTGAAATAAACAACATGGCGACCCAACATACGTCGTTGGCAGAACCTGCTTTGGACTTAAAAAGGCCAGAGAATTATCCCTCTCACGTGAAAACACGGAAAAGGGAGTTCAGTAACTGCAGGGCTCTGTGGATATGGAGGTGAATAGCATTCACTCCCATTCCAGCAAATAATGCTCGCCATCATCCATGAGCCAAGGAGCAATACTCCCCAAGGGCCAGGATGCTGATCGGCACGTGATGGAGGATTCTGGGTCAAACATGGAGACAGAAGCATCCATAGTCTCAGACGATAACTTGGCCGGGGAGAGACTGCCGACAGGACGCCCCAGACAATTGGCATGGAAGCTAAAGCTCCCCCTCGTATTATACACCCCCCGACCCAGCCCCCCAACCGCTGGAATCACAGCCTCGAGCAAAGTGGCGAAAGAGAGCTCCTCCACCTTCATCGATTGAGGGATGTACAGACTTCGGAGTGGGGGGGGGGATGTAATGACGTGGCCTATGGGGACGACCCAATTTATCTCCCCATGGGGCTAGTGGAATACGAGCTCTCCCATTGAGAGGTGGAGGCCTAGCAGCTGGGGCTCGTAGGACTGATGAGCTGTATGCCGCGTTGCAGCCTTTACGTTTGTTTGACTAAATATACCTTTGTTGTTGAACCTTCTCAGGACTCCTGAGGATATTATACACTTTCCCAGGCAATTGCAGGAGGTGTAACACCTGGCCCTTCACCTCTTCCCTCCTCATTGTCCAATTGAGCCTCAAACATTCCTTCCAGGTGTAGCACTTCTTCTATGATAGTACACTGTATTCACTGTTCACTGTGCAGTCTCCTATATACTGGGAAGACCAAACTCACACTGACCCACATTGTGGAACACCTTTGCTCAGTGCACAAACATGACCCTGACCTTTTTGTTGCTTGCCATTTAAATTCACTGCCATGCTTACATTTCTGTCCATGGCCTGCTATGATGTTCCAGTGAAGCCCAATGCAAGCTGGAGGAGCTGCACCTCATCTTTTGGTTCGGCACTTTATAGTCTCTGGACTCAACTCTGCGTTCAAGAAGTTCAAATCATGAACTCTGCCCTTCATTTTGATTTTTTTTGTGACTAGTGCTATTCTCATGTTTTTGCTTTCAGATGGTGCTGACCTTTATTCTGCTATTAACTCCTCCTCTGGACCTATGCTTTATTTCTTTAATACTATCATTACTGCTCCCTTTGCCTTTCGGTCCATGACATCTTTGTTATTTAATCTCCTCCACTCTCTAACCTTTCCCTGATCTTCTCTTTTGCTCCACCAGCCCTTCCCCCTCCCCGCCCTTTCAACAGTATGCAACCGATCACATCCCTACCTCTCTTCAGTTCGCAAAAAGTCATATTGAACTTGAAGCATTAACTCTGTTGCTTTCTCCACCGATGCTAACAGACTTGCTGAATTTGTCCAAAACTTTGTTTTTATTTCAGATCTCTAGCATCCATAGCTTTGCTTTTAATCTTGTCTTCAATCAGTGTCCAGCCAGAGTCACTAGGTAGTCATTGGGCTCAAAAAATTGGAGCCCTCCTTGGGGCTGCAGTAGAATGCTTAAGTTGAAGCCTGGTGACTGAGGGAGTTTGATGATGAAGAAATGAGGCGATCCTTTCAATTTCTACCTTTCCTCAGAAAGGCGGGCGGTAGCCTTGGTAAGTAGAACCTTGAAATTGTTGGGGCCGAGTCCTTGAACATTTTCAAGGCTGAGACCGATAAGCATTTACCTCAGGGAATGGAGACAGCTGGACCTGCGAAGGACACCCTGTACTGCGGCAGCAGGATAAGTTTAAAAATAAATCGAGGAGTGACATCAGTAAAACGTTAAGTTCATTGGTTGATGAGAAGCTGCTGTTAGGGATTGTGCTTCAATAGCTCAAACTAGAAAACAGGTATCATGATAAAGAAGCAACTCCTTGAATTTCAGTCAGGAGCACCCGCAACAGGGAAATAAAGTAGAATCAAGTTAAGGTGAAATAGGGTAATAAAGTAAACAAAATAAGATAAAGTTAGGGAGCAGAGATGGGAGGATAAAGGAGCGACAGAGAGAGTAAGACTGAGAATGGAGTGCTAGTTTGAATCTCCTGAAGTGATGTCAGGATTCAAAAGTGATACGGAGCAAATGGAAGTGGCTGATTGGGTGAGTACAGTTGGCTAAATATTTACTACTTTTATCGCTAATAGTTTTTAAGGTTTTATTTTGTGGTTCATCATTTGTAAGGGCTATAAGGGAGCAGGGAAGAAGGGCCCTAGAGTAATTGGTATTTTTTGATATTAAGCATCTTCCAAAAGGTTTCATTTAATTTCAAGAGGTAAGTCATGGAATGAGATCTCAAAGCCATGATGTGCTCTTCCTGCTTTATGTGAGAAGCCAAGAACTTTTCCAGTGCCCAGGGTCAACATGTGTGCACAAAGTGTCTCTAGCTACGGCTCCTAGAATCCCAGGTTTCGGAGCTGGAGCGGTGGCTGGGGACACTGTGGAGCATCCATGAGTCAGAGAGTATCATGGATAGCACGTGTAGAGAAGTGGCCACACTGCAGGTTACGAGTCCACAGGCAGGAAGGGAATGGGTTAGCACCAGGCAGAGCGAGAGTGATAGGCAGGCGGTGCAGGAATCTCCTGTGGCTATTCCCCTGCAAAACAGATATAGCGCTTTGGATACTGTTGAGGGGAATGGTCTCTCAGGGGAAAGCAACAACAGCCAAATTCATTGGCTCTGCTGCACTGGGAGGAGTAAAAAGTGTGGGAATGCAAAAAGGAAAAGGCGGTGGAGTTGTATTGCTGGTTGAAGAGGAAATTAACATAATAATGAGGAAGGATATTAGCTCCAGCAATGTGTATGGGTAGAGTTGAGGAACACTAAGGGGCAAAAAACTTTAGTCGGGGTTATATACAGGCCCCCAAACTGTAGTGGTGTTGTTGAGAATGGCATCACACAGGAAATTAGAGAAGCATGCAATAAAGGAACATCTGTAATTATGGGTGACTATAATCTGCATATGTATTGGGCAAATCAAATTAGTAAAAATACCATTGAGGAGGAAGGCCTCCATACGGAATGGTTTGCTGGACCAATACATGGAGGAATCAACTAGAGAACAGGCCAACCTAGACCGGGTATCATTTAATGAGAAAGGAATAATTGTGTGAAGCCCCTTGGGAATGAGCGACCATAATGTGATAGAATTTTTCATCAAGCTGGAGAGCGATGTAATTGATTCTGAGACGAGAGTCCTGAATCCTGATAAAGGAATCTTGTGAAAGGCGAGTTGGCTACTATGGATTGGGAAACGTTACTGAAAGGGATGATGGTGGATAGGCAATGGCAAACATTCAAAGAGCGCATGGGTGAACTGCAACAATCCTGTCTGGCACAAAAATAAAAATGGGAAAGGTGGAAAAACCATGGCTTACATCAGAAATTAGAGACAATATTAGATCCAAGGCAGAGGCACACAACTTGGCAGAAAAAATCAATAAAGCTGAGGATTGAGAGCACTTTAGAATTCAGCAAAGGAAGACCAAGGGATTGATTAAGGAGGGGAAAACAGAGTACGAGAATAAACTTGGGGGAACATAAAAACTGACTGTAAAGGTTTCTATAGGTATGTGAAGAGAGAAACGGCTGACCTACTAAACACACACTTTGGTTGTGTCTTCATTAAGGAGGACACAAATCAGATATCAGAAATGTAGGGGAGCACAGAGTTTAATGAGAGGGAGGAACTGAAAGAAATTAGTAGGGAAATGATATTCCCGATGGTGGAAGAGTCCAGAACCAGGGGTCACAGTCTGAGGATACGGGATAGAACATTTAGGACCAAGAAGAGGTGAAATTTCTTCACCCAGAGAGTGGTGAACTTGTGGAATTCGCTACCACAGGAAGTCATTGAGGCCAAAACAGTATGTTTTCAAGAAGGGGTTTGATATAGCACTTGGGGCGAAAGGATATGGGGGAAAGGCAGGAATAGGCTATTGAGTTGGCTGATCAGCCATAATCATAATGATGACGGAGCAGGTTCAAAGGGCTGAATGGCCTCCTCCGGCTCCTATTCTCTATGTTTCTATGTTTCTGTGACTCCTGGCTGACTTTTCCTCTTACTTAGATCATGGGTGCTGGGGCTAGTTTTGGTATCACTATTTTAGCCTTGGCTAAAATCAAATAATCTGCAGATCCGAGATCAACTCTGGATCTAATCTGCCTGAATCCTTGTATATAGAAGTAAATCAATTATTGCCATTTTCTGGAATATAATAATGTCATTGAAAATCTCTGAGGGATAAGAGACTTTAAATATTTGTTTCCTGTGGGCTTCTTAGGATTATTTGACTTTGTCCCTGTGATGATGATTATTGCTAGAGCAGCAATTAAAGAAAAAATTGTGATAACTAATGGTTAGCAAAAATGTGAAGTTATTCCTGGGGAATCTGGGAAGCTGGAAGCACTTAACTGAAAGAACCAATAATTTGCTCAAGGAGCCCACATCTGGTTCGTCTGCATTCAAATGGGGTTAATAGTCTGACAGAATGCAGCCTTTAAACTGAATCAGTGGTAGAAGTGGGTTTATGTACACCAGAAATCTCAAATACAGGAAATGCATTTGTTATGATAGCATAACCATTTGGACTGGCTAACAACCAGTAAAAACAGACTTAAAAGGAATTGTTTAATATTTTGAACAAAATATAAATTAAAGTTAAAAAATATACACACATGGCCATTTGAACCGTGTTTTTAATCACTTTATGCTGCATTATTTAACATGATTAAAAACAACAAACTTGAGGGTAATTTTTACACGGCTCAGCTATGAAATTTTAAACCATTTCTAATGCAAAGGTAATGGGAAATTGCTTCAGGATTATCAGAAAGGTCGGAGCCACATACAGTCAAGCATTAAATCTCAATTGACGAGGCTTTCCCTCTATCACTGTTTCTTTTATGTATCCTTCCAGTTGATCTTGCTTGACCACTTAAATCTCTCAAGGTTGCTTTATATTACAAAGGAAGATTTTGCACAGATGTTGGGTACTGGATATAATTACTGAACACATCTTCGTGGGAGTGGTGCTGCATATACAGTTAGAACACTTCATTATAGATATATTATTAAACTCTCCGCTATGAAAATTAATTTTCAAAATATGTCCTTAACCCAGCTTTTATCTGACTGGAATATTATGGGGTAGCTGTGGAAACCAATAACAAAAAGTGAAATTGGGGTGTGATTCAGCGGAAAATCTTTATAGCGTCACTTTGGGCGAATTTGCGGGGTGTTTTCCATCGTCCGCATTGGCAAGACCGCGGCTTGTATTCAACCGCACGTAGTCCCAAAAATGAGCCCCAAGTGAGTCTCAACATGCCTGGCTCCCTCGCTGTTTGGTTCACCTGACTCACGCTTCAGCTACTTGCCGGTAACAAGGGGCGGAGCTGCTTTAAAGCAGTCCCTCACCACTCACTGCCAGTCAACAAATGAAGATGGCAGTGCGCAGGCCTGCTCCTTGCTTTGGGGATGCCAACCTGGCAAGGCTTCTCAACGCCATTGATGAGAACAGGGCACCCTGTTTCCCTGAGGGGGTCGGAGAACCACCAGCAGGGTCAGCAATAGTGCCTGGGAGGCAGTGGGAGCTACAGTTAGTGCGGGCAGCATGGCCAGGAGGACCACCATCCAATGTTGGAAGAAGACAACCCACCTCCAACGAGCTGCAAGAGTAAATTACCACCTCTCTCCTGGCATCAGTTCCACCCCCCCCCCCCCCCCCCAAACCCCCCTCCGCACTCCAATGGACTGGCTGGCACCTCGCACCTTCCCAACATCCAATCTTCAAGCGTGTTCCTCAGAACCCGCTAGCACCATCAGCACAACCAGTTCATGTCTAGGAGCTCTGCCCACACCTGCCACCTGCTGCAGAACCCCCAACCAATCAAGTGTGCAGCTCACAATGTTCTCTCTTTGTCTACGCAGAAGAAGATAGCCCATAATAAGAGGGAAAGGGTGAAGATGAGGGGGGGGGAATCCCAATGATAAATTATTAATTTATTGATTCATTGATTTTTTTGGTGTCTTTAAGGGTTGATTAAGTGCATAGTTCATAAGGCCTTGCCTGTGGGTAGTCATTGTTTTAGATAATGAATAATCTATTGCCATGTCTGCGGAAATTCAGACATTGTTTCATAAAATGTTGCCTGAATGTTTCATGTAATGAATAGACCATTGTATTCCAATACATTTAATAATGTAAGTGTATCAAATACTTAGCAACAGCAAGGTTAATGCAAGGACCGTATCTTCGTAAGACTGGCGCATGTGGCTGCTGCACAGACACTGAATTAATTTGATGGACATTAGTAGACATTAAGTAATGACCAATGTTTGATTAATAAATAATTTTTTAAATGACAGACATTTATTCGAATAAATCAGGAGGTCTAAGCTGAGAATTAGAAATTAATGAGAGTGAATGAGGGATTACACCATCAATAAGAATTTCTTTAAGAATAAGACTTTGTGATTAAGGTTTTCTCAGAGCTGATGATAGGCCAGAGCCTTGAGCTTCAGGAAGGGGTGTCAACAACATTTCAGCGACTACAAGGCTGGCACAGGAGATGATGCCAATAATGCGTGGCACCCAGGCCAAATCTGTGAGGGTGGCGACCACAGTGGAAAACCTGGAGCATGACGTCCGTGCCTTGAGTGGTGATGCCCAAGACACAGCTCAGTCTGTGATGACCATGGCTGAGGGTCTCAACATCATGTCCCAGCTGAGGGACATGTCCCAGGTGCAGGTAGACATTGCCGAGGCACTGCAGAGCACGGCCCAGTCACTGAGGGTCATTTCTGAGGAAGCCAACACTGTGATGCAGACAATGGAGAGCCTCCAGGATTGGCAATGCAAGATGACACAGAGGCAGCTGGAGTTCACTCCAGCAGGAGCCCAACCTGGGGCCTGCCATCAAGGGGACAACAGTGGCCTCCAGTTCTACATATCCCCTTCCCCCCCCCTGATACTGGTGCATCTCAAGGGCAGCGGACAAAACAGTGTGTCACGACCATGCCTATAACACCGGTAAGTCAGCCGGGCACTCCAGCTCCAGTTCTACGCATGGAAAGCAGCAGGCTGCCTCCACCTCTCATGTGCATCCTATGGACACACCTAGACGTAGCACTAAACCACAGATTATCGAAAAGAGTGAGGAGTACTGAGTGGGCACTGATGATGTTACTATCTGTAGCTAGGGGGAATGGAAACCTGTCACAGTAAAATGTTCATCATCAAAACATGTCACAACTAATACATGTGAAGCCTCTGTCACGTTAATTCTATCTACAGATGTCAGAGCCACAGTGCCGGAGAAGACTGCACCTATCGCGGGGGACAGTGGACCAGATTGCCATTACTATAAGAGCTGGCACCACATAGGCTGGGTGGACACCCAATGCCCATGGCCCTTGAAGTCAATGCCGCTCTGAACCTCTGTGCGAGTGTCTCATTTCAGGGTAGCACCAGTGATCTGGATGGCATCACCCAGTCAGCTACACACAGATGAAGTAGGGAGGTTACAGATGCCGTCTATACGAGGACCCACATATACATTAACTTGGACTGGGACCAAGAGAGCCACGATGCCAGGGTCATGGGTTTCACCTGTCTAGTAGGCGTGCCCCAGGTGTAAGATGTGATAGACTGCACCCACATGGCCCTGTGGTCTCCATGGCATCATGCGGCACCATTTATGAACCTCAAGGAATTCCATTCCATCAATGTGCAGATCACATGTGACCACACAATGTGAATCTTGCAGGTGTGTGCCCATTTATCAGGGACCGTCCAGGATAATTACATCTTGGGGCATTCGCAGGTCCCAGACGTGTTTGGCAGAGAGCAGCGTCTGGAGGTCTGGCTCCTCGGGCACAAGGGGTACCCAAAAAGAAGGTGGCTGATGACGCCAGTGAGGAGGGCACAAATTGAGGTGGAGACTTGCTACAATGAGGTGCATGCTTCAATACGCGTGCTGGTGGAGCAGGCGATTGGACAGTTACATATGTGCTTCCGGTGCGTAGACCGGTCGGGGGGGTTCCTGCCAATACAGCTCGCTGAAGGTGTCCCACATTATTGTGCTCTGCTGTACTTTCCACAACTTGGTGTTGCAGAAGGCAGACCACTTAGACCCAGAGAAGATGGAGGAGCACCACATCTCCTCAGATGAGGAGGATGTCATTGAGAGGGGAAACTCAGGGAGGAGGAGGAGGAAGGACCTCGGCCCATGACCAAAACCTGCTTGGGCCATTGGGCTAAGGATACCCTCATAGCCTCTAGGTTTAGGGACAAGCAGGACTAAGGGTGAGGATAACTCCAACCGTGGGGCTGATATCTTAGCATGAGTGTGGTGCCAGCAGCAGGTTTCCGTGATGGTGCCCAATTCAATGGGCTTGGTGCTAAAACCATTGGCTAGCCTCGGCAGGAGAATGCTGATGACTTGCATTCAAGACAGAGTGATGCTCCTCTATTCCTGAGCGATATGTCAGACTGCTGCCTGACAGAGAGCTGAATGCATTCTGCCAATGAACAGGCTTATTGTGGGGATGAGCCAGGATGAGATCTCATCTGCAACAGCCCCCTTCGAGGTCAAGGGTCCTAGTGTATTCTTACAACTCACCTCCGGGTCAGCCTCTCTCCACTTTGTCAGCCCATGGCATCCTCATCACTGGAGAATACTTAGGGCAGCACGGTGGCGCAGTGGGTTAGCCCTGCTGCCTCACGCCGCGGTCCCAGGTTCGATCCGGGCTCTGGGTCACTGTCTGTGTGGAGTTTGCACATTCTCCCCGTGTCTGCGTGGGTTTCGCCCCCACAACCCAAAGTTGTGCAGGGTAGGTGGATTGGCCACGCTAAATTGCCCCTTAATTAAAAGTTTTTAAAAATCACTGGAGAATACTTGCTGCAATGAGAGGCCTGGACACTGGTTTTGGGGTGTAAGGTGACGGGGTAGGAGGGGGGCCGAGTAAAGTGCCTCATCACTTGTGGAAAACGCACAAGGTGGCTGGCTGAGAGATCACCTGGGAGTTGTGAGGGGTGGGTGGGGAGTGCAGTGAGAGACTAGAAGTGGCAGATCTTCTCTGGCTGCACGAAGAAGGTGCTTCATCTTTTCCTGCATTGCTGCCCCATCATCTTCTAATGAGTGTTGGAACTCACTAAGGCAGCTATTGCCTTCCAGGTGGGGGTGGAAATCCTACTGGTGGGCTGCCTCCCGGATAATGGGTACAAGACTTCCCGTCTCTGCTGCACGCCATCAAGGAGTCTGGTCAAGGCTCCCTCCGGGAGACGTGGTGCCGGCTTTCGTGCTGCCACTCTCCCTTATGGATCTGGAACAAGTTCTGGGCAGTGGTGAGGAAGTGTTTATATGGAGCTGCCCAGTAATTGCAGTGATTAATTTTCCCCAGGGCAAAGGAATCAGTGGGAGAGTGCCAAGAGCACAGCGTGATTCTTGTAGGGACAAAACCTTTCCTTTAAGAGGAATAAGATTCCATGAGGAATCTCACCCGCTCGGTCGGCAGGATTCATTTTGTTTTTCTCACCGGGACTGACACACTGCCGTTTTTAGGTAAGATTCCGCCCCACATTCCCCACATTATATTCTATCTGTCAGTTTTTTGTCCACATATTTAACCTATCTATACCACTTCGCTGACCCTTTGTATCCTGTTCACAACTTGTATTCCTACCTGTCTTTGTGTCGTTTGAACATTTGTCTAAAATGCAGTCATTCCTTTCATCCAAGTCATTAATATAGATGGTATATAGTTGACGCCCCAGCACTGATCCCTGTGGTTGGGGTGAACAAGAAAAAGTGGAGGCAGAGAGGGTTGGGGGTTTGGTAGGGAGGGTGGGCTTTGGGTGTAGGTTACTCATTGAGTTACGGCGTGATCCGTTTGTTATAAGAACACAAGAACATAAGAACTAGGAGCAGGAGTAGGCCATCTGGCCCCTTGAGCCTGCTCCACCATTCAATGAGATCATGGCTGATCTTTTGTGGACTCAGCTCCACTTTCTGGCCCGAACACCATAACCCTTTATCCCTTTATTCTTCAAAATACTATCTATCTTTATTTTTAAAACATTTAATGAAGGAGCCTCTAGTGCTTCACTGGGCAAGGAATTCCATAGATTCACAACCCTTTGGGTGAAGAAGTTCCTCCTAAACTCCGTCCTAAATCTACTTCCCCTTATTTTGAGGCTATGCCCCCTAGTTCTGCTTTCACCCGACAGTGGAAACAACCTGCCCGCATCTATCCTATCTATTCCCTTCATAATTTTATATGTTTCTATAAGATACCCCCTCATCCTTCTAAATTTCAACAAGTACAGTCCCAGTCTACTCAACCTCTCCTCGTAATCCAACCCCTTCAGCTCTGGGATTAACCTAGTGAATCTCCTTTGCACACCCTCCAGTGCCAGTACGTCCTTTCTCAAATAAGGAGACCAAAACTGAACACAATACTCCAGGTGTGGCCTCACTAACACCTTATACAATTGCATGATTCTTTATGATACCATAATCCCAGCCAAGCACATATCAAAGCTCCAAAACCTTGGACTTGGCTCCTCCCTCTGCAACTAGATCCTCGACTTCCTGACCCATAGACCACAATCAGTAAGGATAAACAACAACACCTCCTCCACGATACACCTCAACACCAGGGCCCTGCAAGACTGCATACTTAACCCACTACTACACTCCTTATACACACATGACTGTGTGGCAAAATGTGGCCCCAATTACATCTACAAGTTTGCTGATGACACGACAAATCTCGAACAACGATGAGTCAGAGTACAGGAGGGAGATAGAGAAGCTGGTAGCATGGTGTAAGGACAACAATCTCTCCCTCAACGTCAGCAAAACCTCAGGAAGTAAAGTATCATTCACACCCCTGTCTGCGTCAAAGGTTCCGAGGTGGAGATGGTTGACAGCTTCAAATTCCTAGATGTGCACATCACCAACAATCTGTCCTAATCCATCCACGTTGACGTTATGACTAAGAAAGCACAACAGCGCCTATACTTCCTTAGGAAACTTGGCATGTCCATATTGACTCTTAACAATTTTTGCAGATGCACCATAGAAAGCATCCTACCTGACTGCATCACAGTTTGGTATGGCAACTGCTCGGCCCAAGACCGTAGGAAACTACCGAGAATCGTGAACACCACCCAGTCCATCACGCAACCCACCTCCCACCCATTGACTCTGTTTACACCTCCCGCTGCCTTGGGAAAGCGAGCAGCATAATCAAAGACCCATCCTACCTGCATTACTCTCTCTTCCAGCCTCTTCCATCGGGCAGGAGATACAAAAGTCTGAGAACACGCACTAACAGGTTCAAAAACAGCTTCTTCCCCGCTGTTACCAGACTCCTGAATGACCCTCTTATGGACTGAACTGATCTCTTCACACATCTTCTCTACTGAGTAGTACTACACTCTGTATGCTTCACCCGATGCCTGTATCTATGTATTTACATTGTGCATTTATCGTACATCCTATGTTTTTTCATGTATGGAATGATCTGTGAACTGTACGCAGAACTATACTTTTCACTGTACCCCAGTACACGTGACAATAAATCAAATCAACAAATCAATCAAGCCACTCACTATATTGACTTGGAAATATATCGCCGTTCCTTCACTGTCACTGTGTCAAAACCCTGGAACTCCCTCCCTAATAGCACAGTGTATCTACACCACATGAACTATAGCAGTTTAAGAAGGCAGCTCACCAGCACCTTCTCAAGGGTAAGTAGGGATGGGCAATAAATGCTGACATAGCAACGATGCCTACAACTTGTAAATGAATACATAGAAATAAATAAATTAGCCAGCAGACCAAGGTTAATATCTGCCAGCCTATATGTTGAGTACCAGCTTCTCCCAACACCCTTGATGGTGAAATGAGACCCTTAACTGGGCACTCCAACTCACCCAAGTCCCCCCTCCTGACAATGGCATGTCTCGGGGTCAGCAGGCGGAAAGGTGTGGCACAACAACGCACATGTACCATGGGTAGCTGGGGACAGTTAGGGTTTGATTGTTCACCATTAAAGCATGCTACACCTGAGACCTGTGAATCCTCTATCACATGATTCTGCATTGTGAACTATCCACACCTCCACCCCTTGTTGCCCTCTGCTCTCCCCCAGACCCTATCCCCTCGGTCACAGTGGTCCTAGAAATGGGGCCCCAAGGCACACCGCATGCAGGTGATGGGTGTGAGCGCGTTGACAGCAGAAAGACAGGAGTCAGACTGTGGCATAGACTGAGGAACGCCGGAGCTTACCTCACAGCGGGCTATCATCACCCTCATGCCTTATATATTGGCCCACTGACAGTGCCGACACGGGCCCATCAACCTGGGGTGAAGTTACACAGACACTGGAAGGGTTGAACAGAGTAGTCGGGGGAGAGAGGGATGGGGGAAGGGCGGAGCCATGGGTGGGAGGGGGAAATGGGTAGGTGGGTGGGGCGGGAGATGGATGATAGGGTGTGGGATGAGAAACAAAGCCCCGTCCTATGAGAAGCGGAAGTGGATGAGGGTCTCCCTGATCCTCCGGGCATGACGTACCCTCGCTACTGTCCTCCATCCTCCGGCCACTCCTACAGGTCTTCCCTAGGCTCATCCTCCAGCCCGTCCTGGTGCGGCTCTTCCTTGCCCCTCTCCTCAAATGAGGCCGCATTTACCTCATCCTCCATCTCCAGGTTGTGGAGGTCACAACAGACCACCACAAATTTGGAGACTCACTGGGGGAGGGGTGTACTGCAGTGCACCTCCAGAGCAGTCGCGGCATCGGAACCACACTCTGAGCAGTCTGATGCACTACTCAATGACAGCCCGGGTGGCAACACGGGGCTCGTTATACCATCGGTCTCCGCAGCACATGCACGACAGCGACATGACACTCGGAGATCCCAGTGTCTTTGAGGACTGCCCAGAATGATGGGTTGGCTCTTGGGGATAAGGGGTAACCGCATCGGTCTCTGGCCTCTATGCTGGTGTCATTAGCCAGGACCTCAGCGGTTACCCCTTATCCCCAAGAGCCAACCCCTCATTCTGGGCAGTCCTCAAAGACACTGGGATCTCCGAGTGTCATGTCGCTGTCGTGCATGTAGCTGTCGTGTACACTCACTGGGAAACACACATGCATGATCCAGAGGTGGTTGTGGCACATGTGTTGAACATTCAGGGAGTGGAACCCCTTCCTGTTAATGAAGGGCACTCCCTGTGTGGTATTATAGGTATTACAGTACCTGATAGGCTAAAGCACCATTGGTGGAAACTGTATGCTTTCTATTGGATAGAATGTATGATAGCTCCGCCCTGCCAGGCGGGGTATAAGAACCCGTGCCGCCCCAGCAGCCTTCATTCTGTACCTGAGCTACTGGGGGAAACATCTGGCTTATTAAAGCCTTCAGTTGGACTAGAACCTCGCTTTAGTTGATCGTGCATCAATTTAATAAGCTAGTTTTTTAAGAAGAAAGGATGGAGCTCCGAATCAAACCGGAGTGTCAGCAACTTAGCCCTCACGCGGCGAACTCAGCGGCAATCTTTAAGCACTGGCTGGCGTGCTTTAAAGGGTATCTCGGGACGCCCAAAAACGCACCCACGGGAGAGCAGAAACCGAAGATTTACACCCTCATCGAGGAAGCGGAAGACTTTGATGCAGCAATGGAACTACTAAAAGGACACTATGTTCACCCGGTAAACCAGGTCTACACCCGGCACCTGCTTGCAACAAGGCGACAAACCCCTGGGGAATCGCTGGAGGAATTCTACCGCGCACTCCTGGTGTTGGGAAGAAGCTGCAGCTGCCCACAGGTTTCGGCGAGCGAACACACGGAACTCTTAGTCCGGGACGCTTTCGTGGCAGATATGCTATCTTCACAAATTCGCCAGCGTCTGTTAAAAAAGGACACCCTGGGTCTCAGGGAGGCACGGGCCCTTGCAAGCTCCCTGGACGTGGCCTCCAGGAACGCCCGCGCTTACGTTCCCGACCGCACGGCACCCCCCTGGGCAGCGTGGAACCCCTCCGCAGCCGACCCCGAGACTTCCCCCATTCCCCTACAGGCCTGCGCTGCAAGGCAGTCTGGCAACCCCGAGTGGCCCCGCTGCTACTTTTGCGGGCAGGCCAAGCACCCCTGCCAGCGCTGCCCGGCTTGCGCATCCACCTGCAAGGGATGCGGCAAAAAGGGCCATTTCGTGGGGGTATGCCAGGCCCGTGCATTTGCCGCAGTGTCCGGCAGCGAATGCGGATTGCAACCACAAACTTTTCCACGGGTCCCGTGCGGCCAGCGGTCGCCGCCATCTTCATATTCCAGGGCCACGTGCGGACCCTGGACGCCGCCATCTTGTTCCGCAGCCGCCACCTTGGAGGGATGGGTGCCGCCATTTTGTGCACCCCCAGCCATGTGCGACCAATGGCAGCCACCATCTTGGATGAACCCCCAGGACCCCAGCTCGGCTGACCACGCACTGCCCGAAGAGAACTTTCAACTGCTGCGATTAACTTTGGTGACTCTGGATCAGTCTCGGCATCGAACACTCTCAACTGCTACGATGACCGTATTCATCAAGGGCACGAGACGTCCTGCCTAATCGACTCTGGGAGCATGGAGAGCTTCATGCACCCTGACACGGTAAGGCGCTGTTCTCTCCTCATCCACCCCATTAATCAAAAAATCTCCCTGGTTTCCGGTTCACACTCAGTGGAGATAAAGGGGTTTTGTGTAGCAAACCTCACAGTCCAGGGAAGGGAGTTCAAAAATTTCCGTCTCTACGTCCTTCCCCACCTCTGCGCAGCTACACTTCTGGGTTTAGACTTACAGTGCAACCTTCAAAGTCTGACCTTCAAATTCGGTGGCCCTATACCCCCCCTTACTGTCTGTGGCCTCGCAACCCTTAAGGCCGATCCACCTTCCCTGTTTGCGAACCTCACCCCGGATTGCAATCCCGTCGCCACCAGGAGCAGACGCTACAGTGCCCAGGACCGGATCTTTATTAGGTCAGAGGTCCAAAGGCTACTGAGGGAAAGGGTCATTGAAGCCAGTAACAGTCCCTGGAGAGCTCAAGTAGTGGATACCGGGGAGAAGCATAGGATGGTCATCGACTACAGTCAGACCATCAACAAGTTTACACAGTGTAGCGCACAATGACTTACGAGAGAGACAAGAAGTGATGAAGTCGATTCAGGCTTTATTAAGCGAGACTTGTCCCCAGCAGCTCAGCAACAGAATGAAGCGGCGGGGAGAAGCTCGGGTTCTTATACTCCGCCTTCAGGGCGGAGCCAGGAGTCAGCAGCCAACCAGGACCTGGGATCGGTCAGCCAATAGCATCACGGCTTCACAGTCCCACATGACCACTAATACATACCACCACATTCACCCCTTGTTAGAAAGGAACCCGGCGGGGTGATGGTTCGCATGGTGGTAGGGGTTTACAAGGCTGGCTCTGGAAGGAAAATTTCGGCCATTTTACTACAGTTTTAGCCCTACACTGGGTTATGTACAAGTTTGTGAAAAACTATTTACAATATTAGCAAAAAAATTTTTTTTTTTTGTTACAACAACATTCTTGGTGTCACGTGGATTCCACAAATCGAGCGGGCGGTCTGGTCTTCCTCATCGATCGCCTCAGCCCCGGTGGTGGTGCAGGTGCTTGTTCGGGCGTTGTCGTCTCCGGGAGCGTTTCAGTGTTTGTTCCTGTTTTACTCCTGGGCGGCCACGGGAGGAGGACCGAACCCCCCGGGAAGGGGGCGGTCGCGGGGTGCGCCGGTGGCAGGGAGGGGATGATCGGTATCGGGGGGGTGTGTGTGCTGCCGGCGGGTGCCAGGTCCCGCAGGGAGACCGTGTCCTGTCGGCCGTCGGGGTACGCCACGTAGGAGTACTGCAGGTTCGCGTGGAGAAGGTGAACCCTCTCGACCAACGGGTCCGATTTGTGCGCCCGCACATGTTTCCGGAGCAAGATGGGTCCTGGGGCCGCCAGCCAGGTCGGTAGCGACGTTCCGGTGGAGCTGCTGGGGACAAGTCTCGCTTGATAAATTGTAGCGCACAATGACTTACGAGAGAGACGAGAGGTGATGAAGTCGATTCAGGCTTTATTAAGCGAGACTTGTCCCCAGCAGCTCAGCAACAGAATGAAGTGGCGCGGAGAAGCTCGGGTTCTTATACTCCGCCTTCAGGGCGGAGCCAGGAGTCGGCAGCCAACCAGGACCCGGGATCTGTCAGCCAATAGCACCACGGCTTCACAGTCCCACATGACCCCTAATACATACCACCACACACAGCTGGACGCGTACCCTCTCCCCCGCATATCCGACCTGGTAAACAGGATCGCGCATTATAAGGTCTTCTCCACGGTGGATCTCAAGTCCACCTACCACCAGTTCCCCATCCGTACTAGTGACCGCAAATACACTGCCTTCGAGGCAGATGGGCGGCTCTATCACTTCTTAAGGGTTCCCTTCGTTGTCACCAACGGGGTCTCGGTCTTCCAGTGCAAGATGGACCGAATGGTTGACCGGTACGGTTTACGGGCAACATTTCCGTATCTCGATAATGTCACCATCTGCGGCCATGACCAGCAGGACCACCACATCAACCTCCGAAAATTTCTCCAGACCGTTAAAATCCTTAACCGTACATGCAACAAGGATAAATGCGTGTTTAGCACCGACCGTCAAGCCATCCTCAGCTACGTAGTGCGAAATGGAGTTATAGGCCCCGACCCTGAACGCATGCGCCCCCTTATGGAGTTCCCCCTCCCTCGCCGCTCCAAGGCCCTGAAACGTTGCCTAGGGCTTTTTAGCTACTACACCCAGTGGGTCCCCAACTACGCAGACAAGGCCCGTCCCCTGATCCAATCCACAGCTTTTCCCCTGTCGATAGAGGCCCGCCAGGCCTTCAGCCGCATCAAAGCAGACATTGCAAAGGCAATGATGCATGCCATCGACGAGTCCCTCCCCTTCGAGGTCGAGAGCGATGCGTCCGACGTAGCTCTGGCGGCCACCCTCAACCAAGCGGGCAGACCCGTGGCCTTCTTCTCTCGTACTCTCCATGCTTCCGAAATCCGCCACTCCTCAGTCGAAAAGGAGGCCCAGGCCATAGTAGAAGCTGTGCGCCATTGGAGGCATTACCTGGCCGGCAGGAGATTTACTCTCCTCACGGACCAACGGCCGGTTGCTTTCATGTTTGATAATGCACAGCGGGGCAAGATAAAAAGCAATACGATCTTGCGGTGGGGGATCAAACTCTCCACCTACAACTACGAGATCTTGTATCGTCCCCGGAAGCTAAATGAGCCTCCTGACGCCCTGTCCCGCGGCACATGTGCCACCGCACAAGTGGACCGCCCCCGAGCCCTCCACGAGGACCTCTGCCACCGGGGGATCACTCGCATTTTCCATTTTGTCAAGACCCGCAACCTACTCCATCGAGGAGGTCAGGACAGTCACCAGTGACTGCCAAATCTGCGCGGAGTGCAAACCGCACTTCTACCGGCCAGAGAGGGCGCACCTGATAAAGGCTTTCCGTCCCTTTGAACGCCTCAGCATGGACTTCAAAGGCCCCCTCCCCTCCACCGACCACAACACGTACTTCCTGAACGTGATTGACGAGTACTCCCGGTTCCCATTAGCCATCCCCTGCCCCGACATGACCGCAACCACCGTCATCAAGGCCCTCCATAGCATCTTTACACTGTTCGGATTTCCCGCTTACATACACAGTGATAGGGGGTCCTCCTTTATGAGCGACGAACTGCGTCAATTCGTGCTCAGCAAGGGCATCGCCTTGAGCAGGACGACTAGTTACAACACCCGGGGAAACGGACAGGTAGAGAGGGCGAAGGTAACGGTCCAGGAACCTCCCAGTCTCCCGCTGGCAAGAAGTCCTCCTGGATGCCCTCCACTCCAACCGGTCACTTCTTTGTACGACCACTAATCAGACACCCCATGAACGTCTCCTTGTCTTCCCTAGGAAGTCCTCCTCTGAGAGTTCCCGACCTGGCTGGCAGCTCCCGGACCCATCCTGCTCCGAAAACACGTACGGGCGCACAAGTCGGACCCGTTGATCGAGAGGGTCCATCTGCTCCATGCTAACCCCCAGTACGCCTACGTGGCGTACCCCGACTGCCGACAAGATACGGTCTCCCTACGGGACCTGGCACCCGCTGGACCTCCACGCACAACCCAGCCACCAGTCCCACCCTCCCCTCCACCGCAGCACCTTACAGGAGGATCGGTCCTTCCGCCGGCCCCGTCTAGGCCCCCCCCACCCACCGACGCCCCCCACAGGCGCTCCCTTCCCAGGTCAACCGTTTTCCCCACCAGCGCCGTCTAGGGATGCCGAAGCTGCCATGGAGATCGAAGCCACGCTCCCGGAGTCACAGACGCCCGAGCCTCCACCGGAGTCACCACCGAAGCTCCGATGATCACAGAGGACGGCCAGGGCTCCCGATCGACTGATTGCTTCATTTTAATTGTAAACTGTAAATATAAACCATCAAATGTACATAGCTTTCAGACTTGTAAATAGTTACTAAACACTGTACGGAGTTATTATGGTACCTCCATAACTAATTATACCACATTGCCATGTTTTGTAGTTTCAGGCCACCACCCCCGCCGGACTCTTTTTTTAACAGGGGGTGAATGTGGTATTATAGGTATTACAGTACCTGATAGGCTAAAGCACCATTGGTGGAAACTGTATGCTTTCTATTGGTTAGAATGTATGATAGCTCTGCCCTGCTAGGCGGGGTATAAGAACCCGTGCCACCCCAGCAGCTTTCATTCTGTACCAGAACTGCTGGGGGAAACATCTAACTTATTAAAGCCTTCAGTTGGACTACAACCTCGCTTTAGTGGTCATTGATCGCGCATCACCCTGTTGCGCCAGTGTGCGTAAGGTGACATGCGTGCCATAAATTATCCTCTGGGCCTGGGGCACCCCGGCGATGGCGGAGAATCATGCTGCCCGGGCATCCTAATGGGCTTGGCTCAGCTCGATGTTTATACCGTCTGATGCCCGAGCATACATGGAATCCGTGACTTCACGTCACAGTGGGAAATGCCACACAAGTCCCCACTCAAACCCTGGAATGAACACAAAGCATAAAAGTTCAGGGCTGCGATCTCCTTGATGGCCAGTGGCAGTGGGTACCCTCCTCCTCCGTGTGGGGCCATGTCCACGAGGACGTGCACAGGTACTGCACCATCCTCTTGTTGAGACGGAGCCTCCTGCAGCACATGCTGTCCGACATCTCCTCAAACGACCAACGAAGCCTGTACACCTAAGGCCATTACAGGCCTCTCTCTTTGGATGCCTCCCCAGCCTGGTGTGTGGCGGCCCCCTGCACATGGGCTGCCACCTCGGGTCTGCGTCAACGCTGCTGCCACCGTCTTCTCTGACGTCTGGCCACCTGGACTGCCACCAGCACTGCGAGGGCAGCTGCTGCAGGGTCTACAATACCATCCACAATGTGATATCTGTAAGGAATTGGAGAGAGTGAGAGACCGACAGGCAGTTAGGGTTTCCAACCCCGGGTACTCGAGTCCTCCAAGCCTCTCCCATCCTTATGTTCCACACCCTCTCTCAGGGTGCTATCCATTGAGTTGGTTGTGCTATGGGACCACGTCCTGCACATGCACCCACAGCCACAGCCGGGCCCCGGACACTGGACCCCAGACCCTGGACCCCAGACCCCTGCCGGGAATATTACGTGGACCATGCTCAGGATCAGGTTCACTTCCCAATCCACACACTAACCCTCTGGCCACGGGGATACCCCCAGTACTGAAGCCCAGCTCGAGGGTGTTTGATCATTGGCTGCTGCCTCTGTGGTGTTGACGTCTTCAAGGTTCAAGCAAAGTGTCCAGGCCTCACAGTTTGATTGGGATGCGAGGCAATAATACCGTCTGGGACATGTCACGTGTACCCATGGTATTCCACTCAAGAGCTGTGAAAGGCTCATATGACTAACAATGCCAATTCCCTTTTAGCGATAGCCTTCAGCTGTGCAGCCAGAGGCTGCTCACAGTCAAGGGAAGATAAAGTGACTTTGACCATATTACCACAAACAGGGCTCTGCCCCGGGGGTGTTCGGTGGGACAGACAGGCAGCAGCTGAAGTTGCCCCTGTTATGGGTATACACAATCTGAGGGGTGGTCTGTGGGACCCATGGGTGCTACAGGGTCTACAATACCATCCATAATGTGATATCTGTAAGGAATTGGAGAGAGTGAGAGGCTGACAGGCAGCCCCTTCAGGCCCCACCACTGATGGTGCCTGGCTCCCTGACCAGCCCCCTCCACACCTCCCCACACCCCCTATGGGCTCCACGCTGAGCACTGGGACAGCAGCTGCAGAGCCCCCGCGCTGCATGTCCGATTTCGAGATGGCTACTCACTTCCTTCGAACCCCTCAGCAGCCATTTTGGCAGCTTCCCATTTTTAAATAGGTGTGCCTGCATGACCTCCCGCTGGGGGGGGGGCGGGGGTGTTAGGTCACAGGTGGCCATCCATAAGGTGGTCCTTCACATTAATTGGATGGAGATTCGCCATTGGTCTGAATAGGTGATTATTGGTTTCTTGCCACACCACAGCGGAATCCGGATCTCACCAACGGGAGCAGGCAGGTTCGATCGGAAACCCATCCGCACATGGGTTTCGGCATCTCCCATGATCTAACCGACATGCCCGGATATGCACCGGGCGCAACGCTGCCATCAGAGGACACCAAATGAATATGGGATTTTATTTGTCATCATTTTAAGTGAGATTCTATATAGAAACATAGAAATTAGAAACAGGCTCTTCGGCCCTTTGTACCTGCTCTGTTATTTAATATGATTATGGCTCACCCTCTATCTCAACACCAAACTCCCATGCTCTCCCCATACCCCTTGACACCTTTTAAAAAAATAAATCTATCTTTTTCCTTCATTATATTCTGTGTATTGGCCTCCACAGCCTTCCATGGTAGAGAATTCCATAGTTTCACCTTCTTCTGAGTGAAGCAGTTTCTCCTCAGCTCAGTCCTAAATGGTCTACCCCATTTTCTGAGACTGTGACTCCTTGGCTGGAATTCTCCCGCAATCGGCGGGGCGGCCCGTACCGGCGCCAAAGAGCGGCGTGAACCACTCCGGTGTCGGGCCGCCAGGAAGGTGCGGAATCCTGCTAGGCCGGCGCTGGAGGACCACTGCCGTGTTTCCTGCCCATGCACAGGGGGTTTCTTCTCCGCGCCGGCCATGGCAGAGCCTTACAGAGGCCGGCGCGGAGGGAAAGAGCGCCCCCACGGCACAGGCCCGCCTGCAGATCGGTGGGCCCCGATCGCGGGCCAGGCCACTGTGGGGCCCCCCCGGGGCCGGATCCTCCCGCGCTCCACCGAGGACCCCGCGAACCGCCCTCAAAGCCAGGTCCCGCCGGTATGGACCTTGTCTATTTCATGCCGGCGGGACTGGCCGAAAACGTGTGGGCGCTCGGCCCATCGGGGCCTGGAGAATTGCCGGGGGAGCCGCTGCCAACGGCCCCCAACCGGCGGGCGCAATCCCCGCCTCCGCCCGAAAACAGGCACCAGAGAATTCGGCAGCCAGCGCCGGACCCGGCGGGGGGGTCGGAGAATCCCGCCCCATGTTTTAGACTCCCCCAGCCAGAGGAGGCAACATCCCTCAAGCAGTCTGTCCACCCCTGTCAGAATTCTATACGTTTCAATGAGATCCCCTCTCATATTTCAAAATGCCAGTGAATAATAATAATTAAAATCTTTATTATTGTCACAAGCAGGCTTACATTAACACTGCAATGAAGTTACTGTGAAAATCCCCTTGTCGCCACATTCCGGCGCCTGTTCGGGTACACAGAGGGAGAATTCAGAATGTCCAATTCACCTAACAGCATGTCTTTCGGGACTTGTGGGAAGAAACCGGAGCACCCGGAGGAAACCTACGCAGACACTGGGAGAACGTGCAGACTCCGCACAGACAGTGACCCAAGCCGGGAATCGAACCTGGGACCCTGGAGCTGTGAAGCAACAGGGCTACCCACTGTGCTACCGTGAGGTCCGCGAGAAGGGGTTTCTATTTCATGCTTTGAACAGAATCTGGATATTTTTGATATAATTTATTTTGAAATTTTGCTTGCACATATTAAATCCTAATTTTTATCGAAAGACAGAAAAATGAATCTGTAAATTGTGTTTAATTGTATGCAGGTGGTGGGTGTTAATTAGGAATTAATTTGTGTCCCTCTCAATGGACGCAGACTGAATCTGTAATGGTTTGGTTAGGAGACGTATGCTTGGAATGTGTAACGCTGAAAACAAAAGCTTATAAAAAGGTGTAAGTTTGGTTTCAGCTCAGGGGCAGCACGGTTGCGCAGTGGTTAGTACTGTTGCATCATGGCGCCAAGGACCTGGGTTCGATCCCGACCCCGGATCACTGTCCATATGGAGTTTGCATATTCTCCCTGTGTTTGCGTGGGTCTCACCCCCAAAACCCAAAAGGTGCGCAGGGTAGGTGAATTGGCCATGCTAAATTGCCCCTTAATTGGAAAAATAATAATTGGGGACGCTAAATTTATAAAAAAATAAAATAAGTTTGGCTTCAGTTCTGTCCTTCATTAATTGGTTTTCTGGAAGCTAAGAAAAGGCTCCCAACACTTAAAAAAAAAAAAATTTATTTGGCACAGTAATTAAATTTTAAAGGGAACATTTAGGCAGTAATTTAAAAGCATTCAATCCATGTGGCCAGTTTTGCACTTTCCTAACTCTCCAAGAGGATTCTTTTCATTTTTTTCAATTCCAATCATTGCTTTTTGAACAAAAAAACAATTCCTGAGAAAAGTGGGTATATCATCTAATTGATGTTATTTTCCTGTATCTTCTCCATCTGTCGGTTATGTTTATAAGTGAATATCAGGGGATGGATTCTCCGCCCCCCCCGATGGCAAAATCGCGTTCGGCGACGAGGAGGAGAATCTGTTTTGGCGCGCGAAATTGGCAGCAGCGCTGGTTCTTCAATTCTCCACCCCCCCGAACATCGTCGTTCTTGTGGAGTATGTCACGCCGAGTATCCAACGCCTGAGAGCAGCCCCGCGATGCTCTGTCCCTGACCAGCCAAATTCCCGATGGCGTGGGACTCGTGTGGTCCCCCCGTCCATGATCCTTGCATGGTGGCTGCGGACTCAGTCCGAGGCCGCCACAGTCGGGGGAGGGCCGATCGGCGGGCAGTGGGGGCTTCATACGGGGCTGGGGGCAATGTTTGCGGGGGTCCGGGCGCCTGAGCGGCCAATGGGGGCACTAAATTGCCGGTGCAGGATCGCGGGCTGAGTCCGCCATGGAGCACGTCTGGCCGCTGGAGGCCGCCGCCGTGTACATGCGTGGCCTCTGACCCGGAAGTAGGGGGGTCGTATCGGAAGCTCGACGACTGCCTGCTAGCCACCAGCAAAACGGGAATCTGTGGCCTTTTGTCGCCAGTTTTCCTTAATAAAAGACCACAGTTTTCCCGACGGAGTGGGGACTTCATCCCAAAAAAGGAGAATCCAGCCCCGTTTCATGACACATTCAGATTATTTTGATGTACAAGTCTCCTAACTTTGTAAACATGGTAAAGCAAGCAGAGATCAGTGTGATGAAATAATTACACTTTCAGTCTGGTTATTTACCAGTTCTGCTGCAGCATCACTTTAACCTGAGGATATTGTCTCGTCACATTTTTTCCCACAATAATTTATGTCTACTTAGCACAGGCTATAATTATCATCTTAGATGTTTACAAGTAGGCAGGTATAAGGACTATAATTGACTTTTTCATAACTGAACTCTTTTTGAGCACAGCAGTACCAGGGCAAAACCAAAATCAAAACTACATTTGTTTTAATCACCAGCATATTGCAAACAAAACATTTCTTTAAGTTTGCATTATTATTTTTATTGATTGTGAGTCCCTAGTTAGATGTCAGTTCAGAGGAATAGAGCTATTTTTTCTCACTGGTAAATAAGATTCAGCATGAAGAAAAATACAGGGAAATTATCGTGACTAAAGTTAAGTTTAGCTTTCCTCATTGTACTCCAGTACAGGCAGTCCTCAGCTTTACAATGTTCAAGTTATAAAGAAACGTACCAACAATATTTATAAATTGACATCCTGTTTCCAATTTACAACCTTGCTTTGTCTGTGTGACACCATGCCAGTGAACAAGTTCAAACATTCATATGCGGCATCAGCATTATTCGTTGCCCATCTCTCTGACTCCAGATGCTCAGTTGCAGTTTTGACGTATTTTCACTTGGTGAATCTTTTTGGGTGGGGGGTAGTTTCCATTCCCGTTTACAGGGGAGCGGATACAGCGGAGGGGTGGAGAATAGTGTGGTAAACCATTGTATTATATTGTACTTACTGTTCTTACTTATTGTACTTACTGTTCTTACTGTTTGTAACATGTCTGGGTTTGTCCCTGCTGGCTCCGCCTGTGGCTCCGCCCCTCGGGCTCAAGTATAAAGGTGGCTAACCTCCAGCCCTGCCCTCATTCTGGGACCGGCTGCCAGCAGGTATCGTTTAGCTGATTAAAGCCACAGTTTACTCTTCCGACTCTCGTCTGTCGTCATTGATGGTACAGCACGGTAGCATTGTGGATAGCACAATTGCTTCACAGCTCCAGGGTCCCAGGCTTGATTCCGGCTTGGGTCACTGTCTGTGCGGAGTCTGCATATCCTCCCCGTGTGTGCGTGGGTTTCCTCCGGGTGCTCCGGTTTCCTCCCACAGTCCAAAGATGTGCAGGTTAGGTGGATTGGCCATGATAAATTGCCCTTAGTGTCCAAAATTGCCCTTAGTGTTGGGTGGGGTTACTGGGTTATGGGGATAGGGTGGAGGGTTGGGCTTGGGTAGGGTGCTCTTTCCCGGAGCTGGTGCAGACTCGATGGGCCGAATGGCCTCCTTCTGCACTGTAAATTCTATGATAATCAAATAGCGTGGGAGTTCCAAAATGGGTTTACGCCGGCAGGACTTCCCTGATTGATCTTTTCCCCCCGTCAATGACATAAAGGGAATCCGGACTTTAAAAGTCAGGATCCTCATTTGCAACAATTTAAATATCATTATCCGGCCTTTACGTCTGATTGTCCCTCCACATTAAAATGAAGGCACGCCAACGTGAAAATCAACAGATCCCTCACAGCATGCACTTGGGGAGCAGAACCCACCAGAGGCCCATGGGGTGACCACAGCCCCTAGGGGAAGAGGGTCATGTCTGGGCAGTACCCAGGCATTGTTCCAGACACTGTCCCCTGGCACTGCTCCCTGGCACAACCCAAGGCACAGGGCCCTCAAACTGCCCAGGCAGAGCCGGGGGTATTCCATGGAGGGGCAGGTGAGCTGTGGGGTAGTGTTCCATGGTAGGAGGGAATCTGTGGGGTGGGGGGGTTCCATGGGGGGTGGGGGGGGGGGGGGTCCCGGGAGGGGGAGGGGATTCTGTGAGGCAGGATTTTCCAACCCCGACACTGGTGAGCATTGTCACAGGTGGGGTGGGAGAATTTGGCGAGCTGTTGACTTTTAATGGCGATCCAAATTGTCCGGTCTCACCTACGTCAATGCCCACCAGTGACGGAGCTGGAAATCCCGCCGGTCACTTTTTCCAGCACTTTGGTTTTTAAAAAATATTTTAATTAAGGTTTTGACATCTCATTGCAAACTTCACATAACAAGAGAGGACCAACACACGTATTTACACAAATTTCCAGCCACTGTGGTTCTGGCAGTCATTTACAAGCAAACTGACCCCTGCGGTTTTCTTCTCCTCTACCTTCATCGTATTTTCCATGGGTACTTTTGTCTCCCACCCCCACCATGTTCTTCCCCCCCTTCCTTTCTCTTCCTTATTTTGTGACTTGTCCTGAGTTGTCCCCTTGCCCCGTATTTTATTGGTTGCGGGTTACGAACAGATCTTGGAACAAGTTGGTGAATGGCTTCATCATCTTGTGGGAGCCTTCCTCCAATTCTCAGGTGGCATACTTTATTTTCTCCAGGATGAGAAATTCCTCCAGGTCACACAGCCAGTCTGCAGCCTTGGGTGAGCAGAAGTCTCTGGCGGGCAATCAGGGATGCAAAGGCTAGGGCGTCAGCCCCACTCCCCGTGAAGTGCTCTGGCTTCTCTGATACCCCAAAGACCGGTGGGCTCGGCTCCACGTTCACGCCCACAACCTTGGACATGGCTGGAGAGAAGGACATCCAGTACCCGACAAGCCTAGGGCAAGACCAGAACATGTGGGTGTGATTGGCCAGGCCCCCCTGGCACCGCTCACATTTGTCCTCCACCTCCAGGAAGAACCTGTTCATTCGGGTTCTGGTTGGGTGCGCCCTGTGCACCGCCTTTAGCTGCGTTAGGCTTAACCCTTTGCACATGAAGGTAAAGTTTGCCTTGTGTAGTGCTTTGATCCAGAGTCCTCTCCCTATATCTCTGCTCACTCTTCCTCCCATTTCTTTCTTGTCTCATAGAACATAGAACATACAGTGCAGAAGGAGGCCATTTGGCCCATCGAGTCTGCACCGACCCACGTAAGCCCTCACTTCCACCCTATCCCCGTAACCCAATAACCCCTCGTAACCTTTTTGGTCACTAAGGGCAATTTATCATGGCCAATCCACCTAACCTGCACGTCGTTGGACTGTGGGAGGAAACCGCAGCACCCGGAGGAAACCCACGCAGACACGGGGAGAACATGCAGACAGTGACCCAGCGGGGAATCGAAACTGGAACCCTGGTGCTGTGAAGCCACAGTGCGTTCCACTGTGCATCCATGCTGCCCTCATCTAGGGGTGAGCATTTCTTCTCCAATAGTCATCCATACATGTCCACACAGTTCCCCTCTCCTAGTTCACCCATGTTCAGTGTTCCTTCTAGTAATGTGTCCTGGTATCTGGGGGTAAGTCGCCGTTTCCTTGCGGAGGACGTTTTTGATTTGTATATACCTTAGGTCGTTCCCTCTCGGGAGTTGGAATTCATCCATGAGTTCCCCAAGGTCGCTATTTTACTCTGGTTTTGCGACATCCATTCTGAAGAGATTATCCAGTTCCGAGGCTCCTGAGGTTTCAGTGAAGGTGCCTTCAGGTTTCTAACCTTCTATTTTGCTCTGTGTCGTAACATCACTGACAAATCAGTGTAATAAAGGCAACTCGGAGGCTGATAAAAGCTCATTGTACAGTTCTGAGTGTGTCTAACCATCAGTGTCTCCCTGTCCTTCTCCACTTTTTGAGGGAGGCATCCATTGTCGCGGGAGTGAACGTTTGAGTTTGGCAGATGGGGCCTTGGTGGACATCTCGGTTAGTCCGAAGTGCTGTCTCATTTGGTTCCACGACTGGAATGTGGCCATTATCACTGGGCTTTTTGAGTATATGACTGGGGGAGATGGGAGTGTAATTGTGGCCAGTGCTCAGAGGGATGTCCCCGTACAGGAGCTGTCCTCCATTTTGACCCACTCCGCTCCCGCTTCCTTGACTGATCCCCATTCATTTTCTGCCCTGTGGTAGAACTGAAGGTTCAGGAAGGCCAGGCCTCCCACATTTCTTCTTCTTTGTAGGATATTCTTTTGGCTCCTCGGGCTCTCTCCCCCCCCCCCCCCCCCCCCCCCCTCCCTTAAACCCACACACACACAAACACCATGATTAGTTTGTCGACTATGGTGAAAAAGGTCTTGGGGATGGAGATCAGGAGGGATCTGAACAGTAAGAGAAACCTGAGCAGTGCATGCATCTTGATCATATGCACTTTCCCTGCGAGGGAGAGTGGGAGTGAGTCCCACCTCTGCAGGTCCTTTATAACTTCCTCCACCAGACTTGTCAGATTCCATTTGTAGATCTGATGTACCATCAATAATACACGACGAGTGATGAATGTAACTGAGGCTTTAATACACTAAACAGCTAGCGTCCTGGTCTCTGGTCCCGAACTGGGGTGGAGGCGGAGACTAGCCACCTTTATACATGAGCCCGAGGGGAGGAGCCACAGGCGGAGCCATCCAGGCCAAGCCCAGGCATGTACAACACAACACAATGCAACACAGTGGTTTACCACAAGATCCATGTCCAGTCGTGGGCTATTTGGATCCCCAGGTAGAGGAATTTTGTCTGGGCCAGTTTGAATGGCAGCTTCCCCAGCTCTGCTCCTCCCCCTTGTGGATCCACACGGAGATTTCACTCTTACTCATTTAAGTTGTAACCTGAGAAGGCTTTGAACTCCTTTAAGAGTTTCATTGTCCCTTCCATGCTGGCCGGGTGGTCGAGATGTCGAGGAGTAGGTCTGCCGCATACAGTGGGACTCTATGTTCTCGGGTTCCCCTTTGGGTATTTCTCTATCCCTTTGTTGCTCTGAGGGCGATAGCCAGTGGCTCAATTGCCAGGCCAGACTGAAGCGGGGACAATGGGCATCCCTGCCTCGTGCCTCTTTGCAGCCAGAAGTAGCCAGAGGTGGTGGTGTTTGTCCATACGCTCACCGTGGAAGCGCTGTACGGTAATTTCACCCACAAGGTGAACCCTGGCCCAGTACCTCTATGATGTATCTCCATTCGACTCTGTTGAAGGCCTTTTCTACGTCCAGGGAGATGATCACCTGCGGTACTCTCTCCCCGGATGGGGTCATGATCATGTTCAGCAAGTGTCTGTTTACTGTCTGTCCTTGACAAAGCCCGTCTGATCTTCCGTGACTACCTCTGTCACGCAGCTCTCCAGGCACCCCGCCAGGGCCTTTGCCAGGATCTTGGCATCAGTATTAAGGAGTGAGATGGATCTTTGTCTTTTTTGGGGATCAATGATAAAAACTCCTGAGCCAGTGTTGGTGGCAGAGTTCCACTCGATAGTTAGTCAACGAACATCTCCCACAGGTGCGGGCCAGTGCTGGGGCTTTATGGAAGTCTGCCAGAGATCCATCCGACCCCAGCGCCTTCCTCGCCTGCATGAAGTTATTGCTCTCCATGGCATCCCTCAGTTCTAATGGTGCTTCCAGGCCCATCTCCTATCTTCACCTATGACCGGCATGACTCGTCCAACAAGGAACTGTTTCATTTTCGAGTTGCCCTCCGGGGGCTCTGAGGTATTAAGCTCTCGGTAGAAGGTTTCGAAGGCCTCGTTAATCTGCTCTGGTGCTGTGACTAATTTGTCGCTCCTATCCTTTACCTGAGCTATTTCCTTTGTAGCTGCCTGTTTTCTCAGCTGGTGAGCCAGCAGGCGATTGGCTTTGTCTCCATATGTCTGGAGCTGGCGCATTGCTTTCCTCGTGGAGAGCAGATCAAACTACATTTGTAGTTTTTTCCTCTCCGCCAGTAGATCCACGGTCAGGGTCATGGAGTACAGCCGATCCACTGCCAGTATGGAGTTGACCAGCTCTAGCCTTGCAACCCTTTCCTTCCTATCTTTGAGTGCCCTCTATGCAATAATTTCCCCCCTTATCAATGCCTCCCAGAATGTGGAGGGTGAAACATCCCCATTCTGGTTGCAGGTTATATACCCGTCGATGGCTTGTGATACCCACTCACAGAATGTCTTATCAGTGAGGAGGGCTGTAGCCAGCCTCCATAGGGGCCATTGGGCCTGGTCCATCTCCAACTTCATATCCACGTAGTGGGGAGCATGATCGGAGATTACGATTGTGGAGTACTCCGCTCCTACTATCCCTGGAAGCTACAATTTCCCCACTATGAAGAAGTTTATCCTAGCATAGAGCCTGTGGACCTGGGAGAAGAAGGAGACCCATTTCTCCCTTGGGTGTGTGAACCTCCATGGCTCCACTGCCCCCATCTGCTCCATGAAGGTGTTCAGCTCTCTCGCCATGTTTGACTGTTTCCCCGCTTTGGGACTGGATCTGTCCATCCATGAGTCCTGTACACAGTTGAAGTCTCCACCCATAATGAGTCAGTGGGAATCTATGTCGGGGATTTTTGCCATGGTCTTTCTCATGAATTCTGCATCGTCCCAGTTGGGAGCGTACATGTTTACAAGAACCACTGGTGCCCCTTTCGGGACACCGCTAACCATGACTTAGCGTCCCCCTGGGTCCCCCTTGGTCACCATGAATGCCATCCTCTTAGCCCTCATTCCTTAACAGGACTGAGGCAACCAACCAGCTCTTCCTTATCCTCAGTCAGTCCTTCTCCCTCAGGTTTGTCTCTTGGAGGAAGGTTACATCGGCCTTCAGACTTTTCAAATGGGTGAAGACCCTGGATCTTTTCACTGGGCTGTTAAGTCCCATAACATTCCAGGTGACTATTTTGATGGAGGGTTTCTTCCCCGCCCCCACCCATTCCTGCAGGGTCAACCAGACTTACCTCATGAATGCAGCCCTGCACTCCGGGGTTTCCCTTTGTTTTGGGACCATCGAAGATGGCCGTTCTTGGTGTTCTTGTTCCTGCTGTCGCCATGTGCGAGCTATCATAGCCAGTGTGCGAGCCACCCTCTTCCGCCTTCCCTTCTACCCCCGATTTCTCCCCTGGGATTATCTACCCCTCTTGTCCACTCCCCTCCCCACACCCTTGTGGGCCTCCCCCCCCCCCCCCCGCCATTCTCTCCCCCTGTGTCTCCCCCCACTTCATTCCCTCTGCCTAGAGTTTTACCCCTCCCTTCTGCCAGGCACTCTCTCCCCCTCTGGAGCTGTTCTGCACCCCCCCCCGCCCTTTCCACATACTTCTCTGTGCTAGCTCCCCACTGAGAGCAATCTTTACCTTCCAACACCCGCTGTGTTTCTCCCCCCCCCCCCCCCAAAACCCCCTCTCCAGTTCATGCGCCTTACCGTTCTCACTCCCCTCCTTCCTGGGGCTTGTACCAGATTGAAAATGAGGCAGCTTTATCCCACGTAATTATCCTTTAAAGTTTGTTTTCATTGCTACTGCTGCTTCCCAGTCCGTGCCTGCTCACGAATTCGTCCGCTTCGACCGGTGCAGTGAAATAATGTTCTTCTCCTTGAAAGGTTACCCAGATCTTGGCCGGGTACAGCATCCCAGAACAAGAATCTTGGGCGCGATTCTCCGACCCCCCCACCAGGTGGGAGATTCGCCGGGGGCTGGCATGAATCCTGCCCCCGCTGTGTCCCGAATTCTCCGCCACCAGAGATTAGGCGGGGGCGGGAATCGCGCCGCGCCGGTCGGCGGGGGCGGGTATCGCGCTGCACCGGTCAGCGGGCCCACCCCTGGCGATTCTCGGGCCCGCGATGGGCCGAAGTCCCGCCGCTGTCAACCCTCTCCCGCCGGAGTGGATTAAACCACGTTTTGAATGGCGGGACAAGGTGGCGCGGGCAGGCTCTAGGATCCTGGAGGTGATCTGGCCCCGGGGGGTGACCCCACGGTGGCCTGGCCCGTGATCGGGGTCCACCGATCCGCGGGCGGGCCTGTGCCGTGATGGCACTCTTTTTCTTCCGCCTTCGCCATGGTCTTCACTATGGCAGAGGCGGAAGAGGCCCCCTCCCCTGCACATGCGCGGGGATTACGTCAGCAGTCGCTGACACTCCCGTGCATGCGTCGCCCGGCGAAGTCCTTTCGGCGCCGGCTGGCGTGGCGCCAAAGGCCTTTCCCGCCAGCCGGCGGAGCGGAAACCACTCCGCCACGGGCCTAGCCCCTCAAGGTGAGGGCTTGGCCCCTAAAGGTGCGGAGACGCCAGAGTGGTTCACGTCACTCTATTATGCCGGAACACCCCGCCCCGCCGGGTAGGGGAGAATCCCGCCCCTTGTTCTTGCACAGTGCTGCCTTGGCTGCGTTCAGTTTGATCCGTGTGCTGGCCATGTCTGCCCCAATGCCTTTTTATACCGGGATCGAGATTCCTTCCCATTAACAGGACCATGTGTGTCTCACCCAGTTCCGGATCTTCTCTCTGTCCTGCTACCGGTACAGCTTGGCAATGATGGCCCGTGCCTGCTCTCCCAGTTTTGGCCTTGGCCAGAGTGACCTGTGGACTCTGTCTATTTCTATGGGTTTGGGGAAGTTCTCCCCCCGACCAATTTGCCCAGCATCTGGACCACGTACTCCGTGAGGTTCATATCCTCAATACCCTCTGGTAAGCCAACAATGCGGAGGTTCTGGCAGTGCAATTGTTTCTCCTGATCGTCTACCTTCCCCTTGAGTGTTCCTTGGGTCAATGCCAACCTTACCACCTCCGTCTCGAATGAGATAATTTGGTCACTTTGATTGGTCGTTGCTTTTTCCAGCTCCACTATTGTCGTTTCCTGCGTCTCCAAAAGTTGCTCCATCTTTTCCAGCGCCTCCTTGTAGGGGGCCAGGGCATCCGCAACCGACGCCTTCACCGGTACCATCATCTCCAGCTTGATAGCGTCTCTGCTTTAGAAGCTCCTGCATTAGCAGCTCCATCCACTGGCTTATTTGTGGGTAGTCTGTGCCGTGGCGAGCCAGTCCACTCAGTTGTGACCCGCTCCATCTCGCTCTGTGTGTTTGGCGCCTCATCCTTTCTCTCCAGACTCTTGCTAACTCTACCATCTCTTCTGCTTTTTGAATTTTTCACAGGCATCTCTCTGTATCTGTGATGATCTTGCAGCGGAGGTGGAGGGGTTTTTGCAGACATAGTGACCTATTTTCGGTCCAAAATGACCAATTCCAACTTCCAGGAGGAGAGCCACCTTTCCTCTGACTGTTCAGTACCAGAGGTCTCAGCACTTTGTTTTTATGGCAACTTGTAGCTGTGTGCTGAGGCACGATCAATTTGGCTGGAGACGAAGTTGAATTCAAACTGAAGCTTTATTAGTATCTGAAGTGTGGCCTCCTACAGCAGCTGACGAAATGGCTGCGAACTGGAGGCCACGCATATTTATAACCCGGCTCCTGGGCGGAGCTAGCATGCAGGGGTCCAGGTGAACCTGTAGTGCAGGTTCTACTGTACAACCTCTAATATCAGAACACTGGTTTACCACATTCACCCCCTGTTAAAATTGAGTCCGGCAGGGGTGGTGGATAACTATATACAATTCGCAATCTTTAATATTTACAGAACAGTGAAATAAAAATGTCTCTGGTCATCCGGTGGGCCGGTCAGACGTTCAGCCGGTCCGGCGCCTTCATCGTCCTCTGGGATCGACGAAGTGGAGCCGGCGATGTTGGTGCTGTCGTGGTCGAAATTGACTCCGGGAGCGTGCCAAAATCCTCTTCATCAACGGGCTGGGCAGGGGGAGGACGGATGCTCCTGGGGGGGGTGATGGGGCTGGCGGGGAAGGGAGGGTGGCACCGGGGGCGACGGGGGTGGTGTGGGGGCGGAACCTGCAGGTGCCAGGTCCCTGAGGGAGACGGTATCCTGGCGGCCGTCGGGGAACGCCACGTAGGCGTACTGTGGGTTTGCGTGGAGCAGGTGCACCCTTTCCACATGTTTATGGAGAAGCACGGTTCCCGGAGCTGTGAGCCAAGTTGGGAGCGATACCCCGGATGTGGACTTCCTGGGGGAGGCAAAAAGACGTTCATGTGGTGTACTGTTAGTAGCAGTGCAAAGTAATGAGTGAATGGAATGCAGCGCATCAGGGAGGACCTCATGCCAGCGGGAGGCCGGGAGATTTCTGGACCGTAGGGCCAGCTGGACGGCCCTCCATACTGTCCCATTCTCCCTCTCCACCTACCCGTTTTCCCAGGGGTTGTAGCTCGTCGTTCTGCTGGAGGCGATACCCCTGCTGAGCAGGAACTGGCGTAGCTCATCACTCATGAATGAGGATCCCCTATCACTGTGGATGTAGGCGGGGAAGCCAAACAGAGTGAAGATAGAATTAAGGGCATTAATGACGGTAGTAGACATCATGTCGGGGCATGGGATGGCGAAGGGAAAAAGGGAGTATTCATCGATCACATTGAGGAAATATGTGTGTCGGTCGGAGGAGGGGAGGGGGCCTTTGAAATCCACGCTGAGGCGTTCAAATGGGCGGGAGGCCTTCACCAGGTGCACGCGGTCCGGCCGGTAGAAGTGCGGTTTGCACTCTGCACAGACCTGGCAGTCCTTGGTGATCGTCCGTACTTCCTCGATGGAGTAGGGCAAATTTTGTGCCTTAATGAAATGGTACAACCGAGTGACCCCTGGGTGACAAAGGCTGTCGTGCAGGTTCCGGAGTCGGTCTACCTGTGCGCTGGCCCATGTACCTCGGGATAGGGCGTCTGGGGGCTCATTGAGTTTGCCAGGGCGATACCTAATCTCGTAGTTATAGGTGGAGAGCTCGATTCTCCACCGCAAGATTTTGTCATTTTTGATCTTGCCCCGCTGTGTGTTGTTGAACATGAAGGCTACTGACCGTTGGTCAGTGAGGAGAGTGAATCTCCTGCCGGCCAGGTAATGCCTCCAATGTCGCACAACCTCAACGATAGCCTGGGCCTCCTTTTCGACGGATGAGTGCCGAATTTCGGAGGCATGGAGGGTGCGGGAAAAGAATGCCTCGGGCCTGCCTGCCTGATTGAGGGTGGCGGCAAGGGCGACGTCCGATGCGTCGCTTTCTACTTGGAAAGGAAGTGTTTCATCTGCAGCGTGCATTGTGGCCTTGGCTATATCAGCTCTGATCCGGGCGAAGGCCTGTTGGGCCTCGGCCGTCAGGGGGAAATGAGCGGACTGTATGAGTGGGCGGGCCTTGTCCGCATAGTTTGGGACCCACTAAGCATAATACGAGAAGAACCCCAGGCAGCGTTTGAGGGCCTTGGGGCAGTGGGGGAGGGGAAGCTCCATGAGGGGGCGCATGCGGTCGAGATCGGGCCGCAGAACTCCGTTCTGGACCACGTAGCCGAGGATGGCTAAGCAGTTTGTACGGAACACTCACTTCTCCTTGTTATAAGTGAGGTGTAGGAGAGTGGCGATGCAGATAAATTTAGCGAGGTTGGCGTTGTGGTCCTGCTGATCATGGCCACAGATGGTGACGTTGTCTAGGTACGGAAACGTGGCCCGCAAGCCGTACCGGTTGACCATTCGGTCCATCTCCCTTTAGAAAACCGAAACCCCATTGGTGATGCCGAAGGGGACCCTAAGGAAGTGATATAGCCGGCCGTCTGCCTCGATTACGGATGGGGAGCTGGTGGTAAGCGGATTTCAGGTCCACCGTTGAGAAAACCCGGTACTGTGCAATCCAATTAACCATGTCAGATATGCGTGGGAGGGCGTACACGTCGAGCTGCTTGTACCTGTTGATGGTCTGGCTGTAGTCCACGACCATTCGATTTTTCTCCCCAAACTTGAGCTCTCCAGGGGCTGTTACTGGCCTCGATGACCCCCTCCTGAAGCAACCGCTGGACCTCGGACCGGATGAAGGCCTTATCCTGGGTGCTGTACCGTCTGCTCCTGGTGGCAACGGGTTTGCAATCTGGAGTTAGATTGGCAAAGAGGGAAGGAGGATCGACCTTTAGGGTCGCGAGGCCGCACACAGTGAGGGGTGGTAAGGTCCGCCGAATTTAAGGGTCAGGCTCTGGAGGTTGCACTGAAAATCCAGGCCAAGGATAAGTGCAGCGCAGAGGTTAGGGAGGACGTAGAGGCGAAAACCGTGGAACTCTACGCCTTGGACTGTGAGCATGAGCGTGACCGTGCAGTACCCCTGGATCGCTACGCGATGGGATCCGGAGGCCAGGGAGATACTTTGATTGTACCTTAAGGGTGTACCTTAAGGGAGCAGCGCCTTACCGTATTTGGATGTACAAAGCTCTCAGTGCTCCCGGAGTCCAGTAGGCAGGAGGTCATGTGGCCATTGACTTTCACGCTGGTGGATTCGTTGGTCAGAGTGTGTGGTCTGGACTGGTCGATTACCATGGATGCGAGTCGTGGTTGATCATCAGGTAGTGAGGCGGCCGCTGTGTCGGGGTCCTGAAACGCCGTTGGTCTCTGTGTGCTGTGGGGTGGACAAGATGGCGGCGCCTGGAGGTCCTGGGGGGTCACAAAATGGCGGCGCCCATGGAACGCATGTTGTGGGGGTGGAGCAAGATGGCGGCGCCCATGAAACGCACGTGTTGTGCGGGGGAGAAGATGGCGGCAGCACGGTAGCATTGTGGATAGCACAATTGCTTCACAGCTCCAGGGTCCCAGGTTCGATTCCGACTTGGGTCACTGTCTGTGCGGAGTCTGCGTTTGTCCGTGTGCATGTGGGTTTCCTCCGGGTGCTCTGGTTTCCTCCCACAGTCCAAAGATGTGCGGGTTAGGTGGATTGGACATGATAAATTGCCTAGTGTCCAAAATTGCCCTTAGTGTTGGGTGGGGTTACTGGGTTATGGGGATAGGGTGGAGGTGTTGATCTTGGGTAGGGTGCTCTTTCCAAGAGCCGGTGCAGACTCGATGGGCTGAGTGGCCTCCTTCTGCACTGTAAATTCTATGACCTAAACATTGCTCGCACATGGCCTGGGGAGAAGGGGAGGATAGCGGCGCCCATTGTCTGTGACCGGGGGTGGGGGAGTGGGGGCGGCCGCTGCCGCTGAGCGGGCCTGGTGCGGGGGAGAAGATGGCGGTGCCCATTGCTCGCACATGACCTGGGGAGGATAGCGGCGCCCATTGTCCGTGACCGAGGGGGGTGGGGCCGACCGCTGCCGCTGAGCGGGCCTGGCACACCGCTGCGTAGTGGCCCTTCTTCCCGCAGGCCTTACAAAGGGCAGCGCGGGCCGGGCAGCGTTGGCGGGGGTGTCTTTGTTGGCCGCAAAAATAGCATCGGGGCCCCCCGGAGATCACCGTCTGGCGCGTAACGCAGGCGTACTGGGTGGGTAGCGCCCCCGCTGGGGCGGCTGCCTGTGGGGCCCATGAAGCGTAGGAGAATTGGGCTGCATGGTTGGGGGCGTAGGACTGTACATTGCGCAGGGCGACCGTCATGGAAAACGCTAGTGTTTTAGTCTCTGCGAGGTCGCGCATGGCCCCTTCTAGGAGCCGCTGCCTGATAACATCAGACCCAATCCCAGTTACAAAAGCGTCCCTCATAAGGAGGTCTGAGTGCTCCTTAGCTGTAACGTCCTGGCAGTCACAGTTCCGAACTAGTGGGATCAGGGCCCTCCAGAAGTCCTCGATTGACTCACCAGGTAGTTGAGTACGAGTTGCGAGCGCGTGTCTGGCAAAGAGCGTATTCGTCTTCTGCTCATAACTCTCTTTGAGTCGAGTCATAGCGTCAGCGTAATTGGCGCATCCTGGATCAGCGGGAAGATTTTAGAGTTGAGTCTGGAGTACAAGATTTGAATCTTCTGAGCCTCTGGAACAGGCGCCGGTGCCGCATTGATATACGCTTCAAAACAAGCTAGCCAGTGCTGGAAGTCCTTTCTGGCGTCGCTTGTGTGTGGATCCAGCTGCAGTCGATCTGGTTTAATCCGGAGGTCCATCTTCTGAATCAGATACTAAGAAATTGAGGCACGATCAATTTGGCTGGAGACGAAGTTGAATTCAATCTGAGGCTTCATTAGTATCTGAAGTGTGGCCTCCTACAGCAGCTGACAAAATGGCTGCTAGCTGAAGGCCACACATATTTATAACCCGGCTCCGAGGCGGAGCGAGCATGCAGGGTCCCAGGTGAACCTGTAGTGCAGGTTCTACCGGACAACCCTTAATACAGGAACACAATGGTTTACCACATGTGCTATCAGCTACATTCACGCCACACAAGTGCCAGGCAATGACCATCCCCTGCAATAGAGCAAAGGTCCCAACACTGATCCCTGCGGAACACCACTAGTCACAGCCCTCCAATTAGCAAAGCACCTTTCCATTGCTACTCTCTGCCTTCTATGACCTAGCCAGTAGACTGGATGTCTCTGCGTGAGATAGACTGCGCAGATAGCGGGGAATGTTTCACTATATCTATCAACAGGACACAGCTGAATGTCCTTGCTAACAGCACCAAAGCTGTCGTAAAGACATGATTAAGTGACCATTGTCTGAATGGATATTCTATCCGTCTACCACTAAAGATTTGGGGCTGGATTCTCCATTATTGAGACTATGTCCCCACACCGGTGTAAAAACGGTAGAGTTTTACTCCTGAAATTCCTGCAAAAAGTTAGACAAATTCATAGCCCTGCAGGGGGCTAGCAGGGACCCGGAGTGAATCTCACAGCATTTGCTGCAGATACGGGCCCTGCACTTCCAGGTCAGAGGCCGCGCATGCGCACAGCGGCGGTCTCCAGCAGCAGCGCCGTGCTCCATGGGAGACTCGGACCGCGGAGCCAGACCCAAGAAAGGGACCCCACCGATCAGCTGGGCGCCCGACCCTCAAACCCCACACATTAATTCCCCGGCCACCTATAAGGCCCCCTCCCCCGGTCTCCAATCCACCCGCCCCCAACCAGGGTGGCCGCGGACTGAGTCCGCAGCCGCTATGCGAGCATCCCGACCGGCAATAGCAGGTTAGTTCCATGCCGTCGGGAATTCGGCCTGGCCGGGGCGGAGGATTGTTAAGTATGCCTCTGGCAACAGGCCCGATTTCGGCATCAAACTGGATTCACCGCCCCGGCGCCGGCTGCGATTTTGGCGTCGGGGTGCAGAGAATTCAGCCATATGACATTACTGATGGGGAGCGATTAAACAGCTATTGCCTCAGGCGTGCCTCTTTATATTATATGTAAATAATTTACCAGTGGGCGTGACTAGAAACAATTATCTTTACTGGAAGTTGTAAGAAATGCCCTATAAAAAAGCTAACTACACAATTGAGCAGAGCAGACTGAAGAAGTCTTAGGGATTCTCCAGTTCTCCTCTCCTTATCGATAAGAAGGCAATAAAGGATCGATCACTCGCGAACCCTGTATCCGAATATCTTTCAAACACCGACAGTATCAAGTTTAGTTTTGAGACTCCTACACAGACGATTTTGGAGATTTGGGGCTGAACTTCCTATGCGTCTTCATCCCATCTTGAAAGGATGAAAATCATGGGCAACATGTTCCTGGTTTTTCAAACTTGTCCTCCTGCTAAGTGAAGCTTTGCTTGGCGGGGATGGAGGACAAAAATGTTCTCTGTAGTTTATGGACGAAAGTAAAGTGAAGAAACTTTCATCTCTTTGGCCCTGTTGGATTCAAACTCAAGTCCCAGGTGTCTTTGGATCTTACTATTTTTTATATTTGTGTTCTCTCCTTTTATCCTCTCTTGTAGGTTTCCAAAGATAGCAAGGGCCCTCTAGAATCTTTCATGTGCAAATATTTACAGTGAGTGTCAGAAAGATTCTCAGCCAGTGAAAGATAGTTCTTGGACCCAATCCTGTCCTTCTCCAAGGACTCTACACAAGCTTTGGTATTTTAAGGGTTCTCATGCTGAAGAGATGGCAATCTGTTACACTCCCTTAATATTATTAAATTATTCACTATTTTAAATCTCTTTCTGCCAAATGGATTCAGTACAAAGAAACAGTTGGCTTTATTTAAACTTGCACAACTCAATTCCATAATAGGGCCTATTAGGGATGATGACTGCAAGGCTTTCCAAAACTCTGTGTAATGCAAACATTTCAGATTTCTGGCACTGAACTCTCATCATACATAATGTCTCATGTGCAATACTGTATTAGCCTAGTTTACCTGCTGCCTTGGAGTCTAGACTTCAGTCTACAATCTGTGGTTTCCATTGTCTGGCATGTTATTTGGTGTTCCGAGGAATACATTTGATTCAATGTAACTAGCTCTAGAAAATAACATCAACTTGGACATTTCACGAAACTATATTTACAAATTAGGAAATGGGTTAAAATAATGCTATAAATTCTGAGATTATAAGGTACTGAAGTACACGTTTTTGAGAAAACAGTTAAAACGTCTTTTCATGGCTTTGGTGACTTCTGCTAATGGATTACAGCTAAATGCCCCTGTGGCGTTAAGTCTTGAAAAGATAGCAAAGTTATTTGGTGTGTGTCTGGGTGTGCCATTCAGATATTGGACCCAATTAACTATTGCATGCAATACCATGATACTTTCAAAATCTAACAAGCAACACTTTCAGGTATGGGGAATCATCTATAATCCCATAAATGCAGAAACACTTTCACTTGCTCACTAATATTCTCATTATCTTGCCATCTCCATTAACATAGTACTGGGTTGGGAGGGGGTATTATTGAATTCTGTCTGCAGGCCATAGTTCAAAACGGTTCACATTTCATTATAGTGTGGATGAATTCCAGATGTGGTACTGTGAGTAATCAGTACCGGGTCTGGGGGCAGTGAATGCGTTTTACACAGCTGGGAAATGGCTGTCACTAAAATATGACTAATGGCTAAGCACTACACTTATATTACAGAGTAATTCACTTTACTCTCAGCCAAGAAATAGCAAAAACCATGGGAAATTAATTTATTTCAAACTGTTAGTGCCAGTAATAATAATGTCCAGCAATCCCAATAATATTCTATGATGTCTATTTTATATATACTTTTGAAATCTCCATTTCAACCCGGTATCATGAAAGTGTGATGCATTCAAGTATCATATTTTTTGACAATTTTGTGCAATGGAATTGAAGAAGAAGTGATTTGATATGTTACAGTTCTGTTGGGAATATTGTACAGGCAGTTTGCATGGAAAATTAAGTATGTTTCCCTTTGACTGGAATGTACTGTTGTGGAGCAGACAAATGGTTGCAGTAAAGATCTAAGCTGGAGTGGGGGAGGAAGAGAACCCTGGTCACAATAAAGATTTCAGCTGTCAGGGGAGGGTGGGGAGGCACGGCTGCAAAGAGAGGAAAACCTGCTGGAAATGTTGCTGGCTATGGAATTACAAGGGAAGGGGGACAAAGGAGAAAGGGGTTTAGAAATCAGTAACAATGCAAAGGAATAGAAAGTATCAGAGTCACCAGAACCCACCCCAAAAGGGAAAGAAGGGAAGGGACATGGAATCAGGAATTGTTGTAGGTAGGCCACTATTGGAAGAGGAGCAGAAAGGGTGACTTTTAGGGGAAGGGGGCAGGAAATATCAAGCATCAAAATAAAAGCTATCAGACAAAGTGCAGGAAAGGCAGCCCTCCGATAGCAGAGCTACTGGAGAAAGGGAGGGGAGGTAGAGCAAGAAACAAGGAAACACAGAGGTCAAAACTATTAGAAAATGGCCCTGGTTGGGACAGAGAGAGCAGTACTGTAGGGGAAAGTAAAAGAAGGGACATGTACACAAATACCAGAGCCAATGGACAGGAGAATACAACAAGTACTGGAATCCTGCCATGCACAATCCAATTTTACAAATATTTGCTAATTCCCATTCAATAACCAATATGTTTGTTTTACCTAATTTCTAAGGAATAAATAAATGTTACATTAGTTCTTAAATCATCAGGAGCTTAAAGATAAAAGCTTAAATTAAACAAAGGATTGTCAGAAGCTACAGCAGGACATAGATAGGTTGGAGACTTGGGCAGAGAAATGGCAAATGGAGTTTAATCCAGACAAACGTGAGGTAATGCATTTTGATAGGTCTAACACAGAGGGGAAATATACCGTAAATGGCAATACTGAAATATAGAAAGTCAGAGAGATCTGGGTCCACAGATCTTTGAAGGTGGCAACACAAGTGGACAAGGTAGTCAAGAAAGCATACAGAATGTTTACCTTCATTGGATGGGGCATTGAGTATAAAAACTGGCAAGTCATGTGTATAGAAACTTGGTAAGGCCGCACTTGGAATATTGCTCACAGTTCTGGTCGCCACACTACCAGAAGGATGTGGAGGCTTTGGAGAGAGTGCAGAGGAGGTTTACCAGGATGTTGCCTGGTCTGGAGGGAGTTAGCTATGTGGAGAGGCTGAATAGACTCAAACTGTTTTCATTAGAAAGACAGAGGTTGAGGGGTGACCTGATAGAGGTCTACAAGATTATGAGGGGCATGGGTAGAATGGATGGGCAAGCACTCTTTACCAGGGTGGAGGGGCCAGTCACCAAGGGGCATAGGTTTAAGGGCCGTGGGGCAAAGTTTAGAGGAGATGTGTGAGGCAAGTTTTTTACGCAAAGGGTGGTGAGTGCCTGGGACACGTTGCCAGGGGAGGTTGTGGAAGCAGATACATTAATGCCGTTCAAAAGGCATCTTGAGAAACACATGGATAGGATAGGTATAGCGGGATACGGCACATGGAAGTGCTGAGGGTTTTGGCAAAGGTTGGTATCATGACCGGTACAGGCTTGGACGGCGGAAGGGCCTGTTCCTGTGCTGTATTGTTCTTTGTTCTTTGTTGTTCTTTGAACTTAAGTTGTGCATTATTGCAATTCCCATTTTTCTTGCAAAAATATACTTTATTTGTAAAATATCTGAAAGAACATTACAAATATTTCAAAATGGCAATCACACAAAGTGCAATAATATTCAGGTTTTCTACATACATCATGTTGCACTCTGAGGTGCTTCAATACAGTCAAATAAACATTACAGGCATTTCACAATGGTCATTACAAATGAGGCAAAGGAATTTAAGTTGTCTACATAGATCAAGTTGCAGTCTGGAATGCTTCAATACAATTATTATACATGTAATATTCACTGTATACATTCAATGTGAGACATACAGTTCAAGGTGATTCCATACAATTCCCAGCCCCTCAGTTCACTATGGCTGAAAGGCCTTAGACAGCCATCTTCCCCATTGCGTCCCTGCGGCAGCTGCCTCAAACTTTGGTGCATCCCTCAGCATGTGGTCCTGGGCTTTGGAATGTGCCAATTTGCAACATTTAGTCAGGGACAACACTTTGCACTGGAAGACCAACAAGTTTCGGGCAGACCAAAGAGCCTCTTCCACCAAGTTGATGATCCTCCAGCAACAGTTGCTGTTTGTCTAGGTGTGCGTACCTGGGAACAGCCAGTAGAGCACAGAGTCCTGATCGGGATAGAACAAAGAATAAAGAAACGTACAGTGCAGGAACAGGCCCTTCAGCCAACCAGACCTGCGCTGACCATGCTGCCCATCTAACCTAAAACCTTTCACACTTCTGGAGCCTGTATCCCTCTAATCCCACGCTATTCATGTATTTGTCAAGACACCCCTTCAACATCACTATCGTACCTGCTTCCACCATCTCCTCCAGTAGAAAGTTCAGGCACCCACAACTCTCTGTGTAAAAATCTTCCCTTCTTGACTACCTTCTCCACCTGCGTTGCCACTTTCAATGTCTTGTACACCCAGATCTCCCTGCCTGTCCATACTCTTAAGGGTTCTGTCGTTTACTGTATATTTCCTGCCTGTATTAGACCTTCCAAAATGCATTACCTCATATTTGTCTGGATTAAACTCCATCTGCCATTTCTCCCCCTCAAGTCTCCCACTGATCCATATCCTGCTGTATCCTCTGACAGTCCTCATCGCTATCTGCTATTCCACCAACATTTATGACATCAGCAAACTTACTAATCAGACAAACCTTGACGAAAAACAACTGGGGCTGGATTCTCCATCGGCGGGATCCTCTGCTTCACCGGCAGTGCACTCACGCCCGTGGATTTCCCGATGGCGTGGGTACCCACAATGGGAAACCCCATTGGCCGGCTGCCGGGAGTGTTGCGGGGGGGGGGGGGGGCGGGTGCCGCACCAGACACCAGAAAACAGGTGTGGTGGGATGAAGAATCCCGCCTCTCATCTCTCTCCAGACATTCTTTGCAAAGGCACATTCCAGAAGGAGGTGGACAACAGTCTCTACCCAACCAGAGCCACTGCATTGTGTGAGCCAGTCCCTTCATGAATTATGGAATTGGCAGTTGTTAATTAGTTTATTTCATTAAATTACCTCAGGTTCGCCATTACCCAAACACAATCAATAAATACTGTCATATTTTAAAATTGGCACATACTCAAAAGATACTGGGCTGGATTCTCCATTTCTGTGACTAAGTGTTGACGCCAATGCAGAATCCATGGACATTTCTGACAGAAAAACCGGTGCCACATCTGGGTCGATTCCGCTATCGTTGAGGGGCTAGCATCAGTGCGGAACACAATCGATTCCAATGAAAAACGGTGTGGGATCCGTCGGGTCCATGATCGACACTCGGGAGGCTGACAAGTCGCAGCCGCAAATACACGTTACACACCCCACACACATTTATCCCAGTCAAAAAGATGGCACTGGTTGTGCTGGAGCACTCCCATACAGCTGATGGGTTGTGCCAGAGGGGTGCCCTGGGGGGACACCTATACGACCCGTAGCACTAAGGTTCAAAGTGGGCTATTTGCGGTGTGTGCAGCTGCATGGCTGCCTTTTCGGCTGCGACAAATGTGTTCCATGCCCATCCACTCCAACCCCACAGCTGACCGCCAGGCCAGCCCCCACTACGCCCCCCGGTCCTGGCAGAAGTCCCCCGGCCAGCAGCACAACTGTCAGCAAACATGGCGATGTTGGACATCTTCCGTCCCCCTCTCTCTCCCTCAGCAACCGCCACACCGGTTTCACGATTTTTAGAAGTACAAGTGAACCATGCCATCGGAGGTGGAGAATCGCAGAGGGGCCTGAGAATACCGGTTTGGGCCCGTGAATGATATGCAAACGGTGCCTACTGTATATGTGTTCCAGAATGCATTGACGTCGTGCTCGAGGTGCTGGAGCATTGCGATTTGGCAGCAAATCGGTGCCTGCCGCGGTTTTGGTCTTGGAACCAATTCTCCGCCCAATCGCCTTTTGCAATTTCGGCATCGGCTAAGGGAGAATTCCGCCCTTATTTTCTGCCATTAGCTAATTTCAGTTTTTAAAAATAGGCACAGATTTGAATACTTTGCCCATTTTATACTTGTGGAGAAAGAAAGAAGGAAATAAGTAAATAATTTGCTTAAATAATTTTGCAGCTTTTGCAGTGAGTGCTGATTCACTGGTCATTGATCTGTTCGTTCACCATTCCCAGGGGATAACATAGTACCTCGGAAGCGATTAGACTTTTGATATGATGTGTAAGGTATTACAATTATATGGAACAGATGTCATGTGAGAGTACCCTTTAAGAAATGAGTGTTTAAGAAATGTACCTTTATGAAATGGAGCTGCTCATGTTACTGGAGTGATGTCAGAGTGTGGGTGGAGCTGAGCTCTACTTCTGTTTTTTTAGTTTCAGTTTGAGAAAGCTTGGGTGTGTCTGTGTTTTTCAGTGAGCTGAATCTGAAGTTACACGTGAGCTGCACTGCTGTTGACGTTTGCCATCCAAAAAACTATCTACGGATCATTTGGTGAATTCAGAAGAAGTATAAATGTTTTCAGTCTTGAATGTAAACCCTGATGTGCTCCTGTTTAAAGGTTTGTTAAGTCTTTTGGATGTTAAAAGGACGGCATAAAGATTACTTAGTGTTGTATTCTTTGGGGTTGTATTTGATTTACTGGTTGCTAAGATGTTCACTGTTTGTTTTAGAAAGGTTAACTTGAGTTCATAGAATAAACATTGTTTTGTTGTAAAAAATACTCGTCCATTTCTGCTGTACCACACCTGTAGAGTGAGCCGTGTGCTCCCCATACCACAATCTATTAAAAGTTGTGGGTCAGGTGAACTCCATGATACACTTTGGAATTCCCTAAACCCTGACCCATAACAAGACTAAATGGACCAACCGTTTTCTTTCCCAGTCTGATGTTTTCGTGTGTTCAGATGAACACAAGCTATTTGAACTGTTTTTTTAGAAAAATAATTTTTCACTTGATTAACATTCAATACGGCAACTCTTGAGCTCTCTGAAAGCTGCATACTGCCCAGTGTCCAAGCACATACATGAGGAATGGTCAAATTTATGGAGAGTTACAACCCTAGCATGTTTAGGACAAGAGGGGATAAAATTTGATGGAAAGAAAGAAAATTATACCTTAATTGGAATGTAATGGGTAACAGAGCCAGTCGAAATGCAGCACGAGAACACTTTCCTCATGTCTGCTTCTTGGCAGTTGTCACCATTTATTTTAGATTGCCGCTGTTGGTTTTGAATTGACCATTGGTGCTGAGCTGATTATGGGTTGGTAAAGCATCATTGGGTTTTAGCAGATCATTTAAAGGAAGTTTTGACCACAAATGATCCATTAGCTCTTTTCACAAAACATGTTTTTAAAACTGGACAACTTAACCATTACGAATGATATTCACTCCAAATACTATCCAGGCCATGTTTATTCAGTGGGATAGAGATTAATTAACTCAAAACTCAGACATATAATTTGTGATGATTTTTTTTAAACAACTGAACAATTTCTGCCATTTAAAATAGTTATTATGAGTTTAATCACCTAGCTCTAAGCTAAATGTAACCACAGGCTTGTTTCTCTTGCAGTTTTTCATAGCTTAGCTGTTTTTTTTCTAATGGTGGAGCTCTCAACGGTAGAATATAATTCAAATAAGGAAACCTTGGGGTTCGATTTTATGGAAAAGAAACAGACTCCCGTTTTGGGCACGTATAGCCGGGTGTTTCCCGGCGCTTGCAACGGCGAGAATGACCGCGCTATTAAACGGGACTACTTCTTTGCCGGACCTTGACGAGGAAGGCCCTGCCAAGGCCACACTTAGACTCACTTCCTGTACTAACGGGCTCAGCTCGCCAGGGCAGGAAGAGATCGGGACCCCCCATCGCGGCCTCTGCACCACCAAACCTCCACCCCCAGCCCCACCCCCACCCCCCAACCCCAACTTACCAATTAGGGGGTCCTCATTGGCCAGGGGGGGCACTCAAGTGACACTGCCAGGATGCCAGGTGGCACTGCCAGGATGCCAGGTTGGCAGTGCCACAGTGCCCAGGTAGCATCAGGGGTGCCAGGTTGCCATCCTGCACATTGCCTGACCACCCAGGGGTCCCTGATTGCCTGTGAGAGCCCTCCAAGTGCATATATGCCTGGTCCTCCTTTGTGGAAAGTAGTGCGAAATGGCGCCTGCTCGGGGTCATTGAGGCGAGGCCGTAGATCCTGTGCCTTGGGTAACTCTGGCGCAGACATATTCAAGTGAATCTAACTGCTCATTTGAATATGCAAATCTGGATCCCGCCCATTGAGGACAGGATCCAGATCACGACGCAGCGAGGCTTGACGAGGCCAGGAAATCTCGTGAGAGGCCACTAGATCACACTCCACATTTAGCTGAAGAATTTTGAAGTTGAGTGAAAGACCTAGGGCTGGATTCTCCGTTTGAGAGACTAAGCCCCCATGCCGGCGTGAAAATGGTGGTGTTTGACGCCAGGAAAACTGGCGCAAAACAGCCACCGATTCCCTGCTCCGGGGGGTTAGCAGCCAGGCAGCGTAGAGCTCCCAGCACTAGCTGCCGATAGGGCCCGGAGCATTGCTGGGTCTGCGGCCGCGCATGCGCATAGCGGCGGCCTGCAGCGGCCACGCCGTGCTTCGTGGCGGACACAGTCCGCGGACCCGGTCCGCAAAAATAGTTCCTCCCTTCGGCGGCTTGCGCACCCCTCACCGCCCCCACCCACAGTGCCCCAGCCCCAAATGAAGCCCCCCTGCCCACGGATCTGCCGTCCCCCAACAGTGGCGGCAGTGGACTGAGTCCGCAGCCGCCACGCTGAGTTCCCGACGGGTGAGACCATGAGAGTCCCATGCCATCGGGAACTCGACCGGTCGGGGACTGATCCTCGCGGGTCGGGCCTCAGGACCACGACATACTCTAGTATGCCGCTTTTCAGGGGGCGGTGCACCACAAAAGCGACGCTGTCCCCCATTTTGTCGCCACCGGGGATTCTGCGCAACATCGCCGAACGCGATTTCGGCAGCAGGGAACAGACAATCCAGCCCCTAAGGTTTAGTTTACAAGAGATACTGGTTTTGTATTGTTCAGTGGGTTTTGAATTTCATTTTCTTTTAATGAATCTTGCATATTTACATTTAAAGAGATGGTTTCAGAGGCCACCTACAGGTGGAAGACAGGTGGGTGAATGCCCAAATTAGGATGCCATGCCATCCAGGCTTTACCACTGCCGGTCCTCCTGCCAGCCCCACCACAATTTTACAAGTGGTCAGTTCAGCTTTAGGTGGGTCACCTACCTGTGCCCAGTTGAGACTCGTAATTGGGCAATTAATGCTCAATTAAGAGCCTCATCTCACCGCTGCTCTGATTTAATAGGCAGTGCGAGAGACCATGACTCAATGTGCAGCTCGGCATATTTAACCCTGCGGGCTATTAATCAGTTAATGGTATTGAGAGAAACTACTGTAGGGCTTGCTTCACATGACTGATCGCTTCTTTTTGCTGTGCCTTCCAGTACCATTTTTGGTAATTTTTTAATAATGTATGTCAAGGTGCCAGCATCCTCCGTGTTAACTCCCTTATTTCTCGCTGGTGCACAAGGTCTACTCACACATTGATTTCTTTATTATGGGGAGGTCTATTAAGGGGGGTTCAGGGAGCAGAATATTCTGCAATTGTTACTTCAAATGATGCCCCATCCCTGGTAGATGTGGTGCTGGAGAGGGGCCGACCTGGAGTTTGGATGTGGGGCTGTTAGCAGATGTGGGGTTTTGTGTGAGAGTGGCGCGGGCAATTGATGAGTATGTAGGGTTTAACAAGAATGCAAAAATCTCTCCCTCGGTGCTATGAGACGTTTTGAAGGTGCAAGGAGAGATAATTGCATATAAGGTGGAGGCTGATAGGGAGACTAAGGAGGAGTACCAGTGGCTGGTGGATGAAATTCTGGAGGTGGATGGTAAATATGCTCGGTCTATTGGCCAGGAGGAGGAAACTGCAGATGCAGCTTAATCTGGTGACTACGGATAAGGTGGTGCATCAACTGCAGATGGCGAGGAGGGGCAATGTACAAGTCTGAGGAGAAGACTAGTTACTTATTGGCTGGGGGAGCGTGAGGGGGAGGATGGAGCATAGGGTGTCCTTGTACGCTGACTACTTGTTAATGTACCTTTTGGAGTCTACAACGGGGAGCATAATGACGCTGCTGAAGCAGTTTGGTGCGTTCTCTGTGTATAAGTTGCATTTTGAGAAGAGTGAGTGTTTTCGGTTGCCTCGCTGAAGAAGTGAGCTCATCTGGGACGGTTGCCATTTTGTTTGATGGGCGCGCATTTTATGTACTTAGGGGTGGGATTGGGCGTTGCTTCGGAAATTAAACATTACAAGTATAGTGGGTACCATTGAGGCTGACCGACAGAGGTGAGACAGCCTCTCTCTGTCCTTGGCAGGCCGAATGCAGTCTGTGAAGGTGAACATTGAGCCTTGGTTTCTGTTCCTATTCCAATGCTTGCCGGTTATTTTGCCAAAAGTGTTTATTGTGGGACTAGAGAGACTGATTTTGTCCTAATGGGTGCATCCAATGTCCACGCTGTGCTGGAAAAGCAGCTCACCGTAGTGTAGCATGGCCAATGAAAGCTGGGAGACCCCATTCCCGGGATCTAGCGGCTCATGACGCCTCACGAGATCCAGCGTGATCTCACAAGTCATTGCGATGTAAATCCCGCCTCACTCTAATGTGCAGATTCCCGAGGTATCTGAGGCCTTGGGATTGGGCCCAGGCTTGGGTCATGGGAGACTAAGGCTTGTGTTTGCACAAATAGTATGAGTTTGAAGTATTTCCAGTTGCACAGGTAGAAGAGGCAGGGGTGCCCTATGTCCCCTCTCTTATTTGCATTGGAAATTGAGACGTTGCGATGTAATCTGGCCTCACTCTAATGTGCAGATTCCCGAGGTATCTGAGGCCTTGGGACTTATACCCTTCACCTCCGAGGCCTCGGGCGAGTGCCATTCAACGCTGGTCCCCACAAACGGAAACCAGGTGCTACGTCATTCATGGGGTCTCTCAGGGGATCGGAGGCCCCCAGCTACCTGCTTTTTGGGCAGGGTGGTGCCCTGACACTACTGGTGCCACCTGGGTAGGCTGGCAGTGCCACATGGGTGCCAATATGGCACTACCAAGGTGCCCAGATGGCACTGCAAGCTGGCATGGGCACTGCCATGGTGCCTGTTTGGCACTGCCATGCTGGTAAGTTTTGCATGTGCAGGATTGTGCCGGGGGTGCCCTGCATGTGTGTTGGGGGGTGGTGCAGGTGGGCCGCAGACCCTCCCATAGTGTGTTCAGGCCGGTGGGGAGGTCAGGGATCATTTTGCAGGCCTCAGATAATTAAAAATGGCATCCCAATCTCTCGGGAGCTCCCCATTATACCAAATGGGGCTATGTGCAGCCTCGGCTGCATGTTCTCCATTCACGCCACTTATACAACGCAAGTCGTGTTGAATAGCCACATGTGTGTCTCGGCCCTGCGAGCGCCAGGAAACGTGCCGCTAAATGCACTCGCTTGGGGACGTTGTTCCCTTTGGGAGCTTCGCGCCCTTTATTTGGGCGGGTAAGGTTGCAAGGAGTCGGCGTATGGGCTTGCAGAGGGACCAGCAATCTGGGGACTTGTTGTTACTGAGCCTAATCTTCTATTTTTGGGTGGCAAATGCGGAGAAAGTTGGGTTGGTGTGGGGACCATGAGGCAGTTTAGGTGAGGTTGGAATCGGATTCACGCCGGGGATCGGGGATGCGGGCACTAGCAATGGCACCGCTTCTGTTGTCTCCAGGGAAATATTCATGTAACCCTGTGGTGGCCGCGACGTTGAAAATATGGTGACAATTGCGGCAGCATTTTAAATGAGGTAGGATGTAAAAGTTGGCGCCGATTTGTAATGACCACATTTGAGCAGGCGAGATTGGATGCCAGGTTTTGAGGCTGGGTGGACAAGGGGGTGGAAGCACCATGGGGAACTTGTTTCTGGAGGGTGGGGTTGCGAACCCGAAGGAGTTTTCAGAGAAGTTTGGGCTTTCACAGCCGGAAAACTTTAGATATCCGCAGGGGAGGGACTTTGCGAGGATGGTCTTCCTGTCGCTTCTGGTAGTGCCGCCAGTCTCATTGTTGGAGAGGGATTTATGTCACTCACAGGGATGGAGAAGGGGGATTTATGGGAGGATAATGGCAGAGGATACTGCATCCCTGGTGGGGACTGAGGCCAAGTGGGGGGAGGAATTGGGGGTGGAATTAGATGATGGGGGTGTGCTGTGAGGCCTTGCGTAGGCTGAACGTTACTTCGTTGAGCGCGAGACTGGGGTTGATACAGTTGAAGGTGGTGCACCAGGCGCACTTAACTAGGGCTAGGATGACTCGGTTGTTTGAGGGGTGGTTTGTTTTATTTTATTGCTCTGTATTCATTAAAATATGTTCAATAAAAATGTTTTTTAAAAAGTGGGGGAGTAGTTGTAACGAGTAGTTAACCACTTGTACTTGCTGCATATTTCATTATAGTTCTTGTTCTAAATAAAAAGTGATTGTGTTTAAATTTACAGACCTGGTAACTGTAATTGGGCAGCCAAGGGCCAAAGATTTGGGATATTTTTCGAAGAATTATAGGTTACTTCAATTGTGTAGCGAGTCCAGGTCAAGTGGGGCTGGAATTGACCGCACACTAGCCCAGGGGGTTGTAACAGTAGACAAGTATGGAATGAATCCCCGCAGTAATTTGCCAATCCAAGGAATGATTTTAGCTCTGAAGTATTCTTTGGGCCTGGTGCTTCCTTTATGGTCCCAACCTTCTTTTCTCTTCCATCAGGTGCAATCCTCGGCATCCACACTGAAACCCAAATATAAAAGCAAATTACTGCGGATGCTGGAATCTGAAACAAAAACAGAAAATACTGGACAATCTCAGCGGATTTGACAGCATCTGTGGAGAGAAAATGGAGCTAACATTTCAAGTATGGCTGACTCTTTCTCAAAGCTTTAAAACTGAAATAAGTCACCTCACTAGCCTGAAAAGTACACTTTTATCTTTTTAGTCTTAATCCAGCTTTCTGGAACCTTTTCAAAACTTCATACAGGTTAGTTAGGTGCTTGTTGTCTGTGGCTCCCGTGATTAGCACATCATCCAAATAGAGAGTACCTTAGGCAAAACTTACAATAAGCCCTTTATTGTGTATTGAAAAATTGGACAAGCAGACAAGACTCCAAATGGTAATCTGGTGTACTGGTACAGGTCCATATGTATATTAATAGTGACAAACTCCCTGGAAGTATCTTCCAGTTCTAGTTGCTGGTATGCATGGCTCATGTCTAACTTGGTGTATGTCAGACCCCCAGTCAACTTTGCATATAAGTCCTCACTTTAAGGTATAGGGTACCTGTCTAATTTTATTGTTACTTTGTAGTCTCCGCATATCTTTATGGTGATATTCAGATTGCCCACTCCACAAATTGCACCACTTTATGATACCCACATCTTTTAATCGTTTAGGTTCGGTCTCCATCGTCTCATGCAACAAATAAGATTCAGGCCTGGATATACAAAATTTTGGTGTAGCCGCCAGATCCATGTGAACTTTGGCTTTCACGCCGTGGAGTTTTCTCAATTCTTCTTGAAATAGCTCTTGGTACCTACGGAGGACTTCATGTTGGCCCTTCATTAATTTTTTAAAATTTCTACCCAATTTAGTTTAATTTCCTGAAGCCAATCTCTGCCCATCAAACGTGTTCCTTGGTCCACAACTGCAAGGGCAGTTGGGCAGATTGCTGTCTGGAACTTACAGGAGTTGTTGTTGTTCCCAAGATCTATATAGCTTCGCCCGTATACATAGTCACCTTGACAGTAGTGTTTTTTAATCTCAGGGATTAGGCCCCTCCCTGTACTTATCGATAAGTTTGCTCTCCCACTACTGTGGCGGTGGCTCCTGTGTCTACCTCCATTTTGAGTGGACAACCACTGACAATCAGTCTTATTATAATAGGGGCTGCTTTTCCCACCTTAATATTATTCAACTCAATTCCATTTGGTCCGCCTACAGAATGACTTTCCATGCCGTGCATTTGAGGCGGAATCTTGACCCTGCTAGCACTTCACTGGTCCTGCTTGACCCTACATTTGCTTCTTATATGCCTCTTTCTGCCACAGGCACAACATACACCTTCCTTGAACCTACACGTTTCCTGGAGGGGGTTTCCCCCACACCGATAGCACTCTTCACAAATCATAATGTGTTGGCCGAATCTCTTATGACTCTGCATTCTCTCAGGCAATGCATTTCTTTGCTCACCAAACCCTGTGCCTTCATCCTTGGCATTGCTGCCACTAGTAGCTTCCCTCCAAACTTGGTGCACCTTGCCTCCTTGCACCCCTTGAATCTCCAATTAGGCTCCTGACTATTGAGCGGGGTGGGAGTGGGGGGGACGGTGCTGGCTACTAATGCCAAGGCCCACCTGAAAATTGGGCTGAGCAGGTCTTTAGTATCTAATAGATGGGAAATTTATTTTCAAATTTCATCTGACAGCCACCATGTTTACACTGGAAAATGGGGCAAGGGGCAATTGAAAATTGACTTGAGGCTGTTGAGGTTTACTGCAAATGTTCATTCACCTCCATCAGCATAATGTTGAGACTTAAATGATGAAAATATTTGTTGCTCAAAACTCTTCGGCCCTGCTTTTGCTTCCAAGAATGTCTGTTACATATCACCATGCTGTTCACATTTGTAATTTAACATGCTACAATTAGAGCAAACAAGAATGCAGTCTCTTTACTCAATATGGCCATCCTTCTAAAATAGAACTGTCAAACTGTGGAGTTCAGTAGGACAGACTTCAACATTTGGAATTGCCTGCACTGTGTTCCTTGGAAAATTGATACATTTTAGTGGGTATGCAAATGATCTGTTATTATTACAACTGTCTTTCTGTGTCTATGATTTGAAGAGGAGGACAAGTGCTCAGAGCACTAGGTTCACAAGAAACTCATTCGCTTTGAAAATAGCTATGGCATATTCCAAAAATCCACAGGGCAGTGCACATTGTGTTAATGTCAAGAGTGTGTCCATCCCTGCTTCCTCTGCTGACCCCACTCAGAGAGAACGGTGACACGGGTGGAAAATCCAGAGAGAATCAGGAAATCTCTCTCAGAGAGATTGCCTTTCCCGATTTTCCCCGCCCCTCACTGGTGACATCATGAAGTTCATGCCCACAAATATGAGAACCTCCTTGAATGGATTTGAATAAATGTTACTATCCAACAAGCCCAGCTATAAAGGGTTAGGCTGGTGAGGGTATTGGAATCACACCAGTGTGAAGTTCTCTGTTGGGTCTATCAGGATGTCTTGAGAATGTAGTGTTAACAAAGAACATCAAGCTGAGTTATTAAACAAAGTTGATTTATTTACTCTACTAAATTAAAGATTCTAAACAATCAACAAGGAATAAGTTATTGAATAAAACTATACGATATCTCTTACAACAGAACTCTATGCTGTGCAACTAATCTATCTCATGCCTCACCACCTTCTCCCAGAATCCCAGGAGTCACATGATATTTATACAACTGCTCCTTATCTCCATCTGGTGGTGAAAAGTATTATTATCTTATTGTTAACCCTTTGTATTCCTTACACTACACATATTGTTAAGACCAGGCAGGATTTTGTTACACGTGTTGTTGCCCACTTTTATAAGACATCAAAGAAAAATAAATTTCAACCTCTCAGGATCCAGGCCACCTGAACCCTTTCAATATCCTTACATCCTGCCTTGATGGGTTTATATGCCTCCGCTAACCACTGACCAAACACTGGGTGTCAAAGAAGGTCCTTGGCACAGGAGGTTTGGTGTTTGAAGTTCCTGCACCCTGGCTCACCTCACCAAGCCCAAGCTTCACAGCTTTTGTTAAGGACAGCTGGAGGCTCATCCTCATGCCAAATGGTGGTGACTTCACCATTCTTTCCCTAAGTGTCCTGAAGTTAAGATGGGGGGTGGGGGGAATACTGAATACTATCCAGCAACCCATGAAATGATGTCTTGTTCAGTCCAAAAACCCTCTTGAACATTGGGCCGAATTCTGTGGCCCCCCACGAGGGAGTTTGCAGATGCGGAGATCTACAATTAATTGTCCACTGAAGCGACAGTTCCCACACGTGCTGCAAGTTTCTGGCTGGCAGGGGGAGGCTGGTGACTGTTGGAAGCCCAGCAGATTAGCATGATACGGCTTCGAGGAGAAAAAGAGGGAGAGGCTACCTCCTTTATGGGACCTCTTTTCTCATTGGGGGCTGTGCTGAAGATCTTCAAACAATTAATGCTGCTTAGAGTGATAAAAGACTGCTGGACAGCTGTCTGGAGCAGGGGGGGGGGGGGTGTTCTCCATCAACTCTTTTGCTGGCAAGACGGAAAACCCCACCAACTTTTCAATTCTGCCTGTACTATCAAGGATTACACATTTGAAGGTTAAAGTCTGAGGATAGTTACTACAGGCTAGGCTTTTATTTCCTTCAATATAGAAAATTAAGGGGGGGTCTAACTAATGTACTTCAAATGATTCGTTTAGTTGACAGGATAGATTTTTAAAAACAATTTATTTTGGTGAGGAAGCCCAGAACAAGGGGGCATAGGCTTAACATTAGAGCTAGACATTCAGGGATATGTGAGGAAGCATTTATTTACACAAGCAATAGTGAATATTCGGAACTCTTTCCCTCAGAAAGCTGTTATGGCTAGGTCGAACAAAAAAATTCAAACTGAAATTGATAAATGTTTGTTAGGTCAGGGTAATAGGGGTTGTGGAGACAAGACTGTTAATTAGGCCTAAAATACAGATAATCAATGATCTAACTGAATGATGTGTTAAGCTTGAGGGGCTGAATGGCCTATCTTTACCTGTGAGTAATGCCCAATTGCCTGTGGAGGCAGCAAATGCCCGCACTGGTAAATCTGTATCCAGCAAGGAGTCAGTGCCTTCAGAAAAGAAGAGGCAAAAGTTGGTGAGTTTTTAAGATCTCTTCTCCAAATATCGGACCGATATAAGCTGTACTTGACTTACTTTCTGGTCCATCTTGCTGTGGGACTGGAAATTGCCGCCTTATGTCAACAGAACTTTGACTGGTCTGTCAAATATTCCATCCCACCCGCGACAATTTCCACGATTGGGGTGGGTGGGGAGACACCAGAAAATCTCGCCCATTGCCATTATTTCAGACAATTAACAATGAATTCTTCCTTGAGGCGCTATGGCGTCAGGTCACTGGGTGGATGGATTGACGGATTTGTTTATTGTCACGTGTACCGAGGTACAGTGAAAAGTATTTTTCTGCGTGCAGCTCAACAGATCATTAAGAACATGAAAACAAAATATGTAATAGGGCAACACAAGGTACAAATGTAACTACATAAACACCAGCATCGGGTGTAGCATACAGGAGTGTAGTATTAATCAGATCAGTCCATAAGAGGATCGTTTAGGAGTCTGGTAACAGGGGGAAGAAGCTGTTTTTGAATCTGTTCGTGCATGTTCTCAGACTTTAGTGCGATGGAAGAAATTGGAAGAGTGAGTAAGCCAGGTGGGAGAGGTCTTTGATTATGCTGCCCGCTTTTCCAAGGCAGCGGGAGGTATAGACAGAGTCAGTGAATGGGAGGCAGGTCCGTGTGATGGACTGGGCGGTGTTCACAACTCTCTTAAGTTTCTTTCGGTCTTGGACCGAGCAGTTGCCATACCAGGCTGTGGTGCAGCCTGATAGGATGCTTTCTATGGTGCATCTGTAAAAGTTGGTAAGAAACAATGTGGAAATGCCTATTTCCTTAGTTTCCTCGGGAAGTATAGACGCTTTCTTGGTTGTGGGTGGGCCAGGACAGATTTTTGGTGATGTACACACCTAGGAATTTGAAGCTGTCAACGATCACCACCTCGGCTCTGTTGATGCTGACAGGGGTGTGTACAGTACTTTGCTTCCTGAAGTCAATGACCTCTTTAGTTTTGAGGGAAAGATTGTTGTCGCTACACCACTCCACTAGGTTCTCTATATCCCTCCTGTATTCTGACTCGTCATTGTTCGAGTACGCAACAAAAATTGATTAAAGCGGCGGTGGAAGTCGAGGATCTGCATGGTGCAGATAATGAAAATATGGCAGAGAAGGGGCATCATCTTATCGTTGTCATCCACCCCATTGTCAGTGGAGCAACTGACGGGGCTGATCAAAATGAACCTACGTGAGCATCGGCGGGAGATGCTGGAAGATTGGTCGAAAGCGATCGAGGGAGCGGTTGCCCCTCTCTGCGGTGCCATGGAATGGATGGAATAGCCTGGAATCGCAAGGGGCAGCAATTCAAGATGCGAAACGGGGGTTCTCTGACCACAGTGACCAAATTGTGGAGCTGGAGGCAGAGGTGACATTGTTGAGAGTGGCCTGCAAGCTACTGAAAACAAGGGTGGACGACCAAGAGAATCGGTCCAGGTGGCAAAATCTACGAATTGTGAGCCTACCGGAGGGGGTGGAGGGAATCTATGCCATGGCCTATGTTTCCAAGATGTTGGTGATGAAGGCTCTGGATGTAGGCCAGGCACACTGATCGCTAAGACAGAGGCTGAGAGCACAGGAGCAGCTGGGGGTAGTTATAGTGAGAATGCACTGTTTCCAAGTGAAGGAACATATTCTGAGGTGGGCGAGGACGATGAAAGATCGTGGGCGGGATTCTCCACTCCCGCGCCGGTTGGGAGATCGCTGGGTCGCTGAATTTTCCCGCGACGCCGGTCCAACGCCCTCCCGCGATTCTCCCAAGCAGCGAGATTGGCCCCGTCGAGTTCCGCGCGGCGCAGGCCGCAGAATCGCCCGAGACACCCAAAATGGTGATTCTCCGGCACCCCTGCTATTCTCAGGCATGGATGGGCCGAGCGGCCAGGCCAAAACGGCGGGATCCCCCCCGGCGCCGTCCACACCTGGTCGCTGCCGGCGGGAACAGCGCAGGAATGCTGGGGGGCGGCCTGCGGGGGGGGGAGGGGGATCCCGCACCAGTGGGGGGGCTCAAATGGGGTCTGGCCCGCGATCGGTGCCCACCGATCGTCGGGCCGTCCTCTCTGACGGAGGACCTCCTTTCTTCCTCAGCCCCGCAAGATCCGTCTGACATCTTCTTGCGAGGCGGACTCGGAGAGGACGGCAACCATGCATACGCGGTTTGGCGCCGGCCAACCTGCGCATGCGCGGATGACGCCAGTTATGCGGTGCCGGCCGCGTCATGTATGCGGCGCCGCCTTTACGTGGCGACAAGGCCTGGCGCGTGTAAATGACGCGGCCCCGCTCCTAGCCCATTATCGGGCCCTGAATCGGTCGGGATAGGGGCCGTTTCGCGCCGTCGTGAACCTCAACGCCGTTCACGATGGCGTGGGCACTTCGGCGCAGGAGTGGAGAATCCCGCCCCATATGTTGGCAGGCCAGCAATCCGATACATCCGGACATTGGAGCTGACCTGGCCAAATGACAAGCTGGCCTCAATCGGGCCAAAGCCATACTTTTTCCATTAAGGTTCGAGTTGGCGTGTTGTATCTGACCCAACGTTGGCTGACATTTAAAGGGAAGGGTCATTATTCCATGTTGTCTGATGAGGCACACAGTTTTATTAAGGAGCATGTGTTAAAGGAGGGTTGATTGAGGAATATTGTTTGGGGCCAAATTCTTGTTCTATTTCTACATTTTCACCACTTTTGGGAGCTCTGTTATTTTTTTAAATGTGTGCACTATGGTTACCACTGTTTTGTTATATTTGCATATGTTTACCATGTTGTTGGTATGAGGGGGATGGGTCGGAGTCTTAGGTATCTCTCTCCTGTGGATTGGGAGGGGGAAGGAGCAATTTGAGGGTGTGGTTCGAGCCGGGACCTCTCCAATGGTTTGAGGTGGTTAGTCACTGAGGGGGGATTGGCAGTTTGGGTGATATGGACAAGTTCTTTGTTTTGATTTTCGTGTGGGAGTTACCACGTTGGCAAATATGTTGATGAACGGAATGGAAGGGAACAATGGGAGCGATCGGTGGGGAGGAGAAAGGGGGAGGGGGAGAGTGGAGGAGGGGGCTAGGATGCTGGTGACAGGGTGGAACCGGTAGCCATTTTGTGTGGGCTCGGGCGGGAAAGGAAAATGGAGGTTCTGTAACAGATTGGAATGGCGGACTTAAATAAGGGGCAGGTGCAGAAGACTCTGGTGAGAATAGTGACTTGGAAAGTACGGAATTTAAACGGACCGGTGAAACATGCCAGGGTATTCGTGCATTTGAATAGCTTGGGGGCGGAGGTAGTATTTCTCCAGGAGACGCATTTACAGATTAAAGACCAGGTTAGGTTGCAAAAGGGGTGGAAGGGGCAGATGTCCAAGACAAAGGACAAAGAAAGTTACAGCACAGGAACAGGCCCTTCAGCCCACCAAGCCTGCACCGACCATGCTGCCCGTCTGAGCTAAAAACCCCTACATTTCCGAGAATCATATCCCTCTTTTCCCATTCTATTCATGTATTTGTCAAGACGCCCCTTAAACGTCACTTTTGTATCTGCTTCCACTACCTCCCCCGGCAGCAAATTCCAGACTCTCATTACCCTCCGTGTAAAAAACTTGCCTCGTACATCGCCTTTACACCTTGCCCCTCGCACCTTAAACCTATGCCCCCTAGTAATTGACTGTTCCACCTTGGAAAAAGCTTCTGAATATCCACTCTGTCCATGCCCCTCATAATCTTACAGACTTCTATTAGGTCGGCCCTCCGTCATTCCACAGTTCGGGATTTGACTATAAATCAAAAGGAGCCACCATTTAGTAAGGTGGTGTCATTTGTACTGGCTAAGGAGGTGCGAGATCCGGGGGGTCAGGTGTAATGGTTAGTGGCATCTTAGAGGGAGCTCCAGTGGTACTGATAAGCATCTATGCGCCAAATTGGGATGACAGGGAATTTGCTAAGCGGGTGGTGGCTGGCAACCTGGACCTGGACTCACACAAATTGATCATGGGTGGGGTGACTTTAACTGTTTGATATGATCTTCGGCTAGATCGGTCGTGCCCAAGGACATTAGTCAAGTCGGGAATGGCAATGGAGCTGGGAGTGTTTATGGGTCAGATGGAAGGGATGGATCCTTGGAGGTTTCAGAATCCAGGAGGGAGGGAGTTTTCGTACTTCTCCCATGTACATCGGGTGTACTCCCACATCAATATTTTTATGGTGGATAATTCGATTCTCCCGGGGATAGTAGGGGTGGAATAGGGAATTGGATGGATATAAGGTTGAGAGTAGGTCAGTCTCAGTGACTCCCGTGGAAGATTGACTCGTTGCTGCTAGCGGATGTTATTGGCGGATGAAACGTTTTGTGGAAAGATGACTTTGGTCATCAAGGAGTACATAGAGTTCAATGAGAACGAGGAGGCCTGGCCTTCCTGTTCTGGGAGGCCTTTGAGGCGGTAGCACAGGGGGAAGTGATTGTTTTTAAAGCTCATAGAGACAAGGTAGAGAGGCAGTGATTGATTGGTGCAATATTGGAGGTAGGTCAGTGGTACTCTGTGGCCCTTGCCAAGGAACTCTTGGTGGAGCGGAAGAAGCTACAAGGAGAATTTGATTTGATGATGACAGGGAAGGCAGTGGGCCAGCTTTGTAGAGCGAGAGAGTTTAGCGTGAGTATGGGGACTAAGGCTAGACATCGGCGAGTGCACCAACTCCAGCGCCAAACTGGCGCAAGGGAGATCGTACAAGTGAGGGAAGAGGGAGGGGAACTGGAGACGCCGCTGGAGCGTATCAATAAAATGTTTTAGTCATTCTATAAGGGGCTATACAGGTCTGAACCCTGGTGAGAGGGGCTGAAATAGGGTGGTTTTTTGAGGGACTGGTGTTCCGGTGGTTGAGGGGAAGAAGTGGAAGGAACTGAAAGCTCTGCTGGGGTTACAAGAGACAATGGAGGCTACTGGCGTAATGCAGATAGGGAAGGCATCAGGTCCGGTTGGTTTCCTTGTTGATTTTTATGAAACGTTTGCGACGGAGTTGGCCCCACATCTCCTGACGATGTTCTCTGACTCTTTGGCGCCGGGGGAATTACTGGCTACGCTGGCTCAGGCATCTATTTCGTTAACCCCTAAGAAAGAAAAGGACCCAGTGGAGTGTGAGACGTACAGGCCCATCTCCTTGTTAAGCACTGGCTCGTTCTGGCTAAGGTAATAAATAGCATGACGGCTTGAGGGGTGTGTTTCAGACGTGGTGTCAGAAGATCAGGCAGCTGACTAGTAATATCAGACCTCGATTAAATGTTGTTATGACGCCGTCTAAAGGCAGGGTTCCAGAGGTTGTGGTGGCTATGGATGCGGATGGAGTAGAGTTATTTGCTGGAGGTGTTGCGCAGGTTTGGATTTGGACCAACATTTATCTCATGTTGTATGCGGCACACACAGCTAGTGTTAGGACAAATTTGGTTAGCTCAGAGTATTCCTGGCTGTATAAGAGCACGAGTCAGGGCTGCCCGTTGTCCCCACTTCTGTTCACATTAGCAATAGAGCCTCTGGCTATTGCACTCCGGGATTCTGTCGAGTAGTCAGATATTGGGAGAGGGGGTAGGGAACACAGAGTTTTGCTGTATGCGAATGACTTGTTATTGTATATACTCAATCCACTGGGGTATATGGATAAGATTATGAGTATGTTTGAAAACTTTGGCACCTTCTCGGGCTACAAATTGAATATGAGCAAAAGTGAAGTGTTTGCGGTTTCCTGGGGAGAGGGGCAGATTTGAGTGCCCTTCCATCCAGGCTGGCCAGAAGTACATTCAGGTATTTAGGTATTCAAGTGGCACATGACTGAGCCACGATATGTAAAAGGGACTTGCAGTGTCTGTGGAACAGGTGAAAGACTTTCTAAAAAGGTAGAATGCCTTCCGCTTTTATTAGCTGGGCAGGTGCAGACGTATTTCAGTCCCTCCCAATGTCCCTGCCAAAGGCATTCTTCAGTAAGATGGATAGAATAATTTAAGATTTTGTATGGGCTGGCAAGATGCCCCGGGTTCATAGAATCATATAATTACAGTGCAGAAGGAGGCCATTCGGCCCATCGAGTCTGCACCGGCGCTTGGAAAGAGAAACCTACTGAAGCCCACACTTCCACCCTGACCCCATAACCTAGTAACCCCATCTAACCTTTTTTTGGACACTAAGGGCAATTTAACATGGCGAATCCACCTAATCTGCACATCTTTGGACTGTGAGAGGAAATCGGAGCACCGGGAGGAAACCCTCGCAGACACGGGGAGAACATGTAGACTCCACACAGACAGTAACCCGGCGGGGAATTGAACCTGGGACCCTGAAGTTGTGAAGCAACAGTATTAACCACTGTGCTAACGTGCCACCCAGCAGGGATCAGCTAACCATGTCCACATGTTGTGGTCCAGTCTGGGGCTCTGTGTATTTAAGACACTAGCGGAAATGTAGGCGTGGAGATATTACCGGGTTCTCTTGAGGCAATCTTTGGGGTGTTATTAGTGTAATGCACGATCAATTGAACAAAGACTAGAGTTGGATACAACTGAGGCTTTATTGCTCTAAGATGTGAGGCCTCCCACAGCAGCTGGCAAAATGACTGCTGAATGGAGGACACGCATATTTATACTCCACCTACTGGGCAGAGCCAGCAGGCAGGGACTGCCGGCAAACCTGTAGTACAGGTCCTACCTTACATCACCTAATACAGGTGTAACAGTGGTTTACCACAAAGTGCCAGCTGATGGAAGGGAAGGGGCCAATGTTATGGCCTTTGCCAAGGTGATCGCCCGGACGAAAAACTTATTGGAATGGAGGTCGGAGGAGCCACCAAAGGTATTGGCATGGTCGGGGATATTGCAGAATTCCTTAAACTGGAGAAGATTAAGTTTGTCCTTGGGGTTTGGATAGTAATAATATTTATTGTCAGAAGTAGGCTTACATTAACACTGCAATGAAGTTACTGTGAAAAGCCCCTAGCTGCCACATTCCAGCACCTGTTCGGGTACACAGAGGGAGAATTTTGAATGTCCAAATTACACAATAGCACATCTTTTGGGATTTGTGAGAGGAAACCGGAGCACCCGGAGGAAGCCCTTGCAGACACGGGGAGAACGTGCAGACTCCGCACAGTCAGTGACCCAAGCTGGGAATCGAACCTGAGAACCTGGCGTTGTGAAGCCATAGTGTTAACCACTGTGCTACTGTGCTGCCCCTGGGGAGTTCTGTATAAGGTGGAGGCTGTTCTTGTGTCTCTGTTTACAATCTGTTTGTTGCCAGGTGGGTTGGGTAGGGGAGGGGCGGGGGGGGGGGGGGGGGGGTGGATTTAAGAGAGAAAAAGGGGGAAAGTGTAAAATTAGGGGGATTGTATTTTATTATTGAATAATTGTTTGTTTGTTGTTATGAATGCCCTGATTTGAATAAAAATATTATTTTTAAAAAATAATTCATCAAAATCAATTGGGGAAAAATGAATAATTGCATAAAAATTACAATAAATGTATGTTTCAGTGTTGATAAGTCAATTTAGAAAGTACGCTCCCATCCTGCCACAGTTTATTTGGCGTAAAGGGAACCATTTCATACCAAATGAAGCTGGCAATTTTCTTAATTCTGTAATATTCCAGACTGAACAATTCAAAGCACACATTTTCTCTGCCAATAGATATATATTAGGCTTGGTATACATAGAGCTATGGCTGGAGCTGACCACACACATACACACTGAAACTCTCCTTGCATCAGGAAATTCTTTTTGTAAACTCTCATTCATGTATATAAACACATGCTATTCATTATTCTGTGTTTACTTATGTCATATATAGTTTGCTTACCCTTAATCTACTGAACACTACAAAGGTCTTCCCTCAGAAATACTGCCGCCTTCATTCAGGCCATCTTTATCCAAACATTAAAAAATCATTTATCTAATAATGATGGTAAGATTATAATAATCCCAGTTTCTCTGTAGTAAATTGATACCATTATTGAAAAGAGTATGGTGGCTACGCAGTCCAATCTATGCAATTTATTATCCTTTTTGATTCCATCCGACAAAATGTATTTATTCACACAAAATGCCTACTTGGATAATTTAAACAAAGCAAGTTTGTAGAGAATAGTTTGGCAGAATGAAGAGAGCTGCGGGGTTGGAGAGGAAATTTCCACTTGTCTCCATTAGTTTTGCATCAGTCAGACTAGTACAAAAGATGATGGAATTTTAAGTGTGACTGTGTTATGTCCAAGGCGACCTGCTTTTGTAATTTCTGTGATCTTTTACACTGGTTCAAGAAACAATTTGCCCAAATACGAGCTCGTCCACCCTGATTCAAAATTTTAAGACTGAGGGCGCGATTTTCCAGCCTTGTTGCACTCTCGCTCAAGCGAAACGAGGCCGGTGAATAGCAGGAGAGGCCAAAAACAAGATCCGCGCCAGGTGCCAAACAGTTTGCAATGCAACCGGCCCGCTCCCGAAGACGAAATCAGGGTCTCGCCATAGCGTGGCGAGAAACCAATTATCACCACTTAAGCCCCACTCCCATACAATTAACGGGAGCCACCCCATATCCAATGGCCTCCCGTCATTCAGCAGCCACCCCAGAAAGTGCTGACGCTGGCACCGATCAGTACTCCTTTTAAAAAATGTGAACCTGATGGAAGGACTTCTGTGGGGAGCTGAGGAGGTGAGTAGCCATCTTTTCACAGGCAAAGAGTCCGGGGGTGCTAGGTTTGCTGGCCCTGTGCTCGTCGGTGGGTGGGGATCCCTCTGCTGAGGTGCGGGGCCCTTCGCAGAGGTGGGCCGCCATGGGAAAATGGGGGAAGGCGGTGGGGAGGCAACCGCTCACGGTAACACCATGCCAACCCCTGGATTGTGTGTACCGTTTCTGGGGACAGCCCTTGTCCCTGCCCATCTGCCATAACAACCACCCATAACCCCGCCAACTGCTGAGGGAATAGTCAATTTGGCTGGAGAGGGAATAGCCAAACCGGCTGGGGAAGGAATAGACAAATCGGCTGAGGAGGGAATAGACAAACTAGCTGGGGAGGGAATAGTAAATCCGGCTGGGGAGGGAATGGTCAATCCGGCTGGGGAGGGAATGGTCAATCCGGCTGGTGAGGGAATGGTCAATCCGGCTGGGGAGGGAATGGTCAATCCGGCTGGGGAGGGAATTGTCAATCCGGCTGGGGAGGGAATGGTCAATCCGGCTGGTGAGGGAATAGTCAATCCGGCTGAGGAACATAGGCCCCCCACGGAATTTGCCCCCCCCCCCCCCCCCACCGATCGGTAGGCCCCGGTCGCGGACCTGGCCACCGTGGAGCCGCCCCCCCCCCCCCCCCCCCCGAAGGACTCCCGCGCAGCCAGAACTCCGAGGTCCCGCCGGGTAGGACCATGCGTAACCCATGCCGGCGGAACTCGGCCGAACTCAGCGGGCACTTGGCGGGGGGGGGGGGGGGGGCGACCGGCGCGGCGGCGACCCCACAGGCGCGATTGACCGGCGTCGGAGCAGCGTGGCGCGATTCAAGGCTATGGGAAAAGGGAGGAGGAGTGGATGTGCTGGGATTTCCTTGCAGTGAGCCAGCACGGGCTGGACAGGCTGAAAGGTCTCCTGTGTTGGAACAATTCCAGGGTTCTCTGATCGCAGCCCTGATAATCCAAACACCTGCCAGTGGCAGAAAACTGATTATCAAATGAGTATCACTACCCACCCTCCCCACTTACTTACACACTTACATTGCCCCTGGCTGCCCTGCGTCAGTGGAACTTTAAACCTACATACTTTACCACAGCTTGTGAACTCAACGGAGACCTCGGGAACTTGCTGCACTGTACTTTCCTCACCAAGCCCAAGTTAGAAGATCGGAAAGAACGGAGCTGCTGCGTTTCAGTGTAAGTATCTGGGAGTGGAGTGGAAATCCGACTGTGATTGAATGTAATGGTTCTAAATATCTGCCCCAATGAATCAAGTGATGACTGACATTTGTATAGAACCTTTCATTGTCACTGAATGTCTCAAAGTGCATTACACAGACAAAAAAATACTTCTGGGGTATAGTCACTAATGGAATGTTGGAAACGTGGCAATGAATTTGCACACATCCAGCTCCCACAGACAGCAATGTGATAATGGCCAGATTATCTGTTCGTGTGATGTTGATTGATCAGGACACAGGGCTAAATCACTGGCTTTGAAAGCAGACTAAGGCAGGCCAGCAGCACGGTTCAATTCCCGTACCAGCCTCCCCGAACAGGTGCCGGAATGTGGCAACTAGGGGCTTTTCACAGTAACTCAATTTGAAGTCTACTTGTGACAATAAGCGATTTTCATTTCATTTCATTTCAACTCCCTTGCTCTTTTCAAGATATTGTCTTTGGATCATTTATATCCACCCGAGAGGACAGGTGGTTTAACATCTCATCTGGAAGGCAGCATCTCCGACAGTGCAGCTGGAGTGTCAGCCTTGACTTTTGTGCACAAGTCCTGGGATGAGTCTTGGATGGTGGCTGCATAACCAGAAACATGGTCACTACCACAGTGGAAATGCTAGAAGTCACTAAACATTCGTTAAGGGAAATGAAATGACTGAAAGATCATATGATATGATTCTGATTTAGGTGTATAAGTATAGCTTACATCAGTAAAATAGAGTGAAACAGGGCAGCACGGTTGCACAGTGGTTAGCATTGATGCCTCACGGCGCCGAGGTCCCAGGTTCGATCCCGGCTCTGGGTCACCGTCTGTGTGGAGTTTGCACATTCTCCCCGTGTTTGCGTGGGTTTCGCCCCCACAACCCAAAGATGTGCAGGGTAGGTGGATTGGCCACGCTAAATTGTCCCTTAATTGGAAAAAATGAATTGGGTACACTAAATTTATTAAAAATAAACAAAAAAGAGAGTGAAACACGCCATTGTTTGAACTTTGTTGAACGTAGATGGTTTTTAAAATAAATTTAGAGTACCCAATTCATTTTTTTCCCAATTAAGGGGCAATTTAGTGTGGCCACTTCACCTACCCTGTACATTTTTGGGTTGTGGGGGTGAGACCCACGCAAACACGGGGAGAATGTGCAAACTCCACACGGACAGTGACCCAGAGACCGGATCGAACCCGGGTCCTCGGCGCCATGAGGCAGCAGTGCTAACCACTGTGCCACCGTGCTGCCCCTTAAAGAGAAACAATGGGCCAACCGTTTGTCCAAATACTGCAGTTATAAAAACTGATCTGTTTTGTTTTCTTGCACTCATGAATCACAAATATTGGCACAGCACACCTATATTTTCACCACTTATGCTCAGTTAAGTCCAAATTAAACTGAAGGGAAGTTCAAATAAACTCAGAATGGATAAGAATATCCAGACATCTCTCATTTCTTGTTAGCTGCATTGCATCTACCACCTTTGTCACTGTATTGTGGCCCTGAATGGCACAGCCTGAGGTGGAACAAGAGAAGGAGCCAAAATAGTTGGGGATTGGAGTTTCTGGACCTTGGGTGGATGCCAGATGCTGGGTTCAGTAACTGTTCTTTGTCACACAGGCAGCTGCTGCTTTGAACACATCCATAAAATAACACCTTCAATCTTCAATGTTAATTTCTTTTCTCTCCACCACTGAAAGACCGAGGCCAAATTGAGCTGGGGTCTATAAGGTTGAAGCAGGTTTTTGCTCGGGAAGATTTGTGGGGGAATGGTTGAAGGAGGTAATTGCATGGGGATTTGAGCTTGGGTAGGGTGGGGAAATCCTGCTAAAAAACTGTGAGCATGTTTCGAAATCGTCTCCAACCTGCTGACTTCCATACTTCAACCCAACGTGTTCCGCTGTTTGCACACAGCCCCTTCAGTCAGTATTTTAATCATTCAATTACAGTGATATTGATATGGGTTCTGCAGTTTAACGTTGGGTGCACTGGTTTCCTGTGCTTTATGGAAGTTGACCGTGAAGGCAAGGCAGAACATAATGACAACTGAGGAGGATGAAGACATGACGGGAAAATTTGCCATGATACCCAGCACCTACAGCTGACTTCCTACCTGCTTTTGTGAAAGTTTGTTCACAATACTAGTGCTGAGAAGTTACTTTTCACACTTTAGAGGCATCGTCATCTTGTAGTTGACAGCTAAATGCATTCTGCAATGGCCTAGCAAGCCACTCAGTTCAAGAGCAATTAGGGATGGGCAACAAATACCATTGCCCACATCCCATGAACAAATAAAGAAGAAGAGTCCTTCCCTTGTGACATCACGGATAAATGCCCATCAGCAACGGGTCTGATTTAAATATATCTTAACTTCCAGATTTGATTAAGGATCTGCGCTGACTTAGCTGGTCCTAAGCAGGGCAACACTGGAGATGTTACAGTGGGCGTCGGTTACAGGAAGAGGAAAACAAATCATACAAGTTTTTGGTCACTAACTGGTGCTCTCTGATGTAACATGTATATACCATGTGAACACTGGGAGATGTTTCAACATGCTTACGATGTCCTCAAGTCTGTCAATACACAAAGGTCTGTCATCGAATCATAGGGCAGAATTCTGTAAAGCTCCCCAGAGCAGGAAATGAGGCAGGTGGGGGCAATTAATTGAGCAGGAGGAAAAAAGACAGCTTCCCGATGGGAAGATGGAATTCCAGAATTAAGTTGGTGGCAGATTGACAGCAGATCAAGCTTCCCAATGGCAAGCATCAGGACCCTATTTTATACATTTGCATGTTATCCCCATTAAAAGGCAACCTGGACAGAATTAAGTGCATCTTACTCATTAAGTTATTAGTGAAAGAAAAACATGTGCCTTCAGATTCATGACCGGATCAAGGTGGCATGCAGTACCTGAGGTAGTCTTCCTGATGGATTTGGACTGAATTGGAGCTGCTTTTTCCTCTGTTGGGAAGCTTTGTTCAGTTACCAGAGAGGATAAGCATTGATTAGATTGGTGGTGCCAATAAAAGGGGTATGGGCAGAGCTATATTAAGAAGGAGAGGGGGGGGGGAAAGGTGAGGCGGGGGAGAGATGAGTAACGATAGGAGAACTAACGAGGGGTGGTTGGACAAGGTGGCATTGTTTGTGTAAGCTACGTTGGCTGGGGTCTGTACTCGGGGGGGGGCGGGGGGGGTTTGTTGGTTATATTGTTGTGTTTTGTGTTTGTTGAAATTTGATGATTGAAATTGTTAAAATTATAAATGCCTCAATAAAATATTTTCTTAAAAAAAAGAGAATGGATGTTGGCAGGTCGAGGGTAATGGGCAGCAGTCCTATTTTGCCAGGGGACGTCCGAGGGTCAATGATAGCTGATAGTGGTGGGTCAAAAGTCACTGAAAAGAGGGCAAACGTACTAAAGATGAAGGATGATGGAGGGAAGGTAAGATATGATCAAGATAAGATATGATCAAGGGAAGGTGCCAGGTGATGGCTTCCCGAGGGTGTGCCAGCACAGCCAGATTTCCAGGTGGAGAGAGTGTGTCGGCACTGCCAGAGATCAAGGTGGAGAGAGTGTGTCAGCACTGCCAGAGATCCAGGTGGAGAGAGTGTGTCAGCACTGCCAGAGATAAAGGTGGAGAGAGTGTGCCAGCACTGCCAGAGATCGAGGTGGAGAGAGTGTGTCAGCACTGCCAGAGATCCAGGTGGAGAGAGTGAGTCAGCACTGCCAGAGATCAAGGTGGAGAGAGTGTGTAAGCACTGCCAGATCTCCAGGTGGAGAGAGTGTGTCAGCACTGCCAGAGATCCAGGTGGAGAGAGTGTGTCAGCTCTACCAGAGACCCAGGTGGAGAGATTGTGTCAGCACTGCCAGAGATCCAGGTGGAGAGAGTGTGTCAGCACTGCCAGAGATCCAGGTGGAGAGAGTGTGTCAGCACTGCCAGAGATCCAGGTGGAGAGAGTGTGTCAGCACTGCCAGAGATCCAGGTGGAGAGAGTGTGTCAGCACTGCCAGAGATTCAGGTGGAGAGAGTGTGTCGGCACTGCCAGAGATCCAGGTGGAGAGAGTGTGTCGGCACTGCCAGAGATCCAGGTGGAGAGAGTGTGTCAGCGCTGCCAGAGATCCAGGTGGAGAGAGTGTGTCAGCACTGCCAGAGATCCAGGTGGAGAGAGTGTGTCGGCACTGCCAGAGATCCAGGTGGAGAGAGTGTGTCGGTACTGCCAGAGATCCAGGTGGAGAGAGTGTGTCGGTACTGCCAGAGATCCAGGTGGAGAGAGTGTGTCAGCACTGCCAGAGATCCAGGTGGAGAGAGTGTGTCAGCACTGCCAGAGATCCAGGTGGAGAGAGTGTGTCAGCACTGCCAGAGACCCAGGTGGAGAGAGTGTGTCAGCACTGCCAGAGATCCAGGTGGAGAGTGTGTGTCAGCACTGCCAGAGATCCAGGTGGAGAGAGTGTGTCAGCACTGCCAGAGATCCAGGTGGAGAGAGTGTGTCGGCACTGCCAGAGATCCAGGTGGAGAGAGTGTGTCAGCACTGCCCGAGATCCAGGTGGAGAGAGTGTGTCAGCTCCGCCAGAGATCCAGGTGGAGAGAGTGTGTCGGCACTGCCAGAGATCCAGGTGGAGAGAGTGTGTCGGCACTGCCAGAGATCCAGGTGGAGAGAGTGTGTCAGCACTGCCAGTGATCCAGGTGGAGAGAGTGTGTCAGCACTGCCAGAGATCCAGGTGGAGAGAATGTGTCAGCACTGCCAGAGATCCAGGTGGAGAGAGTGTGTCAGCACTGCCAGAGATCCAGGTGGAGAGAGTGTGTCAGCACTGCCAGATCTCCAGGTGGAGAGAGTGTGTCAGCACTGCCAGAGACCCAGGTGGAGAGAGTGTGTCAGCACTGCCAGAGATCCAGGTGGAGAGAGTGTGTCAGCACTGCCAGAGATCCAGGTGGAGAGAGTGTGTCAGCACTGCCAGATCTCCAGGTGGAGAGAGTGTGTCAGCACTGCCAGTGATCCAGGTGGAGAGAGTGTGTCAGCACTGCCAGAGATCCAGGTGGAGAGAGTGTGTCAGCACTGCCAGAGATCCAGGTGGAGAGAGTGTGTCAGCACTGCCAGATCTCCAGGTGGAGAGAGTGTGTCAGCACTGCCAGATCTCCAGGTGGAGAGAGTGTGTCAGCACTGCCAGAGATCCAGGTGGAGAGAGTGTGTCAGCACTGCCAGAGATCCAGGTGGAGAGAGTGTGTCAGCACTGCCAGAGATCCAGGTGGAGAGAGTGTGTCAGCAATGCCAGAGATCCAGGTGGAGAGAGTGTGCCAGCACTGCCAGTGATCCAGGTGGAGAGAGTGTGTCAGCACTGCCAGAGATCCAGGTGGAGAGAGTGTGTCAGCTCCGCCAGAGATCCAGGTGGGGAGAGTGTGTCAGCACTGCCAGAGATCCAGGTGGAGAGGGTGTGTCAGCACTGCCAGAGATCCAGGTGGAGAGAGTGTGTCAGCACTGCCAGTGATCCAGGTGGAGAGAGTGTGTCAGCACTGCCAGAGATCCAGGTGGAGAGAGTGTGTCAGCACTGCCAGAGACACAGGTGGAGAGAGTGTGTCAGCACTGCCAGAGATCCAGGTGGAGAGAGTGTGTCAGCACTGCCAGAGATCCAGGTGGAGAGAGTGTGTCAGCACTGCCAGTGATCCAGGTGGAGAGAGTGTGTCAGCACTGCCAGATCTCCAGGTGGAGAGAGTGTGTCAGCACTGCCAGAGATCCAGGTGGAGAGAGTGTGTCAGCACTGCCAGAGATACAGGTGGAGAGAGTGAGTCAGCACTGCCAGAGATCCAGGTGGAGAGAGTGTGTCAGCACTGCCAGATCTCCAGGTGGAGAGAGTGTGTCAGCAATGCCAGAGATCCAGGTGGAGAGAGTGTGTCAGCACTGCCAGTGATCCAGGTGGAGAGAGTGTGTCAGCACTGCCAGAGATCCAGGTGGAGAGAGTGTGTCAGCACTGCCAGAGATCCAGGTGGAGAGAGTGTGTCAGCACTGCCAGAGATCCAGGTGGGGAGAGTGTGTCAGCACTGCCAGACATCCAGGTGGAGAGAGTGTGTCAGCACTGCCAGAGATCCAGGTGGAGAGAGGGTGTCGGCACTGCCAGAGATCCAGGTGGAGAGAGTGTGTCAGCACTGCCAGAGATCCAGGTGGAGAGAGTGTGTCAGCACTGCCAGAGATCCAGGTGGAGAGAGTGTGTCAGCACTGCCAGAGATCCAGGTGGAGAGAGTATTTCAGCACTGCCAGAGATCCAGGTGGAGAGAGGGTGTCGGCACTGCCAGAGATCCAGGTGGAGAGAGTGTGTCAGCACTGCCAGAGATCCAGGTGGAGAGAGTGTGTCAGCACTGCCCGAGATCCAGGTGGAGAGAGTATTTCAGCACTGCCAGAGATCCAGGTGGAGAGAGTGTGTCAGCACTGCCAGAGATCCAGGTGGAGAGAGTGTGTCAGCACTGCCAGAGATCCAGGTGGAGAGAGTGTGTCGGCACTGCCAGAGATCCAGGTGGAGAGAGTGTGTCAGCACTGCCAGAGATCCAGGTGGAGAGAGTGTGTCAGCACTGCCAGAGATCCAGGTGGAGAGAGTGTGTCAGCACTGCCAGAGATCCAGGTGGAGAGAGTGTGTCAGCACTGCCAGAGATCCAGGTGGAGAGATTGTGTCAGCACTGCCAGAGATCCAGGTGGAGAGAGTGTGTCAGCACTGCCAGAGATCCAGGTGGAGAGAGTGTGTCAGCACTGCCAGAGATCCAGGTGGAGAGAGTGTGTCAGCACTGCCAGAGATCCGGGTGGACAGATTGTGTCAGCACTGCCAGAGACACAGGTGGAGAGAGTATGTCAGCACTGCCAGAGATCCAGGTGGAGAGAGTGTGTGAGCACTGCCAGAGATCCAGGTGGAGAGAGTGTGTCAGCACTGCCAGAGTTCCAGCTGGAGAGAGTGTGTGAGCACTGCCAGAGATCCAGGTGGAGAGAGTGTGTCAGCACTGCCAGAGATCCAGGTGGAGAGAGTGTGTCAGCACTGCCAGAGATCCTGGTGGAGAGAGTGTGCCAGCACTGCCAGAGATCCAGGTGGAGAGAGTGTGTCAGCACTGCCAGAGATCCAGGTGGAGAGAGTGTGTCAGCACTGCCAGAGATCCAGGTGGAGAGAGTGTGTCAGCACTGCCAGAGATCCAGGTGGAGAGAGTGTGTCAGCACTGCCAGAGATCCAGGTGGAGAGACTATGTCAGCACTGCCAGAGATCCAGGTGGAGAGAGTGTGTCAGCACTGCCAGAGATCCAGGTGGAGAGAGTATGTCAGCACTGCCAGAGATCCTGGTGGAGAGAGTGTGTCAGCACTGCCAGAGATCCAGGTGGAGAGAGTGTGTCGGCACTGCCAGATCTCCAGGTGGAGAGAGTGTGTCAGCACTGCCAGAGATCCAGGTGGAGAGAGTGTGTCAGCACTGCCAGAGATCCAGGTGGAGAGAGTATGTCAGCACTGCCAGAGATCCTGGTGGAGAGAGTGTGTCAGCACTGCCAGAGACCCAGGTGGAGAGAGTGTGTCGGCACTGCCAGATCTCCAGGTGGAGAGAGTGTGTCAGCACTGCCAGAGATCCAGGTGGAGAGAGTGTGTCAGCACTGCCAGAGATCCAGGTGGACAGATTGTGTCAGCATTGCCAGAGACACAGGTGGAGAGAGTGTGTCAGCACTGCCAGAGATCCAGGTGGAGAGAGTGTGTGAGCACTGCCAGAGATCCAGGTGGAAAGAGTGTGTCAGCACTGCCAGAGATCCAGGTGGAGAGAGTGTGTCAGCACTGCCAGAGATCCAGGTGGAGAGAGGGTGCCAGCACTGCCAGAGATCCAGGTGGAGAGAGTGTGCCAGCACTGCCAGAGATCCAGGTGGAGAGAGTGTGTCAGCACTGCCAGAGATCCAGGTGGAGAGAGTGTGTCAGCACTGCCAGAGATCCAGGTGGAGAGAGTGTGTCAGCACTGCCAGAGATCCAGGTGGAGAGAGTGTGTCAGCACTGCCAGAGATCCAGGTGGAGAGAGTGTGTCGGCACTGCCAGAGATCCAGGTGGAGAGAGTGTGTCGGCACTGCCAGATCTCCAGGTGGAGAGAGTGTGTCAGCACTGCCAGAGATCCAGGTGGAGAGAGTGTGTCAGCACTGCCAGATCTCCAGGTGGAGAGAGTGTGTCAGCACTGCCAGAGATCCAGGTGGAGAGAGTGTGTCAGCACTGCCAGTGATCCAGGTGGAGAGAGTGTGTCAGCACTGCCAGATCTCCAGTTGGAGAGAGTGTGTCAGCACTGCCAGAGATCCAGGTGGAGAGAGTGTGTCAGCACTGCCAGAGACCCAGGTGGAGAGAGTGTGTCAGCTCCGCCAGAGATCCAGGTGGAGAGAGTGTGTCAGCACTGCCAGAGATCCAGGTGGAGAGAGTGTGTTTGCACTGCCAGAGATCCAGGTGGAGAGAGTGTGTCAGCACTGCCAGAGATCCAGGTGGAGAGAGTGTGTCAGCACTGCCAGAGATCCAGGTGGAGAGAGTGTGTCAGCACTGCCAGAGATCCAGGTGGAGAGAGTGTGTCAGCACTGCCAGAGATCCAGGTGGAGAGAGTGTGTCAGCACTGCCAGAGATCCAGGTGGAGAGAGTGTGTCAGCACTGCCAGAGATCCAGGTGGAGAGAGTGTGTCAGCAATGCCAGAGATCCAGGTGGAGAGAGTGTGTCAGCACTGCCAGAGACCCAGGTGGAGAGAGTGTGTCAGCACTGCCAGAGATCCAGGTGGAGAGGGTGTGTCAGCACTGCCAGAGATCCAGGTGGAGAGAGTGTGTCAGCACTGCCAGAGATCCAGGTGGAGAGAGTGTGTCAGCACTGCCAGACATCCAGGTGGAGAGAGTGTGTCAGCACTGCCAGAGATCCTGGTGGAGAGAGTGTGTCAGCAATGCCAGAGATCCAGGTGGAGAGAGTGTGTCAGCACTGCCAGTGATCCAGGTGGAGAGAGTGTGTCGGCACTGCCAGAGATCCAGGTGGAGAGAGTGTGTCAGCACTGCCAGAGATCCAGGTGGAGAGAGTGTGTCAGCACTGCCAGAGATCCAGGTGGAGAGAGTGTATCAGCACTGCCAGAGATCCAGGTGGAGAGAGTGTGTCAGCACTGCCAGATCTCCAGGTGGAGAGAGTGTGTCAGCTCCGCCAGAGATCCAGGTGGAGAGAGTGTGTCAGCACTGCCAGAGATCCAGGCGGAGAGAGTGTGTCAGCACTGCCAGAGATCCAGGCGGAGAGAGTGTGTCGGCACTGCCAGAGATCCAGGTGGAGAGAGTGTGTCAGCACTGCCAGAGATCCAGGTGGAGAGAGTGTGTCAGCACTGCCAGAAATCCAGGTGGAGAGAGTGTGTCAGCACTGCCAGAGATCCAGGTGGAGAGAGTGTGTCAGCTCCGCCAGAGATCCAGGTGGAGAGAGTGTGTCAGCACTGCCAGTGATCCAGGTGGAGAGAGTGTGTCAGCACTGCCAGATCTCCAGTTGGAGAGAGTGTGTCAGCACTGCCAGAGATCCAGGTGGAGAGAGTGTGTCAGCACTGCCAGAGACCCAGGTGGAGAGAGTGTGTCAGCTCCGCCAGAGATCCAGGTGGAGAGAGTGTGTCAGCACTGCCAGAGATCCAGGTGGAGAGAGTGTGTTTGCACTGCCAGAGATCCAGGTGGAGAGAGTGTGTCAGCACTGCCAGAGATCCAGGTGGAGAGAGTGTGTCAGCACTGCCAGAGATCCAGGTGGAGAGAGTGTGTCAGCACTGCCAGAGATCCAGGTGGAGAGAGTGTGTCAGCACTGCCAGAGATCCAGGTGGAGAGAGTGTGTCAGCACTGCCAGAGATCCAGGTGGAGAGAGTGTGTCAGCACTGCCAGAGACCCAGGTGGAGAGAGTGTGTCAGCTCCGCCAGAGATCCAGGTGGAGAGAGTGTGTCAGCACTGCCAGAGATCCAGGTGGAGAGAGTGTGTTTGCACTGCCAGAGATCCAGGTGGAGAGAGTGTGTCAGCACTGCCAGAGATCCAGGTGGAGAGAGTGTGTCAGCACTGCCAGAGATCCAGGTGGAGAGAGTGTGTCAGCACTGCCAGAGATCCAGGTGGAGAGAGTGTGTCAGCACTGCCAGAGATCCAGGTGGAGAGAGTGTGTCAGCACTGCCAGAGATCCAGGTGGAGAGAGTGTGTCAGCACTGCCAGAGATCCAGGTGGAGAGAGTGTGTCAGCAATGCCAGAGATCCAGGTGGAGAGAGTGTGTCAGCACTGCCAGAGACCCAGGTGGAGAGAGTGTGTCAGCACTGCCAGAGATCCAGGTGGAGAGGGTGTGTCAGCACTGCCAGAGATCCAGGTGGAGAGAGTGTGTCAGCACTGCCAGAGATCCAGGTGGAGAGAGTGTGTCAGCACTGCCAGACATCCAGGTGGAGAGAGTGTGTCAGCACTGCCAGAGATCCTGGTGGAGAGAGTGTGTCAGCACTGCCAGAGATCCAGGTGGAGAGAGTGTGTCAGCACTGCCAGTGATCCAGGTGGAGAGAGTGTGTCGGCACTGCCAGAGATCCAGGTGGAGAGAGTGTGTCAGCACTGCCAGAGATCCAGGTGGAGAGAGTGTGTCAGCACTGCCAGAGATCCAGGTGGAGAGAGTGTATCAGCACTGCCAGAGATCCAGGTGGAGAGAGTGTGTCAGCACTGCCAGATCTCCAGGTGGAGAGAGTGTGTCAGCTCCGCCAGAGATCCAGGTGGAGAGAGTGTGTCAGCACTGCCAGAGATCCAGGCGGAGAGAGTGTGTCAGCACTGCCAGAGATCCAGGCGGAGAGAGTGTGTCGGCACTGCCAGAGATCCAGGTGGAGAGAGTGTGTCAGCACTGCCAGAGATCCAGGTGGAGAGAGTGTGTCAGCACTGCCAGAAATCCAGGTGGAGAGAGTGTGTCAGCACTGCCAGAGATCCAGGTGGAGAGAGTGTGTCAGCTCCGCCAGAGATCCAGGTGGAGAGAGTGTGTCAGCACTGCCAGAGATCCAGGTGGAGAGAGTGTGTCAGCACTGCCAGAGATCCAGGTGGAGAGAGTGTGTCGGCACTGCCAGAGATCCAGGTGGAGAGAGTGTGTCAGCACTGCCAGAGATCCAGGTGGAGAGAGTGTGTCAGCACTGCCAGAGACCCAGGTGGAGAGAGTGTGCCAGCACTGCCAGAGATCCAGGTGGAGAGAGTGTGTCAGCACTGCCAGAGATCCAGGTGGAGAGAGTGTGTCAGCACTGCCAGAGATCCAGGTGGAGAGAGTGTGTCAGCGCTGCCAGAGATCCAGGTGGAGAGAGTGTGTCAGCACTGCCACAGATCCAAGTGGAGAGAGTGTGTCAGCACTGCCAGAGATCCAGGTGGAAAGAGTGTGTCAGCACTGCCAGAGATCCAGGTGGAGAGAGTGTGTCAGCACTGCCAGAGATCCAGGTGGAGAGAGTGTGTCAGCACTGCCAGAGATCCAGGTGGAGAGAGTGTGTCAGCACTGCCAGAGATCCAGGTGGAGAGAGTGTGTCAGCGCTGCCAGAGATCCAGGTGGAGAGAGTATGTCAGCACTGCCAGAGATCCAGGTGGAGAGAGTGTGTCAGCACTGCCAGAGATCCAGGTGGAAAGAGTGTGTCAGCACTGCCAGAGATCCAGGTGGAAAGAGTGTGTCAGCACTGCCAGAGATCCAGGTGGAGAGAGTGTGTCAGCACTGCCAGAGATCCAGGTGGAGAGAGTGTGTCAGCACTGCCAGAGATCCAGGTGGAGAGAGTGTGTCAGCACTGCCAGATCTCCAGGTAGAGAGAGTGTGTCAGCACTGCCAGAGATCTAGGTGGAAAGAGTGTGTCAGCACTGCCAGAGATCGAGGTGGAGAGAGTGTGTCAGCACTGCCAGAGATCCAGGTGGAGAGAGTGTGTCAGCACTGCCAGAGATCCAGGCGGAGAGAGTGTGTCAGCACTGCCAGAGATCCAGGTGGAGAGAGTGTGTCAGCACTGCCAGATCTCCAGGTGGAGAGAGTATGTCAGCACTGCCAGAGATCCAGGTGGAGAGAGTGTGTCAGCACTGCCAGAGATCCAGGTGGAGAGAGTGTGTCAGCACTGCCAGAGATCCAGGTGGAGAGAGTGTGTCAGCACTGCCAGAGATCCAGGTGGAGAGAGTGTGTCAGCACTGCCAGAGATCCAGGTGGAGAGAGTGTGTCAGCGCTGCCAGAGATCCAGGTGGAGAGAGTGTGTCAGCACTGCCAGAGATCCAGGTGGAGAGAGTGTGTCAGCACTGCCAGAGATCCAGGTGGAGAGAGTGTGTCAGCTTCGCCAGAGATCCAGGTGGAGAGAGTATGTCAGCACTGCCAGAGATCCAGGTGGAGAGAGTGTGTCGGCACTGCCAGAGATCCAGGTGGAGAGAGTGTGTCAGCACTGCCAGAGATCCAGGTGGAGAGAGTGTGTCAGCACTGCCAGAGATCCAGGTGGAGAGAGTGTGTCAGCACTGCCAGAGATCCAGGTGGAGAGAGTGTGTCAGCTTCGCCAGAGATCCAGGTGGAGAGAGTATGTCAGCACTGCCAGAGATCCAGGTGGAGAGAGTTTGTCAGCACTACCAGAGATCCAGGTGGAGAGAGTGTGTCAGCACTGGCAGAGATCCAGGTGGAGAGAGTGTGTCGGCACTGCCAGAGATCCAGGTGGAGAGAGTGTGTCGGCACTGCCAGAGATCCAGGTGGAGAGAGTGTGTCAGCACTGCCAGAGATCCAGGTGGAGAGAGTGTGTCAGCACTGCCAGAGATCCAGGTGGAGAGAGTTTGTCAGCACTGCCAGAGATCCAGGCGGAGAGAGTGTGTCAGCACTGCCAGAGATCCAGGTGGAGAGAGTGTGCCAGCACTGCCAGAGATCCAGGTGGAGAGAGTGTGTCGGCACTGCCAGAGATCCAGGTGGAGAGAGTGTGTCAGCACTGCCAGAGATCCAGGTGGAGAGAGTGTGCCAGCACTGCCAGAGATCCAGGTGGAGAGATTGTGTCAGCACTGCCAGAGATCCAGGTGGAGAGAGTGTGTCAGCTCCGCCAGAGATCCAGGTGGAGAGAGTGTGTCAGCACTGCCAGAGATCCAGGTGGACAGAGTGTGTCAGCTCCGCCAGAGATCCAGGTGGAGAGAGTGTGTCAGCTCCGCCAGAGATCCAGGTGGAGAGAGTGTGTCAGCACTGCCCGAGATCCAGGTGGAGAGAGTGTGTCAGCACTGCCAGAGATCCAGGTGGAGAGAGTGTGTCGGCACTGCCAGATCTCCAGGTGGAGAGAGTGTGCCAGCACTGCCAGAGATCCAAGTGGAGAGAGTGTGTCAGCACTGCCAGAGATCCAGGTGGAGAGAGTGTGTCAGCACTGCTAGATCTCCAGGTGGAGAGAGTGTGTCAGCACTGCCAGTGATCCAGGTGGAGTGTGTCAGCACTGCCAGAGACCCAGGTGGAGAGAGTGTGTCAGCACTGCCAGAGATCCAGGTGGACAGATTGTGTCAGCACTGCCAGAGACACAGGTGGAGAGAGTGTGTCAGCACTGCCAGAGATCCAGGTGGAGAGAGTGTGTCAGCACTGCCAGAGATCCAGGTGGAGAGAGTGTGTCAGCACTGCCAGAGATCCAGGTGGAGAGAGTGTGTCAGCACTGCCAGAGATCCAGGTGGAGAGAGTGTGTCAGCACTGCCAGAGATCCAGGTGGAGAGAGTGTGTCAGGTCCGCCAGAGATCCAGGTGGAGAGAGTGTGTCAGCACTGCCAGAGATCCAGGTGGAGAGAGTGTGTCAGCACTGCCAGAGATCCAGGTGGAGAGAGTGTGCCAGCACTGCCAGAGATCCAGGTGGAGAGAGTGTGTCAGCACTGCCAGAGATCCAGGTGGAGAGAGTGTGTCAGCTCCGCCAGAGATCCAGGTGGAGAGATTGTGTCAGCACTGCCAGAGATCCAGGTGGAGAGAGTGTGTCAGCACTGTCAGAGATCCAGGTGGAGAGAGTGTGTCAGCACTGCCAGAGATCCAGGTGGAGAGAGTGTGTCAGCACTGCCAGAGATCCAGGTGGAGAGAGTGTGTCAGCACTGCCAGATCTCCAGGTGGAGAGAGTGTGTCGGCACTGCCAGAGATCCAGGTGGAGAGAGTGTGTCAGCACTACCAGATCTCCAGGTGGAGAGAGTGTGTCAGCACTGCCAGAAATCCAGGTGGAGAGAGTGTGTTAGCACTGCCAGAGATCCAGGTGGAGAGAGTGTGCCAGCACTGCCAGATCTCCAGGTGGAGAGAGTGTGCCAGCACTGCCAGAGATCCAAGTGGAGAGAGTGTGTCAGCACTGCCAGAGATCCAGGTGGAGAGAGTGTGCCAGCACTGCCAGATCTCCAAGTGGAGAGAGTGTGTCAGCACTGCCAGAGATCCAGGTGGAGAGAGTGTGTCAGCACTGCCAGAGATCCAGGTGGAGAGTGTGTGTCAGCACTGCCAGAGATCCAGGTGGAGTGTGTCAACACTGCCAGAGATCCAGGTGGAGAGAGTGTGTCAGCACTGCCAGAGATCCAGGTGGAGAGAGTGTGTCAGCACTGCCAGAGATCCAGATGGAGAGTGTGTGTCAGCACTGCCAGAGATCCAGGTGGAGTGTGTCAGCACTGCCAGAGATCCAGGTGGAGAGAGTGTGCCAGCACTGCCAGAGATCCAGGTGGAGAGAGTGTGTCAGCACTGCCAGAGATCCAGGTGGAGAGAGTGTGTCAGCCCTGCCAGAGATCCAGGTGGAGAGAGTGTGTCAGCACTGCCAGAGATCCAGGTGGAGAGAGTGTGTCAGCGCTGCCAGAGATCCAGGTGGAGAGAGTGTGTCAGCACTGCCAGAGATCCAGGTGGACAGATTGTGTCAGCACTGCCAGAGATCCAGTTGGAGAGAGTGTGTCAGCACTGCCAGAGATCCAGGTGGAGAGAGTGTGTCAGCGCTGCCAGAGATCCAGGTGGAGAGAGTGTGTCAGCACTGCCAGAGATCCAGGTGGACAGATTGTGTCAGCACTGCCAGAGATCCAGGTGGAGAGAGTGTGTGAGCACTGCCAGAGATCCAGGTGGAGAGAGTGTGTCGGCACTGCCAGAGATCCAGGTGGAGAGAGTGTGTCAGCACTGCCAGAGATCCAGGTGGAGAGAGTGTGTCAGCACTGCCAGAGATCCAGGTGGAGAGAGTGTGTCAGCCCTGCCAGAGATCCAGGTGGAGAGAGTGTGTCAGCACTGCCAGAGATCCAGGTGGAGAGAGTGTGTCAGCGCTGCCAGAGATCCAGGTGGAGAGAGTGTGTCAGCACTGCCAGAGATCCAGGTGGACAGATTGTGTCAGCACTGCCAGAGATCCAGGTGGAGAGAGTGTGTGAGCACTGCCAGAGATCCAGTTGGAGAGAGTGTGTCAGCACTGCCAGAGATCCAGGTGGAGAGATTGTGTCAGCACTGCCAGAGATCCAGGTGGCAGGTGGCGAGGGTGTGGCAGCACTGCCAGTGATCAAGGTGGCAGGTGGCGAGGGTCTGGCAGCACTGCCAGTGGTCATGGTGGCAGGTGGAGCGAGTGTGGCAGCACTGCCAGTGGTCAAGGTGGCAGGTAGCGAGGGCGTGGCAGCACTGCCAGTGGTCAAGGTGGCAGGTGGCGAGGGTCTGACAGCACTGCCAGTGGTCAAGTTGGCAGGTGGAGAGGGTGTGGCAGCACTGCCAGTGATCAAGGTGGCAGGTGGCGAGGGTCTGGCAGCACTGCCAGTGGTGAAGGTGGCAGGTGGCGAGGGTCTGACAGCACTGCCAGTGGTCAAGGTGGCAGGTGGAGAGGGTGTGGCAGCACTGCCAGTGATCAAGGTGGCAGGTGGCGAGGGCGTGACAGCACTGCCAGTGGTCAAGGTGGCAGGTGGCGAGGGTCTGACAGCACTGCCAGTGGTCAAGGTGGCAGGTGGAGCGGGTGTGGCAGCACTGCCAGTGGTCAAGGTGGCAGGTAGCGAGGGCGTGGCAGCACTGCCAGTGGTCAAGGTGGCAGGTGGCGAGGGTCTGACAGCACTGCCAGTGGTCAAGGTGGCAGGTGGAGAGGGTGTGGCAGCACTGCCAGTGGTTAGCACAGTGGTTAGCACTGCTGCCTCACAACGCCAGGGTCCCGGGTTCAATTCTGTCTGTGTGGAGTTTGCACGTTCTCCCCGAGTCTGTGTGGGTTTCTCTGGGAGCTCCAGTTTCCTCCCACAGTCCAAAGATGTGCAGGCTAGGTGGATTTGCCATGCTAAATTGCCCGTTAGTCCCAGGGATGAGCAGGTTGGGTGGGGATGCAGATAGGGCAGGGAGTAGACCTCGGTAGGGTACTCTTTGGGAGGGTTAGGGTCAATCCAAAGAGCAAGTAAAGGGTCTTGTTCAGTCCATAGGCTGAATTTAACACTCCCCGCCAGCCGATTTGAAAGTGGGATGCAGGTAAAATCCAGCGGGCAGGCTGCTGGCTGCCTATCTGCCCACCACTGCCTCCACCATGATTTAAACAGTGACAGGGGTGGCATCAGACAGCCCGGCCACCAGTGGACTGATTGAGGCCTTTAAACGGGCAATTGATATCCATTTATGGGTCTTATTCTTGCACCGCTGTGACGTAACTGAAAGTGAGAAAGGCCCATGTCATGCTCCCAGCCCAGCACGTTTCTCAGCAAGGGGGGCGAGGGGAGGGAGGCGTGGGAGGATGGGGGTGTAGCCATCTGGGATGGCCACGTCCCGATTACAAAATGGACACTTGCAAAGAATGCAGGGAAAATTGGACAATGCTAAGAAACAAGCAGGTGCAAGCTCTGTCTGTTGATTAGAACCTTAAACTCTCAGACAGAACAGAAACTACCAAACAATTTACATACTAATGAGCCATCTCTGGGGACAAAAGGGAAACATTTAGATACACAATGTTAAGGCAGACTCCCCGGCGCCAGAAGAAGCTAAGACAAAGCAGACTGACAGTCACCAGGACACGCCCAGCGATCAGGGAACCACCCCTCTATTGGAGGAAAATCGATACCGATGATTGGGAAAGACCCAATTAGTTGAGGCCAAGTTCAAGGCCCACCCAAAAGAGTGTGAAGCCCTTTTGAGTATAAAAGGTATCCCCCAAGCCCTCCTTTGGCTTTGGCTCTCAGCGAAGAGAGACACCAGCCCAGCAGCAACAGCGGACCAAGTAAGTTCCAAGTCAATGCACGCTACGAGAGAGACGCTCCGAGTTGCTACCCTTAAACAGTTCAATCCAGCAGCCTTAGAACCGAGCAACGGCCATTGTTCCTCTGACTGAGTGGGTGTCCGAAGCTAAGTATAGGCTTTAGTAATAGTGGTAGTTTAGTTTGTAGAGTTTATGCATGAGTAGATTTGACTGTGTAAATAAATGAGCATTGCTTTTGCAATTTACTAACTGGTGTATCGAGTCATCGATCAGTATTCGGTTCTGAACTTTGTGGCGGTGTCGAAAGATACCTGGCGACTCTTGAGCAAAGGTGATTAAATAGAGCCAAATTAAGAACCAACCAAAAGTTAGCAACAGTGGGTAGCATGGTAGGGAGTTGAGGTGGGTGGAGGGTGGAAGGGGTATTTCCTTAATTGGCCCTGTGCCCATAGGAGGCACCCTCCCCTCCCCTAAAATTATAATCTCCCCTGCATCCCCCCTCCCCCCAAATCCTCCCACCAAGAACTCCAACACTTCTGTTGGTGCTGCCAATACGGAGTGCTGTTAGCATCTGATCAGCCAGCAGCCATCTTTGAGGCCGGATTCTCAGGAAGTGCCGCCTCCAGTATCTCTGCCTGATTCTTTAGCCTGGGGACAGGGAACACAGTGCCCTGTGGTTTGGGGATCAGGATGATACACACGGACTCTAATCACAATGCAGTTGACTTATCGAAAAATCCTTTAGTCAGAATCCTTCGTATGCATAAAAATAATTTTTAATGAAATCTTAAAATAATCCAAAAATTGGCGTTGTCGTGTTAAGCACACTGAGATAACACGGGCTGCAACTAGATGCAGCTTTAACTGAAAGATACTCCAGACCTTGAAGTTAGTTCAATTTGATTTATTGAACCTGTCACACAGTTAACACAGTTCTCTATGAGTTCGACTCTCTGCTAACCTAAGTGTGATCTCTCTGTCTGACTGAACCAGACTAGCTCTTAGCCATGTGCTGTATGCGTTACGTGATATATACACCGGACTCACTCTGTAGATGTCCCTAGTGGAAAGAGGCGGAGTGTTCGTGCCTCGTGCCTTTTATAGTGGGTAATCACCTCCAAATGTTCTGCCTGCTGCTTGGTTATGGCCTGTTCTCTTTGTTCATTAGCTGCCTGTCTGTATCTCATTATGTGTGTGTCTGCATATCATGACATCTCCCCTTTTGAAATGTCTTTCTGCAGCCTATGTGAAAATATTTACATGTGTAGGCCGAAAAACTAATGTATATACATGAGATACCAGATGGAAACATATGTACATATGAAAACAGGTGTCTAATGTGCGAACACAGAACATAGCAAACAAAACAAATGTTCATAAGTCCAGTCTCTGGGACTTGCGTCTGATCCTGGTCGACCGCCGGAGAGGTGGTGGGTGGGAAGATGGCGCCTTGATGGGCGGGATTGCAGCCAGATTGGTGGCCTCGTGGTTCGAGGTATCAGGAGGTGGCACAATAATAGATGGAAACAACGAAGAATGTGGCTGTGGGTGGGCAACTGTGCGCAGTGCCCGTCTGTTTCGCCGCACAACAGAGCCATCAGCCATACGCACAACGTACGATCGCGGAGCAGCCTGTCGGACAACAACAGCAGGAGCTGACCAGCCTCCTTCAGGTAGCTTGATCCGAACAGCATCCGCCGGGGATAGCACAGGCAAATTGGTGGCATGAGCATCATAGCCCTGCTTCTGCCGGTCCCTGAGTTTCTGCACCTTCTGCAGCACCGGGAGGTGATCCAGGTCAGGCAAGTGTATGGCTGGAAGAGTCGTCCGCAGGTCCCTGGTCATCAGGAGTTGAGTTGGTGACATGCCGGTCGACAGAGGGGTTGCCCTGTATGCAAGCAGCGCAAGGTTGACGTCAGAAGCAGAATCCGCAGCCTTGTAGATGAGCTGTTTCACTATGTGTACTCCTTTCTCAACCTTCCCGTTGGACTGCGGGTATGTGGGCTGGAAGTAACATGGCTAAACTGATGTGACTGGGCAAATCTTCACCACTCTTGGCTGCTGAAGCAAGGACCGTTGTCACTCATGACAGTGAGTGGAATACCATGCCTGGAGAACGTTCCCTTACAGGCCTTGATGACGGTCTTGGACGTGAGGTCCGAGAGCTTCACAACTTCTGGATAGTTGGAAAAATAATCGATGATGAGCACATAATCACGGCCATTGGCGTGAAAGAGGTCGATGCCCACCTTGGACCACGGGGAGGTCACGATTTTGTGCTGCTGAAGCATCTCCTTGCTCTGTGCTGGCTGGACAGTTGAGGACCATATTCGAGATGTCCTGACTAATCCCAGGCAGTAGACAGCCTGCCTAGATCTGCGCTTGCACTTCTCGACACCCAGATGCCCCTCGTGGATATGCCGGAGCACCAAGCTCTGGAGACTGAGTGGAATGACAATGCGATCCAGCTTGAGGACGATACCATCAACCACCGTCAGATTGTCCATCACATTGAAGAATTGAGGGCACTGCCCTTTTTGCCAGCCATCGGTGAGGTGGTGCATGACATGCTGCAGAAGCGGGTCTTTGGCTGTCTCGTCGCGAATGCGAATCACCTTTCCACCCGACGCCGGGAGGTTGCTGGCCCACAGCTGCACCTGTGATTCAATCTGTTAATGAATGCCGGCGGTTCACTGGGCAAGGTTATGGAGCGGGACAAAGCATCCGCAATAATGAGCTCCTTGCCAGGCGTGTACATGAGCTCAAAGTCGTACCTTCTGAGTGTGAGGAGGATGCGCTGCAGCCGGGGCGTCATGTCGTTCAGGTCCTTGTGGATAATGTGGACCAGAGGCCTGTGGTCCGTCTCGACGGTGAACATCGGCAGGCCGTAGACATAATCGCGGAACTTGAGAATTCCAGTGAGAAGGCCCAAGCATTCCTTTTCGATTTGGGCGTACCGCTGCTCGGTGGGTGTCATCGCCCGTGATGCGTAGGCAACCGGTGCCCAGGATGAGGTGTCATCGCACTGGAGCAGCACCGCGCCGATGCCGTCCTGGCTCGCATCTGTCGAGATTTTTGTTTCCCTGTCAGGGTCAAAAAATGCCAATACAGGTGCAGTGGTGAGCTTGGCTTTCAGCTCAACCACTCTGCTTGATGAGCTGCCTGCCACTCAAAGGCAGTAGACGTTTCCACCAGGTGTCTGAGGGCCGTGGTGTGTGAGGCCAGGTTTGGAATAATCTTGCCCAAGAAGTTCACCATTCCTAGTGAGGTACCCTCAATAACGACGCTTAGAGTGTAAACGGTAAAGAAGGCTTTAATAGACGAAGAACTATGCTAGAACCGAGACGTGTGCTAACTGCTGCACAGCCCACAAGGCAGCCCCTTATATATGGCTCACAGATGGGCGGAGCCAGAGGTGGATCCCCAGGGTTCCAGGCCCGGTCTTAAAGGAGACATCACCTTACACGATGACAAGGCAGTAACCGTTCATCACATTCACCCCTTGTTTAAAAAAGAGTCCGGCGGGTGTGAAGTGCCATCATAGGTCCATCCGTCTCGGTGGCCGGATCGTCCTCATCGACCTCCTCAGTTCGGGCGGTGGTGCGGCGGGCACAGACGTCCCGGTTGGGGGTACATCCGGGAGCACAGCGGTCGGAGCTCCGGTCCGGGTCGGGGCAAGGGGACTAGACAGGGCCGGGGGTAGCGGTGCCGGCGCCGGCGGGGTGTGTAAAGGGGGGTGTTGTAGGGGGGCTGCGCGGTAGGTGCTCACCAACGGGGGGTAAGGCCGGAAGGGGGGGTGTTGTAGGGGGCGCCGGGTCCTGCAGGGGAGCGGCACGGGAAGGGGCGTCTGTAATGGGGGATCCAGCGGGTGCCAGATCCCGGAGGGAAACTGTATCTTGCCTGCCGTCGGGGTACTCAATGAAGGCATAACTGGGGTTGGAGTGGAGCAGTCGGACCTCTTCAACCAGGGGGTCTATTTTATGGCTCCTCGTGTGCCTCCGGAGAAGAACAGGTCCCGGAGCCATCAGCCAAGGTGGAAGGGAGACCCCGGAGGTAGACTTCCTGGGGAAGAGAAACAATCGGTTGTGAGGGGCCTCATTCGTGGCCGTGCAGAGGAGTGACCTCATGGAGTGTAGGGCATCGGGTAGGACTTCCTGCCAGCGGGTAGTTGGGAGACTTCTCGACCGCAGGGCCAGAAAGACAGCCTTCCACACGGTCGCGTTCTCCCTCTCCACTTGCCCCCTTTCACCGTGGGTTATAACTGGTCGTTCTGCTCGAGGCAATGCCTTTGCTGAGCAGATACTGACGCAGTTCATCGCTCATGAACGATGTACCCCGGTCGCTGTGGATATAAGCGGGGAAACCGAACAGAGTGAAGATTAATCACGGTGGCTGAGGTCATGTTGGGGCAGGGAATGGCGAATGGGAAACGGGAGAACTCATCGATAACAGTGAGGAAATAGACATAACGATTGGTGGACGGGAGGGGCCCCTTGAAGTCCACGCTCAGTCACTCAAAGGGACCCGAGGCCTTCACGAGCCGAATCTTGTCTGGCCGGTTGAAGTGCGGTTTGCACTCCGCACAGATCTGGCAGGCCCTGACCATGGCCTTGACCTCCTTGGTTGAGTAAGGTAGGTCGCGGGACTTGATAAAATGGATGAGCCGGGTAACCCCCGGGTGGCAGAAGTCATTGTGGATGGCTTGCAGGCGGTCGTCCTGCGCGTTGGCACATGTGCCGTGGGACAGGGCATCTGGGGGCTCGTTGAGCTCCCCTGGGCGATACTTGATATCGACGTGTAGGTGGAGAGTTCGATCCTCCACCTCAAAATTTTATCATTTTTTATTTTGCCCCGTTGCGTGTTATCGAACATATAGGCGACTGACCGTTGGTCGGTGACGAGGGTAAACCTGGGTAAACTGGCGAGGTAGTGTCTCCAGCGCCGCACAGCCTCCACAATGGCTTGTGCCTCCTTTTCGACTGCAGAGTGTCGAACCTCGGAGGCGGTGAGGGTTCGGGAGAAGAACGCTACTGGTCTGCCTGCCTGATTGAGGGTAGCAGCCAGGGCGATGTCGGATGCATCGCTCTCTACCTGGAAAGGAATGGTTTCGTCCACCGCGTGCATAGCGGCCTTGATGATGTAGGCCTTGATGCGCTGGAAGGCCAATTGAGCCTCAGCCGAGAGGGGAAAAATGGTGGTCTTTATGAGTGGGCGGGCTTTGTCCGCATACTTGGGGACCCACTGGGCGTAATAAGAGAAAAGCCCCAAGCACCGTTTGAGGGACTTGAGGCTGTGGGGGAGAGGGAGTTCCTTAAGGGGGCGCATGCAGTCGGGGTCGGGACCTAGGACCCCGTCTTCCACGACATAGCCGAGGATGGCTAGCCGGGTGCTGTGGAAAATGCATTTTTCCTCGTTATAGGTCAGGTTAAGGGCTCGGGCGGTCTGGAGGAACTTTTCAAGGTTAGCGTCATGGTCCTGCTGGTCATGGCCGCAGATGGTGACATTGTCCAAGTACGGGTATGTAGCCCGCAAACTGTACTGGTCCACCATTTGGTCCATCGCCCTTTGAAAGACGGAGACCCCATTTGTGACACCGAAGGGGACCCTGAGGAAGTGGAAGAGCCGGCCGGCTGCTTCGAAGGCAGTATAGGGGCGGTCTTTTGGTCGGATGGGGAGCTGGTGATAGGCGGATTTGAGGTCGACCGTTGAAAAGACTCGGTATTGGGTGATCCGATTTACCATGTCTGCAATGCGAGGAAAGGGGTACGCATCAAGCTGCGTGAATCGATTTATGGTCTGACTATAATCCACGACCATCCGTTTCTTATCCCCGGACCGGACTACCACCACTTGTGCTCTCCAAGGGCTGTTGCTAGCCTCGATGACCCGCTCTCCCAGTAAACACTGGACCTCTGACTTGATAAAAGTCATATCTTGGGCACTGTAGCGCCGGCTCCTGGTGGCGACTGGCTTACAGTTGGGAGTGCGGTTCGCGAATAGCGAGGGGGGTGCGACTTTCAGTGTCGCAAGGCAGCATACCGTGAGGGGGGGCAAGGGTCCGCCGAACTTCAGTGTCAGGCTTCGGTGGCTGCACTGGAAATCCAGTCCGAGCAGCAGGGGGGCACAGAGGTGAGGGAGGATATAAAATTTGAAACGGGTGTATTTGGTGCCCTGGATCGAGAGATCCGCAATACAGTACCCCTTGACTTGTACCGAGTGGGACCCGGATGCGAGGGCTATGGTTTGGGATGCGGGATGGGTGCGTAGGGAGCAGTGCCATACCGTTTCAGGATGGATAAAGCTTTCCGTGCTCCCGGAGTCGAAGAGACACGCAGTGTCGTGCCCGTTGACCTGGACCTGCATCATCGAGTTCTGCAGATGTTTTGGTCGAGGGTGATCGCACCCACTCGGGGTAGTCCGAGTCCTCAGCCGAGTCGGACTCGTAAAATGGCCGCCGACGTTGGTCGTACGTGTCGAGTCGAGAAGATAGCCACCGACAAGATGGCCGCTCCCATGATTCGCACGAGGCTGATGATGCGTCAGAAGGGGGCGTGTTGGGTCGGTGCGCAGCCGCATTGCGAGGCCTGCGGGCCTGAGAGCCTGATTTTTGGGCCGGCAGTTCTTTGTTTTTCTGGCCCCTGGGTCTGGCCAGGCAGACCCTGGCAAAATGCCCCTTCTTCCCGCAGTCGCTGCAGATCGCGGAGCGGGCCAGGCAGCGTGGGCATGGATGCTGGCCCTGTCCGCAGAAGTAGCACGGTGTGCCCCCATGGTGAGCGGGTCACCGCGTGGCGCAGGCCTGTAATACGGCTGGATCTGACAAAGTCCCGCGGGTCTCACAGAATCCGCGGGGTACGCACCCAAGTTATGTCGGGCCACCTCCAGCGAGGAGGCGAGCGTTAGCGTGTTCTGGAGGTCTTTTGCCCCGTTTTCGAGCAGCCGCAGCCAGATGTTGGTCGAGCAGATGCCGGACACGAAAGCATCTCTGATGTGCAGGTTCATATGGACTTCCCCTGTCACATCCTGATGGTCACAGTCCCTGGCAAGCGCGGTGAGTTTCTCGACGAATTCGTCTAGCGATTGCCCCGAGCGCTGCCGGCAGGTAGAGAGCAGATGCCTGGCGTGTACCTCGTTGATGGATTTGACAAACCGCTTGCGGAGTAACTCGATCGCCTCTTCATGAGTCGTCGCCTTTTCAAGCGTGGCGGAGATTCTGTGACTCACCTGGGCGTGGAGTAGACGCAGCTTGCGTGGCCCCAGGATGGGAATCTCTGCAGAGTCCAGGTAGGCCTCGAAGCACCTCAGCCAGTATTTTAAAATTTCCTTTGCCTCCGGTGTCCGTGCTTCCAGATTGAACTTCTCTGGTTTTAGACCTGCGTCCATCCTGATCTAGTTTAGTCTATTAAATTGAGGTACCCTCAATAACGACGCTTTGAGTGTAAACGGTAAAGAAGGCTTTCATTGACTAAGAACTATGCTGGAGCCGAGACGTGTGCTACCTGCTGCACAGCCCACAAGGCAGCCCCTTATATATGGCTCACAGATGGGCAGAGCCAGCGGAGTCCCCAGGGTTCCAAGCCCGGTCTTAAAGGGGACATCACCTTACATGATGACAAGGCAGTAAACGTTCATCACACCTAGGAAGCGCAGCACCGCCTTCTTGTCTTCAGGGGTCTTCATGGCTTCAATGGCCTTGACCTTGTCTGTGTCCAGGCGCACTCCCTGCTGAGATATCTCGTCACCCAAGAACTTCAGTGTCGACATGCCAAAGCAACACTTTGCACTGTTCAGCTTGAGGCCATTGGCATGGACACGGCGGAATACCTGCTGGAGACGAGAGATGTGCTCTTCGGGAGCTGTGGACCAAATGATAACGTCGTCCACAAACATACGAACCCCTTCAATGCCCTCCATCATCTGCACCATGATTCTATGGAAGATCTCCGAGGCCGAGACAATGCTGAACAGCATACAATTATAGCAGTACCTGCCAAACGGTGTGTTGAAGATGCAGAGCCTTCTGCTTGACTCATCCAGCTGGATTTGCCAGAACGTGTAATGCATCTAACTTTGTGAAAGACCGTCATGTGCCATCTCACTTGTGAGTTCCTCCCGCTTCGGGATGGGGTAATGTTCCCGTATTATATTCTGTTTAGGATCCTTGGGATCAATACAGATGCGCAGCTCCCCTGAAGGCTTTTTTACACATACCATCGAGCTGACCCAGTCAGTTGGTTCTGTGGCTTTGGAGATGATGCCCTGGTCCTGAAGATCCTTCAACTGCGACTTCAGGCGCTCCTTCAGTGGAGCCGGGACCTGGCGTGGAGCGTGGACCACAGGCGTGGCATCAGGGCACAGCAGGATCTTATACCGATATGGCAGAGTGCCCATCCCGTCAAAGACATCTGGATACTGAGTGAGGATGTCGTCAATGCCGGCTTGAAGATCCACATTGGGGGAGGTCATTGTGTAGATCCGCTGCACAAGGTTTAGCTGCTTGCATGCCTGTGCGCCGAGCAGGGAGGCCCTGTCTGGCTTGACGATTTCAAACCTTTGTCTTGCGTGAATGCTCCTGTTGGAGACGAGCAGATGGCAGGATCCCAGTGCTGTGATGGCATTGCCGTTATAGTCCAGGAGCTGGCAGGCTGCTGGAAGGAGCTTGGGTGGCTTCTTGATGCGGCTGCAATCTGCCTGTGAAAGGAGAATGGCAACAGCACCTGTGTCCAGCTTGAACTGGATAGAGCATTGATTTACTTGCACCACCGCACGCCATTCGTCCGCAGAATCCACAGTGAGGACGGACAGGCTTTGTGATGATTTCGGTGAGGCATGTTCACGGTGATGATGCCCACACGGTAGGGGGACTCCAGGCAATCGTCCTCTGGATCCGTAATGCTGCCAGGATCAGAATCCTGTAAACCTTGTTGTACACTCCAAACACGCCTGCGTTGGAATTGGGAGCGCTGGCCCCTGACTGGTGGTGCAGACCTGCACAAGGTGGCATAGTGTCCAGGCTTCCCGCAATTTAAACAGTGCCTGCCTCTTGCAGGGCAGTGTTTCTTTAAGTGGGCGGTGCCACAGTTCGGGCACGTCATGACGTCATTACGCTCCGTGCGTCGTCGCATATGCGCAGTGCAGTCAGCAAACGTTCGCACCTGCGCAGTGTGGTGATCGGCAGCTTCGTTATCCCATTCGCATCGCGCATGCATGGGGCTCCGGGAAGAGCGCGCGAAATAGCCGCTTTCATCAAGGCCGAGTAGCTGCATCCGAGCGATGGCCTGCACACTCTCTGCCTCATGGGAGGCAAGTTTCTCAGTTTCAGCCGATTTGTATTGGGAATGCCGATCTTTGGCGTGTTCATGCACTGTACACGTTTCAATCGCGACTGGCAGGGTCAAATGCTTGATTTTCAGTAGCTGCTCTCTCAGAGGATCAGAGTGAACTCCAAAAACGATCTGATCCCTGATCATGGAGTCAGCAATATCACCAAAGTTGCAGGATAGCGTTAGTAGACGGAGGTTAGTGAGGAAGGAGGTGAAAGATTCGTCTTTACCTTGCAGGCGTTGTTTAAATATATAGCGCTCGAAGATTTCATTGGTGTCCACTTCACAACGACTATCAAACTTGTCCAGGATGGTCTTAAACTTTGCCTTGCCCTGGCCTTCAGTGAAGTTAAACGAGTTAAAGATTTGGATGGCCTGATCCCCCGCAGTTGAGAGGAGAAGTGCAATCTTTCTTGTATCAGACGCACCCTCGAAGGTCTGAGGCTTCGATGTACAGCAGGAACCTTTGCTTGAAAGTCCGCCAGTTGGCACTGAGATGGCCGGAGATCCGCAGCAGTTGAGGAGGCTGGATCTTCTCCATGGTGGGGGATGCATTTGCTGGTCGTCAAGGAACAGATTGAGATAAACCACCTAAGGATAACATTCTACTGGTACCATGTCGTGTTAAGCACACTGAGATAACACGGGCTGCAACTGGATGCAGTTATAACTCAAGTAGACTCCAGACCTTGAAGTTAGTTCAATTTGATTTATTGAACCTGTCACACAGTTGTCATAATATACACCAGTATATCATGCCGCAGACACACACTGATGGACACACAGTGGGACCAATCAACATACACAACACCGCAGCCAATCACCAGTGAGAGCACACGCACTATAAAGACAAGGGACATCAGAGTTCCCGCTCATTCGAATTGCAGCTAGCTAGGAGCACAGAGCTCACAGCCTGCAACACAGACATTCACCATGTGCTGAGTGCATCAACTGGTTAGGACAAGGCAAAGGTCTTTAGTTACAGCTGGTATCGTATTTACCCACAGTTCAAGTATGTTTAAACAGTTAATGATTCAATAAAATAGTGTTGCACTATTTCAAGTGTCGGTGACCTATATGTGATCCAGAACACCCAACACATCATGATACCAGGAGTGGTTGCATACTAGCACTTCTTAGACCTACCTGCAAGTGATCTGCCTTCCGCCAACATTCCGTCATTCTGCAACATGGACAACATCAGCCCGCCGCCGCCGCTCCGCATCGCCGGCAACCTCGGGGCCAACTGGAAGATTTTCAAACAGCGCTTCCAGCTCTACCTCAAAGCCACGGACAGGGAAGGTGCCTCGGACACCAGAAAGATTGCTCTTTTCTCCACGGCCGGGAACCACGCCACCCATATTTTCAACTCTCTCACCTTTGCAGATGACGAAGTCAAGACGAAGTTCAAGACGGTTCTCCTCAAATCTGACACTCACTGCAGCGTAGAGGTGAATGAAAGTTTTGAACGCTATGTGTTCCAGCAGCGTTTGCAGGGTAAGGACGAACCTTTCCAATCCTTTTTAACGCACCTCCGCATCCTTGCGCAATCTTGCAGCTACAGGCCCACCTCCGACTCCATGATACACGACCAGATCGTTTTCGGTGTTCAGTCGGACCCCCTACGTCAGCAGCTCCTCAAAGTAAAGCAACTCACCCTAGCGACTGCCATCAAGACCTGTGTCTTACATGAAAACGCCACGAGTCGGTATTCCCTTATACAAGCGGCTGAAACGGCGCGGCAAGGTCCCCACGAGGTGGAACGGGTCCAAGTGATTGAACACCTCCAGGGCCTCAGCCTGGATGAGGGCGGCCATTTCGCGCGCTTTTCGCGGACTCCCGCGTTTTTACGCACCAAACGAGGGGACAGCGACATGGAGGAATGTAATGCGCAGGCGCGCACCACGCAGGACCGCACCGCGCATGCGCGGTGGCGCAGCGAACGTGCTGACATCACGACGTGCGGCAACTGTGGCTCCACCCATTTAAAGCGGCAATGCCCCGCAAATTCTCGACAATGCCTACGATGTGGAAGACTTGGCCACTATGCTGCCTGCTGTCGAGCAGCTCAGCCTTCCAATTCATATCGTTTCAGCCAGACTCGCAGGAATGTTCGGGCAATTCAACCCATGGTTACCGAGTCCGATTCCGACCTCCCACACAGCAGTGACACCGAGGACCCGAAGGCGCCTTTTCGAGTCGGTGTCGTAGCGAAAAACAGGCTGTCCCCGAAGCAAAGACACCAGCCGCTGTCGGTATACAGCATCGATCCAGACGATGGGTGGTGTGCCACACTGACGGTCAACCAGAATTCGTCGCCCACCTCAGAGACTTAATTTGTGAACTTTGCACTAATGGACTCTCTGGTCTGTTCTGTTCTTCCGTTTAATCGTTCAAGTGGTTTGTATATAGTGTTCATCTGCACCAGGCACCTTCGCATGTAAATAGCTTAGTTTTATGTACATAGTCCTGTAAATATTTCGCACACACATAGTCAGGAACATTCACCACACACTATTTATTGTCACGCAGGCACATTTTTTAATATAAAAGAGGATGTCATAATATACACCAGTATATCATGGTGCAGACACACACTGATGGACACACAGTGGGACCAATCAACATACACAACACCGCAGCCAATCACCAGTGAGAGCACACGCACTATAAAGACAGGGGGCATCAGAGTTCCCACTCATTCGAGTAGCAGCTAGCTAGGAGGACAGAGCTCACAGCCTGCAACACAGACATTCACCATGTGCTGAGTGCATCAACTGGTTAGGACAAGGCAAAGTTCTTTAGTTAAAGCTGGTATCGTATTTACCCACAGTTCAAGTATGTTTAAATAGATCACCTTTCAATAAAATAGTGTTGCACTACTTCAAGTGTTGGTGACCTGTATGTGATCCAAAACACCCAACACATCAACAGTTAGCACAGTTCTCTGTGAGTTCGACTCTCTGCTCACCTAAGTGTGATCTCTCTGTCTGACTGAACCAGACTAGCTCTTAGCCACGTGCTGTATGCGTTACGTGATCTATACACCGGACACACTCTGTAGATGTCCCTAGTTGAAAGAAGCGGAGTGTGAGTGCCTCGTGCCTTTTATAGTGGGTAATCACCTCCAAGTGTTCTGCCTGCTGCTTGGTTATGGCCTGTTCTCTTTGTTCATTAGCTGCCTGTCTGTATCTCATTATGTGTGTGTCTGCATATCATGACAGGGGTCATGTCAAACACGCTGGTTAACCATTAATTGTGTATTATATAAGAAATAATGGATATCTACAGGCCTTTCAAGACAGTAAGCTAGTTGAAGGGTTCAGATAAGAACATAAACTTTAAAACCAAAGCTCAAGAGGTTTACAACTGTCACCTAAACCCAAAGCTCAGATTATGCCTGTAAATCACTCCTGGTGTTTTATTTTTCACCATGTATTCTACTAGCTTTTACTGGATAAGGGGCCACAACATTGGAACAAGTTCACCTCCAACCAGGGGAAAGTAGCTCGAACCCAGTCCAGACGAATAAATGCATTCTCCTCTTGCAGCTGCTGATATGGGTAAAAGGAATTTGGGAAATTTCAGACATTGCAGGGAATTCTCTTCTATGATGGAGAATGTCAGAACATTCTTGTCATAATATACACCAGTATATTATGGTGCAGACACACACACACACACTGATGAACATGCAGTGGGACCAATCAGCATACACAACACCGCAGCCAATCACCAGTAAGAGCACACGCACTATAAAGACAGGGGACAGGAGAGTTCCCGCTCATTCAAGTAGTAGCCAGCTCGGAGCACAGAGCTCACAGCCTGCAACACAGACATTCACCATGTGCTGAGTGCATCACCTGGTTAGGACTAGGCAAGGGTCAACAGTAAAAGCTGGTATTGCATTTACCCACAGTTCATGTATGTTAATATAGTTAACCTTATAATAAAATAGAGTTGCACCACTTCAAGTGTTGGTGACCTGTTTGTGATCCAGAACATCCAACACATCAATTCTGACAAGGAAGTCTCCCACTGCCTGCCCACGACTTCCTGATGCCACCGGTACAGCCGTCTACCATATGTGAGAATTAGCAGTGGGGGAGGTGTGCAAGATTTGGGGTCTCATCAGGCTTTCATACTCTCCGCCACACTTGCCACCATTTCCAGGGGCTGTCATGCAGTGTCAATGTAAGCCTACTTGTAACACGGATAAAGATTATTATTATTATGATCGAAGGTAAACCCCAGGAATCAATCCAATGACTCAAATGAAGGGGTAGAGCATGAGTGTTTTGCTGGCCCCGGGGGCTTACTTTTCTTATGGTAAGTAAAGCGGGTATATGTTATTCATTTTGTTGTTCATTCTTAGGATGCAAGTGTCACTGGCTCAACCAGCATTTATTAGCCATCACTAATTGCCATTGAAAAGATGGTGAACCGCCTTCATGAATGGCCATCGTCCATGTAGTGTAGGTACACCCACAGTGCTGATAGTTCCAGGTTTTTGACCTAGCAACAGTGAAGGAATGGCAATATATTTCCAAGTGTGCAGCTTAAAAGGGAACATGCAGGTAGTGGTAATCCCATGGAGCATACCATTAGGCACAGTGACCAACGGGTTTACCCAATGCATCGTCAGTATGTATTGACCAAATCATCTTCTTTTGGCATCGCTGAAATAGAAATAATATTAAACTGACGTCATAAAAAGATGGCATCATGGAAAATGTTTTTTTATTGAATGGATGTAGACTCTTCCACTTGGGTGACAGCTTGACAATGCCTGGATATGATTAAAATCAGGCAACATTTATTTGTGCCACAACAATAGAGGGAACATTTCTTGCACATGCTCAGTTTCAGAGTCAGCCAGCTGCATTGAAAAGAAAAAGTTGGCTTTACACAGACTAACAATTCTGTGCAGTCCTGAAACAATTGCAATTATATCTGCGTTATTTACCACTTGTCAACTATTCCCCATGTTCAATATGCTTCTGATGAGACAGTGAATGCTGAAGAAATATTATCAGGAAATTTCAGTAATTGAGATTCTCAATTTCCAATGAACTCAGGGATGGTGGAGAATTGATTGTAATATTTCGGTAAAAAATCAATGAAAGAGTTTATTGAATAAAATGCTGAAGAAGAAATGTTTTACCTTGTGGAGTATTCAAAACAATGCTCCTGAGATGAGGAGTCCAACTATCCTTCAACTGAGCTACCTGGGCTTTGAGCTGCTTTAGCTCAGTGGGCTAGACAGCTGGTTTGTAATGCAGAACAAGGTTCAATTCCCGTACCAGCTGAGAATTCTGAATTCTCCCTCTGTGTACCTGGACAGGCGCCGGAATGTGGCGACTAGGGACTTTTCACAGTAACTTCATTGCAGTGTTAATGTAAGCCTACTTGTGACAATGAAAGATTATTATTATTATGTTCTCTGCATTAAGTCTTAACAGGCTGGGGGAAAAAATAGCATTAAAATAAACTAATTTAATACACTCCGCCCCCTCCACTCCGGCCAACTACACCACATTTGCAGGAATTCTGCCTCCCCCACAGAACCCAGGGGACTCACCCTACCTACCCCTCATAATACATAGAAGATAGGAGCAGGAGGAGGCCTTATGGAACTGCCTCACCCACAAGAGACACCCCCTACCCCCAACTACACCGGACTGCCCCCCCCCCAGGGACTTCCCTACCCTGACTACACCACACTCATAGGATTTCCTTCTCTCCCCCCCCCCCCCCCCCCCGCCACCAGCCAAGGGCTCTCCCCCCCCCCCCCAGGACAACACCACATTTGTGGGACTGCCGATCCTCAAGGAAACTCCCCTTACCTCACAAAAACACCACATTCTTGGGTCTGCCACCTCCCCCTCTCGGGTGCTCCATCTCCTCCCCACTATCCCAGCCACATGGGACTCCCCCCTCCCCCCACAGGAAATTGTCCCCCCACCCGCCCAGGAGACTTGCCCTCCCTTCAGAGGAACCCCCCAGGGACCTCCCCCTCCCTCCCCCAGGGAACAGACCCACCCCAGGGGACTCTCCCCACCCCCAGGGAACTCCCCCCACCCCCTTTACACGTCCTCTCCCAACCCTACTCCATGGAACTCCCCCCGACCCTTCTCCCAACCCCAGGACTCTCCCCTACCTCCCCCTGGGATTTACTGCAATGGGTGTGTTAAAAAAGAGGGTGTAGCCTCCTTCCACCCCAATCAGCAGCGCTTGTCTGAAGGCCTCAGCAGCACACTGCCCTGGATGCTTATCGGCGTCTGGATCGGAACGTCGGGCGAGGCAGGATGGAAAATCTTTCAAGGTCAGGAATTAGAAGGGGATGGCAATCTGACTCCGAATGCTACTCCGCAGAAGTTCAGGCACACTTCCTCTGGTGTTGAGTTCAGGCTCACTTCCTCTGGTTTGAATCAAGAGTATAATTGTAAAATTAGAGCTAGCCATTCAGGAAATCAGAAAGCACTTTTTCACACAAAATATAGTGAAATCTTGACTTTTTGCCTCCATAGGCCATGTGTCAATTGGAGTTTTAAAGACTGAGATCCAGATTTGTTAAGTAAGTATATCAAGAGATGTGATGCTTGATAAATGGAGTCATGCTGCAGATCAGCAATGATCTAGTTGAATGGTGAAACAGGCTCAAGAGGTTTGATTGGTTTACTTCTACATTCCTAACTTCTTCATAAATCCATTCTTTATCTTTTTTCTGCAAATGAGTCCTAACGGTAAAACGTGTTTTAAATTCTGACTTGCCCAGAGTTCCAGTGTTCAAGGGATAAGCCTGCTTGTTTTTTTTACTCATGACATCGGAAAACAAGAGGCCATCCAAAAGCCATTGACTTACGCACATTGGGTTGGTGTTTATTTATTGAAATGCACAATCTGGCACAAAGCAAACCATGCTGCAGAGGCAAGCTGAGCAGCTATTGCCTTGACACAGCACAATTGTAAATTCTTAGCTGAAAGCTTTTCTTTTCCCTCAGATAGACAGATCATACATTTATGGTTGATTAATTTTCCACCCACGCAAGCATATTTTTGGATGGACTACATAGAAGTTGAGATGTGGCGGCATTAAAGCCAACAGTACTCAGTAGCTTCTCGGAAACAATTGGTTTTTTTTAAACAAACAGTTTTATTGAGGTATTTTTGGCATTGTAAACACAACAATATACAGTAGTGTGCAAATATCAATAAAGAAAAAACAAACATAGTGCAAATAGCCACTCCTCTCTCGCAAATAAAGCCGCCTATTCTTTCCCCCTACTCTACGATATTCTACTCCCCCACTGACGATTAATTCTCCGCGAAGAAGTCGATGAATGGTTGCCACCTCCGGGCGAACCCCAATAGTGATCCTCTTAAGGCTGTAGCCACCTGGGTTGGCCACTTACCGATTTTAAAATGGAGATCCGCTAAGAATGTAGGGAAATTCAGCCAACGCAGGAAAAACAAGCAGGCGCAAAGTTTCCTGAAATCAGAACTTGCAGGAACCCAGACAGCACTGAAACTAACAACCATCTACATACTGATGAGCGATCTCCAGGAACAATTGGAAACAGTTAAGGTAAACAAGGCCAAGCCAGACTCCTCGGTGGCAGCAGAAGCCAAGACAAAGGAAGGCCAACGGACACTTAGGAACCAACCGCCCAGCGATCAGGGAACAGCTCCAGTATTGGAGAAATCGATCCAAGTGATCAGAACTTAGTTCAATCACTTGGAACCAGGTACGGGGTCCGCCCAAAAGGGCGTGAAGCCCATGGGGACTTTAAAATAGAGTCCCCAAGTTCAATTTGTCCTTCTTGGCGAGGTCTCTCAGCACCTCGAAACAACCCTTGACCGTGACCTGCCTAGTAGCTGCACCAACCAAGTAAGTCTCCAGTCAACGCACGCTATGAGATAGGCGCTCCTAGCTACCAGTCTATACCAGCTTTGAAGCCTGCAGACTCAGAATCGGACGAAAGGCCATTTGTTCCCCTGACCTGCTGGGCCAGTTCCAAAGCTAAGTATAGGCCTATAGTGTTGGAGATAGTCTAGTAAGTAGAGTTTTATACTTGAGTAGTGATTGACTGTGTATAATAAATATGTTTTGATTTGAAACGTACTAACTGGTGTATTGAGTTATTGATCAGCACTTGAACTTGAACCTCGTGGTGGTATCATAAAGCTACCTGGCGACTCTAGAGCAAAGGTTATAAAACAGAGCAAATTAAGTAAAGACACAACGAGCAACATTTACTAAGAGCCAACCAAAAGTTAGCAACAAGGCAAACTTAATTTTTTCCAGGCTGAGAAAGCTCGACATGTCCAAAAGCCATACATCGGTCTTTGGGGACTTTGAGTCCCTCCAGGCCAACAGTATTCGTCGCCGGGCTACCAGGGAAGCAAAGGCCAGAACGTCGGCCTCTATCCCCTCCTGGACTCCTGGATCTTCCGAGACCCCAAATATTGCCACCTCTTGACTCATCGCCACCCTTGTTTTCAGTACCTGGGACATGACGTCCGCAAATCCCTGTCAGTACCTCCTGAGTTTTGAACATGCCCAGAACATGTGAACATGGTTCGCTGGTCCTCCCGCACATCTAGCACACTTGTCCTCCAGCCCAAAAAATTTACTCATCCGGGCCACCATCATGTGGGCCTGGTGGACGATCTTGAACTGAATCAGGCTGAGCCTGGCACATGCTGCGGTTGCGTTTACCTTCCTCAGAGCGTCCGCCCATAAGCCGCCCTCTAACTCCCAACCAAGCTCCTCCACCCACTTGAGTTTCACTTCCTCAGTCTGTGTGTCCTCTGCTCCCATAAGCTCTTTATAAATATCCGAGACTCTCCCCTCTCCTACCTCTCCCCTGGAAACTACCCTGTCCTGGATCCCCCTCGGTGGAAGGCGTGGTAAGGACGGTACCTGTCTACATACAAAATCCTGCACCTGCAAGTACTGAAAGTCATTTCCCCTTGCCAGCCCGAACTTCTCCTCCAGCGCCCTCATGCTCGAGAAGCTCCCTTCCAGGAACAAGTCGCCCATCCTTCCCACCCCAGCCCTCCGCCACACTCTAAACCCACCGTCCATTTTTCCCGGGGCAAATCGGTGGTTGTCACATATTGGGGACCAAACCGACACTCCCACTTCCCCCGTATGTTTCCTCCATTGGCTCCAAATCTGCAGAGCCGCCACCACTACAGGGCTGGCGGAGTACCTGGCCGGCGGGAGCGGCAGAATAGCCGTGACCAGGGCTGCCAAGCTGGTGCCCCTGCACGAAGCAGCCTCCACCTGCTCCCAAACCGACCCCATACCAACCATCCATTTCCTTATCATGGCTATGTTAGCCACCCAGTAGTAGTTGCTGAGGTTCGGCAACGCCAGTGCCCCCTCACTACGGTTCTTTTCAAGCATCCCCTTCTTTACCCGCAGGGACTTCCCCGCCCAAACAAATCACAGGATGATTTTATTGATCCTTTTAAAGAAAGACCGCGGAATCAAAATAGGGAGACACTGAAAAATAAACAGAAATCTCAGGAGAATCGTCATCTTCACCGTCGGCACTCACCCCGCTAGTGACAGCGGGAGCACATCCCATCTCCCAAACTCACTCCTCATTTGCTCCACCAGTCTGGACAAGTTCAACTTGTGCAGCCTGCCCCAGTCCTGTGCCACTTGTATCCCTTTTTAAAAAATATATATATTTTATTGAAAATGTTTTCGATCAAAATTTTTTCCCCTTTACAGATCAAACATAACAGTAAAGAAAGTTTAACAATAAACAAATGGCTAATCAACATGGTAATCTAATCATTTAACATAAACTAAAACTTCCACCCCTCCCCCTGGGTTGCTGCTGCTGGTCATCTGTCTTCCCTCTAACGTTCCCCTAGGTAGTCGAGGAATGGCTGCCACCGCCTGGTGAACCCTTGAGCCAATCCTCTCAGGGCAAACTTTATCTGCTCCAGTTTAATGAACCCCGCCATATCGTTTACCCAGGCCTCCAGTCCGGGGGGTTTCGCCTCCTTCCACATGAGTAGAATCCTACGCCGGGCTACTAGAGACGCAAAGGCCACAACGTCGGCCTCTTTCGCCTCCTGCACTCCCGGCTCATCCGCAACTCCAAATAAAGCTAGCCCCCAGCCTGGTTTGGCCCGGGCCTTCACCACCTTGGAAATCACTCCCGTCACTCCCTTCCAATACCCCTCCAGATATTTTCCACTTTCGTTGGGGGGGGGACTCCCTATTCACTCACCCCACACCGGGTTGCGTCGCCCAAAAATTTCCCGTTGGGGCTCTTAAAAGAGCCCGAAGGTCCGTTGGAGCTGGAGCCGCCGAAACGTGCGGCTTAGCTGGGCATCGCCGCAACCGGAAGTCGCCACTTGTATCCCTAAGTACCTGAAACTGTCCCCAACCAATGAGGCATGATCAATTTGACTGGAGACGAAGTTGAATCTAAACTGAGGCTTTATTAGTATCAGATGTGTGGCCTCCCACAGCAGCTGGCAAAATGGCTGCGAGCTGAAGGCCATGCATATTTATACCCCGCCTCCTAGGTGGAGCTTACATGCAGGGGCCACAGGTGAACCTGTCGTGCAGGTTCTATCGTACAACCTCTAATATCAGAACACAGTGGTTTACCACATTCACCCCCTGTTAAAATTGAGTCCGGCGGGGATGGTGGATAACTATATACAATTAGAAATTTTAATATTTACAGAGTTGCAAAAGAAATGTCTCTGGTCATCCGGCGAGCCCGTCAGAGGTTCAGCCGGTCCGGTGCCTTGATGGCCCTTTGAGATCGGCGAAGTGGTGACGGCGATGTTGGTACAATCGTGGTCGAAGTTGACTCTGGGAGCGTGCCAAAATCCTCTTCATCGACGGGCATGAGCAGGGGGAGGACGGACGGAACTAGGGGGGTGATGGGAGCGGCGGGGGAGGGGAAGTTGGCGCCGGGGCAACGGGGGTGGTGTGGGGGTGGAACCTGCTGGTGCCAGGTCCCTGAGGGAGACGGTATCCTGGTGGCCGTCGGGGAACGCCACGTAGGCGTACTGTGGGTTTACGTGGAGCAGGTGCACCCTTTCCACCAATGGATCCGCCTTGTGGAGCCGCACATGTTTACGGAGAAGCACGGTTCCCGGAGCTGTAAGCCAAGTTAGGAGCGATACCCCGGATGTGGACTTCCTGGGGAAGGCAAAAAGACGTTCATGTGGTGTACTGTTAGTGGCAGTGCAGAGTAATGAGCGAATGGAATGTAGTGCATCAGGGAGGACCTCTTGCCAGCGAGAGGCCGGGAGATTCCTGGACCGCAGGGCCAACTGGACAGCCCTCCATACCGTCCCATTCTCCCTTTCTCCCTGTCCGTTTCCCCGGGGGTTGTAGCTCGTCGTTAGTAAATCTCCTGCCGGCCAGGTAACGCCTCCAATGTCGCACAGCCTCAACGATAGCCTGGGCCTCTTTTTCGACGGTCATGTGCCGAATTTCAGAGGCATGGAGGGTGCGGGGAAAGAATGCCACGGGCCTGCCTGCCTGATTGAGGGTGGCGGCAAGGGCGACGTCCGATGTGTCGCATTCTACTTGGAAAGGAAGTGTTTCGTCTACAGTGTGCATTCCAGCTTTGGCAATATCAGCTCCAATCCGGGCGAAGGCCTGTAGGGCCTCGGCCGTCAGGGGGAAGTGAATGAACTGTATGAGTGGGCGGGCCTTGTCCGCATAGTTTGGTATCCACTGCGCGTAATATGAGAAGAACCCCAGGCAACTTTTGAGGGCCTTGGGGCAGCGGAGGAGGAGGAGCTCCATGAGGGGGCGCATTGGGTCGAGATCGGGCCCCAGAACTCAGTTCTTGACCACGTAGTCGATGTTGGCTAAGCGGTTTGTGCGGAACACACACTTCTCCTTGTTATAAGTGAGGTTGAGGAGAGTGACGGTGCGGAGAAATTTAGCAAGGTTGGCGTCGTGGTTCTGCTGATCATGGCCGCAGATCGTCACATTGTGTAGGTACGGGAACATGGCCCGCAAACCATACGGGTCAACCATTCGGTCCAGCTCCCTTTGGAAGGTCGAAACCCCATTGGTGATGCCGAAGGGGACCCTAAGGAAGTGATATAGCCAGCCTTCTGCCTCTAAGGCGGTGTATGGACGGTCCGAGTTACAGATGGGGAGCTGGTGGTAGGCGGATTTCAGGTCCACCGTTGAGAAGACCCGATACTGTGCAATCTGGTTAACCATGTCAGATATGCGTGGGAGGGGGTACGCGTCGAGCTGCGTGTACCTGTTGATGGTCTGGCTGTAGTCCACGACCATTCGGTTTTTCTCCCCAGATTTAACCACTACCACTTGAGCTCTCCAGGGGCTGTTGCTGGCCTCGATGATGCCTTCCCGAAGCAACCGCAGGACCTCGGACCTGATGAAGGCCTTATCCTGGGTGCTGTACCGTCTGCTCCTGGTGGCGATGGGTTTGCAATCTGGAGTTAGATTGGCAAAGAGAGAAGGAGGATCGACCTTTAGAGTCGCGAGGCCGCACACAGTGAGGGGTGGTAAGGGTCCGCCGAATTTAAGGGTCAGGCTCTGGCGGTTGCACTGGAAGTCCAGGCCGAGGAAAAGCCGTGGAACTCTACGCCTTGGACTGTGAGCGTAACCGTGCAGTACCCCCGGATCGCTACGCGATGGGATCTGGAGGCCAGGGATATTTTTTGATTGGTAGGGTGTACCTTAAGGGAGCAGCGCCTTACCGTATTTGGGTGTACAAAGCTCTCGGTGCTCCCGGAGTCCAGTAGGCAGGAGGTCACATGGCGATTGACTTTCACTCTGGTGGATGCGTTGGTCAGATTATGTGGTCGGGATTGGTCGATTGCCATGGAGGCGAGCCGTGGTTGATCGTCAGGTAGTGCGGCGGCCGTTGGGTTGAGGTCCTGGAACGGCGCTGATGTCCATGTGCTGCGGGGTGGACAAGGTGGCGGCGCCCGGAGATCCTGCGGGTTACAAATGGCGGCGCCCATGGAACGCACGTTGCGGGGGGTGGAGCAAGATGGCGGCGCCCATGAAACGCATGTGTTGCGCGGAGGAGAAGGTGGCGGCGCCCATTGGTCACATGTGGCCTGGGGAGGAGAGGAGGATGGCGGCGCCCGTGGATCACAGGCTGGCGCGTAGCGCCGGCGCATTGGGTGGGTAGCGCCCCCGCTGGGGCGGCTGCGTGCGGGGCCCATAAAGCGTAGGAGGGGTGGGCCGCGCTGTTGGGGTTGTAGGACTGGACATTGCGCAGGGCGACTGTCATGGAGAGCGCTATTGCTTTAGTCTCTGCGAGGTCGCGCGTAGCCCCTTCTAGGAGCCGCTGCCTGATAATATCAGACCCAATCCCAGTCACAAAAGCATCCCGCATAAGGAGATCTGCGTGCTCCTTAGCTGTAACGCCCTGGCAGCCACAGTCCTGAACTAGTGGGATCAGGGCCCTCCAGAAGTCCTCGATTGACTCACCAGGTAGTTGAGTACGAGTTGCGGGCGCGTGCGTGGCGACGAGCGTGTTCGTCTTCAGTTCATAAATTTCTTTGAGTCGAGTCATGGCATCAGCGTAATTGGGCGCATCCTGGATCAGCGGGAAGACTTTGGAGCTGAGTCTGGAGTACAATATCTGGATCTTCTGAGCCTCTGGAACAGGGGTCGGTGCCGCGTTGATATACGCTTCAAAACAAGCTGGCCAGTGCTGGAAGTCCTTTCTGGCGTCGCTTGAGTGTGGATCCAGCTGCAGGCGATCTGGTTTAATACGGAGCTCCATTTTCTGAATCTGATACTAATAAATTGAGGCACGATCAATTTGACTGGAGACAAAGTTGAATCCAAACTGAGGCTTTATTAGCATCAGATGTGTGGCCTCCCACAGCAGCTGGCAAAATGGTTGCGAACTGGAGGCCACGCATATTTATAACCCGCCTCCTGGGCGGAGCTAGCATGCAGGGGCCCAGGTGAACCTGTAGTGCAGGTTCTACCGTACAACCTCTAATATCAGAACACAGTGGTTTACCACAACCTGCCTAAACGGCAGCGCCCTCAGCTTATTCTCCTGACCCCTCGTCTGCACTACAAACAACTTGCTCTTTGCCATGTTTAATTTATACCCCGAATAGGCCAAATTCCATTAAGGTTTCTATAATCCCATCCATCCCTGCCACTGGATCCCACACGTATAAAAGCAGGTCGTCCGCGTAGAGCGAGACCTTGTGTTCTAACCGCAGCCCCCCCCCCCCCCCTCCCCCCGACCATTCCATTCCAGCCCCTTGCAGCTCTCAGAGCAATTGCCAGCGGTTCTATGGCCAACGCAAACAGCAATGGAGAGAGGGGGCATCCCTGTCTTTTCCCGCGGTATAGTCTAAAATAATCGGATGTCGTCCTGTTCGTCCTTACGCTAGCCTCCGGGGCCTGATATAGCAGTCTGACCCGGTCCACAAAGCTTTCCCCGAACCCAAACCGTCCCAGCACCTCCCATAGATAGTCCCACTCAACCCGGTCAAAAGCCTTTTCGGCATCCATGGCCAGCACTACTTCCACCTCTCTGCCCTCCGGGGGCATCATAATCACATTGAGTAGCCTTCTTAGATTGGCTACCAGCTGCCTGCCCTTTACAAACCCCGTGTGGTCCTCCACAATCACGTCCGGTGCACAGTCGTCGATTCTGGACGCCAGGATCTTGGCCTGTAGTTTAGCATCAACATTAATCAGGGAGATTGGATATAGGACCCACATGCTTCCGGATTTTTATCCCGTTTCAATATCAGCGATATAGTGGCTTGCGACATCGTCGGGGGTAAAACCCCTTTGTCTCTCGCCTTGTTAAACACCCTAACCAGCACCGGCCCCACTATCCCCGAGAGCTTTTTGTAGAACTCCACTGGGTAGCCGTCCGGCCCTGGGGCCGACTGCATGGCCTTCAGGCCCCCCCATTACTTCTTCAGCTCTAATCAGGGGCCCCAGCCCCTCTAATAAACCCCTGCCCACTTTTGGGAAGGTCAGCCCATCTGGGAAGCGCCTCATCCCCTCCGGCCCCGTGGGGGGTTCCGAGGTATAAAGCTTGCTGTAAAGGTCCCTGAATACCTTGTTCAGTCCTGCCGGGTCTCCAACCCGGTTTCCCCGTCAGCTACCGTTCCTATTTCCTTGGCCGCCTCCCTCTTCCAAAGTTGCTGTGCAATCATTCTACTGGCTTTCTCCCCATGTTCATAAACCGCTCCCCTTGCCTTTCTAAGCTGCTCTACGGCCTTACTTGTAGATAGCACGCCCAACTCCGCCTGCAGTCTCCGTCGTTCCCTAAGTAGCTCTGCCTTTGGGGACTCCGCATATTCCCTGTCCTTCCAATAATTGTTGGCAACAGTAATATGGTACTGTTGAAGAAATTGTCAACAGTACTGTGTCCTGTGGTTAGGCAAAGCTGGCAGAGTGACTTGTATCATGTACAGCTCCATGAATACATCATGTTGAGTGAGGTGATGTATTGTTATGTGGGGGAAAATCCTTGCCCCGGATGGTTCTGGGAATCTGAGTGCCGACAGAAGACCTGCTCCAATTTAAGGTCAGATCGTATTCCAATATGGTCGGCAGGCTGAGGCCTGAGCTGAGATATTGAGTGTCTGGGGCAGCTCATCAGCTCTGAACTATCGCAATATTGGCTGGATAAACTTCTAAATCCCTGGCCCTGGGAAAGACAGGCCCCAGCACTAGGGATCCAATCTTGGAAGAGCCAGGGGGACCCAGTATTGTATCAGCCCAGGCTGTATTTGTTGGACAAAAATAAATAAAAACCGACTTGCTGAACTCCTCTTTGACTGGAATTGGCAGCTGAAACAGTATGGAGTGTACGCACTCTGCTCAGTCACTGACATCCCATATCATTGTATCATGGTTTGCATATTAAAAGGGCCTAGTGCCTGACCCAGGTGAGCATTCATCTGACTTTAGGCCTCAGGGAAGATCACAATGGCCACTGTCATGTGAGAGTACCTTTAAGAAATGGGTGTTTATAAATGGGTGTGTATATAAATATCTGCAGTGAGAGGACCTTTAAGAAATGGGTGTTTACTACTGCAGTGATGTCAGAGAGTGGGTGGAGCTGGGCTGTCTGTCAGCTTTTTACTTTCGTTTTTGAGCAGGCTGCAGGGTGTATTTTAGTTTCGTTTTCAGTGTTGGAGCTGAAGCCAGACCAAGCAGGTGTACTGCTGTTCTCTCTGCCATCAAAAGACTATCTCTTGATCATTTGGTGAATTCAGAATTATAAATGTTTTCAGTAGTGACTTTAACCTGATGTGCTTCTGATAAAGGTTTTGTTTTTCAGTCGTATGGATGTCAAAAAGGAAAGCTTAAAGGTTTACCTAGTGTTGTAGTCTTTGGGGGTTGTATTTGAATTAATGGTTGCTAAGATGTTCACTGTATGTTTTAAAAAGGTTAACTTGAGTTCATAGAATAAACATTGTTTTGCTTTAAAAAATACTTTTCCATTTCTGCTGTACCACACCTGTAGAGTGGGCCGTGTGCTCTCCATACCACAATCTAGAAAAAGTTGTGGGTCAGGTGAACTCCATGAAATACTTTGGGGTTCTCTAAACCCTGGTCCATAACACTACACTGTCAGAAAGAACTGAGTGGTAAGTCAGACTCCACCATTATTGGAGCATAATCATCTCATAGAAGGCCTCAGAATCTCTCATAAATTAAATGTTAATCATGGTTAGGTAAATTTTCTATGCATTTGTATAATATTCCGATGTGTTCTGTTTTAACAGCGGCTTTAGGCTGTTTATTTTATTCTAGGGTTGTTGATATAGAGCTAGAATTTACTAATGGTGACAACGGCAAATGAAAATATAATGCAATTGAAAGATCTATCTTTGTCCACTATTTAAAGCAGATGCTCACCCCTTTATTTAAAATGTATTAAAAGCTCTGAAAAATTAACATTCAGACAAATGACACTTTTATCATTTCTCCACTCATGCCCCCAGCACTAATTTCTACACTACCTGTAATCAAATAATCATACAAAGATTTACATTTTTGTGCAGTGTTCTATTTTCAGGTTCTTTACCTCCATGTCAGTGTCACCATGTGGAGTGACAGTGCAGGAGCAAGAAAAGAAGAGGCGCAAGAAGATGAGTACTGAAGTTAGTTTGTGGAGCTCGGATGAAGAGGAATGCTCCAATGGGCTTCACAAGAATAACAGAATCACAGAATTGTTACAATGCAGAATGAGGCCATTCGGCCGGTTGTGGCTGCACCAGCTGTCTGAGTGAACAATTCACTTTGTGCCATTCTCCTGCCTTCTCCCCATAACCCTACAAATTCTTCTTTTTTAGGTAACAGTTTAATTTCCTTTTGAATGCCTCAATTAAACCTGCCTCCACCACACTCTCAGGCAGAGTATTCCAGACACTAACCAATGACTGTAAGAAAAAGTGTTTTTCTCATTTCGCTTTTGTTTCTTTTGTCACTTGCTTTAAAAATGTGTCCTCATTCTCCATCATTTCACGAGTGGGAATAATTTTTCCTTAACTGCCCTGTCCTGACCCCCCTATCTCAGCCTTCTTTTCTCTGAGGAAAACAGTCCTAACCTCTCCAAACTATCTTCATACCTGAAGTTCTTCATTATTGGAATGAAACTTGTGAGTCTCTTCAGCTACCGTTTTTCCTGCCAACCTTTGACTCCAATTTATTTGGCCCAGATCCAAACTTACCCCATTGTAATTGGCTTTCCCACAGTTAATTATTCTTACTGTAAATTGTTCTTTGTCCTTTTTCATAGTCATCCTAAACATTATGATACAATGATCACTGTCTCCCTAATTATTCTTCCACTGACATTTAATCTACCTGGACCACCTCATTCCCCAACAGCCATTTCTAGTGGGGCTTTCTTTCTTGTTGGATTGAAAGCATATTGCTGTAGAACATTTTTCCGAACACACTTTAGGAACTTTTGCTCCTCTCTGCCTTTTACACTACCACTATCCCAGTTATATTCAGTCCCCCATTACAGTTATGTAGCACAATCAATCACTCACGAGACGAGATGAGAAGGAGTCGAACGATGGCTTTATTACGCAGACTTGTTCCCCAGCATCACGGTTACAGAATGCGGCTGCTGGGAGAACCCGGGCTCTTATACTCCGCCTTACTGGGTGGAGCCAGCAGGCGGCTGATCCAATCGGGACCCAGTGTCTATCCACCAATAGCCTCTCGGCATCACAGGGTACCTTAATATCCCTAATACATACCACCATATTCACCCCTTTTTAAAAAAGAACCCGGCGGGGTAGTGGGCCGTATGGTGGTAGGGGTTTCCAGAGTCGGTACCTAGGATGCCGCTAAAACGGCGGCTATGCTCCGATATCAACTACTAGTACTACTTACAATGCTGCTTTTACTGGGCAACCAAAAAAAATTATTTACAGAGGCATTTCTTGCTTTACTATACTGATTCGATGAATCGAAGGGGCTGCCGTGCGGTCGGGGGCGTAGGCACGGGCGTTCTGTGATGCCACATCAAACGAGGCCGCAAGGGCCCGTGCCTCTTTGAGGCCTAGTGTGTCTCTTTCCAGCAATCGCTGGCGAATTTGGGATGGAAGCATACCTGCCACGAACGCATCTCGGACCAGCAGCTATGTGTGTTCGTTAGCCGATACCGATGGGTAGTTGCAGTTCCTCCCCAGTATTACCAGCGCACTGTAGAATTCGTCCAGCGGTTCCCCGGGGATTTGCCGTCTCGTCGCGAGCTGGTGGCATGCGTAGACCTGGTTGACGGGCCGAACGTAGATTCCTATCAGCATGGCGATCGCCGTCGGGAAATCGTCCGCATCGTCTATGAGCGTGTAGATTTCACGGCTCACCCTGGCATGCAGGACCTGCATTTTCTGTTCTTCTGTAGGTATGCTGGAGGCCGTTCGGAGGTATTCCTGAAAACATGCTAACCAATGTTTAAAATTGGCCGCTCAGTTTGCCGCATGGGGGCTGATTCGCAGACACTCCGGAATGATTCGGAGCTCCATGTCCTTAAAAGTTTGCGTAATAAATTGTAGCACAATCAATCACTCACGAGACGAGATGAGATGAGAAGGAGTCAAACGATGGCTTTATTACGCAGACTTGTTCCCCAGCAGCACAGTTACAGAATGCGGCTGCTGGGAGAACCCGGGCTCTTATATTCCGCCTTACTGGGTGGAGCCAGCAAGCGGCTGATCCAATCGGGACCCAGTGTCTATCCACCAATAGCCTCTCGGCATCACAGGGTACCTTAGTACCCCTAATACATACCACCACAAGTTATTCTATATTTTTTTGCGCCTCTGTAATTTCCTTTAAAATTTGTCCCTCTACATCCTTCCCACTGGTTAGCGGCCTGTAGACTACCAGCAGCAATGTAATTGCATCTTTTTTGTTCCTTAACTCTAGCCAAATAGATTCTGTTCTTGACCTCTGGGATACTATCTTTCTCCAGCACTGTTATGCTCACCTGAATCAATAACATCACCACGCCCCCTTTTCTTCCATTTCTATCTTAGCTGAACACTTTTGTATTCAGGAATATTTAATACCCAGTCATACCCTTCTCTGTTATATCCACTGTGGTGTTCTTTGTGTTGCTTATTTAGAATGGCTGGCGTAGAGTTCCACAAAGACCACAGTATAGGTTTTACTTACACAAAGCTATGATTTTATTTACACTACTAAACTGGGTTTTGACACTTAATCCTTTTAGAATACAGAATTGATCATTATCATCTAACTACACTCACCTACTGCTAATCTTACTCACTGGTATGAACTATAATCTAACCTTTTCACATTAACTGCTCTTATGACCATCACTAGCTGTCTCCTGCTTACTCCTCCCCTCAGGTCTAGCATCACTGCTTCATATAGTAGTATCTACAGCTCCCTCTAGTGGCTATTCATGGTACTACATTAACCCTTGCAATGCTGATACTTATGACAATACCACATCCACAACATAGTATTTTCACATTGTCATTTAGGAGCAGCATGGTAGCACAGTGGATAGCACTGTGGCTTCACAGCACCAAGGTCCCAGGTTCGATTTCCGGCTTGGGTCACTGTCTGTGCGGAGTCTGCATGTTCTCCCCGTGTCTGCGTGGTGTTTCCTCCGGGTGTTCCGGTTTCCTCCCACAGTCCAAAGACATGCAGGTTAGGTGGAGTGGCCACGCTAAATTGTCCTTTGTGTCCAAAAAGCTTAGGAGGGGTTATAGGGTTATGGGGACAGGGTGGAAGTGAGGGCTTAAGTGGGTCGGTGCAGACTCGATGGGCCAAATGGCCTCCTTCTGCACTGTATGTTCTATGTAATCTGTGCCTGCAATTCACCAATTTTATTTGCTACACTCTGTACCTTCATATACATGCAGAGTAACCCTGATTAAGACTTTATTACATTCTCCCTTACTCTGACCCCACTTACTATTCTCTATTCTTGTGCTATCTATCTCTCTGAGAATACTTTGCACCTTGGTACCACTCACTGAGATTATCTCCTGGTTCCCTCACCCTTGCCAAGTTATTTTAAACCCTCTTCAATGGTGCTAGCAAAACACCCCGCAAGGAACTGTTCTGGCTGCAACCCATCTGGCCTGTTCAGGTCCCATTCCCCCCCCCCCCCCCCCGCTTCGAGCTGATTCCAACGTTCACAGAATATAAAGCCTCCACAGATGCTGAATCAATTCAGCTTTGGCGCTAGTTTTGCTGTCGTGAAAGTCCATGAATCCTGTGCCAGCGTCAACACTTAATAAGTGTTGACGCCAATGCAGAATTCGTAGACTTTCACGACAGCAAAACTAGCGCTAAACCTGGACCGATTCCGCTACTGTTAAGGGGCTAGCACCGATACCACGTGGAACACAATCAATTCCAGTGAAAAACGGTGCAGGATTCACCGGGTCCGTGACTGACATTCAGGAGGCTGACAAGCTGCAGCCACACATACACATTACAATCCCCACACACACTCATCCCAGCTAACAAGATGGCTGGTTGTGCTGGAGCGTGCCCATACAGCTGATGGGTTGGCTGGGGCCAGAGGGCAGCCAGGGCGGAGGCTTGGGGGGCATCCATACGACCCGTGGCCCTATGTTCACAGTGTGCTGTCAGCAGCATGCACAGCTCTACATGGCCACCTTGCCGGCTGTGGTAATGGTGTTCCGTGCCAGTCAACCCAAGTTCCATAGCCCACCTCTTGGCCACCACCCGCTACTGTATCCGGCCCTAGCAGAAGCCTCCCGGCTAGTGGCACAACTGTCAGCAGACTATGGCGAAGTTGGACACTTTCTGAATCCCCTCGCTCTCCCTCAGCAGCCACCACGCCGGTTTTCCGATTTTTAAAAGCACAAGTGAACCTCGACGTCGGGAACTTGGGACCCGGTGGGCCCGCTAATGACATGCAAACTGTGTCCACTGTACATGCATTGACGCCGCTGTCGAGGTGATGGAGAATCGCGATTTGGCGTCAAATTGACACCCACCGTGATTTTGGCATCGGAACCTATTCTACATGCAATCACATTTCGTGATTTCGGCGTTGGCAAACGGAGAATCCCATCCTTAGTCTCAGAAACGGAGAATCCCGCCCCACATACTAGTGTCCCCATTGAATCATGCAGACCAGTTATTTAAGATGAATTTCTGAAGAAGGTGTATAAAATTGCAACTTCTATGATCTTTGACCTGCCTCTTTATTCTGCCTTAAACCTTTCACACGCATGAGTACACAAAGCTGAAATTGTCCAATCAAATAATTTGTGAAGTTAGCTTAATTTTAATATTCGGAGCCAGATGTGAAAATACTTGTGATTGGGAGTTCAACAATTGGTGAAAATGGAACAGAGGACTTTATAATAAAGACCTGCAGCACTTAATAAATATCAGGGGCAGGATTCTCCGTCCCGCCAGCCAGCCAATGGGGTTTCCCATTGTAGCCAGCCCCACGCCATCAGGAAATCCCCAGGCGTGGGTGCACTGCCAACGTAATGGAGAATCCCGACAGCAGAGAATCCAGCCCCAGGTGTCCAAGAAGATATTTCTCGGGTAATGGGAGTAGGATATTGTCATGAAGATAGCTGGTTGTGTGTGGGTTTGCGTATTAGGTATAATACGGAACTCAGATAAGACACTGTAAGGTACGCTCTGCACTACATTAAGGGTCACTTGACGTGGGTGTTGGAGTCAGATAGCACATGTTAAGGCAGACAGGTTATATGTGTAGTTCTTGCAGTTAAATCTGTGACTTTGAGTGTTGTTCTTTCAGCCTGCGCTAGGACATTAGTGACGAGGATAATTATGGAGATGTTGTCACTCATTTACCGAGGACTTGATGCATGATCAATTGCACAAAGACTTGAGTTGGATACAACTGAGGCTTTATTGCTCGAAGATGTGTGGCCTCCCACAGCAGCTGGCGAAATGGCTGCAGCATGGAGGACACACACATTTATACTCCACCTATTGGGCGGAGCCAGCAGGCAGGGACTACCAACGTACCTGTAGTACAGGTCCTACCATACATCATCTAATAGAGGTGCAACAGTGGTTTCCCACAGGACTTTACCGATATAGGAGATTGCTATTTGGCATCAATAAGGTGTCAGAGATTTGCCAACATGAAAATCATAAGATGAAACAAGGGACCCCAGAAACAGCCAACATCTCAGATTACATTATTGCTCATGGAGCCAAGAGGAGGAAATATAACAAGAGGCTGAAATTAGTATGAGGAACTGACATCTCACACTATATTTTTATTTTTTTTCCTTATCGCTAATTGTACAAGAAATTTTCAGCAATTGCTCAAGGTGTCCAGGCGTCGCTGGTCTTTCGAATAGATGACAGGCAGCGTGTGCTGCAGGAGGCTCCGCCTCAACAAGGGAATGACTGCACCTGTACCATGCCTTCGTAGACTTGGCACCATATGGAGGAGGAAGATACCCGCTTCCGATGGCTCCCAAGGTCACCGCAGTCCTGAACGTTTACACCTCAGGATAATTCCCGGGAATTGGTGGTTGGCCCACATTGCAGAAGTAAGTGCCAAAAGCATCATGGGCTGGATTCTCCGACCCCCCCGGTCGGGTCGGAGAATCGCCGGCGGTCGGCGTGAATCCCGCCCCCGCCGTCCTCCAAATTCTCCGGCCCCCCAAAAATCAGCCCGGGGAATCGCGCCGCCCGCCTCGCAGAATGGAGAGGACCAGGGCAACTAAATGGGCCCCAAATTCTCTGACCCGCAATGGGCCGAAGTCACGCCCATGTTTTGCCAGTCCCACCGCGTAAATTGGAGTAGGTCCTTACCGGTGGGACCTGGTGGTGCAGGCGGCCTCCGGGGTTCTTGGGGGCGCGCGGGGGGATCGGGCCCCGGGAGGTGCCCCCATGGGGGCCTGGCCTGCGATCGAGGCACACCGATCTGTGGGCGAGCCTGTGTCATGGGGGTAGTTTATTGTTCCACACCGGCGGCTGTAGCAGTCCGCCATTACAAAGCCCTCTGCACATGCGGGGGGTGACGCCAGCACACGCTAGTGCTCCGCGCATGCACCAACTCGCGCCGGCCGGCGGAGGCCCTTCGGCCCCGGTTGGCATGGCACCAAGCCCCTTCCCCGCCGGCCGGCGGGGCGCAAACCACTCCAGGGCGGGCCGGGCCTAGTCCCTGAAGGTGTGGAGGATTCCGCACCTTTGGGGCGGCCCGACGCCGGAGTGGTTCACACCACTCCGTCCCGCCGGAGTTGCCTGCCCCGCCGATTCCCGCAGAATCCCGCCCCATATTTCTCAGGTAAAACGGGCTGGATTCTCTGAACCCCGATGCCGAAATCGCGTCTGGTGCCAGGGCGGAGAATCCTTTTCCACGCATGGAATCGGGACCGGCGCCGGTTCCTCGATTCTCCGGCCTCCGAAAGGCGGCATACCCGGGAGGTACGCCATGCCGCATACATGGGGCCATTGCTTGAGGCCCGTCCCCCTATTCTCCACCCCCTTCCGGCCAAAGTCCCGAAAGTGTATTTCTAACATGGTCCCAGCAGTTCAGGAAACTCGCGAGGCAGCTGCGGACTCAGTCCACAGCCGCCATGGTCGGGCCAATCAGAGGGTAGCCTCAGGGGGGACTTTATGTGCGGGCGGTCCGGTTCGGGGGCACTATTTTTGTGGTGCCGCTCCGCAGTCTGTGTCCGCCATGGAGCATAGCGCGGCCGCTGGTGGCTGCCGCAGTGCGCATGCGCGGCCTCTGACCCGGAAGTGCGGGTGGCCTTATCTGCAGCTGGAGCTGGGAGCTTCACGACGATTCCCTGCTGGCTCACTGCAGGGCTGTGAATCTGTGGCTTTTTGACACCAGTGTGTCTGGCGTAAAAGGCCACAGTTTTCACGACGGCGTGGGGACACAGTCCCTGAAATGGAGAATCCAGCGCAATGTTTTTTAATGCTGTACACATGTGTCCCCGTGTGCTCCTAGCCCCAGATGGTGCCATCCCATCTTCTCCACTCCTCCCCCCCTTCCCCACTCCTCCCTCCCTCCCCCCATCACCCCTTCCCCACACAGTGCCCTCTCAGTGATCCTCGACTTGCTGAGCATTCCGGACTCTAGCGCTGCGTCTAGTACTGAGACCGGGATGCACATCAGAGATGGAGACAGCCCTACTGCCTACCATATCCCATGGCCTCCGATGCCCCTGATAGGCATCCTCTGGGGGCCCTGGGGCCAGACTTCCCCAGCTCAGTTGCTGGTGGCACATGCCCCGCTGTACCACCCTGTTCCGGGTGCTGATTCCGAGACACGCCGCTGTCAGGGGGGTGGAACATGGGAGAGCTGGGGGTTTCCATTGCTACTCTGAAAGCTGGTTCCGGGTTGTACCCTGCGCCACGTCATCCTGATCGATGCCCATAGAGCAGGGGCAGTGCCAGGCGCATGCTCTTGGGGAGGTGGTGGGGACACTGCCAGGCAGCCAGTGCCAACCAACCCGTGTGGCCCAACGGAGATCATTAATCTCGTTAATGTTATGGCAATGGGTGCTGGTCCTCCTGGTGGCACCCCCCCCCAGCTGATGGTCACTGCCACTTCCTCCCAGGTGGTACTGGCTGCCCTGTGACTGACCCTCCGAGCCTCTCTTCAGCCAGAGGGTGATGAATCTGCGGAACTCTTTGCCACAGAAGGCTGCGGAGGCCAAATCACTGAGTGTCTTTAAGACAGAGACAGATAGGTTCGTGATTAATAAGGGGATCGGGGTTATGGGGAGAAGGCAGGAGAATGGGGATGAGAAAATATCAGCCATGATTGAATGGCGGAACAGACTCGATGGGCCAGGTGGCCTAATTCTGCTCCTATGTCTTATGGTCTTATGCTCTGGTCTCGACCGCGTCCAACAATCTGATCAGGTCAGGATCCCCGAATCGTGGGGCTGGTCTCTTCGATAGCATGGCTGCGAGCTGCGTGGGGTTTGCTCTGCGGAATCGGATTAAGTGCAGTTCCCCCTTGTCCCAGAGATTAAGCCGGCAGGACCATCACTTGCAGCATGAAGCACATGTGGCCTTGTTAAGTAGACCAATTAATGTTTGATACCAGTGACAGCCTCACCAGGTCGGGAAGCTCGCGACAGTTTCCATTCGCTACCACACTTCGAAAGCTCTCCATTAAATTGTGCCCTAAGTGTGGTTAGATAACGGTGGGGAACTCGCCGACAGAGCGGGGGGCATCTCCCAGCCAAACCCGCCTGAAGTGACATGTAGAAAACTTTCTGTTAAAGCGCCCCCTATATTCGGCTTTGATTAGCTGAATAAATTTAGCATACTGCAATAAAACAATCAAATAATCGGATTAATTAAACATAGGTCTGAAATTCCTCAATTATGGGAGTGAAAAAAGGGACATTTGCTAAGCAGTTGGGCTATAATTTGAAACAGGATGTGATATTCTCAGGTCTCTATCGTTTGAAGATACATTTTTTGAGGAGGGAGTCAATGGTGATGGTTTTGAAAGATGGAGCAGTGGATCTTCCGTTAAGCGGGTCATCAACAAGGGCATTTGGCATAGAGACCAGAAGGAGAATAATTATCATTATTCGGACGGCAAATAAAAAGAGCAGTTAGATATTGCGTGCAGCTTAGACAGATTCTCATTCAGAATTACTTGAATGAGTTTAAGGATCCCTGCCATCTTACTATCTGGTGATCTGGTTGCACATTCTTGGGACTTTTCTTTTTTCCGTTCTACCACAAATGAATGTTTGCACAAAAATTTGTTTAACATCTTACAAAAGGGAAGATAAACATAAAGTTGACACGAGGAGATATGGAGAGGCAGGGGAGTGTATCGAGAGGTATGTTAGAGTATATGGAGAGGCAAAGAGTAGGTGGTGAGGGGAAGGGGAGATACTGAAGGCAGCTACATGGATGGCGTCAATCTTACAAAGGATTCTTTGAGATTTGTTACACTTGATGTTGGAGAGAATGTGGAAGCATCGTGGAAAGAGATAGCTGGCAGCTACATGAAAAAATGGAGCCTCAGGTTGCAATGAGCTGAAGAAAGCAAGGCAGAGTAATAGTTCAAGGCAGAGAAACATATGGCCTGAGGTAATGGTGGAGTGTGAATTGTGGAAGTGGGCAGGCTTTGTGATGCAGAGAAATGTAGAGATAGAATCTCTGCTTTGACAAAGAGTCATCGGACTCGAAACGTTAGCTCTTTTCTCTCCCTACAGATGATGCCAGACCTGCTGAGACTTTCCAGCATTTTCTCTTTTGTTTCAGACCCCGCCCCCCCCCCCCCCCCCCCCCCCCCCCACCCCCCCCCCCCCCCACCCCCACCCCGGGTTGCGCAGTCTTTTGGTAACTCATCAATCTTGGTGTTTTAATAATTTTTTAAAAATTCTTATTAGGTTACTCCTCATTGTTGGCCTCGAACACGTTTTGGAACAACCGACAAACTGCCCCCAAGTATCCAGGAAGCCTTCCTCTGACCCTCGGGTGGCGTACTTAATCTTCTCCAGGTGGAGAAACTCCGAGAGGTCAGCGAGCCAGTCTGCAGCTGTGGGTGGTGCTGCCGATCGCCAGCCGAGCAGGATTCTCCGGCGTGCGATTAGGGAAGCGAAAGCAAGGGCATTGGCCCCCTTCCCCATGTGTAGCTCTGGCTGCTCCGATACCCTGAAGATGGCCACTATTGGGCATGGCTTCACCCTCACCCCCACAACCTTGGACATTGACTCGGAGAAGGCTGTCCAGAACCCAGCAAGCTTGAGGCAAGCCCACAACATGTGGGTGTGGTTGGTCGGGCCCCTCTGGCACCGCTCACATTTGTCCTCCACCTCCGGGAAGAACCTGCTCATTCGGGTTCTGGTCAGGTGCGCTCCGTGCACCACTTTGAGCTGCATTCGGCTTAGCCTTGCTCAGGAGGAAGTGGAGTTCTCCCTGCTCAGTGCTTCGCTCCAGAGTCCCCATCCTACCTCTGTCCCCAGTTCGTCCTCCCATTTTTGTCTGATCTCGTCCAGTGGAGTCCGGGCTCTGTCCAGTAGCTGTCCGTATATTTTCCCACATAGCCCCCCCCTTCTCGTTGCTTGTGCCTCTCAGGTCCTCGAGTAGTGTGCTTTCTGGGGCCCCGGGGTACCCCACTGTCTCTTTGCGAAGGAAGTGCTTTATTTGGAGGTGTCTCATTTCCTGTCCTTTTGCTCGCCTCCACTTCCTCGTCAGTTCGTCTAGTGTCGCCAGTCTGTGCCCTACATAGAAGCCCCCTACCGTCAGTGTGCCCCCATCTCGCCTCCAGCTTTTGAAGGTGGTATCTAGCATGACTGGGAGGGAATCTGTGATTGCCGCAGATGGGGGCCATGGGGGACATTTTAGTTATCCCAAAGTGTTGTCTGAGCTGGGTCCATGTTCTCAGCATGGCCGCTACCACTGGACTTGTTGTGTATCTTGTTGAGGGGGATGGGAATGCTGCTGTAGCCAGGGCCTGGAGGGTCGTTCCTTTACAAGAGGCCTCCTCCATTTGTACCCAATCTATGTCAGGTTCTTGTACCCATCCCCTCATTCTTTCTGCCGTTGCGGCCCAGTGGTAGTATTATAGGTTTCTTACCCCCCCCCCCCACACACACAAACGCCATGATTAGACTGTCTACGTTTTGGAAAAAGGCCTTGGGGATGAAGATCGGAATGGATCTAAACAGGAAGAGGAACCTTGGCAGTACGTTCATCTTGATCGTCTGCACTCTCCCCGCCAGGGAGAGTGGGAGTGAGACCCACCTTTAAAGGTCTCTTCTTACTTCCTCCACCAGGCTGGTCAGGTTCCACTTGTGGATCTGTGTCCAGTCTCTGGCTATCTGGATCCCCAGGTAGCGGAATCTGTTCTGGGCTGTTTTGAATGGGAGCCCCTCCAGCTCTCTCCCTCCCCCGTTTGGGTTCACTGGGAATGCCTCGCTTTTGCCCAGGTTATGTGTGTAGCCCGAGAAGGTTCCAAACTCTTTCAGTATTTGCAGTCTTGCCTTCAGTCCCTCCTGTGGCTTCGAGACATAGAGGAGCAGGTCATCTGCATAGAGTGAGACTCTGCTCTCTGTCTCCTCTCCGGATTCCCTTCCAGCTTTTCGCGTCCCGCAGGGCTATCGCCAGGGGTTCGATGGCTAGCGCGAACAAGAGTGGGGACAGGGGGCAGCCCTGTCTTGTTCCTCTCTGTAGCTGGAATATTCGGAGCTGGTGGTGTTAGTTCGGACGCTCGCTTTGGGAGCGATGTACAGGAGCCTCACCCAGGCGGTGAATCCCGCTCCTAGCCCAAACCGTTCCAGTACCTCGAGGAGGTATTTCCATTCGACTCTGTCGAAGGCCTTTTCTGCGTCTAGGGCAGCACGGTAGCATTGTGGTTAGCACAATTGCTTCACAGCTCCAGGGTCCCAGGTTTGATTCCGGCTTGGGTCACTGTCTGTGCGGAGTCTGCACGTTCTCCCCGTGTCTGCATGGGTTTCCTCCGGGTGCTCCGGTTTCCTTCCACAGTCCAAAGATGTGCAGGTTAGGTGGATTGGCCATGATAAATTGCCCTTAGTGTCCAAAATTGCCCTTAGTGTTGGGTGGGGTTACTGGGTTATGGGGATAGGGTGGAGGTGTTGACCTTGAGTAGGGTGCTCGTTCCAAGAGCTGGTGCAGACTCGATGGGCCGAATGACCTCCTTCGGCACTGTAAATTCTATGATCACCTCTGGTGTTATCTCCCCAGAGGGGGTCATTATTACATTCAGAAGCCGCCTGGTGTTCGCTGTGAGCTGCCTACCCTTGACAAAGCCTGTTTGGTCCTCTGCGACCACCTCTGGTACACAGCCCTCCAGCCTTTTGGCCAGGACCTTTGCGAGTATTCTCTCATCCACGTTCAGCGGTGAAATGGGTCTGTGTGATCCGCATTCTGTCAGATCTTTATCTTTTTTGGGTATCAGTGAAATTGTGGACTGCGCTAGCGTTGGGGGCAGGGTGCCCCTTGCCAGTGAGTCCGCGAACATGTCCCTTAGGTGTGGGGCCAGGACAGGTGCAAATTTTTGTAGAAGTCCGCCAGGAACCCATCGGGTCCCGGTGCCTTCTCCGCCTGCATGGAGCTGATGCTCTCCATGATTTCGCCCAGGTCTATTGGTGCTTCCAGCTCCGCCGTCTGTCTTCCCCACAACTGGTATTTCCAGTCCGTCTAGGAACAGTTTCATCCCCGCGTCCCGGTTGGGGGGCTCGGAGGTGTACAGTCCCCGGTAGAAGGTCTCAAATGCCCGATTGACCTTCTTTGGTTCTGTTACCAGTCTGCCTCTGCTATCCTTTACCTGCGCTATTTCCCTTGTGGCTGCCTGCTTTCTCAGCTGTTGAGCCAATAGGCGGCCAGCCTTGTCTCCGTGTTCGTAGAAGGTCCCCCGTGTCTGACGGAGTTGGTACACTGCTTTCCTAGTGGATAGCAGGTTAAAGTCCATTTGCAGCTTTTTCCTCTCCGCCAGCAGCCCTACGGTCAGGGCCTCGGAGTATTTTCTGTCGACTTCCAGGATGGAGTCCACCAGTTGTGGCCTTGCTACCCTCTCTCCCTATCTCTGCTTGCCTTGTAGGCTATGATCTCTCCTCTAATCACGGCCTTCAGTGCCTCCCAGAACGTGGGGGGTGAGACCTCCCCGTTTTGGTTGTTACTCACGTAGTCGCCTATGGCCCGCGATGTTTTCTGACAGAAGGCCTTGTCGGCCAGGAGGTCCGTGTCCAGCCTCCATGTGGGGCGCTGGGCACGGCCTGTCTCCAACCTCACATCCATATAGTGTGGAGCGTGGTCAGAGATAACGATCGTGGAGTACTCCGTTCCCGTGATCCCTGGAAGCACCGATTTCCCCACTGCAAAGAAGTCGATACGGGTGTATACCTCGTGTACTTGTGAAAAGTATGAAAATTCCTTCTCTCCCGTGTGCAGGAACCTCCATGGGTCCACCGCCCCCATCTGCTCCATAAATGCTCCTAGTTCCCTAGCCATGCCAGTCTTTTTCCCTGCTCTGGGGTTTGATCGGTCGGTCAGTGGGTCCTGTACACAGTTGAAGTCGCCCCCCATGATCAGTCGGTGTGTGCCAAGGTCGGGATTTCTGCCATGGTCTTCTTTATGAATTCTGTGTCGTCCCAGTTGGGAGCGTGCACATTTACCAGTATGACCGATGCCCCTTCCAGGACACCGCTCACCATGACGTACCATCCCCCTGGGTCCGTAACTGTCTTGGTTTCCATAAACCTCATCCTCTTACTAATTAATATTGCTACTCCCCTAGCCCTCGTCCCGTAGCATGAGTGGTATGTCTGTCCCACCCAGCCCTTCCTTATCAGCCGTCGGTCCTTCTCCCTCAGGTGCGTCTCTTGTAGGTAGATTATGTCTGCTTTCAGGCTTCTTAGGTGGGTGAAGACTCTGGATCTATTGACCGGGCCGTTGAGTCCCCTTACGTTCCATGTAACAATCCTGGTGGGGGGGTTTTGACCCCCCGGTCCTGCGGGGTCACCCATACTTACCTGGTGGATGTGCCCCTGCCCTCCGGGGTTTCCCTTCGTTAGGGGGCCGTACAAAATGGCCATGGTCACCGCCCTCACCATGAGTTCGGGCCCCAGGGCTCAAGGGTTTCCTTTTGTCCAGGGGGCACCCACCATGGCCGCCAGCTGTATGTACGCCACGTGGCTGCGCCCCTGCACTCCAGGGTCTCCCTTTGTCCTGAAAACCTCCCGAGCATTTACCAGCCTTTTCACCTCGGTTTCCTGAGTTACCATCCTGTCGCTCTGGTCCAAGGCGGCCCTCTCCAACTCCTGAATAGTTTTCTCCTGCACCTCCACCTTCCTTTCCAGGCCGTTGATGGTTCGCTGCATTTTTTCTGTAGTCTCTGCCAGCATCTCCTTCATCATTGTGTGGAGCTCCGTCCTGAGAGTGCCTCCCTCATGGCGTTTATCTCCATTTTTATGGCATTTATTTCCGTTTTCAGCACGCTTCTCCATTCCTCCCCCTGTACGGGGTTGGGGGGGGGGGGGAATGGTCGCCGCATCCTGTTCCTGCTCAGCTGCTCGGCTCGCCAGCGTTTCCGCTTCCTGATTCGCCTGAACCTCCGCCTCGCCCCGTGGGGTCGTGCCTGCGCGGCCGCAGCTCCTGCTTTTTTCCTTCGCCTTCGCTGCTGTTCCTTCTTACATCGCGCCATCCCCCCAATTTATTATTAGGAGGCATTCTCTGTGCCTTTCTCTTTTTTTCCTGGGTTTTGGTGTGAAAAAGAAATTCTTTTTGTGGGTTTTTTAAAAATCCTTTTAAAAACGATTTTTTTTAATATAAAAAGGGATTTTTTTTTTTGAAAGTTTTTTTTTCCCTTTAAAAAAGTTTTTCTTTTTATAAAAAAATTTTTGCAGGAGAGGAACAAGGAAGGTTGAATTTTTTTTTTTAATTCTTATTTTGTTCTTGTGATCCTCTCCGTGCTCCGACTTTCCGGCCGTTTCTGAGCGATCCCCACTCCTCCTCCACGTGCAGCTCACCGGGACCAGTCTCTCTTTTTTTCTCTCCCTCTCCAGCTCCGTGGATCGGAGCTTTGGCACCTGGGCAGGGCCGAATTCACGGGGCCTAAGGAATTTTTTTTTTTTTTTTTGAAAATTCCCCGGGAAACCCCCCCCAAAAAAGCCGCGATTTTGTGGCTGTGCGGGAGCGTCTTTGCTCGGCCGCTCCGTTCGCGATCGCCACCGGAAGTCGCATCCGCAGTAATTTGCTTTTATCCAGAGTAATAGTTGCCTTGGTTGACTATATTCAGAGCTTTTTTTTGAACTGTCAGCATTAGCCCGCTGACAGTCAACCTTTGCCAGCTTTCAGGCCGATATCTGAGCTATGCCTGTGTAAAATTGAACCTCGCTGACGACTTGAAAAGGTTCACAGAACTGAGCGGACAACTGTTAAAAAACAACTAATGTAAAATGTTATAAGAGAGGCTGAAATCCCAGCTTAATGTATCTAGACCCCAGTATTAAGGCCAGTATTCTATATTGGATAAGATTTGATTTTTAGCTCCTAGACAAAAACAACCAGACTCCTAGGCTGATTAGAAACCTGGTGGGGGAGGGGATATGTTGATATGTTACAAGATGCCTGAACCCAAGAGACCTCAGTAATGCCTGGAATGTGGAAAATTTCCTCAAAGTTTGTGTGGATCAGATTGCTTGTGTTTTTACAACAATTAAGAAAAATGTGAAATATATATTCTGGAGATATATTAGAATGATAACTTATGTTTCCCTCTAAAAGAAATCAGCAGTGACTGGACACATACATGTAATGTGTTCTCTCCATGATGGAAAAGATAAACATTGAAATGAACAAGTTATTTTCACTCTCAACAAATGTAGAACTGTGGTGAGCCACGTATGGCTATTGTATATTGTTGTTCTATTATTACTATTGTCATTGACATCCACTATTGTATATACTTACTGTTGTTGCTGTTACTGTTGCTGGGTGAGTTGCTGGCTGAATACCTGCGCGAACTGAGGGCCTCGCTGGAAGTGGCCTTCCAGAGCATGGAGGCCTTTCCATCCAACCACGCGGCATCCTCGGGGGCGTCGGAGGCGCAACCATCACCCGACCCGGGCGTGCCCCATACCTGCGCCGCGCGGCAGCCTGACAGCTCCGGAGGGCTGTATTGTTACTTCTGCGGGCAGGGCCAGCACCCCAGGCAGCGTTGCCCAGCTCAAAATGCGACCTGCAACGAGTGTGGCAAGAAAGGGCACTTTGCTAAGTTATGCCTGGTCCGACCTGTCGTGTTGGGTGCTCTGCTACATAGACGAACCAACACGGTTGCGGATGGTACAACTCAGTTTTATTACTAACAATAACAACATCTGTAAACTGGTTACTGTGGTTCGTTCATTACCCTCTAACCTGTGGACCCAGCCCTAACACTATCTTGGAGAAGCACTCAGCACATGGTGAATGTCTGAGTGGCTTGCTGTGACCTCTGTGCCCTGAGCTGTCTCCTGCTGGAATGAGCGGGAAGTGTCGTGTTCCCCATTTTATAGTGTGTATGCTCTTGCCTGTGATTGGCTGTGATGTTTTGTGTGTATTGATTGGTCCGTTGATCTGACCATCAGTGTGTATGTATTTTTGCACCATGATGTTTATCTGAATATCATGACACGACCTAAAGTAAAAAAATCAAAAGCCTGCCAGGCCCGGCCTGAGGCTCACTGACCCCGCAGCGTGGCATCGTGCCTGCCGGGCCCGCCCTCTTCTGACGCGTCGTCCGCCTCATGCGACCTGTGGGGCAGCCATCTTGGTCGCCATCTTCGACGACGCCCGCCACGTGCGATCGGTGGGGGCTGCCATTTTGGCCGACATCCCCGATGCCGCTCGCCATGTGCGTCTCATCGGGGCCGCCATGTTAGGACCATCCCGCCACTGCCGCTACCAGTCGCCCGCAACTCGGCTCAATTCAGCTCGACCAGTCCTGGCATTATCACCTTCAAAACTCCATGATGACCGTCCGACTCAATGGACAGGAGACGTCCTGCCTCTTCGACTCCGAGAGCACAGATAGCATCGTCCACCCGGATATGGTAAGGCGCTGCTCCCTCCGGGTCCTCCCCGTCTCACAAACTATCTCCCTTGCTTCGGGATCACACTCCGTGCAGATCCGGGGGTATTGCATCGCTAACCTTGCGATACAGGGCATCGAGTACGCCAGTTCAAGCTTTACGTCCTCCCCCATCTATGCGCCCCGCTGCTACTAGGTTTAGACTTTCAATGCAACCTCCGAAGCCTGACCTTAAACTTCGGGGGACCCCTGCCCCCTCTCACCGTCTGCAGCCTCACGACCCTGAAGGTCGCCCCTCCCTCGCTCTTCGCGAACCTCACCCCAGACTGTAAGCCCGTCGCCACCCAGAGCAGACGGTACAGTGCTCAAGACAAGGCCTTCATCAGGTCAGATGTCCAGCGGCTCCTGAAGGAAGGGATCATTGAGGCCAGTAACAGCCCCTGGAGAGCACAAGGGGTGGTCGTCAGGACCGGGGAGAAGAACCGGATGGTAGTCAGACGATTAACCGGTATACGCAGCTCGATGCGTACCCTCTCCCCCGCATATCTGACATGGTCAATCAGATTGTGCACTACCGAGTCTTTTCCACGGTAGACTTGAAGTCTGCGTACCACCAGCTTCCTGTCCGCCCAGAGGACCGCCAATACACTGCCTTTGAAGCAGATGGCCGCCTCTTCCATTTCCTCAGTGTTCCCTTCGGCGTCACCAATGGGGTTTCGGTCTTCTAACGAACGATGGACTGAATGGTCGACCAGTACGGGCTGCAGGCCACGTTCCCGTACTTGTATAATGTCACCATCTGCGGTCATGACCTGCAGGACCACGACGCCAATCTTAGAAAATTCCTCCGCACCTCCCAACTCCTTAACTTGACGTACAATAAGGAGAAATGCGTTTTCCGCACAACCCGGCTAGCCATCCTCGGCTATGTCATGGAAAACAGAGTCCTAGGGCCTGACCCCGACCGCATGCGCCCCCTCCTGCAGCTCCCCCTTCCCCACTGCCCCAAGGCCCTGAAGAGATGCCTGGGGTTCTTTTCTTGCTATGCCCAGTGGGTCCCCAATTACACGGACAAGGCCCGCCCACTTATTAAGTCCACTACTTTTCCCCTGACGGCTGAGGCTCACTTGGCCTTCAACCGTATCAGAACCGATATTGCCAAGACCACGATGCACACGGTGGACGAATCCATCCCGTTCCAAGTGGAGAGCGATGCATCAGACTTTGCCTTGGCAGCCACCCTTAACCAGGCAGGGAGGCCTGTCGCCTTTTTTTCCCCGTAACCTCCATGCCTCAGAGATTCGACACTCCTCTGTCGAAAAGGAGGCGCAAGCCATTGTCGAAGCTGTGCGACACTGGAGGCATTACCTGGCCGGCAGGAGATTCACTCTCCTCACTGACCAACGGTCGGTTGCCTTCATGTTTAACAACACACAGTGGGGCAAAATTAAGAACGACAAGGTTTTGCGGTGGAGGATCAAGCTCTCCACCTATTACTACGAGATCTTGTATCGTCCTGGGAAGCTCAATGAGCCCCAGATGCCCTGTCCCACGGTATCTGTGCCAACGCGCAAGCAGACCAGTTACGGGCTATCCATAATGACCTCTGTCATCCGGGGGTCACCAGGCTTCTCCACTTCGTCAAGGCCCGCAATCTGCCCTACTCCACTGAGGAGGTCAGGGCCATGACCAGAGACTGCCAAATCTGCACAGAGTGCAAACCGCACTTCTATAGGCCAGACAAGGCCCACCTGGTGAAGGCCTCCCGAACCTTTGAACGCCTCAGCATGGATTTCAAAGGGCCCCTCCCCTCCACTAATCGTAACGTGTACTTTCTCAACGTTGTTGATTATCATAGAATTTACAGTGCAGAAGGAGGCCATTCGGCCCATCGAGTCTGCACCGGCTCTTGGAAAGAGCACCCTACCCAAGGTCAACACCTCCACCCTATCCCCATAACCCAGTAACCCCACTCAGCACTAAGGGCAATTTTGGACACTAAGGGCAATTTATCATGGCCAATGCACCTAACCTGCACATCTTTGGACTGTGGGAGGAAACCGGATCACCCGGAGGAAACCCACGCACACTCAGGGAGGATGTGCAGACTCTGCACAGACAGTGACCCAGGCCGGAATCGAACCTGGGACCCTGGAGCTGTGAAGCAATTGTGCTATCCACAATGCTATCCACAATGCTACCGTGCTGCCCAATGAGTACTCACGTTTTCCCTTTGCCAGCCCATGACCTCTGCCACTGTCATCAAGGCCCTGCGCAGCATCTTCACCCTGTTCGGTTTTCCTACCTACATACATAGTGATTGGGGTGCCTCTTTTATGAGTGATGAGCTGCGTCAGTACCTGCTCAGTAAGAGCATCGCCTTGAGCAGGACTACCAGCTACAGCCCCCACGGGGGGAAACGGGCAGGTGGAGAGGGAGAATGCTACGGTCTGGAAGGCCATCCTTCTGGCCCTATGGTCTAGAAGTCTCCCAGTCTCCCGCTGGCAGGAGGTCCTCCCCGATGCGCTCCACTCCATCCGGTCGCTCTTGTGTACTGCAACTAATGAGGCCCCTCACGACTGGCCATTTGTCTTTCCCAGGACGTTGATCTCCGGGGTCTCGCTTCCATCCTGGCTAACAACACCTGGGTCTGTCCTCCTCCGGAAACACGTGAGGAGCCATAAGGCTGACCCCCTGGCTGAGAGGGTCCAGCTTCTCCACGCGAACCCTCAGTATGCCTACGTGGCACACCGCGATGGACGGCAGGACACAGTCTCCCTCCGGGACCTGGCTCCTGCGGGTATCCCCGCGCCCACCATCACCGCGCCCCTTCCGTCTACCTCCTCATCTACACCAACATCCCTCCCTGGGTCCATTAGCTCCGCCCTTGCGCCGTCGTCCTGTCCGGGACCCTGTTGTGAGGACAACATGCTCCCAGAGCCGAAGGTCTCGACACCTGTGCCCACACCGCAGCTGGGGCTGCGACGTTCGCAGTGGACGATACGGGCTCCTGTGAGACTTAACCTATGAGCCCGCTTCACCCCCGCCAGACTTTTTTTTTCTTAACAGGTGGTGAATGTGGTGAGCCACGTATGGCTATTGTATGTACTCACTGTTGTTCTATTATTACTATTATCATCAACATCCACAATTGTATATACTTACTGTTGTTGCTGTTACTGTTGCTGTTGAATTGTTATGTTGATGCTGCTGTTGGCTCCGCCTGTGGCTCCGCCCCTCTGAGGAGGTATATAACCGGCCAGTCTGAGACAGACTCTCAGTGCGGATGAAGCTACAGGTTGACACACATCTAGTTGATTAAAGCCACTGCTCTTTGGTACAAACTGTCTCGACTAAATTGATGGTCATCAAGAACCATGGATGATTCTTTGACTCGCGGATTCCTGCAATGTAATACAATTTTCTGTATTTAGCACTGAAACATAGCTAGCCTGATCATTGATTAAATAGCCATTAATTTTCCTAACCATTTGACCTGCTGCACACAAGAATAATGGAAGTGCTAGGAATGCCAGTAATGTGCAGCTTTTGTTGTAATCTCTGGATGTACATTATTCAGATGACAAAAAAAAAAGCAGTTAGATATTGCATGCAGCGGAGACAGATTCTCATTCAGAATTACTTGAATGAGTTTAAGGATCCCTGCCGTCTTACTATCTGGTGATCTGGTTCCACATTCTTGGGACTTTTCTTTTTTCCGCTCTGCAGCAAATGAATGTCTGCGCAAAAATTTGTTTAACATCTTACAGCTGAAAGCATTTTAAAATAAACAATCATAAGCCAAAATAAAGTACCAAAATGGCAGCACTTTTTTTATGTTAACATTCATTTACTTTGAAACTGAATAATTAAGCACAAGAGACATTATTAAAATTCCCAAAAATAAATAAAGAATAAATTTCCTTTTCTTTTCAAAGGCTGAACTGGTATGGGATCAAGTTCTGCTGAGGGCCTACATTCATGGAATAGTCAGGAAAGTCCTGCTGTGAAAAACTCCATTCAAATTCACTCACATTTCTCACTGAAGTATATTTGAGTGTAGTGGGACCTCTCAGTATTTTCTCTTTCTGTTTGGTTTTGAATTTAATTTTCAAATTTTAAAGGCAAAGTCCCCCCTCTTGGGCTAGTAAAAAAATGAATAGGTAAATGAACAGTCTGAACTGGAACACAGCCATAGAGGGCAGTACTGTCCCAAGTTGGTTCCTTGATCTGTGCTAAATTAGCTGACCACAGTCTGAAAAGTCATTTAAGAAGAGGAAGAAAAACTATCGACCAGGAGTCCTCATTGTTATTGAGAATATGTGATAGTAATATCCACATGTAAATATCAGTTGTGGGCAGAATTGGCCTTGGATTTTACACCTCCATGTTTAAGTGGCCTTCCATTCATCCTCTGGACTAACACAGGAAGGATGATCATTAGGATTAATTATCAATAAAATGGAACCCGACATAAATGTCAGGCAGCATCTTCAGCAGTTGAGATGGAAAGGTAGGGCAATTAAACACCCCTTTGGGTCACATGTAATAAATCTTTGAACCAAATATTTTGTACCTAGAGACGTGACTTATCTAGTAATTCCAGAAAATGCTAACTTTACCTTAAGCCTAGGTACGATAATTTCCACATTTGAACTTGCACATAAATTATAATAGAAACTGCAACAGCATTTCTTATGTGCAGTTTGAACTGATGCTAACCTTTTCTTATGGGCCAGCTGTGCTCAATGATATCATGAGCTCAAAGCACAAAGAAGCACTAAAACAACCCACTTAACCTGCCTTCAAGGTGATTAAGGAGCGCAACAATCTTCAGCTATTCAGATGCCATGGGTCATAGCACACATTCAACCCTTGAGGTAGGGACAAAATGTAGGATACTAAAATAAGTTCCCTAAGGCTATCCCTTTGTCACTAATCTTTACCCAAGTTATACAAAAAAGAAAATGTTAGCAAGTGAGCACTTTGTTTTCAGAAAGACTTCAGGCTTTTTAAAAATCTTTTAAAGTCTAAATATATTAAATACATTTGGATTGTGTTTTGGTTATATTTTTCTTATCGCAGATCGTTGCTGTTTTACAGCCTATTATCTGACATCAAATACTCCATATTTCTCAAGCCAGGTGTTACAAATCCTCTTATCAAATTTAATCTTCAGCCATCAACCTTTGACATCAGAAGTAAATTTTGCCCCCAGGTTTAGCCACCTCTGCTAAAACAGTCATTATTCTTACAATATGTCCTGTCGAGAAAGTTTACAGATAAATAAGCCTGTGCCTGATATTTTGAACCATATCAACCAGATGTCATCAGTTGTCTTCCTCACAACCCATACAGGGACATTGCTGCCATAATTAAGAGCTTAAAGCTATACTGACCCTTTAGCGCCTCCAGATAAAGATGATCCTCATGGTACAAATTATTGCAGCAACGATAGCAAAATGTTGTGACTGGTCAAGGAGAGGATCAAAAATTTAATGTGTAATGTCAAACAAGGAAATAGCTGAAAAACTCTTGAGGTTTTGCACCTGAACCATATCTATTAGCTAAATAACACAGCACTTTAAAAGTAATAATCATTTGTCCTCACTGCCTCAGAAAACGTCAAATAACAAATGCTTGAATGTTTTACACACAATTAACGGTATATTTGTTACTAAAGGTTTGCAAATTCTTATACTAAAAATGTTTCTCAATGAACAGTTGCAATCAGCCATCTGAAATATTTCAAAATGACCCTAGAATAGATGTTCATCAATCAGATGAATCATCTTTTTTTTCCTTGCAACTTTATCACAAGTGTTGTTAGACATCAGGCTAGGGCAGGATTAGGCTTGGTACTGATTCTCCCTGAGGTCAAATACCCCACTGACAATCATTGTCAAGACTCAGCATCTTAATGAAAGAAATGGAAGAACATTAAACAATAATTTCATTTTCTGTGTTCTGGACCAACCTTTTAAAAACTTCCATAAATCATTATTTTAAAAAAAAGAATTCTCTGCTGTTGAAGGCAAGGCACATTTATTGTTCATCTCTAATAGCCCTTGAGAAGGTGGTCATGAGCCACCAGACTCCATGAGCTGAAGATAATCTCACAGTACTGTTAGGTGAAGGATTCTAGGATTTTAATCTAGCAACAATGAAGGAACATCTTGATTTGGGATTACATCATTGCTTCCAGAGTCACAGCAGGTTTCCTTCTGGTAACCAATCTGGTAATTTCATGATCACTATTCGTGATTTTTTTAAATTCCAGAATTATTTAATTAAATTAATTTATATTGCTTAAACTGCAATCGTAGGATTTGAACTCATTTCTCCATGTGATTCATCCAGGCATTTGGGTTCCTGGGCCAGTATCCCATTATGCTATTGTAATAATAATAATAATAATCACTTATTGTCACAAGTAGGCTTCAATGAAGTTACTGTGAAAAGCCCCTAGTCACCACATTCCGGGCTCCTGTTCAGGGAGGATGGTACGGGAATTGAACCCGCACTGCTGGCATTGTTCTGCATTACAAGCCAGCTGTTTAGCCCACTGTGCTAAACCAGCCCCTGTACACACCAGACCATAAGACAGAGGAGTAGAATTAGGCCATTCGGCCCATCAAGTCTGCTCTGCCATTCAATGTGGCTGATATGTTTCTTATCCCCAGGCATCAGGCATTTTGGGACAAACCAAACAGTTAGTTGGTATACAATTATTGCCCAAAGTTTGTTGTCAAAATAGTAGCAAAGCTAATTTGCTGTCATTTATGTGCAAATATCACAGCAATTTCAGAAATCAAAAAGATGCTGTCAGTGATACACCATTACAATGATAGCTTCATGCAATGCAGCATCTAATTGACTAACTCCCCATTCAAATACATTGAACAGAGCTGAATGTATGCACAGTATGCAGTAAACACATTACTGAAAGTTAAATCAAACCATTTCAAATCTAATTATACTTATAACAATGTGGTAAGTGTTAATTACTGCTACTCAACTTATCTGGTGTTGAAAATTACTATTTCCATGGTGGCGTATCGTTCCATCAAGAATTAATTGTTGTTGGATAAACTTTAAAAGAAATTAAAATTAAAGTGCATTTTTTGACTGTCGCAAAGTTTCTATTTTCTTTGTCTTTTAATTCAAACTTTCTTCAGATGGCTTTCTTTCTGCAGCTGAGTTGACATTGAATTCACCTGCCCTAATTTACACTTCGTTCTCAATTCTTGTGCTGTTATTATTAAATAACCTGCTCATTCCAATTTTTCTTCCACGATAAAAGTCCACGCCTCATCCGCCGTCTCAAAGTAGTGGTGCCTCCCTTGATATGTGACCCACAGTCTTGCCGGTTGCAGCCTTCCGAATTTTATCTTCTTTTTGTGAAGCACCGCCTTGGCCCGATTAAAGCTCGCCCTCCTTCTCGCCACCTCCGCACTCCAGTCTTGATATACGCGGATCACCGCGTTCTCCCACTTACTGCTCCGAGTTTTCTTTGCCCATCTAAGGACCATCTCTCTATCCTTAAAACGGAGGAATCTCACCACTATGGCTCTAGGAATTTCTCCTGCTCTCGGTCCTCGCGCCATCACTCGGTATGCTCCCTCCACCTCCAGCGGACCCGCCGGGGTCTCCGCTCCCATTAACGAGTGCAGCATCGTGCTCACATATGCCCCGACGTCCGCTCCCTCCGCACCTTCAGGAAGACCAAGAATCCTTAGGTTGTTCCTCCTCGCGTTGTTCTCCAGCGCCTCCAGCCTTTCCACACATCGTTTATGGTGTGCCTCGTGCATCTCCGTCTTCACCACCAGGCCCTGTATGTCGTCCTCATTCTCGGCAGCCTTTGCCTTCACGACCCGAAACTCCCGCTCCTGGGTCTTTTGCTCCTCCTTTAGCCCTTCGATCGCCTGTAATATCGGGGCCAACAGCTCCTTCTTCATTTCCATTTTGAGTTCTTCCACGCAGCGTTTCAAGAACTCGTGTTGTTCAGGGCCCCATATTAAACCGCCACCTTCCGACGCCATCTTGGTTTTTGCTTGCCTTCCTTGCCGCAGCTCTAAAGGATCCACCGCAATCCGGCCACCTTCCTCTCCTTTTTTCATCCGTATCCAGGGGGGATTCCCTTCTGGTTCGCCGCACAGTACTTTTAGCCGTTAAAATTGCCGTTGGGGTTCTTATTAAGAGCCCAAAAGTCTGTTCCACCGGGAGCTGCCGAAACGTGCGACTCAGCTGGTCATCGCCGCACCCGGAAGTCTCAATTCTTGTGCTGTTAATTACACAATCCTTCAATATGATTGGTTAAGGAGATACAAAGTTGTTTAAGGAGATACAAAGTTGTTCACCCAGATCACACAGTTTTCAGATGTCCTGTGTAGGGCACCATGCTATTTCCATCTCCCACTTTGTGCGATTTGCAGTTCAAAATATCATCATCATAGGGGCAGGAAAGGCAAATCCAGCTCATGGTAGGTGTTTTAGGCATTTGCTTCAGCAAATCTTTGGCTGGCCATTTTAAAGCATATTGCACTAGTGTATGCTTTTGAATTCCCTAGGATACACCAACTGGGCAGTACGGTAGCACAGTGGTTAGCACTGTTGCTTCACAGAACCAGGGTCCCAGGTTCAATTCTAGCCTGGGTCACTGTCTGTGCAGAGTCTGCACTTTCTCCCCGTGTCTGCGTGGGTTTCCGCCGGGTGCTCCGGTTTTCTTCCACAAGTCCCAAAAGACGTGCTGTTAGGTAATTTTGGACATTCTGAATTCTCCCTCCGTGCACCCGAACAGACGCCGGAATGTGGCGACTAGGAACTTTTCACAGTAACTTCATTGCAGTGTTAATGTAAGCCTACTTGTGACAATGATAAAGATTATTATTATTAACTCTAATATGGTATTAAAGTAATTCATCTGATAATTAAAAGTTCAAGCATTGTGGTGAAAAAATTGCTAATGGATGAACATAGGGTCCGGGATTCTCCGATTCTGCATCGGGTCGGAGAATCGCTGGGGGGAGGGGGGGGGGGGGGGGGGGAGGGGGGAGGGGGGGGGCGCGAGTATCGTGCCACGCCGCTCCGACACCGGGCTGCCGATTTGCTGGCATCTGCGAGGTCACCACAGCGCTGGTCGGGGAGCCATTGAAATCAGCCCCCCCCGGCTATTCTCCACGCCTCGACGGGCCAAGTGCCCGCCGGGTTCGGCCGAGTCCCGCCGGCGTGGGTTACGTATGCTCCCACCCGGTGGGACCTCGGCTGCAGGGGCCATCTTGGTGGGGGGGGCAGGGGTATCCGACTCCAGGGGGGGGCCTCCACGGTGGTCTGGCCGCGATCGGGGCCTACCAATCGGCGGGCAGGCTAATTCCATGGGAGGCCTATGTTCATCCGCGCCGGGCCCCTGAAGGGCTCCGCCATATTGTCCGGGGGCCGGCGCAGAGACGGGAACCCACGCGCATGTGCGGACTCGCGCCTGCCGTGGCGCGCATGCACGGACTCGTGCCGGCTGTGGTGCGCCGGCTTTCGAGCGCCGGAGCAGCGGACACCACTCCGGCGCCGTACTAGCCCCCTAGGAAGGGGTGAATACCTGGGCCTGGAGGCCCGTTGATGCCGGAGTGGCTCATGCCGCTTTTGACGCCGGCGTCAGAACTTGGCCGCAGGATTGGAGAATCGCGGCCAATGATTGAGAAAACGTATGGTTAAATTAATATCTGAAGCTAAAAATAAAAATTTTCAAGAGTTAATATTAGGTTAATGACTACCTCCAGCACTATGTCAATCCAATTATTATTCTATTAAACGGAGAAATTCTAAAATCATTACATAATTGTAGGTCCTTGACACCAAGATTGTTTGAGACAATAAACATTTGTTTGTGGCAGAAGTTCAACAATATACACAAGCTGTAAATATTACATTGCAGCTATTTGCTCTTATAGAACTCATCAAAGTATTTGATTCTTAGGATAAACTTGTGCATTATTCAGTCCAAGCTGGAATTCTACATCGTTACAAAGGTGGAGTTCTGGGCACCGTAATAATTTTTTGTGTGTCTTCTTTGTTGTCACTTAATTGAAATAAAAATTCCAGTCTTCAATTCCTAGCATGTCCTTGCTTTGCTTCATTACAGCCCCTGGTGATGGATGGGACAAGCTTAACTGATTTTGACTAAGCACTTCTTCTAAAGAGATGACAGAAATGAAAAATGAAACGGTCAAAGGAATTTTTTTTACCGTTTTCATTGCAAGCTGATGTGAGCAGAAAAAATGCACCAAATGTAATTTGTGGAAATCAAATTGCTCATTTCACAGACTCACATTACTCATTTACTTTGAGTAAACTAAACTAAGTTAATTTTTACATAGTTAATTATAAATCCTACATACTGATGCTATTATTTTGCGATAATCAACTGAAAATTGTGTTGCCCAAAGTTTGTTGTCAAAATAGCAGCAAGGCTAATGGTGTTTGCTGTAAATAATGTGCAAATGCTATTTATTGCATCCCTTACAGTGGGTGTGATACAATTTTTAACTTCACGAAGAGTGTCACAATGCATCAGTGGCACAGTCTGCCCTGGATTTTATCAACCACATCAACTATCAGTTAAACAAACAAACCAAAGGCTGGTCAAAACACCCTTTAAAGTTCACGTCTCCATAATATAAATGAAGCTTTAATTAATATTAGTCTCAAGTAATCCCTTACCAACTGAAGAGGTATTATCACTATCTAAACATTAGAAAGAAGCTTTCTAATATTCTTTTTTTAAATAATTTTAGAGCTACCCAATTATTTTTTCCCAATTCAAGGGCAATTTAGCATGGCCAATTCACCTACCCTGCACATCTTTGGTTTGTTGGGGTGAGACCCACGCAGACACGGGGAGAATGTGCAAACTCCACACGGACAGTGACCTGGGGCCGGGGTAACACAACGATAATGAGTGTTCAAGGTATTAACCCTGGGGAACATCGTAGCCAATCTAATCCTGTCCACAACTCACATTCCCAGTGAGTCAGTAGATAATGATCAACAGAACGAACTCTAACAGACTATTCCCTCATCAGCCGAGAAATATTGAGCTCAATTCTATCACCTCATTGTTACCCCAGCCGAGATCAGCAAATATTTTACAGACCAGGAACTCAAACGGTACATTTGCGTGAAGGACTGCAAGAACACGACTGAGACACTGCCAGACCTGGCATCTGAACAGATACGGTGATAAATGAAAAGTGTGTGTATCTTTTCCTGTTTAGGATATTGGATGTACTGTTTCATTTATATTTCCCAATTCCTTATTGTCATACACAAATACTTTATTGTGACTTTGTTATAACAGAAGCTCATTATTTCAAAAGAATACAGAAGCATGCACTGAGATTGATCTTAGACCCTCAGTACCTATTGTATAAAAACATCCTTCGTGTCACAAAGCTTGAAGAATCTACAATTGAATTGAATCTACAATTGGGTGGTGTGGTGAGTGTATTTCACCACACTGTCTGTCTGTAATAAGCTGTCTGTACTGTCTGTATAATGATGTGACCCATGACCTGGAAGTGATGATACGGGCTACTTCCAGGTACTGTACTGGAACCCCGGTGGGCTCCGCCTCTGGCTATGCCCTCACCGGGACCATATATAGCCCGGCCACCTGTGGGTGGCACTCACTTGTACAGCCGACTCTGGCAGATGAATTCATGGATATTAAAGCCTAATGTTCGCTCATTCTAACGATCTCACAGTGAATTGAAGCACAACGGGGCAAAATAAAAAATGACAAAATTCTGAGGTGGAGGATCGAACTCTCCACCTACAATTAGGATATCAAGTATCGTCCTGGGAAGCTCAACGAGCTCCAAGATGCCCTGTCCCGCGGCACATGCGCCAGCGGGCAAGATGACAGACTTCGGGCTATCCACGATGACCTGTGCCACCCGGGGGTCACCCGGCTTACCCACTTTATTAAGACCCGCAATCTGCCCTTCTCCACCGAGGAGGTAAAGGCCATGACCAGGGACTGCCAGATCTGCGCAGAGTGCAAACCGCACTTCTACCGGCCAGACAATGCCCGCCTGGTAAAGGCCTCCCGGCCCTTTGAGTGCCTAAGTATGGACTTCAAAGGGCCCATCCCCTCCACCAACCATAATATATACTTTCCAACCGTCGTCGACGAGTACTCCCGTTTCCCCTTCGCAGTCCCCTGTGCGGACATGACCTCGGCCACTGTGATAAAGGCACTGTACAGCAGCTTCATGCTGTTTGGTTTCCCTGCTTACGTCCACAGTGACCGGGGCACATCATTCATGAGCGTTGAGCTGCGTCAGTACCTGCTCAGCAAAGGCATCGCCTCGAGAAGGACTACGAGCTATAACCCGCAGGGAAACGGGCAGGTGGAGAGGGAGAACGCGACGGAGACTTCTGGCCCTCCGGCCTAGAAGTCTCCCGACCCACCACTGGCAGGCGGTCTTCCCCGACGCCCTCCTCTCCATTAGATCACTCCTCTGCACAGCCACGAACGAGACCCCTCACGACTGCTTGTTTCTCTTCCCTAGGAAGTCCATCTCCGGGGTCTCGCTTCCATCTTGGCTGACAACTCCGGGACCTGTCCTTCTCCGGAGGCACATGAGGAACCATATGACCTACCCCCTGGTCAAGGGGGTCCAGCTGCTGCACACCAACCCCCAGTACGCCTACATTGCGCACCAGGACGGACGGCACGATACGGTCTCCCTACGGGACCTGGCGCCAGCTGGTTCCCCTGCCAACCCGCCCCCCTCCCCGCTGCCTACAGCCACCCCCTGCACCCCTTACGCCCCTTTGGGTCTCCTGTCTTGGACCGCGCTGGCACTGCCACCACCCGCCACCCCCTTGCCTACCCCCACTCCCCAACCGTCTCCGACATGCCGGACAGAGGCTCAACCTCCAGACACGACGCTCCCGGAGTCACCATCGGCAACCACCGTGCCCGCTGCTTCGCCACAGCTGAGGAGGTCTAAAAGAACGATCTGGCCTCCAGACAGACTGAATCTCTAATGACCCCACGTCACCCCACTGGACTTGATTTTTTTAACAGGGGGTGAATGCGGTGAATGTATTTCACCTAATGCATGAGGTGTCTGTACTGTCTGTATAATGATGTGACCCATGACCTGGAAGTGATGATATGGGCTACTTCCAGGTACTCTACTGGAGCCCCGGTGGGCTCCGCCTCTGGCTCTGCCCTCACCGGGGCCATATATAGCCCGGCCACCTGTGGGTGGCACTCATTTGTACAGCCGACTCTGGCAGGCGAGTTCATCGATATTAAAGCCTAATGATGTTCGCTCGTTCTCACGGTCTCACAGTGAATTGACGGTATAACAGGTGGCATAGTGGTTAACATTGCTGCCTCACAGCACCAGGGACCTGGATTCAATTCCAGCCTTGGGTGACTGTCTATGTGGAGTTTGTACGTTCTCCCCGTGTCTGCGTGGGTTTCCTCCGGGTGCTTCGGTTTCCTCCCGCAGTCCAAAGATGAGCAGGTTAGGTGGATTGGCCATGCTAAATTGCGCTTTGGTATCCAAAAGGTTAGATGGGGTTACTGGGTTACGGGGATTAGGTGGGGGCATGGGCCAAGATGGGGTGCTGTTTCGGAGGGTTGGTGCAGACGTGATGGGCCAAATGGCCTTCTTCTACACTGCAGGGATTCTCTGGGGGGGATTCTCCGCCCCATCGCGCCACATTTCTGCCCCGAGCGGCTGGCGTAACGGAGAATCCCGCCAGCCTGTCAATGGGGTTTCCCATTGTGGGGCAGCCCCATGCCGTCGGGAAGCCCCCGGGCACCGGCATAACAGAGAATCTCGCCTGCGGAGAATCCTGGCCTATGATTCTGTGGTTCTAAGAAGAGCTAATACTTGTGCTATTTCAGAAAATTCCATATGCAATCCACCCAATTTTATATCTGGTTACCACCACCACGCCCAAAACAGCAAGGTAATCAGAGGTTTGACTAAATCCAATCTCATAAGATATAAGATGGAAAAGGTATCAAGGTCTATTTCTTACATGGTTCGGGTCCTCAATAAAGTGCTTAAATGATTAAATATCTATATACATCAATGTCGGTTTGATAAAGCCAGGGGAGTCCAACGAGCTTCTTAAAAATCCTTTATTTCAGCACCAGCATCATATATGCACAGGTCTCGGTTACCTTTCACCGCGTCCTCATTCCTTTTTAGCTGGCATTACAGCTGCCAGCCTTTTATGCTTGTGCTGGGTTAACTCAGCCCAATTGAGCACAGGGAACAGTCATCTCCAGCTGGCTGAGTCCTGTGCAGGTTACTACAGGTTATTACACCTGGTAATGTAAACATTTGTCTGTAATTTAATTCAATATTCTTTCTTTTAATATCCTGTCCACCGCTTCCCTGTTATCTTCTGAATTTGTTTGTCTATTTTGTTATTACATGATTGTCACATATATGAGGGGCCTCAGACTTCGCCTTGCATATTTCAGATAACATATATGTGGAATTCCTCATGGCTAATTTTAAAATCTTAAAAGCTGGACAAAGACCTTTTAAAATAGCTGCATCTATGTCTATCTGTGATCTCTAAACAAACGGAGCTATCTGGCAGCTTTGGAGAAACTTACACCCCGTTATCTCTGAAGAAACACTAATGACACAGTGTGGGCTGAAAAGACCAAATTCAAAGAGAGCTATACAGTGGTACACAGAGGCCAAAAACAGAAAATACCGGACAATCTCAGCAGGTCTGACAGTATCTGTGGAGAGAAAAGGGATCTAATCTTTCGAGTCTGGATGACTCTTTGTCAAAGCTAGATAGAACTAGAAATGGGGTCAGATGTATGGGGGCGTGGAGAGGTGGGGCTGATTAGGGGGCTACAGTGATAAGTGGAGATTGACTACGAAGACAAAAGGAATGTAAATGAAGGCTAAGAATGGTGCTGATAGTGGCACATAAAGAGACTAGAATGTGTGAATGGCAGAACAAAGGTGAACAGTGTGTCAAAGGGCAACTAGGAGCAGTAGATCAAAGCGGAGTGGTGGGATAGAGAACAACGGTGAGGGAAAAACAGATCAATGGAAGAAATAAAAATTAACTGATAGAAATAAAAATGGGGTGAAAGTTGGAGGAGAGAGTTCACAGTCTGGAGTTGTTGATCTCAATGTTAAGTTCGGAAGGCTGTAACGTGCCTGAACGGAAGATGAGGTACTGTTCCTCCAGTTTGTACTGGACTTCACTGGAACATTGCAGCAGGCCAAGGACAGACATGTGGACATGAGACAGGATGGTGAGTTGAAATGGCAAGCGACAGGAATGTCTGGGACCAGATTGCGGACAGACTGGAAGTGTTCTGCAAAGTGGTCACCCAGTCTGCTTTTAGCCTCTCCAATGTAAAGTAGACCGCATTGGGAGCAGCAAATGCACTAGACCAGATTGAAGTAGGTGCATGTGAAGCACTGCCTCACTTGAAAAGAGTGTCTAGGGCCTGGGATGGTAAACAAGGAGGAAATAAAGGGGCACGTGTTACACCTTCTGTGATTGCATGGGAAGGTGCCGTGGGAAGAGGGTGAGGTGATGGTGGTAATGGAGGAGTGGACCAGAGTATCCTGGAGGGAATGATCTCTGTGAAATGCTGACAGGGGAATGATGGGAAGATGTGTTTGGTTGTGGAATCATGCTAAAGTTGGCGGAGGATGATTCTTTGAATGCGGAGGCTGGTGGGGTGAAAAGTGAGGACAAGGGGGACCCTATCCTGGTTCTGGGAGGGAGGAGAGGGGGTGAGGGCAGAGGTGCGGGAGATGGGTTGAGAGCCCTGTCGGCCACAGTGAGTGGGAAATCACAAGTAAGGAAGAATGAAGTCATGTCAACAGCACAGTTTTGGAAGGTGGCATCATTTGAACAGATGCAAAGGTGTATGTAAGCCATAATGGCTGGGTCTGGTTGTTGGTTGAGTGGGTGTTATTTATTTACTTTGTTGTTTTTCCTCTTGAAAATTGTTGTTAAAAATTATAAATGCTTTAATAAAATATTTTCCAAAAAAAAGAACAGATGCGACGGAGGCGAAGGAACTGGGAGAATGGGATGGAGTCCTTACAGGGGTGTGAAGAGCTGTAGTCGAGGTAGCTGCCGGAGTCAGTGGGTTTGTAATGGATATTAGTGGACAGTCTATCCCTAGAAATTGAAATGGAGAGGTCAAGGAAGGGAAGTGTCGGAGATGGAGCATGTGAAGGGTGGGAATTGGAAGCAAAATTAATACATTTTTCCAGGTCGAGATGGGAACATGAAGCAGCAGCAAAGCAGTTGCCTATGTACCGATAAAAGAATTGTGGGATGGGGCTGGAGTAGGATTGGAACAAGAAATGTTCCACATACTCCATAAAGAGACAGGCAAATATGGGAACCATGCAGATACCCATAGCCACATCTTTGGTTTGGAGAAAATACAGAAGCCATCTGATTTCATAATCCAGGTTGGCTAGCCAGAGTCTAATTATATGCAAGGGCAAATGCCTTTCAGGTCTTACTGGTTGGAAATTTAACAGTCTCAGGGGCCCAAAGGAATACACACCATTTATTAAAGCCAGAAGAAGAGGTGGACTCGTGTGACATGGACCTAACTTGTGGAGCAAGTAACATTGCCTTGTGGAACTGCAAAGCTCAGTTTGCCATTTTATCAACTAACAGCAGCTCAGAAAAAAGGCACTGCCTAGGCTGAAAACCAGGCCTCTGTCTACACTATTTCAGCTAGAATTTCTGTACCATCGCCTACAAGACTGATTCACCTCAGTGTGCCTGTCTCATCACGTGAGGTCAACTTACAGTGAATTATAAAGCATTGGTTTTCAGTCTGCCAGCCTCTGTGAAGGAATGCCTCATTGAACATTGCTTCTGGACTCGACCCACATGAAACATGGTAGTGTTATGCCGTTAGCTCATGCCTATCTAGAAATTGAATTGAGGCAGGCCAAACTTATTAAAGTAGAAAACCTACAGATATTAAAGGAAAACAAAACCACAGATACCAGTATGAGAGGCTTGCAGGAATTCACAGTGGAGCAATCTGTCCATTAACATTGCCGAGGCACCACAAGGAGGGTGGGTTTGGTGGGGATGCTCTGATAGAGGCTCCCAAGAGCATAAACCAGACCTCTTTCAGGATGACAGAATTCAGCTTCCCATCACTGCCTGTCAGCCAGCCAGCCCACATCATCGCCACACATGCGGAGATTTTTTTAATTTGATCTAATCAAATTCTTAGCTTACTGTACCTTGTTGAGATTTATGTAAGGTCAGTTCCCTGACCACCCTACATGATATGGCCTCCTTTCTAAAGCCCTTCTCACCATCCTCCTGCTCCCCGTTCCAGCAGCTTGTTATGGTCTGTGTTGACTCTGTTCATTCTCCCAGTCATGTTGCAGTCCAAGGGGAATGCAAACTATCGTAATCACGGTAGGGAGCAAGTGGATTTTGCAGAGTCCTTGAAGTTAAGCAAAGTCTTTCTAAAAGGGCTAAACCATTCACAATAGATGTTACGCAAATTTAAACAACCCTGGAATCGAGCAAACACTTCCACAATTGCAGCAAAAAAACAGTAGAAATGAATCATGTAAAGAGCTTGAAAGTAGTTGATGTTCCATGGAACAGCAGGGTGGCATGTTGGCACAGTGGTTAGCACTGCTGCCTCACAGCACCAGGGAACCAGATTCAATTCCAGCCTTGGGACACTGTCTGTGTGGAATTTGTACGCTCTCCCCATATCTGTGTGAATTTCCCCCGGGTACACTGGTTTCCCCCCACAGTCTAAAGATGTGATGGTTACGTGGATTGGCCATGCTAAAATTGAGCATTAGTGTCCAAAGATATGCAGGTTAGGTGGGGCTACAGGGATAGGGCAGGGAATGGGGCTAGATAGGGTGCTCTTTCAGAGGGTCGGTGCAGACTCGATGGGCTGAATGGCCTCCTTCTGCATTGTAGGGGTTCTATGGATTCTATGGAAATAGCAGTGGTGGAGGGGGTTCCTCCTCCTGCTGCTGAACTTGTGCACAGTTGCACAAGATTAACTGAGAGCATTAGCTGGAGCATTGAGCTCCCAAATGGCAGCATTTGTGATATATCAGTGACATACGCTGGTTGAAGTCAGGGTCTGCCTAGGCTGCATCTTCCAGTGGACACTCCCCACTCAGCAAAATGGCATCCCACACAGCTCACATCAAAAGAATGCGAGCATGCCGAGGATGTCGTTTGGGGACCAAAACAGGAGCTGTAGCACCAGAAAACTAAGCACAAATTTTGCAGTCTAATTGTCTTAAAATGAAGTCTTATCTTGCATTAAGAATAGAAAATGCTGGAAATGCTCAGCATGAGTAGTTGCATCTGTGGCGAGAGAAATTGAGTTAATGATAAAACACTCTATTTCTCTTTCCACCGATACTGGCAGGCCTGCTTTGTATTGCCAGAATTTAATGCTTACATTTCAGATTCCCAGCATCAGAAACAATTTGCTTTTTTATTACCTTGGAATGATGGGATATTTCAGTTTTAAATGGCAAATGGTTGAAAATTTTAAAGATCTTTGCTCATTATCTAAACGATTCTATCCGGAGCAGGTTATTTGAATTAATTTTTTAAAATTCTTCTATGGGATGCAGTGGGGACAAGGCATTTGTTACCCATCTCTAATTGTCCCTGCGGGGGTAAGCTGCCTTCTTGAACCATTACATCTGTTGTAGATAAACGTACAGTACTGCTGGGAAGGGAGAACAAAGATTTCGACCGACAAATGAACAACAATATAGCTCCAAGTCAGGATGGTGCTTAACCTGGAGGGGAAATTGCAGGTGGCGGTGTTCCCATGAATTCACTGTCCTGGTCCTTGTAGGTAGTAGACTCTGTGGATTTGGAAAGTGCTGTCAAAAGAGCATTGGTGAGTTGCTGCTGTGCATCTTGTCGATGGTACCTGGAGCTGCCATTATGAATTGGTGATGGAGAGAGTGAATGTTTAAATAGAATGGGTGCCAATCAAACACGCTGCTCTGCCCTGGGTTGTACCAGTCTTTTTGAGTGTTGTGGCAGCTGCACTCAACCAGATAAGTGGAGGGCAGCACGGTGGTGCAGTGGGTTAGCCCTGCTGCCTCACGGTGCCGAGGTCCCAGGTTCGATCCCGGCTCTGGGTCACTGTCCGTGTGGACATTCTGCCACATTCTCCCCATGTTTGCGTGGGTCTCACCCCCACAACCCAAAGATGTGCATGCTAGGTGGATTGGCCATGCTAAATTGCCCCTTAATTGGAAAAAATGAATTGGGTACTCTAAATTTATTTTAAAAACAGGCAAGTGGAGAGTATTCCAACACGCTCTTGACTTGTTACTTCCGGATGGTAGACACGAGTCAGGAAGTGGGCTGTTCATTGTAAAATTCCCAGCCTCTGATCTTCTCTTGTAGTCACAGTATTTATGTGGTTGGTCCAGTTAGGTTTCTGGTAATTGATAAAACCTAGGATGTTGATGGAGGAAACGTCATTGATGAAGCAGCTGAAAATGATTGGGCCCAGGCCACTATCCTGAGGAATTCCTGCAGTGATATCCTGGGACTGAGATGATTAACCTCCAACAACCACAACCATCTTCCTTTGTGCTCCAATGAACAGAGGGTTTTCCCCCTGATTCCCATTGACTCCAGTTTTGCCATGGATCTTTGATGCCACACTCTGTCAAATACTGTCTTGATATCAAAGGCAATCGCTCTCACTTCACCTATTGAGTTCATCTCTTTTAACCTTGTTTGGACCAAGGCTGTAATGAGGCTGAAATGATGACAGCATATTTGTCAGTGAAATATAACAATATTTATCATAGATATTATACACTTATTTCTACTTATCGTGTGGGAAGTCAATTCATTTACTTATTAAATTTGGTGGAAATCAAATGAACTAACTCTACTCAAGTACAGATTTGTAGGGCTATATTCTTTGAGCAGCCAAGCAGTCCCACCACCAGGACGGAAAGTTGGACTGGATCCCGTGCCAGCATGTGGCAGGACCAGGGAGACAACATCTTACCAGCAGCGGCAACTATAAGCAGTGGCCATTAATGGGACTGCAAGCTGAAGCCTCCATACCAAACTCCATTGAAGCCAAGGTAAGTTATGTTTTGAAGTGTGCCAGGGTCAATCACGTGAAAGGTTGTGGGAGTCATCCATTGGTAACACCATAGCTGCAAGGGCGGCCATTGCTGCTGGAGGAGCCCTCCTGTGGGTCATGGAGTGATCATAAAGGAGCCCCCTGGAATCTGTTGGGAGGCTGCCAAGTTGAAAATGTCATTGAGAGTGGGAGGTGACCCTTAATTGGGCACTTAATCACTGCAATTGGCCACCCAATGCCATTTCCTCTGGTGGTCATGTGCCGTGACAGTGAAAAAATATGTTCCCATCAATGCCTTCCACTGTCACTGTACCATACTCCCACCTCCCAGCCTATCTCTAAAGGGCTGATAAAATCCGGTTCATAGCTTTAAAATGAAGAAATGTTTGTCAAATCCGATTGCTTTTTTTATGAAGATGTTAAGCACACAAAACACCTGAAGTGAAGCATTCTACTCCTGTGCTGAATAAACAAAATCAATGAGCAACTTGCGAGAAACAATTATATTGGCTTTTTGAATTCTCAAATAAAAGAGGTTTTGCCAAATAAAATAGTGGCACTTTAAAAATACAATTTCTACACTTTGTTCATCACAGCTCTCTGCCCAGTGTTCGAACATGTGCAGTGGTCCAGTGGCAGAAATAATGTGATGCTCTGGACATTCAGTCAGTTTGTCCATGAGAGTCCTACTGTTCCAGGTCCCAAACTTTACTACTTGTGTCTTTTGTGTGTTTCTACCACAGGAGGTGATCCCTCTGGACATGGCTATTCAGCTGTGTGAGGTGAAACAGGCTATGTTTAGGGTACATTTTCTATCGAGAATAGAAGAAGAGTATCCACAGTGCTCGGGGTGACCCTACGTCTAATATCTTCAGTGCCTGCAAAGAGATACTTGGACTTTCTGTCAGAAAAGAACAGGATTGGTTCGATGAAAATGATCAGGACATTAATGAACTGATGATCACAAGCACAAGCCTTTCTGCACCTGGCAGAATGACCCAAACTCAAAGCAGAACAACCTAACGTACCAACAAGCAAAGTCCAAGATACAAAGGTGTACCCATGACATCAGGAACATGTAGTGAGCGGACCAAGCAAAGGAAATTCAACATCTCATTGATGTGAACAACATCCATGGCTTCTTCACTGTCAAAAAGCCTTTTTTATCGCCCAAACACTCAAGGATCAGCTCCTCTGATGCCTAAGGATGGGGAAGATCTGATCGAGGAAAGGGAATTTCTCAATGACTGTTGGAGGGAGCATTTTGAAAACTTTTTCAATCAAGAATCAATGGTGGTGATTGTTTTTAACTCCATCCCGCAACATCCAGTTGGAGATGAGCTTGGAACTCCAATACCTCTGGAGGCGATGAAAGCCATCATACAAATGAAGAACAACAAAGCAGCAGGAGGTGACAGAATCCCCACTGAAATCTTTAAGCATGGAGGAGAGGAATTAACATTACAGCTCCATGCCCTTGTAGATCTGGAATGAAGAGAAGGCCCAGATGATTTTAAAGGTGCCATGATTGTAACAATCTTCAAGAAAGGGAACAAATCCCCAACTATGGAAATTACAGAGGTATCTTCCTGCTTTCCACTGCAGGGAAGATCATTACAAGAACCCATCTGAATCGACTTGCTGAAGAGCTACTTCCCAAATCTCAATGTGGTTTCGGCCATCAAGAGGAATGGGTGATATGATTTTTACAACTCGCTAACTACAAGAAAAATGTCACAAAGCATGAACCTCTCCACATAGCATTCTTTGACTTGGCAAAGACCATTGATTCCAAATTGTGAAACACTCTGGAAGATTCTGCTGAAATATGGATGTCCTCCAAAATCCATTGCCATGTTCATCTGCTTCATAATGATATGCAAGCAGTGAGACTTAACAACATTGCAGACACTTATGAGTTTAAGGCAGATGTTAAACAAGGTTGTGTTGTCATTTTAAATCTTTTTCTGATCTTTCTTACTGCTATCCGTCTGAATAGACACAAGTTCCTTGCTGTAGTATAGGGTTGTACCCTCAATAACGACACTTAGAGAGTAAATGGTAAAGAAGGCTTTAATAAGCTAAGAACTAGTCTGGTGCCGAGACGGGTGCTTACTGAGGTGCCGCCCACAAGGCGGCCCCTTATATACGGCTCCCAGGTGGGCGGAGCCAGAGGCAGAGTCCCCCAGGGTTCCAAGCCCCAGTCTTAAAGGGGACATCACCTTACATGATGATAAGGGTATAGTAATACAGTAACCGTTCATCACATTAACCTCGTTTTTTTAAAAAAGTCCGGCGGGGTGAAGTGCCATCATAAGTCCATTCGTTTCGGCGGCCTGATCGTCCTCATCGACATCCTCAGCTCGGGCGGTGGTGCGGCGGACACGGACGTCTTAGTTGAGGGTACGTCCGGGAGCACGGTGGTCGGAGCCTTGGTCCGGGTCGGGGTAGAGGATCAGGGCGCAGGGGAACTAGCTGGGGGTGGGGGTAGCGGTGCCGGCACCGGCGGGTTGTGTAGAGGGAGGGCGGCTCTAGCGGGTGCGTGTGGTCGGTGTCCACCGGCAGGGAGTGGGACTGGGGGTGGGGGGGGGGTTGTTGTGGGTGTCGGGTCCCGCAGGGAAGCTGTGAGGGAAGGGGCGTCTGTAGTGGGGGAACCAGCGGGTGCCAGATCCCGGAGGGAAACCGTACCTTGCCTGCCATTGGGGTACTCGACGAAGGCGTAACTGGGGTTTGTGTGTAGTAATCGGACCTTCTCGACCAGGGGGTCCGTTTTATGGCTCCTCGCGTGCCTCTGGAGAAGAACAGGTCCCAGAGCCGTCAGCCAAGGTGGAAGCGAGACCCCGGAGGTAGACTTCCTGGGGAAGATAAACAATCGGTTGTGAGGGGCCTCATTCATGGCAGGGCAGAGGAGCGACCTAATGGAGTGTAGGTAGGACCTCCTGCCAGCGGGTAATTGGGAGACTTCTCGACCGTAGGGCCAGAAGGACAGCCTTCCACACGGTCGCGTTCTCCCTCTCCACCTGCCCGTTTCCCCGCGGGTTATAACTGGTTGTTCTGCTCGAGGCGATGCCTTTGCTGAGCAGATACCAACGCAGTTCATCGCTCATGAATGATGTACCCCGGTCGCTGTGGATATAAGCGGGAAACCAAACAGGGTGAAGATGTTGTGCAGTGCCTTTATCACGGTGGCTGAGGTCATGTCGGGGTGAATGGGAAGCGGGAGAACTCGTTGATAACGGTGAGGAAATAGGCATTGCGGTTGGTGGATGGGAGGGGGCCCTTGAAGTCCACGCTTAGTCGCTCAAAGGGCCCCGAGGCCTTCACGAGCCGAGCCTTGTCTGGCCAGTAGAAGTGCGGTTTGCACTCCGCACAGATCTGGCAGGACCTGGTCATGGCCTTGACCTCCTTTGTTGAGTAAGGTAGGTTACGGGACTTGATAATGTGGACGAGTCGGGTAACCCCCGGGTGACAGAGGTCATTGTGGATGGCTTGCAGGCAGTCCTCCTGCGCGTTGGCGCACGTGCCGCGGGACAGGGCATCTGGGGCTCGTTGAGCTCCCCTGGACGATACTTGATATCGTACATGTAGGTGGAGAGTTTGATCCACCACCTCAAAATTTTATCGTTTTTTATTTTGCCCCTGTAGCGCACAAAGACTCCCGAGAGACGAATAGAGGTGAAGTCGATGAGGCTTTATTAAGCGTGACTCGTTCCCCGCAGTTCAGCAACAGACTGGAGCTGCGGGGAGAATTCCTGGTTCTTATACTCCGCCTTCAGGGCGGAGCTAGAGATCAACAGCCAACCAGGACCCGGGATCTGTCAGCCAATGACATCACGGCTTCACAGTCCCACATGACCCCTAATGCATACTACCACAGCCCCGTTGTGCGTTATCGAACATAAAGGCTACCGACCGTTGGTCGGTGACGAGGATGAACCTACCACCGGCTAGTGCCTCCAGTGCGCACAGCCTCCACAATGGCTTGTGCCTCCTTATCGACTGCAGAGTGCCGAATCTCGGAGGCGGTGAGGGTCCGGGAGAAGAACGCTACTGGTCTGCCTGCCCGGTTGAGGGTAGCAGCCAGGGCGATGTCTGATGCATCGCTCTCTACCTGGAAGGGGATAGTTTAGTCCACCGTGTGCATAGCGGCCTTGATGATGTCAGCCTTGATGCGGTTGAAGGCCGATCGAGCCTCAGCCGACCGGGGAAAAATTATGGTCTTTATGAGTCGGCGGGCTTTGTCCGCAAATTTGGGGACCCACTGGACCTAATAGGAGAAGAGCCCCAAGCACCATTTGAGGGCCTTGAGGTGCGGGGGAGGGGAAGTTCCTTTAGGGGGCGCATGTGGTCAGGGTCGGGACCTAGGATCCCGTTTTCCATGACATAACCGAGGATGGCTAGCCGGGTTGTGTGGAAAACTTATTTTTCCTCGGTATAGGTCAGGTTGAGGGTTCGGGCGGTCTGGAAGGACCTTTCGAGGTTCACGTCATGATCCTGCTGGTCATGGCCGCAGATGGTGACATTGTCCAAGTACGGGTATGTAGCCCGCAAACCGTACTGGTCCACCACTTGGTCCATCGCCCTTTGGAAGACGGAGACCCCATTTGTGATGCCGAAGGGGACCTCGAGGAAGTGGAAGAGCTGGCCGGCTGCTTCGAAGGCAGTATAGGGGCGGTCTTTCGGTCGGATGGGGAGCTGGTGGTAGGCGGATTTGAGATCGACCGTGGAAAATACTCGGTATTGAGCGATCCGATTTACCATTTCTGCGATGCGAGGAAGGGGGTACGCATCGAGCTGCGTGAAGCGGTTTATGGTCTGGCTATAATCCACGACCATTCGTTTCTTTTCCCCGGACCGGACTACCACGACTTGTGCTCTCCTGGGGCTGTTGCTAGCCTCGACAGTAATACAGTAACCGTTCATCACATATAGCTTATTTATCAAATGGACAGTAAACTATCTAATCTCAGACAAGTCCAATCAATAATAAAACCTCAATCATTGAGCTCCAATACACTGATAATGCTGCAGTAAGTGTTGTGTCAGAAAGGGGTCTCCAGAGTATCGCTGAAGTATATATTGAGGCATATGAGAAGATGGGACTTACACTCAACATTCAGAAACTCAAAATCCTCCATCAGTAAGATCCAATTGCACAAAGTCCAGCTCCATGGATTAAGATTCATGAGTGCCTGCAATATGTGGATCCGTTCCAGTTCTTTGCAAGCTATTTCTCACAAGAGACTGACATTGATGAAGAAACCAGCATCACCTGAAATCTGCTGGTCACTTTGGCCAGTTGAGGAAGGGAGTGTTTGAAAATTAGGACATCAAAACTGAAACCAGGTTCATGCAGTTATGATCCCTTCCTTATTATGTGGGACTAAAACATGGACAACATGGGCAGCACAGTAGCACGGTAGCACAGTGGTTAGCACAGTTGCTTCACAGCTCCAGGGTCCCAGGTTCAATTGCCAGCTTGGGCCACTGTCTGAGCAGAGTCGGCACATTCTCCCCGTGTGCGCGTGGGTTTCCTCCGGGTGCTCCAGTTTCCTCCCACAGTCCAAAGATGTGCAGGTTAGGTGGATTGGCCATGATAAATAGCCCTCAGAGTGTAAAACAATTGGGTGGGGTTACTGGGTTACGGGGATAGGGTGGAGGTGTGGGCTTGGGTAAGGTGCTCTTTCCAAGGGCCGGCGCAGACTTGATGGGCTGAATGGCCTCCTTCCGCACTGTAAATTCTATGAACATATAGGAGGCACCTCATAGCATTGGATTCATACCATCAGTGCTGCCTGCAGCAGGCCTGGCATATTTCATTGGAGAACAGACATCAGTGTCCTGTCACAAGCAGTCACCATAAGCATCAAGGCTATGATCATCTACCATCAGCATCATTGTGTTGGTTATACAGTTCAGATGTTAGATACAAGGCTCCCAAATCAGGTTGTCTTCTCCTCAGTCACCAGAGGAGGAGAGAAGAAGTGCTTCAAGGATGTGCTGAGAGCCAACATGAAGAAATGCAACACTGACATCAATTCCTGTGTTACCATCTCCTTCGATCGAACCAAGTGGCTGCAATGTATGTGGGAAGGATTCTAGCATTTTAGAGCCATTGATGACAAAATTAAGAGAAAAAGCAAAAAAGTGACTAACAGAACACACCATGACCCAAACTGATTGTACATGACCAGGCATAGCCACATGACAACAAATGCCATAATATCTGCAAATGCCAAATCAGCCATCCACAGATGCATTGAAGACAATCATCCTCACTAGTTGGGGTAGTCAATAGTGTAATCAGTAGATAAATCCATTGAGCTTCCTACTCTACACACATGGATGGTGACATATTGCATTATTTTTACTTGCCTGCTGGCTTGAAAATATCAATATTCCCAGTTTTAATGGTTTCAGAAGGGACAAATTATCCATAGCATTAAGTTGAAAAACTCCTTTTCAATGGTATGTCACTGTTGTATCTATTTATTGGTGCAAATGCAAAATGTTATTGTAACAAATATTAACTTACATTTAATTCCATAACAGAGCTAAACATTATCACTCATTTTATTATCAACCATCAAGTTCCTAGTAAATTGTTATCATTGAATGTATCCGCTACAAACACTCTATTCACTAGCCATTGAGGTATTTTTACAAAGTGAAAAAAATGGCAATAGAGCTGAGGCAATGCTGATGCCTGTGGAATTATATTGCAATAGAAGACTTCAGAGAGAGAAAAAAGAATGAAAATTGGAACACCCCCTTGTAACTGACATCAGTGTTTTGGCTCCAACTTCCCCAAGTTTTCATGCTATTCAGTGGTAGCACCCTTGCCTCTGAATCAAAATGTTTGGTGCATAAAGTCCTCTCCAGGATGAGAGCATGTTATATATGTTAACGCTTCATTTGAGCCATGAAGGAGTGCTTTGTCATGGATGATGACATTACTAAATGAGATGTTAAATTGAGACCCTAATTTATCTGATGAAATGTCGCCAAGCTGGAAGGTTAACTCTGTTTTTCTATCTACAGATGCTGCCTGATCTGTTCGGCATTTCCAGCATTTTTCTACTTCTATTTCAAATTCCCTGTATCCTTTGAATTTTGCTTTTGTTTTAAAAAAAATATTTTTATTAGGGTATTTGCAAGGTTTTATAATAGTAACAATAACAGCGACATAAACATGGTATAATAAACATTTCCACCCCCATCACAGTCTTCATACACCCCAACCATAAAACAACAGTCTGGCCCTCACCCCCCCACCCCCCACCCCCCCCCCCTTGGAATTCTACTTCTGCTGGCATTTTAATTTTCCCCGGGAAAGTCGACGAACGGCTGCCACCTCCGGTTGAACCCAACCATTAAGGCAAACTTTATTTTCTCGAGACCGAGAAACCCAGCCACATCACTAACCAGGTCTCTACACTCGGGGGCTTCGAGTCCCTCCACATTAATAAGATCCGTCTCCGGGCTACCAGGGAGGCAAAGGCCAAGACGTCTGCCTCTTTCGCCCCCTGAACTCCCGATTCTTCCGACATTCCAAAGATCGCTACCTCCGGACTCGGCACCACCCGTGTTTTGAGTACCGTGGACATTGCCTTAGCGAAACCCTGCCAAAACCCTCTGAGCTTTGGGCATGCACAAAACATGTGGACGTGATTTGCTGGGCTTCCCGCGCACCACGCATACCTGTCCTCTACCCCAAAAAATTTGCTCATCCGGGCCACCGTCATGTTTGCCCGGTGGACTACCTTGAATTGTATCAGGCTAAGCCTGGCACATGATGAAGATGTATTAACCCTGCTTAGGGCATCCGCTCACAGACCCGCCTCGATCCCACCTCCTAGCTCGTCTTCCCACTTGCCCTTAAGCTCCTCCACCGAAGTTTCCTCCGCATCCAAAAGTTCCTAGTAAATATCTGATACCTTCCCATCTCTCACCCAGGTACTGGAGACTACTCTGTCCTGTATCCCCCGTGGCGGCAGCAGGAAGGCCGGAACCTGCTTTCTCAAGAAGTCTCGCACCTACAAATACCTAAACCCATTCCCTGCTGGCAATTCAAATTTATCCTTCAAGGCTTTCAAGCTGGGGAAGCTCCCGTCTATAAATAGATCCACCATCCTCCTAATTCCTGCCCTTTGCCATCTCCGGACCCCACCATCCATCCTACCTGGTACAAACCGCTGATTATTATAAATCGGGGCCCAAACCGATGCTCCCTCCACTCTCTTACATCTCCTCCATTGCCCCCAGATTCTCAGAGCCGCCACCACCACCGGACTTGTGGAGTATCGGGCCGGCGAGAACGGAAGAGGGGCCGATATCAGTGCTCCCAAACTTGTGTCTTTACATGACGCCGCCTCCATCCGCTCCCACACCGACCGCCCCCCCCCCCCCCCCCCGGACACCCCCCACTGCCCACTTCCTAATCAAGGCTATATTAGCTGCCCAGTAGTAATTGTAAAAGTTCGGCAGCAACAACCTACCCTTCCCCCTACTGCGCTCCAGCATCACTTTCTTCACTTGCGGGGTTTTACCCGCCCACACAAAGCCCGCAATAACCTTGAAAAAGGCCCTTGGGATGAAGATATTGAGCCCACCAGCAGTGGGCTCAATATCTCTGAAAACTTCTTATAGAATTCCACCGGGTAGCCGTCCGGCCCCGGGGCCTTGCCTGACTACATGCCCTCCAGCCCCTCCATTATTTCCTTAATTTCAATTGGGGCTCCCAGCCCTTCCACCAGATCCTCATCCACCCTCATGAACCTCAACTGACCCCAAAACTGCCTCATCCCCTCCATCCCAGCCGGGGGTTCCGACTCATATAATTTGCTGTAAAAGTCCTTAAACACCTCATTCACCCCCACTGGGTCCAGGACCATGATCCCACCTCTACTCTTTACTCTCCCTTTTTCTGAGCTGGTGTGCTAACATTCTGCTCGCCTTTTCCTCATACTCATAGATCGCCCCCCTTGCCTTCCTCCGCTGTTCCACCACTTTCCCTGTAGTCAACAGCCCAAACTCTGCCTGTACCCTCCGCCGTTTCCTCAGTAGCCCTGCGTCCGGGGCCTCCGAGTATCTCCTGTCAACCTGGAGTATCTCCTCAACTAACCTATCCCACTCAGCCCTTTCTGCCTTTTCTCTGTGGGCCCATATTGAGATTAATTCCCCACTGTCCACTGCCTTCAAAGCTTCCCAAACCGTCGCTGCAGAGACCTCCTCTGTATCATTTATTTCCAGGTAGTTCTGGATGGACTTGTTCACCCACCCACAGATCGCTTCATCCGCTAACAACCCCACATCCAGCCTCCATAGTGGGCGTTGCCCTCTCTCCAAACTAACCCGCAGATCCACCCAGTGTGGGGCATGATCCGACACTGCGATTGTCGAGTACTCAGTATCCACCACCCCCGGTATTCGAGCCCTGATCAGAACAAAAAAGTTGATGCGAGAGTATACCTTGTGGACATGGGAGAAAAAAGAAAACTCCTTCGCCCTTGGCCGTGCAAACCTCCATGGGTCTACTCCCCCCATCTGTTCCATAAACCCCTTCAATTCCTTTTGACCGATGCAATTCCAGATCAATGACTGTATTAAAATCTCCCCCAATGATCAAGTTATGTGACTCTAAGTCTGGGATCTTACCTAACACCCGCCTCATAAATTCCACATTGTCCCAATTCAGAACATATACGTTCACGAGTACCACCCACACCCCCTCCAGCTTCCCACTCACCATTATGTACCTACCCCCCATGTCTGACACGATTCTCCCTGCGTCGAATGCCACTCGTTTATTGATCAAGATTGCTACCCCCCTAGTCTTTGAGTCCAGCCCTGAGTGGAATACTTGGCCAACCCACCCCTTTCTCAATCTAATCTGGTCTGTAACTTTTAGGTCTGTCTATTGTAGCATTGCCACGTCCATCTTCAGCCCCCTCAAATGCGCAAACACGCGAGCCCTCTTGACTGGTCCATTCAACCCTCTAACGTTCCATGTAATCAGCCTAGTCGGGGGACTTCCCCCCACCCCCCCCCCCCCCCCCCGCCGACTAGCCATCACCCTTTTTAGGCCAGCCTCTAGCTCGGCGCCCCCCGGCCTCCTCCAGCCCTCCCTCGGGCATTCACCGTCCCCGACCTCCCATTTGTCCCCTTGTAACAGTTCCTCCCCTGTCAGCAAAGCAGCTCCCCCCGGCCCCTTGCCCGCTCCCTCCCCACCCCTGGGAACAGCACTAGAAACCCAACCCCACATATCAAGCTCCAGCTTAACACCTGCTCGCCCCCCACTGCGCTTCCATGAGTCAGCTGACCAAGCTGACTTGATAGCTCCCACCCATGGCACCAAACAGTCTGTCTCCTGTTTGTTCTCTCCCCTCTCCCCCCACTTGGACAAACATAGTCAAAGCATCACATTCCCCAGTAAACAAACAGCAGAAAAAAGTGGGGAAAAAACACAGAAAAAACAATCACAGAAACCACCCCCCCTCCAACCAGCTCCCATTAAGACAAAGTTAACTTTGGCCATTGAAACAGCCCCTTATTGCACATAACACTACTTATTCAAACCAGCACAAAAGTGATTTTCAACAAATCGCCACTCCAATACTCTCCAAGGATTCACTGTCTTTAGTTCATCTCCAGTCTTTTTTCCTTGATGAAAGTCCATACATCGTCTGGTGTTTCGAAGTAAAAATCCCGTTCCTCATATGTGACCCACTGGGTGGGTACAACATCCCGAACTTCACCCCCTTCTTAAAGAGGGCCGTTTTTGCCCGATTAAACCCAGCTCGTCTCTTGGCCAAATCCACGCCCAGGTCCTGATAAATGCGCAGCTCACAATTCTCCCACTTGCTGCTCCGTTCTTTCTTGGCCCACCGCAGAACGTATTCCTTGTCCAGGAATCGGTGCAAATGTACCACAATCGCCCTCAGCGGCTCGTTCGCTCGGAGCTTGTTTGCGAGGGCTCTGTGCGCTTTATCCACTTCCAGATGCCGAGGGGATGCCTCAGCCCCCATCAACTTCTCCAGCATGTTCGTCACATGGACCCTCGCATCCGATCCCTCACTGCCCTCAGGGAGGCCGATGATTCTCAGATTCTGCCTCCTGGACCTGTTCTCCAAGTCCTCCAGCTTCTTCTGCATTCTTTTCTGGCGGTCATTCATCATCTCCACCTTGGTCTCCGGCACGGTTAGGTATTCCTCGTTGAATTTTGCTTTTGTAATCCAACTTCTTTCTCAGGTGAATGTAATTAACCCACGGCATGATTTAATGTAGTGTTGGAGAGTTCTCCCAACCTCCTCGCCAATTTTCTCTCCTCAACCAACAGCAATAAAAAAAGTTTAGTTGATGTGCCTTACTTTACTATTTTCCTGAATGTGTATATGTTCTTTGATGTGTTTGCGTGAATCAGTGCTCCTATCTCACAGCTAACAAAACCTTCCACAGGCACCAAGGCAAGAAGTCCTCCCGTTATTTCCTTTGCAAGTGTCAGGATTTCCAGTGTTCGAGGCATTCCTCTAATGACTTCAAAAGTCTGATTAAAATCAGAAACTCTTTCTTTTTATGTCATTTGGATGTATTCACATATTTTTCAAACATCTAAGGGTTCAGTGCTGGGACCCCTGCTGTTGACAATATACATTAATGATTTGGATGAAGGAATTGTATACAGTGTCTCCAAATTTGCCGCCAACACTAAGCTGGGTGGCAGTGTGTGTTGTGAGCAGGATGCAAAGAAACTGCAGGGTGACTTGGACAGGTTGGCTGAGTGGGCAAATACTTGCCAAATGTGGGTAAATGTGAGGTTATCCACTTAGGTGGCAAAAACAGAAAGGCAGATTATTATCTGAATGGTGGCAGTTTAGGAAAAGGGGAAGTGCAACAAGACCTGGGTGCCATGGTGGAACAGTCACTGAAGGTTGGCATGCAGGTACAGCAGACGGTGAGGAAAGCCAATGGCGTGCTGGCCTTCACAGCCGGAGGATTTGAGTATAGGAATAGGGATGTCTTGCTGCAGTTATACAGGGCCTTGGTGAGACCACAATACCTTCAGTCTTGTGTGTAGTTTTGGTTTCCTAGTTTGAGGAAGGACATTCTTGCTTTTGAGGGTGTCCAGCGAATGTTCACCAGACTAATTCCTGGGATGGTAGGACTGACATATGAAGAAAGACTGGATCGACTGGGCTTATACTCACTGGAGGTTCGAAAGATGGGAGGGAATCGCACAGAAACATATAAAATCATGGTGGGCCTGGACAGGCTAGATGCGGGAAGAATGTTCCCGATGTTGGGGATGTCCATAACTAGGGGTCACAGCCTAAGAATAAGGGGTAGGACTGAGAGGAGGAAGAACTTCTTCTCTCAGAAAGTTGTGAACCGGTGGAATTCTCCACCACAGAACGTTTTGGGGGCCAGTTCATTGGATATATTCAAGACCAAGCTGGACGTGGCCCTTGCGGCTAAAGGGTTCAAGGGGTATGAAGAGAAAGCGGAAGTGGGATACTGAATTTGCATGATCAGCTTTGATCATATTGATTGGTGGTGCAGACTCGAAGGGCTGAATGGCCTACTCCTGCACCTATTTTCTATGTTTCTATATTAATCCATAGGATCCCCAGTGCAGGAGACCATTCGGCCTATTGAGTCTGCACAACCCTCTGAAAGAGCACAATACCTAGGTCCACTCTCCCGCCCTATCCTGTAACCCAGTAACCCTATCTAACTTGCACATCTTTGGACACTAAGGGGCAATTTTTGAGCATGACCAATCCACCTAACCTGCGCATCTTTGGACTGTGGGAGGAAACCGGAGCACCTGGACGAAACCCACACAGACACGGGTAGAACATGCAAACGCCATGCAGGCACCCAAGGCCAGAATAGAACCTGGATCCCTGGCACTGTGAGGCAGCAGTGCCTTAAACCATCTTGGAAAGTTTATTTCATGTTGAGAGATGCGTTATCTCTTAGCAGGCCATTCGGCAAACCTGGCAGGTTATTGAATTTGTAGTGATTTCAGAAATGGAAACCCACCCAAATAGCAGTTCTTTGATATAAACTTCACCGCTTCATGTTTAATTCTTCATTTCTTGATACTACCGGCTAAAGAAGGGTCCATTTAGCCCAGTTAGTTAGATGTCTCGTGTGTGGATCAGATTAACGCAAACATGATGGTGCTCAATCTCTGCTCTGGCTGAGGTAGACTGTCTCCTTGTCCTACCTGTTGTAAAATGTCATGGCACTTGGCTGTGGTTCAGCTAATATTTGCCAGGGACCTGCCTTCAGGCAGAGAATGGAAGAAGATTAGCTGAGCTGCCATTTTATATCGAATTACATACAGCACAGAACAAGCCATTTAGCTCAACAACTCAACACGAGCCTCCTCCCACCCACCTTCATCTAACCCTATCAATATATTTTTCCATTCCTTTCTTCCTCATATGTTTATCTAGTCTTCACTTAAAAACATCGGTGCTGGTCACCTCAACTACTTACACAATATCTTACATGCAAGATTAATTGACCTACAATTACAGGCTCTTGAGTCCAACTTTTGGCAAGTTCAGTGATTTTAAACTGTGCTGTAGTAATTTCAATGACTCAGAGGAGGTTGGTGGAAAATGAACATAGATTACATAGAATTTACATAGAATTTACAGTGCAGAAGGAGGCCATTCGGCCCATCAAGTCTGCACCGGCTCTTGGAAAGAGCACCCTACCCAAGGTCAACACCTCCACCCTATCCCCATAACCCAGTAACCCCACCCAACACTAAGGGCAATTTTGGATACTAAGGGCAATTTATCATGGCTAATCCACCTAACCTGCACATCTTTGGACTGTGGGAGGAAACCGGAGCACCCGGAGGAAACCCACACACACACGGGAAGGATGTGCAGACTCCGCACAGACAGAGATCCAAGCCGGAATCGATCCTGGAGCTGTAAAGCAATTGTGCTATCCACAATGCTACCGTGCTGCCCATTTTCACTATTTACAAAGGTCTGCAGAACGCAGCTTATCGCTCCCAGTACAATCCTAATTGGGAGGACTAATCACACCAGGCCCTGTTTTGGGCCTGCTTTTATGTTAGCTCATATTGAGTCCCAGGTGATTGGTCTCCACCCCCTACCTGGGGAGCTCGTACTCCATGAGTCCCACAGGGAGATCAATGATGGATTCCCCATGGTTCCTGTGGGGGTTATGACAATAATAATTTAATTCAATTTCTAATTTATTGGTGAAAGCTGATGCGTTAAACATCATATCATTCCTTGGGCAACAATAAGCCATGTTGAACATTTCAGTTCAATGACGCAGTATTTCACTTTTGAATACGCCACATTTACTGCTCAGTTGAGCTTTGCGAGCACATACAGAAAGATCTTCATGCAAATGGTCAAACAGGTCTTGTATGAACCAGGTGCTACAGCATTATCCCTTAAGCTACATATTCAGTTCCATTTCCAACTTATATCGGCAGTACATACTTGGTATGCTAGATCTGTTAACTTGGGCAGTATATGTTCCAAAGACATGCAATAATTCCTTCATTCCCACTCGTCCTATCCCACTCATAAAGCTTTGCAGTAGAAATTCTGGATGTCCTTGAGATCTCAAATTACAAACAATTACAGTATTAATAGATCTTAACATTCAAAAGTATAGTTTTGTTAACAGCAGAAGAGTAAACATTTTTCTTCAACATGTTGCACATTTCATGTGTGCAAATCACAGTTGCGATTTCTTTTTCATTTCTTCTTCAATATTTTTTTTTGTAAATTTAGAGTACCCAATAAATTTTTCCAATTAAGGAACAATTTAACGTGGCCAATCCACCTTGCCTGCACATCTTTGGGTGGTGGAGGCAAAACCCATGCAAACACGGGGAGAATGTGCAAACTCTATTTTTCAATACCTAATTCAAAATGTAGTAAGCACACTTTGAAGTGAAAACATTTGATTATTTGAATAACCAAAAAACAAATATATCAAACAAAATCTCCCCATGGTATATAAAAAAACAAGAGCTCTGATAATGCATGGTTCAAACCGTCCAAGTTTCTGTATCCCTGTTTAAAGATGCTGTAATGGCAAGAGACAGTTTGATGGTGTATGAAGCTAAGTAGTTTAATTGCCTTATAGTTAGTAAAAGCTGTTTTTTTTTGATTTATCAGTTGTATATAAATTAACAGACACATTGGAGGTAGGAAATGCCAATGATTTGGAGCATAGTAAGTCAGTATTCCAGCAGGGTTCCCTCTGAGAAAAAATTTGAGTTCTGTGAACTTTAGCCTCAAGGTCAATGCTTCAGAAAGAAACTGTTTGATCTCTAATCTGAAATGTACTATAAGCAGCATGTCTTTGAAGATGAAAAATAACTGCATAGCTTTATTAACTCAATGAGCATTCTCCCTTAAACCTGGTTCCACATTTTCTTTAAAAAGAGAGGTCTCCTGCTGTTTTAGTGATATCGTGTCGACAATGTCAATGCGCGTGCTATTAACTCACAGCCTGAATCTGAAAAGAATATATAAATGGTGTTAGCCAAGGTTAGGACAATTTCAAGCACATTGGCATCAGTAATGGCAAATGTTGGTTCCCCATGGTAAGAAAAACAGTGAGAAACAAGTTAATTCTCAATTGATCCTCACAATGTGTTACTGAATCTCTCACACAAGTGATGGCTATTACGATCCCAGACCACACCCCAACAGTGGCTAAGATACTGGACTAAAACCCCAAAATGTTAGTTAATTTTGTAAGACTGTGCAGAAAGAATACTTTGTTCCACACGTCATTGCATGAAGAACTAGGGATTTGGTATTTTAAACCAAAACTTTATTATTAACTCAATATTAAACTATTTAACATCAAAATAGCTTATAACTACCCCTTAAATAATAGTACTTAATACATTAAATACAGTACCCTTAATTACTATCTCCATTCCCAATTAAACAACACGAGAAAAAAAAATACATACAGCTTTCAATCCATCCTACATCCCAATGGCACAGAGTAATACTTGCTTTACAGAACAGGGGCGGAATTCTCTGATAATGGGGCTATGTCCCCACGCCCGCGAGAAAACGGGCGCAAATCACTCTGGACTTTTGTGGAGAAAATCCAGAGTGATTCTTCGTTTTGAAGGGGGCCAGCAGGGCTCCGGAGTAGTCCTCGCAGCTCCGGCTGCCGATACGGAGCCTTGCACTTCCAGCCGCGGGTCCGCGCATGACAATATAGCCCCCCCCCAGATCACGCGCGCCCGCCAATCGGTGGCCCCCGCCAAGTCTACAGTGCTTTAAATACTATTCATTTTTTTAACTGTCTTACTGTGAGAGTAAAATATTTTGTGTAGGATTCGCCATTTCAGAGACTAAGTCCTGACACCAAGAAACGCGGGTGCTCTACAGTCTCAATGGCAGCAACGCTCCCGGAGCAATTCAGAACATGCTACTGGGCCACCACCGGCGCCACCTGGAACGAGTGCGATTTCAACAAGCTCTGGCGTGCGAGTTGCCAAGGTTGGGATTGGCACGCGAGAGCCTGAAAAGGTGCAGCCACATATAATAAGCACTCCACTCCCCACACGCTCTCATTCCAGCATGAAGATGGCACCGCGAAGAGCGACACAAGGTTCGCTGATGCAGAGCTGGGGACCCTGCTGCATGCTGTGGAGGAGAGGCAGGACACGGTAGCCACCTAAAATGGCTGATTCCCTATTAATTTGGCCAAAACCCGATTTAAAATGGTTCACCAAAAAGGCTGATGGGAAAAGCAGCCAACAGGACACAAACGGACAGCTGCAGACAGAATAGCATATTCGGCTCTGGGGAAGTCGGCCCAGAGCGATACTCAAGACCATTAGCAGCACATCAACCCAGACATCTACAGTTTAATCGGCTATCCCCGGGAACAATTGCAACATATTAGCAATTGAATGCCGGGCCAGACCTGTCGGCGCCTGCAGTGGCCGAAACAAAGACAGGTGAATGACCACCCCCCCGATCAAGGAATCGCCCCGTTATTGGACGTATCGAACCCAGTGATTGGGAACAAGTCCAATCACTTGGGACTCAGGATCAAGGGCCGCCCCGAGAGGCGGGAAGCCCCTAGGCCCTATAAAGTACGGGGCCAAGTTCAGATCGCTCTCTCTCTCATCTTCGCCTGCTCGCGACCTTCGCAAGAACATCGACCAGAAAGCGTAAGTTTGACTCCAGCGATCGCTACTCGATAGAGACTCCTAGCCATCGGCCTGTATCAGCCTTTTGAATCCCGCGGGCCAGATCCGATTGGATAAGCCATTCGTTTCCCTGACCTGGTGGGCCCTTCCTAAAGCTAAGTATTGGCCAGTAATGGTAGGTTTCTATATAGAGAATAGCATTATTGTGTAAGCATTACTTGTTGTATATAATAAATGACCGTTGATTTCGATCTTACTAAGCGGTGTGCTGTCTTATTAATCATAACTCGAGCTTGAACTACGTGGCGGTATCAGAAAGATACCTGGTGACTCGTGAGCAAAGGTGACATAATCAGAGCTAATAAACTAAGGCTAAAAAGAGCAACGACACTCTGTTCCCCGCGATGAAAAGGAGGCTACGAGCGCCGTGGGCCCAATCGCCAGGACCGGGCAACAGTGCAGGTATAATCTGCCGACCTCCTCAGGGTGGACAGGGTGAGTCGCCAGCTCTGTGCCCCTGGCACCACCCCTGTCCCACAGCTCCCAGATCCATCACCCTCCTCCCGCCCCCGCGCCCCCCATGTGGCCTCCCCCAGGTGGACCAGTGGGCAGTGCTGGGTGAGGATGGGCAAACCCACCCTGTCCCTGGCACCAGCCCCTGACCCATACATCCACAGTGCAACCCCCCCCCCCCTCTCCCCCCCGCCTAGACAGCAATTGGATTTCACCCACCATCAGGCCATTCACATTCCACCTCGCAACACATGCCAACACATTTAACAACCGCCATGGTCAGGTGCCCTGACCACATTGGATGCAGACCCCTTGCACTGCCCGTATCTGAGTCTGTCCCACCAAGGAGAAGGCAGCCCACAACCGCAGGGAGCGGGAGAAGACCGGAAGAGCCCCGCCGGACCTGTGGCCCCTCACCGTTGCAAAGCAGATGGATCTGGTCAGTGGGGTTGGAGAGCGGGCAGATGCAGAGGTCAGCATCGGAGAAGCAAGTGAACCCCCAATGCATTGCGATATCCATATGACATGTATCACCCCCCCCCCCCCCCCCCCCCCACGCACCAAACCTACCCGAGATCTAACAATGCATCTTGTGTTTTGTCTTGCAGGATCACCTGGTGATGAGGCGGGTCCATCTGGTGTCCCTCGCCCCCTGCCACAACCCCACGTCCCACGTGGCGATGAGGGGAAACCTGCTGGTGACCTGTGCCCCCAGCTGCAACCCCGCTACACGCCAGACCACAAGCCCGGGGATGACACCGACCTCTCGTCACTGTTGTCACCGACACCGTCCACATCCCAGAGACACTCACCTCGGTTGGGCACTTTAGTGAAGTGGCTCCTGGGGCACTATCTGGTGTGCACCACACACGTTCAGCGGTGTGTACATCAGGTGGAGATAGCTATCCCCAAGTGGGCGGACGGTCAGAGCAAGCCCCGACCCCAGGGACTAACTGCCGTCCAGGTGGGTCTCAGGCTTCTGGAAGGGGGGTCCCATCAATGTTGGAGGTGCAGACTCAGAGCCGGGGACTACAGGAGGGGGTGTCAGCAACCATCCAGCACCTGCAGGTGCAGTTGGACAAGTCCAACCATCTGCAGAAGCAGGAGGCAGTGCCAACCATCCGTGCCACCCAGGCCAACACCAACGGGTGGTGTACGGAGTGGAGGCTTTGGATGCAAAGGTATTGGTCATGGGTTACGATGTCCAATGTCTGGGGCACTATGTGCAGGTGGTGGTAGAGCCAGAGGAAAGGGCGGCCATGTTACAGCCATGGCAGCCCGAGTGGAGAGGATGTGATTGGGCCCATGTCTGTGTGTCGGTGACTCCTGCAGGGAGGTGCTAGAACACCGCATCACCTCTGAATTCCCCTCTCCCCCCCCCCCCCCCCCCGCACCTGTCCCTGGCGCACCTGATGAGCAGCGGGCAGAATAGGGTGGCGCCATGCCACCCATGACACCCGAAAGACTGCCGGGCCCACCAGGGCCCCGTCGCTTCAGAGGACAGACGCCAAACGGGACCCAGGTCACAGGGTGTGATACACAACAGGCCGTCTCCCTGATGCACCGCCTGGGGACCACCTAGAAGGAGCATTAGGGCACGTAAAATTAGAAAGTTAGGCACCAGTTAAGTTGGCAGGGTGCAGCACATAGGCTAGCAATAGGAGCTAGGGCACAATACTATATATCACAAAATATGCATGTGCACCAACATTCCAGAATGCCTCGGTCCTCTATCTAAAGGATCTGAGGCATGGGCTGGGCTGAGAGCAGAGGGTTCGTTGGGTGGGGGAGATGGTAGGAGGCTGGTGGTGTGGGCCACGAGTGTTGGAGGTGGACACTGTCGGTGTTCCCCCCCGGGGTCACCCTCGGAGGCAGTAGGAGACGGTGCCAGATATGTGGGGGCGCCATGTTGGGCCTACCTGGTGAGAGCCACACACCACGCACCTCCCTGATACCCAACCCTGCCCTCCGTCCCCATGCCCGCCACCCCAGCGGTTCGATGGAGGCGTGAAATGGGATGGCCAGCAGGCATGCAGAGATCATCAGGCGGAAGTTGGAATGTGCTACCGAGTCAGACATCATCAAACAATGCGGAGAACCACCAGAGTCCATCTAGAGCGAGCCATCATCATCCTCCATCCCAGGCCTGGCAGCCTATTCGGTGAACCTGGTGGTGATTATATTATCCTGTACACGGCAGCCCAAGCGCACACTTTGTGCAGCCTCCTGTGGCTGCCCAATGCCTTGCCCATCCTGACCCTCCTCCGCATTCTCCTTGTCAGGTGAGGTCCTGCGTTCATCCTCCTCCTCCAGCTTCATTTTCATTTTCATGTTGCCCGTCTGCTCCGCTATGTTGTGGACAAAGCAGCAAGCCACCGCGATGTGGGAGATCTTCCGAGGGCTGTACTGGAGGGTCCCACTAGAGCGGTCCAGGCACCTGAACCACATCTTCAGCACACCAATGCACTGCTCAATTAGGTATGGCAAAGTCGCTTATGATGACCTTAAGCTGCTTTCATTTTGAGGAGGAAAGTTGACTGTTGGTGGTTTAACCTGAGGATCACCACACTTCAGACAAGGGTCAAGGTTGAGAAGGTGGGCCTTCATGAATAACCACTCAATTACGCTCCTAGCCACTGCATGGGCATCATTATAGTGGTTCTCCGCATCAGTTCTTGACCTCCGGATAGGTGTCATCAGCCACGATCGCAGCGGATAAACCCTGTCGACCAAGAGCCACACGAGGGAGCGCCTCAAAAGTACCGGGAATGGTCAAGTGTGCCAGGATGAAAGGTATCGGGCATGGATGTGCATGATGTGCAGCTGGTGGTCACACACGTGAACGAATGGAAAACCTTTTGGTTTGAGAAGAGGACCCCTCATTCGGCTGTACTCGTAGGGGAACATGTGTCCCATTGATCATCCCCTGGACCTGGGGCACCCCGGCGATGGTGGTGAATTCCGCTGCCCGGGCAACCTGGTGGCTCGGCCCATATTCAGGTGGATATATTGTTGCGCCCGGGCATACAGGGCCTCCATTAAGTGCAGATGCACCGATGCATGGAGACCTGGGAGATCCCAGACTGGTCCCCATTCGGCACCTGGAAGGACCCAGTGCCATAAATTCTCAGGGCGACCTTCATTTTGGTGGCCATTGGGAGTGGGTGTCCTCCTCCATGTCCTTGCAGTTCCAGATGCGCCATGATCCGGCAGATATGCCGTATAGTCTTCCTGGTTAGCCGGAGTCTCCGGTGACACAATCAGTCCAGTAGATCCTCGTACGACAGGCGCTGCCGGTATACACAAGGCCTGATGCGACGCCTCCTTCCATCTCCTCCTCGGTCTGTTGGGCGGCCGACTCTCCATCGTCACTGCTGGCCCCTGCTCCACTGGAGCAGACTCCGGTTCTGCAGGGCCCTCCCCAAGCAGCTCCTGCTCATGTAGCCCCACATTCCTGTTGGATACCAAAATCCATTATCTGCAGGGGGTAAAGGGCAGACATGTTAGCATGGCGAATACCCCTGTGCTTAACCAAGTCCAATGGGTTGTACGGTGGCCCTGGCTTGCACTGCAGCTTCTGACCCTGTATGCCCTACAGCCCAACGCCCCCTCCTCCCACCCCATTCCCCCCACTGCCACTGGTCGTTCCCCCTGACACTTTTCCCTCCACACCACACCACTGGCCCCATCAGTGCCTGGCACCAGGGGGGCCTCCAACCCTGCCACCTGACCCTGCTGGCAGGCGTACTGTTGTCTGGTGCTACCCATGCCAGCTCTACAGCACCTATCCTGCGCCCTCCTGCGGGGTCTACCGTGGGGGTCCTCCTTGGGTGGGCCGTGTGATACCCCGCCAGCAGGGTGTCACCAGATTGTGTGTGGGGGGGGAATGGGTGCAGTATGCAATTGACTGGTATCAGGCTTGGGGGCATGCGTGTAAGCAGGGCTCAGGGATGTGGCTCAACCAGGGGGTGGGCACTTTTTGGGACCATAGCTGCAGTGTGTTGTGGGTCCTTTGTGCGGTGCACCAGTTGTGCCTAATTGTCTGGCGGAAGGATGGCTGGGAGCATGGCGCAGTGGGCAGGCAGGACTTGGTGACAGCCGGTGGTCCTGCGGCGTGGGCTAACTGATGGTGTCAATGGTGGGACGTCTGCCCTGTGATGGGCAGACTGCCAGGAAGGGGGCTGATGGCCCCCTTGGTGTATGCATCTGTCGGTCGAGATGTGATCCGCAGCTCCCCTGCTGTCCCTGCAGTGGGGCAGTGCCTTGGACGTCTGCACGGAGAGGTGTCAGAACCTGGTGGGCCACGGATTGTGCTGGGCCACTGCCATCTCATGGGTAGGTCAGCTGAGGTCACTGGGCTCCTAGGAGGGTGGCTTGGGGCGGGGGGGACACATTTAGGGGGCAGCACGGTAGCACAGTAATTAGCACTGTTGCTTCACAGCGCCAGGGTCCCAGGTTCAATTCCCGGCTTGGGTCACTGTGCAGAGTCTGCACGTTCTCCCTGTGTCTGTGTGGGTTTCCTCCGGGTGCTCTGGTTTCCTCCCACAAGTCCCGAAAGATGTGCTGTTAGGTGAATTGGACATTCTGAATTCTCCCTCAGTTTCCCGAACAGGCACCGTAGTGTGGCGACTCGGGGTGTTTCACAGTAACTTCATTGCAGTGTTAATTGTTCATTGTACTTGTGACACTAATAAAAAACAAAGAAAGATTCATATATGAAGCCTCTAAAACTAATTTTAGCTAACTATAAAAATAATTTTCAAAACACAGGCATGCAGGCGTCATGGTGGCGCAGTGGTTAGCACTGGAGCCTCACGGCGCCGAGCACACAGGTTCGATCCTGGCCCCAGGTCACTGTCCGTGTGGAGTTTGAACATCCTCCCTGTGTCTCGGTGGGTTTCACCCCCACAACTCAAAGATGTGCAGGCTTGGTGGATTGGTCACCCTAAATTGAAAATTTTAAAAAAGCACAGGCATGAATTTAATTTTTGAAGTTTTTAAGTGTAGTTGGTTCTTTAAATGTCTCCCCTCTTGTTCTGAATACATTGTACCTTCCCAAGTTCCAAAGCCATTGGTGCCCTCTGACACAAAGTCACGGGGCAGGATTCTCCGTTGCCCGACGCTGATATCGTAATCGCCGATCGGGGGGAGAATCCCTGTTTACGACTGAATCGGCGATTACGATATCAGCGTCGGGCAACGGACGTGTGACACAAAACCTGTTTCCGGATGCTCCGCTTCTTCCAAAGTGGCGTCATTGAGGAATGCGCCGCACGCCATTGGGACAGCCTCAGGACATTACCTGAAGGCCCTCCCCTGATGCTCCGCCCCCAATAGGCCGCGTTCCCGATGGAGCAGGGACATGTGCTCTCAGTTTTCGGGAATCTGGCGTGGCAGCTGCAGACTGTGTCCAGCACCGCCACAATTGGGGGGGAATCCATGCAGCTGACAAGAGGGGCTTCGGAGAGGACTGGGGGACTGGTGAGGGGTGGTCCGGGGGTGACGAGGGGTGTCCAGAGGGGCACTATCTGGCAGGTCGGGTCTGTGCACGGCCTTCGCCATGTTTTACGGCGCGACTGCTGCAGGACGTCGCCATGAACATGTGCGGCCACAGACCCAGCAATTCTCCAGCCGTTTATATCGGGCAGGCCGTGCATTTTACGTGGCGTGGTTGCTAGTCCCCTCACCGGTCGGAGCATCAGTGTGGGGGCGGCACCAACCTTTTCGCCATAAAACCAGACACTTCCTCCGGACATAGCCCCAAAATCGAAGAATCCAGCCCCCGATTCTTCATGCATGAGATGGTAGTTATTATGGCACAAATCAGATGCACAATATCCAACAAGGATCACCTGATAGCAATAAGGAGCAGGAGACCTTACTGCTTTTTCCACTTCCTAACCCAGATCAATTCTAACGCGATCAATTCTAACTCATAGTGCGGTGTGACACAAAGCTGCAAGCGAGTCTTTTTGGTCTGCGTGGTTTCGTGTTCGGGTCAGTGTGCTTGATTACTAGACTTCAGGAAGAACTAGCTGTTGGGTTCTATCATCTCCCCAATGAACAGTTTCAGCCCCTGATTTCTGCTCCAGTGAGTTGCTAATTTGTAACCAGCTACCTTCCTCCACTCTGCTTTGTGTGTTCTTGGTCATAGCTCCCGAGAGCTCCAAGGTAGTAAGACTGTCAGAGTAGCTCCAAGTTTGACTGACTGGTGCCAAACAGAGAGAGCTCACCAATTCCAGGGAGTGAAATGCAGCCTCACTGCAGCAAAACACCCATCTGCAGTGTCAAGAGTAAGGGAAGTCTTTGTTAAAAGGGATCAAAGAGCCTTGACGATGCTTCTAAATGTTCTAACATGCGGAGATGACACATCTATAATGAAGAAACAATTGGCAGTTTCATTCAATCAATCACCACAAATCAGTAGTCCTTATAACATAAATTATACAGTATAATTCAGCATATCCTTCAACTCCTTCTGATCAATGCCATGAGAGAGGTGCTAGCATCTTAAATAATTACAGATACCAGAACTGATTCCAAAGCTGTAGTGTCGTTTTGTAATTGAGGTCAGAGCTCTTTCACAGTGTGCACCATCTAAATTCTTATCGAAAGACTCCCTCATTTACACTTTCAGGTAACTATTATTGCCTATATCAGCTTCTTTAGTGTTCACAAGTTGTGCATCCATTTATGGTACAGCACCAGTAAAATGTTATCAGTAAAAATCTGCAGCTCTTTGCATTTTTGCAATGGCCAATCTCAATTTTTATACTGTAAGAACTCTGACATATTTAATAATAAATTATTTGGTCAATGCTCATGAACATGAAAGGGATCTGCTATCACATCACATCTCCTGTGAAGACACAGTGAAGCAGGCAGCTCAGACGAATAATATTTGGGTTCAAGTAGGAGGCTCTTTGATAACTATAATCCTTCATTGATGGCTAATGCTTTAATTGGACCTAGCTCTTCACAGACAGTAGGATTAAGCTGATTTATTCTGATGGGAAATTGACTATGAATCCATGAATTCACTGTCTTGGACTATTTATTTGGCTGATGCTGTTTGTCCACTTGAAAAGACACAAGATAGGCTCACATATTCTGCTCAGTGACAATGTTGGGTGCAATGCCATCAGTTCATTCATACCAATATTTAAGGATTAAGGAACTGTCAGCAGCAAACTTGTAATATGGTGGACTTTCAGCAGGTAAAGATTTTTAAATTAACGTTTGACATATCCAGTATTCAGATCTGAGATGTCACATGAGATTGCTTCATTATTAATACACCGGATAACACATAACTTCAAATTTGTTATCACTTTTATGCAGGTTCACAGGTTTACAAATGGATCAAAGGCGAACAGGCTCTCTGGCCTTGATTTTAAGTCAGGGTGGAATAGGTGCACATGGGGGAATCGGGGATGGGGATGTCGGGTCAAGTGCCAAACCTGTATGGTGGGGCCTAGAGAGATTTGAGGTTGGATTATCAAATGCTGGCGGAGTAGAATGTGGATGCACAGAGAAAATTGCATTTCTGGAGGGCATCATTGGATTACAATGTTTATGAATGCAATGGGATTTTCAACATACTTGAGAAATAAAGAATAATGCTTAGCTGCTCAACCATTGGCACAGAGTTGCCTTCGCTGGTGCTAAGTGGCTTGTATTGGTGGATAGTGAGTAGTTGGGCTCTTGAGTTGGACATGAGACTGCTGGCATCATGTGGGCATGATTTGGGCTGAGAAAGCCCAGGTGAACAAATGACCAGCAGTGAGTGAGTTGAAATGAGAATAGGGAGTAGCTTCAGCAGAGCCATCCTCCTGGACAGGAGGAGGCTAGAGTAGCACAGTAAGGAGCCGCAAGGCAACGACATTGAGTGTACCTAAGACATTAGGTGCACCGTCCAAGAGTTAGCTACCTGCAAATGGCAGAACCCAGTGTTGTAAGAGACTGCACCTATCCAGGCAGATAGTCTTGGACATTTGTTCTCTAGTTCACTGTGACCTGATGCCTCACAGCCTTTGTGGCAGCCATCAAGGTCACCATAATGCTGAAATTTTACTCTACAGAGTATTTTGGGGATGATCTGCAGACCTTGGTATCATCTTTCCGTTGGTAATACATCATCTCATTAGGCAGGTCACAGATGTCCTCATTCAGAGGCAAGGGGATGCATTTACTTTGAGAGAGAGGGCCATGCAGACACAGAGGGCATTGGTGTTTGTTGCCATCGCTGAAATCCTCAGGTCTTGGAGTTGGTTAATTGCACCCACATAACTATAAGGCACCCACAGAGCAGATAGCTAGATTCCTGAACAGAAAAATCTTCCATTCACTGAATGGGTTGTGGCGACAGGAAGTCCATCTTGCAGGTCGGCGCTCAGTTCCTGGGCAGCAGTCCTGAGTCCTTCATCCTGCACTACCTACAATCAATGTTGATCACAAGGATGAAGGGACCAACTGTATTGTAGCCAAATTTGCTGATGATATAAAGATAGATACAGGAAGGAAGTTATGAGGATCTGCAAAAGGACATGGACAGAATAAGTGAATGGGCACAAATTTGGCAGATGGAGTATAATATGGGAAAACATGCTGAAATTTCAGCAGAAAGAATAAAAGATATGTGTGTTATTTAAATAGAGAGAGACAGGGTGGCATGTGGCACAGTGGTTAACACTGGGACTGCGGCGCTGAGGACCTGGGTTCGAATCCCGCCCTGGGTCACTGTCCGTGTGGAGTTTGCACATTCTCCCCGTGTCTGTGTGGATTTCAGCCCCACAACCCAAAGATCTGCAGGTTAGGTGGATTGGCCACGCTAAATTGCCCCTTTATTGGAAAAAAATAATTGGGTACTCTAAATTTAAAAAAATAAAAATAAATGAATAAACAGAGACTGCAGCATTTCCGCAGTACAGAAGAATTTGGGTGTCCTTGTACACAAAACATCAGCATACAAATACAGCAAGTAATTAAAAGAGAAAAGGAATGTTGGCCTTTATAGCAAGGATACCTGGGATGCGCCTTTGAGGAAAGGTTGAGCAGGTTGTGACGAATGTGATATAAAATAGTTACTTTAGAGATATTAGTTACTGTAATGTAAACATAGGCCGGTCTGATTCTGTTAGTTCACAGACAAAGGATTTCAGAACGCATGGCAAAGTAAGGGGGAGGGGTGTCCAGCTACGGAGGAGAAAAGGATGCTGGGTAATAGGGGGCCAGAGGAAGGGATGGGAAGTGAGCCAATTAGGATGTATGGCCAGGTCAGGAGGGATATAGGATGACCTAAGGGAATCGTGTATGTGAAACTTGATGCCATTTGAATGTATCAGTAGAGATTTCTTTGTTCTACAGACTCACTCGATTCCGGAGGTGCAGAAAGCAGGATGTGTTCTGTACCGCTGTGAAATGAGTCAGACTTGCAAGTCAAATAAAATAACTAATGCTATACCTGCAAATCTATCTCGACTTTTATTGAGGCCAGACTGACGGGTAAAGAAATTTATGTTTTGTCAGTTGGACTGAAATTCATTGGACTCTAGAAGAATGAGAGGTGGTCCTTTTGAAATATATAAGGTTCTGAGGAGGTTTGACGGGATAGATTCTGAGAGGATTTTTCTCCTCGCGGGAGAATCTAAAACTACCGGACAGAATCTACAGTGCAGAAGGAGGCCATTTGGTCCACCAAGTCCACACCGGCCCCCAGAAAAAGCACCCCATTTAAGCCCACATCTCCACCCTATCCCCGTAACCCAGTAACCCCACCTAAACTTTTTTGGCACTAAGGGAAATTTAGATTGGCTAACCCACCTAACCTGCACATCTTTGGACTGTGGGAGGAAACCGGAGCACCCTGAGGAAACCCACGCAGACACGGTTAGAACGTGCAAACTCCACACAGACAGTTCTTGTGTAGTTACCAAAAATTGATCTCTCTAGTATCTTTAAGTGGTCCAAAGTAAATATTGAGCTGGAATTTCCTGACTGAAAATCCATGGCACCATAACAGTGCATCTACTGCATACATCATTATTCTAGCACAGATGTTTAGGAAATTCTGGCTTGTGGTATTTATACTTGGTTTTTCTCCATGCGAATATTTCCTGGAACCAGTGCTGAAACCCAAAACAGGCCCCATTCGAAACAGAGGCAATCACATATTTACTGGATTTATGTCATTTTATTGTTACTTAGAACACTGCTGGAAGGAAGCATTGGCAGGTTAAATATTTGCAAAAGTTACCTCACACAGATAATTTAAATATTGGAAGAGTATTGAAAATCTAAATTGTTTTTTGTAAGAATAATACATTTTATACATTGGGTAACGTTGATAGAGATCGTTGTTAGTTGGGGACTCTGGGAGTAACGGGGTCTGATCTAAAAACTAGAACCAGACCATTGGGGAGTAAAATAAAGAACATTTCTACCCACAAAGGATAATAGAAGTTTGGAACTCTCTCTTTCCATACAACAATTGATGCTAGTTCAATTGATAATTTTAAAACCAAAATTGGTAGGTTTTTGTTTACCAAAGGTAATAAGGGGCTGGATTCTATATCCCGCCGCACCATATTTCTGTTTCACCCCGCCAGCGGGATGCTCCGTTACTCCGGCTGGTCAATGGGATTTCCCATTGTGGGGCAGACCACAGCATCGGGAAACCGCTGGGCTGCCGGCAAAACGGAGCATCCCGCCGGCGGAGAATCCAGACCAAGGAATATGGAGTACAGGAGGATACATGGAATTAGCTCACAGATCAACCATGAAATGGCAGAACAGGTTAGAGGTGCTGAATGACCGATCCTGCTCCTATGAAAAGCTGTGATATGTTCCCTAATCAGTAATGCAATACCCCCACCCTTTCTGCTACTCCCTCTGCTTGTCTAAAACATTGATATCCCAAAACGTTAAGCTGCCAGTCCTGTCCCTCCTTCAATCATGTATCCGTAATAGCAACAATATCATAATTCTTCTGTCTTACCTGTTATACTTCTTGCGTTGAAGCAAACGCATTCCAGACCTCCAGACCCACTCAGATCAGCGACTTCTCTCTGCCTGCTCTCCCTCTTAGCTGTATTTGTCTTAGTCTCCAGCTCTTCTCCAGTCTCTACACTTGCTGACCTGCTGCTCCGGTTCCCATTCCCCCTGCCATACTAGTTTAAATCTTCCCGAACCGCATTGACAAATCTCCCGGCCAGGATATTGGTGCTTCTCCAGTTAAGGTGCAACCCGTCCTGCTTGGATAGATCCCACCTTTCCTGGAAGACATCCCAATGATCCACATATCTGAAGCCCTCCTCCCTACACCAGCTCTTTAGCCACGTGTTCAACTGTAGTATCTCTCTGTTCCTAGCCTCACTAACACGTGGCACGTGGGGAGTAATCCTGAAATGACTACCATAGAGATCCTGCTTTTTAGCTTTCTACCTAACTCCCTGTAGTGTCTTTGCAGAACTTTACTGCTCTTCCTGCCTTGTCATTTAAAGCAATATGGGCAATGACATCTGCCTGTTTGCCCTCCCGTATCAGGATGCTCAGAGACATCCATGACCCTGGCACCAGGGAGGGAACACACCATCCTGGAGTCTCTTTCACAACCACATAAGCACTATCTGTGCCCCTGATTATCCCCATTTAGTATTGCTCTGTTATGCTTGGCGTTCCCCCACCCCCCACACCCACCCCGTAAATGTTGCCACGGCTGTGGCTACTGCTGCTGCTGTCACTTGATGGGCCATCCCCCTCATCAATATCCAAAAGGATATACTTGTTAGAGAATGGGACAGCCACAGGGGCCTTGTGCACTGACTACCTGTCCTGTCTAGCGGTTCACCCATCTACCTTCCTGTACCTTGGGTGTGACCACGTCCCTATAACATCTATCTATGACGCTTTCCTCCATTTGGTTGCTCCTTAGTACCTCCAGTTGCTGCTCAAACTGATTCATTTGTTCAGTCAGCAAGTGCAGCTGGATACACTTTCCACAGATGTAATTGGCACAGATGTTGTCAGCATTCATGAGTGTCCTCATCTCACAGGCGGAACACCCAGCCCCACCAACTGTCATGACTAACCCTCTGTTAAATATTAAATTGCTTTAATAAAATAAAAACACTCACGAGGACGCATTACCAATCAGCTGCCTTCTTAAATCCACAGTCAGAAAGAAGAGTGTCCCTCGCAGGACTGGTGCTCGCCTGAAGTACTGTCTCTCTCCCTCTTTTATTTTGGTTTGAGGAGGAAGGGGGGATGGAAAGACTACAGAAATGTAATGTTTGGGGCTATTCCATTCTTTGGCATTGGGTCCTCCTCAATCCCCTTCCAAGTTGTGGTGACTGTACTGATGTCTCCCAGAATGCTTTTCAGTCCCACCCTCTGGTGAATAGTGCTGCAATTTGGACTTCTGGTGAGAGCTGTTTATAATTACTCTCTTATATTACTTTTTTTGCATAGGTTGACTCTGTGTAAATGAATTTTAGTGACCACAGAGGAGTCCACAACGAGAAACTTAAAGAAACTTGGTTGCACGGTGTACCGAAAACAACCTCTCTCTAAATGTCGGAAAGACCAAGGAAATGATCATCGACTTCAGGAAGCGTAGCATGATAAACACCCCCATCTACATTAATGGCTCCGAAATAGAGATGGTCGATAGCTTTAAGTTCCTGGGGGTCACCATCACCAACTGTCTGTCCTGATCCACCCACATTGATGCAACAGCCAAGAAAGCCCAACAAAGCCTCTACTTCCTACGGAAGCAAAAGAAATTCGGCATGTCTGCATCAACTCTCACAAACTCTACAGATGTGCCAGAGAGCGCATCAATCCAGCTGCATCACAGCTTGGTATGGCAACTGCTTGGCCCAAGATTGCAAGAAACTGCAGAGTGTGATGAACTCAGCCCAATGCATCTCACAAGCTTGCCATCCTCCCATTGATTCTGTCTACACCTCCTGCTACCTCAGGAAGGCAGACAGTATTGTCAGAGACCCATCCCACCCAGGTTTTGCCCTCTTCCAGACTCTTCCATCAGGCAGAAGATACAGAAATCTGAAGACTCGCACATCCAGACATAGGAACAGCTTCTTCCCCACAGCTACAAGACTCCTCAACGACTCCCCCTTGGACTGATCTGTTCCCTGTAAGAACACTATTCATGATGTCCTACGCTGCTCTTGCTCATGTATTTGCTTTGTCTGGCCCTTGTTCCGCACTGTAATCAATCACTATTTGTCGATGTACTCTGTTGATTATTCGTTTTGTCTACTATGTACATACTGTGTACATTCCCTTGGCCACAGAAAAATACTTTTCACTGTACTTCAGTACATGTGACAATAAATCAATCAATCAACTTGTTTTCATTAATAAACAATTATTCACAAAATACACTTCAGATCCCAGCCGGGACTGCTCTGCTCCGCTCCCATTTGGGCTGAGCCTTTATCGCCAGAGTCCATTACCCCACTGATGGGCCCCCGCCCCTCAGCTGGGAAGCTCGTATTCTACGCCGGGGAGGCTAATTGGTCCGTCCCCATAGGTCTCGTGCAGGTTATAACATAAATGAAAAGTGAATTAGAGGTAGTTGAGCTGATGGTTCGTTACACCTCTGATTTTAAGAAGGTATACTAAAATATTGAGCTGAATTACCATGAAGCCTACTCAAAAGTATTTATACAATGACATTTCCACCTGTGGCAATGAGATCTGAGTGAAGTGGATAAACATGGTGAATCAACAACCACATTCAACATTTGCAGCCATGATTCTGGAGAACCACGAGGCACAGAGGCTCAGCGAAGCACGGACAGGTGTTTCTGTTGTGCCTGTACGAATCATTGAAGTCACATTGCAACTAATATTTCCAGAGACCACCCACAGCAGGGCTAGCAACTAAATAACACGGGATGGTGAGGGGAAGCGGTAATGATATGCATTAATAAATCAATTTTAAAGTCTTAAAATAACCGACAAAATCCATTGAACAAATGTGAGTAATATTACCTCAAAGGAAGTCCAAAGATAATCACAAACAGCTTAAAAAATATCAGTGATAAAATAACTATGAATGTATTACATTAGTTGTAGCTAAAGGGTTGTCAGCCTCCTTTTTAGTAAATTTAGACAAAAAGTAGTTGTCAAAATCTAGAGTATAGATTTATTAAACTTAATAATTTGCAATGATTATTCACATCCATCCCTCACACTTAGATATAATACATGAATCATAAGTTTGATGACTAACCATGTAGATCCACAAGGAGCAAAATTCTCCAAGGACATTAGCAAAGTGTTATTTGTAGAAATATTTCAAAGACAGGCTCAGGTCCAGTCACATTCCCTATCCTCCCATCTTCTACCACAAACTGAATACATTTAGATCCACATGCTGCTGTCACTAAGAAACAAAGGGTCGGATTCCCCATTCCTGAGGTGTTGGCACCGGGGCAGGATTAGTGGACTTCTATGACAACTAAATTGCCGCCGACCCCGCAGTAATTCATGAATCATCAATGGGCTAGCACCGGCGCCACATAGAACCCGATGAATTCCAATGAGAAACGTGTCCAATTCGCCGGGGTCAGAATCCCCACTCAAGAGGCTGACAGGCTGCAGCCGCATTGTTGCTAACTTTGCCTTAGTTTAATTGCTCTGTTTTATTACCTTTGCTCTCGAGTCACCAGGTATCTTTATGATACCGCCACGAGGTTCAAGTCCAAGTAATGATCAATAATCCAATACACCGATTAGTAAGATTTAAATCAAAGCATATTTATTATACACAGTAATCGCTACTCATGCACAAATTCTACGTCTAAGCTACTTCTACAACTAACAGGCCTATACTTAACTTGGAACTGGCCCACCAGGTCAGGGAAACAAATGGCCTTTCGTTCGGGTTCTGAGCCTGCGGGATTCGAAGTTGGTACAGGTTGGTAGCTAGGAGCGCCTATCTCGTAGAGAGCGTTGAAGTAAGACTTACAGGTTCGATCGGCTGCTGAAGAGTGAAGAGAAGCTGGAGAAGCGGTGGTGAAAAGCTGAAGAGAGCGACTTGAACTTGGGGCTCAATTCTTATAGTTCCCAGGGGCTTCCTGCCTTTCGGGGCGGACCCTGTACCTGTTCCCAAGTGATTGGGCTTTGTCCCAATCGCTTTGTTCGATTTTCTCCAATGCTGGAGCGGTTCCCTGATCGATGGGCGGTCTTGAGGTGCTCGTTCACCTCCTTTTGTGTAGGCTCCTGCTGGCGCCGAAGAGTCTGGTTTTGCTTTGTGTGTCCAAATGTTACTTATTGGTCCCGGGGATTGCTCATTAGTATGCAGATGGCTGGTGTTTTGTTATGCTGATGGTTGCTGGTATCGATCTTGTCTGGCCTTTCCAGAGGTAAATACACACTCAACCTGCAGCTGCTCATTTTTGTCTTGTTGGCTGACTTTCCCATCAGCCTTTGCTGTTCGCCATTTGAATCGGGAGTTGGCCATTTTAAGTGGCTACAGCATATACACACTTCACTCCGCACACACACTCATCCCAGCCAACAAGATAGCAACATGGAGAGCGGCACTCTGGTTTGCGGATGCAGAGCTAGAGACGCTCCTGGAAGCTGTGGAGGAGAGGCAGGCCACCCGGTTCCCCGGGTAGGAAGGAGGCTTCCACCCACTGCCGTACACCAGGCCCGTGCTCAGGTGGTAGAGGCCGTGAGAGGGATGGGCAACACCGCCAGGAATAGACAGCAATGCACAAAGAAGCTGCCCAACCTCCTCAGGGCAGCCAGGGTGAGTAATCATGCCACTGGCACCAACCCCTGTCCCACACACCCATAGCCCACCGTCCCCCCCCCCCACCCAGAGGGCAACCAAATCCTACCCGCTGGCAGGGTGCGCGCTCCTTACTCTGCATCACATGTCAGTACCCATAATGTCCGCCATGGCCGGGTGCCCTGTTCAAAAAGACCACCAGCTGCCCACCCCCTGAGCAGCCCGCGTCCGACTGCCTAACACTGTGTGCTTTCATCTCCTCCTCTGCTCCCACCCACCCACCGCCCCAGGAGAAGGCGGAGCATAACCGCAGAGAGAGAGGGAGAAGACCGGCAGCCCCTCACCATCGCGGAGCAGCTGGCATTGAACAGGGTTGGTGGACCTGGAGAGAGGGCAGTCGCTGAGGCAAAGGTCGGCATCAGACAACCAAGTGAGCTCCCGCTGAGTTGTCCCTATGGCACGGGTGGCCCCAACCCCCACACCACCCCCACACCACCCCCTCACCACCTGCTCTCCACCTCCTCACCACCCCCTCACACCTGACCCTCACCACCCCTCACCACCATCGCAGCACCCCTATCCACCCCCACCCTCACCCCACCCCACCCACCACCCCAACCCACGATCCAATCATGTGTCATATCTGTGTCATGAAGATGACACTCAACACTGACTTTCCGTCACAGCTGTCTCCAACATCCTCCACCATCCCAAAGACACTCAACTCGGTTCAGGACTTTAGCGAAGAGGTTCCTGTGGCACTATCTGGTACGCACCTCACACGTGCAGCAGTACACCCGGTGGAGGTAGGCCGAAAGGGTGTACGGTCGGAGGCAGCCTAACCCCAAGGACTAGCTGCCGTCCAGACGGGCCTCGGGCCTCTGGAAAGGGCGGCACACCGCCCCTCTGCTGTGCAATGTTGTGGGGGATACAGCAGGCCACCACAATGTGGCAGGCTGTACTGGAGGGCCCCTCCAGAGCAGCCCAGTCATCTGAACTATATCTTCAGGATGGTGTTGTAGCCGGCCTCCGTGCAGTCAGTAGCCTCCAGATAGACATCATCAGCCACGACCACAATGGATAACCCCTGCCGACCAAGAGCCAACTGCTCACCCGGGGTTGCACCTTGCAGGTGTCAGGAACCATCGAGTGTGTCATGAGCCAGTGCTCATAGGGGGACATATATCCCATCACTCACCCCCTGGACCTGGGGCACGCCAGTGATGCAGCGAAACCCACAGCCCAGGTGTCCTAGTCGGCTTGGTCCACATTGAATTTGATATATTGTGCCGAATGGGCATACAGGACCTCCATTATGGCGAGGATCCACCTGTGCACCGAGGTCTGCAAGATCCCAGACAGGTCCCTGTTGTGTTATGCTGCTTCGGATAACACAGGCTGCTACTTGATGCAGTCTTAACTAAAGGATGCTCCAGACTCTGAAATGAGTTCAACATGTTTATTGAACTATTAATACAGTTCTCAAATGAGTTCGGCTCTCTGCTAATCTAACTGTAGTAACTCAGTCTAGCTTGCTCTAAGCCACGTGCTGGGGTGTGATGCTGCTGATCAACTCTCTAGATGTCTGCCTGTGGAAAGAGGCAGGGTGTGAGTGCCTCATCCGTTTTATAGTGTTTATGTCATGCCCCCTTGTGGTGATGCCATCTCTGAGTGTCCTGACTGCCCATTGGTTGTGTCCTATTCTGAGTGTTCATTGTTTGCATGTTTGCATATCATGACATCTTCCCCTTTTTTTTTAGATGTATATACATAAGAACATAAGAACTAGGAGCAGGAGTAAGCCATCTGGCCCCTCGAGCCTGCTCCACCATTCAATGAGATCATGGCTGATCTTTTGTGGACTCAGCTCCACTTTCCGGCCTGAACACCATAACCCTTAATCCCTTTTTTCTTCAAAAAACGATCTATCTTTATCTTAAAAACATTTAATGAAGGAGCCTCAACTGCTTCACTGAGCAAGATATTCCATAGATTCACAACCCTTTGGGTGAAGAAGTTCCTCCTAAGCTCAGTCCTAAATCTACTTCCCCTTATTTTGAGGCTATGCCCCCTAGTTCTGCTTTCACCCGCCAGTGGAAACAACCTGCCCGCATCTATCCTATCTATTCCCTTCATAATTTTATATGTTTCTATAAGATCCCCCCGCATCCTTCTCAATTCCAACGAGTACAGTCCCAGTCTACTCAACCTCTCCTCGTAATCCAACCCCCTCAACTCTGGGATGAACCTAGTGAATCTCCTCTGCACACCCTCCAGCGACAGTACGTCCTTTCTCAGGTGAGGAGACCAAAACTGAACACAATACTCCAGGTGTGGCCACACTAACACCTTATACAATTGCAGCATAACATCCCTAGTCTTAAACTCCATACCTCTAGCAATGAAGGACAAAACTCCATTTGCCTTCTTAATCACCTGTTGCACCTGTAAACCAACTTTTTGCGACTCATGCACAAGCACACCCAGGTCTCTCTGCACAGCAGTATGTTTTAATATTTTATCATTTAAATAATAATCCCTTTTGCTGTTATTCCTACCAAAATGGATAACCTCACATTTGTCAACATTGTATTCCATCTGCCAGTCCCTAGCCCAATCACTTAACCCATCCAAATCCCTCTGCAGACTTCCGGTATCCTCTGCACTTTTTGCTTTACCACTCATCTTAGTGTCGTCTGCAAACTTGGACACATTGCACTTGGTCCCCAACTCCAAATCATCAATGTAAATTGTGAACAATTGTGGGCCCAACACTGATCCCTGAGGGACACCACTAGCTACTGATTGCCAACCAGAGAAACACCCATTAATCCCCACTCTTTGCTTTCTATTAATTAACCAATCCTCTATCCATGCTACTACTTTACCCTTAATGCCATGCATCTTTATCTTATGCAGCAACCTTTTGTGTGGCACCTTGTCAAAAGCTTTCTGGAAATCCAGATATACCACATCCATTGGCTCCCCGTTATCTACCGCACTGGTAATGTCCTCAAAAAATTCCACTAAATTAGTTAGGCACGACCTGCCCTTTATGAACCCATGCTGCGTCTGCCCAATGGGACAATTTCCATCCAGATGCCTCGCTATTTCTTCCTTGATGATAGATTCCAGCATCTTCCCTACTACCGAAGTTAAGCTCACTGGCCTATAATTACCCACTTTCTGCCTACCTCCTTTTTTAAACAGTGGTGTCACGTTTGATAATTTCCAATCCGCCGGGACCACCCCAGAGTCTAGTGAATTTTGGTAAATTATCACTGGTGCATTTGTAATTTCCCTAGCCATCTCTTTTAGCACTCTGGGATGCATTCCATCAGGTCCAGGAGACTTGTCTACCTTTAGCCCCATTAGCTTTCCCATCACTACCTCCTGAGTGATAACAATCATCTTAAGGTCCTCACCTGTCATAGCCTCATTTCCATCAGTCACTGGCATGTTATTTGTGTCTTCCACTGTGAAGACCGACCCAAAAAACCTGGTCAGGTCCTCAGCCATTTCCTCATCTCCCATTATTAAATCTCCCTTCTCATCCTCTAAAGGACCAATATTTACCTTAGCCACTCTTTTTTGTTTTATATATTTGTAGAAAACTTTACTGTCTGTTTTTATACTCTGAGCAAGTTTACTCTCATAATCTATCCTACTCTTCTTTATAGCTTTTTTAGTAGCTTTCTGTTGCCCCCTAAAGATTTCCCAGTCCTCTAGTCTCCCACTAATCTTTTTTCCACTTTGTATGCTTTTTCCTTCAATTTGATACTCTCCCTTATTTCCTTAGATATCCACGGTCGATTTTCCCTCTTTCTACCGTCCTTCCTTGTTGTTGGTATAAACCTTTGCTGAGCACTGTGAAAAATCGCTTGGAAGGTTCTCCACTGTTCCTCAACTGTTTCACCATAAAGTCTTTGCTCCCAGTCTACCTTAGCAAGCTCTTCCCTCATCCCATTGTAATCTCCTTTGTTTAAGCACAAAACACGAGTGTTTGATTTTACCTTCTCGCCCTCCATCTGTATTTTAAATTCCACCATATTGTGATCGCTCCTTCCGAGAGGATCCCTAACTATGAGCTCATTAATCAATCCTGTCTTATTACACAGGACCAGATCTAGGACGCTTGTTCCCTCGTAGGTTCCATTACATACTGTTTTAAGAAATTATCGCAGATACATTCTATAAACTCGCCCTCAAGGCTGCCTTGACCAACCTGGTTAAACCAATCGACATGTAGATTAAAATCCCCCATGATAACTGCTGTACCATTTCTACATGCATCCGTTATTTCTTTGTTTATTGCCTGCCCCACCATAATGTTACTATTTGGTAGCCTATAGACTACTCCTATCAGTGACTTTTTCGCCTTACTATTCCTGATTTCCACCCAAATCGATTCAACCTTATCCTCCATAGCACCAATGTCATCCCTTACTATTGCCCGAATGTCATCCTTAAACAACACAGCTACACCACCTCCCTTACCATCCACTCTGACTTTCCAAATAGTTTAATACCCTTGGATATTTAACTCCCAGTCACGACCATCCTTTAACCATGTTTCAGTAATGGCCACTAAATCATAGCCATTCACGATGATTTGCGCCATCAACTCATTTACCTTATTCCAAATACTACGAGCATTCAGGTAAAGTACACTTATGTTGGCTTTTTTACCTCTGTTTTGAATCTTAACACCTTGATCAGTAACCTCTCATAAGTTATATTTCCTCTCAACGTTTCTCCTAATTTTCCTAGTCGTCGAACCCATATCTTCATGTAACAACCTGCCGCGTCGCATTCCATTTATGTTTTTACTTCCCGTTTTATTCCTTTTAGTATTACTAGGCCTATTCACTGAGCTTCCCTCAATCACCGTACCTTGTACTGTCACCCTTTTTGATTTTTGACTATGGCCTCTCTGCCTTACACTTTCCCCCTTACTGCCTTTTGTTTCTGTCCCTGTTTTACTACCTTCCCCCTGCCACATTAGTTTAAACACTCCCCAACCGCTCTAGCAAATAGCCTCCCTAGGACATCAGTTCCAGTCCTGCCCAGGTGTAACCCGTCCAGTTTTTACAGGTCCCATCTCCAGAACCGGTCCCAATGCCCCAGAAATCTGAAACCCTCCCCCTGACACCATCCCTTCAGCCACGTATTCATCCTATATATCCTATCATTTCTACTCCGACTGGCACGTGGCACCGGTAGTAATCCTGAGATCACTACCTTTGAGATCCGATTTCTTAACTTCCTTCCCAGCTCCCTGTATTCTGCTTTTAGGACCTCATCCCTTTTTTTACCTACGTCGTTTGTACCAATGTGTACCACGACCACTGGCTGTTCACCCTCCCACTCCAGAATGTCCTGTACCCGCTCCGAGACATCCTTGACCCTAGCACCAGGGAGGCAACATACCATCCTGGAGTCTCGTTTGCGGCCACAGAAACGCCTCTCTATTCTCCTTACAATTGAATCCCCTATAACTATTGCACTGTCACACTTATCACCCCTCCCCTCTGCAGCAGGACCAACCGTGGTGCCATAAGTTTGGCTGTTGTTGTTTTCCCCAGAGAGGCCATTCTCCCCAACAGTATCCAAAACGGTATATCTGTTCTGCAGGGGAATGGCCACAGGAGATTCCTGCACTACCTGCCTCGCTCTCTTGCTCTGTCTGGTGGTCACCCATTCCCTTCCTGCCTGCGGAGTCTGAGCCTGCGGTGTGACCACCTCTCTATACGTGCTATCCACGATACTCTCCGACTCGCGAATGCTCCACAGTGTCTCCAGCCGCCGCTCCAGCTCTGAAACGCGATCTTCCAGGAGCTGCAACTGGAGACACTTCCTGCACACATGCTGACCTGGGGACTGGAACTGTCCCCAGCCTGCCACATGGAGCAAGAGGAGCAGACCACACCTTGGAGTTGTCCTGCCATGAATTATTCCTTTAAATTAAACCTTTGAAATTAAACTTTAGGAAGATGTTTTTGTGTGGGATTAAATCCAATCCCCATGTACTGTTTAATTAGATTTCTTTTTTTAAAACTGAGTATTTATCCCTCTTGATCTGACAACAAATTAAAAAGTTATTTAATTGAAATTTAAAAAGTTATTTAAATCAAATTAAAAATATTAATTTAAATCAACACAAAATAGTTATTTAAGTCAAATTTAAAATTTTTTAAATAGTAATTCAAATCAACTTAAAAATGGTAATCTAAGTCAAATCAAAACTAATATTTAAATCAGCAACTCCAGATATTCACATTTAGCCCAGTCTGACTTTCAGCCAATCAGGTTACAGTCTCCTGTGACGTCACTTTACCGTTTTTTTTTCCTATTTTGAAACAAACAAACAGCTGTCTTACCCGAGAGCGCTCTTTACTGAAGTCTCGCCCTCTCTCTCTCCGCGCTCTTTACTGAAGTCTCGCCCTCTCTCTCTCCGCGCTCTTTACTGAAGTCTCGCCCTCTCTCTCTCCGCGCTCTTTACTGAAGTCTCGCCCTCTCTCTCTCCGCGCTCTTTACTGAAGTCTCGCCCTCTCTCTCACCGCGCTCTTTACTGAAGTCTCGCCCTCTCTCTCTCCACGCTCTTTACTGAAGTCTCGCCCTCTCTCTCCGCGCTCTTTACTGAAGTCTCGCCCTCTCTCTCTCCACGCTCTTTACTGAAGTCTCGCCCTCTCTCTCCACGCTCTTTACTGAAGTCTCGCCCTCTCTCTCCACGCTCTTTACTGAAGTCTCGCCCTCTCTCTCCGCGCTCTTTACTGAAGTCTCGCCCTCTCTCTCCGCGCTCTTTACTGAAGTCTCGTCCTCTCTCTCTCTCCACGCTCTTTACTGAAGTCTCGCCCACTCTCTCCGCGCTCTTTACTGAAGTCTCGCCCACTCTCTCCGCGCTCTTTACTGAAGTCTCGCCCTCTCTCTCCGCGCTCTTTACTGAAGTCTCGCCTCTCTCTCTCCACGCTCTTTACTGAAGTCTCGCCCTCTCTCTCTCTCCACGCTCTTTACTGAAGTCTCGCCCTCTCTCTCTCCACGCTCTTTACTGAAGTCTCGCCCTCTCTCTCTCCACGCTCTTTACTGAAGTCTCGCCCTCTCTCTCTCCACGCTCTTTACTGAAGTCTCGCCCTCTCTCTCCGCGCTCTTTACTGAAGTCTCGCCCTCTCTCTCTCCACGCTCTTTACTGAAGTCTCGCCCACTCTCTCCGCGCTCTTTACTGAAGTCTCGCCCTCTCTCTCCGCGCTCTTTACTGAAGTCTCGCCCTCTCTCTCTCCACGCTCTTTACTGAAGTCTCGCCCTCTCTCTCTCCACGCTCTTTACTGAAGTCTCGCCCTCTCTCTCCGCGCTCTTTACTGAAGTCTCGCCCTCTCTCTCCGCGCTCTTTACTGAAGTCTCGCCCTCTCTCTCTCCACGCTCTTTACTGAAGTCTCGCCCTCTCTCTCTCCACACTCTTTACTGAAGTCTCGCCCTCTCTCTCTCCACACTCTTTACTGAAGTCTCGCCCTCTCTCTCTCCACGCTCTTTACTGAAGTCTCGCCCTCTCTCTCTCCACGCTCTTTACTGAAGTCTCGCCCTCTCTCTCCGCGCTCTTTACTGAAGTCTCGCCCTCTCTCTCCGCGCTCTTTACTGAAGTCTCGCCCTCTCTCTCTCCACGCTCTTTACTGAAATCTCGCCCTCTCTCTCTCCACACTCTTTACTGAAGTCTCGCCCTCTCTCTCTCCACGCTCTTTACTGAAGTCTCGCCCTCTCTCTCCGCGCTCTTTACTGAAGTCTCGCCCTCTCTCTCCGCGCTCTTTACTGAAGTCTCGCCCTCTCTCTCTCCACGCTCTTTACTGAAGTCTCGCCCTCTCTCTCCGCGCTCTTTACTGAAGTCTCGCCCTCTCTCTCCGCGCTCTTTACTGAAGTCTCGCCCACTCTCTCCGCGCTCTTTACTGAAGTAACGCCCTCTCTCTCCGCGCTCTTTACTGATGTCTCGCCCTCTCTCTCCACGCTCTTTACTGAAGTCTCGCCCTCTCTCTCTCCACGCTCTTTACTGAAGTCTCGCCCTCTCTCTCTCCACGCTCTTTACTGAAGTAACGCCCTCTCTCTCTCCGCGCTCTTTACTGAAGTCTCGCCCACTCTCTCCGCGCTCTTTACTGAAGTCTCGCCCTCTCTCTCTCCACGCTCTTTACTGAAGTCTCGCCCTCTCTCTCTCCACGCTCTTTACTGAAGTCTCGCCCACTTTCTCTCTCCACGCTCTTTACTGAAGTCTCGCCCTCTCTCTCTCCACACTCTTTACTGATGTCTCGCCCTCTCTCTCCGCGCTCTTTACTGAAGTCTCGCCCTCTCTCTCTCCACGCTCTTTACTGAAGTCTCGCCCACTCTCTCCGCGCTCTTTACTGAAGTCTCGCCCTCTCTCTCTCCACGCTCTTTACTGATGTCTCGCCCTCTCTCTCCGCGCTCTTTACTGAAGTCTCGCCCTCTCTCTCTCCACGCTCTTTACTGAAGTCTCGCCCACTCTCTCTCTCCACGCTCTTTACTGAAGTCTCGCCCTCTCTCTCTCCACACTCTTTACTGAAGTCTCGCCCTCTCTCTCTCACCGCGCTCTTTACTGAAGTCTCGCCCTCTCTCTCTCCGCGCTCTTTACTGAAGTCTCGCCCACTCTCTCCGCGCTCTTTACTGAAGTCTCGCCCTCTCTCTCTCCACGCTCTTTACTGAAGTCTCGCCCTCTCTCTCTCCGCGCTCTTTACTGAAGTCTCGCCCTCTCTCTCTCCACGCTCTTTACTGAAGTCTCGCCCACTCTCTCTCCACACTCTTTACTGAAGTCTCGCCCTCTCTCTCTCCACACTCTTTACTGAAGTCTCGCCCTCTCTCTCTCCGCGCTCTTTACTGAAGTCTCGCCCTCTCTCTCTCCACACTCTTTACTGAAGTCTCGCCCTCTCTCTCTCCACGCTCTTTACTGAAGTCTCGCCCTCTCTCTCTCCGCGCTCTTTACTGAAGTCTCGCCCTCTCTCTCTCACCGCGCTCTTTACTGAAGTCTCGCCCTCTCTCTCTCCGCGCTCTTTACTGAAGTCTCGCCCTCTCTCTCTCCACGCTCTTTACTGAAGTCTCGCCCTCTCTCTCTCCACGCTCTTTACTGAAGTCTCGCCCTCTCTCTCTCACCGCGCTCTTTACTGAAGTCTCGCCCTCTCTCTCTCCGCGCTCTTTACTGAAGTCTCGCCCTCTCTCTCTCCACGCTCTTTACTGAAGTCTCGCCCACTCTCTCTCCACACTCTTTACTGAAGTCTCGCCCTCTCTCTCTCCACACTCTTTACTGAAGTCTCGCCCTCTCTCTCTCACCGCGCTCTTTACTGAAGTCTCGCCCTCTCTCTCCACGCTCTTTACTGAAGTCTCGCCCTCTCTCTCTCCACGCTCTTTACTGAAGTCTCGCCCTCTCTCTCTCCACACTCTTTACTGAAGTCTCGCCCTCTCTCTCTCCACACTCTTTACTGAAGTCTCGCCCTCTCTCTCTCACCGCGCTCTTTACTGAAGTCTCGCCCTCTCTCTCCACGCTCTTTACTGAAGTCTCGCCCTCTCTCTCTCCACACTCTTTACTGAAGTCTCGCCCTCTCTCTCTCACCGCGCTCTTTACTGATGTCTCGCCCTCTCTCTCCACGCTCTTTACTGAAGTCTCGCCCTCTCTCTCTCCACGCTCTTTACTGAAGTCTCGCCCTCTCTCTCTCCACGCTCTTTACTGAAGTCTCGCCCTCTCTCTCTCCACGCTCTTTACTGAAGTCTCGCCCTCTCTCTCTCCACGCTCTTTACTGAAGTCTCGCCCTCTCTCTCTCCACGCTCTTTACTGAAGTCTCGCCCTCTCTCTCTCCACGCTCTTTACTGAAGTCTCGCCCTCTCTCTCTCCACGCTCTTTACTGAAGTCTCGCCCTCTCTCTCTCCACACTCTTTACTGAAGTCTCGCCCTCTCTCTCCGCGCTCTTTACTGAAGTCTCGCCCTCTCTCTCTCCACGCTCTTTACTGATGTCTCGCCCTCTCTCTCTCCGCGCTCTTTACTGAAGTCTCGCCCTCTCTCTCCGCGCTCTTTACTGAAGTCTCGCCCTCTCTCTCTCCACACTCTTTACTGAAGTCTCGCCCACTCTCTCCGCGCTCTTTACTGAAGTCTCGCCCTCTCTCTCTCTGCGCTCTTTACTGAAGTCTCGCCCTCTCTCTCCGCGCTCTTTACTGAAGTCTCGCCCTCTCTCTCCGTGCTCTTTACTGAAGTCTCGCCCTCTCTCTCTCCACGCTCTTTACTGAAGTCTCGCCCTCTCTCTCCGCGCTCTTTACTGAAGTCTCGCCCACTCTCTCCGCGCTCTTTACTGAAGTCTCGCCCTCTCTCTCCGCGCTCTTTACTGAAGTCTCGCCCACTCTCTCCGCGCTCTTTACTGAAGTCTCGCCCTCTCTCTCTCTCCGCGCTCTTTACTGAAGTCTCGTCCTCTCTCTCTCTCCGCGCTCTTTACTGAAGTCTCGCCCTCTCTCTCCGCGCTCTTTACTGAAGTCTCGCCCTCTCTCTCTCTCCACGCTCTTTATTGAAGTCTTGCCCTCTCTCTCTGCGCTCTTTACTGAAGTCTCGCCCTCTCTCTCTCCGCGCTCTTTACTGAAGTCTCGCCCTCTCTCTCCGCGCTCTTTACTGAAGTCTCGCCCTCTCTCTCTCTCCACGATCTTTATTGAAGTCTTGTCCTCTCTCTCTGCGCTCTTTACTGAAGTCTCGCCCACTCTCTCCGCGCTCTTTACTGAAGTCTCGCCCTCTCTCTCTCCACGCTCTTTACTGAAGTCTCGCCCTCTCTCTCCACGCTCTTTATTGAAGTTTCGCCCTCTCTCTCTCCGCGCTCTTTACTAAAGTCTCACCCTCTCTCTCTGCGCTCTTTACTGAAGTCTCGCCCTCTCTCTCTGCGCTCTTTACTGAAGTCTCGCCCTCTCTCTCTCCACGCTCTTTACTGATTTCTCGCCCTTTCTCTCTCCACACTCTTCACTGAAGTCTCACCCTCTCTCTCCGTGCTCTTTACTGAAGTATCGCCCTCTCTTTCTCCATGCTCTTTGCTGAAGTCACGCCCTCATACATGTGAATGTGTCTGTCTAATGTGAATGACTGAGGAATACAGAACAGAACAAACAAAACAAATGCTCAGAAGTCCAGTCTCTGAGGCTTGCGTCTGATCCTCATTGACCGCCGGAGAGGTGGTGGAGGGGATGACGGTGTCTTGACAAGTGAGTGGGAGGCACGACTGGTGGCCTCGTGGTTCGAGGTGTCTGGAGGTGGCAATTCGACATGTGGAAATGGGGGGGGAAGTGGTTGTGGACAAGCAACTTTTCGCAGTGCCCTTCGATTCCTTCGCACAATGGAGCCATCAGCCATACGTATGACATAGGCCTGTCGAACAAGGACAGCCGGAGCAGACCACCCACCATCCGGTATCTTGATGCTGACCTTGTCTGCCGGGGATAGCACGTCCAGATCGGTGGCATGTGCGTTATAGACCTGCTTCTGGCTGTCGCAAAGCTGCTGCATCTTCTGCAGCACCGGGAGGTGATCAAGGTTGGGCAGGTGTATGGCTGGAAGCGTCGTCCGCAGGTCCCTGTTCATCAGCAGTTGAGCTGGCAACATGCCAGTGGACAAGGGAGTCACCCGGTACGCAAGTAGTGCAAGGTGTATGTTGGAAGCGGAGTCCGAGGCCTTGCGGATGAGCTGCTTAACGATGTGCACCCCTTTTTCAACTTTGCCATTGGACTGCGGATAGTGCAGACTGGAGGTGACATGCCTGAAATTGTAGCTCTTGGCAAACGTGGACCATTCTCAACTGTGGAAGCACGGGCCATTGTCGCTCATGACGGTGTTCGGGATGCCATGCCGTGAGAATGTCTCTTTACACGCTTTGATGACGGTCCGTGAGGTGAGGTCTGGCAGCTTCAGCACCTCAGGATAGTTCGAAAAGTAATCGATGATTAAGATATAGTCGTGACCATTCGCGTGGAATAGGTCAATGCCAACCTTGGACCACGGAGAGGTCTCTAGGTCACGTGGTTGGAGCGTTTCCTTGCTCTGCGCTGGTTGGAACCTCTGACAGGTTTTGCAGTTCAGGACCATGTCCGTGACGTCCTGGTTGATGCCGGGCTAATAGACAGCTTGCTGGGCCCTGCGTCTGCACTTTTCTACGCCCAGGTGTCCCTCATGAATCTGCCGCAGCACCATGCTCTGGAGACGTAGCGGGATGACTATCCTGTCCAGCTTGAGCAGGATGCCACCGATGAGCGTCAGGTCATCTTTGACGTTGTAGAATTGAGGGCATTGCCCTTTCTGCCAGCCATTGCTGAGGTTGTGGATGACACGCTGCAACAGGAGGTCTTTGGCCGTCTCCTCTCGGATGAGAACGATCTTCTCATCTGTTGCCGGGAGAGTGCTTGCACACAGTTGTACCTGCAATTCAGTGTGCTGGATGATCTCCAGTGGTTCACTGGGTGAGTTGACGGAGCGGGACAATGCATCAGTGATGATGAGCTCCTTGCCAGGTGTGTACACCAAATTGAAATCATCCCTCCGGAGTTTGGGCAGAATTCTCTGCAAACGAGGCATCATGTCGTTCAGGTCCTTTTGGATGATGTGGACCAGAGGCCTATGATCCGTCTCAACAGTAAATGTTGGCAAGCCGTAGACACAATCATGAAATTTGAGGATGCCGGTGAGAAGACCTAAACACTCCTTCTCAATCTGCGCGTATCTGTTCTCAGTGGGTGTCATTGCCCGTGACGCGTATGCTACTGGAACCCAGGATGACGCATCGTCTCTTTGAAGCAACACCGCCCCAATGCCATCCTGACTCGCATCTGTGGATATCTTGGTCTCTCGGTCTGGGTCAAAGAATGCAAGGGCGGGTGCAGTGGTGAGCTTGGCTTTCGGCTCCAGCCACTCTGTTCGGTGCTCCGCCTTCCACTCAAAGGCGGTTGATTTTTTCACCAGGTTGCGTAGGGCCGTAGAATCATAGAATCATAGAATTTACAGTGCAGAAGGAGGCCATTCGGCCCATCGAGTCTGCACCAGCTCTTGGAAAGAGCACCCTACCCAAGGTCCACACCTCCACCCTATCCCCATAACCCAGTAACCCCACCTTACACTAAGGGCAATTTTGGACACTATGGGCAATTTATCATGGCCAATCCCCCGCACATCTTTGGACTGTGGGAGGAAACCGGAGCACCCGGAGGAAACCCACGCACACACGGGGAGGATGTGCAGACTCCGCACAGACAGTGACCCAAGCCGGAATCGAACCTGGGACCCTGGAGCTGTGAAGCATTTGTGCTATCCACAAGGCTACCGTGCTGCCCGAAATGTGTGCCCATGGTGTGTGTGGCCAAATGCGGGATGAACTTGCCAAGGAAATTGAGCATTCCCAGGAAGCGCAGTCCTGCCTTCTTGTCCTCAGGGACTTTCATTGCCTCGATGGCTTTAATTTTGTCTGTGTCCGGGCGCACACCATGTCGCAAAGTCTGATCGCGCAGGAACTTCAGCGTGGATGTCCCAAAACAGCACTTGGACCTGTTTAGCTTGAGGCCATGTTCATGTATGCGTCAGAATACTTTCTTGAGTCTGGGGTTGTGGACCAGATTATGATATCGTCAACGTAGACACGAACCCCTTATATTCCCTCCATCATCTGTTCCATGATGCGATGGAAAATCTCTGATGCCGAGATGATGCCAAATGGCATTCGGTTGTAGCAGAATCTGCCAAAAGGCGTGTTGAAGGTGCAGAGCCTTCTGCTGGATTCTTCAAGCTGGATTTGACAAAATCCTTGGGATGCGTCCAGTTTTGTGAAGAAGCGCACGTGTGCCATCTCACTCGTGATTTTTTTCCCACTTCAGGATGGAGTAATGTTCCCGCATAATGTTTTTGTTTAAACCCTTGGGGTCAATGCGGATGTGTAGGTCCCCTGAAGGCTTTGCGCATACCATCGAGCTGACCCAGTCGGTTGGTTCAGTGCCCTTGGAGATGATGCCTTTTTGTTGTAGACTTGTGAGCTCTGCCTTCAGGCGCTCTCCCAGTGGAGCAGGGACACATCGTGGTGCGTGGACCACTGGCTTGGCATCAGGTCGCAGTAGAATCTTGTACTCGTACGGCAGCGTGCCCATCCCGCTAAATACGTCTGGGTACTGGGTTAGGATGTCGTCGATGCTGGCCTGAAGATCCGAATGGGACGGCGTCGTGGTGTAGACCCTTTGAATGAGGTTCAGTTGCTTGCAGACGTGCGCACCTAGCAGGGATGCCCTGTCTGGTTTAACAATATCGAAGCGTGAGCTTGCTTGTGTGTGTTGGCTGGACACCTGCAGATGGCAGGACCCCAGTGCCTTGATTGCGTTTCCATTATAGTCCAGGAGTTTGCAGGCAGCTGGAAAGATTGTGGGAGGCTTCTTGATTCTCTTGAAGTCCACCTGCGAAATCAGGTTGGCGGAGGCACCTGTAACCAGTTTGAACTGGATGGGGCGGTGGTTGACCTTCATCACTGCATGCCATTCGTTCTAGGAATCCACGGCCAGGATCGATTGGACTTGCGATGTGTCCGGTGTGGCGTATTTGCACTTCGTAATAATGCCCACTTGGTAAGTATTGACTAAGTATTCATCATCTGGATCCGTCGCACTGCCTGGATCAGAGTCATGCATTCGGTGTTGCACACTTCTGATGCGCCGCTATTGGAATTGGGAGCGCTGGCTCCTGACTGGTGGTGCAGATCTGCACAGGGCTGCATAGTGGTTTGGTTTCCCACAGTTTAAACAGCGTTTGCCTCTTGCAGGACAGTTTCTTTTCAAATGGGCAGTGCCGAAGTTCGCACACGTCATGATGTCATGACGCTCAGTGCGTCGTTGCGCATGCGCGGTGCAGTTCTCGGACGTCTGCACCTGCACAGTGCGGTTTTCGGCCGCTTCATGCGTCGGGCCCCAGGAAGAGCGTGCAAAATGGCCGCTTTCATCAATGTGGAGGCGCTGCATCCAGGAGATGGCCTGAACACTCTCCACTTCATGGGAGGCTTGCTTTTCACTTTCTGCCGTTTTGTACTGTGAATAGCGATTTTTAGAGTGCTCATGCACAGTCCACGTTTCAACCGTGACTGGCAGGGTCATGTGCTTGATTTTCAACAATTGCTCTCGCAGAGGATCAGAGTGGACTCCAAAAACGATTTGGTCTCTGATCATGGAGTCAATGATATCACCGAAGTTGCAGGATTGCGCTAGCAGTCTAAGGTTAGTTAGATAGGAGATGAAGGATTCGTCTTTACCTTGCATCCTCTGCTTGAAGATGTAGCGCTCGAAGATTTTGTTGGTGTCCACCTCGCAGTGGCTGTCGAATTTGTCCAGGACGGTTTGCTACTTCGTTTTGTCCTGCCCTTCGGAAAAGTGAAAGGAGTTGAAGATCTCTATCGCATGGTCACCCGCAGTGGTGAGTAGAAGAGCTATCTTCCACGCATCGGTCACACCATTGAGGTCGGATGCTTCCACGTATAGTTGAAATTTCTGCTTGAATGATCGCCAGTTGGCACTAAGATTGCCAGTGGTCCTGAGCTGATGAGGAGCCTGAATCTTGTCCATTGTGCCTGTATTCAGTAGCTGGTTGTCACGGATCTTGCTGAGTTGAACTAAATAGATTGAACAGTCACTCCTGGTATCATGTTGTGTTATGCTGCTTCGGATAACACAGGCTGCTACTTGATGCAGTCTTAACTAAAGGATGCTCCAGACTCTGAAATGAGTTCAACGTGTTTATTGAACTGTTAACACAGTTCTCAAATGAGTTTGACTCTCTGCTAATCTAACTGTAGTAACTCAGTCTAACTGTACCAGCTTGCTCTGAGCCACGTGCTGGGGTGTGATGCTACTGATCAACCCTGTCTAACTCTCTAGATGTCTGTCTGTGGAAAGAGGCCGGGTGTGAGTGCCTCATCCCTTTTATAGTGTTTATGTCATGCCCCCTTGTGGTGATGCCACCTCTGAGTGTCCTGACTGCCCATTGGTTGTGTCCTATTCTGAGTATTCATTAGTTGCATGTTTGCATATCATGACAGTCCCCACTCGGCGCCTGGAAGAACCATGTCGCGGAAAAGTTCACCGTGATGGCCACCGGCAGCAGGTGTCCTTCACCATGGCCCCGCAGTGGCAGGTGCGCCATTATCTGGCAGATATGGCACATGGTGCCCCTGCTCAGCCGGAGTCTTCGATGATATGCCCTGTGCGGCAGGTCCTCGCATGACAGGCGCTGCCGATACTCACAAGGCTTGATATGGCGACACCTTCCCCCTCCTCTCGGATGGTTGGGCGGCTGGCCCTCCATCCTCACTGGCTGGCTTTTGTTCCTCTGGGGCAGGCTCTGCTGCTGCAGGGTCCTCCCCGAGCAGCTCCTACTCATCCAACCTCAGTGCATCCCCCAGGGCTGTGGCGACGAAAGTGAAGGCCACCATTGCTGGTTGAATTCCGAGGACCATTGACCATTGTCTGCCGGGGGTGAAAGGCAGACATGTCAGCATGGCGCGTTACCCTGTGCGCAGCCAGGTCCAACGGGTTACACGGTGGTTCTGGCCTACACTACAGCCCTTGTCCCCGCATGTCTTCCTCCACCCTTGCCTCTTCCCTATCCCATGTTTAGCATGGGACAAGGTGGGCTGGATGACTCACCTTTCAAATGTGCCACCTTTCAAATCAACTGGCCCGTGGATGAAATTAGAAGATCCACCTCCAGGAAGGTCCTGAGGTCAGAAGATCTGTTGTAGATGCTCCACCACCCACTACTGCACATGGTGCTTCAGAGTCCGGTCACTGAGGCCTCCATCTTCTTTTCCAATCTCCGCGAGCTGCCCCAGGCCTACTTAAAGGTAAGTTTGACATTTGCAGGCCACATTGGTCCAGACACGTTCTTGACCAGCTTGAAAACCCACTGACAAGGCGGGCAATTGAACAGAGTGGATTGATTCTGGTCGGGACTTCACCTGCAACCCATTAGCGGAATGCAAAACAGTTTCACGCCAGCCTCTGGTGGAAACGACAACAGGGCATGACAGTGTGGAGCGTTTGTTCCCGCTGCTATTTTACACTGGTGTGACACCAATCTTTCGCCTCCTGTCGTCTCATTGTCCTCCCATCCCCACCATTAATCCTGCCACACTGAGAGTGGGCCGGAAAATTCTGCCCTTTGTTTTACAAGTGAGTGTTTAGCTAGAGAGCATCACAGGGCATTTAGAGTCACATTTTCTGGCACTGAAGGCATTTGTAGTACATATTTTCGTAAGGTTCTGTTCAAAACTGAACCTTACTCTCAATATTAAAGCTCCAATTTTCCAGTACATACCAGTAGCTAACCAGTCTGAGCACTGGGAGTGGAGGCACATAAAATAACACTCTAATATCAAAAAGTTGGGCAACACTTGAGTCAGCCATGTCATTTGGAGGACCCCGATGTTCTGCAGCTAGGTGGTCGAATTGTATAGTTCAATCAAAAATATCTGTCCTGAATAAATTTGTTTGTTACTTTAAGGCTTCTGTTCAAAAATAATTAAATCAAAATATAATTTGTTGAATACAACAGTTTATTTTGAATGTTAACAAATGCAGTTTAACAGCCAATATCTGTTGATTTTCTAAGGGCTTTGAAAAATCAGCCATTTTGAGAAATATATTGAGTAAAACCATAATGTTTAGATGTTAACACCTCTCACTATTCATCTTTTCGGGTCCAAAGTCATACCAAGGGACGGCAAAAAAGCAGCATGATTCCAGCAAAGTGGAGGGAGTGGGAGGGTTTGCAAGTTACTGAAAGGAGATGAAGGCTCAATGCCAACTCTCTGATACCTCCCCAAAGTCTTTCGGTTGGATTCTCCATAACCGAGACTAAGTGTTGATGCTGGGGCAGGACACATGGACTTCTACCACAGCAAAACTGGTGTCACACCTGGACCGATTCAACGACCATTGAGGGGCTAGCACCGAAGCCACGTGGAACAAAATTGATTCTAATGAGAAATGGTGCCGGATTCACCAGATTCGCGATTGACTCTGGCAGTGCCCCTGCTTCTCCCAGAAAGCATAATAGCCCTCTTACCAGAGTGTTTTCAAGGTTTTGTTTTTTACTGCGCCATAGGTTCAGGTTGCAAGATGGTGGTGCTGAGGATCTACTCTAGACCAGCTTCAACACTCCCTGTGTGACCATGGAACTCCCTCTCATTGTCCCAGAAGAGCATAGTACACAGGACCTCTTCCCTCCAACAACTCTTAGTCTGACCCCTGTAAGCCCTGATCTCATTGCTATTGTGGTGAATACTTGGTTTTAACCCCTGAATTACTTGAGGTGGATGTGCTCATGTCCCATGTGGACCTTACCCCTCCCCATTGTTATGGGCCAGGGTGTAGAGAACCCCAAAGTATATCATGGAGTTTACCTGACCCACGACTTTTAATAGATAGTGGTATGGGGAGCACACGGCCCACTCTACAGGTGTGGTACAGCAGAAATGGAAAAGTATTTTTTTTAGCAAAATAATGTTTATTGTATGAACTCAAGTTAACCTTTTTAAAACATACAGTGAACATCTTAGCAACCATTACTTCAATTACAACCCCCAAAGAATACAACACTAAGTAATCCTTAAGCTGTCCTTTTAACATCCATAAGACTTAAAACAAAACCTTTTAACAGAAGCACCTCAGGTTTAACTTCACTACTGAGAACAGTTACCACTTTGAAATCAGCAAATGGACATTCATAAGCTTGCAGAGATTCACACACATCCTGCTGTGATTGCAGCTTCTCCAAAACTAAAATGAAACCAAACCCACCGTGCAGCAAAAAGCCTAAAGCGAAAGTAAAAAGCTGACAGACAGCCCAGCTCCACCCACTCTCTGACATCACTGCAGTAATAAACACCCATTTCTTAAAGGTGCTCTCACATGACACCATCTTGAGGCCTATTGAACAGTCACATAAAGAAATTTTCCCTGCCTGCCATTATGTCTGACACTGATGGCAACAGAGGGCCTGATTCTCTGGAAAGATTTCTAAGTGTGGTAGTGAGCAGGAACTGGCGAGAGCTTCCCGGCGCTCGGCCCGGCGAGGCCAGCAACGCCATTCAACGTTAATTGGTCCACATAACAAGGCCCCATGGGCATCCCGCTGCAAATGAAGGCTCGCCAATTTGCCGGGACCGCGCTTGCCGGACCCTCGTTAACAAGGCTGGGCAACATTTAAGCTCCACTTGCACAGCCAACCCCAGTCAGCTCGCAACAATAGCACCGAGGAGACCGGCCCCATGATTTGGGGATACAGACCTGGGGAGGCTCATCGATGCGGTGGAGGCCAGAGGGGATGTCCTGTTCCCCCGACGGTCCTGTAGGGTGAGCCACAGGGCGGCCAGTGCCACCTGGGAGGAAGTGAGGGCAGTTGTGAGCTCAGGGAGCCTGGTGCACGACGTCAGTCCCATTAGTGGAGGTTTCCAAGACGTGCCGCAACCGGTGACGGCCATGGCCGAGGGCCTCTGCAGAAAGTCTGGCTCACTGGGGGATGTACCAAGTACCAAGCTGATGACGATGAGCTGCTGCGGGACATGTCCCGCTCTCAGCTGGGCATTGCCAAGGCGCTGCAGAGCTTGTCCCAGTCACAGGTCGGCATTGCCGAGACGCTGCAGAGCTTGTCCTAGTGTCAGGTGGGCATTGCCGAGACGCTGCAGAGCTTGTCCCAGTCGCAGGTGGGCATTGCCGAGACGTTGCAGATCTTGTCCCAGTCACAGGTGGGCATTGCCGAGGCGCAGCAGAGCTTGTCCCAGTCACAGGTGGGCATTGCCGAAAATCTGCAGAGCTTGTCCTAGTGTCAGATGGGCATTGCCAAGACGCTGCAGATCTTGTCCCAGTCACAGGTCGGCATTGCCGAGATGCTGCAGAGCTTGCCCCAGTCGTAGGTGGGCATTGCCGAAAATCTGCAGAGCTTGTCCTAGTGTCAGATGGGCATTGCCGAGACGCTGCAGATCTTGTCCCAGTCACAGGTCGGCATTGCCGAGATGCTGCAGAGCTTGTCCTAGTGTCAGGTCGGCATTGCCGAGATGCTGCAGAGCTTGTCCTAGTGTCAGGTCGGCATTGCCGAGACGCTGCAGAGCTTGTCCTAGTGTCAGGTGGGCATTGCCGAGACGCTGCAGATCTTGTCCCAGTCACAGGTCGGCATTGCCGAGATGCTGCAGAGCTTGTCCCAGTCACAGGTCGGCATTGCCGAGACGCTGCAGAGCTTGTCCTAGTGTCAGGTGGGCATTGCCGAGATGCTGCAGAGCTTGTCCTAGTGTCAGGTGGGCATTGCCGAGACGCTGCAGATCTTGTCCCAGTCACAGGTGGGCATTGCCGAGATGCTGCAGAGCTTGTCCTAGTGTCAGGTGGGCATTGCCGAGACGCTGCAGAGCTTGTCCTAGTGTCAGATGGGCATTGCCAAGATGCTGCAGAGCTTGTCCTAGTGTCAGGTGGGCATTGCCAAGATGCTGCAGAGCTTGTCCTAGTGTCATGTGGGCATTGCCGAGACGCTGCAGATCTTGTCCCAGTCACAGGTGGGCATTGCCGAGATGCTGCAGAGCTTGTCCCAGTCACAGGTGGGCATTGCCAAGACGCTGCAGAGCTTGTCCTAGTGTCAGGTGGGCATTGCCGAGACGCTGCAGAGCTTGTCCTAGTGTCAGGTGGGCATTGCCGAGACGCTGCAGAGCTTGTCCTAGTGTCAGGTGGGCATTGCCGAGACGCTGCAGATCTTGTCCCAGTCACAGGTGGGCATTGCCGAGACGCTGCAGATCTTGTCTCAGTGTCAGGTGGGCATTGCCAAGACGCTGCAGAGCTTGTCCTAGTGTCAGGTGGGCATTGCCGAGACGCTGCAGATCTTGTCCCAGTGTCAGGTGGGCATTGCCGAGACGCTGCAGATCTTGTCCCAGTCACAGGTGGGCATTGCCGAGACGCTGCAGAGCTTGTCCCAGTCACAGGTGGGCATTGCCGAGATGCTGCAGAGCTTGTCCTAGTGTCAGGTGGGCATTGCCGAGACGCTGCAGATCTTGTCCCAGTGTCAGGTGGGCATTGCCGAGACGCTGCAGATCTTGCCCCAGTGTCAGGTGGGCATTGCCAAGACGCTGCAGAACTTGTCCTAGTGTCAGGTGGGCATTGCCGAGACGCTGCAGATCTTGTCCCAGTGTCAGGTGGGCATTGCCGTGACGCTGCAGATCTTGTACCAGTCATAGGTGGGCATTGCCGAGACGCTGCAGAGCTTGTCCCAGTCACAGGTGAGCGTTGCCGAGACACTGCAGAGCTGGTCCCCGTCACAGGTGGGTATTGCCGAGACGCTGCAGAGCTTGTTCCAGTCGCAGGTGGGCATTGCCGAGACGCTGCAGAGCTTGTCCTAGTGTCAGGTGGGCATTGCTGAGACGCTGCAGAGCTTGTCGCAGGTGGGCATTGCCAAGACGCTGCAGAGCTTGTCCTAGTGTCAGGTGGGCATTGCCGAGACGCTGCAGATCTTGTCCCAGTCACAGGTGGGCATTGCCGAGACGCTGCAGAGCTCGTCCCAGTGTCAGGTGGGCATTGCCGAGACGCTGCAGAGCTTGTCCTAGTGTCAGATGGGCATTGCCGAGACGCTGCAGATCTTGTCCCAGTCACAGGTGGGCATTGCCGAGGCGCTGCAGAGCTTGTCCCAGTGTCAGGTGGGCATTGCCGAGACGCTGCAGAGCTTGTCCCAGTGTCAGGTGGGCATTGCCGAGACGCTGCAGAGCTTGTCCTAGTGTCAGGTGGGCATTGCCGAGACGCTGTAGATCTTGTCCCAGTCACAGGTGGGCATTGCCGAGACGCTGCAGAGCTTGTCCCAGTCGCAGGTGGGCATTGCCGATATGCTGCAGAGCTTGTCCCAGTGTCAGGTGGGCATTGCCGAGACGCTGCAGAGCTTGTCCCACTGTCAGATGGGCATTGCATCGACGCTGCAGAGCTTGTCCCAGTCACAGGTAGGAATTGCCGAGCCGCTGCAGAGCTTGTCCCAGTCACAGGTGGGCATTGCCGAGACGCTGCAGAGCTTGTCCCAGTCACAGGTGGGCATTGCCGAGACGCTGCAGAGCTTGTCCCAGTCACAGGTGGGCATTGCTGAGACGCTGCAGAGCTTGTCCCAGTCACAGGTGGGCATTGCCGAGGCGCAGCAGAGCTTGTCCCAGTCACAGGTGGGCATTGCCGAGGCGCAGCAGAGCTTGTCCCAGTCACAGGTGGGCATTGCTGAGACGCTGCAGAGCTTGTCCCAGTGTCAGGTGGGCATTGCCGAGACGCTGCAGAGCTTGTCCCAGTTTCAGGTGGGCATTGCCGAGGCGCTGCAGAGCTTGTCCCAGTGTCAGGTGGGCATTTCCGAGACGCTGCAGAGCTTGTCCCACTGTCAGATGGGCATTGCATCGACGCTGCAGAGCTTGTCCCAGTCACAGGTAGGCATTGCCGAGCCGCTGCAGAGCTTGTCCCAGTCACAGGTGGGCATTGCCGAGACGCTGCAGAGCTTGTCCCAGTCACAGGTGGGCATTGCCGAGACGCTGCAGAGCTTGTCCCAGTCACAGGTGGGCATTGCTGAGACGCTGCAGAGCTTGTCCCAGTGTCAGGTGGGCATTGCCGAGACGCTGCAGAGCTTGTCCCAGTTTCAGGTGGGCATTGCCGAGGCGCTGCAGAGCTTGTCCCAGTCACAGGTGGGCATTGCTGAGACGCTGCGGAGCTTGTCCCAGTGTCAGGTGGGCATTGCCGAGACGCTGCAGAGCTCGTCCCAGTGTCAGGTGGGCATTGCCGAGGCGCTGCAGAGCTTGTCCCAGTGTCAGGTGGGCATTTCCGAGACGCTGCAGAGCTTGTCCCAGTGTCAGGTGGGCATTGCCGAGACGCTGCAGAGCTTGTCCCAGTGTCAGGTGGGCATTGCCGAGACGCTGCAGAGCTTGTCCCAGTCACAGGTGGGCATTGCCGAGACGCTGCAGAGCTTGTCCCAGTGTCAGGTGGGTATTGCCGAGACGCTGCAGAGCTTGTCCCAGTGTCAGGTGGGCATTTCCGAGACGCTGCAGAGCTTGTCCCAGTGTCAGGTGGGCATTGCCGAGACGCTGCAGAGCTTGTCCCAGTTTCAGGTGGGCATTGCCGAGACGCTGCAGAGCTTGTCCCAGTCACAGGTGGGCATTGCCGAGACGCTGCAGAGCTCATCCCAGTGTCAGGTGGGCATTGCCGAGACGTTGCAGATCTTGTCCCAGTGTCAGGTGGGCATTGCCGAGACGCTGCAGAGCTTGTCCTAGTGTCAGGTGGGCATTGCCGAGGCGCTGCAGAGCTTGTCCCAGTCACAGGTGGGCATTGCCGAGGCGCTGCAGAGCTCGTCCCAGTCACAGGTGGGCATTGCCGAGAATCTGCAGAGCTTGTCCCAGTCGCAGGTGGGCATTGCCGAGGCGCTGCAGAGCTTGTCCCAGTCACAGGTGGGCATTGCCGAGGCGCTGCAGAGCTTGTCCCAGCCGCAGGTGGGCATTGCCGAGACGCTGCAGAGCTTGTCCCAGTGTCAGGTGGGCATTGCCGAGACGCTGCAGAGCTCATCCCAGTGTCAGGTGGGCATTGCCGAGACGTTGCAGATCTTGTCCCAGTGTCAGGTGGGCATTGCCGAGACGCTGCAGAGCTTGTCCTAGTGTCAGGTGGGCATTGCCGAGACACTGCAGAGCTTGTCCCAGTCACAGGTGCGCATTGCCGAGACGCTGCAGAGCTTGTCCCAGTCACAGGTGGGCATTGCTGAGACGCTGCAGAGTTTGTCCCAGTCACAGGTGGGCATTGCCGAGACGCTGCAGAGCTTGTCCCAGTGTCAGGTGGGCATTGCCGAGACGCTGCAGAGCTTGTCCCAGTCGCAGGTGGGCATTGCCGAGAATCTGCAGAGCTTGTCCCAGTGTCAGGTGGGCATTGCCGAGACGCTGCAGAGCTTGTCCCAGTGTCAGGTGGGCATTGCCGAGACGCTGCAGAGCTCGTCCCAGTCGCAGGTGGGCATTGCCGAGGCGCTGCAGAGCTTGTCCCAGTCGCAGGTGGGCATTGCCGAGACGCTGCAGAGCTCATCCCAGTGTCAGGTGGGCATTGCCGAGACGTTGCAGAGCTTGTCCCAGTGTCAGGTGGGCATTGCCGAGACGCTGCAGAGCTCGTCCCAGTGTCAGGTGGGCATTGCCGAGACGCTGCAGAGCTTGTCCCAGTGTCAGGTGCGCATTGCCGAGACGCTGCAGAGCTCGTCCCAGTCACAGGTGGGCATTGCCGAGATGCTGCAGAGCTTGTCCCAGTCACAGGTGCGCATTGCCGAGACACTGCAGAGCTTGTCCCAGTCACAGGTGGGCATTGCCGAATGCGCTGCAGAGCTTGTCCCAGTCACAGGTGGGCATTGCCGAGACGCTGCAGAGCTTGTCCCAGTGTCAGGTGCGCATTGCCGAGACGCTGCAGAGCTCGTCCCAGTCACAGGTGCGCATTGCCGAGATGCTGCAGAGCTTGTCCTAGTGTCAGGTGGGCATTGCCGAGACGCTGCAGAGCTTGTCACAGTCGCAGGTGCGCATTGCCGAGATGCTGCAGAGCTCGTCCCAGTCACAGGTGCGCATTGCCGAGACGCTGCAGAGCTTGTCCCAGTGTCAGGTGGGCATTGCCGAGACGCTGCAGAGTTTGTCCCAGTCACAGTTGGGCATTGCCGAGACGCTGCAGAGTTTGTCCCAGTCACAGGTGGGCATTGCCGAGACGCTGCAGAGCTTGTCCTAGTCACAGGTGGGCATTGCCGAGACGCTGCAGAGCTTGTCCCAGTGTCAGGTGGGCATTGCCGAGACGCTGTAGATCTTGTCCCAGTGTCAGGTGGGCATTGCCGAGACGCTGTAGATCTTGTCCCAGTGTCAGGTGGGCATTGCCGAGACGCTGTAGATCTTGTCCCAGTCACAGGTGGGCATTGCCGAGACGCTGCAGAGCTTGCCCCAATCACTGAGGAGCATCGCCGAGGGTGTTGACACCATGGTGGAGACATCGGGTAACTGAGCTAGATTATGCAGGAGCAGCCAGGGCTCGACCAGCTGCCCCTCCGTCCTGAGGTGAACACCAGGGCCCTATGGGCACCGACCGGGAGGCGGGAGCACTGGGGGCCAACCCAATGGAGTTGGAATGGTGGCCACCAGCTCCCCTGAGTTCCACCTCTCTGATGTGGCTGCTTCTCAAACTCAGCACATGGGACAGGGCGGCACAGCTGCGCATGTACCATCGACAAATGAGCAGGAGCCCTCCAGCTCCAGAGGACACCTGCCAGGGGCATCGAAGCCCACAGGACGTGGTAAGCAGCTGGCTGCCTCCTCCTTGGATGTGCATCCTGAGGACACATCTAGTCATAGCGGTAGAGCTAGGAGGGCCAAGCACGTTGAGGATCACTGGGGGAAACTGTGAAGTGGGGGTGAGGGCTTGGTGGGGGGGGGGAGGGGCGGTATATAGGGGCTGGGGAGTGGTGGGGGTGAGGGATGGTGGAAGGGAGTGGGGTAGCCCAATTGCGAGTGTGAAAATTGTTGGACACCTGTGAAATATTAAAAACCCTTGACCAGAAGCACAATGATGCCTCTGTCACTTTCTTCCGCAATGCGGCCCAACCTCAAAACCCTTAGCCCATCTATCAAGACATTTACCCCTTCCCCTGAGCGCTCACCCACCCTTTGGCCATGGACATGTCCCCGGTGCCGTGTCCCATCCCCTGGGTGTTCGGATGTTCGTTGCTGCGTGTGTGGTGCTGCCTCCCGAAATGTTAAAGCACAGTGTCCAAGCCTCATGGTGTGATTGGGATGTAAGGCAAGGCCTCGCCCACCCACAGGGATCCAATTGGGATGTAAGAAGTGCTCAATTAACCACATTTGCCAATTCCCTATTAGCAATAGCCTTCAGCCGCACGGGCACAGACCTCGGCAGTCGGTGGGGGTTATTGGTGGTTTGTGGGGTGGCCAGCAGTGAATAGGGTGCCCCCGGAATGGGTATACACGATCCAGGGGTTGGCATGGTGATGCTGCGTGTGGTTGCCCCCCAGCACCTCCCTCCCTCCTTCCCCCCTACGGAGGGTGCCTCTCCCCCCAGCCAAGAGTCTCCCACCCCTCTCGTTGAGCACTAGGACAGCATGCCCAGCACTCCCGGGCTCTTTGCCTGTAAGAAAAGATAGCTACTCACCACCACCAGATGGCTCCCCGCAAAAGCCCTTTCGCCAGGTACACATTTTTCAAAAGGAGTACTAATAGGCGCCAGAGTGACCACTTGCTGGGGAGGTCAATGTATCATGGGAGGCCATTGGATATAGGGTGGCTCCCATTAAGTGGTGATAAGTAGTTTCTTACCACGCTATGGCAAGATCCCGACTTCACCTACGTGAGTGGGCTGGTTGCATCGCAAACTATTTGCCGCCTGGCACAGATCTCATTTTCTGCCTCTCCCGCTATTCACCAGCCTTGTTTCACTCGAGCGAGAGTGCAACGCGGCCGGATAATCACGCCCACAAAATCCTGCCAATGTACGCTCATAAAAACTGCCAGTTTGAGAAACACAAGACAAAAAGTGTTGGCAAGGGGTTGAAAAGTGCAACACTTACGTCATGTATAGCAAGACTTGTGATTGACTAACTCAGCAGAAAGCAAGGATCAAACTGAGAGCATGTCTTGTTGGGTCAGCTCAGTGATGTACTGCGTAGTGCATCGTCTGTCAGGGAAGTCTGGTGAATGTCTTTTAAGCATTTGAGCACAGTGGATCAGTGGACCCAACCGGTACCGTTGGGTTCTGACACTGACGTAACTGCTGCCAATCGGCCAGAACTGTTTCTAATGAACTACAATTTGAGCCTGGAAATCTAATTTTCAGCTAGCAGCAATCTAATTTTTCAAAACTTTCTTCTGTCCCAGAATGGACATAGAACCAGGAAAATAGTTTTTTGCAGAGAACATGTTTTAATTTTTTTTGATGCGAAACAAGTGCACACAATGTGCACCTATTAGAGCTTTGCCTTTTTGAATATGGGAGGAATGTGTGTCCAGGGCACTTGTTGACCCCTCAGAATGGCTCAGGGCTACAGAGTGCTGATGGGGATCTGCTAGCACTGAAACCTGCATCCTGTAATGAATAGGAACGGCTGACATTGGCACTGGAGGTCAGCAGTGCCTCATCACATTCCCTATTGTTCTTGCAGGACAAACAGACACATAATGCCCAACAGAGGGCCCAGATTGGAGGAAGTGTTCCAAACCTGCTTGTTAACACTGCCTTGTGAGAGGGAGCCGTGGAGATTTCCAGGGTCGCTGACCACGTTGTGGGTAAAGTGAAATGAGCACCCATGATGGAGATGGTGACCAGAGTCATCAATGCAATCATTAAGAACATGCATAGCCCCCCCCTCCCCACCTCATCTGAAAACATACCGAAGCTCCCACCAATCACTGACATCCTACTCTGCTCCAGCTGCTCCACCTCCTCTTATACAGCACACAATCCAGCATATTTCTCCCTCTCTTTAGCCTGAAGAAGAGTCATATGGACTTGAACTGTTAGCTCTGTTTTCTCTCCCTATAGATGCTGCCAGACCTGCTGAGCTTTTCCAGCATTTTCTGCTTTTATGCCAAAAACTTAGGAAGATTCAGCACATGCAGAGGGTTCTGTTCTCCAAGGCTGGTTCACCTGATATCTTCTTGTGTCTTCCACGATCCCTGATGTCAAGGCAATTGGACTAAATCCCTCATTGGACTAAGCACAGTCACATCAAAGCTCAGACCAAACACATCACGCCATAAAAGCACACTCTTCCTAAGTGCAGATATAGTCACCTCAATGAGTACAGAGGGATAGGATGAACTTGGCATTAGTGAGCCGGAGGTGGTGTCAGAGGCAGGAGGCAATCTCCCTCAGAGGGTGGAAGACAGTCTTACTCAGCTGGGCACAGATACAGGACCTTGGAGTCGCAGGGAAAGAGATTCTATCTAGGCCAACAGCAATAGATGTGGCCCCACGTGTCAGAGCTTCCTGTGGCAGCGAGCAGTCATGGGTAGTGTTATGAATGCTTGGTCAGATCCCAACAGTGGCTAAGATACTGGACCAGAACCACAACGTTTTAAATTTTTGTGTGGAAAGACCGATTCGCTCCAAGAGTAATTGTATGAGAAATAGGGCTTGGCTATTTTTACAAATAAAACTTTATTAAAACGAAAGGAAAACAATATTTAGACTTCCAACCAAACAAGAACAGCTTGCAGGTATCTCTTAACCCTAACACAGGATTTCCCATTAAACAGCACGTAAAATGAAAAGACAGATCTCAACTCCACTTATACAGACAGGCAAAATGATACTTGCATTTACAGAATATATTCCTGCTGTTAATGCAGCTCTTTCAGACCCTTTTCCGAAAGCCTGTCTCTGTGGCAGCTTTTATGACCTCTCCCGATGGCTTTCCAAATGCTTCTGCCCCTACCTTTTCGAATAGGATTATTTTTCTCTCTCTGAACTCCGCCCAGCCTCTCAAACAATGGTTCTGTCCTGGGGTGTCTAGACTTGAACTCATCATCGCTATCTGGGCTTTTGATTGGCCACTCCCGTTTACACAAAAGAATAGGGCCATGCTATAGATTACCTTTCAATTTACGGACAAAAGGGGCTATCAGACTCTGTAATGGGCTAATGGCTGGGTATATCAGAGTGTCCCGGAGGATAATGGATCTTGTGTGAATCACCCCAGCTGAACAGGGGTATATTGTTTATTCCCATTAACAAGTTCAAGTCTGAATGGGACAATGTAACTCAGGCCAGGTGTGGGCGTATAACTCTGACTCAGTGCTAGAAGTTTTACCTTCAGTCTGTCAAGCCCTAAATTACCACTACATCTTCGATCCAATTTCCTAACACCTCCCGATTGTAACAGTAGAGAATAGAGGAGTCCATCCAGTTCATTTGTGCCACCATGGCACAGGACTTTGAACACATGAGCTCCTCCATTGAGAGAGTGGCCAACTTCATGGAGAGCCACATGCAGCGGCATTTGGAGTGCAAACAGGAACTGCACATTGACCTTCACAGGATGTATGTCACACTCTGTGACCTTGATCAGTCAGTGGAGTTGATGGCACAAGACTGTCTGCAGGGGATGCCAGTTGCACTTCAGCTGGTGGCCTTCTCTAGTTAGCTTGAGTGCCAGCCAAGGGCAGTCACCAAGGAGGATGAGACTACCACCCCTCATGGTGCACTATCATAATCTGTCGCCTCCTTGGCCTCTCTGACTAGGGACATCTGTGCTGTACAATAATGAAGGCTGCCCCTGCAATGACCCTGCTGCAGTAGCCTCTGGAGGTGCTTCTAATGGCATTCCCTTGACAAGGATGACAGGCGCATACACCTCAGTCGCAAGATAATAAAGTAGGCTGCCTTCCCCTCATGCAACCCCACAAGAGGACCATCAGATAGAAGTGGTTGACAGTGGAGGCAGCCACATCGGGTAGATCACTGAATGGTGATTGGAGTCTCTATCTCTTTATGTGCAGTTTTTTTCTTGTAGAGCACTGTGTAAATATTAACACATGAAGCCAGACTTGTGAACCTCCTTTTATTAATGGTGAGACATGACACGGGGAGTAAGGGGCCGTGAATGATAACTGTGAAACCCCTGGGCATTAATCAAAGGCAGTAAGAATTGAACTGCTCCAGGCCGGCTCTTCAGTGGAAGTGTTCTCACCAACAGCTCAAAGTGAGTTCCACACCAAGACATTATCCTCCAGGCTCCGAGGGGCTCAGTTGAAAGAAGCTTAAATCATTTGATCCCTAATGTTAATGACAAGATACTCAAGCTGTGTACTGGCCCTTTGGTAGTCTGCGCCTTCCCCTTTTGCACCCTCGCCGTCCTCCTCATCCACCTCCTGCTCCACCTCTTCCTTCATTGAGCTGTGTCCTCCCAAGGCCTTAACCTCTTTAAGGTTCACACCTCACTGAATGGCCAGTGGAGAGCGCAAAAGTCTCCACAATGACCAAGACCTTTGCTGGAGTGTATCTTGTTGAAGGCCACTATCTGACTTTTCCAGGCACTGGAATTTTTAGGAGCCCAATGACCTGCTCAATCGTGGACCCAGGAGCAAATAATTTTGGTTGTAGTGTCTCTGAGACACCATCTTTGGTCATGTAAAGATGGGGAGTCGCCATGTCTTATCCCCGAGAATCCATCCACATGAATGAAGAACTGCGGAACCCTGGAGTCTTGAAGGGTGAAGGAGCCATAGCCAGGAAAGTGAGCTCATGGAGGGAGCACTTGCAGTGGTTGCAATCCAATTGGGTGTTGAGGGAGTGGGAGCCTTTTCCGTTGATGAGTCTCACTGGGTACTCAGTCGGTGTCTTTATAACCATGTGGGTGCAATAAATGATGCCCTGTACCCATGGGAATCCAACAATGGAGGCAAAATCCACTGCCCTCTGTGCCTGCATGGCCCCTCTGTCTGCATTAAATGTCTAATTCTGACAAATAGAGCATCAATAACCTGCAGGATTCAATAGTGTGCTGCCATTTCCAAGATGCCACCATGGTCCACAGTTGATTCTAGGAAGGAACCAGAAGGAAAGAATTTCAATGCCAGAATGACTTTGACGGCTATTGGCAGGGCATGGGAAACAGTGCTGTGAGGTGTTATGTCTTTGGTGACAAGGGTACAGGTCTCTATGACCACCTTCCTGGAGAGTGACAGTCTCCTGTAGCACTGGTTCTCAGTCATCCCAAGGTAGCTCCATCTTCTACAGTAGATCCTGTGTTGAGGACATGGCCTCTATTGCCTTTGACCTTGTCTCTCAGACCTTCACATTCCTGGATCTGTGATATTCCCATCGCACTGGACCCAAAATCTGAGAGTCAGGCTGCCATTGCCAGCTGCTCTCTCCTTTGTTCGAAGGTGGTTCCCCCAGATTGTGTTTGGAAGGCTTGCCTCCTACTCTTATAGCTCCATGATGGCAGGAGGATAATAACACTCTCCACTGCCAGGCATTTACTGACCACCCACGCTGGCCCAATGGCATCTCTGCACCAATGCCTTTGTCCCTCTGAGCCATTCATCCTTTCATGGGGACCACCTCATTCCTTGGACCTGCCATGACTGCTTCAACACTGTTTCTGTCTCCATACACCTGGGGCGGGATTTTCCATCCCGCCAGACTCGTTTTCTGGCTCAGCACACCCCTGCCGGCAGCGGGATTCTCTGTTCCAGCAGCCAGCCAATGGGACTTCCCATTGTGGCCATCCCATGCCGTCGGGAAACCCGGGCCTGAGCGTGAATGGAGAATACCGGTGATGGAGAATCCCGCTGCCTGTCTGCTGTGGCCCAGTGTGCGGCCCGTGAAAAGTTTGCAATGGGGTCTTTAACACCCTCCATTGATGAGGTTAATCAATCAGGCAGGTTCTGGGTCTGTCGGCTCTCTGCACTGGTGAAACTCGGCAGTGCCAGGAATAGTGTCGGGAAACCAGCAGGAAATGAAAATTCAGCCCCTGATTCCTGGCAGTGGCAAATTTTGATGTAAAAGGGCAGAATTCAACCAAAATCATTTGAGCGAGTTTGGGTGTTTCCTGCCAGCCTTTTGGGTGCGATCCACACCATATTCACCCTTTGGGCCTTGGGGAGTTTCTCCCCTGTCCAGCAATAGTGGGGAGCTGAACCCGCCAGCAAGATCAGCTCCTCAGAGATTGGGCTGCCATTTTGAAAGGGTGGCTGATCTCTAAGTGAGCTTGAGGGTCCCCCAAACCTCTCACCCACAGACAACATCACCCTCCTGCACCTTCTCTAGTGAGGTCACACACTGTGGGGTCGCTGAGGGCCCCACCCCCCTTTCAGGCCCTCTCCCATTCAGGGTCCCACCCTTCACTCCCCCAAACTTAACGAGGCCCCTTCATACCCACCCTTCACCCCCACCCTTAATACTCCCCTTCATTCCATCATTCATGGGCAGGGCCGCTTTTTGGCCCCGACCCTTTGCAATGCTACTCTGGCACCCTGGCAGTGCCTCTGCGAGCTTGGCAGTGCCACCTGCACACCATGGCAATGCCAGCTTGGCAGTGCCTAGGTGCCAGGTTGGCAGTGCCAAGGTGCCTGGATGCCAGAGGGAGAGCCAGGGTGCCCCCTGCCCTGGCCCCAATCTTCCAGAGGCCTCCAATAGCCTGAGAGACCCCTTCCGGTGCTGTTACACCTGGGTCACGTTTGTGTGGACTGGTACTAAATGTCGCCTGGTCGCGGCCTCGCTGGGGAAGCCATTAGCTCCTGGGCGCTGGGAGAACTTGGCAGGTGCATAGTTAAATGCTCATTTAAATATGCTGATCTGGATCCCGCCCAGCGCGGACAAGATCCAGATCGCAACATCTCATGAGTTTATTGAATCTCGCAAGAGTCCTTCATGAGACTTTACGACCCCGTCGCTGTCATAATATACACCAGTATATCATGGTGCAGACACACACACTGATGGACACACAGCGGAACCAATCAACACACACAACACCGCAGCCAATCACCAGTTAGAGCACACACAATATACAGACAGAGGGCATCAGAGATCCCGCTTGGGATGCAGCCCCTCAGAAGGACAGAGCTTACGGCTTACAGCACAGATCTTCACCATATGCTGAGTGCATAGACTGGTTAGGAGAGGCATAGGTCTTTAGTTTAATCTAACATCGTGTTAACCCACAGTGAAAGTATGTTCAACAGTTTCTAACTTAATAAAATAGTGTTGCACTATTTTAAGTGTTGGTGGCCTGTATGTGTTCCACGGATCCAGAGCACCCAACATATCAATCGCAACATCCAGTCGAGCGCGAAGAGGCCCGTTAATCACACCCAAAATCATTGCCTTCAAGGGCCAGCAGGAAACAATCTGCGTGGAGACCAAGGTCGATCTCTCCTGGTGATAGGACTTTTTCCTGGTCAGCAGACATTGCTTCTCCTAGAATTTAGAAAATTCAAATGGATTAAATTTCAAAGTGAAGCTGCTACTCTCAGTGTTCAGGGGCCAGAGCAAAGACTGTTGTGTCGGTGCCTGTCAATCTGTCGAATCCCATTTCACTGGTTCTCCACAGCCTGCTGGACATGATAGGCTCACAATCACCTGGTCTCATGGCAGGAAGACCATTATGATAACAGCTGTGGCTTGTTACTATTTACTAAGCCATAACTTAGAATTGGTGGACATACTAGATCGCTCATTTAAGAACAAAGTCAGATTGTACAAATAAGTAAAGTTAATATTATATTTTTCTATGAGGTAAAGCACTCTGCTTTTGTTAAATGCCTCACCTACAGCCCCTGCTGCAAACACAATAATTTTTTTCATACATTTTTTAAAGTAGCTTCCAGAAAGATAAAGGAGGCAATTTTGAGCCCGTGTTCGCCATCAGCGTGAACAAGCCCAAAATCCCATGAGTGTTGGGAAACCAGATTCTCACCACTGAGATCCAAGGTGCCTGGATGGCACTGCCAGGTTGCCAGGGATACTGTCAAGGTGGCAATGCTGTGGTGCCCAGGTGTCAGGGTGGCACTTCAAAGGGTCATGGCCTGATAGGGGGTCATGTCCATAAAAGGGGGAATGAGGTGGGTTATTAATGGGGGGGAGTGAAGAGTGGATATGAATGGGCCTCATAAAGGTTGGTGGGGTTAAGGGTGAGAATCCTGAAAGTGGGAGACAAAAATGGGGTTAGAAGGTCTGAAAAGGGATGGGTCATCAATGACCCCATAGTGGGGTGTCCCCACTTGGGGCATGTGGGGTACCCTCAAGCTCACTTGGAGATCGGGGCATCCTTTCAAAATGGCGGCCTGATCTCTGAGAAGCAGATCTCGCCAGTGAGTTCAGCTCCCCAGTGTTGAAAAAATTTTGAAGTGGGGTTAGACCGGGGAGAAACTCCACAAGACCCCAAAAATTACTCGTGGTTGAATATCAGTGTGGATCTCACCCAAAAAGCCAACGGGAAACACCATGCCAAACCCACCCAAATGACACTTTAGAAATTGTTTGGTTGAATCTCGCCCCTCATTCCCCAATTTCCCCTGCCCCTTGCCGGTGATGTAACTAGGTTCCTGCCTCATTTCAATATATTTAAACATATTTCAATATCATTAAAGGGCGTCCCAGCTAAATGACCCCCCCCCCCCCCCCCACTGAATATTTATAACTCAACAACATGACGTCGCATTGGTGAGGTTTACCACAGCTATATAAAAATGGGAATCAGTCAAGGGTAACCCGGCGGGGCGCTATGGTCAGTATAGCCCCTGGGGGAGAGAGGGACGTGCCCTGGGACTGCCCTAGCACAGGTTGCCACTACCCTCGGCAGTGCCAGTGGTGGGTACTCTTAGGAGCCCCATGGGGGGGGGGGGGGGGATTGTGTTGGGAGGGGTGTGCTGATGCCTGTGATGAGGGAAGTGCCCTACTCCCTCTGTGGTGGTGGGGCGGAAGAAAGCCCCCAATATATCTGTGATTGTGGGGGGGGAGCCCCCAATACTTCCACGATGAGGGGGTGTGGGGGAGTGGACGTGGAGATCTCCCGGTACCTCCATATTGGGGAGTGGGGGGGGAGCTTATTGGCAGCGCAGATTTAAAGATAGCGCCCCTAATCTCTGTGAAACTGGCCTTGTCGATTCTATCAGGTTCTCCCCCACCAGAGTGACGGGTCAAACCACGCCCCCAGATTCTCTGTGCACCAAGTGCCAGAAAGTCTGCAGTGAAAACGGGGTTATGCATCTGAAGAGATACGTGCTGGTTTTCGGTCTGAAGCTGACACTGACAAATTTAGTTAAAATTCTGCCCATTGATACAAAGTGGCATTTTAAAATATAAGAAAGACATAAATGAACTATCTCAGCAGGCAGACACCAGCTAGCATGTATGCTGTGTTAGCTCCCTTAGTCATGCAAAAACCCAAGTGTAAATGCATTCCTAAACACATCACCTGCCAATGTATTTCATGGAAAAAAGAATCAAACAAGTGGCAAATGTACCACTGTGCTGTAAAGTCCCTGATTGTCAATGAGTTATGACGTGGAAGGGGAGGAGGATGTAGTTTCAGATCTGATATTGTCACAAATGTATGGGGTATTTTTCAGATCACAATCGTGTGTGAACATGAGTTTATCATATCCAAAGTATTAAAACAAGCACTCAGGAAACTGCAGGTTTCTACTCCTCCCCAGGGTTGCCTCTGGACATGTATAGACTATTACTACTTCTGAGGTCGCCAAAGAATGCACTGCTAAAACAAGGGTATTTCTTTAGACTTGCAACATAGTACAACAATTTGCTTTAAAAAAAGGGCAAAATCGTCGCCTTTGTAAAACAAATATTCCACCACCAGTCCCCCACAGCCCAACCAACTGTTGTAAAAGAAGCAAGAGGAAGAATGTCTTCTTATTACATAATTGGCACTAGGACTCTATGCTTCAAGTATGGAATAGAATCAGCCAATGTTGAGTGGTTTTCTACTGTTTTCTAAGTGACCGGAATTGGTTGACAACTAGACACCACATGTTAAAAACTTAGACAATGCCAAATTCTTTAAGTAAATAAACCAATGTTATATTTTTCTATGAGGTAAAGTGCTCTGTTTTTGTGAAATGCCTCACCTAGAGCCCTGTCAAAACTTATTCCAGTTGTGGTAAGCTGATGTAAGCGACAGGCCATGGGATTTGTACCATCTGGTTTAAAACTTAAAGTTTGTTAACCCTCAACCAGACTAATGGTCCATTTATAATGGCCTCTTTCTAACTACAAAATACTGAGAACTTGGATTAAAACTTAAATTATAGAATAATGTACCTTTAAAAGCTGACATGGCATGACAAGCAAAAATTGCTTTCTTACAGAAGATAAATAAAAATGATACTATTAACTTTGAACAACTTTAACCATTCAAAATGCTTTCTTTTGCATGTGATATTATCAAATTCCCTACCACAAGATGGCAAAAGGGAAATGTGAAAATGATTGATTTGCAGAATAATTTTTTTAATGAATGATTTGTTTCCATTTATAACATCAATGCTTCTCCCATTGTTACGTGCACAGCGTTTCACTTCATAAACTGAGATTACATCATTAATAATAATTTATGGGAAGATAAGTAGTAGAATTTTGAACATAAATATGATTTATACTTGTTATACTTTGTGGAAAGGTTTTTGGCAAGTGTTTTGTTTTTATTTATAAATACAGTATCATGTCAGATATCCTCATCAATGGCTTTGAATCATATAATTGCTGCGATAACTTAACGATTCACATCTTGCAGTATAGTTTCTTCATCCACCTTTAAGAAGATTTGAGAGGTATATGGAGGCAGATGTAAAAGACATGAATATTGAGATCTGATCATAAATATTGCTATACCCTTGGCTCCACTATCATATCAGTAAATATTGGGTTGTGAGAATCTATTCCGACACAAGACAAAGTATAGGACCTCCTTACAAGAGCTACTGATGCCACTGAGATGGTATCTCAGATAGACCCAACTTTGTAATTATTATCTTCTGGGAATAACTTGAAAAAATTGAGTTTACAACCTTCCATGTTGGTAGGTGCAGTAAGTGGATACAGCAGCAAATGCCACGATTTCCAGTGTTTCACCAATGTTTTTCTTCAGACCTGTATCCTCTGGTCGACAACAACTGCTGCGGAAAAGTCATTTATTTTTAGCAAGTTCAAAACTTCCATTACAACAAATGAAATGGAACAAACTTCCACAGCCAAATAACAAGGCTACACATACAGCAGTTATTTATTTTACAACTTGCAGTTCTGCTTCATTAAATTGCTGATGAGGCATCAGGTTTAAAATGTGCATTGTAGGCTGCTTTACTGACAGACAAGATCATCTTTGTCAACACCAAATAAACACAGCAGTCCATGTCCAAATGCAGCAAGATCTGGACAATATCCAGGCTTGGGCTGACAAGTGGCAAGTTACATTCGCGCCTCACAATGCCAGGCAATGACCATTTTCTACAAGAGAGGATCAAACCACCGCCCCTTGACATTCAATGGCATTACCATCGCTGAATCCCCCACAATCAACATCCTGGGGGTTACCATTGATTAGAAACTGAACTGGACTAGCCACATTAATACTGTGGCTACCAGGGCAGGTCAAAGGCTAGGAATCCTACAGTGAGTAACTCACCTCCTGACCCACCAAAGCCTGTCCACCATCTACAAGGCATAAGTCAGGATTGTAATGGAATACTCTCCACTTGCCTGGATGAGTGCAGCTCCAACATCACTCGAGAATCTTGGCACCATCAAGGACAAAGCAGCCCGCTTGATTGCTCCCCCTTCCACAAACATTCAAACCCTCCACCACCAACGAATAGTGGCAGACATGGGTACCATCTACAAGATGCACTGCAGTAACTCACAAAGGTTCCTTAGACAGCACCTTCCAAACCCACGACCATTACCACCTTTAAGGACAAGAGCAACAGATACCTGGGAACCCCACCACATGGAGGTTCCTCTCCAAGTCACTCACCACCCCGACTTGGAAATATGTCGCAGCTCCTTCACTATCGCTGGAGCAACATCCTGGGACTCCCTCCCGAACAGCACAGTGGATGTACCTACACCTGAAGGACTGCAGCGGTTCAAGAAGGCAATTCACCATGACCTTCTGAAGGGCAACTAGGGATGGGCAATAAATGCTGGCCTAACCAGCGACGCCCACATCCCGTAAATGAATTTTTTTAAACAATTATAAAAAAATAAACCTGACATGGCTTTGCTGAATGGGAGCAAATGAAATGTAACTTTTATGGTGCGTGGTATTGCAGAAGTAAAACACACACAACTGTTTTATTTGACAATTAAAGAATTATTGTTTTCTCTTAAGTTTTTAAGTCATAATGCTGTTCAGAAAGAATTTTTAATTTGCAGATAGCACTGCCACCTTGTGATCAGTACCAGCAACAGCTATTTCTGCAGTCAACACAATTCACACTAAAGCAACAAGTGGTTTCTCATTTGCTTTAATTATATTCAATCTTTATCACTGATTAATATTTCTATTTACAGGGGGGGGAGGTGGAATTGTGGCAATGTCACTAGACTAGTAATCCAGAGACCCAGGGCAATGCTCTGGCACCTGAGTTCAAATCCTAACATGGCAGATGGTGAAAAATAAATTCAATATAAATTTGGAATTTAAATAGTCTGATGATGACCATGAAACCATTGTCGAGTGTTATAAAGACTCATCTGGCTCACTAATGTCCTTTAGGGAAGGATTTCTGAAGTCCTTATCTGGTCTGGCCTACGTGTGACCCCAGACCCACAGTAATGTGGTTGACTCTTCACTGTCACTCACCTCAAGGGCAATTTAGGATGGACAACAATGCCAACATGCCCTGAAAGGATTTTGTTTTAAATCTAATGTCACTTCACCCATTCCACTTAATGCAGTATACTCAGTATTACAGAGAACAAGGCTAGGACTCTCAGTTTGGGGGATACCCCGCCGGCCGACGCAGAAATCGAGAAACACGATTGGGCGGAGAATCGAGCGTCGGCCGAAAATCACAGCCGGTGCTAAGCACCAAATGAAATGCCATGCTCCAGCTCCTCGTCAGCGGCGTAGTCATACAAATTATACAGTAAACACAGTTGACATATCATTAATGGGCCCGCCCGGTATTCTCTGGGGCTCCAGCGATGCTCCGCCTCCGCCAGGCGGTATTACTGATGGTGAGATTTATTGTGGTATATAAAATGAGGAAGCAGGTGCCGTGGCTGCTGAGGGAGAGGGAGGAGGTAGGACATGTTCCCAAAGGCACAACCGTGGTATGCCGGTGCTGCTGCCGGCTTGGGGGCTGTCTCCCAGGGCCAAGGGGAGGAGCAAAGGGTGACCAGGGGATGGTCCGTGGGGTCGGGGTGATCCCCCGGGACCTGGGTGTCCAGCACGAGCCACCATTGACGCAGTCTGCAAGGTAGCCATCTTGATGCACACCCCACGGACCGCCCACTGTGGCCCATGGTTGCATAGAGCAACACCGGCCGAATGGGTGTGTCTCCCCATGCATACCTGGATGCCACCCTGCCGCTGGGGCATCACACAGCCCACCCAATGCAGACACCCACAGCAGATCGCACAGGATGGCACCGGACAGGGTCCGCAGAGCATTTAGCTGGCATATGTAGGGCCAGCCACTGGTTCCCCTGCCAGTAGGGCCGGGTGCTGGGGCCAGAGCCCCCCACAATGCCGGGCACTGACGGGGCCAGGGGTGCAGTGCAGAGGGCATAGTGCCAGGGGGAATGACCGGGGTGGGTGCGGGCATGGAATGGGAGGGAAGGAGGGTATATGAGGGCAGGGTCTGCAAAGCAGGTCAGGACCACCGTGTAGCCCATTGAGCTTGATCGGGCACGGGGGTACCCACATGCTAACATTTCAGCATTTTACCCCCTGCAAACAATGGATTCTGGCATCCAACCAGGCATGGTGGCCATCAACTTAGCCGCCGCAGTCCCGGTGGATGCATGAGGCTGTACAAATGGGAGTTACTCGGGGAGGGCCCTGCAGAAACGGAGCTTGCTGCAAAGGAACAGGGGCCAGTCGGTGAGGGTGGAGAGCTGGCAAGCCAACAGGTCGAGGGTGAGGTGGGAAGGAGGCGCCGCATCACACCTCGTGTATATCGGCAGCGCCTGTCATTCGAGGACTTCCCAGCCGAGCGTGCTGCTGAAGACGCCAGCTGAGCAGGGGGACCATGCAACAACTCTGCCAGATCATGTCGCATCTGGCACCGTGGGGGTATGCAGGAGGACACCCGCCCCCCAGTGGCTGTCAAGGTGACGCCCTCCCTGAACTTTATCGCCATGGAGACCTTCCAGGGGCCGAGTGGGGGTCTGTCTAGGATCTCACAGGCCTCGGTGAACAGGTGCATCCATGCCGTAACAAAGGTCCTGTATGCCTGTTCGGCTCAATACACTACCTTAGGCATGGACTGGGCCCACCAGGTTGCTCAGGCAGCAGAATTCACTGCCATCGCCGGAATGCCCCCGGTCCAGGGGACGATCGACAGGACGCATATCCCCCTACAAGCACAGGTGCATGAGGGGATGGTATTCACAAACCGAAAATGGTTCCACTCCATGAACGTGCAGTTGGTGTGTGACCATGAAATGCACATCATGCACGTCTGCGCCCAATACCCGGCCAGTGTGCTCGACGCCTTCACCCTGGCACATTCGACGGTTCCCGATACCTTCAAGGCGCACCCCCGGATAAAGGTTTGGATCCTAGACGACAGGGGTTAGCCGCTGCGGTCATGGCTGATGACACCTATCTGGAGGCCAGACTGGCAAGGTGAACCACTGCAAAGATGCCCATGCATAAGGTGATTCATTTCCTGACTCCCCAAAGCCTGTCCACCATCTACAAGGCACAAGACTTGTGATGGGGTACTCTCCACTTGCCTAGTTGAGTGCAGCTCTAACAATCCTCAAGAAGCTTGACACCATCCAGGACAAAACAGTCCGCTTGATTGGCATTCCTTTCACCACGTTAAACATTCATCCCTCTACCAGCGGCACGCACTGGCAGCAATGTGTACGATCGACAAAATACAATCTTTCGACAGCACATTCCAAATCTTTGAATGCTACCTCCTAAAAGGACAAGGGCAACAGAAGTATGGTGTAAGAGGGGAATGAATGAATAACGTATAATTACAATGATTTATTAGGGCAATCAATAATTAATAAATGATCAATCTGTACCTGGGTCTCCTACAATTATTTTGTATAATAATCTATTACACATGAGAACACAACCAACTGTAAGTTCCCCTTCAAGCCGCCATGATTTATTTCACTGATCCTTCACTGCTATTGGGTAACAAACATGGAACTCTCTCCCTAACAGCAATATCGGTGCACCAGGGTGTACCTGGGCAGCAGCGGTTCAAGAAGACAGCTCACCAAGACTTTCTCAACGACAATTAGGGATGAACAACAAATTCTAGCAGAGCCAATGACTCTCACGTCCCTTGAAAAATAATAAAAAATACTCAGCGCTGTCACTGAAATATAAAAAAGGGCAGGAATGGTACTCCAACATTCCTGGTTACTGGGTTTTCAGATGGGGTAGGGAGAAGGATAGAAAAGGAGGGGTTGAATATTGGTCAATGAAAACAATTACAGCCATGAGAAGAGATAGTTTGTTGGAAAATAATTAAATGAGGTTATTTAGCTTCAAAAGAGGAACAAAAAGGGGGCCTGACACTTCTGGGAGTATATTAGAGATTCCCAATGTGTCAGAGGGAGATAGATGACTTGTGTTTTATGCCTTGGGGAGATATGCAGAGATGATACACTTCAAATTTAACATGTGAAAAGGAGGTTATTTAATGCTTTAAAATTTCTGCTCTTATGCTCACAGCAGCTTGCCTGCAATCCAGTCTTTCTCTTTCTAAGTAACCACACCGAGGTTTAACTAATCACACACAGAGAACAGAGAACAGACACAACCAACACTGAACCACTGAGCAATTGAACACTACAATGAATTAATATATCAGTAATTTTTTGAGTAGCACAGAAACAATGAGCAGTAAATATAAGGGGCGAGATTCTCCCATGGTGGCCACCCCATCGGTAAACCCACGGGCTTGGGTACGCTGCTGGCGGACCGGAGGATTCCGCTGAAGGGGTGTCAACTACTTTAATATTAACTGTGATAGAATTAGTCTAAAAGAACAAATTTCTTCTTTTTTTTATAATATTTTATTGAGGCATTTATATTATAAATTTTAAAAGAATGGACAACCACACACCCCAAAATCAGTCAACATGGCTTACATAAACAACACCCCAACAATAATTCTCCACCAACCCGCCCCAACTTTGTCCACCTTCCCCTGCCTCCGTCTCCTCTTTTTAATCCCCCCCGCTGACAGCTCAGTTCCTACCAAAGAAGTCGGCAAACGGCTGCCACCTCCGGGCAAACCCTTCCATCGAGCCCCTCAGGGCGAACATAAGACTGAGAAACCCAGCCAGAATCCCTCAAGCTTCGGACGGGCCCAAAACATGTGGACATGGTTAGCAGAACTACCCGCACACGGTCCACACCTATCCTCCACTCCTTCAAAAAACCTACTCATCCAGGCCACAGTCATGTGTGTCTTGTGGACCACCGTGAATTGTATCGGGCTAAGCCTGGCGCATGACGAGGATGTGTTAACTCTACTCAGGGCATCCTCCCACAACCCAGCCTCCATCTCCCCAGCCAACTCTTCCTCCCATTTCCGCTTCACCTCCCCTATCGGGGCTCCCTCCCATTCTATCAGTTCCTTATAGATTTCCGATACCCTCCCCTGCCCTACTCCCGCTTTTGACACCACCTTATCTTGTAGCCCCTGGGGTGGCAGGTGCGGAAAGGTCGATATCTGCTTCCGCACAAAGTCCCTTACCGATAGTTACCCCTGTCATGGGAGTGTCCCTTTAAGAAAGGTTCTGTCTTATAACATGGCTCCAGTGATGTCATTGTGTGGGTGGAGCTGGGCTGTGGCTCTGTGAATTTAACTCCAGAGTGGGAATTGGAACTTGGTAATTTGGTGCAGTGAGGTAATCAGGAAACGTAAGTGGTAAATCTAATTTTGTTGTTTTTCAGTTAAAAGTGCAGTGTGTAGCTTAGTGTCTGATTGGCTGAAGCTGCCCACACCCTAATTGCTGAGAGGCAGTTATCTGTCAGTCACCTGAAGCCTGCTTAGTGGCACAAGGGTGTACATTGTATTCTTCTGTTTGAAGCTTAAGTAGTATGAGTCACCCTATTTAGCTGAGTTCTGTATAAAAGACAGACAGAAAGCGCACTCAGTAAGCTTTGCGCAGGTGAAGGAGACACATCCTGAGTGAGTGAGACACATCCTCAGTGGGAATTGGAACTTGATAATTTGATGCAGTGAGGTAATTTGGTGCAGAGAGGGAGAAGGTGCTTTTTCCCTACCATTTTGTATTCTTTCTTCTGGCCTATAACTGTTAATCTGCAGGGAGATAACCAGAGAGCATCCTGGGAAGGTAAGTGATTTTTATTTTTATCACCTTTTCAAATTGTGGGGGGGGGGGGAGGAAGAAACTGTAAGTGACATCACAGTAAAGCAGTGACCCGATTGGCTGGTTGGGAGTCTGTTAAATTTGAAAAAAAAATAATATTGCAAAAAAATCTAATTGATTAACTAGATAGCAGAGTAACTAAACCTGAGGGCAGAGATCGGTATTTAGCATTTATTTTTACAGTAAAAATCATCTAGCATCAGGGCCTTATAGTTAATTGTAACTCAATCTAACAATAATTCAAGTGTTTATTTTAAATTAATTAGTTAGTGCTTAAAGGTCACTCAGCGGGGTGCAGTGCTCCAACTGTGAGATGTGGCAGATCTGTGACGCTTCCAGCATTCCGGTCAACTACATCTGCAGCAAGCGTAACCAATGGCAGCTCCGCACAGACCACGTGGTTCGGTTGGAGCAGCAATTGGATGCACTTAGGAGCATGCAGGTGGCGGAAAGCATCGTAGATAGGAGTAAAAGAGATGTGGTCCCACCCAAGGTGCAGGCAGAGATTTGGATGACCACTAGAAGGGGCAGGCAGTCAGTGCAGGAATCCCCTGTGATTGTCCCCCTCTCGAACAGGTATATCGCTTTGGATACAGTTGGGGGGAATAGCCTATCAGGGGAAAACAGCAGCAGCCAGAGCAGTGGCACCACAGCTGGCTCTGATGTTCAGCAGGGAGGGTCAAGGTGCAGAAGAGCAATAGTATTAGGGGACTCTATAGTCAGGGGCACAGATAGGCGCTTCTGTGGACGTGAAAGAGATTCCAGGATCGTATGTTGCCTCCCTCGTGCCAGGGTCCAGGATGTCTCTGAATGGGTAGCGGGCATGCTGAAGGGCAAACAGGCAGAGGTCGATGTACATGTTCATACTAACGACATAGGCAGGAAGGGGCATGAGGTCCTGCAGCAGGAGTTCAGGGAGCTAGGCAGAAAGTTAAAAGACAGGACCTCGAGGGTTGTAATCTCGGAATTACTCCCTGTGCCACGTGTCAGTGAGGCTAGAAATAAGAAAATAGAGCAGCTAAACACGTGGCTAAACAGCTTGTCTAGGAAGGAGGGTTTCCGTTATCCGGACCACTGGGAGCTCTTTTGGGGCAGTTGTGACCTGTATAAGAAGGACGGGTTGCATCTAAACTGGAGGGGCATAAATATCATGGCCGCAAGGTTTGCTAGTGTCACATGGGAGGGTTTAAACTAGTATGGCAGGGGGTGGGTACCGGAGCAATAGGTCAGAAAGTGAAAAAATTGAGGGAGACCTAGGGAATAGGGCCAGTATGGCTCTGAGGAAGAGTAGACAGGGAGATGTTGCTGAAAACAGTGGGTCAGGTGGCCTGAAGTGCATATGTTTTAATGCAAGAAGTATAACAGGTAAGGCAGATGAACTTAGAGCTTGGATTAGTACTTGGAACTATGATGTTGTTGCCATTACAGAGACCTGGTTGAGGGAAGGACAGGATTGGCAGCTAAACGTTCCAGGATTTAGATGTTTCAGGTGGGATAGAGGGGGATGTAAAAGGGGTGGAGGAGTTGCCCTGCTGGTTAGGGAGAATATCACAGCTGCACTGCAGGAGGACAACCTCAGAGGGCAGCGAGGCTATATGGGTGGAGATCAGGAATAAGAAAGGTGCAGTCACAATGTTGGGGGTTTACTACAGGCCACCCAACAACCAGCGGGAGATAGAGGAGCAGATAGGTAGACAGGTTTTGGAAAGGAGTAAAAGCAACAGGGTTGTTGTGATGGGAGGCTTTAACTTCCCCAAGATTCACTGGGATTCACTTAGTGCTAGGGGCTTGGACGGGGCAGAGTTTGTAAGGAGCATCCAGGAGGGCTTCTTAAAACAATATGTAGATAATCCAACTAGGGAAGAGGCTATAATGGACCTGGTATTGGGGAATGAGCCCTGCCAGGTGGTAGAAGTTTCAGTAGGAGAGCATTTTGGGAAAAGTGACCACAATTCAGTAAGTTTTAAAGTGCTGGTGGACAAGGATAAGAGTGGCCCCAGGGTGAATGTGCTAAATTGGGGGAAGGCTAATTATAACAATATTAGGCAGGAACTGAAGAACCTAGATTGGGGGCGGATGTTTGAGGGTAAATCAACATCTGACATGTGGGAGGCTTTCAAATGTCAGTTGAAAGGAATTCAGGACCGGCATGTTCCTGTGCGGAAGAAGGATAAATACCGCAAATTTCGGGAACCTTGGATAATGAGAGATATTGTAAGCCTCGTCAAAAAGAAAAAGGAGGAATTTGTCAGGGCTAGAAGGTAGGGGACAGATGAAGCCTGTGTGGAATATAAGGAAAGTAGGAAGAAACTTAAGCAAGGAGTCAGGAGGGCTAGAAGGGGTCACGAAAAGTCATTGGCAAATAGGGTTAAGAAAACTCCCAAGGCTTTTTACACGTACATAAAAAGCAAGAGGGTGGCCAGAGAAAGGATGGGCCTACTGAAGTACAGGCAAGGGAATCTATGTGTGGAGCCAGAGGAAATGGGTGAGGTACTAAATGAATACTTTGCATCAGTATTCACCAAAGAAAAGGAATTATTGGATGTTGAGTCTGGAGAAGGGTGTGTAGATAGCCTGGGTCACATTGAGATCCAAAAAGACGAGGTGTTGGGCGTCTTGAAAAACATTAAGGTCCATAATTCCCCAGGGCGTGATGGGATCTACCCCAGAATACTGAAGGAGGCTAGAGAGGAAATTGTTGAGGCTTTGACAAAAATCTTTTGATCCTCACTGTCTTCAGGTGATGTCCCGGAGGACTGGAGAACAGCCAATGTTGTTCCTTTTGTTCAAGAAGGATAGCAAGGATAATCCAGGGAACTACAGGCCGCTGAGCCTTACGTCAGTAGTAGGGAAATTACTGGAGAGAATTTTTTGAGACAGGATCTATTCCCATTTGGAAGCAAATGGACGTATTAGCGAGAGACAGAACGGTTTTGTGAAGGGGAGGTCGTGTCTCACTCACTTGATAGAGTTTTTCGAGGAAGTCACAAAGATGATTGATACAGGTAGGGCAGTGGATGTTGTTTATATGGACTTCAGTAAGGCCTTTGACAAGGTCACTCATGGCAGACTGGTACAAAAGGTGAAGTCACACGAGATGAGGAGTGAGCTGGCAAGATGGATACAGAACTGGCTAGGTCATAGAAGGCAGAGAGTAGCAATGGAAGGGTACTTTTCTGATCGGAGGGCTGTGACTAGTGGTGTTCTGCAGGGATCAGTGCTGGGACTTTTGCTGTTCGTAGTATATATAAATGATTTGGAGGAAAATGTAACTGGTCTGATTAGTAAGTTTGCAGGTGACAAAAAGGTTGGTGGAATTGTGGATAGCGAGGAGGACTGTCAGAGGAAACAGCAGGATTTAGATCGTTTGGAGACTTGGGCGGAGAGAAGGCAGATGGAGTTTAATCCGGACAAATGTGAGGAAATGCATTTTGGAAGGTCGAATGCAGGTAGGGAATATACAGTGAAGGTTGAATCCTCAAGAGTATTGACAGTCAGAGAGATCTAGGTTCAAGGTCCACAGGTCACTGAAAGGGGCAACACAGGTGGAAAAGGTAGTCAAGAAGGCATACGGCATACTTGCCTTCATTGGCCGAGGCATTGAATATAAAAATTGGCAAGTCATGTTGCAGCTGTATAGAACCTTAGTTAGGCCACACTTGGAGTATAGTGTTCAATTCTGGTCGCCACACTACCAGAAGGATGTGGAGGCTTTAGAGAGGGTGCAGAAGAGATTTACCAGGATGTTGCCTGGTATGAAGGGCATTAGCTATGAGGAGAGGTTGAATATACTCAGTTTGTTCTCACTGGAATGACGGAGGTTGAGGGGCGACCTGATAGAGGTCTACAAAATTATGAGGGGCATAGACAGAGTGGATAGTCAGAGGCTTTTTCCCAGGGTATAGGGATCAATTACTAGGGGGCATAGGTTTTAAGGTGTGAGAGGCAAGTTTTAGAGGAGATGTACGAGGCAAGTTGAATGGCGGAGCAGACTCGATCGGCCAAAAAGGCCTAATTCTGCGCCTATGTCTTATGGTCTTATGGTCTAAGTTTGTTACACGGAGGGTAGTGGGTGCCTGGAACTCGCTGCCGAAGGAGGTGGTGGAAGCAGCGATGATAGTGACGTTTAATGGGCATCTTGACAAATACATGAATAGGATGGGAATAGAGGGATATAGACCCCGGAAGTGCAGAAGATTTTAGTTTAGATGGGCAGCATGGTCGGCACAGGCTTGGAGGGCCGAAGAGGAGCCCCAGAAGCGACTTTACAAGGCAGTCATAAATTAATTGGCAGGACTTCACTGACAGCAGATAAGTCAGTGCTGGGTCCCAGGTTAAAAGGAAAGTGATTATTCTGCTGCAAAAATGCGATCAGGAAATGCTGAGGATCAAAATTCGCCTCCTCTTCCTAATGTAGGTGTATCTCGATGAAGAGTGTCACCCCACGCAAGTGTTTGTGTTAATGCCAGTGTGTGTGTGATTGGGTATTCAAAGAATGCTGATGAGGCCTGGCTCACGGGACTGCTCTCCCCTCACGCACTGTTCACTTGGTCAGTTGCACTAGGGTCACATATTTTGCAGCTGTGTATTGGAGGAATGAGAAAGAGCTGGCTCCAAATCTCAGCACAAACACTGGTGCCCTGCTTTGCTAGTTTTGTCTTTAGCCATAGTGTTGATACATTCTGTCCCAAGGCGCTTTCTCTGCCTTCTTTGAAACGGAAAGCTCACTCAGCCTGGGAACTCGCAGTGTGAATTCAGATGTCCCCCTTTGCCGGTTTGCTATTTCACTATCCCAGCCTTCATCTCAGCCTCTCACAGAAGACTGTGGTCTTTTCTATGTTTTATTTCATCATTCTGTGATGCATCATGCATGTATATAACATTTCCCTAATTTTCATCCCCCCATAACTCGAAAACTATAAGGCATAGGAAATGTTTATTCACACCAGTGACTTTGACATGTGAGATAATCCAGTACAGCAATTTTAATCAAAATATGAGATGTAGTGGTTAAATTTTTTTTAAATTTGTGGTAATCTGTCATGGAACAACCCCATTGAAGAAGATAACAGTGGTTACCCAGACCTCGTTGCTGGTTGCAAAGGGGCCCCCATAACAATTCAAGCTTCAGGGCCCCAAAAATGTTGGTCCGCCACTGGGCGGACATGGCCGGAGAATCCAGCCTTTAGTCTCAGGAATGGAGAATTCCACCCCCAGATTCTTCCTAGACAAACAGAGGATCTGAACACATTTGGTAAACTAGGTTGCAATTGATGTGTTAGGCAGGTCGGTTCGGTGTGGACTGCACTTGATGCAGTGATGCGAGAAACAGACGTCTAACACTGTAGAAGATCCAACACGGTTTTATCGAACGATAGAACTAATATACATATTTAACTGTGGGTCAACACTATACTGAACTGACTGGAGACCTTGTACTAGCCTGACCAGACTTACTAGCTACCACATGGTGTTTGCACTGTGCTAGCTCGTGGACTCTGACTGTCCAGGGGCTGGGTCCAGAGAGAGCGGGAAACCTAGTGCCCTCTGGCTTTATAGTGGTAGTGTCCTGTCTGGTGATTGGCTGCACTGTGCTGAGTGCTTACTGGTCATCCTGTGTGTCAATCACTGCCTGTCTGCATCTCATTATATACATGCGTGGATATTATGTCAGCAATTAGACCATTTGGTAAACTAGGTTGCTTATTAAACATAAGCATTTAGACTGGGATGTACACCAGTATATAATGTGAGATAACGATTTAGGTTTGAAATGTATCTTTAGTTAGGTTTAATCAGCAGCCTATTAAATAATGATAGAGAGATGATGGTGTAGTGGTAACTGGACTAGTAATCCCGAGGCCCAGGCTAATGCTCTGGGGATAGGGGTTCAAATCCCACGAAAGCAGCTGGTTGAAGTTAAATTCAATGAATAAAAAAATGTCTGGAACTGAAAGCGAGCCTCAGTAATAATGGCCATGAGCCGATCATTGATTGGTTATCAGTGTATCAGTGCCAACCGCCCCAACAGCCCTGGACACTCTCATACCCATGATTACAGCCTCAGAAGTAAGAGCTGCCTTCTTGAAAGTGAATCCACAGAAAGCGACGGGCCCCGATGGAATCCCTGGACGAGCACTCAGAGCCTGCGCAGACCAGCAGGCGAGTGTATTCGCAAATATCTTCACCAACTCACTCCTCCGCTCTGAGGTCCCCACCTCCTTCAAGAAGACCACCATAATACCAGTACCAAAGAAAAACAAGGTAGCCTATCTCAACGACTACCGACTAGTGGCCCTAACGTCTGTTATCATGAAATGCTTCGAGCAGCTAGTCATGAGACGAATCGCTGACAGCCTCCCAGACGGTCTCGATCCACTGCAGTTTGCCTATCACCGCAACCGGTCCATAGTAGACGCTATCTCACTGGCTCTGCAATCAACACTCGAACACCTCGACAACAAGACACCTATGTAAGACTGCTGTTCACAGACTATAGCTCTGCCTTCAACACCATTATCGCAACAAGATTAATAACCAAACTCCGCAATCCTGGACTTGACAACTCCCTGTGCAGCTGGATCCTCGACTTCCTCACCAACAGACCGCAATCTGTCAGGATAGGCAACAGCCCCTCCTCCACACGAGTCCTCAACACCGGAGGCCTGCAAGGATGTGTGCTCAGTCCTCTACTGTACTCCCTGTACACACATGACTGTGTGGCAAGATTTAACTCCAACTCAATCTATAGGTTTGCAGATGATACGACTGTGGTGGGCCGCATCTCAAATAACGACGAATCAGACTACAGGAGGGAGATAAATCACTTGGTTGCATGGTGCACCGAAAACAACCTCTCTCTAAATGTTGGAAAGACGAAGAAACTGATCATCGACTTCAGGAAGCGTAGCACGACACACACTCCCGTCTGCATCAATGACTCCGAAGTGGAGATGGTCGATAGCTTTAAGTTCCTGGGGGTCACCATCACCAACAGTCTGTCCTGGTCCACTCATGGTGATGCAACAGCCAAGAAAGCCCAACAATGTCTCTACTTCCTACGGAAGGTAAAGAAATTCGGCATGTCTGCATCGACTCTCTCAAACCTCTACAGATGTGCGATAGAGAGCATCCTATCCGGCTGCATCACAGCTTGATATGGCAACTGCTCGGTCCAAGATCGCAAGAAACTGCAGTGTGGTGAACTCAGCCCAACGCAACACACAAACTTGCCACCCCACATTGATTCTGTCTACACCTCCCGCGGCCTCAGGAAGGCAGACAGCATTATCAGAGACCCCTCCCACCCAGGCATTGCCTTCTTCCAGACCCTTCCATTAGGCAGAAGATACAGAAGTCTGAAGACTTGGGGTGTGAAGAGGGGCATAGGTTAGAGGAGGTGGCTTAGTGGTATTATTGCTGGACTGGATTTCATTAGAAAGTTGGAGGCTGAGGGGTGACCTGATAGAAGTCTACAAGATTATGAGGGGATAGAGTGGATGGGAAGGCATTCTTTCCAAATGTGGAGGGACAAAGGGGGTCACCAGGGGGCATAGGTTTAAGGTCCGTGGAGCAAAGCTTAGAGGAGATGGGCGAGGCAGGTTTTTTACGCAGAGGGTGGTGAGTGCCTGGAACGTATTGCTAGGGGAGGCTGTGGAAGCAGATACATAAACGGCGTTCAAAAGGCATCTTGATAAACACATGGATAGGATGGGTATAGAGGGATACAGCACAAGGAAGTGCTGAGGGTTTTGTCAAAGTTTGGTATCATGACCAGTACAGGCTTGGAGGGCTGAAGAGCCTGTTCCTGTGCTGTATTGTTCTTTGTTCTTTGTTCTTTGTAGTAATACAGAGACCCAGGGTAATGATCTGGGATCCTGAGTTCAAATCTCACCAGGGCAGATGGTGAAATTTGAATTCAATAGAAATCTGGAATTAAAAGTCTAATGGTGACCAGGAAATAATTGTTGATTGAACCATCTGGTTCACTAATGTCTATTGAGGAAGGAAATCTGCCACCCTTACCTGGTCTGGCCTACTCTTGACTCCAGACCCCATCCCTAACTAATCCTGACTCTTAAATACCCTCTGAAATGACCTTGCAAACCGCTCAGTTAAAGGACAGTTAGGGATGGGCAATAAATGCTGGCCCAGCCAGCGACACATATTTCTTTTAAAATGGAGTCTTGTGGGTGGGTGTAAGGGCATAGGTTGGCATGGCAGGTATGAGTGGATATGGTGATGAGTATAGGGCATAAGGTGGCATGGATAGGACATGGGGAGTGCAGGGGTGTGAGGGGTGAGGGCTCGAGGAATGTTTCACATTTTATTCTTTACTTTTAAATTTTGGGCACAGTACCAGACCCCCAAGGCAGGGCTTCCATCCAGCCCACCTCCGCACCCAGCCGCCTCCTCAGTTCATCCAGGTCGCCCGCCTTGCCTTGTAAACAGGACTGCGCCCCAAGGCAGAAAATTCAACATCCGAGGCAGCCATTTTTAAAGGTCAGGTTCACGGAAACAGGAATTCTCCCATCTCTGCACTCTCGACCCGGGAGCAAAACGAAAATCCCGACCTCTATTTCTCCCTCCACGAAGAATGCCAGACCTTCTGGGATTTCCGGCACTTTCTGTTTTTTATCGTCTGTCTTTATAAATTGTTTCTGGTGCAGTCAAAGTTTATAGGTTGTGCTTGCAAATCCTTTATGTGTTTTCTTTAGGGCTGTGATATTTTGAATGCTTAATTATTCTTGTTATGATATGTGTTATGGTAGGATCCTTCATGAAATTACAACGTTTATGTCGCAGTTTATTTGAATTAATGGTGGTGTATCTCAAAGTAGTCTTTTTCTTCATTAGTGATATATTTTAGCATCGCTTGCTCGGTGGTCAGCATGAGCAAAACCTGCAGCAGAAACGGTTTGCAACAATTTAAACCTAAGTCCTAAATATTCAATTTTAAACAATTATTTCATGGAATGTAGGAGTCGCTAGCTAGGTCAGCATTTGTTGCCCATCCCGAATTGCCCTTGAGAAGATTATGCTGAGCCACGCTGAATCGTTGCAGTCTATGTGGTGTAGGTACACCCACAGTGCTGTTAGGAAAGGAGTTCCAGAATTTGGGCTCAGTGCAATGGAACAGTGATATATTTCCAGGTCTGGATGGTGTGTGACTTGGAAAGCAATGTGGGGCTGGTCTTGTTCCCATGCGTCTGCTGCCCTTATCCTTTTGGGTGATAGAGGTCTCACGTTTGTGGTTGAAGAAGGCTTGGCGAGTTGCAGTTTGCTATTGCCATTATCCATCCTGACAAACTTGACTGTTATGAGCTTTTGAGTCGGTAAGTGATGCATTCAATTATTTAAGAACTAATTTTAATAATGTCCTTGCAGCAACAGGGCGGGATTTTATAGCATGGCTAATTCACCACTTTTTTTTTAATGCTGAACCAGGGCTTGGCCAGTAACATGTTTGGTGATGTCTAAAAATGTTTGTATCTACACTTAAACCCCATGCATTATGCCAGGTATAAACAGAACAATAAGAGATACAGTAGCATCGCGGTTATATTCTTGGACTAGTGGTCCAGAGGACTAATGGTTAAGAGACAAGAGTTCAAATCCCAGCTGACAATTGAGGGATTTTAATTCAATTAAATAAATAAAGTTTGGATCAGTAATGCTGACCATGAAACACCAGATTGTTGTGAAACCCATTGTAAAACCCATCTGGTTCACAATTCTCCTTTAGGGAAAAATATCCATCATTCTGACTTGCTCGGGCCTATATGTGACTCCAGGCCCAAAGCAATGTGCTGACTCTTCACACTGTGCTCAGAAATGGCCTCAAAAGTCAAACTGTTGCATTGAAGAAGACATCGCACCACCACCTACACAAGGTGAGCAATAAATGCTGGCATTGCCCATGACACACAGTCTGTAGATTAAGTTTAAAAATTAGTCTTGGGTGAGACTTCTGGTGGCGGCATGTAGAGAGGAATTTGCATGCTGGGTGTTTCCTGCTTGGGGCGTGCTTTTAGGAGTTTTAAAGTCCAGTCTGGGGGGCAATTTGCGAATGATTGATGGAAGGAATAAACAAGGAAGGCAAAGAATGTCAAAAAGATTAAGAAAAACAGCCGTGAAGAAGGGAGGGAGTGAGTGTTCACCGTCGAGTGAAAGGGCCACCCAGGGAGCTAGCAAAATGGCGGAGGCTGGGCTGCAGGGTGTGGCCGCACTGTTTACAACATAGAGGAGCTGGAGAAGCAGTTTGCGAAGCACATGGAGGTGTTGGGGAAGGAGATGGCGGTGGCTTTGAAGACATTGGTGGAGGAGGCAGTCGTCCCGGTGAGAGTAGCTGTGGCGAAGACATCGGCCGAGGTGAGGGAGCTGAACAAAAGGATGAAGGGAGTGGAGGAGGCCATGTCGCAGCACAGCGATCAGCTCACCTCGATGGGGAATGAGCTGCGGAGGGTGGTCGAGGCCAATAAGGGGCTTCGAGCAAAGCTGGAGGACTTGGAGAACTGCTCAAGATGGCAAATTTTGAGGATTGTGGGCTTGCCCGAAGGGGTAGAGGGTTCGAGGCCGACAGAGTACTTCGCCAAGATGTTGGTGGAGTTGATAGGGGAGGGAGAGGAGCCCTCCCGGCATGAACTGGAAAGCGTGTATGGTCTCAACTGGGATGATGTAGGGTAATGGTGTTTTCAGATGGCTTGATTTATATTACAAGAACACTTGTAGCTAAAGCTATAAACGATTTATTAACATTAACTGTAGGTCAAATATATACAAAACAACAGATGAATAACAGTATGTACATGCACAAGCAACTTCTCTCTTCCAGCTCTCCAGTCAGTCTGAGGTCACCTGACTCTAACATTCACTTTTATACTAATGAGCCACCTAGTGGTCAGTCAGTGAATTACAGTACAACCATGATATCGCTACAATACAATGGCTACATTTGGCTGACCATGGGCGAGGTTTTCTTCTGTGACCGCGTATGATGCACAGAAGAGATAGCATCCATTCTTTGGTGGTATCTGGCTATGTATGCTGCACTGTAGCAAACTAGAGGCGTTACCCTCTTCCCCAAACCTACCCATGTTCCTGAGTACCATCACCTCCAGCAAGATCTTCAGACTTTCCACAATAAAGACATATCCGGCACTTCTAAACATTGGGCTACGATTTTAGACCCTGCCACAGCCAGAAACAGAAAAGAATAACACCGCCAGCCCCACATGTTGTTCCGCTGACTCCATTATGCCCCTGGGCAATTTTCCAGGAGGCGGGATGTGGGAGTCACAGTTATGTACCAATACACGGTAGATAGCTGATTATGCTTGCTAACAGACACCTAAGTCCAATTGAAGAAGGCTGACTAGGATTTTGAAGGATCTCCTCCCTTCCTTACCTGTCAGATTATCCTGATAGCCTTTCTAGCTAGAAGGCCTTACATTGATCCTTGGGCTTTGAAAGCCCACCAGATGTCCTTTCATTGGACGGCAAACCCACTCTCTGACTATTAATCAGTCGTTCTGGGGAAAATCATATTTAGTGACCATTTCCCACACAGTGCAGGCATATAACCCTCCCATTTGAGTCTGACAGCAGGCTTCAGAAATCTGCAGAGAAAATCCTGGTCCTCATCTCTGCTTCTCTCTCCACAGATGTTGCCTGAGTTGCTGAGTGATCCCTGTGTTTTCTGATTTTATTTCAGGTTTCCAACATCTGCAGGATTGTATTTTTGTTTTAGCGCTTTCGCGAGATGAACATAAATCAAAAATATTGTACCTGAAATAGGTGAAAGGTAGGTCCTAGTGTTCCTAGTCCTTATCAGAAGGATGATTCAGTGATACAGCACTTCAACTTGGAAGCAGATTGTGGGGAATTGCACATTCCAGGGTGGGATAAGGCAGAAAATCACAGGCTGAATACTTGCAATTTCCCACGATGTTCACCCTGGTACACACTTGGGGCACAAAATAAGGAAATCACCTCTACATTTCCTTTACAACCACGCTCAAATATATATTAAGAATAAAAACAATTACTATAATAAGAATAATCTTTATTATTGTCACAAGTAGGTTTACATTAACACTGCAATGAAGTTATTGTGAAAATCGCCTAGTCGCCACACTCCGGCGCCTGTTCAGGTATACTGAGGGAAATTTCAGAATGCCCAATTCATCTAACAAGCAGGTCTTTCGGGATTTGTGGAGGAAACCGGAGCACCTGGAGCAAACCCACGCAGACACAGGGAGAATATGCAGACTACACAGACAGTGCCCAAAGCCAGGAATCGAACCGGGTCCCTGGAGCTGTGAAGCAACAGTGCTAACCACTGTGCTACCGTGCCACCCACTTCCTTCTTTATTGCAGTTATTGTAGAACCATATAGCCTTTAGCACTGTGATTTTTGTCACATGATTACAATGAACAAATCAAATTCTCACAATAACAAATTTGCTTTAGTCTCTGCTAATTTTTTGCCTTTGTTTGTAAGACTATTTTGAGAGCAAGAAGAATAATGTTATGATGGATAAAACAACATTTTTAGATAATCTTAAGAAGCTAAAGGAATACAAAGCACCAAGTCTCAACAGTATGCAACCTAGAATCCTAAGGGACATAGGGGAGGAAATTGCCAGGGTCCAGGAAATTATATTTCAGGGCTTTATTGCGTGTGGATGTCTGCCAGAAGATAACAGTCAATGTAGTGAGGAGATACAGAGCTAGATGGCTAGACTAATTTCTATTTGAACAATTATGGATGTCATTACAACATATAAAGGGAAAATAATTTGAAGTAGGGATTTAGTGGCAAATTGTACTTGTCAAAGCTAACAGACTTCTTTGTGGAGATAACAGGTAAGGTAGATGGAGGAAATGCAGTGGTTGTAGTATACATTGACTTTAAGAACTCTTTCGACAAAACACGTTATAGGAGATTACTACAGAAGATTAATGGGTATATAATTAAAGAAAACTGGATTTAAAATTGGTTAGGAAGGAGTAAGGAGAAGATAAGGATAGTTTCCTGAAATGGGTGGAAAGTGGGTCCTAGTGATCCTCAGTGTTCAGTTCTGGAATTAATTCTGTCCACTGTGTACATCAATGGTTTGGAAATAGGCCTAGATGGAATGGTGTCAAATTTTGCAGATATTACCAAAGTGGGAGGTATGATTAATGCTATACAGATTAAGTGAAGTTGCAGATAGACATTGCCAAGATTAGGGAATGGGCTCAAAAGTGTTTGCTGGAATTCAATATCAGTAAGTCAGAGGCAATTCATTTTGTTAAAAAAAAGTTAAGTGTAAGTAGGTTCAGTGCTGTGGAAGAGCAGATTGATTTGGGATACAGCAGGTTCACAGGCCATTAAATTCAGCACCTTAACTCAATAAGGCTGTTAAAAAGAAGCTAATGGAATAATCAGTAGAGCATATAAAAGCCAAGGGGTCACTTGCAGCCCATGCAAAGTCTCAATAAAGCTAGAGGATAGTGTGCAGTATTTGGTTTCACATTAAAGGGAAGATACAACTCAGATTCACTTGGATGGTGACTGGGAGGAAGAAATAAAAATACAAAGAAAGACAGGCATTTATTTAATGGAATAATGGAGATTAAAGGGTAGTATACTTAACACTGTGAAAGGCTGGGACAGTGTAGATAAAACTGGACCGTTTCCAACAGCTGAGTGAAGTAAAACAGGAAGCCAGACACAAAATTAAACCTAGAGATTTAGAACACAGAGCAAGGGGAACTTGGTTACATAAAGAGGGAACGGTTGTGGAATGCACTCCCAGGGTTACTGGTTGAACCAGAAACTATGGCAAATTTTAAGATTGGATTGAACAGGGTAGATGAAGGAAAAGGGGATGAACAGGTTTGGCAACAGACTGGGTAAATGTGATTAGAATCATGTGCTCCTGGGGAGGATAAACAACATGGATTGGTTGGGTCAAATGACCTGTTTTCATTTTGTAACTTATCTATTTTTCTGTGGTGCACGTGCAATATAATACAAGGAATAGACATATACATAGAATATACAGTGCAGTAGGAGGCCATTTGGCCCATCAAGTCTGCACCGGCCCTTGGAAAGAGCCCTCTACCCAAGCCCACACCTCCATCCTATCTCCGTAACCCAGTAACCCCACCTAACTTTTTTGGACACTAAGGGCAATTTAGCATAGCCAATCCACCTAACCTGCACAACTTTGGATTGTGGGAGGAAACCCACGCAGACACGGGGAGAACGTGCAGACTCCGCACAGTGACTGGTATTCTTCCCAAGGATTCAGAAATAAGTGTTGTGAATACTTGCATTTACTGAATGACAGTTCTAAATCAGAACTTCCTTCCAGTGTAAAAGTGCAGGATTTTTAGATTCAGCCAACATTGCTCCTATTTCCTTTTTCCCCTTTTCTCCAAATTTCTCACCAGTTCCATTCTTCAAAGCATTGATTCAATGCACAATCCCTGATACTTCACCTTCATATAAAAGCTTTGATAGCTAGGTTTGCATTACCCCATCAAATCGTTTGACAATCGACAGTACAGTGGGGGAAATTTAAGCAAAAGGCCTCCTGTTGCATCCCCTCCTGCATGTGAAGTTCCCTCCTCCCACTCAAAGAGAGAGGCTCACCAGTTTCCTATTCACCATGCTACAACATGTCAGCAAAGCTGGAGGTAAAATCCAGTGAATTTTCTTGTCCTCCACTGTTGGCATCGGCCTGTATCATGGGCCTGACAGGGATGGAAGTAGAGCCAGGACGGTAGCAGAAAGCACACCAATGCAGATTTTAGAAGAATCGGGCTTAGAAGTGAGTATCCCTCCTCTGGCTCAGACTCTACTCAAAGGCCGAAAGTAAAAATCCCATTTAAAGAAATCCAAGGCTTTTTTGCTCCTCTCTTGTGGTGCTCAGATGTGCATTCTGCCCCAATCCTCCACTGGTAAAACATGGAAAATCCAGGCCCAAGTGTCTGGAGGCCATTTCCCTTTGGAGGATATAATCCTGGCTCCACCTGATGTCCACACAATATTTGTCACATCCACTGAATAGCAAGCAGGAACAGCAACTGTGACCATTCATACTGTTCGTAACATCGCCATGATTGAGGTCAACTAACTCATCACACCGCACAGATAAAATATGAGATTTTCCTGCATAGGCCTGAAGGAGGAAAAGTAATGTAAAGAAATTATTTCAACAACTTGATTGCTTCAGTTCAATTGTTAGTTGCTAATTTCAGCTTGTTTCCTTTGAGAATTAAATGATTTGTTTGAATACTTGCTCTTTACTGATTCATAGTGAATAATTGCCCCTTAGTGTTCAGGGATGCACAGGTTAGGTAGGGTTATGGGATAGCTCGGGGGAGTGGGCCGAGGTAGGGTGCTCTTTCAGATTTGGCGCATACTCAATAGCAAATAGGATCAACAACTACAACTTGTGTTTATATATGTGCTGATTTATGGTGATTGCCCCTTTAAGGGCAGCATAGCAGAGTAAGGGTCACCTGGCTTGGGGGACCAATTGGCCGGAGAGTGGGTAATAACCCCAGGGGGTGGAGTCCCCTCTTAGGCATGGAGACATGAGGGGCAGCACGGTGGCGCAGTGGTTAGCACTGCTGCCTCACAGCGCCGAGGTCCCAGGTTCGATCCTGGTTCCGGGTCACTGTCCGTGTGGAGTTTGCACATTCTCCCCGTGTTTGCATCGGTTTCGCCCCCACAACGCAGGGTAGGTGGATTGGCTACGCTAAATTGCTCCTTAATTGGAAAAAATGAATTGGGTACTCTAAATTTATTTTTTTAAATTGAGACTTGTTGGGACCCAGGAGCAGCCATGCGTCTGCTGTAGTCTGCTGTACAATTCTTCTTTTAATAAATCCTATTGCGTTTCTAATGAAGTCTGTGAAAGTGCATCATTATATCTGGCGATGAGGATAAAATTATCATGACCGTTACTGGTGAGTATCCTATTTTAATTGAAGTCTGAAATAAAAATATTCACCAGATTACCTCTTCAAACAAATAGAATCATTTGAAATATTGCCAGACCCCGAGCAGCAGGCGCGGAGGGAACCTGAATTGGCTCGTGGAGTCAAACGTTTGGAAACATTAAAAACAGAGAAATTAACCAGGCAAAGCAAGAGCTGCAGCTTTACATTTTTTAAAAAAGAACTTAAGTTTTAAAAAAAGAGTTGCTGCAATGTCTTTAAAAAGAAAAGCAGTCCTTTAAGTAAAAACAAATCTCCAATGAGCTGCATCAGGGTGGCCCGAAGGACGGGAAAATTAATGAGCTGAAACTGACAAGCTCCCGATGTGCAGGATCCGAGCAAAACGGGGATTCCGTGGCAGCAATCACTGCGCTGATGGGCTTCAAGCAAGCAGAAAAGTTTTCAACCCTTTCTAAAAACAAGTTAGCAACTTTTGATAAATACGGCCCCTTGGACCTGGAGAGCACCGGGTCTCTAAGTGAAATTGACACAATTCGGCACATCAAAGCGGAAGGAGCGAAGGAGGGAAACGGACTGTCCAAACAGCCAAAGGAAAGGGAGGTTCTGGAGATCCGGGGAGGGTGATTTCCTTTGGTTGGAGGAAAAGTTCAAAAGGGGAAAGCAGCCCCGTTGAATGCCTTGGATGACTCTGGTGGGTGTCTTTTGGAGACATGGGACTTAAGAGCTACACCCTGCTGGGGGTCTCCTCGATTGCTGTCGCTGTTGTTGTCAATGACGGATGGGATGTCCTGAGACAAAGGCCACAAGGCAGCTGACACATGCCCCTCTTCCGTATGGATGCACAATGCCACCTCACTGCCTCCCTGAGGAAAAGGGGTTCCTGATGGCTGGTGCAAGGCCCCGTCCTCCTCTTACCTAACTACGGCTGCACTAAGCCCATGGCTGGAGTGATGGAATGCAGGTCAGAGCGCTGATGGATTGAATGCTTGACCTGGCTCTCTCACTATTCCCTTATCGTCCATATATGTCTATCCAATGACCATTTGAATGCCCTTAGTGTTGGTGAGTCCACTACTGTTGCAGGCATGGCATTCCATGCCTTTACTACTCTCTGAGTAAAGAACCTACCTCTGACATCTGTCCTATATCTATCACCCCTCAATTTAAAGCTATGTCCCCTCGTGCTAGACATCACCATCCGAGGAAAAAGGCTCTCACTGTCCACCCTATCCAATCCTCTGATCATCTTGTATGCCTCAATTAAGTCACCTCTTAACCTTCTTCACTCTAACGAAAACAGCCTCAAGTCCCTCAGCCTTTCCTCATAAGATCTTCCCTCCATGCCAGGCAACATTCTGGTAAATCGCCTCTGCACCCTTTCCAATGCTTCCACATCCTTCCTATAATGCGGCGACCAGAACTGCACGCAATACTCCAAATGCGGCCGCACCAGAGTTTTTTACAGCTGCAACATGACCTCATGGCTCCGAAACTCAATCCCTCTACCAATAAAAGCTAACACACTGTACGCCTTCTTAACAACCCTCTCAACCTGGGTGGCAACTTTCAGGGATCTATGTACATGGACACCAAGATCTCTCTGCTCATCCACACTGCCAAGAATCTTACCATTAGCCCAGTACTCTGTAATGAATCACCTCACACTTTTCTGCATTAAACTCCATTTGCCACCTCTCAGCCCAGCGCTGCAGCTTATCTATGTCCCTCTGTAACTTGTAACATCCTTCCGCACTGTCCACAACTCCACCGACTTTTGTCGCAGGAATTTTGGAGGAAAAAGGTGCAGAAGTGAGAGCAGAAGACAGTGACCCCTAGTTTATGGAGCTGCGGTCCAGACGTGCCTGGAAAAGAGCGAACCAGTTGGTTGAGGTGAGTGAGGAGCGGACATCGCACGCGGAGATGGCGGACGGGCAGGGTCTGGCCCTGTCGGCTCAGTGGTCGATGGACCATTTGGTGAGCTTCCTGAATGAGAGGTTCACCCAACAGCGGAAGGAAAGTTTGGAGGATCTGGCCCAGGCGGTGGACTCGATCAAGGCGGTGGTTGACCGCGTGGAGACGAGACTGGCAGCCCAGGGACAGGTGATCCAGAGGTTGGAGGAGCTGGCGGGGGAGCAGGAGGAACAGTCCACCTCGATGGCAGCAGAGTTGGAGAAAATGGAGGACCTGGAGAACCGTTCTCGGAGGCAGAACATCCGGATCGTAGGTCTGCCAGAGGGAATCGAAGGATCGGATGTGGGTGCGTATTTTGGGAAGATGCTGGAGAAGCTGCTTGGGGAAGGTGCATTTGACCCGGCCATTGGAGGTGGATCGGGTCCACTGGGCACTAATGTGCAAACCCCAGGGGGGTGAGCCACCGAGGGCAATGGTGGTATGATTGCATCAGTTCCTGGACAAGGAACACATCATGAGGTGAGCCAGGCAGACAAGACGATGCACTTGGGAAGATGTCGAGGTTCGGATTTACCATGACCTGGGAGCAGAGCTCACGAAGAAGAGGGCGAGCTTTAATAAGGTCAAGATGGCCCTGTACAAGAAGGGCATAAAGCTCGGTCTACTGTACAAGCTCGCCTATGGATGACCTATGGGGGCCGGGAGTTGTACTTTGGCTCGGCGGAGGAGGCAGCACACTTTATGAAGGAGAGTGGACTGGCAGGGGATGGAGGACCTTAACCTTTGATTCAGGAGAACTGCACTATGTAGTGAAATACTTTGAGTTTATGTTGTTCGGATTTCTTTAATTTTTTCTGTTTTTTTCGGTTATGTTTGGGATTAGACAGTTTCCAGTGCTTTGTTAAGGGAGGAGGGGTGGGTCTTAGTGTTCGGACCTTGGGAGGCATTGTTTGTTTGTTTTCACTTCTTGCCTTTGTTTTGACTGTTTGCACTAAAAGTGGGGGGAGGAGAATCAGTGGGGGGTAGGATGCTAGGCGCCATGGGCGGGGGCTGCCAGGCTACCTGGGCAGGCTAGTTCGCGGAAGCAAAGTGGGGGGTGAGCTGAAGATCAATGTGGGGGAGGGGATAGGAGGGGGAGTGGGAGTGGAGGGGTTGGGTGTGGGATTAGACTGCTGACGGGGAGGGGACTTTCAAAGTGGAGGAGGAGGAGGGTTGATGACGGTAGTTGCCTGAGGGCGGGCCAGGGGAGGTGCGGGACATAGGCCGCAGACTGGCTTAGAAGAGGTTGATCGGCAGGGGAGGGGGGGGGCAGGGTACCCCCCAACCAGGCTTGTCATGTGGAACGTTCGGGGACTGAAGGGGCCAGTCGAAAGGGCCCGTGTGTTCGCGCACTTGAGGCAACAGAAGCCGGACGTAGCCATGTTACAGAAGACACATCTGAATGTGGGGATCAGATTAGGTTGAGGAAGGGATGGGTTGGGCAGGTGTTCCATTCGGGATTAGACTTTTGATAGATCTGCACTTTCTGTTATTGCATATATTTCTGTGATGCCGCACCATGCAACTAACATTGCAGAAACTTTGACTATACTTTTCGGTGCAAAGTAATTTTATTTGGTATCGATCGATTATAAAAGAAATTCTTGTTACAGAATTTACAAGTTTCTCAATTCACTCCTTGCCGGCAAAAGACTGTTGAGAATAAGATTATCCTTAGTAACTTACAAATGACTTGAATTCAAAATACAAAAGCACTAACAGTTTTGTTGCATGAAGCAAGATGGCTGCGTAGGTGAAAATAGATCGTTGAATGTAGACTGCTAGATATTAGATAGAAGATAGCTTCTAAGCAAAAGTAAAGGATGATTCATGAATAGAATTATAGTCCGAAACCATGGCTTTTTAAGGACTATGTTACCAATTTAAATCAATCTATTCCTTGCCCCTGTAATGTGTTGATTGTTTGAGTCAATGTTTAATGCTTTTGATTTGATCTTTGACCTGCCAATCCATCATATGCAACATTATTTCATCGTACCCTAAAGTTGACATTAATGTTGCATCTATAAATTCTTCAGTAGGGTTTTATCGCATATTGGTATTTGACTTTTCTGCTAATCGCATGCTGGTTTTATCCAGGGCACGTAATATAATTCCTTCTTTCGAACAAAGGATGGTTCATATGAACTCTAATGTCAACTTGACCTTCATTAGAAATGTTGCATTTGTTTAGCTCGTTGCAAGCTGTTCCTTGCAAACAATATTCATTTTGCACAGTCATGGTGGAATCCATTTTAAATGGTGTCTGATTGAGCTTTTTAAATCAATTATTAATTAAACTTATTAATTAACCCTCTTTTACATAAAAGAAATAGCTAGTTTCTTTCACTTTAAAACGAGGGGGCTGGCAATCTTGATTAATAAGCGGGTGGCATTCGAGGTGGGGAATATAGAAGCAGACCCGGGAGGTAGATATGTTATGGTTAGTGGGAAGTTGGAGGGGATGGCCATGGTATTCATAAATCTATATGCCCCAAACTGGGATGATGTTGAGTTTGTTAGACCGGTGCTGGGGGAGATCCCAGACTTAGATTCACATCGACTGATTATGGGGGGAGATTTCAATATGATCCTGGATCCAAGGCTGGACCGGTCGAGTTCTAGGTCTGGGAAGGTATCATCTATGGCAAAGGAGCTCCGGGGGTTTATGGAGCATATGGGGGGGTTGATCCGTGGAGAATTTGGAGGCCAAGGAGTAAGGAGTTTTCATTCTACTCCCATGTGCATAAGGTGTATTCCCGGATAGACTTCTTTATGATGGACAAAACGGTACTAACTGAGGTGGTAGATGCTGAATATTCAGCAATTGTGGTGTCAGACCACGCCCCGCACTAGGCAGACTTTCAAGTGAGCAAAGGAAAGGCCCAGTGCCCGCAATGGAGGTTAGATGTGGGGCTGTTAGCGGAGGAGAAGGCGTGTGAGTGGGTGAGGGCAGCCATTCGGGGATATATAAAGAACAATGACATGGGTGAGGTTTCAGCCGGGTGGATTGGGAGGCACTGAATGCGGTTATTAGGGGGAAACTCATCTCAATTCGGGCCCATAATGAGAAGGTGGAGTTGGACAGACTGGCAGGCAAACTTTTACAGGTGGACAGGAGGTATGCAGAGTCTCCGGTTGACGGGTTTTTGAAGGAACGTCAGAGACTGCAGCTGGACTTTGGGATCCTGTCCACAGGTAAGGTGGAGGGACAGCTGAGGAGGGTAAAGGGGGCGGTGTATGAGTATGGGGAAAAAGGCAGCAGGATGCTGGCGCATCGGCTGAGGAAACCGGAGGCGGCGAGAGAGATTGGGAAAGTGAGGGGAAATGTGATTCTGGATCTGGCAGGGGTGAATGATGTGTTTCGGGAGTTTTATAGTAAATTGTAAAAATCGGAACCCCCAGAGGAGGGTATGAAACAATTTCATGGGGGGGGGGGGCTGGAGTTTCCGAGGATAGATGAGGAGTTGGTGGAGGATTTGGGTGCCCCAATTGGGTTTGGGGAAGTGAGAGACGGGCTGCAGGCGATGCAATCGGGTAAAGCCCCAGGACCAGGCGGATACCCAGTTGAGTTTTATAAAACATTTTCCGGGCTGTTGGGGCCGCTGCTGGTAAAGGCTTTTAATGAGTCAAAGGAGCTGGGAGTGCTCCCCCCAACATTATCGCAGGCATCAATTTCCCTTATTGTGAAGCGTGATAAGGATCCGGAGAGCTGTGGTGCATGTTATGTGAGAGTACCTTTAAGACATGGATGTTTAAGCAATGTACCTTTAAGAAAACGGTGATGTCAGAGAGTGGGTGGAGCTGAGGTCAGGTCAGCCATTTTGCAGTTGAATTTTGCAGTTTGAAAAGAGTGTCTGTGTTTGCAGTGAGCTGGATCTCTGCCATGAAAGACTATCTTTGGATCATTTGGGTGATTTAAACTCATAATAGTAAAGCCTTTAACCTGATGTGATTCTGTTTAAAGGTGGAAAGTCTCTTGGAAGTTTGAAGGAACATTTAGAGGAATTATTTACTGTTGCAATATTTTCGGAGTTATCTTTGAAGTAAGGGGTGTTAAGAGATCCAATGATTATTTAAGATGTTAAGTTGAGTTCATGGAATAAACAGTGTTTTGTGTTTAAAAACCCACGTGTCCATAATTGTAATCCCACACCTAGGGAGGAAACCGTGTGCTAGGAAAAGCAACAAATCCATTATAGGGAGAGGTTGGTTGAACTCCATGATACATTTTGGGGTTCTGAAAACGCCTCGCCCATAACAATTGGGGGCTCGAGGGGGATAAAAGTCTATCTATTGGATTGGCGTTTGTGAACTTAAAGACAGTGAAGGATTGTTGCTTTTCCGGTGTGGTATTTTAGTTTAAGTGGGGAGAGTGTTGTGAACAATGGCTCTTTCAGAGGCTCAGAAGTTTTTGGTGGTGGAGAATGTCACACGTAGTACTTTACAGACAGAAACGAAAAGCAGACTGGTAGATTTGGCAAGAACATTGCAATTAACATTACCTGACAAAATGCGAAAAGATGAGGTAATTATGGCGGTGGTTAAGCATTTAAAGTTGCCTGAGATAGAGTTTGACTCATTGGAAATGGCAAAAATTCAGTTAGAAATTAAACAAATGGAACATGAGAAAGAATTAAAGCGGCTGGCATTTGAGAGTGAGAGAGAGGAAAAAGAAAGAGAGAGAGAGAGAGAGAGAGGAAAAAGAAAAAGAGAGAGAAGAAATGAGAAAAGAAAGAATAGCCCCAGCAGAACAAAAAGAAAAAGAAAGGGAGATACAGATCAGGGAAAAAGATAAAGAGAGGGAGTTTGTACTTCAGAAAATGGCCAAGAAACATGACAATCAGTTAAAATTGGCAGACGTAAAGGGAAACGTACAGTTGGATGATAGTGAAGAGGATAGTGAGAAAGAGCGTCATAGTCGAAGGCTTGGTGGGAAACTATTTAAATATGTCCAAGCATTGCCAAGGTTTGACGAGAAGGAGGTAGAAGCCTTTTTCATTTCATTTGAGAAGGTAGCTAAACAAATGAAATGGCCACAGGACATGTGGGTGTTACTGATTCAAACAAAGCTGGTAGGTAGAGCTAGTGAAGTGTTTGCATCACTACCGGAGGAGGTATCTGGAACGTATGAGGACGTGAAGAAATCCATCTTAAGTGCATATGAGCTAGTGCCTGAAGCTTACAGACAAAGTACGAAGTCTTACAACACCAGGTTAAAGTCCAACAGGTTTGTTTCGATGTCACTAGCTTTCGGAGCGCTGCTCCTTCCTCAGGTGAAGCTTTCGGAGCGCTGCTCCTTCCTTACAGACAAAGGTTTCGAAATTTAAGGAAAGAATTTGGTCAAACATACATGGAGTTTGAAAGGCTCAAACAGAGTAATTTTGATAGGTGGATAAGGGCTTTGAAAGTAGACCAAATGTATGAAGCTCTCAGAGAAATTATACTTTTGGAAGAGTTTAAAAATTCAATTCCTGATATAGTGAGAACTCATGTGGAAGAACAGAGGGTTAAAACTGCGAGATTAGCAGCGGAAATGGCAGATGATTATGAATTAGTTCATAAATCAAAGATCAAAGATTGGTTTCCGACATCAGTTTCAGCCGGTGAGGGATAGAAACTGGGGACATGAGAAATACTCAAGTGGTAAAGGTAAAGGTGATCTAATGGGAGACAATAATGAGAGTGTACCTCAGATTAAAAAAGAAATCCAGGAGGGTGGAAAAGAAATAAAAAGTTTCAGATGTTTTCACTGTAATAAACTAGGCCATGTAAAGTCACAGTGTTGGTGGTTGAAGAAAAGCACTGGGAAGGCTGATGTGGTAAAAAGGATAAGACAGTGGGGTTATTTAGAGTGGTAAAGGAAAGCCCAAGGGAAGCAAAGGAGGTGCAAACGATTGTACAGCCTGTTCAAGAAGTAATTGTTAAGAAGGTGCCAGATGTCTTTAAAGAATTTACTTGTGTGGTAAAATTTACTCATGTGTATCAGGAGGAGCAGGTAAAGAAGTCACAATTTTAAGAGATACAGGGGCTAGTCAATCTTTAATGGTAAGAGATGAGGAATTATGTAGTTTGGGAAGAATGTTGCCAGAAAAGGTGGTGATATGTGGAATTCAGAGTGAGAGGAGTAGCGTTCCATTATATAAGATAAGGTTGGAAATTCCAGTGAAGAGTGGTGAAGTGGTAGTAGGAGTAATAGATAAACTAGCTTGTCCAGGAATACAGTTTATCTTGGGTAATGATATAGCTGGATCGCAGGTGGGAGTGATGCCTACTGTGGTTGATAAGCCATTGGAAAATCAGTCAACTGAAGTGTTGAAGGACGAATATCCTGGGATTTTTCCGGATTGTGGAGTAACAAGGTTGCAAAGTCACAGGTTAAGACAAGAGGAGAAATCAAAGAGTGAAGATGAAGTTGAAGTGCAATTGTCAGAAACGATTTTTGATCAGATGGTTGAAAAAGAACAAGAACTGGTGGAGGATGAGGCAGATATTTTTAGTTCAGGAAAATTGGTGGAGTTACAACAGAAAGATGTAGAAATAAAAAGGATATATCAGAAAGCATATACGGAAGAGGAATCTGAGAGTATACCAGAGTGTTATTACCGTAAAAATGATGTCTTGATGAGAAAATGGAGACCTGTACATATGCAGGCGGATGAAAAGTGGGCAGAAGTTCATCAAGTAGTATTGCCGGTAGGGTATAGAAAGGAGGTGTTGCGAGTTGCATATGAGGTACCAGTGGGAGCTCATTTGGGAATAAGGAAAACTCAAGCTAAAATCCAGAAACATTTTTATTGGCCTGGACTACATAAAGATGTAGTTAAATTTTGTCAATCATGTCACACATGTCAAGTGATAGGGAAACCTCAAGCAGTGATAAAACCAGTGCTCTTAATACCCATTCCAGCATTTGAGGAACCTTTTACAAGGGTCCTAATCGATTGTGTAGGACCACTTCCTAAAATAAAAAGTGGGAATCAATATCTTTTGACTGTAATGGATGTGTCTACTAGGTTTCCAGAGGCCAGTCTAGTACGTAATATTACAGTGAAAAGGATTGTGGAGGAGTTACTCAAATTCTTTACTAGATATGAACTATCCACAGAAATTCAATTGGATCAAGGAACAAATTTTACTTCAAAGTTATTCAAAGAAGTTATGGATAGTTTAGGAATAAAACAATTTAAATCAACTGAGTACCATCCAGAATCGCAGGGAGCGCTAGAAAGATGGCATCAGACATTAAAGACAATGTTGAGGGCGTATTGTCAAGATTATCCAGAGGATTGGGATAAAGGAATCCCATTCGTATTGTTTGCAATTAGGGATGCACCTAATGAGTCTACCAAATTTAGTCCTTTTGAACTAATTTTTGTTCATGAGGTAAGAGGACCACTTAAATTGATTGAGGAAAAATTGGTGGGTGAGAAATCGGAAATTACATTATTGGATTACATGTCAAATTTTAGGGAACGATTAAATAGAGCAGGTGAATTGGCTAGACAACATTTGAAAGTTGCACAAAATGTGATGAAACGGGTAGCGGGCAAGAAATCCAAAGTTCGTAGTTTTGCCAGTGGGGATAAAGTTTTAGTGTTGTTACCAGTGGTAGGGGAGCCTTTAAAAGCTAGGTTTTGTGGACCGTATCAGATTGAAAGGAAATTAAGTGAGGTGAATTATGTGGTAAAAACACCAGATAGAAGGAAGACTCACCGAGTGTGTCATGTGAATATGCTTAAAAGGTACATTGAAAGGGAAGGAGCGAAAAAGGAGGTTTTAATGATTCTAAATCAAAGTGACGAACCAAATCCAGATGACTGTGAATTTGACATACCTCAAATTAAATTGGAAAATGAGGATGTTCTTAAAAATTGGGATGAATTATTAAGTTACCTTCCAGAGAAAAAACGAACTGACCTGAAAGAGTTATTGATATCACATTGGCAAGTTTGTAGAGATAAATTGGGAAGTACTAAAATGGCTATACATGATGTAGATGTGGGAAATGCTGTTCCTATCAAACAACATCCATACAGACTTAATCCTTTAAAATTGGCACAGGTTAACAGAGAGATTGAGAGTATGCTTACAAATGGCATAATTGAAGTGGGTTGCAGCCAATGGAGCTCACCCAGAGTGATGGTACCTAAACCAGACGGTACCCAATGGTTGTGTGTGGACTATCGAAAGGTGAATGCAGTTACAAGAACGGACTCTTATCCTAACCCATGTTTGGAGGATTGCATTGAGAAAGTGGGACAATCCGCTTTTATTTCCAAATTGGATTTACTGAAAGGTTACTGGCAAGTACCTTTATCTGAAAGGGCGAAGGGGATTTCAGCTTTTGTGACCACAGATGGTATATACCAATTCAAAGTTATGCCATTTGGCATGAAAAACGCCCCAACAACATTTCAACGGTTAATTAATACAGTCGTTTCAGGATTACCCAATTGTGCGGTATATATCGACGATCTGGTAGTTTTCAGCCAGACATGGAAAGAACATTTGAAACATCTGAGGGAGTTATTCGATCGACTTCAGGAGGCGTGTTTGGTGATAAACCTAGCCAAAAGTGAATTTTCAAAAGCCCAAGTCACTTTCCTTGGCCATACAATCGGACAGGGTCGAATGGTCCCAAGGGATGTGAAAACAAAAGTTATTGGGGAGTTTCCGATACCCTCGACATGACGGGAAATAATGCGATTTCTTGGTATGAGTGGATTTTACCGGAAATTTGTACCAAATTTTAGCAGTGTAGTCGCTCCACTGACGGACTTGCTCAAGAAGCGTAACAAATTCCAGTGGACAGCGGCGTGTCAACAGGCATTTGACGGCCTGAAGGCTGTGTTAACCACTGCTCCTGTGTTAGTCATCCCAAATTATACCAAACCCTTCAAAGTGGCTGTTGATGCGAGCGATGTGGGCATAGGTGCGGTGCTTCTAGAAGACGATGACGAAGGGCTAGAGCGGCCTGTTGGTTATTTTTCAAAGAAATTGAATTCTCACCAGAAAAAGTATTCGACGATTGAGAAGGAGACATTGAGTTTGGTGCTGGCTTTGCAACATTTTCACATTTATGTGACCAGCAATCCATCTGACACCATTATATATACGGATCATAATCCTTTGACGTTTTTGGAGCGATTCCAGAATAACAATGCAAGGCTGTTTCGCTGAAGTTTATTGTTACAGCCATTTCATTTAAAAATAGTACATGTGGCAGGACGGGAAAATATGATAGCCGATGCTTTGTCACGAATGTGATCAATTGAGAAGGTTTCGGTTGGAGGAAGAAGAACAAAGAAAAATGGACTATATTATTATACCTGTTTGCGTGTGTTGTTTTTTTTTTAAAAACAAAAGGGTATATTTACTGTGTACTTTTCTTAATGGATGGTGCAAAAGTGAAAAATGAAACCATCTTGAAGTTGATGGTTTATTTTTTTTTCTTGGGGGGAGGTGTCATGTGAGAGTACCTTTAAGACATGGATGTTTAAGCAATGTACCTTTCAGAAAACAGTGATGTCAGAGAGTGGGTGGAGCTGAGGTCTGGTCAACCATTTTGCAGTTGAGTTTTGCAGATTGAAAAGAGCTTGGGAGTGTCTGTGTTTGCAGTGAGCTGGATCTCTGCCATGAAAGACTACCTCTGGATCATTTGGGTGATTTAAACTCATAATAGTAAAGCCTTTAACCTGATGTGATTCTGTTTAAAGGTGTTCAGTCTCTTGGAAGTTTGAAGGAACATTTAGAGGAATTATTTACTGTTGCAATATTTTCTGAGTTATCTTTGAAGTAAGGGGTGTTCAGAGATCCAATGTTTATTTAAGATGTTAAGTTGAGTTCATGGAATAAACAGTGTTTTGTGTTTAAAAACCCACGTGTCCATAATTGTAATCTCACACCTAGGGAAAAAGCCGTGTGCTAGGAAAAGCAACAAATCCATTAAAGGGAGAGGTAGGTTGAACTCCATGATATGTTTTGGGGTTCTGAAAACGCCTCGCCCATAACATGCGTATCGGCCCATCTTCCTGTTAATGTGGATGCAAAATTGCTGGCATAGATCTTGGCTACACGTATAGAGGATTGTGTTCCGGGGGGAATAGGGGAAGACCAGATGAGATTTGCTAAGGGCGGGCACCTGACGTCCAACATTAGGCGGTTCCTAAATGTGATAATGATGCCTGCGGAGGGGCGCAAGGTGGTGGCCATGGATGCAGAAAAGGCCTTTGATCGGGTGGAGTGGAAGTATTTGTGGGATGTCCTGGGAAGGTTTGTGTTTGGGCAGGGATTTGTGGATTGGGTCCAGTTGCTCTATCAGGCACCGGTGGCGAATGTAAAGACAAACCGGGTTCGATCAGAGTATATTAGTCTGTGTTGGGGAACGAGGCAGGGGTGTCCACTCTCCCACTACTATTTGCCCTGGCCATAGAGCCTTTGGCAATGGCACTGAGGACATCGAACATTTGGCGGGGGACAGTGAGATGGGGGGTTTGAACAGAGAGTCTCGCTTTATACGGACGATTTGCTCCTTTATATAACAGACCCATTGCGGGGAATTGCAGGAATTATGGGGTACTGGATGAATTTGGTCGGTTCTCAGGTTACAAACTGAATATGGGCAAGAGTGAGGTCTTTGCCACCCAGGAGAAGAGACTGGGGGAGATGCCATTCAAAATGGTGGGAGGGAGCTTTAGGTACCTGGGGATTCAAGTGGCAAGGGACTGGGGTCAGCTTCATAAATAAATTTGGGCAGGTTGATTGAGCAAATGAAAGGGCTCTTCCGTAGGTGGGGCGAGCTCCCGCTGTCATTGGTGAGGAGGGTACAAACTGTGAAAATGACCGTCCTCCCGAGATTGCGGTTCGTCTTTCAGTGCCTTCCAATCTTCATCCCCAAGGCATTTTTTAAGAAGATGAACGCAGCAATCTCGGGTTTTATATGGGCCAGGAAAGCCCCAAGGGTGAAGAAGGTCCTTCTTCAGTGGGGGCGAGGGGAGGGGGGCTTGGCCCTTCCGAACTTTATTAATTACTACTGGGCGGCCAACATATCAATGGTTAGGGAATGGGTAGTGGGGGAGGAGTCGGTGTGGGAGCGAGTGGAGGCAGTATCTTGCAAAGGGCTGAAGGCTTTATTAACGGCACCTCTGCCATTCTCGCTGGCTCGGTACTCCACAAGCCCAGTGGTAGCGGCAGCCCTGAGAGTGTGGGGACAATGTAGGCAACGCATGAGACTGGAAGTGGCGTCGGTGTGGTCACTGATCTGTGATAATCACCAGTTTGCTCCGGGGGTGCTGGACGGGGGCTTCAGGAGGTGGCAGCGGGCAGGGATTGAGAGATTTGGGGATCTCTTCACTGAGGAGGGTTTCCCGAGCCTGGAGGAGCTAAAGGAGGAGCTTGAGTTGTCGGGTGGGAACGGGTTCCGGTACCTGCAGCAATGGGATTTTGTCTGGAGGCAGATCCCTAGCATCTCTCGCCTCCCACTAAGGGGGCTACAGGATAAGGTGATGTCTAAAACAGGGGTTGGGGAGGGGAGGGTCTCGCAAATATATAAGGAACTGATGGAGTGGGAAGGGGTCCCAATTGGGGAGGTGAAGAGGAAGTGGGAGGAAGAGCTGAGAGGAGAGTAGGAAGCCGAGTTATGGGAGAAGGCCCTGAGGAGAATTAATGCATCCTCATTGTGTGCCAGGCTTAGCCTGATCCAGTTCAAGGTGGTCCACAGGGCTCATATAACTGTGGCCCGGATGAGTAGGATTTTTGAGGAGGTGGAAGACAGATGTGGGCGGTATGGGGGAAGTCCTACGAATCATGTACATGTGTTTTGGGCGTGTCCGACGCTGAGGGGATTTTGGCAGGGATTTTCAGATGGCAAGTCAGAGGTCTTGGAAGGGAGGGTGACTCCGAGTCCAGAGGTGGCAATATTTGGAGTGTCAGAAGATCCGGGAGCCCAGGGGCGGAGAGAGGCCGACGTTTTGGCCTTTGCCTCCCTGGTGGCCCGGAGACGGATTTTGCTGGGAAGGAGGGACTCGGAGCCTCCAAAATCAGGGGTTTGGGTTAGTGACATGGCAGGGTTTCTTAGGCTAGAAAAGATTAACTTCGCCTCCAGGGGTTCACTACAGGTGTTTGCTCGGAGGTGGCAGCCGTTCATCGACTTCTTCAAGGAAAGTTGACCGTCAGCAGGGGGAGGCATGGAAGTGAAAAATAAGAGCAGGAAATCTAATGTATGTGTAGTTAGGATTTAGGACTGGGGAAGTTGGGTATGTTATTGTGGGCTTTTTGCGTGTGATAGATCTCTCTGCTGTTTAAAATGTGAAAATGTTAAAATTATAGATGCCTCAATAAAATATTTTCTAAAAAAAAATCTGTGTTATAAACTACTGAGAGATTAATGAAGGAAAATGGATAGTTTACGTTCAGCATAGTCACTTCAATGTCATTTGTGACTTCCCTCCCGATTAAATGCCCTCTCCACTTCTAAACACACCACTAGAAAGAATCAAGTGGCTTTAGAACATACAAAAAATATGTTCTTCAGCTGGCCAGACATTTAAAAACTGAAAAGCACAGTCCCAGAAAATGATTAAAGAGAAGAAATGTGGCAGTAGAGAAAAGAATAACTCACATTGGATTATGTGATTTTTGAGAGCTTTAACTCTCAAACACTGTTAGTTTTCCCAGCTAATCAAATCCTGTGGCTATTACACAGTGCAGAAAATAAATCATCAGGTTCCATATGCACTTCATTATCGCTAAACTAAACGGTTTAACCAGATTTAACATGTCTTTTGTCATAATGCATTCCTTTCCCTACCAGAGCTCATTTCCACATATTGGAGTGTATGCTGTACCCAGTACAGTATCTGTCTGACACACTCACAAGAGACAGGTGGATCATTTTTGCATGAGCTCGCAAAGATTAAAAATTTATAGCATGGATCACTGAAAGTAGAGAAAAATAAGTCAAACATGGATGTATCTGCTATAGGTGGATTAAAATTAATGATCCACTATAATAGTTAGTCATTCATCAAATGCTGCGTATGATAGTCAGGGGAAAATGAGCTGTGTATGTGGTAAATCACTGTGTTGCATTGTGTTGTGTTGTACATGCCTGGGCTTGTCCCGGTTGGCTCCACCTGTGGCTCCTCCCCTCGGGCTCATGTATAAAGGTGGCTAGTCTCCGCCTCCACCCCAGTTCGGGAGCAGAGGCCAGGAGGCTTGCTGTTTAGTGTATTAAAGCCTCAGTTACGTTCATCACTCGCCGTGTGTTTATTGATGGCATATCAATTTAATACACTAAACTTCTAAGATGAATTCATCGCTCAAGCCTGATTGCCTGGAGCTGGACCCACAGGCAGCCGACGCCACAGAAACATTCGAGCACTGGCTAAGCTGCTTTGAAGCGTACCTCGGATCCTTCACTGAAGACTTCACCGACCTCCAGAAGAAGCAGATCCTCCACGCACGGGTGAGCCCGCAAGTCTTTCTTCTCATCAGGGATGCCCCCTCGTATGCGGAGGCAATAATGCTGCTGAAGCGACAATATGTGAAGTCCGTTAACGAGGTGTCTGCTAGGCACCTCCTTGCCACGAGACGACAACGCCCTAGGGAATCACTAGCAGAATTCCTGCGTGCTCTGCGGGTACTCAGCCGGAACTGTGATTGCCAGGCGATATCGGCTACCCAGCACGCGGAGCTGCTGATCAGGGACGCTTATGTCGCAGGCATGAAAGCAAACTATATCCGCCAGCGATTGTTGGAAGGGGGTACACTCGGCCTCCCACAGACAGTGCAACTCTAAAACTCGCTGGAGGTGACTTCCCAGAACATGGAGGCCTACACCTCCGACCGCACGGCACCCTCGTGGACCCCGTGGGCTCCGCCATCATCCGACCCGGGTGCACCGCAAGCCTGTGCCGCACTGCGGCCTGCCAACGCCGGAAGCCCGAGGTGCTACTTTTGTGGCCAGGGTTAATCACCCCAGACAACGCTGCCCTGCATGGAATGCGACTTGCAACGAGTGTGGGAGGAAGGGCCATTTTGCAAAAGCCTACCAGGCCTGATCTCCCCCTAACATTTCTAGGCACAGCAGCGTTGCCTACTGCCTGTCGGGGCCGCCCCCAGCTGCCACGCCACCCGTCATGTGCGACCCGCGGGCGCCGCCATCTTCAATTTCGGCCGCCACGTGCGACCCATGGGGACCGCCATCTTTAACGCAATTGTGTTCTCCACCCGCCACGCGCGACCTACGGGACCCACCATCTTGGATGCCATCACCGCTGCCACCCGCCATGCGGACCCATGGGGGCCGCCATCTTGGACGCCATCGCCAATGCCTCCCACCACGCGCGACTCATGGGGGCCGCCATCTTGGGACAACTCCGCAGCCTCCCGGGAGCCCGGCTCACCCGACCGTACGCTGGTCGCCGCTACCTCCGACCGGCCTACCAACCGCCTTCTGAAGCTCGCCTCCATCACGCTCGACCAGTCCCGGCCTCATCACCTCACGAAGTCTACGATGACCGTCCGGATCAACGGGCATGAGACTCCTCACGAATGTATGTTTGCCTTCCTCAGGAAGACCACCTCCGGGGTCTCACTCCCGTCCTGGCTGACAGTCCCAGGGCCCGTCCTCCTCTGGAAGGATGCAAGGAGCCATAAATCGGATCCCCTCGTCGAGAAGGTCCTGCTCCTCCATGCCAATCCACAATATGCCTACGTGGCACATCATGACGGGCGGCAGGACACGGTCTCCCTCCGGGATTTGGCACCTGCAGGTTCCCCAGCGACCATCACCACCACCCCCGACCCTACACCATCTTCCCCCACCTCTACCCACCTACCTCAAGAACTGGCACCCGCAGGCCCACCGGCGACCATCGCCAACACCTCCGCCCATACACCCCCCCCCCCCACCCCCCCTCACCGACTCAACAACTGGATGAAGAAGAGGACAACACACTCCCAGACACGCAGGTCTCAACACCGGTACCCACACCACAGCCGGGACTGAGGCGATCATGGCGGAAGATCAAGGCCCCCAACAGACTTGACCTTTAAGACCACTTCACCCCCGCTGGACTCTTTATTTAACAGGGGGTGAATGTGCTAAACCACTGTATTGCATTGTATTGTGTTGTTACATGCCTGGGCTTGTCCCAGCTGGCTCCACCTGTGGCTCCTCCCCTGGGGCTCATGTATAAAGGTGGCTAGTCTCCGCCTCCGATCCAGTTCTGGATCAGAGGCCAGGAGGCTTTCTGTTTAGCGTATTAAAGCCTCAGTTACGTTCATCACTCGTTGTGTGTTTATTGATGGCATATCAGTGTACTTGCTTGCAGAATGGTTGCATGAATATGATGTGTCAGCTGTGTATTCTCCAGCAGCAATTATATTTAAAGACGATTGGATGAACTTGCTCAATCGCTAACATTATTTTGATAAACAACTGCGGGCGTGATTTAATGACTGCGTTTAGTGGGGTGTTCTTTAGCGCATGCAGTGCTGAGAACGACCCTGCTATCAAACAGGACACTGGAGGTTTTTTGGGCCTCGACGAGGAATGCCCCGCCGAGGCTACACTTGTCTCATTTCAGTGCAGGAAGAGATAGAAGCAGCATTTTTTAATGCCGCCACCATCACCCCAATCTCTGGACCACCCCATCCCAACGTACCTGTTATGGGAGTCCTTGGAAAAAGGCCCTGGAGTGCCCTGCACTGGGATTTAGCAGACCTCCAACAGCTGTCTCGCCTGAGGGTTCCTGCCTCCACCTGATGTGCATCATCAGCAGTGTGGTGCTCACCAGGTTGTGCAACAGAGGCCTGTCCACTAACATTTCAGAAGGGCACAGAAAACTATTTTGGGTGGACTAGCTTAGCCTCTCTGAATCTGAATAGGTTTGGGTAGAGAACAATTGACTATCAAACGTTTTAATGTGCAACCCATGAATTAAAGCCATGTTTTAACATTATACATGCTGCCCGACTAAACTACAATCTTCTACACTTCCTGGGTCCGTATCCCTCTATTCCCATCCTATTCATGTATTTGTCAAGATGCCCCTTAAATGTCCCTATCGTCCCTGCTTCCACCACCTCCTCCGGTAGCGAGTTCCAGGCACCCACTACCCTCTGCGTAAAAAACTTGCCTCGTACATCTACTCTAAACCTTGCCCCTCTCACCTTAAACCTATGCCCCCTAGTAATTGACCCCTCTACCCTGGGGAAAAGCCTCTGACTATCCACTCTGTCTATGCCCCTCATAATTTTGTATACCTCTATCAGGTCTCCCCTCAACCTTCTTCGTTCCAGTGAGAACAAACCGAGTTTATTCAACCGCTCCTCATAGCTAATGCCCTCCATACCAGGCAACATTCTGGTAAATCTCTTCTGCACCCTCTCTAAAGCCTCCACATCCTTCTGGTAGTGTGGCAACCAGAATTGAACACTATACTCCAAGTGTGGCCTAACTAAGGTTCTATACAGCTGCAACATGACTTGCCAATTCTTATACTCAATGCCCCGGCCAATGAAGGCAAGCATGCCGTATGCCTTCTTGACTACCTTCTCCACCTGTGTTGCCCCTTTCAATGACCTGTGGACCTGTACTCCTAGATCTCTTTGACTTTCAATACTCTTGAGGGTTCTACCATTCACTGTATATTCCCTACCTGCATTAGACCTTCCAAAATGCATTACCTCACATTTGTCCGGATTAAACTCCATCTGCCATCTCTCCGCCCAAGTCTCCAAACAATCTAAATCCTGCTGTATCCTCCGACAGTCCTCATCGCTATCCGCAATTCCACCAACCTTTGTGTCGTCTGCAAACTTACTAATCAGACCAGTTACATTTTCCTCCAAATCATTTATATATACTACAAAGAGCAAAGGTCCCAGCACTGATCCCTGTGGAACACCTCTGGTCACAGCCCTCCAATGAGAAAAGCATCCTTCCATTACTACTCTCTGCCTTCTATGGCCTAGCCAGTTCTGTATCCACCTTGCCAGCTCACCCCTGATCCCGTGTGACTTCACCTTTTGTACTAGTCTACCATGAGGGACCTTGTCAAAGGCCTTACTGAAGTCCATATAGACAACATCCACTTCCCTACCTGCATCAATCATCTTAGTGACCTCCTCGAAAAACTCTTATCAAGTTAGTGAGACACGACCTCCCCTTCACAAAACCGTGCTGCCTCTCACTAATACGTCCATTTGCTTCCAAATGGGAGTAGATCCTGTCTCGAAGAATTCTCTCCAGTAATTTCCCTACCACTGAAGTAAGGCTCACCGGCCTGTAGTTCCCGGGATTATCCTTGCTACCCTTCTTAAACAGAGGAACAACATTGGCTATTCTCCAGTCCTCCGGGACATCCCCTGAAGACAGCGAGGATCCAAAGATTTCTGTCAAGGCCTCAGCAATTTCCTCTCCAGCCTCCTTCAGTATTCTGGGGTAGATCATATCAGGCCCCGGGGACTTATCTACCTTAATATTTTTTAAGACACCCAACACCTCGTCTTTTTGGATCTCAATGTGACCCAGGCTATCTACACACCCTTCTCCAGACTCAACATCTACCAATTTCTTCTCTTTGGTGAATACTGATGCAAATTATTCATTTAGTACCTCGCCCATTTCCTCTGGCTCCACACATAGATTCCCTTGCCTATCCTTCAGTGGGCCAACCCTTTCCCTGGCTACCCTCTTGCTTTTTATGTACGTGTAAAAAGCCTTGGGATTTTCCTTAACCCTATTTGCCAATTACTTTTCGTGACCCCTTCTAGCCCTCCTGACTCCTTGCTTAAGTTCCTTCCTACTTTCCTTATATTCCACGCAGGCTTCGTCTGTTCCCAGCCTTTTAGCCCTGACAAATGCCTCCTTTTTCTTTTTGACGAGGCCTACAATATCTCTCGTCATCCAAGGTTCCTGAAAATTGCCGTATTTATCCTTCCTCCTCACAGGAACATGCCGGTCCTGAATTCCTTTCAACTGCCACTTGAAAGCCTCCCACATGTCAGATGTTGATTTGCCCTCAAACATCCGCCCCCAATCTATGTTCTTCAGTTCCCGCCTAATATTGTTATAATTAGCCTTCCCCCAATTTAGCACATTCATCCTAGGACCACTCTTATCCTTGTCCACCAGTACTTTAAAACTTACTGAATTGTGGTCACTGTTACCGAAATGCTCCCCTACTGAAACATCTACCACCTGGCCGGGCTCATTCCCCAATACCAGGTCCAGTACCGCCCCTTCCCTAGTTGGACTGTCTACATATTGTTTTAAGAAGCCCTCCTGGATGCTCCTTACAAACTCCGCCCCGTCTAAGCCCCTGGCACTAAGTGAGTCCCAGTCAATATTGGGGAAGTTGAAGTCTCCCATCACCACAACCCTGTTGTTTTTACTCTTTTCCAAAGTCTGTCTACCTATCTGCTCCTCAATCTCCCGCTGGCTGCTGGGAGGCCTGTAGTAAACCCCCAACATTGTGACTGCACCCTTCTTATTCCTGATCTCTACCCATATAGCCTCACTGCCCTCTGAGGTGTCCTCTTGCAGTACAGCTGTGATATTCTCCCGAACCAGTAGCGCAAATCCGCCTCCCCTTTTACATCCCCCTCTATCCCGCCTGAAACATCTAAATCCTGGAACGTTTAGCTGCCAATCCTGCCCTTCCCTCAACCAGGTCTCTGTAATGGCAAAAACATCATAGTTCCAAGTACTAATCCAAGCTCTAAGTTCATCTGCCTTACCCGTAATACTTTTTGCATTAAAACATATGCACTTCAGGCCACCAGACCCGTTGTGTTCAGCAACTTCTCCCTGTCTGCTCTGCCTCAGAGCCACACTGTCCCTATTCCCTAGTTCTCCCTCAATGCTCTCACCTTCTGACCTATTGCTCCCGTGCCCACCCCCCTGCCATACTAGTTTAAACCCTCCCATGTGACACTAGCAAACCTCGCGGCCAGGATATTTATGCCTCTCCGGTTTAGATGCAACCTGTCCTTCTTATACAGGTCACACCTGCCCCGGAAGAGCTCCCAGTGGTCCAGATAACGGAAACCCTCCCTCCTACACCAGCTGTTTAGCCACGTATTTAGCTGCTCTATCTTCCTATTTTTAGCCTCACTGGCACGTGGCACAGGGAGTAATCCCAAGATTACAACCCTCGAGGTCCTGTCTTTTAACTTTCTGCCTAGCTCCCTGAACTCCTGCTGCAGGACCTCATGCCCCTTCCTGCCTATGTCGTTAGTACCAATATGTACAACGACCTCTGCCTGTTTGCCCTCCCCCTTCATGATGCCCTCTACCCGTTCGGAGACATCCTGGACCCTGGCACCAGGGAGGCAACATACCATCCTGGAGTCTCTTTCACGTCCACAGAAGCGCCTATCTGTGCCCCTGACTATAGAGTCCCCTATTACTATTACTCTTCTGCGCTTTGACCCTCCCTTCTGAACATCAGAGCCAGCCGTGGTGCCACTGCTCTGGCTACTGCTGTTTTCCCCTGATAGGCTATTCCCCCCGACAGTATCCAAAGGGGTATATCTGTTCGAGAGGGGGACAACCACAGGGGATTCCTGCACTGACTGCCTGCCCTTTCTGGTGGTCACCCATTTCTCTGCCTGCACCTTGGGTGTGACCACATTTACATAACTGCGATCTATGACGCTTTCCGCCACCTGCATGCTCCTAAGTTCATCCAATTGCTGCTCCAACCGAACCATGCGGTCTGTGAGGAGCTCCAGTTGGGTGCACTTTCTGCAGATGAAGCCATCCGGGACGCTGGAAGCCTCCCGGACCTGCCACATCTCACAGTCAGAGCACAGCACCCCTCTAACTGACATTGCGTCAATTAATTAAAATTAAAAAAATTTCTTTTTTTGAATATTTTTTTTTAAATTTCAAAGTTACTGTTAACTATCTGTTTCCTAGCACTAGATTTCTAATAGAAATGCGAAAGCTAAATATAGTACTCTCCGATCTCTGGCTTAGATATCCCTCTAAATTATAATTAAGTAATTATGTTTAATTAGTTACCAATGCTCAATTTTTTTAAATTTAGTGTAGAATCCCAACCAGCCACTCAGGCCACAGCTTTTCTGTGATGTCACTTCAGTTTCCCCCCGACACACACACAATTTGAAAAAGGTACAACAGTAAAAATGAGTAAAAATCACTTACTTACCTTCTTAGTGTTAATAATAAAATATGGTACTTACCTCACACCAATGGGTTTTATTATTAGGTTAGAGGAGGAGGGCGGGTGGGAGACACTACACGTGTAGTGTCTCGGGTTTCCTCTCCACCAGAATTTATTGGTGAGGGTCTTCCCAGAAGTCCGCGGGTCAAACTTCCTGTTCCCGCCTTAAATACTAAAATATATATTTAAAAAAACAGAAAAGAGGGACCGAAAACGGGACCAGGTAAGTGTTTTTAAAGGACAGACTTACCTCCCAGCAATCACTTCCGCACTGCCCCCGCTGAAATTGACTCACCAGCTCTTCTCCCGCCGAAATCGACTGGCCTGCCCCTGCAAAGACACGTGTTTTTAAAGGACAGACTTACCTCCCAGCAATCACTTCCGCACTGCCCCCGCTGAAATTGACTCACCAGCTCTTCTCCTGCCGAAATCGACTGTATAATTTAAATCATTTACATGTACCATGTACCATGTACATGTCATTTTACTATTTAAATAGACCTGCTTGTAACAGGCATTTCATTTTATTTTTTATTTTATTAGTTACATAAACCAGAATAATTTGTACTCTATTACTGGTTTCGCACAAATTGTTTGCATTCATGTTTAGAGACTGGATCAGAATTTCAGTTTTGTTGTCTGAATGCTTTGGAACAGAATTGCTTTTTCTAAAATTCAGTATTTTGATGAACAGACAGTACAAATACTTAACAGCATTTTGTCTATTGATTCTTTCATTAATGTTTAAAATTATATTTGTCAAAATTTGCAAGTCTGACAACTTATTTAACATCACATGTCCCAAGGTGCTTCACAGGAGCATCAGAAAATTAAATATACCAAGTCACAATATATAGGTCAGATAACCAAACACTTGTCAGAGAGTCCAAAGGAGTGTTTTAAGGGAGTAATGTGAGGCAGAGCAGGGGAGGGAGGCGATTAACTTTGAAAGACATTGATTCTGTGCTAATTGTTTTGCCCATGATTCTATAATATTGAAGAATAGATTGGAAAATGAAATAACTATATTTGCGGAATTTCTTTTTTTATAAATACAGCATTGAAATTTGGGATGTAATTCTATTATTTTCCTTTTTAAAAACTTGTGATATGCAAAATACATTTGAGTTTTCAAAAGCTGCAAAACAATTCAGTAGTAGCCTTCCTTCATTGGGCAGCACAGTGGCATTGTGGATAGCACAATTGCTTCACAGCTCCAGGGTCCCAGGTTCGATTCCGGCTTGGGTCTCTGACTGTGCGGAGTCTGCACATCCTCCCCGTGTGTGCGTGGGTTTCCTTCGGGTGCTCCGGTTTCCTCCCACAAGTCCAAGGATGTGCAGGGTAGGTGGATTGGCCATGCTAAATTGCCCTTAGTGTCCAAAATTGCCCTTAGTGTTGGGTGGGGTTACTGGGTTGTGGGGATAGGGTGGAGGTGTTGACCTTGGTTGGGGTGCTCTTTCCAAGAGCCGGTGCAGACTCGATGGGCCGAATGGCCTCCTTCTGCACTGTAAATTCTATGAAATTTCCCACCGAGGTGTGTGTACCTGTGCTGGTGGAGGGTGGGGATGACAGCTGTGCCGCGACTATAACGGTTGCATCTTCAGAGCTCTTCTCCGAGGTGTTCTCCTCGGAGTCAGGAGAGAGAGCAGCCTGGGATGGGCCGGCGCCGTTCGATGGAGGACCTGCGGGAGAATGGACATGTGGTCAGTGGGAGGAATGGGTCAGTTAGTAAGGCAATCACTACTCACGTTTGGCAGGTCGTCCGAGTGGAGTCCAGTGGTTCCTCAACTCTGCGGCGTCCGCCAGCATCCACATGGCTGACCGATCTGTCCTCGGCCACCCCAGTCACCTACAGGGCTGCTCGACGGAGTTGAGGGTTCTTGGGTGGGATTCTCTGCTCACCGGCGGCGCGGGCCGTACCGGCGTCGAGGAGTGGTGTGAACCACTCCGACGTCGGGCCTCCGCTGGCCAGTGCATGTTGGCGCATGCGCGGGAGCGCCAGTGTGTTCTGGCGCATGCGCCGAACCGCTGCCGTGATCCCAACGCATGCGCAGGGGGTTTTTTCTCCGCGCCGGTCATCGCAGAGGTTCACAGCGGCCGGCGCAGAGTGCCCCACGGCACAGGCCCGCTCGGGGATTGGTGGGCCCCGATCGCGGGCCAGGCCACCGTGGGGGCCCCCCCCAGGGCCAGATCCACCCATGCCCCTCCGAGGACTCCGCAGGCGCCCGCAGAGCCAGGACCCACCGGTAAGTACCGGTTGTGATTTCCGCCAGCAGGACTGGCCAAAAACGGGCGGCCGCTCGGCCTATTGCGGGCCGGAGAATCAGCGGGAGGTCCGCTGTTACCGGCCGCCAACCAGCACGGCACAATTCCTGCCCCCGCCAAATCCCTGGCACCGGAGAATTCGGCAGCCGGCGCAGGGCGGGGGGGTCGGATTCACGCCACCTCCCCCCCCGGCGATTCTCCGATCCGACGGGGGGAGGGCGGAGAATCACCCCCCTTATGTCTAGCACCCCTCCACCAGTCTGGGCCCTCTCCCAACAATTATGGGAGAGTTTTTCCTGAGGAGAAACAGGGTGGTCATCATTCTCCACATGCGTGGTTCATAGTGGTGGGAGAGGGGGTGTTAAGGAGTGGTTGGGAGGAGTTGAAGGGGAGTGGGATGGAGGTTGGGCTGGCGGTCGCATGGGGAGTTGGGGAGCGCATGCTCCCTTGGGGGCAGGCGGTGGTGGGGAGCATTGGTGTCTACTCACTCATGCTGCCCGGTGTAGGTCCGGCACTGGAGGCCAGTCCCCTTGGTCACACTCCCCAAGCTGACAGCTGCCACACCTCATCCCAGGCAGCACTAGCTGCCTTGTGGCTGACACTTCGCGACCCTCGGGGGAACAGGAAATCCCACCTGGCCTCCACGGCGTCCAGCAGCCTCCCAGGCCAGCACCCCGAATCCTTGGCACCATTATTGCAAGCTGGCTGGTGTTGGCTGAGCAAGTGCAGCTTAAGTGCTGCTCGACCTTGTTAGCGGGGGGCCTGGCAAGCGCGGTCCTGACGAATCAGCTGACGAGCCTTCATTTATGATGAGAAGCACGCGAGGCCTCGTTAAGTGGACCAATTAATGTTGAATTGCGTTGTCAGCCTCGCTGGGCCGAGCACCGGGAAGCTTGCAGCAATTCCCGCTTGCTACCACACTTGGAAATTGTTCCAGAGGATTACAACTAAGAAACTTTGGGGGAGAATTGTGACTTGTCTCCAGTGTTGTGGAAATGTTGCTGGTAAGTGAATGTAAGTGAATCAAGAATAATGCCAAGGTATTTTTGTGTTTTGTCCCAAGTGAGCAGCTGGCTACAGAACCGGGCATTAGGTTTCTTCCTTGGGGATTATTATATATGAACTAATTTGTTTAGGCCTCAGAGAGACAGACAATTGAACTATTTTTGAACACTTGCATTGTGCATCATAATTGGAATCAGGCATCTTCTTATTTGATGCAGCCCAAAGGTCTTTGCAGCCTCTATAGCTTCTTTTGCAAGGTTATCATTGATTGAATATTGAGGAAGCTGATCCGTCAGATTGTCGTGGACAGCTGATATATTATTAGAAGATTCTGGAAATGCTCATCAATTCAGGATTTGATTTTTGTCTAAGAGTGGTTTCATTGCTGCCAATAGCAGGGGCAGACCACTAGGCTATGCTATTTTAGAATTTGTTTTGTCATTATGGTGAGCGGAGAACTGCAAATCATCTCTGCCTTTTGCCCCACAGTCCACAATGAGTCACACACGATCTTCATTTGGCCTGCTCTTCTTTACAAATGTCTCCGTAAGCTTGCTGCTATTTAATTACTGTTTTGTGCTTTATCCATGCTAAATGTAGGCAATATTTTTCATCAAGTAACCTTTCTAAGCCATCATTATTTTCATCAAACCAGTCCTGATAATTTTGTTATCAGTGCGTCAACTCCATCTAAATTCACCACACACTCCCTCCTCTGAGTTCACTGCTCACTAATCATCCCTTCATCACTCCCTCCATTTAAACTGTCACATGTTCAAGGCCAACCCTTTGGCCTCAGCATCTCACATGTCCTCACTACTCCCATCATACCAATCACAGATAAGGCTATCACTGATCACTTCCTTGGATCGTTCTCCATCCACATTCTTCCTAACCCCCTCAATCCTATTTCTTTTCATGTCCCCTTCTTCAAAAGAGAAGCCAGCTGGAACTGCTGCTGGTGTTGCCCTAGTGCTGGCAGTGGTGTGGCCTCTGCCCTTGCCCTTCATCAGAGGTAGAATATGCAAATACATAAGCTGCTCGCAACAGGGAAGTGCGCCCAAAAGTGAGCAAAGTGCTAGACAGGAAGAGTGCCTTCCAAGAAGTTAGCAATCACCTGTCATGCAGTGAAAGCACACTCTAAGAATAGAAGTGCTTTGAGCATCTCCCTTTCACCTGGCCATGGCTAGAGTTCTTCAGTTTCACTAATCAAAGCCTTCCCAGCCTGTCAATTTCATTAAAGAAACTCTTCCCACTGTGCACTCACCTCAATGACCCTGACAAGTTGCTGACTGCTCAGGGAGTTGGTCACTGGCTGTTGAAACCAGAATCCTTGGTTATGTTGTGGGAAAAATCAACCACTTCAGGAGTCAGACTTGCTGTGTTCAAATCAGTGCAGTTTTATTGTTACACTAAGCTTCGGGAGAAAGCGTACGTACCCCGGGGTACGGTAGCCAGCCTTTCTCGTGGTTTGAATGGCAGTCATTTATTTTATACTTTGGGTTCACAATGGGCCCAGATACAAAACAATTATCACCTTGTTATCTTTAAACATTTTATAGATTGTACATCGCTATTTGTAAGCGTTTTGCCATTTACACATGGTTATAGTTAAAGAGGTTTTACAGGTTACAGGTAGCAGCAGGAAAGCAGTACCGATTGTCCCTTTGTTTTAGGAAATGGCCCAAGACATTCGTATTAGCATATCATTGTGTACACCTTGGCTGAAGTCAGCTTTATTCAAGTGGTGTCCCGCATTTATGTATTTCTTAATCTTCCTGTCTGGCTCCCTTTGTCCTGGATCTGTTCCTATCTGTCCTACTGGCACCCCGCTGGGCTCCAGGCATCAGTTATGTCTGCTTTATTCTCTGTGTCTCCATCTTATGTGTCAGGCAGCCATCTTCTGTGCCAAGAGCCCTTCTGAACCATTTCCCACTTCAATCCCTCCTTTTGGTCTGGGCTGTTGTCGCCCCAACAGCCCCGTAGACCAACATCACGGTACCTCTCATAGGTACAGGTCCGCAACTTCCCGTCTTTCTCCGCATCTCCTGGAGTCTTCAGGGAATACCTTGGTTTCGTTAAGGGTGACACTTGCTCCTGACACAACCTTTGTTATGGTACTAAAGCAGATTTTTAGACACCCAAAGCTAAGGCAGCACACCAGTGTGACCGATATGAACATGACCAGTCCGTGTATTAAATAGGGTCCCCAGGTATTGGTTGAGCTTACGTGAGTCCCATTGCACTGCCCACACATGAGCTGGCTTCCTGCGGTTATGTTCATGCATTTTAGTTCATTGCAGGTGCAAGTAAACTGTCCTTTATTAACCCGACAATGCTGGCGGATGCACTGCGTCCGTGTGCAGGAATTATTTGTGGGGACCAGGGCATAGGCACATCCCCATCCCTGCCCTGTGAAACAAAGCGGATAGCTTGCTGTATCTTGACCAGCTTTCCCTCCCTCCTTTTGGAGCTCCCCGCCCCAGAGACAGTGGGATTTACAAGTTTCACACATCGCCCCTGTATCCCCTTTTTATACTTTCCGATTTCTCCCTTACAGGGTGCACCTGATGTCTCAACTGTATATAAATTGCTCGGGATCCACCCAGGGGTGGCTACAAATAGGGCTTCTACCGACTGTGCTAATGGGTAGCATACAGTTCGATTCCCGTGTAAGTTTATGTGGGTTTTGTAAAATAGATTATCCTCTAGCCCAGTCAAATTTACAGTCGCGACAACGCAAAGTATCATAATCACATCCGTGGTTACACACATTTTTACAACGACCAAGTATCAATTCTAACACTATAGTTTATAATCTGTCTGTGTGCTTGGTTGCAGAACTGTTCTACACTTTCCGAGTACACTGGTCCTTCGCTCGCGGTCTCCTCCTGTGTTTGGGGGAAAGCAATCGGATTAGTTCATTCATGTTCAGGTTTATACAATTTTAGCTGGCTCCAGTGTTTCCATGTTCCCGTCCCTCTTATGTCAATACAGGCACAGGTGTCTCCACTAATTATCACTTCATATGGCCCATTCCATTTTGGGGCAAAGCCTGGCTTAACAGGTCGTGTTTTTATTAGGACGTGACTCCCCGCTGCTGAGACATCAGGGAATATTTCAAGCTCCCTTTGTGTGTCTTTTTGTTCCTGATTGGCTTTTACGAATTTGCGCATCCCTTTTAGCTGGGTGCTCAGTTCCAAAACATATCTCCTGATTCTGTCTTTTAGCGGACCTACATCGGTCCCAACTGTTATGATGCTTTCTGGTAATTGCATCGCCCGTCCTGTCATTAGCTCATAAGGGGTTAATCCGGTTGTCCGGTTTGTGGTAGCTCTTAGCCTCATTAGTATAGTGGGCAATACCTCTGTCCACATTTTTCCCGATGTTTGCATGGCTTTAGCTAATGTATTCTTAAGTGTTCTATTCATACGTTCCACTATCCCAGAACTCTGTGGATGATAGGGGATATGGAATTTTTGTTTTATCCCCATCAGCTTACATACTGTTTTCATCACTTTCCCAGTGAAGTGTGTCCCCTGGTCCGAATCAATTTGGAGGGGCACTCCCCATCTAGGGATTACTTACTCTGCCAATATTCTGGCTACCGTGGTAGCAGTACAATTTCTGGTAGGGAATGCTTCTACCCACCGGGTGAATTGGTCTATGATGACCAGACAATACGTTTTTCCATGGGATTGTGGTAGTGACCCTGTGAAATCCATTTGCAGGTGTTCCCAGGGTCCCTTGGGTCTGGGTTGGTGTCCCATTTTAATTTTTATGGGTTTACCAGAGTTGTGTTGTGCACATATCGCGCATCGGTGGCTGTGTCGGGCTACGTCTCTTCCCATCCCTTTCCACCACCATTCTCTTCCTAAGCTGGTTATCATGGCCTCTCTACCCACATGCGAGAGCCCATGGTGTAATTCCAATAGGGTGTTCTGTATGCATTCCGGTGCTATCACCTTATCCTCTCGTCTCCAAACATTATCAGCCCCTTTGGCTGCACCCTGCGCTTCCCAGCTCTCTCTCTCCTCACTCGGGGTGTTCTCCTGTAATTCCCTAATATCTATATCTTCTTCTACTGGTTCTGTAGCTGCTATTGGTAGCTCGCTAATTGTTTTTTGTTCTAGAGTCAGTTGTGCTGCTGCATCAGCTGCTTGGTTTCCTTTGAAATTCAACCAATCCAGGTTGTCTCTTCCTGGCTCCTTCTGGTGCGCTTTAATTTTGATTACTGCGGCTTCTCGGGGTTTCTCACTGGCTTTTAATAGCGCCTTAATTCTTTGCTGATGTTTGATAGGAGTTCCGTCAGTGGTTATGAACCCTCTCCTTCCCCATGTTGTCATGTAATCATGTATAATTCCAAATGCATATCGGCTATCCGTGTATATGTTCACGGTTTTTCCCTCAGATATCTCTAGTGCCTGTGTGAGAGCGCCACTAGTTCAACTACTTGGGCGGATTGACCTCCATCAATCCTTCCTGACCTTATGGTTTCCAAGTGATTTGTAAGTTTCCCGATTTTAGTTTTCCGACCGTCCTGTCTTGGCCAAATCAATTCTCCCTTTCCACAATCTATTAACACTTTATATTCCTTCATTAAATCATTTCCCATTATTGTACCCTCGTTATTTTGACAAACATAGAATCTCATGGGTATATACAGATTATTTATTTCTACTAACGTGGTTTCGCTCAGGTAGGCGGGTGTTTTGTTCCCTCCTATCCCGGTTAGGTGAATCATTTTGTTTGTATGGGGTAAGGGTAGGTTGGTAATAGATATGGACGCTCCTGTGTCCACTAGCATCTCACATTGTCTGCCCCCTACTAGTGCAGACACATAAATTCTTCCCTCCTTTTTACCCTTGTGAGTGGGGGCTGCAGACAGTCAGCCCCGTTGACCTCGGAGGTTCCGTGATCCCTCCGGTTCTGTGGTGGTCCTGGATCGGGTTGGGGGTCTCCCATGCTTCTCCCAACACACTGCCTCTGAGTGTCCATACTTATTACAGTGGCTGCAATGCTTCCCACTGTCTCCTGGTCTGTCTCCTTTCTGTGGGGCCCCACAATCCCTCGCATAGTGCCCTTGCTGGCCACAATTGTGGCAGGTCAGTTTCGGCTTGGCCCAGTTCCCGTTACTGGGGGTTGCTACTCTTTCTGGTCTTGCGCTGACCTGGGATGTCTCCTCTACCTGTACACCACTAGCCCACTCTACCAACTCGTCGTAATCCTGGGACATAATCACTCCCATTTTTAGGATAGCCTGGTGGGCACTAGAGAGTCCATCTTTAAAAGCTTGGATAAACGTCCGATCCCCACGGCATGGGTTCCCTTGCCCTGAGCACTCTTGGTACACGTGGAACAATCGTTCCCCGTATTCAGAAGCTCCTTCCCCTTTCTGCTGTCTTGTGGTAGTGATCTTGCTCCAGTTAGTGGGAGCGTTCCCTAACACTCTCTGGATTTCTGTTTTAAATTGGGCGAAGGGGTCCTGCTGTGCATCTATCTCTGCTGTTAAAGCGACGGCATGTGTCCACCGTCCCCCGTTATAATCCTGGGCTGCAGGAGTGGCGGGTCCGCCAGCTACCTGCCTCCACTTATCTGCTGGACAGGCTGCCCTGACCAGCTGGTGTACGTCTCTTAGGTGTAACTGGTGTCCTACCCAGATTCTTCCCAGAATTTGGTGTTTGCGCTTCTAGGTTGTAATTTGCCCAGGGAAGCCATTATCTGCTGTCTCTCACCTGGGGTAAAGGTTTATAATTCGCTTTTGGCTGCACATCTGTTCCCCCTCGGGTTACTGGTGCTAAATTGTATTCTAACGCACCCCACCCTGCCGGAGGGGTGGTTGACCCCTGCTGTGTGGGCTCGTAAGGGGGTAGGGGATCAGTTTCCCCTCTCCCTTGTTGTTCTCTCAACACGTGGTTGTGTTTCTCCAGTTCCCTTACTCTAGATTCTAATTCCCTGATCTTCTCTTTGTCTTCCTTCCACTTTTCAGTAGAGGTCCTACTTGTCCAATTAGTCCTGCTAACTGATGTACTAACATTATCCCTATCTTTTTAGTCTTGTTTCTCTTCTCTTTGTCTATCCAACCCCTCTGTTGTCCTAAGGTTTGGGAAGTGTCCCTACCGTCCTTCTTCATCTTTTTTTATCAACGCTTGTCTGTCTGTCATATATGTCTCGATAAGAGAACCTGCAGATCCCCTTTTTATATCATTGCCTGCCATCTCGCAGACTTCAATACCCCCGGTTACTATGAGTAAAGTGTGCTCTCTACTGGAGGGATTTCACTACCCCCCAGCCACTATTACTACCCTAGCACCGTCTGTACGGCGCAGCTGCCTCCTAGCAAACTGTGCTCTCTACTGAAGGGACTTCACTACCCGCACCCCCCCCCCAGCCACTATTACTATTCCAGCGCCGCGCTATCGCTACCGTCTCTCAGGGTTTGACTTATACTCACGGTGTCCACTATTACCACCTCGGCAACGTGCTTCTCCACTGGAGTTCGGCTCAAGGTCAGAGTTGATCAGCTCCTTTTCCGCACTGCTAATAAGACATTGGACAGCCCAGTACCCAACTTATGCTCTACTTTCATACAAGAACTCTGCGTTTGTTCGCCACTACAGAGTTCGGGGTTAGCCGATTTCTGCCACTTGTGCTTCACAATCCTGAGTGCCTTTGGTGCCTCAATACCCACTTCAAATCCTGACCTTCGTGTGGGAGATTCCTCCTCTTGGCAGCCAGTCTAAGGCTGGGCCTATGGGGCAGCACTACCTTGTCCGTTTGTTGATCAGCACAAGCCACAAATCCTTAATACTATCAGCAGTTAGTACCAAACCTGATCTATTATCATGTCACTATACAGTCAAGACTTATATCACTATGCTTATCACTATAGGTACCTTATTTTAAACTGCATCTTTTGACCTGTCTGACTCCTGCAGATTCGAAATGATCTTTACCCTGGCTTTCCGATCGAGGCCTTCGATCTGAACTCACCAGAAGTAAGACCCTGCCAAACTACGACAATATCTTGTGGGAAAAATCAACCACTTCAGGAGTTAGACTTGCCGTGTTCAAATCAGTGCAGTTTTATTGTTACACGAAGCTTCGGAAGAAAGCGTACGTACCCCGCGGTACGGTGGCCAACCTTTCTCGTAGTTTGAATGGCAGTCATTCATTTTATACTTTGGGTTCACAATGGGCCCAGATACAAAACAATTATCACCTTGTTATCTTTAAACATTTTATAGATTGTACATCGCTATTTGTAAGCGTTTTGCCATTTACACATGGTTATAGTTAAAGAGGTTTTACAGGTTACAGGTAGCAACAGGAAAGCAGTATCGATTGTCCCTTTGTTTTCGGAAATGGCCCAAGACATTCGTATTAGCATATCATTGTGTACACCTTGGCTGAAGTCAGCTTTATTCAAGTGGTGTCCCGCATTTATGTATTTCTTAATCTTCCTGTCTGGCTCCCTTTGTCCTGGATCTGTCCCACTGGCACCCCGCTGGGCTCCAGGCATCAGTTATGTCTGCTTTATTCTCTGTGTCTCCATCTTGTGTGTCAGGCAGCCATCTTCTGTTGCAAGGGCCCTTCTGAACCATTTCCCACTTCAGTTAAAACACAGTACTGAATTATCTATTGAATTACCTATTTTTTATTTTTCAAATTCAGGGGCAATTTAGCATGGCCAATCCACCTACCCCAGCACATCTTTGGGTTGTGGGGGTGAGACCCACGCAGCCATGGGAAGAATGTGAAAACTCCACACGGACAGTGACCCGTGGCCAGGATCGAACTCAGTCCTCAGCATCGTGAGGAAGAGTGCTAACTACAGTGCCACCATGCCGCCCTCTTACATGACTTTCCAAGGGGGTTACCACTCACCTTCCAACCCATTGGGGTAAAACCAGGATGTGGGTGGGATGTTATTGGAATCTCAACCTCACATCACGTTTAGGGGATTGCCTCATCGGCACCTAAACCCATCTCCCCTTACCTGTAAGGATTTTCCCCATTATATCTGCAGCTATGGGCACTACTGCCATACAGTCTTCAATTTTTAGATTTACATGAAAGCTCTGAAAAAGTAAAATGCAAGATAAATATGTGCCATCCTGCACCCATCAATTTTACTGTTGAAACCACAGCCTATTTGAAGTGAAGGCATAACCATTGATGTCATGTGTGCCACATGGTATGATGAAGCTTTTGCTTTGGAGGGCACTGGAGAAAAATACAACTTAAAGATAAACTACTTCACATGAGAATAGTTCATTTGTTTGACAGACTGTCACCTAACAGAGTTAATTTGGATTCCAGGAATGCATACGATGGAGAAAGTGATTTATTTTTAGTTCGGCATGGAAGGTTTTGAGGATGAGTCTATGTGACAGTGTAAGTAATATGAGATGGGCAGTACATATTCATTCCTGCGCAATTATAGATCTGAAAGTCTTCAATAAAGCTTGCAGACAGGTTCTGAACTGGACTGTGTTTCAAGATATATTTGTGGCAAGTTTCTGTTTACTTAAAATGTGGAGAAAGAGTGAATACTTCATTTTGAGAAGACAAATAGGATTTTGAAAAAGTCCAGGCCAGTAAGTTAAAGTCCAGTAAGATGTGGGAGTTCAATTCCAGCTTTGCCAACATTTTAGATGACTAATTTATTATTAATTAAATTAATAATTCATTGTATTAATGTGCAAGATTCACTATGATTTCTCCAAGGAAAGAGAACTTAAGTTTTTCTCCCTCTCCATTCTTTCTCTGAAAATTCAACCTATTAAAATAATAATTCTTTTTAAAATCAATAAATTCTCAACATAGTGAGTTGGCAATTCGGCCATTAATATCACTCTAATGTTGATATCGTAAATCATACAGAATTTACTTTGTATCATATTATGGAGCTCTCCTCTGCAGATATCTGTTTGAGGTGGAGAATAGATTATATCCCTGGGATTTGGTTTTACCCCAATAACAGCGATATAAAATGTTTTTTTGCAGGTGTGTATCTTCTATTTTGCTGATGTCACATAAACCAGTAATTATTTTTACACTCCCAGTTGGTGTTACTATTGGACGGGAAGGTCCCCAGAATCGAACCCTGGCTCAAAGGATGGTGGACGGGACTCTTCGGCGGCCGATGCTGAAATCGCGAAATGCAATCGGGCGGAGAAACGGTTCCGATGCCGAAATCATGGCTGGCGCCAATTTCAGGCCAAATCGCAATTCTCCATCGCCTCGACAGTGGCGTCAATGCATTCCAGATCGCACATACAGTAGACACTGTTTGCATATCATTAGTGGCCCGACCCGGTATTATCCGGGGCCTCCGCGCATCTCCGCTTCCGTTTGGCCGAGATCCCGATGGCGACTTTCATTTGTGCTTTTAAAAAATGTGAAACCGGGTCATGGTTGCTGAGGGAGAGAGAGGGGATACGGAAAGTGTCCAACATTGCCATAGTTTGCTAACAGTTGTGACGATGGCCGGGTGCTTCTGCCAATGCTGGGGGGAGTAGTGGGAACGGCCAGGAGATGAGCTGTGGGGTCAGGGTGGAGCACCATTGCCGCAGCCTGCAAGGCAGCCAAGCAGCTGCGTACGCCGCTGACTGCCCATGGTGAACTTAGTGCCATGGGTTGTATGGGTGCCCCACCCCAGTGGGTGCCCTCTGGTCCCAGCCGACCCATCAGCGGGATGGGTGCGCTCCAGCGCGACCAGTGCCACCTTGATATCTGGGATGAGTGTGTGTGGGGAGTGTAATGTATATATGCGGCTGCAGCTTGTCAGCTTCCCAAGTGTCAATCATGGACCCGGCGAATCCTGCACCATTTTTCATTGAAATCGATTGTGTTCCACCTGTGCTAGCCCCTCCACAGTCACTGAATCGGTCCAGTTCAACGCCAGTTTTGTGTTGTGAAAGTCAATGAATCCTGCCCTGGCATCAACACTTAGTCTCAGGAATGGAAAATCCATCCCGATAACTTTACTTTTTCTTTAGAAAATGTGGAGGAACAGTCACAGGATTGCTGATCAGTTTTTAACAATAAAAACATTTATTAAACATGAAAACCTTGATTATAATACAATACTCCTTTGCTCCCCCGTATCTACACAAATATACACAGATTTTAAGGATAACACCTCACTCTGAAAGCAAATGGCAGATGCCACTCAATCGATCTTCCATGGAATTCTCCTCAAATTTCCCCCAGATGATTGTCACATGAGTGTTTCCAAACTCCATTCTCAACTTCTTTGAAACATGGCATTTCATCAACTGTTTTCATTGAGAATCCAGCTCCAGCTTTTCCAACTGACCTTTCAAACAAAGCTTCCATTCCAGTGTTTAAACAAGGAATCCAGCTCCAGGTTTTCTACCTCTCCTTTCAGGCTTCCCTTGTCTTAAATGTGTTTACACAACCTCAGAGATCCAGCCACCGATTTCCACAATTATTTAAAATAATGTCTCACAAACTGTAGTGAAATATCACAAAATTTAGAACTACTTCAGATAACTTTCTGGAAGGAGGAAGGAGCAGCGCTCCGAAAGCTAGTGACATCGAAACAAACCTGTTGGACTTTAACCTGGTGTTGTAAGACTTCTTGCTGTGCTCACCCCAGTCCAACGCCGGCATCTCCTCATCATACTTCAGATAACGTTCTGGCTTTTCATGATCCAATACCTTTTCAGCTCTCTGTGACCTTACTGAACAGTATCATGTTCTAGTCCCTGTGTCCTCTGTTTGTTTCACTTCAGACTTCTTGGAAAATCCTCTTCATTCCTCTTGTTACTTCAATTAGCTGTCCTTTCGATTTCTGTACTTGTTTTCTTAACCATTATTCCATCGTATGGCTTTTCATGTGGCAAAGTTGAAAGACATGTTCCTTCTCGAGCTTCCTATAACCAACTGTTATGAATTCAGTTAAAACAATCTTTGGTTATTTTATTAAAAGTTAATTGATCAGCTGGACTCTCTGTTGTTGGGGATGTTTGGGATTCCTTTGAGAGAGGTGTCTTTCCACAGTTGCTAGGGTAGGCATCAATTTTTCTGCTCCCGAGGAAGGACAAAGACCACCACAGGCAGCGATTCATATTGTTCGATCTCCCTGTAAAAATGTGGACGCGACGCTTATAGCTTAAGATATTGGCATTAAGACCGGAGCCTTGTCTCCCGGAGGTGATGGGGAAAGAGCAAACGGGATTTGTAAAGGGGCAGAGGTTGACAGCAAATATGAGATGGTTGTTGAACGTGATTCTTACTCCTGGGAGGGTCTAGTTCTGGAGACAATTGTTTCGCTGGACGCAGAGAAGGCATTCAACTGGTGACGCCTGTTCTTGAAACTAGAGAAATTTGGGTTTGGACCGGGTTTCATAGTATGGGTGTGACTGTCGAATGCGGCCCCATTTGCCAGTGTTTGCACTAACAAAATGACTTCTAAGCCCTTTTGTCTATATGGGGGTACTCGGCAGGGATGTCCAATGTTCCACATATGGACGATAAGGGAATAGTGTAGATGGGCTTTAGAGTGGTTTCACAGGTCGGCGCAACATCGAGGGCTGAAGGGCCTGTACTGCGCTGTAATGTTCTATGTTCTATGTTCCATTTGTTATTTGCGTTGGCAATAGAATCACGAGCCATGGCGCTAAGAGCTTTGAAAGCTTGGGAAGGAATAGTTAGAGGAGGGGTGGAGTGTAGGCTATTGTATGTTAGGGATCCTGAGATGTCAGTGGGAAACATTATGGGGACCTTGCAGCGTTTTGGGCCTTTTCTGGCTATAAGCTAAATATAGGAAACTGAATACTTTGTGGTTGGGGCACCAGAGTGGAGAGGGGGTTTAGGGGGTTACCATTCTGTCATGATATTCAAACACACACATCATGATAGACACACCAACAGACAAATCAGAACACACAACACCACAACCAATCACAGAAAGATATAAAAGCACAAACACGACACCTGGTGGTCAGTATTAGCTGGAGACGAGGACCAGGACAGACCTGCTACACGACACACTCAGGGAGACAGCACGTGCAGAGTATCCAGAACGAACTGTATATAAGAGTTAAAATAAAATAGAGTTGTACCACATACAACTGTGTTGGCTCATCTGTGCACCAGAGAACCCAACACCACATGGTACAGGAGTGGATCGATACCTGCCGGCATACCTCAGTGTACAGAGACAACCAGCAGTGCCCAGGCAAAATGATAGAGCTCCCGGTTCCACAGCCTCTCCAGTGCCACGGCGATCTCCGCGAAAACTGGCGGCGATTCCAGCAAGTGTTCGAATTGTTCCTGGTGGCAGCTGAACTCCAAGACCTGGATGATAGCGAAAAAATTGAATTTCTCCTCACCATCGCCGGTGCAAGGGCAAGAGAAATATTCACAAGGTTCATGTTCTTCAGGAGGCAGCAAAGGTACGATTACCAGGCAGTCCTGGACAAATTCTCCAAGTACTGTGAAGAAAACGCAATTCAATCGGCAAGTAAAGGTAAGAAAAGCGGCAGTACTCACCTCGTGGCCGGGATCCCGGAGCCCGAATTCCCAGAGGCCGAAATCCCGGGCCTGAGAGAGGGCTGGGTCGAGGTCGGCGGCCATCTTGCTAAAGGTATCACGCTAGCACAGTTGCGCGAGCAGTGCGCAGAACCGGAAGTTTCGTTTGCGCATGCGCAGTCAAGAAAACGGCCATCGGTAAAGGAACAGCGATCTGAGCATGCGCAGTCGCTTCCTACGTGCTACATACCGAGCGTCAGGATGTCAGAGGCCCCAGCCCGCACCAATTTAAAGGGGAAACGTCCCAAATCCAATTTAAAAGGGAAACGTCCCAAATCAAAAAAACAAAAATCTGTTAAAGCTGTAAAACAACCTTCCCTCACCTGGAATGACAGCACAGTGCCGCAAATTGACCCAGGAGATGAATTTGACCTCCGAAGAACCCTCTGACAAGCAGGTACCTACGCACAAGCCGATGATTCCGACCTTGAATACTTCAATGACGATCTTTACAGTGTTTCCGGACCTCGCGAGCCCAATGATAGCTCCGTGGTCCTATACGACTATGACTCGGACGAACCTTCATGTTGCACATTGGCGGCCCCCACATTGAATCCGACGCAGATGCGGATTTATTTTTCGGATTTGAGGATCTTCAACCCAGCAGATATGACGTCCCAACTTATCAGTACCGGATGATGCTGCAGCCTGACATTAACAGACAGGGAGTGGTGCAAGCACACGGAGAGCGCCCTGCTGCCACACAGAGCGTGGTCCACGTCCCGCTCAACGTTCCCGACTCTATGAAAGAAGACATGCAAGACTCCAGAACGCAGTCCTCGCATGAACCAGAAGTGACTCCAGTGTCACAAGCTTCCACAGCAAGCTCGTGGACAGACTTCACAATTGCAGAAATGCAAGACTCCAGAGCGCAGTCCTTACACGGACAAGAAGTGACTCCAGTGTCACAAGCCTCCACAGCAAGCTCGTGGACAGACTCCACAATTGCAGAAATGCAAGACTCCAGAGCGCAGTCCTTGCACGAACAAGAAGTGACTCCAGTGTCACAAGCCTCCACAGAGAGCTCGTGGACAGCCTCCACAATAGAAGCAACGCAAGACTCCAGAGCGCAGTCCTTGCACGAACAAGAAGTGACTCCAGTGTCACAAGCCTCCACAGAGAGCTCGTGGACAGCCTCCACGATAGAAGCAACGCAAGACTCCAATGTGCGGTCCTTGCAGGAACAAGACCATGAGGGTCTAGCAACCTCTCCTGACCAACCAGCGGCAGACGATGCAAGTCTGCCATGCTCACGTGAACAGCAAGAAGGCTATAACAGCCTACCATGCTCCACTACACAGCAGCATGACCATGACGGTCTCTCATGCTACAATGAAGGGCACAGCGCTGAAGACTGTTCCAGCCCAACTGAAGACAAGCCACAGGAATCGCCTCTTCCAAGCCCGAAGAAAAAAGGTTTATGCGCTGACCTTCAGGATCATTATAGCCGAACAGAGATTAATAATGCTGCACGGTCACAGAAGGATGCTGAGGATTTGCTAAAGAAATTAATTGAATGTTTAACTTGCAAGGAGCAGACTGAGAATTGCCAGTGTTTTAGTACGGATCGAAAAAATGGACAAGACATTGATCCTCAGGTAATGGAAATAGCACAACCTGAATCATATCTACAGCAGGGACAAATGTCTCCCTTCAACACAACGCCGCAAAGTCCCAACTTCGGAGACCAGCAGTTAGTCAGTAATGACTCTTCAAACCTTGAGGGGAACATTAATTGCATTGAACCTATACACACTCCACTGATAAATGAGCAGAACATTGGAGCAAGAATCCTGAGGACACCGACATCGAGTAGCCAGATAACGAATTTAAAACCCGCAGCAGTTTCAAGTGAACCAAGTGTGCTTTCTACTAATGGTGAAGATGCAGATAAGGTCAACCCGATTATCCACACTAACCCCAGTGATTAAGCAGTTATGTATGGGGAGTATAATGTGGGCAATTGAGAACAGTAAAAGAGAGACTGTGACCATGCCAGTCCCAGCAAAATCAGACCCAGAGACCATGAAGGCATGTACATTAGACAAAGATACATATGAGGTACCTGAGAAGAAAAGTGAAACGGAATGTTCTTTGGAAAATAGTACAATGTCGATAGAAACATTGGATCCTATATTCGAGACCATACATATGGGAGAATTTGGGGGTAATAAACAAGGTTCTGCAATGTCTGGGGGAAGATTTAAAATTCCAAAGAAGAAAAGCCCAAATGAAGGACAACGGCAAGACAATGATAGTCCACCGACATGGTGTGCACCACCAGATGAAAACTCTGACAATTTACCCAACCCTAGTGAACAGCAAGCTGCTAATGAGGATCTATCCACGGGATGTGAGACGAGTGACGACAGCATCCCACTTCCCATGCAAAAGGTGCAAGGTGACAGACCTCGCCTAGTGCGTACCGAGGCACTCGACAATCACGGTGGGACCACTGACGACTGCGGTGGCGGCGCACCGCTTCCACCCTCGATGGCTCGAGCCTCTCCACTGGTCGGTGCATTCCTGCATGTTCCGACTCCAGAAGTGCAGCTTCAGGGAATCTCAGCTGCCTCCAGTGAACCTGTTGGGACTCCGGACGGGGAGCATCGACGGAAGGCAGACCGGACTCCAGATGGGGAGCAGCCAAGCGCCGACTCTGATTCGCGCACGCCAGACCTTGCTCCGGACGGGCGGTGTCGCGGCCTCGGTGATGGCACGCTCAGGGTGACGGCGGATGCCACGGCGACAGGGAATGGATCGCGTGGCAGTCCCACTGGGTCGGCAGTGGCGACCAGCACTGGCGGACCAAGACGGACACACCAATTTGCGCCATCGCCAGACGTTGATGCAAGCAACAATTCTCTCTCCAAGGCGACATGCTTCGACGTTTCTCTGCGGTGTCGCCCTTCCGGCACAGCAGGTGGCCGGAACCAGCGTGCACGGTCTCGGCCAACTTCCACATCTGGCACAGTCATCGCCTTGCATGATATTAGTGATGGTGCTTCTTCGATGGCAACGACCCATCGGCTACAAGATGCCGTCCACCACAAACATAAAAAGAAAAAAGACTCCACCTTGTTCCTGGCATGCAGGGCGGATGGATTGGTGCGTAGGCGCAATCAGCGAGCTTTGCGCCGCCTTCCACGCTCGCAACTGAACCGTACGCACACGCCGGATCCTTCACTGGTTCCCAAGGATGACTTCGTGGAGATGCCACGGATCATGCCCCTTCCATCGCCACCAGAAACAAACCACAGCCAAGGCAACACTAACAAAGATGTTGAATGTTATATTTGCACGAATGAAAAACCAAGCATTGCACGAAGTACAACAAATGGAAAAGTAGAGACTTCAGCAGCAGCATCACCTCCAACAGTCCAAGGTGAACCAGTGTGAACCCAAATCTCCACAGTTGAACCGGCTTGAGGACCAGCCTATTCTTGAGGCGGTCACCCATTAGACTGGACTTATAACGCTGTTCATACGTTCAAAAAGTCAAACACTTCTGTATTATAACCTGTTGTTGTTTATCGTTCCAGATATCGTCTGACCGGACCACTGTTCAAGTTGTTTTTTTTCTCGCATTCATGTTTTGTTATGGTGCAACCTTGTTAGTGTGACGCACCCGACATCGCCCCATGTAAATAGTTACGTCATATACACACGCTGTACACAACACACGCACACACTCTTAGATGCACTCACGACACGATTATATTTATAACCACGTAGGCACATATCTTTGTAAAAAAAGGGGGGATGTCATGATATTCAAACACACACATCATGATAGACACACCAACAGACAAATCAGAACACACAACACCACAACCAATCACAGAAAGATATAAAAGCACAAACACGACACCTGGTGGTCAATATTAGCTGGGGACGAGGACCAGGACAGACCTGCTACACGACACACTCAGGGAGACAGCACGTGCAGAGTATCCAGAACGAACTGTATATAAGAGTTAAAATAAAATAGAGTTGTACCACATACAACTGTGTTGGCTCATCTGTGCACCAGAGAACCCAACACCACACATTCCAGTTAGCAGGATGTAATTTTCAGGATCTGGGGGTCCAGAGAGCAAGGAACTGGGCAAAAGACTGTAAAATCTGTTCGGGAAGGTCAAGGCAAACCTGTGAGGATATGTTGGTCTCCCACAATCCATGGAAGGTCAAGTACAATCGGTTAAGGTGAATATCTTGCCAAGATTTTTATTCTTATTCCAGTGCCTCCCGGTGATCTTGCCCAAGCCATTTTTCAGAGAGATTGGCCGGCTTATGACTGGGTTTATTTGGGTGAGTAAAGGCCCGACGATCAGGAGGGTGAAGCTTCAGAGGGAGGGACGAGCAGCGGGTTTGGCCTTGCCAAACTTTCAATATTATTATTAGGGGGATAATGCTGAAAAGGTGCTGAAGTGATGCGGGGACTCGGAGGAGCTGTGGGTCTGGGTGGAAGCAGAGTCTGTGAGGGGGGGGGCCAGCCTGGGAACGGCACTAACGGCTCCACTCCCGAAGGTGCCGAAGAAACACTCGCCGAACGCGGTGGTAGTAGCCACGTTAAAAATTTGGAGGCAGCTCCGTCAATATTTCAATTTGAAGGCTGCCTCAAGGCTGCTCCCATTTGTGCAAACCAGTTATTCGAGTTTGCTAGGCTGGATGTAAGGATTAGGGAATGGAAGGAGAAGGGGTTAGAGAAGGTGGGAGATTTATTTTTAGGAGGTCAGTTCGTTAGCCTGGAGGAGCTGAAGGAGAAATATGGGCTTACTGACGCTGATGGATTCAGGTATCTCCAGGTGCGTAGCTGGGTCAAAAAGTACTTTCCAGCCTTTCAATGAAGCAGCCTTCTACCTTGCTCGAGCAAATTTTATCTTGCTTGGGATCAGAGGTGGCCAATACATCACTCTTATACCAGTAGATAGTGGGGGAGGAGAAGGGCTTAGTTGAGGAGTGAAGGCAAAGTGGGCAAAAGAGCTGGGACCAATTTTGGATGAGGAGGTTTGGAGCGGGGCACTGAGGAGAGTGAACGCGACCTCATCTAGCACGTGGGCAGCACAAGTGGCTAACACTGTGGCTTTACAGTGCCAGGGTCCCAGGTTCGATTCCCCACTGGGACACTGTCTGAGCGGAGTCTGCACGTTCTCCCCGTGTCTGTGTGGGTTTCCTCCGGGTCCTCCGGTGTCCTCCCACAGTCCAAAGATGTGCGGGTTAGGTGGATTGGCCATGCTAAATTGCCCTTAGTGTCCAAAAAAAGTTAGGAGAGGTTATTGGGTTATGGGGATAAGGAGGAAGTGAGGGCTTAAGTGGGTCGGTGCAGACTCGATAGGCCGAATGGCCTCCTTCTGCACTGTATGTTCTGTGTATCCTGTGCGAGGCTGCGTCTCATTCAGCTAAAAGGAGTGTTTTGAGCACACCTCACGGAGGCTAGAATAAGCTGGTTGTTCGATGGGGTGGAGGCTAGATGCGGTCGGCGTTCAAGGCGACTGGCACACCACACGCACATGTTCTGGTTGTGCTCAAAGCTGGTGGGCTTCTGGTGGTCCTTCTTTGATACCATTTTGGTAATCCTGAACATTGGGTCGGAGCCTTTTGGTCACGATTTGTGGGGATTTTTGTTGTGCCGAAGCTCCGGACGGCAGCAGGGGCAGACATTCTGGCCTTCACCTCACTTGTGGCAAGGAGGCAGATTCTCTTGGGCTGGAGCTCGACTGCACTGCCAAGCGCCTCTGCATAGCTGTCTGATCTGATGGAGTTTTTATAACTCGAGAAAGTCAAGTTCACCGTGAGAGGGTCAGTAGAAGAGTTTTAGCATAGATGGCGGCTGTTTATAATGTACTTTAAAGAGTTGGTACTATTAGCTGTTGGGGGATTGGTTTAGGGTGGGTGGGGACATTTAGCTTATATTGTTGTGACAGTGTAGGGGGGTTATTAGGGCAGCACGGTGGTGCAGTGGTTAGCACTGCTGCCTCACAGCTCCAGGGTCCCGGGTTCAATTCCGGCCTCGGGTGACTGTCTGTGTGGAGTTTGAACTTTCTCCCCATGTATGCATGGGTTTCCTCTGGGTGCTCCTGTTTTCTCCCACAGTCTAACGATGTGCAGGTAGGTGGATTGGCCATGCTAAATTGCTCCTTAGTGTCCAAAAGGTTAGGTGGGGTTCCTGGGTTACAGGGATAGAGTGGATCGTGGCTTAAGTGGGGTGCACTTTCCAAGGGCCGGTGCAGACTCGATGGGCCGAATGACCTCCTTCTGCATTGTAAATTCTATGATTCTATGATTATGGATATTGTTTGATTTTTGTAAACTTTGTCTAAAAATTGTTAAAATTTCAATAAAAATATTTCCAGAAAACAATCCTTGGTTGCTAAGCAATAACCATTCCACTCTCCAAGCCTTTAGTTACTACTCATGTTGTAATCTCTCAAAGCACAATAGAAGCACAGCTTAAACCAATCCAAAAGCCCCACACATGCAAACACCTTTGTCTAACATGAATCTAGCTATAGTTTTACTCTTCTTGAACAAAACCGCTACATTAAAACAACTTAAATCCATACCTTATTTCTAATATTCAACAATACAAATATAAATCCCATAACACTACCTCCGTGTTATAACCCCGATGAGGGCCATGGGGAAACCATTGTTTTTTTAAAAATATATTTATTAAAGTTTTTAACACAATTTTTCTCCCTTACAAGCAATAAACCCCCCCCCCCACCCCCCCTTCCCCTGTAACAAAAAAAAAAGAAACGAGAAATCGAGCGGAGCAAGATATATACAAGGCAATATAGTATATTTACACAGCTTTGTACACTGGCTCTCTCCCGTACTTGCCAGTTTCCCCGACTCTTCATGTTGTCTCTTGCTCATCCACCCCCCCCCCCCCCCCCCCCAGGCAGCTCCCCCTCCATCCCCCCCCTCACCGGACATCCCCCCCCCAGGCAGCTCCCCCTCCACCCCCCCCCTCCCCTCACCGGACATCCCCCCCAGGTTGCTGCTGCTGCTGACCGACCTTCCTCTAACGCTCCGCGAGATAGTCTAGGAACGGTTGCCACCGCCTGTAGAACCCCTGCGCAGACCCTCTCAAGGCGAACTTGATCCTCTCCAACTTTATGAACCCGGCCATATCGTTTATCCAGGCCTCCACGCTGGGGGGCTTCGCCTCCTTCCACATTAGCAAGATCCTTCGCCGGGCTACTAGGGACACAAAGGCCAGAATGCCGGCCTCTTTCGCCTCCTGCACTCCCGGCTAGTCCACTACACCAAATATTGCTAGCCCCCAGCTTGGCTTGACCCGGACTTTCACCACCTTAGATATTGCTCCCGCCACTCCTTTCCAGAACCCCTCCAGTGCCGGGCATGACCAAAACATATGGACATGGTTCGCCGGGCTCCCTGAGCACCTGCCACATCTGTCCTCTACCCCAAAGAACCTGCTCAACCTCGCTCCCGTCAAGTGAGATCTGTGAACCACCTTAAATTGTATCAGGCTGAGCCTGGCACACGAGGAGGAGGAATTAACCCTGCCCAGGGCATCAGCCCACGGACCTTCCTCGATCTCCTCCCCCAGCTCCTCCTCCCATATACCCTTCAACTCTTCTACCAGTGCTTCCCCCTCTTCTTTCATCTCCTGGTGTATTGCCGACACCTTGCCCTGCCCGACCCATGCACCCGAGATCACCCTGTCTTGAATTTCTTGTGCCGGGAGCAACGGGAATTCCCTCACCTGCCGCCTCACAAAAGCCCTCACTTGCATATATCTAAAGGCATTTCCCGGGGGTAACTCAAACTTCTCCTCCAGTGCCCCTAGGCTCACAAACGTTCCGTCAATGAACAGGTCCCCCATTCTTCTAATCCCCGCCCGATGCCAGCTCTGGAACGCCCCGTCCATCTTCCCCGGGACAAACCGATGGTTACCCCTGATCGGGGACCACACCGATGCTCCCATTGCACCCCTGTGCCGTCTCCACTGGCCCCAGATCCTTAGCGTTGCCGCCACCACCGGGCTCGTGGTATACTTTGTCGGCGAGAGCGGCAGCGGTGCCGTCACCAATGCCCCAGGCTCGTTCCTTTGCAGGACGCCATCTCCATCCTCTTCCATACCGCCCCCTCTCCCTCCATAACCCACTTGCGGATCATCGCCACATTTACTGCCCAGTAGTAGCTCCCCAGGTTTGGCAGCGCCAACCCTCCTCGGTCCCTACTGCGTTCCAGAAACCCTCTCCTTACCCTCGGGGTCTTATTCGCCCACACAAACCCCATAATACTCCTGCCTACTCTCTTAAAAAAGCCCTTGATGATCACGATGGGAAGGCACTGAAACACAAACAAAAACCTCGGAAGGACCACCATTTTGACCGATTGCACTCTACCCGCCAGCGAGAGCGGTAACATGTCCCATCTTTTAAAATCCTCCTCCATTTGCTCCACCAACCTCGTCAGATTCAGTTTATGTAGGGCCCCCCAAACTCCTGGCTATCTGGATCCCCAGATACCGAAAACTCCCCTCCGCCCTCCTCAGCGGTAGGTCCCCTATCCCTCTTTCTTGGTCCTCCGCCTGTAATACAAAGTGCTCACTCTTCCCTACATTGAGCTTATAGCCCGAAAACTCCCCAAATTCCCTTAGTATCTGCATGACCTCCACCATCCCCTCCATTGGATCCGCCACGTACAGCAACAGGTCATCCGCATATAGCGACACCCGATGCTCTTCTCCCCCTCGGACCACCCCCCTCCATTTATTAGACTCCCTAAATGACATGGCCAATGGTTTGATCGCCAATGCGAACAACAGGGGGGACAGGGGGCACCCCTGCCTCGTCCCTCGGTACAGTCGAAAGTACTCCGACCTCCGCCGGTTCGTCACTACACTCGCCACCGGGGCTCTGTAAAGGAGCTTAACCCAACCGATAAACCCTCCCCCGAACCCAAACCTACGCAGCACCTCCCAGAGGTACTCCCACTCTACGCGGTCAAAGGCCTCCTCCGCGTCCATAGCTGCCACTATCTCCGCTTCTCCCTCCACCGATGGCATCATTATCACGTTTAAGAGCCGCCGCACATTGGTGTTTAGCTGCCTACCCTTTACAAATCCTGTCTAGTCCTCGTGAATCACCCCCGGGACACAGTCCTCGATCCTCGTGGCCAGCACTTTTGCCAGCAACTTTGCATCCACACCAAGGAGCGAGATCGGCCTGTACGATCCACATTGCAGTGGGTCCTTGTCCCGCTTTAGGATCAAATAAATTGTCGCTTCCGACATTTTCGGAGGTAGGGTCCCCTCCTCTCTTGCCTCATTAAAGGTCCTCACTAGTAGTGGGGCCAACAGGTCTGCGTACTTCCTGTAGAACTCCACCGGGAACCCGTCCGGTCCCGGGGCTTCCCCCTCCTGCATGCTCCCCAAACCCTTACTCAGCTCCTCCAACCCAATTGGTGCCCCCAAACCAGCCACCTCTTGCTCCTCCACCCTCGGGAATCTCAGTTGGTCCAGGAATCATCTCATACCCTCTTCCCCCGCTGGAGGCTGAGATCTGTACAGCTCTCATAGAAGGCCTTAAATACCTTGTTTATTTTCGTCGCACTCCGAACCGTGGCTCCCCTTCCATCTTTGAATCCCCCTATTTCCCTCGCTGCCATCCTTTTATGGAGCTGGTGTGCCAGCATCCGACTAGCCTTTTCCCCATACTCATAGGTCGCCCCCTGCGCTTTCCTCCACTGTGTCTCCGCCTTCCCTGTGGTCAACAGGTCAAACTCCGTCTGGAGCCGTCGTCTTTCCCCAAGTAATCTTTCCCTCCGGGGCCTCTGCGTATCTCCTGTCCACTCTCAAAATCTCCCCCACTAACCTCTCCCTTTCCATGCCCTCTGTCTTCTCCCTATGAGCCCTAATGGAGATTAGCTCTCCCCTGACCACCGCCTTCAACGCCTCCCATATCACCCCTACCCGCACCTCCCCGTTGTCGTTGGCCTCCAAGTACCTTTCGATACACCCCCTCACCTTCCCGCACACCACCTCATCCGCCAGCAGTCCCACATCCAGCCGCCACAGCGGGCGTTGGTCCCTCTCCTCTCCCAGCTCCAGTTCCACCCAGTGCGGGGCATGGTCCGAAACAGCTATGGCCGAATACTCCGTCCCCTCCACCCTCGGGATGAGCGCCCTGCCCAGAACAAAAAAAATCTATCCGGGAGTAGGCTTTGTGTACATGGGAAAAGAAAGAAAATTCCTTGGCCTGCGGCCTTACAAACCGCCATGGGTCCACTCCCCCCATCTGATCCAGAAACCCCCTAAGTACCTTGGCTGCCGTCGGCCTCTTTCCAGTCCTTGATTTGGAGCGGTACAGTGCTGGATCCAACACTGTATTGAAGTCCCCTCCCATTATCAGGCCTCCTTTCTCCAGGTCCGAAATGCGCCCCAACATGCGCTTCATGAATCCTGCATCATCCCAGTTCGGGGCGTATACGTTTACCAACACCAGCCACATCCCTTGCAGCCTACTGCTCACCATTACATATCGCCCTCCATTGTCCACCTCAATAGTCTTGGCCTCAAATGACACCCGCTTTCCCACTATATTGCCACCCCTCTATTCTTCGCGTCCAGTCCCGAGTGGAATACCTGTCCTACCCATCCCTTTCTTAACCTGACCTGGTCCGCCACCTTCAGGTGAGTCTCTTGGAGCATGACCATGTCCGCCTTGAGTCCCTTTAAGTGAGCGAACACTCGAGCCCTCTTCACCGGCCCATTCAGCCCCCTCACGTTCCACGTTATCAGCCGGATTGGAGGGGCTCTCACCCCCCCCCCCCCCCTGCCGACTAGCCATCTCCTTTTCTGGGCCAGTCCCGTGTCCACGCCTCCCTCACCCTCTAGTCCCCCAGATGGGGGACCCCCGTCCCGACCACCTCTTCTATGTCCCATTCCCTTTCGGCCAGTGCAGCAGCAACCCTTTTTCTCCCCCCCCTTCTCCCCTCCCCTCCCCCCCGCTAGACCCCTGTCTAGCTTTTTTGCTCCCCCCATGTCACTCCCGTACGTCAGCTGACACCTGCTGACCCCGGCTACCCCCGCTATCCCATTGACCTCCCCGTGTGGGAGTTCCCCCTCCCAACTTTCTTCCCGCACGCGGGAAAAACAAAAAACCCCGCGCTTTCCAAAGCCCGCTCCGCCCCCTCTGGCGCAGCTCCTGTCGCGGCCTTGTCTCTCTCCCCCAACCCATGTAACATTTCCTGCGCGTAATTGACCCCCTATATGCAACAACCATCACACATCAAACCTCAAATATCCCCCCCACCCTCACAAACCCTCAGTTAGAGTACAACTTTTCGGTTTGTATAAATGTCCACGCCTCTTCAGGCGTTTCAAAGTAGTAGTGTTGGCCCTTGTATGTGACCCACAGTCGCGCCGGCTGCAGCATTCCGAATTTCACTTCTTTCCGGTGCAGCACCGCTTTGGCCCGGTTGAAACCCGCTCTCCGCTTTGCAACCTCCGTGCTCCAGTCCGGGTATATTCGGATCTCTGCATTGTCCCACTTACTGCTCCTCTCTTTCTTGGCCCATTTCAGGACCCACTCTCTGTCCGTGATCCGGTGAAACCTCACCACCATCGCCCTTGGCGGCTCATTTGCCCGGGGCCTCCTCGCCAGCACCCGGTGTGCCCCGTCCAACTCCAGCAGCCTCGAAGGGGCCTTCTTGCCCATCATCGCCCCAAGCATCGTGCTCGCGTATGCCCCGGCATCGGCCCCCTCCGCTCCTTCAGGGAGACCCAGGATCCGCAGATTCTTTCTCCTAGACCTGTTCTCCAGGTCTTCGAGTCTTCCCGCCCACCTCCCGAGTAGCGCCTCGTTCTGCTCCACTCTCACCACCAGGCCCGAGATCTCGTCCTCGTTCTGACCAACTCTTTTTTGTACCTCCTGGATCTGAACCTCGTGGGCCTTCTGGGTGATCCCTAGTCCTTTGATTGCCGAAAGCATAGGTGCCAGCATTTCCTTACGCATCTCCTCGCGCTGCTCCTCGAAGCAGTGCTTAATAAACTCCTGCAGCTCCACTTTGTCTCTGGCCACTGCCATTTTGTCTTTTTTCCCCGGTTTTTCCCGTTGCTCCAATGCCACTTTTGTGGCCGTTACGCTTCGAGTCCATTTCATAAAAGTTGGAGGGGGACCTCCCTCTTACCTTCCCCACGGGTTAGTCTTGATAAAAGTTCCGTTGGGGCTCTTCTAGCGAGCCCGAAAGTCCGTGGTAGCGGGAGCTGCCGAATCGTGCGGCTCAGCTCCGCGTAGCCGCACCCGGAAGTCGGAAACCATTGTTGATCTCGCCATAGGACTTGTGGAGTACGAGCTTCTCAGATAGGAATCTGAGGCCAGCCAGCTGGAGCTCGTTACAAACGAACATTCAAGCCAGCCCAAAACAGGGCCTGGTGTGGTTAGGTCTCCCAGCAAGGACTGTACTGGGAGTGAGTTCTGCATTGTCCAGAATATTGCATTTAGTTAAATAAACCTCAGTTCTCAATTTATTTAACTCTGTTTTTCTGGTATTATCAAAGAGCAAGGTATTTAAAGACATCTTTAATCTAGAAGCTAAGCCATTGCAGATAATGGATTGCCCTCCACTGGGAGTTAATTTAAATATAACTAGGTGCTCAAGGTAACATGAGCATTAATTTGTTCACTACTTCATGATGGAAGCTGGGTTCAATGTGGTCTCAAATCAAAGTTTCTGAGGGGAATATTTGCTGTAAAGAATAGATAAGTTGTGGTAATGTTAAGCATGGAAAATATGAAACCTCACTACACATGTAATAAACTCCTCAGGTCTAAGTTCAGCTGCTTCATCAATGTGCTTCTTTCCATCAGAAGTTCAAAAGTGGTGATTGCAATGTTCAACATTTGCAATTCCTCACTTAATGAAGCCGTTCCCACATCCAGCAAAACCTGGACAGTATCCAAACTTAGGCCGATGAGTGGCAAGTAACCATTGTGATGCTCAAGTGACAAGCAGTGACCTTCTTCAATAAGTGCTTCCCGTTAATATCCAATATTATATCCAATTATTATACTCGCTGCCGGAGGAGGTGGTGGAAGCAGGGCCGATAGTGACGTTTAAGGGACATCTTGACAAATGCATGAGTGGAATGGGAATAGAGGGATACAGACCCCGGACGTGCAGTAGGTTTTAGTTTGGACGGGCAGCGTGGTCGGCACGGGCTTGGAGGGTCGAAGGGCCTGTTCCTGTGCTGTACTTTTCTTTGTTCTTTGTTCTTTATTATCATCACTCAATCCCCACCATCTAAATCCTGAGGGATACTATTGACCAGACACGCATCTGAACCTAATAAATAAATATCATAGTTGCAAGAGACGGTAGAGGTTGGGTATTCTTAAAAAGTGACTCCCTCCTGACTCCCCATAGCTGTCCCACCATCCACAAAGCTCAAGACATGAGTCTGATGGAATACTCTCCAGCTGCAGTGCTCTGAAACCTATGATCAAAAACCACATGGAAGGTCAAAGGCAGCAGGTGATCATCATTTCCTTTTTTAAATTTTTTTAAATTTAAAACAAATTTGTAACATTTCCAGAGAGATCACAGGGCCTATGCAAAGGGCCTTAACATAGTAAAAACAAACAGTGGGAAAGAATAAACATGATAACAAAACATTTCCCCTATCAACTCTGTTTGCCATGCCCCATATTTTCAACGTGGCTCTAACCCTCCTCGCCCCCCCGGGTGCTGCTGCTATCGGTTTCCTGCGCAGCGACTCTCTCCCTCAGAGGATCCCTCGACACCCCCCCCCCCCTTGCCCCTTAAGTCTCCTCTGCTCCCCTTCCCGTCTGCCCCCCCCTAACCTCCCCCACCCCCCGAGGCCCGACCTGCCAGGCCAGCCCTGTGCTTGGCCCTAACCCGCCCCTCCTCCTACTCTCACTGGTGCCCCCTGACCTACGCTAGCCACGCTGACCTCTGCCCTTGGCGCCTGTCTGTCTCCTACCCGAGCACTCGGGCCCTCGCCTCACACACCAAGGACCCATTAACCTGATTGTACCTCCCCGTGCCCTTCCATGTCTCCTGACCAACCCCTAGCCCATCCCCTCTCCGAGGCCCCGATCTCCCGCCAAAAGGTACCAAGCGCGAGATCCCCTTTGCAGGGCCCCTGGTGATCATCATTTCCAACATTGTTATCTTCAATTTCCCCTCCAAGTCACACAATTTCCCAATGTAGAAATATATCGTCATCTCTTCACCTTCACTGGTTCAAAATTCAGCAATTGCCTATGACCCAGCATTGTGACGGTACCATCACCACATAAAGCACAACATTCAAAACAATAATAATAATAATCGCTTGTTGTCACAAGTAGGCTTCAATGAAGTTACTGTGTAAAGCCCCGAGTCACCACATTCCGGCGCCTGCTCTGGGAAGCCGGTACGGGAATTGAACCTGTGCTGCATGACAAGCCAGCTGTTTAGCCCACTGTGCTAAACCAACCCCTAAACAATTACTCACTATCACCTTCTCAAGGGCACAAATGGTGCCCTTGGCAGTAATGTCTGAATCCTAAATTTCCATTTAAAACACAACCCATTTGATATTGACATATTTTATCGCGGCACAGTGGTTAGCACTGCTGCCTCATAGCGCCAAGGACCCAGATTCGATTCCAGCCTTGGGTGGCTGTCTCTGTGGAATTCTCACTTTCTCCCCGTGTGGGTTTTCTTCAGGTTCTCGGGTTTCCTCCCATAGTCCAAAGATGTGCAGATTCGGTGGATTGGCCATGCTGAATTCCTCCTTATGTCCCAGGATGTGCAGGCTAGGCGGATTGGCCATGCTAAATTGACCCTTAGTGTCCAAAGATGTGTAGGCTAGGTGGGGGTTGCGGTTTGGGTGGAGAGTGGGCATAGGTAGGGTGTTGTTTCGGAGGGTTAGTGCTGACTCGATGGACTGAATGGCCTCCTTCTGCACTGTAGGGATTCTATTCCATAGAGGTTAGAAGGCTGCCCAGGCAGTTAAACCTTTCAGAATGAAATATGTGACTAATAACAATGTTAAACAATATGGAAAATAACTGTTGAGATTTTAAGGAAGTCTAATAATTTTGTTTGTAACCAAATATTTTCAAATTTGTGGAATAATAATGAACATAATAAATGATTTTTTAATTCTTGTTCAAATTTTGGATTAATGCTCAATGCCCATTTTAAGGGTATGTGTGAATGAATAGGACGATAAGGAGGTTCTAGCTACATACTGTGGGCAGCACAGTAGCTCAGTGGTTAGCACAGTTGCTTCACAGCTCCAGGGTCCCAGGTGCGATTCCCAGTTTGGGTCACTGTGTGGAGTTTGCACATTCTCCCCACGTCTGCGTGGGTTTCCTTCGGGTGCTCCGGTTTCCTCCCACAGTCCAAAGATGTGCATGTTAGGTGGATTGGCCATGATAAATTGCCCCTTAGTGCCTAAAAAAGGTTAGGTGGGGTTGCTGGGTTACGGGGATAATGTGGAGGTGTGGGCTTAAGTAGGGTCCTCTTTAGAGAGGTCAGTGCAGACTCGATGGGCCGAATGGCCTCCTTCGGCACTGTAAATTCTATGATTCTATGATATTAATCCCTTCTTTTACAATTGCTCTGATTTGTTTTATGTATTGGGTACTGGCAGCTGAGAGGATAGCTATGCAACCAGTTTGTCAGCCCCAAATGCCTCTGTAAATAAACCATAGTCTGAAAGAGAAGGGTAAACCTACTGCTGCTGCTGGCTCACAAGGACACTTATATACTTTTTAAAGGTTTAGCTGCCTGTGAGCCTCTTATGACCTATGATCCCCACCCATTTTCTGCCAAGCAAGCAGCCTTAGAACCGAGGCCATGTAGCGTATTGTTAATTTAAAGTCACTTTCTGTACTAGGATATTAGAAAAATACGATAATTAGAATTAAGGAACATAATTGAAAAGTGGGAGTTTGCTGCCAAAGGAATTGAACGGATAATAATAATAATCTAAGAATAATCTTTATTCTAGTCACAAGTCTGACATTAGCACTGCAATGAAGTTATTGTGAAAAGTCCCACTCAGGCGCCTGTTTGAGTACACTGAGGGAGAATTCAGAATGTGTAATTCACCTAACAGCATGTCTTTCGGGACTTGTGGGAGGAAACCGGAGCACCCGGAGGAAGCCCACGCAGACACGGGGAGAATGTGCAGACTCCAAACAGACAGTGACCCAAGCCGGGAATCGAAACTGGGACTATGGAGCTGTGAAACAACAGTGCTAACCACTGTGCTACCGTGCCGCCATATTAGTCACAAGAGTAAAATGTTGTTGATGTTGGAAATCTGAAATACAAACAGAAAATGCTGGAAATATTGAGCAGGTCACTGTGAAGAGAGAAACAGAGATAACCAGTGGGATTCTCCATTCCTGAGACCATTTCAACCAATGTTCAGCCAATTAAGATTCAAAACAGGGGTATAAAAGCCAACATAAGGGTACTTTACCCGAATGCTTGTAGTATTCGGAATAAGGTAAATGAGTTGATGGCGCAAATCATCGTGAATGACTATGATTTAGTGGCCATTACTGAAACAAGGTTAAAGGATGGTCACGACTGGGAGTTAAAGATCCAAGGGTATTAAACTATTCGGAAGGACAGAATGGATGGAAAGGGAGGTGGTGTAGCTCTGTTATTTAAGTATGACATCCGGGCAGTAGTGAGGGATGGTATGGAGGATAAGGTTGAATCCATTCAGGTGGAAATCAGGAATAGTAAGGCAAAAAAGTCACTGATAGGCCACCAAATAGTAACATTACGGTGGGTGGCAATAAACAAATAAATAACTGATGCATGGCGAAATGGTACAGCAGTTATCATGGAGGATTTTAATCTACATGTCGATTGGTTTAACTAGGTTGGTCAAGGCAGCCTTGAGGAGGAGTTTATAGAATATATCTGCGATAGTTTCCTCGAACAGTATGTAATGGAACCTATGAGGGAACAAGTGATCCTAGATCTGGTCCTGTGTAATGAGGCAGGATTGATTAAAGATCTCATAGTTAGGGATCCTCTCGGAAGGAGCGATCACAATATGAGGGAAGTTAAAATACAGATGGAGGGTGAGACGTTAAAATCAAACACTAGTTTTTGTGCTTAATCAAAGGAGATTACAATGGGATGAGAGAAGAGCTGCCTAAGGTAGACTAGGAGTGAAAACTTTATGGTGTAACAGTTGAGGAACAGTGGAGAACCTTCCAAGCAATTTTTCACAGTGCTCAGCAAAAGTTTATACCAGCAAAAAGGAAGGACGGTAGAAAGATGGAAAATCGACTGTGGATATCGAAGGAAATAAGGGAGAGTATCAAATTGAAGGAAAAAGAATACAATGTGGCAAAGATTAGTGGGATACTAGAGGATAGGGAAATCTTTAGGGGGCAACAGGAAGCTACTAAAAAAGCTATAAAGAAGAGTAAGATAGATTATGAGAGTAAATGTGCTCAGAATATAAAAACAGATAGTAGAAGTTTCTCCAAATATATAAAACAAAAAAGAATGGCTCAGATAAATATTGGTCCTTTAGAGGATGAGAAGGAGATTTAATAATGGGAGATGAGGAAATTGCTGAGGAGCTGAACAGGTTTTTGGGTCGGTCTTCACAGTGGAAGACACAAATAACATGCCAGTGACTGATGGAAATGAGGCTATGACAGGTGAGGACATTGAGACGATTATTATCACTAAGGAGGTAGTGATGGGCAAGCTAATGGGGCTAAAGGTAGACAAGTCTCCTGGCCCTGATGGAATGCATCTCAGGGTACTAAAAGAGATGGCTAGGGAAATTGCAAATGCACTCGTGATAATTTACCAAAATTAACAAGACTCTGGGGTGGTCCCGGCGGATTGGAAATTAGCAAACGTGACACCACTGTTTAAAAAAGGAGGTCGGCAGAAAGCGGGTAATTATAGGCCAGTTAGCTTAACTTCGGTAGTAGGGAAGATGCTGGAATCTATCATCAAGGAAGAAATAGCGAGGCACCTGGATGGAAATTGTCCCATTGGACAGGCGCAGCATGGGTTCATAAAGGGCAGGTCGTGCCTAACTAATTTAATAGAATTTTTTGAGGACATGACCAGTGCGGTAGATAACAGGGAGCCAATGGATGTGGTATATCTGGATTTCCAAAAAGCTTTTGACAAGGTGCCACACAAAAGGTTGCTGCATAAGATAATGATGCATGGCGTTAAGGGTAAAGTAGTGGATAGAGGATTGGTTAATTAATAGAAAGCAAAGAGTGGGGATTAATGGGTGTTTCTCTGGTTGGCAATCAGTAGCTAGTGGTGTCCCTCAGGGATCAGTGTTGGACCCACAATTGTTCACCATTTACATTGATGATTTGGAGTTGGGGACCAAGTGCAATGTGTCCAAATTTGCAGGCGACACGACGATGAGTGGTAAAGCAAAAAGTGCAGAGGATACTGGAAGTCTGCAGAGGGATTTGGATAGGTTAAGTGAATGGGCTGGGGTCTGGCAGATGGAATACAATGTTGACAAATGTGAGGTTATCCATTTTGGTAGGAATAACAAACCTGAAACATTGCAGAAAACATGAGTGTAATTCAGTGACTTCGGGCACAACACACTCACTTAAAATTCCCTTATACTTTGCACTGGTTTGCTTCATTTCATGTGAATGTATGACTTACGAACAGGAGGAGGCCACTCGGCCCCTCAAGCCTGCACCAACATTCAATTAGATCATGGTTCTTCTGATTGTAACCTGAATCCCATTGTCCTGCCTACCCGTGATAACCTTTCACCCTTTTGTTTATCAAAGATCTATCTAAATCTACCTGAAATAGATTCAAAGACTCTGTTGCCACTGCCTTTTGAGGAAGAGAGTTCCAAAGGCTCGTAACCCTCACTGGGCGAGATCCAGTTCTGAATATTTAAAAGAGTCTCATGGATCAATTAAATATCCGGTCGCTGGATTCACCCAGTGCCGGGACTCACCGGCCGCGCCTGGGAGACATTACCAGGGCGCCCTTTAGCATTGGTCCATACAAATGTGGTCCAGGCATAACCTTGGGGTCTCACAGGCAATTGGAGACCACCAGGTGATACCCTGGCCTGCCTGACCCCTGGCAGTGCCAACCTGGCACCTTAGCACTGCCAGGATGCCAGGGAGGCCTTTCCCGTGGGAGGGGGTGAGGGGTGTGCCCAAGGGCCTCGGGACATTTGGGGAATGGGGGGGGGACCAGAAAGTTGGGGGGGGGGAGAGATATGGGCTGCCGGCCAAAATAGTGCCCCAATTTGAGAGCAGCTCTTCCTGCTGATGAGAGCAGCTCTCCAGCAGGAACTCTAAGTGTGGCCTCAATAAGGAGAAACTCTCCAAGACTAAAACATCTGGCAAAGTGCCGTTGAATAGTGAGGTGAATTTCAGTGCTGCAGCCACCGGAAATCACCCTGCCAAACGTGCCCGAAAGTGGGCTTCCAAAAAGGGAATAAAGTCCCCGAGCGAACGCGTTTAGTCGGATGTTTCCCGGCACTCGCAGGCTGAGAAACACATAGCTATTCAACGCGATTCGCTTTGAATAACAACGCTCACCCGAAGTTCTCAAGGCAAATAGATTGCATCCCAAAGCCTCAGGTACCTCGGGAATCTGCATATTAGAGTAAGGCTTACTGCCTCGCTCTAATATGCAGATTTGCCAAAAAGTGATCCTGTCCATTGTGGGCGAGATTTACCTTGCAACATCTCGCGAGATTGAGTTGAATATCACGAGGTGTTGCGAGCCAGGTAGATCCCGGGAGCTGGGTCACCCGGCTTTGAACGGCCACGCTGCGCCACAGAGAGCTGCTTATCCGGCGCAGCGTGACCAGAGGATCACGCCCTTAGTTTCGAGTCTGCTGAATCGTGCTCATGGTCTCATCAATGCTATGTATAACTGAAGCACAACCTGCCTAATTTTGTAATCAATTCCCTTCACAATGAACAATAACATTCTATGAGCTTCCCAAATTATTGCTGTACCTGTATACTCGCCTTTTCTGATTCGTGCACTGATCCCTCTGAATGTCAGAGCTCTCCAATCACTCACCATCAAGATAATAAGCTTCTTTTTTATTCTTCCTGCAAAAAGGGACAATTTCACATTTGCCCACTTACCACTTATTGCCTCTCCACAATTTAACTTTTGACCTATCTTTGTGCCATCAGCAACTTTAGCAATCCTACCTGCTGTCCCTTCACCCAAGTCATTTACATAAATTGTAAAATGTTGAGGCCCAGCACTGATTCCTGTGGCACAACACTCGTCACATCCTGCCAACTAGAAAGGAGCCATTTATGCCAACACTCTGTTTCCTTTTAGCGAGCCAATCTACTATCTTTTTAAAATAAATTTAGAGTACCCAATTATTTTTGTTTTCCCAATTAAGGGCCAATTTAGCGTGGCTAATCCACCTACCTGCACATCTTTGGGTTGTGGGGGTGAGACCCATGCAAACACAGGGAGAATATGCAAACTCCACACAGACAGTGACGGCCCCGGGTCCTCGGTGCCATAAGGCAGCAGTGCTAACCACTGTGCCGTAATGCTGTCCCACCAATCTTCTATCCATGTCAACACGTTACCCCCCTACACCGTGGACTTCTATTTAATGAGTCGAAATTCCATCCCAGTAAGCCTTGTTATTTATTTTAAACAGAGGTAACTGTTTATTCAACTATGATGGCCTAATGACAGGTTACACATAATGATAAAGGCATATCAATTGAGAGACCATCTTGTCACAGTGGCCATTCTTTTTATTTATAAAAGGAACAAATTAATGCAAATCCAAATGTCATGTCATCTCAGCTGTTGAAATTGATTTGAAACTCCTCCCTTCCTGTTCTGGTAGTAATGCAGTAATGTATCCTGCAGAGAAATGTCAACATTCCAAGAGTGGCCCAGTTCAAACTGTACATCTGCTATGTACAGTTTGAACTGGGCCAGTCTTGGAATGTTAACATTTCTCTGCAGGAAGTAGGGGATGGGAAGGGATTTATAATGTTATTGAGCAATTTAACCACAGCCACTCTAGCACATCATCAAAGGTCACCTGCACCAATGCTAATGGATGGCAAGTGGCATATGTGAGGAAGTAAGAATTCTACCAATTATACTGATTTGGTTGGTCATTTGTTTTCATTATAACTTTGATCAATAATAAAGGAAAATAGAGCATATAAGTTGACATAAATTATTTTGTCCTGAAAAGCGGGGGGCGCGGGGGGGGGGGGGCGGGGTGGAATGCCATTGAAACACAACTTTAGTTCAGTCATTGCATTGTAATGCTGTGAACTAGCAGTAGGAGGAGCCTTTGCTCCATAACATTCTGCTGCAGCCACCCTGGAATGTAGATCAGCCTGCACATGTATCCAGGGGTGGAATGATCCCGCCCTCATTTATCCTCCTCGTTACTCACTAGGTAATTATGCTATTAGTTCTTTATTTACTCCTAAGATTCCCAGTGCTGCTTTTTCCCCCTGGATCATGAAATTATGAAATGCTATTCCTGCCTCACTCAACACACTTCCAGCTACACACTACCACAGCAGCCCATTATCAGATCAAGTAAGTTTACCTTTTATCATGTTGCTGAATGAGGTTAGCTTGCTATCACTGCAACCCAACATGGCACCAGTGCTTCCCCCCAGTTCATCTTACTTTGTCACTGTTCCTGACAGTACAGGACAGAACCACCACTTCAAACTTGGTTTTAAGAAAAATGCTCTGATGCTTACTTTTATGACCAGACCAGCTTTTTGGAAATATTAATAAGACAGGCAGACAAGAATTCTGTTTTCATTTGTGATCTGGTGTCAAAAATAGAATAGTCCCAGGATATCGCTGGAGTACTTCAAGGGGGGAGGTGTGCTTGGCCCAAGTAACTTCAGCTGCTTCATCAATGACCTTCCTTCCATCGTAAGTTCATCAATGATTGCACAATGTTCAGTACCGTTCACAGCTCAACAGATACTGAAACAGGCCTTCTCTATTTAAGATGGAGATGGGGAGAAATGATTTCTCTCAGGGGGACACTGGACTGTTGAATTCCCTTCTGTAGAGCAGCGGAGAAAGGTCATTGAATATTTTTAAGGCTGGTCAATTATATTTTTCTTGAGTGGCAAATAAGTCAACGGGTATAAGGGGTGGATAAATACACTGAGGCCACAATCAGGTCAGCCATGATCTTATCAAATGGTAGAATGGGCATGAGGGGCTGAATTGCCGACTTATGGTGTTAATTTGTACGCATCAGTCTGTAACAAGACCTGAACAATATTCAAGCTTGGACTGATAATTGGAAAGTAACATCGTATCACAAAAGTGCCAGACAATGACCATCTCCAACATGAGAGAATCTAATCATCTCCCCTTGACATTCAATGGGATTACCATCGCTGAATCCCCCACTATCCTGAACTGTACCAGCTATATAATTACAGTGGCTTCAAGAAAAGGTCTGAGCCCAGGAATCCTGTGTGAGTAACTCACCTCCTGCCTCCCCAAAGCCTGTCCACCACCTATAAGGCATAAGTCAGGAATGTGATGGAATGCTCTCCACTTGCCTGGTTGAGTGCAGCTCCAACAACAATCAAGAAGCTCAACACCATCCAGGAAAATGCAGCCTGCTTGCTTGGCACCCCATTAAACATTCACTTTGTCTACCAATGGCTCACAGTGGCAGCTGTGCGTGCTGCTTACAAGAAGTACTGCAGCATCTCACCAAGGCCCTTCGACACCTAGAAGGACAAAGTAAGAAGTCTTACAACACCAGGTTAAAGTCCAACAGGTTTGTTTTGATGTCACTAGCTTTCGGAGCGCTGCTCCTTCCTCAGGCTTCACCTGAGGAAGGAGCAGCGCTCCGAAAGCTAGTGACATCAAAACAAACCTGTTGGACTTTAACCTGGTGTTGTAAGACTTCTTACTGTGCTCACCCCAGTCCAACGCCGGCATCTCCACATCATAGAAGGACAAAGGCAGCATATACATGGGAACACCACCCCACCTGGAAGCTCCCCTCCAAGTCTCTCACCATCTTGACTTGGAAATATATTGCTATTCCTTCATTGTTACTGGGCCTAAATCATGGAACTCCCTTCCCTACACCTCATGGACTGCAGTGGTTCAAGAAGGCAGCTCACCGCCACTTTCTTAAGGGCAATTAGGGTTGAGCAATAAATGCTGGCCTAGACAGCCACATCCACATCTCAGTATCAAATAAATTTTAAAATAAATCTGATGTCCAGGAAACCTTACTGCTTGTCCGCATAAGTCTTAAAATGGTTCACATCTTAATTACCTGACTATTTAGAAGAGCTTGTTTGATCATCAAAGAATAAAACACCTTACTGACGCTCTTCAGCTCACAATGAAGTTTTACTACCAAGCTCTGTGGCGCTTTAACTCCACATACGATATCATGTATAATGTTTCTTAATAAGTTATGTCAAAAACAACAGGAATTTAAAGTTTTGTATTTTCTGCTTTGTTAAATGATTGGATCAATTTATGCAGCTGTTGTAAATACAAAGTTCCTCAGGTTGTTATATTTTCATCACTGGAATGCAAATATCTTTTTAAAACTTATCGGTCTCTACAGAGATCGTAACATAACATATAGAAAAAGGATGGAACTGAAAATCTGAAAATGACACTTGGTATGCTTAACCAATGCAAAGCAGCAGTCGCATAACCACAACAGAGAACAAAAGTCAGAAGAAGTCTTTATTAAACAGTCTAATGCTCTGGTCAGACTTACTGGGGGCAGGGGAGATGCTGGGTGACCCACCTACCATGGGCTAAATAGCCATTTAAGTGGCTAAATAATAGCCACTGAACAATACCCTCAGGATTGCCAATGGCTAGCTGGTTGCTTCTCTGTATGTAGAGGAGCAACAACAATGGACTGTATCTTGGGATAGGGTTAAAATCACCAAGATATGAGGGAGAATATCTAACACTGGAGGTAATTGCAACAAAGAGCCATGAGGCTGATCCTTAGTGTAAAATACTGAGTTAGGGGGAAAGATGGGAAAATCTTGAGCTTTCATCTCGGAAAAGAGGCATTTGAGAGAGGATCTTATAAAGGTATATGATAGTCAAAGGAATGGAAAAGGTTAATCCAGAACATTGGCCCAGATATTCCAAAGTTGGGCCAACTCGGGAGGCTTGGGAGGCATTTAAAAATGGCAGTTTGAACCCGACTCGGGATTCCTGCCACCATTCCTGTTTCTGGCAACTTCATTAGCTGGTAGTCAGCCCACATTCAACACTTCCAATCTTGCCAGCTCCATTGAGGATGTCGGCAGTTTAAATCTGCCTCTATCGGCCTACCCCAGTTCCAAGTCACCAGCTAAAAAAATAAGCCATTCAACATTCCTATTGAAATACACTTTTCCTCTTACCTCTCTTAAAGCTGTCAATCAATTGCAACATTTCCAGTATCAATGTCAGAAGTTTTTCTCCACTTCGAACTCTTAATCATATGTAAATAAAAACACAAACCACATCAAAGAAAAGTAACTTTCTCCCCCTGTCTGCGTGGGTATGAATGCCACAACAAAAAGATGTGCAGGATAGGTGGATTGGCCACCCTAAATTGCCCCTTAATTGGAAAAAAAAATGATTGTCTACTCTAAATTTTTAAAAAAAGAAAAGTAACTTAATGAAAAGTATTAGAGCTTTCAATCAAACAAAGGTTTCACTCCCATGTGAGCTGTACAGACATTGGCTGTTCAGCTAATTAGATTAGTCATTGTTGGAGCTCAGCCAAGCACTCATAATGATGCCATCTGGCAGCTGTATGATCAGTACCAATAAGATCAGGAACTATATGGAAGGAAATAAAGGAGAGGTGGCAGTATTGATTAAGGACAACCTTACATGCTGGAGGAAGAGGATGTCCCGGGGTGAAGGACAGATCTATTTTGTTAAAGCTAAGAAACAACAGAGGTACCATTAGTATATTGGTTGTATTCTACATATCACTAACTAGAGGGAAAGATATAGAAGAGCAAACTTGTCGGAAAATTACAAAGGATTACAAAAATAATGAAGTAATGATGATGAGGGACTTTAATTATCCTAATATAGACAGACTGGGATATCAATGGTATAAAGAGCAGAGAGAGGGGAGGTTTTCTGAAGTGTATTCAGGAGACTTTACATGCCCGTATGGTTGCAGCCCATTGAGGGAGGAGGCATTGCTAGATCTAGTTCTGGGGAATGAGGCGGGTTCAAGTGACAGTTGTGGAACTTTTAGAGGGCATTGATTGTAATGTCTTAAGGCTGCATTTTACATTCCTCCACTGGCAATTTTGAAAGAGGTGGCCTTCATGCTGCCTACCCACTCGCCCCAACTTATCTAAAATTTTACTGGGGGCAGGGGAGATGCTGGGTGACCCACCTACCATGGGCCTACTGAGGCACTTAAGTGGCTAAATAATAGTCACTCAACAATACCCTCAGGATTGCCAATGGCTAGCTGGTTGATTCTCTGTATGTAGAGGAGCAACAACAATGGACTGTGTCTTGGGATAGGATTAAAGAACCAATTGAAGGGAGGTCAGTTTCAAACACACTGGGCGGGATTCTCCACTCCCGCTCCGAAGTGCCCACGACGGCGCGAAACGGCCCCTATCCCGACCGATTCAGGGCCCGATAATGGGCTAGGAGCGGGGCCGCATCATCTACACGCGCCAGGCTTTGTCGCCGCGTAATGGCGGCGCCGCATACATGACGCGGCCGGTGCCGCATAACTGGCGTCACTCGCGCATGCGCGGGTTGGCCGGCGCCAACCCGCGCATGCATGGTTGCCGTCCTCTCCGAGTCCGCCCCGCAAGAAGATGGCGGACGGATCTTGCGGGGCCGCGGAAGGAAGGAGGTCCATCCCACATTTGAGGTACCCCCCCGGTGCAGAATCCCCCTCCCCCCCCCCGCAAGCCGCCCCCCCAGCGTTCCCGCGCTGTTCCAGACGGCAGCGACCAGGTGTGGACGGCGCCGGGGGGAACCGGCCGTTTTGGGCTGGCCGCTCGGCCCACCCGGGCCTGAGAATAGCAGGGGTGCTGGAGAATCGCCATTTTGGGTGTCTCGGGCGATTCTCTGGCCTGCGGCCCACGGAACCCGACGGGGCCGTTCCCGCCGCTTGGGAGAATCGTGGGACATTTTGGCAGCCCAGGCGATTCTCCCAACCGGCGCGGGAGTGGAAAATCTCGCCCACTGTCTGAAGAGATTCAGCACCAAATCATATAGAACCTTTTACCAATTCATATTTTACAATATGTTCATTCCGACTGAATGCTCCGGAATGTGAGTGCCCTTACATGCAGGAATAAAAGCATATCTGAAGTCAGTCTGTCTGCTCCTGGGGCCTATTTGCTACTGATTTCAGCAACTGCCCAGCAGTCAACAGAATCTATCTTTCTTCAACTCTACATGTTCCACCTATGCTAAAATGTGATGTTTGCATAAAGTAAAATTTCTTCTCCACACATCTGCTTTGCCTTTGAACCCAATGAAGATGAGCCACTTGTAGAGCGGCTGAAATTCCTTGATGAACGGCTGGGGCAGAAGTGAGAGTTGGATTAGAGGCAGTCACACAGTTGCAAATCGGGCAGACTTCTCCACCCCCCCCCCCCCCACCCCTCCCCCCCCCCCCCCACCACCCCCACTTGCCCCTGTATTTACTTAAAATATGGCTTTAAGATTAGAAAATTGGGTTGGGAGTTGAAGAGAGCAATTTGGGCATCCTTAGACATGAGAGGATACGCTGCAGTCATTTTAAAACCGACTGTCCCAATTTCAGACTTTGGAATTGCCATGTGAACAGATGGCAAGGACACAGTCTGTCTCTGAGAAGCCAGTTTTCAGACAGAGAAACTACACATGTTACACTTCACAGTCTATTCTACAATGTGTAACAATGTACCATTGTGATGGTCCCAGTAAGCTGCTGACAGCAAAAGGGATTTAATGGTTACACCCAGATATCGGACCAGTGATATCATTAATTGCAAGACAACATACTTGCCTTTGTAATGATTGGATAGTTCAATTAAGTATGCGGACCTTTAATGCGATTGGTTAAGTATTCTCCTATACTATGCATGATGTAATCGATAGTCATGATTGGGCATAGATAACTAGTAACAATTGCTAATGTCTTGTAATGAATTTCAAAGTATAACTGCCTGTACCATTCTTGAATCAGGGCTTTTTGGTTTCCTAATTATAATGCCGATAGCCCTCGCTATGGTTTGTTAATAAAGATTTGTTTTTAACTCCAAGTGTCTTCGTCTGGTCTCTCATGAGAATGAGGGTGAAGTGCACTGCAGTCAAATAGCAGGAGTATTTTCCCCTCAACAATTTGGTGCCGTGACTCCGATTCACTTGGCATCGTGGTGGAGACATGACTGTGATCTGGTGAGTATTATCTTTTCTTGATTATACTCCTGACCAGGAACTGTCACTGACCGACAGCTGATTCTTTTTTTTAAAAGGGTAAATCCGGACCTAGAGTAGACCAGACGATGGGAGGATGACCCTGAAACTGAAGGAGCTGCAGGGCCATGTGCCCTGTGATTGGGTGGCCCCAGGTTGGGGTGAAACTGAAGCTGGCACAGTGCTTAGTTTTGTGACCGAATGGGGAGTGGAAGGTACATGTCCCTTTTCCTTGCCCAAAAGCATCCTCATTGATCAAATATGAAAACAGGGTGAATTCCAACAATATCCATACTGTGCAAAAAAAATAGGGCTGCAAAGCTCAAATAAGTCCTTTCAGGAGTAAATGGGGACGGGTTCTCTGCTATCTGCAGTGCAGGTCACAACAGCTGACTGCTTCCTCCCAGAATCATCACTGATTATAACTGAGAGCAGTGTTCTTCAAACTTTTTTTCCGGGGACCCATTTTTACCAACCGGCCGACTTTCGCAACGCACGCCGGTGGACCTTCGCGACCCACGCCAGCGGACCTTCGCGACGCACGCCGGCGGACCTTCGCGACGCACGCCAGCGGACCTTCGCGACGCACGCCAGCGGACCTTCGCGACGCACGCCAGCGGACCTTCGCGACGCACGCCGGCGGACCTTCGCGACGCACGCCAGCGGACCTTCGCGACGCACGCCAGCGGACCTTCGCGACGCACGCCGGCAGACCTTCGCGACGCACGCCAGCGGACCTTCGCGACGCACGCCAGCGGACCTTCGCGGCGCACGCCAGCGGACCTTCGCGACGCATGCCGGCGGACCTTCGCGACCCACGCCAGCGGACCTTCGCGACGCATGCCGGCGGACCTTCGCGACGCACGCCGGCGGACCTTCGCGATGCACGCCAGCGGACCTTCGCGACCCACGCCAGCGGACCTTCGCGATGCACGCCGGCGGACCTTCGCGATGCACGCCGGCGGACCTTCGCGATGCACGCCAGCGGACCTTCGCGACGCACGCCAGCGGACCTTCGCGATGCACGCCGGCGGACCTTCGCGATGCACGCCGGCGGACCTTCGCGACGCATGCCGGCGGACCTTCGCGACGCACGCCAGCGGACCTTCGCGACGCATGCCGGCGGACCTTCGCGACGCATGCCGGCGGACCTTCGCGATGCACGCCAGCGGACCTTCGCGATGCACGCCGGCGGACCTTCGCGATGCACGCCGGCGGACCTTCGCGACGCATGCCGGCGGACCTTCGCGACGCACGCCAGCGGACCTTCGCGACGCATGCCGGCGGACCTTCGCGACGCACGCCGGCGGACCTTCGCGACGCATGCCGGCGGACCTTCGCGACGCACGCCAGCGGACCATCGCGACGCATGCCGGCGGACCTTCGCGACGCACGCCAGCGGACCTTCGCGACGCATGCCGGCGGACCTTCGCGACGCATGCCGGCGGACCTTCGTGATGCACGCCAGCGGACCTTCGCGACCCACGCCAGCGGACCTTCGCGATGCACGCCAGCGGACCTTCGCGATGCACGCCAGCGGACCTTCGCGATGCACGCCGGCGGACCTTCGCGATGCACGCCGGCGGACCTTCGCGATGCATGCCGGCGGACCTTCGCGACCCACGCCGGCGGACCTTCGCGATGCACGCCGGCGGACCTTCGCGACCCACGCCGGCGGACCTTCGCGACGCACGCCGGCGGACCTTCGCGATGCACGCCGGCGGACCTTCGCGACCCACGCCGGCGGACCTTCGCGACCCACGCCGGCGGACCTTCGCGATGCACGCCAGCGGACCTTCGCGATGCACGCCGGCGGGCCTTCGCGATGCACGCCGGCGGACCTTCGCGACCCACGCCGGCGGACCTTCGCGATGCACGCCGGCGGACCTTCGCGACCCACGCCGGCGGACCTTCGCGACGCACGCCGGCGGACCTTCGCGACGCACGCCAGCGGACCTTCGCGACCCACGCCGGCGGACCTTCACGACCCACGCCAGCGGACCTTCGCGACGCACGCCAGCGGACCTTCGCGACGCATGCCGGCGGACCTTCGCGACGCACGCCGGCGGACCTTCGCGACGCATGCCGGCGGACCTTCGCGACGCACGCCAGCGGACCATCGCGACGCATGCCGGCGGACCTTCGCGACGCACGCCAGCGGACCATCGCGACGCATGCCGGCGGACCTTCGCGACGCACGCCAGCGGACCATCGCGACGCATGCCGGCGGACCTTCGCGACGCATGCCGGCGGACCTTCGCAACGCACGCCAGCGGACCTTCGCGACGCATGCCGGCGGACCTTCACGACCCACGCCAGCGGACCTTCGCGATGCACGCCGGCGGACCTTCGCGATGCACGCCGGCGGACCTTCGCGACGCATGCCGGCGGACCTTCGCGACGCATGCCGGCGGACCTTCGCGACGCACGCCAGCGGACCTTCGCGACGCATGCCGGCGGACCTTCGCGACGCATGCCGGCGGACCTTCGCGACGCATGCCGGCGGACCTTCGCGACGCACGCCATCGGACCTTCGCGACGCACGCCGGCGGACCTTCGCGACGCATGCCGGCGGACCTTCGCGACGCACGCCAGCGGACCTTCGCGACGCACGCCAGCGGACCTTCGCGACGCACGCCGGCGGACCTTCGCGACGCACGCCGGCGGACCTTCGCGACCCACGCCGGCGGACCTTCGCGACGCATGCCGGCGGACCTTCGCGACGCACGCCAGCGGACCTTCGCGACGCATGCCGGCGGACCTTCGCGACGCATGCCGGCGGACCTTCGCGACGCACGCCAGCGGACCTTCGCGACGCATGCCGGCGGACCTTCGCGATGCACGCCAGCGGACCTTCGCGACGCACGCCAGCGGACCTTCGCGACGCATGCCGGCGGACCTTCGCGACGCATGCCGGCGGACCTTCGCGACGCACGCCAGCGGACCTTCGCGACGCATGCCGGCGGACCTTCGCGATGCACGCCAGCGGACCTTCGCGACGCACGCCAGCGGACCTTCGCGACGCATGCCGGCGGACCTTCGCGATGCACGCCAGCGGACCTTCGCGACCCACGCCGGCGGACCTTCGCGATGCACGCCGGCGGACCTTCGCGATGCACGCCGGCGGACCTTCGCAATGCACGCCGGCGGACCTTCGCGACCCACGCCGGCGGACCTTCGCGATGCACGCCGGCGGACCTTCGCGATGCACGCCGGCGGACCTTCGCGACCCACGCCGGCGGACCATCGCGACGTACGCCGGCGGACCTTCGCGACCCAGGCCGGCGGACCTTCGCGACCCACGCCAGCGGACCTTCACGTCGCACGCCGGCGGACCTTCGCGACCCACGCCGGCAGACCTTCGCGACCCACGCCGGCGGACCTTCGCGATGCACGCCGGCGGACCTTCACGACCCACGCCGGCGGACCTTCGCGATGCACGCCAGCGGACCTTCACGTCGCACGCCGGCGGACCTTCGCGACCCACGCCGGCGGACCTTCGCGATGCACGCCGGCGGACCTTCGCGATGCACGCCGGCGGACCTTCGCGATGCACGCCGGCGGACCTTCGCGACCCACGCCGGCGGACCTTCGCGATGCACGCCGGCGGACCTTCGCGATGCACGCCGGCGGACCTTCGCGACCCACGCCGGCGGACCTTCACGATGCACGCCGGCGGACCTTCGCGATGCACGCCGGCGGACCTTCGCGATGCACGCCGGCGGACCTTCGCGACCCACGCCGGCGGACCTTCGCGATGCACGCCGGCGGACCTTCGCGACCCACGCCGGCGGACCTTCGCGATGCACGCCGGCGGACCTTCGCGATGCACGCCGGCGGACCTTCGCGATGCACGCCGGCGGACCTTCGCGACCCACGCCGGCGGACCATCGCGACCCACGCCGGCGGACCTTCGCGACCCACGCCGGCGGACCTTCGCGACCCACGGCGGCGGACCTTCGCGATGCACGCCGGCGGACCATCGCGACCCACGCCGGCGGACCTTCGCGACGCACGCCGGCGGACCTTCGCGACGCACGCCGGCGGACCATCGCGACCCACGCCGGCGGACCTTCGCGACCCACGCCGGCGGACCTCCGCGACCCACGCCGGTGGACCTTCGCGACCCACGCCGGCGGACCTTCGCGACCCACGGCGGCGGACCTTCGCGATGCACGCCGGCGGACCATCGCGACCCACGCCGGTGGACCTTCGCGACCCACGCCGGCGGACCATCGCGACCCACGCCGGTGGACCTTCGCGACCCACGCCGGCGGACCTCCGCGACCCACGCCGGTGGACCTTCGCGACCCACGCCGGCGGACCTTCGCGACCCACGGCGGCGGACCTTCGCGACCCACGCCGGCGGACCATCGCGACCCACGCCGGCGGACCTTCGCGACGCACGCCGGCGGACCTCCGCGACCCACGCCGGCGGACCTTCGCGACCCACGCAGGCGGACCTTCGCGACCCACGCCGGCGGACCTTCGCGACCCACGCCGGCGGACCATCGCGACCCACGCCGGCGGACCTTCGCGACCCACGCCGGCGGACCATCAGGTCGCACGCCGGCGGACCTTCGCAATGCACGCCGGCGGACCTTCAGGTCGCACGCCGGCAGACCTTTGCGACGCACGCCGGCGGACCTTCGCGACGCACGCCGGCAGACCTTCGCGACGCACGCCGGCAGACCTTTGCGACGCACGCCGGCGGACCTTCAGGTCGCACGCTGGCGGACCTTCGCGACGCACGCCGGCGGACCTTCGCGACGCACGCCGGCAGACCTTCGCGACGCACGCCGGCGGACCTTCGCGACGCACGCCGGCGGACCTTCGCGACGCACGCCGGCGGACCTTCGCGACGCACCCCGGCGGACCTTCGCAATGCACGCCGGCGGACCTTCGCGACGCACGCTGGCGGACCTTCAGGTCGCACGCCGGCGGACCTTCGCGACGCACGCCGGCGGACCTTCGCGACGCATGCCGGCGGACCTTCGCGACGCACGCCAGCGGACCTTCGCGACGCATGCCGGCGGACCTTCGCGATGCACGCCAGCGGACCTTCGCGACGCACGCCAGCGGACCTTCGCGACGCATGCCGGCGGACCTTCGCGACGCATGCCGGCGGACCTTCGCGACGCACGCCAGCGGACCTTCGCGACGCATGCCGGCGGACCTTCGCGATGCACGCCAGCGGACCTTCGCGACGCACGCCAGCGGACCTTCGCGACGCATGCCGGCGGACCTTCGCGATGCACGCCAGCGGACCTTCGCGACGCACGCCAGCGGACCTTCGCGACGCATGCCGGCGGACCTTCGCGATGCACGCCAGCGGACCTTCGCGACGCACGCCAGCGGACCTTCACGACAAACGCCGGCGGACCTTCACGACCCACGCCGGCGGACCATCGCGACAAACGCCGGCGGACCTTCACGACCCACGCCAGCGGACCTTCACGTCGCACGCCGGCGGACCTTCGCGACCCACGCCGGCGGACCTTCGCGATGCACGCCGGCGGACCTTCGCGATGCACGCCGGCGGACCTTCGCAATGCACGCCGGCGGACCTTCGCGACCCACGCCGGCGGACCTTCGCGATGCACGCCGGCGGACCTTCGCGATGCACGCCGGCGGACCTTCGCGACCCACGCCGGCGGACCATCGCGACGTACGCCGGCGGACCTTCGCGACCCAGGCCGGCGGACCTTCGCGACCCACGCCAGCGGACCTTCACGTCGCACGCCGGCGGACCTTCGCGACCCACGCCGGCGGACCTTCGCGACCCACGCCGGCGGACCTTCGCGATGCACGCCGGCGGACCTTCACGACCCACGCCGGCGGACCTTCGCGATGCACGCCAGCGGACCTTCACGTCGCACGCCGGCGGACCTTCGCGACCCACGCCGGCGGACCTTCGCGATGCACGCCGGCGGACCTTCGCGATGCACGCCGGCGGACCTTCGCGATGCACGCCGGCGGACCTTCGCGACCCACGCCGGCGGACCTTCGCGATGCACGCCGGCGGACCTTCGCGACCCACGCCGGCGGACCTTCGCGATGCACGCCGGCGGACCTTCGCGATGCACGCCGGCGGACCTTCGCGACCCACGCCGGCGGACCTTCGCGATGCACGCCGGCGGACCTTCGCGATGCACGCCGGCGGACCTTCGCGATGCACGCCGGCGGACCTTCGCGACCCACGCCGGCGGACCTTCGCGATGCACGCCGGCGGACCTTCGCGACCCACGCCGGCGGACCTTCGCGATGCACGCCGGCGGACCTTCGCGATGCACGCCGGCGGACCTTCGCGATGCACGCCGGCGGACCTTCGCGACCCACGCCGGCGGACCATCGCGACCCACGCCGGCGGACCTTCGCGACCCACGCCGGCGGACCTTCGCGACCCACGGCGGCGGACCTTCGCGATGCACGCCGGCGGACCATCGCGACCCACGCCGGCGGACCTTCGCGACGCACGCCGGCGGACCTTCGCGACGCACGCCGGCGGACCATCGCGACCCACGCCGGCGGACCTTCGCGACCCACGCCGGCGGACCTCCGCGACCCACGCCGGTGGACCTTCGCGACCCACGCCGGCGGACCTTCGCGACCCACGGCGGCGGACCTTCGCGATGCACGCCGGCGGACCATCGCGACCCACGCCGGCGGACCTTCGCGACGCACGCCGGCGGACCTCCGCGACCCACGCCGGCGGACCTTCGCGACCCACGCAGGCGGACCTTCGCGACCCACGCCGGCGGACCTTCGCGACCCACGCCGGCGGACCATCGCGACCCACGCCGGCGGACCTTCGCGACCCACGCCGGCGGACCATCAGGTCGCACGCCGGCGGACCTTCGCAATGCACGCCGGCGGACCTTCAGGTCGCACGCCGGCGGACCTTCGCGACGCACGCCGGCGGACCTTCCCGACGCACGCCGGCGGACCTTCGCAATGCACGCCGGCGGACCTTCAGGTCGCACGCCGGCAGACCTTTGCGACGCACGCCGGCGGACCTTCGCGACGCACGCCGGCAGACCTTCGCGACGCACGCCGGCAGACCTTTGCGACGCACGCCGGCGGACCTTCAGGTCGCACGCTGGCGGACCTTCGCGACGCACGCCGGCGGACCTTCGCGACGCACGCCGGCAGACCTTCGCGACGCACGCCGGCGGACCTTCGCGACGCACGCCGGCGGACCTTCGCGACGCACGCCGGCGGACCTTCGCGACGCACCCCGGCGGACCTTCGCAATGCACGCCGGCGGACCTTCGCGACGCACGCTGGCGGACCTTCAGGTCGCACGCCGGCGGACCTTCGCGACGCACGCCGGCGGACCTTCGCGACGCACGCCGGCGGACCTTCGCGACGCACGCCGGCGGACCTTCGCGACGCACTCCGGCGGACCTTCGCGACGCACGCCGGCGGACCTTCGCGACGCACGCCGGGGGACCTTCGCGACGCACGCCGGCGGACCTTCGCGACGCACGCCGGCGGACATTCGCGAAGCACGCCGGCGGACCTTCGCGACGCACGCAGGCGGACCTTCGCGACGCACGCCGGCGGACCTTCGCGACGCACGCCGGCGGACCTTCGCGACGCACGCCGGCGGACCTTCGCGACGCACGCCGGCGGACCTTCGCGACGCACGCCGGGGGACCTTCGCGACGCACGCCGGCGGACCTTCGCGACGCACGCCGGCGGACCTTCGCGACGCACGCAGGCGGACCTTCGCGACGCACGCCGGCGGACCTTCGCGACGCACGCCGGCGGACCTTCGCGACGCACGCCGGGGGACCTTCGCGACGCACGCCGGGGGACCTTCGCGACGCACGCCGGCGGACCTTCGCGACGCACGCCGGCGGACCTTCGCGACGCACGCCGGCGGACTTTCGCGACGCATGCCGGCGGACCTTCGCGACCCACGCCGGCGGACCTTCGCAACGCACGCCGGCGGACCTTCGCGACCCACGCCGGCGGACCTTCGCGACCCACGCCGGCGGACCTTCGCAACGCAACCCGGCGGACCTTCGCGACGCACGCCGGCGGACCTTCGCGACGCACGCCGGCGGACCTTCGCAACGCAACCCGGCGGACCTTCGCGACGCACGCCGGCGGACCTTCGCGACGCACGCCGGCGGACCTTCGCTATGCACGCCGGCGGACCTTCGCGACGCACGCTGGCGGACCTTCGCGACGCACGCCGGCGGACCTTCACGACGCACGCCGGCGGACCTTCACGTCGCACACCGGCGGACCTTCGCGACCCACGCCGGCGGACCTTCGCGACCCACGCCGGCGGACATTCGCAACGCAACCCGGCGGACCTTCGCGACGCACGCCGGCGGACCTTCGCTATGCACGCCGGCGGACCTTCGCTATGCACGCCGGCGGACCTTCGCGACGCACGCTGGCGGACCTTCACGACGCACGCCGGCGGACCTTCACGTCGCACGCCGGCGGACCTTCACGACGCATGCCGGCGGACCTTCACGTCGCACGCCGGCGGACCTTCGCGACCCACGCCGGCGGACCTTCAGGTCGCACGCCGGCGGACCTTCGCGACCCACGCCGGCGGACCTTCGCGACGCACGCTGGCGGACCTTCGCGACGCACGCCGGCGGACCTTCACGACGCACGCCGGCGGACCTTCGCGACCCACGCCGGCGGACCTTCGCGACCCACGCCGGCGGACCTTCGCAACGCAACCCGGCGGACCTTCGCGACCCACGCCGGCGGACCTTCGCGACCCACGCCGGCGGACCTTCGCAACGCAACCCGGCGGACCTTCGCGATGCACGCCGGCGGACCTTCGCGACGCACGCTGGCGGACCTTCGCGACGCACGCCGGCGGACCTTCACGACGCACGCCGGCGGACCTTCGCGACGCACGCCGGCGGACCTTCACGATGCACGCCGGCGGACCTTCGCGATGCACGCCGGCGGACCTTCGCGACGCACGCTGGCGGACCTTCGCGATGCACGCCGGCGGACCTTCACGACGCACGCCGGCGGACCTTCACGACGCACGCTGGCGGACCTTCGCGACGCACGCTGGCGGACCTTCACGACGCACGCTGGCGGACCTTCACGACGCACGCCGGCGGACCTTCACGTCGCACGCCGGCGGACCTTCGCGACCCACGCCGGCGGACCTTCAGGTCGCACGCCGGCGGACCTTCGCGACCCACGCCGGCGGACCTTCGCGACCCACGCCGGCGGACCTTCGCGATGCACGCCGGCGGACCTTCGCGACGCACGCCGGCGGACCTTCACGACGCACGCCGGCGGACCTTCACGTCGCACGCCGGCGGACCTTCACGTCGCACACCGGCGGACCTTCGCGACCCACGCCGGCGGACCTTCAGGTCGCACGCCGGCGGACCTTCGCGACCCACGCCGGCGGACCTTCGCGACGCACGCCGGCGGACCTTCGCGATGCACGCCGGCGGACCTTCGCGACGCACGCCGGCGGACCTTCGCGACCCACGCCGGCGGACCTTCGCGACGCACGCCGGTGGACCTTCGCGACGTACGCCGGCGGACCTTCGCGACGCACGCCGGCGGACCTTCGCGACCCACGCCGGCGGACCTTCGCGATGCACGCCGGCGGACCTTCGCGATGCACGCCGGCGGACCTTCACGTCGCACGCCGGCGGACCTTCGCGACCCACGCCGGCGGACCTTCACGACGCACGCCGGCGGACCTTCGCGACGCACGCCGGCGGACCTTCGCGACGCACGCCGGCGGACCTTCGCGTCGCACGCCGGCGGACCTTCGCGACCCACGCCGGCGGACCTTCGCCAGTGTCCCACAAGGGTGACCCACAGGGGGCCAGCACAGTGCTGGAGCGGTTCACGCTGCTCCAGCCTCCTTTCCCTGTGCCAAATGGGCGCCGCGCCAACCTGCGCATGCACGGGGGACTTCTTTAGCACGCCGGCCCTGACTCAACATGGCGTCGGTGTTCAGGGGCCGGCCACGCCAGAAAGTAAGCCCGGAGTGGGAGAGGCAGGCCCGCCGATCGGTGGGCCCCAATCGCGGGCCAGACCCCATCGGAGGGCCCCCCCCCCACAGGCCACCCTACAACCGTTCATGCAGAGTTCCCGCCGGCAGCGACCAGGGGTGAAAGGTGCCAGTGGGACTCTGTCATATCCGCACGGCCGCTCGGCCCATCCGGGCCGGAGAATCGGCGGCCCCGCCAGTGCTGCGCCAAACGTGCCGGCGCAAATGGCGCCGATTCTCCGCACCTCAGAGAATCGCGCCCCGGCATCGGGGCGTCGTGACGCAGTTGCGGCGATTCTCCAGCCCGGCGCGGGGCTCGGAGAATCGCCCCCCTGATCTTTGCAGATAAAGGACCTTTGGCCCAACTACGTTCATCCACCCAGAAAGATCCTAAAGTCCCTCCACTGAAGTGTTTAATTATTTCTTGAACTCTTGAATGATTAAGGCATAGAAGGAGGTTCTTTGGTCCTACTGTGTCCATGCTGGTTCTCTGGAAGAACAATCTGGATCGTCCCACTCCCCTGCCCTTTCCTCATAGTTCTGCATATTTCGGAAAGCCCTGATTGTGTCTGCCTCCATCACAATCTCGGAGTACATTTCAGATCCTAACCGGTCACTACATAAATAAATGTTTCCTCATGTTGCTGTCATCTCTTTTGCCAATCACTTTAACTTGCTGTCCTTTGGTTCTCAACATTTCTGCTATTGGGAGAAGTTTCTCCTTGTCTGCTCTGACAAAACCCCTTATAATTTTGAACACAACTTCCGGTGACGATGATGTGCTGAGCAGGCGCTCTTCCAAACCAGAACCAAAAAGGCACATTTGGTCGAATTTTGCCCAAATTCCAAAGACAAAACTACCTCAATATCAAGAAGAGAAAAACCAAGAAAGGATGCCAGCAACCGGGAGCTCGTGGGGACAAAGAGACGGCAGAGGTGGTGGAAAGAACCACGAGTAGCAGACGGACGAGATGCCAGACCCACTGTTTACAGGACCCACTGACTGACCGATCGAACCCAAGAAAGTGGAAAAAGACAGGCGAGGCTGGGGAGCTGGGAACATTCATGGAGCAGATGGTGCTCAATGGCGATTCCTACACCCTGGTAAGAAGGAATTCTCATTCTTTTCGCCGGTCCACAAAGCATACTCAAAAATAGAGTTCTTTGCAGTGGGGAAAGTGGTGCTTCCAGGAATAGTAAGGGCAGAATATTCCATGATAGTTATCTCCGACCACCCTCCACATTACGTAGATGTGTAGTTGGAGACGGGCCGTGCCCAGCGTCCCACGTGGAGGCTAGACACGGACCTATTGGCCAATACGGTCTTCTGCCAATAAATATCACAAGCCTTAGTACATTACACTACAAATAACCGGAAAAGGGAATTCTCACCTTCGACGTTCTGGGAGGCACTAAAGGTGATTAGGGGAGAGATTATAACCTACAAGGCATGAAGAGATAGGGAAGAGAGGGTGGCCAGACATCAGCTGATCGACTCCATTCTGGAGGTCGACAGCAAGTACTTTGAGGCCCGACAGTAGAGCTTCTGACGGAGAGGAAAAAGCTGCAGATGGACTTTAACCTGCTATCCACCAGGAAAGCAGTGTACCAACTCCGCCAGACAAGGGGGACCTTCTACGAACACGGGGAAAAGGCTGCCTGCCTACTGGCTCACCAGCTGAGAAAGCAGGCAGCCCCGGTAAAGATAGCCCAGATGAAGCATAGCAGAGGCAGATTGGTAATCAAGCAAAAAGAGGTCAACCGAGCATTTGAGACCTTCTACCGAGAGCTGTACATCTCCGAACCCTCCAAAGGGAACGCAGAGTTGGAACAGTTCCTCGATGGACTGGACATGCCAGTCATAGGGGACAATAGATGGAGGGGGTGGAGCTGGAAGCACCAATAGGACTGGGAGAGATGATGGAGAGTATCAGCTCCATGCAGGCAGGGAAGGCACCAGGACCCAACGGGTTCCCGGTGGACCTCTATACAGAATTTGCGCTGGCCCTGGTCCTACGGGACATGTTCGCAGACTCGCTAGTAAGGGACACCCTGCCTCCTATAATAACACAGGCCAAGATAGCGCTGATGTCCAAAAAAGACAAGGACCTGACGGAATGCGGATCATACAGACCTACGCTGCTTAATGTAGACACAAAGATACTTGCAATAGTCCTGGCGAAGAGACTGGAGAACTGCATGCCAGAGGTGGGTGCAGAGGACCAGGCGGGCTTTGTCAAGTGTACTCAGCTAACTGCGAACATCAGGCGGCTGCTGAATGTATTAATGACGCCATCTGGGTTGAGATCATCAGAGGTGATCGTCTCCCGAGATGCAGAAAACGCCTTCAACGGAGTCGAATGGACGTATCTCATTGAGGAACTGAAGCGGTTTAGGCTGGGGACAGGATTCACCTCATGGGTAAACTCCTGTACAGCGCTCCCATGGCGAGTGCTCGGACCAACACTACCAGCTCTGAATTTTTCCAGCTGCACAGAGGCACAAGGCAGGGATGCCCGCCATCCCCGCTCCTGTTCCCTCCAGCAATTGAAGCCCTGGTAATCGCCCTGCGAGATGCGAAAAGCTGGAAGGGCATCCAAAGAGGGGGCAGAGAGCACAGAGTGTCGCTCGATGCAGATGACCTGCTCCTCTATGTCTTGGACCTACAGAACGGCTTTAAAGCAATCATGCAACTTCTGGGAGATTTCGGAGCCTTCTCAGGCTACAAACCCAATCTGGGCAAGAGCAAAGCATTCCCGGTGAACCCGAACAGGGGAGGGACAGAGCTGGTGGGACTACCATTCAAACTAGCCCAAAACAAATTCCGCTCCCTTGGGATTCAGATAGCCCATGACTGGACACAGATCCACAAGTGGATTCTGACCAGTCTGGCGGAGGAAGTAAAAAAGTGCCTATGGAGATGGGATGGTCCCTGGCGGGGAGGGTGGAGATGATCAAAATGAACGCTCTGCTGAGGTTCCTCTTCCTGCTGAGATCCATACCGATCTTCATCCCCAAGGCCTACGTCCACAAAGTAGACAAAATGATTATGGCATTTGTTGGGAGGGGGTGGGGGGGGGCAGAGAACCAGAGGATCCCTAAGTCGACACTGCAAAGGATTGGCGGGGATGGGATGGGGGGGACCTACAGTATTACCACTGGGCAGCTACAGCCGAGAGGGAGAGGAAATGAGAACCAAAAATGGAATGGGTGAGGCGTGAGGAGTCCTCCTGCAAGGGAGCAACCCTCCGAGCCCTCACCACGACAATGCTCCCATCCCCCCAACAAAGTATACATCCTGCCGAGTGATGGTAGCCACACGGAAAACACGGAATCAAATGAGGCTTTAACGGAAATACCCCATGGCCCCCATCTGCGGCAACCTTTGATGCCACCTTTAAAATCGGAGACAGGACGAGGGGACTCTCATGGTTAGGGACTTTTACATAGGGGACAGACTCACAACCTTACATGAGCTGACGGAAGATTTGGACCTGCCGACGGGACAGGAACTCAGGCACCGCCAAATTAAAAACTTTCTCCCCAAGGAGACGGCAAAGTACACCAGGGCCCTGAGAGACACACCACTAGAGGAACTAATAAACACAGGCAGTAAGGAGGGGGAACTGTGGGAACACATACAGATGGTTGCTGGACAGGGGAAGACTACCACTGGACGAAGCCAGACTAAATGGGAGGACGAATTGGGGGCGGAAGTGGGTTGGGGATGTCATGATATTCAAACACACACATCATGATAGACACACCAACAGACAAATCAGAACACACAACACCACAACCAATCACAGACAAAGACAGGGACAGTATAAAAGGACAAACACGACACCTGGTGGACAGTAGATCTGGGGACAAGGGCAACGACAAGACCTGTTTTAACATCACAGACAGGGAGTCCCCACGTGCAGAGTATCAAGACAAAACTGTAGATAGTAAGTTTGAATAAAACAGCGTTGTACCAAATACAACTGTGTTGGCTCATCTGTGTGTCAGAACGCCCAACACCACATGGTACAGGAGTGGATTGATACCTGCCGACTAACCTGCCATTCTGGACATGGACCTCACCAATAAACCGCAGCCGTTGCAAGTCGCGGGGAACCTTGGTACCAATTGGAAGCTCTTCAAGCAGCGATTCGACCTGTACATCCGAGCCAACGAGAAACAGAGTGCCTCGGACGAAACAAAGATTGCAATGCTCCTTTCCTACGCAGGTCAGCACGCCATCGATGTCTTCAACTCACTGGTGTTCGAAGAAGGCGAAAACCAATCCAAGTATGACACAGTCATCCTCAAGCTAGACCAGCACTTTAATGTTGAAGTGAATGAAAGTTTTGAAAGCTATCTCTTTCAGCAACGCCTGCAAGGTAAGGAGGAGCTTTTTCAACCCTTTTTGACGCACCTCCGAATTCTAGCGCAGTCTTGCGGTTACGGCAACACCTCAGAGTCCATGATCAGGGACCAGATTGTTTTTGGCGTTGCCTCCAGTGGCCTACGCCAGCAGCTTCTTAAAATCAAAAGCCTCACCTTAGTGTCTGCAGTGGAAGCCTGTGTCCTCCACGAGAATGCAACCAGCCGTTTTGCCCGATTTCAGGCGTCCGAATTGGCACGGAGGGGGTCCCCAGCCGTCGAATCGGCAAGTCAGGCCGCCCACGACGCCGAACGCATCCAGGCCATCAATTATCTCCCGACCCGCGGCCCTGACGAGAGCAGCCGCTTCCCGCGCTTTTCGCGGTCTCCCGCGCTTGTGCGCGCCAAAACCGAGGGACGCACCGTGCAGGCGCGCCCAATGCAAGATCGCACTGTGCATGCGCAGTGGCGCAACAAACGCCGTGACGTCATGACGTGCGGCAACTGTGGAGCTGTACACTTAAAAGGGCAATGTCCTGCTAAAAACCGACAGTGCCTCCGATGTGGCAAGATGGGCCACTATGCTGCCTACTGTCGTGCGGCTCAACCCATGGATCCTACACATCTCCTACAACCTCACAGATCACGCCCCTTCCATCGCCACCCATGGCCAGGCTTGCACATCAGCCGGTGGTTCTTGACCCACCCTTGAGGCGGTCAACCCGAATTCGTCGCACACCCATTAGACTGGACTTATAACACTGTTCATACGTTTAAAAAGTTAAACACTACTGTATTATAACCTGTTGTTGTTTATCGTTCCAGATATCATTTGACCGGACCACTATTCAAAGGTTTTTTTCGCATTCATGTTTTGTTATGGTACAACCTCGTTAGCATGACGCACCCGACATCGCTCCATGTAAATAGTTACGTCATATGCACATGCTGTACACAACACACACACACACTCTTAGATGCACTCACGACACGATTATATTTATAACCACGTAGGCACATATCTTTGTAAAAAGGGGGGATGTCATGATATTCAAACACACACATCATGATAGACACACCAACAGACAAATCAGAACACACAACGCCACAACCAATCACAGACAAAGACAGGGACAGTATAAAAGGATAAACACGACACCTGGTGGGTAGTAGATCTGGGGACAAGGGCAACGACAAGACCTGTTTTAACATCACAGACAGGGAGTCCCCACGTGCAGAGTATCAAGACAAAACTGTGGATAGTAAGTTTGAATAAAACAGCGTTGTACCAAATACAACTGTGTTGGCTCATCTGTGTGTCAGAACGCCCAACACCACAGGGGACTCTGGAGCGAAGCACTGAGCAGGGCCAACTCCACCTCCTGCACTAGGCCAAGCCTCATACAGTTCAAGGTGGTGCACAGAGCTCACCTAACCAGAACCTGAATGAGTAGGTTCTTCCCAGAGGTGGAGGGCAAATGTGAATGATGCCATGGAGGCCCGGTAAACCACACCCCCATGTTCTGGACATGGCCCAGATATGTCAGGTTCTGGACAGCTTTCTTCGAGGCGATGTGCAAAGGTTGTGGGGGTGAGGGTGGAGCCGTTCCCGAGAGTGGCAGTCTTCCGGGTATTGGACCAGCCAGAACTACATATGGGGAAGAGGGCTGACACCCTTGCTTTTGATTCCTTAATCGCATGCCGGAGAATCCTGCTCGGCTGGCAATCAGCAGCACCACCTCCAGCTGCAGACTGGCTGGCAGACCTCTCGGAATTCCTCCATGTGGAAAAGATCAAGTGCACCATCCGAGGGTTTGACGATGACTTCCACAAAGCGTGGGGACCTTTAATCAGCCTCTTCCACGACCTGTTTGAGATTAACAGTGACTAGTAAGGGGAAGCGTTGAAAAGAGAGGAACGAAGACAAGGGAAGACACACATAAGGAAAGGGGCGGGAGGGAGAGAAGGGAATCACAGAACGAAGCATGGGGAAAAGGAGAAAAGGGGCGGGTTCATGCAGTCTCCCCCCCCCACAACAATAAAAACCCCAACAGAAAGAAGTGGAACGCAGTATGTGAAGCCCAGGACAGATGGCAACACTATGAGGGAAACTAAGCTACCAGCGAAGGGAGGGGAGGGGCAGGGAGGGGGGGTGGAGGTTGGGGGGGAGCCAGAAGGGGAGGAACCTCATGTAAAAATCATTGTAAATACCAAATACATTTGAGCTGTAATCTGTAGAAACTGGAAAAAACCAATAAAAATATATTTTTAAAGTAATTTTGAACACGTCTGTCAAATCTCCTCTCAATCTTCTCTGAGGAGAACAACCTCAGCTTCACCAATCAATTCACATTACTGAAATTCCTCATCCCTGGAACAATCTCATTTTTATTCACTTGCTCTCTAGAACCTTATTATCTTATTTAAATAGGGTGCCCAGAATTGACACAATATGCAGTCAAACATGAACCAGAGTTTTATGAAGATTCATCATAACTTCCTTACATATACGCTCTATGCCTATTGTCAGTATACTCTGGTTTCTCTATCCTATCGTTAGTATACTGTGGTTTCTCCATGTCTGTAGTTAGTATACTCTGGTTTCGCTATGCCTATAGTTAGTGTACTCTGGTTTCTCTATGCCTATAGTTAGAATACTCAGGTTTCTCTATGTCTATAGTTAGTATACTCATGTTTCTCTATGTCTATAGTTAGTGTGCTCTGGTTTCGCTATGCCTATAGTTAGTGTACTCTGGTTTCTCTGTGCCTATCGTTAGTATACTCTGGTTTCTCTATATCTATAGTTAGTATACTCTGGTTTCTCTATGTCTATAGTTAGTGTAATCTGGTTTCTCTATGCCTAGAGTTAGTATACTCTGGTTTCTCTATGCCTATCGTTAGTATACTCTGGTTTCTCCATGTCTGTAGTTAGTATACTCTGGTTTCGCTATGCCTATTGTTAGTGTACTCTGGTTTCTCTATGCCTATAGTTAATATGCTCTGGTTTCTCTATGCCTATCATTAGTATACTCTGGTTTCTCTATGCCTAGAGTTAGTGTACTCTGGTTTCTCTATGCCTATAGTTAGTATACTCTGGTTTCTCTATGCCTATCGTTAGTATACTCTTGTTTCTCTATGTCTATAGTTAATATACTCTGGTTTCTCTATGCCTATCATTAGTATACTCTGGTTTCTATATGCCTATCGTTAGTATACTCTGGTTTCTCTATGTCTTTTGTTAATATACTCTGGTTTCTCTATGCCTATCGTTAGTATACTCTGGTTTCTCTATGCCTATAATTAGTACACTCTGGTTTCTCTATGCCTATCGTTAGTATACTCTGGTTTCTCTATGCCTATAATTAGTATACTCTGGTTTCTCTATGCCTATAATTAGTATACTCTGGTTTCTCTATGTCTTTTGTTAATATACTCTGGTTTCTCTATGCCTATCGTTAGTGTACTCTGGTTTCTCTATGCCTATAATTAGTATACTCTGGTTTCTCTATGCCTATCGTTAGTATACTCTGGTTTCTCTATGCCTATAATTAGTATACTCTGGTTTCTCTATGCCTATCGTTAGTATACTCTTGTTTCTCTATGTCTTTTGTTAATATACTCTGGTTTCTCTATGCCTATCGTTAGTATACTCTAGTTTCTCAATGCCTATCGTTAGTATACTCTGGTTTCTCTATGCCTATAATTAGTATACTCTGGTTTCTCTATGCCTATCGTTAGTATGCTCTGGTTTCTCTATGCCTATCGTTAGTATACTCTGGTTTCTCTATGCTTATAATTAGTATACTCTGGTTTCTCTATGCCTATCGTTAGTATACTCTGGTTTCTCTATGTCTTTTGTTAATATACTCTGGTTTCTCTGTCTTTTGTTAATATACTCTGGTTTCTCTATGCCTATAATTAGTATACTCTGGTTTCTCTATGCCTATCGTTAGTATACTCTGGTTTCTCTATGCCTATCATTAGTATACTCTGGTTTCTCTATGCCTATAATTAATATACTCTGGTTTCTCTATGCCTATCGTTAGTATACTCTGGTTTCTCTATGCCTATCGTTAGTATACTCTGGTTTCTCTATGCCTATAATTAATATACTCTGGTTTCTCTATGCCTATCGTTAGTATACTCTGGTTTCTCTATGCCTATAATTAGTATACTCTGGTTTCTCTATGCCTATCGTTGGTATACTCTGGTTTCTCTATGCCTATCGTTAGTATGCTCTGGTTTCTCTATGCCTATAATTAATATACTCTGGTTTCTCTATGCCTATCGTTAGTATACTCTGGTTTCTCTATGCCTATCGTTAGTATACTCTGGTTTCTCTATGCCTATAATTAGTATACTCTGGTTTCTCTATGCCTATCGTTACTATACTCTGGTTTCTCTATGTCTTTTGTTAATATACTCTGGTTTCTCTATGCCTATCGTTAGTATACTCTGGTTTCTCTATGCCTATAATTAGTATACTCTGGTTTCTCTATGCCTATAATTAGTATACTCTGGTTTCTCTATGCGCATAGTTGGTATATTCTGGTTTATCTATGTCTATAGTTATAAAGCACAGGACCCTGTATGCTTTTTTAACCACTTTCTCTTTTTTTTTACTTTTTTTTATTCTCCTTGTTCACGTTTTCTCCCACATTTACACCCATCAACAATAAACAATAATCAATAAGATATGTCAATCCCCATAATAACAACGATCCCATCCGCCCACCAACCCCCAAACCTCAACCCGCATATTTACATAAACAAATGACAAAAAGGAATCAGGGATTACCCGTAGTCACCCTTAATCTACACGGCTCTCCACCCCCCCCCCCCCCCAACCAACGCCATCCAGCCTCTAAGAAAGTACTGTACATGATACCCCAAAGTTGTACCCCCCCCCCCCCCCCAAGTCTCCAGCTCCTCCCGTCCACTGCCTCTTGTAAAACTCCTCCTCCCAACCTCGGTTCCCTCCCCCAACCTCGGTTCCCTCCCCCCAACTTTCCACCCCGGCTAGACCACTCGGACCCTGTTCTGTCAGGCTCCGATGGCTGCAGCCCCTCCCCCCATCTCGCTCCCGTTCACTGGCCGGCTTAAACCAGCCAGCGTGGAGGCCCCCGCCCGGGTCCCTTTCCCCCTTGCCCGGCCCTAGGAAAGCCGAAAGAACCCCTTTTAGCACACAAACCCCGCATATCCACCTACACCCCGAAGAGCCCTCCTTTCGAGTGAAAGTCCCGTCCCTTCCCTTGTCCAAATATATGCAACATTGGCTCCTTTAGCCTCTACACCCGCACGCAGTGATATAAAAAAAGAAGTAAATACAGTCATGAGGTTACATCGGCACATGACCATTCCTCAATTTCTCAGTTCTGCCACAGCCCTTCTGCTTTCACAAACTCCTCCGCTGCTTCCGCCGTTCCAAAATAAAAGTCACTGAGCTTGTAAGTCACCCTCAGCTTCGCTGGATATACAATGCCGCACTGCACCTTGCCAATGTACAGTGCCCTCTTCACCCGGTTGAAGGCAGCCCGCCTCCTCGCCAGCTCCACCGTAAAGTCCTTGTATACACGTATACCAGCTCCAGCCCACTGCACCACCCGCTTCTGCTTGGCCCAGCTCAGGACCTTCTCCTTCACCCTGTACCTACGGAAGCACAGAGTCACTGCCCTTGGCGGCTCACTCGCCTTTGGTACAGGCCTCCACGACCGATGAGACCGATCCAGTTCATATCGGGAGGGGTCCTCCCCCTCCCCCAGTAGTTTTGCCAGCATCGCGGCAAAATACTCAGTCGGCTTTGGTCCTTCAACTCCTTCGGGCAGCCCCACGACCCTCAGATTCTGGCGCCCGGATCTGTTTTCCAGATCTTCCATTTTTCCTCGCAGATTTTTGTTCGTGTCCATCACCTTCCCCATCGAGGCAAGTTGATCACCGTGCTGCAATACCGTCTCCTCCACTTCCTTCAGCGCCTCCCCTTGCTCTCGCACCTCCGCCACTGCGCTCGCCACCACCGTCTTCACCAGGGAAACCGCCTCCTCCACCAGCACACTCAAAACCTCCCTCATCTCCTTCCTCACCGTCTCCATACATTTCTCAATCTACGCCAACTGCTTTTGGAATTCCGCAGCCATCACCTTCGTTAGTTCTTCAGCCGTAAGCACCGCGGCCTCCCCTGGTGCTCCAGCCTCCATTTTCTTTGTTGCCCCAGCGGTGACCTTTCCCCTCTCCAACGGACTTTCAGCCGCTTTTTTCCCGGCCGTTCTTTTGGTGTTTTTCGGCATCCTTCTTCTCCTTGCGCTATCTCCCGACTTTTACTGCCGTCGCTGGCCCTAGGACCGGGCATTACTCCCCGAAAATGCCGTTCCCGAACGGGAGCCCTCCAATGTGCGGCTGCCTCCCGCCCGCCGTCACCGGAAGTTGCCTTTTAACCACTTTCTCAATGTGTTCTGACACGATCAATGATTTGTGCACATATACCCCACGGTCCCGATGTTCCTGCACACCTTTTAGAATTTTGACGGTTATTTTATATTCCTCTCCTCGTTCTTCCTACCAAAATGTGCCACTTCACACTTCTCCGCCTTACATTTCATCTACTGCATGCCTACTCATTCAACCTGCCTGTCCAGGACTTCTTGAAGTTTATCATTACCCTCCTCACAATTTACAAAACATCTAGGTTTTGTGTCATGGTAAATTTTGAAATTGTGCACTGCACACCCAAGCCTAGGTCATCAATATAATTCAAGAAAAGCAGTGATTCCAAGACTAATCCCTGGGGAACCCAACAATAGAACTTCCCCTAATCTAAAAATATCCATTCTCCACGACTCTCTGTCTCCTGTTACTCAGCCAACTTCACGTCTAAGCTGTTCTGAAGTGTTCTCCTTGAAATAAAACAGAAAGTGCTGGAAAAAGTCAAAACATTGGGCGGGTTTCTCCGACCCCCCGCCGGGTCGGGGAATCGCCGGGGGCTGGCGTGAATCCCGCTCCCGCCGGTTGCCGAATTCTCTGGCACCGGATATTCGGCGGGGGTGGGAATCGCGCTGCGCCGGTTGGCGGGCCCCCCCCCTCCGGCGATTCTCCGGCCCGCGATGGGCCGAAGTCCCGCTGCTGGAATGCCTGTCCCACCGGCGAGAATCAAACCACCTCTCTTACCGGCGGGACAAGGCGGCGCGGGCGGGCTCCAGGGTCCTGGGGGGCGCGGGGCGATCTGGCCCCGGGGGGTGCCCTCACGGTGGCCTGGCCCGCGATCGGGGCCCACCGATCCGCGGGCGGGCCTGTGCCGTGGGGGCACTCTTTTCCTTCCGCGTTCGCCATGGTCTCCACTATGGCGGAGGCGGAAGAGACCCCTCCACTGTGCATGCGCGGGGATGCCGTGAGCGGCCGCTGACGCTCCCGCGCATGTGCCGCACGGCAAAGTCATTTCCGCGCCAGCTGGCGGGGCACCAAAGGCCTTTCCCGCCCGCTGGCGGGGCGGAAATCAGTCCGCCGCAGGCCTAGCCCCTCAAGGTGAGGGGTCGGCCCCTCAAGATGCGGAGGATTCCGCACCTTTGGGGTGACGCGATGCCGGACTGATTCGCGACGTTTTTGGCGCCAGTCGGCGGACATCGCGCCGATTGCGGAGAATCCCGCCCATTAAATCTGTTTAATTCCGGAACAGGACACGGCTGGTAGATCCCAGGAGAGGCCTCTTCCAGGATCCCTGACAGTCCTTACCCTCGTGAGATCTAACCAGATCTTGCGAGATGTCGCCATCCGAATCCCACCCACAATGGGCGGCACCCAGTCCCGCACAGTTAAGTGAGTTAAAGTCACTTAACTGTGCTGACGCCGGATGTAATGGTCACCCGGCATCTATCAGCCTCGCTGAGGAGACCCCAGCCAGGCGCTGTTTAGCACTGGTTCCCACAAATGGGGACCAGGTGGAACGGCACTTGGGGGGTTTCTCTCATACGATCGGAGGCCCCCTGGTGGCCAGCCTCCAGGCAGGTGATACACTGGCACTGCCAGCCTTGCACCCTGGGTACTGCCAGGGTTCCACGGTGGCATTGTCAGGGTGCTTAGCTGACATTTTGCCTGCACCAGGGATCGGGCCCAGGGGTGCCCTGCCCGTATGATGCGGGCATAGATGAGTTGAGGGAGAGGTCCAGGGGTTGCGTTAGGGGGGTCGTGGATTGGGGCACCATTTAAAAATGAGGCCCCAATCTCTTCCTGCACTGAGGAACTCTGCTTGCCGAAGCTCCTCAGTGCAGGAAATGCAACTGAGTGCAGCCTCAGTGGGTCGCTTCCCACCAAGGCCCATACAAAACCCAAAACCGTCAGATAGCGGGGTCGTTCCCAGTTCTACAAGTGCCAGGAACGACCCCGCTAAACCCGCCCAGAATAGACTCTCGCTTATTTAAAATTTAAATTTAAATTGTGCCCCTCTGTAAATTTCTACAATTCTTTGATCCTGTAGCAGAAGTATTGAGCATTTATGTTGAATATATCTATTTTATTATGATGAAGTCAAGAATTGATAGCTTAGTGAGACAAGAGGTGTAACTATAAGTGGAGCACAGAGAGATTTTGTACTAGTTAAGGAAGAGGACAAAATTTTAAGAGTAATGTTCAGGGAAGTATGTAAATATTTTCTCCTGATGCCTGTAGCAAAATGTTAATGCTAATGCTAACCTTGGTTTGTCCTGATCCACGTTAATAATTACCTTAGCAGAACAAAGGTTAAATTGAACAAGTACAAATGGACTGCATCACACAAAATTTATACATTGTTCCATCAGAAACCAATTTAATGTCGCCTCAATAAACCTCCCTTTGAAATGCTACATCTCTGATATATCCATATATCAAACACGACTGTCACAAAAACAAAATACATAAAAAGCTTTTTTAATACAGCAAGGTTCTAAAGATTTATCTTTTCCTAAACTGCATTTGTTTGCAGTAGGCCTATTAGCCTGAAGTGTAAAAAGTCAAAAAATCAACGATTTCATTACCTAATTTTATGAAATATACAACATGTTTTCAATTTGCGTTCCTTTCAGTGTAAAAAGGACACAACGGGCGCGATTCTCCACTCCCACGCTGGTTGGGAGAATCGCCTGGGCCGCCAACATTTCCGGGGACGTTGGTCCGACGCCCTCCCGCGATTCTCCCAAGAGGCGGGAACGGCCCGGTCGAGTTTCGCGGGCCACAGGCCGGAGAATCGCAGGAGACACCCAAAATGGCGATTCTCCGGCACCCCCGCTATTCTGAGGCCCAGATGGGCCGAGCGGCCAGGCCAAAACGGCGGGTTCCCCCCCGGCGCCGTCCACACCTGGTCCCTGCAGTCGTGGGCGGTGCGTGAACGCTGGGGGGGGCGGCCTGTGGGGGGGCAAGGGGGGATCCTGCACCGGGCTTCACCTGGAATGTGGGGTGGCCCACGATCGGGGCCCACCGATCGTCGGGCCGTCCTCTCTGAAGGAGGACCACCTTCCTTCCGCGGCCCCGCAAGATCCGTCCGCCATCTTCTTGCGGGGCGGACTTAGAGAGGACGGCAACCACGCATGCACGGGTTGGCGCCGGCCAACCCGCGCATGCACGGATGACTTCCGTTATGCGGCGCCGGCCACGTCATCTATGCGGCACCGCTTTTACGCGGGCGACAAGGCCTGGCGCGGGTAGATGACGCAGCCGAGATACTGGCCCATTGTCAGGGCCTGAATCGGTTGGGACCGGTGCCGTTCCGCGCCGTCGTGAACCTCGACGGCGTTCACGACGGCGCGGCCACTTCGGCGTGAGGGTGGAGAATCCCGCCCAACATCTTTGGTATATCTACACCCACGAAGTTCTTAGAGTACACCTTCCGCCATAGGCACCTGTGGAATGATGGACAGGTATAAGTCCACCTCGGGCACACTGACTGAAAGGAAGCGGCTGCATCTATTCTTTCCTCTCTCAGGTCACTAACAAGGATTGAAAGAACTCCAGGCACCCCATGAATGGGCTACACCCCTAAAACTCAAGAAGGAAATGTGAGTATAGCTGCAGGCCTGAGACTTTGCAGCTGTGCTCCAGACCTCCAAAAGCGGACACCTTGGCCCAGGGCAGGAGAACAGAAATCAGATAGCCTCAAGTGTTTTCAAATTATCCTGAAAGGATTTGTTGTAAAAAAACATTCGGACTTTACCAGGAAAGTCTTCTGTTAACTCTCTGAACCACCGCCCCCTTCCCATAGAACCTCCAGTCTTTGAGAATCCTAGGGCAGATATTTGCACCAAAGTTCTCTGTGTTTCCCCCCTTCGGGGGCACCCAATAATCATATTGTGGTGAATGTATTGCTGCTACAATTCACCACTGTATTGTTTGTATTATGTTGATGCCCTTGTGGGCTCCGCCTGTGGCTCCGCCCCCTCGGGGGAGGTATATAGATCTGCAGCCTGTAGGCGGCACTCAATACAGAGCAGTCGCAGGCAGGCACAGATCTAGCTGATTAAAACCACTGTTCACTTCTACTAATCGTCTCGTGTGAATTGATGGTCGCATCACAAATGTGTAGGAAAGTTTGTTGCAGCTCAGTTTAAATGTCTCTGTGATTGTGGAGTGTCTCTTGTAACTTGGCTACATTTCCCATCATGCTTCAGTGTTCTCTTAACTTGGCCATATTTCCCATTAGGCCACGGTGTGGAGTCAACGTGCTTGGCAAAGCCAAAGATCTAAAAGTGTACTTTGAAGGTGAAGCTTGAGTGTACATCGAAATTCTGGAGAAAAGAATCCCACAACATGAGATTGAAACCCTAGGAGATGAATCATGGTTGAAGCCGTCCAACTGAGGGCGACATGTGGAAGAGAATCCTCAGCTGACTTTCAAATGTGGAGGTTGGAAACCCTTGTGAGAAAGATTGATTTTCAGTGAGACTGATTTTCTTATGGTGTGACAGGAGTCTGGGTGGATTGTTGAGAAATCCATAGAATCTGCTTTGGTCGCATCTGTCATTTACTTTGGAGTGTAGTGTATCTGCCCACAATTCACCAGATGATTCACATGTGCTGCATACTTACCCTGAATATTAGAGTATAATATAGTGTTACAGATGCCTGGTCAGCTCTCAACAGTGGCTAAGAGGCTGAACCAAAGCCATAATGTTCTCATGGTTTAAGACGGTGCAGAAAGATCAATTTATTCCAGGAGTGGTAATATAAGAAATAGGGCTTGGTTATTTTATAAATAAACTTAATTAAAAGAAAAGAAAACAATATTTAAACTTTTAAATTTCAACCCCAACAATAACAGATTATATAGTTTCTTAACCTTAACACGCTAGTTCCCATTAAACAACACTGTAACAGAACATACAACTCCCATGCCACTTTCACAGGTTGACAAAGGCAATACTTGCAATTTTTCTTCTGTTAGGGACATTCATTCTGAACCCTTTTTCCAAAGCTTGCCTCAGTGGCAACTTCCATGATTTTCTCAGCCTTCTGCTTGATTAGGAATAGTCAGCATGGATTTGTGAGGGGTAGGTCTTGCCTTACAAGTCTTATTGAATTCTTTGAGGAGGTGACCAAGCATGTGGATGAAGGTAAAGCAGTGGATGTAGTGTACATGGATTTTAGTAAGGCATTTGATAAGGTTCCCCATGGTAGGCTTCTGCAGAAAGTAAGGAGGCATGGGATAGTGAGAAATTTGGCCAGTTGGATAACAAACTGGCTAACCGATAGAAGTCAGAGAGTGGTGGTGGATGGCAAATATTCAGCCTGGATCCCAGTTACCAGTGGCGTACCGCAGGGATCAGTTCTGGGTCCTCTGCTGTTTGTGATTTTCATTAATGACTTGGATGAGGGAATTGAAGGGTGGGATAGTAAATTTGCAGACGATATGAAGACTGGTGGAGTTGTGGATAGTGAGGAGGGCTGTTGTCGGCTGCAAAGAGACATAGATAGGATGCAGAGCTGGGCTGAGAAGTGGCTGGTGGAGTTTAACCCTGAAAAGTGTGAGGTTGTCCATTTTGGAAGGACAAATATGAATGCGGAATACAGGGTTAACGGTAGAGTTCTTGGCAATGTGGAGGAGCAGAGAGATCTTGGGGTCTATGTTCATACATCTTTGAAAGTTGCCACTCAAGTGGATAGAGCTGTGAAGAAGGCCTATGGTGTGCTAGCGTTCATTAACAGAGGGATTGAATTTAAGAGCCGTGAGGTGATGATGCAGCTGTACAAAACCTTGGTAAGGCCACATTTGGAGTACTGTGTGCAGTTCTGGTCGCCTCATTTTAGGAAGGATGTGGAAGCTTTGGAAAAGGTGCAAAGGAGATTTACCAGGATGTTGCCTGGAATGGAGAGTAGGTCTTACGAGGAAAGGTTGAGGGTGCTAGGCCTATTCTCATTAGAACGGAGAAGGATGAAGGGCGTTTATAAGATGATCAGGGGAATAGATAGAGTAGACAGTCAGAGACTTTTTCCCCGGGTGGAACAAACCATTACAAGGGGACATAAATTTAAGGTGAATGGTAGAAGATATAGGGGGGATGTCAGAGGTAGGTTCTTTACGAGAGTAGTGGGGGCATGGAATGCACTGCCTGTGGAAGTAGTTGAGTCGGAAACATTAGGGACCTTCAAGCAGCTATTGGATAGGTACATGGATTATGGTAGAATGATATCGTGTAGATTAATTTGTTCTTAAGGGCAGCATGGTAGCATTGTGGATAGCACAATTGCTTCACAGCTCCAGGGTCCAAAGTTTGATTCCGGCTTTGGTCACTGTCTGTGCGGAGTCTGCACATCCTCCCCGTGTGTGCGTGGGTTTCCTCCGGGTGCTCCGGTTTCCTCCCACTGTCCAAAGATGTGCAGGTTAGGTGGATTGGCCATGATAAATTTCCCTTAGTGTCCAAAATTGCCCTTAGTGTTGGGTGGAGATGTTGACCTTGGGTAGGGTGCTCTTTCCAAGAGCTGGTGCAGACTCAATGGGCCGAATGGCCTCCTTCTGCACTGTAAATTCTATGATAATCTATGATTAACCTAGGACAAAGGTTCGGCACAACATCGTGGGCCGAAGGGCCTGTTCTGTGCTGTATTTTTCTATGTTCTATGTTCTCCTGTACATGTTCAATACAGCATTTCTTCTCTCCCACTCTCTCCAAGCACCACCCAGCCCCTCAAACAAAGGTTCTCGGCTGTGGTTCCCAGGCTTGAAATCATTGGCATTATCTTGGTTGATTGTTTTCCCACTCCCGTTTACACGAAAGAACAGAGCCATGCTATTGATATACAACTAACCTCCCATTGACGGACAAAGAGGCCACCAGACTCTGTAATGGGCTAATAGCTGGTCAGACAGGAGTGTCCTGAAGAACAATGGATCTGGGGTATCCTGTGTATTCCCACTAATGTGTTTAAGTCTGACTGGGGCAATGTAACTCGGTCAGGTGTGGGTGTATCCCTCTGACCCTGTGCCAGCAGGTATTTTTCCCCTCAGTCTGTTTAACTCCTAAATTGCCTGCTACATTGGGGTCTCATTTCTGGACACAATTCCCTAATATCTCCCTCTCATGACAATAGATCTGGTAAATTGTTTTGTCTTTCCGAATTTTTATGGGTTTGCAAAGAGATAGCTGGGGTGATGGAATAATGAATATTTGAATCATTTTCTTGTGTTTGTATTGAGATCTTTCCAACCTTTTTGCCTGGTGTAATACATTTCATTTTTCTTGTTTAATGAATGTTTTATTTTGTGTGCCAAAGGTTCATCAGCAGACACCTATGAATTTGTTCAGTAATTTACCTCTATGGTTACTAAAAAAAAAAGGATCTATCAAGCATGGTGTCATTCCTCCCACTGTCCAAAGATGTGCAGGTTAGGTGGATTGGCCATGATAAATTGCCCTTACTGTCCAAAATTGCCCTTAGTGTTGGGTGGGGTTACTGGGTTATGGGGATAGGGTGGCGGTGTTGACCTTGGGTAGGGTGCTCTTTCCAAGAGCCGGTGCAGACTCGATGGGCCGAATGGCCTCCTTCTGCTCTGTAAATTCTATGAAAGCCAGGTTTCACCCTGGGATTTGACTTGTCCTGTATTAACATCAGCTGGGATCATAACGCCTGGGACAGGAGAAGGAATTGCTGAAGAATCAGAATAGTTGCTTGAATGCAGAATCAATTACCAAAACTGATTAAACTGTTGAACTCCGACCCAACCTGAACAGCATGATGAACGAGATGCGTAGTGTGGAAGAACAAATCCAGACTTGGAAAACAAATATAGAGAATTCTAATGAATGAACAAGTCTAAACAGCAGCCGGCAAGAAACATTCTGAACAGAAATTAATGCCCCTGTGAAGTTGTCAAATTTACATACGTTCTGCAGGCCACGCTGAAATAAAGGCAACTCAATTTACCAGAGGGGCAGTTTAACAAGGCCAATCTACCTAACCTGCACATGTTTGGACTGTGGTAGGAAACCAGAGCACCCGGAAGAAACTCATGCAGACACAGAAAAATGTGCAAACTCCACTCAGACAGTCATCCAAGGCCAGAACTGAACCCAGGTCCCTGGCACTGTGAGGCAACAATGTTAGCCATTGCACCACCGTGATGCCCCAGTGACCCAGACCAAGGGTCAGTGTGGCATTGAGCAAGAGATGGGTTAAGACAGCTCCTAGCCTGTACCCTTTACTGTACTGTATAAATAGTTCTACTTGTTATTAAAGACTTACGGTTCACATACTGAAGACTATGAAGACTTCTTTACGAGACACCGTTCTGCAACCAACAGCCTCCCAACAGGTCATGCAATCTATTTCATCCTCCTGCTCATTTTCTGGATCCTTTAATCTATCAAACCTCTTTTTCAAATAAATATCTAATTCCCTTTCAAACGATTATAGGCTCTACTTCAAAGATGGTCTCTGACAGAGAATTCCACATTCTAACCAGCAGTGTAATGACATTTTTTCTCCTCTTTAATTCTTTTAGTGGTTATTTTAAACCACTCTTGTGGCCATTCCACTGATCAATGGAAGTAGCCTAACACTACATACCCTATCGTTGCCATTCATAAACCTTTCATTTCTGTCAATTGCCCCCCTCAACTTTCTCAGTTACAGTGAAAAAACACTCCTCCATGCTAATAATTTATTTTGGAGTCTCAAAGGACTTTACAATCAACAAAGTACTTTTTTTGAAGTGTAGTCACTGTTTATTGAAGGAAATACCAATGTGTTATCTTAATTTTGTTTTGAAAATCCAAAGAACCACACCCACTGCATTTACTCTACATTCAACAAACTTAGCTTTATTTGAAGTGGTGCCACTAAAAGTTGCACGACAAACCAGAAATAAATATTATCCCCAATTCCTTCTTAATTGGAATTGTGTTCATTGACAATGAACGGGACAAGAATGTTTGCCTATAATCAGAGACAAGATAACCTGTGATCTGTCAGCATGTAATTGGCTATCTATTATAGTGATTGGCCCTTATCTTCCTCAGACTGGTAATCTCCAGCGGATTGACATTCTCTTTTTAAAAATATTTTATTCAGGCATTTTCATATAAACAAACCGAAGCAGAAGCAAAATTATACAACATTTTAAATAACCAACACCCACTCTTCTCCCCACCCCTTCTCCCATCCTGCCTTCCCCTTTTAAGCCCCTTAACACCCCCCCCCCCCCCCCCATTTTGCTGACTCCTCAATCCTCCTTAAAGAAGCCAATGAACGCCTTCCACCTTCGAGCGAACACATCAACTGATCCCTTAATAATAATAATCTATAATAATAATCAGGACGAACATGATCCTCTTCAGCCTCAAGAATTCTGCCAGGTCGCTTAGCCACATCCCCACTTTCGGCGTCTCTGAGTCCCGTCATCCAAGTAGGATCCGTCTCAGGGCTATCAGGGAGGCAAAGGCCAAGACATCAGTCTCCCTCGCCCCCTGGAGTCCAGGATCTTCCGACACCCTAAATATCCCTACCTCTGGACTCGGGGCCACCTTCACCCCCAACACCTCGGACATTACATCCGCGAACCCCTGCCAGAACCCCATCAGCTAAACATGTGGACATGATTCGTGGGCCTCCCTGCATACCACCCACACCTGTCCTCTACCCCATCAAAAAACCTACTCATCTGCGCTACTGTCATATATGCCCTGTGAATTAAACTGAATGAGGCTTAGCCTCACACATGACGAGGACACATTCACCCTCCGCAGGGCCTCAATCCACGTCCCGGACCCCACCTCCCCATCCAGCTCCTCCTCCCACATCTGCTTTATATCCCCCACTAGGGCACCCTCCCACTTCATTAGCTCCTTGTAGTCCTCAGGCACCTTCCCGAACCTGGAGATACCTAAAACCATTCCCCCTGGGCAGCTCATACTCTTCCTCCAGATTTCCCAATTTCGCGAAACCGCCCCCTATAAATAGGTCACTGAATCGCTTAATCCCTCTCTGCTGCCACGCCCGAAACATCGCATCCAGTCCCCCCGCGGTACAGACCTAAGATTATCACCGATCGGTGCCCAAACCGAGGCACTCTCCAGTTCCAAATGCTGCCTCCACTGCCTCCACGCCCTCAAGGCCGACACCACCACTGGGCTCACTGAGTGCCTGGCCGGCGAGAAAGGCAGAAGCACTGTTAACAATGCCTTTACTGATTTCCATTCTTGACGGACTTACCCTCGCTGTAATTCCAAAGCCACTGTTTCACCCAACCTTCTCCACTCACACTGGGTGAGACAAGAGCAGTGAAGCGTGTGCCCAGCTGCATCAGTGTGCAGTAAGTGGGGTGCAGAGAGGTACGAAACTCCTAATTTTTACACACTAGCTGCCACAAAGGAGGTTTGTAAAGGCACAATTTAAAGATAAATGGTTCAGACAACAGGGAGAAGCGGTCAGTCCAGGGGTCAGTTGGGAGGGGGATGATCAGACCAGAGGTGGGCGGTCAGTCTGGGGAGGAGGGATGATCAGGCCAGAGGTGGGCGGTCAGTCTGAGGAGGAGGGGTGATCAGTTGGAAGGGGTGGTGATCAGACCGGAGGTGGGCTTTCAGTCCGGGGAGGTTAGCAACTTAAGATGCTTCTGTCGGATGGTTCCCAGCACATTACAATTGTCCAGAGGAAGTTAGCAGCTCTGGGAAATTGCCGGTAAACCCTTATGTGGGAACCACCAAGAGGGATTCTCCAGAGCATCACTGGGGTACCTGCTAAATTTATTGCTGGGGAACCAGGAAGTTATGAATATTGTTCTGAACTCTTTTCTCAGCATTCTAAACTTGAAGTACTTGTTTGCTGACAAACTTCAGAATTTGGAGGCATATCACTACTCCACAGGACCTATACCGTGGGCAAATTTACATAAGAAGAATATGTAAATACTGATAGATCAAATATTTGCAGGAGACATTACATTTTGGCAATGGCAATAATACAGCTACGTTTTTGGATTCTGGTTTACTATTCAGTTAGATATGTTACTGCAAGTTACACATTTTTCAGTAATCTCCCACCTCAATTTTGCAACTTTTCCCTCTGCTGTGCCTGCCAATCATAGCAGAGTAACATTGGGGACCATGCAATTTCCCATACCACCTCTACTAGACGGTGCAATAATACTGAAGACATGTGCTCTAGAACTAGACACGTCCCCTCGCCAACCTGTTCCTGTACAGCGACAACACTGACATCTACCCAGCAATGTGGAAAGATGCCCAGGAATAGCCTGTCCATAAAAAGCATAACAAACGCAACCTGGCCGATTAACACCTCATCAGTCTATTCTCAATCATCAACAAAGTGATGGAAGGCACTGTTGACAGTGCTATCAAGCGGCACTTACAGAGAAATAACCTGCTCACTGATTCTGAATTTAGGTTCCGCCAGGACTACTCAGCTTCTGACCTCATTACAGTCTTGGTTCAAACATGGACAAAAGAGATGAACTCCAGGAGGTAGGAGCATCATGGGTTTTGTGTGGGCAAATAAGACCCCGAGGGTAAAGAGGGTGTTTCTGGAGCGTAGCAGGGACAGGGGAGGGCTGGCGCTGCCGAATCTGTGCGGCTACTATTGGGCAGCCAACGTGGCGATGATCCGTAAGTGGGTAATAGAGGGCGAGGGGGCGGCATGGAAGAGGTTGGAGATGGCGTCCTGCAGGGGCACGAGCCTGAGGGCGCTGATGACGGCACCGCTGCCGCTCTCGCCGACAAGATACACCACGAGTCCGGTGGTGGCGGCAACGTTGAAGATCTGGGGGCAGTGGAGACGGCATAGGGGCGAGATGGGAGCCTCGCTTTGGTCCCCGATTCGGGAGAACCATCGGTTCGTCCCAGGAAGGATGGATGGGGGGTTTCGGAGCTGGCATCGGGCAGGGATCAGAAGAATGGGGGACCTGTTTATAGATGGGACGTTTGCGAGCCTAGGGGCGCTGGAGGAGAAGTTTGGGCTACCCCCGGGAAATGCGTTCAGGTATATGCAAGTGAGGGCATTTGTGAGGCGGCAGGTGAGGGAATTCCCGCTGATCCCGGCACAGAGGATTCAGGACAGGGTGATTTTGGGTGTATGGGTGGGGGAAGGCAAGGTTTCGACGATCTATCAAGAGATGAAAGAAGAGTAGGAGGTTTTGGTAGAGGAGCTAAAGGACAAGTGGGAGGAGGAGCTTGGGGAGGAGATTGATGAGGGTCTGTGGGCTGATGCCCTGAGTCGGGTTAACTCCTCTTCCTCTTGCGCCAGGCTCAGCCTAATACAATTTAAGGTTACTCACAGAGCGCATATGACAGGGGCGAGGTTGAGTAGGTTCTTTGGGATGGAGGGCAGATGTGGGAGGTGTTCGGGAAGCCCGGCGAATCACGTCCACATGTTCTGGTCGTGCCCGGCCCTGGATGGGTTCTGGAGGGGTTTCGCGAGGACTATGTCCAAGGTGGTGAAAGTCCAGGTCAAGCCGAGTTGGGGGTTGGCACTATTTGGGGTAACGGGCGAGCCGGGAGTGCAGGAGGCAAAAGAGGCCGGTATCCTGGCCTTTGCGTCCCTGGTAGCCTGGCGGAGGATCTTGCTATTATGGAAGGACGGGAAGCCCCCCAGTGTGGAAACCTGGATAAATGACATGGCAGGGTTCATTAAGCTGGAGAGGATAAAGTTTGCCTTGCGAGGGTCTGTGCAGGGGTTCTTCAGGCGGTGGCAACCGTTCCTAGACTATCTCGCGGAGAGTTAGGAGGAGGTCAGCAGCAGCAACCGGGGGGGGGGGGGGTCTCTTTCGGGGGGGTATGTGGGGGTGGGGTTCCCCAAGGGGTCTTTTGAATGTTATATGGGGGGGTTAATGTCTGCGGGAGAAACCCAATGTATAAGTAGTTTATTATTTTTGGTTGTGATGTTTGTGTTCTTTCTTCTTTTCGTTATGGGGGGGGGGTTTGTTTGTTAAAAAATTTGGTGGAAAAATTTGAATAAACATATTTTTTTTAAAAAGAGATGAACTCCAGGGGCGAAATTCTCCGGAAACGGCGCGATGTCCGCCGACTGGCGCCCAAAGCGGCGCCAATCAGACGGGCATCGCGCCGCGCCAAAGGTGCGGAATGCTCCGCATCTTTGGGGGCCGAGCCCCAACATTGAGGGGCTAGGCCGGCGCCGGAGGAATTTCCAGCTGGCGGAAATGGCCTTTGGTGCCCCGCCAGCTCGCGCGGAAATGACATCTCCGGGCGGCGCATGCGCGGGAGCATCAGCGGCCGCTGACAGTTTCCCACGCATGCGCAGTGGAGGGAGTCTCTTCCACCTCCGCCATGGTGGAGACCGTGGCGGAGGCGGAAGGGAAAGAGTGCCCCCACGGCACAGGCCCGCCCGCGGATCGGTGGGCCCCGATCCCGGGCCAGGCCACCGTGGGGGCACCCCCCGGGGCCAGATCGGCCTGCGCCCCCCCCCCAGGACCCCGGAGCCCGCCTTGTCCCGCCGGTAAGGTAGGTGGTTTAATTTACGCCGGCGGGACAGGCAATTTATCGCCGGGACTTCGGCCCACTCGGGCCGGAGAATCGAGCGGGGGGGCCCGCCAACCGGCGCGGCGCGATTCCCGCCCCCGCCGAATGTCCGGTGCCGGAGACTTCGGCAACCAGCGGGGGCGGGATTCACGCCAGCCCCCGGCGATTCTCCGACCCGGCGGGGGGTCGGAGAATGTCGCCCCAGAAGTGAGGTGAGAGTGACTGTCCTTGACATCAAGGCAGCATTTGACCAAGTGTAGCATCAAGGATCCCTAGCTAAACTAAAGTCAATGGTAATCAGGCAGAACACTTGCCACTGGTTGGAGTCACACCTCGCAGAAAGGAAGATGGCTGTCATTACTTGAGGTCAATCATCTCAGTCCTAGAACATTATTGCAAGAGTTCCTCAGGGTAGTGTCCTAGGCCCTACCATCTTCAGCTGTTCCATCAATGATCTTCCCTCCATCAGAATGTCAGAAGTGGGGATGGTTGCATAATGCTCGGCATCATCCATGACTCTTAGGACACTGAAGCAATCAATGTCTATATGCAGCAAGACCTGGGCTGAGACTAGAAAGTGACATTTGTGCCACATAGGTGCCATGCAATGACCCTCTCCAACAAGATAAAATCTAGCCATCTCCCCATGACACTCAATAGCATTACCATTGCTGAATTCCCCACTGTCAACATCCTAGGGGTTACCATTGGCCAGAAACTGAACTGGATCAGTCAGACAAATACTGTGGCTACAAGAACATGTCAGAATTGGGAATTCTGTGGTGAGTAACTCACCTCCTGACTCCCCAAAGTCTGTCCAAAATCTATAAGGTGCAAGTCAGGAGTGTGATGAAATATTATTTACTTTCCTGCATGAATGCAGCTCCAACAACACTCAAGAAGCTTGACACTATCCAGGACAAAGCCATCCACATTGTGGTGTTGGGTGTTCTGACACACAGATGAGCCAACACAGTTGCATATGGTACAACGCTACTTTATTTAAACTTACTATTTACAGCTTGGTCTTTGCACTCTGCACGTGGGGGGTTCCCTGCTTGTGGTGTTTTAACAGCTCTTTCTTGTTCCCTTCTCCCCAGACCTACTGACCACCAGGTGTCGTGCTCGTGCTTTTTATGTGGTTGGTGTTCTTGTCTGTGATTGGTTGTGGTGTTGTGTACTCTGATTTGCCTGTTAGTGTGTCCATCATGATGTGTGTGTTTGAATATCATGACATCCCCCCTTTTTACAAAGATATGTGCCTATGTGGTGATAAATATGATCGTGTCGTGAGTGCATCTAGGAGTGTGTGTGTGTCGTGTGCAGCATGTGCATATGACGGAACTATGTACATGGGGCGATGTCGGGTGCGTCACATGAACCAAGTTGTACCATAACATAACATAAATGCGAACGAGAGAAGAAGAAAAAAAAACTTGAACAGTTGTCCAGTCAGACGACATCTGGAACGATAAACAACAACAGGTTATCATGTAAAATTGTGCAACTTGTTAAACATATGAACGGTATTATAAGTCCAGTCTAATGGGCTTGCGACGAGTTCGGGTTGACCGTCAGGGTGGCACACCACTCATCGGCTGGATTGATGGCATTGACCTTGTTGACATCAATGACGGAAACTCGGAAGGCATCCTGGTCATCTGCATCACTTAACTGGAAGTCTTGATGCATGGGCTGGACGGTCCTGACTCGTCTGCGAGGTTGTCGAGGATGCGCCGGATCCATGGGTTGAGCCGAACGACAGTGGACTGCGTAGTGGCCCATCGTGCCACATCTGTGGCACTGTCGGTTTTTTGCAGGACATTGCCCTTTTAAATGTAGAGCTCCACAATTGCCGCACGTCATGACGTCACGGCGTTCGTTGCGCCACTGCGCATGCGCAGTGCGATCTTGCGGTGGGCGCGCCTGCGCAGTGCGTCCCTCGTTGTGGCCGTTATTTTTGGCGCGCACCTGCGCGGGAGACCGCGAAAAGCGCGGGAAGCGGCCGCTGTCGTCCGGGCCGTGGGTCGGGAAGTAATCGACGGCCTGGATGCGTTCGACGTCATGGGCGGCCTGGCTTGCCGATTCGACGGCTGGGGACCCCCTCCGTGCCAACTCGGACGCCTGAAATCGGGCAAAACGGCAGGTAGCATTTTCGTGGAGGACACAGGCTTCCATAGCAAACGCTAAGGTGAGGCTTTTCATTTTAAGAAGCTGCTGGCGTAGGCCACTAGAGGCAACGCCAAAAACAATCTGGTCCCTGATCATGGACTCTGTGGTGGTGCCGTAACCGCAGGACTGCGCTAGAATCCGGAGGTGCGTCAAAAAGGGTTGAAAAAGCTCCTCCTTACCTTGCAGGCGTTGCTGAAAGAGGTATCTTTCAAAACTTTCATTTACTTCAACTTGAAAGTGCTGGTCCAGTTTGAGGATGACCGTGTCATATTTGGCTTGGTTTTCGCCTTCTTCGAACACCAGTGAGTTGAAGACGTCGGTTGCGTGCGGACCTGCGTAGAAGAGGAGCATTGCAATCTTCGAGTCATCCGAGACATTCTGTTTTTCGGTGGCACGGATGTACAGGTCAAATCGCTGCCTGTAGAGCTTCCAGTTGGTACCTAGGTTCCCCGTGACTTGCATCGGCTGCGGTTTGCCGGTGTGGTCCATGTCCAGAATGGCAGGTTAGTAGGCAGGTATCGATCCACTCCTGTTCCATGTGGTGTTGGGTGTTCTGACACACAGATGAGCCAACACAGTTGCATATGGTACAACGCTACTTTATTTAAACTTACTATTTACAGCTTGGTCTTTGCACTCTGCACGTGGGGGGTTCCCTGCTTGTGGTGTTTTAACAGCTCTTTCTTGTTCCCTTCTCCCCAGACCTACTGACCACCAGGTGTCGTGCTCGTGCTTTTTATGTGGTTGGTGTTCTTGTCTGTGATTGGTTGTGGTGTTGTGTACTCTGATTTGCCTGTTAGTGTGTCCATCATGATGTGTGTGTTTGAATATCATGACACACATGACTGGCACCTCATTCATCACCTTAAACATTCACTCCCTTCACCACCAGCGCACAGTGGTTCCAGTATATATTATCAACAGGATGCATTGCAGCAACTTACCAAGGCTCATTCAACAGCACCTTCCAAATCCATGACCTCTAGCACCTAGAAGGCCAGAGCTGCAGATGAGTGGGAGCACCACTATCTAAAATATCCCCTGCAAGTCACACACTATCCTGACTTGGAATTATATTGCTGTTCATTCACTGTCGATGGATTAAAATCCTGTAACTCCCTACCTACACCTCATGGGTGGCAGCTGTTCAAGAAGGCAGCTCACCACAACCTTCTCAAGAACAGTTTCAAATGGAAAATAAGTGCTGTCCTAGCCAGTGATGCCCACAACCTGTGAACAAATATATTTTAAAAAGCGTGGGGAGCAAAATCATGTAGTATTCGCCATTACTCATCTCCATCCAGTTGTATTCAACCTTCCAGGCACAGATGACTATGTTCATCATCTGGGGTGTTTGTAAGGGTTCTGATGGGTATGTAGGTGACCGTTAAGGCAGATCTGCACCTAGAAGGCTCTGCTGCAAATAGGACAGGATACTGCAGACAATTGAGTTTGGATGAGTTGCTGGCTCAGGCATTCCTTAGCTCCGTCTATCACTTGCTGCTTATGTTTGCTGGCATGCAGGTAGTCCTGTGTTGTAGCTTCCCCAGGTTGACAACTCATTTTTTGGTATGCCTAATGTTGCTCCTGGCATGCCCCTGCACTCTTCATTGAACCAGGGTTGATCCCCAGGCTTGGTGGTAATGATAGAGTGGGGGATATGCCAGGCCATGAGGTGACAGATTGTGGCTGAGTTCTACTGCTGCTGATGGCCCACAGCACCTCATAGATGCCCAGTCTTGAGTTGCTAGGTCCGTTCTGAATCTACCTAATTTAACACAATGGGAATGCCACACAACACAATGGATGGTATCCTCAATGTGAAGGCAGGACTTCATCTCTTCAGGGACTGTGCGATGGTTACTCCTACAGTCACTGTCATGAACAGTCTAGCAGCTATGCCCTTTAAGACTTGGCCAGCTCAGTCAGTAGTGCTGCTACCGAGCCACTCTTGGTGATGGACATTGAAGTCCCTTACCCAAAGTACATTTTGTGCTCTTGCCACCTTCAGTACTTCCTCCAAATGGTGTTCAACATAGAGGAGTACTGCTTCATCAGTTGAGGGTGGACAGTATGTGGTAATCGGCAGGAGGCTGGTTTTGATAGTGCAATGCTCAAAACATGACTTGTACACAACATACTTGGTAGGAGAAGGCCAAAAGCTGCTGGAGATCTTTTGGAGAGGTTTGGTGCCTTTTCATCCAGGGTCAATTTTTGGAGGGGTCACTTACCTGGGAGAGGTTAGGTGCCCTTTGGGTTATTATAGGTAGACATGAAGGTGCATAAACCCATCAGATTTGTTAAGCCCATTGGAATTGTCAAGAGACATGTCAAAAGAATTGTCAAGTTGTCAAGGCATTTACATGTCTTGTTCTTTAAATATTATTTTTAAAACTATCCGCAGCATTCAAAAAAATATGTGCTTACTCTTTCACTCTGTCTGTTGACATAGGCCTGAAGGCTTATCACTACAGGATCAGTGCTGCATGACTGATTTCACAACCTATCATTATCACACCTGTGAGTTCACAGTTTGATTAGCAACTCCAAGTGGTTATAAACTCTTTGCATTGGGACTATGAATACATGTGTTTGTTTTCATAGAGGATTAAAGGAAATTAAACATATTAATGTTTTTTTTCAATTAGAACATTTAAAAAAAACAGTTTTTGATACAGTGAATTCATAGACACTTAATTAATCTCAGCATGGGTCCTGAACTCTACCTATGGTGGATATTGGATGTGTTGACATGGTAGGTACAAGGACAAATGGTGGTGGGTGGTGGGCATGAATTGGCATGAGTTGGCAATAAATTGGCATTGGTGATATAAAAGGCCATGGGGTTGGGTAGGCAAAGGATTGCATCGAATGTATGAGGAGTCATGTTGATGGGACGAGGTAGCATAGGTTGGCATGGATGGGGCATGGGGAGTTTGTGGGGGATGAGGGAGTATGAGGAGTGAGGGCCGCTAACCAATGCATATTTGACATTTTCACAGGCACACATAAAACAACCGAGGTACAATTCCCCAGCTACATGATAAGAACTAATGATGTGCACGGAGCAGCAATTTCCCTATCTACCTTTCCCCCTTTTTCTGCTAATTAACTGCCCCATTGGTCCCTTAAGTGTTTTTACTTATGTTTGTGGAGGGGCCGTTACAGATACATTGGTCCAAATGACCGGCCATACCCCACAAGATGCAACATCTTGGATGTTCCAACTAATTGTCTCCATGGGAATTTCTGGGATGTTCGAACCTCCAATGGACAATTCCTCTGCTCCCCACTACACTCCAAACTGTGGAAATTCAAGAATATTCACAAACAAGACAGTTTTCTGCAACAAAGACTCTCTGGCCCGTGTTAGGAAAATAAAAATAGTTTAAAGGGATTTATTTATGTATTAGTAAACATTAGAAGTGAGCTATCGTTTTAAGTGGATTTAAGTTTCTGTTTCTGTGCCTGGAAGAGTAAAACCTATAGTTACATTCATGCTGGACAAACGGTTTGTATGTGTAGATGTTGGTTTCAAATCCAACTGGGATTCTATTAGAGAGGGTTACGGCATGAAGAATAATTAGAATTAGCAGGGGTTGCTTAGCAACCGGAGGCACTTGTAAGGATTTTAAAAAGTTAAAATTTTTAGTTTTAGCTGAAGTTTTGGGAAGTTGGAGACAGGACTTTGGAGAGTAAAGTCTCAGAATCCTGTGAGAAGAAAGAGTGGATAGGACGGGAGCTGCAAAGAGGCAGGCTTCTTAAAATGTAGGTTGTAGTCCAGATAACCAGGGAATTGGGACAGAAAGAATTGGGACAGATGACTGGAGTTAAGTGAACAGAGGCCAAGTTATTATTCAGAAGAATTCAAGGAAAAGTAAATAAAGTGCAGTAACCAGATTTAAATAGGGACAGCAGCTTTCAAAGATAAATCAAATGTCTAATGCCATTTTAAAACAGTCTGGGAATCAAAAGTTAAAGCAGTTATGGGCAGTTAGCACAGCAGTCAAGACAAAGACATCCTAAAGAGGTTGGTGTAAAGTCCTGGGTTGGATTCACTGTTAAAAGTGGAGTGGAAGCTTTGTTTAAAAGTGTAATTGAAAAACCTGGGGTGGGATTCTTCATTTCTGAAGTGTTGACGCCAACGGAGAATCCCTGGACTTTAACAATTGAAAAATCGGCGCCTCACCTGTACCAATTCTGCTACTATGAAGGGGCTAGCACCAGTGCTGCGTGGAACACAATCGATTCTAATGTAAATGGTGCAGGATTTGCCGGCTTTGTGATTGACACTCAGGAAACTGATAAGCTGCAGCCGCACATACACATTACACTCCCCACACACACTTATCTCAGCCAAAAAGATGGCACTAGTTGCGCTAGACTGCCCTGGGGGATCACCTATAAGTGGGGATGGTTGTCAATTCCTTATCTATTTCCTTCAAACAGGCGCCGGAGTGTGGCGACTAGGGTATTTTCACAGTAACTTTATTGTCAGCCTATATGTGACATTAATAAAAATTCATGCAAATTTCTAAACTCTACTTACCATAGCTTCTTTACAAATGCATGCATTTAGCACCTCTGCCTCTTTTATCTCTCAACTCTCCCAGACAAGTTGTCTCCAATAACCTTTCCCCGGCTGAGTTAAATGATTTACATGCACACTGACACACACGTGGCCTTCTTTATAAAATAGCAATATATTCTCCAAAAATATTTTCTGAAACATCCATCGTCACATATACAATGTCTTAACCGATAGATCATAGTCAAGTTCAGCACTCCAGATGATAACTTGCTGCCTGCCAGCTACCGACAGCTGTCTGCTCAAAGATGCTACACTGGCCCCCAAATGGAGACCAGCAACCTGGCAGCACGAGGATGCCAGGTATGCAGTGTACTGGAGCTTTTAAAGCTAGAGGATTAATTAAAGACTCTCCTTGCAACAGATTGCCTTTTCAGGTAAGAGAGAATGAGAGAGAGAGGGAGAATGAGAACGAGAGGGAGAATGAGAGAGAAAGAGAGAGAGAGAGAGACAGACCGAGACCCAAGCTGGAGGTACCTTTTCTCTCTAACAACAATAAATTTCCTTAGTAGCCAGGCCACCATTGTGGATGGTGAAGCTACACTTTCATCTTTGACTGCAAAATTCCTTATCAGGCATTTAACAAACTCAATTGGTTTGCTTGCCCCCCTCAGGGGCTAAAGTTCCTCCCCAATGTGTCTAGAAGAAGTGTGAATGGCAGGATCCTGAAAAGCTACCATCTAAAAACAAAAAAAGGAAATAAGAGAGGGAAAAAAAAGGAAAAGAAACAGGAAACAAAATGGGGACAGAGATTACCATCGAGGGTAAATAGAGAGAAATTATTTACACTGGTTGGCAAGTCAAGGACTAGGAAATGTAACATTCAATTTAGTGCCAGGCCTTTCAGGAATGAGATTAGAAAACACTTGTACACACAATGGGGTGCATTTATTGGCCATGATGGTTTTGGTGGCCCTGACTACTGGCTAGAAAGCTAACAGCAACACCACTAGTGCCATTTTCAGGATTAATGTCAATTAGATGCCTGCTGTCGGGATTCCAAAAAAGGAAGGATTCTCAGCCCCCATGGGGGCAAGCTGTGGCAGACAAATAAAAACATTGATGTTGCCAGCTAGTATGCCAGCTTTCCACCATAGTTCCACCCTAGACTATTTTCGCGAAAACACTTCTCCACATAGCTACACATCCTTTGTATCTGTTGTATTATGTGCCTGCATACCATTGTAATGAAAATGTGCTCAACAGCGCAAGGGCTGATGTGGGACTGGAGAATAATGCTGCCCATGGTAAGATGTACAACATCACATGGTAAAAGATTCAGAGAGATTCTGGAAAAAGCCTGCAAGGAGAAGCAGCTTCATGCGTTACATTCACTGGGATATGTAAATAGTTTATGATTAACATTAAATGGTTCACGTTTAAACATACAAGTCTCAAGCTTCTCATAACTGAGATATTATGCTGGCACATAATACAACATGATTGGAAGCAGTGATCGCTTCTAAAAGATATCACGTCAGCAGAGGAATCATTACACAATCTGACGGTGGTGATAGGAATGGTGGCATATTAAACAATGAACCTGCAACAGAATCCTAAGATATGAAAGACTAAAAGCAACTAAAGGCGGACAAGAGAGAAGCACATCTTAGAAGAAAAGTTAAACAAAAAGTTGCTTAAGCTTTTCTACAGACTTAGAGGTTGTGGAATCCAGCAGAGTGAGTGGAAGTGCATTGCAAGATCCTTTTTTAAAAAAAATAATTTTTATTAAAAGTTTTCATAAAATATCAATAACAAAATGAGGAAAAAAAAGAACCCAACACAGTTAAGTACAAAACACAATCTAGAAAAGCAACCCCCCATACCACCCCCTGTACATAAATAATAAATTAACATTAACACCCCGACTTAACACAACAGGTATATACACCCTCTCAGACCCTTCAGTGTAAATAACAAAAACAAGAATAAAGTAAACTCCCCCCCCCGAGCTGCTGCTGCCATTGACCAATGCCTATCGCTTTGCCAGGAAGTCTAAGAACGGTTGCCACCACCTAAAGAACCCTTGTACCGACCCTCTCAAGGTGAATTTCACCCCCTATTTCGCTGATCCAGGATTCCACGCTTGGGGGCCTTGCATCCTTCCACTGAAGAAGAATCCTTCGCCGGGCTACCAGGGACGCAAAGGCCAGAATTCCAGCCTCTTTCGCCTCCTGCACCCCGGCTCCTCTGCCACCCCAAATATTGCGAGCCCCCAGCCCGGTTTGACCCTGGATCACCATCCTCGCTACGCCCTTCCAAAATTCCTCCAGCGCTGGGCATGCCCAGAACATATGGGTGCGATTTGCTGGGCTCCCTGAGCACCTAACACACCTGTCCTCACCCCCAAAAAACAGGCTCATCCTTATCCCGGTCATGTGTGCCCTGTGCAGCACCTTAAACTGTATGAGGCTGAGCCTCGCGCATGATGAGGAAGAGTTCACCCTCCCTAGGGCATCTGCCCACATCCCTTCCTCAATCTCCTCTCCCAACTCCTCCTCCCACTTACCTTTCACCTCCACCACCGAGGTCTCCTCCTCCTCCACCATCACCTGGTAAGTTTCCGAGATCTTCCCCACTCCCAACCACCCCCCCCCCCCCCCCCCCGAGAGCAACCTGCCCTGTACTGTGTGTGGCAGTAGCCGCGGGAATTCCACCACCCGCCGTCTGGCAAATGCCCTCACCTGTAAGTACCTGAAGGTGTTCCCCGGGGGGGAGCCCGTACTTCTCCTCCAGCTCACCCAGGCTCGCGAACTTCCCGTCCACAAACAGGTCCCCCAACTTTCGTATCCCTGCCCTGTGCCACTCCGAAAACCCTCCACCTGTTCTTCCTGGGGCGAACCAGTGGTTCCCCCGTAATGGGGTCCATGCCGAGGCCCCAACTTCCCCCCGTGCCGCCTCCACTGCCCCCAAATTTTGAGGGCAGCCACCACCACCGGGCTCGTGGTATACCTGCTTGGAGCGGCGCCGTTGCCAGCCCCCCCAGACTCGTACCCACACAAGACGCCGTCTCCAGCCTCTTCCATGCAGCCCCCTCCCCCTCCATCACCCACTTGCGCACCATTGTCGCATTGGCGGCCCAGTAGTACCCACAGAGGTTGGGCAGCGCCAGTCCCCCCCCTATCACTACTCCACCCCAGGAACACCCTTCTCACCCTCGGAGTCCCTCGCGCCCACACAAACCCCATTATACTCCTGTTGACCCGCCTGAAAAAAGTCTTCGGGATAAACACGGGGAGGCACTGGAACAGGAACAAAAACCTTGGGAGCACCGTCATTTTGATTGACTGCACCCTACCCGCCAAGGACAGGGGCAACGCGTCCCACCCTCTTGAACTCCTCCTCCATTTGCCCCACCAGCCTTGTAAAATTAAGCCTATGCAGGGCCCACCAGCTCCTGGCCACCTGCACCCCCAAATACCTGAAGCTCCTCTCCGCCTTTTTTAGTGGGAGCTCGCCAATCCCCCTCTCCTGGTCCCCTGGATGAACCACGAACAGCTCACTCTTCCCCATGTTGAGCTTGTACCCCGAGAAGTCCCCAAATTCCTTTCGAATCCTCATTACCTCCGGCATTCCTACCACCGGGTCCGCCACACACAGCAAACAGGTCGTCCGCATAAAGTGACACCCTATGCTCCTCTCCACCCCGCACCAACCCCCTCCAGTTCCTCGACTCTCTCAGTGCCATAGCCAGGGGTTCAATCGCCAGTGCGAAGAGCAGGAGGGACAAGGGACACCCCTGTCTCGTCCCTCGGTGCAACTGAAAGTACTCGGATCTCCTCCTATTTGTGGCCACACTCGCCATCGGGACCTCATACAACAGCCTAACCCACCTGACAAACCCCTCCCCAAACCTGAACCTCTTCAGCACCACCCACAGGTACCCCCACTCGACCCTATCGAAGGCTTTCTCAGCGTCCATAGCCACCACTATCTCCGCCTCCCCCTCCCTCGCCGGCATCATGATAACGTTCAAAAGCCTCCGCACATTCGCGTTCAACTGTCTCCCCTTCACAAACCCCGTCTGGTCTTCATGGATGATCTGCGGCACACAATCCTCGTGGCTAAGACCTTCGCTAGCACCTTGGCATCTACATTTAGCAAGGAAATCGGTCTGTCAGACCCACATTGCAGGGGATCCTTGTCTCGCTTCAGGATCCAGGAGATCAGTGCCCGGGACATCGTCGGGGGTAAAGCCTAACACCCCCCCTCCCTTGCCTCAGTAAAGGTCCTGACTAACAGCGGGCCCAACAGGTCCATATATTCTTTATAGAATTCGACCGTCCGGCCCCGGTGCCTCCCCCGCCTGCATGCTTCCTATCCCTTTGATCAGCTCCTCCAGCCCAATCGGGGCCCCCAATCCCGCCACCAGTCCCTCTTCCACCTTTGGAAACCTCAATTGGTCCAGGAAGCGGACCATCCCTCCCTCCTCCCGTGGGGGCTCGGATTGGTACAATTCCTCGTAAAAGTCCCTGAAGACCCCATTGATGCCAACCCCACTCCGCACCACACTCCCTCCCCTGTCCTTAACTCCCCCGATCTCCCTAGCTGCGTCCCGCTTCCGAAGCTGATGCGCCAGCATCTGGCTTGCCTTTTCCCGATACTCATAAATTGCCCCCTGGGCCTTCCTCCACAGCACCTCCGCCTTCCTGGTGGTCACCAGGTCGAATTCGGCCTGGAGGCTATGCCTCTTCCTCAACAATCCATCCTCGGGCTCCTCCGCATACCTCCTGTCTACCCTCACCATCTCCCCCACCAGCCTCTCCCCCCGCCCCCCCCCCGCCCTCCGCTCCTTGTGGGCCCTAATGGAGATCAGCTCTCCCCTCACCACCGCCTTCAGTGCCTCCCATACCATCCCCACTCGGACATCCCCGTTGTCGTTGGTCTCCAAGTACCTCTCTATACTTCCTCGGACCCGCTCGCTCACCTCCTCATCCGCCAGAAGCCCCACCTCCAAGCACCACAGCGGTCGCTGGTCTCTCTCCTCCCCCAAGTCCACCCAATGCGGGGCGTGGTCCGAAATGGCTATTGCCGAATACTCAGTATCCTCTGCTCTCGCTATCAGCGCCCTACTCAAAATAAAAAAGTCGATTCGGAAATAAGCCTTATGGACATGTGAGAAGAATGAAAATTCCCTAGCCCCCGGCCTTGCAAATCTCCAAGGGTCCACCCCTCCCATCTGGTCCATAAACCCCCTCAGCACTCTAGCCGCCGCCGGCATCCTACCCGTCCTAGACCTGGAGCGATCCAGTGCCGGATCCAGCACCATGTTAAAGTCTCCCCCCATTATCAGGCCCCCCACATCCAAGTCTGGGATCCGACCCAACATACGCCGCATAAAACCCGCATCGTCCCAGTTCGGGGCATATACATTGACCAGTACCACCCTCTCTCCCTGCAACTTACCACTTACCATTATGTACCTACCGCCATTATCTGCCACAATGCTCGACGCCTCGAATGACACCTTCTTTCCCACCAAGATCGCCACCCCTCGATTTTTGGCATCCAGCCCCGAGTGAAACACCTGACCTACCCACCCTTTCCTCAATCTCACCTGGTCTGCCACCTTCAGGTGTGTCTCCTGGAGCATAACCACATCCGCCTTGAGCCCCTTCAGGTGCGCGAACACACGGGCCCACTTAACTGGCCCATTCAGTCCCCTTACATTCCAGGTTATCAGCCGGATCAGGGGGATACCCGCCCCCCCCTCCCCCGCCGACTAGCCATGACCCCTCCTCGGCCAGCCACGCACCCGCACCCCACACCCGGCCCTCTCCCCACAGCGGCAAACCCCCACCTCGACCCCCCCCCACTCGCTCCAGCTCCTCCTTGACCATAGCAGCAGGATCTCGATTCCCATTCTTGGCCCACCTGAGCACACACTCCTGATCGATGAACCGATGGAACCTCACCAGCATCGCCCGCGGAGGCTCGTTAGCCTTGGGCCTCCTCGCCAGCACTCTATGGGCCCCTTCCAGCTCCAGGGGCCCCTGGAAGGACCCTGCTCCCATCAGCGAGTTCAACATGGTGACCACACAGGCCCCCACGTCCGGCCCCTCCAGCCCCTCAGGGAGGCCCAGAATCCGCAGATTCTTCCGCCTCGACCGATTCTCCATCTCCTCAAACCGCTCCTGCCATTTCTTGTGGAGCGTCTCGTGCGCCTCCACCTTTACCGCCAGGTCTCGTCCTCATTGTCAGAGATCTTTTGCCGAGTCTCGCGGATCGCCACCCCCTGGGCCGTCTGTGTCTCCAGTAGCTTATCAATAGAAGCCTTCAGCGGCTCTAGCAGGTCCGTTTTAATCTCTCTCAAACAGCGCTGGATACCCTCCTGCTGCTCCTCCGCCCACTGCATCTGCCTGGTCTCCACCCGCCGCCATTTTGTCCTTCTTCCCTTGCACCTTCTTCGGGTCCACCACCACCTTTTTTGTCGCCCCGCTCCTAGTTGAAGCCATATACTGACGGGGAGCTGTTATAGACTCTTTCCCACACCGGGAAACGTTGAAAAAGTGCCGTTGGGGGCCCTGAAAAGACTCCAAAAGTCAGTTTTTGCGGGAGCCGCCGAATGTGCGACTTAGCTCCGCATAGCCGCAACCAGAAGTCCCATTGCAAGATCCTTAAGTGACGCAGGGTAAAGAAAACACAGTCAGATCACAAAGACAGATGAGCAAAATTACAAAAAGAAAATTGCAAGACCTTGAGTGATGCAGAGCCAGAAGAACCTTGTCAGTTCACAAGATGGTGAGCAATAATTACAATAAAGAAACTGTACTCATATTGCATAATAGGTGATGGTCCCAAAGCTCAGCAGATGGCAGCAATGGTGACCATGCATTTTTAAAAAAATTTAGAGTATCAAATTCTTTTTTTTCCATTTAAGGGGCAATTTAGCGTTGCCAGTTCACCTAACCTGCACATCTTTTTGGGTTGTGGGTGTAAGACCCATGCAGACACGGGGAGAATGTGTAAACTCCACACAGACAGTGACCCGGGGCCTGGATCGATCCCATGCTAACCACGTGCCATCGTGCCGCCATAATGCTGACCATGCTGCACAGAAGCTAAAAGAATAAATTAAATTGGAAGCAGCCGGAAGTTTAAAGAGAAGGAAAACCACAGATCAAAAATGAACCGACTGACTAAACAAGAAAGTTACTTGCAAAAATAAATAAATAACAAAGGAGGGCAGATAGTATAGAGGAGAAAAGTACAGCAGAGTTAATAGCTTGTTACTTAGAAAAAAACTTGTCCACACAATGGGAGGAGTCGAACGGGAGGTGGAGTGGCCGGGTCAGCAGGAGTCTGCTGATTTGCGGAAGTGCAATGGGGGGAATAAACCAGCTAGGATGGGTCCTAGCCAGGGGGGGGAATCGAGTTGCTGCTGCTAAGGTCAAGGAGGAGCTGGAGCGAGTGGGGGGAGTTGAGACGGGGGTATGCCGCTGTGGGGAACGGGCCGGGTGTGGGGTACGGGTGCGTGGCTGGCCGAGGAGGGGTCATGGCTAGTCGGCGGGGGAGGGGGGCGGGTAGCCCCCGATCCGGCTGATGACCTGGAATGTAAGGGGACTGAATGGGCCGGATAAGCGGGCCCGCGTGTTCGCGCGCCTGAAGGGGCACAAGGCGGATGTGGTTATGCTCCAGGAGACACACCTGTAGGTGGCAGACCAGGTAAGACTGAGGAAAGGGTGGGTAGGTCAGGTGTTTCACTCGGGGCTAGATGCCAAAAATCGAGGGGTGGCGATCTTGGTGGAAAAGAAGGTGTCATTCGAGGCGTTGAGCATTGTGACAGATAATGGCGGTAGGTACATAATGGTAAGTGGTAAGTTGAAGGGAGAGAGGGTGGTACTGGTCAATGTGTATGCTCCGAACTGGCATGATGTGGGTTTTATGCGGCATATGTTGGGTCGGACCCCAGACTTGGAAGTGGGGGGCCTGATAACGGGGGGAGACATTAACACGGTGTTGGATCCGGCACTGGATCGCTCCAGGTCTAGGACGGGTAGGAAGCCGGCGGCGGCTAGAGTGCTGAGGAGATTTATGGACCGAATGGGAGGGGTGGACCCTTGGATATTTCATTCTTCTCACATGTCCATAAGGCTTATTCCCGAATCGACTTTTTCATTTTGAGTAGGGCACTGATAACGAGAGTAGAGGATACCGAGTATTCGGCAATAGCCATTTTGGACCACGCCCCGCATTGGGTGGACTTGGAGATGGGGAAGGAGAGGGACCAGCGCCCGCTGTGGCGCTTGGAGGTAGGGCTGCTGGTGGATGAGGCCCGAGGAAGTATAGAGAGGTACTTGGAGACCAACGACAACAGGGAGGTCCGAGTGGGGATGGTATGGGAGGCACTGAAGGTGGTGGTGAGGTGAGAGCTGATCTCCATTAGGGCCCACAAGGAGCGGAGGAAGCGGGGGGAGAGGGAGAGGCTGGTGGGGGACATGGTGAGGGTAGACAGGAGGTATGCGGAAGAGCCTGAGGAAGGATTGTTGAGGAAGAGGCGCAGCCTCCAGGCCAAATTCGACCTGGTGACCACCAGAAAGGCGGAGGTGCAGTGGAGGAAGGCCCAGGGTGCGGTCTACGAGTATGGGGAAAAGGCAAGCCGGATGCTGGCACATCAGCTTCGGAAGCGGGACGCAGCTAGGGAGATCGGGGGAGTTGAGGACAGGGGAGGGAGCGTGGTGCGGAGTGGGGTTGGCATCAATGGGGTCTTCAGGGACTTCTACGAGGAATTGTACCGATCCGAGCCCCCACGGGAGGAGGGAGGGATGGGCCGTTTCCTGGACCAATTGAGGTTTCGAAAGGTGGAAGAGGGACTGGTGGCGGGACTGGGGGCCCCCGATTGGGCTGGAGGAGCTGATCAAAGGGATAGGAAGCATGCAGGCAGGGAAGGCACTGAGGCCGGATGGTTTCCCGGTCGAGTTCTATAAAAAATATATGGACCTGTTGGGGCCCGCTGTTAGTTAGGACCTTTAATGAGGCATGGGAGGGGGGGGGGCTTTACCCCCGACGGTGTCCCAGGCACTGATGTCCTTGATCCTGAAGCGGGAAAAGGATCCCCTGCAATGTGGGTCTTACAGACCGATTTCCTTGCTAAATGTAGATGCCAAGGTGCTGGCGAAGGTCTTAGCCATGAGGATTGAGGATTGTGTGCTGCAGATCATCCATGAAGACCAGACGGGGTTTGTGAAGGGGAGACAGTTGAACGCGAATGTGCGGAGGCTTTTGAACGTTATTGTTATAATCTGCCTACTTACCATTGGCTGGGGACTAATGACTATCCCACAATCCTGTGGGAGTATGAGCTTCCCCAATGAGGGGGGCAGAGAAACCATTAGTAAACTCCTAGTATAAATAAAGCTGGCCAGTTCAGGAACCAGCAGGAAGGAGTATGTAGCAAGGGAAGTTACTGCTACCGTTATGTATATATGTCATAGTAAATAAATGTTCTTACTTTGTATCCTTAAAACACGTGCTGGATTCTTCGTGGCCCTCACAAAAGTTATCATGATGCCGGCGAGGGAGGGGGAGGAGGAGATAGTGGTGGCGATGGACGCTGAGAAAGCCTTCGATAGGGTAGAGTGGGGGTACCGGTGGGAGATGCTGAAGAGGTTCGGGTTTGGGGAGGGGTTTGTCAGGTGGGTTAGGCTGTTGTATGAGGTCCCGATGGCGAGTGTGGCCACAAATAGGAGGAGGTCCGAGTACTTTCGGTTGCACTGAGGGACGAGACAGGGGTGTCCCCTGTCCCCCCTGCTCTTTGCACTGGCGATTGAACCCCTGGCTATGGCACTGAGAGAGTCGAGGAACTGGAGGGGGTTGGTGCGGGGTGGGGAGTAGCATAGGGTGTCGCTTTATGCGGATGACCTGCTGCTGTATGTGGCGGACCCAGTGTGAGGAATGCCAGAGGTAATGAGGATCCTTAGGGAATTCGGGGACTTTTCGGTGTACAAGCTCAATATGGGGAAGAGTGAGCTGTTCGTAGTTCAGCTAGGGGACCAGGGGAGGGGAATTGGCGAGCTCCTACTAAAAAGGGCGGAGAGGAGATTCAGATACTTGGGGGTCCAGGTGGCCAGGAGCTGGGGGGCCCTGCATAGGCTTAACTTTACAAGGCTGGTGGAGCAAATGGAAGAGGAGTTCAAGAGGTGGGACGCGTTGCCGCTGTCCTTGGCGGGTAGGGTGCAGTTAATCAAAATGACGGTGCTCCCAAGGATTTTGTTCCTGTTCCAGTGCCTCCCCGTGTTTATCCCGAAGGCTTTTTTCAGGCGGGTTAACAGGAGTATAATGGGGTTTGTGTGGGCGCGAGGGACTCCGAGGGTGAGATGGGTGTTCCTGGAGCGGAGTAGAGATAGGGGGGGTCTGGCACTGCTCAACCTCTGTGGGTACTACTGGGCCGCCAATGCGACGATGATGCGCAAGTGGGTGATGGAGGGGGAGGGGGCTGCATGGAAGAGGCTGGAGACGGCGTCCTGTGTGGGTACGGGTCTGGGGGCGCTGGCAACGGCGCCGCTGCTGCTCCTCCAAGGAGGTATACCACGAGCCCGGTGGTGGTCGCGGCCCTCAAAATGTGGGGGCAGTGGAGGCGGCATAGGGGGGAAGTTGGGGCCTTGGCGTGGACCCTATTACAGGGGAACCACCGGTTCGCCCCAGGAAGAACAGGTGGAGGGTTTTCGGGGTGGCACAGTGCAGGGATACGAACGTTGGGGGACCTGTTTGTGGACGAATAGTTCGCGAGCTTGGGTGAGCTGGAGGAGAAGTACAGGCTCCCCCCGGGGAACACCTTCAGGTACTTACAGGGAAGGGCGTTTGCCAGACGGTAGGTGGTGGAATTCCCGCGGCTACTGCCACACACAGTACAGGACAGGGTGCTCACAGGGGGGGGTGGGTGGGAGTGGGGAAGATCTCGGAAACTTACCAGGTGATGCAGGAGGAGGAGGAGGCCTCGGTGGTGGAGGTGAAAGGTAAGTGGGAGGAGGAGTTGGGAGAGGAAATCGAAGAGGGGTCGTGGGCAGATGCCCTAGGGAGGGTGAACTCTTCATCTTCGTGCGCGAGGCTCAGCCTCATACAGTTTTAAGGTGCTGCACAGGGCACACATGACCGGGACAAGGATGAGCCGGTCCTTTGGGGGTGAGGACAGGTGTGTTAGGTGCTCATGGAGCCCAGCAAATCACACCCATATGTTCTGGGCATGCCCAGCGCTGGAGGCATTTTGGAAGGGCGTAGCGAGGACGGTGTCGAGGGTGGTAGGATCCAGGGTCAGACCGGGCTGGGGGCTCGCAATATTTGGGGTGGCAGAGGAGCCGGGAGTGCAGGAGGCGAAAGAGGCCAGAATTCTGGCCTTTGCATCCCTGGTAGCCCGGCAAAGGATTCTTCTTCAGTGGAAAGATGCAAGGCCCCCAAGCGTGGAATCCTGGATCAGCGATATGGCAGGGTTCATTAAATTGGAGAGGGTGAAATTTGCCTTGAGAGGGTCGGTACAAGGGTTCTTTAGGCGGTGGCAACCGTTCTTAGACTTTCTGGCAGAACGATAGACATTGGTCAATGGCAGCAGCAGCTCGGGGGGGGGCGGGGGGGGGGTTTACTTTATTTTTGTTTATGTTATTTACACTGGAGGGTCTGAGGGGGTGTATACAGCTGGTTGTGTTAAGTCGGGGTATTAATGTTAATTTATTATTTATGTACAGGGGGAGGGGTTTGGGGGGTTGCTTTTTTAGATTGTGTTTTGTACTTAACCCTGTTGGGTTCTTTTTTCTTTCTCATTTTGTTATTAATATTTTATGAAAACCTTTAATAAAAATTATTTAAAATACAAAAACCTTGTGTCTGCCGAAACTCTCAAAGCACGGGACATTCAAAAAAGGCTTGACAGCGGGAGAAGAAAGAAAGCAAGAATTGCCCGGATAGGAATTGCAGAAGTTTTAAAAGGTTACACACAACAAAGCAGTCGATTGCCAGGGAGCAGGCCAAAATTGGAAAAGTGCAGGAAAATCACAGGGAAGAAATCAACAGGCCACCGACAGATGGTGACGTTATCGAAACGTACGGAAACGTGGCCCGCAAACCGCACCGGTCAACCATTCGGTCCATCTCCCGTTGGAAGACCGAGACTCCATTAGTGACGCTGAATGGAACTCTTAAAAAGTGATAGAGCCGCCCATCTGCTTCAAAAGCAGTGTATTTGCGGTCGCTCGCCAGATGTGGAGCTGGTGATAGGCGGATTTAAGGTCCACCGTGGAAAAGACCTTGTACTGTGCAATCCGATTGACCATGTCGGATATGCGGGTGAGAGGGTACGCATCGAGCTGCATGTACCTATTGATGGTTTGACTATAGTCTATGACCATCCTCTGCTTCTCCCCAGTCTTTCCAACTACCACCTGAGCTCTCCAGGGACTATTGCTGGCCTGGATGATGCCTTCCCTCAGCAGCTGCTGGACTTCTGACCGGATAAAGGTTCGGTCCTGGGCGCTGTACCGTCTGCTCCTAGTGGCGACAGGTTTGCAATCCGGGGTGAGGTTCGCAAACAGGGAAGGTGGGTCGACCTTGAGGGTCGCGACGACGCAGATAGTGAGTGTGGGTATAGGGCCGCCGAATTGAAACGTTAAACTCTGGAGGTTGCACTGAAAATCCAACCCCAGGAGTGTGGCAGCGCAGAGGTGGGAGAGGATGTAAAGCTGGTAGTTCTTGAACTCCGTCCCCTGCACCGTGAGGTTCGAGGTGCAGAACCCTTTGATCTCTACAGAATGGGATCCTGCTGCCAGGAAAATCTTTTGATTACTCGGGTGGATCGGAAGGGAACAGCGTCTTACCATATCGGGATGTATAAAACTCTCCGTGCTCCCAGAGTCGATCAGGCAGGGCGTCTCGTACCCGTTTATGAATACCATCGTTGTTGCCGTTTGGAGCGTTCGGGGCCGCGACTGTTCCAGGGTCACCGAAGCCAGTCGCTGTTGCTGCATCGGAGCGTTTTCCTCAGGCCCCGTGCGGCCGTCCATCCCGGTGTCCTTAGCCGTCAGCCAAGATGGCGGCATCCACGGGTCGCACACGGTCGGGGGTGGACAAGATGGCGCCGCCCATTGATCGCACATGGCCGGAGGAGCACAAATTGGAGGCGCCCATCCCTCCCGCATGGAGTCCGAGACCCAAGATGGCGGCGCCCGTTGGCCGCACATGGATCGTTGGGGGGGTTGGGGTTGGGGTCCTGGTTCTCCCCAGGAAATTGCGGCGACCCCCTGGGCCTGGCACAGTGCTGCAAAGTGCCCCTGTTTGCCGCACCCTTTGCAGAGGGCTGAGCAGGCCGGGCAGCGCAGTCGGGGGTGTTTTGCTTGCCCGCAAAAGTAGCAGCGGGGCCCCCCCCGGGTGATCTGGCGCTCTGGCAGCACAGGCCTGCAAGGGGGGGGGGGTGCCAGGGGGTTGGTCGCAGCGGGGATCCACGGTGCCCAAGGGGCTGCCGCGCGGTCGGAGGCGTAGGCATGGGCGTTCTGTGATGCCACATCGAGCGAGGCAGCGAGGCCCCGTGCCTCCTTAAGGCCTAGTGAGTCTCTTTCCAGCAATCGCTGGCGAATTTGAGACAAAAGCATACCTGCCACGAAAGCTTCCGGAATTAGTAGCTCCGTATGTTCATTAGCCGAAACCAGTGGGCAGTTGCAATTTCTTCCCAGTATTAACAGCGCACTGTAGAATTCGTCCAGCGACTCCCCGGGGGTTTGCTGTCTCATCGCGAGCTTGTAGTGTGCGTAGACCTGGTTGACGGGCCGAACGTAGATTCCTGTCAGCATGGCGAGCACCGACTGGAAATCGTCCGCGTCCTCTATGAGAGTTTAGATTTCCGGGCTCACCCTGGAATGCAGGACCTGCATTTTCTGGTCTTCTGTAGGTACGCAGATGGCCGTTCGGAGGTATCCTTCAAAACACGCTAACCAGTGTTTAAAAGTGGCCGCTGAGTTTGCCGCGTGGGGGCTGATTCGCAGACACTCCATGTTCTTTAAAGTTTGCGTAATAAATTGTAGCACAATCAATCACTCACGAGACGAGATGAGATGGAGTCAATCGATGGCTTTATTACGCAGACTTGTTCCCCAGCAGCACAGTTACAGAATGCGGCTGCTGGGAGAACCCGGGCTCTTATACTCCGCCTTACTGGGTGGAGTCAGTAGGCGGCTGATCCAATCGGAACCCGGCGTCTATCACCAATTGCCTCTCGGCATCACAGGGTACCGTAATACCCCTAATACATACCACCACACCCTGCAAGTGCAAGGAACTATGAGAAGAGAAAAAACACTGGATGTCTCAAACATGCTGAGAAACACTGAGCTGAATGAAAAGATTCATAAACTTGCATAAATGTTTGGGTGAAATTGTCAAACAAGTGGAAATGAAGGTTCCATTTGCAAAACAAGTATGTCCAGAAAGAACATGGCAGACACCACAGAAAAAGAAAATGTGGGTCCACTCCAGTTTTCAACAGAGTGCGCATTACCTTTAGAAAGAATAGGACAAACCCACAGTCTCAGAAAAAAGCAGATGAGTTTTTAACAAAGAGAAGTGCAACTCAAAAGAATGCAAAAGGTGAATCAAATGGAGATAACCATGCATCATAAACATAGAGCATTACATTCCTCCAAACGTGACAGATCGAGATTTGGACGAACTGTCAAGATTCAAGACCATCTGAACTTATAAAAGTCAGAGAGTTGAGGTGGGAGAGCAGGGAGGAAAGTTTTCTATTGAGAAAAAAAGGAGATGTTGTATTATATGCTTGCATGCCATTGTAATTAAAAGGCATTCAACAGATAACGGTAAACATGGAACGGAAAAATAGCACAACCCACAGTATGATGTATAGAGTTACATGTAAGAGACTCAGGCAGAACACTCTGGAAGCAGCCTGCTAAATCATTAAAGAATAACAATAAATGTTCATGTTTAAACATACAAGTCCCAAGCTCCTCATAATCGAGACACCACAGATTAACCCATATTGCAACATGGTACTCAGCAGCACATCATATTACAACAGTGTCCCTCTGTTGCTGTGCCTCTCTGTATTTAAAGAAACAACTGTCCCTCTTTTGTGTCAAGGTGTGAAACTTCAGTTTCAATAGGTCTGGTTACAGATCATATGGGTCTGTCTCCATGTAGAGTTAGTCTGATCACCATCCCCCTTTATCCAGTACATTCTGTTTTTATCTTAAATTATAGGAGACATTTTAAAACATGTCTCACATTTGAAATAACGTTGATGAATTATGCTTGGATTCCATTTTTTGCTACTGGCTAATTTATTAGGTTTTCAGCTTGGTTCTCCACTGAATTATGAACCTTACTTTATCTGAGCCTCCTTTATCTGTTTTAGATTAATTTCAATATCTTTAATCATCCATGGACCGCCAGCTTTGGGGATGCACTTTCTATCAACTTGCGGGAATGTGTCTAACTTGAATTGGTTCCTCATTGAATGTCTGTCCCGGTGCTCACTTACTGCCTTAGTTGCTAATCTTGGATTCCAATCCACTAGGCCAGATTCCTTTTTTAAAATACTGAAATTGGCCCTCCTCCAGTTGAGTATTTGCACATTTGATTTTTCCTTGCTCTTTTCCATACATCTTCCGAATGTAAAGGTGTTGGGCGAGATTCTCCGGCCTCATCGTGCTCTCGCTCAAGCGAAACGAGGCCTATGAATAGTGGGAGAGGCAGAAACCGAGAACCGTGCCAGGCACCAGATTGCGATGCAACCGGCCCGCTCCCGTAGGTGAAATTGGGATATTGCCGTAGCGTGGCGAGAAACCAATTATCACCACTTGAACTCTATTTCCATACAATTAATGAGAGCCACCCTATATACAACGGCCTCTCGACTGGGGGAGCCCCCCACAGGGATGAGCTGCCACGGGAGGGTGGGGGGAGGCACTGGGAGGGCAACTGCATGCGGCACCACCAAGCCAACCCCTGGATCATGTGTATCCGTTCCTGGGGCAAACCTGCCTGTCTGCTCCACCGAACACCAACTGCCGAGGCTCTGGCCGTGCAGCTGAAGACTATCGCTAATAGGGCATTGGCAATCATGGTTAAGTGGGCACTTCACAGAATCCAAGTGGATCCCTGTGGGTGGGCGTGCCATGTAGCATGTGGGAGTCATTGCTTAGCATCCCAATCACACCTTGATGCATGGACACTGTGGTTGAACACTGCGGGAGGCAACACCACACAAGCAGCAGCCAACATCTGAACACCCAGGATATGGGACACAGCTCCGGCCATGGATGGAGGGTGGGTGAGTGCAACTCGGAGGGGGGAAATGCCTGAAGAGATGGGCCAAGAGTTCAGAGGTCAGCCCGCATTGCAGAAGAAAGTGACAGAGGCGTCATACTACTTGTGCACAAAGGTGTTTGTTGTGTTTAACAATTTCCCGCCCTTCGATGGTGCCGCGCTACCACCCCCCCCCCAGTGCCCTCAATGATCCTCAATGTGCTTGGCCCTCCTAGCTCTACCACTACTAGGTGTGCCCCCATAATGCACATTTGAGGTGGAGGCAGCGAGCTGCTTACCATGTCCTGTAGCCTTCGATGCCCCTGGCGGGCGTCCTCTGGGGGATCTAAAGCCAGAGGGCCCCGGCTCACTTGTCGGCGGCACATGCACAATTGTGCCCCCCTGACCCGTGTGCTGGCTGAGAGATGCGGCCTCATCAGAGGAGTGGAACTTGGGGAAGCTGGTGGCCACTGTTGCACTCCATGGGACGGGTCCGGGTAGGCACCCGGCACCCCCTCCTCCCCTTCGGTGCCCATAGGGCCCTGGGATTCATCTTGGGTCGGAGGGGCAGCTGGTTCGAGCCCCGGCTGTCCCTGCATCATTTGGCTCTGCCAGCCCTGGTGGTTCCCCATGGCCCGCATTAACGTGTCGCCAGCCTCGGCAATGGTCCTCAGTGTTTGGGCCGTGCTCTGTGGTGCCTCGGCAATGCCCACCTCCGACTGGGACAAGCTCCGTAGCCGTCTCGGCCATACCCATCTGAGAGCAGGTCATGTCCTGCAGAACCTCATCAAGGTGTGCCTGGTACTGGATGACATCCCCCAGCGAGGCATTCTGCCTAGACCCTCAGCCATGGTCATCATCAACTGTGCGATGCCTTGGGCACCTTCATTAATGGTGCCGACATCACGCATCAGGCTTTCCACTGCAGTCGCCACTCAAGCAGTATTGGCCTCCCTGCCACACATTGACGGTGACATCTCCTGTAGCTGTAGCCTCCTCCAAGTGGCTATGGATCTGTTGGAGTTACACTGACATCTCCCTCTGATTGTCCCGGCTGCTCCCTATCGTCTCCATTAGCTCTGGGATGTTCTCTTCCACATGCTCAGCATCAGCCTGGGACCCAGCTGGGTCCTGGGATCTACCAGACCTCCGACTGCTGTCTCACCTGGGGGTTCCTGCCTCCACCTGATGTGCATCAGCAGCAGTGTGGTGCCCCAGAAGCCTGACCACCAACATGTCCCACCGAGGTGCATGTGTCTGCACTGGTGGAGGGCGAGGATGACAGCTGTGAAGTGGCTAATATGGTAGCATCCTCGGAGCTCTCTTCCAAGGTGGTCTCATGGGAGACTGGAGAGGGGACCACCTGGGATGGGCTGGCGCCATCGGCTGGAGGACCTGCGGGAGAATGGACATGTGGTCAGTCAATAACATCTCAAGTTTGACAGATCCTCTCGGTGGAGCCCGGTGGTTCCTCACCTCTGCACCGTCTGCCAGCGTTCGCATTGGTGACTGCCCTGTGCTCAGCCACACCGGTCACCCCCAGGGCACACCCCTCAAAGATGATGATGTCTGGCACACCACTGCCAGTCTGGGTCCTCTCCTGGCGATTGTGGGCGAGCTTTTCCTGAGGAGGCGCAGAGGGGGCATTGTTAGCCACACATGTGGTTCACAGTGGTGGGAAGGAAGTGTGAAGGAAGGGTTGTGGGGGGGTTGACAGGGGAGTGGGGTGGAGGAAGGATTGGGAGGTTGAAGGGGGACGGGGTTGGATGCTCTTGTGGGGCAGAAAGGTTTTGGCGGGAGAGGGGGTGGAATGGGGGATCTGGTGTTTACTCACACGTGCTGCCCGCTGTAGGTCATTGACCTGTTTCCTGCACTGGAGGCCAGTCCTCCTGGTCACACTCCCCAAGCTCCCAGGTGGCACTGGCAGCCCTATGGCTGACCCTCCTGGACCCTCAGGAAAGCAGGACATCCCTCCTGGCCTCCACAGAGTCTAGCAGCCTCCCCAAGTCAGCGCTCTCGAATCTTGGGGCCGTTTCCTCAGTGCCATTGTTGCGAACTGGCTGGGGTTGGTTGAACAAGTGTTGCTCGACCTTGTTAGCCCCCCGGGGGACTGGAGAACACGGTCCTGGCGAATCAGATGGCGAGCCTTCATTTGCGGCGAGACGCCTGTGAGGCCTTGTTAAATGGACCAATTAACATTGAATAGTGTTGCCTCTGGCCTGAGCGCCAGGAAGCTTGTGGCAATTCCTGTTCGCTAGAGCACTTTGAAATCTTTCCAGAGAATTGCGCCCATTGTGTTCACATTAAAAACAACAGATATATCAGAGTGAGGCAGCACGTTAGCACAGTGGTTAGCACAGTTGTTTCACAGCTTCAGGGTCCTAGGTTCGATTCCTGGCTTGGTTCACTGTCTCTGCGCAGTCTGCATGCTCTCCCCGTGTCTGCATAAAGTTTCCTCCGGGTGTTCTGGTTTCCTCCCACAGTCCAAAGATGTGTAGGTTAGGTGGATTGGCCATGCTAAATTGCCCTTAGTGTCCAAAAAGGTTAGGTGGGGTTAAGGGGATAGGGGTGAGGTGTGGGCTTGGGTAGGGTGCTCTTTCCAAGAGCCGGTGCCGTCTCGATGGGCTCCTTCTGCACTGTAAAGTCTATGCCATGCTGGAAACGTTAAAGGTTAATTCCCCTTACACCTAAAGGAGTTGACGCCTTGTCCAGAGGAAAAGCACGGTGTGTATGGGATACATGTAAATCCTGAGGGGGAGCTGCAGGTATGAGAGTGAGTGTCGGGGTAGTGAGTGAGAGTGAGTGAGGTGTGCAGCCTGTCGTCATTGGCTGGGCCGCTCCGGTAACCAGGGCAGCTGTGCTTGGTGACGGAAAGCTGGAGCCGTTCCCCCGGAGTCACGGCGCCAGTTCCGGGGTGAGCACAAGCTGCAAACTTCCATATTTTACTTTCAAACGCCGCCCTCCGGCTGGGTGGGGGTGGGGAATGTTGCATTGCTTCCTCTCGGTACAGTCGCTTTGCCCCTCAGGCTGTGGAGAGCGGGCTGCCGCTGGGTTTGCAGACCGGGCTCGTTTGGGCGCAAGGCCGCGGCTCCAGCCAGCACACTCTGCGCCCTCATTCCCGAGGCTCAGAGCCACAACCTCGGCCACCCCCCGACTGGCAGCAGGTTTTAAACATCTGACAGGGAGTTCTCGTGTGGTAAGATCACCAAGCTTGAAGGGTTTTAAAAAAAAATCAAACGCACACATTATGAAATATCGGTTTGAATTCCGGTTTGCTGTAAAAGGGAATGAAATGACTCGCGTTGGGAGAGCAATTCCTGCCGCTGGCGTGAAATGATCTATGTGTGGTTGTTGTAGATCCTGTGCTGCTGCTGACTCCTGTCCAGCTGGGGTTGCTGTGCTTGTACTGGCGAGGAATCACCAATCAGTCCCCTTCAAAGATTGGGTGTCGCTGACTTTGTGTTGGGTTACAAGAGACGTGATTTTTGTTGTTGTTCTTGCATTGTTTCCAAGGTATAAACATGACCATTTAACAGTGCACCGTGAGAAATGCTGCCGATGGCTTTATTCACCGTCTAGTGCATGCAGTTCACGCAACGTAATGCAACAACCCATATTTTTTTTAATGCTGAGGAACGCCCAGGGGTTCATTTTGGTTAAAAGAAAGACAAGTTCTGATATAAAAGAGTATTTTTTTTGTTGTTGCACAGGACAGGAATGCACTTTCCTGTGGATAGGAGCCAGGGAGTGTCGCCCTGATCGATGCTGAAATTGGTAACCTTTGCAGGGCTGGTTGTGCGCCGGGATGCAGTAACCAGCTACCATGACCGTGTTCAAGCAGGAAAATGTGGACGATTATTACGAAATCGGCGAGGATCTGGGGAGGTGAGTGTTTGGGGTTTCACAGCACGGATATTGGGATCAAGGAATCTTGTGTGTGAGTGTGGCTGGAACAATGGATAGGAACGTTTCCATTTACTGTGTCTTCTGTCAGGTAATGGATCCATTTTGTCAGGGGGTGAAGGTGTGTGGCTGAAATTATGCCCAGTTCAATTCCCTTTCAACTGACACGTGCAAACAAAAGCCAGGTTCTTATTTTTCTGTTTAATTTCCAATAAATGTGCTTGCTTTGGTGTGTTATGTTGTACTTATGGTAGTGCTATAGGTTTGATAATGGCCAAACTAGGTGTGCTATGTATGGTTTGCAGCTTTATCATAGTTCTCATTCAGTTGATTTATTTCAGCATCTTGATAATCCAATGGAGATGATATTAAGACTAATCTAATTTATTTGTAGTTGAGGTTTTTCTTGAAAGTATCTAATTAATTTTGAATAGAGTCGGTTAAATGTTTCCTCTGTCAGTGTTAATGGGTCGCAAGTTCTGTATAACGCATTTGGAAGATTTATGGGGTTTGGCCAAATCTTGGTTATCTGGGGACGTGTAACCTGAACAGAAGTAGTATGTAATAACACATGTAGTAATGCATTACCACTAGTATGTTAACACAAGATGCTGACAAAACGGCATGAGAAAAGTGAAGTTTTAAGAGCAGGTAATCCAGAAGTTTACCCTGGCTGCACCCTATCAAAACCGTGCATTCCAAGATCTGCCTGAATTTCAAATACAACTCCTAGTTTTTTTCCCCCCTCTATGACAAGCATTGCCTCTTCCAACATGAACTGTGAGGAGCTCATGGACTTCTTTGTTACAAAGATTGAGACTTCTTTTGCTGATTCCCTCTGTTTCTCTTTCTCTCGGGTTGCCCCCTGTCTTATCCCTGAAATCACGGTTTTCATCTATTCCCCTCATGCCCTTTCCAATTCTGAAAAACAAAAATTGCAATATCTGCACATTTTACGAGCGCCGACATGATGTCACGATTCCCCAGGGGATGCGCAGTTCCCAACATGCCGCACATGCACATTACATTCTGAAATATGAATAATTCCAAAATCCGATACACACTTGGCACCAAGCATTTTGGATAAGGGATGCTCAACCTGTACTACTCCACCTCTAATCCCTTTTTTTTTCCAAGTCCTTGAACATGTTGTTGCCTTTACAATCTGTGCCCAACCTTCCCTCCTGACAGGTTTCCCACCTGCTGCCACTGTACAAAGTCACAAATGGCATTCTATGTGACAGTGATGGAGGTAAACTTTCCCTCCTCATCCCCTGTCACCTGTCTGCAACCTTTTTATATGGTTGACCATGTTATCCTCCTCCAATGACATCCAGCTGGTTTGAGCTGCTCTCACATGGTTCCATTTAATTTATTCAGTGTAGCCAGAGAATCAATTCAATAGTTGTCCTCCCGCTCCCACAACATTACCTCTCTGGTCTCCCGAAGCTCTGGAATTACCTTTTGTAAAACTCTCCACCTCTTTTTTCTCTCTCCTATGAGACTCTCCTTTAAAAATCAAGTTTTTAAACATCTTTCCTAATATCATCTTGGGCGAGATTCTCCGACCTCCCGCCGGGTCGGAGAATCGCCGGGGGCTGGCGTGAATCCCGCCCCCACCGGTTGCCGAAGTCTCCGGCACCGGATATTCGGCGGGGTCGGGAATCGCGCCGCGCCGGTTGGCAGGCCCCCCCCTGCTCGATTCTCCGGCCCGGATGGGCCAAAGTCCTGGCGCTAAAATGCCTGTCCCGCCGGCGTAAATTAAACCACCTACCTTACTGGCGGGACAAGGCGGCGCGGGCGGGCTCCGGGGTCCGGAGGGGGCGCGGGGCGATCTGGCCCCGGGGGGTGCCCCCACGGTGGCCTGGCCCACGATCGGGGCCCACCGATCCACGGGCGGGCCTGTGCCGTGGGGGCACTCTTTCCCTTCCGCCTCCGCCACGGTCTCCACCATGGCGGAGGCGGAAGAGACTCCCTCCACTGCGCATGCGCAGGAATGCCGTCAGCGGCCGCTAACGCTCCCGCGCATGCGCCGCCCGGGGATGTCATTTCCGCGCCAGCTGGCGGGCACCAAAGGCCTTTTCCGCCAGCTGGCGGGGCGGAAACCCGTCCGGCGCCGACCTAGCCCCTCAAGGTTGGGGCTCGGCCCCCAAAGATGCGGAGCATTCCGCACCTTTGGGGCGGCGCGATGCCCGTCTGATTTGCGCCGTTTTGGGCGCCAGTCGGCGGACATCGTGCCGTTTCCGGAGAATTTCGCCCCTTATGTGGCCTAATTTTGTTTGGTAACACTTCTGTGAAATACTTTAGAACGTTTTACTATGTTAAAAGTCTTCATAAATACAAGTTTTGTTGTTATTGTGCTGTAGCTTGTCAATATATTAGTATTGTTTATTTAGTTCACTAATTTACTTGAACATGTAAAACGCATGTTGTTTTACACTTAATGGTGAATTCATTGTTTTGCACTGATTAGGATTACCGCGATTGCGATTTTTAAAAATCCATAGCTCAGGTCACTTTAACTGGAAAATGAAGCTTGTGATTAGAAATCTTGTGCAAAGTACAATGGCTTCAGCCGTCCTCAGCCCAGCAGCCTACAAGGAGTCAGTTGTGTGTAATATGGCTAGCCTCTTGGACATGTTTTATTGCACTGCATCAGTTACTTCAAATTGGAATCTCTGTTTGAAATGAAGCATTAGGTCATGTACTGCAAAGCTATTTTTCCATCTAAAATAGAGAGCTTTCAAGTTTTTTTGGAAACTATTTTTATGTTGTTCCTATTGGTTTGACTAATTAAATCTGGCTTTACTAAATGCAGCAGTAAAAAATTGGATTTAAACCAGGCACTTTACTGGTCTCTTAATGCTGAGCTTTTCTGACATAGCAATGGGGTTCGTGTTCACCCGTACTTGTTAAAACACTCATTCAAAATCTGTGCTCAACTGTCATTTAATATAAGGAATAATGGATGGTTGGGAAAGTGCCATGTTTATAAACCGATTTCCGATATTAATCTTCAGAAATTATTAGACTTCTCTTTTCCGTTGGCTCCCTGTAGATGTTTGGCCACGGGAGTTCACGTTTTGTTGTTGTGGTATGTTCAAGCAGGTTTCACACATTGTGGTGGCTTCCTGTGCACTGTATGACCTTCCCCTTCAGAAGTGGAACTGGAGGCCCTGGAGGGAAAAGGCAAACATTGTGTGGCAGATAAGCCACCAGTAGGAAGAGTTGAAATTGGCGGAGGCAGCTGTCAGGGGAAAACATTGATCGTCAGGCGATGTTCTGAAGATAATGACCCCACCCCCCCACACACACATACACACACACACACACACACACACACTATCCTTGCAACATAATTTGCTTTGCGGCTCATGCCAAAAACATAATTTTTATTTGTGAAAAAAAATGATGTAGCCAGGTTTATTGTGTCACTGTTCCTTCCGATGCTTTGAGCTGAGTTATAAGTAAAACACCTCAAGTTTTTATTATAAACATAATCTGAAGGTGACCTTTTGTGTTATGGGTTTACAATTAATTGTTGCATTCTTTACTGGATGATTAATTTTCATTTAAAGTATTGCAGTTTATAAAAACAGGACACTGGCATCACATATTTACCCATACTGAGTTTTTGATCTTGTAGGGAGGGATAGAGTTAAGGCCAAGCTTTTCCCTGTAAGGAGGGAAATTTACTGGGTACTTCCCGGTGGTAGATCACCAATCAAACAAACCCTTCAACTGCCTGACTCTTCTCCCCGAACCCTTGGCCAAAAAAGGTGCAGAAAGAGGACAGAGTGGAAAGAAGAAAGAGAAAAACATTATTTGAGTTTTTAAAAAACAATTGTTGAGTGTGTAAATAAATGCTTTCATACTCTGTTTACAATGACCAGATTGTAGTCTTGATTTTCCATTGAACAAAATACTTTATTTTCTCCACTCGCTCAAAGTAAATAAATAATATGATTGAAATTTTGTGAGAGTCATACATAATCTAATTACTGAATAAATGCCTCTTTATTTCAGCACATTAGTTTCTGCTCCATGTTTGTGGAGTCAGGCAAACTGGCTCTATGTGTATGCCATGGCACCATAGGTGGCATTCTCACCTCTGAATCAGAAGTTATGCATACCAGAGGCATGAGCACATCAAGTGCAGTACTGAGGGAGTGCTGCCCTGTTGGACGTCCTGTCTTTTGGATGAGACATTAAACTGAAGCCCTCTCTGCCTTCTCATGTGGATATTTACAGATCCCATGGCATTATATAGAAGAAGAATAGGGGAGTTATCCTCAAGTCCTGGCTAATATTTATTCCTCAATCAACATCACAAAAGTAGATTATCTAGTCATTATCACATTATTTGAGGTTATTCATGAAGGTCCCATCTTCTCTACCTTTCTCCTCGCCTGAGGTTTGGTGACCCTCGGGTTAAATCCTCATCTTAAATTACCTTTTTACGGTAATGGGCTGAAGGTTTATAGGGGATGTAAAGAAAGTATTTTTCACCGGGGGGTGGTGGGAACCTGGAACTCGCTGCCTGAAAGGGTAGCAGAGGCAGGAACCTTCACAACATTGACAAAATATTAACATGAGCACTTGAACTGCAATAGCATATAAGAAAACAGGCCAAGTAAGGATTAGAGTAAGTGGGTGCTTGATGGCCGGCGTGGACAAGGTGGGCCCAAGGGACTCTTTCCGTGGTGTTAAACACTATGACCACTCATCAGCTCTCTCTCAAAAGGGGTGGCACGGTAGCACAGTGGTTAACACTGTTGCTTCACAGCTCCAGGGTCCCAGGTTCGTTTCCCAACTTGGGTTACTGTCTGTGCAGAGTCTGCATGTTCTCCCCGTGTCTGTGTCGGTTTCCTCTGGGTGCTCCGTTTTTTTTCAAACAGTCCAAAGAGGTGCAGGTTAGGTGGATTAGCCATGCTAAAATTGGCCTTAATGTCCAAAAAGGTTAGGTGGGGTTGCTGGGTTACAGAGATAGGGTGGAGGTGTTGGCTTAAGTAGGATGCTCTTCCCAGGGGCTGGTGCTGACTCGATGGGCTGAATGGCCTCCTTCTGCGCTGTAAATTCTATGATTCTATGAAAGCAGCCCATGTTCCTCTGAGACTATGGCGACTTTCATTTCACTGTTTGTGGGAACTAGATCTGTGGAAATTGGCTGCTGTGTTTCCTACATCACAACAGTAACTGAACTTCAAAAGTACTTCATTGGCTGAGAAGCACTTTGGTCATGACACACACTATATCATGTAAATTTTTTTTGCTTCAATGCTGCACAGAAAAATATGCACTTGGGAAATTATAGAGGGTTAGGACATGAATCCATGTCCGAACGTATGATGTCTTCAGGAAAGTAGAGGAGGGATGGGGTAAACTGGTAGAGAGAAAGGCTTTATATAATAGTCGTTCTGATTTTCAAAAAAGATGAACAAGAAAGGTGCTCCAAAGTACTTAATCTTAATGAACTTAATCTTGGGGAATGATTTTAGGTCAGGCATCTAATTGAATAGTCACTGAATGCCAATGCTTTATTAAAGATTTGGTGGGGGGGAAGGGGGTTAGATTTTCCTGGAATGAAAACAGAAACTGCTGGATAAACACATCCGGTCTGGTAGCATCTATGGAGAGAGAAACGGAGGTAACAAGTCCAACATGACTCCTCTTTGGACCTTGACTCTGTTTCTTTAATCTCCGCAGAGGCTGTTTAGCACCGGGCTAAATCGCTGGCTTTGAAAGCAGACCAAGGCAGGCCAGCAGCACGGTTCAATTCCCGTAACAGCCTCCCCGAACAGGCGCCGGAATGTGGCGACTAGGGGCTTTTCACAGTAACTTCATTTGAAGCCTACTTGTGACAATAAGCGATTTTCATTCATTTCATTTCAGATGCAGCCAGACTGGCTGAGTTTTTCCAGCAGTTTGTTTTTTGTTTTGGATCCCATATCCGCAGTATTTTGCTTGAACTTACTTCTAACCATCTTGAATCACCCAGGCGCAGTAGGTACAGTAGAGCGAACACCTCAAAAATGTTCCTATATTTGCTGCACCCAGGGAGATTTAAAATGTCCAGGTGCAGAACCAGGAAGATTCACACTTAGGGTCTGCTATTTTCACCTCTTTTGAATGAGGTTTTAAATTATGCTTAGTATGGTCACATCTGGCTCTATCTTAATGCACATGACTGTTTGTAGTTTCAAGTTCAGTTTAATTCCCCAAAGTTTCTGCTTGGGAGAAGAGTGAAAAACAAATTGTTGCTCCTTATTTAGAAGCATATTACAAGCAATATTTGGTTGGAGACCTCGCTCCTATCAATTTGTTTTTATCTTTGAGTAATAAGAATAGATTGAAACTCATTAAGTCTCAGTCAACTGATCAGGAAAATCAGATGGTGCGGTCTTGCTGTGACCTCTGTATTCTGACCTGCATGAAGGTGCCCAGAATGAATTCAGCTCTGAACTCACAAATTACTTTTCAGTACATTATGCTGATTAATTTTGCTGATTTCCTTAAACAGAATTTTGCAAGTCTCTTAAGCAGGAACAGGAATGTTACGGCCTTTTGGAATGGATTTGATTCCCTTTGGACAACGCCCAAACCTACTTCTGCTTTATTTTTCAGTTCTTGAAGGGCTTAGGATAGGTAGGTTTTAGCCTTGTATGCAAATCGCCTGTTGCATTTTCCTACATTACAACAGTGATTACACTTCAAATGCAATTAGTTGATTGTGACACTTTGGCTCTTTATAAATGTAAGATCGTTTTGTTTCTTCCTCGTAATTTTCACTGCTTTATTGGGTGATATCTGTCTTAGTAACATGCTTTTTATAACCAAAATTTTTTGTAATGGACGTCAAATTTCAAAACACAAGATTCCAGGAATAAATGCTCTGCTTCGGCCACACATTGTAAAGAAGGAAACTTTAGTATAGGACTAGCAATTTTACAATTTTTTGAATGTGGCCCCCTTGAATTAAAATACACCTTTAATATAGCTAGGTCTTAAATTGTAGAAAATAGTTAACTCCGGTGAGTAATACAATCCCTACAGTGCAGAAAGAGGCCCATCAAGTCTGCAGTACCCTCCAAAAGAGCACCCTACTTCAGCCTACTCCCCCAACCTATCTGCATAACTGCACAATCCCACCTAACTTTTAGGACTGTATGGGAAAATTTAGAATGGCCAATCCACCTAACCTGCACATCTTTGGACTATGAGCGGAATCTGGAGCACCCGGAGGAAACCCAGGCATGCATGGGGAGAACGTGCAAACTCATCATAGTCATTCAAGGCGGTATTGAACCCGGACCCCCTGCGCTGGAGGCGGCAGAGGTTCTGTAAAATTCACACCTTTTTGATAATTCTTGCTCGTTTCTTCTCTTTCCCCCACCTCATCGTTTCATCCAAAGAGAGAAATTGTTGAACCAAAAATACAAATACGTGCAAATATGAGTGAAATATTAATTGTTGGTCCTCCTTCCTATGGGTCCCAGTAATTGCCACCCATTCACATTCCATTGATACCTCTCAATTTTCAACCTTCAAATTAATTAAACATATTTTCAGATGACCAAAGCTATTGTTGCTAACATTGTACTCCATAACTATTTCAAGTGTTTTTAAAAAAAACTATCAGACTGTGTTTTTCAGATGTTATTTCTTTTAACTATTTTCACATTTTCCTGCTGTGACAGATGGTGGCTTCTTTTTCTGGAAAGTGGAGGGAGGACAGAATGGAGTATATCCTGGTGGCTGTACTTACTTTCCTCCTACCCAAGCCCTTCCCTATCCCTCCATGACCTAGGTTGGACTCAGACAATTTTGTTGTCCACTGCTAGCATAACACCTGAATCAGGAAAGAACAGGGGAGTTTCTTAATTGAGCTATTGGACAATCTCCTTGCTGTAAAACATCCTTTGGAAAAAAATTGTAATGATCCTTGTGGATGTTTTAGCAAATTGTTGGTCTAAGTATCTGCTTTTCAGTGAGAGTTTCAAACACCCTAATTACCATAGTAGTTTGTAGTAATTGTATAATTAATCTGGCTAAGGGACATATGGAGTGGAATGCATTGTTAGCAGATAAGCACTGATTTAGACTGGAGGGTCACCAATTTGTAACCTAGTTATTACTCATTTAAGGTTTGTATCTTGATTGAATGGAGGTTTTGCCAGCTCAGTTAGTCATCCAGATAATCATCTTTCTAGAGCAAGAATACAGATTTTTGAGAAGATGAATTTAGCTTGGTTAAACAAAACTAAATCTTGCCTCCTATTTTTTTGGTTAATGAAAACTGCAGATAATTGAATTTCCAGCATATACATATTTCATGCTTATACAGTGGGTTACAGTGTGCATTATTAAAATGTCCCCAAGGTGCTTCACTGGATCATTATAAAACAAATTAGGGCCACATAAGGAGATATTAGGCCAGATGCCAAAACATTTGTCAACGGTGTAGGTTTTAAGAAGTTTTTCTCTTTCATCCTATTCTTTGTCTGCCATTTCCTCTGTATATGCGTTTATATATTTTGTTCAGCATTGTACATTGGTTTATTCTTTGACTTCCACTTAGGGGAAGGATGTAGACCATACTAGGCTTCTAAATATTGTCTGAAATGTTTTAAACTTTCCCTTTGGTTTTGTATTATTTCATATTGGTTTGTCAAAGTACACTTACGAAGCCTGGTGCAGTACTAACCAGTTAAACTGCCCACACTCAGCATGGACTACATCCATCGGATAGATGAACTAACCATCTGCCAACAGAATAGAATTTGATTTAAAAAGTGCCCCTTTTAATATTCCGCACACCTACAATGCCTGACAGTTTGGTAAGCACTTGCCCATTTTAAGACTGCTGATACTGGTGAAAATTGAAAATGCCTGAAGGTTCCATCAGATGTTCACACTTCGTATTGTACTAATCCAAAATATTGTGCTGATTTCGACTAAAGTTGGGCGTTCAAGAACTGAGCTATTTGTATAGAATTCCGACAGTGCAGAAGGAGGCCATTTGGCCCATCGAGTCTGCACCGGCCCTCTAAAAGAGCATCCTACCTAGACCACCTCCCCTGCCCTATCCCCGTAACCCTGCATAACCTACACATCTTTGGACAGCCAAGGGGCAATTCAACATGGCCAATCCACCCAACCAGCCATTCTTTGGACTGTGGGAGGAAACTGGAGCACCCGGAGGAAACTCACGCAGATACAGAGTGAAAGTGAAAACTCCACACAGACAGTCGCCCAAGGCCGGAATTGAACCAGGGTCTCTGGCGCTGTGAAACAGCAGTGCTAATCACTGTGCCACCCTCTTGCATCTTGTTAATAGATAATTACAGTAGTGATGAGATTGTAGATGTAACTGTCAATGAATCACAGACACCGTTGCTGAAAATGTTTTTTTTCTCTAAAATGCAGGTGATGCAGGTCACCTTTTTGGTTTTAGTGTGCACAGCTTATAACAGATGAATCACATTGGCACCAACATCAGTATAAGCGGTGGGCTTGGCCATTTGATTGAATGATGCTTGTGAGAGGAATGCAAAGCATCATCCTGCTTTCTTGACATGACTACTGGAAGTGGTAAAGGTCAAGCATTTGAAACACTTTATTTGGTCATGGGTTCTGGGGGTTAGTGAGACCTGAGGCTGGGGAAGAAGAGGGCTAATGTACTCTATCTATGTTGGCAAATCCTTTATTTTAACAGCCCTTTCACCATTCCATCCAACTCACTTGCAGTAACATGTTCATATTGCAAGGAAATGTTGTTGCGCAGTATATCTACTGAGTCAGTATGGGTGGAAGTCAGAAACAAGAAAGGAGCAGTCACTTTATTGGGAGTTTTCTATAGACCCCCCCCAATAGCAGCAGAGAGATGGAGGAATAGATTGGTCGGCAGATCTTGGAAAGGTGCAGAAGTAACAGAGTTATTGTCATGGGTGACTTCAACTTCTCTAATATAGATAAGTCCCCTGGGCCAGACGGGATATACCCAAGGTTAATACGGAAAGTGAGGGAGGTGATTGCTACGCAGTTGCCGATGATCTTTGCGTCCTTACTCTTCATTGAAGTAGTACCGGATGATTGGAGGGAGGCGAATGTTGTTTCCCATGTTCAAGAAAGGGAATAGGGAAATCCTTGTGTCTTGCGTCTGGTGAGCAAAATACTGGAAAGGATTCTGGAGATAGGATTTATGATTATTTAGAAAAACATAGTTTGATTAAAGATAGTCAGCATGGCTTTGTGAGGGGCAGGTCATGCCTTACAAGCCTCATTGAATTCTTTGAGGATGTGACGAGACACATTGATGAAGGTCGGGCAGTTGATGTGTATATGGATTTCAGTAAGGCATTTGATAAGGTGCCCCATGGTAGGCTCATTCAGAAAGTTAGGGGGCATGGGAAATTTGGCTGTCTGGATATAGAATTGGCTGGCCGAAAGAAGACAGCGAGTGGTAGTGGATGGAAAGTATTCCGCCTGGAGGTCGGTGACCAGTGGTGTCTCGCAGAGATTTGTTCTGGGACCTCTACTCTTTGTGGTTTTTATAAATGACTTGGATGAGGAAGTGGAAGGGTGGGTTAGTAAGTTTGCCGATGACATAAAGGTTGGCGGAGCTGTGGAAAGTGTTGAGGGCTGTTGCAGGTTACAACAGGACATTGACGGGATGCAGAGCTGGGCTGAGAAGTGGCAGATGGAGTTCAACCTAGATAAATGTGAAGTGATTCATTTTGGAAGGTCGAACTTGAATGCTGAATACTGGGTTAAAGACAGGATTCTTGGAAGTGTGGAGGAACAGAGGGACTTTGGGGTCCATGTATATAGATCCCTCAAAGTTGCCACCCAGGTTGATACGGTTGTTAAGAAGGTGTATGGTATGTTGGCTTTCATTAATTGAGTTTAAGAGCCACGAGGTTTTGCTGCAGTTTTATAAAACCCTGGTTAGAACATACTTGGAATATTGTGTCCAGTTCTGGTCGCCTCATTAGGGGCTGGTTTAGCTCACTGGGCTTTTAAAGCTGGCTTTTAAAGCAGACCAAAGCAGGCCAGCAGCATGGTTCAATTCCCGTACCAGCCTCCCCGAACAGGCGCCGGAACATGGCAACTAGGGGCTTTTCACAGTAACTTCATTTGAAGCCTACTTGCGACAATAAGTGATTTTCATTTTTCATTTCAGTTTCATTATAGGAAGGATGTGGATGCTTTGGAGAGGGTGCAGAGGAGATTTACCAGGATGTTGCCTGGACTGGAGGGCATGTCTTAGAAGACAGGTTGAGGGAGCTAGGGCACAAGATGATGAGAGGCGTGGATGGACAGAGACTTTCCCCAGGGCGGAAATGGCTGTCTTGAGGGTACATAATTTTAAGTTGATTGGAGGAAGTATAGGGGTGATGTCAGAGGTGAGAGTGGTAGGTGTGTGGAATGCACTGCTGGTGGAGTCAGAGTCATGAGGGACATTTAAGTGACTCTTGGACAGGCACATGGACAGCAGTAAATTGAAGGGGTGTCGGTTAGGCTGATCTTAGATTAGGATAAATGGTCGGCACAACATCGTGGGCCGAAGGTTCTTGTCATCGTAGAATACGTGACGAGTTTTGAAAGAGATCTGTCTTGTTTAAGAAATTCTGCTCATAGTGAAATTTACAGATGCTGATCAAATTGCAAGAAATTTGAGGCTGTGTTGATCAGCAAATTCACAAATTTTAAACAATTACTTCAATTGTGTAAAAACAGAAAATACCAGAAAGCATTCAGCAGGCCAGACTGCCTCTTCATCAGAACTGGAAGATGTTAGAAATGGTTAGATTTTAAGCAAGTACACAATTGGAGAAGGGGAAGAACAAAGGAGTAGATTTACAAAAGGATGTGCCATTACGGGAATCGAACCGTGCTGCTGGCCTGCCTTGGTCTGCTTCCAAAGCCAGCGATTAAGATGCACTGTGATGTGCTTCAGTTCAGCAATGAGAACTTACAATCATTTCAATCTTTTCAGTACAGAGAGTACAATTTTGTTCAGAGTTCAAGGTCAATGGGATGGTAAAGAATCAAAAATGGGCCCAGAGGCGGTGTGAAGGGTTACAGCGGATTGTGGGGTGAGTGAGGGAAGGGCAGCATGGAAAATTCTCATAGAAAGACCTCCCATTTCCCAGCAATGTGGCTGAAAGAAGAGTGGACCTCTGGATTCAGACCAACCTTCCAACTATGTACTGACCGGAGTCACCCTGCCTCCCCTTTCCACACCAAACACTGGCCACAGCCCTCCACTCCCAGTGCCTCTAATGCAGCTGACCTCCATTACCATCACCCACAGTCTGAGATGATGGAAACAGTGGCCGAAGACTGTAAAGTGACTAATAGAAAGAGGAAGATCAGTATCTTGAACCTGTGTTGAGTATCTGTTGAAACAGTGTTGGAGGCCCAAGTTAGAAAAGTTAGAGTGAGTGTGGGATAGAGAATTCAAGTGATGAGTGACTGGAAGTTCAGGGTCAAGCTTGTGGACTGAAGTGTTCAGCAAAGTGATTGTTCAATCTTTGTTTGGCCGTCCCAAGATAGAGGATATTACATGGAGTAAAGAATGCAGTGTGCCAAGTTGGAAGAAATATGAATAAATTGTTGTTCATCTGGGCAGTGTGTTTGGGGCCATGGATGGGAGAAAGTAAAGGGGCAGGTCTTGTGTCTCCTTTGTTTGCTGGAATGTGCCGGGGGTGATTATCATAGAATTTACAACGCAGAAGGCGGCCATTCGACCCATCGAGTCTGCACCAGGTCTTGGAAAGAGCACCCTACCCAAGGTCACCACCTCCACCCTATCCCCATAACCCAGTAACCTCACCCAACACAAAGGGCAATTTTGTAAGGGCAATTTATCATGGCCAATCCACCTAACCTGCACATCCTTGGACTGTGGGAGGAAACCGGAGCACCCGGAGGAAACCCACGCGCACACGGGGAGGATGTGCAGACTCCGCACAGACAGTGACCCTAGCCGGAATCGAACTTGGGACCCTGGAGCTGTGAAGCAATTGTGCTATCCACAATGCTACCGTGCAGCCCAGTGATGGAAGAATGGTACAAGTGTCATAGTGAGAGTGATTCCTTTTCATTTCATAACCTGCTAAGAAGATGGACAAATCAATAACATAGGAAGTGGCATATGGATTGTGTTAGCCATGAAAGAACCACAATTTTGAGGTCCTTTAGTAAGGATTAGCACGTGGCTACTTTATTGTTCGTGCTGAAATATTTCAAAGTTCTTAACAGCACCTATCATGGAAAGTATACATTTTTATGTTACTGTTGCAGCTTCCCAAGACTTCATAAGCTATCATGGTTATCCAAAACCTTATCCATAGGTTCAACTGGTCAGGAAAAACGTGTGAAATTGCCTTATTAGAACTTTATTTTGTATGTGTAGACCAAACTCTGGTTTTGTGCCGCATTGGATAGCGTTTGTGCCTCTGAACTAGAAACTCCAGCTTCGTGTCCCACTCCAGGACTTGATGGCCAAAGAAGTTGTGCTCATACATGGTCAGGCATGTTGATTATCAATGTGTAAATCCTTCCAATAAGCCAGGTGGTAAGAGTGGGAGAGTTTCCTGATCAGTCATGCTTGATGTGGAGTGTGTGCCCCTCAAGCTGTAGCATATGGTGACAGGCTGGCACCTAGTTCCAGTAAACACTAACAACGGAAAGGGATGCAGGCTTGTGCTTGGTCGGCCTGTAGGTGAGGGTAGCGAGTGAAGAAGCAAAAGACCAAATTCCATGCAGACCAGTAAAAAAGGAACCAGGAATAAAAACAGAAAATGCTGGATAAGATCAGCAGGTCTGGCAGCATCTGTGGAGAAAGAAACCGAGTAAACGTTTCGAATCTAGCATCTGGGACCTGAATGAACAGGGCAAACACCTGTGTATATATAATCCTTAATCAGATTGAAGATTTGTGAAATTTACACCATAGCGACCGAAATGGAAGTATAAATTAAATTGGGTGAATTCAATGATACCCGGGTATATAAAAAAGAATGGAGTGAAAGATTGGTTTAAGAGAGAGGGGAAGCAAAGACCAGTTTAAATGTTTTACTTTTTTATCACATCATTAAAAGGGTACTTAAACTGGAATGGACAATATTTAACTTTGTGTGGAAAGTTTAGTTGACACCTACCTACAAGATTTCAATGCTGGGTCAGAGAGTGAAGCTAAGAGCGGGGCAGTTCAACTCCAACAACAACCTTTGAATTTTTTAATCGAGCATCTGCCCTCGGGTAAAATTGCGTGAACATTTCTGCATAAATAGCCTGTGGCCACATTAGCATAACTGATATTTTGAAAGCAGAATCTGGGGTGCATAAATCCTATTGCATCGTACAATTTATTTTGAGGTTCATAAAGTTGTGTACACTGTAATTCTGTACATTATGTTGGTGATTATATTAGGTTGTTTTTAAACTATGATTCTCCTTTTTTAAGGCAATGGCGTTACCTCACACCTCTGTACTTCTTTGATCTTTGTCAGATTAAAAGTGGGTGAGGTTTCCTTTTTTGCTTAGTTGTTTTCCAAGGGTGGCGGTGAGTGTATGGGAGCAATAGTTTTGAGCTATTTGAATTTATAGAAATTAGAAATGCAATACATGTGTTAACTTAATCCAATATTAAAACAGTTTTTTTTTTAAAGCAAGAACAACTCAATGAAATTGCTTATTAATGGAAAGGAAAATTGCTTTATTTTAAATGTAATCTTAATGAAATGTGGGTTTTGCCTGTTTTGTTATTTGTTTTGCATGTGCATTGAAAGTGATAAACTAATGACGAGCGAGCAAAATACTGAGGATGCTGGAAATCAATTAAAAACAGAAAATGCTGGAAATATTCAGCAGATCAGGCAGCACCCCCTATAGAGAGAGAAAGAGTTAACTTTTCAAGTCAATGACTATTAGCCTATCATCAGATGAAAGGTTATCGACCTGAAACATTAGCTTTATGGTACAGGGTGCCCCTGAATTGACTTGCTCTATCCTTGAATGTGAATAGAGACAATCTGGTCAAATAGCTTGTTAGCACTTGCTGTTTAATCTGACTCATGAAGAGTAGTCATTTGGGTGGGATTCTTAACAGTGACTAGTGTCCATGTTGCCACAATCTAGCGCAAATTAATGCTGTCAATGGATTAGGAAGGAAGAAAATTGACTGGAAGGAACTCTTTAATTGATATTTTATTTTCTAGGTACTTTGCCACTGCGTCAATAGTAAATACAAGACTAGCCTACGACAGATGCAAGTGTTTATTGATTAAGCTGGCTAAGTAATATGGGAATAATATGTTGCCCGTGTTCAATAAACCACACTGAACTGGTTAACAGATTGAAGATATTGAGACTTATTGGAATATTTCTGTTTCTACATTGGATTATAGGTAACATTGGGTTTGAAGCTGGGCATTGGCTTTCCATAACAATTGGAATGTATTTTCAAAGATCATGAAACTTCGAACATGAATCTTTCTTTGAATTGACACTAGAAGAACCCGTTATATTTAACTTCAATTTTGTTTTGATAAACCTTTGCTCTGTAGAGATACATATAGAGATCAGGGATGAAGAATACAGTTTCTACATTTGGGGTGAAAGGCTTAATCTTTTTTTTAATGAATTTAGAATACCCAATTCATTTTTCCAATTAAGGGGCAATTTAGCTGAGCAATCCACCTATCCTGCACATCTTTGGGTTGTGGGGGCGAAACCCACGCAAACACGGGTTGAATGTGCAAACTCCATACTGGCAGTGACCGAGAGCCGGGATCAAACCTGGGACCTCGGCGGCGTGAGGCAGCCGTGCTAACCACTGGGCCACCGTGCTGCCCTTGAAAGGTTTAACCAATAAAAGTGAAGAATTAACATGAGTTGGGAGAGAATGTATATTCAGATTTTCAAACTCATTGCACTCTGGTCCTTTTTTGGATTTTGTACTGTTATTCGTGTTATGTTGGCATCACTACAAAGCCAGCATTTATTGCCCATCCCTAGATGACCTTAAGAATATGACGGTGAGCTGCCACCTTGAACTGTTTCAGTCCACCTGGTGGAAGTACTCCCACAATGTAAGGAGTTCCAGGATTTTGGCCCAGCAATGATGAAAGAATGCTGATACATGTCCAAGTCTGGGTAGTGTGTGACTTGTAGGGAAACCTGAAATTAATGATGCATCAATGCACCTGCTACCCTTGTGCTTCTAGGTGATGAACGTGCTGTCAAAGAGATTGGTGAGTTGTTGCAGTGCACACTGAAACCGCCATTTGCTGGTTATGGTAGGAGTGGATAATTAAGGTGGTGCACAGGTTGCTTTTTTCTGGATGGTATCTAGCTTCCTTAATGTTGTTGAATGGAGAGTATTCCCTGACTTGTGTATTGTAGATGGGGAGAGGCTTTGGGAAGTCAGAAGGTGCATCCCTAGCTGAAAAATAACAAAATTGAAGTTAAATATACCTTGTTCTTCCAGTGTCAACTCCAAGAACTCACCTGAGGAAGGAGCTGTGCTCCGAAAGCTGGTGATTCAAAACAAACCTGATGGACTTTAATCTTGTGTTGTAAGACTTCTTACTGAACTCAAAGAAAGATTCATGATCATAAAGCTGAAAAATACACAGCTTCTGACCTGTTGTAGCCACTGCATTCATCTAGCCGCTTCAGTTTATTTTCTGGCCAATAACAACCCCCAGGGTATTGCTGCTGGAGGACTCGGCAGTGGTGATGCCATCAAATATCATGGGTTTGGACCCTCTCTTGTTGGAGCTGGCTACTGCCTAGTACCTTGGCTGTACGAATACCACTTATTAGTTCTGGCCTGGACATTTTTCACATCTTGCTGCCTGTGGGCATGGACTGCTTTATAACTTGATTAATTGTGAATGAGCTGAATAGTTTGCAAGTATTATTAGTTGCTTGGCTTTAAACTGTGATGCTGATCCCACTTTGATAAATAATTGTGGCCAGTCGTCTTGCTTTTATGACCTTCCTGTAAGATTAAAAGTAGGTGCGGTTTCCTCACGCACTTCCTTTTGCGCTTCAGTGTTCTCAGCTTCAGGAAAGCTTAAATTATTTGAATAGATTATGCAAAAACTAAGAGAGCATTTGTAAGTTCCTAGTTAGGTCTCAGGTGGAGTATTGCAGACAACTTTGGGCACTGCACTTCAGGAAAGGTGTAAAGGTCTTTGGGTACGGAGGAAATTACCAGGATGTTACCAGGGGGTGAGGAATTTCTCTCTTCATGGATGCTGTCTGACTTACTGAGTGTTTCCAGTGTTTTCTGTTCTTATCTCTGGAAAGATGTATTGGCCTTGCAAGGGTTACAGTACAGATTCACCAGAACAATGCAACTTGTAGGTTTAAATTGTGAGGAGGGGTTGCACAGATTGTGCAATCCTTTGAATTTAGAAAGTTGAGGGGTGATCTAGTAGCAAACATTTATGAAGGGATTCAATAGAGCAAATAAAGCTGATTCCTTTGGGGAATCTTTGAACAAGCGGACAAAATCATAACATTAAAATTAGGCCATTAACATGTGATTTTGTTTTCTTTCTCAACTGGTAGTGACAATCTAGAACTCCTCCTAATCATAACCCCCAAACCCTGGCTTGCCAAAGGCTAGAGATTCTGGTTCAATTGAAATTTTCATGATAGTGATAAATTATTTTCCTCCCCAGCTACATCCAATAGGACTCAATTACTTCTTGGGGGTTGCTGCTAAGGGCATCATTTGTTGCCCATTGCTAATTACCCTTCAGAAGGTGGTAGTGAGCGCCTTGAACAGCAGCAGTCCATGTGGCTTACCTACATCTTGTATGGTGTGAATGTTACCCCCTATTTATCAGCTAGCATACATGACTTGCTACATATGAACATGACCATCAGCATTTGAGAAGTTGCAAATCACACTGAACATTGTTGATTGCACCTTGGACGTCATCACTCCTGACATGATGATGGGAAGATCATTGATGAAGTAGATGAAGATAGTTGGGTGGAGTGATATCCTGGCACTGACATGATTGGTCTCCAAGAACCACAACCATCTTCCTTTATCTTAAGTATGACTCCAACCAATGGAGAGTTCACCCTCCCTGCCAATTCCCACAACTTCAATTGTGCTAGTGTTCCTTGGTGCCAGACTCAATCAAGCGATACCTTGATGTCGGGTGCAGTCACTCACATCTTACCTATTAAATTTAACTATTTTGTTCCTGATTGCATCAAGGTTGTAATGAATTGAGTGGCCCTGGCAGAACTCAAATTGAGCAGGATGATGTGCTTCCACTCTGACAAGGGTTCTGAGATGGCTGATAAGTCCAATGCGTGATCTGCAGACTCTGCCACATGTGGGGCAGGTGGTGCTTGAAGGGTGGAGTAGATGACTTGTTTGAAGGTTTGTCCGCTCTCTCCGATGCCTCACATTTGCCTCTGCGTGGTTCCTGACAAAGTATTTTGGTGAAGAAGATGGAGGAAAAGGTTGGTGCAATACCACAGCCTTGTTTGACCCCAGTTTTCACTGAGATGGGGACCATGGTGGTTTCAGTAGTCAGGATCACATCTTGCATTTCCTCATGAAGTAGGCGGAGAATGGAAACATTTCTGAGGGCATCTCGGTCCAAGACACCTTCCATTACTTTGTTGATTATCAAGAGCAGACTAGTGTGATAATTGGTCAGATTCAAATCATTCCATCTTTTGTGAACAGGACATTCGTGGATAATTTACCACACTGGTGGGTACATGCCAGTGTTGTAGCTGCACTGGAACAGATTGCCCAGGGGCACGGCTAGTTCTGGAGCGCATATTCAATACTAATGTAAGACTTCTTACTGTGCCCACCCCAGTCCAACTCCGGCATCTCCACATAATGTAAGGTGTGTTGAGTGTTGGAACAGTATTCATCTCGGCAAATAAGAGTATTCTTTCATGCTTTTGACTTGATAGCAGACAGACTGTGGAGTCACAAGGTGAATTTGTGCTGCAGACTTCCCAACCTCTGGCCTTCTCTTGTAGCTACAATATTTATATGGCTAGTCCAATGCGAATCCACAGGATGTTGCTGGTTGGATGGTTCAATACCAGTAGGATGTGGTTAGATCCTCCTGTTGGGGTTGGCTGCTGCCTGGCATTTGTCTGGCACCCATGGCACTCGTTATATACCATCCCAATTCTGGATGGTGTCCAGATCTTGCTGTGTGTGGACTCAGTTCTACTTAATTTTCAGAGGAGTTGCACAAGGAACTGAACACTACAATTGCTGATGATTGCACAATATTCAGAACTGTTCACAACTTCTCAGACACTGAATTAGTCCATGTCCACACATGACGAGAGCTGGACAATATTCAGGTTTGAGCTGGTAAGTGGCCACAGAAGTGCTGCAGGTGATGACCACCTCCCAAGAGAGAATCTAACCACCACCCCATCACGTTCAGTGACATTACCATGACTAAATTTCACACTATCAACATTCTGAGGGTTACCATTGACAAGAAACTGAACTGGACCAACCATATAAATAATGTGGCTACAAGAGCAGGTCTGAGGTGGAGGATTCTGAGTTGAGTAACTCGCTTCCTCACTCCTCCAACCTGTCGATCCATTTACAAAACACAGATCAGGAGTGTGGAATGCTCGCCACTTGCCTGGGTGAGCACTGTGCCAACAACACTCGCTGGACACCACCCAGGACAAAGCAGCCTGCTTGATTCACACCCCATACACCACCTTCAACATTCAATCCCTCCAGCACCGATGCATAGCAGCAGCAACGTGTACAATATATAAGATGTACTGCAGCAGCTTACCAGGGTCTTAGACAGCTCCTTCCAAACCCATAATTTCTACCAGCTAGAAGGACAAGGGTAGCAGACGCATGGGAACATCACTATCTACAAGCTGCCCCCCCCCCCCCCCCCCCCAAACCTTACATATCCCTGACTTTGAACCATAATCAAGTTCCTTCACTTTGCTGGGTCAAACTCCTGGAATACCCTTCCTTTTTTTAAATTTAAAAATATATATATTTTATTAAAGTTTTCAAACACAATTTTTCTGGAATACCCTTCCCAACAGCACTGTGGGTATTCCTGCAACACATGGGACTGCAGCAGTCCAAGAAGGCAGCTCGCCACCACCCTCTCGAGGGCAATCAGAGATGAGTAATAAATGCTGGATAGCCAGTTATGTCTGCAACCCTTGAATGAATAAATAAAAACTAAAGAAAAAACGTCAGGTTAACAATCCCACTCCTGACTTTATGGCAGAGGGAAGGTCAATGATGAATCCTCGGAAGGTGGTCACTGATACCACCTCAGAGTGTTGGATATTGAAGAGCTTCTTTCAGTACATGTTGTTCTCTTTCTTCAGTGCTTCCTCCCAAGTAGTCTTCAACAATAAAGAAGCACCAGTGGGCGGAATTTTCCTTTCTTTCATCCAATTACTAGCTCAGGCGAGAAACGCAGCATGCAGCTCACCGGTTACACAGCCGGCTTTTCTCACCATATTGTAAAGCACTTGGGATGAAAGAAAATTGAGATGCATGACCCACGCCATTGCGCTGACAGGGTGGGGGCGGTAAAAGTCAGTAATGTTGGGAATCCCGTGATTTAAAGGGCGCTTTGATTTTTAAAAAAAGACGAAGCCCCTCCCTCGCACAAAGGTAAACCCTCTATGGAGCTCTGCAGAGGGGAGACACTCTGGCACTGCGCCCTACCAGGGTACTGCCTGGTATTGTCCCTCAACCCCACCCCGGGGCTATACTTGGGTTATTTTGCCTGGGTCCCATTTCTGTAAACCACATTGGTGAGGGAGGAGATCCCAATATAGTGGGGAAGTCCTTTAATTATATAATTCATTTAAGTGAGGTTCCCATTCTTTCTGTAAACTGGTTGGGTCGGGAAAATATGAAACAGATCTCATTGGCGATGTTCTCGTTTTATTGACTCTCGTGGGATTTTGTGCCCATGACATTGTTTACAAAATTCAGCCAGCCAATGTGTCAGTTTGGAATTGGGGAAAGAGGCTTGGGCGTGCGAGAGGCTTGGGCGTGCGAGAGGCTTGGGCGTGCGAGAGGCTTGGGCGTGCGAGAGGCTTGGGCGTGCGAGAGGCTTGGGCGTGCGAGAGGCTTGGGCGTGCGAGAGGCTTGGGCGTGCGAGAGGCTTGGGCGTGCGAGAGGCTTGGGCGTGCGAGAGGCTTGGGCGTGCGAGAGGCTTGGGCGTGCGAGAGGCTTGGGCGTGCGAGAGAGTGGCTGTGGTGATTTGAGGTGGGGTGGAGTGTGTGGTGATAAATTGACGTTTTCCTTGGCCTATTTTGATCTGAAGCCATGTGACTACATGGGGTCTGGATTGTTATGGGTCTGAACCAGAACCCAACTTTTTACTTCGGAAGATTGTGAGGAAATGTTACTGCATCACAGGAGTGATAACACTGACCAGCAGACGGCGTTTATTTATTTATTTATCTATCCGTCTATTAAATTTAGAGCACCCAATTATATTTTTTCCAATTAAGGGGCAATTTAGCATTGCCAGTTCACCTAGCCTGCACATCTTTGGATTGTGGGGGTGGGACCCATGCAGACATGGGGAGAATGTGCAAACTCCACATGGACAGTGACCCGGGGCCAGGATCGAGCCCAGGTCCTTGGCGCCGTGAGTTCTAACCACTGTGTCACTGTGCCGCCCAAGCAAGCAGCTTTTATGGTAAAACCAACTTTAATTTGAATACGGAACTAAACACCATAGCAACAAAGGAATAGCTTACATTTTACAGTTACGACATTTTACTTGTTTTCTACACCTGCCTATATATATTCCAGTTAATCAAACCCATATATAAGAATTTCCACTTGTATCATTACAAAGCCTTTTAGAGAGACATAGTCCTTTAAGAGCAAACTGAACCAGGTTGGTGTTCCAGAAGCAACTAACAAACCTGGCCCCTCCCATTAACTGCCACCTGCAATTCAAAAGCACACCAGATTCTTGTGTCTTGTACAAAAGGTTACATTGCCCCTGCAAAAATGAATAATTCTCTTTTATTTAATCATAGCAAAAATACTAAATACAAACTTTAAGATATGAAAATTTCTTATATTCATCACAGTATTCAGAAAAATACTTGAGCCTGCCTAAAGATATGCTCAAACCTTGGGTAGATGTGCCTGTCTCTGAGACGGTGCATACCCAGGGTTGGTAATAGAAGAATCTGAGATAGAGTCAACTGAAGTAATCTTTCAGATTCTTGTTTAATAATCTGTGCAATAGATCTTCTAATTTAAACATCAGAGCCCAGAAATTAGTGAGAAGGATATTGTTGGATTGGTCAGGCCGGTTTGCCTAAATCCAGATGGATTAAGACTAACTTTAACATTACTAAAGCACTTTTACATTAAGACACACATCTATAAATCAAGCCTTTAGGTGAACAAGGATGATGACTTTGAATGTTTCCACAGAAACTAAACTGGAAGAAAGGTTTTGCATGAATGGATCTGCTTGTCTTGAACTAACTAGAATTGAAATGGTGATTCTCATCTAGAGATCTAGGTTGTTGTTTCATTGACTTGAATATGTTAATGGCTCTTTGATTTAATATCAGATTGTTTTGGATTTTATGGATTATTTGTTGGTGACATTTTAGTATGACTCCTCTCGACACACTAATAGTGTACTTTATTTAAACGTTTGTCATTGTCAGCAGTGCATTTGATTGAAATATATTTGGGTGTTTCTCCTTAAACCATTAATAATACCCTTCATCATCCCTCTGCCATCCTACTCTTCAGCATCCCAGGCTTCAGATGCTTGTGATTAAGCCCATAGACAGCATCTATGCATTGGTATTCTCCAGAGCGCCAGTTGAAGTTATGACTCCCTATTTCTTTCTTTTTTTATTCGTTCACTAGATGTGGCCTTTGGCTGGGCATTTAAGAGTCAACCACATTGCTGTAGATCTGGATTCACATGTATGTCAGATGTCATGCGAGAGTGCCTTTAAGAACGTACCTTTAAGAAAATCGTGATGTTATAGAGTAGGTGGAGCTCAGCTCAGTTCAGCCATTTTGCAGTTTGGTTTTGCAGTTTGAAAAGTGCCTGGCTGGTTTTGCTGAGAGCAGTTTAAAAGTGCCTGGCTGTTTTGCTGTGAGATGATTAAAAGGAGAAAGCCAGTTTGAGACAGCAGCTTGAGAAGTTCTGGTTTGCTGTGAGTTGCTTGAAGGGAGAAAGCCAGTTGGAAAAAGCAGTTGGTATGTGTCTGTGTGTGTTCAGAGAGCTGCAGGAAGAAAGCCACGTGCTGGAGCTGAAGTCAACTAAGCTAATATATCTCTGCCATTCTACAGAAAATATATATATCCTTTAACCTGATTTGATACTGTTTAAAGGTGTTAAGTCTCTTGGAAATTTGAAGGAATATTTTAAGGAGTTATTTACTGTTGCAATATTTTCTGAGTTATCTTTGAAGTAAGGGGTGTTAAGAGATCCAATGTTTATTTCAGATGTTAAGTTGAGTTCATGGAATAAACAGTGTTTTGTGTTTAGAAACCCACGTGTCCATAATTGTAATCCCACATCTAGGGAAAAAACCGTGTGCTAGGAAAAGCAACAAATCCATTAAAGGTAGAGGTTGGTTGAACTCCATGATACATTTTTGGATTCTGAAAACGCCTCGCCCATAACACAGACCACAAAAGATTTCCTTCCCTAATGGGCATTAGTCACCCAGACGGGTTATTACAATAATTGTCAATGGTTTCATGGTCACCTTTAGACTTTTGATTCCAGATTTTTATTGAATTCATATTTCACCATCTGCCATGGCAGGATTCGAACTCGGGTCCCCAGAGTATTACTCTGGGTCTCTGGATTATTAGTCCAGTGACAATACCACTACACCACTGCATCCCCTGCAATGAACCGCAACACCACTTGTCCTGTTCCTTCTCACTCGCCAACTTTTCTGATCATTATGCTCGCTGGAAGATCATTTTGGCAAAAGGAAATAACAGCTTTGCTTCTTCTGCTTTAGTTGTTGGCATCACAGAGTCTTATCTGTCTTCCACCAACATTTATATGGGTAATGCTCACTAAACCCTGCTGTGATAGTAGCCCGATAATGCAAACTCTTAAATGGAAACAATCTAAAGATGGGTCTTGAAGATTTCAAGTAATGGGGCTATGACTATTTCCTTTGGCAGTTTGTTCCTGTGTGGGATTGTCCTTGGGACAAAATACTGTTGCTAGCTTGTTTCAGAAACCTGGGGCGGGATTCTCTGTTGGCCGCGTCGGAATTGCGAAACATGATTGGGCGGAGAATCGGTTTTGCCGCCAAAATTGTGACCGGCACCGGGTTCACGCTAAATCGCAACATTTCGGTGCCTTGGCAGCGGCGCCAATGCGTACCACTCCGCATGTACAGAAAATGCTGTTGATATATAATTAGCTGGCCTGACCCAGTATTCTCCGGCTCCTCTGGGGGGAATTCCCGACGCAAGGTTTACTTGTGCCGTGGCTGATAGCGGGAGAGAGGGGGTACGGAACGTGTGCAACATTGCCATAGAATGCTGACAGTTGTGCCACTGGCTGAAGGGCATGCACCAGGACTGGTATGTAGCGGGAGGTAGCCAGGAGACTGGCTGTGGGATCAGGATGAATGGGCACGGAACACGATTGCCGCAGCCTGCCAGGCAGCCAAACACCACGGGTTATATGGGTGCTTCCCCAGGCCACCCTTTCTAGGTATCTTCTGACCCATCAACAGGATGGGCACGCTCCAGCGCAACCAGTGCGATTTTGTTGGCTGGGATGAGTGTGTGGGGGGAGCGGAGTGCTAATATGCGGCTGCAGCTTGTCAGCCTCGAGTGTCAATCCCAACATCGGCGAATCTGACATCGTTTTCCATTGGAATCGATCGTGTTACACGTGGCGCCGGTGCTAGCCCATCAACAGTCGGTGATTTTGGTCCAGGTGCGGTGCCAGTTTCTGTTGTAGAAGTCCACAAATCCTGCCCTGGCGTCAACACTTAGTCTCAGGAACGGAGAATCCGGCCGCAGGTCTTTGTAGTTTATGTGAATGTCATCGCTGGGAGACAGAAGATTTCTATCCATTTCCATCCGACCATTCCATATTTTATAGAGAATTGTCAGGTATTTTACTCTTTTCTTTGCTGTTGTGATTTCTATTTCAAATCTTGGATCAAGGCTGTGATGTATATGCATTAAAGGTGCACAGGTTTTGTGGAAATTCTGCCTCTGACATAGTGATGTAAATTATACCAGAACTCGACCATATCCTGGGTGATCTCTCAGAACTCATGACCATATCCTGGGTGATCTCTCCATGAAACAAATGCAGTTCCTTTTCAAGCAAATTGTTTGCGAAGCATTTTTGTTTTTGAAGTACTGGCACTTTAAGAACAAACTTGGGTTTCTTTAATGTCATTTTTTATCTGAACTGGCAATGTGAAAATAGATTTGTGGAAGCGATACTTTTATTACTAATAGAACAGAAGGCCATCTGTTTTTATTTTTTTGTTTGCCATCCATCTTTTCATTGACCACTTCCTTCAACGTCATGTTCTTAATTAGAACTGATTTGGACATGGCTCATGGTAACATTGAACTTGACACTATAGCACCAGTTATTGGTCTCTGCAACACAGGATATTTCCTCCCCTCCCGCCCCCTCCCCCACACCGCTTCCCCTATCACAACAAAGTTCAATAACAGCAACCCATATTTCTATGGTAACTTCCACAGTCCTGTTTAACATGAAGTTTATAATTACCACTCCCATTTTCTCTTGGACATTCAGACATTCTGTAACCATTTGCATCTCCTTTGAATCCACCTAATGAGTATATGTTTGTTACGCTATCGTCTCCTTTTGGATCACCATTCCTTTTGTCATTTAATCACTCCTTCTGTCCATCCTGCCACAGACTTTGCCCCCCTTCCCCCCGCGGCACACCTCCCCATCTCCAGCACCTTCCAGTCCTGACAAAACATCATTGGCCTGAAACGTTACATATTTTGCTGCACAGATGCAGCCTGACCTCATTGTTTTCAATATTTACTGTTTTTATTTCCGCTTTTCATCAGCCCGGTGTTTTGATTTTATTTCTTTGATGAATGAGAGATGATCTCATTGAAGCATACAAGATTCTCACAGGGTTCGAGAGGGATCTAGGACCAGGGGGCACAGTCTCAGAAAAATTTACATTTCGGACTGAGATGAGGAGGAATTCTTTCACTCTGTGGCGGTGAATCTATGAAAATATCTACCCCAGAGGACTGTGGCGGCTCTGTCATTGAGTATGTTCAAGGCCAAGGTTGAAAGGCATCAAGGAATGCGGCAATAGTTGACGTAGAAGATCGACCATGACCTATTTGAATGGCAAAGCCAGCTTGAGAGGCTTAATGGTCTTCTCTTACTTCTATTTCCTATGTCGCTGAAACTGGTCATCAAAAGATACTTTATCGCTTCTTTACTATTTCTGTGGCTTTTTGAGCACCATTTTTAAAAAAAATAATAATAATTCCGTACTAGAGCTCTCAAAATTACCTTTTGGATCTTTACTCCATTCTACGTTCAAACCAGTGCAGAAACCCTAATGCAAAAAAACTGTGGAATCTGAAATTACACAGTGAGTGCTAGAAATACTCAGCAGATCAGACAGTATCTGGAATAAAACAGTCTCTCATGAAAGGGCAACAGCATGAAATGTGGAGTCTTTCTTTCTATGCAGACGCTCCCTCAACTGCTGGGTATTTCAAGCATTTTATGTTTTTATCTGAAAAGTTTAAATCTGGCATTTTTTAAATGAAAATTCGTTATGTGACAGAGTTCAGATTTAACACTCCTAATTATGAATTTTTAAAGCGTTGTTATTTTAGTAGCCAACAAGTACAACACATGCAGCCTGTTATTGTACTTTGCAATTGCAAATAGTTCAAAACAAAATTGTGTGTCTCTTACTATTTATTCAATATAAACTAGTGAGTGTAGATCAATCACATAATCTACCTGCATAAACCTCTGACTCCATAGTATTTTTCACAACCCTTTGAATGAAGAAATTTCTCCTCATCTCAGTCCTAAAATGGCCAAAGCCCTTATTCTCAGGCTGTGACCCCTAGCTCTGCACTCTCCAGCTCTGGGAAACATCCTCTTGGCATCTACTTTAAGTCCCATAAGAATTAGAATCATCTCTTATTCTTCCAAACTCGAAGGATGAGTCTACTCATCCTCTCTTTGTAGGTCAATGTTCTCATCCCAGAAGTCAGTCATGTGAGTCTTTGTTCCACTCCCTCTTAAGAGAAAGAGGCCAAAACTGTGCATCCTACTCTAGGTGTGGCCCCACCATGGCCCTCAAAATTGTAGTAACATGTCTTTGATCCCTCTCAATTTGGAATCCATGGCAACACACTGTTTGCTGTACCTGCTTGTTAACATGGTGCAGTGGCTCCCAGCGCCATCTCAATATCCATGTTTTCCAGTCTCAGTATTAAAAAATATTTTGATGACTCACCAGTCCTCCACATTCTGGCGTGTTGGCGTGTTGATAACAGGAGCCACAGAGGAGGAGCATTTATCCAACTTGGGGGAAATTTTACAAAGATTCCAGAATACTGGACTGAGGTTAAAGAGAGAGAAGTGCACCTTGAAATACTTGGGATGGCTTATCTAGGTTATAGAATGGATGGACAAGGGTTATATCCGATGGAAGATTAAGTAAGGGCTATTAAGGAAGCACAGGCCCAAGGAATACATTAGAGCTAAAATCTTTTCTCGAAGTGGTAAATTACTATGGGTGGTTAATTCCCAACTTATCAACAATGTTAGCTTTCCTGCATTTCTATTAAGAAAAAGCCAGAAATGGTATTGGAAAACACCACAGAAGGAAACATTCATGCAAGTTAACAAGCCCTTCAATCCATATGTTTACTAGTCCATTTTGATCCTTCTATAATACTCATTTGTGATGCATCTTAATATGGAGTTAGTGCTGTTTTGTCACATACGATGAATCAGGGGACAGGAAGACCCATGGCCTTGTTTCAAAGACCCTAACTGATGCAGAGAAGGGATATACACAAATTGTGAAGAGAAGGGCCTTGTTGTCATCTTTGGTATTGGAATATTTCACCAGTACATTTATAGGAGACACTTCATAAACCTTTACTTGGGCTTTTCAAGGAAGACCAAGCAATCCCCCCAATTGCGCCTGCGAGGATGCATCTTTGAGCTTTGTTACTGGCTGCTTACGAATACACTTTCCAACACCGACCAGGGGCGCACATCGTCAAAGCAGATGCCTTAAGTCGCCTTCCATTACCAGAAAGTACCCCACCCCCCATCAGTGCCTCAGGAAACGTCTTGGCCTTAAATTGTCTTGAGACATAACCTGAATCTGCACAACAGATAAAGTGCTGGACCCAGAGAGATCCAACATTAGTAAAAGTCAAGCATGTGACTCTACATGGTTGGCATCATGACAAGAAGACAGAACAGTTGAACTCTTAGCAAACAGGGAAGGATGAACTTAGCTGTGAGGACGGTAAACTCCTGTGGGGGCGAGAGTGGTTGTCCCAGTACCTGGAAGAAAGCTTTTACTTCATGAATTGCACAGTGGCCACCCTGGAATATCCAAGATAAAGTTGTTGGCTCTTAGTTACATTTGGTGGCCCGAAATAGACGCAGATGTCGAAGGAATGGTAAAACAGTGAGTCCAATGCCAGCTGCAACATAAATTACCAACTGCAACCCATTTGCACCCTTAAGAATGGCCAGTTCGGCCTTGAGTGGGGGTTCATGTTGATTACATTGGCCCATTCATGTGTACAATGTTCCTGCTATGAGAAACCCGCAGACAAAATGGTTCGACATTTACAAGATGAAGTCCACAACTTCCTATGCAACAGTGGAGAAGCTATGTCACTGCTTTTTCCTCCATGGTCTTCCAGAGGTACTAGTTTCAGATAATGGGATCACATTTGACAGTGCTGAGTTCTAACACTTCATGTCATCAAATAGGATCAAACACACACCGCACCTTACCACCCCTCCTCATGGACTCGCTGAACGTGCTGTATGGACCTTTAAGGCAGCCATGAAAAACAACCCCAAGTGTCCATGGAGACAAAATTGGCACTTTTCCTCATTACCTGCAGACTTTTCTTTAAATTTAGAGTATCTAATTATTTTTTTCCAGTTAAGGGACAATTTAGCGTGGCCAATCCACCTAATCTGCATATCTTTGGGTTGTGGGAGTGAAACCCCACGCAGACACTGGAGAGAATGTGCAAACTCCACACAGACAATGACCCGGACCTACAGCCTTAACAAAGAGTGTGAAAGGAGCTTGGAGTTCAGACAGTGCACGAGAGGAGCCTGGAATTTAAAAAAGAGCACATGAGGAAAGTGAATCTAAGAGCAGAACCAGGTGGTTAAAAGTCTGTAAGAAAGAAAGGAATGCAAGTTTACATCTCCTGAGGAAATCTGAACAGTTGTTTGGATGAGTACAGTTAGGTAGGGACTTACTACTCCTATTGGTTATAATTATTAAGATATCATTCTGTGATTCATTGTTTGTAAGAAATTTATTCTGTAATAACAAAGAGCGGAGAACAAGGACTCTAGTTGATTGGTTTGATAATAAAAGGATTAATTTAACTTAAAGGAGTAAGACATGGAAGGAGAGCTCCAACCGTTGGCCTGCTCTTCTTGCTCTTGAAGTCACACGGGATCAGGGGTGAACTGGCAAGGTGGATACAGAACTGGCTAGGCCATAGAAGGCAGAGGGTAGCAATGGAGGGATGCTTTTCTAATTGGAGGGCTGTGACCAGTGGTGTTCCACAGGGATCAGTGCTGGGACCTTTGCTCTTTGTAGTATATATAAATGATTTGGAGGAAAATGTAACTGGTCTGATTAGTAAGTTTGCAGACGACACAAAGGTTGGTGGAATTGCGGATAGCGATGAGGACTGTCTGAGGATACAGCAGGATTTAGATTGTCTGGAGACTTGGGCGGAGAGATGGCAGATGGAGTTTAACCTGGACAAATGTGAGGTAATGCATTTTGGAAGGGCTAATGCAGGTAGGGAATATACAGTGAATGGTAGAACCCTCAAGAGTATTGAAAGTCAAAGAGATCTAGGAGTACAGGTCCACAGATCACTGAAAGGGGCTACACAGGTGGAGAAGGTAGTCAAGAAGGCATACGGCATGCTTGCCTTCATTGGCCGGGGCATTGAGTATAAGAATTGGCAAGTCATGTTGCAGCTGTATAGAACCTTAGTTAGGCCACACTTGGAGTATAGTGTTCAATTCTGGTCGCCACACTACCAGAAGGATGTGGAGGCTTTAGAGAGGGTGCAGAAGAGATTTACCAGAATGTTGCCTGGTATGGAGGGCATAAGCTATGAGGAGCGGTTGAATAAACTCGGTTTGTTCTCACTGGAACGAAGGAGGTTGAGGGGCGACCTGATAGAGGTATACAAAATTATGAGGGGCATTGACAGAGCGGATAGTCAGAGGCTTTTCCCCAGGGTAGAGGGGTCAATTACTAGGGGGCATAGGTTTAAGGTGAGAGGGGCAAAGTTTAGAGTAGATGTACGAGGCAAGTTTTTTACGCAGAGGGTAGTGGGTGCCTGGAACTCACTACCGGAGGAGGTAGTGGAGGCAGGGACGATAGGGACATTTAAGGGGCATCTTGACAAATATATGAATAGGATGGGAATAGAAGGATACGGACCCAGGAAGTGTAGAAGATTGTAGTTTAGTCGGGCAGTATGGTCGGCACGGGCTTGGAGGGCCGAAGGGCCTGTTCCTGTGCTGTACATTTCTTTGTTCTTTGTTCTTTGTTCCATGTGCAGACCAGGAATGCTTCCAGTTCCCAGGACCAGCATGAGTGCAGGATGTGTCTCCAGCTGCAGCTTCTGGAAGCCTGAGTTTCGGTGCTGGAGCAGTGACTGGGGACACTATGGAGCATCCACGATGTAGAGAGTATCGTGGATAGCACGTGTAGAGAGGTGGTCATACCGCAGGCTCAGACTCCGCAGATAGGAATGGGATGGGTGACCACCAAGCAGAGCTTGGCAGGCAGTGTGGCTCCTGTGGCTATTCCCCTGCAAAACAGATAAAGTGTTTTGGATACTATAGAGGAATGCTCCTGAGGGCATAACAACAGTAGCCAAATTCATAGCACCACGGTTGGCTCTGTTGCACAGGAGAGGAGCAAACGGTATGGAAATGCAATAGTCATAGTGGATTCAATTGTGAGGGAATAGATAGATGTTTTTGTGGCCACAAAAGAGACTCCAGGATGGTGTGTTGCCTCCCTGATGCTAGGTTCAAGGGTGTTTCAGAATGGTTGCAGGAAATTCTGAAGGGGGAGGGTGAACAGTCAGTTGTCATGGTACACATTGGTACAAACGACATTGGTTAAAGAAAAAGGGATAAGGCCCTTAAAGCAAAAAACGGAGTAAGGAAGCAAGTTGAAAAGTAGGATCTCAAAGGTAGTGATCTCAGGATTACCATCAGTGCCACATACGAGCCAGATTAGAAACAACAGGATATATAACATGGGTGTATAACAGGAGATATCACAGCAGGCTTAAGTAGGGTGCTCGTTCCAAGGGCCGGTGCATACCCGATGGGTTGAATGACATCCTGCACTTTGGGATTCGATGATTCTGTCCACTCACTTAACCTCCTTGTATCTCTTTGCGGGCTTTGTGTCCTTTTGTGTCATCCTCACCGCTTACTTTCTTACCTAGCTTTGCATTGTCAGCAAACCTGGATATATATCTTGCACTTAATACCCTAATCTAAGTCATAAGATCTTTTTGGCACCCTGCTAGTTGCAGCCTGCCAACTTGAAAATGTCCCACTTATTTCTGCTGATTTCTATCCATTAACCAATCCTCAGTCCATGCTAATATATTACCGCCCCGCCCCAGCCCATGAGCCCTAATTTTGTGTAATAACCTCTTGTGTTATCAGTTGCTTTTTTTAAATCCACGTTCACTGGTCTCTCCCAGTATTCCCCTGCTGGTTAAATGTTCAAAAAACACAGTGATTTGCCAAACACAATTTTCCTTTCACAAATCCATGTTTACATTCCCCAATCATGATTTTCTAAGTGCAGTGCTATCACCTAAATAATAAATTGCTTACTGTACAGAATTTTCCAATGACTGGTGGCAGGCAAATTGGGGCAAGGTCTTGGAGCTATCAGCATCCTCAAATTTTCAAATCATGTATGGGACATAGTCTTGTGGATATTTGCTGCAATGTCCTGAAAACACACACACTTTTACCAAGGGCAAAATAAATAAACTTTCGCTAGTTTAAGATTGAATCCTTTGGCTCCCACTTCATTTTAACAGTCTTTTGCCATAATAAAAGGGAGTGCCATGCACCTTTATGATGCTAGTATTCAAAATCTGAACTTTAGTTAACATAAAAAAATGTTTTAAAAATCACCTGTAATGTATATTTTACTTTGAAACAACTGACTTGTAACAAACCGCCGTAATCAAGATGGGGGGACATGCCTTTTATTGGCACTGAATCCCGAAGCTCTGGAGCAGAATGACTTTATTTCTGTTTTTTAAGCCTGCCCTTGTAGCTCGTGCATGACCCATTTGCTATGAAATAACCAAATACTGCCTTGATTTTAATTTACTGTCACCTTTTTAACTGTGTTTGCTTGTTTCTTTTGGTACCAAACGTATGACATTGCACCTCGAAATAAGCGCTGCAGTTTATTCACAGAATCTTACTAACTTTGATGTACTAATTTGGTAATATTCTAACCCACAGCTTTTACATAACATTCACTTGGAGAAGGGATCAAGATTAATTACTTCTCCGCAAACCTTTGAGATATGCATAGGGCATTGTTAACCTTATTACGGATCAGATACAGCCGTCTCAAAATATAGACAACGTGATCTCCTTCTGAGGGTCCACCATCACAGATGCTAATCTTCAATCAATTCAGTTCACTTCCATATGTTGTCAAGAAATGGCTCAGCAGACTGGATACAACAAAGGCAATGATCCTTGACAACATCCATGCTGTATTGCTGAAGACATGTGCTCCAGAAACAGCTGCACCTCTAGCCAAACTGTTCTCGTATATCTACAACACTGGCATCCATCCAACAAAATAGGCAATTGCCCAGGTATATCCTGTTCACAAAGAGCAGTACAAATCCAATGCAGCCAATTACTGATTTGTTGGTCTATTCTCAACTATCAGTAAAGCGATAGAAGATGTTGTTGACAGTGGCACTTCTATACCAATCACGTCATTGCCAGTGTTAAGTCTGGATTCTTACTGGACCCCTCGGGTCCAGATCTAATTATAACCTTGGCCCAAACGAAGCGAATTTGAGAAGTGAGGTGAGAATGACTGCCTTGACATCAAGGCAGTAGTTGATTGAGTCTGGCATCAAAGAGCTTTGCTAAACCTGAAATCAATGAAAATAGGCAATTGGGGTTATACCTAGCACATGGGAAGATAGTTATGATTGTTGGAGGCCAATTGTCTTAGTCCCAGGACATTGCTGTGGGAGTTCCTCATGACAGTATCTTGTATTCAACCAATTTCAGCTGCATCATCTTTCCCTCCTCCATAATCCCAGAAGTTAGGATGTTTGCTGATGAGTTCACAATGATTATTGCATAAAAGTGAACTCAGTAAAAAGGTAAACTTGCCAACCTCTACCTATCTGCAGCTTTTGGCAAGGTGCACCACACCTTCTGCCTCCAGTGCCTCTCCATCATTAGCTATACTCAACTGGTTCCATTCTTATCTGTCTCATGGTCGCTAGAGAATCACCTGTAATGAACATAGAACATAGAGCAGGACAGCACAGAACAGGCCCTTCGGCCCGTGATGTTGTGCCGAGCTTTGTCCAAAACCAAGATCAAGCTATCCCACTCCCTGTCAGTCTGGTGTGCTCCCATGTGCCTATCCAATAACCGCTTGAAAGTTCCTAAAGTGTCCGACTCCACTATCACAATGGCTCCTCTTCCTGCTCTACCGGCCTTGGCCCCTCTTATTTCTCAGCTGCATGCTGCCCTTAGTCGATAGCATCCAAAAACATCTAAGCTGCCAACACCTTACCACCACCCCTCACTGTCTCTAGATTGTCAGAATGCTTGACCAACATCCGGTGCTGGATGAGAAGACATTTCCTCCAATTAAATATTGGGAAGATAGTGAGCTCCGTTACAAAAAACTGTTCCTTAGTCACGGGCTCCATCCCTCAATCTGGCAACCACCACCTGTCTTGAGTCTGAACTAGGACTGTTCACAACCTTTGTGTCATATTTGACCCCGAGATCAACTTCTGACCACACATTTGTGCCTTCACTAAGAATGCTTTTTTTCTACCTCCATAACGGCGCCTCTGTCTCAGTTCATCTGCTACTGAAACTGTTATTCATGTATTGGTTATCTCTAGACTTGGTTATTCTAATGCAATTCTGGCTGACCTCCCATGTTCTACCCTCCATAAACATGATGTTATTCAAAACTCTGCCTCTGCCCATATCTGTTTACCCATCACCGCTGTGCTCAGTCACCTACAATGCCTGCTGGTTAAGCAACAGGCAGTTCGGAATTGGTAATAAATGATGGCCTTACCAGCAACGTTCAAGACCTTTTGATAGCATTTGTTTTAAAATTAATTACTGTCCCAGAACGTTTTTCTAAATAAGTAGTTCCACTTGTCCCCTCACTTATATGTGTAATATATTCTGTCTCGCTCCTTCATCAGTGACATAGTTATCCCAGTCAACGCAGCAAGAATTTGCAGTTCCACAGCCAGACCTGCTTCAGTTTTTAGCTCAGTTTGTGATGCAGAGCAAGGTTCACTTCCCATACCAGCTAAGGTTATTCTCAACCTTGCCCCTTGCCTGAGGAGTGGTGATCCTCAGGTTAAATTACCACCAGTCAGTTCTCCCCCTCAAAGGAGAGAGCAGCCAATGGTCATCTGGGACTATGGCAACTTTACCATACCTATTAGCTCTAAGTAATTATCTTCCTGTATTTAATCTACAACCAATCATCTCTTTCCCTCATATGGATATCAATTTTGCTACTTATGCTATGCCTTGGCTCAAATACACTCTTTTATGTTAACGTAAACTTAATTATCTCTATCCAGAACATTAAACTGCCTCTTAGATATCATTACATACACATTGCTAAAAGGAGACATGCTACTGAAGCTTTTTGTCTTAGACTCATCAGGACAACTCATCAGGACAACAGTAAAGGGCACAACAATGTATATTACATGAGAAAAGAGTGCTGATTGGGTTGGATTGGAATTCTGGCAGAGGTGTTGCCTAGGGGAATGCAGAAGGAAATGGTTAAATGCCAAGTTTTTTGTTAAAATTCAAACCAAACAGGGCAACTGATTGGTCAAGGCATTGCATGGAGAAAGAACCAGGGAATGGGTAACCCCCACCCCACCCCCAAGCTTTCTTTTAGTTGAAAAAGGTGCAATGCGTGGGCATGCTCCTTCGCCTGCAGATGACGGCTGTTTCTAACACGTGTAAGTGAGTCACACTGCGAGCTTGACTGATCACTTTAAATTGATTTTGAGTATAATTCATAGAACAAGCTGGATTACCATAGAATCCTTGCAGTGCAGAAGGAGGCCATTCAGACCATCGTGTCTGCACTGACCATCTGAAAGACCACACTACCTAGACTCACGCCCCGTCCTATCCATGTGACCACACCTAACCTTTGGACCCGTGTTCAATTCCGGCCTTGGGTGACTGTCTTTGTGGAGTTTGCACATTCTCCCCGTGTCTGCGTGGGTTTCCTCTGGGTGCTCCAGTTTCCTCCCACAGTCCAAACACCTGCAGGTTAGGCGGATTGGTCATGGTAAAATTACCGCTTAGTGTCCAGGGATGTTCAGGTTAGGTGGGGTTACAGTGATGGGGCAGGGGGATGGGCCTGGGTAGGGCGCTCAGTGTGCAGGTGCAGACCTGATCGGTTGAATGGCCTCCTTCTGCCCTGTAGGAATTCTATTCTATGGTTCGAAGGCCAATGGAATGTTGGCCCTTATTTCAAGGGGGTTGAAGCATAAAAGTAGGGAAATCGCATTTTGAGTACTGTGAGCTGTTTTGGCCCCCTATTTAAGGAAAGATATTATTTCATTGGAGGCAGTTCAGAGAAGGTTCACTAGGATGATCCCCGGTATGGAGGGATTGTCTTATGAGCGAAGGTTAAACAGGTTGGGACTTTACTCATTGGAATTTAGAAGAATATGAGGTGATCTCATTGAAATATATAGGATCCTTCAGGGGCTTGGCAGGTTAAATGCTGAGAGGATGTTTCTCCTCATGGGAGAGTCCAGGACCAGTAGGCACAGTCTATTTTAAGGCAGATTTAAGACTGAGATGTGGAGGAATTTCTTTTCCTTTGGGACTCCTTGCCACGGAGAGCTGTGGGGCAGGGTTCTTATGCATATTTAAGGCTGAGATTGATAGATTCTTGATCAGTAAGGGAATCAAGGGTTACAGGGAAAGGGAAGGAAAATGGTCGGGAGAAATGTTTGATCAGCCACCATCCCACTTAATGACGGAGCAGGCTCAAAAGACCGAATGGCCTAATCCTGTTCCTATTTCTTGTGGTCTTAATCAACTGCCTAATTTGAATTTGAACAAACAGCTACGTAGTTAACTGTTCCCTACTGTATTTCCCATGGGAACACCTCTACCAATCAAAGTCCATTTGCCAACCAATCAGCACTATCTTCTCATGCAGTATAAATTGTTGTTCCCTTTACTGTTGGCATTTTCTTTTGAGCTGTCCTGATGAGTGCCAGGTGAAAAGCTTTGATGATGTCTCTTTTTTTTTCCAGCAACGTTCTTAAGTTCAGTACTAGCAAATTATTATTTATTACATCATGCTCAAATTGCCATTTCTTCAGGGCTGCTTTTAACTTCCAGCGAGAATAGATGGCGATCCCACATAGGAATCTTCATCCGAGGACCAGCAGATTTTGATTTCTGGGCCTCCTTTTAATGCCAGTCAGTTGCTGGCACATCTTGTGTGGAAAGTAATAGTTGGTTGGCAGGGAAAGGGGGTCGGAGTCCAGCCTGTTGACCAGTACAGGGAGAGGTTTGTCAGCAGGAGAATGAGTCCAGGAGGAGGAGTGTTATGAGGAACCCTAGGCAGTGGGAAGGGGTTTTTGTAGAAAGCTTGGAGCGGCATAAGTTAATGGAATTTACAGTGCAGAAGGAGGCCATTCGGACTATGGAGTCGGCACCGACCCTTGGAAAGAGCACCCTACTTAAGCCCACGCCTCCATCCTATCCCCGTAACCCCACCTAACCTTTTGGACACTAAGGGCAATTTAGCATGGCCAATCCACCTAACCTGCGCATCTTTGGGCTGTGGGAGGCAACCGGAGGGAACCCATGGGGAGAAAGTACAAGCTCCACACAGACAATCACCCAAAGCCGGAATTGAACCTGGGTCCCTGGAGCTGTGAGGCAGCAGTGCTAATGACTGTGCCATCGTGCTGCCCCTAAGTTCCAACTAGGGAAACCCAGAGAACACTCAGCCCCACTAAAGGACAGTGAAGGGTTGGATTACCCATAGCTCCCTGCTTTGGAGCAAATTAAAATGGCATTGGGGACCATGCATATTAGAATCTGACCTATATTTATTCATGGTGACCGATTTAAAATCCTCATCCACTATTAATATTAGAGGGTTTAAAACGGGGAATCAGTGAGAAATGGAGCCATTTCATTTTTACTGCTCTCGCATACCTTTTCTGTTGACAATGTAGAATTGTAATTTCCCCTTTTTAGTTCTGTGTTTTGGTAATATTCTTTAGCTTGATTGTCATCTCCGGCAGCTGGTTACTTCTACAAGATTCTCTGACATAGAGCTAATTAACCGAGATTTCTGTTCTGCAAAATTGTTATTACACCTGCATTTTAAGAAAGCTCCTGATATCTTCTGTGATAAATTATCAACTCAGCAATCCACATTCTCTAGTTTCTGCACATAACTAAAGCCTCTTGTTTACATTGCCATCTTAGTAAATGTATTTTATACGCTTTGTAAGATCCTGATCTCTTAACTATTATGTCTATTTTCACCAACTGTTGTTTCCTCTGAGTATTGGATTTAAAATGGTTTTGGAGCATTTATCTGTTCCAGTTCTTTTGAATTGATGTTCTACTGAACACTAGTTTTGGCTTTTTTCCATAGATCGTAGCACTGATTATATTCTTTATCACTGGTAACTCTATTACAATGTGTATTCTATTCTATTAGCTGAGAGAAAACAAAATTCCTGTTTTAAATGAGCGACCCCTTATTTTTAAATAGTGACCCCTAGTTCTAGATTTTCCGACAAGAGGAAACATCCTCTCCCGTAGCCACCATGTCAATACCCCTCAGGATCTTAAAGTTTCAATCAAGTCACCTCTTACACTTTTAAACTCTAGTGGATACAAACTTAACCTCTCCTCATCAGACAACCTGCCCATTTCTGGTATTAGTCTGGCAAACCTTCTCTGAACTACTTCTAATGTATTTACATCTTTCCTTAAATAAACAGTACCAATACTGTACACAATACTCCGATGTGGTCTTTTTAAAAATAAATTTAGAGTACACAATCAATTTTTTCCAATTACGGGGCAATTTAGCGTGACCAATCCACCTAGCCTGCACATCTTTGGGTTGTGGGGGCGAAACTCAGGCGGACACTGGGAGAATGTGCAAACTCCACAGGGACAGTGGCCCAGAGCCGGGTTCGAACCTGAGGCCATGAGGCAGCAGGGCCAACCCACTGCTCCCCTCTCGGATGTGGTCTTAACAATACCCTGTACAACTGAAGCATAACCTCCCTACTTTTGTAATTAATTCCCCTCAAGTTCGCAAATGACACTAAGATAAGTGGTAGAGCCAAGTATGCAGAGGACACACAATCTGCAGAGGGATATAGATAGTTTAAGTGAGTGGGCAAGGGGCTGGCAGATGGAGTTCAGTGTTAATAAATGTGAGGTCATCCATTTTGATAGGAATAACAGCAAAATGGATTATATAAATTGTAACATGCTGCTGTGCAGATGGAGCTGGGTGTCCTTGTGTGTGAATCACAAAAAGTTGGTTTGCAGGTGCAGCAAGTAATTAAGAATTGAAGGAATTCTGTCCTTCAATGCTAGAGGGATGGAATTTAAAAGCAGGGAGGTTATGTTGCAGCTGTATAAGGTACTGGTAGGCCACACCTGGAATATTGTATACAGTTTTGGTCTCTTTACTTGAGAAAGGATGTACTGGCAATGGAGGGGCTGCAGAGGAGATTCACTAGGTTGATTCTCGAATTGAGAGGATTAGTGTACGAGGAGAGACTAAGTAGACTGGGACTATACTCATTGGAATTTAGAAGAATGAGGGTGGTTCTTATAGAAACATATAAAATTATGAAGGGAATAAATAGATAGAAGCAGGGATTTTTTTCCACTGGGAGGTGAAACTAGAATTAGGGGGCAGAGCCTCAAAATAAAGTGGAGCAGATTTATGACTGAATTGAGGAGGAACTTCTTCACCCAAAAGGTCATGAATCTGTGGAATTCCCTGCCCAATGAAGCAGTTGAAGCTACCTCATTAAATGTTTTTAAGACAAAGGTAGATAGTTTCTTGAACAGTAAAGGAATAAAAGGTTATGATGAGCGGGTGGGTAAGTGGAGCTGAGCCCACAAAAAGATCAGCCATGATCTTATTGAATGACGAAGCAGGCTCGAGGGCCGAGATGGCCTACTCCCGATCCTAGTTCTTATGTGAATGATAGCATTCTATTAACTTAACTAATTATTTGCTGTATCGATATACTCACCTTTTGTGATTCGTGCACTAAGGTACCCAGATCCCTCTGCACCTCCGAGCTCTGCAATCTCTCACTGTTTAGATAACAAGTTTTTTTATTCTTCCTGCCAAAATGAACAATTTCACATTTGCCTGCATTGTACTCCAGTTGCCATATTTTAATCTATTTTTTAATCTCATTTAATCTATCTATGATACTTTTGTAGCCTCCTTATTTCTTCTTCACAATTTACTTTCCTACTTATCTTTGGGCCATCAGCAACTTTGACACCCATACTTCAGCCCCTTCATCCAAGGCATTTATATAAATTATAAAATGTTGAGGCCCCAGCACTGATCCCTGTGGCACACCACTGGTCACATCCTGCCAACTAGAAAAAGATCCATTTATGCCAACTCTCTGTTTCCAGTTCCTAATGGGTAATGGCTAAAGATTTCTTACTTCAACCTACAAGAAAGTTGGAGGTAAACATTGCCATTTTGGCCCCTTGTACTTTCAGCTGGTATGGTTAATGTTCAGGCTTCTTTATTTCAAAAAGTTATAATCTCAGTCCATTTTATTGCCTTAACTCCTGGTTTCTCCATGTGCTTAGAATGGGGGTAGTGACTGGAGCTCCACGATCCAGGTGATTTAGGAAATAATGCCGTATCATTACCAATTCCCTTCTTATATTGGAATTTCCTGCACATCCACTTATTCCAATGTACAGGAATGGTGCGAAAGTGGTGCAGAATGATATGAGAATGAATTGTGTGGCAAAGGGCAATGTCATTAGTAGATGTGGTTATTTTTGCAGTTGAATGGTTGAAGGACCTTTTTTCTGAAAAAACTTATGATTTTCCTTATTTACAGCTCAGTTTTATTTGAAGCAGTGTTCCTCACTCAAAAGTTTCTTTTCACAATTCCAGTGGTTAATGGTGGCGCAGTGGTTAACACTCCTGCCTCACAGCTCCAGGATCCCTGGTTCAATTCCGGCCTCGGGTGACTGCCTGTGGGGAGTTTGCACGTTCTCCCCGTGTCTGCATGGGTTTCCTCCGGGTGCTCCGGTTTCCTCCCAACGCCCAAAGGTGTGCAGGTTAGGTGGATTGGCTATGCTAAATTGTCCCTTAGTGTCCAAAAAAGGTTAGGTGGGGTTACTGGGTTACGAGGATAGGGTGGAGGCATGGGATTAAGTAGGGCGCTCTTTCCAAGGGCTGGTGCAGGCTCGATGGGCTGAATGGCCTCCTTCTGCACTGTAGATTCTATGATAATGGATGGATGCTGCTGACTTATGTGCTGCAGGATCTCACATACTCCAAACCAGCAAGTCTCTTTCCTGACTTCCTGTTCCCGTAGCAGCTCATGTTCCTTACTACCACTTTCCTTTTAAGAAGTGAATTTCCAGTGTTTCCTGACTATTGCTCATTTCACGTAGCCTGCTTCATCAATGCTGGATTTTCTGATTATGGATTTCATGAACTGGAATTAGCTCTTTTCAGTGCTTTATTTGCTTGCATTATATTTTATCCACCAATTACTCTCCAAGGTTGCAAGGTGTGGAATTCATGCCCCCCCCCCCCCCGGTTTCCGCTCTGTCTTGCTTTTATTTTAAGGGGAAGCTCCCTCCTCTTCTCTTCCTCCCTTCCGTCATGTGTGCCCCCTGGGTTGCGCAGTCCTTTGGTTCCTCATCCATCGGTTCCTCATCCATCTTGTTTTTTTATTCGTAACTTACTCCTCGTTGTTGGCCTCAACAGGTTTTGGAACAGGCCGAAAAACTGCCCCCAAAGTATCCAGGAAGCCTTCCTCCGACACTCTGATGGCATACTTAATTTTCTCCAGGTGGAGAAATTCCAAAAGGTCAGCGAGCCAGTCTGCAGGGGTCAATGGTGCTGCTAATTGCCAGCCGAGCAGGATTCACCAGCATGCGATTAGGGAAGCGAAAGCAAGGGCGTTGGCCCTCTTCCCCATGTGTAGTTCTGGCTGCTCCGATACCCTGAAGATTTCCACTATTGGGCGTGGCTTCACCCTCGCCCCCGCAACCTTGGACATTGCCTCGGAGAAGGCTGTCCAGAACGCAGCAAGTTTGGGACAAGCCCAAAACATGTGGGTGTTGTTGGCCGGGCCCCTCGGGTACCGCTCACATTTCCCCTCCACCTCTGGGAAGAACCTGCTCATTCGGGTTCTGGTCAGGTGCGCTCTGTGCACCACTTTGAGCTGCATTAGGCTTAGCCTTGCGCAGAAGGAGGTGGAGTTAGCCCTGCTCAGTACTTCGCTCCAGAGTCCCTTCCCTACCTCTGTCCCCATTTCGTCCTCCTATTTTTGTCTGGTCTCATCCAGTGGTGTTCGATCTCTGTCCAGTAACTGTCCATATAGTTTCCCACATAGCCCCCACCTTCTTGCTGCTTGCACCTATCAGGTCCTCTGGTAGTGTGGTTTCTGGGACTCCGGGATACCCTACAGTCTCTTTACGGAAGAATTGTTTTATTTGGAGGTGTCTCATTTCCTGTCCTTTTGCTAGTTTCCATTTCCTCGTCAGGTCGTCCAGTGTTGCCCGTCTGCGCCCTACATAGAAGTCCCCGACCGTCAGTGTGCCCCGTCCCGCCTCCATCCTTTGAAGGTGGTTTCTAGCATGGCTGGGGGAATCTGTGATTTCTGCAGATGGGGGCCATGGGGGACATTTTGGTTATCCCGAAGTGCTGTCTCAACTGGGTCCACGTTCTCAGCGTGGCCGCTACCACTGGGCTCGTTGTGTATCTTGTTGAGGGGGATGGGAGTGCAGCTGTAGCCAGGGCCCGGAGGGTCGTTCCTTTACAGGAGGCTTCCTCCAGTTGTACCCAATCTGTGCCGGGTTTTTATACCCTCACTTTTTCTGCCGTTGCTGCCCAGTGGTAGTATTGTAGGTTTGGTAAAGCCAAGCCCCCTTTGATTTTCCTTCTTTGCAGTGTCGGTTTGGGGATTCTCGGGTTCTTTACCCCCCCCCCCCCCCCCCCCCCCCCCCCCCCCCCCCCCCCCAAAACACACACACACACAAACGCCATGATTAGACTGTCTACATTTTTTAAAAAGGCCTTGGGGATGAAGATCCGGATGGATCTGAAGAGGAAGAGGAACCTTGGCAGTACGTTCATCTTGATCGTCTGCACTCTCCCCGCCAAGGAGAGTGGAAGTGAATCCCACTTTTGAAGGTCCTTCTTTTACTTCATCTACCAGGCTGGTCAGGTTCCACTTGTGGATCTGTGTGCTGTTTCTGGCTATCTGGATCCCCAGGTAGCGGAATCTGTTCTGGGCCGTTTTAAATGGGAGCCCCTCTAGCTCTGTCCCTCCCCCTTTTGGTTTCACCGGGAACGTCTCGCTTTTGCCCAGGTTAAGTTTGTAGCCCGAGAAGGTTCCAAGCTCTTTCAGGATTTGCAGTATTGCCTTCGGTCCCTCCTGTGGCTTCGAGACATAGAGGAGCAGGTCATCTGCATAGAGTGAAACTCTGTGCTCTCTGTCTCCTCTCTGGATTCCCTTCCAGCTTTTTGCATCCCGCAGGGCTATCGCCAGAGGTTCGATCGCTTGCGCGAACAGAGTGGGGACAGTGGGCAACCCTGTCTTGTTCCTCTCCATAGGTAGAAGTATTCCGAACTGGTGGTGATAGTTCGGACACTTGCTTTGGGAACATTGTGCAGGAGCCTCACCCAGGCGGTGAACTCCGCTCCGAGCCAAAACCGTTCCAGTACCTAGAGGAGGTAGTTCCATTCGACTCTGTCGGAGGCTTTTTCTGCGTCCAGGGAGACGATCACCTCCGGTGTTCTCTCCCCGGGGGTGGGGGGGTGGTAATTCTTACGTTCAGCAGCTGCCTGATGTTCGCTGTGAGCTGCCTACCCTTGATAAAGCCCGTTTGTTCCTCTGTGACCACCTCTGGTACGCAGCCTTTTGGCCAGCACCTTTGCGAGTATTTTCACGTCCACATTCAGCAGTGAAATGGGTCTGTATGCCCCACACATTCCGTCGGGTCTTTATCTTTTTTGGGTATCAGTGAAATTGTGGCCTGCACTAAGCGTGGGGGGGCAAAGTGCGTCTGCGAACATGTCCTTTGGGTGTGGAGCCAGGACTGGTGCAAATGTTTTGTAGAAGTCCGCCGGGAACCCGTTGGGTCCCGGTGCCTTCCCCGCCTGCATGGAGCTAATGCTCTCCTTGATTTCTCCCAGATCTATTGGTGCTTCCACTCTGTCTTCCCCCACCACTGGTAGTTACAGGCTGTTTAGGAATTGTTGGGGGGGCTCGGAGGTGTACAATCCCAGGTAGAAGGTCTCAATGCCCGATTAACCTCCTTTGGTTCTGTTATCAGTCTTCCTCTGCCAACCTTTACCTGCGCTATTTCCCACGTGGCTGCCTGCTTTCTCAGCTGGTGAGCCAATAGGCGGCCAGCCTTGTCTCTGTATTCATAGAAAGTCCCCGTGTCTGGCGGAGTTGGTACACTGCCTTCCTGGTGGATAGAAGGTTAAAGTCCATTTGCAGCTTTTTCCTCTCCGCCAGCAGCTCTTGTGGTCGGGGCCTTGGATTAGAACATAGAACATAGAAAAATACAGCACCGAACAGTCCCTTCGGCCCACGATGTTGTGCCGAACCTTTGTCCAAGATTAATCATAGATTATCATTGAATTTACAGTGCAGAAGGAGGCCATTCGGCCCATTGAGTCTGCACCGGCTCTTGGAAAGAGCGCCCTACCCAAAGTCAACACCTCCACCCAACACAAAGGGCAATTTTGTAAGGGCAATTTATCATGGCCAATCCACCTAACCTGCACATCTTTGGACTGTGGGAGGAAACCGGAGCACCCGGAGGAAACCCACTCAGACACGGGGAGGATGTGCAGACTCCGCACAGACAGTGACCCAAGCCGGAATCGAACCTGGGACCCTGGAGCTGTGAAGCAATTGTGCTATCCACAATGCTACCGTGCTGCCCTTAAGAACAAATAAATCTACACTATATCATTTTACCGTAATCCATGTACCTATCCAATAGATGCTTGAAGGTCCCTAATGTTTCCGACTCAACTACTTCCACAGGCAGTGCATTCCATGGCCCCACTACTCTCTGGGTAAAGAACCTATCTCTGACATCCCCCCTATATCTTCCACCATTCACCTTAAATTTATGTCCCCTTGTAATGGTTTGTTCCACCCGGGGAAAAAGTCTCTGACTGTCTACTCTATCTATTCCCCTGATCATCTTATAAACCTCTATCAAGTCGCCCCTCATCCTTCTCCGTTCTAATGAGAAAAGGCCTAGCACCCTCAACCTTTCCTCGTAAGACCTACCCTCCATTCCAGGCAACATCCTGGTAAATCTCCTTTGCACCTTTCCCAAAGCTTCCACATCCTCCCTAAAATGAGACGACCAGAACTGTACACAGTACTCCAAATGTGGCCTTACCAAAGTTTTATACAGCTGCATCATCACCTCACGGCTCTTAAATTCAGTCCCTCTGTTAATGAACGCTTACACACCATAGGCCTTCTTCACAGCTCTATCCACTTGAGTGGCTACTTTCGAAGATGTATGAACATAGACCCCAAGATCTCTCTGCTCCTCCACATTGCCAAGAACTCTACCGTTAACCCCTGTATTCCGCATTCATATTTGTCCTTCCAAAATGGACAACCTCACACTTTTCAGGGTTAAACTCCATCTGCCACTTCTCAGCCCAGCTCTGCATCCTATCTATCTCTCTTTGCAGCCGACAACAGCCCTCCTCACTATCCACAACTCCACCAATCTTCGTATCGTCTGCAAATTTACTGACCCACCCTTCAATTCCCTCATCCAAGTCATTAATGAAAATCACAAACAGCAGAGGACCCAGAACTGATCCCTGCGGTACGCCACTGGTAACTGGGATCCAGGCTGAATATTTGCCATCCACCACCACTCTCTGACTTCTATCGGTTAGCCAGTTCATTATCCAACTGGCCAAATTTCTCACTATCCCATGCCTCCTTACTTTCTGCAGAAGCCTACCATGGGGAACCTTATCAAATGCCTTACTAAAATCCATGTACACTACATCCACTGCTTTACCTTCATCCACATGCTTGGTCACCTCCTCAAAGAATTCAATAAGACTTGTAAGGCAAGACCTACCCCTCACAAATCCGTGCTGACTATCCCTAATCAAGCAGTGTCTTTCCAGATGCTCAGAAATCTTATCCTTCAGTACCCTTTCCATGACTTTGCCTACCACCGAAGTAAGACTAACTGGCCTGTAGTTCCCAGGGTTATCCCTAGTCCCTTTTTTGAACAGGGGCACGACCTTCGCCACTCTCCAATCCCCTGGTACCACCCCTGTTGACAGTGAGGACGAAAAGATCATTGCCAACGGCTCTGCAATTTCATCTCTTGCTTCCCATAGAATCCTTGGATATATCCCGTCAGGCCCGGGGGACTTGTCTATCCTCAAGTTTTTCAAAATGCCCAACACATCTTCTTTCCTAACATGTATTTCCTCGAGCTTACCAGTCTGTTTCACACTGTCCTCTCCAACAATATGGCCCCTCTCATTTGTAAATACAGAAGAAAAGTACTCGTTCAAGACCTCTCCTATCTCTTCAGACTCAATACACAATCTCCCGCTACTGTCCTTGATCGGACAGTATCTCCCCCGCATCCCTGCACCATTGGAAAATTTATTCCCAGAAACAGAATATATTTTGCTTTTTCAGAAGAGAACATGTTTTCCATCCTTGTTATTCAGCCTCTGCATTGTGTTGATTAAAAGTCATTAATAATTCACCGCTGTCCTGTACTTCGAATTATAACTGAGGATGTCATGAGGCTGGAAAATCTACTTCACTGTGATTGAATATTTAAAAACAAAAACTATATCTGCAATGATATTGCAATGGAAAAGAGTATATTACAGCAATAAATTTTAAGATTTAGTATCAGATTTTTTTCTAGTCAATTTCTTGTGAGGATTGGAGAGATGCCGATAAATCTTGTTGCATTTAATGATTCCATTGGGTAATGTACGAGTTGAATTTTGTCCTGAACAGAAAAAGGCTGATCTGCAGTTTGAAATGAGTGGGTAGTTTTTAAAACAAAAAGCTAAATTTGACATTGCAACTGCTCCATTCGAACAGCACTTATTGTGGGTGAATGCAAGCATGTATGTGCGCATGTTGTGAACTTAATTAGTTACAGAAGGAGCAATTCAGCCCATCCAGTCTGTGCTGACGATAGAGAGAAACTCCCATTCTATCCCCGGAGCCCTGAAAGTTTTTGCATACCCAATTTTTCCTTTTGAAATCATTCATAGTGCAGGTAGGTGGATGCTGATCACAGCAATTAATTCCTGTGGCTCAGTGAGGTGAGATTGAGGTTCAAATGAGAATCATAACTTGTAGTTGCCCTGTCTTAATACAAGCTCTGGTATTACAGCTGGTGTCTGGTTCACCCGGCAAACATTTGGCAGTTAATTATTGTGTTGATGCCGCTTTTGCTTGCTTGCATTTCACACTGACGAGATCAGGCTGAGAGACATGTTTGAATGTATTTCAAAATACATTAGAAGGACTTCCGGTTGCGGCTATGCGGAGCTAAGTTGCACGTTCGGCAGCTCCCGACAGAAATTGACTTTTGGGCTCTTTTTAGGGTCCCCAGCGGCATTTGTTCGACCATTCCCAGTGTGGGAAGGTGATAGTAACATTTCCCCGGCACTGTATGGATTGGACCAGGAGTGGAGCGGTGAAAAAAGTAGTTTTGGAGCAGCGAAAAGTGCGAGGGAGGAAAATCAAGATGGCGGCGGGTGGAGACCAGGCAGCGTGGGAGCAGTGGTCGCAGGAACAGCAGGAATTTCTCCAGCGCTGCTTCACGGAATTGAAGGCAGAGCTGTTGAAGCCGATGAAGGCTACGATAGACAACCTGCTTGAGACCCAGAAGGCCAAAGGGGCAGCGGTCTGGGAGGTGGGGCAAAAGGCCTCGGAGAACGAGGACGAGACCTTTATCCAGGCCGAAAAGTTGGACTTGGATTGAGGGTCGGTTGCGAGGGGATGTCAAAAGGGGATTGATGTGATTGTTGTGTTTTGGGGGAATGTTCTATTCTGTTTGGTACTGTTTTTTTATTTTGGGAGCTGGGTGGGGTAGGGTGAAGTGAAATGGTTCGTAGTGGGGGTTTGGTGAGAGTGTGGGTGTCGGTGGTTGGAAGAGGGGGCCCCATTGGGGGGGAGTGGGGGTGGGGGGGGGGGGGGGGGAGCCCCGAGGTGGGGGAGCTGGGATCAGGCCACGAAAGGGAGCTGCGCCTGAGGGGGTGGGGCCGGCTTGGTAGAAAGCGCATTTTTCCCCCCGCGCTAGGGAAGGAAGGGGGCGGGGCCAGGGGGAGGGGTGGTGCTGGAGAGGAGCGCCCGCTGATGGACAGGGGGGGGGGGGGGGGATTCTCACACTGGGGTGGGTCGATGGAGTGGTGGGAGCGACCGGGGTCAGCAGGAGTCAGCTGACTTACGGGAATGCGATGGGGGGAGCAACGCAGCTAGGGGGGTCCTAGCTGGGGGGGGAAGGGGGGGAACTGGGTTGCTGCTGCATTGGCCAGAGGGGAGCTGGAGCCTAAGAGAGAGTTGGGCGGGGGTCTGCCTCTTGGGGGGAAGGGATAGTGGGGGAGGTGCGTGCACGTGGCTGGCCTAGAAAGGGAGATAGCTAATCGGCAAGGGGGGGGGGGGCAGCCCCCTGATCCGGCTGATAACTTGGAATGTGAGAGGCCTGAATGGGCCAGTCAAGAGGGCCCATGTGTTCGCGCACCTGAAGAGTCTGAAGGCAGATGTGGTCATGTTCGAGGAGACGCATTTGAGGGTAGCAGACGAGGTTAGGCTAAGAAAGAGGTGGGTAGGGCAGGTTTTCCACTCTGGGTTGGACGCAAAGAATCGAGGAGTGGCGATTTTGGTGGGGAAGCGGGTGTCGTTTGAGGTGCTGAGCATCGTGGCAGACAATGGAGGTAGGTATGTGATGGTGAGCGGGTGGTCTTGGTGAATGTGTATGCCCCGAATTGGGACGATGCCGGATTTATGCGGCGCATGCTGGGCCGGATACCGGACCTGGAAGCAGAAAGCTTGATAATGGAGGGGGACTTTATTATGGTATTGGATCCAGCATTGGACCGCTCTAGATCCAGGACGGGTAAGAGGCCGGCGGCGGCCAAGGTGCTGACGGGGTTTATGGACCAGATGGGAGGAGTGGACCCATGCAGATTTGTTAGGCCGGGGGCCAGGGAATTCTCTTTCTTTTACCACGTCCATAAAGCCTACTCCCGGATTGATTTCTTCGTTTTGAGCAGGGTGCTGATCCCGAGGGTGGAGGACACGGAGTATTCGGCCATAGCCATCTCAAACCATGCCCCGCTCTGGGTGAAGCTCGAGGTAGGGGAGGAGAGGGACCAGCACCCGCTGTGGCGCCTGGAGATGGGCTTGCTGGCAGATGAGGAGGTGAGCGGGCGGATCCGGGGCTGCATTGAAAGATACCTAGAGGTGAATGATAATGGGGAGGTGCAGGTAGGGGTGGTCTGGGAGGCGCTGAAGGCAGTGATTAGGGGAGAGCTAATCTCCACTAGGGCCCACAAGGAGGGGAAGGAGAGGAGGGAGAGGTTGGTGGGGGAGATTTTAAGGGTAGATAGGAGGTATGCAGAGGTCCCCGAGGAGGGACTACTCAAGGAGCGACGAAGGCTCCAGGCCGAGTTCGACCTGTTGACTACCAAGAAGGCGGAGGTGCAGTGGAGAAAGGCGCAAGAGGCGGTGTATGAATATGGGGCGAAGGCTAGCCGAATGCTGGCACACCAGCTTCCGAAGCGGGAGGCAGCGAGGGAGATTGGGGATAAAGGGGGGAACACGGAGCGGAGTGCGGTGGGAATAAATGGGGTATTTAGAGACTTCTATGAAGGGCTGTATAGATCTGAGCCCCCGACGGAGGAGGGGAGGATGTGTCGTTTTCTGGACCGGCTGAGGTTCCCGAGAGTAGAGGAGGGGCAGGTGGCGGGGCTTGGGGCACCGGTAGGGCTGGAGGAGCTGACTAAGGGGCTGGGGAGTATGCAGGCGGGGAAGGCACCGGGGCCAGATGGGTTCCCGGTGGAATTTTACAGGAAGTATATGGACCTGTTGGGCCCACTACTAATGAGGACTTTCAATGAGGCGAGGGAGGGGGGGGCCCTGCCCCCGACGATGTCCAGGGCGCTGATCTCGCTGATCTTGAAGCGGGACAAGGACCCCTTACAGTGTGGGTCGTATAGGCCAATCTCGTTCCTCAACGTGGATGCGAAGCTGTTGGCGAAGGGTTGGCTGCCAGAATTGAGGACTGTGTCCCGGGGGTGATTCACGAGGACCAGACGGGTTTCGTGAAGGGAAGGCAGCTAAACACCAATGTGAGGAGGCTCCTAAATGTAATCATGATGCCTGCAGTGGAGGGGGAAGCGGAGGTAGAGGCGGCTATGGATGCGGAGAAGGCCTTCGATAGGGTGGAGTGGGGTTACCTGTGGGAAGTGTTGAGGAGGTTCGGGGAGGGGTTCGTTAGTTGGGTTAGGTTACTGTACGAAGCCCCGTTGGCGAGTGTGGCCACAAATCGGAGGAGGGCGGAATACTTTCGGCTGTACCGGGTCCTTGGCGCCGTGAGGCAGCAATGCTAACCACTGTGCCATTGTGCTGCCCTCGAGTCTGGACACTATTATTGCATGGCGAGAAAAGTAATTTTATGTATTACAGATTTTTAAAAAATTGTTTCTATGTTCACAGCTTTTGACTAGTAAGTAAAATAGTAGGGTGGTGAATTCTTGAAGTTGGAGCCTGTCTTAAAATCGGTGGGTTAGCCTAGCTTGAGTCAAAATAGTGCATGCTTTTGGAAGGAAAAAAGCAGTTTTGTCCTTGTGTAATTGCCCTAAAAGAGCTAGTGTTTGTTTGAGACGGGGAGGAGATGCCACATTGCTTTGGTATGGGATGGTGGTGGTAGAGCAGGGGAGTTGTAAAAAGAGACGTTTCAGCAAGGCCACAATCCATGTTGGATTTTGGCACTTGAGGTGAAGAAATGGGCTGTCATAATAGCAATTTACTGTCATTTACTCTTTCGGTGTGTTATACAGTGTAATTAATATGCATCTTCTTTAAATCAATTGCTGATGTCACCAGTAAATGCTGTGATGTAATTTGGTTTTTTTACTTGTGTATTTAATGGCAGTATTTAACTGCTATTAGTTCTAATATTCTGTTGCTGTTATTTCAATGTTTAGCTAGTTTCTCCCATGGAGTCCATACTGTATTTTAAACGTTGTTATTTTTATATATTAAAGATTAACTTTATTAACAATGCGTTTCAACTACCTTTTTATGGTCAAGTTACCACACAGTGTCTTCAGTCAGAGTTAACAAAATGTGAAGGCACTAATACAGTTTCCCTCATACCTCAGACTCTTGATTTTTATTCTCACAGCCATGTGCTTCTCTGATGGATGGCTAGGCCTAGTCTGTGCCCTTGAAATACTATTGGCTATTTGTGAAGAGATTGAGAGGAGGAAAGTTAGTGGAGGCCACCTTTGTTGCCAGAGGGTTTACGGCAAAGTGGTTCGGCGGGTAAAGCCATTCAGGGTACTCCATTTCTCTCCTGCCATTCACCAGTCGAGTCACTGGTGCGATGTATAATTTTCCAATTTAAAGGAATGGTTCTTGAATTGAATGACTTTTTGAAAGATCCATAGTTGGAACATCTGCAATGTTCTCACTTACTGTCTTTAAAACTCTGAAATGCAAAACATTTAGCCTGGGGATGTATCACCCTTTCGTGCCAATATTTTCTTTAGTGCTGTTAATTTTGGTGCGCCACTGTACCTGATTCAGTATTGGCTTTCTTGGGATTTCCGACATGCTGACCTCTTTCTCCACTGTCAATACTGATGCTGAGTTTTTATTCACCATTTCATTATTTTCACTGACGCTATCAACATTGTCTGTTTTTTTTACATTTGCACGTTGTCCTTTTGAACAGAGTTGAGAGTGCGCATCATGCTGGCGCACATTATACCCACTGCGCAGCATGGGGACACAAAACCTGGAAGTCGCATTTAGTTGCTGCCAAGTCTGTTGCAATCACACATTCTGTCCCGCTGAGTTGACATTCGGGTTTCACCCATGCAGTTCCACCACCACCTGCTCAGAAGTAGTCTTCAGAATAATTGCACAAGCTGTATTTTACGGCTATTTAAACGAGATTTGAGACACAAGACTTTGTTTATTGCCTTTGGAATTGGAAGGGAGCTCTGCTACTGCTCTAAACTTTTTCCTTTGTGTCAGTAGAAGGGAATTGCAACACAGTTTGGGCATTAGCAGGCACAACGAATTGCAGCAATATTTGGTTTATTTGAGGAAAGCTGACCAGCTAAGAAGGCTGCTGCTTACATGTCAAAATGTATTTAAAGCCATGGCAAAGCAGAAAGAACCCATTTCCAATTCTCTGCAGAGTTAGTAAATCTCAATCAGGACACCAATTTGAGTGCTATAATTAGCCTGACCTCTGGGTTAGGGATAATGTCCCGTTGGTGTAAAGGATCAGCTGCAACAAGGTGAGTTGTAATAGAAGCAATAGTGTACGCATAGTTGCTTTGGGTTTTTATACAGCCAAGTAATTCTTACTCTGGTTTAACAAATGGAAATTCTCCATCACTAATAAAACCAATTCATGCATGTTAAAATCACAGAATTGTTGCAGTGTAGAAAGAGGCCATTCAGCCCATTATGTCTTCACTAGCTCTCCGAATGAGCATTTCACCTCGTATCATTCTCCTCACTCACCATAACCCTGTACATTGTTTCTGTTCAAATAATTGTCTAATTCCTTCTTGGAACGCCTTGATTGAACCTGCCTCCACCGCAGCCACAGGCAGTGCATTCCACCCTAACCACTCGCTGTGTCAACAGGTTTTTTTCTCGTCTCACTATTGCTTCTTTTACTAATTACCTTAAATCGGTGCCCATTAGTTGCACCCTTTGTTTTTCATTTCCTCCCCTTCCCAGCAAAATGAATCACTTCACACAAGCTCAGATCCTACTGCAACAGCTGGGAGGATTCTAATTCCATTAATTAATTTGGATTAAAAAGTAGTGTAAGTAATAACAATCATGAAACTACTAGACTCTTGTAAAAATGCATCTGGTTCAGTAATGTGATTCTGGAGCTAATTGTATTCAATTGGATGTGAAATTTAAAAACATCACCCCTCCCAAATATTTTCCTTGGTGCAATTTTCAACACAGTCCACAAGGGATCTCCGAATAGGTTGTCAGGTCGGGTCCGAACTCCTAATGCTTGGTCTGGAAAATGTAGTTTCCAGTTTGAATCTTTCAATCCAATAGGAAAATTAGCAATTTTTCCTTTAAATTACTCACTTGCTGACCTTGTAAATAATGGATGGAAACTAGTTGTCCAGACGCATACACTCTTCTCACCCTTCCTGATGAGCAGACTGTAGTTTTAGTAATTCGTTGCCCTTTTATCGTAAACAAATATAGGCTATCTAATTATCTATGGATAAACATATGGATGATAATGGCATAGTGTAGGTTAGATGGCTTTTGTTTCGGTGCAACATCGTGGGCCGAAGGGCCTGTACTGCGCTGTATTGTTCTATGTTCTATGTTCTAATGCTTTTTGTTGGTTGAGTCACAAAAGTATTTTCCAGTTTCATTTTGGGCAATACTAGAGATTTATTTGCTACTTTCAGTGTATTCTCATATGAAATACACAGAGGAGATATCCCATTTTAACTAAAAACATTGAGGTTCCCTGATAGCTTAATGGATGCACAGGATGTGATCGTCCATCCCTTCCCTCTGCCGGAATCTTCCAGTTCTGTTGACGTCGACTCTTGTCACAGGTTCTCCAGTGACGGGACAGGTTAGCCATGCAAAACGTTATTGACTTTAGCTGGACCGGAAGCTCCTGCCAGCAACCAATGGCGAGCTGCCTTCGCCACTAGAAAACCCACCGCAAGAGGGAGCGGGTGCTGTAAAATTCCAGTCCTAGTGTGGAACTGTGCTATTTGGATCAGGGCATGTCCCTGATCTGTGACAGATCAAACCAAAACAGCCGTGGGAACATGACAGTTGGCTTCCCTGAATTTGGAACAGGAAACAAAACAGCCATTTCCTTCTCCAGCCATGATCAGTGATTTTTGCTGGCAAGTGCAGGATTGAGCTTGGTCCTTTGAGGATGAATAGCTTGTAAACACTCGGTAGGCTTGTATGTGGGGAACCGAAAGATTGCTCAGATTCATTCAATACTTTATTGAATTCCTGATCTCCATTGTACGTTATAGAGGCTTCAAGCAGATACGTGTTCAGGAAGGAAGGAAATTGGATGGGTCCTTCCACGTGGTTATTTTCAGTTATTTTCTTAGCACCAAATCAAAACTTGATAGTGCAGTTGGTGTTCTCTTAAGGTCATAATGCAGCAACCTGTAAAATATAAGATATCTCCCAATTCAATAAATCCAACATTCAGATACGTTTATTATTATTAAGTAGGGGGCACAGATTCAAAATAATGGGAGTAGAAAGGAGTAGAAGTGATGTGAGGAAAATATTTTGACCCAAAGGGTGTTGTTCTTCCTGAGAGGGTGGTAAAGGCAGGTTTGATCTGAGGTATTCAAAAGGGAATTGGAATGCTATCTAAAAAGAAAGAATGTGCAAGGTTACAGGGATAAGGCTGAGTGGGTTGAGATAGAATGCTCTTTCAGAGATCCAGTGTAGACTCGATGGGCCGAGTGGCCTTCTTCCACTCTGTAAAGATACTGAGGCAAAACTGATCTCCGGTGACAAACTTCAGTCTCCGTTTAATAATCTTTATTGTCACAAGTAGACTTACATTAACACTGCAATGAAGTTACTGTGAAAAGCCCCCTAGTCGCTACATTCTGGTGACTGTTAGGGTACACAGAGGGAGAATTCAGAATGTCCAAATTAACTAACAGCACGTCTTTCGGGACTTGTGGGAGGAATCCGGAGCACCCGGAGAAAACCCACACAGACGCAGGGAGAACGTGCAGACTCCACACAGACAGTGACCCAAGCCGGGAATCGAACCTGGGATCCTGGAGCTACCCAAGGGCTGGTTTAGCTCAGTAAGCTGGACAGCTGGTTTGTGATGCAGAACAAGGTCAGCAGCGTGGGTTCAATTCCCGTACCAGCTTACCCGAACAGGCGCTGGAATGTGGCGACTAGGGGCTTTTCACAGTAACTTCATACTTGTGACAATAAAAGTGTCAAGATATGCAAACATGCAACCAATGAACACTCAGAATAGGACACAACCAATGGGCAGTCAGGACACTTAAGAGGTGGCATCAAACAAGGGGGCATGACGTAAACACTATAAAAGGGATGAGGCACTCACACCCTGTCAATTTCCACAGACAAACATCTAGAGAGTTAGACAGGGTTGATCAGCAGCATCACACCCAGCACGTGGCTTTGAGCAAGCTGGTACAGTTAGACTGAGTTACTACAGTTAGATTAGCAGAGAGTCGAACTCCTTTGAGAACTGTGTTAATAGTTCAATAAACACATTGAACTCCTTTCAGAGACTGGAACATCCTTTAGTTAGGCTGCTACTTGATGCAGTCTTGTGTTATCCGAAGCAGCATAACACAACAAAAAGGTTATTATTATTATGAAGCAACAGTGCTACCCACTGTGCTATCGTGCCGCTCTATGTAAAGTTTGATATAAAATTTATCACAAGATTAAATTCATGGCATGTTTCTTATTGACTAAGATTATTCACCATTTACTGTGAATGTGTGACAAATACAGCCGTTAATATTTGTAATAAATGGCATCAGTTATATTTTACATTGCTGACTTGATCGTTAGAATGTTCAAGCAATATATCAAAAGAGTGCATGCTTGTATGTAAGTTTAGATCTGCATTCCAAATAATACAGCTCCTTTAACTGTCCCAGTTCTAAACCTCATATTAGTACCTGCTAATTCCAAGTTGTAAACTGAAGTGTTATGATAACCTGACACTTCCACCCAGGCAGGTTGGAATATTACATTGATCCTGAGATAAATGGAACAACTGGAATGCTTGGAGCGACAGGGATTTTCAGGGGATAGAGCAGATGTTTATGAGCTTAGGCTTGGATTCTGTCTTCATTCAGTTCCAGTTTGTGATCTGCACAGTAAATTACCTACATCTTACATTTTGCTGTAAATATATTTTAATTCATAAAACTGCTTATATACAAATGTAGAAGTGGGTAGGAGATGATGGCTTTGTTTACAAAATAAGAGGAAAAGAGACAGTATACATGAACAAACAGCAGAGGTAGGGCTCAATTTCTAGTCTAATAATTTTATTTTCACGGTTCATCTTATTTTTTATTTGATGTGATCAGGTTGTAGCCGAATGGTTTGATTGACATTGACCAGAAACTAACTGCTGTACCCTACATTTTTGTAGTTGACTACAGAACAATAGCTGCCATTGCTATCTGTCTGCACAGAATGTGATTGATTTCATAAAGTGTAGTTCAACAGTTTGTTTCTGGAATCAACTGGCATACTGATTCATTTCAAACAATCTACTTTTGAAAGGAAGATGTGAGTTTTGTGTGTTTGTCTTATCAGTGACTGCTTTGTGACCTTTTCTGCAGCTTAGTATAGTTGAGAGTTGTTTGAGGGTTTTCATGGTGAGAGCAGTAACATTGAGGGAGGAAAATTTACGGTTACATGGTTGAAACATTTGCTCTGGAAAAGAGCAGTCGTTACCTTAAAAGTTCCTTGGAAGAAGATATTGGCCTCCATGTTTCAGGCAGCGTATTCTGCTCATCCAGAGGAACGACTAGATGGCGGGAAAGGGGAATTATAGATAGTGGAGAATGGGACTGTAATGGATCTTATTGCTGATTAGTCAGGCTGTTGTGTTTGTAATTGACCAATTGATAATTCTTGCTTCTGATTGGTCATTATAGGTTAGCATTCTTGTTGCTAATTGATCAACTGTTTAGTATGGGTGGCAGTATGTTTCCTAAGTACGGATAGTCTGATGGCACTGATGAGAAGGCCGCTGCCTTGGGTGACAGTGTTTAGTAGATCTCCAGGCCCCCTTGACATATCTTGTATGCCATTGTGTGATGTGTGAGATAAGTTTGTAGTTGAGCCATTGGATGTAGTAATTAGGATGCTGAGTGTTTGTCAATAACTGACTTGGCCTGTTCACTGTGTTTAAAGTGGGTTTGATGTTTTTTGAGTCCATTAGGAAGGTTGCAGCCTGTTTTCCCCATTGTGGACAAGTCCTCAATCTCGTGGTATGCTGTAAATTCCTGGTTTGTAGCAAGATGGTTCTTTGTCTTTGCGGCTATCAACGATGAGAGAGGCCAAAGACACAGAATCTGAACGTTTTTGGTGATGAGGAATCATGCGCACATTATAGCACAAAGGGGCAAAGTCACTCCAGTGCAAGAAGCCAGAAAATTCTAGCACTTTTATAATCTGTGGTGAAATGCAAATGATTCCAGTATATTGAAAATGTGTGGAATTTTTATACTGCAGGTGAGTAGGAACATTACAATCTCAGGCTGGGTTCCCACTGGAACACAGACTCTTGTGCACCCAGAGTAATGGCCAGCTCCAATAGACCCCACCCCAGCCCCCCACTCTGGGTTTCAGGCCACTTTTTGGCTCCATTCTTTACTGTGTTTTTCCTGTGTTTTCCCTCTAGTGCTATCAGGACTGGACCAATGCACTTGTATAAAATCACCAAAGTGACATCAGCGTTTCAGCTTTTCATACTTGTTGAACCTTTTCGCACGAGGGGCCACGTTTCAATTTTTTTCCCATTGAAGGGGCTGATGAGCAAATTTCACAAAGATAAGGTTTGGCACAACAATAACCATGATTTAAAAAAAAAGAGATATGAGGAAATAACTTGCTCAGCAAAAATAAAGCAAAAATTGAGTGCCTGTCTGATAACCGAAGATCAGATTAATCTCAAATTCCAACTATATGATGCAATGAAACCAATCAGACAGGCATAAGAAGCTGTTTATACAAGTTAATAATCGACCAAATGAATTTCTGCACAGCATTGCCTCCCCATTCATCACTACCACAGGTTTATTTACTTAAAGGTAGCGAGCAGTCAAGATCCCAAATGTTTAGCAAATAATCCACTAGTCCCACACGCCAGGGATTTCCTAGGTTGAACTCACAGAACGAAACTGCAATCAAAAATCATTCAATCATTAACATATTCAAGTGTCTGTGATATAATACTGTGAGAAGTGTCTGTGATATAATACTGTGAGAATGAGGGCAGTCATATTTTCTTACAGTACGAAGTCTTACAACACCAGGTTAAAGTCCAACAGGTTTGTTTCGATGTCACTAGCTTTCGGAACGCTGCTCCTTCCTCAGGCGAATGAAGAGGTATGTTCCAGAAACATATATATAGACAAATTCAAAGATGCCAAACAATGCTTGGAATGCGACCATTAGCAGGTGATTGAATCTTTACAGATCCAGAGATGGGGTAACCCCAAGTTAAAGAGGTGTGAATTGTGTCAAGCCAGGACAGTTGGTAGGATTTCGCAGGCCAGATGGTGGGGGATGAATGTAATGCGACATGAATCCCAGGTCCCGGTTGAGGCCGCACTCGTGTGCGGAACTTGGCTATAAGTTTCTGCTCGGCGATTCTGCGTTGTCGCGCGTCCTGAAGGCCGCCTTGGAGAACGCTTACCCGGAGATCAGAGGCTGAATGCCCTTGACTGCTGAAGTGTTCCCCGACTGGAAGGGAACATTCCTGCCTGGTGATTGTTGCGCGATGTCCGAACGAGTAATGCACCCAGAGTAATGGACAGCTCCAACAGACCCCACCCCAGCCCCCACTCTGGGTTTCAGGCCACTTCTTGGCTCCATTTTTTACTTATTCAACTTCTTGACTTTGGCGTTCCAGAGGATTCCACACGGGTCAGACTGGTCATCGAGCATCTGGTCCAAGTGTTTGATGATGGTGTTGTCAAACGTCTGCTGCACGGAAGCAATGGGACTGGCTCCTTGTCCTCCAATCATAGGTTCCCTGCCTCCCACTCTTGCTGCTCCCCTAATCAGAGGTCCTGTTTCTGGAGGAGCAGGGAGGGAGGGGGAACTATGATTGGAAGAGCTGCAGCAATGATTAGACACTCTATATACCTCCAAATATAGACAGCAGAATTGTGATTTTCTTGTTGTTGTTTAACCGCATTTCTTGGACTAGCTCAAAGATCAAAATGTTTATTTAAAATGGTCGATTTCTAAGATGCCAATGTTGGAAATCCAGGAAATATCTCATCCCAATAGGTATGAAGAGTGAAGTGGAGCTACTTCAGTAATGTGTATCAGATTTCTGTGCCTGCTGACTTGAGTAAATTGTGTAAGCTGGAACCAATGTACAGAAGGCTGACTCTTGCCTTAGTGGAAGTAGTTGTTATAGAGCGAGTGATTGGTGGGTGTGTGTTAACCTGTAAAGGGAATCCATTGAGTTGAGACTTAATATGAATGTTAGTATGTACTGACCAATCTGCAGCATCAATGTTAACCTATTTAAAAACACAAAAGCCTGATCAATTAGCACTTAAGTTCCCACCCACATTCCCAACCTCCACGATATATAACTACCTGCTCCAGTCATTACTCCAGATGATGGGCAGAGTAATAATAATCATGAGCATGAAAAAAACCGAACATGGGGTCTGTTGAAACAAAACTGGCACGTTTTAAATTTAATTATCGAACCACACCACATGCTCCGACTGGGGTAGCACCGGCAAAGCTACTGATGGGCCCACGTCTCCGGACCCGTCTAAGTTTGACATTTCCGAACCTTTGGGGGGGGGGGGGGGGAGGTGGAAAAGATGCAAGACCTCCAGAAGAGGTATCAAAGCAGGACCGAGGATTCAAACCAGAGCACGCAGTCCACGTCTGGAATTTTGGGAATGGCACCCGGCGGATATAGGGGACCATATGTGGTAACGGACTGTACATAAACAGGTGGACCACCTCATGGGCATGGAGGTAGCCCCACCAGATGAATCGCACACCCACCCCCACCCCTCCTACCATTTGTTAACCAAGGAACAAAACCTTCCAGGGACCTGTGCCCAGGTCAGCAGGCGATGGAAGACTTGGCATCACATATGGAGACGGGATGCTCAAATTCTTGGCGCTCATTATGGTCAGAGATAGACCTTCGACAGTTCAAAAATGGGCTCTTCGTCACGTTACATGCCCCACTGAGCCCCACCGCTGTCAAAAACACAACCACGAGAAAGCGCTGTAGGAGGCCCCTCTGCATCCAGCGATAGAGACTTTCGGACTTCCGGGGAGTGGGGGAGGTTTGGGGGGGGTTGGGGGGGTGGGGAAGAGTGTTAGGGTTGGGCGAGGGTGGGAGAAGTAGTAACCTTCATGAGACACACAGGGACGACTAGATTGATCTCTCCGTGGAGCTTATGAAATACAAACTCACCTGTTAATGCGTGGAGGCCCATTCGCTGGGGCTCATAGAAATCACCTCATAAAAGGCCAGCACCGTAGCATAATGGTTAGCACTATCGCTTCACAGAGCCAGGGTCTTAGGTTTGATTCCCGGCTTGGGTCACTGTCTGTGCGGAGTTTGCACGTTCTTCCAGTGTCTACGTGGGTTTCCTCCGGATGCTCCAGTTTCCTCCCACAAGTCCCAAAAGACGTGCTGTTAGGTAATTTGGACATTCTGAATACCCCTCAGTACCTGAACAGGCGCTGGAATGTGGCAACTAGGGGCTTTTCACAGTAACTTCATTGCAGTGTTAATGTAAGCCTACTTGTGACAATGAAGATTATTATTATTATTAATAAAAGCTGGCCCGGATTGGGACCGGCATGATTGGTCGTCCCAGCTGGGACCTTTGTGTTGTTGTATGCTTTGTTGTGGTCTTTTGGCAGGAAATAAACTGCCATTGGATTTAGCTTCTCAGGTCTACTGAGCTTTTATAATACCCAAAATGTTAATGCGTATCAGTTCTTCCAAGGAACTTTTAAGGCAACAACTTACCTTTGCAGGGCAAATCTTTTGGGGGATGGGGAACTTTAAATGCATTGCTAAATTCCTACATTTTAAAATTAAATAAATGTTATCTTTTTAAGTGAACTCTATTTTAAAAGAAATATGCTCTTTCTACTTGCCTTCTGTATGTCGCCTCGCCTATTTGTCAATCTTTGCCTTCCTTGCCAATTATGTTCGCCAAACCTCCCGCTTACCTCCCAGCATGCTCCCCAACTCTCACAGCCTCTGGTCAACCATCCTGCTTCCCGCTTGCCACTTCCTTCTCCCGAAACCTAACCTAGAACAAGGTCTCTGGAGGTAAGCAGTGATTTGAAGGGTTGCGGAGGTAAGCCGCATGCTGGAGGTGTGGTAATAGAGAGGTCAACCAGGGGCCAGATGATCAATGAGAGGGAGTGTCAAAGAGTGGGAAAGGTTGCTGCAAAATGGCACCAATTGGATAGCGAGATCCTAAATCACACCCGATGCGAAACAACATTAAAACAACATGTCCAGCATAAAACACACATAACATCCCTATTAATTGACCAATGTTATATCTTTTTTTGAAAAACATATTTTATTGGAGGCATTTTCAGTATAAACATAACCAAGAAATACACAAGCCAACTGTGGCAACAGGAAACGCACCCTCCCTCCCTGCACACCCAACTAACAAACACTCCTGCACCCCCTTTCCAGAAAATAAAACGGACCCCCCCACCTCCCCCACTCCCCTGCTGACGATTCGATACCCCTTAAAGAAGTCGATGAACAGCTTCCACCTCGAGGTGAACCCTTCCTCATCACCTCAAAGGCAAACTTGATCTTTTCCAAACACAGGAACTCTGCCGAATCGCTCACCAATCGCAGCTCCGAGTCCCACCAGCACAACAAAATCCATCTCCAGGCTATCAGGAAGACAAAGGCAAACATGTCAGCTTCTCGTCCCACCTGAACTTCCGGATCCTCCGACACTCTAAATATTGCCACCTCCGAACTCATGGCTGCCTCTACAGCCAAAAATATTGCATCTGAAACTCCCTTCCAAAACCCCCGCAACCTCAGACTCGCTGCCCCCCCCCCCCCCCCCCCCCCCCCCCCCCCCTCCCGCATCCACACCCACACCTATCCTCCATCCCTGGACAGAACCAACTTATTCGGGATGCTGTCATGTGGGCCCTGTGCACCACCTTCAATTGGATAAGACCTAGTCTTGCACATGCCAAGGATGCATTCACCCTTCGAAAAGCTTCACTCCATACTCAAGCCCCCAACGCCCCACCCAACTCCTCCTTCCACTTACGTCTAACCCCCTCCACGGGAGCACTCTCACTCTTCATCAACTCCCCATACATGTCTGCAACCCTGCCCTCCGTTATTTCATCCTCGGACAGAAGCTTATCCTGCAGCACCGGGGGCGTTAGCATCGCAAATGGTGGCACCTCCTTCCTCATGGATTTCCTAACCTGCAGATATTTGAACTCATTCCCCTTCAGCAACGGATATGTCCCCTCCAGCTCCTCCAAGCCGGGAAACTTCCCTCCCCCAAACAAATCCCTAAAGTATTCTATCCCACCAGCCGTCACCCCCAGAACCTTGCATCCAACCCCGCCAGCGCAAACCTATGATTGTCGCAAATCATGCCCACAACCGATGTTGTATCAAAGCAACTTAAAACAAGAACTTTAGTGTATTTTTGGCAGTTGAGCTAGAAGTTGGTTAGAATTACATCCAGCCACCTCTTACTTTTAACTTGTTCATTTCAAACACCAAGTCTTTGCTGAAGCCAGATATTTTGATGTATGTTACATCATCTCAACATACAATTTTCACTGCAGAACAGATCTTCATTTTTGTTTTTTCTTAGTGTCATTAACAGTTCTTTAGTTTAAAAATTATTCTTTTTGAATGAAAAAGTCAACACCCATTCATTTTCAACATGCGGACATGAATTAAATTTTTTGATTTCTTTTCAAACCAGTTATTTGGTTTCTTAATCAGTCCTTGGTGGCCTGCACTGTGTGTCTTGGCCGTTTAAGGCTCAATTTAAAATAAATCTCTATACGTTAATTCTGTGCCAATTATACTGAATACTTTTAGGACATGCTTTCAAAAAGTCATTATGTCACAATTCAGTTTAGTAAAATAAAACTATTTTCAGTGTTTTGTTTTGGCTTTGTCTTGGGGTGAGGCCATCTGATAGAAAAATGGCACTCCTAAGTCAGAAAATAACTTTTTATTCTGCTCGCTTACCTCATCTTCAGATTAATGTAGGTACTTTTTTTTTTACATTTTCAATCTATCCTATAAGGACAAAAATTACTAAAACCCATTCATTCTATCCACCTCTGGATGTCAAGAGCTAGTGCCAAGGCAAGGCTTGGCAGCAATGGACATATACCTCTGTGTACCTATACTTTGGGAATTGGGTTCATTAGATTGGCTCCTGGGATGAGGGAGTTGTCCTATGACGAGAGGCTGAGAAAACCAGACTTGTATTGTCTTGGGTTTAGAAGAATGAGAGGTGATCTCATTGAAAAATACAGAATTTTAAAGGGTTTGGCAGAGTAGTTCTTGGGACATGGGGTCTCCTGGCTGGGAATATTAAAAATAGGGACACCGTCTCAGGATAAGGAGGACTTAAATGAGAATAAATTTATTCATTCAGATTGTTTTGAATCTTTGGAATTCCCTACCCCCGAATGTTGCGGATAGGTTTGCGAACTCTGGCTGGACATGTTACAGGAGACGACGGCGGAAGTGAGATCACCACTCCCGGAAGTGATGTCACAGAAAGCTGCTGTCATGGCACAAGCGAGTCAAATAGTTCCTTTGTTGGGAAAAATCAAAGGAGAGACAGTAATCTTAAAGGTAGAGCTGTACCTGCTAAATTGACACTCCCCTGCAGTCTGCTGGTTTCAGACAGTCAGCTTATGCTCTGAGCCGGCAGCACGGTGGTGCAGTGGTTAGCACTGTTGCCTCACGGCGCCGAGGTCCCAGGTTCGATCCAGGTCCTGGGTCACTGTCCACATGGAGTTTGCACATTCTCCCTGTGTTTGCGTGGGTCCCCCGCCCCCCACAACCCAAAGATGTGCAGAATAGGATTGGCCACACTAAATTGCCCCTTAATTGGAGAAAATGAATTGGGTACTCTCAATTTTTTTAAAAAGCTGATACTCTGAGCTGGCCTACCTAATGGGGCTTCTTGGCAGCAATGTTGCTGATAAACTGATCTTGTGCGGCCGCAAAATAGCCTGGAAGGTTCTGTGCTGGTCTTGTTCCATGTTAAATACAGAGTGTGAGCGGTCGTGCAGAAATATTAAAAGCTAACCAAGCATTGCAAAATTTGGGTGCACGCAGCAATAAAACGTAGGGATGCAAAAGGGCTGGCGTTGAGTCTCCATTTGGCCTCATCAAAAACAATCTCTTTTGGGGGGGGGGGGGGAGATAAAAAGTCTGTTTACCTTTTCCTGAGCAGCCCCCCTTTTTAGGGTGACTTGTGATTGTTGACACTGCAGGCAAAGCCCCTTGCATCCAATGTCGGCTATCTTCGTGAAAGACAGTGCAGACCAAACGAGCACTGAAGAGAGCCCCCCGCCCCCCCCCCCCCCCCAATCGCTCTCTTCACTGTGCTTCCAATTGCTTCCCTGGTATTATAAGCAAACAAGGAAGCAGATACGTTACAATCTCCTGAAATTATTTATTTGGTCACCAGGAAATTGATGCCGATTCTGGTAGACTCCCAGCCATTCCGAGAGGGTTTGTAACTCTAGTTGTGGATGTACCATTGTTGAATATATTTAACGCTGATAGGTGTTTGGCATCTCTCAGGAAATTGAGGGTTATGGAAGGTGTAGCTGAAGCACAGGATCAGCCATGATCTTGAATGGAGGCGTGGGTTTGATGGGCTGTCTGATGTGCTGCTGCTCCTGTTTCTTTTGTTCTTTTGATTTTGTGCTGCTCCAGAATAGAAGCTAGTGCTGGGGATGGAGGCATTGTCTACTTTTTGGTATCAAACGATCTCTAAGTCAGACGTAGTGCAGGTTGCAGGATAAAACGTCACTATGGCTCAGTTCAAAACGCAGGGCACCTCATTGTGTCACTTCCAATTTTTACATTCACCCATCGGTCTCTGAGTAATACTGACAATTGCGCTATTTGCTATCTGTGCTGTCGACCTGCATTCAGCAAGGATCTAGGTTGAAATGGTTAAATTAGAAAGGTACCTAAATTTGAGACTTTCATCTTGGCAGTCTGGGTTGAATTTGAATTCAGGTTTTAGATGGATGTATTTGGATTATACTGGAAAGCAGTTGTAATCAGTAACCCTTGTTTGGTCCTGAATATCTCTGAATGCCAGCTGCTGGAGTAACACCAGTATCCATTTCTGATTGGAATTTTCCCTTAAGGAAAAGAATAGATATTGCCAGTTAAATTGGAAATTATTCATCCCTTTTCAGGATGTGTAATCCACAATGCCAGGAGACTATAACGGAAGCTGTCTTTGCTCAGAGCAGTGGGGAGAGGAAGAAAACTGCACCTGCTAATCATAAGTGAAAATGTTCAGCATGCACAACAACTATGAAGAAAAATACTTCTTCTTCAACTTTAAAAGGGTTATTTGCATCAAAAATAAAATCCATTATTTCTTCAACTTCAATAATTAGTTTTCAAAATCTGGTTCATTTTAATCTTCAAACGGACAGAAATTGTTTTCTGTAGTCAAGGGATAAGTATAGTTAAAGTATGTTGTCTCCATAGCTTGTCATTAATCAAATGATGTAACTGCCTAGAGTCAGGGGTTAACTACAGTTCAGTAGTGAAGAGGATGGTTTTTCTCCTTCAGTAATAGCTGCAAACAATGTGCATGTCAACTTTCACTAATATTTAATGACAATGCATAGCCAAATTGATAGACAATTCCTTTGTTAATTTGTTTTTGTTACCCTACAGCATTCCTCAACCTTTCTATTCTCTTGCCGCTGTCTACATCTTACAGCTGTGACTTTCCCCGTGCCTCTTTTGTCTCTGCCCCCTGAGGAGCTGCAACCCCAACTGCCCCCCCATCCTACACTTGTGCCAAAACCCCCCGCCTGCTGTGGGCCAATCGTGCAGTATTGACACTCTGGATGCTGCCAGTGGATCAGCTATCACCTGAATGTCTGTTCCATTGCGAACAATGCTTTCTCCATCCATCAGCTTATAGTGGCATCGACTGAGAGGAGATGACACCTTCCCCTAAACAAAGCCTCCCTGCTTGGCTGCCACCACTTGCGCCAAATCTCACCCTTACCAGTCCAGTTGTTTACTCCTCTGGCTCTTCTGCTTTATGCTTCTCACTTTGTTTCACCCCTCTCATTTACAATCCTCGTTCCCTACCAAGTACCATTTTTAAGAAAGGTTTTCTCACTGAAGTATTTTCACTACTTACATCCCTCCGCCTCTGCATCAAACAATGCCTCATCTTGGTGATTTAAATTTTTATTTCTGAGCATAATGGATTCTCTCCTTTTGAGTTCACTGTCCTCCTATCTCCACCCCCAGTCTCCCACTATACAGCTCCCCAGCGCATTTTCATGGCCACCCCCTCCACTCTGTCTTTTTGCGTGACCTTGATACTCCCAGCACATCGGTTACAGATAAGACTATCTTTGTTCACTTGGTTGTACAGCTATCCACCTGCATCCCACTCAGGCTGCGTATAAGTTGGCCTCTTTAAATTACTGCATATATGCAGCTATGCAAAGTAAATTAAAGGAATTGTGCACTTAGCCATGTGCAATAGAAGGAAAATTAGAGGGTACATTTGTCTAGGCATAAAATAAAATCTCTCCCAATTCACTTAACAACTGCAGTTTCAAAATCCCAATGGCCTTGCTTTTGGCTTTCCATTCACCAAGGCACTTCTGCTATCGATCTGTTCAACTGCATCCTCACTTCCACCTTTTAATGCTCTAGTCCCATTAAAACCATTATGCTCTCTCACCCTGGTCATTCCCTCTTATTGGCTCTCGTTTTCACATTTGAGGGATGCTGACTTGAAGGATATTGCAGAAAGCCAACCATTCACTGCCCGATCTAGCTGCACCCAATAAAGCACTAATGGATTCTGACTTTCTTTTCTGCCAAAGCGGTTCACTTATTCCAACATGAGCCTGGAATAAATGATGACCTCTGATTTCCCTACTGCATAATATTTGACCCTCCTCCACTCTTACCTCCAACAAATGTGAAGAGGTCAAACTTTGTTTCATTACAATTGAGATCCAGGCCAGCTGTCTCTGCCACATCCTTTCCTTCCAATAGCCTTAAGGGCTAAACTTCCTGAATGGCTACCCCCACCCTAGCTTTGGACTTACATTTTTCTCTGGTTTCTTTCTTATCTCCCATCTCGAGCTCATCTTTTTTTTGTTAAATTTTAGAGTATCCAATTCATTTTTTCCAATTAAGAGGCAATTTAGCGTGTTCAATCCATCTACCCTGCACATCTTTGGGTTGTGGGGGCGAAATCCACGCAAACACGGGAAGAATGTGCAATCTCCACACGGCCAGTGATCCAGAGCTGGGATCGAACCTGGGACCTCGGCGCCGTGAGACTGCAGTGCTACCACTGCGCCACCGTGCTGCCCATCTCCGAGCTCATCTTGACCATGAGACCCACTCATAGGAACATTGACCCTTTCTCTTTAAATCTATTTGCACTAAACAGGGACTGCAGCAGTTAAGAAGGCAGCTCAGCACTACCTTCTCTAGGGTAATTAGGGATGGGCAATAAATGCTGGCCTATCAGGTGATGTCCACATTTTATGAATGAATAAAAGAAACTGCTGACAATCCAACATCTTGCCCTGACTCCCATTTTAGTTGATATTATTAATAGTTCTCTCTCCTCTGGTGCAATCATCCTCTTCTTTAAAAGGACCGTTATCATTCCCTCGTTTATAAACAAAAGACCTCTCGATACATGCTAATGATTGCCCCATCTTCAAGCTCCCTTTCCTCTCTCATTGTGAATGAATGTGTTATCGCCTCCCAAATCCATGCTCATCTTTCCCAAAACTCCATGTTTGAATCTCTCCAGTTAGGTTTACCCTCCTGTCATTGTACCAAAGCATTTTCGATCAGAGTCACAGATGATATGTGACTGTGGCAAAGATAAATTATTCTCTATGTCCTTCCTGAGCTGTCTGCAGCCATTGACCAGGTTGACCACATCAGCTGCCTCAATGGCTCTTCACTTTCATCCAGCAGGGTGCAACTGTGCTCTCCTTGATCCATTCTTATCTGTCCAGTCACAGCCAGTGAAGCATCCAGCCTGTAATAGGTTCTCATCCCGCTCTCATGCCATTACATCGGGTGCTCCATAAGGATCTATTAAGGAGGAAATATCTCAGGACGCAAGTCACTCGCTCAGTCATTCTGTGCCCTCCTGTCAACTGCAGCAGTAATACATACAGCGGGATCCATTAAAGGAGAAACTCCTTTCTAAATTAATCCAGTTTATTAGGATGAAGGGATCTAAAACTTTGAATGGAGCAAATCTCAGTTTAAATTAGAATCTGAAACTAACGGTAGCACAGTTGCTTCACAGCTCCAGGGTCCCAGGTTCAATTCCCGGCTTGGGTCACTGTCTGTGCGGAGTCTGCACGTTCTCCCCGTGTCTGCGTGGGTTTCCTCCGGGTGCTCCGGTTTTCTCCCACAGTCCAAAGATGTGAGGGTTTGGTGAATTGGCCATGCTAAATTGCCCATAGTGTCCAAAAAGTTAAGTGGGGGTTACTGGGTTACGGGGATAGGGTAAAGATGTGGGCTTGAGTAGAGTGCTCTTTGTAAGGGCAGGTGCAGACTCGATGGGCAGAATGGCCTCCTTCTGCACTGTAAATTCTATGATAATCTTTTGTGACAAAAAATATCAACAATTACATAGTGAGCCTTAAACCTGAAAGCAGACGGATCGAAGCTATCAGATGAGCAGCTGAGCTGGACAGTTCAGAGAGATCCTGGTCTCCACCCTTGGAGCATTGTAACTGAGGAAATAATATTGGGTTGAAATGATGGCAACCCGGACATTCCTCACCCCCCCCCCCCCCCCAATCCCCCTTCCCCCACACACACACATCACCCTCAGCAATAATTAGGTGACTGATTGTCAAATCATCCTTCCACCTCCCCAAATTCACAATTTCAAAGTTGCAAGAACAAAAGCTCGCCCAGCTGGTTTGGGTTGTGTTGTAACATTCCCATGGTTCTATTCGATAGGCTCACCCGTGAATAGCAATAACTATAGGAGAACATTATTGTACAGAGAGGGGAGCATCTTTGCACATTACTTGATCGGCCTGGCAGAAAAAAAAAGGGCAGGGTCGCTAGTCAAGATTTGTAGATAGAATCTTAGAATGATATTTCACAGGAGGCAGCCATTAGGCACTCACACCTCTGCCAGCTCTTTGGTATATCATGTAAGAGTCCTTCCCACTGATTCCCTTATTTCCCCTTTCTTGATTTTTGCCGTCATCATTTTTGATCCATTGATGTAAATTGGACATGTATCTTCAAATCAAGCAGCAGAGAGAATGAGGAATTCAAAAAGTTGAAACATATTATTTAATGCTAGTTTTTTTTATTCGTTCATGGGATGTGGGTGTCGCTGGCTGGGCCAGCATTTGCTGCCTGTCGTGTTGGGTGTTCCGCTATACAGACTAACCAACACGGTTGTAGATGGTACAACTCTGTTATATTACTCTTGATAACAACATCTGTAAACTTATGACTGTGGTTCGTAATCTACCCGTTAACCTGTGGACCTAGCCCTAACACCATCTTCGAGAGGCACTCAGCACATGGTGTATGTCTGAGTGGCACGCTGTGAGCTCTGTGCCCTGAGCTGTCTCCTGCTGGAATAAGCGGGAGCTGTGGTGTTCCCCGTTTTATAGTGCGTGTGCTCTCACTGGTGATTGGCTGTGATGTTGCGTGTGTGTTGATTGGTCTGTTGATCTGTCCATCAGTGTGTATGTGTGTTTGCACCATGATATGTTTATCTGAATATCATGACACTGCCCATCCCTGAGAGCATTTAAGAGTCAACCCCATTTCTGTGGGTCTGGAGTCACATGTGGACCAGGTTGGGTAAGGACGGCAGATTTCCTTCCCTGAAGAACATTGGTGAACCAGATGGGTTTTTAATGACAATCGACTGGTTTCATGGTAACCTTCAGACTTCTAATTCCAGATTTATATTGAATTCAAATTTCACCATCTGCCACAGTGCGATTCGAACCCGAGCCCCCAGAGCATGACTGAGTCTGTGGATTACTAGTCTAGAGACAATACCATCACCCCCCCCGTGTTCGATCAGGAGAACTCTGACTTTGCAGCACCCGAGAAATGGGTTGGGACTCAGTTCGATTGGTTGGCCAATGAATTGGCGAAAGACGTATTCTTGTCTCGTTCTCTCTCTCTCTCGTGCTCTCTCTCGTTTTCTCTCTCTCTCGTTCTATCGCTCTCGTTCTATCTATCTCGTTCTCTCTCGTTCTCGCTCTCTTGTTCTATCTCTCGTTCTATCTCTCTCTCGTTCTATCTCGTTTTCTATCTCTCTCTCGTTCTATCTCTCTCTCTTTCTATCTCTCTCACGTTCTCTCTCTCGTTCTTTCTCTCTCTCGTTCTTCCTCTCTCTCGTCCTATCTCTCTTTCGTGTTGTCTCTCTCTCTCGTGTTCTATCTCTCTCTCCCTCGTGTTCTATCTCTCTCTCGGGTTCTACCTCTCTCGCTATTGTGTTCTCTCTCTCTCTATCGTGTTCTCTCTCTCTCTCTATCGTGTTCTCTCTCTCTCTCGTGTTCTATCGTTCTCGCTTTCTGTTTCTCGCTCTGAAGTAAAAAAAACTCACCACTATTCTTAGAATTCCTTCTATACCGAAAAGGGTCAATAAGACATTCTAAATGGTGAACAGGGATTTTCACTCCCTGACTCCTATGCAGACCTAGGTGGATGCCATTCGCATCAAACTATATTTTCAAGTTATCCCCCGGTATAACCCATATCTTCATAGAAGAATTCTATCTACTTACCACTTAGTAGCATCGATCCTGGGTTCCGCGTTGCTAAGTAAGTAAAGTAGACTTTGTAATAATCACTGTTTCAGGTTAAAACTTTAACTTTATTTTATTATACTTTTTCTTTTAAAAGATACAATCACTGTCTTTACAGAAAAGTAAAAAGACCTTGCTTCTGGATTCTCCTGGTTGGTTGAAAAGACCTTCAGGTCTACCTTGACAATCTCTCTTCTTTAGCTTTTGGTCTTCCTCAGATGGATTCGCTGTTCCTCGTGGTTGCTATGTTCTATCCGTCCCATATACCGAGCTACGAGAGCTGACTCTCTTCTTTAGCTTTTGGTCTTCCTCTGATGGATTCGCTGTTCTGCTCAGTTGTTCTGTTCTATTCTTCCCATGACCGAGCTATGAGAGCTAACACTGCTGGCTGTCCCCTTTTTTAGGGTTTATATACCTCTTCTAGCAGTTATTAAGTTTATATGACAATCTGCTGTAACTAAAAGACATACATCAGTTTTAGAGCTTGAATAGGCACAAGCTGTTTTCTTAACGCCTGTTTGATGAAGGCCATCTGCATTTCAAAACCTTCTTTTGCAGCTGCTGTTAACCCTTCGTGGGATTTTTCCCTACATTCTCTCATGTAGCCTTAGGTTAGGTATTGTCGGAGTTCCATGTTTCAAATAACATATTTTCCCATTTTTTTTCTTTTACAACACTCTGTTTCTCGCTCTCTCGTTCTCGCTCTCTCGTTCTCGCTCTCTCGTTCTCGCTCTCTCGTTCTCGCTCTCTCGTTCTCGCTCTCTCGTTCTCGCTCTCTCGTTCGCGCTCTCTCGTTCGATCTCTCTCGTTCGATCTCTCATTCTCTCGTTTTCTCTCTCGTCCTCTCCTTCTCCTCTCTCTCTCTTTCTCGTTCTCTCTTTCGCCTCTCTCTCTCTCTCTCATTGTTCTTCCTCCCTCGCATTCTTTCTCGTGTTCTTCCTCACTGTCTGTGCCGTATTTCTGAAACTGCAGAGACCTGCACGAATCTACAGTGAAAACCATTACAGACTGAAAAGCAAACATCTCGACCAGAAAGCCTGGTTTGAAGGACAGTGTGCTAAAGACAACCATCTGAAACATAGGCTATGTTTTCCCTTTTTACTTAGTGTTATTCACCCCTTTCTTCCCTTCTGTTTGTCTGTCTTGTGTGTATGTAGAGGAGGGTGGGGGGAGCAAGTTAAAGTGGGAGATTAGGAATTAGATAATAGTTAACCAATTGTATTTGCTGCAGATTTCTTTATTGCTCTTGTTATAAATTAAAAGTAATTGTGTTTAAATTTACAAACTGGTGACTGTAATTATTGGGCAGCCAAGCACCAAAGACTTTGGGTATTTTTCTAAGAATGATTGGTTAATTTACTTGTGTTGTGACTCCGGGTCAAGTCGGACTGGAATTGACCGCGCACTAGCCTAGGCTGGCTTAACAAGAGCCACCTAATCACTTCCAGTCCCCTGCTCTGCCGCCTAAAGTTATAAAGTTATTTGCCTTCAAATATTAATTCAACTTGCTTTGAAAGTTACTATTAAGTCTGAGTCCACCATCCATTGGGGGCACTGCATTCCAGATGAAACCAACACAGACTGTTTAAAAACATACTTTTTTCTTCATGTCACCTGGTTCTTTTGCCAGTCACCTTATATCTGTGTTCTCTAGCTCCCGACCCTTCTGACACTTGAAACCCGTTTTTCATTTACTGTCAAAACTGTTCATGATCAAACCTGCTATTAATTTGTTCTTTAAATAATCGTTATTGTCACAAATAGGCTTACATTAACATTGCAATGAAGTTACTGTGAAAAGCCCCTAAGTCGCCACATTCCGGCACACACAGGTACATGGAGGGAGAATTCAGAATGACCAAATTACCTAACAGCAAGTCTTTCGGGACTTGTGGGAGGAAACCAGAGCACCCGGAGGAAACCCGCGCAGACCCAGGGAGAACGTGCAGACTCCGCACAGACAGTGACCCAAGCCGGGAATCGAACCTGGGACCCTGGTGCTGTGAAGCAACAGTGCTAACCACTGTGCTACCATGCCACCCACATAAACTCTTTACCCTCAGGAAAGTAGCCCTAGTTTCTCTCATCTCTCCACATAACAGAAGCATTTCATCCCTGGTAAGTTCAAGTTGACCTCTTTTTGCCCTTCAAGTTTTGACATCCGTTATAAATTGTAGCACACTTAATTGAACATAATCTAGTTGAAGCATAACCGGAGTTTTATAAAGGGTTAATACCAATTGCTTGCTTTTGTACTCTATGCTAGGGGTTTGCAGCCTTCGAAGCTTCCACGAGAAGGTGTCAAGGTCCATCAAAAATCATCAATTAAAATCTGTTGTTTCATCAGCCTTCTCAATTCGCCGCCATCTTCCTGACCAATGAGCTTTTTCCAGCTTGCACTTCTGGGTTAGATATGGCCAATTTGTTAGTTCAATCTATTCGTCATTTTGGAAGGACAGTGCAAAACAAATCGGCATAGTGATAACTGGTGGGGTCATAACGGTGGGTGGTGGGGGCGGGAGAGAACTCCAGACATTTAAAGGGGCAATTTAGCATGGCCAATCCACCTAACCTGCACATCTTTGGGTTGTGGGGGTCAAACCCACGCAGACATTGGGAGAATGTGCAAACTCCACACAGACAGTGACCCAGGGCCGGGATTCGAACCCGGGTCCTCAACGCCGCAGTCCCAGTGCTATCCGCTGCGCCACATGCCACCCTATTGTACTCCAGACATGATGGGGAAGGGCAGTCTTGTACAGAGAGAGATGCACCAGAACTGGGTCAACAGTGAGTTTATTCAGGTTATCACCATCAGCATCAAAACAAGAATTGCAGATTTCCCCAATTCATTTTGTAAGGAGCAGCAGCCAGTGAATCATAAATAACTCGCAGCAATTATAGTGTCACCAAGGCAGAGCTTCCTCTTTACGCCCACACACTCTGGTGGGTGCCAGTAATGCTGGGGTTTAAGGCTCAGGTAATGTTCTGTGTTAGTTTTCCTTTTACTTGACTGTAGTGAAAAAAACAACTTTATTTCCAGTTATTAATTAATGACTGTAGGGTCTTCCTGTTTGAGGGCTCTGTCCCTGCACCCGTATTTAACATTTACTGTGCAGTTACATCGCCTTCCCTTATTTTAAAATTCATCGCTTCATATTTGTCTGATTTCATCTGTCATATCTGTTGTTTCCCCAGTCTGTGTCCCCCTGTGGTCTGTTACTATTCTCATTACTTACTACATTTCAGAATTTAGTATCATTGGCAAAATTTGAAATTATGTCCTGTATACTCAAGTCCAGATCATTAATATGTATCAAAAGAGTAGTCATAGTATTGACCCCAGAGAATACCACTTCCCTCCAGTCTGCAAAACAAGCATTTACCATTACTCTGCTTTCTGCTCTTCGATCAATTTTGAATCCACATTGCCACTGTGCTTGGTCAAAGAGGTAGGTTTTCAGGAGTGTCTTAAAGATGGAAAGTGAGGTCGAAGGACAGAGCTGTAGGAAGGAAATTATCGAACTTGGTGCCAAGGCAATTGAAGGCACCGTCACCAATGGTGGGGCAATTATAATTGGGAAAACACAAGAGGCCAAAATTAAAGCAGTGAAGATATTTTGAGAGGGTTGTGGTACTGGAGGAGATTACAGCGATAGGGAGGGCAAGGCCATGAAGGGATTTGAGAATAGTGACGAGAATTTTAAACGCAAGACATTGCTTGACTAGGAGCCAGTGTAGGTCAGCGAGCACAGGGGTGATAGGGGGACAGGACTTGGTGCAAGGTTAGATATAGGCTGCAGAGTTTTGGATGACCTCAAGTTCCAGGATGGAATGTGGGAGATCATCCAGGAGTGCATTGGAATAAAATTAAAGTGCTGGAAAAACTCATCTGGTCTGGCAACATCTTTGGGGAGAGAAAAACAAAGTTAAAATTTCCAGTCCAATATGATTTAATTTTTGGAACTGGAGAGGGGTAGAATTGTGATGGGTTTTATACTGTTGAGAAAAAGGGGGAGGTAACAAAGGTAACAGGTAGAACAAAGGGGAAGGTCTGGAATAGATTAGGGTGGGAGAGATTAAGAAACTAAGATTTCATGGAACAAAAGGTAAAGGGAGTGGGAACGATGGTATTAAAAGAACTAAAATATTGGTCCTGAGTAGGTGTTAACAGCAGAATAAAGGTCAACGCTATCTGAAAATGATTGCAACATTTTAAAGTAAAGATTTAGAGATATATTTGTACCATGTACCTGGTAGTCCAGTATTTATAAAGTACAAATGTAGCTAATCAAAATACAGTTCATGCTTAAAGATGACTACAGTGTGGATGAGGGGGCGGTGAGTAGATATTACAGGTAATGAATCCCAAATTTGAATAAAGCTATTATTTGTGATTTTTTCAGTGGTTTTGTAAGTACATGCTCGATCTGTGTAAAACATCAAAGAATGATTGATTAGACCTGGGTGTGTAGTTTACACACTATAATTAGTGTCTTTGTCCATTTCTCTTTTCATTTTATCTTAATGAATAGCTCTGGGGGCAGGTTTGGCATTTTCATTTTTGGTGTATACACTGTACACTGACATCAGAAAATGTGATTTAAAAAATTAAGATTTACCGCACACCCAATTTAATCCTATTAGTGGACAGCCTCTCCGCAGAAGTTTATTTAACTATAGTAACATAGAGATTTTGTTCCCTTGGTGCTTTATATTTACAGCTCAAAATTATTTGACCCGATCTGGTTAACAATTAAAGGTAACAGGCTAATCTAGCAGATCTGCGAGACTCGTACAATTTAATGTTTCTTTCTCTACGAACTCGAGTATAGTTTTTGGGTGATAGGGATGAAGACTATATCAGACATTCTCTCGTCACTTTCTGTCTCAATACTTTCTGATTTATTGGTGTATGTATCCCATTACACTTGTGAAAACGCCTGGGGTACAAGGGAACCCAAAATTATATCAAGGAGAGAAATATAATTGACTGTATCAGTTAACAGAAAATGGTAATTGAGAAAATATTGGGACTTGAGACGGATAAATCACGTGTGTGTGTGTGTGTGTGTGTGTGTGTGTGTGTGTGTGTGCGTGCGTGCGTGCGTGCGTGTGCGTGCGTGTGTGTGTGCTAGGTTAATTGGGGTAGTGTTGGGGAGCATTCAGTTTCAACTCCAGGGCATTTAAAAGGTCGAGGTGAGGAAATTACAGATGCACTAGTCATAATCTTTCAAAGCTCCCTAAGTACAGGAATTGAGCCTCCGCTTGTAAAATTCTGAATGTCACATCATTACTAATGAAGGGAGGGAGAAGCCAGAAAACAACAATCTAACTTCAGTTGTGGGAAATGGTACTTGAAGCTATCATCAGAGATAATGATTTATCACTTTGACAAGTATGAGCAAGCCAGCATGGGTTATGCCATATGTCACGCCTAACTAATATCCTTGGAGCGTTTGAGGAATTCCCTAACATGGTAGAATTGGGAATGTCTTTGGATGTTGATTCCCAAAAGAGGAATTTTCTTCATCCTCCTATAATCTGAACTGGCATCTCCACTGCATACCATGTACATTAATGTTTAGGATAAAGGAGCAAGGTCAGTGTCTGTGTGGAGTTTGCACATTCTCCCCGTGTCTGCGTGTCCCTTTAATTGGAAAAAAAGAATTGGGTACTCTAAATTTTAAAAATCGACAAAGGAATAGAAACTTGTATACCCAGATATGCAGATGGCTAAGTTAGGAAACACAGTTTGTTGTATTATTGGAAACAAAAATAAGAAACGGTCATTAACAGGCTAATTGAGTAGGCATATTTATGGCAACTAGGATTCAACGTGGGAAAACTGGTGTTCGCTCACTTTGGATTTGAGAAAGACAGATCAGATTATGTTCACATTAAGGGAATGGGAGTAGATTTTAACTGATGATGTAAAACTGATGGTAACAAGTCAACCATGCATCTGTCACAATTTTTATTTCACTTGACTTCAATTTGGGTTAGGTTGTAATGTATGCACAGTAAATTATAGAAGAATCATAGAATCTACAGCGCAGAAGGAGGCTATTTGGCCTATCAAGCCTGCCTTGCCTGACCTAGGCTCACTCCCCTGCCCTATCCCTGTAACCCCACTCAACCTGCATATCTTTGGAGACTTAAGGTACAATTTAGCATGGCCAATCCAGCTAACCTGCACATCTTTGGACTGTGGGAGGAAACCAGAGCACCCGGAGGAAACCCACACAGACACGGGGAGAAAGTGCAAACTCCTCACAGACAGTCGCCTAAGCCAGAATTGAAGTGTGTCCCTGGCGCTGTGGCACAGCAGGGCTAACCACCGTGCTGCCAAATTAGGTCTGGTCTAGGTTATTTGGGAACTAGTGTGACACTTAGTGAGGGGACATTTTGGAGCAGTGGAGGATATTGAGAGAGCAGGGAGGGTTTCAAAATCAGAATAAGGAGGCAACATTGTGGAGCCTAAAGCTCAAAACTAATAAATGGTGTAATCGGTCCTGCAATCTGGAGCAAAGAAGGAAATGAAGTGAGTTGCCAGAACCAGGAGCTGAAAGAGGTAGATATAGATGAATCTATTTAGACGATCCATTCATGAATTGCGTTGCTAGTTCTCCTAATTTTGTGTAAGCTTTGTGTATTCATTTGGTGCCATAGCTTTTGATGATTCAAATTATTTATATCCTGGGGTTTTACCTTTTTTCCCTTGTGTGTGATAGCAGTGGAGGAAGTGGAAAGAGGATAGTGGGCCTGGATCAAATTCTTTAGCGTATCCATCACAGCTGAAAAAAAGAGACCGTTTTTGTTTGATGAGCGCTTGCTTTCAGGAGAAGGTGCAAATGAAGATTGGGAGTGAAGCTGTGAATGATAAATGTTATCCAAGTTAACTATAAAGATATTAAACTTTGATGCACTTGCACTTAGTTTATTTCTAGTGTGAGTTCTGCTGATACTGTATGCAAAATCCGTGACTGTGTTACTAGCTTATCAGGCTAGACAAGAAATTCTGAATGAGAAGTTACATTTTGTGCAGTATGAAACTGAAAAATTGCAACTTGTAAATCCTCTCACTATCTCAATTTGAAATTGACAACTTAATCTATCAATACTTACCTAAAAACAACATATCAATTGAAAGATTCTTTCATTTAAACCATAGAATCCCTACAGTGCAAAAAGAGACCTTCAGTCCATCAAGTCCGACCCTCTGAAATCGCATCCTACCCAGACCCATTCCCCACCCTATCCCAGTAACCCCACCGAACCTGCACATCTTTGGACTGTGGGAGGAAACCGGAGCACCCAGTGGAAACCCACGCAGACACTGGGAGAACGTGCAAACTCCACGCAGACTGTCACTCAAGGTTGGAATTGAAATTGGGTCCCTGGTGCTGTGAGGTAGCTGTGCTAACCACTGTGCGACCCCACTAGTGGGCAGAAATCTGCCCATTAATATTAAAATAGAATATACAGCACAAAAATAAACCATTCAGTCCAACAGGTCCATGCTGGTGGAGGCCTGCTCTGCCGTTCAATAAAATCATGGCTGATCTGTTTGTGTTTCAAATTCCACATTCCCATCTACACCCCCCCCCCCCCCCGATAACCTTAAATCCTCCTTGTTTTTTTTAACAAACAATTTTAATGAGGTATTTTTAGCATTACAAACAGCAACAGGCCGAGGAAGCTCACCATGTCAGTTAACCAGGTCTCCGACTTCGGGGGCTTTGAGTCCCTCCAAGCTAATAATATCCGTCTCCAGGCTACCAGGGAAGCAAAGGCCAGAACATCTGCCTCTTTCTCCCCCTGGACTCCCGGATCTTCCGACACCCCAAAAATTGCCACCTCTGGACTCATTGTCACCCTTGTTTTCAGTACTCTGGACATGACGTCCGCAAACACCTGCCAATATCTTGGACACGCCCAGAACATGTGGACATGGTTCGCTGGTCTGCCGCACATTTTACACTCCTGTCCTCTACTCCAAAGAATCTACTCATCCGGGCCACTGTCATATGGGCCCGGTGTACCACCTTGAATTGGATCAAGCTGAGCCTTGCGCATGTAGCGGTCGTGCTGACTCTGCTCAATGCATCCACCCATAAGCCGTCCTCCATCTCTCCCCCAAGCTCCTCCTCCCACTTGCGCTTCAGCTCCTCGGTCTGCGTCTCCTCCGCCCCCACAAGTTCTTTGTAAATGTCCGAGACGATCCCTTTTAGTGGCAGGAGTGGGAAGGATGATACCTGCCTGCGCAGAAAGTCCTGCACCTGCAAATATCTGAATTTGTTCCCTCTTGCCAACCCAAACTTCTCCTCCAGCGCCCTCAAGCTAGGGAAGCTCCCCTCTCAGAACAGGTCCCCCATCCTCTCAATTCCCACCCTTCGCATACTCGAAACCCCCCATCCAAGCCCCCGGAGCAAACTGGTGGTTGTCGCATATTGGGGACCAAACCGATGCTCCCACTGCTCCAACGTACCTCCTCCACTGACCCCAGATCCTCAAGGCGGACGCCACCACGGGACTGGTAGAATATCTCGCCGGGGGGAATGGCAAAGGTGCCGTTATCAATGCCCCCAAGCTGGTGCCCCTACATGAAGCTGCCTCCACCCGCTCCCAAACCGACCCCTCCCCACCACCCACTTCCTTATCGTAGCAATATTGGCCGCTCAGTAATTACTGAAATTTGGCAGGGAAAGCCCCCCCTCCCCTCAATTCCTCTCGAGCCTCACCTTCTTCACTCGCGGGGACTTACCCGCCCAGACAAAGCCCAGAATGATTTTGTTAACCCTCTTAAAAGGACCGCGGGATGAAAATTGGGAGGCATTGGAATACAAATAAAAATCTCGGTAGGACCGTCATATTAACCGTCTGCACCCTCCCAGCCAGCGGTAGCGCATCCCATCTCCGAAACTTGCCCCTCATCTGCAAGTAGTTCTGCATACACTTCCTCAGTCACTCGCACACCGCCTCGTCCGCCAACAAGCCCACGTCCAATCTCCATTGAGGGCGCTGGAAGCTCTCCTCACTAACCTGCAGTTCCACCCAGTGTGGGGCATGATCCAAAATAGTGATGGCCGAGTACCACATGTCCACCATCCCCGCCAGTAAATCCCTGCTCAGAATGAAAAAAATCAATCCGGGAGTAAACCTTATGCACCTTCCCCGTTCTTGAACACGACCGGTCCAGGCCGGGGTCGATGACCGATTTAAAATGCCCTCCCATCACCAGCTTGTGCGAGTCCAGGTCAGGTATCTTCCCCAGTACCCTCTTTATGAATTCTACACCATCCCAGTTTGGCGCATACACGTTAACCATGTCTACCTTCCTCCCCTCTAGCTTGCCGCTCACCATGACATAACGACCCCACCCGTCCGAGACCATACTGCCCACCTGAAATTGCACCCGCTTATTGATTAAAATCGCCACTCCTCTCGTCTTGGTGTCCAGCCCCGAATGAAAGACCTGACTGACCCAGCCCTTCCTCAGCCTAACTTGATCCGCCACTTTCAGGTGAGTCTCCTGCAACATCACCGCGTCCGCCTTCAGAACCCTCAGATGCGTGAACACCCGTGCCCTCTTGACCGGCCCATGCAACCCTCTAACATTGCAGGTGATCAGCCTAATCGGGGGCACCGTGCCCCCCCTCCGCCGATCAGCCATCCCCTTTCCTGGGCTCGCCTCCAGCCCATGCGCGCGCCTCTGTCGGCCCGCCTCCTGCCAGCCCCCACCTCCGACCTCCTCTCTGTCCCGAAACCTAAGTCCCTCCCTCGTCAGCAGAATAGCTCTTTCTCTCCTTCCCCCCCCCCCCCCCCCCCCCCCCCCCCCCCCCCCCCCCCCCCCCCCCCAGCAACACCACTTCGCAACCTAACCCCTGCCATATATTGAACATATACACCCCCCCGCCCCACTATGCTTCTGTAGACTAGCTCACCCAGCTAGCCTGGGTGAACTCCCAAGAAGTTCCATACTCCTTTCTCCTCCCCCCCCCCCCCCCCCCCCGCGCCCATCGAAACCACTTTCCTCATCAAACCAACCCCAGACAATCTCCAAATTACCATAGGAGACAACCCAAAATGAAAAACCCACAAAGAACCCCCCCAATAGTGCAAATCAATGTAATAAAAAGCCCCCACCAGCCACCCCCACCAAAACACCGAAAACCCATAGAATCGAATAACTTTTACTTCCCATCTTCACTCAAACTTAAAAGCAGAAGAAAAACGACAATCAAAACATATAAACATCACTCAGATATGTTTCGAAGTGGGGTGGTGAGTGACTTGGAGGGGAACTTTCAGGTGGTGCTGTTCCCATGTGACTGCTGCCTTTGTCCTTCTAGATGGTAGTAATTGTTGGTTTGGAAGGTGCTGCCAAAGGAGGCTTGGTGAGTTTCCAAAGTGCATCTTGTAGATGGTATACACGATTGCCACTGTTTGTTGGTGGTGTAGGCAGTGAATGTTTGTGGGAGGGGTGCCAATCAAGTGAGCTGCTTTATCATTAGATGGGGTTGAGCTCCTTGAGTGCTGTTGGAACTGCACTCATCCAGGCAAGTGGAAAGTATTCCATCACACCGCTGACTTATGAGTACAGGATGGAGGCGTGGGCTTAAGTAGGGTGCTCTTCCCAAGGCCCGGTGCAGACTCAATGGGCCAAATGGCCTCCTTCTGCACTGTAGGGATTCTGATTGTTGGCATCTGAACATAAATATTGCCAGTCATAGAGGCAGCACGGTTATTAATATTAAGACATACAAAATGATATAATACACTGTTAATTTGTTTTCACCATATATGTGATCCCACCATGACCATGCAACAAAGCAGAGAACGCAAATTTTATTTCAACAGCATCGTGCATTGTTATATTGTAGTTTGTCAGGAAAATATCCCATTCATTATTTATAACACTGTGCACAAGGTAACACTGATTTCAGTGCTGCCTCAGCCCTCATTAACATGTTCTGTACATTGCACCATATGGAGACAGTGACAGCAAATTCATCTGTGGGGAAAGATTCAATACTGGTAACCAAGATAAACTGCAGAGGACCTTTTCAATTGTGTAGGAGATTACTTTCTTCTATTTGGGTGTATGATGCTATTCAATATAATTATTGCATAAAAGGGGTGTAATTGGTTTCTATTTTATCAGTATACTTGCAGGGTAGAAAGATCAAATTCTGAGCAACAAAGTGAATGATTGAAGAACATAGGTGTCCACTGTCGGTGAGAAGCATCAGAGCCCTCCGGTGTCTCTGCAACACCACTTTTAAGAGGCCAGAGACTAAGACTGACTGGTTCAGAATAGTATCTGTTTTCTTGATCAAGTCTGAAGGCACTACTGATTGCTGCAGCTCACAACAATATGTTTTCAATATCTGCTATACAACACAACTCAAAAAATACCAAGATAGGATAGGCTAATAGGCAAGTAAACAAAAGGATACGATTGAAGTTGATGGAAAAGGCTGATCAGAATCATGTGCAGTGTAAACAGGTTACAGATTCACTATGAGCCCATTATGCACTCCTGTGCTGGCAATTTCACCCCCACAAAACCTGATCACAGTAAACAAGAACTCCAACCATGATTCCATGCCTTGTTCACAAGATAATTATGGATAACAAAGGCCATCTAGCCCAAGTCAGTTCAACCATCCAGAATGACAGTCAAAAATACTTACTAGTAGCAGGAGTAGGCCTTTCAAGCCTGCACCCCACTTGATAACATTGCTTATGTTATACCAGTAACTACAACTCAAAAGTACTTAATTGCCTGTAAAGTGATTTGGGACATCATGCATAAATGTAAGTATTGTCGTTTTTTTTCATAATATCTGCGTGCATTAGGCAGAATGACTGTCGCAATGGTGAAATTAGAGATTTCGTGCTGATTTACTAAGGATAATTAATCACAATGCAATCCACTTTTGTTAAGAAAGTGGCTACAAAGAAATCACTATATTCACAAAACAATTCAACTCTGTAGCTCATACAACCCTATAATTCTAACTTCTCTGGCTCCAACCCACTGTCAAACATTGTGTTGTACGCTGTGAATTTGCAGCCTTTCCACAGGTTCCATCTGATGTTGCATTACATTGGTACTAAATAATTGTGCAAAAATGGTTTTTCTGAAATTCTAATTGTTGTTTGCGGTGTGAGGGAAACAGATAAATTAAGTGGAAAAATGTAATGAATAAATAAGAAATTTTAACAGCAAAGAAATGTGACTGCAAATTCCCAAGCTAAATCATTTCCAGCAACGCTTAAGTCATAAAGTTACAATGGTAATCAGGAATCCTCACCCCAGAGAAATGTTAGTCCTGCAGTTTGACCTTTTGCTAGATTTTAAACAGGCTGGGGCAGAGTGGGGTGAGTCCAGATGGGGAAGTAATTTGTAAAACCTTTCATTAAGCAATCTCTTAGTCAAATAGGGATTTAATCCCCAGACTTTGTAAGTGTAATAAAACAGATGATAGTGAGTCAACACCCTGTTTTACATCAATCCAGGCTTTTACATTTATTTTGATGAGGCCCTATATTCTCAAGCCTCTGGTAAATCAACACAATTTCTTCAGAATGGTGTATTCTTCAGGGCTTAAAAATGAGTGTTAATTATTTGTATTCTGATTTAAATTCAAAAGAGATTTTTGAGAAGTGTACAGTATTTAATTTTGTGGTATTAAATGTTAAAAGTGACCTCACGTTTACTTGGTAGAGCTTTAAAAATTACATCTGCTCAGCTCTGGGTCACTGTCCATGTGGAGTTTGCATATTCTCCCCGTGTCTGCGTGGGTCTCACCCCCACAATCCAAGGATGTGCAGGTCAGGTGGATTGGCCACGCTAAATTGCCCCTTAATTGGAAAAAAAAAAGAATTGGGTACTTGAAATTTATTTTAAAATTATTACATCTGGAAGATAGCTTTTCTTATAATTCTTTTTGTGTTATGTTCAGACTGTTTGTCTTCCCTCCCTTCTTCTTGTCTGCCAGCTATAACAAGCTTCGCATCCGCTGGTATCTCACCCAAGTGACCATTTTTCATGTACCATTAGATTGTCAGTAGATATTCCATCAGAGCATGGTGATGCAACCAAAACAAGTCCAGTCTTAACTTGTCTCCTGCATAGGACAGTCCGCAGAGGTCAGCAGATAATGGTCCAGAGAAAGAACCTGGGTGCGAATCTCCGGTTTTTGAAACTAAGTTCTCCCACATGTGGAGACTTGGGATTGCGTCCCACTGCCACTGGCAGAGTCGCCGAGGAGGGATTCTCATACCTTTACTATGCTAAAAAAAAATGTAAATATTTTTATTGGTGTTTTCCAGTTTTTAAACAGAGTAACCGCTCCATGTGTATCTGGTAATTACAAACAAGTTTGTGTCTTATTTACAACAATTTTTACATGAGGTCCCCCCCCCACTTCCTCCTCCCTTCCCTCGTTGGTAGCTTAGTTCCTGTCTTGGTGTTTTGGTGTTGCCATCTGCCCTGGGATCAGATAGCCCATGACTGAACATGGATCCATAAGTGGAATCTGACCAGTCAGCCGGAGGAAGTTGAAAAGGACCTACAGAGATGGCTGACCAGTATTTTGCTCCGCTTCTTTCTGCTGGGCTTTTAGTTTTTATTGTGAGGAGGGGGGGTCCTCCCCTCCCCTCCCCTCCCTTCCCCTCCCCTCCCCTCCCCTCCCCTCCCCTCCCCTCTCCTCCCCTCCCCTCCCCTCCCCCCTTTGTCTCCGTGCTTTGTTTTGTGCTTCCCTTGGGTTCTCTTCCCCCCTCTGCCCCTTTCTCTTGTCTGTGTCTTCCCTTGTCTTCCTCCCTCTCCCCACCCCCACTTCCTAGTCGCTGTTAGCCTTGAACATTTCTTGGAACATGCTTATGAATTGCCCCCACACTTTGTGGAAACTCTTGTCCGGCCCTCGGATGGTGTATTTCATCTTCTCCAGGTGGAGAAATTCCGACACGTCTGCCAGCCATTCTGCAGCTGTGGGTGGTGCTGCTGTTCGCCAGCCGAGCAGGATTCTACGGTGTGCAATTAGGCATGCAAAAGCCAGGGCGTCGGCCTTCTTTCCCAAATGAAGATCTGGCTGGGCCGATACCCTGAAGACTGCGCCACTCGGGCACGGCCCCACACTCACCCCACAACCTTCGACATTGCCTCGAAGAAGGCTGTCCAGAACCCGACAAGTCTGGGGCTTGTCCAGACATATGGGCGTGGTTGGCCGGGCCTCCCTGGCACCGTTCACATTTTTCCTCCACCTCCGGGAAGAACCTGCTCACTCGGGTTCTAGTCAGGTGGGCTCTGTGCACCACTTTAAACTGCATGAGGCTTAGCCTAGCATAAGAGGAGGTGAAGTTTACCCTGCTCAGTGCTTCGCTTCATCCTCCCATTTCCCTCTGGCTTTGTCTAGTGATAGTCTTGCCATGTCCAGCAACTGTTCGTATATGTTTCCACAGTTCCCCCCTGTCCTTACTGTCTGTGTTGATTAGTTCCTCTAGTGGAGTGTCTCTCAGGGCCTGGTGTACTTTGCCGTTTCCTTGTGGAGAAAGTACCTGAGCTCCTGTCCCGTCAGGAGGTCTAGATCCTCTGTCAGCTCATCCAACGTCCCGAGTCTGTCCCCTATATAAAGATCCCTAACCGCTAGTGTCCCCCCGCCCTGTCTCCATTTCTTTAAGTTGGTGTCAAGCATTGCTGGCGGGAATTGTGGTTACTGCAGAGGGGGCCATGGGGGGACATCTCGATGAGACAGAAATGCTGCCTCATCTGGCTACCACCACTGGGCAGGATGTGTACTTTGATGGGGTGGATGGGAGCACCACTGTGGCGAGGGCTAGGAGGGACGCTCTTGCAGGAGGACTCCTCCAGCCTCAGCTATTCCATGTTTGGTTCTCATATCCATCCCCTCACCCTCTCGGCTGTGGCGCCCAGTGGTAGTACTGTAGATTTCGCAAGGCTAGACCGTCCCTGTTTTCCCCCCTTTGCAGTGTCGACTAAGGGATCATCTGGTTCTTGCTCCCACAAACACCATGATCATTTTGTTTACTTTGTGAAAATAGGCCTTGGGGATGAAGATCGGTATGGATCCCAATAGGAAGAGCAACCTCGGCAGTACGTTCATTTTGATCGTCTGCACCCTCCCGCCAGGGAAAACAGGAGTGCATCCCATCTCTAGGTCCTTTTCTACTTCCCCCGGCTAACTGGTCAGATTCCACTTGTGGATCCATGTTCAGTCATGGGAATTTATTTAAGGCTAGTTGAATGGTAGTCCCTCCAGCTCTGCCCCTCCCCCGTTCAGGTTCACCGGGAATGCCTCACTCTTGCCTAGGTTGAGTTTGTAACCTGAACTTCCGGTTGTGGCTATGCAGAGCTAAGCCGCACATTCGGCGGTTCCCGCTAAAACGGACTTTTGGGCTCTTTTGAGGAGCCCCAACGGCAATTTTTTCGACAACCTCTAGTGTGGGAAGGTGAGCAAGGTCCCCCCTCCATAGTATATGGATTGGACCAGGAGTGGAGCGGTCAAAAAAGCGTTTTTGGAGCAGCGAAAAGTGTGAGGGAGAAAAAACAAGATGGCGGCGGGCGTGGATCAAGCAGCATGGGTGCAGGAGCAGCAGGAGTTTCTCAAGCGCTGCTTTGAGGAGCTGAAGAAAGAGGTGCTGGCGCCAATGCTGACAGCGATCAAGGGGTTAGAGGAGACCAAGAAGGCCCAAGGGGCGGCGATCCAGGCGATGCGGGAGAAAACCACGGAGAATGAGGATGAGATTCTTGGCCTGGCGGTGAAGGTGGAGGCGCATGAGGCGTTGCACAGGAGGTGGGCGGAAAGATTTGAGGACCTGGAGAACAGGTCGAGGAGGAAAAATCTTCGGATTCTGGGTCTCCCTGAAGGAGTGGAGGAGGCCGATGCTGGAGCATATGTGAGCACGATGCTCAATTCGCTGATGGGAGCAGGGGCCTTTCCGCATCCCCTGGAGCTGGACGGGGCTCATCGGGTCCTGGCGAGGAGACCCCAAGGCCAATGAGCCGCCACGGGCGGTGGTGGAGTGGTTCCACCGTTTCGTGGACAGAGAGTGTGTCCTGAGATGGGCCAAGAAGGAGCGGAGCAGCAGGTGGGAGAATGCGGAGATCCGAATCTACCAGGACTGGAGCCAACGTAGCGATGATCCGTAAGTGGGTGATAGAGGGAGGGGGGGCGGCATGGAAGAGGTTGGAGATGGCGTCCTGCAAAGGAACGAGCCTGAGGGTGCTGGTGACGGCACCGCTGCCGCTCTCGCCGACAAGGTACACCACTAAAGATCTGGGGGCAGTGGAGACGACATAGGGGGGAGATGGGAGCCTCGGTGTGGTCCCCGATCCGGGAGAAGCACCGGTTCGTCCCAGGGAGGATGGATGGGGGGTTTCGGAGCTGGCATCGGGCAGGGATCAGAAGGATGGGGGACCTGTTTATAGAGGGACGTTTGTGAGCCTCGGGGCGCTGGAGGAGAAGTTCAGGTTACCCCCGGGAAATGCGTTCAGGTATATGCAAGTGAGGGCGTTTGTGAGGCGGCAGGTGAGGGAATTCCCATCGGTCCCGGCACAGCGGATCCAGGACAGGGTGATTTTGGGTATATGGGTCGGAGAGGGCAAGGTTTCGGCGAAATATCAGGAGATGAAAGAAGAGGGGGAGGCTTTGGTCGAGGAGATGAAGGCCAAGTGGGAGGAGGAGTTGGGGGAGGAGATTAAAGAGGGTCTATGGGCGGATGCCCTGAGTAGGGTTAATTCCTCTTCCTCATGTGCCAGGCTCAGCCTGATGCAGTTTAAGGTTGTTCACAGAGCGCATATGACGGGGGCGAGGCTGGGTAGGTTCTTTGGGGTGGAGGACAGATGTGGGAGGTGCTTGGGAAGCCCGGCGAATCACGTCCACATGTTTTGGTTGAGCCCGGCACTGGAAGGGTTCTGGACGGGTTTCACGAGGACTATGTCCAAGGTGGTGAAAGTCCAGGTCAAGCCGAGTTGGGGGCTGGCATTATTTGGGGTGGCGGACGAGCCGGGAGTGCAGGAGGCGAAAGAGGCCGGCATTCTGGCCTTTGCGTCCCTAGTAGCCCGGCGGAGGATCTTGCTATTATGGAAGGGCGTGAAGCCCCCCAGTGTGGCAGCCTGGATAAATGACATGGCAGGGTTCATTAAGCTAGAGAGGATAAAGTTTGCCCTGAGAGGGTCTGTGCAGGGGTTCTTCAGGCGGTGGCAACCGTTCCTAGACTATCTCGCGGAGCGCTAGAAGGAGCTCGGTCAGCAGCAGCAGCAACCCAGGGAGGGGGGGTGGTGTGTGTGGTGGTATTTCTTTCGGGGGGGGGGGGGATATTTGGGTGGGTGGGGGAGGGTTTTTTCCCAGGTAGTATTTGTACAAACATAGGAGAGGGTTAATATGTGCGGGAGAAACCCATTGTATATGTTCTGTACTATATTTGCTTGATATGTTTATGTTTTGTTTTGCTCTTTTGTCTTTTTCTTTTCTGTTACGGGGTGGGGGGGGGGGCGGGTTTAACTGGTTGAAATTTTTTGTTGGAAAAACTTTGAATAAACATGTTTTTTTAAAAAGTGTGTAACCTGAGAAGGCTCTGAACTCTCTCAGAAGTTGCATGATTGCTTTCAGGCCGTCCTGTGGGTCCGAGACATAGAGGAGCAGGTCATCTGCATAGATGTCCCCTCTCTGCCCCCTCTTTGGATGCCTTTCCGGCTTTTTGCATCTCACAGGGCGATCGCCAGGTGTTCAATTGTCAGGGCGAACAAGAGCGAAGACAGTGGGCATCCCTGCCTTGTGCCTCTGTGCAGCTGGAAGTATTCAGAGCTGGTGGTGTTGGTCCAAAATCTCACCTTGAGGACATTGTATAAGAGTTTACCCATGAGGAGAATCCTGTCCCCAGCACAAACCGCTCTAGTACTTCGATGAGATACTTCCATTCAACTCTGTTGAAGCCCTTTTCTATGTCCAGGGAGACAATCACCTCTGGTGTTCTCTCCCCGGATGCGGTCATTATTAAATTCAGCAGCCGCCTAATGTTCGTACCTTGACAAAGCCCGTCTGGTCCTCTGTGACCACCTCTGGTACGCAGTTCTCCAGTCTCTTAGCCAGGGCTTTCGCGAGTATCTTTGCATCTACATTGAGCAGCGAAATGGGTCTGTATGATCCACATTCCGTCGGGTCCTTGTCTTTGTCGGGTACCAGCGATATCGTGGTCTGTTTTTTAAAAATAAATTTAGAGTAGCCAATTTTTTTTTTTCCAATTAAGGGGCAATTTAGCGTGGCCAATCCACCTAACCAGCACATCTTTGGGTTGTGGGATGAAACCCACGCAGACATGGGGAGAATGTGCAAACTCCACACGGACAGTGACCCAAGGCCGGGATTCGAACCCGGGTCCAGTTCCAGTGCTATCCACTGCGCCACATGCTGCCCTATCGTGGCCTGTGTTAGGGTAGGAGGCAGGGTGCCCCTCGCTAGTGAGTCTGTGAACATGTCCCATAGGTGTGGAGTCAGGGCTGGTGCGAATTTCTTGTAGAAGTCCACTGGGAACCCGACAGGTCCTGGCGCCTTCCCCGCCTGCATGGAGCTGATACACTGCATGATCTCTCCCAGTCCTATTGGTGCTTCCAGCTTTTCCCGCCTATCGTCCCCCACGACTGGCATGTCCAGTCCTTGGAGGAACCTTTGCACCTCCGCATCCCCGTCATGGGATTCGGAGGTGAACAGCCTTCGGTAGAAGGTGTCGAACACTCGGTTGACCTCCTTTTGCTTGATTACCAGTCTGCCTCTGCTATCCTTCACCTGCGTCATCTCCCTCATGGCTGCCTGCTTTCTCAGCTAGTGAGCCAGTAGGCGGCTAGCCTTGTCTCCTTGTTCGTAGAAGGTCCGCCATGTCTGGCGGTGTTGGTACAATGCTTTCCTGGTGGATAGCAGGTTAAAGTCCATCTGCAGCCCCGGTGAAACAAATGCAAATTCCCTCTCAGCAGAATGTAGGAACCGCCACGGGTCCACCTGCTCCATGAATGTACCCAGTTCCCTCGCCATGCCCTTCCTTTTCCCAATCTGGGGTTCGATCGGTCTGTCAGTGGGTCCTGTATACAATTGAAGTCGCCTCCACCCACACAATCAGTCGGTGCATGCAATGTCGGAGATTTCCGCCATGGTATACTTTTATGAAGCATGTGTGGTCCCAGTTGGGCACATACACATTTACCAGAACTATTGGTGCCCCGTCTAGGTCACCGCTGACCTTGACTATCGTCATCCTTGGTCTGTAGCCGTCCTTGCTGCAGTGAACCTCATTCTCTTACCAATCAATATGGCTACCCCTTAGCCGTGTCCTGTCGCATGAATGGTACGTCTGTCCCACCCAGCCCTTACCTGCAGTCGGTCCTCCTCCCGACACACCCATGTCGGCTTTCATGCTTCTTAGGTGGACGAAGACTCTGGATCTTTTCACCAGGCTGTTAAGTCCCCTGATATTCCAGGTGATAATCCTGGTGGGGGGTGTTTGTGCCCCTGCTCCTGCGGGATCAATCATACTTACCTGGTGGATGAGCCCCTGCACTCCGGGTTTCTCTTTGATAGGGGCCATCCAAAATGGCCACGGTCACCGTTCTCACCATGAGGCTGGAACCCTGCACTCCGGGGTTTCTCTTTGCCCAGGGATGCACCCAACATGGCTGCCAACTGTGTGTACACCATGTGGGTGCTCACCTGCACTCCGGGGTCTCCCTTTGTTTAGGGACCCTCCAAAGTGTCTGCTTGCGGCACCATCTTGTTTCTTCAGCCTGTTCCTCACCCGCTGAAGCTCGTACGAAACCCAACTCATTTTTCCTGCTCTTTTCCTTTTGCGTTCCTTCCTTAATTTTCTCCAAACCGAGAAAGCTAGCCATATCCGATAGCCAGGTCTCCGAATTTGGGGGCTTTGAGTCCATCCATGCTAGTAATATCCGCCTCCGGGCTACCAGGGAAGCAAAGTCTGCCTCTTTCTCCTCCTGGATTCCCGGATCCTGCGACACCCCGTAAATCGCCACCTCCGGACACATTACCACCCTTGTATTTAATACCTTGGACATGACATCTGCAAACCCCTGCCAAAATCCCCTCCACTTTGGACATGCCCAGAACATGTGAACATGGTTCGCTGGTCCTCCTGCACACTTTGGGCACCTATCCTCCACCCCAAAGAATCTGCTCATCCGGGCCAAAGAATCTGCTCATCCGGGCCACTGTCATGTGGGCCCGGTGAACGACCTTGAATTGAATCAGGCTGAATTTGGCACAAGTTGCGGTCACGTTGACTCTACTCAACGCATCTGCCCAAAGGCCATCCTCTATCTCTCCCCTCAGCTCCTCCTCCCACTTTCGCTACAGCTCCTCGGTCTGCGTTTCCTCTGATCCTATAAGTTCCTTGTAAATGTCAGAAACGCTCCCCTCACCTATCCAGACTCTGGAAACTACCCTGTCCTGAATCCCCCTTAGCGGCAGGAGTGGGAAGGTTGATACCTGTCTACGCAGAAAGCCCCGCACATGCAGATATCAAAATTCGTTCCCCCCCCCCCACCAATGCAAACTTCTCCTCCAGCACCCTCATACTCAGAAAGGTCCCCTCTGTAAACAAGTCCTCCTCTCAATCCCTGCTCTCCGCCATATTCGGAACCCCCCTGTCCATCCTTCCCGTGGCAAACCGGTGATTATCGCAGATTGGGGACCAGATAAGTGCTCCCACATATCTCCTCCATTGCCCCAAAACTCTCAAGGCCGCCACCACCACAGGGCTGGTGGAGTACCGTGCCGGCGGGAACGGCAGAGGCGTGGTTACCAGCGCCCCCAAACTTGTGCCCTTGCAAGAAGCCGCCTCCATACGCACCCATGCTGACCCCCCCCCCCCCCCACCACCAGCTACTTCCTAATCATGGCTACGTTAGCCGCCCAGTAATAATTGCTAAAGTTCGGCAGCGCCAGCTCTCCCTCTCCCCGAATCCGCTCCAGCATTACCCTCCTCACTCGCGGGGACTTGCCTCCCCATACGAAGCCCACTATAACTTTATTGACCCGCTTAAAAAAGGACCGCGGAATGAAGATGGGGAGACATTGAAATACAAACAGGAATCTCGGGAGGATCGTCATTTTCACCGTTTGGACTCTCCCAGCTGGAAACAACGGGAGTGCATCCCATCTCCGGAAATCATCTTTCATCTGATCAAACAACCGGGCCAAGTTCAATTTATGTAGCTGGTCCCAATCCCGCGGCACTTGAATACCCAGGTACCTGAAACTGTCCCCTACCAATCTAAATGGCAGTTCCCCCAAGTCGCCTCGCCTGACCCCTCGCCTGGACCACAAACATCTCGCTCTTCCCCATATTAAGCTTGTACCCCGAAAACCAGCCAAATTCCCCTAAGCGTCCCATGATTTCTTCCATCCCCTCCATTGGATCTGAAACATACAGAAGCAGGTCATCCGCATACAGTGAGACTCTGTGCTCCCCCCCCCCCCCCCTCTCCCATTGAGGCCCTCAGAGCAATGGCCAGCACAAACAGCAGTGGTGAGAGGGGGCATCCCTATCTCGGCCACCAGTGCAGTCTAAAATAGTCCGAAGTCGTCCTGTTCGTCTGTACACTGAGCCTTGTACAGCAACCTGACCCAGTCAATAAAGCCCCTCCCAAATCCGAACCGCCCAGAGCCTCCCATAAATAATCCCACTCAACCCGGTCAAAAGCTTTTTCCGCATCCAACGCGACCACTACCTCCACCTCCCTACTTTCCAGGAGCATCATGATCACGTTCAACAGCCTTCTTACATTGGCCACCAGCTGCCTGCCCTTCACGAACCCCATCTGATCCTCCACGATGACGTTCGGTACACAATCCTCAATCCTGGAGGCCAAAACTTTGACCAACAGTTTGGAGTCTACGTTCAACAGGGAAATCGGCCTGTAAGACCCACATAGCTCCGGGTTCTTGTCCCGTTTCAGGATAAGCAAAATCGTGGCCTGTGACATCGTCTGGGGCAAAACCCCTCTTTCCTTTGCCTCATTAAACACCTTCATCAGCACCGGTCCCAATATCCCAGAGAACTTTTTGTAGAACTTCGCTGGGTACCCGCCCGGTCCCGGGGCCTTATCCGACTGCATGGCCTTCAAGCCCTCCACTATCTCCTCCAATCCGATCAGGGCCCCCAGCCCTTCTACCAGCTCCCCGTCCACCTTCGGGAAAGTCAGCCCCTCCAGGAAGTGCCTCATCCCCTCCGGCCCCGCAGGGGGTTCTGACCTGTACAGCCTGCTGTAGAAATCCCCGAACGCCTTACTCACCCCTGCCAAATCCCCAACTAAGTTCCCATCCCCGTCAATAACTTTCCCTGTTTCTCTAGCCGCCTCCCTCTTTCTGAGCTGCCATGCAAGCATCCTGCTGGCCTTCTCACCATGCTCGTAGATCGCCCCGCTCGCCTTTCTGAGCTGTTCCACTGCCCTCCCTGTGGTTAACAAGCCAAACTCTGCCTGTAGCCTCCGCCGTTCTCTTAAAAGCCCTATCTCTGGAGTCTCCGCGTACCTCCTGTCGACTTGTAGAATCTCTTTTACCTGTCGGTCCGTCTGCCCTGTCCGTCCTGTCCCTGTGAGCCCGGATCGAGATCAGCTCTCCTCTCACCACTGCCTTCAGCGCTTCCCAGACCACCGCTGCTGAGACCTCCCCCGTATCACTTACCTGCAGGTAATTTTGTATGCATTTCCTTAACATCTCGCACACCGCTTCGTCCGCCAATAGCCCTACATCTAACCTCCATTGCGGGTGCTGATTGCTATCTTTACTGACCTGCAGGTCCACCCAGTGTGGAGCATGGTCCAAGATTGTGATCGCCAAGTACCCAGTGTCCACCACCCCTGCCAGCAAGGCCCTACCCAAAACAAAGAAATCGATCCGAGAGTATACCTTATGCACGTGGGAGTAGAAGGAAAACTCCTTCACCCTCGGCTGCCTAAATCTCCATGGATCCAACCCCTGCTCCAATCCATCTGCTCCATGAACCCTTTCAGTTCCTTTGCCATTGCTGGCACCTTGCCCGTTTTCGAGCATGACCGATCCAGGCCGGGATCAATAACTGTATTAAAGTCCCCTCCCCTGATCAGCTTGTGCAAGTCCACGTCTGGTATTTTCCTCAACATCCTCTTTATAAATTCCACGTAATCCCAATTTGGCACATATACATTAACCAGCACTACCTTCATCCCCTCCAGCTTACCACTAACCATAATATATTGACCCCCGACATCCAAAACTGTTCTACCCACCTCAAATACCACCCGCTTATTAATCAAGATTGCAACCCCTCTAGTCTTTATGTCCAGCCCCGAGTGGAAGACCTGACTGACCCAGCCTTTCCTCAGTCTAACCTGGTCTACTACTCTAAGGTGCGTCTCCTGCAGCATTACCACGTCCACCTTCAGTCGCCTCAGGTGCCCTCTTAACTGGCCCATTTAACCCTCGAACATTCCAGGTGATCAGCCGAGTTGGGGGACAAAGTGACCCCCCCCCCCCCATCGATCAGCCATCTCTGTCCCTCAACCAAAATCTCTCCCGTGTCAGCAGAACAACTACCCTCCTTCCCCCCTTAGCAACGCCACTCTGAAACCTAACCCATACAATAAACCAAACATATGCACATCCCCCCCACTGTGCTTCCGTGAGCTAACTCACCCAGCTAGCTTGGTGGCCTCCGCCAGTGGCGCAAAAAAGTTTCCCACCTATTGTTCCCTCACTCCCCTCCCCCCCCCCCCCCCCCCCCCCCCCCCCCCCCCTCATACAAACAAATTCCCTCATCTAACGATCCCCACACAATCACCCAGCTGGGAAAAAACAAACACCGAAACCCAAACAAGCACGTCTCCATCCCACAAAAGTGCACATCAAAGAGAAAGGCATTGCCAACATTCACCAAAAAGAAAGCCCGAAAACGAAAAAACTTTTTCCCCCCCCCCCCTTCTCAAACAGAAGAGAAAAAATAATAAAAACCCCAATATGAGCCAACAAGTCGCATCAAAGTTCAAGAGTTCTCAGCCCCCCACCAGTCCTTTTCTTTTCGCGAAGTCCAGCGTGTCTTCGGGTGACTCAAAATATTGATGCTGGTCCTCGTATGTGACCCAGAGACGAGCCGGATACAGCAGTCCAAACTTCACCTGTTTCTTGAAGAAGATTGACTTAACTTGGTTGAAGCCTGCCCTTTTCCTAGCCACCTCCACACTCGGGTCCTGGTACACCCGCAGGAAACTGTTGTCCCACTTACAGCTCCGCGTTCGCTTGGCCCCCTGAAGAATACATTCCTTGTCCAGGAACCTGTGCAATCTCACCACCATTGCCCTCGGAGGGCCCCCCGTTCGCGGCTTCCTCGCAAGCGCTCTGTACGCCCTGTCCATCTCCAAGGATCGGGAGAATGTCCCCTCCCCCAGCAGCTTCTCAAACATACCCGCTATGTATGCCCCAGCATCAGCTCCCCAGCCCCCTCCGGGAGCCCGACAATTCTTAAGTTCTGCCGGCGGGACCTATTCTCTAGGTCCTCCACCTTCTCCAGATGCCTATTTTGCTGGTCCCGCAGCATCCCCACCTCCAGCTCCACGGCAGTTTGATGCTCCTCCTGCTCAGCCAGCGCCTTCTCAACCTTCTGGAATTCCCCATCCTGGGCGTCCAATCTGTGCTCCAGCCGATCAATCGACTCTTTAATCGGGTCCAGACAGTCCCGTTTCTGCTTGGGAAAGCCGCCCTGGATGACCTGCATTAACTGCTCCGTTGTTCGCTGGGCCGGCACACCAGGGGGTCCGGTCCTCGGCCATGCTGTCTCCTGCTGCAGCTTCAGCACAGCTCTTGCTTATCTTTCTATTTCTGCCTTTTCGTGCACTTCTGGTTCTTTTCTCCATACACCGATACGTGGAAACGGTGCCCAATTGCCTCAGCCTTCGGATTTACTGTTTAAAACCGAAAAAAGTCCGGGGGAAAAGTCCAAAGGTCCGACCAGAGCGGGAGCCACCAAATGTGCAACTCACTCCCTCATAGCCGCCACCGGAAGTGCATTTGCTAGTGTGTTTGCACCCCTCCCGGAGCTGGTCTAGCCCCTTCCTCATGCCCACTGACTGTCCGTTTTCCCTGTTTACCCCTCACTTACCTTCCCCTGTTCTCGTTTCTTGCTGTGACCCAGTCTTCTCTTTATGATCGGAACGAGGCAGTGCAGTCTCGCACAAACATGCTCACTGTCCAATGAGTCTTTTGCTCTTTCACAGTCTTTCTCCGCACAACTCTCATCGTTGCCGTGGCTGTCCCTTGTCCAGGCCATTGGGTCTGACTAATTAATTTGCTTCCTCTGGGGAGTTAAAGTGGTGTTCTTTTTTTTTTTTGCTACGTGACCCAGTGCCTGGCCGGGAACAGCATACCAAAACGTACCCCGTTCTTGTACAGGGCCTATTTCGCCTGGTTAAACTCGGCCCTGCGTCTTGCTAGATCTGCCCAATGTCCTGATAGATTCTGATTTTTGTGTTCTTCCCAGGTGCTTGCTTTTGTTGAGCGTGTCCACCGCATGATCCTCTCATGGTCCTGATATCGGTGGAGCTTTGCGATAATCGCCCTCGGCTGCTCCCTGGCCTTAGGTTTTGGTCTGAGCGACCTGTGTGCCCTGTTTAGCTCTGGAGGGTTTGGGGAAGATGTCTCTCCCAACTAGGTTGCCCAGCATTTGGGCGGCATGGTCCATTAGGTCTTTGCCCTCGATACCTTCTGGCAGGCCCACGATCTGGATATTTTGTAGCCGGGACTTGTTCTCCTGGTCCTTGACATTTTCCCTTAAATTCCCCTGGACCACCACCAACCCTTTTACTTCTGCCTCCAGGGCGATGGTTCTGTCGCTCTGGTCCGTCAAGGCCTTTTCCAGGTTGAGAATTGTCCTCTCCTGAATCTCCACTATCGTCCCGAGCCCATCGATTGCCTTCTGCATGGTGGCCATCGCCTCTGCCACCACCACCCTGACCGCCACCTGGATTTCTATCCAGATTGCTTCCTTCATGGCGGTCAGCTCCTTCATAAGGAAGCCTTTCCAACTTTCTGGTGGTTGGGGGGTGGGGGAGGCTGATGTTCGGATTGCTACCGCCCTCTTTCCTGCGTGGCCACGGCCCCTTCACCTTGTGGGTCTGCCGTCTCGTCCGACTGCTGGTCATGGCTCTTTCCGCCGTTTCTGCCGTCTCTTCGGCCCCTCGAGCTCCCCGTATGCTGGCATCTTTTCTTGGGTGCCCTCTTCTTGCTATTGAGGGATTTTGTTCCTTTGGGATTTAAGCACAATTCGACTAAAAGTGCCTTTTTTGTGTCCTGGTTTGGGAGAGAGCCACCTAATGTGCATCCACTCAGCACATCACCATCACCAGGAAGTTGGAAGTCAGCTTTTTGTTAACACACAAGAAGGAACAGTTATGTTCCTCGATCTACTCTCTTTAACCGCGCCCCCCCCCCCCCCCCCTCCCCCAACCTCGCTTTTTCAATACTTTCTTCTCTTTCTCTCAGGGGGAGGTTGGTGAACTTGGTCTTCCTGGTCCAGCAGGCCTGCCTGGATCTGAGCTCTGCACTGGCCCAGCTTGGGCCCTGCTTGAACTTGCCTGAGCCACACTTGTTGGTACCTCTGCTCCCTCACCACAATCCTCGGGCCCCCAAACTCCACAGCCGGTCTTTCCGCAGAGGACATCCGATTTTTGGGGTTTTTTTAATTTAAAAAAAAAAGTTTCCCTTCGATCGGATAGATAAGCCCGAAGTGCCGGAGCCTGTGCAGGAGCCAGCTGAGATGCGGCCACTACTCCATGCCGCTGCATCGGAAGTCCGGAATGCAGCTGACAAGGGGAGCACCCCCAAGCCACATTCAAAGGTGGACCCCCCCACCCCCCCCCCCCCCCCCCACAATGGGAATAGCTGGTGTGTGTCCCCCCCCCAAAAAAAAACACTACGCACGCATGATGGTGACCCAACATCACCCCAACTCCCGACGGCTGCTGGACATTTCAAAAGCGCTAACTGCTTTCCTTCCTCTTTTAACCACAGAAAGCATTTAGCATTGTTGAAGTGGCCTGCAGCTGTCAGTCAGAATAAAGGTGTTTATAAACATTGCAATTAGGATCAACAAGGTCTCCTTCAGATGCATACCAGTTTGAAGGGAAAGATAAATAAACAAGCCTCTTGCTTGGTGTGTTTAAATCGTTAAGCTGTCAATCAAAGGCTAGCTAAAGTTTCAGCATTGTGAAATTGAGTGAATGCCAAGCTTAAAGATTTTCAGGGGATTTCAAAGCTTTATGTGTTGTGAGCTTTCTAGAAAAAGCAGCAGTGTTAAAAGCATAAGGCTGAGTGAGCAAATGTGAGGAAATTGAAAGTCGTTGCAGCTTCCTAGCTTAAATCTTCAATGAACTGCCTGATCTACTAATCAACTGTCAGGCAGATCAGTTTAAAGTGAGGCCACCTCAAAGTTTAAACGGTTCACAGACAAGGATGATGATTTTGGACAGAGGGTTGCCTGAGATTACCACGCCAAGAGTGATCTCCAGGTACTCAGGGCTAAAAGGGGCTGTCCAGTCATGGGATGGGACACTCATCCCAAGGGAGAGACCCGAGCCCATCCAAGCCCAGGACCCTCGCCCTGCAGCCAGGCAGAGCGACACATGAGTAATGGGTTTACCTCCTTGGCCACCCCCCTCCCCTCCCCCTCAAGAGGTCCATCGCGCTAGGACAGCGTTTGTCAATACCTGGCACCAAAGCCTGCCCAATGGAGTTCCCACTGAGGGGGTGAGAGCAGTAGCGGGTGGGAGTGGAAAATCCCCCCCCCCCCGAACCCCCACCCCCTTCCCTCCCACTGTCACTGAGATTTATTTTAGGCCCCCAGCACTAGGTCAACTAACTTGACAGATGCCAGCATTTGAGCTTGGAACTGGTAATTCACAGGCTAAATTCACCAAACATTGAGGAACTGAAGAAAGTTTTGCTATCCACACATTAATTATGCTTGCTAAGAATTAAATTTATAGAATGCTTCTGAAAGACCCTTGGAGCACTTCTTACCACATGATTTAGCCGTTAAAAAAGGAGAATTTTAAATATATGGGAGTTTTTAAATTTAATTTAATGCTGGGTCATTTGAGTACAATTCACTTGTGCACAAATCTGAAGTCTGGGAAGTCGATTGTGAATAATATTTTTAAAAAATGCATGATTTACTTTTGAAAATGTAGCTACATTTATCTGGAATCAAGCATGAGTACTACCCAGTAATGTTTTAGGAATATTGCGTCTTGTGGAGTTTGAGCTGTTGGTTAATAAAGTAAGTTAGTTTACTTATTTACATACAGATTGCATTACTTCATGAAATATTCATGATCTGAGGCACATTTTTAACTTTGCCATCTGTATGTATAGCCAAGAGGAGTTTAAATGTTTGTTCTGCTTCCTGTTCCTATGAATCTATGATCAGTATGAAACCAGCACTCGAGCACAGTTTGTCAGATTTGCGCATAGCTTTGGGCAATTAATATCAGTCTGTTCTGGTGATGCTGTAATCAACAGTAAACTGTGGGTCAACCCTATAAAACTTTGATAAACTACAGTTGTGCTGCAATGCATGGAGCCACTTTCCCTCTTTTTTTACTGAAAGGGTGTATTGACATAACCTCAGTTATCCATCATATCCAGATGACTGGCTGATGTTCTGTCAGGGAAGAGTTCCTGTCTTGATTACTTAACTCAACATTAAACGTGGTAAACACGTATTTATAATAAATATCTATTATATTTTTATTTCTATTAAAGTTGCTTTGCTGATTTAAACACAAACCTTTCCATAACTTTTTATTTATTCTTGGATCGGAAAGAATTACTATCATGCAGCTAACTTCATTCAAAAATGTTTTGAGAAAGCAAAACATAACCCAAAATTAAGAAGGTTCATTGCCCAATATGAAGCAAACCTGCAGAACAGAGTGTTTAAATTTTGGGGAGTTCAAATTAGTATTGAGTTTTTGAATCTATCTCAAATTATTCCATAGTCATTTCCACAACCGGTTGATAGTGGTAGAGTCCTAAAACTGCCTTCCCAGGATTTGGATTTATAAAAATATCTTGGAAGTAGTTTTCCAAATTTTCTCCTCACACATCTGACCTGTAATTTGACCTCATGGTGCTGCTGTTAACACAATTGTCCTTTTTTGCATGTTGTACTGAACCAGCGGTTGTCTAGGAAACGGTAAGTTTTCGACATCCAGTTGATTTGCATTGGTTTACCTAAAGCTGCTGAAAATCCGATTTGACCTTGGGAAGGTTGCCATGTGTATTTCCTAGGGAAACAGAAAAATTGCTTTTTGCTTTAACATGATTGATATTGAACATTCTGGGTAATGGAAGAAAACTCAAGGGAAAATCACGATTTTTATTTGGGGTAAATGTAAGCATGTGCATTTTGGAAGTTATACTTGCTGATCAGGTGGAAAATATGAATAAATCAATTAGTGCAGATTTTTTTTTGTAAAACGTGCTTTGGTAATTGGCGATAATTCATCTAGAATCAATCTTCAAATGAAACTTGACTGGAGTCAGTTAGATAGAAGGTAAATGATGGCATAATCAACTTGTTGCTGCAGTGACTGATATACTGCTGTACATTTGCAACTATTCAAGTTCTAAAGGGCATGCCAAAAATCTCATAGCTTCCTTTACTGTTTCCCTTCCCTTAATGCTGTGACAGGTTTTGCGGTGTGCCAGACACTTTTCAATCTTACCAAATATGCATACTCATTTTGTGTTTGTATGAAATATATTTTTATTCAAGGCATTTTCAATTATATACAAAACACAGGAAACATTCATCTTTATTCATTTGCCACAATACAAAAACCCCTCCACTCCCTTGAACACCCCGCATGTCCCACTTTATAATTATAATGTACAACAAATAGAACCCCCCCCCCCCCTCCCCACCCACTGAAACTACCACTCCTTAAAGAAGGCAATGAACAACTTCCACCTCGAGAAGAACTTCCCCTCTGACCCCCTAATAGAAAATGTTCATCTTTTCCAGATGTAGGAATTCTACCATGTCACATACTCACCCTGCCGCTTTGGGCGACTCCAGAGCTTGCCACCCAACAAATTCGCCTCCGGGCTATGCAGGGAGGCAAAGGCCAACATATCAGCCTCTCTCCCCACTTGCACTCCCAAATACCCCAACACCCCGAATATCGCCACCCACGGGCTCAGGGCCACCTTCACCCCCAGAATGTCCGACATAACCCCTGAAAGAACTTCGCAAAACTCCACCAACTTTGGGTAAGACCAGACCATGAGAGTGGTTTGCCGGCCCCCTTCAACAATGTACACATTTATCCTCCCCTCCTGGAAAAAAACGACTCATCCGTGATATTGTCATGTGTGCTCTATGCACCACTTTGAATTGAATTAGGTTCAATCTTGTAAAATTTATGCTCCGCAGCTCCTCCCACATCCATTTTACTTCCTCCACTGAGGCCCTCTCCCTCTCCATTAACTCCCCATAGATAGGGAGACCCCCCCCCCCCCCCACCCCCGCAGGTGTGTTTCCTGTCTAGAAATCACATCTGCCTTCAAGCTCTTTAAATGAGCGAAAACACAGAACACGTCTTGATCAGTCCATTCAGATCCCCAATATCCCATGAGTCCACCCCTCCCTCCCTCCCACTGTATAAAAATATCCCCAGTCCAGGTTGTGGGTAAACCCACCCAAAATCCAATGTCTTCAAACTTTCCCCAGTCTATGGTCCCTTTAAAAAGTTAATTGCCTCTTCCAGCGTATCGAAGCATTACTCCTTTCCCCCAAGCGTGACCCACGGACGAGCAGGGTGCATCATTCCAAACCACACCCTGTTCCTGAATAGGGTCGCCTTGGCCTTTCTGAGCCCGGCCCGATGCTCAGCCAGCTCCGCTCCCAAGTCTTGGTAAATGCGAACCATGTGACCTTCCCAGGTGCATTCCTGTGTCTCCTTTGCTCACCTCAAGATCTTTTCCTTATCGAAGTACCGATGTAGCCTCATGATTGCCCGCGGCAGCTCCCCCACTCTCGGTTTCCTCCTCAACGACCGATGTGCCCTGTCCACCTCAGGAGGGTGGTCGAAGACCCCTCCCCACCAGCTTCTCAAACATCTTGGCCATAAATTCTATGTCCCTCATTCCCTCAACCCCCACTATCCTCAGGTTCTGCCACTCTGAACGGTTCTCCAAGTCGTCAACCTTTTCCCTCTACGTTTTCTGACCATCCGCCATCAGCATTTCTGCCTCCAAAAGAGGCAATCTAATCCTCATGGTCAGTCCCTGTCTTCTCCACCTTTTGGATCGACATACTCTGCACCTCCAACCTCTGCTCCACTCTCTGGGGCAGCCCAAATCGGTTCTGTCATCCTCACCAGGTTCTCTGAGGTCACCAGCCACTCTTTTTTTTTTTTTTTAAACTCCTCCGTGAGGAATTCGACCAATTGCTCGGTCGACCATTGTGCAGGAAACAACGCCATAAGTCCTTCCCCCAATTTTTTCCCCAGCTACGCCATGCGTGTCCGCCTGTTATGAAGAGTGCCCCTTATTAGACACACTCCTCGTCTGGTACCCCTTTGACATTACCCACCAAAGGAGAATACCCTACTCTTTAGTATTCCCACTTTATCCACCTACAATTTGCCCATAAAATGGGCAGAAAGGTCCTAAAAAAATCCGACCTCGGGTCGGAGCCAACTTCTGTGCGACAACTCACTCCTGTTCGCCACCAGAAGTCCCATTTTGTATTTTGTTTAAGCCGGGATTCAGCGGTTTGCACCACATCTGAGCTGATAACATTTATTAGGCCAAATTTGTTTTTGTCATGGATGAACACCTGATGCTGCTTTTCAAATTACAATCTGTACAATTTGTTTTTAAGCCCTCTAGAGCTCAGAATATAGGTGAATCTAATCTGTAATACACAAGTAAATTTGAGCACCAAAGATTTCGGAGAGACAAAATAATATTTTTCTCCTATCCCTTGACTGCGTTTTCCTTTAAATCGTGCCCAAAATGTCTCATTCTAAATTTGGAGCATTGATTTAGTACACATTATGAGGGAAGCTACTACATTCTGAATGCTACATGCAAATTCACTATTCAGAACATGAAAAAGTCAAATCGGGCATTAGTATAATAGGAGACCTGAAACCTGATTCCCTACTGAAAAAAAATCACCTTTGAATAAAGATGAAAACATGATTCACAAATACAAAGGACAATTAAGATGGAAAGGCCTAACTGTTGGTGCCTTATTTTTCTGTTAATTCCAAAGCTGGTGATGCCTTGTTTATGCTGCTTCTTAAGTAAAACAAGTTTAGACTGAAATAATACGCTAGTTTACTCTGTAGACAAGTAAATTTGTAGATTAGATGTTCACTGATTACTGTTTGATCATTTAGCAGTTGGGCTCAACTTGTCGATAGACCAGCTGATAATGTGCATTCTTGTATGGAAAATACACTTTCGGTGGCAATTATTGACAAAATCCGGTACAACAGAAGGCAGTTTTTTTTAAAACCTGCTTTAACTGCACATAGTCTTGTTTACATTATGACCAAATCCAGGGTCAAAGTTCATGTTTAGCAAATAAGCCATTCATGGTCACTGCATTTAGTGTAAAATAGGATCCAATTTTTGTACGTTAAATTGCCGGCTCCACATCACAGTCAACCTTGGATCAAATGAAAACATTCCATTTTGTAAAATTTATGCTTCTGGTGTGTGGTTATTGTGTGGGGCCAAAAAAACTTTCTTTCTTTGTGGATAGTTTTTTTTATTCAATCAAGGCTACAGGCTGGTTTTGTTAGACACTTGTTTCTTGCCAATTTTTGAAAGAAATGTTGATATGGACACAGAAGAATCAGTTCTTAGAATTCCTTTAAAAAAAATGACTCAATCAGAACAGTTCTTTGTACTCCATTCTGCTTTGCAGTGAATATTCCATTGTAAGCACACTTCAATTTGAAAATAAACACACCCCCACAGTAATAACAGCTTTCAGCCCACAGCAACCTTTCACTAGTTTCATGTCAGCCGCTTATTATTTCAACTTTTCAGCCCTGTAGAGCTGCTATATCCACATTGCGATAACTGCATGACAAGTATCTGCCTTTTCTGCAGCTGGATTGAAACAAAAACATTTCATTTCGCTCTCAGTTGCAGTGGTGTCCAGAAGCTCCCTGGACTTGAGTACCTGTGACAGCAACCAATTTTCGATTGATGTCACTTGATTAGCTCAATCTGTGTATGAAAGGCTTATTTATAAAGCACTTTTCACATCCCCTGGGTGTCCAAAGCACTTAATAGCCAATGAATTTGTTCTGAACTGTTGTCATTGTTCTTATTTTAAATTCAGATTATATTCTTGAACAGCATGTGTAAAGTTGACAGCCAAGCAGAAGCTTACATGAATTATTTGGGTAGCTTCGTGATAATTGTGCACACCCAAATGTATTGTCGATCTATATATTTTATGATAAATTCTCTCTTCCCCTTTCTGTTCCACACTTTTGAGTTTCTTTGTGCTCCCAAAGCCCAAGATTCAAACTGGGTTCCACATTTATTTTTTCAAAACCCATCAAATTGTCTGTATATCAGAAACTGAACTAATCTGAGGTACAAGTTGCACCTTGTTACAATTTTTAATGATTTTGTGAATCATAGCTACATAAACATATTTTAAAACTTTTTTTTAAATACTCAACTATCTTTTGCACTTGTGACAGGTTCATTATTTCTTAACTGAATAAAGTTGAGAAATTACTGAATAAAGGAGTCTTTTCTAATTTTTGCTGTTCATGTTTTATTTTAACAGTGAGATTCCCAATAAGGTATTTTAACCCCTTCAGCACCTTGTATTATACTTGGTTGGGTAGATATGGCTGTCATGGTGCGTGGTGGTGGTTGAGGAGCCAGTCAGGCAGGCTGCCTTGCCCTGGATTGCGTTGATTATCTGGGATGCTGATGAAGCTGCACTGACTGGTTTATGTGACACTGGTCCTTGGGAGGAGGCCGAGATGGATGATTCACTTCGCACTTCTGGTTGAAATTGGTTGAAAAAACTTCAGCCTGACCTTTGCACTGACATGTTGGGCTTCTTGATCATTGAGGATGGGGATATTTGTGAAGCCTCCTCCTTTAGTAGATAATTCAACAACTAACCAGAATTTACAACTGGATGTGACAGGATTGCAGAGCTTTGGTCACATCTGCTAATTGTGGGTTTACTTAGCTCTTGTCTAAATGCAGTTATGGCACCTTTGCAGTCAGAGGCCAGGCCAGATAAAGCCAGTAGCCAGGCTGCCAGCCAACCAGGATCACATGCGGATGTTGAGACTTGGAGGCCCAGCCACCCGAGCGAGAAGTGAGCAGTCGGTAGGCGGGCAGGTCAAGCAAATGTTAGCATTGTGATGTTTGGGGAGCAGGGGGGTGGCTGGACCAGAGCCAGAAGCCAGAGCTGAGAGTGAGACGGCTGGGTGACAACCGGGCGGTGATGCCGAGAGAGCAGGGACAGGCCAGGTAGCCAGCCAGGAGCAACATGGTTGTCGAGGCTCGGCCAACCGAGCAAAAGGTGTGAGCAGTGGGGAGGGAGTGAGAGAACCAGGCAGGCACCGACGTCATGGTTTTCGCGGAGGGTTGGGTGACTCGACCAGAGGCCAGGGCTGAGAGTGAGGGGGCAGGGTGGCAACCAATTGTGCTTTGGAATATCAACTTGGAATTTAGTTATTCTTAATTTAACACAAGGTCCAGATGCTGCTACTATCGGCAAAGCAACAGCACCGTCAATGCTGTGATCCAAATCCATGAATTCGACTATTTGAGCTGATGCAGGGAAAGATTTAATAGGGCATTCTACTGTGACACTTCGATAAAGACTTTCCAGTTTTGTGTCAAGGTATGATGATTTCTCGGAGGAGTCAATCTGCAGTTACAACCTTCTGGGGATTAACTATTCCAGCAGAGGTGGTTTAGTTATCCTGAGAGGAGCTGGAAGACCCAACTTTTGAAACCTGTCAGGAAATACTATTCCTGACCCAACATGATTACCGTTGGCCCCTTGCTCTTTCACTGGTGATTGTATTGCTTTGAATTAACACTGGGATTGTTGAGGGTGCCTCAAACTTGGTGCTTGTCCAAGAATTCTGCCTTTTGAGAGCGAATGCCAGGGAGTCAACAGGAAATTACAGTATCGTTTCCGTCCCGGTGTCTTCCCCAACAAACAATCCATCCTCTTGTGAGTCGACATGCAATTCCATTTGGCATTCCTCAGGTTTGCAGTTGGATAGGGATTCCCATGGTTTTGTTTCTGCTGGGTGCTCCTTTACTTCAGCACTCACCAAATGATGTTCAACTGGGGTGGACCCAGCTTGAGAGTCAATACTAGTTGGCTCAGTCCATTCGGACATTTCAACTGGAAGGTTTGTTTCACAAGATTTGAATTCTTGGGAATAATTTGGGCTTGAATGTGCGCAGTCCTTTTGCATGATGACACAGTGAAGTGCATTTTTTTCTCGGTGTTTTGAAACCTTGCATTTGTCAGTGCTTCTGCTGTGCTTATTATGGAGGTCAGTTCTTCTTCTGGAGCTCTATTGGAGTTCTGGAAACGTTGATCTTTTTGGCTGGGCTGACTCTTGAAACCTGTACTTGGCACATCATGACAGAGTCATTCACCACGCTGATGTGGAATTATCAATGTCTTGTTGATGGATGTTGAATGTACAGTCTTTTGAATGGATTCACTCTCAATACTCACCTTCAGTCAGTCTCTTCTCTTCTGGACAAAGGAAGGAACCGTACAGTCCGACAAGGCAGTTGCCAGCAATGCCACTAATATTAGACTTAGACTGGACACTCTATTTCATTGGCTTGTGCTGTGCTGCAGTCATATAATCAGCTGATTTCTCATCCAGTTGCTCATCAGCCAGTTCATGTTTGCTCGCCTCAACACACCTAGATTGCAGTATTTACCATCTCTACCGTCATGCTGACAACAGGTAGGACTGGATTTCAATTTATCGATTACAGTACAGGCTTGTCAAAAGTTAAAGAGCACTGCAGCAATTAAGCAGTGATTTTGGGTTTCTGTGCCTTGCATTGTGTGAGGTGAAGGTGGGCGGAGTCAGGAGGGCATTGATGTCATTGGGAGTGAAGCTTAATGTCAACGGGGGGAATAGATGTCATTGGGGGCGGGCTGCCATGTCACCAGTGGGCAGGATGTGATGTAGGGGCCCCAGAAAGGGGGAGAGCGCGAGGGCCCCAGAAAGGGGAAGAGCATGAGCCTCCCAAAAATGTAAGTCCACATCTGTATGCAGTCCTGTGTTGCAATAACATAACCACTATGTTAGCATATGTACACAAAGTGCAGTCGGGGCCTAACTTACCTAAACAAATATATATTTTTTGGTGTGGACAGTTTAGTAATACAATACAGGGATAGGGCAGGGTGAGTGGGTCTTTGGTAGGGTGCTCGTTCAGTGGGTCAGTGTAGACTCAATGGGCCGAATGGCCTCCTCCTGCACTGTAGGGATTCTATGAACATTGTTTATTTGCAATTTAGTTAATAACATTCTGGATTAACTGCTTTACAGACTTTTATTTATTTTTGTTAGGTGTGAATGGCGGAAATAAATGATCTTGTATTTTGTGCTAATTGTGTAACTGACCTGCCTCTATTTACACTTTCAAAGCCGCAGCATCTCTTTCACTGCTAGGTCTGTATTTGTTCTTGCATTTATGAAGAAATGTAAATATTTTCTTAAAAGGAAGATGGGACCAAAAGATCATTTTCATGTTTAGTTGAGACCAAGCGTGCAAATTAACCTGACTGCACAGAGGAGAACTATAGCAAGCAATTACTAGAAAAGGAGAATTAAAATGATCTTGTTCTTTGTCACACCAGCCAAGGGAAAATGGAGCAGAAGTTCTGGCTCTTTGATGATATTTTCTATTTCTAACTTTAGCTAGGGCTAGTGCAAGGCGCCTAACTTTGGTTTTCAGGTAGTCTTTTGGTTATGGGCCGAAAATATTTTTTTTACTCAAAGGCTGTTTGTAAAACATTTGCTCAATTTAAGTTTCTTTTTCCGATGCTAAGTGATCATAACAGACTTTATTACATATCTAAAGGGAAAATATTTTCTAAAAGGGACCAGGGGTTGGGTAGCACGGTCGCACAGTGGTTAGCACAGTTGCTTCACAGCTCCAGGATCCCAGGTTCGATTCCCGGCTTGGGTCACTGTCTGTGCGGAGTCTGCACGTTCTCCCCACGTGTGCGTGGGTTTCCGCCAGGTTGCTCCGGTTTCTTCCCACAGTCCAAAGATGTGCAGGTTAGGTGGATTGGCCATGATAAATTGCGCTTAGTGTCCAAAAAAGGTTAGATGGTGTTACAGGGTTGCAGGGATAGTGTGGAGGTGTGGGCTTGGGTAGGGTGCTCTTTCCAAGGGATGGTGCAGACTTGATGGGCCGAATGGCCTCCTTCTGCACTGTAAATTCTATGATCATCATTTAAAAAAAAAAAATTTAGAGTACCCAATTATTTTATCCAATTAAGGGGCAATTTAGCATGGCCAATCCACCTACCTTGCACCTCTTTTAGGTTGGTGGGGGTGTAACCCACGCAGACACAGGAAGAATGTGCAAACCCCACATGGACAGTGACCCAGGGCCGGGATTCGAACTCGGGTCCTCAGCGCTGTAGGCAGCAATGCTAACCACTACCACTGTGCTGCCCCTGATCTTCATTTATTAAGGGACAGTTGAAGTTTCAAAAAGCCAAATTCTATAATTACATGTACCTTTCTGAATGCCAGTTGTCCTTAAATAAGGTTGATTTATTCTGATACTTTATTCACTGTAAGCTACATATAGGAGAGCCAGTTAGCTCAGTAGGCTAGCTGACTAGCTTGTGGATCAGATTAATACCAGCATCATGAGGTTTGATCCCTGTTCCGAATTCAGAACCTGCTTCCTGACCCGACCCATCATGAAGAATCATGGCACTTTACTGTGATTTGGCAAATAATCGCCAAGTCCCTGCCTTCGGGTAGATAAGAAGAAAGCTGTGTGTGTTGAACAGTTGAGTCACACAGACCAAAAATATTGGAGACTCGAGCAATCTTCCCCTGTTCTGCTTTAATACAAGTGTGTGAATGCCTTCTGATGATAGGACTGGGCTCAACTATAATGCCCTCAAGAGAATAACCTCCTGACTTTCACTGTTGAGGCCCACATTGCAAGTACAGTCATAATTATTTGTGGGAGGTAGCAGATGGTATAGATGCCTATGGATCTTTTGCCAGGAAGATGTCAAAACATGAGAATTCCTCTGGGGAAAGGAGTGCTCTGAACCTAAAGCCATTTTATTCTTTGTCCTTTGCTTCCTGTTTCTTTAAAGTAGGAAAACATTCAGTCACTAATTCTTGTATGAGGGTGAAAAGGTTCCAGGTGAGAGATTAAACAAATGGAATGAGCAGAATATTTGGAATACAAAATGGGGAGTCATCAAGTGAAATGAAACACTTGTGTCTGAGACCTTCAGTATATGTTCATAATCATGATTTTAAAATTTCTTTGATAGGTTTTCAGGTATTTTCTTTGAGCTAATAGTTTGAAGATGTTTCAGCAAAATCTACAGACTGCACAATCATTATTGCATCACTCAGTACAGTGTTGTTCACGAACCATGGTGCAATACAGGTTGGACCTATTCCATTACACATCAACACTCCGAATATCGGCACAGAACAGTATGTGAGCAACCTATTGAAACTGGTCATCTTTTAAACCAGTTTCAGTTGCCTTTTTAGTCCTGTAGCCTTTAGATTCTGGTTTGTGGATCCTCTGAGCTTTACAAGTAACAAACAATTGCATTGTTAGCACGGTTGTTTCTCCATTTTCCTGTCCCAAACCTGTGCTGCACAGCATCCCAACTCCCTAGCTGAAGGTTGTAAAAGGATTCATTGTGGCGATCAAAGAACTTGTGCAGGAAAACCTAAGGGTTATGGAAGAGAAGGAATTTATGGGGGAAGGTGAAATCAGAAGTGCTTTTTTCTGATGTTTGTGCAGTTCAGATTCCGTGGGACTGCCATCCAGGAACTGCAGTTGTGGACCCCAAAACATTAGGATAAATGATCGTCATCACTTGATAGTGTAAACCTGGGGAGGTGATTCATGGACACCAGCTGCCTTGAATTTATAAGGACCAGTGTGAACATGACTAAAATGATGAACTATAATAATACAGCCCAAGTATTTCAAAAAGGGAAAGCTGTTCTATGTTAATGCCAAGACAACACAAGTACCATGGCAAGGTGGAACAATAACAGATTATAAGTACCGAAACAATATTAGCAGAGTTTCAAATTTGACTATTTTTAGTAGATATCATTACATGTCCTTTAAAGCTTAATATGCTGCATTAATACTGCAGATTGATTGTATTGAAAATAATGTTTTGGAAGAGTTTTTGTAAAGTCTAAAGTTAAGACTAAAATAAAGCTATGTCCTGGACCTACAACATCACTAGAATTGCCACTTGACATTATTGCAACATTTGGTTAAGAGCTTCATAGAAAAATTATTGTTTTTTTCTGATAAGGCTGGCACAATCCAAGATTTCATAGGGCAAACAATTATGCTTCATAACTGATTTTGTTTTAAAGAATATGAAATGATGCTTAATTCTGAGTATTATTTCAATAATTCAAAGTATCTAGTCTTTGATACCATTCTTTTGGTGACTTTCCCGGGTAGTTGAATGTGGAAGGCATTCTCTTTTCACTCAAACCCAAAACACTGGCACTTTCTCACACCAGCCATGGGGAAATATTTTTTTTACTCAAAGGCTGTTTGGAAAACATTTGCTCAATTTAAGTTTCTACTTCTGATGATAAGTGATCATAACAGACTTTACTGCAGGTTGTCTTTTGGTTAGGGGCTGAAAATATTTTTTTTAACTTGAAGGCTGGTGGTCTGTTTGCTAACAGAGTAAAGAATGCAAACTGATGGGACATTTTCTTCTTGGCTTCCTTGTATACACCATATGCACCCCCCGCCCCCCCAAGCATGGAACTGAGCCAGATTCAGTGCTCAAATCTATACTGAGTTATCTGCCTGATCTTCATTGAGCTAAAGTGTACGGTGGCAGCTCTGCACTTGACCCCATGCTCACGGATTGTGGTGGTGGAATAGGTTGGTCAGCCAGGGCTGACGATCCTGATTGCTATCCCCTATCCTTGCTGGAAAGTTTGTGTGTTTGGGTCAGCCGAGGAGAGGATTAAGATTAGCTCTGACACGCTGCCGACATCCTCGAGACTGGGGTTACAATTTTCAGAATGACAATATTTCTCTGAGGTTTCATTTGGCCACCTCTCAAGTCCAGTTCCTAGCACCACTGTCGGCTGATTTTGAAACTAGCGAACTGTTGGGGAATGATAATCGAGGCAACGCTGATGATGCTTTCTACTCACTTTTGTAATTGCAGCTAGGTCTATTCCTAGTGGCCGTTGCTTCATGAGTTTGTATACCAGTGTTACCAGTTGTATTTTCCCTTGAAAGCAGTGCCCCATTATATCTGGGCTACTTGATGTACAAGTTTGAGTTGGACTAGTGGCAGATTGTTTTACTGGTGGATTCTCTGCGGTCTTTCGGTGAATGTTGAGGGTTGTCACTGATACTACATTGCATCAGCTGGTCTGCAACAATGATCTTTTCCACTCTTTATGCCCTTAATTGTGGAGAGACTGGTGTATTCCCCCTTAAATTTTTGCATGTTGTACTACAGCCTTAGTATGGTGAAAATTAGGATGAATTAGTGAACAAAATCAGGGTGTGACATTCTGGTTAATCCTTTCTACTCAGACGGACTTGAGCAGCAGTTGCTTTTCCTTTTAACATCTTTGTATTTTAAGTGTATTGGTTCATAATCTGATCCAGAAGTTCTGATTGATTCTAATGAGGTTCTAATAAGGATAACAAAATATTATGGGCTGGATTCTCCGTTATTGGGACTATGTCCCCATGTCGGCGTCAAAACTGTGGAGTTTCACGCCAGAAAAACTGGTGTGAAAGGGCCACAAATTCCTAGCCCTGCAGGGGGCTAGCAGGGACCTGGTGTAGATCTAGCAGCTTTTGCTGCAGATACGGGCCCCCACACTTCCGGGTCAGAGGTCGCACATGCGCATAGCGGCGGCCTCCAGGGGCTGTGCCGTGCTCCTTGGCGGACTCGGAACACGGAGCTGAACCTCCTAAATTGTGTCCCCGATCGACCGTGCGCCCGACCCGGACCGCCTGCCCAAAAATAGCCCGGTCCCGGATGAGGCCCCTCCCCCGCCCCCCAATCGGCCTGCGCCCGATCACACATTAGATCCATGCCGTCAGGACTTCGGCCAGTCGGTGGCGGAGAATGGCAGAGCGGGCCTCTGGCAATGGCCCAAGGTAGGACCTAGGCGGCGCGGAGTACGCTGCTTTTCGGGTCCCGCAGAATTGGGGAACCGTCGCCGGTCCCAATTCCTTGCGGGAAAATGGATTCTCCACCCTTGTGTCGACCGCGATTTCGGCGTCGGGGTGCAGAGAATCCAGCCCTATAAATGTCATTGTTTGTTAAGTGTCTGAAGTTAACCATTGCATGATGTGCAGCATTGCATGTTCTGCTTATTCCTGTGTAACTCTGCACGATAAATGTACATTACTTGTCATAAAACACGGTATTTTAAGTTTGTACTTCCCAGTATTTAAAACCATTTTGAGGTAGTATGAAAGGATGTGTTACGTGGATGGATGTTTGGTGTTTTTGAACTATGTGGATCAAATCATAAATCTGAAATTCGGGGGTGGCACGCTGCTACCTCACAGCACCAAGTACCTGGTTCCATTCCGGCCTTGGGTAACTGTCGGTGCGGAGTTTGTAAGTCGTCCCTGTCTCTGTGTGAGTTTCCTCCGGGTGTTCCAGTTTCCTCTAGAACAAAGAAAATGCAGGTTGGGTGGATTGGCCATGCTAAATTTCCCCTTATTGTCCAAAGATGTGCGGGTTAGGTGGGGTTACGGGAATAGGGCGGGGAGTGGGCCTAGGTAAGGTGCTCTTTTAGAGGCTCCGTGCCGACTTGATGAGCTGAATGGCCTCCTTCAGCACGGTAGGAGTTCTCCAGTTCTGTGAAATGGGGAAAATATTCCAGACCTGCTAAGGATCTGTGCATTCATTTGTGCTGTAATCATTGGAAATTGATTTTGTTAGTACCCCCTTGGAGACTGGTAACTTTTAGAAAGATAGGAACAGGGGTAGGTCATTCAAGCTGTCGAGTGATTCCACCATTCAATTAAATCATGACTGATAATCTACCTCAATGCCACTTTCCTGCATTATCTCCATAAAACCTTGATGTCATCAGTCTCCAGAAATATATCGATTTCTGTCTTGAGCAAGCTCAATGATTGAGTTTCCACAATCTTCTGGGAAAGAGAATTCCAAAGATTCACCACCCTCTGAATGAAGAAATTCCTCCTCATCTCAGTCTTAAATGGCTCACCTCTTATCCTGAGATCATATAACCTGGTTTTAGGCTCACCAACCAGGGAAACATCTATGTCCACTCTGACGTGCCCTGTATGAATTTTCATTCTTCAAAACCCCTGAGGAATGCAGACACAATCTCTCCTCTTAAGACAGCCCTGTCATCCCAGGGATTAATCTGGTGAATCTATGTTGCACTCCCTCTATGGAAAGTATATCCTGGGTTAGCTCAGTGTACTAGACAGCTGGTTTGTGATGCAGAACAAAGCCAGCAGCGCTGGTTCAATTCCCGTACCAGCTTTCCCGAACAGGCACCGGAATATGGCGACTAGGGGCTTTTCAAGGTAACTTCATACTTGCGACAATAAAAGATTATTCTTATTATGTCCTTCGTTAGATGAGGAAACCAAAACTGTGCACCATACTCCCAGCTGAGGCATCACCAAAGCTCTATAAAACTGCAGCAAAGCACCTTTATTCCTGTACTCAAATCTTCTTCCAATGAAGAACAATATACCATTTGCCTTCCTAATTACTTGCTGCACCTGCATGTTAACTTTGTGGTACTCTTCCAGGTCCCTTTGTACACCCAGACTTCCCAACCTCTCACAATTTAAGAAATATTCTGCCTCTGTTTTTTCTAACAAATTTATACATTTATTCCATCTACTATGTTCTAATCCATTCACTTAGCCTATTCAAGTCCTCTTGAAGCCTCCTTGCTTCCTCCTCCCAACGTCCGATCCCATCCAGTTTGGTATAATCAGCAAATGTAGAAATATTACAGTTGGTCCCCACATCCAAACCATTTGTATAGATTGTGAACAGTAGTACCCCAATAATATCCGCCTGCCATCCTGAGAATGATTGTTTATTATTCTTGCTCCCTGTTTCCAACTGTTAACCAATTCTCAATCCATACTACTACCCTCCTGGTTGGGACCTTACCAAAAGCCTTCTGAAAATCCAAATACACCACATGCGCTGGTTCTCCGATATCTGTGCTACAATTAACACTTACTGTAATAAACTAAAAGCCATGTTTTCTAAATGCTATTCAGCAGGCAACCTATGCTCTAAAGTACAGAAAAGATCCCCATTTAACTTGAAAACCTCTCTCCACATTATACGTTACTCTGTCCCAAAAGTGGACTCTTCATTCTCCAGGAACTGGTCCAAAGCTATTCTCAGCTCCCAATGGCTTGCTGCCTTTTTACTTTTCCAGTCTGATAACTTACAATCATAGAATCCCTACAGTGCCGAAGGAGGCCATTAGGCCTATCAAGTCTGCACCGGCCCTTGCTCCAATAGAGCACCCTGCCTAGGTTCAATTCTCCAACCATATCCCCGTAACTCCACCTACCTTTTGGGAATATTAGCATGGCCAATTCACCTAACCTGCACGCCTTTAGACTGTGGGAGGAAACTCGCGGGGGGGGGGGGGGGGGGGGGGGGCGGGATGTTCGAATTGAACCCGGGTCCCTGGCGCTGTGAGGCAGCAGTGCTAATCACTGTCTTGAACTGACTCCTGTAGTGAGGATTACCCTCTCTCTAGTCTAAGCTAGGCAAATCTCCCAGCCTCATTTACTTGGTCTGTTAGAAGCCCCCTGTTTTTTGATTTGATTTGATTTATTGTCACATGTATTGAAGTACAGTGAAAAGTATTTTTCTGCGGCCGAGGAATGTACACACTAGTATATAGTAGACACAAGAATAATCAACAAGGAACATTGACAAATGGTACATCGACAAAACTGTGATTGGTTACAGTGTGGATAAAGGGCAGCACGGTAGCATTGTGGTTAGCAAAATTGCTTCACAGCTCCAGGGTCCCATGTTCAATTCCCAGCTTGGGTCACTGTCTGTGCGGAGTCTGCACGTTCTCCCCGTGTCTGCGTGGGTTTCCTCCGGGTGCTCCGGTTTCCTCCCACAGTCCAAAGACGTGCAGGTTAGGTGGATTGGCCAAGCTAAATTGCCCTTAGTGTCCAAAATTGTCCTTAGTGTTGGGTGGGGTTACTGGGTTATGGGGATATGGTGGAAGTGTGGACCTTGGGTAGGGTGCTCTTTCCAAGAGCCGGGGCAGACTCGATGGGCCGAATGGCCTCCTTCTGCACTGTAAATTCTATAAGGGGCCAAACAAAGCAAATACATGAGCAAGAGCAGCATAGGGTGTGGTGAAAAGCTTTGTTCTTTTAGAAGATTTTAATCTAGTGAGGATTACCCTCTCCCTAGTAAGGTTATGCTGCAATTGTATAGGGTGTTGGTGAGGCCGCATCTGGAGTATTCTGTTCAGTTTTGGTCTCCTTACCTGAGAAAGGACATATTGGCACTGGAGGGAGTGCAGAGGAGATTCACTAGGTTGATCCCAGAGTTGAGGGGATTAGATTATGACGAGAGGTTGAGTAGACTGGGACTGTACTCATTGCAGTTTAGAAGGATGCGGGGGGATCTTATTGAGACATATATAATTATGAAGTGAATAGATAGGATAGATGCGGGCAGGTTGTTTCCACTGGTCGGGGAAAGCAGAACTAGGGGGCATAGCCTCAAAATAAGGGGAGGTAGATTTAGGACGGAGTGTAGGAGGAATTTCTTCACCCAAAGGGTTGTGAATCTCTGGAATTCCTTGCCCAGTGAAGCAGTTGAGGCTCCTTCTTTAAACGTTTTTAAGAAAAAGATAGATGCGTTTCTAAAGAATAAAGGGATTCGGGGATATGGTGTACGGGCCGGAGAGTGGAGCTGAGTCCACAAAGATCAGCCATGATCTCATTAAATGGCGGAGCAGGCTCGAGGGGCCAGATGACCTACTCCTGTTCCTAGTTCTTATGTTCTTAAGCCATGGGGTACGGGCCTCTGGCACGGAGTCTGTCCCTGTTGCTCAGAAGGGAAGGGGGGAGAGGAGCAGAGCATTAGTAATTGGGGACTCTATAGTCAGGGGCACAGATAGGAGATTTTGTGGGAGCGTGAGAGACTCGCGTTTGGTATGTTGCCTCCCAGGTGCAAGGGTACGTGATGTCTCGGATCGTGTTTTCCGGGTCCTTAGGGGGGAGGGGGAGCAGCCCCAAGTCGTGGTCCACATTGGCACTAACGACATAGGTAGGAAAGGGGACAAGGATGTGAGGCAGGCTTTCAGGGAGCTCGGATGGAAGCTCAGAACTAGAACAAACAGAGTTGTTATCTCTGGGTTGCTGCCCGTGCCACGTGATAGTAAGATGAGGAATAGGGAGAGAGAGCATGGAGGGGGCCAGTGTTCAGGTAGGTGGTTTGAAGTGTGTCTACTTCAATGCCAGGAGTATACGAAACAAGGTAGGGGAACTGGCAGCATGGGTTGGTACCTGGGACTTCGATGTTGTGGCCATTTCGGAGACATGGATAGAGCAGGGACAGGAATGGATGTTGCAGGTTCCGGGGTTTAGGTGTTTTAGTAAGCTCAGAGAAGGAGGCAAAAGAGGGGGAGGTGTGGCGCTGCTAGTCAAGAGCAGTATTACGGTGGCGGAGAGGATGCTAGATGGGGACTCTTCCGAGGTAGTATGGGCTGAAGTTAGAAACGGGAAAGGAGAGGTCACCCTGTTGGGAGTTTTTTATAGGCCTCCTAATAGTTCTAGGGATGTAGAGGAAAGGATGGCGAAGATGATTCTGGATAAGAGCGAAAGTAACAGGGTAGTTATTATGGGAGACTTTAACTTTCCGAATATTGACTGGAAAAGATATAGTTCGAGTACAATAGATGGGTCGTTTTTTTGTACAGTGTGTGCAGGAGGGTTTCCTGAAACAATATGTTGACAGGCCAACAAGAGGCGAGGCCACGTTTGGTTTTGGGTAATGAACCAGGCCAGGTGTTGGATTTGGAGGTAGGTGAGCACTTTGGGGACAGTGACCACAATTTGGTGACGTTTATGTTAATGATAGTAAGGGATAAGTATACACCGCAGGGCAAGAGTTATAGCTGGGGGAAGGGCAATTATGATGCCATTAGACGTGACTTGGGGGGGGGGATAAGGTGGAGAAGTAGGCTGCAAGTGTTGGGCACACTGGATAAGTGGGGCTTGTTCAAGGATCAGCTACTGTGTGTTCTTGATAAGTATGGACCAGTCAGGCAGGGAGGAAGGCGTCGAGCGAGGGAACCGTGGTTTACCAAGGAAGTGGAATCTCTTGTTAAGAGGAAGAAGGAGGCCTATGTGAAGATGAGGTGTGAAGTTTCAGTTGGGGCGATGGTAGCGAGGAAGGATCTAAAGAGAGAGCTAAGACGAGCAAGGAGGGGACATGAGAAGTATTTGGCAGGAAGGATCAAGGAAAACCCAAAAGCTTTCTATAGGTATGTCAGGAATAAGCGAATGACTAGAGAAAGAGTAGGACCAGTCAAGGACAGGGATGGGAAATTGTGTGTGGAGTCTGAAGAGATAGGCGAGATACTAAATGAATATTTTTCGTCAGTATTCACTCAGGAAAAAGATAATGTTGTGGAGGAGAATGCTGAGCCCCAGGCTAATAGAATAGATGGCATTGAGGTACGCAGGGAAGAGGTGTTGGCAATTCTGGACAGGCTTAAAATAGATAAGTCCCCAGGACCTGATGGGATTTATCCTAGGATTCTCTGGGAGGCCAGGGAAGAGATTGCTGGACCTTTTGCTTTGATTTTTATGTCATCATTGGCTACAGGAATAGTGCCAGAGGACTGGAGGACAGCAAATGTGGTCCCTTTGTTCAAAAAGGGGAGCAGAGACAACCCCGGTAACTATAGACCGGTGAGCCTCACGTCTGTAGTGGGTAAAGTCTTGGAGGGGATTATAAGAGACAAGATTTATAATCATCTAGATAGGAATAATATGATCAGGGATAGTCAGCATGGCTTTGTGAAGGGTAGGTCATGCCTCACAAACCTTATCGAGTTCTTTGAGAAGGTGACTGAACAGGTAGATGAGGGTAGAACAGTTGATGTGGTGTATATGGATTTCAGCAAAGCGTTTGATAAGGTTCCCCACGGTAGGCTATTGCAGAAAATACGGAGGTTGGGGATTGAGGGTGATTTAGAGATGTGAATCAGAAATTGGCTAGCTGAAAGAAGACAGAGGGTGGTGGTTGATGGGAAATGTTCAGAATGGAGTACAGTCACAAGTGGAGTACCACAAGGATCTGTTCTGGGGCCGTTGCTGTTTGTCATTTTTATCAATGACCTAGAGGAAGGCGCCGAAGGGTGGGTGAGTAAATTTGCAGACGATACTAAAGTCGGTGGTGTTGTCGATAGTGTGGAAGGATGTAGCAGGTTACAGAGGGATATAGATAAGCTGCAGAGCTGGGCTGAGAGGTGGCAAATGGAGTTTAATGTAGAGAAGTGTGAGGTGATTCACTTTGGAAGGAATAACAGGAATGCAGAATATTTGGCTATTGGTAAAGTTCTTGAAAGTGTGGCTGAGCAGAGGGATCTAGGTGTCCATGTACATAGATCCCTGAAAGTTGCCACCCAGGTTGATAGGGTTGTGAAGAAGGCCTATGGAGTGTTGGCCTTTATTGGTAGAGGGATTGAGTTCCGGACTCGGGAGGTCATGTTGCAGCTGTACAGAACTCTGGTACGGCCGCATTTGGAGTATTGCGTACAGTTCTGGTCACCGCATTATAGGAAGGACGTGGAGGCTTTGGAGCGGGTGCAGAGGAGATTTACCAGGATGTTGCCTGGTATGGAGGGAAAATCTTATGAGGAAAGGCTGATGGACTTGAGGTTGTTTTCGTTGGAGAGAAGAAGGTTAAGAGGAGACTTAATAGAGGCATACAAAATGATCAGGGGGTTGGATAGGGTGGACAGTGAGAGCCTTCTCCCGCGGATGGAAATGGCTGGCACGAGGGGACATAACTTTAAACTGAGGGGTAATAGATATAGGACAGAGGTCAGAGGTGGGTTCCTTATGCAAAGAGTAGTGAGGCCGTGGAATGCCCTACCTGCTCCAGTAGTGAACTCGCCAACATTGAGGGCATTTAAAAGTTTATTGGATAAACATATGGATGATAATGGCATAGTGTAGGTTAGATGGCTTTTGTTTCGGTGCAACATCGTGGGCCGAAGGGCCTGTACTGCGCTGTATTGTTCTATGTTCTATGTCTAGACGGGCAGCATGGTCGGCGCAGGCTTGGAGGGCCGAAGGGCCTGTTCCTGTACTGTACTTTTCTTTGTTCTTTGAATAGTGTTCTTACAGGGAACAGATCAGTCTGAGGGGGAGTCGTTGAGGAGTCTTGTAGCTGTGGGGAAGAAGCTGTTCCTATGTCTGCATGTGCAAGTCAAGGCAATGCCTGGGTGGGTGGGGTCTCTGATAATGCAGTCTGCCTTCCTGAGGCAGCGAGAGGTGTATACCGAATCAATGTGGGGTGAGTGGTGCACAATGGAGATTGGCTGCCTCCTTCTCCCTTCCCTCTCTCCCCCTCTCCCCCTCTCTCTCCCTTTCGCCCTCAGGTTCTTGCAGACTGATTATGTCTGAGGGGGTAAACAATCTTTTAGGAAAAACTTGCAATCCGATGCTGCAGTAGCTTCCTAGTAGCTTCTGATCCAAAGCCTATCTCCATGGCAATATGAATTTCATGGACCTTATATATCCAGGTCAACATGCTAATTATCTATCATTTAGACTCCATTCCATCTTCTAACTAAATAGAGAGTATAAAGAGTAACCAGTCGCAAAACTGCCATTCCTAACGCCTGCCACTTGGAAACAGTTGAGCTGCCGTCAACACAGCTGCTGTGGTCATTGTTTACAAGTGTGAATGTTTCACGCCTTCTACCCAGTAAAGACAAGTTTGCTGTCAGGTAAAATTCAGAACAGATCACATGACATCCTCCATTTTACCCTAAGTTAAAGATACAGTCCCAAAACATATCAATCTTACATACTTCTTAATGGTAACAAATTGTAATGGTCTAGTTCTTCCTATTAGAACCAGCAGCACCAGGGAGTCTTTGATTTGAAAAAATGTCCCATTGTTCGAATCCACTCTTGAATGTGCTGTCCCCAAATACCAATCATTGAAACGTGTGAAACCTTTGCCTATCAGTGTAGAATTAATACATGTCAACCTATAAAACTCAACTTAATGTACAGCTTTAAAAAAGTCCAGTTAAAAGCAAAGGATACTGAATAAGTCTAACCTTATATTGAATTTCATAGTTTTTATTAATATTCTGGGATTGCGTTCATTTCTGTCAAAACTAAAACCTAGATAGCCACACTAGGAGAGTGATGGGACCTGAATTTATGCCTTTAAGTTCCAGTTGCACCCAATTATCTAACAATTCTCTTATTGGAACAGAAAAGTACATCTTTTGCATGGGTAGATTTAGAAATGTTTGGATAGGGAAATTAGCTTTAATCATAGAATGACATAGCACAAAAGGAGCTCTGTCCACCATACCTGTGCTGGTTCCTTGAAAGAGCTGTCAAACTAGTCCCACTCCCCTGCATTTCCCAGAATCTTCCAGATTTCTCACTTCACGTATTCATGATTTTTTTTCCCTTGGAAGTTGCTGTTGAATCTGTTTCCAACTTTTTATCAAGTTGTGAATTCCAAATCCACTCGCTCTACTCTTCATCCTACCTCTTTAAATCTGTGTTCTCAGATTACCAACCCTTCTGCTATTGTAAACTGTTCCTCCTTTCCCCACAATCCTTGATGACTTTGAGCACCTCTATCAAACTCCCCTTTATTTCTGTGCTGTAAGGAGAACAAACCATGTAATTGCAATCTTTTATCCCTGGTACCATTCTGGAGAACACAGAGAAGATTTACTAGGTGCTCAGAATTGGGCATAATATTCCAGCTGGGGTGTAACCGGTGTTTTATAAAGATTTAGCATAACTTCCTTGCTTTGGTACTCCTGTGCCTCATTTTATAAATTCGTATGGCATACTTGGCATTAACAGCCTTTTCAGATTTTCCTCCATCTTTAAGTCTTGTGTACGTACACCACTCCATCTCTGTTCCAGCATCCCCTTTTAAATGTACCATTCAGTTTATTTTACAGTTCCTAATGATGCAAAATTTATTGGAGGGGATTGGCGGACCTTGAGGAGTCAGAACCAAAAGATGGCATTCCTATCTCCGTCCGACCTCCATACTGTATTTAAGTGTTGGCACATATAGAATCATAGAAGTTACAGTGCAGAAGGAGGCCATTAGGCCCATCAAGTCTACACCGGTTCTTGAAAGAGCACCGTACCTAAGCCCACACCTCCGCCCTATCCCCACAACCCAGTAACCCCATCTAACCTTTGGACAATAAAGGGCAATTTAGCATGGCCAATCCATTTAAACCTGCACATCTTTGGACTGTGGGCGGAAACCGGAACACCCAGAGGAAACCCACGCAGACACGGGGAGAACGTCGAACCTCCATATAGACAGTCACCCAGGCTGGAATTGAACCCCCCGAGGCAGCAATACTAACCACTGTGCCGCCGTGCCACCCTTCTTATACTCAGTCTTATAGTGGAGCTATCAAATGAGTGAAACAAACTACCTTCTGCAGTATTAATCAAGGAAATGTTCATTGTACAGTGTAAGAATATAACATTCAGTTACTGATTTTTAAACCTAACCAACGTTGCTCTGGTCATATGTCATTGTTGGCTTAATTCCTGGGGGAGACAGGTTTACTATCAGAAAGTTTTGCTTCAATCAAAATTTCCTCCAGTGATGCATCAGTCAAAACTCTTCCCATAGTTTGTAAGAACAGAACATAAGCAGTGGTAGGCTATATGGCCCCTCAAACCTTCTCTGCCATTCAGTGCAATTAATGCTGATTTTCTACTTGGACACCACTTTGCCATCCTTTCACCATGTCCCGAGTGTCCATAAACTTGTCATAGAGCCCGTTGTAAAAAGCCACCTCCTGTCTGACAGTAACGCATAGCTGGACTTGGAGTAAACCTATTACAGAGTACAAAAGCTATGGAGAGATTTGCATTATAAATTGAATTTAATTGATGCTTTTAGAAAATAAATTATGGGCAAAGTAATATTACCGTGGCAGCTTAATTATTAGCAATGTTTAATTCTGGACCTGGAGTCAGGTTTTTGTGGAGGAGGCAGAAAGGCCAAATCTGGGAAACTCCCTAACCCGACAGATCCCTCCTTTTAAAAAGGCTCCTGTCCACCATATTTTCATGTTGGGGAGGCTGGGCAAGATGGAGGTGGGCCTGCTGCCTCCTGAGGCAGGCCCATGGCAGCATCAGAGGAGGGAAAATGGTGGCAGGCCTGAGTGCCCACTTCCATTTACTGGGACATAGGTATAATTTTAATGATAAATGTCAGACCCTCACCCTTCCAAGCACCCCACATGCCCCTCATATTACCTCATGCCTCCCTATGTGTCCCCCATAGCCACTCAACTAGTATCCACCGTGGACATGCCTCAAGGTATCTTTGAAACTGATATTAAAAAATAGTTTCTAACAGTATAACAAAGCTGTCATATTCAAACTGCTACCGAGCAGCCTCTCATCCATAAAAACATTTCAAAAAAGGTCAAAGCTGTTACAAAAGAAACAAACTCTTATCCGCTTAACAACATCAAATATAGATGATCTATCAATAACACCGTAAAACTATCGATCAATGTCAACCAAAATGTGAACACAGCCCCTCGGCTGAGATAAATGTTCTGGACCTTTTGAAACTCCGCCAAGCATTTATAATAGTCTAAGACGAGTGTTTATTAAGAGGGCATGATGACAGAATTGGCTAAAAGTGAACTGAAACATTAGGTTATGGGATAGATCAGTAGTGATGCAGAGGCAGACATTTAAGGAATAATTTCATGCACTCAGCAAAGATACATTCGAGTGAGAAGGGAGAAGGAAAGACTCTAGGGGGAAGGACACACCATCCGGTTAACTAAGGAAGTTAAAGATGGTATAAAATTGAAAGAATAAGTGTACAATTCCACAAAGATTAGTGGCAGGTAAGAAGATTAGACAAAATATAAAAAACATCAAAGAATGATTTTAAAAAAGAGGGAAAAATCAGAGTACAAGAGAAAGGTGGATAGTAAGAGTTTTTGTAGGTATTCAAAAAGAAAAGAGTAACTAAAATGAGCATTGGTCCCTAAAGAGTGAGTCTGGAGAATTAATGATGGAAAATAAGGAAATGGCAGGTGAATTGAACTGACATTTTGCATTTGTAGAAGACACCAATAACATCCCAGGAATAATTGTAAACAAAGTTTAGAGGGACGAACTAAAAACAAATTACAATCACCGAGAAAGGATATTGAGAAAATTATGAGAACTAAAGTACATGGGTCCTGATGGACTTTATCCCAGCATTTTATAAGAAGTTGCTGCAGAAATAGTAGTTTTAATTTTTCAAAATTCTCTAGTTTCTGGAAAAGTCCCATCAGGCTGGAAAATAGGGAATGCTCAAGAAAAGAGGGAGCCTGAAAGCAGAAGACTATAGGCTAGTTAGCCTATGTCTGTCATCGGGAAATTACTAGAATCTATTATTAAGGAGTTTAACCCAAAGCACTTGAAAATCTAAATACAATCCGAGTCGACATGCTTTTGTGAAAGAAAAATTGTTTGTCCAATGTATTAGAGTTCTTCAAGGAAGTAACAAGCAAGTTGAATAAAGGGGAATCTGAGGTGTGTATATAGATTTCCAGAAGGCATCCAGGACAAAGCAGCCTGCTTGATTGGGCACAAATCTTCAGTCCCTCCACCAGAATTCACTCCCTCTGCCACCCCATGCACAGTGGCAACCGCATGTACCATCAATAGGAAGTGCTGCAGAAACTTGCCAACTTAGACAGAACCTTCCAAACCAATGGCCACATGGGAATAGCACAAACTGGCAGTTTCCTTCCAAGCCACTCACCAACCTTGACTGCCTTAACTGTTGCTGGGTCAGAGTCCTGGAACTCCCTCCCTAACAGCACTTTTAGTGTACTTGCACCACATAGACTGCAGCGGTTCATCAACACCTTTTCAAAGGCAAATCGAATGGGCAATAAATCTTAGAATTTACAGCGCAGAAGTAGGCTATTCGGCCCACCGAGTCTGCACCGGCCCTTACAAAGAGCACCCTACTCAAGCTCACGTATCTATCCTATCCCAGTAACCCCCACTTCACCTTTTTGGACACTAAAGGTCAATTTAGCATGGCCAATCCACCTAACCCGCACATCTTTGGACTGTGGGAGGAAACCGGAGCACCCGGAGGAAACCCACACAGACACTGGGAGAACGTGCAGACTCCGCACAGAGAGTGACCCAGCTGGGAATCGATCCTGGGACCCTGGAACTGTGAAACAACTGGGCTAACCGTGTTGCCCACACTCTGGCCTATCCAGTGACATCCACTTCCCATGAATTGATTTTTTTTTTTAATTGACACGGTGTCACATTAAAGTTTACTGCACAAAATAAGGGCTCATGGTGTAGGGGGCGATATGTTAGCATTGACAGAGGATTGGTTATCTAACAAGAAAACAGAGTAGGGTAAATGGGTCATTTTGTGTTGGCAAGATGTCATGAGTGGAGTATCTTTACCACTCCAAGTCTGACCATAACAGGTTTTTTTGTGAATTTAGAAGGATGAGGATAATCAATGACTGATTTCAACCATTCAAAGAAACAAGTCTGGCTGGCTTTCTTCAGGTTCAAATAGTTTTTAATTGGTTTTTTAAAAAAAAGTCCCAGCTAGAGATATTTAAAAATATTTTAAGCACTTTAGTTTTTGCGAAACGGTAGCGCGTCTGACTCCAGATCAGAAGGTTGCGTGTTCAAATCTGGTTAGGCTCACGGAGTTTTTCTGCAGCTGCTTCCAGGAATTTCTCTCTGTGTGGGAACGTTCTCGGAATGACTCCATTCAAAAGCAAATCTTCTTTTAGGGGCGGCAGGATGGCGCAGTGGTTAGCACTGCTGGCTCACGGCGCCGAGGTCCCGGGTTCGACCCCTGCTCTGGGTCACTCTCCATGTGGAGTTTGCACATTCTCCCTGTGTTTGCGTGGGTTTCGCCCCCACAACCCAAAGATGTGCATGGGATTGGCCAAGCTAAATTGCCCCTTAATTGGCAAAAATGAATTAGGTACTATAAATGTATTTAAAATATAAAAGGTAAACCTGCGCTTAAACTTTCACAATCCTCGTTCACACATACAAGCATGCAAAATTAACAAGTTCTTCTGAAAGTAGTTATCAATTGGCTGAAGAGCTGTCACCTGTGATGCTGGGAACCCAGAATCATCACTCTGCACTTCTGGCTGAAGATTGTTGCGAATATTTCTGCCTTACCTTTTGCACTGATGTGCTGGGCTCCCCCATCATTGAGGATGTGGTTATTTGAGGAGCCTCCTCCTCCAGTGAGTTGTTTAATTGTCCATCGCTGTTCACAACTGGATGTGGCAGGACTGGAGAGCTTAGATCTGACCCTTGCTTGTGGGATTGCTTAGCTCTGGCCATCACTTGCTGCTTTCACTATTTGGCACAAGTCCTTGTGTTGTAGCTCAGCAGGTTGACACTTCATTTTTCAGTATGCGTGGTGCTGCTTCTGATATGGCCTCCTACACACTTCAATGAACCAGGGTTGATTTGCTAGCTTGGTGGTAATGGGAATATTCCCCACTGGTGTACAATTCTGAATGGGGAGAGGGCTCGTGGGGGGTGGATGGGCGAGGAAGAGAGATTTCTTATCTCTAAGCTTATTTGAGGGTGCACATTTTTAAATTTGTATAGTGCAGCCATTTGCTCATTATCCATAATAGTTTGGTTTCTCTCTCTTACCCAGTCTTTTTCACCACTGATTTTTTTTGTTGCTGAAGCCGCTTCTTGTGCGTAACTTACTTCCTCAAAGCTGTAATCATCCTGGTCACTTTTCTCTGAACTCCTTTCTAACATATCCATATATTTTGCTTGCCGTTAGGCAAATAAAGCTGTCTGCCTTACTACAGAATTGATTTCATTATTTGAATCAGTACAACGTTGGTATATAATTCTTTCTGACTAGCACTCCCAATAAACTCTGTATTCAGTTTGCCTTATTAAGTTTTGAAAGAAAGCTGCACCCGATGACATTATTTAGCTGCCGCGTTAGTGTGAAAGTAACAATTGATGATTGCAAAGTGTATGTAATTATTTCCACATTAGAGTGATCTCTGCTGCAGTAGAGATGGAGTGGGAAATGCTTTACTATATTAGAGAGGATCTATGATGTTAATTTCAAGTGCAAGTCTGTGTTACGACTACTTCTATTTTTGTTCAATTCAAACACAGTCAGGGATCACCAGAGTGGTTTGCTTAAATTTACAGTCTTAACGTTTAGAAAACAAATAAATGAAGACACAATAACATTACAGGTAAAGACCCTTGAAGCTTCTGCCATTGTGTCTTTACTTGAAAGACTCTTTCCTCCATTCTGATGTGAACTTTGTTTTAATTTCAATGGCAGCACGGAGGTGCAGTGGTAGCACTGCTGCCTCACCGCGCCGAGGTCCCAGGTTCGATTCCGGCTCTGGGTCACTGTCCGTGTGGAGTTTGCACATTCTCCCCGTGTTGGGTGGGTCTCACCCCAACAATCTAAAGATGTGCAGGCTAGGTGGATTGGCCACGCTAAATTGCCCCTTAATTGGAAAAAATGAATTGGGTACTCTAAATTTAGAGAGAAACAAATAACTCGTGAGGCCATATTAACTACTGTTTATAGACTGTAACATGCCAAGTCTTACTTGTACTGAATAAAGAAATAATCACAGAAATAATCACAATATGGGTGATGTCGAATCATTCAGTGTTTAAGAGTGGGGGCTAACTGGCCAAAAAGAAAGGGCATGTTGAGGGTTTCAGCAGAGGCCATTAGTAGAACCACTGCATTTCTGATGTATATTAACGATCTAGACTTTGGTATACAGGGCTTAATTTCCAGGTTTTGTATCATCTGTATACCATGAAATGGTGCAAACAATGAGGATGATAATGGATGCTAGGAGAACAGAGGGACTGATGAAATGGGCAGACACACGACAGACTAAATTTAGAGCAGAAAAATATGAAGCAATACATTTTTGTAGGAAGAACGAGGTGAGACAATGGGCACAATCTATTGGCCTCGCCGCGCACCTGCCTTGGGACACGATGAGGCCGGCAAATCTCACACGAGGCCTCTCGCAAGATGACCAGCCTCAGCACGCCTCACGAGATCTAACGATTGTAATGATTGAGGTCGGGACCCAGTTTTACATATTCAAGTGAGCAGTTTGTCTCAAAGGCAATTGAGGGCCCATTAGGTTGTCGGGCTCTTGGCAGGGTGGTACCATGGCACCCCAGATGCCACCCGGGCACCGTCAGCCTGGCACTCTGGCAGTGCCACCCGGGTGCCACCCTGGCAGTGTAACTGGTTCCCAGGTGGCATCATGTCCATGTGGAGGATGGGGGCCAGGGGTGCCCTGCCTTATGAGGTGGGGTGTGGGGTCTTGTCAACCCCTTTATTGGTGAGTTGGGGTGTGAAGGCCATGGTGGGGGGATCTAGAGATTGAGACGCCATTTTTAAATGATCATCTTCTGTGCTGATGAGCAGAGCTCATTAGTGCAGGAAACAGGACAAAGTGTGGACTCGGTGGGGTGTTCCTCGCTGAGGCCCAGAAATGAAGCAAGAGTCCCGTTTAATAGCAGGGTCGTTCTTCGCACTGCCAGCGCCAGGAAACACCCGGCTAAACATTCTCCACACGGGCATAATTTGCAGTAAATTATGGTGTGACGTAGCAATGGCATAACTCACTCACGCCATAGTTTTCTAAGATTTTGGTATCATATGGGTGTTAGTCTTCAGAAAATTCAGGCCTATATTAAATTTAGAGCACCTTTTTTTTCCAATTAAGGGGCAATTTTAGAGTGGTCAATTCACCTACCCTTCACATCGTTTTGGACTGTGGGGGTGAGACCCACGCAGACATGGGGAGAATGTGCAAACACCACATGGACAGTGACCCGGGGCCAGGATCGAACCCGGGTCCAAGGCGCCATGAGACAGCAGTGCTAACCACCGCATCACCGTGCCGTCCCATGTGTGTATAATTGTGTAGGTTGTGTATAATTGTGCAAGGCATTACTTGACTGGTCATTTTAAATATAACATTGGGTATTCATCAGTCAACAGACAATTTGAATGTCTATTCTTGGGGAACAAATGCCAAAAAAATACCCCAGATATCATGATAAAGATGACTCATTTCATTAAATCCTGTCTTGTGAAACATTTACAACTTGCAAGAATGGGGTTTGATTCCGAGACACCGTATCAAATGTGAAGAAGCAAAACAAAAAGCTGCAATTTAGCGGGCATGCTCGGCGTGGGAGCAAATCCCATAACGGCCGCGAAGGTCAAAACAGGATCTGCGCAGCCGAGATCTTTGGTTTGAGGTCTTCCCCACCAAATTTCCATAAATTAACATGTATTTACCGGCCTTGACACTGTAATGTCCGCCCACACCTTATCCTCCCATTCAGTCGATGTGACATCACACTGGTACGGCCACTACTTATTTTCAACACGAAAACCAGTCGCATTGTCCACGTCGGGGGCTTGGAGGTAAGTATAGCCTCTGGGTTATGTGAGATATGCCCATGGCAACCCTGGCAGTGCCAGGGGTGGACCCGCTGGGGTTCCCCTTGTGTGGTGGTGGGAAGGGGTGTTATAATACCCATTATAGTCTGCCCTGGGCAGAAGCTGCTATCTCCACGTGTCTAACCTTGCCAGTCTGTGCTGTGGGCTTCTCTATGATGTGTGAGTTCGCTGCCAGCTCATTCATTCCTTGGCTTCATCTGTTGGATGGATCCAAGCACCTGATTGAATGCTTCTACACTCCTTTGGCTCCTGGTTGAATGATATCTTGATTCTAAAAGTTTCAGCCTTGCTTTCAAATCCATCCATTGTCTAGCCTAGTACTAATTTAATAATCGAGCCATGCAGGTGTCGGACAATGACCATCCCTAACAAGATAGAATCTAACCATCTTCCCATGACATTCAGTGGCAATGCCCAGGTCAGGTGATTGTTTTTTCCTGGACCATTATTAGCTTGTTACCATACAATGGCATTGCCTTGCCCAACTTATGTATGGTATCTTTTGTAATTAACTAGCTTGCCTGAAGAAAAACATCAATCCTCAATGTCCTTTTTTTTCAACCTATGGAATTCCACTAATTTCAGTAGTGTTGGGTCTCCGCCTCATCCTCCAAGAATTCTGCTGATGTCTACCCTTTAAATTTGGTCGCGGAAGGCTGCCAATTTCGACCACCCTACTTTACAGCCATGTCAATGCAGAGCATTTCACAATGGGATTAAAAGTAAATTATATTCGAGGGTCTTCATTTTTCATACAACAGTGGTTTGCACTGCTGACTCGCAGCGGCAGGGACCTGTGTAAGATTCTGACCTCAGGCAACTGTCTGTGTGGGGTTTGTACGTTTTCCCTGTGTCTGCGTGGGTTTTGTCTGGCTGCTCCAGTTTCCTCCCATAGACCCAAAGATGTGTGGGTTAGGTGGATTGGCCATTCTAAATTGCCACTTAGTGTCTAAAGGTTAGGTCGTCTGACGGGGATAGGGCGGGGGATTGGGCCCAAGTAGGGTGCTCTTGCGGAGGGTCGGTGCAAACTTGATAGGTCAAATGGAATGGCCCCCTTCAGCACAGTAGGGATTCTATTCTATTCTAAATTAGCGATCGCTAATCATGGCATTTAATTTAGTCCTCCTTAATTAGCAGGAGAATCTGAAGTGGAGACTTTCAATATTTTCACATTCCTGTCAGTAAAAGAACCATTCACCCCACTACTCTGTGTTTTCTGCCCCTTCACCGTTTTGTATTCATGCTGCAACTTGCTTCTTTAATCTCAGAGGCTTTAATTTTGTGAACCAGCTTAGAGACATATTGACAGAAAGTATTGACAATGTGGGATGCCAATGTGGAATGTATGGCAGCACTGTGGGAGGTGGGAGGAAGGAGATAAACGCTTGGGGGGTGGGGTGGGGGGGAGGGGGTAGATACTCTGCGAGAACCATGCTGGTGAGGTGGTCTGAACCCTTGCTGCCAATTGCCAATTTTTCTACCAGGTGTTATGGGCCAGGGTTTAGAAAACTCCAAAGTATACCATGGAGTTCACCTGACCAACAACTATTTATTGATTTTGGTTACAATGAGCACAAGGGCCTGCCTTTCAGGTGTTATTCAACAGAGGCCTTCAGCACTTTTAATCAAAAACAAGCTTTATTCTATGAATGTAGTTAATATTTTTATAAACACACACAGTAAGCATTTTTATCAACTACCAACATAAATACCCCACACAGCTACAGTAATCTATGTATCACCCTTAATAAACCCTCCCTTTAACTGTTCCAATTTAATAACACGATCCCATAAACCGGAAACTCCCTTTTCAAAGGCGTGGCCCAACACACAGCACTCTTACTATCTTTAAGACTGTGGTATGGATGCTCTTGTTTCATTTCCAAAACAGCAGGTTTGAATTCCTTTCAGAAAACAGTTATCTCTTAAGTTCTCAAGTAATCTGGAAACAGCTTTTTTTCCCAAAAAATTTAGAGTACCCAATTATTTTTTTTCCAATTAAGGGGCAATTTAGCGTGGCCAATCCACCTAACCTGCACACCTTTGGGTTGTGGGGGTGAAACCCACGCAGACATGGGGAGAATGTGTAAACTCTACACGGACAGTGACCCAGAGCCGGGATTCGAACCCGGGTCCTCAGCGCCGCAGTCCCAATGCTAACCACCGCGCCACATGCCACCCCCTGGAAACAGCTTTGAAAAAGATACAGAGACACTTTTTTTCAACCTGTGCAATACAAAACCAGGTCAAACTTAAAACGACAGTAAAACTCCGAGCCACAGAACAAGCCCCAAACCAAAGTGAAAGTAAAAACTCACTGCCAGAGCCACAGCCCAGCTCCACCCACACAATGACATCACTGAAGCCATGTGATATTTTAAAGGGACACTCCCATGACACAGGCTTCATGGTAAGTTGTTTCACTTTGTTCCAAACAGTGGAATCTGAAGATGCTGCCCATGCTTCAAGGCGGGATGAATTCAAATCTAATCTCTGGAAATAAGGTTTCAGTACAACGGACTCCATAGGGAGACAATAGAAGCAGTTAGTATTGATTCGTTCAAATGCAAATTAGATACAATTCTTTCAGAAAATAGCATTTTTGTGATATCAGCATCATAAGAGTCCGACAATGCAGAAAGAGACCATTTGGCCCATCTAGTCTGCATGACACTCCGAAAGAGCACCAAGCCTAGGCCCACGACTCCACCGTAACCCCACCAACCTTTGGGAAATTAAGGAAACATTTAGCATGGCCAGTCCACCTAACCTGCACATCTATGGACATTGGGAGGAAACCGGAGCACCCGGAGGAAAAACTCAGACACAAGGGGAATGTGCAAACTCCACACAGATTCACCCAAGGTCAGAATCAAACCCGAGTCATTGGCATTCTGAGGCAGCAGTGCTAACCACTGTGCTAACCCAGTTTGTCTCCAGATCATCCGGTAGTCTGTGCAGAAGAAATGTGGAGGCGTGGCACACATGCCACACTTGCAAGTGAAGCCTTAAAACCAGCAATCCCGAAAAAGGCACCCTGATCTCCAAAAGAAAACAAATGATATGTGATAAGTATTTGGGAGGAAAGGCTGACCCTGGACCTCTGATTCCCAAAGCTCTCCACCACTCGTGTTTTCCATAAGTTATTTCTGGGTTTGCTGTCGACCAATTGATGGTGATTGACTCCACTGAAGAACGTCAATATTCTTCTATCATGTGACTACCAGGATGGTAGAAGGGGAACTAGATGGATTTAATCTTTTTAGGTCGAGTAATTCCTTTGTTTCTTTAGGCAGTTGGAGCCCGTTCCGTTTTGTCAGTTTTTCATGTTCATCTTACTGTGTGTCTATCCCCATCCTTTTTAACCATTCACAGATTATGCCTTGTATATACCTTATATTTAAAAAATAATCCCTCCTATTGCCAGACGTACTATTATCACTTCAGCCATTTAGCCATCTCCTATTTTTGACTTCAGTTTGCAAGCCATTCTATTTCTATCTGTGCTATATTTCCACCGTTCCTACTTACCTACTTACCTTCGCTCTATTTTATTACTGAGTTTACAGGGTTAAAGGTGCTCGTGCATATTCAAATACGCTCAAGTAGTTTTATTGCTGTAATATTAGGCCCTGGTTCATGTCAGTGTAGTGGGTTTGAAAATAACCTGCTTAGCCACCTTCTATCCTCAAATAGCAAGTACTGGGGTCATAAAGAAAAAGTTGCGTGTGTTTTTGGACTGAGGATCTGCATGAAAGAAGGGAAAAAACTGAGGTGATCCAAAATCAGACTATATCTCACATAACAAATTTAAAATCCTGACAAAGAATCAAAGGACTTGAAACGTTAACTCTGCTTTCTCTCCTAATAAATGCAGCCACACCTGCTGAGTTTTTCCAGAATCCTATGTTCTTGTTTCAGATTCCTGTATGTTGCTTAAATTTTAAATCCTATTGTTTTTGCAGTATTATTCAGTGCCTTCATTTTTTTTCTATTGCCGCCTAACGTGTTTGCTGTACAGTGTTTGCAGTCCTGCCTGAATTTATACCTCTGACTTTTATTTCCAGTGGACAATTTGCAATAGTAAAAAAATGCACAGAGAAAAGCTCTGGAATGGGGTATGCAGCAAAATTTATCAAGAAGCGTCGCTCAAAGTCAAGCCGCCGTGGAGTGAGTCGTGAGGACATCGAAAGAGAAGTCAATATCTTAAAGGAGATTCAGCACCCAAATATCATAACTCTGCGTGATGTCTATGAAAACAAAACTGATGTGATCCTTATTCTTGAACTGTAAGTAAATATTTGCCTATTTACGTTGCTTTACCCTCCATGTGGAAGTGTGCTGAAAAGTAATTTCTCATTTGAGTGGACAAATGTATTTTCCATGCATTGCTGAGAACATTGTGGATGGTAATTCAGCTGAGCTAATTGATGTAAAATGCGCAGGTGGTGGCACAGCTTGGGTGCGTAATGAAGGAACCTGTTACTTTGCCTCATGAGAACAGTGACAGTAAAGTTGAAGCATTGGTCACATGTTTTGTGATGCACGGTACTATGATGTACACTAACTAAATCAATTGTGATGTTTCAAATAATAGTACAGTAGTATCTCATTTGACTTAAGATCACTTTGCCAGACATCCATAATAAATATTCTGAGCACAATGTTCCCAGTGCATCTACGCTTTGAGTGGAAGATATGCATAACCTTCTTCAGAAACCATTGTAAATAAAATTATCTTGAAACCACAAAAAGAATCAACAATATTCAATAGTACATGTATGCATTGTGAGTAAGTGAGCAGCTGCCTGCATCAGTTTCCTTTCTTCAGCTTTTAAAGGAAATGAATCATAAACAATTGAAATAAAATCTATTTCCTGATGGAGAACTTAATTTTTTATTTAATCACAATGAAGGCAGAATTTTATTTGACATTGTGTTGCTCTGTCATTCCCCTGTTTTTAATTCAGTTTTGCAAATTGCTTATTTCCCCGCCAACCAATATATAGTTTGCAGAGTACTGTAATCCGTTGGAATTAATCAGAAGTAAATTAACTCACCAAAGCACAGTACAAATTCGGAAGCCATTTTGTTTTCTGTTTCTAGCTGTTGATATGCTGGCCCCTTTGTCCTGGAGAATTGTACAAAGGACCAAGACATCTAACTGTCCAACCACATTGATCAATATTTTAGTGGGACAGTTCAGTCATCCAAGCATTCATAGCAACTTAATTACACCTGCCATTGAAGAGAACCACATATTTTTGCATAAATAATAATAAACAGACACAAATATAAACAGTAAATCTAGATGAAGTGCATTATTTTATCCAAAGGACCTGGTTCAAAATACTGCAAATTAATTACAGCAGGGGGGCGGCACAGTGGCTCAGTGGTTAGCACTGCAGCTTCACAGCGCTGAGGTCCTGGGTTCGATCCCAGATCCGGGTCACTGTCCGTGTGGAGTTTGCACATTCTCCCTGTGTTTGTATGGGTCTCACCGTTGATTCGCTTTGAATAAGGGGCCCAAACGGGGAACACGGGGCCGAGGCCGCACATAACCTCGTTTTTTTTATAATGGGGCCAGGACTCCCCATTGTAGCGAGAAATCAGGAAGCCATTTAAAAATGGAGTCCCGATCTCCGAGGCCCACAAAACAAAAAAATTCCCGACCGACCTCCAGCCTGAACGCAACATGGGACGGTCCTCCGTCCCCCCCCCGTCCCCCCCCCCCCCCCACTGCACCTCCCAACACCCACGGTGGGCAACTCCAGCCCAATCGCGCGTGCACTAAAAATGCCACCTTGGCAGTGCCAACCTGGCACCCTTGCAGTGCCTCAGCCAACTGACTTCCACCTGGGCACCTTGGCAGTGCTAGGCTGGCACTGCCAGGGTGCCAGGCTGGTGTTGCCAGGGTACCCAGGTGGCACCAGCAGTGTCAGGGCACCACCCTTCCCAAAGGCAATGTAGCTGGGGGCCTCCGATCCCCTTGGAGACCACCACGAGTGCCGTTCCATCTGCTCCCCGTTTGTGGGGACCGGTACCAAACGGCACTCACCCGAGATCCTCGAGGCAAAGGGATTGAATTCCAAAGCCTCAGGCACCTTGGGAACCTGCACATTAGAGCAAGGTTTACTGCCTCACTCTAATATGCAGATTTGCCAAAAACTGATCCCGTCCATAGTGGACAGGATTCTCCTTGCAACGTCTTGTGAGTTTGCGAGCCAGGTGTATCCTGGGAGCGGGATCTCCCGGCTTTCACTGGCCACGCTGCGCTGCGGTGAGATGCTTTTCTGGCGCAGCGTAGCTGGAAGATTGCGCCCTGCATATCATATAACAATAAAATCTATTCTGCCATGATGTCCAGTTACACTCTAATATCTAATAATAACTGCTTTACCATGGCCAAGTAATCTGAGCATAATCCATGATTGCTTCCAATATATTTTCATTTTAAACTTTTGTCACTTGTGATCTTTGTCTACTGCTACATGTACGGCACTACCTTACATTTATTCACTTTAAAACACATTTGTCTATCTCAGCACATTTTAAATATTCAGTGTGTATCTCTGTGAAGATTTTGTTATTAAACTTATATTAAGCTACTACAGACACCTTGGGCAAAATACTCCGGTATCGGCACGATGTCCGCCGACTGGCGCCCAAAATGGCGCAAATCAGTCGGGCATCGCGCCGCCCCAAAGGTGCGGAATGCTCTGCATCTTGGGGGGTCGAGCCCCAACCTTAAGGGGCTAGGCCCGCGCCAGACGAATTTCTGCCCCGCCAGCTGGCGGAAAAGGCCTTTGGTGCCCCGCCAGCTGGCGCGGAAATGACATCTGCGGGCGGCGCATGTGCGAGAGCGTTAGCGGCCGCTGATGGCATTCCCGCGCATGCGCAGTGGATGGTGTCTCTTCCGCCTCCGCCATCGTGGAGACCGCCACGGCGGAAGGAAAAGAGTGCCCCCACGGCACAGGCCCGCCCGCGGATTGGTGGGCCCCGATCGCGGGCCAGGCCACCGTGGGGGCACCCCCCCCCCCCCGGGGCCAGATCGCCCCGCGTCCCCCCCAGGACCCCGGAGCCCGCCCACGCCGCCTTGTCCCACTGGTAAGGTAGATGGTTTAATCTACGCCGGCGGGACAGGCATTTTAGCGGCAGGACTTCGGCCCATCTGGGCCGGAGAATCGCCGGGGTGGGGGCCAACTGCCCGCCCAGCCAAATATCCGGTGCAGGAGAATTCGGCAACCGGCGGGGGCGGGATTCATGCCAGCCCCCGGCGATTCTCCGACCCGGCGGGGGGTCGGAGAATCTCGCCCCTTATCTCATATAATTTACAGACACTGTAAACGAGAGGCTGGAACAAATTCCCGTGAAATTCCACTGCTTATTTTATCCCAGACAGAACATTTTCCATCTAGCACTATTTGGAAGTAATTTTAGTTTTTTGGCGGGATTCTCTGGTCCGTGGCCGGATCTGTTGCGGGCGAGATAGGAAAATTTGGTGTTCTAGCCAAAACTCGATTCACTTTCAGCATCAACGGAAATTCCCAGCACTGAACAAGGATGGAAAGTCTTGGCCTGTGTCTTGGACTCCCCTCCCAGTTTGGTTATGCTACTGATTGGAATCTCTGAGCAATTTCACAGCAAAGCTGTTTTTATAACTTAGCTAAGAATTTCTTCAGGTTTTAAACACTGCCCAGGCATACTTTTGCATTCTTCAGTTTCCTCAGAAGATGAAGCAAGTATGTTGGGTATTATAAATAAATCTAATTGCCATGAGTTGACTGCAGGCTATTAAGGACGTTTTTGAAGTTGAGATTTTAAAATTGGATTTGTGCAATTTAAATGCTTTAACAAGACAAACAAAAACCACTTACCAAAACGCTGAAAGATCAAATGACGCGAGGTAAATTTCACCATAGGCTGTCAGCCTGTGTTATCAAATCTTTCAGCGCCATGCATGACAAATAACAGTTAGTGTTAATTCCATGTTTTTAGATAGGGCATTTAATTTGAGTGACCTTAAAATTGAGTTATCTGTGAGCAAATTGTTTTAAGTATGTTGGAAGCAATCCTGTTGAAGTTATTTTTCTTCAATAAACTGCAGCGTGTCTGGCGGAGAGCTGTTCGATTTTCTGGCTGAGAAAGAGTCCTTGACAGAAGAGGAAGCCACAGAATTTCTCAAGCAGATTCTCAATGGTGTTCACTACCTCCATTCCAAGTGCATTGCCCATTTTGACCTTAAGGTAAAACTAACGTGTGAAGTTGGTGAACTTCTGTTATAGCTCCTTAGTAGATGACAAGTAAGAAGTATTAATTTTGTACAATGTGTACAGTATAGAAATTGCTTGTAGTCATGTTCCAATCTCAAAACAGTCATTTAACTGCTCTTGATGTTGAGAGACAGTAGTCAGGATACGTAAAGTTATTACAGTAGAGACTCAATTGTTAAAAATCTGCAGTAAAAATTTCTGTTGCCAGAGGCTGCAAAATTATACTTTTTTAAAGTGGTTTTTTTCTGGTTTTCTCATTTTACACCTATAAAAGTGAGTGGCTCAGGGTCCTGACTTAATTAAAATTTTAGTTTGCAACTCTCGGTGCAGGGAGCTACCATTTACTGTCGTTTGATGTTTTTGTACTAGCAAATGGTGCATGGTGAGAAAGGCACATTTATCTGGCAGCCAGGTATACTGGATCATTATGAAGGCCTGTGAAATTACAAGGATGAATGGGGGATTGTGGGTAAATACAATTTCTGGTCTTAAATTCATTTTTGTTTCTTTATCACAAAATTAATAGAATTAAAAACATTTAAGTTCTTTGCGATGGGCTCGGTTCTTTTAATGTGCTTAAATTATAGTTAAATGCTTCAAAGAGCGAAAAGCACAAGTGAATTGCAAATGGAACAAATTAGCTCAGGGTATCAAACTTATTTTTTAGTGTTACTCATGTGAAGAATTTTCTGGATTTCCATGTGAGAGAGAAACTCCACAGAAAAATGTTTCAGCAGCTGAAGAAGGTGGATGAATATCAGTGGGGGGGTTTCGATTGATAATTTTCAGCCACAAAATTCCGGGATGGGTGCCTTTTACACAAACCTCTTTCCCTAGTCATCCTTTCCTCCAGGCTCTGCCCACTAATAGTTTCAATAGCAATGTAATTAAAATGAAGGAATATAATGCCTGAAAGAATGCTTACACAACTCACAACAGATCTAGGTTTGCACCCATAGAATCCCTACAGTGCAGAAGAACGCCATTCAACTATCGAGTCTGCACCAACCCTCTGAAAGAGCGCACCACGCAAGCTCACTTATCCCACCCTATCCCTGTAACCCCACCTAACCTGTAGGTCTTTGGACTGTGAGAGGAAACCGGAGCACCCGGAGGAAACCCACGCAGACTCTGGGAGAACGTGCAGACTACGCACACAGTCGCCCAAGGCTGGAATTGAATCGGATCCCTGGTACTGTGAGGCAGCAGTGTTAACCACTGTGCCAACGTGTTGGATGGAAGTACTTTTTCTTGCTGTAAATCAAAGCAGAATTGGTTTCTGGCAGTTTTAACATGTGTTTTATGAGTTTAGACCCACAATACCAATGTGCTTCATGAGTGGTTAGTAACTTTTAATTTGTCAATTCACCTGTTTCTTTTAAAGGTTTGCGACAAGCACATGAGCAAATTTATTTGACCCTTTAATGGCTGTTTTAATGTTATATCAATGATACTACTATTGGCAATGCTTGAGATGTGTTTACCTGTGTAATATTTTTCTAATCAAATGTGCTTAAAGCCATTAGGTCACTGCTGACAGCAATCTGGAGAAAAGTAGAGCTTAGCACCTGTGGTTTGCATCTAGGCAATTTATTTGCCTTCCAATTTTCAATCTTCCTGCCACAAATGACTAAAAATGAATGCAAAGTTACATAATCCAATTATCTGAAGGATGTTTGGAATGCAAAATGGAGGAATTAAACTTCAATTGTACAGTGTCTTGGTTAGACCCTCTCTGGAGTACAGCGTTTAGCTTTAAATATTGAAACTCATGGGATACATTGACCTTGAAAGGGTACTACACAGGCTCACCAGGATAACATGGGGGCTTAAAATCTAAACTTTGGGGACAGGTTGCATAAACATGGCTTGTATTCCCTTCAGTATGATCTAAATGATATATGAGAAATGATTGAGATTCAGTAGGGTAGATACAGTGAAACTACGTTTTTTAAGTGAGAGAATCCAGAATAAGGAAGTAAATCTTTCTCTTCTCTCTCTCTCTCTCTTCTTCCCCCCCCCCCCCCCCCCCCCCAGCCAAAGGGTAGTGGGAAACTTGAACTCTCTGTCTCAAAAGGCTGTGGCTGCTGAGCCAATTAAAAAAAATTTGGTTGCAAAGGATAGCAAGAAAAATGGAGCAAAGACCGATAAATGTGGTTGTGATATTGCGTAGCCATGATCTAATTGTGACAGATCAAACAAACTTGAAGGGCAGAATGGCCTATCCCTGTCCCCAAGCACCTATAACAGTTGGCACAAAACCATGAGCAAAGATACTCAGTGGCCTCAACCTTCAATGTTTGCTAAGTGGGCAAGTGAGAGGTGATCAAATATTTCATGATCAAACATCCAGGAATACTCCCAATAAAAGGATGGCATCCCTGTATTGCATCAGTGAGTGTGTCTGGAGATGCCATATTAATGATACTTCTGTTTCAAAACTATTCAGTTTTGCATCTTTAAACTCATAGTGTCAAAGGTGGCCGTAACTTGCTAGGTTTGTAACTGATCATACAACTTTATTCCCATATGGATGATATTTGGGGAAGAGAGAAAAGACAGGGTTTTATTTAGGTTTTAATCAGATCTTTGCAGCAATATTTCATTATTAATCATTTGTTTTAAATCTGACCCCTATCTTGGGTAAGCAGACTCTTAGATTAATAATTGCATCTTCCTGTTTCACAGTACCCTGTAGTAGAGTTAAATTGACTTCTTCCATTTCTTTACCTCGAACTTGAGCATTCAAATATTGTCATTGGTTAAATGTTTAAACCTCTTGTAGGTTTTTGTCATTGACTCATTTGGTTTCCCGCTTTCGTTAGTCGTCAACTAAATAGCTTAAAACCTTTCTCCCTGAGCTTTGTTTTGTTCCAAGTCACACTGCCAATAAAAGTCCAACTTAATCACGCTGTAGCAAAATAGAGTTCACCTAACCTTCAAGCTATGCAAAGTCGTGTTGGTTTAAATGGTGGAAATTTTGAGTTGAGTGGATCATCACATTCTCTGTGGAATAAAATAAATTAAAACCTGCAACTCTCAGTGGTATAGAGGTGTCCTGACCTTCATAATCCTAGGTGATTCCGCCTGCTTTCTGTGAGCAGGTTAAAAATGTTATTCATTTTTCTCTTACAAGTTCACCTTCACCCGAACATCCAGCAAGAGCTTCCACCTGAACCTACCACCCACAGCCTGCCCTAATGAACATATAGTCCAGTGTGCCTGTCGCACAAGCGCAGTGACATGGCAGATCCAGTTGTTTGTTTTAAAATGTATTCAAATCTTTACATTTTTTTAAAGTAATCTATGCATGAGCAAATCAAAATACAGTTGTGGTTTGGACAGTCTTGTAAAGCGTGATAACCCCATTTGTCCCAATTTGTTTGAAAGGTGTATTTTGTAGGTTGTTCAATTTGTCAGAATATTTTTATTTTGGTTATCGATCAATTTGTGGCAACTTTGCTGATGGTGTTGGAAAACCGATGTAGAAATAGCACAGGTGCACGAATATAATGATAAATGATTGAGCAATGGGAACTGTTGTCTGTGTTTTCAGTTCGATTACTGGAAAATAAAACGCGTGTGTTATAAGACTAATGTGTGTGTAAAAGGATATTGTGCAGATTTGTTTGTGTGTTCTGAACTGCAGCCAAATCACCTAAATCAATAGGAACTGCAGCACTGGAAATATTTGTTTTTCTACTAGTCACATGATATATCCTGTCATCAAATATCTGGGAAGTGCAAGTGAGAATGTTTTACCACTTCTACGTGCTGTACAAATTGCAGAAGGAAGGAAATAAAGCAGTGGTCAGTTCAACCACCCGAGAATTAAATTTATTTGCTAATCCTACTGTACCATCTGCACAGTTCTAAAGTTTGATACTATCATTGCTGAATAGTAAATTATTAAAAGCAAAAGAATTTATACCGGAGTATTTGGCAGGATGCCCGATGTCGCCTTTATTATTTGCGTTTGCAATAGAGCCACTGGCCATGACGCTGAGGGCTTCGAAAACTTGGGAGGGGATAGTTAGAGGAGGGATGGAGCATTGGGTCTCGCAATATGTCAACGATTTGCTGTTATATGTTAGCAATCTGGAAGCGTCAGTGGGAAACATTATGGGCATCTTGCAGCGTTTTGGGCTTTTTTCTGGCTATAAACTAAATATAGGAAAGAGTGAGTACTTTGAGGTGAGGCATCGGGGCGGAGGGGGGGGGGGGGGGGATTTACGGGGTTACTGTTCTGGTTACCAGGAAGTAGTTTTCGGTATCTGGGGGTCCAGATAACAAGGGACTGGGGGAAATTCCAGAGGTTGAACTATACAAATCTGATGGGGAAGGTCAAGACGGAACTCAACTAATCTGCCGGACCGATTACAATCGGTTGAGATGAATATCTTGCCGATTTTTAAATTTCTATTCCAGTGCCTCCCGGTGTTCCTGTCCAAAGTGCTTTTCAGAAAGATTGACTGGCTTGTGACTGGGTTTATTTGGGTGGGTAAGGGCTCGAGGATCAGGAAGACGGTGCTTCAGAGGGAGAAACAAGCAGGGGGCTTGGCCTGGCCAAACTTTCAATATTATTATTGGGTAGCTAATACTGAAACGGTGCTGGAATGGTGCGGCGATCAGAAGAGTTGTAGGTCTGGGTGGAGGCAGAGTCTGAGGGGGGTGTGCCTGGGAACGGCACTAATGGCTCTGCTCCCGTTGGTGCCGAAGAAACACTCGACTAACCCGGTGGTAGTAGCCATGTTAAAAATTTGGAGGCAGCTCCGTCAATAATTCAATTTGAAGGCTGCCTCAAGGTTGCTCCCATTTGTGCAAACCAGTTATTCGAGTTTGCTAGGCTGGATGTAAGGTTTAAGGAATGGAAAATTGAAGGGGTTGGAAAAGGTAGGAGCTTTATTTCTAGAAAGTCGGTTTGCGAACCTGGGGGAGCTGAAGGAGAAATATGGGCTTACTGACGCTGATGGGTTCAGGTATCTCCAGGTCCGTAGCTGGGTCAAAGGGCACTTAATCCTGCCTTCCCAGTGAAGCAGCCTTCTACCTTGCTGGAGCGGATTTTGCCCTGCTCGGTGGCAGAGGTGACCAACATGTCAAGTATATACCAGCGGATAGTGGGGGAGGAGACGGGCTTGGTTGAGTGAAGGCAAAGTGGGGAGAAGAACTAGGCCCATTGGTGGAGGAGGAGGTTTGGAGTGTGGCACTGAGGAGGGTGAACGTGACCTCATCCTGTGTGAGGCTGAATCTCTTTCAGCTAAAAGTCGTGTTTTGAGCACACCTCACGAAGACTAGAATAAGCCGTTTTTTTAATGGGGTGGAGGATAGATGCGGTCGGTGTTCAAGGGGACCGGCAGACATGCGCACACGTTCTGGTCGCGCTCAAAACTGATGGGCTTCCGGTGGTCCTTTTATTTTTTTGATACCATGACAATAATACTGAACATGGGAGGGCAGCACGGTGGCGCAGTGGGTTAGCCCTGTTGCCTCACGGCACCGAGGTCCCAGGTTCGATCACGGTTCTTGGTCACTGTCCGTGTGGAGTTTGCACATTCGCCCCGTGTTTGCGTGGGTTTCGCCCCACAACCCAAAGATGTGCAGAGTAGGTGGATTGGCCTGCTAAATTGCCCCTTAATTGGAAAAAAAATGAATTGGGCACTCTAAATTAAAAAAAAAAAATACTGAACATGGGGTTGAAGTCTTGCCCACTGGTTGCGGTTTTTGGGGTCTTAGATGTACCAGGGCTACGTTCGGGGGCTGGAGCAGACGCTCTGGCCTTTACCTCGCTTTTGGCAAGGTGGCGGATCCTCTTAGGCTGATGGTCGACTATACCACCAAGCACCTCGGGGTGGCTGGGTGACCTGATGGAGCACCTGGAGAAGGTCAAGTTCACCACGAGAGGGTTGGTGCACGTGTTTTACTGTAGATGGTGGCCGTTCACAATGCATTTTAAAGAGTTGGTCACCGTTAGCTGTTGGGCGGTGATGGGATATGGTTAGTTTATATTATGGGAGGGGGGGGGGAAACGCAGGCAACTGTGCACCTGTATGTATTAACAATCTAAAGGACTAGAATGAGCAATTCTGCTGCTGCTACCAAATAATTGGTGTCAGGGTCTTAATGCCAATATTGCATTTTTGCCAAAATTATATGTATTCTGTGGGGGGGGAAAACCCAAACTAGTTCCATCAAAGCAGATTTAAAGAAAAAAGATATACAAAATGCTGAAGAGCTGAAGGAAATTACACTGTAATGGAAATGCACATGGTACATATCAACCTTGATTAATTGAATGACAGAACAGATTTGAGGGGCTGAATGGCCACTGTTACCAAGTTCCTCTTCGGTTAACAAAGATTTGAAAAGAAGAATACGTTTGCTGTGTTGCAACTTTTCAACAAGTTGTGCAGTCCTGTGCTAAAAGCTGTATTGTTGTGTCTGGTACTGAGTCTTGCTATGCTGGGAGATCAAGATTTAACCTGTGTTTCAGTCAGAGCAGCAATAGCACACATTTTGACTTGACGGTTCTGATCAATGGAGGAGTGGCTCTTTTCATTGCTCAATTGATCCATGCTGAAATATTATGTGGACACAAGATGAGGACTGAATTGGACAGTGCTCTGATACTGCCACCCCATATTGCCCAATTCTGTGGTGGTACGTAAACTGTCTGGTTTTTTGTGTGTAAGGACAGTGGATTGAGCGACATAATGGAGAGCTACTGTTGCCATTGCTAGAACCATACCCAGGAGCTGTTGTCATGTTCAATGCAAGAAAAAAATTCTGTGCATCCTTTATATGTGCTGATCAACCAGGTGGATTTTATAACCAAATAAATGTGGCAGCAGATTATTTCTGAGTTGTAAAAACAAATGTATCTTGCAACAAAGCAGGCAATCTTTGTTAGAAATAACGTTAGTCAGCTAAGAACTGTAGTAAACAATTTATTTAACCTTTCTGTTCACATCTGAATAAACTGTTAACTTCAAATAGTATTGTGTAGAATACCAAGCTTTAATTACATTTTTAAAATAATTCTTTCCTGCTGTCTGTGTTTTGCTTCATTAATTGAGAACCGATTAACGTACAAATTCCTTCCACATCCTTTCTCTCTCCTGCAGCCTGAAAACATTATGTTGCTGGATAAAAAGTCACCCAAACCTCGGATTAAGCTCATTGACTTTGGTTTGGCTCATGAAATAGATTTTGAGAATGAATTTAAAAACATCTTTGGAACTCCAGAGTTTGTCGGTAGGTATCTTTCAAGACTTATCTGAAATCAGCTTAGTTACTTATAGTTTTGAATACTTGCTTTTCACTACTCGTAGTGATTTTTAAAAACTTTCTTTGAGGTAAATGCATGCATTTCGTGAAACTACTGTATAGTTTTATCATACAGTATTTGTAGGAAGATTATATACCTTAATGGGGTTGATGGCACATGTTGAAACAGCCCACTGATTGAGGATCAGAATAATTTAACTAAAGGTTAAAACCTTAGGTTTAAGTATGGGTGGACATTGTTCGCAATGTATTACAGTGAGAATGCTCTTGCTGCTATAGGGTAGGATATAGGTGTCAGGCTATACATGCAGGCTTCTGTGCGTTCTACCTGTTATATGGTGCCTCCTTCACACTTGTTATATTGTACTTGACTTGGAGACAATCGTAACATAGGAACTTTCTATCTAGAACTTGTCTCCTGCAGCTTGTTTAAACCCCCAAGATAGCAGAGATAAGGATTGATGATGTCCGTACCATTGTTTAAGGCCATCCTTTGCATAGGGTTGGGAGTAGAAGAAAGACTTGTCGCAGATTGGCAGTGGTGGTGGCTGAGGAGCTGTTTGTAATCTCACTTTCAAGATCCCAGGCAGACGTTGTGGGCTGAGGGTCGAGGAGGAATGCAATATGCTTACAGTGTGCTTTTTGTTTTAAATTTAGAGTACCCATTTTAATTTTTTCCAATTAAGTGTCAATTTAGCGTGTTCAATCCACCTACCTTGCACATCTTTGGGTTGTGGGTGCGAAACCCACGCATACACGGGGAGAATGTGCAAACTCCACACGGACAGTGACCCAGAGCCGGGACCGAACCTGGGACCTCGGCGCCGTGAGACTGCAGTGCTACCACTGCGCCACCATGCTGCCTACAGTGTGCTTTTAATGACCTTATAGTGACTTTGGGGGGGAGGGGGGGGGGGGAGGGGGTTTGAGTACAGGAGTAAAATTGGTTTAGCACAGTGGGCCAAACAGCTGGCTTGTAATGCAGAACAAGGCAGCAGCGCAGGTTCAATTCCCGTACCGGTCTCCCCGAACAGGCGCCGAAATGTGGCGGCTAGAGGCTTTTCACAGTAACTTCATTGAATCCTACTTGTGACAATAAGCTATTATTATTATTTATTATTATTATTAAAATGTCTTGCTGCAATTGTAAAGAGCCGTGGCAAGGTGGAGTGTTAGGTACATTTTTGTCTCCTTATCTAAGAAAGGATAAGTGAGGGAGGCAATCTCATTGAAACTTTAAAAAATCATAGAGGGTGTGACAGGGTGGATGTAGAGCTGATCTTTCCACTGGCTGTTGAGTCTAGAACCAGGGGATGCAATCACAGCATAAGACGCCAGTCATTTAAGACTGAGATGAAAAGGGATATCTTCATCGAGGGTGGTGATAATTCCAGGGAGCTGTATAAGCTCAATCATTGAGCATGTTCAAGAGCGAAATCAGTCGATTTCTGGATATTAATGACATCAAGGGATGTGAGGATAGTGTGGGAAAGTGGCATTGAGGGAGATGATCAGCTTTGTTCTAATTGAATGGAGGAGCAGGCTCGACAGGGCAGCACAGTGGTTAGCACAGTTCCTTCACAGCTCAAGGGTCCCAGGTTCGATTCACGGCTTGGGTCACTGTCTGTGTGGAGTCTGCACGTTCTCCCCATGCCTGCGTGGGTTTCCTCCGGGTGCTCCAGTTTCCTCCCACAGTCCAAAGATGTGCAGGTTAGGTGGATTGGCTCTGCTAAATTGCCCTTCATGTCCAAAAAGATTGGTTCGGTGGGGTTACGGGGATGGGGTGGAGGTGTGGGGATAGGGTGGAGATGTGGGCTTGGGTAGAGTGCTCTTTCGAAGGGCCGGTGCAGACTTGTTTGGCCGAATGGCCTCCTTCTGCACTGTAAATTCTATGATTCTATGACAGCCACATGGCCTGCTCCTGACCTGGTGTTCCTGTTCTAGTTCTTCTTTAGCTGGTGACAATCCAATGAAGGTATAGAACAGAAAGAAGGAAAATTGGAAGGGAACAATAACCTCTTAGTATCTCTTTCTCCAATTCTCTGTTTCCAAGCAGTAGTTAGGTTTGGGATCCAATTTTGCTTCCGTTAAAGGTGGTGCGAGTCATGGAGAATCTAATGCATAAATTAAAAAGCATCAATGTGAGAGCATGAATTCTTTGAAAAGCCTTGAGGTTTTGGTACTCTTTATGTTCAAGAGTATTCATTGTATATGTATATTATTTGTGTTAATTGTATGTGGTGGTTCACTCGAATCCCAATGAATAAACACAGACTGAAACTGCGGTGATTGAGTTAGGCGGTGTATACTTGTAATGTGTAACTCTAAATATGGAAATGTGTAAAAATTAGCTTTGGTTCTATCTTTCACCAGCTGGTTTTCTGGAGTTCGGTAGAAAGTAGTGAAAATTTCTTACTCTTTTGTTAGCATTTCTATGTTTCTAATGTGGAATATTGCAGTTCAAATAAATTATTTAAAGAGTGTCCTAACAGTTTAGTTGGTAAGTGTACTAGCCAGTGCAAAGGTGATACAGGAAAGTCCCAGGTTTGATCCTTATTCTGTAACATGTTAGCTGATCTCAGCTACAATGGGGAAGGGCCTTCCTTATACTTGGCCTTCATGCCCCTAAGCTAGCAAGGAGTGAAAAACAGTGAATGAGAACAGGACGTTTCCATGGTTGACTGGCCTGCTGTAATTCACTGTCTCGACTCCTGCATGGATGACAGCCAATGATCAAGATACCGTTGAATTGTTTGGCAACAGTCCCCCCCCCCCCCCAAAGCAAGTGATAGATGGTACGTTTTTGTAAGAAGAATAAGGAGGCCACATACTCAATAGAAAATACTTTCTAAATAAGCTAGGAGAGCAGATGAATCACTTGGGCTCATTTCTAGTGGGATAGAATTAAAAGGCAGAGAAGTTATGTTAAGTTTGTACAGAACATTTGGAGTACTGTGAACAGTTCTGGTGATCTTATTTTGAAAAGAATACAGAGGCTGTGTGAGGGAAGTTGGAAAAAGATCTACCAGAATGATACTAAAAGAAAACGATTGCTCCTATCATGAAAAATGAAAGAGGAAAAATAAATGGAAGAGGCTCGGACTCTTTTTTGGATAGAGATTGAGGGGGTGACAGTATAAAGGTCTTCAAGATGAAATGATTTGATAGGATAAATGTATTGAAGATCTGTGGAGACCAGAACTAGGACCAAAAATATTAGGTCAGCATTAATATATAGAATGGGAGTTTCAGGAGGAACTTTATTATCCAGATAATGGTTCAAATGTGAAACTAGCTCCCACATGAGTAGTTGAGATGACTACTACTTCAGGGGAAACTAGATAAACATATATGAAGGGCACAGAATAGAAGATGTCGATTGGTTCAGAGAAAGAGTGTGAGGACCTGAGTGGAGCATAAACACTAGCATGGACCTGTTGGGCTAAAGAGCCTCTTTCTCTGCGAGATTCTCCGTCGGTGGTTCCTCCGCTGCGCTGGCAGCACACACATGCCCGCGGGTTTCCTGACGGTGTGGGATGGCCACAATGGGAAACCCCATTGGCCGACTGCTGGAATGGAGGATCCCGGTGCCCGCGGGGGCACGCTGCGCCGGAAAACAGAGCTGGCGGGACGGAGAATCCAGCCCACTATGTTCAATATCTTCAGGAAAGGATGGAAGAAATTTGGGAAGGAGGATTGTTTCATAATTTTCTCCCAAACAATTTGAAAAAATGTTTTCTATTACAGAAGCACATATGTTTCCAAAGGGCTTTAAAAAAAAAAAAATACAATTCTGTATTTGATGTAACATTTACATTCCTTAAATTTCTATAATTATGTAGTTTTTATACTTGTGCACAGAGTGACCACCAATTGTGCTGTGCCACTTTTAGCATGTTAAATTGTTTTCCTTTGAAAGGTTAAGTCAAATGATTGAGTTGATTTCTTTAGTTAAAATGACCAGGATTGCTCATCAATTATGACCAAAGTCCAAATGGTAAATTTGCAGTTTTGGTGCAGTAAAATATCCTTGTATTGTTATTAAACACTGCATGTGCATTGGAAAAAAAATGTTCATATGTGTAGCAGCCAAATTCAAAAGATGTTGATATTTTTTTTAAAAATTGTGACAAAGAAAAAGCATAAACTAAGAAATAATGGTTGCAAACACCGCAGCTGCCTCACAATGAAAGTAGTTCACAGGACCTGACTTTGAAAGAACCGTGAGGACAGCTCTTATCAAAGGGGAAATTTCACTTAAACGCGAGGTCGGGATAGAGGTGAGGAATACAGATGCACCTTGTTAACTGATGAGAATTCTATATATTGATTTATGTAGGATAATCCTACCTTGCTAGCCAAAAGAAAAAATGGGAAATGGCAGTGGTGACAATCGATAAAGAATTTAAAATAAATCCTGTTAACCATAACAAGCAATATTTTAGATTTTGTGAATTTTCTTTTATTTTGTAGCTCCAGAAATTGTGAACTATGAACCCCTTGGTCTCGAGGCTGATTTGTGGTGAGTGTGGACAAACTATGTGAACAGAACTTTTGGACATGGTTTTTAAACTATTTGCAGAAACATATAAACACTGTTGTTTCATGTGTTTCAGGAGTATTGGTGTCATAACCTACATTCTGTAAGTATTACACTTTTAAACAGATGTTCCTTTTCTCACAGCTGTTCGTGTATTGTTATGTGGAAAGTATCTGTCAAAAGCCACCATGCTCCCCCCATTCATACGCTGGCACAGTAACATAACTGATGATGATGCCATAATGTCAGTGCCTTGGAGTGTCTGAAATTACCCTAACATCACTTGCTCACGAATAGTTTTCAAAAACGTGTATATAATTAATTGAAATTCTCAAAAGGCACATTCAAAACTTGTGATTGGGTTGTGGATTTTTTATTTGCCTTCTATAATTGGTTGAAGGACTAAATAAACAGAAATGCCCATGCACAATTGCATTTTGTGATAATTGCAATTCTTTTTAAAACTGATGAGTAGTGCAGTTGGTGATCCAGCATTACTTCCAATTACGTTTTAGGCTGAGTTCCCATTTAAAGTTGATAGTTTTTCATGATCTACATTTTTTTTGCTGTTATTTGAGGGAGGAAAGTATGGAGAGAAGAAAGAACATTAAGGGGCTGGTTTAGCACAGTGGGCTAAACAGCTGGCTTGTAATGCAGAACAATGCCAGCAGCACGGGTTCAATTCCTGCACTGTCCTCCCCGAACAGGCGCCGGAATGTGGCGACTAGGGGATTTTCACAGTAACTTCTTTGAAGCCAACTTGTGACAATAAGTGATTATTATTATTAAATGGTGAACATTGTATAATCATCAACAAACATCCCCATTTCTTGAGGGCAGCACGGTAGCCTTGTGGATAGCACAATTGCTTCACAGCTCCAGGGTCCCAGGTTCGATTCTGGCTTGGGTCACTGTCTGTGCGGAGTCTGCACATCCTCCCCGTGTGTGCGTGGGTTTCCTCCGGGTGCTCCGGTTTCCTCCCACAGTCCAAAGACGTGCGGGTTAGGTGGATTGGCCATGATAAATTGCCCTTAGTGTCCAAAATTGCCCTTAGTGTTGGGTGGGGTTACTGGGTTATGGGGATAGGGTGGCGGTGTTGACCTTGGGTAGGGTGCACTTTCCAAGAGCCGGTGCAGACTCGATGGGCTGAATGGCCTCCTTCTGCACTGTAAATTCTATGATGATATGATTCAAGGAGATGACATGTCTATGATCTATGATAAAAGAAAGACACTTCCAATCTGTTAAAGTGTGGAAACCTATCCAAATTGCAGCTACTGCCAGCCCTTCCTTCTATGGATATCTATGCACTGGTGACCTCTCGCAATGCATTGTATTACTGAAATATAATGGAATGTTTAAAATTGGATGATTGATTTATAATCTGCATTATATAACAACAGTTTTGTATTGTTCCTTTTTAATGTAGAAATTTCACATGGGCAATAAAATTGAGTCACTCAGCAAGATTTGGGAGAAAGGTTAGGGGAAGTAACAAAAAGTGAGGCCAGAGCTGAAATTTGAAGCTGAAGGCAAGGGGAAAAGATTCCAGAAAGTAAGGCCACAATTGCTGTGGGTGCTGTCACTGGCCAAGCCACTGGAAACATGAGGGAATGAGCAGATCATTTTATGCAGCAAGTTAAAATTACTTTTCAGGTAACTTAAGAAGTATAAAATATATTATGCTATACATTTTCCCTTGTGTGATCGGCTGATAAGGGTTGTGAATAGCTGAGCTGTACAGATTAAGGAGGTCCCAGGTTCAGTTCCCTTGCTGTTTTAACCTTGACCAGGTGGACTCCGGAATGTTGCTGTTGGTCTCAATGCCCTGAATTAATTAAGGAAATTCTTCCCTGGATTAGTGAAGGAAACTTGGTCCAGCTTCTGACGGCTGATTATTCATTCCGCGATCCTTGCTGGTAGCTGCCCAAAAGTAACCATCTGGTCAGCTGTGGTGCTTCCCACATTTAGGCAGTCAGCCAGTACTTGCTGTCTAGACTCACACATGAAGAATTACCACTTGGACAAAATACCAGGAAATCCCAGTGTTGTGAACTGTACTCCAGTAAAGGAATGAGAAATCAGTGCCTTCAGGAAGGAGGAGAACAGCAGGGAAACTAGGACAAACAAATCTTCTCTTATAAATGCTTTGAAATATTTTTCTGTACTGTTGGAGTGTTTCTACAATGTAAAAGAAATAATTAATGACTGACAACTGCATTTGTAGCTCGTAATGTTGCCATTTTTAAGCAGGATTGCATGATTGCACTATCTATTTCTACCTGTGGCTAATTCAAATGAACTTAAAAGACCTGGTATTTTTGTTTGAAGTTAATTTAAGCATGTTTTTGAATGACTAAGCAAGACGTGGGAGTACAAGAACCAGACAAGATGGAATTGGGTCTCAAACAGAGCCTTTTACAGGAAATGCCAACAATTGGGCCAAACTTTCCAGGCGTTCACGTCAGCAGGTTAACCTGGTCCTGCAAGGGGTGCATTCAACCCCTTTGACAATGGCGGGACCAGAAGATCCCGCCGCTGGCCAATGACAGGCTGCCTGTTTTGCGGGGGGTCGCACAGGAAATCCCGTCCTTGGTCTCATAATAATAAAATAAAAGCAACCTTCATTTCATCAGATTTAAACAATGGCAATAATATTTCTTGTGCTAATAATGTATGATTTAAGTTAAATTTGTGTCACTCGGAACTGGAGGCTGTACACATAGCAGAGTTATACAACATGATTTTCTGTCTTGTGGAGATGGGCTCAAACCTTTACAATGGTATTACCAGAAAAGAAAGCCACTCATTTAGTTTGTTTTACAGTGTGTTTTATCCACAGCATTTATCACCTGTTATATGTTCTGCAATTTTAATTGTTTTCTTTTAACTAGCTTGAGTGGTGCATCACCTTTCTTGGGTGACTCTAAACAAGAAACATTGGCCAATGTTTCAGCTGTGAATTATGAATTTGATGAGGAGTTTTTCAAGAATACAAGTGGCTTGGCAAAAGACTTTATCCGGAAACTCCTTGTCAAAGATCCCAAGTAGGTCTTCAATGCACTTTTAAAAAAATGTTACTTTATTGTACTTTAATTGTGGATGCACTCTAATTTTAAAAAAAGGAACATTGAAGATTCTAATTGCTTAGCTGTGGGATGGTTCTGTGGTGTGTAGCTCTCCATCTGCACAGACCAGTTTTCACTCCAGATCTTGTCAGATGGGCAGAATAGTAGAAAATGGAATTTAACGCTGAAAGGTGTGAGGTGATGCATTTTGGGAGGACTAACAAGGCACGGGAATACACAATGAATGGTAGAACTCTAGGAAGTACAGAGGACCAGAGGAGCCTTGGGATGCATGTACATAGATCCCTGAAGGCAGCAGGACAGGTAAATAAGGTGGTTAAGAGGGCACGTGGGATATTTACCTTTATTAGCTGAGGCATAGAATATAAGAGCAGGTAAGTTATGATGGAGCTGTATAAAATGCTTGTTGGGCCACAGCTAGAGTACTGTGTGCAGTTCTGGTCAACACACTGTAGGAAGGATGTGATTGCACGAGAACAGAGTGCAGAGAAGATTCATCAGGATGTTCCCTGGTCGAGAGCTGTGGAACTGGCTAATCATATTTATCGTGACATCACCAACAAAGGGCATGGAAAATTGGGAAACACTATCTCTCCGGAGAGAATCATGTTTCCTGATTCTCGTGTTTTCCGCCCACATCGCCGTTCCCTCTGACGGTGAACATGGGCTGGGTAGATGGATTGGCCACGCTAAATTGCCCCTTAATTGGAAAATAATGAATTGGATACTCTAAATTTAAAAAAAAAAGATTTACAATAATGGAAGTTCACGTTTTCAACCTCTCCGCCCTCAGAAAGAAAGAAAAAGTTAAATGCGGATGAAAGGAAGCGAGCACTAAATGGTTGCTACACTTAACCATCATTCTGTGAACCGTAATTATATCCTGTTGACTTGTGCCCTTTTTTATACTCTGTTTATGCACCACACAATTCTTAATGCTACACTTGAAATTATTATGTATGTAAAGTAAACTAAAGGACTCTCATGGCAGCCTGGAAAGCAGTAGATTGAGATGCTCCTGTAGGCAGTAGGGTTTTATTTTGTATTTGATTTCTGCAGTGCTTTTAATTGTATATTTTACTTTTGTAATATGCCTTCAATAGGAAAAGAATGACTATTCAAGATAGTTTACAGCATCCATGGATCAAGGTGTGCTTATTTAATATTTATTGATAATGTCAGTATAAAAATATAAATGGGGGGGATAGGGCATACACCTCGGGTCCCTTTTTTTTGAATCAATTATGGCACCTAAGTTTAAAGAAATTTTTGAAACTTAATCGTCTGTCTGTTTTCTACACAAAACAAATGTAATTATCCATTGCATTATCTACTATTTAAATCAGGAATTCTTTTTCCCATGGATTAAGAATTAACCTGTAGCCTGTGCGTATCTATTCACAATATTACATTCAGGCACACTTGAATAAGAAAACTGGCGGTGGCATTTTCCAGCCCTTCCCACCGGCAGGATTGTCTGGTTCCCCAGTGATGGAGGGTGCGAGCCACTCAAAATCCCCTCGACATTGCCGGGACCAGAAAACCTCACTACCTGCCAATGGCCAGCTGCCTCGTCGCTGGAAAACACTGCGGAGCGGGTGGGGGGACCCCACCCTGGGAAACGAATTAATCAAATGCAGTGATACATTTCTAATCAAGGACCTTTCAACATCTTACTCCCTTTATTTAGAAACTTTATTTTTTGAGACATTGTAACATGAGTTGCATCTGAATGTCGACCAGTTTTTTTTATTACATTAAAAACAATGGCATCTATTTCATGTCTTGGTGAGATAATGACCCAAAATCAAATCGCAATATCAGCATATACTTAAACTTTAAGTGCATGTGCAGATAATTTGTGAAGAGGTTGTACAATTAGGACAGATTCTGGGGTCAAAACATCAAATCTTATTTTGGTACAGTCTTGCTCGGGTGGCAGTCGGTTGATGGAACCTTAAGCTCCTGAGCTAAATGTGTCAATTGCCGTTAGAACTCCAGCTCTCATCATTTTGCCACCAGGCTCAATGAGCTACAGAAAGGAGGGAAGGGAAACTTGTGTTGATCAGCCGAGAAATGGCGTTGGTGATTGTACCACTGTTCACCATGTCCACAGCTCTGCTGTTCTAACTGGCATAAGATGGTTCCACTGTCTACTCGGGTGTGTGTCACTGCTGTGCAGAAATTACAATGCTCACCATTGCATTTATTTTTGACTCAAAAGGTCTTTAGTAACTTTACTTTTTTGACACTTCAGCCAAAGGACAGTCAGCAGGCTCTCAGCAGAAAAGCGTCTGCTGTAAATATGGAAAAGTTCAAGAAATTTGCAGCCCGCAGGAAATGGAAGGTATGAGGATTTGTAACTGCCATTTACTTGCTTAACTTCATTAGGTCACTTCTGCAAATGGTCAAAGGTTTGTGACTTTGCATATCTTTTTCTGGTCCGTGTTAAGTTCAGAATCAGGTCATCATTTCAAATTAAGAATGGCAAAATAAAATGATTAATCCAAGCAAAATCACTCCAGCAAGACGTTAGTAAAAAATTAGAGTGACTGCCAATTAAGTATAAGAACAGAAACTATGATGGAGTTTAACTAGAGAGTAAACCAGTCCTGGTCAATAAATAAGATTCAGTTCTAAAGTGTAGAAATGCACAAAGGATTCTTGTGTGAAATTTGGTCCATCTAGTCTACAAATGAACTTCTGCCTGTATTACTTCCATCAAGAGGGACAATTTAATTGCTGGAGAATGGATATCTTTTATCAGTTGAGATCTCTGATCAACATGGGTCAAGTATTAGTCAAGCCTCCTTAACTCTCCCCTAATAATCTACTTTTGAGTTCTACCTCAGATGGCTCTGCTGCATCCCGCCAACAACCATTGAATTTCTGACTGGTTACAAATTCAATGCATACACTTGCTGAATAACAGACACTCTTCAACTGGGGGCTGTACTCAGTTAGATATTGGTATGTGTTGTGGTCAACATAAACCCCTCAATTGTATAGAGGTTTTTTTGTCATCCGATCTGAGCAAATTAAAAACTAACGTCACAAAGGTAGAAACACATTATTAACCGGCTGATTGCATTTTTAGCTTTGACGCTCTTAGCAATTTTTGGGGATTAGTTTTTATTTTGCTGTATCTCCAATTTCTTTGACCCTTTTTAAAGTATATTTTATGTTAAGGAGAATTGTCATCAATTCTACTGTTGAACATCAAACTTTATGCTTTTTTCCATTTTCTATTTAGGTGATTTCTGTTCAAACTGGCAAGATTGAAAATTTAATTGAAAATACAGTTTTAATAAATTATTTATCTATCATTCTGAATGAGCATATAGATCCAATAATGGAAGTGCTGAAGTACTTTAGGTTAATGGCCGGTCTCTGCTTCGCACAGTGTAGTTGCCTTTCTCAGACAATTAGTGGCAAGATGTCAGCAAAAATTTTTCATATACAGACAAATTGGTGTTCATGGATGTAGGAAAAAGTTCCTAATTTTAAGGGATACCGATGACCTTAAATAATGAAATCATTTAGCTTTTAAATTCATCCAAAGGAAAGAGAGTTTTTTAAATCCCTATGAGCAAGGTTAGACAAGTAGATATAAAACTGCTTGAAATATTCCATTTATTTAGAATCTGTTCTATGTATCATTGCTGGGTAATTGCAAACTATTAGATATTTTGTGAGCTGGAAGTTTACACGTTATTTTGTTGCAATATATTTCCTTCAGCAATCCGTGCGGTTAATATCATTGTGCCAACGGCTATCGAGATCATTCCTTTCTCGAAGCAACATGAGTGTTGCTAGGAGTGAGGACACTTTGGTAAGTCCCTGAACAAAAATCCATTTAACAGCTGAAGACTTTTGTTTCCTTTCTTGATGGTGAGAAATTGGAAAGAGTTGTGTGTGTTTGTAGAAGTACATGCTGGCTGTGGGCTGGGTCCAGCTTGGCCATTATAACCCCTTCCCCCATAATAAAGTAGCTTGTTGTTACACTCTGGCTCATTTGGTAAGGTACAATCCAAACCTGAACCTTCACGCCAAAAGGGATGTAAGGCATTTTCTTTTATGAAAGTCACTCCAGTTTTATTTTCATACCAATTCCTACTGTGGTATTGACTCCATTGTGCTGTTCCTCTTCTGTCATTCAACAGGCTATTTTCACTGATGACATTGTGCACAGGACAGGCTGCAATCAGGATAGGGAAAAGAGCCTGTCTGCTTTCCACTTATTATAACCTTCCTCTTTGATCAAAATATTCAACTGAGTTTTGATTATTATGTCTAATTATATTCCCATGAAGCACCTTGCGACATTACATTAAGCACAAGTTGTTGTTTGGCCATTGGTGCTGCCTTGGCTGATATCAGCTAGTTTATCATAGAACAGGATTGAATCTCATATCTTCCTTGGCTGTATGGAGTAACTGCTCACTGAATCAACTTGCTAATCAACCTCTAGAGCCCTTGACTTTTAATTTCAGTGTAGAATTTTAATTTCAGTGTAGCTCCCAAGAGCTAAAGCTGGACACAGTTCTGTCACCGTTACTTAAAATGCACTGTTTTTAAAATTAAATTTGGAGTAAGGTTTCCAGAGGATTCCGAGTAGTTGACAGTGTTTTATCTATGTATAAATTGTGCTATTTTTGAAATAGCATAAGTAGTCTTCCCTCCTCCTATCCATATGTTCAGTCTTTGACCAGCTTTATTTGTTGATTGACTTCCAAAAGTGATTAGTTTCTTTTTTTTTGTCTTTTAATAAGGATGAAGAGGATTCTTTTGTAATGAAAGCAATTATTCACGCTATCAATGATGATAATGTTCCCGGTTTACAGCACCTTCTTGGATCCCTTGCCAATTATGACATAAACCAGCCTAACAAGGTAATAAACCAGCCTAGCAACGTAACTTCTTTCCATCCTTTTGTATGTTTTGTTAATGGCTTGCAAATTATTTCCTGCCAAGATTTCAGGATAACAGGTGCCTATTACTTTCATCTTCACATAATCCAATGACTGAATAATAGGCAGACTATGCAAGATGATAAGTTAACTTCACCATATTACAGTATATGTTACATAAAATTATATCACCGTGTACACTTGCATAACCAAGATATTTATGGCTCCTGAAGCGTAATAATGGTAATTGTAAGTAATTTCATGTTATCAAGGTAAGCAAAATTGTGTAAAATGCTGTCAGCTGTCTGATTTATTAACATAAAAGCATAGGGCAAATTTCATATTAATAAAAGAGGACACCCTGACTGCTGTGGATGTCTAGTTTCTATTTGATTGTTACTGCTGGGCAATTGAGCAGATTGAAAGAATTAGGTCCTCTTAATATTGTTGTGGGGAAATTTTACAAAATTACTGCCAAAATTAGTGGTCTCTTTTAATCCTCCCCCCACACTGATGGCCATCATAATGAAATACTTGGATTTCCGAGGCAATAAGGTTAAATAGCTTGGGAGCTGAAACTAGGAAATGGTGAGAGTGCACATCCTTGCTCGAGCTGCTTTTGATTTTGAATCTGCTGCTTCCAGTATACTGTGCTCCAAAACTTTTTATCGGAACATTGTTTTATAAGAATTTTCTAATTGTTTGAATGCTATTTTTAAAAAAGCATTTATCCTCCAGGTGCTTGTTGATTACTCGACAGTAGTATGAAATTAAACCAATGTTCCAGCAGTGGCTTAAGCAGACATGTTATATGATAAGTTCATGATTGTTCTATTATAAGGTGTAATATTATCAAACTAATTTTATGTCGTCTCAACAGGTGAATTATTCCACCTAATGTGTGATTTTACAAATAATAATGTAAAAGTAAATTTCATAGGATCAATCATGGAATCTTGAAACGGATACAACATAGAAAGTGGCCATTCAGCCCATTGTGCCCATGCTAGCTTTGCAAGAACTAGTCCATAAGACCATAAGACATAGGAGTGGAAGTAAGGCCATTCGGCCCATCGAGTCCACTCCGCCATTCAATCATGGCTGATTTCAACTCCATTTACCCGCTCTCTCTCCATAGCCCTTAATTCCTCGAGAAATCAAGAATTTATCAACTTCTGTCTTAAAGACACTCAACGTCCCGGCCTCCACCGCCCTCTGTGGCAATGAATTCCACAGACCCACCACTCTCTGGCTGAAGAAATTTCTCCTCATCTCTGTTCTAAAGTGACTCCCTTTTATTCTAAGGCTGTGCCCCCGGGTCCTAGTCTCCCCTGCTAATGGAAACAACTTCCCTACATCCACCCTATCTAAGCCATTCATTATCTTGTAAGTTTCTATTAGATCTCCCCTCAACCTCCTAAACTCCAATGAATATAATCCCAGGATCCTCAGACGTTCATCGTATGTTAGGCCTACCATTCCTGGGATCATCCATGTGAATCTCCGCTGGACCCGCTCCAGTGCCAGTATGTCCTTCCTGAGGTGTGGGGCCCCAAATTGCTCACAGTATTCTAAATGGGGCCTAACTAATGCTTTATAAAGCTTCAGAAGTACATCCCTGCTTTTATATTCCAAGCCTCTTGAGATAAATGACAACATTGCATTTGCTTTCTTAATTACGGACTCAACCTGCAAGTTTACCTTTAGAGAATCCTGGACTAGGACTCCCAAGTCCCTTTGCACTTCAGCATTATGAATTTTGTCACCGTTTAGAAAATAGTCCATGCCTCTATTCTTTTTTCCAAAGTGCAAGACCTCGCACTTGCACACGTTGAATTTCATCGGCCATTTCTTGGACCACTCTCCTAAACTGTCTAAATCTTTCTGCAGCCGCCCCTCCACCTATCTTTGTATCATCGGCAAACTTAGCCAGAATGCCCCCAGTCCCGTCATCTAGATCGTTAATATATAAAGAGAACAGCTGTGGCCCCAACACTGAACCCTGCAGGACACCACTCGTCACTGGTTGCCATTCCGAAAAAGAACCTTTTATCCCAACTCTCTGCCTTCTGCCTGACAGCCAATCGTCAATCCATGTTAGTACCTTGCCTCGAATACCATGGGCCCTTATTTTACTCAGTAGTCTCCCGTGAGGCACCTTATCAAAGGCCTTTTGGAAGTCAAGATAGATAACATCCATTGGCTCTCCTTGGTCTAACCTATTTGTTATCTCTTCAAAGAACTCTAACAGGTTTGTCAGGCACGACCTCCCCTTACTAAATCCATGCTGACTTGTCCTAATCTGACCCTGCACTTCCAAGAATTTAGAAATCTCATCCTTAACAATGGATTCTAGAATCTTGCCAACAACCGAGGTTAGGCTAATTGGCCTATAATTTTCCATCTTTTTCCTTGTTCCCTTCTTGAACAGGGGGGGTTACAACAGCGATTTTCCAATCCTCTGGGACTTTCCCGGACTCCAGTGACTTTTGAAAGATCACAACTAACGCCTCCACTATTTCTTCAGCTATCTCCTTTAGAACTCTAGGATGTAGTCCATCTGGGCCCGGAGATTTATCAATTTTTAGACCTCTTAGTTTCTCTAGCACTTTCTCCTTTGTGATGGCTACCATATTCAACTCTGCCCCCTGACTCTCCGGAATTGGTGGGATATTACTCATGTCTTCTACTGTGAAGACTGACGCAAAGTACTTATTTAGTTCCTCAGCTATTTCCTTGTCTCCCATCACAAAATTACCAGCGTCATTTTGGAGCGGCCCAATGTCAACTTTTGCCTCCCGTTTGTTTTTAATGTATTTAAAGAAACTTTTACTATCATTCCTAATGTTACTGGCTAGCCTACCTTCATATTTGATCCTCTCTTTCCTTATTTCTCTCTTTGTTATCCTCTGTTTGTTTTTGTAGCCTTCCAAATCTTCTGACTTCCCACTACTCTTTGCCACATTATAGGCTTTCTCTTTTGCTTTGATGCATTCCCTAACTTCCTTTGTCAGCCATGGCTGCCTAATCCCCCCTCTGATAACCTTTCTTTTCTTTGGGATGAACCTCTGCACTGTGTCCTCAATTACTCCCAGAAACTCCTGCCATTGCTGTTCTACTGTCTTTCCCACTAGGCTCTGCTCCCAGTCGATTTTCGTCAGTTCCTCCCTCATGCCCCTGTAGTTACCTTTATTTAACTGTAACACCTTTACATCTGATTCTACCTTCTTTCTTTCAAATTGGAGATTGAATTCTACCATATTATGATCACTGCCTCCTAAGTGCTCCCTTACTTTAAGATCTTTAATCAAGTCTGGCTCATTACATAACACTAAGTCCAGAATGGCCTGTTCCCTCGTGGGCTCCATCACAAGCTGTTCCAAAAAGCCCTCCTGTAAACATTCAATGAATTCCCTTTCCTTGGGTCCACTGGCAGCATTATTTACCCAGTCCACCTGCATATTGAAGTCCCCCATGATCACTGTGACCTTGCCTTTCTGACATGCACTTTCTATTTCGTGGTGCATTTTGTGCCCCCGGTCCTGACCACCGTTAGGAGGCCTGTACATAACTCCCATTATGGTTTTTTTGCCTTTGTGGTTCCTCAACTCTACCCACACAGACTCCACATCATCTGACCCTATGTCATTTAGTGCTATTGATTTAATTTAATTCCTAATTAACAAGGCAACCCCGCCCCCTCTGCCCACCTCCCTGTCTTTTCGATAGGTTGTGAATCCCTGGATGTTTAAATGCCAGTCCTGAACCCCCTGCAACCATTCGGGACGAGTCCCACTCCTTTTCCTTTTCCCCATTGTCCTTCAATATTTTTCTCATTGGATAATCATCCAGTTCTCCTTTGAAGGCATCAATTTAAATCTGCTTCCAACACACATTCTCAGACTGGCAGTGCATTCCAGATCCTAACTACTCACTGTGTAAAATGTTTTTTCCTCATGTTGTTGCTGCTTCGTTTGCTAATTTCTTTTAAACCTGTGTCCTCTGGTTCTCAACCCTTCCACCAGCAGGAACAGTTTCTCAGTGTCTGCTCTGTCCGAAACCCTCATGATTTTGTCCACCTCTTGTCAAATCTCCCCTGTGGAGTACAACCCTGTGTCTCCAATCGGCCCGCGTCACTGAAGCTCTTCATTCCTGCAACTATTCTCATGAATAATTTCTGTACCCCCCCCACCAAAGCCTCCACATTCCTTCAAAGGTGTGGGGCAGGATTCTCCCTTCTGGGGACTAAGTCCCCACGCCTGCCGGAAAACAGGTGAGAATCACTCCGGACTTTTCCCTAGAATGTTCAGGGTGATTCTTCGTTTTCAAGGGGGCTAGCAGGGCCCCGGCGTGCGTGCCGCAGCTCTGGCTGCCGCGGGGCCCTGCAGTTACGCCTGCGCATGCGCGCGGCAGCCGGCTGCAGGTCCGCACGTTCGTGCGGTGGCCGTCTTTACGCCGTCCCCCGCAAAACATGGCGTAGCCCTACAGGGGCCCGGAGCGAAGGAACATAGGCCACCCCCCCGGAATGAGCACGCCCGCCGATCGGTAGCCCCCAATCGCAGGCCTGGCCACTGTGGAGGCTCCCCTCCCCCAGAATCGGATCCCCCCGCCGCCAGAGCGCCGAGGTCCCGCCGGGTGGAACCACATGTGAACCATGCCGGCGGGCAGTCCAGCGCAGAGAATCGCCACGGGGGCTGCTTTCAACGGCCCCCGACCGGTGCCGTGGAAGCGCCGGATTTCTGGCATGAACGGCTATTCTCCGCCCCCGCGCCAGGCGTGATTCTGGCGCGGAGCGTTGGAGAATCCTGCCCCAGGTGCACAGAATTGGTCACAATATTCCAATTCCGGCCAAACCACTGTTTTTGTACAGTTTCATTATAAACCTTCTTGCTTTTGCACTCTCTGCCCTATTTGTAAAGCCCAGGATCCCATGTGCTTTACTAACCTGCCTTGCTTCCTTCAGTGATTTGTATACATACACCCCAGATCCTCCTTCTCTGGCACCCCATTTAGAATTGTACCCTTTAGTTTATAGTGCCCCTCCTCATTTCTCCTAAAAATGAACCACTTCACATTTATTTGCAATAAATTGCATCTACCATTTGTCTGCCCAGAACTTCAGTCTGTCTATATCCTCTTGGGATTTATCACAGTTCAATACTTACAAATTTTGTGCCATCTGCAAGTTTAAAAATTGTGCCCTGTACCCCTAAATTTAGTTCAATATCAAGGAAAGCAGTGGCCTTAACATGAACATTTGGGGAATCCTACTGTATGTCTTCTTCCACTCTGAAAAGCAACCTTTCACCACTTATGGGCGGCACGGTAGCAGAGTAGTTAGCACTGTTGCTTCACAACGCCAAGGACCCGGGTTCGATTCCCAGCTTGGGTCACTGTCTGTGTGGACGCTGCACGTTCTCCCCGTGTCTGCATGGGTTTCCTCCCACAAGTCCCGAAAGACGTGATTGTTGGGTAATTTCGACATTCTGAATTCTCCCTCTGTGTACCCGAACCGGTGACGGAATGTGGCGACTAGGAGATTTTCACAGTAACTTCATTGCAGTGTTAATGTAAGCTGACTTGTGGCACTAATAAAGATTATTATTATTATTCTCTTCCCGATCTTGCAACCCTTTTATTGGCCAACCTTGCTGACAAGCCTGTCATATAACCGAGTCAAATGCGTTTTGCAAGTCAACACCCTCATCAACCCTCTCTGTTACCTCATCAAAAACTCAAGCAAATTAGTTAAATGCTATTTGCCTTGAACAAATTTGTGCTGGCTTTTCTTAATTACTCCACATTCGACCAAGTAACTGTTAATTTTATCCCAAATGATCAATACTAAAAGCTTTCCTACCACCGAGGTTAAACCGCCTGTCCTGTGATTATTGCCTTCCTTACATTGCACTCTTGTTTGAACAAATGTGTAACGTTTGCAACTCTTGTCTTCGGGCACCATCTCTGTATCTAAGGAGCATTGGAAGATTATGCCGGTGCCACTGTAATTTCCACCCATACTTCCCTCAGTATCCTCAATTGTATTTCATCTGTTCCTGATGATTTATTAAATTTTGAGTGCATCTATCCTATGTAGTAACAGCTCTTTAGCAATTTCATCATAGATCCTTACAGTGCAGAAGGAGGCCATCGAGTCTGCACCGACCCTCCAAAAAAGCACCTTACCTAGGCCCACATCCTCATCCTATCCCTGTAACCTCGTAACCCCACTTAACCTTTGGACATTAAGGGGAAATTTAACGTGACCAATCCACCTAACCTGCACATCTTTGGACTATGATAGGAAACTGGAGCACCGGGAGGAAACCCACGCAGACACTGGGAGAACGTTCAAACTCCACACAGACAGTCATCCACGGTTGCATTTGAATCCGGATCCCTGGCGCTGTGAGGCAGCAGTGCTAACTAACCACTGTGCCACTGTGCCGCTATCTCCTCTTTACCTATGACTGGCAAAATCCTCTTGATAAACACACGTGTTAGCTGCTGGTGTCCTCTCGCTCTCTGAATTTCTTGTTCACTTCCTCGTTGAAATTTCTATATTCAGTCTGGTTCTCAATTATATTATCCACCTGACATCTCTCATGTGCACCCTTTTTCAGCTTCCTTTTTCCTCCCTATCTCTATAGTCATGTTGTGAGCTCTGGATTTGTTTGTCCTACCTTTTCACTTGTGGCAATGTACCTTTTTAAAACAGCCATTATTCAATTGCAGTTTTGCCTGTAAATCTTAGATTCCAGTTTACTGGACCAGATCTGTTCTCATCCCATTGAACTTAGCCCTCCCCATTTAATTATCTTTACTCTGGATTTCTTCATATTGTCTCCTATATAGCCAGCCTAATGCTTATACTTATATCAGTGTCTCCTAAATATTCCCTTACTGACACATGGTCCGCTTGCCCCACCGCATATACAGTGAGGTGCGGAAGTCCCACTGTTGACTAATTTAGCCCACCCACTGCATGTACAGGCTGTGGGGTGGGCTGGCATGTAACAAAAGCCAACTTTATTCACGGGTAGGTTGGGAAGAGGCAAGCAGTCCACACACCACACACACAAGAAATAGTAAAAAGACAGAACCAGAGTGCTGGTGCAGCCGTAAGTTTGAACACTCTGGTTATCATTGCCTGCAACGCTACCATGTATTATTGCTTTGTCATCTCTCTTTAGGCATCCAAATTTCCTCTTGCCTGAATCCCCCTCCCTCTTCTCAACTCCCACTATTTAGTTTACAGCCCTAGTTGTATGATTTGCAAGTACACTGGGTGCAGCACAGTTCAGGTGGGAGCTGTCCCAATGGTACAGATCCCCCTTTTCCCAGTATTGATACCAGGGCCCATGAATCAAAATTCATTTCTCCCACACCAATTCAACTCTTTGCTCTTATTTGCCCTCTTCTAATTTGCTTGGGGCTCAAATCATAAACCAGAGATTGTTGCCTTTGTGTTTCATTTTTTTAAATTTAGTTCATAGCTGGTCATACTTCCTCAGCAGAAGCTGTTTCTTACTCCTAACTATGTCGCCGGTGCCCACGTGTACCATGACAACTGGATCCTTCCACTCCCAAGTTCCTGTCCAACCCTGAGGAGATGCCCTTAACCCTGGCATCAGGCAGGCAACACAGCTGGGCCTCGCTCTCCTAGCTGCAAAGAAAAGTATCTATCCACCTAACTATACTGGCCCCTACTGCAACTATATTCCTTTGCACCCCCAACACTTGAATAGCTCCCTTCACCATGGTGCCATGGTCAGTTTGCTTGGCCTCACTGCAGTCCCTGCTCTCATCCACATAAGCTGACAGCACATAGGTCGTGAAGGGGCCACAAAGGACTGTGGACAAGAATAGCTGGGTGATTGTGTATATCTGGATCACATCTGGATTATAACCCCTTGTTCTTAGATAATCGGCAAGGGACAGTCTGTACATTACAGTGGGAGAGCTGTGGATGAATCCTTGACACACTTCCAGAGTGATGGTTTAGAGGTGAGAACAGGTGTTAGAAACATTGAACTTGTTGAACAATGGCAACAGCTGCGGCTCCTCCATTGCTACCTTCTGGATTCCCATACCTGTCTCTCACACAGTCACACCCTCCTATACCTGACATGAAGCATATCTGATCTACCTAGCCTGAGGTGGTTGCCTCCTGGAACAAAATGTCCAGATAACCTTCCCCCTTCCTGATGCATCAGTGTTGAAGCTCAGACTTCAGCTCATCAGCTCTGAACCAAAGCTCCTTGAGCTGCAGACACTTACTGCAGATGTGGTTGCCATGGATCACACAATTGGCCTTTGAGCTGAAAGATGAGCATCCTTCAATAAGTATTCAATTTAAATAAAAGAGGAAAATTGACACTTGAATTTCCATTTCCCATCACATTCTTGAATTTGTTTAATCTTTCTGCAGCACGGAACACCTCCACTGATGATTGCAGCTGGTTGTGGAAACATCCAGATTCTTAACTTGCTCATCCAGAAGGGAGCAAAGATTGATGTACAGGACAAGGTTTGTACTGGAACTTCACAAAAAACAATGTTCATGAGTGGAAAATATTGTATTTCTTGTCACTGAATTTCCATATGTAATACATATATGTCATGCAACTGGAAAGTATAATTTTGTCACAAGCTATAAAAAATAAAAGTGGCCATTTGGTATCCATATAATTTTCCGAAAGCTCCAATAAAGTAAGTAAAAAAAACAGTTGCCATTTATGCAGTCATGTCCTGATGAATGTTTATTTAATTGACTTCAGATGGTTGTAAATGAGACCTATAAAGTTCACTTTAAAAATGTACTTGAAAATTATGATGGTCCTTTGTGCATCAAATACTTTAGATGGCTTTTCATAAAATGAATCTCATTTGTCTCTAGTCTGGCTCAAATGCACTTTATTGGGCAGCAAGACATGGCCATACTGCAACATTAAAGTTCTTGCATCAGAAAGAATGTCCACTGAATATACAAGATAAGGTAAGCAAGAATACAAAATTAATACAAATGTTGCATCATAATTTAAGTAAATGCACTCTTGAGTTAGGTTATTTAGAAATGGGTATATTTGGATGGAATTATATTTTTTGTGATTAAATTGATGGTGAGAAGCTCTAAAATTGTTGTCTTGCGTAGATTCAATCAATTTTCTGAAGTATTTAGAATTAAAGGAAAGGTGTAATATGTGATTTCAGAGAAATCTCCATTACAATTCCAGATTTTAAAAATTACTCAGGGTAACAATATGTTTTGTAGATAATTGTGAGTAAATATTTATCATAACGTTACCACCAAAATATTCAACTATATCATCCTCCTGTCCAGCTTCATGGGACTACTAGCCACGCTTACTCTCTGATAGTAGTCAGAGCACCTTCAGTAATGACACGTGTTCTCACCTCTAAACCATCGCTGTAGGACGTTTATCAAGAATTTATCCATAGCTCTCCCACTGTAATGTACAGTCTGTTCCTTGGCGATTATCTAAGAACAAAGGGTTGTTATCCAGTTACACAATCACACAGCTCGTCTTGTCCAGTCTTTTGTAGCCCCACCACTGCCTATGTGCTGTCAGACTACTTGCCTGGAATCCAATTGTAGATGAGTCTCCACTCCCTTCAGCTAAAGTTCTGGGTCAGGTTTTTTCGGTTGGCAGAGTTTCTTACTTTGTCACCAAAGCGTTCAGTGGAATTACAGCAGCCCCACAGCCATTTAACCTTCCAAGGACTTTCATCTCTCACTCGGCCAGGAGTCCAGACTCAGAGTGGTGCCGGCCAATCTGAATGGCCAGGAGCTCTGACGTCTCCATAATGCCAGTGGCATCTGTGGCCAGGACTGGGACTACAGCCAGTTCCCGAGTCCCGGCAGTTGTGGGGAGAGAAGCGTGATGGAGAAGCCGGGGCCTTCACAACCCGAGCTTGGGTGACCAGCGGGCTGCCTTCCTGCTCCTGAACTCCTGTCAGGCTGAAAATTGAGGCTGGACTGGAAGCTGCCTTTAGGTAACTAATAATTAGCCATTTGAAAGCCTCATTTGTGGTGAGGGCACGCAGGCTGCTCTAGGCCTCACCCGCCCCACATAAATTGCGAACAGGTTGGGGAAGGTGACGGGGAATTTTACAGGGGCTCCCTCCTGTCTACAAACCCACTGGCAGGACTGTAAAACTCTGCCAACAAATATTTAAGCCATCAATATTTTTGTCCCTGTGACAAATTCCATTCCTTTGCCATTGACTACATCTCCTTCCACAGCCACCATTCCAGAATGAGTTAGGCTCTTCATAACCTCAGCACTCTGTTCAACCCCCAGTTATTTTTTTATCTTGCACCCTCTCTCCTCTCTGTAGCATCACTCATCCATGCTAGCACCTCAGTCCCGTCCACCACTGAACCCTCGTTCATGACTTTGCCATCTTCAATCGTTCCAGTGCTCCTCTTGCAAGTCACTCATCCTCCACCCCAATTTGTCCAAACCTCTGTTCCTTCTGTTCTATCTTTCACCAAGTCCCGCTCATCCATCCCATCATCCCCACCTGGCTGCACAGCATTGCTCCCACATTCCCAACATCTTGTCAAGGCCCATTTTGCATGGGTCTCTTTAAATTCCTCCATGGTCTCATTGTGCTCATTTTCTGCAACTCAACAAACCTTTGATTCTGTTCCTGAGTCAGTCTGATGTGCATCCCCTCATCCTTCGTCATGTCGCAGATAACTATGTTCGGCTGCCAGCTCCCACGTTGTCTGGAATTTCCTCCATAATCGTTCTATTTTCTACTCCTTTAAGACTCTCCTTAAAACCCACATGTTTAACCAAACTGTTGATTATCCTTCCATAATAATATCTGCTTCTATGTCTCGGTGGCTATTTTCCACATGTTCTTGTTAAATGCCTTGAAATGTTATTCTATGTTGATGGAGTTATATAAAGATACGTTTGTTCCTCTTTCCTTCTGATTGTATGGGCAGCACGGTAGCATAAGTGGATAGCACTGTGCCTTCACAGCGCCAGGGTCCCAGGTTCGATTCCCCGCTGGGTCACTGTCTGTGCGGAGTCTGCACGTTCTCCCCGTATCTGCGTGGGTTTCCTCCGGGTGCTCTGGTTTCCTCCCACAGTCCAAAGACGTGCAGGTTAGGTGGGTTGGCCGCAATAAATTGCCCTTAGTGTCCAAAAAGGTGAGGAGGGGTTATTGGGTCACGGGGATAGGGTGGAAGTGGGTCGGTGTAGACTCGATGGGCCGAATGGCCTCCTTCTGCACTGTATGTTCTATGTTCTTTATCATAATCATTGAGTCTGGAACATTTCCTCCTTTTATCCAGGTTGGGAGACAAAAGGCAAATATTGATGTAATTGATAGTTAAAGTGATTCCGCATTCTTGGAATCAGAATAATACAACACCGAAGGAGGTCATTCAGCCCATCAGGGCAATGCTGGCACTTTTTAAGAGGGAGTTGAAATGAGACTTGCAATGAGTCCAGCAGCCCTACTCTTTCCACATGACATTGCAAATTTTCCCCATTTATCCAATTCCGTTTGGAATGTTTTTATTGTATTTGCCTTCGCCATCCTTTCAGGCAGTGCATTCCAGATCATGCCAGCTTATCATGTTTGCTCATGTCACTTCTGGTCCTTTTATCAATTACGATAACTCTGTGTCCTCTGGTTACTGCCCCGACTGTCACTATATGCAGTTTCTTGTTATTTACTCTATCAAAACCATTCATGATTTTGAGCACTTCTATCAAATCTCCTCAAGCTAAGGAGAACAACCCCAGTTTCTTTGGACTTGCCACAAAGTCTTTCATCCCTGCTACCACTTGCTATCCTCTACATCCTCACTAAAGCCTTGAATTTTCTTTCCAATATGGTTATGCCCAGAATTGACCACTCTACTCCTGTTGGGGCCTAACCAGATTTTTGTAAAGGTTTTGAATGGTTCCCTTATTTTTGTAATCTATGCTGCTGTTTATAAAGTTGATGGTCCCAAATGCCTCAATGTCTTGTCCACAAGTATTCTATTTCTGCTTTAGTCTTTTAGGTAGATAAGCACTGGTGCTATTTAAATATTTTATATTTATAGAACTTGACTGCAGATCATTGTGGTTGCCTCAAATTAGCACATCTAAAATACTGCTTTAAACTAAGCCGAGTAGGTTGACAGCAAGAGGATTCTGGGGCGAAGGTAAGAGGAGATAGGAAGCCAAACAGTGTATGCAAGAGCAGTGGGCTGGCAGCGTGCAGTCAGCTGAGAATGGGATCAGTTTTGTAGCAATGGGGCGGGACATCTTTAGTAACAAACCTGTGGGAGGAAGAGGTTTAATGGAAGGGACAGGATTAAATTACTTTTTTTTAATAAAATATTTTATTGAAAATTTTTGGTCAACCAACACAGTACATTGTGCATCCTTTACACAATATTATAGCAACACAAATAACAATGACCTATTTTATAAACAGAAAATGAATAAATAATAAATAACAAAAATGAAAACTAACCCTAATTGGCAACTGCCTTATCACAAGTAGCACTCTCCAAAAATATAATTTAACAGTCCAATATATAATTATCTGTAGCAACGACCTATACATATTATACAGTATATATTAACAACCCTGAGAGTCCTTCTGGTTCCTCCTCCTACCCCCGATCCTGGGCTGCTGCTGCTGCTGCCTTCTTTTTTCCATTCCATCTATCTTTCTGCGAGGTATTCGACGAACGGTTGCCACCGCCTGGTGAACCCTTGAGCCGACCCCCTTAGAACGAACTTAATCTGCTCTAGCTTTATAAACCCTGCCATGTCATTTATCCAGGTCTCCACCCCCGGGGGCTTGGCTTCTTTCCACATTAGCAATATCCTGTGCCGGGCTACTAGGGACGCAAAGGCCAAAACATCGGCCTCTCTCGCCTCCTGCACTCCCGGCTCTTGTGCAACCCCAAATATAGCCAACCCCCAGCTTGGTTCGACCCGGACCCCCACTACTTTTGAAAGCACCTTTGTCACCCCCATCCAAAACCCCTGTAGTGCCGGGCATGACCAAAACATATGGGTATGATTCGCTGGGCTTCTCGAGCACCTCGCACACCTATCCTCCACCCCAAAAAATTTACTGAGCCGTGCTCCAGTCATATGCGCCCTGTGTAATACCTTAAACTGAATCAGGCTTAGCCTGGCACACGAGGACGACGAGTTTACCCTGCTTAGGGCATCTGCCCACAGCCCCTCCTCGATCTCCTCCCCCAGCTCTTCTTCCCATTTCCCTTTTAGTTCATCTACCATAGTCTCCCCTTCGTCCCTCATTTCCCTATATATATCTGACACCTTACCATCCCCCACCCATGTCTTTGAGATCACTCTGTCCTGCACCTCTTGTGTCGGGAGCTGCGGGAATTCCCTCACCTGTTGCCTCGCAAAAGCCCTCAGTTGCATATACCTGAATGCATTCCCTTGGGGCAACCCATATTTCTCGGTCAGCGCTCCCAGACTCGCGAACTTCCCATCCACAAACAGATCTTTCAGTTGCGTTATTCCTGCTCTTTGCCACATTCCATATCCCCCATTCATTCTCCCCGGGGCAAACCTATGGTTGTTTCTTATCGGGGACCCCCCCAAGGCTCCAGTCTTTCCGCTATGCCGTCTCCACTGTCCCCAAATCTTCAGTGTAGCCACCACCACCGGGCTTGTGGTGTAGTTCCTCGGTGAGAACGGCAATGGGGCTGTTACCATAGCCTGTAGGCTAGTCCCCCTACAGGACGCCCTCTCTAATCTCTTCCACGCCGCTCCCTCCTCCTCTCCCATCCACTTACTCACCATTGAAATATTAGCGGCCCAATAATACTCACTTAGGCTCGGTAGTGCCAGCCCCCCCCCTATCCCTGCTACGCTGTAAGAATCCCTTCCTCACTCTCGGGGGTCTTCCCGACCCACACAAAACCCATGATGCTCTTTTCAATCCTTTTTTAAAAAGCCTTCGTGATCACCACCGGGAGGCACTGAAACACAAAGAGGAATCTCGGGAGGACCACCATCTTAACCGCCTGCACCCTCCCTGCTCTTGAAATCCTCCTCCATTTGATCCACCAACCGCGTTAAATTTAACCTATGCAATGTGCCCCAATTCTTGGCTATCTGGATCCCCAGGTAACGAAAGTCCCTTGTTACCTTCCTCAACGGTAGGTCCTCTATTTCTCTACTCTGCTCCCCTGGATGCACCACAAACAACTCACTTTTCCCCATGTTCAATTTATACCCTGAAAAATCCCCAAACTCCCCAAGTATCCGCATTATTTCTGGCATCCCCGCCGCCGGGTCTGCCACATATAGTAACAAATCGTCCGCATACAAAGATACCCGGTGTTCTTCTCCTCCTCTAAGTACTCCCCTCCACTTCTTGGAACCCCTCAACGCTATCGCCAGGGGCTCAATCGCCAGTGCAAACAATAATGGGGACAGAGGGCATCCCTGCCTTGTCCCTCTATGGAGCCGAAAATATGCAGATCCCCGTCCATTCGTGACCACGCTCGCCATCGGGGCCCTATACAACAGCTGCACCATCGCCACTACTATCTCCGTTTCCCCCTCTGGTGGGGCCATCATCATTACCCCTAACAGCCTCCGTATATTCGTGTTCAGCTGTCTCCCCTTCACAAACCCAGTTTGGTCCTCGTGGACCACCCCCGGGACACATTCCTCTATTCTCATTGCCATTACCTTGGCCAGGATCTTGGCATCTACATTTAGGAGGGAAATAGGTCTATAGGACCCGCATTGTAGCGGGTCCTTTTCCTTCTTTAAGAGAAGCGATATCGTTGCTTCAGACATAGTCGGGGGCAGTTGTCCCCTTTCCTTTGCCTCATTAAAGGTCCTCGTCAGTACCGGGGCGAGCAAGTCCACATATTTTCTATAGAATTCGACTGGGAATCCATCCGGTCCCGGGGCCTTTCCCGCCTGCATGCTCCTAATTCCTTTCACCACTTCTTCTACCTCGATCTGTGCTCCCAGTCCCACCCTTTCCTGCTCTTCCACCTTGGGAAATTCCAGCCGATCCAAGAAGCCCATCATTCTCTCCCTCCCATCTGGGGGTTGAGCTTCATATAATTTTTTATAAAATGTCTTGAACACTCCATTCACTCTCTCCGCTTCCCGCTCCATCTCTCCTTCCTCATCCCTCACTCCCCCTATTTCCCTCGCTGCTCCCCTTTTCCTCAATTGGTGTGCCAGCAACCTGCTCGCCTTCTCCCCATATTCGTACTGTACACCCTGTGCCTTCCTCCATTGTGCCTCTGCAGTGCCCGTAGTCAGCAAGTCAAATTCTACATGTAGCCTTTGCCTTTCCCTGTACAGTCCCTCCTCCGGTGCTTCCGCATATTGTCTGTCCACCCTCAAAAGTTCTTGCAGCAACCGCTCCCGTTCCTTACTCTCCTGCTTCCCTTTATGTGCCCTTATTGATATCAGCTCCCCTCTAACCACCGCCTTCAGCGCCTCCCAGACCACTCCCACCTGGACCTCCCCATTATCATTGAGTTCCAAGTACTTTTCAATGCACCCCCTCACCCTTAGACACACCCCCTCATCTGCCATTAGTCCCATGTCCATTCTCCAGGGTGGGCGCCCTCCTGTTTCCTCCCCTATCTCCAAGTCTACCCAGTGTGGAGCGTGATCCGAAATGGCTATAGCCGTATACTCCGTTCCCCTCACCTTCGCGATCAACGCCCTTCCCAGCACAAAAAAGTCTATTCGCGAGTAGACTTTATGGACATAGGAGAAAAACGAGAACTCCTTACTCCTAGGTCTGCTAAATCTCCACGGGTCTACACCTCCCATCTGCTCCATAAAATCTTTAAGTACCTTGGCTGCTGCCGGCCTCCTTCCAGTCCTGGACTTCGACCTATCCAGCCCTGGTTCCAACACCGTATTAAAATCTCCCCCCATTATCAGCTTTCCCATCTCTAGATCCGGAATGCGTCCTAGCATCTGCCTCATAAAATTGGCATCATCCCAGTTCGGGGCATATACGTTTACCAAAACCACCGTCTCCCCCTGTAGTTTGCCACTCACCATCACGTATCTGCCCCGTTATCCGCCACTATAGTCTTTGCCTCGAACATTACCCGCTTCCCCACTAATATAGCCACCCCCCTGTTTTTCACATCTAGCCCCGAACACCTGCCCCACCCATCCTTTGCGTAGCCTAACCTGGTCTATCAGTTTCAGGTGCGATTAAAGATTAAAGCTCGTCCTCCTTCTCGCCACCTCCGCACTCCAGTCTTGATAAACGCGGATCACCGCGTTCTCCCATTTACTGCTCCAAGTTTTCTTTGCCCATCTAAGGACCATTTCTCTATCCTTAAAACGGAGGAATCTCACCACTATGGCTCTGGGAATTTCTCCTGCTCTCTGTCCTCGCGCCATCACTCGGTATGCTCCCTCCACCTCCAACGGACCCGCCGGGGCCTCCGCTCCCATTAACGAGTGCAGCATCGTGCTTACATATGCCCCGACGTCCGCTCCCTCCGCACCTTCAGGAAGACCAAGAATCCTCAAGTTGTTCCTCCTTGCGTTGTTCTCCAGTGCCTCCAACCTTTCCACGCATCATTTCTGATGTGCCTCATGCATCTCCGTCTTCACCACCAGGCCCTGTATGTCGTCCTCATTCTCGGCTGCCTTTGCCTTCACGACCCGAAGCTCCCGCTCCTGGGTCTTTTGTTCCTCCTTTAGCCCTTCGATCGCCTGTAGTATCGGGGCCAACAGCTCTTTCTTCATTTCCTTTTTGAGCTCTTCCACACAGCATTTCAAGAACTCTTGTTGTTCAGGGCCCCATGTTAAACTGCCACCTCCCGACGCCATCTTGGTTTTTGCTTGCCTTCCTTGCCGCTGTTCTAAAGGATCCACTGCAATCCGGCCACTTTCTCCTCCTTTTTTCATCCATATCCAGGGGGGATTCCCTTCTGGTTTACCGCACAGTGTTTTTAGCCGTCGAAATTGCCGTTGGGGCTCCTATCAAGAGCCCAAAAGTCCGTTTCACCGGGAGCTGCCGAAACGTGCGACTCAGCTGGTCATCGCCGCACCCGGAAGTCCGACAGGATTAAATTACTGATCAGCCGTGTCTGCGTGGGTCTCACCCCCACAACCCAAAAAGATGTGCAGGGTAGGTGAATTGGCCACGCTAAAATTTGCTCCTTAATTGGAAAAAAGGAATTGGGTACTCTTTTTAAATAAAATTAAAATAAATAAATTACTGAATTGGGCCATGTTTGTGACAACAGTGTCAAAAAGGTGGACACTACAGGCAAAGAAAGGAAATAAAATTACTGAGGCTATCGAGAAGCATTGTGGCTTTTTCTAATTTGTCAAGTCAGAGTGTTGATTGTGATTTGTAGTAACATATAGGCCAAGACTGGGGAAGGATGGTATGGTTTCCTCTCCAAAGAAACAATTTATATGCTAATCTGATGCCGTTGTTTGTTTTTACTGTTGCCAGATTTTTATTTCCAGATTTTTTTTAAAAAATTCTATCTGATGGTGAGAGCTTGCTTACAAGTTCAGTCACACGTTTGCTACATCACTGTACCCAATATGGGTTGTTAAAGCTTGACACTTTGCTTTTCTGCTTTTGTTATGATGGTAGTGGAGATCTAATGGAACGCTGTCGTGGCAGTTATATCTTGGAAAAAATTTTCTCACAAGAAAATTGAATCTCTCGTAGGAGGCGGTTAGCTGTTTTGTACTTTGCTTATCTCAATGAAGGAATGCAGAGAAACAGTTGGGAAAAATATGTTTAGAAACCACTGAACACAAGATGCGTTGTGGAAACAAACGAAGTGAAGACATTTAAAACTAAATACCAATTTGGCTCGATGTGTTGAACATGTTGGTATAGGCTGCACTGATATTCTTAGGCCCCAATGCCCATGACCTGTACAGCAATTGGAGATTTTGCTGCTGCCTGTCAGTTGAGTAAGTGACACAAAGTTATTTTCAAAATGTGGGCAATTATATAAAAATATATGCCATGGTATGACTGCAATCTCAAACAATTCCAAATTATTCAACCTGTAAAACTGTACATGAGGAGTGGGATTCTCCTGTCCCCCAGGTTTCCCGGCGACTCGCAGTTCGCTTGCGGCTGGAGTCTCTACTCCCGCCGCTTGTCAATGCGATGTTCTATTGAAGCCACCCCATGCACTGCAAAACCTGCAGGCGGGGTTATGCTGCCGGCGGGAATAGAAAATCCCAACAGCCACAGATGCCAGCCAACATTGTACAAACCCATTTGCATGCACACGTGCACTTGTTCAGGTTTTCTTATCAAGGCTTCACAAATCAGTCACCCACCTCCGACAGAAGGATCAATTTCCTATGAGAAAACATTCTCCAAGATACTTAATGTTCTGCGTTCCCCTGCTTCTACCCGCCCCTTGAATTTCATATTCTTTCTGATTTTGATCTCCTGTACTTTAAACTACATTAAATAAAAGCTGCTGGATAACTGCTGAACTGATTTTTTTTACTTGTCCAAAGGTATTCTATTTCTGCTTTAAGTGGTTTAGTAGCTAAGTACTGGTATGTTTTGAAATGCTTTGTACCCTGAAAGCCCGACTGCAAGTGCCCTTGTGAAATGTATCTTTTAGATTATTCAGAGTTTATAGTGAATTTCAATTTGTGTGCACTATGTTTTGAAATCTTAGTTTTGTTTATATTTTGCTGCAGTCTGGTGAAACTGCCCTCCATGTGGCTGCCCGCTATGGTAATATGGAAGTGGTACAGTACCTCTGCAACGTTGGGATTAACCCAAACCTTCAAGACCGGGTAAGGCTTATAAAATTGAAATTTAAATGAAATTTAAATTCAATATTGTTCTCAAACAATTCAGATTGTTTGTTTTGGGTCATCTGTTGTACTAATACTTGCACATAACCAGGTAATTGATGATCGCAGTGAATATGGAATAGGACAAAACTTCTGTAGATTCTGGAATTGTTCCTGTGGATCGGAAGGTAGCAAGTGCAACCCTACTATTTAAGAAAGGAGGGAGAGAGGGGAATTACAGACCTAACCCTAACCTGACATCCATTGTAGGGAATAAGCTAGAATCTATTATAAAGGATGTGATAGACCTCCGGGTGCGGCAATGACCAGCTGAGTCGCACGTTTCGGCACCTCCCGTAGGAACGGACTTTTGGGCTCTTGATAGGAGCCCCAACGGCAATTTAAATAGCCAGAATTACTGTGCGGTAAACTAGAAGGGAATCCCCCCGGATACACATGGAAAAAGGAGAGGATAGCGGCCGGATTGCAGAAGATCCTCTGGAGCAGCGGCAAGGAAGGGAAGCTCGAAGCAAGATGGCGTCGGAAGGCGGCCGTTTGTTATGGGGCCCGGAGCAACAAGAGTTCCTGTGGGGCTGTGTGGAAGAGCTGAAGAAGGAGTTGAAGAAGGAGCTGTTGGCCCCGATATTACAGGCGATTGAAGGGCTAAAGGAGGAGCAGAGGACCCAGGAGCTGGAGCTTCGGGTCGTGAAGGCAAAGGCTGCTGAAAACGAAGATGAAATACAGGGCCTGGTGTTGAAGACAGAGACGCACGAGGCACAGCACAAAAGGTGTATGGAGAGGTTGGAAGCACTGGAGAATAATTCGAGGAGGAAGAATTTAAGAGTCCTGGGTCTTCCCGAAGGCGCAGAGGGGGCGGACGTCGGGGCATATGTAAGCACGATGCTTCACTCGCGAATGGGATCGGAGGCCCCGACGGGCCCCTTGGAGGTGGAGGGTGCTTATCGAGTTCTGGCGCGAAGACCAAAGGCTGGAGAAATACCTCGAGCTATAGTGGTGAGGTTTCTCCACTACAACGACAGAGAGACGGTCCTCAGATGGGCGAAGAAAACTCGGAGCTGTAGGTGGGAGAACGCGGTGATCCGCGTGTACCAGGATTGGAGTGCGGAGGTGGCGAGAAGGAGGGCAAGTTTCAATCGGGCTAAGGCGGTGCTTCACAAAAAGAAGGTTCAATTTGGAATGTTGCAACCAGTGAGGCTGTGGGTCACACACCAAGGGAAGCACCACTACTTTGAGACGGCAGAAGAGGCTTGGACATTCATTGTGGACGAGAAGCTGGAATAGTCTGGCGAGAGAAAGAGGTCCTGGGACAAAGTGGTGGGGTGATTATGTGGGACGAGGAAGGGGAAGGAGGGGTGATGATTTTTTCAATTTGTTAATCCTTCGACCCTGTAACATTTCTCTCTTCCCCTCGTTGGGGGGGAGGGGGGAGCACGAGGAACTGTGGGCACCGGTGGGAAGGAAAGGGGAAGGAGAAGGGAAATGAGCCATTAGGGGCGGGGCCGAGTGGGAAACGCGGGCTTTGCTCCCGCGTTATGATAATTGTGGCGGGAACAGGGACGCAGGAAGGAGGGGGCCTCGCACAGTGAGGGGCCGAGGGCAAAGGGGGAAGCCGAGGTCAGCCAGAGTTCGCTGACTTCTGGGAGCAACATGGGGGGTGCAACTACGCTAGAGGGGGATCTAGCAGAGGGGGGGGGGGGGAGTTAACTGGGTTGCTGCTGCCAAGGAGAAGGGGGAGCTGTTATGGGACGGGGTGGTCGAGACGGGGGGGTACCGTCGGTGGGATATACAGGTACGTGGGAACCGGGTGAGGAGCTGGGTTAAAAAAGGGGATGGCTAGTCGACATGGGGGGGGGGGGGTAAAGAGCACCCCAACCCGGCTGATCACGTGGAACGTGAGAGGGCTGAACGGGCTGATTAAAAGAGCACGGGTACTCGCACACCTAAAGAAATTAAAGGCAGATGTGGTTATGTTGCAGGAGACTCACTTGAAACTGATAGACCAGGCCAGACTACGTAAAGGATGGGTGGGGCAGGTGTTTCATTCGGGTTTAGATGCGAAGAATAGGGGGGTGGCTATCCTAGTGGGGAAACGGGTACTGTTTGAGGCAAAGACCATAGTGGCGGATAGTGGCAGTAGATATGTGATGGTGAGTGTCAGATTGCAAGGGGAGGCGGTGGTTCTGGTGAACGTATACGCCCCGAACTGGGATGATGCAAACTTTATGAGGCGTTTGTTGGGGCGTATCCCGGACCCGGAGGCGGGAAAGTTGGTAATGGGGGGAGACTTCAATACGGTGCTTGATCCAGGGCTGGACCGGTCCAGGACCGGGAGGAGGCCGGCAGCGGCCATGGAGCAGATTGGAGGAGTAGACCCCTGGAGATTTATTAGGCCTAGGAGTAAGGAGTTCTCATTTTTCTCCCATGTTCACAAGGTATATTCACGGATAGACTTTTTTGTCTTGGGAAGGGCACAGATTCCGAAGGTGACAGGGATGGAGTATACGGCCATAGCCATTTCGGACCACGCTCCACATTGGGTAGATCTGGAGGTAGGAGAGGAAAAAGAACAGCACCCACTCTGGAGAATGGATATGGGCTTATTGGCGGATGAGGGGGTATGTCTAAGGGTGAGGGGGTGTATCGAAAGGTACTTGGAGCTTAATGACAACGGAGAGGTTCAGGTGGGAGTGGTCTGGGAGGCGTTGAAGGCAGTGGTCAGAGGGGAACTGATATCCATAAGGGCACATAAAGGGAAGCAAGAGGGTAAAGAAAGGGAGCGATTGTTGAGAGAACTTCTGAGGGTGGACAGGCAATATGCAGAGGCACCGGAGGAGGGACTGTACAGGGAAAGACAAAGGTTACATGTGGAATTTGACCTGCTGACCACGGGTAAGGCAGAGGCACAGTGGAGGAGGGCACAGGGTGTACAGTATGAGTAAGGAGAGAAGGCGAGTCGGCTACTGGCCTACCAATTGAGGAAGAGGGGAGCGGCGAGGGAGATAGGTGGGGTGAGAGACGAGAAGGGAGAGATGGAACGGGGAGCGGAGAGAGTAAACGGGGTGTTCCAGGCATTCTATGAGAGGTTATATAAGGCTCAGCCCCCGGAAGGGAAGGAGGGAATGATGTGTTTCCTAGATCAGCTGGAATTCCCGAAGGTGGAGGAGCAGGAGAGGGTGGGCTGGGAGCACAGATTGAGATGGAGAAGGTGGTAAAGGGGATTGGGAGCATGCAGGCGGGGAAGGCCCCGGGACCGGATGGGTTCCCGGTGGAATTTTATAGGAAATATATGGACCTACTGGCCCCGCTCTTGACGAGAACCTTTAATGAGGCCAGGGAAAGGGGGAAATTGCCCCCGACTATGTCGGAGGCGACGATATCGCTACTTTTGAAGAAGGAAAAAGACCCGCTGCAGTGTGGGTCCTACAGGCCCATTTCCCTTTAGAATGTAGATGCCAAGCTCCTGGCCAAGGTGATGGCGACGAGGATAGAGGATTGTGTCCCGGGGGTGGTCCACGAGAATCAAATTGGGTTTGTTAAGGGGAGACAGCTGAACACGAACATACGGAGGCTGCTAGGGGTGATGATGATGCCCCCACCAGAGGGGGAGGCGGAGATAGTGGTGGCAATGGACGCCGAGAAAGCATTCGACAGAGTGGAGTGGGATTATCTGTGGGAAGTGTTGAGGAGATTTGGCTTTGGAGAAGGGTTTATTGAATGGGTACAACTGCTATATAGGGCCCCGGTGGCAAGTGTGGTCACGAACAGGCAGAGGTCTGACTACTTCCGTCTTTATAGAGGGACGAGGCAGGGGTGTCCCCTGTCTCCGTTACTGTATGCATTAGCAATTGAGCCCCTGGCCATAGCACTGAGGGGCTCCAGGAAGTGGAGGGGAGTACTCGGGGAGGAGAAGAACACCAGGTATCATTGTATGCAGATGATTTATTGCTGTATGTTGCGGACCCGGTGGAGGGGATGCCAGAGATAATGCGGACACTCAGGGAGTTTGGGGAATTCTCGGGGTATAAATTGAATATGGGGAAGAGTGAGTTGTTTGTGGTGCATTCGGGGGAGCAGAGCAGAGGAATAGATGATCTACCGCTGAGGAAGGTAGCAAGAGATTTCCGGTACTTAGGGATTCAGATAGCCAGGAGTTGGGGAACCTTACATAGGCTTAATCTAACACGATTGGTGGAACAGGTGGAGGAGGATTTTAAGAGATGGGACATGGTGCCCCTGTCACTGGTGGGTAGGGTGCAGGCGGTCAAAATGGTAGACCTCCCGAGATTCCTTTTTGTGTTTCAGTGCCTCCCGGTGATGGTCACGAAGGCTTTTTTCAAGAAAATCGAGAAAAGTGTTATGAGTTTTGTGTGGGCTGGGAAGACACCGAGAGTGAGGAGGGGGTTTTTGCAGCGTAGCAGGGATGGGGTGGGGACTGGCACTACCGAGCTGAAGTGAGTACTATTGGGCCGCCAATATCTCAATGGTGTGTAAGTGGATGGGAGAAGGGGAGGGAGCGGCGTGGAAGAGATTGGAGATGGCGTCCTGCAAAGGAACCAGCCTACAAGCACTGGCAACGGCGCCGTTGCCGTTCTCCCCGAAGAAATACACCACAAGTTCAGTGGTGGAGGCAACACTGAAAATTTGGGGGCAGTGGAGACGGCATAGGGGAATGACGGGAGCCTCGGTGCGGTCCCCGATAAGAAATAATCATAGGTTTGTCCCGGGGAGAATAGATGGGGGATTTAGAGCTTGGCAGAGAGCTGGGATTGTGCAACTGAGGGATCTGTTCTTAGACGGGAGGTTTGCGAGTCTGGGAGCGCTGACGGAAAAATATGGGTTGCCCCAAGGGAATGCATTTCGGTACATGCAACTGAGGGCTTTTACGAGGCAACAGGTGAGGGAATTCCCGCAGCTCCCGACGCAGGAGATTCAGGATAGAGTGATCTCGGGGACATGGGTGGGGGATGGTAGGGTGTCGGATATATACAGGGAAATGAGAAACTAGGGGGAGATCATGGTGGATGAGCTGAAGGGAAAATGGGAAGAAGAGCTGGGGGAAGAGATTGAAGAGGGGCTGTGGGCAGATGCCCTACGCAGGGTAAACTCTTCGTCCTCGTGCGCCAGGCTTAGCCTGATACAATTCAAGATTCAAGGTTTTGCACAGGGCGCATATGACCGGAGCAAGGCTCAGTAAATTTTTCGGGGCAGAGGATAGGTGTGGGAGATGCTCGAGGAGCCCAGCAAACCACACCCACATGTTTTGGTCATGCCCGGCACTGCAGGGGTTCTGGGTGGGGGTGGCGAATGTGCTTTCGAAGGTGGTGGGGGTCCGGGTCGAGCCAAGCTGGGGGTTGGCTATATTTGGGGTTGCAGAAGAGCCGGGAGTGCAGGAGGCGAGGAAGGCTGATGTTTTGGCCTTTGCGTCCCTAGTAGCCCGGCGAAGGATATTGCTTATCTGGAAGGAAGCCAAACCTCCGGGCGTGGAGACCTGGATAAACGACATGGCAGGGTTTATAAAACTAGAACGGATAAAGTTTGTACTAAGGGGTTCGGCTCAGGGGTTCACCAGGCGGTGGCAACCGTTCATTAACTACCTCGCAGAACGATAAAGGAAATGGGAAGGCAGCAGCAGCAACCCAGGGGGGTGGGGGGGGGGGAGCCGGGTGGGTCCTCAGGGGTGTTTTTGTATAGATATTTGTACTTGGTTATGTATACTGGATTGTTTGATTTTATTATTTGGGAGAGTTATTATTTTTGCTATGGCAGTTGCCATTTAGTTTATATATTATTTCTCTATTTGTTAAAAAACGGTCACTTATTTATATTGTTTTATTGTTGTAAAAAGGAAAAACCTTTATGGTTTTGTTTGGCCTAAAAATTTGAATAAAATATATATTAAAAAAAAAAAAAATAAAGGATTTGATAATGGGGCACCTAGAAAATAATGGTAGGATTGGAAACATGGATTAATGACTGTGAAATCATGATTGACAAAACCTGTCGAAAGGTGTTACTAGCAGGCTTGATAAGGGAGAACCAGTGGATGTGGTGTGTTTGGATTTTCAGAAGGCTTTCTCCAAGGTCTCTCACAAGTGTTTAGTAAGCAAAGTTAAGAGTATATGGGGTTGGGAGTGATATGCCAGCATTGCAAAAGAGAAAGCCTATAATGTGGCAAGGAGTAGTGGGAAGTCAGAAGATTGGGCAGGCTACAAAAACAAACAGAGGATAACAAAGAGAGAAATAAGGAAAGAGAGGGTCAATTATGAAGGTAGGCTAGCCAGTAACATTAGGAATGATAGTAAAAGTTTCTTTAAATACATTAAAAACAAACGGGAGGCAAAAGTAGACATTGGGCCGCTCCAAAATGACGCTGGTAATCTAGTGATGGGAGACAAGGAAATAGCTGAGGAACTAAATAAGTACTTTGCGTCAGTCTTCACAGTAGAAGACATGAGTAATATCCCAACAATTCCGGAGAGTCAGGGGGCAGAGTTGAATATGGTAGCCATCACAAAGGAGAAAGTGCTAGAAAAACTAAGAGGTCTAAAAATTGATAAATCTCCGGGCCCAGATGGGCTACATCCTAGAGTTCTAAAGGAGATAGCTGAAGAAATAGTGGAGGCGTTAGTTATGATCTTTCAAAAGTCACTGGAGTCAGGGAAAGTCCCAGAGGATTGGAAAATCGCTGTTGTAACCCCCCTGTTCAAAAAGGGAACAAGGAAAAAGATGGAAAATTATAAGCCAATTAGCCTAACCTCGGTTGTTGGCAAGATTCTAGAATCCATTGTTAAGGATGAGATTTCTAAATTCTTGGAAGTGCAGGGTCGGATTAGAACAAGTCAGCATGGATTTAGTAAGGGGAGGTCGTGCCTGACAAACCTGTTAGAGTTCTTTGAAGAGATAACAAAAAGGTTAGACAAAGGAGAGCCAATGGATGTTATCTATCTTGACTTCCAAAAGGCCTTTGATAAGGTGCCTCACAGGAGACTGCTGAGTAAAATAAGGGCCCATGGTATTCGAGGCAAGGTACTAACATGGATTAACGATTGGCTGTCAGGCAGAAGGCAGAGAGTTGGGATAAAAGGTTCTTTTTCGGACTGGCAACCGGTGACGAGTGGTGTCCTGCAGGGTTCAGTGTTGGGGCCACAGCTGTTCTCTTTAAATATTAACGATCTAGATGACGGGACTGGGGGCATTCTGGCTAAGTTTGCCGATGATACAAAGATAGGTGGAGGGGCAGGTAGTATTGAGGAGGTGGGGAGGCTGCAGAAAGATTTAGACAGTTTAGGAGAGTGGTCCAAGAAATGGCTGATGAAATTCAACGTGGGCAAGTGCGAGGTCTTGCACTTTGGAAAAGAGAATAGAGGCATGGACTATTTTCTAAACGGTGACAAAATTCATAATGCTGAAGTGCAAAGGGACTTGGGAGTCCTAGTCCAGGATTCTCTAAAGGTAAAATTGCAGGTTGAGTCCGTAATTAAGAAAGCAAATGCAATGTTGTCATTTATCTCAAGAGGCTTGGAATATAAAAGCAGGGATGTACTTCTGAAGCTTTATAAAGCATTAGTTAGGCCCCATTTAGAATACTGTGAGCAATTTTGGGCCCCACACCTCAGGAAAGACATACTGGCACTGGAGCGGGTCCAGCAGAGATTCACACGGATTATCCCAGGAATGGTAGGCCTAACATACGATGAACGTCTGAGTATCCTGGGATTATATTCATTGGAGTTTAGGAGGTTGAGGGGAGATCTAATAGAAACTTACATCATAATGAATGGCTTAGATAGGGTGTATGTAGGGAAGTTGTTTCCATTAACAGGGGAGACTAGAATAAAAGGGAGTCACTTTAGAACAGAGATGAGGAGAAATTTCTTCAGCCAGAGAGTGGTGGGTCTGTGGAATTCATTGCCACAGAGGGCGGTGGAGGCCGGGGCGTTGAGTGTCTTTAAGACAGAAGTTGATAAATTCTTGATTTCTCGAGGAATTAAGGGCAGTGGAGAGAGAGCGGGTAAATGGAGTTGAAATCAGCCATGATTGAATGGTGGAGTGGACTCGATGGGCCAAATGGCCTTACTTCCGCTCCTATGTCTTATGGTCTTATAATTGAGGATTGGTTAAATGATAGAAAACAGAGAGTAAGAATAAACGGGTCATTCCCTGGTTAGCAGGCTGTGACTAGTAGAGCACTGCAAGAATACGTGCTTGCACCCCAGTTATTCACAATCGATATTAATGATTTGGATGTGGGGACCAAATGTAATATTTCCAAGTTTGCTGATGACACAAAACATGGTGAACAGCAATTTATACTGCATGAAAAAAGGGTGCTGATTGGTTGGCAAGTGGGCTCTGGCCAAGACGTTGCCATGGAGAATGCACCAAAGGGCAGTTGTCCCTAACACATTTTTGATTGAAAAAGGCACAATACCTGGATAAGGTCTTTCTGTTTGCAGAGGACAGACCCAAGTGTATGGATATAAGTAGCTTCTAGCAAGCGTAAGTGAACCATCTTGCGAGCTTGACTGATAATCTTAAATTGGTTGTTAGTGTAATGCTTAGCACACTCAGGATTGTTTACTAAGTGCTGCCCAATCGCAGAATCACATCAAATGTTGAACACTATATCCTGAGTTTGCCTTTGCTCGCAAAACTCAGAATCTCGTTTCCAACATTAGGTGTGATTCTGCATTGGACAGCACTTGTTGAACAATCCCGAGTGTACTCGGGCGGCACGGTAGCACAGTGGTTAGCACTGTTGCTTCACAGGCCAGGGTTCCAAGTTCGATTCTCAGCTTGGGTCACTGTCTGTGCGGAGTCTGCATGTTCTCCCCGTGTCTGCGTGAGTTACCTCTGGTTGCTCCTGTTTCCTCCCACAGTCCAAAGATGTGTAGTTTAGGTGGATTGGCCATGCTAAAAAACTGGCCTTGATTTCCAAAATGGTTACAGGGATTGGATGGAGGCATGAGCTTAAGTAGGGGGCAGAATTCTCCGCCGGCGTGATTCTCCATTTTGCTGGCGCCCGGGGATTTCCCGACGGCGTGGGGTTGCCCCACAATGGGAAATCCCATTTACCGGCCGGCGTAACGGAGAATCCCGCCGGCGGGTCGGGCAGAAATGTGGTGGGGCGGAGAATCCAGCCCAGGGTGTTCTTTCAGGGGCTGGTGCAGACTCGATGGGCCGAATGGCCTCCTTCTGCACTGTAAATTCCATGTACTAATAATTACACAGACAGCCAATTTAAGATTGCCTGGGTTAGCATGGTGGCACAGTGGTTAGCACTGCTGCCTCATGGCACCGAGGTCCTAGGTTCGATCCGACTCTGGATCACTGTCCGTGTGGAGTTTGCACATTCTCCCCGTGTTTGCATGGGTTTCACCCCCACAACCCCAAAGATGTGCAGGGTAGGTGGATTGGACATGCTAAATTGCCCCTTAATTGGAAAAAATTAGTTGAGTACTCAAAATTTATTTTTTTTAAACTTAAGATTGTTTGTCAAATTTGCAATGTGGCTCACTTGCATTTGCGAGAAACTACATTTATACTATTGCAGGGCCCTGTCCTCGGCAAACACAATATGTTCAGGCATTGCGTCTTCTTCAATGAAACAAAAGCATGGGGACAACTGTTTCTTGGTGCATTCTCCATGGCAATGCCTCAACAAATCAGAGTCCACTTGTCAACCAATCCACATCCTTTTCTCATGCAGTATAAATATTGTTCTCTTTGAAATTTGATACTTTTGCGTGTCCAAATGAGTGCATGTCTTTTCAGCAATGCTGAACAAGCAACAATTTCTATCCCTCTTACTTTACAGTTTCCTTTTTTCCAAATGATTTTTTTCTTTAACCTGACCTGAAGTTGGAAACACTTTATTGGAGCACTGGCTTGTGGGTCTCATAGCCTCTAATACCTAATAGAAAAGGCCATTCTTCATGTATATCTGGACATGGGTTGTTGACAGACTTTTTCACAAAGTGGAAGCATCACATCAGGTCTCGCAGTCTTAAACTGATGTCTCCATAAGTATTTTACAACCAGGGTTATTGGGGATTACTCTAAAGCAGGACCATTAATTTTTAGCCTCTCATAGCCTGGAAACAGTGACGTTGATTTTGTTGTCCTGCAACGACTGGCTCAGTCACATCAGCTATTTAAACACTTCCTGGTCAGTCTCTATGGTTTGGTAGTACATCCAGTGATGTGTAGAATTTGTATAGTTATCGGTACTTGAGGACTGAAGGAGCAGAATACTGATTCTTTCAAATCTCTTCATGGGCTGGGAATTTTATGACCTTTTTTTCTTTTCTTCTAAAAACCTATTCTTGGTACCTTAAATAAAAAGAGAGAATTTGGGAATATTCAGCAGGTAAGACAGCATTTATATAGAGAGAAACAAAATTAATATTTCAAGTCGATGACTTTTCATCAGAACTGGGAACAGTTCGAGATGTAATATGTTTTCAGCAGAGGGTGTGTGGGCCAAGGACAAAAGGAAACTGACTGGGTTGAAGATAGAAATTGAAAGACATGAGGGCCAAGGGAATGGCAGCACGGTAGCATTGTGGATAGCACAATTGCTTCACAGCTCCAGGGTCCCAGGTTCGATTCCGGCTTGGGTCACTGTCTGTGCGGAGTCTGCACATCTTCCCCGTCTGTGCGTGGGTTTCCTCCGGGTGCTCCGGTTTCCTCCCACAGTCCAAAGATGTGCAGGTTAGGTGGATTAGCCATGATAAATTGCCCTTAGTGTCCAAAATTGCCCTTAGTGTTGGGTGGGGTTACTGGGTTATGGGGATAGGGTGGAGGTGTTGACCTTGGGTAGGGTGCTCTTTCCAAGAGCCGGTGCAGACCCGATGGGCCGAATGGCCTCCTTCTGCACTGTAAATTCTATGATAATTTATGATAGTGCAAGAAACAAAAGGAAAGATATGCCTGAAGCAGGTGTGCTCCTGACTGAAAGTAATAATAAGAGGAAAACCAAAATATGCAAAGGAAAGGATATTAAAAAGGGGACAGAGTTTACAGTCTGAAGTTGTTGAACCCATCAGAGTCCAGAAGGCTGTAAAGTGCCCATTTGAAAGATGAGGCTCTGTTCTTCAAGCTTACGTTGAGCTTTGCTGGAGCAGTGCAATAGGCTAAAGAAAGAGAGATCAGCATGGGAGCAAGGTTGAGAATTAAAATGACAGGCACTGGTTCATGCTTGTAGCTGAACAGATGTGTTCTGCAAAATGGTCACCCAGTCTGCGTTTGATCCCCCCCAGTGTGAAGGAGACCACTTTATACCTAAATTGTGGCATAGAAGACGATTCAATATTTCCGACCTCAAAAACCATGTTTTTACATACACTCGGCGTACTAGTTGCCACTCCTGCTTTTTGGCCAGAGCACACTGTACTCACATTACTAGTCGGCCTCCAGTCCCTTTGTAACCGGGTCGAAGACATCAAGTAGGCTGTGTTGTGAAGATGTGTGGGAGTTTAAATCACACTCACACTTTGCACTGGATGCTGATAATTCAAAATTGTGACCACCTGCACCCAATCTGGTGGTTCACTTTTATGCTTGGTATATAAGTTGACCACCATTTTTGGAGGGATTTTTCGAAGCTTCAACGACCAACTGGTATGTCAGCATCCATGGAACACAATTCGCTGCTTCACCTGGAAGGTGTGTATTGAGCCTCGGGTGGCTAGGAATAGGAGGTATGGGGTAGAGCTGCTGAGGGGGAGTGAGTTACAGGTTTGGTATGTTTCCCGGGGTGTTTATTTGCTGTAACCTGTTTTGACACATGTTTGTAATAAAATACATTTTTGTTGAAAAGGAATAAGAGGTAACATCTCCTGTATTTGAATGGGAAGGGGACAGATGTTGGGGATGACAGTCTTCTACCTTACCTTACAGGCCTTCCTTTTGCCCCTGTGCCACCCACCCCTTGCTCAAAACCTATTCCTTGTCAAATTTTTCCCAGTTCTGATGAAAGACCATCAACCTGAAAACTTTAACGTTTTCTCTCTCCACCGATGCTGCCTGACCTGCTGAGTATATTCACCATTTTCTGTTTTTATTTCAAAGTTGCAGTATTCCACTTTTCAATTATTCATGCTACTCGTTAGCAGACTCCCACTAACTTTACCCTCCCTTTCTCCCCCCCCCCCCCCCTCCCCCCCGGAAATTGCGGTCAACAACTTGTTTATAGGAAATGAATTTAATGCCCTGTATTGTTAGAATGTGCACTCTTGGTTTTTTTAATCAAAAGGTACTTAACAGCTGAAAGAAACATAGATTTAAGGTGCAAAAGGAGGCCACCCATGCTCGTGCCTGCCAAAAGAGCTATCTAGCCTATTACCACCTTCCAGCTCTTGGTCCGGAGCTCTGTTGGTTCCAACCTTTCGGTGCATAGCCAAGTGTTTGTTTTTTTAAGTGCAATGAGGGCTTTTTTAAAAAAAATTTTTTTATTCTCCTCCTTTTTCACATTTTCTCCCAAATTTACACCCACCAACAATAATCAGTAACAAATATGTCAATCCCCATATCAATAACAACGATCCCATCCTCCCACCAAACCCCAAACAGTAGCCCTCATGTTCACACAAACAAATGACAAAAAGGAATTGGGGATCAGCCATAGTCGCCATTAACACACACAGCCCCCCAACCCTCCCACCCACCCGCCCCAACTAATGTTCGATGTTATCCAGTTCTTGAAAGTGCATAATGAATAATGCCCATGAATTGTAGAACCCCTCCATCCTTCCCCTCAGTTCAAACTTAACCTTCTCAAGAGTCAAGAATTCCAGCAGGACCCCCCGCCACGCCAGGGCACAGGGTGGAGAGGCTGCTCTCCAACCTATCCGGATCCGCCTTCGGGTGATCAACGAGGCGAAGGCTACAACATCTGCCTTCTTTGCACCCGTTTCCAACCCTGGCTGGTCCGACACCCCGAATATGGCCACCCGGGGGCCCGGGTCCAGTTTCGCGTGCACCACTTTAGAAATGACCCTAAAAACCTCCTTCCAGTAATCCTCTAGCTTTGGACAGGACCAAAACATATGAACGTGATTAGCCCCCCTGCCCCCCCCCCCGCAACATTCACACACATCTTCTACTCCTTCAAAGAATCGGCTCATCACAGGTGGTATACAGATCGCAGGTGTGATCTGTATACCACCTTTAGCTGTATCAGCCCCAATCTCGTGCACGAGGTGGAGGCATTCACTCTCCGGAGCACCTCACACCAGAACCCCACCCCTCCCAACTCTTTCTCCCACTTTGCTTTGATCCCTTTCAGTGGTGCCTTCTCCTCTTCCAAAATAGCTCCGTAAACCGCCAACACTACCCCCTTCTCCAGTCCCCCTGTCGTCAGCACCTCCTGCAGCAATGTGGAGGCCGGCTCCACCGGGAAGCTCTGTACCTCCTTTCTGGTAAAATCTCAAACCTGAATGTATCTAAACATTTCCCCCTGCTCCAGCCCATACTTCGCTTCCAGCTCCTTCAGTCCTGCAAACCGACCCATAAGAAACAAATCTTTTAGTGTCTTAATCTTCTTCTCCTTCCATTTCCGAAAATTTCCATCCCACCTCCCTGGCTCAAATCTGTGGTTCCCCCGAATCGGCATTTCCCTTGACCCTGCCCCAACCCGAAGTGTTGGCGAAACTGCCTCCAAATTCTCAATGAAGCTATTATTACCGGACTCGCTGAGTACTTCCCGGGGCTATCTGGAGCGGCGCTGTTGCTAGTGTTTTCAATCCCGACCCCCTGCACAAACTCTCCTCCATTCTGACCCACTGGGAATCAACCCCTTTGACCCAACTCCACACCTTCTCCACATTCGCCGCCCAGTAGTAATATATCAGGTTCGGAAGACCCAAACCCCCTGCCTGCCGTCCCCTCTGTAGCAGCACCTTTCTAACTCTGGCCACCTTCCCTCCCCATATGAATGACATAATCCTTCCCTCAATCTCTCTGAAAAAAGCCTTTGGCACGAAAATCGGCAGGTATTGAAAAATAAACAGGAATCGCGGCAACGTGTTCATTTTAACTGCCTGTACCCGACCCGCCAGTGACAGAGGGAGACCATCCCACCTTGCCAGATCAGCTTTCACTCTCCCCACCAAACTAGAAATGTTGTACCTGCGGAGCCCCCCCCCCCCCCCCCCCCCGGCAACCTGCACCCCCAGGTACCTAAATACGGAATGGCAGCCCGGCCGAAACACCACAAAATACTCACTCTTGTCAAGATTTAGTTTGTACCCCGAGAAAGACCCAAACACTCTAAGCAGCTCCAATATTCCCCTTATCGACACACTCGGTTCCGACACGTATAACAGCAAGTCATCGGCATACAAGGACACCCTATGCTCTATGCCCCCCCGCACTATTCCTTTCTATTTCTTAATGCGATGGCCAACGGCTCAATCGCGAGTGCAAACAGCAGGGGGGACATAGGACATCCCTGCCTAGTCCCACGGTGGAGAGAAAAGTATCTCGAGCTGATGTTGTTTGTGCGGACAATTGCCCTCAGTTCCTTATATCGTCGCTTTACGCAGTTCACAAATCTTGGTCCAATCCCAAACCGCTCCAGAACTGCCATCAAGTACCCCCATTCTACCAAGTGCCTTCTCAGCATCCAATGCCACAACCACCTCTGTTTCCTTCCCCTCCGCCGGTGCCATAACAACGTTCAATACCCTTCTTACGTTTGAAAAGAGCTGCCTCCCTCTCACAAACCCCGTCTGATCTTCACCTATCACCTTCGGGAGGCACTCCTCCAGCCTACCCGCCAGTACCTTCGCCAATACTTTTGCGGCCACATTCAGAAGTGATATGGGCCTATACGACCCACACTTTTTTTAGCAACAGGGAAATCGATGTCTGCCCCAAAGTTTGTAGCAACGCCCTCTTCCCTATCGCCTCTTCAAACATCCCCACTATCAGGGGTGCCACTGTATCCTTGAATTTTTTATAATATTCCACCGGAAACCCATCCGGCCCTGCCACCTTCCCCGACTGCATCCTCCCAATCGCATCCTTTATCTCCTGCTCCACTATTGCTCCTTCTAATGTAGCCCTGTCCCCCTCCCCTAGCCTCGGGTACTCCAACCCATCGAGAAATTCCTGCATCTCACGGTCTCCTCCGAGTGGCTCTGACTTGTACAACGTCTCATAAAACTCCTCAAAAACCTTGTTAATCAGCACTGGAGCCACCACCAACTTCCCTGCCCTATCCTTCACCTGAAGAATTTCCCTTGCCGCTGCCTCCCTCCGGAGCTGACCTGTAGTTCCTTCCTCTTTTCCAACTTTGCTGGGGCCCCATCTTCTGCATAACTCCTATCTACCTCCAACATCTCATCTATTACCCTCTGCCGCTCCAGCCTCTCTTTGTCCACCCTGGCCTTAAACAAAATCACCTCACCCCTCACCACCGCCTTTAGAGCCTCCCAGACAACTGCCTCCGGCACCTCACCCGTACAGTTGAAACCTACATATTCCTCAATTACCTTTTCAATTTTGTCACAGAACCCTTGGTCCCCCAAAAGTCCCACATCTAATTTCCACCCCGGCCTCTGCGCTACCCCCTTCTCCAGTACCATATCCACCCAATGCGGAGCATGATCTGACACTGCAATTGCCGAGTATTCCAATCCCTTAACCCCAGCCAGCAAAGCCTTCCCCACCACAAAATAGTCCATCCACAAGTATACCTTATGGACTGCTGAGAAAAACGAGTACTCCTGTTCCCTCAGGTGCAGAAACCTCCAAGGGTTCACCCCTCCCATTTCCATTATTAGCCCAGTCAACGCATTTGCCCCCCCCCCCCCCCTCCCCCGATGGGACAAGCGAGCGCGGCCGTGACCTGCCACTATCAGTTCGTGTGTGTGTCCAAACACCTTCTTTGCGAAGCCCACATCGTCCCAATTGGGACCGTATACACTTAACAGCGCCACTAACATCCCCTCCAGCGCCCCTGTCACAATCGCATATCTAAACACCCTGATCTGTCACCACCTTCTCCATCTGGAAGCGTACTCTTTTGCTGACCATTACCGCTTCCCCTCGAGCCCTTCCGTCAAATCCAGAGTGAAACACCTGACTAACTCAACCCTTTTGAAGTCTCACCTGGTCCTTCACCCTCAAGTGAGCCTCCTGCAGCATTGCTACATCAGCTTTCAAACTTTTAAGATGCGCAAGCACCCTTGACCTCTTGACTGGACCTCCTAACCCCCACACTATGCTAACTGGGGGTCTCTCACCACCCCCAACCTTCTTATCACCATCATCATACCACTGGGCCCTGCCCCATGAGCCTGACCCGCCCCTATCCATTATTAACATTGAACCCCTTCCCACCCCCCCACCTCCCAAACCACCCCCCCTACATTTCCTCCCGAAAAAACATCTCCCAGCATCAACCCCCCCCTCGCTCGCCTCGTAGGCCCATCCTATGATGGGCTTTAGAGTGGTTTCACAGGTCGGCGCAACATCGAGGGCCGAAGGGCCTGTACTGCGCTGTAATGTTCTATGTAAAACTTGCTAACCAGGCTCCAATGTCCGCAGCCCTCCTCTCACCTCCCCTCCGTTCACTAGCTGACTTTAGTTAGCTAGCGCGGGTGGCTCCCCCCGCCAAGGCATACCGTCCCCTCCCACCCAGTCCCAGAGAAAGAAAAAACAAAAACAACAATCCAACCCATACCATTCACTAAAATAAGATATAGCCGTCGCAACACAGAATGCCAATCAACCCAACCAATAACTTGAACTCTATAACAATGTGAAGTGAAGTAAATTACAAAACACGTCAGTAAAAAGAAAGTTATAGAGGGCAATTCTCCGATATAGAGTGCAAGTGGTCACGCCGTCGTGAACGCCGTCGCATTTCACGACGGCGCGAACAGGGCCTGGGCACGACCTATTCTGGCCCCCATAGGGGGCCAGCAGGGCGCTGGAGTGGTTCACGCCGCTCCAGCGTCCTTGCACGGCGCCAAATGGGCACGGCGCCAACCTGCGCATGCGCAGTCAGGGCAGCTCAATCCTGCGCATGCGCAGTTGGGCCACGCCATCCTACGCATACGCGGGGAACGTCTTATGCACGTCGGCCCCTCATTAACATGGCGGCGGTGTTCTGGGGCTGCGCGCGGAAGGAGGTAGGCCCGGAGGGGGGGGGAGGTGGAGGCCGGCCCGTCGATCGGTGGGCCCCGATCGCGGGCCAGACCCCATCGAAGGCCACCCCGATGAAGGAGCCCCCCTCCTTCCCCCACAGGCCGCCGCCCCCCCCCCCCCCCCCCCCCCCCCCCCCAGCGTTCCCGCAGAGTTCCCGCCGGCAGCGACCAGGGGTGGACGGTGCCGTTGGGAACCTGTCGTGTCGTAGCGGCCGCTCGGCCCATCTGGGCCGGAGAATCGCCGCTCGCCGGTTCTCCGAGCGGCCCGGTGCGAATCGCGCGCCGCTGGTTTCCGGGGGGTGGGAGAATCGCGTGAGGGGGTGGGGGCGGCGTGGCACGATTCGCGCGCCGCCCCGGCGATTCTCCCACCCGGCGTGGGGGGGGGGAGAATAGTGCCCATAGCATTTATACATTTTCCAGCTCCCCAATCACAGACCAGAGTCTCTCTTCCAGCTCTGCTCCTCACATCTGTCCCAAGCCTTCTGACCTCACGAACGCCTCAACCGCCTCCGCTGTCTCGAAATAAAAGTCTTTGGCCTCATACGTCACCCTCAGCTTCGCCGGGTATACCATACCAAATGCAATGAGGGCTTCTACCGCCCTTTTCAGGCAGTGAGTTCCAGACCCCACCATCCTCGGTTGTGTATCTATGTAATGTTTTTCTGTATGCGGTACAGTTTCTGCTGCAGAAACACTAAATGAGGGCATTTCACTGTGTTCTAGCGTTGAATGGTAGGAAACTTAGTCACACCCATGATTCCCTACACATGTTCTCAATCTTGGGTGTACTACACAAGAGAGGGATTAAACCAAAGGCGGTAGTTTTCTGGAAGAACGAATGCAGAACATCCTGGGAACTTTCCATATATCTAGGCAGAGTATTCTCTCTTTTTTTTATACATTTAGAGCATCCAATTTTTTTTTCCAATTTAGGTGCAATTTAGCGTGGCCAATCCACCTATCCTGCACATCTTTTTGGGTTGTGGGGGTGAGACCCACGCAGACACGGGGAGAATATGCAAACTCCACACGAGCAGTGACCCAGGGCTGAGATCGAACCCGGGTCCTCAGCGCCGTGAAGCAGCTGTGCTAACCACTGTGCCACAGTGCCGCCCCTAGGCAGAGTATTCTCAATGAGAAAATTGTCTGAAATTTCCAACAACAATGAAGTGTTCAGTGTCAAAACGAGACATTATAAATGACAAACGGTGGTTGGCGTTTTATAGAAATAGTACAAAATTAGTTTCTGTTCAAACTACTGCCAATCGATGATTCATGTATGCTTATATACTTACGTCAACCAATCCTGTTAAAAGCACAGCGATATCAGTAAGGGGACGTAACCCTCTAAAAGTGGTATTTCATTTGCCTGTAACCATAAAGACATCCACCGATTGTGTTTGAGCAATGCAGATTTAGCCAGTACGGATTATAAAATAAAGAATGATAAATGTTAGCAAAGGTCCTGGACATTTATGGAACATTTAACAGAGCATAAAGGCTGTGTACCTGGCTATTGCAGTTCCAGAGTTCACAGTCATACTATTCATGAGCAGTTGCAGCTCAGGTATGTAAGAGCAGATTAAGTAATCTTGCAGGAATTTTTCAGTGACATTCAGCATTCAGTGACGGTGTAAATGAATGTTCTTATTGGAGGTTGTTTCCTCCCCCTAATTTACTCTTGGTGCTGATAATGGTACTTTTCAGGAATGGTGTATTTGTGTGCAACCCCCTTAACATCTGTCAGCAGTCTGTTGGCCATCACACCCAAGCCTAATTCTGTCCCTTGCAATAAAGTAAAGACGCCATAGTCCGGATTGACCATAGGTGATTTAACTTGAGGATTATTACACTTCAGGCGAGGGGTAGAGAAGGCAGGACCTTCATGAATAACCTCAGCTGGTAGTGGGAATTGACCCCGTGCTGTTGGCCTCACTCTGCATCAGGAACCAGCTGTCCAGCCAACTGAGCTAAACCAGCCCCCAGAAAGAAGGTGCAAATATCCAAACATATGAGAAAGGATCACTAGAAGATTCTGGGTGATAATGTTCTTCCCGTAGCACTGGTCTTGGCTGAGATCAGCTACCTGAACAGAGCCAGAATCCAACCTGGAACTCTCGAGCCTCGCATAACTGCTTGCAGCTACTAGTTCAGTCACTGGGTGTGCTCATTCTTTGAAAATACATCAGAAATGTAACATGCATTATCACCATTGGATACAGATGGGAGATCTGGGCCTTTGCAGCTCATCTTAGCGGATCTACCCAGAATTCCTCCAACACAACAACCCACTGTGAAAACCAATGCTCGGGTTGATCGTTCCATTGTGTGATTTAGGAGCGTTTTGGCATCTATTTAAAAGCAATCAAATATACTGTACGACTTCTGAAAATGGTGAATCTGTGCTTCGTAAACGGCATTACAAGGTTTTGTAAATTAAATCAATTCATCCGAACTGGGTGAGTTCGGAGTATTTCCGGTTGCACCGTGGAACGAGGCAGGGATGTCCACTCTCACCATTGCTCTGTGCCTTGGCTCTAAGGCAATGGCGCTGAGAGCGTCAAGGGACAGGCAGGGGGTAGTAAGCGGGGGGGTGGGGGGGGGGGGGCATAGGTTTCACTGTATGCAGACGATTTGCTGCTTTACTTTTCGAACCCGTTTGAAGGTATTGGGGCAATTATGAGTATATTGGAGGAATTCTGCCAGTTCTCGGGGTTCAAATTGAATATGGGGAAGAGCGAGGTTTTTCTGATTCAAGCGAGGGGGCAGGAGAAGAGTCTGGGGGAGTTGCCGTTTAGAGCAATGAGGGGGCGGGAACTTTCGATATCTGCGTATTCTGATGGTGCAGAGTTGGGAGCAGCTGCACAAGCTGAATTTGGCTCGTTTGGTGGACAGATGAGGGGGGATTTTAGGAAATGGGATGTGCTCCCACTGTTACTGGCGGGATGGGTGCAGTCAGTGAAGATGATGGTTCTCCCGAGGTTCTTGTTTGTGTTCCAGAGGCTCCCGATCTTCATTCATAAGGCTTTTTCAGGGCGGTGAATGTGCTGATTTGGAGTTTGTTTAGGCAGGTAAAGCCCCGCGGGTGAAGAAGGTGCTGCTGGAGCGGGGCCGACGGGGGGTGCAGGTGCAGGTTAGCTCTTCCAAATTAAATGAACTACCATTGGGTAGCGAATATAGCCATGGTGAGGAAGTGGGTAGTGGGGGCGGGGTCGGTATGGGAATGGATGGAGGCAGCCTCTTGTGAAGACTCGACTTTGGGTGTACTGTTGACGGTCCCTTTACCCTTCTCAACGGCCAAGTACTCAACAAGCCCAGTAGTGGTGGCAGCCCTGAGGATGTGGGGAGAGTGGCGGCAGCACCTGAGGCTGGAGGGCCTCCGTTTCAGCACTGATCTGCGGGGGCTTTTGGGGCTGACAACGGGCGGGGTTTGAGCGGTTTGGGGATCTATTCGTAGGGTGCATCTTCTCGAACTTGAAGGGGTTGGTGGAGGAGTTTGAGTTGCCCAGCGGGAGTGGGTTCTGATTCTTGCAGGTGAGGGATTTTGTCCGGAAGCAGGTACCGTCCTTTCCTCACGTGCCGCCCTATGGGCTGCGGAACAAAGTGGTATAAAGAACAGGGGTAGGGGAGGGTAAAGTGTCAGAAATTTACAAGTAGTTGATGGATTGGGGGGGAGCCCCGATAGGAGTAGTGAAGAGTAAGTGGGAGGAAGAGTTGGGAAGGGAGTTGGAGGCTGGGCTGCGGGGGGGGGGGAGGCTTTGAGGAGAGTGAATGCATCCTCGTCGTGCGCTAGGTTTTGCCTTATTCAGTATAAAGTGGTTCAAAGGGTGCATGTGACTGGCCAGGATGAACAAGTTTTTGGACGGGGTGGAAGATAGTGTGAGCGTTGTACAGTTGGGCCCGCAAATCATGTCCATATGGTATGAGTTAGGTATCTCGTTGGTTTGGTTATTTGCAGCCCTGTTGGCTTGTTCTGTTTTGTGGTTGTGTTTGATGTGTAAATATATAAATGCTTCAATAAAATATTTTTTTTTAAAAACAATTCATCAGCCAGTCAGACTGGCCAGTTCCATGAAACAGAACTGAATTCATAATTCTGCCAACAGCCTCACCAACCCAGAACAACGTTTTTTTATTTGTGGAAAATTATAGTGAATTCCAAATTCTTAATATCTTTTTAAAAGTATATGATATTTCAGTTTATACCTTAATCCCATGTGCATGTAACAATTTATTTTGTTCTCTGTAAATTTTAATTAAATGTGAATGAGATCAGTGCATTTTACTTCCTAATTTGCTGTCTGAGGACACTTCAAAGCGATTGGTTGCTTACCTTGTTTGATGACATCATTGCTGGATGCCTGGAGAGCCCCTTGAAAAAAGTCATATTAAAAAAGGGGAAATCCACACGAGATCTTTATGAGCAGCTTCCTTCAGGGTCAGTGACGAATGCCATCATTTTGCTGATCACAAAATCTGGGCTATAGTTGCTTTAATCTGTTTATTTCTGTGCGTGTATTGGTACTTGAAGTACTCAGTTATTTCTGCTATTTAGATATGATCTGTTTATAACTTGGCTCCATTCTCACAGTTGGCAAGTACCGTTCTGTCTACAACTTTGATTCATTGCATCATGGAATTTTCCATACCAATACTTTGATAAGATTAATAAACTTGCAATAGGGCGCGATTTAACGGGGGGGGGGGGGGGGAAAGAGTCCTGTTGTGGGCATGTTTAGTGGGCGGGTGCGGAAAACGACCCCGCTATCCAACATTACTCTTTCTTTTTTTTTACCTCGGCGAGGAACACCCACTGAGACTGCACTTACCTCATTTTTAAATGCCGCCCTGATTCCACTACCCCCCTTGGACTCCCCACCGTGGCTTCCAGACCTACCCAACATACCCCAACTTGCCTGTTGGGGATCCTCGAGCCCTGCCTCCCCCCACCCCATGAGAGCAGGGCACCCCTGTGCCCAATCCCTGCCACAGGCAACCTGGCACCTTGGCACTGCCAGCCTGGCAATGCTCCTGGCAATGCCACCTGAACACCCTGGCAGCACCCAGCTAGAGTGGGAGTGTCAGGTACCACCCTGCCCAGAGCCCGACCACCTGGAGCCTGGGCGACCCTCCAGGTGCCCATATGCCTGGTCCACGTTTGTGTGGACCAGTGCTAAACAACGGCATGGTGAGGTCTCCCAGACATGGCCGTTCGTTCCGGGGTCTCGGGAGCATTGGATGCTGACATATTTAAGTGAGCCTAACTGCTCACATAAATATGTAAATCTGGATTTCGCCCAACGAGTGCCTCGTGTGAGATATAATGGCCTCATCACCGAGTCAGGCACAACGAGGCCATTCGCCCACTGTATTGAAGATGTTCAATGCAATGGCCAATTTATTTTTTCCAATTAATGGCCAATTTAGCATAGCCAATCCACCTACCCTGGGTTGTGGGTTGAGACCCACGCAGACATGGGGACAATGCAATGGACAATTTATATAGATGTTTATCATATCATAGCATTTACAGTGCAGAAGGAGGCCATTCGGCCCATCGAGTCTGCACCGGCTCTTGGAGAGAGCACCCTACCCAAGGTCAACACTTCCACCCTATCCCCATAACCCAGTAACCCCACCCAACACTAAGGGCAATTTTGGACACTAAGGGCAATTTATCATGGCCAATCCACCTAACCCTGCACATCTTTGGACTGTGGGAGGAAACCGGAGCACCCGGAAGAAACCCACGCACACACTGGGAGGATGTGCAGACTCCGCACAGACAGTGACCCAAGCCGGGAATCGAACCTGGGACCCTGGAGCTGTGAAGCAATTGTGCTATCCACAATGCTACCGTGCTGCCGATTTACCATGCTCTTTAATTTTCCAGTCATTCAGCCAGCCATTAGTTGGCACAGTAACTCCTGCACAAGTGAGGGATGCCGATTGCATTGCAGGGGCCCCATGTAAAGATTCGGCTTTTGACCCTGTACTAGGCAGTCCCATGCAATTGTACAGTTGTATTACCCCGTTACTCTGGTGTTGGATTTCTAGTCTTGTTATCTCTTAATACTTTATTTTTGTTCTTAATTTGTTCATGTTTTTAAAATTGTAACCCTTTGTATTTGTTATTGTTCTAGGACCAAGAGACCCCTTTGCATTGTGCATCGTGGCATGGTTACTATGCTGTGGCCAAAGCACTCTGTGAAGCTGACTGCTCTGTTCATGTTAAAAATAAAGAAGGAGAGACTCCCCTGCTGACTGCAGCAGCAAGAGGCTATGTGGATATAGTGGAATGTCTGATAGAACATAATGCCAACGTGGATGAAATTGACACGGTAAGATCTAAACGTGCACTGTGTTTATGAGTCTTTCTATCGGCTTTTCTGCTGGTTTTGGAGCTAGTTGATTGGAACCTTGATTATGTGTAATTGCTATTTTGGCGGTAAAGCCAGTAAAGATCCTCATTACCACCAGTAACTGCTAGCACCTTGCAATGCTCTTTCTCAGTATCCACAGTAGCCCTATAATGCTTACATTTGTTCTTGCAAAAGTGATATTACAACATTGGTCACGTTGCTGTGTTCTTGACACATGCAGGATTAAGCACATGAGTCATGTCCCATGTTGGATATCATTCTGTGAGAACAGATCTATTCTTCCCAGATGATTAAGATGCAATTCTGATTACTTAAAGCAGCGATTCCTGCTTAAGGAAGATAAGCACGTTAACATTGACACTTGTTTAGTTAGGATTGCTGGAGACTTGGCGCAGGTTCCCATATTTACAATGTTAAATCTGGCTTTCATTCCGGAATCAGAATATAAATGCCCAAAAAAGTGAATGTACAATTCTGGTGCTAGGAGGAGAGCAAGATAACAAGAAAACAATACATGGAGTGGTGTGTAGATGCTGATCTTCTGCAACCCAAAGTGAATAATTGACATTGTAAGAGCATGCTTTGGCGATGCTCTTCTGCTAACGTCATTAAGTATTTAGTGATGAATGAGAATGTGCAAGATTTTCAGAAAATGGGTAATGCAAGTGTAACACGCTGCACTGAGTTTGATATTTCTGCAACTGTTGAGTTATTCCACACAAATGTATTGGTTGAAAGCACATGACTTTAATTGCCACAATTACCAAATGAAGGAGAAATGGTTTCCAAATTGCAGAAGTCTTAGTTTGGCAAATGGAACAGTTGGATTTTGAAACCACAAACAACTAGTAAGCAAATACAGGACATCAAACCACTGAGGAACAAAAAGGACAGGTTTTAGATTTTTGGCCATGTTTCAAATGGAGGAATTAAATCACATTCTTGCAATGTTTAGTGCAGTAACAAGAGGGAAAAGATTGCATGTCAAATTTTAGATTACATTTACAAGATATTTCCTTCCCTCCAAACTTGCATGTGCCCCCTTAAGATATAAAAGCATGCTATGGTTGTGAGCTATCCTTGCAAAGCAGAAGTTAGATGAGGATATGACCAGGTTCTGTTATGAGACTGCTAACTCCTACCCAATGTACATGTGAATATGCACACGGACGGCCGATGGTAATTTCTGTCCAACCTCACCTTTGCTGGATAGGTACGTGAACAGGTGACTTTGGAGACACAGCCCAGATGAAATATCACTGCTTTTAAACAGTAAGCATAGGCTCAACTGGTTTAAACAATGGCAAGTTCATGCTGTCAGACCAGAAAGGTGTAAATTTAATCATTGGTCCGTGTGCTGGAGTAAGTGGTGCTACAATTGGTTGCAGCATATCTGGTTATGGTGTGCAAAGTCAGCCAGCATTCCTGTTGCTGATGGCTGGAACTTGGGCAGAAAGCAAAGCAAAAGCTTTGGAACCGTGGCCCAGCAAGAGAAGAAATCCGTAAAGGGGCTGGAGGAATGAGATTTACTGAGGAAAAAGAAATGGAGTAAATTGGGAAGGGAAATTGGCGAATATGGGTGCTTTGCAGTCTTTCCCCTTAATGGAGTTAAATCATGAAGATTCTGCATGGAGGTTAGAGACACAGAATTCAACAAATAGGCTGTTTGTTTATTTGAAAGTTGAGCCTGAGTTTGCTTTCAAAATGCTATTTTTGCAAAGTTTTTAAAATAACACTCGGGATATGTTTGCAAGACCTTCTTTTGCTTCAAATTGCCCTGATTGTATATTAACTCCCATGGTTTTCGCAAATGGCACATCAGTTAAAATATTTTTTCATTTAATGCTGAATGTGATGTCAAGTGCTGGTGGTGTGACTAGTTCCCTCATAAGCAGTCCCCTCATAAGCAGCTGCCATGTTCAGAATGCTCTTTGTGTGACAAGTTTCTTAAACTTCCATCAAGTGCATCATTAACTGTGGACTGCTTGAGATCTGGAGTTGATGGAGTTAGTCTGCCATTGTGTTTGGATATTTCCTAGATCTACTCGACTCTGAACAAGAATCATCTTTCTATGTTAGAATCGTCCTTTTACTAACTGTGTACTACTGCATGTTGGGTGAAATTGGTCTGAGTGAATGTTTAGGCCCAAAACTGAGCTTGTGGAAGCACAACTTCTGCTGAGTCGGGAGGACTGTTGCATGATATGGGGAAAGAATGTAACTTATGGGTGAGAGCTATTAAAGAATTCTGAATGGTGCAAACTTGATTCCTGCCCCACTTATGAGGTCACGGGTTTGTCAAAAGGATTCTTGAACGGACTTCCGGTTGCGGCTATGCAGAGCTAAGTCGTACGTTCGGCAGCTCCCGCTTGGAACGGACATTTGGGCTCTTTTCAGGGCCCCCAATGGCATTTGTTTGACATTTCCCGGTGTGGGAAGAAGATTGCAATGTTCCCCCAACAGTGTACGGCTTGGACCAGGAGTGGGGGCAACTAAAAAAGTGGTGGTGAACCCAAAGAAAGTGCGAGGGAAGAAGAGCAAGATGGCGGCGGGCGGGGACCAGGCAGCATGGATGCAGTGGGCACAGGCGCAGCAGGAGGCTATCCAGCGCTGCTTCAGGGAGATCAAAGCGGACCTGCTGGAGCTGATGAAGGCTTCAATTGATAAGCTGCTGGAGACCCAGACGGTCCAGGGGGTGGCGATCCGCGAGATCCGACAAAAGATCTCCAACAACGAGGACGAGATCTTAGGCCTTGCGGTAAAGGTGGAGGCGCACGAGGCGCTCCACAAGAAATGGCAGGAACGGTTCTAGGATATGGAGAATCGGTTGAGGCGGAAGAATCTACGGATCCTGGGCCTCCCGGAGGGGCTGGAGGGGTCGGACGTGGGGGCCGATGTGGTCACCATGTTAAACTCGTTGATGAGAGCGGGGTCCTTCCAGGGGCCCCTGGAGCTGGAAGGGACCCATAGAGTGCTGGCGAGGAGGCCCAAGGCTAACGATCCGCCGCGGGCGGTGCTGGTGCAGTTTCATCGGTTCGCTGATCGAGAGTGCGTGCTCAGGTGGGCCAAGAAAGAGAGGAGCAGCTGGTGGGAGAACACGGAGGTTCGAATATATCAGGACTGGAGTGCGGAGATGGCGAAGAAGAGGGCCGGGTACAACCGGGCGAAGGCAGTGCTGCACAGGAAGGGGGTGAAGTTTGGCATGCTGCAGCCGGGCGTGACTGTGGGTCACCTACCAGGACTGGCACCACTATTTTGAGTCCCCGGAGGAGGCGTGGGCCTTTGTTCAGGCCAAGAAGCTGGACACAAACCGAGGGTCGGGATGGGTGGTCGGGGATTGCTGTTGTTGTGTTACATTTTGTGTGGGAGTTCTTTGCTCTTGTTTCTTTTTGGTTCGGTATGGGTGGGTTGGGCACTGTTTTGGTTGGGTCTGTCGGGTGGGCTCTTGAATGAAATGAAATGAAAATCGCTTATTGTCACAAGTAGGCTTAAATGAAGTTACTGTGAAAAGCCCCTAGTCGCCACATTCTGGCGCCTGTTCGGGGAGGCTGGTACGGGAATTGAACTGTGCTGCTGGCCTGCCTTGGTCTGCTTTAAAAGCCAGCTATTTAGCCCAGTGTACTAAACCAGCCCCGGCGTTTGGAGGGGGGTAAGTAAATGAAGTAGGGGTGGATGGCCGGTAGTGGGGATGGGGCCCCGTGGGGGAGGGTGAGGCCCGAGTCGGGGGTGAGGGGACTGGGCCTGTAAAAGGAGCTGCGTCAGAGGTGGCGGGGCTGGGTAGGTGGAAAGCGCGGGCTTTTTCCCACGCTGAAGGCTGGAGGGGGCGGGGCTGAGGCGGTATGGTATGGTCAAGGGAGAGCTGCAGTAGAGGGGGTTGGGGCGGGGGTCTGCCGACGTGGGGAACGGGCCGGGCGTGGGGCGCATGGCTGGCTGAGGAGGGCTTATGGCTGGTCGGCAGGGGAGGGGGGTGGGTAGCCCCCTGATCCGGCTGATAACCTGAAATGTAAGGGGACCGAACGGGCCGGTCAAGCGGGCCCGGGTGTTCGCGCACCTGAAGGGGCTGAAGGCGGATGTGGTCATGCTCCAGGAGACACACCTGAAGGTGGCAGACCAGGTAAGATTGAGGAAGGGGTGGGTAGGTCAGGTGTTTCATTCTGGGCTGGATGCCAAAAATCGCGGGGTGGCGATCTTGGTGGAAAAGAGGGTGTCGTTCGAGGCGTTGAGCATTGTGACAGCCAATGGTGGCAGGTACGTAATGGTAAGTGGTAAGTTGCAGGGAGAGAGGGAGGTGCTGGTCAACGTGTAAGCCCCAAACTGGGACGATGCGGGTTTTATGCGGCGCATGTTGGGTCGGATTCCGGACTTGGAAGTGGGGGGCCTGATAATGGAGGGGGACTTTAACAGGGTGTTGGATCCGGCACTGAATCGCTCCAGGGCTAGGACGGGTAGGAAGCCGGCGGCGGCTAAAGGGCTGAGGGGGTTTATGGACCAGATGGGAGGGATGGACCCTTGGAGATTTGCAAGGCCAGGGGCTAGGGAATTTTCATTCTTCTCGCATGTTCAGAAGGCTTATTCCTGGATCGACTTTTTTGTTATGAGCAGGGCGCTGATAGCGAGAGTAGAGGATACCGAGTATTCGGCAATAGCCATTTCAGATCACGCCCTGCATTGGGTAGACCTAGAGCTGGGGGAGGAGAGGGACCAGCGCCCGTTGTGGTGCTTGGAGGTGGGGCTGTTGGCGGACGAGCAGGTGAGTGAGCGGGTCTGAGGAAGCAGAGAGAGATAGCTGGAGGCCAACGATAACGGGGAGGTTCGAGTGGGAATGGTATGGGAGGCACTGAAGGCGGTTGTGAGGGGAGAGCTGATCTCCATCAGGGCCCACGAGGAGAGGGAGAGGCTGGCGGGGAGATGGTGAGGGTAGACAGGAGGTATGCGGAGGTGCCTCAGGAGGGACTGTTGAGGGAGAGGCGTAGCCTCCAGGCCGAATTCGACCTGTTGACCACCAGGAAGGCGGAGGCGCAGTGGAGGAAGGCCCAGGGGGCGATTTATGAGTATGGGGAAAAGGCAAGTCGGATGCTGGCGCGTCAGCTTCGGAAGCGGGACGCAGCTAGGGAGATCGGGGGAGTTAAGGATAGGGGAGGGAGTGTGGTGCGGAGTGGGGTTGGCATCAATGGGGTCTTCAGGGACTTTTATGAGGAACTGTATCAGTCCGAGCCCCCACTGGAGGAGGGAGGGATGGCCGCTTTCTGGACCAATTGAGGTTTCCGAAGGTGGAGGAGGGACTGGTGGCGGGATTGGGGGCCCCGATTGGGCTGGAGGAGCCAGCCAAAGGGATAGGGAGCATGCAGGCGGGGAAGGCACCGGGGCCGGACGGTTTCCCGGTCGAATTCTACAAAACATATGTGGACCTGTTGGGCCTGTTGTTAGTTAGGACCTTCAATGAGGCAAGGGAGGCAAGGACGATGCCCTGGGCACTGATCTCCTTGATCCTGAAGCGGGACAAGGATCCCCTGCAGTGTGGGTCTTACAGGCTGATTTTGTTGTTAAACGTAGATGCCAAGGTGCTGGCGAAGGTCATAGCCACGAGAATTGAGGATTGTGTGCCGCAGGTGATCCACGAAGACCAGACTGGGTTCGTGAAGGGGAGGCAGTTGAACGCGAATGTGCGGAGGCTCCTGAACGTTATTATGATGCCGGCGAGGGAGGGGGGGGGCGGAGATAGTGGTGGCGATGGACGCTGAGAAGGCCTTCGATAGGGTAGAGTGGGGGTACTTGTGGGAGGTGCTGAAGAGGTTCGGGTTTGGGGAGGGGTTTGTCAGGTGGGTTAGGCTGCTGTACGAGGTCCCGATGGCGAGTGTGGCCACGAACAAGAGGAGGTCTGAGTACTTTCGGTTGCATTGAGGGACGAGGCAGGGGTGTCCCCTGTCCCCCCTGCTCTTCGCACTGGCGATTGAACCCCTGGCTATGGCACTGAGGGAGTCGAGGAACTGGAGGGGGTTGGGGTGGGGAGGAGCATAGGGTGTCGTTCTATGCGGACAACCTGCTGCTATATGTGGCGGACCCGGTGGGGAGGGAATGCCGGAGGTAATGAGGATCCTCAGGCAGTTCGGGGATTTCTCAGGGTACAAGCTCAACATGGGGATGAGCGAGTTGTTCGTGGTTCACCCAGGGGACCAGGGGAGGGGGATTGGCGAGCTCCCACTAAAAAGGGCGGTGAGGAGCTTCAGGTATTTGGGGGTCCAGGTGTCCAGGAACTGGGGGGCCCTGCATAGACTTAATTTCAGGAGGCTAGTGGAGCAAATGGAGGAGGAGTTCAAGAGGTGGGACGCGTTGCCGCTGTCCCTGGCGGGTAGGGTGCAGTCAGTCAAGATGACGGTGCTCCCAAGGTTTATGTTCCTGTTCCAGTGCCTCCCCGTGTTTATCCCGAAGGCCTTCTTTAGGCGGGTCAACAGGAGCATAACGGGGTTTGTGTGGGCGCGAGGGACTCTGAGGGTGAGAAGGGTGTTCCTGGAGCGGAGTAGGGATGTGGGGGGGCTGGCACTGCCCAATCTCTGTGGGTACTACTGGGCCACCAATGCGGCGATGGTGCGCAAGTGGGTGATGGAGGGGGAGGGGGCTGCATGAAAGAGGCTGGAGACGGCGTCTTGTGAGGGTACGAGTCTGGGGGCGCTGGCAACGGCGCAGCTGCCGCTCCCTCCAATGAGGTATACCACGAGCCCGGTAGTGGCGGCTACCCTCAAAATCTGGGGGCAGTGGAGGCGGCACAGGGGGGAAGTAGGGGCCTCGGTGTGGACCCTGATACGGGGGAACCACCGGTTTGTCCCAGGGAGAATAGATGGAGGGTTTTCGAGGTGGCACAGGGCAGGGATAAGAAGGTTGGGGGACCTATTTGTGGATGGGAAGTTCACAAGCCTGGGTGAGCTGGAGGAGAAGTACGGGCTCCCCCCCGGGAAACACCTTTAGGTATTTACAGATAAGGGCGTTAGCCAGGCGGCAAGTGGTGGAATTCCCGCGGCTGCTGCCACGCACAGTACAGGACACGGTGCTCTCGGGGGGGGTGGGTTGGGGAGGGGAAGATCTCGGCAACTTACCAGGTGATGCAGGAGGAGGAGACCTCGGTGGTGGAGTTGAAAGATAAGTGGGAGGAGGAGTTGGGAGAGGAGATCGAGGAGGGGACGTGGGCAGATGCCCTTGGGAGGGTGAACTCTTCCTCTTCGTGCACGAGGCTCAGCCTCATACAGTTTAAGGTGCTGCACAGAGAACACATGACCGGGACAAGGATGAGCCGGTTCTTTTGGGGGTGAGGACAGGTGTGTTAGGTGCTCAGGGAGCCCAGCAAATCACACCCACATGTTCTGGGCATGCCCAGCGCTGGAGGAATTTTGGAAGGGCGTAGCGAGGACGGTGTCGGGGGTGGTAGGATCCAGGGTCAGACCGGGCTGGGGGCTCGCAATATTTGGGGTTGCAGGGGAGCCGGGAGTGCAGGAGGCGAAAGAGGCCGGTATTCTGACCTTTGCGTCCCTGGTAGCCCGGCGAAGGATTCTTCTTCAGTGGAAGGATGCGAGGCCCCCAAGCGTGGAATTCTGGATCAAAGATATGGCGGGGTTTATTAAATTGGAGAGGGTGAAATTCACCTTAAGGGGATCGGCACAAGGGTTCTTCAGGCGGTGGCAACCGTTCTTGGACTTCCTGGCAGAACGGTAGACAATGGTCAGCAGCAACGTGGCGGGGGGGGGGGTCTATTTTATTTTTGTTTGTTTACACTGGGGGATCTGAGGGGGTTTATATATTTGCTATGTTTGCTTTGTGTTAATTCGGGCTGTTAATCTATTATTTATGTATAGGGGGAGGGGGGCACGGGGTTGTTTTATTTTCTTCTGTATTTAATTCTATTGGGTTCCTTTTTCATTTTGTTGTTGATATATTGTGAAAACCTCAATCAAAAAAATTTTTTTTTTTAATAAAGGATTCTTGAACAAATGTCACACCCCTAATTTACATATTCAAGAGGTCTGATGCCTTTTTCAGGCATTTAAAAATCTGTTAGTTGGACCAATGCCTCTGCAGATTGGGCACAGGCCATACCACTGCTAAATCGAAATGCTTTGTGCCCATTTCACATCTGAAAAATCAGTGAAACAGGTAACAATTTCTACCGCAATGTGTTTTGTCACGGAAGTATATGTTTGCATTTAATGTGTTTTAGGATGGTCACACAGCCCTGCATTTAGCAGTACGGAGATGTCAAATAGAGGTGGTGAAGTACCTACTAAGTCAAGGATGCTTCATAGATGTACAAGATCTACATGGTAATTCAGCTCTACATGTAGCGTGCAAAGATGGCAACGTAGCTATCGTTATGGCCCTTTGTGGTGCAAATTGCAACCTTGATGTAACTAATAAGGTAATACCATCATCATTAAACCGTTTCCATTTTATTTAATTTTGTTTTAAAATAAATTTAGAGTACCCAATTATTTTTTTTCTCAATTTAAGGGGCAATTTAGTGTGGCCAATCCACCTGCCCTGCACATCTTTTTGGGTTGTGGAGGTGAGACCCACGCAAACATGGGGAGGATGTGCAAACTCCACACGGACAGTGACCCGGGGCTGGGATCGAACCCGGGTCCTCAGTGCCGTAAGGCAGCAGTGCCAATCACTGCGCCACCGTGCTGCCCCTTAAAAGCTTTTCTATTTTAATGCCTGTCTTGTTTTATATTTGTGCATCCCTTCTATGAGTGTATACTATAAAAGCATATGATTGTATAATGCACTACCATTACAATTAGATTTTGCCATTTTATTCCTAACCAGATTAGTCTTGCAACTTCTTATGGGAGAAGCTCTTGTATTGCTAATCAAGCCCTCTTGTGACCAACATCCTATACAAAGGAAAGTCTATTTATCATTGGATGGGCAATACCCATTTGATCAGTCATGCTAGTTGTTGGCTGAAGACAGTTATGGAATTCATTCCTCTTATGATCCTTAACAGCGATGTGTTTGCGGTAAACTGCATTGCAGCAGCTGGAACCTTACCCTGCAGACCTTATTCTGTGAGAAATACCACCCTACAACTCTCAGATTTCTGTGCTCCTCCAAATAAGAAATCCTGTGCATCCCCAGTTTTCTTCCCTCCACTGTTTGCAGCCATGCCTTTGTCTGTCTAGGCCTGAAGCTCTGGAATTCCCTCTCCATCACTCTCTTTAAAACATACCTATTTGACCAAGCTTATGGTTGCCTGTTGTGATATCTCTCTCTGTGTTTTTTCTTTGGTAGCACTCCCGTGAAGCAACTTGGGATATTTTACTACTGAAATGACTATAAATGCAAGTTATTGTTAAATGGATTCCTGGATTAAGATTTTAAAGTTTTGGGTCAGCCACCTCCACATGACATAAAATGATCTCAAATTTGTTAAGTGATATGTAAATAGTACCTAAGATATTTGTGGGGCCTCAATCTTATAGAATATAATAATTTTACCTCCAGTCAGCTTATGACATTTTACTTTAATTCATTCTCCGGTCCTGATATTTTCTCGTCAGATCTTTAGGTGACCCCGAGACACAGTCTTGTTTCATCATCACTACTATTTCCTGCAGCCTTTTTTAGTTGGGGCAAATTGCCTGTTCATATGAGGTCAGTGCATGGCAAAGACCTATAAATTCAGGATCCAGAGACTCTGCCACCACCAGATTGATATTAGGGTTAAATTACGAAGATGGGTTAGGACATAAGAAATGGGAGCAGGGGTAGAACATTCAAGCCTGCTCTGCCATTACATATGATTATGGTTTATTATCTACCTCAACGCCACCTTCCTGTGCTATCCCCATTAATATCCAGAAACGATTGATTTTGGTCTTAAATATACTGAACGACTGAGTTCTCGGCGTAACATGGCTGGTAACTGCCGGGAGACCCCGCTCCCAGGATCTACCCAGCTCGCCACGCCTTGCAAGATCTTGTGAGATGTTGCGATGTGAAGCCCGCCCACTGTGGCCAGGATCACTTTTTGGCAAATCTGCATATTATAGTGAGACAGCTAACCTCGCTCCAATATGCAGTTCCCTGAGGAAATCAAGGCATTGGGATCTATTCCTTTCGCCTTGGAGTTCTCGGGCGAGCACAGTACTGGTCTCCACAAACAGGAACCAGACGGCACAGCACTCATTGGGGATTCCCAGGTAATTGGAGGCCCCCAGGTGCATGCCCTCTGGTACTACTATTGCCACCTAGTCACCTTGGCACTGGCACCATGGCAATGCCACCTGGGTGCCATCTTGGCACTGCAATAGTGCCCAAGTGGCACTGCCAGCTGGCGGGGCACTGCCAAGGTACCAGGCTGGCATTTTGGGGGGCAGCGGTGATCAGGATGGGGGTGTGCCCTGCACAGGTGTGGAGTGAGCAGGCGGGACTGCCTCGGGACTTCCAAACAGTGAGTTACAGCTTGGGGGTGTTCATGGGTCACGTTGGGTGCTTAAGAGATCGGGACACCTCTCCCTGCACTGAGGAGTTTCGGCAAGTGGGCTCCTCAGTGCAGGAAATGGGGTTAAGTGTGGCCTTGCCCCCAAGTTAGAGAGCGTTGTGTTTCCCGGTGCTGCAAGTGTCAGGAAACACACAGCTAAGTGCTCTCGCTATTGGACACAGTTCCCATTTGGTTCGATCGTGCCCTATATGTTTCAATGAGGTCACCTCTCATTCTTAACTCTAAGGAATATAGGCTTGTCGTTCCTCATTTTTAAGCCCCAAATCCCAGGAATCAGTCATCGATTCCTTAGATTAGACGTATATACACAGAATACGACAGTGCAGAAGAGGCTCTTTGGCCCATCGAATCTGTCCTACATATGAAAGGCCCTGATCTGCCCACCTAACCCCACTTGCCAACACTTGGCCTTGAATGTTATGCCATGCCAAGTACTCATCCAGGTACTTTTTAAAAGGATGTGAGGCATCCTGCCTCTACCACCCTCCCAGGCAGTGCATTCCAGACCGTCCCCACTCTCTGGGTAAAAACGTTTTTCCTAAATCCCACCTAAACCTCCCGTCTCTCACTTTGAACTTGTATCCGCTCATAACTGACCCTTAACTGCACATTCTCCTGTGTCTACGTGGGTTTCACCCCTTAACCCAAAGATGTGCAGGTTAGGTGGATTGGCCATGCTAAATTGCCCTTAATTGGAAAAAAATAATTGGGTACAAAAAACTGCCCCTTAACTAAGGGGAATAGCTGCTCACTATCCCCCCTGTCCATGCCCCCCACATTCCTGTACACCTCGATCAGGTCACCCCTCAGTCTTCTCTGCTCCAGAGGAAACAACCCAAGCCTAACCAACCTCTCTTTGTAACTTCTATCCCAGGCAACATTCTGGTGAATCTTCTCTGCACCCCCTCCAGTGCAATTATATCCTTCCTATAATGTGGCGACTAGAATTGCACAAAGTATTCCAGCTGTGGTCTCACCAAAGTTCTATACAGTTTCATCATGAGCTCCCTGCTTTTGTAATCTATGCCCCGATTGAGAAAAGCGAGTGTCCCATATGACTTTTTCACTACCTTATTAACCTGCCCTTCTGCCTTCAGAGACAAACATGCCAAGGTCCCTTTGTTCTTTGGAACATCCCAGTGTCAGACCTTTCATAGCATATGGAAGGAGTCCGATGACGTGTAATATTGTGAGGGACATAGAAAGAGTAGACAGGAAGAAACGTTTCCCCTTAGTTGAGGGGTCAATAACCAGGAGGCATAGATTTGCGGTAATGGGTAGAAGGTTTCGAGGGGATTTGAGGAAAAACTCTTTCACCCAGAGGGTGGTGGGAGTCTGGGTCTCGCTTCCTGAAAGGATGGTTGAGGTAGAGACCCTCATAACATTTAAGAAGTATTTAGATGTGCACTCGCCATGCTAAGGCATACAAGGCTATGAGCCAAATGCTGGAAAATGGGATTAGAATACTTGGGTGGTTGATTTTGACCGACGCAATGGATCGAAGGGTCTTTTCTGTGCTGTAGACCCCTTAACTCTGACCCCATCCTTATTTCTACCTATGACATTGGTACCAGTGGGAACCACAATCTCTGACTCTTCACCCTCCCCCTTCAGAATGCCCTGCAGCCATTCAGTGACATCCTTAACCTTGGCACCAGGGGGGTAACTCCCCACCCTGGAGTCATATCTGTGGTTGGCAAAACGCCTCTCTGAACTTCTATCACTATTGCTCTTGCACTCTTACTCCTTCCCTCTTGTATAGCTGAACCACTCATAGTGCCGTTAATGTGCCTCTGGCTGCACTCCCCAGTGTAACCATCACTCTCACCATTTTCCAACACAGAAACGCGGTACGCGAGTGAGATACACTGTGGGTTTTCCTGGCTACCTGCCTGCCACTCCATTGTTTGACTCATGGTCACCCATTCCTTCTCTGACTGCACTTCGTTAAGCTGCGGAGTGACGATATCTAAAAACGCGCTACCGACGAAACCTCTCAGCTTTACGGAGGCACGACTGTGTCTCCAGCTGACACTCAATCTCTGAAACTTGGCTCTTAAGCAGGTCAAAATGGTGGCACTTTCTGCACATGTGGTCATCCAGACTGCAAGGTGTGCCTATAAGAACTCCCCGCAGGCTGTGCAAAACACAGGACTGACTTCCGCAGTCATACTTTTAGTTAAAAGTCTCTTACTCTAAATTTATGCCAAATAGAAAATTATTTATATATTTTTTAAAAAGCTACAACTCTTATCTTTCGTTAACGTAGCTTTAAAGTGGAGAAAACAATTTACCCACTGCTTAGCAATCAGCTCTCCCTGTTGTAGCCTCTGCTCCTGCAGCAGGGCAAGACCACCCTCTGAAGATCAGAAAGTTAGAAAGCAAAAGAGTACCATTTTCCCCGCAGCACTGAATTCCCAATTTGCTCCATATTCCCAAATAAACTCACTCTGACTGTCTCACTCAGGTGATGTCCCTCTCCCAACTGCTCATGCGCCTCTTACGTGACTGCGAAGTTTTGAAATCTTAAGGGGAGGCATGAGTGTGGGATGTGTTTTTCTCCAATAGTTACAAAAGCCATAGGAGTAACATTAGGCCTGAGTTTACAATGTGTTCAAATGCCTGAGCGTACAAAGCATTAAATGGCTTCGCTGTGGTAAATAGCAATTAATGTTCACTCAAGTTATTTTGACCTTAAACGCAAAGATAATGATGTTACTGTCGTACCTTCAGTTAGAGACTAGTTTTTGTTCGAAAGAATAATTGAGTCATAAAAGTTTACAACACTTGAGTTGGCAATTCGGCCCATTATATCTGTGTCAGCTCTTTGCAAAAGTAATGCAACAATTATCCACACTGATCTCATCCTATCGCCTTCGCTTGAAATATTTATCCAATTATCCCTTAAAATCTAATGGTCTGTTATTCAGTCAGTCCTGTACTATTCCATCTTCTGTGTAAATAAATTTATGTTAACCTCTTTCTCCACTTTCTCATTGACAATTTTACATTAATGGCCACTTATCACTGACCTCCTTATACTGCCGTATAAATAGCCTTAGTATCAAGTCTCAGATAATTACAGTTTCCATCATCGTGAACTGGGTTTGTGCTAGCCATAATAGATTTCCCAGAATTCCACACAGCATTTTAACTGCTAAATAACCAATATATTTTTTAAACTTATCATTACTTTCACTTCTATGCTCTATCCCTTTTAATAAAACCCAAAATATTGGAAGCCTTTTTTTTATAGCTCTATTGATGTACACTCTCACTGTTTCAGATGAATTTATCTGAAATTGAGTGTATGCAGTTGGGCATATTCTTTTTTTTTCCTGTTCTTTTTGCCCCTGGCTCCTTTTCTTGTGAGGTGGCTGGGTGCCACTCCATAAACATCAGTGTCCTTCCACTAGTTGAATCTGACCATTTGAATGTGAAGTTGGGCAGTGTGTGTTAGTGGACTCTTGGATCACAGGGACATCTCAACCAGTCTCTACACATACATTTCGAGGTTGTGAGGATAGCGTCAACGAAGGAAGCCCTAACTGATTTTCTCCCCAACTCCCGAGTCCCAGGATACCGAGTCTAGTTGAAACTGAGCCCCTCCTGGCCTGTATGTCTTGGAGTGGCAGGGAGGGGTGGGTGAGGGAGTGGGCGAGCAATGTAAATATTTCCCATTTTCAGAAAAAAGTGCATTGGTGTCTTGCCTGCATTAAATATGTATTTTCTCTTGATACAGTATGGAAGAACACCTTTGCACCTAGCTGCTAACACCGGGAGCCTTGATGTCGTCCGCCACCTCTGTCTTGCTGGTGCTAATGTAGAAGCTGTCAGTTCAGTAAGTTGATTGGAATCACCTTTTTTTTCGAAGCTGTTCATTTTCTCAAGTCTAATGGAAAAATCAAAGGAATTAACCAAATACTAATAAGTTATTAATACTGGTTGACCACATTGGCTTTATTAATTCTCTGAACACGATTCTAAAGTATTGAAAGGGAAACCCAAATGGTAGTCTCTTTCGATTTTAATACTGCACCAGTCAATTAGACTGTTTTGAACTTTGTGATGTACTCTGAAACAAGCCAATATACATGAATTATCTAAAACGGATACTTTGCTTAACCACCTGAGTGCATCAATAGCAGCTCTCTAATACCTTACCCAGTGGTTTAATATTTATAGCAGTAGGTATTCTGACATAAGCTCATCCTCATCTCTTCACAGTGGTCACCAGGTAGTGAATAGGAAACTTGGCTATTGTTTTACCCTTCAATACAGCGAGGGGGTGATGGATACAATAGTTCTCCCCTGACGGACAGATAATTCAGCACCGGCCAAGGATTAACCTAATGTTATTTCAACTACACTTACCAACTGAACTGAAATCTTAACTTCCTTATTTACTTTTAACGGAGTGATTTTATTGTTGAGTTGCCGAATATTATGAGCTCACACAGCACTTGCATAGATTTGTGAATTTTATATGTCCAGGTGAGTCATCAACAAATTTTCCAATTCTTGCTGGTTAATTGAATAGTATTGGAGTTTTTTTTTAAATTGACGTGTTTAAATGGTAATTGCTTTAATCTACAGGTGCTGCACTGTTTTCTACTAATACAGTCCTTGTTAAAATGTTTCTTTGGACTTGTTTAGTTATGTGCTAAGACGAAGGACACTTTATTTTAATAGCTTAGATGACATAACAATTTTTTGTCAATATGTAGGATATGTTGGAAATATGTAGCAAGATTAGTCAGCAAAGTTTGGTTATTGATCTTTTTGGTACACACCCTATCATCTGAACTGATAGCTAAAGGCATTCTAGCAAGGTTGGAAAAATAGAATACAAAAGTGGAACAAAGAAAAGTACAGCACAGGAACAGGCCCTTCGGCCTTCCAAGCCTGTGCCGACCATGCTGCCCATCTAAACTAAAATCTTCTACACTTCCTGGGTCCGTATCCCTCTATTCCCATCCTATTCATGTATTTGTCAAGATGCCCCTTAAATATCACTATCGTCCCTGCTTCCACCGGCAGCGGGCACCAACTACCCTCTGTGTAAAAAAACTTGCCTCGTACATCTACTCTATACCTTGCCCCTCGCACCTCAAACCTATGCCCACGAGTAATTGACCCCTCTACCCTGGGGAAAAAACCTCTGACTATCCACATGTCTATGCCCCTCATAATTTTGTAGACCTCTATCAGGTCGCCTCTCAACCTCCGTCGTTCCAGTGGGAACAAACCGAGTTTATTCAACCGCTCCTCATAGCTAATGCCCTCCATACCAGGCAGCATCCTGGTAAATCTCTTCTGCACCCTCTCTAAAGCCTCCACATCCTTCTGGTAGTGTGGTGACCAGAATTGAACACTATACTCCAAGTGTGGCCTAATTAAGGTTCTATACAGCTGCAACGTGACTTGCCAATTCTTATACTCAATGCCCCAGCCAATGAAGGCAGTGAAGGAGAAAAACATTTCTGCCAATCAGGATCTGATCAGGGATAGTGGCTATCAGGATCAGATCATTGTGTCAAACAACTCACAAATGGGCCATAAGCCGCCCCCTCCGGCACTGAGAAGTGCCTGATCTCCTCAGATTACACTGAAAAGGCAAAGTATTTCAAAAATTTGATCAATAGGTTAAGCAAGCTATTTCACACTGCTACAATGCAGTGGCTATGCAAGTGGTATTTTCCATTAACAGGATGCTGCTGTCAGTCCAAAAAGACATTCTGTTTACCACACATTTGAACAACGTTATGTATAAATTTCAGCACCGGTACAATGTCAGGTACATAGGCTGTATGTCCTACAATTAGCTGAACAAAAATAATAGCATGTTCCTGCGGTTATTCGTAATTAGTAGAGTACAGACCATGGGCGCGATTCTCCCAACAGGAGTCGTGCCGACGCCGGAGTGAAAACTGGAGTGTTTCACTCCAGCATCGGAGCCTGCTCCCAGCCCCCTATTCTCCCGCCCCCGGGGGGCTAGGAGCGGCGGCGCATAATTTACGCACGCTGGGCCTTGCCGCCACGTAAAAGCGGCGCCGCGTAAATGACGTCACCCGCGCATGCTCAGTTGCCGTCCTCCCCGAGACTGCCCCGCAAGAAGATGGCGGATGGATCTTGTGGGGCAGCAGAGGAAAGGAGGTCCTCCTATAGAGCGGCCGGCCCGCCATTGGAGGTAGGCCCTCGGTGCAGGAACCCCCCTGCCCCCACCCCCACAGGCTGCCCCCCCCAGCGTTACCGCGCAATTCCCGCCGGCAGCGACCAGATGTGGACAGCGCCGGCGGCAATCTGTCGTGTTTGGGCGGCCGCTCGGCTCATCCGGGCCGGAGAATCGCCGCTCGCCTTTTGCAAACGGCGAGCGGCGATTCTCCCAGCGGCCAGCCGTGATTCTCGCCTCGCTGGTTTGGGAGGGATGGGAGAATAGCTTGCGGGTGTCGGGCGGCGTGGCGGGACACGCGCGGTGCCCCGGTGATTCTCCTACCCAGCATGGGGGGGGGGGGAGAATTCCGCCCCCTATTCAACCAACCCACACTTGCAAATCCCAAAACAAAATATCCACTGTTAGATGTGATATCGCTATCAGCACTTACTGAACAATCCCGAGTGTGCTAATAGCTACACCAAGAATTAATTTAAGAAAAGCAGTAGAGCTCATAGCATTACCCGTTTATACTTGTGAGTCATTCTCTGCAAACAAAAGGAATATGTTCAAGCCATGCCTTCTTTGAGTTATCTGAGGGTTTGGGAAACCTATATTTGCCCATTGCTTTCTCCATGGAAATGCCTTGGAAAATCAGAGTCGATATGCCAACCAATTAGCACCCTTTTCGCCTGTCGTATAAATTGTTGTGATTGAAACTGATGGTCTTGATTTGTGCAAGAAGAAAAGCTTCAGCAACATGTCTCTCTCTTAAGCAATATTCCAGTTTTGTACTATCGCATGATGATGAATGGAAAACTATTGTTACATGATATTAAAAATCAGTGAGGTTATGAGACATGAAAAGGACTAAAGAATGCAAATATCAAAGGGTTATGTATAATAGGAGAGGCAACGAAAATGTGAATAAATAGAAAAGAAAAGCAAGCTGCAAATTTAGTGGATTTAAAATTAAAGCAGAAAATAATAGCAAAACAAAGCAAATCCATATGTCCTGAGAAAAGAAACATTGGGGTATCTGCCCATGTGTGTTCTGTAACTGCATTTTACAGATCAGGAAGATCCCAGTCTCAATCCCACGTGTGTGGAGGAGTAGCTGATGTCAGCCAGGGTGGGGGTGTGGCATCAGATTGGCTTTGGCCTTTGGTTTATGGAAGGAAAAGTTGTCCACGGTTCCCTTTGGTAATTGGTACACAGCAGCTGATGATGTTGGTGTGTTTGTATATATTGTGAAGTTGACTGCGCACCTGCAGGTGAATAACCTGCAGACACTCACTGTCAAATATATGTTGTGGAGATGCCGGCGATTCTGCCAAATATATGTTGTGATGTGGAGATGCCGGCGTTGGACTGGGGTGAGCACAGTACGAAGTCTTACAACACCAGGTTAAAGTCCAACAGGTTTGTTTCGATGTCACTAGCTTTCAGAGCGCTGCCCCTTCCTCAGGTGAATGAAGAGGTATGTTACAGAAACACATATATAGACAAATTCAAAGATGCCAAACAATGCTTGGAATGTGACCATTAGCAGGTGATTAAATCTTTACAGATCCAGAGATGGGGTAACCCCAGGTTAAAGAGGTGTGAATTGTCTCAAGCCAGGACAGTTGGTAGGATTTTGCAGGCCAGATGGTGGGGGATGAATGTAATGCGACATGAATCCCAGGTCCCGGTTGAGGCCGCACTCATGTGTGCGGAACTTGGCTATAAGTTTCTGCTCGGCGATTCTGCATTGTCGCGCGTCCTGAAGGCCTCCTTGGAGAACGCTTACCCGGAGATCAGAGGCTGAATGCCCTTGACTGCTGAAGTGTTCCCCGACTGGAAGGGAACATTCCTGCCTGGTGATTGTTGCGCGATGTCCGTTCATTCGTTGTCGCAGCGTCTGCATGGTCTCGCCAATGTACCACGCTTCGGGACATCCTTTCCTGCAGCGTATGAGGTAGACAACATTGGCCGAGTCGCACGAGTATGTACCGCGTACCTGGTAGGTGGTGTTCTCATGTGTAATAGTGGTATCCATGTTGATGATCTGGCACGTCTTGCAGAGATTGCCATGGCAGGGTTGTGTGGTGTCGTGGTCACTGTTCTGAAGACTGCGTAGTTTGCTGCAAACACTGGTTTGTTTGAGATTGCGCGGTTGTTTGAAGGCAAGTAATGGGGGTGTGGGGATGACCTTGGCAAGATGTTCATCGTCATCAATGACGTGTTGAAGGCTGTGAAGAAGATGACGTAGTTTCTCCGCTCCGGGGAAGTACTGGACGGCGAAGGGTATTCTGTCGGTTGTGTCCCATGTTTGTCTTCTGAGGAGGTCGGTGCGGTTTTTCGCTGTGGCACGTTGGAACTGTCGATCGATATATGTTGATAATGGGCTGTGGTACCAGTGCACATAGGCCATTCATAGCACCATTAACCAGTCTTGGAGAGAAAGAAGACTGATGATACATGGAGGGTGCAGGAAACAAGTGTCTTGCAGACCCAGTGTTGCAAAGGATCACACATTAAGCTGCAATCAAGCCCATCTTTATTCTCAGTAGTTAACTTGTGATTTGTGTTAAAAAAAATTGTCGCTGATGTAATATTTATAGTGTGAAGAAAAGGGTGCACAGTAAATGTGTTAATAGGTATCAAGGTTTCAGAATCACCTAAGGAAGGAAAGGTACTGAAAAAGCCTAAAACGTATTTACTCCAAGGGTTCATAGAATCATTGAATTTATAGTGAGAAGAAGGCCATTCTGCCCATCGAGTCCACACCAGCCCTTGAAAGAACACCCTACTTAAACCCAGTAACCCCACCTAACCTTCGGACACTAAGGGCAATTTAGCGTGGCCAATCCACCTAACCTGTACATCTTTGGACTGTGGGTGGAAACTGAGCACCCAGAGAAAACCCACCTAGACACGTGGGGAAAAGTGCAAACTCCACACAGTCACCCAAGTCCGGAATTGAACCTGAGTCCCTGATGAAATACAAAAGTAGGGAAGTCTTGCTGCAACTGTACAAGGCTTTGATGACACCGCATCTGGAGGACTGTGTGCAGTTTTTCTCTCCTTAAAGAGGGATGTACTTGCATTGGAAGGTTCATTAGGCTGATTCCTTGGATGAAGGGATTGTCTTGTGAGGAAAGGTTGAGCATTTTGAGCCTATACTCATCGGAGTTTAGAAGAATGAGAGGGGATCTTATTTAAACATGCAAGATTCTGGCAACCTTGATGGCGTAAATGCTGAGAGGATGTTTCCTGGTGTAATCTAGAGCTGGGAGAGGCAGCTTAAAAATAAGGGATCTCCCACTTAAAATGGAGGTTAGGAAGAATTTTGTGTCTCGAAGGTTTTTTTTTAAATTTAGAGTACTGTAGCCACCTAAATTGGCCAACTCCCGATTTAAAATGGCGAACGGCAAAGGCTGATGGGCCAACAATACAGAAACCAGCAGCTGCAGGATTGCTGTGTATTTACCTCTGCAAAAACCAGACAACATCGATACCAGCAACCATCAGCATAACAAAGTAACAGCCATCTGCATACTGATGAGCAATCCCCAGGAACAATAAGTAACATTTAGACACACAAAGCAAAATCAGACTCTTCGGCGCCAGCAGAAGCCTACACAAAAGGAGATGAACGAGCACCTCAAGACCGCCCATCGATCAGGAAACCGCTCCAGCATTGGAGAAAATCGAACCAAGCGATTGGGACAAAGTCCAATCACTTGGGACCAGGTACAGGGTCCGCCCCGAAAGGCGGGAAGCCCCTGGGAACTATAAGAATTGAGCCCCAAGTTCAAATCGCTCTCTTCTCTTCCTCTCCACCTCTTCGCGCTCTTCGTCCTGCCCGGGTCACCCAGCAACAACGAACCAACATTGACCGTGACCGGTGCAGTGACTCCAGTGAAGATCGAACTCGTAAGTCTTACTTCAACGCTCTCTACGAGATAGGCGCTCCTAGCTACCAATCTGTACCAACTTCGAATCCCGCAGGCTCAGAACCCGAACGAAAGGCCATTTGTTTCCCTGACCTGGTGGGCCAGTTCCAAGTTAAGTAAAGGCCTGTTAGCTGTAGAAGTAGCTTAGACGTAGAATTTGTGCATGAGTAGCGATTATTGTGTATAATAAATGTGCTTTGATTTAAACCTTACCAATCGGAGTATTGGATTTTTGATCATTACTCGGACTTGAACCACGTGGCGGTATCATAAAGATACCTGGCGACTCAAGAGCAAAGGTGATAAAACAGAGCACTTGAACTAAGGCAAAGTTAGCAACAGTACCCAATTATTTTTTTTCCAGTTAAGGGGCAATTTAGTGTGGCCAATCCACCTACCCTGCACATCTTTGTGTTGTGGGGTGAAACTCACGCAGACATAGGGAGAATGTGCAAACTCCACACGGACAGTGACCCAGGGCCGGGATCGAACCCGGGTCCTCAGCGCCTTAGGCAGCAGTGCTAACTACTGCACCACCGTGCCGCCCCTCGAAGGGATGATAATCTTTGAATCTCTTTTCCCCAGACAGCAGACTTATTGACTGACTTATTGAATGTGTTCAAGGCTGAGTTAGACAGATTTTTGAACTACAAGGAAGATGAGGGTTATGGGGTCAAACAGGAAAGTGGAATTCAGGCCATAATCAGATCAACCATGATCTTATTGATTGGCGGAGCAGGCTTGATGGGCTGAATTAATAATAATAATCGCTTATTGTCACACATAGGCTTCAATGAAGTTACTGTGGAAAAGCCCGTAGTCGCCACATTCCAGCGCCTGTTCAGGGAGGCCGGTACGGGAATTGAAACCGCGCTGCTGGCCTTGTTCTGCATTACAAGCCAGCTGTTTAGCTCATTGTGCTAAACCAGTCCCTATTACCAATTAAAGGGCAATTTAGCATGGCTAATCCACCTAGCCTGCACATTTTTGTGTTGTGGGGTGAAACCCAAGCAGACACGCGGAAAATGTGCAAACGGACAGTGACCCAGGACCGGATCGAACCCGGGTCCTCAGCGCCGTAGGCAGCAGTGCTATTTCTCCTCGTATGGTAAGGTAAGCTGGGTAGGCAAGTCCATGATCTTACAGGTGCATAATTCTTGGTTGCTACTTCGAGGGCCTTGACAGTCTGTTGATTGGGGAATTATGTAATTTGCAGAAAAGGATGAAGTTCTATACATTTATTAAATATTGTTTTGTAATTATCCATTATAACTGACAATCATGGAGCAGCACGGTGGCGCAGTGAGTAGCACTGCTGCCCACGGCGCCAAGGTCCCAGGTTCGATCCTGGCTCTGGGACACTGTCCGTGTGGAGTTTGCACATTGTCCCCGTGTTTGCGTGGGTTTCGCCCCCACAACACAAAGATGTGCAGGCTAGGTGGATTGACCCCTTAATTGGAAGAAATTAATTGGGTACTATAAATTTATTTTTAAAAACCTGACAATCATTTCAAAGCATCTTTTTTAAAAAAATATATATTTATTAAAGCTTTTAACACAATTTTTCACCCTTACAAACAAACCCCCCCCCGCCCCCCCCCCCCCCCCCCCCCCCCCGTAACAAAATAGGAAGAAAACGCACATAGCAAGATATAAACATGGTAAAACGATATGTTACAGAACTTTGTACATTGGATTCCTCCCGTACATGCCAGTTTTCCAAATCTTTCATGTATTATCTTGCTCAAATACCCCCCAGGCAGACCCTTCCCCCCCCCCCCCTCACAAGACATCCCCCCCCCCCCCCCCCCACCCGGGTTGCTGCTGCTGCTGACCGACCGTCATCTAACGCTCCGCGAGATAGTCTAGGAACGGTTGCCACCGCTTGTAGAACCCCTGCGCAGACCCTCTCAAGGCAAACTTTATCCTCTCTAGCTTGATAAACCCTGCCATAACATTTATCCAGGCCTCCACGCTGGGGGGCTTCGCCTCCTTCCACTTTAGCAAGATCCTTCGCCGGGCTACTAGGGACGCAAAGGCCAGAATGCCGGCCTCTTTCATCTCCTGCACTCCCGGCTCGTCCACTGCTTCAAATATTGCTAGCCCCCAGCTTGGCTTGACCAGGGCTTTCACCACCTGAGATATTGTTCCCGCCACTTCCCTCCAGAACCCCTCCAGTGCCAGGCATGACCAAAACATATGGACATGGTTTGCCGGACTTCCTGAGCACCTCCCACATCTGTCCTCTACCCCAAAGAACCTACTCAGCCTCGCCCCCATCATGTGCGCTCTGTGAACCACCTTAAATTGTATCAGGCTAAGCCTTGCACACGAGGAAGTGGAATTAACCCTACCTAGGGCATCAGCCCATAGCACCTCCTCAATCTCCTCCCCCAGCTCCTCGGTCCCTACTGCGCTCCAAAAACCCTCTCCTTACACTCGGGGTCTTATTCGCCCACACAAACCCCATAATGCTCCTGCCTACCCTCTTAAAAAAAGGCCTTGGTGATCACGATGGGAAGGCACTGAAACACAAAGAGAAACCTCGGGAGGACCACCATTTTGACCGACTGCACTCCACCCGCTGGCGAGAGCGGTAACATGTCCCATCTTTTTTTAAAAATATATATTTATTAAAATTTTTTAACACAATTTTTCTCCCTTACAAACAATAACCCCCCCCCCCGCTAACAACAAAAAAAAAAAACGAGAAATCGCGCAGAGCAAGATATATACATGGCAAAATGATATATTTACACAGCTTTGCACACTGGCCCTCACCCGTACGTTCCAGTTTCCCCAACCCTTCATGTTATCCCTTGCTCATCCACCCTCCCAGGCGGTCCCCCCCCCTCTCTCTCTCTCTCTCTCTCTCTCTCTCTCCCCCCCCCGCTCCCAGGACGTCTCTTTCCCCCCCCCCCCCCCCCCAAGGTTGCTGCTGCTGCTACCGAACTTCCTCTAACGCTCCGTGAGATAGTCTAGGAACGGTTGCCACCGCCTGTAAAACCCCTGCGCAGACCCTCTCAAGGCGAACTTAATCCTCTCCAACTTTATGAACCCAGCCATATCATTTATCCAGGCCTCCAGGCTGGGGGGCTTCGCCTCCTTCCACATTAGCAAGATCCGGGCTACTAGGGACGCAAAGGCCAGAATACCGGCCTCGTTCGCCTCCTGCACTCCCGGTTCGTCCACTACTCCAAATATTGCTAGCCCCCAGCTTGGCTTGACCCGGACTTTCACCACCTGAGATATTGCTCCCGCCACTCCTCTCCAGAACCCCTCCAGTGCCAGGCATGACCAAAACATATGGACATGGTTCGCCGGGCTCCCTGAGCACCTTCCACATCAGTCCTCTACCCCAAAGAACCTATTCAACCTCGCCCCCGTCAAGTGCGCTCTGTGGACCACCTTAAATTGTATCAGGCTGAGCCTGGCACACGAGGAGGAGGAATTAACCCTACCTAGGGCATCAGCCCACAGACCTTCCTCGATCTCCTCCCCCAGCTCCTCCTCCCATTTACCCTTCAACTCTTCTACAACGCTTCCCCCTCTTCTTTCAACTCCTGGTGTATTTCCGACACCTTGCCCTCCCCGGCCCATACACCCGAGATCACCCTATCTTGAACTTCTTGTGCCTGGAGCTACGGGAATTCCCTCACCTGTCGCCTCACAAAAGCCCTCACCTGCATATATCTAAAGGCATTTCCCGGGGGTAACTCGAACTTCTCCTCCAGTGCCCCTAGGCTCGCAAATGTCCCGTCGATGAACAGGTCCCCCATTCTTCCAATCCCCGCCCGATGCCAGCTCTGGAACCCCCCGTCCATCTTCCCCGGAACAAACTGGTGGTTACCCCTGATCGGGGACCACACCGATGCTCCCATTGCACCCCGGTGCCGTCTCCACTGGCCCCAGATCCTTAGCGTTGCGGCCACCACCGGGCTCGTGGTATACTTTGTCGGCGAGAGCGGCAGCGGTGCCGTCACCAACGCCCCCAGGCTCGTTCCTTTACAGGACGCCATCTCCATCATCTTCCATGCCGCCCCCTCTCCCTCCATAACCCACTTGCGGATCATCGCCACGTTTGCTGCCCAGTAGTAGCTCCCCAGGTTTGGCAGTGCCAACCCTCCGCGGTCCCTACTGCGTTCCAGGAACCCTCTCCTTACTCTCGGGGTCTTATTCGCCCACACAAACCCCATAATACTCCTGCCTACTTTCTTAAAAAAGGCCTTAGTGATCACGATGGGAAGGCACTGAAACACAAACAGAAACCTCGGATGGACCACCATTTTGACCGACTGCACTCTACCCGCCAGTGAGAGCGGTAACATGTCCCATCTTTTGAAATCTTCCTCCATTTGCTCCACCAACCTCATCAGATTCAGTTTATGTAGGGTCCCCCAACTCCAGGCTATCTGGATCCCCAGTAACCGAAAGCTCCCCTCCGCCCTCCTCAGCGGTAGGTCCCCTATCCCTCTTTCTTGGTCCCCTGCCTGTCATACAAAGAGCTCACTCTTCCCTACATTGAGCTTATAGCCCGAAAACTCCCCAAACTCCCTTCGAGTCTGCATGACCTCCACCATCCCCTCCATTGGATCCGCCACGTACAGCAACAGGTCATCCGCATATAACGACACCCGATGCTCTTCTCCCCCTCGGACCACCAGACTCCCTCAATGACATGGCCAATGGTTCGATCGCCAATGCGATCAACAGGGGGGACAGGGGGCACCCCTGCCTCGTCCCTCGGTACAGCCGAAAGTACTCCGACCTCCGCCGGTGCGTCACTACACTTGCCATCGGTGCTCTGTAAAGGAGCTTAACCCAATTGATAAACTCTACCCCGAACCCAAACCTGCGCAGCACCTCCCAGAGGTACTCCCACTCTACTCGGTCAAAGGCCTTCTCCGCGTCCATAGCTGCCACTATCTCCGCCTCTCCCTCCTCCGGTGGCATCATTATCACGTTTAAGAGCCGCCGCACATTGGTGTTTAGTTGCCTACCCTTTACAAATACCGTCTAGCCCTCGTGGATTACCCCTGGGACACAGTCTTCGATCCTCGTGGCCAGCACTTTTGCCAGCAACTTTGCATCCACATTGAGGAGCGAGATCGGCCTGTACGATCCACATTGCAGTGGGTTCTTGTCCCGCTTTAGGATCAAAGAAATTGTCGCTTCCGACATTGTCGGGGACAGGGTCCCCTCCTCTCTTGCCTCATTAAAGGTCCTCACCAGTAGCGGGGCCAACAGGTCTGCGTACTTCCTGTAGAATTCCACCGGGAATCCGTCCGGTTCCGGGGCCTTCCCCGCCTGCATGCTCCCCAAACCCTTGCTCAGCTCCTCAAACCCAATTGGTGCCCCAAACCAGCCACCTCTTGCTCCTCCACCCTCGGGAATCTCAGCTGATCTAGGAATCGTCTCATCCCCTCTTCCCCCGCTGGGGGCTGGGATCTGTACAGCGTTCCTCCACTGTGCCTCCGCCTTCCCTGTGGTCAACAGGTTAAACTCCGTCTGGAGCCGTCGTCTTTCCCCAAGTAATCTTTCCTCCGGGGCCTCTGCGTATCTCCTGTCTACTCTCAAAATCTCCCCCACTAACCTCTCCCTTTCCATACCCTCTGTCTTCTCCCTATGAGCCCTAATGGAAATTAGCTCTCCCCTGATCACCGCCTTCAACGCCTCCCATACCACCCCCACCTGCACCTCACCGTTGTCGTTGGCCTCCAAGTACCTTTCGATACACCCCCTCACCTTCCCACACACCAACTCGTCCGCCAACAGTCCCACACCCAGCCGCCACAACGGGCGTTGGTCCCTCTCCTCTCCCAGCTCCAGTTCCACCCAGTGTGGGGCATGGTCCGAAACGGCTATAGCCGAATACTCCGTCCCCTCCACCCTCGGGATGAGCGCCCTACCCAGAACAAAGAAATCTATCCGGGAGTAGGCTTTGTGTACATGGGAGAAGAAAGAAAATTCCCTGGCCTGCGGCCTTGCAAACCGCCATGGGTCCACTCCCCCCATCTGATCCATAAACCCCCCAAGTACCTTGGCCGCCGCCGGCCTCTTTCCAGTCCTTGATTTGGAGCGGTCCAGTGCTGGATCCAACACTGTATTGAAGTCCCCTCCCATTATCAGGCCTCCTATCTCCAGGTCCGGAATGCGCCCCAACATGCGCTTCATGAATCCTGCATCATCCCAGTTTGGGGCGTGTATGTTTACCAACACCACCCACATCCCTTGCAGCCTACCGCTCACCATTACATATCGCCCTCCATTGTCCGCTACAATAGTCTTGGCCTCAAATGACACCCGCTTTCCCACCAATATTGCCACCCCTCTATTCTTCGCGTCCAGTCCCGAGTGGAATACCTGTCCTACCCATCCCTTTCTTAGCCTGACCTGGTCCGCCACCTTCAGGTGTGTCTCTTGGAGCATGGCCACGTCCGCCTTCAGTCCCTTTAAGTGCACGAACACTCGAGCCCTCTTCACCGGCCCATTCAGGCCCCTCACATTCCACGTTATCAGCTGGATTGGAGGGGCTCTCACCACCACCCCCCCCCCCCCCCCCCCCCCCCCCCACGCCCCGCCGACTAGCCATCTCCTTTTCTGGGCCAGTCTCGTGTCCACGCCTCCCTCACCCTCCAGTCCCCCAGAGGGGTGATCCCCGTCCCGACCACCTCTTCTGTGTCCCATTCCCTTTCGGCCAGTGCAGCAGCAACCCCCCCCCCCGCTAGACCCCTGTCTAGCTTTTTTGCTCCCCCCATGTCACTCCCGTAAGTCAGCTGACGCCTGCTGACCCCGGCTTCCCCCACTGTCCCATTGACCTCCCCGCGTGGGAGTCTCCCAATCCATATGCATTCCTTCGTTCCCCTTCCCGCCTTTCTTCCCGCACGTGGGAAAACACCCCGCGCTTTCCAAAGCCCGCTCCGCCCCCTCTGGCGCAGCTCCTGTCGCAGCCTTGTCTCTCTCCCCTAGCCCATGTAACATTTCCTGCGCGTGATTGACCCCCTATATACAACAACCATCACACATTAAACCTCAAACATCCCCCCTACCCTCACAAACCCTCAGTTAGAGTCCAACTTTTCGGCTCGTACAAAGGTCCACGCCTCTTCAGGCATTTCGAAGTAATAGTGTTGGCCCTTGTATGTGACCCACAGTCGCGCCGGCTGCAGCATTCCGAATTTCACTTCTTTCCGGTACAACGCCGCTTTGGCCCGGTTGAAACCCGCTCTCCGCTTTGCAACCTCCGTGCTCCAGTCCGGGTATATTCGGATTTCTGCATTGTCCCACTTACCGCTCCGCTCCTTCTTGGCCCATCTCAGAACCCACTCTCTGTCCGTGAACCGGTGGAACCTCACCACCATCGCCCTTGGCGGCTCATTTGCCTGGGGCTTCTTCGCCAGCACCCGATGTGCCCTGTCCAACTCCAGCGGCCTCGAAGGGGCCTTCGTGCCCATCATCGCCTCGAGCATCGTGCTCGCGTATGCCCCGGCATCAGCTCCCTCCACTCCCTCAGGGAGACCCAGGATTCGCAGATTCTTTCTCCTCGACCTGTTCTCCAGGTCTTCGAGCCTTCCCGCCCACCTCTTGTGTAGCGCCTCGTTCTGCTCCAATCTCACCGCCAGGCCCACGAGCTCGTCCTCGTTCTGACTGACTCTTTTCTGTACCTCCTGGATCTTAGCTTCGTGGACTTTCTGGGTGATCCTGAGTCCTTAGTTGCCGAAAGCATAGGCGCCAACATCTCCTTGCACATCTCTTCGCGCTGCTCCTCGAAGCAGCGCTTGATGAACTCCTGCAGCTCCCCTTTGTCCCTGGCCGCCGCCGTTTTGTTTTCTTTCCCTCGCTTCTCCCGTTGCTCCAGTGCCGCACCTTTGGCCGTTACACTTCTGGTCCGTTTAAAAAGTCTATGGAAACTCCTGAAAAAGGTCTGAGAGTCAGTTCCAGACGGGAGCTGCCGAATGCGCGACCTACTCCTCCATGGCCGCCACCGGAAGCCTCGTCCCTGCTTCTTCAATGGCCTTGGTAGATCTTTTCACAGTTGTTCCCTCTGCTGCTAGAATTCACCTTTGATAGAGTCAAGTTAGATTGCAGCTTTAAGATTGCCCTTCCCCCACCTGCATGCTGGAAGAGGCTTTTGTCTAAACCTGCAGCCAAAGCAAAATCTTTTACTGTTTCTGCCGGGTCTGGTAGCCAAAAGACATAACATTCCTGGGGGACACTGTCAGGGGAATGCTGCAGTCTTCTTGTCACACCGGAAAATGTCAAACAAATGCCGCGGGGGCCCTGTAAAAGAGCCCAAAAGTCCATTCCAAGCGGGAGCTACCGAATATGCGACCTAGCTCTGCATAAGCACCCGGAAGTCACATGTCCCATCTTTTGAAGTCCTCCTCCATCTGCTCCACCAGTCTCGTCAGATTCAGTTTATGTGGGGCCCCCCAACTCCTAGCTATTTGGATCCCCGGGTATCGAAAGCTCCCCTCCGCCCTCCTCAGCAGTAGATCGTCTCTCCCCCTTTCTTGGTCTCCTGCCTGTACTACAAAAAGCTCACTCTTCCCTACATTAAGCTTATAGCCCGAGAAATCCCCAAACTCCCTTAGAGTCTGCATGACCTCCACCATCCCCTCCACTGGATCCGCCACATACAACAACAGGTCATCTGCATAGAGCGACACTCAATGCTCCTCTCCCCCTCGGACCACCCCCCTCCATTTCCTAGACTCCCTTAATGACATGGCCAAGGGTTCAATTGCCAATGCAAACAACAGGGGGGACAGGGGGCACCCCTGCCTCGTCCCACGGTACAGACAAAAATACTCCGACCTCCGCCGATTCGTAACCACGCTCGCCACCGGGGCTCTGTAAAGGAGCTTAACCCAACTAATAAACCCTCCCCCGAACCCAAACCTACGCAGCACTTCCCAGAAGTACTCCCACTCTACTCGGTCACAGGCCTTCTCCGCGTCCATAGCTGCCACTATCTCCGCCTCTCCCTCCACCGATGGCATCGTTATCACGTTTAGGAGCCGCTGCACATTGGTGTTTAGCTGCCTGCCCTTTACAAACCCTGTCTGGTCCTCGTGAATCACCCCCAGGACACAGTCCTCGATCCTCGTAGCCAGCATTTTTGCCAGCAACTTAGCATCCACGTTGAGGAGTGAGATCGGCCTGTACGACCCACATTGCAGTGGGTCCTTGTCCCGCTTCAGGATCAAAGAGATTGTCGCCTCCGACATTGTCGGGGGCAGGGTCCCTCCCTCCCTTGACACATTAAAAGTCCTCACTAGCAGCGGGGCCAACAGGTCTACATACTTCCTGTAGAACTCAACCGGGAACGCGTCCGGTCCCGGGGCCTTCCCTGCCTGCATACTCCCCAAAGCTTTGCTCAGCTCCTCCAACCAAATTGGTGCCCCCAAATCAGCCACCTCCTGCTCCTCCACCCTTGGGAACCTCAGTTGGTCTAGGAATTGTCTCATCCCCTCTTCCCCCGCTGGGGGCTGGGATCTGTACAACTCCTCATAGAAGGTCTTGAATGCCTCATTTACTTTTGTCGCACTCCGCACCGTAGCTCCCCTTCCATCCTTGACTCCACCTATTTCCCTCGCTGCCATCCTCTTACGGAGCTGGTGTGCCAGCATCCGACTCGCCTTCTCCCCATACTCGTACGTCGCCCCCTGCGCTTTCCTCCACTGTGCTTCTGCCTTCCCTGTGGTCAACAGGTCAAACTCCGTCTGGAGACGTCGCCTTTCCCTAAGTAATCCCTCCTCAGGGGCCTCTGCGTATCTCCTGTCCACTCTTAAAATCTCCCCCACTAACCTATCCCTTTCCATGCCCTCTATCTTCTCCCTATGAGCCCTGATGGAGATTAGCTCTCCCCTGATCACCGCCTTCAGCGCCTCCCACACCACCCCCACCCGCACCTCCCCGTTGTCGTTGGCCTCCAAATACCTTTCGATACACCCCCTCACCCTCCCACACACCGCCTCATCTGCCAGCAGTCCCACATCCAACTGCCACAGCGGGCGTTGGTCTCTCTCCTCTCCCAACTCCAGTTCCACCCAGTGCGGGGCGTGATTTGAAATGGCTATGGCCGAATACTCCGTTCCCTCCACTTTCGGGATCAGCGCCCTGCCCAGAACAAAAAAATCTATCCGGGAGTAGGCTTTGTGCACATGGGAGAAAAAAGAAAATTCCCTGGCCTGCGGCCTGGCAAACCTCCACGGATCCACTCCCCCCATCTGGTCCATAAACCCCCTAAGCACCTTGGCCGCAGCCGGCCTCTTTCCGGTCCTAGATCTGGAGCGATCCAATGCTGGGTCCAACACCGTATTAAAATCCCCACCCATTATCAAGCTTCCTACCTCCAGGTCCGGAATGCGCCCCAACATGCACTTCATGAATCCGGCATCATCCCACTTCGGGGCGTATACATTTACCAATACCATCCACGTCCCCTGCAACTTACCGCTCACCATCACATATCGACTTCCGTTGTCCACTACGATATTCTTGGCCTCAAACGACACCCGCTTCCCCACCAATATTGCCACCCCTCTGTTCTTCGCGTCCAGCCCCGAATGGAATACCTGTCCTACCCATCCCTTTCTTAACCTGACCTGATCCGCCACCTTCAAATGTGTCTCCTGGAGCATGACCACGTCTGCCATCAGTCACTTTAAGTGCGTGAACACTCGGACCCTCATTACCGGCCCATTCAGGCCCCTCACATTCCACGTTATCAGCCAGATTGGGGGGCCAGACCCGTGCCCGCGTCGCCCTCACCCTCCAGTCCCCCAGACGGGAGACCCCCGCCCCGGCCATCTCTTCTGTGTCCCATTCCCCTTCGGCCAGTGCAGCAGCAACCCTTTCCCCCCCGCTAGACCCGTGTCTAGCTTTTTTGCTCCCCCATAACACTCCCGTATGTCAGCTGACCCCGGCATCCCCCGCCGTCCCATTGACCCCCCCCCGTGTGGGAATCTCCCAATCAGTGTGCGTTCCTCCATTCCCCCCCCCCCCCCCCCCGCCTTTCTTCCCTGGCGCGGGAAAAAACCCACACTTTCCTAAGCCTGCCCCGCTCCCTCTGGCGCAGCTCCTGTCGCGGCCTTGTCTCATTTCCCCCATCCCCAAGCCTCCTCTCCCTCCAGCACCAGCGCCCACCTTCTCGTACGGTCTTCTCACCCGGTCTCTTTCCCCATCCCCATCTCTCCCCCAGCCCGTGGAACATTTCCTGCGCGTGATTAACACCCTATGTACAACAAACATCAAACATCCCCCCCACCGTTTGAATAAAGGTCCAAGCCTCTTCAGGCGTTTCAAAATAGTGGTGTTGATCCTTGTATGTGACCCACAATCGCGCTGGCTGCAGCATTCCGAATCTTACTCCTTTCCGGTGCAGCACCGCCTTGGCCCGGTTGAAACCCACTCTCCTCTTTGCAACCTCCGTGCTCCAGTCCGGGTATATTCGGATCTCCGCATTCTCCCAGCTGCTGCTCCGCTCTTTCTTGGCCCATTTCAAGACCCTCTCTCTGTCCGTGAAACGGTGAAACCTCACCACAATCGCCCTTGGCGGCTCGTTAGCCTTGGGCCTCCTCGCCAGCACCCGGTGTGCCCCATCCAACTCCAAAGGCCTCGAAGGGGCCTCCGCGCCCATCATCGACTCGAGCATCGTGCTCGCATATGCCCCGGCATCGGCCCCCTCCACTCCTTCAGGGAGACCAAGGATCCAAAGATTCTTTCTCCTCGACCTGTTCTCCAGGTCTTCGAAACTTCCCGCCCACCTCTTGTGCAGCGCCTCGAGCTCCTCCACCCTCACCGCCAGGCCCAAGATCTCATCCTCGTTCTCATTTACTTTTTTCTGCACCTCCTGGATCTTTACCTCGTGGGCCTTCTGGGTCATCCCTAGTCCTTCAATCGCCGACAGCATAGGCGCCAGCATCTCCTTCCGCAGCTCCTCGAAACAGCGCTTGATGAACTCTTGCAGCTCCAGCCCGCATTCCACTTTATCCCCAGCTGCCGCCATTTTGTTTTTCTTCCCTCGCTTCTCCCGCTGCTCCAATGCCACTTTTTTGGCCGTTTCGCTTCTGGTCCGGTCCATAAACGGTGAACGGGGACCTCACTCTTCCCTTCCCACACGGAATGTCTTCAAAAAATTCCCGTTGGGGCTCCTCTAGAGAGCCCGAACGTCCGTGATCGCGGGAGCTGCCGAATCGTGCGGCTTAGCTCCGCATAGCCGCAACCGGAAGTCCCTTTCAAAGCATCTTTGATAATGGAGATTGAGACTGCATCAAAACTTCTGTGAATTATTTCTTGCTGATAACACTATGCTGGTGTGAAAATCTGATTCGTATGCTTTAGAATATAGATTTTAGTTTTAGGAATATAACTTTTTTAGGAATTGGAACTTTTCAGTGCAAGTTATATAGTAAACAAGAGCAATCAAAAGATTGGGGGCCATGTTGACTTACAAGGTCAGAACTAGAAAGATAAGATCACAAACAGTAGAGAGCTTGCTCTTGCTTTGTAATGGTGCCAGTAAGCCTGGGAATATGCCCCATGTTTGTTAGATATATAAGTTATTGATTTGATTTGTCAGAAGAATCCAGGAAAATTTTGCAAAGCAAAGGTAGCTAATTTGCACTTCTATCTGCGAAGAGGCCTTGTATCTCATGTTGCCACAGAAATTAGTGATAACAGGGTAGAGCCTTTTGTTAGAAGGTCCTTTTGTTTAACCTATCTGTGAGTGTTTGCTGATAAAAGCAGGCAGTTCAGTTTGGATTTCGTGAGGGAAAGGTTGCTGGAAAATTTGCTGTGGCTTGCAGCTAGTGGAAGAAATCTGTAGAAGGCAGAAAGTGGTCAGCTTGAAGAGTTAGCTTAGAAACAGCTGTCCAGAAGCTGTGGGAACAACGGTCTGGGGAAAAATGAATCCATGCATGTCCAAAGCCAGGACATGGAGCTGAAGAGTCTACAGTTGTGGGGTCTTTAAAAATAAATTGTAGAATTGGTTAGATAAAAGCTAATAGGAGGACCTCCATGTAGTATCTACCTGGAAGAATAGCTGGAATACTAAGAAAGATTGAGGTTAAATTCAAAGGACTGTGGCGTACCTTTTTGGGCGGGTTCCAGGAAAAGTGAATGAACCTTCAAGATTCTTTAAGATACGGGAACACTTTTGAGTGAGTAAAAGGAGAACTGAGTTTATAGCACAAGTCTTTGTAAGCTATAGTGATGTTTGCTTTGTTTAATTTTACTTTACAAATGCAATAATGTTTGTTTTGTTCAAAAAAACATGAAGTTCTGTTAGTAAATTATTCGGTGTTCGGCTTTCTTCTAAGTTCCATAAAAAGATCATAACATTGTTAGCAGGAATGAAGGACCAAGTCTCACAGTGATCAGTGTTGCTGTAAATGTTAGTGAGCTCTGAAAAGGTTTATAACCGCAGTGGTAGAAAACCTGTATTTTGTGTTTCATACACATTTGTTTACAAAATCAATGGAAATATAATCGTATTTTGAAAGGAAGTCTTTGAAAAAACCAATCTGGCTACATTCCTCAAAATCAATGTAAAAGGTATAATAATATTTGTACCTTTGTCTATTGCGGTAGCTTTTGCCCTACAATCACCACCTTTATGTTCAGCACAAATTCACTTTTTGAGTTTGTGCCACGGCGTAAAGCCTTGTCATGCATATTGGTTAAGTTGCGGGAACATGGCCCTGAATTAAGTTAACGTTATTTATAACAAATGCAAAATCCTGCAAGGTCACCCGCGAATTAAGATATATACCGAAAGCAGGCAAGGCTTCACGTTAGCGGCACCAGTTCTGAAAATCATCTTCCATGTACACCATTTAAAACCTGCCCTTTTTCAAAAAAATTGCAAAGCTTATGGTTAATTTAAAGACTGAATATTAAACTCCGCCCCCAACCCCCATAAACATTGAAGAGTGTATTGCAGTTGAAATCTTAATTATACACAACACAAGCAAAGCATGATCCTCATTAGATCCTGTTCCAATAAAATCATTTGATACTAGTTATGTACATGTGGGTGAAAACCAGTGACTGAATAGCAAGAGAAATAAAAATAAAAGAGTGAACCTTACATGAGCAAGGGTGTAGCTGGGAAGGTTGTAAAGCAGTCTATATTTAATTTTAATAATTTTATAATCTTTATTATTGTCACACGTAGGCTTACATTAACACTGCAATGAAGTTACTGTGAAAATCCCCTAGTCTCCACACTCCGGCACCTGTTCGGGTACATTGAGGGAGAATTCAGAATGTCCAAATTACCTAGCAGCACATCTTTCTGGACTTGTGGGAGGAAACCGGAGCACCCGGAGGAAACCCATGCAGACACGGGGCGAACGTACAGACAGTGACCCAAGCGGGAATTGAACCTGGGACCCTGGAGCTGTGAAGCAACAGTGCTAACCACTGTGCTACCGTGCTGCCCATTTCTTCCTCCCAACAAGAATAATACATTGGACCAGGGCTATGCATAAGATGTAAATGTGATGCAAATGTAAATTTATGGTATATATGCTCATAGATCTTGTTTTAAGTTGAGCAATTTCAAATTGCAGCAGAAATTTGAAATGGAACTAATAAAATTTTAGTAGTGAAATGCATAAATTTGGTACGTATGTCTCAAAGGTGATGGTATAGGAATTCAAGTTGTCAAACCTGTTACGAGCCATGGTGATCTAACACAAACATTTACCATGATTTATAGTTTAGAGTAGTGATTGCTCATGTGGTGATTCTGTTTGAAGTCTGAGGAGGTTTCAGGTGCCACTGGAGCAATATAATCCAAATAAAATTATCTGCGGCAAGACACATTTGTAACTGAGTGCAATGTCAAGGTTGCTCCCTGTTTCACTAAGTGTTTGAAACGTTAAAACAACTGGATAGAATGCCATCTGAAAAATACACTAATTTGTGTAGTACTAGCTCATCCATCAGAGGGTCCCAAGATTAGGGACGCTATTCTCCCAAAAATATCTAAATTAATTTGTGTCGGGTTTTTCACAGAGTTTTCCGCCGGCTCTGCCGGTGAGTTCCCCTCCGGTATTCAATTACACTTAGTCACTTTTTTGACCCTGGGGCGTTTCTCACCGGTTTAGCCTACGCTTTGAGGTTTTTTTAGTACTGGGGCGCTGAGCTTAGAGATTGGGACGCCATTTTGAAAGGGTACCCCAATCTCTAAGTGAGCTTGTAGTTCCCCCCCACCCATGGGCAATGTCACCCCGTCACACACATGGACACTACCCCACACCCCCCAAGTGAGGACACCCCACTATGGGATCCCTAGGGGTCCCCCCTCAGTTCCCCTTACAGCACCCTCCCTCCTTTCTAGGACACCTGCCCATCACCCCCTACCCAACCTCCCAGAGGCCCCATCTTACCTGCCTTGCATTCCCCCACCCTTCAAACACCCCCGTCATTTCATGGGCATGGCCCCCCTTGCCCCCGATCCTTGACAGTGCCATCCAGGCACCGTGGCAGTGCCAGGGTGGCTGTTCCAAGGTGCCAGCTGGGGAGGGCCATGGAGCCACCCTGCACTTGCCCTGACCACCTACTTTTGTGTGGACCAGCACTGATCGACGCCCAGCTGCAGCCTCCCTAGGGAGGCCAAAGAATCGAGGGAGGCTGGTGGACCCCGTGCAGGTAGGTCGTAAGTATGTTTACGATCTACTTCCGTGAGCGCCATCTGGTACAGGGTTCCGATTCCGACGTCTTGCGGGACTCCGGAGAATCCCAGGAGGCACGAGGGCTATCAGGGGGCTTGCTAGACGCCTTTTCCGGCTTTCTCTGGCCGTGTTGCGCTCAAGGGAGAGGACAACGAGGTCAGAGAATCGTGCCCTTGTTCCTGGATATGTGTTAAGTGAGCCAGCAGTTGAGGTGCTGCCATTAGTTGAGTATGGAGACTAATCAGCTGAGGTTCCTGATAACCAATCAGTCAGACTTGTTGGAAAATGTATTTTGTGTGAGTAGTGTATCGATTTTGGGCCATGTTTGGCTGGGCCATTTAAGTAGCCTGGAACTCTGTCCAAGCTGATATTTGGGCCTTTGGGTGAAGTACTAAGTCCATAGAACTGGACATAGACTGCTGAAATGCTAGATTAAATTTAGTGCAGAGGAATGTGAAGTGATGCAATTTGGAAGGAGGAATGACAATAGGCAACATTAACTAAAGAGGTGCAGGAACAGTGAGATGTTGGGGGTTTGTGGGGCAATGGGGAGGCAGTGGCTTAGTGGTCTTATCACTGGACCATTATGGACTCCATGGCAGATGAAGGGGGTGCTGTAAGGGGGACTGAGGGGGTGGGACCCCAGAGCGTCCTCACTTGAGGGTGTGGGGTAGTGTCGATGTGTGTGAAGTTTGAATTCAGTAAAAATTTGGAATTTTAAAATGTCTAATGATGACCATGAAATCACTGCCGATTTCTATAATATCCCATCTGGTTCACTAATGTCCTTTAGGGAACAAAATCTGCCAGCCTTACCTGGTCTGGCCTACGTGTGACTCCAGATCCACAGCAATGAGGTTGACACTTAAATTCCCTCTGGAATGAGCAATTAATGCTGGCCCAGCCAGTGATCCCCACATCTGTGAATGAATATTTTAAAGAGGGGAAGTGGCAATAGTTCTTTCAAAGAGCCAGCATAGGTGCAGGCTGTTGCCTGTGCTGAATGGTTCAGTGAGTTCAGGAAGAACAGGGCAAGGTTTTTTTCAATTGGAGGTTGAGAATAATATGTTTGGTGCGATACCAACTAAACTGAAAGTGACGTACAAAACTGGTTAATTCTTCATCTGATATCACTCCTGTTCAGGGTAAACCACTAATATTGGCAATTAGGAATGTGAGCCTGAGAAAATGTTTTGTGAAGTTTTTTGCTTCCTCTTTGTTTTCAGTAGGCATTTGCTTGTATGATGCATTCAGCCCAAAGTATTTACATGTGATTATAGCAGAAACTAATTATTATGCAATCAATGTAGTGAATGTGGTTCATTTCAGAATCTTCCAGAGTGAATTGTTAAGTGGCTCTTGGCTGAGTGCCTGGTTAAACAGTTTTCTAACTTTCATATTCTAGAGCAAGAGTGTGAAAATAAAACCCAGATTGCCAAGCGTGACTTTTCACAGGTTAAATATGAAATTGAGTGGAAATCGTGTTAATTGGATTGATTGCTGGTTGTTTAACAGGATGGAAGAACTGCAGAGGATCTTGCTAGAGCAGAACAGCATGAACAAGTCACCAACTTACTTTCCAGGCTTAAAAAGGTAACACGTCTATATAAATGGGTGATCTTAACTGTGGGCATATGTTAACACACCTTTCCAACAACACGGTTAGAATCATTCACCTGAAGAAGGAGCTGCGCTCCGAAAGCTAGTGATTCAAAACAAACCTGTTGGACTTTAATCTGGTGTTGCAAGACTTCTTACTGTGCCCACCCCAGTCCAATGCCGGCATCTCCACATCATGTATTTGTCAAGATGCCTCTTCAATGTTGCTATCATATCTGCTTCGACCACTTCCCCCATCAGCATGTCCCAGGCACTCACCGTCCTCTGCGTAAATAAACTCACCTCGCACATCTCCTCTAAACTTTCCCCATTGCACCTAAAACCTGTGCCCTGGAGTAATTGACTTTTCCACCCTGGGAAAATGCGTCTGACTGTCCACTCTGTCCATGCCACTCATAATTTTGTAAACCTCTATCAGATCTCCCCTCAACCTCCGTTGTTCCAGTGAAAACAATCCGAGTTTATCCAACCTCTCCTCATAGCTAATACCCTCAGCACCAGGTAACATCCTGGTAAACCTCTTCTCTACTCCCCCAAAGCATCCACATCCTTCTAGTAGTGCGGCGACCAGAATTATAGGCAATGTTCCAAATGTGACCTAACCAAGGTTCTAGACAGCTGCAGCATGACTTGCCAAGTATTATACTCAATGCTCTGAGCAATGAAGGCCAGCATGCAATACGCTTTCTTGACTGCTTTATCCACCTGCGTTGCCACTTCAGTGATCTGTGGCCTGTACGCCCAGATCTGCTTGTCAATACCCCTAGGGGTTCTGCCATTTACTGTATAATTCCCATCTGTATTTCCAAAATGGATTACCTCACATTTGCTTGGATTAAATCCCATCTGCCATTTCTCCGCCCAAATCGTCAACCAATCTATATCCTGCTGTATCCTCTGACTATCCCCTCCGCTATCCTCAATTCCACCAACCTTTGTGTCGTCCGCAAACTTGCTAATCAGACCAGCTACATTTTGCTCCAAATAATTTATATATACTATGAACAACAAAGTACTGATTCCTGCGGAACACCACTAGTCACAGCCTTCCATTTAGAAACGCACCATTCCACAGCTGCCCTCTGTCTTCTATCACCGCGCCAGTTGTGTATCCATTTTGCCAGCTCTCCGCTGATTCCGTGTGACTTCAGTCGGTGTCTGTTTGTAGTGAAGTAACCCCTGGAATAGTTATTTTAAACTATGATGTATTTGTAAATAGATTTTTAAGTAGATCTGACTAAACTGTCGAACTAACCCACAATATAAATACATTGATTTCTACAGCAGTGGCATTGCAGTCTCATTTTCGAATCAGTTTTGCAATATAAATGCAGCACTAGTCTTGATTCCATCCCATCACTATGTAAAGTCCTGTGAGCTTATTTTATCACCTTTAGCTGCCTACTTTAGCTGCACATTAAACAGTTTGACAGGTTAAATTATCAGCTGATAATGAAAACTGTTACTGGCCACATTCCCACTTGGGAGATTTTTTTGGGATTGCACATATGTCTGTTGGCGAGGAGAGTCATCCCAGTTCTGTCATGTTTTCTGCCTTGTCTGTGTGGGTGCATGCGTCATAACCACACAGGCTTATTGAATTATGTTTCAGGGGTATGGGAAAAAGACGGGGGAATGGGGCTAACTAAAAATGTTCATCTGGAGAGTGGGTGCAGACATATGGGCCGAATGACCTCTTTCTGCACCGTGATGATTCTGTGATGAATCATGTGAATGCAACAAATTTCAGCAACTCCAATCTAATTATTTCCATTTTTTTAACAGGCTTCCTTGATATGGAATGTTATGGAATGTTAGCAGGAAAATAACTACTAACTTATTGATCACTTGATCAATAAGTTGAAAATTAGGATATCATGAGGTGTATAATAATGTTCCAGTAGTAACCTAAATTATTGGATATAAATACCATTTCTAAATATTAGAAAAACTCAGGGGAGGTCTCAATAATTGGGATTTTCTTGTTTGCATTTAATAGGCCCGTGTGGTTCTATTGATTAAGCTTCTCTTTAGAGTCACAGAGGTCTACAGCACAGAAAAGGCACTTCGGTCCATCGTGTATGTGCCGATCAAAAACAACCACCTAATTAATCTAATCCCATTTTCCAGCACTTGGCCCATAGCCTTGTATGCCTTAGCATCACAAGTGCACATCTAAATACTTTGTAAATGTAGCCACCATCACCACCCTTTTCAGGCAGTGAGTTCCAAATTCCCACCACCCTCTGGGTGAAAAGGTTTTTCCTCACACCCTCTCTGAACCTCCTGCCCCCTACCTTAAATCTATGCCCCTGGTAATTGATCCCTCCATCAACCCCAGTTGATCCAACCTCTCTTCATAACTAAAACTCTCAGCCCAGGCAACATCCTAATAAATTTCCGCTGCACCCTTTCCAGTGCTATCACATCCCTCCAGGGGCTGTTTAGCACAGGGCTAAATCGCTGGCTTTGAAAGCAGACCAAGGCAGGCCAGCAGCACGGTTCAATTCCCGTACCAGCCTCCCCGAACAGGTGCCGGAATGTGGCGACTAGGAGCTTTTCACAGTAACTTCATTTGAAGCCTACTTGTGACAATAAGCAATTTTCATTTTTATAATGCGAATTCCAGAACCATATACAATATTCTAGCTGTCGCCTAGCCAATGTTTATACAGTTCCAACATAACCCACTCTTAGACTCTATGCCTTAGCTAATAAAGGCAAGAATAACATATGCCGTCTTAACCACTGTATCCACCTGCCCTGCTACCTTAAGGGACATATATTAAGGAAGCATTTTACTAAAAGGAATAACTTGCATTTATGCAGCATCTTTCATATATTCACAGGATCTCTCAGTGCTACACAGCGTTTTAAGTGTCGTCATTGAGATTTTGTGCTGTTGGGAATGATGTCCCACAAATAGCAATGAGACAAAATGGTCAGTTAATCGTGTTTTAGGCATATGGGTTGACTTTGTCCAAAGTACTGGGAAAGCTCATGGTGTTCTTCAACAAGTGCCATGGGATATTTTGCCTCTATTGTATGCAACCCCTCACAACAATGCAGCACTCCGTGTTTCACTGAAGGGAAGTGAAACAACAAACAATGCAAAGTACTCTGGATACTGGAAATCTGAAATAAAAACAAAGTGCTGGAAATGCTCAGCAGGTCTGACAGCATCTGTGGAGAGAGAGAAGCAAAGTCAATGTTTCGAGCCAAATGTGGCTTTTCAGAACTGACAGAAGAGAGAAGTGCCGAGTTATATGTTGCTGGATTGGAAAAGAAGCACAAAAGAGAAGGTCTAGAATAGGGTAGAGAATGAGAGAGATTAAGTGACAAAGATTTCACTTAACAAAAAGCAAGGAGTGTTTTCTCAACTGAGGCTTGCCCCCCACCGCCACCACCATTGCCACCACCACCAGCTCCACCCCTCTGCTCACCGTGTTGACTGGGCCTTCAACCATGTCCGATCCATTTCCCACACTTCTGTTCTCGCCCCTTCCCCTCCCTCCCAGAACCACGATCGGTTTCCCATTGTCCTCGCTATCCATCGCCTCGCCCTCCACATTCAAAGGATCATCTGCCATTTCTGTCAACGCCAGCTCTCCCTCTCCCCTCCCCTGTCAGAATTCCGAAGGGACTGCTCCCTGCACGACACCCTAGTCCACTTCTCATTCCCGCCCAAAACCTCGAACCCTTCCCTTGGCATCTTCCCATGAATTGCAGGAGGTATAATACCTGCCGTTTACCTTCCCTCTTCTCATTCCTTGCAAGTGAAGTAGCGATTTACTTGTACATTCAGGTTAATCCACTGTATCGCTGTGCACGTCGAGGCCTCCTCTACGTTGGGAAGATCAAACACCGATTGGCTGATTATTTTATGGGACACCTCGGCTGCAGGTATGACCCCAAGCTTCAAGTTGCTTGCCATTTTAATTGACCACCTTCCTCTCTCAATCACCTTTCTATCCTCGGCCTTTTCCAATGTTCTAATCAAGCTTAGCACAAGCTCAAGGAACAGCACTTCCCCTCCCGCTTGTTTCACAATCTCCTGGACTCAATGAGTTCAACATTTTCAGACCATGAACTGTTTTCCCATTTTGACCGCTTTTTTTTTTGCCATGTATTGGGGTGTCCAAGCCTTGTATTTTATGTTTGTGCTTTTGGACAGAGCTGTTCGTTATTCTGCAATTTACACTCACTCTGGTCAAATGGTTTATTTCTTTACTGCAACCATTACATCTTCCTTTGTCTTATGACATCTCTGTTAATTAATTTCCCCCGCCCTCTATCCTTTCCCAGACCTTCCCTTTCTTTATATCTCTCCCTCCCTGTGCTCAATGGCATAAAACCCATCACATTCCTACCTAATTCAGTTCTGAAGAAGTCACATTCGACTTGAAACATCATTCTCTCTCCTCGGATGCTGCCAGACCTGCCGAGTATTTACATTTTCTGGGTTTTTTAATTTTAGGTAACATTTTCTGTTTTTATAAAACAATAAACAATTCTGTGCACTTAATTTGAAAGTGATTGTTCAGAACTTCCTTTGTTTATGATTTCCAGTAGGTTTAGATATTCTGAGGGAAAATGCCTTACAAGCCTGAGTAACCAACCCACCCATGTTTGGAAAGGAGGAAACACTCCCTCCAGTGGCAGAGTTTATATTGACCCTGAGGACATTGCAGAGCGAGAAGAGAGTTGCTTGCACTACTTCATCTAACATATATTTCAACACCATAATAAGAAAAGATCACTCTTTTTTTTCCCAAATGAAGTATTTTGTCGACATCATGCTAACCGGTCGTTATCATGCACAGGACTTTATAACCTTTATTTACTTGTTTTGTGTGCTACTCGAGTTCAAGCACATTTTCATTCTCCTCTGCTGACATCTACTGAAAGAATACTGAACTGCTTTTAAATATTTATCCATTTCAGATTTACCCAAAGGTAAGTCTTACTACTGCATTATAAGCAGGTGTTCATGGATGCATGCCCTTTACTACATAAACTGCAGGGTTCCAGATTGTTTAATTTATTGCGGACTCCATTTATACATTGAAATTTCTGAATGCACTGTTGTTGACATTTGTATCAAATTCCTCTTTGCCATTTTAACGAAGTTGTTGACTTTGTTTAAATAATGCACATGGGAATTTAAAATGAGCACGTTAACCAGTTGCTACAAATAGCCCATTTCAGCTCCTTAGCACCTCAGGTGACACACCCATGGAGACAATGTCAAGCAGTGAACCTCTATTAATTGTGTTGCTTTAATTTGGCTTTAGGATACATATAGAGGAATTTTCATTCAGCAGCTTCGGCTTTCTCAGAACTCTCAAGCCCGAATAAAACTCAAGTTGTTTGGAAATTCATGTACAGGAAAAACAACACTTGTGGAATCTCTCAAATGTGGGCTTCTGCGAAGTTTTTTCAGGAGGCGCAGACCAAGGCTGTCATCTACCAACTCAACTCGTTATCCTCCTTCTCCGTTATCGGCAAAACCAACAGGTATGCTTAACATCATTCTGACGGTTAATTATATTGTCGATATATAATTAGCTACAGCTGCAATTTGTCTTTTTTTGGGGACCTATCAAAACAGCTGCTGCCAGATCATTGTGACCGGTTGAAAGTGAATATTGTCTGGTTCACTTGGCAAAGTAACTTGAACAGTTGCAGGCAAGACTCTACTATTTTTGGGTATAAACTGATGATGCCATTGTACCTACCAGAGAATCAACGTTTCTAGTTGAATTTTTTAATTTGTCTATTTTATATTTGTAAATTTCTTTTCTGCCATTGATTTCATGGCTTTCCCCTTTTGTAGTCACCAGTTCTGTCCAAACCTTCAATGGCCATCCGGTAAGGGGGACTAAATGCAATATGTAGTGGAACTCCATTCCATTTTCAGTGATGTTTCTGCTTCCCATCAGTTAGGTGGCTGATGGATGAATGCCTTACCTGAAGATTTGGTCAAAATCAATAAAACCACCGTTTTCCATTTGGGAATAGCTTCTGTGAACGTTGGCAAAACTAAGCTCTGAACCTGGCTCTCTGAATGCATTACTTTCTTACAATTGAGCAAGAGGTTTCTTGGATTCTTAGTTTAACACGGTGGGAATTTGCAACTTTCTGCATTACTTGTGGCTACATTGTAACCATGGCTGGGTAGCCATCATTCTTTATATAATAGGCATGAAGATGGGTATAAACATAATTAATGCAAATTAAATTCAGTCATCCTTAGACTGAGGATTGATTTGGCCTCAGAATGCGAGCTGAGAATTCAGTCTCCCTTTACAGCTGGTGAACTTGCCGGTTAAACCGGTGCAGTTCACAATAACAGGTAGAAGAAACTTCTGAGAGGATCAAACAAAAAACTGTTCCATTTTGATGTCGGCCATGGGAAGCCAAGCCTGGGAGGCAACATTTGAATTATACCTTTTTACAAATAATTTTTGCTGTGTTAATCTTCTTGGCTATCTTCCTTTCTGAAGATGTTCACCCTCTGCCCATGGAAACATGTCCTTGCATTAGGTACCCTCTAGTAGCACAACAAAGTGGCTAATTCTTGCATGCAGGTCTGGCCGACCAGTGTTTTTTTTAATGTATTTTATTACAAACATGTATCAAAACAGGTTACAGCAAATAATCACCCCGGGAAACATACTTCCCAGCATCCCCCACCATTTCTCTACCCCCCCCCCCCCCCCCCCCCCCCCCCCTGCAGAGCCCCTTGACTCGTACTTTATCTTCTCTAACCGCAGGAAGTCGTACAGGTTGCCCAACCAAGCCACTACCCCCGGTGGCGGTATCGACGCCACTCCAGTAAAATCCACCGTTGTGCAATCAGAGAGGCTAAGGCTGTGACATTGGCCTTCCTCCTCTCCATGAGCTCCGGCTTCTCTGAAACCCCAAATATCACCACTAAAGGGTCCAGGTCCACCTCCTCCTCCACTATCTTGGGTAAGGCCGCGGACACTCCCGCCCAAAATCATCCCAATTTTTCGCAACCCCAAAACATGTGTGTGAGATTCGTTGGCCCCTCTCACACTCATCTGCAACCCCCTGAAAGAACCCACTCATTCTCATCCGAGTCATATGCACCCTGTACACCATCTTAAACTGTATCAGGCTCATCCTTGCACAAGAGGAGGTCCCGTTTACCCCTCGCAGTGCCTCGCTCCATTCTTTCCAATTGATCTCCCCTCCCAACTTCACTTCCCATTTCTCCTAAATTGTCACCACCCATTTGCCTCCCCGCTTCCCCAGCCACTTGTATATATCCCCTTCCCTTCCACATCCGGAAGCAGCAGTCGCACCAGTAGGGTGTATCCCGGCAACCTAGGGAACCCCCTCCAGACTTTTCGCGCAAAGTCTCTCTGGTCGATCAGTGTTTTTTTTTTTTCTTTTTTTAATAAATTTAGAGTAGCCAATTATTTTTTTTCTTTTCCAGTTAAGGGGCAATTTAGCGTGGCCAATCCACCTAACCAGCACATCTTTGGGTTGTGGGGGTGAAACCCACGCAGACATGGGGAGAACGTGCAAACTCCACACAGACAGTGACCCAGGGCCGGGATTCGAACCCGGGTCCTCAGCGCCGCAGTCCCAGTGCTAACCACTGTGCCACATGCCACCCTGGGTCGATCAGTGTTGATAACTTGTTCAGTTGTAGCACACTTCACAACTAAGTCCAATCCTTTCCCGTGCAACCTTCATGCAAGCGCACTTGCAGCAGGAGTTGAAAGGAAGGGAGACCCTGACTGATCTTTAGCCTCTGAGACATTGAAGTCAATTGTAACCCGCTAACACCACAGCACAGGCTAGCATTGAAATTTAATCTTCCTGGTCTTTGTGATTCATTTGTCAACTGGATAAACTCACCGACCCATCAGGAACAAAGAACAATACAGCACAAGAACAGGACAATTGGCCCTCCAAATCTGTACCTTTCATGATGCCACCCTTGTCCAAAACCCTCAGCAGTTCCTAGTACCCCATCCTATCCATGTATTTGTTGAGATGCCCTTTGAAAACCGTTAATGTATCTGCTTCCACAACCTCCCCTGGCAACACGTTCCATGCATGCACCACCCTCTGTGTAAAAACCTGTCTCGCACATCTCCTCTAAACTTTGCCCCACGGATCTTAAATTATGCCCCTTAGTGACTGACCCCTCCACCCTGAGAAAGAGTGCCTGCCCATCCACTCTATCCATACTCCTCATAATCTTGTAGACCTCTATCAGGTCACCCCTCAAACTCCGTTGTTCTAATGAAAACAGTCCAAGTCTATTCAACGTCTCCGCATAGCTAACACCCTCCAGACCGGGCAACATCCTGGTAAACCTCCTTTGCACCCTCTCCAAAGCCTCCACATTCTTCTGGTAGTGCGGCGACCAGAATTGTGCGCAATATTCCAAGTGCGGCCTTACCTTGTTCTATACATTGGAAAGAGGAGAGTTTTACCAGAGTGTTTCACCTATTATCTTTAGCTCATACAATGTGCCATATCAGGGACGGGAAGAGGGAGGAGTAGCAAAGAGCACAGAGCTAATTGATGAAAAAGATCTCTGTTGTGATGAGTCAGGGGATGCTTTTATAATCTGATGTCATTTATTTAGGGTTGCCGGACACGGGCACTGATGACTCAATTTCCAGTGTTAACACTGGAAATTATGACACCTTTATCCCATCAGCAGAATTTAAAATCTTCTTTTGGAGATGAACTTGCAGTAGAGCCACCAGATTTTGGGTTACAGTCACCAATCTATCAGAATTCAAATTAAATGTCACCAATAAAAAGACAGCCGCGTGATTCCAGTTTGGTGCTCAGCATTTGTTTTGCAGTCCGTTGTAACAGATTTTCTAATACTTTTTACACTAATAGCTTAATTTTGTGCTGATAAAATGTACAATCTAAAGTGCCTGAGGGTTTCATTTGAGATATACTTTCATATTGACACTATTTTTACTCTGTGAGCCAGAGTCAGTTCCCTGTGATCTTCCTGCCAAAGCAGCCTCCCTCATCTTGGAGGCAGATTTGCCAAAGCAGTTTGACAGAAGTCTGCCATCGGGGTAAGGGAGCCAAATTTCTATGACAATGCCAGGAGCAATTTCAGGCACTGTCCAGAACCTTGGACGTCAATAGACCCATCCTAAGGAAATTGCCTGCCGCCCCAATTAAGGTCTGAAATTTCAAATGTTTCCAGATCTTCCATTGAGCTTGATTAGAATTAGTAGAAAGTTAAAGAAGGTCTTGCATTTATTTGGCTCTTTTCACAACCCACAGGACATCACAAAGTGCTTTTCAGCAAATTAATTACTTTGGAAATGTAGCCGCTGTTGTAGGAAATACAGCAGCCAGTTTGCCAGTTTGTGCACAGCAAACCCCCACAAGCAACAATGTTATAATGACCGGGTATTCTACCTTTGTCATGTTGATTGAGGGATATGTATTGACCAGGACACCAGGGATAGTTCCGCTTCACCGCCTGAAAATAGTGCCAGCAGATCTTTTGTAGCCACCCAAAGAGCACCATGAAATACAGTGCAGCAATCGCTCTGTGGTGTTCTGGAGTGTCAGCTTTGATATTTGTGCTAAAGTCCTGAAGTGGGTGGGCAGCACGGTGGTTAACCCTGCTGCCTCACGCCGCCGAGGACCCGGGCTCGGACCGGGTCACTGTCCGTGTGGAGTTTGCACATTCTCCTCGTGTCTGCCTGGGTCTCACCCCCATAATGCAAAGATGTGCCAGGTAGATGAATTGGCCACACTAAATTGCCACTTAATTAGGAAAAAAAATAATTGGGCACTTAAAATTTTTTTTTTTAAAAGGGAACAAAAAGTCTTGGAGTGGGACAGGGACTTGAAACAGAAATCTTGTGACTCCGAGGTGAGAATGCTACCAACTGAGCCAGAGTTGACACACAACAGTGAAAGAGAGTGGGATTGGAACAGGGATTTAAAATGGCAAATCGTTTTTTTTTTCATAAATTTAGAGTCCCCAATTCACTTTTTCCAATTAAGGGGCAATTTAGTGTGGCCAATCCACCCACCCTGCACATCTTTTGGATTGTGGGGGAGAAACCCACGCAAACAGGGGGAGAATGTGCAAACTCCACACGGACAGTGACCCAGAGCTGGGATCGAACCTGGAACCTCGGTGCCGTGAGGCAGCAGTGCTAACCACTGCTTCACCGTGCTGCCCAAAATAGCAAATCATAGGCGTGCCACTACCCGGTACTGTACTGAAGTGTCAGCACTGGATTATTGGTACATTATTGTCTCAAATTGCCGCAAATTCAAACCCATTTCAGGACCAGAACAGATTCTTTATTACAATCCTAAGGAGGTGATACAATGTAGGAGGTGCTGCCTTTCAGATGAGACATATATAAACTGAGGTTCCATTTGTCCCCTCACTTGGATGAACAATACACCATAGCATTGTTTAAACAACATGGAAATTCTCCAATAATTTATTTCCAGATGAACACCACCGACAAATAATTTAACTGGTCATTCATCTCATTGTTGTATGTAAATTGGCTGTCATGTTTGGCTACAAACAACAGTGAACACACTTCAAAAATAATTCAGGAGTCACTGGATAGTAATTGAAGGCAAGAGCTTTGGCTGACTTGTTTTCCTCCCCATTTTGCTATCAGAAAGGGGAAGTGGCAATTGTGTAGCCCCTAGATTGCTGTTGCAGCTGAGACCAGTTTAGTCCAACTTAGTGCATTTCACACACTTGACCACTGGTATTTATTAAAAAGGTTAAAATTAAATTTGAATAGCTTATATTGTTACAATCCCAGGTGATGTTATAACTGAACCAGAAATATCCTTGAATGGAATCCTGGCTCAAAAGATGTAACTTTTACTTTTTTTAATCAAACATGGAGGAGCAGAGTCGCAGGACTGCTAATTAGTTTTAACAACGAGAAAAATAATTTATTAAACATGGAAAAATTGGCTTTTCATGCCATACTCCTTTGCCTTATGTTAACAATTACACACCAGTTTATGGTCTATGTTCTATAGATCATTTGGAGCTACAATAGTCTCATTAGCACACAAAGTCCTTTTTTAAAACACACCGATTGGCTGTGGTCAAGTACACACTCTCCACTCTGAACCCATGTTAGTGCCTGTGGATTTCTCCTCCGAATTCCCCCAGATAATTGTCATGTTAGAGTTTCTAAACTCTACTTCCACAAATACGCTTTTAAAATCTCCTCTTATAATCATGCTTTCCATTAGTGGCTTACATGCCAAAATCCAGTCCTCATTTTGCAAAAGATTCTTGTGAATAGTGCTTCTGCTGTACCTTTACCAGCAAATCCACTCCATGATTTTACACCGACCCTTCAGGATTTCTTTGTCTTGACTACTTCCATTGTTAACACAAACTCTGATATCCAGCCAATACTTTGTTAATTACTTTCAATTTTGCTTCACTGACTGCAGTAAGACATTCCAGACTTTAGGATTACTTTGCAAATCTTTAGGGTTACTTTAGAAACTTAGCTTCTCACCAACCAATTCCTTTGCAACTTAGTCTGTGCTGACCCTGAACATTAACCTGTTCTATTTCCAAGTTTCTAGAACCAACCGTCCTTTAGTTCCCCTGGAGCTTTCTTTCTTAGCTCTTCTCAAAGCAGTAAAATCTATGAGAGATTTTACTGCTTTGAGAAGAGCTATGAGAGCTGCCGGCTCACTCGCTCCCTGTCTTCAATTGCTGTTAGCAGTGCTGTGGGAGATATTCCCTCTCAAGCGGTCTATCTACACTATTTGCTATAGCTTCCAGCTAAAACTAAAGAAGAAAGGAAAATTGTCCCTTACAAGGGGCTCTAATTGCCGGGCAACTATATTTACTCCATGTCGTAGATCCCTCTATCACAGTTGGAACTTAACCAATCTGCACACACACAAATACCTTTGTCCAGCATGAATCTAACTGTAGGTGCCTTCCAGGCACAGAAACATTCAATGAACCCCACCTAAAACTATACCTTATTTCTAATCTTTACCCATACAAATATAATAGTTAACAAACTTTACTACTTTTATTAGTTTGTGACCTTAATCTAAGAACCATTAAATTTGTAAACAGCCTATTTGACTAACTTCTCATTTTTAAGTTTCAGTGAGCATTTCAAATCTGTACCCTGGCTGTGAAAATGTCAGTGTAAGGAGCCGGAGCATGATGTTTGAACCAAGTCTAACCAAAGGGGTGCTGCAAGCTTTTGTTTCACCGACGCACAATCTACACTTTGCAACTGATGACCAGTCCACTAAAGCTATAGAGATACAACATGCTAATGTTAATGGTAAGAAATGTTTACTTCCCTACAGAATGGAACTCTTATCTCCTCTGCAATGGAATGTGAAGCAATTTTCATATAAAAAGTGCTTATTTAAAGAGCCTTGTTTTTAAACTCCTGCTTTCTAGTTTTTGAACTGCATTGTTGGTGTATAAAATTGAATTGGTGAAACAGCAGTTTGAAAGGATTAATTGAATTTACAGTACATCACTAATTTGAGGTTAATTTAACAGTCCCCAAGACCACAGTAAACCAATTTGTGATGCAAGTGCAGCAGTTACAGACGCAGTTTGTTTAAAAATGTTGTAGCATTTATTAGCTAAGTGCTCTCCTGATGGTGGTGAGCAGCTAAGCCATATAATCAGGAAGAAACTAAATTTAATTCCACACAGACTGAGTTAGATGACCTTGGCCAGCATAATTCATGGGATCTTAAGGTGATCCTCGGTATCGATGGTTTAGGGGAGAGGGAACTCAACCATTTGGAGGCAAGCATGTTTGCAAATCTGGTAAAGCTATGTCATGGCTTGGATGTGATGTTACCTGCAATCAAATAAACCTACCGGCGATCTTCATCAAAACTCTCATGTAAGTAGTTGCTTGGATGTGGTGTCGGAGGTCTGGCAAACCATCCCAGCAAGAATCAGAACCTTCAAGAGAATGAACAAATACATCAACTTCAGAAGTAGTATGCCAATCAAGATCCATGCTTCGATCCATGTAACTGCCTTGTGAGCTTTTCTTGTTTTCTCAACACCGTGAGTTTATAGATCATTACTTCATTCGGCACCTCCCAAACTCATTTTCGATGTGACTCCTTTTGAACACTTGAAAATTAACGTGACTCCAGATGCCAACCAAAACCATAAAGCAGCAGAGTAACATTCAATGTATAATCATTAAATGGTACATATTATAAGTCAAGATATAATACTGTCCAATGTATAACTATGAAAATCTGTGTTTTTTTTAATACTTTGTGAAATTGTTATTCCATGTACTTGCTCACCAGGTCTAATCAAACATATATTGCAACGCAATTTCTCAAAATCCCATTTTACAGGCTCGGTCTAAGTGCTCCTTGGGCTTGGTCTGAGCGAAAGCTCTCTATCTTCATTTCCTTATCCCCCATCTGTCAGGTGAAGCCTCCTCTGCTTTTCCATCTATATGCTCCACCTTTCATTCTCCAATCTCTATCTTTCCGAAGGCTGTTGAGGCACAGAGCAAAGGAGCGCCGTTGCTGACTCAGTGGAGGTCGGCAACTAGCTGAGCATCAAAGCCAAGGGAGAGGAGCGAGCGATGGCAGAGAGCGGGAAAGGGGGGCGGAAACTGTTTGAAAAATCAGCGAGCATACAGGATCAAAGGGGTTGGCGAGGCTTTGATCGGAGGGCCAGTGAGCACAGGGAGTAGGAGCATAAAGTTGTGATTGACGGATCAGCAAGAACAGGGGAGGAGACAAAACTGTAATTGGATGGTTGTGGTGAGGGGGGAGGAAGGGCAGGGAAAGAGGCACTAAGTTCCAGAATTCCAGAGAGACTGCAGCTCACAACACCAATTCCCAGCTCACAGTCAGCTTCTAGGTGTGTTGACTTGTTCTGTTTTCTACTGCTGTGGAGGTGGAGCTTTCCTACAACAATATTTAAAACCCTCTATTATTACTATACTGTATGAGATTAATGTGATTTTATTTCTCGCGAATAATTCTGCCACTCTAATTGGGAACCACTGGCTTTACATAGGAATTAGGAGCAGAGGTAGGCAATTCAGCCTTTAGAGCCTACACCGTCATTCAACCAGATCATGGCTGATCTCTTCCTGGTCTCAGGTCCGCCACCCCACCTGTTCCCCATATACCTTTAACTCGTTTTAAAATCAGAAATATATCTATCTCAGTCATTACCGCCACTTAATCTGTCAGAACCATAGAAACGTTACGGTGTAGAAAGAGACCTTTCAAAGCCCATCGTGTCTGCACCAGCCAACAAAGAGAAAAAAGAAATAAACTGCTCATTATAATCCTTTTTCCAGCACCTGGTCCATAGCCCTGCAGTTTAGATGCAGATCCAGGTACCTTTTACATGAGTGTTTCATCCTCAACCATCCACTTAGGCAGTGAATTCCAGAGGCCGCCACCTTCTGGGTGAAAATGTTTTTCCTCATTTCCCCTTTAATCTTCCTCCAATCACCATAAATCTATGGCCCCTTATAATTGACCCCTGAGATAGGTCTTTTCTGTATACACTTCTCATAATTATGGGCGGCACGGTAGCACACTGGTTAGCACTGTTTCTTCAAGCGCTAGGGACCGGGGTTAGATTCTTTGCTTGGGTCACTGTCTGTCTGTGCAGAGTCTGCATGTTCTCCCCATGTCTGCGTGGGTTTCCTCCAGATGCTCCGGTTTCCTCCCACAAGTCCTGAAAGACGTGCTTATTAGGTGAATTGGCATTCTGAATTTCCCTCCGTGTACCCGAACTGGTGCCAGAATGTGGCGACTAGGGGCTTTTCACAGTAACCTCAATGTAGTGTTAATGTAAGCCTACTTGAGATTAGAGATAATAAGTTTGTACACCTCAGTTAGGTCACCCCTTGGCCTCCTCTGTTCTAAGAAAAATAACCCGAGACTATTCAGTCTCTCCTCATAGCTTTAATTTTCAAGGCCTGGCAACATTCTTGTAAATATCCTCTGCACTCTCTCCACAGCAATTATGTCCTCCCTGTAATGTGATTTGATACACAAATCACAAGCTGTGCCCTAACCAACGTTTTTTACAGTTTTAGCATTAGATTCTGCTTTTGTATTCAATACCTCGCCCAATAAAAGAAAGCACTCCAGATGTCCACCTGTCCTGCCATCTTCAAGGACCTGCAGATATGCACTCAAGGTTTCTCACTTCCTCAATCCCTCTCCGTTTCTTCCATTCTATTGAATGTTCCCTTGTTTTGTTTGCCTCCCTAAAAGCATCACCTCACACTTTTCCAGATTGAATTCTATTTGCTTATCCTCCACCCAGTCAGCCAACCATTGATATCATTCTGGAGTTGACAACTGTCCTCTTCATTTTCAACTACATGGCCATTTTTTGTGTCATTTGCAAAATTCCAATCGTGTCACCCACATTTAACTCTAAATCATAGGGCGGCAAGGTGGCACAGTGGTTAGCACTGCTGCCTCACGGCGCTGAGGGTCCAGGTTCGATCCCAGCCCCGGGTCACTGTCCGTGTCAAGTTTGCACATTCACCTTCTGTCTGTGTGGGTCTCACCTCCACAACCCAAAAAAGATGTGAGGGGTAGGTGAATTGGCCACGCTAAATTTCCCCTTAATTGGAAAAAAAAATGGAATACTCGAAAAAAAAAATGTAATTGAAATCATGGCAGCACGGTGGCACAATAGTTAGCACTGATGCATCACAGCGCCAGGGTCCGAGTTCAATCCCGGTATCTGTCTGTGTGGAGTTTGCATGTTCTCCCTGTGTCTGCGTGGGTTTCCTCCGGGTGCTCTGGTTTCCTCCCACAGTCCAAAGATGTGGTGGATTTAGGTGGGTTGGCCATGATCAATTGCCCCTTAATGTCCAGGTTCGGGATTATGGGGATAGGACAGGGGGAGTGTAAATGGGTAGAGTGCCCATCCGAAGGATTGGTGCAGACTCAGTGAGCTGAATGGCCTCCTTCTGCACTGTAGGGATCCTGCACTGTAGGAATTCTATGATTCTATAACAAACAACAAGGGCCCAATGGAGCACTTCGAAATGCTGTTTTCCAGCAACTTGAAATAGTAAAGTAAATTGGAATGTTAACCCATGTACTTTTTTTTAAAAATGAACATTTTATTGCGGTATTTTCTTTGGCATTTTAACAGCAACAGAATCAACAATATAAATAACAAGAAAAGTATATACATAGTGCAAATTCCACCACCCTCTCCCTTAGATCTTGCCATTACTTATCCCCCTAACCTATGCTAGCCTCCCCCCCCCCCCCCCCCCCCCCCCCCGCCCTTTCTGCTGACGATTAGCTCTCTTCGGGCGAACCCCAACTGAGACCCTCTCATGGCGAACTTAATTTTCTCCAGGCAGAGGAAGCCGGCCATGTCTGAAAGCCAGTTCTCCGATTTTGGGGGCTTTGAGTCCCTCCACGCCAGCAGTATACGCCTCTGGGCTACCAGGGAAGCAAAGGCCAGAATGTCTGCCTCTCCTCCTGGATTCCCGGGTCCTGCGATACCCTAAAAATCTCCACCTCCAGACTCACTACCGCCCTTATATTCAATACCGTGGACATGGTGTCGGCAAACCCCTGCCAAAATCCCCTCAGATTTGGATATGCCCAGAATATGTGGGCATGGTTCGCTGCCCCCCCCCCCCCCCCCCCCCCCCCCCCGTCCCGCACACTTCGCACACCTGTCCTCCATCCCAAAGAATCTACTCATCCGGACCACTGTCATGTGAGCCCGATGAACAACCTTAAATTTGATCAGGCTGAGCCTGGCACATGTTGCGGTAGTATTGACCCCTCCTAACGCGTCCGCCCAAAGGCCCTCCTCTATCTCCCCCCCCCCCCCCCCCCCCCCCCCAGCTCCTCCTCCCACTTTCGCTTCAGCTCCTCGGTCTGCGTCTCCTCCGAACCCATAAGCTCTCTATATATGTCCGAGATGCTCCCTTCCCCTATCCATCCTCTAGAGCCCACCCTATCCTGAATCCCCCTTAACGGCAGGAGTGGGAAGGTTGGTACCTGCCTCCGCAGAAAGTCCCGTACCTGTAAATATCGGAGTTCATTTCCTCCAGCCAATGCAAACTTCTCCTCCAGCACCCTCATACTCTGGAAGCTACCTTCCAAGGGCAAACCTATGATTGTCACAGATTGGGGACCACACCAATGCCCCCACATGTCTCCTCCACTGCCCCAGACTTTCAGGGCCGCCGCTACCACCACTGGACTGGTGGAGTACCGCGCCGGCAAGAATGGCAGGGGAGCTGTCACCAGTGCCCCTAAACTTGTGACCTTACACAAAGCCGCCTCCATGCGCACCCACGCCGGCTCTCCCCCCTCCACCCCGCCACCTCCTCACCATGGCTATGTTAACCGCCCAGTAGTAATTACTGAAATTCGGCAGCGCCACTCCACCACCTCCCCGATTCCGCTCAAGCATTGCCCTCTTCACCCGCGGGGACTTACCCCCCCCCCCCCCCCCCCCCACCGCACACACACACACACAAAGCCCACAATAATCATATTAATCCGCTTAAAAAAGGACAGCGGGATGAAGATGGGGAGGTACTGGAAAACGAAAAGAAACCTCGGGAGGACCATCATTTTTACCGACTGCACCCTACCCGCCAGAGACAACAGGTCTCCGGAAATCCTCCTTCATCTGGTCTACCAACCGGGCCAGGTTCAATTTGTGTAGCCTGTCCCAATCCCTCGCCACCTGAATATTCAAGTACCTAAAACTGTCCCCTACCACTCTAAACTGCAGTTCCCCTAGTCGCCTTTCCTGACCTCTCGCCTGAACCACAAACAGCTTGCTCTTCCCCATATTAAGCTTGTACCCCGAAAACCAGCTGGATTCCCATAGTTTCCCCCATTCCCTCCATTGGATTCGAGACATACAGCAGCAAGTCATCTGCATACAACGAGACCCCCTGTGCTCCAGCCCCCCCCCCCCCCCCCCCCCCCCCCCCCCCCCCAAATCGAACCAGCCCCTTGAGCCCCTCAGAGCAATTGCCAACGGCTCTATCACCAGTACAAACAGCAGTAGGGAGAGGGGACATCCCTGTCTCGTCCCCCGGTGTAGTCTGCAATATTCCAAAGTCGTCCTATTTGTCCGTACACTAGCTACCGGAGCCCGGTACAGCAGCCTAGCCCAGTCAACAAAGCCCCTCCCAAACCCGAACCGCCCCAGCACCTCCCATAAGTAATCCCACTCAACCCGGTCGAATGCTTTTTCCGCGTCCATCACAACCACCACTTCAGCTCCCCTGCCTTCCAGGGGCATCATGATCACATTGAGCAACCTTCTTACATTGGCCACCAGCTGCCTGCCCTTAACAAACCCTGTCTGGTCTTCTCCGATAACGTCCGGCACACAGTCCTCAATCCTAGAGATCAGAATTTTGGCCAGGAGTTTGGCATCCACGTTTAACAAGGATATCGGCCTATAAGAACCACACAGCTCCGGGTCCTTGTGCCTTTCCAAAATGAGCGAGATCATGGCCTGTGACATCGTCTGGGGTAAAACCCCTCTTTCTTTGGACTCGTTAAAGACTTTCAACAGTACCAGCCCCAATATTCCGGAGAACTTTTTACAGAACTCGACTGGGTATCCGTCCGGCCCCAGGGCCTTCCCCGACTGCATGGCCTTCAAGCCCTCCACTATCTCCTCCAGCCCAACAGGGGGGCCCCAGCCCATCCAAGAAGTGCCTCATCCCCTCCGGCCCCCCAGGGGGTTCAGATCTATACAACCTACTATAAAAGTCCCGAACGGTCTTGCTCACTCCCTCCGAGTCCCCAACTAAGTTCCCATCCCCGTCAACCACTTAACCCATGTACCTTTTTAAACTATTATTGATCACCTCAGAATATTTGAAGCATTTCAATCTTTTTTTTTCAGGGGTTGGTGATTTTAATGTCTGGGAGTTCTCTGGCAATCCTGCTTACTACTGCTGTTATGATTATTTTGCTGCAAACGACTCCACTGCTATCCACATGGTGCTTTTCAGTCTAGAGGAACCATATGAAATGCAACTGAATCAAGTGACCTTTTGGCTCAATACCCTCAAATCTCTTCTTCCAGCCGAAGAGCCTTTAGGTAAGTTTCAAGCAATGCGCTGATCACAGAACACCTTCATTAGCCAATTATGATCACCGAGAAAGGAAGTATGAGAACCATTCAAAATAAGTTTACATCTTTAGATGGAAATTTAGTGGACTAGAAATATGAATTGGAATGATGGTCGATTGGCTTTTACTCATCCTTGACGTTGCTTTAGATTCTTTTAAAAATCACACTTTGCTTAAGTGCTACTGATTTTACTTAATATTTCCTTGTAAAGTCTTCAATAAAACGTAAGAGTAGGTTTATTTTTCTCCTTGTTGTTACCTAAAATATACTGAATGTGTTTTCATCCGAAGACTAACAGAATCACTGGGCAGATAGCATGTACGCTTGGGTTCTGGAAGAAAGATGAAGAAACCCTATAGTGGTGAAGTTGCATTGTTTTAGAAACAAGCAGTTGTACCTAATAGAGATTTTCTGTTTTGAGTACGAGTTCCCAGCCATTTATAATCTATAGTGGTAGCTTAAATGACGAGACCAAGTGTAATGTCGCTGCTGATACAAAGCGAGGTAGCAAAGTAAGCTGTGAGGAGGATACAAGAACCTGGAAAGAGATATAGATAGATTAGTGAGTTGGAGAGAAGGTGGCAGATTCAATAAAATGCGTTTATTCACTTTGATAGAAAGAATGGAAAAAACAAAACATTTTTTAAGGAGTGAGAAACTATTAAATGTTGGTGTTCAGAGGGATTTGGGTGTCTATGTCCCAGAATCAGAGAGTTAACATGCAGGTACAGCAAGCAGGTAGGAGGACAAATGGTATGTTGGCCTTTATTACAATACAATTTGAGTACAAGAGTAAGGAAGTCTTGCTGCAATTCTACAATTTGAGTACTGTGTACAGTTTTGAACGGATGTATTTGCTTTACAGAGGGTGAATGAAGGTTCACTAATGTGATTCCTGGGATGAGGGGGTTGTAGAGGGAGTGGTGGAGCAGAAAGAGCCTGTATACTGTTTGATGTTTAGAAGAATGACGAAAAAAGCTCAGGCCCAGCAGAGATAGTGGCAGGGTGGTATGCAGTTGGGAGGGAGTTGCCCTGGGAGTCCTCAATATTGACCCCAGGAATTTGCATGGCACCAAGTCAAACATAGGCAACAAAACCTCCTGCTGACGACCACGTACTGCGTGCAATCCCCCACCGCCCGCCAATCAGCACATGGCTGATGAATCAGTATCCCTCATGTTGAACATCACTCGAAAAAGCACTGAGGGTATCACAGGCGCAGTGTGTACTCTGCATGGGGACTTCAAAGTCCATCGTCTTGGCTCGGTAGGCCCACCAAACACTTTTGACCTAATCCTGGCCAGTATGCCTCTTGCAGATACATCTGTCCATGACAGTGTCGGTAGGAGTGACCACCGCACAGACTAAGTCCCACCTTCACCTTGTGTGGAACCGCCACCATGCTAAATGGGATAGGTTTTGACCAGATCTAACTAGTCCCTGTTGCTCAGAAGGGCAGGGGGGAGAGGAGCAGAGCATTAGTCATTGGAGATTCCATAGTTAGGGGGATAGATAGGAGATTCTGTGGGAACGAGAGAGACTCTTGGTTGGTGTGTTGCCTCCCAGGTGCCAGGGTCTGTGATGTCTCGGATCGTGTTTTCGGGATCCTTAAGGGGAGGGGGAGCAGCCCCAAGTCGTGGTCCATATAGGTACCAACGACATAGGTAGGAAAAGAGATAGGGATATAAGGCAGGAATTCAGGGAGCTAGGGTGGAAACTTAGATCTAGGACAAACAGAGTTATTATCTCTGGGTTGTTACCCATGCCACGTGCTAGCGAGACGAGGAATAGGGGGAGAGAGGAGTTGAACACGTGGCTACAGGGATGGTGCAGGAGGGAGTGTTTCAGACTTCGGGATAATTGGGGCTCATTCTGGGGTCGGTGGGACCTCTACAAATGGGATGGTCTACACCTGGACCAGAGATACCAATATCCTGGGGGGGAAATTTGCGAATGCTCTTCGGGAGGGTTTAAACTAGTTCAGCAGGGGCTTGGGAACCTGAATTGTAGCTCCAGTATACAGGAGGTTGAGAGTAGTGAGGTCATGAGTAAGGTTTCAAAGTTGCAGGAGTGTACCGGCAGGCAGGAAGGTGGTTTAAAGTGTGTCTTCTTCAATGCCAGGAGCATCCAGAATAAGGTGGGTGAACTTGCGGCATAGGTTGGTACATGAGACTTTGATGTTGTGGCCATTTCGGATACATGGATAGAGCAGGGACAGGAATGGTTGTTGCAGGTGCTGGGGTTTAGATATTTCAGTAAGCTCAGGGAAGGTGGTAAAAGAGGGGGAGGGGTAGCATTGTTAGTCAAGGACAATATTACCGTGGCAGAAAGGACGTTTGATGAGGACTCGTCTACTAAGGTAGTATGGGCTGAGGTTAGAAACAGGAAAGGAGAGGTCACCCTGTTAGGGGTTTTCTATAGGCCTCCAAAAAGTTCCAGAGATGTAGAGGAAAGGGTTGCAAAGATGCTACTGGATAGGAGCGAAAGCAACAGGGTAGTTGTTATGGGGGATTTTAACTTTCCAAATATTGACTGTAAACTCTATAGTTCGAGTACTTTAGATGGGTCCGTTTTTGCCCAATGTGTGCAGAAGGGTGTCCTGATACAGTATGTAGATAGGCCAACGAGAGGCGAGGCTATATTGGATTTGGTGCTGGGTAATGAACCAGGACAGGTGTTAGATTTGGAGGTAGGTGAGCACTTTGGTGATAGTGACCACAATTCGATTACGTTTACTTTAGTGATGGAAAGGGATAGGTATATACCGCAGGGCAAGAGTTATATCTGGGGGAAAGGCAATTATGATGCGATGAGGCAAGACTTAGGATGCATCGGATGGAGAGGAAAACTGCAGGGGATGGGCACAGTGGAAATGTGGAGCTTGTTCAAGAAACAGCTACTGCGTGTCCTTGATAAGTATGTACCTGTCAGTGAAAGAATCTGTAATATTTTTGGACTACGCCAAGTTGTTGGATTCCTACTATTATTTGACTGCGTAAAGTTGAAGGAATTTATAGTATTCCTACTATTCGGTTACCAGCAGCACTTTGCGATTACTGGAACTCAGCAGAAATTTGCAGTTAAAACTTCTCAGGTGCCAAAAGGAATTCTTTTATTTTTCTTCTATTGATTACAATTTAAAAGTCAATTGAAAGGCAATTCATAGACAATTTGAAGCTTTCAGAGAATTACAGACATTATCTTTTTGCTTAGGCAGACAGCTCGAAAGTAACTTTTTAAAGGTCAAAGTCTGGAAATGAAACATGAAAAAGAGAGAGAGAGAGCTGAACTAAAAGTCAAGACCTCAAAAACATTCCCCGAAAATTTCCTAAACACTACTACAGAAACACACTAAAACACCACATCACTACAAAGACAGACTAAAATGGCGGGGGGAAACTTTTCAGTTATACACTTTCATATCTGTCTTAAATCATCCAATCGCACCCCAATATAATCCTAATTGGTTTGGGTTAGACTCAAACACATTTGATTTGACCGCAAGCCGTCCATCTTCAATGTGCAGCATTAATTTTTAATTGTTTCATGGCTGCATGTTATGGAATGTGATATTCTGCTAATCTTTACCAGCAAAAACCTGGTTTTAAGCTGGCTTGGCTAATGTAACGATGAAGACTTCATGTCGAGAAAGTTGGAATCAAATATATATTTGATTCAATGCTCTACAAACTGCACTGGACTCCTGCCACCTTGTTGCCATGGAATTCAGCCCTTGTCCTTGACAGTAGCACAAGCATAGTGTCAAACTGTTTTGCAACTTGCTGTTTTAATCTATGATGGAATTATGCTGTTTTGTGTCTCTGCATGTCCAGAGATGACCTGAGGTTATGAGTGCTGAAATCCTCATTTTAAAATGGGTATTTAAAACTGGGGCTTAATATTTATGCTTAAACAGCTATCTTTTACCTATACTAGTTGTATCAGAAATACCTGGCTTCGACAATCAGGCAGGGAGGAAGTGGTCGAGCAAGGAAACCGTGGTTTACTAAAGCAGTCGAAACACTTGTCAAGAGGAAGAAAGAGGCTTATGTAAAGACGAGACATGAAGGTTCAGTTAGGGCGCTCGAGAGTTACAAGTTAGCTAGGAAGGACCTAAAGAGAGAGCTAAGAAGAGCCAGGAGGGGGCATCAGAAGTCTTTGGCAGGTAGGATCAAGAATAACCCTAAAGCTTTCAAAGATATGTCAGGAATAATAGAATGACTAGGGTAAGAGTAGGGCCAGTCAACGACAGTAGCGGGAAGTTGTGCGTGGAGTCCGAGGAGATAGGAGAGGTGCTAAATGAATATTTTTCGTCAGTATTCACACACAAAAAAGATAATGTTGTCGAGGAGAATACTGAGATTCAGGCTACTAGACTAGAAGGGCTTGAGGTTCATAAGAAGGAGGTGTTAGCAATTCTGGAAAGTGTGAAAATAGATAAGTCCCCTGGGCCGGGTGGGATTTATCCTAGGATTCTCTGGGAAGCTAGGGAGGAGATTGCTGAGCCTTTGGCTTTGATCTTTAAGTCATCTTTGTCTACAGGAATAGTGCCAGAAGACTGGAGGATAGCAAATGTTGTCCCCTTGTTCAAGAAGGGAAGTAGAGTCAACCCCGGTAACTATAGACCAGTGAGCCTTACTTCTGTTGTGGGCAAAATCTTGGAAAGGTTTATAAGAGATAGGATGTATAATCATCTGGAAAGGAATAATTTGATTAGAGATAGTCAACACGGTTTTGTGAAGGGTAGGTCGTGCCTCATAAACCTTATTGAGTTCTTTGAGAAGGTGACCAAACAGGTGGATGAGGGTAAAGCAGTTGATGTGTATATGGATTTCAGTAAAGCGTTTGATAAGGTTCCCCACGGTAGGCTACTGCAGAAAATACGGACGGATGGGATTCAGGGTGATTTAGCAGTTTGGATCAGAAATTGGCTAGCTGGAAGAAGACAAAGGGTGATGGTTGATGGGAAATGTTCAGACTGGAGTCCAGTTACTAGTGGTGTACCACAAGGATCTGTTTTGGGGCCACTGCTGTTTGTCATTTTTATAAATGACCTGGAGGAAGGCGTAGAAGGATGGGTGAGTAAATTTGCAGATGACACTAAAGTCGGTGGAGTTGTGGACAGTGCGGAAGGATGTTACAAGATACAGAGGGACATAGATAAGCTGCAGCGCTGGGCTGAGAGGTGGCAAATGGAGTTCAATGCAGAAAAGTGTGAGGTGATTCATTTTGGAAGGAATAACAGGAAGACAGAGTACTGGGCTAATGGTAAGATTCTTGGCAGTGTGGATGAGCAGAGAGATCTCGGTGTCCATGTACATAGATCCCTGAAAGTTGCCACCCAGGTTGAGAGGGTTGTTAAGAAGGCGTATGGTATGTTAGCTTTTATTGGCAGAGGGATTGAGTTTCGGAGCCATGAGGTCATGTTGCAGCTGTACAAAACTCTGGTGCGGCCGCATTTGGAGTATTGCGTGCAATTCTGGTCGCCGCATTATAGGAAGGATGTGGAAGCTTTGGAAAGGGTGCAGAGGAGATTTGCCAGAATGTTGCCTGGTATGGAGGGAAGATCTTATGAGGGAAGGCTGAGGGACTTGAGGCTGTTTTCGTTAGAGAGAAGAAGGTTAAGAGGTGACTTAATTGAGGCATACAAGATGATCAGAGGATTGGATAGGATGGACAGTGAGAGCCTTTTTCCTCGGATGGTGATGCCTAGCACGAGGGGACATAGCTTTAAATTGAGGGGAGATAGATATAGGACAGATGTCAGAGGTAGGTTCTTTACTCAGAGAGTAGTAAGAGCGTGGAATGCCCTGCCTGCAACAGTAGTGGACTCGCCAACACTAAGGGCATTCAAATGATCATTGGATAGACATATGGACGATAAGGGAATAGTGTAGATGGGCGTTCGAGTGGTTTCACAGGTCGGCGCAACATCGAGGGCCGAAGGGCCTGTACTGCGCTGTAATGTTCTATGTTCAAGACTGGGCAACCATGACATGCTGTGGGCCAACAGCAGCAAATTGTAATCAACCACAATCCGTACCTCTACGCCGGGCATATCCCCCACTCTTATCATTAACACCAAGCCAAGGGATCAAGCACAGTTCAATAAAGAGTGCAGGAGGCCATGCCAGGAGCAACATCAGGCATACCTTAAAAAGTGTCAACCTGGTGAAATTACAACCTAGGACTACTTGGTCACCAAACAGCATGAGCAGCAAGTGATAGATAAAACAAAGTGATTCCACAACCTGCAGTCCTGTCACATCCAGCTGAGAATAGTGATGGACAATTAATTTCTTCCCATATACTTAATGATCTGTTGAGCTGTTCGCAGAAAAATACTTTTCACTGTACCTCAGTGCACCAATCCAATCAAGTCCAAGTGGTTGTTTCTTTAAAAAAAATAATATTTATTTTTTCCAATTAAGGGGGAATTTAGCGTGGCCAATCCACCTACCCTGTGCATCCTTTGGTTGTGGGGTGAGACCCACGCAGACACGGGGAGAATGTGTGATCTCCACATGGACAGTGACCCGGGGCCGGGATCGAACCTGAACATCTCATAGAAACATACGTAGAGGTGGCAGGTTGGTGCAGTGGTTAGCACTGTTGCCTCACACTACTGAGGACCCAGGTTCGATCCCTGCACATCTTTGGGTTGTGGGGGTGAAACCCACGCAAACACGGGGAGAATGTGCAAGCTCCACACGGACAGTGACCCAGAGCCAGGATTGAACTTGGGACCTCGACGGCGTGAGGCTGTCGGGCTAACCCACTGCGCCACCGTGCTGCCCCACATCCCCATTTCTGACCTTGTAATAGAAAGGTCATTGATGAAGCTGCTGAGTTTTGAACCGAGGACACTACCCTGAGGAACTCCTGCATATTTTGGAACCGAGATGATTGCCCTACAACCACCACAACCATATTCCTTTGTGCTACGTGTGGCCCCGATTTCCATTAACTCCAGTTTTGTTACATACGAATTAGGAGGAATAGGCCTCTCAGCCACTCGAGCTTGATCTGCCTTTCTATAAATCATGGCTGATCTGGTTGTAACCTCAACACCACATTCCTGCATATCCCGAATAACTTTTCACCCTGTTAATCAAGAATCTATCAAGCACTGCTTAAAAATATTAAAAGATTCTGCTTCGAATGCCTTGCGAATCCTTTTGTTACATAGATGATGTGTTAAGATTCCAGGTGTTCAGTTGCTTGGGCATCGCAGGCTGTGCCAGCATTTATTGCCCATCTTCAATTGCCCTTGATTTGGAAAAAATGAATTGGGCTCTCTATAAAAAAATTTTTTTTTAAATGTTTTAAGAAATGGGGATGTTTGTTGATGATTATACAATGTTCACCATTTAATAATAATAATCACTTATTGTCACAAGTTGGCTTCAAAGAAGTTACTGTGAAAATCCCCTAGTCGCCACATTCCGGCGCCTGTTCGGGGAGGACAGTGCAGGAATTGAACCCGTGCTGCTGGCATTGTTCTGCATTACAAGCCAGCTGTTTAGCCCACTGTGCTAAACCAGCCCCTGTTGAGACTCCTCGGATACTGAAGCAGTCAACATGCAAATGCAACAAGACATGGACACATTGAGGCTTGAGCTGATAAGTGGCAAGTAACATTTGTGCCACAAATATCAGGCAATGACCATCTCCAACAAAAGAAAAACTAGCCATCGCCTCTTGACATTCAATGGCCTTACCATCGCTAAATCCCTCACTATCGGTGCCATTGACCAGAAACTGAGCTGGACTTAACATACTTAATACTGGATAAAAGCAAATTACTGCGGATGCTGGAATCTGAAACCAAAAAGAAAATGCTGGAAAATCTCAGCAGGTCTGGCAGCATCTGTAGGGAGAGAAAAGAGCTAAAGTTTCAAGTCCGATGACTCTTTGTCAGAGCTAACAGTCAGAGAATGTGGGGAAATGTTTCTCTGGCCGTTAGCACCCGGTTTCCCTGGGTTTCTGTAGCTATGACTCATCTTTCATTCTCACTCCACAGTATAAATATTTCCCACTTTCTCTGTCTGTTAGCTTTGACAGAGTCATGGGACTCGAAACGTTAGCTCTTTTCTCTCCCTACAGATGCTGCCAGACCTGCTGAGATTTTCCAGCATTTCCTTTTTGGTACCATATAAATACTACGGCGAGAAGAGCAGGTCAAAGAGGCCAGTAATTCTGCGGTGAATAACCCAGCTCCTGACTCCCCAAAGCCTGCCGCCATCTACAAGGCACAAGTCAGGAGTGTAATGCAATACTCTCCACTTGCCAGCGTGAGTGCAGCTCCAACAACATTCAAGAAGCTTCATACCATCCAGGATAAAGCAGCCTGCTTGATTGGCACCCCATCCACAATCATTCACTGCCTCCGCCACTGACACACAGTGTGTACCATCTGCAAGATGCAGTGCAGGAACTCACCAAGGCTCCTTAGACAGCACATTCCAAATCCATGACCACTACCATCTTGAAGGATAAAGGTAGCAGACACATGGGAACATCACCACCAAGAAGTTCCCTTCCAAACCACACACAATCTTGGCTTCGAACAATGTTGATGTTCCTTCGCTGTCACTGGGTCAAAATCCTAGAACTCCCTCCCTAACAGCACTGTGCGTGTACGTACAGCAGTGGTTCAAGAAAGCAGCTCCACACCACCTTCTCAAGGGCAACTAGGGATGGACAATAAAGGCAACACGCATGCCCCATGAATTAATGAGTAAAAACTCCTTGCATTCTTATGTTGTGACAAAGTACTGGAAATCTAACTAAACTAAGGGCTATGAAATCCTAAGGTAGAACATAGGATTGGATAAGAAATTAAAAGAACAAATTGTTATTGTAGAATTCTGCGGAGTTAAGTACCTAAACCCCTATTGGCATAGACTTTGCAGTCTGTATGATGTGACAACACTCACCTTTGCGTTAAAGCAAACTGGTCACAAGAATCTAGCAATCTCTGTGGCGTGGATTTCCCCGACGTTCAATTGAATCTGGCACTAATTGGAGGGATCCATTGTGTGTGTATTTGTGTATATTATATATGTATATACCATGTGGGCAGCACGGTAGCATCGTGGTTAGCACAAATGCTTCACAGTTCCAGGGTCCCAGGTTCGATTCCCGGCTTGGGTCACTGTCTGTGCGGAGTCTGCACGTTCTCCCCGTGTGTGCGTGGGTTTCCTCCGGGTGCTCCGGTTTCCTCCCACAGTCCAAAGATAATTGGCGGGATTCTCCGAGCCCCTGCTGGGTCGGAGAATCCCCGGGGGGGGCGGCACGAATCCCGCCACGACACTGGCTGCCGTATTCTCTGGCGCTGTTTTTCGGTCGGGGCTGGGACTCGCGCCACTCCGGTTGGGGGCCTTTGGCAGCGGCCCCCCAGGCGATTCTCCGGGCCCCGATGGGCCGAGCAGCTGTCCATTTTTGGCCAGTCCCGCCGGCGTGGGTTACGCATGGTCCCACACGGCGGGACCTGGCAGGTAGGTTGGCGGGGGCGGTCCTCGGGCGGGCCGCGGGGGTCCGACCCCGGGGGAGGGGTTCCCCACTGTGGCCTGGCCCACGATCGGGACCCACCGATCTGCGGGCGGGCCTGTTCCGTGGGGGCACTTCCTGTAGGGCTCCGCCATGGCCGGCGCGGAGAAGAGAACCCACCCGCGCATGCACCAAATTATGACGGCCGGTCTGTGCATGCGTGAACTCGCGCAGTCCCTTTAGCGCCAGCTGGAGCGGCACCAACCCCTCCGCTGTCCACCTAGCCCCCAAGAGAGGTGAGAATTCTTCATCTTGGGGGCCCGTTGGTGGCGGTTTTCCCGCCGGCGTGGGGACTTAGTCCCCACGGGAGAATCCCAGCTGTGCAGGTTAGGTATATTGGCCATGCTAAATTGCCCTTCGTGTTAGGTGGGGTTACTGGGTTATGGGGATAGGGTGTATGTACGTGCTTGTTCCAAACAAGCTCTTTCAAAGAGCTTTTTCAAAGGTGCTCTTTCAAAGAGCCGGTGCAGACTCGATGGGCCAAATGGCCTCCTGCACTGTAAATTCTATGATATGATAATGGAGAATTCTGACATTCCACAAATATGAAATTAGTTTTACAACATCAAAAACATTCTTCAGCAGCATTTATGAACTTAATACTTTGTTTAAAAACCCAGTTACACTTCATTTTAAAAGTTTTGTTCCAAGAGTCTCTTTGCATAAAAGGGCAAATTCTCGTCAGTTTAATGATTTCTAGTTGCAGTCTGAGAATACTTCAATTGAGAAGCATAGAACCTCTGACAGCAACTTCTCGATTTCTATGCTTAACTGCACATGTGTGGACTCAAAATCAGTTTCAAAGAAGCAATGAAGGCAAATACCATCAGTATCCAGGCCATTGTTTCTAACGAACAATCTGGTGAAAGTTTTAATTTTGTCAAGCTTGAAACAGCATTAAAATAGGCATCTTATAAAAACAGAAGGTATTTCTTTTTGCAAAGCAATTGGATCAGTTTGCAAATGCTGCCACAGGTGGAAAACTAAAATTTTAAAATCCCAATTGTAAAGTACTGTTCAATGATTCAAATGGAATTACTCTAGAAAGGCTTCGGAGTTGGCGATGATGTACATATCTTTTCATTGTATGGCAGATGGCATTCAATACAGTGCCACACAACAGTCTTGTGAGAAAAATTATAGCTCATGGAATAAAAGGGACAGTAGCAACGTAGATACAAACTTGACTGGGCAATAGGAAAGAGACAGTACTGATCAATTGTAGTGGAGAAAAGTGCACAGTTGTTTGACTGAAGTGTACTTCGCTCTCACACTCATGAGAGATGAAGACTCTTGAAATTATGAGCAAAATCTTTATTACAGTTATAGCTGGGCTGATGGCATATGCCACTAGCACACCTGGCACCTCTGCTTCCCGTCCCGTACAGACAGTTATACTTCACCTTAAGATACAGGAAATTGGGCAGCACGGTGGCGCAGTGGTTAGCATTGTTGTCTGACGGCGCCGAGGTTCGATCCCGGCTCTGGGTCACAGTCTGTGTGAAGTTTGCACATTCTCCCCGTGGTTGCGTGGTTTCGCCCCCATAACCCAAAGATGTGCAGAGTAGGTGGATTGGCCATGCTAAATTGCCCCTTAATTGGAATAAAACAATATTTTTAAAAAGGCACAGGAAATTAACATATATCAATCACTTGTTACTAATTATCTATGACCAAACATTTTTTTAAAAATTTGGAGTACCCAATTCATTCTTTCCAATTAAGGGGCAATTTAGTGTGGCCAATCCATCTAACCTGCACATCTTTGGGTTGTGGGGGTGAAACCCACGCAGACACTGGGAGAACGTGCAAACTCCACACAGACAGTGACCCAGAGCCGGGATCGAACCTGGGACCTCAGCGCCGTGAAGCAGCGGGGCTAACCCACTGCGCCACCCTCTATGACTAAACATGATTAGATTTACATGATGCATCGTATATGTGAATAATTAATCAATCACATCAAAGGTCCACATGCTTAATTAAACTGTCCAATAAGTACAAAGTCTTGCAATTTTTTATCATCGGCTCCCCATTATAAAAAATGTGGCTATCAATCACCTGCTTGTCTGACTCTTCTAACTGTAGTCTCATTCACAAGGTAAAAATGGCTTGCTGCAATAACGATTCTGGATAGTTAAGTCTCCTGCCAGACAGCCTGGTATCGCTGAAAAAGCCCTACATTGTTCCCTTATTTTTGATAAAGACCATCTTTCCTGGCCTCATCATCAGTGAGATGTGTCATTGGGCATGCTTCCTGCAGCTAACAACTTCAGCTAAACAGCTTGTGTGTGAGAAGAAGGGGCATGGTAGAACAGTGGTTAGCACTGTTGCTTCACAGCGCCAGGGTCCCAGGTTTCATTCCCGGCTTGGGTCACTGTCTGTGTGGAGTCCACACATTCTCCCCGGATCTGCATGGGTTTCCTCTGGGTGCTCCAGTTTCCTCCCACAAGTTCCCAAAGACATGCTGTTAGGTGAATTGGACATTCTGAATTCTCCCCCTGTGTACCCGAACAGGCGCCGGAATGTGGCGACTAGGGGATATGCACAGTAACGTCATTGCAGTGTTTATGTCAGCCTACTTGTGACAATAAAGATGATTAAAAATTACAGATCAATACAAAAATGTTTTACCCCTTCAGCACTTATTGGAAAACTAAAGTTTTTTAAAAATTAATTTCAATATATGGTCAAAAAACTACACCCTTTCATCAATGGATATTTTTCGGGCTGGAGGAAGGTTTTTAGTGGAGTTCCCTAGAGGTAGGTATTGGGGCTTTTGCTTTTCCTGACACATATTAATGATCTAGATCTTAGTGTGCAAGATATAATTTCAAAGTTTGAGGATGATATAAAGTTTGGAAGCATTGTAAACTGTGAGGAGGACAGTATAAAACTTCATAAGGGCATAGACAAGTTGGTGGAGTTGGCAGATGAAGTTCAATCGTGAGAAGTGGGACGTGATGCATTTTGGCAGAAGGAACGTGGAGAGACGATATAAAATAAGACGATATAAAACAATTCTTAAAGAGGGTGCAGGAGCATCGGGACCTGGTGTGTATGTGCATTGATCATTGAAAGTGACAGGACAGGTGGAGAGAGCAGTTAATAAAGCATAAAGTGTCCTGTGCTCTATTAATTTTTTAAAAATCTTTTTATTGGCATTTTCAAAATTATATACGTTGCCATTCGTTTTCATTTATTGTACAGTCACAAAGGTTTCTTCTTAGGTTTCTCTATTTACAGTCTGTCGCCGTCTGGCTCAGCATACAATCCTTCCTAACCCCTTCCCTCCAGCTCCTCTCTCCTTGACCCGCCCCCTCCCATCCCCCCTTTTTCACTGCTGCTCCCCATTTTTTCTTGCTAGGTTTTGCTACCTCCCTTGCTCCACTCCCCGGTTGTCCCTCGCTTTCCTCGTTCTATCTTGTCCTGTCTATTTCCCCCTGGCTACTGGCTATTTATTTATTTATGTGTTGGCCACAAACAGGTCTCGGAACAGTCGGGTGAATGGCTCCCATGTTTTGTGGAAGCTCTCTTCCGACCCACGGATGGTGAATCTGATTTTCTCCATTCGGACAGCCAGTCTGCAGCTTTGGGTGGTGCTGCTGACCGCCAGCCGAACAGGATTCTACGGCGGGCGATCAGGAGGCAAAGGCCAGGGCGTCCGCCCTCCTCCCCCTGAAGAGATCTGGCTGGTCTGACACCCCAAAGACCGCCACTTTCGGACATGGCTCCACCCTCATCCCCACCACGTTGGACATTGCTTCGAATAAGGCTGCCCAGTACCCAGCAAGTCTGGGGCAAGACCAGAACATGCGGGCGTGGTTGGCCAGGCCTCCTTGGCACCGTTCACATCTATCCTCCACCTCCGGGAAGAACCTGTTCATTCGGGTTGTGGTCAAGTGGGCTCTATGTATTACTTTTAGCTGCGTTAAGTTGAGCCTCGCGCATGTGGAGGTAGAGTTGGCACTGTGCAGTGCTTCGTTCCAGAATCCCCACCGCATTTCGAACCCCAGATCTTCCTCCCGTTTCCTCCTTGTCGTGTCCAGTTCGGTGTTGGCCCTCTAGCAGTCATTCGTATATGTCACTACAGTTCCCTCTGCCTAAGATGTCTGTGTCCAGTGGCTCTTCTAATAGTGTCTGTCATGGTGATCGTGGGCATGTCCTTGTCTCCTTCGGTAGGAAGTTTTTAAGCTGCAGGTATCTGAGTTTGTTGCCTTTAGCTAGTTTGAATCTCTGCGTCAGTCCTTCCAGTGCTGTGACCCTACCGTCAGTAAATAGGTCCCTGACTATCAATGTCCGCCCCATCCTGTCTCCACCTTTTGAAGGTGGCGTCGGTGAGTGCTTGTGTGAATCTGTGGTCATTGCAGATGGGGGCTATGTCGGACATTTCGGTCAGTCCAAATTGCTAAATAGTTTTATGTAGTCTGATAAGTGTTACAAATATTAGCAATTACTCCCGCCAAAATCTTTCAAAACCTTCACTATGCTTGGCTCATTTCAAATAAATAAAGAAGTCCCGTAAAGTAACGAACTTCAATTTTTAAATTTATTTCTTCAGACTTTGGAAGCTGCATTTACATTATGAAAGCAGTGTCAATGTATCAAGGGAAAACTTGGTGTTTTGCTTTGCTTGGGTGAAGTTTGTGTACCACTTCACAAAGTGTAAAGTGATCCTATTGTTGGCCTTCTCGACTTTGTCTAACGTCAGTCACAGTGAACTCATAAAACTCAATGGCCTTTGGAATCAAAGAAGGAGGCCATTCAGCCCATTGCGAGCAAGCACAGATGCAAAGGGGAATCCAGTTGGTTCCACTCTTCTACTCTTTCCCCATACCCCTGCTATGTTTCTCCTGCAAGTATTAACTAGTTACTTTTTTGAAGGCAACTATTGAATCTATATCCACCTCCCTATCAGGCAATGCATTCTAAATCCTAACCACACATTGTGAAAATAAAATGGTTTTCTTTATATTGGCTTTGCCCTCTCGTTATACATCCTTCAGCCACTAGAAACCCTTTTTATTTCAAGAGTTCTGCACCAAGGAGTTTCACCAATCTACCTATACTCATCATGTCCCTCATCCCTGGAGCCAGTCTAGAAAACCTCTTATCTACCCTCTCCAAAGTCTTTGCCTTCTAACTAAAATGTGGTGCCCAGAATTGGACCCTATACTCCTGAAGTTGAATGCCAAAATCTGAAACATATAATTGTACATAGTAGCACTTTATATTTGGTCCTGTTTAAATAAGGCCTTAATATTATTCACTTCGCACCGCACATTTTAACCGCAAGCACTTTTTGTTAGTCTGCACACCATAAATTCATGAAGAAAGTAAATGGTCTTTTCTCAGGATATTCTTCAATAGCAATTCATTTGCAGTGAAACCGAAGAATTAATTTTCAAAATTGCCATCCTGTTCTTGCCCACTGTAATGCCTAATGTAAAGGTTTAAAAACATAAAATGGAAAACCTGGTGTTACTTGGGTGGATGATCACTAAACCCTGCATTCCCCAACATTTCTGGTATCTTAATTGTGTAATGGTGTAAATACAAAAGAGTTGTCATTTAGTGTAATTGTCCTTCGGTCCATCCAGATGGAAAACAGGGGGGTAAATTGAAATCAATTAGGATTTCCTCTTGCAGTCAACAACTGGTAATAAATACATCAGTGTGGGCACTAAGAAAGTGTGGTGATGTGCATCACTGTAAATACATGTAAGCTAGCCAGACACTAGAGGGAGCACCAGAAACATCACACACACACACACACACACACACACACACTCAACCAATAGATAAGTTAGATAGGAGGCGACCAATGGACATTCACGATACACAAGGAGGTGACACGACCACAGGGGGGCATTACACTAACCCATATATAAAGGACACCACACACATGATCTGCCTTTTGGCCAGTGGAGACAGTCAGTGAGGACAGGCACAGGGTTGATTCAATAGTACACCCACCACGTGGAAGACAGCAGCTGGTTAGTTAGTTTGGGTAGCTATAATAGGATTAGCAGTAGTGTCGAACTCAAGTTATAAAAGTGTACATAGTGTAAATAAATGTGTTGAAGTTATCTACACGTCTGAACCTTCCTTTGACAAATGCAACACAAGGAAGCCGCTTATGTTACAAAGGAAACATAACAAAACATGGTACCAGTAGTGAACTGTTTAAATCCAGATAGCCATACCTCAGCGTACAGTGACAACCAGCAATACCCAGGCAGGATGTTAGAGCTCCCGGTTCTGCAGCAGCTCCAGTGCCACGGCGATCTCCGCGAAAACTGGCAGGTATTCCGGCAAATGTTTGAACTCTTCCTGGTGGCAGCCGAACTTCAAGACCTGGCTGATGATGAAAAAACAGAGCTTCTCACCATCGCCGGTGCAAGAGCAGAAGAAATCTTTTTAAAATTCAAGTTCTCCAAGGGGCAAAACAGATGCGACCTCCAGGCAGTCCTGGACAAATTCAGCGAATACTGTGAGGAAAACACACTCCAATCGGCAAGAAAAGGTAAGAGAAGCGCCAGTACTCACCTCGAGGCCGAAATCCCAGACCAGAGAACGATTGTGGTCGGCGGCCATCTTGCTAAAGGGACTGCACTAGCGCAGTTGCGTGAGAAGTGCGCAGAACGGGAAGGTTCGTTTGCGCATGCGCGAGACGCCGTGCGTGCGCAATCCAGAAAACGGCCATCGATAAAGGAACAGCGATCTGCGCATGCGCAATCGCTTCCTGTGTGCTACGTCACGTGCGTCATGACGTCAGAGGCCCCAGACCGCACCAATTTAAAGGGGAAACGGCCCAAATCAAAGAAAAAATCTTTTAAAGCTGTAAAACAACCTTCCTTCACCTGGAATGACAGCACAATGCCTCAAATTGAACCAGGAAATGAATTTAACCTCCGAAGAACCCTGCAACAAGCAGTTACCTACGCACAAACCGATAATTCCAACCTTGAATACTTTGATACCGACCTTTACATTTTCTCTGGACCTCGCAAGCCCAATGACCGCTCCATGATCCTAGACGACTACGACTCGGACGAACCATTCACCTTGAGAGGCTACCCCAGTACCAAATCTGAACCGCAACTGGACGTGTTGCACATTGGCGACCCCCGCATTGAATCCGACGCAGACGCGGATTCATTCTTCGGATTTGAGGATCTTCAACCCAGCAGATATGACATCCCAACTCGTCAGTGCAGGATGATGCTGCAGCCTGAAATTAAGAGATAAAGAGCGGTACAAACCCACAGAGAGCGGCCTGCTGCCACACAGAGCATGGTCCACACCCCGCTCAGGGTTCCCGACCCTACGAAAGCAGAAACGTAAGAATCCAAAGCGCAGTCCTTACACACACAAGAAGTGACTCCAGTGTCACAAGACTCCACAGCAAGCTCGTGGACAGACTCCACAATTGCAGAAGCGCATGACTCCGATGCGCAGTCCTTGCAGGAACAAGACCATGAGGGTCTAGCAACCTCCTCTGACCAACTAGCGGCAGACGATGCAAGTCTGCCATGCTCACGCAAACAGTAGGAAGACTATGACAGTCTACCACGCTCCATTGCACAGCAGGACGACCATGACGGTCTATCATGCTACAATGAAGAACAAAGCGATGATGACTGTTCAAGCCCAAATGAAGGACAACAGCAAGACAATGACAGTCCACCCACATTGTTTGCACCACTAGATGAAAACTCTGACAATTTACCCAATCCTAGTGAACAGCAAACTGCTACGGAGGATCTATCCACGGTATGTGAGACGAGTGACGACAACATCCCACTTCCCATGCAAGAGGTACAAAGTGACACGACCACAGGGGGGCGCATTATACCAACCCATATATAAAGGACACCACACACATGACCTGCCTTTTGGCCAGTGGAGGGAGTCAGTGAGGACAGGCACAGGGTTGATTCAATATTACACCCACCACGTGGAAGACAGCAGCTGGTTAGTCAGTTTGGGTAGCTATAATAGGATTAGCAGTAGTGTCGTAGTCAAGTTATAAAAGTGTACATAGTGTAAATAAATGTGTTGAAGTTATCTACATGTCTGAACCTTCCTTTGACAAATGCAACACAAGGAAGCCGCTTATGTTACAAAGGAAACATAACAAAACAGGAAGGACATTAAATCAGAAAAATGCTGGAAAACCTCAGCATGCCTGGTAGCATCTGTGGAAAGGCAAACGGAGTTAACATTTCGAATCTTAATATATTTCATCAGAACCTAGACCTCCTGAGCTTTTCTGAGCATTTTCTGTTTTTATCCCAGATTGCAAGCATCTGTCTTATTTTGCTTTTATCTTACTAAGGAAGGGAATGGGCCCAATCGCAAAATAATAATATATCTGATGTTCACTTTTCCGGCCTCGCATGAAGAATTCTCGCTTGAACAATTTATCATAACCGCATTATTTGGCCCATCAAATGTATTCCTCTCACTTAATACCATCCAGCTACATTGGAATCTTCTCCCTTCCTTGTGTCACCAACTACCGTGAACCTCTTTGATACATTAATTTGTGGCATTGATATGTTACATGTTGTGGCAATAGGTGAGGCAAAGCTTTATATTCCAAAATTGATGCTTTATATTCCAAATCACCAGCCTGTGAGCTTGGTTGGCAATGTGTATACATAGATATTGAATAGGCCGGGAATTGGCATTGGCTGTAATACTTACATCCCCTGGTGTGGTGTGTTGGCCATGATGTGAATAATAACCCTTTGGGGCGTCACGTGGCACAGTGGTTAGCACTGCTGCCTCATAGCGCCAAGAACCCGGGTTCGATCTCTGCCCGGATCACTGTCCGTGTGGAGTTTGCACATTCTCCCCGTGTTTGCGTGGGTCTCACCCCCACAATGCAACGATGTGCAGGGTAAGTGGATTGACCATGTTAAATTGCCCATTAATTGGAAAAAAGTAATTGGGCACATTGAATTTTTTTTTTAAGTGAATAAATAATCCCTTGTACTGGTTACTGGTGGGCAACTGAATAGAATCTCTACAAGGGATAAACTGCAACAACTTACATTTATATAACATCTTTTAATGTAGTGAACATTTCTACCCACTCCACAGTGAAGGTGCAAGCACCAGATGGAAACAAAGCCATAGTTGGGATGATAGGTTTTGAAGAGACTGTTAAATGTGGGTAGAAAGGGAGCAAAGTGAAACCGAGTTTAGGGTGAGAGTTGGAGAGAATACTATTCTGATGGCTTAAAGTTCTGATACTAATAACAAGTGGATGAGATCCACAGGAGGCCAGCAGCAGAAGACAAAATGACACTGTTGAAAGAGGTTGCAAAGGATAAGGAGATTGCAAAGAATAAAAATCTCCATGCAGAGATTTGTGAATGAGGACAAGAATTCTGATTTCATTAGATTTGGAGATCAGCAGCGGTGAACGTGGTTTTGACTAAGATAAGTGAATAAAACTACAGGACATGTTGTGAGTGAAGTTAACTTCGGGTGGTTCTTGGGATTGCGTGTTTTGGAGAGGTCAAACTTGGAGGTAATGGCTGTGCCCCAGCACCACCCATCATAAGGGCAGAAATGGGGATGCTTGCTGATGATTGCACAATGTTTAGTTGGATTTTCAATTCCTTTGATTAATCAAGCAGTCCATGCCTGTATGAAACACGACCTCGCCAACATACAGGCACGGGACTGCTAACTGTCATGATATTCAAATGACGGGCAAAGAACATCCCCGATAGTGTCTCAGTGCCTCTTGTTGCTACGCTCTGCTGGCGGCAACTGACGACACAGACATAATTGAATACTCACTGCAAGTTTGATCTACTTTTATACAGCTTTTATTATTTCACTCAGTTTTTAGTTATGTGTTTATTTAAACAGTTCCCTAAGTTTCAAGACTCGTGACTTGAACAAAAGCATTGTGTGCCGTCAACAAGATACACTGCCTACTTGCCAAGGCTCCTTCGACAACACCTTCCAAACCTACAAACTGTACTGTCTAAGAAGGGTAAGGGTAGCAGGTGCATAAGAATGCCCCCATCCCGGAGTTCCCCTCCAAGTCACATACACTTATGATTTGGGAATATATATTTTTTTTGGGGGGGGGTTAATACTTTATCGGAGTTACAAAGCCAGAGCTCAGATTGTGGACAGGGGCAAACCCCTAATCCAGCTCCTTGCCTGCTCCAAAAACCAATTCAAATTGAATCCGATTCATGGTCCCCACAAGAGAGACATACCAGATCCAGGCATTACCCCTGATCTCATGCTCATCTTTTTTTTAATTTATATATATTTTTTTAATTTAGAGTACCCAAATAATTTTTTCCAATTAAGGGGCAATTTGCCGAGGCCAATCCACCTACCCTGCACATCTTTGGGTTGTGGGGGCGAAACCCACACAAACACGGGGAGAATGTGCAAACTCCACATGGACAGTGACCCAGAGCCGGGATCGAACCTGGGACCTCGGCGCCATAAGACAGCAGTGCTATCCACTACGCCACTGTGCTGCCCACCTCACGCTCATCTTAGCCAAAAGGCTGAGAAGCGCTAAGCTTCATCTTAGTCAAAAGGCCCAGAAGCAATCTGATTTTTAAATATGTCACTAGTTCATTATTGTTCAGTCAAAATCCTGGGGCTCCCTACTGAATAGCACTAAGCACCTACACTACGTGGACTGCAGCAATTCAAGAAGGGAGCTCACCACCACCTTTTCAAAGTCAAGGTTTAAGGCTGACCCTCGCTAGCAATATCCATATCCCATGAATGAATAAAAATAGACTGATTAAGGGTGTCAGCAACAGTGAGATAAAAGCGGGCACAGGTAGATAATTTTGCAGAGGTAGAAAGTTGATCACAAATAGTGACTAAGGCACATGCTAAGTTCTGCCTGAGAGTATCACCATACAGAGAGTGCGTAGTATTTGACAAGATGGATATGTCTTGAAATTGCAGGAAGTTCTGGATTGTGTGGGACAAAAACAAAACAGCAGAGAGGGTGAGCATTCATGTGGACACTTTTAGAAGGAAAAATTAGTGTTAGGGAGAAATATTCTTTCTAATTAACTAATACCTATACAGCCAAGACCTAAACTGGATTTACATAGTTTGGTTACATCTGTGTTCCAACATAGAAACTTCATACCATACCACCATCCCCAGCAGATGGCACTAAAAAACCATTAAAATAAATGATACTACATGACATACAGTGTTAAAGCTTTATGCCTTAGTGAGCCATATGTAAATCTTTACCATTATTTTGTGTGTGCCTTGGTTTTGGGATTTATTCACCAATGAGGTGAAAGCACTGAAACTGGCATTTCCAAATTGCATGAATCCTTGAAATTTAAATAGAATAAGTTAATAAGAAAGATAACTGAATCACTGGGACTTTGTGGTACAGATTACCAGAACAGTTTCTGCTATACATTGCAAACATTATTTTGGTAATATTGCTAATCAGTTATAAATATCTGATTTGTTCTTCAAATTAATAATATATAGATTTCCAGTTAACAAAACTAAATTGCAACAAGTTGGATTTAACCATTGCTTCTACAAACTCATGCTTTTGTTTTCTACAAAATCTATGCAGAGGTGACTGTAAGGCAAGTCCAGACAGTTCATGTTTAATAAAATTATGCACTTCTCTTTAAAGATCGCTGGTTTTAAATGCTCACGTGTTCCTCAAATGGGAATTTCTACATGTTTTCTAGCTGTGAAAATAATGAAAACTAAAGGGAGTTGAATGCTGCTCTTGGCAAACTTGGAAATGAAATGTTACAGTAAAGCTTGTCTCGGTGATCTTGTAGATCTTAAATTTTAAAACTCCAGTATTCATGGTGCCAGTATTAGTTTTTTACGGGGATTGAAAATGTTGAACTATTTTTTCCTCTTGAGCTCTGGCAAGTCTTTTTTTTTAATAAATATATTTTATTAGAGTTTTCAAACACAATTTTTCCACCTTTCAAATCAACATAAAGGATAACACAATAACTAAGAAGTAACATTATTTAAATAATATAGTGAACTAACAAAGTAACAAAAAATAGTGCTTTCCCCTCCCCTCTGGGCTGCTGCTGCTGACGATCTATTTTCCCTTAACGTTCCGCGAGATAGTCAAGGAACGGTTGCCACCGCCTGGAGAACCCCTGAACCGATCCTCTCAACGCAAACTTCATCCGTTCCAGTTTTATGAACCCTGCCATATCATTTATCCAGGCCTCCACGCTGGGGGGTTTCGCTTCCTTCCACATGAGTAAGATCCTTTGCCGGGCTACCAGGGACGCAAAGGCCAGAATATCGGCTTCTTTCACCTCCTGCACTCCCGGCTCCTCCGCTGCCCCAAATATAGCTAACCCCCATCCTGGCTTGACCCGGACCTTCACCACCTTTGAAATCACCCTTGCCACTCCCCTCCAGTACTCATCCAGTGCCGGACACGACCAAAACATATGTGTGTGGTTCGCCGGGCTTCCCAAGCACCTCCCGCACCTGTCCTCCACTCCGAAGAACCTGCTCAGCCTTGCTCCCGTCATGTGTGCTCTGTGTAGTACCTTGAATTGTATAAGGCTAAGCCTGGCACACGAGGAAGAGGAATTTACCCTACTTAGGGCATCAGCCCACAGTCCCTCCTCAATCTCCTCCCCCAGCTCTTCTTCCCATTTTCCCTTCAGCTCCTCTACCAGCGCCTCCCCCTCGTCTCTCATCTCCTGATATATTTCGGACACTTTGCCCTCCCCGACCCATACCCCCAAAATCACTCTATCCTGGATCCTCTGTGTCGGGAGCAGCGGAAATTCCCTCACCTGTTGCCTCGTAAACGCCCTCACTTGCATATATCTGAAGATATTCCCCGGGGGCAACTCATACTTTTCCTCCAGCACTTCCAGGCTCGCAAACTCCCCATCAATAAACAAGTCTCTCAATCTCCTAATTCCTGCCCGATGCCAGCTCTGGAACCCTCCGTCCATCCTTCCTGGGACAAACCTATGGTTGTTCCTAATCGGGGACCACACCAAGGCACCTGTGACACCCCTATGTCGCCTCCATTGCCCCCAGATCCTTAAGGTTGCCACCACCGCTGGGTTTGTGGTATACCTTTTCGGGGAAAGCGGTAGCGGCGCCGTCACCAGCGCCTTTAGGCTCGTTCCTTTACAGGACGCCATCTCCAGCCTCTTCCACGCCGCCCCCTCTCCCTCCCTCATCCACTTGCAAACCATCGCCACATTGGCGGCCCAGTAATAATCGTCCAGATTCGGCAACGCCAGTCCCCCTCTCCCTGCTGCTCTGCAGGAACCCCCTCCTTACCCTCGGGGTCTTCCCTGCCCACACGAAACTCATAACGCTCCTATCTATTTTCTTAAAAAAGGCCTTCGTGATCAGAATGGGGAGACATTGAAACACAAAAAGAAACCTTGGGAGGACCATCATCTTGACCGCCTGCACTCTGCCCGCCAGTGAGAGCGGCAGCATATCCCACCTCTTGAAATCCTCCTCCATCTGCTCCACCAGCCGCGTCAGATTGGGTTTGTGTAAAGTTCCCCAGCTCCTGGCTACCTGAATCCCCAAATATCGGAAGCTCCTTTCCGCTCTCCTTAACGGCAGGGCGTCTATCCCTCTTCCCTGGTCCCCGTGGTGTACTACGAAAAGCTCACTCTTCCCCATGTTAAGCCTATATCCCGAAAAATCTCCAAACTCCCTCAATATCTGAATAACCTCTGTCATCCCCTCTACAGGATCCGCCACATATAGCAGTAGGTCATCTGCGTAGAGTGACACCCGGTGTTCCTCTCCCCCTCTAACCACCCCCCTCCATTTCCTAGAGTCTCTCAACGCTATGGCCAGTGGTTCAATTGCCAGCGCGAACAGTAATGGGGACAGGGGGCACCCCTGCCTTGTTCCCCTATGTAACCGAAAATACTCCGATCTCTGCCGATTTGTGACTACACTTACCACTGGGGCCCCATAGAGGAGTTTGACCCAACTGACAAACCCCTCCCCGAACCCAAACATCCTCAACACCTCCCATAAATACTCCCACTCTACCCTATCAAATGCCTTCTCTGCATTCATCGCTGCCACTATCTCTGCCTCCCCCTCCGCTGGGGGCATCATTATCACCCCCAACAGCCGTCGCACGTTGACATTCAATTTTCTCCCCTTTACAAACCCTGTCTGGTCTTCATGCACCACCCCCGGGACACAATCCTCGATCCTCGTCGCTAGCACTTTTGCCAGCAACTTGGCGTCTACATTCAGGAGCGAGATAGGCCTATATGACCCGCATTACAGCGGATCTTTATCTCGCTTCAGGATTCATGATATCGTCGCCTCCGACATTGTCGGGGGTAGAGTCCCCCCTTCTCTGGCCTCGTTAAAGGTTCTCGCTAGCAGCGGGGCCAGCAAGTCCACATATTTCCTATAAAATTCCACCGGGAACCCGTCTGGTCCCGGGGCCTTCCCTGCCTGCATGTTCCCCAGCCCTTCAGTCACCTCGTCCACCCCGATTGGCGCTCCCAGACCTGCCACCTCCTGCTCCTCCACCCTCGGGAACCTTAGTTGGTCCAAGAACTGTTGCATCCCCTCTTTTCCCTCCGGGGGTTGGGACCTATATAACCTCTCATAAAAGGTCTTGAACACCTCATTTACCTTCCCTGCTCTCCGCTCCGTAGTTCCCGTTACATCCCTAACTCCCCCTATTTCCCTCGCCGCTATCCTCTTACGAAGCTGGTGGGCCAGCAGCCGGCTCGCCTTTTCCCCATATTCATATCTCATCCCCTGTGCCTTCCTCCACCGTGTCTCTGCCTTCCCTGTGGTCAGCAGGTCAAACTCCGTCTGAAGTCTTCGCCTCTCTCTATATAGTCCTTCGTCCGGGGCCTTCGCATATCTTTTATCCACACTCAAAATCTCCCCCACTAATCTCTCCCTTTCTTTGCCCTCTTTTTTTCTCCTTGTAAGCCCTAACCGAGATCAGCTCTCCCCTAACCACCGCCTTTAGCGCTTCCCATACTAACCCCACCCGGACCTCACCATCATCATTGGCCTCCAGGTACCTCTCAATACATCCCCGCACCCTTCCACAGACCCCCTCATCCGCCAATAGTCCCACATCCAGTCACCAGAGTGGGCACTGTTCCCTCTCCTCTCCTAGTTCCAGATCTACCCAGTGCGGGGCATGGTCTGAAACGGCTATGGCCGAATACTCCATTCCTGCCACCCTCGCAATCAGTGCCCTGCTCAAAACAAAGAAATCTATCCGGGAGTATACCTTATGAACATGGGAGAAAAAGGAAAACTCTTTGGCCAACGGCCTGGCAAATCTCCACGGATCCACTCCCCCATTTGCTCCATAAATCCCCTGAGCACCTTGGCCGCTGCCGGCCTTCTTCCGGTCCTGGATCTAGACCGATCTAACCCTGGATCCAGCACAGTGTTGAAATCCCCCCCCCCCCCCCCCCCCATTACCAGGCTTCCTACCTCCAGGTCCGGGATACATCCCAGCATCCGCTTCATAAATCCCGCATCATCCCAGTTCGGGGCATATACATTTACCAGCACGACCTCCCTTCCCTGCAATCTACCACTCACCATCACATATCTGCCACCGTTGTCCACCACTATATTCCTAGCCTCGAACGACACCCGTTTCCCCACCAATATCGCCACCCCTCTATTTTTCGCGTCCAACCCTGAGTGGAACACCTGTCCCACCCATCCTTTCCTTAACCTAACCTGATCCGCCACCTTCAGATGCGTCTCCTGAAGCATGACCACGTCTGCCTTCCGTCCTTTTAAGTGCGCAAACACTCGGGCCCTCTTAAATGGCCCATTTAGGCCCCTCACATTCCACGTGATCAGCCGGTTTGGGGGGCTGCCCGCCCCCCCCCCCCCCCACCACCCCCGGCCGACTAGCCATCCCCTACTCTAGGCCAGTCCCACGTCCAAGTCCCGCGCACCCGCCCGTCCCCCAGGCGGCGCACTCCCGTCCCGACCACCTCTTCCCTTGCCAGCTCCCTCTCGCTCCCAGCAGCAGCAACCCAGTTGACATCCCCCGCTAGATCCCCATCTAGCATGGTCTGGCAAGTCTTTTTAAAGGTTCCAATGTTTTATTATGACAAAAAGCAAACCTCTAGAGCGCTTAATTTTTCTATGTCGATTTTTACAGTTATAATAAACCTTGAACTTTTCACCTGAACTTGGAAATACTGTCACTGGAATTTAAACCTGCTTTGTAGCATCCCTACAGTACAGAAGGAGGCCATTCAGTCCGTTGAGGCGGAATCAACCCTCCGAAAGGGCACTCTACCTAGGCCCGACTCCACCCCGCCCCTCCCCCCTACCCCGTTACCCCACCTAACCTACACATTTTTGGACTGTGGAAGGAAACCAGAGCACCAGAGGAAACCCCTCACAAACACGGAGAGAATGTACAAACGCCACACAGAGAGTGACTCGAGGTCGGAATCGAACCCGGGTCCCTAACACTGTGAGGCAGCAATGCTAACCATTGTGCTACAATGCCGTCCTTATAATCTCTGGTAAGAGTCTTACAATGTGGTTATAGTGGATAGCTCATCTGTGTGGGATCAATACTAATCATGACAATCAAATTACGAATGGGATGGACTTGAAATTAACATAAAATTAATGAGCAATCTGCTTTATGTTTATTCTGACAGTGATTTATTTTCTTGATAGCATTTGGCGGAAAGCTGAAAAGTCCTTTGCAGGTTATTCTTGTCGCTACACATGCAGATATTGTAAATTGTCCCCGTTCGTTTGGAGGGGAATTTGAGTATGACAAAGATCTAACACTTCTAAGAGAAATAAAAAGTAGGTAAGTAGTCAAAATGGTCTGAACTGCCTTTTAAAGATTTCACTTTCCTTCGATGCCTCTTTGATTCCCGGCTCGGTCCCATCAGAAGCATTTTCACCTGCAAATTTGTAGGTTTAAGCCCCAGTTCAGAATTTGAGCACATTGTCCAGGCCAGCACTCGAACCGGTTATTGGAGATGGCATTTATAAAGGAAGATGTTTAACAGAAGCACCCATCTGATCCCAGGTACTGTTCGAAAAAGAGTTCACAAAGAAACTCTCCTCATCTTCAAACCAGCTTTTGTCCCCAGACCAGCATCACAAATAAAATCAAATTAGATATTAATTCATCTCCCTGCTCTTTGTGGGATTTGTCTGTATTTAAAACATCTGTTACATTTGCCTACATAAGTGTCTGCTCTTCAGAGAAATTTAATTGTCTGAAGTGCTCTGGGATGTGAGAAATGTAAGAGTCACTGGAGAACGACCTACAAAAGTATCTTCACAGTGACCGGCTACAAAAAGTGATACACTGACCACTTCCCTGGGAAACGAGAACCGTTTCCCTTTTGTTAGCATTTTTCCTGTGAAGAACTCGGCTGATATGGTTGTAACTGATAAAGTATGGCTGGAGCCACTACTAATTATAAAAACAACAAATTGTTTCACTTTTTGAGGCTCAGTGTTATGGTGGTAAGATTATAAAAGGCCATCAAAGCAATTTTAGTGACTGGTGGGAATAGCTATATTTAGTCTGAAACAAGACTTTATGACTTTGTAACTGGTAGAATCCAGGCATTATCATCCACTACTTCTCACTGCCAACTAGTTTGTCTTTGTTTTCTTTTCTTTTAACATATATCACATTTAACTGAACATCTTGGTTGTGTAGTTTTGTTGAAAGATATTTATATTTGATTGTCCTGGGTGGGAGCCAGGGTCCTATGACTTCAGCATTGCTGCCAGTAGCACTGAATCTGTTCTAAAATTTGTTGATAAATTGTATTCTTCCAGTGCTATTATTATTATTGCTTTGTACATTCTTAGGTTTGGAAACGATATGCAGATATCTGATAGATTATTTGTGCTGGATGCTGGTGCATCTGGATCGAAGGACATGAAGCTGCTGCGAAATTACCTGCTAGAATTAAGGAATTGTATTCTTTCTGTAAGTATTTTCAAGAAAGGGGACAAGGAGGTTTCTAGTAACTTTAAGTTGGTCAGGGGCTGGTTTAGCTCAGTGGGCTAGACAGCTCATGTGTGATGCAGAACAAGGCCAGCAGCGCGGGTTCAATTCCGTACCAGCTGAGAATTCTCCCTCTGTGTACCCGAACAGGTACCGGAATATGGCGACCAGGGGCTTTTCACAGTAACTTCATTGCAGTGTTGATGTAAACCTACTTGTGACAACAAAGGATCTTTATCTTTAACATCAGTGGTAAGGTTTTCAGAAACCATAACCGGTGAAAGAATTAACACTTACTCTATGAGAGACTTGAGTTAATTCAAAAGAGGCAGCGCTGATTTGTAAACGGCAGATTATATTTGACTGGGCAGCACAGTGGCGCAGTGGTTAGCACTGCTGCCTCACGGCACCGAGGTCCCAGGTTCGATCCCGGCTCTGGGTCACTGTCCGTGTGGAGTTTGCATATTCTGCCCGTGTTTGTCTGGGTTTCGCCCCCACAACCCAAAGACGTGCAGGGTGGGTGGATTGGCCACGTTAAATTGGCCCTTAATTGTAAAAAAAAATGAATTGGGTACTCAGAATTTTTTAACTTTTTAAAAGTAAAGAGTTGGGGAACTGACTGGGTTGTCCTATATAGGGAGCTGGCATGGACTCAGTGGGCCAAATAGCCTCCAATGCCATCATGACTGTTTAATTAAATGGATTGGAAGAGGAATAGTATTAAAGTGTCCTGGGGTAAAGTTCTTGTAAGTCTTCCTGATTTGCGGGATTTCTTGGTCTCAGAAAATGATTGAAAACATTTTTGTAAACTTGTGCACTAGTTTATCCTTGGATGCTGTGGGTTTTATTTAAATTTAGAGTACCCAATTAATTTTTTCCAATTAAGGGGCAATTTAGCGTGGCCAATGCACCTACCCTGTGAAACCCACGCAAACACTGGGAGAATGTGCAAACTCCACATGGACAGTGACCCAGGGCCGGGATCGAACCAGGGACCTCGGCGCCATGAGGCAGCTGTGCTAACCACTGCACCACCCTGCTGCCCAGGTGCTGTGTTTTTAATGCACTTTCTTTCCTTTCCTCTTGTAAAGCTGAAGGAAAGATGCATTAGCCTTCAAGGGAGTGCAATGAAGATTAATTGGCCTGATTCCTGGAATTAAGGAATTGTCCAACGTGGAGAGATCAAGTAGATTGAGCCTATATTCCCTAGGGTATAGAAGACTGAGAGGTGATCTCATTAAAAAAATAAAATTCTTTTGAGAGACTTGGCAAAATGGATGCTAAGAAGATGTTTCCTCTGGCTGAGGAGTTTGGAACTATCAGTTCACAGAGTCAGAATAAGGAGTTGACTGTTTAGGTCTGAGATGAGATTTTTCTTCAAAGGGTTGTGAACCTTTGGAATCCTCTACCCCAGAGAACTGAATGCTTAGCCTTTAAACATCTTCAAGACAGAGTTCATTACATCTTTTTGAGTACCAATGAACTCGAGGATATGGGGATGGTGTAGGAAAGTATAGCTAAGGTGGAAGATCAGTCATGGTTTGATGTGTAGGGGCCTTTGTCCTTTCCACAGAGCTATTCTATTTGCTTTCCTGCAATACACTGTGTGGAACATAGAACATTACAGCACAGGACAGGCCCTTCGGCCCACGATGTTGTGCCGACCATTTATCCTAATCTAAGATCAGCCTAACCTACATCCCTTCAATTTACTGCTGTCCATGTCCCTGTCCAAGAGTCGCTTAAATGTCCCTAATGACTCTGACTCCACCACCTCCGCTGGCAGCGCATTCCACACACCCACCACTCTCTGTGTAAAGAACCTACCTCTGACATCTCCCCTATACCTTCCTTCAATGACCTTAAAATTATGTCCCCTCGAGACAGCCATTTCCGCCCTGGGGAAAGTCTCTTGTCTATCCATGCCTCTCATCACCTTGTGCCCTAGCTCCCTCAACCTGTCTTCTAAGACATGCCCTCCAGTCCAGACTGGTAAATCCTGGTAAATCTCCTCTGCACCCTCTCCAAAGTATCCACACCCTTCCAATAATGAGGCGACCAGAACCGGACACAATATTCCAAGTGTGTTCTAACCAGGATTTTATAAAGCTGCAGCAAAACCTCGTGGCTCTTAAACTCAATCCCCCCTATTAATGAAAGCCAACATACCATACGCCTTAACAACCCTATCAACCTGGGTGGATACTTTGAGGGATCTATGTACATGGACCCCAAGATCCCTCTGTTCCTCCACACTTCCAAGAATCCTGACCGGCATTCTCTCCCAGCCAACGGGCGGGCTGTACCGGCGCCAAAGAATGGCGTGAACCACTCCGGCGTCGGGCCGTCCGGAAGTTGCGGAATCCTCCGCACTTCCAGGGGCTAGGCCGGCGCTGGAGTGGTTGGCGCCACGTCAACCAGCGCCGAAGGGCCTCCACCGGACGTCGCGAGTTGGCGCATGCACGGGAGCGCCAGGGAGTTCTGGCGCATGCGCAGAACCGCTGGCGTGATCCCTGCACATGCACAGGGGGTTTCTTCTCCGCGCCGGCCATGGCGGAGCTTTACGGAGGCCAGCGCGGAGGGAAAGCGTGCCGCCATGGCACAGGCCTGCCGCAGATCGGTGGGTCCCGATCGCGGGCCAGGCCACCGTGCGGGGCCCTCCCCGGGGCTGGATCCCCCCGCGCCCCGAGGACTCCGCAGGCTACCCTCAGAGCCAGGTCCCGCCGGTATGGACCTTGTGTATTTCACGCCGGCGGGACCAGCCGAAAATGGGCGGCCGCTCGGCCCATCGGGGCCCGGAGAATCGCCGGGGGGGGGGCCACTGCCAACGGCCCGCGACCGGTGTGCTGTGATCCCCGCCCCCACCAAAAAACCGGCACCGGAGAATTCGGCGGCGGGGCGGTCGGAGAATCCCACCCCATGTCTTTAACCCTGTATTCAGCATTCAAATTCGACCTTCCAAAATGAATCACTTCACATTTATCTAGGTTGAACTCCATCTGCCACTTCTCAGCCCAACTCTGCATCCTGTCAATGTCCTGTTGTAACCTGCAACAGCCCTCAACACTATCTACAACTCCGCCAACCTTTGTGGCATCGGCAAACGTACTAACCCACCCTTCCACTTCCTCATCCAAGTCATTTATAAAAACCACAAAGAGTAGAGGTCCCAGAACAGATCTCTGCGGGACACCACTGGTCACCGACCTCCAGGCAGAATACTTTCCATCCACTACCACTCGCTGTCTTCTTTCAGCCAGCCAATTCTGTATCCAGACAGCCAAATTTCCCATGCCCCCTAACTTTCTGAATGAGCCTACCATGGGGCACCTTATCAAATGCCTTACTGAAATCCAGAAACACCACATCAACTGCCCGACCTTCATCAATGTGTCTCGTCACATCCTCAAAGAATTCAATGAGGCTTGTGAGGCATGACCTGCCCCTCACAAAGCCATGCCAACTATCTTTAATCAAACTGTGTTTTTCAAAATAATCATAAATCCTATCTCCAGAATCTTTTCCAGTATTTTGCTCACCAGACGTAAGACTGACTGGGCTGTAATTCCCAGGGATTTCCCTATTCCCTTTCTTGAACATGGGAAACATCCGCCTCCCTCCAGTCATCCGGTAATATTCCAGTGAAGAGTGAGGACGCAAAGACCATCGGCAACTGCGCAGCAATCTCCTTCCTCACTTCCTATAGCAACCTTCCTATATCCCGTCCAGCCCAGGGGTCTTATCTATATCAGAGATGTTGAAATCACCCATGACAACAACTCTGTTACTTCTGCACCTTTCCAAGATCTGCCGACCAATCTATTCCTCCATCTCTCTGCTGCTATTGGGGGGGTCTATAGAAAACTCCCAATAAAGTGACTGCTCCTTTCTTGTTTCTGACTTCCACCCATACTGACTCAGTGGACATACTACGCAACAACATTTCCTTGCAATCTAAACATGTTACTACAAGTCAGTTGGATGGAATGGTGAAAAGGCTGTTAAAATAAAGGATTTGCCAACATAGATGGAGTACATTAGCCCTCCTCTTCCCCAGCCTGAGGTCTCACTAACCCCCAGAACCCAAGACCAAATAAAGTGTTTCAAATGCTTGACCTTTACCACTTCCAGTAGTCATGTCAAGAAAGCAGGATGATGCTTTGCATTCCTCTCACAAGCATCATTCAATCAAATGGACAATGCTCACCATTTATACTGATGTTGGTGCCAATGTGATTCATCTATCATAAGCTGTCATTGGCAGTTACATCCACAATCTCATCACTACTGTAATTATCTGTTAACAAGATGCAAGAGGGTGGCACAGTGGTTAGCACTGCTGCTTCACAGCACCAGAGACCTTGGTGGCACAAGTCCTAACTCCAGGGACATGGAAGGGAAAGATTGTTTGATACATCCAATTACCTGTCGAGTTATCCTGCACACACAGACTAATATCTCTTTATATCATTGGACCAATTAGCTTCTCCATCTGATAGGCAAACACGAACAGTATTGCTGTAACAGATTGACATGCAGTGGATTCTGCGCACTGAGAGCACAGGGGTCTTCCTGAACATGTCATCAGTGACCCTGCCAAGTTCATGTTGAGATTTTTGTTGACATCCCTAATCTGAATTTCAAGAATCAGCATCTCGCACGTCCTACTGATGCTGATGTAAAAACTCCTTTAGATTGGTGTGATCACAGCAAACTGAGTGCAAGACCCCAGACTTCACTTGATCTCAGTACCTACATTTCTGGACATTTTGGTATTCTGTTTGCAATTAGAGGAACATGAACACTAAGCTGTAAATCAAGTACAACATCAACGTGTTCCAAAGGCTGTGTTCAAACACTGACATTGTTTTATGTGATTGCCACAGACCCTTCAACTTTAGTTTATTTATCTTAATGTATTTGCTCAAAGTGCCCTCGTTAAAAATCAACAGTATTTTGTGGAGTTCAAAGAATATATTTTTGGCCTTCTGTTACTATTACTTAATAAATTGTCCTTTACAGCATTCACTTACTGTGGGGTTTTCTTCTATCCTTCATGTGTGGACACAATTGCATGCGCACCAATTATTGAAAAATTAAAACAGTTTACAAAGTTTTGTGTTGTTGCTGCTTTTATGTAGAATTTTTAAAATCTTGACTTTTTATAATACATTGTGTTTACTCTTGTGTTCTTTTTTCCTTCTGTTGCTTTCTGTTCTTTTCTCACTTCTTTTCCATTTATCTCATTCTAATCTCCATCCTTTTACCTTTTCATTTTCTTTTATCCCCCTTTGGGCTGCCTTGGCAGCTGATATGGATGCTCACACTCTGATTATAGTACGGAACTGTTTCCCGTGCAAGCACTTTAGAAATTTGAACCACGTTTGTCTTGTTTATGCTAGAGGCCGCATTCAGCAGCACTTAAATAATTGTTCATGCACAAGACCTTGCTGCTAGTGTATTCAACTATCCGAGATCTTTCCTGTAAGGTACTTTAATTTGATTGGCTGCTCAAAAAAGCTTTTGGACTTTATGTATGGCATATAGTTCCTCAAACATTTTATTTTTAAAAATAAAGCTGCCTTTAAATCTAATGTATCAACATCTTATTGGGGGAAGAGCTCGGGGAGGGGAAAAAAGAGGCCTTCTTCCTTTTGGAGTTCATTTTCAACAAACCGCCTCATCACTCTGTCCAAGTAGTTTGTAGTCTTAAGTGCACCATGACATACAATCCTGGGCCATACAAACCAGGACAAATTCAGAACAACTTCTAGTTCCTGATTGCTGTTTGTTGATTCTGGTTAGGAAATACATGAGTTGACATCATGTGAGGATGGGATTAGATTAGATTAGAATGTGATACTCCCATTGTAAAATAACCGGAGGAATTCACTGGCTTGAGAAGGAAATGGTACCTTCAGGAAGTTTCTGAATGTTGGTGGTGCCTATGGGGCGGTGTAATAGTGTAAATTCTCACCTTTCAAAAGAGGGCGAAATTGGGAAAATGCACTTTCGGAGACCTGATGTTAATATCTAGTTTAATTGGCTATGCAAAAGTCACAATCTTTTTTAATGTAGAGTACCCAATTTTTTTTCCCAATTAAGGAGCAATTTAGCATGGCCACACCTACCCTGCACATCTTTGGGTAGTGGGGATGAGACTGACGCAGACACTGGGAGAATGTGCAAACTCCACACGGACAGTGACCCAGGGCCAGGATCGAATCCGGGTTCTTGGCACCTTGAGGCAGCAGTGCTAACCACCGTGCTGCCCCCAGAAGTCACAATCTTGATACTATTATTACAACATAGTTTTCAAAATCGGCTTGCATTTTTCTATTATCCTATAAGGTAATAACTGAGCAACATACATGTCTTGAACTCTTTTAGGCTTGTTTACCCATGACATTCCTCTGTGAGAAAATCATCTCTACACTGCCTTCCTGGAGAAAACAAAATGGACCCAACCAGTTTATGTCGTGGCAACAGTTTGTTTGTGATGTTCAGGACCAAATTAATCCCTTGGTGAGTGAAGAAGACCTGAGGGAAGTGGCCCAACAATTGCACAGTTTGGGAGAAGTAAGTGTTATATTTTTTTATTAGTAGTTAGTCTAGAAAAGATTACGTTTATGATTGATTCTCCATGCTTGACAAATGGCTTATTTCTCACTATACTGTTTACATACCGTTGCGATTTTAAATGACACCTTTCATTATTTGTAAACTGCCTGTGAAATTAAGTCTAGAAAATTGGTTCATGTCGCCATTTTAATTGTGTTTAGCAATTTGCCTTTATTTGGCATCTAAGGAGGATTGAAAATGAAGGCTAGCCAAGACCACCACAATTTTCACCCTTCCTTCCTTCAGCTTTCTTGGATACATCCAATCTGATCCTGGTGACTTATCAACTTTTAAGTAGAAACTGCCTTTCTGATAGCTCCTCTTTATCAATGTTAGCCCATCCAGTGCCTTAACAGTTCCTTCACTATGTCTTTGGTAGTATTTCTTCCTTGATAAAGGCAAATACAATGCACTTCAGCACATTTTCCTCTGCCTCCATGTGTACATCCCTTTTAGTCCCGAATAAGCCCATCCCTCTTTTTACCTTTTTAATATTCAAATGCCTGTAGAAGACTTTTCAATTCCTTTTCCTCTTAGCTTCCAACCTCTTCTCATACTATCTCTTTGCCTTTCAAATTTCTATTTTTCACTTCCCTTCTAAACTTTTCATTTTCAGCCTATATTTCACTTGTGCCATCTACCTGACCTCTGTCATGCACGTCCCTTATCTGCTTCATCCAATTCTCTGGGCGCGATTTAATGGAAAATTTTGAAAGTGTCATTTTTGGCGGGGTTTCCTGGGAATTTCCCACCAGCTCTCCGGTGGGTACCCCACTGCTATCAAATGACATTTAGTCACTTTTTTGGACCCTGGGGAGTTTCTCACCAGTTTAACCCTAATTTGTTTCAACACAGGGGATCTGAGCTCTGTGATTGGGCCACCCTTTTGATAGGTTACCCTGGTCTCTAAATGAGCTTGTGGGTTCCCCACACCCCCTATCCATGGATAATGTCACCCCCCCCCCCCCCACACAGATGGCATTACCCCACACCCCCCAAGTGAGGACACCCCACTATGGGTCCCTGGCAGTGCCAGGGTGGCAGTGCTAGGGTGCCTGCGTTCCGGGGGGGGGGGGGGGGGGGGGCAGGAGGCCACCCTGCACTAACCCCTACCCGGGCTCAGTAGATCCCGTGAGGTGTCGTGGTTGTCGGGAAGCCTACGGGGAAGGCTTCACCCAGGATCTCCCAGCCACGTCACGCTCCCATTGGGGCGCGATGTGGATGGCAGATCGCGCCTTCTATTTCTCTTGTCATCCAGGAAGCTTTGGCATTGTTGTTCTACCTTTTACCCTCTTGGGAAAGTATCTTGATTTCACTCAAAATATCTCCTGTTTAAAGGAAGCCAATTGTCCCAATCCAGTTTTGCCTGCCAATCGCTGATTCCAACTTACTTGGGACAAATCCTCCTGCACTTAAATTCTCCCCCCTCATACTATGATCATTAAAATGTTTCCCTACTATTACAATCCAAGAGCGGATCCCAGCAATGCCGAGGATACTGGACCGAACCCCCAATATTTTTGTTTATTTTAAGACTGTGCAGAAATAATAATTTTCTCCAGGAGTGATTGCATGAAGAAATAGGGCTTTGGTATTTCTAAAACCAAACTTTATTATAAATACAATATTAAACTTTTAACTTCATACCCGAAAAGAACAGCTTACATTTACACCTTAACACTACTGCTTAATATCCCATTAAAGAACAAGAAAATAAACATACAGCTCTTAATCCAGCTTAAAATCAGTTGGGCATAAAGTAAGACTTGCTTTATAAAACATATTTGGCTCCATTTGGAACCCCTCCAGACTTTGGCTGAAGATCTTCAAATAGCTGCTTCAGCTAGGTTGTTTCAGCTTCTCCTTTGTCTTCAGACAAGACTGCTCTGCATTAAAATATCATTACTCTTTAAGTCTAGCCTACTTGGAAAGAATTGTGCACTGAGAGTCAAGCTGATCAGAACTCAGCTCCTCTTTCTCAAAGCTTCTCCAAACTCACTGCCTTTCTGAGCTCCACCCTGCAATGACCTCATCTTCCCAAGCTGAAAACGCATCACCTCTGCAGGTTGCAAAAGCAAATTAACTCCCCATGGCCATCTCTCGGCAAATCACTATGCATTAGCCCAGATTGATAAATATATTCCATGCCAACTTCACCTGCTGTTTTCTAGAAGCAATACCAAATCCTTTTTAAACAAACTCATTCTAACCTACGGCTTTTAACCCTTAAATTGTCCCAATATTTAGAAGCTAATTGTCCGAAAATCTTCCAATCGTCACACTACTGACACTTGATCCACTCGACCCACCTCATTCCACAGAAACCAATTCAGCAATGCTTCCTTCCTCATATTTACATAGATTACACAGAACATACTGTGCAGAAGGAGGCCATTCGGCCCATCGAGTCTCACCGACCCACTTAAGCCTTCCCTTCCACCCTATCCCCGTAACCCAATAACCCCTCTTAACCTTTTTGGACACTAAGGGCAATTTAGCATGGCCAATCCACTTAACCTGCACGTCTTTGGACTGTGGGAGGAAACCGGAGCACCCGTAGGAAACCCACGCAGACACAGGGAGAACGTGCAGACAGTGATCCAGTGGAGAATCGAACCTGGGACCCTGGCGCTGTGAAGCTACAGTGCTAACCACTGTGCTACCGTGCTGCACCAAATGGAGTCATTTGGGGGGGGATTTCTTGTGGTGATCTCTGCGATGGGGCGTTTCTGGTGGGGGGTCTCAGGAATGGGGGCTTTATGGTGGGTGTCTCTGTAATGGGGGGTTCTGGTGGGCATCTATCTAATGGGGGGGATTTGGTGAAGGACTCTATAATGGGTTTCTGGTGGGACTCAAAATGGGGGGTTTCTGGTAGGCATCTCTAATGGAGGGGTTTTTGGTGGGGGTCTCTCATGAGGGGGTTACTGGTAGGAGTCTCTGTAATGCAGGGTTACTGGTAGGGGTCTCTAATGCAGGGTTACTGATAGAGGTCTCTGTAATGCAGGGTTACTGGTAGGTGTCTCTGTCATGGTTTTCTGGTGGGAGTCTCTTATGGGGGGGGGGGGGGGCGGTCTCTGGTGGGGTTTGCATTGTGAGGTTTCCTCCAATTGACTTTGGGGACAGCTTCATAAAGAGTTATCTCCTTCGCTCACCCCAAGGTCCACTGCACCATGGCCACGCTGGGAGAAAGTGCACCAGTTCTCGACCGGAGATTCACACAGGGTTGGAGAATCTGGTGCACAGCCCGTTAATAGGATGCAAATAGATCATTTTGTTTATATTTGCATCCTCCTGCTGGCGTAGGACACGAACCTCGATACCGCCGCTAGCAGGGGCCGGATTCCATTTTTTTGATGTCTTTGGATTCTCTGCCACATTTGGAACTCCACTACCGGTGGTGTAAATCCAGACCGTATTCCCTTATGGCTATAGCTGTTTGCACCACATAATTTTCCTCGTGTTTGGGTGGCTCCACTATTATCTCATGTTAACAACAGTTGGAAGTTCATTTTCATAGCTCTATTGTTTTCAGGGCTAGGATGACAATTGTGGTTTTGCTGCATTCCTGCCATTTCTCACAACACCACTATGACCTGGCAACAATGTGTATTTATAGTCAATAAATTGTTTCATTTTAAATCACTCAACCGATCACTCGAACGATTAGACGCCTTTGGGCTAGAGATTGGACTTGCTATACCCATTAAATCTGAGTGTTCAAATTCATTGTATATTATAAATAAGAACTAGGAGCAGGAGTAGGCCATCTGGCCCCTCGAGCCTGTTCCGCCATTCAATGAGATTGTGGCTGATCTTTTGTGGACTCAGCTCCACTTGCCGGCCCGAACACCATAACCCTTAATCCCTTTATTCTTCAAAAAACGAATAAAACTAATGGAGGTAGTTTGACCAATTCCACCAAGAAAATATCAGCGTAGGATGGACTGCTGCTCAGGCGCACTTTAGATGTGTACCATACTTCAAATTTGCAGGAAAGCAAATTTAAAGCAAAAAAAATTGGCATCCAATTAGTGTATTTGTGGATTTATCGGGAGGAAAAATGGCCACACTTCTCATTCACTGCCATCATATTTTGCAACAGAGTTTCTTATTTAATAACTTACATGGCACACATCCAGCTGGGGATGATTGTTTCTCTGTGCTCATTAATGCTGCAAGCTCCCCCATTATGGACAGGGTAGCTTATTAGCAATGATATAAAAGCTCAGCCAGTGTGGGCTGACCAGAAAGGCAAGAGGACCGGGTGAGGTGTACAAGGCCTCGTGTAGGCAATGTTGTTTGCTGAATAAAAAGACTTTTAAGAAACTCATCGGATTCCCCTCGCTTTACTGAACCTACATTTGTAATCAAAATACATGGGAACTTATCAAACAGCTGGCTCTGTGTGGTAGACAACGACATTTACAGTCTAAGTTGCTGAACTTGCTCTTGTGGAAAAATCTAGGCTATTGTATCACTTTCATTCCATAAAACCTGGTCCAAATATCACCGTTTCATCATCATTGCCTGAATCTTGTGCTCTTATTGTATCAAAACAATGGGAGTGTCAGCATGTTGCAAGAGTGGTGTTGCAATAATTGTGTAGTTGATCATTACCTGCATTTTTAGTCAATATCAGCTGACCACTTTGTGGTGGTACTCGTCTGGCAATCCACCAATCTTGCACTTGTGACTGCTGTAAATAACAAAAGCAGAGTGATAAGAACTTTGGGATATGGGGGTAGGGGAGGTAAGCATGATTAGGACTGTTTACCTCTGTGGACTATGAACACCAACAGGGCTAGTTGGGTTAGTGGCTACTCTTTGGGTTATAGCTTCTTTATATATTGATGTATCTCAAAATACTTTTCCATACCTGGTCCTCTTCCAACAAGGTTAATTTTACAAAAAAAAACAACTGTGGGCTGTTGCAGGTAAATTTTAACATGGGTTTTACAGCTTAAAGGTTTAGATTTGATTATTAAAGGGCATCAGCTGTAGCATATCACTGATATGCACTGGTTCCAGAAAAGCTGGAGACTCTGAAAACCCAAATACTTCTAGATCCTATAAACTAGCATCTACTTATTTCCAAACAATATGCCTCTCGGCGTACATGCTGATAATACCATGTTGCTGGATGCATGAACAATTGCAGCCAGCTGGAGATCCCTGACTAGAATTTAAATGAGAATTCTACCTACTTCACAATGAAGAGACGGGTCTGTGATTTCACCAAAGAATGTTTTTTTTAAATGAATTTAGGAGTACCCAATTATTTTTCCAATTAAGAAGAAATTTAGCGTGGCCAATCTACCTACCCTGCACATCTTTGTGGGTTGTGGGGGTGAGACCCAGGCAGACACGGAGAGAATGTTCAAACTCCTCATGGGCAGTGACCTGGGGCCAGGATCAAAACCGGGTCCTTGGCGCCGTGAGGCAGCAGTACTAGCCACTGTGCCACCGTGCTGCCCTTTCACCAAAGAATGTTAACAACAATACGTTTTTATGTGCATCATTTTTAAATGCATGATGACTTTCCTGTGGCCCATATTAAACATGTAGGACTACATAAGTTAAATACTCAGCACATGTTGGGGCGTAAAAGGTCACCAACAGATGTTAGTCATAAGCGATTGCACCAACTAAGATAAATGGGGAAGTACGTGCATATAAGTTGCAGATATCAAATTAAACTGTAAAACTTAAGTTCAACATTTTGTTTCGTTAATCTGAAGCACAGGAAGGAACTGACCAGTCACTCCTTAATTATAATTCAACATTAACTTCTGTCTATGTAGCATTTTTGTATGTAGAAAAATATCTCAAACCACTCACAGAAGTGTATTCAAATGAAAATTAACCCAAAATCAAGAAGGAAATATTATTAAGGATGTGGTCACAAGGTGACTTGAAACCATTGTTAAGGAGGAGGGAGAGGACTTCCAGTGACAACATGTAGAAAGTAGTCGCACACGAGATGGTACCTGCCAGAAAACATTGATTTAAGCCCATTTTGCCAGGTTTTCTGAGGCGATTTTGGTTGGAATTTGTTTAGTTTGATGGGTTAAGAGTTCCATGTCAAAGGGATGCCCAATCCCTTTGACATGGAACTCTTAACCCATCAAACTAAACAAATAGCATTGTGGATAGCACAATTGCTTCACAGCTGCAGGATCCCAGGTTCGATTCCGGCTTGGGTCACTGTCTGTGCTGAGTCTGCACATCCTCCCCGTGTGTGCGTGGGTTTCCTCCGGGTGCTCCGGTTTCCCCCCACAGTCCAAAGATGTGCAGGTTAGGTGGATTGGCCATGCTAAATTGCCCTTAGTGTCCAAAATTGCCCTTAATGTTGGGTGGGGTTATGGGGATAGGGTGGAGATGTTGACCTTGGGTAAGGTGCTCTTTCCAAGAGCCAGTGCAGACTCGATGGGCCGAATGGCCTCCTTCTGCACTGTAAATTCTATGAAATACAAAACTAGGCAGCAGAAAATAAGGATTTGTCATCAAACTTTGAGGCTTCGAGAGCTTTGTCAGTGAAGAAATTGGCGGAGGCTCCTGCAGCGTTGGTGGCCAATCCATTGAGATGCTCTCAGGCATCCTTGCAGGGGAACTTAAGAAACCACGATGTAAGGTCTCTGAGAACCACGCGAGAGCGATTGGCAAAAATGGATGAGATGGTAAAGACGCAGGGCGTGGAGCTAAAGGAGGTGGAGGTGGCTCTTTCGGCAAAATGACCAGATCACCTCCCTGGAAGTGGATATGGCGCAGGTGGCCGGTGACAACAAGGCATTAAGGCCAAGGTGGGCGAATTGGAAAATCACCCTAGAAGACAACTTGAGTGTCGCTGTCCGTGTGGAGTTTGCACATTCCCCTCGTGTTTGCGTGTGTTTCACCCCCACAACCCAAAGATGTGCAGGGTAGGTGGATTGGCCACGCTAAATTGCCCCTTGTGGCCCTGGAAGTTGTGATGTGGTTTTACATCGGTGAGGTCATTGGCCATAGAAACCTGATTGGAAAGAACCGTGCTGTGTAGCCTTTGTTTCAAATTGTCAAATTATTTACATGGAATCTTCTCTCCTCTGAAAGCACTGGCTAATGCTGTCACAGACTGCATCTGCCATTTAGTACCTTGTCCAACTAATTATTTACACAAATGAGTAACCTGACCGAGCAGCCCAAATATATTGTCTTCACAGGCTCAGATTTGTAAAGGGAAGGGGTGCAGCAGATTACTTTAGACATGTGCGGCTGTGCACTCAATTTGACAGTTTAAAACAAAGGCTGCATGGCTTTATTCTTTCCATCAAAATGGGCTGGACAAAGACACAAGGCGAGCCACATTTATCAGTATGAATTTCTCAGTAAACATCCTCTTTTTAAGATGTAGAATTCTAGACAAAAAAAGGGATTCACTCAAGTATTGAATTAATCCCTGAATTAGTCAAACATCTGACTCCAGAAATGAGAGCGCTCCCACTGAACCAAGGTTTCCATTTTGGGTAAAGGGTAGAATCTTCACCTCAGAATCAGAAGATCATGGGTTCAAGCCGCACTCCGGGGATGATAGCACATAACCTAGATTTTCATAGGAAGGTTGGTTCGAGGAACAGAAATATGCCAGTCAGCCCTTTGAGCCTCATCTGCCATTCAATAAGATCATGGTTGATCCGATTGTGATTTCAACTCCACTTTACTGTCTGGCTCCCATAAACTTTGTCTCCCTTGTCCATTAAAAATGTATCTAACTCAGCCTTGAAAATATTAAGTGATCCAGCCTCCATTGCTTTCTGGGGAAGCAGGTTCTACAGACAGATAACCTTTAGAGAGAAAAATAACCTCCTCATCTCCATCTTAGAAGAGAGACTTGTTCTTTTATAAAACTGATTCTAGTCTCTCCGATAAGAGGAAGCATCTTCCTTGTATCCACCCTAACAAGTCCCCTTGTGATCTTTTCAATAAGATCACCTCTCATTCTGCTAAACTCAGGCCAAACCTGTTCAATCTTTGCCCTTCATGCCAGGGATGAGTTGTGTGAACATTCTCTGAACTGTTTCTAATGCAATTGTATCCATTTTCAAATAAGGAAACCAAAACTGTATGCAGTACTCCAGATGTCTTCTTACCAAAGTCCTGTACAGCTGGAGTAAAACAGTAGAATTTCCCTATTTTTTAAAATTCCATTTCCCTTGCAATAAAGCTAATGTGCCATTACCTTCCTAAATAACTTGCTACACTAACCTTTTGTGGTTCATGTACCAGGACACGCAGATCCCTCTGCAGTTCTGAATTCTGCAATATCTCTCTATTTAAATAGTATTTATATTCTTCCTGCCTGCCAAAGTGGACAAGTTCACATTTTCCAATATTATACTCCCATTGGCCAAATCTTGTCCACTCACTGAACCTGTCCTTTTGTAAATTCTTTATCTCCTCTTGACAACTTACTTTCTAACCTATCTTGATGTCCTGGGCAAATTTAGCTACCGTGTATTCCGTCTCTTCACATAAGTCATTGATATGGATTATAAATCAGCGGTGGACAACCTGTGGCCCAGGGGCCACACGCGAACCATCTGGGTTCTGAGTGTGGCCCACGAAACATTTTGTTGACTTGCGCACAAGTAGGGTTGCCACATTCCGCTGATTTCCATCTGCGTATTTTTTCCGACTGGTATGATTCAAATGTATGCACGTAAGACCAGGGCAAGTGAAGCGAGGTGCATTCTGATTGCGCACAAGGTTAATGGTGAGAGTCATGCACTCCCTCTGCATCCAAAGCGCAAATATTTCTTTTGTTTTTATTATTTGAAGTTGATTGTTCTATTAATATATTAATGACTAAGCATTGTCTATAACTCATTATGAAATATTCGGCATGTATTAAATGTAATAGGGTCATGGTTGGGCATCAAACCTGTCTTCAATCTTTTGGCCCACTGAAATAAAGAAGTGCCACTCATGTGGCCCACTCACTAGCCTCTGTTGCCTATCACTGATCCCAGTCGCACTCCACAAGTTGCAGCTTGCCAACCTTACTCTCTGCTTCCTGGTAGCTAACCAATCCTTTATCTATGCTAATATGTTACCCTTACACCTTGAGTTCTTACTTTGTGTAGTAACCTGCGATGTGGCTCCCCTCAAATGCCTTTTAGAAATCCAAGTATATCACATCTGCAGGTTTCCTTTTTTCCACCTTGCTTAGGTTGTTTGTAAAATACAGGCCATTGGCCATTTTACCACACTTGTTACTTCCTCTAAAGAACTCTTAATAAATTATCTCGCTTCTGAAAAACCATCTTGGCTCTGCCTGATCCCATTATGATTTTCCAAACACTCTGCTATAACCTCCTTATTAATGGCTTCTCACAGTGTCCGTATGAGAAATATTAGACTAACTGGCCGATAGTGTCCTGTTTTCTGAGTCCCTCGTTTCTTGAATAAAACTCCACTGGATCACTTCCGGAATGTAAGGATTTTTAGAAGATGATAACCAATGCGTCTACTTTCTCTGCAGTGACTGTAAGTGATGCTGCTTTCAAATGAGACATTAAACCTTAAGGTCTTGTCCGCCCTCTCAACTGGATGTAAATTTTCTAAGAAATTTCTCCCGATAACGTGGAAAATATTTATTTCACAACAATATCAACAAAAACACATTAACCACATGGTTCCCAGCACTCACACCATCGAGAAACACATGGCTATCCGTTGCGTTGTATAAGATGCCTCAGTGGGGAATGATCGGTCGAGGTCGCACATGTTTTGTACGCTGAGGAGCTCCGCTTGCTGGAACTTCCCAGTGTAACAAGAGATTGAGACGCCATTTTTAAATGGCATCCCAATCTCCGAGACCCCCGAAGCGACCACCGACTTCCTTTCCCTCACTTCAGCCTGAACGAACGGTGGGAGGGTTCCCGGTCCCCCGCATCCCTCCTTTTTAAAAAATTAAATTTAGCGTACCCAATTCATTTTTTCCAATTAAGGGGCAATTTAGCATGGCCAATCTACCTATCCTGCACATCTTTGGGTTGTGGGGGCGAAACCCATGCAAACACAGGGAGAATATGCAAACTCCACACGGTCAGTGACCCAGAGCCGGGATCGAAACTGGGACCTCGGCGCCATGAGGCAGCAATGCTAACCACTGAGCCACCTTGCTGCCCCTGCACCCCTCCTAACATCCATGCTGGACACCCCCGGCCCAATCGTGTGCATGCAAAAAATGACAGCTTGGTACCTTTACAGTGCCTGCTGGCAGTGCAAGGCTGGTGCCCATATAGCACTCCCAGGGTGCCTAGGTGGCAGCACCTATGCCAGGGCATCACCGTGCCCAAAATGCATGCAGCTGGGTGTCTGTATTCCCCTGGGAGACCCCCATGAGGCCATTCCACGGGTAGCACGGTGGCACACTGGTTAGCACGGCTGCCTCATGGCGCCAAGGTCCCCGGTTCGAACCTGGGTCTGGGTCACTGTTCGTGTGGAGTTTGCACATTCTCCCCAGGTTTGCGTGGGTTTCACTCCCCACGCAAAATTCCCTAGAGGCTAAATTGCCCCTGAATTGGAAAAAAAATTGGGTACTCTAAATTTAAAAAGAAAAGAGCCTCACTTTAATGTGCAGATTCCTGGGTTACCCGAGGCGTTGGGATCTAACCCCTTTACCTTGGAGACCTTGGCTGAGTGCCGCTTGGTACTGGTCTCTGAAAACGGGGACCAGATGGAATGGCACTCTTTTTTTTTAAATTTAGAGTACCCAATTCATTTTTTATCCAATTAAGGGGCAATTTAGAGTGGTCAATCCACCTAGCCTGCACATCTTTTGGTTGTGGGGTTGAAACCCACGCAAACATGGGAGAATGTGCAAACTGCACACGTACAGTGACTCGAACCCTGGTCCTCAGCGCCGTAATCCCAGTGCTAACCATTGCGCCACGTGCCGCCCCAATGCGCAGGATTTACATCGCAACATTTTGTTCAATCCCGTGAGGTGTTGCGAGCTGGGTAGATCCCAGGAGCAGGGTTTACCGGCTTTGATCGCCCGTGCCGCGCGCGGCGAGCTGACTTGCAGGCGCAGTGTTGCAATTGGATCGCACCCATTATTTGTGCATGGCAACTCCACATGTACAAATTGGTGCTGTATTTTCCTACATTACAAGTGTTTCACAGCTGATGCAAAAAAAGGTGATATGAAAGCAAGTTCTTCCTTTGCTTAAAATATAATTGTCTCTGTCGCTATTCAGTTATGAAGTTGCTGTATTCAATTCTATTTTTTAGTGAAATATATCAGTCAGCAATTTTTCAACCTTTTTTTAATGTCTAATACAGAGTATCCTACCTTTTGATTACTAAACTCAACATCAGTGAGTGCAAAGAAAACTTGCACAAAAGAAAATCTTGTTTTAAGAATTCAGATGATTTGTTAGAAACCACCTGGATTTCAGTTTTACAGTTTATCGTCTGAATGTCTCAGTGAGACCAATGTCTTTTAATCAAATTTAGCTGCACATTTGGAGTTTTGCGTATGTAATCGAATAGTATACTGCACAAACAACTCCCACTTCTTGCAATACTGATACAGCTTTGTAACAAAAGTCCTTGGTTATGTATCTCTCTTCCTGTGGCGTGCTATTAAATGGAACAAAATTAAAATGAAGAGTGTAGCTTGCAAGCTTGACAAAACACAATCTACAAGTACAAAGTTTCTCTTTGAAGAAATGCAGCTGTCCTGGGTTGTCAGGTGCACCACAAGGTACTGAGACAACTTGCACTGCCTGAGGATCTGGAGATTATTATGGTGATAAGTTCCACATGTGGGGTCGGTGAACTCAGCTGGCTGGATGGTTAGAGTGCAGAATAATGCCAACAGTGCAGGTTCTATCCCCGTACTGACAATGGTAGTTTATGGAAGCCTGTCTCCTTACCTTTCCCCGAAAGCTATATAACCAATTGTCTCTCTCTGTAATGGAGAGCGATAGATGTCAATGGTCCTTTGTGGACAAAGGTTAATTACCAAGGTCGTGGTCCAACAATATTTGAACTGAATTTAGGGATTACATTCTCGCACATTTTGCAATTGAAAACAGAGCCACAAAAATTTGATTTTTCAAACACTGGATTTAAAAAATTTGCATATGCAACGCCTGACCAATCCCGTACAACACATACAGAGAATGTTTTTAGAGTAAACAATAATTGCAGGCAACATTGGAAAGAAAAAGAAAATTGATGGCACTTTCTTGGAAACCTTCCAGGGCCAGCATATTTATTTCTTATCTCCCAGCTTTGCTATACAGATGAGGCAATGTTTATTCTTTCTGTCACTTCCATGCAGATTTTTAAACTTTATAAACATTGGAGAGGTACACAGAGATACATAGAAGATAGGATCAGGAGGGGGCCGTTTGGCCCTTTGAGCCTGCTCCGCCATTCATCACGATCATGGCTGATCATCCAACTCATTAGCCTAATTCTGCTTTCTCCCCAAAGCCTTTGATCCCATTCTCCCCAAGTGCTATACCAGCCGCCTCTTGAATATATTCAAAGATTTAGCATCAACTACTTCCTGTGGTAATGAATTCCACAGGCTCACCACTCTTTGTGTGAAGAAATGTCTCCTTACCTCTGTCCGAAATGGTTTACCCTGAATCCTCAGACTGTCGTGAATCCCGCCCCCGCTGGTTGCCGAATTCTCCGGCACCGGAGATTCGGCGGGGGCGGGGAACGCGCCGTGCCAGTTGGCGGCCCCCCCCCCCCCCCCCCCCCCCCCGCAATTCTCCGGTCTGGATGGGCCGAAGTCCCGCAGCTAGAATGCCTGTCCCGCCGGCGTGGATTAAACCACCTCTCTTACCGGCGGGACAAGGCGGCGCGGGCGGGGTCCTGGGGGGGGGCGCGGGGCGATCTGGCCCCGGGGGGTGCCCCCACGGTGGCCTGGCCTGCGATCGAGGCCCACCGATCCTGGGCACTCATTTCCACAGCGCATGCGCGGGGATGCCGTGAGCGGCCGCTAACGCTCTCGCGCATGCGCCACCCGGCAATGTCATTTCCGCGCCAGCTGGCGGGGCACCAAATGCCTTTTCCGCCAGCTGGCGGGGCGAAAATCAGTCCGGCGCGGTCCTAGCCCCTCAAGGTTAGGGCTTGGCCCCCCAAGATGCGGAGGATTCCGCACCTTTGGGAAGGCGAGATGCCCGACTGATTTGCGCCGTTTTTGGCGCCGGTCGGCGGACATCGCGCCGATACCAGAGAATTTCGCCCCTGGTTCTGGACACACCCATCATTGGTAACTTCTTTCCTGCATATACCCTGTCTAGTCCTGTTAGAATTTTATAAGTCTCTATGAGAGCCCCCCCTCATTCTTCTCAACTCCAGCGAGAACATTCCCAACCTAGTCAATCTCCCCTCATATGACAGTCCCCTGGAATCATTCTGGTAAACCTTCGCTGCACTCCCTCGAGAGCAAGAACATCCTTCCTCAAAGAAGGAGACCAAAACTGCATACAATACTCCCAAGTGTGGCCTCACCAAGGCCCTATACAATTGCAGCAATACATCCATGCTTCTGTACTCACAACCTCTCGCAATGAAGACCAACGTACCATTAGCCTTCTTTACCATCTGCTGCACCTGTATGCTTACCTTCAGCGACTGGTGCACAAGGACACCCAGGTCCCGCTGCACACTCCCCTCTCCCAATTTACAACCATTCAGGTAGTAATCTGCCTTCCTGTTTTTGCTTCCAAAGTGAATAACCTCACACTTATCCAAATTATACTGCATCTGCCATTGATTTGCCCACTCGCCCAACCTGTCCAGATCTTGCTGTTGGATCTCTGCATCCTCGTCACAATTCACCCTCCCACCTAATTTGATATCATCTGCAAACTTTGAGATGTTACATTTTGTTCCCTCATCCAAATCATTAATATATATTGTGAATAGCTGGGGTCCCAGCACCGATCCCTGAGGTACCCTACTAGTTACTGCCTGCCAATTTGAAAAGGACCCATTAATCCCTACACTTTGTTTCCTCTCTGCCAACCAGTTTTCTATCCACCTCAATACATTTCCCCCAATCCCATGCGCTTTAATTTTGCACAATAATCTCTTAAGCGGGACTTTGTCAAACGTCTTCTGAAAGTCCAAATATACCACATTGACTGGCTCCCTCTTGTCAACTGTACTGGGTACCTCTTCAAGAATTCCAACAGATTCGTCAAGCATTATTTTCCCTTCATAAATCCATGCTGACTCTGACTGATCCTGCCACTACTTTTTAAATGTTCCGCTATAAAGTCCTTGATAATGGATTCAAGCATTTTCCCCACTACCGATGTTAGGCTTACTGGCCGATAATTCCCTTTTTGAATATTGGAATGACGTGAGCTACCCTCCAATCTGCAGGGATAGTTCCAGAGTCTATAGAATCCCGGAAGATTACCACCAATGGACCACTAATTCCAGAGCCACCTCCTTAAACACTCTGGGATGCAGATTCTCAGGCCCTGGGGATTTATCTGCCTTCAGTCCCATCAATTTTCCCAGCACCATTTCTCTACTAATGTTGATCTGCCTCAGTTCTTCCCTCTCACTAAACCTTTCATTCTCCAGCATTTCTGGGATCTGATTTGAGTCCTCATTTGTGAAGACAGAACCAAAGTATGTATTCAATTGCTCAGCCATTTCTTTGTCCCTTATTATGCATTCCCCTGTTTCTGTCTGTAGGGGGCCTACATTTCTCTTTATCAATCTCTTTCTCTTCACATATATGTAGAAACTCTTAGTTTCAGTCTTTATGTTCCCTGCAAGCTTCCTTTCGTATTGTACTTCCCCTTCTTAATCAATCCCTTCACCCTTCTTTGCTGAATTCTAAACTGCTCCCAATCCTCAGACCTATTATTTTTCTTGGCCAATCTGTATGCTTCTTCCTTGTGTCGGATACTATTTCTAATTTCCTTTGTAAGCCATGGATTGGCCCTCTTACCCTCTTTGCTTTATAAACTTTGCTGTATAAAACAGACTGCTAGCTCAGTATCACTCAGTTTACATTAATGCACAAAGTCAAGAACCGGGCATTAAATTACAAATTATTCTTAGAATTGCGATCACTTTCTCTTTTAAAAAAGGACCCAATATTATGGAAGTTAAACGTTAAACAGGTGTTTAGCAACTGCAATGCTGATCATTTTGTATTGAGCATATTATGAGGCTATTCTCATTATAATCCTTGTGGGGCTTGCACACACACACACACTCTGTGAATCCTCTTGTTTCACCAATGCTGACCTACTGCATTATTGTGTGTATGCAATGGGTATACAGCTGGCCAGATTTTGTTGACTCCCTCCATCCAATGAGTCTCAGATCTTAATCTGCAAGTTATGAAATCTTAGATCTTGTGCATGAGTTCTTGCGTTTAAATGTAAATCCAAATCTTTGCCAATGAAGCCATGATGTGGAGATGCCTCTTTGCTTTATAAACTTTGCTGTATAAAACAGACTGCTAGCGTTAGACTGGGATGAGCACACGTTTGTTTAGAATCACTAGCTTTCGGAGCACAGCTCCTTCCTCAGGTGTATGAAGAGGTGGGTTCCAGAAACATATACATATATATATATATATATATAGACAAAGTCAAAGATGCAAGACAATACTTTGAATGCGAGTCTTTGCAGGTAATTAAGTCTTTACAGATCCAGGCGGAGCAACTGGAGAGAGGGATAATCACAGGTTAAAGAGGTGTGAATTGTCTCAGAACAGTACAGTTAGTAGGATTTTGAAAGCCCAGGCCAGATGGTGGGGGGTGAATGTAATGCAACATGAATCCAAGGTCCTGGTTGAGGCTGTACTGACGTGTGCAGAACTTGGCTATAGGTTTCTGCTTGGATTTATGAATCTCTGGGGAAAGCTAATTAAATAATGTTGAAGTGCAAGTAATAAAGAGCGAAAATTTAGAAAATGTGAAGAAATACTTTGCATTCAGAAAATGTCTTTTGCATCATCGGGGTAACCCAAAGTTATTTGGATCCAATTAATTCCTTTTGAAGTATAATCTGTGTCACGTAATCTAAGTTGATAATTATGTGCAATGTTAATAGTGACTCAAATAAGACTGCCTTTTCTTAATGCACTTTAAATTGTACACTTCTCCAGTGGATTGAGTTGGTTGAGAAACACTCTTGCTCTTTGGTTAAAAAATTTGAACTGAAAATAAGTCGGGCCTAAATAATTATGATGATTTATTCCTGGAGCTAAAATGAATTATTTCAAATCCACTAATCTCCACTCGATCTTCTTTGCCTTACAGATCAATATTTTACAAAGTGAAACTATCCAAGATGTGGTACTTCTGGATCCTCGGTGGCTATGCACCAATGTACTGGGAAAACTTTTGTCCAATGAAAATCAAAAGGCTTTGCACCACTACAGGGGCCGGTACACAATAGATGATATCCTGCGGCTGGTATCCGAGAAGGATGTGGAGGAGCTGTTGCAAATTCTAGAGGCAATGGACATCTGTGCTCGGGATTTGACGAATGGATCAATGGTAGATATTCCCGCTCTAATTAAAGTAGATGGTCTACACCGATCCTGGACTGATGAAGATGATGAAATGATGGTTTATGGAGGGGTCCGCTTTGTGCCTGTTGAGCACCATACCCCATACCCTTGTGGTACTTTCCACAAAGTGCAGGTGAATCTCTGTAGGTGGATACATCAGCAGAACTCCGAAGGCGAACTAGATGTAAGGTTATGGACCAATGGATCAAAAATATCCAACAAAGGAACTGAAGTCTTGGTGTTGCTGGTCAACCATGGACAGGGTGTGGAAGTACAAGTGAGAGGATCAGAAACCGAAAAAATAAGATGTTTTATGTTTCTGGATTCCATTTGTAGTGTCATTGATAATCTAATGGCATCTACTTTGCCAGGAATCCTGACCGTCAAGCATTACTTGAGCCCCCAGCAGCTTAGGGAGCATAGTGAACTTGTTATGGTTTATCAGCCTAGAGACTTCTTCAGAGCTCAAGCTCAGAAAGAGACTTCACTCACCAATACCATAGGGGGCTATAAAGAGAGTTTTAGTAGCATTCTATGCTTTGGTTGCCTTGATGTCTATTCGCAAGGAAACCTAGGTATGGATATTCCTGTATCTGAACTGAATCTTCTTGCAAGAAGGAAACTTAGCCGCTTACTGGACCCACCGGATCCCATGGGTAAAGATTGGTGCCTTTTGGCTACAAACTTAGGACTTGATGATCTTGTTGCAAAACTCAATGCTCAGAACGGAACTTTAAAAGAAGGCAAACTTTCGACAAGTCCAACTGGTGCTGTATTGACTGAGTGGGCAGCTTCACCAGAGAACTCTGTGGGTCTTTTAATGTCAAAACTAAGAGGACTGGGTCGTCGGGATGCCGCAGACTTTCTTTTAAAGGCCTCAGCCGTTTTCAAAGTTAATTTAGATACCAATGGGCATGAAACTTACATATCTAGTTGCAATGGGGGAACATCTTATAATTCAATCAGCTCAGTAGTTTCAAGATAAAAACAAAATAAGTACCGAAAAGCTGGTGAGGGAGGTGCAATTTTAACTGAATCTTGACTTTGCAAAATGCATTCATCGTGTACAGATAGTGCTCAAGATAATTGTGTAACCTGCTTCCTTCGACAAGGAGACAATAGTAAATTTACTGTTACACACTTAACATTTTTACTTCCATATAATAGACCAGTTACTTGGTACTCACTGTTCCAATGGGTTGTCTACTGCTTTCCTAAGAGGCAGTAAGTTTTTAACAAAAAAAACAGTTGTGATCTTTGAATTGAAACGGATTTGTCACTTATGCAGATACACTTTACAAAGCTGCCACGTGCAAATGATCCAATTTGTAAGGAATATCCTCATCTCTTTGTGATGTCATTTGTGGAAGTAAGTTCAGAAGAAACTGTCTGCAAGAATGTGAATTTTTATAACAAGTTTTTCATCATCTCACCCATATACTCTTTTTATTTTCTATAATGGTGGGGAAAAGGCGAATGTTTGTTTGCTATTGGCAATATTAAATTTGATATGTAATGTCAACAACCAAATGCTAGTGCCTTTTTCAGGAAAGGGTTTCCTGTTGTAAGTAGACCAATATTTGTTAAAACCTTTACATAGGAATCTTCTACCTCCCCATTTCTCTTCTCTTCTGAGGAGCATGCATATCATTTACCATACAAGACATTTGTACTTCCTTTTTGTATAGATTTTTCAATTTTGGTCAACTTCTATTCATATTGATGTGGTTTATCCACACCTTAAAAGGGAACAATGTTATGTGGTAGTTTCATGTGCATTGACAATAAAATAGTGATGTACTAAGTGAAACGTAATGGTGGGAATTTCTTCCATTTTTGATCCTTGCTGTTTTGGGAAGCATGAAATTTTAATGTTGCATCATTATCTACACAGTTGCATACTTACTAGCTTTTTAGTGTAGTATTAAAACATGCAGTATTTTTAATAAACTATTTACTTATGAAATGTTAAGCTTTTAAAAACCCAATTAATTTTGCATTTTGAAAGTTATCTATTGGTTTTTATGCTTTGGGATACCAAAATCCTAGAAATTCAGTAGCACCACACCTATTTTTCAGGCACAACATTAGTGCCTAAGCCTCCAATACGGCGGGGTGGGAACATTTGCTCATTTCGTGCCACAGATCCACTGCCAGATACATTATAAAAAGGAGTCTATGGCTTGCACCTAAAATAACTGTTTGAGGCTGGCTATGTAAAAGTGGGCTGTATTCCTTCCCTCCATTCCAATCACTCCCCCATTTTCCTTTCCCCACCTCCTGGACCTGGCCACTGCTGGTGTTGCAGTGGCACAAAATTATTCCCTGTGCCCATGTTGATGATAATTGCAACTGCTTAGCCCCTGTCACACAATAGAAACAGTACGAAGTCTTACGACACCAGGTTAAAGTCCAACAGGTTTAGTGACATCGAAACAAACCTGTTGGACTTTAACCTGGTGTCGTAAGACTTCGTACTGTGCTCACCCCAGTCCAACGCCGGCATCTCCACATCAACACAATAGAAAAAAATCCCAAGGTACTTCACAGCAATATTGTCAAACAAAAGATTTGTTTACATAACAAGGTATTGAGGCAGATGACCGAAAGCTAGGTGAAATTGGTAAAGCTTTGGGGGTGACTTAAACAAGGAGAGGGGGGGGGCGGGGGCTGAGAGATTGTGAGATTTCTAGAGTTTGGGACCTTTACATCTGAAAGCATGGTCGCCAAGGATGGAACGATTAAAGTAGGAGATGCACTAGAGGCCAGATTTGAAGAGTGCGGAGATCTTGGAGGATTGTAAGGCTAGAGGAGGAATTTACAGAGAGGGATTTGAAAACCGGTCTCGGAACAGAAAACTTAAGCCATTGTCACACTGGAGCCAGTGCAGAGCAGGAAGCATTATAGAGGTGAAGGGGATTTGGTGCAAGTTCAAATACAAGTAGCAGAGTGTTCGATAAGTTAATGAAGGGTGGAAGATGAGAGGCCATGGATGCGTATTCAAAAAACAAAGGGCGGGATTCTCCGAAATGGAGGCAGAGTGTTCACGACGGCGCGAAACGGCCCCTAGCCCGACCGATTCAGGGCCCGATAATGGGCTAGGAGCGACACCGCGTCATTTACACGCGCCAGGCCTTGCAGCCGCGTAAAGGCGGCGCTGCATACATGCCGCGGCCGGCGGCGCATAACTGGCGAGTCCGAAAGAAGATGTCAGACGGATCTTGCGGGGCTGCGGAAGAAAGGAGGTCCTCCAGAGAGGCCGGCCCGACGATCGGTGGGCACCGATCGCAGGCCAGACCCCATTTGAGGATCTCCCCCCCCCCCCCCCCAGCGTTTCCGCGCTGTTCCCGCCAGCAGCGACTAGGTGTGGACGGTGCCGGGGGGACCCGCCGTTTTGGGCTGGCCGCTCGGCCCATCCGGGCCTGAGATAAATTGCCCTTAGTGTCCAAAATTGCCCTTAGTGTTGGGTGGGGTTACTGGGTTATGGGGTTAGGGTGGAGGTGTTGACCTTGGGTAGGGTGCTCTTTGCAAGAGCCGGTGCAGACTCGATGGGCCGAATGGCCTCCTTCTGCACTGTAAATTCTATGATAATCTATGAAATAGCAGGGGTGCCGGAGAATCGCCATTTTGGGTGTCTCGGGCGATTCTCTGGCCTGCACCGCGCGGAACTCGACGGGGCCATTCTCGCCGCTTGGGAGAATCGCGGGAGGGCGCCGGACCGGAGTCGTGGGAAAATCTGGCGACCCAGGCGATTCTCCCAACCGGCGCGGGAGTGGAGAATCGCGCCCAAAGTCTAGAGGTATGCAAAGAAATGGATGAGGGTTTCAGCAACAGATGAAGTGAAACAGGGTTGGGGTCGGCAGTGTTACAGAGCTGGAAATCAGCACACTTTTTATTTTTTTTAATTTAGAGTACCCAATTATTTTTTTTCCAATTAAGGGGCAATTTAGTGTGACCAATCCACCTGACCTGCACATCTTTGGTTTGTGGGGGTGAAACCCACGCAGACACGGGGAGAATGTGCAAACTCCACACAGACAGTGACCCGGGGCCAGGATCGAACCTGGGTCCTCAGCGCTGTAGACAGCAGTGCTAACCACTGCGCTACCGGGCCGCCCGGAAATCTGCACTCTTGATGGTGCGGATACATGGTCAGAAGCTCTTAGGGCAAATTCCAATATCAAGATTGCAAAGGATCTGGTTTAACCTCCGACCACTGCCAGAGAATGGATTGTTTTCTGTGGCTAAGGATCAATTTATAGTGGGGTCAAAAGAGGAGAGCTTTGGTCTTCCCAATATTTAGTTGGAGCACATTTCTGCTTGCCAGTACTTAATTTTGGATGAGCCTGACAATTAAAGGCAGTGGGAAGGTCAAGAGAGATGGTGATGCAGTAGAACTGAATGCCGTCAGTACACACATGGAACTTGGCCTGTTTTGCAATGTTATCACCAAGGGATAGCACATAAATGAGATATGGAGGAGAGAGGCAAGTATTGATCTTTGGGGGACATTAGAGATGGTGGTGTGAGAGCCAGATTGGGGGAGTTAGCTCAAAATGTTAGAGCACTTGCTTAGCATGTGGGAGGTGTGGGAGCAGGAAGAGAAGCCATAAGAGGAGAATCTCTTGCTATGGCAGGATAGATGAGAGTGGAACCAGGTGAGTTGAGCCCCACCGGGCTGGACGAAGAAGGGGAGGCATTTGATGAGGATGGTCTCATCGACCATGTCGAAGGCTACAGTGTGTGGGCAATAAAAATACTACACATAATTACCAAAAAACATTTACATGAAAAACAGTCAATTCTGGAAATATACAATCAGTTTATTGGCAAGAAAGCAACAGGTAATGTAAATTAAAGGTGTGGATTCACCATTGGAATTTGACCTGGAAGCTCTGTCGGTTATTTAATAAAAATAATTTATTTTTTTTAATTGAGAGGTAACATCGATCAAATCTTAGCTGTTTACAAAAACTAAAATTTGGCGGAAAATATACACGGGTAATTTAGGGAGACAATAAAAAAAGCTTTAAAAGAAAAGGCAGGGCAGCACGGTGGCACAGTAATTAGCACTGCTGCCTCACGGCACCGAGGTCCCAGGTTCGATCCCGGCTCTGGGTCTCTGTCCGTCTCGAGTTTGCACATTCTGCCCGTGTTTGCATGGGTTTTGCTCCCACAACTCAAAGATGTGCAGGGTGGCCACGCTAAATTGTCCCTTAATTGGAAAAAATGAATTGGGTCTCTAAATTTATAAGAAAAAAAGAAAAGGCCATGAAATAGCTGCTGAGAAACTGAAAATTTCTACATACATTGCAGTGAACAAATACAGCAATAAACAGCAGAGGTGACATTTTTCACTCATATTCTGATATAAATACTGTGAGTTTTCAGTGACTGGATGAATAACCTGGCAGAGAGATTACTTGTACAAACTTAAAATTCCGTTTGCATTTGGAGATATGGCTTCTTTAAGTTTTAATTATAGATGCCTTCTCCCTTCTTTGCAGTTCGCAGCTGCACTGACTCGGCCCACACTCCTTTGCACACCTGTCATACTCCATCCCTTCTACTATAGGCCCAAATATACAGTTGGGTTTTGTTCCCTTCTTCCTTTGAATGTGGCCTCCCTCTACACTCGAACCTTTTTGTCATCTGAAGATGTACTACCTTAAAAGGGGATCGGTTAGCTCAAGTTGTCTAGATGGCTGATTTGTGATGTGATGCTGAGGTTATGGATGAAGGCATAGATCCTTACAATTCCTACAGTGCAGAAGGAGGCATTTCGGCACATCAAATCTGCACTGACCCTCTGAAAGAGCGCTTTACCTAGGCCCACTTCCCCGCCCTATCCCTGTAACTCCCACCTAACCTGTACACCCCTGGACACTAAGGGTCAATTTTTTTACCATGGCCAATTCAACTAACCTGCACATCTTTGGACTGTAGGAGGAAACTGGAACACCCAGAGGAAACCCACACGGACATGGGTAAAAGTGCAAACTTCACACAGTCACGCAAGGCCATAATTGAACTTGGGTTTCTGGCGCTGTGAGACAACAGTGCTAATCACTATGCCATCATGCCACTTGCGCGAGGTCTGGTGACCCTCAGGTTAAAACACCACTAGTCAGCTCTCTCTCTCTCTCTCCCAAAGTGGAACGCAGCTTATGGTCACCTGGGACTGTGGCGACATGTACATTTACCTTAAAAGTGATTTATATTTTCTACCATTTTGTCCTTAAGACTGTATTTGTTTTTCCCGACATCTGTAATATTCCAGTATGTTACCCAGGTGGTCACTCTTCACTTGTGGGCTCAAATAGCGAGTGTGAGCAGTTTATCCCATTTTGGGAAGCATCACAAAATATTATAAACTATAACTCTGATGTGCTGAGTAAGAAACCACATAAACAGTTCACATAATTTCAGGACCAACCATTTTGTAAGGCTGGTAAACAGGACTGTTGCGATCGACATCACAGCTAATATATCTGGTACAGTAGCAAATTAAATAGGTTCTAAGTATGGCAATATAACAAACTGGTGCTCAATGTTGAGTAATTCCATTACCAAGGTTATATTTATTATTGTTGAATGAAATTTAATTGGAGGAGGAAAAGGAGCACAATGTCACACGTTTTCTTTTATTTATTTATGAGACATGAGCATCACTTGGAAGACCAGCATTTGTTACCCATTCCTAATTGCCCCAGAGAAAGTGCTGGTGAGCTATCACTGCAGTCCAGGTAGTGTAAGAACACCCACAATGCTGTTCAGAAGGCTGGGCGCATGTCCTGATTTCATGGCACTCGCAGAATAATAGAGTTGGCAAGTACACAGCCAACAACTAAAAGAGTGTCTGCGTGTGTGGTACTGAGAGAGCTCTGCTTACATGAGGGCCAAATGCTTGACGTTCAGTTTTTATTTATTTTGGGATTTAGTCGTTAATAAATTTGCTCGCACTTTGACTCCAGAAAACCTATTTTGATTGGCTCCTTATTGCTCTCAGCATAAATAGTTAAATGCATTCTCATTTGAAAAAGGTATATCCTCATGAAGAAGAAAGATAAATCTTTGTTGTGACCAACTAAGCGGGGTTGAATAGAAGGGATCCAGTTCACCCCTTCACAGAATACTAAAACCTACCACGCCCATTCTTTTTTTAAAATGTATTTATTTATTTATTTCATAAATTTAGAGTATCCAATTCATTTTTTCCAATTAAGGGGCAATTTAGTGTGGCCAATCCACCTAGCCTGCACATCTTTGGGTTGTGGGGGCGAAACCCACGCAAACACTGGGAGAATGTGCAAACTCCACACAGACAGTGACCCAGAGCTGGGATCGAACCTGGGACCTCGGCGCCGTGAGGCAGCAGGGCTTACTCACTGTGCCACCGTGCTGCCCTCACCACGCACATTCTAATATTTCACGTCGCTCGGTGTCAAATTTTGTTTAAGAATGCATTTTACAATGTTAAAGATGCTAGAGAAATGCAGGTTGTTCTATAATAGGCAGGATTCTTCCACCCCGCCCGCCGCAAGAACGCCACGGGCGAGACGCTGCCGATGGAAAAATCCATTGACCTCGGGCGGGGTTCTCCGGTCGCCGGGCAAACCCGGCCGGAGAATGCCGCCCAATATCTTTCACATACCAAAGCACCTGCAGCTAATGAAGTATAAACATTTAAGGCAAATATGGCAACTAAGGTCCCGCAAAAGAACACAGATGTGAATGACCAGGTAAATCTGTTTTAGTGCAGTTGGTTGAGGGATGAATATTGTCCAGATTTTGTGGACTGCCCCTCTTCAAATAGTGCCATAGGAGCTTTTACTTCTACTTGTGGGCAATTGGGGTCTCAGTTTAACACCTAATTCAACTCTTCTACAGTGCAGCACTCCCTCAGTATGACATTAACATGTCAGCTTTAATGGCATCGTTGAGTGTCTCGAAATGGGCTTGAACCAACCTTCTGATCCAAAGATATGTATGTGTGTTACTGCTGAACCAAGACTGACAAGAGCAAATAAGGATCGGATGCACAAAAGAAATTGAAGGAAAGGGCAGCATGGTGGCGCAGTGGGTAGCACTGCAGTCTCACGGCGCCGAGGTCCCAGGTTCGATCCCTGCTCTGGGTCACTGTCCGTGTGGAGATTGCACATGTGCAGGATAGGTGGATTGGCCATGCTAAATTGCCCCTTAATTGGAAAAAATTAATTGGATACTCTTTTTAAAAAAAAAAAAAAAAAAAAAATTTTTAATTTAATTGAAGGAAGTAGGTTTTAGGAAATTGTGGAGGCGTTTAGGAGGAAATTCCTAAAAGGATTGAGCTTTAGGCAGCTGATAACAAAATTGGGCAAAGGAAGTGAAGTTACAATTAAAACAAGTGAAAGCGAGGGTTTTAGGAGGTCATGCGTGACATTAGATAGCGATGAATTAGACCATTAGGAATTTAAACAAAAGATGAAAAATTTAAATGCGAGGATAAAGGTACTATGCTTGATAGGTAAAGAACAGCAGGGTTTTGGATAAGCTGACATTTTACAGACATGGAGGATGTGGTCAGGATAACGTTCGAGTAATTGAGTCCAGAAGCTGAAGGGGAATATAGAAAGGTGGTATGGTGGAGTGGGAATTGTGGAAGTGGGCAGGCTTTGTGATGCAGAGAAATATAGGGGTAGAATCTCTGCTTTGGGTTCAACCAATATCACAAATGATCTTGTCAGTCTCCCATTCCTGTTTGTGGCACCGTTTTTAGCACAATTTACTGTTGGTTTTCTACATTACAACAATGACTGTTTCAAAAGTACTAAATTGGTTGTGAAAGGTGCATTATTTGTTTACAAGTTTTTACTTGGTCAAAGCACATTTTTCCATATATCTGAGCATCCTGTAATGTTAATCTTATGGTAGCTATATAAATAAAATATCCTATTGGTCTGCCAAGTGCAGACATATGCCTTCAAAAGGCACACAGCAAGTACCAGGACATCCTTGTGAGCGAGATGGTCAATAAATGAGTGAATTGCCACCACTCTCTTTTTCACAAAAGCGATTCCACCAGTTGGAGGCTGGAGCTATGGAAGCAGCTGTTTGTAACCCAGACATGTTAGATCCTTGATAGGAAACCCTCCAAAAAATAACAGCCACATCTCCTTATTTATTTCCTTATCAGCAAAAGACGTCTTGGTAAGATATACAAGTTATTTGTGTGACGTTCCTATTGTAAGTATTCCCATGTTTAAACCTTATTTTCCCTGTCTAAGTCCTTTATTTTTTATTATACTGGTTTCTGCAATACTTCAGCCTTTGCTTTTCAACAAAGGCATCCCCTCCGTGCGCCACGGTTTAATGTGATACTTGGTCTGGTCCAAGGACACCCCCCAGTAAGTTGTGCTATTTACTTTGGTCCAGTGATGATATATTGTGACTGACATGGCTGGCAGCCAATTGGCTACTTTCATTTCCCGGCACTTGATGCGGATCGGTCCGATATTTCTGGAAGGTACCTTGCTGTGTGACTCTGTTTGGGTTTCAGTTTGATCTGAACCCAGGAGCTGAGCAGAATATCTCTCCCAGGAGGGCAGCATGGTGGCGCAGTGGTTAGCACTGCTGCCTCACATCACCGAGGTCCCAGTTTCAATCCCGGCTCTGTCCGTGTGGAGTTTGCACATTCTCCCCGTGTTTGCATGGGTTTTGCCCCCACAACCCAAAAGATGTGCAGGGTAGGTGAATGGGCCACACTAAATTGCCCCTTAATTGGAAAAAATGTATTGGGTACTCTAAATTTATATAAAAAGAAAGAAATATATATCTCTCCCAGAAAAGGGTGGATCACTCGGATATCTCAGCTGGAGCTCACTCCAGGCAAACAGAGCAGCCAGTGTTTTCTCTCTATCCAGCTAGTGAGTATTTAAAGCATGGAGACCAAGCTGGGGGAATCTATCCGGATTTGTCTTCCTGTAAGGTTACCAGACCACTCTAAGGCTCATGAAAGTTGCTGCTCTGATGCTCTGTTAACTGAGACAACCTATTGGCCAATCTGCTAAAGCTGACAACAGATGAGGAACTGAATGGACCTACAGTGCATCTTCCATGGTAAGGCTCAGGTCAACACAAGTTAAAGTGTCACCCTAGAGGGGATTCCATAGCCTGAGAATCCGGCCTGAAGATTCCAGCTGGAAGATCCAAGCCAGTTTGTGGTTTCAACACTTCGCGTCCCTAGAAGATAGCCGACTGCAAAGACTACAACCTCAGCAGCGAAGATGCTCACCTCTCATTCCCATATAACCCCCCCATTATTTCAATCCTTCCCTACCCCACTGTGCGTCTCGTGTGTGTGGGTAGAGGGTGGGACGGTGAAAGAGGGGAATAATTAGATTAGGAGTTCTATTATCTCCATTACATGTTTATCGCTTCTGTTACAAAACAGTTTTTTTGTGATTTACTCCTGTAAATCATTGGAGCAGTGGAGGGCCAAAGATCTCTCAATCTTAATACAAATTATTGGTTAATTCTCTTACGTTGGGACTCCGGTGCCTGAGTGCCTGGAATTGTCCGCGGACTTGCCCAGCGTGTCGTAACATTTCAACTAAAGCACTTGCCCTTAATGAAGTGTAGACATTGTTGGCCAATGTGGGAACAAAGGTCCCGCAAAATAGAGACGCTATGAATGACCAGATAATCTGTTTTAGTGCTATTGGTTGAGGGATGAATATTGTCCAGACCTGGGGAGAGCTCCTCTAAGAATAGTGCCATGGGAGCATGATTTACAGTTCTTGCGTTACGCTTATGCAGAGTTTTAAGGTTATTATTTTTAACCATTTTTAAAATATAAATTTAGAGTATCCAATTCTTTTTTTTTTTTCGAATTAAGGGGCAATTTAGTGTTTCCAATCCACCTACCCTGCACATCATCTTGAGTTGGGGGGGTGAGACCCACGCAGACACGGGGAGAATGTGCAAACTCCACATGGACACTGACCCGGGCCGGGATCGAACCCGGGTCCTCGGCGCCGTGAACCAGCAGTGCAAACCACTGCGCCACCGTGTTGCCCTATTATTTTTAATCATATAAAATATATAATATTGGTGTGGATAACTGAATTAAGGAGGAGAAATATATTTGGGGATCAGACACCATAAGATTGGGATTTGCTACAATGCTCCCCACAAAAGATAACCTATCTGCCCTCACAATCAAAGCTCACATGTATTTAGGCCAAGCAATAGAATCACTACAGTGCAGAAGGAGGCCATTCGGCCCATTTAGTCAGTATCAACCCTCTGAAAGAGCTTCCTAGCTAGACCCACACCCCCACCCTATCCCTGTAACCCAATAACCCCACCTAACATTTTGGACACTGAAGCAATTTAGCATGGCCAATCCACCTAACCTGCACATCTTTGGATTGTGGGAGGAAACCGGAGCATCCAGAGGAAGCCCACACAGACATGGGGAGAACATACAAACTCCGCGTAGACAGTCACCCAAGGCTGGAATTGAACTCCAGTCCTTGGCTCTGTGAGGCAGCAGTGCTAACCACTGTGCCACCGTGCCGTCCATATTCACAAGTAACTTGGCATGGATGGAGTGATTTCATGAGCGGTGAGAAACTATACAAAAAATAGTGCTGTATTGGAATCACACCTTAACAATTGATTCTTCTCTTTGGAATTAAGTCTTCATGGACAAGTACTTCACAATTCTTATTTAGGTTATAAAAGACATATCCCCACTATTTCACAAGAGAGAAATATTTAAAAATCGAGATATTTGGTATAAAATCATGAGTTGCTATTTTTGTGCAAAAAAAACTATAGATTTCCAATAGCACAGTGGGCTAAACAGCTGGCTTGTAATGCAGAACAAAGCAGCAGCGCGGGTTCAATTCCCATACCAGCCTTCCCGAACAGGCGCCGGAATGTGGTGACTGGGGCTTTTCACGGTAACTTCATTGAAGCCTACTTGTGACAATAAGTGATTATTATTATTATTATTGATTTTGACACTAACTGATCATACGAGGCTACACTTAGTTCCACAGTTTGCATGCGGTTATGAATACAGACCCAGAGTTTATAGTGCTCAAAAGATCCTTGAAAGGAAATTACAGAGAAGTGGAAGAAGTACAGAGTAGTTATAATGGGAGACTTTGGGGCGGCATGGTGGCGCGGTGGTTAACACTGCTACCTCATGGCGCCGAGGACCCGGGACAAACCTAGCCCTGGGTCACTGTCCGTGTGAAGTTTGCACATTCTCCCCGTGTCTGCATGGGTCTCACCCCCACAACCCAGAAGTGTGCAGGGCAGCTGGTTTGCCAAGCTGTTTTGTCTCTTAACTGGGGAAAAAAAAGAATTGGGTATTTTAAAGAAAAATAATGGGAGACTTTGATTATCTCAATATACACTGGGACAGTGGTAGTTTAAAGGGCAGTGAGAGGAAAGAGTTCCTAGAGTGTGTTCAGGAAACTTTTCGACAGCTGTCTGTCTCCATTCCAACAAGAAAGGAGGTACTGCTAGATCTTGTTCAAAAAAGGGTGTAAAAGTAAGCCCAGCAACTACAGGCCAAATAGTTCAACTTTGGTGCTGGGGAAAGTTTGAGAAAAAATAATTCGGGTGAAAAAATTAATTGTCACTTGGGAAAATACGAGTTGATTGCAAAATCACAGTGGCACATTGCTAACACTGCTGCCTCACTGCACCAGGGACCCGGGTTCGGTTTCAACCTCGTGTGAAGTTTATACATTCTCCTCATAGAACATAGAACGATACAGCGCAGTACAGGCCCTTCGGCCCACGATGTTGCACCGAAACAAAAGCCATCTAACCTACACTATGCCATTATCATCCATATGTCTATCCAATAAACTTTTAAATGCCCTCAATGTTGGCGAGTTCACTGCTGTTGCAGGTAGGGCATTCCACGGCCTCACTACTCTTTGCGTAAAGAACCTACCTCTGACCTCTGCCCTATATCTATTACCCCTCAGTTTAAAGCTATGTCCCCTCGTGCCAACCATTTCCATCCGCGGGAGAAGGCTCTCACTGTCCACCCTATCTAACCCCCTGATCATTTTGTATGCCTCTATTAAGTCTCCTCTTAACCTTCTTTCTAACGAAAACAACCTCAAGTCCATCAGCCTTTCCTCATAAGATTTTCCCTCCATACCAGGCAACATCCTGGTAAATCTCCTCTGCACCCGCTCCAAAGCCTCCACGTCCTTCCTATAATGCGGTGACCAGAACTGTATGCAATACTCCAAATGCGGCCGTACCAGAGTTTTGTACAGCTGCAACATGACCTCCTGACTCCGGAACTCAATCCCTCTACCAATAAAGGCCAACACTCCATAGGCCTTCTTCACAACCCTATCAACCTGGGTGGCAACTTTCAGGGATCTATGTACATGGACACCTAGATCCCTCTGCTCATCCACACTTCCAAGAACTTTACCATTAGCCAAATATTCCGCATTCCTGTTATTCCTTCCAAAGTGAATCACCTCACACTTCTCTACATTAAACTCCATTTGCCACCTCTCAGCCCAGCTCTGCAGCTTATCTATATCCCTCTGTAATCTGCTACATCCTTCCACACTGTCGACAACACCACCGACTTTAGTATCGTCTGCAAATTTACTCACCCACCCTTCTGCGCCTTCCTCTAGGTCATTGATAAAAATGACAAACAGCAACGGCCCCAGAACAGATCCTTGTGGTACTCCACATGTAACTGAACTCCATTCTGAACATTTCCCATCAACCACCACCCTCTGTCTTCTCCCAGCTAGCCAATTTCTGACCCACATCTCTAAATCACCCTCAATCCCCAGCCTCCGTATTTTCTGCAATAGCCTACCGTGGGGAACCTTATCAAACGCTTTGCTGAAATCCATATACACCACATCAACTGCTCTACCCTCGTCTACCTGTTCAGTCACCTTCTCAAAGAACTCGATAAGGTTTGTGAGGCATGACCTACCCTTCACAAAGCCATGCTGACTATCCCTGATCATATTATTCCTATCTAGATGATTATAAATCTTGTCTCTTATAATCCCCTCCAAGACTTTACCCACTACAGACGTGAGGCTCACCGGTCTATAGTTGCCGGGGTTGTCTCTGCTCCCCTTTTTGAACAAAGGGACCATATTTGCTATCCTCCAGTCCTCTGGCACTATTCCTGTGGCCAATGATGACATAAAAATCAAAGCCAAAGGTCCAGCAATCTCATGTCTGCAGGGGTTTCCTCTGGATGCTCCATATTCCTTCCGCAGTCCAAAGATGTGCAGGTTAGGTGGATTGGTCATGTTAAATTGCTGCTTAGGCTCTGCGGAAGGTGATCGAGACCAACAAGAGTCTGCGAGCCAAAATGGAAGACCTGGAAAACAGATCCAGATGGCAGAATCTGAGGATCGTGGGTTTGCCCGAAGGGGTGGAAGGCCCGAGGCCGACAGAGCATTTGCCATGATGTTGGCAGAGCTATTGGGGGAAGGGGACGATCCCTCTCGATACGAACTGGATCAGGCTCATAGGTCGTGGAGGCCTATACCAAAGGCGAGTGAGCCGCCAAGAGTAGTAACTGTGTGTTTCCATAGGTACAGCGTGAAGGAGAAGGTCCTGTGCTGAGCAAAGCAGAAGCGGGAGATGCAGTGGGCTGGAGCAGGTATATGCATATACCAGGACTTTACGGTGGAGCTGGCGAGGCGGGCGGCCTTCAGCTGGGTGAAGAAGGCACTGTACATCAGCAAGCTGCAGTGCGGCATAGTATATCCAGCTAAGTTGAGGGTGACCTACAAATCCAAGGACTTTTATTTTGGGACAGCGGAAGCGGCAGAGAAGTTTGCGAAGGCAGAAGGACTGTGGCAGAATTGGGACTGAGAGCGGGACTTGTACCGATGTAGCCTCATGTAACTTTATTTTTTCACTGCGTGTTGGTGTATGTATTAAATGAGTCGACGCTGTATATTTGGACAAGGGAAGAGTTGGGACTTTCATTTGCAATGATGGTTCTTTGGGGCTTGGGTGTGTATGTTGGGGTTGTGTGCTAAAGGGGATTTCTTGGTTTTCCTGGGACCGGGCAAGTGGGAGGGAGGCCCGGGCGGGGGCCTCCACGCTGGCCAGTGAAAGGGAGTGAGGTGGGGGGGGTGGGGGTCTGCGGCCATCAGAGCCTGGTAGAACAGGTTGCGGTGAGTCTAGGTGGGGTGAAAAGTTGGGGGAAGGAACTGAGGTTGGGGGGAGGAGTTTACAAGAGGAAGTGGAGGGGAGGAATTTGTATGTGGTGGGGAGGCTACAATTCATGGGTGTCATTCACGGTACTCTTTTGGGGATTGGATGGCGTTGAATATTAGGGGGGGGGGTTGACTTTCTATGTCAATGGTGACCATCGGTAATTCCTGACTCGTTTTTCTTTTTCTTTTTTTTTGTCCTTGGGAAGTTTTGTTTTATTCGAGGCTTATATTGTTATGCGGGCCATTGCTTGGGGGGTGGTGGGAGGATGGGATCGTTGTTGTTAATAAGGGGATTGACATCGTATTCGTTACCGTTTACTGTTTGTTGGTGGGGTGTAAATCTTGAAGAAAATGTGAAAATGGAGAATAAAAATATTTAAATTTTATAAAGAAAAAAATTGACTCTGAAGCTGTGGTTGCAGGAATCGGGCAGGGGATTGGGCCTACGTTGGGTGACCTTTCAAAGGGTCAGTGCAGACTCGATGGACCGAATGGCCTCTTTTTGCACTGTAGGGATTCCATGAAATGCCAGCACAGATTTTTTAAGAGCAAATCATGTTCAATTAACTTGCTGGAGATTATTAATGTAGATTTCCAGAAGGCATTGTATATAATAGACTTGTGGGCAAAGTTATAACTGAACGACAGGAAACTGAGAGTAGTGGTTGATAGATGTCTTCCAGACTGGAGACAGAGTTATGGTGAAGTTTCACAGGGATCAGTATGAGGAACCTTGCTTTCCTTTTTTAAAAATAAATTTAGAGAACCCAATTCATTTTTTCCAATTAAGGGGGCTAAATTGCGTGACAAATCCACCTACCCTGCACATCTTTGGGTTGTGGGGGCGAAACCCACGCAAACACTGGGAGAATGTGCAAACGCCACACGGAAAGTGACCCAGAGCCGGGATCGAAACTGGGACTACGGCGCTGTGAGGCAGCTATGCTGCCCAGGAACCTTGCTTTTCTTGATATATGTATTGGTGACCTAGACTTTGGTATACCGAGCACAATTTCAAAATGTGCGAATGATGTGAAACTTGGAAGTATTGTGAATCATAAGGAGAATAGTGTGGAACTTCAAAAGGACATAGATAGGTTGGCGGAATGGGTAGACGGGTAGCAGATGAAATTTTTAAAAAAAAATTTAGAGTATCTAATTTTTCCCCCCCCAATTTAGGGGCAATTTTGTGTGGCCAACGCACCTACCCTGCACATCTTTTGGGTTGTGGGGGTGAGACCCACGCAGACACGAGGAGAATGAAACTCCAAACGGACAGTGACCCAGGGCTGGGATTGAACCTGGGACCTTGGCGCCATGAGGCCGCAGTGTTAACTACTTCGCCCTAGGCCAATGAAATTTAAAGCCAAGATGTGTCAAGTGATTCATTTTGGAAAAAGAGGAAAAATTGTGATGTTATTTTAGGAAGGATGTGGTAGCTTTGGAAAAGGTGCAAAGGAGATTTACTAGGATGTTGCCTGGAATGGAGAGTAGCTCTTACGAGGAAAGGTTGAGGGTGCTAGGCCTTTTCTCATTAGAACGGAGAAGGATGAGGGGCGACTTGATAGAGGTTTATAAGATGATCAGGGGAATAGATAGAGTAGACAGTCAGAGACTTTTTCCCCGGGTGGAACAAACCATTACAAGGGGACATAAATTTAAGGTGAATGGTGGAAGATATAGGGGGGATGTCAGAGGTAGGTTCTTTACCCAGAGAGTAGTGGGGGCATGGAATGCACTGCCTGTGGAAGTAGTTGAGTCAGAAGAATTAGGGATCTTCAAGCGGCTATTGGATGGATTACGGTAGAATGATGGGGTGTAGATTAATTTGTTCTCAATCTAGGATAGAAGTTTGGCACAACATCGTGGGGCGAAGGGCCTGTTCTGTGCTGTATTTTTCAATGTTTTATGTACACTATAAAATAAAGGGTGACAGGGCGGCACGGTGGTGCAGTGATTAGCACTGCTGCCTACGGCGCTGAGGACCTTAATTGGACAAAAATATTTGGGTACTCTAAATATATAAACAAAAACAAAAAAAATAATTAAATAAAGGGTGCAACTCAAACAAGAGTGCAGAAACAGAGGGCATAGGTGTGCATGTGCATAAATCATTGAAGGTGGCAGTCCATATGAAGTTTGCATATTCTCCCCGTGTTTGCATGGGTCTCACCTTGACAAATCAAAGAACATAAGAACTAGGAGCAGGAGTAGGCCATCTGGCCCCTCGAGCCTGCTCCACCATTCAATGAGATCATGGTTGATCTTTTGTGGACTCAGCTCCACTTTCCGGCCTGAACACCATAACCCTTAATACCTTTATTCTTCAAAAAACTATCTATCTTTATCTTAAAAACATTTAATGAAGGAGCCTCTACTGCTTCACTGGGCAAGGAATTCCATAGATTCACAACCCTTTGGGTGAAGCAGTTCCTCCTAAACTCAGTCCTAAATCTACTTACCCTTATTTTGAGGCCAAGCCCCCTAGTTCTGCTTTCACCCGCCAGTGGAAACAACCTGCCCGCATCTATCCTATCTATTCCCTTCATAATTTTATATGTTTCTATGAGATCCCCCCTCATTCTTCTAAATTCCAATGAGTACAGTCCAAGTCTACTCAACCTCTCCTCGTAATCCAACCCCTTCAGCTCTGGAATTAACCTAGTGAATCTCCTCTGCACACCCTCCAGAGCCAGTACGTCCTTTCTCAGGTAAGGAGACCAAAACTGAACACACTACTCCAGGTGTGGCCTAACACCTTATACAATTGCAGCATAACCTCCCTAGTCTTAAACTCCATTCCTCTTGCAATGAAGGCCAACATTCCATTCGCCTTCTTAATCACCTGTTGCACCTGTAAACCAACTTTTTGCAACTCATGCAAGAGCACACCCAGGTCTCTCTGCAAAGCAGCATGTTTTAATATTTTATCATTTAAATAATAATCCCTTTTGCTGTTATTCCTACCAAAATGGATAACCTCACATTTGTCAACATTGTATTCCATCTGCCAGACCCTAGCCCATTCACTTAACCTATCCAAATTCTTCTGCAGACTTCCGGTATCCTCTGCACTTTTTGCTTTACCACTCATCTTAGTGTCGTCTGCAAACTTGGACACATTGCCCTTTGTCCCCAACTCCAAATCATCTATGTAAATTGTGGGCCCAACACTGATCCCTGAGGGACACCACTAGCTACTGATTGCCAAGATCTGCAGTGTAGGTGGATTGGCCACACTAAATTGCCCCTTAATTGAGAAAAAAAAGAATTGGGTACTCTAAATTTATTTTTAAAAAGCATTGAAGGTAGCAGGACAGGTTGAAAGAGCGATTGATATACCATACAGTATCCTAGGTTTTATTGATAGGATAGAATATAAATAAAAGGAGATTAAGCTTGTATGGATCTGGAGTATCGTGTCCAGTTCAAGGACCCACACTGAATAGATATGACGGAATTGGAGAGAATGTAGAAAAAATTTGCAAGAATGGCACGGTAGGTGAGGAACTTCAGTTACATAGATTGGAGAAGGGAAAGTTGATTGGAGATTTGGTAGAATAATTTCAAATCATGAGGGGTCTGGACAGAGTAAATGGAGAAAAAACTGCTCCTAAAACCAAGAGGGCACCGATTTAGGATAATTGGCAAATCTGTATGGTGGCCTGAGGAGAACCTTTGTCAGACAGTGAGTAGCTATGCACTGCCTGAGTATGATGGAGGCAGGTTCAATCGAGGCATTCAAGAGGGAATTGAATTAATATCAACTAGGGCCAGGGGGAGAATACAGGGGAGTGGCACCAGATAAATTGCTCCTACAGAGAGCTGCAGCAAAGATGACCTGAATGGACCCCTATGCTTTAACAATTCTGTGATTCCATGCACCCTCTCCCCATTTGATTACCCTCCTGATTCCATTGCAAATTAAGGATGATTAACGTTCCTATAATATGGAAAGAAATAAGAGTTCCATGCCTTCATAATTGTCAGTGGCTCCCGTGGTTAATGTGGTGTACGTGGACTTCCAGAAGGCATTGTATACAATAGACTTGTGGGCAAAGTTATAGCTGAATGACAGGAAACTGAGAGTAATGGTTGATGGATGTCTTCCAGAAATCAAAAGAGCTGATTGAGTGAGTACATTTATATATTCTATAATAACAAAGAGAAGAGAAGAAGGCCCCTAGTTAATATTAGTTAATACCAGTTAATATTCTTTGATGTTAAAAGTATAAATTTGATTGAGAAGGTAAGATATGTCAGCGGAGCTCCAAGCGGTGGTCTGCTCTTCCCGTTCCAAGAGGGAGACCACGAATATTTCCAGTTCCCAGGACCATAATGTGTGCAGGAAGTGTCTCCAGCTGCAGCTCCTGGAAGCCAGAGTTTCAGAGCTGGAGCAGCAGCTGGGGACACTGTAGAGCATCTACAAGGCGGAGAGTATTGTGGATAGCATGTGTAGTTAGGTGGTCACACCACAAGGCAAGAAGGGAATGGGTAACCACCAGGCAGAACATGAGAGCTAGGCAGGCAGTGCAGGAATCTCCTGTGGTAATGACCCTGCGAAACATCTACCACTTTGGATACTGTTAAGGGGAATGACCTCTCCGAGGAAATCAGCAACAACCAAACTCAATGCACCACGGTTGGTTCTGCGGCAGAGTGGAGGAGTAAAAAGTGTGGGAATGCAACAGTTATTTGGGATTCAATTGTAAGGGGAATAGATAGGCGTTTCTGTGGCTGCAAACGAGACTCCAGGATGGTATGTTGCCTCCCTGGTGTGCGGGTCAAGGATGTCTCGGAGCGGATATTCTGGAGGGTGAACAGCTGTAGCCGTGATACACATCGGTGCCAACGACATTGGTAAAAAAAAGGGATGAGGTCGTGAAAGCAGAATATAGGGAGTTGAGAAGTCAGATCTCAAAGGTAGTGATCTCAGGGATTACTACCAGTTCCACTAGCTAGATAGAATAGACATAGCAGAATATATCAGAAAGTTAAATGGACTAGCCTTAAGGTTTTGTATCTGAATACTCTGATCATTCAAAATAAAATGGATGAATTAGTTGTGCAGTAGGTCAGCACGGTGGTGCAGCAGTTAGCACTGCTGCCTCACGGTGCCGAGGACCTGGGTTTGATCTGACCCTGGGTCACTGTCCATGTGGAGTTTGCACATTCTCCCCGTGTCTGCGTGTGTGTGTCCCCACAACCCAAAGATGTGCAGGGTAGGTGGATTGGCCATGCTAAATTGCCCCTTAAATGGAAAAAAAGAATTGGGTACTTTAAATTTATAAAATGTAAAAAAAATTAGTTGAGCAATTAGATGTAAAGGGGTATGATATAGTTGAGATTACGGCGACATGGTTACAAGGTGACCAAGGATGGGAACTAAACATTGAGGGCTATTCAGTCTTTAGGAAGGACAGACAGAAAGAAAAAGGTGGTGGAATTGCATTGTTGATTAAAGTAAATAATTATACAATATTGAGGAAAGATATTAACACAGATGGTGGGGAATCTGTATGGGTTGAGTTAAGAAACACCAAGGGGCAAAAAAACATTCATAAGGGTGGCATACAGACCACAAAATTGCAGTGGTAATGTTGGGAATAGCATTAGACAGGAAATCAGAGATGCATGTGATAAAGGAACATCTGTGATGATGGGTGACTTTAAAAAAAAAACATTTAGAGTACCCAATTCATTTATTCCAATTAAGGGGCAATTTAGCGTGTTCAATCCACCTACCCTGCACATCTTTGGGTTGTGAGGGCGAAACCCACGCAAACACGGAGAGAAATTGCAAACTCCACACGGACAGTGACCCAGAGCCAGGATCCAACCTGGGACCTCGGCGCCGTAAGACAGCAATGCTAACCACTGTGCCATTGTGCTGCCCCGATGATGGGTGACTTTAATCTGCATATAGATTGGGTGAGTCAAATTAGTCACAGTACAATAGGGGAGAAATTTCTGGAGTGTATATGGGATGGTTATTGGACCAATACGTTGAGGAACCAACAAGGGAACAGGCCATCTTGGATTGGGGCTGTGCAATGAGAAAGGATTAGTTGGCAACCTAGTAGTGAGAGAACCCTTGGAGATGAGTGACCATAAAATGATAGAATTCTTTATCATGTTGGACAGTGAGGTAGTTGATTCTAAGACTAGGGTCCTGAGTCTCATTAAAGGTAATTATGATGGTATAAGGCATGAGTTGGCTATGATAGACTGGGAAACATTACTGAAAGGGACAGACAGACAATGGCAGGCATTCAAGGAACGAATGGGTGAATTCCAAAAGTTGTTGATTCCTATTTGGCGCAAGAGTAGAAGGAGAACCGTGGCCAAACCATGGTTTACAAGGGAAATTAGAGATATTATTATATTCAAAGAAGAGGCACACAAATTAGCAAGAAAAAGCAATAGACCTGAGGATTTGGAACAGTTTAAAGTTCAGCAAAGGCGGACCAAAGGATTGATTAAGAACTGGAAAATACAATTTGGAAATAAGATACTGGGGAACATAGAAACTGACTGTAAAAGTTTCGATAGGTATGTAAAGAGAAAAAGATTTATAAAAACGAATGTAGGCCCTTGCAGTCAGAAATGGGGGAATTCATAACTGGAATAAAGAAATGGCTGAGGAACTAAATTCGTACTCTGCTTCTGTCTTTACAAAGCAAGACATGAATAATGTACCAGAGGTTCTGAGAAACACAAGTTTTAATGAGGAGCTGAAGGAAATTAGATTAGAAGATAAATGGTTTTAGGGAAATTAATGGGATTGAAGGTGGATAAATCTCCAGGACCTGATAATCTTCATCCCAGAGTACAGAAGGAAATAGCCCTAGAAATAGTAGATCCATTTGCGGTCATTTTCCAAAATTCTTTGGACTCTGAAATGGTTCCCACAGATTGGAGGGTAGCTAATATAACCCCGCTAATCAAAAAGGGAGGTGGAGAGAAAACAAGGAACTATAGACCAGTGAGCCTAACGTCGGTAGTAGGGGAGTTGCTTCGGTCCATTATCAAGTATTTCATAGCATTTGGAAAGCAGTGCTAATAATCAGACAAAGTCAGCATGGATTTATGAAAGGGAAGTCATGCTTGAAAAATGTATTGGTATTATTTGAAGATGGAACTAGTAGAGTTGACCAGGGAGACGAGGTTGGTGTGGTTTATTTAGACGTTCAGAAGGCTTTCGACACCTCGCTCAATATACAAATCCAAACATCCACCCGTACATTCCAGGTAAAAAACACAAATTAACAATCAATCCGTAAACAGTGCAACTGAAGACAACAATGCCGCCGACCCCCGTCCCCACCCTAATGTTCAATGGCAACCGATTCTCAGAAGTGCATAATAAAGAGCCCCCATGAATTGTGAAACACTTCCTTCATCCTCTTCAGCTGAGACTTCACAGCCCCGAGTGTCCAAGAAATTCAAGTGCCCCCCCCCGCCGTCAAGTTGTGTCACAGGATGGAGAAGCTGACCTCCACCCCAACAGGACCCACCTCTGGGCAATCAACGAGGCAAAGGCTAAAACATCTGCCCCCGCACCTGCCTGCTACCATAGCCGGTCTGAACCCCTGAAAAAGGCTTTGGGGGCCCTGGTTCCAAGTACCCCTGAGATGACACTGAAAATCTCCCTCAAACAAACCCTCACATTCCACATAACTATCCTAACCGGGGGTCTCTCACCACCCCACCCCCATCCACCATCATCTTAACTCCAGGCCCTAGGGGCGACATGCGGCGCAGTGGTTAGCACTGGGACTACGGCGCTGAGACCCGGGTTCGAATCCTGGCTCTGGGTCACTGACCATGTGGAGTTTGCACATTCTCCCCGTGTCTACGTGGGTTTCACCCCCACAACCCAGATTAGATGTGCAGGTTAGGTGGATTGGCCATGCTAAATTGCCCCTTAATTGGAAAAAAAAATAATTGGGTACTCTAAATTTATTTTTAAAAATAACTCCAGGTCCTGTCCACTGGACCTTCCCCTGCCCAGAATCCTCCCACCCACTTCCTCTCAAAAACACCTCTCCCAGTATCGTCCCCTCCCCCAACTGTTCACACCTCCTAGGCCCATCATAACCTGTTCTACCAGACTCAGATGGCCGCAAACCCGCCCCCACCACACTCCCGTTCACTGACCAGCTTAGGCTAGCCAGCGTGGAAGCCCCTACTCAGGCCTCACTCCCCTCCAATCCCCTCCCCTGCCCAGTCCCAGGAGGACAAAGAAATCCCCTTCAACACAACCCCAGTGTAAACACACAAACCCCAAAGAACCATCATTGCAAAAGGAAATCCCAACTCTTACCTTGCCCAAATAGGCAACTTTCACTCATTTAGCACATATAAAAACATGCAGTGAAAAATAGAGCTACATGCACTCCTCCACACCCCCTACCCTCAGTCCAAGACCAATCCTCAGTCCTATTTCTCGCTTCTGCCCCTGTCCTGCCTTCACAAACGCCTCCGTAGCTTCCACCGTCCCAAAACAAAAGTGTTTGGAGTTGAAGGTCACCCTCAACTAAGCTGGGTACACTATGCCGAACCGTGCCCTGCTGTTAAACAGTGCCGAAGGCTGCCCGCCACCTTGCCAACTCCACAGTAAAGTGCTGATACATACGTATACCAACTTCAGCCCACTGCACCTCCCGCTTCTGCTTTGCCCAACTCAGGACCTTCTCCTTCACGCAGTGCCTATGGAAACAAATGGGTAGCACAGTGGCGCAGTGAATAGTACTGCAGCCTCACGGTGGCGAGGTTCAATCCCAGCTCTGGGTCATTGTCCGTGTGGAATTTTCACATTCTCCCTGTGTTTGCGTGGGTTTCATTCCCACAACCCAAAAGATGTGCTGGATAGGGGGATTGGCCACGCTAAATTGCCCCTTTGGAAAAATAAATTGGGTACTCTAAACTTATTTTTAAAAACCTATGGAAACAAGTAATCATTGTTCTTGGCAGCTCATTCACCTTTGGTTTAGGCCTCCACGCCCTTTGTGCCCGATCCAGTTCATACGGAGAGGGATCTTCACCCTCTCCCAAAAGCTCCGCCGACATCTTGGCAAAATACTCCGTCAACCTCATGCACTTCACCCCTTCGGGCAGGCCCAAGATCCTCAGATTTTGCCGCCTGGATCTGTTTTCCAGGTCCTTCACTTTGGCTCGCAGACACTTGCTGGCCTCCACCATCCTCTGCAGCTCCTCACCTATCGAGGTGAGCTGATCGCTGTATTGCGATAAGGTCTCTTCCACTGCCTTCAGTTTCTCATCCTGCTCCAGCACCTCAGACGATGTCCTTGACACCACCACTTTCACCGGGGCAGTCACCTCCTCCACCAGCACCTTCAATACTGCCATTTTCTTCTTCCTCATCATCTCCATATGCTTTGCGAACTGTTTTTCAAGTTCCACAGCCATCACCTCTGTCATCTTTTCTGCCGTGAACAGTATGGCCCCACCCAGTGACCCAGCCTCCGCCAGCCTTCCAGTTGCCAAGCCGACCCTTCCACTCAATGGCGAACCTTCATTCGCCCCCTTCTTCACCACAGCTTTTCCTTGGGTTTGGGACATCCTTCTTCCTTGTGTCTTCCTGCACTTATTTAACCAACAATTGCCACTGGGACCGAGCATTCAATTCTAAAAAATCAAGGCTCAAGCAGGAGCCATCCAACGTGCGACCTCCTTCTACATGCTGCCACCGGAAGACACCAATGCCCTTATTAATAAAGATCCAGTATGTTTTATTAACTGCTCTCTCAACATGCCCTGCCATCTTCAGGGCCCTCTGTTTCTGCACCTCCTTTAGAGTTTCTCCCTTGATTTTATGCTGCCTCTCCATAAACAATCTGCCAAAATGAATCACTTCACACTTCTCGACATTGAATTTCATCTGCCACTTGGATTGGATTGGATTTTATTTATTGTCACGTGTACCGAGGTACAGTGAAAAGTATTTGTCTGCGAGCAGCTCCACAGATCATTAAGTACATGAAAATGAAGGAAATAAAATAAAATACAATTAGGGCAACACAAGGTACATAATGTAATTACATAAACACCAGCATCAGGTGAACCATACAGGGGTGTAGTGTTAAGAGGTCAGTCCATAAGAGGGTTGTTTAGGAGTCTGGTAACAGCTGTTTTTGAGTCTGTTTGTGAGTGTTCTCAGACTTTTGTATCTCCTGCCCGATGGAAGAAGTTGGAAGAGTGAGTAAGCCGGGTGGGAGGGGTCTTTGATTATGCTGCCTGCTTTCCCCAGGCAGCGGGAGGTGTAGATGGGGGTCAATGGATGGGAGGCAGGATCGTGTGATGGACTGGGCGGTGTTCACGACTCTGAAGTTTCTTGCGGTCTTGGGCCGAGCAGTTGCCATACCAGGCTGTGATGCAGCCAGATAGGATGCTTTCTATGGTGCATCTGTAAAAGTTGATAAGAGTTAATGCGGACGTGTCAAATTTCCATAGTTTCCTGAGGATGTATGTGCTTGTCTGCCCAATCCACCAACACGTCTATGTCCTTTTGAAGTTCAAGACTATCTTCATCATAGTTGTCAACATTTCCAATAATTTGTACATCAGTAAGCCTCTTTAAAGTGATTTGTTGTTTTGTAGGAACCAGTCAAGCGGAGTCCAATACAAAAAATAGCCAATGGCAGCTTTGGGGCCTGAAATAGCGGCGGTATAATCAATTTGATCGTCAACAGACAGAGGGTCAACAAACCAATCTGACCGGTACGACAAACAAATGTCAACAGCAATCAAAAGCAAAACTCTGGGATATGTGGAGTGAGTATTAGCATTAGTTTATTAGCAATTCTAACCCAATGTAAAAGTGCAGGGATTACACTGATGTCAGCAGATTAAAGATTTAAAAATTGTAACTGCTTTAACGTGTCCTCCACGACCAACCATGCCTTGGACAGCAAGCAGTGAGACAGTCCCCAAATGTTGCTTAGGCCAACGTCCGCCACTCATCCCATTGCTGGTTACATTGAAACTCTGGTTGTCGGTAGCAATGGGATCTCACACTAACCACATGTGGCAGAGGCTTGGCCCAGTACACCAAGTCTGCATTTGCAAACTTGCAGCAAACTAATGATGGGAATCCAACTCCACAATCCATGAGGAACAGAAAATAGCGACCAATGAAAAGTTTATTTGGAATGGCAATGGAAATTCCCAATATTTCAGAGCCCTCTTGGCAAGATCAAGAGCAAGGCTTACTCTTAAATAAGTTTAGAGTAGGCAATTCATTTTTTTCAATTAAGAGGCAATTTAGTGTGGCCAATTCACCTACCCTGCACATCTTTGGGTTGTGGGGGCGAAACCCACGCAAACACGGGGAGGATGTGCAAACTCCACACGGACAGTGACCCAGAGCCGGGATCAAACCTGGGACCTCGCCACCATGAGGCAGCAATGCTACATACTGCGCCACTGTGCTGCCCTGAGCAAGGCTTACTTTGACTGAGAAATCGTACCTCCCCCGATACCATGGATATATTATAAAGATTACATTGTAATCATATCTATAGTCTTTTGAATTCAGAAACCATTTTGGATCTGGAAATCTACTCACCTTCAAGCATTTGACAACATAAAATATCAGGCAGCAGCTCAAAGATGCAAGACTCCCAGGGCCTGAATTGAAAAAAGCAAAGTGAAAACCCTGGAGTCATTCAGTAACCAGTTTACTATAGCAATGGGGGAAGGGAGCCACTCTTTCTGAATGAATGATTTAAAATGGTCAATTATCTTTTTAACAATATAAAATGAGCTACTAATGTAGTTTACGGACTCTGTGCTACTTGGTAAACAAATGAAAAAAAACTTTTTCACAAACGCCCTATAATTGGAACCTAGTGTTTTTCCTTAAAAAGACAATGTGGAGATACCCTAAGGCCATCAAACGTCTCAGGTGTCAATGATCCCAAGCTCCTGCGCTAATTGATGACCAAACAATCTCAATAGAGTGAGTAGACAATGATTTACCTGGTGTTTTTAAATAACACAATCAGTACTCAAAATAAATTAGGAGACTGATAAAAAGAGTCACAGCCAACATGTTAACATTCCTATTCTTTGACTGATTTGCTGAGTGCTCAAAGCTTTTTCTTTTTCTGAGTTTCAACGTTTGCAAATATTTTTGCTTTCTATTAGTATCTTTGAACTTGGTGTTATAAACTGCGATTTAAATATATACCTGGAGGTTTCAGCACATAACTTGCCCACCCACTCATTAGTCAACCGACACACCCATCCTTGTGATGCACTGTCTTCTATTATTAATTGTGAAATAAGATAAAAGTGAATTCCTGCTGGAATCTGAACCAAAAACAGAAAATAATGGACAACCTCAGGTCAGCATCTGATGATGAGAGAAGGGAGCTACCATTTCGAAGAGTTATCCATTCTCAAAATATTGGGCGCAATTTACCTTAAAAAAACCAGAGTGTGTTCTGAGTGGGAATCGAGTGAAGCACCGGGAACGATCCCGCTATTTAACGACACTGGATTTTTCAGCTCCCCCTCGGCCAAATAACCTACACCGAGAAGCTCCGGCGAGCAGAGCTCCCAGTGGGGCCCCGATCTCTCGAACCGCTGACACAACCCCCCCCCCCCCCCCGACCGCCTCGACTCACTTGTTGTGAGTTCCTGAGACAGCCCCCCCCCCCCCCCCCCCCCACCCACCACAGACCAGCAGGGCATCCCCAGGCCCGATCACTGTGCGGACAAAATGCCAACCTGGAACCCAGTGACAGGCTGGCATCCAGGTGTCACTGCCAGCGTGCCAAGCTGATGGGGCCCAGGTGGCACCAGTGCCAGGATGCCAGCCTGGCCGGAGGCTGGCGACCCGGGAGCCTCCGATAGCCTGGGAGACTCCCCCAACTGCCGTTCGGCCTGGTGGGTACCCGTGCTACACGACGCCAAACTGGAGTCTCCTCAGCAAGGCCGATAGATGCCGGGTGGCCATTCAATCCAGCGGCAGCATGATTAAGGGAGTTTGTAAACTTCCTTAACTCTGCGAGACTGGGGACCTCTGCTGGCAGCCTAGGAGTGAGGGGTCACAAATATGATAGCTCATGCTCGAGGTGGAATTTTTCGGTCCTTTCCCCATTTGAGGGCTGAAAACTTTGGATGGAAAGAGGTGTACGAGTGCCAGGAGAAGGTGTAAATCCTCTGGTGTGGCTGGTGGATGGATCCACAAACGAGGAGTGGGTCAAGAAGAAGGGAGCTGTTGGAGCAGGAGAGTTTTCGTGGTGTGCCACAGGACAAGATGGCAGAGGGCAAAGTGCCTGTTCTGCACGTCCAGTGGTCAATGGAGCAGCTGGTGGACATCTTAAATGCTAAGTTCAGTCAGCAGAGGAGGGAGGCCCTGGAGGACCTGGCCAAGCTGGTGGAGCAGCTCCAAGCAGGTACTGGGAGAGTGGAGCAGAGGCTGGAGTCCCAGGGCTGGGCGATCCAGAAAGTGGAGGAGGCGGTGGGGGAGCATGGGGAGCAGGTAGCCTCATTGGTGACCGAGGTGGGGTTGAAGTAGGAAACCCAAAAAGGCTGACTGAGAAGGTGGAGGATCTGGAGAACCGCTTCAGACGACAAAATTTGAGGATAATGGGGATGCCCGTAGGTATCGAAGTCGCGGAGGTCGGCATGTATGTGGCCAAAATGTTGGAGGGGGCCTTCGACTGGCTGCTGGAGGTTGACCAAACACACAAGCATTGATGAGGCGCAGGCGGGTGAACCGCGAAGGGCGATGATGGTGCGGTTGCACCGATTCTTGGACAAAGAGAAGATTCTTTAGTGGACAAGGCAGATGAGGAGGTGCACCTGGGAAGGGAACGAGCTGCGGGTGTACCTCTGGCGAAGAGGAGGGCCGGGTTTAATCTGGTCAAGGCTGCCCTTGTTTTGTTATGCTCTTGTCGTAGCATAAGCTGCTTCCTTGATGTGCACTCTGACAAAGGAAGGTTCAGACTTGGAAATAGCTTTAACATGTTTATTAAACTATTAACAATTCTCCTACTTGGATTCGACGCTACTGTTAATCCTGCTATAGCTACTCAGACTGACGAACCAGTCTGCTACAATCCACGTGGTGGGAGTGATGCTCAATCAGCCCTGTGTCTGTACTCACTGAGTGTCTCTACTGGAAAGAGACTGAGCATGTGTCCTTTTATATGGGTTGGTGTAATGCCCCCCTGTGGTAGTGTCACCTCTGTGTGTATCGTGAATGCCCATTGAACATAGAACATAGAACATAGAACAATACAGCGCAGTACAGGCCCTTCGGCCCACGATGTTGCACCGAAACAAAAGCCATCTAACCTACACTATGCCATTATCATCCATATGTTTATCCAATAAACTTTTAAATGCCCTCAATGTTGGCGAGTTCACTACTGTAGCAGGTAGGGCATTCCACGGCCTCACTACTCATTGGTTGTGTCTTATCTTACTGACCTATTGGTTGACTGTCTGTGTGCCATGTCTTTGGTGTTCCCTCTAGTGTCTAGCTAGGTGTAGTGTATGAACATTAACCCTTTGTGCACTTACAGTGATATATATCACCACAGATCTCTTAAAAAAGTGGGTGAGGTTTGGTGTGCTGTAGCCGGCCTGGCTCAGAGTGAATATTCAGAATAGAGAATATTATTTTGGTACGCCAGAGGAGGCGATGGAGTTTCTGAAGGACAATGGACGGCGGAAGGACATTGAACTTTTGAGGAGTTCTAAGGAGATTTTTTTTTCCCCCTGTTCTTGGAAAACATTTTCCCCTTTGAAATGTGTTGGTCGGTTTGCTGGCAGGATGTTTGGGGAACATCGAGAGTGAGTGCACCTTTTTCTGTTTCTTTGTATCTTGGGGGGAGTGTGGATGGGTGGAGATGGAAATCTGGGGGGGGGGGGGGGAAGGAGGTTGGGAGTCCTTGGGTGGGAGCTGCCATGCTAGCTCAGCGGTATTTTTTAAAACTCACCACTATTCTTAGAAGTCCCCCAATACCAAAATGGGCCGACATTCTAAATGGTGAAACAGGGATTCTCACTCCCCAACTCCGATGCAAGCTTCAGTGGGTGCTATTCAGGTCAAACTATGTTTTCAAGTTATCCCCTGGTATAACCCATACCTTCACCGAAGATTTCATCTACTTACTACTTAGTAGCATCGATCCTGGGTCCCGCATTGCTAACTAAGTAAAGTAGACTTTGGAATAACCACTATTTCAGGTTAAATTAAGTTATTTTATTATTATATTTTTTCTTTTAAAAGCTGCAATTACTGTCTTTACAGAAAGGTAAAAGATCTTGTTTCTGGATCCTTCTGGTTGGTTGAAGGGACCTTCGGGCCCAACTTGACAATCAATCTTCTTTAAAGTCTGGTCTTCTTTAGATGTATTTGCTGGTTAGCTCGGTTGCTGTGTCCTATCTTTCCCATGTACAGAGCTGTGAGAGCTGGCTATCTCTGAGCTGAATTTGCCTACTCTTTAAATTCTAGTCTTCCTTAGATATATTTGTTATTTTAGCTTGGCTGCTCTGCCCTGTCCATTTCCCATGGCCGAGCTGACTGCAATCTGACTCTGAGCTGCTTCTCTGCCTCTGAGTTCTGGTTCTGGTTTTGGTTCCTGCTCTGGTCTCTATATATTTTTCTAACAGTTATTAAGTTTTTATGATTTTATTGTAAAGTAACATTTTTCACTTTGTTTGTAAAAAAGTATCTTTGATCTAAACATTCTAATCCAACTAAGTATTAATTTTGACATGATTTCACCTCATAGATCTGATTACATTGTTCCCTTTGTGATGTTCGAAATGCTTTGACTTCAAGAGGTGTTACTTTTAATTCCTATCATTTCTATAGTTTTATTTTCCAATTGTGTCCTCAGCTCATAATTTTGACTTTGATTTTGGCTTTAAATTATGTTTCTCGTAGACTGATAGTCCCCAGTTTTCCTTAATTTTCCTGGTATTAGCAAATTTCACACTTAGAATCGTCACCAAATTCAACTGAACCTCATCCATTCTTTTTCAGCTGCTCACTAAGATAGTTACTTTCAATGAAGGTGTGAGCCATTGTTTTTGGCTTCATTCAAAATCCTGTTTGTCTTGTTTGCTAAGCCTGCTTGACCAAGGCTATCTGCATTTTACAATCCTTCCCTGGCAGCTGCTGTTAACCCTTTGTGGGATCTTTCCCTGTATCCTCTCATGTTTCTCTCAGACCAGATATTGCCAGACTTCCATGTTTCAAATGACACATCTTTCCATATTTTCAATAACAGCGGGCAGGTTAATGGGAGCACAGTAGGCGGCGGTCAGGAGGTAGAAGAGGGATGGGATTGTTGTTTTGTTTGGGTGGGGGGCTGCTGGCGGGGGTTTGGTTGGCATGGCGCAGTTGGAAAAGGAGTGATGAAGGTGAGCCTGGAGGGTTGTGTGACACGGGCCGGTGCAGGCTCAAAAAGGGATATGGTTGATTGACAGGGGAGAGGGGTGGGGAGCTCCCCCAACCAGGCTGGTCACGTGGAACGTGAGGGGCTGAATGGGCCGATCAAATGGTCACGTGTACGCAGGTTAAGAGAGTGGGCCAAAATGTGGCAGATGGAGTTTAACGTGGATATGTGTGAGGTCATACATTTTGGCCAAAAAAAATGGAGCGGCAACTTATTATCTCAATGGGGAGAGACTTTGGGGTGCTCCGATGCAGAGGGGCCCCGGTGTCCCCTTAATTGGAAAAAATGAATTGGGTACTCTAAATTTATTTTAAAAAAGGAAGTGTCCCAAATATTTTGGGCCCAAATTTTGGGCCCCACACCTCAGGAAGGACATACTGGCACTGGAGCGGGTCCAGCAGAGATTCACACGGATGATCCCAGGAATGGTAGGCCTAACATACGATGAACGTCTGAGGATCCTGGGATTATATTCATTGGAGTTTAGGAGGTTGAGGGGAGATCTAATCGAAACTTACAAGATAATGAATGGCTTAGATAGGGTGGATGTAGGGAAGTTGTTTCCATTAACAGGGGAGACTAGGACCCGGGGGCACAACCTTAGAATAAAAGGGAGTCACTTTAGAACAGAGATGAGGAGAAATTTCTTCAGCTAGAGAGTGGTGGGTCTGTGGAATTCATTGCCACAGAGGGCGGTGGAGGCCGGGACGTTGAGTGTCTTTAAGACAGAAGTTGATAAATTCTTGATTTCTCGAGGAATTAAGGGCTATGGAGAGAGAGTGGGTAAATGGAGTTGAAATCAGCCATGATTGAATGGTGGAGTGGACTCGATGTGCCAAATGGCCTTACTTCTGCTCCTATGTCTTATGGACTTATGGTCTTAAATACCAAGCCAGCTAACTTTATGCTATTGCTCGGTTTGGTTCAGGTTAGATTGTGCCACAAGGTTTCGACATGCAAAGTCCTAGTGCAGCTGGATCAGCTCTGACTCGGGTTCACAGTTCAGAATGTCACCTTTACCCAGAGCCAATGTTTAACTAGAGTCTCAGGAGAAGGGAAGATAGATCCAGCCATTTAAAAGTGGCAGTCACAGGGGAGTCAAACGTGGATGGTAGCTAAATTTGCAGATGGCAATAAGATTTTTTTTTTTAAATTTAGAATACCCAATTATTTTTTTCCAATTAAAGGGCAATTTAGCGTGGCCAATCCACCTAACCTGAACATCTTTGGATTGTGGGGGTGAAACCCACTCAGACACGGGGAGAATATGCAAACTCCACGCAGACAATGACCCAGGGCCATGATTCGTACCTAGGTCCTCAGAGCCCTAGGCAGCAGTGCGAACCACTGTGTCATGTGCCGTGCCCCCCCCCCCCCCCCTCCCCGTTGCCACAAAGATAGGTAGGAAAGTAAGTTGTGAAGAGAACACAATTGCAAAGGGACATAGTTTAAGTGAGTTGACAGAGATTTGGCAGATGGAGGGAACTATGAACTTGTCTTTTGGCAGGTAAAATAGAAAAACAGTATATTCTTTGAATGGGCGGCACAGTGGCACAGAGGTTAGCACTGCTGCCTCACAGCGCCAGGGACCCGGGTTCAATTCCGGCTTCAGGTGACTGTCTATATGTAGTTTGTACGTTCTTCCCGTGTCTGTGTGGGTTTCCTCCGGGTGCTCCGGTTTCCTCCCACAGTCCAAAGATGTGCAGGTTAGGTGGATTGGCGATGCTAAATTGCCCATAGTGTCCAAAAAGTTTAGGTGGGGTTACTGGATTACGGGGATGGGGTGGAGGCGTGGGCTTAAGTGGGGTGCTCTTTCCAAGAGCTGATGCAGACTCAATGGGCCGAATGGCCTCCTTCTGCATTGTAAATTCTATGATTCCATAAGTAGAGAGGTTTTGCTGCAGCTGTATAGGGCATTGATGAGACATAGCTGGAATATCGTGCACAGTTTTGGTCTCATTTAAGAAAGGTTAGAAGCAGTTTAGAGAAGATTCCCTCAACTGATAGCTGAGATAGGAGGAAAGACTATCTGTATCCATTGGCATTTCAAAGAAGGAGAGATGGTCTTATTGAAACATATAGTAAAGAGACAGATAGCCTATTCCTGCTCTTAATTTATTCCTTAGACCATACCTTGTGGAATGCAAGGAGATCCTGGCTATGGATTCAGAGTGACTATCATAGGTGGTAGGATTGCTACAAGTTACAGGTATTATTTCCAGTCACACAGACTACCAGAGAGTTATTTTATTACTATTGGTTTTGATGGGAATATGAGTGTTGCCAGTACTACTATTAGTTAGCTATGCAGTTTCAGTGAGTTGCTGTTTTTTTTAGAAATATTTTTATTCAAATTTTTACATATTTTCAGCAAACCCCCCCCCCCCCCCACTTACAGAAAAAAGAAAAACAAAGAACACCTAAATAATCATCTTACAGCTACATCATGAATTCCCCCAAGAAACAAACACCCCATTAAGCAATAATAAACACAGTAGAAAACACAAAGTACACCCCCCCCCCCCCCCCTGGGTTGCTGCTGCTGCTGACCACCTCCTAACGCTCCGCTAGAAAGTCTAGGAACGGTTGCCACCGCCTGAAGAACCCTTGCACAGACCCTCTCAAGGCAAATTTTACCCTCTCCAATTTAATGAACCCTGCCATGTCGCTGATCCAGGCTTCCACGCTTGGGGGCCTCGCATCTTTCCACTGTAGCAGAATCCTCCGCCGGGCTACCAGGGACGCAAAGGCCAGAATACCGGCCTCTTTCGCCTCCTGCACTCCCGGCTCGTCCGATACCCCAAATAGTGCTAACCCCCAGCTCGGCTTAACCCGGGCGTTCACCACCTTAGACACCGTCCTCGCAACGCCCCTCCAGAACCCATCCAGCGCTGGGCACGCCCAGAACATGTGGGTGTGATTTGCTGGGTTCCCTGAGCACCTCTCACACCTGTCTTCCACCCCAAAGAACCTGCTCAGCCTCGCCCCTGTCATATGCGCTCTGTGGAGAACCTTAAATTGTATCAGGCTAAGCCTGGCGCAAGAGGAGGAAGAATAAACCCTACCCAGGGCGTCTGCCCACGTACCCTCGTCTATCTCCTCCCCAAGCTCCTCCTCCCATTTACCCTTTAGCTCCTCCACCGAGAACTCCTCCTCCTCCTGTATCTCCTGGTAGATCGCCGAGACCCTGCCCTCTACAACCCACACCCCCGAGAGCACCCTATCCTGGATCCTGAGTGCTGGAAGCAGCGGGAACTCCCTCACCTGCTGTATTACAAACGCCCTTACCTGAATGTACCTGAAGGCATTTCCGGGGGGGAAGCCCAAATTTCTTCCTCCAGCGCCCCAAGGCTCGCAAACGTCCCATCTAAAAACAGGTCCCCCATCCTTCTAATTCCTGCCCTGTGCCAGCTCAGGAACCCTCCATCCATTCTTCCCGGGACGAACCGATGGTTCTCTCGGAACGGGGACCAAAGCGAAGCCTCTACCTCACCCCTGTGGCGTCTCCACTGCCCCCAAATTTTCAAAGTCGCCGCCACCACTGGACTCGTGGTGTACCTAGTCCCCGGGAGCGGCAGCGGTGCTGTCACCAGCACTCCCAGAATCGTGCCTACACAGGACGCCATCTCCAGCCTCTTCCACGCCCCCCCCCTCCCCCTCCATTACCCACTTGCGTATCATCGCCACATTGGCAGCCCAGTAACACCCACACAGATTAGGTAACGCTAACCCTCCTTTGTCCCTACTCCACTCTAGAAACACCCTTCTCACCCTTGGGGTCTTTTTCGCCCACACAAATCCCATGATGCTCCTACTGACCCGCTTAAAAAAGGCCTTAGGGATCAGGATGGGGAGGCACTGGAATATAAAAAGGAACCTCAGGAGAACCATCATCTTCACCAACTGTACCTGACCCGCCAAGGAGAGTGGCAGCATATCCCACCTTTTAAACTCCTCCTCCATCTGCTCCACCAGCCTCGTCAAGTTGAGCTTGTGTAGGGCCCCCAAGCTCCTGGCCACCTGGATCCCCAGGTACCGAAAACTCCTTTCCGCCCTCTTCAGTGGAAGCTCGTCTATCCCCCTTCCCTGGTCCCCTGGGTGTACCATGAAGAGCTCACTCTTCTCCACGTTGAGCTTATATCCGGAAATGTCCCCAAGCTCCCTGAGGATATGCATCACCTCTGGCATCGCCCCCACTGGGTCCGCCACATACAGTAACAGGTCATCGGCATACAACGAAAGCCGGTGTTCTTCCCCCCCCCCCCCCCCCCCCCCCCCCGACCCCGGACCAGCCCCCTCCAGTTCCTGGACTCCCTTAGAGCCATAGCCAAAGGCTCAATTGCCAATGCAAATAGTAAGGGGGATAGGGGGCACCACTGCCTCGTCCCCCGGTACAGCCAAAAGTATTCCGAGCTCCTCCGATTCGTGGCCAAACTCGCCACCGGAGCTTCGTAAAGTAGCCTAACCCAACTGATGAACCCCTCCCTGAACCCGAACCTCCTCAACACTTCCCACAGGTACCCCCACTCCACCCTATGGAAGGCCATCTCCACGTCCATCTCCACTGCAGGCATCATGATTACGTTAAGGAGCCTCCGCACATTGGTATTCAGCTCCTTCCCTGAACAAAACCCGTCTGGTTCTCGTGAATCACACCCGGGACACAGTCCTCAATTCTGGGAGCCAACACCTTCGCTAACAGCTTCGCGTCCACGTTGAGGAGAGAGATTGTCCTGTACGACCCACACTGTAATGGGTCCTTGTTCTGCTTCAAGATCAGCGCCCTGGTCATTGTTGGGGGTAGGCCCCCCTCTCCCTTGCCTCATTGAAAGTCCTCATTAATAGAGGGCCCAGCAGGTCCATGTACGTCCGGTAAAATTCCACCGGGAACCTACCTGGCCCCGGGTGCCTTCCCCGCCTGCAACTCCCCAGCCCCTTAGTCAGCTCCTCCAGCCCTACCAGTGCCCCAAGCCCAGCCACCTGCTCCTCCTCCACCCTCGGGAACCTCAGTCGATCCAAAAATCGACGCATCCCCCCCCCCCTCCCCGTCGGGGGCTCAGACCTATACAGCCCCTCATAAAAGTCTCTAAATACCCCATTTATTCCCACCGCACTCCGCACCGTGTTCCTCCCTTTATCCCTAACTCCCCCAATCTCCCTCGCTGCCTCCCGCTTCCGAAGCTGGTGTGCCAACATCCGGCTAGCCTTCTCCCCGTATTCATACACCGCCCCTTGCGCCTTCCTCCTCTGCCTTCTTGGTGGTCAACAGGTCGAACTCGGCCTGGAGGCTTCGTCGCTCCTTGAGTAGTCCCTCCTCGAGGACGTCTGCATACCTCCTATCCATAACGAAGAAGTCTATCCGGGAGTAGGCTTTATGGACGTTGGAAAAAAAGAAAATTCCCTGGCCCCCGGCCTGACAAATCTCCATGGGTCCACTCCTCCCATCTGGTCCATAAACCCCCTCAGCACCTTGGCCACCGCCGGCCTCTTACCGGTCCTGGACCTGGAGCGGTCCAATGCTGGATCCAGTACCGTGTTGAGGTCCCCCCCCATTATCAAGCTCCCTGCCTCCAGGTCCAGAATCCGGCCCAACATGCGCCGCATAAATCGTCCAGCATTGTCCCAATTCGGGGCATATACATTCACTAATACCACCCGCACCCCCTGCAGCTTACCACTCACCATCACATACCTACCTCCATTGTCTGCCACGATGTTCAGCGCCTCAAACGACACCCGCTTCTCCACCAAAATCGCCACCCCTCGATTCTTTGCGTCAAACCCCGAGTAGAAAACCTGCCCTATCCACCCCTTTCTCAGCCTACCCTGATCTGCCACCCTCAAATGTGTCTCCTGGAGCATAACCACATCTGCCTTCAGTCCCTTCAGGTGCGCGAACACACATGCCCTCTTGACCGGCCCCTTCAGGCCTCTCACATTCCAAGTTGTCAGCCGGATCAGGGCGCAGCTCCCTTTTGCGGCCTAATCCCAGCTCTCCCACCTCGGGCCTCCCATCTCCCCTCCCCCCAACGGGGCCCCGTCCTTCCAACCACTGACGCCCACACTCTCTCAAAACCCCCACTTCGAACCATTTCACCCTACCCCACCCAGCACCCAAGGAAACGAAACAGAACAGAACATCCCCCAAAGCACAGTAACCACAGTAGCCCCCGGGACCTCCCCTCACAACCGACCCTCAGTCCGTGTCCAACTTTTCGGCCTGAATAAAGGTCCACGCCTCCTCCGGCGTCTCAAAGTAATGGTGCCAGTCCTTAAACGTGACCCACAGTCGCGCCGGCTGCAGCATCCCGAATTTCACCCCCTTCCGATGCAGAACCGCCTTAGTCCGATTGTACCTGGCCCTCTTCTTGGCCACCTCCGCACTCCAGTCCTGGTATATATGGACCTCTGCATTCTCCCACCTGCTGCTCCGCTCCTTTTTTGCCCATCTTAGGACACACTCCCTGTCCACCAAGCGGTGGAACCGCACCAATACCACCCATGGCGGCTCGTTAGAATTGGGCCTCCTCGCCAGGACTCGGTGGGCCCCATCCAGCTCCAGGGGCCTCGGGAAGGCACCCGCGTCCATCAACGTGATCAGCATCGTGACCACATATGCTCCAGCATCCGACCCCTCCACTCCCTCCGGGAGACCCAGAATCCGCAGATTCTTCCTCTTCGACCGATTCTCCATGTCCTCGAACTTCTCCTGCCATTTGTTATGCAGCGCCTCGTGCGCCTCCACCTTCACCGCCAGGCCCAATATCTCGTCCTCATTCTCCGAGGCCTTCTGCTGCACCTCCCGGATCACCGCCCCTTGGACCTTCTGGGTCTCGACCAGCTTGTCGATCGAAGCCTTCATCGGCTCCAGCAGCTCTGCTTTCAATTCCGTGAAGCAGCGCTTGAGAAACTCCTGCTGCTTTTGCGACCACTGCGCCCACGCTGCCTGGTCTCCACCCGCCGCCATCTTGGCTTTCCTCCCTCGCACTTTTCGCTGCACCAGAATTATTGTTTTCACCGCTGCACTCCTGGTCCAATCCATACAGTGCCGGGGAAATCATATTGTCACCTTCCCACACTGGGAACAGTCGAACGAATGCCGCAGGAGCCCCTCAAAAGAGCCCAAAAGTCAGTTTCTGGCGGGAGCTGCCGAACATGCGACTTAGCTCAGCATAGCCGCAACCGGAAGTCCAGTGAGTTGCTGTTTAAATCAAAATTACTTCTACTTCAGTTTTCTCCTCTATGAATTGCTTCAGTTTCTTGCCATTCTCTGCTCATGGATGGCAACCTTGATCTTAGAACTATTTGCACAATATTTGCAGGTGCAAAACCACGAGCCAAGATACTCAACTACATAGACCTGACCTTTCATAAGATAAAAGCAATAACATTTGCAGACATCGCATGGCTTTAACTTCAATCAGAGTTGATAATCTTAACCACAGGACCACAAAAATATACAATTACATTTGCTGGGTTCACCATTCTGCTTTATGGCCACTGCTGAACTGTGAGCTGTGATCTGCATACATATAGCACTTGTACCATAGAGAAATGTCTCAAGGCACTCCACAGAGGTGTAATGTGAAATTAACACCAATTCAGGGCAGCACGGTGGCACGGTGGTTAGCATTGGGACTACGGTGCTGAGGACCGGGGTTCGAATCCCGGTCACTGTCCGTGTGGAGTTTGCACCTTCTCCCTGTGTCTACGTGGGTTTCACCCCCACAACCCACGGATGTGCTGGCTAGGTGGATTGGCCACACTAAATTGCCCCTTAATTGGAAAAAAAAATAGAAAAATAATTGGGTACTCTAAATTTATTTTAAAAAAAAGAAATTAGCACCAATTCACTGAAGATACATTAGGGAAGGTGACCAACACTTAAGTTGAAGAGTTGCATTTTATGGAAGTTCTTGAAGGAGGAGAGGGATATTGTTGTTAACTTTTGGTTGGCTCTTAAATCATAATTTGCTCTGTTTCTTTAACCTTTGCTCTAGAGTCGCCAGGTATCTTTATGATACCGGCATGAGGTTCAAGTTCAAGTAGTGATCAATAACTCAACACATCAATTAGTAAGATTCAAATCAAAGCACATTTATTATACACAGTAATCGCTACTCATGCATAAACTCTACTTCAAAGGCTATTCCTATCACTAAAAGGCCTATACTTAGCTTTGGACTGGCCCACCAGGTCAGGGGAACAAATGGCCTTTCGTTCAGGTCCTTTGTCTGCAGGATTCAAAAGCTGGTATGGACTGGTAGCTTGGAGCACCTATCTCGTAGCGAGCATTGACTTGAGACTTACTTGGTTGATTGCAGCGAGGCAGGTCACTGTCGAGGGTTGGTTCAAGTTGCTGAGTGACCCTGCCAAAGAAGGACGATTTGAACTTGGGGGCTTTACTTTATAGTCCCCAGGGGCTTCCCGCCCTTCGGGGCGGACCCCGTACCTGGTTCCAAGTGATTGGACTGCGTTCCGGTCACTTGGATCGATTTCTCCAATCCTGGAGTCGTTCCCTGATCGTTGGGCGGTCCCTAAATGTCGGTTGGCCTTCCTTTGACTTGGCTCCTGCTGGCGCCGAGGAGTCTGGCTTGGCTTTATTCACCTCAACTGTTGCCATTGTGCCCTGGAATCGCTCATTACTATGCAGATGGCTGCTGTATTACTATGCAGATGGCTGCTGGTTTCAGTGCTGTCTGGTTCCTTACAGATTCCAATACACATGATTTCTGTATTTGCTAGTCTTTGCCTTTGTTGGCTGAATTTCCCTTCAGCCTTTGCGGTTCTCCATTTTAAGTCGGGAAGTGGCCAACTCAGATGGCTACAATATAGAGAGGTGGAAAGTTCATAGAAATGAATTCCAATGATGGCTGAAGGCACCTTGGCTCTCCCAATCTCCGTAACCTCCTTCAGCGTGCTACTAGGGGAATGATTTTCCGTTTGGGAATCTAAGTGTTGACACCGGGACTGTAGTGCCAGCGGTTTGCGTTCCCATTGGGGTGCTATTCGGGAAGAAAGTTCAGGATATGTAAATGTACCAGCACTCTGCTGGCGCAAATTCGGAGCAATTCCCGGCTCTGCGGGCGTTTTAAAAAATAAATATAAAGTACCGTACCCAATTATTTTTTTCCAATTAAGGGGCATTTTTAGCATGGCCAATCCACCAGCCTGCACATCTTTGGGTTGTGGGGGTGAGACCCACGCAGACAAGGGGAGAATGTGCAAACTCCACATGGATAGTGATTCGGGGCCGGTATCAAACCCGGATCTTCAGTGCCGTGGGGCAGCAGTGCTAACCGCTGTGCCACCGTGCTGCCCCAGCAGGCATTCTAACCGCTGGGGCTTAAGTTAGCGCTAAAGAGCCCGACAGCTGGACCTGTTTTTAAGCGCTCTACTTGCCACACACTCACTGCAGCCACCAATTTGGCTCCCAGAAGATATGCCCCCGAGGCTGGGGGTTTGAGGTGGACCCACAGCTCCATGCCAGTGAGATGCGGAGGCCCACCCTCTTCTCCAGGGTGGGCCGCAGACTTGAGGCTGCCCTCCTGAACCGTGCCTGGGAGTTGGTGGCAGAGGCAGCTAGCTCTGCCACCTCACCAGGAGGAGACAGCTGGTGATCCAGAGAGGTGGGGGTCACGAGTGAGGCCTCTGCCCTGAGTGGGGAAGAGAACCAGGGAGGCTCCGAAGGCCCTGGGTCAGGTGTCCTCTGTTTGGGTTGGGTTCTGCTCATCTCTCGTTCCTCTGTAGTGGGGCAGTGCTTCTGGGAGTGCCAACATCTGGTGGGTCCCTGATTGAGCTTGGCCACGCCAATCCTCTTGCTACAGCTGGGATATGAGGATGTCCAGAGGATCAGTCTGCATGCATTCCCAGATGACCAGAGGCCTTCTGAGCATTCAAAGGATACTGGCAGCACTCAGCAGCATGAGCAGAAGCCTGTAAGTAGGACCAAAAGGTTTTCTTTAAAAAACAGACTGCAGCCATAGCGCTCTGAGCCGCGAGGGCGTGATCCAGATAATCATATTTAAATGAGCCATCAGCCTCATTTAAAAATGCACATCTTATTTGAGGCCTTGCATTCTCCCAGCCCCTGGGAGTCACCGTCCGCACCAGCGAGGCCGCACATGAGCGCTGATTAATATTGGTCTCCACAAGCGGAGAGTAGGCGTGAGGGAGCCTCACGGGTGATCGGGGACAGGGCAAAGCAGTTCCTTGGCACGCCCCCGGCACCAACAGCCTCCGTGAGGGGAAAGGGGGGGGGGGCTCCAGCTCCAGGGTACCAGGTTCAATTCTGCCTCGGGTCACTGTCTGTGCGGAGTCCGCACGTTCCCCCCGTGTCTGTTTGGGTTTCCACAGTCCAAAGATGTGTAGGTTAGGTGGACTGGTCACGTTAAATTGTCCCTTAGTGTCCAAAAAGGTTAGGTCGGGTTACTAGATTGCGGGGATAGGGTGCTCTTTCCAAGGGCCGGTACAGACTCGATGGGCCCAATGGAATCCTCTGCAGCGTAAATTCTAGGATCTATGCGGACCCATTCTGGGGGCAACCCTAGCCCCTGCCTGTCTGCTCCACCAACCACCCATAACCCCCACCAATTGCTGAGGCTCTGCTCGCGTGGCTGAAGGCTATTACTAATAGGGAATTATCAATCGTGTTTAACTGAGCACTTCACATAAGCTACGTGGATTCCCATGGGTGGGCGGGCCATGTAGCATGTGGGAGTCATTGCCTAGTATCCTAATCAGACTGTGATACCTGGACACTGTGCCTGAACACTGCGGAAGGCAACACCACACATGCAGCAGCCAAAATCTGAACACCCAGGAGATGGGACAAAGCTCCGATGATATGACTACGGCCGGAAGGTGAGTGCAAACGGGAGGGGACCATCACCCCGGTCCAGGTGTCGTTATGTCTGGGTGTCTGGGGTGCAGAGTCTGGGGTCCGGTGAGGGTGGCCCGCTGAGGCCGGGAGTGGGTGATCTGGGCGTTCTGGGCATGGGGAAGGGGAGAGCAATGGGGGAACAATGGGGCAACAGAGGGTCCCGGGGTGGGAGCCACTGCTGTTTGTCAGTCTAACACCCTCTCCCAATTCCTTACAGATATTGAACGGTAAGGACGGTACATTGGACCCCGCAGAACAGGCCCTAATGCTGCTGCTGGTAGGCCGAGCGGCCAGACGCCGGAGACGATGACAGCAGCAGCGTCTGCAGATACTCGAGGCAGCGGCCCGCATGCAGGGACCCGCCCACACCCTGAGTACCCGCCCGCCCATCATGCCAGGGAGAGACCCAGAAGGGGATGCCCACGACGGATGTACCGGCGTCGCTGGTCTGTTGAACCGATGACGGACAGCATGTGTCGCAGGGGGATCAGCCTCAACAAGGAGATGGGACAACGCCTGTGCCATGTCCTCGCGGACTTGGCACCGCGTGGAGGAGGAGGATACCTGTTCCTGGTGGCCGCAGCCTTGAACTTCTATGCCTCGGGATTCTTCCAGGGCTCGAGCGGGGACCTGTGCGGCATCTCACAGGCCACAGTCCATATGGGCTGGTTTAGCACAGTGGGCTAAACAACTGGCTTGTAATGCAGAACAATGAAATTAACAATGCCAGCAGCGCGGGTTCAATTCCTGTACCGGGCAGGAATGTGGCGACTAGGGGCTTTTCACAGTAACTTCATTGAAACCTACTTGTGACAATAAGTGATTATTATTATTAATCCCGAGGTTCATTTTTGTATTCCAGTGCCTCCCCATCCTAATCCCTAAGGCCTTTTTTAAGCGGGTGAGCAAGAGCATCATGGGATTCGTGTGGGCGAAAAAGACCCCAAGGGTGAGAAGGGTGTTTCTGGAGCGGAGTAGGGACAGAGGAGGGTTAGCGTTACCTAATATGTGTGGGTACTACTGGGCTGTCAATGTGGCGATGATACGCAAGTGGGTAATGGAGGGGGAGGGGGCAGCGTGGAAGAGGTTGGAGATGGCGCCCTGTGTGGGCGTGAGTATGGGAGCACTGGTGATAGCACCGCTGCTGCTCCCGCCGACAAGGTACACCACGAGTCCGGTGGTGGCAGCGACTTTGTAAATTTGGGGGCAGTGGAGACGCCACAGGGGTGAGGTAGAGGCTTCGGTTTGGTCCCCGATCCGAGAGAACCATCGGTTTGTCCCGGGGAGAATGGATGGAGGGTTCCTGAGCTGGCACAGGGCAGGAATTAGAAGGATGGGGGACCTGTTTTTAGATGGGACGTTTGCGAGCCTTGGGGCGCTGGAGGAAAAATTCGGGCTTACCCCTGGAAATGCCTTCAGGTACATGCAGGTAAGAGCGTTTGTAAGACGGCAGGTGAGGGAGTTCCTGCTGCTTCCAGCACGTAGGATCCAGGATAGGGTGCTCTTGGGGGTGTGGGTTGGAGAGGGCAGGGTCTTGGCGATCTACCAGAAGTTGCAGGAGGAGGAGACCTCGGCGGAGGAGCTAAAAGATAAATGGGAGGAGGACCTTGGGGAAGAGATAGACAAGGGTAAGTGGGCGGACGCCCTGGGTAGGGTTAATTGTTCCTCCTCTTTCGCCAGGCTTAGCCTGATACAATGCAAGGTTCTTCACAGAGCGCATATGACAGGGGGGAGGCTGAGCAGCTTCTTTGGGGTGGAAGACAGGTGTGTGAGGTGCTCGGGGAGCCCAGCAAATCACACCCACATGTTCTGGGTGTGCCCGGCGCTGGATGGGTTCTGGAGGGGTGTTGCGAGGACGGTGTCTAAGGTGGTGAATACCCGGGTTAAACCGAGCTGGGGGTTAGCACTATTTGGGGTATCGGACGAGCCGGGAGTACAGGAGGTGAAAGAGGCTGGTATTCTGGCCTTTGCGTCCCTGGTAGCCTGGCGGAGGATTCTGCTACAGTGGAAAGATGCGAGGCCCCCGAGTGTGGAAGCCTGGATCAGCGACATGGCAGGGTTCATTAAACTGGAGAGGGTAAAATTTGCCTTGAGAGGGTCTGTGCAAGGGTTCTTCAGGCGGTGGCAACCGTTCCTAGACTTTCTAGCGGAGCATCAGGAAGTGGTCAGCAGCAGCAGCAACCCGGGGTGAGGGAGGAGGAGGGAAAAACTTTGTGTTTTCTACTGTGTTTACTATGGGGGAATTCATGATGTAGTTGTAACTACATGTTTATTTATGTGTTCTTTGCTGTTCTTTTTTCTGTCAGGGGGGGGCTTGTTGAAAATATGTAAAAATTTGAATAAAAATATATTTTTAAAAAGGATTGACTGAAGACCTATGCCTAACCTGACCAACCTATACTTCTAGCACATGGTGGATGTTTGTGCTACTGACTGCGGGCTCTATCTGTCTCAGAGGCTACATCCCGAATGAGTGGGTAAACTAGTGCCCTCTGTCTTTATAGTAACCGTGCCCCAACTAGTGATTGGCTGCTGTGTTGATTGGTCTTGCAGTGTGTCAGTCAGTATGTGTCTCCGCACCATCATATACTGATGTGTATATTATGACATCCCCCCTTTTCTAAAAAAAATGTGTGTTCGTGGCAATAAATAATGTAGTATGCGAATGTTCGTATGTGTGGCACATGCGAGCATTTTTACAGGACTATGTACAGAAACTCTAAGATATTTACATTGGAAGGTGTCTAGTGCAGATGGACAGTATGTAACACAAAATATAACTAGAACAACAGTATGTACAAACCAGTGAGTTAATCAAACAGGTTAACGAAACAATCAGTTCATGAGTTCAAAGAGTCCATGAATTCAGGCAGTTCATAAATTCTGTCTCTGAGGTGGGCGACGAATTCTGGTTGACCGCCTCAAGGATGGATCAGGGGCTGCCTGTTCTGGAATGGGCGGGACTGTGTCAGACTCAGAGGGTGGCAGAGCAAAAGGGAGATCTGCAAAGTCCATGACTGGTTAGTCGTGACGGCGAGGCTGGACATGATGATCTGGTGGCGAGCGAGGAAGGAGTCGTAGTGCCCGCCTATTTCGGCGAAGAAGAGAGCCGTCGTGTAGACGAACCAAAAATGACCTGGGGGCCACTTCTCTGAGCACCACAGCGGTGGCGGGCCAACCACCATCGGGAAGTTGGACACGGACCTCGTCATCAGGAGCCAGAGCAGGGAGATCCGTGGCGCGGGCGTCGTACGCCGATTTGTGTTGGGCCCGAGACAACTGCATTCGCCGAAGGACCGGAAGGTTGTCCAAGTCCAGACATGAATGGCCGGCACCATCGTCCGCAGCGTGCGATTCATCAACAATTGAGCCGGTGACAGGCCGGTGGACAATGGAGCTGATCTGTACGCAAGCAGGGCGAGGTAAAAATTGGATCCTGCATCGGCCGCCTTGCACAGGAATCGTTTGACAATGTGCACTCCCTTTTCAGCTTTGCCATTGGTTTGGGGGTAATGGGGACTGGAAGTGACATGTGTGAAGTTGTATCGTTTGGCAAAATTGGACCACTCCTGACTGGCAAAACATGGGCCATTGTCAGACATGTCCGTGAGCGGGATGCCATGGCGAGCGAAGGTTTCCTTGCACGCACGGATGACCGCAGTTGAGGGGAGGTCGTGTAGCCTAACTACCTCCGGGTAGTTTGAGAAATAGTCCACTATGAGGGCGTAGTCCCGGCCAAGTGCATGGAACAGGTCGATGCCCACTTTGGTCCAGGGGGACCTGACCAACTCATGGGGTTGCAAGGTCTCCCTTGGCTGAGCAGGCTGGAAATGCTGGCATGTTGGGCAGTTAAGAACGGCGTTGGCAATGTCCTTGTTGATTCCAGGCCAGTACACTGCCTCACAGGCCTATCGGCGGCATTTCACCAATCCCAGGCCCTCATGGAGCTGCTCAAGGACGAGGTTCCGCATGCTGTGCGGAATGGCGATCCTGTCCAGCTTTAGTAGAATTCCATCTACCACCGCCAGGTCATCTTTAATATTATAGAATTGAGGGCATTAGCCCTTGAGCCACCCGTCTGTCAGGTGGCGCATGACACGTTGGAGCAGGGGATCGTTGGTCGTCTCACGACGAATCTGGATGAGTCGTTCGTCCATGGCGGGCAGATTAGATGCGGCGAACGCCACCTGAGCATCAATTTGGCACACGAAGCCCGCTGGGTCGCAGAGTGTGGTGACAGATCGGGAGAGTGCATCGGCGACGATGAGCTCCTTACCCGGGATGTAGACGAGTTCGAGGTCGTACCGCCTGAGTTTAAGGAGAATGCGCTGCAGGCGCGGCGTCATTTCGTTCAGGTCTTTTTGAATTATATTGACCAGTGGCCTGTGGTCTGTCTCGACTGTGAACTTTGGGAGTCCATAGACATAGTCATGGAATTTGACGACTCCGGTAAGGTGGCCCAGGCACTTTTTTTCAATTTGCGCATAGCGCTGTTCGGTGGGCGTCATTGCACGTGATGCGTATGCGACAGGAGCCCATGAGGAGGCGGTGTCACGTTGAAGGAGCACTGCTCCAATGCCGGACTGACTGGCATCCGTGGAGATCTTTGTTTCCTTGGCCGGATCGAAAAATGCCAACACCGGGGCCTTGGTCAGCTTCGCCCTGAGTTCCCGCCATTCTTGTTCGTGGGCGGGGAGCCATTGGAACTCGGTCGTCTTCTTAACCAGGTTCCTGAGAGCCATGGTGTGCGAGGCGAGGTTAGGGATGAATTTCCCCAGTAAATTGGCCATGCCCAGAAAGCGGAGGACCGCCTTCTTGTCCTCCGGTGTCTTCATGGCCTTAATGGCAGATACCTTGTCAGCATCCGGCTGCACGCCAAACTATGAAATGTGGTCTCTGAGGAATTTAAGTTCTGTTTGACCAAAGGAGTATTTGGCCCAGTTAAGGCGGAGGCCATGCTCACTGATTTGTCGGAAGACGCGTTGGAGGTGATCAATGTGCTCCTGCGGGGTGGTAGACCAGACGATGATGTCGTCCACATATACGCGAACCTCTTCGATAACTTCCATCATCTGCTCGTTATTCTGTGGAACACTTCCGATGCAGAGATGATGCCAAACGGCATCCGGTTGTAGCAAACCGGCCAAATGGGGTGTTAAAGGTGCAGAGCTTCCCACTGGACGCGTCGAGTTGGATCTGCCAGAACCCCTTGGATGCGTCTAGCTTGGTGAAAAATTTGGCGCGAGCCATTTCGCAGGTGAGCTCTTCGCGCTTTGGAAGGTGCAAACGATTGTACTGCCTGTTCAAGAAGTAATTGTTAAGAAGGTGCCAGATGTCTTTAAAGAATTTACTTGTGTGGGTAAAGTTTACTCATGTGTATCAGGAGGAACAGGTAAAGAAGTCACAATTTTAAGAGATACAGGGGCGAGTCAATCTTTAATGGTAAGCGATGAGGAATGATGTAGTTTGGGAAGAATGTTGCCAGAAAAGGTGGAATATGTGGAATTCAGGGTGAGAGGAGTAGCGTTCCATTATATAAGGTAAGGTTGGAAAGTCCAGTGAAGAGTGGTGAAGTGGTATTAGGAGTAATAGATAAACTATCTTGTCCAGGAATACAGTTTATCTTGGGTAATAATATAGCTGGATCGCAGGTGGGAGTGATGCCTACTGTGGTTGATAAGCTTGTGGAAAATCAGACAACTGAAGTGTTGAAGGACGAATATCCTGGGATTTTTCCGGATTGTGTTGTAACAAGGTCGCAAAGTCACAGGTTAAGACAAGAGGAGAAATCAAAGAGTGAAGATGAAGTTGAAGTGCAATTATCAGAAATGATTTTTGATCAGATGGTTGAAAAAGAACAAGAACATGTGGAGGATGAGGCGGATATTTTTAGTTCAGGAAAATTGGCGGAGTTACAACAGAAAGATGTAGAAATAAAACTGATATATCAGAAAGCATATACGGAAGAGGAATCTGAGAGTATACCAGAGTGTTATTACCGTGAAAGTGATGTCTTGATGAGAAAATGGAGACCTGTACATATGCAGGCGGATGAAAAGTGGGCAGAAGTTCATCAAGTAGTATTTCCGGTATGGTATAGAAAGGCGGTGTTGCGCGTTGCACATGAGGTACCAGTAGGAGGTCATTTGGGAATAAGGAAAACTCAAGCTAAAATCCAGAAACATTTTTATTGGCCTGGACTACATAAAGATGTAGTTAAATTTTGTCAATCATGCCACACATGTCAAGTGATAGGGAAATCTCAAGCTGTGCTAAAACCTTAATACCCATTCCAGCATTTGAGGAACCTTTTACAAGGTCCTAATCGATTGTGTAGGACCACTTCCTAAAACAAAAAATGGGAATCAATATCTTTTGACTGTAATGGATGTGTCTTACTAGGTTTCCAGAGGCCATTCCAGTACATAATATTACAGCTAAAAGGATTGTGGAGGAGTTACTCAAATTCTTTACTAGATATCGACTACCCACAGAAATTCAATCGGATCAAGGATCAAATTTTACTTCAAAGTTGCTCAAAGAAGTTCTGGATAGCTTAGGAATAAAACAATTTAAATCAACTGCGTACCATCCAGAAACGCAGGGAGCGTTAGAAACTTGGCATCAGACATTAAAGACAATGTTGAGAGCGTATTGTCAAGATTATCCAGAGGATTGGGATAAAGGAATCCCATTCGTATTGTTTGCAATTAGGGATGCACCTAATGAGTCTACCAAATTTAGTCCTTTTGAACTAATCTTTGGTCATGCGGTAAGAGGACCACTTAAATTGATTAAGGAAAAATTGTTGGGTGAGAAATCGGAAATTACACTATTGGATTACGTGTCAAATTTTAGGGAATGATTAAATAGAGCAGGTGAATTGGCTAGACAACATTTGAAAGTTGCACAAAATGTGATGAAACGGGTAGTGGACAAGAAATCCAAAGTTCGTAGTTTTGCCAGTGGGGATAAAGTTTTAGTGTTGTTACCAGTGGTAGGGGAGCCTTTAAAAGCTAGGTTTTGTGGACCGTATCAGATTGAAAGGAAATTAAGTGAGGTGAATTATGTGGTAAAAACACCAGATAGAAGGAAGACTCACCGAGTGTGTCATGTGAATATGCTTAAAAGGTACTTTGAAAGGAAAGGAGAGAAAAAGGCGGGGTTTTAATGATTCTAACTCAAAGTGACGAACCAAATCCAGTTGACTGTGAATTTGACATACCTCAAATTAAATTGGAAAATGAGGATGTTCTTAAAAATTGGGATGAATTGTTAAGTTACCTTCCAGAGGAAAAACGAACTGACCTGAAAGAGTTATTGATATCACATGGGCAAAGTTTGTAGAGATAAATTGGGAAGTACTAAAATGGCTATGCATGATGTAGATCTGGGAAATGCTGTTCCTATCAAACAACATCCATACAGACTTAATCCTTTAAAATTGGCACAGGTTAACAAAGAGATTGAGAGTATGCTTACAAATGGCATAATTGAAGTGGATTGCAGCCAATGGAGCTCACCCATAGTGATGGTACCTAAACCAGACGGTACCCAACGGTTGTGTGTGGACTATAGAAAGGTGAATGCAGTTACAAGAACGGACTCTTATCCTGTCCCACCATTGAAGGATTGCATGGAGAAAGTGGGACAATCTGCTTTTATTTCCAACTTCCAGACATGGAAAGAGCATTTAAAACATCGTATGGGGTTCTTCGATCGACTTCAGGAGGCGGGTTTGGTGATGAACCTAGCCGAAAGTGAATTTGGAGAAGCCAGACTCACTTTCCTTGAGGAATTTCCGATATCTTCCAGATGAAGGGAAATAATGCAATTTCTTAGCATGAATGGCTTTGATCGAACAGTTGTGCAAAGGTTTTGTGGCGTGATTACTCCACTGATGGACTTGCTGAAGAAACCTGAAAAAAATTCAATGGACAGCGGACTTTCAACAGGCATTTGACTGCCTGAAAGTTGTGATCACCAATGTTCCTGTATTGGAGAATTGCAAGGGACTCTGTGGTCAGATTGAACTAATGTATCTGATTCTAAAGAGAAATGCCGAGGAGTAGAGGAATGGATGGATCGTGCAGAGACTTTGTGCAAAGAGACTGTCAATTGAGAAGGTTTTCGGTTGGAGGAAGAAGAACAAAGAAAAATTGACTATATTATTATACCTATTTGCATGTGTTGGTTTTTTTAAAGGTATATTTACTGTGTACATTTCTTAGTGGATGGTGCAAAAGTGAAAAATGAAACCATCTTGAAGTTGATGATTTATTTATTTTTCTTGGGGGGGGGGGGAGAGGTGTCATATGAGAGTACCTTTCAGACATGGATGTTTAAGCAATGTACCTATAAGAAAACAGTGATGTCAGAGAGTGGGTGGGGCTGAGCTCAGGTCAGCTATTTTGCAGGTTTTTAGTTTCAGTTTAAAAAGCAGAGCTGGTGTGTGTCTGTGTGTTTCCAGAGAGCTGCAAGTTTTGAAAAGACCTGTGTGTGTGTCTGTGTTTTGCGTTGAGCTGGATCTCTACCATGAAAGACTATCTCTGGATCATTTGGGTGATTTAAAGTAAAGCCTTTAACCTGATGTGATTTTGTAAAAGGTGTTATGTCTCTTGGAAGCTTGAAGGAACAGTTTAAGGAGTTATTTCATGTTGCAATATTTTCTGAGTTATCTTTGAAGTAAGGGGTGTTAAGAGATCCAATGTTTATTTAAGATGTTAAGTTGAGTTCATGGAATAAACAGTGTTTTGTGTTTAAAAACCCACGTGTCCATAATTGTAATCTCACACCTAGGGAAAAAGCCGTGTGCTGGGAAAAGCAACAAATCCATTAAAGGGAGAGGTAGGTTGAACTCCATGATATATTTTGGGGTTCTGAAAACGCCTTGCCCATAACAATAGTGTTCTCTCATAATATTGCGGTTGCGGTCCTTGGGATCAATACATATGCGTAATTCGCCGGATGGTTTTTTCATGCACACCATAGAGCTGACCCAGTCAGTCGGTTCTGTAACTTTCAAAATTACGCCCTGGTCCTGGAGGTCCTGCAGCTGCTGCTTGAGGCGGTCCTTGAGGGGTGCTGGTACCCTGCGAGGTGCGTGCACCACAGGCGTGGCATTTGGTTTTAACAAGATCTTTTAAGTGTATGGGAGTGTGCCCTCGAATACACCATGGTATTGGGTGATGGTGGCATTCAGCTGTGTCTGAAAGTCAGCGTTCTGAGATGCGGAAGCGTCAGCGGGTGACAGGGAGTGAATCCTTGGGACAAGGTTTAGAGGTTTGCACGCCTGAGCACCAAGCAGGGAGGCTTTAGTGGATCCCACTATTTCGAATGGCAGGTTAGCCTTTAATGACCGGTGTGACACTTCAAGCTGGCAAGAGCCACTGGCAGCAATGGCATTACCATTATAGTCCAGAAGCTGGCAGGCGGATGGCAGGATGGTAGGCTTGACCTGGAGGTTGATTGAAGCACCGGTGTCCAGGTAGAATCGGATGAGGGATCGGTTGACCGTGAGGGTGGCACACCACTCGTCGTCCGGATCAATGCTGAATATTGGGAGAGACTTGGCTTTTGTCTTTTGGAGCATCTTGTGTTTGGTGATGATGCCCACCTGAAATGGTGCTTTAGGGTCCTCGGTGTCAAGGTCCGGAGTCGGAATCGGTGGCCGGTGGCTGGATGGTTCGGACATCCCTGCGTGGATGGTTGGAGCGATGAGAGGTAGTAGGTTAAGCAGACCTACATAGGGCTGCACGGTGGCCAAGCTTGCCACATTGAAGACAGCGTTGGGATTTTGCAGGACATTGCCGCTTTAAGTGGGCGGAGCCACAGTTGCCGCATGTCGTGACGTCAGAACGTTCGGTACACCACCGCGCAAGCACGGTGCGGTCGTACATAGTGCGCGTCTGCGCAGTGCGGTCTTCGGCCTCGCCGTCCCTTCGGTCAGTGCGCAGGAGCCCGCGAAAAGTGCGCGAAATGGTCGCCTTCATCCAGGCTTAGGCCCTGGAGTTGTTTAATGGCTTGCACCCGCTCTGCCTCATGGGGACCTTGCCGCGCCATTTCAGCCGCTTGAATGTGTGAGTATCGGTTAGTGGCGTGTTCATGCAGAACGCAGGTCTCGATGGCAATCGCAAGGGTGAGCTGTTTAACCTTGAGGAGCTGCTGGCGTAGGGAGTCCGATTGCACACCGAAAACGATCTGGTCACGGATCGAGTCGGAGGTGGAGCCGTAATTGCAGGACTGCACGAGGATGCGAAGGTGGGTGAGGAAAGATTGAAAAGGTTCATCCTTACCCTGCAGACGCTGTTGAAAGACATAGCGCTCAAAACTTTCATTTACCTCAATGTCACAGTGACTGTCGAATTTGAGCAGGACTGTCTTGGACTTGTCTTCACCTTCAGCGAAAGTGAGAGAGTTGAAGATATGGTTGGCGTGGTCCCCGGCCGTGGAAAGGAAGAGAGCAATCTTCCTGGCATCTGAAGCAGCTTCCAGGTCTGTAGCTTCGAGGTATAGCTGGAATCATTGTTTAAAGATTTTCCAGTTTGCACCGAGGTTGCCGGTGATGCGGAGCGGCAGGGGAGGGCGGACGCTGTCCATACTACCGGATGGCTGATTGCTGGTCGAAGGCAGATCACTTGAAGGTAGGACTATTAAACTCTAACATCACATACTGGTACCATGATGTGTTGGGTGAAGTGTTGGGTACTCTGACACACAGACGAACCAACACGGTTGCCTATGGTACAACGCAGTTTTATTTCATTGAACTATAAACATAGTAAACCCTGGTATTCAGCACATGGTGAACCTCTGAGTGGCTGGCAATGAGGTCTGTGCCCTGAGTTCTCTCCTGCTCGAGTGCCCAGGAAGTGTCGTGTTCCCTGCTTTGTACTGTGTATGCTCTTGTCCGTGATTGGCTGTCGTGTTGTGTGTGTTGATTGGTCCGTTGATCTGTCCATCATTATGTGTGTGTGTATGTGCTGTGATGTTCACATGAATATCATGACATCCCCCCTTTTTTACAGGATTATGTGCCCACGTGGTTATAAGTAGAGATGTGTACTGAGTGTAGCCAAATGTGTGCGTATGCAATATTTACAGCATGTTCACGGGGTTTAACTATATACAAGGGCGATGTCGGGTGTGACATAACAACGAGGTTGTACCATGAACAAAGAACGGGGAAACGTTGAACGATAAAGCGAATTCCCGTAACGATAAGAACATAAACATATTAACAAAGTGGTTGCATGAGTTCAATGTATAAACAGTCTCATAAGTCCAGTCTAGTAGGTGGGCGACGAATTCGGGTTGACCGCCTCAAGGGTGGGTCTGGAACCACCGGCTGAGGAACGGGCCTGGCCACGGGCGACGACGGAAGGGGCATGGTAGCAGGCAGCTCCACAAAGTCGAAATCAGGAACAACAGGAGGGCACGGTGTCGGTGTAAGGTCTCGTAGCGAGCGTGGAAGCAGGCGAAGAGCCCGGCGATTGTGCCTACGAACGGATCCATCAGGCATGCGAACCAGGAACGAGCGGGGAGCCACGCGGTGGAGAATTTCGGCAGGTGCTGACCAGCCACCTTCTGGTAGGTGGATGCGGACTTCGTCTCCAGGGGCCAAGGCAGGAAGGTCAGTTGCCCGTGTATCATATGACCTCTTCTGGCGACCGCGCTGCAGTTGCATCCTGTGCAGTACCGGAGCATGGTCGATCATGGGCGCCAGGATGGAAGGTACAGTAGTCCTGAGGGTGCGACCCATCAGCAGCTGGGCTGGTAAGAGACCAGTGGCTAGTTGGGCTGAGCGATAGGCCAGCAGGGCGAGGCAGAAATCCGATCCGGCAGCAGCAGCTTTACAGAAGAGCCGCTTGACAATGTGAACACCCTTCTCCGCCTTTCCGTTGGACTGGGGGTGCAGAGGGCTAGACGTCACATGTGTGAAGCCACATGAGGCAGCAAACGATGACCATTCCTGGCTGGTGAAACATAAGAACATAAGAACATAAGAACTAGGAGCAGGAGTAGGCCATCTGGCTCCTTGAGCCTGCTCCACCATTCAATGAGATCATGGCTGATCTTTTGTGGACTCAGCTCCACTCTTCGGCCCGAACACCATAACCTTTAACCCCTTTATTTTTCAAATAACTATCTATCTTTATCTTAAAAACATTTAACGAAGGAGCCTCTACTGCTTCACTGGGCAAGGGATTCCATAGATTCACAACCCTTTGGGTGAAGAAGTTCCTCCTAAACTCAGTCCTAAATCTACTTCCCCTTATTTTGAGGCTATGCCCCCTAGTTCTGCTTTCACCCGACAGTGGAAACAACCTGCCCGCATCTACCCTATCCCCTTCATAATCTTATATGTTTCTATAAGATCCCCCCCTCATCCTTCTAAATTCCAACAAGTACAGTCCCAGTCTACTCAGCCTCTCCTCGTAATCCAACCCCTTCAGCTCTGGGATTAACCTAGTGAATCTCCTCTGCACACCCTCCAGTGCCAGTACGTCCTTTCTCAAGTAAGGAGACCAAAACTGAACACAATACTCCAGGTGTGGCCTCACTAACACCTTATACAATTGCAGCATAACCTCCCTAGTCTTAAACTCCATCCCTCGAGCAATGAAGGACAAAATTCCATTTGCCGCCTTAATCACCTGTTGCACCTGTAAACCAACCTTTTGCGACTGATGCACTAGCACACCCAGGTCTCTCTGCACAGCAGCATGTTTTAATATTTTATCATTTAAATAATGATCCCTTTTGCTGTTATTCCTACCAAAATGGATAACCTCACATTTGTCAACATTGTATTCCATCTGCCAGACCCTAGCCCATTCACTTAGCCTATCCAAATCCCTCTGCAGACTTCCAGTATCCTCTGCACTTTTTGCTTTACCACTTATCTTAGTGTCGTCTGCAAACTTGGACACATTGCCCTTGGTCCCAAACTCCAAATCATCTATGTAAATTGTGAACAGTTGTAGGCCCAACACTGATCCCTGAGGGATACCACTAGCTACTGATTGCCAACCAGAGAAACACCCATTAATTCCCACTCTTTGCTTTCTATTAATTAACCAATCCTCTATCCATGCTACTACTTTCCCCTTAATGCCATGCATCTTTATCTTATGCAGCAACCTTTTGTGTGGCACCTTGTCAAAGGCTTTCTGGAAATCCAGATATACCACATCCATTGGCTCCCCGTTATCTACCGCACTGTTAATGTCCTCAAAACATTCCACTAAATTAGTTAGGCACGACCTGCCCTTTATGAACCCATGCTGTGTCTGCCCAATGGGACAATTTCCATCCAGATGCCTCGCTATATCTTCCTTGATGATAGATTCCAGCATCTTCCCTACTACCGAAGTTAAGCTCACTGGCCTATAATTACCCACTTTCTGCCTACCTCCTTTTTTAAACAGTGGTGTCACGTTTGCTAATTTCCAATCCGCCGGGACCACCCCAGAGTCTAGTGAGTTTTGATAAATTATCACTAGTGCATTTGCAATTTCCCTAGCCATCTCTTTTAGCACTCTGGGATGCATTCCATCAGGTCCAGGAGACTTGTCTACCTTTGGCCCCATTAGCTTGCCCATCACTACCTCCTTGGTGATAACAATCCTCTCAAGGTCCTCACCTGTCATAGCCTCATTTCCATCAGTCACTGGCATGTTATTTATGTGAAGACCGACCCAAAAAACCTGTTCAGTTCCTCAGCCATTTCCTCATCTCCTATTATTAAATCTCCCTTCTCATCCTCTAAAGGGCCAATATTTACCTTAGCCACTCTTTTTTGTTTTATATATTTGGAGAAACTTCTACTATCTGTTTTTATATTCTGAGCAAGTTTACTCTCATAATCTATCTTACTCTTCTTTATAGCTTTTTTAGTAGCTTTCTGTTGCCCCCTAAAGATTTCCCAGTCCTCTAGTCTCCCACTGATCTTTGCTACTTTGTATGTTTTTTCCTTCAATTTGATACTCTCCCTTATTTCCTTAGATATCCACGGTCGATTTTCCCTCTTTTTACCGTCCTTCCTTTTTGTTGGTATAAACTTTTGCTGAGCACTGTGAAAAATCACTTGGAAGGTTCTCCACTGTTAGTCAACTGTTTCACCATAAAGTCTTTGCTCCCAGTCTACCTTAGCTAGTTCTTCTCCCACCTCATTGTAATCTCCTTTGTTTAAGCACAAAACACTAGTGCTTGATTTTACCTTCTCACCCTCCATCTGTATTTTAAATTCCACCATATTGTGATCGCTCCTTCCGAGAGGATCCCTAACTATGAGATCCTGAATCAATCCTGGCCCATTGTCCAACATGATCTTCTTCGGAATGCCGTGGCGAGCAAAAGTGTCTTTGCAGGCCCTTATGACAGCGGACGACGTCAAATCATGGAGGCGTATGACCTCTGGGTAGTTGGAGAAGTAGTCAACGACGATGTCATAGTCCCTGCCGAGCGCGTGAAAGAGGTCCACACCCACCTTCGCCCATGGGGACGTCACCAGCTCATGGGGCAGAAGCGTTTCAGGAGGTTGCGCCAGCTGAAACCTTTGGCAGGTTGGGCAGTTGAGCACCACATTGGCAATATCGTCACTGATGCCCGGCCAGTATACCGCCTCTCGGGCCTTTCTTCTGCACTTCTTGACCCCCAGGTGGCCTTCGTGTAGTTGGTCGAGAACCAGCTTGTGCATGCTGTGCGGAATCACAATCCAGTCCAGCTTCAGAAGGACACCATCAATGACGGCCAAGTCGTCTCGGACATTGTAGAACTGCGGGCACTGCCCTTTGAGCCACCCTCCCGTCATGTAGCGCATCACACGTTGTAGAAGGGGGTCGGCCGCAGTCTCTCTGCAAATGCGGGCCAGATTGGAGTCGTCAGCTGGCAGATTTGCCGATGTGAAGGCCACCTGCGCCTCGACCTGACATACGAACCCCTCCGAGTCTCGCGGCGTGCTCGCTGCTCTCGATAGGGCATCCGCAATGATAAGGTCCTTCCCTGGGGTGTAGACCAGTTGGAAGTCATACCTCCTGAGTTTAAGTAGGATGTGCTGGAGGCGAGGGGTCATCTCGTTCAGGTCCTTGTTTATGATGCTGACCAGGGGGTGATGGTCAGTTTCAACAGGGGAAGACCATATACATAATCATGGAACTTATCTAAACCGGTTAGCAAGCCCAGGCACTCCTTTTTGATCTGCGCGTAGCGCTGCTCTGTGGGGGTCATGGCCCGCGAGGCATAGGCGACCGGGGCCCATGACGCAGTGTCATCCCGCTGCAGGAGCACTGCCCCAATGCCGGACTGGCTGGCATCAGTCGAGATTTTAGTAGCACGTGATATGTCGAAAAACGCCAGTACCGGTGCAGTGGTGAGCTTGAGTTTGAGCTCCTCCCATTCCTGCTGGTGTGTGTGCTGCCACTGGAACTCCGTGGACCTTTTGACGAGGTGGCGCAGAGCAGTCATGTGGGAGGCAAGGTTGGGAATGAACTTCCCCAGGAAGTTGACCATGCCTAGGAAGCGTAGTACTGCTTTCTTGTCTGCCGCCTGCGGCATGGCTGTGATGGCGCTCACCTTGTCTGCATCAGGACGGACCCCTGACCGGGAAATGTGGTCCCCCAGGAACTTCAGCTCGGTTTGGCCGAAAGAACACTTGGCTCGGTTGAGGCGCAGGCCGTTTTCACGTATGCGCGCAAAGACGCGTTGGAGACGATAGATGTGCTCCTGTGGTGTGGTGGACCAGATGATGACGTCGTCCACGTAGACGCGCACCCCTTCGATGCCTTCCATCAATTGCTCCATGATCCTATGAAAGACCTCGGATGTCGAGATGATGCCAAATGGCATTCGGTTGTAGCAGAACCTGCCGAAAGGGGTGTTGAAAGTGCACAGCTTTCGGCTGGACTGATCTAGTTGGATCTGCCAAAAGCCTTTAGAGGCATCCAGTTTGGTAAATATTTTTGCCTGGGCCATTTCACTCGTGATCTCTTCCCGTTTGGATATGGGGTAATGTTCCCTCATAATATTGTTACTGAGGTCTTTTGGGTCAATACAGATCCGGAGCTCGTCGGAGGGCTTCTTGACACACACCATGGAGCTGACCCATGGCGTGGGCTCCGTGACCCTGGATAGGATCCCTTGGTCCTGGAGATCCTGCAGCTGCTGCTTGAGGCGGTCTTTGAGTGGCGCAGGGACCCTGCAAGGTGCATGAATGACCGGGGTGGCGTCTGGTTTGAGCTGAATTCTATAGGTGTATGGCAGTGTTCCCATGCCCTCGAATGCCTCCTAGTTGTGGGCGAGGAGCGATTGGAGCTGTGCGTTAAACTCTGCATCCGGGAAGTCCGACATTCCGTCTGGAGAGAGAGAGTGGACTCATTGCACGAGGTGGAGAGCCTTGCATGCCTGTGCGCCTAGCAGGGAATCTTTCGATGAGCCGACTATCTCGAATGAGAGTGTGGCCGTGTGTGTTTTGTGTGTCACCTGGAGCTGGCAGGATCCCATAGCCGGGATAACGTTCCCGTTGTAGTCGACCATCCTGCACCGGGACAGCCGAATTGGTGGTCTGACCTTCATGGCATAGAAGGCTGACCATGCTATGAGGTTGGCGGAGGTGCCAGTGTCCAGGCGGAAAGTTATTGGCGATCGGTTGACCATCAGGGTGGCACACCATTCATCACCCGGATTGATCGTGTTAACTCTGTTCCCATCAATGACCACAACACGGAAGGTGTCTCGGCCATCTGTGTCACTGGTCTGGATGTCGTCTGGGCAAGATTCGTAATGGGGAGGCTGAATGGTCCGCACGTCCCTGCGAGGTTGTCGGAATTGTGGAAGATTGACAGGTTGAGCTGCTCGACAGTAAGCAGCATAGTGGCCCATCTTGTCACAGCGTAGGCATTGTCGGGTTCTTGCGGGACATTGCCGCTTTAAATGTGCAGCTCCACAGTTGCCGCATGTCGTGACGTCATGACGTTCGTTGCGCCACTGTGCATGCGCAGTTCGATCTTGCGTCGGGCGCGCCTGCGCATCACATCCCTCAGTGTTGCCGTAGGTTTTGGCGCGCACAAGCATGGGAGGCCCCGAAAAGCGCGCAAAATGGCCGACGTCGTCCGGGCTGCGGGCCGGGAGGAACTCGATCGCCTGGACCTGTTCGGCCTCGTGGGGCACCTGGCTCACCGATCCAGCCGCGTAGGACCCCCGCCGCACCGATTCGGCCACCTGAAATTGTGCATAGCGGCTAGTCGCGTTTTCGTGCAGGACACAGGCTTCGATTGCGGAGGCTAAGGTGAGGCCTTTTATTTTTAAAAGCTGCTGGCGTAAGGTGCCCGAGGCGACCCCAAAAACGATCTGGTCCCGAATCATGGAGTCTGAGGTGGTGTCGTAACCGCAGGACTGCGCGAGGATGCGGAGATGGGTGAGGAATGACTGAAAGAGCTCATCCTTACCTTGCAGGCGCTGCTAGAAGACATATCTCTCGAAGCATTCGTTCACCTCGACGTTAAAGTGTTGGTCGAGCTTGAGAAGGACCGTCTCGTATTTGGATTTGTCCTCTCCATCCGCAAACACCAGGGAAAAGTCTGGTAAATCATATATAAAATATTCTGAGATAACAATGAACAATGCAGTTCAGAGGTAACATTACTTTTTCATGAAAAATAAATTATCTACTTCTGTACAATAATTTTTTTATTTTTTAAATTTAGATTATGCAATTATTTTTTCCAATTAAGGGGCAATTTAGTGTGACCAATCCACTCTGCACATTTTTGGGTTGTGGGGGTGAAACCCACGCAGACACTGGGAGAATGTGTAAGTACCAAATTAATTTTTTTCCCCAATAAAGGGGCAATTTAGCGTGGCCAGTCTATCTATGCTGCAGATCTTTTTGGGTTGTGGGGGTGAGACCAATGCAGACAGGGGGAGAAAGTACAAACTCCACACAGACAGTGATGCAGGGCCGGGATGAACCTGGATCCTTGGCGCCATGAGTGCTAACTAACCTCTGCACCGGGCGGCATGTGGCACAGTGGTTAGCACTGGGACTGCGGCGCTGAGGACCCGGGTTCGAATCCCGGGCCTGGGTCATTGTCCGTGTGGAGTTTGCACATTCTCCCCATGTCTGCGTGAGTTTCACCCCCACAACCCAAAGATGTGCAGTTTAGGTGGATTGACCACGCTAAAGTGCCCCTTAATTGGAAAAGAAAATAATTGGGCACTCTAAATTTTTTTTTAAGCTAACGACTGCGCCACCGTGCTGCCCCCAATAATTTTTTTTTGACACCTTGCTGCCCCCAATAATTTTTTTTTGACACCAAATAGCAATCAAACTTATGGATATATGCTCTTGTAAATGTCAAATTCTTGAGTTTTGGCTTAAAAATGTAACTTTTCATATACTTTGTATAAAAGTTGACGGGTTTTTTAGAGATCAACAAGTGTTGTGATTACAAACTAATTAACAGGCGGTGATCAGGGGCAAAATCATAGCCTGTAGGGCCCTTAGGGACAGGAAAGAAAGGGCAGCCAAGCAGCGGCTGATTGACTCCATACTGGAGGTGGATCGGCGATACTCCACGGTCCCAACTGTGGAACTGCTGGCGGAGAGGAAAAAGCTGCAGATGGGATTTGACCTGCTCGCCACACAGAAGGCAGTCCACCAGCTCCGCCAGCACGGGGGCCTTTTACTAGCATGGAGACCAGGCCAGCTGCATGCTGGCTTATCATTTGAAAAAACAGGTGGCTGCAAAAGAGTAGGGACAGAAACGGTAGGATGGTAGTGGACCCTAACAAGGTCAATAAGGTTTTTACAAACTTTGGGGGGGAATCGAGTTGCTGCTGCTAAGATCAAGGAGGAGCTGGAGCGAGTGGGGGGGGGGTCGAGACAGGGGTATGCCGCTGTGGGGGACGGGCCGGGTGTGGGGTGCGGGCGTGTGTCTGGCCGAGGAGGGGCCATGGCTAGTCGGCGGGGGTGGTGGGTGGGTAACCTGGAATGTCAGGGGACTGAATGGGCTCAAGGCGGATGTGGTTATGCTCCAGGATCCGGCTGATAACCTGGAATGTCAGGGGACTGAATGGGCTCAAGGCGGATGTGGTTATGCTCCAGGAGACACACCTGAAGGTGGCAGACTAGGTAAGATTGAGGAAAGGGTGGGTAGGTCAGGTGTTTCATTCGGGACTAGATGCCAAAAATTGAGGGGTGGCGATCTTGGTGGGAAAGAAGGTGAAATTCGAGGCGTCGAGCATTGTGGCAGATAATGGCGGTAGGTACATAATGGTAAGTGGTAAGTTGCAGGGAGAGAGGGTGGTACTGGTCAATGTGTATGCTCCGAACTGGGACGATGCGGGTTTTATGCGGTGTATGTTGGGTCGGATTCCGGACTTGGAAGTGGGGGACCTGATAATGGGGGGAGACTTTAACATGGTGCTGGATCCGGCACTGGATCGCTCCAGGTCTAGGACGGGTAGGAAGCCGGCGGGGGCTAGATTGCTGAGGGGGTTTATGGACCAGATGGGAGGGGTGGACCCTTGGAGATTTGCAAGGCCGGGGGCTAGGGAATTTTCATTCTTCTCACATGTCCATAAGGCTTATTCCCGAATCGACTTTTTCATTTTGAGTAGGGCGCTGATAGCGAGAGTAGAGGATACTGAGTATTCGGTAATAGCCATTTCGGACCACGCCCCGCATTGGGTGGACTTGGAGATGGGGGAGGAGAGGGACCAGCGTCCGCTGTGGCACTTGGAGGTGGGGCTGTTGGCGGACGAGGAGGTGAGCGAGCGGGTCCGAGGAAGTATAGAGAGATACTTGGAGACCAATGACAACGGGGAGGTCCGAGTGGGGATGGTATGGGGGGCACTGAAGGCAGTGGTGAGGGGAGAGCTGATCTCCATTAGGGCCCACAAGGAGCGGAGGGAGCAGGGGGGAGAGGGAGAGGCTGGTGGGGGAGATGGTGAGGGTAGACAGGAGGTGTGCAGAGGAGCCCGAGGAAGGATTGTTGAGGAAGAGGCGTAGCCTCCCGGCCGAATTCGACCCGGTGACCACCAGGAAGGCGGAAGTGCAGTGGAGTATGGGGAAAAGGCAAGCCGGATGCTGGCGCATCAGCTTCGGAAGTGGGATGCAGCTAGGAAGATCGGGGGAGTTAAGGACAGGGGAGGGAATGTGGTGCGGATTGGAGTTGGCATCAATTGGGTCTTCAGGGACTTTTACGAGAAATTGTACCGATCCGAGCCCCCACGGGAGGAGGGAGGGATGGGCCGCTTCCTGAACAAATTGAGGTTTCCAAAGGTGGAAGAGGGACTGGTGGCGGGATTGGGGGCCCCGATTGGGCTGGAGGAGCTCATCAAAGGGATAGGAAGTATGCAGGCGGGGAAGGCACCAGGGCCGGATGTTTTCCCAGTCGAATTCTATAAAAAATATATGGACCTGTTGGGCCTGCTGTTAGTCAGGACCTTAAATGAGGCAAGGGAGGGGGGGGCGTTTGCCCCTGACGATGTCCCGGGCACTGATCTCTTTGATCCTGAAGCGGGACAAGGATCCCCTGCAATGTGGGTCTTAAAGACCGATTTCCTTGCTAAATGTAGATGCCAAGGTGCTGGCGAAGGTCTTAGCCACGAGGATTGAGGATTCTGTGCCACAGATCATCCAGGAAGACCAGACTGGGTTTGTGAAGGGGAGACAGTTGAACGAGAATGTGTGGAGGCTTTTGAACGTTCCTCCCACAGTCCAAAGATGTGCAGGTTAGGTGGATTGGCCATGATAAATTGCCCTTAGTGTCCAAAATTGGCCTTAGTGTTGGGTTACTGGGATATGGGGATAGGGTGGGTGAGTGGCCTTGGGTAAGGTGCTCTTTCCAAGAGCCGGTGCAGACTCGATGGGCCAAATGGCCTCCTTCTGCACTGTAAATTCTATGATCCTATGATGCCGGCGATGGAGGGGGAGGCGGAGATAGTGGTGGCGATGGACGCTGAGAAAGCCTTCGATAGGGTAGAGTTGGGGGTACCTGTGGGAGGTGCTGAAGAGGTTCGAGTTTGGGGAGGGGTTTGTCAGGTGGGTTAGGCTGTTGTTTGAGGTCCCGATGGCAAGTGTGGCTACAAACAGGAGGAGGTCCGCATACTTTTGGTTGCACCGAGGGACGAGACAGGGGTGTCCCTTATCCCCCCTGCTCTTCGCACTGGCGATTGAACCCCTGGCTATGGCACTGAGAGAGTCGAGGAACTGGAGGGGGTTGGTGCAGGGTGGGGTGGAGCATAGGGTGTCACTTTATGCGGACGACCTGCTGCTGTATGTGGCGGACCCGGTGGGAAGAATGCCGGAGGTAATGAGGATTCTTAGGGAATTCGGGGACTTTTCAGGGTACAAGCTCACCATGGGGAAGAGCGAGCTGTTCGTAGTTCATCAGGGGACCAGGAGAGGGGGATTGGCAAGCTCCCACTAAAAAGGGCGGAGAGGCGCTTCAGGTATTTGGGGGTCCAGGTGGCCAGGAGCTGGGGGGCCCTGCATAGGCTTAATTTTACAAGGTTGGTAGAGCAAATGGAGGAGGAGTTTCCACTGTCCTTGGTGGGTAGGGTGCAGTCAATCAAAATGACGGTGCTCCCAAAGTTTTTGTTCCTGTTCCAGTGCCTCCCCTTGTTTATCCCGAAGGCTTTTTTCAGGCGGGTTAACAGGAGTATAATGGGGTTTGTGTGGGCGCGAGGGACTCCGAGGGTGAGAAGGGTGTTCCTGGAGCGGAGTAGAGATAGGGGGGGACTGGCGCTGCCCAACCTCTGTGGGTACTACTGGGCCGCCAATGCGACGATAGTGCGCAAGTGGGTGATAGAGGGGGCTGCATGGAAGAGGCTGGAGACAGCGTCTTGTGTGGGTACGAGTCTGGAGGCGCTGGCAACGGCGCCGCTGCCGCTCCCTCCAAGGAGGCATACCATGAGCCCGGTGATGGTGGCTGCCCTCAAAATTTGGGAGCAGTGGAGGTGGCACAGGGGGGAAATTGGGGCCTCGGCGTGGACCCCATTACGGGGGAACCACCAGTTCGCCCCAGGAAGAACACAGTGGAGGTTTGCAGGTTGGCACAGGGCAGGTATATGAAAGTTGGGTGACCTGTTTGTGGATGGGAAGTTCGCAAGGCTGGGTGAGCTGGAGGTGAAGTACGGGTTCACCCCGGGGAACACCTTCAGGTACTTACAGGTAAGAGCGTTAGCCAGACGGCAGGTGGTGGCATTCCCGCGCCTACCGCCACACAGTACAGGACAGGGTGCTCTCGGAGGGGGGGGTGGGTGGGAGTGGGGAAGATCTCGGAAACTTACCAGGTGATGCAGGAGGAGGAGGAGGCCTCGGTGGTGGAGGTAAAAGGTAAGTGGGAGGAGGAGTTGGGAGAGGAGATTGAGGAAGGGACGTGGGCAGATGCCCTAGGGAGGGTGAACTCTTCCTCATCGTGCGCGAGGCTCAGCCTCATACAGTTTAAGGTGCTGCACAGGGCACACATGACCGGGACAAGGATGAGCCGGTTTTTTGGGGGTGAGGACAGGTGTGTTAGGTGCTCAGCGAGCCCAGCAAATCACACCCATATGTTCTGGGCATGCCCAGCGCTGGAGGAATTTTGGAAGGGCGTAGCGAGGATGGTGTCGTGGGTGGTAGGATCCAGGGTCAAACCGGGCTGGGGGCTCACAATATTTGGGGTGGCAGAGGAGCCACGAGTGCAGGAGACGAAAGAGGCCGGAATTCTGGCCTTTGCGTTCCTGGTAGCCCGGCGAAGGATTCTTCTTCAGTGGAAAGATGCGAGGCCCCCAAACGTGGAATCCTGGATCAGTGATATGGCAGGGTTCATTAAATTGGAGAGGGTGAAATTCGCCTTGAGAGGGTTGGTACAAGGGTTCTTTCGGCGGTGGCAACCGTTCTTGGACTTCCTGGCAGAACGATAGATATTGGTCAATGGCAGCAGCAGCTCGGGGTGGGGAGTTTACTTTATTATTGTTTTTGTTATTTACACTGAAGGGTCTGAGGGGGTGTCTATACCTGTTGTGTTAAGTCGGGGTGTTAATGTTAATTTATTATTTATTCTACAGCGAGGGCAGCATATGGGAGGCCTGGCCCTACCGAATCTTCTATTCTACCACTGGGCAGCCAACATGGAGAGGGTGAGGGGGTAGCTGAAGGAGCCAACGGCAGACTGGGTCCGGATGGAAGAGGTCGTTTCCAAGGGAAAGTCTCTCCGAGCGCTGGCCTCCGCGCCAATTCCAGCCACCCCCACACAAACACTCCAGGAGTACAGTGGCAGTAATTTCGCTAAAGATATGGAACCAGGTTAGGCGCCACTTTGACCATGGCGAGATGTCCATAGAGGCCCCCATCTGCAACAACTACAGGTTTGCACCAGTGAGTGTTTGTCATCAGACATTGAGAGAAGAATGCATATCGATTAGCCTGTGTATCAATTGGAAATAAGAATGAAACACCGATGAACTTTGACAAGCCGGCAAATAGGACCATCAGCAAAAAATGTAGAAAAAAATCATCTTTGGAAAAACAGGCCCATGAGAAAACGTTGTTCCCAATGGTTCCATCTTGTTTGGCAGATGGCACAAAATTAAAGCCCATGGTGATAGTCAAGTGCAAACTTTCCCAAAATAAACAGTTCATAGAAGGTTTGTCGTCCACAAGAAATGGGTCAAAACCAGTGTAGCATTTGAGACCAGGATGACTGAGCAAAGAAAAACTTTTGTTCACCCATGGAGGACATGTTCAGATCCCACCTTATCAACACTGTCGACTTTGATGTGAAATCAACCAACATTAAAGCAGTTCAGAGAAGTTTCATTCAACTCATTTCCAGGCATGAAGGGTTCAACTTATGAAGAAAGGCTGAACAGGGTGGGCCCAATGCCCATTGAAGTTTGGAAGAATGAGAAGTGATTTAATTGAAATATTTAAGAACCTGAGGTGATTTTATAGGATGGATACTGGGAGGATGTTTCTATGGGAGAGACTTGAACCAGGGGACTCAGTTTAAGAACAAGAGGTCCATTGTTTAAAACTGAGATGAGAATACATTTTTTTCTCTCCAAAGGTCAATAGTATGTGGAATGGGGGCAGCATGGTGGCGCAGTGAATTCTTGAGTGTCGTTGGTTTTAACTTTATTCCATTGAAATGTGCTTTCTGGGCCCAAATCAAGCACCAATGTCAATGTTTCTGAATCATTACCTGTATAAAAATCAGCTTTATCTAAAACTTGGTCTCAAAGATACGACTTCTACGCAAGTACATATGGTAAATTTTTCTTCACTGTTATCAGTGATAAACTAGCAGATAGAAACTGATTTTAAGAATAAAACAACCCTAGACTTCCGGCCGCACATTTCGGCAGCTCCCGCTATCACGGACTTTTGGACTCGCCAGAGGAGCCCCAACGGAAATTTTTTGATTGAATCCCATGTGGGAAGGTGAAGTAAGGTGTCCCCCTTACGTTGAATGGCAGGGATTAGCGGTGGAGCGTCGGAGAAAGAGGCTTTGGAGCAGTGGCAAAAATGAGGGGGAAAAAACAAGATGGCGGAGGGCGGAGATCGAGCAGCATAGGGGCCGGACCAGCAGGAATTCCTCAGGCGCTGTGTGGAGGAGCTTAAAAAGGAGGTGCCGGCGCCAATGCTGTTGGCGATCGAGGGGCTGAAGAGACCCAGAAGGCCCAGGCGGTGGAGCTCCGTAAGGTATGGGATAAAAATAATGAGAACGAGGACGAGATCCTGGGCCTGGCAGTAAAGATGGAGGCGCACGAGGCGGTCCACAGGAGGTGGGCCGAGAGACTCGAGGTCCTGGAGAACAGGTCGAGGAGGAAGAATCTCCGGATTCTGGGTCTCCCCGAAGGAGTGGAGGGAGCTGATGCCGGGGCGTACGTGAGCACGATGCTCCATTCGCTGATGGAGGTCTCTCCGAGCCCGCTGGAGCTGGAAGGAGCTCACTATGTCCTGGCGAGGAGACCCAGGGCTGATGAGCCACCAAGGTCGATAGTGGCGAGGTTCCATCGCTTCGCGGACAAAGAAAGTGTCCTGAGGTGGGCCAAGAAGGTGCGGAGCAGTAGGTGGGAGAATGCGGTGATCCGAGTCTACCAGGACTGGACTGCGGAGGTGGCAAAGAGGAGAGCTGGCTTCAACCGGGCCAAGGCGGTGCTGCACAAAAAAAAGTCAGGTTCGGAATGCTGCAGCCTGCGCGACTGTGTGTCACTTATCAGGACCGACACCACTATTTCGAAACGCCAGAAGAGGCTTGGACCTTTATCCAAACGGAAAAATTGGACTCGAACTGAGGGGCTGTGGTTGTGGGGGGGATGTTGACTGTATACGGGGTTGTAAATATGGGTAAAGAATGTTTCATGGGTGGGATGATGGATGGGGATGTGGGAAGAGTTCTTGTTAAATTTATTTCTGTTGACGAGATAGTGGGAAATGTGGGCGTCGGTGCTGGGGGGCGGTGAGACTCTGGGATGGGGGAACTGGGATAAGGCCGCAACAGGAGCTGCGCCACAGGGGGCGGGGCTGGCTCAGGAAAGCGCGGGCTTTTTCCCGTGCTAGGGAGGGGGTGGATTGAGGAAGGTAAGAAGGAGGAGAGACTCCCACACGGGGGAGATCAACGGGAAGGCTGGGGAAGCCGGGGTCAGCAGAAGTCAGCTGACTCACGGAAGTATTGTGGGGGGAGCAAAAGAGCTAGATGCGGATCTTGCGGGGAGGAGGGGAAGGAAGGGGGGGAGAGGGGGGGACAATAGGGTTGCTGCTGCACTGGCCGAGGGGGAACTGAAAATGGAAGAGGTGGGCGGGGCGGGGGTTCCCCGTCTGGGGGAATGGAGGGTGCGGGAGGCGCGGGCACGGGACTGGCCTTAGATGGGAGATGGCTAGTCCGGGGGGGGGGGCTAGCCCCCCAATCCTGCTCATTATGTGGAATGTGAGAGGCCTAAACGGGCCGGTTAAGAGGGTCCGAGTGTTCGCGCATCTAAAGGGACTGAAGGCAGACGTGGTCATGCTTCAGGAGACACATCTGAAGGTGGCAGATCACGTCAGGTTAAGGAAGGGATGGGTAGGACAGGTGTTCCATTCGGGGCTGGATGCGAAGAATAGAGGGGTGGCAAGACTGGTGGGGAAGCGGGTGTCGTTTGAGGCCAAGAACATAGTAGCGGACAATGGAGGCTGATACGTGATGGTGAGCAGTAGGTTGCAGAGGTGGTATTGGTAAATGTATACGCCCCGAACTGGGACGATGCTGGATTCATGAAACGGATGTTGGGGCATATTCCGGACTTGGAGGTAGGGAGCTTGATAATGGGTGGGGATTTCAACACTGTGTTGGACCCAGCATTAGATCGTTCCAGATCTAGGACGGGGAAGAGGCCGGCGGCGGCCAAGGTGTTCAGGGGGTTTACGGATCAGATGGGGGGAGAAGATCCGTGGAGATTTGCCAGGCCTTTGACCAGAGAATTTTCTTTTTTCTCCCACGTGCACAAGGCCTACCCCCGGATAGATTTTTTTTGTTTTGGGCAGGGCATTGATCCCGAAAGTGGAGGGAACGGAGTATTCGGCCATAGCCATTTCAGACCACGCCCCGCATTGGGTGGAGCTAGAGCTGGGGGAGGAGAGGGACCAACGCCCGTTGTGGCGGTTGGATGTGGGACTGCTGGCAGACGAGGAAGAGTGTGGGAGGGTGCGGGGGTGCATCGAAAGGTACCTGGAGGCCAACGACAACGGGGAGGTGCAGGTGGGAGTAGTATGGGAGGCGCTGAAGGCGGTGGTCAGGGGAGAGTTAATCTCCATCAGGGCTCATAGGATGAAGAGAGACGGCAGGGAAAGGGAGAGGTTAGTGGGGGAGATTTTAAGGGTGGACAGGAGATATGCAGAGGCTCCTGATGAGGGACTACTCAGGGAAAGACGAAGTCTCCAGGCGGAGTTCGACCTGTTGACCACAGGGAAGGCAGAGGCACAGTGGAGGAAGGCACAGGGGGCGATATATGAATATGGGGAGAAGGCGAGTCGGATGCCGGCACATCAGCTCCGTAAGAGGATGGCAGCGAGGGAAATAGGTGGAGTCAAGGATGGCAGGGGAACTACGGTGCGGAGTGCGGTGAAAGTGAATGAGGCATTTAAGGCCTTTTACGAGGAGCTGTATAGGTCCCAGCCCCCAGGGGGAAAAGAGGGGATGCGACGATTATTGGACCAACTGGGGTTCCCGAGGGTGGAGGAGCAGGAGGTGGCTTGTTTGGGGGCGCCCATTGGGGTGGAGGAGCTGGTTAAAGGATTGGGGAACATGCAGGCAGGGAAGGCCCCGGGGCCGGATGGGTTCATGGTGGAGTTTTATAGGAAGTATGTAGACCTGTTAGCCCCGTTGCTGGTAAGGACCTTCAATGAAGCAAGGGAGGGGGGGACCCTGCCCCCGACAATGTCAGAGGCGACGATCTCTTTGATCTTGAAGCGGGATAAAGACCCACTGCAATGCGAGTCGTATAGACCGATCTCGCTCCTCAACGTAGATGCTAAGTTGCTGGCAAAAATGTTGGCTACGAGGATTGAGGAATGTGTCCCGGGGGTGATTCACGAGGACCAGACGGGATTCGTAAAGGGTAGGCAGTTAAACACTAATGTGCGAAGGCTCCTAAATGTGATAATGATGCCATCGGTGGAGGGAGAGGCAGAGATTGTGGCAGCCATGGACGCGGAGAAGGCCTTTGACCGAGTAGAGTGGGAATATCTCTGGGAAGTGTTGAGGAGGTTTGGGTTCGGGGAGAGTTTATTAGTTGGGTTAAGCTCCTGTATAAAGCCCCGGTGGCGAGTGTGGTCACGAACCGGCGGAGGTCGGAGTATTTCCGGCTGTATTGAGGGACGAGGCAGGGGTGCCCCCTGTCCCCTCTGCTGTTTGCATTAGCAATTGAACCTTTGGCCATAGCGTTAAGGGAGTTGGTGAAATGGAAGGGGGTGGTCCGAGGGGGGAGAGGAACATCGAGTGTCGCTGTACGCAGACGACTTGTTGCTGTATGTGGCGGATCCAGTGGAGGGGATGGTTGAGGTCATGCAGATCCTAAGGAAGTTTGGAGACTTCTCGGGCTATAAGCTCAATGTGGGAAAGAGTGAGCTCTTTGTGGTGCAGCCGGGGGATCAGGGAAGAGGGATAGACGACCTACCGTTGAGGAGGGTGGAAAGGAGCTTTTGATACTTGGGGATTCAGGTAGCTAGGAGCTGGGGGGCACTGCACAAACTTAATTCGATGTGGCTGGTGGAACAGATGGAGGAGGACTTTAAAAGGTGGGACATGTTGCCACTCACGCTGGCGGGCAGGGTACAGTCGATTAAAATGGTGGTTCTCACGAGGTTTCTTTTTGTATTCCAATGCCTCCCTATTGTGATTACCAACGCCTTCTTTAAGAGGGTAAGCAGGAGTATTATGGGATTTGTGTGGGTGAGCAAGACCCCGAGGGTAAGGGTTTCTTGGGGGGGGGGGGGGAGAAGGGGGGCCTTTCTGGGGGGCATTTGAGCAAGAAAATACATGAATGATCTGGGAAACTGATATGTACGGGAGGAATCGAATGTACAAAGTTCTGTATCATATTGACTTGCCATGTTCATGTCTTGCTATGCAAGCTTTCTTTCTTTTGTGTTACGGGGGGGGGGGGGGCGGTGGTGTTTTGTATGGTTGAAAATCTTGTTAAAAATTCTTAATAAACATTTTTTTTTTAAGAAAAAAATAACCCAAAATATTGTGCAATGTTAGTAAGCTGACGTTTGTTCAATAGTCCAGTTGCAAAACTGATGAACAGTCTTTTCTTGGCATCATTTACAGTTATTTACTGCTAGCTATTTTGTAAAAAAGCATGTGGCTGAGTTTTAAAAAAAAAATCTTCCCTTACCCTTGTTGAAGTTTCGATTTCCCTGTTTAACTATAACAGACACTATTTAGCAAATGAAATCTTACATCATTTTCAGGCAGCACTTAGTTATTTACTGCTGCTGGCTGGATTATAAAGAAGCATGTGACATATGAGCTGCAGTGCCAACTCACAAGATCTTAGCCAGCATAAACTAATTTGGCGAGGGGTATGGGACATAGAGTGGCGATACAGTAGGGGATGATGCGCAGCCAAATATAGAAGAAAAACCGAGTTAGTCTGGCAGGCAGAGGTTGACAAATTAAAGCACAAGGGAGTCGTATGGGAAGACTGGATGGCATTTATTTTAATGCAAGGAGCTGAGGGTGTTGATTAACACATGGAAATATGAGAGGGAAGGGTATCCTCCCCCCTACAATGTTGCAGGCCTCAATCTCACTCATTCTTAAACGGGAGAAGTACCCTGAACAGCGTGGGTCTTACAGGCCAATCTCGTTACTAAATGTGGATGCCAAGCTATTGGCTAAGATCTTGGCCACAAGGATAGAGGATTGTGACCTGGGGGTGATAGGGGAAGACCAGACTGGATTTGTTAAGGGCAGGCAACTTAATGCTAATGTGCGGAGGCTTTTAAATATTGTTATGATGCCCTCGGAAGGAGAGGAAGCAGAGGTTGTGGCAGCGATGGATGCAGAGAAAGCTTTCGATCGGGTGGAGTGGGAGGCGCTAGGTAAGTTTTGATTTGGTGAGGACTTTATTCGGTGGGTGGGTGTGACTGCTGTACCAGGCGCCTGTGGCAAGTGTGCGTACGAACCGGCTTAGGTTGGGGTATTTTAAATTACACCGGGGGACGAGGAAAGGGTGTCCCCTCTCCCCGTTATTATTTGATCTAGCCATTGAGCCGCTGGCCATGGCGTTGAGAGCTTCAAGGAACTGGCAGGGGCTGGTGCCCAGGGGGGGGGGGGGGGGGAGCACCGGGTCTCGCTCTACGCGGATGATGATCTCCTGTATATTTCTGACCCACTGGAGGGGATGGGGGAGGTCATGCGGATCTAGAGGGAATTTGGCAGTTTTTCAGGGTATAAATTGAACGTGGGGCAGAGCGAGCTGTTTGTGATCCAGGCTAAAGGGCAGGAGAAGAGACTGAGTGAGCTGCCGCTGAGGAGGGTAGAGAAGAGCTTTCGCCACCTGGGAATACAGGTGGCTCGGAAGTGGGATTCGTTAATTTGACCCGGCTGGTGGAATAAATGGGAGGGGACTTTAAAAGATAGGACATGCTCCCGCTGTCACTGGCGGGGAGGGTACAGACCGTGAAAATGACGGTCCTCCCCAGATTTCTATTTGTATTCCAGTGCCTTCCTATTTTCATCCCTAAGGCCTTTTTTAAGCGGGTGAATAAGATCATCTTGAATTTGTGTGGGCGAATAAGACCTCGTGAGTGAAGAGAGTGCTGCTGGAACGCAGTCGGGGGGAGGGTGGGCTGGCGCTGCCGAACTTTTGCATCTACTACTGGGCGGCCAACATTACCATGATTAGGAAGTGGGTATTTGGGGAGGGGTCGGCATGGGAGCGTTTGGCGGTGGCATCATATAAAGGCACCAGTTTGGGAGAGCTGGTAGCAGCACCTGTGCCGTTCTCGCCGGCCCGTTACTCCACAGGTCCGGTGGTGGTGGCGACATTGAAGATCTGGGGGCAGTGGAGGAGACACAAGAGGGTGGAAGGCGCGTCAGTCTGGACCCCAATATGTAATAACCACAGCTTTCTACCGGGCAGGCTGGGTGGCGGGTTCCAGAGCTGGCAGAGGGCAGGTATCAAAAGGATGGATGACCTGTTTATAGATGGGAGATTCCCCAGCCTGCAGCCGCTGGAGGAAAAATTTAAACTGCTGCCAGGGAACGGCTGTAGGTATCTACAAGTGCGGGCCTTCCTGAGAAAACAGGTGGTGGCCTTCCTGCTTCTGCCGCCACGGGGGGTACAGGATAGAGTAGTTTCCGGTACCTGTGTGGGGGAGGGGAAGGTGTTGGACATCTACCAGGAGCTGTTGGAGGCGGAGGAAACCCCGATGGAGGAACTTAAGGGCAAATGGGAGGAGGAGTTAGGAGGAAAGTTAGAGCCGGGTCTGTGGGCGGAAGTCCTAAGTAGGGTCAATTCCTCCTCCTCATGTGCTATGCTCAGTTTAAGGTGGCCCACTGGGCCCACATGACGGTGGCGAGGATGAGTAAGTTTTTTGGGGGTAGAAGACAGATGTGCGAGGTGTGCGGGAAGCCCAGCAAACCATGTCCATATGTTTTGGGCATGCCCGAAGCTTGGAGGGTTCTGGCAGGCGTTTTCCAAGGCAATGTCCACGGTGCTAGGTATGCGGGTGGTGCCGAGTCCAGAGGTGGCGATCTTTGGGGTGTCAGAAGACCCGGGAGTTCAGGGAGTGAAAGAGGCTGACGTTCTGGCTTTTGCCTCCCTGGTAGCCCGGAGACGGATCTTGTTAATGTGGAGGGACTCGAAGCCCCCGAGTGTAGGGACCTGGGTTGGTGACATGGCTGGGTTTCTCAGCCTCGAGAAAATAGAGTTTGCCTTAAGAGGATCAATGCTGGGGTTCTCCCGGAGGTGCCAGTCGTCTGTCGACTTTCTTGGAGAAATTTTAAATGTCGGCAGTAGTGCTTTCCGAGGGAGTGGGGGGGGGGGGTGTAAGTGTTGTTTTATGTTATTTCATGGTTCTGTGAGCAGATTGGGGAAATGTCTATTTTTTCACCATGTTAATGTTTAATGTTTACTGTTCTTTTTCTGTTATTGTTATAAAATGTTACAAATATTTCAATAAAAGTATATATTTTTTAAAACACATGGGAATATGATATTATTGATATCACAGACATATGTGAGGGACAGACAGGGCTGGCTGCTCCATATTCCGGGATATAGAATCTTCAGGTGACATGGGGGGGGGGGGGGGGGGGGGTTGTTGTAAAAGAGGAGGTGGTGTCATAATATTGATTAAGGAGTCATTAACTACAGTAAGGAGGGATGATATCTCAGAATGTGCCGCAAATGAGGCCAAATGGGTAGTACCTAGAAACAACAAAGGGTCATTCATATTGCTGAGAGTGTACATAAGGTCCCAAAACCTCAGGGAGAGAGAGAAATGCAGAAATAGAGGCACATCTCTGAGATAGGGTAGTAATAGTGGGGGATTTCAACTTCCCCAATATTAATTGGAATAGTCAAAGTGTGAAAGGCTTAGATGGGGGAACAATTCTCAAAATGCATTCAGGAGAGCTTTTTATGCCAGTACGTAGAATGTCCTACAAGTCAGGGGCTGGTACTAGACCTAGTTTTATGGAATGAAGTCGGGCAAGTGGCCAAAGTTTCAGTGGGGGAGCATTTTGGTGACAGTGACCATAACTCAGTAGGATTTTTTTTTTTTAAATTTAGAGTGCCCAATTCATTTTTTCCAATTAAGGGGCAATTTAGCATGGCCAATTCACCTAGCCTGCACATCTTTTGGGTTGTGGGGCGAAACCCACGCATACACGGGGAGAATGTGCCACATGTAGGAAAATCTATATCAGAGAGCAGTAGGATTCATTCAAAAAGGAAATAGAGGGCTCACAGGACTAACATGTTCCCCTAAAAGTGAAGGGTGGGAGCAACAAGTCCAGAGAACCCTGGATAATAATCTTTATTAATGTCACAAGTAGGCTTACATTAACACTGCAATTAAGTTACTGTGAAAATCCCCTGGTCGCCACATTTTGGCACCTGTTCAGGTACACAGGGAGAATTCCAAATGCTCAATTCACCTAACAAGCACAGGTTTCGGGACTTGTGAGAGGAAACCAAGGCACCTGGAGGAAACCCACGCAGACACGGGGAGAATGCGCAGACTCCGCATAGACAGTGACCCAAGCGGGAATCGAACCTGGAACCCTGGTGCTGTGCAGCAACAGTGCTAACCACTGTGCTACCATGGATATCCAGGATTGGATAAGGAAAGAAAGGGAGGCTTGTGGCAGCCACCGAGGGCTCAAAACAGCAGAAGCTCTACAGGAATAGAGAGTGCAGGGGTTACTAAAAAAGAAATTAGGAGAGCATAAAGGAGGCATGATAAAACACTCACAGGTAAAATAAAGGAAAATCCAAAGCTATTTTATAAATATATTAAGGGCAAGAGGATAACCAGGTTCGATCCCTGCTCTGGGTCACTGTCCGTGTGGAGTTTGCACATTCTCCCCGTGTTTGCTTGGGTTTCGTCCCCACAACCCAAAAGATGTGCAGGGTAGGTGGATTGGCCACGCTAAATTGCCCCTTAATTGGAAAATATGAATTGGGTACGCTAAATTTATTTTTAAACATTGAGGGAAAATTAACTTGCTAGAGAGTTTTGAGGAGGTAACAGAGAAAGTTCATACGGGCAATGTTGTTGATTTGGTATATATACATTTTCAAAAGGCATCTGATACAATGCCACACAAACTTATGAGCAAAATTATAGCCTTCAAGTAAAAGGTAAAGTAGGCACTTGGCTAAGAAATTGCCTGAATGTACCTCCTCTCTCACCTCAGCCTGGGTAGCATCTTCTCACTTTGCAATGACAAACGCAAACTACTAGTTTAACTGTTATTTCTCCTACCTCCATGTACAAGTCCCCCCATTATCCCTAATTGGCCATGCTCTTTCTTTTATCATACATTTATTATTCATATAATTCCTTCACAGCTCCAGGGTCCCAGGTTCGATTCCGGCTTGGGTCACTGTCTGTGCGGAGTCTGCACATCCTCCCCATGCGTGCGTGGGTTTCCTCCGGGTGCTCCGGTTTCCTCCCACAGTCCAAAGATGTGCAGGTTAGGTGGATTGGCCATGCTAAATTGCCCTTAGTGTTGGGTGGGGTTACTGGGTTATGGGGATAGGGTGGAGGTGTTGACCTTGGGTAGGGTGCTCTTTCCAAGAGCCGGTGCAGACTCGATAGGCCGAATGGCCTCCTTCTGCACTGTAAATTCTATGATATGCTCATAGAAGATCTTGGGATTCCCTTTAATGTTATTAATTGGTAAACATTGTTAAGTTATGTTAGTTATTCCAGCTAGGCTATAAGCCGAATTGATGTCACCAAAAAACCTTGGATCGTTTCATGTCACCACTTCACAAGACCACAGTCAGGCTGGATTCTCCATTTCAGAGACTAAATGCCGATGCCAGGACTGAATTGGTGGTGTTCTATGACCACTGAATCGGTGCCGGTCCCGAGCAATCCGTTCATGGGCTAGCACCGGTGTCACATGGAACTAGAGCAATTCCAATGAAAAACGGTGTGTGATTTGCCAGGGTCGATTTTGGCACTTGAGAGGCGGACAGGCTGCACCCGCAGATAAGCACCCCACTCCCCCCACACACGCACCCCAGCCAACACGATGGCAGCATGGAGAGCGGCACCCCCATGTGAAACTCGAGACCATGATGGATGTCGTGGGGAGAGGCGGGGCATCCTGGTCTCTGGGTGGGGCACAGTGCCACACACTGCCATACACCTGCACCGGGTCTGGGCGAAGGTGGCAGAGGGCCGTGAGCGTCGTGGGCTCACCGCCAGGACCGGCCAGCAGTCTCGCAAGAAGCTGCATGACCTCCTCAGGGCGGCCAGGGTGAGTAACCAGCACCGTCCCCCCGGCGCCAACCCCTGTCCCATACACCCGTAACTCCCCTCCACCAGAGGGCGGCTGAACACTGCTGCCGGCAGACTGCTTGCACTCACCCTGCCTCGCATCCCAGCACCCATACTACTCGCCATGGCCGGGTGATCTGTTCACAAAGACCACCAGCTGCCCACCCCTGTGCTTCCCGCGTCCGATGGACGAACACTGTGCATTTTCTGTTTCCACCCCCTCCCTACAGCATCCGCAATAATTTGCTTTTATCATACGTCATGTCTTGTGTCTTGCGTCTTGCAGGATCACCTGGCAATGAGACGGTGTCCCTCGTCCCCAGCCACAACTACTGGATACGTCCAGCGAGGAGGCGGAAACGGACAGCGAGGCAAGCCCCCAAATGGCAGCCCACAACAACCTGGGGCACCAGTCCAGGGACGACACTGACGTCCTGTCACAGCTGCCTCCAAAACCCAAAACTCTGAAATCTTACAAAATACAACCATTTTACTAGATTTTACCCATTCCCTGTGCTTTGAACTCACTTTGTCATGTAAAAAATACGTACATTTTGATTGATTCTAAATATCCTGGTGAATAACAAAACTTTTACTATCATGTAATAACTAGTGTATCTTTAGATATCAAAAACTAAATGGTAGAATATTACATGTAAAAGCACATCTGTACTGTAGTTGAAATATTCCAATGAACCCACCAGAATATAGCTATTACTTAGAAAGGAGACATTTTCCATAATCGTGTTTTGCATTACCAAATAACCAGTAAAGTATCGAATTTAATAAGTAATGTATTAATATCCAATAATTTAATATTCAAAATACTGCTAATGTATAAGGGGCGTGATTCACCGCTCCCGCGCCGGTTGGGAGAATCGCCAGGGTCGCCAGATTTTCCGCAACGCCGGTCCGACGCCCTCCCGCGATTCTCCCAAGCGGCGAGAACGGCCCCGTCGTGTTCCATGCGGCGCAGGCCGGAGAATCGCCCGAGACACCCAAAATGGCGATTCTCCGGCACCCCTGCTATTCTCAGGCCCGGATGGGCCGAGTGGCCAGCCCACAACGGCGGGTTCCCCCCCCCGGCGCCGTCCACACCTGGTCGCTGCCGGCGGGAACAGCGCGGGATCGCTGGGGGGGGGGGGGGGGGAGAGGGCCTGCAGGGGGGGGGGATCCTGCACCGGGGGGGCCCTCAAATGGTGTCTGGCCCGCGATCGGTGCCCACCGATCGTCGGGCCGGCCTCTCTGAAGGAGGACGTCCTTTCTTCCGCAGTCCCGCAAGATCCGTCGGACATCTTCTTGCGGGGCGGTCTCGGAGAGGACGGCAACCCGCGCATGCGCAGGTGACGCCAGTTTTGCGGCGCCGGCCGTGTCATGTATGCGGCGTCGCCTTTACGCGGCGCCAAGGCCTGGTGCGTGTAAATGACGCGGCGCCGCTCCTAGCCCATTATCGGGCCCTGAATCAATCGGGATAGGGGCCGTTTCGCGCCGTCGTGAACCTCGGCTGCGTTCACGATGATGCGAACGCTCTGCCTCCATTTCAAAGAATGCAGCCCATGGTATTTAGTATGACACTGAGCTAGGGTCCAACAAATCTCATGCCCCCCTTTCCTCTGAAGGTGCTGAGCTAAGTTAATGAGACGTCTATTGTCCGTTTTGGCTCTACTCAGAGAGCATAACTTAAGAACTATTTAAGTTACTTCTTAATCAAATAAAGTAAGAAGTAATCAAGTAGTTACTCCTTAATCCAATCTGCATTTTATGCTTGATCAGCATGCACACTCATTCCCCCTGCCCTGGGATCACTGCTGATCACATACCGACAACGCCAGGCTCGGCTCAAGCTCACTCAGTATTGTCATGTGAACTCTGCAGCTCGTGACTGGAATGTGCTTGACGTGTTCGCACGTCCCAGCCAATCGGCGTTGGGATGTACGGTGCGGCCATGACGCGCTCTATAAAAGCAGGAGGCGCTCGCGAGTAATTTGGAAGGTGGCCTGGAGCTTCGGGAGGACAGAGTGAAGAAGAGTGGAGCGCCCCCGCCTTAAATTGCTGCTCCACTAACTCTCCTCAAACCCTTTTACTGAGAAAGGTGAGAAGGTCCTTCTTGCATTTTGATTGAATTGGTCTGAGTTAGCTGTTTGCTCGGATGTTTGAAAATCCGTTTTTCGAAGAGCTGAAAATGGGGGTGGCGGGGGTTGTGATAAAACTGCTAAATAAAACATTTTTGCTAGAAATTCTTCGGCCGCGCTGTGACCTGAACGTATTTAATCGAACATCTTCCAGCCTCTTCCCCTGAAACGCCAGTTCATTTGGCTGTGAAAGCACGTCTTGGTTTGGTACTGCTCTGAATAACACTGATTGCGGGGGGTTCCGGGCGGATTTCCAGCAATCCTGATGAAACGCTGCACTCGGTTTCCAGGCACAGCTTCCATGTGACTCATGGAATTGCTCATTCGGATAATCCGGGGCTGAGAAACCCGGACCTGCAACTAACTAGTTTTATCTTGGTTATAGTGAAAAGATTAACCGATTGAATTCCCTGACAGACGTGGCAAACTACTTTATCCCCTGTTGAACAAACATTCCCGGATTCTTATCGAGCAATTAACCAATCTTAAATGCGTGTTTTTCTTTTCCAGCAGTATATGAGTTTGTATACTCTGACTATAACGTGTGTTTTTATCGGGCTGAGGGAGAGAAAAATGTAAATCTGTGCACTGATTGCAGTCTATTGAACTTTGTTCTTCGTTGCCCAGGATGAAGACTTGCTGTGTAATTTCTTTATGCCTGGTTGGAGTCTTTGCGGCCCCAGGATTAGATCCAGAATTGGATGAGCCCTGGAAGCAGTGGAAAAGCTGGCATCACAAAGGTTATGTGCAGGTAATGTGCTTATGATAAATTGTTGTCTCCTTTTATACTTGTTGGGTGAGTTTCCATCTATGTCAGTCACAAGTGTGATTGTGTCAAAGGTAAAACTATTCCTTCTTGTTTTTCTCAAGTCTGCAGCCTTTGGCATTATGGACCCCACCCTCTTAGCAGTGACTAACCATAGTTGACCAGCTGGGTGGGACTGCTTTCCACCGTTCCTGGCTATCTTTAAAAAAAATAAAAAAATTTAGAGTACCCAATTATTTTTTCTCCGATTTAGTGTGGCCACTCCACCTAACCTGCACATCTTTTGTGTTGTGGGGGTGAAACCCACACAGACATGGGGAGAATGTGCAAACTCCACACGGACAGTGACCCAGGGCTGAGATTCAAACCCGGGGCCTCAGCGCTGCAATCCCAGTGCTAACCACTGTGCCACATGCTGCCCTGTTGTTGGCTATCTAATTGTAACCAGATAATTCTGTTGGCCCCCCTAGGTGAGATCTCAAAACAACATCACCTTAGTTTCCACATTTATGCTAAAGGACACCCAAGTCCATATCACCACCAGCTGTCTCAGCTTCTCACTGTTGGTACTGACTGTTTTGTCGGGCAACAGTGGCAGAGTGGTTAGCACTGCTGTCTCACGGTGCCAAGGTTCCATGTTGAATCCCGGCTCTGGGTCACTGTCCGTATGGAGTTTGTACATTCTCCCCGTGTTTGCGTGGGTTTTGCCCCTACAACCCAAAGATGTGCAAGCTAGGTGGATTGGCCACGCTAAAATTACCCCTTAATTGGAAAAAATGAATTGGGTACTCTAAATGTATTTTTAAAACCGTACTGATTGTTTCTCCAATCATGGGTAGGGTAAGCAGCGTGATCATCCAATTAAATACTGCATTGGGAAAACCAAAGCCATTGTCTTGGGTTCCTGTCGCTAGCTCTGTTCCCTAGCTGCTGACTCCCATCCCTCTGCCTGGCAACTATCTAAGGCAGAACCAGCACCAGACTATGTTCGCATCTGTGACCCTGAGATTAGTTTGTGACCACAACCACAATCTCTTCCACCTCTAGCATCTCGCAACTCCACCCCTGCTTCAGCTAATCTCCAACCTCATCCGTATCTGTGCTTTTGTTACTTCTCGGCTTTACATTCATAGGAACATGAAATTAGGAGCAGATGCAGGCATTTCAACCCTTCGAGCTTGCTCTGCCATTCAATCAGATCATGGCTGATCTCTTCCTGGTCTCAGATCCGCCTCCCCACCTATTGGCCATATCCTGTTAACCTTTTTAAAATCAAGAATATATCTATCGTGTTCTTGAAAACCTTTAATGACTCCGATTTCACTACACTATGGGGCAGCAAGTTCTGCAAATGCAGCACCCTCTGCGAGAAGTAGTTCCTCATCTCCGTTCTAAATTTACCGCATCTCAATCTATATCTGTGACCTCTTGTTCTCGATTTCCCCACAAGAGGAACATTTGGTCTATGTTTACTTTATCGATCCCATTCAGTATTTTATATACCTCGATCAGATCCCCCCCTCATCCTTCTAAACTCCAGTGAGAAAAGCCCAAACTGTTTAACCTCCCCATGCGTCCACCCTTTCATCCCTGGATCTGGTGAACCTTCTCTGAACTGCCTCCAATGCCACCACATCCTTCCTCAAATAAGGAGACCAAAACGGGACAGAATACTCCAGATGTGGTCTCAACACCCTGTATAATTGCAACAATACTTTTATACTTATAATAAATGCTAATATTCCATTTGCCTTTTTAATTACATGCTGTACTTGCGTACCGACTTTCTGCGATTCATGAAGAAAGACACCCAGATCTTTCATCCAGACATATCGTGAATCTGCGTCATCTTACCTTGCTATTTTTTGGGCCAAAATGGATAACCTCATTTATCTACATTAAACCCTAAATTTTGGTCCTGTATCATAGCCAAATCTTATCTCCTCTTCACTGCCTGCTTTCCCACCTATTTTAGTATCATCTGCAAACTTTGTTATATTACACTCTGGCCCTGCTTGTCCCGACATGCAGATCATTTATATAAATTGTGAATAGTTGAGGTCTGAGGACTGACCCCTGCGGCACCCCGCTAATTACCTTTCGCCTGCAAGAAGGACCCATTTATCTCGACCCTCTGCTTTCTGTCAGTCAGCAAATCCTCTATCCAATCTAGTACTCTACCCCCAAATCCCCATTGATCTCACCTTCTGGATCAGTCTTTTATGTGGCACCTTATCAAATACCTTCATCCACAGGTTCCCCATGCTGGTTACGTCCCCAAAGAACTCAGCAAGTTTGTCAAGCATTACTTGCCCATCATAAAACCATCTCACCGTGGTAGATTGCGTTTTGTCTTTCCAAATGTTCAGTCATCTCCTTTAATGATTGAGGTCAAGCTGACTGGTCTATAGTTTGCTACTTTTTGCCTGTCTCTTCCTTTTTTTGAATATGATGTGGAGATGCCGGCGTTGGACTGGGGTGAGCACAGTACGAAGTCTTACAACACCAGGTTAAAGTCCAACAGGTTTGTTTCGATGTCACTAGCTTTCGGAGCGCTGCTCCTTCCTCAGGTGAATGAAGAGGTCTGTTCCAGAAACACATATATAGACAAATTCAAAGATGCCAAACAATGCTAGGAATGCGAGCATGATGCTCCACTTCTCCAGCTTCCACCCTAAACACATTAAAGAAGCCATCCCCTATGGACAAGCGCTCCGTATACACAGGATCTGCTCAGACGAGGAGGAGCGTAACAGACATCTACAGACGTTGAAAGATGCCCTCGTACGAATGGGATATGGCACTCGACTCATCGATCGACAGTTCCAACGTGCCACAGCAAAAAACCGGACCGACCTCCTCAGAAGACAAACATGGGACACAACCGACAGAATACCCTTCGTCGTCCAGTACTTCCCCGGAGCGGAGAAACTACGTCATCTTCTTCACAGCCTTCAACACGTCATTGATGACGATGAACATCTTGCCAAGGTCATCCCCACACCCCTACTACTTGCCTTCAAACAACCGGGCATACCTCAAACGAACCATTGTTTGCAGCAAACTACCCAGTCTTCAGAACAGTGACCACGACACCACACAACCCTGTCATGGCAATCTCTGCAAGACGTGCCAGATCATCGACATGGATACCACTATTACACGTGAAAACACCACCCACCAGGTACACGGCACATACTCGTGCGACTCGGCCAACGTTGTCTACCTCATACGCTGCAGGAAAGGATGTCCCGAAGCGTGGTACATTGGCGAGACCATGCAGACGCTGCGACAACGAATGAACGGACATCGCGCAACAATCACCCAGGCAGAAATGTTCCCTTCCAGTCGGGGAACACTTCAGCAGTCAAGGGCATTCAGCCTCTGATCTCCGGGTAAGCGTTCTCCAAGGCGGCCTTCAGGACCCGCGACAACGCAGAATCGCCGAGCAGAAACTTATAGCCAAGTTCCACACACATGAGTGCGGCCTCAACCGGGACCTGGGATTCATGTCGCATTACATTCATCCCCCACCATCTGGCCTGCGAAATCCTACCAACTGTCCTGGCTTGAGACAATTCACACCTCTTTAACCTGGGGTTACCCCATCTCTGGATCTGTAAAGATTTAATCACCTGCTAATGCTCGCATTCCAAGCATTGTTTGGCATCTTTGAATTTGTCTATATATGTGTTTCTGGAACAGACCTCTTCATTCACCTGAGGAAGGAGCAGCGCTCCGAAAGCTAGTGACATCGAAACAAACCTGTTGGACTTTAACCTGGTGTTGTAAGACTTTGTTTTTTTGAATAGGGGCATCACATTAGCATACTTCAGAATTCCCTGGATTGGAAACATCATAAACGATGCATCCACCACCTCCCTTAATACCCGGTCAGGTCCTGGACACATATCTGCCCTTAATCCCATCAGTTTATCCAATACCTTCTAGTGATGGTCATTGCATCAAGTTCCTCTGCGTTAACTGTAATTCATTATATTCTACTGTGAAGACAGGCAAAAGGCAAAACCCTCCCCTTCTTTCCTCCCCCCCCCCCCCCCCCCCCCCCCCCCGCCCCGCGCGCCTTTTGCTGAACTTGTAGTTCTCCCAATCCGCCAGCTTACCACTAGCTTTTGCAGTATGGTATGCCCTAATGTTTGCCTTTATGCCTTCCTTGACTTCTTTGTTTAGCCATGGAACATTTTTCTCCCTTTTACAATTCCGATTCCTCTCGGGTATATGCTTTAGTGGTATTTACTATCTCCCTGAACATCCGCTTTTTCCTCAACTGTCCTACCTCAATTATCTGTCCCCAGTCTACTTGGGCTAACTCTTCCCTCAGGCCTGTATAATTACCTCCGCCCAACACTGAAACTCTAGTATGGCACTCTGTTTTCTCTCGCTAAATCTGAATTACCGCTGACCAGTCTCCTATTTTACCCTCCATAAATTTGAGATCTTCCAAGGTCCTGTTTGCCCTATCATACCAGTGTTTGCTGACCTATGTTGTCTCCCGATCAAGCATTCTTTAATTCTTCATATCCTTATTTTCAAATCTTTCCAAGACCTGTGCCTCTTTCTCTCTGCCGATCTTCCAACTCCACAACCCTTGTATTTGCGCACTCTGATTCGCACTCTTGTTCTGACCTCATGAACAATGTGATTCTAATAACTCCATCACTGGCTGTGTCTTCAACTGCCAATGTCTAAAGCTCTGACACCTTTCTTGCTTCTACCTTGCTTTCCTCCTTTAAGATATTCCTCAAACCTAGTTCTTAGACCAAATTTGTGTCCACCTACCTTAATATAGAACGTAGAAAAATACAGCACAGCACAGGCCCTTCGGCCCACGATGTTGTGCCGAACCTTTGCCCTAGATTAATCATAAATTATCATAGAATTTACAGTGCAGAAGGAGGCCATTCGGCCCATTGAGTCTGCACCGGCTCTTGGAAAGAACACCCTACCCAAGGTCAATACCTCCACCCAACACTAAGGGCAATTTTGGACACTAAGGGCAATTTATCATGGCCAATCCACCTAACCTGCACATCTTTGGACTGTGGGAGGAAACCAGAGCACCCGGAGGAAACCCACGCAGACACGGGGAGGATGTGCAGACTCCGCACAGACAGTGACCCAAGCCGGAATCGAACCTGGGACCCTGGAGCTGTGAAGCAATTGTGCTATCCACAATGCTACCTCTCTGGCTTTGTGGGGAGCTTTTGCTTATTCCTGTGAAGCACTGTGTGCTGGTTTCTGATAACTGTCTTGTATAAAAACAAGGTGTTGTGGTGGAGATTTTTTTAAGACTGTGTCTTTCAGAAAGAAGAAGGTTGGAGGCGAATGGTGTGGGAAAAGAACCTTCGAAAAATTGAACTTCACAACTTGGAACACTCTCTTGGAAGACATTCATTCAAAATGGGAATGAACCACTTTGGCGACAAGGTGGGTGGTTAAGCATTCTGTTAGAAATGTTCGGGAGGTATGTGCAAATAAATCCGATAGTTACTGTAAAATAAAGCTAATCTTAAATTTGTTAGAGTAATCTAATTATTCTGTAACAAACTTTGAATTGGAAACATAGCTATGTCGGGTATGATTTGTAGACTTGCATCCATTTTTTAAAAAGTGAAGTGTGCTCTTAGTCTATTAAGTAAGTTCACTTTAAGAACCAATAGTGCATGCAGTGCTTTCTCAAACAATAACTGCTGACTCACGTTAATCTGACATTTCTTGAGATAATAGCACATTTTGTACTTGTAGACAAATGAAGAATTTAGACAGCTTATGAATGGATACAAGTTGAAACGAACTGTAAAGAAGGCTCAAGGCTCTTTCTTTTTGGAGCCCAACTTTCTAGAGGTGCCCAGGAAAGTTGATTGGCGTGAACATGGATATGTCACTACAGTTAAAGACCAGGTACATAATTATGAATAATACACAAATACAATTATTCCTACAAACTAAAAGCAATATAATACATTTTATTTTATTTACAGGGGCAATGTGGCTCATGTTGGGCATTTAGTACCACAGGAGCCCTTGAAGGTCAACACTTTAGAAAGACTGGTAAGCTGATCTCACTCAGTGAGCAGAATCTTGTCGATTGTTCTAAACCTGAGGGAAATGAAGGATGTAATGGTGGACTGATGGACCAGGCATTCCAGTATGTGCGAGATAATGGTGGAATTGACTCTGAGGAATCCTATCCTTATCTTGGAACGGTAATTTGAAACTTGCAATTTGCCAACTTCTTTCCAGTTTGACTGTTTGGCGTATTCTTTTCTTAAAATTATTAAATTGTCAGTTTATACAAACAACAGTAAACTTAAAGAAAACAATATGCTAATCTACACAACCCTGCCCTCCCCTTTGAAACAAACCTTTGCTTGCACTATCCCTCTCTAGCAGCTAACTGACTAATTCCTTGGAATACAATATTAACGGTTACCTACTCCAGTACAACCCATCAATTGACCCCCTCATGGTGTGCTTGTCCTTTTCGAGAACCCAGCCAGGTGCAAAGTTAGCCCCCCCCTCCCGCACCCTTTTTTTCTTTTTTAAATTTCGAGTACCCAATTATTTTTTTCCCCAATTTTAAGGGGCAATTTAGCGTGGCCAATCCACCTAACCTGCACATCTTTGGGTTGTGGGGGTGAAACCCACGCAGACACGGGGAGAATGTGCGAACTCCACACAGACAGTTTTGATTTGGATTTTGTTTATTGTCAAGTATTTTTCTGCGAGCAGCTCAACAGATCATTGTACATGAAAATAAAATAAATACATAATAGGGCTACACCATGTAACTACATACGCATACATGGGTGTAGTGTTGGAGGTCAGTCCATAAGCAGGCCATTTAGGAGTCTGGTAACAGCGGGGAAGAAGCTGTTTTTGAGTCTGTTCGTGTGTGTTCTCAGACTTTTGTATCTCCTGCCCGATGGAAGAAACTGTTCTTGCGTTTTCTCAGACTTTTGTATCTCCTGCCCGATGGAAGAATGAGTAAGTCGGGTGGGAGGGGTCTTTGATTATGCTGCCCGATTTTCCCCAGGCAGAGGGAGGTGTAGATGGAGTCAATGGATGGGAGGCAGGTTTGTGTGACGGACTGGGCAGTGTTCACTCTCTCTGAAGTTTCTTGCGGTCTCGGGCGGCGCAGTTGCCATACCAGGCTGTGATGCAGCCAGATAGGCTGCTTTCTATGGTGCATCTGTAAAAGTTGGTACGATTTAATGTGGACATGCCGAATTTCCTTCGATTCCTGAGGAAGTAAAGGTGCAGTTGTGCTTTCTTGGTGGTAGTGTCGATGTGGGTGGACCAGGACAGATTTTTGGAGATGTATACCCCTAGGGGTTTGAAGCTGCTAACCATCTCTACCTCTGCCCCGTTGTTGCTGACAGGGGTGTGTACAGTACTCTGCTTCCTGAAGTCCATGACCAGCTCTTTAGTTTTGCTGGCATTGAGGGATAGATTGTTGCTGCACCACTCCACTAGGTTCTCAAACACCCTCCTGTACTCGTTGTTATTCGAGATCCGGCCCACTATTGCCGTATCATCAGCAGACTTGTAGATGGAGTTGGAACCACATTTTGTAACGCAGTCGTGTGTGTACAGGGGTATAGTAGGGGGCTAAGTACACAGACTTGCGGTATTGAGGACTATTGTGGAGGAGGTGTTGTTTATTCTTACTGATTGTGGTCTGTGGGTCAGAAAGTCGAAGATCCAGTTGCAGAGTGAGGAACCAAGTCCTAGGTTTTGGAGCTTTGATATGAGCTTGGCTGGGATTATGGTGGAGCTGTAGTCAAATCGGATGCTGATATAGGAGTCCTTGTTGTCGAGATGCTCTAGGGATGAGTTGCGGTGGTATGCGAATTGCAGTGGATCAAGACGTTCTGGGAGGATTGAGGTGAGACGCTTCATGACCAACCTCTCGAAGCACTTCATTATGACTGAAGTCAGGGCCACCGGACGGTAGTCATTGAGGCAAGTTGCCTGGTTCTTCTTTGGCACTGGTATGATGGTGGTCTTGAAGCAGGTTGAGTGGTCGAGAGGAGTAGGGACAGGTGAAAGATGTCCACGAACACATCTGCCAGCTGGTCCGCACAGGCTCGGAGTGCACGACCAGGAATACCGTCCGGACCCGTCGCCTTCTGAGGGTTCACTTTTTTGGAAGGCTGATCTGACTTTGGAAGCTGGGTATGGGTGTTATGGGCTGCTGGGGCACTCGACAGTGGATCGTTGGTTTCCTGCTGGAACCGAGCATAGAATGCATTGAGTTCATTGGGGAGGGGTGCGCTGCAGCTGGAAATACTGCTCTGCTTCACTTTGTAGCCCACAACTGCCGAGAGTCTGTAACACTAGTCTGTGACTAGCTTGGTCTGATATTCTCTCTTGGCATCTCCGATGGCTTTGCAGAGGTCGTACCTGGATTTATTGTCTGCTCAATTGTTCGCCTCAGACCTGTCCTTCAGTTAGGGAGTCGATCTCGCGATTGAGCCATGGTTTCCGGCTGGGGAATGTACGTACTGCTTTCTTTGCAACACAGTCGACCACACATTTGCTGATGAAGTCTGTGACGGTGGTGGCATACTCATTTAAGTTGGTCGCAGCGTTCCTAAATATGGACCAGTCCACTCTCTAAGCAGTCACGCAGGAGCTCTTCTGTTTCCTTGGACCAGCACTGCATGACCTTCTTAGCTGGATTCTCCCGCTTGAGTTTCTGCTTGTATGCCGGGAGTAGAAGCACCGTCTTATGGTCTGATTTTCCAAGTGCAGTCGTGGGGGGGCGGGGGGAACGGTAGGCGCCCTTTGATTTTTGAGTAGCAGTGGTGAAGAGTGTTGTTGCCCCTGGTGGGACAGGCGATGTGCTGGTGGAATTTTGGCAGTACACTGAGGTTGGCCTTGTTGAAGTATCCAGCCACGATGAACAAGGCCTCTGGGTGTTTCGGTACATAGTTGTTTATAACTGTGTACAGTTTGTCCAGTGACCCAGGGCTGGGATTCAAACCCAGATCCTCGGTGTTCTCCTTGTTGAACGCTGCTTCTGTGCCAGCTCGGTCCCTATACCTTGGTAAATCTGCACTGTTTGTGTGCTTCCCAGTAAATATTGTGGTTCTTCTTGGCCCTCTCCAGGACCCGCTCCTTCCTCTGAAAACTGGAAGTGAATAATCACTGCCCTCATTTGGCCATAGCTTTCAGTGCTCTCGGATTGGGCCCAGTCGTGACCTTGAAAGACTCCTTCAACTTTTCCTTGCCGATCTAACTGTCTGTCCATGTAGAAATAGATAGACTCTTGAACCACTGCAAGTCCACTTAGAATTGCAGAAGGAGGCCGTTAGGCCCATCGAGTCTGTACCGGCTCTTCGAAAGAGCACCCTACCCAATCCCACACCTCCACCCTATCCCTGTAACCCCACCCAACACAGGGCAATTTTGGACACTTAAGGGCAATTTTAGCATGACCAATCCACCTAACCTGCACATCTTTGGACTGTGGGAACACCCGGAGGAAACCCACACGCACACTGGGAGAACGGGCAGACATCCGCACAGACAGTGAACCAAGCCGGGAATCGAACCTGGGACCCCGGAGCTGTGAAGCAATTGTGCTAACCACTCTGCTACCGTGCTGCCCCGGTCCATCTGCTTCCCGAACACCTAGCTCCAGTGCCATCACCACGGCATAGTGTCTCGACTGTGGTGGGCGCAGCCATCGCCACCATCTTCGCTCCCACAGATTCCCTCGCAAGACTACCAGTCTGGGATTTCTTTCCTGTGGGCTTTTTCAATGAGACTTTCGACATCGCTCCGTCGACTAACCATTATTATTGTAGGGTTTTTTTCTCATTGTAAACAACTGGTCGTTTGAATCACTGAATTTATTTGATACTAAAAGTACTACTTTTTCTATTCCAGGATGATCATCCTTGTCACTATGATCCCATATACAATGCTGCTAATGATACTGGGTTTGTAGATATTCCCAGTGGTAAAGAGAGAGCCATGATGAAAGCTGTTGCTGCTGTTGGACCAGTTTCTGTAGCCATTGATGCGAGCCACCAAACATTCCAATTCTATGAATCTGGTAAGGATCTGTTGAGCACTTGTCATTTGTAGATTGTGACTGCTGAAAGACATCACCTAGATTATATGCATCAGGGTTTATCTGCCACAGAAAACAACACTACAGATGCTAGAATTTAAAATAAAAACATCTGAAATTAAAATAATGCTGGAAATGCACAGGTCTGGCAGCAGCTGAGAGAGGGAGAGTCTCACTCTACTCTCTCACCAGTATCTGCCTATCTGTACCCTTTGGGTATTCTACAATTTTTAAGTAGCTTACAGTGGGGAGCGAGCAAGCGTACACTAGCAGAAGATGATTGTTTTTTTTCCTTGGGTTGACTTGGACTCCAAACAAAATCTGGTGTTGTTCATGGAATCATAGTGCAGTAAGGGGCCGAAGGCCATTCGGCCCCTATCTAGGCCAATCCCCCACCCTATCCCCGTAATCCCACTCGGGGCAATTTAGCGCAGCCAGTCCACTGAACCTGCAATCTTTGGATTGTGGGCGGAAACCGGAGCACCTGGAGGAAACCCATGCAGACACAGGAGAATGTGGAAACTCTGCAGTTACCGGAGATCAGAATCAAACCTGTATCTTTGGTGCTGTGAGGCAGCAATGCAAATCACTGTGATGCCATGCCGTCCATCTTAGTTGGATGATGCTTGGATTAAATTTTTGAATGCCCAGAAATTAAGGTTTTTCGGAAGGAAGTAGATTTTTCTCATTTTTAGCTTTGAATTCAATGGGAGTTGATGGGCAGGAAAGAAGTGGGTTTTCCTTTGTGGAAATAATACTTGCCTTGGCCGCATCCATGTGAATGGCTTGAATTTTGTTTTAAGACACGCCCAGAACGGCAGTGGTAAGTAATTCCCACACCTCTCTTGTCCTTTCTGTGGGGCTGATGAATAATTAGGTGTATTGTAGCTGCTGAGGAACTCTAGTACCTTCCTTTTTGGTCCAGGCGTTAGACCAGTTCCAAGTGCTGCACTGACCATTTTTGTAATCAACATACAAACTAGGAGCAGGTGTAGGCCACTTGAGCCTTCTTTGTCATACAATAAGGTTATAGCTGACCTGATTGTAATCTCAGCCCCACATTTCTGCCTACTTTCACTCCTTGTTAATCTTTCACTCCTTGATAATCTGCTCTTAATTTTAAAAATACGTAAGATTCTGCTTCCTTTTGAGGAAGAGTTTAACCACCCTGTCAATACCCCTCAGGATTTTAAATGTTTCAAATCATGTCACCTCTTGCTCTTCTAAACTCTTAGTGAAACAAACTGAACCTCTGTAACCTTCCCTCATACGGCGACCCACCCATTCCTGGTATTAGTCTGGTAAACCTGTGAACCACTCGTCTTCCTTAATAAGGAGACAAATGCTGTACACAATACTCCGGATGTGGTCTCACCAGTACTTTGGGGCAGCTGAATTTACTTTTAAACAAACATGGTTTTAGGCAAAATGGACATGGAAAATGAAACTGATAACTGAACAAAAAACTATATAGTCTTCCATGATTGTGATAGTTTGTTTTATGTTGAACCATTTTTGTCTATTGAAAGGTATCTACTATGAAGCTGACTGTAGCTCCACAGATCTGGACCATGGTGTACTAGTAGTAGGATATGGCTTTGAAAAGGAAGATGTGGATGGAAAGAAATATTGGATTGTTAAAAACAGGTACTTATTCAATAAGTTTCAATTTTAACTCTTATCTTGTGTGGACATTTTTTACAATACTATTTCTTCTTTTTTCTCAGCTGGAGTGACCAGTGGGGTGACCAAGGATATGTAATGATGGCCAGAGATAGACACAACAATTGTGGGATTGCCACAGCATCCAGTTACCCTCTAGTATAACGGTTAAATTGCCTGATTCAAAAAGTGTGCCACGGTACTCTGACCTGCATGGTCCCTCTGGACATGGAGGTGTTCTGTCATTCCCTGCAGGACTTGAGTTTTCCTTTTATCAGAAGCTGTTCTGGTATTGCTGCTTGGGTTCTGTTGTCAAACTAGCAAAATCACAATTGATCTAAAACCTGGTTTGGATGGCCTAGTAGTTGTAACTACATAGATGTTGTTCTAAGCAACATTAAATATTGTTAGCTGTGAACTAGTATTTTAATGTTATCATACTTTTTTTAAATGAGCTGTTTTATGAAGTACTTGATGCCAAATTGATTTCTTCTACAGTAATAAGAAATGGTTCTACTTAACGGAGTATTTTGCTTTACTGGTTTTAAACGGTGTAATTGCTGTGCAATACACTCACTTTTATGTTCACTCTTGTTATCATATACTTCCAAATCTACACCATGAGTAACTGTCATGACTCAAATGTATTATTCATGCTTAAGGAATAATAAATATAACCAGTGGGATTTTTGATCCATAACAAAAACATTCTTGTGCACGTACTATTGTGACTGCCTTGCAAATCTTTGCTCTCCATCGTTGTTTGCTTTGTTACATCTTGTCTAGTTGCAACGGTACAGAACAGCTGATTTGTCACACAGCATGCTGTCTAAGCTGGTGTGCGCTATTGTGGTGTACGCTGTTGTTTACCATGACAGCTCTTCCAATTAGAATACCCTTTTGATTTCCAATATTTAAAAAAAAATAAAAAAAATTAGACTTTCCAATTAAGGGCAATTTAGTGCGGCCAATCTACCTATCCTGTATATCTTTGGGCTGTGGGGGCGAAACCCACGCAAACACTGGGAGAATGTGCAAACGCCACACGGACAGTGACCCAGAATCCGGATCGAACCTGGGACCTCGGCGCTGTGAGGCAGCAATGCTAACCACTGCGCCACCATGCTGCCCCTTGCTTTCCAATATTATCCTTTTCAAATTGCACCGAGCTAGATCACTGTCAGCAACATAGCTTGCACATTTTATGAGAAGATTTATTTTTCCTGAATTTAGGTTTATTTCTAATTTGAGATGTTCTTTTGTTCTAGAATTTCATCCATTTATCAAAGCCCCTTCATTTCTTGGTGTGTCAAGCTAATTGAGTTCTATACTCTAATTGCCATTTGTTTTAATTACAGTAGCCCGTACAATTGTGGTGAAGCCCAGCAAGCCATTAACATGTTATAGCTAGGTTTTAATTACCACTGTCTCTAGAATCCTTAACCTTCATTTCTGATCTTGCTTTCATATTTCTATTATTACATTTATTTGGTCTTCAACTTCATCCAATTTGCTGTTTTCTGTCTGACCAGAACCAGCTACTTATCCATTACTAGCAAATAATGGAGGAAAATTAGAATTGGGCATGACAAGTTGCATGATTGGCCATGATAATGAATGGTGGAACAGGCTCCACTGGCTGCTTGGCCTGCTCCTATTTTCTAAGTTGTCTTCAATTCAATTACTGACTTCTGAAGTGACTTCCATTAATGTCTTTTGATACCAGTGCAGTGACTCTCAGATTATTGGTCATGACTGATCCTCCCTAAAGCTATGAATTCCTTCAATGAACTTGGACCGGTTTCCAGTTGTTCACTAAACTGTCCCTACTAGTGAGTGGATTTTAGCAATAACTCTATGACTGATCACTTTGTTACTTGCTCATTATAAAGTTCAACAAGTTAACCTGCCGCCTTGTACACCTGTGTTGCCTAGCTTTGGTCAAGCAAGTACTGGAAACTTATGCATAAGCCACATAAGGACCTACCCTCTTAAGTCTGTATAGACCATTGCAGAACAAGGTTTTGGGTTCCATAGTCTAGCGTTTTCAAAATATTTTTATTTACTCCAGCACCTACTAAGATGCTCACAGAGGCAGGAAATTTACAAATAGAAGTAGATTCTCTGCCACTCAATATAGTTATTACTGAATTTGACCCTCAACTCTAATAACCTACTCCATATCCTTTTTTGATTCCTTCAGTTCTTAAACTCCTCATTCTCTGACTTGTATGCTTATTGCCTGAGCATTCACACCCCTATCGGGTGGATATTTCAAAGAGTCATAATCCTTTGAACAATAATGTTATCATGGCCCATCATGATTGCTGTACCATTCAATCATGGCTGATATGCTGGCTGATGTGTTTCTCGTTTCCCCCCCCCCCCCCCCCCCCCCCCCCCCCAAATTCGCCTGCCTTCTCCCATAACACCTGATCCCCTTATTGATCAAGAACCCAAACCTATCTTTCCCTGTCTTAAAGACAGTGATTTGGCCTATGCAGAGGTCCACCGATTCATCACCCTCTGGCTGAAGAAATTCCTCCTCATCTCCGCTTTAAAAGATTGTCCCTTCAGTATGAGGCTGTGGCCTCGGGTTCTAGTCTTTCCTACTAGTGGAAACATCCTCTCCATGTCCACTCATCTAGGCCTCTCGGTATCCTGCAAGTTTCAATAACATCCTCCCTCATCCTTGTAAACTCAAATGAGTACAGACCCAGGGTCCTCAACTGCTCCTCGTATGACGATCTCTTCAGTCCAGCAATCATTCTTGTGAGCCTCCCCTGGGCCCTTTCCTTGGCCAGCACATCCTTCCTTGGATATGGGGGCCCAAAACATCTCTCAATGCTCCAAATGGGTTCTGACCAGAGCTGTATGCAGCAGAAATTCATCCCTGATCTTGTATTCTAACCCTTTCGACATGAATGCTAACATTGCATTTGCCTTCCTAACTGCTGACTGAACCTGCACGTTAACCTTGGGAGTAGTCCCTTTGTGCTGATTTCCTAAGCCTTTTTCCCATTTAGAAAATAGTCTATACATCCATTCTTCCGGCCAGTGCATAACCTCACACTTTTTTCTACATTGTATTCCGTCTGCCACTTCTTGGCCCACTCTCCTAGCCTGTCCAAAGGATATCTACTCATATAGTCTCATTTATTCCTGTTGTCATTCAGGAATCAATGTACTGAACCTTTGTTGCAGTTCCTTTCTCCCAAATATGGCCTCCCCAAAAGCAGATCAAACCCCCTCTGTACACCTAGTGTGATCTTATCAAAATCCTATACCATTTCAACAACTTGTACCTTTTAATGAAATGAGGTGCTTCATGTCAAATGACCAAAGCCTTGGTCTTGTGGTTATCTATGACTTGGGTCATGTCTGTAAGGAGAGTATGCCAGAGCTTTGGGGCAGAGGCAAATGACAGCATAGCCACCAATGTTGGAATGATTAAAATTTGGGCTGCAGAAGAGGCCAGAATTGGAGGAGTGCTGATATCTGAGGGTTGTGGGATTGCAGAGATGGGGTAGGGCAAGACTGAAGGAATTGAAAAACAAGCATGAGAATAATTTGGGAATGAGAAATTTCCACCAATTGGCTGACCCTGCCTTTTGGGGGAAAATTCCTAACTTTTTTTGCCCTCTTATCTGCTCTGGGGAGCTATTAGTCAGCTTCTCTTAGTCCATTACCAAACTGACTTTCTGCTGACCATGTAATCTGCACTGCAAATAAATGTAATAATAGAAATATGAGCAAGAGTGGAGAATTAAGGTTTTAAAGATTCTAGGGACCATGGTAATTAAAACTTAGCTACAACGTGCTAATGGCTTTTTGGGCGTCACCACAATTGCAAGGGCTACTGTCAAAACAAATGGCAATTGGAGTATAGAACTCCGATTGACACACCAAGAAGTCTTTGATAAACTGGGGAAATTGGATGTCCGTGCTGCTGGACTGGGATGAGAGCGGATTTAGTGAAGGCCAAGACTGGCTGATTGGGGAGGGTAACTGAGGTCAGTCAGAGGTGGGAGAAAAGCTCAGTGAGGTTGGGGAATGGATGAGTCTAAATGTGGGGGGGAACACAAGTTAGGAAGAGGGTTGTGTGTGATGGTTGGGGGAAGAGGGGTGGTTTGCAATCTGGGTGGGATGGGGAAGAGGGACTTTACTGAGCTTTCTGAAACCATTAAATATTAAGTTAGGCTCAAACATACTTATACAGTATTGCTTTATTGTTCTTTTGCTGGGGTCATGTTACTTTCAGAGTTTTTTTCACTCATAGAATATGGGCATCACTAGCAAGGCTAGCCTTAGTTGTCCGTCCCTAATTGCCCTTGAGAAGATGAGTTAAAACGGAGTCATATTGGAAACTAATTAGCAAGGCACTACCATAGTCATTTGCTTTGCATGAACATAATCCAGGAAGACCATGTTCTGTTGGTCAAGACTTGAACTACATACACTAACTGCACTGAATGCTGAAATCACAGAATTGTTATGGCATAGAAGGAGGCCGTTTGGCCCACGTGTCTGCACCAGCTCTCCAAATGATTCCGTTCCTCTTTTTGGGCTGTGCTCTGTTTGCCTTTTAGGAGCGGCCTTTTTAATTATCCCTCAGTTAATTTCTGTTCTACTATTTAGTTGATTGGGCCCTAAAATACAGCATAATGACTTGGTACCATGCCTCTGCCTTCCCCATACCCTTGCACTTGTTTCTATTCCAGTTATCAATCTAATGCCGCCTTAAATGCCTCGATTAAACCTGCTTCCACCACACATCCAGACAGCACATTGCAGTCCTGGGCCACTCTGTGAAAAAGGTTTTCCTCCTGTCACATTTGCTTCTTCTGCAAATCACTTAAATCATTGCCCTCTCATTTTAATTCCTTTTACCAGCAGGAACAGTTGCTCCCTGTCGACTCTCCAGCCTCCCCATGATTTTGAATATCTCCATTAAATCTCCTCTGCCCCCAGGAGAACAGGATCAACCTCTCCAATCTATCCTCATAAACTGAAGTTTCTCATCCCAGGAACCATTTTGTAAACCTCTTCTGCACTCCAATGCATTCGCCTCTCTCCTTTTTAGAGTGGCACCCAGAACTGGACGCTATATTCCAGCTGAGGTCCAACTAGCGTCTTATATTAGCTCCTGCATTGATTGTCAAGACGCCGTGATGTTTCCTTGTGCAATAAATTATTGAAAGTCAAAAAGTCACTGCTGGGATATATCTTGGGTTGCTGAGGGCAGTAAAAGTGGGAATTGTGGCACCTCTGACCACAATCTTCCAATCCTTAAATACAGGAATTGTATCAGCAACTAAAAGATTGCAAATATTATCTCCCTGTTTAAAACAAAAGGATAAACTTGCAATTATAGGCAAGTCAGTCATAAAAAGTGAGTAAAGTTTTAGAGATGGTAATCTGGGATGCATCAAATTAGAATTTGGAATTGTTTGACATTTTAAAGCTAAATTGTGTTTCGGGAAGGGTTGATGAGCATCTGTGATTGATGTGGAACTCTCAAGGCATTTTGGTGAAGTACCATGAAATTGACTGTATAACATTAAAAGCCATGGGATTCGAGGAACTGGGGTACTGCTGCCTCACGGTGCCAAGGTCCAGGTTCGATCCCGGCTCTGGGTCACTGTCCGTGTGGAGTTTGCATGTTCTCCCCATGTTTCGTGGGTTTAGCCCCCACAATCCAAAGATGTGCATGGTAGCTGGATTGGCCATACTAAATTGCCCCATAATTGGAAAAATTGAATTGAATTGGGTACTCTAAATTTATAAAACAAAAAGACCGCTGCTCTTTTTGATATATTAATGACCTAGACCAGGCTATAAAAACACAACTTCAATTTAAGTGGCCAATCCACCTAACTTGCAAATGACGCTGAATTTGAAAATACTTAATGGAATGAAATGGGTAGCAACAGATTTTCGAGGGTCATAGAGGCTAAGAAAAAGATGGACATACAGGTGAATTAAACTTATCACCGAGAAGTGTGAGGTGGTACATTTTGGAAGAAGAATGAAGTGAGGCAATATGAATTAAATATTACAAATTTAAAGGAGGATGTTGACATGACTGAGTGGCTGGAGAGCTGGAGAAAAGCTCTAGACTACAAGGGTATGGAGATCAATAGACCAAAAGACCCAATACATGGATTGTCAGCTTGCGCCAAGGGAAGAGGGCAGATTGAAGGTGTGAAGATTATGGAAGACGGAAAATATGGACATTGAAATAAAGCACAAGATTAGCTCTGGTTGGAGTAACTAGAAGTGAAGTGCAGTGGGATGTTGTATGATAGAAAGTTATCACTGAAACCTAAAGGCAGAATCTCATGGCAGCCATGAGACCAGCATTGTTATATTGTGCAGAAATGTGGGCAAATTCAAGAGAGGATCAGTAACTGGAAACCAATGATATCATAGAATCCCTAAAGTGCAGAAGGAGGCCATTCGGCCCATCAAGTCTGCACTGACTCTCTGAATGCGTACCTGACCTAGACCCACCCTGCTGCCACTTCCCCATGACCCCACCTAACCTTTGGAAACCTAGGGACAATTTAACACGGCCAATCCACCTAATTTGTACATTTTTGGACTATGGGAGTAAACAGGAGCACCCGGAGGAACCCATGCAGACACGGGGAGAATATGCAATCTCCACACAGTCAGTCACCCGGGGTCGGAATCAAACCCGGGTGGCTGCCACAGTGAGACAGCAGTGCTAGCCACAGTCCCGCCCTCAGAACCCCCAAAAGGGACCCCCGCCCCATCTTATCCACCAAAAGAGACCCCCCATCAATCACCCCTGCCTGCAAGCTGAAGAGCAGTCTAGGCAGTGAAAAGTGACTGCGGTTCCGCTTACCCTTCCCTAACATCCGCCTCAGACAAAAGTGTTTAAAGCCACAGCCATCATCCCGATGCTGAGATTTTTAAAATGTTTTTATTCGCCATATTTTCATCATTTTCACCGTACAAAAGAAAACAACAACAAAACAACCCCAACAATGTAATACGTAATAATTGGCTCGTAAATCACAAACAAAAAACAAACAAGCACCCCTCCATAGACTAACTGGGTGAGCACGGATTATTTTAGACTGCACCGGGGGACAAGGCAGGGATGTCCACTCTTCCCACTGCTGTTTGCCTTAGCTATAGAGCCGCTGGCGATGACGTTGAGAGCATCGAAGGACTGGCAGGGGATAGAACAGAGGGGAGGAGGGTGTAGCAAAGGGCCTCTCTATATGCGGAAGACCTGCTTTTGTATATTTCTGACCCGGCCGGTTTTCGGGGTATAAACTGAATATGGGTAAAAGCGAGATTCTCTCGATTCAAGCAATGGGACAGGAGAGCAGATTGGCTGAGATTCCGTTCACGGTGATGGGAGGGGGCTTTCGGTATCTGGGCATCCAGGTGGCACGGGAATGGGAGCAGCTGCACCAGCTGAATCTAGCTCGGTTGGTGGAGCAGATGAAGGGGGACTTCAGAAGGTGGGATATGTTCCTGTTGTCACTGGCGGGGAGGGTGCAGACGGTGAAGATGACGGTTCTCCCGAAGTTTTTGTTTATATTTCAGAGCCTACCTATTTTTATCCCCAAGACTTTCTTTAAGAGGCAGAATACGATGATTTCTGGGTTTGTGTGGGCGGGTAAAACCCAGCGAGTAAAGAAGGTGCGGCTGGAGTGGGGTCAGAGGTGAAGGGGGTGGCTACCGAAGTTTAGAAACCAACTGGGTGGCGAATATAGCAATGGTCAGGAAATGGGTAGCAGGAGAGGGGTCGGTGTGGGAGCGGGTGGAGACGGAGTCATGTAGGGGCACTGTTGACGGCGCCTCTGCCGTTACCGCCGGCTCGGTACTCCACAAGCCCGGTAGTAGTGGCTGCCCTGAGGGTCTGGGGACAGTGGCGGAAGCATATAGGGGTGGAGGGGGCGTTGTTATGGGCACCAATTTGTGGCAACTGTCGTGTTGGGTGTTCCGATATACAAACGAACCAACACGGTTGTAGATGGTACAACTCTGTTTTATTATTCTGTATAATAACAACTGTTAACTTCTGGCTGTGGTTCGTACTTCACCAGTTAACCTGTGGACCCAGCCCGAGCACTATCTTAGAGAGGCACTCAGCATATGGTGTATGTCTGAGTGGCACGCTGTGAGCTCTGAGCTATCTCCTGGTGGAAATGAGCAGGAACTGTGGTGTTCCCTGTTTTATAGTGCGTGTGCTCTCAGTGGTGATTGGCTGTGATGTTGCGTGTGTGTTGGTTGGTCCGTCTACCTGTCCATCAGTGTGTGTGTGTGATTGCACCATGGTATGTTAATATGGATATCATGACATCCCCCCTTTTCACAAGAATATGTGCCTACATGATAATAAATATTGGTGTGTACTGAGTGCGGCTGAGTATGTGTGTGCAATATTTACAACATGTACATGAGGCTAAACTATATACATAGGAAGGTGTCAGGTGCAACATAGCAACGAGGTTGTACCACAATCAAAACAAGTGAAATCATCAAATATCGAAAGAGAACTCCTGGAACAACAAAAAGAGAAACACGTTAACATTGTGCACAACAATTCAGTGAGTCCAATGTGCAAACAGGCTCATAAGCCCAGCCTAGTAGGTGGGCGACGAATTCGGGTTGACCCCTCAAGGGTGGGTCAGGATCCACCGGCTGAGGAATGGGCCTGGCCACGGGCGATAGAGGAATAGGCAGAGTGGCAGGAAGTTCCACAAAGTCGACATCAGGGACAACAGGAGGGCGTGGCACCGGTGTATGATCACGTAGTGAGCGCGGGAGCAGCCGAAGGGCCCGCCGATTACGCCGGCGAATGGAGCCATGAGGCATACGAACCAGGAACGAGCGGTGAGCCACGCGGCGGAGAACCTCGGCAGTTGCCGACCAGTCACCCTCTGGTAGGTGTATGCGGACGTTGTCTCTAGGCGCCAGGGCAGGAAGATCAGTTGCCCGAGTGTCATGTGCCACCTTCTGCTGAGCATGCTGCTGTCGCATCCTTTGCAGTACTGGAGCATAGCCGGGTTTAGGAACATGAAAGGACGGCACAGTGGTCCTGAGGGTGCGACCCATCAACAGCTGGGCTGGTGAGAGGCCTGTGGACAGTGGGGCCGAGCGATAGGCCAGCAGGGCTAAACAGAAGTCAGATCCGGCATCAGCAGCCTTGCAGAGGAGCCGCTTCACGATATGGACACCCTTTTCCGCCTTGCCATTTGACTGGGGATGCAGAGGGCTGGACGTCACGTGTGTGAAGCCGTATGAAGCTGCAAAAGAAGACCATTCTTGGCTCGCAAAACAGGGCCCATTGTCCGACATGACGGTAAGCGGAATGCCATGGCGAGCGAAGGTTTCTTTACATGCTTTGATTACAGCTGATGATGTCGTGCAGGCGTATGACCTCCGGATAATTGGGAAAATAGTCAATTATGATGACGTAGTCCCTGCCGAGCGCATGAAAAAGGTCCACACCCACCTTTGCCCAGGGGGACGTTACCAACTCATGGGGCTGAAGCGTCTCAGGGGGTTGCGCCGGCTGAAACCTTTGGCAGGTGGGGCAGTTGAACACCATGTTGGCGATGTCGTCGCTGATGCCCGGTCAGTACACAGCTTCTTGGGCCCTCCGCCTGCACTTTTCAACCCCCAGATGGCCTTCGTGCAATTGTTCGAGGACACGCCTGTGCATGCTGTGTGGGATCACAATCCGGTCCAACTTTAGGAGGACACCATCAATAACGGCCAAGTCGTCCCGGACATTGTAGAATTGTGGGCACTGCCCCTTGAGCCACCCTTCCGTCATGTGGCGCATCACACGTTGTAGAAGGGTGTCAGCCTTGCATCAGTAGCTGGCAGATTGGCCGATATGAAGGTTACATGTGCGTCAACCTGACAGACGAACCCCCCCGATTCGGGCGGTGTGCTCACTGCTCTGGATAGGGCATCCGCGATGATGAGGTCCTTTCCCGGGGTGTGGACCAGTTGGAAGTCGTACATCCGGAGCTTAGGCAGAATGCGCTGGAGGCGAGGGGTCATCTCATTGAGGTCCTTTTGTATGATGCCGACCAGGGGGCGATGGTTGGTCTCCACGGTGAACTGAGGATGGCCATACACATAGTCGTGGAATTTATCTATGCCGGTTAACAAACCCAGGCACTCCTTCTCAATCTGCGCATAGCGCTGTTCTGTGGGGGTCATGGCCCGCGAGGCATAGGCGACTGGGGCCCATGACGCAGTGTCGTCCCGTTGCAGGAGTACCGCCCCAATGCCGGACTGGCTGGCATCAGTTGAGATCTTTGTATCTCGAGTAGTGTCGAAGAACAGCAATACCGGGGTGGTGGTGAGCTTGATCTTGAGCTCCTCCCATTCCTTCTGGTGTGCGGGCAGCCACTGGAACTCCATAGTCTTCTTCACTAGGTGGCGAAGAGCCGTTGTGTGGGAGGCAAGGTTGGGAATAAACTTCCCCAGGAAGTTGACCATCCCGAGAAAGCGTAGCACTGCCTTCTTGTCTGCCGGCTGCGGCATGGCTGCAATAGCTGTCACTTTGTCTGCATCCGGACGCACCCCTGACCGGGGTATGTGGTCTCCCAGAAACTTTAGCTCAGTTTGGCCAAAAGAACACTTGGCTCGGTTGAGGCGCAGACCGTGTTCTCGTATCCGAGCAAAGACGCGCTGGAGACGACTGATGTGTTCCCGTGGTGTGGTGGACCAGATGATGACGTCGTCAACATAGACGCGCACCCCTTCGATGCCCTCCATCATTTGTTCCATGATTCGATGAAACACCTCTGATGCCGAGATGAGGCCAAACGGCATCCTATTGTAGCAGTATCTGCCAAAGGGAGTGTTGAAAGTACACAGCTTCCTGCTGGACTGATCCAGCTGAATCTGCCAAAAGCCCTTTGAGGCATCAAGCTTGGTAAAAATTTTTAGCCCAGGCGATTTCTCTCGTGATTTCTTCCCATTTGGGTGTGGGGTAGTGTTCTCTCATGATGTTATTGTTCAGGTCTTTCGGGTCGATGCAGATCCGGAGTTCGCCAGAGGGCTTTTTTACGCACACCATGGAGCTGACCCATGGCGTAGGCTCCGTGACCCGTGAAAGCACTCCTTGGTCCTGCAGCTGCTGCTTGAGGCGGTCCTTGAGTGGTGCTGGGACTCTACGAGGTGCGTGAATGACCGGGGTGGCGTCCGATTTGAGCCGTATTCTGTAGGTATAGGGCAGTGTGCTCATGCCCTCGAATGCCTCCTGGTTGTGGGCGAGGAGCGAGTGGAGCTGTGCCCTAAATTCAGCATCCGGGAAATCGGATGTGCCTTCTGGAGACAGAGTGTGTACCGGCTGAACGAGGTGGAGGATCTTGCACGCCTGTGCGCCTAGCAGAGAGTCCTTCGAGGATCCAACTATCTCAAAAGACAAGTGTGGCTGTGTATGAATTGTGTGCAACCTCGAGCTGGCAAGACCCCATGGCCGGGATAACATTACCGTTGTAATCGACCAACTGACAGCGGGATGGCCGAATCGGTGGTTTGACCTTCAAGGTGTAGAAGGCTGACCATGCAATGAGATTGGCGGAGGCACCAGTGTCTAAACGGAATGTGATTGGTGATCGGTTGACCGTTAGGGTGGCACACCATTCATCGCCCGGATTAATGCTGTGCACTGGCATCGGCTGGTGGGTCCTACTTGGGGACATCCGATTTCTGTCTATTACCGCAATGCGGAAGGCTTCCCGGTCGTTGGTATCACCGGTCTGTACGTCGTCAGGATATGACTCGGTGTATGGAGGCTGAATGGCCCGCACGTCCCTGCAAGTCTGGCGGAATTGCGGAGCGTTGGCAGGTTGAGCTGCTCAACAGCAGGCAGCGCAGTGGCCCATCTTGCCACAGCGGAGGTATTGTCGAGTTTTGGCTGGACATTGCCGCTTTAAGTGTGCGGATCCACAGTTGCCGCACGTCGTGACGTCATGGCGTTCGTTGCGTCACCACGAATGCGCAGTTCGGTCCTGCGTAGAGCGCGCCTGCGTGTCACGTCCCTCTGCGCCGACGTCCCCTCTTTTGGCGCGTACAAGCGCGGGAGGCCTCGGAAAGCGCGAGAAATGGCCGCCATCGTCCAGGCCGCGGGCCGGGAGGAACTCGATCGACTGAACCCGCTCGGCCTCGTAGGACCCCTGCCGTGCCGATTCGGCCGCCTGGAATTGGGAGTACCGGCTGGTCGCCTTTTCGTGGAGGACGCAGGTTTCGATGGCGGTGGCTAGGGTGAGGCTCTTTATTTTGAGGAGCTGCTGGCATAGGGTGTCCGAGGTGACCCCAAAAACTATCTGGTCCTGAATCATGGAATCGGAGGTGGCCTCGTAGCCGCAGGACTGCGCGAGGATACGGAGGTGTGTCAAAAAGGATTGAAAAGGCTCAACCTTACCCTGCAGGTGCTGCTGGAAGAGGTACCTCTCGAAACTCTCATTCACTTTGACGCTGAAGTGTTGCTCAAGTTTTAGAAGGACCGTCTTGTACTTCGTCTTGTCCTCGCTTTCCGCGAATGCCAGGGAGTTGTAGATGTGGGTGGCATGTTGCCCTGCCGTGGAGAGGAGGAGGGCGATCTTCCTGGTGTCCAATGCATTCTCCCTGTCTGTGGCTTCTAGGAAGAACTGGAAGTGCTGTTTAAACAGCTTCCAGTTGACGCCGAGATTTCCAGCGATTTGGAGCGGCTGCGGCGGGCTGATGGTGTCCATGGCGCAGGATGGCGGATCTCTGAAGATGTGCAGGTAGGTCTCACAGTTGCTGGCGGGTTTCCAGACCTGGTATCATGTCGTGTTGGGTGTTCCGATATACAAACGAACCAACACGGTTGTAGATGGTACAACTCTGTTTTATTATTCTGTATAATAACAACTGTTAACTTCTGACTGTGGTTCGTACTTCACCAGTTAACCTGTGGACCCAGCCCTAGCACTATCTTAGAGAGGCACTCAGCACATGGTGTATGTCTGAGTGGCACGCTGTGAGCTCTGTGCTCTGAGCTATCTCCTGGTGGAAATGAGCGGGAACTGTGGTGTTCCCTGTTTTATAGTGCGTGTGCTCTCACTGGTGATTGGCTGTGATGTTGCGTGTGTGTTGATTGGTCCGTCGACCTGTCCATCAGTGTGTGTGTGTGTGATTGCACCATGGTATGTTAATATGGATATCATGATAGCAACCACTACTTTGCACTGTCGGGGGGGAGGGAGGGAGGGAGGGGGAGGGGAGGGGAGGGGAGGGGGAGGACACTGGATGGGGGTTTTGACAGCGAGCTGGGATCGAGCAGTTTGCGGGCTTGTCTTGATTTCCGTGTTTGGAGGAGTTTGAGCTGCCTGGTGGGAATGGGTTCCACTACTTGCAGGTGAGGGACTTTGTATGGAGGCAGGTTGCGACCTTTTCCCACCTGCCGTCCCAGGGGTTACAGGATAAGGTAGTGTCGAAAACGGGAGTGGGGGACGGGAGGGTTCGGAAATTTATAAAGAGCTCATTGAATGGGAGGAAGCCCCGATAGGGAGCTGAAATGAAAGAGGAAGAACTGGGCAGTGAATTAGAGGCGGGGTTGTGGGAGGATGTTCTGAGTAGAGTCAACACGTCCTTGTCGTGTGCCAGGCTTAGCCTGATACAATTCAAGGTCCACAGGGCGCATAGGACTGTGGCCCGAATGATCAGGTTCTTTAAAGGGGTGGAGGACGTGTGGGCGGTGTGCGGATGGGCCTGCAAATCATGTCCATGTGTTTTAGGCATGCCCGAGGTTTAGGGAATTTTGGCAGGGATTTGCCAATGTCATGTCAAAGGTACTGTTCCGAGTCCAGAGGTTACGACCTGCTGTGTCAGAAGACCCAGGTGTCCAGGGGTCAAGTGAGGCTGATGTTTTGGCCTTTGCCTCCCTGGTAGCACGGAGACGGATCTTATTGATGTGGAGGGACTTAGAACCCCCGAAATCGGGGATATGGGTTAGTGACATGACCGGGTTTCTCAGGCTTGAGACGATCAAGTTTATTGACTTCTTTGGAGATAATGAAGCTTTGGGGGGGGGGGGGGGGGGGGGGGGGGGGGGGAGGAGGTAAAAGGAAAGAGGGAGGCATGGGGTTGGATGAGGTGAGAAATAGTTAGTAGAAAATGGGGATTGTGGAATTGTGTATGTAAGCCATGCTGGCTGGGTATGGTTATTGATTGGGTGGGAGTTATTTACTTTGTTGTTTTTCTTCTTGAAAATTGTTAAAATTATATATGCCTTAATAAAAATATTTTTTTTTTAAAGAAGCGTGACAAATCAGAAGTGAAGGAGGGGTAAAGAGAGGTGGTTGTGTGGATATGAATGGTGTTGGCATACATGTGGCACTAGATGCTTTGTTTTTTGCTGACAAGTAGCATGCAGATGAGTAAGGGACGGGGTAAAGGATAAATCTTGGGAGGCTCCAGAGGTGCAGGAGCGGTAAAAGAAGCCATTGGACGCATTCTCTGGCTATGGTTAGATAAACACACTTGAGCTATTCTATTTGAAACACTTCTGGAACATACAAGGACCTCAGAAAGATTTGCAATATTGTTTTGAAACCATTCAGTATTTTAGATATTTGGAGGTTTAATCATGTGAGGGTGAGAGGGGGTGGGGAAGGAAGAAGGGGTTGTTATACATGTTTAACAAAAGTCGAGAGTACCCTGCTTGGCACATTAGTGTGTTGTGCTGGGTGGGTCTCACAACTTGTGGTTACTCATGCACTAAACTTAAGAGCACAAATAATATACTGTTACAGATGGATTCAGTTGCAGCATGATAAACTGTAATATGAAGCATGCTCTTACTGAGCAGCTGACACTATCAGTAGCAAAAGGTATAGTAAATAACATTCAGATCATCATGTATTCACAGATTCTTATTTACATTTAGCAAAAATACAGTGGGGAATCCATTTCCTTGGCAGTTCTATGGGTAAAGTGCTTGCATCTTGAAGAAAATAGCTGCACTTTGGAGAAATGGTACAAATCAAGAACAGGCCATTTGGCGCAATCACCTGGTCTCAATGCTTACTTCCTGCAAGAACAAATACGCCTAACCCTATTTACCCACTCTATTCCCAAATCCCTTCATCCCAACTATTCACTTATCCAGTCTAAACTTCAATGTTGGCATTTGTTCTGCATCAACCACTAAGCCAGAACGTGAATTACATAGAACATACAGTGTAGAAGGAGGCCATTCGGCCCATCGAGTCTGCACCGACCCATTTAAGCCCTCACTTCCACCCTATCCCCGTAACCCAATAACCCCTCCTAACCTTTTTTGGTCACTAAGGGCAATTTATCATGGTCAATCCACCTAACCTGCACATCTTTGAACTGTGGTTAGTTGCGAGGATTCTACATCCTCACAACTGTCTGAAGAATTTCCACTTGTTTTCTGTACTAAATGCATCTTGTTCTGAACATCTCAACCACTAGAAACAACCAGTAACATCTCAAACTCTAATCTTCATCCTAAACAGAAAGATATGGGCCGGAATACTCCAGCCGTTTAATGACTTGACACGATCTCCAAGGGACCTGCAAGATCCTTTTCCTTCCTCCCTGCTGTTTTTCCATTCTTCCTCCTCCCTTCCCATCCCACAAAAGCTCTGCTTCAAGGTGCGCTTTCAATGTAGAATATGGTTCACAAGTTCAACCTCCCTGCTCATTGCAAAGGCCAGAATGTTAAAGCTATTTTTACTTTGCTTTGTGGCTTCAGGAGCGTATGGTTGTAATGATCTCTATGTGCCACTTTCTCCTCTTTGTTTTAGTCCATTTAACACTGCACTCTGGAGCTAGGCAAGACTGTCCTGTCTCCTCTGTTTAGTTCATGTGCTGTATCAAACCTTTGGCCGAGACCATACAGAGGGACACGAGCATTAGAGGGATGATTAATCCTTATTCCAGGCAGTGGAAGCACTCAGGTCAAAGCCTCCTTGTATTTGGATAGTGTGGCCATCTTCTGCTCTGATCCACTGTTCGTTCGCAGACTGATGAACATCTGTGAACAATTTAAACTTGGGAACTAAAGTAAATCGCAGCAAGAGCAAGGCCATGTTCTTTGGGAACTGAGTTTCCTATCCCTTGTTCCCTTCACTTTTTTTAAAATTTAGAGTACCCAATTCATTTTTTCCAATTAAGGGGCAATTTAGCGTGGCCAATCCACCTAGCCTGCACATCTTTCGGTTGTGGGGGTGAAACCCACGCAGACACGGGGAGAATGTACAAACCCCACACAGACAGTGACCCAGAGCCGGGATCGAACCTAGGACCGTGAGGCAGCAGTGCTAACCACTGCGCCACCTTGCTGCCCTCTTTGTTCCCTTCACAGCAGATCAGACTTACCTGAAGGCTGGATTTTGCACATTCTCCTCGTATGTGTGGGCCTCACCCCCACAACCCAGAAAGAGTGCTGGGTAGGTGGATGGCCTTGCTAAATTGCCCCTTAATACAAAAACAATTAATTGAGTACTCTAAATTAGAAAAGACTTACCTGAAGGTGCTGAGGATATTGTTCAGAGGGACCAGGGCGTGTGCCAAAAACTGTAAGTAGCACATAGCCAAGGCGAAAATGAAACTGAGCACACCAGAGCGACAGTACCTCCATCAAGTGCAAGGTGCTCCCGGTGTTGCTCCATATGGCACAGATCTGGCTATACCCTGTTCCTGCACCACAGTGATCACTTTAATTGGAGGTTGAAACTCAACCATGTAGGGCGGCACATGGTATAGTGGTTAGTATTGCTGCCTATGGCGCTGAGGACCCAGGTTTGAATCCCAGCCCTGGGTCACTGTCTGTGTGGAGTTTGCACATTCTCCTCGTGTCTGCTTGGGTATCACCCCCACAACCCAAAGATGTGCAGGTTAGGTGGATTGGCCACGCTAAATTGCCCCCTAATTGTAAAAAAAGGAATTGGGTACTCTAAATTAAAGAAAAGAAACTGAACCGTGTCCACAGGTACACCATGTACAAATGCAGCTAAGGGCAGGAAATGTATCCTATATAGTCCTCATCCTGATCGCCATCTTAGTGTGTGGAGGTATCAAGCTGTGAATAAGCCCTCAATAAACCAAGTATCACCACATTCTGATGTTCTATCTGTCCCCTGTGTTGCAAAGGATGGATTTGGCTGTGTTGCCACAGAACCTTCCAGTCAGTTGGACTGTGCCTTACCACCCATCCCTGATAGTAATGTTTGTTCAGAAAAAGCATCTTTGACCACAGGTCCCTGAGTTTGCAGTCCACATGTAACCTTCTAGAGACTCTGCAGGAGATGGTGGATCCTGTCGAGATATCCTGGTCAGATTGTCAAAGAAATGTGGCCGAATATCTCATATCCAGAACTTTCAAATGAGCACCATGAAGTAACTTGGTTGGCAGTGCGAAGGATCCTTTTAAGAAATTGGACAGCACTACTCTTTATGTAATGTCAAATTCAAACTGTTAGGTAATGTACCTTGACAAATTTTGTGAAAAAGTGTATTCAAAAAAAAAACTTGTGAAGGACATTGATTGGAAATATGGATTCTCTGCAGCCCCGCACCAAAATCACGTTTGCACGGGGGCGGAGAATCGACGTTCATGACCGAATCGCGCCCCGGGCCCCAGAGAATCGCTCGTCCATGAATCACGCCGCGCGGCTGGGGGCCATTGCCAGAGTCCCTCCCAGAGATACTCTGCTCCCGACTGGCCGATTTCCCGATGGCATGGTTCTGACCACGTATGGCTGGTTGGGACTCTCGTGCGGCGGCTGCGGACTCAGTCTGTGGCCGCCTTGGTGGGGGGCGGGGGGAGGCTTTATCACATCTGGGGCAGCAATCGGGCCGGTTCGATGAAGGGGCGCGGGGCCGATCGGGGGGACCTTGTTTATTCATGATGGTCCGTGGTCTGAGCCCGCCATGGCGCTCGGCGCAGCCGCTGGAGGCTGCCACTGTGCGAATGTGCGGACTCGGAACCGGAAGTGCGGGATCCCGTATCCGCAGCCAAAGCTGTGAGTTTCAAGACGGGTCCCTGCTAGCCCTCTGCAGGTAAGTGAATTGCTCTTTATTTTTTGCAGGAAACTGGAGAGTGAAATGTACGGACATAGCCCCATTTTTGGCGAAACCAGCCCATGATTTATGTACAGGCACACGGTGTACTGATAGAATTATGTTGACATTCTGTTCCAATCTAAGTATTTTTACCTGGTAAGCTTTATTGATAGCAATGATTTGATGGCAGATTCAGCTCTGCATGATCAGCTGGTAAATCTGCAAGCAGTTCATAAAACCCAAAAGATGGGTCTTGCTATTACTCGAACATAGATCATTTGTATTTATAAGTGCAGTTGATAGTGGGTGAACCAGGCATTTGTCCTTTGGCAAGCTCTAGTAACATAAAGGCAGCACAGTAGTAATTTAGGGCAGCACGGTAGCATAGTGGTTCGCACAACTGCTTCACAGCTCCAGGGTCCCAGGTTCGATTCCCGGCTGGGTCACTCTGTGCGGAGTCTGCCCGTCCTCCCCGTGTATGCGTGGGTTTCCTCCGGGAGCTCTGGTTTCCTCCCACAGTCCAAAGATGTGCGGGTTAGGTGGATTGGCCATGCTAAATTGCCCTTAGTGTCCAAAAGGCTAAGTGGGGGTTGCGGGGATAGGGTAGATACGTGGGCTTGAGTGGGTTGCTCTTTGTAAGGGCCGGTGCAGACTCGATGGGCCGAATGGCCTCCTTCTGCACTGTAAATTCTATGATCTATAAAGATGCTATATAAATGCTTAGGTATGGCGGTATGGACTCCAGGTTGATGAGTTAAGATCAGAAATATGGCTTGTCCATCTAAGTATTTTAGTCTTGCAGCAGGTTATTAGTATTCTATTAATTTAATTGAACTCAGGATGGTTACATGTGAGGGCGCCAAAATGTGGCAAATGGAGTTTAATGTGGATCAGTGTGAGGTCATGGATTTTGATCGGGAAAATGGGAAAGCAACGTATTATCTAAATGGGGAGAGACTTCGGGATGCTCCAGTGCAGAGGGATCTGGGGGTCCTCGTTCATGATTCACAGGAAACTAACATGCATTTACAGCAGATAATAAAGAAAGCAAACTAATATTGGCATTTATTGATAAAGGAATAGAGTATAAAGGTAAGGAAGTGTTGTTGCACTTCACAACAAGGCATTGGTGAGACCACATCTGGAATATTGTGCACAGATTTGGTCACCTTATTTCAGGAAAGATGTAGTGACATTGGAGGCAGTTCAGAGGAAGTTCACTAGGTTGATTCCAGAGATGAGGGGTTTGTTGTATGAAGTGAGATTGAACAATTTAGACCTATGCTCTCTAGAGTTTAGAAGAATGAAGGAAGATCAAATTGAGGTATACAAGATGATAAAAGGAATGGATAAAGTAGACGTGGAATGGATGCTTCCTCTTGTGGGGCATTCTAGAATGAGAGGTCATAGTTTTAGGATAAGAGTAACAAATGGAGTTGAGGAGAAACTACTTCTCACAAAGGGTTGTAGACCTGTGGAATTCGCTATCCCAGAGTGCGCTGGATGCTGGGACAGTGAGTAAATTTAAGGAGGAGTTAGACAGATTTTTAAATATTAATGGGTTGAAGGGTTATGGAGAATGGGCAGGACGGTGGAGTTGAGGCCAAGATGAGATCAGCCATGCCCGAATGGCAGAGCAGGCTCGATGGGCCAAATGGCCAAATTCTGTTCCTATATCTTATGGCTAATATGTTGTGTTGAGTTCCTTATTTGCATCTAGCCCTTGATCACTGCCTAACAAGGATCTATCTACCTTGGTCTTCAAAGTATTCAGTGACCCTGCTTCCACCGATTTCTGAGGAAGAGTTCCAAAGTCACACAACCCTCTGAGAGAAAATATTCTTATCATCTCTGTCGTAAAAGGGCGACCTCTAATTTTAAAACAAAATTTTAAATCCCTTGTTCTGGACTCACTCACAAGAGAAAACATCCTTTCAATTTCCGCCTTGTCAAGGCAGTTCAGGACTTTATATACTTCAAATAAGTCACCCCTCACTCTTTATAAACTCTAGTGGAAACAAATCCAGCCTTTCCAACCTATCCTCACAAGACGACATGCTCATCCCAGATATCAATCTAGTAAACCTACTCTGAATTGTCTCCAATGCATTTACATACTTCCTTAAGTAAAGAAACCAAGGGGCAGCACGGTGGTTAGTACTGCTGCCTCACGGCGCTGAGGTCCCAGGTTTGATCCCGGTTCTAGGTCACTGTCTGTATGGAGTTTGCACATTCTCCCCGCGTTTGCGTGGGTTTCACCCCCACAACCCAAAGATGTGCAGGATAGGTGGATTGGCCATGCTAAATTACCCCTTAATTGGAAAAAATGAATTGGGTACTCCAAATTTATTTTTTTTAAATAAAGAAACCAAAACGGCACACAGCATTCGAGACGTGGTTCCACCAGTCTCCTTTATAGCTGAAGGATAACATCCTTACTTTTATGTTCAATTCCCCTTAAATCAATTACATTTGTTTCTCGGCCTTTTGGATAAGATGAGCATGAGATCAGGTGTAATGCCTGGATCTGGTATGTCTCTCTTGTGAGGACCATGAATTGGATTCAATTTGAATTGGTTTTTGGAGCAGGCAAGGGGCTGGATTAGGGGTTTGCCCCTGTCCACACTCTGAGCTCTGGCTTTGTAACTCTGATAAAGTAATAAAGAATGGCATTCCATTCTTGATTACATGCTGCACCTGGATACTAACTTTTTGTGATTGATGTAAAAAGCACCTAGATCCCTTTGGACCTCAGCATCATTTCTGTCCACTCACTCAACTGATCTATATCCATCTGAAAACCCCATATATCTTATTCACAACATACTTTCCCACCTATCTTTGTGTCGTCTACAAATTTAGCTATCATGCCTTCACTCCCCTCATCTAAATCGTGGATGTAAATTGCCTCAGAGTTATGCAGGAAAAGTATAAACTGTTGCAGCAGTTTAAACCAAGTTTATTGTGAAATAACTTACTTTATTAAATACTCTAGGGGACAATTTATTCATGCAATTCACCATGTATTTGTGTTTTAATGGACTGTGAGGATAATTTTAAGTGAAATGTGGAGAGGCTCTTAAATTGCTCTGTTACTTGTAAAGATTTTGTATTTGTTTTTTGAAATGGTACAGTTCTAACTTGAATAACTACAAGGGTGAAATTGGTCTTTGACGGAAACACGAAACAGAATTGGTAGCTGGCTTTACATTCTCCACGATATTTCTCTCCTTTGAAGTAAACTTGGTTTTGCAGTTTTGCCTGACTATTGGAGACCACTTTCAATCCCCAGTTTGTTAAAACACTTGTCACTATTAAAAAGGATATTAATGTAATTTTTAACTCTGTTTACTAAACACATGCATGGTAAAATAACTTTAGAAGCAAATACCTGATGATTTTCTAATTTTCTATTTTCATATGAATCACTAGAAAACAATAATTTCAGGAAACTGAGAATTAAGAAAACAAAATGTAGAATCTAATCAAACAAGAATGATAATGTAGTGATATCTACTTCAAATGGGTTGCTCATACAGTTTACGATCTTGTACTGAACAGAGTCCTCTTTATTTAAATCTAATACACCTATCCGTTAATATTGCTTCAAATGATATTGCTTCAAGTTTGGCAAGTTATGGGGGTTTAAAACTTCACGCACTAGCTTGATGTTTCTTTACAAAGGAAAGGTATTCTTCAACATCATCAGGTGATCCCATAATGAGTGGAACCCGTTGATGAATGGATTCTGGTTTCACATCAAGTATTGGCTGGGTTCCTGTAGTGGCTTTTCCACCAGCCTGTTCCATTATGAAGGCCATTGGGTTGCACTCATACAGAAGACGAAGCTGTGGTTAAAAAACAATATAGTTCAAATAATTATTAAAATATTTACCAGAACACTGACATCAATATTTGTGGTAACTAGCTGCAAGCTGGAGGCACGTCATTCAGGTTGACCAGTAGATAATATGAGGGACAGGTTCCTCCAGATAAGTGGTAGCATGCCACTCTGTCATTCAATTAGAATAAGACATGTCTATACATCAATTTCATTTACTAATCTTGGTTCAGTATTTCTTGATACCCTTTACCTAACAATAAAACTATGTATATTTACATCACAACTTTGGGTGCGATCTACCGGTCGTTGTTGCGCCTGAAAAGCAACGCGGTGCAACGCGACCTGCAGATGCCAGGAGATCCCACTTCCGGGATCTACCCGGCTGGCCATGCCTCACGAGATCTCATGCGATATCACAAGACATTGCCCAATGTGAGCAGAATCACTTCCTGGCAAATCTGCATATTAGAGTGAGAAGCTCAAATCAATCGAATATGCGTTCCCGAGATCTACCCAAGGCGTGGGATCTAACTCCCTTGCCTTGGAGACCTTGGACGAGTGCCATTCAATGCTGGTTCCCAGACGGAATGGCACTCGTGGGGGTCTACCAGGGAATTAAAAGACCCCCAGGTGCATGCCTTCTGGGCAGGATGATACCCTGGCACTGCTGGTGTCACCTGGGCACTCTGGCTGTGCCCCTGCCAGCTGACAATGCACCTGGGCACCTGACCATGCCCCTGGCAGTGAAACACGGACACCCTGGCAGTTCCAGGCTGGCATTTTTTGTATAGCAGTGATCGGGCCGGGGGTTGCTCTGGGGGATGCAAGGAGGCCCTGGGGCTTGGGGGGTCCTGGGGCTCGAGAGATCGGGACCCAATATAAAAATGGCATCCTGATCTCTCGCTACACTGAGGACCTCCAGTGAGTGGAGCTCCTCTGTGCATAAAATGGGGCTAGTGCGGCCTCGTCGGGGAGTTCCCTGCTGAGGCCCCCAATCTATCTGGGTGGGAGATAGGTAGCGGGGTGTTTCTCGGCATTACGAATGCTGGGAAACACCCGACTAGTCTCGCGCTAAGGGACTCTGACCCCATTTGGGTAGATCGCGCCCTTTGTCTTTGACAGTAGCACCACAATTTTTTAATTTAAAACATTTTTTTTAAGAGTATCCAATTTTTTTTTTCCAATTAAGGGGCAATTTAGCATGGCCAATCCACCTAACCTGCACATCTTTGGGTTGTGGGGGTGAAAACACCACAATATTATTGATTCAAATTTGTAACTTCAGCAGCAGAAAGTGCTACCTTGACATTTTTCTTGTAATGCTGTCTCCACAGAAACCTCAGGAAAACCACCTTCTCTAGTTGTTCTTGGCGTCCTTGTGTTGCGTATCCACCTCACTTTTAATACAGCAGCAAGATAGGGCCAGAGCTACTATCAGTGGCAGGTTGAAGTGGCTCCAGGGTGGCACACGGTACAGTGGTTAGTACTGGGACTACTGCGCTGAGGACCCGGGTTCGAATCTCGGCCCTGGGTCACTGTCCGTGTGGAGTTTGCACATTCTCCCCGTGTCTGCGTGGGTTTCAACCCCACAACCCAGAGATGTGCAGGTTAGGTGGATTGCCCATGTTAAATTGCCCCTTAATTGGGTGAAAAAATAATAATTGGGTACTCTAAATTTATATTTTAAAAAAAAAGGTTGAAGTGGCTCCGCATTAACAATGGTAACAACTGACTTGCAATCACAGTATTTCCTCCATTGCTGCTTCCAGAGGTAGTTCTCCGTTACTGGAGCAATGGTTGCAGTGACACTAGTTTATGAAGTGGATCTGCCAACAAAATGAGGGTTGCCATTGGCAATTTGAATAAGGTTTGGAATAAATTACTATGATGAGAATTATAACAACAAACAGCATAATAAAACCATTAGCTGCTCCAGCGACTGAATGGGTGAACACGCCATCTGATGCGTAAGGAACCACACAGACCAGAAAGCACGCTGGTTCGTGGTCTGTGCTGAGGTGGTTTATCCCTGACAGGCAACAGCAGTGTTAGTATAATTGGCACAGTTATCCTGGTTATAAAGGGGAAATTTCAGCCAGGAATCCTGCTTCTGATAGCTTACTTGATGATGACGGCCTGCTTAAGGTCAAATAACTCAGCACAGACCAATAATTGAAATGATCTTCCTAATTCCTGAGCCTCAGTAACACCTCACATTGCATTTATCAACTTGACGCCCTTTACCACTCAAACAGCAGATTTCTGCTTACTTATGATCCAATAATTGCAACGTGTTTACAAGTCAAATAAAGCAGAGACATGAGAACATGCAATTACAGCAGGTGAAAACATACTTTTCCTTTTGGGCTTTTCTTGTTGGCAGGATACATGAAGATTCCTCCATACTTCAATGTACGATGAACATCTGCCACCATAGAGCCTACATATCTTGAACTGTATGGAGCAGTGCCATCCTGCGTAGAGAACAGACAATGTAGATAAATGTACAGAATATGTAGATAAATGCAGCTAGTCTAAAAAAAACAGTGAAATAGACTATAAATTCCACTTTAAGTTCCCATCCTGTAAATTTCTCCCAATTTTCAGCAGAAGGCAATAACTTTTCAGGAACCAGTTTCACAGGTGCTGATCTCTCTTCAGTCCCTCATACAAATGACCATTCTTAATTTATAAACCTAAACACAGACCTGGAATTTCCTCAATGTGATTTAAATGGGACTTTTAAACAAGTGTGGTAACACTGTGGAGGGAGAGAAATTTCCGAGTTGATTCTGATATTGGTGTAAAACTGGTAGAAAATCAATGTAAGTAGCTGGACCAGCAGGAAACTTCTGTGCGGGCTCTTAGATGTAATGTTCAGCCTGTGCTCTTCAGTCAGAAATGGGGGGTTAAGCAGGTAAGACAGAAATAGTCTATTTCATACTTACTTCACCTTACCAATAACCCAGTATTTTTATTACACTTGGACAGAATTATGATGGCAAAGAAATCTTCAGGTAGGCTGACTTGAGGAACTTGAAAGACTATTTCCACACAACAGAAAATAATAAGCAAATGCAGCGGCCATTGGATGGTGATCAGTCATGGAAACCTTTGCCTACTCTATCCCTAGCTAACTGTGGGTGTTAAGGCCAATTGGAGTGCTTCAATTAGTGTTAATTAGCGTTAATTTAGCACAGATAATTCCTGGGACCTTTCTGAACCACATGGTTTAAAAGTACAGAATGAAAAGTAACTAAACCATAAAAGGAGAGTTCCTCTCTATACTTAGAAAAGCCTGATGGAAACTAATTAAATGTATTTTCTTTATGCAGGTATTTGCTCTGATTGACTGAATAATTCTAACTTGATAATCAAGAGTTGTTAGCAGTATTAGACACCTAAACTATGGAATGCAAACAACCACATCCAGGTTTACACTCTATGTGACTGGATGATAACAAACAGGTTATGTGAAAGGCCATTGATTATCACCATTCTTCCGCAAATAGCCCAACAACATACAATACCAACATTTTGTAATCGAGAGTGTTTCTCATTTTTATAGAAGCTTGGCATACCAAAACCCTATTTTATGTTCACCTTGATTAGATTATAGATCATAAGTATAGGAGCAATCAAGGAGTCACTCATCTTCTGCGGTCTTTTGTAATAGGTATTAGCCACCGTATGAACCAAAATACAGTAAGAATAAGTTTCACAGATGTGTGCATCACCTTGAGCTTGGTCCAGCTATTGCCTCACTAACATCTACATAAATCAGCGATATCACACATGCCTCTGAGTCAGAAGGTTGTGATTGCATGTTCCATTCTAGAAACTTTGGCCTAAGATTTCTTGGAAGTGGAAAGCCTCTGCACCTGAGCACCACAGAACCCTGATTCTGGAAGTCAAGTCCTCAAACCCAGCACCAATCCTCTTCACTGGTGGAAGGAGCAGGAGTGGGACAAATCTGTGTTTCACTGAGACAGCAGCACATTTAAAGCTTTGATTCAGAAGCAATTTTTGTCATCAAAGTTAATGAAACATGACTCGTGGAAATTACGAATTTAAGGAAAAAGTCTAAACCTGCCATACACTGTCCGTATGCCCCCTCTCCACGACCACCACGCCAGGTTCCCATGCCGTTGGGAACGCGGCCCATCGGAGGCGGAGCATCGTGGGTGGGCCCGATAATGAGATGCGAACGCGGTCGCAACTGCACACGTCGCAATGACGCCGATTTGGAGGGGTCAAGCATCGTGATATGGCGCCAAACCGGTGCCTGCCGCGATTTCGCCGTCGGGAGATATTCTCCGCCCGATCGCCGTTCCCGATTAAGCGGTCAGGCAACGGAGAACCCCGCCCATGATGCTACTTTTTGCAGATGATTTGTAGTTGGCAAGTTCTCCTGGTGGCCCAGTGCACTCCAATGACAGTTTTGAAAAAATTGACTAACTGGTGGGACGTGGTGAGGTGCTAACTAGTGACCATTTTCATGGAGATGAGCAGAGAGTAGGTAAGTAAAGTATCTGGCATTGAGTTAGGGTCAATGCAGCGGCTAAAGCAAATTTTAGGAAGTATTACTGGTACTGAAGAGCTTCTGCTATTTATGTACACAACTGCAGGGTGGCATGTGGCACAGTGGTTAGCAATGGGACTTCGGCGCTGAGGATCCGGGTTGGAATCCCGTCCCTGGGTCAATGTCTGTATGGAGTTTGCACATTCACCCCATGTCTGCGTGGGTTTCACCCCCACAACCCAAAGATGTGCCGGTTAGGTGGATTGGCCATGCTAAATTGCCTCTTAATTGGAAAAAAAAATAATTGGGTACTCTAACTTTATATTTTAAAAATGTACACCACTGCATTTCAGAAGTATTTAAATGTATGTAGCTTTCTAATGTAATAAACGAGAGCAATGCGAATAAGCTAATTTCAAATTTTGACTTTTAACTACTTTCCTCCAGATTGGAATGAAAAATGGAAAATTAGGTCATGTCAACATAACCTCTAGATCAGCAATCTTATGATCATATTCAACAAATAAACATTGTGATACTCAACTAAACCATAGGAAAATGATAAGATCTCATGCTCATACATGAAGGAAGATGCAAAGAATGCCGAATAGTTTTACTTTATATACACCTTTGTTGTTATTTTTAATTAGAATCGTTTTGGAGGCAATTTTATAAAATGGAACTGATTTTTTTTGTGATATTAATGGAATGAAGCCATAAAATGGCTTTCTGAGAAACACCCGACTTAGATTGGTAGCAGCGTGAAAATCTGTGACAAAAATATTCATCTCTGATTTTTAAAATATGTTTCTTAACTGTTTCTTACTTTCAGTAGGTTCCTAAAATTCCACACAGAGGATGGAGGCCATCCTTTTTTAAATTTGATAACAGCACTGAAAGCACAAACGTTTTTGTCTATGACTTCAATATTTCTCTTTACTAAAGTTTATAGCCACCTGGGGACAGCTTGGGGGAGGACCCTTAAAATTGGGCACCATGTCATGGGCTCCATTCCCGCCACCTACCCACAGACCCCGCCATCATTTTACCAGTGAAGAGGTAGGTATGGGGGACCCACTTACTTTTGGACCAATTGAGGCCCTTAAGTGGCCAATAAATGGCCACTTCAGGGACATCCCCAACTGCCACTGGGGTTTAACTTGCAGAGAAGAATCATGCCAGGTCTACAACCTAGCAGATTTCACTGCTTGCAGCTGCCTCCCTGTCTCCATTGGAAATCCTAAGTTTCCCGCAAGGTCTTCCCAATCCCATGTTTCCCTCCCTTCACTCTGTAACCTGTCCCTCCCACCAATCCACCCCCCTCATCGAGGCCTGACAGCAAGCCACCCTGCACCCTCTCCCCACTTTGCTTAATTTTGTATCCGGCTTCACTGACAATCCCTATTGGGGACTGGATGCTGTGTCAGCATTGATCACTGTTCCCAATGGCGCTACTAGGCCTTAACAGCTGCTGGCCATTTGATTAATAATTAATTAAGCCCCCCAAGCAGAGGTGGGTACAGGCCTGACATTTGGATGGATTTGTTTATTGTCACGTGTACCGAGGTACAGTGAAAAGTATTTTTCTTCGAGCAACTCAAACAGATCATTAAGTACATGAAAAGAAAAGAAAATAAGAAGAAAACACATAATAGGACAACACAAGATACACAATGTAAATACATAAACACTGGCATCGGGTGAAGCATACAGGAGTGTAGTATTAATCAGCTCAGTCCATAAGAGGGTCGTTTAGGAGTTGGTAACGGCGAGGACAAAGCTGTTTTTGAATCTATACCAGGGACTGCGCCCAGCCTCCATTATATCCAGCCATATGTTCCCTAAGGTCATACTGAAGATGGGGACTGTGGTGATGTGCATCAATGTAAATGCATGTAGGCTAACGAGACACTAGAGGGAGCACCAGAAACATCACACTCACACACTAAACCAATAGATAAGTTAGATAGGACGCGACCAATGGACATTCACAATACACAAGGAGGTGACACGACCACAGGGGGGCATTACACCAACCCATATATAAAGGACACCACACACATGATCTGCCTCTTTCCAGTGGAGACAGTCAGTGCGAACAGACACCGAGTTGATTCAATATTACACCCACCACGTGGATTGCAGCAGCTGGTTAGTCAGTCTGGGTAGCTATAGTAGGATTAGCAGTAGTATTGAACCCAAGTAATAGAAGTGTAAATAGTTTAATAAACGTTTTGAAGTTATCTCCACGTCTGAACCTTCCTTTGTCAAGTGCACCACAAGGAACCGCTTATGTTACACCTACAACATAACAAATCAGGGACATACATACATTTATTGTTTTTCAATCTCATTGTTTGGGGTTGCATGTTTAACTCTTATGGAATCGTAGGATTATATAGAACACCAGAAGGCCATTCCATCTATCATGCCTCCACTGGCTTGTTGCTTTGAAAAAGATTAACCAGATTGCCTCTCCCTTTCTCTTTCACCATAGCCCTGTGAATTTTTCCACTTCAAGCATTTATCCAATTCCTTTTGAAAGCTATTACTGAATCTGCTTCCACTACCCTGTTCGGCAGTGCATTCCTGATCATGCTCATAACATAAATGTTTTCTTTCCTTTGGTCACCATGATACAGGTTGTATCTCTTGAGTTCAGAAGATTAAAGAGTGATCTCATTCGAGGTATTTAAAATGATGAATAGATTTGATAATATAGATAGGTGCACGCTGTTCCTTGGGTAAGGGAATGCAGAACAAAAAGGGAGCAATCTTAAAATTAGAGCTGGGCTCTTCATGCAGAGAGTGTTACGAATGAGGAATTCACAACGCCGGGAGTGTTTGAAGTGAACAGTAATTTCAGGGGAAACTGGACAAACATATGAGGGAAAATGGAACAGATGGTTCCAAAGTTGAGAAGAGATGGGAGGTTAAATACCGCCATAGGCTGTGTGGGGCAATTGACCAGTTTCAGTGTCATAGATCACATGCAGTGCTATGAATTTCTTTTGCCAATAAATCCCTATCTTTGGTTACTACCCATTCTGCTACCGCATACATTTATTTACTCTATCAAAACCCTCTATCGCATCTGCCTTACACTCCCAGTTTCTCTCATTTCTTCCACCAATCTTTCTTCCCTCACCATTGTCTCCCCTTCTCCCCCATCCCACCCCACTAGGGCCACCTGTTCCCAGTTGTCCTTTGACACACTGCTTACCTTTGTTCTGCTATTAACACAATTTTATCTATTAATGTGCCCTTAAGCACCCTTCTTAGCCATGATCACCACCATTTCCATTCCCTTTCTCTTTTTGTCCACAACATCTTTGTCAATTCCACACATCGCTGGCCCTCTATCCAGCCCCATGGCTCCACGGCCCCACCCCACCCCCACAATAGTATGACGTTACCTCCGTTCTCTCTCTCCAAAGATGCCGTGAGACCTACTGAGATTGTCCAGTATTTTCTGTTTCAGATTCCAGCATCCAGAGTAATTTGCTTTCATCCAGTTTATTTCGTCTGTCTACATAACGGAAGTCTTTTATGCCTGATTCTAGTAAATCCCCGCCACACCCTTTCTAAGATGTTGCCTCAAGTGTAGTGTCCAGAATGTTTTTTGTTCTTTCACGGGATGTGGGCATTGCTGACTAGGCCACCATTTATTGCCCATTCCTAAAAGCGCTCAAAGAAGCTGTGAGCTGCCTTCTTGAACTGCTGCAGTCCATGTGGTGTAGGTACACCCACAATGCTGTTGAAAGGGATGTTAGATGAGGTTACTGGGTTACGGGGACATGGGTGGAGGCATGGGCTTAACTGGGATGCTCTTTCCAAGAGCCGGTGCAGACTCAATGGGCCGAATGGCCTCCTTCTGCACGGTAAATTCAATGATAATTGAGTTGCTCGCTGAAGAATTCCTAACATCTAACCAGCTCTTATAACCATAGTATTTAAATGGCTGGTCCAGTTCAGTTACTGGGCAATAGTGATCCCCCACAATATAGATATCCTGGGATGTTACTATCTCTGGCATTCAACTCTTTTGTCCAAGGCTGAACCAAGGCTGTAATGAGGTCAGGACCTGAGTGGTCCTGGCAGAATCCAAACTGAGGATCAATGAGCAGGTTATTAGTGAGCAAGTGTTGCTTAACAGTACAGTTGATGACCTCTTCCATCACTTTGCAGACGGTCAACTGTAGACTGATGTGGGGGTAATTGGTCGACTTGGACTTGACCTGCTTTTTATGTACAGGCATACCTAGGGCAATTTTCTACTTTGCTGGGTAGATAACAGTGATGTGGCTGTACCGGAACAGCTTGGCTAGGGGTGCAGCAAACTTGAACTCAGCTTTGCTGCCAATGTCCTAACTCACATCAATCCCATTCACTTATCACCCCGATGCTTGCTGACGTGCATTAACTCTCAGTTAATCAACACTTCAATGTTTAAATTCTTACCATTGTTTTCAAATCCCTCCATGGTCTTGAACATCCCAAATTTTAATTTCTCCAGCATTGGCGGCTGTGCCCTCAGAAACCAGGCCTTAAGCTCTGGAATTTATTTGGTAAACATCTAACTTCTCAACCTCTCTTTGCTCCTTTCAGGCTCTCTTTAAAAACTTACCTCTTTGACCAATGTTGATCATCTAACCTAATACCTTCATGTGAGGCGCAGAGTCAAATTTACTTTTATAGGACTCCTGGGAAGCCCTTTGACACACTTAACTATGATAAATGTGGTATATAGATACAAGTTACGTTTTTTGTTATTAATGAAAATGGGAAGAAGAGCGGGTGAACAATTCATTCACGGGAAATGAGTTGGTCGATTCATTATTATAATGAGGCCACCTGCTTTCATTTTACAGTCATTCTACTTTTAAATTGCAAGTCCCAGGAAATCTGACAAATCCATATGGCAAATGCCTTTACAGCACTGCTTGTGGACCACATGGAGCTTCCTCCACCTTAACAACGTACCCAGTAACACTACCCCACTGTGATCCATCTGCTCCTGCCCCCATTATTAGACCATTCCTCATCAAACACTATCGGACACTCCCTCCTCAACCAATGTTCCTTATAAGCTGCGCAATCGCACAACAGAAAGTTCCTCTGCAGCCCAAGAACAAGTCAACCCCATTAAATTACCACACATATACGGCCACACAAAAAGAAATTAAAGGACTTTTTCACTTCAACCTATAAAGAACTGGCAGCCAGCCAATGGGATTTCCCATTGTGGCCATACCATGTGTTGGGCAAGCGTGGGTACACTGTCGAAGCAGAAGGTCTTCCAAAGAGGAGAGAATTGGCGAGAGAGAAAAGTGTCTGTCACAAGACTTGCTTCGTTAAAACATATTGAACACCATTCTAATTCGGCATGTAACCAGTCAAACAACTGATGAATGCTGCTGCATAACATCAGTCAACAACATCCAAACTAATCAAAGGTCATGCCATACTACAGACAGAGAGGTAACTGAAATTGCCCCTTAATTGGAAAAAATGAATTGGGTACTCTAAATTTATTTTTAAAGAATAAAATAAAGAGCTCTGGCTGCTCCGATACTCCGAAGACTGACACTAGTGGGCATGGCTCCACCCTCAGCCCCATAACCTTGGACATGGCCTCAAAGGAGATTGTCCAGTACCTGACAAGCCTGAGGCAAGACCAGAACATCTGGGTGTGGTTGGCCAGGCCTCCTTGACAGCATTTGCATTTGCCCTTTATCTCCGGGAAGCACCCGCTCATTCCTGTTCTGCTTAAGTGCACTACCTTTAGGTGTGTTAGGCTCAGCCTTGCGCATGTGGAAGTGGGGATTGCTCTGTGCAGTACTTCGATCCAGAGACCTCCCCTATCTCAATACCATGTTCCTCCTCCCAATCCTCTTGTGTATCATTAAAGGGTGTATGTACCACTCCTTCCAGTATCAATCATAACATGTCCGTGCAGTTGCCGTTCCCCAGTTCGCCATGGTCAGAAGTCTGTCCAGTAGTGAGTGTCCTGGTATCTGGGGGAACGTCATCGTCTCTTTTCAGAGGAAGTTTCTGATTTGTCTGTATCTTTCGCGAGTTGGAGTTTGTCCATGAATTCCCCCTGGGTCGCTATTCTGTCATCTACATAAAGGTCCCCGACCCCCAGTGTCTCTTCGGCCTGTCCCCACCTGTTGAAGGAGGCATCCATCATCTTGGGGATGAATTTATGTTTTTTGCAGATGGGAGCCACGGTGGACATTGCGGTCAGACCAAAGTTGTGCCGCAGTTGGTTCCACGTCCTCAGCCTCGCCACCACTGGGCATTTTCAGTATCTGGCTGGGGATGGAATTGCGACCATGTCCATTACTCGAAGGGATGTTCTCGTATAGGAACCCTCCTCCATCTTAACCCATTCCTGTCCCCGATTCCTTCGCCCATCCCCATCCCCTTGCTGTGGTAGCAACCCAGTGGTAGAATTGCAGGTTCGGGAGGGCTAAGCCCCCCATGTTTCTCCTTCTTTGTAGCACCTGATCCCCACCCCCCACAAACGACATGATTAATTCCAGCTATGCAGGCCCCCCCCCCCCCCTTTGCCCTGTGGCAAACCACTGTATTCTTTTGTACTGTTGTATTGTTACATGCCTGGGCTTGTCCCTGCTGGCTCCGAACCACTGTAGTATATATTATGTGTATTGTGGTAAACTGCCACTGTTTTATATGTAGTATGGTAAACCTCTGCCTGCTGGCTCCGCCTCCCCTCGGGTTCGGTATAAAGGTGGCTAGTCTCCGCTTCTGCCTCAGTTCGGGATCCGAGGCCAGGAGGCATTCTGTTTAGTTTATTAAAGCCTCAGTTACGTTCACCACTCGTCATGTGTTCATTGATGGCATATCAATGTAATAAACTAAATTACTAAGATGAATTCATCGCTCAAGCCTGATCGTCTGGAGCTGGACCCACAGGCAGCCGACGCCACTGCAGCATTCGAGCACTGGCTAAGCTGCTTCGAAGCGTACCTCGGATCCTCCACCGAAGACTTCACCAACCTCCGAAAGAAGCAGATCCTCAACACATGGGTAAGCCCGCAAGAATTTCTTCTCATCAGGGATGCCCCCTCATATATGGAGGCGATAATGCTGCTGAAGGGACAATATGTAAAGTCTGTAAACGAGATGCATGCTAGGCACCTTCTCGCCATGAGAGGACAATGCCCTGGGGAATCACTAGCAGAATTCCTGCGTGCCTTGCGGGTACTCATCCGCAACTGTGATTGCCAGGCGGTATCGGCTACCCAACAGCGGAGCTGTTGATCAGGGACGCTTATGTCTTGGGCATGAAATCGAGCTACGTCCGCCAGCGATTGTTGGAAGGGGGTACACTCGGCCTCCCAGAGACCGTGCAGCTCTCAAACTCGCTGGAGGTGGCCTACCAGAACATGGAGGCCTACACCTCCGACAGCGCGGCACCCTCGTGGACCTCGTGGGCTCCGCCACCATCCGACCCAAGTGCAGCGCAAGCCTGTGCCGTGCAGCAGCCCGGCAATGCCGGAAGCCTGAAGTGCTACTTTTCCGGCCAGGGGAATCATCCCAGACAACGCTACCCTGCACAGAACGCGACTTGCAACGGGTGTGGGAGGAAGGGCCACTTTGCGAAAGCCTGCCCGGCCCGATCTCTCCCTAAAGCTTCTAGGCCCAGCAGTGCTGCCTGCTGCCTGTCGGGGCCGCCCCCCGCTGCCACGCCACCCGCTATGTGCAACCCGCGGGCGCGCCATCTTCACCGCCATCTTCGATCTCGCCCACCACATGCGATGCATGGGGGCCGCCATCTTTAACGGCATCTTGTACTCCACCTGCCACGTGCGACCCATGGGGGCCGCCATCTTGAGACCACTCCGCAGCCTCCCGGGAGCCCTGCTCACCCAGTCGTACGCTGGCCGCCGCTTCCTCCGATCAGCCTACCCATCACCTTCCGAAGCTCGCCTCCATCACCCTCGGCCAGTCCCGGCCTCATCACCTCACAAAATCTATGATGACCATCCGGATCAACCATCCGGGCACGAGACAGCCTGGCTTTTCGACTCCAGGGGCACAGACAGCTTCATACACCCAGATACGGTAAAACGCTGCTCCATCCCAATTTTACCCGTGACCCAGAAAATCTCCCTGGCTTCCGGATCACATTCGGTAGAAATCTGTGGGTACTGTGTTGCGACCCTTACTGTACAAGGCGTAGAGTACGCTAACTTCAAACTCTATGTCCTTCCCCATCTCTGCGCTGCCCTATTACTGCGGCTCGACTTCCAGTGCCACCTCCAAAGCCTTACTTTAAAGTTCGGTGGACCCCTGCCCCCCCACTCCTCGCGACCCTTAAGGTCGCCCCACCCTCGTTCTTCGCTAACCTCACCCTGGACTGTAAACCCGTCGCTACTAGGAGCAGACGATACAGTGCCCGGGACAGGGCCTTTATCAGGTCGGAGGTCCAGCGACTCCTATGAGAGGGGATCATTGAGGCTAGTACCAGCCCCTGGAGAGCCCAAGTGGTGGCCGTCAAGACTGGGGAGAAGCACCGGATGGTCATCGACTACAGTCAGACCATTAACCTGTACATGCAGTTCGATGCGTACCCCCTCCCCCGCATATCTGACATGGTCAACCAGATTGCGCAGTTTCGAGTCTTCTCAACAGTTGACTTGAAGTCCGCGCACCACCAGCTCCCTATCCGCCCGGAGGACCGCCAATACACTGCCTTCGAGGCAGATGGTCGCATCTATCACTTCCTCAGGGTTCCCTTCGGCGTCACCAATAGGGTCTCGGTCTCCCAGCGAGAAATGGACCGAATGGTTGATCAGTACGCGCTGCGGGCCACGTTCCCGTACTTAGATAATGTCACCATCTGCGGCCATGACCAGCAGGACCACGACGAAAACCTCTGGCACTTCCTCCACTCCGTTAAACTCCTGAACCTCACTTACAACAAGGAAAAATGCGTTTTCCGCACAACCCGCCTAGCCATTCTCGGCTACGTTGTGGAAAACGGAGTCCTAGGGCCCGACCCCGACCGCATGCGCCCTCTCCGGGAACTCTCCCTCCCCCACTGCCCCAAGGCCCTGAAGAGATGCCTGGGGTTCTTCACTTACTATTTTTTTTAATATAAATTTAGAGTACCCAATCAGTTTTTCCAATTAAGGGGCAATTTAGCTTGGCCAACCCACCAACCTTGCACATTTTTGGGTTGTTGGGGCAAAACCCACGCAAACACGGGGAGAATGTGCAAACTCCACACAGACAGTGACCCAGAGCCGGGATCGAACCTCGGCGCCGTGAGGCCACAGTGCTAACCCACTGCGCCACCGTGCTGCCCGTTCTTCTCTTACTATGCCCAGTGGGTCCCCAATTATGCGAACAAGGCCCTTCCACTTATTAAATCCACCACTTTTCCTCTGATGGCTGAGGCCCGCCTGGCTTTCAACCGCATCAAGGCAGATATTGCCAAAGCCGCGATGCACGCTGTGGACGAGTCCATTCCGTTCCAGGTGGAGAGCAATGCGTCGGACTTTGCTCTGGCCGCTACCCTCAACCAGGCGGGCAGGTCTATGGCTTTCTGCTCCCGTACCCTCCATGCCGCCACCGAAAAGGAAGCCCAAGCCATTGTTGAAGCTGTGCGACATTGGAGGCATTACCTGGCCGGCAGGCGATTCACTCTCCTCACTGACCAATGGTCGGTTGCCTTCATGTTTAACAATACACAGTGGGGCAAAATCAAGAACGACAAGATTCTGAGGTGGAGGATCGAGCTCTCCACCTACAACGGTATCTTGTATCGACCCGGGAAGCTCAATGAGCCCCCAGATGCCCTATCCCGCGGTACATGTGCCAGTGCACAAGTAGACGGACTTCGGGCACTCCACAGTGACCTCTGTCACCCGGGGTCACCCGTTTTTTTCACTTTATCAAGGCTCGCACCCTGCCTTACTCCATCAAGGAGGTCAGGACCGTGATCAGGGACTGCCAGGTCTGCGCGGAGTGCAAACCGCACTTCTATCAGCCAGACAGAGCCTCATCTGGTAAAGGCCTCTCGCCCCTTTGAGCGACTCAGCATCGATTTCAAAGCACCCCTCCCCTCCACTGACGGTAACGTGTATTTCCTCAACATTGTTGACGAATACTCAAGATTCCCCTTTGCCATCCCATGCCCTGACATGACGTCTGCCAATGTCATCAAGGCCCTGCACAGTCTTTTCACCTTGTTTGGGTTCCCCACCTACATCCATACCGATCGGGGTTCCTCCTTCATGAGCGACGAGTTGCGTCAGTTCTTGCTCAGCAAGGGCATCACCTCCAGCAGGACGACCAGCTACAACCCCCAGGGCAACGGACAGGTAGAGAGGGAGAACGCGACGGTCTGGAAGGCCATCCGCCTGGCCCTACGGTCTAGAAGTCTCCCAGTCTCCCGCTGGCAGGAGGTCCTCTCCGATGTGCTCCACTCCATCCGGTCGCTCCTGTGCACTGCCACCAATGAGACCCCTCACGAACGTATATTTGCCTTCCCCAGGAAGTCCACCTCTGGGGTCTAGCTCCCGTCCTGGCTGACAGTCCCAGGGCCCATCCTCCTCCAGAAGCATGCGAGGAACCACAAATCAGATCCCCTCGTCGAGAAGGTCATGCTCCTCCATGCCAATCCACAATATGCCTACGTGGCACATCATGATGGGCGGCAGGACACAGTCTCCCTCCGGGATTTGGCGCCTGCAGGTTCCCCAGCGACCATCACCACCACCCCCGATCCTACACCGTCTCCCTCCACCGCTACCCAGCTACTTCAAGACCTGGCACCCGCAGGCCCACCGGCAGCCACCACCACCACCCCCGCCCACACACTGCCCTCCCCTCCACCGACTCAACTACTGGGTGAAGAAGAGGACGACACGCTCCCGGATGCACAGGTCTCGACACCGGTGCCCACACCACAGCCGGGACTGAGGCGATCACGGCGGAAGGTCAAGGCCCCCGACAGACTTGATCTTTAAGTCCACTTCACCCCCGTTGGACTGTTATTTTTAACAGGGGGTGAATGTGGTAAACCACTGTATTGTTGTATTGTTACACGCCTGGGCTTGTCCCTGCTGGCTCCGAACCACTGTAGTATATATTATATGTATTGTGGTAAACTGCCACTGTATTATATGTAATGTGGTAAACCACTGCCTGCTGGCTCCGCCTCCCTTCGGGCTTGGTATAAAGGTGGTTAGTCTCCACCGCTGTCTCAGTTCAGGATCCGAGGCCAGGAGGCTTTCTGTTTAGTTTATTAAAGCCTCAGTTAAGTTCACCACTCATCGTGTGTTCATTGATGACATTACCCCCCCCCCCCCCCCCCCCCACCCCGCCCGCCCCAAATGTGACACTGGGTAGAGTGAGACTCTATGCTCTTTGTTTTACCTTTGAATGTCTCTCCAACCCTTTGCTGATCAGAGAGCAATAACCAGTAGATCGATTGTCAGGGCAAATAGTAGTGGGGAGAATGGATATCCCTGCCTTGTGCGTCTGTACAGCGGACTGTATCCAGAGCTGGTGGTGTTAGTCCGTAAGCTCACCATGGGAGCACTGTACAGTAGTTTCATCCACGAGGTAAACCCTGGCCCAAACCCAAACTGTTCCAGTACCTCTGAGATACCTTCATTTGACCCGGTCGAAGGCCTTCTCTGCATCTAGGGGGATGATCACCTCTGTTGTCTCTTCCCCGGGCGGGGTCATGATCACTTTCAGCAGGCGCCTGATGTTCACTGTTAGTTGTCTGCCCTTAACAAACCCCGTCTGAACCTCTGCGACGACCTCTGGCATGCAACTCTCCAGTCGCCTTGCCAGGGCCTTAGCCAGAACTTCAGCGTCAATGTTTAGGAGCGGGATGGGTCTGTAAGACCCGCACTCCATCGGGTCTTTGTCCTTTTTAGGGATCAGTGATATCGAGACCAGTGCCAGCATGGATGGCAGGGTCCCTCTTGATAGCGAGTTGAACATCTCCCGCAAATCTTTTATAGAAGTCCACCAGGAATCTGTCCGGACCCGGAGCCTTCCCCAACTTCATGGAGTTAATATTCTCCATGACCTCCCCCAGTTCTAATGGTGCTTCCAGGCCCTATCTCTTTTCCTCCCCACGACTGATAAGTCCAGCCCGTCGAGGAACCACCTCACCTTCCAGTCCCCCCCCCCCGTCCCCCCCAGGGGCTCGGAGGTATACAGTTCTCGATAGAAAGTCTCAAAAGCCTCATTGATCTCATCTGGTGCAACTAGTTTTTTGTTCCTATCCTTCACCTGCGCTCGTTTTCTCGTGGGGTCCTGGACTGGTGCATTCTGAGCCTGCTCCAGAGGTTCCTGGGTGTTGTGGCAGATGTGGTCCAGGTGGCGGCTGGCTTCATGTCTTTGTGCCCGGACAGAATAGGAAATCGGACCTGTTGCCCTGAGCACCATGTCCGAGATCCATGTGGTGCCGGCTTCAAAATTCCAAACAGTGATCCTGACTTGAAGTCGCACAACTGCGTGCGCTGACCAGTGTCCGTCTCAGAGCGGTCCTGTCACTGTCAGGATCTATGTCAAGCAACACGTTTATCCCAGGGCAGCACGGTAGCACAAGTGGATAGCACTACGGCTTCACAGCGCCAGGGTCCCAGGTTCGATTCTCCACTGGGTCACTGTCTGTGCGGAATCTGCACGTTCTCCCCGTGTTTGCGTGGGTTTCCTCCGATTTCCTCCCACAATCCAAAGACGTGCAGGTTAGGTGCATTGGCCATGATAATTTGCCCTTAGTGAAGGTTAGGAGTGGTTATTGGGTTACGGGGATAGGTTGGAAGTGAGGGCTTAGGCGGGTCGGTGCAGACTCGATGGGCCGAATGGCCTCCTTCTGCACTCTATGTGGCAGCACGGTAGCATTGTGGATAGCACAAATGCTTCACAGCTCCAGGGTCTCAGGTTCGATTCCGGCTTGGGTCACTGTCTGTGCGGAGTCTGCACATCCTCCCCGTGTGTGCGTGGGTTTCCTCCGGGTGCTCCGGTTTCCTCCCACAGTCCAAAGATGTGCGGGTTAGGTGGATTGGCCATGCTAAATTGCCCATAGTGTCCAAAATTGCCCTTAGTGTTGGGTGGGGTTACTGGGTTATGGGGATAGGGTGGAGGTGTAGACCTTGGGTAGGGTGCTCTTTCCAAGAGCCGGTGCAGACTCGATGGGCCGAATGGCCTCCTTCTGCACTGTAAATTCTATGATTCTATGTTCGGTAACTGAAAAGGAACTGTGCCAGCCACATCTCCCAAGATCCGGTGGTCAGCTTTTTCATGGCCCATTCTAAGGTTTGGACTGCCCATTCGGGCAACCCATTTGAGGCCTAGTCAGACCTCAACAAAGATTAAGATACTGAACGAGGCGCGTAAAGATTTTTAAGTTTTAAGACTGTGCAGCAAAGACAGTTTCATTCCAGGAGTGATAATATACAAAATTAGGCCTTGTTATTTCTATAAAGAAAACTTTATTAAAACAAAAGAAAAGAAAACATTATTTAACGTTCAAACTTCACAGTTCCAACACTAACAGATGGACAGTTATGTACAGTTTAACTTTAACACAAATTCTCATTAAGCACACTTGGCCTTACACTCAGCTCTTATTCCACTTATTCATCCAGGCAAAGGCAGCACTTTGATTTGGAAAGCAGTAATAATAATTATTATCATTATTATCTGCCTTCTGTTAGGGGCATCTCTTTCAGAATCCTTTGTCAAAGCTTTCTCTCTCTCTGGTTTGTCCCATGATCTGTTCCATGGCTGCTTGTATCTTTAAACGTGCAGGTTTCCTGACCAGACTAGCTGCTCTTCTGGTCTGGAAACATGCTTCTCTGTCACTGTTTTACGACCGCATGTTCATGACTTCCTTCTGTGGCTCTTTGTCATGACCTCTTCCCCGGATCCCCACCTGCTTCTCTGCCTGTCTTTGTTCCCCAAAAGATTTCTCTCTCGAAGTTCCGCCCAGCCCACCAAACAAAGATTCTCTTCTGAGGTGGTCAAACCTGAATCAATTCTCATTCTTTGGCTGATAGCCCATTCCCACCTACACAAAAGGCCAGCGGTAGGTGATTCATATGCAACTAGATTGTCCATTATGTCCTCAAAATCTGTTAATGGGAGGATGTCTGGTTCTGCAGGAATGTCCAGAAGAACAATGTGTCTTGAATCACATTATGCATTCCCTAACGAGGTTAGGTTTGAATGGGTGCCTGTGACTCAGCTAGGTATGGGTGTATCCCTTTGTCCCTGCTACTAGCATTTTCCATTCTGCTTATCTTTAGATCGTCTGCTTCACTTTTGGACCCCCATTTCTGAACCCATATTTCTAATATCCCTCTATCGTGACACGGGTGATATGGGGCAGTCCGCAGTGTGGGATTCCATTCAAGGCCAGAACGACTCGAACTCCCGTGCCATTATCAGACACCAACACTTTGGGTATCCCATGTATACTGAATAAGTGCCTCACCTTGTGGACCTCGATCCACTTTGAGTGGATGGCCACCATTTAAAAAAAATTTGTTTTAAAAATAAATTTAGAGTACCCAATTCATTTTTTCCAATTAAGGGGCAATTTAACGTGGCCAATCCACCTACCCTGCACATCTTTGGGTTGAGGGGGCGTAACCCACGCAAACACGGGGAGAATGTGCAAACTCCACACGGACAGTGACCCAGAGCCAGGATCGAACCTGGGACCTTGGCGCCGTGAGGCAGCAGTACTAGCCACTGCACCACTGTGCTGCCTTTGGATGTCCACCATGATGAGAAATGTCACACCCTGGAACGGGCCGGCAAAGTCTATGTGGACGAAGGGTGAAGGTTTTCCAGGCCACACTCAAGGGTGCATCGGAGCAGCAGGTGGGGCCTTCTGGTTTTCCTGGCAAGGGGCGCAGTGCTGGGCCACCTTCTTGATGTCCAAGTCTATCCCGGGCCACCATACGTAGCTGCGGGAAAGCATATTCGTCTTGGATACACCTGGGTGTCCATTGTGGAGGTCTTGTAGTAAAGGCGCATAACTGTTCTGGGACCACCATCCGTATCCCCCACAATAAAAGATTGTCCTCCAGGCTCAGTTCTGGGAGCTCCGTAGTATACGTACGCAGATCGTCTGGCAGGGCTCTGTGGGTCCCTGTACTGGACCATTTGGGCAGCACGGTAGCACAAGTGGATAGCACTGTGGCTTCACAGTGCCAGGGTTCCAGGTTCGATTCCCCACTGGGTCACTGTCTGTGCGGAGTCTGCACGTTCTCCCTGTATCTGTGTGGGTTTCCTCCGGGTGCTCCGGTTTCCTCCCACAGTCCAAAGACGGGCAGGTTATGTGGATTGGCCATGCTAAATTGCCCTTAGTGTCTAAAAAGATTAGGAGGGGTTATTGTATTACGGGGATAGGGTGGAAGTGCGGGCTTAAGTGGGTCGGTGTAGATTCGATGGGCCGAATGGCCTCCTTTTGCACTATATGTTTTATGTTCTTAGTGCCGGACCCAGGATAACTGCGGGTATGTTTGGGTCCAATGTTTGATGCGAGCTGCCGTGACCAGTGCTGGGCCGCTATCACTTCTGCGGCCGAGGTGGATGCCAGTGGCCTCGTGGAGAGGGGCAGGCAGCTCAATGCGTCGGCATGCGGGATCCGCGTGCCTGGGCGGTGTATACCGTTTGGAGTAATTCCCACTGCTGGACCATGGCGATGCGATCGGGGGAATCACCTAATCCTCTTTGAACAGTTTGAGCAGAAGCTTATGGTCTGTATAGACTGTGAATGCGTGGCCCTAGGCATACTGGTGGAACTTTTGCATGCTAAATACGACAGCTAGGCCCTCCTTTTCAATCTGGGCATAGTTCTGCTCGGTGTCGGTGAGGGTGCATAACGCGGAAACTGTTGGTTGCTCTGACCCATCGGGCATCCGGTGTGCGAGGACGGCCCTGACGCCAGAAGGGGAAGTGTTGCACATGAGGAGAAGTGTTTTTTCGGATGATAGGAGCCACTTGACCTCTTAGAACACCTTCTGGTGCGGGCTGCTCCATTCCTACTGGTGCCCTTTCGTCAATAATTGATGGGCCGGGCTAAGCCAAGCATGGCTAAATTGGGGATGAATTTCCACCGCGGACTACCAGCAAGGGCAAATATGCCCACTGGTCCCCATATGTTACGGTCATATGAGTGGTGCCCTTGATGGCCATGGGCTCTCCTGTGTATGTACCCATTGGGCATCCGTGTCCTGAAGGTCCAAGTTCTGGAGAGTGGCCCAGGTCATGGCGAACGTCCGGCAGCCGATCACTGAGACTGCTGCTCCAGTGTCGGGTTCCATGTCAATGGGGTGTCCATTTACCTTCAATGCAATCTGGATGGGTGCAGCACTGTGGGCTGCAACTGCTTATATGTGTCCTCCCGGTAAATCTTCTTTGCATCCTTTCCAGTGCTATCATACCACTCCTGCAATGTGGATTCCAGATCTGCACGCAATATTCTAGCTTTACCAACATTTTATACAGTTCCAGCATAACCTCCCTGCTCTTAAACTCTATGCCTCTGCTAATAAGACAAACATGGGACACAACCGACAGAATACCCTTCGTCGTCCAGTACTTCCCCGGAGCGGAGAAACTACGTCACCTTCTTCACAGCCTTCAACACGTCATTGATGACGATGAACATCTTGCCAAGGTCATCCCCACACCCCCACTACTTGCCTTCAAACAACCGCGCAACCTCAAACAAACCATTGTTTGCAGCAAACTACCCAGTCTTCAGAACAATGACCACGACACCACACAACCCTGTCATGGCAATCTCTGCAAGACGTGCCAGATCATCGACATGGATACCACTATTACACGTGAGAACACCACCCACCAGGTACGCGGTACATACTCGTGCGACTCAGCCAACGTTGTCTACCTCATGCGCTGCAGGAAAGGATGTCCCGAAGCGTGGTACATTGGCGAGACCATGCAGATGCTGCGACAACGAATGAACGGACATCGCGCAACAATCACCAGGCAGGAATGTTCCCTTCCAGTCGGGGAACGCTTCAGCAGTCAAGGGCATTCAGCCTCTGATCTCCGGGTAAGCGTGCTCCAAGGCGGCCTTCAGGACGCACGACAACGCAGAATCGCCGAGCAGAGACTTATAGCCAAGTTCCGCACACATGAGTGCGGCCTCAACCGGGACCTGGGATTCATGTCGCATTACATTCATCCCCCACCATCTGGCCTGCGAAATCCTACCAACTGTCCTGGCTTGACACAATTCACACCTCTTTAACCTGGGGTTACCCCATCTCTGGATCTGTAAAGATTTAATCACCTGCTAATGGTCGCATTCCAAGCATTGTTTGGCATCTTTGAATTTGTCTATATATGTGTTTCTGGAACATACCTCTTCATTCACCTGAGGAAGGGGCAGCGCTCCGAAAGCTAGTGACATCGAAACAAACCTGTTGGACTTTAACCTGGTGTTGTAAGACTTCGTACTCTGCTAATAAAGGCAGATATACATATGCCTTCTTTCCCACTGAATCTACCTGCCCTGCGACCTTAAGGGACCAGTGTTGTTGGTTATATCCTGCACTGGTACAGACAGATCTTTTATCCAAGAGAAGAACATATTAGGTACATTCTGGTGTGTTTAGCTTTGCTTGAGATGAGGGAGTGGTGTTATGTGGCATGAAAATCCTATCCTACTTTTTTCTGGTAGTCTATGCAATGGCAGTAACTAATTTTAAACTTTATTCCTGGAAAGTACAGGGAATTCATCATCCTATCAAAAGGAGAAAGATCCTGGGAGGGGTTCTCTGGTCCACCAGCTGCGTTTTCCGGAGCCCCCCCCCCCCCACCCCACCCCCCCGGCAGCAGGATTCACCGTTCCCGCAGCCAGCCAATAGGATTTCCCATTGTGTCCATCCCTTGCCATTGGGAAACCCGCGGGTGTGCGTACACTGCCGCAGACTGGAGGATCCCGCTGACGGAGAATTCTGCTGCCTTTCTTTTCTTAAAATGGAGGAAGTGGACATAACCTTATAACAAGAGACTAATTCGGGTAACGGGGAGCAGTTAAAGTTTTTTTTTTAGATTTAAAAAAAATATATTTTTATTCTCCTTTTTCACATTTTCATCCAAATTTACACCCACCAACAAACAATCAACGGTAACAAATACAATGTCAATCCCCTGGTCAACAATCCCTTCCTCCCACCAACCCCCAAACAATCCTCCACATTTTAAATACAAACATCAAAGAAAACTAATCCGGAGCAGTTAATGTTAAGGGGCAATGGAGGGGGCAGGTCTTTTTTGCTTCCTTCTTGACAAGCAGCAGGGTTGTGGCAGTTTTGCTCAACAAGAATGTACACTTCAAGATGGAGAATTGTGTTACGGGTAATGGAGGCAGGCATGTGATTATTAAGGGGCTAGTACACAGAGAAACTATTTCAATAATGAATGTATACGGCCCGCCGAATTACTCTCCAGAGTTTTAGAGTACCCAATTCATTTTTTCCAATTTAAGGGGCAATTTAGCGTGGCCAATCCACCTAAGCGGCACATCTTTGGGTTGTGGGGGCGAAACCCACGCAAACACGAGTTTATCACTCAGGTTCTTTTAGACTTTGCAGAGTTGACCTCGGCTAACCCTTTTGTGGGTAGAGACTTCAATTGTCACCTGAATCCTTTGATGGACAAGCTCCCGGTTACTGGAAAGACTGGAAATGCTGGTTTTGGCGCATGAGGGAATGGGATATCTCGACATGTGGAGAAACTTGCATCCTAGGGATATGGATTTTTATTTTTTTCTCAGTCTCTCATCAATGCCACACTAGAATAGATTACTTTTTGTGCCTGGGCTATCCTACATTTAATGTCCTCTTGCTCTATGGGAAGCATTGTAATCTCTGATCAAGCTCCCGTCTTCCTGGAAGTTTTGCTTGAGTGCTCTCCCACCTGTCCTCTGTCATGCCGGTTTGATGCCTCCCTGCTTTGTGATAAGCAATTTAATACATATTTTAAGAAGGAGTTTGAGTTTTTTTACTCAGTCAATTCCTTTTTTAAAATAAATTTAGAGTACCCAATTATTTTTTTCCAATGAAGGGGCAATTTAGTGTGGCCAATTCACCTACCCTGCACATCATTGGGTTGTGGGGGTGAAACCCACGCAGACACGGGGAGAATGTGCAAACTCCACACAGACAGTGACCCAGGACCGGGATCGAACCTGGGTCCTTAGCGCTGTAAGCAGCAGTGCGAATCACTGTGCCACCATGCCGCCCTTTACTCAGTCAATTCCTTTTCTGATGTCACTCCTTCCAATCCGTGGGAGACCTGCAAGAAAGTTATCCCTTACACAACTACCAAAGGTGGAGAATGCTGGAGAGCCGGCACCAGTTAGGGCTTGTTTGGCCGATGTAGAGGAGAAGTGCAGGAGGACTCCTAGCAAGTGATTGCAAAAGGAGGTTAATGTAGCTAGGGTAGCTGTTGATTCTTTATTGACACAGCAGGCCGAGGCAAATCTAAAGTTCACGAAGCAAAAACTGTATGAGTTTGGGAGTAAGCCAAGTAAGTACTTGGCCTTTTTGACTAAGAAGAGGGCTATCCCTGTCATAATATACACCAGTATATCATGGTGCAGATACACACACACTGATGGACACACAACAAGACCAATCAACACACACAACACCGCAGCCAATCACCAGTTAGAGCACACTCACTATAAAGACAGGGGGCATCAGAGTTCCCGCTCATTCGGGATGCAGCCTCCTACAAGGACAGTGCTTACAGCTTACAGCACAGATCCTCGCCATGTGCTGAGTGCATAGACTGGTTCGGACAGGCATAGGTCTTTAGTTTAATCTAACATCGTGTTAACCCACAGTGAAAGTATGTTCAACAGTTTCTAACTTAATAAAATAGTGTTGCACTATTTTAAGTGTTGGTGGCCTGTATGTGTTCCACGGATCCAGAGCACCCAACACATCATGATACCAGGAGTTGAGGGATATTAGAACTTCTTAGACCTACCTGCAATTGATCTGCCCTCCACCAGCATACAGTCATCCTGCAAAATGGACAGCGTCCGCCCGCCGCCATCGCTCCGTATCACTGGTAACCTGGGGGCCAACGGGAAGATATTCAAACAACGCTTCCAGCTCTACCTGGAAGCCACAGACCGGGAAGCTGCCTCAGACACCAAGAAGATCGCTCTCTTCCTGTCTACGGCCGGGGAACATGCCATCCACATTTTCAGTTCTCTCACCTTTGCTGATGATGAAGATAAATCAAAATTCAAGACGGTCCTCCTCAAGTATGACACTCACTGCAACATAGAGGTGAATGAAAGCTTTGAGTGCTATGTATTCCAACAGCGTTTACAGGGTAAGGATGAACCTTTCCAGTCCTTTCTCACCCACCTCCGCACCTTGTGCAGTCCTGTAATTACGGGCCCACCTCCGACTCCATGATACGTGACCAGATCGTTTTTGGTGTTCAATCGGAGCCCCTACGCCAGCAGCTCCTCAAGGTAAAGCAGCTCACCCTAGCGACCCCCATCGAGACCTGCGTGCTACACGAACACGCCACTAGTCGGTATTCCCACATCCAAGCGGCTTAAACGGCGCGGCAAGGTCCCCACGAGGCAGAACGGTCAAAGCAATCGAGCAACTCCAGGGCCTCAGCCTGGATGAGGGCGGCCATTTCGCGCGCTTTTTGCGGACTCCCGTGCTTGTGCGCACCGAACGAGGGGACGGCGACGTCGACGAACGTACTGCGCAGGCGCGCACCACGTACGGCCACACCGCACCTGCGCGGTGGCGCAGCGAATGTATTGATGCTACAACGTGCGGCAACTGTGGCTCCGCCCACTTAAAGCAGCAATGCCCTGCCAAATCCTGACAATGCCTGAGATGTGGCAAACTTGGCCACTATGCTGCTTTATGCAGATCAGCTCGGCCTGCCAATTCGTTTCGCTCCGGCCAGCCTTGCAGGACTGTCCGGGCCATTCAACCCACGGTCACCGAGTCCGATGCGGATCTACTACCTGATATTGACACTGAGGACCCGAAGGCACCTTTTCGAATCGATATCGTTACAAAAAACAGGGTATCCCCGAAGCAAAGAATCCAGCCTCTATCGGTATACAGCATCGATCCAGACGATGAGTGGTGTGCCACCCTTACGGTCAACCGGTCCCAAATACGATTCCGCCTGGACACTGGTGCCTCCGCCAATCTCATTGCGCGGTCTGACCTCCAAAGCCTTTGTGCCAAACCAGCCATCCTCCCATCAGCCTGACAGCTATTGGATTATAATGGTAATGCCATTGCTGCCAGCGGCTCGTGTCAATTGAAGTGACGCACAGGTCATGCAAAGCCATCCTTCCCTTTGAAATCGTGGGCTCCTCAAAAGCCTCCCTGCTTGGCGCGCAGGCATGCAAGCTGTTGAACCTAGTTCAGAGAGTTCACTCTCTCTCTCCTGCTGACGCGTCTGCCTTTCAGGACACCGACTTCAGGGCGCAGCTCGACGCCATTATCAACCAGTACCACAACGTCTTCGAGGGCATGGGCACGCTCCCGTACACCTACAAGATTTTACCAAATGCCACGCCTGTGGTGCACGCACCTCGCAGGGTCCCAGCACCCCTTAAGGACCGCCTCAACGAGCAGCTGCAGGACCTCCAGAACAAAGGAGTGATTTCCAAAGTCACGGAACCGACCGACTGGGTCAGTTCCATGGTATGTGTAAAAAAAGCCTTCTGGCGAATTGAGTATTTGCATTGATCCCAAGGATCTAAATCACAATATCATGAGGGAGCATTATACAATTCCCAAGCGCGAAGAGCTCACATGTAAGATGGCTCGGGCCAAGCTCTTCACCAAACTCGATGCCTCAAAAGGATTCTGGCAAATCCAGCTCGATAAATCCAGCAGGAAACTTTGCACATTTAATACCCCCTTTGGCAGATATTGTTACCACAGGATGCCGTTCGGGATCATATCTGCATCAGAAGTGTTCAATGATGGAAGGCATTGAAGGTGTTCGCGTCTATGTCGATGACATAATCATTTGGTCCACCACCTCGCAGGAGCATGTTAGTCGCCTCCAACGCGTATTCAGACGGAGACATGAGCATGGCCTCCGCCTCAACAGGGCCAAATGCTCTTTTGGTCAGACGGAACTCAAGTTCCTCGGGGACCACATCTCCCAATTGGGTGTGCAGCCGGATGTGGACAAGGTAGCTGCCATCACAGCTATGAAAACACCAGAGGACAAGAAGGCGGTCCTCCGATTTCTGGACATGGTCAATTTTTTAGGGAAATTTATCCCTAACCTCGCCTCTCATACCACGGCTCTCAGGAACCTGGTCAGGAAGACAACAGACTTCCAATGGCTCCCTGCCCAAGAGCGCGAATGGAGAGAACTCAAAGCAAAACTGACCACAACCCGGGTCTTTGATCCAGCAAAGGAGACCAAAATTTCGACCGATGCCAGTCAATCCGGCATTGGGGCAGTGCTCCTTCAACGTGATGCGGCCTCATCATGGGCCCCCGTTGCATATGCGTCACGTGCGATGACCCCCATGGAGCAGCGCTACGCGCAGATAGAAAAGGAGTGCCTGGGCCTTCTGACCGGAGTGGTTAGGTTTCACGATTATGTCTACGGACTTCCTCAATTCACCGTCGAGACCGACCAACGCCTGCTGGTCAATATAATACAGAAAGACTTGAACGATATGAAGCCTCGCCTCCAGCGTATTCTTCTCTAGCTCCGGCGATATGACTTCCAGCTGGTATACACCCCAGGCAAAGACCTCATCATTGCTGATGCTCTCTCCAGGGCAGTCAACACTCCATGTGACCCAGCGGGATTTGTCTGCCAGGTTGACGCCCATGTGGCATTCGCGGCTCCAATCTACCTGCCAAAGATGAATGCCTTGTCCAAATTCGCCGTTAGACGGCGGCTGACCCCTTGCTATAGCGTGTCATGCGCCACCTAACGGGCGGGTGGCTCAAGGGCCAATGCCCTCAGTTCTATAATGTCAGAGATGATCTGGCGGTAGTAGACGGGGTTCTTCTAAAATTGGACCGCATTGTCATCCCGCATAGCATGCGCCAACTTGTCCTGGATCAACTACACCAGGGTCACCTTGGCGTGGAAAAGTGCTGCCAACGGGCCTGAGAGGCAGTGTACTGGCCCGGCATTAATGAGGACATAGCCAACACAGTGCTCAACTGCCCCACTTGTCAGCGCTTCCAGCCGGCCCAACCACGTGAGACCCTGCAGCCCCATGAGTTGGTCACGTCACCATGAACCAAGGTGGGCATTGACCTGTTCCACGCGCTGGCTAGAGACTATGTCCTGATCGTGGACTACTTTTCGAATTACCCAGAGGTCATACAGTTGCACGACATCACCTCGTCTGCCGTCATTCGTGCATGTAAAGAAACATTTGCTCGACACGGCATCCCGCTCACGGTTATGTCGGACAATGGCCCCTGCTTCGCCAGGCAGGAATGGTCCAACTTTGCCAGGCGGTACAATTTTGCCCATTTGACATCCAGTCCCCTGTACCCCCAATCCAACGGCAAAGAGGAGAAGGGAGTACATACAGTCAAGCGGCTCCTATGCAAGGCTGCTGATGCTGAGTCCGATTTCTACCTTGCCTTACTGGCCTATCGCTCCGCCCCACTGTCCACTGGCCTGTCGCCAGCCCAGTTACTCATGGGTCATACCCTGAGGACGACGGTGCCGTTCATCCATGTCCCAGACCTCGACCACGTTCCGGTCCTTCGACGGATGCAGCTGTCTCGTGCACAGCACATGGCGGCTCATGACTCCCGTGCAGCTGATCTCCCTGCTCTGGCTCCAGATGACAACGTCCGCGTCCAGCTTCTGGATGGGGGCTGGTCTGCAACCGCTGTTGTCCTTCGGCAGGTGGCCCCCCGCTCGTTCCTGGTTCGTGTACCGGATGGCTCTATTCTGCGCCACAATCGACGCACCCTTCATCTCATTCCACGCTCGCCACGTGTTCCTCCACAGTTGCCTCGCCTTCCTGCTGACCCTGCCACGGACTATGCAGAGCTCCCTGTCACTCTGCATCCCCCTGACTCTGACGCAGTCCAGCCCGCTCCTGAACCGGCGGCTCTCGGCCCACCCTTGAGGCGGTCAACCAGAATTCGTCGCCCACCTCAGAGACTTAATTTATGAACTTTGCGGACTTATAGACTCTCTGAATTGTTTTGTTGCTTTGTTTGATCGTTTCCCTGGTTTGTATATAGTGTTGATCCCGTTACTCTTGTTGCATACCACTTCTCTGCACCAGGCACCTTCCCATGTAAATAGCTTAGTTCTCATGTACGTAGTCCTGTAAATATGTCTTCGCACCCCACACGTAGTTCAGAACATGCACACCATACATTATTTGTTGCCACACACATACATTCTTTTATAAAAGGGGGGATGTCATAATATACACCAGTATATCATGGTGCAGATACACGCACAATGATGGACACACAACAAGACCAATCAACACACACAACACCGCAGCCAATCACCAGTTAGAGCACACTCACTATAAAGATAGGGGGCATCAGAGTTCCCGCTCATTCGGGATGCAGCCTCCTACAAGGACAGAGCTTACAGCTTACAGCACAGATCCTCGCCATGTGCTGAGTGCATAGACTGGTTCGGACAGGCGTAGGTCTTTAGTTTAATCTAACATCGTGTTAACCCACAGTGAAAGTATGTTCAACAGTTTCTAACTTAATAAAATAGTGTTGCACTATTTTAAGTGTTGGTGGCCTGTATGTGTTCCACAGATCCAGAGCACCCAACACATCAATCCCCTCCAACCTCAGTGGGTAGGAGGTTGATGAAAACTGAAGATATTAACGGTGCATTTAGGGATTTTTACGCTGAATTATATAAATGGAGTCAATCAGGTAATGTGGTGGCACAGATGGAGCACTTCTTCTCTTCCTTCAAGCTCTCTGTGATTTTGGAGGATCAGCGCTTGGCTCTTAGTGCTCTTATCTCTAAAAATGTAGTGGCTGTGGCCATTAAGGAACTACTGGCGGGATTCTCCGTTTTTGGGACTATTTCCCCACGCCGTCTGGAAAACTGTGGTCTTTTACGCCAGGAAAATTGGCGTCAAAAGGCCACATACTCCCCCTTTTGCTGGGGGCTAGCAGGCAGCCATCGTAGAGCTCACAGCTTTAGCAGCCGATATGGCCCCCAGCACTTCTGGGTCAGAGGCGGCGCTCCATGGCAGACTCAGCCCGCCGACTTGGACTGGCAAAATAGTACCCCGCATCGACCGCTCGCGCGCCCCGGACTGCCCACCCACATTGCCCCCCCTGTCTGCCGATCGGCCCTCCCCCGATTGTGGCGGTTCCAGACTGAGTCCATGAATGAGAGAACCACGCCGTCGGGAATTCGGCCAGTTGGCAACGGAGCACTGCGGGGCGGGCCTTAGGCAATGGCCCGAGGTGGTGGATACTCGGCGTGACGTACTTCAAGTGTACGGCGATTTTCGGGGGGGGAGGCGGAAAATTTGAAAACCGGCGCCATTTCTGATTTCAGCGCCAAAACCGATTCTCCGTCCCACCGCCGAATGCGATTTCTGCGCCGGGGAGCGGAGAATACAGCCCTTGTTTTTTTAAAATAAATTTGAGTACCTAATTTTTTTTTTCCAATTAAGGGGCAATTTACTGTGGCCAATTCACCTACCCTGCACATCTTTTTGGGTTGTGGGGATGAAACCCACATAGACAAGGTGAGAATGTGCAAACTCCACACGGACAGTGAGCCAGAGCCGGGTTGAACCCGGGTCCTCAGTGTAGTGAGGCAGCAGTGCTAACCACTGCGTCATCATGCCGCCCAGTCTGGAAGGAGATTAATGGAACGATCAGTTGTTTATTTGGAATCAGGAGAAGCCTCGCCTAAAACTTGCCAAGCTGCAGCTCCCAGGTTGTAAATGGAAGGAGGCCATTCGGCCCATCGAGTCTGCACCGACCCACTTGAGCCCTCACTTTCACCCTATCCCCGTAACCCAATAACCCCTCATAACATTTTTGGACACTAAGGGCAATTTATCATGGCCAATCCATCTAACCTGCATGGCTTTGGACTGTAGGAGGAAACCGGAGCACCCGGAGGAAACCCACGCGGACACGGGGAGAACGTGCAGAGTCCGCACAGCCAGTGACCCAGCGGGGAATCGAACCTGGGACCCTGTGAAGCCACAGTGCTATCCACTTGTGCTACCATGCTGCCCATGATGTTATCTGATCTTATCCTTTTTCTCCTCCTAATTATTTTTTTCTGATTGATTCAGTATTAAAACTGGAGGCACTAATTCATAAAGTCTATTATTCTAAAATCATGCTGTCTTGTTTGTTCTCATATTTGCAATAACTCTTGTTCTGTACTATACCTATTTTGCATTGAAATTTTTTATTTTTATTGCGTTATTTCTTTTCAAAATGTATTTTTTTTTTTAAATTTAGAGCACCCAATTCATTTTTTCCAATAAAGGGGCAATTTTAGTGTGGCCAATCCACCTAGCCTGCACATCTTTGGGTTGTGGGGGCGAAACCCATGCAAGCACGGGGCAATTTATTAAAAATGTAGCAAAGCTAGTTTCTAAGAGCAGCACGTTTTGGAACCCACCAGAGAGCAGGCTATACTCGACCTAGTATTGTGCAATGAGATAGGATTAATTGATAACTTCACAGTGAAGATACCCTTTGGTGGCAATGATCATAAAATGGTTGACGTTTACATTCAATTTGAGGGAGAGAAGAGTGTGGGCGCGATTCTCCGATCCCCCACCGGGTCGGAGAATCGCCGGGGGCGGGATTCACGCCGAGCCGGTCGGCGGGAATCGCGCCAGGCAGTGGGCCCACCCCCAGCGATTCTCCAGCCGGCGTGAATTAAACCACCTTGTGAACGGCGGGACAAGGCGGCGCGGGCGGGCACTGGAGTCCTGGGGGTGGCGTGGGGCGATCTGACCCAGGGGGGTGCCCCCACGGTGGCCTGGCCCGCGATCGGGGCCCACCGATTGGCGGGCGGGCCTGTGCCGTGGGGGCACTCTTTTTCTTACGCCTTCGCCATGGTCTTCACTATGGCGGAGGCAGAAGAGACCCCCTCCCCTGCGCATGCGCAGGGATGACGTCAGCAGTCGCTGACACTCCCGCGCATGCGTCACCCGGCGAAGTCCTTTCGGCGCCGACTGGCGTGGTGCCAAAGGCATTTCCCGCCAGCCGGCGGAGCGGAAACCACTCCGGCGCGGGCCTAGCCCCTCAAGGTGAGGGCTTGGCCCCTAAAGGTGCAGAGACTTCCACACCTTTGGGGCGGCCCAGTGCCAGAGTGGTTCCCACCACTCCATTACGCCGGAACCCCCCGCCCCGCTGGCTAGGGGAGAATCCTGCCCTGTGTCCAAGAATAGTATTTTAAATTTATGTAAGGACAATTATGAGGGCATGAAAACAGAGTGAGCTAAAGTGAGCAGGCAAATGTTTTTAAAATAAATTTCGAGCACCCAATTCATTTTTTCCAATTTTTTTTTCCAATTAAGGGGCAATTTAGCGTGGCTAATCCACCTAACCGGCACATCTTTGGGTTGTGAAACCCATGCAAACAAGAGGAGAATGTGCAAACTCCACACGGACAGTGACCCGGAGCCGGGTTCGAACCTGGGACCTCGGTGCCGTGAGGCAGCAGGGCTAACCCACTGCGCCACCATGCTGCCCTGTGAACAGGCAAATGTGCTTAAGGAATAGAGCAATAGGGGTTCACTGGCAAACATTTAAAGGGACATTTCAGAATACCCAAAATACAAATTCCAATGAAAAAGAAAATTCCAGATGAATTAAATGGGTGTTTTGCTTCAGCCTTCACTATAGAGGAGGCAAGTAACATCACAGAAATAGCTGTAAATCAGGAAATGGAAGGGAAGGAGAAACTCAGGAAAATTACAATCATCAGGGAAATGGTTTTGAGGAATTTGTTTGGTCTGCAGGATGATAAATCCCCAGGTCTAGATGGACTTCACCTTAAGGTCTTGAAAGACCTGGCTGATGAGAGAGTTGCATTGATTGTAATTTTCCAAAATTCCCTAGTTTTGGGGAAGGTACTATTAGATTTGCAGAGTACAAATGTAATTCCATTATTCTCAAGGGAGGGAGACAGAATGCAGGAAACTACAGGCCAATCAGCCTAACATCTGTCATAGGGAAATGTTAGAAGTCATTATTAAATATTTTATACAGGGCACTTGCAAAAAGGTAACCAAGCAGAGTCAACATGGTTTTGTGAAAGGAAAATCATGTTTAACCAATATATTGAGTTATTTGAAGGAGTCATATGTGCTGCAGATAAAAGGGAACCAGAGCATGCACTGTACTTAGATTTCCAGAAGGTATTTGCTAAGGTGCTACATCAAAGGTTATAGCAGACAATAAAAAGTCACAATAAAAAGAGGGTAACATATTAGCCTGGGTTGAAGATTGGTTAGTCAACAGGAACAGAGTTGGCATAAATGCGTCTTTTTCTGAGGCTTCAGTCTAGTTTTATAAGAGACTGTTAGGCATTCTAGCGCTCACCCCTCACCCCCCATCTACCCCCATGCCACCTCATACAACCCGTGCCACATCCACAGCTACTCACCCAGTATCCACTATTGGCAGACCTCAGGAGCCACGTGGAAATGAAAAAAAAACTTCTAAAAATCTAAGAGGGCTCTTACTCATCATTGAAAAAAACTCTCATTCATGAAATGCACTCAAAGACTTTAATTCCCCTCAAGTAGTAAATCTGTTATCAAAGCAACAAACTTTTATTCAATAACTACATCAAAGATAATCTTTTAGTAGCCTCTTAAAACTGTCAATCAAAATGTGGACGCAGCCTCTGGAAGAGAAAAGTGGTTTTGGAGCTTGAAACTTAGTCAAGTATCAACAGCCCTTGGGAAATGTCAGCAATAAAATCTATTGAAGCTGCCGGGACAGATGATAATTTTTGTCCAAGCTACATCAGATAGCTTGTCATCAATGCACTTTAACCACAGGTGTTTGTTTCTTTCTTCTAACTGACAATTGCAACTTCATTTTTTTCATGTTTTAAAGAGCTGGGGATTTAAATAACTTCAGATCATGACACATAAACAGACCTTATCTCCCTTTAAGAGCTTTTAAGTCACCTCAATAAATCAATGACTCTTACACTGTGAATTGAACAGCAAAAATGTGGTACCTTTGAACTAGCACTCATTTCAAATAACACTGCTGAGTTTGGGTTTCCTGCCTGTGTGATTCATGCCCTTTCCCCTTCTTCCTGCTTGCAAGAATGGGATCTGCTAGAAATGGGGCAGGACTACATTATCCAGTCCCTGCCATCAATTTCTAGAGTTGGCCCAATTACAAGAAAATCTAGCCCTGGTTTTTAGTCTCCACAGCCTGTGTCCTATTTCAACTAAGCGATCCATATAAAACGTGTTTTGTAGGCCAGTCATAGAGTGCATTGCATATTAGTACCCTTGATTTGACACCAGGGGTATACATTTTCCCCTTAGCTCTCCCAACACAGAGCTTTGTATGCTGACAGTGCAGATTGTGATTTCCCAATGATGACAGAAAATCGTGGGGTGTGTATCCATGTTCCCAATATGCACTCCTGATATTGCAAGCTATCTTTTGGGAGCACTAAAGGCGGATGGCAACCTTCCAGCTTTAGAGTAAAGGGAACCCTTGAATCTAACCAAGTTACACCTGACTCGAGTGGAGTTATTTTCGAGCTTATGAGACACGTCCTTTGACCAGGACAATGACTGTTCATGCAAATTTCATACCTCAGGGAATTTTTTCTTTTGGATATATTCTGTGAGTGCAGGATCGAAGTATTTGGCATAACCCTCATTCAGACTGTATATATTTCCCTTCTTCTTTATTTTCACATTCCTTTCCACAAGAATAAATTCACCGACAGCCTAAATAAGGAAAGAGAATTATAACAGTAATCAAGCAATACAAAGTTTGGATTATTAGAATTCCAGCTTATGGTATTTGCTGCAATTAAGTTTATGGTGGGGATTCGCTTTCCACACTTAGGTGATTGGACATGACCTAGTGTGAGTGTGCTGATATATCAGCAGGACAGATGACTGAATTAAGGTTTGAATAATTGCAATTATTCTAAAAAGTTTATGTTAAATTAATTTTTCGATTGACAGACCTTTTTTTAAAAAACATTTAGTGTACCCAATTCATTTTTTTCCAATTAAGGGGGAATTTAGTGTGTTCAATCCACCTACCTTGCACATCTTTGGGTTGTGGGGCGAAACTCACGCAAACACGGGGAGAATGTGCAAACTCCACATAGACTGTGACCCAGAGCCGGCATCGAACCTGGGACCTCAGCGCCGTGAGGCAGCAGTGCTATCCACTGCGCACCGTGCTGCCCTCGATTTACAGAACTAATAATTATCACATAAAACTCAGCAAATGTTAATTAATTTTCTATATTTTAATAACTATTATTGCTAGGATTCAGTTTGAAAATATATGTAATATCAGGAATAAGAGATGATAATGAGGGTGTGGTGTCAGAATGCATCTGTTAATCACACTTATAGCTGACAAAGAAATCCACTAATTTATGGAGAGCCAAGTGATTATTAAAATGCAATTCTGATTTGTTGTTGTGATTCCATGTCTCAGTTATATGTATCCTTTGGTGCCTTGTCAAATGTTCGCTGTTCTTGTTTGAGTCTTTCAGAGTAAGCTTTAACTATTTGCCTAAGGAGATGGTAGGTGGGGTGATGCGCGATCAATTACACTCAAGACGAAGTGATTCCATAACTGAAGGCTTTAATCTACTAGAACTTGTTCCCCAGCAGCTTCGGTACAGAAAGTGAAGGCTGCTGGAACGGCACCATCTCTTATACCCCGCCTTCAGGGCGGAGCTACGTAACACAGCCAATGGTAGACTCCTGGGTCTAACCATTGGTCATCAGCCTCTTAGGTACCGCAATACCTGGTACTACCACATTTACCCCCTGTTAAAAAAGAGTCCGGTGGGGATGGTGGCCAGTGGTAACAGTCGCCTCTAACATGGTATGATCAGGTATGGAGGTACCGTGCAGTCGAGGATATGTATGACAGTTAAAGTCACAGTGAAGCAATCAGTCGATCGGGTGGCCTGGTCGTCCTTCTGGAATGTCTGGGCTTCGGTGGCGATTCTGGTGGGGGTCCCGGTGGTTGCGACTCCGGGAGCGTGGTTTCGGCCTCGCTGGCAGCTCCGTCACCCCTAGGCGGCGCTGTTGGGGCAAACGGTTGACACGGGGGGGTGGGGGCGCCTGTAGGGGGCGTCGGTGGGTGGGCGGGCCAAGGCAGGAGTGGCGGGAGTACTGACCCCTCCCACTGCTGTGGGTGGGGGGGGGGGGTAATGGTTAGGGAACCCGTGGGGTTCCGCCGGGCGCCAGCTCCCGAAGGGAGACTGTATCTTGCCGGCCGTCAGGGAACACCACGTAGGCGTACTGGGGGTTAGCGTGCAGCAGGTGGACCCTCTCGACCAACGGGTCCGACTTGTGCGCCCGCACGTGCTTCCTAAGCAGGATGGGTCCGGGTGTCGCTAGCCAGGTTGGGAGCAAGGTCCCGGAGGAGGACTTCCTGGGGAAAACAAGGAGACGTTCATGAGGTGTCTGGTTTGTGGTTGTACAGAGCAGCGACCGGATGGCGTGGAGGGCCATCGGGACGACTTCTTGCCAGCGGGAGACTGGGAGATTCCTAGACCGTAGGGCCAGTAGAACAGTCTTCCAGACCGTTCCGTATTCCCTCTCCACCTGTCCGTTTCCCCGGGGGTTGTAACTGGTCGTCCTGCTCGAGGCGATGCCCTTGCTGAGCAGGAATTAACGCAGTTCGTCGCTCTTGGAGACTAGGGGCTTTTCACAGTAACTTTATTTGAAGCCTACTTGTGACAATAAGTGATTTTCATTTCACTTCATTTCATAAAGGAGGACCCCCTATCACTGTGTATGTACGCGGGGAAACCGAACAGTGTAAAGATACCCTGGAGGGCCTTGATGACGGTGGTTGTGGTCATGTCTGGGCAGGGGTTGGCGAATGGGAACCGGGAGTACTCGTCAATCACGTTCAGGAAATACGTGTTGCGGTCGGTGGAGAGGAGGGGGCCTTTGAAATCCATGCTGAGGCGCTCAAAGGGACGGGAAGCCTTTATCAGGTGCGCCCTCTCTGGCCGGTAGAAGTGCGGTTTGCACTCCGCGCAGATTTGGCAGTCCCTGGTGACTGTCCTGACCTCCTCGATGGAATAGGGCAGGTTGCGGGTCTTGATGAAGTGGAAGAAACGAGTGACCCCCGGGTGGCAGAGGTCCTCGTGGAGGGCTCGGAGGTGGTCCACTTGTGCAGTGGCACAAGTGCCGCGAGACAGGGCATCAGGAGGCTCGTTTAGCTTCCCGGGACGGTACAAGATCTCGTAGTTGAAGGTGGAGAGTTCTATCCTCCACCGCAAGATCTTGTCATTTTTAATCTTGCCCCGCTGTGCATTATCGAACATGAAGGCAACCGACCGTTGGTCCGTGAGGAGAGTGAATCCCCTGCTGGCCAGGTAATGCCTCCAATGTCGCACAGCTTCTACTATGGCTTGTGCCTCTTTTTCGACCGCGGAATGGCGAATTTCGGAAGCATGGAGGGTACAGGAGAAGAAGGCCACGGGCCTGCCCGCTTGGTTGAGGGTGGCCACCAGAGCTACGTCGGACGCATCGCTCTCGACCTGGAAGGGGAGGGACTCGTTGATGGCGCGCATCGTGGCCTTTGCAATGTCTGCTTTGATGCGGCTGAAGGCCTGGCGGGCCTCCGTCGACAGGGGGAAGGTTGTGGACTGGATTAGGGGTCGGGCTTTCTCTGCGTAGTTGGGGACCCACTGTGCGTAATAGCTGAAAAACCCGAGGCAGCGCTTCAGGGCCTTGGGGCAGTGAGGGAGGGGGAACTCCATAAGGGGGTGCATGCGTTCGGGGTCGGGGCCTATAACTCAATTTCGCACTACGTAGCCTAGAATGGCTAGATGGTTGGTGCTAAACACGCATTTATCCTTATTGTATGTCAGATTAAGGATTTTCACGGTCTGGAGGAATTTGCGGAGGTTGGTGTCGTGGTCCTGCTGGTCATGGCCGCAGATGGTGACGTTATCCAGATACGGGAACGTTGCGCGTAAGCCGTACCGGTCAACTATTCGGTCCATCTCTCACTGGAAGACCAAGACCCCAAAGGGAACCCTTAAAAATTGATAGAGCCGCCCATCTGCTTCGAAGGCAGTGTACTTGCTGTCACTATTACGGAGGGGTAGCTGGTGGTAGGCGGACTTGAGATCCACCGTGGAGAAGACCTTGTATTGTGCGATTCTGTTTACCAGGTCGGCTATACGGGGGAGAGGGTACGCGTCCAGCTGCATAAACCTGTTGATGATCTGGCTGTAGTCAATGACCATCCTATGTTTCTCCCCGGTCTTTACCACCACTACTTGAGCTCTCCAGGGACTGTTGCTCGCTTTGATGACCCCTTCCCTCAGCAGCCTTTGGACCTCTGACCTGATGAAGGTCCGGTCCTGGACACTGTACCGCCTGCTCCTGGTGGCGAAGGGTTTACAATCCGGGGTGAGGTTCGCAAACAGGGAAGGCGGGTCGACCTTAAGGGTCGCAAGGCCGCAGACAGTAAGGGGAGGTATAGGGCCGCCGAATTTAAAGGTCAGGCTTTGCAAGTGGCATTGGAAGTCCAGCCCCAGGAGGGTAGCCGCACAGAGGTGCGGCAGGACATACAGGCGGAAATTGTCGAATTTCCTGCCTTGGACAGTGAGGTTCGGTAGGCAGAATCCCTTTATCTCCCCTTTATCATCGCGTGTGACCCGGAGGCCAGGGAGATCCTTTGGTTTACAGGGTGGGTTACAAGTGAACAGCGCCTTACCGTGTCGGGGTGAACAAAGCTTTCCGTGCTCCCAGAGTCAATCAGGCAAGACGTATCGTGGCCGTTGATGAAGACCGTCGTTGTAGCCGTTGCGAGTGTCCGGGGTCGACTTTGGTCCAGTGTCACTGAGGCCAGATGAAGCAGTTGCGAGTTCTGATCGGGCAGCATGTAGTCAGCCGAGCTGGGGGCCTGGGGCCCCATCCAAGATGGCGTCACCCATGGGTCGCACATGGTGTCCGGGCATGAACAAGATGGCGGCGGGGATGGACAAAATGGCGGCGCCCACCCGTTCAGCGTGGTGTCCGGGGGGGGGGTAAGATGGCCGTGCCCGTGGGTCGCACGTGGCCCTAGGATAGGGGGGTGCCGGTGAGCGCTGGTCGGTCGGGGCCTGAAGGGGGGGTTGCCACGGCGGTCCGGAGTTGCTGGAGACCGCGGCCACGGCGCGGGCCTGGCAGACCCCCACAAGGTGGCCCTTCTTGCTGCACCCTTTGCAGGTGGCGGTGCGGGCCGGGCAGCGCGGGCAGGGATGATTCGCCTGCCCGCAGAAGAAACAGCGGGGCCCGGCGGCGTTAGCGGGCCGTCTCGTAGCGCAGACCTGCGGGGTCTCTGATTAAAAGTTCCGTGTACTCGCTCCCCGAAACTTGCAGGCAGCCACAGTTTCGGCCCAGCACCAGTAGCCCCCGGTAGAAATCTTCCAACGATTCCCCGGGGCTTTATCGTCTCGTAGCAAGCAGGTGACGTGCGTAGACCTGGTTTACCGGGCGGATATAATGTCCTTCCAACAGTTCGATTGCGGCATCATAGTTCGCCGCCTCCTCGATAAGGGGGTAGATCCCAGGGCTGACCCTTGAGCACAGGAGATGCATTTTCTGTCCTTCTGAGGGGGTGCCTCCGGCCGTCTCGAGGTAGCCTTTAAAGCATGCCAGCCAATGTTTAAATATTGCAGCCGAGTTCTCTGCGTGGGGGCTGAGCTGGAGGCACTCCGGTTTGATTCGGAGATCCATCCTTCCAGCTTAAATCTAGTAGATTAAATTGATGCGCGATCAATTACACTCAAGCCGAAGTGATTCCATAACTGAAGGCTTTAATCGACTAGAACTTGTTCCCCAGCAGCTGGGACGGCACCATCTCTTTTACTCCGCCTTCAGGGCGGAGCTACGTAATACAGCCAATGGTAGACTCCTGGGTCTAACTAATGGTCATCAGCCTCTCAGGTACAGCAATACCTGGTACTACCACATGGGGTAAGTATGGGGCAGAGGGATAGATAAGGGGGAATTTAACAGGGCTGTTTTAGATTGGGTGAAAAGTTAAAGGGTTGGAAATCTGAATCCCGAAGTAAATCCAACCACTTCCGGTTTTACCAGTGTGTTTGGTGAATGGACAGGCAGCTCACCCCTTCCCAAGAAGCAGGCTGGCAGTTTAAATATTAAAATGTGACTGCACGCCTCATACAAATTTAACTCTGAGTCTAAATTTAACTTTAAACTGAGTTTTGAGACTGACCCCTGAGCAAAGCTTTTACTCAGACTCTCACTTACAAAACACCACAGAATAGTGGAGGGGACCTTGACTTCAGGGTTTCTCACATATACAACAGGCACCTTCTCCCTCCCCACCCCCCCACTACCTATCCCACTAGGTCAAAATATGTTAAATCCCACTGTAGTCCATTTCAATGAGAATAATGGCAAATTAAAACGCAGTGAGAATTTTGTCCATCCTAATAAACTTATGAAACATAAAGAAAGTAATGCTGAAAGAGAATGCCATAATACCAATCATCCCACAACAAGCAATCAAATGTGTTTCAAAACAAGCCCTCAACGACGGATCAGGCAAACGATATTCGTATGATATCAAAACGGCTGCGGTGGCAGATGAAGGCAGCAGCAGTAGGGAGATCCCGAGTTGTCGAGGTTCCCTTGCCACTGGAACTATACCCCCCCTGATCAAGGACTGTGTGTGTCTATTGATGTGCAATGGCATGCCCACTTTAAAGGTCTAGAAAGCGCCAGAAAAGTTGCCCTAAAAATAGTCTGTTCTGACTCCAAACTGGCTGGAAAACCACATCCAGCAGGTTCATCGGCCTACGGGCAGAAAATCAAAGTTAAACTGAATTTCAGAACCTAGAATGTACGAACCCTCATGTCAATGAGTAATACATGCAGCCGGAATGGAGAACCGCCTTTAATTCCTGTGAGCTCAGGCATTTCAACATTGATGTCGCTGCTCTGCAAGAGACCAGAAGAGCAGGCGAAGGGCAGCTCAGAGATGATGGCGGTGGTTACACCTTCTTCTGGAGAGGAAAACCCGAGGATCAGCCCAGGATGCATGGAATTGGATTTGCCATCAAGAATGAACTCGTCAGCCGACTTTCGGAGTTCCCTGTCAGCATCAACGAGTGCCTCATGACCCCTTCAGCTACAATTTGCAAAGAACCAGCTGGCAAAGGTTGTGAGTGTCTACACTCCAACTCTTGATGCCAATGATGAGTCCAAAGATGGCTTCTAATCCATGTTGGACACCATACTCTCTAACATTCGTTTTTAAAAATACTTTTCCAATTAAGGGCCAATTTAGGATGGCTAATTCACCTACCCTGCACATCTTTGGGTTGTGGGGATGAGACCCACGCAGACATTGGAAGAATGTGCAAATTCCACACAGACAGTGACCCGGGGCCGGGATTGAACTTGGGTCCTCGGCGCCGTGAGGCAGCAGTGCTAACCACTGCACCACCGTGCCGTCCTCTACTCTCTAGCATTCCTAAAGATGATAAGAACATCCTCCTTGGTGACTTCAATGCCAGGGTTGTAAAAGATTTCCAACTCTGGAAAAGAACCATCGGAAAGGAAGGAATTGGGAATTGCAACTTCAACAGAGCTTTCCTGCACACCAAATGCACGGAATACCAGATTGTTCATCACTAATTCACTGTCCTGCCAAAAAAAGAAAAGTTCAAGACTTCCTGGATATATTCACGATCAAAGCACTGGTACATGATCCACTTCGTCATCATCTGATTTCATAATCAAAAGGATGCCCTCATCACCAAAGCGATGACCAGTGCAGATGACTGTTGGACCGATCAGCGGCTCATCCATTCCTCTGTGTATATCAAACTTAACCAGAAACAGCTCAGAAAAAAGATCAACGTTGAGCAGCTTCAAGAGCCAAGCATGCTAGTGAACTTCCAACAATGTCTTCTCCAAAATCTCCAAAGTATTAATTCTAAACTGGAAAGAGCTGAAGACAGCCCTCATCTCAAGCTGCAAAGAAACCACCAGCTACAAGACCAGGAATCACCCAGATTGGTTCGATGAGAACTACCACACCATCCAACACTTCATCGACAAGAAGAGAAAAACTCTTCACACCTGGCAAAACAACATCACCAGCAAGGCAAAGAGGACAATTCATTGAACAGTAAAGGCGGAGGTACAAAAGGAACTAGGGAAATCAAGAACCAATGGCGGATTGAGAAAGCTAAGGAGCAGCAACTCCTCGCTGACAAGCACAACACCCTAGGCTTCTTCAGTGCGAGCAAGGCAATATAAGGGCCAACACCCAAGGCCGAAAACCGGCGTGGAGTTAGGACCTTTTGAGACACAGAAAAAACATCAGCCTTCAATGGAGAGAACACTTCAAAGAACTCCTAAATCATGGTACGAACATAGATGCGGACATGTTCAAAGAAATCCCCCAACTCCCCATCAAAGATGATTTCAGACGGCCACAAAATGTGGATGAAGTCAAAGCCGACATTAAACAGATGGAGAATGGAAAAGCCACAGGAGTGGACGGGATTCCAGCGGAGATGTTCAAACTTGGAGGAGAAGAGATCACCCGTCATCTTCATCAGCTGTTGCAGAAAATCTGGGACAGAAATTCCTGCTGACATCAGCGATGCCATCATCACCACATCTTCAAAAAAGGGAACAATGCAGACTGTGGGAACTCCTGTGGAATCTCCCTATTCTCCATCACTGGGAAGATTGTCACCTGAATCCTCACTAGCTGCCTTCTCCCAGTCTCTGAAGGAATCCTCCTGGAAAGCCAATGTGGATTTCAACTAAACCATGGAACAATGGACATGATTTTCACTGCTTGACAACTTCAAGAGAAATGCCAGGAGCAATACCAACATCGATCTGATCAAGGCTTTTGATTGAGTCAATAGGGAAGTGCTATGGAAGACACTATCAAAGGATGGATAAACAGAGAAATTCATCAACCTCCTCTGACTCCTCTAAGGCAAGATGTTGACTACAGTCCTCACCGATGGAAAAAGACCAAAACCTTTGTGGTCAAGACTGTAGCCAAGCAGGGATGTGTCATCGCCCCCACTCTTTTCTCCATCTTCATTGCCACCATCCTTCACCTTGTCAAGAACAAGCTTCCCAATGGAGTGGACATTGTCTACAGGATGAACTGAAAACCTTTCACCCTCAACTGGTTGAGATCCAAGAAGAAAACAACACTGACATCGCTCGTGAAATTTCGGTATGCGGATGACAACGCCATCTCAGCACTCTCAGAAGACAATCTCGAAGCCATGCTTGACACTCCACGGACGCATATTGAAGAATCGGTCTCAGCCTCAACCTCAAGAAAACTCAAGTATTTTACCAACCCGCTACAGGCAAGTTCAGGTCTCTCCCTCCATCAAGATTATTGGAGAAATCCTCCCAAACGTGAAACATTTCTGCCATAGAATCATAGAATCTCTACAGTGCAGAAAGAGGCCATTCGGCCCATCGAGTCTACACTAACCCTCCAAAGAGCACTGCCCCCCTCTCCCACCCTATCCCTGTACCTCACCTAAACTTTGGACACTAAGGGACAATTTAGCATGGCCAATCCACCTAACCCGCAATTCTTTGGACTGTGGGAGGAAACTGAGCACCCGAAGGAAATCCACGCAGACACGGGGAGAAAGTGCAAACTCCACGCAGACAATCACGTTAGGCTGGAATTGAACCCAGGCCCTTGGCACTGTGAGGCAGCAGTGCTAAGCACTGTGTCATCATGCTGCCATCTGGCGAGCCAACTCTCATCTAAGGCTGACAATGATGAAGAGATCCAAAATTGTATCCAATCTCCGAACGCCACCTTCGGATACCTAAGGATGACGTCTTTGATGACCACGACATCCATGTTGATACCAAGATCATCGTGTACAAGGCAGTCATCCTTGCAACTCTCCTATGTGGCTCCTAAATCATTGTACGAACATGGACCACAGACGAACACCACCTCAAAGCCCTGGGGAGGTTCCATTAGTGCTATCTGAGATGGATTCTCTGCAGCAGTTGGGAGGACAGGTATACTGACATTAGTGTCCCTGAAGGAGGCAAGAGCACCAGCATCGAGGCCATGATCATCCACTGGTCACGTGCTTAGGATGCCAGAGTCTCAATTGCCAAAGCAAATCTTCTTCGTACAGTTCAAGAAGGCACCCGAACTAGAGGAGGACAAAGCAGGCGCATCAAAGACACCTTGAAGGCTTCCCTCAAAAAATTCAACATAGACGTCAACAGCTAGAAGACCCTTGCTCAGAGAAGATCTACTTGGTGGAACCTTCTGATTGAAGGGACAAAATTCTTTGAGAAAGCCCAATGCAAAAGGAGATCAGGCAAAGGAGCCTGAAAAAGGAATATCCACGATCTTGAGTCCAAGGACCAATCTCATTGCCTGGAAACACCGGCCAAGTGTGCAATCGGAGATGTGGCTCCAGGTTTAGGCTCATCGGCCACCCAGAACCTATAACCAGTAACATGGAGTGTCTTAGGTGGACAATCAATAATTAGGTTAGAAAGTGATTGCCAAAGAAGAAGGATAATGAATGTCCACTTTCAATCAATTATCCAGTCACATGCCCACTTCCACCCACACAGAAGAAAGTCAGCTTGAGGTTTCCTTGCACTTTCCTATGTGCCACCTGGTGTCCAGGCCATAAGCAATGCAGGCTGCACGTTTGGCAGCAGAAAGTACCTGCTGGGAGCATCAACAAGGGGAGCATATCAGAATGCAAAGAGAGTGAAACATAAAAAAACATTCCCGACTTAACCAAGAATGTCTTATTTTGTTGTTCCTGTTTCAGTTAATGGTTGTATGGATGATTGAATGTTCAAATTTTATTTCATGATTCCAATGTCCCCATGCCACCAGCACCCCACCCGGCAAAAAAGGCTATCTTCTTTCACTAACCATGATGTGGAGATGCCGGCGTTGGACTGGGGTGAGCACAGTAAGAAGTCTTACAACACCAGGTTAAAGTCCAACAGGTTTGTTTCGATATCACTAGCTTTCGGAGCGCTGCTCCTTCCATTCACCTGAGGCAGGAGCTGCGTTCCGAAAGCTAGTGATATCGAAACAAACCTGTTTGACTTTAACCTGGTGTTGTAAGACTTCTTTCACTAAGTTCCTTATTAATGTTCTGTTAGGACCTGAACTGAAATCTTAACCTCACAAGTAAATTGTATTCGGATTTCCTTACCCCCAAACCCCATGCTCAGATTGATGCAAGGACAATTAAGGTGCAATAATTTATTTTGGCTTATTCCAATATCACAAATACTAACAGGTAGTGCACCAGATCCGAGATGATGATAATTCTCGAGTAATATCAGCTACTTACTGGGTCCAACATGAAGAAGTTGACACCTTGTCCCGTGGAGAGCGCCACTAGGGTAGCACTGCCATAGAGTGCATACCCAGCAGCTACCATGGTTCTTCCTGGTTGAAGAGCAAGTTCTTCAGAAACCTGCTTGTCAGTATCCTGTCAAAGGCAAAACAGTGGAATCTAGTGACGCTACAGTGATCATTTTCCAGAAAAACAGTTTAGTAAGTGATGAGATGCAGTGATTGAATAATCGTGACTCACAATTCCTACACGAGGATCATATGCCTTTCTGTGTTGTGTCATTTTTATTTTAACAGGGTGCCATGCCAACATATAAAGTTAGTGTATTAATAAAGAGCTTCAGAATTCTAACCTGAATTCCAGGACACATCTTTCGTCTGGGTAGCAAATGGGATATTTATCCATTTACAAATTGCTTGTTCTCACTTACAGGGAGCAAATTGTTCAGACACCTGTCTGTATCACTGAGGGTGCTGCAGGGACATCAAGCTCAGATGGGAATGAAAAACTCACTGGCTCTTCCCCACGATACAAATGGGTACATTGTCCAACTGAAGATTTTATACATGTCTCATTTTTTAACAGTCCAGGATCTGTTGTGGAATCAGTCAATTTACAATCAACTGTTGTGGAAAATAAATCCTTCAACATTTTACATACCCAAGGATCTGAGTAACAATGGAAATCATGGTCAAATAAACAGCTATTCTCCCCCAGTGTTGTTCAGGAGAGTGATGTATTTCCTCTATTTGAATATTGCTATCCTATCCCACCCCATAATAAACAGAAATTTTGAGAAGTAGATACCCAGAATAATTGGGATTGCTCCAACTTCAGTCCCCACTCACCCATTTTGTTGTGTTTTCATGCTGATTTAACACAGGAAATTTGTGTTGGTTCTTCAAACGCCCTCAAGAGATTCCCTGAATGTTGTCATTCAAAGTACCATGCATGTACTGAAAGAGCTGAAACAGTTGCAGATTCTGATGGATTCGCTTCTCCTTTTTTCTCCTCCTCCTCTGGGTACCATGCCCTAAGAGGCCATTGGTGAACATGGACTTCAACCTGTTTGGCCACATTATGAATGAACATTCCATGGCTATTAATTCATGGAATGGGTCCCAAACCCGAAACTTCTAGCCCACACTAACACTGTGCCACAAGATCGCCCTTCTTTTTTTAAATAAATTCAAAGTACCCAATTATTTTTCTTCCAATTAAGGGGTAACTGCACATCTTTGGGTTGTGGGGGTGAAACCCACACAGACACGGGGAGAATGTGCAAACTCCACACGGACAGTGACCCAGGGCCGGGATTCGAACCCGGGTTCTCAGCGCCACAGGCCCAGTGCTAACAACTGCGCCAAGTGCCGTCCCCGATCTTCCTTCTTTTTAACAGTTTTAAAGGAACATTGCACAGGGGAAGGACTCAGGAAATGTTTTTTTCATCCATTGTGAACCTCCTTGAGGAATTAAGGAGTTGAAATGTAACTATTGGCCGCGGTCAAACAGTCCCGTTACTGCAGGTGCAAATCCCGTAATGGCTGCTAAATCTTGATAGAGGCCTAAAATGGAATTTGCACCGGCGAGATTTCTGTTTCAGATTGTCCCTGCCCCACTTTGATGATGCAATCAGGTTCAGGCCCAGGTAGGATGTCAAACTGATTGGCGTATTTTACAATTCATTTCCACCTAATGATAGGGGCTAACGCCACTACATCCGCCCTTTCCGCATCATCCCATCCAATCGATGTGACATCATGCCGGAGCAAATCACTTCTGGTTTTCAAAAATTCCAGTCATCTGTGCTGTTCTGGTACTGCAGCACATGAGAAAACCTGACTGAAGGATTCCCAACATAGGAGTGGATTCTCCATTGTCCAAAGCCAGTATTGGGACTCCCGATTGCGTAGCGAATGGAGCATCAAGGGACAAACGGGATTGGCGCCCGTTAGAACATAGAACATAGGACATTACAACGCAGTACAGGCCCTTCGGCCCTCGATGTTGCGCCGACCTGTGAAAACACTCTGAAGCCCATCTACACTATTCCCCTATCATCCATATGTCTATCCAATGACCATTTGAATACACTTAGTGTTGGCGAGTCCACTACTGTTGCAGGCAGGGCATTCCACGCCTTTACTACTCTCTGAATAAAGAACCTACGTCTGACATCTGTCTTCTAACTGTCTCCCCTCAATTTAAAGCTATGTCCCCTCGTGCTATAGACATCATCATCCGAGGAAAAAAGGCTCTCACTGTCCACCCTATCCAATCCTCTGATCATTTTGTATGCCTCAATTAAGTCACCTCTTAACCTTCTTCTCTCTAACGAAAACAGCCTCAAATCCCTCAGCCTTTCCTCATAAGATCTTCCCTCCATACCAAGCAACATTCTGGTAAATCTCCTCTGTACCCTTTCCATTGCTTCCACATCCTTCCTATAATGCGGCGACCAGAATTGCACGCAATACTCCAAATGCGGCCGCACCAGAGTTTTGTACAGCTGCAACATGACTTCATGGCTCCGAAACTCAATCCAATAAAAGCTAACACACCGTACACCTTCTTAACAACCCTCTCAACCTGGGTGGCAACTTTCAGGGATCTATGTACATGGACACCGAGATCTCTCTGCTCATCCACACTGCCAAGAATCTTACCATTAGCCCAGTACTCTGTCTTCCCATCCCCCGCCGGCAGCCCCAGTGTATTACCTGCCCCACACCATCATCATCGCCATCTGATTAACGGTCTGGAAGCCCGAGCCTCTACCCCCCACTCTCTCACCCTGTTATGCACCAACCCCCACAGCTGGAAATCCTCTGGGAGGGATTTGGTATAAGTTTGTCTAAGCGTGGTCCTGATGTGGTGGGTTAAAGTGGGTCAGTGCGTAACTGAGGTATCCGTCAAAGTCCATCAGAAGGCCCCTTCCACTTCCACAATGCAAGTCCTGCTGCCCCCCCCTCCGCTGACAACTAGTGACATCCTTCCCCCCCCAACCATGGGAATAATGGGTCATCCCCATAGCATGCACCCCCCCCCCCTCCCTGCTGACGCCCTCAGCCCCGATCAGACCCTCCCATCAAATCCCCCTCCCATCAGATCCCTCCATCAAGGACCCCCAGTAGAGACCCCTAACAGAAAGTTCCATCAAAAAACCCCATCTGACCCCCCCAACAGACCCATTAGAGACCCCCGTCAGAGAGCCCCCATCAGAATGTCGATCAGGGGCCCACAACAGAGACCCTTATCAGTCACCCCTGCCTTAAAGCTGAATAACAGTCCAGGCAATAGAGTGGTAGGAGTCTCTGTTAGGGGATCTCTGATGCGGGATCCCTAGTAGGGCAGTCTCTGGTGCAGGGGGGGATGTCAGATGGGGGGACTGTGGGGGTCATGGTCATGTCGGGCACCCTCGTGTGTGTAGGGCAGGATTTGTGTTGTGAGTGGAAGGGGGTCTGCCGCTGGACCTCGGAATCGGCTGCCTGCTCAAAATGCCGGGATTCTGATGGAATCGAGTGATCTAATCCCCAAGCATAAATTAGCATGGTAAAGGACAGGGACTCTTACCTGGGCACCGTTCCTAGTGCCAGCGGAGACCAGCAGCGATTCTCCTCTGATGGGAGCAATAATTCTCCTGAATGGAGAATCCAGCGCATACAGCTCCACATGAATTACATTCAATAAGTTGGAAATTAATTTACTTTATTATGTTTTATTATTTTGAATAACCACTGGAAATTGACTTTTGTTCACTTGCTTCAATCTGAGATTAGTCCCTGCTCTTTACCAATCTCCCCGATCGGGCAGGATTCTCCGATCCCCCACCGGGCCGGAGAATCGCCGGGGGGTGGCATGAATCCCGCCACCACCGGCTGCCGAATTCTCCGGCGGTGGGGATGTGGCGGGGGCGGGAATTGCGCCACGCCGGTCCCCCCCGGCGATTTATCGGCCTGCGATGGGCCGAGTGGCCGCCGTTCTTTTGCCGGTCCCGCCGGCGTAAATTAGAGTAGGTCCTTACCGGCGGGACCTGGCGGCGCGGACGGCCTCGGGGGGGCGCGGGGGGAACTGTCCCCGGGGGGGGGGGGGGGGGGGGGGGGCCTCACGGTGGCCTGGCCCACGATCAGGGCCCACCGATCTGCGGGTGGGCCTGTACCGTGGGGGCACTCTATTCTTCCGGGCCGGCTGGTGAACCGATTCGCCATGGCCAACGCGGAGAAGATCCCCCCTGCGCATGCGCTGGGATGACGCCAGCACACATTGGCGCTCCCACGCATGTGCCAACTTGCGCCGGCCGGCGGAGGCCCTTTGGCGCCGGTTGGCGTGGCGCCAAGCCCCTTCCGCACCGGCCAGCGTGGCGCAAACCATTCTGAAGCCGGCCTAGCGGGGCGGCCCGACGCCGAGTGGTTCATGCCACTCCTCGGCGCCGGGACCCCCCGCCCCGCCAGGTAGGGAAGAATTGGTCTTTGCTGCTCTCACGATAGATTTGCTGATTTTGCTGCATGTATTTATGTTGAGGCTTGATGTTTTTACAATAGGTTGCTTTTGCCATTGAGCCAAACTTCATGTTGCCCTGCACATTTCTGCATCCCTTTCAGAAACCAAAACTATTTCACTGAGGGCCACTACAGCGTCTTCCATCAGGCCCCATTTGGGGGGAAAGGCACTAACCTCAGGGGTCCCTCGAATTAATTCTTCTGGATTTTATTTAATCATTTTTTCCAATTAAGGGGCAATTTAGCGTGTTCAATCCACCTACCTTGCCCATCTTTTGGGTTGTGGGTGCGAAACCCACGCAAACACGGGGAGAATGTGCAAACTCCACACGGACAATGACCCAGAGCGGGGATCGAACCTGGGACCTCGGCGCCGTAAGGCTGCAGTGCCACCACTGTGCCACCGTGCTGCCCGAGGACTTTATAATAATGTGTCATTTCTTTAAGCTTTTTACCTGTTTGGGTTGTGCAATTTCCAATGCAGTTTCTTCCCTGGTGAAAAGACACACAGCAAATCAGCTTTCAGACTTCTGCCGTTGCCATTCTTCAATCAGCTGGTAAGGGATTTGCAAAAGTAGCTTAAAGCAACACCTACCCTATCATGCTCTCTTATCAACTGTGCCTGACTTCCACAAGCTTCCTCCCTCTAATGGCATAGCTTGCATCAGCCCTGGTATGATTATTAAGGGATAGAAATGTTCAGCCAGAGTACACTGCTGATTGTCCTTGTTGAAATAACCCAGTTGTTATGACCTTGACTCCTACTTCCTGTCATCAGCTTGTGCTGACTCAGAGCTCTTTCCTCATCATTGCTCCTCCTCCTGTCATGTGTTTACCACCCTCCTGAAGACAATGATTTGCTTGATTACAGTTCTGCAAATACCACCTTCACCAAATGAGGCTATTTTTAGACAAGCCTTGTGTAGCGCACAATGACTTACGCGAGACGAGAAGCGATGAAGTCTATCTAGACTCTATTAAGCGAGACTTGTCCCCAGCAGCTCAGCAACAGAATGAGGCTGCGGGGAGAAGCTCGAGCTCTTATACTCCGTCTTCAGGGCGGAGCCAGAAGTCGGCAGATCCAACCAGGACCCAGGACCTGTCAGCCAATAGCCTCTCGGCTTCACAGGTACCACATTACCCCTAATACATACCACCACATTCACCCCTTGTTAAAAAGGACTCCAGCGGGGTGGCGGTTCGCATGGTGGCCCTGGCCCTGGAACAAATTTCGGACTGTGTTAATATTAGACTGTGCTAATAATAGCCCTACACTGGGCTAACTGCAAGTTTGTGAGAACTATTTACAATACGGGCAAAACATTTTTTTTTTGGTTACTACAACATCCTTGCTTTTTTTTGGTGTCACGCGGATTCCACGAGTCGAGCGGGCGGTCTGGTCTTCCTCGTCGATCGCCTCAGCCCCGGTGGTGGTGCAGGTGCTTGCTCAGGCGTTGTCGTCTCCGGGAGCGTTTCGCTGTTTGTTCCTGTTTTACTCCTGGGCGGGCACGGGAGGAGGACCGATCCCCCCGGGAAGGGGGCGGTCGCGGGGTGCGCCGGTGGCAGGGAGGGGGTGATCGGTGTCGGGGGTGTGTGTGTGTTGCCGGCGGGCGCCAGGTCCCGCAGGGAGACCGTGTCCTGTCGGCCGTCGGGGTACGCCACGTAGGCGTACTGCGGGTTCGTGTGGAGAAGGTGGACCCTCTCGACCAACGGGTCCGATTTGTGCGCCCGCACATGTTTCCAGAGCAAGATGGGTCCTGGGGCCGCCAGCCAGGTCGGCAGCGACGTTCCGGAGGAGGACTTCCTGGGGAAGACAAGGAGGCGCTCATGAGGCGTTTGGTTAGTGGTGGTACACAGCAGCGACCGGATGGAGTGGAGAGCGTCCGGGAGAACCTCCTGCCACCGGGAAACTGGGAGATCCCTGGACCATAGGGCCAGTAGGACGGTCTTCCAGACCGTGCCGTTCTCCCTCTCTACTTGCCCGTTCCCCCAGGGGTTGTAGCTGGTCGTCCTGCTTGAGGCTATGCCCTTGCTGAGCAGGAACTGGCGCAGCTCGTCGCTCATGAAGGAGGACCCCCTGTCGCTATGGATATACGCAGGGAAACCGAACAGTGTGAATATGGTGTCAAGGGCTTTAATGACTGTGGCCGCTGTCATGTCGGGGCAGGGGATGGCGAAGGGGAAACGGGAGTACTCGTCCACCACGTTCATAGAACATAGAACATAGAAAATACAGCACAGAACAGGCCCTTCGGCCCACGATGTTGTGCCGAACCTTTGTCCTAGATTAATCATAGATTATCATTGAATCTACAGTGCAGAAGGAGGCCATTCGGCCCCCTGAGTCTGCACCAGCTCTTGGAAAGAGCACCCTACCCAAACTCAACACCTCCACCCAACACCAAGGGCAATTTGGACATTAAGGGCAATTTATCATTGGCCAATTCACCTAACCCGCACATCTTTGGACTGTGGGAGGAAACCGGAGCACCCGGAGGAAACCCACGCAGACACGCGGAGAACGTGCAGACTCCGCACAGACAATGACCCAGGCCGAAATCGAACCTGGGACCATGGATCTGTGAAGCAATTGTGCTATCCACAATGCTACCGTGCTGCCCTTAAGAACAAATAAATCTACACTATATCATTTTCCCGTAATCCATGTACCTATCCAACAGCTGCTTGAAGGTCACTAATGTTTCCGACTCAACTACTTCCACAGGCAGTGCATTCCATGCCCCCACTACTCTCTGGGTAAAGAACCTACCTCTGATATCCCTCCTATATCTTCCACCTTTCACCTTAAATTTATGTCCCCTTGTAATGGTGTGTTCCACCTGGGGAAAAAGTCTCTGACTGTCTACTCTATCTATTCCCCTGATCATCTTATAAACCTCTATCAAGTCGCCCCTCATCCTTCTCCGCTCTAATGAGAAAAGGCCTAGCACCCTCAACCTTTCCTCGTAAGACCTACTCTCCATTCCAGGCAACATCCTGGTAAATCTTCTTTGCACCTTTTCCAGAGCTTCCACATCCTTCCTAAAATGAGGCGACCAGAACTGTACACAGTACTCCAAATGTGGCCTTACCAAAGTTTTGTACAGCTGCATCATCACCTCACGGCTCTTAAATTCAATCCCTCTGTTAATGAACGCGAGCACACCATAGGCCTTCTTCACAGCTCTATCCACTTGAGTGGCAACTTTCAAAGATGTATGAACATAGACCCCAAGGTCTCTCTGCTCCTCCACAATGCCAAGAACTCTACCGTTAACCCTGTATTCCGCATTCATATTTGTCCTTCCAAAATGGACAACCTCACACTTTTCAGGGTTAAACTCCATCTGCCACTTCTCAGCCCAGCTCTGCATCCTATCTATGTCTCTTTGCAGCCGACAACAGCCCTCCTTACTATCCACAACTCCACCAATCTTCAGGTAGTATGCGTTGTGGTCGGTGGAGGGGAGGGGCCCTTTGAAATCCAAACTGAGGTGTTCAAAGGGGCGGGAAACCTTGATCAGGTGCGCTCTATCCGGCCTGAAAAAGTGCGGTTTGCACTCTGCGCAGATGTGGCAGTTCCTGGTGACTGTACGGACCTCCTCCACAGAGTAGGGGAGGTTGCGGGACTTTATAAAATGGTAGAATCGGGTGACCCCCGGGTGGCAGAGGTCTTCGTAGAGGGCTTGGAGGCGGTCTATTTGTGCGTTGGCACATGTGCCGCGGGACAGGGCATCGGACGGCTCGTTCAGCTTTCCGGGACGATACAAGATCTCATAGTTAAAGGTGGAGAGCTCGATCCTCCACCTTAAGATCTTGTCATTCTTAATTTTGCCCCGCTATGCATTATCGAACATGAAGGCTACCGACCGTTGGTCAGTGAGGACAGTGAATCTCCTGCCGGCCAGGTAATGCCTCCAATGTCGCACAGCTTCCACTATGGCTTGGGTTTCCTTTTCCACTGAGGAGTGGCGGATTTCTGAGGCGTGGATGGTCCGGGAGAAAAAGGCCACGGGTCTGCCCGCTTGGTTAAGGGTGTCCGCCAGAGCTACATCGGATGCGTCGCTCTCGACCTGGAAGGGGAGGGACTCGTCGATGGCGCACATCGTGGCCTTTGCGATATCCGCTTTGATGCGGCTGAAGGCCTGGCGAGCCTCTGTCGACAGGGGGAAGGTAGTGGACTGTATTAGCGGGCGGGCCTTGTCTGCATACTGGGGGACCCACTGGGCGTAATATGAAAAGAAGCCCAGGCAACGTTTTAGGGCTTTGGAGCAGTGGGGGAGGGGAAATTCCATAAGGGGGCGCATGCGTTCGGGGTCGGGGCCTATTACTCCATTGCGCACTACGTATCCCAGGATGGCCAAACGGTTTGTGCTAAAAACGCATTTTTCCTCGTTATATGTGAGGTTCAGGGCGTTTGCGGTCTGAAGGAACTTTTGGAGGTTGGCGTCGTGGTCCTGCCGATCGTGGCCGCAGATGGTTACGTTGTCGAGGTACGGGAACGTGGCCTGCAACCCGTGGTGGTCAACCATTCGGCCCATCTCCCGCTGGAAGACCGAAACCCCGTTCATGACGCCAAATGGGACCCTTAGGAAGTGGTATAGCCGCCCGTCTGCCTCGAAGGCGGTGTACATGCGGTCACCTGGGCGGATGGGGAGCTGGTGGTAGGCGGACTTGAGGTCCACGGTGGAAAATACCTTATACTGAGCAATCCGATTGACCATGTCGGCTATGAGGGGGAGAGGGTACGCATCTAGCTGCGTGTACCTGTTGATGGTCTGACTATAGTCTACGACCATCCTTTGCTTCTCCCCGGTCTTTACGACTACCACCTGGGCTCTCCAGGGACTATTGCTGGCCTGGATTATGCCTACCTTCAGCAACCGCTGGGCTTCAGACCGGATAAATGTCCGGTCCTGGGCGCTGTACCGTCTGCTCCTAGTGGCGACGGGTTTGCAATCCGGGGTGAGGTTTGCAAACAAGGACGGCGGTTCAACCTTGAGGGTTGCGAGGCCGCAGATAGTGAGTGGGGGTATTGGGCCGCCGAATTGGAATGTTAGGCTCTGAAGGTTACACTGGAAATCTAACCCCAGTAACGTGGGTGCGCAGAGTTGGGGCAGGATGTAGGGCCTGTAGTTCTTGAACTCCCTCCCTTGCATCGTTAGGTTTGCGATGCAGAACTCTTTGATCTCCACTGAGTGGGATCCTGCAGCTAGGGAAATCTTTTGCGTGCTTGGATGGATGGTCAGAAAACAGCGTCTTACCGTGTCTGGGTGAATAAAACTTTCAGTGCTCCCGGAGTCGATCAGGCATGGCGTCTCGTATCCGTTGACCAGCACCGTTGTTGTCGTCGTCTGGAGCGTCCGGGGCCGCGATTGATCCAGTGTCACCGAAGCCAGTCGTGGTAGTAGTGTCGCAGCGTCTTCTTCGGACCCCATGAAGCCGTCGATGCTGGGGTCCTTTGTTGTCAACCAAGATGGTGGCGTCATGAATCGCACGCAGCCGGGGGTGGACAAAATGGCCACCTCCATGGGTCGCACATCGTTGGGGGTGGACAAAATGGCCACCCCCATGAATCGCACGTGGCTCGGGGATCACAAGATGCCGGCGTCCATCCTCCCCTCGTGCTGCCCGGGACGCACATGGGGCGATGGGGGGATTGGGGGGTGTTTGGGATGTGCTGCCCTTGTTCTTCTCCGGGGATTGCGGCGACCCCCCGGGACCGGCACACTGCCGCGTAATGGCCCTTTTTGCCGCAGCTTTTACAAGTAGCTGCGCGGGCCGGGCTGGGAACATCGGCGACATTGCCCAGGCACTGGCCAGAGTGGCACAGACACTGGGCGGAGTGGCCCAGTCCCAGAGGGAGATGGCACTCCCCACAGGGTGATGGCACAGCCACTGGCTGATGTGACACAGACCCACAGGGTGGTGCCACATTCACAGCGTGATGTGGCGCGGTCCCAGACGGAGATGGGCCACTCCCTATGCTCCATGGCTGCGAGCGTGCAGGCCCTGGTCAACACCAGATGTCCCATGAAGTAGCCCGGGGGCTATTGAACACCCCGAGGGAGGAGGAGCTGATGGGGCCCGTGCCGGTGACTCCCGCAGGGGAGGTGCTGGAACACAGAATCACCTCGGACTCTCCCCCCTCCTGTCCCTGGTGCATCTGGTGGGCATCGGGCTGAAGAGGGTGGCACTACGCCACCCGGGACATCCGAGCAGCGGCTGGACCCTTCCAGGCTGGGTCGCCCCAGGAAACGCGCACCAAGGGGGGCCCTTGTCGCAGGGCAGCAGTCTCAGCAGGCCAGCTCCACCCCTGCTGCACCGTCTGGGGAATCACCTCGGCATACTGTTAGGGCCTGTAAGGCCAGAACATTAGACCAGTTAGGTTGGCACGGGTGCAGGGCACAGCTTAGTTATAGGGGCTAGGGCACAGGCTGTATATATCTCCGCAGAATAAACACCTGTTAACACTGTTAAAACCTGCCTCGGTGCTCTGTCTGGTGGGCGTGAGGTGGGCTGGTCCGGGCTGGCCAGTTGGGGTGGACCAGTGCAGGTATGTGGGAGGACAGTGTGCCCCATTCTACCTCGTGCCCCAACCTTTCCCAGCACCCCCACCTCAGGGATTCGACAGGGCCATGTGATGAACTGGCCAGCTCGTATCCAGTTGGAGGGTGCGACTGTGGGCATGAGTCAGACGTTGTCATCCGATGTGGAGCACCAGAGCTCAGCGCAGAGCGCGTTGTCATCATCCTCCATCCCATGGCGCAGACCCGCTGTCACTGCCAACCCAGTGTCCCCAGCTCGTAGCGCCGCAGATATGTAAAGTGGCGGGGATGTGCAAGCGGGTGATTTGGCGGTGTGGGAAGTGAGGGGTGTGGGTCTGGGATGCGGTGTCCTCGCCCCTGGCCAGCACCCCTCTCTTCACCCCCTCCCTCCTAGTCGGTGAACCTAGAGGCGATCAGAGTGTTCTGTGCACGCTGGCCCTGGTGATAATGTCGTGCAGCCTCCCCTGCCTGCCCGGGCCCCATGTCCTGCTCATCGTTCTCCTCCCACACATCCTCCTCATTAGACGAGGCCTACCCTTCCTCCTCATCCTCCTCCTCCAGCACATTGCCCCTCTGCTGTGTGATGTTGTGAAGGATGCAGCAGGCCACCACGATGCAGGCAACCTCACAGCATTATACTGGAGGGCCCCTCCAGAACGGTCCAGGCACCTGAAGCGCATCTTCAGGATGCAGAAGCACTGCTCGATCACACTCCTGGTCACTGTATGGGCTTTGTTGTAGCGGGTCTCCGCGTCGGTCTGTGGCCTCCAGATAGGTGTCATCAGCCACGGCTGCAGCGGGTAACCCAGGAACCAACCCCTTAGCAGGGGGGTGGTGTCCTTCGAACATGTCAGGAATCACCGAGTGTGCCAGGATGAAGGAGTCATGCACACTGCCCGGGTATCGGGCGCAGAAGTGCACGCTGCACAGCTGCTGGTCACAGACCAGCTGGATGTTCATCGAGTAGTACCCACCTTCGGTTGGTGTAGAGCGGCTTATTTTAAAAAATATATATAAATTTAGAGTCCCCAATTCATTTTTTCCAATTAAGGGGCAATTTAGTGTGGCCAATCCACCTATCCTGCACATCTTTGGGTTGTGGGGGCGAAACCCTCGCAAACACGGGAGAATGTGCAAACTCCACACGGACAGTGACCCAGAGCCGGGATCGAACCTGGGACCTCGTTGCCGTGAGGTAGCAATGCTAACCACTGCGCCACCGTGCTGCCCTCTAGAGCGGCCTATTATCCGCAGGTGCCCTTAGAGCGACATGCATCCCGTCTATTGCCCCCTGGACCCGGGCACCCCGCTGCCGGTCATCCTGGTGGGCTCAGTCCACGTGGAATTGGATGTATTGAGGCACCTGGGCATATAAGGCCTCCGTGACGGCGCAGATACACATGTATGTGCGCCGAGGCCTGTGAGATCCCGTACAGGTTCCCACTCGGCGAATGGAAGGACCCTGTCATGTAGATGTTCAGGACGACTGTCACCCTGACGGTCACCGGGAGCGGGTGTTCTCCCCCATACCCCCTTGGTGCCAGGTGTGCCGTCATCTGGCAGATATGTAGCACTGTCTCTCTGCTCACGTGGGTGGTCAGTGGATGCGCAGCAAGGTGGCCACCATAATGGCGGTTGGAGCCTGGGCATTGCCTCAGTCCTTTGGGGGGGCACGCTGGTTGCTCGGCCTGCCCCCCTCCCCCTCCCCCGGCCCTGGCAGGGGGCCCCCCACCGCAGCCAGCACGGCCGGTGTCCGGGCCGGCAGCCCGCAATCACTCCATGCCATTTCCTACCTCCTCTCTTTCTCGCTCAGCAGCCATGACACCAGGTTCACGACTTTTGAGAGAGCAAGTGAATCAAGATGTCGGGAACTTGCCAAATCGCATTTCACGATTTCAGCGTCGACAAACGGAGAATCCCGCCTTTAGTCTCAGAAACGGAGAATCCCGCCCATTGTCCTTCAGCATTTTATCTGGAAAGTTGATCTTGTGTGAGTGCGTGAGACCAGGTTATTAATCTTAGTGGCAATGCTCCCCATATGGTTGTCCCAGATGCAGGGCGCTCACTGAAAGAAATCAGGACATCCACAGACGCAGATGTTCCTGCAGGTCTGCTGTTCTCTGGGGCGGCACGTGGCATAATGGTTAGCATTGCTGTCTACGGCACTGAGGACCCGGGTTTGAATCCCGCCCTGGGTCGCTGTCCGTGTGGAGTTTGCACATTCTCCTCATATTGTCAATCACTGGCTAATGCAATGTATTACTGTGTGAAATTGAATGAAAGATCTGCTTTTAAAAGGCTTTCAAGGGATTTAAGTCCTTTGAAGTGTACTTCACCCCCACAACCCAAAGATGTGCAGGTTAGGTGAATTGACCAAATTGCCCCTTAGTTGTAAAAAAATAATTGGGTACACTAAATTTATTTTTAAAAAGGTCTGCTGTTCTCCGTTCATCCATCGAGCAAAAGAGGTCAAAGCTGATGGGTCCCCTCCTGTCAGGGTTAGTCTCCGAAATGTCTGGACTGCAGTGGCAGAACAAGTGAATGCTATTTCCCATGCTCATAACAGCTTAAGAGGAAAAGGCTCTCAGGCCTTTGGAAGGTTGCCAAAGCAAAACATTAACTGAATTTGCCTGCCTAAAAGTATATGGCACAGGATACATTCCACAGCAAGATAGCTCTCAAACTCAATGTGCTGAGGACGGCCGCTGGGCTGGTCGAGATAAAAAGAGTTTTTTTTTAAAAATGCCGCCAAATGTGATGTTTGAAATGGTGGCACTAACACAACAGAGCAGAACGATAAAAGTAAATGAACTCAGCGCACATTGTGGACCCTCCTGGCCTAATGTAGATTAGTTTCACACCCGATAATGCATTTAGAATGTGACAGAAGCAGGAAAGAAAGCAAGACACTAAGGAAGCTTTGTCTGACTAAACAGATTTCCTACTTAAATAAAAAAGTTACAGCTCTTTATTTAAATCTAGTTATAAAGAACAGGGCTGACTTTTGTTCAGAAACTAAGAGCCAAAGCACCAGAGGGCTTTGCTTATAAAGAAAACAAAATGCGAAAAATAAACTTTTGCAACAAATCTCTTTCAAGTAATTTAGTAATTGTCTCAGTTCATCTTATTGTCAGCACGTTTTGCTGACATTGGCCGGAATTCTCCAGCTGTTCGCTGGCGGTGTGATCCTCTGGTCCCGCCGCCAGCACATCCCCACCGGCGAGCTTCCCGGCAGAGTGGGTCACTTCAATGGGAATTTCCATTGACAGCCGGGGGGGGGCAGAGCATCCCACTGCCAACCAACAACTCGCCGCCTCCGTTGCCGAGAAACATTAAAAAAAATTCAGATTACGCAATTCATTCTTACCAATCAAGGGGCAATTTAGAGTGGCCAATCCACCTACCCTGCACATCTTTTGGGTGTGGGGGCAAAGCTCACACCAACACAGGGAGAGTGTGAAAACTCCACATGGACAGGTTGCCGAGAAACATGAGGCTGGGAGGTCAGAGAATCTTACCAATGGGCAAAGTCTCTGTTTGGGAGACTGTTTTCCCGCCAGAGTGGAATCGCTCCTGGTCTGCACTGGCACTAGGAGTGCCATCCAGTAGTGATTCTTTCTCCCTTTCCATGCAGATTTATGCATCGCAGGGAGCTCGTGGGATCCCGTTGGACTCCCGGTATCGGGACGTCATTTTGAGCAGGCGGCTTGATACCAAGATCTGGTAACTGACCTCGCTGTCCCCCCCCGACTACGTAAATCCTGCCCCACCCCCAACAAGTAGGGTCATCCTCCCCCCCCCCCCCCACAACCATGGAAATTATGGGTCACTACCCGACGGCCATGCATCAGACCCCCCCATCCAGCCTGCCCATCAGACCCCCCATTAAAGCAGCAGCTGTGTCAGAGACTTCCTCAAAAGCCCAGTACACTTCAAAGGGCTTGAAATCCCTTGACAGCCTTTTAAAAGCAGATCTTCCATTCAATTGCACACAGTAATACATTGCATTAGCCAGTGATTGACAATATATTACTCCAGAGATAGCTGCTTGGTGGATTATTCATTGATCTTTCCCTTCATGCTTGAATGTATCCCCATTACCCTGATTTGATCACAACTTTAATGTTTATAAACACACTTGCTGTGATTGACAGGTCCTCACCACATCAAAAGCAGCTACGTGTTTTCACATCAAAAGCAGCTAAGCGCTTTCACTTCATCTTTTTCACAGCAGAAAGTGCTTTTTCGATAAATTACATGTAACTGCTCTGAAACCGTGCTCCCGGCAGAGAACCTCGTTTACTGGGTGTTGTGTATATTTGAAAAAGATTCAGTGACGAGACACATCCCTCTATTCAACAGGACTTTGCCATTTATTTGGCCTCTTCCCACTGAGGCCGCACTTAGAGAGATTTCCTGCTGCTGTGCTGAAGCTTGCCGGCAGGAAAGGCCCCTTGCAGATCGGTGCGCCATTTGTCCAACAGACCTCAACTCCCCCTCCACCCAACCCCCACGCCTCTTTCAGCTCCCCTCCCTCCCCTGGTCTTTTGACATCCCCCCCCCCCCCCCCCCCCCCTCACCTCTCCAACATTGGGAAGGCCACTGGGAAATCCCCCATCACCTCTGCTCTACCTGGCAAGGCTCCCCCTGGGCCCGCCACCTGGCAGTGACAACCTGGCATCTGGGCACCCTGGCAGTGCCACACAGGAATGGTAGCATCATCACTTGTGTTAAATGCAACTTAATAACAACATCTTTGAACAAAATTAGTCAAACTTTCCAAATTGTGATCTGTGTGTGGTTGTTTCATTTTAAAAAACGTCTTTTCACAGAAAAATGTGAGCCAAACAGCTTTTGTGCTTTATCTTTTAAAAAATAATTTGCTTGTTCCTCTGTTGTGTGGGAAGTGTAGCTTTTCTATTTCACAAGGACTGCACTAAACCATTTCCACCTGATATCTCCTGTGCTATCCTGTGACAAAATTGTATCCCATATATGTGAACAAATATCAGCAGCCCTGCGACTATCAGACTCTTAGGCCAGGATTTTCCAGTCCCACTGTGGCAGGACCCACTGTAAGGGATGCAGCGGCAGGTCAGTCAAAAGTCCATTGGTTTTCAGTGGGACCGGAAAATCCCGGTGGTGGACAGGACGGGAAAATCCCAGCTTTAGTGATATTTGTGCTGATGTGGCAATGTCTGAATCATTTTATGGGACCACTGATATTCATGGGTGATGCAAAGCATAGCTTCATACAGCTCAATAAAATGGATGAATTAGACACAAAACAAGAGCACAAACGCTTTGCTAAATCATAGGTTGAATGTTATACCAGAAAATATGCAATGAATTTAGCAGTGTGCGGTGAAGGTGTAACTTTCAAAACATAACAGTCAAATCAATGAAAGAAATAAGTTCCTGGTAGAATTATCTCTCATAAAATGCACTGAATCCATCCCACACTGCATGTGAGTAAATTTTGAATTACAATTGCCGATCTTTTCAGAACTAGTTTTTGAAAAGATCATTGTAACATGGGTATAAACTACACTTTATACCATATAACATTTATTTTCAGAATTAAATCAATTATCAAAGAAGTGGCCTGTGAACTGGACTGAAGAATATAACCAGGAATGAAATCTGTAACTCTCTTGTCTGCCAGTAATACATAGCCTTGAGCCATCAGAGGAGTTTGTATTCAAGTTTCATTGGTTGGTCTGTGCAGATTCGGCACTGTGAGATGAATGTTAATGTGCCAGTGCCCTTTACAATTCACTTCCAAAAACTGAGGTATCATTTCATGAGCATTTTGACTGGTCTATGAGGCTGAGTGAACAGGAGAGGCCTGGAGCTAATCCCCAACCATGTTTTGCGAACATGAAATAGGGCTCGGCAAAGGCATCTCGCGTGATAACGGCTACCCTGATCAGATCATTTTGTGCTGTATATCGTGCAAGCTCATGAATGGGCTTAAGGCCCTCACTCTCGGCCCTGTCAAGTGGCCAGTCTACCTCCAATTATGCTGGAAGGGCAAGGCTTCTCAAATATTTGAGCGACTAGTGAAGCTAGTCATTTCACACAGCTCCTATGCAATAGCAACACAAGTGGAATTTGCAAATAACTGGATGCTGCCGCCAGGCCAGAAAGATGTTCTTCCTATCACACCAATATTGTGGAGAATGAATACCTGTGCCAGTGTGATGCTAGGTATGTAAGCAAGATGTCCCAAAGACTGGCAGATCGTGTCAAACAGCTTGCTCCATCCACTGGTCACACGGGCAAGATACAAACTGTACCCAACCAACCCATGCTTGCAAAACTCAAAACACTGTCTAACATTCAATGCGATTCCACAATTAGACAACATTTGCGAAATAATCCTCAGTGTGCTAATAAATATGCTGGCAACCACTTTAATATTGTCAGTCTCATGGCGCAGGGGTCCCAAGTTCGATCCAGGCTCTAGGTCACTGTCCATGTGGAGTTTGCACATTCTCCCCGTGTTTGCGTGGGTTTCACCCCCACAACCCAAAGATGTGCAGGCTAGGTGGATTGGCCACGCTAAATTGCCCCTTAATTGGAAAAAGTTAATTGGGTACTCTAAATTTATATTTAAAAAAATAATAATATTGTCAGTCAAGTTCATGGTGTGGCACCTTTGTTTGCACTGGAAGCTACATACAGTCAACACAGATTTAAAAAAAATAAATTTAGAGTACCCAATTATTTCTTTTTCCAATTAAGGGGCAATTTAGCGTGGCCAGTCTACCTAGCCTGCACATCTTTGGGTTGTGGGGGTGAAACCCATGCAGACACGGGGTGAGTGTGCAAACTCCACATGCACAGTGACCCGGGACCTGGATTTGAACCCGGGTCCTCAGCGTAGTAGGCTGCAGTGCTAACCACTGTGCCATGTGCCGCCCCAGTCAACACACAGTTAACACACAGGGCCCTACTCTTTGCAGACAGAAAGAACATGTACACACATTGCATCTATTTTAGCTAAACAAACTAAGTGTCAGCCATTTGCTGGTTCATTCTCAAGGCAATCTTGACCAATCAGGGACAAGCTGCCTTGTTGAAATTTCAAACAATGCTTGCCAGTTAACTGTTAATCACCATCAACTGGTACATTTTCCATGGCAATGTCAGAAATAGGGGTTCCAATCCTGATCAGAAGATTTGAGCCATTAGCACTGTTCTTAGCAGAAGTAAACCCTGCTCCAGGAAGTGAGCCCAGTAAATACCATGATGTGGAGATGCCGGCGTTGGACTGGGGTGAGCACTGTAAGAAGACTTACAACACCAGGTTAAAGTCCAAGAGGTTTGTTCCAATCACTAGCTTTCGGAGAACTGCTCCTTCCTCAGGTGAATTCACCTGAGGAAGAAGCAGTGCTCCGAAAGCTAGTGATTCGAAACAAACCTGTTGGACTTTAACCTGGTGTTGTAAGACTTCTTACTGCACTAAATACCAATCAGAGTCCACTTGCCAGCCAATCAGCACTCTCTTCTCATAAAATTTAAATTGTTGTTATCGCCTTATATTGGTATTCTTGCGAAGTGTCCTGATGAGGGTAAAATGAACATACCTAATATATCAGCAATCAAGTTGTGTACAGCCAAACAACTATTATTTATTTCCTAACTGTTAGAAATCGGAACCCTGTTACAGCAAGGCGGGGATGTTGGGCAGAGGATAGGGCAAGAGAAGATAATAGAGAAACAATGCAGACCAATCCTGTGTTAGAGAATGTCATTGATGGAGGTTGAGAACAGGTTGTCCACTGGAACATGAATCTAAAAGCGAAAGAGAAGATACAGACCCTCTGTTTTTTTCAAAAAGTAAAACAATTATAATTAAATCACAGACTTTATCAGCACCAGCTGCATTCACTAATGAATCAAAATCAATTTCCTGTAACAAAGAGAAACACTTACGTTTCTGAAAATGCCAAAAATAGTTCCGATAGATACCAAGCAATCGATGTTAGATGAACCGTCCAATGGATCAAAACAAACTACATATTTACCCTGCAACAAAACAAATATAAATTAAGCTGACTAATTTCTTTTTGTAAAATGCTTTTATTTTAAAAAAAATTATTTTCAACCATGTCTTTGGATTTCCATTCCATATTCTCCACTTTCCCCCTTCAGTCTCAGTGTCTGTTTTTATCCTCCTAATGCAAAGCGCTTGAGCAGAACATTTCAACTTCAGTAGAAATTGTAAGTTATTGCTGCATTCTAATGTTCTATTTGCTTCACATTAAATTAATGATTAATTAACCATATCCTAAATACGTGTGAGGTATTTTCCTCCTACATAGTAATGTCTAGAGTGTATAAAATTATATAATTATGGGGCCAGATTTTTCATCCCAATAGCACCAAATGCTGAGGAATTTTCTGCTAACGATAATCACAATGGAATCAGAAGTTCTGGGAAGGCGACTTAGATTGGAAATCCCAAAATTCAGATTTCCCATAAATGTTTCTGTGGGAATCAAAGCAAAGTGGGAGGAGGAGTTGGGAGAGGGTATGGAGGAGGGGTTCTGGTGTGAGGCGCTCCGGAGAGTGAAATGCCTCCACCTCGTGCGCGAGGTTGGGCTGATACAGCTGAAGGTGGTACACAAAGCACACCTTACAAGGGCAAGGATGAGCCGTCTCTTTGAGGGGGTAGAAGATGTGTGTGAACGATACGGGGGGGGGGGGTCCCGTGATGCACGATCATTTACAATTAAAGACGAGGTAGTAACATAACTGAAGGCTTTAATAGACTAGACCAGTTCCCCAGCAGCTTCGGTACAGAATGAGGGCTGCTGGGGCGGCACCGGTACTTATACCCCACCTGTCAGGGCGGAGCTACATACCAAACAGCCAATAGTAAACTCCTCGTTTTAACCAATGGTCTTCAGCCTCTCGGGTACTGCAATACCTGATAATACCACATCCCGCAAATCACATTCATATGTTTTGGTTGTGTCCAAAGCTGGAGGATTACCGAAAGGAGGTTTTTAGGGTAATCTCAAAAGTGGTGCACGTGAAACTGGACATGGGCCCTCGGGAGGCCATATTCGGGGTGTCGGACCAGCCGGGGTTGGAAATGGGTATGAAGGCAGATGTTGTAGCCTTCGCCTCGTTGATAGCCCGAAGGCAGATCCTGTTGGGATGGAGAGGAACGTCTCCACCCTGTGCCCTGGCATGGTGGGGGGACCTGTTGGAATTCTTGACTCTTGAAAAGGTTAAGATTGAACTGAGGGGAAGGATGGAGGGGTTCGACAATTCATGGGCATTATTCATTATGCACTTTCAAGAACTGGATAACATCGAACATTAGTGGGGGATGGGGGTTGGGAGGGTTGTGCGGAGGGGGACTGTATGTGTCAATGGTGACTATGGGTGATTCCTGATTCCTCTTTGTTATTTTTTTATGTTAACATGCTGGCAGTTGTTTGGGGCTGGTGGGAGGATGGGATTGTTGTTGATAAGGGGATAGACATTATATTTGTTACTACTTATTGCTTATTGTTGGTGCGTGCAAATTTGGGAGAAAATGTGAAAAAGGAGGAGAATTAAAATATTTTTTTTTTTTTATGTCTCTGTGGGAGTGCACACCGATGATCCCCATCTGAGATCAGGAAGTGAGTCAGTTTAGGATATTTACTCAGAACTGACCTATTCTGATTTAACAGGCCAGGTTTTCTGGTCTCCGGATGGATGCACCCCCCCAACATCAACCTGGATGCACTATGGGAGCCTCCAAAGTTCCAAACAACAAATCCTTGGGAATTGTCCTGTAATTTTGAACTTCCGATGAGCTATTCTCCTGCTCCCCAGACCACTCCGAGAAAGTCTTCAACTTTTAAGTTAGAGTTGGTTACAACTTACTTTCCTGACCAGGAAATGTTAGACAGACAAATCCTAGTCTAACTCTTGGTTAACTATACAACTGACTCGCCCACCCCTCAGCCATGACTATCTCCAATGACCCCCAAACCCCCCCCTTCCGACAAAATCTGACCTGATTCAACACCTGACTTGATCCCCCAAGCCCAACTGATTACACCCCTAACGGACTGACTCCCAACTGACGCCTCGCAACTCCCTCCCTATCCTCACTACTTAACTCCCCCCATGCCCAGGCTCCACCACATCCCCCCCCCCCCCTCCGTACCTGACCCAAAATAATCAGAGTGGGTATTTGTTTGTCAGATCATGGCCAGAAGGTTCCAATCCTTTTTAAAAAATTTAGGGTACCCAATTATTTGTTCCAATTAAGGGGCAATTTAGCATGGCCAATCAACCTAGCTTACACATCTTTTAGGTTGTGGGGGTCAGACCCACGCAGACACGGGGGGAATATGCAATCTCCACACGAACAGTGACAGGAGCCGGGATCGAACCTGGGACCTCGGCGCCGTGAGGCCGCAGTGCTAACCCACTGCATCACCGTGCTGCCCTTGGGGTTCCAATTCTGATCAGAAGATTTGAACCATTAGCACTGTTCCTAGCAGGCGTAAAGCCTGCTCCAGGAAGTGAGCCCACTAAATCTCGAGGAGCGCCTTCACAACTCCTATCGGCCAAAATGTGGATCCCTCATACTGGCTCCCAATTTCCTCTTGCAACCACATGCACGGACACACCCACCCCTTGTCCCCAACTCCCCCTCCACACCACATCCCAACACTGCCATGTTATCTCTTCCACCCCCTACTTAGCATCTTGGCTCCCAAGTTCTACCAATAGCAGATCAGGGCCAGTAGGGCCAATGGCAAGTAGTGATGAGGGACTGAGAGGTTGGGGGGGAGGGCTTGTAAGCCAGGAGGTAGGGGGGGGGGCGATAAGGAGGAGGAGGGCTGATTACCTCCAGTGTCATGTGAGAGTACCTTTAAGAAATGGGTGTTTAAAAAATGTACCTTTAAGAATTGGGTGTTATCAGTGATGTCAGAGTGTGGGTGGAGCTGGGCTGTCTGTCAGCTTTTTACTTTCGTTTAAGGCTGTTTGCTGCAGGGTGTGTTTTAGTTTTGTTTTCAGTGTTGGAGCTGAAGTCAGACAGAGCAGGCATACTGTTGATCTCTCTGCCATCAAAAGACTATCTCTTGATCATTTGGTGAATTCAGAATTCTAAATGTTTTCAGTACTGACTTTAACCTGATGTGCTTCTGTTAAAGTTCTTTTTTTAAAGTCGTATGGGTGCTAAAAGGAAAGCTTAAAGGATTACTTAGTGTTGTAGTCTTTGGGGGTTGTATTTGAATTAATGGTTGCTAAGATGTTCACTGTATGTTTTAAAATGATTAACTTGAGTTCATAGAATAAACATTGTTTTGCTTTAAAAAATACTTTTCCATTTCTGCTGTACCACACCTGTAGAGTGGGCCGTGTGCACCCCATATCACATTCTATTAGAAGTTGTGGGTCAGGTGAACTCCATGATACACTTTGGGGTTCTCTAAACCCTGACCCATAACACCAGAGAGTTGGGATTGAGGCGGGTGGGCAGCATTGGGAGGGTTGACAGGAGTGGTGTGAGCGGCATTATGTTTGATCGTTCGAGAATGAAGCCTTAATGAAAAATCATATTTAAAATACTTGAAATGACAGAGTTGGAGGCAGATATTAAAGGGTGCGACTTCAGTTCATGACAACAACAAAGATATGAGGCTGGATTCTCTCCCTCGCCCCACCAGTAGTGGAGTTCCCGTTGCGGCAGAGAATTCAGCGTTGGGGAGAAAACGGGTTTGGTGCCGCGCACAGACTCTTTTTTGATGCTCCGTCCTGCCGTTGGTGTCGGGATCAAGGTTTGTGCCCTGCGCCAGCGGGTGGATGCAAATGGGTCATTAAGACCTCCACCATTACCCCCCCCCCCACAGTCCCCTCACCAGAGACCCCCTAAATAAAGAGGCCCCCCCCATAGAGACTCCGTAAATAAAGCCTTTCTCAGAAAGGCTCAAATTCTGGAGGGAAAACTGCTCTGTGCACCTGGAGAGCTGCATGTCAATTTTCAGTCTGAGCCAGACACAAAGGTACGATATGATTTAGTCCCTTAACTGGGAGGCAGCTATTTTGAAGTAATGGAAATATATTCACTACATTTTTAATGAACAAGCCCACCATAAAACTAATCATGGCCTGGCTATCCTGAACACATTATAAATGTGGGGTTTGCCGTTAGGAATTAACAACAATAAATATAAATATGTAGAATGGTGGGGACACTGAATATTTGAATACACCCCCACCACCACCACACCCACCAGGGATCACGCTTCAGGCTCATACCACATTGGGAACTTATCAACTGAAGCATTACAGTCACTCTTCCATTCAGTTTAAAGCTTTATTGTAGCATTAATTTCAAGATTTTTTTGGTTAAACACTTATCTTCCTAAAATGTCCGGCACCAACAGTACCTGTTTAATTTAATTTAAATCCTTTTTCATTTTGTTGTGAGTCGTTCTGCAATCTGCTGCATCCTGGTGTAGCACAATCAATCACTCACGAGACGAGATGAGAAGGAGTCAATCGATGGCTTTATTACGCAGACTTGTTCCCCAGCAGCACAGTTACAGAATGCGGCTGCTGGGAGAACCCGGCTCTTATACTCCACCTTACTGGGTGGAGCCAGTCGGCGGCTGACCCAATCGGGACCCGGCGTCTATCCACAAATAGCCTCTCGGCATCACAGGGTACCATAATACTCCTAATGCATACCACCACATTCACCCCTTGTTAAAAAAGAACCCGGCGGGGGTAGTGGGCCGTATGGTGGTAGGGTTTAAAGAGTCGGTACCTGGGATGCCACCAACACAGCGGTTATGCTCCGATATCAAACTACTAGCACTATTTACAATGCCGCTTTTTCTGGGCAACTGAATTATTTACAGAGGCATTTTTTGCTTTGTTATAAAGATTTGATGAGTCGAATGGGTGCCCTGGTCGTCCTCCCCGATTGTCTCAGCCTCGGTGGTGATGCGGGCGCTGGCTCGGGCACCGGCGTCTCTGGGAGCGAAGCGATGTCTCTTCCTGCTTCACTACCCCTAGGCGGGGCCGGGGGAAGGACCAATCCACCCAGGAAGGGGGCGGCTGTGGGGTGCGCCGGTGGGAGGGAGGGGGTGATTGGTGTTGGGGGGTTGTATGGAGTTCCGGCGGGCGCCAGGTCCCGCAGAGAGACCATGTCCTGTCGGCCGTCGGGGTACGCCGGCGTACTGAGGGTTCGCGTGCAAGAGATGAACCCTCTCAACCAACGGGTCCGATTTGTGCACCCGCACATGTTTTCGGAGCAGGATGGGTCCCGGGGCTGCCAGCCAGGCTGGGAGTGACGTTCCGGAGGAGGACTTCCTAGGGAAGACAAGGAGGCGTTCGTGAGGTGTTTGATTTGTTGCGGTACTGGTTCGGTCCTGGGCACTGTACCGTCTGCTCCGAGTGGCGACCGGATGGAGTGGAGGACTTCCTGCCAGCGGGAGACTGGGAGATTTTGGGACCATAGGGCCAGCAGGACGGTCTTCCAGACCATTCCATTCTCCCTCTCTACCTGTCCATTACCCCGGGGGTTGTAACTGGTCGTCCTGCTTGAGGCAATGCCTTTGCTGAGTAGGAATTGACGCAGTTCGTCGCTCATGAAGGAGGACCTCCTATCACTATGTATGTAGGCGGGGAAACCGAACAGTGTAAAGGTGGTGCAGAGGGCTTTAATGACCGTGGCCGCGGTCATGTCGGGGCAGGGGATGGCGAATGGGAAACGGGAGTACTCATCAACCACGTTCAGGAAGTACGTGTTGCGGTCGGTGGAGGGGAGGGGGCCTTTGAAGTCCAGACTGAGGCACTCAAAGGGACGGGAAGCCTTTATCAGGTGCGCTTTATCTGGCCTGTAGAAGTGCGGTTTGCACTCTGCGCAGATTTGACAGTTCCTGGTGGCTGTTCTGACCTCCTCGATGGAGTAGGGCAGGTTGCGGGTCTTCATGAAGTGATAGAACCGAGTGACTCCGGGGTGGCAGAGGTCCTCGTGGAGGGCTCGGAGGCGGTCCACTTGTGCGTTGGCACATGTGCCGCGGGATAGGGCATCGGAAGGCTCGTTCAGCTTTCCGGGACGATACAAGATCTCATAGTTATAGGTGGAGAGTTCGATCCTCCACCGCAAGATCTTGTCGTTCTTGATCTTGCCCCGCTGTGCATTATCGAACATGAAGGCAACTGACCGTTGGTCAGTGAGGAGAGTGAATCTCCTGCCGGCCAGGTAATGCCTCCAATGTCGCACAGCTTCCACTATTGCCTGGGCCTCCTTTTGCACTGAGGGGTGGCGGATTTCTGAGGCGTGGAGGGTACGTGAGAAAAAGGCCACGGGTCTGCCCGCTTGGTTGAGGGTGGCCGGCAGAGCTACGTTGGACGCGTCACTCTCGACTTGGAAGGGGAGGGACTCGTCGATCGCGTTCATCGTGGACTTTGCGATATCCGCTTTGATGCGGCTGAATGCCTGGCGGGCCTCTGTCGACAGGGGAAAGACAGTGGACTGAATTAGCGGACGGACCTTGCCCGCGTAGTTGGGGACCCACTGGACGTAATAAGAGAAAAAGCCCAGGCAGCATTTCAGGGCCTTGGAGCAGTGAGGGAGGGGGAATCCATAAGGGGGCGCATGTGTTCAGGGTCTGTGCCTATAACTCCATTTCACACTACGTAGCCGAGGATGGCTAGACGGTCAGTGCTAAACACGCATTTCTCCTTGTTGTATGTGAGATTCAGGGCGTTTGCGTTCTGGATGAATTTGCGGAGGTTGGCGTCGTGGTCCTGCTGATCTTGGCCACAGATGGTGACGTTATCGAGGCACGGAAACGTGGCTCACAAACCGTACCGGTCAACCATTCGGTCCATCTCCCGTTGGAAGACCTAGACTCCATTAGTGATGCCGAATGGAACCCTTAAAAAGTGGTAGAGCCGCCCATCTGCTTCAAAAGCAGTGTATTTGCGGTCACTCGGGCGGATGGGGAGCTGGTGATATGCGGACTTAAGGTCCACCGTGGAAAAGACCTTGTACTGTGCAATCCAATTGACCATGTCGGATATGCGGGTGAGAGGGTACGCATCCAGTTGCGTGTACCTTTTGATGGTTTGACTATAGTCTATGACCATCCTCTGCTTCTCCCCGGTCTTTACAATTACCACCTGAGCTCTCCAGGGACTATTGCTGGCCTGGATTATGCCTTCCTTCCCTCAGCAGCCGCTGGACTTCTGACCGGATAAAGGTTCGGTCCTGGGCACTGTACCGTCTGCTCCTAGTGGCGACGGGTTTGCAATCCGGGGTGAGGTTCGCAAACACGGAAGGCGGGTCGACCTTGAGGGTCATGAGGCGCAGATAGTGAGTGGAGGTATAGGGCCGCCGAATTGAAACATTAAACTCTGGAGGTTGCACTGAAAATCCAACCCCAGGAGTGTAGCAGCGCAGAGGTGGGGGAGGACGTAAAGCCGGTAGTTCTTGAACTCCCTCCCTGCACTGTGAGGTTCGCGATGCAGAACCCTTTGATCTCTACAGAATGGGATCCTGTTGCCAGGAAAATCTTTTGATTATTCGGGTGGATCGGAAGGGAACAGCGTCTTACCGTATCGGGATGTACAAAACTCTCCGTGCTCCCAGAGTCGATCAGGCAGGGCATCTCGTACCCGTTTATGAATACCGTTGTTGTTGCCGTTTGGAGCGTTCGGGGCCGCGACTGGTCCAGGGTTACCGAAGCCAGTCGCTGCATCGGGGCATTTTCCTCAGGCCCCGTGGGGCCATCCATCCCGGGTCCTTAGCCGTCAGCCAAGATGGCGGCGTCCACAGGTCGCACACGGTCGGGGATGGACAAGATGACGCCGCCCATTGATCGCACGTGGCCGGAGGAGCACAAAATGGCGGCGCCCATCCCTCCCGCATGGGAACAAGTCTGCGTAATAAATTGTAGCACAATCAATCACTCACGAGACGAAATGAGAAGGAGTCAATCGATGGCTTTATTACGCAGACTTGTTCCCCAGCAGCACAATTACAGAATGTGGCTGCTGGGAGAACCCGGTATCTTATACTCCGCCTTACTGGGTGGAGCCAGTAGGCGGCTGATCCAATCGGGACCCGCCATCTATCCACCAATAGCCTCTCGGCATCACAGGATACCGTAATACCCCTAATGCATACCACCACACCTGGATCTGTCTTTTTAAAGAAAATGCCTCACAGCTAGAGCTATACAAATGGAATTTGTGTTTCCCTTGAGGGTTACAGCCAAAATGCTGGCCCAATGCATCATTTTATAGATGCTGAATTGTGTTTTGTCCAGCATCATGCCCCTGGACATTGTAAGTTTCCACCTTTTCATGACTGGCGATGTATCTCAGACACTATCACTAACCCTGACATGTTAGGTACACTGGACTAACACTGGCTGCAACTGGATGCAGCTTAGATCAGAAAGATACTCCAGACCTTGAAGTTAGTTCAATCAGGTTTATTGAACTAATAGCACAGTTAGCACAGTTCTCTGTGAGTTCGACTCTCTGCTAACTTAAGTGTGGTTACTCTGTCTGACTGAACCAGACTAGCTCTTAGCCACGTGGTGGAGGTGTGAGATTGTAACAACACCCTTGACTGACTCTCCAGATGTTCAGCAGTGGAAAGAGGCGGAGTGTGAGTGCCTCGTATCTTTTATAGTCAGATCCCACCCCTGAGTGTCCTGCCTGCTTATTGGTCATGTCCTGTTCTCTGTGTCCATTAGCTGCTTGTCTGTATATCATTATGTGTGTGTCTGCATATCATGACATCGCCTCTTTTTTTTATGTTTGGATGACATATGTGAGCGTATTTACAAGAATAGGCCAATATTAACATATATACATGCAGTGGATGTGAACATATGTACATGTGAAAACAGCTGTCTAATGCAAGAACACAGAACATAGCAAACAGAACAAATGTTCAGAAGTCCAGTCTCTGTGGCTTGCGTCTGATCCTGGTCGACTGCCGGAGAGGTGGTGGTGGGGATGACAGCGCATGGATGGGCGGGATTGAAGTCTGACTGGTGACCTCATGAGTCGAGGTATCAGGAGGTGGCAAAACAACAGAAGGAAACGGAGAAGAATGTGGTTGCGGGCAGGCAACTTTGCGCAGTGCCCGTCTGTTTCGTCGCACAACAGAACCATCAGCGAGACGCACAAAATACGAGCGGGGGACAGCCTGTCTAGAACAACGACAGCTGGAGCTGACCAGCCTCCATCAGGGATCTTGACCCGAACAGTGTCTGACGTTGATAACACGGGAAAATCGGTAGCATGAGCATCATAGCCCTGTTTTTGCCGGTTTCGGAGAACCTGCACCTTCTGCAGCACCGGGAGGTGATCCAGCTTAGGCACGTGTATGGCTGGAAGTGTCGTTCGCAGGTCCCTGTTCATCAGGAGTTGAGCCGGCGACATGCCAGTGGACATGGGGTCGCCCTGTACGCAAGCAGCGCAAGGTGAATGTCAGACGCAGAATCCGCGGCCTTGTAGATGAGCTGATTCACTATGTGCACCCCTTTCTCAACTTTTCCGTTTGACTGCGGATAGTGTGGGCTGGAAGTGACGTGTTTGAACTGATACGACTGGGCAAACAGAGACCATTCATGGCTACTGAAGCACGGGCCATTGTCACTCATGACAGTGAGTGGGATACCATGCCTGGAGAACGTCTCCTTACAAGCCTTGATGACGGTCCGAGATGTAAGGTCTGAGAGATTCACGACTTCAGGGTAATTGCAAAATTTATCAATGATTAACACGTAATCACGACCATTTGCATGAAAGAGGTCGATGCCAACCTTGGACCACGAAGAGGTTTTGATTTCATGCTGCTGAAGTGTCTCCTTACTCTGCGCTGGCTGGGAGCGTTGACAGGTCGCAGAGTTAAGGACCATGTTCGCGATATCCTGGCTGATCCCGGGCCAGTAGACAGCCTACCTGGCTCTGCATCTGCACTTTTCCACACCCAGGTGGGCCTCATGGATTTGACGGAGCACCAAGCTCTGGAGACTATGGGGAATTACAATCCAGTCCAGTTTGAGGAGGATACCATCAACCACTGTCAGGTCGTCCTTTACATTGAAAAATTGAGGGCACTGCCCTTTTTGCCAGACATTGGCTAGGTGTTGCATAACACGCTGCAAGAGGGGGTCTTTGGCTGTCTCCTCAGGGATACGAATCACCTTCTCATCAGATGCCGGGAGGGTGCTAGCACATAGCTGTGACTCAACCTGTGACTCAATTTGCCAGGTGACGTTCAGTGGTTCACTAGACACGGTGATGGAGCGGGACAGTGTGTCGGCAATGATGAGCTCCTTGCCAGGCGTGTAGACCAGGTCAAAGTCGTACCTTTTGAGTTTGAGGAGGATGCGCTGCAATTGAGGCGTCATGTCATTAAGGTCCATTTGGATAATGTGGACCAGGAGCCTGTGATCCGAATCGACTATGAATGTCGGCAGGCCGTAGACATAGTCGTGAAACTTGAGAATGCCAGTGAGAAGGCCCATGCATTCCTTCTCGATTTGTGCACACCTTTGTTCGGTGGGCGTCATTGCCCTTGATGCGTAGGCAACCGGTGCCCAGGATGAAGTGTCATCACATTGCAGCAGGACCGCACCGATGCCATCCTGGCTCGCATCTGTCGAGATTTTCATTTCCCTGTCTGGGTCGAAAAATGCCAATATGGGTGCAGTGGTGAGCTTCGCTTTCAGCTCCAACCATTCTGCCTGATGGGCTGCCTTCCACTCAAAGGCAGTGCACTTCTTCACTAGGTTTCGTAATGCCCAAGAAGCGTAATACCACCTTCTTGTCTTCCGGGACCTTCATGGCTGCGATGGCCTTGACCTTGTCTGTGTCGGGGCACACGCCCTGCTGAGAGATCTGATCTCCTAGGAACTTGAGTGTCGACATACCAACGCAACATTTGGCCCTGTTCAGCTTCAGGCCATTGGCGTGGACACGGCGAAATACCTGCTGGAGACGGGAAATATGCTCCTCAGGGGTCGTGGACCATATGATGACGTTGTCCACGTACACACAAACCCCTTCGCTGCCCTCCACCATTTGCTCTATGATGCGATGAAATATCTCCGATGCCGAACGGCATACGGTTATAGCAGTATCTGCCAAAAGGTGTGTTGAAGGTGCAGAGCCTTCTGCTGGACTCATCCAGCTGGATTTGCCAGATTCCATGTGACGCATCTAACTTCGTGAAAAACCGTGCATGTGCCATCTCACTGGTGAGTTCCTCCTGCTTCGGGATGGGGTAGTGTTCACGCATTATATACTGGTTGAGATCCTGGGGTCAATGCAGATGCGCAGGTCTCCAGAGGGTTTTTTAACCACCACCATCGAGCTGACCCAGTCAGTCGGTTCGGTTACCCTGGAAATGATCCCCTGCTGCTGCAGCTCCTTGAGCTGTCCTTCAGGCGCTCCTTCAGCAGAGCCAGGACCCGGCGTGGTGCATGGACCACTGGCTTGGCATCAGGCCGCAGTAGGATCTTGTATGGCAAGAGTGCCCATCCCGTCAAACACATCTGGACACTGAGCGAGGATGTCGTCAATGCCAGCCTGAAGATCCACGTTGGAGGATGTCTTTGAATAAACCTGCTGCACCAGGTTTGGCATTTTGCAGGCATGCGCGCCCAGTAGGGATGCCCTGTCCGGCTTGACAATTTCAAACCTTAGCCGTGCATGGGTACTCCGGTTGGAGACGAGTAGATGGCGGGACCCCAGTGCCGTGATGGCATCACCGTTATAGTCCAGGAGCTGGCAGGCTGCTGGAAGGACCTTGGGGGGCTTCTTGATGCGTTTGAAGTCTTCCTGTTAGAGGAGGTTGGCAGAAGCACCTGTGTCCAGCTTGAACTGGATGGAGTAGCGGTTGACCTGCATCACCGCACGCCATTCGTCCTCCAAATCCACAGCAAGGATGGACTGAATGCGAGATGGGTTAGCTGTGGCATGTTCACGTGTGGTAATGATTCCCACTCGGTAGGCGGACTCCAGGCACTCGTCCTCTGGATCCGTTGTACTGCCAGGATCAGAATCCTGTAATCGCTGTTGCACATTCTGGACGCGCCGTCATCGGAATTGGGAGCGCTGGCCTCTGACTGGTGGTGCAGACCTGCACAAGGCTGCATAGTGTCCAGGCTTCCCGCAGTTTAAACATCGCCTGCCTCTTGCAGGGCAGTGTCCCTTTAAGTGGGCATTGCCACAGTTTGGGCACGTCATAACGTCAGCGTCGTGATGCGGTGTACATCATTGCACATGCGCAGTGCGGTCGGCAGACGTCTGCACCTGCGCAGTGTGGGTGTCGGCCGCTTTGTTATCCCGTTCGCATCGCGCATGCGTGGGGCCCCGGGAAAGGCGCACAAAATGGCCGCTGTCTTCAATGCTGAGGCGCTGCATCCGGGAAATGGCCTGCACACTCACTGCCTCGCGGGAGGCAAGTTTCTCATTTTCAGCCGATTTGCATTGGGAATACCGATTATTTGCGTGCTCATGCACTGTACATGTTTCAATCGCGACTGGCAGGGTCATATGCTTGATTTTTAAGAGCTGCTCTCTCAGAGGATCAGAGTGAACTCCAAACATGATTTGGTCTCTGATCATGGAGTCAGCAATATCACCAAAGTTGCAGGGCAGCGTTAGCAGTCGGAGGCTAGTTAAGAAGGCATTGAAAGGTTCATCTTTACCTTGAAGACGGTGTTTGAATATGTAGCGCTCGAAGATTTCATTGGTGTCCACTTCACAGTGACTATCGAACTTGTCCAGGATGGTCTGAAACTTTGTCTTGTCCTGGCCTTCGGTGAAGTTAAACGAGTTGAAGAGTTCGATGGCTTGATCACCCGCTGTTGAGAGGAGAAGCGTGATCTTTCTTGCATCAGACGCACCCTCGAGGTCTGAGGCTTTGATGTACAGCAGAAACGTTTGCTTGAATATCCGCCAGTTGGCACTGAGATTGCCGGAGGTCCTGAGCTGGTGAGGAGCCTGAATCTTCTCCATGGTGCCGGGTTACATTTGCTGGTCGTCACGGAACGGACTGAGGTAAGCCACCTTGAATTAGTAGTCTCCTGGTATCATGTCGTGTTAGGTACACCGGTCTAACACTGGCTGCTCTTAGCCATGTGGTGGAGGTGTGAGATTGTAACAACACCCTTGACTGACTCTCTAGATGATCATCAGTGGAAAGAGGCGGAGTGTGAGTGCCTCGTGTCTTTTATAGTCAGATCCCACCCCTGAGTGTCCTGCCTGCTTATTGGTCATTACCTGTTCTCTGTGTCCAATAGCTGCTTGTCTGTATATCATTATGTATGTGTCTGCATATCATGACAAACCCCACAATTCATAATTTATGTTTGTAAAACAACATCATTATGAACATTGAAAAGATCAGCAGAGGTCCACAGGGAGTGCAATTATGCAGCTGCTCATGGACCACATTTGTGATACACTCACCCTTTTATCGGGCTCCACAATTATAGCATCTTCATTCTCCTCCGTCACTAGCACTGAAGTACTGTAGGAGGATTTCAGCAGGTTAATGACGAGGTCATTAGACAGGACATCCAATTTCTTGACTTCATCTCCAGTCACATTCACAGTCCCTGCAATTCCATACCTGAACAAAATAATATGTGATGGACATCTGAGCATTTATCACACAACATCAACTTAAATAAAGGTGAGGTGGAGAGGCAGAGAGAGGGTAGGGACAGTATTCAAAAGCTTGGCCCAAGGCAACTGAAGTCATGGACAATTATGGTGGAGTAATTATGATTGGGAGTGCACAACAGGTCACAGTTAGAGAAACTTGGATATCTTGAACGTTTATATGGCAAGATGAGAATACAGAGATAGGGAGGGACAAAGCCAAATTGACACAATTCAGTAATTTCATTGGGCATTGCTGCCATCTGCTGGATGGCTAAGCAAATTTTCTGAGTGGCACATTTTTGCTTCATGTACACACCATTTATCTTTTTATTGTTGTTCATTGTTCATTTAATAGAATGCTATCCATTTCATTTGGGTTTTCTTCCTTTTTTCTTTAGTACTTCTTTTTTTAATGCTCTTATTGCTACTGGCTGTCTCTGTTTACGTGCTTTAACATTCATAAGACAGGGAGCTGAATCAGTGATTGTATTTGGACTAAAACCAAAGCTCATAACTTCCTGGCTCCCCAATGTCAGATTTGGGGGGTACCCCAAAACTTTAGAAGGCAGCAAAGCGCCTAACTGAAAGATGGACTCAGGGCAGCACGGTGACGTAGTGGTTAGCACTGCTGCCTCATGGCGCCAAGGACCCAGGTTCGATCCCAGTCCCGTGCAACTGTCCATATGGAGTTTGCACATTCTCCCTGAGTCTGCGCGGGTCTCAGCCCCACAACCCAAAAAGATGTTCAGGGTACGTGAATTGGGTAGGCTAAATTTTTTTTACAATTAAGGGGCAATTTAATGTCGCCAATTCACCTACCCTGCACATCTTTGGGTTGTGAGGGTGAGACCCACGCAGATAAGGGGAGAACGTGCAAATTCCACACAGACAGTGACCCGAGGCCAGGATCGAACCCGGGTCCTCAGCGCTGTGAGGCACCAGTGCTAACCACTGCACCACCGTGCCGTCCTGGACACGCTAAATTGCCCCTTAATTGGAAAAATAAGAATTGGGCACTCTAAATTTTAAAAAGAAATGAAGGATGGACTAGCTGATGTCATAGACACAATGGAGTCATAGAACCTTACATCACAGAAAGAGGCCCTTTGGCCCACTGTGTCTGTCCCGGCCATCATGTGGGTGAATTTTAGTTATAGTTTCGGGAAACAATTAGAAGACAGGTCATGGTGCGGCATATTTACATATTGCAATATCGAATCAATTGACCTCAGCAAAACCCTGGGAAGGGAGGGGAAAATATCCCTAGGTTTCCACTTCTGATCTTATGAGTTGGGCTCCTGTTGAATACAGGAGGGTGGTTTGGACTTGTATCTATCCAATAAGCCCATATTCAAAATTTCTATTTTTAGTAGGACTACAGCAGTCAGTAGAAACATGCATGTTATCAACACACGCCCCCTAATTATTTTTGGCATCCCGGGGTAATTTGTTGAAGTATGCATGCCCTTTGAACTTTTATGCATGTATGCACAAGCACGGTAAATTAAAGGGCTGATTTTTGGGGGGTCTGCATGGAAAATTTCAGTTTGATGCTCAGCCATACAGCATATTAGCCAGCAGAGATTCATAGCTAAGGATTTTAACTCAAAAAACTTCAAATAAACCCTCATGTTATGTCTATTAAAGAAATGCTAGAAAAGCTGTTAAAATAATTCTTAAATATGTGTAAAGCAATATACACTCACCAATCTTCCATAAAACAAATTGCAAACGCTCTCTAGGTTTGCAGCACACTACATTTGTGAAGCTAATAAATATTATGGACTCGGGTGGCACGGTGGCACAGAGGTTAGCACTGCTGCCTCACGGTGCTGAGGACCCAGTTTCAATCCCGGCCCCGGGTCACTGTCCGTGTAGCGTTTGCATATTCTCCCCCTGTCTGCGAGGGTCTCACCCCCACAACCCAGAGAAGGGTAGGTGGATTAGCCAAGCTAAATTGCCCCTTAATTGGAATAAAGAGATTGGGTACTCTAAATTTATAAAAAAATTAAAATAAATAAATATCTTGGACTCACAAATGGGCAAGGCCTGCTTTTCTCACAGCGCAGGAGATGGCCTTGATTGCCGTTAACAGAGAATTTAGGAGCTGAGTGAATTCCCCCGTCCCTTTTGCTTTTCTTCCTTGTTCCATGACAAATCGGGTCATCGTTTGGACATCGGTATCGAAAGGCATTTGATCCGACATTGTGGCTGAATTTCTTTCTCTTTCACAGTAGAGTTGGTGAAGATGTGAGTGGACGCAGCCTGACCAGACCAGCTATTTAAAGTGTAGGTCGGTGAGCCAAATAAATCCAACAGCTGCGTGGACTATATGTCTAAAATTGAAGTCTATGAGAGGTCAGAGCATGCATATTATTTGAACAGGCATGACTCCCACAACATCCCGAGCGACTGGTAAAAGAGGAAAGTTTTATGACATTTTGTCAAATATGATTTTGATTCAGGATCTTTGATGGAAATTTATTTGTCACTGCCAGGAAGGGGGATTTTAAACATGCAAGTTGCAGCCCGCAAAAATTGCACTTCGTCATGGCACAGAAAGGGTTAATGTGAACTGACTTGTATATCAACTTTGGGTTTAAAGACTAAAGGTGCAAATAGACATGGTTGTCCAGAGGCTGAACCATTAACAGACCACAGAAATTAGTAATATTATGCTGTTTTGAAAGGTCATGGGTGCAATAGAAAGCTGTGGCATATAAAAGGAATTTCTCCTGTCTGAAAATACCAGAGTTCTTCAGTGACAGACTGTAATTAAATCTGGGAATAGCATTTAGGTGAGTGATATGTACCATGTGCAGGGAAACCTTACCAGGAGCAACGAAATGATATGCAAAGGAAAACCTGAAATTATTTGATCTCGTATTCTACTTCCAATATAGCAATCCAGAAAACCTTCTCAGTGATAGTCCTTTATTTGAATTTATTTCCATACACCGAGGGCAAAATACACAAATATCAGAGCTGACAATATTGAACAAATCCTAGGTACAGATTTTCAGACACCAGACTGAAGCCTGTGTTTTTGTGATTAAAAAGTAGCTACTGTTGGGCAGCACGGTGGCGCAGTGGGTTAGCCCTGTTGCCTCACGGCACCGAGGTCCCAGGTTCAATCCCGGCTCTGGCTCATTGTCCGTTTGGAGTTTGCACATTCTCCCCGTGTTTGCGTGGGCCTCGCCCCCACAACCCAAAGATGTTCCCGTACCAGCCTCCCCGAACAGGCGCCGAAATGTGGCGACTAGGGGTTTTTCACAGTAACTTGATTTGAAGCCTACTTGTGACAATAAGCGATTTTCATTTCATTTCATGTGCAGGTTAGGTGGATTGGCCACGCTAAATTGCCCCTTACCCCCTTCCCCCATATCCCCCTTCCCCCCAATACCCCCCTTCCCCCATATCCCCCTTCCCCAATATCCCCTTCCCCATATCCCCCTTCCCCCATATCCCCCAATACCCCTTCCCCCATATCCCCCTCCCCCAAATCCCCCCTTCCCCATATCCCCAAATATCTCCCATATCTCACTTCCCCCATATCCCCCCTTCCCCCACATCACCCCTTCCACCATATCCCCTTCCCCATATCCCACATATCCCCCTTCCCCCATATCCCTCCTTCCCCCATATCCCCCCTTCCCCCATATCCCCCTTCCCCATATCCCCCATACCCCCTTAGCCCCCCATATCCCCCTACCCCCATATCCTCCCTTCCCCATATCCCCCTTTCCCCCATATCTCCCTTCCCCATATCCCCCCATATCCCCCTTACTCCATATCCCCTTCCCCATATCCCTCCTTCCCCATATCCCACCATACCCCCTTCCCCATATTCCCTTCCCCATCTCCCCCTTCCCCCCTTCCCCCATATCCTCCTTCCCCCATATCCCCCCTTCCCCATATCCCCCTTCCCCCCATATCCCCCTTCCCCATATCCCCCTTTCCCCATATCCCCCTTTTCCCATATCCCCATCTCCCCCTTACCCCATATCCCCCTTCCCCATAACCCCCTTCCCCATGTCCCCCTCTTCCCCATATCCCCCTTCCCCCACATCCCCCCTTCCCCCATAGTCCCCCTTCCCCATATCCTGCCATACCCCCTTACCCCATATCCCCTTTCCCATCTCCCCCTTATCCCCTTCCCCCATATCCTCCTTCCCCCATATCCCCCCTTCCTCCATATCCCCCTTCGCCCATCTCCCCTTCCCCCATATCCCCCCTTCCCCCCATATCCCCCTTCCCCACATCCCCTTCCCCCTTATCCCCCTTCCCCCATATGGGGGGTTATGGGGGAAGGGGAATATGGGGGATATAAGGGGATATGGGGGAAGGGGTGATATGGGGGAAGGGGGGTATGGGGGAGGGGGGATATGGGGGAAGGGGGATATGGGGGAAGGTAGCATTTGGGGAAGGGGGATATGGGGAAGGGGGATATGGGGAAGGGGGATATGGGGAAGGATATATGGGGGATATGGGGGAAGGGGGATATGGGGGAAGGGGGAACATGAGGGAAGAGGGAATAAGGGGGATATGGGGGAAGGGGGGTTATGGGGAAGGGGGATTTTGGGGAGGGGGGATTTTGGGGGAGGGGGAATATGGGGGAAGGGGCAACAGACCCGGCCCATCAGGCATACGATGCGCCCAGGATGTTCCAGAGTGGCCACGAGCCAGGGGCAGACCCGGAACACCAGGCGGACGCCGCCCACATCTAGTGCGAGTGCAGCGACACCGGCAGGCCACACCCAGCGACGAGGGGGGCAGCCACAGCAACAGGCCCCCGTCGCAGCCGACCCAGGACACTGACGCCCGGGACACTGACGCCCAGGACACTGACGCCCGGGACACTGACACACAGGACACCAATACACAGGACTCCAACACACAGGACCCTAACACACAGGCCACCGACACACAGGACCCTAACACACAGGACACCGACGCCCATGACACTTACGCACATGACACCCACACACAGGGGACGGATGGACAGGAATCACCATTCCAGGGGACCCCGGACTTCGGGTCGGGTGGCCATTACGCCACTGCTATCTCCTACACCCTCCACGATCGCAGAGCCACTCACCTCGGTTGGGCACTTAAGCGATGAGGCATCTGGGACACTAACTGGTGCGCACAGCATAGCCGTCCCAGGTGGAGGCAGGAGCAGCCGAGGGGCCGGGCGGTCGGAGGGCTGCCCGGTGCAGGCAACCATCTGCTGCCCAGACGGGTCCCGGATTCCTGGAGTTACCACACCCACCCATAGACCCGATGCAGTCACGGACCAAGGGACGACCGAAGGGAGTGACGGCCGGCTTGTGGCAGCTGCAGACGAAGGTGGAGGAGTCCATCCGCGTGCAGGAGCAGGTAGTGGTGCTGGTCATGCGTGCCACCCAGGCTGACACCGCACGGGTGGCGTCCGCGGTGGAGGCAATGGGTGCGACGATGTCAGACATGGGTCGCAGTATGCAAGGTGTGGGGCTTTCTGTGCAGGCGGTGTCCGTGGCCCAGGACATGGCTGCCCTCTCACAGGAAGCCATGAGCCAGAGCCAGCAACAGGTCGCAGAGGCGCTCAACGCCGTGGCCCAGTCTCAGCAGACCATCACTGAGGGCATCAGCGCCATTGCCCAGGTGCTGGTCGGCGTCGCCCAGACACAGACAGGGATGGCCAACTCCCTGAGCTCCATGGCTGCAAACCTACAGACCCTTGTTGATACCAGGGCAGGCCTCCAGGACTGGCAGCACCAGGTGTCGGGGGGGCGTCGGGTGCTCGGTCCGTTCGCATCCCCGACCCATATAGAGGTCCGGGGGCCATCGGCCACCCCGAAGGAGGAAAAGGTGCTGGGGCCCGTTCCAGGTCCCCCTGCAATGCAGGTCCCGGAACACCGCAACACCGCGGACTCCCCCCCCCCCCCCCTTCCATCCCAGGTGCATCTGGTGGGCAATGGGCAGGACAGGCTGGCAGCTCGCCATCCCAGTCGCCTGAGCGGCAGCCTGGCCCATCTAGGCTAGGCCGCCCCAGGAAATGGCCGCCAAAGGGGTCCCTAGTCACAGGGCAGGTATCACAGGAGTCCACCTCCAGTTCTGCTGCACCGTCTGGGGAACCACCTAGACGTAGTCATAGGGCCCGTAAGGCAGGCCACACCCAGCGACGAGGGGGGCAGCCACAGCAACAGGCCCCCGGGTATCCTGGCTGGCCTGGTGCACGGGGAACTGGATGTAGCGGTCCGCAATGCCATATGGCAATGGCATATAGGGCGTCTGTCACTGCACGGATGCACCGATGCCTGCGAGATGCCGAACAGGTCCCCAATTAGACACTGAGTAAGTTGGCATGGGTGCAGGGCACAGATTAGTTCTGGGGCTAGGGCACGTGTATGAACTGTTATTAAAATCACTTTCACACCTACAGAAGCTGCCTTTGTGCTCTGTCCGATGCGTGAAGGGGTGTGGTGTGAGGTGAGCGCCAGTGGGTGTGTGAGGGATGATAGAACATCGGCCTCAGGCAAGTGTGGCCCCCTCTCCCCCCGAGTCGCCTCGCCATCCCCCCAGGCAGACGACGGGACCGTGCGCTGCAGTGTCACGGCCGCATGCAGGGACGGTCCGGGTGGAGGGTGGTACTGTGGCCATGGGTCAGATATTGTCCAACGACGTAGAGACCAGAGCTCATCGCAGGGCGGGTTGTCATCATCTTCCATGGCCTGCAATAGACACGCTTCCACCGGCGACCATGTGAGGCCGGCCCATTGTGAGGGTGGATGTGCAATGGAGGGGTGGTGGGCATGCGGGTGTTGTGTGAGTGGTTGGTGTTGGGTGGGCGGGGTGAGGGTGGTTGGTGTTGGGTGGGCGGGGTGAGGGTGGTTGGTGTTGGGTGGGTGGGGTGAGGATGGTAGGCTGGTGCGGTGGTGTGCAGTCTGTGCCCATACTCGGCGATTTCCACGCTCCCCTAGTCCGTGAACCGGGCGGCTATCAGCCTGTCCCGTGCCCGCTGGCCCAGCCGGTAACGGTGGGCAGCCTCCTGTCCATGTCCAGCCCGTCTGTCCTGACCATTGCTCCCATCCTCCTCATCTGGGGAGTCATGTACACTGCCCGGGTACCGGGCGCAGACGTGCAGGATCCTCATGCGGCGGTTGCAGACCACCTGCACGTTCATGGAATAGGTCCCCTTCCAATTCGTGAACATGGCCCTGTTATCCGCAGGTGGCCGCACGGCGACTTGCATCCCATCGATCGCCCCCTGGACCATGGGCAAGCTGGCCATGGCAGCGAAGCCCGCTGCCCGGGTATCCTGGCTGGCCTGGTGCACGGGGAACTGGATGTAGCGGTCCGCAATGCCATATGGCAATGGCATATAGGGTGTCTGTCACTGCACGGATGCACCGATGCCTGCGAGATGCCGAACAGGTCCCCACTCGGCGCCTGGAATGACCCCATGGCACAGAAGTTCAGGGCCACCATAACCTTGACGGTCACGGGGAGAGGGTGTCCTCCCCCAGTGCCACGCAGGTGGTAGATGTGTGCCACGGTTTCCTGGCTCATCCGGAGTCTCCTCCTGCATGCCCGGTCCACGAGGTCCTGGTACGACTAGCGGGGCCGGTACACATGGGGCCTCATCGGGGTTCTTTGTCGCCATGGCGCCACCACCACTTACTCCTCCCTCCTCCTCGTCTTGTCGTGCGGGCGGCCCTCCAGCCTGGGCGTCTGCCACCTGCCTCCCTGCGGCACGCTCCTCTGCGGCAGCCTCTGCCGCCTCCCTGGCACGCTCCTGCTCCAGCCCCCCGAGGACAACATGTAGAAGTGCGGCTCCCTCCACGGCGGCCAATATCGCTGGGTGATGACCAAACATAACGGCCTGCAGGGGGTGGGGGGATAGACGAAATGTCACCATTGCCCATCCCCCCCCCCCCCCCCCCCCCCGCAGCCAGGTGCCATGGGCTGAATGTTGCCAGCTGGCACATGGCCAGGCGGACATCCCCCCCCCCCCCTCCCCGACACGCACCCTCCTCAATACCCCCCTCACCCCCCCTCTCCTCCCCGGCATGCACCCTGTCCAACATTCGCCCTCCCCGGCCCTCCACAGCACGCATCCTCCCCAACCGCCCTCCCCCCCCCTCATCCCCTCGTCCCCGGCACGCACCCTCCCCAACCTCCCCCTCTCCTCCCCGGCAAGCAACCCCCCCCACCTCCCCGGCACACACCCTCCCCAACCCCCCCACCCCTACCCTCTCCTCCCCGGCACGCACCCTCTCCATCACGCATCCTGTCCATCATGCACCCTCTCCATCACGCAACCTCTCCATCACGCACACTCTCCAACCGCCCCTCCCCTCCCCCAGCCCCTCCACTCCAGCCCCTCCCTCCAGTCCCCCCCTCCCCCCCAGCCCGTCATTCCCTCCCTCCACCCCAGCCCCTCCCCCCCAGACCCTCCCTCCCTCCCCCAGCCTCTTCCCGAGCCCGTCCTTCCCCCAGCCCCTCTCTCCCCCCCAAGCCCCTACCTCCCCAGCCCCTCCCTCCCCCAAGCCCCTCCCCCAGCCCCTCCCTCCCCCCACCCCTCACTCCCCCCCGCCCCTCCCTCCCAGTCGGGCGGGATTTACGCTGCCCACCGGCGATTATCCGACCCGCCGGGGTGTCGGAGAATCCCGTCGCAGATTATCAGCTTGCATGTAAATCCCCACCAAATAGAAGAATACTACACATGCCATTACATGGAATATAACAACTATTCCTCACATGAATTATTTATTTTGTTATGCAGCATCTTCCAGTATCTAAACAAGATTTTGTTTTCTCTCCCACCTTATCTGGTTTAGCACAGGGCTAAATAGCTGGCTTTTAAAGCAGACCAAGGCAGACCAGCAGCACGGTTCAATTCCCGCACCAACCTCCCCAAATAGGCGCCGGAGTGTGGTGTCTAGGGGCTTTTCACAATAACTTCATTTGAAGCCTACTTGTGACTGTTATGGGCGAGGCATTTTTAGAACCCCAAAATGTATCATGGAGTTCAACCAACCTCTCCCTTTAATGTATTTGTTGCTTTTTCTAGCACACGGCTTGTTCCCTAGATGTGGGATTACAATTATGGACACGTGGGTTTTTAAACACAAAACAATGTTTATTCCATGAACTCAACTTAACATCTTAAATAAACATTGGATCTCTTAATACCCCTTACTTCAAAGATAACTCAGAAAATACTGCAACAGTAAATAATTCCTTAGAATGTTCCTTCAAACTTCCAAGAGATTTAACACCTTTAAACAGAATCACATCAGGTTAAAGGCTTTACTATTATGAGTTTAAATCACCCAAATGATCCAGAGATAGTCTTTCATGTCAGAGATCCAGCTCACTGCAAACACAGACACTCCCAAGCTCTTTTCAAACTGCAAAACTAAACTGCAAAAATGGCTGACCTGAGTTCAGCCCCACCCACTCTCTGACATCACTGTTTTCTTGAAGGTACATTGTTTAAACATCCATGTCTCAAAGGTACTCTCATATGACACCTCCACCCCCAAAAAAATAAACCATCAACTTCAAGATGGTTTCATTTTTCACTTTTGCACCATCCACTAAGAAATGTACACAGTAAATATACCTTTTAGTTTAAAAAAAAACAACACATGCAAATAGGTATAATAATATAGTCCATTTTTCTTTGTTCTTCTTCTTCCAACCGAAATCTTTCTCGATTGACAATCTCTTTGAACAAAGTCTCTGCACGATCCATCCATTCCTCTACTCCTCAGCATTTCTCTTTAGAATCAGATAATTTAGTTCAATCTGGCCACAGAGCCCCTTGCAATTCTCCAATACAAGAGCATTGGTTATCACAGCTTTCAGGCAGTCAAATGCCTGAACTAAGTTTTGGTCATGAGGTAAGAGGACCACTTAAATTGATTAAGAAAAAATTGGTGAGCGAGAAATCGGAAATTACATTGTTGGATTATGTGTCAAATTTTAGGGAACGATTAAATAGAGCAGGTGAATTGGCGAGACAATATTTAAAAATTGCACAAAATGGGGGTAGCACAGTGGTAGCACAACCCAAAGATGTGCAAGGCAGGTGGATTGGCCACGCTAAATTGCCCCTTAATGGGAAAAAATGAATTGGGTACTCTAAATTTAAAAACAAAAGGTTGCACAAAATGTGATAAAACGGGTAGCGGACAAGAAATCCAAAGTTCGTAGTTTTGCCAGTGTGGATAAAGTTTTAGTGTTGTTACCAGTGGTAGGTGAACTTTTAAAAGCAAGGTTTTGTGGACCTTATCAGGTTGAAAGGAAATTAAGTGAGGTGAATTATGTGGTAAAAATACCAGATAGAAGGAAGAATCACCAAGTGTGTCATGTGAATATGCTTAAAAGGTGCTTTGAAAGGGAAGGAGAGAAAGAGGGTTTAATGATTCTAACTCAAAGTGACGAACCAAATCCAGATGATTGTGAATTTGACTTACCTCAAATTAAATTGGAAAATGAGGATGTTCTTAAAAATTGGGATAAACTGTTGAATTACCTTCCAGAGGAAAAGCAAACTGACCTGAAAGAGTTACTGATATCACATGGGCATATTTGTGGAGATAAATTGGGAAGTACTAAAATGGCTATACATGATGTAGATGTGGGAAATGCTGATCCAATCAAACAACATCCATACATCCCTTTAAAATTGGCACAGGTTAACAAAGAGATTGAGAGTATGCTTAAAAATTGCATAATTGAAGTGGGTTGCAGCCAATGGAGCTCACCCATAGTGATGGTGCGCAAACCAGCCGGTACCCAATGGTTGTGTGTGGACTATAGAAAGGTTAATGCAGTTACAAGAATGGACTCTTATCCTATCCCACGTTTGCAGGATTGCATTGAGAAAGTGGGACAATCAGCTTTTATTTCCAAACTGTATTTACTTAAAGGTTACTGGCAGGTACCTTTATCCGAAAGGGCGAAGGAGATTTTGTGACTTCAGATGGTATATACCAATTCAAAGTTATGCCATTTGGCATGAAAAACGCCCCAGCCACATTTCAACGGTTAACTAACAAAGTTGTTTCAGGATTACCCAATGGTGCGGTATACATCGACGAACTGGTAATTTTCAGCCAGACATGGACAGAACATTTGAAACATCTGATGGAGTTATTCGATCGACGTCTGGAGGTGGGTTTGGTGATAAACCTAGCCAAAAGTGAATTTGGAAAAGCCCAAATCACTTTCTTTGAGGTGTTTTCGATACCTTCGAGACAAAGCGGAATAATGCGATTTCTTGGCACGAGTGGATTTGATCGAACATTTGTGCAAGTTTTGTAGTGTGATTGCTCCACTGATGGACTTGCTTAAGGAACATGGAAAATTTCAATGGACAGCGGACTTTCAACAGGGATTTGACTGCCTGAAGGCTGTGATAACCAATGCTCCTGTGTTGGAGAATTGCAAGGGTCTCTGTGATCAGATTGAACTAAGTTATCCGACTTTAAAGAGAAATGCCGAGGCGTAGAGCAATGGACAGATCGTGCAGAGACCTTCCTGTTCAACGAGACTGTTAATCGAGAAGGATTTCAGTTGGAGGAAGAGGAACGGAAAAAAATGGACTATATTATTGTACCTGTTTGCATGTGTTGTTTTTTTGAAACAAAATGTATATTTACTGTGAGCATTTCTTAAAGGATGGTGAAAAGGTGAAAAATGAAACCATCTTGAAGTTGATGGTTTATTTTTTTTTCTTGTGGGGGAGGTGTCACATGAGAGTACCCTTTAAGAAATGGGTGTTTAAGAAATGTACCTTTAAGAAATGGAGCTGCTCATGTTACTGAAGTGATGTCAGAGTGTGGGTGGAGCTGAGCTCTACTTCTGCTTTTTTTAGTTTCAGTTTGAGAAGAGCTTGGGTGTGTCTGTGTTTCAGGGAACTGCATCTGAAGTCTGTCATCCAAAAACTATCTTAATCATTTGGTGAATTCAGAAGAAGTATAAATGATTTCAGTATTGAATGTAAACCCTGATGTGCTCCTGTTTGGAGTCTTTTGGATGTTAAAAGGACAGCATACAGATTACTTAGTGTTGTATTCTTTGGCGGGTGTATTGATTTACTGGTTGCTAAGATGTTCATTGTTTGTTTTAGAAAGGTTAACTTGAGTTCATAGAATAAACATTGTTTTGTTTTAAAAACCACTGGTCCGTTTTCTGCTGTACCACACCTGTAGAGTGAGCCGTGTGCTCCCCATACCACAATCTATTAAAGGTTGTGAGTCAGGTGAACTCCATGATACACTTTGGGATTCTCTAAACCCTGACCGATAACAGGAGTCTGCACGTTCTCCCCATGTCTGCGTGGGTTTCATCCGGGTGCTCCAGTTTCCTCCCACAGTCCAAAGACGTACAGGTTAGGTGGATTGGCCATGTAAATTGCCCTTTGTGATCAAAAAGGTTAGGAGGGGTCATTGGGTTACGGGTATAAGGTGGAAGTGAGGGCTTAAGTGGGTCGGTGCAGACTCAATGGGCCGAATGGCCTCCTTCTGCACTGTATGTTTATTGTTCTATGTTCTATGTTCAACCTCGTGTGCCACACATGTGTCCACGGTGGAGGTCTTGGGGGAGAAGGTAACGGCCATGGGTCAAGACGTCAAAGGCCTGGGGCAATCTGTGCTGGCGGTGGCTGACGCACAGGACAAGGCTGCCCTGTCACAGGCAGCCAAGTACCAGAGCCACCTGGACATTGCAGTAGCATTCCAGAGCTTGAACCAGTCACAACGGGTCATGTCTAGGGGTGTTGGCGGCATTGCCCGGGCGCTGGCCGACCTGAGCCAGTCACAGGGGGAGGTGGCACAGTGACTGGGTGATGTGGCACAGTCCCAGAGCAAAGTGGCCCCAGAAGGAGGTGGCGCACTCCCTGTGCTCCATGGCGGTGAGCATTGAGACCCTGGTCGAGATGGGAGCAGGCCTCCAGGACTGGCAGTGCCAGGTGGAAGAGGAGCCCCAGGTGCTAGTCCTGGTCACACCACTACCTGGAACCCCCAAGCTGCAGGGCCCATCCAGCTCCGGTCACTCCAGAGATCGGCCGCCAAAGAGTACGCATGTCACAGGGCGGGAACTGCATCAGGCCGCCTCCACTCCTGATGTACCGCCTGGGGATCCACCTAAATGTAGCGTTAGGGCCTGTAAGACCAGCAAGGTAGACACCAGTTAAGTTGGCATGGGTATGGGCGGCACTGGATTGGTTAGCACTGCTCTTGTTTTTAAATTTAGAGTAGGCAATTCTTTTTTTCTAATTAAGGGGCAATTCAGTGTGGCCAATCCACCTACCCTGCACATCTTTGGGTTGTGGGGGTCAGACCCACGCAGACACGGGGAGAATGTGCAAACTCCACACAGACAGTGACCCAGGGCCGGGATCGAACCCGGGTCTTCAGCGCTGTGAGGCAACAGTGCTTACCACTGCACCACCCCTGTGGTTAGCATTGCCACCCCCTCCCCCCTCTCCAGCCAGCCCTGCCAATGGCAGGACCGGCAACCCACGGTTGTGCCTCTGCATGTCCTACCTCCTCTCTCCCTCGCAGCCACGGTGTCTGTTCCCCAATTTTTAAAACCAAAAGTGAAACTAGCCGTCGGTAATTCCAGCTGGCGGAGGCGGAGCATCGCGGAGGCTCCAGAGAATACTGGGTTAGATCCGCTCATGATATGCCAACAGCGTTTACTGCACCTGCAGGGTAGAGCGCATTGATGCCACTGTTGAGGTACTGGAGCATGGCATTCTGTTGGGCGCCCAGCACCGGCCACGATTTCTGCAGCCATTCTCCGCCCAATCGAGTTTCCCAATTTCGGCATAGCCGGCAGAGAATCCCACCCAAAAACCTAGAGTTGGATTCATGCTGGACAAAGGTATTTGTGTGTGTGTGTGGTGGGGTTGGGGGTGGGGGGGGGGGGGGTGGAGGTGGGGGTGTTGGTTTCAATTCTAACTGTGATTCTATTGTGCTTAGAAAGGGCCAAAGCATGAGAGCAAATAAACCGGAAGTGGTTGCTTAGCAACTGGGGCCTTGTAAAGTAGAGACGCGTTTAAGTTTTAGTTTAGCGAATTTGATTGGAGGTAGGTAGTGAGAGAGAAAGCAGCTCTGCTAGAAGCAGTTGGTTTTAGGAGGCTAAAGAGAGAACATCTCTTTCAGCCTTGTGAGAAGAAAAGCCATACTATGGAGTAGTGGTTAAGAAAACAGATGACGGAATCCAGGAGTGAGGTAGCTGAAACGGTGGCAGAGGGTGAGGCAGCTGAAGCAGCAGAACTGAAGTTAAAGTGTGGAGCAGTAGGGCTGAAGATAAAGAGTGGAACAGCAGGAGCAGTAAGATGAGGTCAGTGCTTGAAGCAGCCGGTGCAGCGGGGCAGGGCCCAGAACACGAAGCAGCCGAAGGCAGCATGTAGAGGGGTCATCACACGTTGGGTGGCTCCTGCTTGAGGCTTATATGTTTTTTTTTTCCTTTTGGAAATTTTTAAAGCCCAATCCTGGGGGCAATTCATGAAGGACTAAGAACCGGCAAGAGGGGAAAGATGTCCAAAAATCAGAGGAAGACAGCAGCGAGGAGGGGAGAGAATGAGAGCTTGCCGTCGAGCGTGAGGACCAGCCCGTGGGCTGACAAGAGGACGGAGGCCGGGCCACTGGTGGAGCCGCAATGCTTACAGCAGAGAAGATGGCTGAGGTGGTGTCTCTAGAGCTCAAAAAAGCAGTTTGCAAAGCATATGGAGGTGATGATTTATCACAGTGGGCTAAACAGCTGGTTTGTAATGCAGAACAAGACCAGCAGCGCTGTTTAATTCCCGTAGCGGCCTCCCTGAACAGGTGCCGGAATGTGGCGACTAGGGATTTTTCACAGTAACTTCATTGAAGCCTACTTGTGACAATACGCGATTATTATTATTATGAGAAAGAAGATGACAGTGGCACTGAAGACTTTGGTGAAAGTAGCTGTTGCAAAGGCGTCGGCCGAGGTGAGGGAACAGAGTGAGAAGCTGAAGGGAGTGGAAGAGGCCATGTCGCGGCACAGCGATCAGCTCACCTCAATGGGAGATGAGCAGTAAAAGTGTGGTTGAGGCCAATAAAGAGCTGCGAGCAAAGCTGGAGGATATGGAGAACCGCTCGAGACGACAAAATTGAAGGATTGCGGGCCTGCCCGAGGGTGCCGACAAAGTACTTTGCCAAGATGTTGGCAGAACTGATGGGGGAGGGAAAAGAACCCTCTCGGTATGAATTGGACTGAGCTCATCGGTCGCTGAGGCCTAAGCCCAAGGTAAACGAGCTGCCAAGGGCAGTGATTATCTGTTTTCACAGATATCACATGAAGGAGAAGGTATTGACCTGGGCAAAGAAGGAGCGGGAGGTGCAATGGGCTGGTGCCAAGGTTTGTATCTATCAGGACTTGATGGTGGAACTGGCAAAGCGGCAAGCGGCTTTTGGCCAAGTGAAGGCGGCATTGTACGACAATGGAATGTGGTTTGGAGTGGTGTATCCAGCAAAGCTAAGGGTGACCTACAACACCAGAGACTTTGATTTTGAGACGGTGTAGGCGGCGGAAGCATTTATGAACGCAGAAGGCTTGGGACAGAAGTAAAGAGTGGGAGAATGTATATATGTAACTTTGAATAATGTTCCTACTTATTACTGTTAAAGAGGTTAAAAGTTTTTTGTTGTTGTTCTTTATAGCTTTGAACAATATTCTTACATCATGCTGTTATAGAGGTCAAAGATTTTTGTTGCTGTTCTTCGTAGCGATGATTTTTTATGAAAAGTATTTTATTTTCCTGGGACTGCGTGGGAGGGGAGGAAAGGCCTGAGCAGGGGGCCGCACTAGCGAACTTAAGTCGGCTAGTGAGCGGAGGTGTTGTGGGGGGATAGGCTGCGGACATTGGAGCCTCGTGAGCAGGTTTCAATGGGCCTAGGAGGGGATCAACATGGGGTGGGGTTTCTTCAAGAGGAAATGCAGGGGGGATTCTGGGAGGGGGGGATGGGGTTCGATGTCAACAATGGATAGGGATGAGTCAGGCTCAGTGGGTTGGACCGGAAATTATGATGATGGTGGAGAGGCAGGGAGTGTGGGGGGGGGGGGGGGGGGGGGGGGGGGGGGGAGAGAAAGACCCCCTGTTCGGATAGTTGCGTGGAACGCGAGGGGGTTGGGAGGCCCAGTGAAGAGGTCGAGGGTGCTTGCGCATTTGACAAGTTTGAAAGCAGATGTGGTGACGATGTTGCAGGAGACTCATTTGAGGGTGCCAAGTGTTTCAGTCGAGCTTCGATAGTAGGGCGTGGAGGGTTGCAGTTCTGGTGAATAAAAAAGTGAGGTTCCAAATGGAGAAAGTTGTGGCAGATCAGAGAGGTAGGTATGTAATAGTGACAAGGCATTGGAAGGGAGGTTGGCGGTGTTGGTAAGCGTGTATGGTCCCAACTGGGATGATGCAGGGTTTATAAAGAAGGTGGGTGGGGACATCCCGACTTGGATTCATATGAATTGATAGTGGGTGGAGACTGGAATATGATGCAGGAGCCAAAATTGGACAGGTCACGATAGCGATCGCTTACCCAGTCAGGGGGAGCGAAAGCATTGGCGGGGTTAATGGTGGAAATGGGAGGAGTGGATCCTTGGAGGTTTCTGCACCCAGAGGAGCTGGAGTATTCTTTCTTCTCTTCAGTTTATAAAGGCCTATTCGCGGCTAAACTTTTTTGTGGTGGGGAAGTCGCTGTTGGCCAGTGTCAAGGGGTCGGAATATTCGGAAATTGCGATATTGGATCATGCGCCGCACTGGGTTGATATGTTGGAGAAGGGAATAGTGCAGAGGCGGGGATGGAGATTGGATGTGGAGCTGTTGAGGATTTTGTGATAAGATTGGAAAAGTGATTGAGGAATGTGTGCGGTTTAATTGTACGGGTGAGGTCTCGCAGGCGGCGGTATGGGAAGCTTTGAAGGCAGTGGTGAGGGGGGAGGTGATATCGTTTAAGGCAAAGGTGGAAAAGGAGAAGAGGGTGGAGTGGCAAGGTTAGTAGATGAGATGTTGAAGGTAGACAGGAGGTATTCAGAGGATATGGATCCAACACTGTTGGAAAAGAGGAAGGAGTTGCAGGGGAGCTTTGACTGGCTGTCCACAGGAAGGAGGTGCGCCAATTGAGGCAGGCGAGGGGAGTGGTCTACGAGTATGGAGAAAAGGTTGCATGCTGGCAGGTCAACTTCGGAGGGAGACAGCGGCGAGGTAAATTGTTCAGGTGCGGGATAGGGCAGGGATGTTGGTGGCTCCGGATCAGATTAATAGGGTGTTTGACGAGAGATTGTATACGTCGGAGCCACCTGGGGAGGATCGGGTGATGCAGGAATTCCTGGATGGTTTGGAATACCAGAGGTTAGGGGAGAGGGATAGGAACACATTGGAGGGGATGATGGTGGATGCAGTTGGAGATGGTAGGAGGGCCAGATGGCTTTCCGATGGAGTATTACAAGAAATTTAAAGATAAGTTGGCGCTGCTGATGGTGGGGATGTTTGAGGAGGCGATAGGGAAGGGAGTGTTGCCACAGACTTTGGGGCAGGCATCGATCTCACTGTTGCTCAAGAAAGATAAAGATCCGACAGAATATGGGTCGTATAGGCCCATATCACTTTTGAATGTGGACGCAAAGGTGTCGGCGAGGGTATTGGCGGGAAGGTTGGAGGAGTGCTTCCCTCAGACGGGGTTTGTGAAGGGCAGGCAGCTCTTTTCGAACATTAGGAGGGTATTGAACGTGGTTATGGCTCCTGGTGGGGAGGGAGATAGAGGTGGTTGTAGCATTGGATGGCGAGAAGGCCTTTGACTGAGTCGAGGAGGGGTATTTGATGGCAGTTCTGGAGCGGTTTGGGATTGAGCAAGGCTGTTCTACAGGGAGCTGAGGGTGAGTGTCCGCATGAATAACATGATATCGGGGTACTTTGCTCTGCATCGTGGGACCAGGCAGGGATGTCCTATGTCCCCTTTGTTGTTCGCGGCTGTGATTGCATTGTTGGCCATCGCTTGAGGCGTTCGGGGGTGTGGAAAGGGATCGTGCGGATGGGGAGGGGGGGCTGTAGAGCATAGGGTATCTTTGTATGCGGACGAGTTGCTGTATGTATTGGAGCCGAGTGTGCTGATGTCTGTCATATTGAAGCTGCTTCGAGTGTTCGGATCTTTTTTGAGGTATAAACTAAATTTCGATAAAAGTGAAAATTTTGTGGTGTCTAGGCCAGGGGTGGGGGCAGGAGTGGGTGGGGTGGGCTACCATTCCATAGGGCGGGGACTCACTTTAGATATCTGGGGGTGCAAGTGGCACGGGATCGGGGGGGGTGGGGGTCGGTACGTATAACATTACTGGTCTGGTAGGGAGAGTGAAAGCAGATCTGGCAAGGTGGGATGGTCTCCCTCTGTCGCTGGCAGGTCGGGTACAGGCAATTAAAATAAACGGGTTGCATTTTTCAGTGCCTGCCGATCTTCCTGCCAAAGGCATTTTTCAAGGAGGTCGAAAAGATGATTACCTCGTTTATATGGTTGGGGGGGGGGGGTGCGATGGTGGCTAGGATTAGGAAGGTGCTGTTGCAGAGAGGACGGCAGTCGGGGGGGGGGGGGGGGGTGGGGGGGGGAAGGGGGTTGGATCTTCTGAATTTACTATATTATTACTGGGCGGCGAAGGTGAGGAGCTGGGTCGGGGGGGGGGATGGACTCCCAGTGGGTTAGAATGGAGGAGAGACTGTGGCGGGGGTCGGGGCTGAGGGCCTTGGTAACAACGCCACTCCCGATGGCCCCGGGGAAATACTCAGGGAGTCCGGTAGTAGTGACATTGAAAATCTGGAGGCAGGGGTCAAGGGAAATGCTGTTTCGGGGAATCACAGATTGAGCCAGGGAAGTGGGATGGGAGTTTTCAGAGGTGGGAGGAGAAGGGAGTCAGGGCATTAAAGGATTTGTTTCTAGGGGGCCGGTTTGCGGGATTGAAGGAGCTGGGGGTGAAATATGCGTTGGGGCAGGGGGAAATGTTTAGGTATATGCAGGTCCGAGATTTCACTAAGAAGGAGATACAGAGCTTTCCGGTGGCGCCGGCCTCCACACTATTGGAGGAGGTGCTGACCACAGGAGGAATGGAGAAGGGAGTGGTGTCGGCGATTTAGGGAGTGATTCTGGGAAGAGAAAGCACCGCTGGAGGGGATTAAGGCAAAGTGGGAGGAAGTGTTGGGAGAGAGCATGGAGGATGGGTTGTGGTGAGAGGTGCTCCGGAGGGTAAATGCCTCAACTTTGTGCACAAGGTTGGGGCTGATCCAACTGAAGGTGGTGTATAGGGCGCACCTCACTGATACACCATCAATTACACACGACGAGTGATGAACATGACTGAGGCTTTAATACACTAAACAGCAAGCCTCCTGCCTCTGGACCCGAACTGGGTCGGAGCCGGAGACTTGCCACCTTTATACATAAGCCCGAAGGGAGGAGCCACAGGCGGAGCCAGCCTGGACAAGCCCAGGCATGTACAATACAACACAATGCCATACAATGCAATACTGTGGTTTACCACACTCACAAAGGTGAGGATGAGTAGGCTCTTTGAGGGGTAGAGGGTGTTTGTGAACGTTGCGGGTGGAGCCATGCAAACCACGTTCATATGTTTTGGACCTGTCCAAAGCTGGAAGGATATTGGAGGGAGGTGTTCAGGGTAATTTCGAAGGTGGTACACGTGAGGCTTGAGCTGGGTCCTCTGGAGGCCATATTCGGGGTATCGGATCGGCCGGGGTTGGAAGCAGGTGCAGAGGCAGATGTTGTAGCCTTTGCCTCGCTGATCGCCTGAAGACGCAGCCTGTTGGGGTGGAGGTCAGTTTCTCCACCCTGTACCCTGGCGTGGCGGGGGGGGATCTGTTGGCGTTTTTCCACACTTGAGAAGGTGAAGTTTGAGTTGGGGGGGCGGGGGGGAGGATGGAAAGCTTCTACAATTCATGGACTTTGCTTATCATGCATTTTCAAGAATTGCATGACATCGAACATTAGGGGGGTGGGGGGGCTGTTGGACTGTGTATGTTGTTGGTGACTATGTATGGGGTGGATGGTGGATTTCTGAATCCTTTTCTTTGATGTTTGTATTTCAAATGTTTGAGGGGTTGGTGGGAGGAATTGTTGGCCAGGGGATTGACATTGTATTTGTTACTGTTGATTGTTTGTTGTTTTGTTCTGTTAAAAGGTTCGTTGGCTGTCCTGTGACTCAGTTCATCCACATCTCTAAACAAAAATAAAAGTTAGGATCTATTAAGCCAGGTTACTCTTCTAAATTTGGATGAAAATGTGAAAAAGGAGAATAAAAGTATTTATTAAAAAAAAGAAAAATGCCGAAAACTTAAAGTCCAGCTAGTTAAGGAAACTGAGAAATAAAGAGAAGTTTCCAAGAAGTCGGGAGTTAACGAACAGAGGAAAGTGGGAACCAGAACAGATGACTGTTCAAAGTCAGAGTTGAAAAGGCATTGGATCATGAAAGGCCAGAAAGATATCTGCATAATCATAGAATTTACAGTGCAGAAGGAGGCCATTCGACCCATCGAGTCTACACCAGCTCTTTGAAAGAGCACCCTACCCAAGCCCACACCTCCACCCCATAACCCAGTAACCCCACCCAACACTAAGGGCAATTTTGAACACTAAGGGCAATTTAGCATGGCCAATCCACTTAACCTGCACATCTAAGTACTAAGGCTTGTGAGAAATTACTACAATTTGATTTGAAATAATTGTGGAAACCGGTGGCTGGGCCTTCAAGACAAACAAAACGTGATGGGAGAGGTGTAAAACCTGAAAGTGAAACCTTGATGGAAGCAGCGAAGGGAATAGCATAATTTAAAAGAAAATTTGTAGTGTGACTTTCGAAAGTAGAATTTAAAATCACTTGAGTGGAAGCCAGAGTTCAGCGCGACCAGTTGGCTCACAGTGTCATAAGTTTCTGGGGGAATTGATGAGAAATCTACAGAAATTGTTTTGGGTGGCATCTGTCGCTTGGTTTTAGAGTGCGGTGAGTCTGACCACAGTTTGCCTATTGGTTTACATGGACTACAAAGTAACTGTGAACATTAGATTAGAAGATACATTTTTCAACTTGTGATTTCCTTACAAATCTGTATCTGTAAACGTATAGCTGGGGTGAAGGGGTATTGTGTTATTGTTAATCTTTTCTTGTTACAAAAATGTTTTGTTCCGTTAAAGGTTCGTTGGCTGTCCTGTGACTCAGTTCATCCACATCTCTAAACAAAAATAAAAAAGTTAGGATCTGTTAAGCCAGGTTTCTCTACTGAATGAGTTGCCGTTACCACTGCAAAACCAGTTCTGGGAAAAGGGAACATGTTGGGCATTTTTTCTGATTTTCCTGTCATTCCCACCTCCAAAGCCGCCTCCATTAGCTAGGAAATTCAGCCCATGGCTTGTATCTCAAAAGTTAACATGCATCCTTTTCCACTAGAATATTAAAATGTCACTGTAGCTAATTCATCTTACTGTTAATTATTTTATGAATAATTTTTAAGTTTTAGAAAGAACAAAATAGATATTTTCACCTGATCTATACAAACATGGAACAAAGTCACAAACTAAAAGATGGATTGAAAGAGTAACTGATCCAAGTATTTATTTAGACTGCTTCATGAATGCAAGTTGTACAGAATTTGGGCACAGATAGTTACATAAAGACAAAAAATGTTGATCCCAGACACACTTCATCAAGAGCTTTAGTAATTATAATTACATTATCATTGGTATGATTTGGATTATCAAGTTGAAATGTTACATTGCACTGAAAAAAAGATTTGGTCCATGTATTTGGTCATAGTTTGTCATAGACATTCCATCATTGCGTTGCTCTAGTTACTTGCAATTGTATTTATGTACAATGTCAATGTATTCTTGAACATCCTCTGTGGATCCCATTACAATTGGTGCCCGCTGGTGAATGGATTCTGGTTTAATGTCCAGTATTGTCTCCGTACCCGTTGTAGCCATGCCTCCTGCTTGTTCTATAATGTAAGCCATTGGGTTGCATTCATACATCAGTCGAAGCTATAAAGAGAACATTCACCAGTTTATTTTGACTTGTAAAAACATCCAATATAGGTTTGCTCAATTTACTCTCCTTGCATCATCAGAAATCCCACCCATACAGCTCAATGAGCACAGAAGGCATTAGTGATCACACAGTAAACATACAAACCTATTTCCAATAGAGGTCGCTGTTGGGTGGTGATCTGAAATTTCCCTCCCTAGTCCCGTGTCTCGTCGCTGCTGGATCTGAGACCAGTTAACACAGCAAAGCTCAGAAAAGGAGAAACCTGACCCTTGCTACATCGTAAAGAAAGTGCACTCCAAATGTATAGAAGAAAAAAACTGGAATGAGGGAAAAGACTAAAAGCACTGCAGCAGTACAGGGCCTTGGTGAGACCACATCTGGAGTAGTGTGTGCAGATTTGGTCTTATATAGGAAGGGATATACTTGCCATGGTTCACCAAATTGGTTCCTGGCATGGCAAGAGCGATTAGGTCGACTGGGCCTGCATTCACTGGAGTTTAGAGGAATAAGAAGGGATCACGTATCTATTTCTGACAGGCTGGACAGATTGGATACAGGGATGTTGTTACTTTTGGCTAGGGGGCAGGGGGTAGGGGTCTAGAAAACAAGGTCACGGTCTCAGGATACGGGGTAGGCCATTTAGGACTGAGATGAGGAGAAATTGCTTCACGGAGGGTGGTGGGCCTGTAGAATTCTCTACAACAGAAGGCTGTGGAGGCAAAGTCACTGAACATATTTAAGAAAGAAATACATTTCTAGACTCGTCAATTGTGTCAAGAGGTATGGGGAGAGTGAGAGAGGGTGGTGTTGAGATAGAGGATCAGCCATGATCATATTGAATGGCAGTGCAGGCTCAAAAGGGCTGAATGGTCTACTCTTGCTCTGATTTCTATGTTCCTAAAAAAAAAAAATGCATTTTAAACTCCAACAATTGAAACCTGGGGAAATAAAAATCCACGTGTAAAAGCTAATTTTTTGTTCCAGGCAATTTGTTTCACAATAATTAAGCCTCAGAATGCTGTTAAAAATAGTATCTCGGAGTGACACTCGGCGCAGTGGTGAGCACTGCTGCCTATGGCTCGTAGGACCTGGGTTCAAATCTCGGCCCTAGGTCACTGTCCGTGTGGAGTTTGCACATTCTCCCAGTGTCTGCATGAGTTTCACCCCCACAACCCAAAGATGTGCAGGTTAGGTGGATTGGTCACACTAAATTGCCCCTTCATTGGAAAAAAAATTGGGTACTCTAAATTTATAAGAAAAATCCGTATCGAGACTGAATTGGATAAACACCAAGATTGCGGGAATTTGCTTCATATCCATAACCCAAGTTCAAGAACTTCATGTCGTTGAATGTTTGTGAGAGGCAGTCAAGAGGTCAATTTAAGATGCTAACAGTTGAATGTCACAACTTGGGCAGCGATCTCACAACTTTATATCAGCTTTCACCTCAAGTTGCTGCATAAATAATGATGAGCATCATCAGCCTCATGTTTATTTTGACAGTAAATTCTGGTCCCATAGAAATTTCAGTAGAATGAAAGCATTGATATTTTCCATTAAAATATTATTTTAAAACAGAAACTAAGATAGACATCACTTGAAGGTCAATATTTAGTACCCATTCCCAATTGCCATTGTGAATGTAGTGGTGAACAGCCTATTTATCAACTGAGTGGTTTACTTCAGAGGACAGTTAAAGTCAAGCACATTGCAGAGGGTGTGAATCACATACATCGCAGACTATCAGGCTGGTGGTTTTCCTTACCTAAAAGGACATTAGTGAACCAGATGGGTTTTAAATGTCAATCCGGTAGTTACATAATCACCATTATCAATACTAGCTTTAATTCTAGATTTATTTAATTAGCTAAATTTGAACTCCTCAGTTACCATGGTGGGATTTCCCCATATGGCTCCAGTTCATTTATCCAGGCCTCCAAATTACTAATCCAATAGCATAACAATTCTGCTACAGCCCCACGCAATCCAGGTATGACATTTAGAACATAAAGATCAGGGGCTGGATTCTCCGTCCCGCCGCACCACATTTCTGTTTCAGCACGCCGGCGGGATGCTCCGTTACGCCGGCCAGTCAATGAACCACTCCTCACATGACAAGCGCTCTTCATTCCGGGGATCATTCTTGTGAATGTCCTCTGGACGCTTTCCAAGGCCAGCAGATACGAGGCCCAAAACTGTTCACGATACTCCAAATGCAGTCTGACCAGAGCCTTATACTACTACTATTAATAATAATCTTTTATTGTCACAAGTATGAAGTTACTGTGAAAAGCCCCGAGTCACCACATTCCGGCGCCTGTTTGGGTAAGCTGGTATGGGAATTGAACCCGCACTGCTGGCCTTGTTCTGTATCACAAACCAGCTGTCTAGCCCACTGAGCTAAACCAGACCATATACAGCCTCAGAAGTACATCTCTGGTCTTGTATTCTAACCCTCTCGACATGAATGCTAACGTTGCATTTGCTTTCCTAACTGCTGACTGAACCTGCACGTGAAGCTTAAGAGAATCTTGAACTAGGACTCATAAGTCCCTTTGCACTTCTGATTTCCTAAGCCATTTCCCATTTAGAAAATAGTCTACGCCTCCATTCTTCCTACCAAAGTGCATTACCTCACAGTTTTCCAAATTTTATTCCAACTGCCACTTCTTTGCCCACTCTCCTAGTCTGTCCAAGTCCTTCTGCAGCCCCCGCTTCTTCAATACTACCTGTCACTCTTTGTATCATCTGCAAATTTAGCAACAGTGCCCTCAGTTCCTACTTCCAGATCGTTAATGTATAACTTGAGCAAAGTTGTGGTCCCAACACCGTCCCTGAGGCATGCCACTGCTCATCGACTACCATCCTGAAAAAGACGACTCTATCCCCACTCTCTGTCTTCTGCTAGTCAGTCAATCCTATATCCATGCCAGTATCTTACCCTTAACACCAGTGGCTCTTGGCTTATTTAACATCCTTGTATATGGCACCTTGTCAAAGGCCTTCTGGAAATCTAAATAGATCATGTCCACTGGTTCTCCTTTGTCTAACTTCCTTGTTATCTCATCAAAGAACTCTAACAGATTTGTCAGACATGACCTCCCCTTGACAAAGCCATGCTGACTCAGTCCTATTTTATCATTCACTTCCAAGTGCTCCCCAATCTCATCTTTAATAATGGACTCCAATATCCTACCAATGACCAAAGTCAGGCTAACCGGCCTATAATTTCCTGTCTTCTGCCTCCCTCCCTTCTTAAACAGGGGTGTTACATTAGCCTTTAGCCATTTTCCAGTCCTCTGTGACCCTTCCTGCCTCCAGTGATTCTGGAAAGATCACCACCAATGCCTCCACAATCTCCACAGCTGTCTCCTTTAGATCCCTGGGGTGTAGTCCAAAAGTTCCAGGTGATATATCCATCTTCAGACCTTTCAATTTCCCCAGAACTTTCTCCTTCGTGATGGCCACGACACTCACCTCCTTATGTTTTGGTATCCCGCTGGTGTCCACCGTGAAGACTGATGCAAAGTAACTATTCAGTTCCTCTGCCATTTCTTTATTTCATAATACTACTTCTCCAGCCTTATTTTCCAGTGGTCCAATGTTTATTCTTGCTCTCTCTTACCTTTTATATATTGAAAAAAAACTCTTGCTATCTTCTTTCATATTACAAGGTGGCAAACACTCACATTTCATCTTCTGCACCTTATTGCTTATTTAGTTGTCTTTTGCTCACTTTTAAAGGCTTCCCAATCCTCTGGTTGCCCACTAACTCTCGCCACCTTGTATGCTTTTTTCTTTTGCTTTTATGCCGTCCTTGACTTCCCTCGCCAGCCATGGTTGCCTCGTCCTCCCCTTAGCATGTTTCCTCTTCCTTGGGATGAATTTCTGTTGTACCTCCCGAATAGCCCCTCAAAACTCCTGCCATTGCTGTTCCACTGTCTTCCCTGCTAGGCTCTCTTTCCAATCAACTCTGACCAGCTCCTTTCTCATGTCTTTGTAGTTACCTTTATTCAATTGTAATACTGTTACATCCGATTCCAGCTTCTCCCTCTCGAACAGCAGGGTAAATTCTATCATATTGTGGTCACTATCCCCTATTGGTTCCTTCACCTCAAGTTCCCTAATCAGGGCAGCACAGTGGTGCAGTGGTAGCGCCGAGGTCCCAGGTTCGATCCCGGCTTTGGGTCACTGCCCATGTGGAGTTTGCACATTCTCCCTGTGTTTGCTTGGGTTTCGCCCCCACAATCCAAAGATGTGCAGGGTAGGTGGATTGGCCACGCTAAATTGCCCCTTAATTGGAAAAAATGAATTGGACACTGTAAATTTATTTTTTAAAAGTTCCCTAATCAGGTCTGCCTCATTACATATCACCAAATCCAGAATTGCTTGTTCCCTACTGGACTCTACCACAAGCTGCTCAAAAAAACTATCTCGTAGACATTCCACAAATTCCTTTTCTTGGGATCCGCTACCAACCTGATTTTCCAAGTCCACCTGCACATTGAAGTCCCCTATGATTATTGTATTGCCTTTCTTATATGTCTTCCCTATCTCCTGATTTATTTTCTGCCCCACATCCTGCCTACTGCAAGGGGGCCTGTACATAACTCCCATCCGGGTCTTTTTTCTTTGCGATTCCTCAACTCTACCCAGACAGACTCTATGCCTTCCGATCCTAAATCACTTCTTGCTATCGATTTGATTTTGTTCCTTACTAACAATGCAAACCACCCCCCCCCCCCCCCCCCCCCCCCCCGCCCCTCCCACCCATCTGCCTGTCCTTTCGATAGGCCACCTTGGATATTTAGATCCCAGCCCTGATCCCCTTGCAGCCACGTCTCTGTGATGCCCACAACATCGTACCGGTTAATTTCAATGTGTGCAACAAGCTTGTTTACCTTGTTCCGTATACTGCGCACATTTAGGTACAACACCCTCAGTCCTGCAATGATCATCCCCCCCCCCACCCCCATCTCATATTTGTCCCCCTTTTTGCTCTACCTGAAGTTAGATTCCTGCCACCTTCTCTACTCTGTTGTATTACGTGTTCTGGAAACTTTACTAATCTCTCCTGAGCCCTCGGCCCCTTAACTATTTAAAGTCTTCGTCATTAACCTGTCGTTCTACCTTCTCCTTTTACTTGTATTTTCTAATTCTCCATGCAATAGAACCCACCCCCCCACTATTTCTCATTCAGCTTTGGCTCAGCAATGGATGGATGGGGGTAGGGCCGGGTCACCCTTATGCCAGGATATTGGGGGCTGGGACATTTAGTGAATGAGGGTGGGTGAAGGGAAGGTTACCCCTCCAGGGTCGAGGGTGTTGCCCATGTCTACGGATGGGGGGGGCGGTCATGATGTCTGTGGGTGGGTGGGGGATCCCTCAATTTAAGTTTGAGATCTGGGCACAGTATAAAAAGGGCGATCCGATCTCCAAGGAGCTGGTCTTGCTGACATCTTTAGTCCTCCACTCCCAAAATGTTTTGAAGTGTGGGATTATTCATTGAGAATCTCCCCAAAGAGATTACTAAATATGGGTGAATAGCGATCTGGATCTGAACTCCCAAACACTCAGTGGGAATCGCCCTGCGAAGCCCATATAAAATGACAAGTCACTTTTTGGAAGAATCGCACCCTACGATTAACTTCTTAGATCGCAAGCAGACTTGTGCAGAAGGTGGTAATGATTCATCGTTTGCAAGTGAGCCGTCAGCATTCTGTAGGATAATTTTGCAGAACTAGAGTTTGGATGTTCTTTTTTCTTACCTTTCCTTTAGGACTTTTTGAATTTGCTGGGTACAGGAAGATTCCTCCATACATCAGAGTCCTGTGCACATCCGCAACCATAGAACCAATATATCTCGCACCATAGGGAGAGCTACCATCCTATGGGTTAAAGACAGATAAAGTGATTTCTTGAACAATGAGGCTGTTGATTTTCTGTAAATAAAGGTGATATTCTTGACCATACCTCAGGATATTTCTTCTTCGTCAGGTACTCTGTGACTGGAGTGTCAAAGTACTTTGCATAGCCTTCATTAATACTGTAAATATTCCCCTTCTTTTTCATTGTTACATTCCTGTTCACCAAAATGAATTCCCCAATAGCCTAATGACACAAATTATTGAGGTCAGTACAAGTGATAAACATACATTTCAAAGCGAAGGATGTACTGACACCTTAAAATTTAGAAACACTTCATTGCAAATCCTTTATACTACACATTAGTCGTGAAATTATGCTGCACTTTGACAGCATTTTAATTCCGACAGCTGACAATGACAGATGGCAGATTTGGATTTATACATTTTATTCACAGAATTTTTGTTGTCACGTCCTGGAGTTTTCAAGGTAGGTTAAACCTAGACAATTTGTTTGTCTGTACATCACAGAATGGCAGAGGAGACAATCACTTTTTAAAAAATAAATTTAGAGTACCCAATTATTTTTTTCCAATTAAGGGGCAATTTAGCGTGGCCAGTCCACCTAACCTGCACATCTTTGGGTTGTGGGGGCGAAACCCACACAAACACAAGGGAGAATGTGCAAACTCCACACGGACAATGACCCAGAGCCGGGATCGAACCTGGGACCTCAGCGCCGTGAGGCCGCAGTGCTAACCACTGCACCACCGTGCTGCCCAAAGGACACAATCATAACATCTCAGCCTGGAGTTTTGCTCCCGCATTGGGTAGAGGGATTCAGAAAATTTCCCTGCTCTCTGCCTCAAATGGTGGATACTCTGGGGTGGGGGGGTGGGATATCGTGGGGGATGAAGGAGAGTGCGGGATAGAGAACCCCAGGATGCAGAACAGAAGTGGCCACAGGGACTGCAGAGTGATGAGACAGACTGGTTAAAAGACCCATCTCGATTTTTCAGTTGTTTTCTTCAACATTAGATCCTCTAGCTCTCACCCTCACACACTCTCACCACCACCCCATCCACTGCCCATGCATGCTAATTCATGCAAACCCATATCTTCCACTTACTACCCTTTACCTTTCCACCCTACATGCCAACCTACCCAGTATCCACCACACTCAGACTTAAGGAGCCATGTTACGAATATCTATTATTAGCTTCACTGTATTAAAAAAATAATTCATGAAATCTAATTCAATAGATTTACATTCCCTCAAGTACTTAATCTCTTCTAAAAATAAGCAGTTATAGTCATCACCCCAAATCAGAGACCGCTAATCCGTGAATAACCTATTTGAGTGTCAATTAAACTGTGATCTTCGGATGATAGGTCATGGAAAGCAGCTAAGCATGAATAATGTTCTAATGATAGCACAAGGGTTATATCAACAAGCAGCTTTTGAAACTACCAGAACAATCTTTTTCAACTATAACACACCAGCAGTTTGATCAATTTTCGAAAGGGCTGGGCATTGAAGTAACTTCAGAGCTTGACAGTTCAGCAGACCTGATCTGCTCTTCAAGAAAATTCTGATCTGCTCTTCAAGAACATTTAAGACTTCTCGAAGTATTCATAACTCCCATAGACCCTTGCTGTAGTGAAAATAGGAAAGGATCTGTTTGAACTTGCTGAGTCACATCCCTCTCCCTTTCCCCGGTTGTCAAAAATGGGATCCGTCTGAAATGGGGGTGGTACTTCTTGATCCAAGACTGTCTGCCATTTTAGAAGGTCCCTGTGGCTCTGAAAATCTGGGCCCTACAGTTCATCCCAGTGCTGCTTGAGAACAGTGACAGAGCGACAATCAGCTCCTATATTGAATTTCTCCCGGCCCTACATGGCTGGCGCGGGTTCGCACATGCGCGCCATGGCAGTCTCCGCACCGCCCCCTGGGCAACATGCCGGAGCCCTACGGGGGGGGGGGCACGGAGGAATATAGGCCTCCTCCCCGGAATGAGCACGCTTGCCAATCGGTAGCCCCTGATCGCGGGCCTGGCCATCGTGGAGCTCCCCCGGAGTCGGGACCCCTCACCAGGACGGACCCAGTGGCCAGAACGCCGAGGTCCCGCACGGTGGGACCATATGTAAACCATGCCGGTGGGACTCGGCGGGCACTCGGCCCATCGAGCGCGGAGAATCGCTGCAGGGGCCGTTTTCAACAGCCCCCGACTAGCACCGTGGCGACCGCGTGGGCGTGATTGTTGCCAATTCTCCAGTCACCGGAGAATCGGCAGCCCGGCGTCAGAGCGGCATGGCAGGATTCTCGTGTCCCCCTGACGATTTTCCGACCCAGCGCAGGCTCGTAGGATCCTGGCCGTGGTTTTCTGGCTGCAGGCAGACTGGGGGCTCAGCAAGAAATGATCTTTATAGAACTTCCCCAATATCAATATGAAAATTAAAATTTCCCTTTGTAGTTCAAAACCTTTGCTCGTACTGTTTAGGATTTCTGTAAAACCTCACAGAAGAATGGCAATTGGTCAATGATTAGAAACCAATCTTTCCTTCTCTTTGTTGGAATATGAAAACATTATGGACTAAATGCGATTGAATGAGTTGGAGGGGGAAACACAATTCAGCATAAGATTTTTGCTAGTTTACAAATCACAAGAAAATTTAACTGAAATTTGACCGTCACTGTCAAAATTAATTTATAACACTGTAGCCATTGACAATAAAAATGAACATTATGATATCTTACTGGATCCAGCATGAAGCAGTTCACTCCATTTCCTGAGGATAATACCAGCATTGTGGCACTGCCGTACAAAGCATAACCAGCTGCTACAATGTTACGGCCTGACTGCAGAGCATCCTTTTCATTTGGCGGGTCACTGGAAGTCTTAATATAGAAAATAATGGTGATTATCAGATTGAATGATTACAAAACGCTACAAGTTACAATATAAGCATTGCATGGGTGAAAATTTATGTTGGTTTGGAATTTGCAGTGTTTTTGACAGCAAACTGTTGGCAGAGATGAGGGAGTTGTGGTCGGTCATACATTGCTCTGCCACAGGCTGTGGACCCCAAATGCCAGAGGCAGAAAACAATTGATCTGAAAAGAATTCCTTTTCTGTTCTATCACGGTTAAAAAAAAAACTCGTAAAAAGTTAAGCTTTATTTAATGAGGTGCAAATGGTTTTTTTTAATGGTGATCTAAGTAATAACTGCTGCTGGTCAACCAAACTGGCACTGAAAATATAATTTTATACTTGTGGAGTGTGGTTAAATGTACCAACTATGGGTGGCATGTGGCACAGTGGTTAGCCCTGGGTGACTGTGTGGAGTTTGCACATTCTCCCCATGTATGCATGGGTTCACCCCCACAACCCAAACATGTGCAGGTTTAAGTGGATTGGCCATGCTAAATTGCCCTTTAATTGGAAACAAATAATTGGGTATAAATTTAAAAAAGAATTTAAAAATGTACCAACTATGATTGATTATGGACCTTTAAAAATCCATCTTCTACCTTATCCCAACTGAGTGTCGCACTCTTTATTTTGCTCTCTACAATTTTTTAAAAAGCGATGGGGGTTTTCATTTTCTGGTTAGATGAGAATTGTTTAATATGACTGGCTGCTTGATGATGCCACTACAGCTCGCACTGGCAATCCCCATTAAAGAATGCTACAATCCACTTCAAAGCAGGAGAGGTAAAGTTCTCGCCCCAGAAATTGCAAAATCATTCAGCACAGCTTTCTTCAAGGTCAGCTGCTCACGTCTTTGCTTCATCACTAACCACATAAATCTATTTCCCGGATAATCTTTTTATCCCCCTCTTCTATCTGTATGTCTCAAAGATGGAAAATAAGAACATGCAAAATAGGAGCAGAAGTAGGCCTTTTGGCCCCTTGACCCTGCTCCGCCCTCAACAAGATCACGACTGATCGGTTTGTTTTTCAAATTCCACATTCCCATCTACCCCTTTGATTCCATTGCCAAACAAGAATCCATCTACCTCCACCTTAAAAATATTCAATGATCGTGCTTCAACCACCTTCTGAGACAGAGAGTCACATAACCCTCAGAGAAAAGATTTCTCCTTATCTCGGTCCTAAATTGGTGACCCCTAATTTCAAAACTAGGGTGTCCCCTAGTTCTGGACTCACTCACAAGAGGAAATATCCTTTCCACATCCACCTTGTCGAGACCATCCAGGATCTTCACTTTTATGTTCAATTCCATTCGTAATAAAGGATAGCATTCCATTAGCCTTTTCGATTATTTGCTGTACCTCCATAATAATGTTTTGTGACTCATGCACGAGAGCACCTAGATCCCTGTACACCTCAGAATTCTGCAGCTGTACTCTGCTGAAATAATATTCTGCTCTTTAATTCTTCCTACCAAACTGAACAACTTCACATTTTCCCACATTATACTCCACCTGCCACAGTTTTGCCCACTCACCCAAACTACCCATACCCATCTGCAACCTCCTTATGTCCTCTTTACAACATACTCATCTTTGCGTTATCTGCAAATTTAGCTACCGTGCCTTTGCTCCCCTCATCTAAGTCATTGATATAAAATTTAAAATATTAATGCACAAGCACAGGCCCCTGTGGGACTCCACATGTCACATCCTGACAATCAGAAAAATACCCATTTATGCAGACATTGTTTTCTGCCAGCCAACCATTCTTCTATCCATGCTAATATGTTGCCCCCTCCACCATGAGCTTTTATTTTCCACAATAATCTTTGCTGTGACACTTCATCAAATATCTTCTGGAACTCCCAGGTACAGTACTGGTACAGGATCCCCTTTATTCAGTGCATCTTACTTTTTCAAAGAACTCAATGTGATTTCCCTTTCATAAAACCATGCTGATTCTGCCCGTTCCCTTGAGTTTTTTGTTAAATTTAAAGTACCCAATCCATTTTTCTTCCAGGGCAATTTAGCGTGGCCAATACACCTAATCTGTACATCTTGGGGTTGTGGGGCAAGACCTACGCAGACAAGGGGAGAATGTGCAAACACCACACAAACAGTGATGAGGGGCCGGGATCGAACCTGGGTCCTTGACGCTGTGAGGTAGCAGTGCTACCACTGTGCCACCGTGCCGCCCCAACTGTGGGTTTTTCTAAGTGCCCAGCTATAACCTCCTTAATGATTGATTATAACACTTTCGCCATGACAGATATCAAGCTAACTGACCTAGAGGGCACGATTCTCCGGCCTCGTTGCGGTGTTGCTCGAGTAAAACAAGGCCGGTGAACAGTGGGAAAGGCTGAAAATGAGAACAGCACCAGGCGGCAAACAGTTTGCGATGCAACCGGCCCGCTTCTGTAGACCCAGACGGGGAGTTCCACAAGGGCCCAGGGTGTACAAGTATCGCTGGTCATTTGAATAGGTGACAGACAGCGCAGGAGGCTCTGCCTCAACAAAGAGACGGGGTGGCGCATGTGCCATGTCCTTGTAGACTTGGCACCTCATTTAAGAGGAGGTCACCCCTGCTCCCAGTTGCCATGAAGGCCACCGCAGCCCGGAACCTTTACCCCTCAGGATCCTTTCAGGACTTGAACAGGGACCTGTGTGGCATCGTGCATCCGACAGGCCATGGATGCCCTGTGTGCCCGGGCAGAAAACTACATCAAATTTAACAGGGACCAAGCCCAACAAGATACCTGGGCAGCAGGTTTCTCCACCATCGCCAGGATGCCACAGGTCAAGGGAGTAGTGGATGGCACGCATGTTGCCCTGTGCTCACCGGGTCATCTGGGGAGTGCCTGACATTAACAGAAAGGGGTTCCACCATGAACATACAGCTAGTGTGCGACCACCGCATGAAGATCATATCATGTATGTGTGTGCACAGTTTCCAGGGATTATGCATGACAGCTACATCCTGGGGCAGTCGGTCATCCCCAGCTGCTTTGAAGACCACCCTTGGATGGGTGGCTGGCTCTTGGGGGATAAGGGGTACCCACTGAGGACCTGGCTAATGATGCCAGCACGTAAGCTGGAGAACGAGGCAGAGATCCGGTACAATGAGGCCCATGTGGTCATCTGGACTGTGATTGAGCAGTGCATCGGACCTCGATGCGGTTCTGATGCCTTGACCACTCCGGTGGTGCACTCCAGTACACCCTCCGGAGGGTTGCCCGCTTTGTGTCCTCCATAACCTCACACAGCAGCGGAGCAACAAGGTGGAGGTTGGTGATGAGGAACAGGTGGCCAACTCTGAAGAGGAGGAGGATGAGGGTGATGAGGTGTCACCGGACCAGAAGCGCTGGAGCTCGAGCGCAGGGAGTAACCAGAGGATCAGCTGGAGGTTACAGGACAAGCGGCAGCAGCGGGGGTCCAGCAAGCTCAGAGGGCCAGGGAGGCCCTCATACACGCCCCACTTCACTTACGACAAGGCCTGGTCAATCATCGCTACCTTACCCACCCACATCTCCCACCCTCCCAGGGTCCGTGTCAAATCACTCCAGGGTGCTGGGACAATGTTGGCACCGTCAGTGGGTCACTGTGACCTACGCCCTCCCCCCACCCCCATGTCGTCAGTGATCCTTGATGTGCTTGGCCTTCCTAGCTCTACCGCTATGTTGAAGTATCTCCCCAGGATGCACATTGGAGGTGGAGGCAGCCAGCTGCTTCCTTGTTCCTTGGCCTTCGATGCCCCTGGTGGACGTCCTCCGGGGGCTCTAGGACTGGAGGGCCTCTGTTCACTTGTTCCCGGCACATGGAACAGCCAAATTTACTTACTCTTTCCTTTTTAAATATTTGTATAAACATGTTATCCTTTCTTTATATTTCTAGCTAGCTTCCTTTCACACTTTGAACTTCTTTCTCCTGATTAACCTTTCAGTCACTCTGCTGTTCTTTATATACTGACCAATCATCTGACTTGCCTTTCATCTTTGTGTTTTTTCTTGAGGTTTAATGTTTCCCTTAACTTCTTTAGTCAACCACGGATGGTGGGTCCTAGGTTAGGCTTGGCCAAAGTACAGTCCACAGGCCAGATGGGGCATGCAAAGCTCCTCTATGTGGTCCCCAGAACTGGATTTGAAAATACAGGTCAAACAGGTTAAGTGGAAAACTGTTTGGAAGTTCTTCCAGTCACAGGCTGTTTCTTCCTCATATGTGTTGCTGTCGGCTCAAGAGCTGATCAGCAGCAAATGCGGAAGAGGAACATTCTGAGATTGGAGGGCACTATCACGAGTGCTGGATGGCGGGATCCTGCGAAACAGCGGGCGGGGAACAGCCTGCAGGGGAGCGGGCTGGGGAAAACAGCCTGCAGGGGAGCGGGCTGGGGAAAACAGCCTGCAGGGGAGCGGGCTGGGGAAAACAGCCTGCAGGGGAGCGGGCTGGGGAAAACAGCCTGCAGGGGAGCGGGCTGGGGAAAACAGCCTGCAGGGGAGCGGGCTGGGGAAAACAGCCTGCAGGGGAGCGGGCTGGGGAAAAAACAGCCTGCAGGGGAGCGGGCTGGGGAAAACAGCCTGCAGGGGAGCGGGCTGGGGAAAACAGCCTGCAGGGGAGCGGGCTGGGGAAAAAACAGCCTGCAGGGGAGCGGGCTGGGGAAAAAACAGCCTGCAGGGGAGCGGGCTGGGGAAAAAACAGCCTGCAGGGGAGCGGGCTGGGGAAAAAACAGCCTGCAGGGGAGCGGGCTGGGGAAAAAAACAGCCTGCAGGGGAGCGGGCTGGGGAAAAAACAGCCTGCAGGGGAGCGGGCTGGGGAAAACAGCCTGCAGGGGAGCGGGCTGGGGAAAACAGCCTGCAGGGGAGCGGGCTGGGGAAAACAGCCTGCAGGGGAGCGGGCTGGGGAAAACAGCCTGCAGGGGAGCGGGCTGGGGAAAACAGCCTGCAGGGGAGCGGGCTGGGGAAAACAGCCTGCAGGGGAGCGGGCTGGGGAAAACAGCCTGCAGGGGAGCGGGCTGGGGAAAACAGCCTGCAGGGGAGCGGGCTGGGCAAAACAGCCTGCAGGGGAGCGGGCTGGGGAAACAGCCTGCAGGGGAGCGGGCTGGAGTAACAGCCTGCAGGGGAGCAGGCTGGAGTAACAGCCTGCAGGGGAGGGGGCGTGCAGAGGCCACTTTGAGGAGATGCTGTCTGCGAGGCCAGTGTGAGATGTTGTGGAGCCTTAGGTTGGGTGAAATTTTTAATTTTATTTACTAATTTACGGGATGTATGCTTCGCTGGTTAGGCCAGCATTTATTGCCCATCCCTAGTTGCCGTTCAGAAGGTGGTGGTGAGTTGCTTTCTTGAACTGCTGCAGCCCTTGAGGTGTAGGTGCACCCACTGTGCGGTTAGGGAGGGAGTTCCAAGATGTTGCTCCAGCGACAGTGAAGGAACGGTGCTATGTTTCCAAGTCGGGGTGGTGAGTGACTTGGAGCGGAACCTCCAGGTGGTGGGGTTCCCAGGTATCTGCCGCTCTTGTCCTTCTAGATGGTAGTGGTCGTGGGTTTGGAAGGTGCTGTCTAAGGAACCTTGGTGAGTTACTGCGGTGCATCTTGTGGATGTTACTCATGGCTGCCACTGTTTGTCGGTGGTGGAGGGTTTGAATGTTCGTGGTAGGAGGAGCAATCACGTGGGCGGCTTTGTTCCGGATGGTGTCAAGCTTCTTGAGTGTTGTTGGAGCTGCACCTGTCCAGGCAAGTGTAGAATATTCCATTACACTCCTGACTTGTGCCCTGTAGATGGTGGACAGGCTCTTGGAGGAGGGGGGGGGGGGGTCTTTATTATCTGAGGAGTTGCGAATGGTGCTGAACTTGTGCAGTCATCCGCAAACAATGGTAGTTGGACATGCTTACTGCCATCTGTGGAAGATCGAGTGTGTTGTGAGTGAGAGAGAAGTTGAGGGAGTGTGTGTTGAGGGTAGTGAGAAAAAACTGAGAGAGTGAAGATGTGTGTGAGAGAGAGTGTGGCTATATATGAGAGAGAGAGAGAGAGAGAGAGAGAGAGAGAGAGAGAGAGTGTGGATGTGTGTGTGAGAAGATCAAGTGTGTTGAGTGAGCATATGTTGGGGAGTCTGAGAGAGAAGTTGGCGGAGTGTGTGTTGAGGGCAGTGAGAAAAGTGCGAGTGTGTGAGAGAGTGTGGATGTGTGTGTGAGTGAGAAAGTGTGGATGTGGTGAGAAGAGTGGATGTGGTGTGAGAGAGAGTGTGGATGTGGTGTGAGAGTGCATATGAGTGAGAGTGTGAGTGAGAGTGAGAGTATGTGGGGATGAGTATGAGACTGAGTGAATGAGTGGAGGTGAGAGTGAGACTCTGGAGTTTGTTATGGTGAGTGTTAGTGTGCCTCATGTCAAATTGCTCACTCAACTCTCAAAAACCCACACACCCCAATGCATACACACTTCCCCCACCACATACACTGACCCTCTCACTTGCTTGTCATTTTTATTACTTATACTTTTCCTTAAACTTTGCATTGCCTTACTTTTGCTCAAAAATAATTTATTTCCTTAAAATCCCAATTTCTTTTTTGAAATTCAGTTTATTATTCAGGCAAACCATACCTTTGTGAAATTTGTAAATTGGCCCTCGAGTGATGATGATATTTATGCCTTACAAGCCAGCTGTTTAGCCCACTGTGCTAAACCAGCCCCTGGTTTATGCAAATGAAGCCCCCTGAGATAAAAGGTTGGAGAAGCCTGCACTAGGTCATCAGGAGAACTCACAATGAATTTTGAATATTGCAGAGCTAGTTGTTTGGCAATATGAAAAATTAAATATATCATCCACAAGAGCATAAGAAAGCAAGAAGGGCCTTTGTCATATTCATTAAAATATGAAGAATGAAATAGAATAGAAGACTGACTGAACAATATTTCCTGACAATTTATGTCTCCTGCAGCACATTAATGGGAAATAACACACTTGAATAGGATCAATTATTAAAGAAGCCAAAAGATTGGATTTGAGAAAAAAAACCAACACAACATGAAATAATCCCCAATTTAAAAACCTTTTGAGTCAAAGAGAACTGACCCTGATATTGGTAGTTGGTAGAAGACGACCCATAATTCTAATCAGCAAAGACCATGTTTGAACATTAATACGCTCACATTGCATTCCTCTGGGTGCTTTTCTAATACCATTACCATGACTTAAATTTTACCTGTAAAAGTAGTAGCAGTAAATAACATCAGTAACAGATTGCCCATGGCTAGAATGACCTGGCTGATGAATGCAAAAACAAAAAGATGGAAATTATTCTGGTCAATTATTACACTTGATATTGTGTATCCAGTTGATCAATTGTTTTCCTGGGGTTACCACTACTCTGGTTTTGCCAGTTTGAAGGTGTGAACCCGCCCCCTAACCTCCACCTCGCACCACTGCAATAAATCAACCCAGTCCAGGGAAAAAGAACATAAGAGCGAGGAGCAGGAGTAGGCCATCTGGCCCCTCGAGCCTGTTCCGCAATTCAATAGGATCATGGCTTTCTTTTTGTGGACTCAGCTCCACTTACCTGCCCACTCACCGTAACCTTTTATTCCTTTAACTGTTCAAAAATCTATCTACCTTTGCCTTAAAAGCATTTAACGAGGTAGCCTCAACTGCTTCACTTGAAAGTTTAACAGTACAAAAATAAAACAGAATTCCCAGTGAAACTTGATCTTTTTCTTTTTTCAAAAAAAGTCAATGGTAAAGAATTCTACCATAAGTAAAGTGTTACCTTTTTATAGATGGCAAAAATTGTTCCAATGGAAACAAGACAATCAATATTGGAAGAGCCATCTAGTGGATCAAAGCAGACAATATACTTCCCCTGAAAATTAATGATAGGTTTGTCAATACAGCAAAATTGATTCCTCTTCCACCCTATGCATTGCTAATCATGTACAATATATTACACTAGTACTTACTTATGTATACATTAATTCCAATTTTACAAAAGGTGCCGTAGCCTAGCAACTGACCTGTTGGTCTGGGTCCACGATGATGGCATTTTTTTCTTCTTCAGACACAAGAATACATGTGCTGAAGGAGGATTTTAACATGTTGATTACCATGTCATTGGAAAGTACATCGAGCTTCTTCACCTCATCCCCTGTCACATTGATTCTGCTTCCAGAAAGCCCATAACTAGAAAATAATTTGAATGTTAGCATCATTATTCAAGTAGAGTATGCGCAGTCATATATGCCAATATGCAATGTTTAAGAAATTATATGTTACTCCTTGTAGTATTGCCCTTTGTAACATTTTACTGAAGTTGCAACTCCTTTCCATCATCAATATCCCTATTTATACCTTTGAATCTGGGATTGATGTATATTATTGGTTTAAAAAGAGTCTTCAGAATTGGAAAGGTCCTTCCTTAATAAACAGAAAGGGAGAAGGGCCTTTGTAGCTGAATTTCATTTTTGTTGCGATCATATTGTGCGATGCTACAATGACTTGCCTACAGTTTGTCACTGTCGCCTCACAAACAAATGAAAATTGTCATTAAGACCAGAGTACTTTGTGCATCTCAAAAATGTTACTTTAAAGCAGGTTGCTGCAACATTATAAATTGTTTTATTATTTAGTTTAGTTTCAACATTTTAGGTGCAAAAGGAGGCTGAAGAGCTGTCAGATGAATAAGACTGGGGATTTATTTTTCAATTATTCTTATGTGGGTATCACTAGCTGGGCCAGCATTTATTACACATCCCTAATTGCCTTAACCCTTGGACGGAGTGGCTTGCTAGGCCATTTAACAGTCAACCACATTACTGTGGGTCTGGAGTTACATTACTGGAGTTAGGGGCTGGTTCAGCACAGCGGGCTAAACAGCTGGCTTGTAATGCAGAACAATGCCAGCAGCGCGGGTTCAATTCCCGTACTGGCCTCCCCGAACTGGCGGCGGAATGTGGCGACTAGGGGCTTTTCACAGTAACTTCATTGAAGCCTACTTGCGACAATAAACGATTATTATTATTGCTACATGTAGGCCAGACCAGGTAATAAGCGCAGATTTCCTTCCCTAGTTAACCAGATGAGTTTTCCCCACAATCGGCAATGGTTTCATGGTCATTACTAGAGTTTTAATTACAGATTTTTATTGAACTTCAAATTTCACCATCTGCCAAGGGATATTTGAACCTGGGTCCCCTGAACCTTACACTGGGTCACTGGATTACTGGACAATACCACTATACCATTGCCTCCCCAATATTATATTCACAAGGGCAATTGCAAAACCAATGAGCTTTGTGGTATAAAAGATGTAGCTGCCTTACTGGAATATTACATCATGCAAAGCACAAATAAACGCCAAATAGAAGTTAATTGCCGAGGGAACATTGATGTTTACTGGTGAGCAAAAATTACTGGTTTTCTTTCATACTTCCCAAGATGCCATTTCCTCCAAGTTGGTTGGTGATAACTAAAGTATTTGAACCAGTTAAGTACAAAACTGGCACAGCATTGAATGCATAATGGTTGTGTGATGGATGTACGAGACACCAGAAACACAATGAAAAATGTTACTTTTGACCAGAATGGCGTGAATTCAGCAGAGCAATTGTTGTCTGAAGCCCAAGCTAACTTGGTTTTCCACCTCATTTTAATGCTGCAGGCGAACTTGCACATAAAATGGGCACCCCACTGAAGTCAGGTGGTTGAGAATAAATCCCAGAGGGGCCTCAAAGTCACTACCAATAGGCTAACATTCGTTTTCTGTTGGGTGAGAGCCACATTTGCTGCTCCTGGACCCACAACAGCAGAAACGGATAAGCTTGGGCCTTTTTGAATTGCTTCCAGAAGTTCCTTTAGGGACTGTTAGTTAGGCTAGCGTTTTTCAAACTTTTCTTCCGGGGGACCCATTTTTAACAACCAGCCAACCTTCAGAGCCATGCTAGTCGACCGTCGCAACCCATGCCGGCCGACCTTTGTGACACACCATTTTCGCTTATCTTTAATGCGACAGGTGAACCTGCTTGGTCCTCACGATCTCACTTGCTTTGTCATTCAATGTTACATTTCTGTATGGGTTATTCATCAGAGGTCCTGGAGCTCACACCACCACTGCCTTGTCCTGTTGTGGACTCTCCTGCACAGCTCATACCAGCACTGCTTTGTCCTACTGTGGATTCTCCTGAGCCCCTCGCTACAGCAGGTTTAGTTGTGTGATCCTGGCCTGTTTGTGTCTCTGGTCCCCTCTTCCTTATTACAAAATGATCCATTTAAAATTTTTACAGTCCTGTTGCTTGTTTGCTGCTGACAAAATGAAGGAATCTCAATTGTGTCCAGAGCACGTGATGTCGGTGTTCGGGGTGTGTGACTGTTCTCTGCTGTCGTTTCAGACAGGAAGACTGCATTGAATTTTTAAAAATTTCTCCTGGGTCAGCACACTGATGTCAGGAGGAGGCATGTTTCTTGCTGGACTCTAGGCATGCGCACTGATGAGTGGCATACATGCACAGCGCGCACGCATTCTGAAAGCGGCTGTCATTTTTAAAAGCTGGCTGCTGCAGCCGTTGCGCATTAATTCCTGCGATCGGGAATGCTGCGATGGATAGCTCAGCAACCCTCCCGATACCCGCCTGCAACCCACCTGCGGGTCGCAACACTGGCTTTGAAAATGACTGAGTTAGGCCACTCAACACCAGTACAATTTGGTGGCACGCAAGTGGTACAAGCTCACCACTTTGTAGAACCCAAAATATGAAATTCAGGTAGAATCAGTTTAGAATCCTAAATTGCAGTTAAGTTGCCAAATGCCTGTTTCAGGTGGCACCCTAACTGACTAAAAATCACCTGGCCCAATGACAGTGACACAATTCTGTGTAAGATGAAATTCTTTTTATGAACAAAATAGGTGCCTGCAAGTTGAATTTCTTTCTCATATACACAATTTCTAAGTGGAGCACTACTGCCTGTTATCTAGGTGGTTACTTAAAGGTTTTTCACATAATATACAGAACAATCAACATTCCCCACTCTTGAAATGCAAGGGGCCTATAGTATCTTGAAAGACTGGTGACCACCAAGCAGATTAACAAATAAACAGCTTATTAAGGCAAATAACTATTTACAGAGTGTGAGATGAAGGTGACTGTAGTCCACGACTCCAAACTCCTAACTAAAAGCAAAAACCGTGCTCAGCTCTCAGATTCACGCACTCTGGCCTGGTTGGCCCTATGGGTCACATGATCCTCCGAGATCTCACCCCCTTAAATAAGTACGTTATGACATCCCTCCCCCTTTAAGTACCTGATTAACACATCAAAACAATGGAACTATTTAAATATTATACAGCAAATGGATCTCGGTGCAGTCAGGTATTAGGTAATTCATTAGCGGTTGCTCCCGCAGCAGAGGTAACTTCCGTTTGAACCTCAATGGTTTGACTCTCGGCTTGCAAATAATTTGCCCAGTTCCCCCTTGAACATTACTGGGCTCCACCTCGGGGTAACTTGCTGCAGCATTACTTTCATCTGTAGCAATATCACAGACAGGCAAACCAGGGACGGACTGCCTCACTGGTTTAATGTGCAATTCTCTCGGTCATGATATTCAAACACACACATCATGATAGACACACCAACAGACAAATCAGAACACACAACACCACAACCAATCACAGACAAGGACAGGGACAGTATAAAAGGACAAACACGACACCTGGTGGGCAGTAGATCTGGGGACAAGGACAAGGACAAGACCGGTTTTAACATCACAGACAGGGAGTCCCCACGTGCAGAGTATCAAGACAAAACTGTAGATAGTAAGTTTGAATAAAACAGCGTTGTACCAAATACAACTGGGTTGGCTCATCTGTGTGTCAGAGCGCCCAACACCACTAGGTACAGGAGTGGATCGATACCGGCCGACTAACCTGCCATTCTGGACATGGACTTCACCAATAAACCGCAGCCGTTGCAAGTCGCGGGGAACCTTGGTACCAATTGGAAGCTCTTCAAGCAGCGATTCGACCTGCACATCCGAGCCAACGAGAAACAGAGTGCCTCGGACGAAACAAAAATTGCGATGCTCCTCTTCACCGCAGGTCAGCACGCCATCGATGTCTTCAACTCACTGGGGTTCGAGGAAGGCGAGAACCAATCCAAGTATAGTAAGAAGTCTTACAACACCAGGTTAAAGTCCAACAGGTTTGTTTCGATGTCACTAGCTTTCGGAGCGCTGCTCCTTCCTCAGGTGAGGAAGGAGCAGCGCTCCGAAAGCTAGTGACATCGAAACAAACCTGTTGGACTTTAACCTGGTGTTGTAAGACTTCTTACTGTGCTCACCCCAGTCCAACGCCGGCATCTCCACATCATGGCAATCCAAGTATGACACGGTCATCCTCAAGCTAGACCAGCACTTTAATGTCGAACTCAATGAAAGTTTTGAAAGATATATCTTCCAGCAACGCCTGCAAGGTAAGGGGGAGCTTTTTCAACCCTTTCTGACGCACCTCCGGATACTAGCGCAGTCCTGCGGTTACGGCAACACCTCAGAGTCCATGATCAGGGACCAGATTGTTTTTGGCGTTGCCTCCAGTGGCCTACGCCAGCAGCTTCTTAAAATCAAAAGCCTCTCCTTAGCGTCTGCAGTGGAAGCCTGTGTCCTCCATGAGAATGCAACCAGCCGTTTTGCCCGATTTCAGGCGACCGAATCGGCACGGAGGGGGGCCCCAGCCGTCAAATCGGCAAGCCAGGCCGCCCACGACGCTGAACGCATCCAGGCCATCGATTATCTCCCGACCCGCGGCCCCGACGAGAGCGGCCGTTTCCCGCGGTCTCCCGCGCTTGTGTGCGCCAAAACTAACGGCAACATAGAGGGACGCACTGCGCAGGCGCGCCCGATGCAAGATCACACTGCACATGCGCAGTGGCGCAACGAACGTCGTGACGTCATGACGTGCGGCAACTGTGGAGCTGTACACTTAAAAGGGCAATGTCCTGCTAAAAACCGACAGTGCCTCCGATGTGGCAAGATGGGCCACTATGCTGCCTACTGTCGTGCGCCTCAACCCATGGATCCTACACATCTCCGACAACCTCGCAGACATGTCAGGACCGTCCAGCCCACGCATCAAGACTTCCAGCTAAATGATGCAGATGACCAGGATGCCTTCCACGTTTCCGTCATCGATGTCAACAAGGTCAATGCCATCAATCCAGCCGATGAGTGGTGTGCCACCCTGACGGTCAACCGATCGCACGTCACCTTCCGTCTGGACACCGGCGCATCCGCCAACCTGATGGCATATTCTGAATTCCATGCCATGAAGGTCAAACCACCCATCACGCCATCCCGGCTCAAGATGGTTGATTGTAACGGGAACGTCATCCCGTCCATGGGTTCTTGCCAGCTACAGGTAACTCACAAAATGCACACGGCCACACTCCCCTTCGAAGTTGTTGGCTCATCAAAAGATTTGTTGCTGGGCGCACAGGCGTGTAAGGTCCTTCACCTGGTACAGCGCATTATGTCTCTCTCTCCAGAAGAGATATCCGACTTCCCGGATGCGGAGTTCCACGCAAATCTCCATTCCCTCCTTGCTCACAACCAGGAGGTATTTGAAGGCATGGGGACATTGCCATACACTTACAAGATTCGCCTCAAACCGGACGCCATCCCGGTCGTTCACGCACCTCGCAGGGTTCCTGCGCCACTCAAAGACCGCCTCAAGTTGCAGCTGCAGGCTCTTCAGGACCAAGGGGTCCTATCCAAGGTCACGGAGCCCATGCCATGGGTCAGCTCCATGGTCTGTGTAAAAAAGCCCTCTGGTGAGCTCCGCATATGCATAGATCCTAAAGATCTAAATAACAACATTATGCGGGAACACTATCCCATCCCCAAACGAGAGGAAATCACCAGCGAGATGGCCCAAGCCAAAATATTTACCAAACTGGATGCGTCCAAAGGATTTTGGCAGATCCAACTGGACCCGGCCAGCCGAAGGCTATGCACGTTTAACACCCCTTTCGGCAGATTCTGCTACAACCGGATGCCATTTGGCATCATCTCGGCATCTGAGGTTTTCCACCGAGTCATGGAGCAGATGATGGAAGGCATCGAAGGGGTACGTGTATATGTGGACGATATCATCATTTGGTCCACCACTCCGCAGGAGCACATGCATCGTCTACGACACGTATTCGCCCGCATACGACAAAATGGCCTGCGTCTCAACCGCGCCAAGTGTGCCTTTGGCCAGACTGAGCTGAGGTTCCTCGGGGACCACATCTCACGATCAGGGGTCCGTCCCGCTGCAGACAAAATTAGCGCCATCACAGCCATGCCACGGCCGGCTGACAAAAAGGCTGTCCTAAGATTCTTGGGCATGGTCAACTTCCTCGGGAAGTTCATTCCCAACCTTGCTTCTCATACAACGGCTTTGCGCCATCTCGTGAAGAAATCAACAGAATTCCAGTGACAACAATCGCACCAGCTGGAATGGGAGGAGCTCAAGCACAAACTGGTCACGGCACCAGTGTTGGCGTTCTTCGACACGGCTCGCCCCACAAAAATCTCAACGGATGCCAGCCAATCTGGTATTGGAGCAGTGCTCTTGCAGAAAGATAGCACGTCGTCATGGGCCCCGGTTGCATATGCCTCACGAGCCATGACCCCTACGGAACAGCGCTATGCGCAAATAGAAAAAGAATGCCTGGGCTTGTTAACTGGCTTGGATAAGTTCCACGATTATGTGTATGGTCTTCCACGATTCACGGTAGAAACTGACCACCGCCCCCTGGTCAACATAATAAACAAGGACCTGAATGACATGACCCCTCGCCTCCAGCGCATCTTACTTAAACTCAGGAGGTATGATTTTGAACTGATCTACACTCCGGGGAAGGATCTCATTGTGGCGGACACTCTCTCCCGAGCAGTGAGTACACCACCAGATGCGGAGGGGTTCGTATGTCAAATTGAGGCACACGTTACTCTGACAGCAGCAAATCTGCCGGCTGATGATCCAAGTCTGGCCCGCATACGCGCAGAGACAGCGACTGACCCCTTCTACAGCGAGTGATGCGCCACATGGCGGAAGGGTGGCTCAAAGGGCAGTGCCCGCAGTTTTATAATGTGCGAGATGACCTTACCACCATTGACGGGGTCCTTATGAAGTTAGACAGGATTGTCATTCCGCACAGCATGCGCTAGATGATTCTTAATCAACTACACGAAGGCCACTTGGGAGTCGAGAAGTGCAGACGGAGGGCCCGAGAGGCGGTATATTGGCCGGGTATTAATGAAGACATAGCCAACATGGTGCTCAATTGCACAACCTGTCAGAGGTTTCAGCCGGCGCAACCTCCGGAGACGCTTCTACCACACGAGATGGTGACGTCCCCCTGGGCGAAGGTGGGTGTTGACCTATTTCACGCGCTCGGCAGGGATTACATCATTATTATAGATTACTTCTCCAATTACCCAGAAGTCATACCTCTACACGATCTGACGTCGTCCGCAGTCATTGGGGCCTGCAAGGAAACATTTGCTCGCCATGGCATTCCAATGACTGTCATGTCGGACAATGGACCCTGTTTCGCCAGCCGTGAATGGTCGTCCTTTGCCGCAGCATATGGTTTCACTCATGTGACGTCCAGCCCTCTACATCCACAGTCGAATGGGAAGGCAGAGAAGGGCGTTCACATTGCCAAGCGGCTCCTCTGCAAGGCGGCTGCTGCCGGATCGGACTTTAACCTAGCCTTGCTGGCCTATCGATCGGCCCCGCTAGCCATGGGTCTCTCGCCAGCACAGCTCCTGATGGGTCGTTCCCTCAGAACGACGGTGCCATCCATCCTGGCACCAACAATGGACCATGATACGGTTCTTCGTAAGATGCAAATGCAGCGTGATCGCCAGAAGAGTCTGTACGACACACGGGCGACGGATCTTCCCCCCCTGTCCTCCGGAGACAAAGTACGCATCCATCTACCGCATGGTGGCTGGTCAGCACCGGCCGAAGTTCTCCGACGTGTGGCTCCCCACTCGTTCCTGATACGCATGCCGGATGGTTCAGTGCGTCGCCGCAATCGGCGCGCCCTTCGCCGACTTCCACGCTCGCAGCCACACTGTACACACACGCCAGATCCTCAACAGGCTTCCGAGGATGACTTTGTGGAGCTGCCGCAGATCACGCCCCTTCCATCGCCACCCATGGCCAGGATTGCACATCAGTCGGTGGTTTTTGACCCACCCTTGAGACGGTCAACCCGAATTCGTCGCACACACATTAGACTGGACTTATAACACTGTTCATACGTTTAAAAGTTGAACACTACTGTATTATAACCTGTTGTTGTTTATCGTTCCAGATGTCATTTGACCGGACCACTATTCAAAGTTTTTTTGCATTCATGTTTTGTTATGGTACAACCTCGTTAGCATGACGCACCCGACATCGCCCCATGTAAATAGTTACGTCATATGCACATGCTGTACACACACACACACACACACTCTTAGATGCACTCACGACACGATTATATTTATAACCATGTAGGCACATATCCCCCCCCCCTTTTTACAAAGATGTCATGATATTCAAACACACACATCATGATAGACACACCAACAGACAAATCAGAACACACAACACCACAACCAATCACAGACAAGGACAGGGACAGTATAAAAGGACAAACACGACACCTGGTGGGCAGTAGATCTGGGGACAAGGACAAGGACAAGACCTGTTTTAACATCACAGACAGGGAGTCCCCACGTGCAGAGTATCAAGACAAAACTGTAGATAGTAAGTTTGAATAAAACAGCGTTGTACTGAATAAAACAGCGTTGTACCAAATACAACTGTGTTGGCTCATCTGTGTGTCAGAACGCTCAACACCACACTCTCCTCCTCAACTGGTCCAGGTGTTTCTTTGGACATCTATCACATATGACACTGGATCTGTTCTGACCATGAGCATTCCAGGGTTTCAATTTGGACCAGCACCAAAATTCTTAATATATACCAAGTCGTCCACCCCAAAATGTTCTCTCAAGTCGTGATACATCTAGTGTGCGTTCAGTTTTATCCGCTCCCCGACAAATTCGGAAACATCAGATCCAGCCGTGTTCTCGTGTCCCTGCCAATTAGCAGTTCAGTGGGTGTAATACCTGTGGTGACATGAGGTGTTGATCTATAGGTGAGCAGGAAACATAGAGAGACTGATGACTGTTTCTTCATGGTAGTTTTGAATGGTTGGACGGCTCCCAGCCTGTCCATTCGAAGCAGGGTGGTAGGGAGTGGATTGAATAAGTTGAACACCGTGGGCTCTCATTAAATGTTGGAACACTTCACTAGTAAAAGCAATCCCACTATCCGAGACCAGCACCTTGGGAATCCCGTGGGTAGCGAATGTCTGTTGCAAATTTTCTGCCGTTGCTGATGAGCACGTGAACTTCATTTAGTGTATGTCCAACCGCTTGGAGTGAACAAGAACATGGAGTCCATGAATGGGCCTACAAAATGACATGTAGTTGCATCCATGGTTGGCTTGGCCACTCCCAAGGTTGCATTAAAGGCCACAGACGGCAGGTTTTGCTGCATTTGACACTGGTCACATTGTTTGACTATGTTCTCTGTTGATATCCATCCCAGCCACCGTACATAACTGCATGCGAGCATATTCATCTTTGCCATCCTGCGATGGTCACAGTGCAGCTCTTGCATTAATAGCTGTTTAGCGGGAGAGAGAATGCCCACCTTGCTCCCCATAATAATACTTACTCGCCTTTTCTTATCCGCAAGGGTCGTAAACTGCTCTTTTAAAAAATGTATTCATGGGACATGGGCGTCGTAGGCTGTGCCAGCATTTATTGCCCATCCCCAATTGCCCTTGAGGGGCCAGTTAAAAGTCAACTCCATTGCTGTTGGTCTGGAGTTACATATAGGCCAGACCGGGTACGGATGGCAGATTTCCTTCCCTAAAGGACATTAGTGAACCAGATGGGTTTTTAACAACAATCAACAATGGTTTCATGGTCATCACTTGACGCTTAATTCCAGATTTTTATTGAATTAAAATTTTACCATCAACAGTAGCGGGATTTGAACCTGGGACCCCAGAGCATTACTCTGGGTCTCCGGAATACTAGTCCAGTGACAATACCACTACCCCACTGCCTCCCACATTCAGGCCTGTTTTTATGGTGCTAGCCATGGAGGGCCTGTGCTTGACTCAAGATAATATGTGGTGTTTTGGGGTCCAAAACGTGACCTGCCACGCCGACACTGACAATGTATCGAGAAAGTTTAAAGCTAGAACAATTTCCTGTGGAGGTAGTATACATTTGGGTAGGGGAAGGTGGCTTAAAGTGTCTGCATTTGAAATGTGTGTGCCCGGCCTATGTTGAAAAATACACTCATAAGCTGCCAATAATAGAGCCCAGTGTTGGACACTAGCTGAAGCTATTAGGGGGAATGGCTTTATTGCCCTAAATAAGCCCAACAGGGGTTTGTGGCCAGTAACTATTATGAAATGCTGTCCATAGACGTATTGTTGGATAGACGTATTGTTGGAACTTTTTCACTCCAATGATTATAACTAGTCCCTCTTTTTCGAGTTACAAGTCAGCTTCTTCAGCATTTGTCAGAATCCTTGAGGCACAGGTGGTAGGCCTTTATGCACCATCATTCATCTTGTAAAATAAACCTGCTCCGATTATGTAAGGAGAGGCATCGCAGGTAAGAATCTCTTTTGAAGGGTCAAAATGAACCAAGAGACTGGATGACTGTGAAACCAGTTTGACCTCAAAAGGTTGTATTCTCTGCATTAATCCCAATGTCAAGTGCCAGTGAGTATTGGAATAGAAGGATAGAGCCAATCAGTGCGTGGCTGAAGAGATGGTGTAGAAGGAAAGAATTTAGATTCCTGGAGCACTAGGTCCATTTCTAGGAAAGGTGGGACCTGTACAGATTGGACGGGTTGCACGTGAACTGGAACAGGACTAACATCTTGCGGGGGGGGGGGGGGGGGGTTCTAGAGCTGTTGTGGGGGGGTTGGCAGCTAATTTGGCAGCAGGATGAGATATAGAGTGGAGTTAGAGTAGGGGGTGATGCACAGACAAATATAAAAGAATAATCAAGCCAATCTGGAAAGCAGATTATAAGCAACTTAATACACACGGAAAAAATATGACAAGGCTGGCTGGCATTTATTTTAATTCAAGAATCTTGCGAGGAAGGCAGATGAGTTGAGGGTGTTGATTAACACATGGGAATACAATATTATTGCTACCAAAGAGACATGGTTGAGGGAGAGGTAAGGACTGGCAGCAATATTCCAAGGTATAGAATCTGCAGGGGAGATGCGGGGTGTAAAAGTGGAGGTGGTGTTGCAATATTGATCAATGAGCCGGTTACTACAGCAAGGAAAGATGATATCTTGGAAGGTTCCTCAAATGAGGGCATACAGGTAGGACTTCGAAACAAAAAAAAGGGGGCAATCACATTCCTTGGGAGTGTATTATAGACCCCCACTCAGGGAGAGAAAGAAGGGCTGATATGTAGGCAAATCTCTGCGAAATCTAAGAAAATGGGGTAGTAATAGTGGGGGATTTTAGCTTCCCCAATATTAACTGGAATATTCAAAGTGTGAATGGCTTAGAGGAGGCGGAATTCTTAGAATGCATCCTGGAGAGCATTTTATGCCATTACGTAGAAAGTCCGACAAGAGAGGGGGCAGTGTTGGACCTAGTTTTATGGAATGAAGCCGGGTAAGTGGTTGAAGTTTCAGTGGGGGAGCATTTTGATGACAGTGACCATCACTCAGTAGGATTTACGGTAGTTATGGAAAGGGGCAAAGATGGACTGAGAATAAAGGTTCTGAATTGGGTAAGGCCAATTTTAATAGGATAAGACAGGACCTGGCCAAAGTCGACTGGGAGCAATGACTTGTCAGAAAATCTACATCAGAACAGTGGGATTCATTGTAATAGGAAATAGAGAGACAGCGGAGCAGTGGGATTAATTGAAATAGGAAATAAGAGACCGTACAGAGCCAACATGGTCCTGTAAAAGGTGGAAGTTGGGAGCAACAAGTCCAGAGAACTCTGGATGTCAAGGGATATCCAAGGTTGGATAAGGAAAGAAAGGAAGAGAGACTTACGGCAGATACTGATGGCTCAAAACAGCAGAAGCCCTAGAAGAATATAGACAGTGCAGAGGGTTACTTAAAAAAAGAAATTAGGAGAGTGAAGAGGGGCATGAAAAAACACAGGTGGGTAAAATAAAGAAAAATCCAAAGGTATTTTAGAAGTATATTCAGGACAAGAGGATAACCATGGAAAGAGTAGGGCCCATTAGGGTCCAACTTGGCAATCGGTGTGTGGAGCCTGAAGATGTAGATGAGGTTTTAAATGAGTACTTGGATGATTTAGGTATAGAAATCATGGAGGGGCACTGAAATGCATTTGAACAAATGAGGAGGAAATATTAACAGTTTTAGCGGGCTTAAAAGCAGATAAATCCCCAGGCCCAGATGAGATGTATCCCAGGCTGTTCTGGGAGGCAAGGGAAAAGGTTTCAGAGGCTCTGCCACTCATTTTCAAATATTCTATGGCCACAGGACTGGAGGACAATTAATGTGGTGCCGTTATTCAAGAAGGGAAGTAGGGATAAACACTGAAGGGTGTGATTAGGGAAAAAACTATTGTCTACAAGGCTCGTAGAGATAGGGAAGAGAGGGCAGCTAGGCAAAAACTGATTGACTCCATACTGGATGTCAACAGAAGATACTCAGAGGTCCTGACCATAGAGCTTCTGGTGGAGAAGTAACACGCTACAAATCGACTTTCACCTGCTATCCCTCAGGAATGCAGTGTACCAACTCCACAAGGCACAGGGAACCTGCTATGAACATGGAGAGAAGGCTTGCTGCCTGCTGGCTCACCAGCTGAGAAAGCGGTGTAGCCATCTGGGATGGCCACATCCCGATTACAAAATGGACACTTGCAAAGAATGCAGGGAAAATTGGACAATGCTAAGAAACAAGCAGGTGCAAGCTCTGTCTGTTGATTAGAACCTTAAACTCTCAGACAGGACAGAAACTACCAAACAATCTACATACTAATGAGCCATCTCTGGGGACAAAAGGGAAACATTTAGATACACAATGTTAAGGCAGACTCCCCGGCGCCAGAAGAAGCGAAGACAAAGCTGACCGACAGTCACCAGGACACGCCCAGCGATCAGGGAACCACCCCTCTATTGGAGGAAAGTCGATACAGATGATTGGGAAAGACCCAATTAGTTGAGGCCAAGTTCAAGGCCCTCCCAAAAGCGCGCGAAGCCCTTTTCAGTATAAAAGGTATCCCCCAAGGGAGAATCCTCCTCCTTTGGCTTTGGCTCTCACCGAAGAGAGAGACCAGCCTAGCAGCTGCACCAGACCAAGTAAGTTCCAAGTCAACGCACGCCACGAGATAGACGCTCCTAGTTGCTACCCTGTAAACAGCTCAACCCAGCAGCCTCGGAACTGAGCAACGGCCATTGTTCCTCTGACTGAGTGGGCACCCGAAGCTAAGTATTTGCTTTAGTAATAGTGGTAGTTTAGTTTGTAGAGTTTATGCACGAGCAGATTTGACTGTGTAAATAAATGAGCATTGCTTTTGAACTTACTAACTGGTGTATCGAGACATTGATCAGTATTCGGTTCGGAACCTTGTGGCGGTGTCGAAAGATACCTGGCGACTCTTGAGCAAATGTGATTAAACAGAGCCAAATTAAGAGCCAACCAAAGGTTAGCAACAGCAGGTCGCCATGAAGGAGATAACACAAGTGAACGATAGTAGAGGCAGACTGATAGCCAAACCAAAAAGGGCCAACAAAGCTTTCAAGACCTTATATTGGGGACTGTACATCTCTAACGGGGACTCGGGATGAAACGGTTCTGCAATGGACTGGACATGCCAGTGTGGGGGGACAACAGACTGAGGGAGCTGGAAGCACCAATAGGACTGGGAGGGGTCATGGAGAGTAGCAACTCATGCAAATGAGGGGCGCGCTGGGACCCGATGGGTTCCCGGCGGATTTCTATAAAAAATGCGCGCGGCTCTAGCCCTGCACCTGCGGGAGATGTTTGCAGACTCACTAGCAAGGGGAACCCTGCCTCTAATGATAACACAGGCCACCATATCGCTGATGCCCACCCAAAAAAGACAAAGACCCAACGGAATGCGGATCATACAGACACATTCGCTGCTCAATGTGGACACGAAAATACTCAAACGTCCTGGCCAAGAGACTGGAGAACTGCGTCCCAAAGGTGGTCGCGGAGGACCAGACAGGCTTTGTTAAGGGTAGCATGATGTGGAGATTACGGCATTGGACTGGGGCAAGTCTTACAACACCAGGTTAAAGTCCAACAGGTGTGTTTCAAATCACTAGGTTTCGGAGCACTGCTCATTCCTCAGGTGAATGAAGACATGGGTTCCAGAACACATAGATAGACAAAGTCAAAGATGCAAGACGATACTTTGAATGAGAGTCTTTGCAGGTAATTGAGTCTTTACAGGTCCAGATGGAGCAACTGGAGAGAGGGATAATCACACGTTAAAGAGGTGTGAATTGTCCCAGGACAGTTGGTAGGATTTCGCAAGCCCAGGCCAGATGGTGGGGGGAGAATGTAATGCGACACGAATCCAAGGTCCCAGTTGAGGGATTAGCGCATGTGTGCGGAACTTGGCTATAAGTTTCTGCTCGGCGATTCTGCGTTGTCGTGTGTTCTGAAGGCCACCTTGGGGAACGCTTACCCGAAGATCAGAGGCTGAATGCCCTTGACTGCCGACGTGTCCCCCGACTAGCAGGAAACATTCCTGCCTGGCGATTGTCATGCGATGTCCGTTCATCCGTTGCCGCAGTGTCTGCATGGTCTCGCCAATGTACCACGCTTCGGGACATTCTTTTCTGCAGCGTATGAGGTAGACAACGTTGGCTGAGTTGCACGAGTATGTACTGCGTACCTGGTGGGTGGTGTTCTCACGTGTAATGGTGGGTACCTTCAAGAAAGGGAGAAGGAGGGCACTGCCCACAGACAAACATCAAACAACCACCCACGGTGAAGTAAAGGGCCGAGGATAAGACCCGGAAACAGCGAACGAAGGGGTGCCGAAAAGGAACATGTAAACTGTAATCATATCTATCCTAATGTACAGTGTAAAAATGTAAACTTTAATAAAAATATATATATTTTAAATTGCGGTTTTGGATTCTCAGGCTTTTCATTCTGGGGTAAGGGCAGATGTTGTCGCTTTTGCCTGACTGATAACGAATATTGCTTAGTTGGAGGTCTCCCATTCCTTTGAGTGCTTCTGCTAGGTTGGGCAATTTAATGTAATTTCTACGGAGAAAATAAAATTCATCAACAGGGGATCAGTGGGGCAGCACGGGGGCGCAGTGGTTAGCATTGCTGACTCACGGCGCTGAGGTCACAGGTTCGATCCCGGCTCTGGGTCACTGGAGTTTGCACATTCTTCCCGTGTTTGCGTGGGTTTCACCCCCCACAACCCAAAGATGTGCAGGGTAGGTGGATTGGCCACTCCAAATTGCCTCTTAATTGGAAAAAATTAATTGGGTACTCTAAATTAAAAAACAAAACAAGGGTCAGTGGAGAGATTCTACCGAAGAAGGCAACCATTTATTTCCTTTTGTAAGGATCTAAACACCTTCAGCTGTAAGGGGGATTAGTTATAGTATGTGTTTTTGATATTTGCTTGTAACTTTTGTTTCTGTACTCTTATGTTCTTGTCGGTTAGTTGGTAGTTATCTTGTTATTATGTAAAACTTCAATAAACATACTTTAAAACAAAGGCTTGGTGATGCCTAATTCTTCTAGCCACTTAAGTTCAGACTTAACCTTCTCAGGCATAGAGGGTGGGTGGGGCTCTGCTAAACTTGGGGTGGCCTCAGGATCCACGTGCAGCTTTATTTTCAGGCCCTCTATCCTAACTCGGGGGAAACCTCCTGGTATTTTATTTATTTTATAAATTTAAAGTACCCAATTCATTTTTTTTTCCAATTAAGGGGCAATTTAGCGTGGCCCATTCACCTACCCTGCACATCTTAGGGTTGTGGGGGCGAAACCCACGCAAACACGGGGAGAATGTGCAAACTTGACACGGACAGTGACCCAGAGCCGGGATCGAACCTGGGACCTCGGCGCCGTGAGGCAGCAGTGCTATCCACTGCGCCACCGTGCTGCCCTTCTTGGTATTTTATTAAGACATCATGAAAGTCTCCTTCATTAATTTTGAAGATTCCAACCAAATTAGTCTAAATTTGGCAAAGCCAATCTCAGCCCATCAGGCTTGGCCCTTGACTATTAGAGGCAGTTGAACTGACTGGTGCCAGTAGCTCACAAGCCTTGTGGTTGTTTCAGGATCCCGAGGTGGCTAGCCTGGCCGTCGTGCTTCTTAACTTTTGCTCACCTACAGCTGTAGCGGAGGCCACCCGGTCAACCTCCGTTCCAGGTGGCTCACGGTTGACCATTAACACAATTGTGATTGAGGCTTTCTTGCCCACCTTAAAAATGTTGTTCAAGCTGTATACTGCAGATCCATTTTCAGCATTATTCTCAACACTTGTGTACTGGAGTCATAATTTTATTTTTGTTGATGCGCTGTAGGCCCTGCCTAGCCTTGCACTTCCTCCTAATGTGCCCCTCCTACTGCAGGCATAACACCTTTCTCCTGGGGGTGGTCTCCCCCACACCACTTAACATTCTTCATAGCTCCTGATCGGTGGACCAAATTCCCTATATCTCTGCACTCTATTTTGCTCCAAACCTCTTTGTCCATTACTTTCTACTCCTTCAGCCCTGGCTCCACAACTGCCAGCAGGTTCCCACGGAACCTGGTGGACATAGTCTTCTTGAGTGCTCTGCAGTTCCACACCATCCCCTCACCAACCCCCATCCCCACCCCCTCTCCTTTCAGTACTACCATAGCCTGCATGACCTCTAATGCCTTCTTTAAAAGGTAATCATTGCGATTGCTAACAATTTATTTTGTATGACCGTGTTGTTAACACCATGGACTAGCCTAACTCTCAACATGTCATTGGGTGCAGTCCCGAATGCGCAACACTCAGCCATTTGTTTTAGGCACACCATTAACGGCGCTATTCTCTACCCTGGGACTCTTGTCGAATTAAATTTTGCATGATCACCGAAAGCTTTGGATAATAATGTCCTGCGACTAATTCCACAAGCTCCTCGAACGTTTTGGAGTCGGAGCATCTGGAGAAATAAAACTCCTAATCAGGTTATAGGTCGGGCTCTGCAGGCTGTTAATAGGATTACCCGCTGCTTCTCTTTATCTCCGCCCCCCCCCCCCCAAACCCCATTGCATTGGCCTTAAAGAAATAGCGCAAGTTTTTGACATAGAGCACCCACTGCTCCATGTTAGGATCAAATGGCTCAAGTTTTCCAAAAATGACATTTTAAACTAGTTCAAACTGCTGAAAATGTTTACTTCAAAGAAAAAGCTTCCACACGAGGTCTGCTCTCCCCATTTCTGTAGCAGCAGGAGGGCACTCTGATCTTCATTGCCAAATGTAGTATCATGAAAGATTGACAACCACCAAATAGATTAACGTATAAACTATTTATTAAGTTAAATAAATATTTACAGAGAGTGAGATAAAGGCTACTGTACTCCACAACTCCAAACTTCTAGCTAACAGTAAAACCCATGCTCAGCCCCAGGATTTGCATGCTCTTTCACGATTGGCCCTCCGAGAACTCACCCCCTTAAAAGGGGCACACTACCACAGGGTCATAGCCAAAGATGGCAGTAGATCTTCCTCTGGAGTTATGTTGACTATGGGGGACATCCCTGCAGATAACAGCAGAAAGACTGGGCTGGGAGTTGCTGTCATGTCAAGAGACTTAAGGCATTCAATAGCTAGGTTAGAATTGAGGCAGGCAAATTACACCACAAAATTATAACATTGCAAAAATGAACCCTATTAAATTGAAATTAAAATTTCAATCCCACAGTGGAATATAATCAATGGAAAATAGCTTTCAGGTTGCTGAAGAGGCAGTTTACTCCGCTATGTTTCTAGACTGTGTCAGCTATTCATATCACTTTCACTGAATCACAACCATCAGTGCAATACTGAAGGAGTGCTGCATGGTGGAAGGTGCTGTCTTTCAGGCAAGAAGATAAACTGGAGCCCCATGTGACTGTAAAGATCTCATAGCACTATTTCAAAAAAGAGCAGGGGACTGATCCCAGTGTCCTGGCCAATGTTTATCCTTCAATGAATCAACATTTGAATAAAAGATTATTTAGTTGTTATTACATTATTATTTGAGGGAGTTTGTTGTGTGTACAAATCGGTGTCTACATTCCCTTTGTTACAGCAGTGACAATACTTCAAAACCTGTGAAGTGCTTTATAATGTGTGGTGGTAATGAAAGTCGCTATATAAATGCAAGTCTTTTATTCCAGAATCCTACTGCCTGTTATGTTAATTTCCCTCTTTCCTTGAGGTGTGCTCCCCGATATAAATGAGCATCTGGCTGGAAGCCCATTCAATGAGCATCTGGCTGGAAGCCTATTAAAAATAATTAAAATAAGCCTGACCTGTTGAAATCAGTGATGTGGGCAAGGCTAGCTAATTCAAAAGTACTCTATGAAACTCTGTAAAACTATACAAATTGCATAACAGTCAAACCAACAAAAAACTAAAACGATATGTGACTAATAAAAGTGTGCAGATTAAAAAGTCATTATATTAATAGGAATTAATTTAAAGAAGCTCAATAAATATAAACCCAGTAAATGTTTTACATCTATTGACTTTCTGCTGTTAGCACAACATATCATTCTTTCATAAAAGCAAAGATGACTCTTTGTCAAAGTCATCCAGACTCGAAACTTTAGCTCCCTTTATCTCGCTCCACAGATGCTGTCAGACCTGCTGAGATTGTCCAGTATTTTCTGTTTTTATATCATTCTTTCAACTCTGACACATTGTGAATTAGAAGATAACCTTCTTTGTCAGCAAAGAAAGAATCTTTTAGACTCAACAAGTATGAGTTGATTTTCGGTCCCTGTTTTGGTTAGTTTTATGTACATTACCCGCAGGAAGTTAGATATTTGTCAGGTCTGTATTAGTCTATTATAAATTTCACAACAGTTCTCTTCAAACATAATTTGAATTTTTTTTTAAATTACGAGAAGTATTATACCAATAAAGGAACAAGCTACACTAACAACGAGACATTTTACAGTGAATTCTAATGTGTATGATTTTACTTCAGCCAAAAATGACACATACTTTGCAGAAGTAGGAAAGATGAAGGATAAAGATGAGGGTGAAAAGAAAGAGAATTAAGCAAGTAAAATATGTTCAATCCCTTCACATTGTACTGTTCTTTATGACAGTCAAAAGAATATTTCTTCTCCATATTTTATTCAGAACATGAAATTCTTGCAAACGTCCAAAATAGCAAAGTACATTGCATAACTGAATTTCTTTGTTCAAAATACTTAAATGATGTTTTGTTAATGTTATACAAAAGTAGCAGTTTTCAGAGCACAATCTGTTGAACTTTGAAACAAGCTAATAATTAATTGCTGTGCAAATATTTTCTATCCTCATTGCAGCAGTTTAAAAGCCCCATTGTTACAAAACAATGAACTTTTGACCAAGCTAGGCAAAAAATACTCCAGCATGAAATACAATCACTTGGAGAATTTAAAAAAAACTGTGTTGTAACTTTGCAAGTAAGCAGGAATGTCGCCACACCAGCACACAAACCGTAGGCTGCCACAGCCCAGGTCTCATTAGTTATTCAAGACAGGGCAGTGCACAGAACTAAACTACAATTCTCTGTCTCTAAAGAAAGGATAGTTGCAAGCTAACCGCACAATCATCTACACGGATCCCGTTCAGACAAACATAGATTTAAAGCTACCCATTAAAAATACATTTTGAAATTGGAGGTTCTACTTTATGAAAAATAAAATTGGACTTTCTTTACTGAATGATGTAACAGCATGGTGAATTAGCCTAGATAGCATTCCCAAAACACACACTGGATTTTACAATTATTAGACAACCTTATCAAAAGATATGTACGCTTTAAGGTAATGAAATCCCAATCATAGCTGAATCAGGAGGAAGTACAATTATTAGACAACCTTATTAAAAGGTATGTACGCTTTAAGGTAATGAAATCCCAATTATAGCTGAATCAGGAGGAAGCGTGTGTTACACAAGTACACTTGCACAGCCATTTCTTCCTCATATTTGGGATTGGGATAAATTACCTGCTCATTGCCCAAGAAAGCACTTGGAATTAGTTGCTTGAAGGAGTGCTTGAACATGGAACACTGTTGACCAGAATTTATGTATCTATTTAAATGGCTTCATTGTCAACAAGACAGGAGTAGGGATTAGCACTCACAAATTACTGGAGCATGGAGACTCCCCACCCAGGTCATCCTTCCAATGACCCATCACTTTCAAGATGCCCAGTATAGATGATTGCCTTTGGATGAAACTATTGTGACTGCTGCATGTTATATAGGCATTAAGCAGCAGAATGCATTGTTAGAAGTAACAGAACAGGGTCGGGATTCTCCCCTACCCGGCGGGGCAGGGGAATCCAGCGTAATGGAGCGGTGGGAACCACTCCGGCGTCGCGCCGCCCCAAAGGTGCGGACTGCACCTTTAGGGGCCAAGCCCTCACCTTGAGGGGCTAGGCCCGCGCCGGAGTGATTTCCGCCCCGCCGGCAGGCTGGAAAGGCCTTTGGCGCCACGCCAGCTGGCGGCAAAAGGACTTCGCCGGGTGACGCATGCGCGGGAGCGTCAGCGGACGCTCACGGCATCCCCGCGCATGCACAGTGGAGGGGGTCTCTTCCACCTCCGCCATAGTGGAGGCCATTGTGAAGGCGGAAGAAAAAGAGAGCCCCCACGGCACAGGCTCGCCCGGCGATCGGTGGGCTCCGATCGCGAGCCAGGCCACCTTGGGGCACCCCCCGGGGCCAGATTGCCCCGCGCCCCCCCCCCCCCCCCCCAGGACTCCGGAGCCCGCCCTGTCAGCCCCCGCCGATAAGGTAGGTGGTTCAATCCACGCCGGCTGGCAAGGGTTGACAGCGGCGGGACTTCGGCCCATCACGGGCCGGACAATCGCTGGGGGGAGCCCGCCGACTGGCGCAGTTCCCGCACCCGCCGATTCTCTGGTAGCGGAGAATTCGGGACACGGCGGGGGCGAGATTCACGCCAGCCCCCGGCGATTCTTCGACCCGGCGGGGGGTCGGAGAATCGCGCCCCGTGTTCGGGAGAAATTCCTTCTGCTCAGGCAGGACACTGTATTTGCCTAGCTGCTCAGATGGTTTTATGGGTATCAAAGACGGCAAATACATTTGGAAATCCAGCAATGGATTTGTGCTGGGTGAAAGTGTTACCCATTTGATACATATGCAGTCAGCTAATTTTAGATACAGCGAATGTTTCTTGGAAGGAACCAGAGGCATGATCATAGAGGCTATGGGTGCTTGACTGTTACCAGTAGTGCTCTCCCTATAGTGGAGATTTGGCTTTTGATTTCTTAGATGCAAATGGCACAGCACTGTAATTGCTTCCCTGTCTAACCTGAACCATGTAGATACCTTTGGTGGGACAATAGCCATCCCACCTCTAGAGTAGCTTTGTTCCTTTTCAGGCTTTACCATTAAGTCTGGTAAGATATTTGTGGACCTTTTTCAAATAATTTCTAATGGAATTTCTGGGATTTTATCTTTTACAGTCCCATGAATAATAACAGCTAAGAATCACTGTCAGAACAGCATTAGTATTGTTCAACCTTTGTTGAAAAATAGGTCAGTGGGGATGCCAAAGGTGCACACCAGAATTGCTCATCTCCAAACATGCTGCCAGACTTGCTGAGTACGTCCAACATTTCCTGTTTCGACATCAGTGTGGGATAATTCAGTTTTGAAAGTTAGATTCTCTTCTGAACAAGATTTGTTTTGGAAAGCATTCAAAAATGTTTCAATGAAACTTGATCAGATCCTATTAAAATAACCACACCTTTTTAATTGTGGTAGAATTTCAATATCAAATAGATGATAGAGTGAAGAATGACACAGGAAATGTAAGCTCACAAAGGGAGCGGTTATTAGACTGATATACAGTGACAGAGAGTGGCACTTGCCAGACCTGAAATTACATAGATCTTTAAGTGAGGTGATATTAGAGAGAAGGCGAGTAGGTGTTGTTTAGAGATAACTATTTAAATGGACAGCACGGTGGCACAGTGGTTACTGCCTCACAGCACCAGGGACCCAGGTTTAATTCCAGCCATGGACGACTGTGCAGAGTCTGCACCTTCTCCTCATGTCTGCGTTGGTTTCCTCTGGATGCTCCAGTTTCCTTCCACCTGTCCAAAGATGTGCAAGTTAAGTGGGGTTACGGAGATAAGGCAAGGGAATGGCGCCTAGGTAGAGTGCTTACAAAAGAAAGATGGCGCCGGAGTAAGGCGACTTCTTGCAAGCTGTGCCCAGCATACCCTCTAATTCTATCTTTTACTTTCGTTCTATGCTTCTAAAACTTAATTCTAACTCTTTTAAACTCTCTAACAATGTTCTTATTTAATTACTTACCTACTTCGTATTAAGTTGATCTTTTCTCTACACCTTGCTATAACTGTAACATTATATTCTGCAGTCTCTCCTTCCTTCCCTATGTACGGTATGTATTGTTTGTATAGCATGCAAGAAACAATACTTTTCACTGTATACTAATACATGTGACAATAATAAATCAAATCAAAATCTTTCAGAGGGTCGGTGCAGACGTAGAACATAGATGGGCCGAATGGCCTCCTTCTGCACTATAGGGATTGTATGGTTCTAATAGATAAAGGAATATTACTGCAATGCAAGCATGAGACAGCACGTTTGTACAAATTGTGCTCTCCGATTGGAAGATCCGCAGGACACACCTCCCAACTTTCAAAACGCTAAAAAGACTGGATTTAACTCCGAAACAAAGTTTTCTTTAAAAAGACACTTGCATGGAGTCAAAAATATGAAAAAAAGATGCATGAATATGTTTCCACCTCGCTCGTCAAAACTATATCATTCAGAATTAAACTATAAGCAAACAATCAACATGTGACGTGGTTAAGTTATTGCAATATTCAAGCTATGTTTTGGGAAGCTCTTCAAATTTTATCGCAGATTTAATTCCTCCAAGGAGCAGCTGTTGCAGAGCTACGCACATCTGTATCGTAAACGGTGGGTCAAAATCAAGCTGCAACTCATTAACAATTGAAGAACATTTCATTTGAAGGGCGGATGTCAAAAACAAAAAGTGAACACAAACTATCCGTTTCCTAAAACTGTGCAACCACTCCAAGTATTAAAACATTCAGGAGTTGGAATAACAATCTGACCCGAGATATCTCACAAGGTACCCTTGGGTTAAGGCATGCAGGAGAGGATACCTACAGGTTCGCGATGCCAGCCTTCCTGACGGCCGAGGAGATGGCTTTGACAGCGGTGTAAAGGGCGCTGAGAAGTTGATTCAATTCCCCGGTGCCTTTCGCCTTCCTTCCCTCCTCCAGCATGAAGCGGGTCACCGTGACAACATTGGTATCGAAAGTAGATTGGTCTGACATGCTTTTCTACTCGCTGAAACCCTGCAAGGAAGAAATGCACAGTTGAGGCAGGGGGAGGAAAGTGAACTGAATTGAAAAGCCACACCATAAACTTCAGGAAGGAGGCACCTTCCAGGTCACTACTTTTAAACCAATCGTGCGAAGATCCAGCCCAGGAAAGAGGAGGGGCTCCTTCACACAGCAAACCAAATCAAACCGAGTGGAACATCTGTCGCTGAATCTGGGCAAAGTTCACGAGAAATGGCAAACAAGTGGAACTGCATCTGATACACTCACGTTTTTTAAAACATATTTTTGTTGTTCTGCTCATTTGCATATTTAAAACACAGCTATCCATACTTTTATTGGATTACTGCAATGATGTATTATGATTACATACGGCGCCTAAAATACAGTCTCCTTTTGCGATACCATCTGTGTGATTATATTTGAATTGTAAAGTTAACATAGTGATTGTACCCAATGTGTTGGAGTGTGGAACTGCTGTCAGTTAATTTTAAATTCCAGGGAGTCGCCAGACACGTGCCCAGGCCAACTGTGAGAAGCTCATCTTATCAGATTGTGAGACCTCTGTTTCTGTGGCATCCTTGAAAACCCCTTTCAAAACTCCCACTTTTTAGTTCCTTTCTTCAAATGTATTATCTTGAAATTACATTTTAAACTGTTTATGGAATGTGATTAGGGGAGAGCTGCAAATTGCATTTGGCAGTTATATTTTACTTGAGTGATGTTAGCCCTGAAAGACATGTTAAAGCTGCGCTAATAACAATAATAATAATAATGGGGCTGGTTTAGCACAGTGGGCTAAATTGCTGGCTTATAATACAGAACAATGCCAGCAGTGTGGGTTCAATTCCCGTACTGGCCTCCCCAAACAGGTGCTGGAATGTGGTGACTAGGGGCTTTTCACAGTAACTTCATTGAAGCCAACTTGTGACAATAAGTTGTTATTATTATTAATCTTTATTGTCACAAGTAGGCTTACTTTTTAAAAAAATTTAGAGTACCCAATTATTTTTTTCCAATTAAGGGGCAATTTAGCGTGGCCAATTCACCTACTCTGCACATTTTTGGGTTGTGGGGGTGAAACCCACGCAGACACGGGGAGAATGTGCAAACTTCACACAGACAGTGACCCAGAGCCGGGATTGAACCTGGGACCTCAGCGGCGTGAGGCAGCTGTGCTAACCACTAGCAAGTAGGCTTACTTTAATACTACAATGAAGTTACTGTGAAAATCTCATAGTCGCCACACTCCTCCGCCTGTTCGGGTACACAGGTAGAATTCAGAATGTCCAAACTACCTAACAAGCACGTCTTTCGGCACTTGTGAGAGGAAACTGGAGCACCCAGAGGAAACCCACGCAGACACGGGGAGAACGTGCAGACTCCGTACAGACAGTGAACCAAGCCGTGAATCCTATCTGGGACCCTGGTGCTGTGAAGCAACAGTGTTCACCACTGTGCTACCGTGCCAACATTTCTACCCCCAATTGATTTTGTATGCTATGGGGGTTAATTTTAATTTTAATTTGCCATAGTACAGGGTGTCAATGTGGGCAATAGGTTAAGAGAGGGGGGGGGGAAGAGGCTGCGTGTCAGGCAGCCAGCAGAAACCCAACTGCTTTCTACATTCAACTCGAGTGAATTTATTCACGTGCGGGAAACCCCTGTGGGACAGACAGGCCTGGCATTTGGTGACATCTGAAGAAGAGTCATAGGGACTCCAAAGGTTTCACTCTCCACAGATGCTGTCAGACCTGCTGAGTATTTCCAGCACTTTGTTTTTATTTCAGATTTCCAGTATCCACAGTCTTTTGCTTTAGTGTTTAATTCACTGCCTATCCTCTTCCAGGAATGCCTACCTGGAAGAAGTTCTGCTATTCTCTCCCATGAGATTTCTGATTATCTCTTTCAGCATGATCGCCTTAGTTGCTTTCCATTTCCTTCTTGGTGTTTGACAAGGTGTTCACCAAAACTCACTTTCACAACCACATTTCCTTCCTCAACTATAGTCTCCATCTCTGATTTACCCCACATGGATTCCAACTGAAGTTCCAACCCTCAGAATGTTTTGAATCCACCCAAGATTACAGGTATCTCTGGGACATACAATGTTCCTCAGACTGTTATTCTTGGCGTATCCTGAGATCCCCCATCAGTGCCGTGGATTACCACATGTACACACTCGACCTCTCACTCCAGCTTCACCGACTCTCTCAAAGTCATTCCTGTGCCCAGTTTCATTTCATTCTTCGTCTCATCTGATGCCTTAAGAATAAAATTTTCTCTTTCTTTTAGATATTAAGGAACACAAGCTCCAACAACATATTGACCAATGCCCATCTGGGACCCTCTATCCCTTCCCCCAGCTCTGACCCCATCTTCTAATCCCAGCCCCTGCCGTGTATTCACAATACCCTCTGACCTTCCCTTCTCTGACGTTATTAAAGGCCGTCCCAGCGCATAGCTAGCAAACCCGGAAACAACCTTCACCCAGGTGCACCCCCTGGCAGTATCCTGGCATGACCCTCTCCCACATGAGTGCTGCACTGACCTCTGAGCTCCCCTGTGAGTACTGCTCATCAGCTGCATGCCTTCTGAGACCAGTTGTGCTTCACATTGTTTATAAGTTCATTAGATATAGGAGCAGAATCAGGCCATTCAGCCCATCGGATCTGCTTCGCCATTCTATCATGGCTGATATGTTCCTTATCTGCTACCTGCAATGTTACAGACCAAGAACTGGATTGGAAAATCAGCCAGAACATCTCCTCCCTAGAACACATGCCGTAGGTATGGGAGTAGGCAATCTAGCCTCCCGAGCCTAACACCCTCAATGTGATCATGGCTGATCCCCTAATCACATTCTGGCCTCAGCCCCACCGTCCTATCTGTTGTCCATAACTCTTCAACCAATTGCCAATTAAAAATCTGTCTAACTCCTCCTTAAATTTACTCACTGTCCCTGCATCCACCGCATTCTGGGATAGCGAATTCCACAGATTCACAACCCTTTGGGAGAAGTAGTTTTTACTCAAATATGTTTTGAATTTGCTACCTCTTATTCCAAGATTATTACCTCTCGTTTTAGAATGCCCCACAAGAGGAACCATCAGCTCCACATTTACTTTATCCATACCTTCTAGCATCTTGTATTCCCGAATTAGATCTCCCTTCATTTGTCTAAACTCTAAATAGTATAGGCATAAACGGCTCAATCTCTCTTCATAAGACAAATCCCTCATCTCTGAATCAGTCTAGTGAATCTCCTCTGAACTGCCTTCAATGTCTCTACATCTTTCCTCAAATAAGGGGACCAAAACTGTGCAAAATACTCCAGGTGCAGTCTTACCAATGCCTTGTATAGTTGCAACAACACTTCCTTACCTTCATACTCAATTCCTTTTGCTATAAATGCCAACATTCCATTTGCTTTTCTTATTATCTGCTGCACCAGCATGCTCGTTTTCTGTGACTCATGCACGAGGACACCCGGATCCCTCTGCATCAGAGCACCCACAAGTCTCTCCCCATTTAGATAAAACGTTGCTTTGCATTTTGTCGACAAAATGCATGACCTCACACCTATCCACGTTAAACTCCATCTACCCACTCTCCTAACCTATCTATATGCATTTGTAAGGTTCTTATTTCCTCATTGCAACTTACTGTCCCACCTATTTTTGTGTCATCTGCAAATTTGGCTGCAGAACCTTCTATCCCTGTATCCAAGTCGTTAATATAGATTGTAAATAGCTGAGGCCCAAGGACCGAACCCTGTGGCACCCCACTGGTTACATCATAGAATTTACAGTGCAGTACAGTGCCGTATCCTTGTACCGTATCCCTCCATACCCATCCTATCCATGTGTTTGTCAAGATGCCCTTTGAACGCCATTAATGTATCTGCTTCCACAACCTCCCCCGGCAACACGTTCCAGGCACTCCTCACCCTCTGCGTAAAAAAATTGCCTTGCACATCTCCTCTAAACATTGCCCCACCGACCTTAAACCTATGCCCCTTGGTGACTGGCCCCTCCACCCTGGGAAAAAGTGCTTGCCCATCCACTCTATCCATGCCCCTCATAATCTTGTAGACCTCTATCAGGTCACCCCTCAACCTCCTAATGAAAACAGTCCGAGTCTATTCAGTCTCTCCACATAGCTAACACCCTCCAGACCAGGCAATATCCTGGTCAACCTCCTCTGCACCCTCTCCAAAGCCTCCACATCCTTCTGGTAGTGTGGTGACCAGAGTTGTGTGCAAAATTCCAAGTGTGGCCTTATCAAGGTTCTATACAACTGTAGCATGACTTCCCAGTTTATATACTCGATGCCCCGTCCAATGAAGGCAAGCATTCCGTATGTTTTCTTTTTTTCCTCCTTTTTTAAAATATAAATTTAGAGTACCCAATTTATTTTTTCCAATTAAGGGACAATTTAGTGTGGCCAATCCATCTACCCTGCACATCTTTGGGTTGTGGGGGCGAAATTCTGTATGCTTTCTTGACTACCTTGTCCACTTGTATTGCCACCTTCAAAGATCTGTGGACCTGCACGCCCAGATCTCTCTGACTTTCTATATTCCTCAGAGTTTTGCCATTTACGGTATATTTCCCCTCTATGTTAGACTTACCAAAATGCATTACCTCACATTTTTCCGGATTAAACTCCATTTGCCATTTCTCTGCCCAAGTCTCCAACCTATCTATGTCCTGCTGTATCCTCTGACAATCCTGAACACTATTTGCCACTTCACCAACCTTGGTGTCATCCGTGAACTTACTAATCAGACCAGCTACATTTTCCTCCAAACTGTTTATGTATCCCATGTAATCCCATGCGATCTCATCTTGTGAATCAACCTTCTGTGCGGCATCTTATGAAACACCTTCCGGAAGTCCAGATATACAACATCTACAGGATCCCCATTATCCACTTTGCTGTTTACATCTTCGAAGAACTCAAGCAAATTAGTCAAACATGATTTGCCCTTCATTAAACCATGCTGACTGATGGATAGTGCTTTGGCTTTCCAAATGTCCTGATATTACATACTTGATAATTGATTCTAATAATTTTACTTCCAACAACAGATGTTAAACTAACTGGTCTGTAATTTCCCACATTCTGCCTCCCTCCCTTTTTGAATAAGTGCGTTACGTTAGCACTTTTCCAATCCATTGGAACCTTTCTCGTGTCCATGGAATTTTGGAATATCATAACCAATGGATCTACTACCACTGCTGACACTTTTCTTAATACCCTAGGATGTAGGCCATCAGACCCTGGGGACTTATCTGCCCTCAATCCCAACAGTTTGTTGAGTACCGTTTCCCTATTGATGCTGATTGTTCCAAGTTCCACCCTTTCTATTACGTGTGAATTGCCCGTTCCTATAGGAATGATACTAGTGTCCTCCACCATGAAAACTGAGGCAAAGTATTGATTTAGCCTCTTTGCCACTTCTGTGTTCCCCACTATTAACTTATCAGTTTCATCTTCCAAGGGGCCAACATTCGCCTTAGCGACTCTCTTCCCTTTTATGTACTGTAAGAAGTCTTACAACACCAGGTTAAAGTCCAACAGGTTTGTTTCGAATCACTAGCTTTCACCTCGGGATTCACCTGAGAAAGGAGCTATGCTCCGAAAGCTAGTGATCCCGCATAATTTTTATCATAGAATTTACAGTGCAGAAGGAGGCCATTCGGCCCATCGAGTCTGCACCGGCTCTTGGAAAGAGCACCCTACCCAAGGTCAACACCGCCACCCTAAGCCCATAACCCCTCCCAACACTGAGGGCAATTTTGGACACTAAGGGCAATTTATCATGGCCAATCCACCTAACCTGCACATCTTTGGACTGTGGGAGGAACCCGGAGCACCCGGAGGAAACCCACGCACACACGGGGAGGATGTGCAGACTCCGCACAGACAGTGACCCAAGCCGGAATCGAACCTGGGACCCTGGAGCTGTGAAGCAATTGTGCTATCCACAATGCTACCGTGCTGCCCCAAATAGCGGGTGCTGGGGAAGATCCCGGACCTGGACTCGCATGGCTGATAATGGAGGGGATTTTAATATGGTTTTTCAGCTGAAATTGGATCGGCCCAGTCCGCGGTCGGGGTGGGTATCGGCGGTGGTGAGGGAATTGAAAGGGTTCATGGAGCGCATGGGAAGAGTGGATCCGTGGAGGTTTGGAAGGCCGAGGGTGAAGGAATTATTGTTCTTCTCCCATGTACATAGGGTGCATTCCTGGATTGACTACTTCGTAATGGATAAGACTTTGTTGGCGGGGGTGGTCAGCTCGGAGTACTCGCCGATTGTGGTCTCGGACCATGCGCCGCATTGGGTGGAATTGCAAGTGGATCGGTTGTGGGGGGGGGGAGCACCTGCAGTGGAAGTTAGATGTGGGATTATTAGCAGATGAGGAGGCTTGTGAGCGGGTGAGAGCTACTATTCGTGGGTATGTGGAGCTGAATGACATGGGGGAGATCTTGGTCGCATGTTATGGGAGGTGCTGAAGGCAATGGTCAGGGGGGTGTTTATGTCAATACGGGCGCATAGGGACAAGAGAGAGTGGGTTGAGATGGAGAGGCTAGTGGATAAGATCCTACACATTGATAGGAGGTATTCGGAGGCCCTGGAGGCTGGGCTGCTGAAAGAGCGGCAGAAACTCCAGATGGAGTTTGGACTGGTGTCTACGTGCAAAGCAGTAGGGCAGCTGAGGAAGGCCAAGGGGGCAGTCTATGAATATTGGGAAAATTGAAGTAGCAGGCGGCGGCGAGGGAGATCGGAAAGGTGAAGGATAGGAGCGGGGAATATGGGGCGCGATTCTCCACTCCCACGCTGGTTGGGAGAATCGCCTGGGCCGCCAACATTTCCGGGGACGCCGGTCCGACGCCCTCCCGCGATTCTCCCAAGAGGCGGGAACGGCCCAGTCGAGTTTTGCGGGCCGCAGGCCGGAGAATCGCCGGAGACACACAAAATGGCGATTCTCTGGCACCCCCCGCTATTCTGAGGCCCGGATGGGCTGAGCGACCAGGCCAAAATGGCGGGTTCCCCCCGGCGCCGTCCACACCTGGTCGCTGCAGTCGTGGGTGGTGCGTGAACGCTGGGGGGACAGCCTGCGGGGGGGGGGGAGGGGGGATCTTGCACCGGGGCGTACCTCAGATGTGGGGTGGCCCGCGATCGGTGCCCACCGATCGTCGGGCCGTCCTCTCTGAAGGAGGACCTCCTTCCTTCCGCGGCCCCTCAAGATCCGTCCGCCATCTTCTTGCGGGGCGGACTTAGAGAGGACGGCAACCACGGCGCCAACCCGCGCATGCGCGGATGACGTCCGTTATGCGGTGCCGGCCACGTCATCTATGCGGCGCCGCTTTTACGCGGGCGACAAGGCCTGGCGCGGGTAGATGACGCGGCCCCGATACTGGCCCATTGTCAGGGCCTGAATAGGTCGGGACCGGGGCCATTCCGCGCCGTCGTGAACCTCGACGGCGTTCACGACGGCGCGGCCACTTCGGCGTGGGGGTGGAGAATCCCGCCCAAGGTCTTAGACCCGGTGGGATGAATGGGGTATTTGAGGACTTTTTCAAGAAGCTATATGATTCGGACCCCCAGCCGGGGTGGAGGGAGTGAGGCGTTTTCTTCGGTTGGAATTCCCCAAGGTGGAGGAGGACCTGGTAGAGGGGCTGGGAGCGCCCATTGGATTGGTGGAGGTGATAGAGGGCATGGGGGCGATGCAGGCGGGGAAGGACCTTGGCCCGGATGGCTTCCCGGTAAAATTTTATAAAAAGTTTAAGGGGGACCTGTGGCCCCTGTTGGTAAGGGTACTAAATGAGGCAAAGGAGATGGGGGAGCTTCCCCCCACATTGTTGCAGGCCTCGATTTCCTTAATTTTGATGAAGGATAAGGACCCGGAGCAGTGTGGGTCCTACCATCAAATTTCATTGCTGAATGTAGATCTTGACCTCGCGGATTGAGGACCGTGTGCCAGGCGGGGGGTGATTGGGGAAGACCAGACGGGGTTTGTTAAAGACGGGCAGCTAATGGCCAATGTTAGAAGGCTCCTAAATGTCGGCCAATATTAGTCGTTTGTTAAACGTTATAATGATGCCCCTGAAGAGATGAAATAGAACATAGAACATAGAACAATACAGCGCAGTACAGGCCCTTCGGCCCACGATGTTGCACCGAAACAAAAGCCATCTAACCTACACTATGCCATTATCATCCATATGTTTATCCAATAAACTTTTAAATGCCCTCAATGTTGGCGAGTTCACTACTGTAGCAGGTCGGGCATTCCACGGCCTCACTACTCTTTGCGTAAAGAACCTACCTCTGACCTCTGTCCTATATCTATTACCCCTCAGTCTAAAGCTATGTACCCTCGTGCCAGCCATTTCCATCCGCGGGAGAAGGCTCTCACTGTCCACCCTATCCAACCCCCTGATCATTTTGTATGCCTCTATTAAGTCTCCTCTTAACCTTCTTCTCTCCAACGAAAACAACCTCAAGTCCATCAGCCTTTCCTCATAAGATTTTCCCTCCATACCAGGCAACATCCTGGTAAATCTCCTCTGCACCCGCTCCAAAGCCTCCACGTCCTTCCCGGTGTGGAGGTAGTGGTCGCTATGGACGTGGAGAAGGTCTTTGACTGGGTAGAATGGGACTACTTGTGAGAGGTGCTGGGGTAGTTTGGGTTTGGGCAGGGGTTTGTGGATTGAGTCCGTTGTACCAGGCGCCGGTAGAGTGTACGGACGAACCGGGTGAGTTTGGGATATTTTAGGCTGCATCGTGGAACTAGGCAGCGATGCCCACTCTCCCCACTGCTTTTTGCCTTGGCGATAGAACCATTGGCAATGGTGCTTAGAGCGTCAAAGGGTTGGCAGGGGATAGTGTGGGGGAAGGGGGATGGAGAATAGTTTCCCACTCTATGCGGACGATTTATTGCTTTATATTTCGAACCCACTGGAAGGTATTAGGGGGATCATGGACATATTGGAGGAATTCGGCCGGTTCTCTGGGTATAAGTTAAACATGGGAAAAGTGAGGTCTTCACGATCCAGGGGAGGGGGCAGGAGAGAAGGCTGGGTGAGCTGTTGTTCAAGAAAGTGGGGGTGGGTTTCAGGTATCTGGGCTTCCAAATGGCATGGGGATGGGAGCAGCTACATAAATGAATTTGGTATGACTGGTGGAGCAAATGAAGGGGGATTTTAAGAGGTGGGATGTGCTCCCACTGTCGTTGGAGGGGCAAATGCAGTCTGTGAAGATGACGGTTCTCCTGAGATTTTTATTTGTATTCCAGAACCTCCCGATTTATATTCCAAAGGCTTTTTTTAGGAGGGTTAATGCACTGATCCCGGGGTTTGTGTGGACGGGTAAAGCCCCACGGGTAAAGAAGGTGCTGCTAAAGCAGGGACGTGGGGGATATGGACTGACCCTGCCAAATTTGATGAACTATTACTGGGCAGCAAATATAGCCATGGTAAGGAGGTAGGTAGTGGGGGAGGAGTCGGTATGGGAGCGTATGGAGGCAGCCTCTTGTAAAGACTCATGCTTAAAGGCACCGTTGAAGGCGTCTCTGCTGTTCTCTCCGGCCAGGTACTCCACAAGCCCGCTGGTTGTGGCGGCTCAGAGGGTGTGGGGACAGTGGCAGCAGCACCTGAGGCTGGAGGGTGCCTCAGTTTGGGCACCGATTTGTGGGAATCATAGGTTCACTCCGGGTGGGCTAGGCACTGGGTTCCGAGGGTGGCGGTGGGTGGGGATTGAGCGTTTTGGAGATATATGTTGAGGGCAGCTTTTCGAGTTTGGAGGGGCTGGTAGAAGAGCATGAGCTGCCCAGTGGGAATGGGTTCCGGTACTTGCAGGTGAGGGACTATGTGAGGAAGCAGGTGGCGTCCTTTCCCGACATGCCGTCTCCTGGGTTGCAGGACAAAGTGGTTTCGAAAACAGGGATTAACGAGGGCAGAGTGTCGGAAATTTACAAAGAACTAATGGACTGGGAGGGCAATTCGATAGGAGACGTCAAGCACAAGTGGGAGGAAGAACTGCAGGGGGAGTTGGAGTGTGGGCTGTGGGGGGAGGCTCTCAGGAGAGTGAACGTATCGTCTTCATGTGCGAGGCTTAACCTGCCTTATTCAATTCAAGGTAGTCGACAGGGTACATATGATGGTGGCCAGGATGAGTAAGTTTTTTGTAGGGGTGGAGGATAGGTGTGGGCGGTGCACAGGTGGGCCCGCGAACCAAGTCCGCATGTTTTGGGCGTGTCCGAAGCTGGAGGGATTCTGGCGGGGGTTTGTTGACATTATGTCTGATGTGTTGAGGATGAAGGTGGTCTCAGGTCCAGAAGTAGCAATCTTTGGAGTGTCGGAAGACCAGGGAGTCCAGGAGGCGAGAGAGGCCAACGTGCTGGCCTTTGCCTCCCTAGTAGGCCGGAGATGGATCTTGCTGGAATGGAGGCACTCGGGGGCTCTGAAACTGGGGGTGTGGGTGAGTGACCTCACGATATTGGAAAAGATCAAGTTCTCCTTGAGAGGGAACGTGGAGGGGTTTGTTCAGAGATGGAAACCATTTATCGACTACTTCAGGAATAATTAAGATGTAAGCCGGAAAGTGGGGGGGGGGGTAAAAAAAAAGAGGTAGGGTAGATGGATGGTAACGGCAGGGAGGGTGGGCAGTGGAGTGTTAGATATTTATTTGCTATGTGAATTCCTGTTTGCTCTCTTTTTGGTTGTGTTTGATGTATATATACAGATGCCTTAATCAACACATTAAAAAAAGAAAATCCCAGTCATAGTGTTTATGTATTGTTAATCATTATTTTGAAGTTGAGAAACAATTGTTGATGTAAGACTGCTATCTGATATGTTTGATGACTTGACAAGAAAAAGTTAACTCATTCACTCAGCCACTGGTAGGTATAAGTTCATGGAACCAAAAAGGAGCATTGTTCACTTATATGCATAGATCTAGTGGCAAACTTCAGACACGTCCTTGGCGAGGAGATACATGAAGACTAAATGATTTGTCTCTTGCCTGCATACCTATCACCCAAAGCCCAGATGAATTCAGGTCCTGACTCCAGGCCTGTGCTGTGTTACTCTCACAATGCTAATTTAAATCCAAATTATTTAATTGGCCAGGAATCAGGGTGACCAAAGTCTATGAAATAAAATAAGGAACACTTGGACTATGGGGTGTGGAGAGGAAGAGGGAGGGGAGAAGGGGATTAGTTGCTGGTTAACATAAGAGTGAATTTACAACTTACATTGTGGAATCAGACAAAACATGATCATCTCACTGTTGGCCAACTCACGGGCCCTCATCAAGTCAATTGTTATGCTATGGTAGGTAGTAATTGCTGAGCTGACCAAATCCCAAAGGGAAACTTGGTCAAGCTATCATAACGATTTGCAATTTGTATTTTATTTTGGGAAGTATGCATTAAAGTCAGGGGTAAGAATTCCAATAACACTCTTGTAGATTTTAAACTAAAACTTTTATTAACAAAAAGGAAAAGAAAACTTAAATACACAATATTACACCTACAATGCTAAAAGTAGTCCTACAAAGAATTCCCAAAGGATTTCTGCTTAGTTAACTTCACAACCAAACACCCCTTTTCAGGCAATAGTTCCTGAAGAGTTTTAGTCTATTAAAATTCTAGTTTTATATTACCATCTACTGTCGCTATAGGGAGGTGCTTCACAAAGCCCTCTTTCCAAAACACATCCTTGATTCTGCCTGGCCGCCTCCTCTGCAGGCTCCCCCTCAGTACCCTCCTGCACGTCCTCCTCATCCAAGGAGTTATGCCATTCCTGCAGATCGTAGTCTTTTTTAAAAAATATATATTTTATTGACATTTTTCAAACAGAGATTTTCCGTTTTTACAACTTAATAAAGGAATATGCATTAAACATTATTTAAATATATTAAACTAACAACAAATGAAAAAAATAAATAAATAAACAAAAACACAGGATAATACCCCCTCCCCCCGCCCCTGGGTTGCTGCTGCTGTCTTTTCAGTTTTTCCATTATCATTCCGCGAGATAGTCAAAGAACGGTTGCCACCGCCTGGTGAACCCCTGAGCCGATCCTCTTAACGCATATTTTATTCGCTCCAGTCTTATGAACCCTGCCATGTCGTTTATCCAGGCCTCCAAGCCCGGGGGCTTCGCTTCTTTCCACATGAGTAGAATCCTTCGCCGGGCTACAAGGACGCAAAGGCCAGAACGTCGGCCTCTTTCATCTCCTGCACTCCCGGTTCTTCTGCAACCCCAAATATAGCTAACCCCTAGCTTGGTTTGACCCGGACCCCCACCACCTTTGAGACCACTCTTGCCACACCCTCCCAGACCTCACGCAGTGCCAGACACGACCAGAACATGTGGGTGTGGTTCGCCGAGCTTCCCGAGCACCTCCCACACCTATCCTCCACCCCAAAAAACCTGCTCAGTCTTGCTCCCGTCATATGCGCCCTGTGTAGAACCTTAAATTGAATCAGGCTAAGCCTGGCACATGAGGACGAGGAATTTACCCTGCTTAGGGCATCTGACCACAGCCCCTCCTCAATCTCTTCCCCCAGCTCCTCTTCCCATTTTCCCTTCAGCTCCTCTACCATCGTCTCCCCCTCGTCTCTCATTTCCCTGTATATTTCCAACACTTTACCTTCTCCAACCTATGCCCCCAAAATCACTCTATCCTGGAACCCTTGCGTCGGGAGCTGCAGAAATTCCCTCACCTGTTGCCTCGTAAATGCCCTCACTTGCATGTATCGGAAAGCGTTCCCTGGTGGCAACTTATATTTTTCTTCCAATGCTCCCAAACTCGCAAACGTCCCGTCCACAAACAGGTCCTTCAGCTTCCTAATTCCTGCTCGTTGCCAACATTGAAATCCCCCATCTATCCTCCCCGGGACGAACCTGTGGTTATTCCTTATCGGGGACCACACCGAGGCACCCGTCACTCCCCTGTGTCGTCTCCACTGCCCCCAGATCTTCAAGGTCGCCACCACCACTGGGTTTGTGGTGTACCTTTTCGGGGAGAATGGTAGCGGCACCGTCGCCAGCGCTTTCAGGCTTGTTCCCTTACAGGACGCCATCTCCAGCCTTTTCCACGCCGCACCTTCCTCGTCCCTCATCCACTTACAAACCATCGACACATTAGCGGCCCAATTGTAGTCACTCAGACTCGGCAGTGCCAATCCCCCTCTGTCCCTACTACGCTGCAGGAACCCCCTCTTTACCCTCGGGGTCTTTCCCGCCCATACAAAGCTCGTAATGCTCCTATCTACCTTTTTAAAAAGGGCCTTAGTAATCAGGATGGGGAGGCACTGAAACACGAAAAGAAACCTCGGGAGGACCACCATCTTGACCGCCAGTACTCTGCCCGCCAATGTCAGGGGCACCATATCCCACCTCCTAAAGTCCTCCTCCATCTGCTCTACCAGTCGTGTCAGGTTAAGTTTGTGTAGGGTTCCCCAGTTCCTGGCCACCTGAATCCCCAGGTATCGGAAATTTCCTGTCACTCTCCTCAGCGGCAGAGCATCTATCCCCCTGCCCTGTTCCACGGGGTGCATCACAAAAAGTTCGCTCTTTCCCATATTTAATTTATATCCCGAGAACGCTCCAAACTCCCTGAGTATCTGCATTACCTCTGGCATCCCCTCTACTGGGTCCGCCACATATAGCAGTAAATCGTCTGCATACAGTGACACTCGATGTTCCTCTCCCCCTCTAAGCACCCCCCTCCACTTCTTAGAGTCCCTCAGCGCTATGGCCAATGGCTCAATTGCCAACGCGAACAGTAACGGGGACAGGGGGCATCCCTGTCTTGTACCCCTATGTAATCGGAAGTAACCCGATCTTTGCCTATTTGTAACAACGCTTGCCACCGGGGCCCCGTACAGGAGTCTAACCCATCTAATGAACCCGTCCCCGAACCCAAATCTCTTCACCACCTCCCACAGATAGTCCCACTCCACTCTATCGAATGCCTTCTCTGCATCCATCGCCACCACTATCTCTGCCTCCCCCTCCGGTGGGGGCATCATCATCACCCCCAGCAACGTTCGTATATTGGCGTTCAATTGTCTCCCTTTAACAAACCCTGTCTGGTCGTCATGTACTACCCCTGGGACGCATTCCTCTATCCTTGTCGCCATCACTTTGGCCAGCAGCTTGGCATCTACGTTTAGGAGGGAGATGGGCCTGTATGACCCGCACTGCAGCGGGTCTTTGTCTCGTTTCAGAATTAACAATATCGTCGCCTCCGACATTGTCGGGGGTAATGTCCCCCTTTCCTTAGCCTCATTGAAGGTTCTCGCCAGAAGCTGGGCCAGCAGGTCCATATACTTCCTGTAAAATTCCACCGGGAACCCATCTGGTCCCGGGGCCTTCCCTGCTTGCATATTCCCAATTCCTTTGATCACCTCCTCCACCTCAATCTGCGCCCCAAGACCTGCCACCTCCTGCTCCTCCACCCTCGGGAACTCCAGCTGGTCCAAAAAGTGTATCATTCCCTCTTTCCTGTCTGGGGGTTGGGACTTATACAACCTCTCATAAAATGTCTTGAACACCTCGTTCACTTTCCCTGCTCTCTGCTCCATATTTCCCGTTTCGTCCCTAACTCCTCCGATCTCTCTCGCCGCCCCCCTCTTTCGAAGTTGTTGGGCCAGCTGCCGACTCGCCTTTTCCCCATATTCATATTGTATTCCCTGTGCCTTCCTCCACTGCGTCTCCGCCTTTCTCGTGGTCAGCAGGTCAAACTCCGTCTGTAGTCTTCGTCTTTCCATGTATAGCCCTTCATCCGGGGCCTCCGCATATTGCCTATCCACCCTCAGAATTTCCCCGACCAATCTCTCTCTTTCTTTACCCTCTTGTTTCCCCTTGTGGGCTCTTATGGAAATCAGCTCTCCTCTAACCACCGCCTTCAGCGCTTCCCATACTACCCCCACCTGGACCTCCCCACCATCATTAACCTCCAGGTATCTTTCGATGCATCCCCTCACCCTTCCGCATACCCCCTCGTCCGCCAGTAGTCCCATGTCTAATCTCCAAAGTGGGCGCTGCTCCTTTTTCTCTCCTAGATCCAGATCCACCCAATGTGGGGCGTGATCTGAAACGGCGATAGCCGAGTACTCCGTTCCTGCCACTTTCGGGATCAGCGCCCTTCCCAAGACAAAAAAGTCTTTCCGAGAGTATACTTTATGGACGTGGGAGAAGAAGGAAAACTCTTTCCCCATCGGACTAGCAAATCTGACGGATCTACCCCTCCCATCTGCTCCATAAATCCCTTAAGCACTTTGGCCGCTGCCGGCCTTCTCCCGGTCCTGGGTCTGGACCGGTCCAGCCCTGGGTCCAGCACTGTGTTAAAATCCCCCCCCATTACCAAGCTTCCCACCTCCAGGTCCGGGATACGACCCAGCATTCGCTTCATGAATCCCGCGTCATCCCAGTTCGGGGCGTATACGTTCACCAGCACCACCGCCTCCCCTTGCAGTCTGCCACTCACCATCACGTACCTGCCCCCACTGTCCACCACTATGGTCTTAACCTCGAACAATACCCGTTTCCCCACCAGTATTGCCACCCCTCTGTTTTTCGCATCTAACCCTGAGTGGAATACCTGTCCCACCCATCCTTTCCTCAGTCTAACCTGATCCGCCAATTTCAGGTGCGTCTCCTGGAGCATAACCACGTCCGCCTTCAGTCTCTTTAAGTGCACAAACACCCTTGCCCTCTTAATCGGCCCATTAAAACCTCTCACATTCCACGTGATCAGTCGGGTTGGGGGGCCATTTACCCCCCCCCCCCCACCCCCCCCTTCGTCGACTAGCCATCCCCTTTTTTAAGCCAGCTCCTCACCCAGGTCCCATGCTCCCGTCTGTCCCCAGACGGCGCCCTCCCGTCCCGACCACCTCGTCTCGTATCAGCTCCCCCTTACCCTCAGCAGCAGCAACCCAGTTAATCCCGCCCCCCGCTAGATTCCCCTCTAGCTTGATTGCTCCCCCCATATTGCTTCCAGGAGTCAGCTAACTCTGGCTGACCTCGGCTTCCCCCGTTTATCCTTTGACCTCCCTGCGTGAGGCCCCCTTCCTTCCTGCGCCCTTTTCCCGCTATAATTTCCATAGCGCGGGAAAAAACCCGCGCTTCCCTCTCGGCCCCGCCCCTAATGGCGCAGTTCCCTCATTCCCCTTCCCTGTCCCCTTTTCCACCGGCGCCCACATTTCCCCGTCCAACATTCTTACATATTAGCCCTCCCCTCTCCCCACTTTACATTTCTGTGCCACCACCTCGCTGCCTCTCTCCAGACATCAATTTCTCAAGTCTAGTCCAATTTCTCTTCCTGAATGAATGTCCATGCCTCCTCCGCCGTCTCGAAGTAGTGGTGTTTGCCCTGGTGTGTGACCCACAATCTTGCCGGCTGCAGAATCCCAAATTTGACTTTCTTCCTATGGAGCACCGCCTTGGCCCGATTGAAGCTCGCCCTCCTTCTCGCCACCTCCACACTCCAATCTTGATATACGCGTATCACCGCGTTCTCTCACTTGCTGCTCCCTGTCCTCTTAGCCCAACTCAGGACCATCTCCCTGTCCCTGTAGCGGTGGAACCTCACCACTATTGCTCGTGGTGTTTCCCCTGCCTTTGGTCTTCTCACGAGGACCCGGTACGCTCCGTCCACTTCCAGGGGGCCCGTTGGGGCCTCAGCTCCCATTAGAGTATGGAGCATCGTACTCACATACGCCCCAGCATCAGCCCCCTCTGTCCCTTCAGGGAGACCATAAGACCATAAGACATAGGAGTGGAAGTAAGGCCATTCGGCCCATCGAGTCCACTCCACCATTCAATCATGGCTGATTTCAACTCCATTTACCAGCTCTCTCTCCATAGCCCTTAATTCCTCGAGAAATCAAGAATTTATCAACTTCTGTCTTAAAGACACTCAACGTCCCGGCCTCCACCACCCTCTGTGGCAATGAATTCCACATACCCACCACTCTCTGGCTGAAGAAATTTCTCCTCATCTCTGTTCTAAAGTGACTCCCTTTTATTCTAAGGCTGTGCCCCCGGGTCCTAGTCTCCCCTGCTAATGGAAACAACTTCCCTACATCCACTCTATCTAAGCCATTCATTATCTTGTAAGTTTCTATTAGATCTCCCCTCAACCTCCTAAACTCCAATGAATATAATCCCAGGGTCCTCAGACGTTCATCGTATGTTAGGCCTACCATTCCTGGGATCATCTGTGTGAATCTCTGCTGGACCCGCTCCAGTGCCAGTATGTCCTTCCTGAGGTGTGGGGCCCAAAATTGCTCACAGTATTCTAAATGGGGCCTAACTAATGCTTTATAAAGCTTCAGAAGTACATCCCTGCTTTTATATTCCAAGCCTCTTGAGATAAATGACAACATTGCATTTGCTTTCTTAATTACGGACTCAACCTGCAAGTTTTCCTTTAGAGAATCCTGGACTAGGACTCCCAAGTCCCTTTGCACTTCAGCATTATGAATTTTGTCACCGTTTAGAAAATAGTCCACGCCTCTATTCTTTTTTCCAAAGTGCAAGACCTCGCACTTGCCCACGTTGAATTTCATCAGCCATTTCTTGGACCACTCTCCTAAACTGTCTAAATCTTTCTAAAGCCTCCCCACCTCCTCCATACTACCTGCCCCTCCACCTATCTTCGTATCATCGGCAAACTTAGCCAGAATGCCCTTAGTCCCATTATCTAGATCGTTAATATATAAAGAGAACAGCTGTGGTCCCAACACTGAACCCTGCGGGACACCACTCGTCACCGGTTGCCATTCCGAAAAAGAACCTTTTATCCCAACTCTCTACCTTCTGCCTGACAGCCAATCGTCAATCCATGTTAGTACCTTGCCTCGAATACCATGGGCCCTTACTTTACTCAGCAACTTACTTAGATTCTTCCTCCTCGAGCTGTTCTCCAGGGCTTCCAGCCTTTCTATGCACCTCTCATGTAGTGCCTCGTGTGTCTCCGTTTTTACCACCAGGCCCTGTATCTCGTCTTCGTTCTCGGCTGCCTTTGCCTTCACTCCACGGAGTTCCATCGCCTGGACCTTTTGTGTTTCCTTCAATCCCTCGATTGCCAGTAACATCGGCACCAGCAACTCTTTCTTGAGCTCCTCCACACATCGTCGGAGGAAGTCCTGCTGTTCCGGGCCCCATACCATCTGGGCTCCCTCGGCCACCATCTTGCTTCTCCCTTCTCTTCCCTGCCGCTGCTCCAGAGGATCCTCCGCAATCCGAACACTGCTGTCGCTCCTTTCCATCCACACCCGGTGGGACTTCTTCCCTTGTCACTTCACACTGGGTTTGGCCGTAAAAAATTTCCGTTGGGGCTCCCGATAAGAGCCCAAAAGTCCGTTGAAACGGAAGGTGCCGAAACGTGCGGCTTAGCTGGTCATCGCCGCAACCGGAAGTCTCCAGATCGTAGTCTTTGACAGCTCCTCAATGCGTTGCAGAGCCAGGTTGAAGAGAGCACAGCAAACCATCATAATGCTGGAGACCCTCTGGGAGCTCTTTTGTAGGGCTTCACCAGACCTATCCAGGCAGCGGAAACTCTTCTTCAGGAGGCTGATGTCCCCTCAATGACTGTGCAAGTCACAGTGTGGTCTTCACTGTACCAGATCTCTGCTGCAATCTGTAGCTTCCGTCTTGGCGCTATGCTTGAGGCGATTACTCTTGTCCTTGAGGAGCCATACCTGTAGCCTTGGGTGTCCCTTGAAAAGTTCAGGCATCTGGGACTGCCCAAGGATGACGCTGTCATGGACGGTCTCCAGGAAATGGGCACACACGTACATGATGTGCATCGTGTAGTTGCACACCAACTGCACATTGTATCCCTTTCTGTTGATGAAGGGGACTGCCTGTTGCAATGGGGGCAGAGGTACATTGGTGCAATCAATTGCCCCCTGCACCTGTAGCAAACCAACTATCTGCCTGAAACTCCTGGCTCTCTCATTCTGGCTGGCCTGGTCCAGGCCAAAATGACAATGGCCCTTGCCCTGGCAAAGAACGCATCCGTCACCTCATGGATGCCCTTATGAGCGGATGCCTGTGAAATCCCATAAAGGAGCACTGGAAGGATCCAGGCACATAAAAATTCAGAGCTGCAGCGACCTTCACAACCACAGGCAGTGGGTGCCCTCCTGCGCTACATTACGCCAAGTTTGCAAGGACATGACAAAGGTGCCTCAACATCTCCCGAATAAGTTGGGGTCTCTGGCAGCAGATGCTGCTATTAGCTCCAAGAAGAAGAGTTGAGTACGGTAGACACTTGGCTGTATTACAATCCCAGACCAGACCTCAACAGTGGCTAAGATACTAAACCAAAACTCCAATATTTTAGTTTATTTGTAAGACTGCGGAAAGAATGATTCACTCCAAGAGTGATTGCATGAAGAAATATGGCTTTGGTATTTTTAAAAAACTTTATTATGAATACAATATTAAACTTTTTAACCTAACACCCATAAAGAACAGCTTACAATTACCCCTTAACCACTACTACTCACTTTCCCATTGAACAACAAGAAAATAAACATATAGCTTTCAATCTTTCTTAAAATCAGCATGGAAAAGCTTAATATTTGCTTTACAAAACTGATTTGGCTCCTGTTCGAACCCCTGGAGGGAGGGGGAGGGAAGGGAAAGGAAAGGAAGGGGGAAGGAAGGGGGAAGGGAAGAGAAGAGAAGAGAAGAGAAGAGAAGAGAGGGAGGGGAGTTGAGTTGAGTTGTAGTTCTGTTGATAGTGTATGCCATAGTGTATGCCATAGTGTTCAATTCTACCCTACTGTGCTTTCCTCTTGTCTCACCCTCCGATTCGACAGCTAAACTGATGACTTGAGCTGCCTTAACCTCAGGCAATTCATGACTTCCTTAAACAGCTGTGATATGAAATTAGAATCTTGATCTAACTGCATTTCCTTTGGTAAAGCGTATCTTACAAAGAATTTGCTCAATTCTTCTACCAACTCATAAAGGTATCATTTCTAGGAATCTAGGGGACGGATCCACTATTGTCAGCACGTACAAGTGTCCACTTTTCGTCTGAGAAAGGGACCCAAGCAAAAGGTTCATCAAATGAGGGAATTGGAATTAAAGGTGCAGGTTCAATTGTTGCTTGAGGTTTTCCTATCATCAGGCATATGTGACATGTTCAACAGAATTTGACTATGGGAGCGATTCTCCGGCCTCGCTGCGCTCTCGCTCAAGCAAAACGAGGCCGGTGAATAGCGGGAGAGGCAGAAAATGAGAATCGCGCCAGGAGCCAAACAGTTTGCGATGCAACCAGCCCGCCCCTGTAGGCAAAATCGGATCTCACCATTGGTGAGAAACCAATTATCACCATTTGAGCCCTATTTCCATACACTTAGCGAGAGCGACCCCATATCCAACAGCCTCCTGTGATTCAGCGGCCTCCCCAGCAAGTGCTCATGCTGGCATGGATTAGTATCCTTTTGAAAAACGTGATCCTGGTGGAAGGGCTTCTGTGGGGAGCCAAGGAGGTGAGTTGCCATCTTTGCTCACAGGCAGAGAGCCCAGGGGCACTGGGATTGCCACCCCACTGCTCGGTGGCGCTTTGGGGAATCCCAGCTGGGGGTGGGCGACCCTCCGCAGGGGTGGGCGGCCATGGGAGGGTGGGGGGGGAGGCGCTGGGGGGAGGCTGTGTGCGTGGCACCACCATGTCAACCCCTGGATCGTGTGTATCCATTCCTGGAGCAACCCTTGTCTCTGCCTGTCTGCCCCACCAATCACCCACAGCCCCCACCAACTGCTGAGGCCTCAAGCTGTGTGGCTGAAGGCCACATTGGGAATTGGCAATCGTGATTAAGTGAGCACTTCACAGATGCCAAGTGGATTCCCGTGGGTGGGCGTGCCATGTAGCATGTGGGAGTTATTGTCTAGCATCCCACTCACACCTTGATGCCTGGACACTGTGCTTGAACACTGCAGGAGGCAACATCACATACAGAACAGCCAACATCCAAACACCAGAGGATGGGTGAGTGCCACGTGGAGGGGGAGGTGCCTGGAGAGATGGGACAAGGGTTCGGAGGTCAGTCTGCATTGCGGAAGAAAGTGACAGAGGCATCATACTAGTCATAGAATTTACAGTGCAGAAGGAGGCAGTTAGGCCCATCGAGTCTTTATTCGGCCCTTACAAAGAGCACCCTACTCAAGCCCACATCTACCCTATCCCCGTAACCCAGTAACCCCCACTTAACCATTTTGGACACTAAGGGCAATTTAGCATGGACAATCCACCTAACCCGCACATCTTTGGACTGTGGGAGGAAACCGGTGCACCCCATACTAGTTGTGCATAAAAGTGTTTATTGTGTTTTGCAATTTCCCACCCTCCCGATAGTGCTGCTCCTCCCTCACCTTCAGCCTCCTCATCCCCTACCTACCTCCACACCCCCTCCCCCCCTCTCCCGGTACCCTCAGCGATCCGCGATGTTCTTTGCCCTCCATGCTCTACCAGTACATCTAGGTGCGTCCACAGGATGCACATCTGAGGTGGAGGCAGCCAGCAGCTTACCACATCCCGTGACCTTCGATGCCCTTGGCGCGTATCCTCTGGGGCCTCTGGGCTGGAGGGCCCCGGCTCACTTGTCAGTGGCACATGCACGGCCGTGCCGCCCTGTCCCGTGTGCTGACCCCGATGTGTCTGCGGCCTCATCAGAGGGGTGGAACTTGAGGAGCTGGTGGCCACCATCGCCACTCCATGGGACGGGCACGGATTGCCACCCAGCGCCCCTTCCTCCTGCCCGGTGCTCAGAAGGTCCTTGGGTTCACCTTGGGATGGAGGGGCAGTTGGTTTTAGCCCTGGCTGCCCATGCATCACCTGACTCTGCCATCCCTGGTGGTTCCCCATGGTCTGCACCATTGTATCGACACTCTCGGCAATGCTCCTCAGTGATTGGGCCATGCTCTGCAGAGCCTCGGCTATACCCACCTGCAACTGGGACAAGCTCCGCAGCGCCTCTGCTATGTCCCGCAGAACCTCATCACGATCGGCCTGATACTGGGTGACATCCCCCAGCGAGGCAGACATTCTGGCAAGACCCTCAGCAATGGTCGGCACCGATCGCGCAACACCTTGGACTCTTCACTAACGGTGCCGACGTTGTGCACCAGGCTCCCCACTGCGGTCGTCACCCTAGCAGTGTTGGCCTCGGTGTCACTCATTGCTGGCAACATCTCCTGAACCCGTAGCCTCTGGGACTCCTCCAAGCGGCTACGGATCTGCTGGAATGACGCTGACACCTCTCCCTGAATGTCCCGGCCACACCCTAACGTCTCCATCAGCTCGGGGATGGCCTCTTCCACAGGTTCAGCATCAGGCTGGGACCCAGCTGGTTCCTGAGATCCAGCAGACCTATGACTGCTATCTAGCCTGGGGGTTCCTGCCTCCGCCTGATGTATATCAGCAGCAGTGTGGAGTTCACCAGATTGTGCCTCCGAAGCCTGTCCACTAACATTTCCCAACGAGATATGTGTCTCTGCGCTGGTGAAGATGATAGCTGTGACACAGCTAATACAGTGGAATCCTCGGAGCTCTCCTCCGAGGTGGTCTCATGGGAGGCTGGAAAGGAGGCTACCCGGGGTGGGCCGGCTGGATCACCTGTGGGAGAATGGACATGTGGTCAGTGGGAGGGATTGGTCAGTCAGTAAGGCAACAACAACTCACGTTCGACATGTCCTCCGGGTGGAGTCTGGTGGTTCCTCCAATCTGCGGCGTCCGCCAGCCTCTGCATGGTGACTGCCTTGTCGTCGGCCACACCGGTCACCTCCAGAGCACGCTCTTTGAAAGTTGTGAGGATTTTTATGTCCGGCACCCCCCCGCCAGTCTGGGCCCTCTCCCAGCGATTGTGGGAGAGCTTTTCCTGAGGAGACAAGACAGGGTTCACAGGGGGTGCGAAGGAAGGGTAGGGGGGTTGAAGGTGAAGGGGGTGGAGGAAGGGTTACGGGGGTTGAAGGGGAGGGGAGGTGGATGTTCCGTGGGGGCGGAAAGGTCTCGGGTATGTGGAGGGGGGGCGTTGGTGACTACTCACTCGTGCTGTCCAGTGGAGGTCATTGACCTTTTCCTGCACTAGAGGCCAGTCCTCCTGGTCACAACCGGCGCTCACAGCTGCCACCACCTTGTCCCAGACAGCTCTGGACCCTCCTGGACCCTCAGGGAACAGGTCATCCCTCCTGGCCTCCACAGCACCTAGCAGCTGAATCTTGGGGCCGGTCTCCTGGATGCTATTGTTGCGAGCTGGCTGGGGTTGGCTGAGCAAGTGCTGCCTAAGTGCTGCTTGACCTTGTTAGCGGGGGGCTGGTGAGCATGGAGCCGGCAAATCAGCTGGCGAACCTTTATTGTGGCGAGAAGTCAGTCAGGCCTCGTTAAGGGGACCAATTAACGTTGAATAGCGTTGTCGGCATTGCCGGGATGCTCGCTGCAATTCCCGCTCGCTACAACACTTAGACATCTTTCCAGAGAATCGCGCCCTATGGGCTGGATTCTCCGATATTGAGGCTGAGTCCTGAAGCCGGCATGGGAACGGTGGCATTTTACGATTGAAAATTCAGCGAAAACGGCCACTGATCCTCCGTTTGGCTGGGGGCTAGCAGCCGAGCAGCATAGAGCACCCGGCTCCTGAACCCCGGACCAACCCCCAACAATGCCCCCAGCCCCCGACAGAGACCCCCTGCCCGTGATTCGGCCCTCCCCCAACTGTGGTGGCGCTGGGCTGAGTCCGCAGCTGCCACGCCGTGTTCCCAACGGATGAGACCACGAGAGACCCACGGCGTCGGGAACCCGGCCGGTCGGGGCGGAACATCGGGGGGTGGACCTCAGGCAACGTCCTGACGCCATCGGTATGGCACGTAGTGGAGGGCGCGGAGCATCGCTAAAGCAGCCGTTTTGGTTGCAAACGGGGATTCTCCAGCTGATCGCTGAACGCGATTTTGTCGTCAGCGACAGGAGAATCCCGACCCATATCTTTATGCAGTTCAGGCCAATAGAAATCTTATTGTATTTCAGCCTGATTTCTCCTGATTTTGAAATGCCCAGCTACTGAAACTTCATCTGCTGGATTCTCCGTTTCAGAGACTATGGGCGGGATTCTCCGCTTGGCGACGCCAAAATTACGAAATTCGATTGGGCGGAGAATAGCTTCCGACGCCAAAATTGGGATAGGCTCAGGTTTGACGCCAAATCGGGATGTTCCGGCACCCCAAAAATGGCGTAAATGCGTCGCTCACTGTGCGGGGTTAAAGTACAGTAGGCATATCATTATCGGGCCTGACACCCTAGTCACTGGGGCCTCCGAGATTCACCGCATCCAGTGGGCCGAGTTGCCGACAGTGTGATTCACTTGTGGTCTCAAAATTGTGAACCTGGCGTCGTGGCTGCTGAGCGAGAGCAAGGAGGTAGGAAATGGCGTGGAATGACTGCAGGCTGCTGGCCCGGACACCGGCCATGCTGGCTGCAGTATGGGGCCACCAGCCAGTGCCAAGGAGGGGAGGGGGTTGCAGGCCGAACAGCCGGGGTCCCGCCCCCACAGGACTGGGGCGGTGTCAAGGCCATTACGGCGGCCATCTTGGTAAGCACCCACTGTCCACCCACCTCGGCCATTGGTTCTACACAGTGACACCTGCCGTATGGGCGCGCCCACCCCCATACCCCACACCCCGCAACAGCGCACCCCCCCACCCCCAAACATCCCGCCCAACCTGCCACCACCTCACCGGCAGACCACCAGGGCCACACCCATGGCAGCCCCCAGTGAGGGCGGTGCCAGCCATTGGTACCCTTGGCAGCAGGGACAGGCGCAAGGACCGGGGACACTGACAGTGCAGATACCGTCGGGGCAGGAGTGCGGAGGTGGGTGAGCAACATGCATGGGTGGAGCCCGCAGTGCCAAATGGGGCCACCATGTAGCCCATGGAACCTGGTTTAGCACAGGAGTATGCGCCATGCTAATAAGTTGGCTTTCCATCCCCTGCAGACAATGGCCTTTGGCGTTCAACCAATAATGCTGGCCGCCGTGGTGATGGTTGCAGCTCTGCGAGATGCCCTGTGGCTCCGTGAGTGTGGGCCATTCGGAGAGGAGGGTAAGGCTGCCGCAGTGGAGCAGACAGCAGCAAAGTAGGCAGCAGATGAACGGCCAGCAGAGGACTGGGCTGCAGAGGGACAGGTGGCGGCCGCACAGGCTGTAGGTCTGGCCTCCCAACAGGCCGAGGAGGAGGAGGTGCCAAAGAAGCGCCTCATGAGGCCTCGTGTGTACCAGCACCACCTGTCATTCGAGGACCTGCCGGACCAGGCATGCCATCGGAGACTCCAGCTGAGCAACACATCTGCCAGATGATGGCACACCTGGCACTGCGGGGGTATGGGGGAGGACACCTGTTCCTGGTGACGGTCAAGGTGATGGTCACTCTGTACCTCTATGTGGCGGAGTCCTTCCAGTCGCCGAGTGCGGACCTGTCCAGGATTTCACAGACCTCGGCGCACAGGTGCATCCATGCCGCCACGAAAGCCCTATCTGCCCAGGCGGATCATTACATCCATTTCCATGTGGACTGAGCCCACCAGGATGCCTGGGCAGCATGGTTCACTACCATCACCGGGTTGTCCCGGGTCCAGGGGGCGACAGACAATATGCATGTCGCCCTATGGGCACCTGCGGATAACGGGGCGCTCTACACTAACCAAAGTGGGGTACCACTCAATGAACATCCAGCTGGTCTGTGACCATCAGCTGCGCATCATGCTTGTCTGAGCCCGATACCCAGGCATTGTGCATGATTCTTTCATCCTGGCACACTCGGTGATTCTGACATGTTCCAGGGGCACCCCCACCCCCTGGCTGAGAGGTTGGCTCCTGGGCGACAGGGGTTACCCGCTGTGGCTGATGACACCTATCCGGAGGCCACAGACCGACGTGGAGACCCACTACAACGACGCCCATGCAGCAACCAGGGGTGTGATCGAGCAGTGCATCGGCATCCTGAAGATGCGCTTCGGGTGCCTGGACCGCTCTGGAGGGGCCTTCCATTATGACGCTGAGAGGGTCGCCGCATCGTCGTGGCCTGCTGCGTCCTCCACAACATCGTGCAACAGAGGGGCGATGTGCTGGGGGAGGAGGATGAGGAGGAAGGGCAAGCCTCGTCCGACGAGGAGGATGCGGGGGAGGGGGATGATGAGTAAGGACATGAAGCTTGGGCAGGCAGGGGAGGCCGCATGACATTATCACCAGGGCCACCACTCACGGGACGTTCTGATCTCCTCCAGGTTCATTGACGAGAGGGTGGGGTTACAAGGGGGGGGGATGCTGACCAGGGGCAGGGGCACCACACCCCAGATCCACAACCCCTCACCTGCTACACCGCCAGACTGCCCGCTTGCACACCCCTCCTTTATTCATACCTGCGGCGCTATGAGGTGGGGGCTCTGGGTTGGTAGTGACAGAGAGTCTGGTCCATAGGATGGAGGATGATGACAACCCGCTCTGTGATGAGCTCTGGTGCTCCACATTGTGTGACAATGGGGGGCACCAGCTCTTGCACTGGCTGGGGGCGGGGGACACCGGATGGACCGACCCCTTCTCCGGCAGGTCCTGTAAGTCACAAGATGACATGTGTGATTAGCTAGCTGGGGGAGGGGGTGGGTTGAGGGGGATGAGGAGTGTGAGGGGTGAAGGGGTTGTGGGCTGAGGAGGGTGGGTGGGCTGAGGGGAGTGCGGGTTGAGGGGGTGAGGGGTGAAGGGGGTATGGATTGAGGGGAGTGAGGGGGATGTAGACGGGCTGTCCATACATGTGAAAAAATGAAATGAAATGAAATGAAAATCGCTTATTGTCACAAGTAGGCTTCAAATGAAGTTACTGGGAAAAGCCCCTAGTCGCCACATTCCGGCGCCTGTTCAGGGAGGCTGTTACGGGAATTGAAGCCGCGCTGCTGGCCTGCCTTGGTCTGCTTTCAAAGCCTGGCCAGTTTAACCTTCTGATACTTCACATGGGTTCTATTACCAAAGGAAGTACATTTTTCAATTCCTTGAAAAGAATTACTTCTCTAAGGGCTGTATATGTTATCTCTATCTTACTGAGGGTGGAAGTGACATAAAAGATTTTGATCGATGGACTAGCACATAATTATCAACTATATCTGCTGTTTGCCTAGCCGTTTTAATCTTCTGTTATTTCACATGAGTTCTAATGCCAGAGGAAGTGAATCTTTAAATTTCTCCAAGAATCACTTCTCTTACTACATTACTGAGGGTGGAAGTGACATTCGAAGGCTTCGCCAACTTCTCCATTTCCAATTTCCTTTTCGGTTTTATTTCTCTCTCTTTTTCCCTTTCTTGCCTTTCTGTTTTCTCCCTTTGAAATGTTCTTTCTTTTCCTTTTACTGTCAATTCAATTATTTGCCTTTCTCAATCTCTTCCGACATCAAGTTGTTTCATTTGTAACTGAATTGTAGCCCATGTAATTGACTTACCCTTTGGAGAACTTGATCGTTCTGATATCCCTTCTAATTACAAATGCTGCGCTTTTATGTCTGCTTTCCTCGCCTTTGTGGCTAATCCTAACCGTAACCTATCTGTTATGGAGCCATGGTTACTTTTTGTAAACCAGTCAGTGTTACATCTTCCACTCCCAGAAAAGTCAGCAATTGCCAAAGCCATTTTGCAGTCTAACCACTTTAAAATCCTACAACACCAATTCTTGATTTCAATGTTCCTCTTGCACTCATAGCTGTTTGGATTCACCAACTCCAAGCTGTGGAAGAATTATTTTAAAACCGGCACTCAATCTTGCTATTATATGGCAGGTGGTAATTGCTCGGCAGACCAAATCCCAAGGGAAACTTGATCAAGCTATCACAATAATTTGTAATTTGCATTTTATTACGAGAAGTATGTGCACTTAAGTGTGGGGTAAGCATTTCAGTACCACTCTTGTAGATTTCAAATATTACATCAAAACATTTTTAATAAAAAGGAAAGAAAATATAAACAGCTTACATAGCTAAAAGTAGTCCTATAAACATTTCTCAAGAGGTTTCTGCTTAATAAACCTCACAACCAAACACTCTTTTCAGACAACAGTCCCTGTAGATTTTTGATCTATAAAAATTCCAGTAATATTCCAGGACATCCGCTGTTGCTATAGAGCAGATATTCACAAGGCTTCTCCCTCTCCTACTCATTAAAGGAACTCCAAGATTTGTAACAAAACTTTAGGGGGAATTTTCCAGCTCCCACGTGGCGTGTTTTCTGGCGGCAGAGGCAGCTTCCAGTCCCACTGATGTCTACAATATTTTGCGTGGCTTGCCGGCTGCACCACCAGGGAACCTGGCATGGGGGTCACCTTCGGCGGGACTGGAAGATGGTGCTGGTGGGAAGGGCCTGGAAACCACACCCGTTGCTTTCTAGAAGACAAACGCTTTTCAGAGCATGGCGAAAGCCCACTTTGTTTCTTTCACAGATGTCCTAAACACGGTGCATTCGTCAGGACAACACATGGCCACTCTCTACTCGCTCAGCTTTTCATCGCCTTTAATATGTTTTTTCCCTTTCATCTTTAAACCCATTGTTGTTATCTTTATGTGGAAGGTACGTTTCCCAGGATATAAAAATCTTTCCTGTTATTTTTATGGCTACTACTTTTGGGTAAAAATAAACAAAATACATTTGCTTTATTTATTTATGATTTTTATCAGTTGTACATTTTCCTTTTGAAATACAACAGATAAACTTAAACTCACCCCATATTTCTTAATGCAAATCTTTATTCATGCCATTGGTATTCCATTTTAGCTCTTCTCATATCCACTTCAAATGCTTACTTTACTTAAACCCCATTTTGATTATTTACATCTTACAGTCTAACTGTCTTCAGTTTGATTAAATTAGTCACAACCAGACAGACACACACACACAAATGGTCCACAGCCTGTTTCACCATGATATTGGGAAAGTATATTTCTCCACACATTCAACTGAGACTTGCAGGCTCCCACAGGCTATGCTATAAATATGGGACAAGAGGCATTCCTTAAGGAATGCAGAACAAAGAGTCAAAATAATGGACAATCCCTTAAAATACTGGATAGTTGATCGTCTGCCGATGATGAGCTCGGCACTCAGCTAGAGGTGCTGAGCACCTCCAAGGGGAAGGAGCTGCCTACCTTGCACCAATTGCAATGCTTTGAATGGCAGCTTTTAAAAACTTTTTCTGGTGCCATTGTTCCTATAGCATTCATTGGTTCTATACAGAGTGTATACTGCGTGAATAGGCAGGTAAGTGGTATGCATTAACATGGAGGGTATGATGGGCTATTGGCAGTGGTTTGGGGGCATGGGCGTTATGAAGGACAATGTGGGCCACTAGAGGCATCGGTTAGCATGAATTGAGCATGGCGAATGGGTGGAAGGGTTGATGGGGTATGAGGGATGAGAGCTAATGAGCCTAATGTTTAACAAAACTATTGGGATGAAGTTCTGGAAGTGAGGTGGGCCTTTTAACTGCCCACCTCAAACTCGGCAGCCATATCTGACCTGTGTCTGGAGGGAGTGTGCCCGACAATATCTTGCACCTACACAGTCCTCCTACCCCAGAATGAAAATTGCGCCATTTGGAGCGCTTTTTCCCAAGACGGGAGAGCCGAGCTGGATAATTTACCAACTCAAGCTATCTGCCACTAAGAAGAAATTATGTCACTCCTACCCCAGTCTCTGTGACCCTGTATGTTCCCAATGAAATTCCCGATCCACAACGGGAATGTTTAATGATTCTTTTAATATCAACAAACCTGCAAAACCTTGTGGGTAACCATGTGCACACCAAACAAGGTTTGTTGACATTGTCTGAATGAGGTGTAAGTGCAGAAAAGTAGAAAATCAACTTTATACTCTAATTCATTTGCAAAATTTCAAGCTGAATGAATGTCAGAAACTGTGTATCACACATTAAAAAATTAATCAGCCGCACCCAGTTTCTGATATGCTGGCTAACTATTTTAAACTTCTAATCCTTACGAAAATATCAGGCGGGGTTACAAAGATTTCAAATATCTTTGTCTTTTGTTATGCTCTTGACGTAGCATAAGCTGCTTCCTTGATGTGCACTCTGACAAAGGAAGGTTCAGACTTGGAGATAGCTTCAACACGTTTATTGAACTATTAACAATTCGCCTACTTGGATTCGACGCTACTGTTAATCCTGTTATAGCTACTCAGACTGACGAACCAGTCTGCTACAATCCATGTGGTGGGAGTAATGTGTTTCAATCAACCCTGAGTCTGTGCTCAATGAGAGTCTCCACTGGAAAGAGGAAGATCATGTGTGTTGTGTCCTTTTTATATGGATTGGTGTAATGCCCTCCTGTGGTGGTGTCACCTCTGTGTGTATCGTGACTGCCCATTGATCATGTCCTATCTTACTGACCTATTGGTTGACTGTCTGTGTGTCATGTCTCTGCTGTTCCCTCTAGTGTCTAGCTAGGTGTAGTGTCTAAACATGAACCCTTTGTGTACTTACAGTGATGTATATCACCACATCCCCCCTTTTTTCATGTTCCATATTTTCTGTACAGTGTTAAAGAAAATTGAACAAACTAGGTAGATGAGTGATACTCTGTACAAGTTATGATAACAGTGATCATTAAACAATAAGTCCAAATCATATGCATGAGTCCAAAGTGCATTAATTATTATGGTCGAGTGGCTTTCCTGTTTGTTGGTGAGTTGGTGATGTTGATGGTGGCATTGCATTGTAAGCGCCATCAGTGTCCCTGTGCTGAAGGAACCAAGAAGTGGTCAAATCACTTTGTTGTCTGATTTGGACTCTTTTTTCCTTACGATGCTTGTGGTGGTAATTCTTGATGGCATCTGTCCTGAAAGCCAGGTTGCCTGTTGGTCGTGCAGCAACGGTGAATTAGTAAGATGCATCGTCCTGCCATGGTATGTCATTGTACTGAGCTGAGCAGTAACAGTGTCCCTCATGGGCAGAATTGTACCATGTCGTACCAGTCGTAGTTCCATTGGTGTTGTTTTTGTCGTGCTTGTTGTCGACGTTGTTGCCGTTGGTACGCTTCTTGCTATTGTCTTTGATGTTGTTGCTGTGGTGGTTGGTTTTGTTGCCGTGTTTGCTGCGCTCAAGGACCACACTCTGTGGATGATACGAGTCATTCACACAGTTACTCGTGTTAGCGTGCTTTGTGGCATCTGCTGTCTCCTTGAGCGTGCCGTCACTGAGTTTGCGGCGCTCCCCGTCTGGAGTCATGTCCGACTTACTTGAATCAGCTTTGGCTTGTCGATGCTCCCCGTCTGGAGTCTGGTCTGTTTCACCTGAGTCAGTTTTGGTTTGTCGATGTTCCCCGTCTGGAGCCCTTTCTGGTTCACCTGAATCAGCTTTGGTGTCTTGACGCTCCCCGTCCGGAGTCATTGCAGGTTCACTTGAGCCGCTGAGATTTCTTGATGCTCCCCGTCCGGAGTCATTGCAGGTTCACTTGAGTCAGCTGAGGTTTCTTCTTGCTCCCCGTCCGGAGTCATTTCAGGTTCACCTGAATCTTCTGAAGTTTCGTGATGCTCCCCGTCCGGAGTCAAAACGTTCAGGAATTCATTTGCTTGTGGAGAGGCGAATGAGGTTTGAAGTAACGTGGTGTCACCGGATTCACCAGTAGTCTCACTGTGATTGTCGAGTGCCTCTATACACACTAGCTGAGGTCTGTCACGTTGCACATCTGGTATGGGAAGTGGGATGCCGCCGTCACTTGTCTCACATACAGTGGGTAGAGACTCAGTGTCTTCTTGTCGTTCACTTGAGCTGGGTAAATGGTCAGAGTCTTCTTCTGGTGGCTCAAATAATCTGGTGGACTGTCATAGTCTGCTTGCTGTATACTTGAGCTTGGCAGACTGTCAGAGTCTTCTTGTTCACTGGAGCGTGGTAGACTGTCATAGTCTGTTTGCTGTACATTTGAGCGTGGCAGACTGTCATAGTCTTTCTGTTCTTCACTTGAGCCTGGCAGACTTGCATTGTCTGCTGCTGGTTGCTCAGAGGAGGTTGCTAGACCCTCATGGTCTCGTTCATGCAAGGACTGTGCTTTTGAGTCTTGCATTGCTTCTATCATGGAGGCTCTCCACGAGCTCGCAATGGAGGCTTGTGTCACTCCCTCTGTGGAGTCTTGCAGCGTTCCTTGTGTGAAATCGTGCATTGGTCTCTCTGTGGAAACTGTCATCACTTCTTGTTGGTGCAAGACTGCGCTTTGGAGTCTTGCGTTGCTTCTATCATGGAGTCTGTCCATGAGCTCGCTGTGGAGGCTTGTGTCACTCGAGTCACTTCTTGTTCATGCAAGGACTGCGCTGTGGAGTCTTGCATTGCTTCTATCGTGGAGTCTGTCCACGTGCTCGCTGTGGAGTCTTTCATCGCTTTCTGTGTGGAGGCTGGGACCCTTTGTGGTGCGTGGACCACTCTCTGTGTGGAGTTGGGGACCCTTTGTGGTGCGTGGACCACTTTTTGTGTGGCAGCAGGCCGCTCTCTGTGGGCGTGTACTGCTCTCTGTCTCTTGGTGTCAGGCCGCAGCATAATCCTGCACTCACGAGACGGGATGTCATATCTGCTGGGCTGAAGATCCTCAAATCTGAAGAACTTGTCGTCGGGGTCTTCAATGTACAACACTTCTAGTTGCGGTTCGGATTTGGTACTGGGGTAGCCTCCCAAGGTGAAAGCTTCGTCTGAGTCGTTGTCTTCCAAGACCATATCATCACATTTTGTGCCGGAGCTGGCATTGGGCTCGCGACGTCCAAAGAAGAATTCAAGATCTGAGTCATAGTCTTCAAGGACTGTATCATCTCTTTGGGCGGTGTTAACTGCTTGTTGCAGGGTTCTGCGGAGGTTACATTCAGCTACTGGTCGAATTTCAGGCATTGTGCTGTCGTTCCAGGTGAAATAATCTGTTTTTGAGGCTTTACATTTTTTTTTGTTGTGTTTTGGGACATTTCCCCTTTAAGTGGCCGTGGTCCGGGGCCTCTAACATCATGATGTATGACGTAGCGCGTAGGAAACAATTGCGCATACGCAGATTGCTGTTCCTTTACTTGGGGCCTTGTCCTCAATTGCGCATGCGCGGCTTCTTGCGCATGCGCAAACGGACCTTCCCGTTCTGTGCACTCTTTGCGCAACTGCGCATGCGCAGCACCTTTTCCAAGATGGTTGCAATTCAAAACTGCCGTTTGTTGCTGCCAGCCTAACTTGCGGTGAGTTTTGGCACCTCTTTTACCTTTTCTTCTTGTGTGTTCCTCGCAGAATTCTGTCTGTGTGTCCTGACTCTGGTGTTCCCTCTAGTGTCTAGCTAGGTGTAGTGTATGTACATTAACCCTTTGTGTACTTACAATGATGTATATCACCACACTTTGTTATCATTGTTGCTCACAAATTGTGTTTGATTAGTGTCATGTGAGAGTACCTTTAAGAAATGGATGTTTAAGCAATGTACCTTTAAGGAATGGAGTTGATTATATTACTGAAGTGATGTCAGAGGTTGGGGGGAGCTGAGCTCACTTCTGCTTTTGGTTTGAGTTTTGCTGAGAGCAGCTGAAAAGTGCCTGGCTGTTTTTGCTGTGAGCTGCTTAAAAGGAGAAAGCCAGTTTGAGACAGGAGCTTGAGAAGTTCTGGTTTGCTGTGAGCTGCTTGAAGGGAGAAAGCCAGTTTGAGAAAGCAGCTTGGGGGTGTCTGTGTGTTTCCAGAGAGCTGCAGGAAGAAAATCAAGGTGCTGGAGCTGAGGTCAACCAAGCTGATATATCTCTAACATCCAACAGAATATATATATATTATGTGACCTGGTGTGTTACTGTTTTGAAGGTTTGAAGCATTTTGGATGTTTGAAGGAACATTTTGAGGGATTATTTAGTGTTGTATTATTTTCGGGGTTATCTTTGAAGTAAGGGGTATTAAGGGATCCAATGTTTATTTAAAAGGTTTAATTGAGTTCGTAGAATAACCATTGTTTTGTGTTAAAAACCACGTATCCATAATTGTAATATCACCTGGGGAACAAGCCATGTGCTTCAAAAGCAACAATCCATTAAAGGGAGAGGTTGTTTGAACTCCATGATACATTTTGGGGTTCTGAAAACACCGCGCCCATAACAATTGGAGGCTCGAGGAGGATAAAAGTCTATCTATTAGATTGGCTTGTGTGAACTTAAAGACTGAAGGTTTGGTGCTTTTCCGGTGTGGTATTTTAGTTTAAGTGGGGAGAGTGGTGTGAACAATGGCTCTTTCGGAGGCTCAGAAGTTTTTAGTGTTGGACGCGGTAACACGTGATACCTTACGGACAGAGACTAAAAACAGACTGTTAGGTTTGGCAAAAGCATTGCAGTTAACACTGCCTAGCAAATTACGAAAAGATGAGGTAGTTAACGCGGTATCTGCGCATTTACGTTTGCCTGTGATACATTCTGACTCATTAGATATGGCAAAGCTCCAGTGGCAGATTAAGCAATTTGAACATGAAAAAGAATTAAAGCAACTTGAACATGAAAAAGAATTAAAGCGGCTTGAATATGCAATGAAAGAAAAAGAAAGAGATAGAGATAGAGAGGAAAAAGAAAAGGAGAGAGAAGAAAGAAACAAAGAAAGAAACAGAGAGGAAAGGGAAAAAGAGAGTTTGAACTTCGGAAAATGGCTCTGAAACATGAAAATCAGTTAAAATTGGCAGACGCAAAGGGACACGTACAGTTGGAGGAGATGGATGAGGATAATGAGACAGAGCGTCATAGTCGAAGACGTGGTGGGGATCTATTTGAATATGTCCAAGCATTGCCAAGGTCTGACAAGAAGGAGGTAGAAGCCTTTTTCATTTCATTTGAGAAGGTAGCTAAACAAATGCAATGGCCACAGGACATGTGGGTATTACTGATTCAAACAAAGCTGGTAGGTAGGGAGAGTGAAGTGTTTGCATCACTACCGGAGGAGGTATCTGGAACGTATAAGGAGGTGAAGAAATCCATCTTAAGTGCATACGAGCTAGTGCCTGAAGCTTACAGACAAAGGTTTAGAAATATAAGGAAAGAATTTGGTCAAACATACATGGAGTTTGATAGGCTCAAACAGAGTAATTTTGATAGGGGGATATGGGCTTTGAAAATGGACCAAACGTATGAAGCTCTCAGAGAAATTATACTTTTGTAGGAGTTTAGAAATTCAATTCCTGATGTAGTGAGAACTCATGTGGAAGAAATGAGGGTTAAAACTGCGAGATTAGCAGCGGAAATGGCAGATGATTATAAATTAGTTCATAAATCAAAGATTGGTTTCCGACATCAGTTTCAGCCGGCGAGGGATAGAAACTGGGGACATGAGAAATACTCAAGTGGTAAAGGTAAAGATGATCTGATGGGAGACAATAAAGAGAGTGTACCTCAGATTTAAAAAGAAATCCAGGAGGGTGGAAAAGAAATGAAAAGTTTCAAATGTTTTCACTGTACTAAACTAGGCCATGTAAAGTCATAGTGTTGGTGGTTGAAGAAAAGCACTGGAAAGGCTGATGTGGTAAAACAGGATAAGACAGTGGGATTTGTTGGAGTGGTAAAAGAAAGCCCAAGGGAAGCGAAGGCGGTGCAAACGATTGTACAGCCTGTTCAAGAAGTAATTGTTAATCAGGTGCCAGATGTTTTTAAAGAATTTACCTGTGTGGGTAAAGTTTATGCATGTGTATCAGGAGGAGCAGGTAAAGAAGCCACAATTTTAAGAGATACAGGGGCTAGTCAATCTTTAATGGTAAGAGATGAGGAGTTATGTAGTTTGGGAAGAATGATGCCAGAAAAGGTGGTGATATGTGGAATTCAGGGTGAGAGGAGTAGCGTTCCATTATATAAGGTAAGGTTGGAAAGTCCAGTGAAGAGTGGTGAAGTGGTAGTAGGTGTAATAGCTAAACTATCTTGTCCAGGAATACAGTTTATCTTGGGTAATGATATAGCTGGATCGCAGGTGGGAATGAACCCTACTGTGGTTGATAGGCCAGTGGAAAATCAGACAACTGAAAGGTTGAAGGACGAAAATCCTTGGATTTTTCCGCATTGTGTAGTAACAAGGTCGCAAAGTCACAGGTTAAGACAAGAGGAGAAATCAAAGTGTGAAGATGAAGTTGAAGTGCAATTATCAGAAATGATTTTTGAACAGATGGTTGAAAAAGAACAAGAACAGGTGGAGGATGAGGCGGATATTTTTAGTTCAGGAAAATTGGCGGAGTTACAACAGAAAGATGTAGAAATAAAATGGATATATCAGAAAGCATATACGGAGAGTATACTGAGTGTTATTACCGTAAAAGTGATGTCTTGATGAGAAAATGGAGACCTGTACATATGCAGGCGGATGAAAAGTGGGCAGAAGTTCATCAAGTAGTATTGCCGGTAGGGTATAGAAAGGAGGTGTTGCGAGTTGCACATGAGGTACCAGTGGGAAGTCATTTGGGAATAAGGAAAACTCAAGCTAAAATCCAGAAACATTTTTATTGGCCTGGACTACATAAAGATGTAGTTAAATTTTGTCAATCATGTCACACATGCCAAGTGATAGGGAAACCTCAAGCAGTGATAAAACCAGCTCCCTTAATACCCATTCCAGCATTTGAGGAACCTTTTACGAGGGTCCTAATTGATTGTGTAGGACCGCTTCCTAAAACAAAAAGTGGGAATCAATATCTTTTGACTATAATGGATGTGTCTACTAGGTTTCCAGAGGCCATTCCAGTACGTAATATTACAGCTAAAAGGATTGTGGAGGAGTTACTCAAATTCTTTACTAGATATGGACTACCCACAGAAATTCAATCAGATCAAGGATTGAATTTTACTTCAAAGTTATTCAAAGAAGTTATGGATAGTTTAGGAATAAAACAATTTAAATCAACTGCGTACCATCCAGAATCGCAGGGAGCGTTAGAAAGGTGGCATCAGACATTAAAGACAATGTTGAGGGCGTAGTGTCAAGATTATCCAGAGGATTGGGATAAAGGAATACCATTCGTATTGTTTGCAATTAAGGATACACCTGATAAGTCTACCAAATTTAATCCTTTTGAACTAAGTTTTGGTCATGAGGTAAGAGGACCACTTAAATTGATTAAGGAAAAATTGGTGGGTGAGAAATCGGAAATTACACTATTGGATTACGTGTCAAATTTTAGGGAACGATTAAATAGAGCAGGTGAAGTGGCTAGACAACATTTGAAAGTTGCACAAAATGTGATGAAACGGGTAGCGGACAAGAAATCCAAAGTTCGTAGTTTTGCCAGTGGGGATAAAGTTTTAGTGTTGTTACCAGTGGTAGGTGAACCTTTAAAAGCTAGGTTTTGTGGACCATATCAGATTGAAAGGAAATGAAGTGAGGTGAATTATGTGGTAAAACACCAGATAGAAGCAAGACTCACCGAGTGTGTCATGTGAATATGCTTAAAAGGTGCTTTGGAAGGGAAGGAGAGGAAAAGGAGGTTTTAATGATTTTACTTCAAAGTGACGAATCCAATCCAGGTGACTGTGAATTTGACATACCTCAAATTAAATTGGAAAATGAGGAGGATCTTAAAAATTGGGTGAATTGTTAAGTTACCTTCCAGAGGAAATACGAACTGACCTGAAAGAGTTATTGATATCACATGGGCAAGTTGGTAGAGATAAATTGGGAAGTACTAAAGTGGCGATACATGATGTAGATGTGGGAAATGCTGTTCCTATCAAACAACATCCATATAGACTTATTCCTTTCAAATTGGCACAGGTTAACAGAGAGATTGAGAGTATGCTTATAAATGGCATAATTGAAGTGGGTTGCAGCCAATGGAGCTCACCCATAGTGATGGTACCTAAACCAGATGGTACCCAACGGTTGTGTGTGGACTATCGAAAGGTGAATGCAGTTACAAGAACGGACTCTTACCCTATCCCATGTTTGAAGGATTGCATTGAGAAGGTGGGACAATCTGCTTTTATTTCCAACTTCCAGACATGGAAAGAACATTTAAAACATCGTATGGAGTTCTTCGATCGACTTCAGGAAGCGGGTTTGGCGATGAACCTAGCCGAACGTGAATTTGGAGAAGCCCGAATCATTTTCCTTGAGGAGTTTACGATACCCTCAAGACGAAGGCAAATAATGCGATTTCTTAGCATGAGTGGATTTGATCGAACATTTGTGCAAAGGTTTTGTGGCGTGATTACTACTCTGGTGGACTTGCTAATGAAACGTCAAAGATTTCAATGGACAGCGGACTTTCAACAGGCATTTGACTGCCTGAAAGCTGTGATCACCAACGCTCCTATATTGGAGAATTGCAAGAGGCTCTGTGGTCAGATTGAACTAAAGTATCTGATTCTAAAGGGAAATGCCGAGGAGTAGGGGAATGGATGTATCGTGCAGAGACTTTGTTCAAAGGGACTGTCAATCGAGAAGGATTTCGGTTGGAGGAAGAAGAGCAAAGAAAAATGGACTATATTATTATGCCTGTTTGCGTGTGTTTTTTTTTGTGAAAAGAAAAAGTATTTTTACTGTGTGCATTTCTTAGTCGATGGTGCAAAAGTGAAAAATGAAACCATCTTGAAGTTGATGGTTTCTTTTTTTTTCTTGGAGGAGGTGTCATGTGAGAGTACCTTTAAGAAATGGATGTTTAAGCAATGTACCTTTAAGGAATGGAGTTGATTATATTACTGAAGTGATGTCAGAGGTTGGGGGGAGCTGAGCTCACTTCTGCTTTTGGTTTGAGTTTTGCTGAGAGCAGCTGAAAAGTGCTTGGCTGTTTTTGCTGTGAGCTGCTTAAAAGGAGAAAGCCAGTTTGAGACAGGAGCTTGAGAAGTTCTGGTTTGCTGTGAGCTGCTTGAAGGGAGAAAGCCAGTTTGAGAAAGCAGCTTGGGGGTGTCTGTGTGTTTCCAGAGAGCTGCAGGAAGAAAAGCTAGGTGCTGGAGCCGAAGTCAACCAAGCTGATATATCTCTAACATCCAACAGAAATATATATATTCTGTAACCTGGGGCGGGATTCTCCGTAATCGGCGCGATGTCCGCCGACCAGCGCCAAAAACGGCGCGAATCAGTCCAGCATCGCACCGCCCCAAAGGTGCGGAATTCTCCACATCCTGAGGGGCCGAGCCCTTACCTTGAGGGGCTAGGCCCGTGCCGGACTGATTTCCGCCCCGCCAGCTGGCGGGAAAGGCCTTTGGTGCCCCGCCAGCCTGCGCGGAAATTACTTTGCCATGCGGCGCATGCGCGGGAGCGTCAGCGACCGCTCACGGCATCCCCGCGCATGCGCAGTGGAGGGGGTCTCTTCCGCCTCCGCCATAGTGGAGACCATGGCGAAGGCGGAAGGAAAAGAGTGCCCCCATGGCACAGGCCCGCCCGCGGATCGGTGGGCCCCGATCGCGCCGCGCCCCCCCCAGGACCCCAGAGCCCGCCCGCGTCGCCTTGTCCCGCCATTCAAAAGGTGGTTTAATCTACGTCGGCGGGACAGGCATTCCAGCAGCAGGACTTCGGCCCATCGCAGGCAGGAGAATCGCCGGGGTGGGGGGGGGGGCCCGCCAACCGGCGCGGCACGATTCCCATGTCCGCCGAATATCCGGTGCCGGAGAATTCGGCAACCGGCGGGGACGGGATTCACGCCAGCCCCCAGCAATTCTCTGACCCGGCGGGGGGTCGGAGAATCCCGCCCCTGGTGTGTTACTGTTTTGAAGATTTGAAGCCTTTTGATGTTTTAAGGAATATTTTGAGGGATTATTTAGTGTTGTATTATTTTCGGGGTTATCTTTGAAGTAAGGGGTGTTAAGGGATCCAATGTTTATTTAAAAGGTTAAGTTGAATTCATAGAATAAACATTGTTTTGTGTTAAAAGCCACGTGTCCATAATTGTAATATCACACCTGGGGAACAAGCCGTGTGCTTCAAAAGCAACAATCCATTAAAGGGAGAGGTTGGTTGAACTCCATGATACATTTTGGGGTACTGAAAACACTTCGCCCATAACATTAGTTTGTGTCAAAATAGCACTACCCACAAAACAAGTCATAGATAAATGTGGGGAGCATTCTGAGACATTTGTGCAGTTAATACAGGTACTGAAGTAATTTTGCAAGAAATTGTTATGTCAGCTAAATGTTTATTTTGAAAGAAATGATGCTTCTAACAAGAGTTACAAGTAGAATTAACTAGTCATTGCACTCCTGAGAAGGGGGGTTGCTGGCAGTTGAGAGCATGCGATGAGAATGCGCATGTAAATTATAGTATTTTCAAATGTTTAAATGATTTAGCTGTACCTTTGAAATGATTTTTTTCTCTTCATGTAGATCCTTATATAATATGATCCAATTATGCATTTGTATCATCTGTTGTACTAACAATGTGTCAGCCTAGGATTTGTAGTAGCACTCTCACCTCAGAAAGTCACTTTAGAGTCAGGGGGCGAAATTCTCCCCCAACGGCGGGATGTCCGCCGACTGGCGCAAAAGCCGGCGCCAATCAGACGGGCATCGCGCCGGCCCAAAGGTGCGGAAGGCTCCGCATCTTTGGCGGCCTAGCCCCAACATTGAGGGGCTAGGCCGACGCCGGAGGGATTTCCGCCCCACCAGCTGGCGGAAATGGCGTTTGTTTCCCCGCCAGCTGGCGCGGAATTGCGGCGCATGCGCGGGAGCGTCAGCGGCCGCTGTCAGTTTCCCGCGCATGCGCAGTGGGGAGAGTCTCTTCCGCCTCCGCCATGGTGGAGGCCGTAGCGGAGGCGGAAGGGAAAGAGTGCCCCCATGGCACAGGCACGCCCGCGGATCGGTGGGCCCCAATCGCGGGCCAGGCCACCGTGGGGGCACCCCCCGGGGTCAGATCGCCCCGCGCCCCCCCCCAGGACCCCGGAGCCCGCCCACGCCGCCTGGTCCCGCCGGTAAATACCAGGTTTGATTTACGTCGGCGGGACAGGCAATTCCTGGGCGGGACTTCGGCCCATCCGGGCCGGAGAATCCAGCGGGGGGTCCCGCCAACCGGCGCGGCCCGATTCCCGCCCCCGCCCAATCTCCGGGAGCGGAGACTTCGGCGGGGGCGGGATTCACGGCGACCAACGGCCATTCTCCGACCCGGCGGGGGGTCGGAGAATGACGCCCCAGCGTTTGTCAATTCAAATTTAAATCCAGAGGCTTGACAACTAAAATGTTGGCTCCTTCCTCAGAAGCACCCAGTCACGGAGGTAGGAAAGTAAGTTGCAAAGAGGACATATGGAGGCTGCAAAGGAAGATAAGTGGTTAAGTGAGTGTGCAAAGATCTGTCAAATGGAGCATAATGTAGGCAAATGTGAAATTGACGATTTTGGCAGGAAGAATAAAAAAGAAACCTATTATCTAAATGATTGCAGATTGGACAGCTCTGATATTCAGAGAGATCTGGGTGCATGAATCACAATAGACTAGCATGCAGCAGGTACATCAAGTAATTAGGAAAGCTAATAGAATGCTATTTTTTTATTGCGAGGGGAACTGAATACATCATGCGTCAATTATGCAGGGAACTGGTGAGACCACATCTGGAGTACTGCATACAGCATTGGTCTTCTGAAGGATGTGAAGACATTGGAAACAGTTCAGGGAAAGTTTCCCTGACCAATACCAAGAATCTGCGGGTTGTCTTATGAGGAAATGTAGGTTAGACTAATCTTGTTATCCACTAAAATTTAGAAGTGTAAGAGGAAGCTTGAATGAAAACTTTAAGATCCTGAGGGGTCTTGATAGAATAAATGTAGAGACTATATTCCTCATGTGAGAATATTTGAATATTTTGGCGAGGCTGGAGGTGCAGGGAACTAAGGTTAGGAAGAGACGGGAAAAATTAGATAAAAGGAAACCCTAAATACAGGTTGTAGCTGCAGGGTAATGGTGCAGCTCAACATGTGATCCACCTTTGATGGCTACTGAAGTTAAGGAAGTACTGAAGGTAAGCAGACCTTGAACGCATTGCACAGGCATAGAAGTCACACAGGTAAGTACTCGCTGCTATACAAAGATATCCCGTTGCTTGGTGACAAGCAGAAGATCGAAGGCATAACGAGGGCTGTGTTTGCCCTTCCTTACAAATGCAGTTAAAGATTAAAGAAAACCTGCAGCTGAATTTCGAGAAGAATGGATTGATAACACACAGCATATAGATTGCAATTCGCTCTGCAATTAAATCTAAACTCAATTCACTCTGAAATGAAATGAAAAATTGGACTTGACATTCAATTTTAGAAAACGTTTTTCAGTAGCAATGAAGGGAGGTCGTTTTTTAAAAATGGTTTAAGAATTATCACTGATTATGCGATGTAGGAGGCATTGTGGTGCAGTGGTAGTGGCCCTACCCCTGGACCAGAAGCTCCATAGAATTCTAGAATCCTATAGTGCAGAAGGAGGCCATTCAGCCCATTGAGCCTGCACTGGCCCTCTGAAAGAGGCTCATTCCCCTGCCGCATCCCCGTACCCCACCTAACCTGCACATACACTAAGGGGAAATTTAGCATGGCCAATCCACCTAACCTGCACATCTTTGGACTGTATAGGGGCGGCATGTGGCGCAGTGGTTAGCACTGGGACTGCGGCGCTGAGGACCCGGGTTCGAATCCCGGCCGTGGGTCACTGTCCGTGTGGAGTTTGCACATTCTCCCCATGTCTGCATGGGTTTCACCCCCACAACCCAAAGATGTGCAGGTTAGGTGGATTGGCCACGCTAAATTGCCCCTTAATTGGAAAAAGAAAATAATTGGGTACTCTAAATAAAAAAAATAAAATAAAAAAATCTTTGGACTGTAGGAGCACTCGGAGGAAACCCTCATAGACACGGGGAGAAAGTGCAAACTCCACAATCACCCAAGGCCAGAATTGAACCCAGCTCTCTGGTGCTGTGAGGCAGCAATGCTAACCACTCTACCGTGCCGCTCAAGCTTCCAATACCAGGACTTGGTGGCCACAGAAGGAGCATTCAACAGGCTGATATTCAACTCAGGAATTCTTCCACCACTTCCCCAAGGGGTAAAAGTTTACAGCGTGGATGTGAAGATATCCTTAAAAAAAAGAATGAATGTAATTGCCAAGCTGAATTATAACAACTTTACTATTCCTTATCATTAACAGTAATGAACATAACTTGACAACATAAAACAGGTTATTCTTCAGTGAAGTTGGAAGTTTTGTTAAATTGGGTATCAGTTCAATATTGCATTTAAATCTGATTAATGCAATATCATTTTATTGCAGCTTTTCTCTGTTTATCATCTAATTTCTCAAATTTTGAGTACCCAATTATTTGTTTTCCAATTAAGGGAAAATTTAGCGTGGCCAATCCACCTAACTTGCACATCTTTGGGTTGTGGGGGTGAAACCCACGCAGACACGTGGAGAAAGTGCAAACTCCACACAGACAGTTGCCCGGGGCCAGGATTGAACCCGGGTCCTCAGTGGTGTAGGCTGCAGTGCTAACCACTGCGCCACCGTGCCGCCTTTTTTTATCATCTAATTTCAATGGAACAAAAAGCTGGAAGGTTGTACACTTGGTGGGTGATGCACTCTGATATTCCACTACCCAGGCAGGGAATTCAAAATTAATCCTATATGGGCTCTTATTGGGTAGTTGAAACATTGAAGACTGGATTTTTACTGCCTAATTCCCATGGTGTTGTAAAAATAAAATGGAGTAAAGCATATTTTATCAAAGCTGTTGGTCTAAAATAGCACTAGAATTCTCCACCCCCCTTCTAAATTGTCAATCCTCTTTGATGCTCACCAGTTACCCAGCTTGCCTCCTTTAAATGGGGTCAGGTTGGCAGGTCTGGCTGTTTTGGTACATCTTCCATCATCTAAGTGGTTGCGCTGCAGGTTTACCTGAATGGTTCCCTACTGTTGTAACCTACACAAGACCCATGGGAGCCAGCAGATTAGGCTCCCCGTGAGTCTTGTGGGGTACGAGCATCCCCGCTGGAGCTCCCTCATCAGCAGGGGAGCTAATTAGGACATTAAAAAACCTGGCCCGAGGTAGTCCCTTCTGGGACCAGTGTACAAAGAGTCTTCATTCTATGTCAATAAACCTTTTTGTTTCCTTACATTCCTGTTTGGTCGCTTCCTCGAACTCAACACTGGTGATGAAGACCAAGTTGAGCTGCAGGCTGCGCCATTATCAATGTGCTTGGCCAATTCTCCGAAGACCTCTGGAGGTTTTTCTGTCTGCCACAGAAATGTTGCATTTTGGGAAACTAGAAATGTTTAATGTAGGTACTGAAGACTGGTTGCAGTACGTTGAGTGAATGCGTTATTTCTTTTGGGACAATGCAATTGGTGGGGATGAACGCCAGACAGTGATCCTTTTAACAGCTTGTGGTGCTCCCACTTTTAGTGTGATGAAGAACTTGACATACCCCACCACCCCGGACTCGAAGTCATTCACGGACCTGACAGGTCTGGCTCTTTTGACACATCGGGGAGATCGGGTAGGACAAAGGAGACCGGATAGGGTAGGGGAGACTGGGAAGACCAGGGGTGACTGGGAAGGGCAGGGGAGACTGGGAAGGGCAGGGGAGATCGGGAACGAGAGGTATGGGAGAGACACAGAGACGGGGTGGGACGGGGCAGCCGGGTGGGACAGGGGCGACCAGGTGGGACAGAGGCAACTGGGTAGGACAGGGGAGACCGGGTGGGACAAGGGAGACCGGGAAGGACTGGGGAGACCGGGAAGGATAGCGGTGATTGGGAAAGACAGGAAGACTGGGAAGGACGGTCTTTGTATTTGCTTAAGATCTGTTTTGTGTCTGATTCTTTCCAGTTCCATTGAAAGGATATCAACCTGAGGAGTTAACTTTTTCTCCTCTGAGTGTTTCCAGCATTTTCTATTTTTATTACTTTTGGAAATCTGAGGGCTATTTCAGTTGCGTTCTCTCTGACATATTGGCTTCTGGCCTGATATCTTCCGTCCGCGCCGCCTAACCCCTCAACCCCCCTCCACACCACCACTCCCACCACTGCCTCAGAGTATGTTCCCAAAGGGCCCTGAAAATTACGGCTACAGTGCTTTGCGTGCTGTTACTAATTCAGATCTGCCCAAAGTACTCAGGTTCAGCAATTCTATGAATCGGTCCTACTGTTTCTTATAATATGGCAGTTGATTCACATTGACCTATAACCATTGGTATGATGGAGGAATCCAGCAGGGTGTAACAATAATAAAACCTGAACAAGATATTTGTGCCTTTCAATCTCTCCGAAGGTTGACTTATCAAACTGATAAAGTGGGGCTAAATGTGAATGAACATACAGAGCAACAGCTATAATCAGATTCATGTCAGGGGGCTTAATCAAAAGAGCTGTTCATCACACCTGCTATCATGCCTCCATTATTGAATTTGGCTTCATGCAAAGTTCAACAAGGAGGAGCAATCCATCCCCCAATTATGTAAATGTTGGTTTGGAGTTGTCTGAAAACTCAGCATTTACATGAACTTTTCTTTTTCCAAATCTTTTCTGCAGAAAAATGGTCATAAAATTCTGAAGTGTGGTACAACTATTTCATGATGGGAAGCATGCATTTATTTGCAAAACTGTGACGACTATTGCTATACCAAAATAGACTTACTTTTGATTGTGGTGGCCTATGGCAGACATAATGGGCAGAGTTTTACCACCCCTACCCAAGATGTGGGAATAGAGGTGTAGAGGGCTGGTAAAAGTATGTGGAGCCATGGTTGAACATTTATCAAGGGTGGGCCTGCCACAAGGAGGTAGACAGCCAATTTAAAGGCCCTAATATGGCCATTTTGCTAGACCATTGGTATTTTGATGGTGGTTGTTCGAAGCTTCCTTCTGACTGGGGGAATGCCCTCCCCTCAAGGACTGGATACCTCTGGAGCTCCCTCCCAATAGCCCAGCCTATCCCTCAATGCTCCAATCACCCCCCCACCCCTTGGATGTCCCTCCAGGAATCACCTACCGTCCCCTCCATGGCACATCTGCCACCTACTTGGCCTCCATGTCCTGACACTTAGTCCCTAGTATGTGGCTGAAGTGCCTCTTCTGGCCACTGCAGCACTGTGCTAGAGGGACTAGAGAGCTGTTGACTAAGCTGACAGGTTGGCAACTCTCCAAAGTTGAATTCCATCCAAGTGAGGATGGGGATGTGTTCTCCACCTTCTGCCATCCTAAAAATTCAGGCCTACATGTGCAATGCATGTGCAGAGACTGAATAGTTTACCAAACAATTGTTCATGCATGAACACAGTGGATAGCACGATCATGCATGCAAATGCGTCTTTTGTTCGCTGGGAAAAAGGGGATATTTGTATTTTTAGTGCAATATGAAAGGGGGCGATGTTGGTTTTGAAATGTATCCAATCTGATTTAAACCTTGGCTTGTCCAACCTCCTGCAGATGTTTCTATTCAAGATTACCCGTTTGACTGGCACTTTGAAAACTGGCTCCAGGGGCTACATAAATAGGGTTTTGGGGGCCATATTTGTCCTTGGGCTGCACATTGGACAAGCCTGCCCCGGGCATTCCATATCATGTGACCTTGCAACATAAGAACAAAGAACAGGAGTAGGCACCTCAAGCCTTAAGGTCAGTTTAATAAAAGCCTCTCACAGAAACACACGAATGAAGATTGCTGTCCTTATACGTGCAACAGCGGTGAAACTGCCAGCAACCCTCTCCCCCCCTCTCCATGTTGGGAGGCCACCAACTAAGTGGAAGTGGCTTCCCACCAACAGCCGAGCTTTTTAGATGAAAAACCGGGCTACGGGGTGGAGGCATCCATGGCCCAACGATATCCCCGAAGGGAGTTCTCCTTCAGCACTTGTCCCTTCAATATTTAAAAGATATTTCAATCCTACCTGCTTGTTTCAGCACTAGATACTGCTTCTAGTGGTGCTGCAGAGGTTGCTAGCCCTCTGATTGGCCTGGCAGCTCTCAGGAGCGGGCTGCCATCCTGAATAGGATGGCAATCCTGGTGGCAGCCACTTAATTAGTTGCCACCCGTAAAATTTGGATGGAATGTCCGTCAGCCACCTGTGTGATGGCGACATGCACTTCCCCCTGATGTCAGGCCATCTACCGAATTGGTAAAATTCAGCCCAATATATATCCTAAGAACCATGCAAGAAAGACTGGCAGAAACTAGGAGGTCACCTGCTATTTTTCAGCCAAGCCTACTGGTTATAGCGACTGATGTTTATGGTTTTGGATCACTAGGAATGTGATTGCAATGTGCTGAAAATAGCACTGAGCACCTTGCTCCATCTCTCGATGCGGCTGATACCATTTCGAGTTCATTGTGAAAATGAGTGACCAAAGCATCACCTGGTTTATCTGCAAGTTTATTTTGTAACATGCAAATTGGTGTTCTATGTCAATTGTCAGACTTTGAGGCAATTTTGGGACAGAAATTGGCAGAGTGAGCACAGTGCATGTTCTGCACATTGATATCAGGTGTTAAGTGGCCTAACTAGCAGTTCGTAAAAGAATTACAACAAGGCACTCTGGAAACAACTAAGTCATTGTTTTAAAAAAAAAGATATTTGTGGGCTGAGCATGAATTCTGCACAGGTAATCCTCCAGCCAGACAGTTCTGCATCCTCCCCTTCACATTTGTTTGGACCACCTGGTTGTCTGCCTGATGTCTGTGCAATGTCTTCCTAAATCAGAATCACCCTGGTGTACAGTAGTTGCTGCTGTGTGATTTTTATCTCATTGAAGTAGAGGTTGAGAGAAATTATGCCTTCCACCCTCATTGGCTTTCTGGTTGCTCCCACTATTTATTTTCTTCTGTATGACTTAACCAGGTCATTTTGTAATTCTAATTTACCACTAACACTGGGTGGGTTATTCAATTTATTTGCTGTTGGGCAATTGAAAGATACACAATTGCGGAGTATTTGGACTGCAAACTGAGTTTCACAGTCGAGGCCACTACATGAACTCTGAACTGTATTAATGCACCTCTTATTAGCAGAGGATAAAGTGGCACTGAAAACAATTTGGGCCCTTTTTCCAGATTTATGTGGTGTAAAGCTATTTAGAGTCAATAAGCTGAGTTAGTGCTGAACTGTTACTTTGTACTTTCCAATTCACTGCTTCATATTGCCAGCTTATGTAATACTCAAAAAATGAGAGCTGAGAACAGTACAGAATCTGTTTATCAGTGAAGCCTGTTAATATATTCAAATCAACACAGGCATGCTTCCAAAATGGAGATCAGTTGAAAAACTTGCAGAAACATATTCTGAAAGTGTATTACATGAATTAAAGCAGGACATAAGGAAAGATGGTCGATTTGGAAAGACAATGACCGGGTCTCCTCCCAGTAAAATGCTGATACAGGTTTAAACAAGGGTAGTTATTCTGCACACTGTTTTTGAACGAGAGAGCAAAAACCTCATTGATCATGACAAATTGTAGTGAATGGTATATAACTATAAAAATGACCTGTAAATAATTAAAAGAGATAAATCATGACAGCTCTCACAACCCAAAGATGTGCAGGGTAGGTGGATTGGCATCGCAAAATTGTCCCTTAATTGGAAAAAATGAATTGGGTACTCTAAAATTATTTTTAAAAAAACATTTAATCTTCAAATGCCTTTGAAGTTTTGAGGGTTTTAAACTTTCATTTGCCAGTACATCCCTCCATATAATAATAATTTCTATTTTAAAATTTATAGTACCCAATTAATTTTTTCCAATTAAGGGGCAATTTAGCATGGCCAATTCACCTACCTTACACATTTTTGGGTTGTGGGGGCGAAACCCACACAAATATGGGGAGAATATGCAAACTCCACATGGACAGTGACCCAGAGCCGGGATCGAACCTGGGACCTCGGAGCCGCGAGGCAGCTGTGCTAACCATTGTGCCACCGTGCTGCCCTCTGCATATAATAATAATCTTTATTAGTGTCACCAGTAGGCTTACATTAACACTGCAATGATGTTACTGTGAAAATCCCCTCGTTGCCACACTGCGGCGCTTTTCGGGTGCACTGAGGGAGCATTCAGAATGTCCAATTCACCTAACAAGCACGTCTTTCGGGACTTGTGGGAGGAAACCGGAGCATTCGGAGGAAACCCACACTGACACGGGCAGAACGTGCAGACTCCGCACAGACAGTGGCCCAAGCCAGGAATCGAACCTGTGAACCAATAGTGCTTTAAAAAAAAAAAAATTTAGAATACCCAATTCATTTTTTCCAATTAAGGGGAAATTTAGCGTGGCCAATCCACCTACCCTGAACATCTTTTGGGTTGTAGGGGCAAAACCCACGCAAACACGGGGAGAATGTGCAAACTCCACATGGACAGTAACCCAGAGCCAGGATCGAATCTGGGACCTCGGCACCGTGAGACAGCAGTGCTAACCACTGTACCGCCGTGCTGCCCCGTTTCTTCTTAATGAGCTGTTTTGCTAGGGCTCCTTGATGCCACACTTATTCATATTTGGCCTTAATGTCAAGGGCAGTCACTCTTATCTCACATCTGGAGTACAGCTCTTTTGTCCATGTTTGAACCAAGGTGGTAATGACATCAAGCGCTGAATGACCCTGGCAGAACCCAAAATGAACTTCAGGGAGCCGGGTATTGCTAAGCAAGTGCTCCTTGATAGCAATGTTGATGATTTCTTCATCACTTGAAATGAAAATCACTTATTGTCACAAGTAGGCTTCAAATGAAGTTACTGTGAAAAGCCCCTAGTCACCACATTCCGGCGCCTGTTCGGGGAGGCTGGTACGGGAATTGAACCCACGCTGCTGGCCTGCCTTGGTCCGCTTTAAAAGCCAGCTATTTAGCCCTGTGCTAAACTAGCCCTATTTAGCCCTGTGCTAAACCAGCCTTTATTGATAATCGAGAGTAGACTGATGGGGCGGTAATTGGCTGGAGCTCTGAATACAGCTCACACCAGCACTGCTTTGTCCAGCCATGGACTCTCCTAAGAGGTTCTCTCCAGCAAATTCAATTGTGAGGTCCTGGCCTGTGTCTCTGGCCCTCTCTTCCTTATTACAAAATGATCCATCTTCAATTCTTCACACAGTCCTTCTGCTTGCTTGCTGGCAGAAGGAGTGGAGGAGTTGCACTACTGGTTCGGGAGAATATCACAGCTGTACTGCGGGAGGACACCTCGGAGGACAGCGAGGCTATATGGGTAGAGATCAGGAATAAGAAGGGTGCAGTCACAATGTTGGGGGTTTACTACAGGCCTCCCAACAGCCAGCGGGAGATAGAGGAGCAGATAGGTAGACAGATTTTGGAAAGGAGTAAAAGCAACAGGGTTGTTGTGATGGGAGACTTTAACTTCCCCAATATTGACTGGGTTTCACTTAGTGCTAGGGGCTTGGACGGGGCAGAGTTTGTAAGGAGCATCCAGGAGGGCTTCTTAAAACAATATATTGATAGTCCAACTAGCGAAGGGGCTATACTGGACCTGGTATTAGGGAGTGAGCCCGGCCAGGTGGTAGAAGTGTCAGTAGGGGTGCATTTCGGGAACAGTGACCACAATTCAGTAAGTTTTAAAGTGCTGGTGGACAAGGATAAGAGTGGACCTAGGGTGAATGTGCTAAATTGGGGGAAGGCTAATTATAACAATATTAGGCGGGAACTGAAGAACCTAGATTGGGGGCGGTTGTTTGAGGGTAAATCAACATCTGACATGTGGGAGGCTTTCAAATGTCAGTTGAAAGGAATTCAGGACCGGCATGTTCCTGTGCGGAAGAAGGATAAATACGGCAAATTTTGAGAACCTCATTTTGGGTTCTGCCAAGGTCATTCAGCGCTTGATGTCATTACCACCTTGGTTCAAACATGGACAAAAGAGCTGTACTCCAGATGTGAGATAAGAGTGACTGCCCTTGACATTAAGGCCAAATATGAATAAGTGAGAATCCAAAGATTTCTGTCAAGGCCTCAGCAATTTCCTCTCTTGCCTCCTTCAGTATTCTGGGGTAGATCTCATCAGGCCCTGGGGACTTAGCCACCTTAATATTTTTCAAGACGCCCAACACCTCGTTCTTTTGGATCTCAATACACTCAGGCTATCTACACACCCTTCTCCAGACTCAACATCCACCAATTCCTTCTCTTTGGTGAATACTGATGCAAAGTATTCATTAAGTACCTCACCCATTTCCTCTGGCTCCACACATTGATTCCCTCCCCTGTCTTTCAGGTGGCCAATCCTTTCCTTGGCTACACTCTTCCTTTTTATGTATGTGTAAAAAGCCGTGGGATTTTCCTTAACCCTATTTGCCAATGACTTTTCGTGACCCCTTTTAGCCCTCCTGACTCCTCGCTTAACTTCCTTCCTACTTTCCTTATATTCCACACAGGCTTTGTCTGTTCCCAGCCTTTTAGCCCTGACAAATACCTCCTTTTTCTTTTTGATGAGACCTACAATATCTCTCGTTATCTAAGCAGGGACGATAAGGACGTTTCAGGGGCATCTTGACAAATACATAAATAGGATGGGAATAGAGGGATATGGACCCCGGAAGTGTAGAAGATTGTAGTTTAGACGGGCAGCATGGTCGGCGCAGGCTTGGAGGGCCGAAGGGCCTGTTCCTGTGCTGTACTTTTCTTTGTTCTTTAGTTGCAAAATGGAAGAATCTCTGCTCCTTGATTTCGTGCCTAAAGCAGGGAGCTACAGGACGCGTAATGTCAGTCTACGTGCTGGACGCAAGACCTGCCCTCTGCCGTCGCTTCTGGCAGGAAGACCCAGGCATTCGCATTTAAATGCCAGCCACGGGACTTCCGGGTGCGGCAATGCGGAGCTGAGCCACACGATTCGGCAGCTCCTGCTACCACGGACTTTCGGGCTCGCTAGAAGAGCCCCAACGGAATTGTTTCTGAAACTAACCCATGGGGAAGGTAAGAGGGAGGTCCCCCTCCAACCTGTATGAAACGGACTCGAAGCACAACGGCCACAAAAGTGGCATTGAAGCAACGGGAAAAAAAGACAAAATGGCGGTGGCCAGAGACAAAGGTGAGCTGCAGGAGCTGGAGCAGCGGGAAGGACCGGTGAAGAAAGATAGAATGGCGGCGGCCAGAGACAAAGTGGAGCTGCAGGAGTTTATTAGGCACTGCTTCGAGGAGCATCGCGAGGCGATGCATAAGGAAATGCTGGCGCCTATGCTTTCGGCAATTGAAGGACTAGGGATCACCCAGAAGGCCCACGAGGTTCAGATCCAGGACGTACAAAAAAGAGTTGGTCAGAACGAGGACGCGATCTCGGGCCTGGTGGCGAGAGTGGAGCAGAACGAGGTGCGACATAGGAGTTGGGCGGGAAGACACGAAGACCTGGAGAACAGGTCGAGGAGAAAGAATATGCGGATCCTGGGTCTCCCTGAAGGAGCGGAGGGGGCCGATGCCGGGGCATACGCGAGCACGATGCTTGGGGCGATGATGGGCAAGAAGGCCCCTTCGAGGCTGCTGGAGTTGGACGGGGCACACCGGGTGCTGGCGAGGGGGCCCCGGGCAAATGAGCCGCCAAGAGCGATGGTGGTGAGGTTCCACCGGTTCACAGACAGAGAGTGGGTCCTGAAATGGGCCAAGAAGGAGCGGAGCAGCAAGTGGGACAATGCAGAGATCCGAATATACCCGGAATGGAGCACGGAGGTTGCAAAGCGGAGAGCGGGTTTCAACCGGGCCAAAGCAGTGTTGCATTGGAAAGAAGAGAAATTCGGAATGCTGCAGCCGGCGCGACTGTGGGTCACATACAAGGGCCAACATTACTACTTTGAAACGCCTGAAGAGGCGTGGACATTTATATAAACCGAAAAGTTGTACTCTAACTGAGGGTTTGTGAGGGTGGGGGGGATATTTGAGGTTTGATGTGTGATGGTTGTTGTATATAGGGGGTCAATCACAATCACGCGCAGGAAATGTTACATGGGTTGGGGGAGACAAGGGAGACAAATAGGCTGCAAGGAGCTGCGCCAGAGGGGGCGGAGCGGGCTTTGGAAAGCGCGGGGTTTGGTTTTTCCCGCACGTGGGAAGAAAGGTGGGAGGGGGAACTCCCACACGGGGAGGTCAATGGGATAGCGGGGGTAGCCGGGGTCAGCAGGTGTCAGCTGATTTACGGGAGTGACATAGGGGGAGCAAAAAAGCTAGACAGGGGTCTAGCGGGGGGGAGGGAAGGGGGGGGAGGGGAAAAGGGTTGCTGCTGCACTGGCCGAAAGGGAATGGGATATAGAAAAGGGGTTCGGGACGGGGGTCCCCCGTCTGGGGGACTGGAGGGCGAGGGAGGCGTGGACACGGGACTGGCCCAGAAAAGGAGATGGCTAGTCGGCCGGGGGGGTGAGAGTCCCTCCAATCCGGCTGATAACGTGGAATGTGAGGGGGCTGAATGGGCCGGTGAAGAGGGCTTGAGTGTTCGCGCACTTAAAGGGACTGAAGGCGGACGTGGTCATGCTCCAAGAGACTCACCTGAAGGTGGCGGACCAGGTCAGGTTAAGAAAGGGATGGGTAGGACAGGTATTCCACTTGGGACTGGACGCGAAGAATAGAGGGGTGGCAATATTAGTGGGAAAGCGGGTGTCTTTTGAGGCCAAGACTATTGAGGTGGACAATGGAGGGCGATATGTAATGGTGAGCGGTAGGCTGCAAGGGGACGTGGGTGGTGTTGGTAAACGTGTACGCCCCAAACTGGGATGATGCAGGATTCATGAAGCGCATGTTGGGGCGCATCCCGGACCTGGAGAAAGGAGGCCTGATAATGGGAGGGGACTTCAATACAGTGTTGGACCCAGCATTGGACCGCTCCAAATCAAGGACTGTAAAGAGGCCGGCGGCGGCCAAGGTACTTAGGGGCTTTATGGATCAGATGGGGGGAGTGGACCCATGGCGGTTTGCAAGGCCGCAGGCCAAGGAATTTTCTTTCTTTTCCCATGTACACAAAGCCTACTCCCGGATAGATTTTTTTGTTCTGGGCAGGGCGCTCATCCCGAGGGTGGAGGGGACGGAGTATTCGGCCATCGCCGTTTCGGACCATGCCCCGCACTGGGTGGAACTGGAGCTGGGAGAGGAGAGGGATCAACGCCCGCTGTGGCGGCTGGATGTGGGACTGCTGGCGGATGAGGTGGTGTGTGGGAAGGTGAGGGGGTGTATCGAAAGCTACTTGGAGGCCAACGACAACGGGGAGGTGCGGGTAGGGGTGGTATGGGAGGCGTTGAAGGCGGTGGTCAGGGGAGAGCTAATCTCCATTAGGGCTCACAGGGAGAAGACAGATGGCATGGAAAGGGAGAGGTTAGTGGGGGAGATTTTGAGAGTGGACAGGAGATACGCAGCGGCCCCGGAGGAAAGATTACTTGGGGAAAGACGGCGGCTCCAGATGGAGTTTGACCTGTTGACCACAGGGAAGGCGGAGACACAGTGGAGGAAAGCGCAGGGGGCGACCTATGAGTATGGGGAAAAGGCTAGTCGGATGCTGGCACACCAGCTCCGTAAGAGGATGGCAGCGAGGGAAATAGGGGGAGTCAAAGATGGAAGGGGAGCCACGGTTCGGAGTGCGACGAAAATAAACGAGGTATTTAAGGCCTTCTATGAAGAGCTGTACAGATCCCAGCCCCCAACGGGGGAAGAGGGTATGAGACGATTCCTAGACCAGCTGAGATTTCCGAGGGTGGAGGAGCAAGAAGTGGCTGGTCTGGGGGCACCAATCGGGTTGGAGGAGCTGAGCAAGGGTTTGGGGAGCATGCAGGCAGGGAAGGCCCCCGGGCCGGACAGGTTCCCGGTGGAGTTCTACAGGAAGTACGTAGACCTGTTGGCCCCGCTACTAGTGAGGACCTTTAATGAGGCAAGAGAGGAGGGGACCCTACCTCCGACAATCTCGGAAGCGACAATTTCTTTGATCCTAAAGCGGGACAAGGACCCACTGCAATGTGGATTGTACAGGCCGATCTCGCTCCTTAATGTGGATGCAAAGTTGCTGGCAAAAGTGCTGGCCACGAGGATCGAGGACTGTGTCCCGGGGGTGATTCACGAGGACCAGACAGGATTTGTAAAGGGTAGGCAGCTAAACACCAATGTGCGGCGGATCTTAAACATGATAATGATGCCATCGGTGGAGGGAGAAGTGGAGATAGTGGCAGCTATGGACGCGGAGAAGGCCTTTGACCGAGTAGAGTGGGAGTACCTCTGGGAGGTGCTGCGTAGGTTTGGTTTCGGGGGAGGGTTTATCAGTTGGGTTAAGCTCCTTTACAGAGCCCCGGTGGCGTGTGTAGTGACGAACCGGCGGAGGTCGGAGTGCTTTCGGCTGTACCGAGGGACGAGGCAGGGTGCCCCCTGTCCCCCCTGTTGTTCGCATTGGCGATCGAACCATTGGCCATGTCATTGGGGGAGTCTAATACATGGAGGGGGGTGGTCCGAAGGGGAGAAGAGCATCGGGTGTCGCTATATGCGGATGACCTGTTGCTGTACGTGGCGGATCCAATGGAGGGGATGGTGGAGGTCATGCAGACTCTAAGGGAGTTTGGGCAGTTTTCGGGCTATAAGCTCAATGTAGGGAAGAGTGAGCTCTTTGGGGGACAGGCGGGGGGCCAAGAAAGAGGGATAGGGGACCTACCGCTGAGGAGGGCGGAGGGGAGCTTTCGGTATCTGGGGATCCAGATAGCCAGGAGTTGGGGGGCCCTACATAAACTGAATCTGATGAAGTTGGTGGAGCAAATGGAGGAGGATTTTAAAAGATGGGACATGCTACCACTCTCGCTGGTGGGTAGAGTGCAATCGGTCAAAATGGTGGTCCTTCCGAGGTTTTTGTTTGTGTTTCAGTGCCTTCCCATCGTGATCACTAAGGCCTTTTTCAAAAGAGTAGGCAGGAGTATTATGGGGTTTGTGTGGGCGAATAAGACCCCGAGGGTAAGGAGAGGGTTCCTGGAACGCAGTAGGGACCGAGGAGGGTTGGCGCTGCCAAACCTGGGGAGCTACTACTGGGCAGCAAATGTGTCGATGATCCGCAAGTGGGTTATGGAGGGCGAGGGGGCGGCATGGAAGAGGATGGAGATGGCGTCCTGCAAAGGAACGAGCCTGGGGGCGTTGGTGACGGCACCCCTGCCGCTCTCGCCGACAAAGTTTACCACGAGCCCGGTGGTGATGGCAACGCTAAAGATCTGGGGCCAATGGAGACGGCACAGGGGTGCAATGGGAGCTCACCTGACGGGGGTGAGGTTGAGCAGGTTCTTTGGGGTAGAGGACAGATGTGGAAGGTGCTCAGGGAGCCCGGCGAACCATGTCCATATATTTTGGTCATGCCCGGCACTGGAGGGGTTCTGGAGAGGAGTGGCGGGAGCAATATCTCAGGTGGTGAAAGTCCGGGTCAAGCCAAGCTGGGGGCTAGCAATATTCGGAGTAGTGGACCAACCGGGAGTGCAGGAGGCGAAAGAGGCCGGTATTCTGGCCTTTGCGTCCCTAGTAGCCCGGCGAAGGATCTTGCTAATGTGGAAGGAGGGGAAGCCCCCCAGCATGGAGGCCTGGATAAACGATATGGCTGGGTTCATAAAGTTGGAGAGGATTAAGTTTGCCTTGAGAGGGTCTGCGCAGGGGTTCTACAGGTGGTGGCAACCGTTCCTAGACTATCTCGCGGAGCGTTAGAGGAGGGTCGGTCAGCAGCAGCAACCTGGGGGGGGGGGTCACATTTTGCAATCCATTAAATCCGATTTGTCTAATTTACAATCACACTCTGAAGCTATGCTTCCAGGTTGGAGAAGAAGGCTGTGAATAAAGAAAGAACTGCAGCTGTGAAAGAACCTGAGTCAGGGAGAAAGGATTGAATATCGCTGTAGCAGGAAAAACAATTTATTGACAGTCATGACTGTCTCTGGACTTCCGGTGACGGCGGGCGGGAGGCGGCCGCACAATGGAGAGCCCCCGCTCGGGAACGGCAATTTCGGGGCTTTAAGCCCGGTCCCAGGGTCCGCGGAGGCGGCAGAAGAAGGGAGAAATAATGGAGGAGGCACTGAGAAGACACAGGAGGGAAAAAAACCCAAAGAAAAATGTCGAGGGTGAGCAGAAACACGGCCGAAAAAAAACCAGCTGGAGGTTCGTCGGGGAGTGGAAAGGTCACCAGGAAAAATGGAGGCTGGAGCACCAGGGAAGGCCGCACTGCTTACGGCTGAAGAAATAACCAAGGTGATGGCTGCGGAATTTGAAAAGCAGTTGCCACAGATTGCGAAATGCATGGAGACGGTGAGGAAGGAGATGAGGGAGGCTTTGAGTGTGCTGGTGGAGGAGGCGGTTTCCCCGGTGAGGACGGAGGTGGCGAGCGCAGTGGCGGAGGTGCGAGAGCAAGGGGAGGCGCTGGAGGAAGTGGAGGAGACGTTACTGCAGCACGGTGATCAACTTGCCTCGATGGGAAAAGAGATGCGGAAGGTGATGGATACTAACAAGGATCTACGAGGAAAAATGGAAGACCTGGAAAATAGATCCAGGCGACAGAACTTGAGGATTGTGGGGCTGCCCGAAGGAGTTGAAGGACCGAAGCCGACTGAGTATTTTGCCGCGATGCTGGCAAAACTACTGGGGGAGGGGGAGGACCCCTCCCGATATGAACTGGATCAGGCTCATCGGTCGTGGAGGCCTGTACCAAAGGCGAGTGAGCCGCCAAGGGCAGTGACTCTGTGCTTCCGTAGGTACAGGGTGAAGGAGAAGGTCCTGAGCTGGGCCAAGCAGAAACGGGTGGTGCAGTGGGCTGGAGCTGGTATACGTGTATACCAGGACTTTACGGTGGAGCTGGCAAGGAGGCGGGCTGCCTTCAACCGGGTGAAGAGGGCACTGTACATTAGCAAGGTGCGGTGCGGCATTGTATATCCAGCGAAGCTGAGGGTGACTTACAAGCTCAGGGACTTTTATTTTGGAACGGCAGAAGCAGCGGAGGAGTTTGCGAAAGCAGAAGGACTGTGGCAGAACTGACAAACTGTGGAATGGCCATGTGCCGATGTAACCTCATGATTGTATTTTCTTCTTTTTTGTATCACTGCGCGCGGGTGTAGAGATTAAAGGAGCCAAGGTGGTATATATTTGGACGAGGGAAGGGACGGGACTTCCACTCGAAATGAGAGTTCTTTGGGGTGTAGGTGGATAGGCGGGGTTTGTGTGCTAAAAGGGGATCATTGGGCTTTCCTGGGGCCGGGCAAGTGGGAAAGGGACCCGGGTGGGGGCCTCCACGCTGGCCGGTGTGTGCCGGCCAGTGAACGGGAGTGAGGTGGGGGGAGGGGCTGCGGCCATCCGAGCCTGGCAGAACAGGGTCCGAGTGGTCTAGCCGGGGTGGAAAGTTGGGGGGGAAGGAACCGACGGTAGGGGGAGGAGTTTTACAAGAGGCAGTGGACGGGAAGAGCTGGAGGCCTGGGGTGGGGGGTGGGGGGGTGGTGGGGGGGGGGGGGGGGGGGGGAGCTGTGTAAGATTATGGGTAATAGTGACTATGGGTAATCCCTGATTTATTTTTGTCATTTGTTTATGTAAACATGCGGGTTGAGTTTTGGGGGTTGGTGGGTAGATGGGATCGTTGTTGTTATTATGGGGACTGACATATCTTGCTGATTATTGTTTATCGTTGATGGATGTAAATGTGGGAGAAAATGTGAAAATGGAGGAGAATAAAACATGTTTTAAAAAAGAAAAAAAAAGTCATGACTGCCTCTGCTGGCAACCATATAGAAAAGGTGCCTGCGCCTACGCAAGCGAAAAGAAAAGCAAAACTACCTGGATTCAGAAACAGTACAAGCTACATCTCAGAAAAAATTAAGAGCGACATGACCTAAACAACTAGTTTTCTCAAGATTAGCTAATCATTGTAGTACCTACAATGTTACCTGTGAACGTAGCCCATCTCTAGATTTAAATATCCTGAATTACATGATAATGCCACTCACCTATAACATTATAAAATAAAAAAATTATTTCATGTGAGTTATATTACTATAGCCTAAGCTTCTTCAGCTCTCTGCCCGAAGGCAGGTTCGATCCATAGCACCATGATTGGGTAGTGCAAGGAGGCAGGTCCTGAATGCATCTCAGATCGGAATGCGGACCATGTTATTGGTACCAATCTGATCCACATTGGCCGTCCAGCCAACTGAGCCAACCAAACCCCCCAAGGGAGTCCAAGTTCCTGTGGTCTGGAGCTATGGATAGTGATGATTGAGGCTACAATTTCTTGTCATCACATGGTTGACCAAGACTCTCTTCCACCCTCGTACCACCTGCTACTGACATATGTTGGAATAATTTACAAGTTGATACTCAATGTTTGACCATGTTATGACCATTGGTCATCAAGTCTTGGAGTGGGACTTGAACCTAGAGATCCTGGCTCAGAGGCAGGGATGCTACCCACTATGCTACAAGACACCCTACTATAGCATAACATTGCATGGAATTAAGGATATTTGATTCTAGATGTTATAAAGGAAAGAACTTGAATTTATGATAATATCCTCAAGATGACTCAAGTGTTTTATATTAAATTAATTATTTGTGACAAATAGTTGCCACTGTGTAAGAAACATGTCAAATAACCTATGCCTAAATTTCCACCATCAGCAAATAGGTGAATAGCCAGCTAAACTCTTTTAGAGGCGAGAGATAGGAGGATTGGAAGGTGAAAGGAATTGGTCGGGGGAGATATGTGGAAGAGAGGGAATATTTAAATGTCCAAAACTCATTGGTTTACTGCATAAACCCTATAGCCTCCCTTCTCCTTGTGGGAATGTTCACACTATCCACAGATCTCAACGTCTTGGGTTATTTGTGGGATCAGCACAGGATGAGTTAAAACAGTTTTCAGCTTTGCTGAGCAGACACTTCATGATTGAAGAGCTTAAGTGCACCAAATTACCCTGGTAACAGACCCATCAGGAGAAATTGAGGACATGTTGGTGACAATATTGAATTCTTTACCCGTCAGTCTGGCCTTAATAATAAAACTCGAGATGGATTTGCAGGTATAGTATTATTTATTTTTAACCAACTTGCAAGGCTGACTCGCTCCACAGAGATTCAGAACACACAAGCGGTCTCCTGGAGTTCCAGAACTGAGTGAGATCAGAGACAAAGAAATCTCTGCAAACCTCATTCAAATGGCATCAAGTTTCACATACAAGATTCTCATAGGTCATCCTATACACCTCCTGACCTGGCCATATATCCTGATTGGCTCACTTCGCATTCCTTAACCCTGGGCCTCTTGTTACCCAGCATCCTTTTCCCCCTCCTTGCCATGGTTTCTGAATCCCTTTGTCCTTTGTTTGTGAACTCACTACTATCAGACTGGCTCACATCTACATTATTGGAACTAATATTTGAACTAACTATTTTATATCACATTCGTTTGTTCAATTCCTCATTCCCTCCTTTTATCATTTCATGATAACCTATCGGTCTAATCCGTAGCTATGGCCCCTCATCTGAGAAAATCCGTCGCTGCATTTCCAATTCCTGTTGCAGCACCCCGTCAACCGCTGCACCCTCGTGGATCCTAACAGCCAAGATTCTAGGGGAGTCTATCTGTTCCAGTGGACCCTGCATTTTACCCATCAAGCATTTAAGGATGGCCAGGCCCACAAAGATGCAGCTGAGTGCCACTGCTAAATACATGGCCATATTTATCAACAAGTCCTTCCAACCTCCGAATCCCCAGTTACCCCAAGAGCCAGGGTCCTGCATACCGTCCAGGTGATCCCGTATGCGATCCATAAATTTAGTGATGTTAGTGGTTAGGTCTTGAACTCCCATGATACACTTGCCCTGCACTATGGCGCATACCCCACCCTCATGGGCCAGAAGATAGTCAAGAGCATACCGGTTCTGCATGGCAAACAACCGCAGCTGAGACAATTCCTTGGTTATTGCCCCAAGGGCTCCCAAGGTTTTGTTTCCCAGGATGGTAAGGCCACAAATAAAATAATTCATATCGCTGACCGCGAAGGAACCCCCCACACCTCCCAGTGTCAAGACGCTCAGAATTCCCCATCCGGCTGAGTGGCCCCGGTTGGGTGCTAGAACCTGAGTTTTTTTTCCAGTTCTCGCAGAATTCGGCTGAGACTGCCCGGCGTGCCAACTGATTGTGCAGCATCCACACCGAGGAGTAGGGGACTAGAGTCCCGATAGCAATTTGGCAGGGAAATGGGGGTGACAAAACATTGGTCACTGTGCCATTAAAAAAAGTAGTATCCTTGCTCCGTGTACAGGCTAGCATCACAATCAGTATATCGGTTGAGTAGGGATCCCCAGTAGCCCAGTTTATTCAGCATCGGAACGCCCATTCGGGCCTCCTAGCAATGCAGAAAGCCCTAGTCCCAACAATAATATGAGAGACATTCGCCCAGCCACAAAGGAGCTGGAGGCCGGCGTTCAATGGAACGCAGGTGGTGTTATGACAGACATATTGGCCGGACGCCTGGGTGGTATGACACCACCTGTCCATACAGGTGGGAAACAGACATGTTATATTTGTTTCCACCTCTACCAGCAAACAGCCGTACCCGTCACTGCTGAAACAATTCTCGTACGGCCGGGAGTCCCTATTGGGAGTGAAGTGGCTAGGTATGTACGCCCTCCACCGTTGCAGTTTATCATACTGTGAGTGGGAATTATCCTGAGGAAGGGGAAGGCAAATAGCCGGTGGTGCTGAACCTGGATCGTAAGGACGAGTGACTTGCTTGGGTGGTGGCTCGGTACGCTGACAATGAACCACCATTTGGGGAGTGCCCCAAAGCAATGAAACAGAAAATAACCTAGACACCGATGCGGGGTTCGGGTAGCAGACAACCCGTCCCTGGCCATACAAGCGGTGGTAGATCTGGTAGAAGAGATTCATACTGCCCAGGTTTCCCTCATTCTGGGTCCTAAATAAATTAAGTATATCTCCTGATAACCTACGTTCTAGTTGTACTCCCCTTCTCACACGCTCCGTCCTCTCTCTAGTCCCCCTCTCTCTCTCACAACCTCTTCCTACCCTTTCCGTACGGTCTGACTTTACCTTTATGGCACCAATCTTAACACATCCAAAATCAAATTTACATGTACTCCAAAAACAAGGCAATGTCCATGTAATGTTCCCTTCCCATCGCCAGGACCGGTGCAATTGCTTCATGAGTCCCGCATTGTCCGTTAACCTGATGACCTTCCATGAGTCGATACCATGTCCTCGTATGTGGGGGCAGTGAAGAACGTCACCTCTGCATAAGTGAAATTGCCTTGTAGTTTGGTTGGGGTTACAGATGTAGATGATATTTCCCTTTTCCATTTCCGTCGCCGATGTCACTCCAAGCGAGGCGAGGCCGAAGATTACACAGATTACCCCATCATGCTCCACACCTGTAAAACAGCGCTGGGGAAGGGAGGCAGGTTAGTGACCGACCTTTTTATAGTGGTGGAGGTGGACCCAAGCACTCTGCCCCTCCACTTAAACTGCAGTGGGGGTGGTAAGGAGAACTTGGAAGGGCCCCTCCCATCGTGGCTCTGACCCTTTCCGAGTCCAATTTTTGACCATGACATAACTACCAGGCTGCACTGAAAGCGAGCTATGTAATGGGGACGGGGACAGGTGAGCCATGCGGACCTGGCCATGGAGCTCCTTGAGGACCTTAGTGAGGGCTAGAACATAGGTAGTCATTTCTTCAGTCGTATGGTGAAACTGAACCAGTCTGGGAACATGCAGGTTCCAGGGAGTTCTAAGGGGCCTGCCATAAAGGATCTCGGCAGGAGAGAGCCGAGCCGGTCCCGCAGGTGTAACCCGCAGCTGGAAGAGGGCAACGGGGAGCAACTTAAGCCATGTCAGTCCTGTGTCTGTTCTTAATTTAGCCAATTTAATTTTGAGGGTCTGATTGTGTCTCTCAACCAACCCGGCCGCCTGCGGTCTGTATGCACAGTGTAACTGCTGGCGTATTCCCAACTGGGAGCAGAACTCCTTGTTAATCTGTCCAATAAAATGAGGCCCATTATCAGAACTTAACTGAGCTGGTATGCCGTACCGGGGAATGATTTCCCGCATCAGAACTTTAACCACAGAAGCAGCTTTATTATCGGTAGTCGGATACGCCTCAACCCATCTGCTGAACACATCCACAATGACCAAAACATATTTATAACATTGACACCTTACCAACTCAATGTAATCCATCTGGAGCATCTCAAAGGGACCACTGGGCAACGGGCTTTGCCCCATACCACAAGGGATACCTTTGCCGGTGTTATATTGCTGACAAATCAAACACCGATTACTGATACTCTGGACCAGCCCCTGCATTTTAGGGTGCCACCAAGTGTCCAGCCACAAATCACTGGTCCCCCGAGCCCCACAATGAGTTGCAAAGTGTACACATTCGATGACCCATAAAGCCAGTACATCAGACATACAAGTCTGATGTGCTGGCGTGGTCCATAAAGAAGAAACAGAATCATATGTACAACCTAGCCATTTCCACATTTGTTTATCACTCTCAGGAGTGTCCTCCTGTAACCTTATGACGTCTTGGATGGTTGGCATTGGCTTGTCAGAGGCAAACCTATTTATTGCAGAACGTTTAGTCTGACTCAACATTTTAGGCACCATCACTTGTTGAATTTCCTCGACTGTCCACGCTGCACAATCTGCTCGTTCATTACCAACGTCAACTGGGGTCTTACCGTTTGTATGGGCAGCGCATTTAATGACGGAAATCTGCGCGGGCATAAGGAGAGCCTGCAGTAGGTCATTAACTAAACCCTGGTGGGATATTTCCGTGCCGGCCGAGGTAAGGAATCCCCTATTCTTCCAGAGCTGTCCGTAGTCATGAACTACCCCGAAGGCGTATCGTTAGTCAGTATAAATATTTACCCGGCGATCTGAAGTGCGTACTCTGTTGGGTCTGAATGATCCACTGCCTTCCTTACCATAGGCCCCAGATCCTTGGCATGGTACTGGTCGTGGACCTGACGTGTAATATGAGGGCCTACAGAAGCTGACTGTGTCCATAAATGTGGTGGTATTGTTACAAAATCGGCTGTACCTTCTTTTCCCGTGACTGTGGCTGTAATCTTGACTGGCCATTCGGTCCCAATTAGCGGCCGGTATTTGTCCTCCAACTCCTTGTTCTGACCGGTTCTGTCATAGGCCAGGGTAACGTGGTGCAGTGAATGTTCAATGTCTAACATCCACCACTGGGGTGTGATAGAAATATAGCACTGTTGTCTCATCCTCCATGATTGAATCGTTACCCCTTCGTCTCCGCACTCTAGCTGTAGCTGGAAGATACACAGTAAATCTCAGGCCAACAAGTTACAGTTCAATCCAGTAGTCACCACAAATTGATGATCTGTAGACTTATTCTCATAAGTGACTGTCACAGGTTCAGAAGTAGGATACTCACGCACCTGTTCTTGGAACCCCGACAAATGCTAGGTGTGGTCGGATAGTGGTAGTCGAAGTTCTGATTGCACCGAAGACATGGCTGCTCCAGTGTCGATTATAAATGGGAATGTTGATCTCCTATCTGCAGAGAGATAATAGGTTCCCTGTCAGATTGGAGAGTCCTTATGACTAAATTAGCTAGTCAATCTTGTGTTGGGAAAGGGATTGCCTGGGAGACGTCGGTGTACCTCGTCTGTCCCCCCCTTGGTGGGTACCCCCTCCTTTGGGTCGGGTAGTCTCCTTCTGTTGCCCATCTTTTAAAGGGGCATTCCTGATGCCAGTGATCTGTACGGCCACAATTAAAACATGTATTGTTCCCTCTATATCTGCCCCATCCTCTTTTCCCAGTAGACCAATGCCCCTCAGAGGGGGCGGCAGTTGTAGAGCTGTTGGTGCCTACGGTGGGCCATAAAGAGGGGCTGAGGGTCCATTTGGGTGGGTTTGATATCCTCCCCCGTGTTGATCCACCCACCCAAGGTCACAATATTGGGGTTCCAGCTGGTACGCCACTGTATCTGCCACTGGTTGGGGTCTCAGATCATCCTTTTTCATTACATACTAAGTCTTAATCTTTGTAACTGAGCCTCCTTCCTGGCCTACACCCTCCTTCCAATAAAATTTGACTGCCATCTGGGAAGGGTCGTTCTCTGTCCAATTCATGTTATTACATTTCATGGCAGTAGCCACGGAAGGTGGTAGGCAATGCATTAACATAGCACAATATTGAGGGGAATTCTGACCATTTTGGTACAGCAAGTCGCCTGACTGCCCACGGTGGATTTCATTAAAACGTTCCAGAAATTCCTCTAGCTCCTCAGTCTTTTTAGGTTTGAGGTTTAAGATAGCAGAGATGTTTATGGGCTTTTGAAATGTGACATTCAATGCATTCGGGATTTGTGCCCGTCTATCATTGTCCAAGGCATGGGCTTGCTGAAGTGGGGCATGGCTAGCATAATTCAAGTGGTTGAGATGACTGCAGTACTCTGCTGGGGTTAAAACCTGTTGGACTAGGGCCCAGAGGTCCCTTGAATCAGCTTGATAAACTGAGATGGTAGTTCTCAGATAATCCACAAAAGCAGCAGATTTCTTCCTGTCTGGGATTGCAGCCAGGATAGCCATCATCTCACTGGGTTTCCATGGGATATAAACATCTATCGTGGGCTGGGCTGCTGCTGTTGCAGCATCAGGGTTGGGTATTTTCCTTATCGACAACTGTCTCAGAGTCTCACTACGGGGCGCTTTAGCGGATTCCTCTGGCTCTTCAAAGACTTGGACGTCCTTCCCTTCCGATAGGGGGAGCTCTGACTCCTCAGAACTATTCCCGTCCTCTTTCTTTGTTCTCATACTTTTCTGTCCTACCATATCGGTCTTAAGGGATCTAGGTGGTATGTATAATTGTTTCTGGATAGGACCAGGCCCCTCTCTCATTGTCCGAAATCTGGTCCTAGAGCTAACTGGGCTTGTGGAACAGAGCTCCCCTTCTCTAACAGACGGTGAAGGTGCAGAAATAGGACTCAAACTATCAACCGAAGGGACTGGAGAGGCTGGCATGATTTGAATCTGTGGAGCAGTGACTGGATATAAATTATGATACCCTGGTGGTTCTGGAATTAGTGCAGACAATGCTACCGGTGCAGTCGGGACTCTACCTGACATGGTCCAATTCTCTAGGTCATCATCTGCCTCTGTGAATGCAAGGCCAGCCATTGAACTATGTAGCCCTTTTTTTAAAACTCGAGTCTGCCCCGCTTGGTGTCTCCCTCTCTTTACTTGCGCGTTTTTTGAACGCACACTTCTTTTTCAAGATCTCCAGAGTTTTCTGGTTCCCCCCTTCACTAATTGGAATCCCCATTTTAAGGGCATTTTCTTGCCAACTTGATAACATGATCTTATCCCTCTCCTCTTGACAATATTGTCTCCATAATCCAATTAACTCTTTTGCTTTCATACTTTGGCTCTTTTTCCAGATTTCATCCTGAATTTTCTTAATGATGTCCAGATCTTTAGTGGCCCCTAGTGGCCATTCGTCACCCAATTTCTTCCTTAAAGTTGCTGACATTTTTCTAAAATCTGTCGCTTTATCTGGATAAATATCACATAATATTTGCAATGAACTGCTTGGATCACTCGTGTTATCCAAGCAATTCCCCATAATCTCGAACTAGTCCTCAAGACTGTGTTGTTCGTCATTACAGTCCAAGGATACAATTTTAGTTTAATCAACTATAGTTTCCAAAACACACATGGAACTGAACCGTCTTTCCGACGTCCCATCAATTCCACAATCAACTCAAAACTGAACTATCAATCTTATGATATCCCATCAGTTTTTTTTTTAACCCTCAGTCGCACCTACATCGACTGAATTTTTAATTTTCTAATCCCCAGGCTGACCTTTGATTTCGTCGAGACGATCTTTCCGTACCAACCGCGAGTGACCAGACCAATCAGACCATGAGAAGAGGGGAAAACTCGAGATGGATTTGTAGGTATCGTATTATTTATTTTTAACCAACTTGCAAGGCTGACTCGCTCCACAGAGATTCAGAACACACAAGCGGTCTCCTGGAGCTCCAGAACCGAGTGAGATCGGAGACAAACAAATTTCTGCAAACCTCATTCAAATGGCATCAAGTTTCACATACAAGATTCTCATAGGTCATCCTATACATCTCCTGACCTGGCCATATATCCTGATTGGCTCACTTCGCATTCCTTAACCCTGGGCCTCTTGTTACCCAGCATCCTTTTCCCCCTCCTTGCCATGCTTTCTGAATCCGTTTGTCCTTTGTTTGTGAACTCACTACTATCAGACTGGCTCACATCTACATTATTGGAACTAATATGTGAACTAACTATTTTATATCACATTCGTTTGTTCAATTCCTCATTGGATATCTGCTTATCTCTGCAACGTGAGATGTTTCATGTATTATGGTTTAGTGTTAGAATGGAAAGAGCAAAGGTAAATTAGCATGAGTGTTTTGAGTAAACCATTTGTAACGGAACTGAGACCTCACACGATATTTTTATGACATATATATATCATCATTGATACTTAATTTTTTTAAAAACTGAACAAAGATATTAAAAGGGATGAAGCTATGTCTACCTGTAATCTTGAACAAAAGGAACTTTCTAGCAATACCAGAGAAGCTGATATCTCATTACATCTGGAGATGCTAAGGCGCACTGTTGCTGCAGAGATCAAATTCAAAGGGAATTCTATAAAGCTACCTACATTTCAGAAGCCACCAAAATTATGGACAAAGGGCCATGCATCTTTCTTTTCAAATTCTTAATAGTTGAACATTAACAATCTCAAGAATCCAGACAAAGAAATATACATCCTTTATCAAAGCGAAAGTGGACAGGTGGGTGTCAAGTCACATAACCCCCGCTAGCTGGGAGAATGAGTTAAACTGCCTTGCTGTACTTCCAGTCTACCATCTTGCAAACAGCAGCTCAGAACAAGGGCTCGGTCCAGGTGAATGCCTGGCCCCCATTTACACTGTTTCTACTGGAACTTCTATATTATCACCGACAAGGTTAATTCACCCTTACATGCCTATCCCATCGTGAAAGTCACCTCTATTGGAAAAGTGAATTATCCAGCAACTGTCCTCATCATTGGATGTTGATTCTGGACTTTGGACTCCCGTGAAACAATAATTTCTTTATTTTTGATCTTGCCCTGCAAACCCTTTCTTTCTGTATCCCACCTTTATTGTATGATTGAAAAGGAGGCCACGTTGTTACCCTCCTCTCACATTTGAGTGTGTGCAAATAAACTAGCCCTTTTAGTTCATCCTCTCTGCAATTTACTGTGGGATTATTAATAGAGAATTGGATCACACCAAAACTAAGGTGCTGGGAAGTATGCCACTGCTTATAAAGGGGGAATCAAATCAAAACCACCTTTCTATTTACAGATGGGAGCTGGGGGCAGAAACCAGGGCTGTCTTGTGTGTTGAATGCACATTGAATACTATAGCCATGCTGGATTGTGGAATGTGATGTACCTTAGTTCATGTAGTGAATCATGGGCTCAATAATAAAACATTTTGTAATCATACTGTAATTGTGAAGTTTGATTTGCCTGAGTTCTCATGTTGGATTGTGTTACATGAGCTCATTAAAGATCTGATTCTCTGATTGTTGCAACTGATATCTGTGTGCTTTTGCTTTGGTGCTTAAAATAATGAAACATAATAGAATAGGAAAGCAGTAGAAAACCCCTCACACTCTTTTTCACAGCAGAAAAAGTTTTTGATGTGATGAGGAGCTGTCAATTATAGGAAGAGTGTTTATAAACATCGCGGTTAGCATCAAAGCAGGTTACTTGAGATGCATTCAAGCTTTAAGGGAAAGACAGATCAACAATCCACCAAAAGTAAAACTGTCAATCACTGGCTAATGCAATGCATTGTTGCACGGAATTGAATGGAAGATTTGCATTTCAAAGGCTGTCAAATGATTTGTAGCCCTTTGAAGTGTACTTGGCTTTCAAGGAAGCTTTTGACACTTGTAACAGCTGCTGCTTTAAACACTTTTGCCCAAGGCAGCAGATGTGAGGGAAGAGTAAGTGAAAATGCAGTGATTTGTCACTCTACTGCTCTTCAGCTTTCAGGCAAGGGTCTATGGTGGGAGGTCTCTGTTGGGGATGGTCCAATGGTGGAGTCTGTGGGCGGTACTGATGAGGGGTCGGATCAGCCTCATGTGTGTGTTGGGGGGAAGAGACCCATTACTCCCGTGGTTTTTTTTGAAAATACTTTTATTGGTATTTCAAATAAAAGTTACAGAGCAAACAGGAAAAGAGGAAAGAATAAAAAACTGGTTTTCACACAAAGTATCATACAATAAGATAGGCTTGAATAGCCAGTCTCGGGCCCCGCCTGTCACCTTATCCGTGACTGGGGCTCTAATGCTGGATAGTATTTACATTTGTACAACAATGTTTGATTTTCAGAACAATCTCTCGGGTTTCACTAGGGTCTCTGTAGCTCTGCGGTAGGAGTCGCCTCTCTTTTCCTCCTTCTGTATCCTAGTAGGTTTGGAGTCTCCCCCCTCATTTGGCTGTAGCCTTCATTCCATTTGTGGGGGGGGGGGGGGGAAGAGAACAATGTCCCTCTCCCTCCTTGGTCGATAGGCCTTCGGAAGGGGGTGGGTCTGCTCGTTACCCGTTTCTCCCCATGTGCTCCCTCCAGTCGATGGCCTGCCTCCTTCCCTATTCTTCTCTAGCTCTCCTCGCACTGAGTGTCTATCCCTATTCCCCCCCCCCCCTTATTTATTCCTCCCTCTACCCCCCCCCCCCCAAACTAGTTTGACTGGCTGCTGGTTGCAAACAGGTCTCTGAATAAATTTGTGAATTTGCTGGTGTGGAACCTCTGTTCGGACCCTCTTATTTCAAATTTGATTTTTTTCCAGCCAAGTCTGTAGGCCATTCTGAGGCCCGAGGTGGTGCTGCCAACTTTCATCCTAGTCAAAATTGCCACCTGGTGATCAGTGAGTCGAAGGTCAAGGCATCCGCCGCTTTCTCTGTCCAGAACTCTGGGTGCTCTGATACCCCGAAGACCGCCACAGATGGGCATGGCCTCATCTCGACCCCGCCACCTTGGACATAGCCTCAAAGAAGGCCGTGCAGAGTCTGAGGTGCGACCACAACATGTGGGTGTGGTTGGCCTGATTCCCACCCCCCACCCCCTGGCACCTTTTGCACTTGTTCTCCACTTCTGGGAAGAACCCGCTCATACGTGTCTTGGTGAGGTGTGCTCTATGCAGCACTTTGAGCTGCATCAGGTGGTTGAGTTGACTGTGTGCAGTGCCTCAATCCAGAGTCCTCCCCCTATCTCCATGCCCAATTCCTCTTCCCACTTTTGTATGGTCTCGTCCAGTGGAGTTCTAACCTTTTCCATAAGCCACCTCTATATGTCTCTGCACTTGTCGTTCCCTAACCAGTCCAACCCCACCAACGTGTCCAGGAGTGTGTGCATGGGTCTTTGGGGGACCTCTTTCGCCTCCATGCAGAGAAAGTTATGGAGCTGCAGATATCTGAGCTTGTTCCCTTTTGGGAGTTGCAGCTTCTCAGTGAGTTCCCACAGGGTCGTCAGTCTGTCGTCCACATACATGTCCTCTACTGTCAGCATTCCTCCGTCTCTTCCCCACATCCCAAAGGTAGCGTCAATCTCTGCTGGTGTGAATTTGTGGTTATTGCAGACGGGGGTTCCTGTGGACATCTTGCTCAGTTCAAAATGGCGCCTAAACTGGTTCCACGTCCTAAGGGTGGCCACTTCCACCGGGATGCTGGAGAATGTGTCGGGGGGACCGGGAGTAGAGCAGTGGCCACTGCACAGAGACAGGTCCCTGTTCAGGCCTCATCCACTCGGACCCAAATCATCTCTGGCTCCCTTAGCCACCCCCTCACACTCTCCAGTGATAGAGCAGATTTGGAAGGGCCAGGCCCCCACATGCCATCCTCTTTGTAAAATGGACTTCCCTATTCTAGGTACTATTCCCCCCAGACGAAAGCCATGATTAGTTTGTCAACCTTGGAGAAGTATTTGGGGATGATGATCAGGAGGGATCTAAAAATAAAGAGGAGCCTAGGCAGCATGTTCATTTTGATCATCAATACAGTCAGCGAAAGAGGGAGTGAGTCCCATCTTTGCAGGTCCCTCTTCACCTCCTCCACCAGGCTGGAGAGGTTCCATTTGTGGAGCCTCCTCCAGGTGTGTGTGTGTGGGGGGGGGGGGGGGGGGGGGGGGGGTGAGGGGTGCTGCAGCCGGACACCGGTATCAGACTGTACGCACAAAATGGCAACCCGATACTGGGATTCCAATGGAATCTGCCAGGCTTTCCTCCATGCATAAATTAGCATGGTAAAGGGGAGGTAATCACAACTGGGTGCTGCTCCTCACGCCAGCGGAGATCAGTAGCGAGTCTCTGATGGTGGGAGCACTTAGTCTCCAGAATGGAGAATCTAGCACAATACATCTAAGCTTTCTGTTGAAGCTACATTTGGACACCTGCGGAAAGTCAAACTTCCTACATCTAGAGATGCATGAGACAAACAAAGCACATGCTTACATCTGTTTTAATAGATTGTTTTTTTCTGGCACAGGTCATTAGCCAGAAGCCAGTATTTGAGGGGAATGACTTTTCTGCATCAAGCACCGCTGACCAGGAGTCTATCCTCCTGCTCTTATTACTTGCCATACGTGTATTTGAAGGGTTTTCAGGTTAGCAATCTGTTATATCCCGCACAGGATACGGGGTTGTAATGATTATCTCCTCCATAATTCTCGCAGAGTACAAGCTCCCCGCTGCGGAGTGGGGGAACTCATTCAGCTATATATAAAAGGTTGGCCAGTAAGGCACTGACTGTGGAGAGACCTGGTAGGCAGCTAGCAGTTGTATCTATCCTAACTGTAAATAAACCAAAGTTCTTTATTATTATTTGGTGTGTTTTCCCCATGGTCTTATTAAACAATCAATCTGTTTAGCCACATTATGAACACACCTGGAGTCAAACTGGAAATTCTGGTTCAGAGGAAAGGAAGTTACCCTCGTAATCATAAGACATGCCTGCAGAAATGACTGGTGAATATATTTCAAGTATTTCCTGTCAGCGACACACCTTGCTGAATTTGCAGATTCATTTTGAGTAATGGCAGAGGAAATCTCCCAGCAGGTAAAAAAGGAAAGCCTTGCATTTATATAGTGCTTTTCATGAGCACCAAATGTCTCAAAGCACTTTACAGCCAGTGAAATACGTTGAAAATTAATTTAATTGAAAGTTGAAAAATTGAAGGTGGTTATAGAGATAATCGATGCATCAGTAGTTATCCTTCAAAATTCTATAGATTCTGGAAACGTTCCTCCAGACTGGAAAGTAGCAAATGTAACCCCACTATTTAATAAGGAAGGGATAGAGAAGATGGAGAACAACAAACATGTTAGTTTGACATGAGTGGTAGAGGAAATGCTAGAATCTATTATGAACGATAATTATCACAGAAATCTTGTGGCGCAGGAGGTCATCATTTGGCCCATTGTGTCTGCACCAGCTCTCCAAATGAGCATCATGACTTAGTGCCATTCCCCTGCATTTTCCCCGAACCCTGTCTCTATTTAAATAATCAGTTTAAAGTAAAAGAAAAGTTGCCATTGTCCAAGATGACCATAGGCTGCTTTGCCCTTTGACAGGGAGAGCTGACTGGTCGTGATTTAACCTGAGGATCACAACACCTCAGGCGAGGGGCAAGGTTGAGCAGGCAGTGTCTTCATGAATAACCTCAAGTTGGTATAGGAATTGAACCCGCGCTGTTGGCCTCACTCTGCATCACAAACCAGCTGTCCAGCCAACTGGTTGTCCTCTTGAACACCTCGATTAAACCTGCCTACACCACACTTCCAGGCAGTATATTGCAGACCAGAACCACTCGTTGTGAAGAAGTTTTTTTCTCACATCACATTTGCTTATTTTGCAAATCACTTTAAATCTGTGCCCTCTCTTGATCCTTTTACGAGCAGGAATAGTTTCTCCCTGCCTATTCTATCCAGCCCCCTCATGATTTTGAACATCTCTATCAAATGTCCTCCTAACCTTCTTCTCTCCAAGGAGAATAATCCCAATTTCATAACTGAAGTTTCTCATTCCTGGAACCATTCTTGTAAACCTCTTCTGCACTCTCTCCAGTGCATTCACATCTTTTCTAGAGTGTGGTTCCCAGAACTGTACACAATATTCCAGCTGAGGCCTAACTAATATCTTGTGTAAGTTCAGCAAAACCTCCTTGCTCCTGTACTCAATGCCCCATGAATAAAGTTCAGAATACAATATACTTTATCAAATCATAGAATCCCTGCAGTGCAGGCCATTCAGCCAATCAAGTTTGCACCAACTCTCCGAAAGAACACTTCACCCAAGCCCACTCCCCTGCCCTATCTCAACACCTTAACGTAACCTACCAGATCTTTTGACACTAAAGGGCAATTTAGATTGCCCAATCCACCTCACCTGCACATCTTTGGGCTGCTCTCATTTCACCTTAACTCCCACCTTTAATGACCTATGTATATATACACCCAGGTCCCTCTGTTCCTGCATCCCTTTTTACCCCTTATTTTATATTGTCTGTCCATGTTCCTGTTACCGAAATGCATAACCTCACACTTCTCTACATTGAACTTCATCTGCCACCCATCTGCCCACTCCACCAACTTATCTCTGTCCTTTTGAAGTTTACAATACTTGCAATACTTTGTGTCATCTGCAAACTTTTAAATTGTCCTCTTCACACCAAGATCCAGATAATTAATATATATCAGGAAAAGCAAATACTGACCCTTGGGGAACACCATTACAAACTTTCCTCCGACCCGAAAAATATCTATTTAAAAAAAATATTTTTATTGCCATTTTTCAGGTTTTACAGAGTAACAGCTCAATCTATGGTGCACCTGGTATTTACATACCGTCGCTTCTTATTTACAGAGATTTTTTACATGTGTTCCCTTCATGGATGGGGTCATTTTTACATTCAGCAGCCGCCTGACATTGGCAGTTAGCTGCTTACTCTTAACGAAGCCCATCTGGTCCTCTGCGACCACCTCCGGTACGCCTTTCTCCAGTCTCTTGGCCAGGACTTTTGCGAGTATCTTCGCGTCCAAATTGAGCCTCAAATTGGGTCTGTATGGTCCGCATTCCATCGGGCCGTGTTTTTTTTTGGTATCAGCAATATCGTAGCGTGTTGGCGTTGGAGGCAGGATGCCCCTTGCTAGCGAACACGTTCCGTAGATGGGGGCCAGGGCCGGCACAAATTTTTTTATAGACGTCTGCCGGGAACCCATCGAGCCTGGCACCTTCCCCGCCTGCATGGAGCTGATGCTCTCCATGATCTCTCCCAGTCCTATTGGTGCTTCCAGCTCTTCCCACCTGTTGTCCCCTACGACTGGTATGTCCAGTCCATCGAGGAACCATTTCATCCCCGTGTCCCCATCGGGGGAGGGGGGTTTGGAGGTGTACTGTCCCCAGTAGAAGGTCTCAAATGCTTGGTTGACCTTTTTTTGTTCGGTTACCAGTCTGCCTCTGCTATTCTTCACCTGGGCTATCTCCCACGTGGCTGCCTGCTTTTTAAGCTGGTGTCCAATAGACGGCCAGCCTTTTCTCCATGTTCACAGGAGGTCCCCCTTTTCTGGCGGAGTTGGTGCACTGCTTTCCTGGTTAAAGTCCATTTGTAGCTTTTTCCTCTCCGCCAGAAGCTCTACGGTCAGGGCCTCGGAGTACTTTCAGTCGACCTCCAGAATGAAGTCGATCAATTGTTGCCTGGACGCCCTCTCTTCCCTGTCTCTACGTGCCTTGCAGGCTATAATCTCTCTCCTAATCAAAACCGTCAGTGCCTCCCACAACGTGGAAGGTGAGTCTTCCCCGTTTTGGTTATTAGTAACGTACTCTCCTATGGCCTATGATGTTTTCTGGCGGAAGCCTTATCGGCCTCCACGTGGGGTGTTAGAATCAAAGACTTTACAGTGCAGAAGGCCATTCAGCCCATCGAATCTGCACCGGCTCTTGAAAAGAGCACCCTACCCAAGGTCCACACCTCCCCCCTATCCCCATAACACAGTAACCCCACCCAACACTAAGAGCAATTTTGGACACAAAGGGTAATTTAGCATGGCCAATCCACCTAACCCGCACATCTTTAGACTGTGGGAGGAAACCGGAGCAAACCCACGCACACACGGGGAGAATGTGCAGACTCCGCACAGTGACCCAAGCCGGGAATCGAACCTGGGACCCTGGAGCTGCGAAGCAATTGTGCTATCCACAATGCTACCGTGCTGCCCTGTTGGGCATGGCGCATTTTCCACCTCACATCGATGTAATGTAGAGCATGGTCGGAGATGACTAACATGGAGTACTCTTCCCTTACTTTTCCTGGAAGCACCGATTTCCCCACAGCAAAGAAATCTATCCGCGAGTATGCTTTGTGCCCCAGCGAAAAGGACGGAAATTCCTTCTCACTGGGGTATAGGAACCGCCATGGGTCCACTGTCCCCATCTGTTCCATGAACGCTCCCAGTTCCCTAGGCTTGCCTGTCCTTTTCCCCGATGTGGGGCTCAATCGGTCCATCAGTGGGTCCTGTACACAGTTGAAGTTGCCGCCCCATGATCAGTCAGTGTGTGTTAATTTCGGGGATTTCCACCATGGTCTTTTTCCATGAAATCTGTGTCGTCCCAGTTGGGCGTGTACACATTTACCAGATCTCCAAGTGCCCCGTCCAGGACACCGCTGACCATGTCATACCATCCCCCTGGGTCCAAAACCGTCCTTGCCGCTGTAATCTTACTAATCAGTATAGCTACTCCCCTAGCCCTCATCCCGTAGCATGAAAGGTACGACTGCCCCTCCCAGCCCTTCCTTACCCACAGTCAGTCCTTCTCCCTCTTCTGCAAGAAGACTATGTCAGCTTTCTAACTTCTCAAATGGGCGAAGACTCTGGATCTTTTCACTGGGCCGTTACGTCCCCTGATGTTCCATGTGATAATCCTGGTGGGGGGCTTTTGTCCCCCCACCTTCCTGCGGGATTACTCTCACTTACCTGGTGGATGTGTCCCTGCACTCCGGGGTTTACCTTTGTTAGGGGGACATCCAAAATGGCTGCTGTCACCATGAGGTTGGGTCACCGTTCTCACCTTGAGGTCGGACCCCTGCGTTCCGGGGTTTTCCTTTGTCCAGGGCTGCCAACTGTGTGAACGCCACGTGGGTGTGCCCCTTCACTCCGTGGTCTGCCTTTGTTTAGAGATCCTCCAAAGTGGATGCTTGGGGCGCCATCTTGTTTCCTCAACCCGTTCCTTACCTGCCAGGGCCGATCTGAAAGCCAACCCTTACTTCCCATCCTGTTCTTTTTGTGTTCCTTTCCCTCCCACTCCCTGCATTGCCCTCTCCCCCTATGTGTTCCCCCTCCCTGTCCGTGTCCCCCCCTTCCCCGGCCAGGCGCTCCCTCTCTGCTGGGAGGTGTGCCGTGGCCCCCCTTGCTGTCTGTCGTCTCGTGCTAGCTACTCTTGCTAGTGTAGTGGCTCCCCTCCCTGGGCTGGTTTAGCCCCCAACTTACACCCGCTTCCCCTGCCTATACCTCACCCTCACCTGCATTCTCCTGTCCTCACTCTTCCCTGTGACCTGATCTTTTTGATCAGAGCGAGGCAGCACAGACCTGTGCAAACATATTAATTGTCCAAGAAGTCTCTATTTGATTTACGATTCTCCTCTGATCCGCCTTTATCTTTGCCTTGTCTGCCCCTTTTTCAGGCTGTTGGTCTGTACGAATTTGTTTGCCTTCGTGGGGTTTTGAAATAGTGCTCTTTGTTCTGGTACGTGACCCAGAGTCTGGCTGAGAACAGCATACTAAATCACACCTCATTCTTGTACAGGGCCGACTTCGCCTGATTAAACTCAGCCCTGCGCTTTGCCAGGTCTGCCCCAATGTCTTGGTAAATTTGGATTCTGTGCCCTTCCCAGGTATTCGCTTCAGTCTGTCTTGCCCTCCTCAGGACTCACTCATGGTCCAGGTATCGATGCAGTTTTGCGATGAACGCCTCAGCTGCTCCTCCACCTTTCGTTTTCAGCCTGTACGACCTGTGCACTCTATTGAGGTCTGGGGACTTGGAATCTCTCCCAACTAGGTTGCCCCACATTTGGGCGACGTAGCATGTTGGATCGGTGCCCTCGATACCTTCTGAATGTTCTGTCGTCGGGACCTATTTTCTTGGTCCTCAACGTTCGCCTTTAGGTTCACTTGGGCCGCCACCAACCTTTTAACTTCTGCTTCCAGGGCGCCGATCGTGGTTTTCTCTAGGTCATGGATTGTCCTTTCCTGTGCTTCCACCTTTTCCCCCAACCTGTCGGTCATCTTTTGTATGGTGACCATCGCCTCTGTCACCGCCACCTGGATTTTGATCCCGATCGCCTCTTTCTTGGTGGTTAGCTCATTCATGTGGAAAGTCTTCCATCTTCAGGTGCTTGGGGGGAGGAGGGGGGAAGACGAGAGAGAGAGAGAGGGGCTGATGCTCGGGTCGTCGGTCTCCCTCTCTCTTGGGTGGCCGGGGCCCCCTTGCCTCCTGGGTCCGCCGGCTCGTCGGCCTGCTGCTCGTGGCCCTTTCCACCACTTCTCCTGTCCCTTCGACCCCTCGAGCTCCCATTTGCTGGCATTTTAGTGTTGATCTTTCTTCTCAACGTTGAGGTTAATTTGCCTTCGAATGTTCGGGCAGAATTCACCTAAAAGTGCCTATTTGGTTCTGGTTTGGAGGAGAGCCACCTGATGTGCGTCCGCTCAGCACAACATCGTCACCAGAAGTCCGAAAAATATCTATTGACTGTTACTCTCTGCATCCTATTATTCAGTCAGTTTTGCATCCACATTGCTACTGTCCCTTTTATTCCATGAGCTATAACTTTTGTCTCAAGTCTGTGTGTGGCACTCTATCGAAAGTCTTTTGAAAGTCCATGTACACCATATTAATACCATTATCCTCATCAACCCTTTCTGTTACCTCCTCAAAGAACTCCAGCAAGTTAGTTAAACTTGATTTCCCGAAAGTCTTCTGAAAGTCCATGTACACCACATTAATAGCATTATCCTCATCGACCCTTTCTGTTACCTCCTCAAAGAACTCCAGCAAGTTAGTTAAACACTATTTCCCCTTTAGAAATCCATACTGGCTATTCCTAATCAACCCACATTTTTCCACGTGATCACTAATTCTATCCCGAATAATTGTTTCCAAAAGCTTGTCCACTACTGATGTTAAACTCACAGGCCTGTAATTGCTGGGGCTATCCTTACATCTTTTATGAACAAGGGTGTAACATTTGCAATTCTCCAGTCCTCTGACACCTCCCCTGAGTCGAGAAGACTGGAAGTTTATGACCAGTGCCCCTGCAATTTCCACTTTCACTTCCTTCAATATCCATGGATGCATTTCTTTTATAATCGGCGATCGGGCGGAGAATCCCTTTTGACGGCGAAATCGGGGGCGGTGCTTGTTTGATGCAGGTTTGGTATGCTCCACCCCCTCCGAAACAGTGTCATCGTGGCATGCGCCGCTGGGACGGCCTCAGCGCACCACCTGAAGGTCCCCCAATGGGCCGAGTTCCCGACAGTGTGGTTCATTTGTGGACTCACCGTGCGGGAACCCAGCAATCTTTCTCAGAGACCGGAGTTTTACGCGGCGCAGATGCTAGCCCCTCAAGGTCGCAGGATCGGAGAGGGGGTGGCGGCGATTTTTCCCCCCACGTAAAACGCCACAGATCCTCCGCACTTAACCTCTAAAACTGAGAATCTGACCCAGGGGTCAGGGCACAGGGCTAAATCGCTGGCTTTGAAAGCAGACCAAGGCAGGCCAGCAGCACGGTTCGATTCCCGTCACAGCCTCCCCGAACAGGGGCCGGAATGTGGCAACTAGGGGCTTTTCACAGTAACTTCATTTGAAGCCTACTTGTGACAATAAGCGATTTTCATTTTCAAGATGTTTTGCTGCAGTTGGACAGAGTCTTAGTGAGACCGCACCAGGAGTATTGTGCGTGAACGGTTACTGTTACACTGTACCCTTGTCATCATGTAAGGCGATGTCCCCTTTAAGACCGGGCTTGGAACCCTGGGGAACTCCGCCTCCGCCCATCTGGGAGCCGTATATAAGGGGCCGCCTTGTGGGCAGTGTAGCAGTTAGCACATGTCTCGATTCGAGTCTAGTTCTTAGTTTATTAACCCCTCCCGTCCACCAATCGTAATGCCTATTTCCTCACTGTGATCGATGAGTTCTCCCGTTTCCCATTCCCTGCCCCGACAGGACCTCAGCCATCGTGATTAAGGCACTGCATAGCATCTTCACCCTGTTCGGTTTCCCCGCATATATCCACAGCGACCGGGATACATCGTTCAGGAGCGATGAACTGCGTCAGTATCTGCTCAGCAAAGGCATCGCCTCGAGCAGAACGACCAGTTATAACCCACGGGGAAACGGGCAAGTGGAGAGGGAGAACGCGGCAGTGCGGAAGGCTGTCCTTCTGGCCCTACGGTCGAGAAGTCTCCCAACTACCCGCTGGCAGGAGGACCTGCCCGATGCCCTACACGCCATTAGGTCGCTCCTCTGCATGGCCCACGAATGAGACCCCTCACAACCGATTGTTTGTCTTCCCCAGGAAGTCTACCTCTGGGGTCTCGCTTCCACCTTGGCTGACGGCTCCGGGGCCTGTCCTTCTCCGGAGGCACACGAGGAGCCATAAAACGGACCACCTGGTCGAAAAGGTCCGATTGCTCCACGCCAACCTGTTACGCCTACATTGAGTACCCCGACGCCAGGCAAGATACGGTTTCCCTCCGGGATCTGGCACCCGCTGTATCCACTACAGACACCCCTTCCCGCTCCCCTGCAGGACCCGGCACCCCCTACAACACACCCCCTCCTGGCCCCAACCCCCCGTTGGTGAGCACCTACCGCGCACCCCCCCTATACACACCCCGTCGGCGCCAGCACCGCTACTCCTGGCCCCGCCTATTCTCTCTGCGCCCTGTTCCCCTGCCCCGACCCGGACCGAAGCTCCGACCGCTGTGCTCCTGGACGTACCCTCAACCAAGACGTCCGTGTCCACCGCACCACCGCCCGAACTGAGGTCGATCGATGAGGACGATCCGGCCACCGAGACAGATGGACCTATGATGGCACTTCACCCCCGCCGGACTCTTTTTTTAAACAGGGGGTGAATGTGATGAACGGTTACTGTTACACTGTACCCTTGTCATCATGTCAGGTGATGTCCCCTTTAAGACCGGGCTTGGAACCCTGGGGAACTCCGCCTCCGCTCACCTGGGAGCCGTAAATAAGGGGCCGCCTTGTGGGCAGTGCAGCAGTTAGCACACGTTTCGGCTCTAGTCTAGTTCTTAATTTATTAAAGCCTTCTTTACTGTTTACACTCTAAGCGTCATTATTGAGGGTACAATTGTGTACAGTTTTGGCCTCCTCATCAAAGGAAGGATATACTTGCCATTGAGGGAGTACCACAGAGATTCACCAGACAGATGGTGAGATTGTTTTATGAGGAGAAATTAAGGAAACTGGGTCTGTATTATTTCGAGTTTGGAAGTATGAGTGGTGATCTCCTTGAAAACTACAAAATTCTTACACTACATGACAGGGTAGATGTAGCTAGGATGTTTCCACTGGCTGATGAGTGGAAGCAGGGGACACAGTCTCAGAATAGGAGCTGGCCATTTAAGAATGTGATCAGGAGGAATTTCCCAACTCACGAGGTTGGTGAATCTTTGAATCTACTTCCAGCCAGAGGGAGCACAATTGCTGGATACTGACACCAAGGGATATGGGAAAGTGTAGAAGTAGATGATCAGCCACAAATTAATTGAATGCTAGAACAGGCTCGGCGGGCCGAATGGTCTACTGTTCCTCTGGCCCTATATTACTCCTGTGCTCGCCTAGGATATAATGCCATGTTACCTCCACCTGGGTAGGCAGATGGGGGCCTCAGTTCAACATCCCATCTGAAAGGCTGCACCTCGGGCAGTGAAATGCTCCCGCGATCGGTGCTGCAGTGGGCAGTCAGCTCTGACTTCTGCGCTCCAGACCGGATTGGCCTCCAAACTCAAGAGGTGAGGAGGGCGCTGCCCACTCAGCCACGGCTGACAGGTGGAAAATAACATTCCCCGGGTGTTCGCACATCCACAACATTGGCTGTATAACGTCAATGATCTTTCGAGGGCACAGGAACGAAGAAACAATGTGCCGCCGCCGCCGCCGCATCGGCCTTGGGAGGAGCAGCTCCGGACTAACTGCCGCTCTCCGCTCGCGCCCTCTGCTGGGACAAACAACTGCCCGGGAGAGGCAGGCGCGGAGTGATGACGCGAACGGAGCGCGCCCGCGAGCAGTGCAATGAGAATGTGAAGAGGGAACAGAAGGTGGCGGGACTGACCTTTTTGTTGGCGACTGTGGAGTGCAGAGTGTTGACAGTAGGCTCATTCCCCAGAAACTGCAGACAGTAGCAGTTGAATAAGGTCAGTGGCTGTGTTGCTGCCAGTTTGCAATGCGGGGGGCTGTTCAGAGGCTCAACCTTCCTTCAGTGATCAGCAATAAGACTTTCATCCCCATCACTGCATTAAAATGAAGAATAAAATATGAACAGATGCTCCAAATTCACCACTCAATTAGGGTTGTATTGTCGGAGACACGTTTTAGTTTCCCGTTGCATCAGATTCTTAGCACATCATCGCACTGCTGTGTGCTTTGAACGAAAATATAAAAACATGTTTTCTTAACGTATGTTTGTATCTAAAAGTCTTCTGGAATGTGACAAAAATTCCTGCGCCTGGAAGTTTGCGTTGGACCACTTATTACCACATTGTGGCGCTGCCGTTTGTTGACTCTTGTTCGGTCTTCAATGCAATTTTACATCCGGAGACGGGAATTGTCCTCTTAGACAAGTTCATTATTTTCATTGAAAGGTTGTGAAAACAATTAACTTGTCGAAGGGCTGTCCGGATTTAAAAGCAAATGCAATTATTCGAACATTTTCGTTAGCTGACCTCAATACTGAATGGGCCAAATCAGTTATGTTTAGAGTTGCAGGCTGTTTCCTTGATCCAAGATGAAGTGAAGGAAGTTCTTCTATATGTAAAACAGAAATTTCTGCACATTTTAATTTAATGCAGGTGTTGTACCAAGCAGCAGAAACATAAAGTACAACCATTGTGTATTGTACAAAATGCTTCTTATTATGCTTGCAATTTTAATTAGCCATTTTATTTGATATTTTGTATAGTAATTAATCAACCTTCAGGTTAAATTAAATCAGTTTATGACAGGTGCAAAAGGATTTTAAAGATCATTGAAACTATTATTTTAAAGATGCCATTAAATATTCTCAAATGTTTTCAATTAATGTTTTAAATTGCATGCTCTCTTTTCCAACTAAATATAGTTTTATGGCATTAAAACAGTGATCTTAAAGCTATTTCGTTATTACAGTGTTTCAGATTTTTACAGTAGTTATTTTTCCCCCATATTTTATTTAAATGTTCGTTTTATAATACATGCAAAGACTGTGCAACATATAAAACATGATGCTGCTTTATTCTGTTCCATTTTGTTTCCTTTTCCTTTGTTTTTGTGTTTATTTCCATCCTCTTTGAACTGGCTTTTGGCTTTCCATTATCTGTATTTCAGCCCGGAATTCTGTAAAATATAAAGTGATCCTTTGAAGGGTGTACTTCTAGCTTTATTATGCTAATAAAACTTTCCACTAAATTCATAGTAGTTGATTCATAGTAGTTATTTTCTATTATTACTCAAATTTCTTGTATTCCATATTGTCCGATATGACATTCAGTCACTTATCAACTGTTTATTCTGACAGGCTAGAGCAGAACAAATGTTTTGCCTAAACATGAAATCTACTGGAAAATATAAATGTGCATATTTCTGCAGCCTGAATCTTAGCATGACATCAACCTACCTCTTGAGGTAGATCTCATGCCAGTACCAACTCTGAGGTTGTAAAGTGTGAACCCTCAGGGGCTTTGCTGTCAAATTTACCTTCACAGCAGCCTTCATATTTTAATGTGTTCAAGATGTGATTTCTCCCAAAACAAATGTGTCTTTTTAGCAGAATCCAGCAGAGAGTCAGCAACATAAACAGCATGATTCCATACAATCCAACATTGTAGATTTAACCGATGAGCCTTTGTAAAAGCACTGGGACTCTGTATAAACATTGTAATGCAGGGAAACTTAAAAGTAGAATTTCACTGCATTGCAAAACTTTATTCCAGCAAAGGGCACTTACAGAGATGACTGTTAGATTATTTGCATAATTAGTAATTCTCTTTTTTTTTGTGTACAGGTTTTTACAGAAAAAAAACAAACCGCTACAAATATAGAAGACAGGTTACAGAAGTCATGGGTGTTTTTAAACAATAAAGCAATATTCAAGGCATGCTTAAAATACTGGAACACCAATGATATTTACATTTATGATTTTGGGTATTGTTGGACAACTACGTCCTTGTCCTCGCTATGAATGAAAACACAGCGTCAGCTCTCGACCCCAATGAAGATGACCTTCCTCTCATGGCCAATGCTGGTTGCATGCTAGTCAGACACTATGTGATAGATCTGGCAGTGAACTTCGACAAGAAAGTCATCAACAGTACCATTGTCCTCTTCCTAGAAGCCAACCAAGCATATAAAAAAGTCTCTGACTCTGTGGGAACAGGTTGCTGTCCTTACTCACGGGCATTATTTGAAACTGAGCAACCTGGTCTTTCAAGCGATCCCACTGCAAGAGGTGCTGCTTGTTCATCTGTGGATAAGATATGCAATCTATCTGAGCATAGTGGTGACAGAGTTGCCAATGTTAATAGTTGTAACCATAGCAACAAAGAGTGGGCTAGTGGTATTTCTGGTACAAGGGAACACTGCAGTGATGGGGAGGATTTTGTGCTTGTGCTGGATTGTTGCGATCTGCTGGTGCACAAGGTAGAAGAGGTAAATGTCATTGCTGCAGCTGGCATTGAGAAACTGATGAGGATGGACATGCCCAAGCCAGAAAATGGCACTTACTCTCAGAGACTGCAGAATGATGTCCAGAGAAGCATTGTGGATGATATTTTAGGTTTAGCAGCAGAATGCTGGCAGCAACAGCATTATTATTACCTCAAGTGCAGTCAAGCTCCTGGCTGTGGAGATCTCCAGTTCCAGACTGACATGTGGAGCCTGAAAATAAAGAAACTAGGAATCCAAACTCCAAAAGACTTCCCTCGTGTATTGAGGATCTGTTATGAAACAAAGCCGGAGGGTAGTTCGGTGAGGTGGACTAAGGATCAAAGTGGCAGGTTGGTTACTTTCAAGTATAATGCTTTTGTTTGGAATTGGGTATTATTCTTTGACATATGGAGCTGTCGGATGCAGTTGTCGTTCAGTTAATGATGCAGGTTGCAAGCTGTTTGTTTTGTAAATAATGTATGGAAGATGATGTGTGAATGGCAATTTTCAAAATGAAATGAAGCATTTATTTTCCACTCATCAGTTTGTAATTTTCTCAAACAACCTTGAGAATATGATTCCTATTTTTCTGTGGAGCCTATCTTTTATAGGGGTGCTTTCAAAATTTGATAGCCTGGTTAACCTATTTGGTTACAATGACAATCAGTAGGTTTGGATATGGGGTATTTTATGTAACAGTCATCAGCAAGTACTGGTTTCATTGACAATTAAAGCATGTAATGTTGGCACAAATTACTTAAAATATTTGTAACATTAATAGAAGCTGCTTTGGATTGCAGATGGGTTAAAATTTGAGTGTTTCTATAAAGCTGTTTTTAAAATTTAGAGTACCCAATTCATTTTTTCCAATTAAGGGGAAATTAGCGTGGCCAATCCACCTACCCTGTGTTTCTATAAAGCTGATGTGTTTCGGCTTACAATGATTCAGAGGCTTTTTTTGAAAATATGTTTATTAAAGTTTACATTTTATAAAACACAAAATAAACAAATCCATACAAAATGCCATTTACAATCCCCCCCCCCCCCCACACACACACACACACACACACACAACCCACTGACTGTGACCAATTCCTAAGGATAAAAGACAAAGGTTGCCACCTCTGGCAGGCCCCAGACCCAGGACCCCCAAGACAGCCACCAACCTCTCCCCTAAGACAAGAGACAGAAAAGTCCTTAGTCCCAGAACCCTACTGTTCCCCCCCTCCCCCCCCCCCCCCACCCCCTAATAAACCTGAAATAAGCTTCCCAGAGACTCTACTTCATCATAGAATCATAGAATTTACAGTACAGAAGGAGGCTATTCGGCCCATCGAGTCCGCATCGGTTCCTGGAAAGCGCACCATGCCCAAGCCAAAACCTCCACCCTATCTCCACAACCCAGTAACCCCACTTAAGTTTTTTGGACACTAAGGGCAATTTAGCATTGTCAATCCACCTAAGCTGCACATCTTTGGACTGTGGGAGGAAACCGGAGCACCCGGAGGAAATCCACGCAGCCACGGGGAGAAAGTGCTAACTCCGCACAGACAGTGACCCAAGCCGGGAATCGAACCTGGGACCCTGGAGCTGTGAAACAAATGTGATAACCAATGTGCTACCGTGCTCCCCACTGAGCCTTGGTAAGCAGGTCCAACAAGCGCCAGTCCCTCCCCCCCACCTCACTCCCGATTTACTAGCTGAAACTTTACAGCTAGCAAAGGTAACCCGATGTTACGTGTTCAAAGACCAAAGGAAAAACGACATTCCCCAACCGTTTTGGCTACAGAAGAGTAATCAAAGCCCAACACCATTAAACGCCCCCCGGGGCCATATGCTCCCCATACTCTTACCTCGCCATTACCCCCCCCCCCCTTCCCCCTGACAACCATAGCCCTCTCAATCCCCAAAATACACTAGTTACAAGCTACAAAACATCTCAAACTAACCCCTCCCAACTGTCCCCATTAAAGTCCCAATCAAACCCATTCAATCAAGTCCATGCTCCTTGACAAAAACCTCTGCCTCTTCCAATGTATTGAAAAAATGATTTTTCAACCGAAAAGTCATTGTCAGCCTCGCCGGGTACACCACTCCAAACCTGACTCCACTCCTGAATAGCGCTGATTTTGCCTTATTAAAAGCTGCAGTCCACTTGGACATCTTGGTATACCCTAATGATGCTTCCTTCCCACCTCAAGTCCCTATTCACTGGCCATTGCAGAATCCATTACTTCTCCTGGAAGCTGTGGAATCCATTAATCACCGCCCGTGGTGGCTCATTTGCCCGTGGCGTACGCTGGAGTACTCAGTGGGCCTGATCCAACTCTGGAGGGGACAACCGCCCGTCCCCACCCCCCAAGGGCTTGACAAACATCTGAGAAACGTACTCAGTCGGCTTTGGGCCCTCCACCCCCCTCGGGTAACCCCTCGATTCTGTGGCTCTGTCTCCTCGATCTCTTCTCCAAGGCATTCATCTTTGCCTTCAGAGCCTTGTTTCTCTCCACTGTCAGCAACATCGCAGCTTCCAATGAGTCGGTTTGATTCCCATGCTGTGACAAGGCAGCTAAATACCAATGTGCGGAGGCTCTTAAACGTGATAATGATGCCATCGGTGGAGGGAGAAGCGGAGATAGTGGCAGCTATGGACGCGGAGAAGGCCTTTGACCGAGTAGAGTGGGAGCAACTCTGGGAGGTGCTGCGTAGGTTTGGGTTCGGGGGAGGGTTTATCAGTTGGGTTACGCTCCTTTACAGAGCCCCGGTGGCGAGTGTAGTGATGAACCGGCGGAGGTCGGAGTACTTTCGAATGTACCGAGGGACGAGGCAGGGGCGCACCCTGTCCTCCCTGTTGTTCGCATTGGCGATCGAACCATTGGCCATGTCATTGAGGGAGTCTAATAAATGGAGGGGGGTGGTCCGAGGGGGAGAAGAGCATCGGGTGTCGCTATATGCGGATGACCTGTTGCTGTACGTGGCGGATCCAATGGAGGGGATGGTGGAGGCCATGCAGACTCTAAGGGAGTTTGGGGAGTTTTCGGGCTATAAGCTCAATGTAGGGAAGAGTGAGCTCTTTGTTTTACAGGCGGGGGACCAAGAAAGAGGGATAGGGGACCTACCGCTGAGGAGGGCGGAGGGGAGCTTTCGGTATCTGGGGATCCAGATAGCCAGGAGTTGGGGGACCCTACATAAACTGAATTTGACGAGGCTGGTGGAGCGAATGGAGGAGGATTTTAAAAGATGGGACATGCTACCGCTCTCGCTGGCGGGTAGAGTGCAATCGGTCAAAATGGTGGTCCTTCCGAGGTTTTTGTTTGTGTTTCAGTGCCTTCCCATCGTGATCACTGTGGCCTTTTTTAAGAGAAGTAGGCAGGAATATTATGGGGTTTGTGTGGGCAAATAAGACCCCGAGGGTAAGGAGAGGGTTCCTGGAACGCAGTAGGGACCGAGGAGGGTTGGCGCTGCCAAACCTGGGGAGCTACTACCGGGCAGCAAATGTGGCGATGATCCGCAAGTGGGTAATGGAGGGAGAGGGGGCGGCATGGAAGAGGATGGAGATGGCGTCCTGCAAAGGAACGAGCCTGGGGGCGTTGGTGACGGCACCGCTGCCGCTCTCGCCGACAAAGTATACCACGAGCCCGGTGGTGGCGGCAACGCTAAGGATCTGGGGCCAGTGGAGATGGCACAGGGGTGCAATGGGAGCATCGGTGTGGTCCCCGATCAGGGGTAACCATCGGTTTGTCCCGGGGAAGAGCTGGAATCGGGCGGGGATCAGAAGAATGGGGGACCTGTTCATTGACGGAACGTTTGCGAGCCTAGGGGCACTGGAGGAGAAGTTTGAGTTACCCCCGCGAAATGCCTTTAGATATATGCAGGTGAGGGCTTTTGTGAGGCGACAGATGAGGGAATTCCCGATGCTCCCGGCACAAGAAATTCAAGACCGGGTGATCTCGGGTGCATGGGTCGGGGAGGGCAAGGTGTCGGCAATAAACCAGGAGATGAAAGAAGAGGGGGAAGCGCTGGTAGAAGAGTTGAAGGGTAAATGGGAGGAGGAGCTGGGGAGGAGATCGAGGAAGGTCTGTGGGCTGCTGCCCTGGGTAGGGTTAATTCCTCCTCCTCGTGTGCCAGGTAGAGCCTGATACAATTTAAGGTGGTTCACAGAGCTCACTTGACGGGGGTGAGGTTGAGCAGGTTCTTTGGGGTAGAGGACAGATGTGGAAGGTGCTCAGGGAGCCTGGCGAACCATGTCCATATGTTTTGGTCATGCCCAGCACTGGAGGGGTTCTGGAGAGGAGTGGCGGGAGCAATATCTCAGGTGGTGAAAGTCCGGGTCAAGCCAAGCTGGGGGCTAGCAATATTTGGGGTAGTGGACGAACTGGGAGTGCAAGAGGCGAAAGAGGCCGGTATTCTGGCCTTTGCGTCCCTAGTAGCCCGGCGAAGGACCTTGCTAATGTGGAAGGAGGCGAAGCCCCCCAGTGTGGAGGCCTGGATAAACAATATGGCCGGGTTCATAAAGTTGGAGAGGATCAAGTTCGCCTTGAGAGGGTCTGCGCAGGGGTTCTACAGGCGGTGGCAATCGTTCCTAGACTATCCCGAGGAAGGTCGGTCAGCAGCAGCAGCAACCTGGGGGGGTAGCTGCCTGGGGGGGTGGATGAGCAAGAGATGACATGAAGAGTCGGGGAAACTGGCAAGTACGAGAGAGAGCCAGTGTACAAAGCTATGTAAATATACTATATTGCCATGTATATATCTTGCTCCGCGCGATTTCTCGTTTCTTTTTTTTTGTTACGGGGGGGGGGGTTATTGTTTGCAAGGGAGAAAAATTGTGTTAAAAACTTTAATAAATATATATTTTTTAAAAACTATGATTGCACTCCATTTTGGGAGTCCGAATAGATTATTTTTCTAATAAAATGGACAAAAAGCTTCCAGTTGCAAGTTATGTTTAGCAAGGTGAGGGATGTCAATGAGAGAAAGTGAAATATTGTTAGCATGGTCAGAAGCAGAATAAAGCTCCTCAAATGTATCTTAAGCCTAGCCTTAAAGGAGTTCCTCTTAATAAACCAGTGCAAAATATTTCCCATTTCTCTTACCAGCCATTCTTTAATTACTCTGAATGATGTTGCCAATTGAAGTGAATTATGGGATGGTTTTGTGCTCTGGCTGAATGCCTATCAAAAATTGCCATGGGATTATTGACACACATTTCACAAATGGTTCCTCCACCTGGCAGCAAAATAATGTCTTCATCCTCCGCTCCAGAAGTGAAAGATCAATATCTAATTTATTGCAGTATCCAACCATGGCAAATATGTTAACTATTTCATAGAATCATAGAATTCCTACAGTGCAGAAGGAGGCCATTCAGGCCATCGAGATTGCACCGACCCTCCGAAGGAGCACCCTACCTAGGCCCATGCCTTCACCCTTTACCCGTTTGACCATCTCTGAAGTATCAGGTGGAGTTAACAAATCAAATTGTGTTCGTAGTTTCCTCTTAAACAGCAGCATTGCTGGTGAACTTTGCATGGCAGCATGTACAGTGTTCGGATACGAGACTAGAAATTTGTTTACTCTTCTTGAGTCCCCTGGTCCTTCACCGCATTGATAGAATGCTTTAATGATTACACAAAATGTTCAGCTTATCCATTCATTGCTGGATGATATGGAGCTGACTTGATATGGTGTATACTGTTCTCTTTCAGGTAGTCCTCCAGTTCCTTAGAAGTAACCAGAGTAACACTATCACTGACAATCTGCTCCGGTGTTCCGAATCTTCCAATAGTTTTTCAATGGTCTGCTCAGTCGTCATTGATTTAATTATCGCGACTTCTGGTCACTTCCAGTGCATGTCCACAGTCACTAAGAACATGTGACCCTCCAGTGGACCAGCATAATCGATGTGTATTCTCTGCCATGGCTGAGTCGGCTATTCCCATGGATATAATGCTTGTAATGATGGCGTGTTCTTTGGTTTTGCGCAAGATTGGCATTGCCCAACGTTCTCTTCAATTTAGGCATCCAATCCTGGCCATTAAAAATAACTGCGGGCTAATTCCTTCATCCTCACCATACCAGGATGTCCCTCATGTAGTTGGACAAGGACTCCACTACGTAAGCATGGAAAAATAATCACATAGATTTCCCACAATAGAACACCATTCTGTACTGTTAACACAGGCTTTTGTGTGATGTAGGGTTTGAGGTCTGGAGTTTTCTTATGAACATCTGACAACGTTCCTTTTTGAACAAGTCCATCCATCACCTTCCTCATCACTGGATCAGTTCTTGTATATCTTTGAACTTGAGTTGAAGTCACAGGTACACTATCCATCAGCGAGAAATACAAAATATTGACAAAATGTTCTTCAAGGTCATCCTTGACTTGTAACCGCAATTGTGATAATGCATCAGTATTTGCATGCTGGTCAGACTTGTGATACTGGATATCGTAAGTGTGTGCCAACAATATCAATAACTACCTACTAGCTGCCAAATAAGGTATATCCTTGTACAACCCAAAGATTGTAGTCAAGGGGCAGCAATCCATCAAAAGGATGAAATGACGCCCATATAGGACACCGAAAATGGTGCTCAAAGCTTCTTTTTCTAGCTGAGCGTAAATAATTTCTGCGCTTGTAAGAGTGCGTGAAGCAAATGCTTCGGCTTTCCTCTCCTGAAGGCACAATGTGCAAGAGGACTGCACCCACCCCATAGGGTGAGGCATCGCAAGCTAATTATCATAGAATTTACAGTGCAGAAGGAGGCCACCCGGCCCATCGAGTCTGCACCGGCTCTTGGAAAGAGCACCCTACCCAAGGTCAACACCCTATCCCCATAACCCAGTAACCCCACCCAACACTAAGGGCAATTTTTGGACACTAAGGACAATTCATCATGGCCAATCCACCTAACCTGCACATCTTTGGACTGTGGGAGGAAACCGGAGCACCCGGAGGAAACCCACGTACACACGTGGAGGATGTGCAGACTCCGCACAGACAGTGACCCAAGCCGGAATCGAACCTGGGACCCTGGAGCTGTGAAGCAATTGTGCTATCCACAATGCTACCGTGCTGCCCGAATGTAACTTAATTTTTGGATTATAATGAACCAACAGCTTTGATTTCAGGAAAGCGTCTTTCACTTCATTGTATGCATTTTCACATTCTTCTGACCAGTGCCATGCCTATTTGACACAGAGCAATGTGTCTAAAGGATTCAATTGTGTGCTAAATTAAGCACAAATTTACCACAATAATTGATCAATCCGAGGGCAGCACAGTAACACAGTGGTTAACACAGTTGCTTCACAGCTCCACGGCCCCAGGTTCGATTCCTTGCTTGGGCCACTGTCTGTGCGGAGTCTGCACGTTCTCCCTGTGTCTGCGTGGGTTTCCCCTGGGTGCTCCGGTTTCCTCCCACAGTCCAAAGATGTGCAGGTTAGGTGGATTGGCCATGATAAATTGCCCTTAGTGTCCAAAAAGGTTTAGGTGGGGTTACTGGGTCACAGGGATGGAGGCAAGATGTGGGCTTAGTAGTGCTCTTTCCAAGGGCCGGTGCAGACCTGATGGGCCGAATGGCCTCCTTCTGCACTGTAGGTATTCTAATATCATCAAGTGTTGTACCAAATTCACAATATCGAGCTAAATTTCTTAAAGACGCTATAAACTATAAAATTATTTCGCCTTCTTCCTGACTATGGCGTGGAATCTGAACCTTTCTGCAATCAATAATGGTTGAGGAGAGAAACGTCCCTCTAAAATTTTAATTAATCCACTTGTTTCTTGTTTCTGTAGCCTCAATCCTCATTGCCAGTTTTCTCACTTGTTATATTTATTTTCTGCTCCAAAGAGAAAAGGTGTGGAGGTGCACACAGTCTGGATTCTTGTAAAACACGATGAGAGGTTTATTAAGGGTGTTGCTCACGACTTCCGGTTGCGGCGATGCACTGCTAAGCCGCACGTTTTGGCAGCTCCCGTTCGAACGGACTTTTGGGCTCTTTTCGGGAGCCCCAACGGAAATTTTTTCAGACCAAACCCAGTGTGGGGTGACGAAGGAAGGTGCCCCCCCCCCGTGTATGTATGGAAAGGACTAGCGGTAGTGGCCAGATTGCGAAGGATCCTTTGGAGCAGCGGCAGAGAAGAGAAGGGAGAAGCAAGATGGCGGCGGATGGAGCCCAGACGACATGGGGCCCGGACCAGCAGGAATTCCTCCCGACGATGTGTGGAGGAACTAAAGAAGGAGGTGCTGGCGCCGATGCTATTGGTAATTGATGGACTGAAGGAAACACAAAAGGTCCAGGCGATAGAGCTCCGTGGAGTGAAGGCACAGGCAGCCGAAAATGAGGATGAGGTACAGGGCCTGGTGGTAAAAACGGAGACGCATGAGGTGCTACATAAGAGATGATTCGAAAGGCTGGAAGCCCTGGAGAACAGCTCGAGGAGGAAGAACCTACGGATTCTAGGTCTCCCAGAAGGAACAGAGGGAGCTGATGTTGGGGCTTATGTGAGCACGATGCTCCATACGCTAATGGGAGCTGAGGCCCCAACGGGCCCCCTGGAGGTGGAAGGAGCTCACCGGGTCCTTGTGAGAAGACCAAAGGCAGGTGAAATACCAAGGGCGATAGTGGTGAGATTTCACCGCTTCATGGACAGAGAGGCTTTCTTGAGCTGGGCCAAGAAGGTACGGAGTAGCAAATGGGAGAATGCGGTGATACGAGTGTATCAGGACTGGAGCGCGGAGGTGGCAAGAAGGAGGGCGAGCTTTAATTGGGCCAAGGTGGTGCTCCACAGGAAGAAAATAAAATTTGGGATGCTGCAGCCGGCAGCAATTGTGGGTCACGCATCAGGGCAAGCACCACTACTTCGAAACGGCGGATGAGGCATGGACCTTCATTCAAGAAGAGAAACTGGACTAGAACTGAGAGTTTGATGGGGAGAAACAACGAGGTGGTGGTACAGAAATGTAAAGTGGGAAATGGTAGGTTCAGTGTATATAGTAACGTTGGATGGGGAATTTCTCTCCTCTAGATGGGGGGGACACGAAGAAATGTGGGCGCCAGTGGAAAAAGGGACAGAGAGGGGGGATGGGGAATGAGGGAGCTGCGCCATAGGGGGCGGGGCCGATAGGAAAGCGCGGGGGATGGCTAGTCGGCGGCGAGTGGCCCCCCAATCCGGCTGATCACGTGGAATGTGAGAGACCTAAATGGGCCGATTAAGAGGGCCTGGGTGTTCGCACACTTAAAAAGACTGAAGGCGGACGTAGTCATGCTCCAGGAGACGCATTTGAAGGTGGCGGATACAGGTTAGGTTAAGAAAAGGATGGGTGGGACAGGTATTCCACTCAGGGTTGGACGTGAAAAACAGGGGGGTGGCGATACTGGTGGGGAAACGGGTGTCGTTCGAGGCTAAGAATATATTGGTGGATAACGGGGGCAGATATGTGATGGTGAGTGGTAGATTGCAGGGAGAGGTGGTCGTGCTGGTAAATGTATCTGCCCCGAACTGGGATGACGCGGATTTATGAAGCGGATGCTGGGACGTATCCCGGACCTGGAGGTGGGAAGCTTGGTAATGGGGGGGGGACTTCAGTACTGTGCTGGATCCAGGGCTAGACCGGTCTAGATCCAGGACTGGAAGATGGCCGGCAGCGGCCAAGGTGCTTAGGGGATTTATGGAACAAATGGGGGGAGTGGATCCGTGGAGGTTTGCTAGGCCGTTGGCCAAAGAGTTCTCCTTTTTCTCCCATGTCCACAAGGTATATTCCCGAATAGACTTCTTTGTTATGAGTAGGGCACTGATCTCAAAGGTGGCAGGGACGGAGTACTCTGCCATAGCCGTTTCAGACCATGCCCCGCATTGGGTGGATCTGGAACTAGGAGAGGAGAGGGAGCAGCGCCCACTCTGGCGACTAGATGTGGGACTATTGGCGGATGAGGGGGCCTGTGGAAGGGTGCTGGGGTGTATTGAGAGATACCTGGAGGTTAATGACTATGGTGAGGTCCAGGTGGGGGTAGTATGGGAAGCGCTGAAGGCAGTGGTTCGGGGAGAGCTGATCTCCATTAGAGCCCACAAGGAGAAACAAGAGGGCAAAGAAAGGGAGAGATTAGTGGGGGAGATTTTGAGGGTGGATAAAAGATATGCGGAGGCCCCAGACGAAGGACTATATAGAGAAAGGCGAAGATTTCAGACGGAATTTGACCTGCTGACCACAGGAAAGACAGAGGCACAATGGAGGAAGGCACAGGAGATGTGATATGAGTATGGGGAAAAGGCGAGCCGGCTGCTGGCCCACCAACTTCGTAAGACGATAGCGGCGAGAGAGATTGGGGGAGTTAGGGATGAAACGGGAACTATGGAGCAGAGAGCAGGGAAGGTAAATGAGGTGTTTAAGACCTTTTATGAGAGGCTATATAAGTCCCAACCCCCGGGGGGAAAAGAGGGAATGCTACATTTTCTGGACCAACTAAGGTTCCCGAGGGTGGAGGAACAGGAGGTGGCAGGTCTGGGGGCGCTAATCGAGGTGGACGAGGTGACTAAGGGACTGGGGAACATGCAGGCAGGGAAGGCCCGGGGCCAGACGGGTTTCCGGTGGAATTCTACAGGAAATATGTGGACCTGTTGGCCCCGCTGTTGGCGAGAACCTTTAACGAGGCCAGGGAAGGGGGGATACTACCCCCGACAATGTCGGATGCGACGATATCATTAATTCTGAAGCGGGATAAAGATCCGCTGCAATGTGGGTCATATAGGCCTATCTCACTCCTAAATGTAGATGCCAAACTGCTAGCAAAAGTGCTGGCGACAAGGATAGAGGATTGCGTCCCGGGGGTGGTGCATGAAGACCAGACAGGGTTTGTAAAGGGGAGACAACTGAATGTCGACGTTCGACGGCTGCTGGGGGTGATGATGACGCCCCCAGCGGAGGGGGAGGCAGAGATAGTGGCGGCGATGGATGCGGAGAAGGCATTCGATAGGGTGGAGTGGGACTATTTGTGGGAGGTGCTGAGGAGGTTTGGGTTCGGGGAGGGGTTTGTTAGATGGGTCAGACTCCTATATGGGGCCCCAGTGGCAAGTGTAGTCACAAACCGGCAAAGATCGGGGTATTTTCAGCTACACAGGGGAACAAGACAGGGGTGTCCCTTGTCCCCATTACTGTTCGCGTTGGCAATTGAACCACTGGCCATAGCGTTGAGGGACTCTAAGAAATGGAGAGGGGTGGTTAGAGGGGGAGAGGAGCATCGAGTGTCACTCTACGCTGATGACTTACTGCTGTATGTTGCGGACCCTGTAGAGGGGATGCCAGAGGTTATGCAGACACTGAGGGAGTTTGGAGATTTCTCGGGATACAGGCTAAATATGGGGAAGAGCGAGCTTTTTGTAATACACCCCGGGGACCAGGGAAGAGGAATAGACGCTCTGCCGTTATGGAGAGTGGAAAGGAGCTTCCGATATTTGGGGATCCAGGTAGCTAGAAGCTGGGGAACTCTACACAGACTTAATCTGACGCAACTGGTGGAGCAGATGGAGGAGGACTTCAAGAGGTGGGATATGTTGCCGCTCTCATTGGCGGGCAGAGTGCAGGCGGTAAAAATGATGGTTCTCCCGAGGTTTCTTTTCGTGTTTCAGTGTCTCCCCATTCTGATCACAAAGGCCTTTTTCAAAAAACTAGACAGGAGTATTATGAGCTTTGTGTGGGCAGGGAAGACCCCGAGGGTAAAGAGGGAGTTCCTGCAGCGCAGTAGGGATAGAGGGGGACTGGCGCTGCCGAGCCTGAACAACTACTACTGGGCCGCCAATGTGGCGATGGTTTGTAAGTGGATGAGGGAGGGAGAGGGGGCGGCGTGGAAGAGGCTGGAGATGGCGTCCTGTAAAGGAACGAGCCAGAAGGCGCTGGTGATGGCGCCGCTGCCGTTCTCCCCGAAAAGGTATACCACAAACCCAGTGGTGGTGGCAACCTTGAGGATCTGGGGGCAGTGGAGGCGACAAGGGGGGGTGACGGGTGCCTCGGTGTGGTCACCGATTAGGAATAACCACAGGTTTGTCCCAGGAAGGATGGACGGGGGGTTCCAGAGCTGGCAACGAGCAGGAATTAGGAAACTGAGGGACCTGTTCATAGACGGGACATTTGCGAGCCTGGGAGCGTTGGAGGAAAAGTATGAGTTGCCCCCGGGGAATATCTTCAGATATATGCAAGTGAGGGCGTTTACGAGGCAACAGGTGAAGGAATTTTCCACAGCTCCCGACACAGGGGATCCAGGATAGAGTGATTTCGGGGGTATGGGTCGGGGAGGGCAAAGTGTTCGAAATATATCAGGGGATGAGAGATGAGGGGGAGGTGCTGGTAGAGGAGCTGAAGGGAAAATGGGAAGAAGAGCTGGGGGAGGAGATTGAAGAGGGGCTGTGGGCTGATGCCCTAAGTAGGGTAAATTCCTCGTCTTTGTGTGCCAGGCTTAGCCTGATTCAATTTAAGGTTCTACATAGAGCACATATGACGGGAGCAAGAATGAGCAGGTTCTTCGGAGTGGAGGACAGGTGCGGGAGGTGCTTGGGAAGCCCGGCGAACCACACGCACATGTTCTGGTCGTGTCCGGCATTGGATGAGTACTGGAGGGGAGTGGCAAGGGTGATCTCAAAGGTGGTGAAGGTCCGGGTGAAGCCAGGCTGGGGGTTAGCGATATTTGGGGTAGCGGAAGAGCCGGGAGTGCAGGAGGCGAAAGAGGCCGACATTCTGGCCTTTGCGTCCCTGATAGCCCGGCGAATGATCCTACTTATGTGGAAGGAAACGAACCCCCCCGGCGTGGAGACCTGGATAAACGACATGGCAGGGTTCATAAAGCTGGAACGAATAAAATTTGCGCTGAGAGGATCGGCTCAGGGGTTCTCCAGGCGGTGGCAACCGTTCCTTGACTATCTCGCGGAACGTTAAGGGAAAATAGATTGACAGCAGCAGCAACCCGGGAGTTGGGGGGGGGCGGGGCACTATTTTTTGTCACTTTGTTAGTTCACTATATTATTTAAATAATGTTATTTACCAGTTATTGTATTATTTTATGTTGATTTGTAAAACGGAAAAATGTTGTTTGTAAACTTTAATAAAATATATTTTTTTAAAAAAGGGTGTTGCTCACAAAATCCAGATGGTGAACTGCTCAAAGCCCCCGCAAACACGCTGATGATGTCATTACACATCACATGCGAAGAACCAGAAATAATGTATTCCTAGATACATAACAATTTTAACAACCACTAGGACCTATTTTCTGTCCCTCTGGGATCAGTGATTGTTAGAACTTGGACAAAAGTAGGATGAAGGTACTTCAGTTATTGCATGTACTGTATGCTGATTTAACTCATGAGGCCGAGATGAGATCAGCCATGATTGTATTGAATCATGCTCGGAGCGGCTCAATTGCCTACTCGTGCTCTTAGTTCTTAGGTTCCTCAGTATATCTTAGAATCCTCTAAATAATGAATGCAGAGGATCAATAATGAGGGCGAGTGTTCTTTCCACAGCCACTGATATGAGAAAGTCATATCACATTGGGTATTTTATTTATAGAGATGGACAGTGTTTACTTTTTCAGTTAAATTTTTATATATAGATATTTTTGTGTTAAGGAAGATAGAGTGATTCCAGTTGTACTTAGGTTTCTTATGAACTTTGGTGCCTAGAAGTCTATGGCTGAAAGGTCAGTCTTTTGAGTTTGTTATATATATTATACATATAGAGAGAGAGATTTTACAGCCTCTGAAGTTAGAGATGGGTTATAAAGGGGTTCGAAGTTCTGTGAAGTTGGAGAAAAAACACAGTCAAATAAACTGGGCTGTTGCCTAGTGACTGGTCAAGTGAAACAGAGACTCTGAAAAAGACTGGAGACTTCAGTTTGTGTCAGAGTGAAGACAGGGCTTTTCAGCTCTCTATGATTAGAAATATTACAAGGCTGTAGGAGACCAAGTTTAGGGGACTCGTGTTTGTCTGTAGTTGAAGCAATAGTAAATTAAAAGTATGGTTTTAGGTGTCTCGGGGAGAGATACGAGTTGGCTGAGAAACATCAAGTGAATGCTGAAGAGTCCACTGGAAGAAAGTTATTTGCATGCATTTCAGTCTCAAGCAAGGAGTCTTTGTATCAAGCTAACCATAATTCTTCATTGGTTTATGTGTCTGTAAAGATATTGCTAGGTAAAGGAATATTGGGAAATTGAATCATCTTATGTTTGTATTGCGATCTTTCTGATCTTTTTTACTGGCGTAATAGAACATAGAAAAATACAGCACAGAACAGGCCCTTCGGCCCACGATGTTGTGCCGAACCTTTGTCCTAGATTAAGAACAAATTAATCTACACCCCATCATTCCACCGTAATCCATGTACCTATCCAATAGTATAGTTAATTTTTCTTGTTTTAATAAGTATTTTATTCTTTGTGCTCAACGTTCATCAGCAGACTCCTGTGAATTTGTTCAGTAGCTTTCCTCCAGGGTTTCTACAAAAACAAAGTAAGGAACTATCATAGAACATAGAACATTACAGCGCAGTACAGGCCTTAAGCTAGGTTTCACTCTGTTCAGTATTAACAGTTGGATTTGTAGCAAAATTGAATATAGTGGCAAATATTTAAGCATTCTGTTTCACTTTAGAATCAAATATTAATATTATGACAATTATTGTTGGTTTGTAAACTTTTTAAGTCACTGCGTGCTGATCATGTCAAGGGTTTATTAATTTAAATTTGTAGATTTATTCACGTTCTTCACATCTACAGGCTAAATAAATATTCACTTACTTGCTAATTAACCAAAATAATCAGGAACTCTTTTGGCTATTGCATTAGCCAATGTGGAATTGAGCCTTCCAGATATGGAAGAATGAAAAGGAAGAACAAACTTGCATTCAAATGATGCCTTTCACGTCTTTTTGTGTTCTAAAGCACATCAGTGTTAATTAAATATAGTCGCAATTCTTTTCTAGGCGAACACAACAGCTAAGTTCTGTCAAGATTTTATAAATGACCAAGTAATCTGTTTTCATACTGTTGGTTAAAAGATAAATATTGGTAACAGGTTCTTTGAGAATAATGTGGTGCATCATCGCATCCACCTGAACAAGGAAGCAGGACCTCTGGAAGCAGAACCTCTGGTTAATATCTCAATGGTTTGACAATGCAGCTCTCACTGCATGCTGCACTCAAGGTCAGCTTTGGTTATGTGCTCAAGTCCTGGACTTAGACTAGAAACCATTGCCGTCTAACTCGAATGCGTAAAATAAATCAACTTTAAATGCAACGTCTGCAATTTCTGTGCTTTCACTCTGCACATTGCATTGTAAATAGAAATAATCAGTGAGACTGTAACTCCCGGGACTGCTTGCAGTCGGTGGGCAGACAGCCTGGTACAGACAAAGTCTGTGCAATATTAATGGATTAATGAGCTACAGTAAATGAAATGTTCCTGACATGCAGAGACACAGAAACTGTTCAACGAGCAAAGTCCAGGGCCACCATCGCTTTAAAATATGGAACTTTGATAGCGATATAAACCCTGCGGGAATACGCAAAGCTGGTATTGTCTGTGATATGGAGTTCAGAAAGTGAACACCCCCGTCCCAAGACATTAAAACATAGTTCATTTCTCAAAATGAGCCACTGAAATTTCTACCACTAATTTAAAAAAGAGTCAGTTGAGTTACTCCAGACAGATAGCGGTTAGCTTAGCCAAGCTGATAGGTACCGAAATTAAATATCTGATTTGCACTGTTATTAGCCTGAATAGTGGTGGGAACATTGCAGTTGGCTGAAGCTTTTTTGTTGTTGATTTTGGAGATGGGGTGGGGTGGGGCAGGAGAGAGAGAGAGTGAACCAGCTCCTGATGCTATTCAGTGATTCTCATTTGAAAGTTTTACTTTATTGTTGGGTGGCGACAGGACTATCCTAGATTGTATTGGCCATCTCTTATGTGGTTACACATCCTGCTGACACTCACTACTCAGCCTTGCGCAAGAAGAATGTTTTCTTTGGTAATGCATAAAGAATGAGCAGCACTCCAAAGTCACACTTCAGCACATGGGTACTTTAACATAGTCATAGTTCTTTGTAATAATCAGATTTTTAAAATTCCAGGATCTTAATGTTTGAGTAATTGGCAATAAACTTAACTTTGAAAGCCGATGATATTCCCTTATAATAAATGTTATTTTTCTGTGGTTTTTTTAGTTCTTGGCTTTATGCTCCATTTTTATGCCTGGTTTCTGAAAACTAATTTAATCCACATGCAATCATTTTCAAATCCCACATTTCTCTCTTCCAGGGTGGGTGGTTGAGAGCGTGGGCTGGGAAAGAGCTAAGTTGTGAATATTTTAACATTGGCTTTCCATGCATTCACGTTGAAATCAAGTTTCTTCATTTAAACACTAGTTTCAAATATTTGCCGGATTGCAAAACTGGAATTATTTTGCTTCCTATGTCTTTCCTTCGTTTTACATTCTTCAGTTTAAAATCTAAGCATGTGCTTGACTTCTCAATTTACCTCACCCTGTTTTGCTATGTTCAACTTATTTTTTTTAAAATAAATGTTTTATTGAGGTATTTTTTGGTATTATAACAGCAATATAATAAACAATGTACATGAAACTATAAACATAACGCAAAAGCCATCTCCCTCCCTTACAGGTCCCACCTTTATTAACTCCCTACTCTAAGCTAAACTAACCCCCCCCCCACCTTCTGCTGATGATTAATTTTCCGTGAAGAAGTCGACGAACGGTTGCCACCTCCGAGTGAACCCCAACAGTGACCCTCTCAAGGCAAACTTGATTTACTCCAAACAGAGAAAGCTAGCCATGTTCGATAGCCAGGTCTCCGACTTCGGGGGCTTTGAGTCCCTCCAAGCTAATAATATCCGTCTAAGGGCTACCAGGGAAGCAAAGGCTAGAACGTTTGCCTCTTTCTCCTCCTGGATTCCCGGGTCTTCCGACACCCCGAAAATCGGCACTTCTGGACTCAGTGGCACCCTTTTAACACCGTGGACATGACATCTGCAAACCCCTGCCAAAATCCCCTAAGTTTCGGACATGCCCAGAACATGTGGACATGGCTCGTTGGTCCTCCCGCACATTTTGCACACCTGTCTTCCACCCCAAAGAATCTGCTCATTCGGGCCACTGTCATGTGAGCCCGGTGAACGACCTTAAATTGTATCAGGCTGAGCCTGGCACATGTTGCGGACGTGTTGACTCTACTCAACGTGTCCGCCCACAGACCATCCTCTCTATCTCTCCTCCCAGCTCCTCCTCCCACTTGCGCTTCAGCTCCTCGGTCTGCGTCTTCTCTGACCCCATAAGTTCCTTGTAAATGTCCGAGACGCTCCCTTCTCCTACCCACCCTCTGGAAACTACCCTGTCCTGAATCCCCCTTAGCGGTAGAAGCGGGAAGGTTGATACCTGTTTACGTAGGAAGTCCCGCACCTGCAGATACCTGAATCTGTTTCCCCTTGCCAACCCAAACTTCTCCTCCAGCGCCCTCATACTCGGAAAGCTCCCCTCTATAAACATATCCCCATCCTCTCAATCCCTGCTCTCCGTCATATCCGGAATCCCCCATCCATACTTCCCGGGGAAAACCGGTGATTATTACAGATTGGGGACCAGACCGATGCTCCCACATGTCTCCTCCATTGCCCCCAGACTCTCAGGGCCGCCACCACCACGGGGCTGGTGGAGTACCGTGCCGGCGGGAACGGTAGAGGTGCAGTTACCAACGCCCCCAAACTGGTGTCCTTGCATGAAGCCGCCTACATACGCTCCCGTGCCGACCCCTCCCCCACCACCCACTTCCTGATCATGGCTATATTCGCCGCCTAGTAATAGTTACTAAAATTTGACAGCGTCAGCCCACCCTCTCCCCGACTCCGCTTAAGCATTACCTTCCTTACCCGCGGGGTCTTGCCCGCCCAAACAAAGCCAGAGATCACTTTGTTGACCCGTTTAAAAAAGGACCGCGGAATAAAGATGGAGAGACATTGAAACACGAACAGGAATCTCGGGAGGACTGTCATCTTCACCGTCTGCACCCTTCCAGCTAATGATATCTCCGAAAATCGTCCTTCATTTGGTCTACTAGCCGGGCCAGATTTAATGTATGTAGCCGGTCCCATTTCCGCGCCACTTGAATGCCTCGGTACCTAAAGCTTCCCCCTACTAATCTAAACAGCAGCTCCCTCAATCGTCTCTCCTCTCCCCTCGCCTGGACCGCAAACATCTCACTTTTCCCCATATTTAGCTTATACCCTGAAAACTGGCCAAATTCCCATAGAATCTTCATGATTTCTTCAATTCCCTCTAATGGGTCCAATACATACAGTGCAGGCCATGTCTACATGGAGCGAGACTCTGTGCCCCCCCCCCCCCCCCCCCCCCCCCCCCCCCCCCCCCCCCCCCCCCCCCCCGGACCAGCCCCTTGAGGCTCTCAGAGCAATTGCCAATGGCTCTATAGCTAGCGCGAACAACAGTGGGGAGAGAGGGCATCCCTGTACACTTGCCCACAGGAGCCTGATACAGCAACCTGACCCAGTCAATAAAGCCCTGCCCAAAAGGGAACCGTCCCAGTACCTCCCACAGATATTCCCATTCTACCCGATCAAAAGCCTTTTCTGCATCCATTGCGATCACTACTTCCACCTCCCTACTTTCCGGGGGCATCATGGTCACATTTAACAATCTTCTTACATTGGCCACCAACTGCCTACCCTTACCAAACCCGTCTGGGCCTCCCCAATAACGTCTGGAACACAATCCTCAATCCTGGCGGACCAAATTTTGGCCAGCAGTTTGGCATCCACATTCAACAGGGATATCGGCCTGTAGGACCCACACAGCTCTGGATTCTTGTCCCGCTTCAGAATCAGCGATATCGTGTCCTGTGACATCGTCGGGGGCAGCACCCCTCTTTCCCTTGCCTCATTGAAGATCCTCATCAACACCGGCCCCAATATCCCGGAGAACCTTTTATAGAACTCTACTGGGTACCCGTCCGGCCCCGGGGCTTTACACGCCTGCATGGCCTTCAGACCCTCCACTATCTCTTCCAACCCGATAGGGCCGCCAGCCCTTCTACCAGCTCCCCGTCCACCTTTGGGAAATTCAGCCCCCCAAGAAGTGCCTCATCCCCTCCGGCCCCGTAGGGGGTTCCGACCTGTACAGCCCACTGTAGAAATCCCTAAATGTCTTATTCACCCCTGCTGAATCTCCAACCAGGTTCCCATCTCCGTCATTTACTTTCCCTATCTCCCTGGCTGCCTCCCACTTTCTAAGCTGCTGTGCAAGCATTCTGCTGGCTTTCTCTCCATACTCGTAGATCGCCCCCCTCGCCTTTCTCAGCTGCTCCACCGCCCTCCCTGTGGTTAACAAGCCAAACTCAGCCTGTAGCCTCCACCGTTCCCTTAAAAGCCCTGCCTCTGGGGTCTCTGCATACTCCTATGGATCTGTAGTATCTCCTTAACCATTCAGTCCGTCTCTTCCTTGTCCACCTTCCCCCTATGGGCTCGTATCAAGATCAGCTCTCCTCTGACCACCGCCCTCAGTGCTTCTCAGACCATCGCTGCTGAAATTTCCCCCGTGTCGTTGACCTGCAGGTAGTTCTGAAGACATTTCCTCAGCCGCTCGTACACCCCTTCATCAGCCAAAAGACCCACATCTAACCTCCAGTGCGGGCGCTGGTTACTGTCTTTACTTACCTGCAGGTCAACCCAGTGCGGAGCATGGTTATGAGATTGTGATCACCGAGCACTCTGCGTCCACCACCCCTGCCAGTAAGGCCCTGCTCAAAATGAAGAAATCGATCCGGGAGTACACTTTATGCACATCTGAGTAGAAGGAGAACTCCTTCACCCTCGGCTGTCCAAATCTCCATGGATCCACCCCACTCCCATCTGCTCCATGAACCCTTTTAGTTCCTTTGCCATTGCTGGCACCCTGCCCGTTTTCGATCTTGACCGGTCCAAGCCAGGGTCAATAACTGTGTTGAAGTCCCCTCCCATGACCAACCTGTGCGAGTTCAGGTCCGGTATCTTCCCCAGCATCCTCTTTATAAACTCCACATCATCCCAATTTGGTGCATACACATTTACTAATACCACCTGCACCCCCTCCAGTTTCCCACTGACCATAATGTACCGACCTCCCACATCCGAAACTATCCTACCCGCCTCAAACACCACCTGTTTATTGATCAGGATCACAACCCCTCCAGTCTTTGAATCCAGCCTTTCCTCAATCGTCAGCTACTCTAAGGTGCGTCTCCTGCAACATTACCACGTCCGCCTTCAGCCCCCTAAGATGCGCGAATACATGTGCCATCTTGACCGGCCCATTTAACCCTCGAACATTCCAGGTGATCAGCCTAGTTGGGGGACTCATTGTGACCCCCCCTTTGCCGATCAGCCATCCCCTTTTTTGGGCTCGCCTCCAGCCCGTGCTCCGTGCCTCCACCGGCCCGCCCCCAGGCAGCCTCCGCTCCCAACCTCCTCTCTGTCCCTTGGCCCAACTCCCTCCCTCGTCACCAGAACATTTCCCCCCCCCCCCCCCCCCCAGTAACAACACTCTTTAACCCAACCCCTTTGATAAACTGAACATATGCACATCCCCCACTATGCTCCCATGAGCTAGCCCGCCCAGCTAGCTTGGTGGCCCCCATCCCTGGTGCCGGATAGCCTCCCACCTATTGTCCCCCCCCCGCTCATACAAAAATACTCCAACACCAAACACACAATTGCCCGACAGAAAAACACCAAAATCCAAACAAGCACACCTCCATCCCCCAACAGTGCAGATGAAAACCTTAACTCATTCAGCTCTGCCACTGGTCCCAAATCAATACAGAAGGCATTACAAAAAGCTTCCCCAAAACGGAAAACGAGAAACTTAAAAAAAAAAAAGAACAGAGAAACAAAAAGGAAAAAAACATGAACGTTGCAGCAAAGTTCAAAAGTTCTCAGTCCACCACCAGTCCTTTCCTTTTCACGAAGTCCAGCGCGTCCTCGGGCGACTCGAAATACAAGTGCTGTTCCTCGTACGTGACCCAGAGATGGGCTGGATACAACAGTCCGAACTTCACCTTTTTCTTAAAAAGGATCGACCTAATCTGGTTGAAGCCTGCTCTTCTCCTGGCCACCTCCACACTCCTTATTCAAGTACCTGTGGAATCTCACCACCATTGCCGGCGGGGGGCTCCCGTTTGCCAAGGGTCGGGAGAATGCCCCATCCCCCAGCAGCTTCTCAAACATATATGTATGCAATGTATGCCCCAGCGTCCGCTCCTTCAGACCCCTCCGGGAGCCCAACGATTCTCAAGTTCTGCCAGCGGGACCTATTCTCTCGGTCCTCCACCTTTTCCAAGAGCTTCTGCTGCTGGTCTCTCAGCATCCCCAAGTCCAACTCCACCGCAGTTTGATGTTCCTCCTGCTCAGCCAGTGCCTTCTCCAGCTTCTGGATCGCCCAATCTTGGGCGTCCAATCTAAGCTCCAGCCGCTCAATCGACTCTTTTATCGGGTCCAAGCAGTCCCGTTTCTGCTTAGCAAAGTATTCCTGAATAACTTGCATCAGCTGCTCCGATGACCGCTGGGTCGACAAACCAGAGGTCCGGCCCTCCGCCATGCTGTCTCCTGCTGCAGCTTCAGCTCAAGCCTGCTCTGGCTTTCTGTTTCTGCCTGAACGAGCACTTCTAGTCCTTCTCTCCATGCACCGATGTGGGAACTCAGTACACAATTGCCCCTGTCTTCAGTTTGCTATGTTCAACTTCACACTGGTTCCTGATCCTTCACCATGATTACACATTCTACTTATTAAAATAACTGTGTGGGTTTGTAACGTCCATGCAGGTGTACCTGTGAATATATGAAAAATTAGCACTTAAAACAACTCGGAGAATGAACACTTTGCCTTGTACGAAGATGGAGTCAAGGGACCTTCTTCCTAATCCGCAAATATATACAAAACTGTCCATGGTTGGAAGTAGCTTGCTTGCCTGGTCAGGGCATTAAAATGTATACAACTATTTTCAAATTCCATTGAGAAGACAATGCAACATTTCTCCTTTGGAGTTAACAGCTGTTATTCTTTGAAAGTGTCCAGAAACTGATGCGCAGTGACCATCCAGGCTTAATTGCTGCAGCATAAAATTCCACAGAAAGGGTGTAAAGGAAAACCGCTCCATCACAAAGAGAGCATTATCCCCTGTAACAATAAAGAAATAATTATCCAGCCATTATTACTGTGCTGTTTGTGGGAGCTTCTTGTGCGCAAAATTGGCTGCCAATGTTTTTTATGGTGAATATATTTCAAATGTATTTCATTGGCTGTAAAGTGCTTTGAGATGTCTGGTGGTCAAGGCGCTATACAAATGCAAGTTGATCTTCCTAAACGTTTACACAAATTTATATTTTATATTCTCATATATTCTATACCTTGTACTGGGCCCACAAATCCTTCTGCTTTTCCACATCAATTCAGCATCTCCCAATTCAAAATTTTAATTTATTTTACATTTTTTAAGTGCATCATGCTTACTGACATTGAATTCCTCATTGGGTTCACACTATTTTACCAATAATGTCCTTGAGGCTTCCTTCAGTCTTCAGAATTGTTTACCATGCCTCCTATTTTACTATTGTAGGCAAATTTGGATACTACTCCCTCCAACCCTCTTCATGTATCCAGTAAGACCAAGTGATCCAAGAGAAGATCCTGCCCCCCACGCAGACAAATTGCCCCATACTCCTCGCTTTTCTTTCTTCTAGCCAGTTTGCTACCGTTCCCCAAATTCCATAGATTTTTAGTTCGCCAGAAGTCTTCTGCCCTGGTACATGCCAAAGGTTTTCTGCAAGTCCATCTATACCAATCCTTTACATTTTTCCCATCCACCATTTCCATCACCTCCTAAAAAACGATCATCAGGTTTACCAAGCACAAGCTTGCTTTCTGAAATCCATGTTGTCTGTTCCAAATTAGTTCATGTTTCCCTAGTTATTTAGTAATTTCAATTTTGGGCAGAGGTGTGAAAAAGTAGTGGGAAACACCATTGCAACATCTCAACAATGCTGTCTCACATCTGGTCAACTTTCCAAGGGGTGAACTATCAGGGAATCAGCAAGGCATTCCACTAGCCTCCTGCTGAATCTGCAGACTCTGAACTGCTCAGAGGACGCGTCCCAGTAGCAGGTTAGAGGGCCATTGGAGATGCATCTAAAACACTCAATGACAGAGCAAGGCTAAAATTTCAGTAGTCAGGCCCATTCTTGTGGAGAGCCCATCCAGCATTACAGGCCCGCTTAGTGGGCCTCCTGCATTGGAAGGCAGATGTGGAGGTGGCAGATTAGGAGGCCGCCTTATGTAAAGTGGCTTGGTGGCTGTATTGAGACCATTGTGGCTCAGGTCCTGCTATGGACATAATGTTGGTGTTCTGTTCCATGCAAGAAATTGCATCCCTTTCCCTCCCGTCTGTCTGGCCTCTCTCCTCCTGCTCTTCCTGTATGCTCTATTTTCCTCCCCATCTGTGAACATATAAAACTTACTGGTTAAAATGGAGTCCATGTAGTTGGAAGTTGAATTTGGACCACTAACTGTGATGAGCAGCACAGTAGCATTGTGGATAGCACAATTGCTTCACAGCTCCAGGGTCCCAGGTTCGATTCCCGGCTTGGGTCACTGTCTGTGCGGAGTCTGCATGTTCGCCCCGTGTGTGCGTGGGTTTCCTCCGGGTGCTCCGGTTTCCTCCCACAGTCCAAAGATGTGCTGGTTAGGTGGGTTGGCCATGATAAATCGTCCTTAGTGTCCAAAATTGCCCTTAGTGTTGGGTGGGGTTACTGGGTTATGGGGATAGGGTGGAGGTGTTGACCTTGGGTAGGGTGCTCTTTCCAAGAGCCGGTGCAGACTCGATGGGCCTCCTTCTGCACTGTAAATTCTATGAAATTCTAAGGGAATTGCTGGATTGGCGATTGGCGGCGCCACCGGGGATGGTGGCCTGGCTGGGGAATCTGTATGACTTCCTTCGGCTGGAAAATATCAAGTTCGAGTTGAGGGGATCAGCGGAGGGCTTTGTGACATGGTGGGGACTTTCATGACAATGTTTGAGGACTTGTTTGTCGCAGGGTCTGGGGGGGAAAGAGCGAGGGGAGGGGATGAAAAGGGGAAAAGATTGTACAAACTGAATGTGGGGGTGTTGAGAATGCTATTGATTTGTGTTGTATTTTTGAACATGTTTGGAATAAAATACATTTTAAAAAAACACTGACGAATAGAAGATTTTAGGAATATTGACTTCTAGATATTGGGACAATTTAAAGCCTGGGGTTATAATGTGTTGGGCTGCAGTGGTCATGTTTTTAAAAAGGATTTTGCTTTGTGAATGCCTGGGAGCTTCTAGAAGCCAGAAGGTGAAATTGACCAAAGGAATGTGATTTTTCAGTCTGGGCTAATGCACTGTGGTTTGGCGAGGTAAGGTCCCTGGGGATGTAATGCGCAATGCCCCACTGATTTTAAGATATGATGTGGAAGGAAGGATATGTGTATGAGGATGGAGCAGTGCTCCGAAAGCTAGTGACATCGAAATAAACCTGTTGGACTTTAACCTGGTGTTGTAAGACTTCTTACTGATTTTAAGATAGGTTGAGAGCTGCATTTTTTTTGTTCTTAAATGGGAAATTGAGCAGTAGTGTTTACGGCGTGATTGTAAGCTGTTCTTTTCAGGTGTGAAGTTACAGAGTTTAATATTGTATTCATAATAAAGTTTTGTTTTAAAAATACAAAATCCCTATTTCTTCATACAATCGCTCCTGGAGCGAATCATTCTTTCCGCACAGTCTTACAAATAAACTAAAATATTGGGGTTTCGGCCCAGTATCCTAGCCACTGTTGGGGTCTTGTCCTGGGACCCTAATATAACCTAGAGTCTCGTGATTTCCATTAGATTTATCAGGCTAAATAAATGATATGTTAGTAGCACTAATGTGCCTTTAAAAAAAATAGTATTAATTCACTTTTTAATATATTTCAGGCCATGCGTATATACAGCAGGATCTCCTATAAACAACAGAGCACTATTTCCATGTCAGGAGCCACCAGAAGCTATGGCAACCTGGCAGGCTTCAGTTTGGGCCCCAAAAGGATCTTTGGTTCTCATGAGTGGTGAAAATTCTGCTGAACCCAATCATAATGGAGGTAAAAAGGAAAACTTGTATTATTGCATTATGTGAGCAGCATGTACTATAAATGAGAGAATGTAAAAGAAAGATTGTTGTAAGCAAATAATTATTTTAAGATGCAAGTTATTAAATAAGCAAAGTTTAAAATAAATAAACTTTGAAATAGTTAAAGGATTGAAGCCAGAAGTTCACTAAGACAGCAATATTTCTAACTGACCACTATTCTCTTCCCAATCTCTGGCAAATGCTTGTAGCTAAGCCAGGCAGTTTGCAACCATGGTATTATATTTGAGCCCGCGATGAACATCTGATCACATGCAGTTCATCATTAAGACCATTTACTTCCAGCTCCTTAACATTGCCCTGCACCGACCCTGCTTCAGTTCAGCTGCCTTGAAAACCTCACCCATGTCTTTTTTACCTGAAGACTGGACTAGTCGTCTTCCATACTCTGTCAACATTCAAATCTCAGCTGCTCATCTCTGAACTTGCACCAAATTCCCACTAACCTATCACCTCTGCTCACTGACCTACACTGGTTTCCAATCTGAAAGTGGTTCAAATATAAAATCCTTATCATTGTTTTCAAATTCCTCCATGGCTTTTTTCCTTCCTATCACTGTAATCTCCTCTAGTCCTCCAACTCTCCAGAAACCTGCACTTGTCTAATTCTGGCCTAATGATGTGGAAATGTCTAATTTTATGATTCATATATTTTAGGAGTTATCTTTTAGTATTGGGACTGAAACTGTTAAATGTAAGAGACTTGAAACACCTGAGAAGAGGCTGGTAAACAGATCTAAATTATTTGCAATTCAAAGGATAGCCTGTGTTTATTTACGGTCAAAGTTGGGAATGTGAAAACACTAAGCAATGGGTGACTATGGGTGACCCCTTTTTGGGGTTCTTGGTAAAGATGAGATGTCTACAGTAAACTTTGCAAGGAATTTAGTTATTTATATGGGTCCCAGATCAAAAATTGGTTCCAAAACAACAACAAATATAAAAAGAAAGGTCTTAAAGGATTCATATACTTTTCAGATCAAAGGGCTGGATTAAAATTTGAATTAATTAGTTTAAATTTCTATCTGGAATATCTGGAATATCCCATGTATGCCGAGGAGAATCAAAATGAATTTCTGAGAGCACATCTTAGTTTACTCTTAAGAGACACGATGGAGCCCTCACGATCCTGTAATGTACAGGGGAACTCTCGGGTGGCAATAAAATGAGGGTGGCGTGTTAAGTAATGGGTTAAGAGACATTGCAATTAGTTGTCTCATTTATGTTAAGTATCCATTAATTGACACTGATATGAAAAGGGGCTTCAGGTGGCCTTTGTCAGGTGATGTATAGTTAGAGTTTTGTGCAAAGGCTGTTGGAATGAAATAAATGTATGTTTGTGAAAAAGGAACAGAACTTTAGACTCTTCATATCGCAGCAACTAAAATGTCTAACAGGCGTGTCCAGTTGAGACTTTATAAGTGATTACAAATTATAGTGCTAACTTAGTACTTGCTTTGTTTAACTCTTGTACAGTAAATTATTTTTGTTTAAAATGTGAAATCTTGTGGCATAATTTCTTTCAGTTAATAACTTGAGTTTGAATTTATTTTTACAAGTTAATTATCTCCCTTGTGATCAGTTTGAATCAGATATCATGAGATGAGCTTCTGACCTCGTATTCACGTGATGTTAATGCCACCTATTTCCACTTCCCTTACATCACTCATCTTTGCCCCTGTCTTAGCTGCTGAAATCCTTGCTACATTGCTACCCATGTCTGTACTCGCAGCAAGGCCCGTTTCCCTCTCATCTCTGTGCTCACTTGCCTATATTGACTCCCTTTTGATCAATGTCCTGATTTTAAAATTCTCATCCATGTTTTCATATCCCTCCATGGCCATTCAGCCATTTAGCCCTTTGAGCCTGCTCCGCCATGGCTGATCATCCAACTCGATAGCCTGTTCCCATCTCTTTTCTCTCTCTCTTCTCTCTCTCTTTCCCCCCCCCCCCCCCATATAATTTTATACCATTCGCCCCAAGAGCTATATCTAACTCTGTCTTGAAAACATGCACTGTTTCGGCCTTAACTACTTTCTGTGGTAGTGAATTCCACAGGCTCATAACTCTCTGGGTGACGGAATTTCTCCTCGTCTAAGCCCTAAATAGTTTACCCCATATCCTCAGACTGTGACCCTTGGTTCTGGACTCCCCCACCATCGGGAATATCCTTCCTGCATCTACCCTGTCTACTCTGTTAGAATTTTATAGGTTTCTATGAGATCCTCCCTCATTTTTCTGAACTCCAGCAAATATAAACCTAACTGTCTCAATCTCTTCTATGTCAGGGTCGCCATCCCAGGAATCAGTCTGGCAAACCTTCGCTGCACTCCCTCTATAGCAAGAACATTCTTCCTCAGATAAGGAGAACAAAACTTCTCACAATAGTCCAGGTGTGGTCCCACCAGTGCTCTATATAATTGCATCAAGACAATCCCTGCTACTGTACCCTAATCCTCTTGCTAGAAAGGCCAACATACCATTTGCTTTCTTTACCACCTGCTGCATCTGCATGCATACCTTCAACGACTGTTCTATGAGGACACCCAGATCTCGTTGTACATTCCCCGCTTCAATTTATAACCATTCGGATAATAATCTGCATTCCTGTTTTTGCTAAGAAGTGGATAGCCTCACATTTGTCCACATCCTACTGCATCTGCCATTCATTTGCCACTCATTTGCTTGTCCAAAACACACTGAAGCATCTCTGCATCCTCCTCAGCCCACCCTCCCACCCAGCTTTGTGTCATCTGCAAATTTGGAGATATGTATATTGTGAATAGCTGGGGACCCAGCTCCGACGCCTGTGGTACCCCACTGGTCATTGCCTGCTATTTGGAAATAGGTCTGTTTATTCCTACTCTTTGTTTGCTGTCCACCAACCAGTTTTCTATCCAGCTCAATACACAGCCCCATATCCCATGTGCTTTAACTTTACACATTAATCTCTTCTGTGGTACTTTGTGGAAAGCCTTCTGAAAGTCCAAATAAACCATATCCATTACCCCCCCCCCCCCATATCAAGTATACTAGTTACACCCTCGAAGAATTCCAGTGGATTTGTCAATCACGATTTCCCTTTTGTAAATCCATGCTGACTGTCTGATTGTGCCACTGTTTTCCAATTGCTCTGCTATTTAATATTTTATCACAGACTCTAGCATTTTCCCACTACTAACGTCAGGCTGACTGGTTTATAATTCCCTGTTTTTTCTCGACCTCCCTTTTTAAATAGTGGGGTTACCTTGCAATCTGTAAGAACTGTTCAAGTCTATAGAATCTTGGTAGATGACCACATATGCATCCACTATTTCTAGGGCTACTTCCTTAAGTACTCTGGGATGTAGATTATTGGGCCCTGGGGATTTATTAGCCTTCAATCCAACCAATTTCCCCAACATCACTTCCCTACAAATACTGATCTCCTTCACTTCCTCCCTCTTACGAAACCCTGTGTTCCCCAACATTTCTGTTATGTTATATGTGTCCTCCTTTGTGAAGACTGAACCAAAGTATATGTTTAGTTTGTCAGCCATTTCTTTGTTCCCCATTATAAATCCCTCTCTGACTGTAAAGGTCTTCACATTTGACTTCACCAATCTTTCTCTTCACATATCTATAGAAACTTTTACAGTCAGTTTATATGTTCCCCACAAGCTTACTCTTGAACCCTTAATCAATTCCTTTGCCCTTCTTTGCTGAATTCCAAACTGTTCTCAATCCTCAGGTCTGTGTTTCTTCCTGGCCAATTTGTATGTCTCTTCCTTGGATCTAATACTGTCTCTAATTTCTCTTGTAAACCATGGTTTGGCCACCTTTCCCGTTTTACTTTTGCTCCAGACAGGAAGAAGTAATTGTTACAGTTCACCCATGCGCTCTTTGAATGTTTCCATTGTTTATCCACCATCATCCCTTTAAGTAATGTTCCCCAATCCATCATAGCTAATTTGCACCTCATACCATCATAGTTTCCTTTATTAAGAATCATGACCCTAGTCTCAGAATCAACTACTATGTCACTCTCCATCTTGATGAAGAATCGTATTATGGTCGCCCATTCCCAAAGGGCCTCACGCAACTAGATTGCCAATTATTCCTTTCTCATTACACAATACCCAGTCTAGGATGGCCTGTTCCCTAGTTGGTTCCTCAACGTATTGATCCAGAAAACCATCCTATATACACTCCAGGAATTCCTCCTCTATGGTATTTGATTTGCTCAGTCTACATGCAGATTAAAGTCACCAATAATTCAGATGTTCCTTTATTGCATGCATCTCTAATTTCCTGTTTAATGCCATTCCTAACTTCACTACAGTTTGGGGGGGGGGGCTTTTTACAACCCCCATTAATGTTTTTTACCCCTTAGTGTTTCTCAGCTCTACCCATACAGAATCCACACCGTTGGAACTAATATTTGTCCTCACTATTGCGTAATTTCCATTTAACTCCATCGCCTTTTCCTTTTTGTCTGTTCTTCCTAAATACTGAATACACCTAGATGTTCAGTTCCTATCCCTGGTCACCCTGCAGCCATGTCTCCATAATTCCGACTATATCATACCCGTTTACATTTATTAGTTTAAATCCTCCCCAACCACTCAAGCAAATGTTCGCCCCGAGGACAACAGTCCCAGTCCTGCCCAGTGTAACCTGTCCAGTTTGCAGATGTCCCACTTCACCCAGAACTGGTCCCAGAAATCAGAAACCCCCCACCACTCACACCATTTCTTCAACCACTAATTCATCCGATATATCTTGCTATTTCTACTCTGACTAGCATGTGGCACTGGTAGTAATCCTTTTTTAAAGAAAATATTTTATTAAGGCATTTATAATTTTAACATTTTCAAATTTTAAACAACAGAGAGATCCAACACACGCAAAACCCCCACAATAACATACCCAGCTCCCCCCAGCCCTAAACACTAACTATCCATACATTAGATTCCCTGCCCTTATTCGTCACTTCCATGGCCACCCCCCCTCAATTTACCTTGAAGAAGTCGATGAACGGCTGCTACCTCCGAGCAAACCCCTGTAATGAACGTTTTAAGGCAAACTTAGTCTTCTCTAGCCTAAGAAACCCTGCCATGTCACTGACCCAAACCCCCGACTTTGGAGACTCCGAGTCCCTCCGTCCCAGCAAAATGCTCCCGGATCTGCCGACACTACAAATATTGCCACCTCTGGACTCGAGTTACCCTCCCTTCCAGGACCTCTGACATGACATGTCAGGGGGCTGGCTTAGCACAGGGTTAAAGAGCTGGCTTTGAAAGCAGACCAAGGCAGGCCAGCAGCACGGTTCAATTCCCGTACCAGCCTCCCCGAACAGGCGGCGGAATGAGGCGACTGGGGCTTTTCACAGTAACTTCATTTGAAGCCTACTTGTGACAATAAGCAATTTTCATTTTATCATTTTTCATGACATCTGAAAATCCCTGCCACATGACATCTGAAAATCCCTGCCCAATTGCTCTCAGCCTCAGACACGCCCAGAACATATGTACATGGTTCGCAGGACTTCCCCCACACCACCCACACCTGTCCTCCACCTCCTCAAAAAACATACTCCTCATATGAGTCCTGTGGACCACCTTGAACTGGATCAGGCTTAGCATTGCACATGACGAGGATGCATTGATTCTCCTCAGGGCCTTCTCCCATATCCCGACTTCCAACTCTCCTCCCAGCTCTTCCTCCCACTTCCTCTTCACCTCCCCAATTGGGACCCCTTCCCACTCCATCAGTTCCTTATATATTTCCGAGACCCTCCCCTCCCCAACCCCTGTTTTAGACTTCACCTTATCCTGTTGTCCCCTTAGTGGGAGGCGAGGGACGCTCGGGACCTGCCTCCGGACAAAATCCCGTTCCCACCCGGCAACTCAAACTCCCCCTCTAGCTCCTCCAGACTCGGGAAACCCTCCTCAGTGAAGAGATCCTCAAACCTCTCGATCCCTGCCCGCTGCCACCTCCTGACTCCCCCGTCCAGACTCCCCAGAGTGAACCGGTGATTGTCACAGATCGGTGAACACACCGATGCCCCCTCCAGTCCCATGTGCTGCCTCCATTGCCCCACACTCTCAGGGCTGCCACTACCATTGGGCTTGTGTACCGAGCCGGCGAGAATGGTAGAGGTGCCGTTAACAAAGCCGTCAGACTTGTGCACTTGCAAGATGCCACCTCCACTCGCTCCCACAATGACGCCCCCCCCCCACTACCCATTTCTTAACCATCGATATATTAGCCGCCCAGTAGTAATTAATAAAGTTCGAAAGGGCCAAGCCCCCTTCCCCATGCCCCCGCTCACGAAGGACCTTCTTCACCCTTGGGGCTATCCCGGCCCATATAAAACCCGAGATTGCCGCTTCATCTTCCTAAAAAATGCCTTGGGGATGAAGATTGGAAGACACTGAAACACGAACAGCAATCTCGGGAGGACTGTCATTTTCATAGTCTGTATCCTCCCCGCCAATGACAGCGGGAGCACGTCCCATCTACGGAAGTCCCCTTTCATTTGGGCAGCATGGTAGCGCAAGTGGCTAGCCCTGTGGCTTCACAGCGCCAGGGTCCCAGGTTCGATTCCCTGCTGGGTCACTGTCTGTGTGAAGTCTGCACGTTCTCCCTGTGTGTGCGTGAGTTTCCTCCGGGTGCTCCGGTTTCCTACCACAGTCCAAAGACATGCAGGTTAGGTGGATTGTACATGCCAAATTGCCCTTAGTGCCCAAAAAGGTTAGGAGGGGTTATTGGGTTACGGGGATAGGGTGGAAGTGAGGGCTTAAGTGGGTCGGTTCAGACTCAATGGGCCAAATGGCCTCCTTCTGCACTGTATGTTCCTATGTTTCATTTGCTCAATCAACCTGTCCAAATTTAGTTTATGAAGCTGACCCCAGTCCCTTGCCACTTGAATCACCAGGTACCTAAAACCCCCTCCCACCACTTTGAATGGCATCTCACTCAGTCTCCACTCCTGCCCCTTTGCCTGGATCGCAAAAACCTCACTCTTGCCCATATTCAGTTTGTACCCTGAGAACTGACCAAATTCCTCTAGTATCCCCATAATTCCTGCAACTCCCCGTAATGGGTCTGTTATATAAAGGAGCAAATCGTCTGCATAGAGCGAGACCCTATGTTCCAACCCCCCATCTCACTATCCCCCACCAAATGTTCGATGCTCTCAGCGCAATTGCCAAAGGCTCTATGGCCAGGGCAAATAGTAGTGGGGAGAGTGGGACACCCTTACCTTGTCCCCCGGCACAGACTAAAATACTCTGACCGGACCCGGTTTGTCCTTACATTCGCCACCGGTGCCTGATATAGTAGCCAGTCCCAAACCACAAATCCCTGCCCGAACCCAAACCTTCCCAGAATATCCCACAAATACTTCCACTCCACCCAATCAAAGGTCTTTTCTGCATCCATGGCCACCACCACCTCGACCGTGCGCCCCTCCGCAGGCATCATTATTACATTTAGGAGCCGCCTAATGTTGGATGTCAGGGACCGTCCCTTAACAAATCTCGTCTGGTCTTCCCCTATTACCCCCGAAACACAATCCTCTATATGTGTCGCCAAGATCTTTGCCAGCAATTACGCATCCACATTTAGCAGAGAGATTGGCCGATACGCACCACAGCTCTCCGGATCCTTATCCCGCTTCACAATAAGGGAAATTGATGCCTGCGATAACGTTGGGGGGAGAACACCCAGCTCCTTCGACTCATTAACAGCCTTTACCAGGAGCGGCCCCAACAGCCCGGAAAACATTTTATAAAACTCAACCGGGTATCCGTCTGGTCCTGGGTCTTTACCTGATTGCATCGCCCCCAACTCGTCTATACCCTCCCCAAGCCCAATTGGGGCTCCCAAGTCCTCCACCAACTCCTCATCTATCCTTGGGAACTCCAGCCCCCCCAGAAATTGTTTCATACCCTCCTCCCCGGCTGGGGGTTCCAATTTTTACGATTTGCTATAAAACTCTTGAAACATATCATTCACCCCCACCGGATCCCTCACTTTCCCAATCTCTCTCGCCGCCTCCTGTTTACTCAGCTGATGCGCCAGCATCCTACTGGCTTTTTCCCCATGCTCATACACTGCTCCCTTTACACTCCTCAGCTGTCCCTCCGCATTACCTGTGGACAGGAGCCCAAATTCCAGCTGCAGCCTCTGACGCTCCTTCAAAAGCCTGTCATCCGGAGACTCCGCGCACCTCCTGTCCACCTGTAAAATGTTGCTGTCCAACTCCGACCACTCAGTCTTCTCCTTATGGGCCTGAATTGAGATTAGTACCCCCTAATAACCGCATTCGGTGTCTCCCAAACCATCCCGGCCGAAACCTCACCCGTGTCATTGATCTTTATATATCCCCGAATGGCCTCCCTCATCCGCCCACATGCCTCCTCCTCCGCTAACAGCCCCACATACAACCTCCATTGCGGGCGCTGGGCCGTTCCTTTGCTAACTTGCAAGTCTGCCCAGTGCGGGGCATGGTCTGACACCACAATTGCTGAATATTCAGTATCGCCCACTTCAGCCAGCAGTGTTTTGTCCATCACAAAGAAGTCTCTCCGGGAATACACCTTATGCACATGGGAGTAAAATCAAAACTCTTTACTCTTCGGCCTCCCAAATCTCCACGGATCGGACCCCCCCATGCGCTCCATGAACCCCCAAAGCTTCTTTGCCATAGCTGATACCTTCCCCGACCTAGAACTCGACTGATCCAGCCTTGGATCCAGGACCGTATTGAAATCTCCCCCCATAATCAGTTGATGTGAACCTGGGTCCGGGATCTTCCCCAGAACCCGTCGAACGAACTCAACATCATCCGAGTTCAGGGCATATATATTTACCAATACCACGGCCATTCCCTCCAGCTTCCCACTAACCATAATCTATCTACCCCCCAGGTCCGCTTCTATATTCCCCACCTAAAATGCCACCCACTTATTAACCAGGATTGCCACCCCCCTTCATTTTAAAGTCTAATCCCAAATGGAACACCTGCCCAACCCATCCCTTCCTTAACCTAATCTGGTCCCCCACCTTCAGATGTGTCTCCTGCAACATGGCGACGTTCGCCTTCTTTTGCCTCAAGTGCGCGAACACACGGGCCCTTTTGACCTGCCATTCAGTCCCCGAACGTTCCACGTGACCAACCTGGTTTGGAGACACCCTCCCCTGCCGATCAACCATAACCTCTCCTAGGTCAGTCTGCGGCCCATGTCCCGCACCTCCCCGGGCCCGCCCTCGGGCAACTATCATCATCATCCCTCCCCCTCCTCTACTTTGAAACTCCCCTCCTCGTCAGCAGTGTAATCCCCCTGCCCAACACCCCACTCCCCCTCCCCCCCCCCCCCACATCGATCATCAGCTCACCCCCCCCCCCCCCCACTTCCATGATCTGCCCGCCCAGCTAGCCTGGCAGCCCCTGCAGCTAGTATTCTACCCCCCCCACTGATTCCCCGCTCCCCGCACTTAGTGCAAACAGTCAAAACAAAGGCAGGAAGTAAAAACAAACAAACAATCCCTCCCAAGTTCCGAACACAAAGACCCACCCCTCCTCCCTTTACAAAGCACTGTAAACCGACACAACTCTAACCCCAACCAGAACCGAAGAACGGAAAAAATGAAAGAAACCCAAACAACATAAACCCAACGTTTTTCAAAACATAGTTCAGTTCTCCTCAAATTGGGGCATCACGGTAGCACAGTGGTTAGCACAGTTGCTTCACAGCTCCAGGGTCCCAGGTTCGATTCCCGGCTTGGGTCACTGTCTGTGCGGAGCCTGCACGTTCTCCCCGTGTGTGCGTGGGTTTCCTCCGGGTGCTCTGGTTTCCTCACACAGTCCAAAGATGTGCAGGTTAGATGGATTGGTCATGCTAAATTGCCCTGAGCGTCCAAAAAAAGATTAGGTGGGGTTACTGGATTAGGGGGATAGGTTGGAGGTGTGGGCTTAAGTGGGGTGCTCTTTCCAAGGGCTGGTGCAGACTTGATGGGCCGAATGGCCTCCTTCTGCATTGTAAATTACATGATCTATGGTTCATTGAATGGAAAATATGTTTGGGGCAGCACGGTAGCACAATGGTTAGCACAGTTGCTGCACAGCTACAGGGTCCCAGGTTCGATTCCCGGCTTGGGTCACTGTCTGTGCGGAGTCTGCACGTTCTCCCCGTGTCTGCGTGGGTTTCCTCCGGGTGCTCCGGTTTCCTCCCACAGTCCAAAGATGTGCAGAGATAGGTGGATTGGCCATGCTCAATTGCCCTTAGGTTAGGTGGGGTTGCTGGGTTATGGGGATAGGGTGGAGCTGTGGGCTTAAGTGGGGTGCTCTTTCCAAGAGCCGGTGCAGACTCGATGGGCCAAATGGCCTCCTGCACTGTAAATTCTGTGATTCTATGAATCCAAGTTCAAGGTCCTCCTTCCCCTGCCAGTCCATTCTCCTTCATAAAGTCCGCTGACTCCTCCGCCGAGCCAAAGTACAACTCCCGACCTCCATAGGTCACCCATAGGCGAGCGGGTACAGTAGTCTGAACTTTACGCCCTTCTTGTACAGGGCTGACTTGATTCTGTTAAACCTCGCCCTCCTCTTCGCGGGCTCTGCTCCCAGGTTTTGAATCTCGACATCTTCCCAAGTGCATCGCCTCGTCTGCCTGGCCCACGTCATGATATGTTCCTTGTCCAGGAACCGATGCAATCGTACCACCATCGCCCTTGGTGGCTCATCCTCCTGGGGTTTGCGTATTAGTGCCCTGTGGGCCCGATCCACTTCCAACGGCCGTTCAAACACACATTCTCCAAGCAGCTTCTCCAGCATCTTCCCAAGATGCGTCCGCATCTGATCCTTCGATTCCCTCTGGCAGACCCATGATCCGGTTGTTCTGCCTCCGAGAACGGGTTCTGCAGGTCCTCCACTTTCGCCAGCAGTCGCTTCTGCTGGCCACGCATCAGCCCAATCTCTGCTTCCATCGAGGAGGACTGGTCCTCTTGCTCCCCCGCCTGCTCCTCCAGCCTCTGGATCGCCTGTCCATGGGCCGCCAGTCTTGTCTCCATGCAGTCAACCACCGCCTTCATCGAGTCCTCAGCCTGGACCAGGTCCTCCGCATTTTTCTTCCACTGTTGGGTGAACTTCTCATTCAGAAACCTCACCAACTGGTCCATCGACCACTGAGCCGGAGGGCCAGACCCTGCCCGTCCGCCATCTCCGCGTGCGATGTCCTCTCCTCACTCACCTCAGCCAACTGGTTCGCTCTTCCAGGCACTTCTGGAGCACAGCTCCATAAACTAGAGGTCACTCTCTTCTGCTCTCACTTCTATATGTTTTTCCTACAAAATTCCTGCGACAAACCAGCGTAAAGGCCACAAAAAGACCACCATGAGCGGGAGCTGCCAAATATGCGACCACTCACTCCATGGCCGCCACCGGAGGTCCATTGGTAGCAACCCTGAGCTTGCTACTTTTAAGGTCCTACTTTTTAACTTGCTTTCTAACTCCCTGTATTCTGCTTTTATAGGACCTCACCCCTTTTTTTAAACCTATGTCCTTTGTACCGATGTGTACCACGACCACCGGCTGTTCACCCTCCCCCATAGTTGAATGACACTGCCTTTGCAGGGGTCTATATTTAATACCAGAACATATTGGCCCACAAGAGTAGTGGTGGTGACTCATAGCTTTGCACACATGTGTAGAATTAGTTGCCTGGCCTCTGATTGGCAACAGCATACATCAAGAACTTGCTGTGCAAGGAATCCCAAACAAACTAGCGTCACTACATTTTGTGGTGCGATATTTGAAGACTAACGTGGTGCAGCTTTAACTACTATTTACCTTTTGTTAATGATGTAACTTACAACAGAAGAATCTATTGTACACTTATTTCCGGTATTCATTTTGACTTAGAAATGCATGTGCTTGCTCAGTGAGAACTGAAAGGGTTCTAAAATAATAATCTTTTATTATCACAAGTAGGCTTACATTAACACTGCAATGAGGTTACGGTGAAAATAGCTGAATCTTAATTGATTTTGAGCTTTCCATTAACTTTGGATCAATATCCTTTGACTTGCCGTTTGTTAACATAAGGCATTTATCTGAATTTAAACAGTATATGAACTATAATCCTGAGTGCACTCAATCTAATCTTTATCACCAATGATGCCGTTTCTATGTTGAGAAAATTGCCATGCCCAATTTGATTTTAAAGCTTTTTGAAGTAGTGTGATGCAGACCCATTCGATCTAATTTGTACTTTTCATAAATCTATTTTTTTAACATTGCATTATGAATGAAAAGCATCTCTTTGGAAACTTCAAACAATCATTGTGCAAGAACTACGTGGAGTAAAAAAACGACTGTCATTTATGACCGCAGTGCCGCTGTATAGTGTCTCTCCAATGGGACAGGGGAACAGAATGTTATAAAGAGCCAACGTTACCCACTCATCATTGTTAAAGTAAAAGAGCTGTAGTAAGATACCTTTTCATTTTGTGCCATCGTGAGACAACTCGGTCTCTTTCTTTCTGTCCATTGACTGGGTGAGATCAGACCTCCTGCACTGGCAACATCCAACTGCTGGGCGTGAATTGAAGCAAACACAGAGAGGAAAATAAGAGATACAAGATGGGAAGAACTTGAGGATATTCACTTCCCTCCCTTGACAGAAAATGAAGAGTGTTACAATCAAGTCCATTGACAGTTCCTCAATATGGAGCCAAATGGTACCTTCAAGAAGGCACAGAACAAATTCTGGAGAAGCAGCAATGGAGAATTAACTATTTGTGATCGAAGGGGATTGGTGGGAGTTGGGGAGGGAGAGAAAAAGAAACACTGCATTTACAGCAACATCTTGACTGTAGGGGGCTCCACTGATATACATTGGGTTGGGCCTGAAAACAGATATTGGCATTGCAATGCAGGATGTAGGAAAACTTTGTGCAGCCTGCTAATTTAATTGATTACAACATGCAGCCAATTCTAAGCATGCTGTTGAGAGACTGCATGCCTGAGTAGTGTTGAATTGTGATAAGCTATAATAAGTTCAAGCTAGCCCATGCTACTTAAAAACAGCCTGCAACCTTTAAAGGGGATGTACATTCTGGCTGGAGCTGGAGGTCATTCTAAAGTTGATTTTAAAGTGGTAAATACTCCATAATGGCATAAAATAGTAGCAAGAGGACTCTTAATTTTCTGATGCTGCATTGGAGACCTTGTTGAAGGAGATGGAGAGGAGGAGAGTATGATCTAATCACAGGGGAAAGCTTTTGTGAAGGCAATGGAACCAAATAGCTGTGGTGGTCAAGGCCAGGAGTCTAGCCCTGAGGACCTGGATGTAGTGGCCTATGAAGCTCGGCGGCCTCATACAAGCGGTCAAGGTCAGCAAATTCATCCTCAGATGCCATAGCCCACTATTTGCACAACTGGTCTTACACTGCTCACTGCAGCACATTCCCATTAATCACCAATAATTTCTATCAATCATAAATTCATAGCTTCACTTCCAGCTTGTGTACTTTGCACTGCTGCAGCCTCACACCCATATCTTTCAGCTTGTACACATTGCCAGCGACTCAACCATGACGACCACATTCCACTGCACTCACTGATACATTTCCTTCTCTCTTGCAGAACAAGATGATTCATAACCAGAGACAGCAGCGCCTAACTGGCAGAGGGCAGGCATAATTTCCTGTCTTTACCTTGAGGGAGAAGATCATGGTGGCCATCATTGGAGCAGCCATGACTGAGGCTGTAGCCAGCGTCATGGTTGAAACTATGAAAGGCGATGGTATGCTTCTTTTTTGTTCATGAAATATGGGCATAACTGGCATGACCAACATATTGCGTATCTCTAATTGCCCTTGAGACTGTGGTGTTGAGCTGCGTTCTTAGACTACTACAGCAGTCACCAGATCCATGAAGGGAACTGATGCCTGATGGACATTCACCTGGCGACATTGACTTGGTTCAATTGATGATGAACAACCTAGCATCAAGACATTGCAAGATCCAAAAGCCCAAGATCAATGTCTTAGCCCTAAAGCAGCCTGACCGAAGAGAGGAATTCCAAGTGCAACGCACAACCAATCTAGAAAATCTTCACACATCCAACTGAATTTCAGAACTGTGGGGTCAAATAAAATCCGCTATACTAGACCCGAGCATCATCAATACCAGTACTGGTTTGATTGAAACAATGCTAAGATATGTGATCCTGAAAAAAACGAGCAGTCTTCATACCTGGCAGAACAATTCAAGGTAGCAAGGCAAGAAGGCAGCATTCCAACGGCTCAAGGCTGACACCCAAAGGCAAATTTGGAAGATAAAGGACAAGTGGTGGGAAGAGACAGCCCGAAAGATCCATCAACATGCTGACCATCCTGAGAAGTCACCAAGACCATCTATAGACTCAGGTCACGTGGACACAAGATGCAGGCAAACATACATTAAAGACAGGCATGAGGGGAAGGATAAGGGCGTATTGCTGATGTTTCTAAGCAATGTGGCATGGTTTGATTTATTAATTTTGTATGAAACAATTATTTTCTGGTGGCTTTTATTTGAACATTGTGGCTAAGTGGATGTTTTAATGGTCAGTATCAGGGGAGGTAAGGTGTGGGACTATTGGTGAATGGGGAATTGGTGATGTGGGGATTGTGTTTATTGGTATTGTGACCCAATGTGTTGGTTACTGACATTCCGGCCAGAAAGGGGATGTGTTGGTTGCTTCCTCCCTGCCTCTTCCTCCTACTCAGATGGTGGCTGCATAGCTGGTGGCAATGGCTGTGCCCTTTGATGGTGAGGTTGGGCATCATTCAACAGGCCACAATGGAACTTGCTACATGCTCTGTCACATATTGCAGGGCACCTAGATTGATCCAGACAGCGGGAGCATTAATTTAGCATCCCATGACACACAGGAACAGCAGTAGGCCAGTTTGCCTCTTAACATAAGCGTGCACAGCAGCTGGGTGTTGAAGGAGTGGAATCTCTTTTGGTTGCAGTTGATCACAAAATTGATATGGTTGGTTGCACCTTGTACCATGGGGAAGCCAGTAATTTGCACAGAACCGCATACTTAATCCTCCCTCTCTCTAGGAAGAGGGAATAAAATATATTTAGCCATCTTGGAGTCTCACTGATCTTCATTGTGCAACAATAGCTGGCAAGCTGGGGCATGTTGCCTCACAGTAGCATAGTGGTTAGCACAGTTGCCTCACAGATCCAGGGTCCCAGGTTTGATTCCTGGCTGGGTCATTGGCTGTGCGGAGTCTGCACGTTGCCCCCTTGTCTGCGTGGGTTTCCTCCAGGTGCTACGGTTTCCTCCCACAGTCCAAAGATGTGCAGGTTAGGTGGATTGGCCATGCTAAATTGCCATTAGTGTTCAAAAAGGAGAGGTGGAGTTACTGGGTGTGGGCTTAAGTATATGATGCTATAGAAATACAATAAGAAGTCTTACAACACCAGGTTAAAGTACAACAGGTTTGTTTCAAATCACTAGCTTTCGGAGCACTGCTCTTTCCTCTGGTGAAATTCAGGGCCCCAGGTCCCCAGCAAACATTTTATAAAACTCCACTGGGAGCCCATCTGGACCTGGGGCCTTCCCTGTCTATATCACTCCCATACTCTTCATCACCTCCCTCAATCCAATAGGGGCCCCCAATCCCTCAGCACCTCCTCGTCCACCCTGGAAACTCCAACCCATCCAGGAACTACCACATTCCCTCCCCCCTGGCTAGGGGCTCCGATTTATACAATCTCCTGTAAAAAGCCTCAAACACCCCATTCACCCCCACCGGGTCCAACACCACCCTACCCATCCCGTCCTTTACTCTGCCAATCTCCCTCGCCGCCTCCTGCTTCCTTAGCTGGTGGACCAGCATCCTGCTCACCTTCTCACCATACTTGTATTCTGCCCCTCTGGCCCTCTGCAGCTGCCTCACCGCCTTCCCCGTGGACACTAATCCGAACTCCATCAGGTGCCTCTGCCTTTCCTTCTGCAGCCCTGCCTCCGGAGCATCCAAATACCTACTGTCCACTCTCAGAATCTCTTCTACCTCCTTTGCCATCTCTGCCCTTTCTGCCTTCTCCCTATGCGCCCGAATTGAGAGAACCCCCCCCCCCCCCGAACCACCGCCTTGAGTGCCTCCCACAGCGTGTGGCCGTGACCTCCGCCGTGTTGTTCAGCTCCATGTACCCCCGAATGGCGGCCCTCACCCTCTCGCACACCACGTTATCCGCCAACAGCCCCACATCCAGCTCCACTGCGGGCGCTGTCCCCCCCCCCCCCTGGTCTACTCGCAAATTCACCCAGTGCAGCGCGTGGTCAGAGACCACAATCGCTGAATACTCCACATCGACCACCCCACCAACAACTCCCTGCCCATCACAAAAAGGTCAATCCGGGAGTACACCTGGTGCACATGGGAGAAGTATGAAAAGTCCTTCACCCTCGGCCTCCAAAACCTCCAGAGGTCCCCCCCTCCCCATATGCTCCATAAACCCCTTCAGCTTCTTCGCCACTGCCGATACTGGTCCATGCTTGGCTCCATAAGCATATTGAAATCCCCCCCCCCCCCCCGCTCTCCCCTGTCCAACTTCATCACTGCCTTTCCAGCTACGCCACAGCAACCGCACCCTTGTCACCAGCCCTTCCCACCAAACAAAGACAGCCCCATTTTCCTCCCCTACGCCTACCTTCTGACAACCCCCCACTGTACTCCCATTAACTAGCCCGCCCAGCTAGCATGGTGTCCCCTGCCCAAGGCCTTCTCTCCCTTTTAATATTAATTGTAAATAGCTGAGGCCCCAGCACTATCCTTGTGACACTCCATTTATCGCAGCCTTCCACTTAAAAATGATCCATCTATCGCAAACATTTGCTTCCTGTCTGTTAACCAATCCTCTATGCGTACAAATGTATTATCCCTAACTCCATGGGCCCTTTTCTTGTGCATTAATTCTTTGTATACCGGATTCCAGTGGCAGCCAATGAGTCGCACATTTGGTAGCTCCTGCTCAAGGTGGATTTGTTTGGACTTTTTCCCGTTCGTAGGGTGGAAGTTTGGATGGAAAAAGGTAGGAGTGCCAGGAGAAAGTGAGGCTCCACTGGTATGGCTGGTGAATGGATTCACAGACCAAAACTGGGTCGTGAAGAAGGTTGCTGGTGGAGCAGGAGAATATTCGTGCAGGAGAAGATGGCGGAGGATAAAGGGCCTGTCCTGCCTGCCCAGTGGTCAACGGAGCAGCTGGTGGACTTAAATGAGAAGTTCAGCCAGCAGAGAAGGGAAGCCCATGAGGACCTAGCCAGGGTAGTAGAGCCGCTTAAAGCGGGCATTAACCGTGTGGAGTAGAGGCTGCAGTCCCAGGGCCAGGCGATGCAAAAAGTGGAGGAGATGGCCGGGGAGCACGAGGAGCAGCTCGCCTCGTTGGTGGCAAAGATGGGGGTAATGCGGGAGACCCAAAAGCGGCTGAAGAAGAAGGTGGAGAATCTGGAGAACCGCTCCAGAAGTCAAAACCTGCGGACTGTGAGGATGCCAGAAGGCATTGAAGGTGCGAACGTCGGCTCGTATGTGGCCAAGATGTTGGAAAAGCTGATGGGGGAGTGGGCCTTTGACTGGCCCCTGGAGGTCGACCGAGCGCACAGGGCGCTGATGAGGAGGCCGCAGGCGGGCGAGCCGCCGAGGGTGAGGGTGGTGCGGCTGTACCGTTTCCTGGACAAGGAGAAGATTCTGCGATTGTCGAGGCAGACTGGGAAGTGTACTTGGGAAGGGAACGAGCTGAGGGTGTACCAGACCTGGGCGCAGAACTGGCGAAGAGGAGGGCCGGGTTTAACCGGGTCAAGGCTGCCCTCTTAAATAAGGGGGCGAAGTTTGGAGTGCTGTACCCGCCCTGCCTCTGGGTGACTTTCCACACCGGGAATATTATTTTGGTACGCAAGAGGAGGTGACGGAATTTTTGAGGGACAATGGACTTGCAAGAGGAGGAGGATATTGAACTTTTGAGGAGGTGTGAGGAGGTGGTTGCTGGAGAGCTTTTTCTTCTTTGAAATGTTTTGTTGGGCTTGATGGCAGGGTGCTTGGGGAGCATTGGAAGAAAATAGACTTATCAGTGATAGGCAGCATGGTTTTGTGCAGGGAAGGTCATGTCTTACAAACCTAATAGAATTCTTTGAGGAAGTGACAAAGTTAATTGATGAGGGAAGGGCTGTAGATGTCATATACATGGACTTCAGTAAGGCATTTGATAAAGTTTCCCATGGCAGATTGATGGAAAAAGTGAAGTCGTATGGGGTTCAGGGTGTACTAGCTAGATGGATAAAGAACTGGCTGGGCAACAGGAGACAGAGAGTAGTGGTGGAAGGGAGTGTCTCAAAATGGAGAAAAGTGACTAGTGGTGTTCCACAGGGATCTGTGCTCGGACCACTGTTGTTTGTGATATACATAAATGATCTGGACGAAGGTATAGGTGATCTGATTAGCAAGTTTGCAGATGATACTAAGATTGGTGGAGTTGCAGATAGCGAGGTGGACTGAGAGAATACAGCAAAATATAGATAGATTGGAGAGTTGGGCAGAGAAATGGCAGATGGAGTTCAATCCAGGCAAATGCGAGGTGATGCATTTTGGAAGATCTGATTCAAGAGTGGACTATATGGTCAATGGAAGAGTCCTGGGGAAAATTGATGTCCAGAGAGATCTGGGAGTTCAGGTCCATTGTACCCTGAAGGTGGCAACACAGGTCGGTAGCATTGTAAATAAGGCATACAGCATGCTTGCCTTCATCGGACGGGGTATTGAGTACAAGAGTCGGCAGGTCATGTTACAGTTGTATAGGACTTTGGTTAGGCCACATTTGGAATACTGCGTGCAGTTCTGGACGCCACATTACCAGAAGGATGTGGATGCTTTAGAGAGGATGCAGAGGAGGTTCATCAGGATGTTGCCTGGTATGGAGGGTGCTAGCTATGAAGAACGGTTGAGTAGATTAGGATTGTTTTCGTTGGAAAGACGGAGGTTGAAGGGGGACCTGTTTGAGGTCTACAAAATTATGAGGGGTATTGTCAGGGTGGATAGCAACAAGCTTTTTCCAAGAGTGGGGATGTCAATTACAAGGGGTCACGATTTCAAGGTGAGAGGGGGAAAGTTTAAGGGAAATGTGCGTGGAAAGTTTTTTACGCAGAGGTTGGCGGATGCCTGGAACGCTTTGCCAGCAGAGGTGGTAGAGGCGGGCACAATAGCATCATTTAAGATGCACCTGGACAGATATATGAATGGGCGGGAAACAGAGGGAAGTAGATCCTTGGAAAATAGGCGACAGGTTTAGATAAAGGATCTGGATTGGCGCAGCCTGGGAGGGCCGAAGGGCCTGTTCCTGTGCTGTAATTTTCTTTGTTCTTTGAACTTGTTCATCAAGGGTGAGTGCATCCTTGAGGGAGTGCGAGGGGGTGGTGGCGAATGAGAGGTGGTCAAGTGGTTGGTGTAGGGGATGGGGATGGGGTTTTTGTTCTGTTGGGGGAGGGAAGGGGGATGATGACAAGGATGCGGTTGTTGTGGCACAGTGGGAAAAGGAGTGATGACGGTAGACATCTGAGGGTGGGCATGGGGGGTCGCTTGACATGGGCCGTGGCAGCCCAAAATAGGATATGGTTCATCAGCCAGGGGAGGGAGATGGGGTGCCCCCCCCCCCGACCAGACTGATCACGTGCAACGTGAGGGGGTTGAATGGTCTGGTTAAAAAAGATCGAAGAGCTGATAGATTGGGTCAATTCGATGTGTGTAAAAAAAAAAAAAGAAACAATGATCTTTAAATATGCATGGATCCCAAAAATGTAATTGCAAATATAAAAAGGGAACGCTTTCCGATACCTAAAAGAGAGATCACAAGTGAGATGTCTGGTACGACATATTGCAGCAAACGTGATGCTTCGCAAGGATTCTGGCAGCTCAAGCTGGATGAAGAAAGTACCAAATATTGTATGTTCAACACTCCGTTTGGTAGATATTGCTTTCTTCATGCCCTTTGGCATAATCTCAGCATCAGAAGTGTTCCACAGACCGATGGGACACATTGTTGAAGGCACTCAACATGCCGCCCATGTCTTGGAGATGTCTTGAAGAAAGTGAATAACTTCACTTGGACCGAACAGCGTGAGCAAGAGTGGATAACTCTGAAGAAAGCTCTGGGTGGCACGGTGGCGCAGTGGTTAGCACTACTGCCTGCGGTGCTGAGGACCTGTGTTCGATCCTGGCTCCGGGTCACTGTCTGTGTGGAGTTTGCACATTCTCCCACTGTCTGCATGGGTTTCACCCCCACAACCCAAAGATGTGCAAGTTAGGTGGATTGGCCACACTAGATTGCCCCTTAATTGGAAAAAAATAGTTGGTACTCTAAATTTATATTAAAAAAAAAAGCTCTAATGACAACACCAGTATTAACATTTTGCGATCCAACAAAAAATACTGAGATTTCAACAGATGCAAAGAAGGATGGTCTTGGTGCAGTTTTGCTGTAACATGAAAATGGTAGTGATTGGAAACCAGTAGCATATGCTTCAAGATTTATGACGGAATCTGAATGTCGTTAAGCACAAATAGAAAGTCTGTTTAGGGCTAGTAAATGGGTTTGAGAAATTCCATAGCTACATGTATGATCTACCTATGTTCATTGTCGAGACAGATCATAGACCGTTGGTTGCAATAGTCAAGAAGAATCTCAGTGAGATGTCAGGTCGTATTCAACACCCAATGATGAAACTTCAGAGATACGACTTTGAAATAATCTATACACCGGGCAAGCACAGTGTAGTCGCGGATGCGTTGTCCAGAGCTACAACAGCACAAGATGACAATTCCATGGGAGAGGATGTGCATGATAGATATGATCATGTAGATATGATCGCAGAAACATTACCAGTGTTGGATGCAAAGTTCAAACTGATTGCTGAAGAACAGAAAGATGAAGTATTACAAATCGTGATGCACAATCTCAACAATGGATAGCCGAAAGGTTCATGTTCTAAGTATCATCACATGCGATCAGAGCTAAGTGTGGCAAATGGTTTGTTACTGAGGCAAGAGAGGATGGTAATTCCACAGTCTTTGCGCAAGGAAATACTGCAAAAGATTCATGAGGGTCACCATGGAATTAAGAAATACAAGCCAAGACTACGGGATACTGTATATTGGCCGGGAATAAATAAAGACATACAGAACATGGTGGAAAAGTGTACCACTTGTCAACGATATCAATATCGACAAGCAAAGGAACCGATGGAAATAGATGAAATTGTGTCAGTTCCTTGCAAAAGGGTGGAATAGATGAACACTCCTAAAAGTGAAACAACCTGTGGCTGAACTGCAAGGTGAGGATGTATATGAAAGCTTACATTCATCAAAACTAACACAACCAGTGAACGAGTCAAATGTCATTGTATAGACTGATGTTCAGAACAATGATACGGTCATAGCAGATGTACCGACAGAACTTTAGAACTATCACACCGATTCACCAGATTTACCAAAGTTGACACGATCAACGAGATACAGAAAGAAACCGGAATGGTTGGACTGGACAATATAACTGTACATGATGTAAAATACATTGTTATGCATATCATATGTAATATTTATTGAAATACTGTATTATATGTTTTCTTCAAAATCTCAAGGAAAGGAGTGTAGTGATATGCATAAGCAAGTGTATATTTAAATATGTTTAGCCTCCGACCACAAGGTGTCAGGCAAGTAATAGCACGTGACACTGTAACCTAGGGGGAGTCTGAAGGTGAATTCACCGTGGTTAGTTGTGTTTGTGTTAGTTCCAGTTTGTTAGCATTAGTTTCCAACTCATAGTTTGTTATTCAATAATAAATTTCATTAGTCTTGAACTAGATGTTCTTTAGTATGCTGTCTCAGTAAGTGAGTAGAGGATAGGTGTGGATGGTGCGCGGGGAGGCCCTCGAACCATGTTCACATGTTTTGGGTGTGTCCGAAACTGAGGGGATTCTGGCAGGGGTTTGCAGACGTAATGTCCAGGGTGTTGGGGGTAAAGGTGACCCCGAGCCCAGAGGTAGCGATATTTGGAGTGTCGGAAGACAAGTGAGTTCAGGGGGCATGAGAGGCCGATGTTTTGTCCTTTGCCTTCCTGATAGCCCGGAGACGGATTTTGCTTGCCTGGAGTGACTCGGAGCCGGCGAAAGCGGGGGTGTGGATTAGTGACCTGTGGAATTCCTGAGTTTCGAAAAGATCAGTTCGACTTGAGAGGGTTGGTTGATGGGTTCGCCTGGAGGTGGAAGCCTTTCATTGACTTCTGTAAGGAGGATTGAGGTGTCAGCAAAGGGGGGGGGTTAAAATGGGAAGACAAGATGGGAGTTGGGGAAGGGCAGGAAGGGATGCGGGTGCTGGTTATTTATTATGTTGTACAATTTTGCTTCTACTCTTATCTGTTGTGTTTGTTATTTATATAAATGCCTTAATAAAATATTTTGAAAAAACTCTTTGTATGGCACCTTATTGTCTGCCTTTTGGAAATCCAAGTATACTGCTGGTTTCCCTTTATCTACCCGCCTAGTAGTAGCTTCAAAAAAGCTCAATTAATTTGTCAAACATGATTTTCCTTTTGTAAAGTTTTTTAATTCATTTTTACGGGATGTCGGCTTCGCCGGCTAAGCTGCATTTGTTGCCCATCCCTAACTGCCTGGAGAAGGTGGTGGTGAACTGCCTTCTTGAACCGCTGCAGTACATGTGGTGTAGCTACATCCACATTGCTGTTCGGGAAGGAATTCCAGGATTTTGACCCAGTGACAGTGGAGGAACGGTGATATATTTCCAAGTCAGGATGGTGAGCGACTTGGAGGGGAACCTTTTAAGTGGTGGTGTTCCCATGTATCTGCTGCTCTTGTCCTAGATGGTAGTGGTTGTGGCTTTTATAATATCGGATTGCCTGATCATATTGTAATTTTCTTAGTGTGTTGTTAATAGTAGATTCCAGCATTTTTCCAATGACTGGATCCATGCCACCTGGCCTGTTTCCTCTTTCCCTCCTTTCTTGCTCAGCAGTGTTGCAGTTGCTGGCTTCCAGTTTGCTGGCACAGTTTTAGAATCTTGAGAATTGCGGAAAGCATAGCCAATGCATTCACTACCTCTGCAGCTACCTTTTTTTTAGAACTCTAGGATGTAGACCATCTTGCCCTGGGTCTTTGTCAGAATTTAGTCCCTTAAGTTTCTCTAGCTCTTTGCCCTCCTGATAATTCCCTTAATTTCCACACATTGTTTGGCCACTTGGTCACCGTCTATTCCTGGTATGAAACTCGTGTCTTCCACTGTGAAGACGTGCTCAAAATATTTGTTTAATTTCTGTGCCATTTCCTCTTTCCCACGATAATTACTTCTGCCTCTGCTTCTAAGTTTACTTCAGCTGCTTTTTTCCTTTTTAAAGATGCTCTTGCAGTCTATTTTATAGTATGGTTTTTTTCCCATTCCCCACCCCCATCATTTACCTATTTCTGGTGGCTTTTTGCTAGTTTCTAAAATACTTTAAATCCTCAGCATTCTTTACAACTTTATAAGCTTCTTCTTTTGATCTAACTATATCCTTAACCTCCATCTATAGTAAGCCATGGATGGATCCTTCTTGCTGAATTTTTGTTTTATTAAGGAATTCATTTTCAATTGTTTCTTTAAATGTTTCCCACTGTTCACTTGTCACCCTTAGGGGAAGCAGTGGCATAGTGGAATTGTCACTGGACTAATAAACCAGAGACCCAAGGTAATGCTCTGGGAACTCGGGATCAAATCCCACCACTGCAGAGGGTGACATTTGAATTTTATAAAAATCTGGACTTAAAAGCCTAATGATGACGATGAAACCACTGCCAATTGTCGGAAAAACCCATCCGGTTCACTAATGTCCTTTAGGGAAGGAAATCTGCTGTCCTTACCTGGTCTGGCTTAAATGTGTCTCCAGATCCACAGCAAAGTGGTTGACTCTTGATTGCCTCCTCAATTAGGGATGGGCAATAAATGTTGGCCCATCCTGCAATGCCCACGACCCATGAATAAATGTTTTAAAAACCTACCTTTTAGTCTGTTTATCCAATCAACTGCAGCCAGCTCTGCATATCTACGTAATTGGCTTTGTTTAAGTTTCTTGTTTGTGATTGGAGCTTTTAAAGTTAATGCGGAATTTAATTGTATTATGATTTCTTTCCTAGCAAATCTTTTATCACATGATTACTCATTTAGCTGCCTCATTAGACTATCCAGGATCTAAAATAGCTTTAACATTAGTTGGTTATTCAGTTTATTGCTCCAGGAAACTGCCGCAAAAGCATTCTATAAACTCACCATCCGGACCACATTTGCCAATTTGACTTGTTCAGTCTATATGAAGATTGAAATCCCCCAAATTATTCCACTGTCTTTGTTATAAGGTCCAATAATTTCTTGTTTGATGCTCTGTCCGTTGGTATTTGTAGGGCCTCAAAATTACCCCCATTGTTTTCTGATCCTTGCAAATCTGATTCTATATCCTGACCGTCTGAGACGAGATCCTTTCTCATTTATGTTCTTCCATCCTTTACTGTTCGGGCTACTCCATCTCCATTTCTGGCCTGTCTTTTCGGAATGTTGTGTCCTCTGGAATATTTATTTCCCAACCTTGGACATCTTGTAATTTTGTTTCTTTGTACCACTAGTTTCTCTATCTTCTTGCAGATTCCTCACACATTCAGGGAAAGAGGATTTAATTTTTTTAATGTTTCCAATTAAGGGGCAATTTAACTTGGCCAATCGACCTACCTTGCACATCTTCGGGTTATGGGGGTGAGGCTCATGCAGACACTGAGAGAATGTGCAAACCCCGCATAAACAGTGATCCGCGGCCGGGATAGAACCTGGGTCCTCAGCGCCGTGAGGCAGCAGTGCTAACCATTGTGCCACCATCTGCTTAGAGCCTTTAATTTTAACCTTTTGCCACTGTTCTCTGTCTGGACCATATTTGCTAATGTGCAATTACTGTTAAACGCTATGTCTCTTCCTATCTACTCTGCTTGTGTTTACCCATATTGTTGCACCATTCATAATGGATAAAAGCAAATTACTGCGGATGCTGGAATCTGAAACCAAAGAGAAAATGCTGGAAAATCTTAACATGTCTAGCAGCGTCTGTAGGGAGAGAAAAGAGCTAACGTTTCGAGTCCAGATGACCCTTCGTCAAAGCTAAAAGACAGAGAAAACGGGAAATATTTATACTGTGGGGGTGAGAGAATGAACGGTGAGTCACAGCCACAGAAACCAAGGGAACAGGGTGCTAATGGCCACAGACACCAAGGGCAAAGAGTGCTAATGGCAGTCCCCAGAGCGAACAAAAGGTGTGAAAGGCCAAACAGCAGAAAAACTAACATCGAGGGTGAACTGTGACAGATGTAGATGTGGGGGGAGGGGAAGGGGGAAGCAAAGAGGAAAATAGGTAAATAAGGTGGGTAAGATAGGGGGGATAAATATACATAAAGAAAGAAATGGTAAAAGACAGTTAAAATGAATTGGGATGAAAACAAATGGGTCGAGGTGGGGTAGAGCTAATCATCTGAAGTTGTTGAATTCGATATTGAGACCAGAAGGCTGTAACGTGCCTAACCGGAAGATGAGATGTTATTCCTCCAGTTTGCGCTGAGCTTCACTGGGACATTGCAGCAGGCCAAGGACAGACATGTGGGCATGGGAGCAGGGTCTTGTGTTAAAATGGCAAGCAACGGGAAGGTCAGGGTCCTGAATGCGCACAGACCGAAGGTGCTCAGCAAAGCGATCACCCAGTCTGCGTTTGGTCTCTCCGATATAGAGGAGACCACATTGGGATCAGCAAATGCAATAGACCAAATTGAAAGGGGTGCAAGTGAAACGCTGCTTGACCTGGAATGAGTGATTTGGGCCTGGGATATTAAGCATGGAAGAGGTAAAGGGGCAGGTGTTACACCTTCTGCGATTGTACGGGAAGGTGCCATGGGTGATGGGAGAGGTGTTGGGTATGGTGGAGGAGTGGACTACATTATTTCGGAGGGAACAGTCTCTGCGGAATTCTGACCGAGGGAGTGAAGGGAAGATGTGTTTGGTGGTGGCATCACGCTGCAGTTGGCGAAAATGGTGGAGGAACATGCTTTGCAAACGGAGGCTGGTGGGGTGAAATGTTAGAACGAGGGGGACTCTATCCTTGTTCTGGGAGGGAGGGGAGGGGACAAGGGTAGTGGCGCGGGAGATGGACAGCACGCTGTTGAGGTCCCTGTCAACAACTTGGTGGCAAATCATGGTTGAGGAAGAACCTCGAACACAGTTGACCTCGACCCATTTGTTTTCATCCCATTTCATTTTAACTGTCTTTTACCATTTCTTTCTTTCTTGTCTTTTTAAAATATATATTTACCCCCCCCCCCCCCCCCCCACCTTATCTACCTTTCCTTACCTTTTCTTCCCTTTGCTTCCCCCTTCCCCTCCCTCACATCTACATCTGTCACAATTTACCCTCTGATATTAGTTTCTCTGCTGTTTGGCCTTTCACATCTTTTGTTCTCTCTGGGGACTGCCAATAGCACTCTTTCTCCTTGGTTTCTGTGGCTATTCGCACCCTGTTCCGTTGGTTTCTATGGCTGTGGCTCATCTTTCATTCTCACTCCACAGTATAAATATATCCCACTTTCTCTGTCCTTTAGGTTTGACAAAGGGTCACCAGAACTCGAAACGTTAGCTCTTTTCTCACTCTCCCTACAGATGCTGCCAGACCTGCTGAGATTTTCCAGCACTTTCTCTTTCGCTGCACCATTCTGTTGTTTCAACTTTTCTCTTTGGATTGCTAAATCTAGCTTCACCTAAACAACATCCCCCATCCCTTGTTAATTTAAAGCCATATCCAGAGCCCCAGTGATACGTTTTGCCACAGGACACTGATGCAAACTCAGTTTAGCCCATCCAAATGGATCAGCTCCCTTTTTACTAAGTATTCATGCCAGTGCACCACAAGTCAAAACCCCTTAATATACTGCTGTCTGAGTCATGGGTTTCAATTTCTAATCTGCTTGACCCTATGCAACTTGGCACATGGCACATTGACAAGGGTAACAATGCAGAGATGATTACCTTTGAGGTTCTATGTTTTAATTTTTTATTTTAAGGCCAACACGGAGGCACAGTGTTTAGCACTGCTGCCTCATAGCTCCAGGGACCCGGATTCAATTCTGGCCTTGGGTGATTATCTGTGTAGAGTTTGCACTTTGTTCCCTTGTCTGTGTCGGTTTCCTCCGGGTGCTCCGGTTTCTTCCCACAGTCAAAAGATGTGCAGATAAGCTGGATTGGCCATGCTAAATTGCCCCTTAGTGTTCAAAAGGTTAGGTCGGGTTATTGGGTTACAGGCATTGGGCGGAGGCATAGGCTCAACTGGGGTGCTCTTTCCAAGGACCGGTGCAGCCTCGATGGACCGAGTGGCCTCCTTCTGTACGGTAAATTCTATGATTCTATGAATTTGGACCCAAACTCCTCAGACTCTCTCAGCAGAATATCTTTCCAAGCCCACCTATGTCATCGGTTCCTACATGGACCACGACAACTGGATCCTTACACAGTGTACTCCAAATTCACCTCTAGCTACAAGAAGTTCTGGAACCCATGGAACCTGGTAGATAACATACCTTTGGAGCTCTTTATTGTGGCTGCAGAGAACAGTTTCAATTCCCCTAACTATATTGCCCCTATCACTGCTATTAAGCTAGTTGGTAGAAGATAAAATTAAACTAATTTGTGATGTTAACAAAGCTATATTTATAACAGTGTTTACAAATGCAATGTCATTTTTCCAACTTGTTTCGAGAAGAAAAATATGGAGATTTCAATTTTGTAGAAATTGTCCTTTATTAAAAATATATATTTCTTTCATTCTAGCTCTCTCAAATTGGTTTTATTATGTGACCATGCTTATGCCAGCATCGACCTTTACCATTGCAGTTGGATACTGGGTTGAAGTTCAACCTGAATGCACCTTTATATCCGAGATACTTGGTCCATCATCTTTATCCTCAACCAGTACAACTAAGAGCAGGTTTGCATTGTGTTTCCCAAAATGAAAGTACATTCAGAATTCTGTAATGGAAGCATGCTCTAAACTCTTTATTTATTAATGAGCTGTTGCTCAGACATTATTAACTCACTAATTTATGCATATTGTAAGATACCTAATTGGAAATGTGACATTTTTTGTGGATGGAACAGTAATCCACTGATATCTCTCTTTTTATGCCCATGAAGAAATCTTAAAAACTGATGTGGATTGTCTAAATACTGTTAGGAAAATATACAAATTTGAAAAGTAATGCCATTCCATTAGATAAACTAGTCTTTCACTACCATTCCTGATATTCATCCATTATACACTCGAAAATCATATGGGCAAAGGTAGCTACTGAGTTCATAGAATGTTTTTGGAATAGTTTCTTAGAGTAGCACATTCTGGGGCCAGCCAGAGTGCAGGTCATACAAGACCTAGTATTGTACAAGCTTGTATTAAGCTTGATGACTTCCTAGTGAAGGTGTCCTAGCTAACAACTGTCATAAAATGATTGAGTTTTACATATAGACCGAGGTCCCTCTGCTCCTTCACCCCCTTAAGAATTGTACCCCTTATTTAATACCGTATGTCCATGCTCTTCCTACTAAAATGCAACTCCTCACATTTCTCCATATTGAACTTCATCTGCCATCTTTCTGCCCACTCCACCAACTTTTCTATGTCTGTTTCAAGTTCTACACTGTCCTCCTCACAGTTTACAATGCTTCCAAGTTTTGTATCATCAGCAAACTTTTAAATTGTCCCCTGCGCACCGAGACCTAGATCATTAATACATATCAAGAAAAGCAAGGGTCCCAATACTGACCCCTGGGGACCGCAACTACAAACTGTCCGGAAAAATATCTATTGACCATTGTTCTCGGTTCCTATTACTCAGCAAATTTATATCAATATTATTACTGTCCCTTTTATTCTATGAGTTATAATTTTTCTTGCAAGTCAATAGAAATATTCCAAGAAGAAAGAAAATTCCAAGGGATAGACCCGACATCTGTGGTTAATATAAAAAAGTTAAAGGTAGTATCAAACTTAAAAGAAAAAGCATATGTAAATATATTAATTAAACCTAAAGCTTTATCTTGTTCCTGACAGCCACAAAATACAAATATAATATACTTAAAACTATATCCAGTTCATAACAAAAGAAGTTCCAGAATTTCGACCCAATGAGAGTGAAGGGACAGTGATATAGTCCAAGTCAGATGATGCGTGGCTGACAAGGATTGGTGTTCCGTACATCAGCTACCCTTGTTCTTCCATGTGGGAGAGATCATGGGTTCGGAAGGTGCTGGCAAAAGAGGCCCGGCGGATTGCTGCAGTGCATCTTGTATTTGGTACATACTGTGGACACAGTGCATCAGTGGTGGAGGGACTGGATGTTTAAGATGGTGAATAGTGTGTTGATCAAGTGGCTTGCTTTGCATTGAATGGTATTGAGCTCCTGAGTGTAGTTGGAGCTACATTCGTCCAGGCAATTGGAGAGTATTCCATCACTCCTGATTTGTGCCTTGTATATGGTAGACAGCTTTGAGGAGATAAGTTACTCACTGCAGAATTCCAGCCTCTGACCTATTTTTATCTACATGTATATATGTACTCCAAAGTTTTCAACCTTGGTTCCTTCCTTCTACCCATATATGTATTCTATATATATTATATATGCCCTAGGTGTCATGATCCATTGGCATGCAGTGATTTTCCATATCTGCCAAATATCAGAATGGAACATTGTGAAGTTAAGGGAATTGCATTTGAGTCTCACCATGTTTCCTACTCCATACCTATGGCTTGCTGAAGCTGCACAGGGCCGTATGTAGCCTTGGTGTCATGCTTAACCAGAGCTTACCCTTAAACTCCATATCTTTATTTAAACCTCTGGAATATCATCTTCTTTGGCCACCTCCTTAACCCTATTGCAACAAAGTTTCTTTACCACTGTTTTGTTGTCTTCAGATTTGATTTCTCGGATATTTCCTTGTTGGCAAAGTTCCATTTGTCACAAACTTCAAAAGTCCTGTCCAGCAACTTTGCTCCACGCTACTTCCTGGCTGCCCATTACATCAATAATTACTGATCCATACTGTCCCCTGCTGCATAAGAACATTAATTTAAAAATCCTCATTGTTGTCTGCAAATTGCTTGATACCTTGTACAACCCTATCTGATTGATAGCTTCCATATTAAGTAAAATTCACGCCATTCACTCCTCAACTCTAACCTATGCATGACCCCCCCCCCCAAACAACAACAACTTCATTCCACTAGCAGCTTTCTTGGCTCCTCTTTCCTTCCACTTTGCATTCTATGTTCCCATCTTTAAACTACTTCTCTAAACTCATCTGTTTGACTCAGCCTTTGGTAACATGCTTCAATTATACTCTTCTGTTTGTTTTCCGTCTCTATGAAATACCTTGTAATGCTTTTTCATGTTAAAGGCATGTTGTTGTCAATTCGTAGAATTCTATTCCTTTGCTTAGAGCAAATACGCTTCCATTTGGAGTCTCATTAGATGGACACAACTGAGAAATCCTTCAATTTGAGTACAACTTGCCCTTTTCTGGCCAGTGTTCATGCTTATGAAAGAGCTGACTGTGAAGAAAGGGTTGCCTTATGAAATTGGACTTGAGATATCTGACAAGCATAGATAAAATTTCAGGCTTGAATTAGGTTATTGCTTACCTATGAGATATTGGTAAAACAAGCCAAATGTATTTTAGTTAAAATTTTAAAATATATTGGAACAACTTAAATCCAATATTATATCAGACCCCATTATACCTATATTCCTGGCATTTGTTACTTCAATCAGGGAATCATAGATCAATAACCTGCAGGTATGAAACAAATTGCAAAATCATAAACCTCAGAATATTGCTATTTGAATAATTGACCCTGTATGATTTGTTGTCACAAGACCTATACTATAAGTTGTTTCTAACAGTGAATAATGTGACTGATGAAATTAAGTATCAACGCTGTGCTATTACTTTGCTTTTAAACCATTTAAAACTATTAATCAGTAACAATGTTTCTGCATTTTGTTTTTTTTAATCTATGGTTTTGCATCCTTTGTACTAGTACTTCCCTGCCATCCTGTGGCCATTCAGCCTATCCTTGCCGCTTTCACAACCCTGTTGCTCAAGCCCAGGGTTGTATTCCTTACCGTGTCTTTGCGCCTGATTGTCTGAAATTAAGGAGCCAAGAGGTCCTGTTTCCACTGGTGGCTCGATGCCTTTCAGCAGCTTATTGTATCCTCGGCACTCATCCTTTCTCCAGAGTTGATGTGCTGATTGTCTCGGCTAGTTTTCCTAGTCTGGGAATGGCCAGGTAAGTTTGTTGCTTTCATCATGCTATTGACATGTAAGTTATTGGCACTTTGTTTATCAACAAAAAAAGTTTTTGTAAGGAAGTTGCTCTTTGGTTTGTAAAACATATCCCAGAAAACACCTGAAGAATTTAATTAACATTTTCATATATTGAGCCCCTCCTCCCAACCAATTATCAGATCAGCAATTTATTTATTTTGTTGAATTCATAAAATTGTTTTGAACTTGGCAAATAGATTTTTGGGGAAAGGAATGTCTTTGAGCTCCTGTCATATCTGTTTTAATTGTGTATTGTGGAAAGATTCCTAATGATGTCCCAAAAGCTATTCAATAGAGGTTGGTGAGTTGCAGCAATAAATACATTTAAAATAAAGTTTTATGTTCTTGAGACCAGCATGGACTGGACCTATGCTGCTATGTATGTTCCTACTTCAGCAAAATAACAGTGATAATAAAATGCTAAATTGTATTAATGTCTATAAATTATTCACTGATGCCTACTTATTTATAATTTACAGTTGACCTACTGGGGCTTAAAGTATTGGATATGGAGAATGCTTTAGATTGAGTGAAAAATGGAAGTGAAAAGCTACTGCAAACAAGACAGGATTTTCTTTGTGTAGAATAATTATAGCTTATACCGTTTGCTACAGCAGTTTTTAGTGTTTTGGTTCTACAAAATTATTTTTAAAATTGGTGATTAACTTGAACAGCATCATACATCCAAAGTTGGTTAGTCATGCCTGAAAATTGAAAAGAATGGTGTGAGCTCTTCCTCAGAATGCAGCCCTAACTTTCTACAGTTGCTTCTTTTCAATAGTGGAGGGAGAAGGTGGTGGTATAGTGGTAATGTCGGCAGATCAGGAAGCTAGAGACCCAGGTTAATATTCTGCAGAATTAAAATCTAGTCTTAGTCATAGTGACCATGAAACCATTGTTCATTGTCATTAAAAACCCATATGGTTTGCTAATGTTCTTTAGGGAAGGAAACCTGCCGTCCTTATCTGGTATAGTAGTCACGAGGAGTCCCGAAAAGGTTAGTCCAAGAAGTTTCAATTCTGGGACCAAGTAAAGCCATACATGGGTGAAAAGCACAACTAGTCCCAGCCGCGACCATCCAAAGATGCTGGTTCCCTTCTGGGCAGGTTTTTATCGGGTGAAATTGATGAGCCCTACTGTTGGGCATCCGTTTCTCAACGGGGGAGCTCGTATTCAATGAGGTCCACAATTGGGTCGTCCCTCTCAGTCTCGTGCCTGTTACAACACCTGGTCTAGCCTACATATGACTCCAGACCCACAGCAATGTGGTTGACATTGGCCAAACAAGCCACTCAGTTGCATGAAACCACTACAAAGTCTACAAGAAGGGATGAAAGTTGATGTATCACCTGGCATTAACCTAAGCACTGGAAATGACAACTGCCAAACCCCAGCCCTGTCGTCCCTGCAGAGTCTCCTTATTAACATCTCTGGAGGTTTGTGCTAAAATTGGGAGGGCTGGCCCACAGACTAGTCAAGCAACAGCCTGACATAGCCGTAGTCACGGAATCATACCGTATAAACAATGTACCAGACATCACCATCCCTGGGTATGTCCTGCCCCACTGTCAGGACATATCCACCAGAGGTGGTGGCAAAATGGTATATAGTTGCGAGGGGATTGCCCTGGGAGTTCCCAGCATCAACCCGGACCTCATGAAGTCTCATGGCATCAGGCCAAACATGAGCAAGAAAAACCAGCGTCCCCCAATATCCCCCAAAGTGTCACCGATGCATCATGGCAATGACAGTATTGGGTAGTGACCCCCACACAGTCCTTGTGAAGACAATCTAATCTCCACATTGAAAATACCTTCCATAGTGTTGGCTAAAACTACCACTATGATAAATGGGACAGATTTTGAACAGATTTAGCACCTCAAAAGCTGGGAATCCAGGAGGTTCTGTGGTTCATCAGCAGCAGCAGAATTGGACCCCAACCATAATCTGTAACCCTCTCAAGTTGCCACCCAGGTTGAGAGGGTTGTTAAGAAGGCGTACGGTGTGTTAGCTTTTATTGGTAGAGGGATTGAGTTTCGGAGCCATGAGGTCATGTTGGATTGGATTTGTTTATTGTCACGTGTACCGAGGTACAGTGAAAAGTATTTTTCTGTGTACTCAACAGATCATTAAGTACATGAGAAGAAAAGGGAATAAAAGAAAATACATAATAGGGCAACACAACATATACAATGTAAATACATAAGCACTGGCATCGAATGAAGCATACAGGGTGTAGTGTTAATGAAATCAGTCCATAAGAGGGTCATTTAGGAGTCTGGTGACAGTGGGGAAGAAGCTGTTTTTGAGTCTGTTCGTGCGTGTTCTCAGACTTCTGTATCTCCTGCCCGATGGAAGAAGTTGGAAGAGTGAGTAAGCCGGGTGGGAGGGATCTTTGATTATACTGCCCGCTTTCCCAGGTAGCGGGAGGTGTAGATGGAGTCAATGGATGGGAGGCAGGTTTGTGTGATGGACTGGGCGGTGTTCACGACTCTCTGAAGTTTCTTGTGGTCCTGGGCTGAGCAGTTGCCATACCAGGCTGTGATGCAGCCTGATAGGATGCTTTCTATGGTGCATCTGTAAAATGTTGCCGCTGTACAAAACTGTAGTGCGGCCGCATTTGGAGTATTGCGTGCAATTCTGGTCGCCGCATTATAGGAAGGATGTGGAAGCATTGGAAAGGGTTCAGAGGAGATTTACCAGAATGTTGCCTGGTATGGAGGGAAGATCTTATGAGGGAAGGCTGAGGGACTTGAGGCTGTTTTCGTTAGAGAGAAGAAGGTTGAGAGATGACTTAATTGAGGCATACAAGATGATCAGAGGATTAGATAGGGTGGACAGAGAGCCTTTTCCCTTGGATGGTGATGTCTAGCATGAGGGGACATAGCTTTAAATTGAGGGGAGATAGATATAGGCAGATGTCAGAGGTAGGTTCTTTACTCAGAGAGTAATAAGGGCGTGGAATGCCCTGCCTGCAACAGTAGTGGACTCGCCAACACTAAGGGCATTCAAATGGTCATTGGATAGACATATGGACGATAAGGGAATAGTGTAGATGGGCTTTAGAGTGGTTTCACAGGTCGGCGCAACATTGAGGGCCGAAGGGCCTGTACTGCGCTGTAATGTTCTATGTAACCTCATGGCCAGGCATATCCCTCACTCTATCATTACCATCAAGCTGAGGAATCAATCCTATTTCAATGAAGAGTACAAGAGGGCATGCCAGGAGCAGTACCAGGTATATCTAAATATTAAGTTTCAACCTGGTGAAACTACAACCCAGCAAGACTTGCATGTCAGACAATGAAAGAATCATGTGGTATGCAGAACTATGTGATCCCACAACCAACGGATCAGGCCTAAGCTCTGCAGTCCTGTCACAACATTCGTGAATGGTGTTGGATGATTAAACAAGTAACTGGAAGAGAAAGCTCCGCATATATCCCCATCCTTAATGAGGGAGACCAGCAAGACAAGGCTGAAGCATTTGCAACAATCTTTAGCCATATGTGCCGGGCAGTTAAGGTGGGCGAGGGGGGGGGGTTCAATCCGAACATGGGAGAAGGCTGTTGGCCCATCAACTGAGGAGGCAAGCTGTATCCGGGGAAATTTTAAAGGTAAGAATGGAGAGGGGGGGATGTAGTGTCAGAGTCGGGGGAGATAAATGGGGCGTTCCGAGCGTACTATGAGAAGTTATATCGGGTGGAGCCAGGTGGAGAGGAAGGGGACATGGGACAGTTCTGGACCACTTGGAGTTTCCAAGGTTGGAGGAAGAGAGGAGGCAAACATTGGAGGAGCTACTGGCCCAAGAAAGGTGATCAATAGTATTAGGGTGATGAAGTCGGGGAAGGCTCCAGGGCCAGATGGCTTTCCGGCAGCGTTTTATAAGGTGTTTGCAACGGAGTTGGCACCGCTCTTGTTGGGGATGTTTAATGAGGCACTGGGGAAGGGGGAGCTGCCGGAGACACTGACGCAGGCGTCGATTACATTAATCCTGAAAAAGGGGAAGGATCTGCTGGAGTGTGGGTCGCATAGGCCCATTTCATTGTTGAACACTGGCGTTGAAGGTGCTGACTAAGTGGATGGGGAGAAGGATGGAGGGATGTGTGCCGGGGTGATGGCGGAGGATCAAACGGGGTTTGTAAAGGACAGGCAACTCTTCAGTAACATCAGGAGGCTGTTAAATGTAATAATGATGCCGTCAAGGGGCGGGTTCCGGAAGTAGTGGTCTCCATGGATGCACATTAAGAAGTCTTACAACACCAGGTTAAAGTCCAACAGGTTTGTTTCAAATCACTAGCTTTCGGAGCACTGCTCCTTCAGGCCACGCCTCCACCCCACCCCCGTAACCCATCCTAACCTTTTTGGATATAAGGGGAATTTATCATGGCCAACCCACCTAACTTGCACATCTTTGTACTGTGGGAGGAAACTGAAGCACCCGGAGGAAACCCACGCAGACACGGGGAGAATGTGCAGACCTCGCACAGACAAGTGGCCCAAGCCGGAAAACAAACCTGGGACCCTGGAGCTGGGAAGCAACTGTGCAACCCAGTCCAACGCTGGCATCTCCACTCCATGGATGCAGAGAAGGCTTTTGATTGGGTGGAGTGGGGTTATCTATTTGAGATCTTGGATAGGTTTGGGTTTGGACCGATGTTCATGGCATGTGTAGTCACGAATGGGCCCAGCTCACAGAGATTTGGGCTGCACAGAGGTGCGTGACAGGGGTGTTCGCTGTCACCGTTGTTTGCGCTAGCGAATGAGCTCTGGGCGATGGCGTCAGTGGAGTGGCAGGGGATTGTGAGGGGAAGTAGAGAACATGACAAGTCTCCTGGGGATGGTCTCCCCCCACAATGATAGTAGCCCCCTCTGACTTGGGTTGACACCCTGTCTTTTTCCCGGTCCTTTGACTCTGGTCTGGTCCCAAGGACCATGTCTGGTTCTCCACTGTATCTGTTGATCCTGGCCTGCACCTCACGGCCATACAGCCTATACTTGGTTAACTTTGTCATTGGCCAAGCTTTGGAGCTCAGTGGCTCCTTTTTCGGTACCGGCACTCTGTTGCCTGAGCTATTTCTTTTTTTTGGTAAATATTTTTATTGAACATTTTAAAATTTATGTACAAAAACATAACACAAAAACAAGAACAGCCCTCCAAACCCCCTACACTCCCCAACAGCTGACAATGACCAGCTTTTTAAAATGCATAAACGGTTGCCAGCTTATTTAGAACCTCCCAGTCGACCCTTCAGCAGCGTGTATTTAACTTTCTCCAACCCCCTCTGGGGACATGAGGTTCTGAATCACATTGTATGTTTGAGGCCGCACGGTAGCACAGTGGTTAGCACAATTGCTTCACAGCTCCAGGGTCCCAGGTTCGATTTCCGGCTTGGGCCACTGTCTGCGAGGGTTTCCTCCGGGTGCTCCAGTTTCCTCCCACAGTCCAAAGATGTGCAGGTTAGGTGGATTAGCCATGATAAATTGCCCTTAGTGTCCAAAAAGGTTGGGATGGGTTACGGGGGTGGGGTAGAGGCGTGGCCTTACGTAGGGTGTTCTTTCCAAGGGCCGGTGCAGACTCAATGGGCTGGAAAATGGAAAATGAAATGAATGAAAATCGCTTATTGTCACAAGTAGGCTTCAAATGAAGTTACTGTGAAAAGCCCCTAGTCGCCACATTCCAGCGCCTGTTCGGGGAGGCTGGTACGGGAATTGAACCCGCGCTGCTGGCCTGCCTAGGTCTGCTTTAAGAGCCAGCTATTTCACCCTGTACTAAACCAGCCCCTGCCTCCTTCTGCACTGCAAATTCTATGAACTTTCAGAAGTATCACCGTCAGCTTGTCCTCGCCTGTGATCTTGATCTTGGTAACAAAATTAACGAGCTGCTTGATGCACTGTCTCCAATCCTCAGCCACTTGGCCCAATGAGTCCAATGATAGGCATTTCCAATCACAGTTGATTGATTCCCAACTCTTGTTGGAGCTTCTTTACTTTCTCAACTGATCCGTCCTTTCCCCCTCAATTCACAACTTTCAGCTGCGATCAAAAACTTTTACCTCATCACCAATATGGTGGCTCGAGACTACACTGGAGGGTTCCAGTAGTTAACAAAGGGGTTTATTGATGAAAAGCAAAATCAGTTTGTTAAGTAGCAGGTAGAGAATACACTATAACAGGTCTGAACATTTCAGCTCCAGAGTCCACACTGCTCTGGCTCCTGCTCCCAGGGCCCCGCGCAAACTCCCTATTGGCCGGGATTAACGCACTCCCGCCCGTTTGGCCCCAAGCCGGTCATGTGGTCCGTGAGCCTGAACCCTTAAAGCTATTGCAATGAAGGGCATGCAGTGAGGTAATGATAAATAACTTCATGGGAGTCTAGGACTCGGGAGCATATTCTAAAAATTAGAACCAGATAGTTCAGGACTGAAATTAGGAAACATTTCTGTTCACAAAGTTGGAACTTTTTTCTGCAAATAGCAATTTATGCTAGATCAATTGCTAGATTTAAATCTGCGACACAGTAAAATGGGGCTAGCAACAGCCAAGTTAAAATCGTCCAATTTTGTGCATTTGCGATGAAATATCTTAGCTATCAGCTTACAAGTCAGCGGGGCAGGTGTATTGAGGATGATGTTTTTTTTGTGTGTTAACCTGTTATTTAAAAACAATTTTTGCTAATGTATGCCCGTTGTCATGTGTCGATGTAAATACTGTGGTGTTAGGGAATTGTGGCTTTAAGTTTAATGGAGATCTGGGGCTGGATTCTCCGGTCTCCAACGCCGAAATCGTCGGAGGATCGGGCGGAGAATCCGAGTTCCCGCCCAAATCAGGGGAGCGCTGCTTTCGCGATGCTCCGCCCCCACCAAAGCAGCCTACTCTAGGAGTACGCTGCGCCAAGTATTGACGGCCTCAGGACATTTTTATTTTTTTTTATTTTTTAAATAATATTTTATTGAAAATTTTTGGTCAACCAACACAGTACATTGTGCATCCTTTACACAACATTGTAACAATACAGATAATAATGACCTTTTTTAATTTAAACAAAAACAGCAACAAATAAATAAATATTAAATAACAAAAAATAAAAACTAGCCCTAATTGGCAACTGCCTTGTCTCAGGCCACACCCCCCCCCCCAAGTCCTGGGCCGCTGCTGCTGCCTTCTTTGTTCTCCCCCATCTATCTTTCCGCAAGATATTCGACGAACGGTTGCCACCGCCTAGTAAACCCTTGAGCCGACCCCCTTAGGACGAACTTAATCCGCTCTAACTTTATGAACCCCGCCATATCATTTATCCAGGTCTCCACCCCCGGGGGCTTGGCTTCTTTCCACATTAGCAATATTCTGCGCCGGGCTACTAGGGACGCAAAGGCCAAAACATCGGCCTCTTTCGCCTCCTGCACTCCCGGCTCTTGTGCAACCCCAAATATAGCCAACCCCCAGCTTGGTTCGACCCGGACTCCTACTACTTTCGAAAGCACCTTTGTCACCCCCATCCAAAACCCCTGTAGTGCCGGGCATGACCAAAACATATGGGTATGATTCGCTGGGCTTCTCGAGCACCTCGCACACCTATCCTCCACCCCAAAAAATTTACTGAGCCGTGTTCCAGTCATATGTGCCCTGTGTAATACCTTAAACTGAATCAGGCTTAGCCTGGCGTACGAGGACGATGAGTTTACCCTGTTTAGGGCATCTGCCCACATCCCCTCCTCAATCTCCTCCCCTAGCTCTTCTTCCCATTTCCCTTTTAGTTCGTCCATCATAGTCTCCCCTTCGTCTCTCATTTCCCTATATATATCCGACACCTTACCGTCCCCCACCCATTTCTTTGAGATGACTTTGTCCTGCACCTCTTGTGTCGGGAGCTGCGGGAATTCCCTCACCTGTTGCCTCGCAAAAGCCCTCAATTGCATGTACCTGAATGCATTCCCTTGGGGCAACCCATATTTCTCGGTCAGCGCTCCCAGACTCGCAAACTTCCCATCCACAAATAGATCTTTCAATTGCGTTATACCTGCTCTTTGCCACATTCCATATCCCCCATCCATTCCCCCCGGGGCAAACCTATGGTTGTTTCTTATCGGGGACCCCCCCAGTGCTCCGGTCTTTCCCCTATGTCGTCTCCACTGTCCCCAAATCTTCAGTGTAGCTGCCACCACCGGACTCGTGGTATAGTTCCTTGGTGAGAACGGCAATGGGGCTGTCACCATAGCCTGCAGGCTGGTCCCCCTACAGGACGCCCTCTCTAATCTCTTCCACGCCGCTCCTTCCTCCTCTCCCATCCACTTACTCACCATTGAAATATTAGCGGCCCAATAATACTCACTTAGGCTCGGTAGTGCCAGCCCCCCCCTATCCCTACTACGCTGTAAGAATCCCTTCCTCACTCTCGGAGTCTTCCCGGCCCAAACAAAACCCATGATACTCTTTTCTATCCTTTTGAAAAAAGCCTTCGTGATCACCACCGGGAGACACTGAAACACAAAGAGGAATCTCGGGAGGACCACCATCTTAACCGCCTGCACCCTCCCTGCCATTGACAATGCTACCATATCCCATCTCTTGAAATCTTCCTCCATCTGTTCCACCAACCGCGTCAAATTTAGCCTGTGCAATGTGCCCCAATTCTTAGCTATCTGGATCCCCAGGTAACGAAAGTCTCTTGTTACCTTCCTCAACGGTAGGTCTTCTATTTCTCTACTCTGCTCCCCTGGATGCACCACAAACAGCTCACTCTTCCCCATGTTCAATTTATACCCTGAAAAATCCCCAAACTCCCCAAGTATCCGCATTATTTCTGGCATCCCCTCCGCTGGATCCGCCACATATAGTAGCAGATCATCCGCATATAAAGATACCCGGTGTTCTTCTCCTCCCCTAAGTATTCCCCTCCATCTCTTGGAACCTCTCAGCGCTATCGCCAGGGGCTCAATCGCCAGTGCAAACAGTAATGGGGACAGAGGACATCCCTGCCTTGTCCCTCTATGGAGCCGAAAATATGCCGATCCCCGTCCATTCGTGACCACACTCGCCACTGGGGCCCTATACAACAGCTGCACCCATCTAACATACCCCTCTCCGAACCCAAATCTCCTCAACACCTCCCACAGATAACCCCACTCCACTCTATCAAATGCTTTCTCGGCATCCATCGCCACTACTATCTCCGTTTCACCCTCTGGTGGGGCCATCATCATTACCCCTAACAACCTCCGTATGTTCGTGTTCAGCTGTCTCCCCTTCACAAACCCAGTTTGGTCCTCATGAACCACCCCCGGAACACATTCCTCTATTCTCATTGCCATTACCTTGGCCAGGACCTTGGCATCTACATTGAGGAGGGAGATTGGTCTGTAGGACCCGCATTGTAGCGGATCCTTTTCCTTCTTTAAAAGAAGCGATATCGTTGCTTCTGACATAGTCGGGGGCAGTTGTCCCCTTTCCTTTGCCTCGTTAAAGGTCCTCGTCAGTAGCGGGGCGAGCAAGTCCAAATATTTTCTGTAAAATTCAACTGGGAATCCGTCCGGTCCCGGGGCCTTTCCCGTCTGCATGTTCCTAATTCCTTTCACCACTTCTTCTACCGTGATCTGTGCTCCCAATCCCATCCTTTCCTGCTCTTCCACCTTGGGAATTTCCAGCCGATCCAAAAACTCCATCATTCTCTCCCTCCCATCCGGGGGTTGAGCTTCATACAATTTTTTATAAAATGTCTTGAACACTTCATTCACTCTCTCCGCTCCCCGCTCCGTCTCTCCATCTTCGTCTCTCACCCCCCCTATTTCCCTCGCTGCTCCCCTTTTCCTCAATTGGTGTGCCAGCAATCTGCTCGCCTTCTCTCCATATTCATACTGTACACCCTGCGCCTTCCTCCATTGTGCCTCTGCAGTGCCTGTGGTCAGCAAGTCAAATTCCACATGCAGCCTTTGCCTTTCCCTATACAGTCCCTCCTCCGGTGCTTCCGCATACTGTCTGTCCACCCTCAAAAGTTCTTGCAGCAACCGCTCCCGTTCCTTACTCTCCTGCTTCCCTTTATGTGTCCTTATTGATATCAGCTCCCCCCTAACCACCGCCTTCAACGCCTCCCAGACCACTCCCACCTGAACCTCCCCATTGTCATTGAGTTCCAAGTACTTTTCAATGCATCCCCTCACCCTTAAGCACACCCCCTCATCCGCCATTAGTCCCATGTCCATTCTCCAGGGTGGACGCCCTCTTGTTTCCTCCCCATCTCCAAGTCTACCCAGTGTGGGGCATGATCCGAAATGGCTATAGCCGTATATTCCGTTCCCCTCACCCTCGGGATCAATGCCCTACCCAACACAAAAAAGTCTATGCGTGAATAGACTTTATGGACATAGGAGAAAAACGAGAACTCCTTACTCCTAGGTCTACTGAATCTCCACGGGTCCAACCCTCCCATCTGCTCCATAAAATCCTTAAGCACCTTGGCTGCTGCCGGCCTCCTACCAGTCCTGGACTTCGACCTATCCAGCCTTGGTTCCAACACCGTGTTGAAGTCTCCCCCCATTATCAGCTTTCCGGTCTCTAGGTCTGGGATGCGTCCTAGCATTCGCCTCATAAAATTGGCATCGTCCCAATTCGGGGCATACACGTTTACCAACACCACCATCTCTCCCTGTAATTTGCCACTCACCATCACGTATCTGCCCCCGTTATCCGCCACTATAGTCTTTGCCTCGAACATTACCCGCTTCCCCACTAATATAGCCACCCCCCTGTTTTTCGCATCCAGCCCCGAATGGAACACCTGCCCTACCCATCCTTTGCGCAACCTAACCTGATCTATCAGTTTCAGGTGCGTTTCCTGTAACATGACCACATCTGCTTTAAGTTTCTTAAGGTGTGCGAGTACTCGTGCCCTCTTTATCGGCCCGTTAAGCCCCCTCACGTTCCACGTGATCAGCCGAGTTGGGGGGCTTCCCACCCCCCCCCCCTTGCCGGTTAGCCATCATCTTTTTCCAGCTTCTCGCCCAGTTCCCACGTAGCTGTATTTCTCCCAGACGGTGCCCCCCCCGCCCATCCTTTCCCGTACCCACTCCCCCCTTTCCCCAGCAGCAGCAACCCAGTAATTCCCCCATCCCCCCCCCCCCCCCCGCTAGACCCCCCGCTAGCGTAATTACTCCCCCCATGTTGCTCCCAGAAGTCAGCAAACTCTGGCTGACCTCGGCTTCCCCCCGTGATCACGGCTCGCCCCGTGCGGCGCCCCCTCCTTCCTGCTTCTCTATTCCCACCATAATTATCATAGCGCGGGAACCAAGCCCGCGCCTCTCCCTCGGCCCCGCCTCTCATGGCCAACGCCCCATCTCCTCTCCCTCCCCACCTCCCCCCATCACCACCTGTGGGAGAAAGAAAAGTTACCATACCGCAGGATTATTCATACAATCCCTCTTCGCCCCCCCCCCCACTCGTCCCACCACTTTGTCCAAACGTTCATTTTCGTAGTCCAATCATTCCAATTTTTCTTCTACAATAAAAGTCCACGCTTCATCCGCCGTCTCAAAGTAGTGGTGCCTCCCTTGATATGTGACCCACAGTCTTGCCGGTTGCAGCATTCCAAATTTTATCTTTTTTTTGTGAAGTACCGCTTTGGCCCGATTAAAGCTCGCCCTCCTTCTCGCCACCTCCGCACTCCAATCTTGATAGACGCGGATCACCGCGTTCTCCCATTTACTACACCGAGTTTTCTTCGCCCATCTAAGGACCATTTCTCTATCCTTAAAACGGAGAAATCTCACCACTATGGCTCTGGGAGCTTCTCCTGCTCTCGATCCTCGCACCATAACTCGGTATGCTCCCTCCACCTCCAACGGACCCGTCGGGGCCTCCACTCCCATTAACGAGTGCAGCATCGTGCTCACATATGCCCCGACGTCCGCCCCCTCCACACCTTCAGGAAGGCCAAGAATCCTCAAGTTGTTCCTCCTTGCGTTGTTTTCCAGTGCCTCCAACCTCTCCACAGATCGTTTCTGGTGTGCCTCCTGTATCTCCGACTTCACCACCAGGCCCTGTATATCGTTTTCATTCTCTGCTGCTTTCGCCTTCACGACCCGAAGCTCCTGCTCCTGGGTCTTTTGTTCCTCTTTCAGCCCTTCAATCGCCTGTAATATCGGGGCCAACAACTCTTTCTTCATTTCCTTTTTTATCTCCTCCACGCAGCGTTTCAAAAACTCTTGTTGTTCAGGGCCCCATATGAAACTGCCACCTTCCGACGCCATCTTGGTTTCTGCTTGCCTTCCTTGCCGTTGTTCCAAAGGATCCGCTGCAATCCGGCCACTTTCCTCTCCTTTTTCCATCCGTGTCCAGGGGGAACACCCTTCTGGTTTACCGCACGGTGTTTTCAGCCGTTAAAATTGCCGTTGGGGCTCCTATCAAGAGCCCAAAAGTCCGTTCCACCGGGAGCTGCCGAAACGTGCGACTTAGCTGGTCATCGCCGCACCCGGAAGTCCCGGCCTCAGGACATTGCCTGAGGCCTGCCCCCCGATGCTCCGTCCTCGACTGGCCGAGTTCCTGATGGTGTGGGACACGTGTGGTCTCACCCATCGAGAACTCGGCGTGGCGGCTGTGGACTCAGTCTAGCATCGCCACAGTCGGGGGAGGGCCGATTCGCGGGCAGGGGGTTACATTATTTGGGGCTGGGGCACTGTGTGGGGGGAGGAGGGGGGGGGACTAAGGTGCGCGAGCTGGCCGAAGTGGGGCGGGGACTATTACGCGGGCTGGGTCCGCGAGCGCCTGCCGATATGTAGCATAGCGTGGCCGCTGCAGGCCGCCGCCGTGCGTATGTGCGGCCATGGACCCGGCAATTCTCCAGGATGTATCGGCAACTAGAACTGGGTGCTCTTCGCTGCCGTCCTGTTAGCCCCCAGCAAAACGGGGAATCGGTGGCCATTTCTGGTGTAAAATGCTACCGTTCCCACGCCGGCGTTGGGACATAGCCCGAGAATCGGAGAATCCAGCCCCTGATTCTTGAGGATATTTATGAATTCTTCTAAGTCTGCTTCTGTGCGAGTCCAAATTGTCCATATGTCAACACAAATACAGGAGGTAATGTTACTATATCGCTGCATTATCTAATAAAGGAGTTAGAGAGAAAACCAAAACGTAAGCCTTGAGAAATCTTAAGACGATCCCTTGAAGATGAGTGGGTGGAAGGGGAAACAATTATTTTGACCCCTAATTACATTAATTCTGCACATTTTCGATTGTAATGAAAAGTAGCTTTGCCTTTTAATATGCAAAGTTGTTTATGTTCCACTTATTCAGGGATGTTTGTTCATAAGTACAGAATTAATCAAATCGTAATGATATAAACTGGATTTCTAGTCGTGTTTTGGGAGTTATATCTAAGATTCCATCTGTTATTCAGGAAAACCAATGACTTTGAAGATGTTCCTTCTGGCAGATTGTGTTGACTGATTCTGTAGTGAATGTCTGTTTAACGGGGGCAGCAGCCAATGTAGGTATCAGTCACTGCATTGATTTGGGCATAATTTTGAGCTTGCAGAGAAAGAAACATTAAATAAAATGTTTTGTTAACAAATCGTGTTTGGAATAGTAATTTTTCTCAATTGGTCCATTTTTTTCCTTCAATCCTTATACATTGAAGATGCTTTGCAGAGTTATGAATATATTTTAGCTGATAATTTAAAACAACATTTGTTCCCAACAGATTCACAAAATGCTGATGGCAGGTAGTAATGCACCTGTTTCTAGTTTTATTTTGCAATGTCAGTTTCCTCTATATATGACAAACACATTGTGCATCTTTTATGCACCCATTTTTTTTTGTCTAGAAAAGCTTGCATGAATAATGTTACATTTTTAATTCTGTATAAAGAGTAAATTTCTTGCTACAGTATTTCTTCTCTGTTTCAATCCTTGTAATACCCATATCTTGAGTAATCTCATGGGTTACATGACCCATGGAACACTGGTGAGTTATCCTTTTCTCTACAGCCTGCTGTTGTGTTCCATTATGGAATAGGTTGTAGGCCACTTAGTTCATCTTTTTTGATTATTCGTTCATTGGACTGGCATTCATTGGCGTCACAGGCTGGGCCAGCATTTATTGCCCATCCCTAATTGCCCTTGAGGAGCAGTTAAGAGTCAAACATCTTATGGTGAATCTGGAGTCACAACTAGGCCAGACAAGGTAAGGGTGTCAGATTTTCTTCCTGAAGGTGGTTAAAGAGTTATTAAAAGTGAAATGGCCAGCTTTGTTAGCATAAGGGCTTTGAATTCACTATAATTTGAATGTAAATTGTAACCATATTACTGAACTGCAGCTCTATGCATTGTATTCTAATTGTTTGCTTGATAACTGATAGCTGTTTGACATCTTTTGTTTACACTTAAATTTGCATTCGATTCACACTTTACACATTGTATATATGAAATACTGTTTGATGTATTTGAGAGAACTGATAAGGTGATATATAATCCAATATACTTCTTTTGTTTAACGCTTCAAGCCCAATGGAAATAATGCTGTGTCAAGTCAGAGCGAAAATGGCAGAGACTCTGACCAAAATCTTTGGATATGGATGGGGTTTTAAAAGATTGGAGAGTTGGCCAGAGATGACGACCGAACTGTTTACCAGTCAGCAATGACAGTAACCAGTCTTTATTTAGCACCTTTAAGGTAATAGGTGCATCCTAAAAGCATTATAAAACAATATTTGACATCAAGACAAATAAAGAGATATGCCAGCAGATGTCAAAATACTCAGCCAAAGAGATAGGTTTTAAGGAGCGGCTCAAAGGAGAACTGGGAGGTAGAGAGAGGTCTAGGGAGGGAATGCCAGAGTCTAGGGCCCTGCCAGCTGAAGGCAAGATGGTCAATGGTGGAGCAATCAAAATCAGAGCCACTTAAGAGGCCAGAATTCGAGAAGCACAGCTATCAATGAGGGCGGGATTAGATGACAAGAGATAACAAGTGACAAGGCGATGGAGGGATTTGAAAACAAGGATAAGAGTTTTAAAATCAAGGAGCTGCTTAACTGGGAGCCAATGTAGGTTAGCGAGCACAGGGGGTGATGAGTGAACTGGCCTTGATGTGAGGGAGGGGACAGGCCAGCAGTGTTTTGGATCACCTGAAGTTTATGGAGAGTGGGGTATAGGAGACCAGCCAGGAGTGTGTTCGAATAGTCAAGTCAGGGGCTGGTTTAGCACATTGGGCTAAATCGCTGGCTTTTAAAGCAGACCAAGGCAGACCAGCAGCACAGTTCCATTCCCGTACCAGCCTCCCCGAACAGGTGCCGGAATGTGGCGACTAGGGGCTTTTCACAGTAACTTCATTTGAAGCCTACTTGTGACAATGAGCGATTTTCATTTTTCATTTTTTTCAAGTCTAGAGTTAAGAAAGGCATGATGAGGGTTTCAGTAGTTGAAAAGCTGAAACAGGGTCAGACTTAGGTAATGTTATGGAGGTGGAAATAGGCAGCCTCGGCAATGAAGCGGATATATAATCGGAGGTTCATCTTGGAATCAAATATAACATCAAAGTTACAAACAGTTGGTTGAGCCAGGTAGAGGGTAGAATTGGTGTCTGGTGAATGGAGTTTGTGTCTGGGACCAAAAACAATGTCTTCAGTCTTCTAAATATTTCACTGGAGAAAACCTTTGTTCATCCATTACTGAATATCAGATGAGCAATCTGACAATGTAGCAACAGTGGAGGAGTCATGAGAAACCAATGTACATATCAAAACTGTTGCTGTGTTTTCAGATCATGTTGCATGTAGATGATAAATAAGAGAAGGTCCAGGAAGGATCCTTGGAGGACACCAGAGTCAAGAGTGTAGGAGTGGGCAGCACGGTAGCATTGTGGATAGCACAATTGCTTCACAGCTCTAGGGTCCCAGGTTTGATTCCGGCTTGGGTCACTGTCTGTGCGGAGTCTGCACATCCTCCCCGTGTGTGCGTGGGTTTCCTCCGGGTGCTCCGGTTTCCTCCCACAGTCCAAAGATGTGCAGGTTAGGTGGATTGGCCATGATAAATTACCCTTAGTGTGCAAAATTGCCCTTAGTGTTGGGTGGGGTTACTGGGTTATGGGGATAGGGTGGAGGTGTTGACCTTGGGTAGGGTGCTCTTTCCAAGAGCCGGTGCAGACCCGATGGGCTGAATGGCCTCCTTCTGCACTGTAAATTCTATGATTCTTAAGAGAAACCATTGCATGTGATTTTCTGGTGGTGATTACATAAATGAGAATGGGACCATGTGAGAGGAGCCCCATGGAGCTGGACAATAGTGGACTGGTGTTGGAGAAAGTTGGTGTGGCAACCATGACAAAAGCCGCAGACAGGCCAAAAAGAACATGGAGGGATAGTTAGGATATTATTTGCTGCTTTGATGGAGTCATTTTGATATTGTGACAGGGTTGGAAATCTGTTGGGAGGGATTCAAATGTGGAGTTCTGAGAAGGATTGGTGCAGATTTGGGAGGTAATTACACATTCAAGTACTTTGGGGAGGAAAGGTAAGTTGGAGAAAGGGCAATAGTTTTTCCGAAGAGGGATGATGGTGGAAGAATTGAAGGAGGTGCAATGCCTGATTAGAGAGAAAATAAGTAATATCAACCGACAGGGATGTTGGGTGGTCAGCAGTTTAGTGGGAGCAGGACGTGGGTCTCAAGGCAAGATAAGTTTGGACAAGGCGCATGAGGGAAGGTAGGAGAGAATCTGGAGAAATATGCCACTTATAGTAGTTGTGGGCAAGTTTCTAAAGGCTATTTTATGAAAAGAATGACAATCTAGAAAGTCACAGGTTAGTTGAGGACAGTACAAGTCTGACAAGTGTATAGCGTTCTTTGAGAAAATAATTGTGTGCGTTATTGAAGGAAATATAGTGACGTTGTGCAGATGGATCTCCAAAACATTTGATAATGTGGCATATAGGAAACTTGTTGATAATAATGGGAATTTGGTAGCCTGATTAAGGAATTAGTTTGAAGCAGCAAACAAATATCCTGAAATTCCATGGTTGTTTATCATAATTCCTTCATAATCCAGGGAAATAGCATGAACAAATATGTACTGTACTGCTTCCCCTGGGAGCTTCAGTGGACTTAGCTCTGGCTCATGGATATTTTCAATAACATTTTGAAACAACTCATTATGAACTGAACTCATATCGTGATCACGTGGTGGGATACAATATCAGCCAACAGTAAAATAGGGAGTAATCAAAGCAAAATAGTTTGGATGCTGGAAATGTGAGATTAAAGCCAGAAAATGCTAGAAAATCTCAGCAGGTCTGGCAGCATCGGTGGAGAGAGAAACAGAGTTAACGTTTTGAGTTCGTATGATGAGGCAAAGGTCACCTTCCTGGGTATTTATCAAGATAAAAGGGCAGCACGGTAGCACAGTGGTTAGCACAGTTGCTTCACAGCTACAGGGACCCAGGTTTGATTCCCGGCTTGGGTCACTGTCTGTGCGGAGTATGCACGTTCTTCCCGTGTCTGCGTGGGTTTCCTCTGGATGCTCCGGTTTCCTCCCACAGTCCAAAGATGTGCAGGTTAGGTGGATTGGCCATGATAAATTGCCGTTAGTGTCCAAAAAGGTTAGATGGGGTTACAAGGTTATGGGGTAGGTTGGAGGTGTGGGCTTAAATGGGATGCTCTTTCCAAGGGCTGGTGCAGACTCGATGGCCTCCTTCTGCACTGTAAATTCTATGATTCTATAAATTCCACACATCTTGGCCAAGTCTTTGTCCTAAATTCAGAGTAGGAGATATTCATGGAAAGGTTCCGGGCAATGGAGAATTGCCCATTGGAAGTTTAAACTTTATGGGCATTTCCTGCATACATCCGCATATCAGAATTTCCTCATTGTATGTCTGGTTTACGATGATCTGGACACCAGGTGATTTAGCCTAACGATTCTGTATGTAATTTTGCCACTTAATATAGCACCAGTACTTGCTTGAGTTGTAAGCTTGGTATATTTGTGAATACTGACCTGGTAAGTTTGTTAACGTGGAAGTATTAAGTGCTGTGGCTCATATTCTGTGGCAGTAATGATGGTGAAATTGTCAATTGCGCTGTCATTACTCCACTAAAACAGACAGCAATTTTGTGAGCCACATGTGTGCACAGTAATGCAGAATTGCAGAAGTTGCTGTCTGTGATTCCAAGTTCCTCCAGGAGGATGTGCTGTTGAGGTAACGCCAGAATGCAATTCTTAAGCAATCAGTGAGTTAATGAAAACGTTCACTTGAATGAGATGCAACCGGGTTTTTAATTGTACTAACTTTATAATTACTGCCAATCACTCTCACTGGCCCCGAAAGGCAAATTTTATATTTGTGGAATATCAAATATTTCCAATATGATTTTGAAAAAAATCTACATTTTTAAAGCTCTTTAAGAGTTTGCTCATAATATTTTAACCTATCTTAATCTGATAATTATTTATTTTGGTATATGAAAATTGGTGTTAAAAGGGAAAACTTTCATTGTTTTTAATTTTCTGCTTTGCGTTAGGGAGAATGCGTCATTCTCATTGGTTGCATGCTGTGCTTGCTGATATCACTGCTGCCTGGATACCTGGAGTTCCCTTGACTTTGAACCAAATTTAAAGGCATGACATCACTAAGAATTGGGATCTGCAACTAACCTGAAGGCTGCCTCTGAGCTACTCCTTTTTTGTTCTTGGGATATAGGTACCACTCGCTAGGCCAGCATTTCTAACCCATCCCTAATTGTCCTTGAGAAAGCAATGTTGAGTCATTTTCTTGAACTGCTGCAGTCTGTATGGTTGTAGGTACATCCACATTGTTGTTAGGGAGGAAGTTCCAAGATTTTAACTCTGTATTTTTTAAAAGGACATTTCCATATCTTCCTTTTTACTTTTAAATATGTCTGGTATGTGATGGGAGATTAATTGTGTGAATCATTTTGCAGAGCAACTTACAGAATAAGTGATGATACTGCTCCGCAACCCAACCACACACAGGCAGCATGTGTAGCATTAGAGCCATGCTGCCAGGCAAAGCATCATAAATCAGAACATTGACTTGTCAACGCAATGGTTCCGCGGCTTGGACTACTTGGGAGGAACCCTCCATTACTTCCCAGAGCTTGTGTCCTAATTCATTATGGTCTGCTGTATCCTCTGTAACCTGGACATATATCATAGAATCATAGTATTTACAGTGCAGAAGGAGGCCATTCGGCCCATCAAGTCTGTACTGGCCCTTGGAAAGAACTCCCTACTTAAGTCGACACCTCCACCCTATCCCCATAACCCAATACCCCACCTAACCTTTTTGTTTGGATACTAAGGGAAATTTAGCATGGCCAATCCACCTAAGCTTCACATCTTTGGACTATGGGAGGTAACCAGAGCACCCGGAGGAAACCCACACAGATACAGGGAGAACGTGCAGACTCCGACCCAAGCCGAGAATTGAACCTGGGACCTTGGAGCTGTGAAGCAACAGTGCTAATACCTGTGCTACTGTGCTGCCCAGCCCTTGCCACCAGGGGTACAATTAGCAGTTCCGGTGGAGCAGAAGTGGGAGAAAGTACCTAGCCTATCCCCATTCCTACTGGGCTGTAGTCATAACCTTATTAACTTACAATTTCACTGAACACAACACTAAATTACAATTGTACAACTTTACCATCTCTCTGTTATGGACCATCACAGTGTCCTTTTGGTCACAATGCTGAAATTAAAGTCACCACAAAATTGCCATTCCAAACCAACTTTATCAATCAGAGAGATTAAACAATGATACTACAGCAGATATACTTTATCTGGATTTTCAAAAGGGCTTTGAGAAGATGCCCCATAATAGAGTGATGAATAAGGTCAGAGAATGTGGACATGGGGCAGAATGTTTGCTAGCTGGCTTCAAGCCAAAGCAGAGAATAGGAGTAAAGGGTTGTCATTTCGAGTGGCAGAGGGTTGGAAGTGGTGTTCCATGGGGATCACTGCTGGGACCACTGCTGCTCACAGTTTACATTTACAATTTGTGCGTTGGAATCCAAAACACAATTTCTACATTTGTGGATGACGCCAAATTAGGAGCAACGTTAATAAACTTATAGAATGGACAAATGATTGGCAAATGAAATTCGACACCGATAAATGTGAGTACATTTTGGTGGGAAGAATATGGTGGTTGCTTATTATGTAGAAGGTGTAAACCTAAGTGGGGTATAGGAACAAAGTGATCTCAGACTACAACTCAGTAAAAGTTACCCCACAGGTTAGCAGATCCATAAAAAAGCAAACCAAGCACTAGGTTTTATTTCTAGAGGAAAAGAATTGAAAAGTAAGGAACTTGGCTAAACCAGTCTTGTGCCTTGGAATAAACACCTTAGAATACTGGATAGAGTTCTGGTTGGAATATTATATAAAAGATATAGAGCCACTGAAGAGGGTGCAGAGTAAATTTACAAGGCTGGTACCAGAAATGTATAGGTCAGTCAGGAAATGATTGACAGACTGGGTTTCTTTTTTTTTTCTTGAAAAAGGATGACTGAAGGGACCCAATAGGGGTGTTTAAAATTATGAAAGGTTTTGAAAGATAGACGTGGAGAGAGTGGGGAAGAACAGAACTGGAGGCCATCAATGTAAGACAGTCACAAGAAATCCAATAGGGAATTCAGAAGAAACCTATTCACACAAAAAGTGATGAGAATCTGGAACTTACTCATAGGGAGCGGTTGAAGTGAATAGTATAGATGCTTGTCACAAACTGTACCATGTGTTGCATCTCGTCCAAGAAGCTGCAACGCAGTTGAAAACTGACCGCATAAACTCTGCTGCAGAGAAGCAATGAAAGCTGGAAGAGAGCGGAACCCTGGCTTGAGAACCCCCCCCCCTTCCTCAGCAACTATTGTCCTAGCTGCCCGAAGATCTGTGGCTCCAGGATTTACCAGCTGAGTCACCTGTGGACACACAGGCACCATCCTCATTTCAAGGGGTTGACAATGACAATAGATGCGATAGACCTGGGATTACCCCTCTCTCTGGCTCTGTAAAGACTTAATTACCGGCAAATACTCGCATTCAAAGTATTGTGAGTCTTTGACTTTGTCTATATAAATGTTTCAGGAACCTACCTCTCCATTCACCTGAGGAAGGAGCAGTGCTGCGAAAGCTAGTAATTTGAAACAAACCTGTTGGACTTTAACCTGGTGTTGTAAGACTTCTTACTGTGCTCACCCCTGTCCAACGCCGGCATCTCCACACCTTTTAAATGAGAAGGAAAGGAGGCTATGTGCAGTCTCCAGCCATAAGTGGCAGCAGTGAGCAGGTCATGCACCCTGCACGTACACTTGAAGTCAAGCGCCCTGTATATATGATCTTTTAGTTCCAGATCTTGGAGGAGAGCTTCTTCTATTTTCTAGCTGTGAACAAGCAAGGCAAGAGCACTGTGAAAATGAATCATTTTCTTACAAGAAAGAAATGACCAGATACACAAATAAACAGTGCACCCACTGACCAGCATCTCACAACAGAATCAAAAGAGAGATCTGCTCAGGAGAGTCCAGGGCAGGACAGAGCAGTGCTAGTGTTAGATCTGTATAGAGATCCAGAGCCTCTGGTTAACAGCCTACAAAGAAGAAACCTAACTCCGGAACAAAGCAGTATAAAGACGATTTCTTGAGGTATGGTTTTGTCAATTGTGCCAATGCAAATAAGGATGCAAAGACAATTTGTGTTATTTGCAGAGAAGTACTGGCAAATGAGAGGAGATGATACAAATTTTGAAAGAGAAGTGGTTGGTGAAAAATTCCTTTTGAGGTTGAGACCCCAGAGTCAGTTATTAACTTGCAGCTGCCTCCAAATGAAGAGACTAGGCAGCTGTACCTTGTCTGCGGCAGCACATTAAAAACATGCCTAAAGCCCATGAAGCTGTCAGAATTCTGGAGTAGTATGTCAAGGAATATCTAGTGCTGAGTAAAACATGCATTTTGTTGCTCTTGCCCTTCATGACATTCTATATGTGTACGGTTGGATTTTCCATTCTCACAAAGATGAAGACGGCACCTGATATACGCATTGCTCTCTCCTGCTGTGAACCTGACTGGAGCGAGATCATGAGGCCCAAGGAGGCTTCCCTTTTGCATTAAAGGTAAGCAAATGTGCCGTGGGTCGACGAAGTTCGGCCTGTTGGCAAAAGTGTATGCGGGGGGAAAAAAGTTTGAAAAACACTGGAGAAAAGCATAAACACAGGCATGGACTGGTTGGGCCGAATGGCCTGTTTCTGTGCTGTATATCCTATACAATGTTCCATATAAAAGTCAACTAATCACCCTTGCATAGACAGTTTTGAGGGTGCCTTTGACCGTCCACTCAGTGCTATTCCAGTGGCTACAGCATGACTTGTGAAGGGCTGCTGATTTTCAGTGAGTGTGACTGCAGTTGACCCCACAGAACATCTACTAGCAGCCTTGGCTCTAGAAGGCCAGCTTTGGACTGCACCACCTAGACAGGCTGGCTGACAGGCAACAACAAGGGTAAGCACTGGTTGCATGTCCGTGGTAGGAGCACGGAAACTGTCATCCTGAGATCGGATAGCTCCATTGTGTCACTGACAGTCTTCCTATGCGGCCCTTCAGTAAATCTGATAATCTGCTGGAGCATTAATCGGTGGGCAATTATCGGACCTTCCAACCCCATTTGAGCACTGGTATCCACAACGTGATGGTAGCAACATGAGGCTGCATGGCACAAAACAGATTTCACAGCTTCAGTTTGAGCTTCAATTGTAGGACTCGGGCTTTGGATGAATTCTGCATTTGCTGCAATGGAAGCTCCGAAATCAGGTATCAGATGCTGCACCATGTTCAGCCTGTAACGGTTCTCATGGAGTCAGCCATCATTTCCACAATGGGAAGAATGGACTCCAGCTCTGTTCAAAGCCATCTACCAAGTTAGTATCAGCCCCCTTTGTGCTCCTTGATGGTGATGGTAAGCTTTATGGCAGGCCTACCAATACACCAAGTCTTTCTGTATCCATTTCCATCAGACCTTTTCTGTATGCCACCTCACACTGTCTTCATCTGAGTTGCCTATAGTAGAGGGCCGAGGTAGAGTGCTCTTTCAGAAGGTGGTGCAGATTTGGTGGGCCGAATGGCCTCATTCTGCACTGTAGGGATACTATGACCAAGATGACCATCTGCTCCCTCCTCCTTTATAATATCTGGAGGGTCACTTGATCCTTTGAAGTCCTGAAGCAAGACCGCCATTGGAGAACCTTCGGTATGTTCTGTTGCACTATTTCCATTCCTGTTTTTTCCCTCAGAGAACCGGTTCCCACACCTTTTGAAGCTAGTGTGCACTTTCCTCAATCTCGCTGACACCTAATAAAGACAAAGACCCAACAGAATGCGAGTCCTCCAGACCCATTTCGCTGCTAAACGTAGATGTGAAAATACTGGTCAAGATCCTGGCGATTGAGGACAGCGTACCACAGGTGGTCGCAGAGGACCAAACAGGCTTTGTCAAAGATAGACAGCGATATCGAACAGCAGGCACCTGCTGAAGGTGATAATGATCCCATCGGGGGAGAGAACACCTGAGGTGATCATCTCCCTGAACGCAGAAAAGGCCTTCGACAGAGTCGAATGGAAGCACCTCATAGAGGTACTGGAGCAGTTCGGGCTTGGAGCAGGGTTCACCACCTGGGTGAAACTCCTGGACAGTGGTCCCATGGCGAACATACAGACAAATACCACCAGCTCTAAATACTTACAGCTGCACAGGGGCACAAGGCAGGGATGTCCGCTGTTCCTGCTGCTGTTCGCCCTAGCGATTGAACCACTGTCGATCGCGCTTAGGGCAGAATTGGAAGGAGATCCGGAGAGAAAACAGAGCACAGAGTCTCGCTCTATGCGGATGACCTGCTCCTCTACGTCGCAGACCCACAAAGCAGCATGGAGGGAACCATAAAGCTCTTGGAAGAGCTTGGAGCCTTCTCGGGCTATAAACTTAACGAGCAAAAGTGAGATCTTAAGACCATAAGACATAGGAGCGGATTAAGGCCATTCGGCCCATCGAGTCCACTCCACCATTCAATCATGGCTGATTTCAACTCCATTTACCCGCTCTCTCTCTATAGCCCTTAATTCCTCGAGAAATCAAGAATTTATCAACTTCTGTCTTAAAGACACTCAACGTCCCGGCCTCCACCACCCTCTGTGGCAATGAATTCCACAGACCCACCACTCTCTGGCTGAAGAAATTTCTCCTCATCTCTGTTCTAAAGTGACTCCCTTTTATTCTAAGGCTGTGCCCCCCGGGTCCTAGTCTCCCCTGCTAATGGAAACAACTTCCCTACGTCCACCCTATCTAAACTATTCATTATCTTGTAAGTTTCTATTAGATCTCCCCTCAACCTCCCAAACTCCAATGAATATAATCCCAGGATCCTCAGACGTTCATCGTATGTTAGGCCTACCATTCCTGGGATCATCTGTGTGAATCTCCGCTGGACCCGCTCCAGTGCCAGTATGTCCTTCCGGAGGTGTGGGGCCCAAAATTTCTCACAGTATTCTAAATGGGGCCTAACTAATGCTTTATAAAGCTTCAGAAGTACATCCCTGCTTTTATATTCCAAGCCTCTTGAGATAAATGACAACATTGCATTTGCTTTCTTAATTACAGACTCAACCTGCAAGTTTACCTTTAGAGAATCCTGGACTAGGACTCCCAAGTCCCTTTGCACTTCAGCATTATGAATTTTGTCACCGTTTAGAAAATAGTCCATTCCTCTATTCTTTTTTCCAAAGTGCAAGACCTCGCACTTGCCCACGTTGAATTTCATCAGCCATTTCTTGGACCACTCTCCTAAACTGTCTAAATCTTTCTGCAGCCTCCCCACCTCCCCACCTCCTCAATACTACCTGCCCCTCCACCTATATTTGTATCATCGGCAAACTTAGCCAGAATGCCCCCAGTCCCGTCATCTAGATCGTTAATATATAAAGAGAACAGCTGTGGCCCCAACACTGAACCCTGCAGGACACCACTCGTCACCGGTTGCCATTCCGAAAAAGAACCTTTTATCCCAACTCTCTGCCTTCTGCCTGACAGCCAATCGTCAATCCATGTTAGTACCTTGCCTCGAATACCATGGGCCCTTACTTTACTCAGCAGTCTCCCGTGAGGCACCTTATCAAAGGCCTTTTGGAAGTCAAGATAGATAACATCCATTGGCTCTCCTTGGTCTAACCTATTTGTTATCTCTTCAAAGAACTCTAACAGGTTTGTCAGGCACGACCTCCCCTTACTAAATCCATGCTGATTGTCCTAATCCGACCCTGCACTTCCAAGAATTTAGAAATCTCATCCTTAACAATGGATTCTAGAATCTTGCCAACAACCGAGGTTAGGCTAATTGGCCTATAATTTTCCATCTTTTTCTTTGTTCCCTTCTTGAACAGGGGGGTTACAACAGCGATTTTCCAATCCTCTGGGACTTTCCCTGACTCCAGTGACTTTTGAAAGATCATAACTAACGCCTCCACTATTTCTTCAGCAACTCCTTTAGAACTCTAGGATGTAGCCCATCTGGGCCCGGAGATTTATCAATTTTTAGACCTCTTAGTTTCTCTAGCACTTTCTTCTTTGTGATGGCTACCATATTCAACTCTGCCCCCTGACTCTCCTGAATTGTTGGGATATTACTCATGTCTTCTACTGTGAAGACTGATGCAAAGTACTTATTTAGTTCCTCAGCTATTTCCTTGTCTCCCATCACTAGATTACCAGTGTCATTTTGGAGCGGCCCAATGTCTACTTTTGTCTCCCGTTTGTTTTTAATGTATTTAAATAAACTTTTACTATCATTCCTAATGTTACTGGCTAGCCTACCTTCATAATTGATCCACTCTTTCCTCATTTCTCTCTTTGTTATCCTCTGTTTGTTTTTGTAGCCTTCCCAATCTTCTGACTTCCCACTACTCTTTGCCACATTATAGGCTTTCTCTTTTGCTTTGATGCATTCCCTAACTTCCTTTCTCAGCCATGGCTGCCTAATCCCCCTTCTGATAACCTTTCTTTTCTTTAGGATGAATCTCTGTACTGTGTCCTCAATTAGTCCCAGAAACTCCTGCCATTGCTGTTCTACTGTCTTTCCCACTAGGCTCTGCTCCTTGTCGATTTTCGTCAGTTCCTCCCTCATGCCCCTGTAGTTACCTTTATTTAACTGTAACACCTTTACATCTGATTCTACCTTCTTTCTTTCAAATTGGAGATTGAATTCTACCATATTATGATCACTGCCTCCTAAGTGTTCCCTTACTTTAAGATCTTTAATCAAGTCTGGCTCATTACATAACACTATGTCCAGAATGGCCTGTTCCCTCGTGGGCTCCATCACAAGCTGTTCCAAAAAGCCCTCCTGTAAACATTCAATGAATTCCCTTTCCTTGGGTCCACTGGCAGCATTATTTACCCAGTTCTTGGTGAACCTGCAAAGGGGAGGGGCAGAGCTGGAGGGGCTGCCATTTAAACAAGCTCAACACCGATTCCGCTACCTGGGGATCCAAATCGCCCATGACTGGACACGGATTCACAAATGGAACCTGACCAGTCTGGTGGAGGAAGTAAACAAGGACCTGCAGAGGTAGGACTCACTCCCACTCTCCTTGGCAGGGAGCGTGTAGACGATCAAGATGAACATACTGCCCAGGTTCCTCTTCCAGTTCAGATCCATACCGATCTACATCCCCATGGCCTTCTTTAACTCATTAGAAAAACTGGCCATGACGTTTGCGTTTGTGGGGTGGGTGAGAGGGCAGGGGCAGAGAACCCTGGGATTCCCCAAAAGGTACTGCATGGAACAAGAATCATGGGGGGCCTAGCCCTCACAAACTTGCAGTATTACCACTGGTCAGCAACTGCGGAAAGGGTAAAGGGGTAGATAAAGGAGCCAGAGGCCGAGTGGGTGTGAATGGAGGCGGGCTCCTACATGGGGACCTCCCTTTGGGCCCTGGCCATGGCTGCACTCCCATCCCCACCGAACAAACACTCAACAAGCACAGTGGTGATTGCAACTGCGACAGCATTTCGGATTAACTGAACTGTCCGTTAAAGACCCCACCTGCAACAACCACAGGTTCGCACTAGCCATAATAAACGCCACCTTCAAAAGGTGGGGACAGAATGAAGGGATGTTGAGTGTGAGGGATTTCTACACAGACAACAGACTGACCAAGTTTGAGAAACTAAGTTCCAGCTGACGGAGTGGTACCGAGCTAAGATACATGCAGGTGAAAAACCTCCTACGTATGGAAACAAGAACGTACCGCCGCAGCGATCGCTGTTAGAGGACCAATTGGATGAGAACATACTAGGGAGAGGAAACTGGCGACCTGTGTGGGCGACTAATAGATAGGGCAGGCACACCACTGGACAAGACAAGGGAAAAGTGAGAGGAAGGCCTCGGAGTGAAGCACTGTACTGGGTCAACTCCACCTCCACATATGCAAGGCTAAGCCTAATGTAGCTGAAAGTGCTACACGGAGCACACTTAACCAGAACCCAAATGAGCAGGTTCTTCCTGGAAGTGGAGGATAAATGTGAACAGTGCCAAGGCAGCCTGGCGAACCACGCCCACATGTTCTGGTCTTGCCCCAGACTTGTTGAGTTCTGGACAGTCTTCTTCGTGGCAACGCACAAGATGGTGGGAATGAGGGTGGAGCCGTGCCCGAGAGCGGCAGTCTTCAGGGTATCAGACCAGCCTGATCTCTTCATGGGGAGGAGGGCTGATGCCCTTGCCGTTGCCCCCTAATTTCCCACTGGGGGAACCTGCTCGGCTGGCAGTCAGCAGCACCACCCAAAGCTGCAGACTGGCTGGCCGACCTATTGGAATTTCTCCAGATGGAGAAAATTAATTCGCCATCTGGGGGTCGGAAGAAGGCGTCCACAAAACATGGGGGCCATTCACCCAGTTGTTCCAAGACCTGCTTGTAGCCAACAACCAATAAGCCAGAGGAAAGGAGAGGGAAGCCACGGTACAACAACAAACGCAAATGAAAGAGAGGGGAGTGGGGGAAATATAGGAGGCATGGAGCCCAACCATGCGCAGAAAATGACATAACGCACAGCATCATGCCAACAGAACAGAAACAGGACATACAAACTGATGAGGGAAGAGGGCACGTCAGAAGACCAGAAGGGGAGGGGGAGGGGGGTCGCAAGAAGAAAAGGGGGAGAGGGAGGCAGGGGACCCAGCTAGAAATGAATGCTTACTGGAGAAAGTAAAACAAGAAGCCCTAACCATCGTAAATAACAAAAGTCAACTGATGTAAATAATGAAAGGCGACCAATGTGTATATATTTCTTTTTTTTCTTCTTTAATTCTTGATGTGTGGTCACGCTTGCCTTTGTTTTGTACAATATGAAAATCCTGAATAAAAACATTTTTTAAAATTCGCAAAAAGAGTTAGTTAAGCAAACACAGGAGATTTTTGCCTTGACTGATGCCTCTCTCCCTCCTAACCTCCTCAACGTTCACCAGTGTTTTACTGTTAAAATGGACTCGACTGATCAGAGTCTGTTGTCGCTCTGATTGGTGCCCGCAGACACTGGACGGCACAGGGCACCCCTGCTCATTGGTGGGAGCCCACATTGTGTTTCATTGTAAGTCTGCCTTTGGTTAAAGAGGTACACTGTCTGCCGTGGTGTTCACCGAGGCCTCAGATACTCTTGCTCTTGCTGTACCATTATTCACTTGCACTTGGTAACTTTGTGCGCAAAACATCTTTGACCTAGAGGGTGCATAAACAAGTTTAACTAATAGGGCATTGTTATAACCTGCCTACTGACGATTGGCTGGGGACTAATGATTATCCCACAATCCTATGGGAGTATGAACTTCCCCAATGAGGGGGGCGGAGAAACTCCTACTACAAATAAGCTGGCCAGTCAAGGAACCAAGAGGAAGGAGAAGGTAGCAAGGGAAGTTACTGCTACTACTATGTATATATTGTTATAGTAAATAAACTTTATTATTTTGTATCCTTAAAACTCGTGCTGGATTCTTCGGGGCCTTTACAAAACTGGCGACGAAGGTAAAAGTGAATAGCTGTCTACACTGCTGAAGCCACCTCCCTGGATTTTTGTTGGATACAGGTTGGAAGTTGTTTTCTATTATACCATGCCTCTGTACGGACGTTTGGATGTTTTTGATGCTGCGCTGGAAAGCTGGAACCAGTACACGCAACGGATGCGTTACTATTTCCGGGCAAACAATATCACTGAAAACGAGCGCCAGGTGGTCATATTGCTCACCGCCTGCGGGCCGCATACGTTTGGGGTGATTAGGAGCCTTACATACCCAGCTGCGCCGGACACCAAAACGTTTGACGAACTTGTGAATATAGTGGGGCAACACTTTAACCCAACCCCGTCCACGATAGTCCAGCGTTACCGGTTTAATACCGCTGAGAGGACCCCTGGAGAATCCCTTGCCGATTTTTTTATCCAGGCTACGCGGGATTGCGGAATACTGTGACTATGGTGAGACCTTGTCAGAAATGTTACGCGACCGTTTGGTTTGCGGTATTAACAATGCGGCCACCCAGAGAAAGTTGTTAGCGGAGCCAACATTGACTTTTCAACAGGCAATACAAATAGTCTTGTCCCGAGAGAGCGCAGAGCGAGGAGTACAGGAGCTACAGGGAATGGAAGTGCATGCCTTGGGGCGAAACCCTTTCCGCCCAAAAACGTCCCCCCGCACTCCTGCGGTACCTTGGGCGAGGCAACGACCAGACCGACGCCAGTGGCCATCGGACATTCCTCCCCGAAGGGAGCCTTCTCCAGAGCCAATGGATGAGGAGCCATGTCCGTGTCAGACTTGTAGGCGCCGACCCCGTCGCGGACGGCGGTCCTGGGGACGCCAGAGGCGCCGTCGTTCCGACCGAAACTGGGACCAGCCCAGGGGCCATAACTGGGACCAGCCCAGAGGCCGTACCTTCCATGTGGATGAACCTGCGGCGACCACTCCTGAGGACGTGGAGACGGAGGACGACTGCCTGCAGCTGCATTGTGTGGCAGCTCCCCGTGTGGCCCCCATTAAGGTGACAGTACGGGTCAATGGCCACCCGCTGGAGATGGAGTTGGATACTGGCGCAGCGGTCTCCGTGATCGCCCAGAGGACATTCGACCGCATCAAGCAGGGTATACAGACCCTTACACTAACTGACTCACAGGCCAGGTTGGCCACCTACACGGGGGAACCACTGGACATTGCAGGAACTACAATGACCCCTGTTGTCTATGGACGCCAGGAGGGGCGTTTCCCACTTATCGCAGTGCGTGGCCATGGGCCCAGCCTGTTGGGTCGGGACTGGTTGCGCCATTTGCGGTTGCAATGGCAGCACATCCTCCAAACAGTTTCTGGAGGGTTGACTGAGGTGCTAGGACGATACCCAGAGGTATTCCAGCCTGGTCTGGGGAAAATAAAAGGGGCCGTAGCCCGTATCCAAGTTGAACCAGGAGCCACACCGCGCTATTTCCGGGCGCGCCCAGTGCCTTACGCTTTGCTCGAGAAGGTAGAAGGGGAGCTCACTCGTTTGGAGAGTTTGGGTATTATCAGGCCTGTCCGTTTTGCTGACTGGGCAGCACCAATTGTGCCAGTAATGAAGCCAGATGCCACAGTTCGCTTGTGTGGCGACTATAAACTTACAGTGAATACAGTTTCCCGACTCGACCGATACCCAATGCCTCGCATAGAGGATCTCTACGCGAAACTTGCAGGCGGACTCTCATTCACAAAATTAGATATGAGTCACGCCTACCTGCAGTTGGAGCTGGACCCTGCCTCCCGACCATATGTAACAATTAACACACACCGGGGCCTGTATGAATATACACGGTTGCCCTTTGGAGTATCCTCTGCCTGCGCAATTTTTCAACGTGTTATGGAGGGCATTTTGAGAGGTTTACCACGTGTGGCTGTCTACCTAGATGACGTGTTGATTACAGGGACGTCGGAGCAAGAGCATTTGGAAAATCTGGAGGCTGTCCTTAAACGCCTTTCGGAGGCTGGAGTCCGTTTACGTCACACAAAGTGCGTATTTCAGGCAAAAGAAGTAGTCTACCTAGGTTATCGGGTGGACCGCGAGGGTCTGCACCCCGTCGCAGAGAAGGTGCGTGCAATTCAACATGCCCCCACCCCGTCTGACACTTCGCATCTTCGTTCTTTTCTCGGTCTCGTAAACTATTACGGGAAGTTCCTCCCCAATCTGGCAACTACGCTGGCCCCCTTACACCTGCTGCTAAAGAAAAATCACACCTGGGTTTGGGGTCAGCCGCAAGAAACCGCTTTCCGGCGGGTAAAGCAACAATTGTCGTCGTCTGGGTTACTAACCCACTATGATCCGGGAAAGCCTTTGCTCGTCACATGTGATGCATCCCCGTATGGTATTGGGGCTGTCCTGTCCCACAAGATGGAGAACGGGGCCGAGCGACCGATAGCTTTCGCCTCCCGCACATTGACTGCAGCGGAGAAGAAGCACGCGCAGATCGAGAAGGAGGGCCTGGCAGTGGTTTTCGCGGTGAAACGCTTCCACCAGTATGTGTACGGCCGCCATTTCACTATCGTGACTGATCATAAGCCCCTGCTGGGACTCTTCAGAGAGGATAAGCCGATACCGCCCATTGCTTCTGCACGGATCCAGCGCTGGGCTTTGTTGCTTGCTGCATATAAGTATTCTCTGGAGCACAAACCAGGTACGCAGATAGCAAATGCCGACGCACTGAGCCGATTGCCTTTATCGACCGGCCCCATGTCGACCCCCACGACCAGTGAGGTGGTCGCAACCCTAAATTTTATGGACACCTTGCCTGTCACAGCATCACAGATCCGTGAGTGGACCCAGACGGAGCCAGTCCTGTCAAAGGTTCGGCACATAGTCCTGTATGGTGGGCAGCATAGACAGCTCCCAGGCGAGTTACGGGCATTTTCCTCCAAGCTGTCAGAGTTCAGCGTGGAAGACGGCATCCTCTTGTGGGGGACGCGTGTGGTTGTCCCGGAAAAAGGCCAGGAGCTGATATTATCAGACTTGCACAATGGGCATCCGGGCGTGACCAAGATGAAAATGTTGGCCCGGAGTTATGTCTGGTGGCCAGGCCTCGACACCGACATTGAGAAGGTGGCCCAAAACTGCTCCATTTGCCAGGAGCATCAGAAGCTTCCGCCGGCCGCGCCCCTACATCACTGGGAATGGCCAGGGCGGCCTTGGGCACGCTTACATGCAGATTTCGCAGGCCCTTTTCAGGGATCCATGTTCCTTCTACTAATTGACGCCCAGTCCAAATGGCTGGAGGTGCATAAGATGCAGGGGACAACGTCCTGCGCAACAATTGAAAAAATGCGTTTATCATTTAGCACGCATGGCCTCCCCGAGGTGCTGGTCACGGATAATGGCACTCCATTCACGAGTGAGGAGTTTGCTAGGTTTACAAAGATGAACGGCATCCGCCATATCCGCACTGCCCCTTACCACCCGGCTTCAAATGGGTTGGCAGAGCGTGCAGTGCAAACATTCAAAAGAGGCCTAAAGAAGCAGTCTTCCGGATCAATGGACACGAGACTGGCTCGGTTTTTGTTTGCGTACAGGACCACCCCCCATACAGTGACTGGGGTAGCTCCCGCAGAACTCCTAATGGGCCGGAGACTTCGCACCCGCCTTAGTATGGTCTTCCCGGACATTGGCGCAAAAGTACGCCGCACACAAGAACGGCAGGGACCGGGATTGTCTCAGCATCGTCCGATTCGGCAGTTTGCGCCCGGTGACCCAGTATTCGTGCGGAATTTTGCTGGTGGTGCCCAATGGGTTCCTGGGGTAATCTTTCGCCAAACGGGCCCTATATCGTACCAAGTGCAAGCCCAGGGTCGTCTCCAGCGAAAACATGTAGACCACGTCCGGTCCAGAAGATCATCCCCGCAAAAGATTCCCCGCCCCCGGAGCTCAGTTCAACAGCGGCAAAGACCAGAAACAAGGGAAGGTAGTCCTCCAAATCTTCCACTGGTGCCTCACTCAAAGCCTGCGCAGGTCATGACGGGACCGAATGGGGACAGAGACGCTGACATGACGGAGGCAGCAGACTCTGACTCCGAGATGGAGACACAGGATGAATCAGAGGGGGAATCCTCGGGTCCACAGGCCGTGGATGTACAACCGTGCCGTTCATCACGGAAGCGCCGGTCTCCGTCTCGTTATACGCTGCCTGATCCAGCGCCGCGTGCAAATGGCGTCCGGCCTGCGGCCAAACGAGTTCGACGCCTTCCTTCGCCAGGGCCTACGGTGGATTCCTTGGACTTTGGGGGGGAGGGATGTTATAACCTGCCTACTGACGATTGGCTGGGGACTAATGATTATCCCACAATCCTATGGGAGTATGAACTTCCCCAATGAGGGGGGGCGGAGAAACTCCTACTACAAATAAGCTGGCCAGTCCAGGAACCAAGAGGAAGGAGAAGGTAGCAAGGGAAGTTACTGCTACTACTATGTATATATTGTTATAGTAAATAAACTTTATTATTTTGTATCCTTAAAACTCGTGCTGGATTCTTCGGGGCCTTTACAAAAGGCATGCTATGAGATGCCACGTGTTCCAGCAAATTCTGGCATTTTGTCAGAAATGCATTTGAACTATTTAGTTACAAATTCTCATTTTATCAAGTAATTCTCTTTAGTGTAGTATTTTGTTGACACTGATTATTGTTCTGCTTGCTTACTGGAGGTCCTTCTCTTTGGGAATAGCGAGGCCTTGAAGCAAATGTGGTAAATCTATTACTTGATTCACTGTATATATGGTTTTTTAAAACATTTATGGTTTTTGTAACCGGTGGGCTAAGTTCCATTTCCTCTGGTTGGGTCTGTACACTTTTTGGTGACTGAACAAAATGTTTGAATGAGGCATATATCTACTTTTTAATGTGTTCTGAATCAGCAGTGAATTCTATGCAATCTTTCTGTGTTTCTGAAATAAAAGCGGAAGATGCTGAAAATGTACCACATTGAGCCATGTGCGTAACAGGCATCGAGTGAGCTACTGCATATTTTGAGCACCTGCCAAAGTTGAATTTTATGCACTCAATTTACATTCCATGAATTGAGCTCACTACAGCACTTGCAGACAACCAAGTCAAGAGTAGATTGAAATTTTTCTCTTATCTGCACGCTTGCATTCTGTCTCTTTTATAAAAAATATTTTTATGCTGGGTCACAGGGGTGAGAAACACCATATTTCTAGAGGGCAGAGTGAAATAATTATGACTGGGGTGAGCTGAAATACAATATCAGCGAACCAACACAGTTAATTTGTGAGGTGCAATTAAAATGAAGCCTTCCCAATGAATATGGAAATGTGGAAACTAGTGACAAATCTTGTCACGCTGTTCTTTTTTACTATGCATTGTGAAGGTCTGTGCATTCTATGCTAACTTAATATTGGAAGCACTTTAGCTGGGATTGGTTGAATATCTTGTCCCACTATCATGACTGGTTACAGGTCTTAGATGTAAGGTAAAGGTAAAGTCACCATAGTCCCAGATGACCATAGGCTGCTTTCCCCTTTGAGGGGGAGAGTGAACCTGAGGATCACCACACTTCAGGCGAGGGGTCTTCATGAATAACCTCAGCTAGTACGGAGGGAATTGAACTCCTGCTGCTGGCCTCGCTCTGCATCATGAACCAGCTGTCTCGCCAACTGAGCTAAACAGTCTTGGATGTACCATTATAAGGAGGGGAAAATATAAATGGAGAATTGTGCCTCAGCCACTGTTTCATTCATTATTCTGGTCAACTCAAAATAGGTCACCTGTCTGGCAATTTTTTGCCCCCCAAAATGACATTTAATGCTTTTCACAACTTCATGGATATATTTGGAAATTTGTGTCTGGTCTTTGGTGCAGATTCTTTATGGCCTTTTAACCATACTTTGCACACCAGTGCATCCTTCGTGCTGTCTCCACAAAGAGACTGGAAGCAAGAATAATGTCAAACCTTTATCTGAATGCACAATGCATTCGGAAGAGGATAGATGAACTCGTAGCACAAATAGAGATAAATGATTTAGATCTAATTGCGATTATAAAGACATGGTTACAAGGTGAAGGCTGAGAAATAAATATTTCAGTACTCGTGTGGAAGAAGCTTGACTCAGATGATCGGGAAATAGATTCAGTTGGGGTGGAGATTAGCAAATATCAGAAAATTCTGGTGAGAGAAGTTTATAGCCCCCCCCCCCCCCCCCCCAACCACCACCACCATGAGCTCTGCAAGAAGTAATTGGAGCTTGTAACAGGCAACATAATAGTTGTGGACAACTTGAATCTTCAGGTAGACAAATCAAATTGGCACATTTTGACAAAATAATTAATACAGAAATGACAGGGTTACCAGTGTACTCAGCATGTGGGAATCTGTGGAATGCACTGCAGTTCTGGACAACCATAACTGCAGAAAGTATCTGCAGCTTAGGCAACTTGGGCTTAGAGTTGCTGAGTTGGAGTCTGAGTTGTGGACATTGCTGACCAAGAGGAAGGGGGCAGTTACCTGAGCATTTTATTCCAGGAGGCAGTCACACCCTCTACATTAGGCAAAACTTTAGAGTTGGTCAGTTGTCAGGAACTGGACGGTATGACTGGGAGTCAGGCAGGTATGGGGAACCAGCATGTAGTGATGAAGGAACCTGGGACCCTGATTTTATTAATCAGATATGAGGTGCTTGCTACCTGTGTGGATAAGAAGAAGTGCAAGGTGGTTCTGATCAGGTTATGCTTGATCAAAAAATCCAGGCTATGTGGTTTACAAAGCAATTCATTTAAACTTGGTACTGAAGTCACATCTGCCTTGTTTCCATAAGACCATAGGAAATTAGGCCATTCGGCCCATCGAGTCTGCTCCGCCATTCACCCATGGCTGATATTTTCTCATCCCCATTCTCCTGCCTTCTCCCCATAACCCCTGATCCCTTATTAATCACAAACCTATCTCTCTCTGTCTTAAAGACACTCAATGATTTGGCCTCCACAGCCTTGTGTGGCAAAGAGTTCCACAGATTCACCACCCTTTGGCTGAAGAAATTCCTCCTCATCTCTGTTTTAAGAAGCGTCCTCTTTAGTCTGACATTGTGTCCTCTGGTTCTAGTTTTTCCTACAAGTGGAAATATCTTCTCCACATCCACTCTATCCAGACCTTGCAGTATCCTGTAAGTTTCAAGAAGATCCCCCCCCTCATCCTTCTAAACTCCCAACAAGTACAGACCCAGAGCCCTCAACCATCCCATATGCGACAAGCTCTTCATTCCAGAGATAATTCTTGTGAACCTCCTCTGGACCCTTTCGAAGGCAAGCACATCCTTCCTTATATACGGGGCCCAAAACTGCCGACAATACTCCAAATGGGATCTGACCAGAGCCTTATACAGCCTCAGAAGTACATCCCTGCTCTTGTATTCTAGCCCTCGCGACATGAATGCTAACACTGTATTTGCTTTCCTAACTGCTGACTGAACCTGCACATTAACTTTAAGAGAATCGAGGGGCTTCAGGTGACAGCGGGCGGGAGGCAGCCACACACTGGAGGGCTCCCACTTGGAATAAACATTTTTGGGTTTTAACGCCCAGTCCCGAGGGCAACGGAGGCTTAAAAAGCTGTAAGAAGGCACTGGGAGGAGAAATGTCCAAGTTTGAGAAAAAAATGGTCGTGAAAAAGGGGGTTAATGGAAGTCTGCCGGTGAGTGGAAAAGTCAGTGCAGGAACTGTAAGGAAAGCGGAGGCTGGAGCATCAGGGGAGGCTGCATCGCTCACAGCAGAAGAAATGACCAAGGTGATGGCTGTGGAACTTGAAAAACAGTTCACAAAGCACATGGAAGCAATGAAGAAGGAGATGGGGCGGTATTGAAAGTGCTGGTGGAGGAGGCGATTGCCCCGGTGAGGGCGGCGGTATCAAGCGCAGCGGCGGAGGTGCGGGAGCAAGGTTAGATACTGAAGGAAGTGGAAGAGGCATTATCGCAGCAGAGTAATCAACTCACCTCGATAGGGAAGGAGTTGCGGACGGTGATAGAGACCAACAAGGGTCTGCGAGCCAAAATGGAAGACCTGGAAAACAGATCCAGGCGGCAGAATCTGAGGATCATGGGTCTGCCCGAATGGGTGGAGGCCCGAGGCCGACGGAGTATTTTGCCACTATGTTGGCGAAGCTATTGGAGTAGGGTGACGATCCCTCTCGATATGAACTGGATCGGGCTCATCGGTCGTGGAGGCCTATACGAAAGGCAAGTGAGCCGCCAAGAGTAGTAACTGTGTGTTTCCGTAGGTATAGCGTGAAGGAGAAGGTCCTGTGCTGGGCAAAGCAGAAGCAGGTGGTGCAGTGGACTGGAGCTGGTATATGCCTATACCAGGACTTTACGGTGGAGTTGGCGAGGAGGTGGGCTGCCTTTAGCTGGGTGAAGAAGGCACTGTACATCAGCAAGGTGCAGTGCGGCATAGTATATCCAGCTAAGTTGAGGGTGACCTACAAATCCAAGGATTTTTATTTTGGGACGGCGAAGTGACGGGGGAGTTTGCGAAGGCAGAAGGACTGTGGCAGAATTGAGAAATGGGACTGAGAGCGGGTCGTGTACTGATGTAGCCTCATGTAACTTTATTTTTTCACTGCGTGTTGGTGTATGTACTAAATGAGTCAACGCTGTATATATTTGGACAAGGGAAGAGTTGGGACTTTCATTTGCAATGATGGTTCTTTGGGGCTTGGGTGTGGATACTGGGGTTGTGTGCTAAAGGGGATTTCTTGGTTTTTCCTGGGACCGGGCAAGGGGGAAGGAGACCCGGGCAGGGGCCTGCACGCTAACCGGTTTAAGCCGGCCAGTGAATGGGAGTCAGGTGGGGGAGGGGCTGCGGCCATCGGAGCCTGGTAGAACAGGTTTCGTTGAGTCTAGCCGGGGTGGAAAGTTGGGTGAAGAAACCGAGGTTGGGGGGGAGGAGTTTACAAGAGGAAGTGGAGGGGAGGAGTCTGGGAGGGGGTTGGGGAGGGGGTCGCTACAATTCATGGGTGTAATTCACGGTACTCTGGGATTGGATGGCGCTGAATATTGGGGGGTTGGGGGGGTGGGGGTTGGGGTGTGTGGACTATATATGTCAATAGTGACCATTCCTGATTTCTTTTTTCCTTTTTTTCCACCTTGGGAGGTTTTGTTTTATTTGATGCTTGTATTGTCAGGTGGGCCGTTGTTTGGAGGGTGGTGGGAGGATGGAATTGTTGTTGTTAATAGGGGGATTGACATTGTATTCGTTACCGTTTACTGTTTGTTGGTGGGGTGTAAATTCTGAAGAAAATGTGAAAATGGAGAATAAAAATATTTTAAAAAAACTTTAAGAGAATCGTGAACAAGGACTCCCAAGTCCCTTTGTGCTCCTGATTTCCTAAGCATTTCCCCATTTAGAAAATAGTCTATACCTCCATTCCTCTTTCCAAAGTGCATAACCTCACACTTTTCCACATTATATTTCATCTGCCACTTCATTGCCCACTCTCCAACCTGTCCAAATCGTTCTGCAGCCCCCCCTGCTTCCTCAATACTACCTGTCCTTCCACAGATCTGTGTATCATCTGCAAACTTAGTAACAGTGCCTTCAGTTCTGTATATTGTAAAATGTTGTGGTCCCAGCACAGACCCCTGAGGCACATCACTAGTCATCGACGGCCATCCTGGAAAAGACCCCTTTAACCCCACTCTCTGCCTTCTGCCAGTCAGTCAGTCCTCTATCCATGCCAGGATCTTACTCGTAACACCATGGACTCTTAACTTATTTAACAGTCTCCTGTGTGGCACCTTGTCAAAGGCCTTCTGGAAATCTAAATAAATCACATCCACTGGTTCTCCTTTGTCTAACTTCCTTGTTACCTCCTCAGACTACTCTAACAAATTTGTCAGACATTACCTCCCTTTGACAAAGCCGTGCTGACTCAGTCCTATGTTGCCATGCACTTCCAAGTACTCCCCGATCTCATCTTTAATAATCGACTCTAAAATCTTACCATTGACTGAAGTCAGGCTAACCGGCCTATAATTTTCTGCCTCCCTCCCTTCTTAAACAGTGGTGTTACATTTGCCACCTTCCAGTCCTCTGGGACCCTTCCTGCCTCCAGTGAAAGATCACCACCAATGCCTCCACAATCTCCTCACCTATCTCTTTGAAAACCCTGGGATGTAGTGCGTCCAGTCCAGGTGATTTATCCACCTTTAAACCTTTTTAGTTCCCCCCGAAACTTCTCCTTAGTAATGGTCACTGCACTCACCTCTGCCTCCTGATTCTCCTGGAGCTCTGGCATCCCACTAGTATCTTCCACCGTGAAGACTGATGCAAAGTAATTATTCAGTAACTACTCTGCCATTTCTTTGTTTCTTATTATTACTTCTCCAGCCACATTTTCCAGTGGTCCAATGTCTATTTCTGCCTCTTTCTTACCTTTTTATATATTGAAAAAAACTCTTCCTATTTTCTTTTATATTACTAGCTAGCTTGCACTCCTATTTCATCTTCTCACCCCTTATTGCGTTTTTAGTTGTCCTCTGCTTGCTTTTAAAGGCTTCGCAATCCTCTGGCTTCCCACTAATCCTCGCGATTTTGTATGTTTTTTCTTTTGTTTGTATGCTGTCCTTGACTTCCCTCGTCAACCATGGATGCCTTGACCTCCCCTTAGCATGTTTCCTCCTCCTTGGGATGAATTTCTGGTGTGCCTCCCGAATAACTCCAAAATACTCCTGCCATTGCTGTTCCACTGTCTTCCCTGCTAGGCTCCTTTTCTAATTGACTCTAGCCAGCTCCTCCCTCATATCTTTGTAGTTATCCTTTTTTAGTTGTAATACTGTTACATCTGATTCCAGCTTCTCCCTCTCAAACTGCAGGGTAAATTCTATCATATTATGGTCACTACTCCCTAAGGGTTCCTTCACGTTAAGTTCCTAATCAAGTCTGCCTCATTACACATCACCAAATCCAGAATTGCCTGTTCCCTAGTAGGCTCTGTCACAAGCTGCTCAAAAAAATCATCTCTTAGACATTCCACAAATTCCTTTTCTTGGGATCTACTACCAACCTGATTTTCCCAGTCCACCTGCAAATTGAAGTCTCCCATGATTATTATGATATTGTCTTTTTTACATGCTTTCTCTATTTCCTGATTTATTTTCTGCCCCACATCCTGACGACTGCTAGGGGGGGGCCTGTACATAACTATCATCAGGGTCTTTTTTACCTTCGCGATTCCTCAACTCTACCCACAGAGATTCTATGCCTTCTGATCCTATATCAATCCTTGCTATCGATTTAACTTCATTCCTTACTAACAATGCAACCAAGCCCACTTTGCCCATCTGCCTGTCCTTTCGATAGGACGAATATCCTTGTATATTTAGATCCCAGCCCTGACCCCTTTCCAGCCATGTATCTGTGATGCCCACAACATCGTACCGGCCAAATTCAATGTGCGCAGCAAGTTTCACTATTGTACCAAACTTGGCAATATGTGCAGTTTCAAAAGGATTTGTACCAAGATTTATCTAAGCATCCCATGGCATCTGTTGTGGAATTGTGTGTCCAGGCTTTCAGCCAACTTAGGTAAAGCTTATTAACCATTAACTGAAAATGAGCTGACATTGAAAGCTGCAAAGCATCTCAAACACCTAAACTAATTGTCAGTATATTTGCCTTGCCAGGTATTAAAAATTTAAACAAAAGTATCAGACTTGCAGAAACCTTTTGCACTTGCAGTACTGTAAACAAAGTAAGAAATTACACTTGCCAGTGTGAGAGGTGACAGTTAAGTAACTTTGAAATAGTTCAGACTGATGATCGGTGAAATGTTAGCACAGAACATTGCCTGTTTTTAGTCACAAATATATAAACAGGAAGGAAACTATTTCTGTTTATCAGACACATTTCTGCATGCCTTTTAATGAAACATTTATACATATGGATCTTTTATATGTTCATTCTATAAAACAACCATGGCCTATAAATGCTAACATATGTTTGTAGCTTTGTGCCAAAAGTTAGAGCTGCTTATTCAGTCCTCCCAATGGTTGGACAAATAACAAAGTGAACATAAAATCATTTATTTTAAGGGAGAGGGTAAGATTTTCTGTTTTGATTATGGTGCTACGTTAAATTTGCCATTGTAATTACATCAAGTTGCAGTTAATTTTGTCAGTCTATAGATCCTGTCACTGACAGTTAGTTATATTAATATGTAAACCCCATAACTTATCTATCCTTGTTGATAGTTTTTGTATAAATGAAATTCTGGAGCTCACCATTACAAGTTTGATATTCTGGCTATTGGTGCAATTGGTGCATGGCTCTGGAGGAAAGAAAACATAGCGTCAGGTAGGCGCACATGGCAGAACACCATCTCTAGGTCAGCAGGTTGTCAATTAATATCCCTGTCCAGGATTTGCACATGTAACTGAATACTAGAAAGCTAAGACTGTCTTATTCAGCACTAACAAAAGGGCCATGTCCTGTTCAGCACTTAACAAAAACACCACATCCTTTGTTCCCAATGCCATTCCTCTCCCCATCTATTCACTCACAATGAACCATAATTCTTAAGTAACTTGGCCCAGTATAATACTAAGATGGACGTCAAACTTCATGGATAATCCATTAACTGGGCTGTGTACTTCTATTTCCACAGCATTTCCTGTCTCCTTTTTCCTCATCCCACTTGCTTTGTGTTCCATACTGAGTCCTGCTGATCAAGCTGGTCCTTGCAGACCTTTGTTGGCTCCCTGTGCTACCAAGTAGCCAAATCAACATTCTTAGCATACTTGCATGGCACATGCAACTCCTTTCAGACCAACATCTCTCCCCTTAGTGTTGTTTTCATCTTCTCTCAGTGCCATTTCCAATCTCCTTCCACTTGTTGCTGCTTCAAGGGATGGAGCCTATGGATTGTGGACAGAATTTGGAAGAAATGCATATGATCATAAGAGAGATTCATTACAGGTCCATTAATATGGTCCATTGGACTGGCGACCTCTGCTAAAGATCTATTCAGTTCCCTCTTTAATTTGTCAACACTGTGCACTTCAATTCCTCCATGTGAAGCCTGATCCTTATAACAACACCCTCTGTGTATAGTCCTCTCTTCCTCCATATGTGAAGAATAAAAGATTGAGAATTAACATTGGGTTATATATCTTTTGATATAGTCTTCCTTAATTTTTCTTTATAGTGTGCCTTGCAAACGCAGTGTTCAGTCTCTACTATCTTCTCTCAATTTTGATTGCTTAATGGGCAGCATGGAAGCATAGTGGGTAGCACTGATGCTTCACAGCTCCAGGGTCCCAGGTTCAATTCCCTGCTTGGGTCACTGTCTGTGTGGAGTCTGTACGTTCTCCCTGTGTCTGCGTGGGTTTCCTCCGGCTGCTCCGGTTTCCTCACACAAGTCCTGAAAGACGTGCTGTTAGGTAATTTGGCATTCTGAATTCTCCCTCTGTGTACCCGATAAGGTGCTGGAATGTGGCGATTAGGGGCTTTTCACAGTAACCTCATTGTAGTGAGCCTACTTGTGACAAAAAAGATTATTTTTTTAAAAAAGTACTAATTGCTACTTGGTAATGGGATGTGGCATTATCGCTTTGATTCCTCATATACCACGTTGATATTGGAGGCACTGAATGGAGGTCAATCTTTTTAATTTTACAGGCTGATTAGTTGTTGCCGCTCTTCTTCAGGATCTGTACATTATTGCATGTCAGAAGACAGATTGGCGTAGAACATTTAAAAAGTACTTCCAACAGGGAGTCCAACTGAGATGCAGAATTCATATGTGGAGAATTGTGGATGGGATATGAATTAACATCTGATTACTCTGTGGCACTCTATATTAGACAGCAATACATAATTTGTTTTCCAAACACACACTTACCTGAACTGAAAACATAACTTCATCTTAGGTGCAAATCACAAGCAAGGAAGATTTGCTTTGGGGAATAGAGGCTACTGTAATTTGGCTTTATATAACATCTCTTTGCTTAATATTAATTTTGAAACCTAACATCTTGAGTAATGAAATATGCTGATATTATATTCTTTTGATCTTTGTACCCAATGTTTACATTTCGTAGAGATTACAGTCAGAGGAGGCTGTGGTACGACGACAACCTTTCTAACAATTTTAGCAGATGCCTCATTGTTGTGCAAACATTTTGTAATACATGCGCTTTGTATAATAAAACAACCCATTTTCCATATTTGGCAAGATGTCTTTGTTTTTGAAAATTGCATGGTGTATAGATGGTGAAATAGTTAATACCTTAATTGAGGCCATCAGTAGCAACTCATGAAGCCATTTGTTGGATAAAGTTGGGGACTTCCGGTGGCAGCATGTAGAGAGCAGTCAAACACGAGGTGGCTCCCGCCAGAGTACTTTGATTTTGGCCCTTTTTGCCTGTTTTTGGGGGTGAGTTGTGTGGAACTTTATTATTTCAATGGGATAGAGTTCCCATGTAAAAGGAATGTCCAATAAGTGCAAGACAATGCAGCAGACAAGCAAAGAATCATTGTTAGACTCTGAAGCCTCACGATCCTCGCCTTCTGAGAAAATGGTGGAGGCTCCTCCTGCGACTTTGGCCACTCCGCTCACAGACATATTGGCAGTAGAACTTGGGAAGTTGCAGCAGGCAGTCTCTGAGGACCTCGACAGCAATGGAAGGGGCCCTAGTCCCCATTAGTACAGCCTTGGATCAGAACGTAAAGGCACATGGTGCAGTGATACCGGGTGTGGAAGTGGCCCTCTTGAGACAGAATAATCAGATCCCTTCCTTGGAAGCGGAGATGGTATGGGTGGCCGAGGATAATAATGCTTAGGGTCAAGTTGGATGATTTGTAGAAATGCTCCAGAAGGCAGAACCTGAGAATCGTGGGGCTTCGGGAGGATCTTGAGGACCCGAATCCTCTCCGATACATGTCGCAGATGTTTGGGAAGATGGTGGGGAGGGTGGAATGACATCCCCTCCGAAGCTGGATTGGGCCCGCGGCTCACTCAGGCAAAAGCCCCGTTCTGGTGAACCACCGTGGGTGCTTATTGTGTCGGTCCATAGCTACCCAGAGAAGGAATGGGTTCTGTGGTGAGCGAAGGACCATTGAGACTATAAGTGGGAGGGTCATGCCAATAGGCTCTACCAGGATGTAAGAGTGGAACTGGCAAAATGGAGTGCGGCATATAACAAGGCCAAGGTTTGATTTGGAGTGGTATACCCTGCATGTCTTCGAGTACCGTACGACTTGAGAGACTATTATTTTGATGCGCTGGACGAGGCAGATGTGTTTGTGAGGAAGCATGGAATTGGGAACAAGTTAATTGTATTTATTGTGAGATCTCTGTATGGAGGAGAGGGCATCTGATTTTAGGGATTTGCTGTGGTTTTCTCTGGGCTAGTTTGGAATTTGTATTTGCACTTTTTCTTGTTGGTTTATGGGATGGGTATTGTTTTTCTTTCTTTGACTTTTAAAGTTTTTTAAAATGTATTTTATTCCAAACATATTCAAAAGTACAAAAACATAAATAGATCAGAAGACATTCTCCACACCTCACAGTTCACAGTTTATGCAAGTTTCCCCCCATTTCACCCCTCACCCTCCCGCGACGAACAATTTCTCAAACATGATCATGAACAGTCCCACTATATCTCAAAGCCCTCCGCTGATCCCCTGAATTCAATCTTTTTTTAATATAAATTTAGAGTACCCAATTCATTTTTTCCAATTAAGGGCCAATTTTAGCGTATTCAATCCACCTACCTTGCACATCTTTGGGTTGTGGGGGCGAAACCCACGCAAACATGGGGAGAATGTGCAAACTCCACACGGACAGTGACCCAGACCGGGATCAAACCTGGGACCTCGGTGCCGTGACCAATTCAATCTTAACCTTTTCAGACGGAGAAAATCATACAGGTCCACCAGCAAGGCAGCTACTCCCGGTGGAGTTGTCGTCCGCCATTCCAATAGAATCCTTCACCGGGCAACAAGAGAGGCGAAGGCCACAATGTCGGCCTTCCTCCCCTCCATCAGCTCCGGTATTTCCGACACCTCAAAAATCACCACCATAGGGTCTGGCCGGCCGCTACCCCCACAACCTTTGATTACGTCCTAAACACCCCCTCCCAGTGTTTCTCCAACTTCTCACAGCCCCAGAACATATGCGCGTGATTTGCTGCTCCTCGCCCACACTTCTCTCACACTTGTCTGCCACCCCCTGGAAGAACCTACTCATCCTCACCCGAGTCATAAGCATCACCTTAAATTGAATCAAATTCATCCTCGCACACGAGGAGGTTGAATTCACCCTGTGAAAGGCATCACTCCACACTCCCCATCCTATTCCCCCCCGCCCCCCCCAACCCCAGCTCCTCCTCCCATTTCTCCTTAATCCTCACCACCTACGCTCCCCACTGCTTTCCCAGCCAACAGGATATATCCCCAATCCTACCCTCCCCTTCCACATCCAGGAGCAGCAACTGCTCCAATAGGGTATACTCTAGAAGCTTGGGAATCCCTCTCCATTCCATCCATGCAAAGTCTCTCACCTGCATCTACCTGAATTTTCTTCCCTTCGGTAGCTCCACCCTCTCTCACAGTGCTTCCAAACTTGCAAATCTCTCCTCCAGATATAAATCCTTCGCCCTCACCAGCCCTATCTCGCTTCACCTCCTATACATACCATCTGTCTCCCCTGGCTTGAACCCATGGTTCCCACACAGCGGTGTTAGCACTGACATCCCCTCCATCCTAAAGTGCCTCATCAACTGGTTCCACTTCCTAATCGTGGACTGTGCCACCGGACTCACCTTGTACATCCTCAGGCGGGACCTCCTATAGGACTCCTCCTCCATCCTAACCCACTCTAAACTCTCCTTCCCACCACCACCTCACCTTCTCTTCCTTTGCTGCCCAGTAGTAATGCAACAGATTTGGTAACGCCAACCCTCCTTCCTGCCTCTGCCTCTGTAGCAAGGTCCTCTTCACCATAGGTACCTTTCCCGTCCATATAAACTCCAAAATCGCTGCATCCAGTTTCTGGAAAAAGGCCTTCGTAATGAAGATCGGGAGGGTCTGGAATACAAACAGGAACCTTGGCCGAACGTTCATTTTTACCACCTGGACCCTCCCCGCCAATGGCAGCTGTAATGTATCCCATATCCTAAAGTCCACCCTAACCTCCTCCACCAACTTCGTCAGGTTCTATTTGCGCATCGTCATCCACTCACCTGCCATCTGATCCCCCAAATACCTAAACCTGTCCCTGGAAACCTTAAAAGGCAACACCGTAAGATTGGCTCCCCGACCCACCACATTCACCGGGAACACCTCACTAATTCCAACAGTCAGCTTATAGCCTGAGAAGGCCCGAACTTCTCTAGTATGTCCATAATTCTCCCCGTACTCTCCAAAGGGTCTGACACGAACAGCAGCAGGTTGTCTGCGTACAGCGACACTTGGTGTTCCTACTTCTCCTCACAGTCCCCTGCCATTCTATTGACCCCGTAAGGGCCATCACCAAGGGCTCTATCACCAGCACGAACACCAGCGGTGACGGCAGACACCCCTGCCTCGTTCCCCTGTGCTTCCTGAAACTCCATGAACTCATCTCATTTGTCCGTATGCTCACTATTGAGGCCGGAAACTTTGGTCCAAACTGAAACCTTCCCAAAACCTCAAATAGGTACCACCACTCCACTCGGTTGAAAGCCTTCTCCGCGTCCATAGAGACCACTACTTCCGGTACCCGTCCCTTCGGGGTCATGATCATGTTTAATAACCGTCTAATGTTACTGGAAAGCTGCTTGCCCTTCACGAAACCCGTTTGGTCCTCTGCAACCACCCCTGGAACGCATCCTTCCATCCTCCCCACCACTAACTTAGCCAACACTTCCACATCCATAGAACATAGAACATAGAAAATACAGCACAGAACAGGCCCTTCGTTCCACGATGTTGTGCCGAATCTTTGTCCTAGATTATCATTGAATTTACAGTGCAGAAGGAGGCCATTCGTTCAACATTGATATGACCCACACTTCACTGGGTCCTTCCCCTTATCGGGATTACCGTGACTGACGCCTGGGTCAGGCCTCCGGTAGCTCCCCCTTCTCCAGCGCCTCGCTAAACATTCCCAGTACATCTGGTGCCAACTCCCTTGCAAACTCCTTATAGAAATCCGCCGGGTAACCATCTGGCCCCAGGGCCTTGCCCGACTTCATACTTTTCATACATCACCTCTCTGCCCTAACAGCTCCTCCAGAGCCTGTCTCCTTTCCTCATCCAGCCTTGGGAATTCCAGCTCATCCAAAAACTGCCCCATGTCCCTTTCTTCAACACCCGGATCGGCCCTCTATAGCTTCTCATAATACTCCCTGAACGCTTCGTGAATCTCCAACACTACCTCTCCCTTCCCTGTCTGTACCCTCAGAATTTCAGTAGACGTGGCCTGCCTCTGTAACTGATGGGCTAGCATACGGCTCTCCACATTAATATTGCACACACTTCCAGCGGGGAGGGGGCAGGGGGAGAGGGGGGGGATGGGGAGAGGAGAGGGGGTGGGAGGGGAGGGGGGGAGAGGGAGAGGGGAGGGGGGGAGAGGGGGGAGGGGGGACAGGGGGCAGGAGGGGGGAGAGGGGAGGGGGAGGGGGGAGAGGGGAGGGCGGGAGAGGAGGGGGGGGAGAGGAGAGGGGAGGAGGGGGGGGAGAGGAGAGGGGAGGGGGGACTCCGGCTCGGGTCACTGTCTGTGTGGAGTCTGCACATTCTCCCCATGTGTGCGTGGGTTTCCTCCGGGTGCTCCGGTTTCCTCCCACAGTCCAAAGATGGGTGGATTGGCTATGCTAAATTGCCCTTAGAGTCCAAAAAGGTTAATTGGGGTTACTGGGTTAAGGGGATGGGTTAGAGGAGGTGTGTGCTTGAGTGGGGTGCTCTTTCCAAGGGCCGGTGCAGACTCGATGGGCCGAATGTCCTCCTTCACTGTAAATTCTATGATACGCTGAAACGCCCTGAATCTAACCTCCATCCTGGCCTCTGCTCCTGCCTCGAACTAAGTCTGACCTCCAGCCAGTGCTACGCGTGGTCTTAGATCACGATTCCCGCATACTCCGCTCCACCACCCCCACCAACACCGCTCGACTCACCACAAAAACGTCAATTCTGGAGTATATAGGGGCTGATTTAGCACCGTGGGCTAAGACAGCTGGCTTGTAATGCAGAACAAGACCAGCAGCGCGGGTTCAATTCCCGTTCCAGCCTCCCTGAACAGGCGCTGGAATGTGGCGACTCGGGCCTTTTCACAGTAACTTCATTGAAGCCTACTTGTGACAATAAGCGATTATTATTATCTTGCTCACGTGCAAAAGAAGGAATACTCTCTCTTCCCCGGGTTCCTAAACCTCCACGGATCCATCGTTCCCATCCTTTTCATAATCCCTCCCATCTCCTACCCAATCCTCAATTTTCCCATTGACCTGGAACTCAGCCTGTCCACCCTCGGTTCTATCACGCAATTAAAATCACCCCACCCCCCCCACACCCCATAATCAACTGATGCGTGTCCAGGACCAGAATCGTTCCCAGCAACCCCTTCACAAACTCCACGTCATCCCTTTGACTATTAAAGTTGGACGTAGGTGGGGGACTAGTTGGTGTTATGGTTATTTGTTCTGCTTTTACTCTGAGCCGGGAGCTCAGGAGCTAACTGTAGAGTTCGCTAACGGGAATGGAGTGGTTGAGGCGGTACCTGTGTGTGGGGGGTTTCATGATATGCACTCATGCACATAATGAGATACGGACAGGCACTGACAGACACCCAGTACAGCCAATTAACACACAGGACAGAACACAACCAATCACCAGGCAGAACACTAGAAGATGGTCTCCCACTATAAAACACACGAGGCATCAACACTCTGCCTCTTTCCACTGGTGACAACTGTAGTGACAGTCAGGGTGCATATATCAGTTAGCACCTTCTACACGTGGCTCAGAGCTAGTCTGGTCTAGTTAGTTATAGTAAGCATGCTGAGATTAGTAGAGTGTCAAACTCACAGCGAGCTGTGTGCACTGCTTAACCAGTTCAATAAAGCGTATTGAACCAACATCAAAGTTTGGAGTCTACTTTCAAGTACAACTGCATCCAGTTGCAGTCTGTGTTACCCCAGGGTGATTAACACGACAGGGGCGTTGTCATCGAGGGATCAGGGTGCCATTTTTGCTTACCGCGGCCCGAAAAACAAAGAGTCCTGTCTAAAAGCAGGTTCTTGATGGCGCTGCAAGAGTTGGATGGTCAGCCATGATCGAAGGGCCAAAAGGCCTCCTCCTGCTTCTATCTTCTATGTATCTATGTAAGCGCTGGGAAACACACCCAAAATGGGACTCTGTTGTTTCCTATTAAAACGCGCCCGTTTTATCCTTCATTGATTTGCAGGCACAAAAGATACATCTAGATTAAACCTAATGTTATTGAGCTACCGCTTTCCTTCAAATTGAAGTTGACAGTGCTGGTCCTTTTTAAAAATTAGGTCACTGTGTGCTCAAAATGGAGAATTCACAAAGTGAGTATTGTTACTTTTGTTGCTAACAAACGACAAGAGATGGCTTTGTTTGATTCTGAAATCTAAAATAGACTATGATGTTTAAAATAATGTTGTTGCCGAAAACCAATTATTTTTAAAAGAGATTTAAAGAAGTATTCTTTTTATTCTGTGCTTCTGTTTGTTTGACATCCTTGATATTCGTGGAGAGACTCCTCACAAAGTTCCGCGCGGTCATTGTTGCAGGACTATTATGATGGTGAATGAGCAAAATTGCCTTTTGTTTTTAATTTTCTGAGCAGCCTCAAATTTTGTTTCACCTGGAATTCAGTTTAAAAATATGTTTTGCTTGATATTTTATATTTGTAAAGAACAAAACTCAACATGTTGATTTCGCCCTGTATTGTTATTTAGTTCGAAAAAATGTATTATCAGTTGGAAATCCATGCAAGTCACATGAGTGAATGCTGTGAAGTGCAAATAAAGACTACTGATATCTTTTTAATTGTACACTGCTGCAATTACATTATATCTGCTGATATGAAACAGTATCAACTTAGAATGATGCAGAGTGGCAGATCAGGTCAAATTGCTGGTTTTGTTTTCTCTTTCAAAACTGAAGCTCTGCATGTACCAAGCATGTATGCATAAAACTTAACCCGACCATGTTCTGGTGCTGATCAGATTTACATGTTAGTGAGGTGCCAGTGGGATTTTCAGCCATTTAAGAACATGGAAAAGGATATGAATGAAGTTTTAAAAAGTTCTCACTTGGTATATTTTTGAAATTTCACTTGTATTAAAATTACCTTAATTTAGAGTGATGCAAGACTATCTGCATGAGGCGCTCCCACAACCTTTGCCAAAATGTAAATCATTGTCAATTCAGTTGCCTTTGCATCTGAGTTATGCAGCATACTTTGGACTGGATGGACGCTGAGAAAGCCTTCGATAGGGTAGAGTGGGGGTACCTGTGGGAGGTGCTGAAGAGGTTCGGGTTTGGGGAGGGGTTTGTCAAGTGGGTTAGGCTGTTGTATGAGGTCCCGATGGCGAGTGTGGCCACAAATAGGAGGAGGTCCGAGTACTTTCGGTTGCACCGAGGGACGAGACAGGGGTGTCCCCTGTCCCCCCCTGCTCATCGCACTGGCGATTGAACCCCTGGCTATGGCACTGAGAGAGTCGAGGAACTGGAGGGGGTTGGTGCGGGGTGGGGAGGAGCATATGGTGTCGCTTTATGCGGACGACTTGCTGCTGTATGTGGCGGACCCGGTGGGAGGAATGCCAGAGGTAATGAGGATGCTTAGGGAATTCGGGTCTTTTCGGGGTACAAGCTCAATATGGGGAAGAGCGAGCTGTTCGTAGTTCATCCAGGGGACCAGGAGAGGGGGATTGGCGAGCTCCCACTAAAAAGGGCAGAGAGGAGTTTCAGATATTTGGGGGTCCAGGTGGCCAGGAGCTGGGGGGCCCTGCATAGGCTTAACTTTACAAGGCTGGTGGAGCAAATGGAGGAGGAGTTCAAGAGGTGGGACGCGTTGCCGCTGTCCCTGGCGGGTAGGGTGCAGTCAATCAAAATGACGGTGCTCCCAAGGTTTTTGTTCCTGTTCCAGTGCCTCCCCGTGTTTATCCCGAAGGCTTTTTTCAGGCGGGTTAACAGGAGTATAATGGGGTTTGTGTGGGCGCGAGGGACTCCGAGGGTGAGAAGGGTGTTCCTGGAGTGGAGTAGAGATAGGGTGGGGCTGGCGCTGCCCAACCTCTGTGGGTACTACTGGGCCGCCAATGCGACAATGGTGCGCAAGTGGGTGATGGAGGGGGAGGGGGCTGCATGGAAGAGGCTGGAGACGGCGTCCTGTGTGGATACGCGTCTGGGGGTGCTGGCAACGGCACCGCTGCCGCTCCCTCCAAGAAGGTATACCACGAGCCCGGTGGTGGTGGCGGCCCTCAAAATTTTGGGGCAGTGGAGGCGGCATAGGGGGGAAGTTAGGGCCTCGGCGTGGACCCCATTACGGGGGAACCACCGGTTCACCCCAGGAAGAACAGGTGGAGGGTTTTCGGGGTGGCACAGGGCAGGCATACGAAAGTTGGGGGACCTGTTTGTGGACGGGAAGTTCGCGAGCTTGGGTGAGCTGGAGGAGAAGTACGGGCTCCCCCCGGGGAACACCTTCAGGTACTTCCAGGTAAGGGCGTTTGCCAGACGGCAGGTGGTGGAATTCCCACGGCTACTGCCACACACAGTACAGGACAGGGTGCTCTCGGGGGGGGGGGGGTTGGGAGTGGGGAAGATCTCGGAAACTTACCAGGTGATGGTGGAGGAGGAGGAGGCCTCGGTGGTGGAGTTGAAAGGTAAGCGGGAGGAGGAGTTGGGAGAGGAGATCGAAGAGGGGACGTGGGCAGATGCCCTAGGGAGGGTGAACTCTTCCTCTTCATGCGCGAGGCTCAGCCTCAAACAGTTTAAGGTGCTGCACAGGGCACACATGACCGGGACAATGATGAGCAGGTTCTTTGGGGGTGAGGACAGGTGTGTTAGCTCAGGGAGCTCAGCAAATCACACCCATATGTTCTGGGCATGCCCAGCGCTGGAGGAATTTTGGAAGGGCGTAGCGAGGACGGTGTCGAGGGTGGTAGAATCCAGGGTCAAACCGGGCTGGGGGCTCGCAATATTTGGGGTGGCAGAGGAGCCGGGAGTGCAGGAGGCGAAAGAGGCCGGAATTCTGGCCTTTGCGTCCCTGGTAGCCCGGCGAAGGATTCTCCTTCAATGGAAAGATACGAGGCCCCCAAGCGTGGAATCCTGGATCAGCGATATGGCAGGGTTCATTAAATTGGAGAGGGTGAAATTCGCCTTGAGAGGGTCGGTACAAGGGTTCTTTAGGCGGTGGCAACCGTTCTTAGACTTTCTGGCAGAACGATAGACACTGGTTAATGGCAGCAGCAGCTCGGCGGGGGAGGTTACTTTATTTTGTTTATGTTATTTACACTGGAAGGGTCTGAGGGGGTGTATACAGCTGTTGTCTTAAGTCGGGGTGTTAATGTTAATTTATTATTTAGGTACGGGGGGAGGGGTTTGGGGGGTTGCTTTTTTAGATTGTGTTTTGTACTTAACCCTGTTGGGTTCTTTTTTCTTATTTTGTTATTGATATTTTATGAAAACCTTTAATAAAAATTATTTTTTTTAAAAAAACATACTTTGGACTGATGTGTAAGTTTGCATCAGTAAAAAGTGTGTAGTATAACTGAAGCTGCATAATGGGATCCAATTAGATATTGAATTCAACCCACAGAGCTGGTTCAACATTCAACACCAACTTGCATTTGTACGACACCTTTAAGGTTGGAAAACATGCCTCGGAGTTTAGATATGTATGACGGAAAAGGAAATGTCGAACTAAAGAAAGATACAGGAGGGGTGGTGAAATGTTTAGTCAAATAAATGTGCTTTGTGGGTCTTGCAGGAGGAGCGGTTGAGTTTAGATGGGTAATTTCAAATTTGTGGGGCCTGTACAGTTGATGGCATGATTGGCAATAGTAGACAAGGGAAGGGGTTTAGTACATAACAGTAGGAACAGAATTGGGATTGTGGCTGGGGTTATAGCACTGGGGGAAGTTATCGAGATGGGTAGGGATGTTGATTTAATCATGAGAATGAGAATTTTAAATTTGAGGAGACTGGGAGCCAGTGTAGATTCATAAAGACTGGGATGATGCTTCAGTACAACTTTGTGCAAATTAGAAAATGGGCAGCAGAAATTTGGATGAGCTGAGGTTTATGTGAGTGCACAATGGGAGGACCACCAGAAGTAGCAACTGAGCTTGAAGGTGATTAAGACATGAATGAGGACTTTAGCAGCAGATGAGGTAAATTATGGAGTCAGAGCCTTTGTGATGATGAGGATATTGATTACTGAGAACACCTTTCTTGCCACTTGCACTGATTAGCAACATGACAAGGCTGGCCACTAGTTTTGTCATGCTGCATTTCCCAAATCAATGGCAGCTAAATGGCCATCAGACCTCTTGGCACAATGCAGTAGCTTAAATGAACAGAACAAATTTTCTGCTCCACCAATGAATAGCCAATCAATGACAATTAACATCATATTATGTAAACCAGTGCTGGCTTTTCTGGCAGTAGCTGTGATGCTTCCATCAAAGAGAGTTCGCTGTAATGGCTATGTTTGAGACAAAGTCAGCCTGTAAGGATAACTCCTGTGAGATTAAAATGACCCTTGTGAGCCGTGGCGCATTATACTTTTGCGGCAGCCACAAAGAAAACCGAGAACACGTACAAAAGGAGCAATGCAGTTAGTCAGAGCATATTATTGAAATCTTGAAACATTGCTTCACACATTTCATCAGATTGGGACACCCTGTCAAATCCGACAGTGTTAACAACAATCAAAATCTGCTGCATCCCCACAGTTTTGAAACCCAAAATAACCTAACCATGAAGAAGGTTAGATTGTCATCAAAGACAGAAGGATGCAGATACTGATCAAGATAAGCTTACATCGAGACTGCAGTGCTGAGTATTCATCCCAAGATGCATTTAGTGAAGCACCTCAGCCGCTATCCCTAAGGAAACCTCATGCCAACATGGCATCAATAAAACTGCTCTAAGTTCCTTTGCAGCACTGACCTTTTATTGCCTTAACAAACAAGAATGTTCACTGTTTTCCGTGTTGCTGCCATTGGAGACAGAATAAAAAGCACATGTTGATCAAAAAGAATGCAACCAATGATCATACCATATCCAATTTTTATTTACCGCACTGTGCTTCCTTCAGTGCTGCTATATTGTATGCAACGTGTAATCCCTAACCTCTGACAACCCCTAAATAATTTACTAGTGGAAGGGTAAGTATTCTAGTTGGACTGAATGTTTCAGTGGGAGCTACTGGGGATTTTGGCAGGCCTGTATCTCTCTGTCCAGATTCCTGAGATGGCTCTGCCTCTGCCACCGATCCAGCCAGTGCGACACTACTGGCTGGTCCACACACTCCACTATAGCTGGATATGGAAGATTTAATGTTGGAAATTCTTGGAAGACATTTTCACTGCAGAGGCCTGAATCTCTCTTTAAGTGATTAATATTGAATAATTACTGGAGGCTAGAAAAGAACTTGAAGAAGGAAGTTGTGATCCATGTAGGCACCAATAACATAGAACTAGGAAGGAGATTCTGCTGATGGAGCGTGAGGGGCTAGGCTACAAATTAAAAAGCAAATCTTAAAAGTAGTAATCTCAGTCGGGATTACTACCTATGCCATGTGAAGATGGGCATAGGGACAAATCGATTAAAGGTTTAAATACATGTCTAAAAGTGAGTGGGAAGTAATGGTTTCAGTTCATGGAACAGTGGCACCAGTACTGTGAGCAAAGGGAAGTGTTCCATTGAGATGGACTTCACATAAATCGGGGGAAACCACTATCCTGGCAAATCAAAGAACTAGGATGATAGATAAGACTTTGGGGGAGAGAAGGTTCAGATTATGGTCAATTTAAAATTTTAATGAGAACAGTCGAGTCTGTAGAATAGAGTAGTTGGGTAAAATCAAGCAAAATATGCCAGGAAGGATTAGATAACAGCATTAACAACTAAAGCCCCATCAAGAAAAAATATAAAAGGTTAAAATTATTGAAATCACCTGTAAACATGATTCGGTATCAGAACTAAAGAAAATTAGAGTACAAATGAAAGTTAACAGAATATATGGCTGGAAGTCCTTTGCTTGTCTTTCAGGCATAGATTGTTAAACATTACATCTGATTTAAGTTATAGGTGGTGTTATAATCCTTTTAAGATTTTGGTTCATTGATAGATCTTGAGTATGTTGATTTATTGAACCGGGTGCTCTGCTTATTCTCAGGGAGAGAGCTATAGAGAGATATATCTCTTCAGCCTGTTTCTCTGTTGAAGTATTTTTCAAAATCTTTGATGGTCTCACAATCTCTTGTGATGGCTTTTTAGATTATAGCGAAAGGGCTTTACTTAAGAGAGAGAGAGAGAGACTCCATACTGCTCCATTAGCAACTTCTCCAGATTCATCGCCTTCTGCTTGGCAAACCCAATTCTTAAAGTGCTGCTCGATGCGTTTTCCAGATGAATTTGATTACCTTGTCTGCTGTAGTCATTATTGCAAAACAAGTACAACCACGATGACTACCGAATTTGCATTACTGCAACTTCCACATTCCACCCCATTGAGATGGAGACACCATGGGCTGGATTCTCTGCAGACATGAGCCAAAATCGCGAAACACGACCAGCCGGAGAATCAGCTCTGACACCGAAATCAGCTTTGACCCCGGTTTCGCGCGGTTTCCCGATTCTCCGTACTCCCCTACCCGACAGAATCGCGGCACCAGCCACGCGGCCTGGAGAATGGCATTAGATGCCCCGACGACCGATTCTCCGGGGCCTGGGCGATTCTGCGGCCCGGATGGGCCATGTTCCCGACGGCGTGGTTCTAACCACCTATACAAAATCATGGTACCGGTATGCTGGCGCAGCGGCGGGAGGAGGTAGGAGTTGGTGTGGGGGATTGCAGGCTCCCGTAACGGACACCGGCTGTGCTTTCTGCGGGGGGGGGGGTGCGGGGAGATACAGGCCGGGCAGTCGGGGAGACCCCGACATGACAGGGCGGTGCCCACGCAGCGCGCGCCATTATGGCAGCCAATTTCTTGGCTACCTACCCCGGCCCCTGAGTGAACGCAGGGTTAACAGCTGTATGGGTGGGTGCACCCCACTCAACCGGCTACATCCACCATGGGGAAGACCCAGGGACACACCGACGGCAGCCCTCAATGAGGGCAGTGCCATCAAATGGTGGACCTGGCAGTAGGAACGGCTGCCAGGAGTGGGGGCACCGACGGGGTGGGGGTGGGTGACATGCGTGGCTGGAGCGCTCGGTGCCAACCGAGGCGACCATGTAGCCCATGGCCCCTGCTGTGCATGGCTGTATGCGCCATGGTAACATTTTCTCTCCTGCACCCTGTAGATCATAATGTTTGGGAGCCAACCAGCAATGTTGACCGCCGTGGCAGGAGGCATGCAGCCCTCTGGCAGCGTCAGCGCAGGTGGCTCATAGAGGAGGCGAAGTCTGCAGCAGAGCAGGCGGCTGCAGGGGGGCAGGGGGCAGCCATTCAGGCTGGAGGGCTGCCTGCCCGACATGCCGAGGAGGAAGCAGATGAGGAGGAGGAGGTGGTGGTGCCAAGGAGGTGCTGGATGAGGCCCCGCGAGTACCGGTGCCGCATGTCCTTCAAGCAACTCCGGGACACACAAGAACATAAGAACTAGAAGCAGGAGGAGGCCATCTGGCCCCTCGAGCCTGCTCCACCATTCAATGAGATCATGGCTGATCTTTTGTGGACTCAGCTCCACTTTCCGGCCCGAACACCATAACCCTTAATCCCTTAATTCTTCAAAAAACTTTCTATCTTTATCTTAAAAACATTTAATGAAGGAGCCTCTACTGCTTCACTGGGCAAGGAATTCCATAGATTCAATACCCTTTGGGTGAAGAAGTTCCTCCTAAACTCAGTCCTAAATCTACTTCCTCTTATTTTGAGGCTATGCCCCCTAGTCCTGCTTTCACCCGCCAGTGGAAACAACCTGCCCGCATCTATCCTATCTGTTCCCTTCATAATCTTATATGTTTCTATAAGATCCCCCCTCATCCTTCTAAATTCCAACGAGTACAGTCCCAGCCTACTCAACCTCTCCTCGTAATCCAACCCGTTCAGCTCTGGGATTAACCTAGTGAATCTCCTCTGCACACTCTCCAGTGTCAGTACGTCCTTTCTCAAGTAAGGAGACCAAAACTGAACACAATACTCCAGATGTGGCCTCACTAACACCTTATACAATTGCAGCAGAACCTCCCTAGTCTTAAACTCCATCCCTCTAGCAATGAAGGACAAAATTCCATTTGCCTTCTTAATCACCTGTTGCACCTGTAAACCAACTTTTTACGACTCACGCACTAGCACACCCAGGTCTCTCTACACAGCAGCATGTTTTAATATTTTATCATTTAAATAATAATCCCTTTTGCTGTTATTCCTACCAAAGTGGACAACCTCACATTTGTCAACATTGTATTCCATCTGCCAGACCCTAGCCCATTCACTTAGCCTATCCAAATCCCTCTGCAGACTTCCAGTATCCTCTGCACTTTTTGCTTTACCACTTATCTTAGTGTCGTCTGCAAACTTGGACACATTGCCCTTGGTCCCCAACTCCAAATCATCTGTGTAAATTGTGAACAGTTGTGGGCCCAACACTGATCCCTGAGGGACACCACTAGCTACTGATTGCCAACCAGAGAAACACCCATTAATCCCCACTCTTTGCTTTCTATTAATTAACCAATCCTCTATCCATGCTACTACTTTCCCCTTAATGCCATGCATCTTTATCTTATGCAACAACCTTTTGTGTGGCACCTTGTCAAAGGCTTTCTGGAAATCCAGATATACCACATCCATTGGCTCCCCGTTATCTACCGCACTGTTTATGTCCTCAAAAGATTCCACTAAATTAGTTAGGCATGACCTGCCCTTTATGAACCCATGCTGCGTCTGCCCAATGGGACAATTTCCATCCAGATGCCTCACTATTTCTTCCTTGGATGATAGATTCCAGCATCTTCCTTACTACCAAAGTTAAGCTCACTGGCCTATAATTACCCGCTTGCTGCCTACCTCCTTTTTTAAACAGTGGTGTCACGTTTGCTAATTTCCAATCCGCCGGGACCACCCCAGAGTCTAGTGAATTTTGGTAAATTATCACTAGTGCATTTGCAATTTCCCTAGCCATCTCTTTTAGCACTCTGGGATGCATTCCATCAGGTCCAGGAGACTTGTCTCGGCCATTTCCTCATCTCCCATTATTAAATCTCCCTTCTCATCCTCTAAAGGACCAATATTTACCTTAGCCACTCTTTTTTGTTTTATGTATTTGTAGAAACTTTTATGATCTGTTTTTATATTCTGAGCAAGTTTACTCTCATAATCTATCTTACTCTTCTTTATAGCTTTTTTAGTAGCTTTCTGTTGCCCCCTAAAGATTTCGCAGTCCTCTAGTCTCCCACTGACCTTTGCTACTTTGTATGTTTTTTCCTTCAATTTGATACTCTCCCTTATTTCCTTAGATATCCACGGTCGATTTTCCCTCTTTTTACCGTCCTTCCTTTTTGTTGGTATAAACCTTTGCTGAGCACTGTGAAAAATCACTTTGAAGGTTCTCCACTGTTCCTCAACTGTTTCACTATAAAGTCTTTGCCTCCAGTCTACCTTATCTAGTTATTCTCTTATCCCATTGTAATCTCCTTTGTTTAAGCACAAAACACTAGTGCTTGATTTTACCTTCTCACCCTCCATCTATATTTTAAATTCCACCATATTGTGATCGCTCCTTCCGAGAGGATCCTTAACTATGAGATCCTGAATCAATCCTGTCTCATTACACAGGACCAGATCTAGGACCGCTTGTTCCCTCGTAGGTTCCATTACATACTGTTCTAGGAAAATATCGCAGATACATTCTATAAACTCCTCTTCAAGGCTGCCTTGACCGACCTGGTTAAACCAATCAACATGTAGATTAAAATCCCCCATGATAACTGCTGTACCATTTCTACATGCATCTGTTATTTCTTTGTTTATTGCCTGCCCCACCATAATGTTACTATTTGGTGGCCTATAGATTACTCCTATCAGTGACTTTTTCGCCTTACTATTCCTGATTTCCACCCAAATGGAATCAACCTTATCATCCATAGCACCAATGTCATCCCTTACTGTTGCCCGGATGTCATAGAATTTACAGAGCAGAAGGAGGCCATTCAGCCCATCGAGTCTGCACCGGCTCTTGGAAAGAGCAAATCCTGTGAATGTCATCCTTAAATAACAGAGCTACACCACCTCCCTTACCATCCACTCTGTCCTTCCGAAAAGTTTGATACCCTCGGATATTTAACTCCCAGTCGTGACCATCCTTTAACCATGTTTCAGTAATGGCCACTAAATCATAGTCATTCACGATGATTTGCGCCATCAACTCATTTACCTTATTCCGAATACTACGAGCATTCAGGAAAAGTACACTTATGTTGGCTTTTTTACCTCTGTTCTGAATCTTAACACCTCGATCAGTCACCTCTCCTAAGTTATATTTCCTCTTAACCTTTCTCCTAATTTTCCTTGTCGTTCTGCCACATGATGGCACACCTGGCACCGCGTGGCATTGGGGGAGGATACCCGCTACCGGTGGCCTTCAAGGTGACGGGAGCGTTGAAGTTCTACACCACTGGGCTGTTCAAGTCGCCGAGTGGTGACCTGTCCAGGATCTCCCAGGCATCGGCGCACAGGTGCATCCGTGCTGTCACTGATGCCCTGTATGCCCTGGTGGATCTGTACATCCAGTACCCAGTGGACCGCTCCCAGTAGGATGCCTGGGCAGTGGGGTTCGCTGCCGTCGCTGCGAGGCCCCAGGTCCAGGGGCCATTGATGGGGTGCATGTCGCCCTGCAGCTACCAGCGGATGAAAGGCCAATGTTCACGAACAGGAAGGGGTACCACTCCATGAACGTTCAGGTGCTCTGTGACCACCTGATGAGGATCCTGCATGTCTGCACCCGGCACTTGGGTAGTGTGCATGACTCTTTTGTTTTGGCTGCGGGCCTTGTTGCTGGGCGACAGGAGTTACCCCTTGCGGTCGTGGCTGATGACGCCTATATGGAGGCCACAGAGCAACGTGGAGAAACTATAATGAGGCCCATTGTGTCACTTGGGTTGTGGTTAAGAGGTGCTTTGGGGTGCTGAAGATGCGATTCAGGTGCCTGGACTGTTCTGGAGGGGTCCTCCAGTACGAATCAAGGAAGGTCGGCCGCATCGTTGTGGTCTGCTGCATTCTCCACAATGTAGCCCAGCAGCGGGGCAATGTGCTGGAGGAAGATGAGGAATAAGGGCCTCGTCAGACTAGGAGGAGGAGGGGGAGAGGGACAATGGGTGGGACATGGGGGCTGGACATGCACGGGAGGCTGTGTGACAACACCGGCAGGGCAAGCGAGCACGGGACACCTTGATCGACGCACGTTTCACCAACTGGGCGGGGGGGGGGTGGGGGTTTGTTGGGCAGGGGGCACGGATATCACAATACCACATCCTTTCGCCACTGAAGACACTCACCTCCCCCACCACTGAGCACCCTCGCCTCCCCACCACCGAACACACTCCCCTTCCCCACCACCGAGCACACTCACTTCCGTCACCACCGAACACACTCACCTTCCCCACCACCGAGCACACTCGCCTCCCACACCACCGAGCACACTCACCTCCCCTACCACCGAGCACACTCACCTCCCCCACCACCGAGCACACTCACCTTCCCCAGCACCGAGCTCACTCACCTCCCCCAGCACCGAGCGACCTCACCTCCCCCACCACCGAACACACTCACCTTCCCCACCACCGAGCACACTCACCTCCCACACCACCGAGCACACTCACCTCCCCCACCACCGAGCACACTCACCTCCCCCACCACCGAGCTCACTCACCTCCCCCACCACCGAGCTCACTCACCTCCCCCACCACCGAGCTCACTCACCTCCCCCACCACCGAACACACTCACCCCCCCCACCACTGAGCACACTCACCTCCCACACCACCGAACACACTCACCTTCCCCAGCACCGAGCACACTCACCTCCCCCACCACCGAGCACACTCCCCTCCCCCACCACCGAGCACACTCATCTCCCACACTCACCTCCCCCAGCACCGAGCACACTCGCCGAGCACACTCGCCTCCCCCCATCACCGAGCACACTCATCTCCCACACTCACCTCCCCCAGCACCGAGCACACTCCCGTCCCCCACCACCGAGCACACTCACCTCCCCCACCACCGAGCACACTCACCTCCCCCACCACCGAGCACACTCACCTCCCCCACCACCGAGCACACTCACCTCCCCCACCACCGAGCACACTCACCTCCCCCACCACCGAACACACTCACCTCCCCCACCACCGAGCACACTCACCTCCCCACCACCGAACACACTAATCTCCCCCACCACCGAACACACTCACCTCCCCCACCACCGAACACACTCACCTCCCCCACCACCGAACACACTCCCCTCCCCCACCACCGAGCACACTCACCTCCCCCACCACCGAGCACACTCACCTCCCCCACCACCGAGCACACTCACCTCCCACACCACCGAGCACACTCCCCTCCCCCACCACTGGGCACACTCCCCTCCCCCACCACCGAGCACACTCCCCGCCCCCACCACCGAGCACACTCCCCTCTCCCCCACCACCGAACACACTCCCCTCCCCCACCACCGAACACACTCACCTTCCCCACCACCGAACCTCCCGCATGCACACCACCGAGCACACTCACCTCCCCCACCACCGAGCACACTCCCCTTCCCCACCACCGAGCATACTCCCCTCCCCCACCACCGAGCACATTTCCCCCCCCCCACCACCACCGAACACACTCACCTCCCCCACCACCGAGCACACTCACCTTCCCCACCACCGAGCACACTCCCCTCCCCCACCACCGAGCACACTCACCTTCCCCACCACCGAGCACACTCCCCTCCCCCACCACCGACCACAGTCATCTCCCACACCACCGAGCACACTCCCCTCCCACACCACTGAGCACACTCACCTTCCCCACCACCGAGCACACTCCCCTCCCCCACCACCGAGCACACTCACCTCCCCCACCACCGAACACACTCACCTTCCCCACCACCGAGCGCACTCCCCTCCCCCACCACCGAGCACACTCCCCTCCCCCACCACAGAGCACACTCACCTCCCACACCACCTCCCACACTCCCCTCCCCCAGCACCTCCCACACTCACCTTCCCCACCACCTTCCCCACTCCCCTCCCCCACCACCGAGCCAACTCCCCCCCCCCCCCCACCGAACACACTCCCCTCCCCCACCACTGAGCACACTCCCCTCCCCCACCACCGAGCACGCTCCCCTCCCCACCACCGAACACACTCACCTTCCCAACCACTGAGCAAACTCACCTCCCCTACCACCGAGGACACTCCCCTCCCCCACCACCGAGCACACTCCCCTCCCCCACCACCAAGCACACTCCGCTCCCACCACCGAACACACTCACCTCCCCCACCACCGAGCACACTCACCTCCCACACCACCGAACACACTCAACTTCCCCACCACCGAGCACACTCACCTTCCCCACCACCGAGCACACTCACCTTCCCCACCACCGAGCGCACTCCCCTCCCCCACCACCGAGCACACTCACCTCCCACAACACCTCCCACACTCCCCTCCCCCAGCACCTCCGACACTCCCCTCCCCCACCACCGAGCACACTCCCCTCCCCCACCACCGAGCACACACACCTCCCCCACCACCGAGCACACTCCCCTCCCACCACCGAACACACTCACCTCCCACACCACCGAGCACACTTCCCTCCCCCACCACCGAGCACACTCCCCTCCCACCACCGAGCACATTCCCCTCCCACCACCGAACACACTCCCCTCCCCCACCACTGAGCACACTCACCTCCCCCACCACCGAGCACACTCCCCTCCCCCACCACCGAGCACACTCCCCTCCCCCACCACCGAGCACACTCCCCTCCCACCACCGAACACACTCACATCCCCCACCACCGAACACACTCACCTCCCCCACCACCGAGCACACTCCCCTCCCCCACCACCGAGCACACTCCCCTCCCCCACCACCGAGCACACTCCCCTCCCACCACCGAACACACTCCCCTCCCCCACCACCGAGCACACTTCCCTCTCCCACCACCGAGCACACTCCCCTCCCACCACCGAGCACACTCCCCTCCCACCACCGAGCACACTCCCCTCCTCCACCACTGAGCACACTCACCTCCCCCACCACCGAGCACACTCCCCTCCCCCACCACCGAGCACACTCCCCTCCCCCACCACCAAGCACACTCCCCTCCCACCACCGGGCACACTCAACTTCCCCACCACCGAGCACACTCACCTTCCCCACCACCGAGCACACTCACCTTCCCCACCACCGAGCGCACTCCCCTCCCCCACCACCGAGCACACTCCCCTCCCCCACCACAGAGCACACTCACCTCCCACACCACCTCCCACACTCCCCGCCCCCAGCACCTCCCACACTCCCCGCCCCCAGCACCTCCCACACTCCCCTCCCCCACCACCGAGCACACTCCCCTCCCCCACCACCAAGCACACTCCCCTCCCACCACCGAACACACTCACCTCCCACACCACCGAGCACACTTCCCTCCCCCACCACCGAGCACACTCCCCTCCCACCACCGAGCACATTCCCCTCCCACCACCGAACACACTCCCCTCCCCCACCACTGAGCACACTCACCTCCCCCACCACCGAGCACACTCCCCTCCCCCACCACCGAGCACACTCCCCTCCCCCACCACCGAGCACACTCCCCTCCCACCACTGAACACACTCACATCCCCCACCACCGAACACACTCCCCTCCCCCACCACCGAGCACACTCACCTCCCCCACCACCGAGCACACTCCCCTCCCCCACCACCGAGCACACTCCCCTCCCACCACCGAACACACTCCCCTCCCCCACCACCGAGCACACTCCCCTCCCACCACCGAGCACACTCCCCTCCCACCACCGAGCACACTCCCCTCCCACCACCGAGCACACTCCCCTCCCACCACCGAGCACACTCCCCTCCCCCACCACTGAGCACACTCACCTCCCCCACCACCGAGCACACTCCCCTCCCACCACCGAACACACTCACATCCTCCCCCACCACCGAGCACACTCCCCTCCCCCACCACCGTGCACACTCCCCTCCCCCACCACAGAGCACACTCCCCTCCCACCACCGAACACACTCCCCTCCCCCACCACCGAGCACACTCCCCTCCCCCACCACCGAGCACACTCCCCTCCCCCACCACCGAGCACACTCCCCTCCCCCACCACCGAGCACACTCACCTCCCACACCACCGAGCACACTCACCTTCCTCACCACCGAGCACACTCACCTTCCCCACCACCGAGCACACTCACCTTCCTCACCACCGAGCACACTCACCTCCCCCACCACCGAGCACACTCACCTTCCCCACCACCGAGCACACTCACCTCCCCCACCACCGAGCACACTCACCTCCCCACCACCGAGCACACTCACCTCCCCAAAACCGAGCACACTCACCTCCCCCACCACTGAACGCACTCACCTTCCCCCCCCACCGAGCACACTCACCTCCCCCACCACCGAGCACACTCACCTCCCCCACCACCGAGCACACTCACCTCCCCTACCACCGAGCGCACTCCGCTCCCCCACCACCGAACGCACTCACCTCCCCCACCACCGAGCACACTCACCTCCCCCACCACCGAGCACACTCACCTCCCCCACCACCGAGCACACTCCCCTCCCCCACCACCGAGCACACTCCCCTCCCCCACCACCGAGCACACTCCCCTCCCCCACCACCGAGCACACTCACCTCCCACACCACCGAGCACACTCACCTTCCTCACCACCGAGCACACTCACCTTCCCCACCACCGAGCACACTCACCTTCCTCACCACCGAGCACACTCACCTCCCCCACCACCGAGCACACTCACCTTCCCCACCACCGAGCACACTCACCTCCCCCACCACCGAGCACACTCACCTCCCCACCACCGAGCACACTCACCTCCCCACCACCGAGCACACTCACCTCCCCCACCACTGAACGCACTCACCTTCCCCCCCCACCGAGCACACTCACCTCCCCCACCACCGAGCACACTCACCTCCCCCACCACCGAACGCACTCACCTCCCCCACCACCGAGCACACTCACCTTCCTCACCACCGAGCACACTCACCTCCCCCACCACCGAGCACACTCACCTTCCCCACCACCGAGCACACTCACCTCCCCCACCACCGAGCACACTCACCTCCCCACCACCGAGCACACTCACCTCCCCACCACCGAGCACACTCACCTCCCCCACCACTGAACGCACTCACCTTCCCCCCCCACCGAGCACACTCACCTCCCCCACCACCGAGCACACTCACCTCCCCCACCACCGAACGCACTCACCTCCCCCACCACCGAGCACACTCACCTCCCCCACCACCGAGCACACTCACCTCCCCCACCACCGAGCACACTCACCTCCCCTACCACCGAGCACACTCCGCTCCCCCACCACCGAGCACACTCACCTCCCCCACCACCGAGCACACTCACCTCCCCACCACCGAGCACACTCACCTCCCCCACCACTGAACGCACTCACCTCCCCTACCACCGAGCACACTCCGCTCCCCCACCACCGAGCACACTCCCCTCCCCCACCACCGAGCACACTCACCTCCCCCACCACCGAGCACACTCCGCTCCCCCACCACCGAGCACAGTCACCTCCCCCACCACCGAGCACACTCCCCTCCCCCACCACCGAGCACACTCCCCTTCCTCACCACCGAGCACACTCACCTCCCCCACCACCGAGCACACTCACCTTCCCCACCACCGAGCACACTCACCTCCCCCACCACCGAGCACACTCCCCTCCCCCACCACCGAGCACACTCACCTCCCCCACCACCGAACGCACTTACCTTCCCCCCCCACCGAGCACACTCACCTCCCCCACCACCGAGCACACTCCCCTCCCCCACCACCGAGCACACTCACCTCCCCCACCACCGAGCACACTCCCCTCCCCCACCACCGAGCACACTCACCTCCCCCACCACCGAACACACTCACCTCCCACACCACCGAACACACTCACCTCCCCCACCACCGAACACACTCACCTCCCACACCACCGAGCACACTCACCTCCCCCACCACCGAACACACTCACCTCCCACACCACCGAGCACACTCACCTCCCCCACCACCGAACACACTCACCTCCCACACCACCGAGCACACTCACCTCCCCCACCACCGAACACACTCACCTCCCACACCACCGAGCACACTCACCTCCCCCACCACCGAACACACTCACCTCCCACACCACCGAACACACTCACCTCCCCCACCACCGAACACACTCACCTCCCACACCACCTCCCACACTCACCTTCCCCACCACCGAACACACTCCCCTCCCCCACCACCGAACACACTCACCTCCCCCACCACCGAACACACTCCCCTCCCCCTCCACCGAACACACTCCCCTCCCCCTCCACCGAACACACTCACCTCCCCCACCACCGAACACACTCACCTCCCCCACCACCGAGCACACTCCCCTCCCCAGCACCGAGCACACTCACCTCCCCCACCACCGAACACACTCACCTCCCCCACCACCGAACACACTCACCTCCCACACCACCGAGCACACTCACCTCCCCCACCACTGAGCACACTCCCCTCCCCCACCACCGAGCACACTCCCCTCCCCCACCACCGAACACACTCACCTCCCACACCACCGAGCACACTCACCACCCCCACCACCGAATACACTCACCTCCCACACCACCGAGCACACTCACCACCCCCAGCACCGAGCACACTCCCCTCCCCCACCACTGAACACACTAATCTCCCCCACCACCGAACACACTCACCTTCCCCACCACCGAACACACTCACCTCCCCCACCACCGAGCACACTCACCTCCCACACCACTGAACACACTAATCTCCCCCACCACCGAGCACACTCACCTCCCCCACCACCGAGCACACTCACCTTCCCCACCACCGAACACACTCCCCTCCCCCACCACCGAACACACTCACCTCCCCCACCACCGAACACACTCCCCTCCCCCACCACCGAACACACTCACCTCCCCCACCACCGAACACACTCACCTCCCCCACCACCGAGCACACTCCCCTCCCCAGCACCGAGCACACTCACCTCCCCCACCGCCGAGCACACCCACCTCCTCCACCACCGAGCACACTCACCTCCCACACCACTGAACACACTAATCTCCCCCACCACCGAACACACTCACCTTCCCCACCACCGAACACACTCACCTTCCCCACCACCGAACACACTCACCTCCCCCACCACCGAGCACACCCACCTCCCCCACCACCGAACACACTCACCTTCCCCACCACCGAGCACACTCCCCTCCCCACCACCTCCCACACTCACCTCCCCCACCACCGAGCACACTCACCTCCCACACCACTGAACACACTAATCTCCCCCACCACCGAACACACTCACCTCCCACACCACCGAGCACACTCACCTCCCCCACCACCGAACACACTCACCTCCCACACCACCGAGCACACTCCCCTCCCCCACCACCGAGCACACTCACCTCCCACACCACCGAGCACACTCACCTTCCTCACCACCGAGCACACTCACCTTCCCCACCACCGAGCACACTCACCTTCCTCACCACCGAGCACACTCACCTCCCCCACCACCGAGCACACTCACCTTCCCCACCACCGAGCACACTCACCTCCCCCACCACCGAGCACACTCACCTCCCCACCACCGAGCACACTCACCTCCCCAAAACCGAGCACACTCACCTCCCCCACCACTGAACGCACTCACCTTCCCCCCCCACCGAGCACACTCACCTCCCCCACCACCGAGCACACTCACCTCCCCCACCACCGAGCACACTCACCTCCCCTACCACCGAGCGCACTCCGCTCCCCCACCACCGAACGCACTCACCTCCCCCACCACCGAGCACACTCACCTCCCCCACCACCGAGCACACTCACCTCCCCCACCACCGAGCACACTCCCCTCCCCCACCACCGAGCACACTCCCCTCCCCCACCACCGAGCACACTCACCTCCCACACCACCGAGCACACTCACCTTCCTCACCACCGAGCACACTCACCTTCCCCACCACCGAGCACACTCACCTTCCTCACCACCGAGCACACTCACCTCCCCCACCACCGAGCACACTCACCTTCCCCACCACCGAGCACACTCACCTCCCCCACCACCGAGCACACTCACCTCCCCACCACCGAGCACACTCACCTCCCCACCACCGAGCACACTCACCTCCCCCACCACTGAACGCACTCACCTTCCCCCCCCACCGAGCACACTCACCTCCCCCACCACCGAGCACACTCACCTCCCCCACCACCGAACGCACTCACCTCCCCCACCACCGAGCACACTCACCTTCCTCACCACCGAGCACACTCACCTCCCCCACCACCGAGCACACTCACCTTCCCCACCACCGAGCACACTCACCTCCCCCACCACCGAGCACACTCACCTCCCCACCACCGAGCACACTCACCTCCCCACCACCGAGCACACTCACCTCCCCCACCACTGAACGCACTCACCTTCCCCCCCCACCGAGCACACTCACCTCCCCCACCACCGAGCACACTCACCTCCCCCACCACCGAACGCACTCACCTCCCCCACCACCGAGCACACTCACCTCCCCCACCACCGAGCACACTCACCTCCCCCACCACCGAGCACACTCACCTCCCCTACCACCGAGCACACTCCGCTCCCCCACCACCGAGCACACTCACCTCCCCCACCACCGAGCACACTCACCTCCCCACCACCGAGCACACTCACCTCCCCACCACTGAACGCACTCACCTCCCCTACCACCGAGCACACTCCGCTCCCCCACCACCGAGCACACTCCCCTCCCCCACCACCGAGCACACTCACCTCCCCCACCACCGAGCACACTCCGCTCCCCCACCACCGAGCACAGTCACCTCCCCCACCACCGAGCACACTCCCCTCCCCCACCACCGAGCACACTCCCCTTCCTCACCACCGAGCACACTCACCTCCCCCACCACCGAGCACACTCACCTTCCCCACCACCGAGCACACTCACCTCCCCCACCACCGAGCACACTCCCCTCCCCCACCACCGAGCACACTCACCTCCCCCACCACCGAACGCACTTACCTTCCCCCCCCACCGAGCACACTCACCTCCCCCACCACCGAGCACACTCCCCTCCCCCACCACCGAGCACACTCACCTCCCCCACCACCGAGCACACTCCCCTCCCCCACCACCGAGCACACTCACCTCCCCCACCACCGAGCACACTCACCTCCCCCACCACCGAGCACACTCACCTCCCCCACCACCGAGCACACTCACCTCCCACACCACCGAACACACTCACTTCCCCCACCACCGAACACACTCACCTCCCACACCACCGAACACACTCACCTCCCCCACCACCGAACACACTCACCTCCCACACCACCGAGCACACTCACCTCCCCCACCACCGAACACACTCACCTCCCACACCACCGAGCACACTCACCTCCCCCACCACCGAACACACTCACCTCCCACACCACCGAACACACTCACCTCCCCCACCACCGAACACACTCACCTCCCACACCACCGAGCACACTCACCTTCCCCACCACCGAACACACTCCCCTCCCCCACCACCGAACACACTCACCTCCCCCACCACCGAACACACTCCCCTCCCCCTCCACCGAACACACTCACCTCCCCCACCACCGAACACACTCACCTCCCCCACCACCGAGCATTTCCCCTCCCCAGCACCGAGCACACTCACCTCCCCCACCACCGAACACACTCACCTCCCCCACCACCGAACACACTCACCTCCCACACCACCGAGCACACTCACCTCCCCCACCACTGAGCACACTCCCCTCCCCCACCACCGAGCACACTCCCCTCCCCCACCACCGAACACACTCACCTCCCACACCACCGAGCACACTCACCACCCCCACCACCGAATACACTCACCTCCCACACCACCGAGCACACTCACCACCCCCAGCACCGAGCACACTCCCCTCCCCCACCACTGAACACACTAATCTCCCCCACCACCGAACACACTCACCTTCCCCACCACCGAACACACTCACCTCCCCCACCACCGAGCACACTCACCTCCCACACCACTGAACACACTAATCTCCCCCACCACCGAGCACACTCACCTCCCCCACCACCGAGCACACTCACCTTCTCCACCACCGAACACACTCCCCTCCCCACCACCGAACACACTCACCTCCCCCACCACCGAACACACTCCCCTCCCCCACCACCGAACACACTCACCTCCCCCACCACCGAACACACTCACCTCCCCCACCACCGAGCACACTCCCCTCCCCAGCACCGAGCACACTCACCTCCCCCACCGCCGAGCACACCCACCTCCTCCACCACCGAGCACACTCACCTCCCACACCACTGAACACACTAATCTCCCCCACCACCGAACACACTCACCTTCCCCACCACCGAACACACTCACCTTCCCCACCACCGAACACACTCACCTCCCCCACCACCGAGCACACCCACCTCCCCCACCACCGAACACACTCACCTTCCCCACCACCGAGCACACTCCCCTCCCCACCACCTCCCACACTCACCTCCCCCACCACCGAGCACACTCACCTCCCACACCACTGAACACACTAATCTCCCCCACCACCGAACACACTCACCTCCCACACCACCGAGCACACTCACCTCCCCCACCACCGAACACACTCACCTCCCACACCACCGAGCACACTCACCTCCCCCACCACCGAGCACACTCACCTTCCCCACCACCGAACACACTCACGTCCCCCACCACCGAGCACACTCACCTCCCACACCACCGAGCACACTCACCTCCCCCACCACCGAACACACTCACCTCCCCCACCACCGAACACACTCCCCTCCCCCTCCACCGAACACACTCACCTCCCCCACCACCGAACACACTCACCTCCCCCACCACCGAGCACACTCCCCTCCCCAGCACCGAGCACACTCACCTCCCCCACCACCGAACACACTCACCTCCCCCACCACCGAACACACTCACCTCCCACACCACCGAGCACACTCACCTCCCCCACCACTGAGCACACTCCCCTCCCCCACCACCGAGCACACTCCCCTCCCCCACCACCGAACACACTCACCTCCCACACCACCGAGCACACTCACCACCCCCACCACCGAATACACTCACCTCCCACACCACCGAGCACACTCACCACCCCCAGCACCGAGCACACTCCCCTCCCCCACCACTGAACACACTAATCTCCCCCACCACCGAACACACTCACCTTCCCCACCACCGAACACACTCACCTCCCCCACCACCGAGCACACTCACCTCCCACACCACTGAACACACTAATCTCCCCCACCACCGAGCACACTCACCTCCCCCACCACCGAGCACACTCACCTTCCCCACCACCGAACACACTCCCCTCCCCCACCACCGAACACACTCACCTCCCCCACCACCGAACACACTCCCCTCCCCCACCACCGAACACACTCACCTCCCCCACCACCGAACACACTCACCTCCCCCACCACCGAGCACACTCCCCTCCCCAGCACCGAGCACACTCACCTCCCCCACCGCCGAGCACACCCACCTCCTCCACCACCGAGCACACTCACCTCCCACACCACTGAACACACTAATCTCCCCCACCACCGAACACACTCACCTTCCCCACCACCGAACACACTCACCTTCCCCACCACCGAACACACTCACCTCCCCCACCACCGAGCACACCCACCTCCCCCACCACCGAACACACTCACCTTCCCCACCACCGAGCACACTCCCCTCCCCACCACCTCCCACACTCACCTCCCCCACCACCGAGCACACTCACCTCCCACACCACTGAACACACTAATCTCCCCCACCACCGAACACACTCACCTCCCACACCACCGAGCACACTCACCTCCCCCACCACCGAACACACTCACCTCCCACACCACCGAGCACACTCACCTCCCCCACCACCGAGCACACTCACCTTCCCCACCACCGAACACACTCACGTCCCCCACCACCGAGCACACTCACCTCCCACACCACCGAGCACACTCACCTCCCCCACCACCGAGCACACTCACCTCCCCCACCACCGAGCACACTCCCCTCCCCCACCACCGAGCACACTCCCCTCCCCCACCACCGAGCACACTCACCTCCCACACCACCGAGCACACTCACCTTCCTCACCACCGAGCACACTCACCTTCCCCACCACCGAGCACACTCACCTTCCTCACCACCGAGCACACTCACCTCCCCCACCACCGAGCACACTCACCTTCCCCACCACCGAGCACACTCACCTCCCCCACCACCGAGCACACTCACCTCCCCACCACCGAGCACACTCACCTCCCCACCACCGAGCACACTCACCTCCCCCACCACTGAACGCACTCACCTTCCCCCCCCACCGAGCACACTCACCTCCCCCACCACCGAGCACACTCACCTCCCCCACCACCGAGCACACTCACCTCCCCTACCACCGAGCACACTCCGCTCCCCCACCACCGAACGCACTCACCTCCCCCACCACCGAGCACACTCACCTCCCCCACCACCGAACACACTCACCTCCCCCACCGCCGAGCACACCCACCTCCTCCACCACCGAGCACACTCACCTCCCACACCACTGAACACACTAATCTCCCCCACCACCGAACACACTCACCTTCCCCACCACCGAACACACTCACCTTCCCCACCACCGAACACACTCACCTCCCCCACCACCGAGCACACCCACCTCCCCCACCACCGAACACACTCACCTTCCCCACCACCGAGCACACTCCCCTCCCCACCACCTCCCACACTCACCTCCCCCACCACCGAGCACACTCACCTCCCACACCACTGAACACACTAATCTCCCCCACCACCGAACACACTCACCTCCCACACCACCGAGCACACTCACCTCCCCCACCACCGAACACACTCACCTCCCACACCACCGAGCACACTCACCTCCCCCACCACCGAGCACACTCACCTTCCCCACCACCGAACACACTCACGTCCCCCACCACCGAGCACACTCACCTCCCACACCACTGAACACACTAATCTCCCCACCACCGAGCACACTCACCTCCCCCACCACCGAACACACTCACCTCCCCACCACCGAACACACTCACCTCCCCCACCACCGAACACACTCACCTCCCCCACCACCGAACACACTCACCTCCCCACCACCGAGCACACTCACCTCCCCCACCACCGAGCACACACACCTCCCCCACCATCGAACACACTCACCTCCCCCACCATCGAACACACTCACCTCCCACACCACTGAACACACTAATCTCCCCCACCACCGAACACACTCACCTCCCCACCACCGAACACACTCACCTCCCCCACCACCGAACACACTCACCTCCCCCACCACCGAACACACTCACCTCCCCACCACCGAGCACACTCACCTCCCCCACCATCGAACACACTCACCTCCCCCACCATCGAACACACTCACCTCCCCCACCACCGAACACACTCACCTCCCCACCACTGAGCACACTCACCTCCCCCACCACCGAACACACTCACCTCCCCCACCACCGAACACACTCACCTCCCCCACCATCGAACACACTCACCTCCCCCACCACCGAGCACACTCACCTTCCTCACCACCGAGCACACTCACCTCCCCCACCACCGAGCACACTCACCTCCCCCACCATCGAACACACTCACCTCCCCCACCACCGAACACACTCCCCTCCCCCACCACCGAGCACACTCACCTCCCACAACACCGAACACACTCACCTCCCCCACCATTGAACACACTCACCTCCCCCACCACCGAGCACACTCACCTCCCCCACCACCGAGCACACTCACCTCCCCCACCACCGAGCACACTCACCTCCCCCACCACCGGACCACCCGCATGCACACCACCGAGCACACTCCCCTCCCCCACCACCGAACACACTCCCCTCCCCCACCACTGAGCACACTCACCTCCCCGACCGCCGAGCACACTCACCTCCCACACCACCGGACCACCCGCGTGCACACCACCCCTCTGTTATATATACACACCTGAGGCACAATGAGCTGGGAGCACTGGGTTGCCAGTGACAGCGGGTCTGGTCCATGGGATGGATGGAGGATGATGACAGCTCGCTCTGCAAGGAGCTCTGTGCTCCACATCGTTTGTCTGACTCATGCCCTCTGTAGCACCTTCCACCTGTGTGATCACTGCATGCGGGCTGGCCAGTCCACCGCACAGTCCTGTCGAGTTGCTGGGGGGAGGGGGTGGGGGGCGGGGGCCGCACGGTCCACCCATTCGGCCTCACTCGTCCACCACCCCTCACCCACAGTGGCCATCACTTACTGCCCCACCTCCGCACCCGTCAGACAGAGCACAGAGGCAGCTTTCAACGGTGATAACAGGTGTTTAATGTGCAGAGGTATATACAGTCTGTGCCCTAGCCCCTTTTAGCTCAACTCTACCCTGCACCCGTGCCAACTTAACTGGTGTATAACTTTCTGCCCTTACGGCCCTTAACACTATGCCTAGGTAGTTTCCCAGACGGTACAGGATGAGTGGAGGTGGACTGCTGAGACTCGGGCGTCCTGGCTGGCGTGGTGCCGCTCTGTTCTGCCCACTGCCCACCAGATGCAACAGGGGAGGGGGAGGGAAGGAGAGTATGAGGTGCTGCGCTGTTCCGGCACCTCCCCTCCGAGAGTCTCCGGCAAGGGCCCCATCACCTCCTCCTCCCTCGGGGTGCCTGGTGGCCCCCGGGCGTCTCCATGGGATGGGGGCGTGAGAGGAGCCATCCCCGAGGACCCCTGCCGCTGCCAGTATGGATGCCCGCTCTGGTATCGACCATGTCTCAACGTTTGCGGCCATGGAGCACAGGGAGTGGCCCATCCCTGTTTGGTACTGTGCCACCTCTCTCTGGGTCTGTGCCATCCCCCTCTAGGTCTGTGCGATGTCGGTCAGCACCTGGACTGGCACTGATGCTCTCAGCCATGGCCTGCTGAGACTGGGCCACACTGGAGCGTTACTGCAATCTGCAGCTGGCTCTGGCACATGGCTGCCTGTGATTGGGCAGCCCTGTCCAGGGTCACGGCCCCCATCTGCTAGCCCCAGGCCTTGCATAACCTGACCCATGTCCAACACCGTCGCCCCCATTGCCTCCACCGCGGACGCCAACCATGCAGTGTCGGCCTGGGTGGCACACATGACCAGCACCACACCCCGCTCCTGCAGGCAGTTGGACTCCTCCACCTGCGTCTGCAGGTGCTGGAAGCCGGCTGTCATCCCCTCCTCTAGTCCTTGGGTCTCTGACTGCACCTGAACTATGGGTGGGAATGAATATTCCAGGAACCCGGGACCCGTCTGGGCGGCAGCTGGTTGCTGGGGCCGGGCTGCCCTCCGACTGTCCGGCAACTCGGCTGCTCCTACCTCCACCTGCTGTACCGGAGCGGCTGTGTGGTGTCCACCAGATAGTGTCCCAGAAGCTTCCTCACTAAAAAGCCCAACCAAGGTGATATTCTCTGCGATGGTGGAGGGTGTTGGAGACAGCAGTCATATTCGTCGTGAGGAGCCGCGAGCAGGCAGGAGGGTCTCCCTTGGTGGCTCGCCTCCGACCTCTGCGTCAGCGACCTCCCGCTCCTCTGGCCCGCCAACAATGCCCAGTGCCCTTTGCTCGGGCACGGTTAGATGACACAGTTCTGGTGGTCCTCCTCCGGTCTTCTCCCGTTCCCGGGGGTTATGCGCGGACTTTTCTTGGGGTGGGGGGGCAAACACAAACAGCAACCATGTTAGAAGGTCCGACGCATGCAGCCCAGGGGTTGGGTCTCTGATGGCATTAGTGCACAGGGCACACATTGCTTGGGTGGGTGCAGCCATGTGGGTGTGGGGGAGTGTTCCGGGTCACGTCTTGGGGGGGGGTAGGGTGCTTGGTGCCAGGGGCACAGTGCTGGGTACTCCCCCTGGCTGCCCTGAGGAGGTCGTGCAGCTTCTTTCGGCACTGATCTGCAGTCCGGGCCACCGCCCCGACGCTGCTGACGGCGGCTGCGACCTCCGCCCAGGCACGCCGAACAACGGCGCTTGCTGACCTCTGCCCCGGCCCGGGGTATACTATCCTCCTCTCCTCCACGGAGTCAAGGAGGGTCTCCAACTCGCTGTCCCTAAATCGCAAAGCTGCTCTTCTGGCGGCCATCTTGCCTGCGACACTGTGTGTGTGAGGGGGGAGAATGGTTATGAGCAGCCGCGGCATAGCGTCAATGACGGACCCGGCGTATCGGCGGCTGCTCCCTGGAGGCTTCACGTTCTGCCCGTGCTGGCCCCTTGTGGGACATTGAATAGCTCCACCTGGAGGCCCGTTGACGCCGTCGTGAAACTCCACTGTTTTCACGATGGCGTCAACCGGAGAATCCAGTCCCATGTCTGCAAAGACCTATCAAGGAAAATGATCGAGCCAAATGAGTGAAGCAAATATCCTGCCCCCATTAGCAAGGCATCAAGGTAATCACCTAAGTTATTTAACTGGTGGAGACGAACCATTGGACGGTTTGTCCATAGCGGAGAGGGGCTCATCAAGTTCCAATGGAAATGCTTTAAGTCCAATCAATTGAGCTATCCCCATCTCACCTAATTATAACTTTGTCTTAAAGAGGCTACAAAACATGTTCGCCAGATTTATGCTCAGGATCAGAGGTGTCCTTTGAGGAGAGATTGAGTAGAATAGGCCTATGCTCTCTGGAGTTCAGAAGAAAGAGAGATAATCTCATTGAAATTTGCAACATTTCTAAGAGGACTTGACAGGGGTAGGTGCTGACAGGCGTTTTCCTCTGGCTATAACTAGAGGATAGTCTTTGGTCAGCCATTTCAGACTGAGATGTGAAGTTTCTTTATCCAGAGTTTGTGAATCTTTGGAATTTTCTACTCTGGAGGACTGTAACTGCTCAGAAAATGAGTAAATATAATATTGAGATTGACAGAATTTGGGCAGTAAAGGAATCAAAAGATACAGCAATTCGGGTGTGATGGATATTGGGTTGAGGTGGTGCAGGTTGTGTGGTAAGTGGAGTTGATGCAGAAGTTTTACTATGAATGGCAAAGCAGATGTGAGGAGCCATATGGCCAACTCCAGCACCTATTTCTTATGTCTGTTCTCTGAGACCACGGGCATGGTTTTGCGGATCCGTTATCCGTGGGTGCAAATCTTTTTATGGCTACTGGTTCTTGCGAGAGGGCCATAACCGGATTTGCAAGATCTTGGTTTGAGATCTTCCCCGCTCCTGGCCGATGACATGATCAGATTCACACCAGAAAGGGTGTGAACCTGATATGCATGAATTGAAATCAATTTGATTGTAATTATGTGGCTTTATGCCGGAGCTTCGGGCTCCATAGAATGCCCTCTCCAGTGTCTTGATATCATGCTGGCGCGAATCACTACTGGTTTTTGAAAACGAAAACCAGCTATGATGACCACGCCGGGGTGCGGAGGTGCCTGAAGGCTCTGGGGATGAGGGCCGAAGCTGGGCCCCTGGCAGTACCTCCTACATGGGCACGGAGGCGGACACTCAGGATGTTAACTCACCTCCATTGAGGGTTGGGTGTTTCCCTTGGCGGAGGGGAGGGGGGGGGGGTGGTGGGGAGGAGAGTGCCCCGATAACTCTGTGGTGGGGGGGGAGGGGGAGGGGGTCACCCTGAAACTTGTGGAGGGTTGGGTTCCCCCATGGCTGTGGAGGGCTGGGAAGGAGTTTATTTTTTTCGCAAATCATAGCGCCCTTTAAAATAGAGCCCCAATTCTATCAGACCCAGCCAGAGTCCCTGTTTTTTTGGACTGAATGTCAGAAGACCTGATCAGAAACTCGGCTGCATTACTGGAGAGAAACACACCGGATTTCAGTCAGAACCTGACACTTGCCATTTTCTTTGAAAGATTCCGCCCCATGGTTTGAATTCTGCTTCAGTGAACGACAGAGTTATTACTATATTATAGCACATGTATATAAACCTGAACTGTGCTGAAAAAGAATTAATAGATTGAATTATGTTTTTCATTTATCCTTAAATACCACTGTCAAGCTGGGAAAAATGATGCAAATTTTAAAAAGTAATATATGAGTGCAGATATTTGATCAGCTTATTTATTTGTAAATAAATACTTGCTTAATAGGAATTGATTACATTGGGATATATAAGAAATATTTTAAAGGTAGATGTGATACTGTAGTTCTAATGTATTATTCTGAGCTTTTAACCTAGTAAGTTTACCCAAGGGTATGTATACACATCCTGTCATATGTCTGGAATCCTATTTACTTGTTGGATTCCTGTGGTTATTCTCTCTGACTCTGGGCATGCCACGAGTTGTGGGCTATAGAATGTAAGTTAAACTTTTTGTTTCACTCAGTTTCTTTACATAAAACTTTTGACAATTTAGTTTTGTACCCAAGGTCACTCTATACTTCATTTGACCTTGAATAGCTGGCATATTTCTAGCAGAAATTATTCTTTCTGGATACAAATGCACAGTGTACCTTGTGATGACGTGAGGGAACTAATAATTAGGAGATAGTCAACAAGAAAATGTATTGATCATATGTTTCAGTGCATTGAGAGTTTGTTTGGCATAAAATCATATGGTAGAACAAATTCTTATCTTGTAAAATATAAATTGCGTTTATTATCCACATTAGGTTACAGCATGATGTAATTCTGTTTCTTTATTACATGAGGCGGCCTCAATCCGCTCCCAAACCGACCCCTCCCCCACTACCTACTTCTTGACCATCGCTTTATTCGCCGCCCAATAATAATTTATAAAATTTGGAACGGCCCCACGCCCCCGCTCCAGCAGCACCTTCTTCACTCATGGGTTTTACCCGCCCAAACAAATCCGAGATCATCGCATTTACTTTTTTAAAGATCGCCTTGGGGATAAAAATTGGAATGCCCTGAAAGACGAACAGGAACATCGGGAGGACTGTCATCTTCACTGTCTGCACCCTCCCCGCCAATGACAGCGGGGGCACATCCCACCTCCACAAGTCTCCCCTCATCCGTTCTACCAACCTACCCAGATTCAACTTATGCCGCTGCTCCCACTCCTGCGCCACCTGGGTATCCAAATACCGAAAGCTACCCCCTAACATCTTGTACGGCATCTCCCTCAATCTCTTCTCCTTTCCCCTCGCCTGAATTGCAAAGACCTCACTCTTGCCCATATTCAATTTATACCCCGAAAACGGCCCAAATTCCTCTAATATCCCCATTATTCCTCCAATCTCCCCCAGCGGGTCTGAAATATGTAGAAGTAAATTAACTGCGTGTAACGGGACCCTGTGCTCCACCCCCTCCCCCGCACCTGATGCACTATCCCCTGCCAGACCCCCGCTGTTCTCAGTGCCATTGCCCACGGCTCTATAACCGGGGCAAACAGCAGTGGGGAAAGTGGGCACCCCTGCCTCGTCCCCTGGTGCAGCCTAAAATAGTCTGAACGCACCCGATTCGTCCGCACACTCGCAACTGGTGCCTGATATAACAACCGGACCCAGTCCACAAAACCCTGCCCAAACCCAAACCGCCCCAGGACCTCCCATAGATATTCCCACTCCATCCAATCCAAGGTCTTTGCATCCATGGCGATCAACACCTCTACCTCTTGCCCCTCTGGAGGTTTCATGATTACATTAAGTAACCTCCTGATGTCGGCCGCCAGATGCCTCCCCTTCAAGAACCCCATCTGGTCCTTCCCTATCACCTTGGCACACAATCCTCTACTCTCAAGGCCAAGATATTAACAATAGTTTGGCATCTACATTTAGCAGGGAAATCGATCTATATGACCCACATTGTTCCGGGTCTTTTCCCCGCTTTAAAATGAGGGAGATTGAAGCCTGCGACAACGTCAGGGGGAGCACTCCCAGCTCCCTTCCCTCGTTAAAAGCCCTTACCAGCAACGGCCCCAATACCCCTGAAAACTTCTTGCAAAATTCCACCGGCTACCCGTCTGATCCCGGGGCCTTGTCCTGTTGTATCGCCTCCAGCCCCTCCATCACTTCTACCAGCCCATTTGGGGCCCCCAGGCCCTCCACCAATTCCTCATCCACCTTCAGGAACTTCAACTCCTCCAAAAAGCGTCTCATCCCCTCCACCCTGGCTGGGGCTGCGACTCATACAACTTGCTGTAAAAGTCCCTAATTCACCTCCATTCACCCCTGCCGGGTCCAAGACCATATTCCCTCCTGCGTCCTTCACGATCTGTCTCGCCGCTTCCTGCTTCCTCAACTGATGCGCTAGCATCTTGCTCGCCTTCTCCTCATACTTATACGCCGCTCCTCTCACCTTTCTCAACTGCCCCACTGCCTTTTCCGAAGATATAGCCCAAACTCTCTTTGCAGCCTCTGCCATTCCTTTAGCAGCCCTGGCTCCGGGGCATCTGCATATCTCCTAGCCACCTGCAGGATTTCCTCCACTAATCTTTCTATCTCCGCCTGCACCGCCTTCTCCCTATGTGAGTGAATTGAAATAACCCCCCCCCCACCACGACCACTGCCTTTAGTGCTTCCCATACAGTACCTGATGAGACCTCCCCCGCATCATTAACCTCCGCATATCCCCGGATGGCCTTCCTCAACCGCTCTCACACCTCTTCCTTCGCCAACAGCCTCAAGTCCGGCCTCCATTGCAGGCGCTGGACCCCCTTTGCTCACCCGCAGGTCCACCCAGTGCGGGCATGATCCGACACCACTATTGCCGAGTACTCACCCCCCCCGCTAGTAACATCTTACCAAACTCAAAAAAGTCTATTCAGGAGTGCACCTTGTGCACGGGAGAAGAATGAAAATTCCCCCCAATAATTAACCAATGTGAGTCCAGCTCGGGGATCCTTCCCAGCACCCGCCTCATAAATTCGGCGTCATTCCAGTTCGGGGCACAGATGTTCACTAATACCACCGGCATCCACTCCAATTTACCACTCACCATAACGTACCTCCCCCAGAATCTTCCACCAAACTTCCCACTTAAAACGCAACCCGCTTATTGATCAAAATCGTCAACCCCTTTGTTTTAGAATCCAATCCCGAGTGAAATACTTGTCCTACCTAATCATCGTGAGAAGGTTTCAGTGCCTGATTCTGTATCACATGATAGACTGGGGTGGGGGTGAATTTCAATTGATAAGAGCAGTCCTGTCTTTTATATTATTGCTTAAAAAATATTACAAACAGTAATCTTCCCTCACCCAATTGAGTTAACTGCTGGTTTATCAATGAGCTATTTTGAGGTGCAACTTTGCTTGATGTAGTCCTCAAATGATGACTATTTTATGCAGTACAATGTTGATATTTCAGAGGAAAAGCTAGTACATATATATAGAAATAACATTCTATTTCATGTAACAGGTTGTTAATTGCACTTTTTTGTTTTCTTTAATAAGTCCACACATCATCTTCCTATCGCAGTCTGTATTGTCTGGAAAAAAACATCTCTGTGGAGTACGATTGTGTCATGAAATAGCTCATGCCTGGTTTGGACTGGCTATTGGCGCTTGTGATTGGACTGAAGAGTGGATAAGTGAAGGCTTTGCTACTTATTTGGAGGATGTGCTTTGGGAAAATGCACAAAAGGTACATTTTTATTTTGCCCTCTGTGTTGGCAGACTCCTATACACTGCTTTGTGTGTTTGTCTGAAATTGAGTTTGCTGTTATTGTGGTGACAAGAAGTGTATTTAGAATTAATTCATTAATTCTTCTGCTGAAAGAGCTGCAGAAGGAAGTTTCAGGCAAATATATTGCTTTATATCTGAGATTACTGGGTCCTGATGCCAATGCAGTGCCTAATGTCAAATGTGTGTTAACTCTGGGTTGTCAATCCAGTAGCATAATCACTTGTTTATGTACCTGTTTGTTTGATTTTCTGTTTACACGTGTGACAGAGATTGTGAAGGAAAACAAAACATAACAATGGTGTTAACCTTGAAATTGAGAAAGGCCTTGAAATTTACTTCCCCCTATTCCCAACGTGTTTTTGCATGCAGAAACGCCTGGGACGGTCTCTTCCACAAGAACATAGTACATAGAACATACAGTGCAGAAGGAGGCCATTTGGCTTATTGAGTCTGCACCGACCTGCTTCAATATAGGCCACTTCCACCCTATCCCCGTAACCCAATAATCCCTCCTAACCTTTTTGGTCACTAAGGGCAATTTATCATGGCCAATCCACCTAACTTGCGCGTCTTTGGACTGTGGGAGGAAACTGGAGCACCCGGAGGAAACCCACGCAGACACGGGGCGAATGTGCAGGCTCCGCACAGACAGTGATCCAGCGGGGAATCGAACCTAGGACCCTGGCGCTGTGAAACCACAGTGCTACCCACTTGTGCTACCGTGCTGGCCAAAGAGTTAAGAGATTGCATTTTCTGAGTCCCTTTTCTACTTTAGGTCTGCCCTATTGTAGTATGATTTTTCTTGGACCTTTTAATGTCCTTTCAACTCAAAATATATTTTTTAATCAGTAGACTCTTTGCCCAATTTCTTATTGGAGTCAAAGGCTTGAAATGCACCATGGTCCAGGTCAAGATCTGGGTGCTTCAAAAATCCTGAACCTCAGCGTCTGTTGTGTGGGAAACTGAAGGGGAGCTTGAAGCAGAGCAACTCTACAATTTTATCAACCCTAGAGGGAAATTATGTTCTCCAGGTGTTTTGTGACATTAAGTTATTAAAAGTACAAGATTTTATTCAACATTGCACAAAGGAAATCTTCTCTCCCAAACTCTTAGTGTGAGTTTTGATTGCTTCTTTGTTTATAACATTTTCAGCAAAGTGATATAAATGGTAATTTTCCAATCGTGCTGCTAGCAGGAAGCCTCATGATCTCAGAGCACTAAATGAAATTTAGGCAGACATTGCACATGGTGCAGAATTGAAGGAGTGCTGCTCTGTCGAAGATTCTACTTTTCAGATGTTAAACCAAGGTCCTGTTTGCTTTCTAAGGTGGACATAAAATGTCATTGCACTATATTGAAGAGCAGGGGAGTTATTCCCGATGTCCAAGCCAATTTTAACCTTCAGTCAACACCACAAAAACAAATTAACTGATCATTATCACATCGCCGTTTGTAGGAGCTTACTGTGCAAAAGATTAGCTGCCATGTTTCTAACGTCACAATTTTTCTACACTTCAAAAGTACTTGCGATATTGTGGGGTGGCGAGAAACATCATATAAATGGAAGTTTTTTTATTTTTAATGGCTAATTTTAAGGTTGACTGAGTTGGTACCAATCTTGCCTCTGATTTATAGCATTGCAGAATTTCAGCGCACAATCTCGACTGATACTCATGTTGATCTAAGCTGCAGTTACATTGTCAAAAGTGTCACCGTTTGGATGAAATATTAAGTAGATGCCCTTGTGCTTATTCAGGGGAGTGTGAAAGGTTTATGGAGCTATTTGAAGAAAAGCAAAGTTTAGTCATGGTGTCATGGACAACATTCTTTCATTAACCAAGAGATTAAAAACTGATTAACTGGTCAGACATTCCATTTGCCATTTATGGAGTCTTGCTGTGTGCAAATTGGGTGTTGTGTTTGCCTACAATGACAACAGTAATTGTACTTCAAAAATTATTAATTGGTTGGGAGGCACTTTTTGACTTCCTGAGGGTGTGAAAAAAGCACTATAACTACAAACTTATAACTTACACAAAACAGTCATAACTTTCACAAGACACAAGACAACCATGGGATGGAGAGGGTGGATATTGAAATATTTTCCGGAAAACTATCCTCTTATTGTATTCGTGCATCTTAGAATCATACAGCACAGAAGGAGAACACTCACCTCATTGTTACTCATGCCGGCTCTTTGAAAGTACTAATGATTTCCATTTTCCTGCCTTTGTCCCAGTGCCCTATACATTTATCCCCTTCAACTAATCTAATAACCTGTTGAAATTTATTATTCAATCTGCTTCCCCCATCTTTTCAGGCAGTGCATTCCAGATCATTAGCAACTTGCATGTTTTTCGTTCCTCTCATGTTGCCTGTAACTCTATGATTTTGAACATCTCCATTAAATCTCCCATTAACCGTCTCCACTTAAAGCAAACAATCTCAGTTTCCCTTCTGGCTCCATATACCTGAAGCCCCATATACCTGGTACTATCGCAAAACAATCTGTCTCTTCGGCAATCACTTGCTAATGAGTATGATTGTCTCTTAAGAAACTCCATGCTTCTGGCTGTGGGTTCTTGCATGGCTGATGAGCCCGATCCTAGAGCCGCGTCTTTGACTGCACACTTGGCAGATGTTTCCGGGAGGTGGGCCCTTGGCCTTTAGATTACTGGTATACCTTTATTGGACTTCATTTCCAGGCCTCCTATTGTGTCCTCGGAGAATTGTGTCCCTTCAATCAGGAGGTTCCTCCAAATAGATCTCTTTTGAGCAAGGGCCTCCCAGACGTTGATGTTGCATTTCTTGAGATAAGCCTTCAGGGTGTCTTTGAGGCGCTTCCTTTGTCTTCCTCTTGTTCGGAAACCTTCCTTGAGCTGGGCAAAAAGGATTTGTCTTGGCAGTTTGGACTCTGATATCCTAAGCGTATGACCAGCCCAGCAGAGCTGGTTTTGGATGATCATGGCCTCGATGCTGGCGCTCTTGGCTCCTTCAGGGACACTGTGTTAGCACTCCTGACCTCCTAGCTGATGCACAGAATGTGTCTCAGACAGCGTTGATGGTACTTTTGCAGGGCCTTGAGGTGGTATCTGTACGTAGTCCAAGTTTCTGAACCATATAGAAGAGTTGGGAGTACAACCGCCTTGATCTCAGCACAAATGTCGCAGTCGTCAAAGACTCTCGCCCTTGGGCGCCCGAAGGCGGTGCTTGCAGATTGGATACAATGTTGGATCTCTGCAACAATGTCAGCCTTAGAGGAGAGGTGGTTCTCCAGTTGTGGAAGGGTTTGTCCATTGATCTTGATGGAGTGAGAGACCGAATCTTGCCCTGAGGCAGGTTGATAAAGGACTTGAGTCTTCTTGAGGTTGAGGCTGAGACCGATTCTTTGGTATGTTTCCGTGAAAGTGTCAAGCATGGCTTGGAGATTCTGTTCTGAGAGAGTGGAGATGGCGATGCCATCCGTATACTGAAGTTCCACGAGTGGTGTTAAGAATGTTTTCTTCCTGGATTACAACTGGTTGAGGTTGAAAAGATTTCCGCCCATCCTGTAGACGATGTCTACTCCACTGGGAAGCTTGCTCTTGACAAGGTGAAGGACGGTGGCGATGAAAATGGAGAAAAGGGTGGAGGCCCATGACATATCCCTGCTTGACTTCAGTCTTGACCTCGAAGGTCAGATCAATGAAGGCCATGTAGAGCGGTTGATGTTGCTCCTGGCATTTCTTTTGAAGTTGCCGAGCAGTGAAAATCATTTCCATTATTCTACGGTTTGGTCGGAAACCACACTGGATTTCTGGAAGGATTTCTTCAGACACTGGGAGAAGGGGGCGAGTGGGGATTTGGCCGATGACCTTCCTGGCGATGGAGAGTAGGAGATTCTTCGATTGTTCCCACAGTCTGCTTTGTCTCTTTCTTGAAGGTAGTGGTGATGACAGCATCCCCGAGGCCGGTAGGAATTTTTCCCCCAGATTTTCAGCAACAGCAGATGGAGATGGCAGGTGACCTCCCTCAAGTTTAAAAATCTCCACTGGATCCCATCCACTGCTGCAGCTTTTCCATTCTTCATGTGTTTAATGGCAGCTTTGGCTTCGTCCATGCTTGTTGGAAGTCCAAGATCATCTTTGATGAGGAATTGGGGGATTTCTTCAAACAGATCCTCATCTATGATTGTATCACAGTTTAGGAGTTCCTTGAAGTGTTCTTTCTGTCGAATGACAATGTTTTCTCTGTCTCTTAAGAGGGTTCTGTCCTTACTCCGCACTGGTTTGAGGCCTAGGATGATGGGTCCATATATTGCCTTGCTGGCACTGAAGCAGCCCTGGGTGTCATGCTTGTTAGCATGAAGTTGCAGATCCTTAGCTTTCACAGTCCACCATTTGCTCTTGATTTCCCTAGATCTTCCTTGTACCTTCATCTTGGCTAATTGATGAGCTCTCCTTTTTGCCTCTCATGTTATGTTGTTGTGCCAGGCGCAGAGAGCTTTCCTCTTCTTGTTGACGAGGTCTTCAATGGTGTGGTCATTCTCATCGAACCAATCTTGGTATTTCCTGATTTTTTAGCCAACAGTTTCTTCACAGCTTGAGATGATGGCTGTCTTCACCTCTGTCCACTTTTACTTCACTCTGCTAGAATGGATATTTTAGAGATTTTAGAGAGGACATTGTTGGAAGTTCACGAGCATGCTTGGCTCTTGAAGCCGCTCAACGTTGCTCATTTTTCTGAGCTATTTCTTCATCTTCCACTGTGTTGCTAATTGTGTTCTCTCTTAATTTTGCTCTGTTTAATTATGTTTGCTCAAGAGTCGCCAGGTATCTTTCGATACCGCCACAAGGTTCAAAACCGAATACTGATCAAAGACTCGATACACCAGTTAGTACGTTCAAAATCAATGCTCATTTATTTTATTTTTTTAAAATAATATTTTATTGAAAATTTTTGGTCAACCAACACAGTACATTGTGCATCCTTTACACAACATTGTAACAATACAGATAATAATGACCTTTTTAAATTTAAACAAAAACAACAACAAATAAATAAATATTAAATAACAAAAAATAAAAACTAGCCCTAATTGGCAACTGCCTTGTCTCAGGCCACTCCCCCCCCCCCCCCCCCCCCCCCCCCCAAGTCCTGGGCCGCTGCTGCTGCCTTCTTTGTTCTCCCCCCATCTATCTTTCCGCAAGATATTCGACGAACGGTTGCCACCGCCTAGTAAACCCTTGAGCCGACCCCCTTAGGACGAACTTAATCCGCTCTAACTTTATGAACCCCGCCATATCATTTATCCAGGTCTCCACCCCCGGGGGCTTGGCTTCTTTCCACATTAGCAGTATTCTGCGCCGGGCTACTAGGGACGCAAAGGCCAAAACATCGGCCTCTTTCGCCTCCTGCACTCCCGGCTCTTGTGCAACCCCAAATATAGCCAACCCCCAGCTTGGTTCGACCCGGACTCCTACTACTTTCGAAAGCACCTTTGTCACCCCCATCCAAAACCCCTGTAGTGCCGGGCATGACCAAAACATATGGGTATGATTCGCTGGGCTTCTCGAGCACCTCGCACACCTATCCTCCACCCCAAAAAATTTACTGAGCCGTGTTCCAGTCATATGTGCCCTGTGTAATACCTTAAACTGAATCAGGCTTAGCCTGGCGCACGAGGACGACGAGTTTACCCTGTTTAGGGCATCTGCCCACATCCCCTCCTCAATCTCCTCCCCTAGCTCTTCTTCCCATTTCCCTTTTAGTTCGTCCATCATAGTCTCCCCTTCGTCTCTCATTTCCCTATATATATCCGACACCTTACCGTCCCCCACCCATTTCTTTGAGATGACTCTGTCCTGCACCTCTTGTGTCGGGAGCTGCGGGAATTCCCTCACCTGTTGCCTCGCAAAAGCCCTCAATTGCATGTACCTGAATGCATTCCCTTGGGGCAACCCATATTTCTCGGTCAGCGCTCCCAGACTCGCAAACTTCCCATCCACAAATAGATCTTTCAATTGCGTTATACCTGCTCTTTGCCACATTCCATATCCCCCATCCATTCCCCCCGGGGCAAACCTATGGTTGTTTCTTATCGGGGACCCCCCCAGTGCTCCGGTCTTTCCCCTATGTCGTCTCCACTGTCCCCAAATCTTCAGTGTAGCTACCACCACCGGACTCGTGGTATAGTTCCTTGGTGAGAACGGCAATGGGGCTGTCACCATAGCCTGCAGGCTGGTCCCCCTACAGGACGCCCTCTCTAATCTCTTCCACGCCGCTCCTTCCTCCTCTCCCATCCACTTACTCACCATTGAAATATTAGCGGCCCAATAATACTCACTTAGGCTCGGTAGTGCCAGCCCCCCCCTATCCCTACTACGCTGTAAGAATCCCTTCCTCACTCTCGGAGTCTTCCCGGCCCAAACAAAACCCATGATACTCTTTTCTATCCTTTTGAAAAAAGCCTTCGTGATCACCACCGGGAGACACTGAAACACAAAAAGGAATCTCGGGAGGACCACCATCTTAACCGCCTGCACCCTCCCTGCCATTGACAATGCTACCATATCCCATCTCTTGAAATCTTCCTCCATCTGTTCCACCAACCGCGTCAAATTTAGCCTGTGCAATGTGCCCCAATTCTTAGCTATCTGGATCCCCAGGTAACGAAAGTCTCTTGTTACCTTCCTCAACGGTAGGTCTTCTATTTCTCTACTCTGCTCCCCTGGATGCACCACAAACAGCTCACTCTTCCCCATGTTCAATTTATACCCTGAAAAATCCCCAAACTCCCCAAGTATCCGCATTATTTCTGGCATCCCCTCCGCTGGATCCGCCACATATAGTAGCAGATCATCCGCATATAAAGATACCCGGTGTTCTTCTCCTCCCCTAAGTATTCCCCTCCATCCCTTGGACCCTCTCAGCGCTATCGCCAGGGGCTCAATCGCCAGTGCAAACAGTAATGGGGACAGAGGACATCCCTGCCTTGTCCCTCTATGGAGCCGAAAATATGCCGATCCCCGTCCATTCGTGACCACACTCGCCACTGGGGCCCTATACAACAGCTGCACCCATCTAACATACCCCTCTCCGAACCCAAATCTCCTCAACACCTCCCACAGATAATCCCACTCCACTCTATCAAATGCTTTCTCGGCATCCATCGCCACTACTATCTCCGTTTCACCCTCTGGTGGGGCCATCATCATTACCCCTAACAACCTCCGTATGTTCGTGTTCAGCTGTCTCCCCTTCACAAACCCAGTTTGGTCCTCATGAACCACCCCCGGGACACATTCCTCTATTCTCATTGCCATTACCTTGGCCAAGACCTTGGCATCTACATTGAGGAGGGAGATTGGTCTGTAGGACCCGCATTGTAGCGGATCCTTTTCCTTCTTTAAAAGAAGCGATATCGTTGCTTCTGACATAGTCGGGGGCAGTTGTCCCCTTTCCTTTGCCTCGTTGAAGGTCCTCGTCAGTAGCGGGGCGAGCAAGTCCAAATATTTTCTGTAAAATTCAACTGGGAATCCGTCCGGTCCCGGGGCCTTTCCCGTCTGCATGTTCCTAATTCCTTTCACCACTTCCTCTACCGTGATCTGTGCTCCCAATCCCATCCTATCCTGCTCTTCCACCTTGGGAATTTCCAGCCGATCCAAAAACTCCATCATTCTCTCCCTCCCATCCGGGGGTTGAGCTTCATACAATTTTTTATAAAATGTCTTAAACACTTCATTCACTCTCTCCGCTCCCCGCTCCGTCTCTCCATCTTCGTCTCTCACCCCCCCTATTTCCCTCGCTGCTCCCCTTTTCCTCAATTGGTGTGCCAGCAATCTGCTCGCCTTCTCTCCATATTCATACTGTACACCCTGCGCCTTCCTCCATTGTGCCTCTGCAGTGCCTGTGGTCAGCAAGTCAAATTCCACATGCAGCCTTTGCCTTTCCCTATACAGTCCCTCCTCCGGTGCTTCCGCATACTGTCTGTCCACCCTCAAAAGTTCTTGCAACAACCGCTCCCGTTCCTTACTCTCCTGCTTCCCTTTATGTGTCCTTATTGATATCAGCTCCCCCCTAACCACCGCCTTCAACGCCTCCCAGACCACTCCCACCTGAACCTCCCCATTGTCATTGAGTTCCAAGTACTTTTCAATGCATCCCCTCACCCTTAAGCACACCCCCTCATCCGCCATTAGTCCCATGTCCATTCTCCAGGGTGGACGCCCTCTTGTTTCCTCCCCTATCTCCAAGTCTACCCAGTGTGGGGCATGATCCGAAATGGCTATAGCCGTATATTCCGTTCCCCTCACCCTCGGGATCAATGCCCTACCCAACACAAAAAAGTCTATGCGTGAATAGACTTTATGGACATAGGAGAAAAACGAGAACTCCTTACTCCTAGGTCTACTGAATCTCCACGGGTCCAACCCTCCCATCTGCTCCATAAAATCCTTGAGCACCTTGGCTGCTGCCGGCCTCCTACCAGTCCTGGACTTCGACCTATCCAGCCTTGGTTCCAACACCGTGTTAAAGTCTCCCCCCATTATCAGCTTTCCGGTCTCTAGGTCTGGGATGCGTCCTAGCATTCGCCTCATAAAATTGGCATCGTCCCAATTCGGGGCATACACGTTTACCAACACCACCATCTCTCCCTGTAATTTGCCACTCACCATCACGTATCTGCCCCCGTTATCCGCCACTATAGTCTTTGCCTCGAACTTTACCCGCTTCCCCACTAATATAGCCACCCCCCTGTTTTTCGCATCCAGCCCCGAATGGAACACCTGCCCTACCCATCCTTTGCGCAACCTAACCTGATCTATCAGTTTCAGGTGCGTTTCCTGTAACATGACCACATCTGCTTTAAGTTTCTTAAGGTGTGCGAGTACTCGTGCCCTCTTTATCGGCCCGTTAAGCCCCCTCACGTTCCACGTGATCAGCCGAGTTGGGGGGCTTCCCACCCCCCCCCTTGCCGGTTAGCCATCATCTTTTTCCAGCTTCTCGCCCAGTTCCCACGCGGCTGTATTTCTCCCAGACGGTGCCCCCCCGCCCATCCTTTCCCGTACCCACTCCCCCCTTTCCCCAGCAGCAGCAACCCAGTAATTCCCCCCTCCCCCCCCCCCCCCCCCGCTAGACCCCCCGCTAGCGTAATTACTCCCCCCATGTTGCTCCCAGAAGTCAGCAAACTCTGGCTGACCTCGGCTTCCCCCCGTGATCACGGCTCGCCCCGTGCGGCGCCCCCTCCTTCCTGCTTCTCTATTCCCGCCATAATTATCATAGCGCGGGAACCAAGCCCGCGCCTCTCCCTCGGCCCCGCCTCCCATGGCCAACGCCCCATCTCCTCTCCCTCCCCACCTCCCCCCATCACCACCTGTGGGAGAAAGAAAAGTTACCATACCGCAGGATTAATCATACAATCCCTCTTCGCCCCCCCCCCACTCGTCCCACCACTTTGTCCAGACGTTCATTTTCGTAGTCCAATCATTCCAATTTTTCTTCTACAATAAAAGTCCACGCTTCATCCGCCGTCTCAAAGTAGTGGTGCCTCCCTTGATATGTGACCCACAGTCTTGCCGGTTGCAGCATTCCAAACTTTATCTTTTTTTTGTGAAGTACCGCTTTGGCCCGATTAAAGCTCGCCCTCCTTCTCACCACCTCCGCACTCCAATCTTGATAGACGCGGATCACCGCGTTCTCCCATTTACTACACCGAGTTTTCTTCGCCCATCTAAGGACCATTTCTCTATCCTTAAAACGGAGAAATCTCACCACTATGGCTCTGGGAGCTTCTCCTGTTCTCGATCCTCGCACCATAACTCGGTATGCTCCCTCCACCTCCAACGGACCCGTCGGGGCCTCCACTCCCATTAACGAGTGCAGCATCGTGCTCACATATGCCCCGACGTCCGCCCCCTCCACACCTTCAGGAAGGCCAAGAATCCTCAAGTTGTTCCTCCTTGCGTTATTTTCCAGTGCCTCCAACCTCTCCACAGATCGTTTCTGGTGTGCCTCCTGTATCTCCGACTTCACCACCAGGCCCTGTATGTCGTTTTCATTCTCTGCTGCTTTCGCCTTCACGACCCAAAGCTCCTGCTCCTGGGTCTTTTGTTCCTCTTTCAGCCCTTCAATCGCCTGTAATATCGGGGCCAACAACTCTTTCTTCATTTCCTTTTTTATCTCCTCCACGCAGCGTTTCAAAAACTCTTGTTGTTCAGGGCCCCATATGAAACTGCCACCTTCCGACGCCATCTTGGTTTCTGCTTGCCTTCCTTGCCGTTGTTCCAAAGGATCCGCTGCAATCCGGCCACTTTCCTCTCCTTTTTCCATCCGTGTCCAGGGGGAACACCCTTCTGGTTTACCGCACGGTGTTTTCAGCCGTTAAAATTGCCGTTGGGGCTCCTATCAAGAGCCCAAAAGTCCGTTTCACAGGGAGCTGCCGAAACGTGCGACTCAGCTGGTCATCGCCGCACCCGGAAGTCTCAATGCTCATTTATTTACACACAGTCAAATCTACTCATGCATAAAACTCTACAACCTAAACTATCACTACTACTAAAAGCCTATACTTAGCTTCGGGTGCCCACTCAGTCAGAGAAACAATGGCCGTTACTCGGTTCGGAGGCTGCTGGGTTGAGCTGTTTACAGGGTAGCAGCTAAGAGCGTCTATCTCGTAGCGTGCGTTGACTTGGAACTTACGTGGTCTGGAGCAGCTTTGGCAGGTCTCTCCTCACTAAGAGCCAAGGCCAAGAGAGCGATTCTCTCATGGGGAGTCCTTTTTATACTCGAAAGGGCTTTGCGCGCTTTTGGGCGGGCCTTGAACTTGGCCCCAATTAATTGGGCCATTTCCCAATCGTTCTTATCGATTTTCCTCCAATAGGCGGTGGGTTCCCTGATTGCTGGGCGTGTCCTAGGTGGCCGTTGGTCTGCTTTGTTTTAGTCTCCTCTGGCGCCGGGGTGTCTGTCTTAGCATTGTTTACCTAAATGTTACCCCTTTGTCCCCGGAGATGGCTCATTAGTATGTAGATGGTTCTGCAGTCTCGGTCTTGTCAGGGAGCTATAGCTCCAGTCACCAGACAAACCTTGCACCTGCTTGCTTTCTCGGTATTGTCCAATTTTCCCTGCATTCTTTGCAAAGTTTCCATTTTGTAATCGGGACGTGGCTATCCCAGATGGCTACAACTGCTTCTGGTGACATTGAGTTCAAAGCATATCAAAGTTGTGGCATCATAGCATCTCTCATAGCCATCAGTTAGTTAGTAATTACTCCAAATGACAATCAAGTTTCCTCTTAAATCTGCAAACACTATCCAATTCTGCTAACTTTGCTGGCAGTCCATTCCAAGTTTTCACCACTATCTGTGTGGGCTAATCTGAACTATGTTCCATCTCTGGGCTTGACTATATCTCTTGGTTACACAGATTGTGGTTAATTTGAATAGTTTATTGGGATATGGTTCATCTTTTGACCTTTGGGATCTTCCATGAGCTCTTTTTTTCACCAGTGCATGCATTTCCATTTTCCCTAATCTTGTATTTTAGTTTATGGCTCTAATCACTTTTGTACTGACTCCAAAGGTGAAAGATTTGGAGCTTTGAAAAATATTCTAATGTTTGATAATGTCTACTCTGTAGTAGTGACCAGCATTGTGCCCAGTATTTCATGAGTTACTGAATCAATGCTCTGTACGGCTCACAATTATTTCCTGAAGCTAGTGTTTAATTGCCCTGAGTTGCTAACCCATATGCTTGTTTTCTGTTGCACATTTGCTAATAGTCTCATCAAGCTATCCATCAGTATCCTTGATCCGTTTCTTATTTTGTTATGTACTTTGCTACTGAACATCTTAGGCTGATACTTGCCCTTCTCGGGTTCATTACCATTTCCCACATTACGCTCTGTATTTGGCTGGCTTGGGGGCCGGTTTAGCTCAGTTGGCTGGACAGCTAGTTCATGATGCAGAGCGAAGCTAACAGCACGGGGTCAATTCCTGTCCTGGCTGAGGTTATTCATGAAGGCCCCCACCGTCTCAACCTTGCCCCTCGCCTGATGATCCTCAGGCTAAATCACTACTAGTCAGCTCTTCCCCCACAAAGGGGAAAGCAGCCTATGGTCATCTGCGACTATGGTGACTACTCTTATTTGGCCCACTTGTTTCTTGATATTTGCAGCTCTTTTTCCAGCTCCGTCATCAGTAAGCTCGGGTGACTTCATTTATGTCTCGTTTTATGAGCAGTTTTGCACAAAGTTTAAAAAAAAAGGCCCTCTCACTGCCTGCTGAGCCCAAGGGATAGATGGTGATGTAATGGTTATGTCGCTGGACGAGGAATCCAGAGGCCCAGGTTAATCCTCTGGGGGCATGAATTCAAATCCCAGCAACTGGGGGAATTTAAATTCACTAATTACTCTGGAATGTAAAGTTAATCTCAGCAATGGTGAAAACACATCTGGTTCACCAATGTCCTTTAGGGAAGGACATCTGACATCCTTACCTGACCTGGCTTACTTGTGACTCCAAATACACAGAATTGTGCTTAACCCTACATTTTTTGTCACATGTCTGCATATTGTAACCATAATGTCAGGACATTTATTGAAGCCCCATAATCATTTATATCTGTATGCTATGAAGACCATGGATATGCCACGAACAATGATTCCAGTTCCACCCAATGCATTATGCAAAAGTATATTTTGCTATAAACTATTTCCTATTTGTTTGTTGGAGGCCAATCTTTTTTTTAAATGTTTTTATTGGTTTTCACATTGTATGAGACTTATTTCAGTTTGCACAATTAGTTTACAGGTTTCATAGCCACACATATGTGTTTAGGAAGGCAATGAAGGAAAGACTGACATTACATGACAAATATAGATTAAAGTACAATGAGAGAACAAACAAACAAACACAGATCACTATACATATTTGCAACTACTTATTTGTCCCCTTTCCATGGCTGTGGGCCCCATATGGTTGTTCTGCCTCGGCTACCCTTCCTGATGCTGACCCTAGCGTGGGTTGCCTCGCGTGTTGCTGTTCCCCCTGGCTCTCTGCTTGCCCTTGGACCCTGTCCCCTGTGATCGTGCCTGTGGCTGTTCTTTTTCTCCGGGCCTTTGTCGGCTCCCCCCCCCCCCCCCCCCCCCCCCCCCCACCCCATGCTCTGTGTCTCTACTGTGCCTTTCTCTCTCTCTCTCTCTCTCTCTCTCTTAACCCCCCTCCACCCGCCCCTCAGCTCTACTGGTTCCTAGCTGCGAACAGGTCTTGGAGCAAGTTGGTGAATGGCTTTCACATCTTGTGGAAGCCTTCCTCTGACCCGTGGATGCGAAATTTTATCTTCTCCAGTTGGAGAAATTCTGACAGGTCGGCCAGCCAGTCTGCGGCTTTGGGTGGTGCCGCTGATTGCCAGCTGAACAGGATTCTTTGGTGGGCGATTAGAGAGGCAAAGACTAGAGCATCGGCTTCTCCTTCCCATAAAGAGTTCTGGCTGGTCTGATACCGTGAACACTGCCACTTTTGTGCTTGGTTCCATCCTCACCCCCACCAACTTGGACATTGCCTCTAAAAAGGTTGTCCAGAACCCCACCAGCCTGGGGCAAACCCATGTGGGTGTGGTTGGCCGGGCCTCCCTGGCACTGTTAGTATTTGTACTCCACCTCCGGGTCAAACCTGTTCATTCGGGTTCTGGTTACGTGTGCACTGTGTACCACCTTTAGCTGCATCAGGCTCTGCCCCGCACATGTGAAGGTGGAGTTCGTCCTGTGCAGTGCATTGATCCATAGTCCCTCCCCCTACTTCTGTGCCCAGTTCCTCCTCCCATTTCCCCCTCATCTCGTCCAAGGGGGATCGTACCTCCTCCAGCAGTCACCCGTACAGGTCCCCACAGTTCCCTTCCCTAGGTCGCCTGCGTCCAACAGTTCCTCAGCCAGTGAGTGTCTTAGTATCTGGGGGTACGTCATCTTCTCTCTGAGGAGGAAGTTCCAGATCCGTATGTACCTCATCTAATTTCCTTTGGGTAGTTGGAACTTTTCCATGAGCTCCTCCAGGGCCGCTAACCTGTCATCTGTGTACATGTTGCCAATTGTCAGCGAACCCTCATCCTGTCTCCATCTTTTGAAGGTGGCGTCCATTGTTGCGGGTGTAAATCTGTGGCTGTTACAGATGGGGGCTTTAGCTGACATTTCGATTAGGCCGAGGTGCTGTCTCATTTGATACCACATTCGGAGCGTGGTCACTACCATTGGATTCCTTGAGTATCTGGTTGTAGGGGATGGGAGTGCCGTCGTGACTCAGAGGGATGTCCCTATTCAGGAACTCTCCTCCATCCTCACCCATTCCGCTTCCAGCTCCTCCTTCATCCAAGGCCTTGGAATGTAAATTGGGAAGCATCTGAACAAGAAGAGGAACCTGGGCAGTGCATTCATTTGAACTGCTGCATTCTCCCTGCCAGTGAAAGTGGGAGTGTGTTCCACCTTTGGCGTGTCCTTTTTAACTTCCTCCACCAGACTTGTCAGGTTCCACTTATGGATCTGTTTCCAGTTATGGGCTATTTGGATCCCCAGGTAGCGGAATTTGTTTTGGGCTTTCTGAATGGTAGTCTCACCAGCTCTGTCCCTGCCCCTTGAGGGTTTACCGGGAAGATCTTGCTCAGGTTGCGTTTGTAGCCCGAGAAAGTTCCAAACTCCTTTCAGAGCTTCATAATTTCTTCCATGCTGGCTTGTGGGTCCGAGATGGAGAGACGCAGGTAGAGTGAGACCCTATGCTGTCGGCTCCCCGTCTGGATACCCTTCCAGCCTTTCACTGATCTGAGGGCAATCGCCAGTGGCTCAGTTGCCAGGGCGAATAGCAGCGGGGACAGTGGGCATCCCTGCCTCGCGTCGCTGTGCAGCTGGAAGTATTTAGAGCTGCTGGTGTTAGTCTGTACGCTCGCCGTGGGAGAGCTATACAGAACTTTCACCCAGGAGGTGAACTATAATCCAAGGCCAAACCGCTCCAGTACCTCTCTGAGATACTTCCACTCGACTCTGTCAAGGGCCTTTTCTGCATCCAGGAAGAGATCACTTCTGGTGTTCTCTCCCCGGATGGGGTCATTATCACGTTCATCAGGTGCCTAATGTTCAATGTTAGCTGCCTGCTGTCGACAAAGCTTGTCTTGTCCTCCGCAGCTACCTCCAGTATGCAGCTCTCCAGCCACCTTGCCAAGGTTTGTGCCAGGATCTTCGCTTATAAATTGAGCAGTGAGATGGGTCTGTAGGACCCGCACTCAGTCGGGTCTTTGTCTTTTTTGGATATTAGTGATATGGGGGCTTGTGCCAGTGTTGGTGGCAGGGAGCGCCTATCCAGTGAGTCTGCCAACATCTCCCACAGGTGTGGGGGCCAGTGCTGGTGCAAATGTTTTGTAGATGCCCGCTGGGAATCCATCTAGTCCCGGCACCTTTCCCGCCTGCATGGAATTGATACTCTCCATTACCTCTCCCAGTTCTAATGATGCTTCCAGGTCCTGTTTCCTATCTTCCCCGTATGAGCGGTATGTCCAGTCCATCGTTGAACTATTTGAACCTCGGCTGGCTCGGATGTATAAAGCCCCAGGTAGATGGCCTGAAAGGATCTTTTGATTTTTTTCCGGCTCGGCTACTCGTCTGCCGTTGTTGTCCCTGACCTGCGCTTTTTCCCTGGTGGCTGCCTGCTTCCTCAGCTTTGTCACCATGTTCGTAGAAGGCTGCCCATGTCTGGTGGAGTTGGTGCACTGCTTTCCTCCTGGAGAGCAGATGAAAGTCCATTTGTAACTTTTTCCTCTCCGCCAGTAGTTTGAAGGTTGGGGACACGGGAGTACTGTTGGTCCACCTCCAGTATGGAGTAGACCAGCTGTTGCCTAGTCGCCCATCTTCCCTGTCTCAGTGCGCTTTGTACACGATAATTTAGCCTCTAAACACTGCCTTCAGCGCCTCACAGAATGTGGAGGGTGCGACCCCCCCCCCCCCCTTTCTGGTTGTCTGGTCTATGGCCTTTTTGCAATATGCCTTATCGGTAAGGAGGGCCATGTCAAACTTCTATGGAGGTTACTAGGCCCGGCCTGTCTCCAACCTCACATCCACATAGTATGGAGTGTATGATTGGAGATTACGATTGAGGAGTTTTCCATTCCTACTACCTCTGGAAGCACCGCTTTCCCAACTATGAGGAAGTCAATCCTAGTGTAGACTCTAGCTGGGAGTAGAAAGAGAACTCTTTCTCACCAGGGTGTGTGAACCTCCACGGGTCCACTGCCCATCTATTCCTTGAACACTCCTAGTTCCATGTTTGATTTCTTTCCCGATTTGGAGTTTGATGAGTCTGTCCATGGGTCCTGTATACAGTTGAAGTCTCCCTCCCATGATGAGTCGGTGTGTGTCTCTGTCAGGGTTTTCCGCCATCGTCTTTTTAATGAAGTCTGCGTCGTCCCAATTGGAGCATACACGTTCACAAGGACCACTGGTGCCTCATCCAGGACACCACTAACCATGACATTCTGTCCTCCTGGATCCGTAACGGTCCTTGTCGCTATAAACATAGTCCTCTTGTTGAGCAGTATGGCCACCCCCTAGCCCTCGTCCCGTAACATGAATGGTATGTCTGTCCACCCCAGCCTTTTCTTACCCGCAGTCGGTCCTTCTCCCTCAGGTGTGTCTCTTGGAGGAAGACATTCCTGGCTTTCAAACTTTTCAGGTGGGCGGGGACTCTGGATCTTTTCACTGGGCCGTTAAGTGTCCTGACATTCCAGGTGACTGTTCTGAAGGGGAGTTTCCTGTCACCTCCCCTCCTGCGAGATCAGCAGTACTTCCCTTATGGATGTGCCCCTGCACCCCGGGGTTGCCCTTTGTTAGGGGGTCATTCAAAATGACCAGCAGCTATGTGGGTGAGCCCCTGCACTCCGGGGTTTACCTTTGTTAGGGGGTCATTCAAAATGACCAGCAGCTATGTGGGTGAGCCCCTGCACTCCGGGGTTTATCTTTGTTTGGGGACGTCCAAAGTGGCTGCTTGGGGTGCTTCTTTGTTCTTTGCTGCCATGTGTGATTCTGTCGTAGCCAGCCTAGTCCCCTACCCCCCCCCCCCCCCCCCCCAGTGCCTCCGTTATCCCCATGAGTGTTTCTATCTTTTCCCCTCACCCCTCTCCGTACTAGTGCCCCCCAGTGTCAGCCCCCCCCCAGTCTTTCTCCCCCTGTTTATCCCACTGCTACCCCCCCCCCCCCCCCCGTTTGTGGTGTTCTCCCCCACTGTCGCTCGGCACCCTCCCCCGATGGGAGACTTGCCGCGGCCGCGCCTTCGCTTGTATTTCCTGGAGTTGGCTTACCCGCTAGTGTGGTGTCCCCCCCTCTCCGGGGTCGATCTATCCCTCCCTCCAGCCCGGTGCATTTCTTTTTCCTCCCGTCACTTCTTCGGCACACTTTCCTGCCCTCTGTTGCTCTCCCACCCTCATTTCTGAATTTTAGTTCTACCCTTCAAAGTGAGGCGGTACAGTCCCGTGCAACACCGTTTTACATTGTCCCAGTCTATTGGGGCATCTGGCTCAACAATAGTTTTGTTACCGTCTCCCTAGCCCATGTTTATGGACAAATTCGCCCACATCCGCCGGTGCAGTGAAATAGTGTCCCTGCCCTCGAAGGTCACCCAAAGCTTGGCTGGGTACAGCATTCCAAATTTTATACTGTTCTTATAAAGGGCTGCCTTGGCCCCGTTGAACTCTGCCAGGCGCTTGGCCAGGTCTGCCCCAATGTCTTGGTATATCCGGATTGTGTGTCTCTCCCAGTTGCAGGATTTTGTCTGCCTGGCCCAGTTCAAGATTCTTTCCTGGTCCTGGTACTGGTGTAGCTTTGCAATGATGGCCCTCGGTTGTTCCCCGGCTTTGGCTATTTCTGGGGGTTGTGGGAAGCTGACTCGACTCACCAGGTGACCCAGCATTTGGGCCATGTACTCCGTGGGGTTCTTGCCGTCGGTCCCCTCAGTAGGCCCACTCTGCAGAGGTTCTGGCGTCTTGACCTATTTTCCTGGTCCTTGACCTTCCGCTTTAGTGTCCCTTGTGCTGCCACCAACCTTGCTACTTCTGTTTCTGAAGTGTTGATCCAGTCGCTCTGATAGTCGAGGCTTTCTCTAGCTTCTAGCTTATGGTGTCTTGTGTCTCCGGCCGCCTCTCCTCCTTTTCTAGGACCACCTGTAGGGTGATGAGTGCCCCCATCACAGCCACCTTCACTGTTGCCCTCATGTCAGCCATAATGGCCTCCTTAAGTTCTTGGAGCTCCCGAGTGAGGAATTCCCTCCATCTGCTGATTGGAGGAGGGAGCGCTGCGTACGGCCTGGCGGGTTGTAGCTGGGACGCCATTGTTTCTCGTGCTCGCCGTCTCCTCCTCTTTCCTATCCCAACGTTTGTTGCCTCTGCTGTCTTTCCAACCTCTGGAATTGCTGCCGCTTGGCATGGTTGGCCTTGTTGGTGTTGGGTGAGGGGGGTGGGGTTTGTCCCATTTTAGTGGGTTATTTAGTGGGTTTAAAATGGCTGATTCCAAGTTTTCTGGCGGAGAGCCACCTTTTATGCGTCCGCTCAGCACATCCCCGTGACATCATGTCAGCCACGAGCTGCAAGCGTGCCTCAGGGTAGCATTCTTTTTTTTAAAATTTAGAGTACCCAATTCATTTTTTCCAATTAAGGGGCAATTTAGCGTGGCCAATCCACCTAACCTGCACATCTTTGGGTTGTGGGGGCGAAACCCACGCAAACACGGGGAGAATGTGCAAACTCCACACAGGCAGTGACCCAGAGCCGGGATCGAACCTGGGACCTCGGCGCCGTGAGGCAGCAGGGCTAACCCACTGCGCCACCGTGCTGCCCTCTCAGGGTAGCATTCTGAGCCCAACCATCTTCAGCTCCTTGATCACTGACCTTCCTTTCATCACAGAGTTTAAAATGGGTCTGTTCTCCAATGACTTCAATGTTCAGCTTCCTTCACTGTTCCTCAAATGATGCGGCAGAAATAGCTTGGGCTGCCAAATGGTAACATTCATGCCACACCAGTGCCAAGCCATATGCATCTTTAACGAGAGAAAGACAAACCAGCTCCCCATGAGGCAAACCACCTCCCCATGTTAGTCAATGGAATTCCATTCATTGAAATCCCCAACACCAACATTGGTTCTCGCGTGGCGATTGATCCAAAATTGGTTTGGACCAGTCACATAAATGCTGGGTCTACTAGAACAGCTCAAAGGCTGGGCATTTGTGGCCTGTGGCTCACTTCATCCCAAATCCTCTCTAACATATATAGAAAATAGGAGCAGGAGGAGGCTATTCGGCCCTTCGAGCCTGCTCCGCATTCATTATGATCATGGCTGATCATCCAAGTTCAATACGCTGATCCTGCCTTCCACCCCCCCCTCCCCCCAATATCCCTTGACCCCTTGAGCCTCTTAACTCCTTTTTGAAATTACACAACGTTTTGACCTCAACTACTTTCTGTGGTAGCAGATTCCACAAATTCGCCAATCACTGGGTGAAGAAATTTCTTCTCACCTCAGTCCTTAAAATTTGCCCCTTATCCTCAAACTATAACCATTAGTTCTGGACTCTCCCACCATCGGGAACATTCTTTCTGAATCCACCCTGTCTAATCCTGTTAGAATTTTATAAGTTTCTATGAGATTCCCTCTCACTTCTGAAAGAAATTTAGAGCATCCAATTCTTTTTTTTTTCAATTAAGGGGCAATTTAGCATGGCCAATCCACTTACCCTGCACATCTTTTTGGGTGAGACCCACGCAGACACGGAGCGAATGTGCAAACTCCACATGGACAGAGTCCCGGGGCCAGGATCAAACACGGGTCCTCGGCACCGTGAGGCAGCAGTGCCAACCACTGCGCCACTGTGCCTCCCCCCCCCCCCCTCACTCTTCTAAATCCAATGAATATAATCCTAACCGACTTCGTCTCTCTTATGACCGCCCCGCCATCACAGGAATCAGCTTGGTAAACCTTCGCCGCACTTCCTCCACAGCAAGAACATCCTTCCTCAGATAAGGACACCAAAACTGCACACAATACCCCAGGTGTGGCCTCACCAATGCCCCTTACAATTGCAGTAAAACATCCCTATTCCTATGATGCACGATCAATGACCACTAAAACGAGGTTGTAGTACAACTGAAGGCTTTAATAAGCTAGATGTTTCCCCCAGCAGCTCAGGTACAGAATGAGGGCTGCAGGGACGGCACAGGTTCTTGTACCCCGCCTATCAGGGTGGAGCTATTATACTCTCTAGCCAATAGCAAGCATATAGGTTCTACCAATGGTACTTCAGCCTCTCAGGTACCGTAATACCTACAATACCACATTCACCCCCTGTTAAAAAAAGTCCGGCGGGGGTGGTGGCCAGCAACTACAAAACATAACAACATGGTATAATTAGTTATGGAGGTACCGTAATAACTCCGTACAGTGTTTAGTAACTATTTACAAGTCGGTTCATGTACATTCGGTGTTTTATTTTTACAGGTTACGGTTAAAATGAAGCGATCAGTGGATGGGGGGCTCTGGTCGCCCTCTGTGATCGTCGGAGCTTCGGTGGAGGCTCCGGTGGAGGCTCCGGTGGAGGCTCCGGTGGAGGCTCCGGTGGAGGCTCCGGTGGAGGCTCCGGTGGAGGCTCCGGTGGAGGCTCCGGTGGAGGCTCCGGTGGAGGCTCCGGTGGAGGCTCCGGTGGAGGCTCCGGTGGAGGCTCCGGTGGAGGCTCCGGTGGAGGCTCCGGTGGAGGCTCCGGTGGAGGCTCCGGTGGAGGCTCGGGCGTCTGTGACTCCGGGAGCGTGGCTTCGACCGCCTTGGCAGCTTTGTCACCCCGAGGTGGCGCTGGTGGGGAAAACGGCTGACCTGGGGAGGGAGCGCCTGCGGGGGGGGCGTCGGTGGGTGGGGGGGCCTAGGCAGGGGCGGCGGAAGGACCGATCCTCCTGTAAGGTGCTGCGGTGGAGGGGATGGTGGGACTGGTGGCTGGAATGTGCGTGGCGTTCCGGCGGGCGCCAGGTCCCGTAGGGAGACCGTATCTTGTCGGCCGTCGGGGTACGCCACGTAGGCGTACTGGTGGTTAGCATGGAGCAGATAGACCCTCTCGACCAACGGGTCCGATTTGTGCGCCCGCAGGTGTTTTCGGAGCAGGATGGATCCGGGTGCTGCCAGCCAGGTCGGGAGCGAGGTCCCGGAGGAGGACTTTCTAGGGAAGATGAGACGTTCGCGAGGCATCTGATTGGTCGTTGTACAAAGTAGTGACCGGATGGAGTGGATGGCATCCGGGAGGACTTCTTGCCAGCGGGAGATTGGGAGGTTCCTGGACCGTAGGGCCAGTAGGACGGTCTTCCAGACCGTTCCGTTCTCCCTCTCTACCTATCCGTTACCCCGGGGGCTGTAACTGGTCGTCCTGCTCGAGGCGACGCCCTTGCTGAGCAGGAATTGAAGCAGTTCGTCGCTCATAAAGGAGGACCCCCTATCGCTGTGTATGTAAGCGGGGAACGCGAACAGTGCAAAGATGCTATGGAGGGCCTTGATGACGGTGGAGGCGGTCATGTCATGGCAGTGGATGGCGAATGAGAACCGGGAGTACTCGTCAATCCGTTCAGGAAGTACGTGTTGCGGTCGGTGGAGGGGAGGGGGCCTTTGAAGTCCATGCTGAGGCGTTCAAAGGGACGGGAAGCCTTTATCAGGTGTGCTTTCTCTGGTCGGTAGAAGTGCGGTTTGCACTCCGTGCAATTTGGCAGTCGCTGGCGGCTGTCCTGACCTCCTCGATGGAGTAGGGCAGGTTGCGGGTCTTGACAAAATGGAAAAAGTGAGTGACCCCCGGGTGGCAGACGTCCTCTTGGAGGGCTCGGAGGCGGTCCACTTGTGCGGTGGCACATGTGCCGCGGGACAGGGCGTCAGGAGGCTCATTTAGCTTCCCGGGACGATACAAGATCTCGTAGTTATAGGTGGAGAGTTCAATCCTCCACCTCAAGATCTTGTTGTTTTTTATCTTGCCCCGCTGTGCATTATCGAACATGAAAGCCACCGACCGTTGGTCCGTGAGGAGAGTGAATCTCCTGCCGGCCAGGTAATGCCTCCAATGCTTCTACTATGGCCTGGGCCTCCTTTTCGACTAAGGAGTGGCTGATTTCGGAAGCATGGAGGGTACGGGAGAAGAAGGCCACGGGTCTGCCCGCTTGGTTGAGGGTTGCCGCCAGAGCTACGTCGGACGCATAGCTCTCGATCTCGAAGGGGAGGGACTCGTCGATGGCGTGCATCGTGGCCTTTGCAATGTCTGCTTTAATGCGGCTGAAGGACTGGCGCGGGCCTCTATCGACAGGGGAAAAACTGTGGTTTGGATCAGGGGACGGGCCCTTGTCCGCGTAGTTGGGGAACCACTGGGCGTAGTAGCTGAAAAACCCAAGGCAGCGCTTCAGGGCCTTAGAGCAGTGAGGGAGGGGGATCTCCATAAGGGGGCACATGCGTTCAGCGTCAGGGCCTATAACTCCATTTCACACTACGTAGCCGAGAATGGCTAGACGGTCGGTGCTAAACACGCATTTATCCTTATTGTACGTTAGGTTAAGGATCTTTGCGGTCTGGAGGAATTTTCAGAGGTTGGTGCCATGGTCCTGCTGGTCATGGCCGCAGATGGTGACATTATCGAGATACGGGAATGTTGCCCATAAACCGTACCGGTCAACCATTCGGTCCATCTCGCGCTGGAAGACCGAGACCCCGTTAGTGACACCAAAGGGAAGCCTTAAGAAGTGATAGAGCCGCCTGTCTGCCTCAAAGGCAGTGTATTTGCGGTCACTAGTGTGGATGGGGAGCTGGTGGTAGGCGGATTTGAGATCCACCGTGGAGAAGACCTTATAATGTGCGACCCTGTTTACCAGGTCGGATATGTGGGGGAGGGGGTACGCGTCCAGCTGCGTAAACCTGTTGATGGTCTGACTGTAGTCGATGACCATCCTATGCTTCTCCCCGGTCTTTACCACCACTAGTTGAGCTCTCCAGGGGCTGTTACTGGCTTCAATGACCCCTTCCCTCAGTATCCTTTGGACCTCTGATCCAATAAAGATCCGGTCCTGGGCACTGTAGCTCCTGGTGGCGACGGGTTTGCAATCCGGGGTGAGGTTCGCAAACAGGGAAGGCGGATCGACCTTAAGGGTCGCGAGGCCGCAGACAGGAAGGGGGGGTATAGGGCCGCCGAATTGGAAGGTCAGACTTTAAAGGTTACACTGGAAGTCTAAGCCCAGGAGTGTAGCCGCGCAGAGGTGGGGAAGGACGTAGAGACGGAAATTTTTGAACTCCCTTCCCTGGACTGTGAGGTTTGCTAAACAAAACCCCTTTATCTCCACTGAGTGGGAATCGGAGGCCAGTGAGATTTTTTGATTAACAGGGTGGATGAGGAGGGAACAGCACCTTACCATGTCGGTGTGTATGAAGCTCTCCGTGATCCCAGAGTCAATTAGGCAGGACGTCTCGTGCCTTTTGATGAAAACGGTCGTCGTAGCGCTTGAGTGTGTTCGAGGTCGAGATTGATCCAGAGTCACCGAGGCCAATCGCAGTAGTTGAGAATTCTGTTCAGGCAGTGTGTGGTCGGCCGAGCTGGGGTTCTGGGGGCCCATCCAAGATGGCGTCTCCCATTGGTCGCACATGGCTGGGGGTGCACAAAATGGTGGCGCCCATCCCTCAAGTGTGGCGTCCGTGGAACAAGATGACGGCGCCCGGGATCCGCACGTGGCCCTGGGATATGGGGTGGCGGCGACCGCTGGCCACACTGGGCCCGTGGAGAAGCTTGTTGTGGCGGTCCGGATTCGCCGATGGAGACCGCGGCCACCGCTGGGGCCTGACATACCCCCACGAAATGGCCCTTTTTGCCGCATCCCCTGCAGGTGGATGTGCGGGCCGTGCAGCGCTGGCGGGGGTGCTTGGCCTGCCCGCAAAAGTAGCAGCGGGGCCCCTCGGGGTTGGCAAGTCGCCTTGCAGCGCAGGCCTGCGGGGGAACGGGGTAAGTCTCTGGGTCGGCCGCTGTGGGGTTCCACGCTGCCCAGAGGGCTGCCGCGCGGTCGGGAATGTAGGCACGGGCGTTCCTGGAGGCCACGTCCAGGGAGCCTGCAAGGGCCCGTGCCTCCCTAAGACCCAGGGTGTCTTTCTCTAACAGGCACTGGCGGATTTGAGATGAAAGCATACCTGCCATGAAAGCGTCCTGGACTAAGAGTTACGTGTGTTCGCTCGCCGAAACATGCGGGCAGCCGCAGCTTCTGCCCAGCACCAGGAGTGCACGGTAGAATTCCTCCAACGATTCCCCAGGGGTTTGCCGTCTTGTTGCAAGCAGATGCTGGGCGTAGACCTGGTTTACCGGGCGAATATAGTGTCCTTTTAGCAGCTCGATTTCTGCATCGAAGTCTTCCGCTTCCTCGATGAGGGTGTAGATCTCCTGGCTCACCCTTGAGTGCAGGACGTGAGTTCCTGCCCTCCCGTGGGTGCGTTTTCTGCCGTCTCGAGATACCCTTTAAAACACGCCAGCCAGTGCTTAAAGATCGCCGCTGAGTTTGCCGCATGGGGGCTAAGTTGCAGACACTCCGGCTTGATTCGGAGCTCCATCCTTCTTAAAATCTAGCTTATTAAATTGATGCACGATCAATGACGACTAAAACGAGGTTGTAGTCCAACTGAAGGCTTTAATAAGCTAGATGTTTCCCCTAGCAGCTCAGGTACAGAATGAGGGCTGCAGGGACGGCACGGGTTCTTATACCCCGCCTATCAGGGCGGAGCTATTATACTCTCTAGCCAATAGCAAGCATATAGGTTCTACCAATGGTACTTCAGCCTCTCAGGTACCGTAATACCTATAATACCACATCCTATACTCAAATCCTCTCGCTGTGAAGGCCAACATACCATTTGCCTTCTTTCTTGCACGTTTACTTTTAGCGACTGATGCACGAGGACACCCAGATCCCTCTGAATATCCACCTCTCTCAATTTGCACCAACTCAAATCTGCCTTCCTATTTTTGCTACCGAAGTGAATAACCTCACAATTAACCACCTAACACCTACAAAGCATAAATTAGGTGCATGGTTGAATATTGTCTACTTATCTGGGTGGGTGCAGCTATTCAAGGTAAATATAGATGATCAAAATGATCTTCCTCATTTGTAATAATCTTGGGATCAGGGTTTCAAAGCTGCTGTGTAATTCTCTTTTTTTAACAAACAATTTTAATGAAATATTTTTGGCATTACAAACAACAATAGTATAAAAACAATGTACAAAGAACAATAAACATAGTGCAAACACCGACACGCGTCCCTCCAAGTCCCGCCCAGTTAACCCCCTATTCTACACTACCCTAGCCCCCCCCCTCACCCTGCTGACGATTAATTCTCCGCAAAGAAGTCGATGAATGGTTGCCACCTCCAGGTGAACCCTAACACTGTCCCTCTCAAGGCGAACTTAATCTTCTCCAGGCCGAGAATGCTCGCCATGTCGGTTAACCAGGCCTCCGACTTCGGGGGCTTTGAGTCCCTCCAAGCTAATAATATCCGTCTCCGGGCTACCAGGGAGGCAAAGGGCAGAACATCTGCCTCTTTCTCCTCCTGGACTCCCAGATCTTCCGACACCCCAAAAATCGCTACCTCTGGACTCATTGCCACCCTTGTTTTCAATACTCTGGACATAACGTCCGCAAACCCCTGCCAATATCCCCGAAGTTTTGGACACGCTCAGAACATGTGGACATGGTTCGCTGGTCTTCCCGCACATTTTACACACCTGTCCTCCACCCCAAAGAATCTACTCATCCGGGCCACTGTCATATGGGCCCAGTGTACCACCTTGAATTGGATCAAGCTGAGCCTTGCGCATGTAGCGGTTGCATTGACTCTGCTCAATGTGTCCGCCCATAAGCCGTCCTCCATCTCTCCCCCAAGCTCCTCCTCCCACTTACGCTTCAGCTCCTCGGTCTGCGTCTCCTCCGACCACATTAGTTCTTTGTAGATGTCCGAGACACGCCCCTCCCCCACCCATCCCTGAGGCACTACCCTATCCTGGATCCCCTTTAGTGGCAGGAGTGGGAAGGATGATACCCGCCTGCGCAGAAAGTCCCGCATCTGTAAATATCTGAAGTCTTGCCAACCCAAACTTCTCCTCCAGCGCCCTCAAGCTAGGGAAGATCCCTTCCAGGAACAGGTCCCCCATTCTCCCAATTCCCGCCCTTCGCCATACTCGAAACCCCCATCCAGGCTCCCTGGGGCAAACTGGTGGTTGTCACATATTGGCGACCAAACCGATGCTCCCACTGCTCCAACGTACCTCCTTCACTGACCCCAGATCCTCAAGGCCGTCACCACCACGGGACTGGTAGAATATCTCGCCGGCGGGAACGGCAGAGGTGCCGTTATCAGCGCCCCCAAGCTGGTGCCCCTACATGAAGCTGCCTCCATCCGCTCCCAAACCGCCCCCGCCCCCGTCCCCACCACCCACTTCCTTATCATAGCAATATTGGCCGCCCAGTAGTAATTACTGAAGTTTGGCAGGGCAAGCCCCCCCTCCCCCTGATTCCTCTCGAGCATCGCCTTCTTCACCCATGGGGACTTACCCACCCAGACAAAGCCCAAAATGATTTTATTAATCCTCTTAAAAAAGGACCGCAGGATGAAAATTGGGAGGCATTGGAATACAAATAAAAATCTCGGTAGGACCGTCATCTTAACCATCTGCACCCTCGCAGCCAGCGACAGCGGTAGCGCATCCCATCTCCGAAACTCGCCCCTCATCTGCTCGACCAACCGGGATAAGTTCAGCTTGTGCAACCGGCCCCAGTCGCACGCCACTTGTATCCCTAAGTACCTAAAACTGTCCCCCACTAACCTAAACGGTAGCACCCCCAGCCGACCATCCTGACCTCTTGCCTGGACTACAAACATCTCGCTCCTTGTCATGTTCAGTTTATATCCCGAAAACTGGCCAAATTCCCCCAAATTAGTCATGATCTCACCCATCCCTGCCCCTGGATCTGCTACATATAAGAGCAGGTCGTCTGCGTACAGCAAGGCCCCATGACGTCCCCACCCCCCTGAACCAGCCCCTTTTAGCTCTCGGAGCAATTGCCAGCGGCTCTATAGCTAACGCAGACAGCAGTGGGGAGAGGGGTCATCCCTGACTTGTCCCCCGGTGCAGTCTAAAATAGTCCGAGGTCATCCCATTCATCCTTACACTAGCCTCGGGGCCTGGTACAACAGCAAAACCCAGTCGATAAAGCCCCTACAGAACCCAAACCGTCCCAGCACCTCCCATAAATAGTCCCACTCCACCAGGTGGAACACCTTTTTCGCATCCATTGCCACAACTACCTCAACCTCCCTACTCTCCGGGGGAATCATAATCACGTTGAGCAGCCTTCTTATATTGGCCACCAACTACCTGCCCTTGACAAACACGGTTTGATCCTCCATAATCACACCCAGCAGACAATCTTCAATCCTGGAGGCCAAATCTTTGGCCAGCAACTTGGCATCCACATTAAGTAGGGAGATCGGCCTATATGACCCGCCTAGCTCCGTGTTCTTGTCCTGCTTCAATATTAACAAAATAGTGGCCTGTGACATCGTCGGGGGCAGCACCCCTCTATCCCTCGCCTCATTGAAAACCTTGACCAACAATGGCCCCAATATCCCCGAGAATTTCTTGTACAATTCCACCGGATACCCGTCCGGCCCCGGGGCTTTACCCGACTGCATTGCATTCAAGCCCTCAGCAATTTCTTCGGCCCTGATCGGGGCCCTCAGCCCATTCAGCAGCTCCGTGCCCACCCTTGGGAAGGTCAGTCCGTCCAAAAAGCCCCTCATCCCCTCGGGCCCCGTGCGAGGTTCCGAGCGATAGTGTCTGCTGTAAAAGTCCCTGAACGACCTGTTTAGCCCAGCCGAGTCCCCTACCAAATTCCCATCCGCATCGACCACCTTTTCTCTTTCCCTGGCCGCCTCCCTCTTCCTAAGCTGCTGTGTCAGCATTCTGCTGGCCTTCTCCCCATGTTCATAAATCATCCCCCTCGCCTTTCTAAGCTGCTCCACTGCCTTACCTGTGGACAACACCCCAAACTCAGCCTGCAGCCTCCGACGTTCCCGTAACAGCTCCACCCCACTGGGGTCGCCACATACCTCCTATCTATCTGTACGATCTCCTCAACCAGTTGGTCCACCTCTGCCCTACCCGTCCTGTCCCTATGAGCCCGGATCGAAATCAACTCCCCTCTCACCACTACTTTCAGTGCCTCCCAGACCACCACTGCTGAGACTTCCACCGTGTCATTGACCTGCAGGTAGTTCTGTATGCATTTCCTCACCCTCTCGCACACCGCCTCGTCCGCCAACAAGCCCACGTCGAATCTCCATTGCGGGCGCTGGAAGCTCTCCTCACTAACCTGCAGTTCCACCCACTGTGGGGCATGATCCAAAATAGGGATGGCCGAGTACCCCGTGTCCATCACCCCCGTCCGAGACTATACTGCCTACCTGGAATTGCAGCCGCTTATTGATTAAAATCGCCACCCCTCTAGTCTTTGTGTCCAGCCCTGAATGAAAGACCTGACTGACCCAACCTTTCCTTCGCCTGACTTGATCCGCCACTTTCAGGTGTGTCTTCTGCAACATCACAACATCCCTGCTCAGAATGAAAAAATCAATCCGGGAGTAAACCTTATGCACATGCGAATAAAAAGAAAACTCCCTCCCCGTCGGCTGCCTAAACCTCCATGGGTCGACCCTCCCCATCTGCTCTATGAACCCTATCAGTTCCTTTGCCATTGCTGGCACCCTCCCCCTTTTCGAACACGACCGGTCCAGGCCGGGGTCGATGACCGTATTAAAATCCCCTCCCATAACCAACTTGTGCGAGTCCAGGTCAGGTATCTTCCCCAGTACCCTCTTTATGAATTCTACATCGTCCCAGTTTGGTGCGTACACGTTACCCAAGACTACCTTCCTCCCCTACAGCTTGCCGTTCACCATGACATAACAGCCCCCCCCGTCCGAGACTATACTGCCTACCTGGAATTGTAGCCGCTTATTGATTAAAATCGCCACCCCTCTAGTCTTTGTGTCCAGCCCTGAATGAAAGACCTGACTGACCCAACCTTTCCTTCACCTGACTTAATCCGCCACTTTCAGGTGTGTCTTCTGCAACATCACCACATCCGCCTTCAGAGCCCTCAGATGCACGAACACACGTGCCCTCTTGACCGGCCCATTCAGCCCTCTAACATTCCAGGTGATCAGCCTGGTTGAGGGGCACCGCGCCCCCGCCCCCTCTGCCGATCAGCCATCCCCTTTCCTGGGCCCTGCCCCAGCCCACGCGCTGCGCGTCCATCGGCCCGCCTTTTGGCAGCCCCCACCCCCGACCTCCTCTCTGTCCCAAAACCAAAGTCCCTCCCTCGTCAGCAGAGTCCCCGCCCATCGAAACCGCTTCCCTCCTCAAACCGAGACCGGACAATCACCCAATTACCATAGGAGACAACCCAAAACGAAAAGCCCACAAAGAACCCCCCAATAGTGCAAAGCAAAGTAATAAAAAGTAAAAAGCCCCCACCAGCCATCCCCACCAAAACACCGAAAACCCATAGAAACCGAATAACTTTAACTTCCCCATCTTCACCCAAACTTAAAAGCAGAAGAAAAATGACAATCAAAACGTATAAACATCACTCGGAAAAGTTACAACTTAAAACAAAAAGTTCTCAGTTCAGCACCAGCCCTTTCTTCTTGGCAAAGTCCATCGCGTCTTCAGGTGACTCTAAATAATGGTGGTGGTCCTCGTGCAAAACCCACAGACACGCCGGGTAAAGCAGCCCAAATTTCACCTTCTTCTTGAACAGGATCTCCTTCACTTGCTTGAAGCCAGCCCTCCTTCTGGCCACCTCCACAGTCAGGTCCTGATAGACACGCAACATGCTATTGTCCCATTTGCAGCTCCTGGTACGCTTAGCCCACTGGAGAACACACTCCTTATCCAAACATCTGTGGAACCGGTCCACCATCGCTTTGGGGGGTCCCCCGGCTGTGGCTTCCTCGCCATCGCCCTGTACGCCCTGTCCACCTCCAAAGGCCGGGGAAAAGCCCCCTCCCCCAGAAGCTTCTGGAACATACTCGCTACAAATGCGCCAGCATCAGCCCCCTCAGGGGGACCAACAATTCTTAAGTTCTGCCGGCGAGCCCAGACACCACCATCACCATTCCTGGGTATGCCCTATCTCACCGACAGGACAGACCCAGCAGAGGTGGCGGCACAGTAGTATACAGTCAGGAGGAAGTTGCCCTTAGAACCCTCAACATCGACTCTGGACTCCATGAAGGTTAAACATGGGCAAGGAAACCTGCGTACCGGCCACCATCAGCTGATGATGGTGGTGGTTAGAGGTCAATCATCTCAACTTCAGGACATTACTGCAGGAGTTCCTCATGGTAATGTCCTCGGCCCAACCATCTTCAACTGCTTCATCAACAAACTCCGTTCCATCATAAGGTCAGAAGTCGGGATGTTTGCGGATGATTGCACAATGTTCAAAACCATTCGTGACTCCTCAGATAATAAAACAGTCTTTGTCCAAATGCAGCAAGACCTGAATGATGTCCAGGCTTGGGCTGACAAGTGGCAAGTTACATTTGCGCCACACAAGTGCCAGGCAATGACCATCTTCTACAAGAGAGGATATAACCACTGCTCCTTGACATTCAATGGCATTATCATCGCTGAATCCCCTACAATCAACATCCTGGGGGTTACCATTGATCAGAAACTGAACTGGACTAGCCACATTAATACTGTGGCTACCAGGGCAGGTCAAAGGCTAGGAATCCTACGGAACTCACCACCTGACCCCCCCAAAGCCTGTCCATCATCTACAAGGCACAAGTCAGGAATGTAATGGAATGCTCTCCACTTGCCGTGATGAGTGCAGCTCCAACAACACTGAAGAAGCTCGACACCAAAGCAACCCGCTTGATTCCTTCCCCTTCCACAAACATTCAAATCCTCCACCATTGACGAACAGTGGCAGCCATGTGTACCATCTACAAGATGCACTGCAGTAACTCACCAAGGTTCCTTAGACAGCACCTTCCAAATCCATGACCACTACCATCTAGAAGGACAAGAGCAGCAGATACCTGGGAACCCCACCACCTGGAGGTTCCCCTCCAAGTCACTCATCACCTTGACTTGGAAATATATCGCTGTTCCTTCATTGTCGCTGGGGCAACATCCTGGAACTCCTTCCCTAACAGCACAGTGGATGTACCTACACTTCAAAGACTGCTGCAGTTCAAGAAGGCAACTCACCATCACCTTCTGAAGGGCAACTAGGGATGGGCAATAAATGCTGGCCTAACCAGCGATGCCCACATCCCGTAAATGAATTTGAAAACCAGGATAAGATTTTTTTAAATGAAGATGTTGCTTAGCTGGGAGCCAATGTAGGCCAGTGGACACAAGGGTGATGGGTGAATAGGAATTGGTGCAATTTAGGACACTGGCAGCATAGTTTTGGACGGGGACGCGGAGGGTAGAAACGGGCGACTGACCAGGAATGCTTTGGAATAGTCAAGTCTAGAGTTAACAAAGTCATATACCCAACAAAGTACCTTTGAACTGTATCGATTGTTATAATGTAAGAAATGCAGAAGCCAACTTGCATGTACAAGATCACACAAATAGCAATAACATACATGACTAGATTATCAAATAGCAATGAAATACATGACTAGGTAATCTATTTTACATGCTGACCGAAGAGTAAATGTTGGCCAGGACACCATGAGAACATCTCTGCTCTTTTTTGTTGGATCTTTCATGTCTGTCTGAGACAGTAATTGGGACCTTGCTTCAACATTTCATCAGAAGGACAGCACCCTCAATTGTACAGCATTGCTTCAGTAATGTCTGGATTATGTGCTCAAGTCTCTAGATTTGGGCTGAACACATGACCTTCTGATTCAAAGGTGAAACTGTCATTGCTGAGTCAAAGCTGGCACCCAGCAGTATCAAAGACACAAATTAACCGAAATACAGGTTGCAAATCAACCTCTCCGGTAATTTATTAGGCTCTTAATTTGAAACCAGACCTTGAAATAAACAGGAAATGAGACTACAGAGAGTTTTTTGAGTTATAATTATGGCCTACTTTTCTCAGGCTTTGACTTACCTTCCACTCTGTCTCCGAACTTTTACAGTAAGAAGTCTTACAACACCAGGTTAAAGTCCAACAGGTTTGTTTCGATGTCACTAGCTTTCGGAGCGCTGCTCCTTCCTCACATCGAAACGAACCTGTTGGACTTTAAACCTGGTGTTGTAAGACTTACTGTGCTCACCCCAGTCCAACGCCGGCATCTCCACATCCAACCTTTTAATTACATGAGTTAGACCGCCACGCCTTTAAAAAAATATTTTTATTCTCCTTTTTCACATTTTCATCAAATTTACACCCATCAACAAATAATCAACAACAACAAATACAATGGCAATCCCCTGGCCAACAATCTCCAATCATCCCACCCACCCCTAAACAGCCCCCAACATTTTAAATACAAAACACAAAGGAAAAAGAATCAGGAATCCACCATCAACTCATACCTAATCGGCAATAACCTATACATTCCAAACCCCACTCCCCCCTAATGTTCAATGTCATCCAATTCTTGAAAATGCATGATGAACAATGCACATGAGTTGTAGAACCCTTCTATCCTTCCCCTCAGCTCGAACTTCACTTTCTCGAGTATTAAGAACTCCAGCAGATCCCCCCGCCACGCCGAGGCACAGGGTGGAGAAGCTGACCTCCATCCCAACAGGACCCGCCTTCGGGCGATCAGTGAGGCAAAGGCTAAGGCTAAGAAATTTGCTCCCGCTTCCAACCACGGCTGATCCGACACCCCGAATATGGTTCCTAGGGAACCTGGTTCGAGTCTCACGTGCACCACCTTCGAGATTACACTGAAGATCTCCCTCCAATACCCCTCCAGTTTTGGACAGGACCAAAACATATGAACGTGATTTGCGGGTCCCCCCCCCACAACGTTCACAAACATCATCTACCCCAGTGTTCTTCAAACTTTTTTTCCGGAGACCCATTTATACCAACTGGCCAACCTTCAGGACCCAACCCGGCCGACCTTCGCGACCCACGCTGGCCGACCTGCACGACCCACCATTTTCTCTTACCTTGTTGACAAAAATGGAGGAAATGGTTTTGCGTCTCTTTGGCCCTCGTACACGCTCCTCCAATGGAACCTGTTGGATGAAGGTGAAGCCTTCCGGTGTCGAAAAGTATGGAGTCTCCATCTGTCCAAAGTTCTGCATTTTTTCCCTGTAAAATGTTATCAAATACAACCCCCTCCCCCCGAACATGTAAAGAAAAAATGAATAAAATAACTGAAAAAAATAAAAATTAAATGAATGAAATAAATGAATAAACCCCCCCCGAACTTGTAAAACAAAATGCTGCGACCGTTTAAAAAAAAAACGGCCGCACTGCGCATGTGTGCCCGATCATCGGAGCGCCGATGCTGTAGGCAAAACTATGCGTATGCGTGCCGATGATCTGGCACGCATGCGCAGTGTGGCCGCAATTTTTCTACATGTTCGTGGCCATTTTGAAAACCGCTGGCAGCCGGCGTTATTAACATCCGCCTGCTGGCTGTTGTGCGCAGATTTGCGCTATCGGGAGTGCCGCGACAGACGGCTCCGCGGCCCTCCCGACACCCACCCGCAGGTCGTGCCCCCGAGTTTGACAATGCCTGATCTATCCCCTCAAAGAGTCACTCATCCTCGCCTTTTGTGAGGTGCGTCCTATACACCACCTTCAGCTGAATCAGCCCCAACCTCGCGCACGAAGTTGAGGCATTCACCCTCCGGAGCATCTCACACCACAACCCATCCTCCATACGAGCAAATTACTGCGGATGCTGGAATCTGAAACGATAGAGAAAATGCTGGAAAATCTCAGCAGGCCTGGCAGCATCTGTAGGGAGAGAAAAGAGCTAACGTTTCAAGTCCAATGACTCTTTGTCAAAGCTAACAGACTGAGAAAGTGGGAAACCCTCCTCCATACCCTCCCCCACTCTTCCTCCCACTTCGCCTTAATCCCCTCCAGTGATAGCTTATCCTCCCCCCGTATCACCCCATAAATCGCCGACACCACCCTCTTCTCCATTCCCTCTGTCGTCAGTACCTCTTCCAACAGTGTGGGGGCAGGCGCCACCGGAAAGCTCTGTACCTCCTTCCTAACAAAATCTTGGACCTGCATATATCTAAACATCTCCCTCTACCCCAACCCATATTTCTCTCCCAGCTCCTCCAGCCTCGCAAACCGGCCCCCCAGAAACAAATCCTTTAATACCCTAACTCCCCTCTCCTCCCAAATCCAAAAACTCCAATCCCACTTCCCTGGCTCAAACCGATGGTTACCCTGAATCGGCATTTCCCTTGATCCCACCCCCAGCCTAAAGTGCTGGCGCAACTGCCTCCAGATCTTCAACGTCGCCACCAACACCGGCTATCCGAATATTTCCCCGGGGCCATCGGGAGTGGCACTGTTGCCAATGCCCGCAACCCCAACCCCCTGCACAGACTCTCCATTCTAAGCCACTGGGAGTCGTGTTCCCCCCCCCCTAATCGTGGGCAGCTCGGTAGCACAGTGGTTAGCTCAGTTGCTTCACAGCTCCAGGGTCTCGGGTTCAATTCCCGGCTTGGGTCACTGTCTGTGCGGAGTCTGCACATCCTCCCCGTGTCTGCATGGGTGTCCTCCGGGTGCTCCGGTTTCTTCCCATAGTCCAAAGATGTGCAGGTTAGGTGGATTGGCTATGCTAAATTGCCCTAAGTGTCCAAAAAGGTGGGATGGGGTTACTGGGTTACAGGGATAGGGTGGAGGTGTGGGTTTGGGTAGGGTGCTCTTTCCAAGGGCCGGTGCAGATTTGATGGGCCAAATGGCCTCCTCCTGCACTGTAAATTCTATAACTCTATATAATCCAGCTCTTCACTTTCTCAGCATTCGCCGCCCAGTAATAATACAGTAAATTCAGGAGTCCCAACTCCCTGACTGCTATTCTGTCTGCAACAGCACCTTTTAAAAAAAAAAAAAATATTTTAATTCAATTTTAGCAAATTTTCAACAAACCCCCCCTTACAGAAAAAAGAAAAGCATAAAACACACAGATCAACATCGTACACTTATATCGCGAATTCCCCCAATGTACAAACCCCCCCATGAAACAATAATAAACACATACCCCGAAACCCCCCCCCCCCCCGGATTGCTGCTGCTGCTGACCACCTCCTAACGTTCCGCTAGAAAGTCTAGAAACAGTTGCCACCGCCTGAAGAACCCTTGCACAGACCCTCGCAAGGCAAACTTTACCTTCTCCAATTTAATGAACCCTGCCACGTCGCTGATCCAGGCTTCTACGCTTGGGGGCCTCGCATCCTTCCACTAGCAGAATCCTCCACTGGGCTACCAGGGACGCAAAGGCCAGAATACGGGCCTCTTTCGCCTCCTGCACTCCCGGCTCGTCCGATACCCCAAATAATGCTAACCCCCAGCTCGGCTTGACCCGGGTGTTCACCATCTTAGACACAGTCCTCGCAAAGCCCCTCCAAAACCCATACAGCGCCAGACACGCCCAGAACATATGGGCGTGGTTTGCTGGGCTCCCCGAGCACCTCACCCACCTGTCCTCTACCCCAAAAAACCTACTCAACCTCGCCCCTGTCATATGCGCTCTGTGAAGAACCTTAAATTGTATCAGGCTAAGCCTGGCGCAAGAAGAGGAAGAATTAACCCTACCCAGGGCATCAGCCCACAGACCCTCATCTATCTCCTCCCCAAGCTCCTCCTCCCATTTACCCTTTAGCTCCTCCACCGAGGTCTCCTCCTCTTCCTGCATCTCCTTATAGACCGCCGAGACCTTGCCTTCTCCAAACCACACCCCCGAGAGCACATCTTACGTGCTAGAAGCAGCGGAAATTCCCTTACCTGCCGTCTCATGAATACCCTCACGTGCATGTACCTGAAGGCGTTTCCGGGGGCAGCCCAAATTTCTCCTCCAGCGCCCCAAGGCTCGCAAACGTCCCATCTATAAACAGGTCCCCCATTCTTGTAATTCCTGCTCAATGCCAGCTCAGAAACCCCCCATCCATTCTCCCCGGGTCGAACCGATGGTTCTCTCGGATCGGGGACCAAACCGAGGCCTCTACCTCACCCCTGTGGCGCCTCCCTGGCCCCAAATTTTCAGAGTTGCCGCCACCACCGGACTCGTGGTGTACCTTGTCGGCGGGAGCAGCAGCTGTGCCGTCACCAGCGCTCTCAGACTCGTGCCCACACAGGACGCCATCTCCAACCTCTTCCACGCCGCCCCCTCCCCCTCCATTACCCACTTACGGAACATCCCTGCCTGGTCACTCGATGCAGAGCAAAATACCCCGAATTCATACTATTCGTGTGGGCACTCGCCCTGGGCACCCTGTATAGTACTCTTACCCATTCCACAAGTTGCGGCCCAATCCCAAACTGCTCCAAAACCGCCATCAAATATCCCCATTCCACCCGGTCAAACGCCTTTTCGGCGTTCAACGCCACCACCGCCTCTGTCTCCCTCCCCTCCGCCGGTGCCATAACTACATTCAATACCCTCCTAATGTTCGAAAAGAGTTGCCTCCCTTTCACAAATTGTAGCCACCTGGGTTGGCCACTTCCCGACTTAAAATGGAGAACCGCAAAGACTACAGGGAAATTCAGCCAACACAGGCAAAAACTAGCAAGTGCAGAAATCCTGCGTATTAGAACTTGCAAAGCCCAGACAGCACTGAAACCAGCAGCCATCTGCATATTAATGAGTGATCCCCGGGCACAATTGAAACACTTAAGGTGAACAAGGCTAAGCCAGACTCTTCGGCGCCAGCAAGAACCAAGACAAAGGAAGGCCAATGGACACTCAGGGACCGCCCAGCGATCAGGGAACAACTCCAGTATTGGAGAAATTGATCCAAGTGATTGAAACATCGTCCAATCACTTGGAACCAGGTACGGGGTCCGCCCCGAATGGCAGGAAGCCCCTGGGGACTATAAAATAGAGTCCCCAAGTTCAAATCATCCTTCTTGGCAGGGTCACTCAGCAACTCGAATCAACCCTTGAGAGTGAACTGGCTAAGCTGCCGCATCAACCAAGTAAGTCTCCAGTCAACGCACACTACGAGATAGGTGCTCCTAGCTACCAGTCCATACCTGCTTTTGAATCCTGCAGACTCAGATCGAACGAAAGGCCATTTGTTCCCCTGACCTGGTGGGCCAATTCCGAAGCTAAGTATAGGCCTTTTAGTGATAGAGAATAGTCTAGAAAGTAGAGTTTATGCATGAGTAGTGATTTACGGTGTATAATAAATGTGTTTTGATTTGAATCGTACTAATTGGTGTGTTGAGTAATTGATCAGTACTTGAACTTGAACCTCGTGGCTGTATCATAAAGATACCTGGCGACTCTAGAGCAAAGGTTGTAGAAACAGAGCAAATTTAGTAAAGACCCAACGGGCAACTAATTAAGAGCCAACCAAAGTTAGCAACAAAATACAGTCTGATCTTCCCCTCTTGAGGCACTCCTCCAACCTACCTGCCAACACCTTCGCCAGCACCTTTGCATCCACATTCAAGAGAGATATGGACCTATACGACCCACAGTCTGTCGGATCCTTATCCTTCTTGAGCAACAAGGAGATCGATGCCTGCCTCAAAGTCTGTGGCAACACCCCCTTCCCGATCGCCTCCGCAAACATACCCACCATCAGCGGCACCAACCTATCTTTAAATTTCTTGTAATACCCGGTCTGGTCCTGCTACCTTCCCTGACTGCATCCTCCCAATCGCATCTTTTATGTGCCCTGCCTTCTCCCCATACTCTTAAATTGCTCTCCTCGCCTGCCTCAATGGCACACAGCCTTCCTTGTGGACAGCTAATCAAAGCTCGCCTGCAACTCCTTCGTCTTTTCCAACAGTGCTGGATCGACATCCTCTGCATACCTCCTGTCTATCTCCAACATCTCATCTATTAACATTTGGCTCTCCACCCTCTCCTCCTTGTCCACTTTTGCCTTAAACGTTATCACCTTCCCCCTCATCACCGTGTTCAAAGCTTCCCATACCACCGCCTGCAAAACCGCCCCAGTACAATTAAACCTCACGTATTCCGCAATCACTTTCCCAATCTTATCACAAAACCCTCCGTCCCCAGCAGCCACACATCTAATCTCCACCCCAGCCTCTGCACTGCCCCCTTCTCCAACACCATACCCACCCAATGCGGCCCATGATCCGATATTGCAATTGCTGAATATTCCGACCCCTTGACCCCGGCCAACAGCACTTTCCCCACCACAAAAATATCTATCTGCAAATAGGCCTTATGAACCGAAGAAAGAATCGAATACTCTCGCTCCCCCGGGATGCAAAAACCTCCACAGGTCCACTCCTCCCATTTCCATCAAAAGTCCAGCCAATGCCTTCACCCCCCCCCCGCCCGCCCGACTGGGTAAGCGGCCGCGACCTGTCCAGTCTTGGCTCCTGCACCATGTTCCAGTTTCCACCCACTATCAATTCATGTGAATCCAAGTCGGGGATGCCCCCACACACCTTTACAAACCCTACATCATCCCAGTTGGACCATACACGCTTACCAGCGCCATCAGCCTCCCCTCCAATACCACTGTCACTATCACAGACCTACCTCCCTGATGCGCCACAACTTTCTCCATTTGGAACCTCACTCTCTTACTAACCAGGACCGTAACCTCCTGTGCCCTGCCAACAAAACCCAAGTGAAGCACGTGACTAACCCAGCCCTTCCTAAGCCTCACGTGATCCTTCACCTTCAAGTGGGTTTCCAGCAGCATCGCCACATGTTGCCAACTTTTGCCTTAGTTTAATTACTCTGTTTTATCACCTTTGCCCTTGAGTCGCCAGGTATCTTTATGATACCGCCACGTGGTTCAAGTCCGAGTAATGATCAATAATCCAATACACCGATTAGTAAGATTTAAATTAAAGCACATTTATTATACACAGTAATCACTACTCATGCATAAATTCTATGTCTAAGCTACGTCTTACAACTAACAGGCCAATACTTAACTTGGAACTGGCCCACCAGGTCAGGGAAACGAATGGCCTTTCGTTCGGGTTCTGAGCCTGCGGGATTCGAAGTTGGTACAGAGTGATAGCTAGGTGCGCCTATCTCGTAGCGAGCGTTGAAGTAAGACTGGATATCGGCGGCGGCTGAACCGGTCACTGTCAAGGGTTGGTTCGCGTTGCTGAGTGACCCAGTCAAGAAGAACGATTTGAACTTGGGCTTGATTCTTATAGTCCCCAGGGGCTTCCCGCCTTTCGGGGCGGACCCTGTACCTGGTTCCAAGTGATTGGACTTTGTCCCAATCACTTGGTTTGATTTTCTCCAATGCTGGAGCGGTTCCCTGATCGATGGGCGGTCTTGAGGTGGTCGTTCACTTCCCTTTGTGTAGGCTTCTGCTGGCACCTAAGAGTCTGGTTTTGCTTTATGTGTCTAAATGTTGTTCATTGTTCCCAGGGATTGCTCATTAATATGCAGATGGCTGGTGTTTTGTTATGCTGATGGTTGCTGGTATCGATCTTGTCTGGCCTTTCCAGAGGTAAATACACACTCAACCTGCAGCTGCTCGTTTGTGTCCTGTTGGCTGACTTTCCCATCAGCCTTTGCCGTTCGCCATTTTAAATCGGGAGTTAGCCATTCTAAATCGAGAGTTAGCCATTTTAACTGGCTACACACATCAGCCTTCAAACTTTTCAGGTGTGCAAACACTCTTGACCTCTACACTGGGCCTCCCAACCCCCTCACGCTCCACGTAACTATCCTAACTGGCATGCCACAGGGGTCGGTGCTGGGACCACAACTTTTCACAATATACATTAATGATCTGGAAGAAGGAAATGAAGGCATTGTTGCTAAGTTTGCAGATGATACAAAGATCTGTAGAGGGACAGGTAGTATTGAGGAAGCAGGCGGGCTGCAGAAGGACTTGGACAGGCTAAGAGAGTGGGCAAAGAAGTGGCAGATGGTATGCAATGTGGAAAAGTGTGAGGTTATGCACTTTGGAAGGAGAAATGGAGGCAATAGACTATTTTCTAAATGGGGAGATGCTTTGGAAATCAGAAGCACAAGGGAACTTGGGAGTCCTTGTTCACGATTCTCTTAAGGTTAACGTGCAGGTTCAGTCGGCTGTTGGGAAGGCAAATACAATGTTAGCATTCATGTCAAGAGGACTAGAATACAAGACCAGGGATATATTCTGAGGGTATATATGGCTCTGGTCATACCCCATTTGGAGTATTGTGAGCAGTTTTGTGCCCCGTATCTAAGGCAGAATGTGCTGGCCTTGGAAATGGTCCAGAGGAGGTTCGCAAGAATGATTTCTGGAATGAAGAGCTTGTTGTATGAGGAACGGTTGAGGACTCTGGGTCTGTACTCGTTGGAGTTTAGAAGGTTGAGGGGGAATCTTATTGAAACTTGCAGGATACTACGGGGCCTGGATAGAGTGGACGTGGAGAAGATGTTTCCGTTTGTACGAAAAACTAGAAGCAGAGGACACCATCTCAAACTAAATGGACGATTCTTTAAAACAGAGATGATGAGGAATTTCTTCAGCCAGAGGGTGATGAATCTGTGGAATTCTTTGCCACAGAAGGCTGTGGAGGCCAAATCACTGAGTGTCTTTAAGACAGAGATGTTTAGGTTCTGATTAATAAGGGGATCAGGGGTTATGGGGAGTAGGCAGGGGAATGGGGATGAGAAAAATATCAGCCATGATTGAATGGCGGAGCAGACTCGATGGGCCAAGTGGCCTAATTCTGCTCCTCTGTCTTATGGTCTTGTCTAACAGGGGGTCTTCCCTCCCTCCCCACCTTCCTATCCACCATCATCATAACTCTGGGCCCTGCCCACTGGGCCTGACCCCCTATACATTGTTAACATTGAACCCCATCCCCCCTTCTCAGAATCCCCCCCCCCCACCCCCCCACATGTCCTCTCGAAAAAGCCTCACCCAGTATCGATCCCCCCCCCACTTCACACCTCTTAGGCTGCTCGTCAGGCTCCAATGTCCGCAGCCCCTCCCCTCACCACACCTCCGTTCACTAACCAACTAAAGCTGGCTAGTGCGAGGGCCCGGGCTCAGGCCTTCCCTCTCCTTCCGCCCAGTCCCAGGAAAAACAATCAAACATGCACATCCCAGAAAAAAAAAGTCGCTACAAAGAACAACAATAAAATACTTAACCTCTATAACAGCATGAAGTAAAAACATGACTCAAAACTGCATAGAAACACTCTCCCAACTCCCCTTCCACAGTCCACAACAACGCTTCAGTCCCATTCTTCACTTCTGCCCCAAGCTTCTGTCTTCAAAAACGCCTCCACCGTCTCAAAATAGAAGTCTCTGGAGTTGGAGCTCCCCCTCAGCTTTGCTGGATACACTACTCCAAACCACACCCCACTATTGTACAATGCTGTTTTCACTCGGCCGAAAGTCGCTTGCCTCCTTGCCAGTTCCACCGCCAAATCCTGGTAAATGCGAACACCCGCACCAGCCCACTGCACCTCCCGCTTCTGCTTTGCCCAGTTCAAGACCTTGTCCTTCGTGTGGTACCTGTGAAAATAGATGACCACTGCCCTTGGCGGCTCGTTCAACTTCAGCTTAGGCCTCAGCGACCGATGAGCCTGGTCCAGTTCATACCGAGAGGGTTCCTCCCCCCCTCCCATCAGTTCCACCAACATCTTGGCAAAGTATTCCGTTGTCCTGGAGCCCTCCACCCCCTCGGGCAGGCCCACAATCCTCAGATTTTGCCACCTCGAGCGGCTCTTCAAGTCATCCAACTTAGCTTGCAGCCCGTTGTTGGCCTCAACTACCCTCTGCAGCCCATTCCATCAAGATGAGCTGATCGCGGTGCTGCGACATGGCCTCCTCCACTCCATTCATCTTCTCGCTCTGCTCCCTCACCTGGGTTGATGTCTTCGCCACAGCCACCCTCACTGGGGCAATTGCCTCCTTCACCAACGCCTTCAGTGCCACCGCCATCTCCTTTCTCAGCACCTCCATATGCTTCGCCAATTGCTTCTCCAACTCCAAGGATATCACCGCAGTCATCTTCTCTGCCGTAAGCAGTGCGGCCCCACCCAGCAGCCCTGCCTCCGCCATCTTGCCAGCTCTCGGGCTGGCCCTCTCACTCGACGGTGAACCCTCACTCCCTCCTTCCTTCACGGGCTGTTTTCCTTTGACTCTTTGACATTCTTTGCCTTCTTTATACCTTCCAACACCCAATCATGCACAAATTGCCCCCAGGACCGGACTCCTAAAAACACGCCTCGAGCAGGAGCCAGCTAACATGCGACTTCCCCTCTACATGCCGCCACCGGAAGTCAGACTTCCACTTTAAAAGAAAAACCCTGGATTGAAACTTCCAGCAGTTATTATGCAACAGTATAATACTTTAGCAGGCTATTCATGCACACAATCCCTCCTAGCCATGCATAGACTGTATGTCATGGTACCTCGTTCCATTCTTGCTGCCTTGAACTGAGTGCTCACGCTGTGTCTACCTCATCCAGCTCTGACCTGGTACGTGTTAACGGCCATCTAAACCAAATGTCAGAGGGTGATTGCACAGCTTTGTGGGATCCTATCTTTTAAACTGGAGGCAGTAAACACTGTCTGACATGTCCAAGTACAGGTCTTGGCCAAAATATCTCCAGGGATGTGTTACCTGGATGTGTTTGTACCCCACAAATCCCTCTTTCTTATCTGAATGGAGCCCCAAATCAAAGCTCTTCCTTATTCCTTCATAAAGTGTAACAGTCAAAACCAGCAGTTGTGAAGAACAATGAAAAAAAGTCTTGATGGGGATAAAAAACACTGCAAAAAAAAAAGAGCTACCCAACAAAACCACTAAGTGCATGGAGCAAACTGCACAGGCAACCTCCCACCCCAAACACCTTTCTTCCCTATTTCAGCAGGTGAGCTCCAGGGACTTCCACGCCCTAGTTGTGACGACTGAAGCTCACGCTTTTTCAGGTGCTAAATCTGCAGGGCAAACTTTATCTATCCGATTTTATTATTTCGAGCTGGGCTGCGGGATTTGGACATTATTATTCACTGCTAAATTGCACCTTGTAAAATCAGGCATGCAACAAATCACATGTCTGATTTTATAACCTCTGGTTTCCTGGGGCCTCTTCAAATTTACCCTATTAAGTATATCCATGAAGGAATGTGTGTGGGAGCCAGACAAAGACGTGGAGAGCCATACAGAAAGGAGATGAGATGGGGAACAAGTTTTACAAATTGTGTTAGAAATAGAGTGAGAGAAGTACTCAGATATAAACAGAAAGGTATCAACATTATAGTGGGAATCGCCTGTGATATGAAAGAGTGAAAGTGGAATATAAAGCACAGAGTAGATGTCACTCGAAGAGAATGAATAAGCAGAAGAGAAACAGAATTTCTTTGTACCTTGCTGAACTTGACAGAAAACTACTATAACGTATAAAACCAATTACTGTGATAATCATAGTCTGTTCCAAGTTTCGAGCATTTTTAAGCTCAGGATTGAAATAATTAGCAGCTGATGGTTGACATATAAGCATTCACTAGTCTTGAAGAGGTGGAAGCTTTCTATATTTTGTTGGAATTTTTGTTTCTAACTAATACATGAATAAAGTAGAAGTTGCAATATTTGCATAAATTGCCCTAACTTATTCATCTGTGTAAGTGGAGTGGATCCAACAGTGGTAGTGCATGTGGAGCAGGTAGGTAATCACATACCTGAAGCATTTTAGTTTCAAAGAGAGTCAGGTTGGATCAGGGCTGCCAATCAGAGTTGGGTTTGGGATTTCTCACCGGAGTCAAGTTAGGGTTGGGTTCAAAAGTTGGAGGAGGTTTTGTTTTCCAAAATCTGCTGTTGGTTCTGTCAATGCCATGTTGAAAGCCGGAAATCTTGTCCTTGCTTTGTATAGCTATCTCTAAATATAGCAGGTCCCAAAAGAGCAATTAATTAAATTTTCATATATTTTGACATCTGAATACATCTGCATAACTTTTAGGGATACAAATTTCATAAATAAATTTTGGCATGAAAGCAAGACTTTATAATAGCAGTAATGATGGAAGGAAGGTTTTCTACGAATTTTACCAGTTTAAGGTTAATAGAAGGAGGCCAGAGAAAGTTTGAGTATTTTTCAAAATGTGGCCTATATAACAGGTTTAATGTTGAAAAGAATGTTGAATACTTCATTTATTTTGAATTTTGATGCAGTAATAATGTATTCTTCTGCTTTAAGTTAGAAAGCACACGTTCACTGAATGTATTTTTCTAGCTCTCGGAGGAAGCAGCTAAAGAGCAGCAGCAACTAAAGTCCTTGTTGCGATGGCGAAGGCTTCAAGACGAACTTCAGAACTCTGAAGAAGAATTGCAAGTGTTGAGGTGAGCACAGCTACATTGCACGTCAGTGATGGTGTCAAATAGTCGGGCATTTTGCTGTCTTTGAAAATGATTTTAATTTATAAAATAACAATGGAAAGCACACAATTAAATCCGACAGACTGAGGCCTCCACAGACATTTGAGCTAAACTGATTTCAAGTGTGCCATCATTATTTAGGTGCCTATTATGAAATGTATCATTTTCAATTTTAAGTTGAACTTTTTTCAGGAACTGGATGAATAAGTATCTGCTCCATTTATATACATGTTTCTGGAGTATGTGATTTCCAGTTTGGCTGGGCCCAACTCTCTTTGCAACACACATTTTTAATAAAACTTTTGCTCTAAGGTTTAAGCCCTATGGAAATTCAGAGCACATATTGTCAACTTTTAGTTGCATTTGGTTGCTAAAATTGATCTCTTTCTTGCTTGAACAATTTTGTCTTTTTGCACAATAAGTCCATTTTAATTCCACCTGCCCCCCCCCCCCCCACACACACACACATCACTGTTTCTTGAAATCTTTAATTGTCCATAGGAGTGTAGAGTATTTACAACACAAGGAAGTCATTCAGACCATTGTGTCCATGCCAGTTCTTTGCTAAATCAATCCAAACTTAAATCCACTGTTGCATGCTCTCCATACAGTCCTGCATCATCACCTCATTTTCAGTATCTGTGGGATTTGGACTGGCTGAGTGAGTGGGCATATGCATGGTAGGTGCAGTAAAATGTGAATAAGTGTGTGGTTATCTACTTCTGTAGCAAAAATAGGAAGGCAAATTATTATTTGAATGGGTGAAAATTAAGAGAGGTGGATACTCAGCGAGAACTTGGTGTCCTCGTGCATCAGTCGCTGAAAGTAAGCATGCAGGTACAGTGGCAGTAAAGAAGGCAAATGATATGTTGGCCTTCATAGCGAGAGTATTGGAGTATAGGAATAGTGATGTTTTACTGGAACGGTATGGGGCATTAGTGAGACTACACCTGGAGTATTGTGTGCAGTTTTGGTTCTTGCAATGGAGGGAGGACAGCGAAGGTTTACTAGGCTGATTCCTGGGATGGCGGGACTGTCATATGAGGAGAGACTAAATCGGTTAGGATTACATTCATTGGCGTTTAGACGAGTGAGAGGGGATCTCATAGAAACTTACAAAATTCTAACAGGATTAGAAAGGTTAGATTCAGAAAGAATGCTCTCAATGGTGGAGAAGTCCAGATCTAGAGGCCATAGTTTGAGGATAAGGGGTAAAGATGAGGCAAAATTTCTTCACCCAGAGTGTGGTGAATCTATGGAATTTGCAAACCACAGAAAGTAGTTGAGGCCAAAACGTGTAATTTCAAGAAGGAATTAGATATAGCTCTTGGGGCTAAAGGGATGAAGGGATATGTGGGGGAAGGATCAATACCCTGGATCAGGGTATTGAACTTGATGATCAGCCATGAGTGTAATCAATGGCGGAGTGGGCTCAAAGGATTGAATGGCCTCCCCCTGCTTCTATTTTCTATGTTTCTATGTGTATAAATGCACAAAGTTTGGTTAATAAAGTTGTTGAGCTGAAGGTGCAAATAGTCATGTGGGAATATGATGTAGTAGTGATAGCTCAGACCTTGATTTTCAGAGAGGGGAGGTTGATTGTTTTAAATTCCTGGGGTGCAAGGTATTCGGCAAAGCTGGGGAAGGACAAAAAGATGAAGGGTAGCAGTGTCATGATACATGAAATTATTGCAGTGTCAGAAAGAAAAAATATCCTTGGTGGATCAGAGATAAAATCTGTTTGGCTGGAGATGAGAAGTAATAAAGGAGCTATTATACTATTTAGTATAGTTTAAAGGCTGTGGAATAGTGGGAAGAAGAAAAAGGAGCAGATTTGAAAGAAACTACTGAAGGTGCAAGAACTATAGAATAGTGATAGAGTAATAAGAAACATTAACTGTCGCGACATTGAGTGATTGTGTCAAGTGCAGAGACAGAGGAATCTCTGAAGTGTGTTCAGGAGAATTTTCTTGATCAATGTGTCCTGTTCAATGAGGAAGTAGGCATTGCTGGATGTGGTTCTGAGGTATGAAGTAGGCAATGTGGAAAATATGACCGTCAAGGAGCACCTTGGCAATAATGATCAGCGTATCATAAGGTTTAGATTAGTCATGGAGAAGGTCAGGGAGCAATCTAGAGGAAAAATACTTAATTGGAAGAAGGCTGGTTTCAGCAAATTGAGGAGGGATCTGACCCAGGTATATTGGAGTCAAAGGTCTCCATGCTGAAACAATGGCGTAACGCGCACCATTTAAAAAGGAGATGTATTGGGTACAGTCTAGGTAAATTCCCAGAAGACAAGAGGGAAAGTAAAGACAATGAAGCTTGACATCCTTGTATGATAAAGGAGTAAGATGAAGCAGAAAGGAGGGATGTGTAACAGATATAAACTTGATAATATAAGGGAGAATCAAACTGTATAGGAGGAAATGGAAAAGAAACTAAGAGGGGTGAAGCGACAGTAGGAGAATAAATTGATGGCTAACACAGAAGGGAACCAAATGTTTCCATTGACATATTAGCAGTAAAAGGGTTGTCAGAAGAATGATGAGACTGATTGCGGAGCAAAATGGAGTCTGTTGGTGTTAAAAGAAGGCATGGCTGAGGTACTGAATGTGTACTTTGCACTGGTGTTTACGGTGGAAAAGTACCGTGCCAAAACTATGGTAAATGAGGGGGTTGCCGGGACACTGGACACGATTTAAAAAAAAAAAGAGGCTCTAGAAACGCTGGCAATAATTAAAGCAGATAAATCACTAAGCCTGGATGGGCTGTTGTAATGACTTAAATGCCTTTGAGATTGGCCAATTAGAATACAAGTTCCCTGATTGGTGGCCTAATCGGGGAACCTCTTTCTGTGTATATAATAGGGAGTGTCAGATCCTCTGCACTCCCGGTGTAGACAGCAGAATGAACGGTCATGGTTGTTCAGCTGTTGGGTTTGTAAATAAAAGTAATTCTGGTGATGGGACTTCTGCCTCCATGGACTTATTACAGTGTCGACGAGGAAAACGGAACAACGAAACCTGCTCGTCAGCAGCTGCCGCAGATTGAGGGTAAGCCACTGACAGGCAAAATGCCTTTATTGGGGAAGTTAGACTCTTTTGACCCTGCAGTGGAAGACTGGGCCCAATATGTAGAGCGGATGAAGTACTTCTTTAGAGCAAACAATATAATTCCGGATGAAAAGCAACGGGTCATTCTGCTGACCGCCTGTGGGCCAGCAGCCTTTGCCATTATGTGTAGTCTCACTTTTCCGGAGGCACTGGGCACACAAACGTTCCAGGAATTGACGGACTTAGTAAAAGAGTACTATGACCCTAAGCCACCTCTGATCCTGCGTAGGTACCGGTTTTACTCAGCATTCCGAGACACTGGAGAGTCAGTTACAAACTTTTTAACAAGATTAAGGCGATTAGCAGAGGCTTGCGAATTTGGCCTGACGCTAAATGAGATGCTCTGAGACCGTTTGGTATGTGGAATAAATAATTTAGCAATACAGAAACGTCTGTTAGCAGAGGCCGAGCTGGATTGCAAAAATGCATTGCAGCTGGCTTTGTCCTTAGAAAAAGCAGCAAGCGGAGCGCATGAGTTACCGGGTACTCCGATGGAGGTAGACGCCCATACCAGTGAAACTGAGTTAAGGGCCTACCGCTGGGGGATAGGCAACTGCCTATCCCTCAGGAACGACTCGGATACTAAGTTAACCAGGCCCACTCGCAGAAGCCTTCCCAAGCAAGGGGAAATTAGGTCCAGACAGACAGCAGCCCCTACAACCTTTCGCCCGGCAAAATATTGTAGTTGTTGCCAGAGATCGGAGCCAGAAAGGAGAAATAGATGCCCAAAACCAAAATCTTGGAGAAGGTCACGTAGGCTGGAGTACAGGAGAATGCATACCCTAGAAGCCCCACCTACCTCCGACGAGGAACAACTAAATTGTGTAACGATGGTAAAATCAAAACCTATTAAATTTTCCGTAAGGTTGAATGGACGTCCCACACTGATGGAAGTTGACACTGGAGCAGCCGTATCAGTGATAGGGGAAACAGTATTGAATAAACTTCGCAGTGGACTCCAACCCTTATTTCTAACCAGGACCTCGGCAAAACGGAGGACATACACAGGGGAACCACCGAGAGTGTTGGGCACAACGCATGTAACTGTGCTTATGGAGAGCAACTGGTTAGGCTGCCTTTAATGGTAGTGAAAGGTGTGGGGCCAAGCTTATTGGGACGAAACTGGCTAAAAGAGATGCAGCTGGATTGGGTAAACATTTTCCAGCTGGAAAATGGCCGCCTGAGCGAACGCCTGTGCAGATACCCAGAGGTTTTCCGAGAAGGGCTTGGAACAATAAAGGGAGCAATGGCGACATTGCATGTAGATCCAGAGGCAGTCCCAAAATTCTACAAGGCCCGACCAGTACCCTTCGTATTAAGGCAGAAAGTCGATATGGAAATAAAACGTTTAGAGCGTGAGGGAATAATAAAACCGGTACAGTTTGCAGAGTGGACGGCACCCGTGGTGCCTATCCTTAAGTCGGACGGCTCGGTCCGCCTTTCTGGAGATTTCAAACAAACGATTAATTGCTACTCACAACAGGACAAATACCCAATTCCCCAGATTGAGGATTTGTATGCAAAGTTGGCTGGAGGATTCCTATTCTCAATGCTGGATATGAGCCACACATATCTAGCTGAAGCTGGACGAAGAATCCCAAAAATTCTCAACGACACCCTGAAGGGCCTTTTTCAGTATACAAGATTGCCCTTCGGGGTATCGTCAGCTTGTGCGATATTCCAGAGGACAATGGAGAATATATTGCAAGGGCTACCACAAGTTGCTATTTATCTGGACAATGTCCTCATTACAGGAAAAACAAAGATAGAACACCTGCAAAACCTGGAGGAAGTTCTTAGGAGGTTTTCAGCAGCAGGCGTGCGTCCAAAGAGAGGGAAATGTGTTTTCCTAGCACCTCAAGTAACCTATCTGGGATACAAGGTTGACAAATCAGGGCTACACCCCTTGGAGGATCAGGTGAGGGTGATTAAAGATGCCCGGCCCCCACCACAATCCAGGAGTTAGGACTGGTGACATATAATGGGAAGTTCATACAGAACAGAGCTTCCATCTTGGACCCCCTACACCAATTACTAAAAAAGAGGCAAGCCTGGGAGTGGTCCGCCCGCCAAGACAGGGCTTTCAAGAAGATAAAAGAACAGCTTTCCTCAGAGAACGTCTTGGCACACTACAACCCAGGAAAGAGTTGGTGCTCACGTGCGACACGTCTCCATATGGCATTGGTGCAGTTTTGGCACACAGAGGGCAAAACAGACAGGAACGACCTGTAGCGTTTGCTTCCAGGGCGCTGGCAGCAGCAGAACAAAAGTACGCCCAAATCGAAAAGGAAGGACTGGCTGTGATCTTCTCGGTGAAGAAATTTCACCAGTACTTGTACGGGCAAAAATTCACTGTAATTACAGACCACAAGCCATTGCTGGGTTTGTTGAAAGAAGACAAAGCAATACCACCAATAACTTCGGCCCGGATCCATTGCTGAGCCCCACTACTGGCGGCGTACCAGTATCAACTGGAGCATCGGCCAGGATCCCGGGTGGCAAATGCCGATGCACTAAGCATGCTGCCATTACCGGACGCCCTGCCAAAATAGAGTACCCAAAATAGAGGAAACGGAATGACGTTACATTTCCTGGACACCCTTCCAGTGGCCGCACAAAACATTTGTTTATGGACCCAAAGGGACCCGGTTTTATCAAAAATAAAACACATGGTGCTAACTGGGGAGATGGAAAGACCGGTCCAGGCGGAATTCCACTCTTACTGGAGCAGAAGAGAGCAGATCACCGTGGAAGACGGGATCCTGCTATGGGGGGCTCGAGTAATAGTTCCAAGTCAAGGCCGTCGAGCCATACTGGCTGAACTACATCATGGGCACTCTGGAGTCTCAAAAATGAAGATGCTGGCTAGAAGCTATGTCTGGTGGCAGTCCTGGACACATACATAGCGGCATTGGTAGGTCAGTGCCAAGAATGCCGACAAGGGCAGAAGGTGCCACCGGCAGCCCCGCTGCACCCATGGGAATGGCCAGGTAAACCATGGTCGCGACTTCATGTCGATTTTGCAGGCCCGTTTATGGGTTCAATGTTTTTTATAATAATAGACACCCATTCCAAATGGATGGACGTCTATAAAATGAACTCTGCAAATTCAGCAAGTACCATTGGAAAAACTAAGTACCTCGTTCGCAACTCATGGTATCCCGGAGGTGTTAGTTTCGGATAATTCATCGGTTTTCACCAGCCAGGACCTCACACAATTTATGAAGTCTAATGGCATTCGGCACATAAGGATGGCACCATACCACCCGGCATCGCATGGTTTGGCGGAGAGAGCCGTCCAGACCTTAAAAGTCGGGTTGAAGAAACAGTCAGCAGCTTCATTGAACACCAAACTGTCACGCTGGCTATGTGACTACAGAACAACCCCACACGCCACAACGGGAATAGCACCGGCAGGGCTACTCATGGGCAGACGACTCCGAACCCGGCTGAGTCTACTATTCCCGAATTTAGGAGGCAGAATAGAACGACACCAAGAGGCCCAATGCAGGGGGCACGACAACACTCGCCGAGAAAGGCAGTTCAACACTGGTGAAAATGTATGGGTCAGAAATTATGCGAATGGCCCCACATGGGTAGCAGGAACAGTCAAGGCCAGGACAGGACCTGTGTCGTATGAGATACGTGTGGGAAAACATGTAATAAAGAAACACCTGGACCAGGTGCAGGCCTCAGATTTGTTTCCTCCTCCAGTGCTGACTCAGACCAGCATACCAAGGACCATGGAGAGTCCTCCCCGACAAACTATTCACGCCCCTCCGACACCACTGGTGAGGACATCGGACTCGGATATGGACACCGTGGAGCATGCCACAGCTGTACCCCTGCCACCGGAGGAAAGGGGCGAACCTCAGGCGCTCACATCGGAAAAGACGGGCACCTAGCCGTTATACCCCCCCTACTTAGGAGGCTGAAGTGGAGAATCCGGACCCGCCGCAAAAACGAAGCAGGAGACCCATGAGTCACGAGGACCATGGGAGCTCCTCGGACTTTGCGGGGGAGGGGTGTAATGACTTAGGCCAGCCTTTGAGATTGGCCAATTAGAATACGAGTTCCCTGATTAGTGGCCCAATCAGGGAACCCCTTTCTGTGTACATAACAGGGAGTGTCAGATCCTCTGCACTCCCGGTGTAGACAGCAGACTGAATGGTCATGGTTGTTCAGCTGTTGGGTTTGTAAATAAAAGGAATTCCGTTGACGGGACTTCTGCCTCCGTGGACTTATTACAGCTGTATCCTGGGTTGCTGAGAGAAGTATGGGTAGAAGGGTAGTGGAGGTGCTGGCTACAAGTTCCCAATCTTCAGATAAAAAAGTGATACCAAAGATCTGGAGGATTACAAAGCGGAGAAGGATAATCCTGACAAATTAGTCCATTTAACATTGTTGATGGGAAAAGCTTTTAGAAACAATAATGCGGAGAAAAGTCAGACACTTGGACAGGAATGGACTACTTCAGGCGAGCCATCATGAGGATAAAGTGTGTTTGACTAACTTGATTAAGTTTTTTGATGAGGTAACCGAGAGGGTGCATGAGGGCAATTTAGTTGATGTTGTGTACATGGGCTTTCAAAAGGTGCTTGGTGGAGTACCACCTATTAGACTGGTTAGCAAAATTGAAAATCTTGGGCCAAAAGTGGCAGTAGTAGCTTAGGCTAAGGACGAGAAAGAGTTGTGAATGGCTATTGGGGGTACAAGCTACAATTTTGGAATTTGCAGATGACAGAAAAGTTGGAAGTGCAGTCAACACTGAGGATGATAATAAAAAAATTCAAGAAGACATAGATGAGCTGCTAGAAAAGATTGACACATGACAGGTGAAATTCAACACCAAGGTTTGAGTTGATAGATTTTGACCGGAAGAATGAGGAATACATTAATATGGATGGAGAGTGGCAGACAATCTACTTATTTATCTTACCATCTGTCCATAAGCAGGTGTTTTGAATTGTTTAGTTGCAGATGTTTGTTTGCCTGGCCCAGCGCAGGCTTCTTTCCTCGTCCTGGTACCAGTGCATTTTGACGATAATCGTCTTCGGCTGTTCTGCGGCCTTGGGTTTCGGCCTGACTGACCAGTGGGCTCTGTCTATTTCTGGTGCGTTAGGGAAGCTGTCTCTTCCCACTAGGTTTTCAACATTTGGGCCACATAATTCGTGTGGTCACTGCTTTGGTTCCCTCCGGCAGGTCCACTTTCCTTAAGTTCTGGCGCTGTGACTGGTTCTCCTGATCCTCTATTTTCCTCTTTAGACTTCCCTGCGTCATCACCAACCTCTAGGGCAGCGATCCAGTCACTCCGATCCGTTTTTCCAATTCTTTGATGGGTGTTCCCCTGGGCCTCCAGTTGTCTCTCTGTCTTGTCCAGGACCATCTTAATGGTGGCCAGAGCCTCCATGACCGCCACCTTGACCACTGCCTTAATGTTGATTTTGATTTCCTCCATGAGCTCCCTTAGCTCTCTAGTGAGGAACTTCCTCCATCCACCCTGTGGTAAAGGGGAGCCCCAAGTGCGATTTGCCGGTCTCCCTCATTCTCGTGCAGTTGGCACTTTGTCACCTCATGCGTCCATCGTCTCAACTGCTTGTGTCTCCTGGCTTCTGCTGTTTTTTGTTTCTTTGCGGCCTCTGTAGCTACTGCTGCTCGACATCGTCTCAATTGTGTTGTTAGGTACGGTGAGGGGATACTTTTCCCGTTTTAGTGGGCTATTTTGAGTAAAAGAGCATAATTTTGGGTTCTTAGGAGGAGAGCCACCCTTCATGCGCCCGCTCAGCATATACCTGCCACCAGAAATCTGAATTTTTAAAAAATGTATGCAGTGCGTGTTTTCCCAAGCCCTCAACTTGTATGATCCAATAAACTTGTATTATGGTTAACGGAAGGTCAGCTTATGTCACATTCAAAACCTGGGGAGATACTTCTAACTTCCCACTCCAATACACACACACAGGACGGTAGGGATAGCAAAGTGAGTTTTACAACAATGGGGTGTAACAGTACAAGAACCATAGAAATGAATATTAGTTCACATGTCTTACAGAGTCAGAGTCCAATTCTTTCACAGCAGCTCAAGTTCATTTGGCTGAAGACTAGAATTGTAGAGTTTGTTTCACAGTTGGTGCTGATATTTCAAAATGAAGTAGGTACACAAAGACTGGGTCAGTTCTGCAGGCAGTGGTAGAAAATCTTCCAGAGGAGATGACGTTTTGAGGAGCAGGCTGTTGTTCCGCCTGGAGTTCTGCTTCTTGGGGAAGAGGGGTAGGGGGGAGAGCTTCACCGCTTGGATGTTATGCAGCAGGCTGCCCGTGAGGCCGAAGGTGTATTGTTGAAGGTTAGCAGAAGGCCAGAGACTTGGGTCATGTAACATGGCCCATTAATGGTTTATTGAGGCTTAATAATCAGTTTCTGTGCTTCTGGTTAGAATTTCATTATTCCTTCTTAGGAGAGAGAAAGGTGGTTTGATAGCTCAGGTTGGTGAGCCAGTTTGTCTGCACTTACTCTGCTTTCGCTGATTACAATGAGGTGAGAGATTCCACAGACTGAGAAAATAATTATTGTAATTCCTAGTCGTAGCTCCCAGAATAAGGCCCAGTTATGTGGTCATGTGACTTGTAGCAGCCATCCACGTGTGGTTCAGCAGAAAGTCAATTTTTAAAACATGGTAAAGAATTAAAGTTCTGCATTTCCTTTCATGTCATATGTGCCCAATAATATGCTAAATGGTGCAATTTTTAAAAAAAAATTCTAATTATAGGGCAATTTAGCATAGCCAATCCGCTGACCCTGCACATTTTTGGGTTGTGCGGGTAAATGGTGCCTTCGGGCGATCAACGAGGCGAAGGCTACAACATCTGCCTCCACACCCCTTTCCAACCCCGGCTGGTCCAACACCCCGAATATGGCCTCCCGAAAGCCCGGGTCCAGCTTCACGTGCACCACTTTAGAGATTACCCTAAAAACTTCCTTCCAGTAATCCTCCAGCTTTGGACAGGACCAAAACATATGAACGTGATTTGCCCCTCCCCCGCAACGTTCACACACATCTTCTACTCCTTCAAAGAACCGACTCATCCTCGCCCTTGTGATGTGCGCTCTATATACAACCTTCAGCTGTATTAGCCCCAACCTTACGCACGAGGTGGAGGCGTTCACCCTCCAGAGCACCTCACACTGGAGCACCTCATACCAAAACCCCTCCTCCATATCCTCTCCCAACTCTTCCTCCCATTTTGCCTTGATCCCATCCCCTCAAAATAGCCCCGTAAACCGCCGACACTACCCCCTTCTCCAGTCCCTCTGATGTCACCACCGCCTCCAGCAATGTGGAAGCTGGCTCTACTGGGAAGCTCTGTATCTCCTTTCTGGCAAAGTCTCGAACCTGCATGTGTCTAAATATTTCCCCCTGCTCCAGCCCATACTTCGCTCCCAGCTCTTTCAATCCCGCAATCCGACCCCCAAGAAACAAATCTTTTAGTGTTCTAATTCCTTTCGCCTCCCATCTCTGAAAATTTCCATCCCACTGCCCTGGCTCAAACCTATGGTTCCCCCGAATCAGCATTTCCCTTGACCCTGCCCCCAACCCGAAGTGTTGGCGAAACTGCCTCCAAATTCTCAATGAAGCTATTACTACCAGACTCCCTGAGTATTTTCCCGGGCCGTCGGGAGTGGAGCTATTGCTAGTGCCTTCAATCCCGACCCCTGACACAAACTCTCCTCCATTCTGATCCATTGGGAGTCAACCCCTCTGATCCAGCTCCGTACCTTCTCCACATTTGCCGCGCAGTAATAATACATCAGGTTCGGAAGACCCAAATCCCCTGCCTGCCTTCCTCTCTGTAGTAGCACCTTTCTAATTCTGGCCACCTTCCCTCCCCATATGAACAAGGTAATCATACCTTCAATCTCTCTAAAAAATGCCTTTGGCTGGAAAATCGGCAGGCAATGGAAAATAAACCAAAATCGCGGCAACACGTTCATTTTAACCGCCTGTACCCGACCCGCCAGAGACAGAGGGAGACCATCCCACCTTGCCAGATCAGCTTTCACCCTCCCCACCAAACTAGAAATGTTGTACCTACGGAGCCCCCGCCCAATCCAGAGCAACCTGCACCCCCAGGTATCTAAAGTGAGTCCCTACCCTACGGAATGGCAGCGCCCCCACCCCTGCCCCACCCCCGGCCGAGACACCACAAAATATTCACCACCATATGGCTATGGAGTGACTCATATGGAGAATGGTCCCAGGGTTGAGAGATTGCAGTTACTTGGATAGAATGGAGAAGCTACATTTGTTCTCCTTGGAACAGAGAAAGCTCAGAGGAGATTTGACAGGAGATGTGTAAAGTCATGAATAGTTTGGACAGAGTAAATGAAGAGCAAGTTTCCAATAGCAGTAGAGTCGATTCCCAGAGGGCATAGATTTAAAGTGATCGACAAAAGAGGCACCATGAAAATCTTTTTCATACTGAATGCAATTTGGGTTTTGAATGCATTGCCTGGTAGGATGGTGGATACAGATTCAATGGCAGCCTTCAAAAGGGAATTGGATATATACTTGAAGAAGAAACAAATTTCAGGAGCTTGGGGAAAGAGCATGAGAGTGGGACTAACTGGATCTTTCCTTACAAGAACTAACACAGAATCGATGGGCTGAATGATAGCCTCTTGTGCTGTACTATTCCATGATTCTAATGCGCTCATCCCAGAAAACTGCTGTTGCATTGCATTAGCGTCCAGTCATTTACATAGAACATTACAGCGCAGTACAGGCCCTTCGGCCCTCAATGTTGCACCGACCTGTGAAACCACTCTAAAGCCCATCTACACTATTCCCTTATCGTCCATATGTCTATCCAATGACCATTTGAATGCCCTTAGTGTTGGCGAGTCCACTACTGTTGCAGGCAGGGCATTCCACGCCCTTACTACTCTCTGAGTAAAGAACCTACCTCTGACATCTGCCTATATCTATCTCCCCTCAATTTAAAGCTATGTCCCCTCGTGCTAGACATCACCATCCAAGGGAAAAGGCTCTCTGTCCACCCTATCTAATCCTCTGATCATCTTGTATGCCTCAATTAAGTCATCTCTTAACCTTCTTCTCTCTAACGAAAACAGCCTCAAGTCCCTCAGCCTTCCCTCATAAGATCTTCCCTCCATACCAGGCAACATTCTGGTAAATCTCCTCTGCACCCTTTCCAATGCTTCCACATCCTTCCTATAATGCGGCGACCAGAATTGCACGCAATACTCCAAATGCGGCCACACCAGAGTTTTGTACAGCTGCAACATTTTACAGATGCACCATAGAAAGCATCCTATCTGGCTGCATCACAGCCTGGTATGGCAACTGCTCAGCCCAGGACCACAAGAAACTTCAGAGTCGTGAACACCGCCCAGTCCATCACACAAACCTGCCTCCCATCCATTGACTCCATCTACACCTCCCGCTACCTGGGGAAAGCGGGCAGTATAATCAAAGATCCCTCCCACCCGGCTTACTCACTCTTCCAACTTCTTCCATCAGGCAGGAGATACAGAAGTCTGAGAACACGCACGAACAGACTCAAAAACAGCTTCTTCCCCACTGTCACCAGACTCCTAAATGACCCTCTTATGGACTGATTTCATTAACACTACACCCTGTATGCTTCATCCGATGCCAGTGCTTATGTAGTTACATTGTATATGTTGTGTTGCCCTATTATGTATTTTCTTTTATTCCCTTTTCTTCTCATGTACTTAATGATCTGTTGAGCTGCTCGCAGAAAAATACTTTTCACTGTACCTCGGTACACGTGACAATAAACAAATCCAATCCAATCCAACATGACCTCATGGCTCCGAAACTCAATCCCTCTACCAATAAAAGCTAACACACCATACGCCTTCTTAACAACCCTCTCAACCTGGGTGGCAACTTGAGAGGGTTACAGATTATGGTTGGGGTCCAATTCTGCTGCTGCTGATGAACCACAGAACCTCCTGGATTCCCAGCTTTGAGGTGCTAAATCTGTTCAAAATCTGTCCCATTTATCATAGTGGTAGTTTTAGCCAACACTATGGAAGGTATTTTCAATGTGGAGATTAGATTTGTTGCTAGTCATTTCCCTCTGGAGATCAGGAGGGTCCCAAAGCTCCTGAAGCTCCCCAAATCACTGTGAATACATGAAAACCTTTCTGATGGCTTGTAGATTTCTGATAATGCATTGATAGCTTACTATGTTTTGTGATCTTTTTGTGGGTCTGTTTTAATGTTACAGGCCTAACAAACAGAGTACAGGTGAAGTGAGTGACTCTGGGGCAACAATTGTCAAACATGGTCTAAATCCAGGAAAGATCTTTATGCAAGTCCATTATCTAAAGGTAAGAACTTTATTTTATATTAAAATAATTCTGCCCAACGATCCTAAAGGTGCTGACTTTGATATATTCAATTGGCATTGATTGCAATAACTCACACGGGTGTTCATTCTTTGGGTAGGGATCAAAATGGAGAAGATCACATGAAGGTCTTTCTGTTCGGACAATCTTGTAAATTAACTTTTGAACGTGGCTTATTGGATAGTCAAACTCGGACCCCCAAAAGGCTGTGGTTGTTGGATCAATTGAAATTTTCAAGATTGCTATCGATGGACTTTGTTATACGAGGGTATCAAGGAATATGGAAAAATTACACTATGCGGAATTGAAGTGCAGATCTGCCAAAATCCTATTGAATAGTGGATCAAGCTTGAGAGCTAAATGGAAGTGGAAATCATGACTAATTTAGCACCCTCCTTTATAACCATCACACATGTATTTATGCTGCTTGTACATTAGGTATTTTGGAATAACCTACAATTGTTTTGCCTTTTATTTGAGTACGTGTTCTGTTGCATTTCAGCCTGTGAGAGAAATTTTAATTATTACCAAGCAGAAATTAATGCCAGTTCACATATCACTGAAGCGTTTGGCACAATTCTGTCATCTTTGATCAATATTTTGTTGCATTTACTTATCATTCTGTTTGTCTATTTGCTACTTCCTGTACTTTTTTATTGGAAGAAGGGGCTGCCATTATGGGGTTATGTTAAACTGAAATATTATAGTCTAATTGGTTCTCATCAGCGAATCTGGCATTTGATTTATTATTTTGTGCCACTTGAAGAACTCAGCTTTTATTAAACCCCGTATTTGTATCAGCATATCCATTGAACTAATTACATTACTTCAGCATGTATGTAGCATAGCGTTATTTGATAGTTATCACGTGGCAATGTAAAGGCTCTTGGTAAATCCTTAGATGTTCCTCAGAATGATTTCCGTTGTGAACCTTCTCACAAGTTGTAGCTTCTGAATGCTGGATTTAGTGAAATGTAGAATTTATAAATTTAAGAGTATCAGGACTCGGGAGAAATATACTGGATTAGAGCAGATGCAAGGTTTGTTTGTTGCATCAAAGGCACAATGCTAAGTAAGTGCTAATTATATTTTTAAACAGTTGCCAAAAGAAAAAAATAATTGTTCAGTCCTTTGAGTGGAACTATATATGGGATGATAGCAAGAATTAAAACCATGGTAGGATTCTGTTTGATGTGTTGAAATTTTATCTAATACTTATGTAATAGATATATATACTGCATGTAATGTAGTTATTACCTTTATTCAGATGTCACAATTAAGATTTTATTTCATCTTCTGATCATTTTTGTTCATAGGGTTATTTTTTGCTTCATTATCTTGAGAACAGAGTTGGACAAAAACCATTTCTGAAGTTTTTCAGGCTATTTGTGGAGAGATTTCATGGACAACTGATACTTTCTCAGGTGAATTATTTTGTGAGAATTGTTTGTTTATAGATGTCCTTTGTTGCAGTCCAATACTGTAAACGGGAGACCTGCAGTGACTAGTCACTAAAGCACATAAATAACATAAATTAACAAAAATAGCTTTTGTGTTTTACCCATAGAAAAGTGTCTAGCCTGTTCTTAATCTATTTTTCATGATGCTTTAATCAAAATTGAGAACTCTGTGGTGTTGGGTGGAGAGTCTTACATCTTGTTTCTTTCATATACAAAGAGCATAAGACCATACACTCACCTGATGAAGGAGCTATGCTCCGAAAGCTAGTGATTCCAAACAAACCTGTTGGACTTTAATCTGGTGTTGTAAGACTTCTTACTGTGCCCATCCTAGTCCAACGTCGGCACCTCCACATCATAACAACATATTGGAGGAGTAGGCCATCCAGCCCTTTTAGCCTGCTCTGCCATTTAATAAGATCATGGTTGATCTAACACTCACTAAATCCACTTTCCTGCCTTATCACCTTAACCCTCAATTCCTCTACCGATTAAAAACCTGTTGATCTCAGGCTTGAAAATGTCTAAGGATTCGATCTCCACAGCTTCCTGTGGGAAAGAAGTCCAATGACTCACCACTCTTTGGAAGGAGAAATTCTTCCTCAAATCCATCTTAAATGAGCATTTACACGCGCAATAAAATCTATGCCCTTATTCTGCGACTGTGCCCTTTGGTCCTACTCCCTCCCATGAGTGGAAACATCCAACATTTACCCTGTCTAATCCCCAAAGAGCATTGAATTAGTACATAAAATACTTCAGTGCTCATATAAAGTGTGAAGTCCAAATGAACACCTATCTAAACATGTTAATATTAATTCAAAAAAGTAGTTTTTTCCCTTGTAGTGTGAGTTGTTGAATTGTAATTTCTGTTTGTCACAGTTGTTATTATTTCAAAATTAGGATTTTCTGCACATGTTTATGGAACATTTTTCAGAACTAAAAAGGTAAGTAAATAAAAATACTTTTCTTTGCACAGTAAAAACATGGGGTTCAGGCAGGCCATTGGGAAGGGGAAAAATCATACAAAAATGAAAGAAAGATGTCTGTACAATCATTGTAATGCCTTTTTGTTAATGTTCACTTATTGTTTAGTAAACAAATTAATCTTCTCTAATGATAAAATAATTTTGGTTTTGATTTATTTATATTGCCATAAATTCATAGAATGAATAGAATGATACAGCACAGAAGAAGGCTGCTTGGCCTCTCCCAGCGATGTGAAAGAAATAATCTAATTAGTCTCTCTCTGCCACTACTCCCTATAGCCCTGCAATTTGTCCCTTCAAGCATGTATCTAATTTCCTTTTGAAAGTTGAGTTTTTTCATGACCTTCTTGGCAGTGAATTTCAGATCATCATAATTTGCAGTGTAAAACATTTTTTCATGTTGCCTTAGTTTCTTTTACCAATTAACTTTTAGATTTGAGTCCTTTGGATACCAATCCCTCTGTTGTTGGATATTGTTTCTCGCTGTTTATTCTATCAAAACCCCAGTTCCTCGAATCTGCCCTCGTAACAAATCTTTGAGCACTGATATCTTTGTGGTAAATCTCCTCTTTACTCTCTCTGAGGTTAGATAAACTTTCGTACCTGCTCCCACCACCTCCCCAGGCAGCGCGTTCCATATATTTACCACCCTCTGTGTAAACAAAAAACTTGCCTCGCACATCTGTTCTAACTTTTCCCCACGCACTTTAAACCTAGTACCCTCTCTGTCTTTCCTAGAATTGGCCACAATTCTCCAGTTGTCCTTCCTAATTTCCTCGAATTGGCAACTATACTCCAGCCTGAACAGTGTTTTATAAAGGTTCAGTACAACTTTCTTGCTTTTGTATACTCTGCCTCCATTTATAAAGCTAAAAGTCCTTGGTGTGTGCCTTTGAACAGCCTTCCTGTCACTTTCAAAGACCTGTGTACATAGACTAAGGTCTCTCTCTGCACCCACTTTAAAATTGTACTATTTAGTTTATATTGCCTCACCTCCTCCTTCCTACCAAAAGTAACCACTTTACACTTCTCTGCACTAAATTTATTTTCTTCTTGTTTTAAATTTAGAGTACCCAATTATTTATTTTTTCCAATTAACAAAGAACAATACAGCACAGGAACAGGCCCTTTGGCCCTCCAAACCTGCGCCGATCATGGTACCTGCCTAAACTAAAACCATCTACACTTACGGAGGGTGTATCCTTCCATTCCGACCTTATTCATATATTTGTCTAGATGTCCGTTAAATGCCATTATCGTACCTGCTCGCACCACCTCCCCAGGCAGCGCGTTCCATATATTTACCACCCTCTGTGTAAAAACCTTGCCTCGCACATCTGTTCTAAACTTTTCCCCACGCACTTTAAACCTATGTCCCCTAGTACTTGACTCTCCTACCCTAGGAAAGAGCATCTGACTATCCACTCTGACCATGCCACTCATAATCTTGTAGACCTCTGTCACCTCTTAACCTCCGTCGTTCCAGTGAGAACAGTCCGAGTTTATCTAACCTCTCCTCATAGCTATTGCCCTCCATACCAGGCAACATCCTAGTAAACCGTTTCTGTGTCCTCTCCAAAGCATCCACATCCTTCTGGTAGTGTGGCGGCCAGAATTGTACACAATATTCCAAATGAGGCCTAACTAAGGTCCTGTACAGCTGCAACATAACATGCCAATTTTTATATTCAATGCCCCGACCGATGAAGGCCAGCATGCCACATGTCTTCTTGACCACCTTATGCACATGCTTTGCCACTTTCAGTGATCGGTGCACATGCATGCCCAGATCTCTGTGCCTGTCAGTACGTGCAAGAGTTGTACCATTTATTGTGTAATTCCTACATGCATTGGACCTCCCAAAGTGCATTACCTCACACTTGTCCAGATTAAACTCCATCTACCATTTCTTCACCCAAGACTCCAAACAGTTTATATCTTGCTGTATCCTCTGACAATCCTCCTCACTATCCGCAACTCCACCAGTTTTTGTGTCGTCTGCAAACTTGCTAATCAGATCAGCTACATTTTCTTCCAAATCGTTTTTTTTTTTTTTTTTTAAATCATATTTTATTGAAAATTTTTGGTCAACCAACACAGTACATTGTGCATCCTTTACACAACATTGTAACAATACAGATAATAATGACCTTTTTTAAATTTAAACAAAAACAACAACAAATAGATAAATATTAAATAACAAAAAATAAAAACTAGCCCTAATTGGCAACTGCCTTGTCTCAGGCCACACCCCCCACCCCCCCCACCCCCATCCCCCCCCATCCCCCCCCCCCCCCCCCCCCCCCCCCCCCCCCCCCAAGTCCTGGGCCGCTGCTGCTGCCTTCTTTGTTCTCCCCTATCTATCTTTCCGCAAGATATTCGACGAACGGTTGCCACCGCCTAGTAAACCCTTGAGCCGACCCCCTTAGGACGAACTTAATCCGCTCTAACTTTATGAACCCCGCCATATCATTTATCCAGGTCCCCACCCCCGGGGGCTTGGCTTCTTTCCACATTAGCAATATTCTGCGCCGGGCAACTAGGGACGCAAAGGGCAAAACATCGGCCTCTTTCGCCTCCTGCACTCCCGGCTCTTGTGCAACCCCAAATATAGCCAACCCCCAGCTTGGTTCGACCCGGACTCCTACTACTTTCGAAAGCACCTTTGTCACCCCCATCCAAAACCCCTGTAGTGCCGGGCATGACCAAAACATATGGGTATGATTCGCTGGGCTTCTCGAGCACCTCGCACACCTATCCTCCACCCCAAAAAATTTACTGAGCCGTGTTCCAGTCATATGTGCCCTGTGTAATACCTTAAACTGAATCAGGCTTAGCCTGGCGCACGAGGACGACGAGTTTACCCTGTTTAGGGCATCTGCCCACATCCCCTCCTCAATCTCCTCCCCTAGCTCTTCTTCCCATTTCCCTTTTAGTTCGTCCATCATAGTCTCCCCTTCGTCTCTCATTTCCCTATATATATCCGACACCTTACCGTCCCCCACCCATTTCTTTGAGATGACTCTGTCCTGCACCTCTTGTGTCGGGAGCTGCGGGAATTCCCTCACCTGCTGCCTCGCAAAAGCCCTCAATTGCATGTACCTGAATGCATTCCCTTGGGGCAACCCATATTTCTCGGTCAGCGCTCCCAGACTCGCAAACTTCCCATCCACAAATAGATCTTTCAATTGCGTTATACCTGCTCTTTGCCACATTCCATATCCCCCATCCATTCCCCCCGGGGCAAACCTATGGTTGTTTCTTATCGGGGACCCCCCCAGTGCTCCGGTCTTTCCCCTATGTCGTCTCCACTGTCCCCAAATCTTCAGTGTAGCTACCACCACCGGACTCGTGGTATAGTTCCTTGGTGAGAACGGCAATGGGGCTGTCACCATAGCCTGCAGGCTGGTCCCCCTACAGGACGCCCTCTCTAATCTCTTCCACGCCGCTCCTTCCTCCTCTCCCATCCACTTACTCACCATTGAAATATTAGCGGCCCAATAATACTCACTTAGGCTCGGTAGTGCCAGCCCCCCCCTATCCCTACTACGCTGTAAGAATCCCTTCCTCACTCTCGGAGTCTTCCCGGCCCAAACAAAACCCATGATACTCTTTTCTATCCTTTTGAAAAAAGCCTTCGTGATCACCACCGGGAGACACTGAAACACAAAAAGGAATCTCGGGAGGACCACCATCTTAACCGCCTGCACCCTCCCTGCCATTGACAATGCTACCATATCCCATCTCTTGAAATCTTCCTCCATCTGTTCCACCAACCGCGTCAAATTTAGCCTGTGCAATGTGCCCCAATTCTTAGCTATCTAGATCCCCAGGTAACGAAAGTCTCTTGTTACCTTCCTCAACGGTAGGTCTTCTATTTCTCTACTCTGCTCCCCTGGATGCACCACAAACAGCTCACTCTTTCCCATGTTCAGTTTATACCCTGAAAAATCCCCAAACTCCCCAAGTATCCGCATTATTTCTGGCATCCCCTCCGCTGGATCCGCCACATATAGTAGCAGATCATCCGCATATAAAGATACCCGGTGTTCTTCTCCTCCCCTAAGTATTCCCCTCCATCCCTTGGAACCTCTCAGCGCTATCGCCAGGGGCTCAATCGCCAGTGCAAACAGTAATGGGGACAGAGGACATCCCTGCCTTGTCCCTCTATGGAGCCGAAAATATGCCGATCCCCGTCCATTCGTGACCACACTCGCCACTGGGGCCCTATACAACAGCTGCACCCACCTAACATACCCCTCTCCGAACCCAAATCTCCTCAACACCTCCCACAGATAATCCCACTCCACTCTATCAAATGCTTTCTCGGCATCCATCGCCACTACTATCTCCGTTTCACCCTCTGGTGGGGCCATCATCATTACCCCTAACAACCTCCGTATGTTCGTGTTCAGCTGTCTCCCCTTCACAAACCCAGTTTGGTCCTCATGAACCACCCCCGGGACACATTCCTCTATTCTCATTGCCATTACCTTGGCCAAGACCTTGGCATCTACATTGAGGAGGGAGATTGGTCTGTAGGACCCGCATTGTAGCGGATCCTTTTCCTTCTTTAAAAGAAGCGATATCGTTGCTTCTGACATAGTCGGGGGCAGTTGTCCCCTTTCCTTTGCCTCGTTGAAGGTCCTCGTCAGTAGCGGGGCGAGCAAGTCCAAATATTTTCTGTAAAATTCAACTGGGAATCCGTCCGGTCCCGGGGCCTTTCCCGTCTGCATGTTCCTAATTCCTTTCACCACTTCTTCTACCGTGATCTGTGCTCCCAATCCCATCCTTTCCTGCTCTTCCACCTTGGGAATTTCCAGCCGATCCAAAAACTCCATCATTCTCTCCCTCCCATCCGGGGGTTGAGCTTCATACAATTTTTTATAAAATGTCTTAAACACTTCATTCACTCTCTCCGCTCCCCGCTCCGTCTCTCCATCTTCGTCTCTCACCCCCCCTATTTCCCTCGCTGCTCCCCTTTTCCTCAATTGGTGTGCCAGCAATCTGCTCGCCTTCTCTCCATATTCATACTGTACACCCTGCGCCTTCCTCCATTGTGCCTCTGCAGTGCCTGTGGTCAGCAAGTCAAATTCCACATGCAGCCTTTGCCTTTCCCTATACAGTCCCTCCTCCGGTGCTTCCGCATACTGTCTGTCCACCCTCAAAAGTTCTTGCAACAACCGCTCCCGTTCCTTACTCTCCTGCTTCCCTTTATGTGTCCTTATTGATATCAGCTCCCCCCTAACCACCGCCTTCAACGCCTCCCAGACCACTCCCACCTGAACCTCCCCATTGTCATTGAGTTCCAAGTACTTTTCAATGCATCCCCTCACCCTTAAGCACACCCCCTCATCCGCCATTAGTCCCATATCCATTCTCCAGGGTGGACGCCCTCTTGTTTCCTCCCCTATCTCCAAGTCTACCCAGTGTGGGGCATGATCCGAAATGGCTATAGCCGTATATTCCGTTCCCCTCACCCTCGGGATCAATGCCCTACCCAACACAAAAAAGTCTATGCGTGAATAGACTTTATGGACATAGGAGAAAAACGAGAACTCCTTACTCCTAGGTCTACTGAATCTCCACGGGTCCACCCCTCCCATCTGCTCCATAAAATCCTTAAGCACCTTGGCTGCTGCCGGCCTCCTACCAGTCCTGGACTTCGACCTATCCAGCCTTGGTTCCAACACAGTGTTAAAGTCTCCCCCCATTATCAGCTTTCCGGTCTCTAGGTCTGGGATGCGTCCTAGCATTCGTCTCATAAAATTGGCATCGTCCCAATTCGGGGCATACACGTTTACCAACACCACCATCTCTCCCTGTAATTTGCCACTCACCATCACGTATCTGCCCCCGTTATCCGCCACTATAGTCTTTGCCTCGAACATTACCCGCTTCCCCACTAATATAGCCACCCCCCTGTTTTTCGCATCCAGCCCCGAATGGAACACCTGCCCTACCCATCCTTTGCGCAACCTAACCTGATCTATCAGTTTCAGGTGCGTTTCCTGTAACATGACCACATCTGCTTTAAGTTTCTTAAGGTGTGCGAGTACTCGTGCCCTCTTTATCGGCCCGTTAAGCCCCCTCACGTTCCACGTGATCAGCCGAGTTGGGGGGCTTCCCACCCCCCCCCCTTGCCGGTTAGCCATCATCTTTTTCCAGCTTCTCGCCCAGTTCCCACGCGGCTGTATTTCTCCCAGACGGTGCCCCCCCGCCCATCCTTTCCCGCACCCACTCCCCCCTTTCCCCAGCAGCAGCAACCCAGTAATTCCCCCCTCCCCCCCCCCCCCCCCCCCCCCGCTAGACCCCCCGCTAGCGTAATTATTCCCCCCATGTTGCTCCCAGAAGTCAGCAAACTCTGGCTGACCTCGGCTTCCCCCCGTGATCACGGCTCGCCCCGTGCGGCGCCCCCTCCTTCCTGCTTCTCTATTCCCGCCATAATTATCATAGCGCGGGAACCAAGCCCGCGCCTCTCCCTCGGCCCCGCCTCCCATGGCCAACGCCCCATCTCCTCTCCCTCCCCACCTCCCCCCATCACCACCTGTGGGAGAAAGAAAAGTTACCATACCGCAGGATTAATCATACAATCCCTCTTCGCCCCCCCCCCCACTCGTCCCACCACTTTGTCCAGACGTTCATTTTCGTAGTCCAATCATTCCAATTTTTCTTCTACAATAAAAGTCCACGCTTAATCCGCCATCTCAAAGTAGTGGTGCCTCCCTTGATATGTGACCCACAGTCTTGCCGGTTGCAGCATTCCAAACTTTATCTTTTTTTTGTGAAGTACCGCTTTGGCCCGATTAAAGCTCGCCCTCCTTCTCGCCACCTCCGCACTCCAATCTTGATAGACGCGGATCACCGCGTTCTCCCATTTACTACACCGAGTTTTCTTCGCCCATCTAAGGACCATTTCTCTATCCTTAAAACGGAGAAATCGCACCACTATGGCTCTGGGAGCTTCTCCTGCTCTCGATCCTCGCACCATAACTCGGTATGCTCCCTCCACCTCCAACGGACCCGTCGGGGCCTCCACTCCCATTAACGAGTGCAGCATCGTGCTCACATATGCCCCGACGTCCGCCCCCTCCACACCTTCAGGAAGGCCAAGAATCCTCAAGTTGTTCCTCCTTGCGTTATTTTCCAGTGCCTCCAACCTCTCCACAGATCGTTTCTGGTGTGCCTCCTGTATCTCCGACTTCACCACCAGGCCCTGTATGTCGTTTTCATTCTCTGCTGCTTTCGCCTTCACGACCCGAAGCTCCTGCTCCTGGGTCTTTTGTTCCTCTTTCAGCCCTTCAATCGCCTGTAATATCGGGGCCAACAACTCTTTCTTCATTTCCTTTTTTATCTCCTCCATGCAGCATTTCAAAAACTCTTGTTGTTCAGGGCCCCATTTGAAACTGCCACCTTCCGACGCCATCTTGGTTTCTGCTTGCCTTCCTTGCCGTTGTTCCAAAGGATCCGCTGCAATCCGGCCACTTTCCTCTCCTTTTTCCATCCGTGTCCAGGGGGAACACCCTTCTGGTTTACCGCACGGTGTTTTCAGCCGTTAAAATTGCCGTTGGGGCTCCTATCAAGAGCCCAAAAGTCCGTTTCACAGGGAGCTGCCGAAACGTGCGACTCAGCTGGTCATCGCCGCACCCGGAACTCCAAATCGTTTATATACATTGCGACGAACAAAGGCCCCAGAACTTATTCCTGTGGAACGCCGCTAGTCACAGCCTTCCATTCAGAAAAGCAATTTAGCGTGGCCATCTTTGGGTTGTGGGGGTGAGACCCACGCAAACACGGGAAGAGTGTGCAAACTCCACACAGACAGTGACCCAGGGCCGGGATCGAACCAGGGTCCTCGGCGCCATGAGGCAGCAGTGCTACCCACTGCGCCACCGTGCCACCCCTCTCTGCATTAAATTTCATTGGCATATTCCACAGTCTATGTCTTCTTTAAGTCTGTTATTATCCGTCTCATTGGCTACTATATTTCTGAGTTATATGGCATTTGCTAACTTTGAAATTTTGTCATGTATTCCCAAATCTAGGCCATTAATATATATATATATATATATAGAACTGTGGTCCAATGCACCTTCTATTTTACTTCAAGAGCACAAGTGGTTTGTTTAAGTGCGTGGCACCTGTCCCTTTCACTTTTTTTGTATGGCGCGCACGATTTTAAAAAAGAATTATTGAAGATTTTTCATTTTTAAGGATAACTATATAACCAGATAAAAAAGTATGTTATGGGCGGCACGGTGGTGCAGTGGTCAGCACTGCTGCCTCACGACGCTGAGGACCCGGGTTCAATTCCGGCCTTGGGTCACTGTCTGTGTGGAGTTTGCACATTCTCCCCATATTTGCGTGGGTCTCAACCTCACAACCCAAATATGTGCAGGGTAGGTGGATTGGCCACACTAAATTGCCCCTTAATTGGAATTTGAAGAAAAAAAGAAACACCACCAACAGTACAAATCACATCCAAAAATAAACCCTCCCAACCTTAAACTAACCCCGTCGTCTCCCCCCAATACCTGACGGTAACTAACCTTTAAAAAGGGAAATGAATGGCTCCCATCTCGGGTAGAACCCCACAACCCATCTTCCGGTGACCGGGATGTGCTGAGAAGTCACACATCAGGTGGCTCTCCTCTCGCAAACCTGAAAAATGCCTGCAAACGAAGCAAATCATCCCCACACAAAACAAAGAAAGAAGTAGGATGCCAAACAACAGCCAGTCCAGAGGACGTGTGGCGACCAGGAGTGTGAAGAGCCTGGACAAACAGCAAATGACCAAACTGACCAGCGCACGAGGCAGCAAAACTCGCACTTCGCCAGAGTGAGAGGAACCGACCCAACACACGAGAAGTTTCCCCACACCAGGGATCTCTCAAGAGAGTTGAGGGGACACCGAGAGGAAGGGTGCGGTGGCCGAAGCTCTGGTGAACATGCAGGCGGCCCTGGACAAAGCCGAAAAGCGACTGGAGGCCCAGGAGGCAACAATTAAAGACCTGGAGAGGGCTGCAACTGACCAGAGTGACTGGATCGATGCTCTGGAAAGGAGGCGGCAAGGCTGGTAGTGACACAAGGCAACTGGAGAGGAAAGGTTGAGGATCAGGAAAACCTGATGTCCGTTAAATGCCATTATCGTACCTGCGGCACAATCTGCGGATCTTGGGCCTACCGGAGGGGATCGAAGGTAGTAACCCCACAGATTATGTGGCGCAAATGCTGGGTAACCTGGTGGGAAGGGACAAATTCCCCAACCCACCAGAAATTGACAGGGAATAGCCGAGGGCGATAATGCAAAGATGCACCAGTACCAGGAGCGGGAAAGAATCCTGTGTTGGGCCAGTCCAAAAACTGCAGCTGGGAAGGTCACAAGATCCAGATCTATCAGGACATTGGGCTGACCTGTCCAAGCGCCACGCTGAATTTAACAAAGCGAAGTTTGCACTGTAAAGAAATGGCATGAGATTCGGATTGCCGTACCCAGCCAAGCTCTGGGTCACGTACCAAGGCAGGGAGCACTTTTTCACGGTCCCTGCGAACGCTCACAAGTTCGTCGTAGAGAATGGACTGGAGAAGCGGCAGCAAGGGCAGCGATGAAGAGCCCACAGAATGGGACTCTTATGACACAATGTTTTAACAAAAGAAAGATTTTCTCCCTCATACAGTCTGTACAGCCGACAGTAGACCATCGTCACAGTGACTGCTTTAAGCAGGAGAACACTCTCGTGGTAACAGAGGGGAGGATAAGCGTCTACAGCTAAGCACAGGGGAAGATGAGGGGAATAGCAGACAGGAAACCTAGAGATCAGGCAACGGGAGGATGTGCAACAAGCCCCGGGAGGGGGGGCCACTACACTAGCGAGGTAGCTAGCACCGAGGTTCATGAAGAATAGAGAGTCGGCGATGCGCCCCCCCCCCCCCCCCAAGGGGGAAGGCGGGGGTGTAGACAACGGGCACGGAGGGGTATTAGGGGAAGAAGCCGGGGGAAAAGGGAAGGGGGGGGTTTAGCTACGGGATATGGGGGAAAAGACGGGGAGGGCACGGAGAGAAGATATCATACGGGAGAGATAAATGAAGAAAAATGGAGGGCATTAGGCTGGCTACAACAGGCCATATGTGGCATTTTGGAACAAAATGGCGCTGCAAGCAGCCACTTTGTAGGGTCCCTGGACAAAGAGTGCAGGAGCTCACCCACATGGCAAACTCACAGTTGGTGGCCATGTTGGGTGCCCCCGGACAAAGGGAAACCCTGGAGTGCAGGGGCCCGACCTCATGGAGAGAACAGTGACCGCGGCCATCTTGGACGACCCCCTAACAAAGGGAAACCCCGGAGTGCAGGGGCATGCCTAACAGATAAGTATGATCCCGCAGGAATGGGGGACAAAACCCCCATCCGGATCGTCACCTGGATCGACATAGGGCTTAACGGCCCAGTGAAAAGATCCAGAGTCTTCGCCCACTTGAAAAACATGAAAGCCGATAGTCTTCCTCCAAGAGACACACCTGAGGGAAAAAGACCGACTGCGGGTAAGAAAGGGCTGGGTGGGACAAACCTATTATTCCTGCTATGGGACGAGGGCCAGCGTGGTAGCCATTTTGCGAAATAAGAGGACGATGTTTACGGCGATGAAGATGGCTATGGACCCAGGCGGACGGTACATCACGTTCAACGGTACCCTAGACGGTGCACCGCTAGTCCTTGTTAACGAGTACGGTCCCATCTGGAACAACACTGAGTTTATAAAGAAGACCATGGCAGAAATCCTCGACATAGATACATTGACTGATCATTGGGGGAGTGGGAGTGGGAGCGGAGGACTTTAACTGTGTGCAGGACCCACGGACGGACATGTCAAACCCCAAAACGGGAAAGACCTCTAATATGGCGATAAACTCAGCCTATTCATGGAGCAGATGGACTCATGACAATTTACCCACCCAGGGGAGAAGGAGTTATATTTCTTCTCCCAAGTACATAATGTCTGTTCACGGATCAGCTTCTTTGTAGAGGGAAATCAGTGCTTGCAGGGCTAGTAAGGGCGGAATACCCTGCGATTGTAATCTTCGACCATGCTCCACATTACATGGATGTGAGGTTGGAGACGGGTCGTGCCCAACGCTCCCCATGGAGGTTGGACATGATCCTCCTGGCCGATAAGGCTTTCTGCGAGAAGGTATCACAGGCCAGAAACGAGTATATTACTAGTAACCAGAATGGAGTGGTCTCACCCTCCACGTTCTGGGAGGCACTGAAGGCTGTGATCAGGGGAGAAATTATCGCTTATAAAGCATGTAGAGATAGGGAAGAGAGGGTGGCTAGGCAACAGCTAGTCGACTACATACTGGAGGTAGACTGGCAATACTCCAAGACCCCGACTGTAGAACTCTTGGCAGAGAGGAAAAAGCTACAGATGGACTTTGACCTGCTCTCCATGAGGAAGACAGTACACCAACTCCGCCAGGAGTGCGGACTGAAGGTTAGCCGCCTGCTGGCTCACCAGCTGAGAAAGCAGGCAGCCACGAGGGAAATAGCACAGATCAGGGATAGCAGAGGCAAATTAGTAGCGGAGCCGGACAAGGTCAACAAGGCGTTTGAGACCTTCTACCAGGGGCTGTACACCTTGGAGTCCCAGCAGGGGGCTTGGGAATGAAGCAATTCCTTGATGGACTGGACAAGCCAGTCATGGGGGATTACAGGACATGGGGCCTCAAAGCACCGCTAGAACTGGGAGAGGTCGTGGAGAGTATTAGCTCCATGCAGGCGAGGATGACCAGACAATTTCCAGGTGAACTTCTACAAAAGATTTGCGACAGCACTGCTCCCGTATCTGCGGGAGATGTTCAAAGACTCGCTGGTGAAGGACACTTTGCTGCCTATGCTAGCACAAGCCTCAATCTTGCTGATACCTAAAAAAGACAAAGACCCAACAGAATGCAGTTCCTACAGACCCACCTTGCTGCTAAACGTAGACGTGAAGATACTGGCCAAGATCCCAGCCAGAAGGCTTGAGAACCTGAGTACCAGAGGAGGTAGCAGAAGACCAGATGGGCTTTGTCAAGGGTAGGCAGCTAATATCGAACATCAGGTGCCTGCTGAACGTGATCATTTAAAAAAAAAAAATTTAGAGACCCAATTCATTTTTTCCAATTAAGGGGCAATTTAGCGTGTTCAACCTTGCACATCTTTGGGTTGTGGGGGCGAAACCCACGCAAACATGGGGAGAATGTGCAAACTCCACACGATAAGTGACCCTGAGCCGGGATCGAACCTGGGACCTCAGCGCCGTGAGGCAGCAGGTCTAATCCACTGCGCCACCGTGCTGCCCCTTGCTGAACGTGATCATGACCTGAGGTGATCATCTCCCTGATCGCCGAAAACCCCTTTGACACAGTTGAATGGAAGTATCTCAGAGGTACTGGAGCTGTTCGGGCTAGGAACAGGGTTCACCGCCTGGGTGAAACTCTTGTACAATGCTCCCATGGCGAGCGTATGGACAAATACCACCAGCTGTAACTACTTCCAGCTGCATAGAGGCACAAGGCAGGGATGCCCGTTATCCACGCTGCTGTTTGCCCTAGCAATCAAACCATTAGCGATCCCGCTTAGGGCGACAAAGAATTGGAAGGGGATCTGAAGAAGGGACAGAGAGCACAGAGTCTCTCTCTATGCGGATGACCTGCTCTCCTACATCGTGCACCCACAAAGCAGCATGGAATGAATCATGGCGCTCTTGAAAGAGTTCGGAACATTCTCGGACTCCAAACTTAACCTGAGCAAAATGAGATCTGCCCGATGAACCCGCAAGGGAGAGGGGCAGAGCTGGAGGGGCTGCCATTTAAACAGGCTCAACACAAATTCCGCTACCTGAGGGTCCAAATTGCTCACGTCTGGACAGGGATCCACACGTAGAACCTGAGCAGCCTGCCAGAAAAAGTTAAAAAGGACCTGCAGAGATGGAACACACTCCCACTCTTCTTGGTGGGGAGGGTGCAAATGATCAAAATGAACGTACTGCCCAGTTCCTCTTCCTGTTTAGATCCATCCCAATCTACATCCCCAAGGCCTTTTTCAACTCACTGAACAAACTGATTATGGCGGTTGTGTGGCGTGGGAAGAATGCAAGTATCCAAAAGAGAGTACTGCAGAGAACGAGATCCATGGGTGGTCTAACCCTCCCAAACCTGCATTATTACCACTGGGCAGTGACGACGGAGAGAATAAAGGGGTGGATAAAGGAGCCAGAAGCCGAGTGGGTGCTTATGGATGAGAGCTCCAGCAGACACCCGACACCTGTCTGGATGGCAGCTAATCCCTGGGGTCGGCCCGTCCTCCGACTGTCCGCCCCGTCGGGAGTTCCTACCTCCATCTGATGTAGCGGAGCATTTGTGTGGTGAGCACCAGATAGTGTCCCAGGAGCCTCTTCACTAAGCAAGGTGAGTGTCTCTGGGTTGGTGGAGGGTGTTGGAGACGGCTGTTACAGGAAATCTGTGCCATCCTCTGAGGGTGTCCTGGGTGTCGGCGTCATGGATCCCATCCTCATCGCTGGTCGGCACCCAGTGCTCTGGCTGTGACTGGGGGAGACCCGGGGGTGGTTGGGGGGGGGGGCGGCGGGGAACAGGAGAAGGGCCCGGCTGCTCTACCACAGTGAGGGGATGCAGGTCCGGTGGCCTCCCTCCTGCCTTCTCCCGGCGGTTATGGGCGGCCTTCTCCTGAGGAGGGGAGGGACGGGTGACAGAAAACGGACAGTTAAATAGTCCCAATGCATGCAGTCCAGGGAATGGGTAGCTAGTGGCCTCAGTGGCTTGGGCACCCCCCCATGGTGGGCGATATGGGTGCCGGCATGTGGTGCAGGATGGGGGTTCAGTCACCCTCCTCATGGGGCGGGGTAGGGTTACGGGTGTGTGGGACGGAGGTTGGTGCCAGGAGCACAGTGCTGCCTACTCACCCTGGCTTCCCTGTGGAGGTTGTGCAGTTTCTTCCGGCATTGCTGGCTGGTGTTTGTGGTGCTTAAAGCCTCTGCTACCTGCACGGCAAACGTCGACGGCTGCTGGCCTCTTACCCGGGCTGGGGTACAGGGTCCCCAGCCTCTCCTCCACGATACCCAGCAGGGTCTCAAACTCAGCATCTGTAAACACGGTGCCGCTCCCCTCGCTGCCATCTTGTTGGCTAGGGTGGTGTGTATGGGGAGTGAAGTGAGGCTGCAGCTTGACAGCTTCCGGAGTGTCAATAGCGAATCCGGCGAATCCCACATAATTTCTCATTGGAATCGAATGTATTCCACGTGGCGCCGGTGCTAGACCCTCAACGGTCATTGAATCAGTCCAGATGTGCTGGCAGTTTTGCTGTCGTAGAAGTCCACGAATCCTGACTCAGCACCACCTTTGTTACCTCCCTTCCCACCTTATACTCTTCCACTTATCGGAAGATCTCAATGCTATGGCCAATGGTTCAATCGCTAAGGCAAGCAAAAGCAGAGATAGTGGACACCCTGTTTTGTACCCCTGTTCAACAGAAAATATCCCGAGCTCAGGGCATTAGTGCGGACACGCGCCACTTTATATATAATAGCTGAACTCAAGACATGAACTTTAGTCCCAAGACAAACCTCCCAAGGATCTGGGAAAGATATCCCCACTCCGCCTTATCAAACGCTTTCCTGGGGTCCATGGATACAATCACCTCTGGCTTGACCACAGGAGAGGGGAAAAGAATAATATTTAACAACCATTGTATACTGGCTGACAATTGCCGACCCCTGACAAAACCGGTCTGGCCTTTGGCAATCACCTCTGGGAGACAGGACTCCAATCGCATCGCCAACACCTTGGCGAGCAGTTTGCCGTCTGTGTTCGAAAGCGATCTGGGTTGATATGACACATATTCCATAAGAGTCTTTGTCCTTCTTCAGGATAAGAGAAATGGAAGACTGCGCAAGTGTAGTGGGCAATGAGCCCCGGGACAAAGAGCCATTGAACATATCCAATATTAATGGAGTCAACTGATCCGCAATCATCTTGTAGAACTCGATGGGGAACCCATTACAGCCGGGGGCGGAAACCAAACTGCTACTCTAATTCCTAACTTGTATGATCATAGAATCCCTATAGTACAGAAGGAGGCCATTCGAGTAGGCACCGACTCTCTGGAAGAGCATCCCGCCTCGACCTATGCCCCCAACCTGTCCCCATAACCCAGTAACCCCACCTAACCCTTTGGACACTAAGGGGCAATTTATCATGGCCACCTTTGGACTGTGGGAGAAAACCAGAGCAGCCAGAGGAATTCCACACAGACACTGAGAGAACGTACAAACTCCACACAGTCACCCATGGCTGGAATTGAACCCGGGTCACTGGCGCTGTGAGGCAGCAGTGCTAACCACTGGTCTCTTTGGAAGCTGCCTGCCGCCTCAGCTGATCTGGCCTTCTCCCCATATTCATAGAATGCCCCCTACCAGTGCCAGAGCTGGCTTACCGTCTTACCTGTTGACTGCAGTTAAACTGCTTTTGCAGCTTCTTCCTGCTCGCCAGCAACTCTGGGGTAGGGTCAAGCGAGTACTGATGGCCCACCTCAAGGATAGAATCCACCAGCCTCTGACGTTGCACCCTCGCATTCCTTTACACAATTGCCAGATAGCAGATTATCTGCCCTCGAATAATCACCTGACGGGCTTCTCATAATGTGCAGGGCGAGACAGACTTGTTCTTATTAAACCTGACATATTCCTCAAAAGGTGGAAAACATACAAAATCCTTTATCTGCTAATGCGTTGCATCCAGCCTCCATGGTGGGTACTGAGAGGGGCCCCGATTCCAGAACCAAGTCCACAAGGTGTGGCACATGGTTCAAGATTACAATGGCCGGCTACGCTGCTTTCTTTACCCAGGGGAGAAGGGACCTACCCATCGGAAAAAAGTCAATCTTAGAGTAAACCTGATGGACATGGGGGAAAAAAAAAAGAAAATTCCTTATCCCTTGGGTGTAAAAAATGCCATGGATTCCCCCCCCCCCCCAATCTGCTCCATAAAGACCAACAACGCTTTTGCTACCCCCAATGGGGCCATAGATTTAGGCCTGGATCGATCCACCTTCGAATCTAGTACACAGTTTAAATCCCCCCCAAAAAATTAGTTGATGTGAGTCCAACTCACGAATGGAAGCCAGCAACCACCTAACAGACCCCGTATCATCCCAATTTGGCGCGTAGAAATTGACCAGAATCACCACTGTGACCACCAAAGATACGCCGACCATCACATGTCTGCCGTTGGTGTCAGCCACGATCGTGATAGCTGAAGAAATGTCTATTAATCATAATTGCCGCCCACCGAGCCCTAAGATCAAAACTGAATGAAGTACCTGGTTCACCCACTGCTTCTGCAATCTGTTCTGGTCCCTTACCCACAAATGAGTCCCCTGCAAAACCTCCACATCGGCACTCAAACTTTTCAGGTGAGCAAATACCCTCATCCTTTTCATTGGTCCACCCAACCCTCTTACATTCCAGGTGACCAATCGGATTGGGGGCCTCCCACACACCCCCCATCCCGGATTATTTCCACTACAGGGGATTGTCAAGCAACTACTCAGAGTACAGGCACAAGGTCCACCTATGATGGCTGCCAAATCCACCAGCAAGTCAAAACAAAGAAAAATCTCTGGTCACCATTAGTAAACCTCCCCACCTCAACCAATACCCCTCCCAGATATTTATATCGGTATGATGAAAATGAACGATACTCTTCCAATACCCCCAATAAAAGAAAAACACTAATCTATAATAGTTACTCCCTCCCACCTCACTCCCGTTGGCTAGCTGACTTTGCTGATAGCAAGACAACCCTCGTCCAGGGTAAAAACAAGAGAAAAAACTGCTGCCCACCCCAAGGATACAGAGTAAAACAAAACCCCTCGAAAATCATATTCCACTTGGAGCCATATATTTCCTGAAACAACACCCCTCATAACATTAAACCCCCCACCAACATCCAAGATGTGAAAAAATCATCCCACCCAAGAACAAAGAAATACCTACACATATGAACAAGGCATCCCAATACCTCTTTCCACCCTCTACAATAAAAAAACCCTCATAAGAACATGCAATTAACTCAAACCAAGCCCATGTTTTTTAACAAAGGCATCCGCCTCCTCCGTGCATCAAAATAATAGTCCTTCGACACGTAAGTTACTCGAAGCCGCACCGGGTACACCACTCCAAACTGAACTCCAAGCTTATACAGGGTGGCTTTGGCCTTGTTAGACATGAGTACAGCCTCCCCATCACCTTCCCAAACATCTCTGAGAAGTACGCAGTGGGAGTCGGGCCTTCAACCCACTTCGTCAACCCCACGATTCTGAGGTACTGCCTCCTTGAGCGGTTTTCGAGATTGTCAACCTTAGCCATCAGCATCTTAGTCTTGTCGGCCAGCAGAGCGATCTGAACCTCCAACGAGACAATTTGCCAAGGTGAAATTCGGGCTGCTTTTTCCGGCGCGACTGTGGGTTATGTATGAGAGTCAGCACCACTATTTCGAGGAACCCGAGGAGGCGATGGACTTTGTTAAGAAGCAAGGGCTGGCCCTGAGCTGAGGACTCTTGGACTCATGGAAGAACTTTTAAGTCTATTTTGTTTCTCTCTCGCTGTGAGAGATGCCTGCATGCTTGGGTCCGTTCTTTTCATTTTTTCGACCTTTTTAGGTGGATGTATTTTGGTTGCGATGTGTTTTTCTTGTTCTTTTTTGTGGTTTCCTTGAATGTTTCCTTTTTGGGTTACTTGTTTGGCTGGAGTTTTGGTAGGGGGAAAATATAAAAAAGAAAATAGTTAAAAAGGTGCGGTTATGATGGGGGTTTCATAGAACATAGAACAATACAGCGCAGTACAGGCCCTTCGGCCCACGATGTTGCACCGAAACAAAAGCCATCTAACCTCCACTATGCCATTATCATCCATATGTTTATCCAATAAACTTTTAAATGCCCTCAATGTTGGCGAGTTCACTACTGTAGCAGGTAGGGCATTCCACGGCCTCACTACTCTTTGCGTAAAGAACCTACCTCTGACCTCTGTCCTATATCTATTACCCCTCAGTTTAAAGTTATGTCCCCTCGTGCCAGCCATATCCATCCGCGGGAGAAGGCTCTCACTGTCCACCCTATCCAACCCCCTGATCATTTTGTATGCCTCTATTAAGTCTCCTCTTAACCTTCTTCTCTCCAACGAAAACAACCTCAAGTCCATCAGCCTTTCCTCATAAGATTTTCCCTCCATACCAGGCAACATCCTGGTAAATCTCCTCTGCACCCGCTCCAAAGCCTCCACGTCCTTCCTATAGTGCGGTGACCAGAACTGTACGCAATACTCCAAATGCGGCCGTACCAGAGTTCTGTACAGCTGCAACATGACCTCCCGACTCCGGAACTCAATCCCTCTACCAATAAAGGCCAACACTCCATAGGTCTTCTTCACAACCCTATCAACCTGGGTGGCAACTTTCAGGGATCTATGTACATGGACACCTAGATCCCTCTGCTCATCCACACTTTCAAGAACTTTACCATTAGCCAAATATTCCGCATTCCTGTTATTCCTTCCAAAGTGAATCACCTCACACTTCTCTACATTAAACTCCATTTGCCACCTCTCAGCCCAGCTCTGCAGCTTATCTATATCCCTCTGTAACCTGCTACATCCTTCCACACTATCGACAACACCACCGACTTTAGTATCGTCTGCAAATTTACTCACCCACCCTTCTGCGCCTTCCTCTAGGTCATTGATAAAAATGACAAACAGCAACGGCCCCAGAACAGATCCTTGTGGTACTCCACTTGTGACTGTACTCCATTCTGAACATTTCCCATCAACCACCACCCTCTGTCTTCTTTCAGCTAGCCAATTTCTGATCCACATCTCTAAATCACCCTCAATCCCCAGCCTCCGTATTTTTTGCAATAGCCTACCGTGGGGAACCTTATCAAACGCTTTGCTGAAATCCATATACACCACATCAACTGCTCTACCCTCGTCTACCTGTTCAGTCACCTTCTCAAAGAACTCAATAAGGTTTGTGAGGCATGACCTACCCTTCACAAAGCCATGCTGACTATCCCTGATCATATTATTCCTATCTAGATGATTATAAATCTTGTCTCTTATAATCCCCTCCAAGACTTTACCCACTACAGACGTGAGGCTCACCGGTCTATAGTTGCCGGGGTTGTCACTGCTCCCCTTTTTGAACAAAGGGACCACATTTGCTGTCCTCCAGTCCTCTGGCACTATTCCTGTAGCCAATGATGACATAAAAATCAAAGCCAAAGGTCCAGCAATCTCTTCCCTGGCCTCCCAGAGAATCCTAGGATAAATCCCATCAGGTCCCGGAGACTTATCTATTTTCAGCTTGACCAGAATTGCCAACACCTCTTCCCTACGTACCTCAATGCCATCTATTCTATTAGCCTGGGGCTCAGCATTCTCCTCCACAACATTATCTTTTTCCTGAGTGAATACTGACGAAAAATATTCATTTAGTATCTCGCCTATCTCTTCAGACTCCACACACAATTTCCCATCCCTGTCCTTGACTGGTCCTACTCTTTCCCTAGTCATTCGCTTATTCCTGACATACCTATAGAAAGCTTTTGGGTTTTCCTTGATCCTTCCTGCCAAATACTTCTCATGTCCCCTCCTTGCTCGTCTTAGCTCTCTCTTTAGATCCTTCCTCGCTACCTTGTAACTATCCATCGCCCCAACCAAAACTTCACACTTCATCGTCACATAGGCCTCCTTCTTCCTCTTAACAAGAGATTCCACTTCCTTGGTAAACCACGGTTCCCTCGCTCGACGCCTTCCTCCCTGTCTGACCGGTACATACTTATCAAGAACACGCAGTAGCTGATCCTTGAACAAGCCCCACTTATCCAGTGTGCCCAACACTTGCAGCCTACTTCTCCACCTTATCCCCCCCAAGTCACGTCTAATGGCATCATAATTGCCCTTCTCCCAGCTATAACTCTTGCCCTGCGGTGTATACTTATCCCTTTCCATCATTAACGTAAACGTCACCGAATTGTGGTCACTGTCCCCAAAGTGCTCTCCTACCTCCAAATCCAACACCTGGCCTGGTTCATTACCCAAAACCAAATCCAACGTGGCCTCGCCTCTTGTTGGCCTGTCAACATATTGTTTCAGGAAACCCTCCTGCACACACTGTACAAAAAACGACCCATCTATTGTACTCGAACTATATCTTTTCCAGTCAATATTTGGAAAGTTAAAGTCTCCCATAATAACTACCCTGTTACTTTCGCTCATATCCAGAATCATCTTCGCCATCCTTTCCTCTACATCCCTAGAACTATTAGGAGGCCTATAAAAAACTCCCAACAGGGTGACCTCTCCTTTCCTGTTTCTAACTTCAGCCCATACTACCTCGGAAGAAGAGTCCCCATCTAGCATCCTCTCCGCCACCGTAATACTGCTCTTGACTAGCAGCGCCACACCTCCCCCTCTTTTGCCTCCTTCTCTGAGCTTACTAAAACACCTAAACCCCGGAACCTGCAACATCCATTCCTGTCCCTGCTCTATCCATGTCTCCGAAATGGCCACAACATCGAAGTCCCAGGTACCAACCCATGCTGCCAGTTCCCCTACCTTGTTTCGTAAAAATTCGGGGGAATTTTTTGCAATCTTTTTCTGTGTTTGGAGGGGAAGGGCTGAGAGTGCCTGGTACTTCTTATCTCTAATTGTTTGATTTAAATTGCACTATTGTTGGGGATGTTTCTGACTTGTATAGAGTATTTGTTTAAGCAGGACTGGTTTGGGGAAGTGGTATGGATGGGCCGGGGGGGGAGGGGTGCCAGGGAACAATGGGTGAGAGACGTGCTGGCGCCGAAGCTGGGAGCCACCAGGCTAGCTGGGTGGGCTAGTCAACGGAAGCCAGGTAGGGGGGTGTTCATAATTGCCCAGCACGGTAGCATTGTGGATAGCACAATTGCTTCACAGCTCCAGGGTCCCAGGTTCAATTCCGGCTTGGGTCGCTGTCTGTGCGGAATCTGCACATCCTCCCCGTGTGTGCGTGGGTTTCCTCCGGGTGCTCCGGTTTCCTCCCACAGTCCAAAGATGTGCAGGTTAGGTGGATTGGCCATGATAAATTGCCCTTAGTGTCCAAAATTGCCCTTAGTGTTGGGTGGGGTTATGGGGATAGGGTGGAGGTGTTGACCTTGGGTAGGGTGCTCTTTACAAGAGCCGGTGCAGACTCGATGGGCCGAATGGCCTCCTTCTGCACTGTAAATTCTATGATAATCTATGATATAGTTAGATTAGAGCAGGGGTTAGGTGGTAGGATGGTGTTGCTAAGGGGGGGAAGGGGGGAGTTGATCTGCTGATGAGGATGGAAATTGGACATGGCAACAGTGGGGAGGTCATGGGTGGAAGCAGGTCAGAGGATGCGCGACGTAGTCATGCTGCAGGAGACTCACCTGAAAGTGGCAGACCAGGTTAGCTAAGGAAGGGCTGGGTTAGTCAGGGCTTTCATTCGGGGCTTGACACAAAGACTAGGGCGGGTTGCGATCTTGATTAATAAACGGTTCAATTTGAGGCGGAGGGTACAGTTACGGATGGGGGCGGCAGATTTGTTATGGTTAGGGGTAAGCTCGAAGGGGTGAGAGTAGTCTTGGTTAGTGTGTATGCCCCTAATTGGGACGATGTGGATTTTATCAGGAGGTTGCTAGGGAAGATCCCCGACTTGGACTCGCGCAAACTGATCATGGGTGGGGACTTTAACACAGTCCTGGACCCGAGCCTGGATCGGTCGTGTTCAAAAACGGGCAAGTTGCCAGCGATGGCAAAGGAACTGAGAGGGTTCATGGAGCAAATGGGGGAGCTGATCCATGGAGATTTAGCTGGCCATTGGCGAGGGAGTTTTCGTACTACTCCCATGTACACGAGGTGTATTCCCGAATTGATTTCTTTGTCATGAGTAGGGACTTGTTGGCTGGGATGGTGGGGGCAGAATATTCGGCAATTGCGATATCGGCCCATGCTCCACACTGGGTAGATCTACAGATTTGCAAGGATAGCTTTCAGTGCCCACAATGGAGGCTGGAAGTTGGATTGCTAGCGGACGAGGCAGTGTGAGAGAGACTCAGGAGATGGATGCAGAATTACCTGCAGGTAAATGATACCGGAGAAGTCTCAGCAGCGGTGCTCTGGGAGGCACTGAAGGCAGTGGCGAGAGGGGAGCTGATTTCAATCCGAGCTCGTAGGGACAGGACAGATAGGGCAGAAACAGACCGACTGGTTAAGGAAATTTTACGGACGGACAGGAGCTACGCGGGGTCCCCGAGGCCAGAGTTACTCAGGAAATGACAGAGGCTGCAGGTAAAACCCCGGGGCCGGATGGGTATCCGGTGGAGTTTTATAAAAAGTTTGCCGAGATAGTGGGGCCGGTGCTGGTCAGGGTTTTTAATGAGGCAAGAGACAGAGGGGTTCTACCCCCGACGATGTCGCAGGCCTGTATTTCGCTTATTCTGAAACGGGATAAAGACCCGGAGGCGTGTGGGTCTTACAGGCCGATCTCTTTGATCAACGTAGACGCTAAATTACTGGCCAAGATCTTGGCGACTAGAATTGAGGACTGTGTACCGGACGTAATTGCGGAGGACCAAACCGGGTTCGTAAAGGGCAGGCAACTGGTGGCCAATCTAAGAAGGCTGCTTAATATGATTATGATGCCCCCGGAGAGCAGGGAGGCAGAGATAGGGGTAGCTATGGATGCGGAAAAGGCTTTTGACTGGGTCGAGTGGACTATCTGTGGCAGATGCTGGGACGGTTTGGGTTCGGGGAGGGGTTCATTGACTGGGTTAGGCTGATATATCAGGCCCCAGAGGCTAGTGTAAGGACGAACAGGACAACATCAGATTATTTCAGACTACACCTCGTGACAAGACAGGGTTTCCCTCTCTCCTCACTGTTGTTCGCGCTGGCCATGGAGCCCCCGGTAATTGCTCTGAGAGCTTCAAGGGACTGGAAAGGGCTGGTCCGGGGGGGAGTGGAACATAAAGTCACGTTATACGCGGATGACCTGCTGTTATACGTATCGGACCCAATGGCGGAGATGGACGGTATCATGGAACACCTGAGGGAATTTGGCCGGTTTTTAGGATATAAACTGAACGTGGCTAAGATGGAGTTGTTCGTAATTCAGGCGAGGGGGCAGGAGAGTAGGCTGAAGGGGTTGCCATTCAGGCTGGTCAGAGAAAGCTTCAGATACTTGGGGATACAGGTGGCAAGGGAATGGGGCAGGTTGCATAAGCTCAACCTGTCCTGACTGGTGGAACGAGTGAGGGAAGAGGTTCGGAGTTGGGATGCGCTCTCGCTGTCACTAGCAGGGACGGTGCAGACTGTTAAGGTGACGATTCTCCCGGGATTCCTGTTCATATTTCAGTGTCTCCTCGTTTTCATCCCGCGGTCCTTCTTCAAGAGGCTGAATAAAATTATCCTGGGATTTGTCTGGGCGGGGAAGGAAGGTGATGCTCGAAAGGAACAGAGGAGAAGGGGGGTTGGCGTTGCAGAACTTCAGCAATTACTACTGGGCGGCCAACATAGCGATGATAAGGAAATGGATGGTGGGTACGGGGTCGGTTTGGGAGCTGATGGGGGCTGCTTCGTGCAGGGGTACCAGTTTGGCAGCCCTGGTTACGGCGCCTCTGCCGCTCCTGCCGGCGAGGTACTCCACCAGCCCTATAGTGGTAGCGGCTCTTCGGATCTGGGGCCAGTGGAGGAGGCATTAGGGGAAGTGAGAGCATCGGTGTGGACCCCAATCTGCGGCAATCACCGATTTGCCCCGGGGAACATGGATGGTGGGTATCGACTGTGGTGGAGGGCGGGAATTGCGAGGGTGGGCGTTCTGTTCTTGGAAGGGAGCTTCCCGAGCATGAGGGCGTTGGAGAAGTTTGGGCTGGCGGGAGGGAATGACTTTAGATACTTGCAGGTGCGGGATTTCGTGCGCAGGCTGCTGCTGTCCTTCCCACGCCTCCCGCCAAAGGGGAGGCAGAACAGGGTAGTATCGAAAGGAGAGGTAGGTGCTGGGGTGGTAATGAGTCCTGAGGTGGCAATCTTTGGGGTGTCGGAGGACCCGGGAGTCCAGGAGGAGAAGGAGGCCGACGTCTTGGCCTTTGCTTCCCGGGTAGCCCGGCAACGAATACTGTTGGCATGGAGGTACTCAAGGCCCCCGAAGACTGAAGTATGGCTATCGGACATGGCGAGCTTTCTCGGTCTAGTGAAAGTTAAGTTTGCCTTGAGAGGTTCGCTATCGGGGTTCACCCGGAGGTGGTAGCCATTCATTGACTTCTTTGCGGAGAATTAACCGTCAGCAGGGGGGAGGGGCTAGGGTAGAGTAGAGTAGGGGGTGGTTTAGGCAGGTCCTTGCGAGAATGGAGTTGTGGTTTGTACTATACGTTATTTGCTTTTCTTTTTTTTTGTACAGTACTATACAATGTCATTGTTTTATATGCCAAAAATACCTCAATAAAACAGTTTATTAAAAAAAAAACCGAGGCAATTTACTTGTCATGCTTTGACCAAGCTGTTTCCACGCCCTGAATCACTCCTTTACCTTCTTGGAGGTTTTCTCCACCTTTAACCTTATGGGACCCACAGCCACCTCGATCGACTTCCGAAGATCACCCACCACACATAACTCTCAAATGCTTCTCGAACTGTTACTCGAATTCTGTCGCTCGTACACCAGCAAGCATGTCGGCTGTGATCGGAGTCACAGAAGCTCCGTGTGCTCCACCGAGGACCCTTGTGAAGTCGCCGAATCCGTTGCCGAAGTTCTATTTGTAGGTTTCTTTCCCCTGGCCATTCTTGACATCTTTTTAATGTGGGCACCTTATGTTATCTAGTAGATAGGAATTTTTGAAAAAAAAATAACCCCAGAAAAGGGGCAAAAAAGGCTGAAAATCAAGAACCCCGTCGGGAGCTATCTCGTATACGACCTCTCCCTCCATGCCGCTACCGGAAGTCCAGTCGCACACACTTAATATCTTAAAAGGAACAACTTGTGAATGGCTTGCACTGGATCTTTTGGGTGCAGACCAGCTGTATCGCTGTACATTTTCAGGGGCCAATGTAATGGTCCCAATATTAATCTCTGAGGGACGGAACTGCATATTTACCTCCAAACTGATGAGTAACCATTCACCACCTCTCTTTGTTTTCTGTCCCGTAGCAAATTTTGAACACATGCAACCACTGTCCCTTTAAACCTCATGGGCTTCAATTTTGCTATCAAGTTTGTTTATATAACTTATCAATGTCTTTTGAAAGGACGTATTCACAACAATACTTTAATCACCCATTCCATAATTTCATCAAAGTACTCAATCATGTTAATCTAATATGATTTGTCTTCAACAAATATGACTTTTGTTTATTAACCCATATTTAACCAAGTAGCAATTTATTTTCCCGAGATTGGTGTCTCTCAAAATTTCCCAACAATGATGTTTGGCTGAGCAGTCAGCAGTTGTTGGATTTACCTTCCCTTTTTTTTGAATGGGGGTGTAACATTTGAAATCCTTCTGTCCTTGTAGTGTAAGGACTACATGTTAGACCAGGTCTCACTAAGGATTACCTGTAGCAGTCTGTGATATCATAGAGTCATACAGCACAGAAAAGGCCCTTCGGTCCATTGCATCTGTGCCAACCAAAAACAACCACCTAACTATTCTAATCCCATTTTCCAGCACTTGGAATTGCAAGTGCATATCTAAATACTTCTTTTTTTTTTAAAATAATATTTTATTGAAAATTTTTGGTCAACCAACACAGTACATTGTGCATCCTTTACACAACATTATAACAATACAGATAATAATGACCTTTTTTATTTAAACAAGAACAAAAGAAAACAACAACAAATAAATAAATATTAAATAACAAAAATAAAAACTAGCCCTAATTGGCAACTGCCTTGTCTCAGGCCACACCCCCCACCCCCCAAGTTCTGGGCTGCTGCTGCTGCCTTCTTTGTTCTCCCCTATCTATCTTTCCGCAAGATATTCGACGAACGGTTGCCACCGCCTTGTAAACCCTTGAGCCGACCCCCTTAGGACGAACTTAATCCGCTCTAACTTTATGAACCCCGCCATATCATTTATCCAGGTCTCCACCCCCGGGGGCTTGGCTTCTTTCCACATTAGTAATATTCTGCGCCGGGCTACTAGGGACGCAAAGGCCAAAACATCGGCCTCTTTCGCCTCCTGCACTCCCGGCTCTTGTGCAACCCCAAATATAGCCAACCCCCAGCTTGGTTCGACCCGGACTCCTACTACTTTCGAAAGCACCTTTGTCACCCCATCCAAAACCCCTGTAGTGCTGGGCATGACCAAAACATATGGGTATGATTCGCTGGGCTTCTCGAGCACCTCGCACACCTATCCTCCACCCCAAAAAATTTACTGAGCCGTGTTCCAGTCATATGTGCCCTGTGTAATACCTTAAACTGAATCAGGCTTAGCCTGGCGCACGAGGACGACGAGTTTACCCTGTTTAGGGCATCTGCCCACATCCCCTCCTCAATCTCCTCCCCTAGCTCTTCTTCCCATTTCCCTTTTAGTTCGTCCATCATAGTCTCCCCTTCGTCTCTCATTTCCCTATATATATCCGACACCTTACCGTCCCCCACCCATTTCTTTGAGATGACTCTGTCCTGCACCTCTTGTGTCGGGAGCTGCGGGAATTCCCTCACCTGCTGCCTCGCAAAAGCCCTCAATTGCATGTACCTGAATGCATTCCCTTGGGGCAACCCATATTTCTCGGTCAGCGCTCCCAGACTCGCAAACTTCCCATCCACAAATAGATCTTTCAATTGCGTTATACCTGCTCTTTGCCACATTCCATATCCCCCATCCATTCCCCCCGGGGCAAACCTATGGTTGTTTCTTATCGGGGACCCCCCCAGTGCTCCGGTCTTTCCCCTATGTCGTCTCCACTGTCCCCAAATCTTCAGTGTAGCTACCACCACCGGACTCGTGGTATAGTTCCTTGGTGAGAACGGCAATGGGGCTGTCACCATAGCCTGCAGGCTGGTCCCCCTACAGGACGCCCTCTCTAATCTCTTCCACGCCGCTCCTTCCTCCTCTCCCATCCACTTACTCACCATTGAAATATTAGCGGCCCAATAATACTCACTTAGGCTCGGTAGTGCCAGCCCCCCCCTATCCCTACTACGCTGTAAGAATCCCTTCCTCACTCTCGGAGTCTTCCCGGCCCAAACAAAACCCATAATACTCTTTTCTATCCTTTTGAAAAAAGCCTTCGTGATCACCACCGGGAGACACTGAAACACAAAAAGGAATCTCGGGAGGACCACCATCTTAACTGCCTGCACCCTCCCTGCCATTGACAATGCTACCATGTCCCATCTCTTAAAATCTTCCTCCATCTGTTCCACCAACCGCGTCAAATTTAGCCTGTGCAATGTGCCCCAATTCTTAGCTATCTGGATCCCCAGGTAACGAAAGTCTCTTGTTACCTTCCTCAACGGTAGGTCTTCTATTTCTCTACTCTGCTCCCCTGGATGCACCACAAACAGCTCACTCTTTCCCATGTTCAATTTATACCCTGAAAAATCCCCAAACTCCCCAAGTATCCGCATTATTTCTGGCATCCCCTCCGCTGGATCCGCCACATATAGTAGCAGATCATCCGCATATAAAGATACCCGGTGTTCTTCTCCCCTAAGTATTCCCCTCCATCCCTTGGAACCTCTCAGCGCTATCGCCAGGGGCTCAATCGCCAGTGCAAACAGTAATGGGGACAGAGGACATCCCTGCCTTGTCCCTCTGTGGAGCCGAAAATATGCCGATCCCCGTCCATTCGTGACCACACTCGCCACTGGGGCCCTATACAACAGCTGCACCCATCTAACATACCCCTCTCCGAACCCAAATCTCCTCAACACCTCCCACAGATAATCCCACTCCACTCTATCAAATGCTTTCTCGGCATCCATCGCCACTACTATCTCCGTTTCACCCTCTGGTGGGGCCATCATCATTACGCCTAACAACCTCCGTATGTTCGTGTTCAGCTGTCTCCCCTTCACAAACCCAGTTTGGTCCTCATGAACCACCCCCGGGACACATTCCTCTATTCTCATTGCCATTACCTTGGCCAAGACCTTGGCATCTACATTGAGGAGGGAGATTGGTCTGTAGGACCCGCATTGTAGCGGATCCTTTTCCTTCTTTAAAAGAAGCGATATCGTTGCTTCTGACATAGTCGGGGGCAGTTGTCCCCTTTCCTTTGCCTCGTTGAAGGTCCTCGTCAGTAGCGGGGCGAGCAAGTCCAAATATTTTCTGTAAAATTCAACTGGGAATCCGTCCGGTCCCGGGGCCTTTCCCGTCTGCATGTTCCTAATTCCTTTCACCACTTCTTCTACCGTGATCTGTGCTCCCAATCCCATCCTTTCCTGCTCTTCCACCTTGGGAATTTCCAGCCGATCCAAAAACTCCATCATTCTCTCCCTCCCATCCGGGGGTTGAGCTTCATACAATTTTTTATAAAATGTCTTGAACACTTCATTCACTCTCTCCGCTCCCCGCTCCGTCTCTCCATCTTCGTCTCTCACCCCCCCTATTTCCCTCGCTGCTCCCCTTTTCCTCAATTGGTGTGCCAGCAATCTGCTCGCCTTCTCTCCATATTCATACTGTACACCCTGCGCCTTCCTCCATTGTGCCTCTGCAGTGCCTGTGGTCAGCAAGTCAAATTCCACATGCAGCCTTTGCCTTTCCCTATACAGTCCCTCCTCCGGTGCTTCCGCATACTGTCTGTCCACCCTCAAAAGTTCTTGCAACAACCGCTCCCGTTCCTTACTCTCCTGCTTCCCTTTATGTGTCCTTATTGATATCAGCTCCCCCCTAACCACCGCCTTCAACGCCTCCCAGACCACTCCCACCTGAACCTCCCCATTGTCATTGAGTTCCAAGTACTTTTCAATGCATCCCCTCACCCTTAAGCACACCCCCTCATCCGCCATTAGTCCCATATCCATTCTCCAGGGTGGACGCCCTCTTGTTTCCTCCCCTATCTCCAAGTCTACCCAGTGTGGGGCATGATCCGAAATGGCTATAGCCGTATATTCCGTTCCCCTCACCCTCGGGATCAATGCCCTACCCAACACAAAAAAGTCTATGCGTGAATAGACTTTATGGACATAGGAGAAAAACGAGAACTCCTTACTCCTAGGTCTACTGAATCTCCACGGGTCCACCCCTCCCATCTGCTCCATAAAATCCTTAAGCACCTTGGCTGCTGCCGGCCTCCTACCAGTCCTGGACTTCGACCTATCCAGCCTTGGTTCCAACACCGTGTTAAAGTCTCCCCCCATTATCAGCTTTCCGGTCTCTAGGTCTGGGATGCGTCCTAGCATTCGCCTCATAAAATTGGCATCGTCCCAATTCGGGGCATACACGTTTACCAACACCACCATCTCTCCCTGTAATTTGCCACTCACCATCACGTATCTGCCCCCGTTATCCGCCACTATAGTCTTTGCCTCGAACATTACCCGCTTCCCCACTAATATAGCCACCCCCCTGTTTTTCGCATCCAGCCCCGAATGGAACACCTGCCCTACCCATCCTTTGCGCAACCTAACCTGATCTATCAGTTTCAGGTGCGTTTCCTGTAACATGACCACATCTGCTTTAAGTTTCTTAAGGTGTGCGAGTACTCGTGCCCTCTTTATCGGCCCGTTAAGCCCCCTCACGTTCCACGTGATCAGCCGAGTTGGGGGGCTTCCCCCCCCCCCCCCCCTTGCCGGTTAGCCATCATCTTTTTCCAGCTTCTCGCCCAGTTCCCACGCGGCTGTATTTCTCCCAGACGGTGCCCCCCCGCCCATCCTTTCCCGCACCCACTCCCCCCTTTCCCCAGCAGCAGCAACCCAGTAATTCCCCCCTCCCCCCCCCCCCCCCCCCCGCTAGACCCCCCGCTAGCGTAATTACTCCCCCCATGTTGCTCCCAGAAGTCAGCAAACTCTGGCTGACCTCGGCTTCCCCCCGTGATCACGGCTCGCCCCGTGCGGTGCCCCCTCCTTCCTGCTTCTCTATTCCCGCCATAATTATCATAGCGCGGGAACCAAGCCCGCGCCTCTCCCTCGGCCCCGCCTCCCATGGCCAACGCCCCATCTCCTCTCCCTCCCCACCTCCCCCCATCACCACCTGTGGGAGAAAGAAAAGTTACCATACCGCAGGATTAATCATACAATCCCTCTTCGCCCCCCCCCCCCCCCACTCGTCCCACCACTTTGTCCAAACGTTCATTTTCGTAGTCCAATCATTCCAATTTTTCTTCTACAATAAAAGTCCACGCTTCATCCGCCGTCTCAAAGTAGTGGTGCCTCCCTTGATATGTGACCCACAGTCTTGCCGGTTGCAGCATTCCAAACTTTATCTTTTTTTTGTGAAGTACCGCTTTGGCCCGATTAAAGCTCGCCCTCCTTCTCGCCACCTCCGCACTCCAATCTTGATAGACGCGGATCACCGCGTTCTCCCATTTGCTACACCGAGTTTTCTTCGCCCATCTAAGGACCATTTCTCTATCCTTAAAACGGAGAAATCTCACCACTATGGCTCTGGGAGCTTCTCCTGCTCTCGGTCCTCGCACCATAACTCGGTATGCTCCCTCCACCTCCAACGGACCCGTCGGGGCCTCCACTCCCATTAACGAGTGCAGCATCGTGCTCACATATGCCCCGACGTCCGCCCCCTCCACACCTTCAGGAAGGCCAAGAATCCTCAAGTTGTTCCTCCTTGCGTTATTTTCCAGTGCCTCCAACCTCTCCACAGATCGTTTCTGGTGTGCCTCCTGTATCTCCGACTTCACCACCAGGCCCTGTATGTCGTTTTCATTCTCTGCTGCTTTCGCCTTCACGACCCGAAGCTCCTGCTCCTGGGTCTTTTGTTCCTCTTTCAGCCCTTCAATCGCCTGTAATATCGGGGCCAACAACTCTTTCTTCATTTCCTTTTTTATCTCCTCCACGCAGCGTTTCAAAAACTCTTGTTGTTCAGGGCCCCATATGAAACTGCCACCTTCCGACGCCATCTTGGTTTCTGCTTGCCTTCCTTGCCGTTGTTCCAAAGGATCCGCTGCAATCCGGCCACTTTCCTCTCCTTTTTCCATCCGTGTCCAGGGGGAACACCCTTCTGGTTTACCGCACGGTGTTTTCAGCCGTTAAAATTGCCGTTGGGGCTCCTATCAAGAGCCCAAAAGTCCGTTTCACAGGGAGCTGCCGAAACGTGCGACTCAGCTGGTCATCGCCGCACCCGGAAGTCTCTCTAAATACTTCTTAAATGCTATGTGGATCTCTGCCTCCACCATCCTTTCAGGCAGCCAAACTCTCACCCCCCTCTGGGTAAATTTGTTTTCCTCACATCCCCTCTGAACGTCCTGCCCTTACCTTAAAGGCAAGTATACCAAATGCCTTCTTAACCACTGTATCCACCTACTCTACTACCTTAAGGGACCAATGTACATGCACACCAAGGTCCCTCTGATCCTCGGTGCTTCCCAGGGTCCTGCCGTTTATCATGTATTCCCTTGCCTTCTTTGTCCTGTCCAAGTGCATCACCTCACACTTATCGAGATTGAATTCTATTTGCCACTTATCAGTCCATCTGACCAGCCTGTCCATATCCTCCATTAATCAAAGGCTATCTTGCTCACTATTTACCACTTATTTACCACCCCATCAATGCCATGGAAAGAAGTGACATACACTCATGTGATCTGGGACTTGTGGGTAGTAAACATGTTCAGAGCTAGATTAGGCTGATCTCATAACTGGAAATAGGTTACAATAAGTTGAGAGTATTTTGGAGCCAACAGTCTCAAATAATTTATTGGAACAACTCCAACCCAACAACACAATAATATAGTTTTCTGGCATAGCTAAGAAGGATTGGAAGATTATGGCCAGGTCCTCTGCAATTTCCACCCTTGCTTCCTATCGGAATGCATCCTATCCAGATCAGGTGACGTTTCTACTTTTGAGTGTTGCCAACTTTTTAAGTCCCTCTTTATTTTTATCCTATCAAATTTCTCTACTAGCTCTATTACTGTGTCATCAGAGGTGTCCCCTTCTTTGGGGTAGACAAATACAGAACACACATTGAATACCTTACTCATGGCTTCAGCATCTACAAGAAGGTCTCCTTTTTGGGCCCACCTTTTCTCTTGCTACCCTTTTATAGTAAGAAGCCTTATAACACAAGGTTAATGTCCAACCAGTTTGTTTCGAATCGCTCGCTATGGGGCGCAGCTCCTCCCTCAGGTGAATTCCTCATTCACCTGAGGAAGGAGCTGTGATGTGAAAGCTGACATTGTTCTCTGCAGGATTATGAACCTGACATTTATCATATAACTGCTTTATTTTTAAAAAAACCTATAGGTGTGATTTACCGGCTGTTCGTGCCGGCGGGAAATTCCAGTCCCACGCCGGTGCATGGATTTCCCGGTGACGAGGGGTACTGTCTATGGGAAGTTCTGTTAACAACTGCGGGACCGTTAGATCCCGCTGGCGGGCCGTCTCCCCGCCAAAAAGCATGCGTCGGGGTGGTCGGTAAATCCCATTCTATATCTTTAGTCATCCAGAGAGTGTAGGTTTTGGATGCCATTCCTTTACCCATTGTGGGAATATGACTAGTCTGTACCTGAACTGGCATTGCTTAGAAGACCTTGCATTGCTCCTTTACAATTTTATCTGCTATCTCTGATGCCAGTCCAACAGGCGAGGTACTCTTTCAAATCAATAAAGTTTTCCCTTCTCCAGTTCAGTACGTTCACATTTGATTTTTTTAAAATCCTGTGCGAGACATTCTAAATGTAATATTGTGATAACTGTTTCCCAAATGTTCCTCCCGAAACATAAATATAAACATAAAGTGCAGGAAAAACTCGTCTTCAGAACAGGAAAATGTTCCACTTGGCCCACCCATTCCCCAGAACTTGAACCAGCACTGCTTCCTTCCACATTGGGCTGAAAATCACTGATCAAGCAAGTTCCCTTGTAAAAAATTCAGGAATTTCTCCCACTCTTTAAAAAAAAATACATAACAGTTGACATTTTACTAAGATTTCTCCTTTTGCTTCTTTCACCACAGTAGAGGACTGTCCATGGAAGCTATTTATCAAAACTGGCTGGATGTAGCAGGAATACCAAAGGTAATTTCTGTTTTGTACCAATTAGTAGTAACCAAACTGCTTGTATTTCGATTGATAAATGCTGTGTTTATACGTACTCTATTTTGGCATTTACCAAAGATTGAATGCAAATCAATTCATTGAAAATATATTCTGTGGAATGTAAATTCAAAAGCAACATATAAGTTAATTTAGTATTTCGTAAGGACTTTACAAAAGAAATCTATCCGTTATACAAATTAATGAATAATTGCGGAAAAGGAGAAGGGCAGTGGTAAATTTACATAGACCACAAAAGATATTGAAGCAGTGGAGAAAGTGCAGGAAAGGTTATTAAAATGTTACCAGAATAGAGAGATTGCAACCATTAGGAAAAAGTGAAGAGGATGCAACCCTTTGGAAAAAAACTTTAGAGGACACCTGATGGAGGTCTTTAAAATAATGAAGGAGGTTGGCAGGTTGGATGTGGGGAAACTATGTCAACTTGTACCTGAGACCAGAACAGGGGATTATAAATATAAAATAACCACTAACATAAATAAATAACAAAGGAAGAATCTCTTCAAATAGGAAGTGATGAGAATGTGGAGCTTGCTGACAGTGGCTGAGGCAGATAATATTGATGCCTTTTTGAGGTGGCTTGATGCCTATCTGAAGGAGAAGAGAATCAATGGAGATGAGGTGGGCTAAGAAGAGGTAGTTCGAGTGGGCATACTCTTGGTTTAAAAACTGGCATGGACCAGTTGGCCGAATAGTCATTTTATATGCTACGTATTCTGTGTAATTCTGTTCAATAGCGTTCAGTAATAATACTGCTAAAAACAACCAGAAAAGGAAGGATTGAATGCAAGTGTAGGATATGCCTATTTAGTGATGACAATTATCTTGGGGTTTTTAATGTGGTTATTTTAGATTGAGCAAAACACCTTTTAATCTTTGAAAGTAAAATGCAATTTTGCGATTAAATTTGAGCAAAATCTGATGCAAAAAAGAGATTAAACAGTGCATTTCAAAAACGTGGTTGATTTATTCAGTTTCCTGCAATTTTGATTTTGTGAGAATTCAAACTGGAACTCTTGAGCAGTGTTTATTTTTCCTTTGCATGACAATCAATCACAGCAATCAGACGTGTTTCATTCAAGTGGCGGGAGGGGTTGGGGGCAGTTGACTCTTAACAAACAATCACAATGGCAAAATTACCCCACCCGAGAAAACGCCCCCCCACCCTCCACAATAACCACATCTTCCCATCTCTTGTCATGTTCCCATCATGCTCCTCCATCTCCCATCAACATTCAGTTCGTCCCTGTTTATGGTCTTTGATAAAGTCATTGGCCTTCTCTGGGGTTTCCAAATAGTACTTCCGGCCTTCAAAAGCCACCCTCAGTTTTGCTGGGTACAATACCCCAAATCGGATCTACCTTCAGTATTGTTGAACCCGGCGTGCCTTACGTCAGCTCCGCTCCAATGTCCTGATAGACTCCTGTTCCTCTCCCATTCACAGTTCCTCTTCTCCCTGGCCCACCGCAGGATCTTTTCCTTCTCCACAAACTTATGGACCCTCACAACACCGCCTGTGGCAGCTCCTCTGCTCTCAGTTTCTGCCAGGAACCAGTGCGTGGTAACCAGCTCCGCGGTCCTGTCCAGCACCCCCTCCTCCACTAGCCCCGCCAGCATCCTTGAGATGTATCTCATGGCACTCGTGCCTTCCACACCTTCAGGTAAGTCAACGATACGCAGGTTCTGCCTTCTGGATCTGTTCTCCTGCTCCTCTATCTTTGCCCTTAGCGACTTGTAATAGTTCCCCAGGAACTCCGCCTCCAATGCCACCACCCGATCACTCCGCCTCCAACGCCACCACCCGATCACTGTGATCGGACATTACCTTCTCCATCTCCCGGATCTGCGACCCCTGTGCCTCCAGACACTTCTCGACTCTCTCCATCGATCCTTTGAAGGGTGCTACCGCTTCCTCGATGGCCTTCGACCAATCCTCATGCATCTTCTTTCCCTGCTGGTGGAACTTCTCTCTAATAAACGGCATCAACTGCTCCATTTGGGGTTTTCCAACTTGCGAAACCCTTCCCCCCCCTCCACCATCTTCCCAATTGCCACTGCACCACAGGTCTCCTCCAGTTCCTTGGCCAGGTATTTAACCTTTTCTGTCGGGTCTGGTAACCAGCAGACATGCCACTGCCGGGGTACTTCTCCTTCACACCTGCAGCTACACTTTCCTGTCGCAGTTACCCCGCTTTCGGGTAAAAAGAGCTCAAACCAATAACTTTGAGCCGGAGCTGCCCTGTGTGCGACCACTCACTCCATGGCTGCTACCGGAAGTCAATTTGGCTCCTTCCCAGAGTTGATAGTCCATTCCAACCCTGGCATTAGAGTCCCCAAGGAGGATGATCTTACCATCTCTAAGAATGTTGGAGAGTATGGTAGCCATGATGTGGAGATGCGGGCATTGGACTGGGGTGAGCACAGTAAGAAGTCTTACAACACCAGGTTAAAGTCCAACAGGTTTGTTTCAATCACTAGCTTTTGGAGCACTGCTCCTTCACCTGAGATTCACCTGAGTAAGGAGCAGTCTCCGAAAGCTAGTGATTCGAAACAAAACTGTTGGACTTTAACCTGGTGATGTAGGGCTTCTTACGGAAATTATGGTGTCCAGGGTGGGGCAGAAGCTTTCTTTGCACTCACCATTGGCATCAGGGGTTGGGGCGTCGGCACTCATGACCGTTGCCAGCTGGTTCTTGACAAGTTGTAGATGGAGAGTATTGAGATGGCCATTGATGCCGACAGAGAGCTCTGAGAGTCGGTGGATGAGTTTGTTCTTGATGGCAAATCAAATTCCATGTGTCCTGGGCTAATCCTAGTGTTTTCGTCTCCAGGGGAAGGTGTAACCACCACCAGATTCCTTCAGCTGCCTTTCGCCTGCTCTTCGGGTCTTTTGCAGGGCAGAGACATCAGTGTTGAAGTGCCCGATTTCATGGACAACAAAGGCAGTTCTCCAATCCGGTCAATTGTTTTGTTTGTTATCCATGAGGGTTTATATATTCCAGGTTCCAAAATTGAGGTTTAACTTTGATTTTCTGGCCGCAGGTAGATGAGCGGTTTTCCAGCCAGCGATGGAACAAACTATTTTTAGGGCAACTTTTCTAGCTCTTTCCCCATGTGGGATGAACAGAGTGCATCCTGGAGAGGATGCTCAGTCGTGAAGAAATGCTTTCCTGTTCCTAATCCAAGAGCCCCATATGATATAATGGCTAATTGAATTACTGACAAACAACCCTGAAACATATTTCAGCAGGAGAAGTGAGCAAGGTTTAAAAAAAATTGTTAGGTGAATTGGACATTCTGAATTCTCCCTCAGTGTACCTGAACAGGCGCCGTAGTGTGGCGACTAGGAATTTTCACAGTAGCTTCATTGCAGTGTTATTGTAAGCCTACTTGTGACACTAATAAATATTATTATTATTTTTAAGAGTTGCCCTGGGAAAGGGGGATTCTTAAGCCAAGGTTCTCTGTCTCCCCTTCCACTTTTGTTGCCACTCCTCAGCAGAGTTTATGCAATCAGTTTGCAACTGTTTTGAGGCTTTCTGGAGGAAGCATTGCCTCAGGGCACACCGTTTGTGGCAAGCTCCTCCCACGTACAAATGTAAATTTTTTCCCTTTTCAATAAAGCCTTCAGAGTGACTTTCACAGTCCTCCTTGAAAGCGGGTGCCATCCTAAAGTAAAAAGAGGATCTGCTTCGGAAATTGATTACTTGACCTTGTTATGGACCAGGGTTTAGATAACCCCAAAGTGTGTCATGGAATTCACCTGACCCACAACTTTTAATAGATTGTGGTTAGGGAGCACATGGCCCGCTCTACAGATGTAGTATAGCAGAAATCTAAAAGTATTTTTTAAAGCAAAACAATGTTTATTCTATGAACTCAGTTAACCTTTTTAAAACATACAGTGAACACCTTAGCAACCATCAATTCAAATACAACCCCCAAAGAATACAACACCCTAAGTAATCCTTAAACTTTCCTTTTAACATTCATAAGACAAAAAGAACCCTTTGTACAGAAAGACATCAGGTTTAACTTCACTATGGAGAACAGTTACCACGTGAAATCACCAAATGGACATTGCAGAGATTCATACACATCTTGCTGTGACTGCAGCGTCTCCAAAACTAAACACACCCTGTAGCTGCAAGCCCAACGTGAAACTAAAAGCTGACAAACAGCCCAGCTCCACCCACACTCTGACATCACTGCAGTAATAAACACCCATTTCTTAAAGGGACCCCCACTACTTCTATTCTATAAAAAACACCCATTTCTTAAAGGTACTCTCACATGACAACCTACAGATGCAGTGTCCAGGTCAATGGAGCTGATTTTGCATGATCATGGTTGCAATGCTGGAGGAATTGACTTCAGTGAGGATGTTGGAAATTGTTGATTGTATAACAGTACTGTAAAGTAAGGGAAGGATGATTTGGGGAGCTTTATTCCCTCTATTCTACCAAGCCAAATCCTATTCTTGCATCCTGTTGTCCAGCTGTGTTCGTTATATTGGATGATAATCACAAGTGGAAATAGAAGTCAATTTTCTCCTCAGTTTTGTGGCATCTCATTTGTCATCCCACAATTACAGGTGAGGAAGGCATTCTTACTGATCTTAGTTTACCCATTCTAGAATTATTCCCAGTACACCATTACAACTTCCAAGTGGTTGTTAAATGATTAGGGTTTTTATCTCCATTACTGTATCTAGGGGAACATTTGCATGTGTTGGTCATTCTTTGTGTCATGGAAAGCTTTCTGATTATCCATCTCAAATTTTCCTTTCATTAGCTAGGATGTATGGTTTATTGAATGAATTTCACAATTTAAATTCAAAGAATTTTCTGGATTACATTTTCCATTTTGTTTAATAAAGTTCTTTAAGGTCATCACCCTGATGCCTCCTTTCAAAGCTGAAAAGTTTAAATTTCTCCAGCATTTACTGATAAACTCAGACCGTTGCTACTAAATATTAGCCTTGTGGCTGTTCTGTGCTTAAATGCCCTCAGTTCATGAGTACCGTCATTTTATCTTAGTAAGCAGAACTAAGATGTACATAGATCCCTGAAAGTTGCCACCCAGGTTGATAGGGTTGTGAAGAAGGCCTATGGAGTGTTGGCCTTTATTGGTAGAGGGATTGAGTTCCGGAGTCAGGAGGTCATGTTGCAGCTGTACAGAACTCTGGTACGGCCGCATTTGGAGTATTGCGTACAGTTCTGGTCACCGCATTATAGGAAGGACGTGGAGGCTTTGGAGCGGGTGCAGAGGAGATTTACCAGGATGTTGCCTGGTATGGAGGGAAAATCTTATGAGGAAAGGCTGATGGACTTGAGGTTGTTTTCGTTGGAGAGAAGAAGGTTAAGAGGAGACTTAATAGAGGCATACAAAATGATCAGGGGGTTGGATAGGGTGGACAGTGAGAGCCTTCTCCCGTGGATGGAAATGGCTGGCACGAGGGGACATAACTTTAAACTGAGGGGTAATAGATATAGGACAGAGGTCAGAGGTAGGTTCTTTACGCAAAGAGTAGTGAGGCCGTGGAATGCCCTACCTGCTACAGTAGTGAACTCGCCAACATTGAGGGCATTTAAAAGTTTATTGGATAAACATATGGATGATAATGGCATAGTGTAGGTTAGATGGCTTTTGTTTCGGTGCAACATCGTGGGCCGAAGGGCCTGTACTGCGCTGTATTGTTCTATGTTCTATAACTGGATGCAGTACTCAAGATCTGACTAAAGCATTATATTAAGATCTCTAGATATTGCATGCGACAGAGAAAGAAATAAAGTGAATTCCTCATATTAGAAACAGAAAGAAAGAAAGACAGTGGAATAGGAGGAAAGAAAAGATGCAAATAAAAATAAGCAAGTTAAAACGTAAAAACCTTGAAGGTTATGGAGTTACCCATGCCATGGGTGGTTCTAACAAACTGTGCCTCTTATATAGATGACTAGTTTACATTAATCTAGCAACCGTCCTGCCTTAATAATCTTCATGGCGCAATGTAATATAATTCTTACCTGGGCTTCATAACCATACAGCTTTTCTACATGATAAGGATCAAGAGCCGTGAAGCGATTCGCTGTCAGATTGCACAACCAGACATTTCTCAAGACATATGCTGTTGAAAAATATGAATTGAGACAGCGCATACTGACTTTTGCTAGTTTTGTTTGGGGCATGCTTTGAGATTTCATCTTATTTGGCCATGTTGATCCTGATGTTTGCTGACCATCTGATTTAAGAAAAGATTAATATCTTGTTAGTTCTCTTTCACAAGCCAAAAGCATAAAGTCATGTTGCATCTTATTCATTCAATGGAATCCTGTTGGCCTGAGACTTACAACCAGCTCTATTGAAACTGAAGTAATAGATGCAATTACCATTGCATCTGATACACACAGCATATTGATTTCACACTTATTTGGGCTTTACAGGGTACTGTTCAGAAATTGGTATTTTCCATTGAACATTCCATAGATAGCAGTAGTGTGGCCTGTTCTGTTGGCAGCATTTATCAAAATATTTTCCTGTATTTGGAACTCCAGAACATGCTGAGCATAGTTTAATATAGTCTGTTTATTCCAATAACAATATGTTCAAAGCAGAATATTGTGATTAAATACATAGCTGTGGATGAAAGAAAAACCAGGCTATCCATGACTTAGCGCCTGATAAAGGACGGTTATGTTCAAAATTAGCCCTGTAACACAACCAGATCAATGCCTCTGTCAGTGTTCCTCAAATTGTTAGTGGTGTTCCTAAGTAAGAGAAAAATTTCCACGAACGCCAATGAGCATTTGTTCTGTAGTTTAACCCAGCTGATATAAAATGAAGCAGGATACGTGGAGTGTTTTTATTGTATCATGCAATGAGATATTGTTAGTGCATTGGTACTGATAATTCAACTGGTGTCTGCTTAGCCCTACCTCTCATTTATTTCTCGTCCTCGCTAGAAATTGGTGCCTCCAGGCTTCACAGTCTATCCGATGTTCACCAAGTTATATTTGATGCTGTTGTTCCTTTATTGCAGTCCTTTTAAAAAAGGCAGAAAATGCTATGATTACTGTATCACAGCTTCTGTCCAGCAAATTAAATTACTCTATTAAAATAGAATTATTGAACAGAACTATAGCAGTTCTGTTTATCTGACTTTTACTTAGCAACCCCCTAATTCAAATCAGGAGCTCATATTGTGTGAAGCTGCACATCCAATTACTCTGTGATGCAGAATTCATAAAACATAGTAAAATCCCTTCTTCCCAGTGTCAGATTTTGGGGGGGTACGCCAAAGATGTGCTGGGGAATTCCTCTCAGAAGTTCCCAAATAAGCATTTGCACCACAATTGTCCAGAAGTGCTAACATCTTGAACAATTGCACTGTGCTGGGTACCATCCGACAAAATTATTTAAATCATTACCTTTGGTTAGCTCTGCCAGGGTTATGCTAATAGTTACTCAGAAAATGTTGTAAGAAATAAAACCACTTCTAACTTCTGTGTAACTATTTTATATATTCAGACCCACATGGGACTCCCGCCACACTTGCAACCCTGTAGATGACTCCCCACCAGCCACCTCACCCCAAGCATCCCCTTCACCGCCCCCAGCGGCCACAGTGTTCCCTACCCAGACCTGACCCACCTGCATCACAGATGGGCGTCTCCCCCCCCACCAACCTCCCAAATCCCATCCACTTACCTTTGTTATGACATCCTGGGCTAGGGTGCAGTCAATTCAAGCTTCCCATTCACCTGGGTACGACACAATTGGATTAACCAATAATTCTTAGAAAAATACCCGAAGTCTTTGCCCAATAATTATAGTCAACAGGTTTGTAAATTTCAACATAATTAAGTTAATTAATAACAATAACTAAATATGCAGCAATAAAACAGGTTAACTGTTATCTAATTGTTAACCCCCCCGCACTGAAACTCACCCCACCTTCTACACACACAAGGCAGACAAGTACAGAGGGAAGAGGGGGTAAAATAATAAGGAAAAGGAAAAGCTGAGAGTCTTTATTTCAGATGGTTGTTTCTAGCACACTTTCCTTCAAACTAGGCTTTCAGGTCGAGATTTCTGTTTTCCAGTCTGTAATGGTTTCACTGTAGGTTCATTCAGGTCTCTGCAGTTTCAGGAACACAGCAGCTTTTCTGGGAGAAACAGCGAGAAAGAGAGCAGGTAATTTCCCCTGAGTGTCCAGGGACCCGACTCTGCTTTCCTGAGGTCTCTGGAAATCACCCCACTCAGGCAGGATCCAATCACCACCTGTTATTGGGCAGAAATACGGCTTTTTGGACAATTCATTGGCCACCAACTAACCAATCGAATTGAGTCTGACCTCATCTCTTGGGTGCCACAAAGTCTGAGTTTTGCTGCTCAAAATCTAGCACCATATACTATGTTGTAACTTCTTGAATTCCTCATTCTCTCTGCTGCTTGACTTAAAGATACATGCCCATTAAACATCCATGGATCAAAATGATAATGGCACAAAATAAAGGGGAAGTAAGGGTATCAACAGGAAGGACCCTTATACCGTGAACATTTACCTTCTCACTGGCCTGTTATTTTCAGTGGGATCTTTAAACTGACCTCATTTATGACAGCTAGTGCTGTAACAAAGGGGGGGGGGGGGTTGTCCTCCTTCACTCTCATTCTTTTAGACAGCGACGTTGGGCCCAGTGATCCCTGTGCTGCCTAGACCTCGTCGGCCTGAGTTAGGAAGGTTGGGTAAGACAGCGATAGACAAAATCTGGATCTGGTAAGTGGATATGGAGTGACAGCCCGATGCTGATTGCCATTCCCAAGGAAGTTATATCCCATAATGAGATACAATTACAGTTGAGCTCTCAGGATCTACCAGTTGTGCCAAAGCATAATTTGTGCAGGTCTGATTCTCATGGCTCAGAGAATCATGGGGTGAAATTTCATGGCCCCTTCTGCTGGTGGAATTATCTGGGCCTGCTGAAGTCAATGGACTTTTGAGCGGCCTGCCACTTTTTCTGTCCTCATGCCTGCCATGACAGGGCCGTAAAACTTCGCCCATGGGGCAGGGAAGGATTGTTGTAGATAGACTTGATTTCAAATATGCATAATACAATATAGTGCAAAAAAAATGGAATGAACTGAGTGGTAAAGTGCATTTACTTTGATTTATAACAGATTATTCCAGATAGTCTGGCTGTTCAGGATAACTGCCAACTTTAAATACTATTGGCCCGTGTGCTTTCAACTGTCAAGCTCTGGAATTCCCTGCCTAAATCTGTTGTTGGAGAAACTGCAGTACAATAAATTAGATTCAATTGACTCTATTGTTAATAAATATATATATTGTTTATATATTGATTTAACTTTCACGTAGCAACTATTAACATATTTCATCAAAGAGATTAGCACGGGTGATATACATAAAGCTATGTAATTTCACAGTAAAGTGTGCAACCTGGGCGAAATTAATTGGAACCAAAATGATATATTAAAGTGAGTAGAATGCTTTTGTTTTAGCGTTTCAGTGGGCACAGCGCGTTTGGACGCTTTATTGAATATTAAACTTCGTCGCTTGAATGCAAAGTCGGAAAAGTATTTAATGTATTTGTGTTAACTTGCCATGTTGGCAGTGCTGAATACAAGTGTTCTGTTATTGTGCAGCCTGGCAGCGGTTAGCTGGGGCAGTACATAAGTTATGTTTGGTATCCGAAGGACAATGAGGCTTTTGCTGGCTGAATGATCAATGTTGGATCAAGTTCACTTTCACATTCCCAGCTCCCACTCGCCGCCCACCTACACACGAAACAACGGCGGGGCGGGGAAGAAGCTGTAATTTCGTCCGAGCGACTCTGCTTTATTTTTGAACGGGCGTTTGGAACTCCGCCTCCAGGAGGCTCCGAGGGAGTTAGACGGTGGCCCGGGGACTGGCAGTGGGGTGAGCGCTGCTCCCGCTCGCACGGTTGGGACGTTGTGTCAGCGGGAGGAGAGCCCTCGCGCCCCCGCACAGAGCGCGAGCGGCACGGGCAGCGGGCCACGTGCAGGACCAGCCCGTGCACATCCTGCCCAGCTCAAGGAAGAAGCCGCCAGCTACTAATGGGAAGGAAGCAACAATGTGAACTTTTATTACAGCAGTGCGGGGGGAGAGAGAGAAAAAAGCATGGTAATCATTAGCAATGCTGTAAACCTCCCGGTGTTCCAGTTGGAGGCGACCTCGAGTTGGTTGCTCGGTAATTTGCCTTGGGTGGGGTGGGGTGGGGAGGGGTAGGGGAGGGAGCTAGTTGGGTGTGGGCTGGAGGGGAGAGAGAGGGTGGTAGTGAAGACAGAGCAATATGATGGACAGAGCAAGACGATGGCGCTTTTACAAACCGGCTCTGGTACTCGCTGACTGTGGAACGCAATCAAAAAGGGACGTGAGCGGATTTAATTTTGACAAAACCTAAAATTCCTGTTCCTTGAAGGTTGAAAATGTGAAATTCCAAATTTATTTTTCTCCCTTTAGCCCCTTTTGGATGGCACTCTGAAATGGACAGAGAATCGACTGGTTCATGAAGTGCAGGATGAGGTGAGGGATGCTGATGTTCCGCGCGAGCGGCTCTCAAATTGTAACTCGGAGATTTGGCAAGTTCTTTTGATGCATCTCAAACACCGCGTTTTAGCTCCTATTGTTATTTTTAAAATACACCAACGCTTCGGAAGACGTTAATAACAAGGGGAAATACGACACACACTCGACAAGTTGCCATTCTGCACTTTTGGACTAAGTTCATTTAACATGGTCTTAAAATTATAAGTTATGAATATTTAGTATCATGGGAAGCCTGAAGAACATATTGCCTTAATAGTAAAATATGTATGCGATAAAGTGTGTTGTTTTACTTCAGTAACTACGATTATTAACATTAGGTCGTCAAATGGGTCGAGTTCAATAAAAATAACCGAAAACGCACACGCACCTGTAAAAGGAAGCGCAGCTGTAAGGACGTGGTGACTTTCAAAGAAGTATGTATGCAAAGGTTACTGGAAAATATTCTGAAGCTTCCTTCATAACTTCTGTTTAAACACTCATGCTTATTTCCAAAGGATTTTTCGTAGGCTGAAAATGTGCTTGAAGGTGCGAGCAAAGCATAAGATAACAGGAGTTTGAATATGCAACTTTCCTATTCCTACATTTTTCAATTAAAAAACATTTAAAGCTGACTGGAATTTGCTAAAGCCAAAGTGTTTGGACACAGTTTGCAAATTTGAAATTGATGTAACCGATTGATGTTGTTTCATGAATTAGATTGTAGCTTGTACTTTGTCAGTGGATCTTTTCAGCTGTGTAAGATGAGGGACATGTAGCAAATCAAATCCAATCCATAGGGGATGGGGTGAGCTAAATATGGTGTACTTTTGCTGATGGCTGAAGAGATCAAATCGTGAGAGGCAGTTTCTGTCGCAAGTGCTACATGATATGATGTGTGCTATTGTTTTCGGTTGGTGCCTGTTGTCAAGATACTGCAACCAGTGACCATCACAGTGTTGCATGATGATGTCGCCACTTTCTTCTGTGAGTGTCTCCAAAATGTGAGAATCGATGTTTGGGGCTTTCAGGTCATGTTTGCAAATATCTTTGAAACCGCGCTTTGGGTGTCTCACTGATCGTCTGCCTCTAGCTACCTTGCCACGCATAAGATCCTTGGGTATGTGACCATCTTCAATCCTGTGAACATGCCCAAGCCAACAAAGCTGCCTCAGCTGGTTGAGTGTCAATATGCTTGAGAGGACTGCTGCATTCAGGATCTTGTCCTTTTGTTTAGTGTGACCAGACATACACATGACACTCTTGTCTAATATTTATGGTTTTCTAGATGCTTATTGTCAGAGAGAACAAGTTACAGGCATGAGGGGAACAGCCCTGGAGTTTCTTTCATCTGAGTTTCCATGTGGCCAACAGTAGCTAGTAAATTGTAGCTTATAATTTGTTTGGTAAACATGTCTGATGTATACTTTTTTGGGGGACGATGGCATTTCTGGAAATAAGCAGTTCCAATTAAATGTTTGTTCATCATAAAAGGGAACAAAAGGCAAAGAGACAGATTTAAAATATGCTGTGGAGTTAATGTCTATTCATACCCATTTTTAAATGAATGCAGTATTTTCCAACAATTATTCTGCACTATTATTTTTCTTCTCATCTTTAGGTAAGGTTTTATAGTTACCATCAGTTTTGGTGTCTTTCTCCCAAGTGGCTACTTTTAATTTCTAAGTCTAGGCAATGTGTGGTCTCAGGCTGTTTGACCACAGAAAGCCATTGTAACAAGGCTTCATCTTGTTTTTATCCAATATAGGTACAGATGCATTTTCCAGTAATGGTGATTGGTCAGCTTGATGTTGAATCTTTGGTGATCAAGTGGCATTTAACAAAGTAATTAGAGCACTGAGCTATATTACAGACCTTTGGTCAGATGTCAACCTGAGTACTGTAGCTCCTGTGGTCCCAAGAAACAAATAGGTACTCAGGCCATGGAGATAGTGTAGGGAAGGGCCACATGGATCATTCCTTGTGCCAGGGTACTGAATTATAGGACTGGAAAAAATTGGATTCTTCAACTGTAAATGATGTAATTAATTGGAGGCATGATGACAGGCATATATATATATATGCTAGTTACTGGTTTAGAAATAGTAAACCTAGAAATAAGTTTAGTTAAATCAAAATAGTGAGCTAAGTAGTTAAAAATGGTTTAAGGCAAATGTGGGAGCTGTTTCAAGATGTTCTTGAGAAAAATGCCCACTATCGCCAAATCAGGATAACAAGGGATGAGGTAATAAAGGCTGGCCTGCCCTGACATTCACTTCTGAAGAATGAATTTTAAAGAAGTGCCACTCATATTGTGTACAACAAGCAAGTGCACAAAGAGCAATACCACTTGGAAATAATGGACTCACTCATCGTCTGTAAAATGAAAGCATCTGGTTTAACACCCTGCTAATAAAGTACCACTTAAAAAGTTTAAAAAGAATAAAAGTTGCACCACTGTTATTTACTTTCTTTCAAAAATATTTTCATTAAGGTATTTGCAAAACATTTTTCTGACAATAACAAAAACAATAACATTAACATGGTAAGATAAACATTTCCCCCACCCGACCCAATCTTCACACACCTCAACCATCTAACACTTATCCGCCCGACCCCCCTCCCCTTCAGAATGCTGCTTCTGCCGACATTTAAATTTTCCCCGAGAAAGTCGACGAACGGCTGCCACCTCCGAGAGAACCCCAACATTGACCCTCTTAAGGCAGTCTTTATTTTCTCAAGACTGAGAAACCCAGCCATGTCACTAACCCAGGTCTCTACACTTGGGGGGCTTCGAGTCCCTCCACATTAAAAGGATCCGTTTCCGGGCTACCAGGGAGGCAAAGGCCAGGACGTTGGTCTCTTTCACTCCCTAAACTCCCGGAACTTCTGACACTCCAAAGATCGCTACCTCTGGACTCGGCACCACCTGTGTTTCTAGCACCTTGGACATTGCCTTCGCAAACCCCTGCCAAAACCCTCTGAGCTTCGGGCATGCCCAGAACATGTGGACATGGTTTGCTGGGGTTCTCGCGTACCTCGCACATCTATCTTCTACCCCGAAAAACTTGCTCATCCTCGCCGCCATCATGTGTGCCCGGTGGACCACCTTAAATTGTATTAGGCTAAGCGTGGCACATGGTGAGGAGAAATTGACCCTGCTTAGGGCGTCCGCACATAGACCCGCCTCTAACTCTCCTCCTAGCTCGTCCTCCCACTTGCTCTTAAGCTCCTCCACCGGGGTTTCCTCCGCCTCCAGCAGCTCCTGGTAGATATCACCACCTTCCCCTCCCCCACCCAGGTACCGGAAACTGCTCTATCCTGTATCCCCCGTGGCGGCAGCAGCGGAAAGGCCAACACCTGTTTCCTCAGGAAGTCTCGCACTTGCAAATATCTAAAACCATTCCCTGGCGGCAGTTTAAATTTATCCTCCAGCGCCTTCAAGCTGGGAAAGCTCTTATCTATAAACAAATCCCCCATCCTTCTAATTCCTGCCCTCTGCCAGCTCTGGAACCTGCCATCCAGCCTGCCCGGTACAAACCTGTGCTTGTTACAAATCTGGGTCCGGACCGACGCACCCTCCACCTTATACCTCCTCCATTGTCCTCAGTGCCGCCACTACCACTGGACTTGTGGAGTATTGGGCCGGTGAGAACGGCAGAGGTGTCGTTACCAATGCTCCCAGACTGGTGCCTTTACATGACGTCGCCTCCAACCGCTCCCGTGCTGACCCCTCCCCCATTACCCACTTCCTAATCATGGCTATATTAGACGCCCAGTAGTAGTTGCAGAAGTTCGGCAGTGCCAACCCACCCCCCCCCGACTACGTTCCAACCCACATCTTCTTCACCCACGGGGTTTTATTCGCCCACACACAGCCCAAAATCTCAGTCCAGCTGTCAGCTTAACCAATTCCCATTCATTAGATTCCTTAATTTTCATTTTACCACAGCTTCTTGACAAGAGACCACATTGAATGCAGTGAATACAGTAGACCAAGTTGAACAAGGTGCATGGGAAATGCTGCTTGCCTTGAAACGAGTGAAGAGGGAGGAGGTAAAGAGAAGGTGCCGTGGGAAGGGGATGCGGAGTTGGGGGTGATGGTGGAGTGTATCAGGGTGTTACAGAGGGCGACGGTTCCTACGGAATGCTTATAGGGTGGATGAGGGGGTGGCATGTTTCATGGTGGCATCGTGCTGGAGTTGGTGTAAATGACAGAGGGCGATCATAGAACATAGAACATAGAAAATACAGCACAGAACAGGCCCTTCGGCCCACGATGTTGTGCCGAACCTTTGTCCTAGATTAATCATAGATTATCATTGAATTTACAGTGCAGAAGGAGGCCATTCGGCCCTTTGAGTCTGCACCGGCTCCTGGAAAGAGCACCCTACCCAAACTCAACACCTCCACCCAACACCAAGGGCAATTTTGGACATTATGGGCAATTTATCATTGGCCAATTCACCTAACCTGCACATCTTTGGACTGTGGGAGGAAACCGGAGCACCCGGAGGAAACCCACGCAGACACGGGGAGGACGTGCAGACTCCGCACAGACAGTGACCCAAGCCGGAATCGAACCTGGGACCCTGGAGCTGTGAAGCATTGTGCTATCCACAATGCTACCGTGCTGCCCTTAAGAACAAATAAATCTACACTATATCATTTTACCGTAATCCATGTACCTATCCAATAGCTGCTTGAAGGTCCCTAATGTTTCCGACTCAACTACTTCCACAGGCAGTGCATTCCATGCCCCCACTACTCTCTGGATAAAGAACCTACCTCTGATATCCCTCCTATATCTTCCACCTTTCACCTTAAATTTATGTCCCCTTGTAATGGTTTGTTCCACCCGGGGAAAAAGTCTCTGACAGTCTACTCTATCTATTCCCCTGATCATCTTATAAACCTCTATCAAGTCACCCCTCATCCTTCTCCGTTCTAATGAGAAAAGGCCTAGCACCCTCAACCTTTCCTCGTAAGACCTACTCTCCATTCCAGGCAACATCCTGGTAAATCTTCTTTGCACCTTTTCCAAAGCTTCCACATCCTTCCTAAAATGAGGCGACCAGAACTGTACACAGTACTCCAAATGTGGCCTTACCAAAGTTTTGTACAGCTGCATCATCACCTCACGGCTCTTAAATTCAATCCCTCTGTTAATGAACGCGAGCACACCATAGGCCTTCTTCACAGCTCTATCCACTTGAGTGGCAACTTTCAAAGATGTATGAACATAGACCCCAAGGTCTTTCTGCTCCTCCACATTGCCAAGAACTCTACCGTTCACCCTGTATTCCGCATTCATATTTGTCCTTCCAAAATGGACAACCTCACACTTTTCAGGGTTAAACTCCATCTGCCACTTCTCAGCCCAGCTCTGCATCCTATCTATGTCTCTTTGCAGCCGACAACAGCCCTCCTCACTATCCACAACTCCACCAATCTTCGTATCGTCTGCAAATTTACTGACCCACCCTTCAACTCCCTCATCCAAGTCATTAATGAAAATCACAAACAGCAGAGGACCCAGAACTGATCCCTGCGGTACGCCACTGGTAACTGGGATCCAGGCTGAATATTTACCATCCACCACCACTCTCTGACTTCTATCGGTTAGCCAGTTCGTTATCCAACTGGCCAAATTTCCCACTATCCCATGCCTCCTTACTTTCTGCAGAAGCCTACAATGGGGAACCTTATCAAATGCCTTACTAAAATCCATGTACACTACATCCACTGCTTTACCTTCATCCACATGCTTGGTCACCTCCTCAAAGAATTCAGTAAGACTTGTAAGGCAAGACCTACCACTCACAAATCCATGCTGACTATCCCTAATCAAGCAGTGTCTTTCCAGATGCTCAGAAATCCTATCCTTCAGTACCCTTTCCATTACTTTGCCTACCACCGAAGTAAGACTAACTGGCCTGTAATTCCCAGGGTTATCCCTAGTCCCTTTTTTGAACAGGGGCACGACATTCGCCACTCTCCAATCCCCTGGTACCACCCCTGTTGACAGTGAGGACGAAAAGATCATTGCCAACGGCTCTGCAATTTCATCTCTTGCTTCCCATAGAATCCTTGGATATATCCCGTCAGGCCCGGGGGACTTTTCTATCCTCAAGTTTTTCAAAATGCCCAACACATCTTCCTTCCTGACAAGTATTTCCTCGAGCTTACCAATCTGTTTCACACTGTCCTCTCCAACAATATGGCCCCTCTCATTTGTAAATACAGAAGAAAAGTACTCGTTCAAGACCTCTCCTATCTCTTCAGACTCAATACACAATCTCCCGCTACTGTCCTTGATCGGACCTACCCTCGCTCTAGTCATTCTCATATTTCTCACATATGTGTAAAAGGCCTTGGGGTTTTCCTTGATCCTACCCGCCAAAGATTGTTCATGCCCTCTCTTAGCTCTCCTAATCCCTTTCTTCAGTTCCCTCCTGGGTATCTTGTATCCCTCCAATGCCGTGTCTGAACCTTGTTTCCTCAGCCTTACATAAGTCTCCTTTTTCCTCTTAACAAGACATTCAACCTCTCTTGTCAACCATGGTTCCCTCACTCGACCATCTCTTCCCTGCCTGACAGGGACATACATATCAAGGACACGTAGCACCTGTTCCTTGAACAAGTTCCACATTTCACTTGTGTCCTTCCCTGCCAGCCTATGTTCCCAACTTATGCACTTCAATTCTTGTCTGACAACATCGTATTTACCCTTCCCCCAATTGTAAACCTTGCCCTGTTGCACGTACCTATCCCTCTCCATTACTAAAGTGAAAGTCACAGAATTGTGGTCACTATCTCCAAAATGCTCCCCCACTAACAAATCTATCACTTGACCTGGTTCATTACCCAGTACTAAATCCAATATTGCCCCTCCTCTGGTCGGACAATCTACATACTGTGTTAGAAAAGCTTCCTGGACACACTGCACAAACACCACCCCATCCAAACTATTTGATCTAAAGAGTTTCCACTCAATATTTGGGAAGTTAAAGTCGCCCATGACTACTACCCTATGACTTCTGCACCTTTCCAAAATCTGTTTCCCAATCTGTTCCTCCACATCTCTGCTACTATTGGGGGGCCTATAGAAAACTCCTAACAAGGTGACTGCTCCTTTCCTATTTCTGACTTCAACCCATACTACCTCAATAGGGTGATACTCCTCGAACTGCCTTTCTGCAGCTGTTATACTATCTCTAATTAATAATGCCCCCCCCCCCCCCCCAGCTCTTTTACCACCCTCCCTAATCTTATTGAAACAAGATCCTTATGAATGTGGAGGCTGATGAATGCAAAGTGAGAACAATCATAGGCTTTGGGGGTGGAGGGGGAACGGGTGAAGGGGAAGGTGCGAGAAATGGGTCGAACCCAGTTGAGTGCCTTGTCAACCACAGAGAGGGTGGGAGGACCCAGTTTGTCCAGCTAGTTAGTGAATGCTGAAGCCAGGCGATAACCTCCGCTTTTGCTGAGATTAAGATGACTAGTCTGCCACTTCGTCTGTTAGGTAATGTGGGTGGATCAAGACAGATTTTTGGTGATGTGTACCCCTAGGAATTTGAAACTGCTAACCATCTCCACCTCGGCCCCGCTGACAGGGGTGTGTACAGTATTTTGCTTCCTGAAGTCAATGACCAGCTCTTTAGTTTTGCTGGCATTGAGGGAGAGATTGTTGTCGCTGCACCACTCCACTAGGTTCTCTATCTCCCTCCTGTATTCCGACTCGTTGTTATTCGATATCCGGCCCATTATGGTCGTATCGTCAGCAGACTTGGTTTTGACGATTTTCTTCAATTGTTCTTGAATGATAAGAGTCCTATCTTGAGTAATTCCCAAGTATTTTGGATTGGGATCATGCTTTAGTCTCTGGCCATCCATGTAGGTGTGGAATTCTTTTTGGCACTGGCAATGTGGAGGTGGAATTTGCTGGATATGGTTTTTGAAGGGGTCAATGTGAAACACCACGTACTGTTATGTCAAGAAACAAGCTTATGTTATTTGCGAGGGTATCCTAACTTGGAACACCGATTCACGGGGGTGTATTGTTTTATTTTGTTTATGTGTGAGGAGACTAAATAGCCCAGTTGTCAGGTAACAATTATTCAAGACTATCTATTGGCTGGAATTCTCCATTGGGTGGGATTTTCTTTACCTGCTGTCAGTGCACCTCCGCCTGTAGGTTTCCTGGCGGCGTGTGATGGCTTCAATAGGAAATCTATTGACAAATAGCGGGAAGATAGCTTCCCACGGCCAACGAACGACGCGCCGTCGAGAAACACACGGCTGGGGAACTGGAGAATCCAGCCCATTAAAGTAAAGAAAAGACAAATACACATAAACTGGACTACTCTGCTCTCATGCAGTTAATATGTATGGATTATTAAACACACAGTTTCTATGGAACATAACCCTGGATAAAAAATATATCTATGATACCTGAACTCTGTAAGACATCCCATGTTCCTCAAACAACATCCAAATTGAATAACCAGCTTTAGTTACCACACAATACAGGGTTAATACTCAAATCTGGGAACCATCTATTCTTGGTCCAGCGAAGATATTTTAAAACTGCAGTTACAAAGGTTTTCTGCACTGCCTTGGCTGTCAGACGTAAAAGCTTGTTTGTTGTAAACCTTCAGGCTTGGTGATTGGAAACTGGCCAGTCCACTTTCTGAGACTGTTAGATGGTAACTGCCTCCTTTCCTTCTCGGGGACTGGTCAATTATACCTTTGTTGTTCTTTGATTCTGCCTTCTGTGTATTTGGCTGTCTGCCACCATGAACTTCCGTGACTGTATCTTAACATATGTATATCTCGGGGACCTTCCCGATCATCTATAATCTGTTATCCTCCATAAGCTATAAATACTTTTATCTAAACCGTTGTTCTAAACTCGTTACCGGGAGAGACGAATACCACTTAAGGCCCTTTGAATACTGTCTGTGCTGTCTCCACAGATTCATGACTGTCGTCTGTCAACTTATTAACGTCTTTGTTAAGGATTTGATTCAGAGTGCAAGCTTGGGTTCCACAGCAGATGTCATTAGCATAGTATTAGGAATAATGTATAACTCTAAGTAAGCTAGCGGGGATTATAAAAACTGATTGTGAAAGTTTCTATAGGTATGTAAAGAGAAAAAGGTTAATGAAACCCTAATGTTTACAGTCAGAAATGGGGGAATTCATAACAGGGATCAAAAAAATGGCTGAGGAACTAAATTCGTACTTTGCTCCTAGCTTCACAAAGGAAGACCTGAATAATGTACCAGAAGTTCTGAGAAGCACAAGTTTTAGTGAGGAGCTGAAGGAAATTAGTATTAGTAAAGAAATGGTTTTGCGGAAATTGATGAGATTGAAGGTGGACAAATCTCCAGGCTCTGATAATCTTTATCCCAGAGTATTTAAGGAAGTGGCCCTAGAAATAGTAGATTCATTGGTGGTAATTTTCCAAAATTCTTTGGACTCTGGAATGGCTTCCACAGATTGGAGGGTAGGGAATGTAACCCTACTATTCAAAAAGGGAAGCTGCTGGAGTCAAGGATTTCATAGCACAACATTTGGAAAGCAGTGGTGTAAACAGACAAAGTCAGCATGGATTTACGAAAGGAAAATCATGCTTGACAAATCTAGAATTCTTTGAAGATGTAACTAGCAGAGTTGACCAGGGAGAACCGGAGGATGAGGTTTATTTAGACTTTAAGAAGGCTTTCGCGACTTCCGGGTGCGGCGATGACCAGCTAAGTCGCACCTTTCGGCACCTCCCGTTTTAACGGACCTTTGGGCTCTTATCGGGAGCCCCAACGGCAATTTTCGAAGGCTAAACCCACTGTGAGGCGACATAGAAGGGAGTCCCCCCGGATGTGAATGGACAGAAGAGATAATAGTGGCCAGATTGCGGAGGATCCTCTGGAGCAGCGGCAAAGAAGGGAAGTGAGAAGCAAGATGGCGGTGGAGGGAGGCCAGTTGGTATGGGGCCTGGAACAGCAGGAATTCCTCCGGCGATGTGTGGAGGAGCTCAAGAAGGAGGTGCTGGCGCCGATGCTGCAGGCGATTGAGGGGTTAAAGGAGGCGCAGAAGACCCAAGAGATGGAGCTCCGTGGGGGCGCAGGAAGGAGGGGGCCTCACATAATGGGAGGCTAAGGATAAACGGGGGATCCGAGGTCAGCCAGAGTTTGCTGACTTCCAGAAGCAATATGGGGGGAGCAACTAAGCTAGAGAGGGATCTAGCGGGGGGGGGGGGGGGGGGGGGGGGGTTAACTGGGTTGCTGCTGCTAAGGGGAAGGGGGAGCTGTTACGGGATGGGAGGGGAGGGCGCCATCGGGGGGATAAGCGGGTGCGTGGGATCCGGGTGAGGAGCTGGTCTAAAAAAGGGGATGGCTAGTCGATGAGGGGGGTGGGGGGGTGGGGTAAAGAGCCCCCCAACCCGGTTGATCACGTGGAACGTGAGAGGGTTGAATGGGCCGATTAAGAGGGCAAGGGTACTTGCGCACCTAAGAAGCTAAAGGCAGACGTGGTCATGCTTCAGGAGACACATCTGAAACTGGCGAATCAGGTCAGATTAAGAAAAGGATGGGTGGGACAGGTATTCCACTCGGGCTTGGATGCGAAAAATAGAGGGGTGGCAATACTGGTGGGGAAACGGGTATTGTTTGAGGCGAAGACCATAGTGGCGGACAGTGGGGGTAGATATGTGATGGTGAGTGGCAGATTGCAAGGTGAGGCGGTGGTGCTGGTGAATGTATATGCCCCGAACTGGGATGACGTGAACTTTATGAAGCGTATGTTGGGGTGCATCCCGGACCTGGAGATGGGAAAGTTGGTAATGGGGGGGGAACTTCAACACGGTGCTGGACCCAGGGCTGGACCGGTCCAGATCTAGGACCGGGAGGAGGCCGGCAGCGGCCAAGGTGCTTAAGGGCTTTATGGAGCAGATGGGAGGAGTGGATCCCTGGAGATTTATTAGGCCAAGGAGTAAAGAGTTTTCCTTCTTCTCCCATGTCCACAAAGTGTACTCCCGGATAGACTTCTTTGTCCTGGGAAGGGCGCTGATTCCGAAGGTGGCAGGAACGGAGTATTCGGCTATAGCCATTTCAGATCATGCCCCACATTGGGTAGATCTGGAAGTAGGAGAGAAAAAGGAGCAGCGCCCACTCTGGAGATTAGACATGGGACTGTTGGCAGACGAGGAGGTATGTGTAAGGGTGAGGGGATTTATTGAAAGGTACCTAGAGATTAATGATGACGGAGAGATCCAGGTGGGAGTGGTCTGGGAGGCGCTGAAGGCGGTGGTTAGAGGGGAGCTGATCTCCATAAGGGCCCATAAGGGGAAACGAGGATAAAGAAAGGGAGAGATTGTTGAGGGAGATTTTGAGGGTGGATAGGCAATATGCGGAGGCTCCAGATGAAGGGCTATTCAGGGAAAGACGGAGATTGCACACTGACTTTGACTTGTTGACCACGGGTAAGGCGGAGGCACAATGGAGGAAGGCACAGGGAGTGCAGTATGAATATGGAGAGAAAGCGAGCCGGCTGCTGGCCCAACAACTTAGGAAGAGGGGGGGCGGCGAGAGAGATCGGAGGGGTTAGAGACGAGGAGGGAAAGATGGAACGGGGAGCGGAGAGGGTGAACGGGGTGTTTAAGGTATTTTACGAGAGGCTATACAAGGCTCAACCCCCGGAAGGGAAAGAGGGAATGATGCGTTTCCTAGACCAGCTGGAGTTCCCGAAGGTTGAGGAACAGGAGATGACAGGACTGGGAGTGCAGATTGAGGTGGAGGAGGTGGTAAAAGGAATTGGGAACATGCAGGCAGGGAAGGCCGCGGGACCGGATGGGTTCCCGGTGGAGTTCTATAGGAAATACATGGACCTGCTGGCCCCACTTCTGACGAGAACCTTTAATGAGGCTATGGAAAGGGGGACGCTACCCCCGACGATGTCGAAGGCGACGATATAGCTGATCCTGAAAAGAGACAAAGACCCGCTGCAGTGCGGGTCATACAGGTCTATTTCCCTCTTGAACGTCGATGCCAAGCTTTTGGCCAAGGTGATGGCGACGAGGATAGAGGACTGTGTCCCTGGGGTGGTGCATGATGATCAAACGGGGTTTGTTAAAGGGAGGCAATTGAATGCTAATATACGGAGGCTGCTGGGGGTGATGATGATGCCCCACCGGAGGGGGAGGCGGAGATAGTGGTGGCGATGGATGCAGAGAAAGCATTTGATAGAGTGGAGTGGGACTACCTGTGGGAAGTACTGAGGAGATTTGGATTTGGAGAGGGGTTCATTAGATGGGTTCAGCTCCTGTACAGGGCCCCGGTGGCAAGTGTGATTACAAATAGGCAACGATCTGACCACTTCTGACTATATAGGGGTACAAGACAGGGATGTCCCCTGTCCCTGTTACTGTTTGCGTTGGCAATTGAGCCACTGGCCATAGCGCTGAGGGGCTCGAGGAAGTGGAGGGGGGTACTTAAGAGTAGGAGAAGAGCATTGGGTGTCATTATACGCGGATGATTTGTTGTTGTATGTCGCGGACCCAGTGGAGGGGATGCCTGAGATAATGCAGATACTCAGGGAGTTTGGAGAATTTTCAGGATATAAATTGAATATGGGGAAGAGTGAACTGTTTGTGATGCACCCCGGGGAACAGGGCAGGGGAATAGACGATTTACCGTTGAGGAGGGTAACAAGGGATTTCCGGTATTTAGGGATCCAGGTGGCCAGGAACTGGGGAACCTTGCATAAGCTTAACTTGGCACGACTGGTAGAGCAGATGGAAGAGGACTTTAGGAGGTGGGACATGGCTCCCCTGTCATTGGCGGGCAGGGTGCAGACGGTTAAAATGATGGTCCTTCTGAGGTTTCTTTTTGTGTTCCAGTGCCTCCCTGTACTGATTACAAAGGCCTTTTTTAAGAAGGTGGACAAGAGTATTATGAGCTTTGTGTGGGCTGGAAAGACCCCAAGAGTAAAGAGGGGGTTCCTGCAGCGCAGGAGGGACAGAGGGGGACTGGCACTGCCGAGTCTAAGTGATTATTATTGGGCCTCAACGTGTCAATGATATGTAAGTGGATGAGGGAAGGGGAAGGAGCGGCGTGGAAAAGACTGGAGATGGTGTCCTGTAGGGGAACTAGTCTAAAAGCACTGGCGACGGCGCCGTTACCGTTCTCCCCGAAAAAATACACCACAAAGCCAGTGGTGGTGGCAACTCTGAAAATTTGGGGGCAGTGGAGACGACATAAGGGAGTGACGGGTGCCTCAGTGTGGTCCCCGATAAGGAACAACCATAGGTTCGTCCCGGGAAGGATAGATGGGGGATTTAAATCTTGGCAGCGAGCAGGAATTGCGAAATTGAAGGACTTGTTCTTAGACGGGACGTTTGCGAGTCTGGGAGCACTGACAGAAAAATATGGGTTGCCACCTGGGAATGCATTTCGCTATATGCAAGTGAGGGCATTTGTGAGGCAACAGGTGAGGGAATTTCTGCAGCTCCCGGCGCAAGAGATCCAGGACAGAGTTATTTTGGGGGCATGGGTGGGTGATGGTAGGGTGTCAGATATATATAGGGAAATGAGAGACGAGGGGGAGACGATGGTAGAGGAGCTGAAGGGAAAATGGGAGGAGGAGCTGGGGGAAGAGATTGAGGAGGGGCTGTGGGCAGATGCCCTAAGTAGGGTAAACTCTTTGTCCTAGTGTGCCAGGCTCAGCCTGATACAATTCAAGGTTCTACACAGGGCGCATATGACTGGAGCAAGGCTGAGTAGATTTTTTGGAGTGGAGGATAGGTGCGGGAGATGCGCGGGAAGCCCGGCGAACCACACCCACATGTTTTGGTCCTGTCCGGTATTGCATGGGTTCTGGGTGGGTGTGGCAAAAGTGATTTCAAAGGTGGTGGGGGTCCGGGTCGAACCAGGCTGGGGGTTGGCTATATTTGGGGTTGCAGATGAGCCGGGAGTGCAGGAGGCGAGAGAGGCCGATGTTTTGGCCTTTGCGTCCCTAGTAGCCCGGCTAAGGATTCTACTTATGTGGAAAGAAGCTAAGCCCCCGGGTGTGGAGGTCTGGATCAATGACATGGCAGGGTTCATAAAATTGGAGCGGATAAAGTACGCACTAAGAGGTTCGGCTCAAGGGTTCACATACAGCGACCTAAGCCGGGAATCAAATCCGGGACCCTGGTGCTGTGAAGCAACAGTGCTAACCACTGTGCTTGCATGCCAGATGAAGTATAATGTGGATAAATGTGAAGTTATCTACTTCAGCAGCAAAAATAGGTAGGCAGATTATTATTTGAATGAGTGTAAATTGAGAGAGGTAGGTAATCAGCAAGACCTGGTGTGCTTGTGCATCCGTCGCTGAAATTAAGCGCTCAGGTACAGCAGGCAGTAAAGAAGGCAAATGATATGTTGGCCTTCATTGCAAGAGGATTAGAGTATATGTCTTACTGCAATTTTACAGAGCATTGGTGAGGCCACATCTGGAGTATTGTGTGCAATTTTGGTGTCCATATCTGAGGAAGGATGTTCTTGCTATGGAGGGTCATGTGCGGAGAGATTAAATCAGTTAGGAGTATATTCATTGGGGTTTAGAGAGTGAGAGGGGATCTGATAGAAACTTATAAAATTCTAACAGGATTAGACAGGGTAGATTCAGAAAGAATGTTCCCGATGGTGGGGGAATCCAGAGCTAGAGATCATAGTTTGAGGATAAGGGGTGAACCTTTTAGGACTGAGATGAGGAGAAATTTCTTCACCCAGAGAGTAGATAATCTGTGGAATTCGCTACCACACAAAGTAGATGAGGCCAAAACGTTGTGTAATTTTAAGATGGAATTAGATGTAGCTCTTGTGGCGAAAGGGATCAAGGGATATGGTGGGGAAGGCGGGATCAGGTTATTGAACTTGATGATCAGCCATGATCATAATGAATGGTGGAGCAGGCTCGAAGGGCTAATTGGCCTGCTCCTATTTTCTATGTTTCTATATGTATATTTGTGCATTAAGAAGGTGGAACATGGTTTCAGTTTAATTTAGTTCTGTTTTGTCAGCTTGGGGGGCCTCCGAGCAAAAAGGTTAGGTTTTTTGTATTTGTTTCATGTACATATTAAATGAGGTTTTACCAACGTTGACGTGAAGAGATGGTTTCCAAAGGGGTTAGTAATTTAGTGATTTTGGGAACAAACACAGTAGAAAAAAAATCTGCTACTTCACGACAGGGGTCCAGTGACACACCAGGAAAGGCAGAAAGGAAGTTCAAAGTGTATATTTCAGAGAGGGAAGACAGGAGTTCTAAGGTGTCTGATAAGAAATCCTGCAAGTTTGCTGGGGGCTGAATTTAGGGATTGCAGGTGTTTGCTCTGCAGTTGAAGTAATAGTGCGTTTGGGTGTCTCAGGGAGAGATCATAGAATCCCTACAGTGCAGAAGGAGGCCATTTGGCCCATCGACTCTGCACCGACCCTCCAAAAGAGCATCCCACCCAGGGCCACTCCTCCATCCCATTCCTGCAACCCCAGAACCTAACCTACACATCTTTGGACACTGAGGGACAATTTAGCATGGCCAATCCACCTAACATGCACATCTTTGGACTGTGGGAGGAAACTGGAGCACCCGGAGGAAACCCACGCAGACACGGGGAGAAAGTGCAAACCCGACACAGTCACCCGAGGCCTAAATTGAACCCGGGTCCCTGGCACTGTGCGGCAGTAGTACTAACCACTGTGCTAGTGATACTAGCTGGGGGAGAAAAAGCATCCGGCGAATGTTCAGAAATCTACCACAAGAAACTGTTTGTGAAATTTTCTTATCCACAGTCTTCCAGCTGGTGAGACTTGCTCTCGCCTGGTTCAATTCTTATCTATTTAACAATAGTCCGAATGTCACTTGCAGCGGGTTCTCTTTCTGCTCCTGTACTTTGCTTTCCTCCAAAAACACTTATTTTTATTTATTTTCCTGCATAAATCCACCTAGCCTGCACATCCTTGGGTTGTGGGGGTGAAACCCACGCAGACATGGGGAGAATGTGCAAACTCCACACAGACAATGACCCAGGGCCGGGATTCGAACCCGAGTCCTCCGCGCTGTAGGCAGCAGTGCTAACCACTGTGCCGCCCTCAAAACACTTCTTAACACCTACCTCTTTGATCATACGTTTGTTTCTTATGTGGCACGGTGTCATATTTTGTCTTTTATTGCTCCTGTGCAGTGCCTTGGCAAGCTTTATTCCATTAGAGGTGTTACATAAATGTAAGTTGTTGTTACATGTTATGTTTAATGTAGTGAGGTATCCCAAGGTGCTTTACAGGAACATTATCAAACAGATTTTGTACCAAGTACATAGTAAGACAGATGACCAAAACCTGAGTGAAGGAGTTGTGTTTAAGGAACCTCTTGGAGGAGGATAGCGATGTAAAAAGGTACAGAGAATGAATTTCAGAGCTTCGAGCAACTGGCATCTGCAGGCACAGCCACCATCGGTGGAATGACTAAAACCAGGGATGCACGAGAGACCAGATTTGGAGGAGCACAGACATCTCAGAAGATTCTAGGGCTGGGGGAGGCTAGTGATAGGAGGAGCGAGGCAATGCAGGAATTTGAAAAGAAGAGTGAGAATTTTAAAATGAAAGTGTTATCGCATAGGAATCATTGATAAATGGGACTTGGTGTGAATTAGGATAGGGGTAGCTGAGATTTGGAGAAATGTCCACATAATTTAAAGGATAAATATTTTATAACTTGTCATTTTACTTGAGCATTTTTGCCCTAATCACTTAAGAATACCTTTATTTCTAGTTGAATTAAACCCTGGAACTATGGCCTGATAATTACAACGGCACGGTTTCCAAGCAGGGATATGGACCTCTGGACGGGAAATCTGGAAGTCTAAGTTTACTAAACGCCGTGGTGTGTTAACTCCACGGCATGCATTCCTTTGTAACAAATTGCCTGTGTGGAAGTCAGCCTGATTGTCAGGCAGAGAATACCGCAGGAGAGGCCTCAGCATGGGAGCAGGTAAATTTACTGCTACTGTGGTTAGAAATTGCCAGAGGCTCAGTGTTTTGGGTGGAGAAATTACCTCAAGGGATTGAAAAGAGAGATCTGAATTCAAAAGGAAGGAAGGATCGGTTGGGCAGTTGTAGGGGAGATTTACAGATTTGCTGGGGGAAACAGTCCTCTTAACCCACAAGAAATGCTGAAATGCTAGTAAAGAACTTAGCCGTCCCATGCAGCAGTCCTTGCCTCCCATAAGAACATAAGAACTAGGAGCAGGAGTAGGGCACCTGGCCCTTCAAGCCTGCTCCGCCATTCAATGAGATCATGGCTGATCTTTTGTGGACTCAGCTCCACTTTCCGGCCCGAACACCATAACCCTTAATCTCTTTATTCTTCAAAAAACTACCTATCTTTATCTTAAAAACATTAAATGAAGGAGCCTCTACAGCTTCACTGGGCAAGGAATTCCACAGATTCACAACCCTTTGGGTGAAGAAGTTCCTCCTAAACTAAGTCCTAAATCTACTTCCCCTTATTTTGAGGCTATGCCCCCTAGTTCTGCTTTCACCCGCCAGTAGAAACAACCTGCCCGCATCTATCCTATCTATTCCCATCATAATTTTATATGTTTCTATAAGATACCCCCTCATCCTTCTAAATTCCAACGAGTACAGTCCCAGTCTACTCAACCTCTCCTCGTAATCCAACCCCTTCAGCTCTGGGATTAACCTAGTGAATCTCCTCTGCACACCCTCCAGTGCCAGTACGTCCTTTCTCAAGTAAGGAGACCAGAACTGAACACACTACTCCAGGTGTGGCCTCACTAACACCTTATACAATTGCAGCATAACCTCCCTAGTCTTAAACTCCATCCCTCTAGCAGTGAAGGACAAAATTCCATTTGTCGTCTTAATCACCTGTTGCACCTGTAAACCAACTTTTTGCGACTCATGCACTAACACACCCAGGTCTCGCTGCACAGCAGCATGTTTTAATATTTTATCACTTAAATAATAATCCCTTTTGCTGTTATTCCTACCAAAATGGATAACCTCACATTTGTCAACATTGTATTCCATCTGCCAGACCCTAGCCCATTCACTTAACCTATCCAAATCCCTCTGCAGACTTCCGGTATCCTCTGCACTTTTTGCTTTACCACTCATCTTAGTGTCGTCTGCAAACTTGGACACATTGCCCTTGGTCCCCAACTCCAAATCATCTATGTAAATTGTGGGCCCAACACTAAATCCCTGAGGGACACCACTAGTTACTGATTGCCAACCAGAGAAATACCCATTAATCCCCATTCTTTGCTTTCTATTAATTAACCAATCCTCTATCCATGCTACTACATTCCCCTTAATGCCACATTCCCCTTAATGCCATGCATCTTTATCTAATGCAGCAACCTTTTGTGTGGCACCTTGTCAAAGGCTTTCTGGAAATCCAGATATACCACATCCATTGGCTCCCCGTTACCTACCGCACTGGTAATGTCCTCAAAAAATTCCACTAAATTAGTTAGGCATGACCTGCCCTTTATGAACCCATGCTGCGTCTGCCCAATGGGACAATTTCCATCCAGATGCCTCGCTATTTCTTCTTTGATGATAGATTCCAGCATCTTCCCTACTACCGAAGTTAAGCTCACTGGCCTATAATTACCCGCTTTCTGCCGACCTCCTTTTTAAAACAGTGGTGTCACGTTGGCTAATTTCCAGAGTCTAGTGAATTTTGGTAAATTATCACTAGTGCATTTGCAATTTCCCTAGCCATCTATTTTAGCACTCTGGGATGCATTCTGTCAGGGCCAGGAGACTTCTCTACTTGTCTACCTTTAGCCCCATTAACTTGCCCATCAATACCTCCTTAGTAATAACAATCATCTCAAGGTCCTCGCCTGTCATAGCCTCATTTCTATCAGCCACTGGCATGTTATTTGTGTCTTCCACTGTGAAGACCGACCCAAAAAACCTGTTCAGTTTCTCAGCCATTTCCTCATCTCCCATTATTAAATCTCCCTTCTCATCCTCTAAAGGACCAATATTTACCTTAGTCACTCTTTTTTGTTTTATATATTTGTAGAAAATTTTACTATCTGTTTTTATATTCTGAGCAAGTTTACTCTCATAATCTATCTTACTCTTTATAGCTTTTTCAGTAGCTTTCTGTTGCCCCCTAAAGATTTCCCAGTCCTCGCGTCTCCCACTAATCTTTGAAACTTTGTATGCTTTTTCCTTAAATTTGATACTCTCCCTTATTTTCTTAGATATCCGCGGTCGATTTTCCCTCTTTCTAACGTCCTTCCTTGTTGTTGGTATAAACCTTTGCTGAGCACTGTGAAAAATCGCTAGAAAGGTTCTCCACTGTTCCTCAACTGTTTCACTATAAAGTCTTTGCCTCCAGTCTACCTTATCTAGTTTTTCTCTTATCCCATTGTAATCTCCTTTGTTTAAGCACAGAACACTAGTGTTTGATTTTACCTTCTCACCCTCCATCTGTATTTTAAATTCCACCATATTGTGATCGCTCCTTCCGAGAGGATCCCTAACTATGAGACCATGAATCAATCCTGTCTCATTACACAGGATCAGATCTAGGACCGTTTGTTCCCTCGTAGGTTCCATTACATACTGTTCTAGGAAAATATCGCGGATACATTCTATAAACTCCTCCTCAAGGCTGCCTTTACCGACCATGTTAAACCAATCGACATGTAGATTAAAATCCCCCATGATGACTGCTGTACCATTTCTACATGCATCCGTTATTTCTTTGTTTATTGCCTGCCCCACCATAATGTTACTATTTGATGGCCTATAGACTACTCCTATCGGTGACTTTTTTGCCTTCCTATTCCTGATTTCCACCCAAATGGATTCAACCTTATCCTCCATAGCACCGATGTCATCCCTTACTGTTGCCCGGATGTCATCCTTAAATAACAGAGCTACACCACCGCCCTTACCGTCCATTCTATCCTTTCGTATAGTTTGATACCCTCGGATATTTAACTCCCAGTCGTGACCATCCTTTAACCATGTTTCAGTAATGGCCACTAAATCATAGTCATTCACGATGATTTGCGCCATCAACTCATTTACCTTATTCCGAATACTACGAGCATTCAGGTAAAGTACACTTATGTTGGCTTTTTTACCTCTGTTTTAAATCTTAACACCTCAATCAGTAACCTCTCCTTAGTTATATTTCCTCTTAACCTTTCTCCTAATTTTCCTTGTCGTTGAACCCATATCTTCATGTAACAACCTGTCGCGTCGCTTACCATTAATGATTTTACTTCCCGTTTTATTCCTTTTAGTATTACTGGGCCTAATCACTGAGCTCCCCTCAGTCACCGTACCTTGTACTGTCGTCCTTTTTGATTTTTGACTATGTCTTCTCTGCCTTACACTTTCCCCCTTACTGCCTTTTGTTTCTGTCCCTGTTTTACTACCTTCCAACTTCCTGCATCGGTTCCCATCCCCCTGCCACATTAGTTTAAACCCTCCCCAACAGCTCTAGCAACGCCCCTCCCCCCCTAGGACATCGGTCCCAGTCCTGCCCAGGTGAAGACCGTCCGGTTTGTACTGGTCCCACCTCCCCCAGAACCGGTTCCAATGCCCCAGGAATTTGAATCCCTCCTTCTTGCCCCATCTCTCGAGCCACGCATTCACTCTATCTATCCTGACATTCCTACTCTGACTAGCTCGTGGCACTGGTAGCAATCCTGAGATTACTACCTTTGAAGTCCTACTTTTTAATTTAACTCCTAACTCCCTGAATTAGGATTTTCTTGAGGGCTGGGAAACCCAGCAGGTTTCTGTTAAAGGTGGAATCCAGATAAAATCTGAGCCATACTATCTCGTTATAATATTTTAGCTACCATGTGGCACAGGGTTGTTGTATGTCCTTTGTCTCTCCTCCTCTCATTCTGGAAGTGAGTGGGCTGAAGGTACGCTGTGTCAGCCACGCGATTTAATACATTTACTGTACTGGATCTGGTATTGGGGAATTAGCCCGGCCAGGTGGTAGAAGTTTCAGTAGGGGAGCATTTCGGGAACAGTGACCACAATTCAGTAAGTTTTAAAGTGCTGGTGGACAAGGATAAGAGTGGTCCTAAGGTGAATGTGCTAAATTGGGGGAAGGCAAATTATAACAATATTGGCGGGAACTGAAGAACCTAGGTTGGGTGCGGATGTTTGAGGGTGAATCAACATCTGACGTGGGAGGCTTTCAAATGTCAGTTGAAAGGAATTCAGGACCGGCATGTTCCTGTGCGGAAGAAGGATAAATACGGCAAATTTCTGGAACCTTGGATAACGAGAGATATTGTAGGCCTCGTCAAAAAGAAAAAGGAGGCATTTGTCAGGGCTAGCAGGCTGGGAACAGACAAAGCCTGTGTGGAATATAAGGAAAGTAGGAAGGAAGTTAAGCAAGGAGTCAGGAGGGCTAAAAGGGGTCACGAAAAGTCATTGGCAAATAGGGTTAAGGAAAATCCCAAGGCTTTTTACACGTACATAAAAAGCAAGAGGGTAGCCAGGGAAAGGGTTGGCCCACTGAAGGATAGGCAAGGGAATCTATGTGTGGAGCCAGAGGAAATGGGCGAGGTACTAAATGAATACTTTGCATCAGTATTCACCAAAGAGAAGGAATTAGTGGATGTTGAGTCTGGAGAAGGGTGTGTAGATAGCCTGGGTCACATTGAGATCCAAAAAGACGAGGTGTTGGGCTTCCTGAAAAATATTACGGTAGATAAGTCCCCAGGGCCTGATGGGATCTACCCCAGAATACTGAAGGAGGCTAGAGAGGAAATTGCTGAGGCCTTGACAGAAATCTTTGGATCCTCACTGTCTTCAGGTGATGTGCCGGAGGACTGGAGAATAGCCAATGTTGTTCCTTTGTTCAAGAAGGGTAGCAAGGATAATCCAGGGAACTACAGGCCGGTGAGCCTTACGTCAGTGGTAGAAAAAGTACTGGAGAGAATTCTTCGAGACAGGATCTACTCCCATTTACAAGCAAATGGAGAGGCAGCATGGTTTTGTTGAAGGGGAGGTCGTGTCTCACTAACTTGATAAGAGTTTTTCGAAGAGGTCACAAAGATGATTGATGCAGGTAGGGCAGTGGATGTTGTCTATATGGACTTCAGTAAGGTCTTTGACAAGGTCCCTCATGGCAGACTGGTACAAAAGGTGAAGTCACACGGGATCAGGGGTGAGCTGGCAAGATGGATACAGAACTGGCTAGATCATAGAAGGCAGAGAGTAGCAATGGAAGGGTGCTTTTCTGATTGGAGGATTGTGACTAGTGGTGTTCCACAGGGATCAGTGCTGGGACCTTTGCTGTTCGTAGTATATATAAATGATTTGGAGGAAAATGTAACTGGTCTGATTAGTAAGTTTGCAGACGACACAAAGGTTGGTGGAATTGCAGATAGCGATGAGGACTGTCAGACGATACAGCAGGATTTATATCGTTTGGAGACTTGGGCGGAGAGATGGCAGATGGAGTTTAATCCGGACAAATGTGAGGTAATGCATTTTGGAAGGTCTAATGCAGGGAGAGAATATACAGTGAATGGTAGAACCCTCAGGAGTATTGACAGTCAGAGAGATCTAGGTGTACAGGTCCCCAGGTTACTGAAAGGGGCAACACAGGTGGAGAAGGTAGTCAAGAAGGCAGCCGGCATGCTTGCCTTCACTTGGAGTATAGTGTTCAATTCTGGTTGCCACACTACCAGAAGGATGTAGAGGCTTTAGAGAGGGTGCAGAAGAGATTTACCAGAATGTTGCCTGGTATGGAGGGCATTAGCTATGAGGAGCGGTTGAATAAACTCGGTTTGTTCTCACTGGAACGATGCAGGTTGAGGGGCGACCTGATAGAGGTCTACAAAACTATGAGGGGCAGAGACAGAGTGGATAGTCAGAGGCTTTTTCCCAGGGTAGAGGGGTCAATTACTATGGGGCATAGGTTTGAGGTGCAAGGGGCAAGGTTTAGAGGAGATGTACGAGGCAAGTTTTTCTACACGGAGGATAGTGGGTGCCTGGAACTCGCTGCCGGAGGAGGTGGTGGAAGCAGGGATGATAGTGACATTTAAGGGGCATCTTGGCAAATACATGAATAGGATGGAAATAGAGGGATACGGACCCAGGAAGTGTAGAAGATTGTAGTTTAGACGGGCTGCATGGTCGGCACAGGCTTGGAGGGCCGAAGGGCCTGTTCCTGTGCGGTACTTTTCTTTATTCTTTGTTGATTTTAACTTGTCACCCTAACCAGATCTACCTATTCCATGGTAGAAATAATGCCCTCTGTTTCTTCCGTCAAAAAGGCATATTTACTTCAGTTTTTCTATTTGTTTGCCAGTGTGCCTCCAGTCCTGTTTGTTAAATTTATCTGAGGTGCATCAGTACAAGTATTTTAGAGAGTTTTTAAGTTTTTCATTGCCTGAAAATTTTGTTTCGCTATCGACTTCTCAATGAGCTTAGAAAGCGAGAGATAATGGATAACTCAGGTACTTCTGTCTCTGTGCCTACCAGTTTGACATTCCATTTAATATGTAGATAATTATAAATAATTTTCCACCAACAGCTGTTTATAGAGCTGGATGAACAAGATATTTTAAAGCACAAGTCTCTCTTGGGAAAAGAATTGGTTAACATATGGGTGCATGTATTTGTGTTCGTATGAATCAGTTTGATGTTTCGTACACTACTTTTTTGGATGATAATCCTTATTAACACTCAAATAAACTTTTCTAAGTTTTACTTATTGTTTTAGGCGCAACTGGAAGAAATCACTTGGCCATTATGTCCGGGCCACTTTGTAAACATTGGGCCCAATTTTAACTCTGCGTAGGTGAATGGACTTTGACTGGAGTCAACTCGGACCCGAATGTGTTAACTTGTTAATATCCACTTTGATTAATTTTCACACCTGTGAATTGAATTCTGCTCATAAGGGGAAAAGGGTTTACTTTCAGTTGAAATGCATATACACTGTTCTAGAATTCCAGTACCATTTGTCTGGTGTGTGCAATCTGGGGTTACTGGGTTATGGGGATAGGGTGGAGGTGTTGACCTTGGGTAGGGTGCTCTTTCCAAGAGCCGGTGCAGACTCGATGGGCCGAACGGCCTCCTTCTGCACTGTAAATTCTATGTAAAAAAAATAAAAAAAATCTGAACAAGGATCTTTGGTATTGTGTTTTGGGACAAAAAACAACCCTCTATAAATATACAAGTTAAGACAAGAACTTTCACGATTTACAGCTTACCTTTGAAAGTACAGAGCTTGGCAATCATCGTAAAACTTGTTTTACTAGTCTGGGCTCAGTAATTTAGAATGAATTATTGATGTGTGATGAGTTTGTTGGAGCCAGTTCCACGTTTTGTGTGTCTACATGGAAAAAAGTCATAACCTCCTGAATTAAGGCAATTACCTCTATATTATCTTACAGAATAATAAGATTATTATTCCATCGAATTAAACATTTATAGCGTGGGATTTGTTTTTCAAGTCTGATTGAAACGTAAGAAATCACCACCAGATATCCAAGCGCCGAGAAAGATGAAATGAAACAATGTGAATAAATTTCAATTTCAGCAAGTTAGTTACAGATAGCCTGATTGCCCATGTAAACATCGCAAACAGGCTAATAACTGGCTTTGGAACTATATTGACAAAATATACTTCATTTAGAATTACAAGATAACATATTAGGTGGGTTCAGTTTAACATAAACATTAATGTATAATTTTGTGGATGACTACTAGATAAGGCTAATGTTTATCAGCTGACATTGGGAAGTAACAAGTTGAACTTACGCATTCCTTATGTTTTTTATGAATTTTTTTATTGAGATTTTTGTAGTATACAAAACAAGGATAAGATAAAGTAAAATATTTGCACTTGGTCTGTTTCTATATTTTACATCAGTCGTCTTGCAATATTTACAATAATGGTTACGGTTTCCTGTTTTGTCGTTCTCCAGTAGTTTTTCCAATTCAGGCTGGTTCCCCTGTTCCCCTTCCAACATTCCTTCCTCCTCCTCCTTCCCTCCCCGGGCCGTCTAGCATGCCTACTTCATTGGTTCCTGTACCCTGTTCCAGTTACGTTTGTGTGATGCTGTGTCTCGTGTTTCTTTTTGTGGTCATGGTTGTGTTCCATGTCTCCCCCCCCCCCCCCCCCCCCTTAGCATAAAATAGATTTTGCTATTCTGAGACCCAAAGACTTCCATACCTTGGACATTGCCTCAAAGAAGGCGGTACAAAAATCGGCAAGTCTGGGGCAAGACCAGAACATGTGGTGTGTTGGCTGGGCCTCCTTGGCTGTGTTCACATTTGTCCTCCACCTCCGGGAAGAACCTGCTCATTCGGGTTCTGGTTAAGTGGGTTCCATGTACCACTTTTAGCTGCATTATTAGGCGTAGCTTTGCGCATGTGGGGATGGCGTTGACCCTGTGCAGTACTTCACTCCAGCGTCCCCAACCTATTTCATACCCCAAGTCCTCCCCCCACTTCTTCCTTGTCTCGTCCAGTTGAGTGTTGGCCCTCGTTAGTAGTCGCCCATACATGAAATGTCGCTACAGTTCCCTTTCTCTAGGATGTCCACGTCCAGTAAGTCCTCTAACAGTGATTGTTGTGGTCGTCGTGGATATGTCCTTGTTTCCCTTTGTAGGAACTTTTTGATCTGCAAGTACCCTAGTTCGTGTCCCCCCCCCCCCCCCCCGTCGGGTAGAACTTTTACCTCAGTTCCTCGAGCATTGTCGGTCTGTTGTCAGTGTAGTAGTTCGTAACTGTCAGCGTCCCTCCATCCTGTCTCACCCTTTGAAGGTGGCATCCATTATCGCTGGGGTGAACCTGTGGTTGTTGCAGATGGAGGCATTGTCGGACATTTTGGTTAGCCCAAAGTGCTGTCGCAGCTGGTTCCATGACCGGAGTGTTGCTATCATCACTGGGCTCGTTTGAATATTTATTCAGTGGGGATGGGAGTGCAGCCGTGGCTAGGGCCCGGAGGTATGTCCCTCTGCTGGAGCCCTCTTCCATAAGCACCCACTCGACTTCTGGCTCCTTTATCCACCCCTTTACCCTCTTCGCAGTTGCTGTCCAGTGGTAATATTGCAGGTTTGGGAGGGCTAGGCCCCCCATGGATCTCGTTCTCTGCAGTACTCTCTTTTGAATACTTGCGCAGTGAAATGGGTCTGTCGGGACCGCATTCTGTTGGGTACTTGTCTTTTTTAGTTATCAGCGGGATTAAGGCTTGTGCTAGTGTAGGCGGCAGGGAGCCCCTCACCAGTGAATATGTGAACATCTCCCGCAGGTGCAGGGCCAGTGCCGTTGTGAATCTTTTCAGAAGTCAGCGAGAAACCATCTGGTCCCAGCGCTCCCCGGTTCCTTCATGGTCGTCTGCACTCTCCTAGGGAGAGTGGGAGTGTGTTCCATCTTTGCAGGTCCTTTTTTTCCTCTTCCATCAGTCTGGTCAGGTTTCATTTGCGAATGCCTGACCAGTCATGAGCGATTTGGATCCCCAGGTAGCGGAAATTGTGTCGGGCTTGTTTAAACGGCAATCCCCCCAGCTCTGCCCCTCCCCCTTGCGGGTTCATCGGGAAGATCTCGCTTTTGCTCAGATTACATTTGTAGTCCGAGAATGCTCTGAATTCATTCTTTTTTTTAATAAACATTTTATTGAGGTATTTTTGGTATAGTAACAACAACAAAATAAACAATATCCATGAAACCATAAACATAGTGCAAAAGCCGTTTACCTTTCGTACAGGTCCCACCCTTATTACCCGCCTACTCTAACCTAAACTACTCCCCCCCCCCCCCCCCCCGGTCTGCTGACGATTAATTTACCGCAAAGAAGTCAGCGAACGGATACCACCTCCAGTTGAAAATGAAATGAAAATGAAAATCGCTTATTGTCACATGTTGCGGACGCGTTGACTCTACTCAACGCATCTGCCCATAGACCATCCTCTATCTCACCTCCCAGCTCCTCCTCCCACGTGCGCTTCAGCTCCTCGGTCTGCGTCTCCTCCTCCTAGATGTCCGAGCGCTCCCCTCCCCTCCCCACCCTCTGGAAATTACCCTGTCCTGAATCCCCCTCAGCGGTAGGAGCGGGAAGGTTGACACCTGTTTACAAAGGAAGTCTCGCACCTGCAGATACCTGAATTTGTTTCCCCTCACCAACCCAAACTTTCCCTCCAACGCCCTCATACTCAGAAAGTTCCCCTCTATGAACACATCCCCCATCCTCTCAATCCCTGATCTCCGCCATAACTGGAACCCCCCATCCATACTCCCCAGGGCAAACCGGTGATTATCACAAATTGGGACCCAGACCGATGCTCCCACATGCCGCCAGAGGCAGAGGCGCAGTTACCAACGCCCCCAAACTGCTGCCCTTACAAGAAGCTGCCTCCATACGTACCCATGCCGACCCCCCCCCAACCACCATCCACTTCCTGATCATGGCTATATTAGCCGCCAGGTAATAGTTGCTAAAATTTGGCAGCGTCAGCCCACTCTCTCCCTGACTCCGCTCAAGCATTACCTTCCTTACCCGGGGGGTCTTGCCCGCCCAGACGAAGCCCGTGATCACTCTGTTGACTTGCTTAAAAAAGGACCGCGGAATAAAGATGGGGTGACACTGAAATACAAATAGGAATCTCGGGGCGACCGTCATTTTCACCGTTTGCACCCTCCCGGCTAGAGACAACGGAATCGCGTCCCATCTCTGAAAATCGTCTTTCATTTGGTCCACCAGCCGGGCCAGATTCAATTTATGCAGTCGGTCCCATTCCCACGCCACTTGGATGCCCAGGTACCTAAAATTACCCCCTACTGACCTAAACGGCAGCTCTCCCAGCCGCCCCTCCTGTCCCCTTGCCTGAACCACAAACATCTCACGCTTTTCCATATTTAGCTTATACCCCGAAAATCGGCCGAATTCCCCTAAAATCTTCATGATTTCTTCCATCCCCTCTACTGGGTCCGAAACGTACAGAAGCAGATCATCCGCATAGAGTGAAACCCTGTGCTCCGCACCCTCCCGGACCAGTCCCCTCCAGCCCCTTGAGGCTCTCCGAGCAATTGCCAACGGTTCTATAGCCAGCGCAAACAACAGTGGGGAGAGGGAGCATCCCTGTCTCGTCCTCCGGTGCAGTCTAAAGTAGTCCGTAATTGTCCTATTCGTCCGTACACTTGCCACAGGAGCCTGATACAGTAACCTGACACAGTCAATAAAGCCCCGCCCGAATCTGAACCGTCCCGCTACCTCCCACAGATAATCCCATTCTACCCGATCAAAAGCCTTTTCTGCATCCATTGCGATCACTACCTCCACCTCCCTACCTTCCGGGGACGACATGATCACATTTAACAGCCTTCTTACATTGGCCACCAACTGCCTACCCTTAACAAACCCCGTCTGGTCCTCCCCAAAAACATCCGGATCGCAATCCTCAATCCTGGAGGACAAGATTTTGGCCAGCAACTTGGCATCCACATTCAACAGGGATATCGGCCTGTTTGACCCACGCAGCTCCGGTTTCTTGTCCCGCTTAAGAATCAGCGAAATTGTTGCCTGTGTCATCGCCGGGGGCAGCACCCCTCTTTCCCTTGCCTCATTGAACATCCTCAACAACACTGGCCCCAATATCCCCGAGAACGTTTTATAAATCTCCACTGAGCCTTACCCGTCTGCATGGCCTTCAAGCCCTCCACTATCTCTTCCAGCTCATTTGGGGGCCCTAGCCCTTCTACCCGCTCCCCGTCCATGTTGGGAAATTCAGCTCCTCCAAGAAATGCCTCATCCCCTCTGGCCCCGTTGGGGGGTTCCGGGCTCCAAACTCTTTCAAGAGTGCCATGATTGCTTCCATGCTGCTTTGCGGGTCCGAGATGAAGAGGAGTAGGTCATCTGCATAGTGCGAGATTCTGTGCTCTCTGTCTCCTCTCCGGATCCCTTTCCAATTCTTTGCCACCCTAAGCACGATCAGCAGTGGTTCGATCGCTCGGGCAAACAGCAGCGGGGATAACAGGCATCCCTGCCTTGTGCCTCTATGCAGCTGGAAGTATTTGGAACTGGTGGTATTTGTCCGTACGCTTGCTGTGGGAGCATTGTACAGGAGTTTCACCCAGTTAGTGAACCCTGTTCCAAGCCCGAGCTGCTCCAGTATCTCTATGAGGCCTTTTCTGTGTCCAGGGAGATGATCACGTCTGGTGTTCTCTCCCCAGATGGGGTCATGATCACGTTCAGCAGGGGGCTGATATTCGATGTTAGCTGTCTACCCTTGACAAAGCCTGTCTGGTCTTCTGCTGCCACCTCTGGTACGCAGTCCTCCAGGCTCTTGGCTAGGATCTTGGTCAGTATTTTTGCGTCTGCATTTAGCAGTGAAATGGGTCTGTCGGGACCGCATTCTGTTGGGTCCTTGTCTTTTTTAGGTATCAGCGGGATTAAGGCTTGTGCTAGTGTAGGTGGCAGGGAGCCCCTCGCCAGTGAATCTGTGAACATCTCCCGCAGATGCGGGGCCAGTGCCGTTGTGAATCTTTTTAGAAGTCAGCGAGAAACCATCTGGTCCCAGCGCTCCCCACCTGCATGGAGCTAATACTCTCCATGACTTCTCCCAGTTCTAGCGGTGCTTCCAGTCGCCATCTCCTATCCTCCCCCACGAGTGGCATATCCAGTCCATCGAGGAAATGCTTCATCCTCAAGTCCCCTGCTGGGGGCTTCGTGGTGTACAACCCCCGGTCGAAGGTCTCAAATGCCTCGTTGACCTTTTCCGGCTCTGCTACTAAGTTGCTTTTGCTGTCCCTGATCTGGGCTATTTCCCTCGTGGCTGCCTGCTTTCTCAGCTGGTGAGCCAGCAGGCGGCTGGCTTCGTCTCCGTGCTCGTACAAGATCCCCAGTGCCTGGCTGAGTTGATGCACTGCTTTCCTCGTGGTGAGCAGGACCAAGTCCATCTGTAGCTTTTTCCTTTCCGCCAGGTGCTCTATGGTCAAGGCCTCGGAGTATTGTCAGTCTACTTCCAGTATGGAGTCGACTAGCTGTTGCCCAGCCTCCCTCTCTTCCCTATTGCTCCGTGCTTTATTCATGAGATTTTCTCCCCTGATCACAGCCTTCAGTGCCTCCCAGAACGTGGAGGGTGCAACCTCTTTGTTCTGTTTATTGGTAATATACTCGTCTATGGCCTGTAATATTTTCTCGCAGAAAGCCTTATCAGCCAGGAGGGCAGCGTTGGACATGGGCTGACTCCAACCTCACATCCATGTGGTGTGGAGCGTGGCCGGAGATGACGATCGCAGAATATTCCGCTCTTACGAGCCCTGGAAGCACCGATTTCCACACTACAAAGAAGTCGATCCGTGGAATATACCTTGTGGACTTGGGAGAAGAAGGAGAACTCCTCCTTCCCTGGATGGGTGACTGCCATGGGTCTACTGCCCCCATCTGCTTCATGAATGTGCTGAGTTATTTCGCCATGTTGGAGGGCTTCTCTGTTTTGTGATTCGATCTGTCTGTCAGTGGGTCCTGTACACAGTTAAAGTCTCCCACCATGATCAGTCTATGTCGGGGATTTCCGCCATGGTCTTCTTTATAAATTCCTTGTCCTCCCAGTTGGGAGCGTACACGTACACCTACTGCCGGTGTCGGAGGACGTGCCCCTGCACTCTGGGATTTCCCTTTGTTAGGGAGCCGTCCAAGATGATCATGGTCGCTGTTCTCCCCATGAGGTTGGGTCCCTGCGCTCCGGGGTTTCCCTTTGTCCAGGGGTCACCCAACATGGACGCCGACTGTGAGTTTGCCATGTGGGTGAGCCTCCGCACTCCAGGGACACCCTTTGTTCAGGGACCCTCCAAAAGTGGTTGCTCGCAGCACCATTTAGTTCCAAGCCGCCACGTGGGGCCTGTTGGAGCCAGCCTGATGCCCTTACTCCTTTCCTACCCATATTTCCCTTGTGTTTTCTTCCCCCCCCCCCCCCCACTTGTCTTCCTCCGCCCTAACCTGTAGCCTCCCCCCCTTGTCTCTTTCCTAGTTGTTTCTGTTACCGATATCTACTACTCCCTCTTGCGGGAGATGCGCTGTGGCCTCTCTCCTTCCTGGTGCTAGCAACTCCGCTAGTGTGGTGGCCCTCCCCGGGGCTAGTTGTGCATCCTCCCATCGCCCTTTTTTCTGAGCTTCTTGTCTGCCATTCCCCTCATCCTTTTCTGCGCTTTGTTGCCCTCGTTCCTACCTTCCTCTCTTTCCTCCCTCGTCCCCAGCACGAGGCAGTACAATCCCGCACAAAGTGATCGACATGGTGGTTCACAGGTGGCAATTCAGAAAGTAGATAATAGACAATAAGATTCTCTTCCTATGAGCTCTTCATCGCTGTCCCTGCTGCCGTTTCGGTTCTCCAAAATGAACTTTTCCGCATCCAAGAGGCTGTGAAGAAGTGCTCCCTGCTTTGGAACATGACCGAGAGCTTGGCTGGGAACAGCACCCCAAATTTAACGCCGTTTTTGTACAGACCTTTGCTTATTAAATTCTGCCTGGCGCTTGGCTAGGTCAGCTCCAATGTCTTGATGTATTCGAATCCGGTGGCCTTCCTAGTTACAGTTTTCAATTTTCCTCACCCAGCGCAGGATTCATTCCAGGTCCTGGTACCGGTGCATTTTGGCAATTATCACCCTTGGCTGTTCCCCGGCTTTAAGATTTGGGCAAAGCAACTGGTGTGCTCTGTCGATATCCAGTGAGTTGGGGAATCTATTCCTTCACATCGGTTGCCCAGCATTTGGGCCACATAGTCCTTGGGGTTCCTACCTTTGATCCCCTCCGGCAGGCACACGGTCCGTAGGTTTTGACGCCTCGACCCGTTCTTCTGGTCTTCCATTTTCCCCGTCAAATTCCCCTGCATCGCGACCAGCCTTGCCACCTCTCTCCAGGGCGACAATCCGGTCACCCTGATCTGTTGCAGCTTTTTCCAGTTCTTTGATTGTATTCTCCTGGGCTTCCAGTTGTCTCTCTGCCGTATCTAGGGCCACCTGCATGGTCGCCAGAGCTTCGGCAATTGCACCCTTAACCACAGTTCGGATGCCTGATTTTGTGTCTTCTTGATGTTCTCTCAGTTCTCTTGAGAGAAACATCCTCCAACCATCCCCTGATGTGTGGGGGGAGGGGCTTCTTGTGCCAAGGGCCAGTCCTTCTCGCTCTGGCGAGGCCCGGGTTTTGCCGCTTCATGCATTGGCAGGCTCGGTCGTTTCCTGATTTCCACATGTCCTCTGGAATGGCATCTATTTGGCATTTCCCTCTCATTATCTAGTTGATAGTGGTGCGGGGATGTTTTTTAATAGTGCCAGTGGGCTTTTTCGGGCGAAAAGAGCCTATTTTTCAAGTTCATGGGAGGAGAGGCACCTGATGTGCGACTTCTCCTCCCCCCCCCCCCCGTCACCGGAAGTCTGCATTCCTTCTTTTTGTCAATGAATGACACCAATGTAAAATAAAAATACATTTTATTGAGTTTGAAGTCTAATTCAGACTCAAAACATTTATCTCCTTCTGCAGTATAATTATTCTCAAGTCAGTCTTTGGTTTTCATTCCTGATTTTTCATTAGTAATTTTACCCAAAAAGCTATTACTTCAGGCAGTGTATTAGGCAGATGCTCTAAAACAGAATGAAATACCGTTATCAAAACCCTTGCAGATATAATCTGGTAGGGTGCCTGAATTATCCACCCAGGGATATGTTAAATGTGTAGTTCCTTGGCAGTCCAATTAACATATGAAGTAGCTTTTGGATTTTTCTGGTGTCAAGCAGACAATAGTTAATGGTTAATGTAAACAGCACTTACAAGCAGCTTTGATGAATTTTCATCTAAAATTTCACTTCATTACTTATTAACTAAATAATGAACCCATTAATAGTTCCTTTAAGAGAATAAGAAGTAATAGATGTGTGGTTTAGTGGTCGAAATCTGTGAACACCTCAACTTCAATTTAAACTGGTCTGAGCAAAGCCACATTTACAACAAAACACACCTATTATTCCTCACCAAAGTTAATGGTCTCACTAAAATCATGCAAACACATCCGTCCAAGTATGATTTTTATCTTTGCAGTGTTAGTTACTTGGATTTTGTAATTAAAAGTAGCACTTTTAAAGGCCTCCCTCAACCTAAGATCCAGTCAGTGATCCTTTGTTGTACTTCCTCTAAGGCAGCTATGTCTTTTCTTGGGTAAGATGACCAAAATCGTGTACAGTCCTCCAGGTATGGTCTCATTGAGGTTTGTTTTCTGCTTTCAGTGTAAAGCTTTATTTGCAAATTATTAAGAAATATAACTAAGATTTTCACTTTTGCATTTGTTTTTATTATGATAGAAATGAAATTGTTTTTGCAGCACAAATTAGAAGGTTAGACTAATTTACAGTGCCACAGAAATCAAATGAAGACTGCTTTAACTGAGTGTTTCACCCCTCTGGCGAGTAGAATTTGAAATGTTCTTGAAGTTAATGGAGAGCAGATGAACAACTAAATATTAAATAAACTACCAGCTTTGAAATAGAGTATGCCAATGTATCTAATAATTATTCTGCATTGTTAAATTTTGAGTAGATTGCTCAAAGATCACCTGCAGAGAAGTAACTATAAAATGCAATTATATTCCTGGGATTCCTCCAATCAATTAACAAAGAGTTTTTTCTCCGATATTGGGTATGTATACACCGGGCCCGGTGCAAGCATTTATTATTCAGGAAATTGGTGGTTAGGTGCAGAGTGAAGCTTATTCTACTTTGCTCCACCAGTACACCTCAAGCACAGCCTCCGATCAGAACCACCATTGAGACATTTTTCCAATTCCTACCCTAACCATCACATCATTTTTCTGATTGTAGTGCCCCTTTAGTGCCCAAGACCCAAGTTACTGTATTAAAGCTGCTAAAGCATATGGCTACACTGCATGCAAAAGTAATAAAGTCAGAGAATCGTTACGGCTCAGAAGGAGGCCAGTTGGCCCATTGAGTCCTTTCTGACTCTCTCTAAAGCAGAAAAACTGAATCTATGTGATATTGCTAGCATGGCATTTGCTGCATTTTTAATAAGAGGGTGGAGGAGGACTGTGGAAAGGGGGCTGCTTTCTAAATTTTATTCAAGGTCTCGGGTGAAGATTGGGTAAGGTGGGTGATGGGGAAGATGCAAGTCCTCCCAGATGTTCTGTCATGTGATTCCAGCTGGCCTAAGAGGAGTCCCTTTCTCCTTCACTCCCCTTACTCCCAGGGTGGGATTAAGTGAGCAAACAGGTGTATAGGATATTGAAACCATTTAATGAACAATTGTCTCTGTCTGCTGCCGCTGCCTCACAATGCCCTCCACACAACTTCAAGTCACTAGTTGTATGAATTATGGCAGCCCCTTTTTTTATTCCCTCCCCTGTCTAATTTTGTTCAATATGATTCCTCCTTAATTCGTGCGATTTGACTGGGGTGGGGGGGAAAAGTGTGGCCTCAGCGCATTGTGCTTTTTTGCTTGGAATGAAAAGCTTTACCTCACAAAGCAGCACTAGCTGATAATTTCCTTAAATACAAGAAATTCTTGTGACTAGGGTGGCAGGAGTGCGCAATTTATTTAGCCCTACTATTCCACAGGTCACACCGTTAGTTTAAAAGTTTCATTCACGCACCAGAATGGCCAATTATTTACAATTGATACTGTTAGACCCATAATAATAGAGACTTTAACTAGACATCTTTCAATAAATTCAAAATGATTGATTTATTATAAAACACAGCCTTTTTAAAAGAAGCTGCAAGGCCTGATGTAAACACAATTGTACTCTGATAGTATAAATATTTACCCCTTTTCAAATGAACCTCCAGAGCGTATGCACGCGTGCACAGGCACACACAAACAAAGGGTCTCTGCAGATATGGGTTTTGGAGGATGGGCTTTAATAACATAAAGGATACAGTTTGCAGAGTTTTGATGCCGTCAGTCTGGAGCTCCCTCATGTGAAGAGTTGGTCCCAGTGGACATCTGGAGGTTTTCACCAACAGATCTTCGACATTTGGGAGAATATAGAGGTGGATCAATTCTTCTTCTCTCAGCAGGTTTCCAATTATAGACAATTTATACTCGGGTGAGGATTCTCCGGCTCCATGTTGATAACCACACATGGAATTTCAGGCAAGGCAGGGAGAGCATGAGTTAGGGCAGCCTTTCTTTTCCGCCTATTCCCAAGCTGAATTCCAAAACAATAAGTACAACACTTATAGCTCCTCTGTCAGGTGCTACCGTGGCACATTCTCCCTGTGTCTGCGTGGGTTTCTTCTGAGTGCTCTGGTTTCCTCCCACAAGACCCGAAAGACGTGCTTGTTGGGTGAATTGGACATTCTGAATTCTCCCTTTGTGTATCCGAACAGGATATCCGGAATATGGCGACTAGGGACTTTTCACAGTAATTCCATTGCAGTGTTAATGCAAGCCTACTTGTGACAATAAAGATTATTATTTCCAGTAAACCACCAGGCCTTTGACGTTAAACCAGTTTTTCACCCAACAATTAAAATAATTGTAGTTCAAGAGCTGTATTGATCAGCTATATGTAATTTCCGAGACAATGCAAACGAGCATCGACAGTCTAAGGTGAACTTATGACCTTTAAAAAACATCCAATTGTCCAACTAATGCAATTGCCTTCTAAATTTTAAATGGAAAATACAGATTGTGTTGTTTGCCAGCTCTGAGTTGGTCTTATTATTTGATATTTGTTATTGTAATGAATAAGAAGATGCTAATCACAAAAACGTGACTGATGAGATCTACCATGCGGAATTAGTGAGGTTTTGCGACACTAAAACTCAGTAGAAATTTGAGTTAAACTTCTCGGATGCAAACATGGAAAACATAGTTTTCTATAGAAAACATAATTTCTACTGGTTTTCTGCTGACTTCGCTTTATTACACATTATGAACAATAGTGCCTTCATGTTGCTATGTGCCTGCTTCGTCCTTGATCATATTACTGGTACAGCTCATTTCTTTATTGCCTCTATTTGATTACAATTAGGAGAAACTTAAATCTATTCTCAATAATGTCCGGTTAGCAAAAGGACTTAAAGAGAAGTAACTTATAAACAATTTAACTTTCAAAACAATACAGAAATGGTTTCTTGCTTATGGCAAAACAGCTTGCATTTACTTCAAGAGTTAGAGTGGAAAAGTGAAAATATGAAAAATAGAGATAGCGAATAGTTAGGTCAAAGTATAGGATGATCCCGGAATAAAGATGGCCGTATGGACCATCATGTTTATGGGAAATCTTATCTGTCTTGAGCCATTTATCTACACCTCTCTGTCGTCCAAATTAGTTTGGGTTAGAATCAAATGTATTTGATTTGACGGTTAGCTGTCAATTCTTAATGTGCAACATATGTTCTGAATGTTTCATGTTTGAATATTTGTGTATGTTATGGAATGCGATTCTGTGCTATTATCAAGACTAGTTTCTACTTGTTTTCTGCTGACTTTGCTTGATCCACATTATGAACAATAGTGCCTTCATGTTGCTATGATGCCTGCTTCGTCCTTGACCAGATTACTGGTACAGCTCATTTCTTGGTGTCAAGCTGTCTTTGAAAATATGTTTGTTAGAACAATAGCTTTTTCATCTTTGCTTTGTAAAAATGTTGTTTTAATCTCCAATTAGTTTATACATGTGTCAGGCTTTTTGCGTCTCTGTTGAAGCTATGTGTTTTATCATGACCTGAAGTTATGAGTGCTGAAATCCTCAATTTAAAATGTATTAAAACTGGGGCTTATTATTTACACTAAATAGCCTTTTACCTATCAGATCTATCAGGAAATAGTCGATTCCTATCGGTCCGCGCTTTTGATAAATCGAAAGATCAAGTGAGATATATCACAATAAGATAAACGATATAATAAATGTGATAGGGTAGGTGAAAGCGCAAAGAAGAACTCATTCATATTGTCATTGCAGTTTTAAACAAAGAGTGGGCAAGCATTGCATTACAAGCATTTCAGCAAAAATTATTATAATTCTTAAAGAATCATAAAATAACAATTAATCAATTAATCAAATTTGATTCTACTGATTCAGTATTAATCCATTAGCAATATGGTAATAGTCAAATAATTGATTGATCAGTAACATTTCAACAATAATACTGCATTTCTATTTCATCTAATGGTGGTGCAGTGGGGTTAGTGTGAATCATTCTGACTGTTGAGCCCTTGCGTTTAGTGAACAGTTGTTTAATGCACACGATGCACTGGTATGTTATGTAAATGGTGAATCCTGCTACACAGGAGAAAAAGATTATTCTTACTGTGGACATTCCAGTGTGTCCCAACCACCCGCAAAGTTTCTCCCAGGTAGAGATATCTGGGGGTGGATCAGGTTTCTTGATTTCCTTTTGGATATGCGATGCCAGATCTTTAACTTCCTGTGGGTTATCTGGAATGAAAGTGCAACACTCCATACCAATCAGGACGCAGGTGCCACCTTTTTTGGCTAGCAATAGTCAAGTGGCATTCGATTTTGTAATGACATGGTTCGAATTGCTCTCATTTCGTCAGTGATTCTATCTAGGGCAGTGGCGGTGTAATCGGCTACGTTTTGTATGATGGTTATTTTATTCAATTCATTGGCCACCCTTACTTCCCAATAGAAAGGAATAATTCTAGCATAAATTGCATCTCGTAATGTTAAGACACATTTATTTCTTTGAGTGGCTGGTTCTGAAACATAAGGGAGATGAGGAAGATGACGGATGGCAGGTACTATGTATCCTAAATAGCAAGATCCTGACCAGTATTTTGGGAGCCAGGAATATGCTTTGTCATTGCAAATAAAATAAGTCCCATTATAGGCAGAGTATAAGTAAATATCTTCTAAGTACCAATGATCTGAGAATGTTTCATTGTTTATGATGTTATGTATGCCTGTTATTGTTGAGGACCGTTCAGTTCTTTGTAATAAATTTTGCCTACATTTTTAAAAAAAATAAACATTTTATTCAGGTATTTTTTTGGCATTGTAATACAGCAATATAAACAATGTACATAAAAATATAAACATAATGCAAATACCACCTCCCTCCCCCACAGGTCCCACCATTAATTAACCCCCTAATCTACGCTAACCTAACCCCCCCCCCCCTTCTGCTGATGATTAATTCCATGCGAAGAAGTCGATGAATGGTTGCCACCTCAGGGTGAACCCTACCAATGACCCTCTCATGGCGAACTTAATTTTCTCCAGGCAGAGAAAGCCAGCTATGTCCGATAGCCAGGTCTCCGACCTCGGGGGCCTTGAGTCCCTCCATGCTAGTAATATCTGCCTCCGGGCTACCAGGGAAGCAAAGGCCAGAACGTCTGCCTCTTTCTCCTCCTGGATTCCCGGATCCTGCGACACCCTGAAAATCGCCACCGCTGGACTCAATGCCACCCTTGTATTTTATACCTTGGACATGACGTCAGTAAACCCTTGCCAAAATCCCCTCAGCTTTGGACATGCCCAGAACATGTGAACATGGTTCGCTGGTTCACCCGCACATTTTTATTTGCACCTATCCTCCACCCCAAAGAATCTGCTCATCGGGGCCACTGTCATGTGAGCCCGGTGAACAACCTTGAATTGAATCAGGCTGAGTCTGGCACATGTTGCGGCTGCGTTGAGGCCCTCCTCTATCTTCCCCCCCCCCCCCCCCCAAGCTCCTCCTCCCACTTTTGCTTCAGCTCCTCGGTCTGCGTCTCCTTTGATCCCATAAGCTCCTTATAAATGTCAGAAACGCTCCCCTCACCTATCCATCCTCTAGAGACCACCCTATCCTGAATCCCGGCAGGAGTGGAAAGGTTGATACCTGTCTACGCAGAAAGTCCCGCACCTGCAGATATCGAAATTTGTTTCCCCCCCACCAATGCAAACTTCTCCTCCAGCGCTCTCATACTCGGAAAGCTCCCCTCTATAAACAAGTCCCCCATCCTCTCAATCCCCGCTCTCCGCCATATTCGGACCCCCCCCCCCCCCCCATCCTCCCCGGGGCAAACCGGTGATTATCGCAGATTGGGGACCAGACCGATGCTCCCACATGTCTCCTCCATTGCCCCCAGACTCTCAAGGCCAGTGCCACCACGGGGCTGGTGGAGTAGCGCGCCGGTGGGAACGGCAGAGGCACGGTTACCAGCGCCCCCAAACTTGTGCCCATGCAAGAAGCCGCCTTCAAACGCACCCATGCTGACCCCCCCACCAGCCACTTCCTAATCATGGCTACGTTAGCCGTCCAGTAATAATTGCTAAAGTTCGGCAGCGCCAGCACGCCCTCTCCCCGACTCCACTCAAGCATTACCCTCCTCACTCGCGGGGACTTGCCTCCCCATACGAAGCCCACTATAACTTTATTGACCCGCTTAAAAAAGGACCGCGGAATGAAGATGGGGAGACATTGAAATACAAACCGGAATCTCGGGAGGACCGTCATTTTCACCGTTTGGACTCTGCCAGCCAGAGACAACGGGAGCGCGTCCCTTGGCCGGAAATCATCTTTCATCTGATCCAGCAACCGGGCCAAGTTCAATTTATGTAGCCGGTCCCAATCCCGCGGCACTTGAATACCCAGGTACCTGAAACTGTCCCCTACCACTCTAAACGACAGTTCCCCCAGCCGTCTCTCCTGACCCCTCGCCTGGACCACAAACATCTCGCTCTTTCCCATATTAGGTTTATACCCCGAAAACCGGCTGAATTCCCCTAAAATTCCCATGATTTCTTCCATCCCCTCAATTGGATCCGAAACATACAGAAGCAGGTCGTCCGCATACAGCGAGACTCTGTGCTCCACCCCTCTTTCCATTGCCTCACTAAAAACCTTCATCAGCACCGGTCCCGATATCCCAGAGAACTTTTTATAGAACTCCGCTGGGTACCTGTCCGGTCTCGGGGCCTTACCCGACTGCATGGCCTTCAAGCCCTCCACTATCTCCTCCAACCTGATCGGGGCCCCCAGCCCTTCTACCAGCTCCCCGTCCACCTTCGGGAAAGTCTGCCCCTCCAGGAAGCGTCTCATCCCCTGCCCCACAGGGGGTTCCGACCTGTACAATCTGCTGTAAAAATCCCGAAACGCCTTAGTCACCCCTGCCGAATCCCCAACCAAGTTCCCATCCCCGTCAATAACTTTCCCTATTTGTTTAGCTGCCTTGCTCTTTCTGAGCTGCTGTGCAACCATCCTGCTGGCCTTCTCACCATGCTCGTATACCGCCCCCCTCGCCTTTCTGAGCTATCCCACTGCCCTCCCTGTGGTTAACAAGCCGAACTCTGCCTGTAGCCTCCGCCGTTCCCTTAAAAGCCCTGCCTCTGGAGTCTCCGCGTACCTCCTGTCGACTTGCAGAATCTCTTTCACCAGTCGGTCCGTCTCTGCCCTGTCCGTCCTGTCCCTGTGAGCCCGGATCGTGATCAGCTCTCCTCTCACCACTGTCTTCAGCGCTTCCCAGACCACTGCTGCTGAGACCTCCCCCGTATCATTTACCTGCAGGTAATTTTGTATGCACTTCTTCAGCCTCTCGCACACCGGTTCGTCCGCCAATAGCCCTACATCTAACCTCCACTGCGGGCGCTGATTGTTATCTTTGCTAACCTGCAGGTCAAACCAATGTGGAGCATGGTCCGAGATCGTAATCACAGAGTACCCAATGTAACCACTCCTGCCAGCAAGGCCCTACCCAAAACAAAGAAATCGATGTGAGAGTATACCTTGTGTACGTGAGAGTAGAAGGAAAACTCCTTCACCATCAGCCGCCTAAATCTCCATGGATCCACCCCCCCATCTGCTCCATGAACCCTTTCAGTTCCTTTGCCATTGCTGGCACCCTGCTCGTTTTTGATCATGACCGATCCAGGCCGGGATCAATAACTGTATTAAAGTCCCCTCCCATGATCAGCTTGTGCAAGCCCAGGCCCGGTATCTTCCCCAACATCCTCTTTATAAATTCCACATCATCCCAATTTGGCACATATACATTAACCAGCACTACCTTCATCGCCTCCAGCTTACCACGAACAATAGTATATCGACCCCCCACATCCAAAACTATTATACCCACCTCAAATATCACCCGCTTGTTAATCAAGATCGCAACCCCTCGAGTCTTTGTATCCAGCCCCGAATGGAAAACCTGACTGACCCAGGCTTTCCTCAGTCTAACCTGGTCTACTACTCTAAGATGCGTCTCCTGCAGCATGACCACGTCCGCCTTCAGTCCCCTCAGGTGCGCGAACACGTGCCCTCTTAACCGGCCAATTTAACCCTCGAACATTCCAGGTGATCAGCCTAGTTGGGGGGTCAAAGAGCCCCCCTCCGCCGATCAGCCATCCCCTTTCCTGGGCCCGCCTCCAGCCCATGCGCCGCACCTCCTCTGCCCCCCCCCCCCCCCCCGGCGGCCCCGCCACCGACCTCCTCACTGTCCCTCCACCGAAGTCCCTCCCTCGTCAGCAGAACCACTAACCCCCCCCCTGCCAGCAACACTACTCTGAAACCTAACCCATATAATAAACTAAACATATGCACACCCGCCACTGCGCTTCTGTGAGCTAGCTCACCCAGCTAGCTTGGTGGCCTCCGCCCCGGCGCTAAAAAGTTTCCCACCTATTGTTCCCTCACTTCCCCCCACGATCATACAAACAAATCCCCTCATCTAACAATCCCCACACAATCACTCAGCTGAAAAAAAACCCACCAAAACCCAAACAAGCACGTCTCCATCCCACAAAAGTGCACATCAACGAAAAAGACATTGCCAACATCCACCAAAAAGAAAACCCGCAAACGACAAAACTTTTTTCCCTCCCCCCTTCTTAAACAGAACTCAAAAACAGAAGAGAAAAAAATAAGAGGAGAAAAAATAATAAAAACAAGGCCCAATATAAGCCAACAAGTTGCATCAAAGTTCGAGAGTTCTCAGCCCCCCACCAGTCCTTTTCTTTTCGCAAAGTCCAGCGCATCTTCGGGCGACTCAAAATAATGATGCTGGTCCTCATATGTGACCCAAAGACGAGCCGGATACAGCAGTCCAAACTTCACCTGTTTCTTGAAGAAGATTGACTTAACTTGGTTGAAGCCTGCCCTTTTCCTAGCCACCTCCACACTCGGGTCCTGGTACACCCGCAGGAAACTGTTGTCCCACTTACAGCTCCGCGTTCGCTTGGCCCACTGAAGAATACATTCCTTGTCCAGGAACCTGTGCAATCTCACCACCATTGCCCTTGGAGGGTCCCCCTTCGCGGCTTCCTCGCAAGCGCCCTGTACGCCCTGTCCATCTCCAAGGATCAGGAGAATGTCCCCATCCCCAGCAGTTTTTCGAACATACCCGCTACGTATGCCCCAGCATCAGCTCCCTCAGACCTCTCCGAGAGCCCGACAATTCTTAAGTTCTGTCGGCGGGACCTATTCCCTAGGTCCTCCACCTTCTCCCGAAGCCATTTCTGCTGGTCCCGCAGCATCCCCATCTCCAGCTCCACCGCTGTTTGATGCTCCTCCTGCTCAGCCAGCGCCTTCTCAACCTTCTGGATCACCTGATCCTGGGCGTCCAGTCTGTGCTCCAGCCGATCAATCGACTCTTTAATCAGGTCCAGACAGTCCCGTTTCTGCTTGGGAAAGCCGTCCTGGATGACCTGCATCAACTGCTCCGTTGATCGCTGGGTCGACACACCAGGGGTCCAGTCCTCGGCCATGCTGTCTCCTGCTTCAGCACAGTCCTTGCCTATCTTCCTATTTCTGCCTTTTCGTGCACTTCTGGTTCTTTTCTCCATACACCGATACGTGGAAACGGTGCCCAATTGCCTCAGCCTTCAAATTCACCGTTTAAAACCGGAAAAAGGTCCAGGGGAAAGGTCCAAAAGTCCGACCAGAGCGGGAGCCACCAAATTGCGACTTACTCCTTCATAGCCGCCACCGGGAGTCTTTGCGTACATTTATAAGCTGTGTTCACATCCAAATAATTAGTACAAACACTATTGCCCACTTTTATCCCTTTAGAGTGATTACTAATGAGCCATATTGATCCTTTTTGTTTAATATTAGTTGGGAGGCTAATATATTGAGGATTTTTGTTAGGGTTTTATTTAAGTTGGTGCCATCCTGAAAAGGTGTTTAGTGGCTAGCCTGCAGATTTCCATAAGTTAATAAATTTCTTTAAATAAATCTTGTACCTTCCTTTTTCACATGAATATGCTCCAGAACGGACCACTACAGAGCGAGAGACACTTTAATAGATGTACTGTTCTGCTGTTTCTGAAGCATCAAAGGGAATAGTTAGAAAGGGAATACCCTCTCCTGAGTCAGTAGGGGTTGCAATGCATACCCAACAATTTGAAATGTTGAAATTTTTAGCATATATCTTAGATGTGTAAAGGAATGTGTTCTCATTCAGTTCTGGTACAACATTTACAAAGCCAATCAAATAATTGAAAATTAATATTACGGTAAACATTTTACACATCATAATATTTATACGCGCGCTTCAAATGTGATGCGTGAATCCAACTTTTCTTTCCTTTCAACTTTACAGCGGATTGGGTGGTGAGAAGGATTACGAATGGTCCTTCCCACTTTGATCCTAAGGGGTCTTTCTGCAGCATTTTAACGTACTCTTCTTCACCGGGCACCAGGTCGTGCCCACCTTCTGGAGGATCTCCCCATGCAGCTAACACCTGTTGAGAGGCAGAACTAACCGCATTTGTTAGATTTTGACAATACGTCAGCAAAGTATCACTCATTAAATGACAGTCTGCTTTTCGCAAGTCAATTGTTCCTGGCAGAGACATTGGTCTGCATGTGATGATTTCAAATGGGCTCAGGCCTGTTGTTCTGTTTGGTGCAGCTCTAATACTGCAAAATACTATTGGCAAAGCTTGGACCCAATTCATGCCTTCCTGCTTGTATTTAGACAGTCTTTCTTTCAAAGTTTGATTCATACGTTCCACTTGTCCTGATGATTGGGGATGATAAGGACAGTGTAAATTCCAGTCAATGTTTAATAGTCTACAGACTTCCTTGCAAACAGCACCTGTAAAGTGGGTTCCATTGTCTGAGTCAATGCTAGCTGGTACTCCCCATCTGGGGATAAATTCTTTGCATAGCACTTTGGCTGTATGGGCAGCTGTCGCTCTTCTAGCTGGAACAGCTTCCACCCATCTAGAGAATTTATCCACTATTACAAGGACGTCATTGTACTTTTGTCATTTAGGAAGGGTGATGTAATCTACCTGTATATCCTGGAACGGTCCTGCGGGAGCAGGAGCTCTTAATTGAGGCATTGATGTTATAGGACCCAAGTTATTCTTTTGACGTAACACAACGGTTTGATACTAACTGCATGTTTTTTGAATCCTTTTACCACACCAACTTCCATGGAATCGATCCATCATTTGTTGAGTTGATAGATGTCCCCATGAATGAATTTGTTGAGCTAAGAAGGGCATTAGTAATTGTGGTGCCACTGGTTTGTAAGTTTGAACTTGTCTCCAAATATTGTCATCATACAGCTGAATACCTGATTCTAACCATGTCCATTTTTCTTCCTTTGTACAATCGTGTTGCATTTCACGTAAATCCCCCTGTAATAAGGTGGTTACTCCCAATTTGTAAATGTGATTGAATTCCTTATGCCATTGGGAGGCAGCTTCCCTTGCTGCTTGGTCCGCAAGAGCATTTCCTCTTGCTTCCATACTGTCCTCATGAGTATGGGCTTTACATTTTAGAACTGATACTTCTTTTGGCAAGGCCATAGCTTCTAGAAGATCTCATACTTCCTTTCCATTTCGGATAGGTGTACCTGCTGTTGTGAGAAATCCTCTTTTTCTCCACAGATGGCCAAAATCATGTGCTACTCCAAAACCATATCTGGAGTCAATATAGATGTTAGCAGTTTTATTCTTGCCACATGACATGCTTCCGTTAGTGCTTTTAATTCGGCCTGCTGAGCTGATGTACCTGGGGGCAAACGTCCTTCAGCTAATACTTCAGATGGGCTTGTGACTGCCCACCCAGCTTTCCTGATACCCTTGTCAATAAAAGAGGAACCATCAGTGAATAGGACTAAATCTGGGTTCTGTAGTGGCTCTTCTACCAAGCGTACTTCTTCCATTTCCTCTATTATTTTCACACAGTCATGCCCTTCTCCCTCTCCTCCCTTTTGTTCCTCGGAAAGCGGGAGCAAAGATGATGGGTTTACAGGACTGGCTCTGTGAAAATATAGGTTGGGAGCTTCCAAAACTGCTGTCCAGCTAGTCCATTTAGCTGATATAACTTGTGATACTCTGTTCATGGATAGGAGAGAGTGGACTGAATGTGGACATTTAATGGTTAACTTTTGGTCTAGGACAAGGCCTGATGTTGCCATTACAGCTCGACATGTGGCTTCCATGGCTCGTAATCAGCTGCCAAATGCTAGTGCCACATTGTCAAGTTTGATGGAGTAGTATCTAGCCGGTCTTAACTGATCACAATGTTCCTGGGCTAGTACTGAAGTCATGTAACGATCTCTTTCATGAACAAACATGGTAAAAGGTTTTCCGTTGTTTGGAATACCTAAGGCTGGTGCTGAACACAGGGCCTTTCTCAAATTTAGGAATGATTGCTTTTGTTCTGAATTGAGTTTAACAGTGTCTTTTGATTTCCGGCTTCCTTTTAAAAGATCATTCAATGGCTGAGCTAACTGAGTGTAAGAATCAATCCAATTTCTGTTAAAATTATATAGTCCCAAAAAAGATCTCACTTCCTGAACAGTTGAGAGTTCTTTAGCGGCTTTGATGGCAGCCGTTCTGTTCTGAGTAAGTTCCCTTTTGCCTTTGGATATTTTCTGACCTAAGTAGATAACTTCTTCCTGGGAAATTTGTGCTTTAGCAAAGCTAGCTTTGTGACCATTATCACTGAGGTGGTTCAGGACCACTCGTAGATCTTTCTCGTGATCATCTTTATTGATGGAGGCTATCAGAACATCATCTACATACTGGATAATGGTGGGAGGCAGATCAGACAGTTGCCTGAGATGATTCTGTAGAACCATGTGGTAAACAGTTGGGCTATTGTGAAAATCTTGCGGTAGTCTAGTCCATGTGTACTGTTGCTGATTAACGGTAAAAGCAAACCATGGTTGTACAGCCTTAGCTCGTGGTACTGACCAGAAACCATTTGCCATGTCAATGACTGAAAACCATTGAAGGTCAGGTGTTAAAGATCGTCTGCCACTAAAGGAGCTTTTCTGACAATCTATAGTCAATAGTAAGGCGCCATGTGCCATTAGCCTTTTTTACAGGCCATATAGGGCTCTTTGATGAGCTGTGAATTCGCACTAAAATACCCCTTCAAGTTGTTTTATTATAGGTAGAATGCCTTGAATTGAAGTTTTGTTAATGGGGTATTGTTTGGTACAAGGTGGAGTGGATCCAATTAAAGTGACTGGTTCCATTTTTAAAAGGCCACAATAATTTTTGACTTTTGCCCAAATTGGGTGATTTTGTATCTCGTCTTTTTTGATGTGTCTAATGGACCAGGTGATTTTTCCATTATCGAAATTAAGTGAAGAATTTAGTTGAGATAAGATGTACATACCTAGAAGTGTTTGTGTTACCGGACCTACCCAAATTGATGCCATCAGTTGATGTGGTCCAAATTCTAACAGCAGTAGATCAGTCAGTCGGAGGGTAAAGGAATCTCCTCCTGCAGCAAAAGCATTATTTTTTCCTGCAGTTAGGGGAAATAAAGCAGCATAGGTTTGAGTAACACAGGTAAGTTCAGCTCGTGTCAAAAAGAAAATCGATATGAAAACCTCCCACTCTTAGCAAAATATATAGTCCATCATTTTTCTGTTCCAAAAGTGCATGTAGAGAAATATGGAACGAATCATCAAGAGTGGGGTCCATTAGTTTTTTGAAGAATCAAATATAGAACGCCTTTGAGCTGGAGTTAAGCTGTTCAGCATTTCATTCATGTCGTTGTCGTCATCGCGTGCATCCCTACGTGGGAACGGCTGGGAGGGTCTAGAATCCCTGTACGCAAGTCTGGATGTGTCTTGTTGGAACGTAACTCTAGGTGTGTCTTGTCTGTGCGTGTTACGTGACTGGCCAGTCTGGCCATGGGGCAGAAAGGTATTGAAGGAGTCATTGGACATCTCACTATCATTTCTTTTTTTTTTTTTTTTTTTTTTTTATAAATGTTTTATTGAAAATTTTTTCCCAAACAACAATTTTTCCCCTCTTACAAAGCAAACGCAACAATAACAATACAGAAATTTTAAACAATACACAAGTAACAAAACCCCTTTATCTTTGACCTAAACTAAACCCCCCCTCCCCCCCCCCTCCCCCTGGGTTGCTGCTGCTGGTCATCTGTCTTCCCTCTAACGTTCCCCTAGGTAGTCGAGAAATGGCTGCCACCGCCTGGTGAACCCTTGAGCCGATCCTCTCAGGGCAAACTTTATCTGCTCCAGTTTAATGAACCCCGCCATATCATTTACCCAGGCCTCCAGTCCGGGGGGTTTCGCCTCCTTCCACATGAGTAGGATCCTGCGCCGGGCTACTAGGGACGCAAAGGCCACAACGTCGGCCTCTTTCGCCTCCTGCACTCCCGGCTCTTCCGCAACTCCAAATAGAGCTAACCCCCAGCCTGGTTTGACCCGGGCCTTCACCACCCGCGAAATCACTCCCGTCACTCCCTTCCAATACCCTTCCAGTGCCGGGCATGCCCAAAACATATGTGCGTGGTTTGCCGGGCTCCCGCCACACCTCCCACATTTGTCCTCCACTCCAAAGAACCTGCTCAATCTTGCTCCCGTTATGTGTGCTCTATGTAGCACCTTAAATTGAATCAGGCTAAGCCTGGCGCATGAGGAAGAGGAATTTACCCTGCTTAGGGCATCAGCCCACATACCCTCCTCTATCTCCTCCCCTAGTTCTTCTTCCCACTTTCCTTTTAGTTCGCCCACCGACTCCTCCCCCTCTTCCCTCATCTCTCGGTAAATCTCTGACACCTTGCCCTCTCCGACCCACACCCCTGAAAGCACCCTGTCCTGTATCCCCTGTGTCGGGAGCAATGGAAATTCCCTCACCTGTTGTCTAGTAAATGCCCTCACCTGCATATATCTCAAGAAATTTCCCCGGGGCAACTTATACTTTTCCTCCAATGCTCCCAAGCTCGCAAAAGTCCCATCTATAAATAAATCTCCCACCCTCCTAATTCCCAACTGGAACCAGCTCTGAAATCCTCCATCCATTCTTCCTGGGGCGAACCTATGGTTGTTCCTGATTGGGGACCCCACCAGGGCTCCCCGCACCCCTCTCTGTCGCCTCCACTGTCCCCAGATATTCAATGTTGCCGCCACCACCGGGTTCGTGGTAAACTTTTTAGGTGAGATCTCACTATCATTTCTTGACTCGAGTCGTTGTTTATAATAGCACGACACCATCCAATGCCCTAGTTTACCACAAAAAAGACAGCATGGAAGTTTCTTATGTGATTTTTAATGGAGCAAGGGTGCATGCGGAACCCGATGCTTCTGGGGAGGTTGTAGTTACTGCTGATATCCCTGCAGGGGCTGCAACAGCTGCTGCTGGAGCAGCGGGTAACACAGGCTGAATTTTAGCAGCCGCAGTGTTATAGTTTGTCTGGTTATGCATACCGCGTTCTATCTGAATGCATCGGTCAACTGTTTCGCGATATATACCACCTGTGGCCCAATTTGGTAAAATCAAATTCAAGGCATTAGATATTTCAGGTTTAATACCGGCTACAAAAGCCGTTTTAATTGGACCTAAAGTGCTTGTATCCCAAGTATCAGTCTCATTTTGGAGTTTCATTCCTGAATGTTCTATCCAGACATGTAAAAATCTGTCTTCGAAATCTTGTATATCTTCAGTATGTTTTGGAATGCAAGATGTAATTTTAGACCAATCGGTTCTAGGAGGGCGAAATTTTAATAGCCAATTTTTGACTGCTAGCCAACCAGCTTCTAAATTTTGCAAATCATCTCCAAGGGCGAGTTCTACTTCTTCTCCAAGAGTTACACTGTCACGAGTGCTTACCATAATAGACAGAATTTGTACACCATCTAATGGGTGGAGATGAATGGATTGCAGCTTGTGAAGTTGTTCCCACGTGGTCAAACCACCCCTTTTTGGGTGTTGAAGATCTTGACATCATCTGTCAATTTTTTCAGGGTTCGCGACCTCATGTACCTAATGATGGCCAAATACAGTTTTAGTGGTTGTCAAATAGTTTTCTTTTATTTCTTTACTTCCAATTTTAACCCGTTTGCGTCGTAAAGGGGCTAATCAAAATACTTTTGTATTTTGCATTCTTGGAACGCTTATTTCATCACTTTCTTCATCTGAGTCAATTGGTAAATGAAAATTAGGTTTAGATTTATTACTAACACTTGATCTTGGCTGTGGAACTGGAGTTGTTTGTTGATTTGGAGTCGTTTGTTGATTTGGAGTCGTTTGTTGATTTGGAGTCGTTTGTTGATTTGGAGTCGTTTGTTGATTTGGAGTCGTTTGTTGATTTGGAGTCGTTTGTTGATTTGGAGTCGTTTGTTGATTTGGAGTCGTTTGTTGATTTGGAGTCGTTTGTTGATTTGGAGTCGTTTGTGGCATTGGAGTCGTTTGTGGCATTGGAGTCGTTTGTGGCATTGGAGTCGTTTGTGGCATTGGAGTCGTTTGTGGCATTGGAGTCGTTTGTGGCATTGGAGTCGTTTGTGGCATTGGAGTCGTTTGTGGCATTGGAGTCGTTTGTGGCATTGGAGTCGTTTGTGGCATTGGAGTCGTTTGTGGCATTGGAGTCGTTTGAGGCATTGGAGTCGTTTGACGCATTGGAGTCGTTTGAGGCATTGGAGTCGTTTGAGGCATTGGAGTCGTTTGAGGCATTGGAGTCGTTTGAGGCATTGGAGTCGTTTGAGGCATTGGAGTCGTTTGAGGCATTGGAGTCGTTTGAGGCATTGGAGTCGTTTGAGGCATTGGAGTCGTTTGAGGCATTGGAGTCGTTTGAGGCATTGGAGTCGTTTGAGGCATTGGAGTCGTTTGAGGCATTGGAGTCGTTTGAGGCATTGGAGTCGTTTGAGGCATTGGAGTCGTTTGTGGCATTGGAGTCGTTTGTGGCATTGGAGTCGTTTGTGGCATTGGAGTCGTTTGTGGCATTGGAGTCGTTTGTGGCATTGGAGTCGTTTGTGGCATTGGAGTCGTTTGTGGCATTGGAGTCGTTTGAGGCATTGGAGTCGTTTGAGGCATTGGAGTCGTTTGAGGCATTGGAGTCGTTTGAGGCATTGGAGTCGTTTGAGGCATTGGACTCGTTTGAGGCATTGGACTCGTTTGAGGCATTGGACTCGTTTGAGGCATTGGAGTCGTTTGAGGCATTGGAGTTGGCTGTGAGATTGGATTTGGAGGTGAAACTGGAGTTGTAACTATGTTGCTCAGAGTACGTTCTCTAGCTTCAGAACTAACATTCTCGTCTGTGCTTTGATTCAAATTATGAGCGGCAAGATTGTCAAGATTTTGCAGTGTCCTTTTAAATTCATTTCACCTTCCACAACACCTCTTTCCTCGACTAACTGGCAATTTTGACTTTTGATTTCATCAGTTTCTGTTTGTAACTGTTGGTATTTGGACTCTGATTCATTATTTTTACATTGTAATTCACCAATTTGAAATGATTGTTGTTGAACTTTAAAGGTTTCGTTTTCCAATAATGTTTTAATCTGATCACATTGTTCAAGTTTAGATTTTGCATCTCGTAATTCTTCAACAACTGCGGCTAGTTGGTCTTCAGTGATTTAAGGTCATGATCGCTTTTAGTTTTTGCGATTATCTCTTGCTGTCTACGGAGCTGTGCCATTATTGCAAAAGACCATTTCACACGTTTTCTTCTATTTAAGCGTGTGGTTTTTCCCCATGCCTTCTTGATATTATCAAGGGACCACTGCCCTTTGGGAATATCATATTTTGATTCAATTTTTGTGGCAACTTCAGACAGTCCAAATCACCCAATATATCGTCAATAGAGACATCCGGTACAGCGCGACCTCCCTTGGACATTGTGGGAAGTAGTTCTCTACCATTTGAAGGTACTGAATCTAATTTAGGAGTCATGTCCACCATAAACTCAGCCTTACACCCAATTTTTAGGTCGTCAACTATGTTTATGTGCAATCTTTGTACACTACCGCAACTATTCACTATTCAGTCCCGTTTTATTTTAGTTTCAAGACCGGCACCCGATTGAACAACACAGTCTGTCAAAAGGTCCTTTCTAGGGGTCGAAGCACTGCTTGATGCGGCTTTAAGACTTTTAATGGGTGAAAAAGATGTTTCTTACCCCAGTCTAGCCGTTTTTCTTTGGGCCTTCCGTCCTTCTCCGCTTCCGTTAGCGGTACAATTTTTGGTCTTCCAATGTCCTCCGATTCTCCCTGATCGTCTCCGACTCGTTCCGATTCTTTCCAATCCTCTCCGATTTCATCCGATTCCTTCCAATCGCCTTCTCAGCGCTCCTCCCCTTTTGCCGAACTACGTCAAATTGATGAGATCTACCATGTGGAATTAGTGAGGTCATGCGACACTAAAACCAGTAGAAATTTGAATTAAACTCCAGCTTGCATTGGCCTTCACTAGGACATTGTCGAGGGGAGCTCATTGTGAGCAGTGGATACAACAGACTAAATTGAAAGTAGTGGAAGTACTGCTTCACTTGGGAGGAGTATTTAGTCGCTGGAGTTGTACTGGCATGGCAAGTGGTGTGCAGTAAATTACTTTATCGCAATCAAGTTGCAGCATAAACGTGCCATAGGATTCAAGTGCTCTTCCACCTCTGAAATACAATTCCACCAAGTTTATTCAGGGAATAGAGTTGAAAGTAAGACATATTCAAAGGGACCATACCCGTCTGCAATTTTACAATACTGCCTAATTAAAATATACTTGTAAGTTATCACAATGGTGGAGAAACTACAGTGCCATTGTTAGAGACCTCAAACCGAGGTAAATGGGCCAGTGTTACACCTCCTGCGAGTGCATGGAAGTTGCTTTGGAGCAGGCATGTTCTTCCTGAGCATGCTGTTCAATCTCTCTCACTCTCTCTCTTTCTCTCGTCTTGTCTTGTCTTTACACATGACTGACTAATGCCAGTGATACTTAATCTACACCATTGTTGCCTTTTTTACCTGCTGTAAATATGGCAGTCAATAAGGTTGCCCTTTTATCTAGATAGTGATATATGCTCTCAGAGTCGCCAGGTATCAAATGATACCGCCACAAGGTTCAACCGGGTATCGATCAAAGAGCCAAACAACCAGTTAGTTAGCTCAAGATCAATGGTACTTTATTTACACACAAGATTAACTTACACATGCAACATAAACACTACTAGTTAACTACACCTAACAACTATGACAACCTGTACTTAACTTCAGGCACCTGGCTTAGGTCAGAGGAACAGTGGCCTTTGTTTGAATCTGGATCTACTGAGTCTGGAGAAGTAACTGCTGCTCAGCTGGGCTCAGCCGTCTGGTAGTGAGCGCTGAACTTGAACTTGCTTCTGATGGTGCTGCAATTGAAGATGGACGTTGCCGGAATGCCAGGTCCAAAAGAGATCGAACACATGGCAGTGTCTCTCTTTATCCTTGGGGAGTTTTGTGATCTTTTGGGCGGTCCTTAGGTTTGGACCCAATTAATTGGGCAGTTCTCGATCACTGCCTTCGATCTGAGCCAATAAAGGGGCGGGTGCCTTGATGGCTGGGCGTGTCCTAAGCGGTCATTGACCCTGTTGTTGATGCTTCTTGAGTAAAGGGAATGGCGCCGAAATGTCTGGACTTGTATCGGTTACCTGAGTATCAATCTTTTGTCTTATGGAGATGGGCCATCAAAATGCTAATCAGTTGGGGGTTTCGATGCTGTCTGGATTCTTTGCTCACAAATATACATTCAGGCTCTGTGCCTGCCTGAATCTTACATTGTCCACATTTCCCTTTAGGTTTTGCGAACGTCCATGTTTCTTGTTGTAAGTGGCCATCCCAGATGGCTACACCATTCATTAGCACATCCCATCTGTTAATCCTTTGTACTGCACCTCCCTCTAAGAATACTATCTACATTTTAACAACCATATGAAGCTATTTCTTTAGCTATTTGCATAGTATTTCTGTTACAGCTGCTACCCAATTCCAGTTCCTACTCTTGCCCCTCCCCACGTCACAGTCCTGAAGGATTCAGTCTCCCACAGTATTCTCGGCTCTTAGCGAAGACATCTTGGAGACATGAGTGATTTCTTCTTTGCTACGGAGAACATCAGCAGAACGGGACAGCAATTTGGCAGTACTGATGATAAGCAGAGTTTAGCTTTCAGGAGAACTGAACTGCATGGACAATGAGTCTTATTCAACAGAAGACTGATCCAAGAGAGAATACTAAAGAGCATCAACCGTTGGACTCTGGGACTCGAAGAGAGAACTTAGGACTGTGAGGAACTTGTTGCTCCCTTGATGCACACCGGGAAAGACCTTCAGAAGAGGAATAATTTTGAACTCCAGGCATCTTATTCACTACTGTATGGAAGACTGAAATGGTATTGATGATAATCTTTATTGTCACAAGTAGGCTTACATTAACACTGCACTGAAGTTACTGTGGCAATCCCTTAATTGCCACACTCCGGTGCCTGTTCGGGTACACAGAGGGAGAATTCAGAGTGTCCAAATTACCTAACAGCACATCTTTCGGGATTTGTGGGAGGAAACGGAGCACCCGGAGGAATCCCTCGCAGACTCCGCACAGACAGTGACCCAAGCCGGGAATCGAACCTGGGACCCTGGCACTGTGAAGCAACAGTGCTAACAACTGTGCTACCATGCTGCCCTAATGAGAAGCATTTGATGTTTCTGCCCGATTACGAACCGGGAACCTTTCGTGCGTTAGGCGAATGTAATAGCCACTACACTACAGAAACAGCTGAAGATCTGAGATTTCAATTAATGCTAACTATGAAGGATAAAAATAACACAATTCATGTGAACCAGAAAAAGAAGAGATGATTCCCTGATACTTTCTATAGGCGATGTGAAGAGAGCCACATTTCTCTCTGAGACTAGTCCACTCTGGGCAATCTAAAGATTTTGATTTGATTTGATTTATTGTCACATGTACCGAAGTACAGTGAAAAGTATTTTTCTGCGGCCGAGGAACGTACACTATGTACATAGTAGACACAAGAATAATCAACAGGGAACATTGACAAATGGTACATCGACAAAACAGTGATTGGTTACAGTTGTTGTAAGAGTTGCTAAGGATATGGAGACAAGACGGCACCATCTTCTGTAATAGGCCAGATTTCCTGTAGACAATTACTTCTGAGACAAGATTGCTTTACAGGATGCTGCAGCTTCAGAAGTGCTGAAGATTCTGCCATAGCCTCTGTGCTGACACACAGCTCTAGAGAGAAAGAAGACTTTCAGCTGGGATTGAATTACGAGGTCACTTGGCTTTCATCCCTGGGATACGGTACCACCTCTTTGGCAGTATGATGCTCTGTGGACTCTAACATAGAACCAGGTAAGCCATTCTCTCTGGAAGATGGTCTAAGACTGTGATTTCCAAAAGTACACTGGATCAGGTTGAACTGCATGTCTCATTATGAGTGCTAATTTCATTAGAAGGAATATCTACAGATTAAATTGTCATATCTTGGTGGACAACAAAAGATACGGTTTTAATTTGTCAGAGGAGAACTTCAGGTGAAACCGAGAACATTCCCAAAAATTGTGTAAAGGGACATCATTGCTATAGTTACCTTTTGTGTCATGTCAGAAGCATAGAGATCAAGATCTGTGATTTGCATGGTATTCTCTGGATTAAGCCACAGAACCTCAGCTCCAATATGAAAGCAAAAGACACAAGTGCTAAGGTCCTGTTTTTGAATTATTGACATTTGACCTAAAATAAGGACATTGAAGCATTTGTCCTTCTGTTTCAAGGATGACTGTCCTCTTTGCTGAATCTGCAGCAGCTGGACATCTATAGTGTCCTAAATGAAGGAGAAACTTTGCATACTTTCCCTCTAGCTACTTTAGGGCACACATCTGGTCACTGCTTATATTTAATAAATGTTCTCATGCTGGCACAAGGTTTGCCACAACAAAATCTCCCTTCCCCTTGAATAGTTTTAAGAATTCTTGCATTTCTAACTTTGATCAAGAAGTTGTAAAATAAAAATCATTACTTTTTAATTAAAAGTTTCCAGAATAGAGGAAGATAGGAAAGGACAGAGTAGAATGTAGCTCTATTTGGTAAGGAGGATTTAATTGTTACCGAGAGAGCTGATACTTGCCTGCAGGGAAAAGATGAAGCAATTTAGTTGCATTGGTCAAATAGCTGGCCCTAGTTGGATCATCCGCCTGCACATCAGGGGGTGATCAGGGCTAGATATTTTGTTCAGAAATGAAGAGGGTTGCATCATGTGATAGTGTATGTACAATGGCGAATCTTAATTACTTAATTTATTAGATAGAGAAAGCCAAATATTGAAGGGGGCAGAGCTGATATTGTTGAATAATGTTTTTGGAACAGCATGCTGGAGAGAATATTAAGGGAAATAAGTTACTAGACTTGATCTGAGCAATGATCTGGAAGTGGAGTTAAAACTCCATGTTGGAGATTACTCCGGTGATAGCAATCATAGCATTATCAAATTTAACATGACTAGCTAAGTTACTGCTGCAGATAAATTAATGTTAGGGCCAGATTTCAGGAGGGCTTGAATAAGGTGCACTGAGAAAGTAGTATTACCCACCTGAATTTCCCCCGAAAGAAACATTCGATAAAATGCTGCATAAAAGGATGTTGATTAAGGTTGTGACATGCAACAGGTGCTTGCTTAACATTGACTCACTTAATGCTGTTTCAGTTTAATGTCGTTAATAAAGTAGTGTCAGTATATCAATTTAACATTGACAGTTTCACTTTGAAGGTTTTTGCCACAGACTTGCTTTTCTTCAGCTTGCCCGCGCACACACACTTTCTTGTAGCTCTTCCACTCTCACACTCAGTCCCTCTCTTCCCACTGCCCCCCTCTGTTGCCTTTGCCTCCTGACATTGCTCTCCAACTTGCCGGCACCGTGACTTTGTTTTCTATCCTACCTCTATCGAGGTATGCTCTCCGTCCTGCCTCCACCGCAGCGTGCTCTCTGTCCTGCCACCACCTGATGTTGCTCGCCACACTGCCTCCTCCATAATGCACTCTGACCTACCTCCACTGCAACAGTGTGTGCCAGCACTACAATTCTGCCCTGCATCCTGCCTCCACAGAAGGAGGCATATGACGTACATAAGCAACTGGGATCAAGTGGATCCCTTGAAGAGTATAGAGATTGTCGAAATAGAGTTAAGAGGGAAATCAGGAGTGCAAAAAGGGGACATGAAATTGCTTTGGCAAATAATGCAAGGGAGAATCCAAAGAGATTCTACAAATACATAAAGGGGAAAAGAGTAACTAGGGACAGAGTAGGGCCTCTTTAGGATCAACAAGGGCATCTATGTGCAGAGCCACAAGAGTTGGGTGAGATCCTGAATGAATATTTCTCATCGGTATTCACGGTGGAGAAAGGCATGGATGTTAGGAAACTAAGGGAAATAAATAGTGATGTCTTGAGAAGTGTGCATATTACAGAGGAGGAGGTGCTGGAAGTCTTAAAGCGCATCAAGGTAGATAAATCCCCGGGACCTGATGAAATGTATCCCAGGATGTTGTGGGAGGCTAGGGAGGAAATTGCGGGTCCCCTAACAGAGATATTTGAATCATCGGCAGCCACAGGTGAGGTGCCTGAAGATTGGAGAGTAGCGAATGTTGTGCCCTTGTTTAAGAAGGGCAGCAGGGAAAAGCCTGGGAACTACAGACCGGTGAGCCTAACATTTGTAGTAGGTAAGTTGCTAGAAGGTATTCTGAGAGACAGGATCTACAAGCATTTAGAGAGGCAAGGACTGATTCGGGGCAGTCAGCATGGCTTTGTGCGTGGAAAATCATGTCTCACAAATTTGAAAATTTGATTGAGTTTTTTGAGGGGGTGACCAAGAAGGTAGATGAGGGCAGTGCAGTAGACGTTGTCTACATGGACTTTAGCAAAGCCTTTGACAAGGTACCGCATGGTAGGTTGTTGCAGAAGGTTAAGGCTCACGGGATCCAGGGTGAGGTTGCCAATTGGATTCAAAATTGGCTGGACGACAGAAGGCAGAGGGTGGTTGTAGAGGGTTGTTTTTCAAACTGGAGGCCTGTGACCAGTGGTGTGCCTCAGGGATCGGTGCTGGGTCCACTGTTATTTGTGATTTATATTAATGATTTGGATGAGAATTTAGGAGACATGGTTAGTAAGTTTGCAGATGACACCAAGATTGGTGGCACAGTGGATAGTGAAGAAGGTTATCTAGGATTGCAAAGGGATCTTGATCAATTAGGCCAGTGGGCCGACAAATGGCAGATGGAGTTTAATTTAGATAAATGTGAGGTGATGCATTTTGGCAGATCGAATCAGGCCAGGACCTACTCAGTTAATGGTATGGCGTTGGGGAGAGTTATAGAACAAAGAGATCTAGGAGTACAGGTTCGTAGCTCCTTGATGGTGGAGTCGCAGGTGGACAGGGTGGTGAAGAAGGCATTCGGCATGCTTGGTTTCATTGGTCAGAACATTGAATACAGGAGTTGGGACGTCTTGTTGAAGTTGTACAAGACATTGGTACGGCCACACTTGGAATACTGTGTGCAGTTCTGGTCACCCTATTATAGGTAGGATATTATTAAACTGGAAAGAGTGCAGAAAAGATTTACTAGGATGTTGCCGGGACTTGATGGTTTGAGTTATAAGGAGAGGCTGGATAGACTGGGACTTTTTTCCTTGGAGCGTAGGAGGCTTAGGGGTGATCTTATAGAGGTCTATAAAATAATGAGGGGCATAGATAAGGTAGATAGTCAACATTTTTTCCCAAAGGTAGGGGAGTCTAAAACTAGAGGGCTTAGGTTTAAGGTGAGAGGGGAGAGATTCAGAAGGGCCCAGAGGGGCAATTTCTTCACTCAGAGGGTAGTGAGTGTCTGGAATGGGCTGCCAGAGGTAGTAGTAGAGGCGGGTACAATTGTGTCTTTTAAAAAACATTTAGATAGTTACATGGGTAAGATGGGTATAGAGGGTTATGGGCCAAGTGCGGGCAACTGGGACTAGCTTAATGGTAAAAACTGGGCGGCATGGACTGGTTGGGCCGAAGGGCCTGTTTCCATGCTGTAAACTTCTATGATTCTAGTACGCTGCTCTCTGTCCTGCCTCCACAGTACGCTGCTCTCTGTCCTGCCTCCACAGTACGCTGCTCTCTGTCCTGCCTCCACAGTACGCTGCTCTCCGTCCTGCCTCCACAGTACGCTGCTCTCTGTCCTGCCTCCACAGTACGCTGCTCTCCGTCCTGCCTCCACAGTACGCTGCTCTCCGTCCTGTCTCCAAAGCTACACGGCTCTCCATCCTGCCTCCACAGTACGCTGCTCTCCGTCCTGCCTCCACAGCTACGACGCTCTCTGTCCTGCCTCCACAACTACGCCGCTCTCCGTCCTGCCTCCACAGCTACGCTGCTCTCCGTCCTGCCTCCACAGTTACGCCGCTCTCCGTCCTGCCTCCACAGCTACGCTGCTCTCCGTCCTGCCTCCACAGCTACGCCGCTCTCCGTCCTGCCTCCACAGCTACGCCGCTCTCCGTCCTGCCTTCACAGCTACGCTGCTCTCCGTCCTGCCTCCACAGCTACGCCGCTCTCCGTCCTGCCTCCACAGTACGCTTCTCACCATCCTGCCTCCACAGCTACGCCGCTCTCCGTCCTGCCTCCACAGCAACGCCGCTCTCCGTCCTGCCTCCATAGCTACGCCGCTCTCCGTCCTGCCTCCACAGCTACGCCGCTCTCCGTCCTGCCTCCACAGCTACGCCGCTCTCCATCCTGCCTCCACAGCTACAACGCTCTCCGTCCTGCCTCCACAGTACGCTTCTCTCCGTCCCCCCCCACAGCTACGTTGCTCTGCACGCTGCTCTCCGTCCTGCCTCCACAGTTTGCTGCCCTCTGTCCTGCCTCCAAAGCTACGCAGCTCTCCGTTCTGCCTCCAAAGCTACGCTGCTCTCCGTCCTACCTCCACAGTATGCTGCTCTTTGTAGTGCCTCCAGTTTGCTGCCCTCTGTCCTGCCTCCACAGCTACGCTTTTCTCGGTCCTGCCTCCACAGTATGCTGCTCTTTGTTCTGCCTCCACAGCTACGTCGCTTTCCGTCCTGCCTCCACAACTACGTCGCACTGCACCCTGCTACACTGCTCTCCATCCTACCTCCACAGCTACACCGCTCTCTGTCCAGCCTCCACAGTACGCTGCTCTCCGTCCTGCCTCCAGAGTACGCTGCTCTCCGTCCTGCCTCCACAGTACGCTGCTCTCCGTCCTGTCTCCAAAGCTACACGGCTCTCCGTCCTACCTCCACAGTACGCTGCTCTCCGTCCTGCCTCCACAGCTACGACGCTCTCTGTCCTGCCTCCACAGTACGCTTCTCTCCGTCCTGCCTCCACAGCTACGCTGCTCTCCGTCCTGCCTCCACAGCTACGCCGCTCTCCGTCCTGCCTCCACAGTACACTTCTCTCCGTCCTGCCTCCACAGCTATGCCGCTCTCCGTCCTGCGTCCACAGCTACGCCGCTCTCTGTCCAGCCTCCACAGTACGCTGCTCTCTGTCCTGCCTCCACAGTACGCTGCTCTCCGTCCTGCCTCCACAGTACGCTGCTCTCCGTCCTGTCTCCAAAGCTACACGGCTCTCCGTCCTACCTCCACAGTACGCTGCTCTCCGTCCTGCCTCCACAGCTACGACGCTCTCTGTCCTGCCTCCACAGTACGCTTCTCTCCGTCCTGCCTCCACAGCTACGCTGCACTCCGTCCTGCCTCCACAGCTACGCCGCTCTCCGTCCTGCCTCCACAGTACACTTCTCTCCGTCCTGCCTCCACAGCTACGCCGCTCTCCGTCCTGCCTCCACAGCTACGCCGCTCTCCGTCCTGCCTCCACAGCTACGCCGCTCTCCGTCCTGCCTCCACAGCTACGCCGCTCTCCGTCCTGCCTCCACAGCTACGCCGCTCTCCGTCCTGCCTCCACAGCTACGCCGCTCTCCGTCCTGCCTCCACAGTACGCTTCTCTCCGTCCTCCCTCCACAGCTACTTTGCTCTGCACGCTGCTCTCCGTCCTGCCTCCACAGTTTGCTGCCCTCTGTCCTGCCTCCAAAGCTACGCAGCTCTCCGTCCTGCCTCCAAAGCTACGCCGCTCTCCGTCCTGCCTCCACAGCTACGCCGCTCTCTGTCCTACCTCCACAGTACACTTCTCTCCGTCCTGCCTCCACAGCTACGCCGCTCTCCGTCCTGCCTCCACAGCTACGCCGCTCTCCGTCCTGCCTCCACAGCTACGCCGCTCTCCGTCCTGCCTCCACAGCTACGCCGCTCTCCGTCCTGCCTCCACAGCTACGCCGCTCTCCGTCCTGCCTCCACAGCTACGCCGCTCTCCGTCCTGCCTCCACAGCTACGCCGCTCTCCGTCCTGCCTCCACAGCTACGCCGCTCTCCGTCCTGCCTCCACAGCTACGCCGCTCTCCGTCCTGCCTCCACAGCTACGCCGCTCTCCGTCCTGCCTCCACAGCTACGCCGCTCTCCGTCCTGCCTCCACAGCTACGCCGCTCTCCGTCCTGCCTCCACAGTACGCTGCTCTCCGTCCTGTCTCCAAAGCTACACGGCTCTCCGTCCTACCTCCACAGTACGCTGCTCTCCGTCCTGCCTCCACAGCTACGCCGCTCTCCGTCCTGCCTCCACAGTACACTTCTCTCCGTCCTGCCTCCACAGCTACGCCGCTCTCCGTCCTGCCTCCACAGCTACGCCGCTCTCCGTCCTGCCTCCACAGCTACGCCGCTCTCCGTCCTGCCTCCACAGCTACGCCGCTCTCCGTCCTGCCTCCACAGCTACGCCGCTCTCCGTCCTGCCTCCACAGTACGCTTCTCTCCGTCCTCCCTCCACAGCTACTTTGCTCTGCACGCTGCTCTCCGTCCTGCCTCCACAGTTTGCTGCCCTCTGTCCTGCCTCCAAAGCTACGCAGCTCTCCGTCCTGCCTCCAAAGCTACGCCGCTCTCCGTCCTGCCTCCACAGCTACGCCGCTCTCTGTCCTACCTCCACAGTACACTTCTCTCCGTCCTGCCTCCACAGCTACGCCGCTCTCCGTCCTGCCTCCACAGCTACGCCGCTCTCCGTCCTGCCTCCACAGCTACGCCGCTCTCCGTCCTGCCTCCACAGCTACGCCGCTCTCTGTCCTACCTCCACAGTACACTTCTCTCCGTCCTGCCTCCACAGCTACGCCGCTCTCCGTCCTGCCTCCACAGCTACGCCGCTCTCCGTCCTGCCTCCACAGCTACGCCGCTCTCCGTCCTGCCTCCACAGCTACGCCGCTCTCCGTCCTGCCTCCACAGCTACGCCGCTCTCCGTCCTGCCTCCACAGTACGCTGCTCTCCGTCCTGTCTCCAAAGCTACACGGCTCTCCGTCCTACCTCCACAGTACGCTGCTCTCCGTCCTGCCTCCACAGCTACGACGCTCTCTGTCCTGCCTCCACAGTACGCTTCTCTCCGTCCTGCCTCCACAGCTACGCTGCTCTCCGTCCTGCCTCCACAGCTACGCCGCTCTCCGTCCTGCCTCCACAGTACACTTCTCTCCGTCCTGCCTCCACAGCTATGCCGCTCTCCGTCCTGCGTCCACAGCTACGCCGCTCTCTGTCCAGCCTCCACAGTACGCTGCTCTCTGTCCTGCCTCCACAGTACGCTGCTCTCCGTCCTGCCTCCACAGTACGCTGCTCTCCGTCCTGTCTCCAAAGCTACACGGCTCTCCGTCCCACCTCCACAGTACGCTGCTCTCCGTCCTGCCTCCACAGCTACGACGCTCTCTGTCCTGCCTCCACAGTACGCTTCTCTCCGTCCTGCCTCCACAGCTACGCTGCTCTCCGTCCTGCCTCCACAGCTACGCCGCTCTCCGTCCTGCCTCCACAGTACACTTCTCTCCGTCCTGCCTCCACAGCTACGCCGCTCTCCGTCCTGCCTCCACAGCTACGCCGCTCTCCGTCCTGCCTCCACAGCTACGCCGCTCTCCGTCCTGCCTCCACAGCTACGCCGCTCTCCGTCCTGCCTCCACAGCTACGCCGCTCTCCGTCCTGCCTCCACAGTACGCTTCTCTCCGTCCTCCCTCCACAGCTACTTTGCTCTGCACGCTGCTCTCCGTCCTGCCTCCACAGTTTGCTGCCCTCTGTCCTGCCTCCAAAGCTACGCAGCTCTCCGTCCTGCCTCCAAAGCTACGCCGCTCTCCGTCCTGCCTCCACAGCTACGCCGCTCTCTGTCCTACCTCCACAGTACACTTCTCTCCGTCCTGCCTCCACAGCTACGCCGCTCTCCGTCCTGCCTCCACAGCTACGCCGCTCTCCGTCCTGCCTCCACAGCTACGCCGCTCTCCGTCCTGCCTCCACAGCTACGCCGCTCTCCGTCCTGCCTCCACAGCTACGCCGCTCTCCGTCCTGCCTCCACAGCTACGCCGCTCTCCGTCCTGCCTCCACAGCTACGCCGCTTTTCGTCCTGCCTCCACAGCTACGCCGCTTTTCGTCCTGCCTCCACAGCTACGCCGCTCTCCGTCCTGCCTCCACAGCTACACCGCTCTCCGTCCTGCCTCCACAGTACGCTTCTCTCCGTCCTCCCTCCACAGCTACTTTGCTCTGCACGCTGCTCTCCGTCCTGCCTCCACAGTTTGCAGCCCTCTGTCCTGCCTCCAAAGCTACGCATCTCTCCGTCCTGCCTCCAAAGCTACGCAGCTCTCCGTCCTGCCTCCAAAGCTACGCTGCTCTCCGTCCTACCTCCACAGTATGCTGCTCTTTGTAGTGCCTCCAGTTTGCTGCCCTCTGTCCTGCCTCCACAGCTACGCTTTTCTCGGTCCTGCCTCCACAGTATGCTGCTCTTTGTTCTGCCTCCACAGCTACGTCGTTTTCCGTTCTGCCTCCACAACTACGTCGCACTGCACCCTGCTACACTGCTCTCATCCTACCTCCACAGCTACACCGCTCTCCGTCCTACCTCCACAGCTGCACCGCTCTCCGTCCTGCCTCCACAGCTACGCCGCTTCCGATCTGCTTCCAGCTTTGCTGCTCTCCATCCTGCCTCCACAGCTACGCTGCTCTCCGTTCTGCCTCCACAGCTACGCTGCTCTCCGATCTGCTTCCAGCTACGCTGCTCTCCATCCTGCCTCCACAGCTACGCTGCTCTCCGTCCTGCCTCCACAGTACGCTGCTCTCAATCCTGTCTCCAAAGCTACACGGCTCTCCATCCTACCTCCACAGTACGCTGCTCTCGGTCCTGCCTCCACAGCTACGCCGCTCTCCGTCCTGCCTCCACAGTACGCTTCTCTCCATCCTGCCTCCACAGCTACGCCGCTCTCCGTCCTGCCTCCACAGCTACGCCGCTCTCCGTCCTGCCTCCACAGCTACGCTGCTCTCCGTCCTGCCACCAAAGCTACACGGCTCTCCATCCTACCTCCACAGTACGCTGCTCTCGGTCCTGCCTCCACAGCTACGCCGTTCTCCGTCCTGCCTCCACAGTACGCTTCTCTCCATCCTGCCTCCACAGCTACGCCGCTCTCCGTCCTGCCTCCACAGCTACGCCGCTCTCCGTCCTGCCTCCACAGCTACGCTGCTCTCCGTCCTGCCACCACAGCTACGCCGCTCTCCGTCCTGCCTCCACAGCTACGCCGCTCTCCATCCTGCCTCCACAGCTACACCGCTCTCCGTCCTGCCTCCACAGTACGCTTCTCTCCGTCCCCCTCCATAGCTACGTTGCTCTGCACGCTGCTCTCCGTCCTGCCTCCACAGTTTGCTGCCCTCTGTCCTGCCTCCAAAGCTACGCAGCTCTCCGTTCTGCCTCCAAAGCTACGCTGCTCTCCGTCCTACCTCCACAGTATGCTGCTCTTTGTAGTGCCTCCAGTTTGCTGCCCTCTGTCCTGCCTCCACAGCTACGCTTTTCTCGGTCCTGCCTCCACATTATGCTGCTCTTTGTTCTGCCTCCACAGCTACGTCGCTTTCCGTCCTGCCTCCACAACTACGTCGCACTGCACCCTGCTACACTGCTCTCCATCCAACCTCCACAGCTACACCGCTCTCTGTCCAGCCTCCACAGTACGCTGCTCTCTGTCCTGCCTCCACAGTACGCTGCTCTCCGTCCTGCCTCCACAGTACGCTGCTCTCTGTCCTGTCTCCAAAGCTACGCGGCTCTCCATCCTACCTCCACAGTACGCTGCTCTCCGTCCTGCCTCCACAGCTAGGACGCTCTCTGTCCTGCCTCCACAGTACGCTTCCCTCCGTCCTGCCTCCACAGCTACGCCGCTCTCCGTCCTGCCTTCACAGCTACGCTGCTCTCCGTCCTGCCTCCACAGCTACGCCGCTCTCCGTCCTGCCTCCACAGTACGCTTCTCTCCATCCTGCCTCCACAGCAACGCCGCTCTCCGTCCTGCCTCCACAGCTACGCCGCTCTCCGTCCTGCCTCCACAGCTACGCCGCTCTCCGTCCTGCCACCACAGCTACGCCGCTCTCCGTCCTGCCTCCACAGCTACGCCGCTCTCCATCCTGCCTCCACAGCTACACCGCTCTCCGTCCTGCCTCCACAGTACGCTTCTCTCCGTCCCCCTCCACAGCTACGTTGCTCTGCACGCTGCTCTCCGTCCTGCCTCCACAGTTTGCTGCTCTCCGTCCTGTCTCCAAAGCTACACGGCTCTCCATCCTACCTCCACAGTACGCTGCTCTCCGTCCTGCCTCCACAGCTAGGACGCTCTCTGTTCTGCCTCCACAACTACGCCGCTCTCCGTCCTGCCTCCACAGTACGCTGCTCTCCGTCCTGCCTCCACAGCTAGGACGCTCTCTGTCCTGCCTCCACAGTACGCTTCTCTCCGTCCTGCCTCCACAGCTACGCTTCTCTCCGTCCTGCCTCCACAGCTACGCCGCTCTCCGTCCTGCCTCCACAGCTACGCCGCTCTCCGTCCTGCCTCCACAGTACACTTCTCTCCGTCCTGCCTCCACAGCTACGCCGCTCTCCGTCCTGCCTCCACAGCTACGCCGCTCTCCGTCCTGCCTCCACAGCTACGCCGCTCTCCGTCCTGCCTCCACAGCTACGCCGCTCTCCGTCCTGCCTCCACAGCTACGCCGCTCTCCGTCCTGCCTCCACAGCTACGCCGCTCTCCGTCCTGCCTCCACAGCTACGCCGCTCTCCGTCCTGCCTCCACAGCTACACCGCTCTCCGTCCTGCCTCCACAGTACGCTTCTCTCCGTCCTCCCTCCACAGCTACTTTGCTCTGCACGCTGCTCTCCGTCCTGCCTCCACAGTTTGCTGCCCTCTGTCCTGCCTCCAAACCTACGCAGCTCTCCGTCCTGCCTCCAAAGCTACGCCGCTCTCCGTCCTGCCTCCACAGCTACGCCGCTCTCCGTCCTACCTCCACAGTACACTTCTCTCCGTCCTGCCTCCACAGCTACGCCGCTCTCCGTCCTGCCTCCACAGCTACGCCGCTCTCCGTCCTGCCTCCACAGCTACGCCGCTCTCCGTCCTGCCTCCACAGCTACGCCGCTCTCCGTCCTGCCTCCACAGGTACGCCGCTTTTCGTCCTGCCTCCACAGCTACGCCGCTTTTCGTCCTGCCTCCACAGCTATGCCGCTCTCCGTCCTGCCTCCACAGCTACGCCGCTCTCCGTCCTGCCTCCACAGTACGCTTCTCTCCATCCTGCCTCCACAGCTACGCCGCTCTCCGTCCTGCCTCCACAGCTACGCCGCTCTCCGTCCTGCCTCCACAGCTACGCCGCTCTCCGTCCTGCCACCACAGCTACGCCGCTCTCCGTCCTGCCTCTACAGCTACGCCGCTCTCCATCCTGCCTCCACAGCTACACCGCTCTCCGTCCCCCTCCACAGCTACGTTGCTCTGCACGCTGCTCTCCGTCCTGCCTCCACAGTTTGCTGCCCTCTGTCCTGCCTCCAAAGCTACGCAGCTCTCCGTTCTGCCTCCAAAGCTACGCTGCTCTCCGTCCTACCTCCACAGTATGCTGCTCTTTGTAGTGCCTCCAGTTTGCTGCCCTCTGTCCTGCCTCCAAAGCTATGCAGCTCTCCGTCCTGCCTCCAAAGCTACGCCGCTCTCCGTCCTGCCTCCACAGCTACGCCGCTCTCCGTCCTACCTCCACAGTACACTTCTCTCCGTCCTGCCTCCACAGCTACGCCGCTCTCCGTCCTGCCTCCACAGCGACGCCGCTCTCCGTCCTGCCTCCACAGCTACGCCCCTCTCCGTCCTGCCTCCACAGCTACGCCGCTCTCCGTCCTGCCTCCACAGCTACGCCGCTTTTCGTCCTGCCTCCACAGCTACGCCGCTCTCCGTCCTGCCTCCACAGCTACACCGCTCTCCGTCCTGCCTCCACAGTACGCTTCTCTCCGTCCTCCCTCCACAGCTTTCCTCTACGCCGCTTTTCTCGGTCCTGCCTCCACAGTATGCTGCTCTTTGTTCTGCCTCCACAGCTACGTCGCTTTCCGTCCTGCCTCCACAACTACGTCGCACTGCACCCTGCTACACTGCTCTCCATCCTACCTCCACAGCTACACCGCTCTCTGTCCAGCCTCCACAGTACGCTGCTCTCTGTCCTGCCTCCACAGTACGCTGCTCTCCGTCCTGCCTCCACAGTACGCTGCTCTCCGTCCTGCCTCCACAGCTACGACGCTCTCTGTCCTGCCTCCACAGTACGCTTCTCTCCGTCCTGCCTCCACAGCTACGCCGCTCTCCATCCTGCCTCCACAGCTACGCCGCTCTCCGTCCTGCCTCCACAGTACACTTCTCTCCGTCCTGCCTCCACAGCTACGCCGCTCTCCGTCCTGCCTCCACAGCTACGCCGCTCTCCGTCCTGCCTCCACAGCTACGCCGCTCTCTGTCCTGCCTCCACAGCTACGCCGCTCTCCGTCCTGCCTCCACAGCTACGCCGCTTTTCGTCCTGCCTCCACAGCTACGCCGCTCTCCGTCCTGCCTCCACAGCTACACCGCTCTCCGTCCTGCCTCCACAGTACGCTTCTCTCCGTCCTCCCTCCACAGCTACTTTGCTCTGCACGCTGCTCTCCGTCCTGCCTCCACAGTTTGCTGCCCTCTGTCCTGCCTCCAAAGCTACGCAGCTCTCCGTCCTGCCTCCAAAGCTACGCCGCTCTCCGTCCTGCCTCCACAGCTACGCCGCTCTCCGTCCTACCTCCACAGTACACTTCTCTCCGTCCTGCCTCCACAGCTACGCCGCTCTCCGTCCTGCCTCCACAGCTACGCCGCTCTCCGTCCTGCCTCCACAGCTACGCCGCTCTCCGTCCTGCCTCCACAGCTACGCCGCTCTCCGTCCTGCCTCCACAGCTACGCCGCTCTCCGTCCTGCCTCCACAGCTACGCCGCTCTCCGTCCTGCCTCCACAGCTACGCCGCTTTTCGTCCTGCCTCCACAGCTACGCCGCTTTTCGTCCTGCCTCCACAGCTACGCCGCTCTCCGTCCTGCCTCCACAGCTACACCGCTCTCCGTCCTGCCTCCACAGTACGCTTCTCTCCGTCCTCCCTCCACAGCTACTTTGCTCTGCACGCTGCTCTCCGTCCTGCCTCCACAGTTTGCTGCCCTCTGTCCTGCCTCCAAAGCTACGCATCTCTCCGTCCTGCCTCCAAAGCTACGCAGCTCTCCGTCCTGCCTCCAAAGCTACGCTGCTCTCCGTCCTACCTCCACAGTATGCTGCTCTTTGTAGTTCCTCCAGTTTGCTGCCCTCTGTCCTGCCTCCACAGCTACGCTTTTCTCGGTCCTGCCTCCACAGTATGCTGCTCTTTCTTCTGCCTCCACAGCTACGTCGTTTTCCGTTCTGCCTCCACAACTACGTCGCACTGCACCCTGCTACACTGCTCTCATCCTACCTCCACAGCTACACCGCTCTCCGTCCTACCTCCACAGCTGCACCGCTCTCCGTCCTGCCTCCACAGCTACGCCGCTTCCGATCTGCTTCCAGCTTTGCTGCTCTCCATCCTGCCTCCACAGCTACGCTGCTCTCCGTTCTGCCTCCACAGCTACGCTGCTCTCCGATCTGCTTCCAGCTACGCTGCTCTCCATCCTGCCTCCACAGCTACGCTGCTCTCCGTCCTGCCTCCACAGTACGCTTCTCTCCGTCCTGTCTCCAAAGCTACACGGTTCTCCATCCTACCTCCACAGTACGCTGCTCTCGGTCCTGCCTCCACAGCTACGCCGCTCTCCGTCCTGCCTCCACAGTACGCTTCTCTCCATCCTGCCTCCACAGCTACGCCGCTCTCCGTCCTGCCTCCACAGCTACGCCGCTCTCCGTCCTGCCTCCACAGCTACGCCGCTCTCCGTCCTGCCACCACAGCTACGCCGCTCTCCGTCCTGCCTCCACAGCTACGCCGCTCTCCATCCTGCCTCGACAGCTACACCGCTCTCCGTCCTGCCTCCACAGTACGCTTCTCTCCGTCCCCCTCCACAGCTACGTTGCTCTGCACGCTGCTATCCGTCCTGCCTCCACAGTTTGCTGCCCTCTGTCCTGCCTCCAAAGCTACGCAGCTCTCCGTTCTGCCTCCAAAGCTACGCTGCTCTCCGTCCTACCTCCACAGTATGCTGCTCTTTGTAGTGCCTCCAGTTTGCTGCCCTCTGTCCTGCCTCCACAGCTACGCTTTTCTCAGTCCTGCCTCCACAGTATGCTGCTCTTTGTTCTGCCTCCACAGCTACGTCGCTTTCCGTCCTGCCTCCACAACTACGTCGCACTGCACCCTGCTACACTGCTCTCCATCCTACCTCCACAGCTACACCGCTCTCTGTCCAGCCTCCACAGTACGCTGCTCTCTGTCCTGCCTCCACAGTACGCTGCTCTCCGTCCTGCCTCCACAGTACGCTGTTCTCCGTCCTGTCTCCAAAGCTACACGGCTCTCCATCCTACCTCCACAGTACGCTGCTCTCCGTCCTGCCTCCACAGCTACGACGCTCTCTGTCCTGCCTCCACAGTACGCTTCTCTCCGTCTTGCCTCCACAGCTACGCTGCTCTCCGTCCTGCCTCCACAGCTACGCCGCTCTCCGTCCTGCCTCCACAGCTACGCCGCTCTCCGTCCTGCCTCCACAGCTACGCCGCTCTCCGTCCTGCCTCTACAGCTACGCCGCTTTTCGTCCTGCCTCCACAGCTACGCCGCTCTCCGTCCTGCCTCCACAGCTACACCGCTCTCCGTCCTGCCTCCACAGTACGCTTCTCTCCGTCCTCCCTCCACAGCTACTTTGCTCTGCACGCTGCTCTCCGTCCTGCCTCCACAGTTTGCTGCCCTCTGTCCTGCCTCCAAAGCTACGCAGCTCTCCGTCCTGCCTCCAAAGCTACGCCGCTCTCCGTCCTGCCTCCACAGCTACGCCGCTCTCCGTCCTACCTCCACAGTACACTTCTCTCCGTCCTGCCTCCACAGCTACGCCGCTCTCCGTCCTGCCTCCACAGCTACGCCGCTCTCCGTCCTGCCTCCACAGCTACGCCGCTCTCCGTCCTGCCTCCACAGCTACGCCGCTTTTCGTCCTGCCTCCACAGCTACGCCGCTTTTCGTCCTGCCTCCACAGCTACGCCGCTCTCCGTCCTGCCTCCACAGCTACACCGCTCTCCGTCCTGCCTTCACAGTACGCTTCTCTCCGTCCTCCCTCCACAGCTACTTTGCTCTGCACGCTGCTCTCCGTCCTGCCTCCACAGTTTGCTGCCCTCTGTCCTGCCTCCAAAGCTACGCATCTCTCCGTCCTGCCTCCAAAGCTACGCAGCTCTCCGTCCTGCCTCCAAAGCTACGCTGCTCTCCGTCCTACCTCCACAGTATGCTGCTCTTTGTAGTGCCTCCAGTTTGCTGCCCTCTGTCCTGCCTCCACAGCTACGCTTTTCTCGGTCCTGCCTCCACAGTATGCTGCTCTTTGTTCTGCCTCCACAGCTACGTCGTTTTCCGTTCTGCCTCCACAACTACGTCGCACTGCACCCTGCTACACTGCTCTCATCCTACCTCCACAGCTACACCGCTCTCCGTCCTACCTCCACAGCTGCACCGCTCTCCGTCCTGCCTCCACAGCTACGCCGCTTCCGATCTGCTTCCAGCTTTGCTGCTATCCATCCTGCCTCCTCAGCTACGCTGCTCTCCGTTCTGCCTCCACAGATACGCTGCTCTCCATCCTGCCTCCACAGCTACGCTGCTCTCCGTCCTGCCTCCACAGTACGCTGCTCTCCGTCCTGTCTCCAAAGCTACACGGCTCTCCATCCTACCTCCACAGTACGCTGCTCTCGGTCCTGCCTCCACAGCTACGACGCTCTCCGTCCTGCCTCCACAGCTACGCCGCTCTCCGTCCTGCCTCCACAGTACGCTTCTCTCCGTCCTGCCTCCACAGCTACGCCGCTCTCCGTCCTGCCTCCACAGCTACGCCGCTCTCCATCCTGCCTCCACAGTACGCTTCTCTCCGTCCTGCCTCCACAGCTACGCCGCTCTCCGTCCTGCCTCCACAGCTACGCCACTCTCCGTCCTGCCTCCACAGCTACGCCGCTCTCCGTCCTGCCTCCACAGTACGCTGCTCTCCGTCCTGTCTCCAAAGCTACACGGCTCTCCATCCTACCTCCACAGTACGCTGCTCTCCGTCCTGCCTCCACAGCTACGACGCTCTCTGTCCTGCCTCCACAGTACGCTTCTCTCCGTCCTGCCTCCACAGCTACGCTGCTCTCCGTCCTGCCTCCACAGCTACGCCGCTCTCCGTCCTGCCTCCACAGTACACTTCTCTCCGTCCTGCCTCCACAGCTACGCCGCTCTCCGTCCTGCCTCCACAGCTACGCCGCTCTCCGTCCTGCCTCCACAGCTACGCCGCTCTCCGTCCTGCCTCCACAGCTACGCCGCTCTCCGTCCTGCCTCCACAGCTACGCCGCTCTCCGTCCTGCCTCTACAGCTACGCCGCTCTCCGTCCTGCCTCCACAGCTACGCCGCCCTCCGTCCTGCCTCCACAGCTACACCGCTCTCCGTCCTGCCTCCACAGTACGCTTCTCTCCGTCCTCCCTCCACAGCTACTTTGCTCTGCACGCTGCTCTCCGTCCTGCCTCCACTGTTTGCTGCCCTCTGTCCTGCCTCCAAAGCTACGCAGCTCTCCGTCCTGCCTCCAAAGCTACGCCGCTCTCCGTCCTGCCTCCACAGCTACGCCGCTCTCCGTCCTACCTCCACAGTACACTTCTCTCCGTCCTGCCTCCACAGCTACGCCGCTCTCCGTCCTGCCTCCACAGCTACGCCGCTCTCCGTCCTGCCTCCACAGCTAAGCCGCTCTCCGTCCTGCCTCCACAGCTACGCCGCTCTGCGTCCTGCCTCCACAGCTACGCCGCTTTTCGTCCTGCCTCCACAGCTACGCCGCTTTTCGTCCTGCCTCCACAGCTACGCCGCTCTCCGTCCTGCCTCCACAGCTTCACCGCTCTCCGTCCTGCCTTCACAGTACGCTTCTCTCCGTCCTCCCTCCACAGCTACTTTGCTCTGCACGCTGCTCTCCGTCCTGCCTCCACAGTTTGCTGCCCTCTGTCCTGCCTCCAAAGCTACGCATCTGTCCATCCTGCCTCCAAAGCTACGCAGCTCTCCATCCTGCCTCCAAAGCTACGCTGCTCTCCGTCCTACCTCCACAGTATGCTGCTCTTTGTAGTGCCTCCAGTTTGCTGCTCTTTGTTCTGCCTCCACAGCTACGTCGTTTTCCGTTCTGCCTCCACAACTACGTCGCACTGCACCCTGCTACACTGCTCTCATCCTACCTCCACAGCTACACCGCTCTCCGTCCTACCTCCACAGCTGCACCGCTCTCCGTCCTGCCTCCACAGCTACGCCGCTTCCGATCTGCCTCCACAGCTACGCTGCTCTCCGATCTGCTTCCAGCTACGCTGCTCTCCATCCTGCCTCCACAGCTACGCTGCTCTCCGTCCTGCCTCCACAGTACGCTGCTGTCCGTCCTGTCTCCAAAGCTACACGGCTCTCCATCCTACCTCCACAGTACGCTGCTCTCGGTCCTGCCTCCACAGCTACGCCGCTCTCCGTCCTGCCTCCACAGCTACGCCGCTCTCCGTCCTGCCTCCACAGTACGCTTCTCTCCGTCCTGCCTCCACAGCTACGCCGCTCTCCGTCCTGCCTCCACAGCTACGCCGCTCTCCATCCTGCCTCCACAGTACGCTTCTCTCCGTCCTGCCTCCACAGCTACGCCGCTCTCCGTCCTGCCTCCACAGCTACGCCGCTCTCCGTCCTGCCTCCACAGCTACGCCGCTCTCTGTCCTGCCTCCACAGTACGCTTCTCTCCGTCCTGCCTCCACAGCTACGCCGCTGTCCGTCCTGCCTCCACAGCTACGCCGCTCTCCGTCCTGCCTCCACAGTACGCTTCTCTCCGTCCTGCCTCCACAGCTACGCCGCTCTCCGTCCTGCCTCCACAGCTACGCCGCTCTCTGTCCTGCCTCCACAGTACGCTTCTCTCCGTACTGCCTCCACAGCTACGCCGCTCTCCGTCCTGCCTCCACAGCTACGCCGCTCTCCGTCCTGCCTCCACAGCTACGCCGCTCTCCGTCCTGCCTCCACAGCTACGCCGCTCTCCGTCCTGCCTCCACAGCTACGCCGCTCTCCGTCCTGCCTCCACAGCTACGCCGCTCTCCGTCCTGCCTCCACAGCTACGCCGCTCTCCGTCCTGCCTCCACAGCTACGCCGCTCTTCGTCCTGCCTCCACAGCTACGCCGCTTCCGATCTGCTTCCAGCTTTGCTGCTCTCCATCCTGCCTCCACAGCTACGCTGCTCTCTGTCCTGCCTCCACAGCTACGCTGCTCTCCAATCTGCTTCCAGCTACGCAGCTCTCCGTCCTGCCTCCACAGCTACGCTGCTCTCCGTCCTGCCTCCACAGCTACGCTGCTCTCCGTCCTGCCTCCACAGCTATGCTGCTCTCCGTCCTGCCTCCACAGCTACGCTGCTCTCCGTCCTGCCTCCACAGTACGCTGCTCTCTGTCCTGCCTCCACAGTACGCTGCTCTCCGTCCTGCCTCCACAGTATGCTGCTCTCCGTCCTGTCTCCAAAGCTACACGGCTCTCCACCCTACCTCCACAGTACGCTGCTCTCCGTCCTGCCTCCACAGCTACGACGCTCTCTGTTCTGCCTCCACAACTACGCCGCTCTCCGTCCTGCCTCCACAGCTACGCCATTCTCCGTCCTCCCTCCACAGCTACGCCGCTCTCCGTCCTGCCTCCACAGTACGCTTCTCTCCGTGATGCCTCCACAGCTACGCCGCTCTCCATCCTGCCTCCACAGCTACGCCGCTCTCCGTCCTGCCTCCACAGCTACGCCGCTCTCCGTCCTGCCTCCACAGCTACACCGCTCTCCGTCGTGCCTCCACAGTACGCTTCTCTCCGTCCTCCCTCCACAGCTACGTTGCTCTGCACGCTGCTCTCCGTCCTGCCTCCAAAGCTACGCAGCTCTCCGTCCTGCCTCCAAAGCTACGCAGCTCTCCGTCCTGCCTCCAAAGCTACGCTGCTCTCCGTCCTGCCTCCACAGTACACTGCTCTCTGTCCTGCCTCCACAGTACGCTGCTCTCTGTCCTGCCTCCACAGTACGCTGCTCTCCGTCCTGTCTCCAAAGCTACACGGCTCTCCATCCTACCTCCACAGTACTCTGCTCTCCATCCTGCCTCCATAGCTACGACGCTCTCTGTCCTGCCTCCACAGCTACGCCGCTCTCCGTCTTGCCTCCACAGCTACGCCGCTCTCCGTCCTGCCTCCACAGCTACGCCGCTCTCCGTCCTGCCTCCACAGCTACGCCGCTCTCCGTCCTGCCTCCACAGTACGCTTCTCTCCGTCCTGTCTCCAAAGCTACACAGCTCTCCATCCTACCTCCACAGTACGCTGCCCTCCGTCCTGCCTCCATAGCTACGACGCTCTCTGTCCTGCCTCCACAGCTACGCCGCTCTCCGTCCTGCCTCCACAGCTACGCCGCTCTCCGTCCTGCCTCCACAGCTACGCCGCTCTCCGTCCTGCCTCCACAGGTACACCGCTCTCCGTCCTGCCTCCACAGTACGCTGCTCTCCGTCCTGTCTCCAAAGCTACACGGCTCTCCACCCTACGTCCACAGTACGCTGCTCTCCGTCCTGCCTCCACAGCTACGACGCTCTCTGTTCTGCCTCCACAACTACGCCGCTCTCCGTCCTGCCTCCACAGCTACGCCATTCTCCGTCCTCCCTCCACAGCTACGCCGCTCTCCGTCCTGCCTCCACAGTACGCTTCTCTCCGTGATGCCTCCACAGCTACGCCGCTCTCCGTCCTGCCTCCACAGCTACGCCGCTCTCCGTCCTGCCTCCACAGCTACGCCGCTCTCCGTCCTGCCTCCACAGCTACGCCGCTCTCCGTCCTGCCTCCACAGCTACACCGCTCTCCGTCCTGCCTCCACAGTACGCTTCTCTCCGTCCTGCCTCCACAGCTACGCTGCTCTCCGTCCTGCCTCCACAGCTACGCCGCTCTCCGTCCTGCCTCCACAGCTACGCCGCTCTCCGTCCTGCCTCCACAGTACGCTTCTCTCCGTCCTCCCTCCACAGCTACGTTGCTCTGCACGCTGCTCTCCGTCCTGCCTCCAAAGCTACGCAGCTCTCCGTCCTGCCTCCAAAGCTACGCAGCTCTCCGTCCTGCCTCCAAAGCTACGCTGCTCTCCGTCCTGCCTCCACAGTACGCTGCTCTCTGTCCTGCCTCCACAGTACGCTGCTCTCTGTCCTGCCTCCACAGTACGCTGCTCTCCGTCCTGTCTCCAAAGCTACACGGCTCTCCATCCTACCTCCACAGTACTCTGCTCTCCGTCCTGCCTCCATAGCTACGACGCTCTCTGTCCTGCCTCCACAGCTACGCCGCTCTCCGTCCTGCCTCCACAGCTACGCCGCTCTCCGTCCTGCCTCCACAGCTACGCCGCTCTCCGTCCTGCCTCCACAGCTACGCCGCTCTCCGTCCTGCCTCCACAGTACGCTTCTCTCCGTCCTGTCTCCAAAGCTACACGGCTCTCCATCCTACCTCCACAGTACGCTGCCCTCCGTCCTGCCTACATAGCTACGACGCTCTCTGTCCTGCCTCCACAGCTACGCCGCTCTCCGTCCTGCCTCCACAGCTACGCCGCTCTCCGTCCTGCCTCCACAGCTACGCCGCTCTCCGTCCTGCCTCCACAGCTACGCCGCTCTCCGTCCTGCCTCCACAGTACGCTTCTCTCCGTCCTCCCTCCACAGCTACGTTGCTCTGCACGCTGCTCTCCGTCCTGCCTCCAAAGCTACGCAGCTCTCCGTCTTGCCTCCAAAGCTACGCAGCTCTCCGTCCTGCCTCCAAAGCTACGCTGCTCTCCGTCCTGCCTCCACAGTACGCTGTGCTCTGTCCTGCCTCCACAGTACGCTGCTCTCCGTCCTGCCTCCACAGTACGCTGCTCTCCGTCCTGTCTCCAAAGCTACACGGCTCTCCATCCTACCTCCACAGTACGCTGCTCTCCGTCCTGCCTCCATAGCTACGACGCTCTCTGTCCTGCCTCCACAGCTACGCCGCTCTCCGTCCTGCCTCCACAGCTACGCCGCTCTCCGTCCTGCCTCCACAGCTACGCCGCTCTCCGTCCTGCCTCCACAGCTACGCCGCTCTCCGTCCTGCCTCCACAGTACGCTTCTCTCCGTCCTGCCTCCACAGCTACGCCGCTCTCCGTCCTGCCTCCACAGCTACGCCGCTCTCCGTCCTGCCTCCACAGCTACGCCGCTCTCCGTCCTGCCTCCACAGCTACGCCGCTCTCCGTCCTCCCTCCACAGTACGCTTCTCTCCGTCCTCCCTCCACAGCTACGTTGCTCTGCACGCTGCCCTCTGTCCTACCTCCAAAGCTACGCAGCTCTCCGTCCTGCCTCCAAAGCTATGCTGCTCTCCGTCCTGCCTCCACAGTATGCTGCTCTTTGTAGTGCCTCCAGTTTGCTGCCCTCTGTCCTGCCTCCACAGCTACGCTTTTCTCGGTCCTGCCTCCACAGTATGCTGCTGTTTGTTCTGCCTCCACAGCTACGTCGCTTTCCGTCCTGCCTCCACAACTACGTCGCACTGCACCCTGCTACACTGCTCTCCATCCTACCTCCACAGCTACACCGCTCTCCGTCCTACCTCCACAGCTGCACTGCTCTCCGTCCTGCCTCCACAGCTACGCCGCTTCCGATCTGCTTCCAGCTTTGCTGCTCTCGATCCTGCCTCCACAGCTACGCTGCTCTCCGTCCTGCCTCCACAGCTACGCCGCTCTCCGATCTGCTTCCAGCTACGCTGCTCTCCGTCCTGCCTCCACAGCTACGCTGCTCTCCGTCCTGCCTCCACAGCTACGCCGCTCTCCATCCTGCCTCCACAGTACGCTTCTCTCCGTCCTCCCTCCACAGCTACTTTGCTCTGCACGCTGCTCTCCGTCCTGCCTCCACTGTTTGCTGCCCTCTGTCCTGCCTCCAAAGCTACGCAGCTCTCCGTCCTGCCTCCAAAGCTACGCCGCTCTCCGTCCTGCCTCCACAGCTACGCCGCTCTCCGTCCTACCTCCACAGTACACTTCTCTCCGTCCTGCCTCCACAGCTACGCCGCTCTCCGTCCTGCCTCCACAGCTACGCCGCTCTCCGTCCTGCCTCCACAGCTAAGCCGCTCTCCGTCCTGCCTCCACAGCTACGCCGCTCTGCGTCCTGCCTCCACAGCTACGCCGCTTTTCGTCCTGCCTCCACAGCTACGCCGCTTTTCGTCCTGCCTCCACAGCTACGCCGCTCTCCGTCCTGCCTCCACAGCTTCACCGCTCTCCGTCCTGCCTTCACAGTACGCTTCTCTCCGTCCTCCCTCCACAGCTACTTTGCTCTGCACGCTGCTCTCCGTCCTGCCTCCACAGTTTGCTGCCCTCTGTCCTGCCTCCAAAGCTACGCATCTGTCCATCCTGCCTCCAAAGCTACGCAGCTCTCCATCCTGCCTCCAAAGCTACGCTGCTCTCCGTCCTACCTCCACAGTATGCTGCTCTTTGTAGTGCCTCCAGTTTGCTGCTCTTTGTTCTGCCTCCACAGCTACGTCGTTTTCCGTTCTGCCTCCACAACTACGTCGCACTGCACCCTGCTACACTGCTCTCATCCTACCTCCACAGCTACACCGCTCTCCGTCCTACCTCCACAGCTGCACCGCTCTCCGTCCTGCCTCCACAGCTACGCCGCTTCCGATCTGCCTCCACAGCTACGCTGCTCTCCGATCTGCTTCCAGCTACGCTGCTCTCCATCCTGCCTCCACAGCTACGCTGCTCTCCGTCCTGCCTCCACAGTACGCTGCTGTCCGTCCTGTCTCCAAAGCTACACGGCTCTCCATCCTACCTCCACAGTACGCTGCTCTCGGTCCTGCCTCCACAGCTACGCCGCTCTCCGTCCTGCCTCCACAGCTACGCCGCTCTCCGTCCTGCCTCCACAGTACGCTTCTCTCCGTCCTGCCTCCACAGCTACGCCGCTCTCCGTCCTGCCTCCACAGCTACGCCGCTCTCCATCCTGCCTCCACAGTACGCTTCTCTCCGTCCTGCCTCCACAGCTACGCCGCTCTCCGTCCTGCCTCCACAGCTACGCCGCTCTCCGTCCTGCCTCCACAGCTACGCCGCTCTCTGTCCTGCCTCCACAGTACGCTTCTCTCCGTCCTGCCTCCACAGCTACGCCGCTGTCCGTCCTGCCTCCACAGCTACGCCGCTCTCCGTCCTGCCTCCACAGTACGCTTCTCTCCGTCCTGCCTCCACAGCTACGCCGCTCTCCGTCCTGCCTCCACAGCTACGCCGCTCTCTGTCCTGCCTCCACAGTACGCTTCTCTCCGTACTGCCTCCACAGCTACGCCGCTCTCCGTCCTGCCTCCACAGCTACGCCGCTCTCCGTCCTGCCTCCACAGCTACGCCGCTCTCCGTCCTGCCTCCACAGCTACGCCGCTCTCCGTCCTGCCTCCACAGCTACGCCGCTCTCCGTCCTGCCTCCACAGCTACGCCGCTCTCCGTCCTGCCTCCACAGCTACGCCGCTCTCCGTCCTGCCTCCACAGCTACGCCGCTCTTCGTCCTGCCTCCACAGCTACGCCGCTTCCGATCTGCTTCCAGCTTTGCTGCTCTCCATCCTGCCTCCACAGCTACGCTGCTCTCTGTCCTGCCTCCACAGCTACGCTGCTCTCCAATCTGCTTCCAGCTACGCAGCTCTCCGTCCTGCCTCCACAGCTACGCTGCTCTCCGTCCTGCCTCCACAGCTACGCTGCTCTCCGTCCTGCCTCCACAGCTATGCTGCTCTCCGTCCTGCCTCCACAGCTACGCTGCTCTCCGTCCTGCCTCCACAGTACGCTGCTCTCTGTCCTGCCTCCACAGTACGCTGCTCTCCGTCCTGCCTCCACAGTATGCTGCTCTCCGTCCTGTCTCCAAAGCTACACGGCTCTCCACCCTACCTCCACAGTACGCTGCTCTCCGTCCTGCCTCCACAGCTACGACGCTCTCTGTTCTGCCTCCACAACTACGCCGCTCTCCGTCCTGCCTCCACAGCTACGCCATTCTCCGTCCTCCCTCCACAGCTACGCCGCTCTCCGTCCTGCCTCCACAGTACGCTTCTCTCCGTGATGCCTCCACAGCTACGCCGCTCTCCATCCTGCCTCCACAGCTACGCCGCTCTCCGTCCTGCCTCCACAGCTACGCCGCTCTCCGTCCTGCCTCCACAGCTACACCGCTCTCCGTCGTGCCTCCACAGTACGCTTCTCTCCGTCCTCCCTCCACAGCTACGTTGCTCTGCACGCTGCTCTCCGTCCTGCCTCCAAAGCTACGCAGCTCTCCGTCCTGCCTCCAAAGCTACGCAGCTCTCCGTCCTGCCTCCAAAGCTACGCTGCTCTCCGTCCTGCCTCCACAGTACACTGCTCTCTGTCCTGCCTCCACAGTACGCTGCTCTCTGTCCTGCCTCCACAGTACGCTGCTCTCCGTCCTGTCTCCAAAGCTACACGGCTCTCCATCCTACCTCCACAGTACTCTGCTCTCCATCCTGCCTCCATAGCTACGACGCTCTCTGTCCTGCCTCCACAGCTACGCCGCTCTCCGTCTTGCCTCCACAGCTACGCCGCTCTCCGTCCTGCCTCCACAGCTACGCCGCTCTCCGTCCTGCCTCCACAGCTACGCCGCTCTCCGTCCTGCCTCCACAGTACGCTTCTCTCCGTCCTGTCTCCAAAGCTACACAGCTCTCCATCCTACCTCCACAGTACGCTGCCCTCCGTCCTGCCTCCATAGCTACGACGCTCTCTGTCCTGCCTCCACAGCTACGCCGCTCTCCGTCCTGCCTCCACAGCTACGCCGCTCTCCGTCCTGCCTCCACAGCTACGCCGCTCTCCGTCCTGCCTCCACAGGTACACCGCTCTCCGTCCTGCCTCCACAGTACGCTGCTCTCCGTCCTGTCTCCAAAGCTACACGGCTCTCCACCCTACGTCCACAGTACGCTGCTCTCCGTCCTGCCTCCACAGCTACGACGCTCTCTGTTCTGCCTCCACAACTACGCCGCTCTCCGTCCTGCCTCCACAGCTACGCCATTCTCCGTCCTCCCTCCACAGCTACGCCGCTCTCCGTCCTGCCTCCACAGTACGCTTCTCTCCGTGATGCCTCCACAGCTACGCCGCTCTCCGTCCTGCCTCCACAGCTACGCCGCTCTCCGTCCTGCCTCCACAGCTACGCCGCTCTCCGTCCTGCCTCCACAGCTACGCCGCTCTCCGTCCTGCCTCCACAGCTACACCGCTCTCCGTCCTGCCTCCACAGTACGCTTCTCTCCGTCCTGCCTCCACAGCTACGCTGCTCTCCGTCCTGCCTCCACAGCTACGCCGCTCTCCGTCCTGCCTCCACAGCTACGCCGCTCTCCGTCCTGCCTCCACAGTACGCTTCTCTCCGTCCTCCCTCCACAGCTACGTTGCTCTGCACGCTGCTCTCCGTCCTGCCTCCAAAGCTACGCAGCTCTCCGTCCTGCCTCCAAAGCTACGCAGCTCTCCGTCCTGCCTCCAAAGCTACGCTGCTCTCCGTCCTGCCTCCACAGTACGCTGCTCTCTGTCCTGCCTCCACAGTACGCTGCTCTCTGTCCTGCCTCCACAGTACGCTGCTCTCCGTCCTGTCTCCAAAGCTACACGGCTCTCCATCCTACCTCCACAGTACTCTGCTCTCCGTCCTGCCTCCATAGCTACGACGCTCTCTGTCCTGCCTCCACAGCTACGCCGCTCTCCGTCCTGCCTCCACAGCTACGCCGCTCTCCGTCCTGCCTCCACAGCTACGCCGCTCTCCGTCCTGCCTCCACAGCTACGCCGCTCTCCGTCCTGCCTCCACAGTACGCTTCTCTCCGTCCTGTCTCCAAAGCTACACGGCTCTCCATCCTACCTCCACAGTACGCTGCCCTCCGTCCTGCCTACATAGCTACGACGCTCTCTGTCCTGCCTCCACAGCTACGCCGCTCTCCGTCCTGCCTCCACAGCTACGCCGCTCTCCGTCCTGCCTCCACAGCTACGCCGCTCTCCGTCCTGCCTCCACAGCTACGCCGCTCTCCGTCCTGCCTCCACAGTACGCTTCTCTCCGTCCTCCCTCCACAGCTACGTTGCTCTGCACGCTGCTCTCCGTCCTGCCTCCAAAGCTACGCAGCTCTCCGTCTTGCCTCCAAAGCTACGCAGCTCTCCGTCCTGCCTCCAAAGCTACGCTGCTCTCCGTCCTGCCTCCACAGTACGCTGTGCTCTGTCCTGCCTCCACAGTACGCTGCTCTCCGTCCTGCCTCCACAGTACGCTGCTCTCCGTCCTGTCTCCAAAGCTACACGGCTCTCCATCCTACCTCCACAGTACGCTGCTCTCCGTCCTGCCTCCATAGCTACGACGCTCTCTGTCCTGCCTCCACAGCTACGCCGCTCTCCGTCCTGCCTCCACAGCTACGCCGCTCTCCGTCCTGCCTCCACAGCTACGCCGCTCTCCGTCCTGCCTCCACAGCTACGCCGCTCTCCGTCCTGCCTCCACAGTACGCTTCTCTCCGTCCTGCCTCCACAGCTACGCCGCTCTCCGTCCTGCCTCCACAGCTACGCCGCTCTCCGTCCTGCCTCCACAGCTACGCCGCTCTCCGTCCTGCCTCCACAGCTACGCCGCTCTCCGTCCTCCCTCCACAGTACGCTTCTCTCCGTCCTCCCTCCACAGCTACGTTGCTCTGCACGCTGCCCTCTGTCCTACCTCCAAAGCTACGCAGCTCTCCGTCCTGCCTCCAAAGCTATGCTGCTCTCCGTCCTGCCTCCACAGTATGCTGCTCTTTGTAGTGCCTCCAGTTTGCTGCCCTCTGTCCTGCCTCCACAGCTACGCTTTTCTCGGTCCTGCCTCCACAGTATGCTGCTGTTTGTTCTGCCTCCACAGCTACGTCGCTTTCCGTCCTGCCTCCACAACTACGTCGCACTGCACCCTGCTACACTGCTCTCCATCCTACCTCCACAGCTACACCGCTCTCCGTCCTACCTCCACAGCTGCACTGCTCTCCGTCCTGCCTCCACAGCTACGCCGCTTCCGATCTGCTTCCAGCTTTGCTGCTCTCGATCCTGCCTCCACAGCTACGCTGCTCTCCGTCCTGCCTCCACAGCTACGCCGCTCTCCGATCTGCTTCCAGCTACGCTGCTCTCCGTCCTGCCTCCACAGCTACGCTGCTCTCCGTCCTGCCTCCACAGCTACGCCGCTCTCCATCCTGCCTCCATAACTACGTCACACTCTGTTCTGCCTCCATCACAATGTCACAATTTGATTTGCCATTTTATCATTCAAATGATCAGAAGGTATTTATTAATGGTGGGCAACCCTGCATTGAAGTAGTTACTGATGGATTTCCATAAAACATAAGAGCAGAATTAGGCCACTCGGCCCATCGAGTCTGCTCCACCATTCAATCGTGGCTTTTCGCTATCTCTAGCAATTATTTTTATGATGGCATTAGTAGTACAATTCATAGGTTTGCTGATGTTACAAATATGAGTTAGGACTTCACATGATATAAATAGATTGTAGATTAATTCAGATAAATTAGGGACTGTGTGGCACATGCCTCTTAATGTTGATAAATGCTGTGTGATTCATTTGGGTCATTAATTTCAGGCATGTGTATACAATATGAGGTTAGCCTCTCAAGGCACAGGAGTAAGAGTGGGATTGCTATTGTTAGTTCAAGCCAGCAGTTCCAAAATAAACTCTTGGCATCTGCTATTGGCCTCCAGAACAAGGAGCCTTTCGCGATAAAGCACTTTGGCACAAATTACAAAGGTTAAAATTTTTATTATGGGGATTTGAATTTCATTAGTATTCATTGACCTACTGATGAATCATCCAGTGTAGAGGGTAGGCCAACTAAATTATATATTGGTAATGCTAAAATGGCGAATATCAAAGCAAATCCACATGTTATCCTGGCAAGAATATGGGGTTTCAAATTTGATGGGGCTTCTGAGCTTGATGACATTCATCCAAGAGTCCTTAAAATGGGGGAATGTGTCAGATGAGCCCCAGTGTATATTTTAAAACTCATTGGAGAATGGATTGTTCTCATAAATTGGAAGGAGACTATTGAAGTACCACTTTTTCGGAAAGGACAGCAAGTCAGAAGCAGGAAGCTACACCTACCAGCCTTGCAAATGCCATGGTTACTAGAGGAGGTTGGAGACTGAGTATTCTGCAGCAAGCGACTCACTTCACATCCCAAAACCTCTCCCAACACCTACAAGATATGAATCAGGAGTGTTATATGTAAGGGTCCTTCCTATTTATTTCCTTCGTTCTCATTTAATTTTTTAAATTATTTTTGGTCCTTGCACCCATATTCAGAATGTACCTTTAAGTGGAGGACTCACGCTGAAGCCGCCTGCTTGTCAGAACATTGTGCTCCTAGGTTTTGTATTTTGGAGAGGAGAAACAGACTCGTTGGCGCTGAGTGAATCTTAGGAACCAACTTTGGAGGAAGTTGGTTCAGTTGGTTGGCTGGCGACCTGTGGGTTGGCCAGGGATAGTGTTCTGCCTGACGACAGTCAGTGATTGGTTCCTGCGTGATACTTTTTGAGAGAACTGGGCAGACGTTTAGACCTTGGAAGTGAAAAGGACCATCTCCCTCTCTGAGAAAGTAGATAACTTTGCCAGAGAGAACCATCTCCAGCCTAGAAGGAAGAAGTAATGAAATAAAAGCTTTGAACTCCAGAAAGACATTAACTGGAAGTCATTCTAGTGCATCAAAGATCCTTTATCCTTATATTTTTATTAATATTTTCCTTACCTCTTAATCACTCTTTCCCTTCTATGTTGCTTGTGTGTATGTGTGTATAGAGAGAGAGTTTGAAAGGAGGGTTGTTGGGAAAAGGGTATTAGATAGTCAATTACATTTTTCTGTCAGTTTAATTAAAGCACTGTACATGATAAAAGGTTACTCGTGTTAGGTTACAAATCTGGTGACTGCAGTTTATTGAGCACAGCTAAGAACCTCAGGTATTTTAAAATAACATCTAATTTCACTTGTGTTGCAACTCTGAGTCAAGTGGGGCTGGAAATGACCGCGCACTAGCCCAGGGTGTCCTGACAGTAATACTTTTCACTTAGCTGCATGGGTGCACCTGCAGCAATACTCAAAAATCCTGACATCATCCAGGACGTAGTAGTCCACTTGATCGGCAGTCACATCATTGACTTTAACTCTGGAGCACTGCGGGTGCAGTGTCACTATTGAGATATACTGCAGCAACTTGCTGAGGTTTCTTTGATTGCACCTTCCTAACCTGCAACCTCTGATACATAGAAGGACAATGTGAGCAGGTTCATGGGAACACCACCACCTCTAAGTTCCCCTCCAACTCATACACTATTCTGATTTGGGAAAATATAGCCATTCCATCGGTGTCCTCAAACACTGCCTAACAATAAACCTTCACCATGTGGATTTCAGTGGCATAAACAGATGGCTCGGACAGCGACATCAAATTCTACAAGTTGTCTTTATGTAGTTGCTAGAAGGGATCATTAGAAATACTCTGGATGACACCTGGAATTGTGACACGCAACATGGCTTTTAGTAAAGAAAATCAAGTCTCAAGGTGACAAATAGGTTAGTGGATGAAGGTACATGGGCACTCAAAGCTTTTGACAAGGGCAGTACAAAAGGATACTTTATAGGACAGAGTCCTGTGGGATAGAAGAACGTGATCCTGTATTGGATAGGGAATTGGTTTGTTCTTGCAGGCAGAGGGAATTAATTGATGCTATTAATAGAAGTGAAAGCTGGTTACCACTGGGGTTCTGCAGTTGGAACTGCTGCTTTTCATGCTGTATATTAATGATTCAGCTGATGATGCCTTGTGTTACTGTCTACAAGTTCATGACGGTCTGAAGATCTGTTCTAATATTTGCAGCTTAAGAAGAGAAGAAAGACTTCCGGTTGCGGCTATGCGGAGCTAAGCCGCACAATTCGGCAGCTCCCACGAACATGGACTTTTGGGCTCGCTAAAGGAGCCCAAATGGAATTTTTTGCACAGCCAACCCGTGGGGAAGAGAGGAGAGAGGTCCCCTACTAACCTGTATGGACCGAACCCGCAGCGTAACGGCTAAAAATGCGGCACTGGAGCAGCGGGAGAAGAAAGGGAAAACAAGCAAAATGGCGGCGGCCGTGGACAAAGAGGAGATGCAGGAGTTCTTCAAGCGCTGCTTCGAGGAGCTGCGCAAGGAGATGCTGGCGCCTATGTTGGCAATAATTGAAGGACTTGGGGCAATCCAGAAAGCCCACGAGGTGAAGATCCAGGAGATCCAGGAAAATGTGAGTGAGAATGAGGACGAGCTCGTGGGCCTGGTGGTGAGAGTGGAGCGGCACGAGGCGCTACACAAGACGTGGGCAGGAAGACTCGATACCTGGAGAACAGGTCGAGGAGAAACAATTTGAGGATCCTGGGTCTCCCAGAAGGAGTGGAGGGGGCTGATGCCGCGGCATACGCGGGCACAATGATCGGGGCGCTGATGGGCGCGGAGGCCCCCCCGAGGTTGCTGGAGCTGGAAGGGGCGCACCGGGTGCTGGCGAGGAAGCCCAAGGCAAATGAGCCGCCAAGGGCGATGGTGGTGAGATTTCACCGGTTTACGGACAGAGAGAAGGTCCTGAAATGGGCCGAGAAGGTCCTGAAATGGGCCAAGAAGGAACGGAGCAGCAAGTGGGACAATGCAGAGATCAGAATATACCCGTACTGGAGCACGGAGGTCGCTGAGCAGAGAGCGGGTTTCAACCGGGCCAAAGCGGTGCTGCATCGGAAAGGAGTGACATTTGGAATGTTGCAGCCAGCGCGACTGTGGATTACACATAATGGCCACTACTTCGAAACGCCAGAAGAGGCGTGGACCTTTATACTAACTGAAAAGTTAGACTCTAATTGAGGGTTTGTGAGGGGGGCGGGGGGCCTGGGGGTTGAAGTATGATGGTTGTTGTACATAGGGGGTCAATCACGCGCAGGAAATGTTATATGGGCTGGGGGAGAGAGACAAGGCCGCGACAGGAGCTGCGCGAGAGGGGGCGGGGCAAGCTTTGGAAAGCGCGGGGTTCTTTTCCCGCACGCGGCAAGAAAGGCGGGAAGGGGAACGAAGGAACGTACATCGATTGGGAGACTCCCACACGGGGGTGTGAAAGGGATGGCGGGGGAAGCCGGGGTCAGCAGGTGTCAGCTGACTTACGGGAGTGATATGGGGGGAGCAAAAAAGCTAGACGGATCTAGCGGGGTGGGGGCTGCTGCACTGGCCGAAAGGGAATGGGACACAGAAGAGGTGGTCGGGACGGAGGTCCCCCGGCTGGGGGCTGGAGGGTGAGGGCGATGCGGACACGGTATTGGCCCTGAAAAGGAGATGGGTAGTCGGCCGGGGGGGGGGGGGGGGGGGGGGGGGGGCGCTGTGAGAGAGTCCCTCCAGTCCGGCTGATAACGTGGAACGTGAGGGGCCTGAATGGGCCGGTGAAGAGGGCTCGAGTGTTCGCGCACTTGAAGGGAATGAAGGCAGACGTGGCAATGCTCCAAGAGACACACCTGAAGGTGGCGGACCAGGTTAGGTTAAGAAAGGGATGGGTAGGACGGGTATTTCACTCGGGACTGGATGCGAAAAATACATGGGTGGCAATTCTGGTGGGAAAGCATGTGTCATTTGAGGCCAAGACTCTCGTAGCGGATAATGGAGGGAGATATGTGATGGTGAGTGGTAGGTTGCAAGGGACGTGGGTGGTGTTGGTAAATGTATACGCCCCGAACTGGGATGATGCTGGATTCATGAAGCGCATGTTGGGGCGCATTCCGGACCTGGAGGTAGGAGGACTGATAATGGGAGGGGAATTCAATACAGTGTTGGACCTAGCACTGGACCGCTCCAGATCAAGGACAGGAAAGAGGCCGGCGGCGGCCAAGGTGTTCAGGGGGTTTATGGATCAGATGGGGGGAGTGGACCCATGGAGGTTTGCAAGACCGCAGGCCAGGGAATTTTCTTTTTTTTCCCACGTACCCAAGGCTTACTCCCGGATAGATTTCTTTGTTCTGGGCAGGGCGCTCATCCTGAGAGTGGGGGGACGGAATATTCGGCCATAGCCGTTTCGGACCATGCCCCGCACTGGATGGAAATGAGGCTGGGAGAAGAGAGGGACCAACGCCCGCTGTGGCGGCTGGATGTGGGACTGCTGGCTGATGAGGTGGTGTGTGGGAAGGTGAGGGGGTGTATCGAAAGGTACTTGGAGGCCAACGACAACGGGGAGGTGCGAGTGGGGGTGGTATGGGAGGCGTTGAAGGCGGTGATCAGGGGAGAGCTAATTTCCATTAGGGCTCATGGGGAGAAGACAGAGGGTATGGAAAGGGAGAGGTTAGTGGGGGAGATTTTGAGAGTACACAGGAGATACGCAGAGGCCCCGGAGGAAAGATTACTTGGGAAAAGACGACGGCTCCAGGCGGAGTTTGACCTGTTGACCACGGGGAAGGCTGAGGCACAGTGGAGGAAGGCGCAGGGGGCAACCTACGAGTACGGGGAAAAGGCTAGTTGGATGCTGGCACACCAGCTCCGTAAGAGGACGGCAGCGAGGGAAATAGGGGGAATCAAAGATGGAAGGGGAGCCACGGTTCGGAGTGCAACGAAAATAAACAAGGTATTCAAGGCCTTCTATGAAGAGCTGTACAGATCCCAGCCCCCAGGGGGGAAGGGGGGATGAGACGATTACTGGACCAACTGAGGTTCCCGAGGGTGGAGGAGCAAGAGGCGGCTGGTTTGGGGGCACCAATTGGGTTGGAGGCGCTGAGTAAGGGTTTGGGGAGTATGCAGGCGGGGAAAGCCCCGGGGCTGGACGGGTTCCCGGTGGAGTTCTATAGAAAGTATGTGGACCTGTTGGCCCCGCTACTAGTGAGGACCTTTAACGAGGCAAGAGAGGAGGGGACCCTGCCCCAGACAATGTCGGAGGCGACAATTTCCTTGATTCTAAAGCGAGACAAGGATCCACTGCAATGTGGATCGTACAGGCCGATTTCGCTCCTCAATGTGGACGCTAAGCTATTGGCAAAAGTGCTGGCCACGAGGATTGAGGGCTGTGTCCTGGGGGTGATTCATGAGGACCAGACGGGATTCGTAAAGGGCAGGCAGTTAAATACCAATGTGCGGTGGCTCTTAAACGTGATAACGATGACATAGGAGGAGGGAGAGGCGGAGATAGTGGCAGTTATGGACGTGGAAAAAGCCTTTGACCGAGTAGAGTGGGAGTACCTCTGGGAGGTGTTGCGTAGGTTTGGGTTCGGGGGAGGGTTTATCAGATGGGTTAAGCTCCTTCACAGCGCCCCGGTGGCGAGTGAGGTGACGAACCGGCGGAGGTCGGAGTACTTTCGGCTGTACCGAGGAACGAGGCAGGGGTGTCCCCTGTCCCCCCCTGTTTGCATTGGCGATCGAACCCTTGGCCATATCACTGAGGGAGTCTAATAAATGGAGGGGGGTGGTCCAAGGGGGAGAAGAGCATCGGGTGTCGCTATACGCGGATGTCCTGCTGCTGTATGTGGCGGACCCAATGGAGGGGATGGTGGAGGTCATGCAGACTCTGAAGGAGCTTGGGGAGTTCTCGGGCTATAAGTTCAATGTAGGGAAGAGTGAACATTTTGTATTACAGGCAGGGGACCAAGAAACTAGGGATAGGGGACCTACCGCTGAGGAGGGCGGAGGGGAGCTTTCGGTATCTGGGGATCCAGATAGCCAGGAGTTGGGGGGCCCTACATAAACTGAATTTGACGAGGTTGGTGGAGCAAATGGAGGAGGATTTAAAAAGATGGGACATGTTACCGCTCTCGCTGGCGGGTAGAGTGCAGTCGGTCAAAATGGTGGTCCTTCCGAGGTTTGTGTTTGTGTTTCAGTGCCTTCCCATCGTGATCACCAAGGGCTTTTTCAAGAGAGTAGGTAGGAGTATTATGGGGTTTGTGTGGGCAAATAAGACCCCGAGGGTTAGGAGAGGGTTCTTGGAACGCAATAGGGACCGAGGAGGGTTGCCTAGGGAGCTACTACTGGGCAGTAAACGTGGCGATGATCCGCAAGTGGGTTATGGAGGGAGAGGCGGCGGCATGGAAGAGGATGGACATGGCGTCCTGTAAAGGAACGAGCCTGGGGGCGTTGGTAACGGCACCGCTGCCGCTCTCGCCGACAAAGTATACCACGGGCCCGGTGGTGGCGGCAACGCTAAGGATCTGGGGCCAGTGGAGGATGCATAGGGGTGCAATGGGAGCATCGGTGTGGTCCCCAATCAGGGGTAACCACCGGTTTGTCCTGGGGAAGATGGACGGGCGGTTCCAGGGCTGGCATCGGGCGGGGATTAGAAGAATGGGGGACCTGTTCATTGACGGGACATTTGCGAGCCTAGGGGCACTGGAGGAGAAGTTTGAGTTACCCCCGGGAAATACATTTAGATACATCCAGATGAGGGCTTTTGTGAGGCGACAGGTGAGGGAATTTCCGTTGCTCCCGGCACAAGAAGTTCAAGATCTCAGGGGTATGGGTCGGGGAGGGCAAGGTGTCGGAAATACACCAAGAGATGAAAGAAGAGGGGGAAGCGCTAGTAGAAGAGTTGAAGGGTAAATGGGAGGAGGAGCTGGGGGAGGAGATCGAGGAACGGCTGTGGGCTGATGCCCTGGGTAGGGTTACTACCTCCTCCTCGTGTACCAAGCTCAGCCTGATACAATTTAAGGTGGTTCACAGAGCGCATCTGACGAGGGCGAGGTTGAGTAGGTTCTTTGGGGTAGAGGACAGATGTGAAAGATGTTCAGGGAGTCCGGCAAACCATATGTTTTGGTCATGCCCGGCACTGGAGGGGTTCTGGAGAGGAGTGGCGAGAGCAATATCTCAGGTGGTGAAAGTCCGGGTCAAGCCAAGCTGGGGGGTAGCAATATTTGGAGTAGTGGATGAGCCGGGAGTGCAGGAGGCGAAAGAGGCCGGAATTCTGGCCTTTGCATCCCTAGTAGCCCGGCGAAGGATCTTGCTAAGGTGGAAGGAGGCGAAGCCCCCCAGCCTGGAGGCCTGGATAAATGATATGGCTGGGTTCATAAAGCTGGAGAGGATTAAGTTTGCTTTGTGAGGGTCTGCGCAGGGGTTCTACAGGCGGTGGCAACCGTTCCTAGACTATCCCGCGGAGCGTTAGAGGAAGGTCGGTCAGCAGCAGCAGCAACCCTGGGGGAGGGGGGAGGGGGGGACGAGAGATCGTTTGAGGGGATGGACGAGCGGGAGATGACATGGCGGGTGGGGAGAACTGGCACGTGCGGGCAAGAGCCAGTGTATAAAGCTGTGTAAATATACCATTTTGCCATGTATATATCTTGCTCAGTGCGATTTTGTGTTATTTTGTTACCGGGGTGGGTGGGGGGTTTACTGTTTGTAAGGGGGGAAAAAATTGTGTTGTTAAAAAACTTTAATAAATAATATTTAACAACAACTTTATACAGTATGAGTTGTCGGTAGTTGTTGTTTCCCCTGACATTGGTATTCTTGTGATTGCCCTGATGATTGCAAGATGAAAATCTTTGACAAAATGTATTTTTTCAGCAATATTCAAGTTCTGCACTACAAATGATTATTAATATTAAAACGATAAGCGAAGGGTAATCTGGTTATCATGCTTAGTTACATCATGACTGTTTAGGACAAGTTTGATGGAATTTTCAAACATTCAAATGATTTTTGGTAAACTAAATGGCCATGACCAGTGTGTCAATGCTGTAGAGTTGGTAAGTAGAATGTAAGGAAATACAGTTACAGCAATAAAATACAAGATCAAAATATAGCGCAACATTTTATAAAATACGGGTATAGTCCAAACATGAATACTGCTCCCACTTCCTAATGTTTTAAATGGTAAAAATATTGCGACACTGAACAACATTTAGGACATGGGTATGGACGGAGTCTGGGTACAGGGTTGTTTTCCCACAATCTAAATGTAGACTTTCTGGGGAGAGGATATAATTGAAGTTTTTAAGAGAGTAGATTATTGGGCTATTGTAGCTAGATGGAGAAAGGGCAATATAGAAGTACACAATTTGAAAACAAAAGCATAGACTTAAGTTTCCAGGATCTATAACCTGTCAGAGAGACTTGTTGCTCTTCATTGGTCTGAATTCACTACAGGCCTTGCAAAGGGAGCTGGGTGAATTCCAAAGATGTGCAGGTTAGGTGGATTGGTCATGCTAAAAATTACCCGTTAGTGTAGGATGTGTAGGTTAGGTGGGGTTACAGGGATAGGGCAGGGGAGTGGGCCTTAGTAGGCTGCTCTGAAGGTTGGTGCAGACTCGATGAGCCAAAAGGCCTTTTTCTCCGCTGTAGGAATTCTATGTTGAGTCTATGATTCTATGACTTCCATTGAGTAGAAGACATCTAGAGTTCTAGAAGTTGTCTTGAGTTTAGAAGTGGCTAACATTACCGATTGTCATGCGAGAGTGCCTTTAAGAACTGGATGTTTAAGCAATGTGCCTTTAAGAAAACAGTGATGTCATAGAGTGGGTGGAGCTTAGCTCAGGTCAGCCATTTTGCAGGTTTTTAGTTGCAGTTTAAAAAGCAGTGTGTGTGTGTCTGTGTGTTTCCAGAGAGCTGCAGGGAAAAAAACAAGGTGCTGGAGCTGAAATCAACCAAGCCAATATATCTCTGCCATTCTACAGAAAATGTATATATCCTTTAACCTGATGTGATACTGTTTAAAGGTGTTAAGTCTCTTGGAAGTTTGAAGGAACATTTCAAGGAATTATTTACTGTTGCAATATTTTCTGAATTATCTTTGAAGTAAGGGGTGTTAAGAGATCCAATGTTTATTTAAGATATTAAGTTGAGTCATGGAATAAACAGTGTTTTGTGTTTAAAAACCCACGTGTCCATAATTGTAATCCCACACCGAGGGGAAAAAGCCATGTGCTCGGAAAAGCAACAAATCCATTAAAGGGAGAGGTTGGTTGAACTCCATGATACATTTTGGGATTCTGAAAACGCCTCGCTCATAACAATTGGGGGCTCGAGGGGGATAAAAGCCTATCTATTGGATTGGCTTTTGTGAACTTAAAGACAGTGAAGGATTGTTGCTTTTCCGGTGTGGTATTTTAGTTTAAGTGGGGAGAGTGTTGTGAACAATGGCTCTTTCAGAGGCTCAGAAGTTTTTGGGGGTGGTGAATGTCACACGTAGTACCTTACGGACAGAAACGAAAAGCAGACTGTTAGATTTGGCAAGAACATTGCAGTTAACATGACCTGATAAAATGCGAAAAGATGAGGTAATTATGGCGGTGGTTAGCATTTAAAGTTGCCTGAGATAGAGTTTGACTCATTGGATATGGCAAAAATTCAGTTGCAAATTAAACAAATGGAACATGAGAAAGAATTAAAGGGGCTGGAATACGAGAGTGAGAGAGAGGAAAGAGGAAGAGAGAGAGAGGAAAGAGGAAGAGAGAGAGAGGAAAAGGAAAGAGAGAGAGGAAAAGGAGAGAGAAGAAAGGAGAAAAGAAAGAATAGCCCTAGCAGAACAAAAAGAACAAGAACAGGAGATACAGATCAGGGAAAAAGATAAAGAGAGGGAGTTTGAACTTCAGTAAATGGCCTTGAAATATGACAATCAGTTAAAATTGGCAGATGTAAAGGGAAACGTACAGTTGGATGATAGTGATGAGGATAGTGAGAAAGAGCGTCATAGTCGAAGGCTTGGTGGGAATCTATTTAAATATGTCCAAGCATTGCCAAGGTTTGACGAGAAGGAAGTGGAAGCCTTTTTCATTTCATTTGAGAAGGTAGCTAAAGAAATGAAATGGCCACAGGACATGTAGGTGTTACTGATTCAAACAAAGCTGGTAGGTAGAGCTAGTGAAGTGTTTACATCACTACCGGAGGAGGTATCTGGAACGTATGAGGAGGTGAAAAAAATCCATCTTAAGTGCATATGAGCTAGTGCCTGAAACTTACAGACAAAGGTTTAGAAATTTAAGGAAAGAATTTGGTCAAACATACATGGAGTTTGAAAGGCTCAAACAGAGTAATTTTGATAGGTGAATAAGGGCTTTGAAAATAGACCAAACGTATGAAGCTCTCCGAGAAATTATATTTTTGGGGAAGTTTAAAAATTTAATTCCTGATGTTGTGAGAACTCATGTGGAAGAGCAGAGGGTTAAAACTGCGCGATTAGCAGGGGAAATGGCAGATGATTATGAATTAGTTCATAAATCAAAGATTGGTTTCCGACATCAGTTTCAGCCGGTGAGGGATTGAAACTGGGGACATGAGAAATACTCAAGTGGTAAAGGTAAAGGTGATCTGATGGGAGTCAATAAAGAGAGTGTACCTCAGATTAAAAAAGAAATCCAGGAGGGTGGAAAAGAAATGAAAAGTTTCAAATGTTTTCACTGTAGTAAACTAGGCCATGTAAAGTCACAGTGTTGGTAGTTGAAGAAAAGCACTGGGAAGGCTGATGTGGTAAAACAGGATAAGACAGTGGGGTTTGTTAGAGTGGTAAAGGAAGGCCCAAGGGAAGCGAAGGAGGTGCAAACGATTGTACAGCCTGTCCAAGAAGTAATTGTTAAGAAGGTGCCAGATGTCTTTAAATAATTTACTTGTGTGGGTAAAGTTTACTCACGTGTATCAGGAGGAGCAGGTAAAGAAGTCACAATTTTAAGAGATACAGGGGCTAGTCAATCTTTAATGGTAAGAGATGAGGAATTATGTAGTTTGGGAAGAATGTTGCCAGAAAAGGTGGTGATATGTGGAATTCAGGGTGAGAGGAGTAGTAATCCATTATACAAGGTAAGTTTGGAAAGTCCAGTGAAGAGTGGTGAAGTGGTAGTAGGAGTAATAGATAAACTATCTTGTCCAAGAATACAGTTTATCTTGGGTAATGATAAAGCTGGATCGCAGGTGGAAGTGATGCCTACTGTGGTTGATAAGCCAGTGGAAAATCAGTCAACTGAAGTGTTGAAGGACGAATATCGTGGGATTTTTCCGGATTGTGTAGTAACAAGGTCGCAAAGTCACAGGTTAAGACAAGAGGAGAAATCAAAGAGTGAAGTTGAAGTGCAATTATCAGAAACGATTTTTGATCAGATGGTTGAAAAAGAACAAGAACAGGTGGAGGATGAGGCAGATATTTTTAGTTCAGGAAAATTGGTGGAGTTACAACAGAAAGATGTAGAAATAAAACGGATATATCAGAAAGTATAAACGGAAGAGGAATCTGAGAGTATACCAGAGTGTTATTACCGTAAAAATGATGTCTTGATGAGAAAATGGAGACCTGTACATATGCAGGCGGATGAAAAGTGGGCAGAAGTTCATCAAGTAGTATTGCCGGTAGGGTATAGAAAGGAGGTGTTGCGAGTTGCACATGAGGTACCAGTGGGAGGTCATTTGGGAATAAGGAAAACTCAAGCTAAAATCCAGAAACATTTTTATTGGCCTGGGCTACATAAAGATGTTACATTTTGTCAATCATGTCACACATGTCAAGTGATAGGGTAACCTCAGGCAGTGATAAAACCAGCGCCCTTAATACCCATTCCAGCATTTGAGGAACCTTTCACAAAGGTCCTAATCGATAGTGTAGGACCGCTTCCTAAAACAAAAAGTGGGAATCAATATCTTTTGACTGTAATGGATGTGTCATGGATGTGTCTACTAGGTTTCCAGAGGCTATTCCAGTACGTAATATTACAGCTAAAAGGATTGTGGAGGAGTTACTTAAATTCTTTACTAGATATGGACTACCCACAGAAATTCAATCGGATCAAGGAACGAATTTTACTTCAAAGTTATTCAAAGAAGTTATGGATAGCTTAGGAATAAAACAATTTAAATCAATTGCGTACCATCCAGAGGTGAATTATGTAGTAAGAACACCAGATAGAAGGAAGACTCACTGAGTGTGTCAGGTCAATACGCTTAAAAGGTACTTTGAAAGGGAAGGAGAGAAAAAGGAGGTTTTAATGGTTCTAACTCCGTGACGAACCAAATCCAGATGACTGTGAATTTGGCATACCTCAAATTAAATTGGAAACGGTTGTGTGTGGACTATCAAAAGGTGAATGCAGTTACAAGAACGGACTCTTATCCTGTCCCACCATTGAAGGATTGCATGGAGATAGTGGGACAATCTGCTTTTCTTTTTAACTTGCAGACATGGTAAGAACATTTAAAACATTGTATGGAGTTCTTCGATCGACTTCAGGAGGCGGGTTTGGTGATGAACCTAGCCGAAAGTGAATTTGGAGAAGCCCAAATCACTTTCCTTGTGGAGTTTCTGTTATCCTCAAGACGAAGGGAAATAATGCGATTTCTTAGCATGAATGGCTTTGTTCGAACAGTTGTGCAAAGGTTTTGTGGCGTGATTACTCCACTGATGGAATTGCTGAAGAAATGTAAAAACATTTATTGGACAGCGGACTTTCAACAGGCATTTGACTGCCTGAAAGCTGTGATCACCAATGTTCCTGTATTGGAGAATTGCAAGGGACTCTGTGGTCAGATTGAACTAAAGTATCTGATTCTGAAGAGAAATGCCGAGGAGTAGAGGAATGGATGGATTGTGCAGAGACTTTGTTGAAAGAGACTGTCCATCGAGAAGGATTTCGGTTGGAGGAAGAAGAACAAAGAAAAATGGACTATATTATTATACCTGTTTGCATGTGTTTTTTTTTAAAACGTAAAGGTATATTTACTGTGTACATTTCTTAATTGATGGTGCAAAGGTGAAAAATGAAACCATCTTGAAGTTGATGGTTTATTTTTTTTCTTGGGGGGAGGTGTAATGCGAAAGTGCCTTTAAGAACTGGATGTTTAAGCAATGTACCTTTAAGAAAACAGTGATGTCATAGAGTGGGTGGAGCTCAGGTCAGGTCAGCCATTTTGCTGGTTTTTAGTTGCAGTTTAAAAAGCAGTGTGTGTGTCTGTGTGTTTCCAGAGAGCTGCAAGTTTTGCAGTTTAGTTTTGCAGTTGGAGAAAGCAGGTTGTGTGTGTTTGTGTGTGTCCACAGAGCTGCAGGAAAAAAACAAGGTGCTGGAGCTGAAATCAACCAAGCTAATATATCTCTGCCATTCTACAGAAAATATATATCCTTTAACCTGATGTGATACTTTTTAACGGTGTTAAGCCTCTTGGACGTTTGAAGGAACATCTTAAGGAATTATTTACTGTTGCAATATTTTCTGAGTTATCTTTGAAGTAAGGGGTGTTAAGAGATCCAATGTTTATTTAAGATGTTAAGTTGAGTCATGGAATAAACAGTGTTTTGTGTTTAAAAACCCACGTGTCCATAATTGTAATCCCACACCTAGGGAAAAAAGCCATGTGCTCGGAAAAGCAACAAATCCATTAAAGGGAGAGGTTGGTTGAACTCCCATGATACATTTTGGGGTTCTGAAAACGCCTCGCCCATAACACCATTATTACAGCAATCTCCAGAACTTGCTTAAGTATCACCTGGAGTTTGGAGAGAAATTTCCAAGATTTATTTTCCAGAAATTGGTCCATTGCTACTTTTCTGTATTTTTGCCTCTCCCAGGAGATTACATAGCAAGGGGGTGAGGGTGGTTTTATGGTGCGCCATGTCTGAATGGGATCAGCTGAATGGAGTAGTTGCTTTTTTATGGATGAAATATGCCATATCACCCCTCTATGTTAGAATCTCTATGTCCAGATAAATAACTTAAAGCTGGATGACTTGGTGCACTGCAGATAACAATCGCAGTTCTTGAAGTTTATTTAAGGTCTCAACAGGAAATCATTGAGTTAGTGGTGCAGATTGGTGTGGTGGTGACACAAACCCTAACAAATGATGCTGTTATTCTGGATAAAAGAGCTCCTTTATTTGGTTGGCTTTATTTTAGAGGGAATTTCTTCTGTCTATTATAATCATTATGGAAAAGAAAATTTGCACCAAATGGAAATGGTTTTCCATTGGTAGCCTATATTGAACACATCTCTGCAGTGCCAATACTCTTGACTTCTTCACTTTAGTATTTACTCTTACTAAAAAAAGAGACATGGTGTCGAAGCTTCTCAAATTGTTCATCAGGACAATTCACAAGAATACCAAATGTAAAGGGAACAACAATCTACTTTCTGAGAAGAGCTGAATAGTTGGCAAATGGACTCCGGTTGGTAGACGTGATGCTATGTAGAATGCACCAGTTAACTGATGACTGACAATTAACTGATAAGCTTTGATTACGTTGAAATCAGGCACGCTGGCTCTGATTGGTCAAGGCATTGCCAGGGGAATGAACCAGATATCCCTTTATGCTTATCTTATCTATGACCAGTTCTGCATAACATGAATTGGCCAAATAGATCGCCAACTTGCATTTCAATAGCGATGCCATGTCTATGTGTTCATCTAACATTGTTAGCCTATTCACCAATGTACCGCCGAAGGAAGCTATAGACATTTCTACTGCAGCACCATGTCATGGTCATCTAAATCTGCTGCCAGTATTCATTGAACTTAAGAACTCAGCAACTCACACAGTTGAATTCAGTTTTAACGACACCATGTGTGCCCAAATAGATGATATTGCCAGGGAATCCCCTCTAGCCCCAGCTCTCACAAATATTTCTGTTGGGTTCCAAGACAAATATTTATTTGATGGAATGATACGCTACCTCCTATCCTTTGCATATTTCCGATATGTAGATGATGCATTTGCTATATTTGAATCTGCAGCTCATGGAAGAATTTCCTTACACATCTTAATATGCTCCATCCAGTGCTCAAATTCATTTTGAAGTGGACCAGTCAAATAAGCTCCCTTTCCTTGATGTGTTAGTTGAGAAATCTGCCAGGGGATTCTCTACTACGTATACTGCAAGCCTACCTTCACTGGTCTATATATGCATTGGGGTTCGTATAGTTCCATGCATTATAAGATTGGCCTTATCAGCAACCTCATAAATAGGGCCCAAGCCATTTCCTCAGCAATACAAGCTTAATGCTCAAATAGGACACGTTGTTAGGATACCGGACTAGACCCCAATTTATGTTTGGATTCGGGATGAGGAATCTCAATAATTTGCAATTTGTAAAACTGCGAGGAAAGGATACTTCACCCCAGGAGTGATTCCACTGATAAATAGGGAACTTTTAGGTTAAATCAATTGTTATTTTTAACAGTATTACCCCATTAACATCACACAAATAGCTTAATTGAAACCTTGAAATTCTACAATTCACAGGTAAACAGTTCTTAAGTAATAGGAAAAACTTTACTTGTGGCCTACACCTTCACTATAAATTTTCCAACCAAGCAACCCAATACAGTTCAAATAATATTAACGGAACAGGTTTACTTGCTTATCTGTGTAGACCTTTTGGAGACAGACCCTTTTGGAAGCAGACCAAGGCAGGCCAGTAGCACGGTTCAATTCCCGTAACAGCCTCCCCGAACAGGCGCCGGAATGTGGCGACTAGGGGCATTTCACAGTAACTTCATTTGGAGCCTACTTGTGACAATAAGCGATTTTCATTTCATTTTCATTTCAAGAGCAGATCCTGTACACTTCTGTGTTGTCATACCCTTCTGCTCAACCTCACAGCATTTGGCAAAACTGCAAACTACAGTCAGACCTGGCTCCTTCCATTAATTACATCATCTGTATCCACGTCAGATGCTGCATGGCCTGCTTACCTAGGATTAAACATAATCCCTCAAATGATCTATACCCTCAAGGAACCATCCAAAATATAAACACTATTCCATTAGCCCTTTATCTGTAACCAAGTGGTTGGAATGAATGATTACTTCACTCTTATGGCACCTTAATTGCAGCTTTAACAGACATACTGTTTTGAATACAGCAACCTAGGCTCTTTAATAAAATTCCTGTAACAAATAAATACCTTGATCCAGGATTTTAATAATATTACTTCAATAGATATAAAGTACAATTTATACATAATTTTGTAACATTGATCACAACATCAAAGCCATCCTGTGTGATAATGGCTACCCTGATCAGATCAATGGTCGCTTTTTATCTCACAATCCCATGAATGGGCCCAAAGTCATCACTTGAAAAGTGCCCAGTCTACCTCCAATTATCGTGGAAGGGTATGGAATCTGAAGCACTTGAGCAACAGGTGAAGCTAGCTGTTTCACGCTGCTACTATGCAATAGCAGTACGAGTGATGTTTGCCACTAAAAGGATGCTGCTGTCAAGCCAAAAGGATCTTCTGCCTATCACACAAATGAGTAATATGATATATGAATTTCAGTGCCAGTGTGATGCTACGTATGTAGGCTGTATATCCCAAAGACTGGCACAACATATCAAGCATCATGGCCCTGTGCAGTGTAGCGTACTTACGCGTGTTAGACTCTATACATAGGGCCCTGTTTTTTGTAGACAGGAAGAACATATGCACTCAATGTGCCGGTTTCAATTAAACATAATGGATGACAGCCATTCTCTGGTTCATTCCCCAGGGCAATGCTTGAACCAATCAGAGTCAACCTGCCTGGTTTAAATTTAATCAAAGCTTGGGAGTTAACTGTCAGTCATAAGTTAACTGCATTCTCCATGGCAGCAGCTCTAGTTTACCAATAGTCCACTTACCAAATAATCAGTACTCTCATGAAGTATAAATGGTTCCCTTTACCTTTGGTATTCTTGCGAATTGTCTTGATGAGTGCAAGACAAAAAGCTATGACAACTTTTTTTTTTTAAACAATGCTCAAGTTCTGTACTACAAATGACCAAACTGCATGAGAAAAGAGGTGCCAATTGGCTGACAAGTCGGCTCTGATCAAGAGGTTTTGCAAACGCATGATGGTTGAGTACAGTCAGAACTCTGCCTATTATGAACAGCCAAATGGATGTGCTGTTTGATGTGACCCACCGGTCATTGGGATGTATGGCTGGCATCACACCAGCACTGAAATTCATTTTCCACAGTTCTCGTTTGTGTGTTAGACAGAATGTCCTTTTGGCTTAACAGCAGCACCCTGTTAGTGGAAAACACCACTCATGGTGCTGCTCATAGTAGCAGCATGTAACGGCTAGCTTCATCTGTTGTTCAAATTTTTGAGACACTTTACCCGTCCAGGCAACTATTTATTTATTATGCCAGGTTCCATCCGTAACTTATTCAGAGTGCCTGTGACAGTGATTTCCATCTGTCACTGGGCTATGGTAGGAAATTCAATTAATGAACAATCAGTGTGGCTTATGTTTTGAAAAGTAACACAAGTTGAAATACAGAAACAAAATACTGCTGATGCAGGAAGTCCGAAATAAAAACAGAACATCCTGTAAATCCAAAGCTGGTCTGGCAGCATCTGCGGAGACAGAAACCGTTAACTTTCAAGCATGGTCATTAATCTGAGACGGTAAAATGTTTTGTACACCAAGATGCTTTTAATATGCTCAGGTGAGAGGTGCTACACTATCTTCCTTGTACTGCAGCTGTTCATATATTTTCCTGCACCTGATTTACCTTTTCAAATTACAAATCAGGAGTGGTGAATGCACCGTCCACTCATATACAGAAAATGGTAAATTTAGGTTCCGACCGGAACAATGCAAGTTAGGCTGGTTACCTTTCCAGTACGGGTGGGAGAGTCATCAGTTTCACTGTAGTAAAAACAAGTTTGGATTTGATCCTCAGTCCCATTGAACAGTTGGGCTATATTTGTTTTGATTTTTAGATGTGTTGCAGTGCTTGCTTTTACATTAGTGTTCAAGGTAATTGTACTCCATCCGTAGTGATAGGTCCATGAGATACGTTGCCATTTGCCACACTGGGGTATGACCGTATCAAATATTTACCATGGAAATTGCCATTAAATGGAGGAATTTACAACACTAAAATGTTAACCTGCCATTGCATATTTTCTGTTTGTTAATACTGTCATGATTTCTTGCACTGGATGAATTGTTCCAAGGTTGTTTCAACACTAAATTGTATTACTTTAGTGTAATTATTTGATTTGTATTAGACATTGAAAAATAAAGTGTTACAGACCTAGGTTGATCAGTACATACAATGCTGCTTCGCTGCATTCCATACGTGATATGTCTGAATGACACACAGCATGTGTTGCTCTCTTTTGGTGGCTATAAATATGGCGATTAATAAGGTCGCCTTTCTTAATCTTAATTATGAATATACTTTCGCCAGGTATCTCTTGATACCGCCACAAGGTTCAACCGAATACCGATCAAAGAACCAATACACCAGTTAGTTAGTTCAAAATCAATACGACTTTATTTACACAAAGTATGATTTACTCATGCACAATAACAATACAGGCTAAACTATATCTATCACTAACACCTATACTTAACTTCGGGTGCCCACTTAGGTCAGAGGAACAATGGCTGTTGGGATCTGAGGCTGTTGGGTTCGAAGAGGTAACAGGAGTACAGCTAAGGTCGCCCATCTGGTAGCGAGCGTTGAACTTGAAACTTGCTTCTGGTGGTGCACGTGGAAGCGTCTCTCCGGTTGAGAGCCAATTCCAAGAGAGGGAACACATAGCGAGGGTTCCTTCTTATACTTGGGGGCTTCGCCCGCTTATAGGCGGGCCTTAAACTTGGTCCCAATTAATTGGGCAGCTTCTCGATCACTGCCATCGATCTGAGCCAATAAAGGGGCGGTTGCCTTGATGGCTGGGCGTGTCCTAAGTGGCCGTTGGCCTTGCTTTGTTTGTGTCTTCTTGCTGGGGTAGTGGCGCCGGAATGTCTGGGATGGTATCGGCTACCTGAGCACTAGTTCTTTTTTTCTTGGAGGTGGGCCATCAATGTGCAAATCGGCCAGGAGTTTCGGTTCCGTCTGCACTCTGTCTTCCCAAATACACATTCAGGCTCAGAGCCTGCTTGTTTTCTTTTCATTGTCCATTTTCCCTGTATGCTCCGCGAGTGTCCATTTTATATGCTGAAAGTGGCCACCCAAGATGGCTGCACATGCTTTCAACTTTGATTGCTCTCTGTTGCTGAATCCTTTCAAAGAACAACATGAATGCACATACATGTATGTTATCTATAAATATTATACATATATATGTGTATGTATGGATGCGCAATCAATTACTCAAGACAAAGTGATTCATAACTGAATGCTTTAATCTGCTAGAACTCTGCCCCAGAAGCTTCGATACAGAAAGTGAAGGCTGCTGGGACGGCACCGGTTCTTATACTCTGCCTCTCAGGGCGGAGCTATGTACATCAGCCAATGGTAGACTCCTGGGTCTAACCAATGGTCATCCACCTCTCAGGTACCGCAATACCTGGTACTACCACATTCACCCCCTGTTACAAAAGAGCCCGGCGGGGTGATGGCCAGCGTTAATAGTCGCCTTTCACATGGTATGACCAGGTATGGAGGTACCGTGATGTCCAGGGTAATAACAAAGTGTTCATAGTGCAGCAATCAGTCGATCGGATGGCCTGGTCGTCCTTCTGGAATGTCTGGGCTTCGGCGGTGATTCTGATGGGGGTCCCGGCGGTTGCGACTCCGGGAGCGTGATGTCGTCCTCCCAGGCAGCTTTTCACCCCTAGGTGGCGCTGTTGGGGCAAAAGGTGGACGGGGGGGGGGAGGCGCCTGTAGGGGGCGTTGGTGTGTGTTTGGGCCTAGGCAGGAGCGGCGGGAATACTGACCCTCCAGTTAGGTGCTGTGGGGAGGGTGGGGTGGGGGGCAATGGTGCGGATGCGCGTGGGGTTCCGGCGGGCGGCAGGTCCCGAAGGGAGACCGTGTCTTGGCGGCCGTCAGGGAACGCTACGTAGGCGTACTGGGGGTTGGCGTGCAGCAGGTGGACCCTCTCGACCAACGGGTCCAACTTGTGCGCCCTCCCATATTTCCGAAGCAGGGTGGGTCCGGGTGTCGCTAGCCAGGTTGGGAGCAAGGTCCCGGAGGAGGACTTCCTGGGGAAAACAAGGAGACGTTCATGAGGTGTCTGATTCGTGGTTGTACAGAGCAGTGACCGGATGGAGTGAAAAGCCGCCGGGAGGACTTCCTGCCAGCGGGATACTGGTAGATTCCTGGACCGTAGGGCCAGCAGGACGGTCTTCCAGACCGTTCCGTTCTCCCTCTCTACCTGTCCGTTTCCCCGGGGGTTGTAACTTGTCGTCCTGCTCGAGGCGATGCCTTTGCTGAGCAGGAATTGACGCAGTTTGTCACTCATAAAGGAGGACCCCCTATCACTGTGAATGTATGCGGGGAAACCGAACAGTGTAATGATACCCTTGAGGGCCTTGATGACTGTGGTTGTGGTCATGTCTGGGCAGGGGATGGCGAATGGGAACCGGGAGTACTCATCAATCACGTTAAGGAAGTATGTGTTGCGGTCGGTGGAGGGGAGGGGGCCTTTGAAATCCATGCTGAGGCGTTCAAAGGGACGGGAAGCCTTTATCAGGTGCGCCCTCTCTGGCCGGTAGAAGTGCGGTTTGCACTCCGCGCAGATTTGGCAGTCCCTGGTGACTGTCCTGACCTCCTCGATGGAGTAGGGCAGGTTGCGGGTCTTGATAAAATGAAAAAAATGAGTGACCCCCGGGTGGCAGAGGTCCTCGTGGAGGGATCGGAGGCGGTCCACTTGTGCGGTGGCACAAGTGCCGCGGGACATGGCATCAGGAGGCTTGTTCAGCTTCCCCAGACGGTACAAGATCTCGTAATTGTAGGTGGAGAGTTCTATCCTCCACCGCAAGATCTTGTCGTTCTTAATCTTGCCCCGCTGTGCATTAGCGAACATGAAGGCAACCGACCGTTGGTCCGTGAGGAGAGTGAATCTCCTGCCGGCCAGGTAATGCCTCCAGTGTCGCACAGCATCTACTATGCCCTGGGCCTCCTTTTCGACTGAGGAGTGGCGAATTTCGGAAGCATGTAGAGTACGGGAGAAGAAACCCACAGGCCTGCCCGCTTGATTGAGGGTGGCGGCCAGAGCTACGTTGGACGCATCGCTCTCGACCTGGAAGGGGAGGGACTCGTTGATGGCGCGCATCGTGGCTTTTGCAATGTCTGCTTTGATGCGGCTGAAGGCCTGGCGGGCCTCCGTCGACAGGGGGAAGGTTGTGGACTGGATCAGGGGTCGGGCTTTGTCTGCGTAATTGGGGACCCACTGTGCATAATAGCCGAAGAACCCGAGGCAGCGCTTTAGGGCCTTGGGGCAGTGAGGGAGGGGGGACTCCATGAGGGGGCGCATGCGCTCAGGGTCGGGGCCTATGACTCCACTTCGCACTACGTAGCCTAGAATGGCTAGACGGTCGGTGCTAAACACGCATTTATCCTTATTGTATGTCAGGTTAAGGATTTTTGCGGTCTGGAGAAATTTGCGGAGGTTGGTGTCGTGGTCCTGCTGGTCATGGCCGCAGATGGTGACGTTATCCAGATACGGGAACGTTGCGCGTAAGCCGTACCGGTCAACCATTTGGTCCATCTCTCGCTGGAAGACCGAGACCCCGTTCGTGACATCGAAGGGAACCCTTAAAAAGTGATAGAGCCACCCGTCTGCTTCGAAGGCAGTGTACTGGCGGTCACCATTACGGAGGGCTAGCTGGTGGTAGGCAAACATGAGATCCACCGTGGAGAAAATCTTGTATTGCGCAATCCTGTTCACCAGGTCGGCTATACGGGGGAGAGGGTACGCATCCAGCTGCATAAACCTGTTGATGGTCTGACTGTAGTCAATGCCCATCCTATGTTTCTCCCCGGTCTTTATCACCACTACTTGAGCTCTCCAGGGACTGTTGCTCGCTTCGATGACCCCTTCCCTCAGCAGCCTTTGGACCTCTGACCTGATGAAGGTCCGGTCCTGGTCACTCTACCGTCTGCTCCTGGTGGCGACGGGTTTACAATCCGGGAGGAGGTTCGCAAACAGGGAAGGCGGGTCGACCTTAAGGGTCGCGAGGCCGCAGACAGTAAGGGGAGGTATAGGGCCGCCGAATTTAAAAGTCAGGCTTTGCAGGTGGCACTGGAAATCCAGCCCAAGGAGGGTGGCTGCGCAGAGGTGCGGCAGGACGTACAGGCGGAAATTGTGGAATTCCCTGCCTTGGACAGTGAGGTTCGCTAGGCAGAACCCCTTTATCTCCACCGAGTGTGACCCGGAGGCCTCGAGATCCTTTGATTTACGGGATGTGTGACAAGAGAACAGCGCCTTACTGTGTCAGGGTGAACAAAGCTTTCCGTGCTCCCAGAGTCAATCAGGCACGACGTCTCGTGGCCGTTGATGGAGATCGTCGTTGTAGCTTTCGCAAGCGTCCGGGGTCGACTCTGGTCCAGAGCCACTGAGGCCAGCTGAAGTAATGGAGAGTTCTGGTCATGTAGTCGGCTGTGCTGCGGGCCTGGAGCTCCATCCAAGATGGCGTCACCCATGGGTCACCATGGTGTCTGGGGATGAAGAAGATGGCGGCGGTGAGGGACAAAATGGCGGCCCCCACCCGTCCAGCGTGGTGTCTGGGGGACAAAATGGCCGCGCCCGCGGGTCGCACGTGGCCTTAGGATGGGGGGGTGGCGGTGAGCGCTGGGCGGTCGGGGCCTGAAAGGGGGGGTGCCGATAGCCGCTGGAGACCGCGGCCATGGCGCGGGCCTGGCAGACCCCCACATAGTGGCCCTTCTTGCCGCACCCTTTGCAGGTGGCGGTGTGGGCCGGGCAGGGATGATTCGCCTGCCCGCAGAAGAAACAGCGGTGTCCGGCGGCGTTAGCGTGCCGTCTCGCCGCACAGGCTTGCGGGGTCAGGGGGAAGGTCTGAGGGGCTGCCACTACGGGGTGCCATGCAGCCCAGGGGTCCGCCTTGCGATCGGGAGCAAAGGACAGCGCATTTTTATAGGCAACGTCCATGGACCCTGTCAGGGCCCTTGCCTCTGCAAGTCCCAGAGTGTCCATTTCTAGGAGCCTTCGGCGGATATCGGGGGAAGTCATACCTGCCACGAAAGCATCCCTGATCAAAAGTACCATGTGCTCATTCCCCGAAACTGGCGGGCAGCCACAATTTCGGCCCAGCACCAGCAGCGCCCGGTAGAAGTCTTCCAACGTTTCCTCGGGGCTTTGCCTCCTCGTCGCCAGCAGGTGACGAGCGTAGACCTGTTTCACAGGGCGGATATAATGTCCTTCTAGCAGCTCGATCGCGGCAGCATAATTCGCCGCCTCCTCTAAGAGGGTAGATCCCAGGGCTGACCCGTGAGCGTAGGAGATGCATCTTTTGTCCTTCCGTGGGGGTGTCGGCGGCCATGTTGAGGTAGCCCTTAAAGCACGCCAGCCTATGTTTGAAAATAGCAGCAGTTATCCGCGTGGGGGCTGAGCTGAAGGCACTCCTATTTGATACGGAGATCCATCCTTTCAACTGAAGTTGTAGCAGATTAAATTGATGCGCAATCAATTACTCTCAAGACAATGTGATTCACAACTGAAGGCTTTAATCTGCTAGAACTCTTCCCCAGCTGCTTCGATACAGAAAGTGAAAGCTGCTGGGACGGCCCCGCTTCTTAGCTCCGCCCTGAGAGGCGGAGTATATGTACATCAGCCAATGGTAGACTCCTGGGTCTAACCAATGGTCATCCACCTCTCGGGTACCGCTATACCTGGTGCTACCACATGTGTATTATATTTATATGTATAAAAAAATAGAAGGAATAGGGAAAATGTTATTTGTAGTGGTTGAGGCAGAGACCACGGCATCGTTTAAAGGATATTTGGGATAACATTTGAGGCAGAGAAAGATACCTGTGTTTAGGGAGCAGACAAAGAGGCGGGGTTAATTTTGCTAACATCGAGCTGACCGTTCTGGCAAGCTTTTTCTGGTTTCTAAATGGCCACCATGTAGCACAAAACTTTTAAAATTACAATTTTCTTTTCTCTATTTGGACGATGATCTGTTTGTTTGTGGAATTTTAACTACAATCAAAGAACGATGAAGACCATTCTTTTTTTAAAATAAATTTAGAGTACCCAATTATTATTTTTTTTCAATTAAGGGACAATTTAGCATTGCCAATCTACCTACCCTGCACATCTTTGGGTTGTGGGGTGAGACCCAAACAGACACAGGGAGAATGTGTAAACTCCACACTGACAGTAATCTGGGGCTGGGATCGAACCCGGGTCCTCGGCGCCATGAGACAGCAGTGCTAACCACAGCACCACCGTGCCCCCCGAAGACCATTTCTAAGGAGAAATTTTAAGATCTGTTTGTCAGTTTCTTTCTTGTTCCTTTATTCAATCATGAAACCTTTCATCCTGTCGGTCTCCATACATTGAAATCTATGAAAAATTATATGTGATCCAAGTTGTTTATGCCTGACCAGGAAATAAGAACTTCTATTTATAGATGGCAGAATCATATTCACAAGATGTTGCACATCTAATTAATTTGATTTGAATGCCAGCATTTGCTGCCCATTCCTAATTGCCATTAAGAAAGTGATGAAGATTTGCTTTCTGAACCACTGCAGACCATCTGTGTACGTACTCAGTGTTGTTTGGAAGGGAGTTTCAGGTTGTTGACCGAATGACAATGCAGGAACAACAACATAGTTTCAAGTCAGGATAGTTAGAGATTTGGAGGGAAACTTGAAGGTGGCGCACCTGCTGCCCTTGTTCTTCTATTAGTAGAGGCTGTGGGTTTGGTAGATGCTGTTGTAGGAGGCTTGAAGAGTTGATGTAATACATCTTGTAGATGGTGCATATTGCTGCTGCTACTGTATGCTGGTGATGGAGGGAGTGAATGTTTAAGATGCTGGATGGGGTGCCTATCAAGTAGGCTGCTTTGTCCTGGATGGTGTTGAGCTTTTTGAGTGTTGTTAATGCTGCACTCAACCAGGCAAGCAGAGCGTATTCCAATGGCGCAGAAGCTTTGGGGAGTCAGGAGGTTCGTTACTTGCCACAGAGTTCCCAGCCTTTGACTTGCTCTTGTAACTGCAGTATTTATATGACTGGTCCAGTTGAGTTTCAGGTCAATGGTGACCCGCAGGATGTGGGCGGCACGGTAGCACCGTGGTTTGCACTGTTGCTTCACAGCGCCAGGGTCCCAGGTTTGATTCCCGGTTTGGGTCACTGTCAGTGTGGAGCCTGCACATTCTACTCGTGTCTGCGTGGGTTTCCTCTGGGTCCTCCAGTTTCCTCCCACAAGTCCCGAAAGACGTGCTATGAGGTGAATTGGACATTCTGAATTTTCCCTCCGTGAACCCGAACAGGCGCCGGAATGTGGCGACTAGGGTTTTTTCACAGTAACTTCATTGGAGTATTAATATAATCCTACTTGTGGGGCTGGTTTAGCGCAGTGGGCTAAACAGCAGGCTTGTAATGCAGAACAAGGCCAGCAGCGTGGGTTCAATTCCCGTACCAGCCTCCCCGAACAGGCGCTGGAATGTGGCAGCTAGGGGCTTTTCACAGTAACTTCATTGAAGCCTACTTGTGACAATAAGTGAGTATTATTATTATAATAAAGATTATTATTATTAATAGTGGGGGTTTAGATTATGCTAATGCCGTTGAGTGTCAAAGGGAGATGGTTAGGTTCACTCTCATTGTCTGGTACTTCTGTAGGGCAGCATGGTAGCACAGTGGTTAGCACTGTTGCTTCACAGCGCCAGGGTCCCAGGCTCGATTCCTGGCTTGGGTCACTGTCTCTGCAGTGTCTGCAGGTTCTCCCCGTGTCTGCATTGGTTTCCTCCGGGTGCTCAGGTTTCCTCCCACAAGTCCCGAAAGACATGCTGTTAGTTGAATTGGACATTCTGAATTCTCCCTCAAGTGTACCCAAACAGGTGCCGGAGTGTGGCGACTAGGGGATTTTCACAGTAACTTCATTGCACTGTTAACATAAACCTACATATGACACTAATAAAGATTATTATTAGTGCAAATGTTACTTACGACAGTCAAAGAATGAATGTTGTCCAGGTCTTTCTGCATATGGACAGGTTCTACTTCGGTAGCTGAGGAGTCGTCAATGATACTGAACACTGCAATCATCAGCGATCATCCCCATCTCTGAACTTATGATGGAAGGGAGGTCTTTGATTAAGTAACGGAGGATGGTTGGACAAAGGACATTATTTGAGGCAGCGATACCATGGGTTGAGGAGATTGGTTTATAAGCACCACAACTATCTTTCTTTGTGCTAGCTATGACTCCAACCAGCAGGAGGTTTCCCTGATTTCAATTTTGCTAGGGCTACTTGATCCAGATTCTGTCAATTGCTGTCTTGATGTCAAGGATAGTCACTCTCACTTCACCTCTAGAGTTTAGCCCTTTTTCCCATGTTTGGATCAAGGATATAAACAGTCATTTGGTTGTTCAGAATTTGAATATTGCTGAAAAGAGAGACATGTTGCTTCAGCTTTTCATCCTGCACAAGAATGTCAAATTTCAAACAACCACACAATATATACCACAGGAGAAAGGGGTATGGATTGGTTGTCAAGCCTGATTGACCAAGATGTTACCATAGAAACATTTCAGTGCGACACCAGGTGCGTCAGCTATATGTCCCAATGATCAAATCAAACATCATGTTCCTCAGCTGTTCATAGTAGGCAGAGTACAGACCATACTCAACCTGCCTGCACTTGCAAAATCCAGAACTGAACATCTACTGTTGGATATGATTCCACGATCCAACAGCCCTGAATGATCCTGAGTGTGCAATAGTCATACTAACAACTAATCTGAGCTAATCAGTTGAGCTCATTTATGCTTGCTAGAAGCAACATATATATGCAGGGTTATCTGCAAACAAAAGAAGTTTGTTCAAGCTTTGCACCTTTTTTGAATTACCCAGAATCATGGGGAGCCTATAGTTCTCCGTTGCTTTCTCCATGTCAAATCCTCAGGCAATTGGAGTCAACTAGCCAACCAATCAGCACCTCCTATGTTCTAAATTGTTGCGATCATTTGAAATTTGGCATTCTTGTGTTTGCCATGGATGAGTGCAAGACAAAACACTTTAGCAGTCTGTCTCTCTTTTTAGTAATAACCAAGGATTAATAAAGTCACGAATCAAGTAACCCTGGCGGAGCCCAAGCTATGAAAATGCATCTTCATAGCACTGTGAAGTACCTTCCATCTCTTTCCTGATGATCGAAAGTGGACTGATGGATGTAGCTGTAATTGACCAAACTAGATTTGTTCTGTTTTCTGTGGACAGGACATACCTGGGCAATTTTCCACATTATCAGGTAGATGCCAGTGTCATAGCTATTTTGGAATCGCTTAATTTGAAATGTTGGGAGGGTTGGAAATGGGAAAACTCCCTGCTCCTCCTTAGAGAAAACTTGAGCCCTTGATTTAATATCTCAAAGACAGATGACATTTCTGGAAATGCACCAATCCCTCTGTTCTATATTGATGTGTCAGGAGAAGCAGTGTGCTCAAGTCCTGGAATGGAGTGTGAACCCATAACCTTCTGATCTAGTGTTCAAAATCATATGAGAATAAAAATGGCAAGTTTCAACAGTTCCTCGCTTCGATGATTGAGAAATTTTGTAAAAGGTTTCTTAAAATGCTTTTCAGTAAATGTTGACTATGTATTTTTCAACATCCCAACAGTACTCTATTGTCTATTGATGTTATGTGTGACTTGTTTCGTAATGATACATTAACACCGGCAGTAAATTATTTTACTAGAGTGAATAGTATTGAATGTGCTTTTTGCCAAGTTGAGAAATAAAATCTTGAAATGACATCAAACCGCCTTCTCCCCATCTAATGCCATCACCATCTCCAGCTCCCTTCTGTCGGGGCAAGCATCACGTTCAGCTGCTGCACATTTGACAACAGCTGTCTGCCCTTAACGAAGCCCATCTGATCCTCTCTCTCCCCCCCCCCCCCCCCCCCCCCCCCCCGCCCCAATCACTTGCCAATATCTTAGCATCTGCATTCAGTAGAGATATGAGCCTGTAAAACGTACACTCAACCGGGTCCTTATCCTTTTTTTTTTAGCAGTAACAAAATGGAAGCCTGTCCCATTGTTTTCGGCAAAACCGACAATCGCATCCTCAAAACCTTCCGCCAACTACAGCGGCTGCTTAGCCTTAAATATCGAATAGATTTCTACCGGGAAACCATCCAGCCCCGCCGCCTTCCCGGTCTGCTTCATCCGAATCACCACCTTCACTTCTTCGACCCCCACTGACTGCTCTTCCTCTGCCCTTTCCACTTCACCAACCTTCGGGCACGCCCACGTCCCCAAAAGCTCCCTCATCTTCAGCTCATTCTCTGCCGGTTCCGACTTATACAAGTCTCTGTAAAACTCCTCAAAAATCTGGGGCGGGATTCTCCGCCCGTCCGCGCCGAAATCTCGCTCGGCGCGGGTCGGAGAATTACCCAAAATAGGCCCCCATGCCGGTACGCGATTCTCCGGCGAATCACTGCCATTCGGGCGTGCGTGCGATCGACGCAGCGCCGGTCGGGGCCTTTGGAAAGGGCCCCCCTGGCGATTCTCCGCGCTCATCAGGCGGGAACGCGGAGTCGAGGCTGATGGGGGCGTTATGGTGGGGGGGGACGTGGGGATCGGACACCGGGGGGGGGGTGGGGGGGGCGCTGTGGGGGGCCCGACGACGGGCAGTCTCTCGATCGGGAGCCACCGATCGGCGGGTCATCGCGATCCGGGAGTGACCTATCTACTGCCGCTCGGGGCCCGCTGTGTGGCTCCGCCATGTCGCCGGCGCTGAGGGCTGCCACGCGCATGCACGGACCAGCTTGCGGCCGGCATGCACATGCGTGGCCCGCGCGGTCTGTCCAGCAGGGCACTCCATCAGCCAGAGCTGCGGGACGCACGCCGGAGGCCTCCTAGCCCCCTGGAGAATGGAGAATCATCCCGGACTTTCGAGGAAAAAGTCCAGAGTGATCCTCGCCCGTTTTCCGGCGGGCGTGGGGACTAGAAGGGAGAATCCCGCCCCATATTAATCTGCTCAGTGCCATGACCAGCTCGCCTGCCCCATCTCTAACCCAAATTATCTCCCTCATTGCAGATTGCCTGCGGAGCTGACATTCCAACATATGGCTGGCCGCCTCCCCATACTCAGAGATGGCTCCCTTCGCCTGTCTCAGCTGGCACACCGCTTTCCCTGTGGACAACAAATCAAACCTCGCCTGCAATTTTGTCCTCTTAACCAAAGTTCCCAGGGAAGCACGGTAGCACAGTGGTTAACACAATTGCTTCACAGCTCCAGGGTACCAGATTCAACTCCCGGCTTAGGTCACTGTCTGTGCGGAGTCTGCACATTCTCCCTGTGTCTGCATGGGTTTCCTCCGGGTGCTCCGGTTTCCTCCCACAGTCCAAAGATGTGCAGGTTAGGTGGATTCGCCATGCTAAATTCCCCTTAGTGTCCATAAAGGTTGGATGGGTTACGGGGATGGGTGGTGGTGTGGGCTTGGTTAGAATGCTCTTTTCAAGGGCCGGTGCAGACTCGATGGACTGGTTTGGCCTCCTTCTGCACTGTAAATTCTATGATTCTCCGCATACCTCCTGTCTACTTTCAGAATCTCTTTCATCAATCTTTGGTGTTCCTCCCTGGCGTCCTTATCCACCTTAGTCTTAAAAAAAATAACCTTCCCCCTCACCACTGCCTTCATAGCCTCCCCAGTACAGTTAAACCCCACATATTGACAATAAAAGATTATTATTATTATTACCTTCCCCATTCTCACACAGAAACTCTGCCAACAATCCCACGTCCAGCCTCCACCCTGGCTTCTGAGCTAACCCCTTCCCCAGGACCACGCCATCCAATATGAAGCGTCCTAAATCACAATTTCCGAATACTCTGCCTTCTTAGCCCCAGCTAACAGCGCCTTTCCCACCACAAAGAAATCAATCCTCGAGAACATCTTGTGCACCGGCGAAAAGAGCAAATATTCCCAATCCCTCAGGTGCAAAAATCTCCACAGGTCAGCTCCCCACCCCCAATCTCCCTCATAAACCCCACCAACATCTTCGTCCTCCCTGATGGGGTCAACGAGCGCAGCTGGGACCTGTCCATCCTTGGTTCCAACACTGTATTCCAGTCCACCCCCCAATATCAGGGTATCAAGATTCAGAATGGCAGCCAGCTTTTCTTCACGAACCCCACATCCATCCCAATTGGGGGCATATATGCTAATCAACACCACCACCCTCCTCTCGAACACACCTGTTACAATCACGTACCTGCCCCCCGGATTCGCCCCACCATCTCCATCTGGAACTCACCCGCTTGCCCACCAAAATCCCCCCCCCCCCCCCCCCCCCCTCCCCGTGCCCTGTTATCAAACCCTGAGTGAAGCACCTGACTCACCCACCCCTTCCTGAGCCTCACCTGGCCCTTCACCCTCCCGAGTCTCCTGTAGCGTCACCTCATTAGCTTTCAAGCTCTTCAAGTGCAAGAAAACTCTCGCTGTCTTCACCGGTCCCCCCCAACCTTCACTTGTTCCACGTCACAATTCTGAACCCCCCCATCCACCATTGCCACTACCAAAGGCCCTGTACTTCCGAGATTTAAATGCATTATTTTTTTAAAAATAAATGTTTTATTAAAGTTTTTCCAATGAGCGTTTTTACATAACAAAAATAGAAATACAAATAGTAATAAAAAATAACAATAAACATAACCAAAGCTTACAATCAAAGTACTTACACAACAGAATTAAAAAAAAAAACAGAACAAAGTGGGTTTTGTCTCCATGCCCAACTCACATTATATCAACAGTACCCCCCCACCTCCTCTCCTCCCCCCCCCCCCCCCCCCAGGATGCTGCTGTTGCTGACACTTACTGCTCCCCTAGAAAGTCAAGGAATGGCTGCCACCGCCGGGAGAACCCCATCAAGGACCCTCTCAAGGCGAACTTTATTGCTCTAGGCTGAGGACCCCGCCATGTCGCTAACCCATGTCTCCACACTCGGGGGTTTCGAGTCCCTCCACATTAACAGAATCCGTCTCCGGGCTACCAGGGAGGCAATGCCAGTACCTCTGCCTCTTTCGCTTCCTGCACTCCCGGATCCTCCGCCACCCAAATATCGCTACCGCTGGGCTCGCCCTTCACCCGAGTGTCCAAAACCCTAGACATCACCCTTGCAAACCCCTGCCAGAATCCTTTAAGAGCCAGGCATGCCCAAATCATATGGGCATGATTCGCCGGACTCCCTGCACACCTCGGGAACCTGTCCTCCACCCCAAAAAACATACTCGTTCTTGCCGCCGTTATATGCGCCCGTGCACCACCTTAAACTGGATTAATCCGAGCCTGGCACATGATGAGGAGTTCACCCTGCCCAGGGCATCGGCCCACAGGCCCTCATCCAGCTCCTCGCCCATCTTCACCTCCCACTTATCCTTCAACTCCCCCACTGAGGCTTCCTCTACCTCCTGCAGTTCCTGATATATGTCCGACACCTTCCCCTCCCCTACGCCAGACACCACCCTATCCTGGATCCTACATGGGGGCAGCTGCGGGAATGTCCCCACCTGTTTTCTAAGGAAGTCCGAACCTGAAGGTACCTGAACGCATTCCCCGGAGGCAGGCCGAACCTCTCCTCCAGCGCCTGCATGCTGGGGAAAAACGCGTCGATAAACAGGTCCCCCATCCTCCTAATACCTTCCTATACCAGCCTTGGTATCCCACATCCAACCTACCCGGAGCAAATCTGTGGTTATTCCGTATCGGGGTCCACACCGAGGCCCCCTGTGTCTCTTCCACTGCCCCAGATCCTCAGTGGCCGCCGTCACCACCGGACTAGTGGTGTATCGCGCCGGCGAGAACGGCAGCGGAGCCTGTCAACAGGGGTGGTACCAGGGGATTGGAGAGTGGCGAATGTCGTGCCCCTGTTAAAAAAAGGGACTAGGGATTACCCTGGGAATTACAGGCCAGTTAGTCTTACTTTGGTGGTAGGCAAAGTAATGGAAAGGGTACTGAAGGATAGGATTTCTGAGCATCTGGAAAGACACTGCTTGATTAGGGATAGTCAGCACAGATTTGTGAGGGGTAGGTCTTGCCTTACAAATCTTATTGAATTCTTTGAGGAGGTGACCAAGCATGTGGATGAAGGTAAAGCAGTGGATGTAGTGTACATGGATTTTAGTAAGGCATTTGATAAGGTTCCCCATGGTAGACTTATGCAGAAAGTAAGGAGGCATGGGATAGTGGGAAATTTGGCCAGTTGGATAACGAACTGGCTAACCGATAGAAGTCAGAGAGTGGTGGTGGATGGCAAATATTCAGCCTGGATCCCAGTTACCAGTGGCGTACCGCAGGGATCAGTTCTGGGTCCTCTGCTGTTTGTGATTTTCATTAATGACTTGGATGAGGGAGTTGAAGGGTGGGTCAGTAAATTTGCAGACGATACGAAGATTGGTGGAGTTGTGGATAGTGAGGAGGGCTGTTGTCGGCTGCAAAGAGACATAGATAGGATGCAGAGCTGGGCTGAGAAGTGGCAGATGGAGTTTAACCCTGAAAAGTGTGAGGTTGTCCATTTTGGAAGGACAAATATGAATGCGGAATACAGGGTTAACGGTAGAGTTCTTGGCAATGTGGAGGAACAGAGAGATCTTGGGGTCTACGTTCATACATCTTTGAAAGTTGCCACTCAAGTGGATAGAGCTGTGAAGAAGGCCTATGGTGTGCTCACGTTCATTAACAGAGGGATTGAATTTAAGAGCCGTGAGGTGATGATGCAGCTGTACAAAACTTTGGTAAGGCCACATTTGGAGTACTGTGTACAGTTCTGGTCACCTCATTTTAGGAAGGATGTGGAAGCTTTGGAAAAGGTGCAAAGAAGATTTACCAGGATGTTACCTGGAATGGAGAGTAGGTCTTACGAGGAAAGGTTGAGGGTGCTAGGCCTTTTCTCATTAGAACGGAGAAGGATGAGGGGCGACTTGATAGAGGTTTATAAGATGATCAGGGGAATAGATAGAGTAGACAGTCAGAGACTTTTTCCCCAGGTGGAACAAACCATTACAAGGGGACATAAATTTAAGGTGAATGGTGGAAGATATAGGAGGGATATCAGAGGTAGGTTCTTTACCCAGAGAGTAGTGGGGGCATGGAATGCACTGCCTGTGGAAGTAGTTGAGTCGGAAACATTAGGGACCTTCAAGCAGCTATTGGATAGGTACATGGATTACAGTAAAATGATATAGTGTAGATTTATTTTTTCTTAAGGGCAGCACGGTAGCATTGTGGATAGCACAATTGCTTCACAGCTCCAGGGTCCCAGGTTCGATTCCGGCTTGGGTCACTGTCTGTGCGGAGTCTGCACGTCCTCCCCGTGTCTGCGTGGGTTTCCTCCGGGTGCTCCGGTTTCCTCCCACAGTCCAAAGATGTGCAGGGTAGGTGGATTGGCCATGATAAATTGCCCTTAGTGTCCAAAATTGCCCTTGGTGTTGGGTGGAGGTGTTGAGTTTGGGTGGGGTGCTCTTTCCAAGAGCCGGTGCAGACTCGGGGGGCCGAATGGCCTCCTTCTGCACTGTAAATTCAATGATAATCTATGATTAATCTAGGACAAAGGTTCGGCACAACATCGTGGGCCGAAGGGCCTGTTCTGTGCTGTATTTTCTATGTAACAAGTGCCCATAGAATGGTGCCTCTACACGACGCCACCTCCAACAGCCCCCATGCCGCTCCCTCCTCCATCATCCATTTCCTAATCATGGCCACATTGGCCGCCCAATAATAACTGCAGAAGTCCCCCCCCCCCCCCCCGGGCTACGCTCCAAGAATACCCTTTTGACTCGCGGGGTTTTATTCGCCCACACAAATCCCGTAACGATCCTATTCACCCGCTTAAGGAAGGCATTGGGGATGAAAATGGGGAGGCACTGAAATACGAAGAGGAACCTGGGGAGAACCGTCATCTTCACAGTCTGCACTTGTCCCGCCAAGGAAAGCGGGAGCATATCCCACCTTTTAAACTCTCCCTCCATCTGCTCCACTAGCCCGGTTAAGTTGAGCCTGTGCAGGGCATCCCAGTTCCTGGCCACTTGTATCCCCAAGTACCGAAAGCTCCTCTCCACTATCCTGAGCGGGAGCTCCCTCAGTCTCTCCTCCTGGCCCCTACCGTGGACCATGAACAGCTCACTCTTCCCCACGTTCAACTTATACCCCGAGAACCTCCCGAAGTCCCCCAGGATCCGCATGACCTCCCCCATCCCCTCTAACGGGTCCGAAATATACAACAGCAGGTCATCCGCGTAGAGGGAAACCTGGTGCTCCTCCCCTCCGCGCACCAGCCCCCTCCAATCCCCTGAAGTCCTGAGCGCAATGGCCAATGGCTCAATTGCCAGGGCAAACAGCAACGGGGACAGGGGACACCCCTGTCTCGTCCCCCCCGTGCAGCCTGAAATATTCCGACCATAGCCGATTTGTGGACACACTCGCTACAGGGGCCTGATAACAGCAGCTTGACCCACCCTATAAATCCCTCCCCAAATCCAAACCTGCCTAGCCCCTCCCACAGATACTCCGCGTCCATCGCAGCCACTACTCCCCCCCCCCCCCCCCCCCCGGGGCATCAGGAGCCTCCTCACGTTCGCGTTCAGCTGCCTGCCCTTAACAAAACCCGCCTGGTCCTCCCCAATCACTCCCGGGACACAGTCCTCTATTCTGGTGGCCAGAAATTTTGCCAACAGCTTGCCATCCACGTTCAGGAGCGATATCGGCCTGTAGGACCCATACTGAAGCGGATCCTTCTCCTTCTTCAGGATACGCGAGATCAATGCCTGCGACATTGTTGGAGGTAGCATCCCTTTCTCCTTTGCCTCATTGAAGATTCTCATCAGGAGTGGGCTCAGCAGCTCCGAGAACTTCTTATAAAATTCTACGGGGAAGTCGTCCGGGGCCTTGCCCGTCTGCATGCCTGCCAGCCCTCTGACTACCTCCTCCAAACCAATCGGGGCCCCCAGTCCTTCCACCCGCTCTGCTTCCACCCTTGGGAACCTCAACCGGTCCATGAACCGCCTCATCCCTTCCCCCTCCCCGGGGGGGTTCCGACTCGTATAACCTTCCGTAGAACTCCCTAAAGACTTCATTAACCCTCTCTGGGCTCAGCACCATGTTGCTTTCCCTATCCTGCACTCCCCCAATCTCTCTGGCTGCCTCCCTCCAGCACAGCTGGTGTGCCAGCATCCTACCCGCCTTCTCCCCATACTCATAAAGTGCCCCCTTCGCTTTCCTCAGCTGCGCCTCCGCCTTCCCCGTGGACAGCAAGTCAAACTTTGCCTGTAATTTCCGGCGTTTGTTCAACAGCCCCCCCCTCTGGGGCCTCCGCGTACCTCCTATCTACCCTGAATATCTCTCCCACCAGTCTCTCCCTCTCCGCCCTCTCCTCTCTATGGGACCTAATGGAGATTAACTCTACCCTAATGACTGCCTTCAGAGCCTCCCAAACCACTGCCACCGTCACCTCTCCTGTGTCATTCGCTCCCACATAATTCTCAATACTACTCCTTATCCGCCTGCACACCTCTTCGTCCGCCAGCAGCCCCACATCCAGTCGCCAGAGAGGGCACTGACCCCGTTCTGCCCCCAGTCGCAGGTCCACCCAGTGCGGGGCATGGTCCGAGACCGCAATGGCCGAGCATTCTACCCCTCTCCCCTCTGGATTAATGCCCTTCTCTTCACAAAGAAGTCCATTCGCGAATAGACTTTATGGACATGGGAGAAAAAGGAAAACTCTTTCGTCCTTGGCCGCGTAAACCTCTAGGGATCCACTCCTCCCATCTGGCCCATGAACTCCACAAGGCCCTGGCCGCCGCCGGCCTCTTTCCCGTTCTGGACTTGGAACGATCCAAGCTCAGATCCAAAACCGTATTGAAGTCCCCTCCCATAATCAGGTGACGTATCTCCAGGTCCGGGATCCTACCCAACACGCGCCTCATAAAGTCCGCAACGTCCCAGTTCGGGGCATATGCATTCACTAACACCACTCGGGCCCCCTGCAGCTTGCCACTCACCATTATATACCTGCCCCCCTTGTCCGCCACGATGCTTCCCGCCTCAAACGCCACTCGTTTACTGACCAAAATGGCCACTCATCCGGTCGTTGAGTCTAACCCCGAGTGAAACATCTGTCCCACCCATCCTTTCCTTAGCCTCGTCTGGTCCGCGAGCTTCAAGCGCGTGTCTTGCAATATGGCCACGTCCGCCTTCAACCCCTTTAAATGCAAGAACACGCGGGACCGCTTGACCGGCCCATTCAGGCCCCTCACGTTCCACGTGATCAGCCTGGTCAGAGGGTTAACCACCCCCTCCCTCCCCATCCCGCCGACTAGCCATCTCCCTTTTTCGGCCAACCGCGTGCCCCCGCCTCCCTCCTCCAGCTCTTCCCCCGGCAGCCCCCCCCCGCCCGACTCTCCATCCATACCCCTCACCTGGCTCCCCTTCAGTCAGCAAAGCCCACCCCCCCCCCCGGGCCAAGCATCCGCTTAGCTCTGGTTTCCCCCCCATTGTGCTTCCGTGAGTCAGCTCACCCATGGTGACCCCGACCGCTCCCACCTCTATATACCAGCCCATAACTTGTTGCCTCCTTCGGGCCACCCTACCACCCTCCCCCGCAGGGTAGAGGGGCAAGCGCCATCTGGGACCTCCCCGTGCGCCGGACAGCCCGTCCCAGGCGTTTCCCGCCCCCTAGCACCGAACACCTGGAAAACAAAACACCTGGAAAACAAGCAAAACAAACAACAAAACCCCCAAACAAACTAGGGCAGACATGCCCATAAACTAATGCTTTACCCGCCGTCCTCCCCTCGGTCCCTCCCCACCCGCACATTTCACCCCCATACAACAGTCCCTTCGTTCAGGTCCAGCTTCTCCTGCCTGATGAACGACCACGCCTCGTCTGGGGTATCAAAATAGTGGTGCCTGTCCTGGTATGTTACCCACAGTCTCGCCGGGTGCAGGAGCCCAAACTTCACTCCTTTACCGTGGAGGACCGCCTTCGCCCGGTTAAAACCTGCACGCCTCCTCGCCAGCTCAGCTCCCAGGTCCTGGTAAATTCGGATCTCGCCATTCTCCCACTTACTGCTCCGCTCTTTCTTCGCCCACCGTAGGACTCGCTCCCAGCCTGCCAAGCGCTGAAACCGTATCACCATCGCCCTCAGTGGCTCGTTTACCCTCGGTTTTCTGGCGAGAACCCTGTGCGCCCCATCCAGCTCCAAGGGCCGCGGGAAGGCTCCCGCGCCATCAGCGATCCCAGCATTGTGGCCACATACATACTCGCGTCCGCCCCCTCCGCTCCTTCAGGAAGGCCCAGGATCCGCAGATTATGGCTCCGAGACCTGCATTCAAGGTCATCCAGCCTCTCCTGCCATCTCTTATGGAGCGCCTCGTGCGCCTCCACTTTCACCGCCAGGCCCAGGATCTCGTCCTCGTTCTCCGCCACCTTCCTCCTCACCTCCTTGATCTCCTTCTCCTGTGCCTTCTGGGCCACCACAATTCTTTCCATGGAGGCCAGCATCTCCGTTTTCAGCTCCATGAAGCAGTTTTTAAGGAGCTGCTGCTGTTCTCTGGCCCACTGGGCCCACACCTCCCGATCTTCTCCGGCCGCCATTTTGTCCTCCCGGATCTTCTCGACCTTCTTCCCCGGGTTCGCGCGTCTGCCGGCTCCGCTCCTGGTCCTCTCCATGCACCGGAGGCGGGGGGGGGGGGGGCCTCTCCCACGTCTGTTCCCACGCCGGTCCCTCCTGTTAATTGCCGCCGCCGCTCCTTTTAGCGGCCCGCAACATCGATCCCGGCGGGAGCTGCCGTTCGCGTGACCTAGCAGGTCATGGCCGCTACCGGATGTCATTTAAATGCATTATTATGGGCTTCCCATCACTGCATGGCGCGAGCCCCGTTATGTCACTGGTGGGGGATGGAGACAAACGAATGGGCAAATCCGCCGGCATGAAAGCCATTTTGGGCCGTCTCCTTGATTCTCCGCCCCCTTTGACATTCCTGCCCGCTAAAAATGGGGACGGTAAATTCCCTTGGTGGCGTGGGACTGGGTGTGGTTTGTGTCAAGTTCCCATATTTTATGGCACTACTGAATCATTTGAGTTCTGTTGGATCTGAGCAGAGTGACGACAAAGACCAAATGTTTGGAGGCAAAACAAAAGGTTTAATCGATCTCCACTCCCCGAAGGATACTGCAACCCGGCCCACATCCGGGCAGGTATTTTTATACCGGTCAGGCTTATCTTGTTAAGGGGAGGCCCCGCCCCTTTAACAGGGAAGTTCATATTCTGCCAAGGTCACGGGGAACGTGATTGTCCACACCCCGTGACCTCCGTGCGGGTTATAATAGGTTCTTATAACTACCTGGCAGCTTTCACGGTCATTGTTTTCCCACTGCTGGACCACAGGTTACATACAAGCTTTACTGAATTCAACTTTGCATTGTGGGACTATAAGATATTGTTTGTTTATGTAATTTGCATGATAATCATATGTTAATTAGATTTTTAAAAATAAATAATGAAGAATGTTTGTTTATGTGGAGTTTTCAAGTTTTCCTTTTTCCCTCCCACCCAATTCTCAAGGTGATGAGCCCTTAACATGTTTTGCTTTTATGAAATTGACAGCAAATGTTGACGAGCGGTTTGGCTGCAGGGACCATTACCAAATCTTAACTCGCTGTCTTCATTAACATTTCCATTGGGAACATCTGGCTCATGATCAAAGTATGTGCAATAATCAGTTTTACGTTTGTGAATGTAAGAGTGCCGAAGGCATTTATATTATTCCAGTGGAGATTATATTACTCAATATAGAACAAGGATGGAAAGTGGCACTTTCCTGGTTTGTTGGTGACTGGATAAAAATGCTGAACTCTCAAGGAAACAGAGAGCTCATTTTAAATAACTTTTTTGTGTTGAAAATTTGTAAATGCGCAGCATGATTTATTTAGACCAGCTGCAGAAAGAAATTCTTGCCAGTGACTTGTTGAAAACAGTGCCAACACCTGTCTCCTAAAAGCTTAATGGTGATTAGAATTTGTGGCTGGCAGCTGGATGTGCCTTGCATTCTTTTAAACAGTAATTAGAACTGTTTTGAAGTTTGTGCAGCAGTAATTTATTTCCAGGAGGTTTTTTTTAAATGAATGCATGAGATTTCTTACGGCAAAATAGTCAGAATAAAGGCCCCTGTGTTACTATTATTTGCAGAAAATACCGACTTCAGTTACACCTAACAATTTGCAACTTGTGACTGCATGACTTTGGTGTGAGTTCTCATCTCATGTTTTGAGAGAAAAAAAATCAGAAGTAAAGCAATCTTAAACTAAAGTATGCATATCCTTTTGTGTAAGGCCAAGAGACAGAAATGTTTAAATATGAACAAATCATTAAATACAGCTTTTTAGGTTACTTTCCATGGAATTGACGTGAACATTTTTGTGTATCAAATAAATATAGTTGTTACAGACTTCATTTATCATTAGTAGAACAAAGACTTTCATCTCCATCTTAGTAATGGTCTCAGATATGGTGATTTAACAGAATAAATGTAGGTGGAATAGTTTCTGTTTAGTCCTTAAAGCAGTTAACTTTTAGCTGCATTGATACACAGATACTTGCAGTATCAACAACCAGAGGGATCATTTACAGGAATTCTACTGGATGTTAGCTTGTTGGGTATCTGCTGGAGAATTAACAGTATTCCCATAATTACTAATTTTAAATAAGTTTGATTTTCATCATTTTGGGTTGATCTTCAAGTAGAAGTTTACTCTACAGGGCTATCAACTTTAATTATTATCCTCTCCATTCTGACGTACCAATGTTTTAATTTGAAGTATCTCTATAATAAATATAACTGGCACACTGCTATTCCTGCAGTTATCAGTACCCTCATACAATGAAAGGTGCTATCTTCAACAGTACAGGGGAAACTGAGATATTAGGGGCGAAATACTCTGTCCCGTCAGTCCCGTTATCTGCCCCCCCATTCCGGATCCTCCGTTCGGGCAGCCAGCCAATGGGGTTTCCCATTGTGGCCATGTCATGCCGTTGGGAAACCCGCCGGCGAGTTTTTAAATTACACACCGTAAACCATAATTTACATTTTTTGGATTGCATGCACGGAGATTATATTCTGAACAATAGATTATTTTTTAATGAATATAATTTCCAATAGCTGTAAAATAGTGGATGTAAATTATTGTATAGCAATTGTGGGTGTACATTTCATTTAATGACTAAAAAGATGAAGTCTTTTAGTGGGATTGGAAAATAATTATTCAATGAGGTGGGTTTTGAAGAAGGAAAGGATGGAGAAAACGCAGAGGTGCTTGGAAAGGAAATCCAGAACATAGGCCTGGGCAGCTGAAGGGCCAGAGACACCAGCGCACTGGTGAATTAGGTGGATGACACCAGACTGGAATCAAAACTGGAGAGATTGGGTTGGAGGGATTGGGATGCCAGAGAAGTTTAAAAAGATGGGGCGTGGTGATATAAATATATCAAGGGATATAAATACTTGCATCACAATTTTAAATATGAAATATAGGAACTAGAGTAGACTATTCAGCCCCTTGCTGAATGCTGTGCTCTGCTATTAAATTAGATCATGGATAACCTGCACCCCAACTCCATTTACCTACCATATCTATTACCGTACAAAAATCCATCAATCTCGATTTTGATTTTGAGGGAGAGCTTTCCACATTCCTATTGCCTTTCGTGTGATAAGCTCCTCCTTGACATCAGCCCTGAACGGTTTAGCTCTAAGCATCAGATACCTGGGAACACCACTACCTGGAAGTTCCCCTCCAAGCCACTCATCATCCTGATTTGGCAATATATTACCATTCCTTCACTGTCATTAGGTCAAAATTATGGAATTCCTGCCCTAATAGCACTGGATACACCTATTGCACATAGACTGCAGTGGTTCAAAAAGGCAGCTCACCGCCACCTTCTCAAGGGCAATTAGTGATGGCCTAGCCAGTGAAGTCCACATTCCTTGAATGAATAAAAAAAATTCAGATTATGACCTTGTGATCTGGATTACCTACCAGAGCACTTGTCTTAGTGCTTCTCTCTAACCTATCAACTTCTTTGTTCATCTCAAACAACTTAATTCAATAAACCCATTAATGCTCCAGACTCCAGGAAATGGAAGCCTTTCAGCTTAACCTCTTAACTGTTTAACCCTAGTTTCATTCTGCTGAAGCTGTATTACACCCCCACCGGATGTTGGGGGGGATTGGAAACCAATGTACAATGTGAGGACAATGGTGATGAATGGGCGGGTTAAGTGCAGCAAAGGACACAGACAACAGATTTTTGATAAAGTAAAGCCTGCAGAAGGTAGAAGATGGGAGGCTGACTTGAGGGTGTTGTGGAGTCTGCTGGTGGTAGTGACGTGAATGACAACGTGTGGGATGATGTAACGGTGCAAGCAAGTGAATTTACTGATGTGGAACTAAGCAGCTTTTGTGATGGTGAACATAAGGGGCCAGAAAGTCAGCTCAAAGTTAAGTATCATATAAAAGTTGCAAACAGTCTGGTTCAACCTGTGACAGTGTCTGAACTCACTGAACCTCAACCAAAGTCATTCCAGTTATGGTCTTGTTAAGACCATGATGGGAGGAGTGAGCAGTTTCTCTAGCCCCACTACCCCACAGGTTGCACCATAAATGTAAATGTTTTACTCGCATACCAAAATGGCTGGTTGTTTACCTTCGCTACTGCTAGACACACAATAAAAGACATTTTAACCAGGCTTTATTCAATAAACTCAGAATAATTGATTTACTATGAAACAAAACTCTGGAAGCGTAACAATTTACCACTTTTAAAATCAAAACAGGCACTCAAACGCACACGCAAGATAAATGAGGTCTCTACAGAGGTTGTGTAAGGGAGCATAAAGTTCAAAAATGTCTTAGTGCTGTCGATTTGGTGTTCTTGTGTTTGAAGATTGAGCGCTAGTCACAGTAGTTGTCTGAAAGTCTTTTCCAAAGGATCTGCGGTAAACACTGTCCTTGTTAACTCACATGTCGCAGGCTTTCAAATACAGATGGGTTATACTGAGATGAGGATTTTCTGGCTAAAGTTGAACACCCACTCTGACAAATGATGGGAAAATCGCACTCCATCAGTCTACTTTCGATCATCAGCAAAGCTGAAGGTATTGTCGACAGAGCTATTAAGGGCACTTAATCAGTAATAACCACTTCACTGATGTTCAATATGCGTTTCTCCAGGACTACTTGGATCCTCATCTCGTTTGTAGCTTTGGTCCAAACATGGAAAAAATAATTGAATTCCAGAGGTGAAATGAGAGTGACTACATTAAGGCCGTATCAGCTGGTGTGTGACCTCAAGAAATCCTTGGAAAATTGAAGTCAATGGGAATCCGGGAAAACTCTCCATTGCATGGAGTCATACCCAGCACAAAACAAGATAGAGAACACGATTCTCCGGAAAGATCTCTCAGTATGGGAGCGAGCGGGAATTGCCACGAGCATCTGCCACTCGGCCCAGCGAGGCCGGCAACACAATTCACAATTCAACGTTAATTGGTCCACTTAACAAGGCCTCACGGCTTCTCACTGCAAATAATGGCTCGCCAACTGATTCACCGGGACTGACTCACTAACCAGGTTGAGCAGCACTTAAACTGCACTTGCTCAACCAACCCCAGCCAGCTCACAACAATGGCACCGAGGAACCAGCCCCAAGATTCAGAAATACCGACTTGGAGAAGCTCCTGGATGCGGTGGAGGCCAGGAGAGATGTCCTGTTCCCCCGAGTGTCCCGGAGGGTGAGACACAAATCAGCCAATGCTGTCTGGGATGAGGTGGTGGCAGCCGTATGTTCAAATAGTATGACCAAGAGGACTGGCCAGCAGTGCAGGAAGAAAGTCAACGACTTACACCGGGCAGCACGAGTGAGTAGACACCCATTACGCCCCCCCAAGACCCTTTCGCCACCATGGGAGCACCCATCCCACCAGTCCTCCCTCCCCTAGGCCCCCCCAACCCCAACCCTGCCTTCACACCCCTTCTCCCACCACTGTGAACCACACATGTGGCTAGCAATGCCCTCTTTCTGTCTCTGTAGGAAAAGCTCTCCCACAATCGGCGGGAGTGGACCGAGACTGGCAGAGGAGTGCCAGACATAATAATCCTCACCTCCTTCGAGGAATGGGCCCTGGAGGTGACTGGGGTGGCCGAGGACAGATTGGTGACCCATGCGGAGACTGGGGCTGGTTTAGCACACAGCTAAATCGCTGGCTTTGAAAGCAGACCAAGGCAGGCCAGCAGCACGGTTCAATTCCCGTACCAGCCTCCCCGAACAGGTGCCAGAATGTGGCGACTAGGGGCTTTTCACAGTAACTTCATTGAAGCCTACTTGTGACGATAAGCGATTTTCATTTTCATTTCATTGGTGGATGCCGCTGAGGTGAGGAATTACCTGGCTCCATCCGGGGGATCTGTCAAACGTGGGTAGTGATTGCGTACTGACTGACCCATCCCTCCCACTGACCACATGTCTCCTGCAGGTCCTCCAGCCGATGGCGCCGGCCCTCCAAGTGGCTCCCTCTCCTGACTCGGAGGAGAACACGTCAGGGGAGAGCTCCGAGGATGCCACCATGGTCACGGCACAGTTGTCATTCCCAGCCCCCACCAATGCAGATACACACACCTCGCTGGAAAATGTTAGTAGACAGGCGCCTGGGCCACCATCTGGTGTGCACACTGCTGATGCATGAGAGGTGGAGGCTGGAACCTCCAGGCAAGACAGAAGTCGCAGGGCTGCTGGATCCCAGGACCCAGCTGGGTTCCAACTTGATGCTGAATCTCTGGAACAGAGTTACCTGGAGTTGATGGAGACGATAGGGAGCGGCCAGGACATTCAGAGGGAGATGACAGCGTCACTCCCGATGGATCCATAGCCGGTTCGATGAGTCCCAGAGGCTACTGGCGCAGGAGATGGCGCTGGCAGTAAGTAGCACAGAAGCCAACACTGCAGTGAGTAGACACTGTAGAGGCGACCGTAGCGGAGAGCCTGGTGCACGACGTCAGCACCATGAGTGAAGGTGTCCGAGGCGTCGCGCAGTCGGGTGACGGCCATAGCTGAGGGCCTCAGCAGAATGACCGCCTCGCTGGTGGATGTCACTCAGCAAAAGGCTGACCTTGATGAGGCATGTCCCGCTCTCAGATGGGAATGGCCGAGGTGCTGCAAAGCTTGTCCCAGTAGTAGGTGGGCATTAGGTGCTGCAGAGCATGGCCCAGTCACTGAGGAGCATCGCTGAGGGCTTCAACATGATGGTGCGGACCATGAAGAAGCACCGAAGCTGGCAGAGCCAGATGATGCAGGGGTAGCTGGGGCTCGAACCAACTGCCCCTCCGTCCCAAGGCCCTAAGGGCATCTACCGGGAAGAGGGGCCGCTGAGTGCCAACCCAGATCTGTCCCGTGGAATGGCGGCGTTGGGCACCATCTTCCCTGAGATCCACCCCTTTGATGAGGCTGTGTCTCAAGGTCAGCACAAGTGCCGCCAACAGGTGAGCCAGGGCCGCCTGGCCCCAGAACCCCCACTGGATGCCCGCCAGGGGATCGAAGGCAATGGGATGAGGTAAGCCTGGAGTGGTGTATTGTACAGCACTTGAACTCCTTTTTGTACGACCATTATGGTGCCTCTGTCACTTTCTTCAGCAATGCGGACCAACCTCCGGCCCACTTTGCCCATCTCCCCAGGCATCCCCCGTGGCGCTCACCCACCCCCTGGCCGTGGGCATGTCCCCAGAGCTGTGTCCCATCCCCTGGGTGTTCTGATGTTGCGTATGTGGTATTGCCTCCCGCAATGTTCAAGCACAGTGTCCAGGCATCAAGGTGTGATTGGGATGCTAGGCAATGACTCCCACATACTACATGGCCCGTCCACCCACAGGAATCCACTTGGCATGTGTGAAGTGCTCACCTAACCACAGTTGCCAATTCCCTCTTAACAATAGCCTTCACCCGTGCAGCCAGAGACCTCGCCAGTGGGTGGGGTTTATGGGTGATCGGTGGGGCAGACTGGCTGAGCACTGGGGCGGCAAGCCCAGCACTCCCAGGCTCTTTGCCTGTGAGCAAAGATGGCTACTCACCTCTGCTCCCCACAGAAGCCCTTCCTCCAGGTTCACGTTTTTCAAAAGGAGTACTAATCAGCGCCAGCGTGAGCACTTGCTGGGGAGGCTCCTGGATGATGGTAGACCGTTGGATATGGGTTGTCTCTCGTTGATTGTATGGAAATGGGGCTTAAGTGGTGATAATTGGATTCTTATCGCGCTGTGGCGAGATCCCGATTTCGCCTATGGAAGCGAGCCAGTTGCATCGCAAACTGTTTGGCATCCGGATCTTGTTTTTAGCCTCTCTCGCTATTCACCGGCATCGTTATGCTTGAGCGAGAGCGCAGCGAGGCTGGAGAATCATGGCCAGTATGATTGTTGGGGGCCAATCATTGTTTGGCGGCATTGTAGTACGGTGGTTAGCACTGCTGCCTCACAGCTCCAGGGACCCGGGTTCAATTCTCCTCGGGTGACTGTCTGTGCGGAATTTACACTTTCTCCCCGTGTCTAGGTGGGTTTCCTCCGAGTGCTCCAGTTTCCTCCCACAGTCCAAAGATGTTCAGATTAGGTGGATTGGCCATGCTAAATCGCCCCTGAGTGTCTGAAAGATTAGGTGGGGTTTGTCGATTATGGGGATGGGGTGGAGGCGTGGGCTTAAGTAGGGTGCTCTTTCCAAGAGCCGGTGCAGACTCAATGGGACGAATGGCCCCCTTCTGCACTGTAAATTCTATGTCTATGTCTATTTGCAATTCACCAGATAAGAACACAGTCTGTGTCTGCATGCAGTAAGATCTTGGGCAACATTCATTATCAGTTGGTAAATGGCAAATAGAATTTGCGGCACACAAGTGCCAGACAGTGTCCACCGGCAACAAGAGAAAAACTGTCTAGCTCCATTTTACGTTGTAGCATTACCATATAAATATAGAAAATAAGGGAAGTAGGCCATTTAGCCCTTGAAGCCTGCTCCCGTTCAGCATGATCATGGCTGATCCTCAATCTCAAAGCTGTACTCCAGCGCTCTCCCCACACCTCTTGAGACCTTTAGAGTCTAGAAATCTTATCTATTTCCTTCTTAAATGTGTTCAATGATTTGTTCTCTACAGATCCTCTGGCAGACAATTCCACAGATTCACCACCCTCTGAAGATATTTGTCCTAAATGGCCTCCCCCATAACCTGAGACTGTGACGCCTTTTTCCAGAACCCAATCCACCAGAGGAAACAACTTCCCTGTATCCAGTCTTTCTGTCCCTGTCAGAATTTTGTTTCAATTCGATCCTCTCTCTATTCTTCTAAATTCCAGTGCATTCAAGCTCTGTCGACCCAATCTCTTCTCATACGATAGTCTTATCATCCCAGGAATCAGTCTGGTGAACCTTAACTGCACTCCCTCTATGGCAAGAATATAATTTCTTAGATCAGGAGACCAACACCGCGCACACTACTCCAGATGTGGTCTCACGAAGGTCCTGTACAACTGCACTAAGACATTCTTGCACCTGTACTCAAGTCCTCTTGCAACAAAGCCCAACATACCATTTGCCTTCCTAACTGCTTGCTGCACCTGCATGCTTGCTTTCAGTGATTGGTGTGCAGGGACATGCAGGTCACTTTGGACATCAACATTTCCCAATCTCTTACCATTTAAATAATACTATGACGTTCTGTTTCTCCATCAGAAGTGGCTAACTTCACATTTATCCATGTTATTCTGCCTGTGCCACTTATTTATCCAATCACTTAACTTGTCTAATTCACCTTGAAGCCTCTTAACATCCTCCTCACCACTTATCTTTCCACCAAGTTTTGTGTCTGAATCCCCCCACCATTGACATCCTGGAGATCATCATCAATCAGAAATTTAATGAGAGCAGGCACATATGCATTATAGCTAGAAGAGCAGGTCAGAGGCTTGGTGTTGTGTGGTGATTGACTTGTCTCTTGACTGCAGATTTACTCGTCGCTTGACTCTGCAAAGTTTTTTCTGACTTGTGCCTTGTTGATGGTGGAGTGTGATGGAATCCTCACCAGCACGGTTCAATTCCCGTACCAGCCTCCCCGAACAGGCGCCGGAATGTGGCGACTAGGGGCTTTTCACAGTAACTTCATTGAAGCCTGTTCGTGACAATAAGCAATTTTCATTTCATTTCCTTTCATTGGGTGATGCGGCTCCAGCAACACTAATGAGGCTTGACACAATCCAGGAAAATCAGCCCACTCAATTGGGTCTCCTTCCACCACTTTAAAAATTAATTTCTTGAACCATTACACACAGTGGTCACTCTGTATATCAAATATATATAAGCACTGCAGCAACTCATCAACACTCCTTCAGCAACACCTCCCAAACCTGTGACCTCTGCTGCCTTAAAGAACAAATGCAGCAGATACATGGGAACAGCATCACCTCCAAGTTCTTCTCCAAGTCTCACATCATCATGACTTGGAAATATATTGCCATTTGTTCTCTGTCACTGGGTCAAAATCCTGGAACTCATTCCCTAAGCACTGTGGGAATAATATTATCATATCAACTGCAGCGTTTCAAGAAAGCCACCCCCCCCTCAAAGACAACTAAGGGTAGGCAATAAATGCTGGTCTTGCCAGTGATAATACATCTGGTGAATTAATTTTTTTAAAGCTTCATATTATGGTCAGATGTGTATTCTTGGATGTGGTTTAAAAGATCATAATAGTATTCTGGTAAAAAGGGTTCAGCTGTTACATTTCACAGGGGTAATTTTCTTGGCTCTGTATCCAGGTGCAATGGATCATAAGGCTGCACTGAATATCAAAAATACAACAGGCCAGTGTGCATGTCTAAAGGAACTGACCTGATTTTTCTTCCATTTAGATTAATGGGAAATACACACACATTCTCCTCATAGACATTGACTTAAGTGTGTGCGCACTGACAACACTTGTGCAGCAGTGTGCATTGCCATAATTATATGCCTGGTACTTCTATTTTATCAGCGGATGAGTGCTTTGTGTTTAAACTTGGTTGCAATCCTGTAGTATGTTAACTAATAGCACAGTGGTTAACACTATTGCTTCACAGCGCCAGGGTACCATGTTCGATTCCCGGCTTGGGTCATCGTCTGTGCAGAGTCTGCACGTTCTTCCCGTGTCTGCGTGGGTTTCCTCCAGGTGCTACAGTTTCCTCCCGTAAGTCCCGAAAGACATGCTGTTAGGTAATTTGGACATTCTGAATTCTCCCTCCGTGTACCCAAACAGGCGCCGGAATGTGGCGACATGGGTTTTTTCACAGTAACTTCATTGCAGTGTTAATGGAAGCCTACTTGTGACAATAAAGATTATTATTATTATATTTATTATGAACATCATGCTATGGGAGAACTCTGTGGTACGTTTTATATGTGTTCATTTTTTAAAAAGTTGCAAAATCCCCACTAAAATTTAAGTAATATCTCTAAGATGTGGAACTATGACGAATGCTGGCATTGGACTCTGCTAGAATATCGATGACAGCATGTCTGATTGAAAGACTTGACTTAAAGATTCATCCTTCAGATTGTACCTGCTGCCTTTAGTTTTCAGCTTGTAAATAAATTCTTTGCTATTAAGAGGTGCAGTATACAGAGGTTATTACAGATGGGTATAATTCTAGTTTTAACAGATAGGATGTGAAAGCTGACATTGTATTATTTAATTTATGATATGTTAAGACTGTTGTGGAAAGCTCTCTGCTTCCTTGGAAAATTTCACTCCACTTTATTGCAGTGGCAACAGTTTTCAGAGATGTACCTGTCTATAACGCACACTAATAGTGTGCATGAAATATGCAGTGCCTTTGTCAAACACTGTATTATGTATATGTACACCTTAAAATAGCACAGAGTATTGTGTATGAACGTATAATTTCATTGCTTGGTGCAATTGTTCTTTTCCAAATCATGCGACATCCCACTAAGAGCACCAAGAAAATCCTGGCTGTGAAATGGCAATTGTACCTGAATGAATGAATGTCATCAGCTTATTTAAATATTTTAGTGGCACTCAATATGGGTAGCCTGAGACTGATTCAGGGCTTGAGAGTCTAAATATCAAAGTGTTTTAATTTTATTTTTCTGCTGCAGTTGTCTCTGGTCTTTTACTTTGATTTGGCTGAAAACCGTTGTGACATTACGTGACCCTGTGGGTCATCTGGCAGTGAATATTTCCACACACCTTACCTCAGGCCTCAAATTGTCATTAGCTCCTGAAGTGTTGTTCAGGCACTTTTATTAAATTGGGGCTTACTTATAATGCAATGTATCACATGTGACCTGAAAGAGCCACTTGTTCACTTTTGCTCACACTTCCAGCATACATGCACAATAGAGTGTGCTGTGCATATTTGCCATATGAAAGACCTTGAATCACCTTTTCTTATAGTACATCTAGCCTGCATTTGATGCATATCATATTAGGTACCAGCCTAAGGTTTATTGTCACCAATATCTCACTAATCATATTTATATTATGACGGTGACCAGTGCAGTCCACTGGGGATTTGTTATTTTTTTCGATAAGTGCTATTCAATTGCTGAGGACACTGCATGATAATGTATGAAGTTCACACACAAACATTTATATGTGCTGCAAGCAGTTGTCTGAGTTTGAGAGTAGACCTATAAGATAACATGGAGGTGGATTTTACGTGGGGACGGATTGCCCACGCCCCATGACCTCAAAATCTGTTGGCACAATGTCGACCAGAAACCCAACTGCCCGACAATGATATTATGGTGGCAGTAGCTGTAAATTGTTTTGGATCGGCACTTCTGATTGGTTGGTAGCTCTATAGTCTCAGCAGCGCCAGAAATAAGTCACTGCTGGGAATACAAGCAAACCAGGAAGAAGAGGAGCAATGCATCCACAACTTCAGGTGAGTCGGGAATGTTTGGTTGTACCTGCCTGCTAGACCGCAGTGAGAAGGGTGTCATGGGAGTGTCCCTTCAAGAAATGTTTTTGTCTTATCACATGGCTTCAGTGATGTCATTGTGTGGATGGAGCTGGACTGTGGATCTGAGTTTTTACTTTCGCTTTGAGTTTGGGGATGGTTTGTGGCTCTGGGTTTGACTTTCGCTGGTTTTACTTTGGACTGGTTTTGAACTGCACAGGTTGAAAGAAGTGTTTCTCTAACTTCATTTTAAAAGCTGTTTCCAGACTACTTGATAAGTTAAAAGATAATTGCTTTCTGGAAGGAATTCAAACCTGTTTAGAAAGGGGAACAGAGTATCACTGACAAATCTTACACCAGTAAGAGTACTGTGTACTGGGCCACACTGTTAAAAAGGGGTTTCTGGTTTTACTTGGATTTTGTATTGAATTGGAACAGTTAAGGGGGAATTCCTTAAGGGTTATACATAGATTACTGTAGCTGTATGGGGTCTTTATGTTTATAGTTGATAAAAAATTTTACTGTGTGTGTTTATAAAATGTAGGCTAAATTCTTAGAATAAAGCTTGTTTTTGATTAAAAGCACCTAAGAGCTCTGTTGAATGACACCTGAAAGGCAGGCTCTTGTGCTCATTGTAACCCAAATCGAACGCTGCCTTGCTGCTCACCTTGCTTCCGCCTTCCCCAGCCAGATGAAAAGTTGCAGCGGAGGTGGAATTAGGTTCTTAAGTAACCATTAATTGGCTATGTTCGGGCCTCGATAGGCCTAAATGTGGAGGGGCTGCCTGCAGCTTACTCACCCAATGTAATTTGGGAGCCAGGTCAGGGATTGCGGGAAGTCAGCGGGCTGGCCATCCAATCTATTTATGATACCCCTTCCTATTCCGCCTTCAAATACACCAACGAGGGTCCATAAAAGTCACCCCAAGCTTTCGGTGAAAGCAGTAGCATTTGTGATCCATGAAGTCAGCATGTAGTATGTTTTTTTAAAATTTTGGTTTATTCTTCTTCCTTTCCCTTCAAGGAGCAAGGCTGGTACTAACGTAGGACTCATGAGTCCACCACAGTGAATTAGTCCACTGATATTTCCCTTGACTTTGTTCAGAAATAGTACTCGGGTCCAACAATATGTTTTTGATATGCAACTGGAGCTCCACTGTGCTATGTCTTGGTAATCTGTTAACTTGTATATTGGAAGTTGCAAAAATTAATAACCAATTAAATTTGTAATCTTTTGTCACCAGTTCACAAATATTTATGCAGTTACTAAATTAGTCACTCATTTGAAAGCATGCTCCGTTAACTATTGAGTTAATTATTTTGGGAAGATTATTAATAAGCTGTGCAGCAGAAACTTGCATTTTTTTTAATATACTTTGCTAATGTACGAGTTTCTGAAATTCTAAGTCAGGATAAAATCTTTAATACATATTATCAGGTTTCCCATGGTATTGTTGGGATTCTAATGCCACAAAGGAGTGGGAATGCTTTGTATGGGAATGAGGGAGGTAACATAAAAATGGCCTCCTTAGATGATGAACTGTATTTTGATTCCTAAATTGCATTGCAGGTAGGTAAATAAACACCATGCTAAAATAAGTAGGTGAATAAATAGAGCATCCTCATAATATTGGAAGCAGTTCATTATCTTTGTGGATAAACTTTGTGAGGATTGATCGGTGAAGACATTAGCTGCACTGCTGACCAGCACAAGTGACATTTAAGGCTTTTGAGCTCTATGTTCATGATCCTGCGCTGAGTTTCATGGGTTTCAATCTGCTTCTTCCTACACCTGTCCTCTGTAAAATGACTACAAAACTGTTTTATTGACCTACCTTCAGGAATTGGTTTCTAATTCAATTTGTAAGTATATCTCCTGGTGTCCTACCTGCGGATTTGGAGCACGCAGTCTCTCCCACAAGGCAGTCAGGCTTGTGCTGTATGTCTTTTCTGCTTCCTTTCTTTACTCTGTCGCACACACTCACTGTTTAGTTCTGAGTGGGAGGTGTTGCGTGGGGTGGCAGGAAAAGTAGCTGCCAAGGACTGCAGACTGAATTTTGTAGTGATGGTCGCAGAAAAACGCAGCTTGCAGCCCTTGTCAGCTGCTACTTACCCCTTATTATCCCCTGCCTTCTTTACTAATTTGGTGTTCCACTACCTCCTATTCATTGCATCAGCCTCTAACTCAGTAGTTCTACTAACCCTTCCTCTTTTGTTATTCCTCATTCCCTATATCCTTTCATAGAACAGTACAGCACATTCCAGGCCCTTCGGCCCACGATGTTGTGCTGACCACTTATCCTAATCTAAGATATAGAACATCTCATCTCCCTTCACTCCCTTATTCCCTTTCCTGTTCACCCCTCGTGTCTCAATTCTAGTTGCACACTAATTCCCTGAGGGCAGCCAGCCAGATGCCCCAGCTCTATCTACTACCACCCTCCTATCATGTCTGTTCCCTCTCCATGTGCCTCAACCTTTCAATGGCCTATTCAACTCTCATTGCACCAAGCCTCATCTGACCATCCATATTCCCTTTGCACCACTGTGCAAAACATTTTTAAAACATTATGCTGCAAAATACACAATTTGCTTTTAAAGTGTTTATTATGTCAGAACACATGCACTCTATTAACATGTTTCCAAGCACTATTTCCTGAGCGATGCATCTCAAAGTTGTACCCAAACAGGACCAGGTTTATCAGAGAGCAAGAGCAGTTGAACAGCCCGAGGGCAAACAGCCCCAAGTGATTGGCAGATGAATAATGCCAATGCGGAGGAAAGGTGGCAAGATGCAAGAATCTCTCTGACAATATGTCCAGAGATGAGTAGCACCTAGGAATGTAAGAACACTATGGAAGCAACAACAGGGGAACTGTATGTGAGCATCATTGGCAAAGCCACCATTTTTACTCATCCCTAATTGCCTGGGAGAAGATGGTATTGGTGCAGGCATGGTGTTCCTGTGCGTCTGCTGGCCTTGCCCCTCTGGGTTGTAAATGTCTTGGGTGTGGAAGGTGCTGTCAAAGGAGGCTTGGCAAGTTGTTGCAGTGCATCTTGTGTATGGTGCACACTGCTGTTGTGCACTGGTGGTGGAGGGAGTGGATGTTTAAGTTGGTGGCTGGGGTGTCACTCAAGTGGGCTGATTTGGCCTGGATGATGTCAAGCTTCTTGAATGTGAATGGAGTCGCAATCACCCAAGCAAGTGGAGAGTATTCCATTATAATCCTCACTTGAAATTTATAGGTGGTGAAAAGGCTTTTGGGAGACAGGAGGTGAGTTACTTACCACAGAATTCCCTGGCCCTGACCTGCTTATGTAGCCACCGTATATATATATCTGGTCCAGTTCAACTCTTGGTCAACGGTCTCCCCCAGGATGCTGATAGAGGAAGTTTTGCAATGGTAATGTTGTTGAATACCAAGGGCGATGATTAGATTCTCTTTTTTATCATAGAATTTACAGTGCAGAAGGAGGCCATTTGGCCCATCGAGTCTGCACCAGCCCTTGGAAAGTGCACCCTACCTAAGCCGACACCGATCCCAGTAACCCCACCTAACCATTTTGGACACTAAGGGCAATTTAGCATGAGCAATCCACCTAACCTGCGCAGCTTTGGACTGTGGGAGGAAACAGGACTACTCTGAGGAAACCCACGCAGACACGGGAGAACGTGCAGACTCCGCACAGACAGTGACCCTAGCTGGGAATCGAACCTGGGTCCCTGGATCTATGAAGCAACAGTGCTAACCACTGTGCTACATGTGCATTGGACATGGTCATTGCCTGGCAATTGTGTGACACAAAAGTTACTTGCCACTTATCAACCCAAGCCTGGATATTAACTCAGTTCCTGCTGCCTATAGACATGGATTGCTTCAGTACCCGAGGAGTTGAATGACACTGAATATTTTGCAATTGTCAGCGAACATCCCGACTTCTAACCTTCTGATATGGGGAAGATCATCACCAAACCAGATGAAGATCATTGGACCGAGGACTTTATGCTGACAAACTCCTCCAGCAATATTTTGCAACAGAGATAATTGACCTCCGACAACTACAACTGTCTTCCTTTGTGCTACGTCTGACTCCAACCAGTGGAGTGTTTTCCCCAGATTACCATTGACTTCAATTCTGCTCCTTAACACCATACTCGGTCAAACGTTGTCTTGATGTCACGGGCAGTCACTTTCACCTCAAAATAAATTAAATTACAATGTTGAAAGAAAAGCTAACTTGGAAGGTATTGAAATTTAAAATTAAGTATATGAAATGTAAATTCCGTTTCAATGCCACCAAAAGGAATTGAGCATGAAGAAGTAACAGTATTGCTTAGCATTGGGAAACATTGGGTAGTACAGTGGTTAGCACAGTTGCTTCACAGCTCCAGGGCCCCAGGTTCGATTCCCCGCTGGGACACTCTGTGCGGAGTCTGCACGTTCTGCCTGTGTCTGCGTGGGTTTCCTCCGGGTGCTGTGATTTCCTCCCACAGTCCGAAGAAGTGCAGATTAGGTGGATAGGCCATGCTAAATTGCCCTTAGTGTCCAAAAAGGTTAGATGGGGTTACGGGGATAGGGTGGAGGTGTGGGCTTAGGCAGCGTGATATTTCAATGGGCCGAATGGTTTCCTTCTGCACTGTAAATTCTATGATCTATGACTGATAGCTAAGGAACTCCCTTTCTAACAGCGCTGAAGGTGTACGACATAATTTGGACTGCATCAGTTCAATTGGCTCACCACCATCCTTTCAAGGGCAATTGGGGAAGAGCTGGCCTCACGATGCTCATATCCTGTGAAAGAGTTAAAACAAAGCTAAGACAAAGCCTACAGTTACGCATAACACTTCTGGCATGATAAAATTGTAAATGTGACAAACAAAGTGCGTGCTGGACACAACACTCTATGGTATAATACTTCAGTGATAATCTCTTCTTCCAAGTTGAAGAATATCCTGTTTTTTGTAACAAAATCATTCTATACCATTTATTGCACAATGTATTATCACTGCTTTAAGGCATGTTGAATTCCAATTTTCTCACAACATTCTGGTAATTTGTTTGGTGCTTTGAAGATTGAATTTTGCAACTTTGTTCTCTGTGGATCAGTGGTCTTGGTTATTATGTTCATTTATATGCATCCAAAATAATAATCCGTTTTTGTCTGTCTGGACTCTTTTGATTAGTCAGTTAAGGAACATGTTCTTTGGTGGGGTAATTTGGTGGGTAGTGCCTGGTGCTCATGGAGGCACATGGTGCATATGGAAGACGAGCACATGATGCATGTGTGGTTGGGAGGATTGATGGAGAACAAAAATAGAGAACTGTAAAGAGGAAAGCAACAACAAAGTTACCCTGCCTTGAGAGATTGTTTCTGTGATGAAGAGATGGAATTTATGGGAGGGTGGATTAGGTGATGGATTTGATTAAGTATGGAAAATAGTGAGGATAATTATTTGATACAGCTTAATATTTGAAAGTGAATTTTTATGCCAAAAACCAAGATTCACCAGTTTTGAATGAAAAATCTTTAGAAACAATTAAAAGACTACATCAGTGTTGATTCTATAGATGATGAAGATTACAATTGTTTATGCCCTCCAGAGTTTCTACACAGTCTAACTCAGTGGGTGTGCCACTGCACAAACATAACCTCAAGGTAAGAGCAGTTATAATGTTGCTATGAAACCTGAATCCTAAATAAACACCTTGTCATGGAACAAGATAGGTAGTTAAGAAGATGTTTTTTTTCAAGGATAGATGCTGAAATTTTAACCAACAGATTTCAAGAAAATTGAGTGTTTATTCCTCTGATAATATTGAACCTGTCAGATATAAACTTGCCTTTTCAACTCCGGAGAAAGCAGTTCCTAATTAGACGTTCATATTCTATGACTATAAACAAGTCTGAAGGCTAGATTCATGACAGCATTTGTATTTATATTCCTTTTTAAAAAAAAAAAAATAGGCTTGTTTTTTCACGTGGACAGCCTTATGTAGCTTTTACCAGAGTGAGAAGTTTTGATTTTGTGAAAGTCTTTGGTGGAAAAAAAATTGAAATCCTGGATTTTAAAAATACTACGACTAATAATAATAAACTTTATTGTCACAAGTAGGCTTCCATTAACACTGCAATGAAGTAACTGTGAAAAGCCCCGAGTCGTCACATTCCGGTGCCTGTTCAGGTACACCGATAATTCAGAATGTCCAAATTACCTAACATCACGGGCAGGATTCTCTCAGCCTGGGGCTGGGCCGGAGAATCCCAGCGACTGGCGCGAATCGCGCCAAACCGCCCTGACGCCCGCACGCAATTCTCCGCAGAACGTAGGATTGGCGCCATGGTTGGCGCGGCACCGGTCGGGGGGCGCTTTACGCGGCTGGCCCGCCAATTATCTGCCCGGGTGGGCCGAGCGGCCATCGTAAAAACGGCGAGTTCCGCCGGCGCCGTCCACACCTGCTCTCAGCCGGCGTGGAAGAGTCGGGGGGTGGCCTGTGGGAGGGGAGGGGAGGTCCGACCCCGGGGGGGGGGGCCTCCGATGCGGCCTGGCCCACAATTGGGGCCCACCAATCGGCGGGCCGGCCTCTCTCGCTGGGGGCCTCCTTCCGCACAGGCCCCTGTAGCCCTGTGCCATGTGTTGCTTCGGGGCCGGAGTGTTGAAGGAAGCCACTGCGCATGTGCGCGTTGACGCCAGTGCTACTGCCCCCTGTAGGGGCCAGAATTGCTGATCCTGAGGCGCCTTTGACGCGTCGAGAAACGCGATGGCGTTTCTGACAGTGTCAACACTTAGCCTCCGGATCACAGAACCCCGCCCCACGTCTTTCGGGATTATTGCAAAAGACTTCGGGAGGGATGAGAAAACCAATGTAGCTGGCCAAGGGGAACTTCAAGAGGGTGGCAGTGATTTTGTGTAAGTCAGTGGCTGGGAGTAGAGGAAGTTAGAATGTGGTGAATGGTAATCCATGGAAGGGCAACATCACTTTGGAAAATACTCAGGATTAGGGAATTCAAGATGGGGGTTCAAGCCAATTTCACAAATCTTTGGGAGGTTCAGCACATCTTTATAGATTTTCCTTGATTGTCAGATCCTCATCAGTAGCTCCTCGTTAATCGATTTTGAGCAACTTTCCTATCTTCTGGATAGTACATTCTTTACCAATTTATTAATTAATTAATGAATATAAAATTTGATCCTGTCAGGACATGAAGTTCCGAAGTATGACATGTCAGGAAATTCACGTGTTCACACTTTTTTAATTTAAACTTGAGCTCGGGATTCATCTTTCCAGTTGCTGCCCCATCTTGGCAGCTTTTTTTTTCTATTGTAGATTTATATGTAGAAGGTTTGATCTTTTAAATATGGGCTCTACAGCTAACCTTTGTGTCCTAAGCTGCTTGTAGTCGCCTTGGATAAATATCTATTGCTGTCATTTATTTCTTAAACTGAAAATTAGCATTCCTATTAAACTATGCAGAGAATTACTTTCGAACAATGTTTGAATTTTATTGTTGCCAATTTTAAAACGAATTCCTGTGTGTATTGGGTGAGAGAGGAGCTTTGACTTTGACTCTTGCTGGAATTGCCAGAGGCATTCGTGCCTTTGAGTCAGAACTATCATTTTCTTGAGCACATAACGGAGGATGGCATTCTCGTGCAACATCGGAGAAGTGCTACACGCTCAGAAGTGCCCTCTTTTGGATGATACATTAAACCGAGATGTCTGTCCTCAGGCTAATGTTAAAGATGCCGTGGCGCTATTTCAAAGAGCAGAGCCAGTAGCCTGGCCAATATTTATCCCTCAAACAATTCCATTATAACAGATTAGCTACAGCAGCACGGTGGCACAGTGGGTTAGCACTGCGGCCTCACGGCACCGGGGTCCCAGGTTCAATCCCGGCTCTGGGTCACTGTCCGTGAAGAGTTTGCACATTCTCCCCGTGTTTCCGTGGGTTTCACCCCCACAACCCAAAGATGTGCAAGCTAGGTGGATTGGCCACGCTAAATTGCCCCTTAATTGGAAAAAATTAATTGGGGGTACTCTAAATTTAAAAGAAACATTTTAAAAATAAATAAATAAATAACAGATTATCTGGTAATTATCTCATTACTTTTGTGGGATCTTGCTGTGTGTAAATTTGCTGCCAAATGCTTTTTAAAATTTTTATTAAAAAATATATTTTTATTAAGGTTTTTTAACAACACAATTTTTTCCCCTTACAAACAATAACCACCCCCCCCCTAAACAAAATAACGCAAATTCTCCCTGAGCAAGATATATACAAGGCAAGATGGTATATTTACATAGCTTTATACATTGGCTCTTGGCCGCGCGTACCGTTTCCCCCCACCCTCCATGCTATCTCCCGCTCGTCCATCCCCTCAGACAGTCTCTCCCCCCCCCCCCCCCCCCCCCCCCCCCAGGGTTGCTGCTGCTGCTGATCGACTTTCTTCTAACGCTCCGCGAGATAATCTAGGAACGGTTGCCACCGCCTGTAAAACCCCTGTGCAGACCCTCTCAAAGCAAACTTAATTCTCTCCAATTTTATGCACCATGTCATTAATTCAGGCCTCCAGGCTAGGGGGCTTCGCCTCCTTCCACAATAGCAAGACCCTTCGCCGGGCTACTAGGGACGCAAAGGCCAGAATTCCGGCCTCTTTTGCCTCCTGCACTCCCGGCTCATCCACTACTCCAAATATTGCTAGCCCCCAGCTTGGCTTGACCCGGACTTTCACCACCTGGGATATTACTCCCGCCACTCCTCTCCAGAACCCCTCCAATGCCGGGCATGACCAAAACATATGGACATGGTTCGCCGGGCTCCCTGAACATCTTTCACATCTATCCTCTACCCCAAAGAACCTACTCAGCCTCGCCCTCGTCAAATGCGCTCTGTGAACCACCTTAAATTGTATCAGACTGAGCCTGGCCCACGAGGAAGAGGTATTAACCCTACCCAGGGCGTTGGCCCATAGCCCTTCCTCAATCTCCTCCCCCAGCTTCTCCTCCCATTTACCTTTCAGTTCTTCTACTAGCGCTTCCCCCTCTTCTTTCATCTCTTGGTATATTTCCGATACCTTGTCCTCCCCGACCCATACCCCCGAGATCACCCCATCTTGAACTTCTTGTGCCGGGAGCAACGGAAATTTCCTCACCTGTCGCCTCACAAAAGCCCTCACCTGCATATATCTAAATGCATTTCCCGGGGGTAACTCATTTCTCCTCCAGTGCCCCTAGACTCGCAAATGTCCCGTCAATGAACAGGTCCCCCATTCTTCTTATCCCCGCCCGATGCCAGCCTTGGAACCCCCCGTCCATCTTCCCCGGGACAAACCAGTGGTTACCCCTGATCGGGGACCACACCGATGCTCCCATTGCACCCCTGTGTCTTCTCCACTGGCCCCAGATCTTTAATGTTGCCGCCACCACCGGGCTTGTGGTGTATTTTGTCGGCGAGAGCGGCAGCGGTGCCGTTATCAACGCCCCCAGGCTCGTTCCTTTGCAGGACGCCATCTCCATCCTCTTCCATGCCGCCCCCTCTCCCTCCATAACCCACTTACGGATCATCGCCACATTTGCTGCCCAGTAGTAACTCTCTAGATTTGGAAAAGCCAACCCTCCTCGGTCCCTGCTGCGTTCCAAGAACCCTCTCCTAACCCTCGGGGTCTTATTTGCCCACACATACCCCATAATACTCCTACCTACTCTCTTGAAAAAGCCCTTGGTGATCACGATGGGGAGGCACTGAAACACGAACAAAAACCTCGGAAGGACCACCATTTTGACCGACTGCACCCTACCCGCCAACGAGAGCGGGAGCATGTCCCATCTTTTAAAATCCTCCTCCATTTGCTCCACCACCCTCGTCAAATTCAATTTATGTAGGGCCCCCCAACTTCTGGCTATCTGGATCCCCAGATACCGAAAACTCCTCTCCGCCCTCCTCAGCGGCAGGTCCCCTATCCCTCTTTCTTGGTCCCCTGCCTGTAATACAAAAAGCTCACTCTTCTCTACATTAAGCTTGTAGCCCGAAAACTCTCCAAACTCCTTCAGAGTCTGCATGACCTCCACCATCCCCTCCATTGGGTCCGCCACGTATAGCAACAGGTCATCCGCATATAGCGATACCCGATGCTCCTCTCCCCCGCGGACTATCCCCCTCCATTTCTGAGACTCCCTAAGTGATATGGCCAAGGGTTCGATCGCCAATGCAAACAACAGGGGGGACAGGGGGCACCCCTGTCTCGTCCCTCGGTACAGCCGAAAGTACTCTGACCTCCGCCGGTTTGTCACTACGCTCGCTACCGGGGCGCTGTAAAGGAGCTTAACCCATCTAATAAACCCTCCCCCGAACCCAAACCTGCGCAATACCTCCCAGAGGTACTCCCACTCTACTCGGTCAAAGGCTTTTTCCGCGTCCATAGCTGCCACTATCTCCGCCTCTCCCTCCTCCGATGTCATCGTTATCACGTTTAAGAGCCGCCGCACATTGGTATTTAACTGCCTGCCCTTTACGAATCCCGTTTGGTCCTCGTGAATCACCCCGGGACACAGTCCTCAATCCTAGTGGCCAGTACCTTCGCCAATAGCTTAGCATCCACATTGAGGAGTGAAATCGGCCTGTACGATCCACATTGCAGTGGATCCTTGTCTCGCTTTAGGATCAGGGAGATTGTCGCCTCCGACATTGTCTGGGGCAGGGTTCCCTCCTCTCTTGCCTCGTTGAAGGTCCTCACTAGTAGCGGGGCCAGCAGGTCAACATATTTTCTGTAGAATTCCACCGGGAACCCGTCCGGCCCCGGGGCCTTCCCCGCCTGCATGCTCCCCAAACCCTTACTCAACTCCTCCAGCCCAATTGGTGCCCCCAAACCAACCGCCTCCTGCTCCTCCACCCTCAGGAACCCCAGCTGGTCCAGGAATAGCCTCATCCCCCCTTCCCCCCCCTGGGGGCTGGGGCTGGGATCTGTACAGCTCTTCATAAAAGTCCTTAAATACCTTATTTATTTTCGTTGCACTTCGTACCGTGGCTCCCCTTCCATCTTTGATTCCCCCTATTTCCCTCGCTGCCGCCCTCTTACGGAGCTGGTGCGCCAGCATCCGACTAGCCTTTTCCCCGTACTCGTAAGTCGCCCCTTGCGCCTTCCTCCACTGTGCCTCCGCCTTGCCCGTGGTCAGCAGGTCAAACTCCCTCTGGAGCCGTCGCCTTTCCCCAAGTAATCTTTCCTCCGGGGCCTCTGCGTATCTCCTGTCCACCCGCAAGATCTCCCCCACTAACCTCTCCCTTTCCCTTCCCTCTATCTTCTCCCTATGAGCCCTGATGGAGATCAGCTCTCCCCTGATCACCGCCTTCAACGCCTCCCATACCACCCCCACTCGCACCTCCCCATTGTCGTTGGCCTCCAAGTACCTTTCAATACACCCCCCCACCTTCCCACACACCACCTCATCGGCCAGCAGTCCCACATCCAGCCGCCACAGCTGGCGTTGGTCCCTCTCCTCTCCCAGCTCCAGTTCCACCCAGTGCGGGGGCATGGTCCGATACCCCATAATACTCCCACTCTCGGGATGAGCGCCCTGCCCAGAACAAAGAAATCTATCCGGGAGTAAGCCTTATGCACGTGGGAGAAAAAAGAAAATTCCCTGGCCTGCGGTCTTGCAAACATCCATGGGTCCACTCCCTCCATCTGATCCATAAACCCCCTAAGTACCTTGGCCTCCGCCAGCCTCCTTCCCGTCCTTGATCTGGAGCGGTCCAGTGCTGGGTCCAGCACCGTATTGAAGGCCCCTCCCATTATTAGTCCTCCTATCTCCAGGTCCGGAATGCGCCCCAACATGCGCTTCATGAATCCAGCATCATCCCAGTTCGGGGCGTATACATTTACCAACACCACCCACGTCCCTTGCAACCTACCGCTCACCATCACATATCTCCCTCTATTATCCGCTACGATAGTCTTGGCCTCAAATGACACATGCTTTCCCACCAGAATTGCCACCCCTCCATTTTTTGCGTCCAATCCCGAGTGAAATACCTGTCCTACCCATCCCTTTCTTAACCTGACCTGGTCCACCACCTTCAGGTGTGTCTCTCGGAGCATTGCCACATCTGCCTTCAGACCCTTCAAGTGCGCGAACACTCGAGCCCGCTTCACCGGCCCATTCAGGCCCCTCACGTTCCACGTTATCAGCCGGATTGGAGGGTCTCTCACCCCCCCCTGCCGACTATCCATCTCCTTTTCTGGGCCAGTCCCTTGTCCGCGTCTCCCTCACTCTCCAGTCCCCCAGCTGGGGGACCCCCGTCCCAGCCACCTCTTCTGTGTCCTGTTCTCTTTCGGCCAGTGCAGCAGCAACCCTTTCCCCGCCCCCCCCCCCCCTTCCCCACCTCCCTCCTCTCTCCCCCCCCCCCCCCCCCCCGCTAGATCCCCGTCTAGCTTTTTTGCTCCCCCCATATCCCTCCCGTAAGTCAGCTGACACCTGCTGACCTCGGCTTCCCCCGCCATCCCTTTAACCCCCCAGTGTGGGACTCTCCCAATCAATGTACATTCCTTTGTCCCCTTCCCGCCCTTTTTATTTATTTTTTTTGCTGCGCGTGGGAAAATCCCCGCGCTTCCCAAAGCCTGCCCCGCCCCCCATGGCGCTGCTCCTGTCATGGCCTTGTCCCTCTCCCCCAGCCCGTATATCCTTTCCTGCGCGTGGTTGACCCCCTATGTACAACAAACATCATACTTCACCCCTCAAACACCCCCCTCCCACACAAACCCTCAATTAGAGTCCAATTTTTCAGCTAATATAAAGGTCCACGCCTCTTCGGGCGTTTCGAAGTAGTGGTGTTGGCCATTATGTGTAACCCACAGTCGCGCTGGCTGCAGCATTCCAAATTTCACCCCTTTCCGGTGCAGCACCGCTTTGGCCCGGTTGAAACCCGCTCTCCGCTTACCGACCTCCGCGCTCCAGTCCAGGTATATTCTGATCTCCGCATTGTCCCACTTGCTGCTCCGTTCCTTCTTGGCCCATTTCAGGACCCTCTCTCTGTCCGTAAACCGGTGAAATCTCACCACCATCGCCCTTGGCGGCTCTTTTGCATTGGGCTTCCTCGCTAGCACTCGGTGCGCCCCATCCAGCTCCAGCAATCTCGGGGGCGCCTCCACACCTATCAGTGTCCCGATCATTGTGCCCACATATGCCGCGGCATCGGCCCCCTCCATTCCTTCTGGGAGACCCAGGATCCTCAAGTTGTTTCTCCTTGATCTGTTCTCCAGGTCTTCGAGTCTTCCCGCCCACGTCCTGTGCAGCGCCTCGTGCCGCTCCACTCTCTCCGCCAGGCCCACGAGCTCGTCGCCGTTCTCACTCACTTTTTCCTGGATCTCCTGAATCTTCACCTCTTGGGCTTTCTGGGTTGCTCCAAGTTTTTCCACCATTGCCAGTATAGGCGCCACCATCTCCTTACGCAGCTCCTCGAAGCAGCACTTGATGAACTCTTTCATCTCCTCTCTGTCTGTGGGCGCCGCCATTTTGTTTTTTTCTTCTTTCTTCTCCCGCAGCTCCAGGGCCGCTTTTCTTGCCGTTTCACTGCGGGTCCGGTCCATGCAGGGCTGTAGGGGGCTTCCTCCGTTCTTCCCCACGGGTTTTTTTTTTTTTTTTACAGGTCCGTTGGGGCTCCGTTAGCGGCCCAAAAGTCCATTTCTGCGGGAGCTGCCGACTCGCGCGGCTTAGCTCCGCATCGCCGCGACCCGGAAGTCTTGTTGCCAAATTCTTATAGAAAAATGGTGACTACATTTCAAAATACTCCATTGGCTTATAAGTGTTTTGTGACAGTGAGGTTGTGAAAGATGTTATCAAAAATCAAGCCTTTATTTTCTAGGTAAAATAATGTACAATCTGTATGTTGTTGTGTGACCAAAGCCTTTCTTATTTTGTAATGTTAAAGTCCAAAGTTGGGAATTGTTCGCATTGGAAAAGTGTTTAGTTTTATGGTTTGAAAGCATTCATACATTTTTATTCCATTTTCCTATTCAGCTGTCTCGAAAACGACAATTCCACAACAGAAGGAAGGGAGATGTTGTTCATGTTTTATTCGTTTTTTTTTTACTCAAACACTGATTTGGGCAATCTGCTGTGTCTGACAGAAAATTCATTTTGAAAGAGAATGAAGGAAGGGGAACTTGATAAATAAGAAAGTACAAGTAAGAAAGAACCAAAATGCTTATTTTGCTCAACTCTATTTGAGTTTAAAAGTTAGAATAACATTACCCATTTTGCCACTGTACACACTAACTGTTAAGAAAAACTGTCAAAGTGTTATGCCTAATGTGGAAAGACAGTGGGCGCAATTAAACGGAAATGAAAGAGTCCCGTGTCGAGCGTGTTTATCTGGGTGTTTCCCGCTAATGCCGCACTTAGTCACATTTCCTGCACTGGTGCCCCAATCTCTAGGCCACCCACCGCAGCCTCCGGAACCCCCCCCCCCCCCCCCAACTCACCTATAAGGGGGTCATCAAGCCCCCTACACCCCACCTCATAAGGGCAGGGCACCCCCAGGCCCAATCCGCGGTGTGGGTAAAATAATACCAGGGCACCTTGGCACTGCCAGGGTGGCACCAGCTGGCGCTTTCAGGGTGCCCAGGCTGGTAGTGTCACAGTGCCTGGGTGACATTGGGTTGCCGGGGTACCACCCTGCCTAACGCCCGATCACCCAGGGCTCCCAATTGCCTGGGAGACCCCACTCCCAAGTGCTGGTACGCCTGGTCCACATTGGTGGAGACCAGTGCTAAACGGCGCTCGCTCGGGGTCTCCGAGGCGCAGAGGTTAGATCCCGCGCCTTGGGTAATTCCGGTGAGAGCATATTCAAGTGAGCCTGACTGCACACTTGAATATGCAAATTTAGGTGGGTGTAATTCAGACTGCGACACCTCGTGAGATCGTGTGATGAGGCCGGAAAATTTCACGAGAGGCCTCTCGTGTGATTTACTGGCCTCGTCGCATCCTGAGTCGGGCATGACGAGGCTGGTAGATTGCAGCCAGTATGTTATAAATGGAATGACTTTGAAAGTGTAAATGAACAGGGTTATCTTGGTGTCAAGATATACAAACCCTTAAAGGTGGACAAATTGATTAGATGGTTAAAATAGCATTCAAGTTACCTGGGCTTGTAAATACAGCAGTGGAATATAAAAGTAAAGCGACCGTGCCAGAACTTCAAAATCACTGGTTTAGCTTCAGCCGAAATGTTGTGGACAATTTGGGACACCACACTTCAAGCAAAATACAAATTGTATGAGGAGGTTTACTGGGGTGACGAACGTCAGGTATGAATAGAGATTGGAAAACTTAGGATGTGCTGTTTTGGAATTGAGATGGTTAAGAGGTGACCTATACAGGTTTCAGGACAATGAGAGATTTGATAGAGCAGATCGAGAAATACTGTTCCCTCCAGGATGGATCAATCGCTGGAGATCATAGATTCGAAATCATTGGCAAAGGAGTTAGAGGCGATGATGTAGTGGTGCCGCCACTGGACTAGTAATCCAGAGACTCAGTGTGATGCTCTGAGGACCATGGCAGATGGTGGAATTCGAATTCAATAAAAATCTGCAATTATAAGTCTCATGCTGACCATGAAACCATTGTCGATTGTTGTCATACCCATCTGGTTCCCTAATGTTCTTTAGAGTGAAGGAAATCTGCTGCTCTTACCTGGTCAGGCCTACATGTGACTCCAAACCGACAACAATCTGGTTGACTCTTAAATGCCCTCTGAAATGGCTCAAAAGCCACTCAGTTCACGGGCAATTCGGGATGGGCAGCAAATGCTGGCTTTTCCAGTCCACAGTTCATTGGGGGAGGCGGTGGCGTAGTGGTATTTTCACTGGACTAGTAACCCAGGGTAATGCTCTGTGGCCCCAGGTTTGAATCCCACCATAGCAGATGGTAAAATTTGAATTCAATTTAAAAAAAAAAAAAAATCTGACCATGAAACCATTGCCGATTATCGTAAAAACCCATCTGGTTCACTAATGTCCTTCAGGGAAGGGAACCTGCTGTCCTTACCCGGTCTGGCCTACATGTGACTCCAGTCCCACAGCAATGTGGTTGACTTAACTGCCCCTCTGAAATGGCTTAGCAAGCCACTCAGTTCAAGGGCATTTAGGGATGGGCAACAAATGCTGACCCAGCCGGCGACGCCCACATCCCAAGAACAAATTTTAAAAATAAACAGATTTTTTTTAAAAAGGAGAAATTAGACGGTTTTAAATTCAGTGACTTGTTGGGTGCTGGAATGTTGGAAGCAGATTCCATTAATAACTTTAAAAGGAAGTTTGACAACTACTTTAGGATAAGGAACTTGAGTTACAGACAAAAGACAACAATGTGTGACTGAGTATGGCAGCTCTTTCAAAGAGCACATTGGACTAAATGTCCTTCTGTGCTGTAAATTTCCATGAGTCTATGTTGGTGCAGTTACATAATTGGATGTATGAAGTGACTTAATATGCTGTTTAATTTTGGCAAATATGAATCTATTTGTAACAAAGAAGACACTAAACAATCCCTTCTGTTACTGAAACATAACCTGTGTTTTCAGAATTATTTTTAAATAAGCTTTAGGATCTGCTGAGAATGTGGTGTAGATATTTTGGTAAATGGTTAGGTAGTTTTCATATTCGTTCTGCATTACAAATACAAGTGGCATTTCGGTTAACCCAAGTAACCTGCTATACGGTTGATATCTGATGCAGGTGAAATGTGAGTGACTGAGTTATTTCAAATTTAGAAAATTGGTACATACTATTGTGTGTGTGAAGCTTATTCCACTGTAAATGTCTTTCATAAAACTGACAGGAGATTACAATATTTGAGATTGATCGCTGATCCTTTAACGCACTATCAAATTTTCTATTCAACTAATTTCTAGTGTGTCAGCCAGCCACTGACTTGTTTAGGTGCAGAAATTCTTGTTGTAATTTGTACATTGCCGAATGTATCCATCCATGTCCACAATATCTGACTCACTTTAAATCAGTACTTGAAGAAAGCATTTTCAACAAGAAAAAGATTGAAAAACATGAGATTATTAATGCAGTAATCAGTGATTTTTCAATTAATGGTACTCGTGTAATGGATTATTTAGAAAATTATACATTGTAGATCGCAGCAGATAGATCAACCGTTGAAGCTTCAAAAATCCTTACAAAAATGAGCATTGGATTATACATGTATAAATGTATTAAGTCAAGCAGCAAATGAGAAAGTAAATACTCAGGCTCGCCTCCATTGGGAGGGACTGAAAACCTGCATACAATTTACGGGGGAAGGTGGCAAAGCCAAACTCCACTGTTTTTGCTGAGGAGGAATATTTTATTTGATAAATCCAGTTTGTTCTGGTGCCTTGCAATAGACATTTGTGCTGAAATAAATCACCTTTTGCCTTTCTAGCTGCACCCAGCAAAATAAAAGAGATGCACTGAACATATTTTAAATTCAGGGCAAAATTCAAGCTTTTCCCTCCACCTCTATTGTAATCTACAAATATAAAAACATCAGGGACTGTCGATCTGTATTTGACTAATTGATGCACATATAACTCTTTTAAAAAAACTCTCTGTTCTTGCTTTCAAATCAATTGAAATAGTGAATGTTCATTTATTAACAATCCAACTCTTTTCCAACTCCATTTGCCTCTGAGGTTCTGTTACTGTCCATCGGTGAACCTGCCTCAAGTTACAGTGAATAACAAGATGCCCATAAAACTGCAGAAGGTTATGGCAACACCCAGAGCCAAATATGATAAAATGTGCACACACCACCCATGGAGCTTTGGCCACTGGATGGTTTTTAATTCATGTAAGAAAAATGTTAATTACCAGGATGAAAAATTTAACAGATTATGTTTTAAACTCTCAACATGGCTTCAATAAATGATTTCTTTTAAAATTGTAAATCATCAAACTATAAAATTCTATGATGTTTCCTCATGGTATGATTGAATTCATACTGACATACTCCATTTCAACATTTTTAAAAATTGATGCTTTCAAAACTGGTATAACCCAGATAGATTGAGTAATTTTATTAGCAGGAAAAGGTGAGACGGCCTCTGAACCAAGTCTAGGCCTAAACACGCATTTGGTGCTTTAAAAATTGGGTTGTCTTGTATGCCAGGTTGATTTATATGCTGCAGTTGATGGTATTAGTTTCAAGTAACATTTCAAGTGAGGATGTGTATTTTCTCTGTTATTTTCAAACGGATCATTTCAGTAAAAAAATTATAGGTCCAGAAAATGTGAAAGCTTCTGAAAATGGGTACAGGACTTGTGATGTAGTATTAGCCCATACCCACTGCGTCCGAAGCAGGCAGCATGCAAATTCATGCAGCCTGATAATTTAAATGGTTGTGGCATGCAGCCAATGCGTGGCAAGCCTAAGAAAGTGGGGCACAATTGTGAGGGATGAACACAAAATCTCATACTTCCAGCTTCAGGGTCGTCTTTTTCCCTCATTAACATCTTAAACATTCTGTTTCTAGTGTGATTAACATTGTCATGTTTATATTTTGGTGCTAGTTTTGCAACAGCTGGTTGCAATTTAAAGTAATCAGTTCGTGCACAACTGCAGTTATTTTAGAGCCACCATATTTAATTACCTTTGTGGCCAGCATTGACACAGACAGCAGGAAAGTTTGGCTTCTTGAGCTGCCGTCGATTCTAAAATATTGCCTCTGATCAAAACCCCTCTTGTGTTTGCCACTAGATGTGGTGGAGATGCTACAGGCCATGGCTGAAGCTATCTCTTTTAATGTATGCATCACATGCAGTGCCTGTTTATTTAGACTGATGATTTGTTGCCAATGGGGAAATTGCTATTTGCTATCAGAAATAAATTGACAATGTAAATGCAGTATGAAATTCTAAAATCAATAATGTTGATACTGTACCAACGATTAGAGAATAAACTGGAACGTATGGCTCAGTTGGTAACAAAATTCTAGGCTAACACTCTACTGCACAGCTGGAGAAGCGTTGCACTGTTGGAGGTATTATCTTTCTGATGAAAACTGCCCAGGTTGATGTAAAGGATAGGGTTGTCCACCTTCCCGGATTGGTTCGGAATCTATGGGAATGTGCATCTATTTCCAGTGATTATTGGAAGTAATCCAGGAGAGGTTAATAGGATAGGCAAAATGTTAATAGATATAGAGGGGATGGGGGTTGACAGACAACTGGAACTTTTGACTTCAGGGTGTGCTGATGACAGTTGGACATTTGCGGAGCTCTGGTTCTCCTTCTGGTAAAGATGGTGGTCTCCAGAGCCGGGTTGAGGCCACCGTTCTCTCTGGAACCTGGGAATTGATTTAGGTCTCCTTGCTGGCCGCAACACTTCTGCAACAAAGGGAATGCAGGTAGGGAACATTGTGGGGTTAGTTCTAGCTGAAAAGTTGCCCATTCCTGGGTGGGGTGTGAAGCAGATCTGGAGCTCAGCTTGAAATATAGAGAGTGCCTGGGCCTCGGACTGTGGGACAGCCTGGGCTCCATTGCTGTCAACCTGGCTGACATCATTTCGATTCAGAGTTGAGATAATGCTGACTACTGCTCAGAGCTATTGGCCAAGGACTAGGGTGACAAGATCTTGAAAAGTCAAAGCCAACCTATCCTCTTCACATTGAAGTAGCTTGGGAAGACAGGGCTCTTGTGATGATTGGCATGCTGGGTGATCAATGGCAAGAGTCTTGAGAAGAAGCTATATTTATAGGAGGTCATGTAATTTGCATCTGAAGTGCTATAATCTGCCAGTTTGCAGATCAGATTCGGGAGAGTGGTATTAAAATTAGTGACTTGTTTTATTTTCTCTTTTTTTGACCAGCACAAAATGAGCTGAATGGCCTCTTTCTGCATCATAACTTTTCTATGGTTCTATGACACCTCTCGGTATATGCCCAGCCAGAGTTGGCAACTCAAGTAAAGGATGCTATGGCACTGTTCAAACTTGAGCTTGATGACCTGCCCAATATTTAGTCTTCAGCTAAAGAACTAAAACAGACAGATTATCTTGTTGCATATCTCATTGCTGTTTATGGGCACTTGCTGTGCTTACATTGGGTTGCTCTGTTTTGCCTCAACAGTGACTACATCTGAAAAAGTACTTCATTGGCTGTAAAAGGAGCTCCTTTCTCCCAATCCCTTTGTTAACACATATGGACTGTGGATGTTGTCTTGAATTTTTATCCAGCATCTATTAATCTCAAAGAACAAAGAAAAGTACAGCACAGGAACAGGCCCTTCGGCCCTCCAAACCTGTGCCAATCATGATGCCCTGACTTAAAAAACACCTTCTGCCCTTACTCTGTCCGCATCCCTCTATTTCCTCCCTATTCATGTATCCACCCAGATGCTTCTGAAATGTTGCTAATGTGCCTGCTTCCACCACATCCTCTGGCAGCACGTTCCAGGCACCCACCTCCTTTCATTGTTGACACTGCTAAATTGTGCTCCCTTATTTTATTAAAAGTGTCATAAACATGTTGGACAGCTGGTTTATAATTTTGCAGCCACAATGAAGTTAGAAATGGTAGAAAATAATATATGGCACCTTCTCAGAAATGTGCTCCAGCAGCAACTATTGTTTTGATGTTTTTTAATTTCAGAAGATTATCATAGAATTTACAGTGCAGAAGGAGGCCATTCGGCCCATCGAGTCTGCACCGGCTCTTGGAAAGAGCACCCTACCTAAGGTCAACACCTCCACCCTATCCCCGTAACCCCACCCTATCCCCGTAACCCCACCCAACACTAAGGGCAAAGATGCAGTGTCATGATGGAAGAAATGTTAAAATGATCAGTCTAAAATCTCCTTTATATGTGTTGCATCTCAAATTTATAGAATCTTGGCATGGTCTGCAATATTGGGCGTTAGAACATTAAGGATGGATGGGCGCAGTTTTCATCCCTTGTTCTATTTCCAGAGTCTGGTGGGAGGGAAAAGTGCATCCTTTATATCCACTCCATGGTGCAGAATGGTGGGAAGTGGTCACCCCCGTGGCCCTGGCACCACCAATGAAACAGTGAGCCTTCCCCACTGATCGCTAAGACATGCCTGACCCGGGCAATGTTAAAGAAAACTTTACTCTTCGAGGGTGTCTGTATTGAGGCGCCCGCTTCTCCTTCATGCTGTCTCAGCACTGGGCACCTGTAACGGTGATAGGGCCAGCAGCTCTGGGAAGCAGGCAGCTTACCTCAATTGGGTGGCCGTCCTGGCACTGGCCTCTTAATTCTCTGTCACCTGTAAGATGTCACCACTGGGCTGTGCCACCCATTGGAGTGGCTTCTGCTCCCACTTTTGAGCCTGGCAGCAGTACTTCTTTCCTACATGGGCAATTCAGCCCCATGAATTTCAACTGCTCCCGTAGCAGCTAGCGGTTTAACTATTTTTTCTTTGCTCCTAGTTTGTAGGCTAATCAGTTCCCACAGGTTATTCTGCAACTAAATGGTCAGAGTTTCTGTTTGTGATTAGTTTCTAGATTCAATTGTCTTAATTAAATTGCACTGTAGCAAAGCAGTTTTGAGTGCCCCATTATAAAAATGACATTAAATCCATAGAGAGTTTGTAATGTAAATCCACCAGTCTGTTATCAGAGATGATAAACTTGAGATATGAGACTATTTCCACAGGACTGAAGAAGGCTATGAAGAAAAATAATCTAGATTGTCTTCAAATTATTTAAAATTTAGCTAAATAATTGAATTGAATCATTGAATACACCAGAACTTGATCTTGCATGTTTTCCTAGCAACTCGCCATACAAGCACCAGCTGAAACACTGACCATTCCTTTAGTTTGCATGTTTGGCATCCCATCCACTTTCTCCACCTTGGTAGACTATGGTTGCAACATGTACTATGCACAGGATACAATGCAGTATTACTTCCAAGAGTTCTTTGACAGCACATCCAAACCCATGACCTCCATCACGTAGAGGCATGTTCCCTTTCCTCACCCAACTTCCTAACTTGGTCTTATATTTGCTATTGCTTCATAGACATTGAGTTTGAATCTTGGAGCTCCATATCTAACAATATTGTTGGGAGTATCATCGCCATGCAGTAAAGAAGGCCACCCTTTCTAACAATGTCTATATCTGAATAGTGAATGAATAAATAAATGCCTTTTCTTGGTGTAGTATGTTTGTAAATTTATTTAATTATTTAAACATCAGATAAGGGATAGAATTACCACAGGAGTTTCCTAATCTCTTGTCATGGCGACAAAGTAAAAACTGCAGAAAATATTTTAGAAGCAGCCATTTACAAACATATTTGTAAGCATTTTACATACTTCTTCAAATTAATGTGTACATTTTTGTTGAAAAAAATTAAAAGACTTGATTTTGTTCCAAACATGGTAAATATATAGAGTGTTTGAGCATTGAGCAAGTTCACAGCTTGAAATTCCTTTCCTTTTAGAAGTCAGTTGAAAAAATGGTAAGATCCATAAATCTGTTCAGTTGAATCATGATAATGCTCTCTTATGTGTTTTAAAGAAAGCTTATGATCCAGAAGCATGCAAAACTAAGACTGTCTGTTGAGTAAAGGGTTCTAGTTTGCTGAAGCAACAATCTTATGAATAGCAGATGAAAGGAAATATTGTAGCTTTGTGAGTGACATTTTGTCAGCAAAATGTTGAATTGCATTGTGGGATATCATTTCAATGACTTCTGCAATTTGAAAAGGTCAGATTACTTTTTCAGTTTCTGCTTCTATTGTATTGAAGTGCTGCCAGCTTCAGCCTCCGTATTAAGGTTCGATTATTTAATAACTTTATTAACTTAATACATACAATTCCAACTATTGCACGCAATTCAGAATAATCTATTCATACGAAAAGGATTTGATTGTTTTGGAAAGAGTCCCATTTTGTGCATGAGAAAGAACGAATAAAGTTGTAATTTGGAATGACATTTTATATATTCCCACCATTGAGGATAAAAGGAAATGTCATCAGGGAGGAAGTATGCATCATTTAGGCAGAGATCCCAGTGTGATAGTGGAGTAATAATAGAAATTGCCCTGTAGTCAGTCAGTTCCTACTGCACCAGTTTAAACATATTTCTGTTCAGCGATGGCTTTCAATGCCTTCATTGAAGCGTGGGTTCAAGCAAACTGGATGTTCGGCATACCAGCTGTACTACCGTAGTTCAGTGATTTGTCTCTTGATTTTAGGTGCAGTACTGATGGTGCAGTTGTAGATGCTCAAATGCATATCTATCATTTTTTCTGGCAGAAAAAGGTCAGTAGCCGACTCCTTAAGCAACATTTGTCTGTGTAAACAGTCGATCTGGTTTGCTGTGATAAATCTGATGTTAGAATTGATGAATAGTCTTACACTGTTCTTGTTTCAGGATATTAAAGTCATGATTGCTCAAGCCTGTCCTTGTAGCAGCTGCAGTGAAGCTTCAAATGTGTGAGAACTGAAGGAGAGTTTTATGCATCACAGTGCTATGCACAGCCCAGGACTGGAGTGTAATTTAACTCATCTGTTCTTCCATTATGCTGTTGATGTTTTAGATATAGTTTCATTGTTTCATAATCAAAGGTAATCTTATTTGAATGTTCTTTGAAGTTTGGAGCAGGCTGTGCTTTTTTTCTCCTGGCAATCATTTCATTAGTAAAAGCTATTGATCTGAATTTTCAATGGTGAGTAAGAACATAGTACTGTAAAGATCATTCTATTTATTACCATTCTTTGAACAGAATAAATATTTGAAATCTTTTGGATATGAAACTTCGTTGCCTTGATGTCAAATTTGTACGTTGTATAAAACAGGGTGTGACTGAATTATGTTGCATTTATCAGAGAGATAATGGAGCCTTCCTCTAAATGCATTGTCGAGTAGCTGCTCATTAATACTGTCCCTTTATTTTATTTAATGTTTTGAATCGTAGCAATTTTGAAGCATTGCTGGTATTGAAATTACCAGAAATTTCAATTTAGGAATCATTAATTCATGGAATGCAAACATATATTTAAGTAAAAATTAAATATTTGTTGATTCAAACTATGCAAACATTTTATCGAGGCATTGCAATTTATTTAAAGGGAAGTTTAAGAAGTATCTTAATGCCTGCTGTTTTGGGGGATCTAGAGAAAGGTTTGTTATCAGAACAGTGTTTGTTTTATATAGGCTCTCTATTTACTGAAGCTGCCATAAACACACACATCATTTTTTTAAAAATGTATTAGTTGGGCAGTTGACATGTATATTGACTAAAAATGTAATCTGACTAAAAGATGTAATGTGAGTGCACAGGAAGTTGATTAGCACTTTACTGGCACCATAATTCTGATGGTTTAATGCATCTGAATATTGATTCATTTTCAGTGGAATGTATGCTTGCCAAATAATCAGTTTGGATAGACTTGCTTATATATTTTTGAGTGAGATTATTTTAAATCTAAATCCAGACTTCCTTGATAAGTTTGATATTCAGTTTGCATAAGATCCTGGTAGTTTTCAGTACTTGTCTTAATCTCTACTCCATCTTGGACCACCATCATCCATAGGGGAAAAAATAGAACAAGAAACAACATCGCCTCAGAGATGTTCTTTTCAATGTGATGCTATTTTGCTCATGTGGTCATGTACCTTTGCTATATATGAAACTTCACTCTAAACTGGGCCGCTTTTCTTATTGTTCTCAGCAATCATTCTATATTAATAGATAAAGTTTGGGTTTAATGTTTTTGCTGTACTTGACAATTGTAATGTGGTTATAGTTCTTATAGCCTTCAAATGTTGTTCAGAAGTTCAGAACAATTTTGAAATGTTGACTAAGTTTTAGAATGTTACCTGTGCCATCATCATAACCATTGTGATTTGTTCGATTTTCACCTTTGACTCCAAGTTGCACATATTATGTATATCTCTTTGGTCAACTCCACCTTCTGATTTTTTTAAATGTCTGCCGTGGCTTCTTCCTGCAGGCCAAAATCCCAATGTCTATCTTCCAATGATGCAGTCCATTTAAAAGCATGATAATCTTTCTGTGATGAACTTCTGAGATTAATTTAATCATTGAATTTGCTGAAAGACTATTTTACAAGTAAGAATGTTGAAGTTCAATTTTTCTAATGCAAAGAGTACTACTCAGTGTTTGGTTTGGGTTCATAAGGTATGTCTCCAACTCTGTCTGGCAAGGAATTGCAGTTTGGAGGAAAGCATGCCTGATGAGAAATTGTGCTTTGATAGGCAGATTAGGGATGAATGAACCCTGCACCACAAGCCAATCGGCTTCATCTTAGACTGACACCACCCAAGGTAGACCTGATGACGTACAGAAAATGTAATGGTGAGAGCATATGACTTTAAGTTTAATTTGTATTTTTTTCGACCCCAATTAAAACAGAAACTGAACGGGAAAGGGAAACAGAAAAAGTAAATATTGAAATATATTTGGTTCAGCTTCAAAGGGAACAAAAGCAAACTGATATAAAATGTTGGAAAAACCCAGCAGTTCAGCAAGAGAAACAGAGTTACTGTTTTGAATCTAATATGAACCAAACCTTCTGAGCAAACTGACCCTGGTTTTAAGATATATAAGGACACAGATCAGTCGAATCTGGTCAGTAGTAGTTGTCGAGTCCAGTGTTGCAGAACTGACAAGTTGGAGGAAGGCAGAATCCAAATCCAGAAGCTGAGAATAAGTTGTTGCAGCTATTTCTGTTAATGGAAGATAACATCGGTCAGTTCCAGACGGAGTTGGGCAGATTGTACAGGTGAGTGTAATTTGTGGTGAAGACCGTGCCCGTAGAAGGAAATTAACGTTTCGAGTCTGGATGACTTTGACAAAGAGTCATCCAGACTCGAAATGTTAGCTTCCTTCTCTCGTCACAGATGCTGTCAGACCTCCTGTGATTGTCCAGTAATTTTTTTGTTTTTAAATTAAACTAGTGTTTCTGCTCATTTACATTGGCTGAGGAAAACATAGAACTCTAATTTTCTAGCCTTAACCAATCTTGGTTCAATTGTGGTATAAGTTAAACACAAAGTAAAATTCCCGTACCCTGACTAATGCAGCACATGTCCAGACCTGAGCCTGAGTGGTGTGACAAAATGGTGTGTTATTTAAATGGAATGTATAGCTAGAAACAAAGCTGTGAAAAGCAACTTTCTGCCAGGAATTGCTGGTGCTCTATAATTATTAGTCTTCAAACATGTGTCACTTATATAATAAACATCTTGGGAATCTTAATGTACACAAACAGCACGTATATTTTGATTTGGTACAAATAGCTTTTGTCAGTGGATGTTTAAGGAATACAGTTTTTCATAGTCTATAAGAAAGAGCTTGCTTTATTTATTTAATATGCAGTAGTTGCTCCCTAGGGTTTCCCTAATTTTTGCAGGTGTGTACTTCATCTCCTATAACTCATTTTATCCATATGCATCAAGGTAATTGAAGAGAAATCTCTACTTAAAGAAGAAAATGCTTCTTTTGTCATTTTCTAAATACATGAGAACATTAATAATAATATAATCTTTATTAGTGTCACAAGTAGGCTTACATTAACACTGCAATGAAATTACTGTGAAAATCCCCCAGTCGCCACATTACGACGCCTGTTTGGGTACACAGAGGGAGAATTCAGAATGTCCAATTCACCTTACAAGCACGTCTTTCGGGACTTGTGGGCGGAAACCGGAGCACCTGGAAGAAACCCACGCAGAGGTGGGGAGAACATACAGACTCCGCACAGCCAGTGACCCAAGCCGGGAATCGAAACCGGGTCCCTGGCGCAGTGAAGCAACAGTGCTAACCACTGTGCTACCATGCCGCCCATAAGTATGTCATGTTGAAGAAAATAAAACTTCTAAATATTCTAAAGTAAAATATTAGTAAATGGAGAGAAAGTAGCACCAGAGTTAAATAAATCCAACAGACTAATCATAATTTGTCTGCTGGCTGTATTACTCCCTAGAGGGATAACTACATTTCTGAACTAGTTCTAGAATTGCCACAGAACTTGCTAAAAGGATAACATACGTATATCTTGAAAATGTTAAATTTGTGGCTGCAATGGGTGCAGCAATTCCCCAAGTAAGAACCCTTACGATTTCTCAAAAGGGCCACATTTAGGTAACGTGTATTGTCTCCTCAAAAGGATCATACACTTTCTTGAAGCCAAAGACCAAGTTTGGGATATTACAATGGTCAAGTATAATAATAATAATCTTTATTAATGTCATAAGTAAGCTTACATTAACACTGCAATAAAATTACTGTGAAAAGCCCGTAGTTGCCATACTCCGGCAACTGTTCGGGTACACAGAGGGAGAATTCAGAATGTCCAATTCACCTAACAGCACGTCTTTTGGGACTTCTGGGAGGAAACAGGAGCACCCAGAGGAAACCCAGGCAGACAAGGGGAGAACGTGCAGACTCCGCACAGACAGTGACCCAGGCCGGGAATCGAACCTGGGACCCTGGCGCTGTGAAGTAACAGTGCGAACCACTGTGCTACTGTGCCGCCAGCCTGGAGTGGTAAGAGGAATTGGTTGAGAAAGCATGATAGTGCTTTCCATGGTAAAGGCAGTTTGATGAAGAATAACTGGACCAGTCATTGTAGTAGGTACATTTGAGTTTTGACCCTTTACGTAAAGAAACAAAAAAGGATAATGTGAGGGAATTAACGGTAGAAGTAAGGGCAAATCACCAATGGCATGAGGTGGTCAGGGATCGCCTCTTTTGTGATCAAGACTGAGGCAATATTGAGGTCATGATAGGTGGCATGGCCAAGGAATGGCTTTGGTTGTTACTGGGAATGTTTATTTGAGGGATGAGATTGAATGGGGATGTTCAGTAGTATGTTTGTAATAGAATTAGAAATCACAATTTTCTTTGTCAGGGCTGAAATAGCTACACCTCTCATATTAGTACTTTAGTGGTTACCAGTATATTCTATACATTTTGTCAGTAGAAGTAGGCCGTTCGGCCTGCCAAACCTGCTTCTGCCAATTTAAAAGCATCCAGAGTTACAAACTACAATTATGTTTTGCAAGCACTTTTATATTGTCATGTGAGGGTACCTTTAAGATTATAATGATGAATCTTCCAAACACAAAAGTCTTGACATTGTAAATTTTATGGGAGGTGGCAACCATTTCTCAGTTCAGTTCCGAGGTGAAACAATCGGGCAGATTCATAAACTGTGCGATCAGACCTATTTCAGTGGGTAATCCACATGAAGGAGAAATAGTGAATTGACATGGGAGTAAAGCGAGTAAGGAAGTGGGTGGGTACGTGGGAACATAAGACTAGGAGCGGGAATAGGCCATTATCCCTTCAAGCCTGCTCTGCCATTCAATAAAACCATGGCTTATCTGTTTGTGGTCTCAAATCCACTCTGCTATCTGCTCCCCCACCAATAACCCTTGACTCCCTTGTTTATCGAAACTCTTGTCAAACATGACCTTGAATAAATTCAGTGACCCAGCCTCCACTGCTTTCTGGGAATGAAAGAATACTCCAAATAGCAACAACCTTTTGAAATTCTTCTAATCTCCACTTTAAACGGTAAACCTCTTATTCTTAAACTTTGTCCCTTTGTTCTGGTCTCTCCTACAAGTGGGGAATTTCTCATGGTATCTAGCCTATCAGTTCCTCGCAGGATCTTATTTTTTCAATAAAATCATCTCTCATCCATCCAAACTGCAAGCATATAGGCCCAACCTGCTCGATCTTTCTGAATAAGATGAGCCCCTCTTCCCAGAAATGAGCCAAGTGAATGTCCTTGTGCTACATCTAATACAATTATCCCTTTTTCATATGAAGAGGCTAAATGGTCACAGTATTCCAAATGCAGTGTCACCAAGACACTGTATAGCTGCAGTAAAACCACCCTACTTTTATATTCCATTCCCCTTGTAATAAATGCCAACATTCAATTTGCCTTCCTAATCACTTGTTGTACCTGTGGACTAACGTTTTTGTGATTTATGCACTAGGACACCCAGATCCTTCTGTACCACTTGAGTTCTACAATCTCTCCCCATTTGAATATGCTGCTTTTCTGGGGGGTTTTCTCTACCAAAGTGGACAAGTTCACATTTTCCCACATTATATTCACCTGCCAATTTTTTGTCCACTCACTTAACCTGTCTATTTCCATTTGTAGACTCGCTACCCCATCTTGATAACTTGCTTTTCTATCTATTTTGGTGTCAGCAGCAAATTGAGCTACCATGTTGTTGCCAATTCGCAACGGAGACGCCAATAATGTTGCTCCTTTTAACTGGATACTGATATGACAGTTATTAATGATGATATTGCTTTCAGAGTCGCCAGGTATCAGATGATACCACCACAAGGTTTAACCGGATATCGATCAAAGTCCCAACAACCAGTTAGTTAGTTCAAGTTCAATGATAGTTTATTTACACAAGAATTACTTCGACATGCAACATAAAACACTACAAGCTAAATTACACTAACACTACAAAAACCTGTACTTAACTTCAGCCACCCGGCTTTATGCAGAGGAACAAGGCCTTTGTTCGGATCTTGCATGGCTGGGTCTGGAGAAGTGACTTCGTTTCTGCTGGGCTCATCCGTCTGGTAGCGATCGTTGGTCTTGAACTCGCTTCTGGTCGTGGTGCTGCAATTGGTATCAGGCGTAGGCCGGGCCAAGAGAGTGCCGGTGCGCCGGGGCCAAAAGAGACTGAACACATGGCAGTGTCTCTTTTTATCCTTCGGTGGTTTCGCGCTCTTTTGGGCGGTCCTTAGCTTTGGACCCAATAATTCGGCAGGCTTCGATTACTGCCTTCGATTTTAGCCAATAAAGGGGCGGGTGCCTTGATGGCTGGGCGTGTCCTGAGCGGTCATTGACCTTGGCTGTTTGGGCTTCCTGAGTGAAGGGAGTGGCGCCGATGAGTCTGTATCTGATACCTGACTGTTCTGGGGAAATGGGCCATTAGAATGCAAATCGGCTGGGGGTTTCGATAGTTTCTGGTTATCTAGTGGCAAATATACACTTAAGCTCAGAGTTCGTCTGGATCCTGCATTGGCCATATTTCCCGTGATTCTTTGCAAGTGGCCATATTTCCCTTGTAGGTGGCCATATTTCCCTTGTAAGTGGCCATGTTTCGCTTTGTAAGTGGCCATCCCAGATGGCTACAATATTTACACCCATTTTTCACTTTTGTTATAGAGGTAGGTGGAATATTTTCCTAAAAGTGCTACATTTGTTCTTTTAAATTAAAATTTGTCAGATATGCACTTAAATGAAAAAACCTTTTTTCCTCCTTCCTGTGGATGGGAGTAAGGATCTTTCCGTACAAGAAAGAAAGGAGACTCGAGGGATAGACATTCAAACAATTGTAACCAGAAACCCAGTTTGTATTATAACATTTTTTTTTTAAATGTTTAAAAAAAAAAATCTATTTTATTAACTAACAGATGCTGAAAATTGAGGCAGGATTTTGTTCTTTACGGCATGAGTTCGATATCAAGGTCAAATGGGTCGGAAACCCATGCTGTGGGGGAAACTCACTTGGATATGCTTTTTCCCCAATAGCCAATTAGTAGTGAGGGTGCAAGCTCACAACAGCAGATGAACTCATGAAGCTGGAGGGCCTGTCGGTAGCTCTCCAGCTTCGAGGAAGCAGCAGCAGTGAGAGAGAGGCACCTCAAGATGGAGAAATGCTCCCCTTCCAAATCTTTAAACTTTCAAACAATAAAGTACTCAGCAGTTGCTCCAGGATTGTGGAGGATAGGGTGGCCTGTGACTGCAGCTGAAATCAGACAAGTTGGAAGAGGAACAAAAAGCCTGCCGGAAATACCAGGCTCCAGGTTCTTCTGGCCGCTGTCCTTGTTCCCAATACCCTGGGGAGGCAAACTGGAAAATTCTAGTCGGCTTTTGTGAATAGGCCTTAATAGACCTTTAAAGACCTTAATTGGTTACCCACCACTTGCAAGCAGGTAGACCTGCCACCCCATTTCCTATTTTTGACACCTGCCTCCACGCTTTCTCCCAGTGGGCATTAAAAATCCAGCCCATGATCTCCAGTTCAGTTTATTAGTGGAAAATCCTTTCCTGTTTACTGGAGGTACAGTTTCTAAAACCCAGCTGTCCAAAAACTTGAGTTGTCAGAAAACCGGACTCTTTCTTAATATTCCATACATCAATTTAAATGAGTAAAATTTATTTTAAAAAACTCACCTCAATAATTCGACTAGGCACTACATTGGTGCTGAGTGGCTCCACACTGGCTTTGTGCACTGTTCTATCCTGTGCTCCAAGTGACTCTGGACCCCCATGTTAAATGCGAGAGTATCCCAAAACCCAGAAGGGTAACTTGGAAAGTAGAGTCGTTGGTGAGCTTTCTTAACTATAGTGTCGGCATGGGGGGGGCGCGGTCAGAACAGGTTGTTAGTGATCTGGACACCTAAAAACTTGAAGCTCTCGACCCTTTCTACTTCGTTCCCATTGATGTAGACAGGGGCATGTTTTCCTCTACGCTTCCTGAAGTCAATGACAATTGTATAATGTGAGAAAATATGTGAGCTGATAGGAATAGTCCAGTCATTGTGTGAACAATTAATAAAGAAAATTTATCAACTTAAAAGAGAAAACACACACAAGGATATAATACCCTACAACACTTAATTACACTGATGACTAGAAACACACCGTATTGATTTAAAAAAAAATCTTTATCAGTGTCACAAGTAGGCTTACATTAACACTGCAATGAAGTTACTGTGAAAAGCCCCTAGTCGCCACACTCCACCACCTATTTGGGTACACAGAGGGAGAATTCAGAATACCCAATTCACCTAACAAAGCACGCCTTTTGGGACTTGTGGGAGGAAACCGGAGCATCCGGAGGAAACCCACGCAGAGACACGGGGAGAAAGTGCAGACTCTGCACAAACAGTGACCCAAGCAGGAAGATTAAGTTATCCCTTTGTTCCCAAGTACCTGTGTTCCTTGAACTCTGAGATTACCCTTTGTTCCCAAACAACATCCAATATTATATAACTCTTATGAGCTAAATCCAGCATATAATTATCACGCATAGGTTATTTGGGAAAACCGTCTTCAGTTTAAGAAAAGGCAACATTGCTACTTTTTGAGACTGTTTCTGCAGTTGGGTGTGACTGTGATGCTAACTGAGCCCTTTTCTCAGTCATTGTGGTACGGATATATCATTCGTTCCCTTTGATGTTATCCACTCTGGATTCGGCTTTTAGCATATATGTGTCAATTTCCCTATCTCTCCACTTTAAAGTTACCTCTTCTGTACCCCATTGTTTCCCTCCAGTCACCTAGGTAAACACTTCCTTTTTTGATTTGATTTGATTAGATTTATTATTGTCACATGTATTAGTATACAGTGCAAAGTATTGTTTCTTGCATGCTATGCAGACAACGCATACCGTACATAGGGAAGGAAGGAGAGACTACAGAATGTAATGTTACAGTCATAGATACGGTGTAGAGAAAAGATCAACTTAATACGAGGTAGGTCCGTTCAAAAGTCTGATGGCAGCAGGGAAGAAGCTGTTCTTGAGTCGGTTGGTACGTGACCTCAAATTTTTGTATCTTTTTCCTAACGGAAGAAGATGGAAGATAGTCTGTCCGTGGTGTGTGGGGTCCTTAATTATGCAGATTGCCTTTCCGAGGCAGTGGAATTGTAGCCAGTCAATGGATGGGAGGCTGGTTTGCGTGATGGACTGGGCTACATTCACAACCTTTTGTAGTTGCCTGGGTTCTTGGGCAGAGCAGGAACCATACCAAGCTGTGATATAACCAGAAAGAATGCTTTTTATGGTGCATCCGTAAATGTTGGTGAGAGTCGTAGCTGACATGACAAATTTCCTTAGTTTTCTGAGAAAGTAGAGTCGTTGGTGAGCTTTCTTAACTATAGTGTCGGCATGGGGGGGGCGCGGTCAGAACAGGTTGTTAGTGATCTGGACACCTAAAAACTTGAAGCTCTCGACCCTTTCTACTTCGTTCCCATTGATGTAGACAGGGGCATGTTTTCCTCTACGCTTCCTGAAGTCAATGACAATCTCCTTTGTTTTGTTGACACTGAGGGAGAGATTATTGTCGTTGCACCAGTTCACCAGATTGTCTATCTCATTCCTGTACTCGGTCTTGTCATTGTTTGAAATCCGACCCACTACGGTGGTGTCATCAGCAAATTTGAAAATCGAGTTGGAGGGGAATTTAACCGCACAGTCATAGGTTTTTAAGGAGTATAGTAGGGGGCTGAGGACACAGCCTTGTGGGGCACCGGTGTTGAGGATGATCGTGGAGGAGGTATTGTTGCGTATCCTTACTGATTGTGGTCTGCGGGTTAGGATGTTCAGGATCCAGTCGCAGAGGGAGGAGCCGAGGCCCAGGCCACGGAGTTTGGAGATGAGTTTCGTAGGAATTATGGTGTTGAAGGCTAAGCTATAGTCAATAAATAGGAGTCTGACATGGGTGTCTTTGTTATTTAGGTATTCCAGTGTTGAGTGCAGGGCGTTTGCTGTGGACCTGTTGCAGTGGTAGGAGAACTGAGTGGATCAAGGCAATCCGGGAGGCTGGAGTTGATTCGTGCCATGACTAACCTTTCGAAGCACTTCATAATGATGGATGTCAGAGCCACTGGACGATAGTCATTTTCTCCTTAATATGCTAATTTGCATCTCCAAATCTCTCCAGACAGCTGCCCCTATCAACTCTCTGTTTGTTTTATTTTATCCCAATTTCATTTTCTAAATCTTAATTTTCACCAATCCTTAACTACCCCACCTGATCTAACTTGACCTTAACTGCGCACAACCTGAATTACTTGACTCAGAATCCAGCACTGTGTTGATCCCAAGGCTGCCAGATTTGAAGTACTGTACCTGTACTTGCACTGATAAAGTCTTCAATGTGGAAATATCTAAATTCATGAATGTATTTCATTTTTCATTCATTCGCCAGCTGTCTTTTACTTTTTTAAATCAAATGAGGTTGCTATTTTCCCAGTTGGTAATATAAAAGGAAAATTGGAGATTAGTAAACAGTTTACCTGTTTTATACTTGCAGCAACATTTTTTAATAACTTATATTAATTCCTGGAGGAAAATATACCAGTTAATGACAGCTTTGAATTTCTTTGACTGATTCAAAATCAATGAATTTGAACTCTGGTGATAGAACCATGTTGCCTTGTATGGTGCTTTGAACAACGTCATTTGTTTCTCAAGAATAATACCTGAATTTCACTTACCTTGAAAAATGGCAATGCTTACATTTAAATTGTCACATCTTATTTCTTCTATTGAAGAAACATACAGTTTTGTTGTAAAAACAAAGTGCTGGATTAACTCAGCAGGCTTGGTGGCAACTGTGGAGAGAGAAACAAATTTAACATTTTGACTCCGTATGACTTCATTAAAACTGAAGAGTGGTAGAAATGTGATGGATTATATAGTTGGAGACGGGTGTGGAGGAGGTGGAGCACAATAGAAGGTCAGGGATAGGTCAGCTCTAAAGAAGAGTCAGACGGACTTGAAACGTTAACTCTGTTTCTGCCTCCACAAATGCTGCCAGACCTGCTGAGTTTATCTCGCCTTTTGTGTTTTTATTTCAGGTTTCCATAATCCGCAGTATTTTGCCTTTATTATAGTTTTGTTGCATTCACAACTTTTGTTATGTATGTAGAACATAAATCTATGCTTTGTATTGGAACAAATCCCATTCCCCCAGTTAATTTGCTAAACATATTAGTAAATCGACTTAATACAATTTATTTCCTTGTATTACATTTGAGTTGGACCCATTGGACAAAATGACAACAGATAGAACATAGAGAAATACAGCACAGAACAGGCCCTTCGGCCCACGATGTTGTGCCAAACCTTTGTCCTAGATTAATCATAGATTATCATAGAATTTATAGCGCCGAAGGAGGCCATTCGGCCCATTGAGTCTGCACCGGCTCTTGGAAAGAGCACCCCACCCAAGGTCAACACCTCCACCCAACACTAAGGGCAATTTTGGACACTAAACGCAATTTATCATGGCCAATCCACCTAACCTGCACATCTTTGGACTGTGGGAGGAAACCGGAGTAAACCCACGCGCACACGGGGAGGATGTGCAGAATCCGCACAGACAGTGACCCAAGCCGGAATCGAACCTGGGACCCTGGAGCTGTGAAGCAATTGTGCTATCCACAATGCTACCGTGCTGTCCTTAAGAACAAATTAATCTACACTATATCATTCTACCGTAATCCATGTACCTATCCAATAGCTGCTTGAAGGTCCCTAATGTTTCCGACTCAACTACTTCCACAGGCAGTGCATTCCATACCCCCACTACTCTCTGGGTAAAGAACCTACCTCTGACATCCCCCCTATATCTTCCACCATTCACCTTAAATTTATGTCCCCTTGTAATGGTTTGTTCCACCTGGGGAAAAAGTCTCTGACTGACTACTCTATCTATTCCCCTGATCATCTTATAAACCTCTATCAAGTCACCCCTCATCCTTCTCCGTTCTAATGAGAAAAGGCCTAGCACGCTCAGCCTTTGCTCGTAAGACCTACTCTCCATTCCAGGCAACATCCTGGTAAATCTCCTTTGCACCTTTTCTAAAGCTTCCACATCCTTCCTCCTTTTAATGAGGTGACCAGAACTGTACACAGTACTCCAAATGTGGCCTTACCAAAGTTTTGTACAGCTGCATCATCACCTCACGGCTCTTAAATTCAATCCCTCTGTTAATGAACGCTAGCACACCATAGGCCTTCTTCACAGCTCTATCCACTTGAGTGGCAACTTTCAAAGATGTATGAACATAGGCCCCAAGATCTCTCTGCTCCTCCACATTGCCAAGAACTCTACCGTTAACCCTGTATTCCGCATTCATATTTGTCCTTCCAAAATGGACAACCTCACACTTTTCAGGGTTAAACTCCATCTGCCACTTCTCAGCCCAGCTCTGCATCCTATCTATGTCTCTTTGCAGCCGACAACAGCCCTCCTCACTATCCACAACTCCACCAATCTTCGTATCGTCTGCAAATTTACTGACCCACCCTTCAACTCCCTCATCCAAGTCATTAATGAAAATCACAAACAGCAGAGGACCCAGAACTGATCCCTGCGGTACGCCACTGGCAACTGGGATCCAGGCTGAATATTTGCCATCCACCACCACTCTCTGATTTCTATCGGTTAGCCAGTTCCTTATCCAACTGGCCAAATTTCCCACTATCCCATGCCTCCTTACTTTCTGCATAAGCCTACCATGGGGAACCTTATCAAATGCTTTACTAAAATCCATGTACACTACCTCCACTGCTTTACCTTCATCCACATGCTTGGTCACCTCCTCAAAGAATTCAAAAAGACTTGTAAGGCAAGACCTACCCCTCACAAATCCATGCTGACTATCCCTAATCAAGCAGTGTCTTTCCAGATGCTCAGAAATCCTATCCTTCAGTACCCTTTCCATGACTTTGCCTACCACCGAAGTAAGATTAACCGGCCTGTAATTCCCAGGGTTATCCCTAGTCCCTTTTTTGAACAGGGGCACGACATTCGCCACTCTCCAATCCCCTGGTACCACCCCTGTTGACAGTGAGGACGAAAAGATCATTGCCAACGGCTCTGCAATTTCATCTCTTGCTTCCCATAGAATCCTTGGACATATCCCGTCCGGCGCGGGGGACTTGTCTATCCTCAAGTTTTTCAAAATGCCCAACACATCTTCCTTCCTAACAAGTATTTCCTCGAGCTTACCAGTCTGTTTCACACTGTCCTCTCCAACAATATCGCCCCTCTCATTTGTAAATACAGAAGAAAAGTACTCATTCAAGACCTCTCCTATCTCTTCAGACTCAACACACAATCTCCCGCTACTGTCCTTGATCGGACCTACCCTCGCTCTAGTCATTCTCATATTTCTCACATATGTGTAAAAGGCCTTGGGGTTTTCCTTGATCCTACCCGCCAAAGATTGTTCATGCCCTCTCTTCGCTCTCCTAATCCCTTTCTTCAGTTCCCTCCTGGCTAGCTTGTATCCCTCCAGCGCCCTGTCCGAACCTTGTTTCCTCAGCCTTACATAAGTCTCCTTTTTCCTCTTAACAAGACATTCAACCTCTCTTGTCAACCATGGTTCCCTCACTCGACCACCTCCTCCCTGCCTGACGGGGACATACATATCAAGGACACGTAGTACCTGTTCCTTGAACAAGTTCCACATTTCACTTGTGTCCATCCCTGACAGCCTATGTTCTCAACTTATGCACTTCAATTCTCCAAGCTAACCTCAATATTTTGATCTTCTGAGCCTTCGCTTCAAAAAATATATAATTCTGTTTCAATGGCAGATGCTTTGTTGGATGGCAGCTTTACAGAGGGATAAAGTGACTTGGTAACCAAAAAGGGAAGAGATGGATCAGGCGGGGGGTGGGGTGGTGTGCAGGAAGAGTTGGGGCCAACCTGTTGGTTCAAACATAAGCTTTTAAGCATTCTTGTTTTCCTTGTTATACCTTTTGTGTTAATATGGAACAAGGATGATTAGAAGGAAAAATGGTGTCCCAGGTTTACTGTTGATATCTGTAACTGCATTGGAAAATATTTGTTGTACAAGCCAGTTGTTAATTGCAGAAATGATTGTGTATGTACTAAATATTTTGCACTGCTCAGCCAGGGAATAAAATTGATATTTTAATTGAGAGCTAATTTCTGACAAGTTTCTGAGGTACGAAAGTGGAATTTATTCTTAATTTAAACATTTATTGCTGCAATTTTCATAAATATTTTATGTTACTTGTAATTGGAGTAAATTTATATTTGCTTTCGGAATCTATACATGTTTCTTACACTTGGCTTAAGAAGTAGCTTCTGATGGGAAGTTAGTGGAATTCATGTGAAATTCAAATTTTTGTATGTATTTACCAATTACTTTGCCTAGGGAGAAAAGTTATTATTCTTTGGAATTTTTGTTTGCCCAGTGCAAATGCAAATTCTGACACCTCTCCTGCTCTTTGTGTCTTTTCTACTTGTTAGTTTGTTTTGGGTTGGTAATGTTCCCTCCATGTAAACAATAAATGAATAACAGTGTAATATTTCAGATAATTCTGTCTATTAGATGGGAACATTTTCAGTAGCATAATGCATATTTTTCAAAAAGTGAGATTGTATTTTTTTTACTCTTCCTCTTAACATTTTCCTACTGGTATTGAGATAAGGGAATTCTTCACAAGTTGGTGCAGGTCATGTGAAAATTCTGTGCTTCTGTTGTAACACAGATAGGTTTGGGAAATTGAATGCTCGTGCTCTTTAAAACCTCATTGCAAGATGAGTGCAAGTATGCACAATCAACCTTGACCACGACCTTCATATATAAAAACACATACATTAACAACTTTACAAAGATTTATTAATGATCTAATTTATTTTGTGTCTGGACTGTGTAGGAGAAATACCTATTAAACAACTAGCGTGGAAGAAAACCATGAGGGTGTGGTTTAGCACAGGGCTAAAGAACTGGCTTTTAAAGCAGACCAAGGCAGGCCAGCAGCACGATTCAATTCCCGTACCAGCCTCCCGAACAGGCGCCGGAATGTGGTGACTTGGGGCTTTTCACAGTAACTTCATTTGAAGCCTACTTGTGACAATAAGCGATTTTCATTTCATTTTCATTTCATGTGCAGTGAAATGTGAAGTGATGGAAAAATGTCTGGGAAGTAGATTCTTTAGAATTTGGAATGTTGAGTCTGCTAATTTTATTGCTACGCACCATAATACAAGCAATAAAAAGCGAGTCCAGTTACAACTTGCGGAGTATCCTTTCCCCATTAGAATTGAAAAGATAGTGTGGGATTTACTGGTGAGTTGCTGGTGTGCAGGAGGACGGGTTAAGTTTAGAGTGGTGGTTCCTCTTTGAAGTACCTTAAAAGGATAACTGTGTCAGTCATGTTAAATAATACCTCTGGCAACAGCACTAGCATAAGTGATGCTAAATCCCCATATATGGGTACACAAAAAAAGTACTGCTTCATAGTTGGCCTGTTCCTGGGTACATTATGTTGAGTGTAGCGTGCAAAGCTAGCACTTTGTAGCTGTACCAAGGGCACCTGTTCCTGTCTTTAGATTATGGTATAAACAAATGTGCCTTGAATTGGGATGAAGGCAATGTAACAGGGTGTTGTTGAAAAATAATTTTGCTGTATATGCAAGGAACCTTGCAACGAAAAGTTAGATTTTCGCAATTAAACTATTATTTTTGAGGACATGTTTGCATTCAAATTCAATGTATATACTGTACACAGAAATGTAAATGCTCATCAGAAACAAATTTAAAGTTTACTTATAGTAAGTTTGAAATGTGAAATTTGTAAAATATAAATGGCTGAATGGTATGTTTGTTTTATGACTTGGAAATTACAATGCACATCATATTTATACATATATAAACAGACATTGCCCTTTTCTTTAGAAATAGCTGTTCTCTCATTGTACTTTACTAATTTCAGCTCCTGCCAGACCAGTTGGTTTTGCTCCTGGAATTGCTGTTTGCAGTGAAGTCCTTGTCTTCCCGAACACTACAGTGGTTACAGAAGCATTATTGCCTCAGAGAGCAGGATGCAGAGGTAATTCATTTGCTGGCCCACTGAACTGTTTTGTCAACACTTGATAAACTATGCCAGAGGGAAAATATGCAGTTCAAATGCTTAAACAGCAGCTGTATATTCATTTAAGCCAGAGCAGTCAAAATGCACTGTAAGTAATCAACTCCCCTGTTTTTTAACCTAATGGAGATTAAATTTATGAAGTCCGCAATTTTGTTGGCAGGGGAAATAAATTTCTATCTGACTTGTACAAAAGCTTTATTTGATATAGTTTGAAAACTTATGTTTCTAGTAGTGCTTCATGAGTTATGGTCCACTTAAAAACCATTTACAAATGTTCATGCAGCAACCTTGTTTTCAGTGTGCAGATAGTTCACTCTGTTATCTTTCATTTGGGGAATAAAACCTAGTTTTTTCCAAAAGCAGATCAGATCAGTTATTGATTAATAAATTGTAATGCCCAGTAAAGGCGTGCATATTTGTTATTTTAAACATGGATGGTGTTCAGTATCTAATTTTCTGGAACTGCCTTTTCTTTGTATAAATGGACATTAAAGGTTGATAAGATGGCTGCTGAGGGTCAAATTACTTTTGCAATTTCTGCACAGACTCAGAAATATCTCAAGTCTCCGGAAAGTTCAGATTAAAATGACCATGGATGAAATGCCTCCTTTAAATGCACGTACCAAAATGAAATGAAATTAAAATCGCTTATTGTCACAAGTAGGCTTCAAATGAAATTACTGTGAAAAGCCCCTAGTCACCACATTCCGGCGCCTGTTCGGGGAGCTGGTACGGGAAATGAACCCGTGCTGCTGGCCTGCCTTGGTCTGCTTTAAAAGCCAGCTATTTAGCCCTGTGCTAAACCAGCCCCTAATATGAAATAATTTGTGGAATTCACACCTCCTATTGCTTGTGATCTTAACCAAAATTTATAATTTATGGACTCCTCAACTCACTGTCTCTGAACCTGACACTTAACAGAGAGACCTGTGGAGCAAGCAGTTAAATCATAAGTAGGCATGAATGCCATCATCCATCTCTTATTTTGTAGCAGTGGCTTTGGACTGTAAACCGTTATGGGTGGACGATAAAAGTATTGATCATTTGGTCACCTGATAAAAACTGTCATCAGACAATTAGTTTTACTTACTCCAAGTGCAACAAAAGGTAGACTGCAGACAACACAGCAAAAAAACAGAAGTAGCAGCAATGACAGCAACATCTATGCCTTAAGTCTGAAGACTGCAACATCTTAAGATCTCCAAGCCTGTTCTTTTTCAAGTACAGAAAACTGACCCCCTAGTAATGAGACTGTAAGCAACTAACTTGATGACCTGATGCAAAATCCACCTGTGAGGGAATCCTGCAATGACTTTGATATGCAACATTGGTTATTGAATTCACCTAGATTTACTTCAAATGGAAGAAACCCCTTCTTCACCAGATCTGCACCGAGACAAGCCAATCACATGACTTATGAACAATTCCTTTGTAACTTTTAAAAGTACACTATCCTCCTTAACTATGATGTGGAGATGCCGGCGTTGGACTGGGGTGAGCACAGTAAGAAGTCTTACAACACCAGGTTAAAGTCCAACAGGTTTGTTCAAACACTAGCTTTCGGAGCACTGCTCCTTCCTCAGGTGAACCCTGACTATATTTGGATATACAATAACTATATTTAGCAACGGGTGTGTGTGTTAATATTGAAATAGTGCTGCAATAGAATACATACTTTATGTTGGTAATTAATAAGCACAGCTGTCCCCAATTGGAAAAGGATTAGGGAATTATCGCAAGAGTATATAAACAAGTTCATCCTGGGTGCCTGGGAAGAACTGGTATAGTCTGTAAGTTTACTTTGCTGTCTTGGAAACCAACTTGTTTTAAGGTACAGGTTAGCTTCAAACTCATTCTTCCTTAACTTATAATTTTTGGAATTAACATGGTAACAGAGGATGAACATTTAAAATTTTTTAATATATTTATTCTCCTTTTTCACATTTTCTCCTGAATTTACACCCACCAACAATAAACATTAAATCAGCAACAGATATGTCAATCCTCATAACAATAACAATGATCCCATCCTCCCACCAACCCCCAAACATCAGCCCGCATGTTTACATAAACAAATGACAAAAATAAATCAGGGATTACCCATAGTCATCCTTAATATACACAGCCCCCCCCCCAACCCTCCCACCCACCACCCCCCCAACTAATGTTCAATGTTATCCTGTTCTTGAAAGTGCATAATAAATAGTGCCCATTACTTGTAGAACCCCTCCGAGCTTCCTCTCAGTTCAAACTTAACCTTCTCAAGGGTCAAGTATTCCAACAGGTCCCCCCACCACCCCAGGGCACTGGGTGGAGAGGCTGCTCTCCATCCCAGCAGGATCCGCCTTCGGGGGATCAACGAGGCGAAGGCTATGATATCTGCCTCCGCACCCGTTGCCAACCCTGGCTGGTCCGACACCCCGAATATGGCCTCCCGGGTCCAGTTTCACACCGCAACGTTCACACACACCTTCTACTCCTTCAAAGAATCGGCTCATCCTCGCCCTCGTGAGGTGCGCCCTATATACCACCTTCAGCCCCAACCTCGCACATGAGGTGGAGGCATTTACTCTCCGGAGCACCTCTCACCAGACCCCCTCCTCTATAACCTCTCCCAGCTCTTCCTCCCACTTTGTTTTGATCACTTCCAGTGGTGCCTTATTCTCTTCCAGAATAGCTCCGTACACTGCTGACACTGCCCCCTTCTCCAGTGCCCTTGTCGTCAGCACCTCCGCCAGCAATGTGGAGGCCGATTCCTCCGGGAAGCTCTCTAGCTCCTTCCTGGCAAAATCCCGAACCTGCATGTATCTAAACACTTCTCCCTGCTCCAGCCCATGCTTCGCTTCCAGCTCCCTCAATCCTGCAAACCGACCCCGAAGAAACAAATCTTTTAGCGTCTTAATCCCCTTCTCTTCCCATTTCCGAAAACTTCCATCCCACCTCCCTGGCTCAAATCTGTGGTTCCCCCGAATCGGCATTTCCCTTGACCCTGCCGCCAACCCGAAGTGTTGACGAAACTGCCTCCAGATTTTGAATGGAGCTATTATTACCGGACTCCCTGAGTATTTCCCCGGAGCTATCGGGTGCGGCGCTGTTGCTAGTGCTTTCAGCCCCGATCCCCTGTACAAACCCTCTTCCATTCTGACCCACTGGGAATCAACGCCTCTGACCCAGCTCCGCACCTTCTCCACATTCGCCACCCAGTAGTAGTACATCAGGTTCGGGAGACCCAAACCCCCTGCTTGCCTTCCCCTCTGTAGCAGCACCTTTCTCACTCTGGCCACCTTCCCTCCCTATATGAACGAGGTAATCCTTCCCTCAATCTCCCTGAAAAAAGACTTTGGCAGGAAAATCGGTAGGCATTGAAAAATAAACCGAAATCGTGGCAACACATTCATTTTAACCGCCTGTACCCGACCCGCCAGTGACAGAGGAAGACCATCCCAGATTGGCTTTCACTCTCCCCACCAAACTAGTGATGTTGTACCTATGAAGCCTACAGAGGATGAACCTTGGCTGTTGAATAAGAAGCTTTTGTCTCTATCTTCTGAAACGAAAAATACTCCCGCTGTCAGAAGCAGGATGCAAGATCTCAGGCTTTGACTATCCACCGGTATTGTTTTTTGGAGGCGGAACCATATCAGCAAAGGAAAATGAAGTTGAGACGTATACGCGAGTTACTTTGTTACCCCAAAAGAAGCAAGGTTTGGTTTAGGCTTTGTCATTACCAACAAAAGGTAAGATTAGGAGTAAAGAATTTTCAGAATTGGATGTAGATGACTTGGATACCGAAGATGGATTATTCCTTCTATTACAGTTTTTGTATTAGTTTTACAACAAGGATGGTTTATTGGAAGCATATGAAGCATGGTCAAGCTTTGATAAGATTTAAGGAAACAGTCCATGGAGGAATGTAAAATTAACTTGGGTAAATGATATAAGAGACTGAAAAAGTTTAACCTTGAATGTCCAGGATGATGGGCAAGCATGATAGGCCATGGACTAGGAAAGTCGAGTACGAGATTAGAAAATAAGGAAGCATAGCCCTAGTTACAGCAATGAGTCGAGTGCTGAATCCCGGATGAGGAAATGTTCATGCATGGTGGATAGGGCCTCTGACGGGGCAAGTAAAGGATCTGACAGTAGGAGCCAAGATAGACTGAAACAGGAAAGTAGGGGTTGCAGTCTGACTAGACGACATAGGGATTTGAAGAATGCTTAGCTGATAAAGAAATCAGTGTGGACTCATCCACACCTGGAAGGTAATTTGGAAATTTTTCTTGGCCCTTTTGCCAACATTTTCATGGGAATGTAAGGTGATCGATATAAAAGCTGCATTTCTGCAGAGGCATCACCTCCAGAAGAAAGTGTTTCTCCAACCTCATTAGGAGGCGCAAGAGATGGGGGGGAAACTTTGGAAGTTGAATAAGTATGTATGTGGTTTAAACAGTGCTTCTAGAGTGTGGTACTTTTCAGTTCGGTCAGTAGTGTTAAAGTTGGGTTGTCTCAGATCCTGCCATATTTTACTGGTACCATAGCAGGAAACTGGCAGGCATCTTCTTGATGCACATTGATAACATCCTATGGGGTGGCACTAGTGAGTTTCAAAACAGAGTTGTAAATGTGATTTGGACTGACTTTAAGGTTTGGAGTCAGGCTAATGGGACCACTAAATATATTGGATTAGAGATTAAATAGTTTAGGTCTGAGGTTACTTTGCACCAGAAATCGCATTGAGAAACTGTAATCACTATTGCAGTCGGTCGGGCTTGGTCTTTGCAAAAAGATGCTTCCAAAGATGATACGGAGCAGCTGCGAAGCCTGGTTGGGCAATTAAACTTGCTGAGCACTCAAACCGGGGTGGGCGGGGATGCAGGTTTTGATGATCTTGAACTGATTACTATAATGATACATCCCAAGGTTCAGGATATCTTATGGGAGAACAAGACATTTCAAAAAAATTAAAGGTGGAGAAACATGTACTCCAGTTTCCATCTTCGGATGCTGCAAAGAATGTGAAACTGATTGTGTTCAGTGATGCATCTCACGCAAACCTTGTTGATGGGTTTTCAAGTGCAGTGGGTTTTATAATATTTCTTGTGGCCAGCAATGTTTCCTTTTGGCACCAACCCCACCTCCACCTCAAAACCACAACTGGGGACACTGCTGCAGCCACAGTCTATCCTGTGGAGGAGTTTCCCCTCCACAATGGTGGCCTGACAGCTGTGGCCACTTTCATTTTTAAACTTCCTAAAGTCCTTAGAGGTTGTCTCCATCTTCTGACGCTTTCTTGTTCTCCCATTTACATCGGCAGCGCCCACCTCTTCTGATGGGTGCTGGAGCACTTGGCTGCACCAATTGACTCTCCTGGCTGTGGAGCCTGACCACATTTTTAAAATCGGATTGTACTCCCGGAGGCAGTTTCTTTAAAGGTCACCTCCTCAAAAATCTCCCTTGGGATCCTACCACTTGCATTTCAAGGTTCCTTTGCCGCATTTCAATCCGATGGCTAGATGAGAGCCCACGGATGAAATTCCAGCCCACTCTTAACAGATATTGTCAGCAAATTTGGAAATAAGCTAGTTCTGAAAGGCATTGGGCTGGGTTCTTCGGCCTCGCCCGCCGCAAGATCGCCTCGGGCGGAATGGGGATCATGTAGAGGTCCATGGGGTGGGAATGTCTGGTCGCCGACTGAGTGCGGCCAGAGAATTCCGCCCATTCTCTTTTTCATTCTTGGGATGTAAGGATGACATTTATAACCCTTTTGATTCAATTGAGTGGGTTGCTACTTTCAAGAGTAGTTAAGAGTCAACAACATTGGTGTGGGGTTGAAGTCACCTACGTGTTATAACTGGATAAGGATGGCATATTTTTTTCCCTGAGCATGGTAGTGCACTATTTGTTTTTTTCACGATAATCAGATTGTTTCTACTTTAACAACTTTTTATTTACATTTTTTGTTAACTGAATTAAAATTCTTAACTGGCATAGTGGGATTTGAACTCGTTATTTTCTGGATTTGTATTCAAGGCCTCTGGATTACTGCCCAGCAACAACAACACTAACCTTTTGGGAATGGGAAATAGAGGAAATCATGGGAGCTGCAATATTCAAATATAGTTCAGGTCTTGTATTTATCCTTCTGCAGGAGTTTCCCTCCTTCCACACACCCTTATATGTTTCATTTCATGGGTAATCCAGAACAAGAGGGTGCCATCTTCAAATAAGGGCTCGGTAACCCAGGAATGAAATCATGAACAGCTTTTCACACATTGGGTAGTAGGAATCTAGAAATCTCCCCAAAGCATTGTGGATACTCGGTCAATTGGAATTTTCAAGAGTCAACACATTTTTATTAGGTAAAGGTATCAACGTATATTGATCAAAGATTTGCCGATGGGACTTCCGGTTGCGGCGATGCACTGCTATGCCGCACGTTTCGGCAGCTCCCGTTCTAACGGACTTTTGGGCTCTTTTTGGGAGCCCCAACGGAAATTCTTTCGGACCAAACCCAGTGTGGGGTGACGAAGTAAGGAGTCCCCCCTGGTGTGTATGGAAAGGATCGGTGGTAGTGGCCAGATTGCGAAGGATCCTTTGGAGCAGCGGCAGAGAAGAGAAGGAAGAAGCAAGATGGCGACAGATGGAGCCCAGACGACATGGGGCCCGGACCAGCAGGAATTCCTCCGACGGTGTGTGGAGGAATTAAAGAAGGAGATGCTGGCGCCGATGTTATTGGCAATCGAAGGGCTAAAAGAAATGCAAAAGGCCCAGGCGATAGAGCTCCGTGGGGTGAAGGCGAAGGCAGCGGAGAACGAGGATGAGATTCTGGGCCTAGCTGTAAAAATAGAGACGCACGAAGCGCTACATAAGAGGTGTATCGAAAGGCTCGAAGTCCTGGAGAACAGCTCGAGGAGAAAGAACCTCCGGATTCTGGGTCTCCACGAGGGAGTGGAGGGAGCTGACGTTGGGGCTTATGTGAACACGATGCTCCATTCGCTAATGGGAGCTGAGGCCCCCTCGGGCCCCCTGGAGGTGGAAGGGGCTCACCGGGTCCTTGCGAGGAGACCAAAGGCTGGAGAACCACCAAGGGCGATAGTGGTGAGATTTCACCGCTTCACCGACAGAGAGGCTGTTTTGAGCTGGGCCAAGAAGGTACGGAGTAGCAGGTGGGAGAATGCGGTGATACGAGTGTATCAGGACTGGAGCGCGGAGGTGGCGAGAAGGAGAGCGAGTTTTAATCGGGCCAAGGCGGTACTTCACAAGAAGAAAATAAAGTTTGGGATGCTGCAGCCGGCGCGATTACTACTTTGAAACGTCGGACGAGGCATGGACCTTCATCCAAGAAGAGAAATTGGACCAAAACTGAGGGACTGATGCTGTGGGGGAGATGATGTTGATGTACAGAAATGTAAATTGGGGAATGGGAGGTTCACAGTATCGGGACGATAGACGGGGTTTTTTCTCTTCTTGACGGGGGGACACTGAGAAATGTGGGTGCCGGTGGAAAAAGTGACTGAGGTGGGGAATGGGGGAGCTGCGCCGTAGGGGGCGGGGCCGGGGCCGATCCAGGAAAGCGCTTTTTTTTCCCCCGCGCTAGGGAGATGATGGCGGGAAGATAGGCGCAAGGAGGATGAGAGTCACACACACGGGGTCAAGGAGAGAGCGGGGGAAGCCGGGGTCAGTTGGAGTCAGCTGACTTTCAGAAGCATCATGGGGGGAGTAACCATGCTAGATGGGGATCTAGCGGGGTGAGGGGGGGGGTCAACTGGGTTGCTGCTGTTGGGAGCGAGAGGGAGCTGGCAAGGGAAGAGGTGGTCGGGACGGGAGTGCGCCGCCTGGGGGACGGGTGGGTGCGTGGGACCTGGACGTGGGACTGGCCTAGAATAGGGGATGGCTAGTCGGCGGGTGGCCCCCCAATCCGCTGATCACGTGAAATGTGAGAGGCCTAAATGGGCCGATTAAGAGGGCCCGAGTGTTCGCGCACTTAAAAGGACTGAAGGCAGACGTGGTCATGCTTCAGGAGTCGCATCTGAAGGTGGTGGATCAGGTTAGGTTAAGGAAAGGATGGGTGGGACAGGTGTTCCACTCAGGGTTGGACGCAAAAAATAGAGGGGTGGCGATATTGGTGGGGAAACGGGTGTCGTTCGAGGCTAGGAATATAGTGGTGGACAACGGTGGTAGATATGTGATGGTGAGTGGTAGATTGCAGGGAAAGCAGGTCGTGCTGGTAAATGTATGTGCCCCGAATTGGGACGACGCAGGATTTATGAAGTGGATGCTGGGACGTATCCCGGACCTGGAGGTAGGAAGCCGGGTAATGGGGGGACATTTCAATACTATGCTGGATCCAGGGTTAGATCGGTCTAGATCCAGGACCGGAAGAAGGCCAGCAGAGGCCAAGGTGCTCAGGGGGTTTATGGAGCAAATGGGGGGAGTGAATCCGTGGAGATTTGCCAGGCCGTTGGCCAAAGAGTTTTCCTTTTTCTCCCATGTTCATAAGGTATACTCCCGGATAGATTTCTTTGTTTTGAGCAGGGCACTGATTTCTAGGGTGGCAGGAACGGAGTATTCGGCCATAGCCGTTTCAGACCATGCCCCGCACTGGGTGGATCTGGAACTAGGAGAGGAGAGGGAACAGCGCCCACTCTGGCGACTGGATGTGGGGCTATTGGCGGATGAGGGGGTCTGTGGAAGGGTGCGGGGATGTATTGAGAGGTACCTGGAGGCCAATGATGATGGTGAGGTCCAGGTGGGGGTAGTATGGGAAGCGCTGAAGGCAGTGGTTAGGGGAGAGTTGATCTCCATTAGGGCATACAAGGAGAAAAAAGAGGGCAAAGAAAGGGAGAGATTAGTGGGGGAGATTTTGAGTGTGGATAAACGATATGCGGAGGCCCCGGACGAAGGACTATATAGAGAGAGGCGAAGACTTCAGACGGAGTTTGACCTGCTGACCACAGGGAAGGCAGAGGCACAGTGGAGGAAGGCACAGGGGCTGAGATACGAATATGGGGAAAAGGCGAGCCGGCTGCTGGCCCAACAGCTTCGTAAGAGGATAGCGGTGAGGGAAATAGGGGGAGTTAGGGATGAAACGGGAACTACGGAGCAGAGTGCAGGGAAGGTAAATGAGGTGTTTAAGACCTTTTATGAGAGGCTATATAGGTCCCAACCCCCGGAGGGAAAAGAGGGGATGCAACAGTTTTTGGACCAGCTGAGGTTCCCGAGGGTGGAGGAGCAGGAGGTGGCAGGTCTGGGGGCACCAATCGGGGTGGATGAGGTGACTAAGGGGCTGGGGAACATGCAGGCAGGGAAGGCCCCGGGACCAGACGCGTTCCCGGTAGAATTTTACAGGAATATGTGGACCTGTTGGCCCCGCTGCTGGCGAGAAGACTCTACCCCCGACAATGTCGGAGGCGACGATATCATTAATCCTGAAGCGAGATAAAGATCCGCTGCAATGTGGGTCATATAGGCCTATCTCGCTCCTGAATGTAGACGCCAAGTTTCTCGCAAAAGTGCTAGCGTCGAGGATTGTGTCCCGGGGGTGGTGCATGAAGACCAGACAGGGTTTGTAAAGGGGAGACAATTGAATGTCAACGTGCAACGGCTGTTGGGGGTGATAATGATGCCCCCAGCGGAGGGGGAGGCAGAGATAGTGGCAGCGATGGATGCAGAGAAGGCATCCGATAGGGTAGAGTGGGAGTATTTATGTGAGGTGTTGAGGTTTGGGTTCGGGGAGGGGTTTGTCAGTTGGGTCAAACTCCTCTATGGGGCCCCAGTGGCAAGTGTAGTCACAAATCGGCAGAGATCGGAGTATTTTCGGTTACATAGGGGAACAAGGCAGGGGTGCCCCCTGTCCCCATTACTGTTCGCGCTGGCAATTGAACCACTGGCCATAGCGTTGAGAGACTCTAGGAAATGGAGGGGGGTGGTTAGAGGGGGAGAGGAACACCGAGTGTCACTCTACGCAGATGACCTACTGCTGTATGTGGCGGATCCTGTGGAGGGGATGACAGAGGTTATGCAGATATTGAGGGAGTTTGGAGATTTTTCGGGATATAGGCTTAATATGGGAAAGAGTGAGCTTTTCGTAGTACACCCCGGGGACCAGGGAAGAGGGATAGACGGCCTGCCGTGAAGGAGAGCGGAAAGGAGTTTCCGATATCTGGGGATTCAGGTAGCCAGGAGCTGGGGAAATTTACACAAACTCAATCTGACGCAGCTGGTGGAGCAGATGGAGGAGGATTTCAAGAGGTGGGATATGCTGCCGCTCTCACTGGCGGGCAGAGTGCAAGCGGTCAAGGTGATGGTCCTCCCAAGGTTTCTTTTTGTGTTTCAATGTCTCCCCATTTTGATCACTAAAGCCTTTTTTAAGAAAATAGATTGGAGTGTGATGAGTTTTGTGTGGGCAGGGAAGACCCCAAGGGTAAGGAGGGGGTTCCTGCAGAGCAGCAAGGACAGAGGGGGACTGGCGTTGAAGAATCTGGAGGATTATTACTGGGTCGCCAATGTGGCGATGGTTCGCAAGTGGATGAGTGAGTGAGAGGGGGTGGCGTGGAAGAGGCTGGAGATGGCGTCCTGTAAAGGAACGAGCCTAAAGTCGTTGGTTACGGCGCCGCTACCGCTCTCCCCGAAAAGGTACACCATGAACCCAGTGGTGGTGGCAACCTTAAGGATCTGGGGGCAATGGAGGCGACATAGGGGTTTGACGGGTGCCTCGGTGTGGTCCCCGATCAGGAACAACCATAGGTTTGTCCCAGGAAGGATGGACAGAGGGTTCCAGAGCTGGCATCGGGCAGGAATTAGGAGACACAGAGATTTGTTTATTGACGGGATGTTCGCGAGCCTGGGAGTGCTGGAGGAAAAGTATGAGTTGCCCCTGGGAATATCTTTAGATACATGCAAGTGAGGGCGTTTACGAGGCAACAGGTGAAGGAATTTCTGCTGCTCCCGACACAGGGGATCCAGAACAGAGTGATTTCCGGGGTATGGATTGGGGAGGGCAAAGTGTCCGAAATATATCAGGAGATGAGAGACGAGGGGGAGGCGCTGGTAGAGGAGCTGAAGGGAAAATGGGAAGAAGAGCTGGGGGAGGAGATTGAGGAGGGTCTGTGGGCGGATGCCCTAAGTAGGGTAAATTCCTCTTCCTCGTGTGCCAAGCTTAGCCTGATACAATTCAAGGTTCTACACAGAGCACACATGATGGGAGCAAGGCTGAGCAGGTTCTTCGGAGTGGAGGACAGGTGCGGGAGGTGCTTGGGAAGCCCGGCGAACCACACACATATGTTTTGGTCGTGTCCGGCACTGGATGAGTACTGGAGGGGAGTGGCAAGAGTGATTTCAAAGGTGGTGAAGGTCTGGGTCAAGCCAGGATGGGGGTTAGCTATATTTGGGGTAGCGGAAGAGCCGGGAATGCAGGAGGCGAAAGAGGCCGATATTCTGGCCTTTGCGTCCCTGGTAGCCCGGCGAAGGATCTTATTCATGTGGAAGGAAGTGAAACCCCCCCGGCGTGGAGGCCTGGATAAACGATATGGCAGGGTTCATAAAACTGGGACGGATTAAGTTTGCGTTGAGAGGATCGGTTCAGGGGTTCTCCAGGCGGTGGCAACAATTCCTCGACTATCTCGCGGAACGTTAAGGGAAAATAGATCGTCAGCAGCAGTCCAGAGGAGTGGGGGGGGGGGGGGGGGAGCACTATTTTTTGTTACTTTGTTAGTTCACTATTTTATTTAAATAATGTTACTTATTAGGTATTGTGTTATTTTTTTATGTTGATTTGTAAGGTGGAAAAATTGTGTTTGAAAACTTTAATAAAATATATTTTTTTTAAAAAGAAGATTTGCAGACGGAGCTGAGGTACAGGTTCTGATCTAATCGAATAGTCGAACAGGCTCACAGCTGAACCACATACTCCTGCTTCCATGACAAAATTGTAATTGGTATTCCTTTTGCTTATCAAATTTTCGGTCAGGGTTACACCCAAGAGTAATGGAGTGAGGACATGGAGGGGAATTGTTTTCGCACTTAAACCAGTTGAGCAATCTGGATCATTTGGAACTGACAGGTTGCAGAAGTCTTCGGGGACATGAGCAACATCTTTTTATTATTTTGACAGAGAGGAAGCGTATTTTTTTCAGTTGAGGCAGTTAATTGATACTTAGTTGAGAATATCAGACCCTAGTACATTTTGGCAAATCGTGGTAACGTTTCCATGATATTCCATCCTTTGATCCCATCTGCAATTTCCAGTTCTAACGTTCTAAGAGCATTCAAAATATTTTAAAGAGTCAAGTTTTTACAAGATCTTTTAGTTTAATTATCTAACGTTGTTTCCCATACGTGGGCCACATTTGTGCACATTACAGAAGGTGGACCAAATGTGTCCTATCTTCACAAAAATGCCAACCTAGGAAATTTTACAAATCCCACCTACAGTAATTTTACTGAATTTAATTTGATCTATGCTATGCTTCCGAACTTTCTTTAAAATACTGGATCAAAGACCATAAATCTTCAGATTATAATTAAATTAGATATTCAGGACATTTAGATACATAAATTCACTGAGGAAAATCAAATATCTCAGAACGAAAAGATTTGAACCTAATGAATTTGTATACTTCTATTTCATAACAAATTAAGATTCTTCTGGATTTACATACTGTGCCTACCTCTATATGTACTTTTACATCCTTTTGGGTTTGTTGATTGTTGCTGTTCATGTTTAGCATCAAGTCTAGTAAGAATCTTAGGTCTGCTTCAACTTCACCTTCATCTATTTCAACACTATTCATGTAATATGCATGTTTATCAATATTAATTCCCGTCTTGCTTCACGTTCTGACTTGCATCCTTTTCAACAACTTTCCCACCGGTGGCCCCCAATTGTTCTTTTATAGCATTCCCCTTGCCTCAGAATTCTAAAATAATCCTTTTGATCAACCATTCGGTTCACTCAGTCTGATGAGTTTTTCACAAACACCCTGCTGCAAGCTGAGTGCCAGCAGCCTGCACGTGGATGTATTGAAAAAGTTTTTTTTATTCATGCATGTGAAACTGGCAGCGCCAGCATTTATTGCCCATCCCTAATTGTACTTGAGAAAGTGACGGTGAAAAGCTCAAAAGTAAATGTTGAGCTATTCAGTTTTCTACTGCCTCCATAGATGTCACATTTTCTGTTGCTCTCAGTACAGATTTAGTGAAGAGAATAAAAATTAATACAAAAAAGGAAGGGGGAAATACATATTCAAAGACCATTTTTCAGCCGATCAACCTATTGTGTGTAATTGTAGTTTCATTGTTTGATTTCCATCATTGGCTGAGTTTTGTTATTTATCTATAAAATATTGTTGCTTGTTGGTTAATAAAGTATGATGATGATGATTTAATGTCAATAAACTTCAAATGTGCTACACAGAAGGTTAGAGATATTAGAAGGCTGTTCTGTTATGAAAGCGTATCCCCCTTTATATATCAGTTCTCCCACCATAGCATCTAATTGTGTTTTAAATAAGCACAACATTTTTGCCTTTCTTGATGGACTTTTTCAAACATATATTAGTTTGTCCTGAAGTTTCAAGTTTATTTTTTACACATCTACATATTTGTAGATGGCTCCCAGGCCTATTTTCTCGGTGCACTTTAAGTAATGGCCTACATTTTCATCACTGATACAATTTTACATTCTTCATGGAGGTCTCCCCTTAAAGTTCAGCCTGTAATCTTTTATCAGAGCTAATTCATTTTACACTTTGGAATTAGTCCCATTGCTCTTTTCTATGTTAAGTTGTTTTATAAATGTAATTTGTTGGGAAAATAAAGAGAAATTAGATAATGTTGTTTATGCTTCGGTGACCAAAACTAACTGCAGTATTTTATGTGTGATCAAAGTCCTGCTTTTTGTAGCTTATAATCTAGTATTATCATTCTGTTAGCTTAAAATTGATTTATCACATTGAATGGATATTTTCTGACCCTAATGCAGCTCTGAAGAAGACATATGGACTCAAAAAGTTGTAACTCTTTTTTTTATTATTCATTCTTGGAACGTGGGCGTCACTGGCTGGGTCAGCATTTGTTGGCCATCCCTAATTTCCCTTGAACTGAGTGGCTTGCTGGGCCATTTCAGTGGGGGGCAGTTAAGGCACCCAGCTTGTGCCTTGAAGTGCCTGTCTAGGTTTGGCTCACCAAACTATCTTACATTATTCAGGTTAAACATGAATTTCCCTAACCAACCCACAACTAGTATTAACCACAAGAACAAATTAATTTTTTTCTTGCCAGATCATCAAAGAATATGTCAGACAAGAAAAACCATGTATCAATGAATCGTATAATTATATCTATTTAAACTTAAACACAGAATAAACTCACAATTAATATACATAAATATTGACTTTGTCTGCCAGCAATTTGGATGACCTGATTATTAAACAGTTCCTTGCAAACTGAGTAACTTGGTTGTGGAGGCAGTCAAGTGTAACACTTCAATTCAACATTAACTAATTTGCAGAATATTAAATTATGGTTGAGATCAGTGCCTGAGATCACTGCAAATTGGTGAGATTACTCTGAAGAGTATACCCGTTAGTTAGTTGACCATATAACAGCATTGGTTACCCATTCTTTGAACAAATTAAAACTTTGGGTGCAATTCTCCCAAATTATGGTAGTCAGTTTGAAAAGCGGTACGATTCCCGCCGGTTGGATGGGTGTGATCCAGATTGCAATCCACCCACAATCAGAAATTCTTTTTTGAGGAGGGAAAAGCTTTGCACCAGCACTGAGAAGGTTGGGACCTAAACACTGGCAAGCCCGGCTTTACAGAGATCGAGATGCTATGTTTAAAGGACACTCCAATCTCAAAGTGACAGTAAAAGACTCCCCCCCCCCCCCCCCCCCCCCCCCATCCCCTGCAAATCAGGGCTTCAGTGTCCACTGTTTCCCCCTGCACCACCATCCTCACTGGTATCGCCCCCCCTCCAGAAAACCACCCTCACTGGCATCACCCCCCCCCCAAAGACCGCTGGCATCGGGGCCTTCCAAATGTATCTCCTAGGCCCCACCCCCAAGTCACTAGTTCACCTCACTTATAATGTTTGTTTATGCCTCCCCCACCCATGCGTCCCCACCCATGCCTCCCCCACCCACACCTCCCCAGCCCATACCTCCCCACTTCATGGCCGCTTCGGGCTCCTCCGCCTTTCAAACCGCACCCCTGTCCAGCCTTGCCTCCTTCCAGGCTCCCCTCCTTTGCGGGCTCTGCTCCTTGGCAGTAACTACACGACACTGCTCCGGAACCTGTCAGGTTGATACTGCCTTGCCTTGTCCCCAACCACCAGGGGGGCTACAATGTCCTCAGAGCACCCCGGAGTGGTCATCACGGTGGTGGAGACCAGTAGTGATTCACGCTGGCTTCACGTTGTGCTGGCGGGTGAGAGAATCGGGCTTCAAACTGTCCCGACATATTTAAATGTTAATTTAAATTGGTGTGGGTCAACAAGCACAAGAGGTGAGAGGTGAATGGGACTTGGTGCAAGTTAAGGGACAAGCCGCAGGATAGGTCCTTGGTGGAACACTAGTGATAACTATTTGGGGGTGGGAAGAGAAGCCACTGGAGATCATTTCTGGTTAAGATTGGATAGATTAAAATATAACCAGTCAAGGGCAGTCCTACTCAGCTGGATGATGGAGGAGAGCTGTCAGGAGGAGGATGGCTCGATCACCCGTGTCAAAAATGTAAACGTGGTTCTGAAGGATGAGGATGAGTTTACCTTTGTCATAGTCACATATGTCATTTGTGATTTTGATAAGAACTGCTTTGGTACTGTGTATTGGGATTTGGATTCTTTACAAAACTCCAGAGAAAGCAAATTCTTGTTGAGGAATAACCTTATTGGCAAAAAGGGCAATCATTAATTTAAAATGCTAACTATCAAAGTTTATTGAACAAAGATTGATACCTAACATTCCACTAGTCGAGGCACGGCACGAAACACAAGTTCAACACACCTGTCTCCCTGAAGCTGAAAGCAGCTTCCTAACAAAGACTGTTCACTTTCTCATAAAACAATTACCATTAGCCCAACACTGGATTTTTGCAGATACCACTGTCAACACAATTAAGAACTTCTAATTAAACATTTGCAACTGTCGACCAATGGATCAGAAATCACTGTAGGTCACCAAGCACCGAGGTGAGGGATAAATGGACCCATCAACAATGGGTTATCTATTCCACTTGGATTATCAACTCCAGATTAAATCACTTTGAGTGGTCGCACCTGAGCTGGCTGGTTTAACGCTCATTGCCCTAAATTCAGACAATTTATATAATCGGCAACAGCAACTTAAACAGTGCCCTTAAAGTAGTAAAATGTCCCAAAGCATTTCATAGGAGCACTGTCGAACAATATTGGCATCAGGGCACAAAGTGTATTAGGACAGATGACAAAAAGCTTGGTTGAAGAAGTAGGTTTAAAGGAGTGCTTCTGCACAACAAATTGAGCCAATCAGCTTTGTGACATTGGTCTCTTTTAACTGCTAGCTATAACTTTCATAGAATTTACAGTGCTGAAGGAGGATATTTGGCCTATCAAAGCTGCACCGGCCCTTGGAAAGAGCACCCCACCCAAGCCCACACCTCCACCCTATCCCCGTAACCCCACTTAACCTTTTTGGACACTAAGAGCAATTTAGCATGGCCAATCCACCTAACCCGCACATCTTTGGACTGTGGGAGGAAACCAGAGTACCCAGAGGAAACCCACGCGCACACGGGGAGAACGTGCAGACTCCGCACAGACAGTGACCCAAGCCAGGAATAGAATCTGGGACTCTGGAGCTGTGAAGCAACAGTGCTAACACTATGCTATCGTGCTGCCCACTTTTGACAGGAAATTCTAGAACACCTGGGGCGGGATTCTCCGCAATCGGCGCGATGTCCGCCGACTGGCGCCAAAAACGGCGCGAATCAGTCCGGCATCGCGCCGCCCCTAAGGTGCGGAATTCTCCGCATCTTGGGGGGGCCGAGCCCTCACCTTGAGGGGCTAGGCCCGCGCCGGAGTGATTTCCGCCCCGCCAGCTGGCGGGAAAGGCCTTTGGTGCCCCGCCAGCTGGCACGGAAATGACTTTGCCGTGCGGCGCATGCGCGGGAGCGTCAGCAGCCGCTCACGGCATCCCCGCGCATGCGCAGTGGAGGGGGTCTCTTCCGCCTCCGCCATAGTGGAGACCATGGCGAAGGCGGAAGGAAAAGAGTGCCCCCACGGCACAGGCCCGCCCGCGGATCGGTGGGCCCCAATCGCGGGCCAGGCCACCGTGGGGGCACCCCCCGGGACCAGATCGCCCGGCGTCCCCTCCAGGACCCCGGAGTCCGCCCGCGCCGCCTTGTCCCGCCGGTAAGGAAGGTGGTTTGATTCTCACCGGCGGGACAGGCATTCCAGCAGCGGGACTTCAGCCCATCGCGGGCCGGAGGGGGTCCGCCAAGAGCGCGGCGCGATTCCCGCCCCTGCCGAATATCCAGTGCCGGAGAATTCGGCAACCGGCGGGGGCGGGATTCACGCCAGCCCCCGGCGATTCCCCGACCCGGCGGGGGGTCGGAGAATCCCGCCCCCTGTTCTGACCCTCTTTTTTTTTTTTGAAAGCTATATCACAGTATTTTGACACTTAAAGGGGTGCCAGCATTAAAGCTTTATAACAACATAATCTCAAAATTTATGAATTATCCCAATAATACATAGAAATAAAGACTTTTCATCACTAGGCTTATTTATACCACAATTTGATAACTTGAGCCTTATTAATTCCACAAATCTGTCAAAGGGTGTTGTCTGTCATGTGGCAAGGGGGGGATTCAACATGAACTTCCAGGAAAGATAGGTATGGATTTGGAAGGTGATAATCATTCAAAGACTTTGGAAAGGAGAGGGAGATTGGAGATGGCTTGGTGGTCAAGAAAGATGGTGCGGTGGGGAGGTGGTCTCGTTTTTTTTTTAAGAGAAGCATGATGATAACTTGAGTTGAAGTGGGGCTGGACAATATCTGATAAAAGGAAACCATTAAATGGGGGCCTGAAGGGAAAGTTGAGTGGTCAATGCTTTAGTAGAAACAGGTTTGAGGGAGTAGGAGGTGAATCTCATGATTGATGTTCTTCGCAACACTTGTAGTCAAAGAGTGGTAAATAGCATGTCGGCAGTGCATCTTGATGGGATAAACCAACATTAAGATTCAGGGAGATGAGCAAGTGTAATCAGTTGATACAGAAGGGTTCTTGTAATGATTTTTGCTGTGGTGGAAAGCAGGGAGATGCCGCTGTAAATTCCACAATTGGATTTGCCGGCTTTCTTGTGATTGCCACAATCAAGTGTCCTTAAATCATTTGGGACTCCTTCATTCCAGACCTGTAGGATAAGGGCATGGAACTGAATGCTAGTTCCTCTCCTCTGTACTTAACGATTTCAGCAGGAATTTCATTACTTCCTGCTGCTGCTTTGTTCTTCATTTGGTGATGGTTTTTATCACCTCCATAGGTGTTGGCGGAGTTCCAAGCTCATTTCGAACTGGGTGTTAAGGACTGGAGTTGAAAACACTTGTTAACAATTGATTCTTTATTGAAAAGGTCTTCAAAATGATCCAACAGGCATTGACAGCTTCCCTTTCCTTGATCTGATCTTCCTAATCCTTAGAGAAGCTGGTCACTGAGTACTTCGGCTTAAATAGTCTTCTTGGCAGTGAAGAACCCATGGATATTATTCATGTCAGTGAGATGTTTAATTTCCTTTGCCTTGTCTGCCTCCGGGGAAGTTTAGTTGGGTGGACGAGGGGGAAAGGCAGAAGAGACAGTTAAATGAATAGTCCCAATCTTGGTGAGAATGAAACTCGTAGATTTATTGTATGGGGAGGAGGTTTGGGAGTGAAGTTTAAGGAGACAGTTTGTAGTGGAGAAGATAAGCCAGAGAGTGTCTTTGCTATTCTCGGATGACCCTGGGATAATGGTCCGGGTGAGAGAGTGTGATTTGTTTTAACAGAGATAGAAGCACCCCAGGTGAAAGCGAGGATGTAACTAAATGGCATACTTATCTCAGTCCGTAACTGGCTGGTACAAGTTTAAAATTTAACTTGTAAAACCTTCTATTCTCTGTCTTGAAAAAATAATTTAAGAAAATGAGAAAAGAGGGAGCTAATTATTTTTTTAAAATATATTCTCATTCGGTTTTTAACATTTTATACATAAAACAAAAAACACAAAGTAGAAAGGATAACCCCCGACCACCAACTAATACATGTATGACTGGAAAAATAACCCCCCCCCACCCCCCGAACCCCCTTTAGCAGCTGATGGTGACCAACTCTTTAAAGTGAAGAATAAACAGACTCCATCTCTTCTAGAACGCCTCAACAGCCCCCCTCAAGGTGAACATAAACTTCTCAAGATGCAGGATCTCCATCAGGTCCCCCAGCCACACTGAGGCACAGTCCACCCTCCACCCCAACAGAAGCTGATCTCCACCTGCCTGCGAACAATCAGCGAGGCAAAGGCTAATACATCCACCCCCACCCCCGTCTGCAGCTCCAGCAGGTACAACACCCCAAATATGGCCCCTAGGGTACTGGGCTCCAAGTCCAAGTGCAAAGGGTGAATGGTGGCACAGTGGTTCGCACTGCTACCTCACAGCTCCAGGGTCCCAGGTTCAATTCTGGCCTCAAGTGACTGTGTGGAGTTTGCACTTTCTCCCCGTGTGTGCGTAGATTTCCTCCGGGTGCTCCGGTTCCTCCCACTGTCCAAAGATGTGCAGGTTAGGTGGATTGGTCATGCTAAATTGCCCCTTAGTGTCCAAAGGGTTAGGTGGTGTTACTGGGTTACGGGGATATGGTGGAGGCATGGGTTGGGTGCTCTTTCCAAGGGCCAGTGCAGACCCGATGGGCCAAATGGCCTCCTTCTGCTCTGTAAATTCTATGAAGATCGCCGAGGTGGTGCTGAAGAAAGAACCCCAAAGCTTCAAGTTCGGAAAGACCAGAATATATGTGCATGGTTGGCCAGGCCCCTTCCACACCGCTCCACCCCCTCAAAGAGCTGGCTCAACCTTGACCTCGTTAGGTGCGCCCAATGCACCACCTTTAATTGTATTAACCCAATCCTGCCCACGAGGTTGAGGCGTCTACCTGTAGCACCTCAAAGCGCAACCCCTCCTCCAGCACCACCCCCAGCTCCTCCTCCCACTTTGCCTTAACCCCCTCCAAAGTCACCGCACCCTCCTCCAGAACCTTCCTATAAATCGGTGAAATGCCCGCCTCCCCCTTCGCCCACCCCATCACCGCCAACACCCCCTCCAACAATAAGTAAGGCGGTGCCACCGAAAACATTGCGTAAACCTTCCTTGAAAAATCCCATACCTGCAGATACCTAAAGGCCCCACACATTACCATTCGGACTGGGGGTCCCCCCCATCAGCCATGACCAACCCGCGGGACATACTTGTCCCCCTGCCACCTTCTTAGGCCCACCATCCACCCAAAAATGGCCCCCAGCCCCATCCCATGAATGGGGCCAAGCCCTACCCCTAGTCACCTTCAGCCAAAGATCCCTCCCCTATCCCAGAAACCACGCAACCACTTCCTTTCTAAACAGCTCCCCGTTGCATTTTCCCCATCCCCCCCCACTAGGCCAGTTGAAACCTGTCCACACAGGCTCGGCTGGCCGCAGTCCCTTCCCCACCTCGCTCCCGTTCACAAGTCAACTCAAGTTTGTTAGCAAGGTGTCCCCCGCCAGAGCACCCTCCCCCCACAAACCTAAAACAAAAGCCAACAGACCCCCCCCCGAATTCAACTCTTCTAGACACCCAAACATGTAAAACACAAAACAAAGAGGGAAAACCCAACACATTGCCCCACTGTCCCCAAACCATCCCCTCACAACCATAACATAAGAGATCAGATTCCAGCACAGTTCAGTCCTTCAGCCTTCACGAATGCCTTCACCACCTCTGCCATTTCAAAGAAATGGTCCTTGAGTTGTGTGTAATCTTCAGCTTCGCCAGTTGGACCATCCTGAATCGCACACTACTTTTGTAAAGCGCTGCCTTCACTCTGTTAAAGGCCACGAGCCTTCTCGCCAGCTCCACTGTGACCTCCTAGTATATTTAAAGATTTAGATTTATTGTCACATGTACCGAGGTACAGTGAAAGTTATTGTTCTGCGTACAGTCGAGGCAGATCGTTCCATACATGAAAAACATAGGACATAAGATCAATACACAATGTAAATACATAGACATCGGGTGAAGCATTTGGAGTATATTGCTACAACAGTAAAGAAGATGCGTAGGAGATCAGTTTAGTTCTTAGGAGGGCCATTCAGGAGTCTGGTAACAGCAAGGAAGAAGCTGTTTTTAAATCTGTTAGTGCGTGTTCGAATACCACCGCCTTCCCACCTCACCATCCGATCCTGCTTGGCCAATCACAAGACCTTCTCCTTCGTCTGATAGCTGTGAAAACAGACAATCCCAGTTCTTGGTGGATTATTTGTCCTTAGCTTTGGCCGGAGTGACCGATGAGCCCTATCCACCTCAAAGGAGGAGGCATTGTCCTCCTCCCCCAGCAGTTTCGCGAACATCCCTGAAAAGTACTCTGTCGACCCCGGGCCCTCAGGCAGCCCCAACATCAGAAGATTCTGCCACTGTGACCTGTTCTCCAGGTCTTCCACCTTGTCTCTCAGCCCTTCATTACTCCACCTTCAACAGTTCCTCTTCCAGCGAGGCAAGCTGGTCGCTATGCCGCAACAGTGCCTCCTCCACCTCTTTCAACACCTCACTAAGCTCCCACATCGTATCCGACGTCTCAGGGACAGCGCATCTTCCACGAATGATTGAGAGTTCCCATTATCTTCTTCCCGTGCCGCTCAAAATACTTAGCAAACTGACGCTCAAACTCCACCGATAATACCTCGGCCAGAGTATTCACTGTAATGGGTGCAATGGCACCTGGCGAGCTTGCTCCCGCCATCTTTCCTCCCACAGAACTCCGCACCATAACCGGGCCCACTGGCGGACTAGCACTCGCTCCTTTTTGTGCTGTATTTCGTTGGGATTTCGACATTCTATAATACCCACGACTTTATCTGAGACAGTTCACATGAAGGTTTCCCCCCCAAAACTGGGTGAAAAGTGCCAAAAACGAGAACTCTGGCGGGAGCCAACCAACATGCAACCTCCACCCACGTATCACCACCGGAAGTCCACCGGGAAATAAAAATTAGACTAATTAAAAAAGATAATCTTGGAAAAAATACACTAAATATTAGGCTCTTTGTAATTTTTGATTTATAAAATCTTTCCCATTGACTGGCGTCCAATTAAACAGTAGCTAAAATAATCTAATATATGAACACATGTAAGTTAAGTTCAACATCTATGACTGGACTGTTGGAGAGCTGCAACAGATTATTTGCTGATTATGTATAAACATATTGCAACAATTTGTTAAATGAACACAGCCTTCAGTAAAGTCTTTAATAATCGACTTTGGCTACTTTAGTGCAGATATTTAATTTCTTGCCAGTTGTGAGCTTCTTGCTTTTCCAAAATTTTCTTTTCTGAAGGAGCTAATGAATATTTGCTAGTTGTTTATATCTGCAGTGCAGTACGAAATAACGTAGCAATGCTGAACAGAAATACAAAACTTTTGTTCAGTAGTAAAACCTGTTCAGAATTTTAACAAAGGATAATCAATCTTGAGGCTGAAATGAACATCTTGTAGTCAGGTGCTGTGTGACCATTGCTTTTAACTGCTGAAATTAAATGTCAACTTGTGGTTTGTAAAATACTGATTATGTATATTTTTAATAAATCTTTGAGCCTCACCTAAGTTATATAAAATATTTTACAGGTGCGTCATCGCTGGTGTGAGCTGGTCATTAAACATAAACACACAGTGGCATATGGGGACTTGTTAATTTTTTTGGAACAGGATCAGGTACTGTTTGAATATGTCTTTAAATAAGAAATCCTGAAAAAGTAAATCTTCTAGAAGATAAATATCTTGTTGAATTATTAAGTTCATAAAACAGCCAGCAGTTTTAAGGTTATAGCCCTCACTCTGGGTTTTTGTTTTCAAAGTTTTTCCATCTCACATACTACGGTACTCAAACAAACACAATCAATGCTGCATTAAAGATAATTGGATGTCAAGGCTGTCTTTATAACTATATTTGTAACCTACTACTATATTACATTTGGAAAACAATCAAATGTAAAAATAGTGACCAATTCTGTTCATCCAGTCTTCATTTCTTCCATTTAATCTTCCTGTCCATTTCCTATTTCTTCTTTTAATATTTGTTTTTCAGATTGTAATTTGACCTTTTTTAAAAAGTAACTAATGTACCCTATTCTAACCAGTCAGTGGAGGATTTTGTTTACCAGTTTTCTTCCTCTTTCAATACACAATGTCCATTTGGAGATGGGACCCATGTTGGAATGGTTCATAGAATCATAGAATTTACAGGCAGAAGGAGGCCATTCGACCCACTGAGTCTGCACCGGCTCTTGGAAAGAGCACCCTACCCAAGCCCACACCTCCACCCTTTCCCCATAACCCAGTAATCCCACCCAATACTAAGGGCAATTTTTGGCAATAAGGGCAAATTAGCATGGCCAATCCACCTAACCTGCACATCTTTGGACTGTGGGAGGAAACCGGAGCACCCGGAGGAAACCCACGCACACACTGGGAGAACGTGCAGACTCCGCACAGACAGTGACCCAAGCCGGGAATCAACCTGGGACCCTGGAGCTGTGAAGCAATTGTGCTAACCACAATGCTACCGTGCTGCCCGTTGACCTCTAATTGGCTAAAAGTGCACCCTACTCAGACCCACAACCCACTAATTCTGAATTCTCACGTATGCATGATTTTAATGGCTCTACCATTGATGGTGATGTCTTCAGCTGCCGCAGCCTTAGTCCTGGAATTCCCTCTCTAAACCAGTCTGCTTCTTCTCCTCCTTTAAGTTGCTCCTTAAGTTTAAGGCCAGTTTTTGACCTTTTGTCCTGATATCGTCGTTGTGTCTCAGTGTCAAATTTGTTTGATCCTTTGAAGGAGATTTGGGCCATTTTATTATATAAAAAGGAGTAGAGAAATCTAAGTTGTTGTTATTAAACCATATTTGAATATGCCACAATAAGGAGTTTATTTCCCACATTTAAACTTCACAATAAGTTTGGAACCACGATGGGATTATTAGATCAATTGCTACACATTGTACCGTTGAAGGTTGAGGGGCACACTAAACAAGGTATATTTTCTTTGATCACAGTGCCAAACAATAGGTTGCTTTTTTGTATTCCATTAATGTACTTGACAGCAGCTCTTCAATGCTAAAACAGAAAATACTGGAAAACACAGCAAGTCAGCATTTATAGAGAAACAATAGACCACTTAACTTTGTGGGAGCAGATCTTCTTTGAAGAAGGAGCTGCACCCAAAACACTCACTTTCCTATTCTCACCACACATGACCTACTGAAAGTTTTCAACATTTTCTGTTATTTGTTTCAGTTTTCCAACATCTGCAGTATTTTTAATTTTGTTTGTTTGAATATCTTTTGGTATCATAAAGACTGTCCTCACCTATAAGTGATATTAATTTACTTCTATCTAGGTTGCACCTTTTTTATTTGTTCAGACATGGGATGGTGACGTTTACAAGCTTGTCCCTAATTGTCCTTGAGAAGGTGGTAGTGGGGACTTCCGGGTGCGGCTATGCAGAGCTAGGTCGCATATTCGGCAGCTCCCGCTTGGAACGGACTTTTGGGCTCTTTTACAGGGCTCCCACGGCATTTGTTTGACATTTCCCAGTGTGGGAAGAAGACTGCAGCATTCCCCTGATGGTGACCCCCAGGAATGTTGTGTCTCTTGGATGCCAGACACGGCAGAAATAGTGAAGGATTTGGCTTGATCTGCAGCAATAGACAGAGGCCTCTTCCAGCATGCAGGCGGGGGAAGGGCAAGCTTAAAGCTGCAATCTGACTTGACTCTATCAAAGGTGAATTCTAGCAGCAGAGGGAACAACTGTGAAAGGATCTACCAAGGCCATTGAAGAGGCGGGGACGAGGCTTCTGGTGGCGGCCATGGAGGAGTAGGTCGCGCATTCGGCAGCTCCCGCCTGGAACCGACTCTCAGACCTTTTTCAGGAGTTTCCATAGACTTTTTGGGGCAGACTGGTGAAGCAAACACTGCCAACTTCTATGAAACGGACCAGACGTGTAACGGCCAAAGGAGCGGCACTGGAGCAACGGGAGAAGCGAGGGAAAGAAAACAAAATGGCGGCGGCCAGGGACAAAGGGGCGCTGCAGGAGTTCATCAAGCGCTGCTTCAAGGAGCAGCGCGAGGAGATGCGCAAAGCGATGTTGGCGCCTATGCTTTCGGCAATTGAAGGACTTGGGATCACGCAGAAGGCCCACGAAGCGAAGATCCAGGAGGTACAGAAAAGAGTCAGTCAGAACGAGGATGAGCTCATGGGCCTGGCGGTGAGAGTGGAGCAGAACGAGGTGCTACACAAGAGGTGGGCGGGAAGACTCGAAGACCTGGAGAACAGGTCAAGGAGAAAGAATCTGCAAATCCTGGGTCTCCCTGAGGGAGTGGAGGGGGCTGATGCCGGGGCATACGCGAGCATGATGCTCGAGACGATGATGTTTTGCTTCACCAGGGATGTTTTGGGGTTTGATGTGTGATGGTTGTTGTATATAGGGGGTCAATTACGCGCAGGAAAGTTACATCGGCTGGGGGAGAGAGACAAGGCCGCGACAGGAGCTGCGCCAGAGGGGGCGGAGAGGGCTTTGGAAAGCACGGGGTTTTTTCCCGCGTGCGGGAAGAAAGGCGGGAAGGGGAACGAAGGAATGCATATGGATTGGGAGACTCCCACGCGGGGAGGTCAAGGGGACGGCGGGGGAAGCTGGGGTCAGCAGGCGTCAGCTGACTTACGGGAGTGACATGGGGGGAGCAAAAAAGCTAGACAGAGGTCTAGCGGGGGGGAGGGGAGGGGGGGGGGGGAAGGGTTGCTGCTGCACTGGCCGAAAGGGAATGGGGCACAGAAGAGGTGGTCGGGACGGGGGTCCCCCCTCTGGGGGACTGGAGGGTGAGGGAGGTGTGGACACGGGACTGGCCCAGAAAAGGAGATGTCTAGTTGGCAGGGCATGGTGGTGGTGGGGGGGGGGGGGGGGGGGGGGTGAGAGCCCCTGCAATCCGGCTGATAACGTGGAATGTGAGGGGCCTGAATGGGCCGGTGAAGAGGGCTCGGGTGTTTGCGCACTTAAAGGGACTGAAGGCAGACGTGGCCATGCTCCAAGAGACACATCTGAAGGGAGCGGACCAGGTCAGGTTAAGAAAGGGATGGGTAGGACAGGTATTCCACTCGGGACTGGACGCGAAGAATAGAGGGGTGGCAATATTGGTGGGAAACAGGGTGTCATTTGAGGCCAAGGCTATTGTAGCGGACAATGGTGGGCGATATGTAATGGTGAGCGGTAGGCTGCAAGGGACGTGGGTGGTGTTGGTAAACGTATACGCCCCGAACTGGGATGATGCAGGATTCATGAAGCGCATGTTGGGGCGCATTCCGGACCTGGAGATAGGAGGCCTGATAATGGGAGGGGACTTCAATACAGTGTTGGATCCAGCACTGGACCGCTCCAAATCAAGGACTGGAAAGAGGCCGGCGGCGGCCAAGGTACTTAGGGGGTTTATGGATCAGATGGGGGGAGTGGACCCATGGCGGTTTGCAAGGCCGCAGGCCAGGGAATTTTCTTTCTTCTCCCATGTACACAAAGCCTACTCCCGGATAGATTTCTTTGTTCTGGGTAGGGCGCTCATCCCGAGGGTGGAGGGGACGGAGTATTCGGCTATAGCCGTTTCGGACCATGCCCCGCACTGGGTGGAACTGGAGAGGGGAGGGACCAACGCCCGTTGTGGCGGCTGGATGTGGGACTGCTGGCGGACGAGGTGGTGTGTGGGAAGGTGAGGGGTGTATCGAAAGGTACTTGGAGGCCTACGACAACGGGAAGGTGCGGGTGGGGGTGGTATGGGAGGCGTTGAAGGCGGTGATCGGGGTGAGCACATTTCCATTAGGCTTCATAGGGAGAAGACAGAGGGTATGGAAAGGGAGAGGTCAGGGGGGGAGATTTTGAGAGTGGACAGGAGATACGCAGAGGCCCCGGAGGAAAGATTACTTGGGGAAAGACGACTGCTCCAGACGGAGTTTGACCTGTTGACCACAGGGTAGGCGGAGGCACAGTGGAGGAAAGCGCACAGGGCAACCTACGAGTATGGGGAAAAGGCTAGTCGGATGCTGGCACACCAGCTCCGTAAGAGGATGGCAGCGAGGGAAATAGGGGGAGTCAAAGATGGAAGGGGAGCCACGGTTCGGAGTGCGACGAAAATAAACGGAGTATTCAAGGCCTTTTATGAAGAGCTGTACAGATCCCAGCCCCCAGCGGGGGAAGAGGGGATGAGACGATTCCTAGATCAGCTGAGATTCCCGAGGGCGGAGGAGCAAGAGGTGGCTGGTTTGGGGGCACCAATTGGGTTGGAGGAGCTGAGCAAGGGTTTGGGGAGCATGCAGGCGGGGAAGGGCCGGGACCGAACGGATTCCGGGTGGAGTTCTACAGGAAGTACGCAGACCTGTTGGCCCCGCTACTGGTGAGGACCTTTAATGAGGCAAGAGAGGAGGGGACCCTGCCCCCGACAATGTCGGAAGCGACAATTTCTTTGATCCTAAAGCGGGACAAGGACCCACTGCAATGTGGATCGTACAGGCTGATCTCGCTCCTCAATGTGGATGCAAAGTTGCTGGCAAAAGTGCTGGCCACGAGGATCGAGGACTGTGTCCCGGGGGTAATCCACGAGGACCAGACGGGATTTGTAAAGGGCAGGCAACTAAACACCAATGTGCGGCAGCTCTTAAACGTGATAATGATGCCATCGGAGGAGGGAGAGGCGGAGATAGTGGCAGCTATGGACGCGGAGAAGGCCTTTGACCGAGTAGAGTGGGAGTACCTCTGGAGGTGCTGCGTAGGTTTGGGTTCGGGGTAGGGTTTATCAATTGGGTTCAGCTCCTTTACAGAGCCCCGATGGCGAGTGTAGTGACGAACCGGCGGAGGTCGGAGTACTTTCGACTGTACCGAGGGACGAGGCAGGAGTGCCCCCTGTCCCCCCTGTTGTTCGCATTGGCGATCGAACCATTGGCCATGTCATTGAGGGAGTCTAATAAATGGAGGGGGGTGGTCCGAGGGGGAGAAGAGCATCGGGTGTCGCTATATGCGGATGACCTGTTGCTGTACGTGGCGGATCCAATGGCGGGGATGGTGGAGGTCATGCAGACTCTAAGGGAGTTTGGGGCGTTTTTGGGCTATAAGCTCAATGTAGGGAAGAGTGAGCTCTTTGTATTACAGGCGGGGGACCAAGAAAGAGGGATAAGGGGACCTACCGCTGAGGAGGGCGGAGGGGAGCTTTCGGTATCTGGCGATCCAGATAGCCAGGAGTTGGGGGACCCTACATAAACTGAATCTGACGAGGTTGGTGGAGCAAATGGAGGAGGATTTCAAAAGATGGGACACGTTACCGCTCTCGCTGGCGGGTAGAGTGCAGTCGGTCAAAATGGTGGTCCTTCCGAGGTTTTTGTTTGTGTTTCAGTGCCTTCCCATCATGATCACTAAGGCCTTTTTTAAGAGAGTAGGCAGGAGTATTATGGGGTTTGTGTGGGCGAATAAGACCCCGAGAGTAAGGAGAGGGTTCCTGGAACGCAGTAGGGACCGAGGAGGGTTGGCGCTGCCAAACCTGGGGAGCTACTACTGGGCAGCAAATGTGTCGATGATCCGCAAGTGTGTTATGGAGGGAGAGGGAGCGGCATGGAAGAGGATGGAGATGGCGTCCTGTAAAGGAACGAGCCTGGGGGCGTTGGTGACGGCACCGCTGCCGCTCTCGCCGACAAAGTATACCACGAGCCCGGTGGTGGCGGCAACGCTATGGATCTGGGGCCAGTGGAGACGGCACTGGGGTGCAATGGGAGCATCGGTGTGGTCCCCGATCAGGGGTAACCACCGGTTTGCCCCGGGGAAGATGGACGGGGGGTTCCAGAGCTGACATCGGGCGGGGATTGGAAGAATGGGGGACCTGTTCATCGACGGGACGTTTGCGAGCCTAGGGGCACTGGAGGGGAAGTTCGAGTTACCCCCGGGAAATGCCTTTAGATATATGCAGGTGAGGGCTTTTGTGAGGCGACAGGTAAGGGAATTCCCATTGCTCCCGGCACAAGGAGTTCAAGATAGGGCGATCTCGGGTGTATGGGTCGGGGAGGGCAAGGTGTCGGAAATACACCAGGAGTTGAAAGACGAGGGGGAAGCGCTGCTCGAAGAGTTGAAGGGTAAATGGGAGGAAGAGCTGGGGGAGGAGATCGAGGAAGGTCTGTGGGCGGATGCCCTAGGTAGGGTTAATTCCTCCTCCTCGTGTGCCAGGCTCAGCCTGATACAATTTAAGGTGGTCCATAGAGCGCACTTGACGGGGGCGAGGTTGAGTAGGTTCTTTGGGGTAGAGGACAGATGTGGAAGGTGCTCAGGGAGCCCGGCAAACCATGTCCATATGTTTTGGTCATGCCCGGCACTGGAGGGGTTCTGGAGAGGAGTGGCGGGAGCAATATCTCAGGTGGTGAAAGTCCGGGTCAAGCCAAGCTGGGGGCTAGCAATATTTGGAGTAGTGGACGAACCGGGAGTGCAGGAGGCGAAAGAGGCCGGCATTCTGGCCTTTGTGTCCCTAGTAGCCCGGCGAAGGATCTTGCTAATGTGGAAGGAGGCGAAGCCCCCCAGCCTGGAGGCCTGGATAAATGATATGGCTGGGTTCATAAAGTTGGAGAGGATTAAGTTCGCCTTGAGAGGGTCTGCGCAGGGGTTCTACAGGCGGTGGCAACCGTTCCTAGACTATCTCGCGGAGCGTTAGATGAAGGTCGGTCAGCAGCACGGTCAGCAGCAGCAGTAACCTTTGGGGGGGGCGGGGTGGAGTTGACATTTTGGGAGGAGAGGGGGGGGAAAGGGGGGACTGCCTCGGAGGGTGGATAAGCAAGAGATAACATGAAGGGTTGGGGAAACTGGCACGTACGAGTGAGGGCCAGTGTACAAAGCTGTGTAAATATATCATTTTGCCATATATATATCTTGCTCTGCGCGATTTCTCGGTTTTTTTTTTTGTTACGAGGGGGTGGGGGGGGGTTATTGTTTGTAAGGGAGAAAAATTGTGTTAAAAAACTTTAATAAATATATATTTTTTTAAAATGAAGGTGCTAGTGAGATATCATCTATATAACCGAGTGGCTTGATAAGCCATTTACATAAGGTAGTTGGGAGTCAATTACATTGCTGTTGGTGTGGAATTGCACATACCACCCAGACGGAGTAAGGATGGCAGATTTGATTCTCTAAAGAAAGTAATTGAATCACATGGTTTTATATTCAGTTCAATAGTTAATTATTTATTTCATTTTTCAAAATTAATCTAATTTCCCAGCAGTCACAGTGGCATATGAACCCATGTCTCCAGATGACTAATCCAGTAGCACAGCCGTTTGATACAACTGTGTGACTTGCTAGAGCATTTAAGACTCAGCCGCATTGCTGTGAGTCTGGAGTCATATGTCCCTCTGAGAGGAAAATTCTCCTAAGCTCTGCCCTATAAGGGTGACCCCTAATTTTAAAACAGTGCCCCCTAGTCTGGACTCGCCCACAAGCGGTACCACCTTTTCCACTTCCATCATTCAGGATCTTACAGATTTCAATCAAGGCATCCCTCACTCTTCTAACTTTTGTGGAAACAAGCCCAACCTTTCCAACCTATCTTCATAGGACAACTCAATTCCAGATATTAATCTAATTAAACCTCCTTGAACAACTCCATTTTGTTTACATGCTTCCATACATAAGGAGACTAAAACTGCACACGCCATTCGTGATGTAGCCTCACCAATGCCCTGTATAACTGAAGCATAGCATCCTTGCTTTTATGTTCAATTCCTCTCATAACAAAAAATAACATTCCATTACATTAGCCTTTTAAAAAAAATATTTTTATTCAGGACATTTTCCATTTTTTAATGTACACAACACTCAATCAATGTTATACAATGTTCATAATAAACAACGCACCATCCCACCCTGTGTGCCGTTTTTTTTTCCAAGCCCCTCCCCACCTACACCCCCCCCCCCCCCCCCCCCTCTATTTGCTGATGACTACCAATCATTGAAGAAGGAGATAAACAGCCTCTACCTCAAATTGAACCCCTTCTCCGACCCCCCTAATACTTAATTTTCACCAGATGCAGAAACTCCCAACAGATCTCCCACCCACGATGTCACCTTTGGCGGCTCCGGAGCCTTCCACCCGAGCAAAATCCTCCTCCGGGCTATCAGGGAGGCAGAGGCCAATACACCAGTCTTTCTCCCCTCCTGTACTCCGGTCTCATCCGATACCCCAAATATAGCCACCCACAGACCCGGCGCCGCCCTTGCCCCTAAAATCTCTCACATTATCTTGAAAAACGACTTCCAGAACTTCCCCAATTTCAGACAGGACCAGCATGTGTGTGTGGTTGGCCGGCCCCCTTGAACACTGTTCGCATCTGTTCTCTACCATTGAAAAGAACCCACTCATGCGGTCATAGGTGCTCTGTGCAATACTTTAAACTGAACCAGGCTCAGTCTCGCACACGAGGAGGTAGAGTTTATCCTACGTAAAGCCTCACTCCAGACCCCACTTCAAATGCACCACGCAACTCTTCCTCCAGCGAGGCCCCCTCCCTCTTCATCAATTGCTCATAGATATCCAAAATCGTCCCCTCTCCCAACTCATCCTCAGACACTACCTTGTCCATCAATGAGGGTGGTGGCAACTGAGGAAACGTAGCCAGCTCCTTCTGCATCAAGTTCCTAACCTATAAGTATCTGAATCCAATTCCCCCCCTGGGAGCTGACACATTTCCACCAGTTCCTCCAACCCCACAAATCTACCCTCCACAAACAAATCCCTAAACCTCTCTACTGCTTCCCCTGCCCAGACCCTGTACGTTGAGTCCAACCCCACCGGCATAAATCTGTGGTTCCCACATATCGGCAGCCTCAACAACATTGACTCTAGCTTAAAATGTTGCCTAAACTGAACTCATAGAGTACCTGGCCGGAGAGAACGGAAAAGGAGGTGTCACCAATACCCTCACCGAACCTTCCTCCTTGTCCCATTTCCGAATCTTCTCAACATTTTGAGAAACTCACCTGCCTCCCGCTAACAAAGGAGAGCAGCGCGAAAACCGATCCTGCATAGCCAACCCCACACAGCTCGCAGCCATGCCACCAGGGAAACCAGCCCCATTATTTGGGGATGTCGACCTGACCAGACTATTGGACGTGGTCGAAATCAGACAGGATGTCCTGTTTCCCCGACGGTATCGAACGTTCAGCCGCAGGGCAGCCAGTGCCGCCTGGGAGGAAGTAGCAGCGGCCGTCAGCTTGAAAAGCGTCACTAGGAGGAACAGCACCCCGTGCCATAAGAAGATCAACGACCTCCACCGGGCCACATGGGTGGGATGGCACCGGTCCCCTGGCACTGCCCCAGTCACTCCCGACTGCCCCCCAAAAGAGCCTTCGCCTGGCACCGCCCTGCCTCGCACCATTCTGTACCCTAACCCACCCATGTTCAGCAGTGTTGCTCAAGCCGCGCCCCCCCAATACTCCCCATCCCGCCCATACGCCCAATTCCCCCCCCCCCCCATACGCCCAATCCCCCCCCCCCCCCCCCCCCCCCCCCCCCCCCCCCGTGGTAAACTATGCAAACAGCCCACGATGCCAACCCTGTGTCTCAGCGGGGTGCTGGACATCACAGTCCTTACCTCCTTGAGGAATGGGCCCTGAAAGCCATAGGGGTGGCCGAGGACAGATCTGTCCCCGAATTAGAGGTTGGCGTATGACGCAGAGATGAGGATTCACCGGTCCCCACCAAGATGACCTGTTACATGTGAATTGTTAATGCCATACACATTGACATATCCCTCCCACTGACCACATGTCCATTCTCCCACAGGACCCTCATCCGACGGTGTCTACTCCCCACCCCTAAATCAGGCATGACGTCCTGTTCCCCCAGCGGTATCGCAGGTTCAGCCACAGGGCAGCCAGTGCCCCTGGCAGGAAGTGGCAGTGACCATCAGCTTGAGGGGCGCCACCAGGAGGAACAGCATCCCCGAGACCATCGCATTTGTGCACAGCTGTCATCCCCACCCTCCATCAGCACAGAGACACGCACCTCGGTGGGCAACAGCAGTGGACAGGCTTCTGGGGCACATTCTGGTGAGCACCCTCACAGTTGCTGATGCATATCGGGTAGAGGCAGGAACGCCCAGGCAAGACAGCAGTTGGAGATCTGTTGGATCCAAAGTCCCTGCTGGATCCCAGGACCCAACTGGGTCCCCAGTCAGATGCTGAGCCTCTGGACCAGGTTTACCTGGAGCTGATGCAGATTCTAGAGTGCAGCCGTGAGATTCAGAGAAGGATTTAGCGACACTCCAGCAGGTCCATAGCCGATTGGAGGAGTCTCAGAGGCTACAGGTGCAGGAGATGGCACCGGCAATGTGTGGCACCTAGGCTAACTGAGCTACGGTGGCGGCCGCAGTGGCGAACCTAGTGCTCGACGTCAGCAGCATGATGGAGGCATCCAAGACATGGCTCAGTCCATGATGGCCGTGGCTGAGGACCTCGATAGCATGTCCCAGTCCCAGGTGAACCTTGATGAGGCGCTGAGGAGCATGTTCCAGTCTCAGGTGGGCATTGATGAATCCTCCCAGAGCATGACTCGGTCGTTGGAGGAGGTGTCCCAGTCTCGGGTGCACATAGCTCAGGCGCTGCAGAGCATGTCCCAGGCATAGGTGGGCATTCCGGGGACACGCCAGAGCATGTCCCAGTCACTGAGGAGCATTGCAGAAGGCAACAACAGCGTGTTGCAGACATTGGGGAACCACCAGGGCTGGCGGAGCCCGGTGACGCAGGGGCTGGATCCAGCTGCCCTCCTTCCTGAGGTGAACTCGAATGCGACGGCGGCCATCAGTTCACCTGAGGCCCCCGACAACCGTGCATCTCATAGTCAGCAGCCGGAATGGGGTGGCACGGCGAGACCTATGCCGGCGGCAGGTTGACCAGTTTCCTCCAGCCCCAGAGGATGCCCACCAGTTGCATCAAAGGGCACGGGACGCGATAGGCAGCAGGCTGCCTCCACCTCTGATGTGCATCCAGGGGACACCACCGAGGCGCAGCGGTAGAGCACGGAAGGCTAAGCAGGCCGAGGATCATAAGGGCATTAGGGGGTGTGGGGGAGGGGGTGGGTGGGGGGCGGGGGCACCACCATTGGGGACAGATGTGTATAGCATTTAAACGCGTTGCACTCAAGAAATATGATGCCCCTGACACTTTCTTCTGCAATGCAGGCTGAGCACCAATCCCATGCCCCAGCTCCCTGGGCATGGAAGCCCTGGATGTCTCTTCTCCCCTACCCCCAGGCACACCACGTGCAGGCGATGGGTATGAGCAAGCACTCCGCACATAGGCAGGACTATAGCAAAAATTGAGGAGCACCTATGTTCAGCTCTCAACAGGTTCTAATCACCCCTCTGCTCTCGACAGCGATGCGCCAACACAGTGCCATTAACCTGGAGTGATGTTACACAGATCCTGGGAGGGTGGAACAGGATGGGGGCGGAGGGGGGAAGGCGAAGGGGTGTGGGAAGGAGGGGCTGGGGAGGGGAAAGAGGGGAGGAAAGGGGGAATGATAGGCGCGGCCATGTCCTATGTGAAGCAGGCAAGGATAAGGTCCTTCGGGCTTGTCGGACCCTTGTCGCTTGTCCTCCATCTTCCAGCAGGCGCAGCAGGTCCTCCACGGGCTCGTCCTCAAACACCTCTTGGTTCAGCGCCTTCTCGTCCTCCTCAGAAGTGGCTACATGTCCCTCCCCCTCCACCTCCAGCACATCGTCCCACTGCTGTGCCAGGTTGTGGAGTGCACAGCAGATCACCACAAAATGGGCAGCCCTTTAGTAGGTGTGCTGCAGTGCGCCACGAGTGTGGTCGAAGCATCCTCTTGAGGAGACCGATGCACTGCTCAATGACAGCCCGGGTGGCCACATGGGTCTCAATGTATCGGGTCTCGCATTAACAACGGCATCATTAGCCAGGTCCTCAGCGGGTACTCCCTATCCCTCAAGAGCCACCAGCCATCCTGGAATGGTCCTCGAAGAGACCAGGGATGTCCAACTATCCCAGGATGTAGCTGTTGTGCACACACCCTGGGAAGCATGCACACATGTGCATGATCTTCATGTGGCCGTCGCACACAAGCTCGATGTTAAGGGAGTGGAACCCCTTCCTGTTGATTTAGGGCACTCCCAGATGGCCCTGGACCTGGGACATCCCGGAGAAGGCGGATAACTCTGCTGCGCAGGTATCCTGTTGGGCCCTGCCTATGTCAAAGTTTATATAGGCCACTGCCAGGGCAAACAGAGCATCCATGACCTCACGGATGCACTTGGGAGCTGTAGCTTGTGAGATGCTGCTCAAGTCTCCATTCGGACCCTGGAATAATCCTGTGATGTGGATGTTCAGGGCTGGATTGGCCTTGACGGCTACCGGGAGCAGGTGTCTTCCTTCGCCACATGATGCCAATCCGCGAGGATACGTGCTGCACCTTTTCCTGTTGAAGCGGATCCTCCTGTGGTATACTTTGTCTGTCAATTGTTCGGAAGACCAACGACACCTATACACCTTGGGCCATCGCCGGCCTCCCCCTCTGAATCCCACCTTGGCTTCATGGGCAGCCGGGTCCTCAGTGTGTGTGGCAGGGCCCTGCATATGGGCCGCTGCCTCGAGCCTCTTTCGATGCTCTTGCCGCCGCCGCCTTCGGCAGTTTGGCTGCCTGGCCTGCCAGCAGCACCACGAGGGCAGCTTCCATGAGCTCCAAGATATCATCCATTCCATGTAATATCTGTAAGAATTTGGAGAGGGTGTGAAGCAGGCAATCAGCTGTGTCTTCCACCCCGGGACCCTGCATTTCCCCCTTTGCTGTTTCCCCCCCCCCCCCCCCCCCCACTCCACAGACACACATCCCCTGTCATCCGACAAGCTCTGCGCACATGTCCCCGACCACAGTGAGGGCACTGGTCACCAAACCCAAGACCCTGTACCCCAGACACCCACACGTAACGTTACCTGGACCGGGCGCTAGACCCCACCCCGGTGCGCAAACCCACCCTCTGGTCGCTGAAATGTCCCCGGTGCTGGGGCCCAGCCCCTGTGTTTTCGGATGTTGGCTGCTGCGTTCGTGGTGTTGCCTCCCGCAGTATTTGGGCACAGAGTCCAGACATCACGGTCTGATTGGGATACTAGGCAATAACCCCCACATGCTACATAGCAAGCCTATCTGCGGGAATCCACTTGGGATCTGTGAACTGCTCTATGATTGCCAATTCCCAATTAGTGATAGCGTTCAGCCATGCGGCCAGAGGCCACCCCAGTCAGTGGAAGTTATGGGTGGTCGGTGGGGCAGACAGGCAATGTCTGGGGTTGCCTGCGCAACGGGAACACACGATCTGGGGCTGGCATGGTGGCCCATAGTGCGGATGCTAGGACACCCATCTCCCCCACCCCCTACCATCACCACCGATGGCAGGCCACCCCAACTGAGACCGGTGTCCTGGAGGCTCCTCCATCCCCCCTCCGAGCACCCAGGTAGCAAGCACGGTGCCCCCAGGCTCATTGCCCAGGAGCGAAGACGGCTACTAAGCTCCTCGATTCCCCACAGCAGCCCTTCCGCCCGCTTAACGTTTTTAAGAAGGTGTATTAATCGGCACCCACATGATCACTTGATGGGAAGGCAGTTAGATCACGGGAGGCCGTTGCATCGGGAGTCTCTCTCCTTAATTGTATGGAGATTGGCCTTAAGTGGTGATTATTGATGTCTTGCCACACTATGGCGGGTTCCTTATTTTGCCAACGGGAGTGGGCCGGTTAGATCGCAAACCGATTAAGTTCCCAGCACGGTTCTTGTTTTTGACCTCTCCAGCGATCTGATGGCCTTGTCGCGCCCTTGTTTAAGTGCATCGCGGCTATTAAATCATGCCCTAAATGTCGTTCGATAGCAGTGGGGAACTCGCCGGCAGAGCCGGTGAGCAACTCCCAGCAAAGCTCATCACAAATGACTTCTAAAAAAAATAAATTTTGAGTGCCCAATTATTTTTGTCCAATTAAGGGGCAATTTAGCATGGCCAGTCCATCTACTCTGCACATCTTTGGGTTAGACCATAAGACATAGGAGCAGAATTAGGCCACTCGGCCCAACGAGTCTGCTCCGCCATTCAATCATGGCTGATATTTTCTCATCCCCATTGTCCTGCCTTCTCCCCATAACCCCTGATCCCCTTACTAATCAAGAACCTATCTATCTCTGTCTTAAAAATATTCTGTGATTTGGCCTCCACAATCTTCTTTAGTAAAGAGTTCCACAGTTTCACCACCCTCTGGCTGAAGAAATTCCTCCTCATCGCTGTTTTAAAGGATCGTTCCTTTAGTGTGAGATGGTGTCCTCTGGTTCTAGTTTTTCCTACAAGTGGAAACATCCTCTCCACGTCCACTCTATCCAGGCCTCGCAGTATCCTGCAAGTTTCAATAAGATCCCCCCTCATCCTTCCAAACTCCAACGAGTACAGACTCACAGTCCTCAACCGTTCCTCATACGAGAAGTTCTTCATTCCAGGGATCATTCTTGCGAACCTCCTCTGGACCCTTTCCAGGCCCAGCACATCCTTCCTTAGATACGGGGCCCAAAACTGCTCACAATACTCCAAATGGGTTCTTATCAGAGTCTTATACAGCCTCAGAAGAACATGCCTGGTCTTGTATTCTAGCCCTCTTGACATGAATGCTAACATTGCATTTGCCTTCTTAACTGGCGACTGAACATGCACATTAACCTTAAGAGAATCGTGAACAAGGATTCTGATTTCCAAAGCATTTCCTCATTTAGAAAATAGTCAGTGTCTAAATTCCTCCTTCCAAAGTGCATAACCTCACACTTTCCCACATTGTATTTCATTTGCCACTTTGTTGCCCATTCTGCTGGCTTGTCCAAATCCTGCAGCCCTCTTGCTTCCTCAAGAAGGGTTGTGGGGGTGAGACCCATGCAGACATGTGGAGAATGTGCAAACTCCACACTGACCCTGGGCCGGGATCGAACCAGGGTCCTCGACGCCATGAAGCAGCAGTGCTAACCACTGCGCCACCGTGCTGCCCATGCCACAAATGACACTTAGAAACGTCTCTGTTAAATCGTTCCCTAAATGACACATTTGACATGCAAAAAAAGGCAAAGGAATGTGGTATTTCACATCGATCAGTGCTGGGATCACTGTTCACAGAAGCAATTTTGGCCAGGGATTCATAATTACAAGTTCAAAATCAGGGGTGCAGTTACTACGAGACTGCGAAAAAAAACAAAGACATAATACATTTTCAGAGTGTGCAAATGAGCTTAAACACCAATTGTGAGGTGATACATTTTGATAGAAAGAACAAGGAGGCCACACACCCCTTATAAAATATGTGTCTAGAATGAAGTGGAGGGATCCAGGAATGCAGATGCATAAACCACAAAAAGTAGCAAAGCAGGGTAATAAGGCCATAAAAAGTAAACAAATGCTGGGGTTTATTGCATGAAGGATAGAACTCAAACACAGAAGTAAAACTTGTATATAGAACCTTGGATAGACAATAATAGAAGGCACAGGGGTTGAGCAAATGCAGAGTGGACCTCCTGCAACAACCATCATCCCTTGTGCTTAATATGACTCCAACCAGTGGAGATTTTTCACCCCGATTCCCCTTGACTCCCGTTTTGCTGGGGTTCCTTGATGCCGCACTTGGTCAAATGCTGTCTTGATGTCAAGGGCTGTCGCTTCCACCTCTTCTCTTGAGTGCAGCTCTTTTGTTCATGTTTGGACCAAAGATGTAATGAGGTCAGGAGCTGAGTGGCCCTGGCAGAACCCAAATTGAAAACATGATCAACTGTAAAGATCGAGGTAAAGATCTAAGATAAGGAACTGGAATAGTTGTTTGGTGTTTTTAAAAAAATGTGAAGTAAATATTGAGATAAAGTAATTATTTAATACTATTGACATTTTACTTCCAAGTTCCTGTCCACAAATTAGGTAAACATAGTAAGTTCCAGCGGCCAATCACAAAACACTGGTCACTCTATTTGTCTTTTTGGAGTTTATCACACATTGCCACAACAGAAAATAAATCTTGGATGTAAAAGAAAATCTTGTATAACATATATTTGTGTAACTTGGGGAAACATCTAATATTATGCTATGACCGGCAAAAAGTAATCCAATAAAAAAGGATAATGGATGGGGCACTTTGTTTCATCTTGGGTTCAGTGTCTAAATGGGGTTTCTTTAGGGTTTGCCTGTTACCCTAAGAATGCTACCATTGGTTGTTGTTTTAAAAACCATTCTTGTTTATTTACTGACCTATATACGTCTCAGTGCTCTATAGGAATTTCTTTAAGGCACAAGTAGATATATTCCTGATGCGCAAGGGGTAAAATGTTATCAGGGTAGGCAGGAATGTGAAGTTGAGGTTAAAATTAGATCAGCAATGGTTTTGTTGCATGGCGGAGCAGACTCGAGGGGCCTATTCCTCCTAACTGGTATGTTTGTGACATTGCATCATAGTTACATCATTATCTGGTGCTCCTGATAACTCTTTACTCTACCCTCCTGTCCCTGTGCTGCATTCAACAGCTTTTCTTAATAAAAAGAGACAGGTTTGCAGGAGAAGACCTTGGATGGATGGTGGGGGAGGGCACTTGAGAGGTATAGGGATAAAAGAGCTAGATATGCGCCATGTATGCAGCTGAGACATTGTGGAGAAAGATCTGTAAGAGGGGACCTAGAATGGTTGGGAAATGTTTAGGAACAGTGGCTAAGGGAGGAGAAAGGCAGAGGCCCATAAATTGATGCAAATTGCAGGAAGAGCATGTAAACAAATAGGGAAAAGTGATTAAAAGTTGTTTGAAGTATGTCACCACAATGACACCCAGGCTACAACTACAAGATACATAACAGCTTCAAGGCTGCATATGTAGGGGCAAAGTATGTAGGACCTAATCCAAGGTAAGTACAATCAATAGAAAAATAAGACCGAAAGAAATTACCAAAACAAATTGATTGTGACAGAAAGAGATGACAAGTCTGCGGTTAGTGATAAATGGAAGTGTGCATGGACACATGTATACAAGTTGTTGTATAGGTAGCTATATGTTTATTTCTGGTTTAAATATTTCAATGTGACCTGTGATTAAATAGTTCACTGTTCCTGGGTTTAAAGGTTAAAAGTATAAGAATCTGTAGATCTTTTGTGTAAGTTTCATTTTCTCAATTCTGAATTTGCAAAAAAAAGTTGCAATTAATCAAAGAGTTTATTTTATATGTTGGCTTTTGACAGTTTTAATGTCCAGTTCCAAAAAGGAAACTATACCACTGCATTCCTAAAGCTTTAATCAGCAACGAGTGAAGGAAATCAGACTGAAAACATGTCTGTGTTTTATATCAGATCAAAAACTCTTGAAAGAGTTGTGCAATCCGATTTTAATCATTCTGAGCATCAAAAGGAAAACAGAAACTCTCAGTGCAAGAGTTCAGACATGTCCAGCACTGTACTAAATCAGTAATTACACAGATATCACAGCTAACCAATGCTAATTTTAAAAGAAACTGATTAAATTGCAAGCAAAAGAGAGAACTTTTTTTATACAGAGCCAGAGATTTGTGATTTAATTTCTGGAAAATTATACATAAGTACAGAGATTACTTTCGTAAAGCTACATTTTATTTATGTTAGGCAATGGGAGTCTATCTCTATGGAGAGTTGATGGTTAATGAAGATGCTAAGCAGCAACAGCTGGTTCACAGGTGCTTCACCAAGCTTCAAGAAGAGATGGACCCATCCTTACAGAAGGTGGTAGCTAAAATGATACTCTAGCCAATTCAAAACCAAACAGGTAACTTTACAAAGGCAATCTAAATTATTCTTTTGTTTGGAAAGATTTAAAGGTAAAGGAAATATGCTAGTTCTATCGTACAGATTTAGAGATATATAATTTGTCATTTTACTGGGGTTTTTTCCAAACCAAAATGAATTAGAGTGCTACTATGCTTTGTTTACACGTTAATATAAATCTGTATGTGACATTTTGGAACATTTTAGGAAAATTGGATTATAAATGTATTGGGCAATTTAAGGGTTAAAAGCGTGAGTTAGAATGTGTTTGTTTTTAATAAGAATTCTGTTTGCACAGCCTGGCTGGTGTTAGTAGCCAGTAAATAAAATTGACACAGGAATGTTTTTATCAGTCTAGGCAAATGGATTGTGGTTGACTGGGGAGGTCCTTGGGGTGTTAATGTGCTGCAGCCTGCAGAGTTTGTGGAGATGAGGTCATTACTGAGTGGAGCCAAGGAATGCAGAGAGACATTTAAAGAAGTGTGGAAAGAGACAGAGTTTTGGGGGGAAAGGCTTTTGGAAGTGATCTGGCAACCCTTGTGTTTTTAGACCACAGATAAAGGCAGTTTCCTTTCCCAGTGGGATTGGAAAAAAAGAGTAATATTTTAAAAACAGAGCAGTCTTGTCTGGAGACTAGGAAGACGCTGATACAACCCAGTTGAAGCAACTATTTGAAGATATTCAGCCAGAGTCTGAAGGGGGTCTAACCAGAGCCAGAATCTATTCTGTACCACGTATTACTCTGTGCCCTGGTAATTTTAAGATGGATTAAGAGCTGTATGTTTATTTTCTTATTGTTTAATGGGAAATTGTTTAATGGGAAATTATATAGTTGTGTTAGGGGTAATTGTAAGCTGTTCTTTTTGGGTTTGAAGTTAAAAGTTTGATATTGTAGCGAAGTATGGGCTGGAGCAGGGGAAAATGTTTAGATACATGCAGGTTCGAGATTTTGCCAGGAAGGAGATACAGAGTTTCCCAGTGGAGTCAGCCTCCATTGCTGGAGGAGGTGCTGACGACAGGGGGACTAGAGAAGGGGGTAGTGTCGGCGGTTTACGGGGCTATTTTGGAAGAGGAGAAGGATCACTGGAAGAGATCAAAGCAAAGTGGGAGGAAGAGTTGTGAGAGGATGTGGAGGAGGGGTTCTGGTGTGAGGTGCTCCGGAGAGTGAACACCTCCACTTCGTGCACGAGGTTGTGGCTGATACAGCTAAGGTGGTATACAGAGCACACCTCACGAGGGTGAGGATGAGCCAATTCTTTGAGGAGGTAGAAGATGTGAGTGAACGTGTGTGGGTGGGGGGGGGTGGCCGCAAACCACGTTCATATATTTTGGTCCTGTCCAAAGCTGGAGGATTACTGGAAGGTTTTTAGGGTAATCTCTAAAGTGGTGCACATGAAACTGGACCCGGGCCCTCGGGAGGCCATATTTGAAGTGTCAGACCAGCCGGGGCTGGAAACTGTTGCGGAGGCAGATGTTGTAGCCTTCGCCTCGTTGATTGCCCGAAGGTGGATCCTGTTGGGATGGAGAGCAGCCTCTCCACACTGTGCCCTGGTGTGGCGGGGGGACCTGTTGGAATTCTTGACTCTTGAGAGGTTAAGTTTGAACTGAGGGGAAGGATGGAGGGGTTCTACAATTCATGGGCATTATTCATTATGCACTTTCAAAAATTGGATAACATCGAACATTAGTTTTTTTGGGGGGGAGGGTTGGGTGGAGGGGGGAGGGGGACTGTGTGTTAATGGTGATTCCTGATTCTATGGGTGATTCCTGATTCCTTTTTGTTATTTGTTTATGTTAACATGCGGGCAGTTGTTTGGGGGTTGGTGGGAGGATGGGATTGTTGTTGTTGATATGGAGATTGACATTATATTTGTTACTGATTATTGTTTATTGTTGGTGGGTGCAAATTTGGGAGAAAATGTGAAAAAGTAGGAGAATAAAAATATATTTTTAAAAAAGGGTAATATTGTATTCATAATAAAGTTTTGTTTTAGGAATAATAAAGCCCTATTTTTGCATGTGATCAGTCCTGGAGCGAATCATTCTTTCCGCACAGTCTTAAAATAAATTTAAAATATTGGTCCAGAATCCTAGCCTCTGTTGGGGTCTGATCTGGGATTGTAATAATGTAATAGATTGAAAATGAGCAAACTGCACTGAAAAATTACTTTGTCATAAATGTACATCCAAACACGGAGTTGGTCATTCAGCTCCTTGAGGCTGCTCCGCCATTTAATAAGATCATGGCTGATCTGTTCGTAACCCCAAATCTGCATTCCACCTACCATCGATGACCCACCACTGCTTTGCTTATCAAGAATCTATCAACCTCTGCCTTAAAAATATTCGAAGACTCAGCAAGAGTTCCAAAGACACACGACTCTGAGAGAATTTCTTTTGCCTCACCTCCATTTAAAATGGACGACCCCTTATTTTGAAACCTAGTCCCCTAGTTCTAGATTCTCCCACAAGAGGAAACACTCTCTCCACATCTACCCAGTAAAGATCCCTCAGGATCTTCTATATTGCAATCAAGTCATCACTCACTCTTCGAAAATCCAACAGATACAAGCCTAGCCTGTCTGATCTTTCCTCATAAGACACCCCGCGCAGTCTGGTAAACCTTCTCTGAACTGCTTCCAATGCATTTACATCCTTTCTTAAACAAGGTGAACAATACTGTATGCAGTACTCCAGATGTGGTCTTACTAATGCTCTTTATAACTGAAACTAAACCTCCCCACATTTGAAATCAATTCCCCTCACAATAGGTGATAACATTCTATTAGCTTTCCTAATTACTGTGCTTAATGCTAGCCTGTGGCTAAGCCACCCAGATCCCTCTACATCTCCGAGCTCTGCAATCTCTCACCATTTAGATAATACGCTCCTCTTTTTCCTACCAAAATGGATAAGTCAGATTTCTACATCTTCCCACATGACACACCATTTGCCAGATATGCACACTCACTTAGCCTATTTTTTTTTTTGTAGCTTCCTTGTCATAGATTCCCTACAATGCAAAAGAAGGCCATTCGGCCCATCGAGTTTGCACCACCCTCTGAAAGAGCACCCCACCCAAATTTATTTTGTAGTTTCCTTATCATAGATTCCCTACAATACAAAAGAAGACCATTCGGCCCACCGAGTCTGCACCACCCCTCTGAAAGAGCACCCCACCCAAATCCACTACCTTGCCCTATCCCAATAACCCCTTGATGTAACCTACACAGCCCCAGACACTAAGGGGCAATTTAGCATGGCCAATCCACCTGACCTGGACTGTAGGAAGAAACCGGAGCACCTGGAGGAAACCCACGCAGATATTGGGAGAACGTGCAGACTCCAAACAAGGCCGGAATTGAACCCGGGTTCCTGATGCTGTGAGGCAGCGGTGCTAAGCTCTGTGCCACCCCCTCATGTCCTCTTCACAACGTACTTTCCTACCTATCTTTGTATCAACAGAAAATTTGATAACCATCCCTTCATCCAAGTCATTGATATAAATTGTAAATTGTTGAGGTCCAGTACTGATCCCTACGGCACACCACTCATTACATCTTGCTAACCTGAAAAAAGATCTCTGCTTCTGTTAGCCAGCCAATCTTCTATCTAACCCGTATGATTACCCCTTAATCACATTTTTAAAAACTCAAATTGAACTATGCCATTTCAGTTAGTGTTGTCACCTTTCATTGAGCCCAAACCCAGATGGGTAACCTAGTGTCCGTGTAGGGGGTAGGAAAAGGTTCTAATATTTTTTTGTTTCAGATGAAAATTAATTCAAGACCATTGCCTCCATGCCATTAAATACTAATAAATGAGGAGAAATGCCTGGCTGAAATATTTTTGCACAGCACACTTAGAATGACAACCCTCGTTTCAGTTGTCTTTAGATAATAATGTCTTCAATGCAGCTTCACAGTTTCATAAAATTGTGTCTTAATGTTTGAGGTAATTTCAGAAAAATCTGTCAAGCAAACAAAGCTCACTCTTTAAATAGAAAGCGATCAATTAGTGAGAGAACATGTTGCAAACTTGCCAGCCTCTAGATAATTCCTGAGTTTTCATTTAGCTGCTTTCCCAGTGTGACAGATCAAATACATCTACTTTCAACTTTTTCCTTCCCTTTGCCTAATTGCCCTTCTACAGCAAAAAGTAGTATTCCTGTTGTGGTTGCTTTGTTCTGCATAGAAGTCATTGACTTTTGAGTGGAACAAGAAACTGACAAGTGAAAGGCTAACATATGCGAGTATAGTCGAAACCATTTTGGATTGTGCTCTTCTGTACTGCTTTTGCTTTGGAAAATATTGGTTGGATCTTTCCTATCACTGCTTGTGATAGACCAGAATTCTGTTTTGCTCAGGTTTCTTTGTTTCTACACTTGATCCAATGATGTCTTAATATCAAGTGCAGTCACTTTTGCATCAGCTCTGGAATTGGGCTCTTTTTGCCTGTATTTGGACCAAGGTAAGGAGGTCTGTAGTCAGGTAATCCTGGCCGAATCATAACTTCTGAAGTTGTTGGTTTGGCTTGAGTATAGAAATGACTTTTGCCTCCTGCCCATACTTTTGGGATGCACCCAAATTCCATGGTATTAATGTACCATTTCATCAACCATTGGAGTCCCTTGGGACCCAGTTGAAGAAGAAATTCTGTAGAAAATTTTCATAATTTCAGTTCAACTCCCCATCACTTCACCTATGCCGGTGGTGGTCGAATCTTTTGGAGGCATTTTCTTGCGTGATTGATGATGGATCGCACTCCTGACGTTTTTCTCAAGCGATTCTTCTGTGCTTTTCCCACTCTTGGAGCATATAAAGTTGTGTCGAACTTCTGAAGTTTGGCATTCCACTGGCTTTAAGGCCGCCAAGGCCTGGTGTCTAAAGTGTGTGAAGACCAGATCTTCAACACATTAAATCCACTGCTAGTGTCTGGCTGCGTCCAGAGTTTCAAAGGTCCTTTGCACTCTGTGGACTGCCTGACAATTTGTACAGCTAGAATAGATCCTGGGTCTTTCTTGTTCAACAGGGACTGTATTCGTCCTCTAGCCCCTCGGAGTTGCTCTTCTTGGCATTGGCAGTAGCAAGGCCAATGCACTGCTGATAGTATTCCTGTGTCCTGGCAGGTTCGGATCACCACTTGTTCCATGATTTCCCTGCAACAGCCCTCGACAACTTTCGCTGGGATTTGTCTCAACAGAATCACTGGGATTCGTGGGTGATGTTAAGACTATGTTGATTAATGGGGAAGTGAGGAAATATGTGAAGCATATTCCTACTTTGAGCTTTAGAAATGATAGTGAGGCCTTAGTTGTAATCATGATGCTTCAATGTGCTTTGAGCTGAGTGAGTAGTTTTTTTCTTGTGTAATAACATTATTCACTGACTGTGTATCTACAACTTCTGGTGTCAAAAACACTTAATAAAATAACAAAATGCACAAAAATGTGTTTTTTCAGGACTTGTCGCCTTTTTATGGCCCTAGCTGCTGTGTCGTAAGTTCAAAAGTCGGGTAGGGGGTTAGGTGGGTGAGATGGATAGGTGGGTGAGTGGCACCAGGGAGGGGTAGTGGGGTGGATGAATGGGATGGATGTGAGGATAGTTGGGTGATTGGGAGGGTGATCAGGTTGTGAGGGTGGTCAGGTCATGAGGTTAGCTTGGTCAGGTCGGAAAAGGGTTGGGGTTGGTGGAGAGGAGGGGCAGTTGTGTAGTTTCCTGGATTTAGGTTTAAACCTGTTAAGTACTGTGGAACTTTCAGAAGTCTCTAACTCTAATTCAAAGTCAGTGATTTTTGCGGAGGGTCCCAGGGAACAGGGAAATTGCTCATTAGAAGTTGAAACCTCAAACGGATGTTAGTGGCAATTGTTTACTGAATTCCCACTTTGGTGCATGGAGAGAAGGACTGGAAGTGTTTGTAAGGGCAGAAACAAAAAGATAGAAAAAGCTTGGGCTGTAGCTGCAACAGAAGACAGCATGGCAGAGGTTCGGACCTCTGGCTTATCGACCCATTAGTCTATGGAGCAGCTAATGCAAGTCATTCAGGAAGGCTTTGCTACGCAGAAACGGAGCTGCTTGGACCCGATAAAAGAGTCGATTGAGCGGTTGGAGCATAGATTGGATGCCCAGGATCGGGCGATCCAGAAGGTGGAGAAGCCTCTGGCTGAGCAGGAGGAACATCAGACTGCGGTGGAGCTGGAGATAGGGATGCTGAGGTAGGGAAACAGAAGAAGCTCCTGGAGAAGGTGGAGGACCTAGAAAATAGGTCCCGCCGGCAGAACCTAAGAACCATCGGGCTCCTGGAGGGGTCCGAAGGAATGGACGCTGGGACATACATCGCAGACATGTTTGTGAAGCTGCTGGGGGATGGGGCATTCTCCCAGCCCTTGGATGTGGATAGGGCTCACAAAGCACTCGCGAGAAAGCCGCGAATGGGAGACCCTCCGAGGGCAATGGGGGTGAGATTCCACAGGTTCTTCGTTAAGGAGCGCATTCTACAGTGGGCCAAGCAGACACGGAGCTGTAAATGGGGCAATAGCATTCTGCCGATTTACCAGAACCTGAGTGTAGAGGTGGCCAGGAGGAGAGCAGGCTTCAACCAGATCAGGTCGATCCTTTTTAAGAAAAAGGTGAAGTTTGGACTGTTATACCCAGCCCGTCTCTGGGTCATGCATGAGGATCAGCACTTCTATTTTGAGTCGCCCGAGGACGCGTTGGACTTTGCAAAAAGGAAAGGGCTGGTGATGGATTGAGAACTTTTGAACTTGGCTGCAACGTTCATGTTTTTGTTTTTTCTTTTTGTTTCTCTGTTTTTGTAAAAGGTTTCTAGTTTTGCGTTTCATGGAAGATGTTTGTGATGCCGTTTGCATTGATTTGGAACCAGCGGTAGAGCTGAGTGAGTTAAGGTTTTCATTTGTACTGTTGCGGGATGGAGGTGTGCTGTTTTGATCTTGGTGTTTTTCTGTTCGGCAATTTTGTGGGGCTTGTTTGATGTTGGAGTTTGTATGAGCGGTGGGGAGGGAACAGTAGGTGGGAGACTATCTGGCGCCGGGGATGGGGGGGCACCAAGCTAGCTAGCTCTCGGAAGCGTAGTGGGGGGTGTGCATAGGTTTGGTTTAGTAAAGGGGTTGGGTTACAGGGTGTTGTTACTAGATGGGGGAGGGGGGGCGAATGTTCTGCTGACGAGGGAGGGACTTGGGCTAAGAGACAGAGAGGAGGTTGGGGGCGGGGGCTGCCTGGGGATGGACCGATGGAGGCACGGAGCACGGGCTGGAGGCGGGCATAAAAAAGGGGATGGCTGATCGGCGGGGGGGGGGGGGGGTGCAATGAGCCCCCCAACTAGGCTGATCACCTGGAATGTTCGAGGGTTAAATGGGCCGGTCAAAAGGGCACGTGTGTTCGCGCATTTTAGGGGATTGAAGGCGGACGTGGTAATGTTGCAGGAGACGCACGTTAGAGTAACGGACCATGTTAGACTGAGGAAAGGCTGGGTCAGTCAGGTCTTTCACTCGGGACTAGATTCAAAGATTACAGGGGTCGCAATCTTGATCAATAAGCGGGTAGTGTTTGAGGCGGGTAGAACAGTCTCGGACGTGGGAGGTCGGTACATTATGGTCAGTGGGAAGCTAGAAGGGGTGCAGGTGGTATTAGTAAATGTCTATGCATCAAATTTGGATGATGTGGAGTTTATAAAGAGGATGCTGGGGAAGACACCAGACCTGGACTCGCACAGGTTGGTCATGGGAGGGGACTTCAACACAGTCATGGAACCTGGCTTGGACCAGTCAAGCTCGAGCACGGGCAGGCTGCCAGCAATGGCAAAGGAACTAAAAGGGTTCATGGAGCAGATGGGGGGGGGGGCGGTGAATCCATGGAGATTTGGGCAGCCAAGGGTGAAGGAGTTCTCCTTTTACTCACACGTGCATAAAGTGTATTCCCGGATTGATTTCTTTATTTTGAGCAGGGCCTTGCTGGCTGGGGTGGAGGACACTGGGTACTCGGTGATTACAATCTCAGACCATGCTCCGCACTGGGTTGACCTGCAGGTTAGTAAAGACAGTAACCAGTGCTCGCACTGGAGGTTGGATGTGGGACTTTTGGCGGATGAAGGGGTGTGCGAGCGGCTGAGGAAATGTCTTCAGAGCTACCTGCAGGTCAGTGACACGGGGGAAATTTCAGTAGCGGTGGTGTGGGAAGCACTGAAGGCGGTGGTCAGGGGGGAGCTGATCTCGATCCGAGCCCATAGGGAGAAGGTGGACAGGGCAGAAACGGACCGACTGGTAAAGGAGATACGACAGATTGATAGGAGGTAACCGGAGACCCCAGAGGCAGGGCTTTTAAGGGAACGGTGGAGGTTACAGGTGGAGTTTAGCTTGCTGACCACAGGGAGGGTGGTGGAGCAGCTGAGAAAGGCGAGGGGGGGCGATCTATGAACATGGAGAGAAGGCCAGCAGAATGCTTGCACAGCAGCTTAGGAAGAGGGAGGCAGCTAGGGAGATAGGGAAAGTAAAGGATGGAGACGGGAACCTGGTTGGTGATTCAGTAGGGGCGTTTAGGGACTTCTACAGAAGGCTGTACAGGTCGGAACCCCCTACGGGGCCGGAAGTGTTGAGGCACTTCTTGGAGGGGCTGAATTTCCCAAAGGTAAACGGGGAGCGGTTAGAAGGGCTGGTGGCCCCAATCGGGCTGGAAGAGATAGATAGTGGAGGGCTTGAAGGCCATGCAGGTTGGTAAGGTCCGGGGTACGCGGGTACCCAGTGGAGTTTTATAAAACGTTCTTGGGGATATTGGGGCTGGTGTTGTTGAGGATGTTCAATGAGGCAAGGGAAAGAGGGGTGTTGCCCCTGACGATGTCACAGGTAATGATTTCGCTGATTCTTATGCGGGACAAGAACCCGGAGCTGTGTGGGTCCTACAGGCCGATCTCCCTGTTGAATGTAGATGCCAAGTTGCTGGCCAAAATCTTGTCCTCCAGGATTGAGGATCGTGTTCCGGACTTTATTGGGGAGGACCAGACGGGGTTTTTTAAGGGCAGGCAGTTGGTGGCCAATGTAAGAAGGCTGTTAAATGTGATCATGATGCCCCCGGAAGGTATGGAGGTGGAGGTAGTGATCGCAATGGATGCAGAAAAGGCTTTTGATCGGGTAGAATAGGACTAACTGTGGGAGATACTGGGACGGTTCGGATTTGGGCGGGGCTTTATTGACAGGGTCAGGCTCCTGTGGCAAGTGTACGGACGAATAGAACAACATTGGACTATTTTAGACCGCACCGATGAGACAGGGATGCCCCCTCCCTCCACTGTTGTTTGCGCTGGCTATAGAACCGTTGGCAATTGCTCGGAGAGCCTCGAGGGGCTGGAGAGGACTGGTCCGGGGGAGGGTGGAGCACAGGGTTTCGCTCTATGCAGATGACCTGCTTCTGTATGTTTCGGACCTAATAGAGGGGATGGAAGAAATCATGAGGACTCTAGGGGAATTTGGCCGGTTTTCGGGGTATAAGCTTAATATGGGAAAGAGTGAGATGTTTGTGGTCCAGGCGAGGGGACAGGAGAGGCGACTGGGAGAGCTGCTGTTTAGGTTAGTGGAGGGAAGCTTTAGGTACCGAGGCATCCAAATGGCACGGGAATGGGACCGGCTGCATAAATTGAATCTGGCCCGGCTGGTGGACCAAATGAAGGACGATTTTCGGAGATGGGATGCGCTTCCGTTGTCTCTGGCTGGGAGGGTGCAAACGGTGAAGATGACTGTCCTCCCGAGATTCCTATTTGTATTTCAGCGTCCCCCGATCTTTATTCCGTGGTCCTTTTTTAAGCGGGTCAACAGAGTGATCACGGGCTTCGTCTGGGCGGGCAAGACCCCCCGGGTAAGGAAGGTAATACTTGAGCGGAGTCGGGGAGAGGGTGGGCTGGCGCTGTCAAATTTGAGCAACTATTACTGGGCGGCTAATATAGCCATGATCAGGAAGTGGGTGGTGGGGGGAGGGGTCGGCATGGGTGCGTATGGAGGTGGCTTCATGTAAGAGCACCAGTTTGGGGGCGTTGGTAACTGCGCTTCTGCCGTTCCCGCCAGCACGGTGCTCCGTGGTGGTGGCGGCCCTGAGAGTTTGGGGCCAGTGGAGGCGGCATGTGGAAACAGTGGGAGCATCGGTCTGGGCCCCAATCTGTGATAATCACTGGTTTGCCCCGGGGAGTATGGACGGGGGCTTCCGGTTATGGTGGAGAGCGGGGATTGAGAGGATGGGAGATATGTTCACAGAGGGGAGCTTTCCGAGTATGAGGGCGTTGGAGGAAAAGTTTGGGTTCGCGAGGGGAAATGAGTTCAGGTGTCTGCAGGTGCGGGACTTCCTTCGTAAACCTTCCTGCTCCTACTGCTAAGAGGGATTCAGGACAGGGTAATTTCCAGAGGGTGGGTAAAAAAAGGGAGCATCTCGGACATTTATAAGGAGCTTATGGGGTCGGAGGAGACGCAGACCGAGGAGCTGAAGCGCAAGTGGGAGGAGGTGCTGGGAGGTGAGATAGAGGATGGTCTGTGGGCAGATGCATTGAGTAGAGTCAACACGTCCGCAACATGTGCCAGGCTCAGCCTGATACAATTTAAGGTTGTTTACCGGACTCACATGACAGTGGCCCGGGTGAGCAGATTCTTTGGGGTTGGAGGACAGGTGCGCAAAATGTGCGGGAGGACCGGCGAACCATGTCCACATGTTTTGGACATGTCCAAAGCTTAGGGGATTTTGGCAGGGGTTTGCGGACGTCATGTCCATGGTGTTAAAAACAAGGGTGGCGCTGAGTCCAGAGGTGGCGATTTTCGGGGTGTCAGAAGACCCAGGAATCCAGGAGGAGAAAGAGGCAGACGTTCTGGCCTTTGCTTCCCTGGTAGCCTGGAGACAGATACTATTAGCATGGAGGGATTCAAAGCCCCCGAAGTCGGAGAGCTGACTATTGGACATGGCTAGCTTTCCCTGTTTGGAGAAAATCAAGTTCGCCTTGAGAGGCTCACTGTTAGGGTTCTCCCGGAGGTGGCAACCGTTCGTCGACTTCTTTGCGGGAACTTAATCGTCAGCAAAGGGGGGGGGGGGGTGCATTAAGGGAGGGACCTGTACGAGAGGTACATGGCTTTTGCACTATGTTTATGGTTTCATGTATATTGTTTATTTGGTTGTTACTATACCAAAAATACCTCAATAAAATGTTTATTAAAAAAAAAGGTGAAACCTCCCAGGCAATTTCCACATAGGTCCACATGTCAGGACTTCCACAGGATCTCTAAGCGCATCTTTGGTTGTCACCCCGGCCTCTGATAGTCTGGTGGGTAGCTGAACAGATGATTTTAAATTTTACTCTGTTAAGAGACAGGATTTAGAAAAATCTTCTGGTGTGTATATTTTAGAAAGGCCAGTGGGTTATTGTCTGATAGGTAAGTTGGTAGGAGCTTCATTGAAGTTGTAATCTCTTGCTGTGATTTCCATAGTTAAGAAATTTTAAATAACTCACTGCTTCGTTACTGTAGTTGTGTTATAACTTGTGAATCTCCTCTCACAGCAGAATTACTTTCTGAACAGATAGTGATAGTGTGCAGATGTTTTCCTTTTGGAGAGAAGGTGAGTTGCGCGGCCCGCTTCAGAGAATGGCGGGGTCCGGCGCGACTCAATGGGCCCCCCGGGCCAAGAATTCTCCGGCCCGCAATAAGCTGAGGTCCCGCCCCCCTGTAGCCGGTCCCGCCGCTGTAAATTGGAGTTGGTCCCTTACCGGCGGGACCTGGCGGCGCAGGCGGCCTCCGGGGTTATTGGGAAGTCACGGGGGGATCTGGCCCCGGGATGTGCCCCCACGGTGGCCTGGCCCGCGGTCAGGGCCCACCGATCCGCGGGCGGGCCTGTGCCATGGGGGCACTCTATTCCTTCCGCACCGGAGGCCGTGGTCATCCGCCATTCCCGGTGCGGAAGTGACTCCATGTGCGCATGCGCGGAGATGACACCAGACGCTGACGCTCCCGCGCATGCGTGGACCCGCGCCGGCCGGCGGAGTCCCTTCGGCCCCGGCTGGCGCGGCGCCAAAGGATTCCACACCTTTGGGGTGGCCCGACGCCGGAGTGATTCCCGCCACTCCACTGTGCCGTTTCTGCCCGCCCCGCCGATTCCTGCCCAACATTGCAAAGCCTGACTGGAGATGTGCACTTGTAAAACAAATAGATATGTTTAAAACATGGGATTAAAATTTTGAAGTGAAGTTTCCTAATTTAAATGCGTCCAACATTTGCTGAATGGTTTCAGTAAAATGATTCTGTATTCTGCTCTGAAATTTCTGTTTGCAGAAGTAGGTGCAGTAAGTGGGAACATGTTGTAGTCCCTTGAGCCTGCTCCTCCAGTCATTTCGATCACAGCTAATCTGTACCTCAACTCCATTTACACACCTATGCTCAATATCCTTTGATACTCTTACCTACAAAAACTACCAATCTCAGTACTGAGAATTACAACTGGCCCAGTATTCACAGCCTGTCGGGAGAGGATTCTAGATTTTCACTACCCCGCTTGCTGATTTCTCTCCTAAATAGCTTTGCTTTAATTTTACGATTGTTTCCCTTGTTCAGGTTACCCTGACCAGGGGTAATAGTTTAAAGACCCTTGAAGTTCATTTTAAAGACCTGTAAATTTAATGATAGCTGTGTGACCTGTGACAAAAATTGTTTCAATTTGCATTTGCCTTCCTAACTGCCAACAGAACCTGCACGTTATCCTTAAGAGAATCCTGAACTTGGACTCCTATGTCCCTTTGCGCTTCTGATTTCTGGCGCCTTTTCCCATTTAGAAAATATTCTGTGCCTCTATTCTTCCTACCAATTTGCATAACTTCACACTTTTTCCACATTGTATTCCATCTGCCACTTCTTTGCCCCTCTCCTAGCCTGTCCAAGCCCTTCTACAGCCTCCCTGCTTCCTCAGTACTACCTGTCCCTCTACATAACTATGTATCATCTGCAAACTTAGCAGCAATACCCTCACTTCCTTCTTACAGATCATTAATGAAATACGTACACTATTTTTTAACTGTAAAGATTTAAGATTTGCTTTTTGCAAAATAAATTGCAGGAAGTAGCGAGGCTACTTTTAGTCATCTCAAAACTAAAATTAATTAATTTGAAGTTTAGTTCCAATTTCTAATTATCTCAATGCTGTAGTTATTTTATGCACAGTAAGATCCTATAAACGATAATCAGATTGATGATCAGTTAATATTTGTTTGTTGGTGATGTCAGAGAAAATCCATGAAGATCAATTCAGATTCATGTCGAGAAGCACTACCATTTTTGTTTTCAGACAGTGATGGAAAAATATCAGGAAGGCAAATATAACATGAAGATTGTATTCATTACTCTAGTGAAGGCTTATAACCGGATGCCTAGAGAGGAAATCTGGAGCTGTGCTAGAATTAATGGAGTCCTTGAGAAGGACATGCGACTATTATAGAAAGAAGAAGATATGGGGCATCCAACAGAGGTAGATAGTCTTAGATTCTTGACTAACAAGGGAGTCAATTGGGGGTAGGGTAAGAGTTTGGGCCATGATCAGATCAACCACAATCTTACTGAATGGTGGAGCAGGTTTGAGAGGCCAAATGGACTACTCCTCCTAATTCGTATGTTCGTAAATGTAATTTTTATGGGGTACTCATCAAAAATCTCTTGCAATCATGTATTTAACCAAAGTTTTATAGAAATTCTTCAAATGTTATTCCAGTTGCTAGTTGTCAGTCTTAAAAATATTATAACTTGGAACAGAAACTGTGATAATAGTTTAAATCCTTCACGCAAGCACACCAATGCGATGATGTATCATGTTAGATTTGTGCAGTTCACATAATTAAGTTACTGCCAGTTGACAACAGGTACATTCCAAAAGGTTGGGATAGATAACAAATTCCAGAGGTGAAAGCTGCATGTGCAAACACACGTGTCACCCAGTAGTGTTGTCCCGTAATTATGAATTTGGACATATGAAACAGGGTGAGACAGGCACTCCGTATGTAAAACTTGAGCTCTTTATTTTTTCTTAATGATTTGTAATTTTTTAACCCCTTTATTGAAAAAAATGAGAAAACCGTTGATTTACCAATGGACTTGGATATAGCTTTTGGGGAAGGTATCGTACGACATATACTCCTTCATTAAACTGTTGCAATTGTCCCGATGAAGTGTGTGATCTATTTGTGACTCAGTGCCAGAAATGATCCTTTACCGTTTACCTTCAAAGGCTAATCTAACTTCCTGTTATGCAAATACAACCAGTTAATAATTCTGTTCTTCACACTTTCAAGCAGGATTATGCAGGACTGAAAATTATCAATGCAGGACTCTTTAAGTACTGGCAACTGCTGCGAGAACTCGCTTCTATCGCAAACCTTCACAGCTGTTAATGTGAGAAGAACTTCATTTTTTTCCCCCCCAAATGGGTTGCATTTGAAGACACTGCTCTTGGACTGCATGCTAATGTATGTATTTTGTACATTTCTAGAAATTTAAAATTGAATTGTTAATGCAGTTTCCTCACATAGTTTTGAAATATCCAAATCTACGCTTAAATGTTGCATCAATTTGAGTAATGTGTTATGCAGAATGGATAGTATCTATGTATTGCCACTGTTTATTTATAACCCAGTACCAATTTAGATAAAATAGGCTGCAGGTGAAAATACAAAGCTAAAATGTGCTGGATTGTTTAGTAGTATGCAAAATATACGGAACTTAATTGAACGCTTAAGTATTTTAATATAAGTCCCCTAATTTGTGCTCTGTAGCTCAAGTATTTCATCCTACAAATTTTATAGTACATATGTTTTACATTGGTTCTAAATCAGGTATATGGTAATTGAATTGATTTTTTAAAATCTGATTGCATATATACTTTGAATCCATTCTATGTATTGACCATTTAAAAAAATATATATATATAGATCATAATAATATGACTAACAGATTCTGACCAATCCTGTAGCTGGAAAGTTGAAAGTGATGTTAAATGGCGGCACGGTGGTGCAGTGGTTAGCCCTGCTGTCTCATGGCACCGAGGACCCAAGTTCGATCCCGGCCCCGGGTCACTGTCCATGAGGAGTTTGTACGTTCTCCTGTGTCACCCCCACAACCTAAAAATGTGCAGGGTAGGTGGATTGGCTATGCTAAATTGCCCCTTAATTGGAAACATTTTAAAAAAGAAAGTGATGCTAAAGCACCAGTGAATGACCTTCAGCAAGTCAAGATTCCTCTTTCTGTAGGCAAAAAGAAAATGATCTTAATCAACAGCTGCCATTTTTTTGCTAGGCTTCTGAATTGCTGCAATATTATCCAAAAGGAGGGAGAGAGAGGTAGAAGGAAACACTGATTTTGTTTTAGATATCATAAGTTCCAGACAAACAATAGAAAGTGTCACCTTTCCATTTTTCTTCCTGATATTGAGATTTGCTGTTCAAAATACATAGAAATTCCAATGCTTTGCTGAGTTACCAATGAGTTCCAGCATTTAAATGTTCATGTCATGGTATTTTATAGTAGGGAATGGGGTATAAGAAATGGGAAAGAACAGTGAGCACAGGTGCCATTCCAAGTCTATCGGTGAGGACTGCAACAGTGCATCTTGTGGAGGAGCAGGGTATCTCTAATTGCAAATACACATGTTTAACTGTGCATATATGTATGTAAGAGGTTGCTATCCAATTTACCCCATTGTAATGGCAAAATATGGCCCAATACATTTACAATGTTGAGAAGACTGGAATTTACAAAGACCTGTTATTCTGGTGCTACAATTATAGTACATCAGTAGAGTTGATGTGACATAGTTTTACTTCACACTAATTTATAAAGGTTCAGTGTAAATCGAAAATCAGACTGACCCACCTCTGACCATAGTGATATTCTGCCTTGTTCTAGTATCAGATTGGGTCCTAATTCCAGATTTACACTACAGTTTGTTACAATCCTGTAGTGACCAGTAACTTTTAAAAATACATTTGAACTTCCAGTTAATAGCAAAAAGGATGAAATGATAATATATCAAGTTTTAAGACTTTTACTCTAACAAACAAAAAGCACTATTGGCTAATTATTGTTGTAGGTTGCTTATACTTTAAACCACATACAAAACTTTCCTCCCTTTTACTTTTAACACAACTGAGTAACCCTTTCACAGGTATATTTTACACTGTCCCTGAAATAGCTATTTTATTTACTCGGACCCAGTCCAAAGTGATTCTTAGCTGTGAGGGTTTACTTCCATACCTTCTCCATTCCCTACCTAATAACTTTTGCCCCCAGAACTTGCCACTCACAGTGAGGGTTTTTACTGGTGATTCTCCCTCGAGCGCAAGCTAGGTGAATCTTCCAGCCTATTTTAAATCCGCATGAATTTGGTCTTTTCAGTCTGAGCGTGAGTTCCATCCACATTCCTGTATGGTGAGCGAAAGAGACTTGGCCTCTAGCTGTTTCCTCTCCTAGATCCTGGCAGACTGCCTGCGTCTGTGAGTTTTCAGGGATATCTTACAAACCCTTTCCCCTCAAAGCCCATCCCTCTGGCATTGTGAATCACATGGGCTTTGTATCCAGGTAGAAATGCTGATTAGTTATGCTCAAGACCCCAATTCTCTTTATTTTAGATGTAAATGGGAAGTTTAAAGCATAACAATCTGAACCCAACATTCTTAACACTTGAGGGAGGCACAGTGTTTAGCACTTCTGCCTCAGCGCTGTGGACTGGGTTCAATTCCAATCTTGGGTGACTGTGTCGAGTTTTCATGTTCTCCCTGTGTCTGTGTGGGTTAGGTGGGTTTGTGTCCAAAGGTTAGGTGGGTTTATGGGGTTACAGGAAAAGGGCGGTGGAGTGGTCCTAGTTAGGGTTGGAGGGTCAGTGTAGACTTGATGTGCCAAATGGCCTCCTTCTGCATTGTAGGGATTCTATGATACTTTCCTGGAGACCAGCAGCCTAACCACTGTAAACACTGATGCTACTACAATAGTCTTAGAAATAGAACTTACAGGGCAGATGGAGGCCATTCGGCCCATCGAGTCTGCACCGAACCAGTTAAGCCCTCACTTCCACCCTATCCCTGTAACCCAATACCCCACCAACCATTTTTAGTCACTAAGGGCAATTTATCATGGCCAATCCACCTAACCTGCATGTCTTTGGACTGTGGGAGGAAACCGGAGCACCCGGAGGAAACCCACGCAGATACTGGGAGAACGTACAGACTACGCACAGACCGTGATCCAGCAGGGAATCGAACCTGGGACGCTGGCGCTGTCAAGCCACCGTGCTAATCACTTGTGCTACAGTGCTGCCACCAAGTGTGAATATCTTACACCTGCTTTCTAGTGAACAACTAGTGCCTCCCTTTAATCTTTAACAGCCACATCACCGAGGGCTATTGTCGAGCAGACTTCAGAATAGGTCACATGACCTGCTTCATTTTATCCTAAATTAAAGACACAGTTCCAAAACATAACAATCTTATAAATGTAATTTTTTGAATCAAGTGTTTTATCTTTGAAGCAATGTTACAGTTAGAGCATAAATGTTGTTTAAGAGTTTCATTAACTTTATAATGCCATGTTGAATTACTCTGAATGGGTAACTTTTTCACATAAAATAAAAGGGCAGCTTAACACCTCGAAAAATGCTAGTACATTCCTTAGGCTTGGTCCATGTGTCATGCCTTTCCAAAGCTGTACACTCCAATTTATCAGTCTCTGGTTGGTGGCCGCAGAATTGGATACCAACTTAATTGCACATGCTTAACAAAATTGATTCATTTTGATAATTGTGAATGTGAGAATATTCAGAACTGTGATTTCCTTAATGTCTAATGTTCTACCCTGTTGAATTCAACTCGGTGCATTTATTTCTCAGGATCAATAACCTTAAGAGCTTCTACTAGGTAGGAAGATTGAGCAAACGCTACATCACCACTGCTATCCAGCTAATCAACACAGGTACTTTACCTGCTTTAGTATCCCAAATATTAGCTATTTATCAGTGGCATTTATGCAATTTAAAATATGGCTAAATAGGAAGGTTTAGTTTTGATATTTCCACCATGCCGAGTCTCTAATTTCAGTTGGGTAGATAAAGTCACCAGGTGAATTATTACTCGGCTGCTCTTGTGTACCGGGGCAGCATGGTAGCACAGTGGTTAGCACAGTTGCTTCACAGCTCCAGGGTCCCAGGTTTGATTCCCGGCTTGGGTCACTGCCTGTGCGGAGTCTGCACGTTCTCCCCATGTCTGCGTGGGTTTCCTCCGGGTGCTCCCGTTTCCTCCCACAGTCCAAAGATGTGCAGGTTAGGTGGATTGGCGATTTAAATTGTCCTTTGGTTAGGTGGGATTACTGGTTTACGGGGATAGGGTCGAGGTGTAGACTTAAGTGGGGTGCTCTTTCCAAGAGCCGGTTCAGACTCCATGGGCCGAATGGCCTCCTTCTGTACTGTAAATTCTACGATGATCAATGATGATCTACCTTCTAACAGTGGTCCAAAGTACACAATTGCAGAGCCTTTGGGCGTCAATGATCAAATTCGTGTACCGATTCTGATCCTGTAAGAGGACAGAAATTAAACTTAAAAGAAAGATTGTGCACTAACGAAAATAAATTCAGCAATAATCCAACAGAAGGCTAGCCGTTTGAACAAAATATCTCTCTTGATCATTCAGATTAGAATATTGTCACGCTAGTAATGTTTCAGAAATTAGTGTACAAGTGATACTATAAAAAGCCTCATCATTGCCATTAGATTTTCCATTGTGTTTCTCGCAGTGAATAATTAAATTGGTGCTGTATGGAAACCTGCCTGCCCCTTTAAGACCAAAAAGATTCACTGCCATAAGTAAATGAGACCTGAGATCACTCGGAATTTAATTGATTTGTGTTTAGGAATTTTTTCCTGTTATAATGTGCACATCTAGTTCCGTCAGAACTTCAGAAACATTCAGCATTTTAAGATTATTTGGAATCTGTAAGTTTGACATCTGCATGCCCATCAGAAAATCTTGATGAATCACATCTTCCTTGAGATCAATATTAGAATGACTAATGCCACTGTCCCTTTGTCCGCCACCACAGCTCCACTTATTTCCATTGTTCTTCCCATTCCAGGGTGCATACTCGGGTTGAGTAAAACCATTTTTAATCTTGGCAATATCTTTGACCCTTAGTTGAACTTTAAACTCCACATCATATCCATTGCTAAAAATGTTTCTTTGTACCTTCACAATATTGCTTGCCTTCATTTCTACCTTATCGTTATGTTGCTGGTACATTTTTATGTGCCCTTGTTACCTCACGATTCAACTACTGCAAATAGTTTCTTGATTCCTTCCTATCTTCCATGAATTGCAACTTATGCAAATCTTTGCTGCACATATTGCTCCTGCTGGCCCTCTCCTCCCCTCAGCCCCATTGCGCACCTACAATGGCTACTTGTCTCTCAAGCATTAAATTAAAAATCCTGATCCATATCTTTAAATCCCTTCATGGCCATCCTAATTCTGCATTCTTATGCTAAAATTGTCAACTCTGGTTGGACATTTTCCGAGATGTTCAATCATGTAAGGCTTGATCACTTGATGTTTGCTCAAAGTTATTGTGTTTACCTTTTAAAAAAAAAAAGTTGAGTGTCTTTGTGTGTTTTCAACATTGTTTTTAGAAAAGCTTTCCTCATTAGCTGACCATATAAACATTAGGAGGCACAGATTAAAGTTTTGGGCAAGCAATAAAAGGGGAGATGTGAGGAAGAGCTTTTTTATAACCGCAAGTGGTAATGATCCGGCATTCTGCCTATGAGGTTCGTGGAAGCAAAGACAATCAATGAATTCGGAAGAAAATTGGATGGGCACTTGAGGGAAATACAATTGGCAGGGCTACGAGGATAGAGCAGGAGAATGAGATCAGTGGGTTTCTCTACAAAGAGCCAGTATGGACTTTGGGATAAATAGCCTCCTTTGTGCCCCAATGACTCACTAAATCCCTGAATGTTTTAACAGATTTCTCAACTTATCTGTCACATTTTGTCCTATGATGTTTTCTTTTTACCTACTTTGCTATTCTTTCTACTTAGTCTCATTTTGAGTTTCCAGCACAAGTTAAAATATTTTATTTCTAGATTATGCTCTTCATTCAAGTGAAAGCAGAGAATCCAAAATTTAGGCCTTTTCCAAACTAAATTCTGACCAGGAAGTTCAAAATAGCTAAATGGCAAACCTAGAAAATATATTTTATATATTTTTATGTTCATTTAATAAAGAATATAATTGTTTCTAATTGTTGGATTGTAGCTGCCCATTAACTACTTGTGGTTGAGCAATTGTAATTAAGGGAGACTGCTGCATTGGAGGATATTTTCATTGTAGATTAAGACATCGTATCAGTAATACGATTTGGATTCAATAACACTAAATTTTCATTTTCTTTCAATCAAGGTTATTTCTTGGATTGCAGTAAAATAAAGTTGCATTGTACTGTTATATTTGTTCCAAACTGCTATTTTAAGATGACGAGGGGGGCCTTGATCTGTTGTACTCAAATCTGCAGAAAGTCACGTCCATTAAGACAATTATTCATTGTCTGAAGTGAGTGGCACTCCGTATTTACTGCAGAATCTGACTTTAGATTAGCAATAAATGGAAATTTTTATTTGACGTTTTCTGTCATTTTTTTAAGGGTGTATGTTTTCTTTTGTATCTATAAACTTTTATAACCGGGAATATGAGAGTTTTAATTCAACATTTGTTTTGTAAACTTGAAATGTTTTTTGAACTTCAAGTTTGTGTTTTGAATCTAAATCTGTTAAACAGCTCAAAAAATAGGTTTCTTTCTTAGTTTAAAATTTGAGTGCAAGCTGTATTGCAATTCTAATAAATTACTTGCAAAATTATTCTGATACTGTAGATAAATTTTAGCTGAATATTATTAGTTAATCGAGTGTTTTATCAACTGTTTCCAAAGTCATGCAATATGTTTGTAAGCATATGGTTTCCAAAAACATGAAACTTTTTATAACAAGAGGATTCCTTTGTTCATGTACAATACACTTGCATGGGAGGAAGTTGGAGGGTTGCCCAAGAAAGAATCTGCAAATTTCCTTTCATGTTGTGGCCGAGTGGGTTCCTGGCATACTGATTTGTGACATGAGATAAAAATCACATTGCCAGGGATTACCACATAGTCACTGCCTTGACTGCTGTTCTGGAAATCACAGGAAGTGAATGAAACATGAACTAAAAGGTGATAGGTTCTAAAGATGTTTGTGGCAAACAAAAGAAGGAAGAAATATATCTTTGTCAAAATGTCTGCCTACAGATTAATCCATCCATCGAATATGACCTTTCTGGTGAGGTACAGAGCTTAGCTGATTGGTGAACAGTGATCATTTTTGCTTTGTTCACAGTGGCTAAGTTCTGCACCAACGAGAGGGAATGATGATCAGGGCTGTAGAAATTGTGGAATATGTCAATGAAATCGGCCATGAATTGTTATGATATGGAGCAAATACTCTGTCCTGATAATTTTATATGCATAACTCTTGCAAGTTCTGTGGTCTTAAGAAAACAGACGGTAATAAACTTATTTTATTCCCCTTTGCTTTTCTGCATATTTTGTCTCCCCCTTCTGAAAAGAAAGATAGAACCCTGTGGAAAGCTGCTAGTCATCCATCTCTATAGTGTCAGCATGGTCATTCTCCACATGTGAGCTTCAATAATAAGACTTTAATGCTGGCAAAACAACCAGGTTTTGTCTATTAAGTCCTCACACATGTTTACCTCCAGGGAGTGCTACTGAATAATGTTCAGGAGTAGAAATTCTGGCCCTCTTGATTAAAATTGGGTTCAAATCATACTCTTTCTAACAGGAATCCTGGAATATCTCCCCCCTTATTTCCTACTATTAATTCCCCAGGCTCACTTTAGAGAATCCATGTTACTTCTTTGGTACTTGTTCACTATATTTCTAGCTAGCTTTTCCTCATACTCTAATTTGTCCCTCCTCCGTTTATAGCCTTTCTTAGCCATGCCATGCAGGGTTTCTCAAAATAAAGACCTTTGAATGCAAATTGTTGCCGTTCGCATCATTCCATCTGCGTAAGATGATAGACTTGCAACAAATCAAATCCATTGGAAATGTGGTAGCTTTACCTGGTGCAGATGTCATTATGGATTGTTGGTTTCTGTTTTTGTATCTGCTATCAAGCTGCTGTAACCACTGATCGACAGTGTGTTGCACACTAGCCCACTGGTGATGTTGCCATTTCCTCTGTCGTCATCTTGAGTCCCTCAGGTGCGAGAATCAATGTTTAAGGCCTTCATGCCACACTTGCAAACATCCTTGAAGTGGAGCTTTGGTCTTGTTACAGGTCGTCTGGCTATCTCGCCATACTGAAAATGCTTAGGTATGTGACTGTCTTCCATCCTATTAATGTGCCCAAACCAATTAAATTGTCTCCATTTTATGAATGCTAACATACTTGGAAAGTCTGCCTTTAAGAGGCATTTGTGATTTTGTTTTTATTATAAACCCGAATGCACTGTAAAAAACAAAGATCAAAATTGTTGAGTTTCCTTTCTTGATAGCTCTAAGTAGTTCATGTTTCGCAGCCATATGACATGGTGCTGAGAACACATTGTCATAATCCTGCATCTTGATTCAAAGAGTCAGCTTGATGTTGTTCCATGCTGGCCAAAGTAATAGCTGAATTCTTTATGCGTATATCAAATTCTGTATCAAGAGATAGAATATCTGTCACCCTGGACCTACGGTAGCAGAATTCACTCGCCACTTAAAGTGGGATGTTATTTAGTGCAATCGCAGGTGGAGATGTGACATCTTGTCCCATGATTATGGTTTTCTTGATGCTTATAATCAGGGAAAATAAGTTGCAGCCATGGGAGAGAAAATCCATAAGTCTTTGGTGCTGAGTTTTCATGTGAATGACTAGTGTAGCCATCATTACGGAGGAGTTTTCTGATCGAGACATGCTGTATTTTTGTCTTTGCTTTCAGTCTGGACAGATTATATAGAGCTTTCCGTCTGACCTTGTATACTGGTAAACTCCTTCCATATCTGCAGGGAAGGCAGTGGTCAGGAACATGGAGAAGCCAAACAGAGTGGGGGCTAGGCCTCGGCCCTGTTTCACTTCAATTCTTTACTTAGAAACTATTAAAGGTGGTGCCGTCCAACAGTACAGTACAGCGCAGTGCATGTTGCCATAGAAGGACTGGATAAGACTGAAGTGCTTTGACGGACAAAATCTTGTAGTGTCCTGCATTGCGGATGATGCTGAATGTTTTATTAAGATCTGCAAAAGTAAGGTTAAAAGGTATATACTGTTCCCTGCGTTACTTTCATTACTAATGCATTGAGAAGGTCATGTCCACTGTAAATCTATCAGCACAGAAACTATGCAGTGCTTCTAGATACACTCAGTCTATAAGTAGACGGATTCTTTTAAGCGTGATCCTAGCAAAGGTCTTCCCAGTGACGCAAAGGAGTGAGATATCACTAGTTGTTGCAATCAACCCTGTCGTCTTTGTTTTTGTATAAATGTCACTTTTGTGTCATGCATGTCCTGTGGAACAGATCCTACCTTTCAACAGAGAAGGAGAAGGTCATGAAGGTGTGGCAGCAGATGGGATTTTCCAAGCAGTTCGTCTGGAACTCCATCCTTGCTGGTGTGCCTTTCTATTTGCTAAGCAATCGGTGGCCTTTTTGAGTTCAAATGGGTTCTTCATTTAACTCGACTATGACAGGAAGCTGCGGGAAAGCGTCCAACTCAGACTGGGAGATATCTGTTTCACAGTATTGTTCAACCTAATGAGATATCTGTTTGCTTCCAAAGGTGAATACTTCGCTATCTGCCGATTTCAGAGTAGGAGGGGCAGCTTTGATAATGGTAGAACCAAGCACCCTCTTGATCCCATCATACATCGCATAGATCTTTTTTTTTTAAAACTTATTTTATTACAAACATATATCAAAGCAGGATACAGCAAATAAACACCCCGGGAAACATACTTCCCAGCAATCAACTGTACAGTCTACAGATTTTCCCCCTTTTTCACCCCCCCCACCCCACCCCCCTCGTCACCCAGCCTCCACCCCCCTGCAACGAATAGCTCCTCAAACACGATCACAAACATCCCCCACTTTTTCTCAAACTCCTCTGCTGAGCCCCTTAACTCATACCTTATCTTCTCTAACCGCAGGAAGTTGTACAGGCCACCCAACCATGCCGCTACCCCCTGATGCCGATGCCGACCACCACTCCAGCAAAATTCGGCACCGTGCAATCAGAGACAGACGAAGGCCACGATAGGCTTCCTCCTCTCCATGAGCTCCGGCTTCTCTGAAACCCCAAATATTGCCACCAAAGGGTCCGGGTCCTCCACCTTCTCAACTATCCTGGCTAAGAGCGCTAACACTCCCGCCCAGAATCTTCCCAATTTTTTGCAACCCCAAAACATGTGTGCGTGATTCGCTGGCCCCCGCCCACACCTCTCACACTCATCTGCTACCCCCTGAAAGAACCCCATCGCATAGATCTTAGTTATCACAAAAAGACCATGACAGAGTAAATTAATTTCTGAAGGTTAATGGCCAGTGCTGTGAAACTCTAGTTTCCATATGGAGAGGTGTTGGCATAGGGGTATTGTCGCTGGACTAGTAAACCAGAGACCCAGAGTAATACTCTGGGGATCCAGGTTCAAAGCCCGCCACTGCAGATGGTGAAATTTGAATTGAATAAAAATCTGGAATTAAAGTCTTAACGATGACAAAGTCAAACGCTGATGACTATGAAACTATCTGGTTCACTGGTGTCCTTTTGGGAAGGAAATCTGGCACCCTTACCTCGTATGGCCTACATGTGACTCCAGACTCACAGCGATGTGTTTGACTCTTAACTTCCCCCTTGAGGGCAATAAATGCTGGCACACCATGCAATGTCCATTTCCCATGAACACAAAATGCCATCATGTCCTTGTACAAAACTTTGGTCAGTTTTGTACTTTCACATGGTGGGAGATATCGAGGCTCTGGAAAAGAGCACCATTAGCTGGTTTGCAAGAAAGCAAGGCTGGAGAGCTGGATCTTTTTACCCTGCATCAGGGAGATTTGATTACAGCCTATATAATAATGAAGGGACTAGTTTGTGCCTGTGGGTCAACTATTTGAACTGGATGGCTTAGGGAGTACCAAGTGATATGTATAAAACTACCTAAGTATAGAACGAGGTGATCCATTTTAATCGAAAAAATAGTCAGGCAAATTATCATCAAAATGGAAAGCAGATTCAAAGTGTGTCAGGGCAGAGGGATCTAGGTGTCTTTGTTCATGAATCACAGAATGTCTGTTTGCAGGTACAATATGTAATAAGAAAGGAAAATGGAATGTTAGCGTTTATTGCAAAAGGACTGGTGTATAAAAGTAGAGAAGTATTGGTATAATTTTATAGGGTGTTGGTGAGACCACATTATTATGAGACACGGTATTGTGTCCAGTTATGGTCTCCTTACTTGAGGAAGGATGTGGTGGCATTGGGTGCAGTTCAGAGGAGGTTCACCAGATTGTTTCCAGGGATGAAAGGGTTGACGTATGAGGAGAGATTTAACAGTTTGAGCTTATACTTGCTAGAGTTTAGAAGGATGAGAGGGGATCTGATCGAGGTATATAAAATGCTAAAAGGGATTGATAAAGTAAATGTAGACCAAATGTTCCCCCTTGTGGGGCAAACTCGAACAAGAGGTCACAGACATAGGTTGAGAGGCGGTGGATTTAAAACTGAGATGAGGAGGAACTACTTCTCGCAGAGGGTGGTGAATTTGTGGAACTCGCTGCCCGATAGTGCGGTGGAGCCTGAAGCATTAAATGGTTTCAAGAGGGGGTAGATATATTTCTGATTTTAAAAACGGATTAAAAGGATATGGGGAACAGATATGGAGATGTCTTTGAGTCAGGAAGAGATCAGTCATGATCTGATTGAATGGCGGAGCAGGCTTGAAGGGCTGAATTTCCTCCATCTGCTCTTAATTCCTATGTCCAATGTTCCTTAAACATTAGGTTCTGATGAAGAGTCGGACGACTCAAAATGTTGGCTCTGTTTTCTCTCCATATGGATTCTGCTGGGATTTCCCACCATTCTCTGTTCTTGTTTTGAATTCCAGCATCTGCAGTATTTAGCTTATTTAAATAGAGCCATAGAATCATACAGCGCAGAAAGGTCTGTGCTGGTCGAAATCAACCACCTAACCATTCTAATCCCATTTTCCAGCATTTGTATGCCTTGGGACTTGAAATATCAGGAGGTTTATCCTTTCATAGAGGATTATTCGCCTTTGGAACATATTGCTGGCTTGTGTGCTGCTTCACTGCAGAAGGAGACTGGATGAGTTCCTGGCTGAAGCTGTTAACACTGCATAAATACAGTAGGTGAGATGTTGGGTGATGTGCTTGCTTGGATCATCTTTGGTGTTGGGGGTGAACTTTTTCCAATTTTATTTTCCCTCTCATGGGATTAAATGACGAGTCGCAAATGTTACAACTGATCATTATGAAGGATATCACATTGCACTCATTGTTGAAACTAAGACAACATGACTTGAGTGGTGAAGGACATAGGGTCGACAATATATGTTTGTGTCACCAGATGGCTGAGGGATCTGTCTCCGAGGCCAGGAAGCCAAGACTCCACTGATTTCCAGCACAGCATCCTTTGTATTTATCATCTGTGAGATGGTTGAATGCCCTCCTCTGGTTCTCTTTCTTTTCCTGGTGTTCAGTGCTCTCATCTGCAAAGAGCAGATCCATGACTGACTGTCATGGTATGTGTTCAGCCATTGGATGAAGTTCATACAGTGAGGGTAAGAATCAGGGAAAGGCTTGAAATAGATGAAGATGAGTGTGAGTGCAGGGTGAAAATGGGGATATGAGGAAATGCAAAGTAGGAGAACAGCCTGTGATCTTGCAAGATAAGTGAGTGTGAGGAATAATGTGATGAAGTAAACTTGACAAAGCAGTTCGGAAGGGAGAGGGGCTTTGTGGTGATGGACAAGCAGGGTATGGTGACTCTACTCCTCTTTTCTGACCTGGTTAGGTCATTAAAATACTGCCTGAACTAAATCCCAAAGTTGACCCCTTTGCCAAAGCCAGCAATGCCTTCTTGCTATCAATGGCAGATTTCTTCTTCCCTTTGCTGGAGAATAGTATCTCCCTCAGGTTTCTCACTGACTTCAGAAGCGCATCAAGTGAGGTGTCATTGAACAGCAGCTCAGCTGTTTCCCATCTGGAATCCATTGTCACACCTTGTCTTCTCCTGTTTCCAACTCTACAAATTCCACCTTGGGATTGTCCTTTCAAAAACTAGAGTTAAGATTGTGGCATTTGTTGTTTTTTCATCTCTACTTCCCTGCATCAGATGCCAAACCCAGCATTAAAGCTAAGTTTCAAAAGCCACTAACATACTGAACTTCAGGTTTCCCACATGACATCGGACCATTAACGGTATTCAAAAGGCATCTTGACAAATACATGAATAGGATGGGTATAGAGGGATACGGCGCAAGGAAGTGCTGAGGGTTTTGGACAAGGGTGGTATCATGACTGGTTCAGGCTTGGGGGGCCAAAGGGCCTGTTCCTGTGCTGTATGTTCTGTCTCAAGTTAATATCAGAGCGGTATATCTCACATTCTGTAGCACTTTCCTCTCTGGTGAACTGAATGAGATCCATGAACTCATAATTTAAACCCACAAATCCAAATTTTGGTTAGCTCAGTTGGTTGGACGGCCAACTGGTTTGTGATGTGGAGCATCGCCAATACCGTGGGTTCAATTCTTGTCCCGCTTGAAGTTATTCATATAAGGCCCCACCTTCTCAACCTTGCCTTTCACCTGAGTTATGGTGACCCTCAGGTTAAATCACCACCAGTCAGCTCTCTCAAAAGGGGAGAGCAGCCTATGGTCCTCTGGGACTGTGGCGACATTTACATTTATTTACTTGTATATTTTGGTCATGTAACCTAACATTCACAGCCCTGTATGTACTTTCTGTACCTATTTTCTTGGCTGGGGAATGAAGTTAAGGTGAAGGCAGGGCCAAAGGGATTAAAGGTGAGTGCAGCATGGTAGCATAGTGGTTAGCACAATTGCTTCACAGCTCCAGGGTCTCAGGTTCGATTCCCGGCTTGGGTCACTGTCTATGTGGAGTCTGCACGTTCTCCCCATGTATGCGTGGGTTTCCTCCAGGTGCTCCGGTTTCCTCCCACAGTCCAAAGATGTGCAGGTTAGGTGGATTGGCCATTCTAAATTGCCCTTTGTGTCCAAAAAGGTTAGGTGGGGTTACGGGGATAGGGTGGAGGCGTGGGGCTTAAGTAGGGTGCTCTTTCCAAGGGCCGGTGCAGACCCAATGGGCTGAATGGACTCCTTCGGCACTGAAAATTCTATGATTCTATTAAATGAATTTAAAATAATTGGGAGTTTTATTCTCCCCCAATTCTAACAGTTGTTATTGTTTCCCGTTATCTTGATTTGTCCAACCCAGCCAGGATGTGGACCTGATCTCTCGTGCCTACTGAACTGATAACAGTTACTATATTACATACTGGCTCAGTTCAGCAGGAACAGGAGTTGGGCCCTTAAGCTACGCCGTTCCGAAGGATTGAATGCATTGAAGGAAATCATTGTATAAGAAAGAAAAGAGAAAATATCAGCCCTAGTCTATTTGTGATTCATGCTGAGTCCTGTGGCTAAGATTTTGTTTAAGCTAGTCCCTGTTTCTACAGTGGTGATGTAATAAACTTCCCTCTTTGTATTTATTTGGAACATTACAACTCTGATGAATGAGGATGATGGCAGTGGAGGTAATTGAATTGCTTTTTCAAAATCTAAATTCTTAGTTTTTGTGTTTTGAAATTTTGTACATTTTCTGTTCCACATAGTATTCTTCGCTGTTTCAAAAACATTAAATACACTTGGAAGGACTACCTCAACTATATACTTGAAGCTGTCATTTGGTAAAATACCTCGGAGTGTCCTCTTACTTGATTGCATCTGAGAGCTTGTGATTCGCAGCTGTGTAGCTTTACCATTCACTTGTGCTTTGGAGAAAACTGCAGTATTGCTATTGAAATATGTGGCCTTTGTATAATCCAATGCTAAAGGGAAATGAAGATACTGCTCTACTTCAATGTCATTTTCCCATGCTATTCCCATGTCTCTTGATGTCTTTAATATCTAGAAATCAATCCCCAATAACTGAGCCTCCACAGCACTCTCCACAGAGAATTTCCTCCTCACTTCGGTCCTATATGGGCTATCCCTTATTCTGAGACCGTCCCCTGGTTCTAGACCCCTGCCCAGATAGAGGAAACTTGTTTCCCGCATCTACTCTGTTGAGCCCTGTAAAATGTTATATGTTTCAATTAGATTATCTCATTATTCTTGAGAGAATATACGCCCAGTCTCCTCAATCTCTCCTCATAGGACAATCCTACCATCCCACGAATCAAGGTACCTGAAAAGCCTTTCCACCCAAAGGGTGGTGGGCATCTTGAACTTACTGGTGGTTGAGGTTGAGCTGCTCAAAGTTATTGGATCGTTAAAGTATTGTGACCTGCGAGGCTACGAACCAGGTGCTGGAAAATGGGATTAAAATGAGTGGCTCGTTTCTTTTTTGGCCAGCGCAGATACAATGGGCTGAATGGCCCCTTTCTGCACAGTAACCTTTTTATAGTTCTGTGGTCCTAAGTCTGCTGGACCTTTGTTGTACTCACTCTATGGCAAGTGCATCCTCCCGTGAGTAAGGAGACTGACACCGTACACAATACTTTGTGGGCGACCTCACCAAGGTTCTATACCACACAGCAAGACATCTTTACTCCTGTACTCAAATTCTCTTTCCATAAAGGCCAGCACACCATTTGTCTTTCTAATTGCTTGCTGAGCCTGCATGTTAACTTCCGGTGACTCAGAACAAGGATACCCAGGTCCCTTTAAACATCAACAGTTCCCAATCTCTCACCATTTTGCACAAGTGGGAGCTTCCTGTTTGTCAATGGCATTGAAATGGAAACTCACTTTATTCTCTCAAATAAAATAACGTAAATAGTGGTGGGGCTAGGATTTGTAACTATTTACTGAAAAATAGTTAGAAAGTAGCTATATTGTTGCTAAGTACTGTTGGAGTTTTGAACTGGTGCTACTGGTAGACATCAAAAATAACTTGAATGTTTATAGCTCTCACAAACTGAACTTTTCTCAATGTTTAATCAAGAGTGTTAATTTTCTACTGTTTAACTTGCAAGTTGATATGAATGATTAGTTTCTGGCTGGGCAGGGGAACAAATGGTTGGCTTTCAGTAGTAAAAGATCTTTAATTGCTTCTTTTAATTACTGCTTTTTTGTTGCAATAAAGAAGACATATGATTGTCACAGCTGGGAACTGTTGCTCTTTTTAACCTTAGTCTATTTGCTCTGTTTAGGTCACCTTTGCTCATGAGTCGCCAGGTATCTTTATGATACCGCCACGTGGTTCAAGTTCAGGTTATGATTAATAACACAGCACACCGCTTAGTAAGGATTAAAACAATGGTCATTTATTATATACAACAAGCAATATTAATACCCTAATACTACTTTCTATATAATAAACCTATCACTACTGGCCAATACCTAACTTAGGAAGAGCCCACCAGCTCAGGGAAACGAATGGCTTGTCCAATCAAATCTGGCCCGCGGGATTCAAAAGGCTGCTACAGGTCGGTGGCTAGGTGTCTCTACCGGATAGCGATCGCTGGATTCAAACTTACTGCTGCCGGTGGCTGGTCTTGCGAAGGTCTCGAGCAGGCGAAGATGAGAGAGAGATCTGAACTTGGACTTTTACTTTTATAGGGCCCAGGGGCTTCCCGCCTCCCGGCGCAGCCCTTGAACCTGAGTCCCAAGTGATTGGATTCTGTCCCCAGTCTCTGGGGTCCATGTGTCCGATGGTGAGGCCATTCCTCGATCGGGGGGTGGTCGCTCACCTCTCTTTGTTTCGGCCACTGCAGGCGCCGACAGGTCTGGCCCGGTATTCAATTGCTAATATGTTGCAATTGTTCCCGGGGATAGCCGATTTAACTGTGGATGTCTGAGTAGATTAGGTGTAAACAGTCCTGAATGAAACTGCGGATACCTGGGTTGATGGGCTGTTGATAGCCCTGAGTATCGATCTGGGCTACGTTCCCAGAGCTGAAGCTGCAAACCTGTCTGCAGCTGCCTGCTTGTGTCTTCTTGGCTGCTTTTCTAGCAGTCTTTCGGGTTAGCCGTTTTAAACTGGGTTTTGGCCGGATTAATCGGAACGCAGCCATTTTACATGGCTACAGAACCAACACTTTGGGTGCTAGGGACTAGTTGAGTAGTAGAAAAATGGAAGGATTATGCTACAGTTAAAATAATTAAATGACACAATGTTACACCATTCATAAGTGAATGGGTAATGAAGAGACAATAGCGTCTGCTGCATCAATGGGAATAGATCTCTGAATCAAAACAATTTATGATCTTTATTCACAGCAACAATCTCAACTACTGTGGTATCTCTGGAAATGTGCCTCATTTTGCAATCTTGGTTAGAAAGTGCTTTTCAATCAGTACAGGAAGTCAGGCTGCAGCATAAATGTGCTGAATCTAATTGTTGTGAAAATGCACCTTCAAACTCTATTTCCGATTGTACGTTTACAGCAGTCATCTGATACCGATCATTGATCTTCACTGACTTATGAATTATAACCCCCAAGTTCTTTTCCTGCTAAGCTGCCGTGAGTGCACAACCTTCCTCGGGTTATAATTGTAGTCTATGAAGGAAAAAATATATACTGGAAATCTGAATAAAATACTAAATGAAAGTGGGAAACCACTCAAATACTGTTCAGGAAAAGAAACATTACTGAATTCATAATGACTTTTCTATTCCAAATGCGTTTATTAGCCAAGAGTTGGCTGTGCAATAGTTGGCTAATTAACGTACTAGCAATGTATGGTTGGTTAGATTGGTTAACCGATATTTCACACTGGCAACTTATTTTAAGCAAGAAGTACATTTTTTAAAACTTCATTCATGGGATGTGAGTGTCACTGACATCACCTGCATTAATTGCCCATCTCTAATTGTCTTTGAGATGATGATAACAAGCCACCTTCTGCATTTTAGCTGAGGAGTTCCAGAATGTTGGCCCAACAACGATGAAGGACATGCAATATACTTCCAAGTCAGGATAACTTGTGATTTGGAGGTGAACCTGCAGATGCTGGTGTTCCAAGGCCATTGCTAACCTTATGGAAGGGGGCAAGGGGGCAGAGCTGCCCGCCCAGTGGTTGAAGGAGAATCTGGTGGAGTTTCCTCAAAAGTTCCAGCATCAGAGGAAGGAGGCCTCGGAGGACCTGGCTAAGGTGGTGGAACCGCACAGGGTGGCGATTGAGAAAGTGGGGCAGAGGCTGGAGGCCCAGGGCCTGGCAATACAGAAGGTGGAGGAGACGGTAGGGGAGCATGTACCCGGTCTGCCTGTGGGTGACTTATCAGAAGGAGTTTTATTTTGATTCGCCAGAGGAGATGGTGGACTTTGAGAGACCATGGACTGGGAGATGTGTGAGGACAGTGAACTTTGGAGAGGAGCTTTGGGTTTGTGGTGAAATGTTTGGGTGAGTATTTCGGGTGTGTTTTGTTGGGGGAGTGGCAATGGTGTGTTTTTTGTTCTTTATTTGTTGGTGGCTGGGGTAGATTGGAGGGGGTTGGGGAGGTTACAGGCCTTGGGCGGGACCACCATGTTAACTGGGTGGGCTAGTTAATGGAAGTGAAGTGGGGGTCCTTTGTTTCGGGGGGGGGGAGGAGGGAAGGGTGCGTTACTGACATGGGTGTGGCTGGTGTGGTGCAGTTGGGAAGGGTGAGATGGCGGTGCCTATCCGAGGGTGGGCCTGGAGGGGCGCATGACAGGGGCTGGATGCTGGCCCAGGAAGTGGTACTGTTGATCGGCAGGGGAGGGGGGCGGGGAGCTGGGTGTTGGCGAAGATTCCGGATTTAGATACGCACCGGTTGATTATGGGGGGATTTTAATATGGTCTTGGACCCAAGCGTTGATCGGTCAAGCCCAAAGTCTTTTTTAAAATAAATTTAGAAAACCCAATTCATTTTTTTTTCCAATTAAGGGGCAATTTAACATGGCCAATCCACCTATCCTGCACATCTTTGGGTTGTGGGGGCGAAACCCACGAAAACACGGGGAGAATGTGCAAACTCCACACGGACAATGACCCAGAGCCGGGATCGAACCTGGGACCGTGGCGCCGTGAGGCAGCAGGGCTAACCCACTTCATCACTGTGCTGCCCTAGCCCAAAATCGTTGAGGATGTTGGCAGTGGCTGAGAGGGTTCATGGAGCGCATGGAGGGGTGGACCCGTGGAGATTTGTGAGGCTGAGGGTAAAAGGGTTTTCGTACTTCTCACGTACTTCTGACCACGCGCCGCACTGGGTGGATTTACGGGTGGTTCAGGGAGAGGCCCAACGGCCACAGTGGAGGTTGGATATGGGGTTGTTTGCTGATGAGGTGTGTGAGCGGGTGAGGGCTGCCATTCAGGGTTATGTAGAGGTGATACGGGGAGAGGTTGCAGCCACCACATTGTGAGACACTCAAGGTTAGAGGGGAGAGTTTTTTTTGATTCTGGCACACAGAGAGAGGTTGGAGCAGGAAGAGAAGGCAAAGCTGGTCGAGGAGATCTTGAGGGTGGATAGGAGGTACATGGTGGCGCCAGAGGAGGGGTTATTTAAGGAGAGGCAGAGGCTCCAGATGGAGTTTAGTGTATGAATATGGGGAGAAGGCAAGCAGGATGCTGGCCCATCAGTTGAGGAAGCAGGCAGCAGCTAGGGAGATTGGTAGAGTGAGGGATGAGGGGATAAGGTGGTGATGGATCACGAGTGGATGAATGGGGTATTTGAGGCCTTCTATGGGAGGCTTTACGAGTCGGAGCCCACGAGGGGGGATCAGACCGTTCCTTGACGGGTTTGAGTTTCCCAATTTGGAGGGGCGGGTGCAGCGCCTGGATGCCCCGATTGGGCTGCGGGAGGTGATGGATTGCAGGGGAGCGATGCAGAAAGGGAAGTGTGGTAAACCACTGTTAGTATATTGTATGTATTGTGGTGAACTTACTGTACTACATGTATTGGTAAACCACTGCCTGATGGCTCCGCCACCCCTCGGGCTCGGTATAAAGGTGGCTGACCTCTGGCCCTACCCCAGTTCTCTTCACCTTGTTCGGTTTCCCCACCTACATCCATAGCGATCGGGGTTCCTCCTTCATGAACATCAGTTCCTGCTTAGCAAGGGCATCGCCTCAAGCAGGACGACCAGCTACAACCATTGGGGAAACGGACAGGTGGAGAGGGAGAACGTGACGGACTGGAAGGCCGTCCTTCTGGCCCTACGGTCTAGGAGTCTCCCAGTCTCCTGCTGGTAGGAGGTCCTTCCCGAAGTGCTCCTCTCCATCCAGTCGCTCCTGTGCACTGCCGCCAATGAGACCCCTCACAAAAAGAAGACAACACGCTCCCGGACGTGCAGGTCTCAACACCAGTGCACACACCATAGCCGGGACTGAGGCGATCACGGCGGAAGGTCAAAGCCCCCGACAGACTCGACCTTTAAGTCCACTTCACCCCCGCTGGACTCTTTTTTTAACGGGGTGAATGTGGTAAACTGTTACTGTACTACATGTAAACCACTGCCTGATGGCGCCGCCTCCCCTTGGGCTCGGTATAAAGGTGGCTGACCTCCGGCCCTGCCCCAGTTCGGGATCAGTGGCCAGGAGGCTTTCTGTTTGGCTTATTAAAGCCACAGTTTTGTTCACTACTCGTTTTGTGTTAATTGATGGCACATCAGGAAGGCCCCGAGTCTGGAGCGGAGCTGTGGCCACTGCTGGTGAGGGTGTATAATGAAGTGGGGGGGGGGGACTCCCCACTACTTTGTCGCAGGCTTCTATCTCCCTTTTTCTTAAAAAGGATAAGAACCCAGAGCAGTGCAGGCCGTACCGCCCGCTAAAAGTTGACCAGTTTTCTTGCTTTGCTTAACTGTAGTGTATTAATTAGTCTGGGTAATATCCTCTTCCTCTGCTGTGAAGATCAAAACAAAATAATTATTCAACAAGTTTCTCATTTGCAATATCGCCTACATCCATTTTAAAGGGGCCTCATACCTTTTTCTTAATAATTGTAAAAACTGTATTAATCTCAATACCCCTCAAGGATATGTTTCATTTTTTAAGTGTTTCTTTTTGTCTTCGTTTGCTGTTCATCTTTTCCTTTGGGATCTACGCTAATCTTAGCACTTTTATGTTATCTCATCCCTTGTTGACTATGGTTCTTTCTCCTTTGGGTTAATTTTTTTCTTTACACACCTTGCATTATCCATCTAGTTTTTATATCATTTGCTGTTATCAATCCCTGTCTTATTCCTCTTAACGTTAGCTGTAGCAAAATCGTCAGAACATTCAAAAATTCTGTCTTTTCAGCCTTCTTCCATTGTTGCTTTCAATAACACTGGTAAATTGAAACTGCTGAACCATGTAGTTTCTTTTGCAGCTTCCTTGAAAGGTTTTGCAGCTCATTACACATACTGACAATTGTAGCTTCCATATCGCTACAGTTAGTTCACATTAATGACAGAGATTTAGGATGTATTATTGCAGTTCAGAAAATCACTAATTTCTAACCATTTAAAGTTGATGTAAATGCCTAAATGAGACAGCGTAAATAACACTGAATGAATAATATTGTATGGCTCCCACGTTGCCTTGAGCATACAAGGTAAATGTCAAGCAGTGTAAAATGCCAGTAAAAGTATCTGCAGTTTATTCAAGTCGGGCTGTATCAGACACTAGGAATGTAAAGCAGTTGTCTCCTTTTAAAGACGCAGTTTCAGTGGATCTCTTTTAAGTTACTGCTTCATTAAAATAAGAGAGACATTGCTAATCTCGTGTTTTTTTCACAGAATTGAATTCAAGAGCTTTTAAGTCAAGAAATTGCACTGATATTTTCTACTTGTTACATTTCTTAATTGATGATTTTGAATCATTTGTGTGTGAACATAGTGCTCTCATCTGACTTTGATTTGGCATATAATTGCTTGGCTTTGTTACAAATCATTTTCTCTGCCAAACTCCACCAGCTTCAGAAGTATGTGTTTCTTAATTAGAACAAGACACTGAAACAAACTGTTTGCAATACATTCTGGGGGAAATAGTCCACAAAATGATGCAGAATGCATTTATTTCAAACATGAATAAACTGGAAACAGTCACAAAATCATTAAATATTATTCAGTGGAGGATATCATTTGATTGCACTCTTTCAGATTGGGTTTCCAGTAACTGTTGTTGCAGGAGTTCAATAGTGCTTTGCACCGTATCATTTTTAGATGCTCCACATCTTTTGTTCTTTAGCCTGTGTGCAGTACTAGCCAGTAATTCTGAAATTCCACCAGTGGCAGCTCCAGCTAACGTGAACTGTAATACAGAAGGCATGTAATTTATAGGTAGCACCTTGTATTAAAAGAGGAATTAAAACTGATAATTTTAGTGGTTCTAAATTTTATTTTGAACTGGTGAGGCAGTAAAATTTTAGAAACATGGGGTTTGGATTCTCCGACTATGTCCCCACGCCGGCGTAAAACGGCCACCGATTCCCTGTTTTGCTGGGGCTAGCAGGACAGCAGCGGAGAGCACCCGGCTCTAGCTGCCGATACGCCCTGAAGAATTGCTGGGTCTGTGGCCGCGCATGATGACGGCGGCCACTCGCGGGCCCACAAAATACTCTTTCTTCTCCCCCCCCCCCCCCCCCCCCCCCCCTCGGCTGGCTCGCATGCCCCGGACCAGTCCACCACGGTGCCCCGGACCAGTCCACCACGGTACCCCCGCCCTGCCCACGGATCGGCCCTCCCCCGACTGTGGCGGTGCTGGACTGAGTCTGAAGTCGCCATGCCGAGTTCCCGACGGGTAAGACAACAGGTGACCTACGCCGTCGGGAGCGAAGCATCAGGGGGCTGGCCTCAGACAATGTCCTGAAGCCGTCGATACATGGGGCATATTTGAAGGGGGTGGAGCATCACAAAAGCGGCGTTGCCCCCGATTTGGTCGGGAACTCTAATGCGATTTTGGCGACCGGAGAATCCAACCCATGATTTCTTTACCAAGAGTCCCTAACCTGCTAGCTAGCTTTTTCCAGTGTGGTCAACAATCTACAAATTTAAAATCCAAGGAACTTGCAAAAATCAAACATTGATCAGATAATTTAATCAGTGTACTTTTCGATTAAATCTTATGTCAAGTGCTCTTGGGAGTTTTTCATGGCTTTATGTGCATTTGGATCTTCGGTGCTGGAAAGTGGGATTAAACCAAATGACTAGTTTCTTTTTGCCCCGGCGCAGCCATGATGGGCTGAATGGCCCATTTCTACACCATAACATTTTTATGGCTCTATATCTATTTAAACTTCAGATCGAAGCAATCAGAAAAGGCAAATAATAATGTAAACACTGTACTGCATGGCAGCATGAAGGTTTCTGCATTTGTTATACTGAAATGAAAACAGTCAATAAAAGTATGGTACTTTAAAATAAAACAGTACAAAATAAATACACAATTGATGCAGAATGTTTTTCTGTCCATTAACAAAACAAGGATGGAAAAAATGCATTCATGTTAAAAGGGGTGGTAATGATTCAAGTAAACTGAAAAGAACAATTTATCTGTAATTGAAAGCTGATAATGTATTATCATCCTTCGCAAACTATCAACAAAGCAACTTCAGATACTTACAAGTTGCACAGACTCCTTTGCTATTTTGTGTCCACCAGCTGAAAATAATAAAAAGCTCACTAGGAGGTGATTGATTAGCTCCTTAAGGTGATTTTGTTCTGTGCAGAGATTCCCAGTGAATAAAGCAGTCCGCAGATCCTCAAGATTCAAGGTTGATGTGTTGCTTAGTGTCTTTATTTGATTGTACACAGATTTCATGTTTTCCTGCAAGCAGTATTAAAAAAATAAAGACTTCACTTATTTTTCCCCAAATAAATATTTGTTTATAAATATATTCCAACAGTGACGAGACATCAAAAGTTATGGGCTGTCTTCAGGTGTGAAAGGTGCTTTAATAAATACAAGTCTTTGCATACACGCACACAAAGTTGTGCCTGGAGGGAAAGCTTCACTAGAACGGAAGAAAAATGGAAAACGCGGAACTATTTTACACTACTAGTATCTACATATGATGTGGAGATGCCGGTGTTGGACTGGGGTGAGCACAGTAAGAAGTCTTACAACACCAGGTTAACAGGTTTGTTTTAAATCACTAGCTTTCGGAGCACTGCTCCTTCCTCAGGTGAATGAAGAGATAGGTTCCAGAAACATATATATAGACAAAGTCAAAGCCTCCCACCATCTGGCCTGAGCTTGTGAAATCCTACCAACTGTCCTGGCTCCAGACAATTCACACCTCTTTAACCTGGGGTTACCCCTCTCTCTGGATCTGTAAAGACTTACATTCAAAGTATCGTCTTGCATCTTTGACTTTTTATATATATGTTTCTGGAACCTACCTCTTCATTCGCCTGAGGGAGGAGCAATGCTCCAAAAGCTAGTGATTTGAAACAAACCTGTTGGACTTTAACCTGGTGTTGTAAGACTTCTTACAGTTTACAGTATCTACATAGGGTGCTGGGCCAGAGAATGTCTTTTAATAATGAAAGGAGATGGAGAAATTCCCTGAGCAGATGTGATCATCATTTATATTGAAAGAAATTAGCAGAAAGCACCTCCAGCAGTTCAATCAATAAAATCCCATCACAATGCAATTTCACTTGAACTGATGAGACGTCCGATTACACTCAACATTTCCCAACAACTTATTAAGCTGAAAGGTTATTTGGAGAAATCAGTATTATGTATTCTCTCTCAGAAAGCTGACTTTCCACAAAGGTATAACGCATGATTTACAATGAATGATTTACTGGTATTTATACTGAAATAGATTAAGAACAAAGAACAACACAGGAACAGGCCCTTTGGCCCTACAAGCCTACGCCGACCATGGTACCTGCCTAAACTAAAACCGTATGCAGTCCGTATCTTTCCATTCCCATCCCTAAAGTGAAATTTAAAACAAGTGACAAGCCTTGTGTTTTAATTTGCTGTGATCACGTGATGTAGATGCTGATGGATTATTTCATGTTAATTGTGATTTAGGATCAAGTATTACCTCAAGTAAAACATGCTATTCTTGATTGCCTTTCCTATGTCCAGCTCCCTTGCATGACTTCATTCCTTCCCATCCAAATTGCAGCCAGCATATCTCCAGCAATGGCTTCTCTTTCCTTCCCCACACATCCAGGGCGTCTCTAATAATCTTATGCTGTCCTCCTCGTGGTATCGCTCAGTCATGAAATCTGATTCCATGTGCATGCTGATGATGCCCATCTCTACCTTGCCACCATTCCTCGCAACTTTGCAGTCACTTCCTGTGATCTGACGTGACCTAACATCATGCCTCAGCCGAGTCTCTTCAATCTTTCCTCATAGGACAATTACGCTATCCAAGGGATTCAGTCTAGTGAACCTTAATTGCACTTCCTCTTTGGTAAGTATATCCCTTCCTTAAGCAAGTAGACCAAAACTACACAAAGCTCCAGGTACATTCTTACCAAGGCTCCGTACAATTGCGGCAAGACCTCCTGCACTCAAATTCTCTTGTAATAAAGGCCAACATACAATTTAGGTAGACAAAGAAGATAAGGAAATGGTGTTCCTACAATGTGCACAAGATTCAATTCTAACCTAGTGCAGTATGTAAAAAGCTCAAGCAAAGAATATTTGCTTCTGGATCTTAAAATGGTGAATTAATCAGAGCAATAAAGAGAAATAATAGCAGGGTAACATTCAGGCAATAATGACAAATGTAATATTGTTTAAGATAACAATTAAGAAATACTTAAGCATGATAAAGATTAAGTTAATACATCGGAGAAAAACTGTTTTTCTCCAATAACCACTCTCGCCAATTTGATCCTGGGGGTTACCAGACAAACAATTACTTAGGCTAACAAGAACTAATCAGAGGCTAGGAATTCTGTGAAGGGAAACTCACCTCCTGACTCCCCAAAGTCTAAATATTATCTAGAAGGAACTATTAAGGAATGCAATGGTCTGGATGAATGCAGCTCCAACAACACTCAATATGCTCAACATTATCCAGGACAAAGAAGCCCAACTGAATGGCATCCAATCCAAAGTCTGAAACGTTCATTCCCTCCACAGCCATGGACATTGCCAGCAGTGTCACTGTATCAACTTGGAAAGGATCTTTTGGCAGCACTTTCCAAACCCTCAACTTCCCCATCTAGAAAACCAAGGGCAGCATATGCCTGTTATGGCCCAGGATTTAGAGAACCCCAAAGTGTATCATGGAGTTCACCTGACCCACAACGTTTAATAGATCGTGGTATGGGGAGCACACGGCCCACTCTACAGGTGTGGTGGAGCAGAAATGGAAAAGTATTTTTTAAAGCAAAACAATATTTATTCTATGAACTCAAGTTAACCTTTATAAAACATAGTGAACATCTTAGCAACCATTAATTCAAATACAACCTCCCAAAGACTACAACACCAAGTAATCCTTTAAGCTTTCCTTTCAACATCCATATGACTTAAAACACCTTTTACAAGAAGCATATCAGGTTAAAGTCACTCGCTGTTATTAATTTTAAATCACCAGGATCGATTTACACTCTTTACATTACAGAGCGAGATTCCTACACCTTCTGCCTGTGACTGCAGCTATCCAGCTCTGAAAACGAATCAAAAACACACCCTGCAGCAAACAGCCTAAAATGAAAATAAAAAGCTGACAGACAGCCCAGCTCCACCCACTCTGACATCACTGCAGTAATAAACACCCATTTCTTAAACTTACTCTCACATGACACCTCCCCCTAAGAAAAGAAAAAAACCCATCAACTTCAAGGTGGTTTCATTTTTCACCTTTAAGAAATGCACACAGTAAATATACTTTTTTGTTTTTTTTCCTCCAACTGAAATCCTTCTCGATTGACAGTCTCTTTGAACAAGAAGGTCTCTGCACGATCCGTCCATTTCTCTACGCCTCAGCATTTCTCTTTAAAGTCAGATACTCTGCTGTCCACTGGAATGTGTTACGCTTCTTCAGCAAGTCCATCAGTGGAGCAATCACGCTACAAAACGTTTGCACAAATGTTCGATCAAATCCACTCATGCCAAGAACTCGCATTATTTCCCTTTGTCTTGAGGGTATCGGAAACTCCTCAATAACTTGGTTTCACATCACGTGTGACCATTCGACCCTGTCTGATTGTGTGGCCAAGGTAAGTGACTTGTGCTTTTCCAAATTCACTTTTGGCTAGGTTTACCACCAAACCCGCCTCCTAAAGTCGATCAAATAACTCCATCAGATGTTGTAAATGTTCTTTCCATGTCTGGCTGAAAATTACCAGATCGTCGATGTATACCGCACAATTGGGTAATCCTGAAACAACTTTGTTAGTTAACTGTTGAAATGTGGCTGGGGCGTTTTTCATGCCAAATGGCATAACTTTGAATTGGTATATACCATCTGGAGTCACAAAAGCTGAAATCTCCTTACCCCTTTTGGATAAAGGTACCTGCCAGTAACCTTTAAGTAAATCCAGTATGGAAATAAAAGCTGATTGTCCCACTTTCACAATGCAATCCTCCAAACGTGGGATAGGATAAGAGTCCGTTCTTGTAACTGCATTAACCTTAGTCGACACACAACCGTTGGGTACTGTCTGGTTTAGGTACCATCACTATGGGTGAGCTCCATTGGCTGCAACCCACTTCAATTATGCCATTTTTAAACATACTCTCAGTCTTGTTGTTAACCTGTGCCAATTTTAAAGAGTTAAGTCTGTATGGATGTTGTTTGATTGGAACAGCATTTCCCACATCTACATCATGTATAGCCATTTTAGTACTTACCAATTTATCTCTACAAACTTGCCCATGTAATATCAACTCTTTCAGGTCAGTCCATTTTTCCTCTGGAAGGTAACTCAACAATTTATCCCAATTTTTAAGAACATCCTCGTTTTCCAATTTAATTTGAGGTATGTCAAATTCACAGTCATCTGGATTTGGTTCATCACTTTGAGTTAGAATCATTAAAACCTCCTTTTTCTCTCCTTCCCTTTCAAAGTACCTTTTAAGCATATTCACACTTGGTGAGCCTTCTATCTGGTGTTTTTACCACATAATTCACCTCACTTAATTTCCTTTCAATCTGATAAGGTCCACAAAACCTTGCTTTTAAAGATTCACCTAGCACTGGTAACAACACTAAAACTTTATCTCCACTGGCAAAACTACGAACTTTGGATTTCCTGTCCGCGACCCGTTTCATCACATTTTGTGCAACTTTTAAATGTTGTCTAGCCAATTCACCTTCTCTATTTAATCGTTCCCTGAAATTTGACACGTAATCCAATAATGCAATTTCCGATTTTTCCTGAATCAATTTAAGTGGTCCTCTTACCTCAACACCAAAGATTAGTTCAAAAACTAATGGTTGACTCATTAGGTGCATCCCTAATTGCAAACAGTACGAATGGAATTCCTTTCTCCCAATCCTTTGAATAATCGTGACAATAAGCCCTCAACATTGTCTTTAATGTCTGATGCCACCTTTCTAATGCTCCCTGCGATTCTGGATGGTACGCAGTTGATTTAAATTGTTTATTCCTAAGCTATGCAGAACTTCTTTGAATAACCTTGAGGTAAAATTTGATCCTTGATCCGATTGTATTTCTGTGGGTAGTCCATATCTAGTAAAGAATTTAAGTAACTCCTCCACAATCTTTTTAACTGTAATATTACATACTGGAATGGCCTCTGGAAACCTAGTAGACACATCCATTATAGTCAAAAGATATTGATACCCCCTTTTGGTTGTAGGAAGCGGTCCTACGCAATCAATTAGGACCCTTGTAAAAGGTTCCTCAGATGCTGGAATGGGTATTAAGGGCGCTGATTTTATCACTGCTTGAGGTTTCCCTGACATGTGTGACATGATTGACAAAATTTAACTACATCTTTATGTAGTCCAGGCCAATAAAAATGTTTTGGGATTTTAGCTTGAGTTTTCCTTATTCCCAAATGACCTCCCACTGGTACCTCATAGGCAACTCATAACACCTCCTTTCTATACCCTACCGCAATACTACTTGATGAACTTCTGCCCACTTTTCATCCGCCTGCATATGTAAAGGTCTCCATTTTCTCATCAAGACATCACTTTTACGGTAATAACACTCTGATATACATTCAGATTACTCTTCACTGTAATATATCTATATCTTTTTGTTGTAACTCCGCCAATTTTCCTGAAGTAAAAATATCCGCCTCATCCTCCACCTGGTCTTGTTCTTTTTCAACCATCTGATAATCGTTTCTGATAATTGCACTTCAAGTTCACTCTTTGATTTCTCCTCTTGCCTTAACCTGTGACTTTGCGACCTTGTCACGACACAATCCGGAAAAATCCCAGGATATTCGTCCTTCAACACTTCAGTTGTCTGATTTTCCACTGGCTTATCAACCACAGTAGGCATCACTCCCACCTGCGATCCAGCTGTGTCATTACCCAAGATAAACTGTATTCCTGGACAAGATAGTTTCTCTAATACTCCTACTACCACTTCACCACTCTTCACTGGACTTTCCAACCTTACCTTATATAATTGAACACTACCCCTCTCACCCTGAATTCCACATATTACCACCTTTTCTGGCAATATTCTTCCCAGACTACATAACTCCTCACCTCTTACCATCAAAGATTGACTAGCTCCTGTATCTCTTAAAATTGGGACTTCTTTACCTGCTCCTCCTGATACATGAGTAAACTTTACCCACACAAGTAAATTCTTTAAAGTGATCTGGCACCTTCTTATCAATCACCTCTTGATCAGGTGGTACAATCTTTTCCACCTCCTTCGCTTCACTTGGACTTTCCTTTACCACTTTAACAAACCCCACTGTGTTATCCTCTTTTACCACATCAGCCTTCCCTGTGCTATCTATCCCTCACAGGCTGAAACTGATGTCGGTAACCAAGCTTTGATTTATGAACTAATTCATAATCATCTGCCATTTCTGCTGCCAATCTCGCAGTTTTAACCCTCTGCTTTTCCACATGAATTCTCACTACATCAAGAATTGAATTTTTAAACTCCTCCAAAAGTATAATTTCTCTGAGAGCTTCATACGTTTGGTCTATTTTCAAAGCCCTTATCCACCTATCAAAATTACTCTGATCCTTTCAAAGTACATGTATGTTTGACCAAATTTGTTCCCTAAATTTCTAAACCTTTGTCTGTAGGCTTCATAAGCACCTAAGATGGATTTTTTTCACCTCCTCATACGTCTCAGATACCTCCTCTGGTAGTGATGCAAACACTTCACTAGCCCTACCTACCAGCTTTGTTTGAATCAGTAATACCCACATGTCCTGTGGCCATTTCATTTGTTTAGCCACCTTCTCAAATGAAATGAAAAAGGCTTCTACCTCGTTCTCGTCAAACCTTGGTAATGCTTGGACATATTTAAATAGATTCCCACCAAGCCTTCGACTATGACATTCTTTGTCACTATCCATCAACTACGTTTCCCTTTACGTCTGCCAATTTTAACTGTCATGTTTCATGACCTCACTCTCTTTATCTTTTTCACTGATCTGTTTCTCCCTTTCTCTTTCTTTTTGTTCTGCTAGGACTATTCTTTCTGTTTTCCTTTCTTTTCTCTCTTTTTCCTCTCTTTCGTATTCAAGCTGCTTTAATTCTTTCTCATGTTCCATTTGTTTAATTTGCAACTGAATTTTTGCTATTTCCAATGAGTCAATGTATCTCAGGTAACTTTAAATGCTCAGCCACCGCCATAATTACCTCATTTTTTCGCATTTTGTCAGGTAATGTTAACTGCAATGTTTTTGCGAAATCTAACAGCCTGCTTTTAGTCTGTCCGTAAGGTACTGCGTGTGACCGTCTCCACCCCCAAAAACTTCAGAGCCTCTGAAAGAGCCATTGTCCACAACATACTCCCTACCTAAACTAAAATACCACACCTGAAAAGCAACCACAATATGCTCACCCCTCACTGTCTTTAAATTCACTAAGCCAATCTAATAGATCAACTTTTATCCCCCTCGAGCCCCCAATTTGTTATGGGTCAGGGTTTAGAGAACCCCAAAGTGTATCATGGAGTTAACCTGACCCACAACTCTTAATAGATTGTGGTATGGGGAGCACACGGCCCACTCTACAGGTGTGGTAGAGCAGAAATGGAAAAGTATTTTTTAAACCAAAACAAAATGTTTATTCTATGAACTCAAGTTAACCTTTTTAAAACATAGTGAACATCTTAGCAACCATTAATTCATACAACACCAAGTAATCCTTTAAACTTTCCTTTTAACATCCATATGACTTAAAACACCTTTTACCAGAAGCACATCAGGTTAAAGTCACTACTGTTATTAGTTTTAAATCACCAGGATCGATTTACAGTCTTTAGATTACAGAGAGAGATTCACACACCGTCTGGCTGTGACTGCAGCTATCCAGCTCTGAAAACAAAACGAAAAAACACCCTGCAGCAAACAGCCTAAAACAGAAGTAAAAAGTGGACAGCCCATGTCCACCCACTCTCTGACATCACTGCAGTAATAAACACCCATTTCTTAAAGGTACTCTCACTAAAGATACTTGTATACACACCCATTTCTTAAAGGTACTCTCACATGACACCTGGGAAACTACCACATACACAACAGCCAGACTTGGAACAATTTTTGCCGTTCCTTCATTGTCTCTGGGTCAAAGTCCTGGAACTTTTTCCCTATCAGCACTGAGAGTGAACCTATGCCACATGGGCTGCAGCAGTTAAAGAAAGTGGCTCTCCATTGCTTTCTCACTGGCAATGAATGCTGGCTAGTCAGCAATGCTTACATCCAATGATCAAGTAAAAATAAACACACATTCAGTAATTTGTTAGAGAAAGGCATACTGACAGAGAACAGCTAATATCATACCTATATTTAAGGAGATAGAACATGTCCAGGGAACTAAAGACCCAGTCAGCTTAACATCAATTGTAGGGAAAGTCAAATTGAATCCCAATGGGGAAATAGAAAACCATCTAGAAACCAAAAATATAACAATAGTCAACAGGGATTTCAATGGGGAAAGTCTTGCTTGGCCAATGTCATTGAATTATTCGAAAATGTAATAGATAATAAAGAATGGTAATTGTCGTACATGTAATACACCTGGAATTCCAAAAGGTCTTCAATAAGATTTCACATAATAGACCAATGCTCAAGTCTCCTGGCTTTACATGCTCTGATAAGTAACAGAATAAAAAGCAAGCCGGTTGCAAAACAAAAAGCAGAGATTAGGGAGGATGTTAGAGAGGAGGAATGGGAGGAAGCTCAAGTGGAGCATAAACACCACTATGTACTGGTTATGCTGAATGGCTCTTTTCTGTGCTAATGTGGTTCTTTGTAAATTTAAAATCTTGATCCTCATTTTCAAATCCCACACTGGCCTCATTCCACCCTTCTGCAATCTCCTTCATCCTTACTTTCCCACCATCATCCTTTGATCTTCTAAACTCTGGTCTACTCTACAACCCTAACTGAGGCAGCCATCAGCCACTTTGATTCTACTCTTGGAACTCCCTTCACAACTCCTTTAAACCCAAAAGGGACGAGATAAACTGAACTAAATGGGAGGGAGGAATAACAAATTAACAGATCAAATATGGTAATTACCTATGAATTGGAGCTTCAGTGAGTTGTAGCTTTTTAAAACCTATCATTTACATATAAATTATATTGTGGTTATCCACCATAATTGGCAATTGCATCTCAGAAAAAAATAAGTTTGTTGGCTTAGAAATATCTGAGGCCAATTAGGGTTGTGGTGTTGTGATGGTCAGGGAAGGGCTAGCATGAAACTTGGATCTGGTATGATACTTCCCATATTGGAAATTCCAGCAGTTTTTCTGGTGAGCCCATAATATGCCCATCCACTAACTGGCAGGAATATTATAATCATATTTATATCAATAAAAAAATGTCACACCACATATTTCCCTCAGCCACAATTAGCCATGATGGATGCCAGAGTTCCTGCTGTTTAGGATTATTCATGCAAGTCACTGCACTGTATTATGATCCCTGACCAGACCCGAACAGTGGCTAGGATACTGGACCAAAACCCCAATATTTTATTTTAATTTTCTAAGACTGTGAGGAAAGGAACTACGCTCCAGGAGTGAATGCACGAAGAAATAGGAAAATGGCATTTTAAAACAAAACATTATTACTAACACAGCATTAAAATATTTTATTGCACCCAAAATGGCTTACAATTACCCCTTAAACAATACTACTCAACACAGTGAATACAATACCTTTACTTGCTATCTTTATTCTCACTCAACAACAAGAAAATAGACCATCTCAGCTTTCAAGCAACCCTAAATACCAATGGTGCAGAAGAATATTTGCTTTACAGAGTTATTCTTTGAGAAAGAGATCTCAACACTGCTTTACAGAACAGATCAGATTCCGGTCCGAACTCCTGCAGAAGTTCTGGCTGAATATCTTCAAAAGTTTTCAACTGGCTTGCTTCAGGTCCCCCTTGTCCTCAGCACTGCTTTAAATGCAGATAATCTCTTTTAACTAACTTACAGTTAGAGCACAACTGTCTCACTGTGCACGCCTTCAGCCAGATCAGAACTGAAAAATGCCTTCTCAGAAAACCTGATGCTGAAATCAAATGGACTCCCCAGGGAATCCCCTTAATTAAAACAAAACTGCATTATCCCAAGCTTTTACAATGGTTAATTGCACCTCAGGCTCCTAAAAGCTTTGTTGTCTTTCAAACTAAGATTCTTTTTAAAACATGTCCGCAGCAGTCAAACACACTGACCCAGGCTTTTACCCCTTACTTCACCAAATACTTATAATCCAATATATCCAAAATCCTACATTCAAGATAACTGCCAAAACTGGTAGAAGTTGCCAGTGGCACTTTTGGAATAATTTTCAGTGGGCTCCAGAGCCCCAGATATACTCGAACTGCAACAGACAGCTACACAGAAAGCTCCGCTCCCTGAGGTCAGCATTTCAGTCTGGGTGTCTGCTCACGATATTTAACATTGCCCGGCCTTCCGATTTCCAAATCAGTCAGGGGCTTCAGCAGTGCAGGAATCTTAATTGCAGACCAAGCTCCATGTATGTCTGAAACTGCCTGCAACCTCCTGAAGAATTGATGTCTTAACTGCTCAGGAATCAAAACTGTCATCAGCTCACTCTAACAGTGAAAATGCAGCTCTCAAAAGAGGTACATACCATCCAAAATGACAGGGACTGGCTCATTTGCATAAGATGGTAGGCACAGCGTGCCAGTAAGGGTAGATCAAATTACCCACTCCATGCACCATGCCACTGCACCAGAGGAAAAGAGGCAGAGGAAAGGACCAAAAACAAAAAGTGTAGTATTAGAAATTTTAAGTTGCTCATGGAGTTTGCAGGGCCTTTGTTTTGTCACATCGTCAGTCAATCCACTCCAAGCCTCAGAGGGAGCAGTGCAATTTCCCAGTTAGTGAGAGTTATGCTCAAGGCTTTTAAAGAGCTAACTAGATGGAATTCCCAAAGCCTCCACACTGGAATTTTTCTATTCACTTTGTTTAATACAGCCACACAATGATTTTGCTTGTTAAATCTATATTACTTACCCCTGATATTTCAACATTGCCTATTCCCACAATATACTCAGTATACCTAATAACACCCATTTTGTTTACCAATGTTCAGTATTTTGATCACGCTCATAATGAATTTCACAATAGCTTACTGCTTCTTGCAGATTTTACGGGCCTAGCTGTTTCTTCCAACTCTATTTCAAATTTAACATCAAATGGAAATTTTACTGATTTGCATTTAGTTTCTAAAATTCAAGTTGTTATTGTGGGTTAGGAATGCTAGGTATTCCAGCACTATTCTCTGGGCCACTCAATTGAAAACCCCTCTCACCCCAATATCACTCTCTTAATAAGTAATTGCAGCTTTCCTTCCCTAAGTCAATCTCTTATGCAGACGAGGCTTTACCATGAATTTCCACTCTTTTCAATTTCAGTAAAAGAGTTTTGTTTTTAAAAAAATTATTAAAAGGTTATAGTAAATCCAAGAACACAACATCGTAATCCTCTGCAGTTTTTACTTGGAACATAATTTTCACAAAGATGTCAAGAAGGGTTGTCAGGCAGGATCTGCCTTCCAGTTGGCTGTCATTTACTGGATGATACAGATTTCCTCTCATTTTTTTGGGAAATGTTTTTATAAATGTTTTAACATTTTGTACAAGTACAAAATAAAATAAACAACAACCCTTAAACCAAAGGCAAAACACAAAAATGATCCTTGAAAATGAAATGAAAATCGCTTATTGTCACAAGTAGGCTTCAAATGAAGTTACTGTGAAAAGCCCCTAGTCGCCACATTACAGCGCCTGTTCGGGGAGGCTGGTACGGGAATTGAACCGTGCTGCTGGCCTGCCTTGGTCTGCTTTCAAAGCCAGCGATTTAGCCCTGTGCTAAACAGCCCCTTGAGTCCAAGATACCAGAGCCCCCCCCCACTTACTCACCCAACACCCTCCCGTTCATACCTTTGCACCCCTCTCCCCCCACCCCACTATCAGCTAACAGTGACCAGTTCTCTGAAATGCAATATATGTATATATATATATATTATTTTTCCTTTAAATCTCCCACTCCCCAACCCTCACGAGCCCCCCATCCCCACCTTCACTCATAATTTTCATACCACCCTGCCCACCCCATACCTCACAGCGCCTCTACCTCCCCACCTCTCCTCTCCCAACCCCACCACCCCCTCTCCCCCACCTCATGCTCCCCCCCACTCCCTAACACTCCCCCTCTCCCCCACCCCACCCTCTCCCCCACCCCCGATCCCTATCCCTCACACTTCCCACCCCTCACAGCCCCCCCACCTCATCTTTCCTTAACCCCAAATTACTCTCCCAACTCCTACCCCTCAGGACAATCACTCTCCCCATCCTTGCTACCCCCACCTAACCCATCTGCCACCCCCACCTTTAATGCCCCCCTGCCCACCATTCATGCCCTTCTCTCCCCACCACCATCCTGACTTCTCACGCCTCCCCTCTCCACCCCATATGCCCTCTCCTGCCCCATCCAACCCCACGCCCCATCCTCTCACCACTCTTATCCGTCAACTTCCCTTCTCCATCCCTATCCTCACCCCGCATGTCCCTCCACTTCCCTGCCCACCCTAAATCCCCCATCCATTAGGCCCCTTACTACCCCATCCCCATCCCTCATTTCCCCTCCCCTCACCGTCCCTCATTTCCCTCCCTCCCCTCAACCCCATGCCTCTCACTCCCCTTCTGAAATGCAATATAAACAACTGCCGTCGGTGGAACCCTTCAATCGACCCCCTCGTGGTGTATTTCACCTTCTCGAGGTGCAAAAACATCATTAAACCCCTAGCCACGCTGAAGCACTCGACGGCATTGCTAGCCCCCAGCCCAACAGGATCGGCCTCTGCACCACCAACGAGGCGAAGGCAAGGACAGCTCCTGCACAACCAAAACACCTAAGATAGCCGCCAAAGGACAGGGCTCCAGTTCCTTATTTAGGATGGCCAATCAGTGCTAAAAAAGGACCTCAAAACGCCCACCAGCTTGCAACAGGACCAGAACATGTGTGGTGTGCGGGCCCTCTCGAACATCGCTCACACCTATCTTCCACCCCCTCAAAAAACCACCTAGCTGAGGTGAGTTGCATCGAAACACTACCTTGAGCTGTATCAGACTCAGTCTCGCACACGCAGCGTGGCCTCCGCAGCGCCTCACTCCATACCTCTTCCTCCAGTATTGGCCTTAATTCCTCCAGCCATTTAGCTTTTACCCCTGCCACCGAACTTAACTCTTCCGATCCGTTCATACATGCCCGACATACTGCCCTCCTCTGACCCCGCACAGGAGGGAATCCTCTCCAATAAGGATGATGGCAACACCGTCGGGAAATTCAAGAACAATCTCTTTACAAAGCTCCATTCCTGGAGGAACCTAAACATGTCCGAGCTTGATAACCCAAATTTCTCCTTCAATTCCTTCAGACTGGCAAACCACCCTTCCAGAATAAATCACTCACTCTCTCCAGCCCTTTCTCTTTCCATGCTCCAAATGTGGCAACCAGCCTTGCTGGCTCAAACAGGTGGTTAGAACAAATGGGAGCCAGCTTGAGTCTGTCCTCAGCTCAAAATGTTGGCGAAGTTGCCTCCATATTTTTAACGTGGACACCACCACTGGGATGACTGAGTACCTTGCGATGCCATTACCAATGCCCCCAAGCTTGTCCCTCGACATGACCCAGACTCCATCTGAACCCAGAGACCCTGGTCCCTGTACCACTCCAGCACCTTCTCTGCATTGGCCGCCCAGTAATAAAATAGCAAGTTTGGCAGCACTAGATTTCCTGCCCGTCTCTCCTTCTGAAGGACCCCCCCCCTCCGAATCCTCACGGCCATACTCGCCCAAATATAGCAGGAAATAGGCTGCTCGACCCTTTGAAAAAAAGACTTGGGCAGAAACACCGGGAAAGACTGAAATAAAAACAAGAATCTCAGCAAAATGTTCACCTTAACCGATTGGACCAGGCCCGCCAAGGATAATGGAAGACAATCCTACCTCCAAGTCCGTCTTAATCTACTCACCAGGCTCGTATAATTTAACCTCCGGAGCCGCGCCCAATCCCCCGCCACCTGGACTCCTAAGTATCGAAATATAGTCCCTGACAACCAAAACGGTAACCCTCTCAATCTGACTCCCCTCTGCCGATGCACCAACGACGAAATACTTGCTCTTTCCCATGTTCAACTTGTAGCTAGGCGGCACGGTAGCATAGTGGTAAGCACTGTTGCTTCACAGCACCAGGGACCAGGTTCAATTCCGGGCTTGAGTCACTCTGTGCGGAGTCTACACATTCTCCCCATGTCACAGCCTGCAGGTAAGTGATTGGCTGGTGACTGGTAAGTAGTTTTCTTTTCCCCGAGGTGTTATCGTGCGGGGCGCAGTGGTTGCTGAGTGAGTGCTTGCTGAGAAGGGGACTGCTGGGTAAGCAGTAAAGATTTAAATTGTTTGCGTGGGCCCATAACAGCTGATTGTGGTTTTCATGTGGGGCGCAGTGGTTGCTGGTTAAGTGTTTTATTTTTACCTGTATTTAAGTTGGGCAGTTTCTAAACCCTAGACACTACACTTGTAGTGTTCCCCCACCCTTCCACCTCCTTTAACCTAAGGGGTAGAGTGAATAACAGGTAAGCTCTTTCTTTCTTTTTCTTTTTTTATCTAGAGGGGATGGCAGGGAAGGCAGTGCAATGTTCCTCCTGCAGAATGTTTGAGGTGTGGGACGCCGCCAGTGTCCCTGCTGATTTCATCTGTGGGACGTGCACCCATCTCCAGCTCCTCAGAACCGCGTTAGGGAACTGGAGCTGCAGCTGGATGAACTTCGGATCATTCGGGAGGCAGAGGTGGTTATAGATAAAAGCTTCAGGGATGAAGTTACTCCGAAGAATAAAGATGGATGGGTGACGGTGAGAGGGGCTGGGAGGAAGCAGTCAGTACAGGGATCCCCTGTGGTCGTTCCCCTTAGTAACAAGTATACCGCTTTGGATACTGTTGGGGGGGGGGGGGGGGGAAACTTACCAGGGGTAAGCCATGGGGTACAGGTCTCTGGCACAAAGTCTGTCCCTGTTGCTCAGAAAGGAAGGGGCGAGAGGAGTAGAGAATTAGTCATTGGAGACTCCATAGTTAGGGATAGATAGGAGATTCTGCGGGAACGAGAGAGACTCGTGGTTGGTGTGTTGCCTCCCAGGTGCCAGGGTCCTTGATGTCTCGGATCGTGTTTTCGGGATCCTTAAGGGGGTGGGGGGGGGGGGGGGGGGGAGCAGCCCCCAAGTCATGGTCCAGATAGGTACCAATGACATAGGTAGGAAAAGGGATAGGGATGTAAGGCATGAATTCAGAGAGCTAGGGTGGAAACTTAGATCTAGGACAAACAGAGTTATTATCTCTGGGTTACACGTGCCACGCGCTAGCGCGATGAGGAATAAGGAGAGAGAGGAGTTGAACACGTGGCTACAGGGATGGTGCAGGAGGGAGAGTTTCAGATTTCTGGATAATTGGGGCTCATTCTGGGGTCGGTGGGACCTCTACAAACGGGATGGTCTACACCTGGACCAGAGGGGTATCAATATCCTGGGGGGACAATTTGCTAATGCTCTTCGGGAGGGTTTAAACTAGTTCAACCTGAATTGTAGCTGCAGTATGCAGGAGGTTGAGAGTAGTGAGGTCATGAGTAAGGTTTCAAAGTTGGTGCAGTGTACTGGCAGGCAGGAAGGTGGTTTAAAGTGTGTCTTCTTCAATGCCAGGTGCATCCGGAATAAGGGGCGGGATTCTCCACCCCCACGCCGAAGTGGCCACGCCGTCGAGGTTCACGATGGCACGGAACGGCCCCGGTCGATTCAGGCCCTGACAATGGGCCAGTATCGGGGCCGCGTCATCTACCCGCGCCAGGCCTTGTCGCCCGCGTAAAAGCGGCGCCGAATAGATGGCGTGGCCGGCGCCGCATAACGGACGTCATCCGCGCATGCGCGGGTTGCCGCCCTGTCCAAATCCGCCCCGCAAGAAGATGGGGGACGGATCTTGCGGGGCCGCGGAAGGAAGGAGGTCCTCCTTCAGAGAGGACGGCCCGACGATCGGTGGGCACCGATCGCGGGCCACCCCACATTCCAGGTGAAGTCCGGTGCAGGATCCCCCCTCACCCCCCCCACAGGCCGCCCCCCCCCAGCGTTCACGCACTGCCCACGACTGTAGCGACCAGGTGTGGACGGCACCGGGGGGAACCCGCCGTTTTGGCCTGGCCGCTCGGCCCATCCGGGCCTCAGAATAGCGGGGGTGCCGGAGAATCACCATTTTGGGTATCTCCGGCGATTCTCCGGCCTGCGAAACTCGACTCGCCCATTCCCGCCGCTCGGGAGAATCGCGGAGGGCGTCGGACCGGTGGCCCCGGAAATTTCGGCGGCCCAGGCGATTCTCCCAACCGGCGTGGGAGTGGAGAATCGCGCCCATGGTGTGTGAACTTGCGGCATGGGTTGGTACCTGGGACTTCGGTGTTGTGGCCATTTCGGAGACATGGATAGAGCATGGACAGGAATGGTTGTTGCGACTTCCGGGTGCGGCGATGACCAGCTAAGTCACACGTTTCGGCAGCTCCCGGTGGAACGGACTTTTGGGCTCTTAATAGGAGCCCCATTGGCAATTTTAACGGCAAATAACACTGTGCGGTAATCCAGAAGGGAATCCCCCCCGGACACGGATGGAAAAAAGAGAGGAAAGTAGCCGGATTGCGGTGGATCCTCAAGAGCAGCGGCCAGGAAGGCAGGCACAAAGCAAGATGGCGTCGGAAGAAGGCAGTTTAATATGGGGCCCTGACCAACAAGAGTTCCTGCGGCGTTGCGTAGATGAACTCAAAAAGGAGATGAAGAAGGAGCTGTTGGCCCCGATATTACAAGCGATTGAGGGGCTAAAGGAGGAGCAAAAGACCCAGGAACAGGAGCTTCGGGTCGTGAAGGCAAAGGCTGCTGAGAATGAGGACGACATACAGGGCCTGGTGGTGAAAACGGAGATCCACGAGGCACAACACAAAAGATGTGTGGAAAGGCTGGAGGTGCTGGAGAACAATGCGAGGAGGAAGAACTTAAGGATTCTTGGTCTTCCCGAAGGTGCAGAGGGGGCGGACGTCGGGGCATATGTGAGCACGATGCTGCATTCGTTAATGGGATCGGAGGCCCCGACGGGTCCGCTGGAAGTGGAGGGAGCCTATCGAGTTATGGCGCGAAGACCGAGGGCTGGAGAAACTCCTCGAGCAATAGTTGTGAGATTTCTCCGATACAAGGACAGAGAGATGGTCCTCAGATGGGCCAAGAAAACTCGGAACAGTAGGTGGGAGAATGCGGTGATCCACGTGTATCAAGATTGGAGTGCGGAGGTGGCGAGAAGGAGGGCAAGCTTTAATCGGGCCAAGGCGGTGTTGCATAAAAGAAAGGTCAAATTCGGAATGTTGCAGCCGGCGAGACTGTGGGTCACACATCTAGGGAAACACCACTATTTCGAAACGGAAGACGAAGCGTGGACATTTATTGTCGAGGAGAAGCTGGAGTGAGCGGGCCAGAAGAAACAGAACGTTTGGGACAAAAAGGGGGGGGGTGAATTTGTGGGATGAGGGGGGGAAAAGGGGGAAGAGAAGACTTCCCAGATTGTTAAACCTGCGACCCTGTAACTTCTCTCTCTTCCCCATGTCGTGGGGGAGGGGGTGAGGGAGGATGAGGAGCTGTGGGCGCCGGCCATTGGGGGCGGGGCCAAAAGGGGAAGCGCGGGCTTTGTTCCCGCGCTATGGTAATCATGGCGGGAACAGGGAAGCAGGAAGGAGGGGGCCTCGCACAGTGTGAGCCGAGGTCACGGGGGGAAGCCGAGGTCGGCCAGAGTTTGCTGACTTCTGGGAGCAACATGGGGGGTGCAATTACGCTAGCTTGGGATCTAGCGGGGGGGAGGGGGGGTTAACTGGGTTGCTGCTGCTGGGGAGAAGGGGGAGCTGGTATGGGAGGGGGGGGGGGGGGGGTCGGGGCGGGGGGGGCGCCGCCTGGGGGGGGATACAGCTACGTGGGAACCGGGTGAGGAGCTGGATTGAAAAAGGAAATGGCTAGTCGTCAAGGGGGGGGGGGGGGGGGGGGGGGGGGTAAAGAGCCCCCCAACCCGGTTGATCACGTGGAATGTGAGAGGGCTGAACGGGCCAATTAAGAGGGCACGGGTACTCGCACACCTAAAGAAACTTAAGGCAGATGTGGTTATGCTTCAGGAGACGCACCTGAAGCTGACAGACCAGGTTAGACTTCGCAAAGGATGGGTGGGGCAGGTGTTTCATTCGGGGCTGGATGCAAAAAACAAGGGGGTGGCCATACTAGTGGGGAAGCGGGTAATTTTTGAGGCAAAGACTATAGTGGCAGATAGTGGGGGCAGATACGTGATGGTGAGTGGCAAACTGCAAGGGGAGGCGGTGGTATTGGTGAACGTGTATGCCCCGAACTGGGATGATGCCAATTTTATGAGGCGTATGTTAGGACGCATCCCGGACCTAGAGGCGGGAAAGTTGGTAATGGGTGGAGACTTTAATACGGTGCTGGACCCAGGGCTGGACAGATCGAGGTCCAGGACCGGAAGGAGGCCGGCTGCAGCTAGGGTGCTGAAGGATTTTATGGTGCAGATGGGAGGAGTAGATCCCTGGAGATTTAGTAGACCTAGGAGTAAGGAGTTTTCCTTTTTCTCCTATGTACATAAAGTATTTTCACGAATAGATTTTTTTGTTTTGGGAAGGGCACTGATCCCAAAGGTGACGGGGACGGAGTACACGGCTATAGCCATCTCAGATCATGCTCCACACTGGGTGGACCTGGAGATAGGGGAAGAAAAACAACAGCTTCCACCCTGGAGAATGGACATGGGATTATTGGCAGATGAGGGGGTGTGTTTAAGGGTGAGGGGGTGTATTGAAAGGTACTTGGAAATTAATGATAATGGGGAGGTACAGGTGGGAGTGGTCTGGGAGGCACTGAAGGCAGTGGTTAGAGGGGAGCTGATATCTATTAGGGCACATAAAGGAAAGCAGGAGGGTAGGGAAAGGGAGCGGTTGTTGAAAGAACTGCTGAGGGTGGACAGACAATACGCGGAGGCACCGGAGGAGGGAGTATACAGGGAAAGGCAAAGGCTACATATAGAGTTTGACTTGTTGACTACGGGTAAGGCAGAGGCACAATGGAGGATGGCACAGGGTGTACAGTACGAATATGGGGAGACGGCGAGTAGGTTGTTGGCCCACCAACTGAGGAAAAGGGGAGCAGCGAGGGAGATAGGGGGGGTGAGAGATGAGGAGGGGGAGATGGAGCGGGGAGCGGAGAGAGTGAATGGAGTGTTCAAGGCATTTTATGAAAGATTATATGAAGCGCAGCCCCCGGACGGGAAGGAGAGAATGATGTGCTTTCTGGATCAGCTGGAATTTCCTAAGGTGGAGGAACAGGAGAGAGTGGGGCTGGGAGCACAGATTGAGACGGAGGAAGTAGTGAAAGGGATTGGAAGCATGCAGGCGGGGAAGGCCCCGGGACCAGACGGATTCCCAGTTGAATTCTATAAGAAATATTTGGACTTGCTGGCCCCGCTACTGATGAGAACCTGGAATGAGGCGAGGGAAAGGGGGCAGCTGCCCCCGACTATGTCAGAGGCAACGATATCGCTCCTCCTAAGGAAGGAAAAAGACCCGCTGCAATGCGGGTCATACAGGCCCATTTCCCTCCTGAATGTGGATGCTAAGATCCTGGCCAAGGTAATGACAATGAGGATAGAGGATTGTGTCCCGGGGGTGGTCCATGAGGACCAAACTGGGTTTGTGAAGGGGGAGACAGCTAAATACAAATATACGGAGGCTGCTCGGGGTAATGATGATGCCCCCACCAGAGGGGGAAGCGGAGATAGTGGTGGCAATGGATGCCGAGAAAGCATTTGATAGAGTGGAGTGGGATTATTTGTGGGAGGTGTTGAGGAGATTTGGCTTTGGGGACGGGTATATCAGGTGGGTACAGTTGCTGTATAGGGCCCCGATGGCGAGCGTGGTCACGAATGGACGGGGGTCTGACTATTTTCGGCTCCATAGAGTGACGAGGCAGGGATGTCCTCTGTCCCTGTTATTGTTTGCACTGGCGATTGAACCCCTGGCCATGGCACTGAGGGGTTCCAGGAAGTGGAGGGGAGTACTTAGGGGGGGGGAGAAGAACACCGGGTATCTCTATATGCGGACGATTTGTTGCTATATGTGGCGGACCCGGCGGAGGGGATGCCAGAGATAATGCGGATACTTGGGGAGTTTGGGAATTTTTCAGGGTATAAACTGAACATGGGGAAAAGTGAGTTATTTGTGGTGCACCCGGGGGAGCAGAGCAGAGAGATAGAGGATTTACCGTTGAGGAAGGTAACAAGGGACTTCCGGTACCTGGGGATCCAGATAGCCAAGAATTGGGGTACATTACATAGGCTTAATTTAACACGGTTGGTGGAACAGATGGAGGAGGATTTCAAGAGATGGGACATGGTGTCCTTGTCATTGGCAGGTAGGGTGCAGGCGGTTAAAATGGTGGTCCTCCCGAGATTCCTTTTTGTGTTCCAGTGCCTCCCGGTGGTGATCACGAAGGCTTTTTTCAAAAGAATTGAGAAGAGCATTATGAGTTTTGTGTGGGCTGGGAAGACCCCGAGAGTGAGGCGGGATTCTTGCAGCATAGTAGGGACGGGGGGGGGGCTGGCACTACCGAGCCTAAGTGAGTACTACTGGGCCGCCAATGTTTCAATGGTGTGTAAGTGGATGGGAGAAGGGGAGGGAGCGGCGTAGAAGAGAATGGAGAGGGCGTCCTGCAAGGGGACTAGCCTGCAAGCAATGGTGACGGCGCCGTTGCCGTTCTCACCAAAGAAATACACCACAAGCCAGGTGGTGGTGGCTACATTGAGAATTTGGGGGCAGTGGAGACGGCATGGGGAGGGACGGGAGCTTCGGTGCGGTCCCCGATAAGAAACAATCATAGGTTCGTTCCGGGGAGAATGGATGGGGGATTTGGAGCATGGCAAAGAGCTGGGGTAGTACAATTAAGAGATCTATTTGTAGATGGGACATTTGCGAGTTTGGGAGCGCTGACGGAGAAATATGGGTTGCCCCAAAGGAATGCATTTCGGTATATGCAATTGAGGGCTTTTGTGAGGCAACAGGTGAGGGAATTCCCGCAGCTCCCGACGCAGGAAGTGCAGGATAGAGTGATCTCAGAGACATGGGTGGGGGACGGTAAGGTAGCGGACATATACAGGGAGATGAGGGACGAGGGGGAGATCATGGTAGATGAGCTGAAAGGGAAATGGGAAGAACTGGGGGAGGAGAATGAGGAGGGGCTGTGGGCGGATGCCCTACGTAGGGTAAACTCATCGTCCTCGTGTGCCAGGCTAAGCCTGATACAATTTAAGGTGCTACACAGGGCGCATATGACTGGAGCACGGCTTAGTAAATTTTTTGGGGTAGAGGATAGGTGTGCAAGATGCTCAAGAGGCCCAGCGAATCACACCCACATGTTCTGGTCATGCCCGGTACTACAGGGGTTCTGGGTGGGGGTGGCAAAGGTGCTTTCGAAGGTGGTGGGGGTCCGGGTCGAACCAAGCTGGGGGTTGGCTATATTTGGGGTTGCAGAAGAGCCGGGAGTGCAGGAGGCGAGAGAGGCTGACGTGTTGGCCTTTGCGTCCCTTGTAGCCCGGCGCAGGATATTGTTAATGTGGAAGGAAGCTAAGCCCCCGGGGGTGGAGACCTGGATAAACGATATGGCAGGGTTCATAAAGTTAGAACGGTTTAAGTTCGTGTTAAGGGGTTCGGCTCAGGGGTTCACCAGGCGGTGGCAACCGTTTGTCGACTACCTCATAGAAAGATAGAGAGAATGGAAAAGAAGTAGATAACAGCAGCAACCCGGGGGGGGGGGGGGGGGGGAGGAATCGGACGGACTCTCAGGGATGTTATTGTACATGTATAGGTATTTGGTATATGTAATTGTATATTGGACTGTTGGACTGTAATTTTGGACAAGGCAGTTGCCATTTAGTTTAGTTTTTCTTTTGTTTTTGTTAATATATATTATTTATTTATTTGTTTAAAACTGGCCACGGCTATTTATATTGCTTTATTGTTGTGTAAAAGAAACACTACGTATTGTTATGTTTGGCCAAAAAACTCGAAAATATATTTTTTTTAAAAAAGGAATGGTTGTTGCGGGTGCCGGGGTTTAGATATTTCAGTAAGCTTAGGGAAGGTGGTAAAAGAGGGGGAGGGGTGGCATTGTTAGTCAAGGACAGTATTACGGTGGCAGAATGGACGTTTGATGAGGACTCGTCTACTGAGGCAGTATGGGCTGAGGTTAGAAACAGGAAAGGAGAAGTCACCCTGCTAGGGGTTTTCTATAGGCCTCCGAAAAGTCCCAGAGATGTAGAGGAAAGGATTGCAAAGATGATTCTGGATAGGAGCGAAAGCAACAGGGTAGTTGTTATGGGGGACTTTAACTTTCCAAATATTGACTGGAAACGCTATAGTTCGAGGACTTTAGATGGGTCCGTTTTTGTCCAATGTGTGCAGGAGGGTTTCCTGACACAGTATGTAGATAGGCCAACGAGAGGCGAGGCCATATTGGATTTGGTACTGGGTAATGAACCAGGACAGGTGTTAGATTTGGAGGTAGGTGAGCACTTTGGTGATAGTGACCACAATTCAATTACGTTTACTTTAGTGATGGAAAGGGATAGGTATATACCGCAGGGCAAGAGTTAGATCTGGGGGAAAGGCAATTATGATGCGATGAGGCAAGACTTAGGATGCATCGGATGGAGAGGAAAACTGCAGGGAATGGGCACAATGGAAATGTGGAGCTTGTTCAAGGAACAGCTACTGCATGTCCTTGATAAGTATGTACTTGTCAGGCAGGGAGGAAGTGGTCGAGCGAGGGAACCGAGGTTTACTAAAGCAGTCGAAACACTTGTCAAGAGGAAGAAGGAGGCTTATGTAAAGATGAGACATGAAGGTTCAGTTAGGGCGCGCGAGAGTTACAAGTTAGCTAGGAAGGACCTAAAGAGAGAGCTAAGAAGAGCCAGGAGGGGACATGAGAAGTCTTTGGCAGGTAGGATCAAGGATAATCCTAAAGCTTTCTATAGATATGTCAGGAATAAAATAATGACTAGGGTAAGAGTAGGGCCAGTCAAGGACAGTAGTGGGAAGTTGTGTGTGGAGTCCGAGGAGATAGAAGAGGTGCTAAATGAATATTTTTCGTCAGTATTCACACAGGAAAAAGATAATGTTGTCGAGGAGAATACTGAGATTTAGGCTACTAGACTAGAAGGGCTTGAGGTTCATAAGGAGGAGGTGTTAGCAATTCTGGAAAGTGTGAAAATAGATAAGTCCCCTGGGCCGGATGGGATTTATCCTAAGATTCTCTGGGAAGCTAGGGAGGAGATTGCTGAGCCTTTGGCTTTGATCTTTAAGTCAACTTTGTCTACAGGAATAGTGCCAGAAGACTGGAGGATAGCAAATGTTGTCCCCTTGTTCAAGAAGGAGAGTAGAGACAACCCCGGTAACTATAGACCAGTGAGCCTTACTTCTGTTGTGGGCAAAGTCTTGGAAAGGTTTATAAGAGATAGAATGTATAATCATCTGAAAAGGAATAATTTGATTAGAGATAGACAACATGGTTTTGTGAAGGGTAGGTCGTGCCTCACAAACCTTATTGAGTTCTTTGAGAAGGTGACCAAACAGGTGGATGAGTGTAAAGCAGTTGATGTGGTGTATATGGATTTCAGGAAAGCGTTTGATACGGTTCCCCACGGTAGGCTACTGCAGAAAATTCGGAGGCATGGGATTCAGGGTGATTTAGCAGTTTGGATCAGAAATTGGCTAGCTGGAAGAAGACAAAGGGTGGTGGTTGATGGGAAATGTTCAGACTGGAGTCCAGTTACTAGTGGTGTACCACAAGGATCTGTTTTGGGGCCACTGCTGTTTGTCATTTTTATAAATGACTTGGAGGGCATAGAAGGATGGGTGAGTAAATGTGCAGATGACACTAAAGTCGGTGGAGTTGTGGACAGTGCGGAAGGATGTTACAAGTTACAGAGGAACATAGATAAGCTGCAGCGCTGGGCTGAGAGGTGGCAAATGGAGTTTAATGCAGTGTGAGGTAATTCATTTTGGAAGAAATAACAGGAACACAGAGTACTGGGCTAATGGTAAGATTCTTGGTAGTGTGGATGAGCAGAGAGATCTCGGTGTCCATGTACATAGATCCCTGAAAGTTGCCACCCGGGTTGAGACGGTTGTTAACAAGGTGTATGGTGTGTTCGCTTTCATTGGTAGAGGGATTGTGTTTCGGAGGTCATGTTGCAGCTGTACAAATCTCTGGTGCGGCCGCATTTGGAGTACTGCGTGCAATTCTGGTCGCCGCATTATTGGAAGGATGTGGAAGCATTGGAAAGGGTGCAGAGGAGGTTTACCAGAATGTTGCCTGGTATGGAGGGAATATCTTATGAGGGAAGGCTGAGGGATTTGAGGCTGTTTTCGTTAGAGAGAAGGTTAAGAGGTGACTTAATTGAGGCATACAAGATGATCAGAGCATTGGATAGGGTGGACAGTGAGAGCCTTTTTCCTCGGATGGTGATGTCTAGCACGAGTGGACATAGCTTTAAATTGAGGGGAGATAGATACAGGACAGATGTCAGAGGTAGGTTCTTTACTCAGAGTAGTAAGAGCGTGGAATGCCCTGCCTGCAACAGTACTGGATTTGCCAACACTAAGGGCATTCAAATGGTCATTAGATAAGACATATGGACGATAAGGGAATAGTGTAGATGGGCTTTAGAGTGGTTTCACAGGTTGGCGTAACATCGAGGGCCGAAGGGTCTGTACTGCGCTGTAATGTTCTATGTGTCTGTGTGGGTTTCCTCTGGGTGCTCTGGTTTCTTCCCACAAGTCCCAAAAGACGTGATTGTGAGGTGAATTGGACATTCGGAATTCTCCTCTGTGTACCCGAACAGGCGCCGGAAAGTGGCGACTGGGGGATTTTCACAGTAACTTCATTGTGGTGTCAATGTAAGCCCATTTGTGACACCAATAAAGATTATTATTATAACCGAAGCTCTGCAAAATACTCATAATATTTCCTATAGTCGACCCTGTGTCCCTCAGATACAACAGAAAATCAACAACAGAAAATCATCTGCACATAAAGACACCCTATGCTCCACTCTCCCCTAACAATCCCACTCCACCCACTCGAGGCCCTCAAAGCTATGGCAAAATCTCACTTGTCAACACAAACAACAAGGGAGACATCGGGCACCCCTACCTCATACCCCGATGCAAACAGAAAGACCCCAAGCTCATGGTGTTGGTACAAACACTAGCAAACGGGGCTGTATCTAGCAGCCGTACCCACGACACAAACCCAGGACCAAACCCAAACTTCTCATACACTACAAAGAGGCACCCCACTCCACCCGGTCGCCTCTCCGCATCCAATGATACGATTATCTCCGATTCCGATCAACTTCCATCCTTTCACAAACCCGGTCTGGTCTTCCCCCACCACCTCCGGAAGGAAAGGTCTAATGGCAATCCCTTGGCTAAAAATTTGGCACCTACATTCAACAGGGAGATCGAACGATATAACCCAGTGTTTTCCAAACTTTTTTTCCGGCGACCCATTTTACACAATGACCGCCTCTCGCGACCCACGCCACGTTCACAATAGATTCGCCATAGTTACTTCTCCAAACATCACATTCATTGTTCTGTACTTTCACTTTTGTCTAATTAAATGTAAAATAAATGTAAATACAAATATATTTTCTATTTTTTGTTGTTATTTGGAGATATAAATAACCTGTAATAAAAATCTCTGCACAGATCAGTGTGCAAATCTTGATCGGAGAGCCCCGAGGTGTTTGAAATGGAAATGAGGAATTTCTTGGAAACAAGCCTGGAATTTGGGCTGATGGGGAAGGAAGGAAACTCACCATTGATCGCAAAGTCAGTCTCACTGAGAGAGCGACTGATCTCAGAAAGTGAGCAGAAAGCGGCTCCCCATTTAAAATATACATCAAACCTCTTATGCACACACAACACGACTTTAAACATAGATGTGATTGACAAGGTTAAGAGTCACTGAAACTCAACAGACATCAACAAGATTAACTGGCGCAGAAATTGAACCAGCACTGACAACGTTAATAGAAACAGATATTCAAGTATCATTGACAATGTAACAGTGGCAGACATTAAACATGCATCCGAATCAGAATGTTAACCCTGAAGTCGGTCTCTTTGTGTGAGCTGTACTCGAGCAGATGCATTTCCCCCTAACTGGGATGAATGGAGTTCCCAAACGCACACCCGTCGCCCCAGAGCCGAGTTCAGAATGGGACAAACACAAATCAGCGTTGTGACAATTGACAAATTGAACGGTGGGGGGAACCCCACAGGCTACACAAGAATTATCTGTGAAATCCTGTATATGGCAGTGCTCCAGCTACAAGTTACTGACTGAGGTACTTGTGGAAACATATTCCAGTCAGCAGTCACTTGGTTTTGGGTGGGAGATGCTGACCTGGAAAAAAAAGAACGCAAAACACTGCTGGAAACTAACTCTGCAGGCGGAGTATTGGCAGGAAATAAATTTAAAGGTGATTGATTTTGTCCTTTAAACTCTTCGGTTGTATGTGCAGGTGCGGACTACCTGGATTATCAGCTGCTGCACAAACGTGAGTGGCTGGTGGAGGCTGTATCAGTGGCGGTGACTATAAGAGTGACCCAGAAAAGTCCACATCACCGGCCTCTACATCAGCCTCACATGGCCACACACTGCACTGTAGCCCGAATTCTCCCAGGGAGAAAAAGGGAAGCAAGGTCCGGCGATTTCGGGGATCGTTTTTGCAGAACATTTAGCGACCCATTTCACATTACCCCGCACCCACCCGCGGGTCACGACCCCCACTTTGAAAAACACTGACATAACCCACACTCTGTGGTATCCTTATCCTTTTTCAGGAGCAGAGAGATGGATGGCTGCCACAATGTCTTCGGGAGAGCGCCCCTCACCAGAGTCCCTAAACATGCCCAGCAACAACAAACCCAACTGATCCGAAAACATCTTCTAAATTTCCACCAGGAACCCATCCGTCCCTGGTGCGTTCCCTGCTTGCATTTGCCCCAATGCTACCTGAATCTCCTCCAAGCCCAATGGTGCATCCAGATCCTCCCACAATTCCTCCCCCATCTTGGGAAACTCCAAACCCCCCCAGGAACTCTGCCATTCCCCATTTATCCTCCGGGGCTCCGACATATACAACCTCTAGTAAAAGGCCTTAAACACTCCATTCACCTTATCCGGGGCAGAGACCAGCCTACCCTCCAAAACCCTAAACTGAATAATCTCCCTGGCCGCCTCCTGCCACTTTAGTTGGTGAGCCAAGAGATGACTGGCCTTCTCCCCATACTCATGCACCACCCCTCTCGCTCGCCTCAGTCGCCGCACTGACCTGTCCGTGGGCAGCAGGTCAAACTGCAATTGCAATTTGGCAGCTTGGTAGCACAGTGGGTAGCACTGTTGCTTCACAGCTCCAGGGTCCCAGGTTCGATTCATGCCTTGGGTCACTGTGTGGAGTCTGCACGTTCTCCCCGTGCCTGCGCGGGTTTCCTCCGGGTGCTCCGGTTTCCTCCCACAAGTCTTGAAAGGCATGCTGTTAGGTAATTTGGACATTCTGAATTCTCCCTCTGTGTACCCGAACAGGTGCCGGAATGTGGTGGCTAGGGGCTTTTCACAGAAACTTTATTGCAGTGTTAATGTAAGCCTACTTGTGACAATAAAGGTTATTATTATTTTTGTCATGCAAGGCAAGAGCTCCTTGGTCGGGTCCCTCACATACCTACGATCCACCCCTAGAATCTCACCCACCAGATTCTGTCGCTCCTCCCTCACCTCCACATGTGCCTTATACGCTATGATCTCTCCTCTGATCACCGCCTTCGGATGCTCCCAAAAAGCCAAGGGCAAGACCATCCCATTATCATTGTGTTCTACATACTCCTGTATGGCCCTCAAAATCCTCCACAGTACCCGAAGTCCGATAGCAGCCTTGCATCCAGCTGCCATCCCCTTTAATGCTCCCAACCGACCTCCAACACCAGGTCCACCCAATACGGAGCACGATCTGAAATAACTCCCGCCGAGTACTCAGTATCTCTCCCCCCCCCCCCCCCCCCCCGCGAGAAGAGTCCAACTCGTGGGTGTCCAGATCCGTTACTGTAGCCAGCAACTGTTTTATAAACAATACATTGTCGCAATTCGGGGTGTGCACATTCACTAGGACTACAACATACCCTCTAGTGTACCGGCCACCATCATGTACCGTCCCCCCCCTAATCAGTTATGACCCTCACCGCCCAGAACAGGATCCTCGTATTAATCAAGATAACCCGCAAATGGGTCTCTTGTAAAAACTCTCGCCCTCTTTACTGGTCCCCCCAGGCCTCATTTGTTCCGTTCCAGGTGACTAACTTTGCTGGGGGCCTCTCACCTCTTTCCCCCCTCCTCTACCGCAGCCCCCCCCACACACCCTTGAGTTACCATGAAGGGCCCGACCTTCACCATCAGTTCCTAGGCCCCAGGCCCACCTAAGATAGCACCTCCTCACTCAACGGATGAGACAAAGAAAATCCCCTGGTCATTGTTAGCTCCCTATCCTCCCTCCCCCTCCTCCTCAAGCTGGCAGACTGCCTGCCGTCTCAACTAACTCCCTCCCCTTGCCAAACAAACATTTCAGACTCATCAAGCCTCTCAAGAATTATTTTAACACGTATCTATGCAAGACTTATGAATCTGTGATTGATAGAAGCTGCAACATTCTTCTAAGTCCCTGAGACAGTGCAAGGAGATATGAAAAAGGAAACAAAAGATACTAGAAATTATTGATTAAATCTATTGCTGGTGATGGAAACTCACCTGTGAGTGATTCTCTTTTTGGTTTTCCATATGTGGCTCATAGTAGAACATCAAAAGCCAAAGCAGCATCTCTGAGATATTGTCTGCCATCATCAATTGCTGGAAGGCAACATTTACCCAGTCTCCAAAATGTACCAGTAAAAACCAGTTCTCAAATAGATTTACAGAGGTTCTGCAACACAAATCAGCAAAATTGAAAGCTAGCATCAAAATAAACAACTAAAATCTGCAATGTATTCCAATCTTTTCCCAAAGTTAAGCCAAATATTATACTCTACCCCACCCAGGAATTTTTTTTTGTGTGTGTGTAATACTTCATGTGCAACTTTCATTAGCGTGCTTGTAGCTATTAAATGTGTTGGACAGCTGTGTTCATCTGGCGTTACTGTTGTCACCACATAGGAATCTTGCCGGTCACTATTAATTCCCTTGAAACATACAATGTTGTAAAGAGCTGTTTGCCTAGAACAGCTTGATAATAACTTGTTATATAAATTTCCACAAGAAAATGCTGTATAACTGAACACCTACTGGAGTGTACAGCGACTGTTGCCTGAGGCAGTTTACGAGATTAGATTAAAATATATGACTGTAGGTATACAATGGCAAACATATAAAGAAATAATTCTCAATGAATATACATTTTTCTGAGGAATAAAAACTCCGCTGGTAAAGTGTTACGCTATTACTAACCAGAAATAGCCTTAGATTTAAAAAAGCAGCTTCACCAGAAAAATTAGCAACTTGAAGATTTAAAGGTTTTAAAAGACATTGGAAATGAGAGAGAATAGAATATGGGCTCAGCTAGCAAGAAATATAAAAATTGACTAAGAGCTTTTTAGGACTTGGGTGTCACTGGCTAAAAGGAATAAGAAATGGCAGAGACATTAAACAAATATTTTGAGTCTATCTTCATGGTACAGAACACAGAACGTATTGGAAATTGTGCAGAAATAAGGGTCTTATGAGAGTGAGGTAAAGAAGTATAGAATCATAGAATTTACAGTGCAGGAGGCCATTCAGCCCATCAAATCTGCACTGAGCTTGGAAAGAGCACCCTACTTAAGCCCATGCCTCCACCCTATCCCCGTAACCCAGTCATCCCACCGAACCTTTTGGACACGCAGGGGCAATTTAGCATTGTCAATCCACCTAAACTGCACGTCTTTAGAATGTGGGAGGAAACTGGAGCACCCAGAGGAAACCCACGCAGACAAGTGCAAACACCACACAGGCAGTAACCCAAGGTTGGAATTGAACCCGGGTCCCTGGACCTGTGAGGCAGCAGTACTGGAAAAAATAAAGCATCTAAAAGCTGACAAATCCCCTAAACCTAATGCTCTACACCCTAGAATTTTAAAAGAGGTGGCTTCAGAGAGAGAGAAGATGTATTGGTTTTGATCTTCCAGAATTTCCAATTTCTTGGAGGGTAGAAAATGTAACCCAAGAATGTTCAAGAAGTCTGTAAAGAGATAGAAACAGTTTCGATGGAAATTAAAAGAATGGGGAATTATTTAATTGAAACATATAAGAGGCTGATTTGCTCTGGCTGAATAGTTTAGGTGAAATGAAATGAAAATCACTTATTGTCACAAGTAGGCTTCAAATGAAGTTACTGTGAAAAGCCCCTAGTCGCCACATTCTGGCGCCTGTTCGGGGAGGCTGGTACGGGAATTGAACCGTGCTGCTGACCTGCCTTGGTCTGCTTTAAAAGCCAGCTATTTAGCCCAGTGTGCTAAACCAGATGTACGGTTAGTCTCAGGATAAGGGGTTGGCTATTTAAGCCTGAGATCTGAAGAACATTCAGCACTCAGAGGACTGGGAATCTTTGTAACTCTCAAACCCAGTGAGCTGTGGGATGCCAATCATTATTTATTTAAGAATGGAATTAATAGATTGTTTAGCAATGAGGTGACAGGGTGGGAAAAATGGAGTTGAAGTGGAAGTTCAACCAAGATATTCCTGAATGGCTTGAGATGTCGAGTTGCCTAGCCCTGCGATGCTCCATTTCTTATATTTTTATCAGATCTTCAGAAAGAATATTTTCTAAAGTTGAATAAAAGCTTTAACCTCCTCAGTGAATCCCATAGTTGAACAGCATGCCACAATACACCACTTGTGCTCATATGAAGAATGGCCTTTCAAACAAAGCACTGGGAGGAACAGGTTGGATAAACCTTTTGCGCTGCTTATTTCTCTCTGCTGATAGATGCTCTCTCAAGCACGCTAACTTTTGAATTCAGTCCATTTTTTGGCATCTTGGTTTGATATGATAGCTCAGTGGCATTGTGGAATCCATAATAAACTGTTTCTTAGTGAATGACATGGGTCTGCAGAGACATAATGATGGATGCAGCCGAAACAAAAATGTGCTTTCTGTAAACTACAGTAACCACCAAAGGGCAGGTGGGGACATAAGGGGCAGGATACACCGCAATCGGCGAATTGGCCCGACGCCGGCGCCAAGAATGGTGCAAACCACTCCGGCGTTGGGCCAACCGGAAGTTGCGGAATTCTCCGCACTTCAGGGGGCTAGGCAGGCGCCGGAGGGGTTGGCCCGAACGGACTGTGTGGTTTAGCGCATGCACAGACCAGCCGGCGTATTCTAGCGCATGCGCAGTGGGGTGTCTTCTCCGTGCCGGCCATGACGGAGCCCTACAGGGGCCGGCGCGGAAGGAAGGAGTGCCCCCACGGCACAGGCCCACCCGCAGGTCGGTGTGCCCCCAATCATGGGCCAGGCCACCGTGAGGGGCCCCGCCCACCCCGGGGTCGGATCACCCGCGCCGCCCCCCCCCCCCCCCCCCCCCCCCCGAGGACCGCACCAGCCAGCCTACCAGCCAGGTTCCGCCGTGTGGGACCATGTCCAATCCACGCCGGCGGGACTGGCCAGAAACCGATGGCTGCTCAGCCCATCAGGACCCAGAGAATTGCCGGGGGGGCCACAGCCAATGGCCCCCAACCGGCATGGCGTGATCCCCGTCCCTGCCCGAAAACCGGCGCTGGAGAATACGGTAGCCAGCATCGGAGCGGCGGGGCGGGATTCGTGACGCCCCCCCCCCCCCCCCCCCCCAGGGGATTCTCCGACCCAGCGGGGGGGGTCGGAGAATCCCGCCTATGGTATGCAAACAAAAGGTTGAAAATACTTGTTTTCTATTGGTCCACTTACCCTGTTTTCTATTGGTTAGAATTGCTGTCCTTTCATTTGTTTATAATGAAAGCTTAACTGTGATAGTATTGGTGTGTTTACATGCAAATTAAGGAATTGGACTGTTACTGTAAACCTATTGGTTGAAAATATTATAAGTATCATTGTTTCGCTGGATTCGGCAGAACATTGCAGTGAACCCCACTATGTTGTTCTCCTTGTGCACAAGCCAATAAAGATTAATCAAAGAGTACTCGCTATGCCTACTTGTTAATTTCCACAGCATGACCAAATCAAATTCGTCTTCGATTTTCTGATGCGTCAAATGCGCATCTTTGGAAAAAGCTGATGCTGTGAATGGCATTACATAAAATACAGGTCTTTTTGAATTAAAAAGGAACACCAAGTAAGTCAAGAGGAGACACCCAAGATACAAAAACGGAGGGAAAGGTTTCATTTTGCTAGCTGAGGGTACCGCTAGATGCCTACATGAGCGTGGATGCAGATCTTCTCGATCACGCTGAGGAGGACCAAAGAGTGGTCAAAGGAGGGTAGAATTGTGGCGTACAAGATATCCGAGTTCCAGAAGTTCTCCTTCCGAATTGAAAACATCTGTGCGTGCAATTGATCCCTGGTGTGTGATTGATGCACAGTTGTGGTGGGGATCTTTGGTTACAAGTTAATTTCTTCAGGAAGAGGAGGAAAAGGACCCCCATCACTTGGTCTCCTGGAGAGAAATTCAACCTCACAATTAACATGTCTCACGCCAAAGCCCCTCATGAGAATTTGGTTTAAACATTTTAGCAACAAGCAAGTCTGATATGTAGCACTGAACAAACAGCCTAAGACATTAAGATGGAATGCGTATTGCAAGATATCCTGCATAAATTCCACCTTGTTGAAGACATGTTCACTAAAAGGTTGATGTGGAAAATAAGTCTTGGAAGCACATTTACTGGAATATATCACAAGAAGACCAGGCAAATAAATGTATTCAGGGTTTGGTGCCTATCTATGGTTGCACAGAGGCTTTCTCAGAGATGCTCCTGCTTTACTGCCAAAACTGCTGTAGATGAGGCAACAATTCAGGACCATCTAAAATAATACCCAGCCATAAAATCTCCCTGCAGGAATTTCTCAGTACTTTGTTTTGGAGATTTTTGAACATGGGTTTTTGCATGTGTTATGGACTCTTGGATGATATATTTAAAAAAGCATTATACCACAAATCAAAGAATGCTATAGCACAGAAAATCATTCAGGACACCACATCTCTTGGACTATCTCCCATTTTTCTGTGCTTTTCCGATACTCTTAATTTTATTTATTTTTCATACAATGGAGTAGCATGCTACCACAGCGGTTAGCACTGTAGCCTCACAGCACCAGGCACCCTGGTTCAATCTCGACTTTGGGTGACTGTCTTTGTGGAGTTTGCACTTTTTCACCATGGGTTTCCTTCAGGTGCTGTGGTTTCCTCCCACAGTCAAAGATATGTAGTTTAGGTGGATTGGCCATGATAAATTGCACGTTAGTGTCCAAAGATGTGCAGGTTATTTGAGGCTACAGCGCTAGGGTAAGGGCATCGGTCCTTGGTAGGATGCTCTTTCACAGGGTCGTTGCAGACTCAAAGGGCCAAATGGCCTCCTTCTGCACTGTAGGAATTCTATGATACCTAGTTCGATTTTAAAATTGTCTGCAAATTAAGAGGGGAAACAATTGACAATTTTCTCTTAATTACTGAAAACAGTATATTTTTTAGATTCATAATAAGCCTATATTTAAGGGTATAAAATTAGTTACATCACTGTATATTTCCATCAGGGTGCACAAGTTGAAATTTTTACTAACACATGGCCACATCAAGGACCACAAAATTCCCTGGAGCTCCCAATGTGTATGAGCTAAGCACATTCAAATAAACCATGGATTCTAAAAAATGTTTCTTCATAAAAAGGAGAGGATATAGGGAAGAAATGTTGTAGCTGATTTAGCTGGTCGTCCATCCCAGCCTACTGACTGATCTCATTGCAGTGAACACAAGGAAACTGGGTGGATAGGAATACGCTGTTATTAGGGAGCCCGCCCAATTCTTTGTTAGTTTAATCAGCTTGTGGAAAAGATGGCATGGAGAAAAACATGCCTAATTGTTTCTGTAATTTCAGTTAATTATATTCTTCAGTGGGCAACTTTCCACCAGAAACAAAACTACTGAAATGGAAGTTCCTCTCTGTAAAATAAAGGGTTACAAATTGCTAATACAAAAGGATTGGATTAACAAATGTATTTTAACAGTAACATGTACCTGTATGAGTCAAACAGAACGGATCAACTTTTTTCCTGACAACTGCCTTTTAAGCCTAACTAAATAACAGTTTCACCAAGACAACAGTCTACAGTTGACACTATAAACAAAGCTTATTTGGTGTCACAGGTTGCATTCACTTGAAATGCAAGATCAGAAAATGTTCTTGAACAATTTGTTAATGTGAGTGACTGTAGCATTGAACGAAAATGCAACAAAATTCCAGAGGTGGTTTCAAAAACTGATGCATAGATGCCCTGCCCCCGCAAAAACAACCCTCACAGACAATGAGATAGGCAGGATGTACTCCGGCCTGTGAGTTAACGGTGAGGGTAAGGCTGGTGGAAGGAGGATTGGGCTCATCTTTTATTTGAATATAAAACTTGAGGAACTTTGGTTGGAGAGCAGAATTCATAAAATAAAGATTTTGTGAATGATCTTTTACATTCTACTCGGAGTTTATACTTGTGCTGTGGCTGGAACACTCTGGTGTTCAGCTCCCACCAGTCTGGGGTCAGGGCAAATATTATGTTTATGACTCTAACAGAGACCTGAGCAGAGGTTGCTTTCTTTCCATCAGGGAAGGAAGGAGAATTATAAGCAGGAGTTACTTTACAAATATCAGTTTTTGCTTTGTAACACTACAAAATTGCAGCTTATTTAAATGTCCAATTTATGCTGAACCAAAAACCTGCAATTATAAATATTATAACTCCGTTTAAGCTAAAATGGCTAATTCAAGACTCTTATCAGTTGTAAGTTTGTGTTCAAGATCATCAATAATTGAAAAACATCCCAGATGGATCCTTCAGCTTTGTTTTTTCTGGACTCCTTTTACCCTGTGTACCCATTTAATGCTCAGATTTCACCTAGCTCCCAGGAGTCATGAGTAGTAGATTCTGGGCGCGATTTAATGGAAAAGAAACAGACTCGTTTGGGGCGGTTTTAGTTAGATGTTTCCCAGCGCTTGCAGCACCGAGAACGACCCCGTTATTAAACAGGACTCTGCTTCTTTTCCGGGCCTCAGCGAGGAAAGCCTCGCCGAGGCTGAGCTTAAGCTAATTTCCTGCACCAGCAAGCTCAGCTTGACAGTGCAGGTCGAGATGGCACCCTGATCTCTGAACCCTACACAGTAGCCCCCCCACACTGCACATCAGAAAGGCAGGGCACCCGCGGGCCTAATCCCCAGCACGGGCAAGACACCACCTAGGCACCCTGATACTCCCAGCCTAGAACCCTGGCAGTGCCCCCGTTTGTGCCATCTGGGTACCCTGGCATTTTCAACGTGGCACTGCCAGGGTGCCCAGGTGGCAGAGCCAGGCTGGCATTTCACAGTGCCTGGGTGGCAATGGGAGTTCCAGGGTACCACCCTGCCCACAGCCCGACCACCCACGGGCTCCCGATCGCCTGAGAATATCCCCAAATGCCGGTACGCATTGGACAGCACCCACTCGGGGTCTCCGTGGTGAGGCCATTAGATCCCATGCGTTGGGTAATTCTGGCGCAAACATATTCAAGTGAGCCTGTCTGTTCACTTGAATATGCAAATCTGGATTGCATCCATTGAGATCTCACCTTTACCGGCCTCGTCGCATCCGGAGTCGGGCATGACGAGGCTGATATATCGCGCCCTTAATAGATTGAAAAAAAAGGCTTACAAGGATATGAAGATTGATGGTAATAACAATAATAGCTTGTCACAAGTAGGATTCAATGAAGTTACTGTGAAAAGCCCCTAGTCGCCACATTCCGGCGCCTGTTCAGGGTGGCCGGTATGGGAATTGAACCCGCGCTGGTCTTGTTCTGCATTACAAGCCAGCTGTTTAGCCTACGGTGCTAAACCAGCCCCCGTCTATAGGCCAGAAGGTTGTGCAATTTTATGGAGCCAGCAAAAGATGAACAAAAATATAACCAACAGAAAAATTAGAGTATGAGAAAAAACTAGCGAGAAATATAAAATCAGACAGTAAAGACTTCTATAAATATATAAAAAGGGAAAGGAAGGAATTGTGGTCTGCAATTTAAGGGTCTTAAAAGAGGTGGTGGCAGAGATATTGGATGCAGTGAGTTGTAATCTTGCAACATGATCTACATTCTGGATTGAAAAATCTCAAAAGTAACAGTCCTAATCAAAAAAGGAGACAGAAATCAGGAAACTATGCCAGTTAGCCTAACATTCACCTTTGGGAAAATGCTGGAATCCATTATTAAGGACATTAGCAGGACATTTAGAAAATCATAATACAATTAGGTAGAGTCAATATAGCTTTCTGAAAAGGAAACCGTGTTTGACAAATCTATTAGAATTCGTTGAGGATGTAACAAACAGGGTGGGTAAAGGGGAACTAGCAGATGTGGTGTATTTGGAGTTCCAAAAGGCATTCTGCAAGGTTACAACACAAGATAAGAGCTCATGGTGTTGGGGGTGAATCATTAGCACGGATAGAGGATTGACTAACAGAAAACAGAGTGTAGGGATGAATGGGTCATTTTCAATTTGATTAATTGTAACTACTAGAGTGCCACAGGGATCAATGCTTGGGCCTCAATCATTTACGATTTGTATTAATGACTTGGAAGAAGGGACCAATTGCATTGCAGCCACAATTGCTGACAATACAAATTAGGTAGGAAAGCATGCTGTGAGGATTCAGAGTATGCAAAGTGACATAGAGATAGGTTAAGTGAGTGTGTAACATTTTGTCAAGTGGAGTACAATGTGAGGTTGTCCACTTTGAAGGGAAGAATGGAAGTGCAGAATATATGATTTAAATGGAGAGAGTTTGCAGAATGCTATGGTATATCACAAAAAATACAATGATCAATAGCAAAAAATTAGGAAGGCAAATGGCATGTCGGCTTTTAATGCAAGGAGAGTGGAGCATTAAAGTCGGGAAGTCTTGCTACAACTGTTTACTGTAAGAAGTCTTACAACACCAAGTTAAAGTACAACAGGTTTGTTTCAAATCACTAGCTTTCGGAGCACTGCTCCTTCCTCAGGTGAATGAAGAGGTGGGTTCCAGAAACATATATATAGACAGAGTCAAAGATGCAATATGATTAACCTGGTGTTGTAAGACTTCTTACTGTGCTCACCCGAGTCCAACGCCGGCATCTCCACATCACAACTGTTTAGGGCATTGTTGAGACCACACCTAGAGTTTGTGGGCAGTTTTTGTCTTGAAACGTAAGGAGGGATATACTTGCATTGAAAGTGGTTCAGAGATGGTTCACTAAGCTGATTCCTGAAATGAAGTTGCTGTCTAAGAAGGAAAGGTTGAGCAGGTTGGTCCTATACTCCCTGGGGTTTAGCACAATGAGAGGTGATCTTATTGAAACATAGAGGTGACTTGATAGTGTAGATGCTGATAGGATGTTTCCCCTCATGTGGTGATCTAGATCTGGGGACGCAGTTTAAAAATAAGGGGGCCTTGCATTTAAGACATAGGTGAGAACATAAGAACTAGAAGCAGGAGTAGGCCATCTGGCCCCTCGAGCCTGCTCCACCATTCAATGAGATCATGGCTGATCTTTTGTGGACTCAGCTCCACTTTCCGGCCCGAACACCATAACCCTTAATCCCTTTATTCTTCAAAAAACTATCTATCTTTATCTTAAAAACATTTCATGAAGGAGCCTCTACTGCTACACTGGGAGGAAGTTCTTCTCTCAAAGCATTTAATCTTGAGAATTCTCTTTCACAGACAATGGAGGCTCGGTCATTGAATATATTCAAGGCTGAGTTAGAAAGATTTTTGAGCAATAAGGGAGTTAAAGGCTTATGGAGGGCAAGCAAGAAAGTGAAGCTAAGATCAGCTGTGACCTTACTGAATGGCACAGCAGGCTTGAGGAGCCAAACGGCCTACTCCTGCATCTATTTCTTATCTCCTTATGTCTCCATCCGCAATGCATTACAAGATTACTAGGCAATTACATTGTGTAACTGAAAATATTCAATATTATAAGTTGGATTCCTCCACGGCTCATCAGTAAGTTGGCGAGAGCGCTCCTCAAAGGATGTGGTAAACAAACTACTGAGATCAGGAAGCGTAGATTTCTCATTTAAATCGCTTACGCCAACTACATTACAAGTGCTCATTATTCACTAGACTCCGCCCCCTCCCCCAACAACATATATTTCTAAAGCACTTTTAACGTAATGACATATCCCAAGGTGCTTCACAGGAACATGCTAAAACAAAGGTTGGCACAGAGCCATATCTCCATGATGATTAGGTGAACTGTCCAAAAGCTTGGTAAAAAGAGGGAGGTTTTATGAAGTGTCTTAAAGAAGGAAAGTGAGATAAGATTGACAGAGAGGTATAGGGACGGAATTCCATAGTTTGGGGCGTAGGCAACTGAAGGCACAACCATCAATGGTGGAACAATTATGAATACATACTGGGAATGCACAAGAGGCCAAAATTAGAGGAGCACAGCTATCTTGGAGCTTTGGGTTTGGAAGAGATTCCAGAGATAGGAAGCGGCATCGCATGCGAGAGATTTGAATACAAGAATGGGAGTTCTTAACTGGGAGCCAATGTAGGCCAGGAAGCACAAGAGAGATAGGGAAATGGGACTTGCTGCGAGTAAGACACTCAGAGTTTCCAGTGACCTCACGTTTACGGAGGGGAGTGTGTGGGAGACCAGCTAGGAGTGTGTTGGAATAGTCAAGTCTAGAGGCAACAACGGTAAGGATGGAGGTTTCAGCAGCAGATGAGTGGAGACATGGGCAAAGTTATGCGGGCAGAAATAGGCAGTCTTAGAGGTTGCATGAATTGGAGATTGAAAACTCATCTCAAGCAGAAGATGAAAACACAATTTTAATTCTGAATTCTATATTATAATTTTGGTACCATCTAAAGACCTCACAATTACCAAGCTAGTAATGAAGTCGCACATAACAACCATCATTCTAAGTCTTCATAAAACCATCTAATTAAAAATCATAAATGCGTAGAGAGAAGTTTGTTACCATGAGTATTGTAGGATTATACAAAAGGTATTTGCAACTTCACAGCTTTATTAATAGAATACCGGGCTCTGACTGAAGAAGACTGAATCATGCAGTTAAAAGGATCAAAATCTATGATGTGATAACTTTCACAGCAATTTTCAATGAAAAGGAGTAAAAATGAAAAATGTTTACATTAAGGTCTCAAATCACAGCTTGGAGTAGTTCACATATCAATGGGTATACATAAGATTAAGGAACTGTCTTCTTAATGAAATAAACACAGCCTTTAACCATCAGAGTATTATTACAACACAGGTAACAGTTGACACAGGACAAATATTCAGAGAGAACAAAGATCTCTTTGTGCAAACTTGAGGATAGAAAAAAGACCTTTTGTGAAAATGTTTCAAGTTCTCATTTGCTGAAAATAATTTATAGCAAAGCTAAAAGCTCACCGGGTGACTTCTTTATCTTCTACAATCCCCTTCAAAATTTGAATAATGCTCATTAGGTGCTGGGACCAGGCAGCTGATGGCATCTCTGTAGAAATTGTTTTTAAAATAGTTATTAGAAGCAACACAAAAAAAAATGGATGAATGCAACTTTTTAGCTTCCATTAATAATTTGGATTTCGACAGATCCTATAAATAGAATATCCCAAAATGTTTTAGAGAGGAAGAGATGGAGGACTGAACAGGGAAAAGAAGTTCAACAATAGTACAGAAAGCACAACTGAAGAGGGCATTTTTTGATGAAAGATTTTACATGGCTAGATTTTGCAAGCGGTTTCCAAGAAAGACGAAATAACTGCAACACCTTCAATGGCAGAGCTAGGGAAATGTAGAGTGTGTATTCAGACAATCTTACAGCATTTTTAATGTCGTCAAATGTCTCAGGATGCTTCACAGGAGCATTATCAAACAGATTTCAATGGAGAAACACACAAGGAGATAAGGTCAGTATCATTACTCAGCCTCTATGGCCAAATCCTCCTGTTCTAGGGTCATAATAAAAGGCAAAACTATCCTGAAATTTTTAATTCTCTTCTAGATGTTCCTAGACCTTTCTTCCCTGCATCTCTGAAATATATGGGGCGGGATTCTCCATTGACTGACGCTGAAATCGGGAAACGTGACATGTGTGGGCTCCGATTTGACACCAAGTCACAATTCTCCAGCACCACGACAGCAGCATCAACGCGGTCCGGAACGCACGTATAGTAAATATCGTTTGCATATCATTAGCGGGCCTCATCCGGTATTCTCCGGGGTCTCCACAATTCTCCGTCTCCGATGGGCCAAGTTCCCAACGGCGCAGTTCACTTGTGCTTTTAAAAATCGTGAAACCAGCGTCATGGTTGTTGAGGAAGAGAAGGGGGTTACGGAAAGTGTCCAACATCACCATAGTTTGCTAACAATTGTGCAGTTAGCCAGGGATACTTCTACCAGGGCTGGCGGGGAGGGGGGGGGTGGGGGGAGAAGTAGCGTAGGGTGGCCAGGAGGTGGGCAGTGGGGTTGGGGTGCACAGTCACGGAACACTATCACCGCCCCGAAAAGGCAGCCATGCAGCTGTGTATGCCATTGGCTGCCCACTGTGAACTTAGGGCCATGGGTCATGTAGCTGTCCCCCCCCAGGCCACCTCCCCAGGTGCCCTCTGGTCTCAGCCGACCCATCAGATGTATGTTCACACTCCAGCACAAAGAGTGCCATCTTGTTGGCTGCGATGAGTGTGTGTGAGGATTGTAATGTGTATGTGTGGCTGCAGCTTGTCAGCCTCCCAAGTGTCAATCACAGACCCGCCGAATCCCGCACTGATTTTCATTGGAATCGATTGTGTTTGAATAGCTGAATCGGTCCAGGTTCGGCGTTAGTTTTGCTGTCATCAAAGTCCACGAATCTTGCCTCGGCGTTTAAAACGTAGTCTCTGGAATGGAAAATCCAGCCCAAGAAGTTTATAGGGATTTCCTTTGACCCCCACAAGCTACTAACTGTTATTAATGCAACCTGCTCCTTCCCCTCACCCCGCTCCACAGTTTCTGCTCTTTCTGTCATTCTCCAGCTGGTCAAACATATTTCCTTCAAGAAATCCACCACTTCTTCCTTTTCTAAACTAGCTAACAACCAGCTGCACAGATGATAAGTGCTAATATATGCATGTACAACTACATTTTCAAAACTGCCATTATCATGTACCTCCCTAAAAACATTGCTTTCAGTACCTCTACTCAAATTATCAATCATCTCTAACTTGTCCTTTCATTCTACAAGATCCTTGAACAAGTATTTGCCATCCAAATTTTCTTGACAATTTTTTTTTAGTACTATGGCATGGCCTTGCTCCTCCCTACATCTGCAACATCTTCCAGCCTTCAAGATCCCTGTGCTCCTTTAATTGAAGTCATACCTAGCAGAAAGGAAGATGGTTGTGCTTGTTGGAGGTCAATCACCTCAATTCCCGGATATGCGCAGGAATACCTCAGGGAAGTGTCCTAAGCCCAACCATTTTCAGCTGTTTCATTAATGACCTTCCTGCCATCATAAGTTCAGAAGTGGGGATGTTCACTGATGATTGCACAATGTTCAGCACCATTTGCATCTCCTCAGATACTGAAGCAGTTCATGCCAAAATGCAGCAAGATCTGGACAATATCCAGGCTTCGACTGACAAGTGGCAAGTAATATTCATCTCCAACAAGAGAGAATCTAACCATCGCCCTTTACATTTAATGACATCATCATCGCTAAATCCCCGCCCTGTAACATCCTGGGGGTTACCATTGATCAGAAACTGAACTGGACTAGTCATATAAATACTATGGCTACAAGTGCAGGTTCGAGGCTAGGAATCCTGTAGCAAGTAACTCACCTCCTGACTCCCCAAAGCCTGTCCACTATCTACATGGCACTCTCAGGAGCGTGATGGAATACTCTCCACTTGCCAGGATAAATGCAGCTCCAACAACACTCAAGAAGCTTGACACCATTCAGGACAAAGCATCCCACAAAAACTTACTCCTTCCATCATGGGACACATGGAAACACCACCACCTGGAAGTTCCCCTACAAGTCACTCACCATCCTGACTTGGAAATATATCGCTGTTCCTTAACCGTCATTGGGTCAAATTACTGGAACTCCGCCCCCCTAACAGCACTTTGAATGTACCCACACCACATGGATTGCAGCAGTTCTAGATGTAAGCTCACTACCACCTCGGGATGGACAATAAATGCTGTCCCAGTCAGCAATGACCACATCCAACGAATTAATTTTTTAAAATGTGGGTCTGACCAAAATCCCGTACAACAGTACCAAGACTTTTTATTCCTGCACTCCATTCCCCTTGCAATAAAGGCCAACATGCCATTTGCTGCGCTTGTTGTACCTGCATTCTATCGTTTTGCATTCCTTGTACAAGCACACACAAGTCATTTTGAACATCGACACTTACAAGTTTTTCACCTTTTGAAAATCATTGTGCTTGTCTATTCTTACAGCCAAAGTTAATAACTTCACACTTTTGCCCATTTGTTTAACCTGCCTATACATCTTTGCAACTTCTGTCTCCTCCCAACTGCTTAACTTTCCACCTAGCTAAGTATTATCAGCAAACATTACTCTCTGTCTCATCATCTAAGTCATTAATATAGCTTGTAAATAATTGAGTCTCTGGCAATGATTCTTACAGCACTTCACTATTTACTGCCTGCCAATTTGAGAAAATTGCATTTATGCCCACTCTGTCCTCTCCATTAAACAATCCTCTATCCATGCTAATATATTACCACCAACTCCATGATCCCTTATCTTGTCTATTAACCTTTTATGTGGCATTTTATCAAATGCCTTTTGGAAATCCAGATATACTACATCGGCTGGCTCTCCTTTATCTACACTGCTAGTTACATCCATAAACACCCAAATAAATTTGTCAAACCTGATTTTCATAGTAAAACAGTGTTGACTTATTCTAATCATACTATGCTTTTCTAAGTGTATTGTTAAGAACTCCTTAATAATAGATTCCAGCATTTTCCCAATGTTGATGTTTGGCTAACTGGCTTGTTTCTCTTTACCCTCCTTTCCTGGAAAGCAATGTAACATTTGCCAGGTTCCAATCTGATAGGACTGTCTCTAAATCCAATGAATGTTGGGAAATCATAGATAGCGCATTCACTATCTGCAGCCACATTTCGGACCCAAAGGTGTCGGCCATCAGATCCCAGGGATTTGTCAGAATTTAGTCTCTTCAGTTTCTCCAATACCTTTTGTCTGCTAATATTAATATTCTTCATTTCCTCACTCCTTTTAGCCCCTGGGTTATCATCTATTTCTGGCACAAAACGTGCGTCTTCTATTGTGAAGACAGACACAAAGTATTTGTTCAAAGCCTCTGCTATATCCTCATTCCCCATGATAATTTCTCCCTCCTCTGCTTCTGAGGAACCAATATTTACTTTAGCTACTCTCTTCTTTTTTATATACATATACAAGCTCTTGCTATCTGTTTTCATATTCCTAGCTAGTGTTTTTCTTATATTCTATTTTTTTAATCAAGTATTTGGTGGCTCTTTGCTGATTTCCAAAACACTCTCAGTCCTCACTCTTCCTATTTTGTTTGCAACACTGTAAGCCTCTTCTTTTATTCTAATAGTAGTGACCCACAGATGCGCTGTTCTTGCTTTGACTTTGAAAAGAATGCATTTTTGTTGAATATTTTGAAGTGTTTTTTTTAATGTTTCCCACTGTTCATTTATCTCCATACCGTTTAATTTATTTACTCAATTAACCATAGCCAGTTCTGATCTCATACCTATGTACTGCAATTGTCTTTGATAAGTTTAAGATTTTTGTTTGTCTTTGGAGTATGTCACTTTCAAATGTATCATGGAATTCAATGGTATTATGATCATTATTTCCCAGGGGCTCTTTTACCATGACATTACTAATTAATCCTGCCTCATTACACAATACTAGATCTAAGCCAGCTTTATCCCTAGTCCGTTCCACAATGTATTGCTCCAATAAACTGTCACAAAAACATACTGCAAAACTCATCTACTAAACCCTTCTTGCCAATTTCATTGTTCCATTCTATATAAAAATTGAAGGCACCCCCAACAATTGGATGTTTAATGCTCTGTCCAACAGTGTAACTACTATTGAGGGCCTATAAAATGCTCCCACCAGTGTTTTCTAATTCTTGCTATTTCTCATTTCCACATGTACCGATCCTCCTACTTCATGATCTTCTGAGGCCATATCCTTTCTTGCTAGATGACCTTTCTCACTTAATGTCATCCTTTACCACCAGGACTACCTTTCCTTCTTTGCCATTCTGTCTTTCTGAACTATAGTGTACCTTGCAATATTTATTACCCAAACTTGATCACTTTTTAGCAATAGCCAGAAATTGCCGGCTCCACTGTGGGTGGGATCCCCCACAGCAGATGGTGAGCCCTTCAAACGTTCCCTGACTTTGGTGAGGCTGAAAGAGCCTGCCCGGCAAGAGGGGTCGGAACAATGGTAATTAGATCTAATTATTTACATTTTTTGGTACCACTAGGTCATCTACGTTATTGTAGGGCAGCACGGTGGCGCAGTGGTTAGCCCTGCTGTCTCACGGCGCCGAGGTCCCAGGTTCGATCCTGGCTCTGGGTCACTGTCCCGTGTGGAGTTTGCACATTCTCCCCGTGTTTGCATGGGTTTCGCCCCCCACAACACAAAGATGTGCATGGTAGGTGGATTGGCCAGGCTAAATTGCCCCTTAATTGGAAAAGAATAATTGGATACTCTAAATTTAAAAAACAAAAATCTATGTTATTGTAAATGATTTGTGTGTGATTGCAATGCACTTCCCTCTCTTTGATGTGGTTGATGTTTATAAACATTGGGGTTTCAGCACTTAGAGTCACTCAACCATGAAGGGGAGATGAAAAAATCAAGGCTGCAGCTGTTTCGTGGAGGCTGTCAATCACAGCCCACTACTAGAAATGAATGAATGGCTTGCAGCTACAGGATCTGAGCAGTTCAAAAACAGATCACAGCTGGTCTCTTTCCAGTAATGGGCATATGGTGCTTACAGGTAAGAGTTACAACTGTAATTTCTGTACAACTGTAATTTCTGTCACTGCCCTTGTCTGGACTGCTCTCTTGCTTCTAGACAGGGTCCTTTTTCTGGGGGATGGGCCGATAGTTAGGGGGTCCCTGTGGGCGGTCTCACTATTAAGGGGGTCCTTTGTGATGTGGGGAGGGGGGGCTGGACAGCTGTGGGACTTCACTATTGTGCAGCCTGCTCAAATGGCGACCCGGTAGCAGGATTCCCCTGGAAATCTCACCTTTGCATGGCGAGGAATAGTGAATTCCTTCCTAATTTGCGCTCCCATGGAGAATGTAAATTGGGAGCAATTCTCCTCCAGCGGGAGAATATAGGGTGGGATTCTCCGTTGCCTGACGCTGATATCGTAATCAGCGATCAGGCGAAGAATCCCTTTTGACGCTGAAATTGGGGGTGGTGCCTGTTTTCAGATGCTCCGCCCCCTCCAAAACAGCCTCGTTGGGGAGTATGGTGCACGCCATTGGGACCTCCTCAGGGCGTCACCTGAAGACCCTCCCGCGATGCTCCGCCGCCGATGGGCCGACTACGCGGGACACGTGTGCTCTGAGTTTTCGGCAATCTCGTGTGGTGAGGGGGGGGGTGCGTTCTGTTGGCTGGGCGGGCTTCGGCGGGGGTTGGGGGTGGTCCGGGGATGGCGAGGGGGGGTACATGGGGGCACTATCTGGCACGTCGGGACCGCGCGCAGCCCCTGCCATGTTGCACGGCGCGACTGTTGGAGGTCGTCGCCATGCGCATGCACGGCCACGGACCCAGCCATTCTCCAGCCGTTTTTGACGCGGGAGCCGGGGGTTTTACCCGGCCCCGCTGCTAGCCCCTCACTGGTCCTGGAATCGGTGATGGTTTGGCGCCGATTTTGGCGTCATAAAACGCCACTGTTACCACGCCGGCGTCGACACTTAGCTGCAAAATCGGAGAATCCAGCCCATAGTCTCCCAAACGGAGAATCCCGCCCATTCTCCTTAGCTTTAGTGAGATGATGCAGAAAATGGGAGGAGCCAGGTTTTGCATTTCAGTGTGGAGTTCAGTTAAAGATTGGGATATGAACAGACAAGCAGTTTCTCTCAAAGTAATAATAATAATCTTTTATTGTCACAAGTATGAAGTTACTATGTAAAGTAGCTTAGTTAGAAAGGTTTTGCCTGTGAACAGAAACAGCAGTTTCTGAAAAGGCTGGTAGATTAAACAATAGTTGTCACAAGCAAGAATCTGCAAGCTAGTTCCTGAAGAACCTCGCTCTCAAAGTGGTTCATCCAAGATATGTCATTACTGTAAGTGTTTCTGGGTCTGCTAATTGTATTTAAAAGTAGATTTTGACCTGAGATGGATTTTGCTTGAGTGGAGATAAAAGATAGCAGTTAGGAATTTGTGGTTAAGCATTGATTAGCAGGTAATTGTAAGCTATTTTCTTTATGATGTTAAAGTTAGTAATACTGTGTTCATAATAAAGTTTGTTATAATATACCATTATCCCTATTTGTGTGTAGAATCACTCCTGGAGTGAAGTATCTTTTCTTCACAGTCTTATCAATTAAATAAAATAATGGGGTTTCTGTCCGGTATCTTTGCAACTGTTGGGCTCTTGTCCGGGATCGTAATACCCTCTAGAAGAAAGAGAGGCAAACACAGGTATAGCATGAGGGACCCCATTCCACATCAAGCATTGAGAAAGACAAAGAAGCAGCTCTCGATGAACTACCCTAGTCAATCTGTTGATTGAACCCATGCTGTTGCTGTAATTCTGCACCACGCTCATGGCATCTGGCCAAATCATGCTAACAGATTGCATAAACTTGTCTATTAAGTACTTCAGTTCAATAGGTAAAAGGGGTGATCTAATTTATGCATTTAAACTGATAACGTGGATCTGATAGAAAAAGAAACAATTTCTTGAGTGAATGAATGCAGAATAAGCAATGAAAATCTTAAAATTAGTGCTAAGACATTTAGGAGTGAAATATCAGGCATGTTTTCTCACAAATGGCAGTGGAAGTCTGGAACAGTCTCCTGTAAAAGGTGATGGATTCTGGTTTAATCGAAACCTTCAAATCCGAGGTTGATAGATTTTGTTTTAAGCATGGTTATCAAGCGATATGGATCAAAGGTGGGTAAACAGAACAGATCAGCCATAGCTTAATTGAATGGCAGAATAGATTTGAAGAGCTGAACGGTCTCGGCCTGTTCCTGTGTAAAGATATTTCAGGTCAGTGCTCTTGGATGTCATACTACATGTAATAAATATTTCTAAAATGCCTCACATACATTAAGGCATAACTTATAAAGGACAATAGTGAAGCAAAGCAAATAGACGAGGGAAGACATGAAGAGAGAAAGAAAAATCTGAATTAGTCACCTTTAACTTCCACTTGTATATATTCTTTACCAAATTTGATAAATATTATTTGATCCAATAAATACCTCTGAGCAAGGATAAAAGTCCACTCAGACATTTTGTAGATTTATGCTTTCATACCTCATACTGCACTTACAGATATTTGGACATACAAACGATTTACGAACATAAATAAGTTTGTCATGCAATGCATCACATTTCAAAAACTATTATTATTGAACCAGCACAGCCTATTTCAGTGCCATCTTGCAAAGTTTAACCTTACAAGGAAAGGTCACCAGTTCAATACAATTGCCCATAAATCATTTAAACGAGTGTGCCTATATAAACAGTGCGCCTGTCAGAACACACGAGAGAAATCAAGAGACATTAACATCCGTTCAATAACATCCAAGCATTTCTTTATCAGAACATACAAGAGCAGTATGCCTGGAACAGTGCAGAAGTAATTCCTTGCATATCACTACAGAAAGGAAAGAGAGAATAAAATATTGTTGGTCATGCCAGCTATATCTGGGCACATTTAAGTAAGATAATCCAGCTCTTTTAAAATTGTTGGGGGAATCACAAAAATCATGAGATGAAATCTGATAAGATATAATCCTATACTCAATAAGTCTTCTTCTATAAGAATTGAAATCAATGTAATTCAAAATGCTGAGAAACAGTGGTATGTTAAAGGTAAACTTGTATTTTAAGTGGTGTTATACTTCAAAAGGTAGGAACATTACTCAGCATATAGATTGTTAGGCTGTAGGAAGCTCCCATTGAAATGGCATAAACAGGTTTGTATCACATTTACTTGTGTGGATTCAACTGAATGTTTGTGTGCCTGGAAGCATGAAATCTATAAGTTGGAGTCATGCTGGTCAAAGGTGTTTGTATGTAAGGGAGCTTGGTTAAGTTCCTTATGTGGCTGCATTGTTACCACTCACTATATGATTTTTTTTTTATTTGTATGGTTGGAGAAGCAGTAATTATTTGATAACGAAGTTAACCATTCATTGGTTTCAGCTAATGCAGTGTGATGGCTGTGATGTCATTAGGAATAAATCTTTCAGGGCAGAAGTTCAGTATACGGTGGATGGCCATATTGGTTGAGGGCTATTCAGATTTCCCGTGAAGATTGAAACTTGGGATTTCAACACTCGGGTTAGTTACCAGATGGTGGCGATAATGTTTGCAGTCAACCAGAAGGTGCGCTATCAAGAGGTGGGGCTGTTGTCAGATCGTAGGGTGTGGAGTGTGTTCCAGTACGGGATTTCAGAAGAATGCATGGTTTTTTTGAGACCCAGCATCAATGGCAGTGCTTGGTTTGCTGTCAGTTGGCGGTGTTCTTTGGAGGAGGGTGTTTTCCCTGTGGATATCATGTGGTTCAAAATGTGCTCAGACAGGAGACCATTCGAACTGTGTTGGTCTCAACAAGAAATAATCTTAATTGCTGGAGGTGGAGTTATGTGGCATGGTTCCTGAGCCAGGTCGAGTATGTGGTAATACGTACCATGGAAAAGTGAATCAGTCTACCTGCCTAAGGGCTATAAAATCTTATACATTTGACCTAGAAAAGGGTATAAAATCTTATACATTTGACCTAGAAAAGGGCAAGTTTTGCTGTAACATGACTTTTGAAACAGTAATTAATCTTTCACTGTAATTGTTTTAAACATTCCAATGAATGCTAAAGTTATCAGAAAAAAAATCTTTTTTAGGATTTTGAATAGCTGGTCAAAAAATATGATCAAAATATTTTATTTTTAATAAGAAAATTACATTTACCTGAAGGATTCACTAGTAGTACCATCACAAGAGATTGGTGATTACATGGAAAGTAGATCTTCAATGGCATCTGGAGGGAATGTCAAAAAGCAGATTGAAAAAAAGCTGATTACTGACTAGATAGACGCACTAATTATAAGGACAGAGATCATACAGGCCAAATTCATATTACATTACATCTCACATTAGATAGCTATAATTCCAATGGAAATAGCAAACCAGCACCCAGGTAAATAGAAATACGTGGAATGGTGTGAAAAGACAGTTCTTCTGAAACTTTACAGCTAACAAATTGGGGGTATTTACCTCAGGAAGGTTACATTGCAAAAACAATATTTAGGTGCAACATGCAGACATAGAACTAAACTTAATGTGGGCACCAATGGCCCTAATTGTGGGCCAGAAGCCCTGTGGCAACTCTGCCTCAGTTATTTCTGAGAGCTCTGACCCGATTCTGTGTCTGTTAGGCAATTAAATGCTTGGCGGTGGGTCTCTTTTTCCTTTTTATGGATCAAAATCACACCTCCATGAGCTACAGACCCCTTCAAACCCAGCACTGCCACCACAGGTACGAACATGTGGGACTGCACCCATGGTGTAGCAATATTGCTGCCACACTGAAACCCAGGTGAGTAGAGTTGGGTTTGAAGAGGCCAGTCAGGCAGATACTGGCAAGGGGGAGGAGTTCTGCAGGGCTGGCAGTTGTTACCGGGGTCAGGGTGCCCGCGGTGGGACATAGGGTACCAATTACAAGTCCGCCTCAACACACTGAGCCCAGAGAGAGGACTAACCACTGTGCTACCATGCCGCCCTTTGGTCTTTGTTCACCGGCAGCCATGGTTCGGTTGGTAGCACTCTCGGCTCTGAGTCAGAGGGTTCTGAGATTGTGCTTGAGCACAAAAATCAAGGACGCTGCTCCTGTACATTTCTGAGTGCTGCATTAAACCCAGGCCCTATCTTCCCTCTCAGGACACCACAAGAGAACTTGTGGCACTCTTTCGAAGAAGAGTAGGCCTGTTTATTTGTTTGTTTTGTTTATTGTCACGTGTACCGAGGTACAGTGAAAAGTATTTTTCTGCAAGCAGCTCAAACAGATTATTAAGTACATGAAAGGAAAATAAAATAAATAGATAATACATAATAGGGACCGGCATCGGGTGAAGCATACAGAAGTGTAGTGTTAATCAGGTCAGTCCATAAGAGGGTTGTTTAGGAGTCTGGTAACAGCGAGGAAGAAGCTGTTTTTGAGTCTGTTCTTGCGCGTTCTCAGACTTTTGCATCTCCTGCCCGATGGAAGAAGTTGGAAGAGTGAGCAAGCCGGGTGGGAGGCGTCTTTGATTATGCTGCCTGCTTTCTCCAGGCAAGGGGAGGTGTAGATGGAGTCAATAGATGGGAGGCAGGTTCGTGTGATGGACTGGGCTGTGTTCACGACTCTCTGAGGGTCTTGGGCCGAGCAGTTGCCATACCAGACTGTGGTGCAGCCAGTTAGGATGCTTTCTATGGTGCATCTGTAAAGGTTGGTAAGAGTTTATGTGAACATGCCGAATTTCCTTAGTTTCCTGAGGATGTATAGGCAGTGTTGTGCTTTCTTGGTGGTAGCGTCGACGTGGGTGGCCCAGGACAGATTTTGGGTGAATTGCACCCTGTCATGATATCCACATTAACATATCATGGTGCAATCACACACACACACTGATGGACAGGTAGTTGGACCACCCAACACACACACAACATCGCAGCCAATCACCAGTGAGAGCACACGCACTATAAAACAGGGAACACCACAGTTCCCGCTCATTCTACCAGGAGATAGCTCAGAGCACAGAGCTCACAGCGTGCCACTCAGACATACACCATGTGCTGAGTGCCTCACCGAGATAATGTAAGGTCTGGGTCCACAGGTTAGCTGGTGAAGTACGAACCTCAGCCAGAAGTTAGTAGTTATTATTGTACAGAACAATAAAACAGAGTTGTACCATCTACAACCGTGTTGGTTCATTTGTGCATCGGAACACCCAAAACAACATGATACCAGGACTGGAAACTCGCCAGCGACTGTGAGACCTACCTGCACTTCTTCAGGTATCTGCCATCCTGCGCCATGGAAACCATCAGCCCACTGCAGCCGCTCCGAATCGCTGGAAATCTCGGCGTCAACTGGAAGCTGTTCAAGCAGCGCTTCCAGCTCTTCCTAGAAGCCACAGACAGGGAGAATGCATCGGACACCAGGAAGATCGCCCTCCTCCTCTCCACGGCGGGGCAACACGCCATCCACATCTACAACTCCCTGGCATTCGCGGAAGGCAAGGACAAGACGAAATACAAGACAGTCCTTCTAAAATTTGAGGAACACTTCAGCGTGGAAGTTAATGAGAGCTTCGAGAGGTATCTCTTCCAGCTGCGCCTGCAGGGTAAGGATGAGCCTTTACAATCTTATTTGACACACCTCCATATCCTCGCGCAGTCCTGCGGCTATGAGGCCACCTCCGACTCCATGATTCGGGATCAGATAGTTTTTGGGGTCACCTCGGACACCCTACGCCAGCAGCTCCTCAAAATAAAGCGCCTCACCCTAGCGACTGCCATCGAGACCTGCGTCCTCCACGAAAACGCGACCAGCCGGTACTCCCAAATCCAGGCGGCCGAATCGGCACGGCAGGGATCCTACGAGGCCGAGCGGGTCCAGTCGATTGAGTTCCTCCCGGCCTGCGGCCCGGACGAGGGCGGCCATTTCGCGCACTTTCCGAGGCCTCCCGCGCTTGTACGCGTCAAAAGAGGGGACGTCGACGCAGAGGGACGAGATGCGCAGGCGCGCTCTACGCAGGACCGCACCACGCATGCACGGTGGCGGAACGAACGCCATGACGTCACGACATGCGGCAACTGTGGATCCGCACACTTAAAGCGGCAATGTCCGGCCAAATCGCGACAATGCCTCCGCTTTGGCAGGATGGGCCACTACGCTGCCTGCTGTCGAGCAGCTCAACCTGCCAACTCTCCGCAATTCCGCCAGCCTCGCAGGGACGTGCGGGCCATTCAGCCCCCATACACTGAGTCATACCCTGACAACATGTAGACCGGTGATACCGACAAACGGGAACCCTTCCGCGTTGCGGTAATAAACAAGAACCGGATGTCTCCAAGTCGGAACCACCAGCCGATGCCAGTGCACAGCATTGATCCAGTCGATGAGTGGTGTGACACCCTAACGGTCAACCCGAATTCGTCGCCCACCTGACAGACTTGAATTATGAGCCTGTTAGCACATTGGCCTCACTGAATTGTTTTGCAATACTGTTAACGTGTTTCTTTCTTGTCGTTCCAGAAGTTCTCTTTCGATATTTGCTGATTGCACTTGTTTTGTTCGTGGTACAACCTCGTTGCTCTGTTGCATCTGACACCTTCCTCTGTATATAGTTTAGCCTCATGTACATGTTGTAAATATTGCACACACATACTCAGATGCACTCAGTACACACCAATATTTATTAGCATGTAGGCACATATCCTTGTGAAAAGGGGGGGATGTCATGATAACCACATTAACATATCATGGTGCAATCACGCACACACACTGATGGACAGGTAGTTGGACCAACCAACACACACACAACATCGCAGCCAATCACCAGTGAGAGCACACGCACTATAAAACAGGGAACACCACAGTTCCCGCTCATTCTACCAGGAGATAGCTCAGAGCACAGAGCTCACAGCGTGCCACTCAGACATACACCATGTGCTGAGTGCCTCACCAAGATAGTGCTAGGGCTGGGTCCACAGGTTAGCTGGTGAAGTACGAACCTCAGCCAGAAGTTAGTAGTTATTATTGTACAGAACAATAAAACAGAGTTGTACCATCTACAACCGTGTTGGTTTATTTGTGTAACCCAACACGATACACCCCTAAGAATTTGAAGCTGTTAACCATCTCCACCTCGGCCTCGTTGATGCTGACAGGGATATGTACAGTACTTTGTTTCCTGAAGTCAATGACCAGCTCTTTAGTTTTGCTGGCAGTGAGGGAGAGATTGTTGTCGTTACACCACTCCACTAGATTCTCTATCTCCCTCCTGTATTCTGACTCGTCGTTATTCGAGGTACGGCCCACTATGGCCGTGTCGTCAGCAAACTTATAGATGGAGTTGGAACCAAATTTTGCCACACAGTCGTGTGTACAGGGAGTATAGTATAAGTATGCAGCCTTGCGGGGCCCCAGTATTGAGGACTGTGAAGGTGTTGTTGTTGTTTAGTTTTACTGATTGCGGTCTGTGGGTCAGAAAGTCGAGGATCCTGTTGCAGAATGAGGAGCCAATCCGAGGTTTTGGAGCTTTGATATGAGCTTGGCTGGGATTATGTTTTTGAAGGCGGAGCTGTAGTCAATAACTAGGAGTCTGATGTAGGAGTCCTTGTTGTCGAGATGCTCTAGGGAAGAGTGTAGGGACAGGGAGATGGCGTCTGCTGTGGACCGGTTGTGGCGGTATGCGAATTGCTGTGGATCAAGGCATTCTGAGAGTATGGAGTTGGTGCGCTTCATGACCAACCTCCCAAAGCACTTCATTACGACTGACGTCAGGGTCACCGGACGGTAGTCATTGAGGCGTGTTGCCTGGTTCTTCTTTGGCACCGGTATGGTGGTGGTCTTCTTGAAGCAGGTAGGGACCTCGGAGCAGTGTAGGGACAGGTTAAAGATACCCGCGAACACATCTGCCAGCTGGTCTACGCAGGCTCTGAGTGCACGACCAGGGATCCCGCCTGAACCTGTCGCCTTCCGAAGGTTCACTTTCAGGAAGGCCGATCTGACTTCGGAAGCTGTGACGGTGGGTATGGGTGTCTTATGTGCTGCTGGGGCACTCGACAGCAGATCGATGGTTTCCTGCTCGAACCGAGCATAGAATGCATTGAGTTCATCAGGGAGGGGTGCGCTGCTGCTGGAGATACTGCTAGGCTTCGCTTTGTAGCCGGTTATGTTGTTTAGGCCTTGCCACAACCACCAAGAGTCTGTAACACTAGTCTGTGACTCTAGCTTAGTCTGATATTCTCTCTTGGCATCCTGGATGGCTTTGCGGAGGTCGTACCTGGATTTCTTGTATAGGTCAGGGTCGCTTGACTTGAACGCCTCAGACCAGTCCTTCAGTAGGGAGTCAATCTTGCGATTGAGCCGTGGTTTCCGGTTGGGGAACATACGTACTGCTTTCTTTGACACGCGTCGTCCACACATTTGCTGATGAAGTCTGTGGCGGTGGTGGCATACTCATTTAAGTTGGTCGCTGAGTTCTTAAATATGGGCCAATCCACTGTCTCCAAGCAGTCACGTAGGAGCTCTTCTGTTTCCTCGGAACAGCACTGCACAACCTTCTTAGCTGGATTCTCCCGCTGAGTTTCTGCTTGTATGCCGGGAGAAGGAGCACCATCTTATGGTCTGATTTTCCAAAGTGCAGTCGGGGGGTGGAACGGTAGGCGCCCTTGATTTTGAAGACCCGGTGTCTTTGCCAATATTTATCCCTCATTAAACATTACAAAAACAGATTAACTGGTCATTATCACATTGCTGTTTATGGATGCTTGCTGTATACAATGTTGCTGCTAATCTTCCGATATTACGAAAATTATGACATGTCAAAAGTACTTCATTGGCTGTACAATTGACAGTGCACATGCCCCAGTGCTCATGTAATGTGCCATGTTAATGCACGTCTTCTTTTTCTTTTCACATTTACTACTAAACAACCTTTCTTAATGGACTTTCACAGCATAGAATGTCATCACTGATCCCACGGCACCTGTCCCGGCTTGGTATGAGCTGTATATTAACCTGCACTCTCCTTCATTTAATATTTTCTCTCAATTCCCATTCCACTGATTCTTTTTCATATGTATTAATGAACTGTCTCAGGTGTGGAGGTCTCAGGGTAGTTGTCATGGGTGACTTTAACTTTCCAAATATTGATTGGAACCTCTATAGGTCGAACAGTTCGAATGGGGCAGTTTTTGTACAGTGTGTGCAGGAGGGTTTCCTGATACAATATGTGGATAGGCCGACAAGAGGTGGGGCCACATTGGATTTGGTACCGGGTAATGAACCGGGCCAAGTGTTAGATTTGTTTGTGGGAGAGCACTTTGGAGATAGTGAACACAATTCGGTGTCTTTCACTATTGCAATGGAGAGGGATAGGGCCATACGGCAGGGCAAGGTTTATAATTGGGGGAGGGGTAATTATGATGCGATTAGGCAAGAATTAGGGAGCATAAGATGGGAACAGAAACTGTCAGGGAAAGGCACAAATGAAAAGTGGAGCTTGTTCAAGGAACAAATACTGCATGTCCTTGATAGGTATGTCCCTGTCAGGCAGGGAGGAAATGGCCGTGTGAGGGAACCATGGTTCACAAAACAGATTGAATGTTTTGTCAAGAGGAAAAAGGAAGAGTATGTAAGGATGAGAAAACAAGGTTCAGTAGGGTCGCTTGAGGGTTATAAGGTAGCAAGGAATGAGCTGAAAAAAGGGCTTAGGAGAGCTAGGAGGGGGCATGAGAAGTCCTTGGGTCGGATCAAGGAAAACCCCAAGGCTTTTTACTCTTATGTGAGAAATAAATGAATTACCAGGGTGAGGGTAGGGCCAGTCAAGGACAGTAGTGGGAACTTGTGCATGGAGTCAGAAGAAATAGGAGAGGCGTTGAATGAATACTTTTCTTCAGTGTTCACAAAGAAGAGGGGCCATGTTTTTGAGGATGAGAGTGTGATTCAGGTGGGTAGGCTGGAGGAAGTAGATGTTCTGAGGAAGGATGTATTAGCAATTTTGAAAAACCTGAGGGTCGACAAGTCCCCTGGGCCAGATGGGATATACCCAAGGATTCTTTGGGATGCAAGGGATGAGATTGCAGAGCCTTTGGCTTTGATCTTTGGGTCCTCGCAGGGATAGTGCCAGAGGACTGGAGAGTGGCGAATGTTGTTCCTCTGTTCAAGAAAGGGAATAGGAATGACCCTTGTAATTATAGGCCAGTTAGTCTTACTTTGGTGGTCGGGAAGATAATGGAAAAGGTCCTGAAGGATAGGATTTATGACCATTTGGAAAGATGCAGCTTAATCCGGGATAGTCAACACGGATTTGTGAAGGGTAGGTCTTACCTCACAAATTTGATTGAATTCTTTGAGGAGGTAACTAAGTGTGTAGATGAAGGTAGAGCAGTTGATGTTGTATACATGGATTTTAGTAAGGCGTTTGATAATGTTCCCCATGGTCGGCTCATGAAGAAAGGAGGTGTGGGATAGAGGGAAATTTGGCCAATTGGATAAGTAACTGGCTATCACATAGAAGACAGGGTGGTGGTGGATGGAAAATTTTCAGACTGGAGACCAGTTACCAGTGGTGTAACACAGGGATCAGTGCTGGGTCCTCTGCTATTTGTGATTTTTATCAATGACTTGGAGGAGGGGGCTGAAGGGTGGGTCAGTAAATTTGCTGATGACATCAAGATTGGTGGCGTAGTGGATGAGGTGGAGGGCTGTTGTAGGCGGCAAAGAGACATTGATAGGATGCAGAGCTGGGCCGAAAAATGGCAGATGGAGTTTAACCCTGATAAGTGCGAGGTGATTCATTTTGGTAGAAAAAAGTTGAATGTGGATTACAGGGTCAACGGCAGGGTTCTGAGGAATGTGGAGGAACAGAGTGATCTTGGGGTTCATGTCCACAGATCTCTGAAGGTTGCCACTCAAGTGGATAGAGCCGTGAAGAAGGCTTATAGTGTGTTAGTGTTTATTAACAGGGGGCTTGAGTTTAAGAGCCGCGGGGTTATGCTGCAACTATACATGGCCCTGGTGAGACCACATTTGGAGTATTGTGTGCAGTTCTGGTCACCTCATTATAGGAAGGATGTGGAAGCATTGGATAGGGTGCAAAGGAGATTTACCAGGATGCTGCCTGGTTTGCAGGATAGGTCTTATGAGGAAAGATTGAGTGAGATAGGGCTTTTCTCTTTGGAGCGGAAGAGGATGAGAGGCGACTTAATAGAGGTTTATAAGATAATGAGGGGGATAGATAGAGTGGACGTTCAGAGACTATTTCCTCGGGTGGATGTAGCTGTTACAAGGGGGCATAACTATAAGATTCAGGGTGGGAGATATAGGAGGGGTGTCCGAGGTAGGTTCTTTACTCAGAGAGTGGTTAGGATGTGGAATGGACTGCCTGCTGTGATAGTGGAGTCGGACACTTTAGGAACTTTCAAACGGTTATTGGATAGGCACATGGAGCACACCAGAATGACAGGGAGTGAGATAGCTTGATCTTGGTTTCGGACAATGCTCGGCACAACATCGAGGGCCGAAGGGCCTGTTCTGTGCTGTACTGTTCTATGTTAACTGGATCCGGGTATAGGGTGCATCATTTTCAAGTTTTTACGTGAAAAAAATCATGACAAAATAGTAGACAGATTTAACGGAAACATCGTCGGAATTGAAATCCTTTCTGGAATCGTGAATTACAGTAGATTTATTCCTAATCTTTCCACAATGTTGACACCCCTAAACTCACTACTCAAGAATCCCTACAGTGCAGAAGGAGGCTATTCGGCCCATCGAGTCTGCACCAACCCTCTGAAAGAGTATTCCACCAAGCCCACTTTTTAAAAAATAATCTTTATTGTCACAAGTGGGCTTACATTAAAACTGCAATGAAGTTATTGTGAAAAGCCCCTGGTCGCCATATTCCGGCACACAGAGGGAGAATTCACTGTGAAGCAACAGTGCACCCACTGTGCTACCGTGCTTAGGATTTCACTGTCCTATTCCTATAACCCTTTCACCTAACCTGCACATATTTGGACGCTAAGGGGCAATTTAACATGTCCAATCACTTAACCTGCACATCTTTGGACTGTGGGAGGAAACCGGAGCACCCGGAGGAAACCCACAAAGACACGAGGAGAAAGTGTGAATTCCACACAGGCAGTCACCCGAGGCTGGAATTGAACCCAGGTCCCTGGCGGTATGATGCAGCAGTGCTAACAACTGTGCCACCCCCTAAGGAGCACACGAGGCGGTATTGAAAAGAGTTATCAAAAATTAGCCTTTGAACAGATTAAACTAGCTTTACAGTCATCCAGTCTCTTGGTCCATTTGGACCCATCAAAAATGATAATCCTTACCTGCAATGCGTATCCTTATGGAATAGGACAGTTTTGGCTCAGGATGGACTTTTGCCAGTGCTGAACAAGCTTACTCTCAAATTGAAAAGGAGGAACAAGCATAATATTCGGAGTGAAAAAGTTCCACAAATACATCTATGGACGACATTTCATCGTCGTTACGGACCACAAACCCCTGTTGGGGTTATTTAGGGAGGATAAGGCTATGCCCCCATAGTTTCAACTCGGGTCCAACGCTGGGCTTTATTGTTAGCAGCCTACAAGTACACATTTTATCACATGCCGGGCACCCACATTTCTAATGCGGATGCTTTGAGCTGCCTTCCCCTACCTCAGAGTATACCGTCACTGCCAGTACCGCCCTTGGGAGTAGCTAAGGTGACGCAGGCTGAAACGAAAGAGAAAATGCTGGAAAATCTCAGCAAGTCTGGCAGCATCTGTAGGGAGAAAAAAGAGCTAACGTTTCGAGTCCGATGACTCTTTGTCAAAGCTGACGCTGGCTGAAGCAACACGTCGACTTTGCAGGCCCATTTCTGAGCTACATGTTCTTGCCTATCGTAGATGCTCACTCCAGTACAGAAAATGCAACAGACATTCGTCACCCACGGGTTGCCCCAGATTCTGGTCTCAGATAATGGGACTGCTTTTACTAGTGGAGAATTCCAACATTTTATAATAACCAACGGCGTTAAACATTTTTGAACGTCTCCCTACCACCTTGCTCCAAATGGACTGGTTGAGACAGCCATCCAAATATTCAAGCCATCATGAAGAAAAAGTAATCAGTTCCTTTACAACTCAGACCGGCCTGGTTCCTGCTCACCTATCAAACTACACCAAGTTACTATTAATGGGCAGGCACATTAGAACAAGATTGGATTTCCGAATTTGGCAGTCAGGGTGGAGACTAAGCAGAACGCACAGAAAGAAACACCACAACTTGAAGAAAATGAAAAGAATGTTTGAGGTGGACGATCTGGGATATGTGAAGCAGTTTGGCACTGGCCCAAATTGGACCCCGGAAACGGCCGTGGCAAAAAACAGGTCCAGTGTCGTACAACATACATGTTAAAGGGTGAAGGTTAAAACAGCACCATTTGAAGAGAAGAGTACCGTACACAGAATCAGTGAGACAACTGGTCCTTGTAGGCTTGTCAGGGGTACAGATATGATGAAAGTAATGCCACAGCAAGCTACCCCAAGGACAAACCCAATAATGTTCCGGCGGGAACTGAGGAAACTACCTGCACAGAAACACCTTCACAAATCGAAAGTCAACCCGTTGAGATTCAAACCGAAGTTACCTCTTGTTATAACCCACACGAGACCTACGGGGCGGACCAATTAGCCTTCCTGTGAGCCTCGGGGGATAGGAGCTTCCCCGCTGAGTGGTGGGGGCCCATTAGCAGAGTAATGGACTCTAACATAAAAGCCAGCCCAGATGGGAGCCGAGTAGCCCCGGCTGGGACCTAGAGTGTACTGTGTATATAGTTACTTTGCAATAAAACAGGTTTCTTCATGCTTTTCATTTTGGACTGCTCTGTGGCCACTAAATTGGCGACGAGGATAAAGTGGACTTACAGTCGCCGCTGCTAACTGTCGGATGAACGGTCATTTCCTATCCCACTATCAGAATAAGGTTTGCACTGATTTCAAAATGCCGTTATTTGGGAGACTTGATGTGTTCGATGCTAGCGTGGAAGATAATATGCAATACACAGAGCGTATGCGCTAACCTTTCAGGGGTCCCGCTATAAGTGGTGATGAGCGACAGGCAGTGATACTCTTGGCTGCCTGTGGAGCCCCCACCTTCAGTGTGATTAAAAAGCTTCACGTACTCCGCGGACCCGGACTCCAAGACCTTTGACGAGTTGGTAGCACTAGTGGCGAACTATTACGACCACAAGCCATCGGTCATCGGGCAACGTTACCGGTTTAACACGGCTGAGAGGACCCCGGGAGAGTCTGTTACTGAGTTCTTAACGTGTTTGAGGACACTAGCTGAGTTTTCTGATTATGGCCCTTCCCTTCCCGAGATGTTGCGGGACCGGTTGGTTTGTGGATGAACAATATGGCAAACCAACATAAGTTACTGGCAGAGCCATTGCTCGACCTTAAGGCGGCCGCAAAAACGTCTCTTTCAAGAGAAAGTGCAGAAAAGGGAGTACAGGAACTCTAAGAGATGGAAGTGAAGAGTGTGGGACGTGCCCCCTCCTAATGTTCAGCGCCCCCCACAGAATAGGAACCCCGGGATCCTCACCTTGGGGCAAACACTGCCGAGGCCAGGGCCGCGAATCTGAGACCGAATTAAGTAGGCCATATTATTACGGGCCAGGGTTTAGAGAACACCAAAGTATATCATGGAGTTCAACTGACCCACAACTTTGAATAGATTTTGGTTATGGGGAGCACAAGGGCACTTTACAGGTGTGATGCAACAGAGATCTAAAGTCTTTTTAAACAAAAACAATGTTTATTCTATGAATCCAGTTAACATTTTATAAACCCACAGGAAACATCTTACCAACTACCAACACTGATAATCCCCAAAAGATACAGTACTCTATAGATAACCCTTAATAATTTTCCAAACAACATCCATAAGCTCAAACACTTTTTAAGAAAGACAGTAGGTTTGAATTCTCCACAGAAATAGGTATTACTTTGAAATCATCAAGTGATCTGGAAACATTCTTTAGCTTGCAGAGAGAGATCAATACACACATCTGCTTGCTTTGAATACAGCTCTCCAACTTAAAAGGAAACTAAACAGAGCACTTTCAACACAAAACGAAAGTAAAAAGCAGAGCAGACCCAGCTCTACCCACACAATGACATCACTGCAACCATTTGATAAAGCACACTTTTCTTAAAGGGACATTCACATGACAATACGCATCCCCAAATCGGTAGAGAGACACCAGATGATATGGGGCATGCGGCTGGAAAAATTCAGGGAGCGAAAGCCACAGGGCGGCCAACAAACCCGCTGCTCCACTTGAGGGAGGCGTCAGCCTAGAGCCCGCACTTTTCATTTGGAACAGCCTGAATGTAGGCAGCTGAACTGCATTGCGGCACCCAAAGCTGCCCCCATTCGGATCACCGTTCAGGTAAATGGTCATCCTCATGTATGGAATTGGACGGGAGCCGCCGTCTTGGTCATAGGTAAACAAACGTTTGAAAAAAATTCAGTCAGGAATGAAATAGTTGAATTTACGTGATACGGAGGAAAGACTGGCAACCTACACTGAGGAGCCAATTGCAATAGTTGGGACCACGATGACCCTGGTGATTTACGGCAGCAATCTATAAAGCCACCGTTGATTGTAGTGAAAGGACAAGGCCCTAATCTGTTCGGCCGCAATTGGCTGCAACGCCTCGCTTAGCTTTTCAGCAGATTTTTCAGATGAGTGCTGGAGGCCTCTATGAAGTGTTGGGGAAATACCCAGACGTTTTCCAAGCCAGACTGGAAAAAAATCAAGGGAGTCAGGGCAAAAGGTCATGTCGACCCTGAAGCACAGCCTAAATATTTTCAAGCCCACACGGTCTCCTATGCACTACTGGCAAAGGTTGAGGCAGAGCTCAGCTGACTAGAGAGCCTCGGGATCATTCAATCGGTGAAATTTGCCAATTGGGCGGCACCGGTAATACTCGTCCTTAAACCGGTCAAAATAGTTCGACTTTGTGGCGACTATAAATTGAAAGTAATTGGGTCTCCCAATTGGATAGATATCCGATGCCACACATTGAATTTCATGTATGTGAAATTGGCTGGAGGTCATTCATTTACAAAGCTTGACACAAATCATGCCAATCTTCAACTGGAATTAGACCGGGTTTAGACAATCCGTGACCATAAATACCTAGAACTGCCTTTGAGTACACCAGATTGCCCTTTGCTGTAGCGTCAGCCTGCGCCATTTTTCAACGCATCATGGAAAACATTCTGAGGGGCCTGCCACATGTGACGGTTTATTTGGATGACGTATTGGTCACGGGTACGACGGAGCAAGAACACTTGAGCAACTTGGATGAGGTACTCCGCCGTTTTTCAGAGTCGGGCGTCCACCTCGAAAGAGAGGAGTGTCTCCATCTCCGTAGGTCTCGTGTGGATTATAACATCCCCCCCCCCCAAAGTCCGAAGACCTGTCAGAGGAAGGTGGAGCAGGAGTGTGCCTGCTCATTTTTGTGCATGATTGTGTCTCTTGCGCCTGCAGGGCCAGATCCGGAGGCCTGTATCTGGATGGCGAATGTTGTTTCCTTGCTGATTTCCATTCAGGGGGAGCGGGGGCCGAGGCATCAGAAGTTTCAGGCAGTGTGAACAATCCAGAGAGTAGCCGCCCCCCGCATGGAAATCAGCAAGGAAACAACATTCGCCATCCAGATCCACCTACGGGGATGGACCTATAAGCCTCCACTTGAGCCTCGTGGAATACGAGCTTCCCCGCTGAGGGGTGGGGACCCATCAGCAGAGTAATGGGCTCTAACATAAAAGCCGGCCCAGATGGGAGCCGAATTTGAGTAGTCCCGGCTTGAACCTGGAGTGTATATAGTTTAGTTGGTAATAAAACACATTTATTCAAGCTACTTGTTTTGGACTCCTTTCAGTTTCTTACTTTAATAAACCAGTGTTAATCTACCTGGTGGTCGCCCGTCTGTCAGGATATTGCAACATGAATGAAGGTATCAGCAGCAATTGAGGAGGAGCTGTAGGTGGGAGCTGAGTCAGCCAATGTTACAGAGGTGGAAGTAGGTGATCTTAGTTATGGTGTGGCTATGTGGTCAGAAGATCATCTCAAGGTCATTGGCAAATAGGGTTAGTCATTGGCAAATAGGGTTAAGGAAAATCCCACGGCTTTTTACACGTACATAAAACGCAAGAGGGTAGCCAGGGAAAGGGTGGGCCCACTGAAGGACAGGCGAGGGAATCTATGTGTGGAGTCAGAGGAAATGGGTGAGGTACTAAATGAATACTTTGCATCAGTATTCACCAAAGAGAAGGAAGTAGTGGGTGTTGAGTCTGGAGAAGGGTGTGTAGATAGCCTGGGTCACATTGAGATCCAAAAAGACGAGGTGTTGGGCGTCTTGAAAAATATTACGGTAGATAAGTCCCCAGGGCCTGATGGGATCTACCCCAGAATACTGAAGGAGGCTAGAGAGGAAATTGCTGAGACCTTGACAGAAATCTTTGGATCCTCACTGTCTTCAGGTGATGTCCCGGCAGACTGGAGAACAGCCAATGTTGTTCCTTTGTTTAAGAAGGGTAGCAAGGATAATCCAGTGAACTACAGGCCGGTGAGCCTTACGTCAGTGGTAGGGAAATTACTGGAGGAATTTTCTGCACCTTTCTCCTCTTTACTTCCCCCTTCCCCTCCCCCCACACCTACAGTTCATCCTCTGAAGTTAGTTTCCCTGCTGTTTGACCTTTCACATCATTTGTCCCCTCTGGGGACTGCCATTAGCACACTTTCCCCTTGATTTCTGTGGCCATTAGCACCCGGGTTCCTGTGGCTATGACTCATCTTCCATTCTCACTCCACAGTATAAATATTTCCCACTTTCTCGGTCTGTAGATTTGACAAAGAATCATCGGACTCAAAACATTAGCTCTTTTCTCTCCCTACAGATGCTGCCAGACTTGCTGAGATTTTCCAGCATTTTCTTTTTCGTTAGGTGTAGAGGTCCACAGGTCACTGAATGGGGCAACACAGGTGGAGAAGGTAGTCAAGAAGGCATACGGCATGCTTGCCTTCATTGGCCTGGGCATTGAATATAAAAATTGGCAAGTCATGTTGCAGCTGTATAGAACCTTAGTTAGGCCACACTTGGAGTATAGTGTTCAATTCTGGTCGCCACACTACCAGAAGGTTGTGGAGGCTTTAGAGAGGGTGCAGAAGAGATTTACCAGGATGTTGCCTGGTATGGAGGGCATTAGCTATGAGGAGCGGTTGAATAAACTCGGTTTGTTCTCACTGGAACGACGGAGGTTGAGGGGCGACCTGATAGAGGTCTACAAAATTATGAGGCGCATAGACAGAGTGGATAGTCAAAGGCTTTTTCCCAGGGTAGAGGGAATTATTAGGAGGCATAGGATTACGGTGCGAGGGGCAAGATTTAGAGATGTACGAGACAAGTCTTTTTACACAGAGGGTAGTGGGTGCCTGGAACTCGCTGCCAGAGGAGGTGGTGGAAGCAGGGACGATTGTGACGTTCAAGGGGCATCTTGACAAATACATGAATAGGATGGGAATAGAGGGATACGGACCCCGGATGTGCAGAAGATTTTAGTTTAGACGGGCACAATGGTCGGCACAGGCTTGGAGGGCCGAAGGGCCTGTTCCTGTGCTGTACTTTTCTTTGTTCTTTGTATGACACCCTCATCGTGAAGAGCCTGCTTTCGCCTCAGACAGTTGGGACAGAGTCAGTTGCAAGGGAATGGTGCTTGTGGCAGGGATCAAAAAAGCCTTCAGTCTTCCTAATAACTAGTTAGGAGAAATTTCTGCTCAACCAGTACTGGATATCAGGAAACAGTCCAACAGTTTGGAGATGGTGGTGAGAGTGAGAGAGGTGTTAGTGAGATAGAGCTGGCTGCGTATCGTCACTGTACACATGTAAACTAATGCCAGCATTTTCCAATGATGTCACCAATGTGCAGTATGTAAATAAGAAATAGGAGGGAGGCATGGGTAGATCTTTGGGGGCACCAGTGGCAATGGGTCGGGAGTGGGATGATAAGCCATTGCAGGTGGTTCCTCGGCTGGGACGGGCAAGATAAGAATGGAAACAGGAAAGTCCGGTTCTAGCTAACTGGATGATGGTGGAGAGATGTTGGGGAAGAAGAGTGCAGCAACTATGTGAAAGGTTGTAGGCGGGTAAAGAAGAATGAAGAGGTGTTATTTATCTTTGTTAAGTCACATAGAATGACATTTATAAATCTGCTAAAAGCCTTAAGTTCTGTGGCAGTGGAAATCTGATTGGAGAGATTCAAGCATGAAGTTACCGAAAAGATGGACATGGATTTGGGAGGTGACAACAGAGGAAAGAGAGGTTCATAATGGGACGGGAGTTTGCAAGGACAGAGTGGTCAAGTGTTTTTCTATTGAGAGGGGTGAGAAAGGCAGATTTGAAGACGAAGGGGACAATATTTAAGGAGAATGAAATGTTACCAATGATAACTAGCATGGGAACCAGCTGCTTTGTTGGAAAAGGTTGAGGAAAGGAGGTGGATCTCATGTACATGGTGAGCTTCAAGAGGACACACGGGAAAAAGAGAAACTAATGAAAGGTGCAAGTTCAGGATCCAGTAACATTAATGATGACCATGACCACTCGACTGAAATATCAGAGATCTTGTAGATTCCTTAAAGGATCAGATTTTGAATTTATGAGCGCTGTCTGTAACTCAGTTCAAAAAATTGCTTTCACAAATTGTTCTTTTCAACTAGAAACTGAGGAACTCACCTGAGGTTGCATCTGCAGCAGAGCTTGAACAAAACAGCGCGTAAATGCTTGTATAATGATAATAATTTTAGGATGCCCATCAGACTCCAGTAGCATGGTCCTTATGATTTAATAGAAGCAAAAAACAAATCGCACAATTAGCAACATTAATGTCAGTCATCCAGTGTATAACAATGCATCACAATGCAAAACAATGGGTGGGATTTACCGACCACCCTGCCGTGTGTTTTTCAGCGGCGGAGACCTACCGCCAGCGGGATCTACGAACCCCACCATTGTCAATGGGAATTCCTGGTGACAGCACCCCTCGTCACCAGGAAGCCATGCGCAGGGTGGGACTGGAATTTCCCACCGGCGTGAACAGCCAGTAAATCCTACCCAATCCCATCGGGCAGCATGTTGGCACATTGCTGCCTCACAGCACCAGGGACCCAGGTTCAATTCTTGGGTGACTGTGTGAAGTTTGCACTTTTTCCTGTGTCCACGTAGATTTCCTCAGGGTGCTCCGGTTTCTTCCCACAGTCCAAAGATGCGCAGGTTAGGTGGATTGGCCTTGCTAAATTGCCCCTTAAGTGTCCAAAAAGGTTAGGTGGGGTAACAGGGGCGTGGGCCTAGGTGGGGTGCTCTGTCCGAGGGCCGGTGCAAACTCGATGGGCCGAATGGCCTCCTTCTGCACTGTAGGAATTCTATTCTATTCTATAAATTATGACTGATCCGGCTTCACAGAAAGGTAGGGGTAATAATATGCTGCTGTAAATCATACAACTGGCTGCTCTTCAAATTCAGCTGCTTAATATAGAGACAAGGAAACTTCTCAAATCTGGCCTTTCTTTAGCCCCAATGAAAAATTACATCACAGATAACATCCATTCTTGGTGAAAGTTTTACAATAAAATTGAAAGAGTGAATTTCCACTGTTTGGTAAGTGTCAAATCAAAGTTCACTTCCATTTGGCAAAATAAGTGCATTTTACATGTTTTCCTAACAAATTTAACTTGATACAGGCTACTTAGCATAACAAGTGTATTGTGCTTCTTTGCATTACATTGCATGAAACCGGCCAACAGCTGTGCAGACAGAAACAGTTCACACTGTTTGTAATAAACCATGCACCGAATCATACTGATCCTAACATCTGTTCTATCTTCATCCTGATAATTTGGTTGGAGCATTCATCTTTTTAATATACACAATAGTGTCTGAGGTAAAATGATGGGCCTTTCAGAATGCCCTCATTTCATTTGCTATGGACATAAGGGGCGGCATTCTCCCAACGGGAATCTAAGTGCCGACGCCGGAGTAAAAACCAGAGTATTTTACTCCGGCGTCGGTGCCCGTTCCCAGACACCTATTCTCCCCCCTCCGTGGGGCTAGCAGGGGCGTTGCCTCTCAGCGCGGCATCAGAGTCCCGGCGCCGCGTAAAAGCCTTGGGTCCCGCGCATGCGCAGTTGGGCCGGCGGCAACTATCGCATGCGCGGTGGCTGTCCTCCCCCAGGCCGCCCCGCACAAACATGGTGGATGGATCCAGCCTCGCCGGCGGAGGAAAGGAAGCCCACCGACAGAGAGGCCGGCCCACCGATCGGTTGGTCCTGATCGCGTACCAGGCCACACTGGAGGCCCCCCGGGAACAGAGCCCCCACTCCCCCCCCCCCCCCCCCCCATACGCCTTCACGACGAGTACCCGCCGGCAGCGACCAGGTGTGGATGGCGCCGGCAGGACTAGGCCGTTTACGCGCGGCCGCTCAGCCCATCCGGGCCGGAGAATCGCCGCTCAGTTTGCGGCGATTCTCCGAGCGGCCCGGCGCGATTCACGCGGCGCTGGTTTCGGGAGTGGGGGGGGGGGGGGGAGAGAATCGCATGCGGGGGTCAGGGCGGCATGGCGCAATTCGCGCGGCGCCCCAGTGATTCTCCCACCTGGCCGCGGAGGGGAGGGGGGGAATACCGCCCAATATGTACTGCTGTGAAAATAAATCATACAGTATAATCAACACTTTCTCCCATCATAATTTTAAAAAGATAACCACAAGAACCACTGGGAATCATTCATCGATCTCCCCGTGGGGCTCTTGGAGTATGTGTTCCCATGGTAATAGGCGGAGGCCTGCCCAGCAGGGACTCATTACAGAACCCTTTAAATGCCGTCACAGACCTGGACCGGGTGTTCTGCTAGTTCCGAGCTGGGACACTTGTGTTGTGTGCCGCGAGTGCAGCTTTACTTTTGAGTTTAGAATAAATCTGTTTAAACCTTCATCTTCATGTCTCCTGGGTTACACATTGTGTAGCTATTTCATGTTTTCTACAGTGACGTGCCTCAGCTTCTATTTATCTACATTAATTTCAGTCTCCCATTCCTTAATCGAGCAATGTAAGACTCAAGCAATTTCTAGAGCGATAGTATTGAAAAGTAGCGAGGTTATGCTGAACTTGTATCAAACCTCGGTAAGATCACATTTGGAGTACTGTGTGGCGTTCCGGTCTCCAAGCTAAGATAACGAAATAGAGACACTGGAGAGGGCGCAAAAGAGATTTACAAGGATAGTATCTGAATGGTTATATCCATCTGGAAAGGGTGACACGTGGTGCAGTAGGTAGCACTGGGACTACAGCGCTGAGAACCCGGGTTCGAATCCCGGCCCTGGGTCACTGTCCGTATGGAGTTTGCACATTCTCCCCGTGTCTGTGTGGGTTTCACCCCCACAACACAAAGATGTGCAGTGTAGGTGGATTGGCCACACTAAATTGCCCCTTAAATGGAAAAAAAATATCAATTGGGTACTCTAAATTTTTTTTTTTTAAATACCTATCAGAGGAAAGAATAAACAGGCTGGGATTCTTTTCTCTTGAGGGATGACCTATTAGGTTTAAAATAAGACTTTGATTGACGTGGATATAGAGGGTGTTCCTACTTGTGGCAAGCAGCAAAACTAGAGACTACCAATATAAGACAATCATCAAGAATAGAATTCAGAAAATGCTTCTTCACCCAAACAGTGGGTAAGAATGTGAAACTTGCCATCGCAAGAAGTAGTTCATGCATTTATATCAGCAGTTCGAGCTCCTATCACATTATTCATGAATGAAAACAGTTAAGAGACATACAACAGACAGATTCCACCACTGGTTACAATACAAAGGGAAAGCTTTTCCCATTTAACATTTCTTTCCAATTTCATTGCCAATCTCATGTCCACACTAGCTCACTAATTACCATTCATTTAACCAGCCCCAACTTCTCTTTAATTCTATAGATGGAGAATTTTATTGCCTTGTATCCCAGCGGAATTTTATGACAATGAATTGCTATAATTTGATTAATTCCAATCACATCACCTATTATTTGTATGGATTATTCCTTCCAGCCTCTTTATTCAATGAATAATGATATTGTACCCTAACGTTCTCCAGAGCATTCTCTCACGATTGTTGTTAGATTTTACACAATTACCCCATTTATAACTATACTCCTTTTGCATATGAATAACGCACTATCCACTGATCCTCGGTTACAGCTTCTGTATTTATGGAACTCAAATTATTAGTCAAAAAAATTCAATCACTGCCTTCTTAGATTAAAAACAATGGAAGCTTTAAGTAATTTTATGTCACAAACTGCATATTGACACTAGCTTCACTTTTTCTTCTGCTCATGAAAGGCACCATAAAACAAAGCTCCACAGAAATATTACGGTCAAAATGACATTACAATCAAGGACTGGATTCAGCAACCGTTTTAGTTATTAAAGTTCAATGTGGATCCATGTGATACAAATCAGGTACTCCAAGTTAAGTGGCTTTCGGGATGGTATGATTTGTTTCACCCTCTCGAGGGGGTCAAGATTCTACTCTTGACCACTACCCAATGACCCATCCTAGGTGTACGTACGGATGCTGGGTGAAGGCAGGGTTGGGCTTAGCTACAACACTGATGATCTGCAAATACTATCTTGGCTTATGCGTGGAAAGTGACCACTACAGTGAGACACCAGAAGAATCAATCTTTCAGAAAGGATGGGCCAACAGTAAAAGGAAAAAAGTGACTGAAAAGAGCACAGATTCAACGTTGTGTAAAGAATGACCAGAAACCACCAATACTTTCTTTATCATCACAACTGACCTGCACATTAAATAAAGCAATCAATTTCTGATACCATGAAGAGCTTATTTCTGTTGGCATCAGTAATGATTAAGTCACCAATAACTCACACAAATGACGTGCATGTTAAAGCTTAATCTGATTTGCGGATACAACACATTTTAATCAGGCATGATTTGAAGAATAAGTTTTGAATTTTGATACAGCATCCACCTGATAGAATGGGTCAGATAAAGTGCCATATTTTTGTCCAAAACACAGCTAAGAGTCAGGGTGCCAGAATTGGGTCTGGACGGGACGTGGCCAGTAGATCCCAGGAGAGGCCTCTCTCAGGATCCCCGACAGTCGTTACACTTCACGAGATTTAACACGATCTCGTGGGCAGCACGGTAGCACAAGAGGCTAGCACTGTGGCTTCACAGCACCAGGGTCCCAGGTTCAATTCCCCGCTGGGTCACTGTCTGTGAAGAGTCTGCATGTTCTCCCCGTGTCTGCGTGGGTTTTCTCCGGGTACTCCGGTTTCCTCCCACAGTCCAAAGACGTGCAGGTTAGGTGGATTGGCCATGATAAATTGCCCGTAGTGGCCAAAAAGGTTAGATGGGGTTATTGGGTTACAGGGATAGTGTAGCCATCTAAATTGGCCAACTCCCGATTTAAAATGGCAAACGGCAAAGGCTGATGGGAAAGTCACCCAACACAGACAGAAACCAGCAGGTACAGGTTTGCTGTGTATTTAACTCTGCAAAAGGCCAGACAGCATCGATACCAGCGACCATCAGCATAATAATGTAGCAGCCATCTACATACTGATGAGCAATCCCCGGGGACAATAGCAACATTTGGGACACACAAAATTAAGCCAGACTCCCCGGCGCCAGCAGGAGCCAACACAAAAGAGGTTAACGAACACCTCAAGACCGCCCATTGATCAGGGAACCGCTCCAGTATTGGAGAAATCGAACCAAGCGATTGGGACAAAGTCCAATCACTTGGAACCAGGTACAGGGTCCACCCCGAAAGGCAGGAAGACCCTGGGGACTATAAAGTTAAGCCCCCAAGTTCAACTCGCTCTCTTCGTCCTGCCCGGGTCACCCAGCAACGCGAGCCAACTTTGACTGTGACCGGTGCAGTGACCACCGAAATAAGTAAGTCTTAATTCAACTCTCGCTACGAGATAGGCGCTCCTAGCTACCAATCTGTACCAACTTCGAATACCGCAAACTCAGAACCCGAACGAAAGGCCATTTGTTCCCCTGGCCTGGTGGGCCAGTCCGAAGTTAAGTATAGGCCTGTTAGTTGTAGAAGTAGCTTAGACGTAGAATTTGTGCATGAGTAGCGATTACTGTGTATAATAAATGTGCTTTGATTTGAATCTTACTAATCGGTGTATTGAGTTATTGATCATTACTTGGACTTGAACCTCGTGGCGGTATCATAAAGATACCTGGCGACTCGAGAACAAAGGTAATAAAACAGAGAAATTGAACCAACCGGAAAGCTAGCAATAGGGTGGAAATGAGGGCTTAAGTGGGTCGGTGCAGACTCAATGGGCCGAATGGCCTCCTTCTACACTGTATGTTCTATCTTCTAAGGTCCAGCATAATCCACGCACAATGGGCAGGACCCAGAGTTAAGAGTTAAGTGAGTTTAGAAGTTCACTTAACTGTGCCAATGCAAGGGCAGCACTTTATTGGAGTGGTAGCACTGCTGCCTCACGTTGCCGAGGTCCCAGGTTCGATCCCAGCTATGGGTCACTGTCCGTGTGGAGTTTGCACATTCTCCCCATTTATGGGGGTTTCGCCCCCACAACCCAAAGATGTGCAGGGTAGGTGGATTGGCCACGCTAAATTGCCCCTTAATTGGAAAAAAATTAAATGGGCACTCTAAATTTATAAAAGGAAAACAAAACTGTGCCAATGCCAGACCGAACTGGCTCCCGGTCTCGCAAAGGAGACCCCAGCCGGGTGCCGTTTCGCACTGGTCCCCACAAATGGGGATTGGATTTGTTTATTGTCACGTGTACCGAGGTACAGTGAAAAGCATGTTTCTGCGAGCAGCTCAAGCAGATCATTTAGTACATGAAAAAGAAAGAAAATACATAACAGGGCAACACAAGGTACACAATGTAACTACATAAACACCGGCATTGGGTGAAGCATAGAGTGTAGTATTAATCAAGTCAGTCCATAAGAGGGTCGTTTAGGAGTCTGGTAACAATGGGGAAGAAGCTGTTTTTGAATTTGTTTGTGCGTGTTGTCAGACTTTTTAATCTCCTGCCTGATGGAAGAAGTTGAAAGAGTGAGTAAGCCGTATGGGAGGGGTCTTTGATTATGCTGCCCGCTTTCCCCAGGCAGCGGGAGGTGTAGATGGAGTCAATGGATGGGAGGCAGGTTCGTGTGATGGATTGCGTTGTATTCACGACTCTCTGAAGTTTCTTGCGGTCTTGGGCCGAGCAGTTGCCATACCAGGCTGTGATGCAACCAGATAGGATGCTTTCTATGGTGCATCTGTCAACTTTGGTAAGAGTCAGTGTAGACATGCCGAATTTCCTTAGTTTCCTGATGAAGTATAGGCGCTGTTGTGCTTTCTTGGTGGTAGCATCGACGTGGGTGGACCAAGACAGATTTATCGTGATGTGCACATCTAGGAATTTGAAGCTGTCAACCATTTCCACCTCGGCCCCGTTGATGCAGACAGGTGTGTGTACAATACTTTGCTTCCTCTTTAGTTTTCTGGCATTGAGGATAGATTGTTGTCACTACACCACTCCACTAGGTTCGCTATCTCCCGCCTGTATTCTGACTCGTCGTTATTCGAGATCCGACCCACTATGGTGGTGTCGTCAACAAACTTGGCGATGGAGTTGGAACCAAATTTTGCCAGGCAATCATGTGTGTATAGGGAGTATAGTAGGGGGCTAAGTATGCAGCCTTGCGGGGGACTATTGAGGACTATCGTGGAGGAGGTGTTGTTGTTTATTCTTACTGATTGTGGTCTGTGGGTCAGAAAGTCGAGGATCCAGTTACAGAGTGAGGAGCCACGTCCCAGGTTTTGGAGCATTGATATGAGCTTGACTGAGTTATGCTGTTGAAGGTGGTGCTATTAATAGTCAATAAATAGGACTCTGCATTTAAGGGGGTCTCCCAAGCAATCAGAGGCCTCGGGTGGTTGGTATCTGTGGTAGTATGTATTGGGGGTCATGTGGGACTGGAAGCCCTAATGTCATTGGCTGACAGATCCCGGGTCCTGGTTGGCCGTTGACCTCTAGCTCCGCCCTGAAGGCGGAGTATAAGAAGCCGGAGTCTTCCCCCGCAAGCCAGTTTACTATCGAGCTGCAGGGGAACAGACATGCTTAATAAAGCCTCATCGACTTCACTCTATTCGTCTCACGGAGTCTTTGTGCGCTACAATTTATTAAGCGTGCCTAAAAAGGACTATGGAGCTCAGGATCATTCCGGAATGCCTGAGGATCAGCCCCCACGCAGTGAACGCGGCAGCAGCCTTCAAGCACTGGCAGACTTGCTTCGAGGCCTACCTCAGAACGACCACCGGCCGGGTCACAGAAGACCAAAAACTGCAGGTCCTGCACTCGAGGGTGAGCACGGAGATTTTCTCCCTCATCGAAGACTCGGAGGATTTCCAGACGGCGTTCGCAGCACTGAAAAGTCTCTATGTCCGCCCAGTTAACCAAATCTACGCTCGCTACCAGCTCGCGACGAGACGGCAAGCTCCCGGAGAATCGATGGACGAATTCTACGCCGCGCTGCTGATTTTGGGACGAGCCTGCAGCTGCCCGTCGGTGAACGCAAACGAACACACGGACATGTTCATGCGCGATGCTTTTGTGGCAGGTATGCAATCCTCCCAAATCCGCCAAAGACTTCTAGAAAAAGAGTCGCTAGGACTCTCAGAGGCACGGGCCCTAGCAGCCTCCCTAGACGTGGCCGCGCGTAATACCCGCGCCTACCGCCCCGACCGCGCGGCAACCCATTGGGCCCCGTATGTACCCGTCGCAGCAAACTCCCTAACCACCCCCCCCCCGGACACCCCACAGGCTTGCGCTGTCCAAACGCCGAGTCGCACCGGGGGCGCCCGCTGTTATTTCTGCGGCCAGGTGAAACACCCCCGACAGCGCTGCCCGGCCCGCGCAGCTATCTGCAAAAGCTGCGGGAAAAAGGGCCATTATGCGGTTGTGCGCCGGTCCCGCGAGGTCGCCGCTGTCCCGGGAGCACAGGGAGCCCTGCGAGCAGTTTATGCGCCCCAACCCCCCCAGCACGCCATGTACGACCCGCAGGCGCAGCCGCTCTGGGTCCCGACCACCGCGGTCCCGGGAGAACTGGGAGCTCTGCACGCCGCTTACGCTCCCCAACCCCCCTCCCCGCAGCCCATGTATGACCCACCGCCGGCGCTACCGCTTTGGGTCCCGGCCAACACTCCACGGAGAGGAGGGAGTTTTGCGCGTCCCTAACGCCACCCTAACCCCCACCCCGGACCCGCCAGCGCCACCTACTTGGGCCCCGACCACCGCTGTCCCCGGTGAGGGAGCTCCGTGCGGTCCTAGCGCTCGCGGTCCTAGCGCTCCCCAGCCCCCCCAGCACACCATGTGCGACCCGCAGACGCCGCCATTTTGGGTTCCGGCCACCACGAGGGGAGGAGGGGCGCCGATGTGCGACCCGCAGACGCTGCCATTTTGGGTCCCGGCCACCACGAGGGGAGGAGGGGCGCCGCCATCTTGGACCGCCCCAGACCTGTACGACGCGTGGGGGCGGCCATTTTGTCCACCCCCGCCGCCATCTTGTGACCCCCCAGCCATGTGCGATGTATGGGGGCGGCCATTTTGTCCATCCCCGACGCCATCTTGGACGGCAACAACGGACCCCACTCCACTACTACAACCACGTCTCGCTTCAATTACGCTCGATCAAGCTCGGCCCCGGACACTCCAGACGACGACGACAACGGTGCTAATAAACGGCCACGAGACGCCATGCCTAGTCGACTCCGGGAGCACGGAGAGCTTTATACACCCCGACACGGTAAGACGCTGTTCCTTGACCACCTATCCCAGCGCACAAAAGATTTCCCTAGCTGCAGGATCCCACTCCGTACAGACCAGGGATTCTGCATAGTTACCCTAACGGTGCAGGGGAGGGAGTTCAAAAACTACAAACTAAACGTCCTTCCCCAACTCTGTGCCCCCACCTTGCTGGGATTAGATTTCCAATGCAATCTACAGAGCCTTACGTTCAAATTCGGCGGCCCAATACCCCCACTCACTATCTGCGGCCTCGCAACCCTCAAGGTGCAACCCCCGTCCTTGTTTGCAAACCCCGGATTGCAAACCCGTCGCCACTAGGAGCAGACGGTACAGCGCCCAGGACCGGACCTTCATTCGGTCCGAAGTCCAGCGGCTACTAAAGGAGGGCATAATCCAGGCCAGCAATAGTCCCTGGAGAGCGGAGGTGGTAGTAATGAAGACAGGGGAGAAACAAAGGATGGTCATTGACTATAGCCAGACCATCAACAGGTACACACAACTAGACGCGTACCCTCTCCCCCGCATATCCGACATGGTCAACCGGATTGCCCAATATAAAGTCTTCTCCACCGTGGACCTCAAGTCCGCTTACCATCAGCTCCCCATCCGCCCAAGTGACCGCAAGTACACAGCCTTCGAGGCAGACAGGCGATTATACCATTTCCTACGGGTCCCTTTTGGCGTCACAAACGGGGTCTCGGTCTTCCAACGGGAGATGGACCGAATGGTTGATCAACATGGGTTGCGGGCCACGTTCCCGTATCTCGACAATGTAACCATCTGCGGCCACGATCAGCAGGACCACGACGCCAACCTCCAAAAATTCCTCCAGACCGCCAAAGCCTTGAACCTCACGTACAACGAGGACAAGTGCGTTTTTAGCACCGATCGGCTAGCCATTCTGGGCTACGTAGTGCGCAATGGGATAATAGGCCCCGACCCCGAACGTATGCGCGCACTCATGGAATTTCCTCTCCCGCACTGCCCAAAAGCCCTGAAACGCTGCTTGGGGTTCTTTTCATACTACGCCCAGTGGGTCCCCCAGTACGCAGACAAGGCCCGCCCCCAATACAGACCACGACCTTCCCTCTGTCGACAGAGGCTTGCCAGGCCTTCAGCCGCATCAAAGCGGATATCGCAAAGGCCACGATGCGCGCCATCGACGAGTCCCTCCCCTTCCAGGTCGAGAGCCTCCGACGTAGCTCTAGCGGCCACCCTTAACCAAGCGGGCAGACCCGTGGCCTTTTTCTCCCGGACCCTCCACGCCTCAGAAATCCGCCACTCTTCAGTAGAAAAGGAAGCCCAAGCCATAGTGGAAGCTGTGCGACATTGGAGGCATTACCTGGCCGGCAGGAGATTCACTCTCCTCACGGACCAACGGTCGGTAGTCTTCATGTTCGATAATGCACAGCGGGGCAAAATCAAAAACGACAAGATCTTAAGGTGGAGGATCGAGCTCTCCACCTTCAACTATGAGATTTTGTATCGTCCCGGAAAGCTGAACGAGCCGTCCGATGCCCTATCCCGCGGCACATGTGCCAACGCACAAATTAACCGCCTCCAAACCCTCCACGAGGACCTCTGCCACCCGGGGGTCACTCGGTTTTACCACTTCATCAAGTCCCGCAATCTCCCATACTCTTTAGAGGAGGTCCGTACAGTCACAAGGGACTGCCACATCTGCACGGAATGCAAGCCGCATTTTTTCAGGCCAGATGGAGCGCACCTGATTAAGGCTTCCCGCCCCTTTGAACGCCTCAGTCTCGATTTCAAAGGGCCCCTCCCCTCCACCGACCGCAACGCATATTTTCTTAATGTGGTGGACAAATACTCCCGCTTCCCTTTTGCCATTCCCTGTTCTGACATGACCGCGGCCACAGTCATTAAAGCCCTGAACAGCATCTTCACACTGTTCGGTTACCCCGCTTACGTCCACAGCGACAGGGGGTCCTCTTTCATGAGTGACGAGCTGCGCCAGTTCCTGCTCAGCAAGGGCATAGCCTCAAGCAGGACGACCAGCTACAACCCCCGGGGGAACGGGCAAGTAAAGAGGGAGAACAGCACGGTCTGGAAGGCCGTCCTGGCCCTACGGTCCAGGGACCTCCCAGTTTCACGGTGGCAGGAGGTCCTCCCGGACGCTCTCCACTCCATCCGGTCGTTATTATGTACGAGCACTAATCAAACGTCTCATGAGCGTCTCCTTGTTTTCCCTAGGAGGTCCTCCTCTGGAACGTCGCTGCCGACCTGGCTGGCGGCCCCAGGACCCATCCTGCTCCGAAAGCATGTGCGGGCACATAAGGCGGACCCGTTGGTCGAAAGGGTTCACCTCCTCCACGCGAACCCCCAGTACGCCTACGTGGAGTACCCCGACGGCCGACAGGACACGGTCTCCCTGCGGGATCTGGCGCCCGCCGGCAACACGCACACCCCCCCGACACCATCAACCCAACCCCCCCCCCCCCCTTCCTGCCACCACCGCACCCCGCGACCGCCCCCTTCCCAGGAGGATCGGTTCCCCTCCCCTCAGCACCGACCAAGAATAAAGCCCAAGCTGAAACCGTAAGGCTCCTGGAGGCGACAACACCGGTACAAGCACCACCACCACCGGGGCCGAGGCGATCGACATGGACGACCAGGCGTCGATCTAAAACTAAATATGGACTTTTCACAAGAACATTTTGCTTTTCTTCCCATACCCTCTGTAAATAGTTGCAACAGGACAAAATTGTACAATACTGTATTGCCTTGTGAATGTTTTTTTTTCCTCCCAGGACCAGCCCTGTAAACCCTTACCACCATACGAAGCGTCACCCCGCCGGGTTCATTTTTGACAAGGGGTGAATGTGGTAGTATGTATTGGGGGTCATGTGGGACTGGAAGCCCTAATGTCATTGGCTGACAGATCCCGGGTCCTGGTTGGCCGTTGACCTCTAGCTCCGCCCTGAAGGCGGAGTATAAGAAGCCGGAGTCTTCCCCCGCAGGCCAGTTTACTATCGAGCTGCGGGGGAACAGACACGCTTAATAAAGCCTCATCGACTTCACTCTATTCGTCTCACGGAGTCTTTGTGCGCTACAGTATCTGGGCAGGATGGCCCCTTGGCACTGAAGCCACCTGTGCACCCTGGCAGTGCCATATGGGTGGCACTGGCAGTGTGCCGGGTGGCACTACCAGGCTGGCAGGAGCACTTGCAGAGTACCAGTAAAATGGTGCCTAGGTGTCACTTTGGCTGCACCGAGGATCGGGCCCTGGGTTGCCCTGCCCATAAGAAGTGGGGTGCGGGGAACTCGAGGACCCCCTCAACAGGTGGGTTGGGGCATCGTTGGGGGGAGGGAGGGTGGTCCTGGGCACACATTAGGGAGGATTGAGAGATCGGGGCGGCAATTCTCTTCCTGCACTGCAGTGTTCGTCAGTGCAGGAAATGCGACTGAGTGCGACCTCAGCAGGGCATTCCCTGTTGATGCCAAAAAAAAGACACTGCCGTTAGATAGCGGGGTCGCTCCCGGTGACAACCCATCTAATGCCCCCTGGGGTAGACTCTTTTTTTCCATTAGATCGCGCCCACAATCTTGAATTTTCTCAGGACACCCTAAATTGCTTTACAACCAAAGCATTCATTTGAATTTAAAGTTCAGTCACTGTTGGCAACTAATTTCTGTGCAGCAAGATCTCAGTGGAAAATGACTAACCAGATTGTCTGTCTTGATGGTGTTGGTTGAAGATCTAATGGCAGAATACCTGGAGAACCCTCTGCTCCTTTTCAAATCATAAGTGAAGGGGCAGAGCCATGTGTCATCAGTGGAAGTTGGGGATGGCACGGTAGCGCAGTGGTTAGCACCGATTAATGATCTGGAAGAAGGAACTGAAGGCTCTGTTGCTAAGTTTGCAGATGATACAAAGATCTGTAGAGGGACAGGTAGTATTCAGGAAGCAAGCGGGCTGCAGAAGGACTGAGACAGGCTAGGAGAGTGGGCAAAGAAGTAGCAGATGGAATACAATGTGGAAAAGTGTGAGGTTATACATTTTGGAAGGAGAAATGGAGGCACAGACTATTTTCTAAATGGGAAGATGCTTGGGAAATCAGAAGTACAAAGGGACTTGGGAGTCCTTGTTCAAGATTCTCTTAAGATTAACATGCAGGTTCAGTTGGCAGTTAGGAAGGCTAATGCAATGTTAGCATTCATGTCGAGAGGGCTACAATACAAGACCAGGGATGAACGTCTGAGGCTATATAAGGCTCTGGTCAGACCCCATTTGGAGTATTGGAACAGTTTTGGAACCCGTTTTGGAACCCGTATCTAAGGAAGTATGTGCTGGCCTTGGAAAGGGTCCAGAGGAAGTTCACAAGAATGATCCCTGGAATGAAGAGTTTGTCGTATGAGGAACGGTTGAGGACTCTGGTTCTGTACTCGTTGGAGTTTAGAAGGGTGAGGAGGGATCTTATTGAAACTTACAAGATACTGCGAGGCCTGGATAGAGTGGACATGGAGAGGATGTTTCCACTTGTAGGAAAAACTATAACCAGAGGACACAGTCTCAGACTAAAGGGACGATCCTTTAAAACAGAGATGAGGAGGAATTTCTTCAGCCAGAGGGTGGTGAATTTATGGAACTCTTTGTCGATAAGGCTGTGGAGGCCAAATCACTGAGCGTCTTTAAGACAGAGATCGATAGGTTTTTGATCAAGAAGGGGATCAGGGGTTATGGGGAGAAGGCAGGAGAATGGAGATGAGAAAAATATCAGCCATGATTAAATGGCAGGGGCAGCACGGTGACACAGTGGTTAGCATTGCTGCCTCATGGTGCTGAGGTCCCAGGTTCGATCCTGGCTCTGAGTCACTGTCCGTGTGGAATTTTCACATTCTCCACGTGTTTGCGTGGGTTTCGCCCCCACAACCCAAAAGGTGTGCAGAGTAGGTGGATTGGCCACGCTAAATTGCCCCTTAATTGGGAAAAAAAATATGAATTGGGTACTGTAAATTTTTATTTTTTTTAAATGATTAAATGGCGGAGCAGACTCGATGGGCCGAGTGGCCTAATTCTGCTCATAAGTCTTATGGTGGTGAGGACCCGGGTTCGATCCGCATATTTCCTTGCCGCTATTGGCAATGCCGCCATCGCCATAGCCCTCAAGCTGGACCCCCTACAGAATTCTTCCTCCATCCTGACCCAGTCTGCCCACTCTCCTTCCCACCACCATCGCACCTTCTCCACCCTGTGTAATGTAGCACGTTCGGCAATGTCAACCCTCCCTTCTGTCTCTGTAACAGAGTCCTCTTAACCCATGGCACCTTCCCTACCCATACAAAGTCTGAGATAATCATATCCAGTTTTCGAAAGTATGGACGTGTCTAGAATATGAACAGGAACCTCGGCAGAATGTTCATCTTCACCACTCGGACCCTCCATGCCAGAGTTAGGTGCAATGTGTCCCACCTCTTCAGATCCTCCCTAACCTTCTCCACCAGCTTTGTTAAATTCCATTTTATGTACCATCGCCCATTCCGTCGCCACCTGAATCCCCAGTTATCTAAACCTGTCTCTGGCACATTGAATGGCAGGCCCCCTAGGTTGGCTCTCCGACCCAACTCGTTCACCGGGAACACTTCACTTTTCCCTACGTTTAGCTTATACCCTGAGAACGCCCCAAACTTCCCCAACAGGCCCATGATTCTCGCCATGCTCTCCAGTGGGTCCAAGACATATGCGTATAGTCCCCTCGTGATCACCTGCCACTCTGTTGACCCCCTAAGAGCCATTGCCAGAGACGCTATCACTATCGCAAGCAACAGCGGTGACAGCGGACACCCCTGCCTTGTTCCCGAGCAGTCCAAAGTTTTGTGAGCCCATGTTGTTAGTCCGCACACTCGCCTTCTGTGCCACGTATAATAGGCACACCCATGCTACAAACTCCGACCCAAAACCCAACCTTCTGAGGACCTCAAACAGGTACCGCCAATCCACCCGATCAAATGCCTTCTCCGCGTCTATTGATACCACTACCTCTGGTTCTCGAGCTCTCGACGGGGTCATGATCACATTTAACAGCCTCCTTATATTACTAAAGAGCTGCCTAACCTTTGAGAAACCTGTCTGGTCCTCTGCAACCATCCCCGGAACATGTCCTTTTAGCCACCAACTTAGCCAGCACTTTTGCATCCGTATTTAACAACGATATGGGCCTATTCCACCCACTTTTTTGGTATTAATCTGATCGTTGCCTGCGTCATCGTCTCCAGCAATTCCCCTTCTCCAACGTCTCATTAAACGCCCCCAAGAGATGAAATGAAATGAAATGAAAATCGCTTATTGTCACAAGTAGGCTTCAAATGAAGTTACTGTGAAACGCCCCTAGTCGCCACATTCCGGCGCCTGTTCGGGGAGGCTGGCACGGGAATTGAACCGTGCTGCTGGCCTGCCTTGGTCTGCTTTCAAAGCCAGCGATTTAGCCCTGTGCTAAACCAGCCCCTAAGATGTGGCGCCAGGTCTGTCGCAAACTCCTTATACAATTCCAACGGGTAACCATTGGGCCCCGGGGCCTTCCCTGACTTCATACGCCTTATACTGTCCATATACTAAATCGTATGAATGAAAAGGAATTCAGCAAAACCAATCAGAAATACCTCACAGAAAGATACCTTGTATTTTGGAATTAAAAAATTTCAAAAGATTTCGACGTTCTTAATTGCAAATATCTGCTCAGCTCCCCAGTGCAGGAAGTGAGCTAAATGCGACCTCAGTGGGGAGTTCCTGACCGAAGCCAGAAAAAACAACAGAGTCCCATTTGATAGCGGGATTGCTCACGGCACCTATATGTTCCCAAAATGGGACTCTGTTTTTGCCTGTTAAATTGCGCTTGCCATTTTTCTCATGTATCCCCTTCTCTCAAAGTTTGCTCCCTGCAGCTCTTTCTTGAATTCAAGAGCCCATTATGTGATGATATGCATAAAGCAAGTTTGCACATAATGTTATGCATGACCACCGACCACTAGGTGGCAGTGTGAACCTGTAGTTTGGGAGTTAGGAGTAGGTCGTGCTGGAGGACAGATGTATTTTGCAATAGCTCTACCATAGTTGATTAGTGTTAGTAAGTTTCTTATTTTATTTATCCTAGTTATCTTCTCACGCAGTTGTTCTAAAATAAATTATTTAAACTAGATGTTCTGTAGTTCATCATTCACTTCGGCCAGTCTACAGAACATGTGATGGTACCAGGATTGATGGTTTACTAAGAACTCGACGATTCTGTCCGAAAAAATCTGAACCATTAAAGATAACTTTGAAGGATACGGAAGAACACGCATCTTTGCTACTAACCTTGCAAGCTACTGGCATCTGGTGCTCAACGCGCAGTAAAACTTCGAAGTCTGGGATGGAAGGCATCAAGGCACCTCAACAGCTTTGGATTACTGGTAACGTAGATGGGAATTGAAGGGTGTTTAAGCAACAGTTTAAACTCTATGTTGCAGCCTTTGGTCTGCAGGCACAGCCCGATAAGAGATGTATCACGTGGCTGCTCACTGTAGCAGATCCCCAAGCAATTGAAATTTTCAACACTTTTGTCTTTGAAAACGAGGCTGACAGCAAAAGCTTTGACGAAGTTCTTGAACAATTCGATTGGTATCGTTCAGTACCGCTAGTCAATGGCCTCTCGCCTGTTCAAATGTTGATGAACAGGCAGCTTCGAACATCTCTACCTAGTTTCCCTGATGAGCCCCTGAACCACTTGTTAACAAGACAATTGACCTCTCAGAAGAGGGGGCAGAAGGGATTCTATGATAGGTCTGCCAAAAGACTTCAACCTCTGCAGCCAGAGGATATGGTGAGAGTAGAAGACTCCAAAGGAAATGGATGGTCTAAACAGGTGAAGGTACTGCGACAAGCAGGTCCAAACTCGTATATTATTATGACGGATGAAGGTGCTGTCTTGAGAAGGAATAGAAGAGCTTTGCTCAAAGTACAGCAACTGTTTGTAATGCAACCATCAGAAGAAGCATGCAACAGCCCCAAAACATCTGAAGAACATATGGAACAAATACAACAAGAGGGTGATGCATCAATACTTTTACCATAGAATTTACAGTGCAGAAGGAGGCCATTCAGCCCATCGAGTCTGCACCGGCTCTTGGAAAGAGCTCCCTACCCAAGGTCAACACCTCCACCCTATCCCCATAACCCAGTAACCCCACCCAACACTAAGGGCAATTTTGGACACTAAGGGCAATTTATCATGGCCAATCCACCTAACCTGCACATCTTTGGACTGTGGGAGGAAAACGGAGCACCCGGAGGAAACCCACGCACACACGGGGAGGATGTGCAGACTCCGCACAGACAGTGACCCAAGCCGGAATCGAACCTGGGACCCTGGAGCTGTGAAGCAATTGTGCTATCCACAATGCTACCGTGCTGCCCCTTGAAGAACATCAAACTCAAGCAACAAGCACTAAAGAACATGAAGAACCGTTGCAAGTTCAGCAGACACTGAGAGGGTCGACAAGGATAAGGTGCAAGCCAGAAAGATTGAACTTGTGAAAGACTGTAAAAATTCTGAACATGTAAATAGTTATGCATATCATGGTGAAATATAATAAAGTAATTTAATGTATGTAAATAATTTCATTTTCCAAAAGAAAGGGGATGTGATAATATGCAAAAAGCAAGTTTGTGCATAATGTTATGCATGACCTCTGACCACCAGGTGGCAGTGTAAACACACTCCATGACCCTGTAGTCTGGTAGTTGGGAGTATTTAGTGATGGAGGATAGGCGTATTTTGCAGTAGCTCTACCATTGTTGATTAGTGATAGTAGTTTATATTTTATTTATCCTAGTTATCTTATCACGCAGTTGTTCCATAATAAATTATTTAAACTGGATGATGTAGTTCATCATTCGCTTCAGCCAGTCTACAGAACATGACATATTACTCTGCTACTTTCTTCATTTAGGAGAATTTCTGTCGCCCCTGACTTTTATCCTTTGCTTGGAACTGTCTTTTCCCTTCCCTGGTTTAGGACCTTCCCCCATGTCCTACTCCCTGGAACACCTCCAAGATAATGGCTCAGGTTACCTGACCTGCATTTACATGTCATTATGTTTTGTTTTCTCTGCACAGGCGCGCAGGGCCGGTCTCTGATCTGAAGAACATAAAATAAAACTGCGCATGCGCAGCCACTTTCCATCTTGTACATGCGCAGGAGGCCCGAGATTCGTCAGGAATCAAGAGTTCCTGACCTATGAACTAAAGAAGGGAAGTATTTGAGTTTCAGACTTTAGAGGGTTACAGACATAAGGAGGGACAAGGTCAATCAATTTGTACAAAACAACTTACCTGTTTAAATTAATCTTACCTGAAAAAATCATCAATTACCCTGAATAACGAAGGATGACAGGCTGCAGCTTTAGGCTGTAATTAAAAAAATAATGTCCACTATCATAAATCTTGCTTCCGTATAAATCACTATTGGTTGCTTTAATGATTGCACACTTAACATCACAAATTTTGTGTTCTTTTCGTACAAACTCCAAGAAAGTTAGCATTTAAAATATTTACATTGAAATAGATTGGACATGCTGAAAATAGGCAGGTTGTTCACAGTCGGGTACATGTTGAATTTCAATGAACAGTTCCGTTGATGTTCCATTTAAAATCCACAGTATTTTGAATTAGTGAATTCCACAGACTCTGCTGGATGAATAGCCAAAGTTCACAATTTAGGCAAAAAGTGGATATTCTTGAGTTTTCTCGAAAACACAAGTGAAAGCAATTTAATTCCAAGAGGGAAATAATATCTGGCCCCCAAAGCGAGCTTCTGAGCCCATACATTTTCCATCAAAGATCACCCATTTTCAACTTTCAACTCAGCAAGATTGTCTGCCTTCACCTTTACTTCATTGTCTGCTGCTGAAACTTTTGACGATATGTTTATCGAACCAGACCTGACTACTCAAATACTTTCCTTGCCAGCCTCTCACCCCTTCCCTCTGTATTTTCTCACTCATCCAAAACTATGCTGTTCATATATTATTCTGTTCCAAATTCCCATTCTGGAATTTCCTCCCTAAACTCCTTCACTTTGCCACCTCCACTCTTCTCCTTAAAACATATTCCAACACACTATCAACTTTAAATAGATAATTTCCAAATGATGACACCCAAAGCATTAGAAAGTTGTACTTCATAATATTGTAAGTAAAAACTGATAGCCAAACTGGTTGTAAATTTAGAACTAACAATCAAGGCAATTTTTCATCTATTTTACATGCTGTCGGGTTTTTGTAGAAGAATAAAGCAAAATGTATTTCAAATTAAGTTTACAAATCACATTCACTCTTGCTACAAATGTAAGTGGACAATCTAAAAACTAAATGGCACTGTATTAATTAAACTTTCTTAAGTGTTTCCAAGCAGTTATAAACCCACAGAAATTGCACTCTGATTGAACAGTGAAGTACTGTCCATACTCTTTTGTATCTTATCTTTGGAATGTTTTACAAAACATTTTCTCTCTTGTTAAAAGCCACATTAACTGTCAGTGAACTTTATACATACTTTCCTCTCTCTCTCTTCTGCTATTATTCAATTATTAATTTCTCACACTTTTGGAAAGAAATTTTGTGTCAAATTCCCTCGGAATAACATTTGATAAATGCGAAAAATCAGCAGATTGGATTTTTCAAGCTCATTATAGCTTCATGCGGATATTGGTAAAATCTAATAGGATGATAACATAGTGTGCATTTTCCGCGATTTGGTTTAGGAGTGTTAGACATTGCCTATGTCAACATATGGAGCACACCCACATAAAAATTCCATTATGGGGGATGAATAAATGTAAGTATTTACATGGACAAGACATAGGACGCGATTCAATCAAAACATTTCTAAGTGTCACTTTGGGCGAATTTGGCGGGATGTTTCTCGCTGGGTTTTTGGGTGGTACCTCATCTTCATTCAATCATACTTAGAAAGCGATTTAATGGCCGGGTTAAATCACAGGAGAGGCCGAAATCGAGATCGCCGCGGGTCGCGGATTCGTCAGTGATCTAACCAGCCCACTCCCGTTGGCAGGATCCGGATCCCGCCTAGACGTGGCGCGAAGCAAATTGAACCCAATTAGCGGCAATCTCCACCTTATTAGTGAGATGGAAGCCCGATCTAACAGCCTCCCGTGATCTAATCGGCTCCCCAGCGAGCGCTCACCTAGCACAATGGCTGTTGAGGGGGATCGGGGGTGAGAAGCAATCTTCATGTTTGGGCATGCAGGCCAGGGGCCCCATCGGTTGGGGTTGCCCCTGGGCTGGGGTGGTGAGGGGCCCAGCGCCCATCGGTCCTAAAAGCCATTCCCCTAAATGTCTATACCTATATCAGGGGCAACCACAGCCACTGGCTATCTGAACTACCGATCACATCCAGCTCAGAGCCCTGTGTCTGGATTTCTGCTGATCATCATTTTAACTCCCTTTGACTGTGAGCAGCCTCTAGCTGCACAGCTGTAGGCTATTGCTAGTAAGGAATTGGCATAGTTTGTTATGCAACAGCACTTCATCATTCTTAAGTGCATGGACAAGATTTACCCATCACCCCGCCTCGTGCTTTCAGGCGGGGGAGCCGGCCACCAGCTGGATCTACCTGATTTCCTGGTGACAGAACCCTTCGTCACAGGGAAACCCGTGCGTCGGCATGGGACCAGCATTTCCCGCCAGTGTGAACATGTGGTAAATCCCACCCATAGCCGTGGACACGTCTCAGACGAGGGTAATTGCCTTTCATTCCAATCAAACTGTGAGGCCTGGCAACTTGCCTGAACCTTAAAGGCATCAATATCACATAAGCAGCAGTCAATAATCAAATACCCAAGAGCTGGGCTCCAGCACTGGGGATATCCCCACAAACTGAGGTTCAGTGTGTCGATCAGGGGAGGATACCCGAGATTGGTCCCCCGAGAGTGCCCGCAAGTCCAGGGTCTGGGGTCAAGGGGCTACCACTGTGGCAGGGGGTGTGTGTGCAGGGCCCGGTCATCCGGCACAATTGGCTCAGTGGATGACATTCTGAGAGAAGGTAGGACCCCATAAGGGCAGTGGGGGTTTGGGGGATTTGAGGGTCCTGGGTGGATGCCCTAACTGATTGTCCGTCTCTCTCATTTTCAAATTCCTTACAGGGATAGCAATACGGATGGTACTGTTGACTATCGTATTGGTGCTGGTGGCAGCCCAGGCGCCGGAGAGGGCGGCGGCAGTGCATCAACAGCAGACCATGTTCAGAGGGCCGCCACACACCTTGAGGACCCAGTGTGTACAGGCATCGTTGGTCATTTGAGGAGATGTTAGACAACATGAGCTGCAGGAGACTGAGCAAGGAAATGGTGCGGCAGCTGTGCCATGTCCTTGAAGGCTTGGCACCCTGTGGAGGAGGACGACGCCTGCTCCTGGTGACCATCAAGGTCACCACAGCCCTCTGCTACAGGTTCATTCCAGGGTTTGAGCGGGGACTTGTGTGGCATTTTCTAAGCTACAGCCCACAAGTGCATTTAAGAAGTCATGGATGCCCTGTGTGCCCAGGCATCAAACTACATCATCTTTGAACTGGGCCATCAAGATGCCCAGGCTGCAGAATTCTCCACCATCTTTGGGATGCCACAGGTCCAGGGGGTAACAGATGGCACGCATGACGCCTTGCGCAGATCGGGACATCAGGGAGCGCCCATCATTAGCAGGAAGGGATTCCACTCTCTAATGTTCAACACGTGTGTGACCACCACCTCTGCATCATGCACATGTGTGTATGCTTCCCAGCGAGTGTACATGACAGCTACATCCAGGGACACCGACGTGTTCAAGGACCATCTAAGATGATGGGATGGCTCTTGGGGATAAGGGGTACCCACTGAGGGCCTGGCTGATGATGCCAGTACGGAGGCTGGTGATTGATGCGGAGACCAAACATAACGAAGCCCATGTTGCCACCAGTTCTGCCCTTGAGCAGTGCATTGGACTGCTCAAAATGCTGTTCTGATGCCTGGAACCTTCTGGTGGTGCACTGCAGTACAGTCCCCAAAGGGTCTCCCGCTTTGTGGTGAGCTGTTGTGTCCTTCACAATCTTGCAGAGCAGCGGGTGAGGTGCTGGAGGAGGAGGAACATGTGGCCTCGTCTGACGGGCCGGACCAGGAGGGACTGGAGGACGTTCCCAGGGAGGACCTGTGGGATCAGCTGGAGGACAGGCAGCAGCAATGGTCTGGCACGCCCGGAGGCCCGCATCATCTCATGCTTCTCAGAGGACAAGGCTTTGTCTGTCATCTCACCCCCCATCACCCCCTTCCTCCAACCCACATCCTTCCCCCCCTCTTTCTCCCCCCCCCCCCCTCCCCCCCCACCCGTCGACTACCCTGTTCCACATTCCCAGGATCTGTGTATCATCACTCCAGGGCCTGTGTTGGCACTGTCAACAGGTCAATATACAAGGCAGGAGGGTGATGATAACCTACTTCAAGGTAAACCCTGATGGTCCTCAGTCCACGCCAAAGTCTGACTCCTGTCTGTCTGCAGACAGCGCGTTCACACCCATCACCCGCACGTGGCCTGCACCACAGCTCTTGCTGTAGGACCACTGTGCCGGGGGTGGGTCATCACGAAAAGGGGTGAGGGTGAAGTGGGCCCGCTGTGAAGATTAATGTGACAGAGGGTTCACATGTATCAGGTACAACATGTTTAATTATGCACATTCAAAGCCCTCATGGTCCGCAGCTGCAGATGATGCCTCCCTCATCCACCCTACTGTACCCCCCCACCCCCGCTCCTTACTGCCTATTCAGTGATCCTCTATCTTCTTCAACTTCCATGTTCTTGCCAGGTGCATCCCCTGCACATCAGAGGTGGAGACAGCCCTTGCCGTGTTTCACGCCCTGTAGCTCTTGATGCCTTTGGCAGGTGTCCTATGGAGGTCCCGCAGCCTTACCGGTGACACTGGCATCACTGCGTCATCCTATCCTGCCGGCTGACCTTGAGATGGGCAGTTGTCAGGAGGGGGGAATTCAGGTGAGGTGGAGACCGCCATCGCCTCCCTCGTGCGAGGCACTGTGTTGGCCTCCAGCACTCACTCCTTCCAAACAGTACCCATGTGACCCTCGAGGGTCCCCATGGGATCTGGAGTGAGCTCCAGAGGCCTCTGAATCGTCCGGCCCTGCGGTCCTTGGCGCCTCCCCCCCATTGTTTGCACCATGGTGTTGCCGCTCTCAGCGATGCTCCTCAGTGACTGGTACATGCTCTCGAGAGCCCCGGCAATGTCCACCTGCTTCTGGAACATGTCTCTCAACGTCTGGGACATGTTGTCAAGGCCCTCAGCCATGATGGTCACTGACTGAGCCACGCCTTGGGCACCACCACTCAGATGCTGATGTTCTGTTCCAGGCTTTCCACTATGGACACCACCCTATCAGTGCTGGCCTCGCCACGCATTGTCGGCAACATCCGCTGCACACGAAGCTATGCAACTCCTCCAATCAACTATGCACCCGCAGGAGTGTCACTGGCATCCGGTCCTGAATCTCATGGCTGCACCCTAGCGCCTGCATCAGCTCCGGGATAACCTTGTCGAGAGGCTCAGCATCGGACTGGGACTCAGCTGAGTCCTGGAATCCAGCAGACCTCTGACTGCTGACTCCCTTGAATGTTCCTGCCTCCACCTGATGTCCATCAGCAACTGTGTGGCGCTCACCAGATTGTGCCCCTGAACCTGCCCACTAATGTCACCCACCGAGTTCTATGTCTCTGCGCTGGCTGAGGGTGGGAATGAATGACAGCTGTGATGGCTCAGCGGTGGCATCCTTGGAGGTGTTCTGGATGGCAGCCGGGGGGGGGGGGATATGATACTGGATCATAGAATCATAGAATTTACAGTGCAGAAGGAGGCCATTCGGCCCATCGAGTCTGCACTGGCTCTTGGAAAGAGCACCCACACCCCCACCCTATCCCCATAACCCAGTAACCCCACCCAACACTAAGGGCAATTTTGGACACTAAGGGCATTTTATCATGGCCAATCCACCTAACCTGCACATCTTTGGACTGTGGGAGGAAACCGGAGCACCCGGAGGAAACCCACGCACCCACGGAGAGGATGTGCAGACTCCACACAGACAGTGACCCAAGCTGGAATCGAACCTGGGTCCCTGGAGCTGTGAAGCAATTGTGCTATCCACAATGCTACCCTGCTGCCCCTTATCACTGAGTTTCATTATTTATTCCTATTTTTCAATAGCTGGATGGCCCAGCCAAACCGGATGCCGAACCTTTTAGAGAATGGACATGTGGTTAGTGAGAGGGAACAATCATTCTGTCTGATATGAACAACTCACTTGAGACAGGTCATCTGCAATCCTCGCTGTCGGTGACTGTTCTGCCCTCAGCCATTCCCGCAATTACCAGGGCCCATTCCTCATTGGGGGGTGAGGACTCTGATGTCTGAGACCCCGCCACCCGTCTGGGCCCTTTCCCGCCTGCTTTGGCTAACTTCTACTGTAGGAGTGTAGGCTTTGTGAGCTGCATGCTTGATGCATCAGGGGGCATGTGTTGCTCTGCTCCTGGACATGGGAGGGTTGTGCTGGTGGGTGGCAGGGATTGCTGGGGCACCGGCGCAGTACTAAGTTGAGAGAGGGGGAGGGGAGATGCCAGCCACTGATTTTTTGGGGGGTGGAGGGGGGGGGGACTGCTACCAGAGGCTGTTGTTCACTTACCTTCGCGGCCTGGTTGATGTCGTTTGTCTTCTTACACCATTGGATTGTGGTTCTTCTCATGACATCGCCTGCACTGACAGCCGCTGGCACTGCATCCCATGAGGCATTGGTGGCCCTGTTGCTGTGTGCCATGACCGTGAACTGAGTGGAGTGTATTCGGAGGAAGCGTTTATGAGCAGCTCCCCCTTGACAACATTGAGCACCCGGGTGAATCAGCTGGCAGGACAGCCAACTCTGGCATGGAGGATCATTTCCAGCAAAGTGCCACTAAATACCACAGTGGTCTCGAAGGCCTAACCATCGCCCGCTAGGGCACTTCACAGAATCATAGAATCCCTACATAGAATCGTGCAGAAGGAGACCATTCGGCCCATCGAGCCTGCACCAACCCTTTGAAAGAGCACCCCATGTAGGCCAACTCCCCCGCCATATCCTCGTAACCATGTAAACCCACCTAACCTTTCGGACCCTAAGGGGTAATTTAGCATGGAAATGCACTAACCTGCACATCTTTGGACTGAGGAAGGAAACCGGAGCACAGCCACAAGGAGAACGTGCTAACTCCACATAGTCACCAAGGCCAGAATCAAACCAGGTCCCTGGCACTGTGAGGCAGCAGTGCCAACCACTGTGTCAGCGTGTCGCCCCCGTTAAGCTTCCCCCGTTGAATCACGCCCTTAGTCATTTTTTGGGACCGTGGGAAGTTTCGCCCAGGTCTAGCCCACACTTAAGAAATTTTTTCGACTTCCGGTGGCGGCTATGAAGGAGTAGGTCGCACATTTCATGGCTCCCGCTCGGGTAGGACCTTTGGACCTTTTCCCCCGATTTTTTATCGGACTTGATTTGGAAAATTGATGGTAGAGGCTAGAGGCAATTGTTGATTGGATTCCCACATCGGTGCATGGAGAGGCGGACTAGAAGTGCTCGCAAAGGAAGAAACAGATGAACAGAGATGGCTTGGGCTGAAGCTGCAGCGGGGGAAAGCATGGCGGATGACCGGAGTCCTGGCTTGTCGACCCAGCGGTCAACGGAGCAGCTGATGCAATTTATCCAGGAGGGCTTCGCCAAGCAGAAGCAGGAATGCTTGGACCCGATTAAAGAATCAATTACGCGGTTGGAGCTCAGACTGGATGCCCAAGATCGGGCCATGCCAGAAAGTAGAGAAGGCGCTGGCTGAGCAAGAGGAACATCAAACTGCGGTGGAGTTGGAGGTGGGGATGCTGAAAGACCAGCAGAAAAGGCTCCTGGAGAATGTGGAGGACCTAGAGAATAGAACCTGCCGGCAGAACCTGAGGATCGTCGGTCTCCCGGAGGGGTCTGAAGGAGCGGACGCTGGGGCATACATAGCGGGCATGTTCGAGAAGTTGCTGGGGGGATGGGACGTTCACCTGACCCTTGGAAGTCGACAGGGCTCACAGAGCGCCTCGCGAGGAGGCTGTGAGTGGGGACCCCTCCCCCCCCCCCCCCCCCCCCCCCCCCCCCCCCCCCCCCCCCACCCCCCCCACCCCCCCCCCCCCCACCCCCCCCCCCCCCCCCCCCCCCCCCCCCCCCCCCCCCCCCCCCCCCCCCCCCACCCCCCCCCCCCCTCCCCCCCCACCCCCCCCCACCCCCCCCCCCCCCCCCCCCTCCCCCTCCCACTCCTCCCCTCCCCCCTCCTCCCCTCCCCTCTCCCCCCTCCTCTCCCTCTCCCCCCCTCCCCCTCCCCTCTCCCACCCTCCCCTCCCCCCCACCCCCTTGAACTTTGCTGCAACATTCACGTTAAAAAAGTTTCTTGTTTTTCGGACGTTATTTGTAATGCCTTCTGTATTGATCTGTGGCCAGTTTCAGAGCTGTGTGAGTTAAAGTTTACATTTGAACTGATGGGGGATGGAGGTGTTTGTTAGATGCTGGATCTTCTGATTGATCTTTTCTTTGTTTATCGGGTTTTTTTCTAGGACAATTGTGTTGGGACTGGTTTTTCGTTTGAGTATGTGTGAATGATGGGAGACAGTCTGGTGCCATGGGCAGGGGTCACCAAGCTAGCTGGGCGTGCTAGCTCACAGAAGCGCAGTGGGGGGTGAGCAGATGTTATGCTTGTCGAAGGGGTCTTTTTACATTGTGCTGTTACTAGGGGAGGGGGGGGGGGGGGGGAGATGTTCTGCCGAAGAGAGAGGGACTGTTGCTGAGGGACAGAGAGGATGTCGGGGCAGAGGCAGCCTGGGCGCGGGCCGGTGGAGGCGTGGGGCACGGGCTAGAGACTGGCCCAAGAAAGGTGATGGCTGATCAACTAGGCTGATCACCTGGACTGTAAGGGGTCTAAATGGCCGGTTAAGAGGGCACGCGTATTCTTGCATCTGAGGGAACTGAAGGCAGACGTGGTAAGGCTACAGGAGACGCACCTTAGAGTAGCTGATCCGATCATTCAAGGCTGGACTTGAAGACTAGGGGTCTCGATCCTGATTAATAAGCGAATGGTGTTTGAGGCGGGAAGAATAGTTGCGGATGTGGGAGGCCGGTACATTATGGTCAGTGGGAAGTTGGAGGGGGTGCAGATGGTACTAGTAAATGTGTATGCGCCAAATTGGGATGATGTGCAGTTTATAAAGAGGATGCTGGGGAAGATCTCGGACCTCGATTCGCATAAGTTGGTCATGGGAGGGGACTTCAACAGAGTTATTGACCCTGGTTTAGACCGGTCGAGCTCAAAGACGGGCAGGGTGCCAGCAATGGCAAAGTAGCTAAAGGGGTTCATGGAGCAGGTGGGGGGGGGGGGGGGGGGGGGGGGGACCCATGGAGATTTGGGCAGCCGAGAGTGAAGGAGTTTTCCTTCTACTCACACGTGCATAAAGTGAACTCCCGGATTGATTTTTTCATTTTGAGCAGGGCTCTACTGACCGGTGGTGGTGGTGGTCACGGGGTATTTGGCGATTACAATCTCAGATCATGGCCCGCACTGGGTTGACCTACAGGTTCGCAAGGAGAGTAGCCAACACCCACACTGGAGGCTGGACGTGGGACTTTTAGCTGACGAAGAGGTGTGCGGGCGGCTGAGGAAATGTATTCAGAACTATCTGGAAGTCAACGACACGGGTGAAGTTTCGGCAGCGGTGGTCTGGGAGGCATTGAAGGCGGTGGTTAGAGGAGAGCTGATCTCGATACGGGTCCACAGGGAGAAGGTAGACAGAGCAGAGACGGACCGACTGATAAAGGGATAATGCAGGTCGACAGGAGGTGTGCAGAGACCCCAGGGAACAACGGAGGCTGCAGGCGGAGTTTGGCTTGCTAACTACAGGGAGGGGCGGTAGAGCAGCTGAGGAAGGCGAGGGGGGCGATCTGTGAGCATGGGGAGAAGGCCAGCAGAATGCTTGCACAGCAGCTTAGAAAGAGGGAGGCAGCCAGGGAGATAGGGAAACTAAAGGATGGGACGGGGGCCTAGTTGCAGACTCAGCAGCGGTGAATAAGGCGTTCAAGGAGTTTTAAAGTAGGCTGTATGGGTCGGAACCCCCAGGGGCGCCGGAGGAGATGAGGCACTTCTTAGTGAGGCTGAATTTTCCGAAGGTGGACGCGGAGCTGGTAGAAGGGTTGGGGGCCTCGATCGGGTTGTAAGAGATTGCGGAGGGTCTGAAGGCCATGCAGTCGGGTAAAGCCCCGGGGCCGGACGGGTACCCAGTGGAGTTCTATAAAAAGTTCTCTGGGATATTGGCGCCGCTGTTGATGAGGACATTCAATGAGGCAAGGCAGCGTGGGATGCTTTCCCTGACAATGTCACAGGCCACGATCTCATTGATCCTGAAGCGGGACAAGGACCCGGAGCTGTGTGGGTCATACAGGCCGATATCCCTGTTGAATGTGGACGCCAAACTGCTGGCCAAAATATTGTCCTCTAGGATTGAGGATTGTGTTCCGGACGTTACTGGGGAGTACCAGACGGGGTTTGTTAAGGGAAGGCATTTGGTGGCCAATGTAAGAAGATTATTAAATGTGATCATGATGCCCCCGGAAGGTAGGGAGGTGGAGGTAGTGGTTGCAATGGACGCAGAGAAGGCTTTTGATCGGGTAGAATGGGAATATCTGTGGGAGGTACTGGGACAGCTCGGATTTGAGCGGGGCTTTATTGACTGGGTCAGGTTGTCGTATCAGGCTCCTGTTGCGAGCGTACGGACGAATAGGACAACATCGGACTATTTTAGGCTGCATCGGGGGACGAGACAGGGATGTCCCCTCTCCCCACTGTTGTTCGCGTTAGCCATAGAGCCGCTTGCAATTGCGCTGAGAGCCTCAATGGGCTGGTCCGGGGGGTGGGGGAGTGGAACACAGAGTCTCGCTTTATGCAGACGACCTGCTCCTGTATGTATCGGACCCATTAGAGGGGATGGAAGAAATTACGAGGATTCTGGGGGAATTCAGCCGGTTTTCGGAGTATAAACTAAATATGGGGAAAAGTGAGATGTTTGCTGTCCAGGCAAGGGGGCAGGAGAGGCGATTGGGGGGACTTGCGTTTAGAGTGGTAGGGGGAAGCTTTCAGTACCTAGGCATCCAGGTGGCGCGGGAATGAGAACGGCTGCACAAGCTAAATCTGGCCCGACTAGTAGACCAAATGAAGGATGATTTTCGGAGGTGGGACGCGCTCCCGTTGTCACTGGCTGGGAGGGTGCAGACAGTGAAAATGATGGTCCTCTCGAGATTCCTGCTTGTGTTTCAGTGTCTCCCCATCTTTATTCCACGGTCCTTTTTTAAACGGGTCAACAAGGTAATCATGGCCTTGTATGGGCGGGCAAGACCCCGCGAGTAAAAAAGGGGATGCTTGAGCAGAGCCGGGGGGAGGGCGCTGGCGCTGCCGAACTTCAGTAATTACTATTGGGCAGCAAATATAGCCGTGATCAGGAAGTGGGTGGTGGGGGGGGAGGGTCGGTATGGGAGCGTTTGGAGGCAGCTTCATGCAAGGACACCAGTTTGGGGCGTTGATAACAGCGCCTCTGCAGTTCCCGCCGGCACGATACTCCACCTGCCCCGTGGTGGTGGCGGCCCTGAGGATCTGGGGATAGTGGAGGAGGCACTTGGGAGCGGAGGGAGCATCGGTGTGGACTCCAATCTGTAATAACCACCGGTTTGCCCCAGGAAGGATGGATGAAGGTTTTCTGAGTTGGCAGAGAGCAGGGATTGAGAGGATGGGGGATATGTTTATAGAGGGGAGCTTTCCTAGCCTGAGGGAGCGGGAGGAGAAATTTGGATTGGAGAGGGGAAATTAATTTAGGTACCTGCAGATGCGGGATGGGACCTCAACCTTCCTGCGCTACCACCAAAGGGGATACAGGACAGGGTAGTTTCTAGAGTGTGGGTGGGAGAAGGGAGGCTCTCTGACATTTACAAGGAACTCATGGGGTCAGAGGAGATGCAGACTGAGGAGCTGAAGCGAAAGTGGGAAGAGGAGTTGGGAGGAGAGTTGAGGATCGTTTCTGGGCGGAAGTGTTGAGTAAAGTCAACGCAACCACAACGTGTGCCAGGCTCAGCCTGATACAATTCAAGGTCGTTCACCGGGCTCACATGACAGTGAGCAGGTTCTGTGGGGTAGAAGATAGGTGCGCAAGGTGTGCAGGGCCAGCGAACCATGTCCACATGTTCTGGATATGCCCAAAGCTGAGGGGATTCAGGCAGGGGTTTGCGGATGTCATGTCCACAGTGTTAAAAACAAGGGTGGCACCGAGTCCAGAGGTGGCGATTTTTGGGGTGTCGGAAGACCTGGGAATCCAGGAGGAGAAAGAGGCAGACATTCTGGCCTTTGCTTCCCTGGTAGCCCGAAGACAGATATTATTAGCTTGGAGGGACTCAAAGCCCCCGAAGTCGGAGACCTGGCTATCTGACATGGCTAGTTTTCTCTGCTTGAAGAAAATCAAGTTCGCCTCGAGAGGGTCAATGTTAGGTTTCGCCCGGAGGTGGCAGCCGTTCGTCGACTTCTTTGCGCAAAATTAACTGTCAGCAGAAGGAGGGAGGGGGCTGGGGGTTAGCTTAGTTTAGAGTAGGGGGTTAGTAAAGGTGGGATCTGTAAGGGAGGAAGACGGCTTTTGCACTATATCTATAAATTCATGTACATTGTTTATTTTGTTGTTGTTGTATAACCATAAATACCTCAATAAAATGTTTATATAAAAAAAAAAAATGTTTTCAACCCTGGGAGCTGAACCCACCACCAAGACTGGCTCCTCAGAGATCGGGCCATCATTTTGAAAGGGTGTGCCGGTCTCCAGGTGAGCTCGAGGATCCCACACACCCCCACCCATGGGGAATGTCACCCCCGCCTACATGGGCATTACCCCCACACCCAAGTGAGTACATCCCACTATGGGGTCGCGGAGGTCATTTTGCCCCCCCCCCACAGCCTTAAGCACCCCAGTCTTCACCCCCAACCTCTATGAGGCCCTTTCATACCCACCCTTCACACCGCCTCTCACCTCCTCTTTCATGGGTATGGCCTCCCTCGGGGGCAGTATTCCTGCCTGCCTGGCAGTGCCACAGTTTCAGTACCAAGGTGCCAGACTGGCAGTGCCCAGGTGCTCAGATGTCAGAGAGAGACAGCCAGGGACGACCCTGCCTTCTCCCAGACCAATCAGGGGTCTCCAATGGCCTGGGAAACCTCCTAAGTGCAGCTAGGCCACATTTGTGTGGACCAGTACGAAACAATGCCTCGTCCCAGCCACGATGGGGGAGACCATTAGTTCTCGGGCACCAGGAGAATCCGGCGCAGATATATTTCAATGAGCCTAATGGCTCATTTAAACATCTATATCTGGCTCCCAGCAAGGGCGACATCCAGATCACGACGTCTCACGAGGTTTGGATAAATCTCCCGAGACATCCCAAGCGTCGCGAATCTCAAGTGAGGCATCTCGCTAGATTCACTGGCCTCGTCGGGTCACGAATTCGGGCGCGACGAGGCTGGTAAATCGCGCCATGATTTCTTGGTTTTCAACAGAATTGCACTTTTGCTGGTTTTCGTTCATTATTTTCTTTGCAATTTATAAAAAAACGTTTTCATGGTACAATTATTTTGTCACAACTGAAGATAATGTTTATTCTAAAATCGATGAGTATTGTCCACTAATTCACCAGAAGGCCAACTTTAAGTGAAGCACTTATAAGCCTTCAATAGAGCAAGAACCAATGTCAAGAGGACACATGAATAAGAAGCTCTTCCAATATAAACGTCTACATGAACTCAGCTAATTAGCATCTAAATGCAAGCTACAAAGTCATTCTGCAATTGGCAACTCAAAAAAAATCAACTCGTAATGCATTCTGAACATAGAATTTCAATATTGTACATTGTCTCAGTGATACACTTGGATAATATTTGGAAGTGGTAGTCATCTTTTGTCACAAGTGCCTGCACACGGAAAATTAATTTACTGATTTCACAGAAAAACATTGGTAACAATTAACTGAGTTCAAAGAATAAAAATTCAAAATCACTCGGACTCAAAGAAAATCATATAACTGTACATAAGAACATAGGAATTAGGAGAAGTAGGCAATTCAGCCCTTCGAGCCTGTTCCACCATTTACTCAGATCAAGGCTGATCTCTTCCTGGTCTCATTTCTACTCCGTGCCTGTTCCCCATATCCCTTTAACCTGTTTTTATCAGAAATATATCTATCTCCCTCTTGAAACCGTTTAACAATCCAGACTCCACCGCACTATGGGGCAGCGAGTTCCACAAATTCACCATCCTCTGCATGAAATAGTTCCTCCTCATCTCAGTTTTAAAACTACCGCCTCTCAACGTATATCTGTGACCTCTCGTTCTAGATTGCCCCACAAAGGGGAACATTTGGTCTACGTTTGTTTTATCAATCCCTCTTAGTATTTTATACACCTTGATCAGATCCCCTCATTCTTCTAAACTCCAGTGAGTATAAGCTCAAACTGTTCAAGCTCTCCTCATACGTAAACCCTTTCATCCCCGGAATCAATCTGGTGAAGCTCCTCTGAATTGCCTCCAATGCCAAAACATCCATCCTCAAATAAGGAGACCAATACTCCAGATGTGGTCTCACCAACACCATATACAATTGCACCAACACTTCTCTACTTTTATAGTCCAGTCCTTTTGTGAAGAATGCTAACATTCCATTTGCCTTTTTATCACATGATGTAACCTGCATACCGACTTTCTGTGATTCATGAACAAAGACACCCAGATCCCTCTACCCAGACACATTTTGAATCTGCTTTCCATTGAGATATTAATTTGCTTTTCTATTTTTTTTGGCCAAAATTGATAACCTCACACTTATTCACATTAAACTCCATCTGCCAAATTTTGGCCCTGAAAATGTTAAACTTTTAATGAAACAGGATGCATGTTTCAATCATCTGCAACAATTCATAGAATTACTGGGACGCCAAGGTTTGAAGTTGGCACATTTATTAGCAATATAGCACTCAAGCAAATGGAATCAGTCATTCACAGAGCAATTCTACAACAAGAAATTTGACCATTGGTTTAAGTACAATTGTTCTAAGTTTCAAAAATAAATCCATTTATAGACCATCAAGCGCCAAGAGGAAATGTATAAATTTGTAATCTTTCCCTTTACATTTTTATTTTCAGATTGTAATCACTTTAAAAGGCTTTACAACATGGGAGAATTAGGGCATGCTGCTGAGTGATTGGGTAGGATTTACATTGTATGAGTGAAGACAATACCTAATCATAAATCAGCAGCAATCCATTTGACGCAACAATTGAGTAAATTGTATGGTGCAGTTCATTTTTATTTTTAAAGTGCATAATGCATCGCAATTGAACTGGAATATCACAGGCATAGGGCATTCATGTAGTAATGCCAAGCACATTTTCTCAAGAATGTCAATTAGGTATGATTATGAATAACTTGCAACACAGTACCACAATTATAGAAAAATGTCCTAATCCAAGCTGTAATTCAGGAACTGATACCTCCACAAAATTAAGAGACAAGTAGTCTTGGCTACTTTACTGCTGTCATCATGTCAACAGCCAGGAGCATTAACAATGGTCTGGGGGAAGATTACCTGTACGCACTAGAGGTGCACAATAGAGTGTGGTCTGGGGAGACCCAAGTGTGAAAATAAATTTTTATATTTTTTAAATAGTTGCAGGGCTTTGGGGAAGGAGCAAGAGACCGAGAATAATTAGATATCTCTTTTAAAGTGCTGGCTCACATACGATGGGATCAAATGGCCCCCTTCCGTGATGCATTATTCTATGATTCAGAGCACAGGAGGAGGTCATTAGGCCCATCAAGCCTGTACCAACTCTGTGAAAGAGCTATCCAATTACTTCCACACCCTGCTCTTTCCCCACAGCCTGCAAATTTTCCCCTTCAAGTATTCTATTATATAGATAATAAAACATGCTCACTTAGGCGTTGCCAGTGTAATTCTTCGCAAAGTCCTTGAGTTTGAAACATTTCCAAAACATCAAATGTAAATTCACTGGGGGTTAAATCAAGCGCACCATAATTATCTAAAGCTCGTTTCTAATTAAGTGACTTACCAGCAATGAATCCGTGATAATAGCTTCAACTTCCAGTAAAGATGCACACGGTTGAGAAATCAAAGTTTCAGTAAGATGGAAAAAACCTTGCTCCAGACTAGGGAGGGAACGCAGCCACAAGCTCATCACTGCAGCCTCAGACAGGAAAATCTTTTTTCTATCAAGGCAGGGGAGGAAAGAAAGAAAAACTTGGAAATTAGTATTCTTATTTTAATGAGATTTTGAATCCAGCAAGCTAAATTGTAAATCTAACTTCAAAAGATCTACATCACAGCAGATCTGTCTACCTACAATCCTGTGAAAATGACCACATCAGGTATAATTCATATCTATTGTCCTATTATTAACAAAACGCACAGATCTGTCACTAAAAGTAACAAGCATCTTGACGATGATTGCTGGATGCAACTGGAGAGCAATACAGTCTATACCAACTTTCTTCTAAATATAAAAAAAGAATCATATTTTTAGCACAAATTCTAAACATCACATTGTTCAGCAAAACTTTGCAGAGATTATAAATTTACAACAGTAACCATTAATCTGCAAGATGTTTGATAAGGTTTAAAATGGAAAATATCAAGGTTCAAATTTTTGCACTCCCAAATACAGAAAAATCCCTTCTGCTATGTTTAATTTTCAACATATTAACATCCAAAATAAATCCAGGTGCATGAACAGACATGTATAGAGCTTGTGTGATGATCTCCCAACATACATTTGAGGAAAGATAAACGGAAACCCAAAGAGATTGCAAACGTAACATCACACCTTCCATCCACTGGTATCCCACTAAAAGTATGGGGGAAGCTGAACAGGAACTTCACAGAAATTCCACATTGCTCTTGAAGATAGTACAGAATGGATACTGGATGAGTGGCTATGGAGGATACAGGGGAGGCATGGAAAGGTGGGTTGGGATATGAAGGTGGGTGGGGGTATGGAGGGGCCATAGGAAAGTAAGAGTACATGTAGAGAGCATGGGGAGCATGAGGTGACCTGGAGGATGGGTGAGGTGTGGTGAGAGGGGCAAGTATGAGGGGGCATAAAGTTTTTGAAGAGCTGGGTCATCAATGTGCCAGAGAACCAATTTGGGCTTTCTAACCAGCCCACCTCGGCATTCACGCTCCTCTGACACTGCCTCGGGAGTCAAGAAACCTGAACCCTGCCAGTTCACAACACCAGGAAATGAAGACATGGTGAGTATGGGCAGATGGACACGGGTCCCCAAAGTCACGAACTGGTCCAATTCGCATTTCCTAGATCCGACACAAAAATCCAAATCCTCGTTCCTGGTTCAGTAATGGAAAAGAACTACTGCAAAGCTTTTGGGCGAGAGAATTGAGAAAGGCCGATACCCTCCTTCAACCCACCCAAATACCCCAGAAAAATACACAAACCCCATTAGCACTACCCCCGTTGCCCCCACTGCCAGAAGTCCTATGACCTTCCAACAATAATTAAAGCCACCAGGAAGAATTTTCCCAAAATCTGGCAGAGTGTCAGGTTCAGACTGAAAACAGGCGTGTATATTTCCAATGCACCGCGTATAACAGGTCAGACAGATGAACTTAAAGACTTGATTCACATGCAGAACTTGGATGTGGTTGCTGTAATGGACGCTTGGTTAAAAAAGGGACAGGATTGGCAGCTAAATATTCCAGGACATAGGTGTTTTAGACGAGACAGGGAGGAACGCAAAAGAGGTGGGGGAGTTGCAATATCGGTTAGAGAACATATTACAGCTGTACAGAGGGAGGACACCGTGGAAGAATCAAGTAACGAGGCACTGTGGATAGAACTCAGAAACAGAAAGCGGGCAGTCACTATGATGGCGGTGCCCCACAGGCCTCCGAACACCCCACAGGAAGTTGAAGATCAGATATGTAGGCAGATTCTGGATATATGTAGAAATAATAGGGTTGTTGTAGTGTAGTGGGAGACTTTAATTTTCCTCATATTGACTGGAAATCCCTTAGGGCTAGGGGTCTGGATGGTTAGGAATTTGTTAAGTGTGTCCAAGAAGGTTTTTTGGAACAATACATGGATAGTCCGACTAGAGAGGGGGCTACACTGGAACTAGTACCCGGGAACTAGCCCGGCCAGGTCATCAAAGTTGCAGTGGGAGAACATGTGGCGAACAGTGACCACAATTTTGTAAGCTTTCAGATACTCATAGAAAAGGAGAAGTGTTGTCCTAAGGTTAAGGTGCTAAAATGGGGGAAGGTTAACTACACTCAGATTAGGCAGGATTTGGAGGCTGTTGTTTGGGAGAGGCTGTTTGAGGGTAAATCCACATTTGGCATGTGGCAGTCTTTTAAGGAGCAGTTGTTGGGAGTGCAGGAGAGGCATGTGCCGGTAAAAAGGAAGGGCAGGAAAGGCAGGATTCGGGAACTGTGGATGACCAGGGAAATTGCGAATGTGGTCAAAAAGAAAAAAGATGGATGTGAGGTACAGGCAACTAAAAACAGATAAAGCATTTGAGGAATAATAGGGAAGTAGAAAAGAGCTCAAGCAGGGAGTTAGGAGCGCAAAAAGGGGTCACAAAATGTCCTTGCCAGTCAGGATCAAGGAGAATCCCAAGGCATTTTATACATATATTAGGAACAAGAGGGTAGCTAGAGAAAGAGTTGGTCCACTCAAGGACAAAGGAGGGAAATTATGTGTAGAACCAAAGGAAGTAGGTGAGATCCTTAATGAGTATTTTGCATCAGTATTCGTAAAGGAGGGACACGTTGATTGGTGATGTCTCAGAGGGATGTATAAACACTTTAGAACAGGTTGTTATTATGAGGGAGGATGTGTTAGGTGTGTTAAAAAGCATTAAGGTAGACAAATCCCCAGGGCCAGATGGCATCTATCCCAGATTACTGAGGGAGACAAGAGATGAAATCGCTGGGCCTCCACCAGAAATCTTTGTGTCCTCGTTGGCCACGGGTGAGATCCCAGAGGATTGGAGGATAGCCAATGTTGTACCGTTATTTAAGAAGGGTTGCAAAGATAATCCGGGTAATTATAGGTCAGTGAGTTTGAAGTCAGTGATAGTGAAATTGGTGGAAAAGATTCTCAGAGATAGGATCTATGCACATTTGGAAGTGAATGGTCTTATTAGCGACAGACAGCATGGTTTTGTACGAGGGAGGTCATGTTTCACTAATTTAATTGAATTTTTTGAGGTGGTGACAGAAATGATTGACGAGGGAAGGGCTGTGGATGTTGTCTACATGGACTTTAGTAAAGCATTTGATAAGGCCCCTCATGGCAGGCTGGTGCAAAAGATTAAATCACATGGGGTCAGTGGTGAATTGCTGGATGGATTCAGAATTGGCTTGGCCATAGAAGACAGAGGGTAGCAGTGGAAGGGTGTTTTTCCGAATGGAGGTCTGTAACTAGTCGTGTTCCTCAGGGATCAGTAGTGGGACCACTGCTCTTTGTAATATATATATAAATGACTTGGAAGAAAACGTAGCGGGTCTTATTAGCAAGTTTGCGGATGATACTAAGATTGCAGGAGTTGCGGATAGTGATGAAGATTGTCAGAGAATACAACAGGATATAGATAAGCTGCAAAATTGGGCAGAGAAATGGCAGATGGAATTTAACCCGGACAAATGAGAGGTGATGCATTTTGGAAGATCCAATTCAAGTGGGAGCTATAAAATAAATGGCAGAACCATCAGGAGTATAGACACACAGAGAGATCTGGGTGTGCAGGTCCACAGATCCTTAAAAGTGGCAGCACAGGTGAAAATGGTGGTAAAGAAAGCCTATGGCATGCTTGCCTTCATAGGACAGGGTATCGAGTATAAAAGCTCAACAATTATGTTACAGTTATATAGAATGTTGGTTAGGCCACATTTGGAATACTGTGTCCAATTCTGGTCACTGCACTACCAGAAGAACGTGGAGGCTTTGGAGAGAGTACAGAAAAGGTTTACCAGGATGTTGCCTGGTATGGAGGGTATTAGCTATGAGGAGAGATTGAGTAAACTGGGCTTGTTCTCACTAGAGAGACGGAGGTTGAGGGGCGACCTGATAGAAGTTTATAAAATTATTAGAGGTATAGATAGGGTGAACAGTTGGAGGCTTTTTCCCAGGGCGGAATTTTAAATTACAAGGGGGCACAAGTTCCAGGTGAGGGGGGACAAGTTCAGTGGAGATGTGCGGGGAAAGTTTTTTTACACAGTGTGGTGATGGCCTGGAATGCACTGCCAAGTGAGGTGATTGAGGCAGATACGTTAGCGACCTTTAAGACTTATCAGGATAGGCACAGTAACAGATTGGGTATAGCAGGATATAAGTGGTTGGTCTCGATGGGACTTGTGCTCGGCGCACGCTTGGAGGGCTGAAGGGCCTGTTCCTGTGCTGCATTGTTCTTTGTACACAGCCGAGTTACACTCCAGATTTTCTGGCACTCAGTGCACAGACAATCTAGGGTATGATTGCACCATCACACTGGGGGGGCACGGTTTGATAGAGCCGGCATGGTCAACATGTACCTGATCGGGTCATCAGAGAGGGGCGGGGAAGATCACAAACCAAAATCTCGCCAGTGCAAATCTCGTTTTGGGTTGCAAGATTTTGCGGCCATTACGGGATTTCTGCCTGCTACTAGCATGGCCGCTAGATCACAGCCACTTTTGCTCATAATCATTTAATTTGAGCATAAAAATACTTGCTAACATTTCCAAAACACAAAATACACTTAATCACCCAACATTAAAAAACATGAGACAGAACATTTTCTAAAGCAGAAGATGCGATCTTCATTTATCACTTGCATATCTACCAGAGAGACTTCCTTTCATATAACACGTTATTCGTAGTTGCACCATGTTACCCTGAAGTGTGGTCATTTTTGTTATGCAAGAAACAATAACCAACTGCATTGATATTGGCTCACATTTTGCAATTAGCAGCAAATGAATTAAGTTTGCACTTGCCCACAAACCTTTGTGTTCTTTTATTCAGTGACTGACAGTTATTCCAGAGCAAGATATCCTACAGGCAATCTGAGACTTGTGTGAAGATGGCAAATACAATGTCTCCTCAACTGATGGCACGGAAGAATTCTGAGAAATACAGTGTGTGAACCAGGAAATGCGCGTTGACATATTTAATTCAATGTCAAATTATGCACATAAAGCGAAGTAAAAAGAGGGAAGAAAGATCAAATTGAGAGAAAGATTAAAAAAGAGATCAAAAGAAATAGGAGTAGGCCATTCAGTACATCGAGCCTATTCCGCTATGCCACAAGACCACGGTGTCATGGGAGTGTCCCTTTAAGAAAGGTTTTTGTCTTATCACATGGCTTCAATGATGTCATTGTGTGGGTGGAGCTGGACTGTGGCTCCGTGAGCTGTTTTTGGTTTTGCTTTCACATTTGGCTGCTCTGGGCTCAGACAGAGAACAGAAGTGTTTTGGTCGATCTCTTTCGTTTTTCATTTTAAATATCTGTTCCAATAAAGAACCCATTGATAATAGCTACCTGCTGTTTAAGTAACTTAAAAGATATAGTTTGCTTTCTGGAAGGGTTTAAACCTGCTGGTGAGACGGGGTCAGAATCTCAGGGAAAGGCAGTCTTATTAAAGTGAGAATGCAGAGTGCAGGGCCACGCCCTTGAAAATGGGTTTTTGGTTTATACGATTTTGTTTTTGAATTGGAACAGTTAAGGGGTAATTAATTAAGTGTTATACACAGATTACTGTAGCTGTGGGGAATCTTTATGTTTGTAATTGATAACAATTCTTGCTCTTTGTTTATATAAATGTTAACTAAATTCTTAGAATAAAGCATATTTTGACTAAAGTGTCTAGGAAGCCTGTTGAATCATACCTGAAGTGAAGGCTCTTGTGCTCACTCTAGCCAAATTCAACAAAAAGTTGTACGTCAGGTGAACTCCATAATACACTTTGGAGTTTTCAAAGCCTGGCCCATAACAATGGCTAATCTGATTGTGGCCTTAACCTCACTTTCCTGTCTGACCGCATAAAGACAGAAAGAAAAGGTTTTTAAAAAGTATCTTAGTTTTTTAATTCTCCAACAATTAAAATTGTAGCATTCTTTCAAAGTACATTTTCAGTGTCAGAGAGATTGTTTGGCAGTCATTAAAACTTATCATACAATTAAAAATTCATGAGACACTTAGAGCAAAGGAGAGGAGCTTGGAAATTCGGACAGCAACTTCCTGATGTTTAACTGTGCGTGCTGTCTGATTTACCCCTTAAGAATGATTAGTGCTAATAGTCTCCTTGTTATTCTTAACTCAAAATCAGGGCCAATGTGCTTTTAAAATAAGGTGTGTCACCAAATAGAAACAAATAGTCAGGAAGGGAATGTTTAAGAAGGCTTATTGAAAACTGGATGGATGTGAAGGGGTGGGAGATGCATGGATCTGATGATGAGGATAGCGCCTTTATATTTAACGCACAGGAGAACAGGGAACCCACATCTGGAATGATGAACAAAGACTTTATGTGAAAAAGAATACAGGCAATGAGTTTTGGACTAATTGAGTTCATGAAGGTTAGATGATAGACAGCCAGGAGGCACAATACTCAAACTATCAAGTCTGTAGGTGGCACAATCACGTGCAGGGGTTCCAGCAAGTGAATGATTGAAATTGGAATGAATGAGTGGTTTTGCAGAGATAGTAAGCTTTGATGTATAGGATGTGCCACTTAAAGGTCAGTTCAGTGGAATAAAGCTGTACATACGGATTTAATCAGAGGAATGGGGTGACATAGATTTGAGTTTTCAGTGAGATGCTGTTAAGATCCAAATGATGTTACAACTGAAAAAGAACTGCACACAATATGCAGGAGCTGGTTTAGCACACTGGGCTAAATCACTGGCTTTTAAAGCAGACCAAGGCAGGCCAGCAGCATGATTCAATTCCCGTACCACCCACCCCAAACAGGCGCCGGAATGTGGCGACTAGGAGCTTTTCACAGTAACTTCATTTGAAGCCTACTTGTGACAATAAGCGATTTTCATTTTTTTTTCATATTCCTGAGAACAGAAATATCATATTGTACTAGCCATCAGGACTGACTGACAGTAGCAGAACGGAGAAAAAGGACCCACCAGCCCTGGAGCATTGGTCTACTCTGCTCATTAGGTACAAATGTCAACTACCGATACACTGACTGAAATCATCACTTGGAACTACAGCATTTCTTTATGAACCTATCCACAAATATAAGGTAGACGCTCCACTTCTTTGCTTTCTCAGCTTTTCATAATATTTAAAATGCACACAAATTACAAACCTTAAAAACACAACATTTCACAACACGGTTCATAATTGATTTGTTCATGTGGCATCTCAGTAATGCCAAAATGTTTTTCAATACAATCTTACGAGAACAGGTACCATTTAAAAATCATGACATTTCCATTTTCTAAAGCAACCATTCTTGTAGTTTCACCAAATGAGGCTGCTAATCTGCGCTGAATTAGAAGAAGTTTTGTTGTGGATACCACTCCTTGCAGTAAATTGGGTTGAAATTCTCAAACTAATTGTACTTTAGGACTATGAATTACAAGGGTGTAGATTTTCATCCCACCACGTGTTCATATCACGTGTTCTCTTAATGACATTTTAAGTACAATGCATCATCTTCAATGTAGTTACGTTACAATTCCGAATACTTGTTAATAAAATCTAACTAACTTAAAACCATTTAAACCATTGAGCATTCAGCCCTATTAACCAATTACTCTGTTTATGTGGTTTATATACAGCACCATTTTTAAAGTTCAATACTGCACATTTATACTGCGCATGTTATTTTCATAATTTATGGTAATGTAGAAATAATTTAAATAAATATTTTATGTTTTGGTCAGTATAATTAAAAACACAATACATTTTGTAACAGTAAATTTAAATTACATTGTTGTGAAAAAGTAGCAAATATTCCTAAGAAGTGAGCGAACTATGAGAAAACAAATCATTGTTAAACAGGAAAACTCAAACATGGCAGAAGGCGGCATTGGAAGACTTGAGATTACTTGTAGAGGTTACGGTACAATTTGTTATTTTTATTTCAATAATTAGTTTGTCATACAATGACACTATAGGTTCTACAATGCTGTCTTTGGAAGCTGGTGGTGAAAATAAGAAAAATTGTCATATTTTATATTTTTGTAGTAATGTTATTAAAATCTGGGTTAAAACGCATACAGGCAGTATGACTGCCAGAGCTGTGATCAAGGTGTTGTAAAAGTGAGGTAATCATTGATTTGCAGGTGAAGTGTTCTACTAATAGATCTCTAGGACAACTTACTGGTTTACAGATAGCTAGCTAATGGAACATTGTTTAGGTTTGAAGGACTCCTGAGGTGCAGATAATTTATGAGAAGTATTGTGTTTGGTCCTGGCTGAATAGGTCAAGGGGCATCTTGTAAGAGGAGACAAAAGAATGCCTTACACTTTGGGCACAAATGGCATTGTTAATGGGAGGAGCCAGATCTGTCTGAAAAGGCATTTGGTCCTAGAACTCTCATCTGAACAGAGGTGTTTCAGTATGGTCCTGAAATGTTCTCACTCCAAAAACATTACAAAGAGAAAAGCAAGTAGAAACCTGGTTGTTAACTTTACTCATGAGTGGCATTTGAAATATATCAGCGTTCTTAATTGGAATAAAGTGGCAGGTTTATGAAGTAAATTAAGATTTCTCTTTTACTTAACTGTTGTGACTATTAATTGTAAAGCTATTTCTTTACTAATGTGGTTAATTCTGTGTTTAAATTAAAGTTTGTTTCAACATAAAAGATACCCATTGGTCAGTGTTGTCAGTCCTGTGGTGTAATAATATTTCCTCAGTTTTTCAAAGTTGGGATCCAAACAGCCTATACAAAAGGAGTGCTCTATCAAACAGTACTTTAAACAGAGCTTTCTTTACAGGATATGCCTGTGGGCAAGGAAACTATAAATTATGTACTCTATATCATAGAACCGGAGTTACTGTAAATTTGACTTCGCCAACAAAATGTTGATGCAATATATTTTCCTCTGCACATCACTACCTGACCTAAGAAAATTATTACTTAAAGGTAGAAAAATTTATTAGAGGTAAACAAAAGCTTCAAGTAATTTATCTTTCCCTCCTCTTTCAGCCAATTTCCACATCTCTTGTGGGTATTCAATATGAGCATAGTTGCTTAAGTGTCATCCACTACCCCATAATTTCTTCATAATTAATCATATCTGGGTCTTGAATATGAACGTTAGACCACTGCATTACAATGGAACCTAATCCATTTCCTGTATGTGCGCAAGTCTAGCAGAACTTTAGGATCACAATGAACTCTAACCAATTTTCACTTGTTTAATGTAAAGATACTGAAACCAACAATAGTGCCCACATACACGGGATAATGATGGTAACAGTGTCTGGAAACTGAATATTTGTAGGTTAGAGGGTGGCGGGGAGACTTCCAGTCTGAATTCACAGGTGGCACCAGCAGTGCCAGGGTGTCACCCTGCCCAGAGGACATGCACCTGTGGGCCTCCAATCCCCTGGGAGACCCCCACAAGTGCTGTTCCCTCTGGTCCCCGTTTGTGGAGACCAGCACTGAACGCACTCCTGAGGTCTCCAAGGCGAGGGGTATCCAATGCCTTGGAAAAATCTTGGGAATGCATATTAGAGTGAGACTAGCTGTCTCAGTCTAATATGCAGATTGCCAGAAAGTGATCCCGCCCAATATCACTTTAGATCTCGCATGGTGTGGCGAGCAGACTAGATTCCAGAACTTGGATCTCCTGGCATCTATCGGTTGCGTTGTGCCCTGCTGCTTTTCGGGTGCAACGTGACCGGTAGATCCCGCCTTAAGTGTTCCAAGTTATCTCTCTGGGTTTTGGGATAATCTCGCATGTAACATCAGTAGGTTCTTAACAACCATCATAACAGTGCATACATATGATAATAAAACCAACCAGACCCTCTTTTTCATGCCCACTTGGTTTAATGGACAATGCAGTTGATCAGTCCTCTTCGTTTTACAATTGGAAGGGGTTTATGGAACAGGTGGGGGGAGCAGACCCATGGAGGTTTGCAAGGCCAAGGGCGAAGGAGTTTTCTTTTTTCTCCCATGTCCACAAGGTATACTCTCGCATCGACTTTTTTGTTCTGAGCAGGGGTCTAATACCGGGGGTGGTGGATACCGAGTACTCGGCAATCGCAGTGTCGGATCATGCCCCACATTGGGTGGATCTACGGGTTAGTTTGGAGAGAGGACAACGCCCCTTATGGAGGCTGGATGTGGGGTTGTTAGCGGATGAAGCGATCTGTGGGTGGGTGAACAAGTCCATCCAAAACTACCTGGAAACAAATGATACAGGGGCGGTCTCTGCAGCAACGGTTTGGGAAGCTTTCAAGGCAGTGGTCAAAGGGGAACTAATCCGAAACGAGCCCACAGAGAAAAGGCGGAAAGGGCTGAGAGGGATAGGTTAGTTGGGGAGATACTCCAGGTGGACAGGAGATACTTGGAGGCCCCGGACGTGGGGCTACTGAGGGAGCGGCGGAGGTTACAGGCGGAGTTTGGGCTGTTGACTACAGGGAAAGCGGTGGAACAGCTGAGGAAGGCAAGATTTATGAGTATGGGGAATAGGCTAGCAGAATGTTAACACACCAGCTCAGAAAAGGGAGGCGGCCTGGGAGAGAGGGAGAGTAAAAAGTAGAGGTGGGAATACGGTCCTTGGCGTTAAGAGCCTCTAGGAAATGGAAAGGGCTGATTCGGGTGGGGGGGGGGGGGGCGGCTGCAGCACCGGGTCTCGCTGTACGCAGATGATCTGCTCTTGTATATTTCAAACCCGTTGGAGGGAATGGGGGAAGTTATGCGGATCCTCGGGGAATTTGGTATTTTTTCGGGGTATAAATTGAACATGTGGAAAAGCGAGATATTCGCGATCCAGGCAAGAGGGCAGGAGAAGAGACTGGGAGAGCTGCCATTCAGGTGGTAGGAAGGAGCTTTCGGTATCTGGGAATCCAGGTGGCCCGGGAATGGGAGGCACTGCACAAGTTAAACCTATCCCGGCTCGTAGGATAAATGAAAGAGGACTTTAAAAGATGGGACATGCTCCCGCTATCACGGGGGGGGGGGGGCGGTACAGACTGTGAAAATGACGGTCCTCCCCAGATTTCTGTATGTCTTTCAGTGCCTCCCCATCCTCATCCCAAGGGTCTTTTTCAAGCGGGTGAATAAGGTTATTTCGGGATTTGTGTGGGCGGGTAAAACCCCGCGAGTGAAGAAAGTGTTGCTGGAGCGCAGTCGGGGGGAGGGTGGGTTGGCGCTGCCAAACATTTGCAATTACTACTGGGCGGCTAATATAGCCATGATTAGGAAGTGGGTAGTGGGAGAGGGGTCGATGTGGGGGCGGCTCTGAGAATCTGGGGGCAGTGGAGGAGATATAAGAGTGGAGGGAGCATCAGTTTGGACCCCGATCTATAATAACCATCGGTTTATACCAGGTAGGATGGATGGTGGGGTCCGGAGATGGAAAAGGGCAGAAATTAGGAGGATGGGGGATCTATTTATAGACGGGAGGTCCCCTAGCTTGAAAGCCTTGGAGGATAAATTTGAATTGCCAGCAGGGAATTGGTTTAGGTATTTGCAGGTGCGAGACTTCTTGAGAAGGCAGGTTCCCGCTGCTGGCGCCACGGGGGATACAGGACAGAGTAGTCTCCAGTACCTGGGTGGGAGAGGGGAAGGTATCAGATATTTACCAGGAACTTTTGGATGCGGAGGAATCTCCGGTGGAGAAGCTTAAGGGCAAGTCGGACGATGAGCTAGGAGGAGAGATAGAGGCGGGTCTGTGGGCGGATGCCCTAAGCAGGGTTAATACATCCTCATCATGTGCCAGGCTTAGCCTGATACAATTCAAGGTAGTCCACCGGGCACACATGATGGTGGCCCGGATGAGCCAGTTTTTTGGGGTAGAGGACAGGTGTGCGAGGTGCGCAGGAAGCCCTGCAAATCATGTCCACATGTTTTGGGCATGCCCAAAGCTTAGAGGGTTTTGGCAGGGTTTCGCAAAGGCAATGTCCATGGTACTCAAAACACGGGTGGTGCCGAGTCCGGAGGTGGCGATCTTTGGAGTGTCGGAAGAGCCGGGAGTGCAGGGAGCGGAAGAGGCCGACGTCTTGGCCTTTGCCTCCCTGGTAGCCCGGAGACTGATCTTATTAATGTGGAGGGACTCGAAGCCCCCGAGTGTAGAGACCTGGTTAGTGATGTGGCTGGGTTTCTCAATCTCGAGAAAATAAAGTTTGCCTTAAGAGGGTCAATGGTTGGGGTCACCCGGAGGTAGCAGCCGTTCGTCGACTTTCTCGGGGAAAATTAAAATGTCAGCAGAAGCAGAATTCCAAAGGGGGGGGGGGGGGCAGACTGTTGTTTTGTGGTTGGGGTGTGTGAAGATTGTGATGGTGTGGCAATGTTTATTGTACCAATTTATGTCACTGTTATTATTATTATAAAAACTTGCAAATACCCCAATAAAAATATTTTTTCGAAAAAGAGTTGCTACCAAGTACACCTGTAATCTGTTTCACAATTCTTAGGGAACACAGTAGTCATCTGGGATGGCCACGTCCCGATTTCAAAATGGACACTTGCAAAGAATGCAGGGAAAATTGGACAATACCGAAAAAGCAAGCAGGTGCAAGGTCTGTCTGTTGATTAGAGCCTTAGCTCTCAGACAGGACCGGTTTAATGAGCCATCCCCGGGAACAAAAGGCAACATTTCGGTAAACAATGCTAAGCCAGACATCCCGGCGCCAAAGGAGACTAAAACAAAGCAGACCAACAGCCACCTAGGACACGCCCAGCAACCAGGGAACCCACCCCTCTATTGGAGGAAAATCGATAAGGACAATTGGGAAACGGCCCAATTAATTGGGGCCAAGTTCAAGGCCCGCACAAAAGCGCGCAAAGCCCTTTTGGGGTATAAAAAGGACTCCCCAAGAGAGGATCTCTCTCTTGGCCTTGGCTCTCAGCGAGGAGAGACCTGCCTAGCAGCTACGCCAGACCAAGTCAGTTCCAAGTCAACGCACGCCACGAGATAGACGCTCCTAGTTGCTATCTTGTAAACAGCTCAACCCAGCAGCCTCAGAACCAAGCAACGGCCATTGTTCCTCTGACTGAGTGGGCACCCCGAAGCTAAGTATAGGCTTTTAGTAATAGTGATAGTTTAGGTTGCAGAGTTTTATGCATGAGTAGATTTGACTGTGTGTATATAAATGAGCATTGCTTTTGAACTTACTAACTGGTATATCGAGTCTTTGATCAGTATTCGGTTTTGAACCTTGTGGCGGTGTCGAAAGATACCTGGCGACTCTTGAGCAAACATAATTAAACAGAGCCAAATTAAGAAACAATAGCAAGTTAGCAACAACAAGTTCCCAATTTTTTCAAAATGCAAAACCCCTAAACTAAAATCACTTCCTATCGCATTAATCATCCTTCATCTAAAAACCTAAACTTTTAGCTGCACCTCTAGCAGGCACAAAACATATTTTTCCAACTCAAATTTTCTGCCACAAGAATCAACTTCCCCTTATTTACTTAATCAATACCCTTCATGATTTTGTACACTTCTATCAAATCTACCCTCAACTTTCGCTAATGAGAACACCACCCTCTTTTCTCTTCTTCCCACTTAGCTGAATTTCCACATTCCTGGTACCAGTTTAAACGTGGCTACTGGAATTTATAATGTAAAATAATATAAAAGTTTGATAGGACTTAGAACATAGAACGATACAGCGCAGTACAGGCCCTTCGGCCCACGATGTTGCACCGACATGGGAAGTCAAAAAACAAAAGCCATCTAACCTACACTATGCCATTATCATCCATATGCTTATCCAATAAACTTTTAAATGCCCTCAATGTTGGCGAGTTCACTACTGTTGCAGGTAGGGCATTCCACGGCCTCACCACTCTTTGCGTAAAGAACCTACCTCTGACCTCTGTCCTATATCTATTACCCCTCAGTTTAAGGCTATGTCCCCTCGTGCTAGCCATTTCCATCTGCGGGAGAAGGCTCCCACTGTCCACCCTATCTAACCCTCTGATCATTTTGTTTGCCTCTATTAAGTCTCCTCTTAACCTTCTTCTCTCTAACGAAAACAACCTCAAGTCCATCAGCCTTTCCTCATAAGATTTTCCCTCCATACCAGGCAACATCCTGGTAAATCTCCTCTGCACCCGTTCCAAACCTTCCACGTCCTTCCTATAATGAGGTGACCAGAACTGTACGCAATACTCCAAATGCGGCCGTACCAGAGTTTTGTACAGCTGCAACATGACCTCATGACTCCGGAACTCAATCCCTCTACCAATAAAGGCCAACACACCATAGGCCTTCTTCACAACCCTATCAACCTGGGTGGCAACTTTCAGGGATCTATGTACATGGACACCGAGATCCCTCTGCTCATCCACACTTCCAAGAATTTTACCATTAGCCAAATATTCCGCATTCCTGTTATTCCTTCCAAAGTGAATCACCTCACACTTCTCTACATTAAACTCCATTTGCCACCTCTCAGCCCAGCTCTGCAGCTTATCTATGTCCCTCTGTAACCTGCAACATCCTTCCGCACTGTCGACAACATCACCGACTTTAGTGTCGTCTGCAAATTTACTCACCCACCCTTCTGCGCCCTCCTCTAGGTCATTTATAAAAATGACAAACAGCAACGGCCCCAGAACAGATCCTTGTGGTACGCCACTTGTAACTGAACTCCATTCTGAACATTTCCCATCAACCACCACCCTCTGTCTTCTTTCAGCTAGCCAATTTCTGATCCACATCTCTAAATCACCCTCAATCCCCAGCCTCCGTATTTTCTGCATAGCCTACCGTGGGGAACCTTATCAAACGCTTTGCTGAAATCCATATACACCACATCAACTGCTCTACCCTCGTCTACCTGTTCAGTCACCTTCTCAAAGAACTCGATAAGGTTTGTGAGGCATGACCTACCCTTCACAAAGCCATGCTGACTATCCCTAATCATATTATTCCTATCTAGATGATTATAAATCTTGTCTCTTATAATCCCCTCCAAGACTTTACCCACAACAGACGTGAGGCTCACCGGTCTATAGTTGCCGGGATTGTCTCTACTCCCCTTCTTGAACAAAGGGACCACATTTGCTATCCTCCAGTCCTCTGGCACTATTCCTGTAGCCAATGATGACATAAAAATCAAAGCCAAAGGCTCAGCAATCTCTTCCCTGGCTTCCCAGAGAATCCTAGGATAAATCCCATCGGGCCCCGGGGACTTATCTATTTTCAGCCTGTCCAGAATTGCCAACATTCTCAGCATTCTCCTCCACAACATTCTCTTTTTCCTGAGTGAATACTGATGAAAAATATTCATTTAGTATCTCGCCTATCTCTTCAGACTCCACACACAACTTCCCATCCCTGTTCTTGACTGGCCCTACTCTTACCCTAGTCATTCTTTTATTCCTGACATACCTATAGAAAGCTTTTGGGTTTTCCTTGATCCTACCTGCCAAATACTTCTCATGTCCCCTCCTTGCTCGTCTTAGCTCTCTCTTTAGATCCTTTCTCACTAACTTGTAACTATCAAGCGCACGAACTGAAACTTCACACCTCATCTTCACATAGGCCTCCTTCTTCCTCTTAACAAGAGATTCCACTTCTTTGGTTAACCACGGTTCCCTCGCTCGACGCCTTCCTCCCTGCCTGACCGGTACGTACTTATCAAGAACACGCATTAGCTGTTCCTTGAACAAGCTCCACATATCCAGTGTGCCCAACACTTGCAGCCTACTTCTCCAACCTACCCCTCCCAAGTCATGTCTAATGGCATCATAATTGCCCTTCCCCCAGCTATAGCTCTTGGCCTGCGGGGTATACTTATCCCTTTCCATCACTAACGTAAACGTCATCGAATTGTGGTCACTGTCCCCAAAGTGCTCACCTACCTCCAAATCTAACACCTGGCCTGGTTCATTACCCAAAACCAAATCCAATTTGGCCTCGCCTCTTGTTGGCCTGTCAACATATTGTGTCAGGAAACCATCCAGCACACATTGTACAAAAAACGACCCATCTAATGTACTCGAACTATATCTTTTCCAGTCAATATTTGGAAAGTTAAAGTCTCCCATAATAACTACCCTGTTACTTTCGCTCTTAGCAAGAATCATCTTCGCAATCCTTTCCTCTACATCCCTAGAACTATTAGGAGGCCTATAGAAAACTCCCAACAGGGTGATCTCTCCTTTCCTGTTTCTAACCTCAGCCCATACTACCTCGGAAGGAGAGTCCCCATCTAGCATCCTCTCCGCCACCGTAATACTGTTCTTGACTAGCAGCGCCACACCTCCCCCTCTTTTGCCTCCTTCTCTGAGCTTACTAAAACACCTAAACCCCGGAACCTGCAACAACCATTCCTGTCCCTGCTCTATCCATGTCTCCGAAATGGCCACAACATCGAAGTCCCAGGTACCAACCCATGCTGCCAGTTCCCCTACCTTATTTCGTATACTCCTGGCATTGAAGTAGACACACTTCAAACCACCTACCTGAACACTGCAAAGTCAAATCTGTGCTCCTGACCTCTATACTCTCAATCTCCCATACCCTAAAACTACAATCCAGGTTCCCATGCCCCTGCTGCATTAGTTTAAACCCCCCCAAAGAGCACTAACAAATCTCCCCCCCAGGATATTTGTGCCCCTCAGGTTCAGATGTAGACCATCTTGTCTGTAGAGGTCCCACCTTCCCCAGAAAGAGCCCCAGTTATCCAGAAATCTGAATCCCTCCCGCCTGCACCATCCCTGTAGCCACGTGTTTAATTGCTCTCTCTCCCTATTCCTCATCTCTTTGTCACGTGGCACGGGCAACAACCCAGAGATAACAACTCTGTTTGTTCTCGTTCTGAGCTTCCATCCTAGCTCCCTGAAAGCTTGCCTGACATCCTTGTCCCCTTTCCTATCTATGTCGTTAGTGCCAATGTGGACCACGACTTGGGGCTGCTCCCCCTCCCCCTTAAGGACCCGGAAAACACGATCCGAGACATCACGTACCCTTGCACCTGGGAGGCAACATACCAAACGTGAATCTCTCTCGCTCCCACAAAATCTCCTATCTGTGCCCCTGACTATCGAGTCCCCAATTACTAATTCTCTGTTCCTCTCCCCCCCTTCCCTTCTGAGCAACAGGGACAGACTCCGTGCCAGAGGCCCGTACCCCATGGCTTACCCCTGGTAAGTCCCCCCCCCCACAAGTATCCAAAGCGGTATACTTGTTACTCAGGGGAACGACCGCAGGGGATCCCTGCACTGACTGCTTCTTCCCAGTCCCTCTTACAGTTACCCATCTATCTCCAATCTTTGGTGTAACTAATTCCCTGAAGCTGCTATCTATGACCCCCTCTGCCTCCCGAATGATCCGAAGTTCATCCAACTCCAGCTCCAGTTCCCTAACTCGGTCTTGGAGGAGCTGGAGATGGCTGCACCTCCTGCAGGTAAAATCAGCAGGGACACTAACGGCATCGACTTAATATACAGATGCAAGATTTTTTTTAGTAGATTTTAGATAGATAACCATTTTAGCAGATGAACGTACTTTTCAGTTTATCCCATGCCAATGCAGACCTGAAGTTCCCAAGATCAAATCCTAGGTTGCCGCCACTCATGGCATGAGACCTCAGCAAGAAATCAGCCTTTTCAGTGAGGGAATGAGAAACATGGGGAAGCAAAGTTATGTAAGAGTTGACTTGACTTTCATAAAGGGTAAAATTACTTGCTTTTTCTGCAGTAATCAAGTAAGTAATCTTACATGCACACTTACCATGTGCTGTTTTCACTGCTTCTCCGTGTGTTCACTACTTTAGCATAGGAGCCACACTCACAAGAGAATTCCAGTTCCAGCTTCCAATCATTGGCCAGCTCCAACTTTCCTAGAAGTACTTCCCTTGAAACCCTCCGGGATCTGCATTTTACTTTCACTGCCAGGCGCCACGAGCAATTGTGCATGCACATTCAGCTCACACTGCGTTCACCAACGTTGCAGCTGGGAGCCAGATCAGAAACTCCCACAGGCCGTAGTTTGACCCATATCAGATTGATGCTCAGTCAATAACTCCAAAAGCGAGATTGGAGACAATTGAAGGCTGTATTACACTAGATGTTTCCCCCAGCAGCGCAATTACAGAAGGCAGCTGCTGGGGAGACACGGGCTCTTATTCTCCGCCTTACTGGGCGGAACCAGCAGGCAGGCTTAACCAATGAAAACAGTACCTCCTACACCAATGGTCTTACAGCATTACAGGGTACCATAATACTCTTAATACCGAATACCACACAGATGTACAGGATTTAATGGCTGACAATAAAACTTTTGATGCCCTGAACACTGACATGCATTGGATGTGAACTCCCAACATCATGAGCAGTATTTTACGCTCTCCCGATGTTGAATTCGGAGGGCATTTGACAGTGGTGGGTAGGAAATGTATCACCTTCCCACCTCCACGCTGATTATATTTGGAGCGGGAAAGCCCTTGGACAGCATTCCTGCCCCTCCGCTGATTGAGAGTGGAAAACTGATGCCCAATTAAGTGCCACCACTTGTATTAGAGAGCCAATCCTCTGACCTTGCTGATGAACCCCCCATGCCCCCTCCCCCGCAACCTCCACCCCATGAAACCCCAAAATCATTTACCCGAGTCCAGGTTCCAATGTGTATCAGGGTCTCGGGTGAGTATCTTTCCAGGAGCAGCTACTGTCTCCCCATTGCACTGCTAACCAAGAGGGGCTGCTGCCCCTGGAATCCTTGTTCCCAGTGAAAGGTCTTCAGGTGGCCTCTCAACTGCCTGATTGGCATGTAATATTAGCTGGTCATCCCAACAGTTGGCAATGCGGGGCTCTCACGGGTTCTGTAGCCAGCAGCCAAGTCCCCCATTGCCTTCAAAAAACCTCCAACAACAACCACCACCTATATTTTTATGCCGCTTTTAACATTATGAAACATCACAAAGAGCATTGTTCTTTTGGGTACAGCAACATGCAGATTGGAGCAGCATTCCCAGTTATCTTTAGGATGAACCCTGTAATAGCACCATTGTGCTTGATAACAACCAGAGTTTTGTACCACGGAAATCGCTTTGCTAAAGTGGAGCCATGTTAATTGGTGTACATAATCAAAATAATTTCAGATACTTTCGACCAGTTTACTTACTCGAACGTTTTACCCAGGATTATTTGCAAGATGAACCAAGGAAAAAAACAGGTTCACGGTTTAACGCAATTTTATTCACAATTCTCTCACTCAACAATGTATGACTCAGACTCACAGCTGAGCTCTAGGTTTTACCCACACTTAGTGAAGGCGGCTGGCCAGGCTAGATCACCCGATGTGGTGTCTTCAAAATCCAGGGTCCTTTCTTCTTGCGATGATTGTGCCTGGGGGCTTGTAGCCACCTGAGTTGGCCAAGTCCCGATTTAAAATGGCGAACGGCAAAGGCTGAAGGGAAATTCAGCCAACACAGGCAGAAACCAGCAGGTGCCAGTTTGCTGTGTATTTAACTCTGCAAAGGCCCAGACAGCAACGATACTAGCGGCCATCTGCATAATAATATAGCAACCATCTACATACTAATAAGCAATATACGGGAACAATAGCAACATTTGGGACAAACAAAACTAAGCCAGACTCCCCGGTGCCAGCAGGAGCCAACACCAAAGAGGTTAACGGACACCTCAAGACCGCCCATCGATCAGGGAACCGCTCCAGTATTGGAGAAATCGAACCAAGCGATTGGAACAAAGTCCAATCACCTAGAACCAGGTACAGGGTCCGCCCCGAAAGGCGGGAAGCTCCTGGGCACTATAAAGTTAAGTCCCCAAGTTCAAATCGCCCCTCTTCTTCTTGACCGGGTCACCCAGCAACGCAAACCAACATTGACCGTGACCGGTCCAACGGCCGCCGAGAGATCGTAAGTCTTAATAAGTCAACGCTCGCTACGAGATAGGCGCTCCTAGCTATCAATCCGTACCAACTTCGAATCCCGCAGACTCAGAACCCAAACGAAAGGCCATTTGTTCCCCTGACCTGGTGGGCCAGTCCAAAGTTAAGTACAGGCCTGTTAGGCGTAGAAGTAGCTTAGACATAGAATTTGTGCATGAGTAGCGATTACTGTGTATAATAAATGTGCTTTGATTTAAATCTTACTAATCGGTGTATTGAGTTATTGGTCATTACTCAAACTTGAACCTCGTGGCGGTATCATAAAGGTACCTGGCGACTCGAGATCAAAGGTTATAAAACAGAGCCAAGTGAACCAACCAAAAGTTAGCAACAGGGTTCCTAGGTTATCGCTGAAGATCTGTTCCAAATATTCCTTTCTTTATACTAGTTTGCTATTATTAAGTCATAGGTATATGCCCACAACTGCCCATAGTCCCATCCAGACCCCAACTAGTAAATGGGAAAGACAGAATACTACCGTTTATCCAGGGTGATTCATTCTCCTCTTAAACACCCTCGTCTGACCAGCCATCACGTCATTATGGAGTCTGATGGTTTATTTTGTCTGTCCTTCATCCTGCTGTAAAGTTGATCACCTGTGCCTGGAAGTTTGTTACATATTCATAGCATGGTCTTGTTCTTTTGTATAAATGTGAGTGGGTAATCATAAAGTCCATACAGTGATAACAAGTTTATGTGTTGACTTGAGTGCTCTTGCAGACGGCCAGTATCGATTCCAGACAGAGCATCACGTGGAAGTTTCTGTTCCTGGCCATGTACCATGCCAGCCTAACCACAAAGGACTCAAGGTTTTATTCTTGTAAGTATACCTTTCAGAACGTTCCTCAGCCTGAAACGTTAACTCGGTTTCTCTCTCCACAGATGACACCAGACCTGCTGAGTATTTCCAGTGCCCATAGTATCATACTTCTGTAACTTATTTTAGTGCTGTTGTTTGGATCATTATTGGCTAGGGACTCTCCGATTGTAGATGGCAAAATCGCGAAACGCGATTGGGCAGGGAAAAGCATCCAACGCCAGAATCGTGGTCTGTGCCGCACGACATTTAAGTACAGTAGGCATATTAGTAGGCCTGACACCCTATTCTCCGAGGCCGCCGAGATTCACTGCCTCCAATGGGACAAGTTCCCGACGGCGTGGTTCACTTGTAGTCTCAAAAATCGTGAACCTGGTGTCATGGCTGCTAAGCGAGAGTTTGGTAGGACACGGATTGAACTGACTACGGGCTGCACCATGTAGCCCATGGAACCTGGTTAAGCACGGGAGTTTGCACCATGCTAACATGTTGGCCTTTCACCCCCTGCAGACAATGCCGTTTGGCGTTCAACCAGCAATGGTGGCCGCCCTGGTGATGCTCACAGCTCTGCGGGATGCCCTGCGGCCGTGTGAGCGGGAGCTACTCTGAGAGGAGGGGGAAGCTCCAGCAGATCCAGGCTGCAGAGGGGCAGGTGGCGGTCGCACAGGCTGGAGGGCTGGCCGCCCAACACGCCGAGGAGGAGGAGGTGCCAAGGAGGCGCAGCATGAAGCCTCATGGGTACGAACAGCACCTGTCATTCGAGGACCTGCCGAACCCAGCATGCCGTCAGAGACTCCGGCTGAGCAGAGACAGTGCGACATATCTGCCAGATGATGGCACACCTGACACTGCAGGGGTATGGGGGAGGACACCCTCTCCTGGTGACTGTCAAGGTGAAAGTTGCCCTGACCTTCTATACGTCGGGTTGCCGAGTGGGGACCTGTCCGGGATCTCACAGACCTCAGCACACAGGTGCATCCACGCCATCACAGAGACCCTATATGCCCAGGCGGATCAATACATCTATTTCAATGTGGATCAAGCCCACCTGGATACCCGCCATAGCCGGGATGCCCCGTTTCCAGGGGATGATTGACGGGATGCATGTCGCCCTACAGGCACCGTCGGATATCAGGCCGCTGTACACACACTGGAAGGGGTACCACTCAATGAATGTCCAGGTGGTCTGTGACCATCAGCTGCGCTTCGTGCACCTTTTCGCCCGATACCAGGGCAGTCAGCACAATTCCTTCACCCTGGCATTCGGCGGTTCCTGACATTTTCGAGGGGCACCCCCTCCGGCTGAGGGGTTGGCTCCTGGGTGACAGGGATTAACCGCTGCAGTCGTGGCTGATGACACCTATCTGGAGGCCAACGATCGATGAGGATACCTGATACAACGACACCCATACAGCGACCAGGAGTGTGATCGATCAGTGCTTCAGTCTCCTGAAGATGCTCTTCAAATGCCTGGACCGCTCTGGAGAGGCCCTCCAGTACAAGGCTGAGAAGGTCGCCCGCATCGTGGCGGCCTGCTGCATCCTCCACAACATAGCGCAGCAGAGGGGCGATGGGCTGGAGGAGGAGGATGAGGAGGAAGGGCAGGCCTCATCCGACGAGGAGGATGCGGGGGAGGGGACGATGAGCAGAACATGGGGCCCAGGCAGGCAGTGGAGGCCGCACGACGTGTGCGTCAGGGCCAACATGCACGAGACACTCTGATCGCCTCCAGGTTCTCCGACCAGGTGGGAGGGGGTGGAGGGGGGTGCTGGCCAGGGGCACGGACACCACATCCCAAACCCACACCCCCTCACTTCCCACACCGCCAAACCGCCTGCTTGCACACTCCTCCGTTATAAACACCTGTAGCGCTACGAGGTGGGTGCCCTGGGTTGGCATTAACAGCATGCCTGGCCCATGGGATGGAGGGTGATGACAACCCGCTCTGCGATGAGCTCCGTGCTCCACACCGTATGACAATGTCTGACTCATGTCCACGGTAGCATCTGCCACCTGGGTGATCCCTGCATGCGAGCTGGCAAGTCCATCACACGGTCCCGTCAGTTCCCTGGGGTGGGGGCGCTGGGGACGGCCATGGCGCGGGAGGGGGGGGAGCTGCAGTGTTCCAGCACCACCTCCGCGGGAGTCACCGGCACGAGCCCCATCACCTCCTCCTACTTCGGGGTGCCCGATAGCCCCTGGGCTACTCCATGGGACGGGGGTGCGAGCGGAGCCATCCTCTGAGCCCCCCCCCCCCCGCCACCTGGCGCTGCCTGTCCTCTGGTCTCGACTAGAATCTGCATGCTCGCGGCCGTGGAGCACGGGGAGTGCACCATCTCCATCTGGGACTGCACCACCACGCTGTGATGCGCCACCACCCTGTGAGTCTGTGCCACATCCGCCAGTGATTGGCCACCTTCCTCTGGGACTGGGCCACCGCCCTCTGGGACTGGGCCACCGCCCTCTGGGACTGGGGCACCTCGCCCAGTGTCTGCACAATGCCGGCCAGCGCCTGGGCAATACCACCGATGTTCCCAGCCATGGCCTGCTGTGACTGGGCCATGCTGAGTGCCACTGCGATGTCCAGGTTGCTCTGGCACATGGCTGCCTGTGAGGTGCTGGATGCCCACCATCGTCCCCTCTTGTGGTCCCTGGGTCTCTGACTGCACCTGCACTGTGGCTGGGACTGGATGTTCCAGAGGCCCGGGCCCCATCTAATCGGCAGCTGGTTCTTGAGACCGGCCTGCCTTCCGACCGCCCGGCCCCTCGGCTGCTCCTACCTCCACCTGCTGTACTGGATGAGATGTGTGGTGCGCACCAGATAGTGTCCCAGGAGCCTCTTCACATGCGCCCAACCGAGGTGATAGACTCTGGGGTGGTGGAGGGTGTTGGCGACAGTTGTGACGGAAAGTCTGTGTCCTCCTCCGACCCGAGCTCTGGGGTGGTCCTGAGTCTCGGGTGGAGGGTTGGTGTTCGGGCTGCTGTCCCTGTCAGTGCTCGGCTGTCTGGGGGTCTCCGGCTCTGGCACTGACTGGGGGCGGGGACACCGGATGGACCGGCCCCATTTCCAGCAGGTCCTGTGATACACAAGACAAGTATGATTAGACAGCTGGCCGGGGGTGGGGGTGGGGCGAGGGGGGTTGTGGGGGCGTCTCGACAGATGTGTCATGGGCAACCGCAACTCGGCAGGGTCTCACTTGCTCGCCCACGACCGCTCTCCAACCCAGCGACATACCTTTTTCTCTGGGCCACCGGCGACGTTCAGGACCCCCTTCTCAGGCATGGTGAAGGGTCGCAGTTCTGCTGATTCCCCCTCCAGTCTTCTCCCACTCCTGCCGGTTGTGCACAGCCATCCTCTGTGGGGGAGGCGGGAACACACATAGGACACCGTTACGGTCCGACGCATGCAGCCCAGGGGTTGGGTGGCCTCAGTGGCCTGGGCACCCGGCCATGGTGGATGGCATGGATGCTGGCATGTGGGGCAGGGTGGGGGTTCAGCTGTCGCAGGGGGGAGGTGGGGGGGGGCAGTTATGGGCGTATGGGGGGGACGCCGTTAGTGGCAGGGGCAGGGAGCAGCCAACTCACCCTGGCCGCCCTGAGGAGGTTGTGGAGTTTCTTGCAGCACTGCATGCCAGTCCGGATGACATTGCCCACGCCGATGACTGCATCTGCCACCTGCACCCAGGCACAACGAATACGGAGCCTGGCAGCCTTCCTCATGGGCCGGAGTACAGGATCATCCGTCTCTCCTTCATAGCGTCCAGGAGGGTGTCCAGCTCAGCTGAACCGTGGCGCTGCTCTCCTTCCAGCCATCTTGTTGGCTGGGATGGTGTGTGAGGGTAAGGACCATTTAAGTGCGGCTTCGGCGTGTAAGCCTCAAGAGTGCCAATCACGGACCTGACGAATCCGGCGCCGTTTTTCATGGAATTGACTGCGTTTCACATGGCGACGGTGCTGGCCCATTTAAAGTAGCTGAATCGGTGCAGGTGTTGCGGTGACTTTTCTGGCGTAAAATGTCACACATCCTCCGCTGGCATCAACACTTAGCCTCAGAAACGGAGAATCCAGCCTAGGATCTTTCATATAAAACTGAAAGAGTAGCTTGCTCATGGTTTAACATGAACATTCTTTTTTTCCTTCTTCAAATTTAGAGTACCCAATTAATTTTTTCCAATTAAGGGGGAATTTAGCGTGGCCAATCCACCTAGCCTGCATATTTTGGGTTGTGGGGCGAAACCCACACAAACATGGGGAGAATGTGCAAACTTCACGCGGACAGTGACCCAGAGCCGGGATCGAACCTGGAACCTCGGTGCCGTGAGGCAGCAATGCTAACCACTGCGCCATCGTGCCGCCCTCGTTTAACATGAACATTAACACCTCCAACGGTGCGGCACTGCCTCAGTACGGCATAGAAATATCAACCAAGATTAGGGGCGGGATTCTTCGGTCTCTGACACCTAAATAGCATTCGGAGAATCCATGTTGGCGCCAAAATTGGGGGCAGCGCTGCTTTTTCTATGCTCAGGACGTCACCCGAGGCCCTCCCTCCTTCCGCGACCACCACCCCCCCCCCCCGATGCTCCGCCCCTGGCGGGCCGAGTTCCCGACGTTGTGGGTCACCCTTATAATTTTTTATCGGGAACGCAGCGTGGCGGCTGCGGACTGAGTTCAGCGCTGCCACAGTCGGGTGAGAGCCGATCCGCAGGCAGGGGAGGGGCTTTGGCAGAGGGCACTGGTGGGGGGTGGTCCGGGGGTGACGAGCCTGGCCAAAGGGGGGCACTATCTGGCAGGCCGTGTCCGGATGCGGCAGTTGCCATGTTGCACTGCGCCACCGCCGCAGGCCTCCGCCGTGCACATGCGCGGCCACGGACCCGACAATTCTCCGGCCGTATCGGCAGCTAGAGCCGGATGCTCCACGCTGCGTGCCTGCTAGCCCCCCACCAGATGAAGGGCCGGTGGTCATTTTGCGCTGTTGTGAAAGGCCACTGTTCCCACACCGGCGTCAGCACTTAGTCTCAGAATCAGAGAATCCAGCCCCAGGTCTCTAAAGTGGTTTTGAACCCAGAATCTTCAGATTCAGAGATGAGTGTTACCACTTGGCTGAGTTAGACATCTATATATTAATATTATGTGTACAGGAAGCTGCCCAAAAAAACTGTTTACTGTTATTTGCATACTGCATTTACAAGCTCTCTCCATTAAATCTCCAAGTTTTCTAAACCATATTAAGTGCCCACAATTTAAAAACTGGATACTCAGTCAAGAAATTGAAACGTGCTATTAGATTTGACTGCAAGAAAGCAGCTATAATGGTCGTAAGATGGTTTTATATCTCAAGATCATTTATAATTAAATGATACAGTTGAGTAGCACCGTTACAAGAACATTAAGATCATTAGTGAGAATTAAAATACCTTCTTTAATTTGGGGGAAAACAGTTGTAATTGCAAACCATTGTAATTTGGAGAGGGATTTTGTCATGGAGTGTATTACTATACAGATAGCAGCCAGTATCCAGGTTCTTGAATCCACATCCTCTGGACTAAAACCTCAAATGATGGGATGTTTTCCCAGCGTTATTAAAACCCTTTTGAATTTTTGGCCAAAAGAAATTGAAAAATGGAAAATGACGTTTCAGCACAATTTATGTCATTCCACATTGCTTGTTTCAGATGATTTATTCACACATAATTGGTAGGATCCCAGATGTGAACCCAACTATTTGCAACTTGTATAACGGTGAGGAAATATTACTGCACCACTGGAGTAATAACACTGACCAATAGGTAACTTTTATGTTCAAACAACTTTAATTTAAAAACAGAATTAACTCATTCGCAACAAAGAAATAGCTTTACAATTAAGTTACAACATTATTAAATAAAAGAGAAAACCTTAACTTACTTCATAAACCTCCACTACCTTCCAATTAAGCAAATTAATATATTGCAAATACCACTCATGAATAAAGTTAACAACTAGGTTTCTACTTGCTTTTCTCAGTGTAGAATCTTTGGAGAGAAAGCCTTTCAGGACCAAACTGAAACACCTCTATTCAGATAAGAATTCAAGGATCAAGTGCCGTTTCAGACATACCTGGCTCCTCCCATTAACTACATCATCCTTACCCAAAGCATAAGGCATTCTTTTGTCTCTTCTTACAAGATGCCCCTTGACATGATCAGTAAGAACCAAACACAACACCCCTCATAAATTATCTGTACCCCAGGGGTCCTTGAAAATTCCATTAGCTAGCTATACGCAAAGAAGTAAATGGTTCTCAAGATCTATTAGCAGAACACTTCACCTGTAATCAATGATTACCTCACTTGTACGGCCTTAATCACAGCTCCAGCAGTCATACAGTCTGTATAGATCTTAATACGGGTTTTAATATTGCTGCAAAAAACATGGCAATTCCTTAGATTCATCAGAGAATAATGTTGGAGATTTTGGGGCTTCACCTTCCAATACATCAATTTTTCCACTAATTAAAAGCTTAATCAAACAAGACAAGATCAATTGTAATATATATTTACCCACATGGCAAGAAGGGAGCAGAGTGGTATTGTCACTGGACTAATAATTAAGTGACCTAGAATAATGCTCAGGGGACCAGATTCAAATCCGGGTGGAATTTGAATTCAATAAAATGTCCAATGATTACCATGAAAGCATTTCTGATTGTGGCAAAGGCCTATCTGGTTCATTAATGTCCTTTAGGGATGGAAATCTGCCATTGTTACCTTGTCTAGCCTAGATATGGTTGACTCTTAACTGCCCTCTGAAAAAGGGCAATTAGGGATGGGCAGCAAATGCCAGCCTTTCAAGTGATGCCCACATGCCATAAAATAATTTTTAAAAATATCCACCATAATTCTATCAACTTCAGAATATTTATCTACATGATGATGATTTAAAAATGGCACCACTTACAAAGTGGAATAAAAAATATATTTCATAAATTAAACCAATATAAAGCCAGCTTTTATTTTGAAAAAGCAAATTCAATATTAAACAGAAAATAAAGGTAACATGCAACAAATGTTTTCCTAACATGTTTATTGTAGGATTACATGGAGTCTACAGCACAAAAACAAGTCATTCAGCCTAACTGGTCTAAGCTGCTACTATTGCTCCACACATGCCTCATCCCATCTCGCTTCATCTAGCCATGTCAACATATCCTTTTATTTCCATAAGACCATAAGACATAGGAGCGGAAGTAAGGCCATTCGGCCCATCGAGTCCACTCCGCCATTCAATCATGGCTGATTTCAACTCCATTTGCCCGCTCTCTCTCCATAGCCCTCAATTCCTCGAGAAATCAAGAATTTATCAACTTCTGTCTTAAAGAAACTCAACGTCCCGGCCTCCACCGCCATCTGTGGCAATGAATTCCACAGACCCACCACTCTCTGGCTAAAGAAATTTCTCCTCATCTCTGTTCTAAAGTGACTCCCTTTTATTCTAAGGCTGTGCCCCCGGGTCCTAGTCTCCCCTGCTAATGGAAACAACTTCCCTACATCCACCCTATCTAAGCCATTCATTATCTTGTAAGTTTCTATTAGATCTCCCCTCAACCTCCTAAACTCCAATGAATATAATCCCAGGATCCTCAGACGTTCATCGTATGTTAGGTCTACCATTCCTGGGATCATCCGTGTGAATCTCCGCTGGACCCGCTCCAGTGCCAGTATGTCCTTCCTGAGGTGTGGGGCCCAAAATTGCTCACAGTATTCTAAATGGGGCCTAACTAATGCTTTATAAAGCTTCAGAAGTACATCCCTGCTTTTATATTCCAAGCCTCTTGAGATGAATGACAACATTGTATTTGCTTTCTTAATTACGGACTCAACCTGCAAGTTTACCTTTACAGAATCCTGGACTAGGACTCCCAAGTCCCTTTGCACTTCAGCATTATGAATTTTGTCACTGTTTAGAAAATAGTCCATGCCTCTATTCTTTTTTCCAAAGTGCAAGACCTCGCACTTGCCCACGTTGAATTTCATCAGCCATTTCTTGGACCACTCTCCTAAACTGTCTAAATCTTTCTGCAGCCTCCCCACCTCCTCCATACTACCTGCCCCTCCACCTATCTTTGTATCATCGGCAAACTTAGCCAGAATGCCCCCAGTCCCGTCATCTAGATCGTTAATATATAAAGAGAACAGCTGTGGCCCCAACACTGAACCCTGCAGGACACCACTCGTCACCGGTGGCCATTCCGAAAAAGAACCTTTTATCCCAACTCTCTGCCTTCTGCCTGACAGCCAATCGTCGATCCATGTTAGTGCCTTGCCTCGAATACCATGGGCCCTTATTTTACTCAGCAGTCTCCCGTGAGGCACCTTATCAAAAGGCCTTTTGGAAGTCAAGATAGATAACATCCATTGGCTCTCCTTGGTCTAACCTATTTGTTATCTCTTCAAAGAACTCTAACAGGTTTGTCAGGCACGACCTCCCCTTACTAAATCCATGCTGACTTGTCCTAATCTGACCCTGCACTTCTAGAATTTAGAAATCTCATCCTTAACAATGGATTCTAGAATCTTGCCAACAACAGAGGTTAGGCTAATTGGCCTATAATTTTCCATCTTTTTCCTTGTTCCCTTCTTGAACAGGGGGGGTTACAACAGCGATTTTCCAATCCTCTGGGACTTTCCCGGACTCCAGTGACTTTTGAAAGATCATAACTAACGCCTCCACTATTTCTTCAGCTATCTCCTTTAGAACTCTAGGATGTAGTCCATCTGGGCCCGGAGATTTATCAATTTTTAGACCTCTTAGTTTCTCTAGCACTTTCTCCTTTGTGATGGCTACCATATTCAACTCTGCCCCCTGACTCTCCGGAATTGGTGGGATATTACTCATGTCTTCTACTGTGAAGACTGACGCAAAGTACTTATTTAGTTCCTCAGCTATTTCCTTGTCTCCCATCACAAAATTACCAGCGTTATTTTGGAGCGGCCCAATGTCAACATTTGCCTCCCGTTTGTTTTTAATGTATTTAAAGAAACTTTTACTATCATTCCTAATGTTACTGGCTAGCCTACCTTCATATTTGATCCTCTCTTTCCTTATTTCTCTCTTTGTTATCCTCTGTTTGTTTTTGTAGCCTTCCCAATCTTCTGACTTCCCACTACTCTTTGCCACATTATAGGCTTTCTCTTTTGCTTTGATGCATTCCCTAACTTCCTTTGTCAGCCATGGCTGCCTAATCCCCCCTCTGATAACCTTTCTTTTCTTTGGGATGAACCTCTGCACTGTGTCCTCAATTACTCCCAGAAACTCCTGCCATTGCTGTTCTACTGTCTTTCCCACTAGGCTCTGCTCCCAGTCGATTTTCGTCAGTTCCTCCCTCATGCCCCTGTAGTTACCTTTATTTAACTGTAACACCTTTACATCTGATTCTACCTTCTTTCTTTCAAATTGGAGATTCAATTCTACCATATTATGATCACTGCCTCCTAAGTGCCCCCTTACTTTAAGATCTTTAATCAAGTCTGGATCATTACATAACACTAAGTCCAGAATGGCCTGTTCCCTCGTGGGCTCCATCACAAGCTGTTCCAAAAAGCCCTCCTGTAAACATTCAATGAATTCCCTTTCCTTGGGTCCACTGGCAGCATTATTTACCCAGTCCACCTGCATATTGAAGTCCCCCATGATCACTGTGACCTTGCCTTTCTGACATGCACTTTCTATTTCGTGGTGCATTTTGTGCCCCCGGTCCTGACCACTGTTAGGAGGCCTGTACATAACTCCCATTATGTTTTTTTTGCCTTTGTGGTTCCTCAACTCTACCCACACAGACTCCACATCATCTGACCCTATGTCATTTAGAGCTATTGATTTAATTTCATTCCTAATTAACAAGGTAACCCTGCCCCCTCTGCCCACCTCCCTGTCTTTTCGATAGGTTGTGAATCCCTGGATGTTTAAATGCCAGTCCTGAACCCCCTGCAACCATGTCTCTGTGATGCCTACCACATCATACCTGCCAGTCACAATCTAGGCCACAAGCTCATCTACCTTGTTCCGTACACTGCGTGCATTTAAATATAGCGCCTTTAATTCTCTATTGACCGTCCCTTTTTGTTTTCTTAGTGTGGTGGACCTTGGTTTACTGAGCCTTTCCATACACGGTGTCATATTTTGTGGGATGGGGACTATCGTAACCTCTCCTGAGTTTTGTCTTTTCGTGCTTTTTTGTATTCCTAAGCAGCTACGCTTCCCACTGATTACTTCACCTCTTGGTTCCCTGACTTTCCCTTCCCCCCCAATCTTTAGTTTAAAGTCCTATTGACCACCCTATTTATTCTTTTCGCCACAACACTGGTCCCAGCTCGGTTCAGGTGGAGACCATCCCAACGGTATAGGTCCCCCCTGTCCCAAAACTGATGCCAGTGTCCCATGAAAAGGAACCCCTCTTTCCCACACCACTCTTTCAGCCACGTGTTAACTTCCCTTATTCTTGCCTCCCTATGCCAATTTGCACAATTTCATATAGATATCATAGAATTTACAATGCAGAAGGAGACCATTCGGCCCATCGAGTCTGCACCGGCCCTTGGAAAGTGCACCCTACCCAAGCCCACACCGTCACCCTATCCCCGTAACCCCACCCAACTTAACCCAACCCTTTTGGAAACTAAGGATTATTTAGCATGGCCAATCCACCTAACCTGCACATCTTTGGACTGTGGGAGGAAATCGCAGCACCCGGCGGAAACCCACGCAGATATGGGGAGAACATGCAAACTCCACAAGCCGGGAATCGAACCTGGGACCCTGGAGCTGCGAAGCAACTGTGCTAACCACTATGCTACCGTGCTGCTTTCTCCTTTAAGTTTATCCAACTTTCCTTTGAATGCATTTCTGGATTCTTCATGAGTGAACCTCGGCAGTGAGTGGTGGTAGGATATTTGACTGTGGTGAGCATCAGAGGGGAGCCTGGCCATCTTCTCATCTGAATTTGCAGTCGGAAAAACTGTCATACATTATCAATTAACAAATCACCAATGCCCCAGCATATCCAAATACATAACCTTGGATCATATCATCCCTCCCTAACTCTTTAACCCTGCAACTCCTTGCATCGTAACTCACCATTTCTTTGGCTCCAGCTTAATGCATCACCCCCACCATTAATTGTCAGATTCCACACACTGAAATTCACACCCGAAAGAAATTCTACCCATCCCTCCTGCTTGAAGACCCTGTTTAATACCCACCTCTTTTGACCAAGATATGGTCTGTCCCCTTGCACTCCTTTTTTTATTCTCACACGTAAATGGTGCTATATAAATGCAAGTTTTTATTACATACAAAGTACAGCATACAAACAGCCATGCCAGCGTTTATAAGACCGTAAGAAATAGGAACTCCGTCGTTCAACAGGAACATGGCTGATCTGACATTCTGCACATCTACTTTCCTGTTCCATTATCATAATCCTTAATTCCCTTGCTGATCAAGAGTCCTTCTTTCTTAGCCTTAAATAAACACAAGGACTCTTCCCCCACAACTCCCTGTGGCAAGGAGTTCCAAAGACTCACAACCCTCTGAGAAGAAATTCCTTCTCATCTCAGCCTTAAATGGGCACCCCTTTATTCTGAGATTATGCCTCTGGTCCGAGACACTCCCATAAGGGGAAACATCTTCTTGACATTTAACCTTAAGAATCCTATATTTTTCAATGAGATCATCTCGCATTTTTAAAATTCCAATGGAGTAGAGTCCCAACCTGTTTAACGTTTGATCATAAGACAATCCCTCCATACCGGGGGATAATCCAAGTGAACCTTCTCTGAATTCCAATGAAATAATATCTTTCCTTAAAATGGGGGCCAAAACTGTTCACAGTACTTCAGATGTTGTCTCACCAGTAACTTATACAGTTGCTTCCAAACTCTTATATCCCACCCCCTTTGAAATAAGGGCCAACATTCCGTTATCCTTCCTGATTACCTGCTACACCTGTGTGCTAGCTTTCTGTGCTTCATGCTCAAGTACCCCCAAGTCCCTTTGTGTTGCAGCTTTCGGCAGTCCTTTTCCATTTAAATAATACTCTGTTCTTTTGTTCTCCCTTCCAATTTTTGCCAATTCTTTGCCCATTAAGGGTAAATGTCGAGAAGATGTTACCCCTTATGGGAGAGTCTCGGACTAGAGGCATAGTCTCAGAATAAAGGGGTGCCCATTTCTTGCTCACTTATATAAGTTAACAATATCTCTCTGCAAACTGTCTGTATCCCTCTCACAGCTTGCCTTTCCACCTATTTTTGTATTGTCTGCAAATGTGGCTACAGTACATTGGCTTCCTTCCTTCAAATCATTAATATATATTGTAAACACTTGCAGTCCTAGCACTGATCCCTGTGGAACCCCATTGGTTACAGGTCGCCAACCTGAAAAAAAACATCTTCTCCTCACTCATTGTTTCCTGCCCATTAGCTAATTCTCTAACCATGCCAATATGCTTCCTCCAGAACCATGGTTCTTATCTTATGACTTAACCTTTTGTGAGGCACCTTGTCGAATGCCTTCTAGAAGTGCAAATACAACACATCTACTGGCTCCCCTCTATAAACTCAAATAAATTAATCGGACACGATTTCTCTTTCATGAAGCAATGCTGTCTCGGCTTGATTAGATTATGATTTTACTTGGTTAGTAATTGATTCCAACACTTTTCCAACAATCAATGTCCGACTAATCGGCCTATAGTTTCCCTCCCTTTTTGAATAGGGGTGTCACATTGGCAGTTTTCCAATCCTGTGGTACTTCTCTAGAATTTAAGGACTTTTGGAAAAATTACAACCAATGCATCCACTATATCTGCAGCTGCTACTTTTAGGATCCTAGGACGCAAGGTATCAGGACCAGGGGGCTTACCAGCGTTTGGCCCCATTTGTTTGTCTCATACTACTTCTTTAGTGATTTTGATGGTAATTAATTCCTCCCCCAAATTCTTTAATATTAATGGGATGTTCGAAGTATCTTCCACCGTAAAGACTGATGCAAGATCTGTTTAGTTTCCTGGCTCCACATAACTATTTTCCCAGATTCATTTTCTAAGGAGCCTACCTTCACTTTGACCTCTCTCTTACTTTTGGTATATTTAAAGAAGCCCTTATTGTCAGTTTTAATACTCCTTGCTAGCTAGTTTGCCCTCGTAGTTTATTTTCTCTTTTTTTATTATCTTTTTAGTCCTTCTTTGCTGAATTCTGAATTTATCTCAATCTTTGGGGCTATCACTAACTTTTGCCTCCCTATATGCTTTTTCTTTCAACTTAATACCCTCCTTAGCTTCCTTGGTTAGCCTATCCCTCTCTAGAATCTTTTCTCCTTTCTTGGATATATTTTTGCTGAGTCATGAATTACCTCCTTAAGTGTCTGCCACTGCTTAGTTACTGTCTTTCCTGCTGTTCTATCTGCCCAGAGCACTTCAGCTAACTCTATTCTTATTTCATTGAAATTCCCTTTAAGTTAAACACAGTTGTTTCCGATCCACGTTTCTCACTCTCAAACTGAATATCAAATTCTATCATTTTATCATCATTACTTCCTCGGGGATCTTCCACTCTCAGGTCATTCATTAAATCTGCCTCATTACTCATTACCGGATACAAGATAGCCTATTTTCTGGTTGGCTCCATGTCCAATTGCTCCAGGAAACTATTTTTTATGCACTCTAGGAAGCCGTTGTCATAGCTACCCTTACCAACTTGATTAACCCAATTAACATGAAGATTAAAGTCACACATAATTATTGCTCCACACAAGCTCTCATACCTCAATATCAGCATAACCTTTTTAGCTGATGTGCTTATCTGTGTGATTGGCTTTGTCCACTCTATGGGATAGCAAGTTCCACTTTCTAATTACTCTTTGAATAAAGACAGTTCATGTGAATTCCCTCTTGGATTATTAACTATCTTCTATTTATTGACCCCTAGTTTTGGACATCCCACAAGTGGAAAGAGCTTCTCTATATCTACATTATCGAAGCTTTTCATAATTTTAAATACCTCTATTATGGATCTCTTTTCTAGAAGGGAGTAAAACAGCCTGCTCAGTCTGTCCTGATGGGTAAAAGCTATTGCTGTTGCACCACCACTTCAATTGTAGTTTTGACAGCATTCCTGGATTGTCTGCCATGAATGTAAAGGCGCATTTTCACAATCTTGAGTCTACTTACTGCAGAAGGCCATTGCTGACAGACTCTAGAAATTCTGCACTAAGAGATTCGTCCAAACCATCTTCATGACAAGTCAGAAGAGCTTCCACCAAGGGGAAGGCCTCAGGTAAGGTGACAATAGGTAAGCAGCGAACAGAATAGCCCCTCAGTCGGTCTGGTGGTAACCTACAAAAAAAAAAACACCATGCCTTATAAGAATTTATTTTTGTCTTTTTTCTAGATGAGAATGTGAATAGAAAATGCTGGAAATACTAAAATTTGTCATTTTTGTTTCTACAGTTCAGTAGTTTTAAAAACAGCAAGTTGTTCCATTGCCACAATTTTTAGAAAATTGTGTAGGAGGGGTGCAATTATGCAACTTCATTTTGCTGTTCATTAACACTTCTGAAATACAGGAAGGTAATGTTTTCTAGGATGCCAGACCTTCAGTTAGGCACAATGCACGTTACTCAAGTTGATGTTGCAGACATTGTGTCCTAAGCAACTATTAAATGAAACATTTCTTCCTAAAATGAAATGAATTTTGACATGTGCAACACCACAAAACAACTGTTTGGAATAAGTGCACAGCAACAAAATTAAGATGGAACCTATAACTATACCTGGGTACACTTAATAATAGTTTTTTTTTTAAACAGGAGCCGTGTTTTATGACTCAAAATAGTTGTACCTTATTAAATGAAAAATAAGAAGAGCTTTGGGGCTATATTCTACGCCACTGGTAGCGGAGTTCACAATGGCGCAGAGAAAGTGTTGGGGAAAAAACGGGATTGGTGCCAATCCGTTTCCAATGATCCGGTCCCCCAATGGCAGCAGCATCAAGGTTCGCGCCCTGCGCCAGCATGAGGATGCAAATAGGTCAGATTGACCCATTTGCATCCTATTAATGGGCTGGGCACCGGATTCTCCATGCCTTTGTGACTCTCCAAATCTCTGAACCAGGATTCACATGGGTGTGGATCGCTGCATGTATTTCCCAGCATGGCCTTGGCGCGTTGGACCCCACAGTGGACAATCTTCGAGGTGAGTGCCCCCAAAGTCCATCAGAGGACCCCCTACCCCTACAATGCAAACCCCCCCCCCCACCACCAGACTTCCCCCCGTAGGATAGCCCACCACAGGAGGGCACCCCCACCAGAGACACCCCCTATCTGGAAGTCAGAGAATAGTCCAGACAGAGACAATGTTAAAACCTCTGCTTTAAAACTCACCTGTGCAAAACATCTGCCGGCTCAGGCAGAGAAAACAGCAGCTGTAAATTTTTAGAAAGCAAAAGCCACATCTCCAGGGTTTATTATTATTATTAAACCCCTTCAGATCATTTGATCTGCAAGGCTTTCATTCACATCAATGGGAAATTGCTTGTACTAGGCTGTGATTGCCAGCTTCCAGACACCCAGATGTCTGTATTATTTAATTTAATTTCCCTTCACGCTTGAATGGATCTCAAGTACCCTGATGTGTAACTAACCACAATGTTTATAAACATCTAGCTATGATTGACAGTTCCTGACCACATCAAAAGTAGTAACGTGCTCTCACTTCCTCTTTTTCTATGTAGAAAGCACATCAGGGGGCAGAATTGAGGGGGAGGGGGAGCAGCCACAAATGTGCATAGCAATGGATAGTGAATCGCCTCTGAATGGCTGCTCCCAACGTGAGTGCAAATCAGATGTGATTCAACTCTGGCGGGAGAACATAGGGCTGGATTCTCTGCACCCCGCTACCCACCGAAAATTGGCGTACTCCATGCCGAGTATCCACCGCCTCAGGCCATTGCCTGAGGCCCGCCCCGCGATGCTCCGTCCCCGACTGGCCGAATTGCCGACGGTGTGGTTCTAACATGGTCCCACTCTCCGTGATCCTCGTGTGGCGGCTGCGGACTCAGTCCGGGGCTGTCACAGTTGGGGGAGGGCTGATGGCCGGCATGGGGGGGCTTCATTCAGGGCTGGGGGCAATGTTTGCGGGCGGTCCGGAGCATGCGAGCGGCTGGTGCGGGGCACTATTTTGGCGGTCTAGGTCCGCAAGCCATGGAGCACAGCGCAGCCGCTGGAGGCCGCTGCCGTACGCATGCGCAGCCGCTGGAGGCCGCTGCCGTACGCATGCGCGGCCTCTGACCCGGAAGTGCGGGGGCCATATCGGCAGCTAGCGTTGCGAGCTCTATGACAGCTGGCTCCTAACCTCCAGCAAAACGGGGAATCTGTGGCCTTTTGACGCCAGTTTTCCCGCCGTAAAAGACCACAGTTTTCCCGATGGCATGGGGACATAGTCCCAAAAATGGAGAATCCAGCCCATCGTATCCCAAACGGAGAATTCAGCCATTGATATATGCTTTGGGTCATGCTGAAGAATTGGTAAAACACTACAAAAGCACAAGTTCCTTCTTTAAATTATTCAGGATTATTAGTAATTATTGTGCAAAGAATATTAGGAAAGGAAAAAAATCCAAATAGCAAATATCTTGATGTCAGGGTGAGTGCAGCTTTAACAACACTTAATACAAAGCAGCCTCCTTCCACCAGCAGCAGCAATGTGTACCATATACAAGGCTTGCCTTCTCAACCGTGCCCCTCAGCTGGTGATCCTCAGGTTAAACCACCACCAGTCAGCTCTCCCCCTCCAGGGGGAAAGCAGTCTATAATCACTTGGGACAATGACGACTTTACCCTTACCATTACAAAATGAACTGCAGCAACACACCCAGCCTCCTTAGATAGCGCCTTCCAAACCCAGAACATAGAAGAACAAAGGAGCAGATGCATGGAAACACCGCCAACTGCAAATTCCCCTACAAGCTACACATTATCCTGACTTGAAGCATATCGACATCCCTTCACAATCGCAGGGACAAAAACTTGGAACCCCTTCCTAACAGCACCGTGAATGTACCTTTACCTGAAGGACTGCAGCATTCAAAAGGTTACTCACCATCCCCTCTCAATGGCAATTACGGATGAGGAACAACAAATGCTGGCCTTTCCAGAGACCGTCACATCCCAAGAAAGATTTTTTTTTTTTTAAATTCTGTGCTTTATGCAGTTTTTAACGTAATGGCAATTACAGAAAAAGGAATAGTAGGATAGTGCATTGTATAACCAAATTTAATAATATCCAACAGGTGACCTATTAAAAACCTATTTTTCTTGGGACATCTACAAGCTGTGCTATGAAATGACAGGATACAGGTTCACATTCATGAATATCTGCATAGCAAGTTCCAACGGCAGCCAAGCTGTCACAGGAAGTTACAAAATGGCCAAGTTTGTGAAGAGGGTGGAAAGATAATTAAAACTAAAATATCCTAGAACACATCAAATTTCACTGTTCTTCAGGCACTTCCTAATATCCAACTACAAGCAGCATGATCAGATGTTTTAAGAGTAGCCCACCTAAGCACCCCAAAGTCAATAGTGGAGAATGTTAATCTAAGGGATAGGGGGAGCAAATGTATACTTTCATATTTAAATAAAAGCAGCTTTTAAGATAAATTAAAGCCATGCGTTCTGAACATAGAAATGATGGTTCTGCTCATGATAATGCTCCTCTGCTGTTCCAATTCAAATCTTTACAGAACAGGTATTCTTCCCTCTGCATTCACTATAGTAAAGACATTTAAATTAACGTCAGGTAAGTTTAAGTTCTGCCTCCAGGTACTCAGCAAATAGGATTGAACATATATTCCATGTCAACTATCCAGGGTGCTTCATAGTGCATCTCTGCAAAATCAGGTTTACACCAAAACTAAACTTGCAATATGAATGGATCAATACGCAAAGTTTTCACTCTATTAAGGGGGCAGTAAGATTTAGCACTTGAAATGTCACCTAAATTTTACGTTTTCATTTTTAGGAAATGCAAAAATGAACACGGTTAATTGGCATGTGCATTTAAATAATTCCACATTACGTCGCAAGCCAATTACCTACCTTGGAAACAAAGAACTTCTATCACACTGACAGCCTTGAAGTTCCTTAACTAAAGAGGAGACCATCTGGAAATAAATAAATAGGTAACCACCATAAACAATAAAATAAAATCACAAGCTATCAAATTTTCTTGACCACAAGGGGAATTTGACTCAAACTTTCCAGTGTTCAAACGTTCTATTTTTATCATGGACATAATAGCTACTGCAAATTACATGTGAAAAGGAAGAAACAGTCAGAAAGAGTTACCATCTGAAAAAACGGTGGTTGATGAGGTCAACACTTTCTGTTTGAGAGGAAATTAGAGGATTGATAGTTTGGAATGATTCCAATTTCCCTCCCGAAAGAAAATTATTCTACACTTACAATATTAAACCAATTATAGAATAGTAACAGCACTGAAGGAGGCCATTTAACCCATCACGGGCAGCACGGTGACAAAGTGGTTAGCACGACTATCCCAGTGCCAGAGTCCAGGGTGCAATTCCGGTTTTGGAGACTGTGGAATTTGCACGTTCTCCCCGTGGCTGTGTGGGCTTTGTCCGGACGTTCCAGTTTCCTCCTTCAGTCCAAGGATGTGCAAGTTAGGTGGATTGGCCATGCTAGAATTGGCCATTCGTGTCCAATGATGTGTAGGTTAGGTGGGGTTACGGGGATAGGGCGAGGGATGGGGCCTGGATGGGGTGCTCGTTCAGAGGTGCAGACTCGATGGGCCAAATAGTTTCCTTCGGCACTGTAGGGATTCAGTGTCAGAAAGGCCATGCCAATTTGCTGCAAGAGAAATTTAGCTCTTTCCACTTAACTGCCCATTCCCCAAACCCCTGCAATTCCTTTCCCTTATCCAATTCTCTATTGAAAGCCACAATTTACTTTGCCGGCACCATACTCGCAGGCAGTGCATTCTATATTTCAGAGTGTGACAAAGTTCTTCCGGCAACCACAAATTCCCACCGGCCGTGTTCAACGCCACCTTTAAAAACTGGAGACAGGACGGGGGGACGTTAGCGGCTCGGAACCTCTACATGGGGGCCAGACACGTGACCTCAGGCAAACTGACAAGAGGATCTGGACTGACCAACGGGACAGGACCTGAGGCTCCTCCAAATTAACCACTTTTTCCATAAGGAGACGGCCAAGAACCCCAGGACCCCGAGAGAGACACTCTCCTAGAGAAGCTAATCAACACGGACAATAAGGTGGGAACTGTGGGAATATATATGGACAGTTACAAGGCGTGGGTTAAACCACCTCTCTTACCGGCGGGACAAGGAGGCGCGGGTGGGCTCCGGGGTCCTGGGGGGGGCGCGGGGCGATCTGGCCCGGGGGGGGTGCCCCCACGGTGGCCTGGCCCACGATCGGGGCCCACCGATCCGCGGGCGGGCCGGGCCTGTGCCGTGGGGGCACTCTTTTCCTTCCGCCTTCGCCACAGTCTCCACCATGGTGGAGGCGGAAGAGACTCCCTCCACAGCGCATGCTCGGGGATGCCGTGAGCGCCCGCTAACGCTCCCGCGCATGCGCCGCCCGGCAATGTCATTTCCGCCAGCTGGCGGGGCAGAAATCATTCCGGCGCGGGCCTAGCCGCTCAAGGTTAGGACTCGGCCGGCCAAGGGGCGGAGGATTCCGCACCTTTGGGGCGGTGCGATGCCGGACTGATTTGCGCCGTTTTTGGCGCCGGTCGGCGGACATCGTGCCGATACCAGAGAATTTCGCCCATAGTGTTCAATTCTGGTCACCACACTACCAGAAGGATGTGGAGGCTTTGGAGAGGGTGCAGGAATAGATTGACCAGGGTGTTGCCTGGTATGGAGGGCATTAGCTATGATGAGAGGTTGAATAAACTCAGTTTGTTCTTACTGGAACGAAAGAGGTTGAGGGGCGACCTGATAGAGGTCTACAAAATTATGAGGGGCAGAGGCAGAGTGGATAATCAGAGGCTTTTTCCTAGGGTAGAGGGGTTAATTACTAGGGGGCATAGGTTTTGAGGTGCGAGGGGCAAGGTTTAAAGGAGATGTATGAGACAAGTTTTTTTACACAGTGGGTAGTGGGTGCCTGGAACTCGCTGCCAGAGGAGATGGTGGATGCAGGGACAATAGTGATGTTTAAAGGGCGTCTTGACAAATACATGAATAGGATGGGAAGAGGGATATGGACCCCGGAAGTGTAGATGATTTTAGTTTAGACGGGCAGCATGGTCAGCGCAGGCTTGGGGGGGTCGAAGGGCCTGTCCCTGTGCTGTACTTTTCTTTGTTCTTTTGTTCTTTGGAAATGGGAGGACGAACTGGGGTCAGCAGTGGGTTGGGGACTTTGGAGCGAAGCACTGAGCAGAGCTAACTCCACCTCCTCCTGCGTTAGGCTAAGCCATATGCAGTTTAAAGTGATGTACAGAGCCCTAGAACTCAAATGAGCAGATTCTTCCCGGAGTTATAGGACAAATGTGAATGATGCCAGGGAGGCCCGGCCAACCATGCCCACATGTTCTGGGCATGCCCCAGACTTGTTGGGTTCTGGGCAGCTTTCTTCGAGGCGATGTCCAAGGTTGTGGGGGTGAGGGTGGGGCCGTGCCGGTGATTGGCAGTCTTCGGGGTATCGGACCTGCCAGTCCTTCATTTGGGGAAGAGGGCCGACGCCCTGACTTTTGCATCCCGAATGACACAACAGAGAATTCTGCTCAGCTGCCGATTGGCAGCACCACCCAAAGCTGCAGCTTGGCTGGCAGACCTGACAGAATCTCTCCACCTGGAGAAGATCAAGTACACCATCCGAGGGCTTCCACACAGCTTGGGGGCCATTCCAAGACCTGTTCGAGGCAAACAGTGACCAGGAAGGAGGGGGTGGAGGAGAAGAGAGGGAGATAGGCAAAGGAAGGCATTCTCAAAGGACAGGGGCAGGGGGGGGGGATTCCAAAGAAGGCACAAAACAAAGCATAGGGGGCGAGGAGAGGAGGGAAGGGCCATGCAGGCCTCCCCCTCCCAACACCAATCAACAAAGAATAACACCCCAGTTGGGGGGGGGGGGGGGGGGGGTGGAGGAGGAGAAAAGCTTGGGGGGGGGGGGGGGGGGAGGAGGATGAAACAGAATATGCCTCCAACCGGGGAAGGGGGGGACCGCTTGTAAAAACTGTTGTACATAAGACACAAACTGGCTTGTAAATATCAGACACACTTGAGCTGCTACTTTGTAAATACCATGTGCCTTACACACCAAACTGTAATACTTCTAAAGTTGAAAATGGCCACAAAATATTTTTTTTTTTTAAAAAGAAAAAGTTCTTCCTCAGGTTGCCTTTGGTTCATTTGCCAATCACTTTAATTCTGCGTACCCTGGTTCTCGATTGTTCCAATTGGAACAGTTTTTTAAAAAAAAATATTTTATTGAAAATCTTTGGTCAACCAACACAGTACATTGCGCATCCTTTACACAATATTATAACAGCACAAATAACAATGACCTATTTTATAAACAGAAAATGAATAAATAATAAATAACAAAAATGAAAACTAACCCTAATTGGCAACTGCCTTATCACAAGTAACACTCTCCAAAAATATAATTTAACAGTCCAATATATAATTATCTGTAGCAACGACCTATACATATTATACAGTATATATTAACAACCCTGAGAGTCCTTCTGGTTCCTCCTCCCCCCACCCCCCCTACCCACCCCCCACCCCCCCCCCCTCCGATCCTGGGCTGCTGCTGCTGCCTTCTTTTTCCATTCCATCTATCTTTCTGCGAGGTATTCGACGAACGGTTTCCACCGCCTGGTGAACCCTTGAGCCGACCCCCTTAGAACGAACTTAATCCGCTCTAGCTTTATAAACCCTGCCATGTCATTTATCCAGGTCTCCACCCCCGGGGGCTTGGCTTCTTTCCACATTAGCAATATCCTGCGCCGGGCTACTAGGGACGCAAAGGCCAAAACATCGGCCTCTCTCGCCTCCTGCACTCCCGGCTCTTGTGCAACCCCAAATATAGCCAACCCCCAGCTTGGTTCGACCCGGACCCCCACTACTTTTGAAAGCACCTTTGTCACCCCCCTCCAAAACCCCTGTAGTGCCGGGCATGACCAAAACATATGGGTATGATTTGCTGGGCTTCTCGAGCACCTCGCACACCTATCCTCCACCCCCAAAAATTTACTGAGCCGTGCTCCAGTCATATGCGCCCTGTGTAATACCTTAAGCTGAATCAGGCTTAGCCTGGCACACGAGGACGACGAGTTTACCCTGCTTAGGGCATCTGCCCACAGCCCCTCCTCGATCTCCTCCCCCAGCTCTTCTTCCCATTTCCCTTTTAGTTCATCTACCATAGTCTCCCCTTCGTCCCTCATTTCCCTATATATATCTGACAGCTTACCATACCCCACCCATGTCTTTGACATCACTCTGTCCTGCACCTCTTGTGTCGGGAGCTGCGGGAATTCCCTCACCTGTTGCCTCGCAAAAGCCCTCAGTTGCATATACCCGAATGCATTCCCTTGGGGCAACCCATATTTCTCGGTCAGCGCTCCCAGACTCACGAACTTCCCATCCACAAACAGATCTTTCAGTTGCGTTATTCCTGCTCTTTGCCACATTCCATATCCCCCATCCATTCCCCCCGGGGCAAACCTATGGTTGTTTCTTATCAGGGACCCCCCCCCAAGGCTCCAGTCTTTCCCCTATGCCGTCTCCACTGTCCCCAAATCTTCAGTGTAGCCACCACCACCAGGCTTGTGGTGTAGTTCCTCGGTGAGAACGGCAATGGGGCTGTCACCATAGCCTGTAGGCTAGTCCCCCTACAGGACGCCCTCTCTAATCTCTTCCACGCCGCTCCCTCCTCCTCTCCCATCCACTTACTCACCATTGAAATATTAGCGGCCCAATAATACTCACTTAGGCTCGGTAGTGCCAGCCCCCCCCTATCCCTGCTACGCTGTAAGAATCCCTTCCTCACTCTCGGGGTCTTCCCGGCCCACACAAAACCCAGGATGCTCTTTTCAATCCTTTTAAAAAAAGCCTTCGTGATCACCACCGGGAGGCACTGAAACACAAAGAGGAATCTCGGGAGGACCACCATCTTAACCGCCTGCACCCTCCCTGCCAGTGACAGGGATACCATATCCCATCTCTTGAAATCCTCCTCCATTTGTTCCACCAACCGCGTTAAATTTAACCTATGCAATGTGCCCCAATTCTTGGCTATCTGGATCCCCAGGTAACGAAAGTCCCTTGTTACCTTCCTCAACGGTAGGTCCTCTATTTCTCTACTCTGCTCCCCTGGATGCACCACAAACAACTCACTTTTCCCCATGTTCAATTTATACCCTGAAAAATCCCCAAACTCCCCAAGTATCCGCATTATTTCTGGCATCCCCTCCGCCGGGTCTGCCACATATAGTAACAAATCGTCCGCATACAAAGATACCCGGTGTTCTTCTCCTCCTCTAAGTACTCCTCTCCACTTCTTGGAACCCCTCAACGCTATCGCCAGGGGCTCAATCGCCAGTGCAAACAATAATGGGGACAGAGGGCATCCCTGCCTTGTCCCTCTATGGAGCCGAAAATATGCAGATCCCCGTCCATTCGTGACCACGCTCGCCATCGGGGCCCTATACAACAGCTGCACCCATCTAACATAGCCCTCTCCAAAACCAAATCTCCTCAACACCTCCCACAAATAATCCCACTCCACTCTATCAAATGCTTTCCCGGCATCCATCGCCACTACTATCTCCGTTTCCCCCTCTGGTGGGGCCATCATCATTACCCCTAACAGCCTCCGTATATTCATGTTCAGCTGTCTCCCCTTCACAAACCCAGTTTGGTCCTCGTGGACCACCCCCGGGACACATTCCTCTATTCTCATTGCCATTACCGTGGCCAGGATCTTGGCATCTACATTTAGGAGGGAAATAGGTCTATAGGACCCGCATTGTAGCGGGTCCTTTTCCTTCTTTAAGAGAAGCGATGTCGTTGCTTCAGACATAGTCGGGGGCAGTTGTCCCCTTTCCTTTGCCTCATTAAAGGTCCTCGTCAATACCGGGGCGAGCAAGTCCACATATTTTCTATAGAATTCGACTGGGAATCCATCCAGTCCCGGGGCCTTTCCCGCCTGCATGCTCCTAATTCCTTTCACCACTTCTTCTACCTCGATCTGTGCTCCCAGTCCCACCCTTTCCTGCTCTTCCACCTTGGGAAATTCCAGCCGATCCAAAAAGCCCATCATTCTCTCCCTCCCATCCGGGGGTTGAGCTTCATATAATTTTTTATAAAATGTCTTGAACACTCCATTCACTCTCTCCGCTCCCCGCTCCATCTCTCCTTCCTCATCCCTCACTCCCCCTATTTCCCTCGCTGCTCCCCTTTTCCTCAATTGGTGTGCCAGCAACCTGCTCGCCTTCTCCCCATATTCGTACTGTACACCCTGTGCCTTCCTCCATTGTGCCTCTGCAGTGCCCATAGTCAGCAAGTCAAATTCTACATGTAGCCTTTGCCTTTCCCTGTACAGTCCCTCCTCCGGTGCTTCCGCATATTGTCTGTCCACCCTCAAAAGTTCTTGCAGCAACCGCTCCCGTTCCTTACTCTCCTGCTCCCCTTTATGTGCCCTTATTGATATCAGCTCCCCTCTAACCACCGCCTTCAGCGCCTCCCAGACCACTCCCACCTGGACCTCCCCATTATCATTGAGTTCCAAGTACTTTTCAATGCACCCCCTCACCCTTAGACACACCCCCTCATCTGCCATTAGTCCCATGTCCATTCTCCAGGGTGGGCGCCCTCCTGTTTCCTCCCCTATCTCCAAGTCTACCCAGTGTGGAGCGTGATCCGAAATGGCTATAGCCGTATACTCCGTTCCCCTCACCTTCGGGATCAGCGCCCTTCCCAGCACAAAAAAGTCTATTCGCGAGTAGACTTTATGGACATAGGAGAAAAACGAGAACTCCTTACTCCTAGGTCTGCTAAATCTCCACGGGTCTACACCTCCCATCTGCTCCATAAAATCTTTAAGTACCTTGGCTGCTGCCGGCCTCCTTCCAGTCCTGGACTTCGACCTATCCAGCCCTGGTTCCAACACCGTATTAAAATCTCCCCCCATTATCAGCTTTCCCATCTCTAGGTCCGGAATGCGTCCTAGCATCCGCCTCATAAAATTGGCATCATCCCAGTTCGGGGCATATACGTTTACCAAAACCACCGTCTCCCCCTGTAGTTTTCCACTCACCATCACGTATCTGCCCCCGTTATCCGCCACTATAGCCTTTGCCTCGAACATTACCCGCTTCCCCACTAATATAGCCACCCCCCTGTTTTTCGCATCTAGCCCCGAATGGAACACCTGCCCCACCCGTCCTTTGCGTAGCCTAACCTGGTCTATCAGTTTCAGGTGCGTTTCCTGTAACATAACCACATCTGCCTTAAGTTTCTTAAGGTGTGCGAGTACCCGTGCCCTCTTTATCGGCCCGTTCAGCCCTCTCACGTTCCACGTGATCAGCCGGGTTGGGGGGCTTCCTAACCCCCCCCCCCCCCCCCTTGTCGATTAGCCATCCCCTTTTTCCAGCTCCTCACCCGGTTCCCACGCAGCTGTATCTCCCCCAGGCGGTGCCCCCCCGCTCATCCCCTCCCATACCAGCTCCCCCCTCTCCCCAGCAGCAGCAACCCAGTAATTCCCCCCTCCCACCCCCCCCCGCTAGATGCCCTGCTAGCGTAATTACTCCCCCCATGTTGCTCCCAGATGTCAGCAAACTCTGGCCGACCTCGGCTACCCCCGTGACCTCGGCTCGCACCGTGCGACGCCCCCTCCTTCCTGCTTCTCTATTCCCGCCATGATTATCATAGCGCGGGAACCAAGCCTGCGCTTCTCCCTTGGCCCCGCCCCCAATGGCCAACGCCCCATCTCCTCCACCTCCCCTCCTCCCCCCATCACCACCTGTGGAAGAGAGAAAAGTTACCACATCGCAGGATTAGTACATAAAACTCCTCTTTCCCCCCCTTTTTAACCCCCCTCTTCGCCCCCCACATTCGCCCCACCACTTTGTTCAAACGTTCTTTTTAATAACCCGCTCATTCCAGTTTTTCTTCCACAATAAAAGTCCACGCTTCATCCGCCGTCTCAAAGTAGTGGTGCCTTCCTCGATATGTGACCCACAGTCTTGCCGGTTGCAGCATTCCAAATTTTATCTTCTTTTTACGAAGCACCGCCTTGGCCCGATTAAAGCTCGCCCTCCTTCTCGCCACCTCCGCACTCCAGTCTTGATAAACGCGGATCACCGCGTTCTCCCATTTACTGCTCCGAGTTTTCTTTGCCCACCTAAGGACCATTTCTCTATCCTTAAAACGGAGGAATCTCACCACTATGGCTCTGGGAATTTCTCCTGCTCTCGGTCCTCGCGCCATCACTCGGTATTCTCCCTCCACCTCCAACGGACCTGCCGGGGCCTCCGCTCCCATTAACGAGTGCAGCATCGTGCTCACCTATGCCCCGACGTCCGCTCCCTCCACACCTTCAGGAAGACCAAGAATCCTCAGGTTGTTCCTCCTTGCATTGTTCTCCAGTGCCTCCAACCTTTCCACACATCGTTTCTGATGTGCCTCATGCATCTCCGTCTTCACCACCAGGCCCTGTATGTCGTCCTCATTCTCGGCTGCCTTTGCCTTCACGACCCGAAGCTCCCGCTCCTGGGTCTTGTTCCTCCTTTAGCCCTTCGGTCGCCTGTAGTATCGGGGCCAGCAGCTCTTTCTTCATTTCCTTTTTGAGCTCTTCCACACAGCATTTCAAGAACTCTTGTTGTTCAGGGCCCCATGTTAAACTGCCACCTTCCGACGCCATCTTGGTTTTTGCTTGCCTTCCTTGCCGCTGTTCTAAAGGATCCACTGCAATCCGGCCACTTTCTCCTCCTTTTTTCATCCGTATCCAGGGGGGATTCCCTTCTGGTTTACCGCACAGTGTTTTTAGCCGTCAAAATTGCCGTTGGGGCTCCTATCAAGAGCCCAAAAGTCCGTTTCACCGGGAGCTGCCGAAACGTGCGACTCAGCTGGTCATCGCCGCACCCGGAAGTCCAATTGGAACAGTTTTGATCTACTCTGTCCAAGCTCCTCATGATTTTGAGCACCTCTATCAAATATCCTTGCAACTTTCTCTTATCTATAGAGAACCAATTGAAGTCCCTCATTCATGAAAACATGCTTGTAAATCTTTTATTCACCCTCTCGAATACCTTCACATAAATGATTGTGTCGAGAATTAGACACAATACCCAGTTCAGGCCAAACCTCGATAAACGTTCATTATAATTTTCTTGCTTTTGTATTCTATGCCTCTATTTATAATTGATGTGGAGATGCCGCCGTTGGACTGGGGTGAGCACAGTAAGAAGTCTTACAACACCAGGTTGTTGGACTTTAACCTGGTGTTGTAAGACTTCTTACTCTATTTATAAAACCCAGGATACATGTATCTTTTTAACCACTTTCTCAACCTGCCCTGCCACTTTAAATGTTTGTTTTTAATTTGTTCTGGGGTTGTGGGCACCACTGGCTGGGCTAACATTAATTGCAAATCCCTAATTGCCCTTGAACTGAGTTGGCTTATTATTCCATTTCAATGAGCATTTAAGAGTCAACCAAATTGCTGTGTGTCTGGAGTCACCTGTAGACCAGACCAGGTAAGGACAGAAGGTTTCCTTCCCTGAAGGACATTAGTGAACCAGATGGAGTTTTACGCCAATCAACAATGGTTTCATGGTCATCATTAGATTTTCAATTCAAATTTCGCCATCTGCCGTGGTTGGATTCGAACCCAGCTCCCCCAAGTATTAGTTTAGTAACAATAGCACTCCGCCACTTCCTCCTCGATTTCTGCACATGTAACTCCAGGTACCGCTGTTCCTGCACCCCTTCAGAATTGTAACCTTAGTTTATATTACCTAGCCTCATTCTTCCTACTTAAAGTATCAATTCACATTTTGCCGCTTTTAATTTCATCCACCCATTCCACTAGCCGAAGTATGAACTCTGGATGTCTACCATTATCCTCCTCATAATACACGAGACTTCCATGTTTTGTATCATGTGCAAATTTTTTAATTGTACCCCAAGTCATTTATATGAAGAAAAGCTGTGGTCTCAAAACCAACACCTGGGGAACACCTGTATACCATCATCGAGTCAGAAAAACAGAGGTAGTATTACAAAAACAGAAAGTGCTGGAAAAACTCTGCAGGTATCACAGCATCAACAAGAGAAACAAGAGTCCAATATGACTCTCTCTCAGGATTGGAGGTGGAAATATGATGGGTTTTATGCTGTTCAATAATGTCGAGGGTCAGGAGAACAAACGGGTAGGTCAGAGATAGGTGAGAGGGTCTGGGTGTTTAAATTACAAAGATGTAATGGAATCAAATGGAAAGGGAGTTGTAATGGTACTAAAGAAACAAAGCAGTGGTCTACAGTAGGTGTTAACAGCAAATTAAAGGTCAGCTCTGTCTGAAAACAAAAACAAGAAAACAAGATACAGCTTGGCATGGGGGGGGGGGGTTCAAACTAAGGACAGAGTTCATCATGTGAAGTTGTTGAATTCAATGTTGAGATGAATTCAAGGTTGTAAAGTGTCCAATCAGGAGATGAGGTGTTGTTCCCGACACTTGCGACGGGTTTCGCTGAGCTACTGCAGCAGGCCGAGGACCGAAATGAGGGTGGGAGCAAGATGCTGAACTGAAGTGGCAAATTGAAATTCTGTTTTCATTTCAGATCTCCAGCATTCTGCTCTTATAACCACAATATTATTTTCCATTGTCTGATTTCTGTATCATCAGAACCACAGGGTTAATTTACATTTATAGCGAGGAAAGAAAATTACCCAAAAAAAGGACCCTTCGGGATGCAAGCGTAGGTTTCGTTGATACTTGCCTCCCCCAAATAACATCGATTTCCCAGATTGGAAAATGAAAGTGCTCCCCATTTCACCAGATTGCCCCATGATTTCCTGAGTTTCTGGGAGATGGAAAGAGGTGGGTCTATGCCTGCAATATGACCCATCACAGCCACATTCTTGAGGTAGCAGGGGCTGTGACAGCCTCCTGCCTCACTTTTTCAGGAGAGTACATTGGGCAACTCAATGTAAAATCCTTCTGCAGGTGCTAGATTCAGATAGGATATAGGCCTGTGTAAAGGCTGTCTTGGGCCACATTCATGGTACAGGAATTAACTACAAGACTCATGAATCTGGACAGGATTAGCACACTTTGGGAGTAGGCAGTGTCAGCGGGATATAGGAACAGGAATGGGCCATTCAGCTTCTTGAGCCTGTTCTGTCATTATTCATGATTGCTCTAAATCTTAACTCCATCCACCACATGGTTTCCGAGTCCTTCGGTACCCTTGCCCATTTAAAAAAACCTGTATATTTTCAACTAACCCAGCCTCCTCAACAATCTTTGGGCAAGGGAAGTGTGTCCCGCCAATGCCCATGAAAGACCGAGCTGTTATTTAAATGTTATTTGCCCTTTGTTTTAGACTTTTTAACTAGGGAAAATGTTTTTTCTCCACCTCCCTATCAAATCTTTTTATCATCTTAAAGACCTCAATTAGAATCACCCCGAAATCTTCTACACTCAAGGCGACACAGGCCTGTGCAACTGATGCTCATAATTTAATCCTTTTGCTCTAAAATCATTCTGGTGAATCCGCCAAAGGTAATTTATCCTTCCCGAGGTTCGGTTAACTGAATGAAGCCCTCCTAATGCAGTCTAACCAAAGCTTTTTATGACTATTAAAGTGTGCTTTAAGTACCACCTGAGAAAATTAATAATCCAGCTGCGTTCTTCATTGAGCCAATTTGATATATCCCAGGACAGATTGGTCAACATCTGGGGTCGGAATGGAATTTCCTTTTACTAATTGCGCACCTATCTCTGCAAAAAGGCCACGTCAATCGTGCTTGGTGAAGGAGTCCGTGACTACCTTACAGATAACCCCAACAAATTAAGTTATCGTATATAGTAGTCTTGGAGAATACCTGCTGACCTTGCTAAGGAGTAGTTAATTATATAATGTGCTGTCTGAAGACTAGAAACCTCAGACAAATCCCCGTGGAAAGGGGAAAATTACAGAGCTATTTTCTAAAAATCGCTTCTCTTGTGAAATTTAATTGAAAAAGGCCCTTTTATATTCCCAGAGTAAAAATAGTATCTTTTTCCAGAATGGAAAGATAGAATAAAGAAAAAGTGAAGTAAATTCAATGGAATTTGAAGAGCTTTGAACAGAAACCTAAGATAAATTGATGAGCGAGTGCTGAGTGGGTGTGCTAAATCACTTAATGTGTTTTTGTCTCAAAATAGGTAGTAGAATCCTGCCAAGATGAAAGTGCTGCATGCTGAAAGGTAATAAATTATCCATAGTTAAGTAAGCTAATGCACTTTTATGACTTTTGGCTTTTCCTCATCTTCAGGTAATCTACAATATGGTTTTTAAAATTCCATTTAGTAGCGAGGGTGTGTGAGCCTGCTATGTGGATAATGTTAATATTTGGTTTTTTTAATAGAAAACTAGGTAGGTAAGGAAATAAAGTGCTAAGTGACGATGAAAGGAAGAAATAATGGATGAAAAGGATGAGCTAGAAACAACTTACTTACGTCTGAATTAACACGTAACCTGGGGTACTCCATTTTATACACTTACATGTCTATACAACAGTTAAGTCTAAAATAAATTCCCATGAAGATTTTGAAAATTTCTTTCCCTCCCTTTGAGCATTTACCACAGCATTGCTCGATCAATTGTGCTGACCAAAAAATTTAAAAGAATTCAAGAAGTTGCACACACACAAGAATGCTGTTACAGAAACCTGGCATTTAAAATATAATCCCAAACCCAACCTTTTAGCCGTTGGCAACACTGATGCCAATGACAAACATGCATCCAGCATTGTCAAGAGCCACGTGTGGCGAGGATTATTATACAACTAGCCCCAGTTTTAGCAGATAAAGCCCCAGAAATACTCAAATAATGCTTTCCTAGACCATTTCTAATCAACAACGGCCCAAATTACCCTATTTTCTAACAAAAACAAACAGGGTATTTGGGGCTGCATGCACTAACTAAAATAAATACAGACAAGTGAATGTTCTAATTAACACTTTAAAAGGTTCTTTCTATTATTTTACTTACATTTTTCAACAATTTAGAATGGTATTCTTCGTCTGGATAATGTAAACTCTGAACAAAACTTCTTACTTCATGATCGACACCAGTCAAACTCTGCAGCAAGGTCTTTTTGTTAAAAAAAAAGTTTAACAGTAAACATGTAAGTCAACATTAATGTATAGATAAAATCGACACTAAACCAACGCAAATGCATTACGATTGTACAGAATATAGGAATTGGCTCTATTGACTCCAAATGTTGAAACCAAAAGGTAAATCCATATTCACTAAAACGCGAAAGCAAACTGATCCATCAGTTTCTGATCAGACCCTATGAACAGAACTTGTAAGAAACTGTGAAGTGGAGAACTGACCATTCTATGCAAGAAGTGGCTGGAAACACGTGGATGGAAATAAATTTACTAAGTGGGTGGGTCCAGAGACTGAAATGAGAAACTGGTGCTGCTATCATCGGTGATATCATTATAGATGGACAATACAGTGTTTCTGGAAAAACTTCCTGGATTTAGTGTTATTGTACGTAGGCAAAAGATTACAATGAAGGCAGAATGTGCTGCAAGTGGGATGTGTACAGGATTTGGCATCAAATTAGCATAGAAGTATCATAAACCTAACCTTCATGACATGACAGGACAGTCTGATGATTTATTTTTCTGTGACAAGTAGCATCTTAATGACAATTGTGGATATGGTGAGATACTGAACACAAAATCGAGATCCATCTGGAGAGGTTTTGCCTCTTAAAAACACTATATAAATGCAAGTTGTTGTTCAAATCATAGAATTTACAGTGCAGAAGGAGGCCATTTGGCCCATCAAGTCTGCACCGGCTCTTGGAAAGAGCACCCTACCCAAGGTCAACACCTCCACCCTATCCCCATAACCCAGTAACCCCACCCAACACTAAGGGCAATTTTGGACACTAAGGGCAATTTATCATGGCCAATCCACCTAACATGCACATCTTTGGACTGTGGGAGGAAACCGGAGCACCCGGAGGAAACCCACGCACACACGGGGAGGATGTGCAGACTCCGCACAGACAGTGACCCAAGCCGGAATCGAACCTGGGACCCTGGAGCTGTGAAGCAATTGTGCTATCCACAATGCTACTGTGCTGCCCCACAGCAATTGTTGATAAGAAAATTCATGGATTTTAATGAAAAACTCAGAATATCTTCTCCAAATACAGGATTGCCACCATGAGTGCACAAGGGAGGCAGGTGAACTGCAATTGATGGAAAGCTAATTTTGAAATCTAAATTTGAAAACCTAGGCAGTTCAGTAATAATAATACCACCTTCAAGAAAGAGAAAACTGATTATTGTGTTAAGTCTTTTCTAGCATTTGTAATTCTATCAGCAGTGAGGTACCAGTGGACATGCGCAAGCCTTTAAATGTAAATTACCCAATTCAAGTTTCTAGGGTGCACTTGAGTCGAAAAATACTTCCATCCATTCTACCATTTCTGAAAACATTTTGCCCCCCCTGGGTCGGGATTCTCCGTTTCTGAGACGAGTGTTGACGCCAATGCAGAATCCGTGGACTTTTACGATGAAAAAACCGGCACTGCACCTGGACCTATTCTGCTACCGTTGAGGGGCTAGCACCAGTGCCGCATGGAACACAATCCATTCCAATGAAAAACGAAGCAGGATTCGCCAGGTCCATGATCGACACTCGGGAGGCTGAAAAGCTCCAGCCGCACATACACTCACCACAAACACTTATCCCAGCCAACAAGATGGCGCTGGTTGTGCTGGAACACGCCCATACAGCTGAAGGGTCGGCTGGGGCCAGAGGGCACCTGGGGGTTGCCCTGGGGAACACCTATACGACCAGTGGCACCAAGTTCAAAGTGGGCTGTTAGCGGTGCAGCTGCGGCAATGGTGATCCATCCGTCCACCCTGACCCCACAGCCCACCTCCTGGCCATTCCCCCACAACTCACCCCGGCCCTGGCAGAACCTCCTGGCCAGGGGCACAAGTGTCAGCAAATTATGGTGATGTCGGACACCTTTCGTACCCCCTCTCTCTCCCTCAGCCACACCAGTTTCACGATTTTTAAAAGCAGAAGTGAACCACGCCGTTGGAAACCCAACGGATAACCCGGAGAATACGGGTCAGGCCCACTAATGATATGCAGTGTCTACTCTACATGCAGAGTGAAACGCATTGACGCCGTTTTCAAGGAGACAAAGAATCGTGATTTGGCATCAAATCGGCACCTGCCGCGATGTTGGCGTCGGAAGATATTCTCCGCCCAATCTAATTTCCCGATTTTGGGAGAATCTCGCCCCTGGCACCTGTCTAGCAAGGGTACAAAGTTGCACATGTCAATTATCTGATGACAGAATACGGGTTATATCCCCTTTTACCAAAAGAAGAAAGTGACACAAGCTGGGTGTCATTGGCACCAAGTTGGTTCAAAATTGACATGCCAAGCAATGGAAATTCAAAACTAAGTTAATCCTCTCTCCAGCAGATTCAGAAAATCGATACACTGAGCCAGGTTTGGTGACTCAAATTTGCCAGTGGATGACTTCGTATTTTACACAGTATTGAAGAAAAAGTGGTACCATTAACGATACAACTAACGCTTTTGATTTTCCACTTACAGAACAGTAGAGGCCATTATTATTGAGAGTCATCCCAAAACTGATGTCGAAGATTGTTCGGGTAACTCCACTGGTCACAGCTGCAGCTGCTCAGTTAGAACCATCATCATCAACATACTTCTAGTTATTTGTTTCTTTGCCCACACCATGCTCAAATAGTTGCTGACATTCACCATTTAGACTTCTTCATTAAAAACTGGCCATTCAGTGTCTGAAGGTTGCAGAAACAGTTACTGTCTTCAGAAGAGAGGTGGAGAGAAATGCAAGTTTTATTTATCAAAAATCCTATTAGCTTTGACATGGACTATTATTCATCTGTCAAAAGTCCAACTACTGATGTACAATGGATAATATTTCAAACAAATAAGTGGAAAATCATGGGAAGCATGCTCCAAAATTCCAAATACGAGCTTCCAATTAGCAAATTAAGCAGAAGTGCAAATTTGGCAAAAGTACAAATTTGTAAAATTAACTTTAAAAAAAAAAACAACCAACTTACTAGTTACATCCTTAAAAGTTCCCCAAAATTTGGCAAGCATAACTAAAGTTGTGCGGGTTATATCTACTATATATACTCCATGGCTAGAAAATCTTCTTTGCATCACATTTGTCCCAGTCAAAACCATGTACTGCTTTGTGAGTGAGCTTACAATGCAGCATCTTCTAGCTGTAATTACTATGTTGCCTTCTTAAACGGACTCCAGGGGCTAAATTCTCTGCCTCGCAGCGCCGCAAATAAGAACTGCGATCGGGCGGAGAATCAGGCATCCAGACAAAATCGAGGTGCGTGCTCGCCGCTGAACCGGACGCCATGCTCCGCTCCCTACGGCTGTGGAGAGTATGTTGAAGTGCAACTTAGGGCCACCATGTAGCTTGTTTGATCTGGATGGGCAGGGGAATACTCAATTTCCTAACATGTCAAGGCCGCATCTCGGGTGGCTCCCAAGCAGGCTCCGGCACTTCGGGCTTATCTGACCAATCGAAGGAAACTTTGTTTTTAAAAAAAATTGACGGCCTCTTTTCGACGTAAACCAGCGGGCAAACAGCGCTAGAAGGCTCCCCACAGCAGTTTATGGAGGGGACCAGGAGCAGGACTGCCAAACGACCAGCGAGAAGCGGCAGGAACGGGCGTGGGATCAGAAAATGGCGGCCGGCTTGGATCAGGCAGCGTGGGCCCAGAGGTCGCGGGAATAGCAGGAGTTTCTTAGAAGCCACTTTGCTGACCTGAAAACGGAGATGCTGGCCCCAATGAAGGCCTCTATGGAGAAAATGGTTGAGACCCAGAAAATGCAGGAGAAGGCGATCAAGGAGATTGAGAAAAAGGTCTCGGATAATGAAGACGAGATACTGGGCCTGGCCGTCAGGGTGGAGGCACACAACGCCCTACACAAGAGGTGGCAGGAGAGGCTGTAAGACCTTGAAAACAGGTCCAGGAAGCAGAACCTGCGCATTCTGGGCCTGCCTGAGGGTGCGGAGGGGTCGGACGCAAGCGCATTCGTGACCACGTTATTGGGGTCCCTGATGGGGCCAGAAGCATTCCCTCGGCCTCTGGAACTGGATGAGGCGCACAGAGTCCTTGCAAGGAAACCCAATACGAATGAACCGCCGAGGGCCATGGTGGTACGGTTCCACCGCTTCTCAGATAAGGAACGAGTCATGCGATGGGCTAAAAAGGAGCGGAGCAGCAGGTGGGAGAACAGCGTAATCCGCATCTACCAAGACCTGGGAGCAGAACTGGCCAAGAGGCGCGCTGGATTCAACCGGGCTAAGGCAGCTCTCCACAGCAAAGGAGTGATGTTCGGGCTGCTGCATTTGTGGGTCACGTATCAAGATAGCCACCATTACTTTGATACACCGGATGAGGCATGGAATTTCATTAAGCAAGAAAAGTTGGACTCGAACAAGAGGACAGCCACACTGGGGCGTTACTCTGGTGGGGATGGTAATTACCGAGTAGCCAGAGACAGCGACATTATGATGTCTCCTCTTATTCTTGTTTGTTCCCTGTTTCTTCAGCCATGTTTTCGGCTTTTGTAGAACGCGGCCGCAGAGGGAGGAGGGGGGCCCTACACGTGGGGCTGCTCTCGTGGCAGCTGAGGCCGTGTCTTTGATGGGGCCAGGTTTGCGCCCAGGGTTAGCTGTTTGTTTCGCTGGGGGGAAGAGGGCGGAAAATGTTCTTTGGGGGCCGTTGATGCTGATAAGTTGGGCTTTCCATAGGGGGGGGGGGGCCCGTAAAATGAGTAATCGGAGACAGAGGCGGGAGCGGTCAGCATGAGTCAGCTGACTCACGGAAGCGTAATGGGGGAGTGCCAGTGTCAAGCGGGTGCTTGACTTGGGGATTTGGGATCACGGGGTTGCTGGGGGAGGAGGGGGGGGGTGGATGGGATGCTGCTTGGCTGACGGAAAAGGTGCCAACTTGGGGGAACAGAGGGAGAGTCGGAGGGGGGGGGGCTCCAATGGCAGGGCTCGAGTAAGTGGGGGACGCGGGCCCGTGGCTGGCCGAGAAAGGGAGATGGCTAATCGGCAGGGGAGGGGGGTGCTAGCCCCCCATCCAGGCTGATTACGTGCAATGTGTGGGGCCGGTCAAGAGGGCTCACGTGTTCTCGCACTTAAAGGGGCTAAAGGCAGACGTAGCCATGCTACAGGAGAAGCACCTAAAATGTGCGGACCAAACAAGATTGAGAAAAGGGTGGATGGGCCAGGTGTTTCATTCAAGGCTGGATTCAAAGGCCAGAGGAGTAGCAATCCTGGTCAGCAAACGGGTGGCTTTTGCGGCAGGGAATATTGTAGCGGACAAGGGGGGCAGATACATAATGGTCAGTGGGAAACTGCAGGGGACCAGGGTGGTGCTAGTGAACGTTTACGCCCCGAACTGGGACGACGTATTTATGAGACGCACACTGGGTAAAATTCCAGACTTAGACTCACACAATCTGATTATGGGGGGTGACTTCAACACAGTTATAGACCCTGTACTGGACCGGTCAAACCCCAGGTCAGGGAAGTGACCAGCGGCGGCTAAAGAACTGAGGGGATTCATGGAACAGGTGGGGGGGCATAGACCCGTGGAGATTCGCCCGACCGAGGGCGAAAGAGTTCTCTTTCTTTTCCCATGTCCACAAAGTCTACTCCCGCATAAATTTCTTTGTGATGAGCAGGGCGTTGATCCCCAGGGTGGAGGGGACAGAATACTCGGCCATTGCAGTCTCCGATCATGCTCCACACTGGGTGGATTTGCGTCTTGTGGGGAGAGATAGGTCAGCCCCCCCACTGTGGAGGCTAGTTGTGGGGCTGCTGGCAGACGACGAGGTTTGTGGGCGGATAAGGAGGAACATCAAGGATTACCTGGAAATTAATGATACGGGGGAGGTAGCAGCGTCCACGATGTGGGAGGCCCTGAAGGCAGTTATCAGAGGGGAGTTGATCTCTATCATGTCTCATAGAGAGAAGAAAGATAGAGCGGAGGGAGAAAAGCTAGTCGGGGAGATACTCAGAGTAGACAGCTGCTACGCGGAGATTCCCGAGACGGGGCTACTGAAAGAGCGCCGGAGGCTGCAGGCGGAATTCGACCTGCTGACCACTGGGAAGGCGGTAGCACAGCTGAGGAAGGCCAAAGGGGCTGTCTACGAATACGGGGAGAAAGCGAGTAGAATGCTGGCGCACCAACTTCGCAAGAGGCAACCAGGGAAATTGGGGAAGTACGGGATAAGGAGGGCAACACGGTCATAGACCCAGAGGGGGTGAACAGTCTTTAGGGCGTTTTACGGTAAATTGTATGAATCAGAGCCCCCCCCCCCCCCCCCCCGGCCAGGGGGGATGAAGCAATTCATGGACCAACTGTGGTTCCCAAAGGTGGAAGAGGATCTGGTGGAGGGACTAGGGGCCCCGATAGAGCTGGAGGAGATGGTAAAGAGTTTAGGGGACATGCAGTCGGGCAAAGCCCCGGGGCCGGACGGCTACCCTGTAGAATTCTACAAGAAATTTTCGGAACTGCTGTGCCAACTCCTGATAAGGACCTTCAATGAGGCCAAAGAGACAGGGACCCTCCCCCCAACAATGTCACAGGCTTCGATTTCACTCGTCCTCAGATGAGAGAAAGATCCGCTACAGTGTGGATCTTATAGACCGATATCGTTCCTGAATGTAGACGCCAAACTGCTGGCCAAGATCTTAGCTGCTAGGATTGAGGACTGTGTCCCTGGGGTGATAGGGGAGGATCAGACGGGCTTCGTCAAGGGCAGGCAATTGAACTCCAAATTACGGAGGCTCCTAAACATCATCATGATGCCCTTAGAGAGAGGGGAGGCAGAAGTGGTGGCAGCAATGGACACGGAGAAAGATTTGACCGGGTGGAATGGGAATACCTGTGGGAAGCGCGAAGAAGGATCGGATTCGGTGAAGGGTTCATAGGTTGGGTCCAGCTGCTCTACCAGGCCCCAGTGTCAAGTATGTGCACGAACAGGGTGAGGTCAGAATACTTTCGGCTCCACCGGGGGACAAGGCAGGGCTCTCCCCGTTATTATTCGTCCTTGCGATAGAACTGCTGGCTATAGCGCTGCGGACTTCAAAGAATTGGTGGGGGTTGGTTCGGGGGGGTGGGGTTATCGAGAAGAGCTTTCGGTACATAGGGATACATAGGTGGCTCGAAAGTGGGATGCCCTCCACAAGCTTAATCTATCTCGGCTGGTAGAGCAGATGGAGGGGTCTTCAAAAGGTGGGACATGCTCCCGCTATCTCTAGCGGGGAAAGTGCAGACCGTTAAGATGACGGTCCTCCCCAGATTTCTGTTCGTCTTCCAGTGCCTTCCCATCTTCATCCCTAAGTTCTTCTTTAAGTGGGTGAACAAGATCATCTCGGGATTCGTATGGGCAAATAAGACCCCGCGAGTAAAGAGACTTTCCTGGAGCGCAGTCAGGGGGGGGGCGGGGGGGCTGGCACTGTTGAACTTTTGCAGCAACTATTGGGCGGCTAACCTAGCCATGATTAGGAAATGGGTATTTGGGGAAGGGTCGACGTGGGAGCGGTTAGAGGCGGTCACATGTAAAAGTACCAGCCCAGGGGCACTTGCAACGGCACCTCTGCCGTTCTCACCGGCCTGCTACTCCTCTAATCCGGTGGTGGTGGCGGCATTAAAGATCTGGGATCAGTGGAGAAGACACAGGGGGGTGGAGGGAGCCTCAGTCTGGACCCCGATACGCAACAGTCACAGATTTGTCCCGGGCAGGATAGACGGAGGGTTTCAAAGCTGGCAAAGGGCAGGCATTAAAAGGATGGGGGACCTGTTCATAGACGGGATCTTCCCCAGCTTGAAAACGCTGGAGGAGAAATTCAGTTTGCCCCCTGGAAATGCCTTCAGATAACTTCAGGTACGCGCCTTTCTCAAAAAGCAGGTGGTATCATTTCCGCTGCTACCCACACACAGGATACAGGATAGGGTGGTCTCCGGCACCTGGGTAGGGGAGGGGAAGGTTTTGGACATTTACCGGGAACTTCAGGAGGCGGAGGAAGCCCCAGTGGCGGAGCTTATGGGCAAATGGGAGGAGCTAGGTGGGGAGCTGGATGCGGGCCTGTGGGCGGACGCCCTAACAGGGTCAATTCCTCCTCATCATGTGCCAGGCTTAGCTTAATCCAGTTTAAGGTGGTCCACCGGGCACACATGACGGCAACCAGGATGAGCAAGCTCTTTGGGGTTGAGGATAAATGTGCGAGATGTGCGGGAAGCCCTGCAGATCATGTCCATATGTTTTGGGCATGCCCAGCTCTTAAGGGATTCTCGCAGGGATTTGCTCAGGCAATGTCCAAGATCATAGGCACACGGGTGGTGCCGAGTCCAGAGATAGCGATCTTTGGTGTGTCAGACAATCCCGGAGTTCAGGAAGCGAAAGAGGCCGAGGTCTTGGCCTTTGCCTCCCTGGTAGACGGATCCTTTTAATGTGGAGGGACTCGAAGCCCCTCGAGTGTAGAGACCTGGGTTAGTGACATGGCTGGGTTTCTCAGTCTCGAGAAAATAAAGTTTGCCTTGAGAGGGTCCATGGCAGGGTGCTCTCGGAGGTGGCAGCCGTTCCTCGACTTTCTAGGAGAGCAGTAAAGGTCAGCAGCAGCAGCAATCCGGGGGGGGTGGGGGTGATCGTTACGTTGTATTGTTCCTTTCTTTGTACATACGGCTAACATTTTTTTTTCTCTTTGTTCTGTTAATTGTTGCATACAGTTATGCAAAAATTATGTTTTTTTGACAAAAATTTGAAAAATAAATTTTTTTAAAACTTCCTGACATGTCTTCTCCTTCTCTTCCGCCTCTGCAGAGTATTATTTTCGGAGTACAGCAGGAATGTTTGCGATCTACCTGGCCGCAGGACCCACAGGAAAGCAACAAGATTGGAGGGGATAAGTCGCACAAGGTATTTTAACTGCCCACCCACCTGGACGCTGCTGTGCAGGGGAATTGAAATTCCATCCATGTTGCCAGAGTTGAAATCAATGTAAAATGATTGTAATAGCAGTTGCTGGAACCAGTATTAAAGCAGAAACAGGCTTCCCATTATCCTTGCTGATTGTTCACTCCTGGCATAGCAGCTCTAAATCATTAATATGGAACCTATCCAACTAACTATAAAAATGTCTAAAAGAGCTGGTGGTGGGGAAATGAAAAAAAGTACAACAATCAAATTAAAGCTGTCTCGCTTTTGTAATGCAGAGCCAATTCTCCCAGGGAGAGCACAAAGCGTCAGGCAAAATCTGGGTATTCACTAAAATAAGCATAAATGTCCTGCTTTAAGGGCTATTCTTCTGCTATAGCAGATAATAATTTAAAGGAGTTATGTTTTACAAACTGTCTGCTTGCTTTGCCTAATAAAAACATTCTGAAATTGAGCTGTATCTCAGTATGCTTGTTAACCCAGAGATGCACATTGCCTATGCACAATTATGATCAGCTGTCAACTAACCATTAATGGAAGATCAAGGACCTCCCAATTCCAGCAAAGCTGAAGGCCAAAATGCAAGAAGAATGAGGTTTAGCTTTCTAATCACTATTTCCTACAATAGGAGAATTCTATATGAAGCAAAGAAGAAACTTACTGAATTCTGAAACTATAAGGCAGAACGGTAACGGTAGCACAGTGGTTAGCACTGTAGCTTCACAGCACCAGGGTCCCAGGTTCGATTCCCAGCTTGGGTCATTGTCTGTGTGGAGTTTGCACGTTCTCCCCCTATCTGGGTTTCTCCGGATGCTCCGGTTTCCTCCCACAAGTCCTGAAAGAGTAACTGTTAGGTAATTTGTTACCGGAACAGGCGGCGGAATGCAGCGATTAGGGACTTTCCACAGTAACTTCATTGCAGTGTTAATGTAAGCCTACTTGTGACAATAAAGATTATTAGTAGTAGTATTATAACAAACAATACTTAAGAACACAACAAAGAACACAACCCAATGTTTTGAAAAAGTCAGGGTTTGTACAGATGGTGTCCTGAGCGTCTGTGTTATACCGAGGCAAGAATGGCCGATTGACAGTAACCCAACGATTGTAAATATGCCACAATGGAAACTCACAGCAGATTTATCAGTCAACCAAGAATAATGACAGGCTAATGTTTTGGGTTGTGATGCTTTATCGACATGCAGTACACTTCCCGTATTTTCCATTAGATACTTAATGGTCTGTTATGTTATTTTAATAATGCAATAGAATTGGTGCATCAATGAGTACTTTGAAAAAGGAAAGTTTTAGCAGCAGCAGATACTGGATTACAAATGGCTTTCAATACTCTTTCATCAGCACCACTTCATCTTAAAACCGATCTCAGCGTACCAGCTACAAAACATGCTGCAAGCTATTTCTTACTGTACTGTTTTATACATGGAATCCATAAATACACTGCAAGCAACTGTTACGGTCTTCCTTTTCTCGACATAAATGTACCAATCATACACAAGAATTGGGGAAACAATAATCTGTATTCTTTCTCTGAAGATAAGACTACACACAAATAATGTTCACTGGGAGCCAAGTATAGTACTTCTAGCACTGTGGTTTGATACTGACTACAAGTCACGGGATTCATACAACGTATCCTGTCAATGTGCATAATGATTGACCATTAAAATACACTCCCTTAAAAGTGCAGGTCATTTCACAACATCCCATTTCTCCAACTAAAGCTTTATCCTGATCGAGTCAAACTACTTACATGAAAACAAAAGAAAATAACATTGTGTCTGAATGTACTTTAACAGTAAATTTACAAATCTCTGAAACATATTGGTGGTTTGCTTATCGGTCCCAACTTAGTTGTGGTTGTCTTTGCTGGACGCTGCTGTGGTTAGGGCTGCTGTGTTTGAGCTGCATCTCAGGGATGTCCTAGTCGCAATAGGGTTACTTGGTGTTTCTGGTTTCAGTATTGTCCTGATTTGACATCTATTTCATTGCACCGTCATGCTATTTGATGTCCACACTTGATAGATCTTGATTCTGGGAATATGCTGACAATTACTGATGGATTCCAGGTGCCATCAATTGGGTGTTGTGCTCAAACCTTCTGCCCAATGTTTAGGTTGGATAATTTGTTACTTGCATGCCAGTTGTGGGCATCTTTCATCTTCCCCTGTGCCAGTCATGGGCATCTTTCATCTTCCCCTGTTTCTCAAGTAATGCTTCATGTATTCCTGGAGTATTAACACGTGATGATTGGAGAGATTTGTCCTCATTCATCGGTCGAATAGTAATTCCGCATTGGTTCTGCAGTGCAAAAGCATGTGCACATTTGGAATGGGTAGACGTATTTGGTTCAAATTGTGTCATGCAATCTGTTGTTTATTTATTTTATTTTTATTTAACCTTTATTTATTCAGGTTTTTTTTCCCTTGCAAGGTTCAATAAATTAACAGAAGACAGTGGTTCGGCGCATTGTGCGCAATGAGGGTACAAGTCACAGTGATGAGTGTGAAAAGGAGCATCAGTCACAAATCTAATGGCAGAACGATAGAGGGCATCTAACCTCCCACGGGAGAGGTTTTGGAGACCATTTTATAAATTAGGTCACCGTAATCAAAAACAGGCAGGCTAGACATCTAAACTAGGTAGAGTGAGTAAAGCAGGACTTATGGCGGTACAGAAAACCAAGTCTACACTTAGCTTTGGCTGACAAAATGTCAATGTGGAAATTAAAAGTCAAAGCATGGTCAAGCCGGCAGCGCACCACGCCTGGGAAATCTCATTGACAAACAGCAGGAGGACAGAATACCTTCACCAGCGAACGGCGGGCCGCTAAGAAACACGCGGCTGGGGAACCAGAGAATCCAGCCCATTGTCAGAACAAAGTGAATTCAGATCGAATATCCACTGTCTTCCAATTAAACGTTGGAAATTTTGTGGATAATTTTTAGTTTACAGGAAATACTATTTTGACAGCTGTGCAATTTCCTTTGAGCTCTGTTAAAAGTTAATTTAGTTCTGATTTTCAGAACCTTTAATAAGCCTGAGCTGGTAATAGGTTACTGCTTGATTGCAATGGTGGCGCTGTTGAGCTCTTTCTGATTTTTCCCGGTTTACCTCTTAAGCTCCTCCTACAAAGGATTGAATTTGGCGGGAAATTGCTTTAATTTTTGAAGAAGTCAAATGGTGAAAAAACATTTTTTTGCACGCTTCTTCTGGCTGCTAGGTGCTGTTCCTCGCTGGATTATTCTTCCCAGTTCAGTCTGCAGCATTTTAACTTCCCTAAAAGCAGCAAAAACAGACTCTCTCTCTTGTCTGTAATTTCTAATTGCAGCGACAGCTTCCACACTCTGCTATGTAATTTCTGTTCCTGCTTAAACTTTGCAGCAGAAATACTTTCATTATTTAAGCTCTCCCCCATATTCAAACAATCTTACTAAGTTGCTGGCTGGCTGGAGTGAGGTGCAATAGCAGAACAACGATACAGTTTGTGTAGAATCCTTGGAATCCCTGTGCAGAAACAGCTGCAGAATCCTTATCGATGTTGAGTCTTGACAGTTGTTTGATTTTCATGCCAGCTCTTTTCTTCTTTTGCGTGTGAAGAGTTGAAGTTATATATTTTGCAGTCAAATCTTCAAAAATCGTGCTGCTACCAAGTTACATTCTTCTTCTCTTCAAAAGAATTTGCCATGGCCAGACTCATTGTCTTAGTAATTGTGAATGGAGCTGGGCACTGGAACCATTAGTGAAAACCCCTACTCCTGGTGTAAATATGAAATGGAAGTCTTTGATGTACCAGATCAAAATGGTGGACTGAGGGTTCCCTAAGGAACACTTGCAGCAATGTCCTGGGGCTGCAGTACATCAATCGCTTCAATTTCCCATGTGACTCAATATTTTGTTGGCTGCCATCCCACATAGGCCTCATGAGGTGCTCCCCCTCCTTTTTCCCCAGACTCTGCATCGACTGGCTTTTCATCCTTCTGGTTTCCACTTCCTCTGCATATCTGGCTAATCCCTTCCCCTTTGGCATCTCTACTCTCATGCATTATTTTAATACCATCCTTAATTTAAAGTTCCTCTCCCATGTCCTTGAGCATCAAAGTAATCTAGTCATCTGTCATGTACTCTTTGCACGGAAAGTCTCAGTCACAGGCAAAGCTGTCTTTGATGACTTATCCATCTCTCATACCACACATCCCTCTATCCTTCAATCGCAGTACTCTCATGGAATAAAATTTTCCCCAGCTACATCACAAATTTTTAACTCACCACTTTCAGCCATTCACCTATCACAACACGTCTGCTGCCTTCAACCTAATTAGTTGCTCCCCATCTCAGTTTTAGACATTAATCAACATCTACCTATAATTCCTGCGGTAAAGCCCCCACCTGACTCCTTCAAGTAAAAGGGGCATAAATCTGAACCTACTTAGTACATACCTCGCCAAATAAACAATTCTGTCTTTGCCACATTAACCTCCCTAATTTTCCCTCTTTTCTCTTATCTGCACGATTCCCCTGAGCTGCATCTTTCAATCAAGTTTTCACATGTACACTAATGATGCCTAGCCCTACCTCTCATCATTTCCCTCAACCCTGATGAATGCTCTACTGCCCGTCTGACATCGAGTCTTGAAAGAAACAAAATTTCCTCCAGTTCAACAAGAGGCAGATCAAAACTAGTGACCCAAAAGTTGCTGTGACAGGGCAACGAACAGAGCCTGTTGGCTGTTAGACTTACTTGCACTTTGTGGTACCCTCAATAACGACGCTTAGAGTGTAAACAGTAAAGAAGGCTTTCATAAACTAAGAACTAGACTAGAGCGGAGACGTGTGCTAACTGCTGCACTGCCCTTATGTACGGCTCCCAGATGGGCAGAGCCGGAGGCAGAGTTCCCCAGGGCTTCAAGCCCGGTCTTAAAGGGGACATCACCTTACATGATGACAAGAGTACAGTGTTACAGTAACCGTTCATCACACACTTGCAATGTTAATGCCCTTGAAATCATTGAATCCCTACAGAGCAGGAGGCCATTCGGCCCATCAAGCCTGCACCAATCTCCAAGAGAGCACTTGGTCCAGGTCTACTCCCCTACCCTATTCCTGTAACCTAACCTGCACATCCGTGACACGAAGGGGAAATTTAGCAAGGCCACCTAACCTGCACATTTTTGGGCCGTGGGACGAAACCGGAGCACCCGGAGGAAACCCATGCAGACACGGGGAGAAAGTGCAATGTCCACACAGTTACCAGAGTCTGGAATTGAACCCGTGTCCCTGGTGCTGTGAGACAGCAGTGCTAACCACTGGGCCCCATGCTGCAATGTAATTGAAATTGTGAGATGGAAACAAATTTACACCCTCTACAGGAAAGTAACTGTGTATCTCCTTAACAATGGTTAAAATTGAAAATTTGTGTACTCTCCTCAAAAGCTCCATTTCTCCAACTCTGCCCTTCTGCTTCATCTCTTCCCTGACCACTAATGTTGCTGCTTCCAGCCAACTCAACCCTAGCCTCTGGAAAGTCTTTCCCGAATCTCTCCATGTTATCACACTTTTCCAAATTTAAAAAATTCAAGACCCATTGCTTTGATCAAATCTCATAATTTCTCCCTTCTTCCTTTGGCATCCATTTTCTTTATGTTTAATTGTGACAAAGGAAGTTAGGGAATGCATCAAAGCAAAAGAGAAAGCATATAATGTGGCAAAGAGTAGTGGGAAGTCAGAAGATTGGGAAGGCTACAAAAACAAACAGAGGATAACAAAGAGAGAGATAAGGAAAGAGAGGATCAAATTTGAAGGTAGGCTAGCCAGTAACATTAGGAATGATAGTAAAAGTTTCTTTAAATACATTAAAAACAAACGGGAGGCAAAAGTTGACATTGGGCCGCTCCAAAATGACGCTGGTAATTTTGTGATGGGAGACAAGGAAATAGCTGAGGAACTAAATAAGTACTTTGCGTCAGTCTTCACAGTAGAAGACATGAGTAATATCCCAACAATTCCGGAGAGTCAGGGGGCAGAGTTGAATATGGTAGCCATCACAAAGAAGAAAGTGCTAGAGAAACTAAGAGGTCTAAAAATTGATAAATCTCTGGGCCCAGATGGGCTACATCCTAGAGTTCTAAAGGAGATAGCTGAAGAAATAGTGGAGGCGTTAGTTATGATCTTTCAAAAGTCACTGGAGTCAGGGAAAGTCCCAGAGGATTCCCTGCTCAAGAAGGGAACAAGGAGAAAGATGGAAAATTATAGGCCAATTAGCCTAACCTCGGTTGTTGGCAAGATTCTAGAATCCATTGTTAAGGATGAGATTTCTCAATTCTTGGAAGTGCAGGGTCGGATTAGAACAAGTCAGCATGGATTTAGTAAGGGGAGGTCGTGCCTGACAAACCTGTTAAGAGTTCTTTGAAGAGATAACAAATAGGTTAGACCAAGGAGAGCCAATGGATGTTATCTATCTTGACTTCCAAAAGGCCTTTGATAAGGTGCCTCACGGGAGACTGCTGAGTAAAATAAGGGCCCATGGTATTCGAGGCAAGGCACTAACATGGATCGACGATTGGCTGTCAGGCAGAAGGCAGAGAGTTGGGATAAAAGGTTCTTTTTCGGAATGGCAACCGGTGACGAGTGGTGTCCCGCAGGGTTCAGTGTTGGGGCCACAGCTGTTCTCTTTATATATTAACAATCTAGATGACGGAACTGAGGGCATTCTGGCTAGGTTTGCCGATGATACAAAGATAGGTGGAGGGGCAGGTAGTATGGAGGAGGTGGGGAGGCTGCAGAAAGATTTAGACAGTTTAGGAGAGTGGTCCAAGAAATGGCTGATGAAATTCAACGTGGGCAAGTGCGAGGTCTTGCACTTTGGAAAAAAGAATAGAGGCATGGACTATTTTCTAAACGGTGACAAAATTCATAATGCTGAAGTGCAAAGGGACTTGGGAGTCCTAGTCCAGGATTCTCTAAAGGTAAACTTGCAGTTTGAGTCCGTAATTAAGAAAGCAAATGAAATGTTGTCATTCATCTCAAGAGGCTTGGAATATAAAAGCAGGGATGTACTTCTGAAGCTTTATAAAGCATTAGTTAGGCCCCATTTAGAATACTGTGAGCAATTTTGGGCCCCACACCTCAGGAAGGACATACTGGCACTGGAGCGGGTCCAGCGGAGATTCACACGGATGATCCCAGGAATGGTAGGCCTAACATACGATGAACATCTGAGGATCCTGGGATTATATTCATTGGAGTTTAGGAGGTGGAGGGGAGATCTAATAGAAACTTACAAGATAATGAATGGCTTAGATAGGGTGGTTGTAGGGAACTTGTTTCCATTAGCAGGGGAGACTAGGAACCGGGGGCACAGCCTTAGAATAAAAGGGAGTCACTTTAGAACAGAGATGAGGAGAAATTTCTTCAGCCAGAGAGTGGTGGATCTGTGGAATTCATTGCCACAGAGGGCGGTGGAGGCCGGGACGTTGAGTGTCTTTAAGACAGAAGTTGATAAATTCTTGATTTCTCGAGGAATTAAGGGCTATGGAGAGCGGGTAAATGGAGTTGAAATCAGCCATGATTGAATGGTGGAGTGGACTCGATGGGCCGAATGGCCTTACTTCCGCTCCTATGTCTTATGGTCTTATGGTGATGTAACTTAGAACATACTTTTATTTTAAATGTGCTATGTGAATGCATGTGGTCCTTGTCATCGGGGAACAATTCAGTACTATAATTATTCCATTAAGCTGGGGCACTAATAGAAACAAATGCTGTCTGCAAACAGAAGCACATGATTAAAGCACACTAGGACCCTCTACAGTTCAGTTAAGGTAATGTCTTCTCTAATTGGCTCCAAGTAGAGTGAAGGAAAGATGAAAGAATAAAATTCAGACATGTAAGGCTGCCATTTAATGTCACATCTTTTGAATGAAATAGATGATCAAAATATCAGTATTAATTAAGCAATGCCCTCCAATTTTCTTTCTGGTCACACAGTTTTACTAAAATGAAGGTTAAAAAAATGGCAAGACAGGAAAGGATCAGCAAGACCTGTTTTTCCAGGCCCTTGCCCAAGGGAATGCTCAGTTCTCAAATGCAAGTGTCAGCTAAAAGGGCAGGTCCCAGATTGACAGATCTTTACCCTTTTAACATTGCACAGGCATTTCTGGGACATTCCTGGAGCCACAGAAACTGACCTGTGAATATAGTAAGCAGAAGCCAAAAGAAAGCATTTCAGTGAAGTAGGAGCAGGAAGGCACTCCAGCTTTCCTACCTCAACCTGAGTCTCTTGCTTGCTGCACCGTCCAGCATAAACACCTATTGCAGTTTGGCATTGCAGTCTGCCTCCTGCCCTAAATTCCTCGCTGACTGGAAGATCTGATGGAGTCCTGAGTATAGGTTCAAGAACTGCAGTGGGTGCATTGTTCAATGTTTTGCCCATCTTCCTGCCCCAATCAACAGCCAGAATATCACTGTGACCACCTTAATTGCAGCAACCCAAAGTTGGCCTACAGCTGCCCCAGACTTTCCTGACCCTACCGCTGGCAGAGGACAGGCCTTACACAGCAAGGCAGGAAATAACTCACTTTAGGTATGCTGTTGCTGTCAGGTGCTGAGTTGGGAAAAATAGATTAGGGCTCAACCAGCAGAAGATAGAATCTATTCATGCCTTCTCAGTCGTTACTCAAATTAAAAGAAATAGATTTGCTTCGATTAATTAAAAGTAAGAGTGACAAAAAGAAACACATAAAAAATTGGTGACTGTAGTTGTGCTGGAGACCATTTATTATGCAATATCTGCAATATGTAGCCGAATTCTTCCATAACTTGGACTATTTGTTCTTCTGTCAGTGGGAGATTATCTAAAATTAGAAACTGCTGTCAGCTTTGTGGGACATTAACTTCAAACAACGATGGCCCAGGTGTGCGATTCAGTCACCAACGAGTTGAAACATTCCCCATTACATTTCAACATAGCTTTCAAACAAGTAACAACTTGCATTTATGTAGCAATTTAATGTAGCAAACATCCCACAGAAGCATAATCAAACAAACCTTAACACTGAACTGAAGGAGGTGTTAGGCATTGACTTCAGGAAGCAAAGTATCGTACACATCCCTGACTGCATCAATGGTGCCGAGGTGGAGATGGTTAACAGCTTCAAATTCCTAGGTGTGCACATCACCAACAATCAGTCCTGGTCCACCCACGCCAACACTTCGACCAAGAAAGCACAACTGCGCCTAAACCTCCTCAGGAAACTATTGAAATTTGGCATAACCACATTGACTCTTACCAACTTTTACAGATGTACCATAGAAAGCATCCTATCTGGCTGCATCACAGCCTGGTATGGCAACTGCTCGACCCAAGACCGAAAGAAACTACAAAGTTGTGAATGCAGCCAGTCCATCACACAAACTCGTTTCCCATCCATTGACTATCTACATCTCCCTCTGCCTTGGGAAACGGACGGGATAATCAAAGACACCTTCCACCAGGGTTATTCTCTCTTCCAGCCTCTTCCATCAGGCAGGAAATACAAAAGTCTGAGAACATGCACTAACAGATTCAAAAACAACTTCTTCCCCACTGTTACCAGACTCCTGAATGACCCTCTTATGGACTGAACAGATCTCTCCACACATCTTTTTTACTGAGTAGTACTACACTCCGTATGCTTCACCCGATGTCGATTTAGATGTATTTATTGTGTATCGATTGTATGTCCTATGTTTCTCATGTATGGAACAATCTGTCTGGACTGGACACAGAACAATACTTTTCACTGTACCTCTGTGCATGTGACAATAAACCCACATCTAAATCTGAACTTGAATGGGTAACCATAAGATTTATCAAAGAGATGAGTTTTTAGAGGTGTAATAAATGCAATGCTGTTTTGACCACAGCAGATGTAAATTGCTGAGCAAACCAAATCCTAACGGGAAACTTGGCTTACTGGGCAAACCCTGTTTGTTTGTATTCTGAAAACTAGAAAAATGTACTAATGTCAGCAGCAACAAATCCAGTAACTTCTTGGGGATTGTAAAACCCAAAGATTTATCAACAACAAAAAATGAAGCATACTAGATAACAGTAACATAGTTAAAATTAGTCTTACAAAGCATTCCCCCCAGAGACTCCCTACTTGGTCAAACCCACAAGTAAATACCACTCGGGCAACATTCCCTTGTAGATGGTTAACAATACAAATCTAGTAATATCCCAAGGCAAAGCTGCTGCCGCTTTAGTGAGGCTTACCATACAACCTCGCAATCTCTTCTGCTCTGTTGTGGAAATACAAGACTTCAGAACAAGACTGCCTTTTTCAGCCTCAAGACTTTCCTGGCTTGCCTGAATGATTGATTTAAACTGCATCTTCTCCTAGCCTGGAGCTGTTTCCAGCAGGCGTTCCTCACACGGCCAACTTCCAAGTCTCTCAACATCTCACCTTAGAAATCCTTTTTACCTTTCATCGAAGATTCCATTGTCCTCAGAAGTGCATGGAACAAACTATTCCAAATTATTTAAAATGTTCATGTTTTCATATGGCTTCCACTTTCAGATCAAATAAAATTTAATAGCCTTCCCTTGTTTACTATGAAACCTTTGCGAGCAGTAAAGGTCTTTTACTTTCCTCTGAAATTTAACAGCTGAAAACAAGTATCTGTTCTAAACCAAGCACATTTACTTAAAAGGCTACTTGTCCAGGAACATCTCATTACAAATGTATGCATCTAGCCCTTTTTCCTAAACTCTTCCAGACAAAAGGTCTCCATTAATCTTTTCCCAGTTTAAATAAATAATTTACACAACTTTCCCCCAAAATATTTTAAAATTTAACATGCATCCTCACAAGTGCAGAGACTGAGAGATGTCGAGAGGGTTTGGGCTGAACCAAGGGAAAGCACTACTGCCAAAGCTGTGGTGAATGGACTTTGGAGTAGGCAATTCCAGAGTTGGAGGAATGCAAAGTTTGAGGATTATAGGGCTGAAGGAAATCACAAGGATAGGATAGGGCAAGGTCTTTGAGAGATTTGAAGACAAAGATGAGAAGTTTAAATTTAAGACATTGGCCCCCAACGCAGGTCATTAAGCACAGGTAACTAGAAGACTGTCTTCAAGAGAGGGGTGAATAAGTAAATCTGGATGATGTCAGCCTACATCAGAACCCAATCCCATGTCTTCAGATGATGTCAACAAGAGCCGTGTGTAGATGAGAGCATCAAGGATAGATATTTGGAGAACTAAAAGGATAGATCCTTGGAGAACTGTGGTGTTTGGAAGAGAAGGCATTGCTGGAGATCCTCTAACTTTATTGGATAGTAAGAGTGGCACCAAGTGAGGCAGTCTCAATGACGTGAACATCAGAGCAAAAGATATTGGAGGAGGACTACACCAAATAATATTGAGATGTTGAGAAGGAATAGTGTACCATGATAGCACTCTCAAAATATGTTACTTGCAACTTTAATTAGGTCGGTTTCAATGCTTCTATAAAAGTAGGAACCTAACTGGGGAGATTAAATCTGGGGCAGGACTTTTTAGGAACGTATCCCCACTGATGTTGACTGCCCTGCATTCGGGTGGATGTTCACCTCAGGGAATTGCTGGCCAATCAGACATAATTTCTCACACTCTTCAAAATACCCAGTGGGCTGGCAGCACGGTGGCGCAGTGGGTTAGCACTGCTGCCTCATGGCGCCGAGGTCCCAGGTTGGATCCCGGCTCTGGGTCACTGTCCGTGTGGAGTTTGCACATTCTCTCCGTGTTTGCATGGGTTTCGCCCCCACAACCCAAAGATGTGCATGCTAGGTGGATTGACCATGCTAAATTGCCCCTTAATTGGAAAAAATTAATTGAGTACTCATTTTTAAAAAAAATATTTGGTGGGCAGAAATTTCTGGGACGCTACAAGTGGGTTTGCAGGCTGGCCCGCCCGCACTTGCTCCAATTATTGGCCAATTAAGAGCTGCTACCTACCTGGCTGCAATTTCTGAGGCTGGCAGGATATGGTCAGATATCCAAATGGAGAATTCTCAGGTCATCAAGGAAATTCAACATTTGTGGAGAACAGAGTCAGGTCACTCCACGGCAATCGAACATGTGCAAAGTCAGTGCCTTCACCCATTTCTCCAGCAATTAATTAACATGTAGTATTTGCAATTGGATCCGCAAATCAAGATTTGGTCTAACATCGCTTATGAGACAACATCAATCAAGGCAGAGCAATTTGTGTTCTTGTTAAACACTTAGCTATCAAAACAGCAAGAGAATCCATCATTGTCCTCGCGTTGTCCGATTTTTGGAGTGGTGGCATGTATTTTGAAGTTCTCAGAATCACAGAATCTTTACAGATCAGGAGATCATTCAGCCCATCGAGTCTACACTGGCTCTCTGAAGGAGCATTCTCTGAGACCCACTCCCCCATCCTATCCCTGAAACCTTGCGTAATTCTCTCTTTTCAGGTAGCAATCAAATTCCCTTTTGAATATCTTGGTTGAACCTGCTTCCACCATCATCTCAGGTAGTAGGTTCATCACTCCAACCAGTCTCTGGGTGAAAAACGTTTTGCTTTCCAAATTTTCCCTTGCATATTAGTTATTGATAGTTTTCCAGGTAAGGCGGAACAGTTGTATTTGTATAATGCTTTTCACAGGCTGTCCCAAAGCATTTCACAGTCAACAGATTAAATATTTTAGAAGTGTATTCACCAATGCACTTGGGGAAACATAGCAGTCAATTTGTGCACAGCAATGTTCCAGAACAGCAATGAGTTAAATGATCAGAAACTAAGGGCCCGATTTAATGGCCGCGTTGCGCTTAAGCGAGAGCCAAAATCGAGAACTGCGACGGGTGCCAATTGGTTTGCAATCTAACCGGCTCGCCTGGTTGGGAAATCAGGATCCCACCATAGCGTGGTGAAAATCTAATAATTATCACTGCTGCCCAATCTCCATACAATTAACGGGAGCGACCCCCTCCGTGGGGTAGTTCCGGGTTGGCACCCAGCGTCCCCTCCTCCGGGTCAGTGCCAACAGTATCTAACAGCCCCTCACGATCTAACCGCCTCCTGAGCAAGTGGTCATTCAGGCACCGATTAGTACACATTTTTTAAAACATGAAGCTGGGGAGGGCTGCTATGGAGATCAGAGGAGGTGAGTAGCCATCTTCGTTCCTGGGTAATGAGTCCAGGGGCACTGGGATTGCTGCTCCAGTGCTCAGAAGGGATGGGGGAGTCCCCGGGGGACCAGCCTTGATCAGGGTCGGGGGGGGGGGGGGTTGTGGAGCAGGTGGGTGGCCGCCCATGGCCTCGGCTGGGATATGGGTGTCGCAGCGGCCGCGGGTCCACCATGCCACCCCTGAATCGTGTGTTCCCTTTGCTGGGGCCACCCCAGCCTGCCAGCCTCACCAACTGACCAGAGGCCTCTGTCCACAGGGCTGATGGCTATTGCTAATTGGGAATTGCGTACAGTGTTCCATGGCCTTTGATGGCCCTGGCGAGCGTCCTCTGGGGCCGGAGGGCTTCAGCACATATGCCCCACCGTGCCACCCTGTTCCAGGTGATGGCCCCAAGACCCACTGTTGTCAGTGGCGTGGATCTCGGTGGAGCAGTGGCCATCGTCGCCACTCCATAGGGTAGTTCCGGGTTGGCACCCAGCATCCCCTCCTCCCGGTCAGTGCCAATAGCGCCCTGGGGTTCACCTTGGAATGAAGGGGCAGTTGGATTGTGCCCCAGATACCCCTACGTCATCTGGCTCTGCCAGCTCTGGCAGCTCCCCAATGTCTGCAGATGCCCTCGGTGATGCTCCTCAGTGACTGGGGTATGCTCTAGAGCTCCCCGGCTATGCCCACCTGAGACTGGGACATGCCCTGCAGTGCCTCATCAAGGTCCACCTGGTACTGGGTTCTCCAACGACTGGTACATGCTATCGAGGCACTCAGCCATAGCCGCCACCAATTGACCCACATCTTGGACATCTCCACTCATGCTGCCAATGTCGTGCGCCAAGCTCTCCACTGCGGTCAACACCTTAGCAGTATTCGACCATGGTGCCTCGCAATGCCGACGCCATTTACTGCGCCTGTAGCCTCTGGGACTCCTCCGATCGGTTATGGACCTGCTGGAGGGTCACTGATATCTCCCTCTGAATATCACGGCTGGGCCCTAGCATCTGCACCAGCTCTGGGTAAACCTGGTCCAGAGGCTCAGCATCTGACTGGGACCCAACTGGGTCCTGGGATCCAGCAGACCTCCAACTGCTGTCTCCCCTGGTCATTCTTGCCTCCACCAGCAACTGTGTGGTGCTCACCAGAAAGTGTCCCAGAAGCCTGTCCACTACTGTTGCCCACCGATGTCGGTCTCGCTACTTGTGGAGATGACAGCTGCGACGCATCGACTGTGGCATCCTCGGAACTCTCCTCCACTGGAAAACTCCCCTGCTCTTCTTCAAATAGTGTCTTCATTGCCATCTATTTGAGAGGATTGACTAGGCCTCAGTTTAAGGTCTCACCTCGAGGATATTCAATCAGTAAAGTCCTGCCATTCGCAGAGGTTGTCATCCCGCAAAACCTTGCAAACTGTAAAATTGCAAACGATTAACATGGCTTTCAATGGGAGTCAGTCAGAAAGGTTCCAGTAATGTGAGGGCAGTTTTTGTTTTTGCAGTTACAGTACTGTACAGCAAATTGATTCAGCGAGCATTGTGATGGGTGATGCAGTGTACAAAGCCCAGGTAAGCTAATACACAAACAAGGAAGTCATGAAAAGCGGGCCTTTATTGTACTGCTGAAGCATCATAAATCTCTGAAATGAGGCTTGAATCTACTGATGCACGATCAATTTACCTCAAAGACGAGGTTGTGACATAACTGAAGGCTTTAATACACTAGATCTGTTCCCCAGCAGCTTCGGTACAGAATGAGGGCTGCTGGGACGGCACCGGTTCTTATACCCCGCCTGTCAGGGCGGAGTTACATACCAAACAGCCAATGGTAAACTCCTAGGTTTACCCAATGGTCTACAGCCTCTCGGGTACTGCAATACCTGATAATACCACATTCACCCCCTGTTAAAAAAGAGTCCGGCGGGGGTGGTGGCCAGTGGTTACAATTGCATTTAACATGGTATGATCAGATATGGAGGTACCGTGATACCTCCTTACAGGGTTGTCGAGAATATTTACAAGCGTGGAAGATATATACAGTCAGTGTTCATTTACAGTTACAGTTACAGTGAAGCAATCAGTCTGTCGGGTGGCCTGGTCATCCTCCTGGATCGTCTGAGCCTCGGTGGTGATTCTGGTGGGGGTCCGGGCGTCTGCGACTCCGGGAGCGTGGCTTCAATCTCCATGGCAGCTTTGTCACCCCTTGACGGCGCTGGTGGGGAAAACGGTTGACACGAGAGGGGGGCGCCTGTAGGGGGCATCGGTGGGTGGGATGGCCTAGGTAGGAGCGGCGGGAGGACCGACCCTCCAGTGAGGTGCTGTGGGGGGGGGGGCTTAATGGTTCGGGTGCGTGTGGGGTTCAGGCGGGCGCCAGGTCCCGGAGGGAGACTGTATCTTGCCGGCCGTCAGGGAACGCCACGTAGGCGTACTGGGGGTTAGCGTGCAGCAGGTGGACCCTCTCGACCAACGGGTCCGACTTGTGCGCCCGCACGTGCTTCCGAAGCAGGATGGGTCCGCGTGTCGCTAGCCAGGTTGGGAGCGAGGTCCCGGAGGAGGGTTTGCTGGGGAAGACAAGGAGACGTTCATGAGGTGTCTGATTGGTAGTTGTACAGAGCAGTGACTGGATGGCGTGGAGGGCCTCCGGGAGGACTTCCTGCCTGGAAGGGCCAGTAGAATGGTCTTCCAGACCGTTCCGTTCTCCCTCTCTACCTGCCCGTTTCCCCGGGGGCTGTAACTGGTCGTCCTGCTTGAGGCGATGCCCTTGTTGAGCAGGAATTGACGCAGTTAGTCGCTCATAAAGGAGAACCCCCTATCACTGTGTATGTACGCGGGGAACCCGAACAGTGTAAAGATATCCTGGAGGGCCTTGATGACGGTGGTTGCGGTCATGTCGGGGCAGGGGATAGCAAATGGGAACCGGGAGTACTCGTCAATCACGTTCAGGAAATACGTGTTGCGGTCGGTGGAGGGGAGGGGGCCTTTGAAATCCATGCTGAGGCGTTCAAAGGGACGGGAAGCCTTTATCAGGTGCACCCTCTCTGGCCGGTAGAAGTGCGGTTTGCACTCCGCGCAGATTTGGCAGTCCCTGGTGACTATCCTGACCTCCTCGATGGAGTAGGGCAGGTTGCGGGTCTTAATGAAGTGGAAAAAACGAGTGACCCCCGGGTGGCAGAGGTCCTCGTGGAGGGCTCGAAGGCGGTCCACTTGTGCGGTGGCACACGTACTGCGGGACAGGGCATCGGAAGGCTCGTTTAGCTTCCCGGGACGGTACAAGATCTCGTAGTTGTAGGTGGAGAGTTCTATCATCCACCGTAAGATCTAGTCATTCTTTATCTTGCCCCGCTGTGCATTATCAAACATGAACGCCACCGACCGTTGGTCAGTGAGGAGAGTGAATCTCCTGCCGGCCAGGTAATGCCACCAATTTCTCACAGCTTCTACTATGGCTTGCGCCTCTTCTTTGACCGAGGAATGGTGAATTTCTGAAGCATGGAGGGTACGGGAGAAGAAGGCCACGCGTCTACCTGTTTGGTTGAGGGTGGCGGCCAGAGCTACGTCGGACGTATCGCTCTCGACCTGGAAGGGGAGGGACTCGTCGATGGTGCGCATCGTGGCCTTTGCAATGTCTGCTTTGATGCAGCTGAAGGCCTGGCGAGCCTCCGTCGACAGGTGGAAGGTAGACTGTATTAGGGGTCGGGCTTTGTCTGCATAGTTGGGGACCCACTGTGCGTAATAACTGAAAAACCCGAGGCAGCGCTTCAGGGCCTTGGGGCAGTGAGGAAGGGGGAACTCCATAAGGGGACGCATGCAGTCAGGGTCGGGGCCTATAACTTCATTTCGCACTACGTAGCCGAGAATGGCTAGGCGGTCGGTGATAAATACGCATTTATCCTTATTATACGTTAAGTTAAGGATTTTCGCGGTCTGGAGAAATTTCCGGAGGTTGGTGTCGTGGTCCTGCATGGCCGCAGATGGTGACGTTATCAAGATACGGGAACGTTGCGCGTAAGCCGTATCGGTCAACCATTCGGTCCATCTCACGTTGGAAGACCGAGACCCCATTAGTGACACCAAAGGGATCCCTTAAAAATTGGTAGAGCCGCCCATCTACTTCAAAGGCAGTGTCCTTGCGGTCACTAGTGCGGAGGGGTAGCTGATGGTAAGCGGACTTGAGATCCACCGTGGAGAAGACCTTGTATTGCGCGATCCTGTTCACCAGGTTGGATAGGCGGGGGAGAGGGTACGCATCCAGCTGTGTAAACCTGTTGATGGTCTGACTGTAGTCAATGGCCATCCTATGTTTCTCCCCGGTCTTCACCACCACTACTTGAGCTCTCTCGGGACTGTTGCTAGCTTCAATGACCCCTTCCCTCAGTAGCCTTTGGACCTCTGACCTGATGAAGGTCCGGTCCTGGGCACTGTACCGTCTGCTCCTGGTGGCGACGGGTTTGCAATCCGGGGTGAGGTTCGCAAACAGGGAAGGCGGGTCGACCTTAAGGGTCGCGAGGCCGCAGACAGTAAGGGGGGGTATAGGGCCGCCGAATTAAAAGGTCAGGCTTTGCAAGTTACATTGGAAGTCCAACCCCAGGAGTGTAGCCGTGCAGAGGTGCGGCAGGACATAAAGGCGGAAATAGTTGAATTGCCTGCCTTGGACAGTGAGGTCTGCTAGGCAGAACCCCTTTATCTCCACTGAGTGTGACCCGGAGGCCAGGGAGATTCTTTGGTTTACAGGGTGGGTAACAAGTGAACAGCGCCTTACCGTGTCGGGGTGTATAAAGCTCTCCGTGCTCCCAGAGTCGATCAGGCAAAACGTCTCGTGGCCGTTGATGAACACCGACGTCGTTGCAGTCGCGAGTGTCCGAGGTCGATTTTGGTCCAGTGTCACCGAGGCCAGATGGAGCAGTTGCGGGTTGTGATCGGGCAGTGTGTAGTCGGCCGTGCTGGGGGCCTGGGGCCCCATCCAAGGTGGCGTCTCCCATGGATCGCACATGGTGGTCGGGGATGGCCAAAATGGCGGCTCCCATCCGTCCAGCGTGGTGTCCGAGGGACAAGATGGCCGCGCCCGTGGGTCGGACGTGGCCCTAGGATAGGGAGGTGGCGGTGAGTGCTGGCCGCCTAGGGCCCCAAGGGGAAGATTGCCGCGGCGGTCCGGAGCCGCTGGAGATCGCGGCCACAGCTCGTGCTTGGCAGACCCCCACAAAATGGCCCTTCTTGCCACACCCTTTGCAGGTGGGAGGTGCGGGCCGGGCAGCGCGTGCGGGGATGCTTCGCCTGCCCGCAGAACAGCGGGGCCCAACGGAGTTAGCGGGCCGTCTTACAGCGCAGGCCTGCGGGGACACGGGGAAGGTCAGTGGGGCTGCCGCTGCGGGCTGCCACGCAGCCCAGGGGGCCGCCGCGCAGTCGGGCACATAGGACTGTGCGTTTCTGGAGGCAACATCCATGGACCCTGCCAAGGCCCGTGCCTCTCTCAGTCCCAGGGTGTCCTTTTCTAAGAGTCTTTGGCGGATCTCTGAGGAGCTCATACCTGCTACGAAGGCAACCCGGATTAGAAGTTCCGTGTGCTCGCTGCCCGAAACTTGCAGGCAGCCACAGTTTCTGCCCAGCACCAGTAGCGCACGGTAGAAGTCCTCCAGCGATTCCCCGGGGCTTTGCCGCCTAGTTGCAAGCAGGTGACGTGCGTAGACCTGGTTTACAGGGCGTATATAATGTCCCTTTAACAGTTCGATCGCAGCATCATAGTCCTCCGCCTCCTCGATGAGGGTGAAGATTCCAGGGCTTACTCTCGCGTGAAGGAGATGCAGTTTCTGTTCTCCTGAGGGGGTGCCTCCGGCCATCTCGAGGTAGCCTTTAAAACACGCCAGCCAGTGCTTAAATATCGCCGCCGAGTTCTCCGCGTGGGGGCTGAGTTGTAGACACTCCGGCTTGATTCGGAGATCCATTCTTTCAGCTTAAGAGTAGTCTATTAAATTGATGCACGATCAATTAAACTCAAAGACGAGGTTGTAACATAACTGAAGGCTTTACTAGACTCGATCTGTTCCCCAGTCTGGAGCAGAGCGAGAGAGTGGCGAAAACACGGGTGGGGGGGAGGGGGGTGATGAACCCAGTGTGAAGCAGAGCAAGAGAGTGGTGAACCCAGTGTGGAGGAGAGCAGGAGGAGTGGCGAACCCAGTGTGGAGATCTTAAATCAATCTTAAATCAGCTGAAGTCATTATCAGAAATGTGACATTGAATAACAAAGCAAGTGAGATTGTGAGCACCAAGCAAGCTCACGTATCACATTGAAGGTAAGTGGAAATGGTGGGTCCCGAAGGATGGCCAGTTGGTAAAACTGGGTCGGCAAAAATATTTGAAAAACACTGCCTTACAATACACAGGAACAGTCTTTGTAACCACAGCACCCTCTAGTGCAACAATTTACACTTACAAATTCAACAGAGAGGATCTTGGATAAAAAGGTTCTTCAAGTCTCCAGTTCAAGGTCAGATCAAGCCCAAGATGCGGTGCAATGCCTTCTCTTGTCAGCTTGGATCTTTATTTCTCTTTTGTGGAGACCTTAAATTGGATTCAATTTGAATTTGAATTGTTTTTGTAGCAAGCAATGAGAATGGATTATGAGTTTACTCTGCCCACTCTGTGCATTGGCTTTGGAACTTTAATAACAATAATCTTTATTATTGTCACAAGTCGGCTTGCATTAACACTGCAATGAGGTTACTGTGAAAATCCCTTAGTCACCACATTCTGGCGCCTGTTCGGATACACAGAGGGAGAATTCAGAATGTCCAATTCACCTAACAAGCACGTCTTTTGGGACTTCTGGGAGGAAACCGGATCACCTGGAGGAAACACACGCAGACAGGGGGAGAACGTGCTTGTGAGACAGTGACCCAAGTGGGAATCGAACCAGGGACCCTCGCGCTGGGAAGCAACAGTGCTCACCACTGTGCTACCGTGCCGCCCCATCAAAAAGGTGTTTAAAATTGCCATGTGTTGCATTCCTACTGTCTACTTGCAGATAATATTGTGTGTCCGTTTGAATAGGGAGCAACAACATGTGGCTTGCCGGTCATGAAGAAACAGGCTTTGAAAAGATGTTGGTTTTCATTGTACCATGACCGGGACAGGCTTGTTGGGCCGAAGGTGGTACCTGTGCTGCATTGTTCTTTGTTCTTTATTCACTTTGGTAAGTTAGGCCCGGTCTTTTTTTACAATGCAAGACTTTTTTTCCCCAACTCTTTCTTACAATAGTCACGTCTCCAACTTTTTACTCAAGTTGCAAAAATTAAAATAAGCAGGCTGGGAAATAGTTTTGATTTTCACAATGGGACTCGGTCAGTCGATAGAGAGAGAGGACAATTTCAATGGAACAAAAACAACCAAACCACCTCATACATGGTATATAAATCGGTCCTTCCCCAGGAATCACATTTAATGGCCAAGACAGTCCATGTTAATCACTAAACCTGCATTTTGACATCTCTACCCCAGCTCCTGGAGGCCATGCTAGGCAACAGGTATCTTAGGGGTGGTTTTTCTACTGGGTAACGCTTTTACAGCACTGAAAACCCCAAAGTCACCACTGATGACATATGCCAAACCAGGCATTCACTCAGTTGTCCGCTAGTGCCTCATGCAACAGAAATGTTGCTTACCAGGGACAATATGTTCATCACTGCCCGACGGAAAGAAGACATAGAATTTATTTCCAAGTGGCAGGGTTCCTAAGGATGCAGAGTACTGTAGATGGACTCACGTTTGGTCCACCAATCTTGGGAGTGTGGCCTGCAGCACCAAGCAAAACAATGTTCCTCAAATCCGCTGCCACTTGCTCAGCCATTAATTAGCTGGTCATATATTATGCTTTCTTTTCCCTTTCCCCAATTCTACTTAGTGCTTCCACATCGGCTTTTCTTTCAGTTATATATTTTCTGCCACTTCTTATCCTGGTCCCTTCCCCTCACTCATTTCCAGCACATCGCACGTCATGTCTTAAGTTTATTCTGATTATTCAAATATGCTGGTCCAGCAAAATTGCAGATCAGCCTACTGGTGAACTAGTATTTTTAATTAATTCTCAGGAACGAAGCGGGCTGTCATTTATTGCCCATTCCAAATTTCCCTTGAGAAGATGGTGTTGGTGATTCTTCCTCAACCATTCAGTCCATATGGTGATGGTACTCTTATCATGCTGTTAAGCAGGAATTTTCAGGAGTTGATCCAATGATGATGAAGGAACAGTATACATGTCAAAATCAGGATGGTCCATAACTTGGAGGGGAAGGTATTTCCATGCACTTACTGCCTTTGCCCTTCTAGGCAGTAACGGTCGCAGACCTGCGAGGTACTGATGGAGAAGGGTTGGCGACATTCTGAAATGCATCTTGTGAATTGTGAATAGTATATACTGCAACAATGGAGTATCAGTGGTGGAAGGAGTGACTATTTAAGGTGGTCACTGGGGCGCTGATCAAATGGAATGCTTTTTCATATATAATGTTGGGATTCTTGAGTTTTGTTGCAGCTCTACTAAACAGATCAGGGGAGAACATTCCACCACAGTCCTGTACTTCGGTGGCGGAGTGCCTTTGGGTACAAGGAAGGAAGTCGTTGTCTGCAAAATACCTAATCTCTAACTGTTCTAGCAACATTTATGTGACTGGCCTGTTGAGTTTTTGGTCAATGGTGATCCCCAAGATGTTAATGGTGGGCGATTCAGTGATGGCAATATCATGAATATCAACAGGAAGTGGTTAGCCTCTTGATGCAGATCAGTGGTGGGGCAACTTGTGGCCTGGGATCACATACGACCCATCTGGGTTCTGAGTGCGGCTCATGAGACATTTTGTTGACCGCTGCCTATGCGCAGGTTTGCCACATTCCGCTGATTTTAATTTGCAGAATTTTCTTCGTACCGATATGACTGAAGTGATACACACGTAAAGCAAGGGCAAGTGGAGTGAAGTGCATGCTGATGGCACACGACAATGACTGAGAGCCATGTGCTCCCTCTGCATCCAAAGTATATATATATATTAATTTTGTTTTTACCATTTGTAGTTGGTGACAGTTCTATTAATATATAAATGATTAAGCATTTTCTATTACTCATTATGAAACAGTCAGTATGTATTAAATGTATTTAATCTTATTCATGGGATCATAGTTGGTGAACGAGCCTGATTTCAATCTTGCAGCCCACAGAGATGAAGGAGGGCCAGTTGTACAACCCATTCACTAGCCTAGGTTGCCCATCACTGATGCAGATGGTTATTGCCTGGTACCTGTGTGGCACTCATCAGGCGAAGCTTGGATATTGTCAAAGTCTTTTTTTAAATTGTTTTCATGGCACAAAGCCAGGATTTGTTGCCCATCCCCAATTGCCGTTGAACCGAGTGGCTTGCTCGACCATTCCACAGGACAACCACATTGCTGAGAGTCCGGGGTGCAGGCCAAACCCAGTAAGGACTGCAGATTTCCTTCCCTAAAGGGCATTAAGGGTTGCCTGAGGAATTTCAAATGGAACCGAATACAATGCAATCATCAGCCAACAGCACCATTCTGGCTTTATGCTGGATAAAAGGTTATTATGAAGAGCCTTCGGTAATTGGTACTAAGGAATCTCTGTACTAAAGTCCTGGGGTGAGTGGATTTGCCTCCAATACCACAACCATCCTCCTTTGTACGAGGTATGATTCCAGCAGCTGAAGAGTTTTCACCATGATCAGTGACTTCAGTTTTACAAGGACATCTTGGTACCACAATAAGTTAACTGCAGCCCTGATGTCAAATGGCCTTTTTATGTATTATAATATATTATTTTATGCTTCAGTCTATTTTTTTTTAAACCACCAGCAGTGGGGTAGACTGTTGGAACACAAACAATCAAAGGCTCACGCTCTGCTCTACTGACTCCAAAGTTTCTCTGAGGGGATGCCAAGTCTTCTCCATGGGTGAAAGGAAAAACTGAGGGGTGAAGTATCAGTGGAGTCTTTAAAATAAAATTAACTAGAAAAATTCCCACACATTAGACAGATTACAAAATAGTTTCTTGAGTATTATCTGAGAATTGTAGTATGATTAAAAGTCGTTCCACTACGAATAATTCTTTCATGAGCAAAGTTTTTTTAAATTGTCAAGTGAACGAGATTTAACTCCCAGGAAAGTCTGCACATGGTCATGTCCAATTTGCTTATTAAAAAGTAAGCAAATTAAGAGGTATATGAGTAACTAACTTGCAATTACAAAAACGTATATATGTTGTAACAAGACACATTCAGCCTGGCCTTCCAGGTTGTTTCAAAAGGCAACTAATAATTTTTCAATTAATCGTTTGGTAGCAGAGAACTTGAGTATTTAGTTGCTGAAAACATGACACGCTGTCTAAGTTTCTCGTCTTGCACTTATCAGGGCATTTGCAAGAAAGTGAAGGGAACAACAATTTATACTGCATACGAAGAAAATGTTGATTGGTTGGCAAGTGGACTTTGATTGGTAGAGGCGTTGCCATGGACAATGCAGCTTCAGAGTTAACTTCAGAGCCTACTTGCCAACCAACCAGCATTCTCTTCTCATGCAGTATAAATTGTTGTCCCGTTTACTTTCTTGTGAACTGTCCCAATGAGTGCAAGATGAAAAGCTTTGGCAGCGGTCATATACCCAAGTCATGAAAGAGATCAAAAAATGTTTATATCAACTTTTTTTGATCTTTTTCATGACTTATATGAAACCTTACTTTCAACATATTGAAAAATTGATGTTGCTGGACCAAAAACAAAGCTGCTACACATCACATGATTTGTAAGTTAGGTACAGTTCTGGAAACTTTCGACAGTAATTGAAGAACAAAGCTCAATCATCATCCTTGTGGAATCTCACACCTAATATTGTGTGGATCCATTACAATCAACAAAAAAAGGGAGCAACAGATGGTCTGTCTCCCTAGCCTGGATTTATAACAAAGAGCGAGCCATAAAAACCCATTATACCTGCAGAAGTGCTAATAAACACCATCTATCTCCCAAGGTGAACAATGAGTTTTGACCAGAAGCATAGAAACTTATTGCTACCCTAAAACTGACTTCTCAATGGGCAACCCCACCCGACTCAAGCTCCTTTGGCTTTTGGAAAGTTTTAATGTTACATTCCTAGACTCCCAAGTCAATCTGCTGCTAAACATCGAGCCTGTCAACGCCAAAGTAGGACTCCAGGCTGACAACAAAGCCTGCCTCATGTTTAAATCTCCATGAAGCCTGGTTCTCTGAAGATTCTTGCCTTTGTCTGTAGATCGGACCAAGTCTCTGCACACCAACCTCAACTTGTTGCATCATCACCAATTTTAAAGGAATTCTGTAAATTCTGCTTTTAGCCAACTGAACCAGTCAGGATTTTATCTCTTACATGAAGGAACCCTCACTGGACCCTGACTTTCTCATTAATTAATATCCTTATCCTTTAATATCCTTTAAAGATAGATAGTTTTTTTGAAGAATAAAGGGATTAAGGGTTATGGTGTTCGGGCCGGAAAGTGGAGCTGGGTCCACAAAAGATCAGCCATGATCTAATTGAATGGCGGAGCAGGCTCGAGGGGCCAGATGGCCTACTCCTGCTCCTAGTTCTTATGTTCTTATGTTTGTTCTTATCCCTGGGGGGGTGCCTGTTATTCGTAGTTGTAAAACTCTTTTCTTTCCCATCTTTTTATGTGTGTAAATGTAGACGCGGCAAACCGGGTTTGAATGTATGAATAAAGAATACTTCCGATTTAACCCTAAAGAGAGTTTGCTGCGAGTCACTTTAAAATTGACTTCACAAACAATGGTTTTGGGGAAATGCAACACAGCCTATTTCAAAAATGAAATAGTGATTAAAAAAATAAAGGTGTTCCGTTTGCCTCTCTCTGTCCGCACGCAACACTGCATGCCTCTTTTGTCAGCAATTTTCTCAATTATTTTGCAACTTTAACTCATATTTCTTTGCTTGCTGCTGAATCAGAAACAGATCTCCCTTCTGAACTTAACTGAGTTAACGAATAATAAAGGTGAGAATAATTTACATTTTAGCTTCTTTAATTTATAATTATACCCTCAAAATATCTTATTCAGAAAAAAAAACTCCATGCCTAAGGACAATAAACTTAATTAGATTAAAATTTGGATTATACTTACCTTAATCTTCTCTCTCCTCCCTCTACCCATAACCAGGTTTTGCTTTTTCAATTTCCCTACCCAGCTCATTGTCCAAACTTAGGATCATTTTTCTTGGCATTCTCGATAACAAAGCCACTGCCCAACACTAACTGAATATCGTACTGTACTATATTCAGCATTTAGTTGTGTCACATCACTTCCTTGGACTTACACATCCACCACTACATTTGTCTTCCCGGAATCAGAGTGTTTCGGTGGCGCAGTAGGGCTGCACGGTGACACAGTGGTTAGCACTGCTGCGTCACAGCTTCAGGGGCCTGGGTTCAATTCCAGCCTCGGGTGACTGTGAATGTGGAGTTTGCACTTTCTCCTTGTGTCTGCGTGGGTTTCCTCCGGGTGCTCCGGTTTCCTCCCACAGTCTAAAGATGTGCAGGTTAGGTGGATTGGCCATGCTAAATTGCCCCTTAGTGTCCAAAAAGGTTAGGAGCGGTTACTGAGTTATGGGGATACGGTGGAGGCATGGGCTTAAGTAGGGTGCTCTTTCTAAAGGCCGGTGCGGACTCGATGGGCCGAATGGCATCCTTCTGCACTATAAATTCCATGATCTGTGAACATTTAGACAAATATTAAAACCAAAACCTTACCTGGCTCAGTTTAATATGCGCTAAGTCAAATATATACCTTTACTGTCAACATATGCTGCTTCATATCTTCAAACATATACTTAAAGACAATTTCAGAGGCACATTAAAACATTTCAATTTTTCTTGCCTTATCCCTCTTATTCCCACTCTATTTTTATTTAGTTTATGAATATAAATGTTCCTTTTTCTATGCTTTTTCTCCTGAAAAAAAAATCCTTGAGCCGGAATTTACCGGAGCAGAACATTTCAAAGCTTGTCTAGTTATTTAAAATGTTTCCTACACACTTCAGCTCAAACAAATTTTGCTCTGTGAATTGCTGTAAGTTCAAACTAATGCAAGCAAGGGCAACAGGGCGTCTGGGACTTGGTAATCAATGGGATAAACATTATATCCCTAACCAATCAGATTTATATAAACAGAGGAAAGGCGGAGAAGGAGGATTAATTAGAGTGAGTGAATACAATGTCAAATTAGAAAAACAAATAAAGAGAAAGAAAATTGGATTAAGGGAGGGGAAAAAGACAGGAAAGAAAATAAATAAATTTGGCATTTGTGAAATCTCCAACAATTCACTACCTGAAGAAATGAGACTCCACACTTGTAATTGTTTACTTCCTGGGCCAGAGAGGTTGATTGGAAGTAGTTAACAATTAACATGGGGTTAAAATAGTAAGTAAACTATCAATTATTGGATTTAACTTTCTTTGGCGCGTTTAATAGGAAATGTATACACAACCTCAGCAACGTCATGAAATTCACAGGCAAATTCAGGCAAGATACTACTTTTGCGAAACCAACAGTAAATCAGTGCAAATTGTCCAGCAACTTGTGGTGATTCGCAATTCATGGGGTGCTCATTCATGGACATAAGTTGTTCTCTAATTTGCACATTAATAATGGTGTCTACTATTCACAGACCATTATTTCTTTCAGAAAATTCTGGTTTCTTGTATCTTCCATTTTTCTGGTTTGCAGCATCCATTTTGGGGTTGAGGGCACATTATAAAATGTACTTTTTGTTGACAAAATAAATACAGCTTATTAGTGTGGATTTCATGATTGTGACATCTGCCAAACCAGTAAAAGAATAGTCAAATAAAGTAAATGGACTGGTGGCAGTCTAAACCCAACAGTACCTAGACAAGTACATGGGGGGGGGGGGGGGGGGGAATAAATTAAATTGTGAATTATTGCAAGTTTTCCGTGATTTGTATTCATTAATCTAACTTGCGCTTCCTGTATATGTTCTCGCATTTAGTACAATTGTGAATATGTACTGATTGGAGTCATTAATTCATAGAACAATCAACAGTATAAACAAATGCTACTTGCACAGAAAGGGAACAAATGTTTCAATACTGCCACCCAGTGGTAAACACTGCAAACATTCCAAAGTGTACAAATGAAATAACACTAAAAAATTAGAGAAAAAAATGACAATTATAAATTTAACTGTGCAATAATAATATTTTCTTCCAATGGGTTGAATTTAAACAACACACACATGCAGAAACTCTTCATGGTGGCAAAGCAAAAACAGCAAAATGGTGAATTTGGTGTGCAAGGCTTTACTGAGGAATGATTGACATGTCACCATCTGAAACACAGCTTATGAACATTCAGGATTTGAATTGTTTTTTTTCTCTTCTTCACCCACACTGATCTAAAAATTAACCAGTCATAAATACTAGAACTAAACAGCCTCAGTCCATAAGTAGGAATTAACAAGTCGAGTTTGATTCCGACCTCAGTTGACTGTGTGGAGTTTGCATATTCTCCCATGTCTACGTGTGCCTCCTCCAAAGATGTGCCGGTTAGGTGGATTGGCCATGCTAAATTGTCGCAGAGTGCGGTTGCAGGAATAGGGCAGGGGATTGGACCAAGGTAGGGTGGTCTTTCGAATTGTCGGTGCAGACTTGGATGGGCCAAATGGCCTCCTTCTGCACAGTAGGGAATCTACGAACAATCCGTAGCAATCTTGCATGTAATGCTTTAGACCAAAAGGAACAGCTCATCAATGACATGCTGTTATTGAAACCAAAAATGATGCTATACTTCTGGCAGAAACAGTTACTTAATGATGAAATTCCCTAGTTTTATAGTGGAAAAGTGAGATTAACAGTTCATCCATTGCCCAGTAGATATGTATCACATAAGCCAAACAAGTCTGTGCTGAGATACCAGGGAAGCAGTTGGCTACCTACAACTGGCAACAAGTTGTTCCTGATTATATTCTAAAATGAGCTCACAGAAAAATATACATATGATGTACTCGACAGTCAAATAGCTTGTTAAGAAATACTATCTGGGCTTGTCTGCAAAGAATAACCATTTCAGAGAGCATCAGGAATTTTGGAAAAACACAACCATCTGAATCAGTTTCTGAGAGGTATCATGAGGTATCAAAAAATTGTGCTATATGTTGGAATTTCTTTCCATGTTAAGAACATGTTAGATCATTCCAATGATTTTTTTGAAAAATAAATGTATGTTTTGTTCAGTAATAGTATGTACTATTATGATGGGGCAGAAGAAAGCAAAATTTCACTTTCCAAACTGTACTTAAATCCGGTACAATCTACTGATACCTGTGATACGTAACAGTATTTCAAGCACATCAGACGTGCTTGTGTTTTACAATACAAATTACTCATCCAAAAGTAAAAATACCAACATTTGATTAAGTAAAATGCTCAAATTATCTTCCTTTTTACCACGTTCTGCTTTTTAAAAAAAGCAATGTCTTAACCTAATGTGCTATGGGATGTGGGGAAGTGCGGCCACACTTGTTGGCTGCTGGCTGGATTGCATTGGTCTTCACAACAACTTTCTTTATCTAATGAAAATTCTGGCATCTAAACAGTCCAACTTATGATATTGAAAGTTGTCCACCGAGAAAAATCTGATTTAAATAACAAATTAAGGGTTGGATTCAAACTCTGGGCTCCCAAGAATGAGAGTGCATCATTATACTGCCCTATGCACCTGGCAACGGAAGCAGTTTGCCATTCGGTAATCCCGTGGTCTCAATTGGCCAAATGGAAATACAAAACTGGTTATATTCCAAAAACTGAATCTTCTGTATAAAGATGAATGTTTCATTTCCACTGCCGCTCACCCAAAGCAGAGCTTTGTAAGCACGACAAAAATAAAACAGAACAAACTATTGTACTATTTCAGCACAAGATATCAAGCAACACAAATTACACATATTCGTATTGCTGCTTCCTGCATTGTTGGATGAACATTTAGAAGCAAATGAAACCAAATTGAATGAAGCATATCTGCAGCAGCGTTGGTGGTGGGCCTAATTGGTAACTCAGAATTTGCAGTGGTAAATGGAAATTAAGACGTTATTCCATTTATTCTGTCTCTTCACATAGGGGCTGGTTTAGCACAGTGGGCTAAATAACTGGCTTGTAATGCAGAACAAGGCCAGGAGCACAGGTTCAATTCCCATACCGGCCTCCCCGAACAGGCGCTGGAATGTGGCGACTAGGGGCTTTTCACAGTAACTTCATTGAAGCCTACTTGTGACAATGAGCGATTATTATTATTATTATTAAGTTGTGTCGGTCATCTGACAAAATAAACAGATATAAGTTGAGTGAGAGCAAAATAACAGCAGGCCTGCAAAGAGTATTTCACACAATGAATCCAGCAAGTAGAGAATGGAAAATTACTGAATGCTTTTCATTTGCAAATTTCTTTAAATAATAAACCAGAATTAAGAGAGGCAAAAGTAACAGTACTTGAAGTTATTTCATTCTGAAATGATGAGAAACGGGTGAATGTGTTAAAATAAAAAGTGCAAATAGAGGTCTTATATGGTTGAGTTTTGATAGAGATGATTCCATTTGAGGAGGAATCCAAAACAAGAGGGAATCATAAATATAGGGTGAGATTCTCCTGCTGCGCCGGCCCGACATCCTGCCCGTGGCGATCAGGCAGCAGGCAGGGTGGAAGAATCCAGCCCCATAAAGAATCATTCGTAAAAGGTTTAGCTCAGTTGGCTGGACAGCTGGTCTGTGAGGTAGAGTGAGGCCAGTAGGGCGGGTTCAATCCCCATTCCGGCTGAGGTTATTCAAGAAGGCCCATTGTCAATTTTGCCCCTCACCTGAGGTGTGGTAATCCACAGATTAAATCGCCACCAGTCAGCTCTCCCCCTCTAAAAGGAGAAAAGCAGCCCATGGTCATCTGGGATTATGGCGACTTTACTTACATTAGTAATTTAATATAAAATTCAGGAGAAACGTTTTCTCCCAGAGTGGTGAGAGTCTGATATAACAGAAAATGCTGAAAATACCCACGATGTCCAGTAGCATCTCTGGAAAGAAAAACAGAATTAGAGTTTCAGGCCTGGGATCTTTCACCAGAACTGCTTTTGTATTAGTGGTAAGAATCTGGAACTTACTACCACATGGAATGGTTGCGGCAAGTAGCCATTGATGAATTTAAGAATAAGTTAGTTAAGTCATAGGGAAAGGAATAGGGTTAGATAAAGTAGGTTCGGAGAGCTCATGTAATAATAACCTTCATGTGTAACAAGTAGGTTTACATTACACTGCAATGAAGTTCTGTGAAAATCTCCTAGACGCCACACTCCGGCGCCTGTTTGGGTACACTGAGGGAAAATTCAGAATGTTCAATTCACCTAACAAGCACATCTTTCAAGACTTGTGGGAGGAACCAGAGCACCCGGAGGAAACCCACGGGTAGAAGGTGCAGACTCCGCAGACAGTGACCCAAGCCGGGAACCGAACCCGGGTCCCTGGCGCTATGAAGCAAAAACGCTAACCACTGTGCTCCCAAGCACTTCCATAGATTAGCTGGGGAAAATGGCCTGTTTTTGTGCTGTAATTTCAAACACTCTGAACATTGTAAATTTCTGCCAAATTCCCCTAGTTTCGCAATTTTAAAAATCAGCATTGTCAAAAATTACTGGCAATTTGTTGAAAACACTGGGCAGTTGTAGCAAAAAGCAAGGAATGTTAAGTGGTACAATCATTTGATTTTTACTGTTTTTTTCACAACAGCAACAAATTGAACTAGGTGTTTGGTGGAATAGTAGGTAAGCAATGTGAAAATGCGCACATCGTGACAGGTTTATTTAATTACTGGACTCGCCGACTCCAAATTGCCTAAGCAGTGGGGAACATCACCAGAGACTAAACATAGGAGAAGTTAGCTGGCTTCTGGCATCTAAGGAAGCAGCCCCTTGTCAGTTTTACTGAACAAAACCCACAGTGATTGTGGTTCAACAAGTTCCATCAATCACTGCACAAAGGTTCTTTCATTGAACTAAACACAGAGCTGCCGACCGCCATGTATACTCTAGATAAAAAATTAACCACGATTTTGAAACACAGTTTTAACTGTCATTTAAAATGTATTTGTACTCAATCAAACTTAGCCAGTTCCTCTGAATGACGGCTGCATCAGCAACCACTGGGCAGTCTGACTGGGGGGGGGGAATAATAGAAAGATCAACCAATAAGCCCCGCTTCTTGCTGCAAAAACACGTGTGGAATAACCAGGAGTGAAATTTAATCCTCTTCCTCGTGGCAATTTTGGTGGCAAGGAGGCATTTAATTGTGTGGGAGTGTTGCAGGTGGGGACCCCTCCCCCCAATCTGCCCCAATTAAGTGCAGGGTGGGAAGGCTCATAGACATACTTGTCTCTCTCTCTCTCCACTCCACCCCCCCCCCAACCCGCCTGCCAATTGAGGCCCGTAAGTGGGCATCTGGCACAACTGTCATTCACCCAGCAGTGGCACAGGACTCACGATGCAGACAGGCTGCAAAGCAAACTCTGTCAGAGTTTCTACGCCTTCCTTTCCTTTGATCTTGAATGATCCTACAAACGAGCTACAAAATTATGAGAGGTATGGACAGGGTGGATAGCAACAAGCTTTTTCCAAGAGTGAGGGTGTCAATTACAAGGGATCATGATTTCAAGGTGAGAGGGGGAAAGTTTAAGGGAGATGTGCGTGGAAAGTTTTTTTACGCAGAGGGTGGTGGGTGCCTGGAACGCTTTGCCAGCGGAGGTGGTAGAGACGGGAACGATAGCATCATTCAAGATGCATCTAGACAGATATATGACCGGGCGGGGAACAGAGGGAAGTAGATCCTTGGAAAATAGGCGACAGGTTTAGATAAAAGATCTGGATCGGCGCAGGCTGGGAGGGCCGAAGGGCCTGTTCCTGTGCTGTAATTTTCTTTGTTCTTGATCCTGAATTTATTGTGAGGCAGAATTGGGGGAGGGGCGAGTAGGTGAGTGACTAGACTAGATATCCACAGACTAAGGGGGATCCAGGTTTGAATCCCACCACGGCAGATGGTGGGATTTCAATTCAATAAAAATCTGGAATTATAAGTCTAATGTTACCATGAAACCACCTGGTTCACGAATGTCCTTTGGAGAATGAAATCTGCCATTCTTACCTGGTCTGGCCTACATGTGACCCCAGATCCACAGCAATGTGGTTGACTCTCAAATGCCCTCCAGAATAGTCAAGCAAGCCACTCAAAGAACAGAGAAATGTACAGCACAGGAACAGGCCCTTCGGCCCTGCAAGTCTGCTCAGTTGTATCCAAAAGGAATGAAATCAGTCAGGCCACCAGGCATCAACCTGGGCACTGGAAATGACAACAGCAAACTCAGCCCTGTCGGCCCTGCAAATCCCTCCTTACCAGCACCTGGGGACTTGTGCCAAATTGAGAGAGCCATCTCACAGACTAGTCAAGCAACAGCCCGACACAAGTCAAATTCACGGAATCGTATCTGACAGATAATGTCCCAGACATTGCCATCTTTAATGGTGGCGGAACAATGGTATAGTCGGGAGGGAGTTGTCCTGGGAGCCTTCAACATGTCTCCTGACCTCATGACATCTTATAGCTCCAGGTCAAACAAGGGCAAGGAAACCTGCTGCTGACTACCACCTATCACACCCATCTCAGCTGAGGAATCAATCCTCTTCCATGTTGAAGACTACTTGGAGGAAGCACTGAGGGTGGCAAGGTGCAGAATGGGCTCTGGGTAGGGAATTTCAACTGCTGGGCTGTGGCTGCAGCAGGTGGTCAGGAAGCCAACAAGAGGGAAAATCATACTTGGGCTCTTTCTCACCTGCCATAGATGAATCTGCCCATGACCGTATCCACGCAGTCCCTGTGGAGATGAAGACCTGTCTTCACATTAAGGATACCCTCCATTGTTTTGTGTGGCACTACCACCATGTCAAATATGATAGATTTTTGAATAGATCTAACAACCCAAGATTGGGCAACTGTGAGACACAGTGGGCCATTAGCAGCAGCAGTATTGTACTCAACTACAATCTGTAACTTTATGGTCCGGCATATACCCCAATCTACCATAACCACCAAGTCGGAGTATCAATCCGCTGAAGCTACAACACAGGGCACTTGCATGCCAAACAGCATAAGCAGCAAGTCATAGACAGAGCTTAGTGGTCCCACAAGCAACAAATCTGATCTGAGCTCTGCAGTTATGCCACATCAGTCACGCATGGTCGTGGACAATTAAACAATTCACTGGAGGAGGAGGCTCCACAAATATCCTCATCCTCAATGATGGGGGAGCTCAGCATATTAATGCAAAAGATAAGGCTGAAGCATTTGCAACAATCTTCAGCCAGAAGTGCCAAGCGGAAGATCAATGCCCTCTGGAGGTCCACAGCATCAGATGCCAGTCTTCAGCCAATTCGATTCACTCCACGGGATATCAAGAAATAATTGAAGGTGCGACTTTCGGTGACAGCCATGGTGTGAGTGGCCGCACATTTGGTGGCTCCCACTCGTGGTGGAATTTTTGGACCTTTTCCCCGGCTAACGGGTGGATCATTTGATTCAAGATAAAGGTGGGGATCGATTGCATGGAGACGAGGCTGGAGGCACAGGGCCAGGCAATCCAGAACTGGAGAAGACAGGGTGTGAGTGGGGAGATTGCACAAGGAGCAGCTTGCCTCGATGGCTGCGGAGATGGGGTTGATGCGGGATCAACAGAGGCGGCTGCAGGAGAAAGTAGAACACCTGCAGAATCGGTCTTGCAAGCAAAATTTGAGGATTGTGGGACTGCCAGAGGGCAGCAAGGGAGTGTACGTCAGCGTGTATGTAGCTTGGATGTTGGAAAAGCTGCTGGGAGAAGGGGCCCTTGGAAATGGACCGGGCACATAGGTCGCTGATGAGGAAGCCGCAGGGGAACGAGCCGCTGAGGGCGATGGTGGTGCGTCTGCACCGGTTCTTGGACAAGGAACGGATCTTGAGGTGGGCCTGGCAGACGAGGCGCTGTACCTGGGAGGGCAGCGAGCTACAGGTATACTAGGACCTGGGTGCGGAGTTGGTTAAAAGAGCGGGCCTCAACATGGTGAAGTCAGCCCTCTTTAAGAAGGGGGTGAAGTTTGGCATGCTGTACCCGGCACTCCTGTGGGTGACCTATAAGGGTCGGGAGCTGTATTTCGGGACGCCTGAGGAGGCGATGGATTTTGCCAGGGGCAATGAGAGAAGGAGGACACTAAACTTTGGAGGAGATGTTCCCTTTCTGTCCCTTTGAGGTTTGTTTGCGTTATTTTTGCACTGTGTTTGGGGCCATTGTTCTGGGTGGGGGATGGTAGGTTGCTCTTTTCTTTGTGTTTGGTGGGTAACGTTAAGTTTGCACTGGGAGTTTGCTCCCCAACCAGGCTGATCACGTGGAAGGTGTGAGGGTTGAATAGGCCAGTCAAGAGGGCCCATGTGTTCGCACATTTAAGGAGCGGCAGAAGCAGCAGATGGAGTTCGGGTTGATACCTACAGGGAAGGCAGTTGGGCAGCTGAGGAGGGCAAGAGGGGAGGTTTATATGGTGAGAAGGAGAGCAGGATGCTGGTGCACCAGTTGAAGAAACAGGAGGCAGCGAGAGAGATCAGGAAAGTGAAGGACGGAGGGGGGGGAAACGCGGTTTTGGACCCGGCTGGGGTGAATGGGGTGTTTAGAGACACAGTAGGCTGTATGATTCGGAACCCCCAGCCGGGGTGAAAGGGATAATGTGGCTTCTGGAGGGGTTGGAGTTCCCGAGGGTGGAAGAGGAGCTGGTGGAGGGTCTCAATCTCTCCAATTTTGAAGCGGGATAAGGATCCGGTGCAGTGTGGGTCGTACAGTCCGATCTCACTGTTAAACGTTATTGGCCAAGAAGCCATTGTCACATTATCACATTTAATAGCCTCCTGATGTTAGCCAGCAGATGCTTCCCCTTGACGAACCCTGTCTGATCCTCCCCTATCACCCCTGGCACACAACCCTCAATTCTTGAGGCCAAGATCTTGTGACAATGGCTTCTTGCATCAATAAGGTAGTGAAATGTAGTTTGATGTAGATCAACTGAATCCTGCGTGCCTTGACCATGTCCATACAGACATCTGCCGCCTTACATAACTTGACAGAAATCTCAGCCTTGGCCTTAACAGAGCCACACTGAACAGCACCAAAGTGCTCTCCTGCAGAGTGGCAGCAGTAAAGTGTAGCTGGACCATGAGAGGGATGATGGTGAAGGGGAACATAAGAGTGGAGTCCTCACTTCCATGTTAAGTGCTTCCACTTCTCACCAATTGCACCCCCTATCCCCAAATGGGCCCCCTCCCAAATCCCCACCAGCAGCACACATGCTGCCTTGTCCCCCAATGGCATTTACTCCTGCACAGAGGCAGTGATACAGTCTATGTGAGGCCCCTCACAAAACCTAGAAGGCATCGGCCAAGAATACTCAGCAGTCAGTGCAATAATCTGAGCTGCCGACCTCCACCTCTGCTCAAGCCACAGGTGTTACCTGTTGCAGGAGTGGTAAGAAAGGAAGAATAAGTCTTTGCATTTGCACAGGACGATCCACTTGGGTGTATAAACAAATCAAGCCGGGGGTAGGTCATTTGTTCCCTGCCATCCTGCTCCACCATTCAATATGACCACGGTTGATCTCCCATCTCACCACCATACTTCTGCGCTCTCTCCATACCCTTTGATACCATTAGAGTCTAGAAATGTATCTATTTCCTTCTTAAATATATTCAGTGATTTGGTCTTCACTGCCTTCGGTGGTAGAGAATTCCACAGGCCCAACACCCTCTGAGTGAAGCAGTTTCGCCTCACCTCAGTCCTAAATGGCCTACCCCGTATCCTAAGACGGTGACTCTTGTTCTAGATCTCCCAGCCAGAGGAAACCACTTCTCTGCACCAAGTCTGTCCAGCCCTGTCAGAATGTTATAGGCATCAATGAAGTCGCCTCTCATTCTCCTAAATGCCAATCAATATAGGCCTAGTCGACCCAACCTCTCCTCATATGGCAATCCTGTCATCCCAGGAATCAGTCTGGTGACCCTTGCTCATTCCCTCTATGGCAAGTATATCCTTTCTTAGACAAGGAGACCAAAACTGTACACAATACTCTGTGTGTGGTCTCATCAAGGCCCTACAGAGCTGCAGTAAGACATCCTTGCTCCTGTACTCAAATCCTCTTGCAGTGAAGGCCAACTTACCATTTGCCTTCTGAACTGCTTGCCATACCTCCATGCTTGCTTTCAGTGATAGGTGCACAAGGACATCCAGGACCCTTTCTAAGTCAACATTTCCCAATCTATCACCATTTAAACAATACTCTGCCATTAATTTTTCCTATTGAAGTGGATAACATCGCACTTAGCCACGTCATACTGCATCTGCCATGTATTTGCCCACTCACTTAACTTGTCTAAATCACCTTGAAGCTCCTCTTAACATCCTCCTCATCACTCACATTCCCACCAAATTTCATGACGTCGGCAAACTTGGAAATATTACATATAGTTCCCTCATCCAAATCATTGATATATTGTGAATAGCTGGACCCAAGCACAGATCCCTGCGATACCCCAGTCGTCACTGCCTGCCACTCTGAAAAAGACCCCATTTATTCGTACTGTTTTCTGCCTGCTACCCAATTCTCAATCCATGCCAATACACGTGCTTTAATTTTACACACTAACCTTTTATGTCCGACTTTATCAAAAGTTTACTGCAAATCCAAATATACTAGCTCTCCCTTATCTATTTCACTAATTATATCCTCAAACTCCTGTAGGTTTGTCAAACATTATTTCACTTTCATCAGTGTTGTCTAATCCCGTTGATATTTTCTACGTGTTCTGTTGTCGCAGCCTTTATAGTAGACTCTCGCATTTTCTCTACTACTGATTAGAACATGTTGTGTTGTTAATTTTCTGTTGGTTAGTTACATCACATAGATATGATTCCATCACTTTCCCATTTTGCCCATTCTCTTAATTTAACTTGTCTGTTGATGAATGGGATGACATGAATTGACAAAAGCCCAATTGGGGGGGCAGGGTATATTCAAAGCTGGTGGGCGTTTGCATCAGTGGATCAGGTGAGGGGCAGGTAAAGAGTTGCGCTGCATGGATTTGTGATATCGGTCCACTGGTACATCGACGGTGTTTTTTGCATTAATGCGGGCATCCTTAGCATTAATGTGAGAAGTTGGGTGCATACTGCTCTTATCACCTTTTCCTCACATCTCCCTCAAATAATCCAAGGACAATCTGTGCTCTTCATCTTATTCCTCCTATAAGAGCAACCCTCTATATGGCACAACGTTCTGCAGGATGCAAATAAACAATGACCATTCTGGAGAGCGTACTGAACCACACTGTTCATAGAACATAGAACATAGAACGATACAGCGCAGTACAGGCCTTTCGGCCCACGATGTTGCACCGAAACAAAAGCCATCTAACCTACACTATGCCATTATCATCCATATGCTTATCCAATAAACTTTTAAATGCCCTCAATGTTGGCGAGTTCACTACTGTTGCCGGTAGGGCATTCCACGGCCTCACCACTCTTTGCGTAAAGAACCTAGCTCTGACCTCTGTCCTATATCTATTACCCCTCAGTTTAAAGCTATGTCCCCTCGTGCCAGCCATTTCCATCCGCGGGAGAAGGCTCTCACTGTCCACCCTATCTAATCCCCTGATCATTTTGTATGCCTCTATTAAGTCTCCTCTTAACCTTCTTCTCTCCAACGAAAACAACCTCAAGTCCATCAGCCTTTCCTCATAAGATTTTCCCTCCATACCAGGCAACATCCTGGTAAATCTCCTCTGCACCCGCTCCAAAGCCTCCACGTCCTTCCTATAATGCGGTGACCAGAACTGTACGCAATACTCCAAATGCGGCCGTACCAGAGTTTTGTACAGATGCAACATGACCTCCTGACTCCGGAACTCAATCCCTCTACCAATAAAGGCCAACACTCCATAGGCCTTCTTCACAACCCTATCAACCTGGGTGGCAACTTTCAGGGATCTATGTTCAGATCTGTCTCGGTTGCTGAAAAAGATCTTCAGCATTCCACAGCTACTTTGATCATAATCTGGTGGTAACGGGGCTTTCATTGTCGCAATACTGTCTTCATTCTTAGGCATGATGTGGAGATGCCGGCGTTGGACTGGGGTGAGCACAGTAAGAAGTCTTACACCACCAGGTTAAAGTCCAACAGGTTTGTTTCGATATCACTAGCTTTCAGAGCGCTGCTCCTTCCTCAGGTGAATGGGTTCAGGTGAATTCTTAGGGTTTCTGAAGGGTGTCATCAACCAAGTTTAAAGTAGAATCTGTCTCCTGGAATTCACCTCTCAGGTGTGTATACATGTCTGAAGAGAAGGAGGAGCTTGGACTGCCACAGGGCAAAAGCATCATAGCACCTCCCTGGAAGTCTGGCACACAGAAATATCTTCATGGGTTACACACCAGCTTCACATCAATGGAGTAAATGCTGTTGCAGTTAAGGAATATCCCTTGATAGTCTGCATGTGCCCAAATTGCTGTGTGTGCATAATTAATAACACCCGACACCTATGGGAAACTAGCCAGAGTCACAAACCCAAGCACCACTCTTGTTGACTGGCTTTAGAGAAAAGCTGTCATAATGGTATGTCTCTGGCAGAGACTTGAAAAGACTCAATTATTAAAAAATGTCAAGGTCAGTGGTAACTTTGATAGCCATGGATGGTGCGGGTCACCAGATCCAGCAGGAAACGGGAGCGGAATTCTCCGACCCCCCGCCGGGTTGGAGAATCGCCGGCGGGCCACGCCACGCCGCCCCGATGCTGGGACACAATTCTCCGCAGAGCGGAGAATCAGCGCCACTGGGGCCGGCGTGGTCGGCGCAGCGCCGGTCGGGGTATGCGCCAACTCTCCGGCCCGGGCCGGCGTGCCGATTCACCGGCCCGGATTAGAACGGCCATCAACAAAAGGCTGAGTCCCGCCGGCGACGTTCTAACATCCTCTGAGCCGGCGGGACCTCAGCCTTGAAGGGTCCGGGGGTGGCCTGTGGGGTGGGGCGGGGGGACCTCCGTCGTGGCCTGGCCCGCGATCGGGGCCCACCCCGTTTGGCGTCGGGGCCGGCGCAGGGAAGAAGGCCACTGCGCATGCGCTAGTTGGCGACGGGCCAACTGCACATGCGCGGACCCGTGGTTCATGCGCCGGGTTCACACAGGGATCGGCAGCTGCAACGGCATGGGCCGCTCCAGCGCCATGCTACCCCACTGTGGCCCAGAGAATCGGGTCTTGGAACGGGCGCTGACGCCGGAGTAAAACACTCCCGTTTTTACGCCGGCGTCGGCACTTAGCCGCCCGATAGGAGAATCCCACCCAGATCTCCTTCCAAGAGGCTGCACGTGCCTGCCACCACCCGACCTGACTTCCTGAGCCTCCTTAAACATATTGTTCAGAGATATCGAGAACGCTCAGTTTAACCTATCACCCGGTGTTGTGCCTCCTGTATTGTGCACCCATTTGCGACTGTTAGCTGCAGATCTCGGAAGAGCAGCAAATTGTTGCTGGTCTCTGAACAGCAGCAAGCTGGTACTGGATCCCTGAACGGTCGGCTGGAGCTTGGCATATTGGTCCTTGACTGAGCAACAATCTAAAGCATTCATAGTACCACTCATCTCGATACGATTGCGAAAACGTTTAAAATATAGAACGGAATTACTCAGCAAAAGTACCTGGCGTGCACAAGCCTTTTCCCACAAGCAGGTAAGAAAGCAACTGTGAATACCCATGATTATCGGCAATATTTCCATTAGTTTGATTCATCCCTTTCAATTGCTTAATGACAAATTTCAGGATGCACCCTTAAATTTGCAAGGAAGTTGAAATATTATTGAGAAATGATAATACATTAATAGACAATCTGCCTCTCCTGAGGAGGATGGACACAAGTTGTCTACGCACTCGGTTAATCTCAGAAGTTGATAGGTTGGAGACAGCTCTCCGACACGCTGATATTTTTTGCCAGTATTGACCAGTCAACCGCACACAAATACATGCTCTCCTCCAGATTAAAAATCTCATTGTTATAGTCAGCCGAGGCAACCATCCCTTATATTGGTGCTTTGGTTGCTCCATCAGGCATGTGCACTTAGTTCACTAATTTCAACAATAATATTCTGGATGGTTACGAGAAAACTTTCTTTGAGCTTCTTCACAGTAATATTAGTCAGATATGTTCTGCCCTGGATCGCTACATGCATTTAAGCTTCCACACAATCTCTCAGGTACCCAGCCACGCCAACATAGCACTCCTCCTGCTTTACCGGCTGTGTTAAGATGTCACCAACCTTAGGATCACCACGATCTTGCTTCCCACTGGCCGACTTTAAATCTAATTTGCGTGGCTGTCTCTTTAATTCAGAGCCCTTTTTCTTCTCTGCTTTAACTTCACCAAACAGGACTTTGTCCAGATTCTTATTCTTTGTTCCTTTGACTCAACTATCTCCCTTGGATATTCGTTAGTTCCCACTCCCTAGTTTCTGGGACTTTCTATTTCAATTTCTGGAACTTGGCTTTCTGTCCCTTTGTACGGTCCTGCCTGTTCTGTCAGTGCCCGTGAAATGCTTCTTGCCTCTGGGTTACCTGGTTCCAAGTGCTTCTGTTTTTCAGTGGGGGCCTCTAGTTGCTGAGCAACAGCTTAGTATTTTTAAACCTTGCAATTGCTTCTATTTATTTATTTTTTTTGAAAATCTTTTTATTGGCTTTTCTCATATTCATAAACAGTTGTTACTTATATACATTGCATTTTTCTTGCCTGCACTAATTTGCTTTATTTTACAGAGAGGTTTGTTTTGTCCTTCATTTGACTAACTGTATGTACGTTTTGCTGCCCTCTTGATCGGTCTATGATATCCCCCCTTCCTCTTCTCTTGTGGTTTCCCCATTTTGGTAAATCCCTTATTACAATGCAGACAACGTTTAAAGTGAAACTAAAACATACAGACTTACAGGCTACCTTTTTAACATGAAGCTGAACTGGGGTTGTAACACTTTCTTAGAACACACATACAAAAATACAAATTAAGCTTAAACTTCTATTTTATTCACACAATACAAATATAAATTTCTTAAAATATCCCTATTTCCTAACAGGAAAAATCAGGGGTCTCAGTGCAAATGTTAGGGTTCCATGGCAGAAATCCTGGGTCACTCAAGTGATCAGAGCCTCAGCCAGAGTTCCAAAAGAAAACTCAACGGCAAATACCTACGATGGTCTCCCAGCACTCCCCAACCACCCTCCCCTCCCCCAAGCCCACCCTAATGCCCAGGAAATCTGCCAATGCAGACTGGGACAAATGGAGTAAGAGCAGAAAGGCTGACAGTGAGCTGAACAGCAGAGTTTAAAGTTCAGTGAACAGCCGCTGGCAGTAAATTGCTGCTCTAGTTCCAGCAGAACACCAATAGGGCTGGGAAAGCAAAGCACTCACAATGGACAAAAAGGTAGAGTGCACAAGAATTATGAAGAATTAAAGGAAGATGCAGAGGATAAGAATTAAAGGACCCTAGGTGGGCAATAACAAAATTCTTTAAATGTTATGACCCAGAAAAGAGCATAAGCTGGTGCAGAAACTGACAAATCTAGACACATAAGATCTTTGACTATCGAACTAAATCATCACGATGAGATCTTTGTAACTAAATCTAATAATTTTTAACAGTGTCCAGACAATGTGATGGAAGAACTGTACTACAATACTTATTTAATTATGTTTTCCTTGTTCATTAAACCATCAACCTACATGATAAAACAAACACAAGTTTAAAATTTATAGCCCTCTACCACGAAATGTCTTGCAGTCAAGTAATAACTTGTTTTTATGTGCTGCCATATCCTGCCATCCTTCTGTGTCTTAAAGCATGAACGTCCAGAGATCATTTATAAACATGAGGTCATTTCCGAAAGTGGGTCTGCGCCCTTTTTACCTTAGTTCCACTTGTCATGTAGCATTTCTCTCTCCGATTTGCAAATTACATTTTGCTGGAAAGGTTCATAAACAACGTTGTATAGACCTCCACTTTTTAAACTCCATTTTTTCTAAACTACTTTTTTTCAGCAATGTCCCCATTGCTATGATTCCACCAGATGCAAAATAATTACTATTTCAGAAACTCAGGTTACATTTGATGACGGATTTAAACAAACAGAGCTGCGGACAGTAGTGGAAGAATAGCAAGAGTTAAACAAAAACAGTCAAATTGCAACCATTTGTAACAGGAGATTTACAAAGTTAGAGCTTCAGCATAATGAACTGCTATCATAATGAACTCCAACTGCTATCCAGTGTATGCACGGAGCTTTACAGAAATGAAGTAGGTGGAGTTTGGAACTGGACATTAAACATTGCAAAATATATTTTCTTTGGATTTTAATTTTCCCTTCACAGCAGCAGCACATCTTAAAATAATCACAAGGTTTCAATTACGTGTTGCTCTGTAATTCTAAGCATTCTAAGAAACCAATACAAGTAGAAACACTAAGATGGGAAAAATAATAACTACCATAGCTACTATGGCATCGTGTATAGATAGTCTCTCCTCTGGCCTCATATTATGCTCTTGACTCAGTCTCCCTCCATATCTTTATCCAATTTTCCACCTTTCTCTATCACTATATTTTCTCTGTCTACAATTCAAAAGTTACATTTGCAAGAGATCACCAAAGGTGGTGATACTCAGGGGCATGCCATACCAAGGATTGAAGTTAAATCCATCCCCAGGTCTCATCACACCAATAGTGCTTTGGTTTGCATGGTCCACATTGGAACATTCAGAACTCAAGGCAGATAAGGAGAAAAGGTTCAGGTTGGCAAAGACACTTTTTTTCACACTAAAGATATGTGAGTGCATGGTTATTAGCAACATATCTTTAGGATTTGTGCATGCAGCCAGAAGGGTTTATAAATTGCAAAGTTCCCACCAAGCCATGGGGATGCAGTTGCTATCATCAGAAATAGAATTAGTAAATTGATGTGGAATTATTTTTACTGATTTGCTGTATTTTTTTCACAAAAATATGGTCAGTAAAAGGCCTTTAATTGCATTTGTGGTAACTCTTAGTTGTTTCATTATGAGTGGATTAGTAGATGGATATAACAGAGATGCCAACTTTGATAAAGATAATAAGCCACCTATTTAATTTACATAGCTGTTTTTAATTGGTTGTCTTTTGGTTAATGAGGAATCATATAATTTAGAATCATAGAATTTACAGTGCAGAACGAGCTCATTCGGCCCATCGAGTCTGCACCAGCCTTTACAAAGAGCACCCTATTCAAGCCCACGTCTCTACCCTATCCCCGTAACCCAGTAACCCCCATTTAACCTTTTTTGGACACTAAGGGCAATTTTTGCATGGCCAATACACCCAACCCGCATCACTTTGGGCTGTGGGGGGAAACCGGAGCACCCGGAGGAAACCCACGCACACACGGGGAGAACGTGCAGACTCTGCACAGACAGTGACCCAAGCCGGGAATCGAACCTGGGACCCTGGAGCTGTGATGCAACTGTGCTAACCACTATGCTACTGTGCTGCCCACTGAACCAATCAACATACCGAATGCACTGGCACTTTTAGGACAGTTATTATTTTTCATAGTCCCATGGTAAACTTATTAAAAGTTGTTGTTCTTCATTTTAATCTCCACAATCCCAGTGTGTGTATGTAGCCTGATGCCAATTACTGCACAAAAACAAAACTGAGTGTAGTATACACAGAAAAGACAGCAAACAGTAATGTAATAACGAATGCAGTCATTACATCATCGACTTGAGTGAAAATATTACATTTCAGATATATTTTAAAATCTCAAATTTCATGCTAAGGGTAATATAAGCAGATTCCGAATTTTGCGCAGTTTAATAACATTTTAACAGTCTGTCTTACTGGAAGCGCAATAGAATTAATTCATGCTCTGCACCACTAATCTTTTGATATGATTACATAAAGCACCACAGATTCAAACATTTTATAACCTTGTCACACAGAAAAAATAGCAGGGTCTTTTATCAATATCAAATTGAGTTTTACAGTCATCACAGGATCCAAAGCTTGTGATCAGCAGAGAACATTATTTATAACACACATTTGAGTAAAAACAAATTATTGGCTATATATATATATATATATATATAATTATACAGCATTTACTTGGTTTCACAATCTCTGTCAGTTCACTTAGAACCTCAAACTATCACATGTATTAAACCTAAAGAAAAGTAATAAAAGTATCAAATGATACCATTGACATCCGCCCTGCATTATATCCACTGCTATATGAGAAACCGATTAGTCAGATTACTTTGAAATTTATACAGACATTTGACCACCCATTAATGGGAAGCTGGTGATTAAAGCGAATCTGAACACTAATATTTACCGGTAGTAGTCCCCGATCCACAGTGTAATTACTGTATTAACTATCTCTTCAGAGTCTGGTCTGTGTGTTGTGGCTATGGCATATACTCCAGCATCATATCCGGCTAACAGTTTAATAATATTACTTTCTGTCACATACATTTTTTAAAAATCATGATGTGCATTGCAATATTCTCCATCAAAGTGATAAGAACATTTCTCTGTACCCATACTGCTTATGTTTTTTGTTAGTAAAGAGTACTTGGCATGGAAACTTATGAACAGAAATGGAGGGGGGAAAGAAAACATTCTCTGACTGGAATCTGAAAGCTAAAATAATACCCAACAATTTTTCTGCTTAAGATTTGATTGCTGAAATAGCATATCAAAGATTGGTTCCTTAAATTTATAGACAAATACACAGTGAATAAATAAATTGTTGTATAAAAAAGTCCAGTAATATTTTAACCATGGTCATAAGGAACAGTAAATACCAAGGTGACTTCATTCAATTTTTGACCACTTCATAAATTACAAATATATATATTTAAATCACCTAATTTTAATTTCACAAAAGTAAAAGGTTTTAGATCAGAATAAAATAGCGTTTGTGGAAGATCATTTTAAAATTAGCATTAAGTGGCAACGTTCGCAAAATCACCCCAGCTATTCTCTCATCTTTGGGAACAGCAATCAACAAAGGTACAAAGAAACCAACAGAAAGATGAACAAGTATTTTATTTTTTTATTTTTCCAATTAAAGGTCAATTTAGCATGAGCAATCCACCTACCCTAGACATCTTTGGGTTGTGGGGGTGAGACTCACGCAAACACGGGGCGAATGTGCAATCGCCACACGGACAGTGACCTGGGGCCGGGATCGAACCCGGGTCCTCGGCTGCGTGAGACAGCAGTGCTAACCACTGCACCACCGTGCTGCCTGAAAGATGAGCAATTACAAGTGGGGTCAATAAAAATATAATCCAAACACCACCTGTGGAAAATTCAGAATTGAGGTACTACACATTACAACATGATGCTTGAGATAAAGACCACACAAGAGGTCATCCAATACCTCAAAACAATGAAGTTCACAAGCCATTTCTGGCCATTAAATATCATTGGGGATAGGTTCATTTCTTAAAAATGCAGGTTAACAATGCCAATAATGCACTTTGGTCACAAGTGACAGGGACAGCCGTTATTAATATCAGAATGTTCCATGTTGCTCCACAAGTGCCAATTCATTTTTTTTAAATAAAAAGTCTCCTTCCTCAATTTGATTTGAAGTTTGGGTGTGAGCTGCAGAAGCCAAATTACATTCGATAATCAGATCTGCATATTAATTACAATTGCTGCATAACCTGACCAATCCTTAAATGATGTAGGATGGTATCTTCACTTGAATACAAAGACAGCAGCTACTACATCATAAATTTTATGTTGGCTGAGGACAAATGGGCTTTTAAGCACATTCGCTGACTATCTACCTATGGCCCAGACTTTGCAGTAAAAATAGGGGCTATCAACACGCATATTTCAAAAGTGTAAATCAACAATCACATTTGTGTGCTAAAACACAGAAATCAGGAAATTATTGTCCAGGGTTCCCTTTTCTTCCCGAGTTTTGTTTTCATGCTATCTAGATAGCCAAGAGGCTCGGCATTGAAACACAAGGAACAGCATGAAGCTGAGGTACTTATTTGATGGGTACACACTGTTGTGAAAATTATAATAAAGACAAATTCTTTGACGTTCGATTTAAGGAAATTTATTTACACAAATATTTGCGGAGAGAGGAGTGGTCTGGCTACATAGCCATTCCACAGCACTCTGAGTTATACAATTGAAAACCATTATATTTATAGTGTGAAATAAACAACTTTGAAGAGATAAACCTTGAGAACATACGCAAATGGAAATACAAATGTTTTGCTCTTGGTTTAAAAACAATTCTCGAGGATGCATTTTGTTGTCCTTCAGAAGAACAACTTCTCATAATAAGGCCGAGTCCAAAATATTAAACAGTATTTTGTTTACATTACCGAACCCACTTATTTTTGTTCAAAAGCTGTGTTAAACTATAGTCAAGCATTTCCCAGCATGCTTCCAAGTGGGCAACTCATTAATTTCCCTTCCACAGACACTGATCAGGTCAGAAAAGGTTAGTCCTTATCCATGCCAGTACAAGTACGTTTCTTAATAACTGGCAAACAACCTTCTTGAAATTAACTTTTAAAAGTGTGGAATTTCATTTCTTCAGATTGGAATTCGCACTGGAGGTATACAAAAATAAAAACATGAAATAACACTTTTGTTTAATGTTTTTTCCTGTCACATTTGTTTTACTCTCTTTATCCCAACTTTCCTTCGCTCTCTCCCTCAGGGAAGCACAGCCATCTACAGGCCCCAGATGACTGAGTGGGCATACCGTGGACCAAGGTCTGGGCCAGCAAGTGCTCAGCAGCATTTTGTTTGTGAAGTACCTCTGTCTGGATCTTACTCAATTACCGTATAACTGTAACCCTGTATGACAAGCTCCATATATCGAGAGGATACATCTTATGTAAAATCGCTAAAACTAGAGTTTCTGTAAATTCTTCTAGATACATGTTGATTTTGTCTTGTGTAGCGTATGATATGAAATGTCAAAACAGCAATAAAAATATGTTTTTTTAAATCAGCTACAACATATAAATTTTTTAAAATTCTTTTCATTATAGAAAATATTATGGTAAATGTAAGAAATTACTGATTGTTTACATTATAGAGCCACTTCCAGTATGGGTTTTAAATTTTAATAGGAGACAGCGTACTTTTGCAGAGTGACATGTGTGCAGCGTATGGGGTACAAATATGGGGTAGAATTTCTAGATAGGGTTCCGACCATGACGGGTTTCGACCAGATCGTGTTTTTGACCAATACACGTTTTCGGCCATAATGTGTTTTCTACCATGACACATTTCTGACCATGACGCATTTTCAAACATGACGCACTTTCATCCATGACATGTTTTCAACACATGACGTGTTTTCTACCATGACGTGTTTCTGACATGACGTGTTTTATACCTTGACGTGCTTCCGAACATGACGCATTTTCGACCATGATGTACTTCTGACAATAACTTGTTTCTGACCGCGACACGGTTCCGACCACAACGGGGTTCCGACCATGACTCGCTTTGACCATGTTTTGTTTTCTACCATGACGCCTTTCTGACCACGACGTGTTTTGAGTTTGACCACAACGCGTTTCTGACCGTGACAAGTTTCCGACCATGACAGGTTTCCGACCGTGACAGGTTTTGAGTTTGCGACCGTGACGCCTTTCCGGCCGTGGCGAGATTCCGTCCGTGATGAGTTTCCGGCCGTGACGCGTTTCCAGGTGTGATGCGTTTCCGGCCGTGACTCGTTTCCAGGTGATGCGTTTCCGGCCGTGACGCGTTCCGAGTTTCCGACCGTGACAGGTTTCGAGTTTATGACCATGACGCGTTTCCGGCCACAACACGTTTCCGGCCATGATACATTATCTACCATCACACGTTTCTGACCATTACATGTTTCCGCCAATGAGATGTTTTGTGCCATGACACATTTTCTACCGTGACACTGTTTCTGACCATGACTTCTTTTCTATCATGACACGTTTCTGAACATGACACGTTTCTGAACATGACACGTTTCTGAACATGACACACTTCCGACCGTGACGCGTCTCCGACCATGACGCGTCTCCGACCGTGACGCGTCTCCGACCGTGACGCGTCTCCGACTATGACGCATCTCCGACTATGACGCATCTCCGACCATGACGCGTCTCCACCGTGACTCGTTTCCGACCGTGACTCGTCTCCGACCGTGACTCATTTCCGACCAGGACATGTTTCTGACCACAACCCGCTTTGACCAAGGCTTGTTTCTGAACACAGCGCCTTTCGGGTTTCCGGCCATGACACGTTTTCCAGCCATGACTCGTTTTCCGGCCATGGCGCATGGGAGCACAGTGGTTAGCACAGTTGTTTCACAGCTCCAGGGTTCCAGGTTCGATTCCCGGCTTGGGTCACTGTCTGTGCGGAGTTTGCACTTTCTCCCCGTGTCGGCGTGCAGCTTAGGTGGATTGGCCATGCTAAATTGCTCTGTGTCCAAAAAGGTTAGGTTGAGTTACGGGGATAGGGTGGAGCAGTGGGCTTAGGTAGGGTGCTCTTTCCAAGGGTCGGTGCAGACTCGATGGGCCGAACGGCCTCCATCTGCACTGTAAATTCTATGACCTCGATAACCTTTATGACGTGTTTCCAACCATGGCGCGTTTTCTGTCATGAGACATTTCGGACCGTGACGCATTTCTACGTTAAGCGTTTCTGACCACGACGCGTTTCCGACCACGACGCGTATCCGACCACGACGCGTATCCGACCACGACGCGTATCCGACCATGACTTGTTTTCTACTTTAAGGCGTTGTCTATCATGCCACGTGTTCTACCATGATATGGTACGCGTTTCGACCATGCCGTGTTTCTGACCTCGAGGAGCTTTCTACCACGATTGGTCTCCGACCATTTCCGACCATGACAGGTTTCCGACCATGACACGTTTTCTACCTAATTATTTTGGATAGAATTAGTAGTCACATGGAAGAATGTTGGGGAATGCGCTGATTAGTGAGTGGGTGAAACTGAAGGAGATCAATATTAGGGAAATGGTGTTGCGGAAATTGATGAAATTGAAGGCTGATAAATCCCCACAGCATGATAATCTACATCACAGAGTATTTAAGGAAGTGGTTCTAGAAATAGTAGATGTATTGGTGGTCATCTCCCAGATTTCTATAGACTCTGGATTAGTTCCTGCAGGTTGGAAGGTAGCTAATGTAACTCCACTATTTTTTTTAAAAAGATAGAGAGAAAACAGGGAATTATAGACCAGTAAGCCTGACACAGGTAGTGGGGAAAATTCTAGAATCCGTTATCAAAGATTTTATACCAGAGCACTTAAAAAACAGTGGCAGGATCATAGAGTCAGCATGGATTTATGAAGGGGAAATCATGCTCAACAAATCTACTGGAATTCTTTGAGGATGTAACTAGTAGAGTTGACGAGGGGGAGCCAGAGGATGTGATATATTTGGACTTTCAGAAGGCTTTTGACAAAGTCCGTATAAGAGATTAGCATGTAAAATTAAAGCGCATGGGATTAGGATGGCAGGACATACGCATGAGGAGAGATTGTGTCAGTTAGGATTGTATTCACTGGAGTTAAGAATGAGGGGAAATCTCATAGAAACCTATAAAATTCTAACAGGACTAGACAGGTAGATGCAGGAAGGATGTTCCCGAGGGTGGGTGTGTCCAGAACCAAGGGTCACAGTCTGAGGATATGGGGTAGACCATTTAGGACAGAGATGAGGAGAAATTGCTTCATCCAGAGATTGATAAGCATGTGGAATTTATTACCACAGGAAGTAGTTGAGGCCAAATATATTAATGATGTGGATGAGAATTTACGACGCATGGTTAGTAAGTGGACAATGAAGACGGTTATCTTGGATTGCAATGGGATCTTAATCAATTGGACCAGTGGGCCGATGAATGGCAGATGGAGTTTAATTCAGATAAATGTGAGGTGATACATTTTGGTAGATCGAATCGGGGCAGGACCTACTCAGTTAATGGTTGGATGTTGGGGAGAGTTATAGAACAAACATATCCAGCAATACTGGTTCATAACTCCTTGAATGTGGAGTCACAGGTGGACAGGGTGGTGAAGAAGGCATTCGTCATGCTTGGTTTCATTGGTCAAAACATTGAATACAGGAGTTAGGACGGCTTGATGAAGTTGTACAAGACATTAGTAAGGCCACGCTTGGAAGACTGTGTACAGTTCTGGTCACCCTGCTATAGAAAGGATATTATTAAACTAGAAAGAGTGCAGAAAAGATTTATAAGGATGCTACTGGGATTTGATGGTTTGAGTTATAAGGAGAGGCTGGAAAATCTGGGACTTTTTTCCCTGCACCGTAGGAGGCTTAGGGGTGATCATATAGAGGTCTATAAAATAATGAGGGGCATAGATAAGGTAGATAGTCAACATCTTTTCCCAAAGGTAGGGGAGTCTAAAATTAGAGGACATAGGTTTAAGGTGAGAGGAGAGATAAAAAATGATCCAATGGGGCACTTTTTTCACACAGAGGGTGGTGAATATCTGGAACGAGCTGCCAGAGGCAGTTGTAGAGGCGGGTACAATTTTGTCTTCTAAAAAGCCTTTGGACAGTCATATGGGAAAGATGGGTATAGAGGGTATGGGCCAAATGCAGACAATTGGGACTAGCTTAATGGTAAAAACTGGGCAACATGGACAAGTTGGGCCGAAGGGCCTGTTTTCATGCCATAAACTCGATAACTCTATCAAACATTGTATGTTTTCAAGAAGCAGTTAAATATAGCACTTCGGGCAAAAGGAATCAAAGGATATGGGAGGAAAGAGGGATTAGCCTATTGAGTTGATGGTCAGTCATGAATGGCGGAGCAGGCTCAAAGAGCCGAATGGCCTCCTCCTGCTCCTATTTCTGACCATGGCATGTTTTCTACCATGGCTCGTTACGTGTTACTGACCATGACACGTTTCCGACCCATGACGTAGTTCAACAAGAAATAGTAAATTATGACAACTGCTTTGAAAACAACTGACAAAAAACAAAATGCTCAACTCATTGAGAAAATCCCTTGAGCCTCAAAATGAAATTGTCATTCATTTCCCACTGAAGTTATAGTGCAAAATCAGCAGAAATTACTGGGGAAATTTTAAACCACAATCTGCAGAAGTTGAAAGAGACAGATAATCTTACCCATATCCATTCATTGGCCTTCAGTTCCACAGCATTCTCAGGTTCTGCACTGTAGAGACACCACAGGCAATGTAACAGGTTCTGGTGGCTCTCCTCTGTATTAACAAACAGCAATCAGTTTAAATATAAAGTAGACTGAAGTATGTAAATCACTTACCGCCAAGTATCTGCATTAGACTTTAATGGTACACTGAAACTTCCTTAGAGTTCACTTTAACAGTATGAATTAGAACATGTTACCATAAATCATAAGCAGCTGTGCGGAGACAGAAATTCCGGTTTACTTGAACAATTACATATTTGTTGCAGAGAAAAATACTAGATTATAGGTTTACTATGTACATTTCAACTTTGAGCACTAAATATTGGCTAGACTAATGCCTTCATTGTAATTATGTAAAAAAAAATACATATTATCAACATAAGTATGAATCAGTAATAAAAATGCACATCCACATCAGTTACAGGTTTAAAATCCAAATAATGAATAGAATTTTAAACAGGTTTGTTCTCTCACATGGAAATGACATCCACTGAATCTCCAAACTTTTAAAAGTTTCTCTCTTTTACCACTAATGGAGAAATGAACAATTTCAGTTCACGCTACAGCACAAAAACACGGAGTGAACAACGATGGGCACAATTCCCCTGATCAGCAACTAATTGCTCCTGCCAGCAGGAAAATCAGATTGATTCCCATTTGCGCTGAGAGCAACCCTGACGTGCCATGCAATGGCACTTAGAAAATATGTTACCCTCAATCGGGTTTTCAGTGCTATTCCCATCACACTTCATCCCCCTGCCCTCTCAGTTCTTCCCTTCAGCACCCCCTCATTCCCTCAGTCCATCCCCTTGCAATGCCCACCTGGTAGCTTGCAGTCCAGGGTGGCAAGGGGGTGAGTACCCTCCCTACAAATTCCTCAAGAGTGGCATGGGCGGGAGGGGGGGGTCCTTCATGGAAAGTGGGCATCAGGGGAGCTTGTGCTGGGTGGAAGAGGCTCAGGTCAGGGGTCTTTCATGGGATGAGGGTTGTCCCATACTCTTACATTCTGCAGCGTTTAAGACCTTTTAACAGTCAGTCAGTATCTACAAATTAGACGTTCTCTCATAATAAAGTGGACGTGTTCCCACCTGGATCCCTAAAATCTTTAAAAGCTCTTTTGGTATGCCAAGTTCAAAAATCTGTGAGGTGAAGGTAAAGGTGGAGGATCCCAAAACCCTTCAATGTGGTGTAAAACTTTGAAGTGGTTTTCTCAATGTCAATTTCATTTCCCTTTAAGTATTGAAAACTGTTTGTTTGCCTAGAAGGCTAAAAGCTTTGAACTGCATTGTTTACATTCAATTTCACGCATCATTGCCTCCTAAAAGCTTTTTGATTGACAGGTCGAGGCAGTTTCAAAGGAGGGATTAAGATTGTTTATTTATATACCTCTGCAGGGATCTATAAATTCAGGGGAGCATGCGGTTTTCTAACCGCAGTTTTTTTAGTTTTTAAAAAAATGTTTCCTCTTTGTTCTCAAGTGCTTCCTAGAAAAAGCAGGTGCTGCCCCCACACCTGTTACAGACAGAAGGGGATTAATTTAAACAGCCCCCTGATTTCTCCACTCATTATCCATCCATAAACAGAAAGGTGCTGTATTTTCCCCAATCTTTCAGTGATCTAATCCTCTATTTTTTTTTGATAAACATTTCATTGGAGGCATTTTCAAATACATGCATAAGAAAGCAGAAAAAAAACTCAAAAAACAACCACAGCAACAGCAAACAGCCGAAACACCCTTACACATGTCCCCAACCATCTTCGCTCCCCCGCTCTACCCACTGCCACCCAGGCGCCTGCCCCCTTTTTTTAAAACTTTTAACCCAACTCGAACAGAAACCACCACCCCCCACCCCAATGACTCAATATTCCATATGACGACCTTGCCCTCTCCTATTTCCTCCTCAGACAGGAGTTTGTTCTGCAGCATCAGGGGTGGCAGCATCAGAAACAAAGGCACCTCCTTCCTCATAAAGACCCTAACCTGCAGATACCTGAGCCCATTCCCTTTCAGCAACTGAAACGTCCCCTTCAGCTCCTCTAGATCTGCAAACCTCCCTCCAATAAATAAATCCCAAAGTATTCCATCCCCACCTGCAACCCCCAGAACCTGGCATCCAACCCCGGCGGGGCAAACCTATTATTGTAGCACTGGTTCCACACCTTCAATGCTGATACCACCACTGGGCACATGATGTACCTGGCTGGTGAGAACGGAAGGGGTGCCAGCAATAGTGCCTTCAAACTGGTCCCTTTCCATGGGGCTGCCCCACTCCAACCGCTCCTCCACCGCCCATTTCTTAACCATTGCAATGTTTGATGCCTAATAATAGTTTTGCAAGTTCAGCAATGCTAACCTGTCTAAAAAAGGACTAGGGCACAAAGATCGGGAGGTTCACAACACAAACAAAAATTTCAGCAACACGGTCATCTTTATTGTCTAGATCCGACCAACCAACAACAATGGCAGCAGATCCCACCTCTTAAAGTCCATCGCCTTCATTCCCTCCACCAACTGCGCCAAATTCAACTTGTGTAGCTGGGCCCAACCCAGTGCCACTTCTATCCCAAGGTAACGAAAACTCGCCCCGACCAACCGAAGCAGCAGCCCCCAAACCCCTCCTCTGAACCCGGGCATTAAGTGGACATATCTCATTTTTCCCCATGTTGAGCTTATACCCCGAAAAGAGACCAAACGCCCCCCAAAATCCCCATGATCCTGCCAAAGCTCCCGACTAGGTCCAAAATATACAGCAGGAGATCACCCGCGTAAAAAGAAACTCAGTGCACCCCCACGCTCAAAAACCCCTCCACCAACTTCCGGTGGTGGCGATGAGGGAGTGAGCCGCACATTCGGTGGCTCTCACTCCGGACGGATTTTGAGACCTGGTTTCCCGACTTTTTTGAACTTTTGAGCGCTAGAAAAGACAGCCACAAAGTTGCTGAGTTAAACGTGCAGAGCTGCATGGAAACAAAGAGCAGAAAGCAGCGAAAGCAGGAAAAGAAAGGGCTGAGACAAAGTGGTGTGGGAGCTGACCCGGGATCAAAGATGGCTGACGTACGGACCGTGGACCAGACAATCCAAGCAGCACTGGACAATATGCTGTGGGTCATAAAAGGACATTTTGAAGAGATGAAGTGGGATAACTTAGAACCGCTTCAGAAAGCGGAGGAGCAAGTGAACCAAAGACTAGAGGCCCAGGACAAAAAGGTCACGGTGCTGGAGCAAGCGGTGGAGGAACAGGCGGACACACAAACGATCGCGGCAATAGAGATAGATGGGTTAAAGGAGCGACGGAGAAGGCTGCTTGACAAACTTGAAGACCTGGAAAACAGAGCCCGCAGACAAAATCTGAGAATTGTTGGCCTCCCGGAGGGGGCCGAAGGAGCAGACGCCACGACGTTTGTGGCAGACCTGTTGCAGCAGCTGATGGGGGCTAACTCCTTCCCGCGACCGCTGGAGCTGGAATGGGCACACAGGGTGCAGATGAGGCAGCCGCGACCGGGAGGTCCTCCCCAACCAGTGGTGGTCAGGTTTCACAGGTTCACGGATAAGGAGCGTGTCCTTCAGTGGGCAAAGAGCACAAGGAGCTGTACATGGAACAACAATGTCCTGCGCATCTACCAGGACTCGAGTCAGGAGGTGGCCAGGCGACGAGCAGCCTTTAAACGAATTAAGGAGATTTTGTTCAAAAAGCACGTGAAGTTCGGTCTGCTCTTCCCGGCACGTCTTTGGGTCACGCACCAGAGCCAGCATTACTACTTTGTGGACCCCGATGAGGCGATGGAGTTCGCAAAGGATCAGCGACTGGTGCTGAACTGAGGACCCACGGACTCAAGCCAGAGTCTGAGTATTATTGTTTACGTGACTTCTATTTTTCTTGGAATGACTTTCTATTTCTTTGGTGCTTCACAGGTACTTTATATTTTTTCACTGCCTTTGGTTACAATGGGCGAGGGAGGGGGATGGGTGCCCCCTCCCTCTTTTCTTTTTTCGGCTTGCTTTTTCTTTGTGTTTTTTCTGTCTGGAGCTTCCATCGTAACAGAAATTTGGCCGGGAAGCAATGGGGGTTAAAGTTATTTGATGCAGGGGGTTACACGGGTACTGTGTTGCTGTGTTTTTCTTTTATTAATGCGCAGAAAGGGGGCGATTGGTATCACTCAGCTGTGTACACGACTGGAATAGCGTTACAGCTGGAGCGGTCTCGGTTCGTTATTTGATTGCCCTTTTTTGTTTGATCTTCCTTATCTCAGAGAGACTGCTTGAGGAGGACAGACCAGGGGAATTGGTGTGGATGGGTGGGAGGGGATGAGCTCGGGGGAACAATGGGAGCGAGACAAGTAGGCGCCGGAGAGATGAGTCACCGGGCTAGCAGGAAGCTAGTCAATGAAGTCAGGTGGGGAGTATGCATAAAGCCAGTGTATGGGGTTTCAGAGGGTTGTTGTTGCTAAGGGGGGGGGGGGGGGGGAGCTATTCTGCTGACATGGGAGGGATCTAAATTAGATAACAGAGAGGAGGTCGGGGATGGGAACTGCCAGGAGGCGAACCGGGAGGGGTGCAGCACATGGGCTGGGGGCAGGCCCAAGAAGGGTTATGGTTGACCGGCACGGGGGGGGGGGGGGGGGGGGGGAGAAAGAGTGGGGGGCAGGTGCCCTCCAACCAGGCTGATCACCTGGAATGTCAGACGATTAAACGGGCCCAGTCAAGAGGGCGCGTGTTCGCGCATTTGCGGGCTCTAAAGGCGGACGTAATCATGCTGCAGGAGACACATCTGAAAGTGACTGACCAGACCAGACTAAGGAAGGGCTGGATTAGCCAGGTCTTCCACTCGGGCTTAGACTCTAAGTCCAGGGGGGTGGCAATCATGATCAATAAACTGGTTCAATTTGAGGCGCAGGGCACAATTGCAGACGGAGGTGACAGATTTCTTATGGTCTGTGGTAGACTTGAAGGGGTGAGGGTAGTCCTGGTGAATGTATATGCTCCAAATTGGGATAATGCGGACTTCATTAAAAGGGTGCTGGGGAAAATTCTGGACTTAGATTCACGCAAGCTGATTATGGGGGGGGGATTTCAACACGGTCCTCAACCCCGGACTAGACCGGTCATGCTCCAGAGCGGCTAGGCTCCCAGCGATAGCAAGGGAACTGAGGGGGTTCATGGAGCAGATGGGTAGACCCATGGAAAGCCAGACGGCCGACGGGAAGGGAATTTTTTCGTTCTACTCGCATGTTCGCAAAGTATATTCTAGAATCGATTTCTTCATCGTGAGCAGGGACTGTGTAGGCGGGGTAAAAAATACGGAGTACTCGGCGATCACCATCTCGGATCATGTCCCATACTGGGTTGACCTGCAGGTCTGCAAAGGGAGTTACCAATGCCCGCAATGGAGGTTAGACGTAGGATTGCTAGCAGATGAGGGGGTGTGCGAGAGATTGCGGAAGTGCATGCAGAACTACCTGCAGGTTAATGACACAGAGGAAGTCTCAGCAGCGACCCTGTGGGAGGCGCTGAAGGCGGTGGTAAGGGGGTAGCTGATTTCAATCCGGTCCCACAGAGATAGAACGGACAGAGTGGAAATGGACAGACTGGTCAAGGAGATTCACCGGACAGACAGGGAATACGCAGAGGCCCCGAGGGAGGACCTACTTAGAGATAGACGGAGACTGCAGGCCGAGTTGGGAGTGCTGTCCACGAGCAAAGCCATGGAACAACATAGGAAGGCAAAGGGGGTGGTCTATGAGCATGGGGAGAAAGCTAGCAGAATGCTTGCGCAGCAACTCAGGAGGAAGGAGGCGGCCAGAGAAATAGGCAGGGTAGTGGACGGTATGGGGAACAGAGTGGATGACCCGTCAGGACTGAACAAAGTGTTTCAGGAGTTCTATAGCAAGCTCTATACCTCGGAACCCCCTGAGGAGCTGGAGGAGATGAAGCGCTTCTGAGACGGACTGACCTTCCTAAAAGTGGGCAGGGGGCTAGTAGACGGGCTGGGGCCCCCGATTAGAGCTGAGGAAGTACTGGGGGGCTTGAAGGCCATGCAGTCGGGTAAATCGCCGGGGCCGGATGGATACACATTGGAGTTCTACAAAAAGTTCTCGGATATAGTGGGGCCGGTGCTGACCAGGGTATTTAACAAGGCGCGGGACAGAGGGATTCTACCTCCGACGATGTCACAGGCTACCATCTCGCTGATATTAAAACGGGATAAAGACCCAGAAGCGTGTGGGTCATACAGACCAATCTCCCTGATCAACGTCGACGCCAAGCTTCTGGCTAAGGGTTTGGCGCTTAGAATTGAGGACTGTGACCCGGAGGTGATCGGGGAAGACCAAACAGGGTTTGTTAAAGGCAGACAGCTGGTAGCCAACTTAAGACTACTCAACGTGATCATGATGCCCCAGGAGGGTAGAGAGGTAGAGGCAGTGGTGGCAATGGACGCAGAGAAGGCCTTTGACCGGGTGGAGTGGGACTATTTGTGGGAGGTACTTGGATGGTTCGGGTTCAGTGAGGGCTTTGTCGACTGGGTCAGACTATTGCACCAGGCCCCAAAAGCTAGCGTAAGGATGAATAGGACAACATCAGAATATTTTAGACTACACCAGGGGACCAGACAGGGATGTCCACTCTCCCCATTGCTGTTCGCACTGGCTATAGAACCTCTGGCGATTGCCCTGAGTGCGGTGAGGGGGTGGAAGGGAATGATTAGGGGAGGGGTGGAACACAGGGTCTCGCTTTACGCAGACGACCTGCTCCTGTACGTATCGGACCCGCTGGCTGGGATGGACAGTATACTGGGAGAGAGAGAATTTGGCAGGTTTTCAGGGTACAAACTGAACATGGCTAACAGCCAGATGTTTGTAGTACAGGCAAGGGGCCAGGAGGATAGGTTGAAGGGGCGGCCATTTAGGTTGGTCGGAGAAAGTTTCTGATACTTGGGGATACAGGTGGCGCGAGATTGGGGCAGGCTGCACAGGCTAAATTTGACTAGAGTAGTGGAACAAATGAAGAGCAAGTTTCGGAGATGGGATGCACTCCAGCTATCACTTGCAGGGAGAACGCAGACAGTAAAGATGACAATCCTCCCAAGATTCCGGTTTATTTTTCAGTGCCTCCCGATTTTCATCCCGTGGTCCTTCTTCAAAAGGCTCAACAAGATCATTATGGGCTTTGTCTGGGCAGGAAAGTCCCCACGGGTGAAGAAAGCAATGCTTGAGAGGAACCGTAGCGAGGGGGGACTGGCGCTACCGAACCTTAGCAACTACTACTGGGCGGCCAACATAGCCATGGTAAGGAGCTGGATGGTGGGTACGGGGTCTATTTGGGGGCGAGTGGAGACGGCAGGGGCACCAGTTTGGCAGCCCTGGTCACGGCTCCCCTATCGCTCCCATCGGCCAGGTACTCCACCAGCCTGGTAGTGGTGGCAGCCCTGCGGATCTGGGGCCAGTGGAGGAAACATGTAAGGGAGGTGGGAGCATCGGTCTGGTCTCCATTATGCGACAACCACCCGATTTGCACCCGGGAGCATGGACGGTGGTTCCGAGTATGGCAGCGGGCGGGAGTCAGGAGGATGGGTGATACGTTCTTTTGGGGGGGGGGGGGGGGGGGGGGGGTGCTTCACGAGCATGAGGGCCTTGGAGGAGAAATTCAGACTAGTAAGGGGGAATGACTTCATACGCAGACAGGTCCCATCTTTCCCATGCCTCCCACCAAATGGGATCCAGGATAGAGTAGTTTCCAGGGGAGAGGTAGGAGAGGGGAAAGTCTCGGATATTTACCAAGAACTCATGAAAGGGGAGGAGTCCCAGACAGGGGAACTGAAGCTCAAGTGGGAGGAGGAGCTCGGCGAGGAGATGGAGGACGGGGTATGTGCGGAAGCCCCGAGTAGGATAAATTCAACTGCCACATGTGCTAGGCTCAGCCTGATTCAGTTCAAGGTCGTCCACCGGGCCCACATGACGGTGGCACGGATGTGCAACTTTTCTGGGGTGGAAGACAAGTGTGCTATATGCGCGGGGCGACCAGCGAATCACGTCCACATGTTTTGGGCATGTCCAAAACTTAGGAGATACTGGGAGGAATATGCAGACGTCATGTCCCAGGTACTGAAAACGAGGGTGGTGATGAGACCAATAGTGGCAATTTTGGGGGTCTCGGAAGACCCGGGAGTCCAGGAGGAGAATGAGGCCGACGTCTTGGCCTTTGCTTCCCTGGTAGCCCGGCGATGCATACTGCTGGCATGGAGGTACTCAAAGCCCAGGACATACTGGGAGGGATTTGCGGACGTCATGTCCCAGGTAATGAAAACTAGGGTGGTGATGAGTCCAGTAGTGGCAATTTTGGGGGTCTCGGAAGACCCGGGGGTCCAAGAGGAGAATGAGGCCGAAGTCTTGGCCTTTGCTTCCCTGGTAGCCCGGCGATGCATCCTGCTGGCATGGAGGGTCTCAAAGCCCCCGAAGACCGAAGTATGGCTCTCGGACATGTCGAGCTTTCTTGGTCTGGAAAAAATTAAGTTTGCCTTGAGAGGATCTTTGTCAGGGTTCGCCCGATGGTGGCAACCATTCATCGACTTCTTCGCGGGGAATTAAACGCCAGTGTGTGTGTGTGTGGGGGGGGGGGGGGGGGGGGAGTGGGTAGAGTAGAATGGGGGGGATAAATAGGCAGGTACTGTTTATGAGGGAGGTTTGGTTATTTGCACTATGTTTTTGTTGATATTTGCACATTACTGTACACTGTAAATGTTTACAATGCCAAAAATACCTCAATAAAATTGTTTATTAAAAAAAAACCTCCACCATCTCAAGACCCTAAGCGTCATTGCTAAGGGCTCAATCACCAGGGCAAAGAGCAGCGGGGAGATCGGACAGTCCTGCCACGTCCCCCAGTGTAACGCAAAGTACTCCGAGCTGACCCCGTTAGTCCAAACACTCGCCTTAGGCAATAGTCGAACCCAGTCCACGAATCCGTGCCCAAACCCAAATCGTCCCAGCACCTTGAATAAATACACCCACTCCACCCGATCGAAAGCTTTCTCTGCGTCCATCGGCACAACCACTTCCATTTCTCAGACCTCCAAGGGTATCATAATCACATTCAGTAACCTCCAGACATTCGTCGACAGCTGCCGCCCCTTCACAAATCCCATCTGGTCCTCATCTATCACCCCCGTACACACAATGCTCTATGCACGTCGCCAATACCTTCGCCAACAGCTTCGCATCTACATTCAACAGGGAAATTGGGTGGTACGACCCACACTGCTCCGTGTCCTTGTCTTTCTTTAAAATGAGCGATATTAAAGCCTGACGCAACGTAGGGCGAGAGGGGGGCTCCAGCTCCGACCCAAACATCTTGTAGAACCCGATTGAGAACCCACCTGGACCCGGTGCCTTCCCAGTCTAGATCGACGCCACGCAATCCATTACCTCCCTCAGCCTAATCACAGCCCACTGTCCTTGCACCTTTGCCTCTGCCACACTCCGGAACTCCAGCCCATCCAAATACCGCCACATACCCTCATCTCCCACCGGTGGCACCGAGCTACACAATTTCGAGTGAAACGTCTCAAGTATACCACTCACCTCCTCCAGCTCCGTTACCACCCTACCCTGCCATCTCTCATTCTCCCAATTTCCTTCACCGTCGCCTGCGTCAACTGATGCGCAAGCATCCTGCTGTCATTCTCTCCATATTTATATATAGCCCCCCTAGCCCTGCACAATTATCCCACCGCCTTTCCCTTGGACACAAGTCCAAACTCCATCTAGATCTTGTCTTTCCCTCAACAAATCAACCCTCGGAATGGCCTCCACCAACCTCAACCTCTCAGCCCGCTCCACCCTCTCCCTGTGCGCCCAGATTGACATAAACTCCCTCCTTAAACACTGCCTTCAGCACCTCCCACAACGTGGAGGTGGAGACCTCCCATGTCTTATTCTGCTCCACGTAGTTCTGGATAGCCACCCCTACCTTTTCGCAAATCTTATTCACTAACCCCACATCCAGCATCCGCCGAGGCCATTGGGGACTCCCCTTTGCCACCCACAAATCTACCGAATGCAGTGCGTGGTCAGCCACCACGATCGCCGAATATTCTGATAGGGCCTTGTCCAGACAAAGAAGTCAATCTGGGAGTACACCTGGTGGACGTGCGAGAAATATGTAAATTCCTTTGCCCTCGGTCTCACAAACCGCAACGGGTCTGCCCCTCTCATGCGTTCCATAAACCCCATCAGCTCTTTTGCCATGGTCGACACCTTCAGGAAACTGGAACACAACCGGTCCAGCACCATATTGAAATCCCCCCCCCTTACATGATTCCACGCAAGTTAGAAATCCAGTCAGAAAATGTTCAATGAAGGTTCTTTCAGTTGGTTTTTTCTGGTAGAATTCATGATCTCGATCCTAGGAACTCGCTTGCAGGTTGAGAATGCAGCAAAGTATTCTTGTATCCTGGAAATTAGTTCACTCTGTAGGCAAAATACAGGGTCCTTTCTGGAGGTTAGACTTTGGAGATAGAAGGCAGGCTGCTAGCCTGGTGCCCGGTTCCCTTCGGAGGTAAACCGCAATGGAAGACAAAATCCAGAATATCTGGGTAATTAAAGGATATCAAACAGCTCAAGTCTCATGTGACAGGGTAGTTTCAGGTCAGGCTATTCAGCTAATGAGCTCTCCTGTTAAAATCCATTGTGTTTTGAGAACATAGAACATAGTGCAGAAAGAGGCCATTCGGCCCATCGTGTCTGCACCGACCCACTTAATCCCTCACTTCCACCCTATCCCCGTAACCCAATAACCCCTCCTTAACGTTTTTGGTCACGAAGGGCAATTTATCATGGTCAATCCACCTAACCAGCACATCTTTGGACTGTGGGAGGAAACCGGAGCACCCGGAGGAAACCCCGCAGACATGGGGAGAACGTGCAGACTCCGCACAGACAGTGACCCTGCGGAGAATCGAACCTTGGACCCTGGCGCTGTAAAGCCACAGTGCTATCCACTTGTGCTACTGTGCTGCTGAGGTGACTGTAGAACCATTATCACAACATTGGAGTTGAGGAGTCACGAATAGCTCTGCCTTTGTCCACTGCTGGCTGGTGCAGATCTCTCTTCTGCTAATCCACTATGTTGGCTTGGCTGGAATGTTTATGCAATGCAAGGAATGATATATTCCAGGGATTTGATGTGTTACCCTTTGTGTTTAAACTGCTCAGAAACTCCCAGAACTACCATCATATGGTCAGAGGAGGCCGTTTTATCAATTCAGCCACATGTCTACTTAAAGAAATAATAATTTTATAAAGTAGTTAATTATATTACAATACAACATTTCTGGGTATAGGGTACTCAGGAAAGATAAGGAACGAAGAAAATAGGAGTAGGGGTATTGATGAAGAGAATAAATTAGAGCTGGAAGGAGACTGTCCTTGTGGGATTAAGAACAGTAACTCATTAGTTTGAATTCAGAAACAGGAATGGGGCCATTATGCTAATTGGTATATTCTACAGAATGTATTCCATATTCTACAAATAGTGAGAAAAAGATAGATGAGCAGATTTTCAAAGAAATTAAAACTATAGAATTATGATAATTTCATTTATTTTCATTTATTCATGGGTGAGCACCCCTGAGAAGACCAGCATTTTTTGCTCATCCTTAATTGTCCTTGTAGGTGGTGATGAGCCTCCTTTTTGAACCGCTGTGGTGTAGGTACACCCAATGCTGTTAGGAAGGGAGTTCCCATGTTTTTGATCCAGCAACAGCGAAGAAATGGGGATACAGTTCCAAGTCAGAATAGTGTGCGACTTGGAGGAAAACGTGCAGGTGGTGCTATTCCCATATTGCCTTGTCCCCTAGGCACCAAGGTCATAGATTTGTAACGTCTGTCAAAGGAGGCTCTGGGGAGTTATGTTCAGGGCAGAAAGGGGAGGCATTTCTGAAGTGTATTCAGGAGAATTTTCTTGATGAGCATGTTTCCTGCCCAATGAGGAAGGAGGAATTGCTGGATCGGGTCCTGTGGGATGTAATAGATCAAGTGGAGAATGTAAATGTCAGGGAACACCTCAGGAATAGCGATCAGTGTAGCGTAAGGTTAGTTATGGAGAAAAAGAACCAATCAGAATCAAAATACTTAACTGGAGAAATTGGTGGGGTTGGGGTGGGAGGTGTGGCAGCATGGAGGGTCCCCTGGCAGGTCCACATTGCACTGTGCAGGGCTCAGCCTGGGTGTTTAGAATAGTTCATCTGAAGTTAGACTATTTCTTTCCTTCCACTTCTTTCAGAGTATAAGTGAAAGACTGGCAGAACCATCCAAAAGTAGTGATTTAATTCACTTTGTCGGATGGTTCCCAGCCCAGCAATTGTCCAGCAAACGCTAGCCTTTCTGGACATTTGCCGAGTAAACCCTTACATGGGAACTTCCAAGAGGGACTCCCCAGTGCATATTTGGGCTACGCCCCAAATCACACGCTGGGAAGACAGGACATTATGGCCCATAATTCCACTAAATCATGTTTTGAAGGCCAATCAGCTACAGGTGAATTAAACAACATCAACAATCATTACAACCAATAGATATGAAATCAAAAGGAAGATCATGATGGATGTCAAACACCCTCTGGGTCAGGTAATTTAACACAATTGTTGTCAACTATATTTAATTTACATATTCTAGTTCAAATTATCTTTAAATTAGTTGATTTTTCTGATCAAAAGCAAGCAGCCTCCTCCCACAGTTCATCTCAGAAGAATTACTGGAAGTGCATTTATGGTGCGTCAACCCCCTAAACCGGAGATTAGCATGCCAAAATACTCTGTTCAAAGGGGCACTACAGCAGTAAGCTAGTCATCTTGTCTCCATGCATACACATTGACTTTAACAAAGGCACAATTACCATTTTAAGTATGGTGTTTAAAATTGCTATTTATAATTAAGCAAAGACAAGCAAAACCAAAAATTCATTATTTTTAATATAACTTCTCAATCATAATGCATGATTTGGCATGAAAAATTCAGTCTCCTTCTGAACTTGGCGCTTCCAGTTCACAAAAGTGTCTGAAGATTAAATTTATTTTGTCCGAAAATCTTCATAAACTTACCATGTGCTACGACAAATGGATTCCAACATAGTCTGCCCAATAATTGACCAATCAGTGGAAATAATTTTAATACTGAAGTAACATTCTGTAATAAGAGGAGAAATGCATTGGTCAGGATTTATACAAAACAGACATAGGTCATTGGAAAGAATTATACTTTATTAATATACTGCTGCAATATCATGAAACTGCTCACAGTTGAATCTTATTTACCCAGTTTTTTAAAATTATTGCTGGTGCTTCTGCACCATCAGGTGATGGACACTGGACTCATATGACATACGTTTGCTGGTATAGTATTTCCAAATTGAAATTATCCTTAATATACTTCTTGCAATGTAGCTATTAAGTGCAAACAATCTTTGTTGAACATAACTACAACCAGAATGCACCTTTAAGCACCAGAATAAGGTACAATTGGTAAATATCAAACTTTTATAATAGATCATACAAATTAGCAATTTTATTCAACTTGAAAGTTACAAAATCAGTTTAAAGAATATTTTCTTATATCTGTGTTCTTGTGCTATACACAGAGGTACCTGTAGAGTGTGACATGCACCAGCACATCCAAGTTGCATTGCTGGCTACAATCTGCCCAATGACAGTGAGCTCTATGTTTCCATGCAGGTACCTATATGTAATGCTTTCCTCACCCACTGGTTACATTTTAATGTTCGCAGTGTATTATGCCACCCTGGACAATTGTGTGGTCAATTCCAACCCCACGTGCCCTGGAGTCACAACACAAATTAATTAACCAATAATTCTTATGAAAATACACGAGATCTTTGGCCCTTGGCTGTCCAATAATTAGTCACCAGGTTCGTACAACCAGAACAAATATAGCATATGCAATAAAACAAGTTAATGGCGAACGAATATCTGACTCCTCCTTTAACCGCCTCACCCTCTACACATACATACAAGACAGAGAAACACAGAGAGGAAGGAAACGGGTGAAAAATAACAATTAGGTAAAAAGATAAGCATCCTTGCTTCAGATGAAGAGTTGTTCAGTGCACTCTCTTCACAGTATGAGTCTGGTTTAAAATCTCTGGCCCACAGCATGTAATAATCTTCTTTGCAGCTCAGCGGTATGTCTTACTCACAGCGTTTCCAGGAGAGACCGCTGGCTTCACACCAGCCTGTTTTTGGAGAAAGTTATCAGATTCTGAATTCTGCTTGCACAGCCATTTCTGCAGAGAGATGTGGTTATCAGATTCACAGTGAGAATCAACCAGATATTCCTGGAGCGAGTTGGTTAGATTGCTCCATCGAGCTTGCGGAATCAAACGTGAAACAAACTCCAGTCTTGTGACACTGAGAAACATGTCAGTGGGACCAGAAACATGCGCTCCATAAACCCCATCAGCTCTTTTGCCAGAGCTGGGGGGTGGGGGGAGGGAGAGAAACCCTGCTTTGATTCAGAAGCCAATTGTTGCAGGCTAAGAATGTTTCAATGCAGTTTTGTGCAGTTTCAATAGATTTGTTTGCTGACATTAACCCAGAAGCTATTGTCATTATGAATGCATGACTGAGTTTCCAAAGCTACAATTATTTCAGCAGGTTTCGGAGTTCAGTTTGAATGACAGTTTGAAGAAGGTATGAAAGGATAAACTGCCTTTGATGTTGGACCTGAATAGAAGTTTGTTTGTTTTTATAAGCGATTATCCACTCAAAGGGGTTTAAAATCTTTGAATGGGTCTTCTGAATTGTTTTTTTTTCTCACTGTCAAGTGTCTATGATTAAGAGCTTCTGAAACCTCCTAATCAGTTCACCTCGACACTTGCCCATCCCCATGGCGCCTGCACTCTGCTTCCAGGATCAGCTAGCCCGACTCCATCCTGTTCCTGCACATCGGACTCGGAGTGACAATCGCGGAATTTGAGGTATTTTTTTAAACCAAGGCAGGTCCTATAAATTGGGCGATTCTCAACTTAAGCTATTCTTCTCGGCAGCATAAATCTGATCCCTAATGTTTCAGGTTAATGATCTTTCATCAGAACTGGAAAAATGTAGAGAGGTAACAGGTTATAAGCCAGAAAAGAGAACTAAAGGGAAGGACCGTGTTAGGGTGGAAAACAGGAGAGATTAAATGATGAAAAAATGATGGCACAAGGTAAATGGTGATGGCTTTGCAGTTCCATTACATTCTTCTTGCATAACAATGCTCCCTTCAGATCCTTCTTTTCCTTCGCTTTCCTCTGACTCCATCTCGCCTTCCAATCTCTTCCTTCGCCATGTTTTTTTTATATACCCTCTTTGATCCTGAATCATCAGTCCTCAGTGCAGCCCTCAGCTGCATCCCATCATACTGCTATCTCAATAAATTCAAGCTTGGTATATATGTTCTGTGTTTTTCCTCAGTCAAGGTTTCCCCTCCATCAAGATTCACTGTGTTTTTGTCCCATTTCGCACACTTCTGTTCTCACCTCTTCCCCTCTCTCCCAGTAAAACAGGATTCTCCTTGTCCAGCTTCTAGCATGCCAGTCTCCACATTCAACAGATCATCTTACACCGCTTCCACCACCCAGTGATGTCCCCACCAAACACATCTCCCACTCTCGTTTTTGCCTTCCAAAAGGAACCATTCCCTCAAATAACACCTAGTCCACTCATTAGTCACTCGTTTTGCTATTGACAGAAATCTTTGGGACTCACTTAGTGCTAGGGGCTTGGATGGGGCAAAGTTTGTAAGGAACATCCAGGAGGGCTTCTTAAAACTATATGTAGATGGTCCAACTAGGGAAGGGACTGTACTGGACCTGGTATTGGGGAATGAACCCGGCCAGGTGGTAGAAGTTTCAGTAGGGGAGCATTTCGGGAACAGTGACCACAATTCAGTAAGTTTTAAAGTGCTGGTGGACAAGGATGAGTGGTCCTAGGGTGGATGTGCTAAATTGGGGGAAGGCTAATTATAACAATATTAGGGGGAACTGAAGATCCTAGATTGGGGGCGGATGTTTGAGGGTAAATCAACATCTGACATGTGAGAGGTTTTCAAATGTCAGTTGAAAGGAATTCAGGACCGGCATGTTCCTGTGCGGAAGAAGGATAAATACGGCAAATTTTGGGAACCTTGGATAATGAGAGATATTGTAGGCCTCATCAAAAAGAAAAAGGAGGCATTTGTCAGGGCAAGAAGGCTGGGAACAGACGAAGCCTGTGTGGAATATAAGGAAAGTAGGAAGGAACTTAAGCAAAGAGTCAGGAGGGCTAAAAGTGGTCACATATAGTCATTGGCAAATAGGGTTAAGGAAAATCCCAAGGTTTTTTACTCATACATAAAACGCAAGAGGGTAGCCAGGGAAAGGGTTGGCCCACTGAAGGACAGGACTGAAGGACAGGCAAGGGAGTCTTTGTGTGGAGCCAGAGGAAATGGGTGAGGTACTAAATGAATACTTTGCATCAGTATTCACCAAAGAGAAGGAATTGGTGGATGTTGAGCCTGGAGAAGGGTGTGGAGATAGCCTGAGTCACAAGAGATCCAAAAAGGCGAGGTGTTGGGCGTCTTGAAAAATATTACAGTAGATAAGCCCCGAGGGCCTGATGGGATCTACCCCAGAATACTGAAGGAGGCTAGAGAGGAAATTGCTGAGGCCTTGACAGAAATCTTGGATCCTCACTGACTTCAGGTGATGTCCCAGAGGACTGGAGAATAGCCAATGTTGTTCCTTTGTTTAAGAAGGGTAGCAAGGATAATCCAGGGAACTACAGGCCGGTGAGCCTTACGTCAGTGGTAAGGAAATTACTGGAGAGAATTCTTCGAGACAGGATCTACTCTCATTTGGAAGCAAATGGACGTATTAGCGAGAAGCAGCATGGTTTTGTGAAGGGGAGGTTGTGTCTCACTAAAGAGTTTTTCGAAGAGGTCACAAAGATGATTGATGCAGGTAGGTCAGTGGATGTTTTCTATATGGACTTCAGTAAGGCCTTTGACAAGGTCCCTCATGGCATACTGGTACAAAAGGTGAAGTCACACGGGATCAGGGGTGAGCTGGCAAGATGGATACAGAACTGGCTAGGTCGTAGAAGGCAGAGAGTAGCAATGGAAGGGTGCTTTTCTGATTGGAGGGCTGTGACTAGTGGTGTTCCGCAGGGATCAGTGCTGGGACCTTTGCTGTTCGTAGTATATAGAAATGATTTGGAGGAAAATGTAACTGGTCTGATTAGTAAGTTTGCAGACGACACAAAGGTTGGTGGAATTGCGGATAGCGATGAGGACTGCCAGAGGATGCAGGAGGATTTAGATCCTTTGGAGACTTGGGCGGAGAGATGGCAGATGGAGCTTAATCCGGACAAATGTGAGGTAATGCATTTTGGAAGGTCTAATGCAGGTAGGGAATATACAGTGAATGGTAGAACCCTCAAGAGTATTGACAGTCAGAGAAAACTAGGTATACAGGTCCACAGGTCATTGAAAAGGGCAACACAGGTGGAGAAGGTAGTCAAGAAGGCATACAGCATGGTTGCCTTCATTGGCCGGGGCATTGAGTATAAGAATTGGCAAGTCATGTTGCAGCTGTATAGAACCTTAGTTCGGCCACACTTGGAGTATAGTGTTCAATTCTGGTCGCCACACTACCAGACGGATGTGGAGGCTTTAGAGAGGGTGCAGAAGAGATTTACCAGGATGTTACCTGGTTATGGAGGGCATTAGCTATGAGGAGCGGTTGAATAAACTCGGTTTGTTCTCACTAGAACGACAGAGGTTGAGGGGCGACCTGATAGAGTTCTACAAAATTATGAGGGCCATAGACAAGAGTGGATAGTCAGAGGCTTTTTCTCAGGGTAGAGGGGTCAATTACTAGGGTGCATAGGTTTACGGTGCGAGGGGCAAGGTTTAGCGATGTATGAGGCAAGTTTTTTTTACACAAGAGGGTAGTGGGTGCCTGGAACTCGCTGCCGGAGGAGGTGGTGGAAGCAGGAACGAGTGACATTTAAGGGGCATCTTGACAAATACAGGAATAGGATGGGAATAGAGGGATACGGACCCAGGAAGTGTAGAAGATTTTAGTTTAGATGGGCAGCATGGTCGGCACAGGCATGGAGGGCCAAAGGGCCTGTTCCTGTGCTGTACCTTTCTTTGTTCTTTGTTTCTCATGGTACCTCCCTATTTAAGTCCAGGAGTTGAAACACCCACCCTTTTACCAATGTTAAAGCACAAAGAATGGATTGGAACTGCAGAGCCATCCTCTTCAACTTTTTACATTGTGCCATCATCCCATTTGTCATTCAATCTCTTCTGCTTTCCATCTCATCACAATCCTTACCTTTTGTTTGGTCTTCTCCCCTCCCCGCACCCCAACCCCTGCCCCATCCTTTCCTTCAGTACCTGCTTAAAACATGTTACTTTTTCATGTTCTGATGAAAGATCATCATTTTCCAGCACCCAAATGTCTCTTCTGGGTGAAAAAGTATTTTACTTATATTTCTTTCAATCTTGTATACTGCATTTACTGTTCACAATGCCTTCTCCTCTACTTGGAGGAGACCAAATGCAGATTGGCCATTTTTATTAAATACTTTATTCAAACTGCAGCCATAAACTGAACTTCCAATCAGCCAACATTTCAATTCTCCATTCCACTCCCCCTCTGACCTTTCTGTTCTCACCCTCCCATGCTGTTGCAATGAAGTTCAATGCAAGTTCAAGCAACAGCACTTCATCTTTCGATTAGGCACCTTATAGCCTTGGAGTTCAACAATCATAACCTCTATCCCCATTTATTTTCAGATGACAGCTGTTGATAATGATCCTGCTTTTCCCAAGTACATCACTAATACACCAATCTTGTGTATGTTTGCTTGGTCCATTAACAACCCTTTGCCTTGAACCATCATTCCTTTTATCATTTAATCTCTCCTGCCTTCCACCCTCTCATAGACTTTAGCTTTTTTTCATTCCCCCTCCAGCCCGCCTCAATACTTATTTAAAACCTGTTAAAACTCTTAACCTTTCCAGTTGTGAAAGAACCTTAAACTTTGTTTCTTACACCACAGATACTGGCTGACCTGCTGAGTATTTCCAACATTCTGTTTTTCCGAAGATATATATTAAGCTTACTAGAGTTATATTTGTAATTTCAAGTCAAAGTGCATCTGAGACAACTTTCCATAGTTACAAAAGCAGCGGCATCATGAAGTGAGCCCTATTCGTGTGTGTCCTAGAAATGGCTCACCCGAAGAAAACACATGATGTGGAGATGCTGGCATTGGACTGGGGTGAGCAGAGTAAGAAGACTGACAACACCAGGTTAAAGTCCAACAGGTTTGTTTCAAATCACTAGCTTTCGGAGCATTGCTCCTTCCTCATTCACCTGAGTTCACCGCAGTTGGTCATGTTTCATCGATCGGCTCTCCTTCACATATACATCCAAACTAAGTAAGCAGAATGGTGCTCAATTTCCCCCTGCTGAAAATCTATCATTGAAGAATTACGCCACCTTAATGCTAATCACAGTTACATACACATCAAATAACTGAACCAACTATTCAAATCTGGTATAAATTATGAAGATCTAACTTATTTTTAACAGTTCACATTCTAAGGACTATTATAAAGAGTTTCTTTATAATAGATTGAATAGGCTGGAGTTGTTTTCCTTGGAATGGAGGAGGCTGAAGGGAAAAATAATTGAGGTGTATAAAATTATAAGAAAGCTGGGTAAAGTGGCTAAGAAGGACCTATTTCCTTTGGCAAAGAAGTCAATAACCAGGGGGATATAAATTTAAAGTAATTGGCAGAAGGATTAGAGGCAAGTTGAGGAATTTGTTTCACTGAAGGGATGTCTGGAGCACACTGCCTGAAAGAGTGATAGAAGCAGAAACCCTCAAGCACTGTAATCTATGTACCATGGGCTGGAAAGTGGGTATACGAGTTTGGTTTTAAACAACTTTTCTGATTTCTGCCTTACTGGCATTGCATTGTAGCATCAGGCTTGGATTTAGTTGTGTTAAAAGCAAATTACTAAGGATACTGGTATCTGAAGCCAAAAGAGAAAATGCTGGAAAATCTCAGCAGGTATGGCAGCATCCGTAGGGAGAGAATAGAGCGAACGCTTCAAGTCCAGATGATCCTTTGTCAAAGCTATGAAACGTCAACTGTTTTCTCTCCCTACAGATGCTGCCAGACCTGCTACGATTTTCCAGTATTTTCTCTTTTGGATTTAGTTGTGTTACACTCCTCATGGGGAAACTAAAAACAAAAATAACCAAATTTACTGAATGACACCCAAGTGAAGAAATTGCCAACGAGATTTCACTTTTTTTTTTAAACAAACAATTTTATTGAGGTATTTTTTGGCATTGTAAACAGTTACAGATAACAGAAATGTGCAAACATCAATATAAAACCAATACTTCAATCAAACCATACTGCACATGCCCGCTCCTTTCCCCTAGACACTACCCGCCTATTTATCCCTCCTACTCTACTCTAATCTCCTCAAGGCGAACTTAATTTTTTCCATACCCAGGAAACTTGACATGTCCGAAAGCCATAGTTCGGTCTTTGGGGGTTTTGAGTCCCTCCATGCCAGCAGTATTCGCCACCGGGCTATTAGGGAAGCAAAGGCCAGGACATCTGCCTCTTTCCCCCCCCCTGGACTCCCGGGTCTACCGAAACCCCAAAAATTGCCACCTCTGGACTCATCACCACCTTTGTTTTCAGCACCCGGGACATGACCCCCGCAAATCCCTCCCAGTACCCCCTAAGCTTAGGACATGCCCAAAACATGTGAACATGGTTCGCTGGTCCTCCCGCACATTTAGCGCACTTGTCCTCAACCCCAAAGAATTTGCTCATCCGAGCTAGCGTCATGTGGGCCAGGTGAACGACCTTAAATTGAATCAGGCCGAGCCTGGCACATGTTGCGGTTGAGTTTACCCTACTGAGGGCTTCCGCCCACAGCCCGTCCTCCATCTCCCCGCCAAGCTCCTCCTCCCATTTGAGTTTCAGTTCCTCCGTCTGGCACTCTTCCCCCTTCATGAGCACCTTGTAGATATTCGAGACTCTACCCTCTCCTCCTTCTTCTCTAGAGACTATTCTGTCCTGGATCCCTATTGGCGGGAGGCGTGGGAAGGATGGGACCGGTCTGCGTACAAAGTCCCGCAACTGTAAGTACCTAAAGTAATTTCCCCAAGATTTTGTAACCTTTACTATAACAAGAATCAGAATGAACGTGAATTAAAAATGAATTAGCAGGCAAATAGTACTTCAAACGAAAAGGTAAATTTCACTTCAAATAGTCAATACAAAGCACAGGCATGTGGTATTACATCGAGTCATAGAATCATACAGGACAGGAGAGGCCCTTAGGCCACTACCAATGTAGTGTTCTAGGCCCAATCATCTTCAGCTGCTTCATCAATGACCTTCCTTCCATAATGTCAGAAATGGGGATGTTTGCGGGCGGCACGGTGGCACAGTCGTTAGCACTGCTGCCCCGACAAAACTACACTAAACCTACACGAATCCCATTTTCCAGCACTTGGCCCATAGCCCCGAATGTTACCTACAGGGTTCTAGAATCTGCTCTTCATTCATGCAGGGTAGGTCAGGAATATTATCCGACAACAGCTTTCACCTCAGTTTCAAGCGTACATGCATTGTCAGCATGGCACATTTCCATGAGCACTCGCTCCTTCAGATCATGACATCTTCAGTATCTTAACTTCCTTTGTGTATACTGCTTCAAGGTTAAGGATCCCAAGGACACATGGACCAGTACATCTTATTGCTCAATAAAATTACAATTGTTCCCTTTAAAATTCATAGAAACTTTTAACATACTTTTAAATGACAGATTCCCATGCATTTTAAAATAATTACATATTTTCCTTATTGTTACTGCTTCTGGGTCAAAGTTCATCACAAGATGCCACATACGTTTTCCAAAAATGGCTTAACAATTTTCCATCCTAATTAACTATTCCCATTTCCTTAAATTTGCTTTGCTCATAATTTACATTTCTGGTTTGTTCTTTAAAGCACACCAGTGCAAAAGATAAAGCTGAAGCATTTGCTACAAACTTCAGCCAGAAGTACCGAGTGGATTATTCATCTTCGCCTCCTCCAGAGGTCCCCAGCAACATAGATGCCTTTGCAGTCAAATTAATCACTCCACGTGATATCAAGAAATGGTTAAAGGCACTGGATAACGGAAAGGCTATGGGCCTTGACAATATTCTGGCAATAGTACCGAAAGCCTGTGCTCCAGAACTTGTCATGCCCCTGGCCAAGCTGTTCCAGTAGCTACAACACTGGTATTTACCCGACAAACGGGAAATTTACCCAGGTGTGTCCTATACACGAAGAGCAGTGCAAATCCAACCCGGACAATTACTGCCCCATCAGTCTGCTCTCAATCATCAGGAAAGTGATGGAATGGGTCATTAATTGTCCAAGCAAGCATCACTTGCTGAGCAATAACCTGCTCAGTTAATGCCCAGTTTGGGTTCTGCCAGTGCCACTCAGCTCCTGACCTCATTACAACCTTGGTTTAAACATGGACAAAAGAGCTGAACTCCAGAGGTGAGGTGAAAGTGATTGCCCTTGATATCAGGGCTACATGTAACAGTCTACGGCAGCAAGGAGAAAGATTGGACACAATGGGAATTAGGGTGAAAGCTCTCTGCTGGTTGGGCTCATATCTAGCAGAAAGGAAGATGGCAGTCATTGTTGGAGGTCAATTATCTCAGTTCCAAGACATCGCAGCAGGAGCTCCATCATGTAGTGTTCTAGGTCTAATCATCTTCAGCTGCTTCATCAATGACCTTCCTTCCATAATAAGGTCAGAAATGAGGATGTTCGCGGACGGCACAGTGGTTATCACTGCTGCCTATGACGCTGAGGACCTGGGATCGATCCCGGCACCGGGTCACTGTCTGTGTGGAGTTTGCATATTCCCCACATTCCAGGTGGGTTTCACCCCCACAACCTAAAGATGTGTAGTTAGGTGGATTGGCCACACTAAATTGCCTGTTAATTGGAAAGAAATAATTTGGTACTCTTAATTTTTTTTTTTTCGGTATCGAACTCGGAGTGGTTGACATCTGCCTAGCCACCACAGCCCTAGCAGACACAATGAGGCTGCACGGTCACCCTGAACATTTTTTGCCATGGGTTCCTTTTAGGCACCGAGTGGGAACCTGTCTGTGATCTCTCAGACCTCTGTGCACAGCTGCATCCGCGCCGTAACAGAGGTCCTATATGCCCAGCTGCCACAATTTATTCACCTGAATATGGGCCGAGCCCACCAGGATGCAAGGGCAGCGGGATTCCCCGCCATCGCTGGGATGCCCCAGGTCCAGGGGATGATTGGCGGGACACATGTCCCCCTATGAGCATCGCCGCATGAGGGAATACCCTTCACAAACCGAAAGGGATTGCACTCCCTCAATGTGCAGTTGGTGTGTGACAACCAGCTGCGCATCACGCGCATCTGTGCCCGATACCCAGGCAGTGTGCACGGCGCCCTCATCCTGGCACACAACGGTTCCCGACACCTCCGAGGCGCTCCCCCGGGTGAGGGGTTGGCTCCTGGGTGACAGTGGTTCTCCACTGCAGTTGTGGCTGATGATGCCAAACCAGAGATGACAGACCAACGCGGAGAACCACTACAACGACACCCATGCAGCAACCAGAAGCATAATAGAGCAGTGCATCAGCAACCTGAAGATGCGGTTCAGGTGCCTGTACCGCTCTGGTGGGGCCCTCCAAAACAGCCGTAGGAGGCTCTCCCACATCATGGTGGCCTGCTATGTCTGTGATGACATGCTGGAGGAGGAGGATGAAGACCACACAAGAAGGATGTGGAAGGGGGACAGGCATGGGGCCCAGGCAGCCACAGGAGGCTGCACAACATGTGCGTCAAGGCCGCCGCGCAGAGGAAAATCTAATCGGCTCCAAGTTCACCAACTAGGGGGCCTGGTCACTAGCAGCATGAACATTCCAACCCAACGCACCCGCAACTGCACCACGAGTTGTGCTTCCCATATGCTTCACCACAGGGTGCTGGCCCTGGGTTGGCAGTATCAGTGGGTATGGTCCATGGGACGGATAAAGATCACGGCCCGCTCCGCGATGAGCTCTGGTGCGCAACTTCATTTGATGAGGTCGGACTCCCTGGTAGCACTTTCCACCATGCCTCCAGGTGATCCCTGCATGTGTGCAGGTCATTCCATCTCGCAGTCGGTGTCGGTGTCTCTCTCTCGGTGTGTCTTTCTCTCACATCCTTCCCCCCAGCCCACACATCCTGCAGACAGAGGCAGTTTGGAATGTCAGTGAACAGCTGTTTATTGAGATATATACAAGTATTATGCCGTAGTCCCTATCGCTAACCTATGTGCTTCATACGTGCCAATTTAACTGGTGTCTAACTTTCCGACTTTACGTTTCCCAACACTCCTTCTAGTGGGTACATCAGAAGTGAAGCGGCCTGCCGTGTATCTCGTCCTACGGCCTGGGTCCCCTTTGCCGGCCGTCCTCTGGCGTGACCGGGCTCGTCCAGTCTTCCGGGTGTCACGGGTGACATGGTGCCACCCTGTTCTGCCCACCGCCCATCGAATGAGCAAGGGAGAGGTGGGGGGGGATTCAGAGGTGCTGCCATGGTTCAGCACCTCCCCTGTGAGGGTCATCGGCACAGGCCCCATCGCCTCCTCATTCGTCGGTGTGCCCCATGGTCCCCAGGCTACTCCTTGGGATGGGGGCATGGCTGGAGTGAGCTCCAGGACTCCCCAGCCACCTGGCACTGCCAATCCTGGAGGCTTGCTCCCATTTCGATTACAGTATCCATGCTCGTGGCCATGGAGCACAGGGGCAGGGTCATGTCCCTCTGGGATTGGCTCAGGTCAGCCAGTGCCTGGCCAATGCTCTCGACGGTCACAGCCATGACCCACTGTGACTGAGCCAAGCTCTGGGACACCGCTGCAATTTCCTTGTGGCCCTGGTACAGGAGGGGGTATCAGCAACCATTCAGAGCCTGCAGGTACAGTTGGAGGAGTCCAAGGGTCTGCCTTGGATGACTTGACCCATGGCTGATAACTTTGCACCAGACCCCACCCGTGCGGTGTTGGCCTGGGTGGCACGCATGGTCGGCACTGTCTCTTGCCCCTGCAGGTGGTTGGACTCCTCCACCTGTAGCTGCAGGCTCTGGATGGTTGCTGATACCCGCTCCTGTAGTCCCCAGCTCTGCGCCTGCACCTTCAACATTGATGGGAAGGTCCTTTCCAGAAGCTCAAGACCAGTCTGGACGGGAGCTAGTCCCTGGCGCCAGGCCGTCCTCTGACCGTTTTCCCCCTCAGGCATTCCTACCGCCACCTGATGCACCGCTGCAAGTGTGTGGTGTGCACCAGATCGTGTCCCAGGAGCCTCTTCACTATAATACTCAACCGAGATGATTGTCTCTGGGATGGTGGAGGGTGCCAGTGACAGTAGTGACGAGAAGTCAGTGTTCACCCCGGGCATGTGCTCCAGGTTGTTGCGGGGTTATGGTGGGGGCACGGGTCATCAGCAGGTCCTGTCTCATTACCAGGTGAGCCGCGGGGTTGCTGCTGGGGCGGGGGACCCAGTTGGATCCGCCTCATCGCCAGGTGGTCCTGCAAGACAAAAGACAAGACGCATGGTTAGATTATGGGTAGGCGTGGTGTGTGAGGGGAGGGGTGACACACATACCATAGGGACACTGCAATTCGTTGGGGGCTCACTTGCATCTCTGATGTGGATCTCGACTCAGCAACTGCATGCTCTCCAAACCCGCCAACCAGGTCTACAAAGGTGAGCAGCCATAGGTCTAGTGGGACCGCTCCAGTCTTCGCTCTCTCCCTGCGGTTGTGGGCCGCCTTCTCTGGGGGCACGAATAATGCACGGTGTGAGACAGTCGGACATGGGCAGCACAGGAGGTCTGCGGCCAATGTGTGCAGGGAAAGCGGCCATGGTAGACAGTATGGGTATTGGCCTGTGGTGCAAGGTAGGGTGCGACCGGAATGCTGGCGGGTGGGGGAAGAGAACTACAAATGTGTGGATGGGGGTTGTGGTGACTCACCCCGTCTGGCCTGAGGGGTTGCCCATTCTCATCCAGCGCTGCCTACCAGTCTGCCTGGCGGGGGCCGCATTTGGGGGGACGGGGGGAAATTGGGATGGGTGTGGGGTGTGTGGGACGGGGTTTGGTGCCAGAGGCACGGTGGTGGTGGCGACTCACCCTGGCTGCCCCGAGGAGGTCGTGCAGCTTCTCCCTGTACGGTTGCCTGGTCCTGGTGGTAGGGCCCACGGCCTCTGCCACCTGTGCCCAGGCCCAGTTGACGTCAGCGGTTGGCAGCCTCCTTCCCACCCCATGGAACAGGGTGTCCCACCTCTCCTCCACGATTTCCAGCAGTGTCTCCAGCTCTGCATCAGCAAACCTCGGTGCCACTCTTCGGGGAGGCATATCCTTGGGTGGAATGGGAGCGTGTGGGGAGTAGAGTGCTTATATGCAGCCGCTCTCAAGTGCCAATCCCGACCCTGGCGGTCACACATCGGCATGCGCTGGAATCTCTCTACTTCCATGTGGTACCGGTGGTGGCCCATGTCCTGGATGGCTCCGCGACCAGCGCCGCCATCGAGATCGTACAACACCCGCGATTCAGTCCCGACGTCAGGACTTCGTCTCTGAAACAGAGAATCCCACCCAGAATCAGAGGAAGAGAGGGAGAAATAAGGTAGAGAAGAGAGAATAATAAGCTAGAGAAAAGAGAGAAACAGGAAGGAAGACAGAAAGGAAAGGAGAGACAAAGAACACGAGAGAGGAAAAAGATTTTTTGCCTTCAAGTTTGGGTGTAAAGCTATGAATTAAAATTAAAATTCTCAACAGATTACCTACAAAAATACAAAGGTCTTATATCTAATGTATTAAGAGTAGAATGTTTTTCTTAAACAATTATGTCTTAATTTCAAAATGAAGATTTAGGTCTCATATGAAATAAATTTTGGATGCATTTATTGTTATCTGCTTTAAAATGTTTATGATGTCACCAGGTCTTTGCCCGTAATCAATACAACAATCTGAGGGCAAGGTACAAACTTGCAAGTAGAAAATCCCACCAATTACCCAATTGAAAACCTTATTGAAATTCTTATTTCAAAGAGGAAATTAGCTGCTTGATTGGCCAAGAAGTCTCATGTGACATCTTTACTAATCCAGAGAAAGCTTCCTTTCATAATAAATCAAAATTACAGGAAATGCATTCCTGTTAACATTCAAGTATGGCCTGGTTCCCAATTGGTTGCACTGAGGTCCAGCAAAAAAAATAGGAACAGTCTCTCTGCTACTATTAACTTACTATTTCTCCCAATCTGTGTAACAGATTGTCTCTGGCTATGCCTTCAATAATTCTTTCGTTCCGTCAGTTGCTTACCATATGCTGTATGGCTCCAGAAACCTGCTTCAGGAACGCCTGTAATTCAGGCAGGTGTAGGCAGACATCTTGCTGCGATTCTAAAGTGGTGGTATTGCCCCACTCAACAGCCTTATTCAACCAGTACTCAAAGGTGGAAGCTGAAATGAAAGTACCTTCGGCCATACCAAAAGCCACAAAACTCAAAATCAAGTTTTAATGGTCATTTAAAAGAAAAGGAATCTTCCGCGAACACCGAGGCATCTGCAAAAGAATGACGCAAATTATTAATAATTTTTCAATGAGGCTTCTGAACAATCTTTTGAAATCCCGAGTACAAATACAATGAGTTTTTTTGTGCCAAAATGGCAGCAACTGAGTTTGAATAAGTAAATTACTTTAACATCCACTGTCCAGCTGGGGCTCAAATTTTTACCCATCTGAATTCATCATCACCAGCATTTCATTACAACAGCAATAAAATACTGCCCTGCACAAAGTAACAATTACCACAAATCTTGATACAATAGGGGCTGGTTTAGCACAGTGGGCTAAATAGCTGGCTTGTAATGCAGAACAATGCCAGCAGCGCGGGTTCAATTCCTGTACCGGCCTCCCTGAACAGGCGCCGGAATGTGGGGCGTCTAGGGGCTTTTCACAGTAACTTAATTGAAGCCTACTTGTGACAATTAGCTATTATCATTATGTATGTGCAAAAACATTTCAACTCTGCGTTTAGACACAAAGTATTAACTTTTTCTAAAAAAAAGTCATTCATGAAATAGTTGTCTTCATTTACATTGCTGGAGACACATCCCATAGACATAAGCAGCAAGGAAGGGGAGAAATTAGTCAAGAAAAATAATCTGGCTTTCACAAGCCTGTGTAGAGAAAAGAATGTGATACTAAACTGTAACAAAACCAGGATGCAGATGAGAACAGAACCCCACACAGGCATTGCTTAGAGCAGTTCCTATAGTTATTTTAATACCAGGTTTGCAGCCAATTATGAAAGTACTTTGTTGAAGGAAAAGGAAAATTGCCCAGTAACAGATTGAAGAGAGTAGAGGCATATGAACTCAGTATTGTGGTCATGGAGATGGAACAGTGCTATAGTTCCATGTCAGGATGGTGTGTAGTTTGGAGGAGAAGTTACAGGGGTGGTGTTCCCATGAATCCGTTGTCCTTCTAGAGGGTAGAGTTTGAAAGTTTGGAACGACGTTGTCATAATATCCACGCATGGATATAATGAAGTGCAGACAGGCAGTGATTGACACACAGGAGGACCAGTGAGCACACGACACGGTGCAGCCAATCACCAGACAGGACACCACCACTATAAAGCCAGAGGGCACTAGGTTTCCCGCCCTCTCTGGACCCAGCCCCTGGACAGTCAGAGTCCACGAGCTAGCACAGTGCAAACACCATGCGGTAGCTAATAAGTCTGGTCAGGCTAGTACAAGGTCTCCAGTCAGTTCAGTCTAGTGTCAACCCACAGTTAAAGATGTATGTTAGTTCTATCGTTCAATAAAACTGTGTTGGATCTTCTACAGTGTTAGATGTCTGTTTCTCGCATCACTGCATCAAGTGCAGTCCACACCGAACCGAGCTGCCTAACACATCATGGTACCACGAAGCGATATTGAAAATTGACGGACCTATCTCGAGTGAATCAGCATTGACCAGCAAGCGGCCATCCGGTGACATGGAAAACATCCAGCCTCCTCCACAGCTCCGTATCTCCGGCAACCTCGCACAAATTGGAAGCTCTTCAAGCAAAGGTTCCTCTGGTACATCGAGGCCTCCGACCTCGAAGCAGCATCGGATGCCAGGAAGATCGCACTATTTCTCTCCACCGCGGAGGACCACGCCATCCACATCTACAACTCCCTCAAGTTTGCTGACGGCAAAGACAGAACAAAATTCAAAACCGTCCTGTTGAAGTTTGACAGCCAATGCGACATTGAGGTGAATGAGAGCTTTGAATGATACGTTTTCCAGCAGAGGCTTCAGGGTAAGGATAAATCTTTTCAGTTCTTCGTCACCTATCTCCGCATCCTAGCGCAGTCATGTAACTATGGCTCGACGGCTGATTCCATGATCCGGGATCAGATCATCTTCGGAGTTCACTCCGGCTCCCTTCAGCAGCAGCTCCTGAAAGTCAAACAGTTGACCCTCTCTGTCGCTATCGAGACGTGCGTTGTCCATGAGCATGCTAAGAATCGTTACTCCCACGTCAGGGTGGCAGAAACTGCAGAGCTGGCCTCCCACGAGGTGGAACGGGTGCAGGCCATTGCACAAATGCAGGGCCTGAGCATCGAGGAGAGTGACCGTTTCACGCGCTTTTCCCGGGTCGCTGCGCATGCGCGCCACAACCGAGTGGACGATGAGCCCGATAACCCGACTGCGCAGGTGTGTACGTCGACCGACTGCACTGCGCATGCGCGATGGTGCACGGAGGGCGCTGATGTCGATGTCATGACGTGTCCGAATTGTGGCTCTGCCCATTTAAAGCGGCAATGTCCGCCAAAAGGACGCCGGTGTCTACAGTGTGGCAAGCTTGGCCACTACGCAGCCCTTTGCAGATCTGCTCCACCGCTCAGCAGCCAGCGATCCCAGCTGCGGCGCAGAAGTGTCCGCTCAATACAGCAAGGCATGGCCAGATTACGATCCCGGCAGCCCAACGGACCCTGATGCCAAGTGCCTCAAGTCCCCGGATCGGGTGGGCATCATAACTACATATGCGCTGCCTTCCATCACACCTACGCAACGCCTCTCGATCCTCAGTGTGGATCCCGACGACGAGTGGTCTGCTGTCCTCACAGTGAACAAGGCCCGCATTCGGTTCAGACTGGACACCGGCGCATCGGCGAACCTCATCTCGAAATCTGACCTCAACACCATCCGCGCCAAACCAAGCATTCTTCCACCGGCCTGCCAGCTCCTTGATTACAATGGTGAGGAATTGAACAAACGAATGTGATATAAAATAGTTAGTTCAAATATTAGTTACAATAATGTAGATGTGAGCCAGTCTGATAGTAGTGAGTTCACAAACAAAGGGATTCAGAAAGCATGGCAAGGATGGGGAAAAGGATGCTGGGTAACAAGAGGCCCAGGGTTAAGGAATGCGAAGTGAGCCAATCAGGATATATAGCCAGGTCAGAAGGTGTATAGGATGACCTATGGGAATCTTGTATGTGAAACTTGATGCCATTTGAATGAGATTTGTAAAGATTTCTTTGTCTCCGATAGCACTCGATTCTGAAGCTCCAGGAGACCGCTTGTGTGTTCTGAATCTCTGTGGAGCGAGTCAGCCTTGCAAGTTGGTTAAAAATAAATAATACCATTCCTACAAATCCATCTCGAGTTTTATTGAGGCCAGACTGATGGGTAAAGAATTCAATATTGTCATTGGCAACGCCATAGCTGCCAGTGGCTCGTGTCAACTGGGGGTATCCAATAAGGCGATCAAGGCGACGCTGCGGTTTGAAATCGTCGGGCCTGACAGAGCAGCTCTGCTCGGTGCCCGTGCCTGCAAGCTCCTGAACCTTGTTCAACGCGTCCACACCATGTCATCATCACCGGCGACGGCCTCACCCGATGAAAACTTGTAAGCCGACATAGATGACATTATCACGCAGTACCACAGCGTATTCAATGGAATGGGCACGCTCCCATACTGATACAAAATCCTGCTCAAGCCAAATGCCACCCCTGAAATTCATGCACCTCGCCGGGTGCCGGTGCCCCTCAAGGATCGTCTGAAGAAGCAATTACAGGACCTCCAAGACCAGGGCATCATATCAAAGGTCACAGAGCCCACAGACTGGGTCAGCTCCATGGTCTGCGTCAAGAAGCCGTCAGGGGAGCTTCGCATTTGCATTGACCCTAAGGATCTAAACAGAAACATCATGAGGGAGTATTACCCAATACCAAAACGAGAAGAGTTGACCAGTGAGATGGCTCATGCCAACTTATTTACTAAGCTCGACGCCGCCAAAGGTTTTTGGCAAATACAGCTGGACGCGTCCAGTCGCAAGTTGTGCACGTTCAACACCCCGTTTGGTCGTTACTGCTACAACCGGATGCCTTTTGGAAGTATTTCATCACATCATGGAACAGATGATGGAGGGCATCGAGGGGGTGCGAGTGTACATTGACAATGTCATTATCTGGTCCACAACGCCCCAGGAACACATCGCTCGCCTCAAGCAGGTATTCCAAAGAATCCATGAACATGGTCTTCAGCTCAACAGGGCCAAGTGCTCATTTGGTCAATCGGAGATCAAATCCCTAGGTGACCACATCTCGCAGCAGGGCATACGGCCAGACACCAACAAGGTCTCGGCGATCAACGCCATGAAGACCCCGGAGGACAAAAAGGCGGTCCTCCGCTTGCTCGGAATGGTCAACTTCCTCGGGAAATTCATTCCCAATATGGCATTCCACACCACGGCCCTCCGCCATCTCGTCAAAAAGTCGACGGAATTCCAGTGGCTGCCCACGCATGAAGAGGAATGGCGCGAGCTGAAAGTAAAACTCACGATAGCCCCTGTCCTAGCGTTCTTCGACCCAACCAAGGAAACCAAGATATCAACTGATGCAAGCCAGGACGGCATTGGGGCGGTGCTCCTCCAGCGGGATGACTCCGCATCCTGGGCTCCAGTGGCGTATGCCTCCAGGGCCATGACGCCCACTGAGCAACGGTACGCTCAGATTGAGAAGGAGTGTCTGGGCCCCCTAACAGGGATAGTCAAGTTCCACGACTATGTTTATGGCCTGTCAAAATTCACGGTAGAGACGGACCACAGGCCTCTAGTCCACATAATCCAGAAGGATTTAAACGATATGACACCTCGGTTACAGCTTATTCTTCTAAAGCTACGCCGCTACGACTTCGAACTGGTCTACACGCCAGGTAAAGAGCTGATCGTTGCAGATGCCCTGTCCAGGTCCAGTACCACACCGCATGAACAAAGTGACTTAATCTGCCACATAGAAGCCCAAGTGCAGGTGTGTGCCTCGAACCTTCCGGCCTCCGACAAACGGGTGGTCCAAATTCGTGAGGAGACAGCCAATGATCCTCTGCTGCAGCGCGTGATGCAGAACCTCAGCAATGGCTGGCAGAAGGGACAATGTCCCCAGTTCTATAACGTAAAAGACGACCTGACGGTGGTGGAGGGAATCCTTCTGAAACTCGACAGAATCGTAATTCCTCAGAGTATGGTGCTGGGCCAATTCCAGGAGGGTCACCTTGGGGTCGAGAAAAGCCGACGCAGAGCTCGGGAGGCGGTCTATTGGCCAGTCATCAGCCAGGACATTGCCGACACAGTCCTCAACTGCCTTACCTGTCAGAAGTTTCAACCAGCTCAACCCAAAGAAACGTTGCAGCAGCGCGAGATTGTGACCTCTCTGTGGTCCAAAGTAGGCATAGACCTTTTCCACGCCAAGGGGCTCCTGGTCGACTACTTCTCCAGTTACCCTGATGTAGTGAAACTGTCCGACCTCACATCGAAGGCGGTAATCAAATCCTGCAAAGAAACATTCGCCAGGCATGGGATACCGCTCACGGAAATGAGAGACAACGGTCCTTGCTTTTACAGCCAGGAATTATCTGACTTCGCACAGTCCTACAACGTCCGTCACGTTACCTCTAGTCCCCACTACCTGCAGTCAAACAGGAAGGCCAAAAAAGGGGTCCACATTGTAAAGCGGCTGCTGTGCAAAGCTGCAGATTCAGGCTCCGATTTTAACCTGGCAATGCTGGCATACAGGGCGACCCCACTGTCCACTGGATTGTCTCCAGCCCAGATGCTCATGAATCGCACTCTGAGGACCACAGTGTCAGCCATCCACGTTCCCGACATTGACCACCTCACGGTCCTACAGAAAATGCAGCAGTCATGGGCCCAACAGAAAGCCACATACGATGCACATGCCACGGATCTGCCCGCGCTGGCCCCAACTGATCATGTTCGTGTACAGTTGCCTGAGGGCAGCTGGTCAGCTGCAGCTGTTGTGCTCAAACAAGTGGCCCCAAGATCATTCCTTATCCGCATGGCTGATGGCTCCCTGGTACGGTGCAACAGACGGGCACTGCAAAGTGTTCCACGCCCTCTACCTGACCGGTGTGCCCCGCCGCCTACGATACCCGACCACGAGGCCACCCATCTACCAGCAATCCTGCCGGTCCACGCGCCCACCGCGATGCCAGCGATCCCGCCTCTCCAAGCGCAGGTGGCTCCTAATCCGCCTCTGCGGCGATCAACAAGAATTCGTCGTCCACCACAAAGACTGAATTTATAGACTGAGCTTTTGTACATTTTTGTGACTTCACCAATTGGACCTCTGTACATATCGTTTTGTTTACTATGTATCTGCACTATCGCAACCTTCCTATGTATATACGTTCATTTAGACATCTTTCTGTACATAGTCAGGCACATGTATATATATTGAGAAGCATCCACACCTTAGTATTTTTTTTTTTTTTTAAAAGGGGGGGGAGATGTCATAATATCCACACATGTATATAATGAAGTGCAGACAGGCAGTGATTGACACACAGGATGACCAGTAAGCACTCAGCACAGTGCAGCCAATCACCAGACAGGACACTACCACTATAAAGCCAGAGGGCACTAGGTTTCCCGCTCTCTCTAGACCCAGCCACTGAGATAGACAGAGTCCACGAGCTAGCACGGTACAAACACCATGCGGTAGCTACTAAGTCTGGTCAGGCTAGTACAAGGTCTCCAGTCAGTTCAGTATAGTGTCAACCCACAGTTAAAGATGTATGTTAGTTCTATCGTTCAATAAAACGGTGTTGGATCTTCTAGTGTTAGACGTCTGTTTCTCGCATCGCTGCATCAAGTGCAGTCCACACCGAACTGACCTGCCTAACACATCAAACGTGAGATAAAATGATACTAGAGAGCACAACTGAGCTATCCAATGGAAAACCTACCAAAAAATATATACTGTCTAGTGCAAGGTGTAAAAACTATTGTTCATATGAATTTTTAACCCAAAGTCCCTGGTAATGCGGCCCACAAAAACCCCAGCAAAACATTTCTATTTGTGCTGATATTTTTGACCCACGTGTTCCCCCTTTTTATTTCAAAGGGTTTGAAGTGTGACTTCTGTTGCTCCCTCATAAATAATTCCTAATTGAGAGCATCAAGAGCGATTAGTATTCACAGCCTGAGAAATATTTAAATTGACAAGATTTAAATTGTATTGGTGATCCACAAGGCTGTGTTGTGTTGAACAGGAAGCAAAGACCAGAACTTCAACACTCCTGGCACGTCAATTATCTGAATCAATGACATTTAATAGTGCAAGATATCCAAACAGTGAGCTCTACCTACTACAGAATGAAGCAAGATGATATAAGAAGGGGGCTTTAGATTTCTGAGATATTGGGACAAGTTCTGAGGAAGATGGGACTCGTACAGGTTGGTCAGATTGCATCTGAACAGAGAACAAAAGAACAAAGAACAAAGAAAAGTACAGCACAAGAACAGGCACTTCGGCCCTCCAAGCCTATGACGACCATGCTGCCCGTCTAAACTAAAATCTTCTACACTTCCTGGGTCCGTATCCCTCTATTCCCATCCTATTCATGTATTTGTCAAGATGCCCCTTAAATGTCACTATCGTCCCTGCTTCCACCACCTCCTCCGGCAGCGAATTCCAGGCACCCACCACCCTCTGTGTAAAAAACGTGCCTCGTACATCTTCTCTAAACCTTGCCCCTCGCACCTTAACTCTATGCCCCCTAGTAATTGACCCCTCTACCCTGGGGAAAAGCCTCTGACTATCCACTCTGTCTATGCCCCTCATAATTTTGTAGACCTCGATCAGGTCACCCCTCAACGTCCGTCGTTCCAGTGGGAACAAACCGAGTTTATTCAACCGCTTCTCATAGCTAATGTCCTGCATACCAGGCAACATCCTGGTAAATCTCTTCTGCACCCTCTCTAAAGCCTCCACATCCTTCTGGTAGTGTGGCGACCAGAATTGAACACTATACTCCAAGTGTGGCCTAACTAAGGTTCTATACAGCTGCAACATGGCTTGCCAATTTTTATACTCAATGCCCCGGCCAATGAAGGCAAGCCTGCCGTGTGCCTTCTTGACTACCTTTCTCCACCTATGTTGCCCCTTTCAGTGACCTGTGGACCTGTACACCTAGATCTCTCTGACTGTCAATACTCTTGAGGGTTCTACCATTCACTGTATAATCCCTACCTGCATTAGACCTTCCAAAATGCATTACCTCACATTTGTCCGGATTAAACTCCATCTGCCATCTCTCCGCCCAAGTCTCCAAACAATCTAAATCCTGCTGTATCCTCTGACAGTCCTCATCGCTATCCGCAATTCCACCAACCTTTGTGTCGTCTGCAAACTTACTAATCAGACCAGTTACATTTTCCTCCAAATCATTTATATATACTACGAACAGCAACGGTCCCAGCACTGATCCCTGCGGAACACCACTCGTCACAGCCCTCCAATCAGAAAAGCACCCTTCCATTGCTACTCTCTGCCTTCTATGACCTAGCCAGTTCTGTATCCACCTTGCCAGCTCACCCCTGATCCCGTGTGGCTTCACTTTTTGTACCAGTCTACCATGAAGGACCTTGTCAAAGGCCTTACTGAAGTCCATATAGACAATATCCACTGCTCTACCTGCATCAATCATCTTTGTGACCTCTTTGAAAAACTCTATCAAGTTAGTGAGACATGACCTCCCCTTCACAAAACCATGCTGCCTCTCACTACTAATATGTCCATTTGCTTGTAAATGGGAATAAATCCTGTCTCGAAGAATTCTCTCCAGTAATTTCCCTACCACTGACGTTAAGGCTCACTGGCCTATAGTTCCCTGGATTATCCTTGCTACCCTTCTTAAACAAAGGAACAACATTGGCTATTCTCCAGTCCTCCGGGACATCACCTGAAGATAGTGAGGATCCAAAGATTTCTGTCAAGGCCTCAGCAATTTCCTCTATAGCCTCCTTCAGTATTCTGGGGTAGATCCCATCAGGCCCTGGGGACTTATCTACCTTAATATTTTTCAAGACGCCCAACACCTCGTCTCTTTGGATCTCTTGTGACCCAGGCTATCTCCACACCCTTCTCCAGGCTCAACATCCACCAATTCCTTCTCTTTGGTGAATACTGATGCAAAGTATTCATTTAGTACCTCACCCATTTCCTCTGGCTCCACACATAGATTCCCTTGCCTGTCCTTCAGTGGGTCAACCCTTTCCCTGGCTACCCTCTTGCTTTTTATGTACGTGTAAAAAACCTTGGGATTTTCCTTAACCCGATTTGCCAATGACTTTTCGTGACCTCTTCTAGCCCTCCTGACTCCTTGCTTAAGTTCCTTCCTACTTTCCTTATATTCCACCAGGCTTTGTCTGTTCCCAGCATTCTAACCCTGACAAATGCCTCCTTCTTCTTTTTGATGAGGCCCATAATATCTCTCGTTATCCAAGGTTCCCAAAATTTGCCGTATTTATCCTTCTTCCGCACAGGAACATGCCGGTCCTGAATTCCTTTCAACTGACATTTGAAAGCCTCCCACATGTCAGATGTTGATTTACCCTCAAACATCCGCCCCCAATCTAGGTTCTTCAGTTCCCTAATATTGTTATAATTAACCTTCCCCCAATTTACCACATTCACCCTAGGACCACTCTTATCCTTGTCCACCAGCACTTTAAAACTTACTGAATTGTGGTCACTGTTCCCAAAATGCTCCTCTACTGAAACTTCTACCACCTGGCCGGGCTCATTCCCCAGTACCAGGTCCAGTACAGCCCCTTCCCTAGTTGGACTGTCTACATGGTGTTTTAAGAACCCTCCTGGATGCTCCTTAAAAACTCTGGCCCGTCTAAGCCCCGAGCACTAAGTGAGTCCCAGTTAACATTGGGGAAGTTGAAGTCTCCCATCACAACAACCCTGTTGTTTTTACTCGTTTCTAAAATCTGTCTACCTATCTGCTCCTCTATCTCCCGCTGGCTGTTGGGAGGCCTGTAGTCAACCTCCAACATTGTGACTGCACCGTTCTTATTCCTGATCTCTACCCATATAGCCTCGTTGCCCTCTGAGGTGTCCTCCCGCAGTACAGCTGTGATATTCTCCCTAACCAGCAGCGCAACTCCGCCACCCCTTTTACATCCCCCTCTATCCCGCCTGAAACATCTAAATCCTGGAACGTTTAGCTGCCAATCCTGTCCTTCCCTCAACCAGGTCTCTGTAATGGCAACAACATCATAGTTCTAAGTACTAACCCAAGCTCCAAGTTCATCTGCCTTACCCGTAATACTTCTTGCATTAAAACATATGCACTTCAGGCCACCTGACCAGCTGTTTTCAGCAACATCTCCCTGTCTGCTCTTCCTCAGAGCCATACTGGCCCTATTCCCTAGTTCTCCCTCAATGCTTTCACCTTCTGACCTATTGCCCCGGTACCCACACCCCTGCCATACTAGTTTAAACCGGGACGTGTGACACTAGCAAACCTCACGGCCAGGATATTTATGCCTCTCCAGTTTAGATTCAACCCGTCCTTCTTATACAGGTCACACCTGCCCCGGAAGAGCTCCCAGTGGTCCAGATAACGGAAACCCTCCCTTCTACACCAGCTGTTTAGCCACGTGTTTAGCTGCTCTATCTTCCTATTTCTAGCTCACTGGCACGTGGCACAGGGAGTAATCCCGAGATTACAACCCAAGAGGTCCTGTCTTTTAACTTTCTACCTAGTTCCCTGAACTCCTGCTGCAGGACCTCATACCCCTTCCTGCCGATTTCGTTAGTACCAATATGTACAACGACCTCTGCCTGTTTGCCCTCCCCCTTCAGGATGCCCGCTACCTGTTCGGAGACATCCTGGACCCTAGCACCAGGGAGGCCACATACCATCCTGGAGTCTCCTTCACGTCCACAGAAGCGCCTATCTATGACCCTGACTATAGAGTCCCCTATGACTATTGCTCTTCTGCGCTTTGATCCTCCCTGCTGAACATCAGAGCCAGCCGTGGTGCCACTGCTCTGGCTGCTGCTGTTTTCCCATGATAGGCTATCCCTCCGACAGTATCCAAAGGTGTATACCTGTTCGAGAGGGGGACAACCACAGGGGATTCCTGCACTGGCTGCCTGCCCCTTCTGGTGGTCACCCATTTCTCTGCCTGCACCTTGAGTGTGACCACATTTATATAACTGCTATCTATGACGCTTTCCACCCAAGTGCATCCAACTGCTGCTCCAATCGAACCATGCGGTCTGTGAGGAGCTCTAGTTGGGGGCACTTTCTGCAGATGAAGCCAACCGGGATGCTGGAAGTAAGGTATTAAGTGGGGTCAGAGTAAGAGGACATGTAATAAAGTCTAAATTAGTGCATGTATTAAAATGCGCAGTGTATGGATTCACCCGAGGAAGGAGCTGTGCTCCGAAAGCTAGTGATTCAAGACAAACCTGTTGGACCTGGTGTTGCAAGACGTCTTACTGTAAAGTAATTAATGGGAGGGGTGGGTTGTGGAATTTCAATGGGGCGAGAATTATTCCAATTTATCTGTGCCAGATTCAAAGACTGATCATAGATTTTCATAGAATTTACAGTGCAGAAGGAGGCCATTCGGCCCATCGAGTCTGTACTGGCTCTTGGAAAGAGCACCCTACCCAAGGTCCACACCGCCACAATATCCCCATAGCCCAGTAACCCCACCCAACACTAAGGGCAATTTTGGACATTAAGGGCAATTTAGCATGGCCAATCCACCTTACCTGCACATCTTTAGACTGTGGGAGGAAACCGGAGGACCCGGAGGAAACCCACGCACACACGGGGAGGATGTGCAGACTCCGCACAGACAGTGACCCAAGCCGGAATCGAACCTGGAACCCTGGAGCTGTGACGCAATTGTGCTATCCACAATGCTACCGTGCTGCCCTTTTTTTTTGTTATTTTACGTCACTACCTCCCCGAGTCGGGAGTGGGTAATTTGCGCGCCTGCTGCCTTCCTTGGATGTGGTAGCCGTTTCTCAGGCTCCCTCTCCGGAATCGAACCCTGATTCCCCGTTACCCGTGGTCACCGTGGTAGGCACTGAAAGTACCATCGAAAGTTGATATGCCAGACATTCGAATGAGTCGTCACCGTCACGAGGACGTGCGATCGGCACAACTTTATCTAGAGTCACCAAAGCTGCCGGGCGGGCCCGGATTGGTTTTGGTCTGATAAATGCACGCATCGACAAGACAGCAATTGAACGATGGGTTGCTTTTAAGGAAGAGATAGTTCAGGTACAGTCGAGGTACATTCCCATGAGAATAGTTCAGGTACAGTCACGGTGCATTCCAATGAGGAATGGAGTAGGGCAAACAAATGCAGGGTTCCCTGGGAGGCGAAAGGGTTAAAGTTTAAGATGAAACACATAAAATGTACATTTGACAAATATCAGGTGGATAATGCAATTGGGAAACAGGCTCAATATAGAAGGTTCAGAGAGGAATTTAAAAAATAAAAGTAAAGAGAATGTATGAGAAGAAACTGGCACCTAACATAATGGGAAAACAACTGTCTTCAATAGGCATATAAATAGTAAAAGGGTGGTAAAAAGGACAAGTGGAACTAATTAGGGACCCAAAAGGGGATTTATATATAGAAGCAGAGGTCATGCCTGAGGCACTTGTGGTATCGGGTCAGGCACAGAAAGGGTTAATGTGGAACTGGGTACAGCACCTTCCAAAATGTGATGAAAAGGAAGACATGACCCAAGTCTAGAGGGTAGTCTTGTACTGGCCAGAGACGTATGTACAGGCAGTCATGGAAACAGCTCCTAGCGTAGACATTGTTTTGTATACATGTGTAGTTATAAGCAGTGAATAAACTGTGAAACTATACAATACATAGAACCTCTTCATGAGACCTACCAAACTGCACACGTCTCACAACATGGTGGCAGCTTTTGGAACAACCTAGAGCCTCACAGAAGATGAAGAAACTTAAACTGAAAAGTATCATTCTGACCCGACGAAAAGTACCAGAAACTAAGGGGCAAAAGAAAATCACCAGATAGAAGCTCCAAAGCAGGATTAGAAGAAAAAGGCAGAAATAAAACTCCATACTGCAGCAGAAGATTCCATCATATCCCATGGAAGTCCAGCTTCGATACCCAAACAATTCAGAATCAAAAGACCTAGCTGAGGTGAGCTTAAAAAAGCTTTTAAGTGTTTGAGGAATTTGGTCGATTTTCGGGGATAAATTGAATATGGGTAAGAAAGAGTGAGGTTTTTGCGATTAAGGCGAGGGGGCAAGAGAATAGGTTGGGTGAGATGCCATTCAAGGTGGTGGGAGGGAAATTTCGGTACTTGGGCATCCAGGTGGGGTGGGAGTGGGTGCAGCTGCATAAGCTGAATTTGGGTCAGTTGGTGGAATGAGGGGGGACTTGCGGAGGTGGGATGTGCTCCCGCTGTCATTGGTGGGGCGGGTACGGATAGTGAAAATGACAGTCCTGCCAAGGCTTTTGTTTGATTTTTCGGAGCCTCCCAATTTTTGTTCCCAAGGCGTTCTTTAAAAAAGTGAATGCGGTGATCTCGGGATTTGTCTGGGCGGGTAAAGCCCCGCGGATGAAAAAGATGCTGCTGGAGCGGGGGAGTGTGTGTGTGTGTGTGTGGGGGGGGGGGGGGCTCTTACGAATTTTATAAATTATTATTGTGCGGCAAATATTGCGATGGTCAGGAAGTTGTTAGTGGGGGAGGGGCGGTGTGGGAGCAGGTGGAGGTGGCCTCATGTAGGGACAGGGGTTTAGGGGCATTGTTAACGGCACCTCTGCCATTCTCGCCGACCTGGTATCCCACAAGCCCCTTGGAAGGCTGTGACTAGCGGCGTTCCACAGGGATCAGTTCTGGGACCTTTGTTGTTCATAGTGTATATAAATGATTTGGAAGAAAATGTAGCTGGTCTGATTAGTAAGTTCGCAGACGACACAACAATTGGTGGAATTGTGGATAGTGAAGAGGATTGTCAGAGGATACAGCAAGATATAAATTGGTTGAAGTTTTGGGCAGAGAAATGGCAGATGGAGTTTAATCCGGACAAGTGTGAGGTAATGCACTTTGGAAGGTCCAATGCATGTAGGAATTACACAGTAAATGGTAAACATCTTGCAAGTATTGATCCAAGCATGTCCACCGATCACGGAAAGTGGCAACGCATGTGGATAAGGTGGTCAAAAAGGCATATGGCATGCTGGCCTTCATCGGACGGGGCACTGAATATAAATATTGGCAAGTCATGTTGCAGCTGTGCAGAACCGTAGTTAGGCCTCATTTGGACTATTGTGTACAATTCTGGTCGCCACACTACCAGAAAGATGTGGATGAAATGGAGAGGGTACAAAAGTGGTTTACTAGGATGTTGCCTGGTATGGAGAGCATTAGCTATGAGGAGAGGTTAGATAAACTCGGTCTGAATGACAGAGGTTGAGAGGCGACCTGATAGAGGTCTACAAGATTGAGTGGCATGGGCAGAGTGGATAGATAGATGCTCTTTCCTGGAGTAGGAGAATCAAGTACGAGAGGACATAGGTCTAAAGTGTGTGCGGAAATGTGCGAGGCAAGTTTCTTTTTGGTAAATACATGGAACGAGCTGCCTGGGGAGGTGGAGAGAGCAGGTACAATAGCCGCATTTAAGGGGCATTTCGACAAATATATGAATATGGTGGGAATGGAAGGAAAGTGCATACGGTTTTAGTTTGGGCAGGTACCATGGTTGGCGCAGGCTTGGAGGGCCGAAGGGCCTGTTCCTGTGCTGTATTGTTCTTTGAAAGGATATTTCTCCCGCGGAGTGATTTCGTGCATAAATAGGGATGTGATATATTAAAACAAACTACAAGTTATTAACTTTATCATAAAGCCAAATAGCTTTCAAATACCAGTTAAACAATAAACAACCCTGAGCAGCTATCTTTATCTCCATTCAAACAACACCCACCTCGGGTCAAAATCCACTTTTAAATACAGTTAGCAGACTCAGGAATCATTGCCCTAAAGAGATAACGTGGATAAACCACTGAGAAAGAGAGATCCTTTAGGAACCAGCTGCAGATTCTTACCTGTCTCAGTCTATTGTGTAAACCGCCAGCCTGAGACACTGCTTCGGTCTTTTTACACAGGCAAATCTTCAACTCTATGTCTGGAGAGAAGAAGCTAATCTGTTCACAGAGAGATCCAAACTGAGCCTCCAGAAACTGTTTCAGCCCTGGCTCCTCCCATTAACTACATCATCCTACTTAGCCGAACACATAACAGAAAACGTCTCACGTCAGCAAGATCGCGGCGCGTACTTAACGGCACTTAGGGGAGGCGATGACGTGATGGTATTGTCACTAGACTAGTAAACCAGAAACCCAGAGTAATGCTCTGGGGACTCGAGTTTGAATCCCGCCACTGCAGATGGTGAAATTTGAATTCAATAAAAATCTGGAATGAAAAGTCTAATGAAGGCCATGAAACCACTGCCAATTGTTGTAAAAACCCATCTGGTTCATCAATGTCCTTTACGGAAGGATATCTGCCATCCTTACCTGGTCTGGCCTACAAGTGACTCCAGAACCACAGCAATGTTGTTGACTCTTAACTGCCCCCTTTAGGGCAATCAGGGATGGGTAATAAATGCTGGCACAGTCAGAGATACCCACGTCCCATAAACAAATTTTTTAAAAACTTAGTGCCAAAATAACCCCCCACGAGCTTCTCACCATTATTGACTGTCTCTTCCTCTGAGTTTCCAGACTTGTGCCTCAGCTGCTGCCACAAACAAGGGGGAGCTGCTGTTAAATGTTCCCTCCCCACTCACTCCCAGTCAACACACAAGGATGACAACGCGCAGACCTGCTCCTTGCTTCGTGGATGCCGACCTGGCCAGGTTTCAGGATGCAGTGGATGCGAGACAGGACATCCTGTCCCCCGAGGGGGTTGGAGGCCCAGCAGCAGGGTCACCAATACCTCCTGGGAGGCAGTGGCAACGGCTGTCAATGTGGGCAGCATGTCGAGGAAGATTGCTGTACAATGCAGGAAGAATACCAAGGGATAGATTATGGAACCTCATTAAAAGGAATGGTGGATCGGTAATGGCTCATACTTAAGGAACAAATGTTTGCATGGCGTACATGTAGGGATTCTACGAATAGTTATACATTCCTCTCTGGTGATAAAACACAACAAAAAATGTAGCCCAGCCATGATCTACAAAATAAATTAAGATAATATTAGATCCAAAGAGGTGTCACAAAAGGTTGTTAGAAATAGTAGTATTCCTGAGAGAATACAGTTCAGAAATCAGCAAAAGAGGACCAGGATATTGATTAAGAGGGGAAAGGAGTACGAGAGTGTGGTGGTATGTATTAGGGGTCATGTGGGACTGTGAAGCCGTGATGCTATTGGCTGACAGATCCCGGGTCCTGGTTGGCTGTTGACCTCTGGCTCCGCCCTGAAGGCGGAGTATAAGAACCCGTGCTTCTCCCCGCAGCGCCATTCTGTTGCTGAACTGCTGGGAACAAGTCACGCTTAATAAAGCCTCATCGACTTCATCTCTACTCGTCTCTCTCGTAAGTCATTGTGCGCTACAATTTATTAAGCGTGCTTAAAGGACTATGGAGCTCCGGAATGCCTGCGGTTCAGCCCCCACGCAGTGAACTCGGCAGCAGTCTTTAAACACTGGCAAGCTTGTTTCGAAGGCTACCTCCGAACGGCCCCCGGCCAGATCACAGAAGACCACAAACTGCAGGTCCTGCACTCAAGGGTAAGCCCGGAAATTTACCCTCCCATAGAAGACGCAGAGGATTTCCCGACGGCGCTCGCAGCACTGAAGAGCATCTGCGTTCGCCCCGTGAACCAGGTCTACGCACGCTACCAACTCGCAACGAGATGGCAAAGTCCCGGAGAATCGTTAGAGGAGTTCTACGCCGCACAGCTAATTTTGGGACGGGGCTGCAGCTGCCCGCCAGTAAACGCAACTGAACACACGGACATGTTAATTCGCGATGCGTTTGTGGCAGGTATGAACTCTCCCCAAATCCGCCAAAGACTTTTAGAAAAAGAGTCGCTAGGACTCTCAGAGGCACGGGCCATTGCAGCCTCCCTAGATGTGGCCTCGCAAAACGCCCGCGCCTACGGCCCCGACCGCGCGGCAGTCCCTTGGGCTCAGTGGACCCCCGTCTCGTCAAACCCCCCCCCCTCCCTCACAGGCTTGCGCGGTTAAAGCGCCGGATCAACCCAGGGGGGCCCGCTGCTATTTCTGTGGGCAAGCGAAACACCCCCGGCAGCGCTGCCCGGCCCACGCAGCTATTTGCAAAAGCTGCGGCAAAAAGGGCCATTTCGCGGCTGTGTGCCGGTCCCGGGGGGTCGCCGCGATCCCCGGAGAAGAACGAGCCCAGCGCATCCCAAACGCTCCCCAACCCCCCCCAGCGCCCCATGTGCGACCCACGGGCGCCGCCATTTTGGGTCCCGGCCACCACGAGGGGAGGATGGGCGCCGCCATCTTGTGACTCCCCAGTCACGTGCGATGCATGGGGGCCGCCATTTTGTCCATCCCCGACCACGTGCGATCCATGGGGGCGGCCATTTTGTCCACCCGCGGCCGCGTGCGATTCATGGACGCCGCCATCTTGGATGACAACAAAGGACCCCAGCATCGACGGCTCCACGGGGTCCGAAGAAGACGCTGAGACACTACGACCACGACTGGCCTCGGTGACGCTAGATCAATCACGGCCCCGGACGCTCCAGACGACGACAACAACGGTGCTGATCAACGGACACGAGACACCATGCCTGATCGACTCCGGGAGCACCGAAAGTTTCATCCACCCCGACACGGTAAGACGCTGTTTTTTGACCATCCATCCAAGTACGCAAAAGATTTCCCTAGCTGCAGGATCCCACTCCGTAGAGATCAAAGGGTTCTGCATCGCGAACCTAACGGTGCAAGGGAGGGAGTTTAAAAACTACAGGCTCTAGGTCCTTCCCCAACTCTGCGCGCCCACATTACTGGGATTAGATTTCCAGTGCAACCTGCAGAGCCTAACGTTTCAATTCGGCGGCCCAATACCCCCACTCACTATCTGCGGCCTCGCAACTCTCAAAGTTGAACCGCCGTCCTTGTTTGCAAACCTCACCCCGGATTGCAAACCCGTCGCCACTAGGAGCAGACATTACAGCGCCCAGGACCGGATATTTATTTGGTCTGAAGTCCAGCGGTTGCTGAAGGAAGGCATAATCCAGGCCAGCAATAGTCCCTGGAGAGCACAGGTGGTAGTAGTAAAGACCGGGGAGGAGCAAAGGATGGTCATAGACTATAGCCAGACCATCAACAGGTACACACAGCTGGACCCTCTCCCCCGCATATCCGACATGGTAAATCGGATCGCCCAATATAAGGTTTTCTCCACCGTGGACCTCAAGTCCGCCTACCACCAGCTCCCCATCCGCCCAGGTCACCGCAAGTACACAGCCTTCGAGGCAGACGGGCGTCTATACCAATTCCCAAGGGTCCCATTTGGTGTCACGAACGGGGTCTCGGTCTTCCAACGGGAGATGGACCGAATGGTTGACCAACACGGGTTGCAGGCCACGTTCCCGTATCTCGACAACGTAACCATCTGCGGCCACGATCAGCAGGACCACGACGCCAACCTCCAAAAATTCCTCCAGACCGCAAACGCCTTGAACCTCACATACAACGAGGAAAAGTGCGTTTTTAGCATAAACCAGCTGGCCATCCTGGGATACGTAGTGCGCAATGGGATAATAGGCCCCGACCCCGAACGCATGCGCCCCCTTATGGAATTTCCCCTCCCCCACTGCTCCAAAGCCCTGAAACGTTGCCTGGGGTTCTTTTCATATTACGCCCAGTGGGTCCCCCAGTATGCAGACAAGGCCCGCCCCCTAGTACAGACCACTACCTTCCCCCTGTCGACAGAGGCTCGCCAGGCCTTCAGCCGCATCAAAGCGGATATCGCAAAGGCCACGATGCGCGCTATCGACGAGTCCCTCCCCTTCCAGGTCGAGAGCGACGCATCCGACGTAGCTCTGGCGGCCACCCTTAACCAAGCGGGCAGACCCGTGGCCTTTTTCTCCCGAACCCTCCACGCCTCAGAAATCCGCCACTCCTCAGTGGAAAAGGAAGCCCAAGCCATAGTGGAAGCCGTGCGACAATGGAGGCATTACCTGGCCGGCAGGAGATTCACTCTCCTCACTGACCAACGGTCGGTAGCCTTCATGTTCGATAATGCACAGCGGGGCAAAATTAAAAATGACAAGATCTTAAGGTGGAGGATCGAGCTCTCCACCTTCAACTACGAGATCTTGTATCGTCCCGGAAAGCTGAACGAGCCGTCCGATGCCCTATCCCGCGGCACATGTGCCAACGCACAAATAGACCGTCTCCAAGCCCTCCACGAGGACCTCTGCCACCCGGGGGTCACTCGGTTCTACCATTTTATAAAGTCCCGCAACCTCCCCTACTCTGTGGAGGAGGTCCGTACAGTCACCAGGAACTGCCACATCTGCGCAGAGTGCAAACCGCACTTTTTCAGGCCGGATAAAGCGCACCTGATCAAGGCTTCCCGCCCCTTTGAACGCCTCAGTTTGGATTTCAAAGGGCCCCTCCCCTCCACCGACCACAACACATACTTCCTGAACGTGGTGGACGAGTACTCCCGTTTCCCCTTCGCCATCCCCTGCCCCGATATGACAGCGGCCACAGTCATCCAAGCCCTTAGCACCATATTCACACTGTTCGGTTGCCCCGCATATATCCATAGCGACAGGGGGTCCTCCTTCATGAGTGACGAGCTGCGTCAGTTCCTGCTCAGCAAGGGTATAGCCTCGAGCAGCACGACCAGCTACAACCCCCGGGGCAACGGGCAAGTAGAGAGGGAGAACGGCACGGTCTGGAAAACCGTCCTACTGGCCCTACAGTCCAGGGATCTCCCAGTTTCCCGGTGGCAGGAGGTCCTCCCGGACGCTCTCCACTCCATCCGGTCGCTGCTGTGTACCACCACTAACCAAACGCCTCATGAGCGCCTCCTTGTCTTCCCCAGGAAGTCCTCCTCCGGAACGTCGCTGCCGACCTGGCTGGCGGCCCCAGGACCCATCTTGCTCCGAAAACATGTGCGGGCGCACAAGTCGGACCCGTTGGTCGAGAAGGTTCACCTCCTCCACGCGAACCCGCAGTACACCTACGTGGCGTACCCCGACGGCCGACAGGACACGGTCTCCCTGCAAGACCTGGCGCCCGCCGGCAACACACACACACACACCCCCGACACCGATCATCCCCTCCCTGCCACCAGCGAACCCTGCGACCGCCCCCTTCCCGGGAGGATCGGTCCTCCTCCAGTGTCCGACCAGGAGTGAAACAGAAACAAACAACGAAACGCTCCCGGAGACGACAACGCGGGAACAAGCACCTGCACCACCACCGGGGCTGAGGCGATCGACGAGGAAGACCAGACCGCCCGCTCGACTCGTGGCATCGGTGTGACATCAAGAATGTTGTTGGGACTGTAACGAAAATGTTCTTTTCTCTTACGAATATTGTAAATAGTTCACAAACCTTGTACATAGCCCAGTGTAGGGCTAAAATTGTAACAACATGCCCAAAATTTTCCTCCCAGGACCAGCCTTGTAAACCTCTACCACCATGCGAACCACCACCCTGCCGGGTTCATTTTAACAAGGGGTGAATGTGGTGGTATGTATTAGGGGTCATGTGGGACTGTGAAGCCGTGATGCTATTGGCTGACAGATCCTGGGTCCTGGTTGGCTGTTGACCCCTGGCTCCGCCCTGAAGGCGGCGTATAAGAACCCGTGCTTCTCCCCGCAGCTCCATTCTGTTGCTGAACTGCTGGGAACAAGTCACGCTTAATAAAGCCTCATCGACTTCATCTCTACTCGTCTCTCTCGTAAGTCATTGTGCGCTACAGAGAGTAAACTTGTCAGTATCACAAAAGTAGACTGTAATAGCTTCTCTAAACATATAAAAAGAAAAAGATTAGGGACAGCAAGCGTAAGTCTTTTACAGTCCAAAACGGAGAATTGATAAGACAGAACAAGGAAATACCAGAGTTATTAAACAACTGCTTTAATTCTGTCTTCACTGAAGCAGACATAAATAACTTCCCAGAAACGCTAAGGAATCAAGGGTCTTATGAGAAAAGGAATTGAAGGAAATTAGCAGTACTAAAAAAATTGAAGATATTAATGGGGCTGAAAGCCGATAAATCCCAAGGGCTTGATGATCTACATTCCAGAGTAAAGGAGGTGGGGTGGCCATGGAAATACTCAATGCATTGGTTATCATCTTCCAAAATTCTCAAACAATCCTGGCAGATTGGTGTGTGGTAAATGTAGCCTCGCTATTTAAAAAGAGGAAGGGAGAAAACAGGGAATTACAGACCGGTTAACCTAACATCCATAGTTGGAAAAATGCTAAAGTCTATTATAAATGATGTGATAATCGACATAGATCGGAGTATTTCCGACTATATAGGGGAACAAGACAGGGATGCCCGCTGTCTCCATTGTTGTTCGCGTTGGCAATTGAACCTCTGGCCATGGCGTTGAGAGACTCCAGGAAATGGAGAGGGGTGATTAGTGGGGGAGAAGAACACCGAGTCTCGTTATACGCGGATGACCTATTGTTATACGTGTCGGACCCAGCGGGGGGGGGATGATAGAGGTTATGCGAATTTTGAGGGGGTTCGGGGATTTCTCGGGGTATAGGCTAAACATGGGGAAGAGTGAATTATATGTGATACATCCAGGGGACCAGAGTAGAGGGGTAGAAGGCTTGCCTCTAAGGAAAGTGGAAAGAAACTTCCGATACCTGGGGATTCAGATCGCTAGGAGCTGGGGAACCTTGCACAGACTTAATCTGACTCGGTTGGTAGAACAAATTGAGGAGGACTTCAAGAGGTGGGACATGCAGCCTCTATCGCTGGCGGGCAGGGTGCAAGCAATTAAGATGATGGTCCTCCCGAGGTTCTTATTTGTATTTCAATGTCTCCCTATACTAATCACCAAGACCTTTTTTAATAAAATAGACAGGAGCATCACGAGCTTCGTGTGGGCAGGGAAAGTTCCGAGAGTAAGGAGGGGGTTCCTTCAGCGTAGTAGGGACAGAGGAGGATTGGCACTACCGAACTTGGGCGATTACTATTGGGCCGCCAATGTGGCAATGATACGTAAATGGATGATGGAGGGAGAGGGAGCGGCGTGGAAAAGACTGGGGAGAAAGTCCTGTAAAGGGACGAGTTTAGAGGCGCTGGTGACGGCGCCGCTACCGATCTCACCTAAAAAGTTTACCACGAACCCGGTGGTGGCGGCAACATTGAATATCTGGGGACAGTGGAGGCGACAGAGAGGGGTGCGGGGAGCCCTGGTGGGGTCCCCAATCAGGAACAACCATAGGTTCGCCCCAGGAAGAATGGATGGAGGATTTCAGAGCTGGTACCAGTTGGGAATTAGGAGGGTGGGAGATTTATTTATAGATGGGACTTTTGCGAGCTTGGGAGCATTGGAGGAAAAGTATAAGTTGCCCCGGGGAAATTTCTTGATATATATGCAGGTGAGGGCGTTTACTAGACAACAGGTGAGGGAATTTCCGTTGCTCCCGACACAGGGGATACAGGACAGGGCGCTTTCAGGGGTGTGGGTCGGAGAGGGCAAGGTGTCAGAGATTTACCGAGAGATGAGGGAAGAGGGGGAGGAGTCGGTGGACGAACTAAAAGGAAAGTGGGAAGAAGAACTAGGGGAGGAGATAGAGGAGGGTATGTGGGCTGATGCCCTAAGCAGGGTAAATTCCTCTTCCTCATGCGCCAGGCTTAGCCTGATTCAATTTAAGGTGCTACATAGAGCACACATAACGGGAGCAAGATTGAGCAGGTTCTTTGGAGTGGAGGACAAATGTGGGAGGTGTGGCGGGAGCCCGGCAAACCACGCACATATGTTTTGGGCGTGCCCGGCACTGGAAGGGTATTGGAAGGGAGTGACGGGAGTGATTTCGCGGGTGGTGAAGGCCCGGGTCAAACCAGGCTGGGGGTTAGCTCTATTTGGAGTTGCGGAAGAGCCAGGAGTGCAGGAGGCGAAAGAGGCCGACGTTGTGGCCTTTGCGTCCCTAGTAGCCCGGCGCAGGATCCTACTCATGTGGAAGGAGGCGAAACCCCCCAGACTGGAGGCCTGGGTAAATGATATGGCGGGGTTCATTAAACTGGAGCAGATAAAGTTTGCCCTGAGAGGATCGGCTCAAGGGTTCACCAGGCGGTGGCAGCCATTTCTCGACTACCTAGGGGACCGTTAGAGGGTAGACAGATGACCAGCAGCAGCAACCCAGGGGGAAGGGGGGGGGGGGGGGAGGGGGATTTAGTTTAGTTTAGGTCAAAGATAAAGGGGTTTTGTTACTTGTGTATTGTTAAAAATTTCTGTATTGTTATTGTTGCGTTTGCTTTGTAAGAGGGGAAAAATTGTTGTTTGGGAAAAAAAATTCAATAAAACATATTTTTTTAAAAAATAAATGATGTGATAACAGGACACTTAGATAATATCAACGGGGGGCAGCACGGTGGCGCAGTGAGTTAGCCCTGCTGACTCACGGCGCCGAGGTCCCAGGTTCGATCCTGGCTCTGGGTCACTGTCCATGTGGAGTTTGCACATTCTCCCCGTGTTTGGGTGGGTTTCGCCCCATAACCCAAAGATGTGCAAGGTAGGTGGATTGAACATGCTAAATTGCCCCTTAATTGGAAAAAAATGAATTGGGTACACTAGATTTATTTTAAAAAAGATAATATCAACGGGATTAGACACAGTCAACAAGGATTTATGAAATGTAAATGATGTTTGACAAATCTACTGGAGTTTTTTTTAAATAGATACGGGTAAACCAGTGGGTGTGGTATATTTGGATTTTCAGACAGCTGTTGATAAAGTCCCACATGAGAGGGCTAGTGAGTAAAATTAAAGCACATGGGGTTGGGGTTAATATATTGGCATGGATTGAGAACTGGTTAGCAGACAGGTAACAGAGTCAGAATAAATGGGTCTCTTCCGAAAGTGGCAGGCGTTGACTAATGGGGTCACTTTAGGCTCCCACTATTCACAATATATATCAATGATTTGGATGAGGGAACCAATGTTATATTTCCAAGTAAGCTGATGACACAAAACCCTGTGGGAATGCAAGTGGTGAAGAGGATGTTAAAATGTTTCACGGTGATTTAGATGAGTTGAGTGGGCAAATTTATGGCAGATGCAATATAACATGGATAAATGTGAAATTATCCACTTTGGATATTGGCAGCCGATAGCTATGTTTTCCAGCATCGGCCCACATTTTAAAAATTTGTTCATGGAACGTATATGTCGCTGCTGAGGTCAGCATTTATTGCCCATCCCTAATTGCCCTGGAGGGGGTGGTAGTGAGCAGGCTTATTGAACCTCAGCAGTCCATGTGGTGTAGGTATTGCCACAGCTCTGTTGGGAGAAAGTTCCAGGATTTTGACCCAGTTACAATGAAGGAACAGTGATGTAGTATCAAGTCAGGATGCTGGCAACTTTGGAGGAGATTTGCATGAGATGGTGTTGTTCCAATGCAACTGCTGTTCTTGTTCTTCTTAGTGGCAGAGATCGCTGGTTTAGAAAGAATCTTTGTAAAGCGCTGCCATGCAACTTGTCACTGGTGTGTTTATCTACAAGTTGTCCCAGCGGTAGAGGAAGTGAATGTTTAAGCTAGTGGATGAGGTAATAATCAAGAGTGTTGATTGTCCTGGATGGTTCGGAGTTTTTGCGTGTTGGAGAGCAGTCATCCAGGTTTGTGGAGAACATTCCATCACAATCCTGATATGGACCTTATGGATGATGGACAGGTTTCAGGAGTCAGGAGTTGATTACTCACTTCAGAATTCCCAGCCCCCGACCTGCTCATGTCGCCAAAATATTTGTGGCAGGTCCACTTAAGTTTCTGAACAATGGTAACCACCCTTCGGACTCAGGATGTTGATAATGCCATTGAACGTAAGGTGCAGTGCGGCATAGTATACTCAGCTAAGTTGAGGGTGACCTACAAATCCAAGGACTTTTATTTTGGGACGGCGGAAGCAGCGGAGGAGTTTGCGAAGGCAGAAGGACTGTGGCTGAATTGAGAAATGGTCATGTAGCGATGTAGCCTCATGTAACTGTATTTTTTCACTGCGGCGGGTGTATGTGCTAAATGAGCCAACGTTGTATATATTTGGACAAGGGAAGAGATGGGACTTTCACTTGCAATGATGGTTCTTTGGGGCTTGGGTGTGTATGCGGGGTTTGTGTGCTAAAAGGGGATTTCTTGGTTTTTCTGGGACCGGGCAAGGGGGAAAAGAGACCCGGGCGGGGGATTCCACGCTGGCCGGTTTAAGCCAACCAGTGAATGTGAGTGCGGTGGGGGGAGGGGCTGCGGCCATCGGAGCCTGGCAGAACAGGTTCCCATGAGTCTAGTCGGGGTGGAAAGTTGGGGGGGGGGGGGGGGGGGGAAGGAACAGGGGCTGGGAGGAGGTATTTTATAAGAGGAAGTGGAGGGGGGGGGGGGGCGGGTTACAATTCATGGGTGTCATTTACGGTACTCTTTCGGGGATTGGATGGCATTGAATGTTAGGGGGGTGTGGTGGCCTCTATAGGTCAATGGTGACCATAGGCGATTCCTGATTCCTTTTTTTTCCCCCTTTACTTTTCCCACCGTGGAAGGGTTTGTTTTATTTGATGCTTATATTGTCAGGTGGGCCGTTGTTTGGGGTGGTGGGAGGATGGGATCATTGTTGTTGATAAGGGGATTGTTTTTGTATTTGTTACTGTTTACTGCTTGTTGGTGGGGTGTAAATTCTGAAGAAAATTTGAAAATGGAGAATAAAAATATTTTACAAAAAAAGATAATGCCACTGAACATCAAGGGGAGATGATTTGATTAATTCTTGATGGAAAAGGTTTTTGGCTGGCACTTATGTGGCACGAATGTATTTATCAGTTCAAGCCTTACCCTTACTCAACACACTGGAGGAAAATTCGCTAGATGTTACATACCAGACAGGCCACAGGAGGGAGCTCCCGAACCTTCGCACTCACCCACTTTGAGAAGGCCGCGAAGCTCATGTAGGGCCACATGGGCCAGAATTCTCCAATTCCGCGGCCAAGTTCTGACGCCAGCATGAAAGGCGGCGTGAGCCACACCGGCGTCAACGGGCCTCAAGTGGCAGGTATTCATCCATTCCTAGGGGGCTAGTACGGCGCCTGAGTGGTGTCCGCAGCTTCGGCGCCCGAAAGCCAGCGCGCCACGGCCGACGCGAGTTTGCGCATGCGCATAGGTTCCTGTCTCTGCGCCGGCCCCCGGGCAATATGGCTGAGCCCTACAGAAGCCCCGCACGGAGGAACATAGGCCCCCACGGAACTAGCCCACCTGCCGATCAGTAGGCCCGGATCGCGGGCCAGTCCCCCCCCCCCCCCCCCCCCCCCCGGGTCGCATCCTCCCAATCCCCACCACAACGACCCCCACAGCCAGAACTCTAAGGTCCCACCGGGTGAGACCATACGTAACCCACGCCGGCAGGACTCGGCCGAACTCGGCGAGCACTTGGCCATCGAGGCCCGGAGAATCGCCATGGGGAGGCGCTGTCAACGGCCCCCGACCAACGCGGCGGCGATCCCGCGGGCGCCAGAGAATCGGCGGGCCGGCGTCGAGGCGGCGCTCGATTCACGCACCTCCCCCCCCCCCCCCCCCCCCGGCGATTCTCCGACCCGGAGCGAGGTCGGAGAATCCCGGCCATGGTTCTTGCTGTGGGAAATGATGAGGTCAGCAACACCATGCTAGCATCAGGTTTCTGACTGAGAACCTGCTCTGTTAGCCTGAAAACCCATTGAGTCCTCTCACAGGTACAACCTTCAACACCTATTGCTTTCTTCCTAGTCCCAAGGGGATGATGTACAATTATTCGTGGGTTCTACTCTCCTTTCCTGACACTTTATCACAGGAGAAAGTGGTACAGGAAGAAGAGATTTATGAAAACTGAGCCACCAAGAATGGTAACTGCATGATACTGACATCTGACACCAGTACGTTCCACGCTTACACAGCACCTATACCAATGGCACACAAAGGTGATAGCAAGCATCAAAACGTAACGTGGCAGGGAACAATCCCCATCCTGCTCCTCCCCCTCAGTCCCACAAACAAGATAGCCTCTCACAATCCTTGGACTCCGGTGGCACCTGCAAGATGCATGAAATGCATAAAAGATGTTTTTCAAAAAAACAATTGAAAGTATGAAAGTAGTTCAATGCAAAACAGTGCAATTTGTGCACTTGCGAAGTCACAGTACTAAAATAGAACCTGGGATTTTATTCCTGGCAAAGGTTGGATTCACACAAGGCTATACGCGCACACTGCTGTTATCCTCACTGTTGTGATGATTCTGGCAGGACTACTGTGTGGTCAATTCCAGCCCCACTTGTCCCACAGTCACAATTCAATTGAAATGAACAAATAATTCTTAGCCAATGGGCAGCACGGTGGCACAGTGGTTAACACTGCTGTCTCACAGCGGCAGGGACCCTGGTTCAATTCCGGCCTCGGGTGACTGTGTTGAGTTTGCACTTTCTCCCCGTGTCTGCGTGGGTTTCCTCCGGGTGCTCCAGTTTCCTCCCACAGTCCAAAGATGTGCAGGTTAGGTGGATTGGCTATGCTAAATCACCCCTTAAGTGTCCAATGGTTAGGTGGGGTTACTGGGTTATGGGGATAGGGTGGAAGTGTTGGCTTAGGCACGGTGCTCTTTCAAGAGTCAGTGTACACTCGATGGGCAGAATGGCCTCCTTCGGCACTGTAAATTCTATGATTCTATGAAATACCCACGTCTTAAGGGGCTGGTTTAGCACAAGGCTAAATAGCTGGTCTGCTTTAAAGGCCAGCAGCACGGTTCAATTCCCATACCAGCCTCCCCGAACAGGCGCCGGAATGTGGCGACTAGGGGCTTTTTACAGTAACTTCATTTGAAGCCTACTTGTGACAATAAGCGATTTTCATTTCATTTTTTTTTTCTTCGGTCTATGGCTGCCCAGTAACTATAATCACCAGGTTTGTAAATTTAAACACAATTAATTTTTATTGATAACAATAACTATAATTAAAATTATAGTAAATGCAACTAGTTAACTATTACTTAATTCCTAATAATTATAATAATCTTTATTAATGTCATAAGTAGGCTTTCATTAACATTGCAATGACGTTAGTGAAAATCCCCTAGTTGCCACGCTCCGGCATCTGTTCGGGTACAGTGAGGGAGAATTCAGAATGTCCAATTCACCTAACAAGCACGTCTTTCGGGACTTGCGGAGGAAACCGGAGAACCCGGAATAAATCCACACAGACACAGGGAGAGCGTGCAGACTCCACACAGACAGCGACCCAAGCCGGGAATCGAAATTGGGTCCCTGGTGCTATGAAGCAACAGTGCTAACCACTGTGCTATCATTCCCCCCCCCCCCCCCCCGCCTCTTTAACTCACACCACCCTCTATACACACACATATCCGCAAGATAGGCAAACACAGAGGGGAAAGAGGGGTTTAAAATAACGATGAAAGTAAAAGGATAAGAGCCTTGGTTTCAGGTGGACATCTTCCAGTCTACAGGTCTCAAAAAACCTTTTGCAGGTTCAGAGAACAGCAGGTAGGCACATTTCTGGGGTGTGGGTGGGGGTGGTGAAGAGAAAGAGAGAGTGAAAAAGAAAGAGAAATAGAGCGAGAGCAAGCAAGATTCGCCTCTCTGCGTCCAGGATCTGAGTGTCTTTCCTTGGTTCTGTGAAAACCATCCCACTTGGGTAGAACCCAATCACTGTCTCTCACCGGGCAAAATACAGCCTTTTGCAAATTCATTGGCCATCAGCCAGCCAATCGAGCTGGACCCCTGCAAATGCTTGGGTGCCAAAGTTCTGCTGCTCTATATCTCCAATAGCACAGTGTGCTATTTTGCAACTTTTGAGTTCCTCACTTCCTCTGCTTGACTTAAAGGTATATGTCCACTAAACATCCATGGATCATGATAATCATAAAGTAAAATAAATGGGAGATAAGGGAATCAGCAAGAATCATACAATCATAGAATTTACATGATGTGGAGATGCTGGGGTTGGACTGGGGTGAGCACAGTAAGAAGTCTTACAACACCAGGTTAAAGCCCAACAGGTTTGTTTCAAACACTAGCTTTCGGAGCACTGCTCCTTCCTCAGGGGAATGAAGAGGTATGTTCCAGAAACATATATATATAGACAAATTCAAAGATACAAAACAATGCTTAGAATGCGAGCATTTGCAGTTAATTAAGTGTTTACATATCCAGAGATAGGGCTAACCCCAGGTTAAAGAGGTGTGAATTGTCTCAAGCCAGGACAGTTGGTAGGATTTTGCAAGCCCAGGCCAGATGGCGGAGGGTGAATGTAATGCGACATGAATCCCAGGTCCTGGTTGAGGCCGCACTCATGCGTGCGGAACTTGGCTATAAGTTTCTGCTCGGCAATTCTGCGTTGTCGCGCGTTCTGAAGCTGCCTTGGAGAACGCTTACCCTGAGATCACAGGCTGAATGCCCTTGACTGCTGAAGTGTTCCCCGACTGGAAGGGAACATTCCTGCCTGGTGATTGGCGCGCGATGTCCGTTCATCCGTTGTCGCAGCGTCTGCATAGACTCGACTCATCGATCGGCAGTTCCAATGCGCCACAGCAAAAAAACCGCACCGACCTCCTCAGAAGACAAACACGGGACACAACCGACAGAGTACCTTTCGTCGTCCAGTACTTTCCCGGAGCGGAGAAACTACGGCATCTTCTTCGCAACCTTCAACACGTCATTGATGAAGGTGAACATCTTGCCAAGGTCATCCCCACACCCCCACTACTTGCCTTCAAACAACCGCTCAACCTCAAACAAACCATTGTTTGCAGCAAACTACCCTGCCTTCAGAACAGCGACCACGACACCACACAACCCTGCCATGGCAATCTCTGCAAGACGTGCCAGATCATCGACATGGATACCACCATTACACGCGAGAACACCACCCACCAGGTACGCGGTACATACGCGTGCGACTCGGCCAACGTTGTCTACCTCATACGCTGCAGGAAAGGATGTCCCGTAGCATGGTACATTGGCAAGACCATGCAGACGCTGCGACAACGAATGAACAGACATCGCGCGACAATCACCAGGCAGGAATGTTCCCTTCCAGTCGGGGAACACTTCAGCAGTCAAGAGCATTCAGCCTCTGATCTTCAGGACGCGCGACAATGCAGAATCGCCGAGCAGAAACTTATAGCCACGTTCCACACCCATGAGTGCGGCCTCAACCAGGACCTGGGATTCATGTCGCATTACATTCACCCCCCACCATCTGGCCTGCAAAATCCTACCAACTGTCCTGGCTTGAGACAATTCACACCTCTTTAACCTGGGGTTACCCCTATCTCTGGATATGTAAACACAATTAACTGCAAATGCTCACCATTTTTAAATGGCGCCCGATCTCTCGACCCCCCTCATTGTGACCACCGGACCTCCTGCAGTGTTAATGTAAGCCTACTTCTGACATTAATTTAAAAAAATGATTATAAGATTTATTGAACCTCTCCAACACCTACCCACGGTCAGTAATGTCATTCTCTTGTACACTATACACGTGGGCTTGTCTTGCTTCTTTCTATCCACCTTCATTCACGTTTGCAATAGAAGACTACTCGCCCTAGCACATGCACTTTTAACCCCTTCACCCCCTTAAAAAGATTTGCACTTTTCTTAACACAAAAATACTACTATTCGTGTGTCAAACTGAAGGGGCTGGAAAAGAATAACGATTAGCTGCCCACAAAGCCCCTTCAGCGATTTTGGATCTTGCTCACTTGAAGGAATGAAACGGTTAAGAATCCAGTTCTGCAGAAACAGCTGAATAGGCATCATACGCTTGTATTTTCAGTGGAAGCACAACTTCGGCTTTTATTTCCTAATAAACAAGTAAATAGCACTATGTGTAGAATTGTTATTGTTACTGACCTGCAAACCCGCTCACCCACTGTCCGCCTCCTGGTCAGTGGGTGTGCGCGCGCCTGAACCCGGAACCGGCGCTCGAGCTTCCCGCCCAGTTCTGATTGACAGCTGCCGCCTCCGCCTCCGCGGCAGCAGCAAAACACACCCGCCCATTTCTAGTTTACTCTGCAGCAGCAAAACACACCCGCCCCTTTCTAGTTTACTCTGCAGCAGCAAAACACACCCGCCCCTTTCTAGTTTACTCTGCAGCAGCAAAACACACCCGCCCCTTTCTAGTTTACTCTGCAGCAGGCTCCTTTACTGTACTCGGAATTAAACCAGTTTACAGCACTGTTAAATTTTTCTGAACTACATATAATTGCTGTTTGGGGGCAGTTTGCAGGACTATGTTCGTTTTCTAAAAGGAAAATATGCGAAAAGAAGGTCTCAAGCATACAAAAATACAGATGAGAAAAATATACGAATGCCACATTGATGGTTAACTGAATAAATTATGATGTGGAGATGCCGGCGTTGGACTGGGGTGAGCACAGTAAGAAGTCTTACAACACCACCAGGTTAAAGTCCAACAGGTTTGTTTCAAACACTAGCTTTCTTTCATTCACCCAAGGAAGGAGCAGTGCTCCAAAAGCTTGGGCGCGATTCTCCACTCCGCCTGTTGGGAGAATCGCCAGGGCCGCCAATATTTCCGGGGACGCCGGTCCGATGCCCTCCCGCGATTCTCCCAAGCGGCGGGAACGGCCCGGTCGAGTTTTGCAGGCCGGAGAATCGCCGGAGACACCCAAAATGGCGATCCTCCGGCACCCCCGCTATTCTGAGGCCCGGATGGGCCGAGCGGCCAGGCCAAAACGGCGGGTTCCCCCCGGCGCCGTCCACACCTGGTCGCTGCAGTCGTGGGCGGTGCATGAACGCTGGGGGGGGGGGGCGGCCTGTGGGGGGGGGGGAGAGGGGGGATCCTGCACTGGGCTTCACCTGGAATGTGGGGTGGCCCGCGATCGGTGCCCACCGATCGTCGGGCTGTCCTCTCTGAAGGAGGACCTCCTTCCTTCCGCGGCCCCACAAGATCCGTCCCCCATCTTGCGGGGCGGATTTAGCGAGGACGACAACCACGCATGCGTGGGTTGGCGCCGGCCAACCCGCGGATGACGCCCGTTATGCGGCGCCGGCCGCGTCATCTATGCGGCGCCGCTTTTACACGGGCGACAAGGCCTGGCGTGTGTAGATGACGCGGCCCCGATCCTGGCCCATTGTCAGGGCCTGAATCGGTCGGGACCGGGGCCGTTCCGCACCGTCCTGAACCTCGACGGCGCGGCCACTTCGGTGTGGGAGTGGAGAATCCCGCCCCTAGTGTTTGAAACAAACCTGTTGGACTTTAACCTGGTGTTGTCAGACTTCTTACTGAATAAATTACGCAATACATTCTCTTTCCGCATTATATTGACACTGCTGAACAGCTCGAGGTTTTAGGACAATGAAAGCATTTGCAGTGAAGTTTTCCAGTGCAGGTTCAGAAAATGAGAGATTTATCAAATTAATTAATTTTACAACTGACTTTGGAGGGATTTGAATTCACAAGGTTTGGATTAGTACTATAGCCACTCAGCTTTTGTACTTCCACTTGGAGGTGATGGTGTTTCTGTGACATTGTTGTTTTGGTCATTTGTACTGTTATTGGGTAGAAGTTGCCAATAAAGTGATGCACGATCCATGATCACTAAAGCGAGGTTGGAGTCCCAACTGAAGGCTTTAATAAGCTAGATGTTTCTCCCAGCAGCTCAGGTACAGAATGAAGGCTGCTGGGGCGGCACAGGCTCTTATACCCCACCTTGAAGGGCGGAGCTACCATACAGCTTGACCAATAGGAAACATACAATATCTACCAATGGAGTTCCAGCATTGCCAGGTACCGTAACACCTCTACGCAGACTACCTACTATTCACACCCTGTTAAAAAAGAGTCCGGCGGGGGTGGTGGCCTGATATTACAACATGATAAGGTGGCAGAAATTATAGTTATGGAGGTACCATAATACCTCTGTACAGCGTTTTGTAACTATTTACAATTCTATTTATTATTTACAATTTATGGTTCATAATTAACTATACAATTTAAAATGAAGCAATCAGTCGATCGGGGCCCCTGGTCGTCTTCTGTGATCGTCGAGGCTTCGGTGGTGACTCCGGTGGAGGCCCGGGCGTCTGTGACTCCGGGGGCGTGTTCTCGATCTCTGTGGCAGCTTCGACACCCCTAGACGGCGCTGGTGGGCAAAACGGTTGACCTGGGAAGGGAGCGTCTGCGGGGTGCGTCGGTGGGTGGGGGGGCCTAGACAGGGCCGGCACTGGTGGAAGGGAGGGTGGGACTGGTGGCTGGGGTGTGAGTGGGGCTTCGGCGGGCGCCAGGTCTCGTAGGGAGACCGTATCTTGTCGGCCGTCGGGGTACACCACGTAGGCGTACTGGGGGGTTAGCGTGGAGAAGCTGGACCCTCTCGAGCAACGGGTCCGACTTGTGCGCCCACACGTGGTTTCGGAGCAGGATGGGTCCGGGAGCTGCCAGCCAGGTCGGGAGCGAGGTCCCAGAGGAGGACTTCCTGGGGAAGACAAGGAGACGTTTGTGAGGTGTTTGGTTGGTTGTGGTACAAAGCAGTGACCGGATGGAGTGGAGGGCATCCGGGAGGACTTCCTGCCAGCGGGAGACTGGGAGATTCCTGGACCATTCCGTTCTCCCTCTCTACCTGTCCGTTAACCCAGGGGTTGTAACTGGTCGTCCTGCTCGAGGCGATGCCCTTGCTGAGCAGGAATTGACGCAGTTCGTCGCTCATGAAGGAGGACCCCCTATCACTATATATGTAAGCGGGGAACCCGAACAGCGCAAAGATGCTATGGAGGGCCTTGATGACGGTGGTTGCGGTCATGTCGGGGCAGGGGATGGCGAATGGGAACCGGGAGTACTCGTCAATCACGTTCAGGAAGTACGTGTTGCGGTCAGTGGAGGGGGGGGGCTTTGAAGTCCATGCTGAGGCGTTCAAATGGACGGGAAGCCTTTATCAGGTACGCTTTCTCTGGCCGGTAGAAGTGCGGTTTGCAATCCGCGCAGATTTGGCAGTCTCTCGTGGCTGTCCTGACCTCCTCGATGGAGATGGGCAGGTTGCGGGTCTTGATAAAGTGGAAAAAGCGAGTGAGCCCCGGGTGGCAGAGGTCCTCGTGGAGGGCTCGGAGGCGGTCCACTTGTGCGTTGGCACATGTGCCGCGGGAAAGGGCATCAGGAGGCTCGTTTAGTTTCCCGGGACGATGCAAGATCTCATAGTTGTAGGTGGAGAGTTCGATCCTCCACGCAAGACCTTATCGTTTTTTACCTTGCCCTGCTGTGCATTATCGAACATGAAAACAACCGACCGTTGGTCAGTGAGGAGAGTGAATATCCTGCCGGCCAGGTAATGCCTCCAATGTCGCACAGCGTCTACGATGGCTTGGGCCTCCTTTTCGATTGAGGAGTGGCGGATTTCGGAAGCATGGAGGGTACGTGAGAAGAAGGCCACGGGTCTGCCCGCTTGGTTGAGGGTGGCCGCCAGAGCTACGTCAGACGTGTCTCTGTCGACCTGGAAGGGGAGGGACTAGTTGCTGGCGTGCATCGTGGCCTTTGCAGTGTCTGCTTTTATGCGGCTGAAGGCCTGGTGGGCCTCTATCGACAGGGGAAAAGCTGTGGATTGGATCAGGGGACGGGCCTTGTCCGCATTGTTGCGGACCCACTGGGCATAGCAAGAGAAAAACCCTAGGCAGCGCTACAGGGCCTTGGAGCAGTGAGGGAGGGGGAACTCCCTAAGGGGGTGCATGCGTTCAGGGTAGCGGCCTATAACTCCATTTCACACTACGTAGCCGAGGATGGCTAGACGGTCAGTGCTAAACACGCATTTATCCTTGTTATATGTAAGGTTAAGGATCTTTGAGGTATGGAGGAATTTTCGGAGGTTGGTGTCATGGTCCTGCTGGTCGTGGCCGCAGATGGTGACATTATCGAGATACGGGAAAGTTGCCCGTAAACCATACCGGTCAACCATTCGGTCCATCTCGCGCTGGAAGACCGAGATCCCGTTGGTGACACCAAAGGGAACACTTAAGAAGTGATAGAGCCGCCCATCTGCCTCGAAGGCAGTGTATATGCGGTCACTAGTGCGGATGGGGAGCTGGTGGTAGGCGGACTTAAGATCCACCGTGGAGAAGACCTTGTAATGCGCGATCCTGTTTACCAGGGGTCGGATATGCGGGGGAGAGGGTATGCGTCCAGCTGTGTAAACCTGTTGATGGTCTGACTGTAGTCGATGACCATCCTATGCTTCCCCCGGTCTTTACCACCACTACTTGAGCTCTCCAGGGACTGTTGCTAGTTTCAATGACTCCTTCCCTCAGTAGCCTTTGGACCTCTGACCTAATAAAGATCCGATCCTGGGCACTGTAGGATGGATGTTTAAATACTCTCGGTCAAGTCGGCATAAGGAAGGGGGAAGTTTTGGGTATTCTAAAAGGCATTAAGGTGGACAAGTCCCCAGGTCCGGATGGGATCTATCCCAGGTTACTGAGGGAAGTGAGGGAAGAAATATCTGGGGCCTTAACAGATATCTTTGGAGCATCCTTGAGCACGGGTGAGGTCCCGGAGGACTGGAGAATTGCTAATAGAACATAGAACATAGAACGATACAGTGCAGTACAGGCCCTTCGGCCCACGATGTTGTACCGACATGGGAAGTCAAAAAAACAAAAGCCATCTAACCTACACTATGCCATTATCATCTATATGCTTATCCAATAAACTTTTAAATGCCCTCAATGTTGGCGAGTTCACTACTGTTGCAGGTAGGGCATTCCACGGCCTCACCACTCTTTGCGTAAAGAACCTACCTCTGACCTTTGTCCTATATCTATTACCCCTCAGTTTAAGGCTATGTCCCCTTGTGCCAGCCATTTCCATCCGCGGGAGAAGGCTCTCACTGTCCACCCTATCTAACCCGCTGATCATTTTGTATGCCTCTATTAAGTCTCCTCTTAACCTTCTCTCTAACGAAAACAACCTCAAGTCCATCAGCCTTTCCTCATAAGATTTTCCCTCCATACCAGGCAACATCCTGGTAAATCTCCTCTGCACCCGCTCCAAAGCTTCTACGTCCTTCCTATAATGCGGTGACCAGAACTGTACGCAATACTCCAAATGCGGCCGTACCAGAGTTTTGTACAGCTGCAACATGACCTCATGACTCCGGATGTTGTCCCTTTGTTTATGAAGGGTAGCAGGGATAATCCAGGGAATTATAGACCTGTGAGCTTGACGTCAGTGGTAGGCAAACTGTTGGAGAAAATACTGAGGGATAGGATCAATTCACATTTGGAAGAAAATAGACTTATCAGTGATAGGCAGCATGGTTTTGTGCAGGGAAGGTCATGTCTTACAAACCAAATAGAATTCTTTGAGGAAGTGGCAACGTTAATTGATGAGGGAAGGGCTTTGGATGTCATATACATAGACTTCAGTAAGGTGTTTGATAAAGTTTCCCATGGCAGGTTGATGGAAAAAGTGAAGTCATATGGGGTTCAGGGTGTACGAGCTAGATGGATAAAGAACTGGCTGGGCAACAGAAGACAGAGAGTAGTGGTGGAAGGGAGTGTCTCAAATGGAGAAAGGTGACGAGTGGTGTTCCACAGGGATCTGTGCTCGGACCACTGTTGTTTGTGATATACATAAATGATCTGGACGAAGGTATAGGTGGTCTGATTAGCAAGTTTGCAGATGATACTAAGATTGGTAGAGTTGCAGATAGTGAAGAGGACTGTCAGAGAATACAGCAAAATATAAATAGATTGTAGAGTTGGGCAGAGAAATGGCAGGTGGAGTTCAATCCAGGCAAATGCGAGGTGATGCATTTTGGAAGATCTAATTCAAGAGCGGACTATACGGTCAATGGAAGAGTCCTGGGGAAAATTGATGTACAGAGAGATGTGGGAGTTCAGGTCCATTGTACCCTGAAGGTGGCAACGCAGGTCGATAGAGTGGTCAAGAAGGCATACAGCATGCTTGCCTTCATCGGACTGGGTATTGAGTACAAGAGTCGGCAGGTCATGTTACAGTTGTATAGGACTTTGGTTAGGCCACATTTGGAATACTGCGTGCAGTTCTGGTCACCACATTACCAGAAGGATGTGGATGCTTTAGAGAGGGTGCAGAGGAGGTTCACCAGGATGTTGCCTGGTATGGGGGGTGCTAGCTATGAAGAAAGGTTGAGTAGATTAGGATTGTTTTTGTTGGAAAGACGGAGGTTGAGGGGGGACCTGATGGAGGTCTACAAAATTATGAGAGGTATGGACAGGGTGGATCGCAACAAGCTTTTTCCAAGAGTGGGGGTGTCAATTACAAGGGGTCACGATTTCAAAGTGAGCGGGGGAAAGTTTAAGGGAGATGTGCGTGGAAAGTTTTTTACGCAGAGGGTGGTGGGTGCCTGGAACGCTTTGCCAGCGGAGGTGGTAGAGGCAGGCACAATAGCATCATTTAAGATGCATCTAGACAGATATATGAATGGGTGGGGAACAGAGGGAAGTAGATCCTTGGAAAATAGGTGACAGGTTTAGATAAAGGATCTGGATCGGCGTAGGCTGGGAGGGCCGAAGTGCCTGTTCCTGTGCTGTAATTTTCTTTGTTCTTTGTTCTTGTTCTGTACCGTCTGCTCCTGGTGGCGACGGGTTTGCAATCCGGGGTGAGGTTCGCAAACAGGGAAGGCGGATCGACCTTGAGGGTCGCGAGGCCGCAGGCAGTGAGGGATAGGACCCCTGAATTTGAAAATTAGACTTTGGAGATTACACTGGAAGTCTAAACCTAGGAGTGTGGCCGCGCAGAGGTGAGGAAGGACGTAGAGACGGAAATTTTTGAACTCCCTTCCCTGGACTGTGAGGTTTGCTACACAAAACCCCATTATCTCTACTGAGTTGGGACCGGAGGCCAGGGCGATTTTTTGATTAACGGGGTGGACGAGGAGAGAACAGCGCCTTACCGTGTCGGGGTGTATGAAGCTCTCCGTGCTCCCAGAGTCGATTAAGCAGGACGTCTCGTGCCCGTTGATTAGTACTGTTGTTGTAGCAGTTGAGAGTGTTCGAGGCCGGGACTGATCCAGGGTCACCGAGGCTAGTCTCGTCAGTTGAGCGTTCTCTTTGGGCGGTGTGCGGTCAGCCAAGCTGGGGTCCTGGGAGTCCATTCAAGATGGCGGCTCCCATTGGTCGCACATGGCTGGGGGTGCACAAAATGGTGGCACCCATCCATCAAAAGTGGCGTCCACAGGACAAGATGGTGGCGCCCGGGGGCCGCACGTGGCCCTGGAGTAGGAAGATGTCGGCGCCCACTGGCCACATGGGGACCGTGGAGAGGTTTGTGGTGGCGGTCCGCATTCGCCGTCGGAGACCGCGGCGACCGCACGGGCCTGATATACGACCACGAAGTGGCCCTTTTTACCGCATCCCTTGCAGGTGGATGCGTGGGCCGGGCAGCGCTGCCGGGGGTGCTTGGCCTGCCCGCAAAAGTAGCAGCGGGACCCCCCGGGTTTGCCAGGCCGCCTTGCAGCACAAGCTTGTGGGGGGATGTCTCGGGGTCAGCTGCGGAGGGGTTCCACGCTGCCCAGGGGGCTGCCGCGTGGTCGGGAATGTAAGCGCGGGCGTTTCTGGAGGCCACATCCAGGGAGCCTGCAAGGACCCGTACCTCCTTGAGGCCTAGGGTGTCTTTTTCCAGCAATTGCAGGCGGATTTGGGAGGACAGCATACCTGCCACGAAAGCGTCCCAGATGAAGAGTTCTGTGCGGTCGCTCGCCGAAACTTGCGGGCAGCTGCAGTTTCTCCCCAACACCAGGAGGGCACGGTAGAATTCCTCCAGTGATTCCCCAGGGATTTGTCGCCTCGTTGCTGGCAGATGTCAGGCCTGGTTTACCGGGTGAATATAATGTCCTTTTAGCAGATCTATTGCTGCATCAAAGTCTTCCGCGTCCTTGATGAGGGTGTAAATTTCCGGGCTCAACCTCGAGTGCAGGACTTGCATTTTCTGTTCTCCCGTGGGTGTGTTTTCAGCCGTTCCGAGATATCCTTTAAAACACGCCAGCCAATGCTTGAAGATTGCCACTGAGTTTGCCGCGTGGGGGCTGAGTTGCAGACACTCCGGCTTGATTCGGACCTCCATCCTTTTAAATCTAGCTTATTAAATTTATGCACGATCAATGACCACTAAAGCAAGGTTGTAGTCCAACTGAAGGCTTTAATAAGCTAGATGTTTCCCCCAGCAGCTCAGGTTAAGAATGAAGGCTGCTGGGGCGGCACAGCCTCTTATACCCCACCTTGCAGGGTGGAGCTACCATACAGCTTGACCAATAGGAAACATACAATATCTACCAATGGTGTTCCAGCAATACCAGGCACCGTAATACCTCTACACAGACTACCACACAAAGTAATCTTGGCGTGTTGTTGCATTGCACTCTACCTATGGTAGGCGTGCAGTGAAGGTTTACCAGGCTGATTCATGGGATGGCAGGACTGTCATATGAGGAAAGACTAAATCAGTTAGGATTATATTCATTGGAGTTTAGAAGAGTGAGAGGGTATCTCACAGAAATGTACTAAATTCTAACGGGATTAGACAGGGTAGATTCAAAAAGAATGTTCCCAATGTTGTCTTAACCAGACATAGTGTTCTGAGCTTGACTCGGTGACTGGTTCTCAACTGAGGTACTGCTTTCCCCAATTGGTTTGATTAGTGTCAGGTTCTCAGGAAGATCCAGGTCATCTCTTGGCATAACTTGATTTGGACTCTCTGTCGATTCCGTCTCTGGCAGATTGATTCTTGTCGCCAAATGCTGTCTGCTCCATATTACATCGTATTGGGTTTGTACGGTGTCGACCAGTCCTGTCTGTGCTAAAATGGTGGCAGGCATCCACGTTTCACTTGTTGTATAGTCCCCTGCCAGAACTTCTTGACCCTAACATGATCCTGCTGTTTTCCCTCCACAATTTGTTTGCCTTGGGTGGTTTTAGCAAATTGAATGCTGTGCCTAGTTGATGTCTAACCATTAGCAACACCAGAGAAACTTGGGTGGTTGAGTGCGCAATATTACTGTCTGTGAGCAGGAATTGGCTCAACCATTTAGACAATGAACCATGCCCTCTAGATACTTTCAACAAATGTTTCATTGCATGTGCAAAATGTTCTGCCAGCCCATTTGTGGCAGGATGATAAGGAGCAGATGGGATATGTTAAATTATGTTCTCCTTCAAGTAGTGCATAAACTCTTGCAAAATGAACTGCGGTCCATTGTCTCTCTCTACTTGTTCAGGGTTACTGAGTTTGCTGAAGATTTCACCCAATCTCTCAATTGTTTTCTATGCTGACATTGTCTTCATGATGGCATCTTCAGCCATTTCAAGGGAGCATGACTACTGTCGTGTTATGTACTCTGGGATGACACAGGTTGCAGCCGGATGCAGCTTTAACCAAACGATACTCCAGACCTTGAAGTTAGTTCAATCTGATTTATTGAACCAGTAGCACAGTTAGCACAGTTCTCTATGAGTTCGACTTTCTGCTAACCTAAGTGTGGTTACTCTGTCTGACTGAACCAGACTAGCTCTTAGCCACGTGCTGGAGGTGTGATACTGTACATACACCCTGACTCACTCTGTAGATGTTCATCAGCGGAAAGAGGCAGAGTGTGAGTGCCTCATGCCTTTTATAGTGAGATACCACCCCTGAGTGTCCTGCCTGCTCATTGGTCATGTCCTGTTCTCTGTGTTCATTAGCTGCCTGTCTGTGCCTGTCTGTATATCATTATCTGCGTGTCTGCATATCATGACAGCTCCCTTTTAAAAAATGTTTTGATGGCACATGGGAACGTACTTATATGTGGTGGCATATATTAATATATGTACAAGCGGTGGCATATGTGAACGTATTTACATGTGAAGACAGCTGTCTAATGTGAGAAAACAGAACATAGCAAACAAAACAAATGTTCATAAGTCCAGTCTCTGGGGCTTCCATCTGATCCTTGTCGACCGCCGGAGAGGTGGTGGTGGGGACGACGGCGCCTTGACAGGCAGGATGGAAGCCTGACTGCTGGCCTCGTAGTTCGAAATATCAGGAGGTGGCAAAACAACGGACGGAAACGGAGAAGAATACGGTTGCTTGCAGGCAACGTTGCGCAGTGCCCGTCTGTTTCATTGAGTGTCATTGAGTGCACTGCCCTTTCTGCCAGCCATTGGCGAGGTCGTGCATGACACGCTGCAAGAGGGAGTCTTTGGCTGTCTCCTCACGGATACAAACCACCTTCTCATCAGACGCCGGGAGGGTGCTAGCACACAGCTGCACCTGTGATTCAATCTGCCGGATGATTTCCAGCGGTTCACTAGGCAATGTGATGGAGCGGGACAATGCATCAGTGATGATGAGCTCCCTGTCAAGCATGTACACTAAGTCAAAGTCGTACCTTATGAGTTTGAAGAGGATGCGCTGCAACCGAGGCGTCATGTCGTTCAGGTCCTTGTGGATAATGTGGACCAGAGGCCTATGATCCATCTCAACAATGAATGTCGGCAGGCCGTAGACTTTGTCGTGAAACTTGAGAATGCCAGTGAGAAGACCCAGGCATTCCTTCTTTATTTGCGCATACCGTGTTTCTGTGGGCGTCATGGCCCTCGATGCGTAGGCTACTGGTGCCCAGGAGGAAGTGCCATCGCATTGAAGCAGCACCACACAGATGCCATCCTGGCTCGCATCTATCGAGATCTTCGTCTCCCTGTCTGGGTCGCAAAATGCCAAAATGGGTGCAGTGGTGAGCTTGGCTTTCAGCTCCAACCACTCTGCCTGATGTGCTGCCTTCCACTCAAAGGCAGTGGACTTTTTCACCAGGTTTCGTAGGGCCGTGGTGTGTGAGGCCATGTTTGGGATGAAGTTGCTCAGAAAATTGACCATGCCCAGGAAGCGCAACACCGCCTTCTCGTCTTCAGGGACCTTCATGGCTTCGATGGCCTTGACCTTGTCTGTGTCCGGGCGCATGCCCTGCTGAGAGATCTGGTCACCTAGGAACTTGAGTGTCGACATGCCAAAGCACCATTTGGACCTGTTCAGCTTCAGGCCATTGGCATGGACACGGCGGAATACCTGCTGGAGACGGAAAACATTCTCTTCAGGGGTCGTGGACCATATGATGATGTCGTCCACGTACACACGAACCCCTTCAATGCCCTCCATCATCTGCTCCATTATGCAATGGAAGATCTCCGATGCCGAGACAATGCCAAACGGCATGGGATTATAGCAGTATCTGCCAAACAGTGCGTTGAAGGTGCAGAGCCTTCTGCTGGACTCATCCAACTGGATTTGCCAAAATCCATGTGACGCATCTAACTTGGTGAAAAAATGTGCGTGTGCCATCTCACTGGTGAGTTCCTCCCGCTTCGGGATGGGGTACTGTTCACGCATTATATTCTTGTTGAGATCCTTGAAATCAATGCAGATGCGCAGGTCTCCAGAAGGCTTTCTAACACGTACCATCGAGTTGACCCAGTCAGTCGGTTCGGTTACCTTGGAAATGATGCCCTGTTGCTGAAGATCCTTGAGCTGTGCCTTCAGGCCCTCCCTCAGTGGAGCCGGGACCTGGCGTGGTGCATGGACCACTGGCTTGGCATCAGGTCGTAGCAGAATCTTGTATCGATATGGCAGCGGGCCCATCCCGTTGAACACATCCGGATACTGAGCGAGGATGTCGTCAATGCCGGCCTGAAGATCCACATTGGAGGATGTTGTTGTGTAAAACCACTGCACAAGGTTCAGCTGCTTGCAGGCATCCGCGCCAAGTAGGGATGCCCTGTCTGGCTTGACAATTTCAAAACGTAACCGTGCATGGGTGCTCCAGTTGGAGACGAGTAGATGGCAGGATCCCAGTGCCGTGATGGCATTTCCGTTGTAGTCCAGGAGCCTGCAGGCTGCTGGAAGGACCTTGGGGGCGTGGTGATAACAGGTATCGCGGTACCTGAGAGGTGGATGACCATTGGCTAGACTCAGGAGTCTACCATTGGCTGATGTACATAGCTCCGCCCTGAGAGGCAGAGTATAAGAACCGATGCCGTCCCAGCAGCCTTCACTTTTTGTATCAAAGCTGCTGGGGAATAGTTCTAGCAGATTAAAGCCTATTAGTTATGACTCACCTTGTCGCGAGAGTAATTGATGGCGCATCAATTTAATCTGCTACAACTTCAGTGAAGGGACGGATCTCCGTATCAAACCGGAGTGCCTTCAGCTCAGCTACCACACGGACAACTCTGCTGCTATCTTCAAACATTGGCTGGCATGCTTTAAGGGCTACCTTGACACGGCCGCCGACACCCCCACGGAAAGACAAAAAATGCACCTTCTACGCTCGCGGGTCAGCCCTGGGATCTACCCTCTGATCGAGGAGGTGGAGAATTATGCTGCTAGAGTTGCTAGAAGGACACTATATCCGCCCTGTGAACCAGGTCTACGCTTGTCACCTGCTGGTGACTAGGTGGCAAAGCCCCGAGGAAACGTTGGAAGACTTCTACCGGGCGCAACGTTCCCGTATCTTGATAACGTCACCATCTGCGGCCATGACCAACAGGACCACGACACCAATCTCCGAAAATTTCTCCAGACCGCGGATATCCTTAATCTGACTTACAATAAGGATAAATGCGTGTTTAGCACCGACCGTCTAGCCATTCTGGGCTACGTAGTGCGAAGTGGAGTCATAGGCCCCAACCCTGAACGCATGTGCCCCCTCATGGAGATCCCCCTCCCTCACTGCCCCAAGGCCCTAAAGCGCTGCCTCGGCTTCTTCAGCTATTATGCACAGTGGGTTCCCAATTACGCCGACAAGGCTCGACACCTGATCCAGTCCACAACCTTCCCCCTGTCGACGGAGGCCCGCCAGGCCTTCTGCCTCATCAAGGCAGACATCGCTAAAGCCAAGATGCGCGCCATCGACGAGTCCCTCCCCTTCCAGGTCGAGAGCGATGCATCCGACGTGGCTCTGGCGGCCACCCTCAACCAAGCGGGCCGGCCCGTGGCTTTCTTCTCCCGCACTCTCCATGCTTCCGAAATTCGCCACTCCTCGGTCGAAAAGGAGGCCCAGGCCATAGTTGAAGCTGTGCGACACTGGAGGCATTACCTGGCCGGCACGAGATTCACTCTCCTCACAGACGGTCGGTTGCTTTCATGTTCGATAATGCACAGCGGGGCAAGATTAAGAACGACAAGATCTTGCGGTGGAGGATCGAACTCTCCACCTACAATTACAAGATCTTGTACCGTCCCGGGAAGCTGAACGAGCCTCCTGATGCCCTGTCCCGCGGCACTTGTGCCACCGCACAAGTGGACCGCCTCCGATCCCTCCACGAGGACTTCTGCCACCCGGGGGTCACTCGTCTCTGTTATTTTATCAAGACCCGCAACCTGCCCTACTCCATCGAGGAGATCAGGTCCGTCACCACGGACTGCCAAATCTGCGCGGAGTGCAAACCGCACTTCTACCGACCAGAGAAAGCGCATCTGCTAAAGGCTTCCCGCCCATTTGAACGCCTCAGCATGGACTTCAAAGGCCCCCTCCCCTCCACCGACCGCAACACGTACTTCCTGAACGTGATTGACGAGTACTCCCGGTTCCCATTCACCATCCCCTGCCCAGACATGACCACAACCACCGTCATCAAGGCCCTGCAGGGTATCTTTACACTGTTCGGTTTCTCCGCGTACATTCACAGTGATAGGGGGTCCTCCTTTATGAGTGACGAACTGCGTCAATTCCTGCTCAGCAAAGGCATCGCCTTGAGCAGGACGACCAGTTACAACCTCCGGGGAAACGGGCAGGTAGAGAGGGAGAACGGAACGGTCTGGAAGGCCGTCCTGCTGGCCCTACGGTCCAGGAATCTCACAGTCTCCCACTGGCAGGAAGTCCTCCCGGTCGCCCTCCATTCCATCCGGTCGCTGCTCTGTACTACCACAAATCAGACACCTCATGAACGTCTCCTTGTTTTCCCCAGGAAGTCCTCCTCCGGGAACTCGCTCCTGACCTGGCTAGCGACACCCGGACCCATCCTGCTTCGGAAACATGTGAGGGCGCACAAGTCGGACCCGTTGGTCGAGAGGGTCCACCTGCTGCACGCCAACCCCCAGTTCGCCTATGTTGTGTTCCCGGACGGCCGCCAAGACACTGTCTCCCTTCGTGACCTGGCGCCCGCAGGAGCCCCACGCGCCCCCGCACCAGTGCCCCCACCCCCACCCTCCCCGCAACACCTGACCGGAGGGTCAGTACTCCCGCCGCCCCTGCCTCGGCCCGAACAAGCGCCAACGCACCCTACAGGCGCCCCCCCCCCCCCCGTCCTGCCCACCTTTCGCCCCAACAGCGCCGCCTAGGGGTGACGAAGCTGCCTGGGAGGATGACACCACGTTCCCGGAATCGCAACCACCGGGACCCCATCAGGATCACCACCGAAGCCCAGACGCTCCAGAAGGACGACCAGGCCACCCGATCGACTGATTGCTGCACCATGAACACTTTGCTATTACCCTCGACATCACGGCCCCTCAATACCTGATCCTACCATGCGAAAGGCGACATGAACGCTGGCCATCACCCCGCTGGGCTCTTTTTTTAACAGGGGGTGAATGTGGTGATACCAGGTATTGCGGTACCTGAGAAGTGGATGACTATTGGCTAGACCCAGGAGTCTACCATTGGCTGATGTACATAGCTCCGCCCTGAGAGGCGGAGTATAAGAACCGTGCCGTCCCAGCAGCCTTCAATTTCTGTATCGAAGCTGCTGGGGAACAGTTCTAGCAGATTAAAGCCTATTAGTTATGACTCACCTTGTCTTGAGAGTAATTGATTGCGCATCAGGGGGCTTCTTGATGCGTTTGAAATCTGCCTGTGAGAGGAGGTTGGCAGAAGCACCTGTGCCCAGCTTAAACTGGATGGAGCAGTGGTTGACCTGCATCACCGCACGCCATTCGTCAGCAGAATCCTCAGCGAGGATGGATTGACTTTGTGATGAGTTGGATGTGGCACATTCATATTTGGTAATGATGCCCACACAGTAGGCAGAGTCCAGGCATTCTTCCTCTGGATCCGTTGTGCTGGCAGGATCAGAATCCTGTAATCGTTGTTGCACACTCTGAATGCGCTGTTGTCAGAATTGGGCACGCTGACTGATGGTGCAGACCTGCACAAGACTGCATAGTGTCCAGGCTTCCCGCAATTTAAACATCGCCTGCCGATTGCAGGGCAGTATTTCTTTAAGTGGGTGTTGCCGCAGTTCGAGCACGTCATGACGTCGGCGTCGTGACGCTCTGCGCATCATCGCACATGCGCAGTGCAGGTGTTGGCCGTTTCGTTATCCCGTTCGCATCGCGCTTGCATGGGGCCCTGGGAAAAGCGTGCAAAATGGCCGCTTTCATCAATGCTGAGGCGCTGCATCCAGGAGATGGCCTGCAGGGAGGTAAGTTTCTCTTTATCAGCCGATTTGTACTGGGCATAGCGATTTTTGGTGTGCTCATGCACTGTGCATGTTTCAATCGCGACTGGCAGGGTCATATGCTTGATTTTCAGTAGCTGCTCTCTCAGAGGATCAGAGTGAACTCCAAAAACGATTTGGTCTCTGATCATGGAGTCAGCAATATCACCAAAGTTGCAGGACAGCGCTAGCAGGTAGAGGTTAGTTAAGAAGGAGTTGAAAGAGTCATCTTTACCTTGTAGATGCTGTTTGAATATGTAGCGCTCGAAGATTTCATTAAGGTGGAAAGAGGTGGAGTGAGTGCCTCGTGCCTTTTATAGTGAGATACCACCCCTGAGTATCCTGCCTGCTCATTGGTCATGTCCTGTTCTCTGTGTTCATTAGCCGCCTGTCTGTATATCATTATCTGCATGGCTGCGTATCATGACAACTAGAATGAGAAACACACACCCTTCAAACAGTCTGGCATAATCAACATGTACCCACTGCCAGGCCTCTTCTGGCTAGTCCCACGGGTGTAATAGGGCTAATGGCAGCAGGTTCGGTCATGTTCTGTAGACTGGCTGTGGGTGAATGATAAACTACAGAAATGTAGTTTAAAATAGTTTATTATAGAACAAACTGCATGGTAAGATAACTAGGATAAATTAACTAACACTAAACAACTTTCGTGGAACAACTGCAAATACACAAATCCCCCAGCACGACCAACACCCCAACTCACAGATCACATGGTGACGTGTTGGGTTTGCCATGCCACCAAGTGGTCTGAGATCATGCATAACATTATGTACAAATGTACATTATGCATATCATCACATCCCTTTTCCTTTGTAAAGAAAAATATTTACAAGCATGAAGTTACTTTTTTACATTTCATCATTCCCTTCCACTCCTATGATGGACTCTCGGTCCGTGTCCACAATGGAAAATGTACGGTGTGAGGTCTGTTGTGTACCCATGCTTCGAGCTCACCTGCGCCTAATGTTGAGATTTCATTACCATTATAATCTTGCAATAGTACCATTCCGGTAGCTTTTTTTGGCTGAATTTGCAGCTTCTTAACATCAGACAGGTTGATGAGGTTGGCCCTCGTGCCAGTCTCAAGCTTGACTTTTATTACTGTGCCATTTATTTTTATAATTATCTGCCTTCAATTCAGTATTGTTGTAGATCGGAACAAATATACTTCTGTTTGATATATCATGAGTCTCCTTGTCTTTGCTGGAGATTATATCTACAAAGATTGTGTTCTCTAGGCACACCTCATCAATGGCACTGATATTCTTTGTTTGTTCAGCCCTTTCCTTGTATAACATTGGGCTGCAAAATTATTCCTGCCATAACAGATGGCACATGCTTTTCCATAAGCAGAGCATTGCCATGGCATATACCGTTTGCCACATTGTGGACACAAAATGGAAGATGGGGTCGGCCACTGAAAATGACTGCCCGCACTGAGAATGCGTTTCTTATTCAGCTGTGTCACCCCACTAATGGCGTATGCCACCTCTTCTGCCTTCGCGCTAAATCTACGGAGATTCAACGTGTCGAGCTGCTTTGCAGCAAGCTCACTATTGTGACATATTTGAATGGCACTTTCACGTTTCAGGTCTGATTCCTGTGGTAGCTGCTCAAGCACTTAATTATTGGAGAATCCAGAAACTATCTGGTCTCTTATCCTTGACAACTGGAGTGTGCTGAAGTTGCATGTCTGCGCTTTCAATTGCACGTCAGTGAGGAAGCTATCGAATGCCTCGCCCACGTTCTGCTTGCGCATACTCAATTTATAGCACTCAAAGGTTTTGTCTTTCCGAGGGGAGCAATACTGATCAAATCTTTTAAACACTTATTCAAAGTTTTTGCCGTCAGCCTCGTCTTCAAATGCAAAAGTATTGAAAATCTCTTGGGGACCTGCTACAGTGAGCAGCAACGCGATACGCCTCTCATTGGGATGTCTGCAGACCAAGGGCCTCCAATTTCCGTCTATGGGCTGAATGGCCTCCTTATGCTCTGTATGTTCTATGTTCTACATTACCGGTTAGCTGAAGCTGTGGAGGTGCCTTGATACCTTCCATTCCAGGCTTTGAAATGTTGCCGTGCATTCAGCACAAGATGCCAGTAGCTTGCAAGGTTAGTCGCAAAGATTTGTTTCCTTTCTGATCCTGCAGAGTTATCTTCAGTGGTGCGAATTTTCAAGTTCTGGTTAAAGCGTCAATCCTGGTATCATGTCATGTTCTGTAGACTGGCCGAAGTGAATGATAAACTACAGAATATGTAGTTTAAAATAATTTATTATAGAACAAACTGCGTGGTAAGATAACTCGGATTAATTAACTAACAAACAACTAACAGTAAACAACTCTCGTGGAACTGTAAATACGTCGATCTCCCTGCACGACCAACTCCCAACTCGCTGATCACATGGTGACGTGATGGGTTTGCAATGCCACCCAGTGGTCGGAGATCATGCATTATGTACAAACTATTATGCATATCATCAGAGGTTCCACACTTTTGCACAAGATGAACACATCACCGCCTTCCCCTCAATTTCGCCATCTACCCTTGGCCACAAAAAATAGCTTCTGGCTATCTCCTTCATCTTTATAATACCGCAGTGGCCTTCATGTAATTGTATTAATACACATTTTCTTAGTAGTGGTGGAATTATGACTCTCATTCCCCAGAGGAGACATCTTGCCTGTACGGATAGTTCAAGTCTTCACGTGGAATACAGCTTTAACTCATGGTTTGCTCCTGAAGTCTTTCCTCGAAGCACCATGTCCATGGGGTGGGATTCTCCCAGCACCGCGCCAGGCCAGAGAATCCCCGCAACCGCGCAGAGCGGAGAATCGCGCCAGTGCGTTTGGCGTGGCACCGGTCGCGAGCCGCTCTACGCGGCCGGGCAGCCAATTCTCCGGCCCAGATGAGCCGAGCGGCCGCTCTAAAAAGGCAGAGTCCCGCAAGCGCCGTCCACACCTGGTCGCAGCCGGTAGGAACTCTGCATGCAGGGTTGGGGGATGGCCCGTGGGGTGGGGAGGGGGGCTCCGACCCGGGGGGACCTCCGATGGGGCCTGGCCCGCGATCAGGGCCCACCAATCAGTGGGCCGGCCTCTCGCTCTCCGGGCCTATTTTCTTACACGCACGGGTTGGTGCGACGCACAGTTTGCGCCGGGATGGGAGGCTGGAGCGTCGTGAACTGCTCCAGCAGAATCGGTACTCCCAGCGGCCCTTTCACGCCGTCGTGAAACGCGACGCCGTTTCCGACGGCGTGGACACTCCGCTGCTGAATGGGAGAATCCAGCCCATGATCTCTGACAGCACTGTATCACTTCTGGTATGCTTCTTAATTTGTCCTGCGGTCACAGGAGGGTTATCTACTTGCTCAAAGTAGAAAATGTTTCAACACAAACCTCTTATCGACGAACTATTGAGGAAGAGTAGTCGGGAAAGCCCATCTGAGCTTCCATGAAGGCTTGACCGACGATACCTGACGATGTATGTGTGTGCTGTCAAGAGCAATGCCCCCCAATGCATCCTACCATTGATGGAATTGCAGTTTGAGCTCCAAGAATCATTGTTAGTGGACAATAGTCCATCAATAAAGTGAATTTCCTCCCACACATGAATTGGTCGAACTGTTTTATGCCAAAAATTATTCCTAGGAATTCTTTCTCTATCTGTGCAAAATTGCTTTCAGCCATATTCAAGTTCCTAGACGCAATGTCTTTCTGCTTCTCTTCACCTGTGGGCATGAAGTGAGAAACCACCGCCCCAACCCCGTAAGATGATGCATCACATGTCAGTTGCTGGGGTAAATTTGGATTAAAATATGTCATGACTTCTGGATGGAGTAGAGTTTCTTTGGCTTACAAATGCTCTCTTACATTGATTCCACACATGTCCACTTTTTATTCGACATAGTAAATTGTGTAAGGGTTTTAGAATAGTAGCCAGATTAGGAACAAACCTTCTGTAATAATTTAGTAAACCTAAGAAAGATTCACACTCTAAGGTGCAGATGACTCACCTTTGACTTTTGAAGGTGATTTATGCAGTCCCTTGGCCCAGAAATTTGATTGAAGATTGGAAAAATTCACATTTGCCTTTTTGAACTCTTAATCCATAATCTTCTCATCTCTGGAGTGTGGTGTCAAGGTTGTCTGAATGTTTTCCTCATTCTTTCCAGTAACCAAGATGTCATCTTCGTAACACTGCACTTCATCTAATCCACTAAAGATTTGGTCCATAGCTTATTGAAACAACGCTGGTGCAGAAGTGATGTCAAATGGTAGTCTTATTAACTCTTTGTGTGTCACTATTGTTTCACTAAGGTCAATTTTACGGAAGTGTTGGTCTCCAGCCAACCCAGCGATTAAGTTATCAATCAAGGGCAGAGGGTACATAGGAACAGGAGTAGGCCATACAGTCCCTCGAGCCTGTCTCGCCATTTAATGAGATCATGGCTGATCTGTGGCCGAACCCCATATTGGCCCTGCTTGACAAAAGATTATCTCTCCCAGATTTAAAGTTAACAACTGATCTAGCATCAATTGCCATTTGTGGGAGTGAGTTCCAAACCTCTACCATCCTTTGAGTGAAGTGCTTCCTAATATCTCTCCTGAATGGTCAAGCCCTAATTCTTAGACCATGCCCCTTAGTTTTAGTATCTCCAACCAGTGGAAATAGTTTATCTCTGTATACTTGTCTTTCCCTGTTAATTTCTGAAATACTTCGATCAGACAACCCTTAACCGTCTAAATTCTAGCAAAAACAGGCCTAATTTGTGAATTCTCTCCTCATAACTTAACTCCCATAGTCCAGGTAAACCTACATTGCACTCCCTTCAAGGCCAAAATGTCCTTCATAAGGTGCAGTGCCCAGACCTGCTCTGCACACAGTACAGGATTAATAGTGACTTTAAAATCTCCACAATTTTTCTCATCATGGGTACCATTACCATGGCCTAGTCACTCAGGTTAACAGGTTCAAGGACTCCCGTTTTGACCAGCCATTCTAATTCTGCCTCGACCTTGGACCTCATTGCACAGAGCACTGACCTAGCCTTTAAGCACCTCGTCTGACTTTCTTAGAACCATAGAATCCCTACAGTTCAGGAGGAGGCCATTCGGTCCATCAAGTCTACACTGACCCTCTGAAAGGGCACCCTACAAGGCCCACCCCCTTGCCCTATCCCCGTAACCCCATTTTAACCTGCATATTTCTGGACATTAAGGGGCAATGTTAAGAGGGCAGCATGGTAGCATAGTGGTTAGCACAGTTGCTTCACAGCTCCAGGGTTCCAGCTTCGATTCCCGGCTTGGGTCACTGGCTGTGTGGAGTCCTGTGTGCTTCCCGTGTGTGTATGGGTTTCCTCCGGGTGCTCCGCTTTCCTCTCACAGTCCAAAGATGTGCAGGTTAGGTGGGTTGGCCATTCTAAATTGCCCTTAGTGTCCAAAAAGGTTAGGTGGTGTTACTGGGTTACAGGAATAAAGGGGATAGGGTGGAGGTGTGGGGCTTATGTAGGGTGCTCTTTCCAAGGGCTGGTGCAGACTTGATGGGCTGAATGGCCTCCTTCTGCACTGTAAATTCTATGTCTATGTCTATGTCTATGTCTTTCTGCTCGTTAACTTCCACAGTCACCTTGATGAAGCCCTTCAGCGGCAGAACCTCTTCAGTATGTGTCCTCAAGACCACATCAGATGGTTGCACTGGCAGGATAGTTCAATTTCTGACGGTGTATTGATTCAGGTATAAATGATACTGCAGCGCCCCTATCCACTTCCATCTTAATCGTGTTCCCAATTAATTTGGACAGACCCAAAATCATTGCTGGTCTCCTTGTACTGCTCGAACGCCAGTGAGTTCCATAGCTGTTGCGAATTCTATAGCAGATTTCAGGGTAAATGCATCTTCAGTCAATAATTTCCTTTGGATGGCTTCATTCCTGAAGCCACAAACTAATCGGTTGCGATGTGTACCATCCAAAGTCTAGCCAAATTCACAGTACTTTTCTAGCTTTCACAATGATGCAACAAATTGTGAAATGTTTTCCCCTTCCTCTAGTGCATGATGGTGAAAGTGGAATTTTTCAGCCATTAATCGTGGACAGAGAAAGATATGTCTTTGCAAGAAAGTCATTAATTCATCATATGATTTGTTTAGCTGAGTGTCCTAAATCTGTAACTTTCCACCCAACTGAGCTGAGAAAGTTTGCAGTTTGCAGGTCTGCTGGTGTCTGATTGACCTGAAAGAACGACTGGAACCTTTCCTCGCAAGATTTCCATTTCTTCCCCTCCTCATCAAGCGGATCCATGGCGCCTTTACTCCCCTCCATTTTTGGATTGTAATGCCTGATCTGTGCTCCTCAGTCCTTAGTCTGTCTTCCCTGCCATTTATTCTCTCTCTTTTTAAAGCAGACAAGCTCATAGCACACAAGGAGACTAACTGTTTCTGTAACTCACTATCGATTCCTTGGCAGTAGGTTGCAGAGTCGCAACGTAGGTTTGCGTTCCCTCCGCCCATTTCAGTGTCTCGTGTGCAATCTCAACAGTTCTACCCACGACAACAGTGAGTGTACTGAAAACTTTGATCCTTTATTTGAAGTAAGCCCCGGTAATTCATTGTTTTCCAATAGCGTTTTTTAAAAACCCTTTTACTTGGACTAGCAGCTGTCATGGCCAACGAGATGATTCGCCGACGCTCTGCTATGAACTGTATGGTGTCCAAGTATTTAATTCACTGCCACAATGATGATTTTGCCTTGGAAGTTTATAATATTTCTCCCGACCTCACTCCCGATGGTGTATGGGCCTGGATCTCCGGCAATGGTTCCGTGCTCTGGATCACAAGAACATTACCGAAAGTTCTTTTTCTCCTTTTTTTACAGTCCAGATCTCATCTACAGTTTCTTTTTTGTTATACTCTTTGCTTTAGCTGCAAAGAGAAAGAATCAGAGATGGCACATGTTGAGTGCATATAATATCGTGCATGGGATTCATTTACAAGATGCTACTCAAACAGGTCACAATGGTGAACTCCACAAAAGCCGGTGAAATGTTCCGATGACATCATTGAGTAAAACGTGATCTTACACCAGCCAATTGTGTTACTCTGATACACAACACTCCCATTAGAACATAGAACATTACAGCGCAGTACAGGCCCTTCGGCCCTCGATGGTGCGCCGACCTGTGAAACCAATCTAAAGCCCATCTACACTATTCCATTATCATCCATATGTTTATTCAATTACCATTTAAATGCCCTTAATGTTGGCAAATCCAATACTGTTGCAGGCAGGGCATTCCACGCCCTTATTACTCTCTGGGTAAAGAACCTACCTCTGACATCTACCTATATCTATCTCCCCTCAATTTAAAGCTATGTCTCCTCGTGCTAGACATCACCATCCAAGGAAAAAGGCTCTCACTGTCCACCCTATCTAATCCTCTGATCATCTTGTATGGCTCTATTAAGTCACCTCTTAACTTTCTTCTCTCAATGAAAACAGCCTCAAGTCCCTCAGCCTTTCCTCATAAGATCTTCCCTCCATACTAGGCAACATCATGGTAAATCTCCTCTGCACCCTTTCCAATGCTTCCACATCCTTCCTATAATGCAGCGACCAGAACTGCACGCAATACTCCAAATGCGGCCACACCAGAGTTTTGTACAGCTGCAACATGACCTCATGGCTCCGAAACTCAATCCCTCTACCAATAAAAGCTAACACACCGTACGCCTTCTTAACAACCCTATCAACCTAGGTGGCAACTTTCAGGGATCTATGTACATGGACACCGAGATCTCTGCTCATCCACACTACCAAGAATCTAACCATTAGCCCAGTACTCTGTATTCCTGTTACTCCTTCTAAAATGAATCACCTCACACTTTTCTGCATTAAACTCCATTTACTACCTCTCAGACTTGCTCTGCAGCTTATCTATGTCCCTCTGTAACCTGCAACACCCTTCCGCACTGTCCACAACTCCACCGACTTTAGTGTCATCTGCAAATTTACTCACCCATCCTTCTATGCCCTCCTCCAGGTCATTTATAAAAATGACAAACAGCAGTGGCCCCAAAACAGATCCTTGTGGTACACCACTAGTAACTGAACTCCAGGCTGAACATTTCTCATCAACCACCACCCTCTGTCTTCTTACAGCGAGCCAATTTCTGATCCAAACCGCTAAATCACCCTCGATTCCATGCCATCGTATTTTCTGCAATAGCCTACCGTGTGGAACCTTATCAAACGCTTTACTGAAATCCATATACACCACATCAACTGCTTTACCCTCATCCACCTGTTTGGTCACCTTCTCAAAGAACTCAATAAGGTTTGTGAGGCATGACCTGCCCCTCACAAAACTGTTGACTATCCCTAATCAAATTATTCCTTTCTAGTTGATTATAAATCCTATCTCTTATAATCCTTTCCTGGACTTTGTCCACAACAGAAGTAAGACTCACTGGTTTATAGTTACCGGGGTTGTCTCTACTCCCCTCCTTGAACAAGAGGACAACATTTGCTATCCTCCAGTCTTCTGACACTATTCCTGTAGACAATGACGACATAAAGATCAAAGCCAAAGGCTCTGAAATCTCCTCCCTAGCTTCCCAGAGAATCCTAGGATAAATCCCATCCGGCCCAGGGAAAGTATCTATTTTCACACTTTCCAGAATTGCTAACACCTCCTCCTTATGAACCTCAATCCCGTCTAGTCTATGTGGTAGGCTATATTAGGGGTATCACGGTACCTAGGTGGGATGTACCTTATACTGTAGTATGAGTGGTAGAACCTGCCTGCTGGTTCCGCCCAGCAGGTGGAGCATAAGAGTCTGTGTTTCACCCACAGCAGTCATTCTGTACCGGAGCTGCTGGGGTAACTACTTGTTCATTAAAGCCTTCAATTAGACTACGATCTCGCTTCAGTAGTGATTAATCGTACATCAATTTAATGAACAAAATTGAAGAATGGCTGCTCTCCGCATCAAGCCAGAGTGTCTACAAATCAAACCGATGCGGCAAATGCAGCAGCAACTTTTAAACATTGGCTGGCATGTTTCAACGGGTACATCAAGATGGCCCCGACTACCCCCACGGAGGAACAGAAAATGCAAGTCCTCCACTCAAGGGTGAGCCCAGAAATCTACATGCTTATCGAAGACGCGGATGGTTTCGAGGACGCAATGACTTTGTTAAAAGAGCACTAGGTCCGCACTATGAATCAGGTATACGCTCGGCATCTTTTAGCTACCAGACGGCAGATCCCAGGGGAATCACTGGATGATTTTTACCGCGCGTTGTTTGTGTTAGGTAGTAACTGTAACTGTCCACAAGTCTCAGCCAATGACCACACCGAACTCTTAATAGGGGATGCTTTTGTTGCGGGCATGCTGTCCTCTAAAATCCACCTGCGACTGCTGGAAAACGACACGCTAGGGCTGTGGTATTATAGGTATTACGGTACCTGATAGGCTGAAGCATCATTGGTGGAAACTGTATGCTTTCTACTGGTTAGGATGTATGGTAGCTCCGCCCTGCTAGGCGGGGTATAAGAACCCATGACACCCCAGCAGCCTTCATTCTGTACCTGAGCTGGTGGGGGAAACATCTAGCTTATTAAAGCCTTCAGTTGGACTACAACCTCGCTTTAGTGGTCATTGATCATGCATCAATTTAATAAGCTAGTTTTTTTAAGAAGAAAGGATGGAGCTCCGAATCAAGCCAGAGTGTGTGCAACTGAGCCCCCACGCAGCGAACTCAGCGGCAATCTTTAAGCACTGGCTGGCGTGCTTTAAAGGGTATCTCGGGATGGCCGAAAACACACCCACGGGAGAGCAGAAACTGCAAGTCCTGCACTCAAGAGTGAGCCCGGAGATTTACACCCTCATCGAGGAAGCGGAAGACTTCGATGCAGCAATAGAGCTGCTAAAAGGACACTATATTCGACCGGTAAACCAGGTCTATGCCCGGCACCTGCTTGCAACAAGGCGACAAACCCCTGGGGAATCGCTGGAAGAATCCTACCGTGTACTCCTGGTGTTGGGGAGAAGCTGCAGCTGCCCGCAAGTTTCGGCGAGCGAACACAGGGAACTTTTAGTCCGGGACGCTTTCGTGGCAGGTATGCTATCCTCACAAATCCGCCAGCGACTGTTAGAAAAAGACACTGTGGGTCTCAGTGAGGCACGGGCCCTTGCAGGCTCCCTGGACGTGGCCTCCAGGAACGCCCGCGCTTACGTTCCCGACCGTGCGGCAGCCCCCTGGGCAGCGTGGAACCCCTCCGCAGCCGACCCCGAGACTTCTCCCATCCCCCCACAGGCCTGCGCTACAAGGTGGCCTGGCAACCCCGGGGGGCCCCGCTGCTACTTTTGCCGTCAGGCCAAGCACCCCCACCAGCGCTGCCCGACCCGCGCATACACCTGCAAGGGATGCGGCAAAAAGGGCCATTTTGTGGGGGTATGTCAGGCCCATGCAGTTGCCGCGGTCTCCGGCGGCGAATGCGGACTGCAACCACAGCTTCTCCACGGTCCCCGTGCGGCCAGCGGTCGCCGCCATCTTCATATTCCAGGGCCATGTGCGGACCCCGGGCGCCGTCATCTTGTTCCGCTGATGCCACGTTGATGGGATGGGCGCCGCCATTTTGTGCACCCCCAGCCATGTGTGACCAATGGGAGCTGCCATCTTGAATGAACCCCCAGGACCCCAGCTCGGCTGACCACGCACTGCCCGAAGAGAACTCTCAACAAATCAAACCCGGTGACCCTGGATCAGTCTCGGCCTCGAACACTCTCAACTGCTACAATGACCGTATTCATCAACGGGCACGAGACGTCCTGCCTAATCGACTCTGGGAGCACGGAGAGCTTCATGCACCCAGACACGGTAAGGCGCTGTTCTCTCCTCATCCACCCCGTTAATCAGAAAATCTCCCTGGCCTCCGGTTCACACTCAGTGGCGATAAAGGGGTTTTGTTTAGCAAACCTCACAGTCCAGGGAAGGGAGTTCAAAAATTTCCGTCTCTACGTCCTTCCCCACCTCTGCGCGGCTACACTCTGGGGTTTAGACTTCCAGTGTAACCTCCAAAGTCTAACCTTCAAATTCGGCGGCCCTATACCCCCCTTACTGTCTGCAGCCTCGCAACCCTTAAGGTCGACCCGCCTTCCCTGTTTGCGAACCTCACCCCGGATTTAAAAACCCGTCGCCACCAGGAGCAGACGCTACAGTGCCCAGGACCGGATCTTTATTAGGTCAGAGGTCCAAAGGCTACTGAGGGAAAGGTTCATTGAAGCCAGTAACAGCCCCTGGAGCGCTCAAGTAGTGGTGGTAAAGACCGGGGCGAAGCATTGGATGGTCATTGACTACAGTCAGACCATCAACAGTTTACGCAGCTGGACGCGTACCCTCTCCCCAGCATATCCGACCTGGTAAACAGGATTGCGCATTATAAGGTCTTCTCCACAGTGGATCTCAAGTCCGCCTACCACCAGCTCCCCATCCGCACTAGTGACCGCAAATACACTGCCTTCGAGGCAGATGGGCGGCTCTATCACTTCTTAAGGGTTCCCCTTGGTGTCACTAACGGGGTCTCGGTCTTCCAACGAGCGATGGACCGAACGGTTGACTGGTACGGTTTATGGGCAACATTCCCGTATTTCGATAATGTCACCATCTGCGTCCATGACCAGCAGGACCATGACACCAACCTCCGCAAATTCCTCCATACCGCAAAAATCCTTAACCTGACATACAACAAGGATAAATGCGTGTTTAGCACCGACCGCCTAGCCATCCTCGGCTACGTAGTGCGAAATGGAGTTATAGGCCCCGACCCTGAACGCATGTGCCCCCTGATGGAGTTCCCCCCCCTCACTGCTCCAATGCCCTGAAGCGTTGCCGAGGGTTTTGTAGCGACCAAGCCCAGTGGGTCCCCAACTACGCGGACAAGGCCCGTCCCCTGATCCAATCCACTGCTTTTCCCCTGTCGATAGAGGCCTGCCAGGTCTTCAGCCACATCAAAGCAGACATTGCAAAGGCCACGATGCACGCCATCGATTAGTCCCTCCCCTTCCAGGTCGAGAGCGATGCGTCCGACGTAGCTCTGGCGGCCACCCTCAACCAAGCGGGCAGACCGGTGGCCTTCTTCTCTCGTACCCTCCATGCTTCCAAAATCCGCCACTCCTCAGTCGAAAAGGAGGCCCAGGCCATAGTAGAAGCTGTGCGACATTGGAGGCATTACCTGGCCGGCAGGTGATTCACTCTCCTCACTGACCAACGGTTGGTTGTTTTCATGTTCGATAATGCACAGCGGGGCAAGATAAAAAAACAATAAGATCTTGCGGTGGAGGATCGAACTCTCCACCTACAACTACGAGATCTTGTATCGTCCCGGGAAGCTAAACGAGCCTCCTGATGCCCTGTCCCGCGGCACATGTGCCACCGCACAAGTGGACCACCTCCGAGCCTTCCACGAGGACCTCTGCTACCCGGGCTTCACTCACTTTTTCCATTTCGTCAAGACCCGCAACCTGCCCTACTCAATCGAGGAGGTCAGGACTGCCACCAGGGACTGCCAAATCTGCACAGAGTGCAAACTGCACTTCTACCAGCCAGAGAGAGTGCATCTGATAAAGGCGTCCCGTCCCTTTGAACGCCTCAGCATGGACTTCAAAGGCCCCCTCCCCTCCACCGACCACAACACGTACTTCCTGAACGTGATTGACGAGTACTCCCGGTTCCCATTCGCATCCCCTGCCCTGACATGACCGCCACCACCGTCATCAAGGCCCTCCATAGCATCTTTGCACTGGTCGGGTTCCCCGCTTACATACACAGTGATAGGGGGTCCTTCTTTATGAGCGACGAACTGCGTCAATTCCTGCTAAGCAAGGGCATCGCCTCGAGCAGGACGACCAGTTACAACCCCCGGGGTAACGGACATGTAGAGAGGGAGAACGGAACGGTCTGGAAGACCTTCCTACTGGCCCTACGGTCCAGGAATCTCCCAGTCTCCCGCTGGCAAGAAGTCCTCCTGGATGCCCTCCAGTCCATCCGGTCACTACTTTGTACGACAACCAATCAAACACCTCACAAACGTTTCCTTGTCTTCCCTAGGAAGTCCTCCTCTGGGACCTCGCTCCCGACCTGACTGGCAGCACCCAGACCCATCCTGGTCCGAAAACACGTGCGGGCGCACAAGTCGGACCCGTTGGTCGAGAGGGTCCATCTGCTACATGCTAACCCCCAGTACGCGTACGTGGCGTACCCCGACTGCCGACAAGATACTGTCGCCCTACGGGACCTGGCACCTGCCGGAACCCCACGCACTTCCCAGCCACCAGTCCCACCCTCCCCTCCACCGCCGCACCTTACAGGAGGATCAGTCCTTCCGCCGGCCCCGTCTAGGCCCCCCCACCCACCGACGCTCCCCGCAGGCGCTCCCTTCCCAGGTCAACCGTTTTCCCCACCAGCGCCGTCTAGGGGTGCCGAAGCTGCCATGGAGATCAAAGCCACGCTCACGGAGTCACAGACGCCCGAGTCTCCACCGGAGTCACCACCGAAGCTCCGTCAATCATAGAGGACGACCTGGGCACCCGATCGACTAATTTTCATGCTTCATTTTAAATTGTAGACTGTAAACTGTAATCTGTAAATCTAAACCATCAAATGTACACAGCTATCAGAATTGTAAATAGTTACAAAACACTGTACTGAGGTATTACGGTACCTCCATAACTAATTCTACCACGATGCCACGTTATGTAGTGTCAGGCCACCCCCCCCCCCCCCCCCGTCGGACTCCTTTTTAATAGGGGGTGAATGTGGTATTATAGGTATTATGGTACCTGATAGGCTGAAGCACCATTGGTGGAAACTGTATGCTTTCTATTGGTTAGGATGTATGGTAGCACCGCCCTGCTAGGCGGGGTATAAGAACCCGTGCCGCCCCAGCAGCCTTCATTCTGTACCTGAGCTGCTGGGGGAAACATCTAGCTTATTAAAGCCTTCGGTTGGACTACAACCTCGCTTTAGTGGTCATTGATCGTGCATCAAGGGCTTAAAGAGGCACGGAAACCTGCGCACTCCCTAGATGTAGCCTCCCGCAATGCCCAGGCCTACGTTCCTGACCGCGCGGTACCTGCATGGACAGGATGGACCACACCCGCGGCCGATCCCAAAGCACCCCTAAATTCCCCACAAGCTTGTGCAGTGCGGCTGCCAGGAAAACCCGGGGGGGGGGGGGGCGATGCTATTTATCCGGGCAAAACAAACACCCCCGGCAACGCTGCCCGGCCCGATCCGCAATCTGCAAGGGCTGTGGGAAGAAGGGGCACCTCGTGGCAGTATGCCAGGCCCGATCGGCCGCCGCTGTCTCCACAGGCGAACCGGTCCCGCAGCCATTCCTCTCCTCGCAGGCCATGTGCGATTCATGGGGGCAGCCATCTTGGATGATGTCTCAGGACCCCGACTCGGCTGGCCATGTATCGCCTGATGAGATCTCCCAGCCGGCCATGTGCGATTCATGGGGGCAGCCATCTTGGATGACATCTCAGGACCCCGACTCGGGTGGCCGTGTATCACCCGATGAGACCTCTCAGCTTCTGCCACAACTTGCCTCAGTGACGCTGGACCAGTCTCGGCCCCGAACGCTTTCAACTGCTACAACGTCGGTACTCATCAACGGGCACAAGACATCCTGCTTGATTGACTCTGGGAGCACGGAGAGCTTCATCCATCCCAATACGGTAAGACACTGCTCCCTTACTGTACACCCGATTAAACAAAAGATCTCCCTGGTGATGCACGATCAATTACACTCGAGACGAAGTGATTTCATAACTGAAGGCTTTAATCGACTAGAACTTGTTCCCCAGCAGCTTCGGTACAGAAAGTGAAGGCTGCTGGGATGGCACCGGTTCTTATACCCCGCCTGTCAGGGCGGAGCTACGTAATACAGCCAATGGTAAACTCCTAGGTTTAACCAATGGTCATCAGCCTCTTAGGTACAGCAATACCTGATAATACCACACCTAGCCACTGGGTTCCACTCTGTGGAGATCCGGGGGTACTGCATAGCCAACCTCACGGTCCAGGGTGTGGAGTTCAATAACTCCCGACTCTACGTCCTCCCCCATCTCTGCGCTGCCACACTCCTGGCACTGGACTTCCAGTGTAACCTGCAAAGTTTAACGTTCAAATTCGGCAGCCCCATACCCCCCCTCACTGTCTGCGGCCTCGCGACCCTCAAGGTCGACCCGCCTTCCCTGTTTGCAAACCTTACCCCCGATTGCCCAGTGCCCAGGACCGGACCTTCATTAGTTCGGAAGTCCAACGGTGACTAAAGGAATGCATTATCGAGGCCAGCAACAGCCACTGGAGAGTTCAAGTGGTGGTTGTAAAGACCGGGGAGAAACATAGGATGGTCATAGACTACAGTCAGACCATCAACAGGTATACGCAGCTCGACGCGTACCCTCTCCCCCGCATATCTGAAATGGTCAACCAGATAGCGCAATACAAGGTTTTCTCCTCAGTAGACCTTAAATCAGCCTACCACCAGCTCCCCATTCGCCCAGACGACCACAAGTACACTGCATTCGAAGCAGATGGGCGGCTCTACCACTTTCTAAGGGTTCCCTTTGGTGCCACAAATGGGGTCTCGGTCTTCCAACGGGAGATGGACCAAATGGTTGACTGGTACGGTCTGCAGGTCACGTTCCCATACCTCGACAATGTTACCATCTGCGGCCACGACCAGCAGGACCACGACACCAACCTCCGCAAATTCCTCCATACCGCAAAAATCCTTAACTTAACCTATAACAAGGACAAATGCGTGTTTAGCACCGATTACCTAGCCATCCTCGGCTACGTAGTGCATGATGGAGTCATAGGCCCAGATCCCGAACGCCTGCGCCCCCTCATGGAGTTTCCCCTCCCGCACTGCCCCAAGGCCCTGAAACGTTGTCTGGGCTTCTTTTCTTATCACGCCCAGTTGCTCCCCAATTAAGCGGACAAGGCCGGCCCACTAATCCAGTCCACGGTTTTTCCCCTATCGGCAGAGGCCCGCCAGGCTTTCAGTCGCATCAAAGCAGACATCGCCAGGGCGACGATGCACGCAATCGATGAGTCCCTCCCCTTCCAGGTCGAGAGCGACGCATCAGAGGTAGCTCTGGCTGCCACCCATCAGGTGGGCAGACCCATGGCCTTCTTTTCACGCACCCTCCACGCCTCAGAAATCCGCCATTCCTCCGTCAAGAAGGAGGCCCAAGCCATCGTCGAAACTGTGCGGCATTGGAGGCATTACCTGGCCGGCAGGACATTCACTCTCCTCACTGACCAACGGTCAGTAGCCTTCATGTTTGACAATGCACAGCGGGGCAAAATTAAGAATGATAAGATCTTACGGTGGAAGATCGAGCGCTCCACCTATAATTATGAGATCTTGTATCGTCCCGGGAAGCTCAACGAGCCTCCTGATGCCCTGTCCCGTGGCACTTGTGCCAGTGTACAAGTAGACCGACTCCGGACCCTCCACGACAACCTCTGCCACCCGGGGGTCACCCGGTTCTTCCATTTTGTTAAAACCCGCAATCTGCCCAACTCCATCGAGGAGGTCAGGGCCGTAACCAGAAACTGCCAAATCTGCAAGGAGTGCAAGCTGCACTTCTACAGGCCAGAGAAAGCGCACCTGGTGAAGACTTCCCACCCCTTTGAATGCCTCAGCGTGGATTTCAAAGGGCCCCTTCCCTCCACCGACCGCAACATGTATTTCTTAAACGCGATTGATGAGTACTCCCGGTTCCCTTTCGCCATCCCCGACATGATGGCTGCCACCGTCATTAAAGCCCTCCACATCATCTTTACCCTGTTCGGTTTCCCCGTTTCCCCGCCTACATCCATAGCGATAGGGGGTCCTCCTTCATGAGTGACGAGCTGCGTCAATTCCTGCTCAGCAAGGTCATTGCCTCCAGCAGGACGACCAGTTATAACCCCCGGGGAAACGGGCAGGTAGAGAGGGAGAACGGGACGGTCTGAAAGGCCGTCCGCCTGGCCCTACAGTCCAAGAATCTCCCAGTGTCCCGATGGCAGGAGGTCCTCCGCGATGCACGTCACTCCATCCGATCACTACTGTGCACTACTACCAACAAAACACCTCATGAACATCTCCTTGCCTTCCCTAGGAAGTCCTCCTCAGGGACCTCGCTCCCAACATGGTTGGCAGCCCCCGGATCCGTCCTACTCCGCAAACACGTACGGTCCCACAAGTCGGACCCACTGGTCGAGAGGGTACATCTCCTCCATGCTAACCCCCAGTACGCCTATGTGGTGCACCCCGACGGCCGACAAGACATGGTCTCCCTCCAGGATCTGGCCCCCACTGGATCCCCCCCCTCACCCCCCCCCCCCTCCCCACCCCCCCCTAACAACCCCAACCATTTTTTCACTGGCGCACACCACCGCAGCCCCCTTCCCAGGGGGATCTGTCCTCCCACTGGCCCCATCCGGATGCATTGAAGCTGAAGATGACACGCTTCCAGAGCCATGGATACGCGAGCTGATGCCAGCATCACCACCGGGACTGCGTCGATCACAGAGGACGATCAGGGCCCCCGACCGGCTGATAGTTTCATTGTAAAATGAACTTATAAATAATTGTCTGTAAATATGTGTATTGCACGTAAAGGCACCGAAGGGTACTGCTATAACCTCTACCACTGTAAAAGCATGGCCACCACCCTGCCGGACTCTTTTTTAAACAGGGGGTGAATGTGGTAGGCTATATTAGGGGTATCGTGGTACCTAAGTGGGATGTACCTTATACTGTAGTATGAGTGGTAGAACCTGCCTGCTGGTTCTGCCCAGCAGGCGGTGCATAAGAGTCTGTGTTTCACCCACAGCAGTCATTCTGTACCGGAGCTGCTGGGGTAACTATTTGTTCATTAAAGCCTTCAATTGGACTACAATCTCGCTTCAGTAGTGATTGATCGTGCATCAGTCTAGTAGCCTGCATCTCAGTATTCTCCTCGACAACATTGTCTTTTTCCTGTGTGAATACTGACGAAAAATATTTATTTAGCGCCTCTCCTATCTCCTCGGACTCCACGCACAACTTCCCACTACTGTCCTTGACTGGCCCTGATCTTACCATAGTCATTCTTTTATTCCTGACATACCTATAGAAAGCTTTAGGGTTTTCCTTGATCCTACCTGCCAAAGACTTCTCATGTCTCCTCCTGGCTCTTCTTAGCTCTCTCTTTAGGTCCTTCCTGGCTAACTTGTAACTCTCAAGCGCCCTAACTGAACCTACTCGTCTCATCTTTACATAAGCCTCCTTCTTCCTCTTGACAAGTGATTCAACTACTTTAGTAAACCACGATTCCCTCGCTTATCCACTTCCTCCCTGCCTGACAGGTACATACTTATCAAGGACAGGCAGTAGCTGTTCCTTGAAAAAGCTCCACATTTCAATTGTGCGCATCCCCTGCAGTTTCCTTCCCCATCCTATGCATCCTAAGTCATGCCTAATCGCTTCATAATTGCCTTTCCCCCAGCTATAACTCTTGCCCTGCGGTATAGACCTATCCCTTTCCATCGCTAAAGTAATCGTAACCGAATTGTGGTCACTATCACCAAAGTGCTCACCTACCTCCAAATCTAACACCTGGCCTGGTTCATTACCCAGTACCAAATCCAATGTGGCCTCGCCTCTCGTTGACCTATCTACATACTGTGTCAGGAAACCCTCCTGCACACATTGGACAAAAACAGGCCCATCTAAAGTACTCGAACTATAGCGTTTCCAGTCAATATTTGGAAAGTTACAGTCCCCCATAACAACTACCCTGTTGCTTTCACTCCTATCCAGAATCATCTTTGCAATCCTTTCCTCTACATCTCTGGAACTTTTCGGAGGCCTATAGAAAACTCCCAACAGGGTGACCTCTCCTTTCCTGTTTCTAACCTCAGCCCATACTACCTCAGTAGACGAGTCCTCATCAAACGTCCTTTCTGCCACCGTAATGCTGTCCTTGATGAACAATGCCACCCCTCCCCCTCTTTTACCACCTTCCCTGAGCTTACAGAAATATCTAAATCCCGGCACCTGCAACAACCATTCCTGTCCCTGCTCTATCCATGTCTCTGAAATGGCTCTTCCTTTATACGCCATCCCATTGTGGGGTTACTGTTCGGGGGACAGTACAAGTTTTCACAAATGACTTCTTGCCATTACTATTTCTCATCGCTACCCAAACCACTTCTATATCCGGGTTTCCTGAATTTACTCCATCCAGCCTTCTTGTGCTAATACCATCAAAAACTAACAGAACCACCCCTCCATCTTTTCCGTCCATAGAATCTATACAAATCCCTACAGTGCAGAAAGAGGCTATTCGGCCCATCGAGTCTGCACCAACCCACCGTACGTAGCTAGGCCCACTCCCTGCCCTATCGCTAGATACTAAAGCGCAATTTTAACTTGGCCAATTCACCTAACCTGCATATCTTTGGACTGTGGGAGGAAACCAGAGCACCTGGAGGAAACCCAAGCAGACACAGGGGGCGGGATTATCCCATGCTGCGCCGGATGGGAGAATCGCCGTTCGCGCCATTTTTCCCCGCGGCACTGGTCCGATGCAGGCAGGCGATTCTCCGAGGAGCGGAGAATCGGTGCCATTTGCGCCGGCGCGTTTGGCGTGGCGTAGGTCACGGGCCGCCGTCCGCGGCTGGGCCGCCGATTCTCTGGCCTTGATGGGCCGAGCGGAAACGGCAGAGTCCCGCCAGCTCCGTTCACACCTCCTCGCAGCTGGTGGGAACTCTGCACTAGGGTTGGGGGGGGCGGCCTGTGGGGGGGAGGGGGGAGAGGTGCTCCTTCACCTGGGGGTGCCTTCGATGGGGTCTGGCCCGCGATCGGGGCCCACCGATCGGCGGGCCGTCCTCTCCAGCCCCGGCCCTATTTTATTACGCGGCTGGCCCCTGAACCCCCACGCCATGTTGCGTCGGGGCCGGTGCATTGAGGATGCCCCCCACGCATTCGCGGGTTGGTGCGGCCCAACTGCGCATGCACGGGTTGGCGCAGCGCCCAGTTGCCGGCGGGGAGGCTGGAGCGGCGTGAACCGCTCCAGCGCCGTGCTGGCCCCCTGTGGGGGCCAGAATCTATAGTGCCAGCACCCGTGAAACGCGACAGCGCTCACGACGGCGCGAACACTCTGCCTCCATTTCGGACAATCCCGCCCAGGGAGAATGTACAAACCCCATAGAGACACAGTCACCCTAGGCCAGAATTGAACCTGGTTCCATGCTGCTGTGAGGCAGCAGTGCTAACCAATGTGCCACCGTGCCACCCTTTTCCTAGCTTCATATCCTTCAATAGGGACGGATACTGACTCCAACAACCGTCATTGGGACATAAAAACTTTCAGAGCTGAGAAGTGCCCAGTCTATCTCAAATTACTCTGAAAGGGTAAAGTATCTCAAAGATCTGAACAAGCTGTTGCATGCTTATATGGTTACAACATGAGTAGGGTTTTCCACTGATAGGATGCAGTCATCAAGCCAAAATGACATTCTGCCTGCCACACAAATGTGTAATGTGGTAACAAAGAGAAATTCTGGAAAATCTCAGCAGGTCTGGCAGCATCTGTAGGGAGAGAAAAGAGCTAACATTTCGAGTCCAGATGACCCTTTGTCAAAGCTAAAAGACTGAAAAAATGGGAAATATATATACTGTGGAGTGAGAAAATAAAAGATGAGTCATAGCCACAGAAACCAAGGGAACAGGGTGCCCTTGTGGTATATATGTTTCAGTGCCATTAGAATTCCTGGTTCATAGGCCATAGGTCCCAATGGCCAGCAGGTTGCATCAAACAGCATGTCCTTTGGCTGTTCAAAATAGGCAGAGTATGGACTGTACTCAACCAACATGTACTTTGAAAATTCAGAACATAACATCTATTAGTAGATTCAGTGATTCTGCAATTGAGTTGCATTTGCTGAACAACCCAGAATGGGCTAAGAATTTTACTAATAATTTGAGATTATCAGTCAGGCTCACAATGTGGCTCACTTATGCTTGCTAGAAGCTATATATATATTCAGACACAGGGACCTGTCCTCTGTCCAGACATTGCACCTGTTTTGAATAAACAAAAGAGGGGGAACAATTGCTGCCTGATGCATTTACCAGGCAGCATCTCAACCAATTGGAACCGACTTACCAATCAAACGACATCCCTTTCCTCATGCAGTATAAATTGTTGTTCTTTTGAAATTTACCATTCTTGTGCCAGTCCTGATGAGTGCAGCACAAAATGTTTTGACAACATGTCTCTTTTGCCAGCAATATTTAAAAGTATATTTATTTATTTTAGCTATTTGTTACCAAATTTTGAATGATTAGATTCTGTTGTAATTAATTGGTTTTGAAACAAAGGGCCTTTATCAGGCAACCCTCCACGTGTTTTTTGGCGTCGGAGGCGGACTGCCAGCAGGATTCTCTGGTCCCACCGTTGTCAACGGGATTTCCTGTTGAATGCAACCCTTGTCGCCGGGAAACCCGAGACGGGGATGGGACCGGAACATCCTGCCGGTGTGAACAGCTGATCAATTCCACCCAAATGTTTGAACCTAAAGGATTCAAGCAGTGCCCAAATTAGAAACTTGAATCATTAATCTGATATTGATAGAGAGTTCCACTGAAGTTAAGTTTAAACCTGAGTGCAATGACTTGTGGTTCTAACTAACTGCAACGGAAAAGGGATTTTCTGTTGGGAATGCTTCAAGAGGCTACCAAGCAGGTTGCAGTTTAGACATTTTTGTCGGATCTCTGATTATCTCGTTTCACTACACAGTCATTTATTTCTAGTTTGTAACGGCTTGCTTATTCTAACTTGCTTCTTCTCATGGTACTGAGGATTAAATTCTGTTTTCAGCTAAATTTCAATTTGTACAATTCAGTAATTCTTTTCACAGCAAATTGTAAAACAAAGCATTACAGGAACAATTTATCACCTGCAGTCTGTTCTCCTTCAGATTATTGGAAATGATGATCCCCAGGACATAATGAAAATGATACACGTTGACTTCTTTCAGGATGTCAGCAGGTCTGCTCCTTCACTGCTCCATCAATCATTACCCATCGTTACAAAGGACATTATAATTCCAAATTTCTTAACTTCATATTCATCAAATGCATCATAGAATTGGCATGAATTACCTGGAAAAGCACCAGAAACATCTCATTTTCGAACTGTCATAAAATATAGACCTCGAACTTTAATTCAGAACTTGAACTGGTGGGGTGGGAGTGGTGTGGTGGGGGCGGGGCGGGGGGGGGGGGGTTGTGACGTTGCTAGCGGTGGTAGTGATGGTGGTGCAGAAGCATAGGTGAGAAGCCCCCATAATGTTGTCAACCTGAGATCTTCAATCTTAATTCCTGGATCTCATTTTAGTATAATTAGCAGACTGCCCTCCCAGTCACATTGTGAATTGGGCAGCCTGCCGCACAGCTTTATGCAATTTCTGACACAACAGTCAAGACATTCTTAAAATGGAACTGCGTCCCTTGAAGCAAGCTGGAATCCCCACAGGCATTTTCACTCTGAAAGATTTTTTAACAAAATAGATGAATGGAAGGGTCTGCCCTCCACCCCTTCCCTCAATTTTCAGATGCTTCCCTGGAGATCATAGTAAAGAAAGCCAGGGCAAGGAGGAAGCAATTTTCTCCAGGGCATGTAAGAGCACCCCTTAGGTCCAAACATGGGTGGTTGAAAGAGATGGTGAAGTCCTCTTCCAGCTCTACTGAGGAGAACTCAAGTGAGGATGCCATAGGCTTGGCCATGGAAAGATACCTACCGTAGGCAGGTATACAGGTATTGGAATGCCTGCCAAGGAGTTTCATAACCATGACTCAGAGCATGAAGGACTTCAAATTTCAGCCTATGCAGTGCCATCTCGCATAGCATCAGTACTCTGCAATCTATCCTGTCTTGTAGCCATCTCCAGGTTTGCTGGCACCCGGTGCTCATAACAGGAGTCCACTTTTGCAAGCTTTGAAGCTTTGGGAGACCAGATATCTGCCATGTATGTTCTGTGCTCCCCATTGTAGAGATAGGTGCCCATCTTGGACAGACTATGAACCAAGGAGGTGGGGATATTGAAGGAATAATATACCTTCTGCTATTTTGTCTATTCTCCTTCAGATTTTTGGAAATGCTGAGCCCCAGGAGTAGCAGTGACATAATGAAAATGGTACACGTTGACTTCTTTCAGATGTCGGCACATCTGCTCCTGCGCTACTCCATCAATCAATACCCATCACGGTGCCAGCAAGAATGCCAATATTCAACAGTCTACAGCCGAGCCTTCACAACCAAGGGTAAAATTCAGGCTCTGATAAAAGGAAGAGTGTAACCAAATAGTTAACCCAGTGGGGCTTTGCATGTGTCCTGTGCACAAATGACCAGAACAGAAGAATGATTGAGAGGAATGAGCTGTTCTCTCCTTCATAAGTCTTGCTGTAAGACATTGATGTGAGCCATCCACTCTGCTTGTTCATCTCCTCCCCCCTGCTCTTCATTGTCCAATAAGGACTGCAGCTAATTGCCTCCTCGAAATGCAGGCCTCTCTGTAATGTGAGGTTATGCAATCTGCAGCACACCACAACAATACAGGAAAATCTATCTGAGGCCTATTGTAAGAAGCCCTGATCAGGTGAGATACCTGAATCTTTGTTCAGCATCCCTATGGCATGATGGTTTTCTGACTGTGATTTTCATAGAAACACAGCAATACAGCACTGAAGGAGGTTGTTTCAGCCCTGTTATTTTGATAGAGCTACCTAATCCAATTGTATATCTGTGTTGCTTGAGAATGGTGGGTTTGCACAGGACTAACATTAGTCATCAACTGTAGGGAAAATCCTTTTCCTTCCCCAGTAGTTCTTCTGTTATATTGCACACAAGGTAAGATTTTGGATAGATGATAGACCACCTCAGGATAAATATATCACAGCATCACCCTGTGTACCTGACATCACCATGCATAATGTCGTTCCTGTGGCTGGTTAAATGTTGCTGGCTCATGTTCTGATGTCCTGATAGCAATATGTGTGTCATCAGTGATGCCCTGTATGCTAAGGAAAACGAGCGCTGCTACAAACCCCTGAGTTCTCTCCTATTGTCAAAGTAAACGGACAAGGGGATGAAATATTATCATTATTAATACTTAGCCCTGGAAACAAAGCTTTGATGACCTGCTTCATGCAGCTGTATACTGCAGGCTGAGATATATGACTAATGTGCCCAGCCCAAGCTTGAAAGGAACCAATGGTGAAGCATATAAAGGCTGAAGTTACTTTGAGAGCTTTTGGTAAAGCATGCTCCCCTGGTCCATCGGGCAGCAGGCCCTCTTGAAGGAATCTGCATAAGTTTACAACAGCCTTATGAAGGAACATAGCGTGTTTCTGCATTTTTCCTCAAATTAATCCAAGAAAATGATTCTTGCCCTGTAACACCCTGTGCTCCAAATACAGTCGCCTTTGGTCAGCTTCCTCCTTCTGATTGCTGAGGCTATTGCTGCTACTCCTCCATACCTTAGTGTTCCTCCAGCTAAATTAAATTAATAATAATACCCCATGCTAAGCAAAAACAGTTTAGAGGGTAATAATGAACAAGTGAAAGGAGCTAAATAGAAAATGCAAACCAGAAGCAGTGATACTTTAACCCAATCATCTGAGGCTCACTTAGAGCATCTGAGTGACTACTCCTACTAGGTTTTATTAGTGGTCCAATGTTGGGTAGGACTTTGACAATTTTGAACTAAAATCTTGTTAAAGTTATAACTATAGCATAGGACACAGAATAAATTAAATTCATAAGACCCCTTCTTGTCTATGGCTGGTGTCTGTCCCAAATGCAAAATCACTGAGGCTAAAATGGCAGTGGGTGGAAATGGCTCAAGAGTGGAACGTTAAGTACCTAAACGCAGATTTAATTTTGCTCCGTTCACATTTCTGACAATTCAACTTCAGCCCAAATTAGTTGACTGTTCTGCTTAAAATGCCATTTGATGGTCTGACGCATGTCGTACAAGTTTGTCACATCATAACTATCCCTGGTCTGCAATGTCAAAAGAGAAAAGATCTATTTAGTATGGGATTTTGTTCCCTTGGAGGAATGGTATGAATGTATTTAATTTCCAGATGTACAGAATATATAGGAAGTCATTAAATACGGCAATATTATTTTTATTTATATACTTGCAGTTCTGTAGAGTAGTTGTTCTACTTTTTGGTTACTGTGAATATGTACCTTTAACTTGTGTTGTAGTCATTTTATTGGCAGTCACATGAACATGTTGGCTTCGGTAAATTTTCCAATTTAAAAAAAATATTTTATAGGATAATCTCTTCTTCTGTGAGCTCTGTGGTGAACTCATTTAATAATATATCAGGATCCAAGTCAAACATAATGTCCTAGAGCTCCATCCTTTCATTTTATAGTGTGAGTTATGTAGCAATGCTTTAATGTATATGTGTGTGGGTTTGTGTGTTTAGATATTTATAGATTTGTGCGGCTGTGTGTGTGGGGTGGGTAGGAGGGAGGGAGGGGAGGAAGGAAGGATTCTATTGACTGAAGTGTGTTTTCTCATTAAATCTGTCTGGATACAGAAACTTAGGGCTCTTTCAGGACAAGTAATGATCACAGAGAAGCTATTAAAATGCAACCGAGAGGAATTATATTGAATGTCACATTTATTTTTCAGGAACTGTGTCTAGATATATGGGCCAATAATGCAATCTTTGATGCCCATAGTGCTGAGGTTTGAGGCCTGTGAAGTACCACAGCAGCTAAAAAAGCAGCCAGAAAGGCCTCAATTCATTGGAGGAGGATGCGCCCTCACATCCTGGCAGCAATTTGGGAGGATGACAGTAATCATTCCCAGACAATTTCTCTGATAAATCCAGAAGTGCCTATTGTTGGGATGGTGTTGGTTACCGAATATGTCTGTGAATGTCTTTGTTGTCTTCTGTAAGTTAACAGATAGTTTTTGGGCTATAACCTCCGCGCTCCAGGACAGTATAACTGGGGGATACCCCCCAAGATGTGCTGGGGAACTCCCCCCGCCAGACATTCCCAGGTTAGTATTGCACAGCAATTGCCTGGGAAGTGCAAACTCTGATGAGCAATTGTCCTACACTTGGAAATATCCGGAAATGCCCCCCCAACTCCCAATTATGCCTCAGGCTTAAAACAATCACTCCTATCATCCGCTATCAACTGCCTAAACACCCCAGCCCCCCCGCAAACTGTCTGACACTACCCCACGACTGTCCGACCTCCCCCCAACTATCCAATCCCCCTACCCCGACTGTCCTATACACCTCACTAACCGATCACCCCTCTACTGACTGATACCCCCTCGTTGTCTGACACCCCCCCAACTATCTGATACCCCCGAGTATCTGACACCCCCCTGATTATCTGATACCTTCTGTGTGTCTTTCCGACTGACTGATGACCCCCCCACGAATGTCCAGATCACACCCCCAACATGTCTAAACCCAAAGCCCTGACCATCCAACGGGCCTCCTCCCCCCCCCCCGCATCAACTGGTCTATCCCCTCTCCCGACTGACCGCCCCCTGCCCCAACTGTCCAGCGTAGCCACCCAATTGTCCTACCCCTCCTTCTCCAACTGCCCAAGTGCCCCCAACCCAAAAGTGCTCAATGCCCCAAAGTATTTTTATTCCAATTTTCAACAATTTACATTTTACAATAACAACAACAACAAAAAATACCCAACATCTTAAACCCCCAACACAGCCCCTCCCCTCCCCATTCCTCCTCCCCTTAACAGTCGATGGTAACCAGCTCTCCAAAATACAAAATGAACAAACCCCAACTGTTGTGGAACCCATCATTCACTCCCTTAGGGGAAATTTCACCTTCTCCAGTGATAAGAACTCCATTTTGCCCCACAGCTATGCCGAGGCACAAGGTGGAGAAGCTGACCTTCACCACAACAGAACCCACCTGTGAGCAATCTGCGAAGCGAAGGTTAAAACAACGGCCCCCAATATGGGGGGAGTAACCATGCTAGATGGGGATCTAGCGGGGGGGGGGGCAACTGGGTTGCTGTTGCAGAGATCGAAAGGGAGCTGGTAAGAGAAAAGGTGGTCGGGGCGGGAATGTGCCGCCTGGGGGCATGGAACCGGGACGTGGGACTGGCCCAGAGAGGGTGATGGCTAGTCGACAGGGGAGGGGGGCGGGCAGCCCCCCAGTCCGGCTGATCACGTGGAACGTGAGAGGCCTAAATGGGCCGATTAAGAGGGCCCAAGTGCTCGCGCACTTAAAGGGACTGAAGGCAGACGTGGCCATGCTTCAAGAGACGCATCTGAAGGTGGCGGACCAGGTTAGGTTAAGGAAAGGGTGGGTGGGACAGGTGTTCCTCTCAGGGCTGGACGCAAAGAATAAAGGGGTGGTCATATTGGTGGGGAAACGGGTGTCGTTCGAGGCTAGGAACATTGTAGCGGACAGCGGGGGCAGATATGTGATGGTGAGGGGCAGACTGCAGGGAATGGAGGTCGTGCTGGTCAACATATATGCCCCGAACTGGGATGATGCGGGATTTATGAAGCGGATGCTGGGACGCATCCCGGACCTGGAGGTAGGAAACCTGGTAATGGGGGGGGGGACTTTAACACCGTGCTAGACCCAGGGTTAGATAGATCTAGATCCAGGACCGGAAGAAGGCCGGCAGCGGCCAAGGTGCTTAGGGGGTTTATGGACCAAATGGGGGGAGTGGATCCGTGGAGTTTTGCTAGGCCGCTGGCCAAAGAGTTCTCCTTTTTCTCCCATGTCCATAAGGTATACTTCCGGATAGATTTCTTCGTTTTGGGAAGGTCACTGATTTCGAGGGTGGAAGGAACTGAGTACTCGGCCATAGCTGTTTCAGACCATGCCCCACATTGGGTGGATCTGGAACTAGGAGAGGAGAGGGAGCAGCGTCCACTCTGGCGACTGGATGTGGGATTATTGGCGGATGAGGGAGTCTGCGGAAGAGTGCGGGGATGTATCGAAAGGTACCTGGAGGCCAACGATGATGGGGAGGTCCGAGTGGGGGTAGTATGGGAAGCACTGAAGGCGGTGGTCAGGGGAGAGTTGATCTCCATCAGGGCTTACAAGGGGAAAACAGAGGCTAAAGCAAGGGAAAGATTACTGGGGGAGATTTTGAGTGTGGATAAAAAATATGCGGAGGCACCGGACGAAGGACTATACAGGGAGAGGCGATGACTCCAGATGGAGTTCGACCTGCTGACCACAGGGAGGGCAGAGGCACAGTGGAGGAAGGCACAGGGGATGAGATCTGAATATGGGGAAAAGACGAGTCGCCTGTTGGCCCACCAGCTTCGAAAGAGGACAGCGGCGAGGGAAATAGGGGGAGTTAGGGATGAAACGGGAACCACGGTGCGGAGAGCAGGGAAGATAAATGAGGTGTTTAAGACCTTTTATGAGAGGTTATATAGGTCCCAACCCCCAGAGGGAAAAGAGGGGATGCAGCAGTTTCTGGACCAACTAAGGTTCAAGAGGGTGGAGGAGCAGGAGGTGGCAGGCCTGGGGGCGCCAATTGGGGTGGACGAGCTGACCAAAGGGTTGGGGAACATGCAGGCAGGGAAGGCCCCGGGACCTGACGGGTTCCCGGTGGAATTTTATAGAAAATATGTGGACTTGTTGGCCCCGCTGCTGGTAAGAACCTTTAACGAGGCCAGAGAAGGGGGGAACCTACCCCCGACAATGTCGGAGGTGACGATATCACTAATCTTGAAGCGAGATAAAGACCCGCTGCAATGCGGGTCTTATAGGCCTATCTCACTCCTAAATGTGGACGCCAAGTTGTTGGCAAAAGTGCTAGCGACGAGGATAGAGGATTGTGTCCCGGGGGTGGTGCACGAAGATCAGACAGGGTTCGTAAAGGGGAGACAATTGAATGTCAACATGCGACGGCTATTTGGGGTGATAATGATGCCCCCAGCAGAGGGGGAGGCAGAGATAGTGGTGGCAATGGATGCAGAGAAGGCATTTGATAGGGTAGAGTGGGAGTATCTATGGGAGGTGCTGAGGAGGTTCGGGTTCGGGGAGGGGTTTGTCAGCTGGGTTAAACTCCTCTATGGGGCCCCAATGGCAAGTGTAGTCACAAATCGGCAAAGGTCGGAGTATTTTCGACTACATAGGGGAACAAGACAGGGATGCCCGCTGTCCCCATTACTGTTCGCGCTGGCAATTGAACCACTGGCCATAGCGCTGAGAGACTCCAGGAAATGGAGAGGGGAGGTTAGAGGGGGAGAGGAACACCGAGTGTCACTCTACGCGGATGACCTACTGCTGTATGTGGCGGATCCAGTGGGGGGGGTGACAGAGGTCATGCAGATATTGAGGGAGTTTGGAGATTTCTCGGGATATAGGCTTAACATGGGAAAGAGTGAGCTTTTCGTGATACACCCTGGGGAGCAGAGTAGAGGGATAGATGGCCTGCCGCTAAGGAGAGTGGAAAGAAACTTCCGATACCTGGGGATTCAGATAGCCAGGAGCTGGGGAACCTTACACAGACTCAATCTGACTCGGCTGGTGGAACAAATGGAAGAGGATTTCAAAAGGTGGGATATGCAGCCGCTGTCACTGGCGGGCAGAGTGCAGGCGATTAAGATGATGGTCCTCCCGAGGTTCCTATTTGTGTTCCAATGTCTCCCTATATTGATCACTAAGGCCTTTTTCAAAAAAATAGATAGGAGCATCATGAGCTTCGTGTGGGCAGGGAAGGCCCCGAGGGTAAGGAGGGGGTTCCTGCAACGTAGTAGAGACAGAGGGGGACTGGCGTTGCCGAATTTGGGCGACTACTACTGGGCCGCCAACGTGGCGATGATTCGTAAGTGGATGATAGAGGGAGAGGGGGTGGCGTGGAAAAAGCTGGAGATGGCGTCCTGCAAAGGAACGAGCTTAAAAGCGCTGGTGACGGCGCCACTGCCGCTCTCCCTGAAAAAGTTTACCACGAACCCAGTGGTGGTGGCAACATTAAGTATCTGGGGGCAATGGAGGCGACAGCGGGGTGTGTTGGGAGCCTCGGTATGGTCCCCGATCAGGAACAACCATAGGTTTGCCCCAGGGAGGTTGGACGGAGGGTTCCAGAGCTGGCACCGGGCGGGAATTAGGAGAGTGGGAGACTTATTTATAGATGGGACGTTTGCGAGCTTGGGAGCGCTAGAGGAAAAGTATGAGCTGCCCCTGGGGAATATCTTTAGGTATATGCAGGTGAGGGCGTTCACGAGACAACAGGTGAGGGAATTTCCGCTGCTCCCGACGCAAGGGATCCAGGACAGGGTGCTTTCGTGGGTGTGGGTCGGGGAGGGCAAAGTGTCCGAAATATACTGGGAGATGAGAGAAGAGGGGGAGGAGCTGGTAGAAGAACTGAAGGGAAAATGGGAAGAAGAGCTCGGGGAGGAGATTGAGGAGGGTTTGTGGGCTGATGCCCTAAGTAGGGTAAATTCCTCTTCCTCGTCGGCCAGGCTTAGCCTGGTCCAATTTAAGGTGCTACATAGAGTACACATAACGGGAGCGAGGTTGAGCAGGTTCTTCGGAGTGGAGGACAAATGCGGGAGGTGTGGGGGAAGCCCGGCGAATTGGAGGGGAGTGGCGGGAGTGATCTCGAAGGTGGTGAAGGTCCGGTTCAAGCCAAGCTGGGGGTTGGCTATATTTGGGGCAGCGGATGAGCCGGGAGTACAGGAGGCGAAAGAGGCCGATATTGTGGCCTTTGCGTCCCTAGTAGCCTGGCGTAGGATTTTACTCATGTGGAAGGAAGCGAAACCCCCCGGCGTGGAGGCCTGGATAAATGATATGGCGGGGTTCATAAAACGAGCGGATGAAGTATGCGCTGAGAGGATCGGCTCAAGGGTTCACCAGGCGGTGGCAACCGTTCCTTGACTATCTAGCGGAATGTTAGGGGAAAATAGATAGCCAGCAGCAGCAGCCCGGGGGGTGGGGGGGGTGGGGGTAAATTGTTTGTGTTCTAGGTGGGGTGAGGGGGTGGGGGGAGCATTATTTTGTGTTATTTGGTTAGTTTACTATATTATTTAAACAATGTTATATATCAGTTATCATGTTATCGTTTTTGTTGATTTGTAAGGGGGAAAAATTGTGTTTGAAAACTTTAATAAAATATATTTTTTTAAAAACAACGGCCCCTGCACCCATCTGCAAATCCAGCCAGTCCGACACCCTGAATATGCCGCCCCGAAGGACTGGGCTCTCTAATAATATGCATAAGCAATTCTGTATGTTCATATGTTACACCTCCAAACAGCAGGTGGCAGCAGAACTACACCACGTGACACTGCAACCTTGAGGAGTCTGGATGAGGAATCATTGTGGATAGTTGTGTTTAGTATTAGCTCTCGTATTCTAGTTGTTAACAGTTTACAGTTCGTTAGTAGTCTCGGTATTGTTTTCTTCCCATGTTATTGTAATTTAATAAATCTTAACTAGTCACGAGATAGATGTTCTTTGGTGCATCGACTTAATCATTGCAACACACTAGAACGTAACATGGTACCAGAGTGGTGATCGACGCATTGAAGATCTGAAGTAAAGAATTTAGGAAACAGTACTACTAAAAAACTAGATCTACTAATCGACGGAGAACATCAAAAGAACACACCTCAATGCTCAACTGGTCACTGAAGAAAAAGATGGACAGCTTGAAAACACTACAAGGTCTTTGTGAAACTGGTAATGTAGATGCAAATTTGCGCACTTTTAAGCAGCAGTTTACCTTGTTCATAACAGCTCTAGGTTTACAGGCACAGCCTGATGAGCGAAAAAAAGCATTGCTGCTCACTATAGCAGGTCCACAGGCGAACAGAATCATCAACACGTGTGCATTTGAGCGAGAGGCAGATAGTGAGAACTTTCCATCGTTAAAAAGTTTGATGACAATTTGTCCGTTTTTCGGGATATAAACTGAACATGCCAAAGAGCGAGATGTTTGTAGTCCAGGCAAGAGGTCAGGAAGGTCAGCTGGGGGAGCTACCATTTAGGTTAGTGGGGGACAGTTTTAGGTATCTAGGGATACAAGTGTCGCGCGACTGGGGCCGGTTACACACGTTGAACTTGTCCCGGTTGGTCGAGCAGATGAGGGGTGAGTTTCGGAGATGGGATGCGCTACCGCTGTCGCTGGCTGGGAGGGTGCAAACGGTTAAGATTATGGTTCTACCGAGATTTTTATTTGTATTCCAATGCCTCCCAATTTTCAGCCCGCGGTCCTTTTTTAAGAGGATTAATAAAATCATTTTGGGCTTTGTCTGGGCGGGTAAGCCCCCACGGGTGAAGAAGGCGATGCTTGAGAGGAATCACGGGAAGGGGGGCTTGTCCTGCCAAACTTCAGTAATTACTACTGGGCGGCCAATATTGCTATGATAAGGAAGTGGGTGGTGGGGGCGGGGTCGGTTTGGGAGCGGATGGAGGCAGCTTCATGTAGGGGCACCAGCCTGGGGGCGTTGATAACTGCACCTCTGCCGTTCCCGCTGGTGAGATATTCTACCAGTCCCGTGGTGGTGACGGCCTTGAGGATCTGGGGTCAGTGGAGGAGGTACGTTGGAGCAGTGGGAGCATCAGTTTGGTCCCCAACATGTGACAACCACCGGTTTGCCCCAGGGAGCCTGGATGGGGGGTTTCGAATATGGCGAAGGGCGGGAATTGAGAGGATGGGGGACCTGTTCCTGGAAAGGAGCTTCCCTAGCTTGAGGGCGCTGGAAGAGAAGTTTGGGTTGGCAAGAGGGAACGACTTCAGATATTTACAGGTGCGGGCCTTTCTGCGCAGGCAGGTATCATCCTTCCCACTCCTGCCACTAAGGGGGATCCAGGATAGGGTAGTGTCTAGGGAATGGGTGGGGGAGGGGAGTGTCTCGGACATCTACAAAGAACTAATGTGGTCGGAGGAGACGCAGACCGAGGAGCTGAAGCGTAAGTGGGAGGAGGAGCTTGGGGGAGAGATGGAGGACGGCTTATGGGCGGACACATTGAGCAGAGTCAACGAAACTGCTACATGCGCAAGGCTCAGCTTGATCCAATTCAAGGTGGTACACCGGGCCCATATGACAGTGGCCCGGATGAGTAGATTCTTTGGGGTGGAGGACAGGTATGTAAAAGGTGCGGGAGGACCAGCAAACCATGTCCACATGTTCTGGGTGTGTCCAAAACTTCGGGGATATTGGCAGGGGTTTGCGGACGTTATGTCCAGAGTATTGAAAACAATGGTGGCAATGAGTCCAGAGGTGGCAATTTTTGGGGTGTCGGAAGATCCGGGAGTCCAGGCGGAGAAAGAGGCAGATGTTCTGGCCTTTGCCTCCCTGGTAGCCAGAGATGGATATTATTAGCTTGGAGGGACTCAAAGCCCCTGAAGTCGGGGCTACCCCTAGGGTAGCGTAGAATAGGGGGTTAAATAGGCTGGTCTTGGAGGGACGGGTATCGGTGATTGCATTATGTTTATTGTTCTTTGTACATTGTTTTTATACTGTTGTTGTTTGGAATGCCAAAAAATATTTCATTAAAATTGTTTGTTAAATTTTTAAAAAAGTTTGATGAAAATTGTATCCTGAAGAAGAACAAAACTTTTGAAAGGTACATTTTCAGAAGGCACACGCAGCAGACAGGCGAGTCGTTTGACAGTTTTCTCAAGGATCTAAAATTAAAGGCTCAGACTTGTAATTTTGCAACATTAAAATCATCAATGATCAGGGATCAAATTGTATTTGGCCTAAAAAACGCCAAAGTGCATGAACGTCTTTTGAGGGAGAATGAGCTTCAACTCGAAGATGCAATAAAAATTTGCCATGCCAGCGAGTTAGCTGCACAGCAAATCAACATGTTCAACGAGACGTGTAGGCGCGAAAACCGGGAATGAAGCCGACACCATAGACATTGTGGTGCACCTGAAAGTAAACATGGTCTCAACAGCGGTGGCCATTTGAAGCGATTGCCAGATGCCACCATTTTGTATTAGTGGTGTGGAAATAGGCACAGACAGATGCAATATGCTGCTTTTGGGAAAATTTGTGCTAAGTGCAAAGGCAAAAAACACTTTGTCAAGTAGTGTTTTTCCAACAAAAAAGGCGACTCACAAAAATTTATAAGCACTGTTGAAGAAATTAATTTAGAGGATACATTCTTCATTGATGTCATTACTAATGAAGGCAGGGCCAATGTAGCCAAGTAAAATGAAATGACTTTGACGAACATAAGAAGTAGAAATAATGAAGTATGTAGTGTAAATAAAGATAACTGGACAGTTTCTTTACTCATAAATCAAACGTTTATAGATGTCAAATTTGACACAGGAGTGAGAGCGAATCTCATCAATATCATGGATATTGAAGCAAAGAGAATTTAGCCCAAGATTTTGATTGGACCAGCATTTTTAAAAGATTACAATGGTCAAAGGATTAATTCTTTAGGTGTGTGTGAACTCAAAGTTCAAGTCAAAGATAGAATCCATAAAGTGACATTTTCAGTTGTAACCACAGATCATGATTCATTACTAGGTGTGGAAGGTTGTGAAGCACTTCAGTTAGTCAAGAGAGTATATAGTGCTGACTATGCTTTGAATGCGCACAGTGGATTCAATAGTGCAAACATTTACGAAGATTTTTCAAGGTTTGGTGTCTTGCCATTTGCTTACCGAATTCAACTAAAGGATAATGTGCAACCCATAATACATGCTCCTAGGAGAGTACCAGCACCATTAAGGGATCGGTTGAAAGCTGAACTTGATAGAATGACGAATCTGCGGGTCATTAAGAAAATCAAAGAACCAACAGATTGGGTAAATTCAATGGTGTGTGTTAAGAAATGCAATAACGATTTAAGAATATGCATGGATCCTAAATATCTCAATGCCAACATCAAGTGAGAACACTATCCAATACCAAAATGTGAAGAAATAATGAGCGAAACATCAGGTGCGACGTGCTTCAGTAAATTGGATGCATCGCAGGGTTTTTGGCAACTCAAATTGGATGAAGAGTGAACAAAGTATTGTACGTTTAACAGTCCATTTGGGCACTTCTATTTTCTTCGATGCCTTTTGGGATAATATCCGCATCTAAAATCTTTCACAGGGCATGGAGAACATTGTGGAAGGTATTCAAGGAGTTCATGTATATGTTGATGATATAATAGTATGGGGTTCTAGGGAGGAAGAACATAACGATGACTCATCAAATTACTAAAGAGTATTAAGAAGTATGGGCTAAGGTTGAACAAAGCCAAATGTCATTTGCCGTTAAAGAAATCACGTTTCTGGGGGACAAGTTGTCTGCTCAAGGCGCACTACCCGATCAAATGAAGATACAGGCAATAATGAATATGCCACGACAGTCAGATAAGAAAGCAGTTTTGGGGATATTGGGAATGATCAACCTTATAGGCAAATTTATTATAAATTTGTCAGCCAAGATAATGTGTCTGAGAGAACGTATCAAAAAGATTAGTACTTTTGAATGGACAGATAAGCATGAGCAAGAATGGCTTACTCTGAAGACAGCTTTGACAAAAGATCCAGTGCAAGCATTTTTCAACCCGACCAAGGCAACAAAAATCTTGACTGATGCATCAAAGGATGGTTTGTGTGCAATGTTGTTAAAGCAGGAAGATGGAGAGGATTGGAAACCAGTTGCCTCTGTGTCTCGGTCCTTGACCGACTCCGAGTGTCAATACACTCAAATTGAGAAGGAATGTCTTGGACTAGAATCATATATAATTTACAGTGCAGAAGGAGGCCATTCGGCCCATCGAGTCTGCACCGGCTCTTGGCAAGAGCACCCTACCCAAGCCCACACCTCCACGCATAACCCAGTGACCCCACCCGACACTAAGGGCAATTTTGGACACTAAGGGCAATTTATCATGGCCAATCCACCTAACCTGCACATCTTTGGACTGCGGGAGGAAACCAGAGCACCTGGAGGAAACCCACGCACACATGGGGAGAACGTGTAGACTCCGCACAGCCAGTGACCCAAGCCGGGAATCGAACCTGGGACCCTGGAGCTGTGAGGCAATTGTGCTAACCACTATGCTACCTGAGATACCCTCAATTATGACTCAGGAGAGGAGTTTGATAATACAAAGGCTTTAATTCCCAGAGAACCAGACAGCTGCCGAGAAGTGTGCTCACTGCACGCTGCCTACTGAATGTAACTTTATATACAGCTTCCTGGGGGCGGAGCCGGAGGTGGAGTCCTCCAGGGTTCCAAACCCGGTCTTAAAGGGGCCTACGCATTAAAGGTACATGTGTATACAGATATCATTCATCACATTCACCCCCTGTTTAAAAAAAACACATAGTCCGTCGGGGGTGAAGTGAAATTACAAGTTCAGTCTTTTGGGTGGTCTGATTGCCTGTGTCGACCTTCTCAGTTCCGGTGGTGGTGCGGTGGATACGGTTGTCCTCGGTGGTGGTATATCCGGGAGCACGGTTGTCTGAGCCTTTGCCCGCATTGGAGCAGGGGGGTATCCGGGGTGACTAGGGTGATTGGTGCCGGCGCCGGCTGGGGAGAGGGGGGCGCTATGGGGGGGGGGCGCTATCGGAGTCAACAGCCGGTGCGGGGAGGGGAGCGTCGGTGGAAGGGGGGGCGTCGGTGGGCGAGCCAGCTGGTGCCAGGTCTCGCAGGGAAACGGTGTCCTGCCTGCCATCGGGGTGCTCGACGTAGGCGTATTGAGGATTTGCGTGTAGTAGTTGGACCCTCTCGACCAGGGGCTCTGTCTTATGGCTCCTCACGTGCCTCCGGAGTAGAACTCGTCCCGGACTCGTCAGCCAACGTGGAAGCGAGACCCCAGAGGTGGACTTCCTGGGGAAGACAAACAAACCGTTGTGAGGGGTCTCGTTCATGGCCGTACAGAGGAGCGACCTAATGGAGTGTAGGGCATCGGGTAGGACCCCCTGCCAGCGGGCGATTGGGAGACTTCTTGACCATAGGGCTAGAAGAACAGCCTTCCAAACTGTTGCGTTCTCCCTCTGCACCTGCCCGTTTCCCCGTGGGTTATAGCTGGTCATTCTGCTCGAGGCGATGCCCTTGTTGAGAAGATATCGACGCAGCTCATCACTCATGAACGATGTACCCCGGTCGCTGTGGATATAAGCGGGGAAACCAAACAGCGTGAAGATGCTGTGCAGTGCCTTGATTACGGAGGCCGAGGTCATATCAGGGCAGGGGACAGCGAAGGGGAAGCGGGAGAATTCATCGATGACAGTGAGGAAATAACTGTTGCGGTTGGTGGACGGGAGGGGCCCTTTGAAGTCCACGCTTAGTCGCTCAAAGGGCCCAGAGGCCTTTACCAGGCGAGCTTTGTCTGGTCGATAGAAGTGCAGTTTGCACTCCGCACAGATCTGGCAAGCCTTGGTCATGGCCTTGACGTCTTCGGTGGAGTAAGGTAGGTTGCGGGACTTGATGAAATGGGCAAGCCGGGTGACCCCCGGGTGGCAGAGGTCATCGTGGATGGCCCGCAGACTGTCTTTCTGTGTGTTGGCGCACGTGCCGCGGGACAGGGCATCTGGGGACTCGTTGAGCTTTCCCGGACGATATGTCATATTGTACGTGTAGGTGGAGAGTTCGATCCTCCACCTCAGAATTTTATCATTCTTTATTTTGCCCCGCTGTGTGTTATCGAACATAAAGGCGACCGACCGTTGGATGGTGACGAGGGCGAACCTCCTACCGGCTATGTAGTGCCTCCAGTGCCGCATGGCCTCCACTATGGCTTGTGCCTCCTTCTCGACTGCAGAGTGTCGAATTTCCGAGGCGGTGAGGGTTCGGGAGAAGAACGCTACAGGTCTGCCTGCCTGGTTGAGGGTAGCAGCCAGGGCGAAGTCTGATGCGTCGCTTTCTACCTGGAAGGGAATGGTTTTGTCCACCGCGTGCATGGCGGCCTTGATGATATTGGCCTTGATACGACTGAAGGCCGACTGAGCCTCAGTCGTCAGGGGAAAAACCGTGGTCTTAATGAGTGGACGGGCTTTGTCCGCATATCTGGGGACCCACTGGGCATAATAGGAAAAGAGCCCCAGGCACCGTTTGAGTGCCTTGAGGCTACGGGGAAGGGGAAGTTCCTTAAGGGGGTGCATGCGGTCGGGGTCTGGCCCTAGAACCCCGTTTTCCACGATGTAGCCGAGGATGGCTAGCCGGGTTGTGTGAAACACGCATTTCTCTTTATTGTATAGTACGAAGTCTTACAACACCAGGTTAAAGTCCAACAGGTTTGTTTCGATGTCACTAGCTTTCGGAGCGCTGCTCCTTCCTCAGGTGAAGGAGTGGTGCTCCGAAAGCTAGTGACATCGAAACAAACCTGTTGGACTTTAACCTGGTGTTGTCAGACTTCGTACTGTGCTCACCCCAGTCCAATGCCGGCATCTCCACATCATGGCTACCATCTTTATTGTATGTCAGACTGAGGGCCCGGGCGGTCTGGAGGAACTTCCTCAGGTTTTCTTCATGGTCCTGCTAGTCATGGCCGCAGATGGTGACGTTGTCCAAGTACGGGTAGGTAGCCCGTAAGCCGTACTGGCCCACCATTTGATCCATCGCCCTTTGGAAAACGGAGACTCCGTTTGCGACACCGAAAGGGACCCTGAGGAAGTGGAAGAGCCGGCCGGCTGCTTCGAAGGCCGTATAGGGGCGGTCCTCTGAGCGGATAGGGAGTTGATGATAGGCCGATTTTAGGTTGACCGTGGAGAATACTCGATACTGGGCGATTTGGTTCACCATTTCTGCTATGCGGGGAAGTGGGTACGCATCAAGTTGCATAAAGCGGTTTATGGTCTGGCTATAGTCCACCACCATATGTCGTTTTTCTCCGGAGCAGACTACCAGTACTTGTGCCGTCCAAGGGCTGTTGCTAGCCTCTACGACCCCTTCTTTTAGTAGCCGCTGAACCTCTAACTTGATGAAAGTCATGTCTTGGGCACTGTACCGCCGACTCCTGGTGGCGACGGGCTTACAGTCGGGGGTGAGGTTCACGAAGAGGGGGGGTGGTGCAACTTTGAATGTCGCCAGGCTACATACCGTGAGCGGGGGCAGGGGTCCGCCGAACTTCAGGGTCAGGCTTCGGTGGCTGCACTGAAAGTCCAGACTGAGCAGCAGGGGGGCGCAGAGGTGAGGGAGGACATAAAGTTTAAAGCGGGTGTATTTGGCGACTTGGACAGCGAGGTTCGCGACACAATACCCCGTGATTTGGACCAAATGTGACCCAGATGCGAGGGCGATAGTTTGGGAGGCGGGATAGGTGCGCAGGGAGCAGCGTCGTACCGTGTCTGGATGGATAAAACTCTCCGTGCTCTCGGAGTCAAAAAGGCAGGGGGTGTCGCGGCCGTTGATTTGAACCTGCATCATTGAGTTTCGCAGGTGCTTCGGCCGAGATTGATTGAGCATGATTGCTCCTAGTTGAGGGCAGTCAGAGTCCTCGGTTGAATTGGACTCGCAAAATGGCCGCCGCCGTCGGTCGCACGTTTTGAGTTTTGAAGATGGTCGCCGCCAAGATGGCCGCCCCCATGACTCACACGAGGCTGATGACGCGTTGGAAGTAGGTGTGTCCGGCGCCGCGCGGCCGTGTTGCGGGGCCTGTGGTCCCGGGAGTTCGATTTCTGGGCCTAATGAGACTTTTGTTTCTGGCCTTTGGGCCCAGCCAGGCAGACCTTCACGAAGTGCCCCTTGTTTCCGCATTCGCCGCAGATAGCGGAGTGGGCCGGGCAATGCTGGCGTGAGTGCTGGCCTTGCCCACAGAAATAGCATTGGGGGCCCCCGGTGCGGGCGGATTGCCGCGCGGCGCAGGCCTGAAGCGTGGCCGAGTCTGGAGAGGATCGAGAGGGGTTCGCAAGGTCCGCGGAGCACCTGTGGAGATTATGGTGGGCCGCTTCCAGGTGAAGAGGCGAGCATTACCGTGCCTTGGAGGTCCTTCGCTCCGTCTTCTAGGAGCCGCTGCTGGATGTACGTGGATCGGATACCGGACACGAAAGCATCACGAATATATAAGTTCATGTGGACTTCTGCTGTCACCTCTTTATGGTCGCAGTTCCTGGCGAGCGCGATGAGTCTCTCCAAGTATTCATCTAGCGTTTCCCCGGAGCGCTGGCGGCAGGTCGAGAGCAAATGTCTGGCGTGTACCTCGTTTATCGGCTTTACGAAACGCTTCTGTAGGATTTCGACTGCCGTTTCGTACGTTGTAGCTTTCTCGATCACGGAGGATAGTCGGTGGCCTACCCGGGCATGTAGTAAGCTCAGCTTGAGAGGTCCGTCAACTTCAGTCTCTGAGGAATTCAGATAGGCCTCAAAGTACCGGAGCCAGTATTTAAAAGTTTCAGTGGCCTCCGGCGACCAAGCGTCCAAATTGAGCCTCTCCTGCTTTAGACCGCTGTCCATCTTGATGTAGTCTGGTAATTAAATTGAGATACCCTCAATTACGACTCAGGAGAGGAGTTTGATAATACAAAGGCTTTAATTACCAGAGAACCAGACAGCTGCTGAGAAGTGTACTCACTGCACACTGCCTACTGAACGTAACCTTATATACAGCTTCCTGGGGGCGGAGCCAGAGGCGGAGTCCCCCAGGGTTCCAAACCCGGTCTTAAAGGGGCCTACGCATTAAAGGTACATGTGTATATAGATATCATTCATCACACTACCGTGCTGCCCAAGTTAGGGTTAGGGTTAGGGTTAGTTAATGGCTTGGAAAAGTTTAGCATGCAGGGGCCACAGGTGAACCTGTAGTGCAGGTGGTGGATAACTATATACATTTAGCAATTTTTAATATTTACAGAGCAGTAAAAAAAAATGTCTCTGGTCATCCGGCGGGCCGGTCAGAGGTTCAGCAGGTCCGGCGCCTTGATGGTCCTTTGAGATCGATGAAGTGGTGGCGGCGATGTTGGCGCTGTCGTGGTCGAAGTTGACTCCGGGAGTGTGCCAAAATCCTCTTCATCAACGGGGGTGGGCAGGGGGAGGACGGACGGTCCTAGAGGGGGTGATGGGGGTGGCGAGGGAGGGGAGGGTGCCGCCGGGGGCGACGGGGGTGGTCTGGGGGTGGAAACTGCTGGTGCCAGGTCCCTGAGGGAGACGGTATCCTGGCGGCCGTCGGGGAACGCCACGTAGGCGTACTGTGGGTTTACGTGGAGCAGGTGCATCCTTTCCACCAACGGATCCGCCTTGTGGAGCCGCACATGTTTACGGAGAAGCACGGTTCCCGGAGCTGTGAGCCAAGTTGGGAGCGATACCCCGGATGTGGACTTCCTGGGGAAGGCAAAAAGACGTTCATGTGGTGTACTGTTAGTGGCAGTGCAGAGTAATGAGCGGATGAAATGTAGTGCATCAGGGAGGACCTCTTGCCAGCGAGAGGCCGGGAGATTCCTGGACCGCAGGGCCAGCTGGACGGCCCTCCATACCGTCCCATTCTCCCTTTCTACCTGTCCCTTTCCCCGGGGGTTGTAGCTCATCGTTCTCCTGGAGGCGATACCCCTGCTGAGCAGGAACTGACATAGTTCATCACTCATGAATGAGGATCCCCTGTCACTGTGGATGTAGGCGGGGAAGCCGAACAGAGTGAAGATAGAATTAAGGGTTTTAATGACGGTGGCAGACGTCATGTCGGGGCATGGGATGGCGAAGGGAAACCGGGAGTATTCATCGATCACACTGAGGAAATATGTGTGTCGATCGGAGGCGTTCAAAGGGGCGGGAGGCCTTCACCAGGTGCGCGCGGTCCTGCTGGTAGAAGTGCGGCTTGCACTCCGCACAGACCTGGCAGTCCTTGGTGATCGTCCTTACTTCCTTGACGGAGTAGGGCAAATTTTGTGCCTTAATGAAGTGGTACAACCGAGTGACCCCTGGGTGAAAAAGGCTGTCGTGCAGGGCCCGGAGTCGGTCTACTTGAGCGCTGGCACATGTACCTTGGGATAGGGCATCTGGGGGCTCGTTGAGTTTGCCAGGGCGATACTTAATCTCATAATTATAGGTGGAGAGCTCGATTCTCCACCGCAAGATTTTATCATTTTTGATCTTGCCCCGCTGTGTGTTGTTGAACATGAAGGCTACTGTGGTAATACCAGGTATTGCGGTACCTGAGAGGTGGATGACCATTGCCTAGACCCAGGAGTCTACCATTGGCTGATGTACATAGCTCCGCCCTGAGAGGCGGAGTATAAGAACCGATGCCGTCCCAGCAGCCTTCACTTTCTGTATCGAAGCTGCTGGGGAACAGTTCTAGCAGATTAAAGCCTATTAGTTATGACTCACCTTGTCTCGAGAGTAATTGATTGCGCATCAATTTAATCTGCTAGAACTGTTCCCCAGTGGTAAAGACCAGGGAGAAACATAGGATGGTCATTGACTACAGCCAGACCATCAACAGGTTTACACAGCTGGATGCGTACCCTCTCCCCCGTATAGCCGATCTGGTAAACAGGATTGTGCAATACAAGGTTTTCTCCACGGTGGATCTCAAGTCTGCCTACCACCAGCTACCCCTCCGTAATGGTGACCGCCAGTACACTGCCTTCGAAGCAGATGGGCGGCTCTATCACTTTTTAAGGGTTCCCTTCGGGGTCACGAATGGGGTCTCGGTCTTCCAGCGTGAGATGGACCGAATGGTTGACCAGTACGGCTTACGCGCAACGTTCCCGTATCTTGATAACGTCACCATCTGCGGCCATGACCAGCAGGACCAGGACACCAACCTCCGAAAATTTCTCCAACCGCAAACATCCTTAATCTGACTTACAATAAGGATAAATGCGTGTTTAGCACCGACCGTCTAGCCATTCTAGGCTACGTAGTGCGAAGTGGAGTCATAGGGCCCGACCCTGAGCGCATGCGCCCCCTTATAGAATTCCCCCTCCCGAGACTTCCGGGTGCGGCGATGACCAGCTGAGTCGCACGTTTCGGCAGCTCCCGGTGAAACGGACTTTTGGGCTCTTGATAGGAGCCCCAACTGCAATTTTGACGGCTAAAAACACTGTGCGGTAAACCAGAAGGGAATCCCCCCTGGATACGGATGAAAAAAGGAGGAGAAAGTGGCCGGATTGCAGTGGATCCTTTAGAACAGCAGCAAGGAAGGCAAGCAAAAATCAAGATGGCGTCGGAAGGTGGCAGTTTAACATGGGCCCTGAACAACAAGAGTTCTTGAAATGCTGTGTGGAAGTGCTCAAAAAGGAAATGAAGAAAGAGCTGTTGGCCCCGATACTACAGGCGATCGAAGGGCTAAAGGAGGAACAAAAGACCCAGGAGCGGGAGCTTCGGGTCGTGAAGGCAAAGGCAGCCGAGAATGAGGACGACATACAGGGCCTGGTGGTGAAGACGGAGACGCATGAGGCACATCAGAAACGATGTGTGGAAAGGTTGGAGGCACTGGAGAACAACGCAAGGAGGAACAACCTGAGGATTCTTGGTCTTCCTGAAGGTGCGGAGGGAGCGGACGTCGGGGCATATGTGAGCACGATGCTGCACTCGTTAATGGGAGCGGAGGCCCCGGCGGGTCCGTTGGAGGTGGAGGGAGCATACCGAGTGATGGCGCGAGGACCGAGAGCAGGAGAAATTCCCGGAGCCATAGTGGTGAGATTCCTCCGTTTTAAGGATAGAGAAATGGTCCTTAGATGGGCAAAGAAAACTCGGAGCAGTAAATGGGAGAACGCGGTGATCCGCGTTTATCAAGACTGGAGTGCAGAGGTGGCGAGAAGGAGGGCGAGCTTTAATCGGGCCAAGGCGGTGCTTCATAAAAAGAAGATAAAATTTGGAATGCTGCAACCGGCAAGACTGTGGGTCACATATCGAGGGAGGCACCACTACTTTGAGACGGCGGATGAAGCGTGGACTTTTATTGTGGAAGAAAAACTGGAATGAGTGGGTTATTAAAAAGAACGTTTGAACAAAGTGATGGGGCGAATGTGGGGGGCGAAGAGGGGGGTTAAAAAGAGGGGAAAGAGGAGTTTTATGTACTAATCCTGCGATGTGGTAACTTTTCTCTCTTCCACAGGTGGTGATGTGGGGAGGAGGGGAGGTGGAGGAGATGGGGCATTGGCCATTGGGGGGCGGGGCCAAGGGAGAAGCGCGGGCTTGGTTCCCGCGCTATGATAATCATGGCGGGAATAGAGAAGCAGAAAGGAGGGGGCGTCGCACGGTGCGAGCCGAGGTCACGGGGGGAAGCCGAGGTTGGCCAGAGTTTGCTGACTTCTGGGAGCAACATGGGGGGAGTAATTACGCTAGCGGGGGATCTAGTGGGGGGGGGTGGGAGGGGGGAATTACTGGGTTGCTGCTGCTGGGGAGAGGGGGGAGCTGGTATGGGAGGGGATGGGCGGGGGGGCACCGCCTGGGGGAGATACAGCTGCGTGGGAACCGGGCGAGGAGCTGGAAATAGGGGATGGCTAATCGACAAGTGGGGGGGGGGGGGTAGGAAGCCCCCCAACCCGGCTGATCACGTGGAACGTGAGAGGGCTGAACGGGCCGATAAAGAGGGCACGGGTACTCGCACACCTTAAGAAACTTAAGGCAGATGTGGTTATGTTACAGGAAACGCACCTGAAACTGATAGACCAGGTTAGGCTACGCAAAGGATGGGTGGGGCAGGTGTTCCATTCGGGGCTAGATGCGAAAAACAGGGGGGTGGCTATATTAGTGGGGAAGCGGGTAATGTTCGAGGCAAAGACTATAGTGGCGGATAACGGGGGCAGATACGTGATGGTGAGTGGCAAACTACAGGGGGAGACGGTGGTTTTGGTAAACGTATATGCCCCGAACTGGGATGATGCCAATTTTATGAGGCGGATGCTAGGATGCATTCCGGACCGAGAGATGGGAAAGCTGATAATGGGGGGAGATTTTAATACGGTGTTGGAACCAGGGCTGGATATGTCGAAGTCCAGGACTGGAAGGAGGCCGGCAGCAGCCAAGGTACTTAAAGATTTTATGGAGCAGATGGGAGGTGTAGACCCGTGGAGATTTAGCAGACCTAGGAGTAAGGAGTTCTCGTTTTCCTCCTATGTCCATAAAGTCTACTCGCGAATAGACTTTTTTGTGCTGGGAAGGGCGTTGATCCCGAAGGTGAGGGGAACGGAGTATACGGCTATAGCCATTTCGGATCACGCTCCACACTGGGTAGACTTGGAGATAGGGGAGGAAACAGGAGGGCGCCCACCCTGGAGAATGGACATGGGACTAATGGCAGATGAGGGGGTGTGTCTAAGGGTGAGGGGGTGCATTGAAAAGTACTTGGAACTCAATGATAATGGGAAGGTCCAGGTGGGAGTGGTCTGGGAGGCGTTGAAGGCGGTGGTTAGAGGGGAGCTGATATCAATAAGGGCACATAAAGGGAAGCAGGAGAGTAAGGAACGGGAGCGGTTGCTGCAAGAACTTTTGAGGGTGGACAGACAATATGCGGAAGCACCGGAGGAGGGACTGTACAGGGAAAGGCAAAGGCTACATGTAGAATTTGACTTGCTGACTACGGGCACTGCAGAGGCACAATGGAGGAAGGCACAGGGTGTACAATACGAATATGGGGAGAAGGCAGGTTGCTGGCACACCAATTGAGGAAAAGGGGAGCAGCGAGGGAAATAGGGGGAGTGAGGGATGAGGAAGGAGAGATGGAGCGGGGAGCGGAGAGAGTGAATGGAGTGTTCAAGACATTTTATAAAAAATTATATGAAGCTCAACCCCCGGATGGGAAGGAGAGAATGAGGGGCTTCTTGGATCCGCTGGAATTTCCCAAGGTGGAAGAGCAGGAAAGGGTGGGACTGGGAGCACAGATCGAGGTAGAAGAAGTGGTGAAAGGAATTAGGAGCATGCAGGCGGGAAAGGCCCCGGGACCGGATGGATTCCCAGTCGAATTCTATAGAAAATATGTGGACTTGCTCGCCCCGGTATTGACGAGGACCTTTAATGAGGCAAAGGAAAGGGGACAACTGCCCCCGACTATGTCTGAAGCAACGATATCGCTTCTCTTAAAGAAGGAAAAGGACCCGCTACAATGCGGGTCCTATAGACCTATTTCCCTCCTAAATGTAGATGCCAAGATCCTGGCCAAGGTAATGGCAATGAGAATAGAGGAATGTGTCCCGGGGGTGGTCCACGAGGACCAAACTGGGTTTGTGAAGGGGAGACAGCTGAACACGAATATACGGAGGCTGTTAGGGGTAATGATGATGGCCCCACCAGAGGGGGAAACGGAGATAGTAGTGGCGATGGATGCCGAGAAAGCATTTGATAGAGTGGAGTGGGATTATTTGTGGGAGGTGTTGAGGAGATTTGGTTTTGGAGAGGGGTATGTTAGATGGGTGCAGCTGTTGTATAGGGCCCCGATGGCGAGCGTGGTCACGAATGGACGGGGATCTGCATATTTTCGGCTCCATAGAGGGACAAGGCAGGGATGCCCTCTGTCCCCATTATTGTTTGCACTGGCGATTGAGCCCCTGGCGATAGCGTTGAGGCGTTCCAAGAAGTGGAGGGGAGTACTTAGAGGAGGAGAAGAACACCGGGTATCTTTGTATGCGGACGATTTGCTACTATACGTGGCAGACCCGGCGGAGGGGATGCCAGAAATAATGCGGATACTTGGGGAGTTTGGGGATTTTTCAGGGTATAAATTGAACATGGGAAAAAGTGAGTTGTTTGTGGTGCATCCAGGGGAGCAGAGTAGAGAAATAGAGGACCTACCGTTGAGGAAGGTAACAAGGGACTTTCGTTACCTGGGGATCCAGATAGCCAAGAATTGGGGCACATTGCATCGGTTAAATTTAACGCGGTTGGTGGAACAAATGGAGGAGGATTTCAAGAGATGGGATATGGTATCCCTGTCACTGGCAGGGAGGGTGCAGGCGGTTAAGATGGTGGTCCTCCCGAGATTCCTCTTTGTGTTTCAGTGCCTCCCGGTGGTGATCACGAAGGCTTTTTTAAAAAGGATTGAAAAGAGCATCATGGGTTTTGTGTGGGCCGGGAAGACCCCGAGAGTGAGGAAGGGATTCTTACAGCGTAGCAGGGATAGGGGGGGGCTGGCACTACCGAGCCTAAGTGAGTATTATTGGGCCGCTAATATTTCAATGGTGAGTAAGTGGATGGGAGAGGAGGAGGGAGCGGCGTGGAAGAGATTAGAGAGGGCGTCCTGTAGGGGGACTAGCCTACAGGCTATAGTGACAGCCCCATTGCCGTTCTCACCGAGGAACTACACCACAAGCCCGGTGGTGGTGGCTACACTGAAGATTTGGGGACAGTGGAGACGGCATAGGGGAAAGACTGGAGCCTTGGGGGGGTCCCCGATAAGAAACAACCATAGGTTTGCCCCGGGGGGAATGGATGGGGGATATGGAATATGGCAAAGAGCAGGAATAACGCAACTGAAAGATCTGTTTGTGGATGGGAAGTTCGCGAGTCTGGGAGCGCTGACCGAGAAATATGGGTTGCCCCAAGGGAATGCATTTAGGTATATGCAACTGAGGGCTTTTGCGAGGCAACAGGTGAGGGAATTCCCGCAGCTCCCGACACAAGAGGTGCAGGACAGAGTGATATCAAAGACATGGGTGGGGGATGGTAAGGTGTCAGATATATATAGGGAAATGAGGGACGAAGGGGAGACTATGGTAGATGAACTAAAAGGGAAATGGGAAGAAGAGCTGGGGGAGGAGATCGAGGAGGGGCTGTGGGCAGAACCAGAAGGACTCTCAGGGTTGTTAATATATACTGTATAATATGTATAGGTCGTTGCGACAGATAATTATATATTGGACTGTTAAATTATATTTTTGGAGAGTGTTACTTGTGATAAGGCAGTTGCCAATTAGGGTTAGTTTTCATTTTTGTTATTTATATTATTATTCATTTTTTGTTTATAAAATAGGTCATTGTTATTTGTGTTGTCATAATATTGTGTAAAGGATGCACAATGTACTGTGTTGGTTGACCAAAAATTTTCAATAAAATATTTATTAAAAAAAAAGAATTCCCCCTCCCTCACTGCCCCAAGGCCCTAAAGCGCTGCCTCAGCTTCTTCAGCTATTATGCACAGTGGGTCCCCAATTACGCAGCCAAGGCTCGACCCCTGATCCAGTCCACAACCTTCCCCCTACCGACGGAGGCCCGCCAGGCCTTCTGCCGCATCAAAGCAGACATTGCAAAAATCACGATACGCACCATCGACGAGTCCCTCCCCTTCCAGGTACAACCGAGTGACCCCTGGGTGAAAAAGGCTGTCGTGCAGGGCCCGGAGTCGGTCTACTTGAGCGCTGGCACATGTACCTCGGAGCGATGCGTCCGACGTAGCTCTGGCGGCCACCCTCAACCAAGCGGGCAGGCCCGTGGCTTTCTTCTCCCGCACCCTCCACGCTTCCGAAATCCGCCACTCCTCGGTCGAAAAGGAGGCCCAGGCCATGGTAGAAGCTGTGCGACACTGGAGGCATTACCTGGCCGGTAGGAGATTCACTCTCCTTATGGACCAATGGTCGGTTGCTTTCATGTTCGATAATGCACAGCGGGGCAAGATTAAGAATGACAAGATCTTGCGGTGGAGGATAGAACTCTCCACCTACAATTACGAGATCTTGTACCGTCCCGGGGAGCTGAACGAGCTTCCTGATGCCCTGTCCCGCGGCACTTGTGCCACCGCACAAGTGGAACGCCTCCGATCCCTCCACGAGGACCTCTGCCACCCGGGGGGTCACTCATTTCTTTCATTTTATCAAGACCCGTAACCTGCCCTGCTCCATCGAGGAGGTCAGGACAGTCACCAGGGACTGCCAAATCTGCGCGGAGTGCAAACCGCACTTCTGCCGGCCAGAGAGGATGCACCTGATAAAGGCTTCCCGCCCTTTGAACGCCACAGCATGGATTTCAAAGGTCCCCTCCCCTCCACCGACCGCAACACGTACTTCCTGAACGTGATTGACGAGTACTCCCGGTTCCCATTCGCCATCCCCTGTCCAGACATGACCACAACCACCGTCATCAAGGCCCTCCAGGGTATCATTACACTGTTCGGTTTCCCCGCATACATTCACAGTGATAGGGTGTCCTCCTTTATGAGTGACGAACTGCGTCAATTCCTGCTCAGCAAAGGCATCGCCTCCAGCAGGATGACCATTTACAACCCCCGGAGAAACGGGCAGGTAGAGAGGGAGAACGGCACGGTCTGGAAGCCCGTCCTGCTGGCCCTACGGTCTAGGAATCTCCCAGTCTCTCGCTGGCAGGAAGTCCTCCCGGAGGTCCTTCGCTCCATCCGGTCGCTGCTCTGTACTACCACAAATCAGACACCTCATGAACGTCTCCTTGTTTTCCCCAGGAAGTCCTCCGAGACCTCGCTCCCAACCTGGCTAGCGACACCCGGACCCATCCTGCTTCGGAGACATGTGAGGGCACAAATCGGACCCGTTGGTCGAGAGGGTCCACCTGCTGCACGCCAACCCCCAGTACGCCTATGTAGTGTTCCCTGACGGCCGCCAAGACACGGTCTCCCTTCGGGACCTGCCGCCCGCCGGAGCCCCACGCGCACCCGCACCATTGCCCCCACCCCCACCCTCCCCGCAGCACCTGACTGGAGGGCCAGTACTCCCGCCGCCCCTACCTAGGCCCGAACAAGCACCGATGGCCCCTACAGGCACCCCTCCCCCTGCCCACTTTTCGCCCCAACAGCGCCGCCTAGGGGTGATGAAGCTGCCTGGGAGGACGACACCACGTTCCCGGAGTCGCAACCGCCGGGGCCCCCATCAGGATCACCGCCAAAGCCCAAACGCTCCAGAAGGACGACCAGGCCACCCGATCGACTGATTGCTGCACCATGAACACTTGGTGCACCATGAACGCTATTACCCTCGACATCACGGCACCTCCATACCTGGTCCTACCATGCGAAAGGCGACATTAACGCTGGCCATCACCCCGCCGGGTTCCTTTTAACAGGGGGTGAATGTGGTAATACCAGGTATTGCGGTACCTGAGAGGTGGATGACCATTGGCTAGACCCAGGAGTCTACCATTGGCTGATGTACATAGCTCCGCCCTGAGAAGCGGAGTATAAGAACTGATGCCGTCCCAGCAGCCTTCACTTTCTGTATCGAAGCTGCTGGGGAACAGTTCTAGCAGATTAAAGCCTATTAGTTATGACTCACCTTGTCGCGAGAGTAATTGATTGCGCATCAGCTACCGACCGTTGGTCAGTGAGGAGAGTGAATCTCCTGCCGGCCAGGCAATGCCTCCTATGTCGCACAGCCTCAACGATAGCCTGGGCCTCTTTTTCAACGGATGAGTGCCGAATTTCGGAGGCATGGAGGGTGCGGGAAAAGAATGTCATGGGCCTGGCCTGCCTGGTTGAGGGTGGCGGCAAGGGCGGCGTCCGATGCGTCGCTTTCTACTTGGAAAGGAAGTGTTTCGTCTACAGTGTGCATTCCAGCTTTGGCAATATCAGCTCTGATCCGGGCGAAAGCCTGTTGGGCCTCGGCCGTCAGGGGGAAATGAGTGGACTGTATGGGTGGGCGGGCCTTGTCCGCATAGTTTGGGAGCCACTGCGCGTAAAAAGAGAAGAACCCCAGGCAGTGTTTGAGGGCCTTGGGGCAGTGGGGTAGAGGGAGCTCCATGAGGGGGCGCATGCGGTCGGGATCGGGCCTCAGAACTCCGTTCTGAACCACCGAGGATGGCTAAGCGGTTTGTACGGAACACTCACTTCTCCTTGTTATACGTGAGGTTGAGGGGAGTGGCGGTGCGGAGAAATTTAGCGAGGTTGGCATCGTGGTCCTGCTGATCATGGCCGCAGATGGTCACATTGTCTAGGTACGGAAATGTGGCCCGCAAGCCGTACCGGTCGCCCATTCGGTCCATCTCCCTTTGGAAGGCCGAAACCCCATTGGTGACGCCGAAGGGGACCCTAAGGAAGTGATATAGCCGGCCGTCTGCCTCGAAGGCGGTGTATGGCCGGTCCGATTTACGGAGGGGGAGCTGGTGGTAAATGGATTTCAGGTCCACCGTTGAGAAGACCCGGTACTCTGCAATCTGGTTAACCATGTCAGATATACGTGGGAGGGGGTATGCGTCGAGCTGCGTGTACCTGTTGATGGTCTGGCTGTAGTCCATGACCATACGGTTTTTCTCCCCAGACTTAACCACTACCACTTGAGCTCTCCAGGGACTGTTGCTGGTCTCAATGACTCCCTCCCGAAGCAACCGCTGGACCTCGGACCTGATGAAGGCCTTATCCTGGGTGCTGTACCGTCTGCTCCTGGTGGCGACGGTTTGCAATCTAGAGTTACATTGGCAAAGAGGGAAGGAGGATCGACCTTTAGGGTTGCGAGGCCGCACACAGTGAGGGGTGGTAAGGGTCCGCCGAATTTAAGGTTCAGGCTCTGGAGGTTGCACTGAAAGTCCAGGCCGAGGATAAGTGCAACGCAGAGGTTAGGGAGGACATAGAGGCGAAAGCCGTGGAACTCTACACCTTGGACTGTGAGCGTGACCATGCAGTACCCCCGGATCGCTACGCAATGGGATCCGGAGGCCAGGGAGATACTTTGGTTGGTAGGGTGTACCTTAAGGGAGCAGCGCCTTACTGTATTCAGGTGTACAAAGCTCTCGGTGCTCCCGGAGTCCAATAGGCAGGAGGTCACATGGCCGTTGACTTTCACGCTGGTGGATGCGTTGGTCAGATTATGTGGTCGGGACTAATCGATTGCCATGGAGGCGAGCCGTGGTTGATCATCGGGTAGTGAGGCGGCCGTTGAGTTGGGGTCCTGAAACGCCGTTGGTATCCATGTGCTGCAGGGTGGACAAGATGCGGGGTGCCCGGAGGTCCTGGGGATTACAAAATGGCGGCGCCCATGGAACGCACGTTGCGGGGGTGGAGCAAGATGGCGGCACCTATGAAACGCACGTGTTGTACGGGGGAGAAGATGGCGGTGCCCATTGGTCGCACATGGCCTGGGGAGGAGAGGAGGATGGTGGCGCCCATTGTCCGTGACCGGGAGGGGGGTGGGGGCGACCGCGGCCGCTGAGCGGGCCTGGCACACCGCAGCGAAGTGGCCCTTCTTCCCGCAGGCCTTACAAAGGGCAGCGCGGGCCGGGCAGCATTGGCGGGGGTGTTTTTGCTGGCCGCAAAAATAGCATCAGGGCCCCCGGAGAGTACTGGCTGGTGCGTAGCACAGGCGTATTGGGTGGGTAGCGCCCCCGCTGGGGCGGCTGCCTGTGGGGCCCATGAAGCGTAAGAAGAGTGGGCCGCGCGGTTGGGGATGTAGGACTGGACATTGCGCAGGGCGACCGTCATGGAGAGCGCTAGTGTTTTAGTCTCTGTGAGGTCGCGCGTGGCCCCTTCTCGGAGCCGCTGCCTGATAACATCAGACTCAATCTCTGTTACAAAAGCGTCCCGCATAAGGAGACCTGAGTGCTCCTTAGCTGTAACGTCCTGGCAGTCACAGTCCCGAACTAGTGGGATCAGGGCCCTCCAGAAGTCCTCGATTAACTCACCAGGTAGTTGAGTATGCATTGCGAGCGCGTGTCTGGCAAAGAGCGCGTTTGTCTTCTGCTCATCATTTTCTTTGAGTTGAGTTATGGCATCAGCGTAATTGGGCGCATCCTGGATCAGCGGGAAGACTTTGGAGTTGAGTCTGGAGTACAATATTTGAATCTTCTGAGCCTCTGGAACAGGGGTTGGCGCTGCGTTGATATATGCTTCAAAACAAGCTAGTCAGTGTTGGAAGTCCTTTCTGGCATCGCTTGCGTGTGGATCCAGCTGCAGGCGATCTGGTTTAATCCGGAGGTCCATCTTCTGAATCTGATACTAATAAATTGAGGCACGATCAATTTGGCTGCAGATGAAGTTGAATCTAAACTGAGGTTTTATTAATATCAGATGTGTGGCCTACCACAGCAGCTGACGAAATGACTGCGAGCTGGAGGCCACGCATATTTATAACCCGGCTCCTGGCCAGAGCTAGCATGCAGGGTCCACAGGTGAACCTGTAGTGCAGGTTCTACCGTACAACCTCTAAAATCAGAACACAGTGGTTTACCACAATGGCCTATCAACTTTTCTGGTAGAAACAGATCACAGGCCATTGGTAGCCATTGTCAAAAAAACCCCAAGTGAGATGTCACCAAGCATCCAGAGAATGATGATGAAGCTCCAACGGTATGAATTTGATCTAATGTACACTCCAGGCAAGCACATTGTCGTTACAGATGCACTATCAAGAGCTGAAGCTGTGTTGGAAGACAATCATATTGAAGATGATGTGCAAGCGCACGTTAATATGATAACGGAGACACTGCTGGTGTCTGATAAAAAATTGAAACTAATAGCGGCAGAAACCAAAAAGGATGAAGTTCTGCCTATGGTAATCAAGACTCACAATGAGGGATGGCCAAAAGGGTGATGTTCAAAGCATCAGAGCAAAACTAAGTGTTGCCAATGGATTCCTATTAAGGCAACAAAGAATAATAATACCACAGTCTCTGTGAGTCGAAATTTTCCCAAAGATTCAAGAGGGCCACCTCAGAATTGAGGAGAGCACGAGCCATGGTATATTGGCCAGGGATCAACAAGGATATTCAAAGGATGGTAGAAAAATGCGCAACATGTCAAAAATTCCAACATAATACGCAAAAAAGATAAAGACCTGACGAAATGCGGATCATACAGACCCATTTCACCGCTGAACGTGGATGAGAGAATACTCGCAAAGGTCCTGGCCAAAAGGCTGGAGGGCTGTGTACCAGAGGTGGTCGCAGAGGACCAAACAGGCTTTGTCAAGGATAGGCAGCTCACAGCGAACATCAGGTGGCTGCTAAACGTAATAATGACCCCCTCTGGGGAGAGAACACCAGAGGTGATAGTCTCCCTGGACGCAGAAAAGGCCTTTGACAAAGTCGAATGGAACTACCTCCTCGAGGTACTGGAATGGTTTGGACTAGGAGCGGGATTCACCGCCTGGGTGAGGCTCCTGTATAACGCTCCCAAAGTGAGCGTCCGAACTAACACCACCAGCTCTAAATACTTCCAGCTGCAGAAAGGAACAAGACAGGGCTGCCCCCTGTCCCCACTCTTGTTCGCGCTAGCCATCGAACCCCTGGCGATAGCCCTGCGGGACGCGAAAAGCTGGAAGGGAATCCGGAGAGGAGACAGAGAGCACAGAGTCTCACTCTATGCAGATGACCTGCTCCTCTATGTCTCGAAGCCACAGGAGGGACTGAAGGCAATACTGCAAATACTGAAAGAGTTTGGAACCTTCTAGGGCCACAAACTTAACCTGGGCAAAAGCGAGGCATTCCCAGTTAACCCAAACGGGGGAGGGAGAGAGCTGGAGGGGCTCCCGTTCAAAACAGCCCAGAACAGATTCCGCTACCTGGGGATTCAGATAGCCAGAGACTGGACACAGATCCACAAGTGGAACCTGACCAGCCTGGTGGAGGAAGTAAGACGAGACCTTCAAAGGTGGGGCTCACTCCCACTCTCCCTGGCGGGGAGAGTGCAGACGATCAAGATGAACGTACTGCCAAGGTTCCTCTTCCTGTTTAGATCCATTCCGATCTTCATCCCCAAGGCCTTTTTCCAAAACGTAGACAGACTAATCATGGTGTTTGTGTGTGTGTGTGTGTGTGGGGGGGGGGGGGGGGTGTAAGAACCGGAGAATCCCAAAACAGACACTGCAAAGAAGGAAAATCAAAGGGGGTTTGGCCTTACCAAACCTACAATACTACCACTGGGCAGCAACGGCAGAAAGAGTGAGGGGATGGGTACAAGAACCCGACACAGATTGGGTACAAATGGAGGAGGCATCCTGTAAAGGAACGACCCTCCGGGCCCTGGCCACAGCAGCACTCCCTTCCTCCTCAACAAGACACACAACGAGCCCAGTGGTAGCGGCCACGCTGAGAACGTGGACCCAGCTCAGACAACACTTCGGGATAACTAAAATGTCCCCCATGGCCCCCATCTGCGGCAATCACAGATTCCCCCCAGCCATGCTGGATACCACCTTCAAAAGATGGAGGCGGGACGGGGGCACATTGACGGTCGGGGACTTCTATGTAGGGCACAGACTAGCGACACTAGATGAACTGACGAGGAAGTGGAGGCGAGCAAAAGGACAGGGAATGAGACACTTCCAAATAAAGCACTTCCTTCGCAAAGAGACAGTGGGGTACCCCGGGGCCCCAGAAACCACACTGCTAGAGGACCTGATAGGCACAAGCAACGAGAAGGGGGGGCTATGTGGGAAAATATACGGACAGCTACTGGACAGAGCCTGGACTCCACTGGACGAGATCGGATAAAAATGGGAGGACGAACTGGGGACAGAGGTAGGATGGGGACTCTGGAGCGAAGCACTGAGCAGGGTGAACTCCACTTCCTCCTGAGCAAGGCTAAGCCTAATGCAGCTCAAAGTGGTGCACAGAGCGCACCTGACCAGAACCCGAATGAGCAGGTTCTTCCCGGAGGTGGAGGGGAAATGTGAACGGTGCCAGAGGGGCCCGGCCAACCACACCCACATGTTGTGGGCTTGCCTCAAGCTTGCTGGATTCTGGGCAGCCTTCTCCGAGGTAATGTCCAAGGTTGTGGGGGTGAGGGTGAAGCCATGCCCAATAGTGGCCATCTTCGGGGTATCGGAGCAGCCAGAGCTACACATGGGGAAGGGGGCCAACGCCTTGCTTTCGCTTCCCTAATCGCACGCCGGAGAATCCTGCTCGGCTGGCGATCGGCAGCACCACCCACAGCTGCAGACTGGCTGGCTGACCTCTCGGAATTTCTCCACCTGGAGAAGATTAAGTACGCCATCCGAGGGTCAGAGGAAGGCTTCCTGGATACTTGGGGGCAGTTTGTCGGTCTGTGGGGCACACAGCCTTGTGGGGCACCGGTGTTGAGGATGATCGTGGAGGAGGTGTTGTTGCCTATCTTTACTGATTGTGGCCTGTGGGTTAGAAAGTTCAGGATCCAGTCACAGAGGGAGGAGCCGAGGTCAAGGCCACGGAATTTGGAGATGGGTTTTGTAGGAATGATGGTGTTGAAGGCTGAGCTGTAGTCGATAAATAGGAGCCTTACATGGGACTCGAGCTTGGTCCGGTACTGTCTTTTGGCATCTTTGATGGATTTCTTTAGATCATATCTGGCTTTCTTGTATAGGTCAGGGTCGCCTGACTTGAAAACCTCAGACCTAGACTTCAGCAAGCAGCAACCCTGTTCATCCAGGGTTTCCGGTTGGGAAACAGTTGTTAACAGTTTACAGTTCGTTAGTAGTATCAGTATTGTTTGCTACCCATGTTATTGTAATTTAATAAATCTGAACTAGTCACGAACTAGATGTTCTTTGGTGCACTGACTAAATCATTGCAATGCACTAGAACGTAACAGGCTCCACGTGTACATGTAAGACCGCTGATATGGTGCTAAAAAATGACCTCCAAAACCTTTCCAGCTTTGAGCAAGACCAGAACATATGTAGATGGTTAGCAGGGCCCCTCCCACACCGCTCACAGACATCCTCCACTTTCCTTATTCCGGCCATCTTTCCCATCCAAACGAATGAAGAAACCGACGTATCCACCCCCTTAAAAAGCGCCTTGGGCAAAAAGACCAGCAGGCACTGAAATAGAAACAAAAACTATGCTCTTTTACAACTCTGAACTCCTCAGAGCAAAGGACAAGGGCTCTATCGCCAATGCTCATCACAAACAGAAGGGGGAGATTATGGGGCATCGCTGCTTTATGCCCTGATGCAACAAAAAATACCCTGGATTCATGTCATTCATACACACACTCTCCATCAGATCCTTATACAGCAATTTCACCCATGCCACAAACTTAGGCCCAATCCCAAACTTCTCCAACACTACAATCAGATAGCTCCACTCCACCTGCTCAAACGCCTTCTTCGCATCTAATGCCACCACCACCCTGAACGAACCCCATCTGATCCGCCCCAATCACCCTCGGTAGGCACACCTCCAACCTTAGCGCCAACACCATTGCCAATATCTTAGCATCTACATTCAGTAGGGATATGAGCATGTACTACCCACACTCCACCGGGTCCTTATCCTTTTTTAGCAGCCGGAGGATGGAGGACAGACGGCAGTAAGGATCCGGCATGCCTGGAGCACTAGGGAGGCCTTCACTAACGCATGCTTTTCGTAGGACAAGGCTACGTCCGTCAGCTCAACCGCCCTAATCCCCCTCCGCCCCTACCCCCTTCTCCCCTTCATCCAACTCCCCTCCCCCTCCTTTTCCCCTCCCCCCCCAGACTACTGTGTTCTACTCTCCAAGGGTCTGTGTAACAACACCCCAGGCTGATGGGCCTGTGTTGACACTGTCAGCAGGTCACTATACAAGGCAGGAGGGTGATGATAACTCGCTGTGAGAAATCATCTGGTGCTACTCAGTTTATGCTCACACCCATCCTCACACCCATCCCCTGACTGGGGTCTACATCAATGACATTTAATCCTGGGCCATTGTGCCCAGGGAGCGAGGTGTGGGGGAGGGCAGAGAGCAACAGGGGGTGGGGGTGCAGGCAAGTTCCGCTGTGAAGAGCAATGTGACAGAGGCTTCACATGTATCAGGTGTAACATGTTTTAATCGGGAACATTTGACATTTCCAACTCCCCTAGCTACAGATATTGCAGCACCCCCCCCCCCCCCCCCCCAGTACGCTGTCAATCTTTTTAATCTTATATGGTCTACTGCTACGTTTACGTGTGCTCCCATGATGCACACCAGAGGTGGAGGCAGCCTGCTGCTTTTCGCACCCTGTGGCTTTTGATGCCCTTGGCGGATGTCCTCTGGAGGACCTCGGCCAGCTTACCGAAGTGACACCTGTTGTGCCGCTGACTTGGAATGTGCTGGTTTCAGGAGTGGAGAATTCAGAAGAACTGGAGACCGCCTTTGTCTCTTTGGTAGGAAGCCCCAGGTTGGCCTCAAGTGCTTTCTCCTCCCTAACTATGCCCGTAGGGTCCTGGGGGTCTCCATGGACAGAGGGGTAACTTCAGTGAGCTCTAGAGGCCTCTGAGTAATCTAGCTTTGCCAGTCCTGGTGCCTCCCCATTTTCTGCACCATGGTGTCGACGCCCTCAGCGATGCTCCTCAGTGACTGGTCATGCTCTGCAGTGCCTCAGCAATGTCCACCTACATCTGGGACATGTCCCTCAGCGACTGGGACATGATGTCAAGGCCCTCAGCCATGATCATCATGGACTGAGCTATGGTTAGACGCCACAACTCAGGACGCTGACCTCGTGCTCCAGATTTTCCACTGTAGTCACCACCCTAGCAATGTTGGCCTCGGTATCATGCAGTCTCGGCATCATCTCCTGTGCCTGTAGCCTTTGGGACTCCTCCAATCAGCTATGCACCCACCAGAATGTCATTGACATCCCCTTCTGAATCTCACGACCGTGTCCTAGCATCTGCATAGCTCCGGGATAACCTTGCTCAGAGGCTCAGCATCTGACTAAGACCCAGCTGAGTCCTGGGATCTGGCAGACCTCCGGCTGCTGACTCCCTTGGATGTTCCTGCCTCCACCTGTGTGCATCAGCAACCACATGGTGCTGACCAGATTGTGTCTCGATAGTGGTATCCTCGGTACTCTCCTCCGGTGTTCTCTTGGGTGGCAGACGGGGATGACACCCAATGGACCTGCCCCGTCAGATGGAAATCCTGTGAGAGAATGGACGTGTGGTCAGTGAGAGAGAAGGATCATTTAGTCTGACATGAACAACTCACTTGAGCCATCTGAGTGATGAGACAGTTGATCTTCATCTCAGCAGCACAGGCCAATCTTGCTGTCGTTGACTGCTCTCTCCTTGGTCCATTCGTCATAGGGGTTGAGGGCTCATACCTCAGGAACTCAACCCCCCCCCCCCCCCCCCCAGTCATGGTCCTTTCCTGTTTATTATGGGTTGTCATCTCCTGTGAAGACAAAGAGAGGGCATTGTGTGTTGTGCATTTGATGGGTCAGGTGGGTCTATATCAGCTGGCATATGTGGGCACTGCACCTGGACGTGAAGACGCTGTGCTCGTGGGTTCAGAGGAACAAACATGAAGATCGATGCGTGGAGGGTGGAAGGTGTAAGCTACTGATCTGTGGGGGGGGGGGGGGGGGGCCTTGGGAATTTGTGGGGTGGCAGGTGGAACTGATGCCAGGAGAGAGATGTTAACCTGCTGTTCATTGGAGGTCGTTGGCCTTCTCCCGACATTGTACAGTGGTCCTCCTGGTTATGCTGTCCACAGTGACAGCAACTGCCTCCCAGGTGGTGTTGGTCACCCTGCTGCTGGCCCTCCGACCCCTTTGGGGGAACAGGATGCCCTGTCTTGCATCCACTACATCCAGAAGCTGGCCAGGTTGGCATCATCAAAGCGAGGAGCAGGCCTATGCGCTGCCATGCTTTTGTGTTGACTGGAGTGAGTGGTGAGGGAGCATTTAAAATCAGCTCCTCCCCCTCACGGCGCCAAGGACCCGGGTTTGATCCCGGCCCTGGGTCACTGTCCGTGTGGAGTTTGCACATTCTCCCTGTATCTGCGTGGGTCTCATCCCCACAACCCAAAGATGTGCAGGTAGGTGGATTGGCCATGCTAAATTACTCCTTACTAAAAAAAAAAGAAACAGCTCCCCCTTGTTAGTGGCGAGCTGCCGAGGCGGAGTCTGGTGAATCATATGGCGAGACAGCCACTAATGGCAAGAAGCTCGTGGGGCCTCATTTCCGGCACAAATTGCCATTAAATATGGGACATGATCTCGCCAACATGGCCATCGAGGAACACCCCGCCAATCGCATCCAAAATTACACTTAGAAGGTAAATCGAGCCCATTGTGTTTAAACTTAACTAGTTAGGTCATGGTATTTGAGTGGGATAAAGAAGACATAGTAATGGGAGGGGCCAGGGCTGAATCATTCAGTTTTGAGTTCGATCAGTTTCAGCTGGAAGCTTACCAGCAGCGTTTGCAAATGGCTGTCAGATTAAGCAGTAATCCGACACAGACAAGAATCTGCAGGCTGTTTCCTGATAGAATCTCTCTCCAAGCAGTCTTTTAAAAGAAATTCTATTCAAGTGTACAGCAGGCAACTTCATGTTTACTAACTGTATTTAAAAGTAGGTTTTGACCTGTGATGGGCTTTGCTTGATTGGAGATAAAGAAGGTAGCAATTAGGAGTTAGAATATTTTATTTTATTGTTAAGCATTGTTTAACTGGTGATTTATGGTAAGTTATATTTCTGTGCTGTTAAAGGTAGTTTTATACTATGTTAATACTAAAGTTTGTTTAAACACCATGGGCGGGATTCTCCGTCCCGCCAGCCCTGTTTTACGGCATGGCGCACCGCTGCCGGCAGCGGGATCCTCCGTTCTGGTAGCCGGCCAATGGGGTTCTCCCATGCTGAGGGCACCCCCATGCAGTTGGGAAATCTGCGGGGGTGAATGCACTGCCGGCAAAGCGGAGGATCCCACCAACAGAGAATCCAGCCGCATATCTCCATTTGTGTGTGGAATCATTCCTGAAGTGAAGTATCCTTTTGTCACAGTTTTACAAATTCAGAAAAACAGTTGGGGTTCCTGTCCAGTATCCTAGCATATGTTGGGGTCTGGTCCGAGATCCTAATGCAAGTCAAAATGATCCACCTTGGTCTCTTCTTAAGGTCCCCAGCAACACAGGTGCCAGTCTCCCACCAATTCAATTCACTCTGTGATATCAAGAAAGCACTGGGTGTCAACGCCGACCTTTGACAAAGCAATGAGCATTCATTCAAGGGCATCCGGCACCAGGGGAAAGCCTGCAATTCTTGAACATTAGGGTGCTTGTTTGACCTGCTTAGCTATGATGTTATCTTTGTTTGCACACGGAGCTCAGTGACCTCCCTCATTAAGCAGTGTACTGCAAACTGCAAGGTGTTGCTAATTTCTTTAATAGCAGATGCATAAGGAGCTAGATGCATAAACTGTAATAGCCACGGTCATCTTCACAGCCACTGGCAATGCAGGTTCTTGTCCTGTTCTGATGTTGAAGTTGTAGGTGGACAGCCATCTCAGTGCAGTGTGGACTCTCAAACATCAGTTGTTGCTGAAAGAATTGTTCCATGAATGCCCCCGTCCCTCCCCCTTGCCCCAGGCAAATCAACCTCCTGCTGAGGATCTTTCTTTCGCTGATCCTCCTACCCATTCCGACTCTGCACAGCCTCAGTTCATTCTCCCAGTCATGTTCAATCCCAAGAGTAAGGCCTATTAAGCAACCCATGTCTGGCAGCGATTCATTATGCAGACACCTTTTACTGAACATATACTTCAATACCACCCAGGCCACTCCGTGTAAACTATTAGAAAAAATATGGAAAATAGCCAAAATGTGTAGAATTGCAGCAACAGTCAGAGCAATTAATCTGTAAATAGTTGACGATCTCTTTAAAAAGTACTTTTGAGTGTATTTTTGTGAAGGGTAGTGAAGAGTGTGCGTAGTCTGAAGCATTGAGTTCCAAAATGACAGCACTGGCATCAAATCAGTGCTGGCTGATTGTGCTCTACCGGCTCTGCATACTTCTGGTGAATATTAGGTTTGTGTTTGCTAACCCCTTTACCAATATGGCATCTGGCACACTTTGCATCTGAAATGTCTGCGCATGTTGGGACTGCCATTTTGAAACCGAAGGTGCCTAGTAGTAGACCAGCATTGTGCATTACTGAGCCTAATTTTGCCTCCAATCTCTTGTAAATACATTACCAGTGTGGCTATAAACACTTCCAGAACATGCACATTGCTCTGCACTTCATTCAATCTATATCTTGTTTACAAAACCATATATCAAAAAGGAAGTTCTTCTACGCCTTTTGTTAATTAGTTTCTGGAGAAAATATTGTCTTTGTTCTTGAGAATAAGTATTTAATTGTTTTTTTTTTTTAAATTGGCACAACTTGAGATTTGCCTCTATGATCTAAACCAGGCATTCTGTCATTTAAGCTCTTGTTTGCTTGTATACATAGAGCACTCCAACTTCTCTGAGAAAACAACAGTGGCTATGAGAATGTCCTGGCATGTCCATCGTGGAATGCATGAAAGATTGATGTCTTTTGAATGAGGCTACAGAACCACACAATTATTTTGTTTCCTTTTTTACCATTTTTTGGAATAAAATGTTAGTATATCTTATATTGATTAACTTTGTGCTGTCTTCAGAGGGAGCTATTTCCCAGAAAGTGCAATGCAAAAGGACAGTGTTAACATGCATTTGTTGACTGCTCCTCCAGGCGTTAGAGAAGTGAGAAAGAGGAAAGTATGTAACTGATAGCTTTGATATTCTGTCAGATAAAGACCTCCATGGATTAAGCCAGATATTATGATAGCTGTGACTGCTGCAAATACTGTGTTCAAATACCTTCCGTGACTTTAGTCACCGTAAGGTCAGAAGCGATTGATGTTACAGAGCTGGAAGTAGATAGTCCTAGTAATGAAGAGGATATGGGATTGGACCCACAACCCGAGATGGAATAGCTTGCTGAGGTTGCAAGCAGTCTAACTCAGCCGAGACAGTGGCTGGTGAGGAGGATGTGTGTAAGACGGATAACAGTTGCTTCACTCTTCTCAATGTTTACATGGATGAACGTCAGACTGAATGTCAAAGAAGAAATCTAGATGCAATGTATAGGTTTTATTGAATACAGTTGGGTATCATAATATTTTATATAGAAACTGACCCATATCTGCAAAATAGGCCAACAAAGGGCAGCATGTAGGTAAGAAAGAAAAGGAAGTTAAAAATGGATCCTTGTAGGGCTCTAGGGATCATATTATGATAATGCGAGGAGATCCATTTGCTGGAGATGCTCTGTGTTTGATCAGGTACGGAGAAGTGGAACCAAGTGAGAGCAGTAAGCTGTGTGGCCATTGTCATAATATCCACTCATGTATATAATGAGATGCAGACAGGCAGTGATTGACACACAGGATAACCAATGAACACACACGACACATAACAACCAATCACCAGACAGGACACCTCCACTAGAAAGCACACAGGGCATTAAGACTCTGCCTCTCTCTACAGGAAACAGCTACTGAGATAGTAAGAGTTTACAAGCCAGTGAGCACTATCACCATGAGGTAGAGAGTTAGTCTGGTCAAGCCAGTAGGAGGTTATCAATTAGATTGATAGAGTGTCAACTCACAGCAGTCTATGTACAGCAATCAGGAAGTTCAATAAAACAGTGTTGGACCATCTCCTGTGTCAGAAGCCTGTTTCTAGTTTCACTGCATCCAGTTGCAGTCAACGTTGAACCAACTTACTTAACACCTCATGGTACGAGAGTGCTATTAATCCTAACGAACCTACCTCGAGTGCATCTGCAACGACCAGCAAGCAGCCATCCAGCAGCATGGAGAAGATCCAGCCTCCTTCGCAACTCCGGATCTCCGGCAACCTTGGCGCCAACTGGAAAGTCTTCAAACAAAAGTTCCTCCTGTACATCGAGGCCTCCGACTTCGAGGCAGCATCGGATGCCAGAAAGATCGCACTATTCCTGTCCCATGCATTCGCGCCACGACCGGGAAAACGATGAGGCCGAAGACCCTGAGGCGCATGCGCGAACGTCGGCCGACCGCACTGCGCATGCGCACTGATGCGCAGAACGTGCTGACGTCAGCGTCATGACGTGTCTGAATTGTGGCTTCGCCCATTTAAAGCGGCAATGTCCAGCCAAAGGCAGGCGATGTCTACAGTGTCGAAGGCCTGGCCACTACGTGGCCTTCTGCAGGGCCGCTCCACTGAAAAACAGCCAGCGATCCCAGCTGCAGCGCAGATGTGTCTGCTGCGTACAACAAGGCATGCAGGATTCTGATCCAGACAGCCCAACGGACCCCGATGCTGATAGCCTCGAGTCTCCATATCGGGTGGGCATCATCATTACACGCGAGTTGGTCTCTACCGTGCCTGCCAACTGCCTTTCGATCCTCAGTGTGGATCCTGACGACGAGTGGTGCGCCGTCATCACGGTAAACCAGTCTCGCATCCGATTTAAATTGGACACTGGCGCATCTGCGAACCTCATATCACAGTCGGACCTCGACAGCATCCGACACCAACCTAGCATTCTTCCACCAGCCTGCCAGCTCCTTGACTACAATGGTAATGCCATAGCTGCCAGTGGGCCGTGTCAGCTAGGTGTCTCTCACAAGGCAATCAAGGCGAGGTTGAGATTCAAGATCGTCCCGCCTGACAAGGCACCCCTGCTCGGTGCTCGCGCATGCAAACTCCTAAATCTGGTACAGCGAGTTCATGCCATGTCCTCGACACCGACGACGGCCTCGCCCAATGCGAATCTCCAGGCTGAGATAGACGACATTCTCACACAATACCGCAGTGTGTTTGATGGGATGGGCACGCTCCCATATCACTACAAGATATTGCTGAAGCCGAATGCCACCCCAGCCATCCCTGCACCACGCCGGGTGCCGGCTCCTCTCAAGGATCGTCTGAAAACGCAGCTTCGAGAGCTCCAAGACCAGGGCATCATCTCAAAGGTCATGGAATCCACAGACTGGGTCAGCTCCACGGTCTGCGTCAGGAAACCCTCTGGCGAACTCCACATTTGCATTGATCCCAAAGACCTGAATCGCAACATCATGCGAGAGCATTACCCGATCCCGAAGCGTGAAGAATTGACCTGTGAGATGGCTCACGCCAAATTCTTTACCAAGCTGGACGCCTCCCGTGGCTTCTGGCAAATTCAGCTGGACGAGTCCAGTCGGAAGCTGTGCACGTTTAACACTCCGGTCGGCAGGTACTGCTACAACCACATGCCTTTTGGTACCATGTCAGCTTCCGAAGTATTTCATTGCATAATGGAGCAAATGATGGAGGGCATCGAGGGGGTGCGAGTCTATGTGGACGACGTGATCATCTGGTCCACGAGGCCCGAGGATCACATTGCTCGCCTCAAACAGGTTTTCCAGAGGATTCATGAAAATGGCCTCCAGGTCAACAGGGCCAAATGCTCGTTTGGGCGGTCCGCTATCAAGTTTCTGGGTGACCACATTTCACAGCAAGGTGTGCAACCTGACGCCGACATTGTGCTGGCAATCAATGCCATGAAGACACCAAAGGACAAAAAGGCGGTCCTCCGCTTCCTCGGGATGGTAAATTTTCTCGGAAAATTAATTCTCAATATGGCATCCCACACCACGGCCCTCCGGCATCTCGTTAAAAAGTCGACAGTGTTCCAGTGGCTTCCCACACATCAAGCGGAGTGGCTTGAGCTGAAGGCGAAGCTCACCACAGCCCCAGTACTGGCGTTCTTTGACCCAACCAAGGACAGCACGGTAGCATTGTGGATAGCACAATAGCTTCACAGCTCCAGGGTCCCAGGTTCGATTCCGGCTTGGGTCACTGTCTGTGCGGAGTCTGCACATACTCCCCGTGTGTGCGTGGGTTTCCTCTGGGTGCTCCGGTTTCCTCCCACAGTACAAAGATGTGCAGGTTAGGTGGATTGGCCATGATAAATTGCCCTTAGTGTCTAAAATTGCCCTTAGTGTTGGGTGGGGTTACTGGGTTACGGGGATAGGGTGGAGGTGTTGACCTTGGGTAGGGTGCTCTTTCCAAGAGCTGGTGCAGACTCGATGGGCCGAATGGCCTCCTTCTACACTGTAAATTCTATGATAATCTATGATACCAAGATATCCACAGACGCAAGCCAGGACGGCATTGGGGTGGTGCTCCTCCAGCGAGACGATTCCTCGTCCTGGGCTCCAGTGGCACATGCCTCCAGGGCCATGACTCCGACCGAACAACGGTATGTCCAGATCGAAAAGGAGTGCCTGGGTCTCCTGACAGGAATAGTCAAGTTTCATGACTACGTATACGGTCTGCCGAAGTTCACGGTGGAAACAGACCACAGGCCTTTAGTCCACATACTCCAGAAGGATTTAAATGACATGACACCTCGGCTGCAGCAAATTCTTCTTTGTCTCCGCTGATATGACTTCGAACTCGTCTCTACACTGGGCAAGGAGCTGATCGTCACGGATGCCCTATCCCGATCCATCACCATGCCGTGTGAACCGGGCGATTTCATTCGCCACATCGAGGCACAGGTGCAGTTGTGTGCCAGCAACCTCCCAGCCTCTGATGAACGAGTTGTCCAGATACGTGAAGAAACTGCCAAAGATCCTCTACTGCAGCGCGTGATGCAACATCTTGCCCATGGCTGGCAAAAGGGGCAGTGCCCCCAGTTCTTCAATGTTAAGGACGAGTTGACGGTTGTCGAGGGGATCCTTCTTAAACTAGATAGAATCGTCATTCTCCAAAGCATACAAGCCATGGTGCTCGGACAGATCCATGAGGGTCACCTTGGGGTCGAAAAATGTCGACGCAGAGCTTGGCAGGCAGTCTACTGGTATGGCATCAGCCAGGACGTTGCCAACATGGTCCTCAACTGCACAACATGCCAGAAGTTTCAACCAGCTCAGCCCAAGGAAACACTGCAACAGCACGAGATTGTGACTTCTCCGTGGTCCAAGGTGGGGATAGACCTCTTTCACGCAAATGGGCGTGATTACGTGCTCTTGGTCGACTACTTCTCCAGCTACCTGGAAGTGGTGAAACTGTCGGACTTCATGTCCAAGTCAGTGATTAAAGCCTGCAAAGAGACGTTTGCCAGGCACGGCATACCACTCACAGTAATGAGTGACAACGGCCCATGTTTCTACAGCCAAGAGTGGTCCGACTTTGCACAATCCTACCACTTCAGTCACATCACATCCAGTCCCCATTACCCGCAATCGAACGGGAAGGCCGAAAAAGGGGTCCATATTGTCAAGCGGTTGCTGTGCAAGGCTGCAGACTCAGCCTCGGACTTCAACCTGGCGCTGTTGGCATACAGGGCAACCCCTCTGTCGACTGGTTTGTCTCCGGTGCAGCTGCTCATGAACCGCAACCTGAGGATGACTGTTCCAGCCATCCATGTTCCAGACCTTGACCGCCTCACAGTATTGCAGAAAGTGCAGCGATCCAGGGACCAGCAGAAGATCACGTATGATGCTCATGCCAAGGACCTACCTGCGCTGGCTCCGGACAATGTTGTTCGCGTCCAGTTGCCTGAGGGAGGTTGGTCAGCTCCAGCTGTGGTCGTCAGGCAAGCTGTCCCCAGGTCCTTCGTTGTCCAAATGGCTGATGGCTCCATTCTACGGCGCAACAGGAGGGCACTACGAAAAGTTCCCTGCCCACCGCCTGGCCGCACTTCTCCGCATGTTATCATGCCTCCTCCGGACATCTCACACCACGAGGCCACGGACATGGCAGCAATTCCGCCTGTCCAAGTGCCGGCGTCCCCCCCTCCACCTCTGAGGCGATCAACAAGAATTCGTCGCCCGCCACAAAGACTGAATCAATAGACTTAAATCTTGTCAATTTTGTCCAGCTTGCTCTGTATCTGCACGATAGACACCTTCCCATGTACATATGTTCATTCACTCACCACTTGTACATAATCATGCATGTATACATATCACCACGTTCCAAAATTTACTTCAAAAAGGAGAGATGTCATAATATCCACTCATGTATATAATGAAATGCAGACAGGCAGTGATTGACACACAGGATAACCAATGAACACACACGACACAGAACAACCAATCACCAGACAGGACACCACCACTAGAAAGCACACAGGGCATTAAGACTCTGCCTCTCTCTACAGGACACAGCTACTGAGATAGTAAGAGTGCACAAGCCAGTGAGCACTATTACCATGAGGTAGAGAGTTAGTCTGGTCAAGCCTGTAGGAGGTTATCAGTTAGATTGATAGAGTGTCAACTCACAGCAGACTATATACAGCAATTAGGAAGTTCAATAAAACAGTGTTGGACCATTTCCTGTGTCAGAAGCCTGTTTCTAGTTTTACTGCATCCAGTTGCAGTCAACGTTGAACCAACTTACTTAACACATCAGCCATCTAAAATGGCTGCCCACAATGGTTGATGGGAAATTTGGCCAAGTCTCAGCACAGACATGCTACAGCCTGCAAATATACAAAAGCTGCAGCTCAGACCTATGCAGAAACTAACACAGGAGAAAGGCCATTAAAACGTCATCCTGGGATAATGGGCTCCAGGTAGAAACTGACAATAAGTGGCAGACTCGGCGGCGCCTGTTTCCTTATTGCGAAGGCCTACGTGCCTCGGACACTAATGGCTATGGCCGACCAGGACCCGCCCAGCCATCAAGATGGCCACCCCAATTGGCTAGGATTGATCCCCGATCGATCCATTGGGCCATCACCTGGGACCGCCCAAAAGAGCACAAAAGCTTCAGGGATAAAAGGTGCTGCGTCGCCCACCACTCGATCTCTCGACTGCAGCCTTCTCAACTACAACAGTGAACTCTCCACCAGCCAAGAGGAAGACGATCCACGCCATCCACAGTGGGACCAGAACCAAGGACACAGACAACTGATGTGTTGGGTAGGCTGGGTCGATGTGGACTGCACTTGATGCAGTGTAGCGAGAGACAGACCTCCAACACTTGATAAGATGCAACACGATTTTATTTAACATCTAAACTATTATACATGTTCAACTGTGGGTTGACACTATGCTGACTTGACTGGAGACCTGATACTAGCCTAACCAGACTTACTAGCTACCACATGGTGTTTGCACTGGCCAGCTCACTAACTCTGACTGTCTCAGAAGCTGGGTCCCGAGAGAGCGGGAAAACTGGTGCCCTCTGGCTTTATAGTGGTTGTGTCCTGTCTGGTGATTGGCTGCTCTGTTCTGTGTGTTTACTGGTCATCCTGTGTGTCAATCACTGCCTGCCTGCACTCCATTGTATACATAGATGTATATTATGACAACAACCAGCTACAAGAACCCCAGCACTGCCAGACTACCAGAGCAGAGATAAGGCCATATCTGCTCTGTACTTGCTAGTCACCTGGAAGTTAAGTTAAGGTCGTTTTAGTGTATTTGTTTATAGTCCAATGTGCATGTACGTGTGATTGATTAGTATTAACCTTGTGTGTTTATTAATTAACTATTATTATATTGAATAACTTGTGTGATCATTTGTCCACTGTACATGGGTTAAACACACACTGTGGTTTAGAAGCAACAACAGCTGGACAAAAGAGGCAATATGTTAGAGGAGGATAGTGTGATCATTTATGCCAAAGGCTGAAGAGAGTTTGAAAAGAACATGTAAATTATAATGCAACATGATCACAGTCACAAAGAATCTTGCCTTTGACTTCATTTAAGGCTGTTTCAGTGCTGTGGGGATGGGCTGGAAAGATTCAAACATGGAGTTCTAAGAAAGATGGGTATGGATTTGGGAGGTGATAAGATTTCCAAGGACTTTGGAGGAGAATAAAGTTAGGAAAGGGAGGCGTTGGGGTCAAGGGGGTTAAACAGTGGGTTTCTGAAGGGTGTCATGTGAGAGTACCTTTAAGAAATGGATGTTTAAGCAATGTACCTTTAAGAAATGGAGCTGATAATATTACTGAAGTGATGTCAGAGGATGGGGGGTGCTGAGCTCACTTCTGCTTTTTGAGTTTCAGTTTGAGAACGCACCTGGGTGTGTCTGTGGTTTTGCTGTGAGCTGCAGGAAGAAAACACAGAACTGGTCTGTTGATTTCTGCAATCCAAAGACTATGGGCAAGATTCTCCGATATTGAGGCCAAGTGTTCGCGCCATCGTGAACGCCGTCGCGTTTCACGACAGCGCGAACAGGGCCCGGGCATGACCTATTCTGGCCCCCAGAGGGGGCCAGCACGGCACTGGAGCGGTTCACGCCGCACCAGCCTCCTTATGCAATGCCAAATGGCGCCAAATGGGCGCCGCGCCAACCCGCGCATGCGCAGTTGGGGCAGCTCAATCCTGCGCATGCGCAGTTGGGTCGCGCCATCCTGCGCATGCGCGGGGAACTTCTTACGCGTGCCGGCCCCGACCCAACATGGGGTCGCTGTTCAGGAGCCAGTCGCGCAAGGAAGTAGGCTCGGGGGTGGAAAGGCTGGCCCGCCGATTGGTGGGCCCGGTGAAGGACCCCCCTACCCCACCCCCCAAAGGCCGCCCCCTCATCATTCCCGCAGAGTTCCAATGGCAGCGACCAGGGGTGAACGGCGCCGGCGGGACTGTCATTTTTTTTGCCGGCCGCTCGGCCCATCCGGGCCAGAGAATCGCCGCTTGCTGTTTGCGGTGATTCTCCGAGCGGCCCGGCGCGATTCTCGCGGCGTTGGTTTCGGGGGGGTGGGAGAATCGCGTGCGGGTGTCCGGGTGGCACAGCCCAACTCACGCGGCGCCCCGGCGATTCTCTCACCCGGCATGGGGGACGGAGAATACCGCCCTATAAATATATTGAATGTAACCTAATGTGCTCCTATTTTTGAAGGTTTGAAGTCTTTTGGATGTTTAAAGGAACAGTTTGAAGGAGTATTTAGTGTTGTAGTCTTTTGGGGTTATCTTTGAAGTAATGGGTGTTAAGATATTCAATGTTTGTTTTTAAAAAGTTAATTTGAGTTCATAGAATAAACATTGTTTTGTTTTAAAAACCACTTGTCCATTTCTGCTGTATCGCACCTGGAGAGTACGCCATCTGCTTCCCACACCACAATCTATTAAAAGTTGTGGGTCGGTTGAACTCCATGAAACACTTAAGGGTTCTGTAAACCCAGACCCATAACAAGGGGAGACAATAATAGTGGTTCTGCATTTCATTGGAAATGGAGTCAAAGTGCAGGAGGGGCGTCACATGGATACATAAGCTTAGAGAAGTCATTTGTGCAGATGGCAGAGAGAATGGAGAGATGAAGGCGTTCAAAACAGGGACAGGAATGTGCCTGTGAGGAAGTTTGGTTTGGTGGATAAAGGGAGGGAAGAAAGTAACAGATGAAACTGAATGGATCGCGCTTATCTTGGTAACAAAAATATCCATGAATTAACACAATTCCTATTATAAGTGAACATAGAGGGTGCAGACAGACACTGGGTGCGATTCAGTGGACTTAAAACTAAAGCAGGGTGCTTCTCGATGGCTGCAGCGCCGAGACCCACCCCACTATTCACTGGCACTTGGCTGATTTTTGGGTCTTGGGGAGTTTCTGCCTGCCGAAGCCACACTTGAGTCGATTTCGTAGATCGGGGTGCCATTTTGGCTGGCAGCCCCAATCTCTACACCACCATGATTTCCGGCCACCACCCTGCTTCCTGGGCCCCCAACCTTTTCTTTTCCCCTCGAACACCCCCTCACCCCCCTCTAATGAGCAAGGCTCACCCAGGCCTGGGCACCTTGCCACTGCCAGCCTGGCACCCTGTTAATGCCAGGGTGGCACTGCCATGGTGTCAGGCTGGCAGTTTCATGGCGCCCGGGTGCCGGGGTAGTGCTAGGATACTACCCTGCCGTGTCCCAGACCACCCAAGGGGCTGTAATAGCCTGCGAGACTCTCCAAGCTGCTATCACGCCTGGTCCATGTTTGTGGACACCAGTGCTAAACGGCACCATGTTGAGGTCTCACAGGTGCGGCCATTGACTCCTGGGCACTGAGTGAAGGCGGCTAACGGAGCTCATTTAAATACGCCCTCATTGGGCATGATCCAGATCTCACCGGGTGGAGCGAGTTGTGTGACTTGCCATCAGCCCGGCACAGAGCCCAATTTGGGATTCTCGCAGGATTCACCCATTGCGGCCGGCTCTAAGCTGGGCGTAACGCGGTGACCGAATCGTGCCCACTGTATATACTAATCAATATTGAGCATTCAAAAGTTTTTTTCCACTTTATTCTTTCATGGGATGTGGGCATCACTGACAAGACCAGCCATTGAATTAAGTAATTTGCTCGACCATTTCAGAGGGCAGTTAAGAATCGTCCACATTGATGTAGGTCTGGAATTATATGTAGGCCAGGCCAAGTAAGGATGAATATTTCCTACCCTAAAGTACATTAGTGAACCAGATGGGTTGTTACAACAATCATTGATAGTTTGGCTGGGACAAGCTTTTAATTCCAGGTTTTTGTGAACTGAGTTTTTAAAATTCCACCAGCTGCCACTTTGGGGTTTGAACTCCTGCTTCCCTGGGTTACTCCTTCACCACCGAGCCACTGGCTCCCCAAGTTGTGAGAAGCATGAGTGGCAGGAAGCACTTTGTCAGTCATGATGGGTGGCATTACTTTGGCTACTTTGCTGAGGCCTCTCATCTTCTTCAGCATTTGCTGTCTGGTCACTTGTATACAGCACTGAATTCTTTTGCTCCCTCATCCCACTCAATCTGCCCAATCTGTCTTGTAGGTGTTGGCTTGCAGGTCTAAACATGGTTACTCTTCTTTGTCTTACATCTTACAGCAATACTTTGCTTGTCGAATCAACAACAAAAATATTAATAGAGAGTTTCCAGTCGGGACAGGAATGGTTGGAACACAATTTTCTACTTCCTGCACACCTGAGTCCCATTAGTGGCACCAATTCCCTACTGTTATTGAAGAACTTAATTCACTAGTTTATGCCAGAACAGTGATTCTATTATGGGGTGTGACATTTTTAACAAATGAAGCTTGCAAGAAATTTCTTTGTACATTATTTCAACACATTTGTTAAGCCATTTAAGGTAATCTAGTTAACTAATGCATTAAAATAACATGGAGAAGATTTTTATATGAAGAAAGAACTAGCATTTATATAGTGCTTTTCATGGTCACAGGAAATCCCAAAGCACTTTGCAGTCAATGAAGTACTTTTAAAATGCAATCACTGTTATAATGTAGCAAAACAGACCAGCCAACATGCAGTGAGATCCCACAAACGCCAATGAGCTGAATGATATGATATGATATTAATTGAGACGTAAATACCAGCCAAAATTATGGGATTATTTTTAGATCTTTCTAGCAGTACTATGAAGCCCTACCGGAAGATTCCATGTGCACAATGTGCCACTGACCACTCCCTGTGCAGCCCTTGTAGCATATGTGCAGTGGCACACATGGGTGTGTTCCTTGCATGTGACCAAAACCCTTGAATAAACTGCCCTTGAAACAACGTGGGTCGGATTTAGTGGCCGCGTTAACCATGGGCGCAAATCCCATCATGGCTTCTAAATCTCGATAGTGGGCAAAAACGGGATTTGTACCAGCAATGTTTCCGATCACAATCTTCCTAGGCCCTCACCGATGACATGAACAGGTTCACACCAAGGAAGCATTGTGTTGGGTTGCTGGAGGAATTCAAGCATTTACTGATCATAGGAAGGGCAGGTTACTACTGCCTTACTCAGGCAGTTTGCAGCACCACTTGCTTTGCAATATGACCAGGGCATAGAAAGAGGAGGCAGAAAGGTGAGGTTCTGCAAAGAGTGAGGTAAAGGAAGTTCTCCATAGAAGATCCTACCCGTAATTGATGCTCTGGGATCACCATTTGTTCTTAACAATGTGTGAAAAGGCTATGATTCACAAACGAGTTGGTCAAGATGTGTGCCACTTCCTTCACTATGACATTGAGCCTCAAAGTAGGGTGAGAACAGCACTCCTAGTGGTCATGAAGGTCACTGTCGTCCTAACATTTTGCACCGATGGATGCTTCTAGGCGACAACAGATGAGGCAGTAACAGTTTGCAGTTCTCCATTCATACATGCATCAGGAAGGTCACAGAGACTGACTACGTGAGGAGAGGGAAATTCATCCTCTTCTCCCTAAGCAGGGAACACCAGGATAAAAAGACACATGGATTTACAGTGGGCTTCCAATGATGCCGGGTGGCATTGGCTGCATGCATACTGCTCTGTCACCACCCACCCTCCCCACATCAATGAAGAGTGATATAGAGGGCGTAATTCTGCGGAAAAAGCTCTAAGTGTGGTAGCGAGCAGGAATTGCTGCGAGCTTCCCGGCGCTCAGACCAGCGAGGCCGGTAACGCAATTCAATGTTAATTGGTTTACTTAACGAGGCCTCACAGGCTTCTCATCGCAAATGAAAGCTCGCCAGGACCGCACTCGCCAGCCCCCACTAACAAGGTCGAGCAGCACGTAAGCTGCACTTGCTCAGCCAACCCTAGGCAGCTCGCAACAATGGCGCTGAGGAGACCAGCCCCAAGATTCATGGATGCTGACCGAGGGAGGCGGCTATTTGCCGTGGAGGCCAGGAGTGTCAGCCACAAGGCAGCCAGTGCTGCCTGGGATGAGGTGGCGGCAGCTGTCAGCTCGGGGAGTGTGACCAGGAGGACTGGCCTCCAGAATAGCCGGAAAAAGGTCAACAACCTACACTGGGCAGCATGGGTGAGTAGACACCAACGCCCCTCTAAGGGAGCGTTTACCCCCCCAAATCCCCATGCGACCCCCAGCCCTTCGTCCACCCCCCCCTCAACCCTCTCCTGAACCTCTCATTCACACCCTCTCTCCCACCGCTGTACACTGCGCAAGGGGCTAACGATGCACTCTCTGTGTCTCCTCAGGAAATGCTCTCCCATAACCATCGGGAGTGGTGTATTGTACAACACATTTAACACCTTTTCGCACAACCATTATGATGCTTCTGTCACTTCCTTCCGCAATGTGGGATGACCGCCGGACCCTTTGCCCATCTCTTCAGGCACAGGCACACCACTGCCCCGTCCCCCCATCCTTCCCCATGGTGCTCACCCCCCTCCAGCTGTGGACATGCCCCCAGAGCTGTGTCCCATCCCATGGGTGTTCGGATATTAGCTGTTGCATGTGTGGCGTTGCCTCCCACAATGTTCAAGCAAAGTGCCTAGGCATCAAGGTTTGATTGGGATGCTAGGCAATGACTACAATAATAATGATATTTATTAGGGTCACAAGTAGGCTTTTCCTTCCACTGCAATGAAGTTACTGTGAAAATCTCCTAGTTGCCACACTCTGGCACCTATTCGGGTACACTGAGGGACAGTTCAGAATGTCCAATTCACCTAACAAGCACATCTAGCGGGACTTATGGGAAGAAACCGGAGCACCCGGAGGAAATCCACACAGACGCAGGGGAACATGCAGACTCTGCACAGACAGTGATCCAAGCAGGAATTGAACCCGGGTCCCTGGCGCTGTGAAGCAACAGTGCTAACCACTGTTCTATGGTGCGGCCCATCCACGGGAATCCACTTGGCATCTGTGAGGTGCTCACTTAACCACGATTGCAAATTCCCGATTACCAATAGCATTCAGCCGCACAGCAAGAGACCTCGGCAGTCTATGGGGGTTATGGGGGTCGTTGGGGCAGGCGGGCAGCGACAGTGGTTGCCCTGGAACAAGTACACACGATCCAGGTGTTGGCATGGTGGTGCCTCGAGCTGTTGCCCCCAGTTTCCCCTCAGTACACCCCCATCCAACCATGGCAGCCCACCCCTGCAGAGAGTCCCCCACCCCCAGCCGAGTGTCCCCCACCCCCCACTGAGCACTGGGGTGGCAATCCCAGCATCCCCTGGGCTTGTTGCCTGTGAGCTAAGATGGCTACTCACCTCCTCGGCTCCCCACAGAAGCCCTTCCACCAGGTTCACGTTTTTTCAAAATGAGTACTAATTGGCGCCGGCGTGACTACTTACTGGGGAGGCCACTGAATGACAGGAGATCCTTGGATATGGGGTGGCTCTCGTTAATTGTATGGAAATAGGGCTCAAGTGGTGATAATTGGTTTCTCGCCATGCTACGACGAGATCCCGATTTCACCTACAGGAGAGGGCCGGTTGCATTGCAAACTGTTTGCCGCCTGGCACTGATCTCGTTTTTGGCCTATCCTGCTATTCACCAGCCTCGTTACACTCTCACTCAATCGTAACGAGACGGGAGAATCGCGCCCAGAATCTCTAAAGTGCAGAAAGAGGCCATTTGGTCTATCGGGTCTGCACCAGCCCTCCAAAAGAGTATCCTGCCTAGGCCCAATCCTCCGCCCTATCCCCGTAACCCTACCTACCTTTGGACACGAAGGAGCAATTTAACGTGGTCAATCTACATAACCTACACATTTCGGACTGTGGGAAGAAACCCACCTGGAGGAAACCCACCTGGAGGAAACACATGCAGGCTTGGGGAGAATATGCAAACTCCACACAGATAGTCACCCGAGGTCAGAATTGAACTCAGGTCCCTGGCGCTGTGAGGCAGCAGTGCTAACTTCTGTGCCACCGTTCTGCCCAATCACAACCTCAACGGCTACCCCTCAGTTGATGTGCAAGTATGTCAAAAGCTTAAACTCAATGAATGTCTACTAAACTGTAATGTTTTTATCTTGCACCCATCCGCAATACCGACGGCCTTGGGGCCTCCAAATTACACTAGAGTATGACTGCTCGCTCGGTGACAAGGCCTATTTCCTCCACACATGGTTGATGACCCTGCTCTGACACTCCACCAAAGAAGATCAAAGAGACAGCTGCCTCTGTCTCTCGCACTTCCTGCAAACTTTTGATGTGCTCATCACCCAATGTCATCCTATCTAATCATTTGCAACGATGCATTGAGGTGACTGTATCTGTGCTGATGGAGATTGCACTTGTAACATGTAATGGTACTTGGTCTGATCTCGGCTGTTGTCTGTAAACGTTAGACACTTCGACCAATTTATACTAAAACTCATTTACCCAGGTGCCCTTACTCATGAGATGAACAAAGGACAAGAGTAGATTTGTGGTTCACCTCAAAGAACAAAGAACAAAGGAAAGTACAGCACAAGAACAGGCCCTTCGGCCCTCCAACCCTTCAGAAGTTGAATGCCTTTGACTGCTGGAGTGTTCCCCGACTGGAAGGGAACATTCCTGCCTGGTGATTGTCGCGCGATGTCCGTTCATTCGTTGTCGCAGCGTCTGCATGGACTCGCCAATGGTCCCGAAGCGTGGTACATTGGCGAGACCATGCAGACGCTGCGACAACGAGTGAGCGGACATCGCGGGGTGGGGGGGGGGGGGTGTCGGGGGGGAGTTTGGGGTTGGGGGGAGGGGGGGATGGTGGGGGTGAGGGGGGACCCCATACGGTCAGCGTCAGACTGCACAACCAGGGGCCAAGGTGGGTGGGCAGTGGGTGCGCAACAAGCTGGCCACTATAATGCTGGCCTGTGCCCCAGTCCTGTGGGTGGTCACCCTGGCCACTCGGCCTGTTCCCCCATCGTCTCCCCTCCCCTGGCCCTGGCAGGGCCCCCCCACACCAGCCAGCACGGCCAGTGTCCGACCCGGCAGCCCGCAGTCGATCCTCACTGGGTCCTACCTCCTCTCTCTCATCAGCCATGACCCCGGTTTCACGATTTTAAAAGCACAAGTGGACCGTACATTGGGACTCAGCCCATCGGAGGAGGAGAATCGCAGAGACCCCGGAGAATACCGGGTCTGGACCGTTAATGACATGCAAACGGTGTTTACTGTCCCAGCGTTCCAGTGTGCATTGACGCCGCTGTCGAGGTGACGGAGAATTGCGATTTGGCGTCAAATCGGCGCTCGCCACGTTTTTGCCATCGGAAATGATTCTCCGCCCAATTGCCTTTCCCGATTTCGGTGCCAGCCAATGCAAAATCCCGCCCACGATCTCTGGTTTAAACACAATTCTTCACACATATAACCCTCTGCAAAAACAGTGGTGTGGAAATTGAGCTTGTTGTCGACATGCTCGAAATTGCCTTGAAGTATACACCACACTTCTTTTTTTTTCTTCTTTTAAAATAAATTTAGCGTACCCAATTCATTTCTTTTTCCAATTAAGGGGCGATTTAGCATGGCCAATCCGCTTAACCTGCACATCTTTGGGTTGTGGGGGTGAAACCCACGCAAACATGGGGAGAATGTGCAAACTCCACACAGACAGTGACCCAGAGACGGGATCGAACCTGGGACCTTGGCGCCGTGAAGCAACAGGGCTAACCCACTCTGCGCCACCATTCTGCCCCCCCCCTCCCCCCCCACACTACTTTGAGTGAGCTGATAATCAACGATCTCAGGCAGCCACTTTGAAGTGGCATAGGCCCCTTGCCATACTAATGAGGAACCTAACGCCTGTTTCAGAATGCCTCCTGGAGATTCACTGATTCTGAGTTGAACATGAATCAAACAGTGGAGCCGTGAGCGCATCTGCTGGAGGTGCTGGGGTGGTTCGGGTTCGGGCAGGGGTTTGTGGACTAGGTCCGGCTGCTATAAAAGGTGTTGGTCACGAGGGTGCAGATGAACAGAGTGAGGGGTGCCCGCTCTCCCTGTCGCTCTTCGCCTTGGCGATAGAGCCGCTGGCAATGGCGCTTAGGGCGTTGAGGTACTGGAGAGGGATTGAGCAGGGGGTGCGTTGAGCCCAGGGTCTCATTGTTGTGGTTGACCTGTTGCTGTATATTTCGGACCTGTTGAGCAGTAAAGGAGGCATCATGGGGATCTTGGAGGAATTTGGCCGTCACCAACAACCTAATCAGTGGTAATTAAAGGGACTACTGGAGGTTGCCACGAAATGGCAAGATTTTTTTAAAAATCCTTTATTCACGGCATGTTCACATAAACAAACAAAAGCAGAAGAACAACCAAACAACTCAATAAACAACCAACAACCTCTCCCCCCTGCTTCCCTGACACCATCCCCTCCTCACATTCCGCCTTCCCTATTTTAACCCCTTACCCCCCACCCCCTGCTGACCTCTCAAACCTCCTTAAAGAAATCAATAAACGACATCCACCTTCGAGTGAACCTATCGACCGACCCCCTCAAGACAAACTTGACCCTCTCCATCCTCAAGAATTCCACCAGGTCGCTCACCCACCCCCACTTTTGGCAGCTCCGAGTTCCGCCACTCAAGTAAGTTCCGTCCCCTGGCTCTCAGGGAGGGGAAAGGCCAAGAACATCGACCTCTCTCACCCCCTGGACTCCCGGGTCTTCCAACACCCCAAACATCACCACTTCTGGACTCGGAACAACCTCCACACCCAGCACCTCGGACATTATGTCGAAGAACCCCTGCCAGAATCTCCTCAATCTTGGACGTGCCCAGAACATGTGGACGTGATTCGCGGACCTCCCGCAGACCGCCCACACCTATCCTCTACCCTCTCGAAGAACCTACCACTTTGAACTGGATGAAGCTTAGTCTCTCATACAATGAGGACGCGTTCACTCTCCGCAAGGCCTCTGCCCACGTCTCGGACCCCACCTCCCATCCCAACTCCTCCTCCCACTTATGCTTAATGTCCCTTACCAGGGCTCTCTCCCATTTCATCAACTTTTTATAGACATCAGACACCTTCCTCTCCCCTGTTTCGTCCTCGACAGCACCTTGTCCTGCAATCCCAGGGGCAGCAGCCCAGGAAAGGACGGCACCTCCCTCCTTACAAAGTCTTGGAACTACAGGTACCTAAAGCCATTCCCCCTGGGCAACTTGTACTCTTCCTCCAGGTCCTCCAACTTTGCAAATTTACCCCCTATAAACAGATCACCAAATCGCTCAATCCCTGTCGGTCGCCATCCCCCAAACCTCCCATCCAGCCCCGCTGGTGCAAATCTGTGGTTATTGCAGATCGGTGCCCATACCGAGGCACCCTCCAGTACCAAATATTGCCTTCACTGCCCCACAGCTTTAGGGCCGACACCACCACTGGGCTCAGGGAGTGCCTGGCCGGCGGGAACAGTAGAGACACCGACAACAAAGCCCTTAAACATGCTCCCCTACACAAGGCAACCTCCATCCGCCCCCACACTGATCCCTCCCCCATGACCCATTTCCTAACCGTAGCGTTATCCGCTGCCCAGTAGTAATTCATCATATTTGGCGGGGCCAGCTGCCTCTCACCTCCGCTCCAGGAAAGCTCTCCTAACCCGCGGGGTCTTCCCCACTCACACAAATCCAGAGATCAGTGCATTGACCTTCTTAAAAAACAACTTGGGGACGAAGATTGGGAGGGTCAGGAGCATGAACAGAAACCTTGGCAGCACCGTCATTTTTACTGTTTGCACCCGCCCTGCCAGAGACAGCAGCAGCACATCCCACCTTTTGAAATCCACTTTCACCTGCTCCACAACCTAGCCAGGTTCAGCTTGTGCACCTGCGCCCAACGCCGTGGCACCTAGATACCCAAGTATCTAAATCTTGCCCTCACCACCCTAAATGGCAACTCCTTCTGCCCTCTTGTCTCAATCGGGAACACCTCGCTCTTCCCCATATTCAACTTGTATCCCATGAACCAGCCAAATTCCTCCAAGATCCCCGTGATGCCACCGATACTGCTCAGCAGGTCCAAAATATACAGCAACAGGTCATCCACAACCAATGAGACCCTGGGCTCAACGCACTCCGGCTCAATCCCTCTCCAGTCCCCTGACGCCCTAAGCGCCATTGTCAGCGGCTCTATTGCCAAGGCGAAGAGCGACAGGGAGAGCGGGCACCCCTCACTCTGTTCACCCGTACCCCCGTGACCGATACCTTTTATAGCAGCCAGACCTAGTCCACAAACCCCTGCCCGAACCTGAATCACCCCAGCACCTCCAGCAGATATGCCCACTCCACCCGATCAAACGCCTTCTCCGTGTCCATTGCCACCATCTCAACCTCCTGCCCATTCGAAGGCATCATGATTACATTATGCAGCATCCTCATGTTCACAAACAACTGCCTCGCCTTCACAAAACCCATTTGATCTTCGCCTATCACCCTCGAGACACAGTCCTCGATTCGCGAGGCCAACACCATCGCCAACAGCTTGCTGTCTACGTTCAGTAGGGATATTGGGCGGTTCGACCTGCACTGCTCTGGATCCTTCTCCTTCTTTAATCCCCTAAAGGGAGATGGAACCCTGCTACAATGTTGGGGGGAGTTCCCCCCTCTCCCTTGCTTCATTATATGCCTTCAACAGCAGTGGCCCCAGGTCTGTCCCAAATGTTTTATAGAACTCTACTGAGAACCCATCCGGGCCCGGGGCCTTCCCTGCCTGCCTCGCCCCCATACTCTCCATCACCTCCCTAAACCCAATTGGGGCTCCCAGTCTCTGAACCAGCCCCTCCTCTACTTGGGAAAGCCCATCCAGAAACTGTTGCTTCCCCCGCCATCCCGATTGGGGGTTGCGACTTGTATAACCTTCTATAAAACGCCTCAAACACCCCATTCACCCCCTCCGGGTCCATTACCACCTTGCTCTTATCATCCCTCACTCTGTCAACCTCCCTCACCGCCTCTTGATTTCTCAACTGATGGGCCAAAATTCTGCTTGCCTTCTTCCCGTACTAAAACAGTGCCCCACTCGCCCTCCGTAACTGTCCCACCACCTTCCCCATAGACACAAGCCCAAACCCCATTGAAGCCTCTCCCTCTCCTTCAACAGCCTCTCCTCCGGCGCCTCCGAGTGCCTCCTGTCCACCCTCAAAATCTCACCCACCAGCCTTGTCGTTTCTACCCGCTCCGTTTTCTCCCTATGCACCCGAATTGAAATCAACTCCTCCCTAACCACCACCTTGAGTGCCTCCCACAACGTGGCGGCCGTGACCTCCCCTGTATCATTTACCTCCACGTATCCCCGAAAGGCAGCCCGCACCCGCTCGCACACCAGCAACCCCACATCATCCACCAGCAACCCCACCTCATCCACCAACAACCCCACATCCGACCTCCACTGTGGGCGCCGCCACCCCCCCCGGCGACGCGCAGATCCACCCGAAAACCAAATCGCCGACTACTCCGAATTGGCACTTCCATCAGCAGCGTTTTATCTGGTATATAAAATTAATCCGGGAGTACACCTGGTGCATATGGGAGAAGTATGAAAGATCCTTCGCCCTCAGTCTCCAAAACCTCCACAGTCCACCACCCCATGTGCTTCATATTTCCCCTCAGCTCCTTTGCCACTGCAAATACCCTCGGCAACTTGGGACTCGACCGGTCCAAGCTCGGATCTATGACCGTATTAAAATCCACCCCCCATTTTTGCGTTATTTTGTTACGGGGGGGGGGTTACTGTTTGTAAGGGGAAAAATTGTGTTGTTAAAAAACCTTAATAAAAAATATTTTTTTAAAAATCCACCCCCCATAATCAGTCAATGCGGGTCCAAGTCAGGAATCCCCCTAACACCCACCTCATAAAATCCACGCCATCCCAATTCGGGGCATCGCCGCTTACCAGACCACTGGCATTCCCTCCAGCTTCCCACTCACCATCACATATCTCCCCCCGGATCAGTCACAATACTACCCACCTTGAATGCTACCTGCTTATTAACCAACACCGGCACCCCCCTCATCTTCATATCCAGCCCCAAGTGGATCACCTGCCCCACCCATTCCTTTCTCAGCCTTGTCTGGTCCCACAGCTGCAAGTGCGTCACCTGCAAAAAGGTCATGTCCGCCTTCAGACTCCTGAGGTGCGTAAACACACCCAACCATTTTATAACTGGCCCACTCAATCCCTCACGACGCACATGACTAGCCTGGTTGGGGGGGGGGGCTCTACGCACCCTTCCCCAGCCGATCAGCCATATCCCTTTTTGAGCCAGCCCCCGATTCGCATCACACGACCCTCCAGGCCCGCCCTCGGATGCCCACCGTTATCGATCTCTTCCCAACTGCGTCACACCAACCACATCCTTGTCAGCAAACGCTCCCGTGCTCAAACAAAGAACCAACCCCATCCCCCCCTCCCCCCCAGCCTGTCTCCTGGCAAACCCCCATCTCACTCCCGACCAGCTAGCATGTTGAGCCCCACCCAAGGTCTCCAACCGCCCTTCCTCCCTCCGGTTCCCCTCTTCCTGACCCACCTGACCATCCATCCCTGAAGAGTAACAAAAGGCACACTCACCATCGTTGCTCTGCCGTGAAAACCTGCCCCCCAAAACCAACCACCAAATATTTTAAAGAGCATACAAAACTCCTCCAAAGTTCAATGTCCTCACATTCCTCCCAGTCCTCATAAATTCCATCACCTCCTCTGGCATGTCAAAATAATACTCTCGCTTCTAGAAAGTCACCCACAGGTGGGCCGGACACAATGCCCCGAACATCACCCCCTTTTTAAAGAGGGCAGCATTAATCCAGTTGAACCCAGCCCTCCTCTTTGCCAGCTCCGAACCCAGGTTCTGGTACACCCACAGCTCGTTTCCGTCCCAGGAACATTTCTTGGTCTGCCTTTCCCATCGAAGGATCTTCTCCTTATCCAGAAAGCAGTGCAACTGCACCACCATTGCCCTTGGTGACTCGCCCACCCCCAGTCTCTTCCTTCGCGCCTTATGTGCTCGGTCTGCCTCCAGGAGCTGATCAAAAGCCCCCTCCCGCATCAACCTCTCCAGCATCCTTGCCATATACACAGCGGCCTCTGCACCTTCAAGGCATCCCGACAATCCTGAGATTTTGCCTCCTGGAGCGATTCTCCAAATCCTCCACCTTCTCCCTCAGCTTTTTCTGGCTGTCCTGCATCACTCCCACCTCGGCCACCAATGAGGCCAGCTGCTTCTTGTGCTCCTCCACCACCTCCTCCACTTTCTGGATCGTCAGGCCCTGGGAATCCAGCCTCTGCTCCACTCGCTCGATCCTAGATCTCAGCGGTTCCACCCCCTTGGCTAGGTCTTCCGGGGCCTCTTTCCTCTGCTACCAAAACTTATTGTCCAGGAGCTCCACAGACTGCTCTGTCGACCATTGGGCAGGCAGCGCACCAGCCTTGATTTCCGCCATCTTTTCCTGTGGTGCACCACAAAGACTCTCCTGCTCCAGCAGCTCTTTCCTCTTGCACCACTCCTTGTCTGTGGATCCATCCACCAGCCATACAAAGGAGTAAAACTTTCCCCAGGACCTCCTGCTCTCAAATACTTTGCCCTTTGGATGGGGAAATGACCGAAAATGTCCGCCTTAAGCGGGTGCCACCAAATCTGCGACCACTCACTCCGCCACCACCACTGGAAGTTGGCAAGATTTTCTTTTAACTTACCGACAGGTACAGCCAGGATGAGTATTCCTCTTCCTCCTGGCCCCACAGCACTCATGCAGACTGCTGCTGGCCGATGCTCCTTCAGTTCACCTGCCAGCACCCCCCCCCCCCCCCCCCCCACACTTCCAGGATCATAGAATTTACAGTGCAGGAGGAGGCCATTCGGCTCATCGAGGCTGCACCAGCCCTTACAAAGAGCACCCTACTGAAGCCCATGTATCTACCCTATCCCCGTAACGCAGTAACTCCACTTAACATTTTTTGGACACTAAGGGCAATTTCTCCTGGCCAATCCACCGAACCCGCACATCTTTGGACTGTAGGAGGAAACCGGAGCACCCGGAGGAAACCCACGCAGACACGGGGAGAACGTGCAGACTCCGCACAGACAGTGACCCAGCCGGGAATTGAACCTGGGACCCTGGAGCTGTGAAGCAATCTGCTAACCACTGTGCTACCGTGCTGCCTAACTTTAACCAGCTATCCACCAGGAAGGCAGTACACCAACTCAGCCAGGCACGGGGGACCTTTTACGAACATGGAGAAAAGGCTGGCCGCCTACTGGCTCACCATCTAAGAATGCAGGCAACCACGAGGGAAATAGTGCAGGTAAAAGACAGTAGAGCCAGACTTGTAACAAAAGTAAAAGAGGTCAACCGGGCATTCCAGACGGGATGCGGGGATGAAACAGTTCCTCGATGAATTGGACATGCCAGTTGTGGGGGAGGACATGCGGGTGGAACTGGGAGCACCAATAGATCTGGGAGAAATCATGGAGCGCATCAGCTCCATGCAGGCGGGGAAGGTGCGGGACCCGATGGGTTCAAACGATCAAAATGTACGTACTGCCGAGGTTCCTCTTCCTGTTCAGATCCATACCAATCTGCATCCCCAAGGACTTCTTCCACAACATAGACAAAATGATCATGGTGTTTGTGTGGGGGAAACTATGGGAAAATCTACAGACAGCTACTGGACAGGCCACTGGATGAATCCAGACGAAAATCGGGAGATGAACTGGGGACAGAGGTGGGCTGGGGATGCTGGAGTTAAGCACTGAGCAGGGCCAACTCCACTTCTCCCTGCGCAAGGCTCAGCCTCATTTAGTTCAAGGAGTTGCACAGAGTGCACCTGACCAGAACCCAAATGAACAGGTTCTTCCTGGAGGTGGAATGTAAATGTAAAGCGCTGCCAGAGAGGCCCGGCCAACCACGCCCACACGTACTGGGCTTGTAGGGTTCTGGACAGCCTTCTTCAAGACAATGTCCAAGGTTGTGGCGGTGAAGGTGGAGCCGTGCCTGAGAGTGGCAGTCTTCGGGGTATCAGAACAGCCAGAGCTAGACATGGGGATGAGGGCCGATGCCCCAGCTTTCGCTTCCCTAATCGCACGCCAGAGAATCCTGCTCAGCTGGCGATTAGGAGCACCTCCCACATCTGCAGGCTGGCTGGCAGACCTGGCAGAATTTCTCCATCTGGAGAAATTCAAGTTCACCATCTGAGGATCGGAAGAGGGCTTCCTCAAAGCACGGGGGCAGTTCATCTGCCTGTTCCGAGACCTGAACGAAGCTAATAGGGAGTTGGGAGAAAGCAACACACAACTCTAAGGGGACGGGGGGAGGAAGAGACAAAGAAACTCAGGGGAACTACAGGAAGAAGCATGGCAACCCCCTCTCCCAAACGCACAGGGCCGGTAACAGAAAACACAAAGGGAAGGGGGAGGAAGGGAGTATAGGAGCCAGGGGACAGAATACCCTGAATGAAAGAGGGGGATGCCAAGAAGCAGCCAGGGAAGAGGGGGTGGCAGGGAGAGGGGAAGGGTGGGGGACGGGAGGGGGGGGGGGAAGGGGGGGGGGTAGGAAACACCGAGAACGATTGTATGTACATAAGAACGGCACGTGCTGTAAATATTGAATGTAAAGTTTTATCCTGTATAGTTGAAAATGCCAATAAAAATATTTTTGAAAAAATATAGATACTAATGAGCTCCAAGGCCCAATTTTGATCCACCTACCAGGAGTTTTGATGCACGATCAATTGCACAAAGACGAGAGTTGAATACAACTGAGGCTTTATTGCTCTAAGATGTGTGGCCTCCCACAGCAGCTGCCGAAATGGCTGCTGCACAGAGGACACTCATATTTATACTCCGCCTACTGGGCGGAGCCAGCAGGCAGGGACTACCATCGTATCTGTAGTACAGGTCCTACCGTACATCACCTAATGTAGGTACAACAGTGGTTTACCACAAATGTTCTCCAATCTACACTGAAAATGGGTCAAACCCCAACTGTCAGCAAATTTCTCCATATTTCTGTCCTAATTCATTTACATTTAATCCTATATCTACATTCCCTTGGTCTAGGCAGCTCAATCATGGAAGCAACTAGTTTCTATCATTTCTTTGTAATTTTAAACATCTCTATCAAACCACCTCTTAATCTCCACTGTTCGACCGAAAATCTTCCCAGTTGTTCAAGTTTCTGTTCATATTGATATTTCCTCACACGAGGGAGCATTGTAGTAAATTTGCATCATATCACCTCAACCTCCTCCCTGCTGAAGATGTAACTACACACTGTAGTCAAGCTGTGCTCGTACTCATGCACGATATGGATTGACCACGTTATGTCCACTTTTATATTCTCCACATCTTGCCTTAAGACTTATTAATCCATTTGTTAATTTTTGAACAATGTTATCCACTGGGAGGCTGTTTTCAATATCTCCTGAACCAGAAGCCCTAAATTGCTCTGCTTTTGCACATCACCCAGATTTGTGCCATTCAATGTACAATTGCCACTTTCATTTATTTTTAATCAAAAGGTGACACCTCTCAATGACATCATCAAATTCCATCAGCCGTTTGGTGTTTTTTGTCAAAGCCTGTGTCACTCAAACTATTCTCAGAGCTCCAGCAAGGTTTGCATAATTCGAGCCACACATGTGGCAGGTTTTGAAGGTTTTCATGGATTGGCAGTTCTGGGTTGACTTCAGTGCAGTCAAACTCGTCCAGAGTTTTTGCCTTCTGATGCATGTCAGGACTTGGGATATTGGACAGTCTTTGATTTCAGCACAGTATTGGTATGATGAGGACAGTGTCCAAGTGTTTGTGTGGCTGCTTTCTGCTCACACATGGGAGCAGTATTTTGCTAAAGTGCTCTCAAGACCAACCGCAACATTGTCACCAAACCAGCAGACAAAGGAGGGGCCACCGTCATACTGAACAGAACAGACTACTGCAAAGAAGTGTAGCGACAACTCAACAACTAGGAACACTACAGACAGTTACCCACAGATCCGACCAAGGAACACATCCGCCAACTCAACAGACTGATCAAGACCTTGGATCCAGACCTTTTAGCACCCTACGTGCTCTCATCCCACGTACTCCCCGCGTTGGAGATCTCTACTGCCTCCCGAAAATACACAAGGCCAACACACCAGGCCGTCCTATTGTATCAGGCAATAGGACCCTGTGTGAGAACCTCTCTGGCTACATTGAGGGCATCTTGAAACCTATCGTACTAGGAACGCCCAGCTTCTGTCGTGATACGACGGACTTCTTATAGAAACTCAGTATCAATGGACCAGTTGAACCAGGAGAATTCCTCGTCACAATGGACGTCTCGGCACTCTACACCAGCATCCCCTCATGACAACGGCATTGCTGCAACAGCCTCAGTACTCAACACCGACAACTGCCAATCTCCAGATGCAATTCTGCAACTCATCCGCTTCATTCTGGATCACAACGTCTTCACCTTTGACAACAAGGTCTTCATCCAGACACACGGAACAGCCATGGGGACCAAATTCGCACCTCAATATGCCAACATCTTCATGCACAAGCTTGAACAAGATCTCCTCACCGCACAGGACCTTCAACCGACGTTATACACCAGATACATCAATGACATTTTTTTTCTTTGGACCCACGGAAAGAATCACTGAAACGACTACGTGATGACACCAATAAGTTCCATCCCATATCAGACTCACTCTCCAGAATTGGTTGCATTCTTGGACACACTTATCTCCATCAAGGACAGTCACCTCAGCACTTCGCTTTACTGCAAGCCCACAGATAACCTCACAATGTTCCACTTTTCCAGCTTCCACCCTAAACACATTAAAGAAGCCATCCCCTATGGACAAGCCCTCCGTATACACAGGATCTGCTCAGACGAGGAGGAGCATAACAGACATCTACAGACGCTGAGACATGCCCTCGTATGAACGGGATATGGCGTTCGACTCATCGATCGACGGTTCCAACACGCCACAGCAAAAAACCACACCGACCTCCTCAGAAGACAAATACGGGACACAACCGACAGAGTACCCTACGTCGTCCAGTACTTCCCCGGAGCGGAGAAACTACGATATCTTCTTCGCAGCCTTCAACACGTCATCGATGAAGATGAACATCTTGTCAAGGTCATCCCCACACCCCCACTACTTGCCTTCCATCAACCGCGCAACCTCAAATAAACCATTGTTTGCAGCAAACTACCCAGCCTTCAGAACAGTGACCACAACACCACACAACGCTGCCATGGCAATCTCTGCAAAACGTGCCAGATCATCGACATGGATACCACCATTGCACGTGAGAATACCACCCACCAGGTACGCGGTACATACTCGTGCGACTCGGCAATGTTGTCCACCTCATACACTGCAAGAAAGGATGTCCCGAAGCGTGGTACATTGGCGAGACCATGCAGACACTGCGACAACGGGTGAACGGACATCGCACGACAATCGCAGGCAGGAATGTTCCCTTCCAGTCGGGGAACACTTCAGCAGTCAAGGGCATTCAGCCTCTGATCTTCGGGTAAGCCAAGGCGGCCTTCAGGACGCGCGACAACGCAGAATAGCCGAGCAGAAACTTATAGCCAAGTTCCGCACACATGAGTACGGCCTCAACCGGGACCTTGGATTCATGTCGCATTACATTCACCCCCCACCATCTGGCCTGGGCTTGCAAACTCCTATCGACTGTCCTGTCTTGAGACAATTCACACCCCTTTAACCTGTGATTATCCCTCTCTCCAGTTGCTCTGTCTGGACCTGTAGACTTAATTACCTGCAAAGACTTGCATTCAAAATATCGTATTGCATCTTTGGCTTGTCTATATATGTGTTTCTGGAAACCACCTCTTCATTCACCTGAGGAAGGAGCAGTGCTCCGAAGGCTAGTGATTCAAAACAAACCTGTTGGACTTTAACCTGGTGTTGTAAGACTCCTTACTGTACACAAAAGCAAGGCTAGCAGTACGAAGAGTACATGCACTGGTTGCCTGCTGGTGCCAGCTTGTTTCAGAATAATGTTTACTCTGGTCTAGGTCATCCCTGTGATCTTTTCATCTGTCCGCTTGTCATACATGAAGCTGTAGTCGAGGGTGATTCCAAGTTACTTAGGGTATGGTTTGTTCTTGGCTGGTTTGTCGCAAAAGGAGACTTGGATTTTTCTTTGGACTGACGCCAATATCACCAACAAAGACAGTGGAGCCTACAGCATTCATACTCCCTTAAAAACAATGGTCCATGCGCAACAAAATCTGCAATCTTCATGCAAGTACATCACATCTCCCCCCAAATGCAATTTCAAGGGCAGCTCAGCATGCGACTGTGTTCATTCAGTAGCAACATGAGAGAGGAATGGGCCACCTCCAGATTCCCCTTCCCCTCAAGGAGTCAGGTCAGGGCCCTCTGGCACTCGAAGGGAGAAGGAGCAACAGTGGACATGCCCGAGTCATCCACTCAGGACTCTCAGAGGTTGTCTCCTCCTTCTGAATTTCCTTAGTCTGTGACCCCTTCAACCTCATCCTCTGTCACCGCAGAGGGAGCAGCTAGCCCACCGATAGAAAGCCAAAGTAAGTTGTGGGAGAGGTTTGAGTTGCCAAGGGCGGGGGTGAATTTAGATATATGCAGTGAGGGACTTTGCATGAAAGGAGTGGAGGGCATTTCCCAAGTTGCCGGAATACATTTTATTGGAACAACTGCTGCTCACGAGTGAGTTGGGGAGGGTAGGATTGGGGATTTATACAGTTGGTTGGGGGAGCAGGTGGGTGGTGGGTGAGGATCAAGAACAAATGGGAGGAGGAGTTGGGGGGAATAGGCTGGGGACCGTGATGCGAGGCGATGCACAGAGTGAATTCAACCTGCTCCTGCGCGAGGAGGAGCTTGATGCAGTTTAAGGTGTCGCTTAGGGTGCATACGATCCAGGTGAGGATGAGTGTGTTATTCCAAGGGGTGGCCGATGAGTGCGAGAAGTGTGGGTAGGTGCCGGCGAATCATGCGCACATGTTTTGGGGTTGCGAGAAGCTGGAGAGATACTGGGAAGCGGTGTTTGGGGCGCTAGCTAAGATTGTGAGGGTGGAGCTCAGGCCAGACCCAATGGTGGTGATCTTTGGGGTATCAGAAGTGCCGAAGCTGCTGGAGGGGAAGGGGGCCGATGTTGTGGCCTTTGCCTCTCCAATTGCCCGGTGAAGGATCTTGTTAAATTGGAGGTCGGATACGCCGCCGGAGGTGGCGGCCTGGCTGGGAGACCTGAACGCCTTCCTTTGATTGGAAAAGATTAAAGCCGCGATCTTCCCAAAAGGGAAGAAAGTCTCCGAGTGAGCTCAGTGCCGGGAAACACATGGCTATTCAACACAACTCGCTTTAAATAAGGGGTCTGAATGGGGAATGCGCGGCCAAGACCGCACATAGCCCCATTTTTTACAATAGCGAGAGATCAGGACGCCGTTTTTAAATGTCCCGATCTCTGAGGCCCCAAAAAGAATCCCGACCTCCCGCCAGCCCAAACGCAACATGGGAGGGTCCCCCAGTCCCCCAAATGGCAGGTGGCAGTGCACATGCTTGCTGGCAGTGCCACCTGGGCAGTGTCAAGCTGGCACCCAGTTGGCACTGCCAGGGTACCCAGGGCACCAACAGTGCCAGAGCACCACGCTGCCCAAAGGGCATGCAGCTGGGGGCCTCCAATCTCCTTGGAGACCCCCACAAGTGCCGATCAGTCTATTTCCCATTTGTGGGGACCAGTACCAAATGATGCTCGCTCGATGTACCCGAGGCAAAGGGATTGAATCCCAAAGCCTCAGGTACCTTGGGAATCTGCACATTAGAGTAAGGCTTACTGCCTCGCTCTAATATGCAGATTTGCTAAAAAGTGATCCTGCCCATTGTGGGTGGGATTCCCCTTGCCATCTCGTGAGGCGTTGCGAGATGGGTCGATCCTGGGAGCGGGGTCTCCCGGCTTTCACTGGCCACGCTACGCTGCGGTGAGATGCTTTACCGGCGCGGCCGGATGATCAGGCCCTAATTTTGAGTTGAGGGGGGGGTCACTGCAGGGCTTTGAGACACGGAGCCACGTTGTACAATTATATCCTCTTGACTTTTCTAAGCTAGAGCTGCTATGTCTTGGATCATCCCCGATATCCACAGCGAAAGTGGGGGCTGTTCATGACGATGTTGGAGGAACTGTTCATCGGGTGGAGGGGGTGTGTGGTGTGGAGGGTGGGGAGGGAGTAAAAGGGAAAACATTGTACAAACTGTGGACTACAAGTTGTGGAGTGTGTTTGTATATATTGCTGTTTATTTTTACACGTTTGGAATAAAGTACATTTTTAAAAAAAGGAAAGACAAAGTAACCTACAGCCCTCCAGGCCTCCGCTCTCCAAGGACGGCTGCCAAAGTCATGAAAGACAACTCCACTTGTTGCTTCCACCCCTCCTGCGGTTGTCAGGGCAGCGCCTAGAGGATGTAGTAAACAAAGAAAGTTTGCACCTCAAGGTGCAATCATCACTGATGTGGGCAGTGACTTTGGGACGGGGCAATCACTATGGTCAGAGGGTTATGCACTGCACACTTCATTTTGTGCAAGGACTAAGGTTTCCCTTTTGAATGACATGAATACATCTCATCATTACAAGGAGCCATAGACAAGGATACATGATTCTGAGTGTATTTACATTGGTGAACATTATACACAAGTGATTAACATCTGTGCCCATGTTGTACAATTATATCCTCTTGACTTTTCTAAGCTAGAGCTGCTATGTCTTGGTTCATCCCCGATATCCACAGCGAAAGTGGAGGCAACCTGCTGACTGCTGTGCTTTGTTGTCTGTGATGAGTTGGCAGGTGTCCTTTGGAGGGCCGACACCTGGAGGGTCCTGGGCTGCGTTGGGTGTCCTGCTGTGTGGCAGTGGCAGTGGCACCTTCCTTGGCATATGGAGCTGAAGCTGAGGGGTCACATGAAGAAGAGATTGGGAGTAGCAAGACACTCCCAGAGTCATCTGTGTGGATGGCCCCAGGATGTTGAGCTGTTGGTCCTCTTCCCAATGTGGTCTCTTGGCTGACTCCTTGAGGAGAACGGGCAGCTGGAGTGAGACTGAGATATCCATAGCCCTCTGATATTGACATTGATGGATGCCAGCAAGTGCCTCAGTGATGGAATGCAGCTTCTAATAATAATAATAATCTTTATTAGTGTCACAAGTAGGCTTACATTAACACAGCAATGAAGTTATTGTGAAAATCCCCTGGTCGCCACACTCGGGCGCCTGTTCGGGTACACGGAGGGCGAATTCAGAATGTTCAATTCACCTAACAAGCAGAAGGGCAGGACAGATATCCTGGACCAAGGTCTCCACGGCAGCTGCTATCCTACCAGTGTTGACCTCGATTTGATAGTATTCTGGTGCAATCACCTTGGACTAAAGGCAGACAAACTCCTCCATCATACCTTGCAATCTTAGATGTGCAGCAGACATGTTTTTCCAATGTTTCTGAGCTTTTCTTTGCAGCTCCAGCAACTGAGGTAGAGCCTAGTCCAGAGGTTTGTTATTTGATAAGCACTCAGCAGATTCCTGGCCTCCAGCTATCCCCCAAATTCCAATACCCTGTATACCAAATCGATGTGGTATTTCTTCCAGGTGAACGGTATCCCTCTCCCGTGAAAACAGGGGAAAAGTGTTCAAGAACTCCAAGGTTCCACGGATTTGGATGTACATAGCTTTGGCCAGCCGCCATTCTGGCACCAAAGCAACGTTGTGGTCAGACCTATTGGTCAAGAACCACCGCAGAATGATGAGATATCTCCCTTGAGGTTCAGGAAGGGGACTTGTAACGATGCTACACTTGACATCGCAGGAACCATAGCGGCTGGGACCACCAGAATCGACAGCGAACGTATCACCCTGGTTAGGTGACACAACTACACAGGGCCAGGGCTCTACATATTGCCTAGCCGATGAGGATGATTGCATGCAACTAAATTACATCACAGAAAGGCAGCCCCAATTAAGATAATCCTCCAATAATCGTCCTCGTTCTGACCAACTCTTTTTTGTACCTCCTGGACCTGAACCTCGTGGGCCTTCTGGGTGATCCCTAGTCCTTCGATTGCCGAAAGCATAGGCGCCAGCATTTCCTTACACATCTCCTCGCGATGCTCCTCGAAGCAGTGCCTAATAAACTCCTGCATCTCCACTTTGTCTCTGGCCGCCGCCATTCTATCTTTCTTCCCCGGTCCTTCCCGCTGCTCCAGGTCCTGCAGCTGACCTTTGTCTCTGGCCGCCGCCATTCTATCTTTCTTCCCCGGTCCTTCCCACTGCTCCAGCTCCTGCAGCTCACCTTTGTCTCTGGCCGCCGCCATTTTTTCTTTTTTCCCCGTTGCTTCAATGCTGCTTTTGTGGCCGTTGCGCTTCGAGTCCGTTTCATGCAAGTTGGAGGGGGACCTCCCTCTTACCTTCCACGAGTTCGTTTTTAAAAAAAATCCCGTTGGGGCTCTTCTAGCGAGCATGAAAATCCGTGGTAGCGGGAGCTGCCGAATCGTGCGGCTCAGCTCCGCATTGCCGCACCCGGAAGTCCCCGATTGCGGCATTTATGTAGAGGACGCGCAGGGACACGCCCTGAAAGAGATTTCACTAAAGTTGCCAGGACATCTAGGCTCACAGGCAGAAGAACTGGCAGCCAAAGCTTACATTTTAGACCACCCTGACACGTTTCCGACCCCAGCAGCCATCTACTCGGACAGTTTGTATGTCAGTAATAGCTTAACCGAATTCCTACCCCTGTGGGAAACTAGAGGACTCGTTTCCGCAGACGGAAAGCCCCTACCCTCAGCCCCATTACTCCGACATATCCTAAAGACAGCTAAAGATAGCAAATATGGCATAATTAAGGTACGCAGTCATCACCGTTCTTCTCCCCCTGGTAACGTTAAAGCAGACGCCCTAGCGAAGTCAGGTTCCAGGCATGGTTACTTTTGGAACCTGCACCATGTTTGTTGCATGTTTGTTCGTTTAATGTACATGTTTGTTGTTTGTAAATTTGAAAGATTTTCATGGCCCCACGCTGCCACCCTTTTGACGCCCAATGACTGTTAGAGGAACTAGTTTGTCGACAGACAACCAAATTCTCTTCTGATTCAATCTTGAGAGGCAGCCCCCCACGACGACCACATTCTTACCCGTTCTTGCCGGTCGCTCAGGCAGTGGAGAAACGGCACTGGTCCCCGCCCTGCCTGAGGACCCCCCTCTAGTCAGCTACGCTCGGGTAGAGCACAAACGGCACTGGTAACCATCCTACCCGGGGATTCCACCCATTTCTTACCCATCGCGGCCCATACGCACCCCATTTTGGCACTTTCAGTTCAAAATTCTTTTGTTTGTTTTTGGCGACCCTTAGGTTTCTCCCGTATGCTATTTACATCCTCAAACACTAGGATGGTAGATTGCACAGGCTGCGAGACAGCTCGCACTATGTCAGTATTTTTCTCGGATGTCTTTGGTTTAAAAACAAATGAGGGCGTCACAGATGGTGACCAATTATAATGGGTAATTGGCAACAAAGGACAGATAGACAGACATACGAGATCTTAAGCAAGATAATAACAGATATTATGATTGTGTCCATAGAAATCCAGAACCTCAGGAACCCCAGAGGAAGAAAAAGAAGAAGACAGAAGGACGGAAAGATGAAGACAACTTTCATGTTCACCTGGATCTTAGCAGGATTCCTTCAGTTGCGCACGGACGCTACCCCCCTGACCCCTACCACACAGGCCGAGAATGATTCCCACCCCTGCCATACACAGAACCCCGAGATGGTTAGCCCTAAGACAGTTAACGATACCCCGACCTGGTGTGATAAGTTTATCACCTGGTATTCACTATCCTACATAGTAGAAGCCCTCTTAGTACTGGCGATACTTTGCAGTGTCGTGCAGACAGTTAAAATCAGAAAATGGCGAAGGAGAGTCTACCGCTCTCGCACCCCGGTATACACGTTTAGGTCCCCTATTTTCGGACTTCACCAAACCCCCGAACCCGTGACATGAATTAAAGTGCATCCGCTTCTCTTTATGTGTGTTTTGTTCAATAAAGAAATGTAAACCTCTGTGTCTGACTGCCAGGCCAGAGAAACTTGTGTTGCTGCTATTTGTACATTTAAAATGTTGTAGAATTATTGTTGATTGTTTGAGTGAGGATAGTTTATTGAGGATAGTTAGAGGTTCCAGTTTTTTAATTTTGTTATGCATGCCGGAATGTCATAGTGCCCCGTAGAGTTTTATACTGATGTATGTAAGCAAAATGATTTTAGGTAAAAAAAATTGAGTTTCATAGGATAGGGCAGTGTGGAGCCCGTGAAGTGCTTATGGGTGCCCCGCTTGGTCAGAGAACGAAGACGACGCAGTAATGTGATCCTTCATGCTTCACGTTGAGGATCACAAGGAGGGAGTGTAGCCATATGGGATGGCCACTTCCCGATTACAAAATGGACACTTTGCAAAGATTGAAGGGAAAATGGACAATACTGAGAAAGCAAGCAGGTGCAGGGTTTGTCTGTTGATTGGAGCCGTAGCTCCCAGACAAGATACTGCAAAACCATTACCATACTAATGAGCCATCCCCGGGGTCAAAAGAGTAACATTTAAGAAAATGATACCATGGCAGACACCCCGGCGCCAGAGGAGACCAGAGCAAAGCAGGCCAACGGCCACCTAGGACATGCCCAGCAATCAGGGCACCCACCCCTCTATTGGAGGAAATCGATAGGAACGATTGGGAAACGGCCCAATTAATTGGGGCCAAGTTCAAGGCCCGCACAAAAGCGTGCAAAGCCCTTTTGGGTATAAGAAGGATCCCCCAAGAGAGAATCGCTCTCGTGGCTCCGGCTCTCACCAAGGAGAGACCCGCCAAAGTTGCCTCAGAACAAGTAAGTCCAAGGTCAATGCACGCTACGAGACAGCCGCTCCTAGCTGTTATTCTGTACCAGTTCAACCCCAGCAGCCTCAGAACCGAACAACAGCTATTGTTCCTCTGACTGAGTGGGCGCCCAAAGCTAAGTATAGGCTTTAGTAGTAGTGATAGTTTAGTCTGTAGAGTTTTGTGCATGAGTATATTTGCCTGTGTGTGTAAATAAATGAGCATTGATTTTGAACTAACTAACTGGTGTATCGAGTCTTTGATCAGTATTCAGTTTTGAACCTTGTGGCGGTATCGAGAGATACCTGGCGACTCTAGAGCAAAACATAATTAGAATTAAGGAAGGCAGCCATATTGGCCGCCATATTCAGAGCCAAATTAAGAGAACACAATTAGCAACACCCTTTGCCAAGTTCTGTCAAATTCTTAGTCATTCAATCCTGCCTATAAGCCAGGCAGAGTGCAAGATCATCGTGCTCCATATTCCTGATGGTGTCCTGACTACAGTATCAAAGAGAGAGATGCAAGGGTCAGCATGTGTCTTCTAAGAACCTTTTTTGCCCAGCTCTGGCTACATCTCAAGGCCCCTTCACACATGCCGGAGAGTCCTGGCCACCTGTTAGATGGCCAGTGTTTAGTAACCTTGATGTTTGACCAAAATCCCACCCACCTCCGCCCCACCACATGACCGAGTGTCGACAGCTTTGGCCACTCGATTGCATCCTGTGCTCAGGTGCAAGAATTATTCTAATCTGCACTGTAAAGCCGTGCATTTAGCTTGGACCATGAGGGTTAAATCTCAAAGCCAAAGTAACTACAGTGAAAGAGTTTCTGATCGCCTCCCTCAGTAGCTGTTCCATGCCCACCTCTCACAAGGGGATCCTCCACCTTGCCCTCCCCCTAGTTGTGTCACAATCCCAAAAAATCAATTTAATTTGAAGTCTACATCTGAATGGTTAAAAGTTCAGGAGCAATCAATGGCCCTGTCAGGAATTTGTGTTGCCACGGGAGAGGTGCCGGTGGGGGTGGTCTGGGAGGCATCGAAGGCGGTTATCAGGGTAGAATTCATTTTAATTTGGGCCCATAAGGAGAAGGTGGAGCGCTGGAGTTAGACAGACTGGTAGGCGAAATTTTACAGGTAGACAGGAGATATGCGGAGACTCTGGAAGAAAGGCTTTTGAAAGAGCGTCAGAGGCTGCAGTTCCAATTTGGGCTCTTGTCCACAGGTAAGGCGGTGGGACAGCAGAGGAGGGTAAGGGTGGCGGTTTATGAATATAGGGAGAAACCCAGTAGGATGCTGGCGCATCAGCTGAGGAAACAGGAGGCCGCGAGAGAGATGGGGAAAGTGAGGGACACAGGGAGAAGATGGCTCTGGACCCGGCAGGAGTTTGTTTCGGGACAGTTACAGTAAATTGTATAAATCAGAACCCCCAGCCAGGGAGGAGGGGATGAAACGATTTTTGGGAGCTGGAGCTCCCAGGATAGCTGAGGTGTTGGTGGAGGATCTGGGTGCCCCAATTGGGCATGGGGAGGTTATAGAGGGGTTGGGGGCGATGCAATCTGGAAAAGCCCCGGGACCGGACTGAGTTCTATAAAAAGTTTTCCGGGCTGCTGGGCAGCTTTTGGTAAAGGCTTTTAATGAATCAAAGGATTTGGGAGTGCTTCCCCCAACGTTAGCGCAGGCATCAATTTCCCTTATCTTGAAACGGGGTAAAGGTCCGGAAAGCAGTGGGTCGTATAGACCAATCTCCCTGCTAAATGTGGGTGCAAAATTGCTGGCAAAGATCTTGGCCACACATAGAGGATTGTGTGCCGGGAGTAATAGGGGAGGACCAGACGGGATTTGTTAAGGGATGACACCTGGCGTCCAACATTAGGCGGCTCCTTTTTAAAAAAATATATTTTATTCAAATTTTTTGGCCAAACAAAACAATACAAAGGTTTTCCTTTTTACAACAATAAAACAGTATAAATAACAGTGGCCGTTTTTAACATATAAATAAATAATATATATATAAACTAAATGGCAACTGCCATATCAAAAATAATAACTCTCCAAAAATAAAATCAAACAATCCAATATACATAGCCTAATACAAATATCTATACAAAAACACCCCTGAGGACCCGCCCGGGCTCTCCCCCCCCCACACCCCCCTCCCCCCTGGGTTGCTGCTGTTACCTTCCCATTTCCTTTATCGTTCTGCGAGGTAGTCAATGAACAGTTGCCACCGCCTGGTGAACCCTTGAGCCGAACCCCTTAGTGCGAACTTTATCCGTTCTAGTTTTATAAACCCTGCCATGTCATTTATCCAGGTCTCCACGCCCGGGGGTTTGGCTTCTTTCCACATAAGCAATATCCTTCGCCGGGCTACTAGGGACGCAAAGGCCAAGACATCAGCCTCTTTCGCCTCCTGCACTCCCGGCTCTTCTGCAACCCCGAATACAGCCAACCCCCAGCCTGGCTCGACCCGGACCCCCACCACCTTCGAAAGCACCTTTGCCACCCCCACCCAGAACCCCTGCAGTGCCGGACATGACCAAAACATGTGGGTGTGGTTTGCTGGGCTTCTCGAGCATCTCCCACACCTATCCTCTACCCCGAAAAATTTACTGAGCCTTGCTCCGGTCATATGCGCCCTGTGTAAAACCTTGAATTGTATCAGGCTTACCCTGGCGCACGAGGACGACGAGTTTACCCTCCGTAGGGCATCAGCCCACAGCCCCTCCTCAATCTCTTCCCCCAGATCTTCTTCCCATTTCCCCTTCAGCTCATCCACCATGATCTCCCCCTCGTCCCTCATTTCCCTGTATATATCCGACACCCTACCATCCCCCACCCATGTCCCTGAGATCACTCTATCTTGAATCTCCTGCATCGGGAGCTCAGGGAATTCCCTCACCTGCTGCCTCGGAAAAGCCCTCAGTTGCATGTATCGAAATTCATTCCCTTGGGGCAACCCATATTTTTCCGTCAGCGCTCCCAGACTCGCAGACGTCCCGTCTACGAACAGATCTCTCAGTTGCACAACCCCAGCTCTCTGCCATGCTCCAAATCCCCCATCCATTCTCCCCGGGACAAACCTATGGTTATTTCTTATCGGGGACCGCACCGAGGCTCCCGTCCTTCCCCTATGTCGTCTCCACTGCCCCCAAATTTTTAGTGTTGCCACCACCACTGGACTTGTGGTGTATTTCTTCAGGGAGAACGGCAACGGCGCCGTCACCATTGCTTGTAGGCTGGTTCCTTTGCAGGACGCTATCTCCAATCTCTTCCACACCGCTCCCTCCCCTTCTCACATCCACTTACACACCATTGAGATATTGGCGGCCCAGTAGTATTCACTTAGGCTCGGTAGTGCCAGCCCCCCCCCTATCCCTGCTACGCTGCAAGAACCCCCTCCTCACTCTCGGGGTCTTCCCGGCCCACACAAAACTCATGACACTTTTCTCAATTCTCTTGAAAAAAGCCTTCGTGACCATCACCGGAAGGCACTGAAACACAAAAAGGAATCTCGGGAGGACTACCATTTTGACCGCCTGCACCCTACCCACCAGTGACAGGGGCACCATGTCCCATCTCTTAAAATCCTCCTCCATCTGCTCCACCAATCGTGTTAAATTAAGCCTATGTAAGATTCCCCAACTCCTGGCTATCTGAATCCCTAAGTACCGGAAATCTCTTGTCACCTTCCTCAGCGGTAAGTCATCTATTCCCCTGCTCTGCTCCCCCGGATGCACCACAAACAACTCACTCTTCCCCATATTCAATTTGTACCCCGAAAATTCCCCAAACTCCCTAAGTGTCTGCATTATCTCAGGCATCCCCTCCACTGGGTCCGCAACATGCAGCAATAAATCATCTGCATACAAAGATACCCGGTGTTCTTCTCCTCCCCTGAGTACTCCCCTCCACTTCCTGGAGCCCCTCAGTGCTATGGCCAGGGGCTCAATCGCCAATGCAAACAGTAACGGAGACAGGGGGCACCCCTGCCTCGTCCCTCTATGAAGACGGAAGTAGTCAGACCTCTGTCTGTTCGTGACCAATTAGGCGGCTCCTTAACGTAATAATGATGCCTGCGGAGGGGCGCGAGGTCGAGGTGGTGGTGGCCATGGCTGCAGAAAAGGCCTTTGACCTGGTGGACTGGAAATATCTGTGGGAGGTCCTGGGAAGATTTGGGTTCGAACAGGGATTTGTGGATTCGGTCCGGTTGCTCTATCAGGCATCGGTGGCAAATGTAAGAACGAATCGGGTGCGATTGGAATATTTTAGCCTGTGTTGGGGGACGAGACAGGGATGTCCACTCTCCCCACTACTGTTTGCCCTGGCCATACAGCCATTAGAAATGGTGCTGCAAACATCGAACATTTGGCACCTGTGCATTCAAGTGGCAAGGTACTGGGAACAGCTTCATAATCTAAATTTGGGCAGGGTGATTGAGCAAATGAAAGGGGACTTCCGTAGGAGGGACGTGTTCTCGCTGTCACTGACGGCTAACGGGAGGGTACAGACTGTGAAAATGACATTGCTCCCGAGATTGCTGTTCATTTTTCAGTGTTTTTCAGCGGGTAGAGGCGGCATCATGCAATGGCACGCACCTGAAGGCTTTGTTAACGACACCTCTGCCGTTCTTGCCGGCTCGGTACTCCACAAGCCCGGTGGTGGTGGTGGCCCTGAGGATGTGGGGACAGTGGAGGCAGCACATGGGACTGGAGGGGTGCCGGTGTGGTCACCGATCTGCGACAATCACCGGTTCGCTCTGGGGAGGGCTGGGGAGGGGCTTTAGGAGGTGGCAGCGGGCAGGGATCGAGAGGTTCGGAGCTCTTTTTATTGCTGTCGGCTTTCAGAGTTTGGAGGAGCTGGAGGAGGAGTTTGAGTTGCCAGGTGGGAATGGGTTCTGATATTTGCACGTGCGGGACTTTGTTCGGAGGCCGGTCCTGGCCTTCCCGCACTCCCCACTAAGGGGGCTACAGGATAAAGTGATATCGAAAACAAGACGGGGAGGGGAAGGTTTTGGAAATATATAAGGAGCTGCTGGAGTCGGAAGGTAATTCAATAGGGGAGGTAAAGGGGAAGTGGGAATAAGAATTGGGAGGGGAGTTGGAAGTTGGGTTATGGGAGAAGGCCCTGAGGAGAGTCAATGCATCCTCGTTGTGTGCCAGGCTCTGCCTGATCCAATTTAATGTGGTCCACAGGGCGCATATGACTATGGCCCGGGTGAGCAGGTTCTTTGAGGAGGTGGAGGACAGGTGTGGGCGGTGTGGGGGAGGTCTTGCGAATCATATGCACATGTTCTGGGTGTGTCCAAAGTTGAGGGGAGTTTGGCAGGGATTCGCGAACGTCATGACTGAGGTTCTGGAAGGGAGGGTGACTCCAAGTCCACAGGTGGCAATATTTGGAGTGTCGGAAGATCCGGGAGCCCAGGGGAGGAGAGAGGCCAACATTTTGGCCTTTGCCTCCCTGGTGGCCCGGAGACAGATTTTGCTGGGAAGGAGGGACTCGGAGCCTCCAAAGTCAGGGATTTGGGTCAGTGACGTGGCAGGGTTTCTCAGGCTGGAGAAAATCAAATTCGTCTCAAGAATTTGTGTTGCCTTCAGAAGCCAGACTCCAAGCATGTCAATGGAGCTGATGCAGAACTGTCGCAGCTGCAGAGAAAGCTCAAACTTGAAATTATTTTCCAAATACGTGGCTGATTTCTTCACCTCCCTCCCCTTCATGTGCTTGTGTACTGCGTTCAGTCTGTCTTGCACCCCTGGGCTGGAGTTCTTACCCTGAGGCACCTTTTGGTGCTGTGTCACCTCCTGCTGCCCTCTCTCCGCACTGGTGCCCTTGCTCTAAGGTTCCCTGTCTTGCCCTCGACCCACCACCCTCGCCCCCACACCCTGGAGCCATCTGGGATTGCCACATCCCGATTACAAAATGGACACTTGCAAAGAATGCAGGGAAAATTGGACAATACTAAGAAACAAGCAGGTGTAAGCTCTGTCTGTTGATTATAACCTTAAACTCTCAGACAGGACAGAAACTGCCAAGCAATCTACATACTAATGAGCCATCTCCGGGGACAAAAGGGAAACATTTAGATACACAATGTTAAGGCAGACACCCCGTCGCCAGAAGAGACTAAAACAAAGCAGACCAACAGTCACCGAGGACACGCCCAGCAATCAGGGAACCACCCCTCTATTGGAGGAAGATCGATTCGAATGATTGGGGAAAGACCCAATTAATTGAGGCCAAGTTCAAGGCCCGCCCAAAAGAGCGTGAAGCCCTTTTTAGTATAAAAGGTATAGGGAGAATCCTCCTCCTTTCGCTTTGGCTCTCAACGAAGAGAGAGACCAGCTCAGCAGCTACAGCAGACCAAGTAAGTTCCAATTCAATGCACGCTATGAGATAGACGCTCCTAGTTGCTACCCTGGAAACAGCTCAAGCCAGCAGCCTCAGAACCGAGCAACGGCCATTGTTCCTCTGACTGAGTGGGCGCCCGAAGCTAAGTATAGGCTTTAGTAATAGCGGTAGTTTAGTTTGTAGAGTTTATGCATGAGTAGATTTGACTGTGTGTAAATAAATGAGCATTGCTTTTGAACTTACTAACTGGTGTATCGAGTCATTGATCAGTATTCGGTTCTGAACCTTGTGGCGGTGTTGAAAGATACCTGGCGACTCTTGAGCAAACGTAATTAAACAGAGCCAAATTAAGAAACAGCTAAAGTTAGCAACAACCCCAAACTTCAGTCCTTGCTCTGGCATCACACTGAAAACCAGCCAGGAAGAAGCCACTTTGGACACTTGCCGGTGCCCCCCCTGAGTCTGTAGTGCCACTTCCTTGAATTCCAAGAGGGAATCCGTGTACGTTCTGCACTGAGTTGTGTGCATCATCTCTGACTCCCCCTCAAAGTTCAGGTCGCCAGGCGCACGACGTTTGGCGGACGTTTGACTTTTAGCTCGTCACATTAGCACAGTGGTTAGCATTGTTGCTTCACAGCGCCAGGGACCCGGGTTCGATTCCCGGCTTGGGTCACTGTCTGTGTGGAGCCTGCATGTTCTCCCCATGTCCATGTGGGTTTCCTCCAGGCTCTCCGGTTCCCTCCCACAAGTCCCGAAAGACATGCTTGTTAGGTGACTTGGACATTCTGAATTCTCCCTCTGTGTACCCGAACTGGCGCCGGAACGTGGGGATTAGGGGATTTTCACAATAGCTTCATTGCAGCCTACTCGTGACACTCATAAAGGTTATTATTATTTTGAAGGCAGTTGTAAATCACACTGTTTTGAAATCATACTGACGGGAAATTTAAATTTGACCTATAATTCCGCCGTGTGACGACAATAATCAGATGCTAATTTATTAATATTATTGAACCCCACCATTGAAGTTGGAGGGGCGGGGGGGGAATCACATCCTGGATTTACATCGGTGAGAAAGGTGACTAAGGCCTTCTTGTGGGATTCTCCGATCTCGCCACCGAACATGCCTGTCATCATCAGGCGCAGAAAAGGCAATTAATTCTATTGGGCGTGATTTAAAAGGACAAAAAGATAGTCCTATCTTGGGAGCGTTTAACGGGGTGTTTCTTGGTGCCTGCAGTGCCGAGAAACATTGTGCTATTTAATAGGACTTTGCCATTTTCTTTGGCCTCAGCAAGGAACAGCCCGCTGAAGCCGCACTTACCACATTTCCTGCACTGACAAGCTCAATTCGCTAGTGAAGGAAGATGACTTGCGGATCGGGGCACCATTTTTAAATGCTGCCCCGATCTTTTGACCCCCCTCACCCACCTGACCACGGCCTCCAGACTGCACGCCCCCCCCTCTCATGCACCCAAATGACCTCTTAGGAGGTCCTTGAGCTCCGCCTCACCCCACCTCTTAAGGTTAACGCACCCCCAGGTCCGATCCCTGGCACAGGGAACCTGGCACCCACGCACCTTGGCAGGGCAACCTGGCACCCTGGCAGTGCCCCTGCCAGCCTGGCAGTGCCACTTGGGTACCAATGCCAAGGTGTCCTCCAACAGTTTCCTGTACAGGTTCACACTGTTCCCCTTCCCTAGGTCGCCTACATCCAGTAGTTCTTCTACTAACAAGTGTCCTGTTATCTGGGGTACGTTGTTGTTTCCTTACGGAGGAAGTTTTTAACCTGAGTGCATCTCATGTCATTTCCTCTTGGTAACTGGAATCTCTCTGTAACTTTATCTGAATGGTCAGTGTCCTCTCCTTTCTCCATCTTTTGAAGGTGGCGTTCATTATTGCGGGAGTGAACCTGTGGTTGTTGCAGATGGGGGCCATTATGGTCATTTCGGTTAGGCTGAAGTGTTGCCTCATTTGGTACCATGTCTGAAACATGGGGCGAAATTCTCCTACCCGCCCCGCCACATTTCTGCGCCGACCGGCCGGCGGGAGTCTCCGTAACACCGGCCGGTCAATGGGGTTTCCCATTGTGGGGCACCCCCACGCCGTCGGGAAACCCCCGGGCGCCGGCAGAACGGAGACTCCCGCCGGCGGAGAATGACGCCCATGGTTACTACCTCTGGGCTCCTCGAGTGAACACGGCGCAGGCATATTTAAATGAGCCTAATGGCGTCTCGCGAAATCTCATGAAATTTCGCAAGGCATTTCGAGCGTTACGAATCTCGTGGGATTCAATGGCCTCATCATGTCACAAAGTCGGATGCAACGAGGCCATTAAATCGCGCCCACCAACTGTGAAATCCACATGTCTCCAGGAATACTACTATTATATTCAGTTAATTTTAACAATTCTTGTTCCGGTAAATTACTTTTCTGTATTTGACACTGCTTGGCGTTATATCTAAATGCAGAAAAATTGTGTTTAAAACTGCCTGGAGATGTCAAAGCTGACAGCAGGACCTGAGCAGCAGTCAGGATTTTTACAAGAATTCCAAGCATTCTTGTGTTTCCCAGTGTGTGATGTTATTATTTAGAGTCAGTTCCTGCAAGCATCGATTTATATTAGCTTGTAAAGACAATCTGCACCCTGTGGCCAATAGAAAACAACGGGACTTCACCAGTTAGTCTTTGAGCGACTTTTTTTGCCTGCTATGATTACTTACCGTATAAGGTATGAATTTAACTGTATCACTATCAATTTCTTCAGATCCTCAAATCTGCTTTGAGGATGAAATTAAAAGGAGAGATTTTTCATTTGCTGCACTCCCAGAAGTGTACAAATAAATCTCCGTTTGCTGACTCCTGCTATTTCCCAATGTTCTCCTCACATGCTGATGCTTCCAGGTCAGATTCGCTCATGGGTGGGAGGCGAATGAAGAGGTTGTATTGTCAGGGTGGGGGGGGGGGTGCTGTTGAATACATGGTGCAGAATAGCTGCAGCAGTGTCTGAAAGGGGCAATGATATTTTTTCTGAGCCTTGCAAGTGCAATGCTTTCTTTCCACTTGTTTTTGATTGCATTTTAGAGATGGTGCAAGGGAATGTAAAAGCCTTGGGAGCAAGAGGTCTACTCCTTTAGGCAGAAGCCTGGAATTAATATTACAAGAAGTGAAGCAAGGACGCCGTTTAGTTTGAGGGGATGTTTTGTCTGATGGCAATGCTCTGACCAACTTAAAAGGAGATGCCAGAGCTGTGTTTGAAAAACCTGTGGGCTGGAATTTACGTGTCCCTGGTGGGCGTGTTTCCAGCAAGATGGTGGAGGGGGAGGGGGGTGCCAGGGTCGGGCGGGAGGGGGGTGCAGTCTGTAAGATATGTGTATATATATATTTTTTAAATTATAAAATTTAGAGTACCCAATTAATTTTTTCCAATTAAGGGGCAATTTAGCGTGCCCAATCCACCTGCCCTGCACATGGATTGTGGGGGCGAAACCCATGCAAACACGGGGAGAATGTGCAAACTCCACACTGACAGTGACCCAGAGCTGGGATCAAATCTGGGACCTCAGTGCCGTAAGGCAACAGGGCTAACCCACTGCGTTACCGTGCTGCCCTAAATATGTGTGGAGTTAACCCACCATCTTCCCTCAAGTTAACGCTTATAATATGACAGGTGGACAGACACTGAAACAGCAACCCTTCAGCCACATTTAAATTGAGGGGAAACTACAAGCCCCTTCAAATGGAAGTCGACATCAGGGCTTCCGTGACCGTAGTGGGGGAGCAGACTTTCCAATATCTTTGTGCAGGAACTCAGTCTTTAAGCTTGATGAGTACTCCAACCAAGCTTTCAACATACACAAGGGAAAGTTTGAAGATCCTTAGAACAGCCAATCCCCAATGGCCTACAGAGGGCAAGAGGCCAATCTGCCTTTGCTTGTCGTGGAAGGACATAGACCCAATCTGTTGGGAAGAGACTGGCTACAGAAGATTAGGTTCAACTGGCTGAAAATCTTCAAAACACCTAAAGGCATCCTCTAAATTGTGCTAAGGAGCTATGAAGACGTCTTACACAAGAACGTGGGCCAGACTAAGGGTGAAAAACCAAAATATATTTCAATCCAGATTAGACGCCTAAACTCTTCAGAGCCAGACCAGTGCCATATGCATTGCATCAGAAGGTTGAAGCAGAGCTAGAGATTGGAAGAGCTGACTACAATTGTTATAACCTGTCTGCTTACCATTGGCTGGGGACAATGACAATCCCACAATCCTGTGGGAGTATGAGCTTCCCCAATGAGGGGGGGGGCGGAGAAATCATTAGCAGACACCCTGTATAATTAAAGCTGGCCAGTTTGGAACCAGCAGGAAGGAGTAAGCAGCAAGCGAGGTTGCTGCTGTTGTGTATATATATGTTATTGTAAATAAATGTTATTTCTTTGTATCCTTGAAACTCGTGCTGGATTCTTCGTGGCCATCGCAAAACTGGCGATGAGGGTTAAAGTGAATAGCTGTCTACACTGCTGAAGCCACTTCCCTGGATTTTTGTTGGATACAGGTTGGAAGTTGTTTTCTATTACACCATGCCTCTGTATGGACGTTTGGATGTTTTTGATGCTGAGCTGGAAAGTTGGAACCAGTATGCACAATGGATGCGTTACTATTTCTGGGCAATCAATATCACCGAAAACGAGTGCCAGGTGGTCATATTGCTCACCGCCTGCGGCCCGCATACGTTTGGGGTGATTAGGAGCCTTACGTACCCAGCTGCGCCGGACACCAAAACGTTTGATGAACTTGTGAATTTAGTGGGGCAGCATTTTAACCCAACCCCGTCCACGATAGTCCAACGTTACCAGTTTAATACCGCTGAGAGGACCTCAGGAGAATCCCTTGCCTACTTTCTATCCAGGCTATGCAGGATTGCGGAGTACTGTGACTATGGTGAAACCTTGTCAGAAATGTTATGTGACCATTTGATTTGCGGTATTAACAATGCGGCCACCCAGAGAAAGTTGTTAGCTCAGCCAACATTGACTTTTCAACAGGCCATTCAAATAGTATTGTCCTGAGAGAACGCAGAACGAGGAGTGCAGGAGATACAGGGAATGGAAGTGCATGCCTTGGTCCGTCCGAAAATGTCCCCCCGCACTCCTGCGGTACCTTGGGCGACACGACGCCCGGATCGACGCCAGTGGCCGTCAGACATTCCTCCCCGAAGGGAGCCTTCTCCAGAACCAATGGATGAGGAACAATGTCCGTGTCAGACTTGTAGGCGCCGACACCGTCACAAATGCCGGTCCTGGGGGTGGCAGAGGCGCCGTCGTTCCGACCGAAACTGGGACCAGCCCAGACGCCGTACCTTCCATGTGGATGAACCTGCGGCGACTACTCCTGAGGACGTGGAGACGGAGGACGACTGCCTGCAGCTGCATTGTGTGGCAGCTCCCCGTGTGGCCCCCATTAAGGTGACAGTATGGGTCAATGGTCACCCACTTGAGATGGAGTTGGACACTGGCGCAGCGGTCTCCGTGATCGCCCAGAGGACATTCGACCGCATCACGCGCCCGGTGCCTTACGCCTTGCTCGAGAAGATAGAAGGGGAGCTCACTTGTTTGGAAACTTTCTGTATTATCAGGCCCGTCCGTTTCGCTGACTGGGCAGCACCAATTGTACCTGTAATGAAGCCAGATGCCACAGTTCGCTTGAGTGGCGGCTATAAACTTACAGTGAATACGGCTTCCCAACTCGACCGATATCCAATGCCTCACATAGAGGATCTCTACACAAAGCTTGCAGGTGGCCTCTCGTTCACAAAATTAGATATGAGTCACGCCTACCTACAGTTGGTGCTGGACCCTGCCTCCCGACCATATCTAACGATTAATACACACCGGGGCCTGTATGAATATACACGTTTGCCCTTTGGAGTATCCTCTGCCTGCGCTATTTTTCAACGCGTTATGGAGGGCATTTTGAGAGGTTTACCGTGTGTTGCTGTCTACTTAGATGACATTTTGATCACAGGGACGTTGGAGCAGGAACATTTGGAAAATCTGGTGGCTGTCCTTAGACGCTTTTCGGAGGCTGGAGTCCGTTTACGTCGCACAAAGTGCGTCTTTCAGGCAAAGGAAGTAGTCTACCTGTGTTATCGGGTGGACCGCGAAGGTTTGCACCCCGTCGCGATTCAACAGGCTCCCGCCCCGACTGACACTTCGCATCTTCGTTCTTTTCTCGGTCTCGTAAACTATTACGGGAAATTGCTCCCCAATCTGGCAACTACTCTGGCCACGTTGCATCTTCTGCTAAAGAAAAATCACACCTGGGTTTGGGGTCAGCCGCAAGAAACCGCTTTCCGGCGGGTAAGACAACAATTGTCGTTGTCTGGGTTACTAAGCCACTATGATCCTGGAAAGCCTTTGCTCGTCACATGTGATGCATCCCCGTATGGTATTGGGGCCATCCTGTCCCACAAGATGGAGAACGGGGCCGAGCGGCCGATAGCTTTCGCCTCCCGCACATTGACTGCAGCGGAAAAAAAGTACGCGCCGATTGAGAAGGAGGGCCTGGCGGTGGTCTTTGCGGTGAAACGTTTCCACCAGTACGTGTATGGCCACCACTTCACTATCGTGACTGATCATAAGCCTCTGCTGGGACTTTTCAGAGAGGATAAGCCAATACCGCTTATTGCTTCCGCACGGATCCAGCGCTGGGCTTTGTTGCTCGCTGCATACGAGTATTCTCTGGAGCACAAACCAGGAACGCAGATAGCGAATGCTGACGCACTGAGCCGATTGCCTTTATCGACCGGCCCCATGTCGACGCCCATGACCGGTAAGATGGTTGCAACCCTAGATTTTATGGACACCTTGCCTGTCATGGCATCACAGATCCGTGCGTGGACCAGACGGAGCCAGTCCTGTCAAAGGTTCGACACATAGTCCTGTATGGTGGGCAGAACGGACAGCTCCCAGGAGAGTTGCGGGCATTTTCCTCCAAGCTGTCAGAATTCAGCGTGGAAGACGGCATCCTCTTGTGGGGGACGCGTGTGATTGTCCCGGAAAAAGAACAGGAGCTGATACTAACAGACTTGCACAATGGGCATCCAGGTGTGACCAAGATGAAAATGTTGGCCCGGAGCTATGTTTGTTGGCCAGGCCTCGACGCCGACATTGAGAAAGTGGCCCAAAACTGCTTCATTTGTCAGGACCATCAGAAGCTTCCGCCGGCCGCGCCCCTACATCACTGGGAATGGCCAGGGCGGCCTTGGGCGCGCTTGCATGCGGATTTCGCCGGCCCTTTTCAAGGATCCATGTTCCTTTTATTAATCGATGCCCAGTCTAAATAGCTAGAGGTGCGTAAGATGCTAGGCACAACGTCCTGCGCAGTAATTGAGAAGATGCGTTTGTCTTTTAGTACACATGGCCTCCCCGAGGTGCTGGTCACGGATAACGGCACTCCATTCACCAGTGACGAGTTTGCGAGGTTCATGATGATGAACGGCATACGCCATATCCGCACTGCCCCTTACCATCCGGCTTCAAATGGGTTGGCGGAGCACGCAGTGCACATTCAAACAAGGCCGAAAGAAGCAGTCTTCCGTGTCAATGGACACGAGACTGGCTCGCTTTTTGTTTTAGTATAGGACCACCCCCCATGCGGTGACTGGGGCAGCTCCCGCAGAACTCCTAATGGGCCGGAGACTTCGCACCCGCCTTAGTATGGTTTTCCCGGACATTGGCGCAAAAGTACGCCGCACACAAGAACGGCAGGGACAGGGTTTTTCTCGGCATCGGCCGATTCGGCAGTTTGCGCCCGGAGACCCAGTGTTCGTTCGCAATTTTGCTGGTGGTGCCCAGTGGGTCCCTGGCGTAATCTTTCGCCAAACAGGCCCTATATCTTACCAGGTGCAAGCCCAGGGTCGTCTCCAGCGCAAACATGTAGACCACGTTCGGTCCAGAAGACTATCCCTTCCAAAGATTTCCCGCCCCCGGAGTTCATTTCTACAGCCGCAGAGACCAGAGACAATGGAAAGTAGTCCTCACAATCTTCCTTTGGTGCCTCACTCAAAGCCTGCGCAGGTTGTTACAGAACCGCGCAGAGATAGAGACTCCGAGATGACAGAGGCAGCAGACTGTGACTCCGAGATGGAGACACAGGACGCATCAGAGGGGGAATCCTCGGGCCTCGGGCCGTGGATGTACAACCGTTACGCCGTTCATCACGGAAGCGCCGATCTCTGTCTCGTTACACGCCGCCCGATCCAGCGCCTCGTGCAAATGGTGTCAGGCCTGCGGCAAAACGAGTCCGACGCCCTCCTTCGCCAGCGTCTTCGGTGGATTCCTTGGACGTTGGGGGGGAGGGATGTTATAACCTGCCTGCTTACCATTGGCTGGGGACTAATGACAATCCCACAATCCTGTGGGAGTATGAGCTACCCCAATGATGGGGGCGGAGAAATCATTAGCAGACTCCCTGTATAAATAAAGCTGGCCAGTTTGGAACCAGCAGGAAGGAGTAAGCAGCAAGCGAGGTTGCTGCTGTTGTGTGGGGTTTAGCTTACCTGAGGTAGGTGTTGCTGATACTGGTGAAGGGAAAGGGGCTGATGCTGACTAGAAGGTTGGGGGTCTTTACTGATGAGAAGGGGTGGGGACGGAATATCAAAGTGAGAGTTCAGGACCCCTGAACTCTCTGAGATTCCGTTCCCATACATCACCGTTTTGACAGGTTTCACCCCAGCTTCCAACAAATGATTAAGTGTGGATGGATTGCAATGGGAATTGCACCGGAACAGCCGACACGATTCGCACCGGTGTTCCCGCCCGAGTTGACAATTGTCATTTTTTGGGATAATTCCGTCCATGATCTGTACACAACGTAAATACCATTGCACCTTTTGTAGTGACCATTTTGAAATTTTTGTAATGTTCTTTCAGATAATTTACAAATAAAGTATATTTTTGCAAAAAAATAGTAAAAGATCCTGTGGTACTGTTCTGATGAGCAGGGAGCTATCCTTGTATCCTGGCCAATATTAACCCCCAATCAATAGATTATCTGGCCATTATCACATTCCTTTAATGGGAGCTGTGTTGTGTTTAAATTGGATGTCACCTTCCAACATTACAACAATGACTATACTTCAAAAAACACTTTATTAGCTGTAAAGTACTTTGGAAAGTCCTGAGTGTCATGATATTCAGGTAAACATCATGGTGCAAACATACATACATGCTGATGGTCAGATCAACGGACCAATCAATACACACACAACACCACAGCCAATCACAGGCAAGAGCATACACACTATAAAACGGGGAACACGAGACTTCCCGCGCATTCCAGCAGGAGACAGCTCAGTGCACAGAGCACACAGCAAGCCACTCAGAAATTCACCATGTGCTGAGTGCCACTCCAAGATAGTGTTAGGGATAGGTCCACAGATCCAAGGGTAATGAACGAACCACAGTAACCAGTTTACCATTGTAAATATTGTTAGTAATAAAACTGAGTTGTACCATCCGCAACCGTGTTGGTTCATCTGTGTAGCAGAGCACCAAACACGACATAGTACCAGGATTGGAACCCGGTAACTGTGAGACCTACCTACGAACCCTCAGGAATCTGCCATCCTGCGCCATGGACACCGTCAGCACGCTGCAGCCGTTACAAATCGCTGGAAACCTTGGCGTCAATTGGAAGCTGTTCAAACAGCGCTTCCAGTTCTTCCTGGAAGCCACCGTAAGGGAGAGCGCTTCGGACACCAGAAAAATCGCCCTCCTCCTCTCCACGGCAGGGCAACACGCCATCCATGTCTACAACTCCCTGGTGTTCGCGGAAGGTGAGGACAAGACCAAGTACAAGACGGTCCTTCTCAAACTCGAGCAACACTTCAGCGTCGAGGTAAATGAGAGTTTCGAGAGGTATCTCTTCCAGTAGCGCCTGCAGGGTAAGGATGAGCCCTTTCAATCTTTCCTTACACGCCTCTGTATCCTCGCGCAGTCCTGCGGTTACGACACCACCTCCGATTCAATGATTCGGAACCAGATTGTTTTTGGGGTCACCTCGGGCGCCCTATGCCAGCAGCTCCTCAAAATTAAAGGCCTCACCCTAGCCTCCGCAATCAAAACCTGTGTCCTTCATGAAAACGCGACCAGCCACTACTCCCAATTTCAAGCGGCCGAATCGGCGCGGCAGGGGTCCTACGCGCCCGAATCGACAAGGCAGGCGTCCAGCGAGGCCGAACGGGTCCAGGCAATCGAGTTCCTCCCGGCCCGCGGGCCAGACGAGGGCGGCAATTTCACGTGCTTTCCGCGGCCTCCCGCGTTTCTGCGTGCCAAAAAAGATGTAGACGCAGAGGGACGTGATGTGCAGGTGCGCTCGACGCAAGACCAAACTGCGCATGCGCGGTGGCGCAACGAACGCCGTGACATCACGACTTGCGGCAACTGTGGAGCCGCACATTTAAAGCGGCAATGTCCGGCAAAAAACCGACAATGCCTCCACTGTGGCAAGATGGGCCACTACGCTGCCTGCTGCCGAGTAGCTCAACCTGCCAATGCTCCCCAGTTCCGACAACCTCGCAGGGATGTGTGGACCATTCAGCCTCCGTACTACGAGTCGTGCCCACACGATATCCAAACCAGTGACACAGACGACCGGGGCGCCTTCCGTGTTGCGGTCATTGATAGGAACCGGATGTCCGCAGGCAGGACCCACCAGCCGATGCCAGTGAACAGCGTCAATCCGGGTGATGAATGGTGTGCCACCCTAACGGTCAACCGATCACCGATAACATTCCGTCTGGACACTGGTGCCTCCTCCAAACTAATAGCATGGTCAGCCTTCTACGCCTTGAAGGTCAGACCACCAATACGGCCATCCCGTTGCAAGATGGTCGACTACAATGGAAACGTTATCCCGGCCATGGGATCCTGCCAGCTCCAGGTGACGCACAATGCGTACACGGCCACACTGTCCTTCGAAATAGTCGGATCATCAAAGGACTCCCTGCTAGGTGCACAGGCATGCAAGGCTCTCCACCTCATGCAGAGCGGGTCCACGCTCTGTCTCCAGAAGGCACATCAGACTTCCCGGATGCAGAATTTAGGGCACAGTTTCAATCGCTCCTCGCCCACAACCAGGAGGCATTCAGGGCATGGGCACACTGCACTATACCTACAGAATACGACTCAAACCGGACTCCACCCCGGTCATTCACGCACCTCGCAGGGTCCCAGCGCCACTCAAAGACTGCCTCAAGCAGCAGCTGCAGGATCTCCAGGACCAAGGGGTGCTATCCCGGGTCACGGAGCCCACGCCATGGGTCAGCTCCATGGTGTGTGTTAAGAAGCCCTCTGGCGAACTCCGGATCTGCATTGACCCGAAAGACCTGAACAACAACATAATGAGGGAACACTACCCCATACCCAAACGGGAAGAGATCACGAGCGAAATGGCCCGGGCTAAAATCTTTACAAAGCTGGATGCCTCGAAGGGTTTTTGGCAGATCCAACTGGACCAGTCCAGCAGGAATCTGTGCACCTTCAACACTCCTTTCGGCAGGTTCTGCTATAACAGAATGCCGTTTGGCATCATCTCGGCATCCGAGGTCTTTCACAGGATCATGGAACAGATGATGGAGGGCATCGAAGGGGTGCGCGTCTACGGTCCACCACACCACAGGAGCACATCAATTGTCTCCAGCGCGTGTTTGCGCGGATAGGGGAAAACGGGCTGCGCCTCAACCGAGCCAAGTGTTCTTTCGGCCAAACCGAGCTGAGGTTTCTGGGGGCACCACATATCCCGGTCAGGGGTCCGTCCGGATGCAGACAATGTGAGCGCCATTACAGCCATGCTGCAGCCGGCAGACAAGAAAGCAGTGCTACGCTTCCTAGGCATGGTCAACCTCCTGGGGAAGTTCATTCCCAACCTTGCCTCACACACTTCCTAGTCAAGAAGTCCACGGAGTTCCAGTGGCTGCCCGCACACCAGAAGGAATGGGAGGAGCTCAAAATTAAGTTCACCACAGCCCCGGTATTGGCGTGTTTCGACACATCTCGCGACACTAAAGTTTCGACTGATGCCAGCCAGGTCGATAAGCAGGCAGGTTATAACAATTATGGTCAGCTCTTCCAATCTCTAGCTCTGCTTCAACCTTCTGATGCAATGCATATGGCACTGGTCTGGCTCTGAAGAGTTTAGGCGTCTAATCTGGATTGAAATATATTTAGGTCCACAGATTCAAGGGTAATGAACGAACCACAGTAACCAGTTTACCATTGTAAATATTGTTAGTAATAAAACTGAGTTGTACCATCCACAACCGTGTTGGTTCGTCTGTGTAGCAGAGCACCCAACACGACACTGAGGTCATGAAAGATGCTATATAAATGCAAGTCCTTCTCTTCAGCCTGTACAGGGCACACAGCAGCAACTCACCAAGACTCCCTCAATCAGTATGTTTTAGATCTGCAATCTCTGCTGGCTAGAAAGATACAGGCAGCATATACATGGGAACACATCACCTACAAGTTCCCCTCCAAGCCACATACCATCCTGACTTGGAACGATATCCTCTTCCCTTCATTATTGTTTAATTAAAAGCCTGAAACTCTCACCCTAACAATGTGGTGAGTGTACCTACATCACATGAACAGAGAACAGTTCTAGAAGATGGCTCATTTACACCTTCTCAATGGCAATTTGGATGGGCAATAAATTTGAGCCTAGTCAGCAACTCTCACATGCCATGAATGGGAAAAAGCCTAACGCGATAATCCCAGTCTGCAGAAGCACCTCCCTTTCCACAGATAAAGGAAACTGAACCTCTGTCTGTGCATCCTGTTAAGTGGATCATGTCTCTTGTGCACCTCTCTCCTGTCCCTACTGATCCCACCGCACCATTATCATTGCTGCTGTGAATGGTGATTGCCTTGCTCTCCTGATGTACTGTGAAAAACATCCGATGTGCATCCCATCAGCTCGTGTTTGTTTAAAAGCCTACGAACAAAATACTCTCTGCCAACATTTGCTGCAGGGACCTGACAAAGCAGCTGTAAAAACTCAACTCTTATTGATTTCAGGCTATCTGACGTTGGGACACCATGAAGTGCACCTGCTATACATCTCCTTTTGACTGATCAATATATGAACACTAAGTAATTAATTCATGTGAAAAAGCGCCAATTAGCACCTGAAATTATACCTTTATTATGCCCACCAGCCTTCAGTAAAGATGGTCCTGATTCTGGCATGATGCTCACACACAGCCAAATGTGTCAGTGAAATGGAGAATTTCCCACTTATTTTTGCCACACATGACTTCATACCTCCCCATAATTGTGTCTGCTCTGCCTTGACTCACTATGCTATTGGAAAAGTGAGGAGACAAAAATCTGATGCCCAATTTGAAATGGCATTATTAGCAGAAGAACAAAAGTTTTCCCAGCGTCATATTCAATTTCCCTCCCCCAAATAACATTAACTTAAGGAAAAGCAAATGAATTGGTCATACATCTCACCTGCTGGTTGTGGGCCCAGAAATCTGGCCCTGTACCACCCATAAGTTTTGGATTCGCTGTCTGGAAGCATTCCAGTGCTCATCAGAATCTGTGTCCTGATTGATGGATTCTGATGAACATAGGTATGAATTTGGAGCACAAGTAGGTCATTCAGCCACTCCACCATTCGACGTGGTGGCACAGTGGTTAGCACTGTTTCTTCACAGCGTCAGGGACCCAGGTTCGATTCCCAGCTTGGATCACTGTCTGTGCAGAGTCTGCACGCTCTCCCCGTGTCTGCGTGGGTTTCCTCTGGGTGTTCCACTTTCCTCCCACAAGTCCCGAAAGATGTGCTGTTAGGTGAATTGCGTGTTCTGAATTCTCCCTCTGTGGACCTGAACAGGTGTCGGAGTGCAGCGACCAGGGGATTTTCACAGTAATTTCACTGCAGTGTTAATGTAAGCCTACTTGTGACACTAATAAAGATTATTGTTAGAAGATCATGGCTGATCTGATTGTGGCCTCAGCTCCACTATATATATATATAGCTTCCTATCCACTATATCCTTTGATGCACGAGTCAATAAAGAATATATCTAACTCAGCCTTAAAAATATTCAATAGCCTTGCCTCCAGCGGTCTCTGGGAAATAGAATTTCACAGATTCATAGCCTTCTGAGAGAAGAAAATTATCCTCATCTCCATCTTAAATGGGAGATCCCTTAGTTTTAAACTGTGTCCCCCAGTTTCAGTTTATCCCTCGGGAAACATCCTTTCAACATCCCCCCTGTCAAGTCCCCTCAGGATCTTATATGTTTAAATAAGATCACCTCTTATTCTTCTGAACTCTAATTCATACAGAACCAACCTGTCCGATCTTTCCCCATAATATAAACCCCTCATCCCACGAATCAGTTGTGGCGAATCTTCTTTGAACTGCTCCTAATGCAGATAGTCCTTTCGGAAATAAGGAGGCCAAAACTGTACTTCGTGCTCTAGATTGGATCCCACCAACTGCAACTGCAGTAAAACGTTTCTACTTTTATATGTCATTTTCTTTGCAATAAGCAAAAACATTCCGGGTGGGATTCAGCGACCCTGTTGCGTCCAGGGCGGATCCAGGAGCAAAGGGTGAATCGCGCGAGAGTCCTAAATTGGGATCCGCACTGGACACCGGGCCAATCGCGAGTCACCCAACTCATTCCGCCCAGCGCGATCTGGATCTCGCCCCCATGGACGAGATCCAGATCTGCATATCTAAATAAGCTCATTTAGATATCCGAGCGTCAGGTTTACCCCCGCCCGTGACGCAACGGCCGCACCTTCAAGATCTTGCCAAGGCGCTGTTTAGTACTGGACCAAGTGTAATGGCACTTTGGAGGTCTCGCATGTCATTGGAGACCCTTGGGTGGTTGGAGACAGGCAGGATAGTACCCTGGCACTCCCCCTGGCTCCAGGGCATCTTGCCATTTCCAGTCTGGCATGCTGGCAGTGCCACATTGGCACCCTGCCTATACCACCCTGTCACTGCCCTGGTGCCGGGGCATTGCCAGAGTGCCAGGTAGGCAGTGCCAAGGTACTCGGGTGGCAGGTTGGCATTGCCAATTGGAGGGGGCTTAGGGAGGTTTCCCAGGGGCCCTGGGATGTTTGGGGGTGGGTGGGGTTCTTAAAATGCTGGGGGGGGGGGGGGGGGGGATCTGAAAGAGGGGATGGGGAGAATATCGGGGCTGCCAATCAAAATCCTGCCCTGAACTGCGTACAGTTGTTCCGGCTGGTGAAATCAGCTCATCAGCAGGAAACTTTGATGTGGCCTTGGTGGGGGAAAACTCCCTGGGTGCGATTCTTGGAAAAATTTACAATGGGCCGGACCAAATGATGCTCGTGGAAGTCGGCCATCAACCTACTTGCGACCTACCTGCCCGGGATCCACTGGCCTCCACCGATTTTCCGGCCTCCCCAGGGAAGCTGCAGCCCGGCGCCTATCAGTGTTTGTCCACACAAACGTGGACAGGTGGAGCCGCACCCGCGGGAATCTCCCGGGCCATCGGAGACCCCGTGGTGGTCAGAGATCATGCAGGGTGGCTCCCTGACCCTCCCCGGAATGCGGGCACCTCAGAATTGCCCAGCTAGGACTTTGGCACTGCAACCCTGGCATTATCAAGGTACCTGGGTGGCACTGCCAAGCCAACAGGAGCAATGCCTGGGTGTCAGGGTGGCAGTGCCCAGGTGCCAGGGTGGCACTGCCAAATGTCAGGGGCCGAGGGGGGCCATGCCCATGAAATGAGGATGGGGGGGTGAAGGGTGGGGGAGTGGAGGGCAAGTAGGTAGAGGCCCTTGGGAGGTTGGAGGGGTGATGGGTGGGGGTCCTGAAAATGTGGGGGGTGCTGAAAGGGAGCTTGGGGGGGAGGTCCTGAAGAGGGGGGACCCCCAGAGACCCCATAGCGGGGTGTCCTCATTTGGGGGGGCTAGTGTCCATGTGTGTGGGGTGTGACATTGCCCATGGGTAGGGCATGTGGGGGACCCACAAGCTCACTTAGAGATCGGGGCACCCTTTCAAAATGGTTGCCTGATCTCTGAGTTCAGCTCGCCAGTGCTAAACAAAATTCTATGTGTGGACTAAACCGGTGAGATACTCTCTAGGGCCCATAAAAGTGACTAAATATCATTGAATAATGGTGGGGAACTCGCCGCCAGAGCCGGTGGGAAATTCCTTGAAAAACCCGCCACAAATTAACTTAGAAATCTTTTGGGAGAATTGCAGCATAGTTTGTAAATAGTTGAAGCCAAAGCACTGATCCTTATTGGACTCCACTTATCACATCTTGCCAACTCAAATATGACCCATTTATGCCTCTCTGTTTCCTGTTAACTAACCAATCCTCTGTCTATGCTCTTATTTTGTGATTTGGCACCTTGTCAAATACCTTCCGGAAATCTAAGTACATACATCCACAGGTTCTCCTTTATCCATGTTTCCTCATGGACCTCTAATAAATTAGTCAAACACAATTTTCCTTTCACATAACCATGTTGACTCTGTCCGATTAGAATGAGTTTATTTTAGTGCCCTACTATAACTTCCTTAATAATAGATTCCAGAATTTTCCTAATGGAAGATGTTAAACTAACTAGCCTGAGGTTTCCTGCATTCTATCTTCCATCTATCTTGAATACATTTGCTATTTTCTAATCTGATGGGACCTTTCCAGAATCTAAGGAATTTTGGAAAATTTAAACCAATACATCAACTATCCCGACAGTTACTTCTTAAAGCCCCAGGAGGAAATACATCAGGATCAGGGGACTTGACCGTTATTACTTCTAGTAATTTTCTCAGCACCCTTTTTCTGGTGATTGTAATTTTTTAAAGTTCCTCCAACCCTTTCACTTCTTGATGCACACCCACTTCTGAAATGTTGTTTGTATCCTCTACAATGAAGACAGATGCAAACTATATGTTCCGTTCATCCACCATTTCTTATTTTCCATTACTATTCCCCCAGACTCGCTTTGTAGAGGACCAACATTCACTTTACTTTACTCTTCTCCTTTTTAATTACCTGTTGAAACTCTTACTGTTTGTTTTAATATTTCTAGTCAGCTTTCGCAAGTGTTCTAAATTCTCCTTATTAGCTTTAAGCCATTCTTTGCTTTTTTTCTACTCTGTCCACTCTTCTAACCTGCCGCTAATCTTGGCAGAATTGTACACTTTCTCTTTCAATTTGATTAAATTTTAACTTCCTTAATTAGCCACAGATGGTATGTCCTTCCATAGAGTCTTTCTCACTGGAATGTATCTTTGCTGAATGTTATGAAATATCTGCTTAAAGGTCTGTCACTGCATCTCTACTGACTTCTCCCTTAACCTAATTTTCCAGTTCTATTTTCATACCCTTATTTAAATTCAAAACACTAATCTTAGACCCACCCTTCTCTCTCTCAAACTGAGCAAGAAGTTCAATCATGTTATGCTCACTGCTACATAGGGCACCTTTACTGTGAGGTCATTAATTAATCCTGCATTTACACATTGCCAGATTTAGAATAGCCTGCTCTCTGATTGGCTCTATCACATGCTTCCTTAAGAAATTATTCTGAAAACACTGCATAAACACGTCTTCCAGCTACCTTTGCCAACTTGACTTACCCAATTAAGATGTAGATTAAAATCATCCATGAATATTGTCATAATTTTCTTACAACCCCCGTTATTTTCTTTTTTTAAAATAAACATTTTATTGAGGTATTTATGGTTTTATAACAACAACAGAAGAAACAATGTACATACAAATATAAACATAGTGCAAAAGCTGTCTTCCTCGCTCACAGGTCCCACCTTTTCTAACACCCTACTCTAAACTAAACTAAACCCCTTCTGCTGACGGTTAATTTTCCCAAAAGAAGTCAACGAACAGCTGCCACCTCCGGACGACCCTAACATTGACCTTCTCAGAGCGAACTTGATTTTCTCCAGACAGAGAAAGCTAGCCATGTCAGTTAGCCAGGCATCCGACTTCGGGGGCTTTAAGTCCCTCCAAGCGAATAATATCCGTCTCCGGGCTACCAGAGAGGCAAAGGCCAGAACGTCTGCCTCTTTCTCCTCCTGGATTCCCAGGTCTTCCGACACTCCAAAAATCACCACCTCTGGACTCTGTGCCACACTTGTTTTCAACACCTTGGACATGACATCCGCAGCCCTGCCAGTATCCCCTGAGCTTCGGGCATGCCCAGAACATATGGACATGGTTCGCTGGTCCTCCCGCACACCTTGCGCACCTATCTACCCCAAAGAACCTGCTCATCCGGGCCACTGTCATGTGAGCCCGGTGAACGACCTTGAACTATATCAGGCTGAGCCTGGCACATGATTCGGACGCGTTGACTCTGCTCAACGCGTCCGCCCAGAGACCGTCCTCTATCTCTCCTCCGAATTCCTCTTCCCATTTGTGTTTCAGCTCCTCGATCTGCGTTTCCTCTGACCCCATGAGTTCCTAATAAATGTCCGAAACCCTCCCTTCTCCCACCCACATTCTGGAAACTACCCTGTCCTGTATCGCCCTTGGTGGTCGGAGTGGGAAGGTTGAGACCTGCCTGCGTAGGAAGTCCCGTGCCTGCAGGTACCTAAACTTGTTCCCTTCCGTCAATTCAAAGTTCTCCTCCAACTCCCTCAGGCTAGGAAAGCTCCCCTCCATAAACATATCTCCCATCCTCTCGATCCCTGCTCTCTGCCATCTCTGGTACCCTCCATTTAGCCTTCCCGGGCAAACCGATGATTATTGCAGATTGGCAACCAGACCGATGCTCCCTCTGCTCCCACATGTCTACTCCATTGCCCCCAGACTCTCAGGGCTGCTACCACCATGGGGCTGGTGGAGTACCGTAATGGCGGGAATGGCAGAGGCTCCGTTACCATTGCCCCCAAACTAGTGCCCTTGCATGATGCCGCCTCTACTCGCTCCCACATCGAACCCCCCCCCGCCCCACCCACTTCCTAATCATGGCTATATTCGCCGCCCAATAATAATTACTAAAGTTCGGCTGCGCCAGCCCGCCCTCCCCCCGGCTGCACTCCAGCATCCCCTTTTTAACTTGCCTGTCCATACAAAGCCAGAGATCACCTTATTGACCCGTTTAAAGAAGGACCGTGGAATAAAGATGGGCAGACACTGAAACACAAACAGGAATCTCGGGAGGACTGTCATTTTCACTGTCTGTACCCTCCTGGCCAGTGACAACAGGAGCACGTCTCACCTTCGGAGATATTCCTTCATTTGGTCGACAAGTCGGGCCAGATTTAACTTATGTAACCGTTCCCATTCCCGCGCCACCTGGATGCCTAGGTACCGAAAGCTTCCCCCTACCACTCTAAACGGCAGCTCTCCCAATCGCCTCTCCTGCTCCCTTGCCTGGATCGCGAACATCTCACTTTTCCCCATGTTCAATTTATAACATGAAAACCGGCCAAATTCCCCTAGAATCCTCATAATTTCTTCCATCCCTTCTAATGGCTCCGAAACATATAGGAGCAGGTTGGCTGCGTATAGCGAGACTCTGTGTTCCACCACCCCCCCGGACCAGCCCCTTCCAGCCCCACGAGGCTCTCAACGCAATTGCCAGCGGCTCTATGGCCAGCGCGAACATCAGTGGGGAGAGGGGCCATCCGTGCCTCATCCCCCGGTGCAGCCTAAAATAGTCCGATGTCAACTTGTTCGTCCGAACACTCGCCATGGGCGCCTTACACAGCAGCCTAACTCAGTCGATGAAGCCCCATCCAAATCCAAACCGCCCCAGTACCTCCCACAGATAATCCCATTCCACCTGACCAAAAGCCTTCTCTGCGTCCATTGTGACCACTACCTCCACGTCCCTAGAACCCCACCATTATTTTCTCCTGTACACCCTGCCCTACAGTGTGGTTACTGTTAGGGGCCCATAAACTACTCTCCTTTTGCTATTTCGTATCTCCATCAATCTGATACAACAACCTGATCTTTCGAACTAGGTCACCTCTTTTTATTGTACTGTCATCCTTAATTAACAGAGCTACCCCTCCACCTTTTCTACCTTCCTGTTCTACCGAAATGTCATGTACCTTTGAATATTCAGACTCTGTTATCTTGCAGCCATGTCGGTATAATGGCTATGAGATTATACATATTTATTTCAATTTGAGTTATCAATTCATCTGTTTTGTTATGAACCCTATGTGCATTCAGATACAGACCCTTTAATTCTGTATTTCTTTTACCATAATTGCAATCTCTGGCCTTATCTGTTGGCACATTCTTATGTTTGCACTTTCCATCCTTTCCTGCCATGCTCCGATTATCACTTCTCTCATTGCTACATTATTCTCTTGCCTTGTCACCTCTAATTGATCATGTCTTCGATACTTGATCCCTCAACCCCACTACTTCATTTAAATCTCTCTCTACTGCCATAGTTAAACAACTCACCAGTACACTGGTTCCAGCTTCAGTTGAAGACTGTCCCAATGATAAAGCTTCCACTTTTCCCTGTACTGCTGCCAGTTTTCTATGAATCAAAATCCATTTCTCCACAACAATTTTTGAGCCATGCGTTCCGCTCATTAATTTTATTTACTCAATGCCAATTTACATGTGGTTCAGGTATTGTCTGTGTATTTTCCAGAACCTGGCCATGTTGAGGGAAAAGCCCTTGTCCCCAGGGAGGTCAGGAAGAAAAGGATTAGGAGGTGGAGTAGGAAGGCAGGAGTTTGGCCTCATAGATGTAGGATAACTTTACATGCCTGCACCAAATTCTTCACTCTGCTACTTCAATACAAGTATCTGGAATAAGGTTGTGTCCATATCTTCATTGTCAGTAGTAACTTCACGCCTTATATATGCTTCATAACCTGTACAGCTAAACTGTAATGAAATCTCTATTTGCTGTGCTCCCATTATCTGCAATCATTTGATGAGAGTTGCAACTTAGAAATTAGTTAAAATGGAATTTGTTTTACATTATTTTTTTCACACTCTCTGGGTGTCTGTCAAATGGATATTGGTAGCACAGTGGTTAGCACTGTTGATTCACAGCGCCAGGGTCCCAGGTTCGATTCCCGGCTTGGGTCACAGTCTGTGCGGAGTGTGCATGTTCTCCCTGTGTCAGCGTGTGTTTCCACCGGGTGCTCCGATTTCCTCCCACAAGACCCGCAAGTCACGCTGTAAGGTAATTTGGACATTCTGAATTCTCCCTCAGTGTACCTGAAAAGGTGCCGGAGTGTGGCAACTTGGGGATTTTCACAGTACCTTTATTGCAGTGTAATGTAAGCCTACTTGTGACAATAAAGATGATGATTATTATTATGAATGCCTGGTGCTGGTTCACTACCGATGGAGACTTTTGCGTCAGCTATGAGTCAGAGCTTCAGGTTACATTGGCAGCTTTTTTTCCAAGAATATCTTGTACTTAAGTGGGGAAAAACAAGTCTTATCTGAATATGCTGCAAATTTGATGACATTACTGATTGATTGATTGATATTTATTGTCACATGTACCAAAGTACAGTGAAAAGTGTTTTTCTGCGGCCAAGGGAACGTACACAGTACGTACATAGTAGACAAAAGAATAATCGACAGAGTACATTGATAAATAGTGCATCACAAATAGTGATTGGTTATGGTGCGGAACAAGGGTCAAACAAGCAATACACGAGCAAGAGCAGCATAGGGTGTCACGAATAGTGTTCTTACAGGGAACAGAGCAGTCTGACGGAGAGTCGTTGAGGAGTCTAGTAGCTGTGGGCAAGAAGCTGTTCCTATGGCTGGATGTGCGGGTCTTCAGACTTCCGTACCTTCTGCCTGATGGAAGGGTCTGGAAGAAGGTAAAGCTGGGAGTTTCCCTCCGGCTCTGCTGGTGATTTCTCCACTGCTATCTAATGACTCAAGTCACTTTTTTGGGTCTTGGGGAGATTCGCCCACTTAGGATGGGATTTACTGACCACCCTGCCATGTGTTTTTAAACAGCAGAGGCGGCTGCCAGCGGGATCTACTGGTCCTGCCGTTGACTGCACCCCTCATCGCCGGTGTGATGTTGTACGAATTAAGTAATGGCATGATGGGAAAACTGGTCAACTATTCGGTACAATGTAAGAAATGCTGATCTAGCCATTCCAAAATGCCTGACCTCTAAATTCTGATACGGCTAACTCGTCATTACCCAGGGCAGTATGAATAAGACCATGGGCGAGATTCTCCAACCCCCCCGCCGGGTCGAAGAATCGCCGGGGGCTGGCGTGAATCCCGCCCCCGCCGGTTGCTGAATTCTCCGGCACCTGAGATTCGGCGGGGGCGGGAATCGCGCCGCGCCGGTTGACGGGGCCCCCCCCCCCCCCGCGATTCTCCGGCCCGGATGGGCCAAAGTCCCGCTGCTAGAATGCCTGTCCTGCCGGCGTGGATTAAACCACCTCTCTTACCGGCGGGACAAGGCGGCGCGGGCGGGCTCCGGGGTCCTGGGGGGGGGGGAGGGCGCGGGGTGATCTGGCCCCGGGGGGTGCCCCCACGGTGGCCTGGCCCGCGATCGGGGCCCACCGATCCGCGGGCGGGCCTGTGCTGTGGGGGCACTCTTTTCCTTCCGCATTCGCCACTGTCTCCACCATGGCGGAGGCGGAAGAGACTCCCTCCACAGCGCATGCGCGGGGATGCCGTGAGCGGCCGCTAACGCTCCCGCGCATGCGCTGCCCGGAGATGTCATTTCCGCGCCAGCTGGTGGGGCACCAAAGGCCTTTTCCGCCAGCTGTCAGGGCGGAAATTAGTCCGGCGTGGGCCTAGCCCCTCAAGATTGGGGCTGGGCCCCCCAAGATGCGGAGGATTCCGCACCTTTGGGGCGGCGCGATGCCTGACTGATTTGCGCCATTTTTGGCGCCGGTACCGGAGAATTTCGCCCCAAATAAGGAATGGATGAGTCTCCTCCGACTCAGAGATCGGGCTACCATTTTGAAAGGGTGCTTCGATCTCTCAGTGAGCTTACATCCCCCTCCCCCATGGGCAATGTCAATCCCCACACACCCCAAGTGAGGACACCCTGCTATGGGAGCTCCCCCTCTTCAGGCCCCTCCCCACACCTCCTTCCAGGGCCCCCCACCCGTCACCCCCAATCTCCCAGAGGCCCCTTCTTACTTGCTCTGCCCACCCTCACCCTTCATACCCACCTCATTTCATGGACATGGCCCCTCAGTCCAACCCTTGGCAGTGCCACCCTAACATTGCTCCTGTTGGTTTGGCAATGCCACCTGGGCATCTTGGCAGTGCCAGGGTGGCAGTGCCAAGGTGCTAGCTGGGCAGTACCAAGGTACCCACATTCCAGGGGCCCATCCTGCACTATCCAATATTCTTTGGGGTTTCATTGAAACCTCTGTTGTTTCCAGAGATTTCCTATATGCCCTGAAGAGGCAGAACCTTTGGCTGCTCCTGACACTAACAGCAGTGAAGTGAGCCAATCTAAAAGTTTCCTTGCCTTCGGATCAGGTTAGGAATTAGCACAGACTGAGCTCTCTTTGGAAAGAAAACTGAGGTTGGCCTGCCAGAGGCCTTTAACGTTCTGAGAGGAGCTATTAGGGTGGACATAGAGATGTTTCCATTTGTGGGTGACCCAAGATAAGATATTCACTAAAAATCCAACAGAATTCAGGAGAAACATCTTTGTCAGGGAGTGGTTCAAATATGGGTATTTAGGGAGAAACCTTAAACAGTGAGAAAGGAATAGAAGGATGTGTTGACAGGGTTAGATGAAGTGTGGAGGAAGCTTGTGTGGATCCTGGCCTATTGGCTTGTTTATGTGCTCTAAATACAATGCCAAACTATGTAATGTATAGGGACTCCTCATCTTGATTAGAAGGTGGGACTGTTTACAGTTATCTTTGCTGAAGGATTGTTTATACGTATATAATTTCTTTTTCTCCCAGGTTTTTTGTGTGGTCCAATTCTCCACCACATTGTGAATGGAATGGAACGCCTGAATCCCCATAAAGGGAGGTGACTGACCCCAACAGGTTTCTAGGAGTCAAGGAATTTGCATGTTGACAGAGGGTACCTGTGCTAGTTTCAGCGCTAAAACTTGCTACATGGGGACAGGACAAATAAAAATGTGGGGGTGGTTAGGTGCTTATGTGCAGAGCCGGCAGGTCAGATTGTGTCAAAGATTGGATATCATTCCCTTTCCTAGCGCAACATTTCTTTTTACTCAGTGTTTCAGGGCATGGAACCAGGTTGGAACATCCTTATTGGGCCCCATTTCCACCCTTGGTGATAACATAGGTCTGAGAACACCGGAGGTGAGACCAGCAGGAATTCTGGTGACTGTTGCCATTTTGCTGGTCCAGCCTCGATGGTGTCAGTCTGCAAGGAAGCATTGCTACAATCGCCTGGCTCCATCCCTACAGGAAATTCCAGTGAAAAGCTCAGTTGGAAGGAGATCTGGTGTAACCAGTTTCTGATGCTGAATGGCTCTGCTGAGCTTGAATATACCAGAAAGTTTGTGGATTTTTGGGACTACAAGTTCAGAACAATTTACTCAAACAATAAGGATGCGATACCACGGTTAAGTTATATTATTTTTATTTGTTAGAAATTCTATCAGTGTTTGAACATTAATATTTAGAGAGCTTGCACAATTTCCATGTCCCATGATGCATATGGATAAAACATACAAGGCACGTATTCCATGGAAATTTGAACCAAATTATGTAACATTTAGAATAGTTGCTTTCATTTTAACACTGTAAAACATCTTCTCCAAGTGTAAGTTACAATGAAAGTGTGCACTGTAACTGTCTCAGTTATGATACAACATAATGGTATCATTACATATAAACTCTTTAAAAATATACTTCTGTCAAAAGACTTGATGACTACTATATACACTACAAAAATAAATTTTCATATAAATAAATTATATGGCATACATTTATCTTTGTAACTGAAATGACACAAACCCATCTCTGCCAAAACAAGCAGGTGATGAGACCCAGTTTGAATATTTTTCCTTTTGCATCCTCATACTAAAATCTACGAGTTCTTAATGTAACAGTTATATATCTTTCCTATTTAGTTATTAACATTAGTAAGCACTTTATACAGATTAAAATCCATTACAAAGTAAAACATAACTGTAAAAGAAAAAAATCCCTGCATTTTTGTTATAAACTGGCATACAACAAATACTGTAAGAAAACATTCTTATGATACAAAAATATAAATATCACAAAAAATACATTTTTTCTTAAAAACATAGTTGCCAGCCACTGAGAAGTTCTCCCTTTGCCAATGTGACGGGAGGAGAAAATGTCTACATTGTGCAGAAGCAGCAGACAGTGGGGGACGGAAGGGAGAAAGTACACACACCTATATCTGCATTTGATAGAATCTGTGCCGTTAAACAAGAGGGAGAAAATAACTGGTGAGAAGTGACAGACAAACGCTAAGGCAGTAGCAGTGGGAAGCCACTCTGAACTTTTGACACAATCTAATAAGCACTATGGCAGCTGAAGTTAGTTCCAATTAACACCATACAGTTTTTGTTGTGGATCCTGGATGATCCCAGGTCAATCCACCACAAGTGCAGCATTGAAATCTGTGGCTTAATGTCACACACATTTCTATGCCAGAAAGTAAACTATTTTTCTTGATAAAATAAAGTTGGCAATTAGGGTTAACCCTTAGTGTGCTAATGGCAGTAGCTTATTTTAACATTTAAAAACAGAAAATATAACTCAATCTACTTGCTATGTGACACAATTTGGCATCATCTGTAATTTCAATAGCAACAAGACTGTGGCAAAGTACCAAAATAAGTCACAAGATTCAATGGCCATAATGTAATTTACGGCGAGAGTGTAAAATAGGCGATCTAAGATTGCCACCGCCTGTTATACTCCTCTCCTGATTTTCCTATCCGAGAGTGAGGTATAAAATGAGCAGCAGATTCAGTGTTGCTCATTTTGTGCAAATGACCAAAGTCAAAATTGCCCCCAATCCTTCAATGTTGAACCTCAAACGGAATATGTGAAAACCTTTATCATGTTGTTACATTTATACAGAGTACCTCGTGTTATTTTAATGCATCTGATTACACATTTATTTTAGATGAGTTAACAAATGCATTACAATAATGCAAGGACAAATTTCATGTGAATGCCTGTTCGTTACAAATATCAACAAAAGCAATTTCATCCCATAATGAGAAACCTTCATTATCAGGACAAACCCCCCCCCTAACCTCAGTAAGGCACTAGGATAGTCATTAACTGAATATTGTGGTTCAATCATAGATGTCATTTGGGTTTTGGAACATTGAGTGAAAAGAAAGAACTTATATTGGTCCTTTCATGACCTCAGGCACCCCAAACTACTTTATAGCCAATGAAGTGTTTTCCTGTTGTGCTGTAGGAACTCTTTTTTTCTTAAAATACAATTTATTTCTGTAAAAAGCATATATTTAAGACTCCTCCTGAAAGATTCATACCTTGCATGTCCACCTGATTTGATTACAGTGATGCCAAACATGTGTAAGTAGTAGATGAGCTTAACGTTAACATAAATCAGTGTTAAAAAGAGACACTTTTCTCCCCCTAAATATTTACAAATAACGTCGCGATTGGTTTTAAGCCTCCCTATCACAAGTTTCCGTAACTGAACGCATGTCTTTACAAATATTAAAATCTATGCTAAAGAGAACAGTGTCTGAGCTTAATGGTGGGTCATTTTCAAAAAATGCATTCTATTTCGATTGACAATAAATAAAGAAAAAAATATAAAAGGACCGTTTCTGTGTTAGTCCCGACCGTTAGAAATTGCAGATACAGTTTATCATACAAAGAATCTGGAGGGGATCAATAAATATACACACACTAAGGGTTAAATTAAAACAACACAGACCTGTATAATACACAGCAAAAGGATCAAATACCTAAAACTAACAATTTCATAAAGATTAACGTGCTTTTCTTCATATCTGATCATTTTAAGAACCACGCATAGCGTGTTTGAAAGTTAACAGTAACATTTTATACTACCACAGGGTTGTGATATGCAAAATTAAAATATTTTTTAAAAATGTGTATCTTTACAAAAAAAATCCTATCACATGAGCAATATTTGCATAGAATAATTATACAAGTAAATTATACAATATTTTAAGCAGCAGCAACATATGCTGACATTTATGACTAGATTAAGCGTAAATGTGGCACAGATACACAGATCAATGTACATAATGTATAGATCACACAACATTGTTCCCAATCCATTCACAGGAGGTTTACAGCTCCTAATATTATACTACTTTACATTGTACATCTGTATAATACATATGTGTACATCCTTTAAATATTTTAGAGAATATTTAACAAATAATACAATAGATTAATATTTGCAGTAAACTGTTTTCCCAGTTCTGGATCGCCTGTATTTATAGCCTGGAGTTTCAAGGACTATGCAAGTAAAGAGTTTTTCCATCTTTGGCCATCTGTGCATCGTAAATTCCATACTGGAAAGGATAAAAAAAACTATTAGGAACAGATATGAGAAAGATTTTGGTAACTAATTTCAAGTTTAAGAAAAGGCATTTGTATAAAGACAATGGCCAGGATTTGTCGCAGTGCGACGGGAGAATTTGGAGCCGCTAAAAGTCATGGCTCTCCAAATTTTCCTGTTTACCAGTGTCAGGGCTGGAAAATCCTGGTGTACGAAATTATTTTGATATTACATAAACATAAATTAATTACACTTTATATAGTTCCAACCTAATTCCATTTATGACTTATTAAAACAAATTTAACTTGTGAAATAACAAAGTAACATCAAGCAATTTTTTTGGTCAGTTTTTAGTTAGCCCAATATTTGACATAAGTATCCATGATTCAAAATACTTTAAGCAGTAATGCACCTTTCATTGAATATCTGTAGGAAACGTACCTAATGTGTTCTGTTTCCATTGCTCGGTGTTTCACATTCAACGTCCTGCAACTCTAAAACTTCCACCTTTGAGTTCCTTCTTTCACAACATGCATCAAAAGGCACATGAGGATCAACAAATGCTCCTTCATCAGTTTCACTGTACCCCTCATAATGTGGGTACCCTCCAAATACATTTTGGTTGGGTATGGGAGGATGCACAGCGACAGTAACTGAGGCTGTGGCGGTCACAGTAGTGATAGGCTGGCAGTATGTTGGTGCTGCAGCACCAGTGGCAGTGAATGTTGGGTTCCTAGTCTTCTGAGAACGGGATCTGTGACTCTGTCGATCCCTATTGCTGAGTCTGGAATGCCCTTCACGAGCAGTTTCAAAAGCGTCCGTGCGTGGTCTGCAAAGAGGTGGTCGAAACCCTTCCCTTGCCTCCAAACTGTGGTCCTTACAATTTCTCCAGGATTGTTGATGTTTAATATCCTGTTGTGGAGATGGCCTTGGTCTTGATCGATGGAATCTGCAATCTGGCTGGACAACCTGTAAACAATGTGACCTATTAATGCGTGTACATACCAATTTATTTACTATTATGCGGCATTGTAACTTGATAAACAATTTATAATACAACTTCATTTAAACTATTTTAAATTGGTAAAAGCCTGAGTGAGGCTGGACAAAAGTCATGCAGAATGCTCTCATCCCTAAAGGAATTTATTAGAAGAAGTAACTTGGGAAAGCCATTAAAGTAGCTAGACAAATATTTTCAAGGAACAATTCAATGTATTTCTGGAGAGAGAAGAGATAATGCTGAGAAACCATAGTTGTAAAAAGCAAAAAGGGAAAGGCCCTTTAATGTTCCTAAAGATCTTCTATTGTTATGTTAAAATTTACATAATCACAGAAGCTGTCCCTGATGGAATCCGGTTTCTGGCATCACGCAATTGCCTTAGGCAAAACACATGTCCATAAACCACATCAAGCAGTAAGCAGACATGAACTTTAAATATAGTTGCTAGGCCTTTCCAATTTTTTTTAAAGCGGAGGAATTTGAAGGAAATGGATGCAATAATTTTATCCTGATCAGACTATTTCTCACTGTAAAGACTATATATTCACAAAGGGCCCAATGCTCCCAGTTTCAGACCTGAAAAATGCCCAGTCTACCTCAAATTACCCTTGAATGGTAAAGTATCTCAAAAGGTTAAGCAACAGGTGAAACTTGTCATTCCATGCAGTTGCTAAGCAGTAGCAACACAAGTGGTACTTTCAACTAACGGGATACTACTGTCACACAAGTGCCAGGCAACAACCATCTCTAGCAAGAGAGAATGTAACCATCTCCCATGACATTCAATGGCATTACCATCGCTGAATTCCCCACCAGTACCATTGACCAGAAATGAACTGGACCAGCCGTAGAAATACTATGGCTAAAAGAGCAGGTCAGAAGGAAGGAATTCTGTGGTGAATAACTTGCCCCCGATTCCCCAATGCCTGTCCACCATCTACAAGGCACAAGTCAGGAGCGTGATGGAACACTCAACACTTGCCTCGATGAGTGCAACTCCAACAATAGTGAAGAAACTTGACACCATCCAGGACAAGGCATCCCGCTTGCTTGGCACCTCATCTATCACCTTAAACATTCACTCCCCCCACCACTAACACACAGTGGCAGCAGGGTGTATCATCTACAGGATGCGCTGCAGCAACTCAACAAGGCTCCTTCGACAGCACCTTCAAAATTCGCAGCATCTATCACTTAGAAGGACAAGGACAGCAGACGCATAGGAAATGCCACCACTGTCAAGTAACCCTCTGAACCACACATCATCCTGACTTGGATCTATATCAGCATTCCTTCATTGGCGCTAGATCAAACTCCCGGCACTTCCTTCCTAATGTGGAGATGCCGGCGTTGGACTGGGGTGGACACAGTAAGAAGTCTTACAACACTAGGTTAAAGTCCAACAGGTTTGTTTCGAATCACTAACTTTCGGAGTGCAGCTCCTTCATCAGGTGACCTTCCTAATAGCACTGTTAAGTGCACCTACACCACTGAACTGCAATAGTTGAAGAAAGTGGCTCGCTGACACCTTCTCAAGGGGAAATTAAGGATGGGGAATAAATGCTGGTCCAGCAGCGATGCCCACATCCCGTGAACAAATAAGTGTAAAAAAGAAATAGGTGTCACTGGCAAATAATGGTCTTCAGTCAAACATTACAAGTAACAATGCATTGCCTTTAAAGTCAAATAATTTGAAATTTCATGTTATGGGTGAATATTTTAAATTTAATGATAGATAGCTAAAAGAAAATGCTGAAACTTCAAACACTGGCAAGATGTTTTTTTCAAGAAAGCAAGGTCCAGTTTCACTTACTGTGGATCTGGGAAAGACAGGATTCTCAGTTGCTTCCACCATGATCTGATGGGCTGATGCCGTAGAGCTGGGATTCGATTCATAATGCTGAAGTTCTTCACTGATCCCGGAAACCGTAGTCTGTGAGCTATATTCAGAATCTGAAGAATCAGATCCATTATTCCCTTGCTCAGGGTGAACGGCAAACCTCACAACCCGAGGTGGTGGCTCTGGTGATGGAGTAGGCAGTCGGGTTCTCCCATCGAGAGGTGAAACCTAGGAACCAAATATGTCAGAGTAATTAGCCTCACCTAGTGTTCATCACACTGTTGTCACATCCCGTCGGTTGTAACACTGAGCGACATTTCTTTCACACCGAGTACAGAGGTGGCCTGGTGAGAGCTCTTAGTTACGTGGCTCTTTGCAGAACATTAACTCTTTCCAAAGATAATACAAGGCACATGTACTATGTTCATTATGGTCATATTATTATAGGATGTCCGATTTCTGAGCTTGCCCTGATCCCCCACCTGTTGCCTGAATGATCTTGGGAGTGGTTTTGTCTCAGAAAAACAAGACGCGATGAAGTTTGACATGATGAAACAAGGTCTGGTAATTAATTCAAGACCAGCTATCTGTCAAATATGCATGAGTTTTTACCCCTTAGACTTTTTTTCATACCAAGGACTGGGAAGCTAACCTCATGTTTTATTCTGATGTTTTTATTTTCTTCCCTCCTTGATAGTCTTAACTATGCCTGATCCCGATTATTTTAGGTTCACCTGATTGTGGAGTTATGCAAGCACCTGCCAAATCAAGGCCTATCCTTCAGCAGGGCCAATGGGCAATAACCTGTAATCTTCTCTGTTCTTTATAGCTCAAAGAATAGAGTAAGGGCACAAACATTCTAATCAGTCCAGCATTATCCCCATTTATAATGCTGACTTTCTTTTTTGTTTACAGAGTTATGGATTTAGGTAGGGGTCAAGAAGGCATTTGGTGCTCTATGCATCGGTTAAGCTCTGGCACTTTAAATCTTGCTTCTTTCATGAAGAATATAGACTGTAATTAAAACAAAAATCTTTTCTGCGATTTTCGAATCCATCATTTATTCATGACCGCACCTATCTGGTTCCCTGGTAACTCATGTTGTTTTAGGATGAATTCAGCAATTCTGTGCTTCCAGTTCCATGTGTTGAAGGTGTGCAGGTCAGACATAGGACTACCACAGTGTCATGCTGGTTCTCTGACTGCTCCCTTCAAGCCTGGCTCCGTTAAGAATACATGGCTCCGTTAAGAATACGTAATTAGGGAATAAATCTTTATTTTCTGCTAATAACTTTCTGAAGTCCAAGTATGGTTGAATCATCATGAGAAAATAAAGCGAAAAAAATACCTCAGGATATGGTCCAAAATATGAAAGAAGAACCGGAAGTAGTACTAATCCATTGAGAACACCCAGAGCTGTTAAAATAGCTAGGACTGCAAAGAAGTACCTGTAATAGTTGCAAAGAGTAGTGCAATTAATTTAAAAAACTTCCTTACCTATGTCAAGCTAATTGCGTTTTAAAAGTCATTTACAACTCAGACCTTCATTTCAGAAAATACCACAATGATTCTTTACCTTTTACATCAGTGAGGCTACATCCCACAACAATAGTGTTAGTTGACCAAAAAAAAAGAACAGTATGTTAGTTTGTTAATTTTATTGACAAACACATAGTATGGACTGTTATTCATGAATAGTTTGTCACACACACACAAAAATATGGAACGTGAACTGAATGACTGAACAGGACCATACAACATGCACAATGAAAGGGGCCCCATTACCTTAACCCAGTAGAAGCAAACAAATGAAGTAAAGGGTGCAGAATTTAAACAATTTAGTCTAGAGACAGGAGAAGCAAAGTCTCAAGCAGCTAATCCACTGTGAAATGCTGCTGCATCTCACAACAGAATCACTAATTAAATCTCAAGTGTATCAAGTAGGTTTCCTCTCACAACACTAATCAAAACTTTCTGCCTATAGTCCTCAGAGATGCTGGGTTTTAGTTTTACGAAATAGCTCAAATTGCAATCCTTTATAAAGCCGAACCAGCATTCTGCTTCAAAATGCTGCCAGTTCTAAAGCAGATTCTAGCTGCCAGTTCTATAGCAGATTCTAGCATTGTATTTGATAAGAACACTTCAGACAATAGCATCATTGCACTGCAAACTAAATCTTTTGTAGTACAATTTAACATTATGAATACGGTTGTTTTGAGTCAACCATTTTAAAAATAAAAGCTAGAACGCTGGTGAAAAAGAAAAAGCATCCAAATGGTTGACCATTCCCACCATTCAAGATTATGAACTGAGAGATTTCATAAATACCAAGGCAAGTTTTTAAACACTAGAGGTCTTACCAGTTGGTATAAAGCACAGGAGGGACTAAGACTAAACGTATGGACACTTTTATGAGTAATGACTCCAAATACCTCGAGTATGTTTTTAATGGACTCTCTCAAATTAAGGATCAGTCTTTTATTGTGCAGCAGTACAGCACACAGTTACCTTCACTACGTCCAAATACACAATTATTGTTTAAATTGTTTGACTGCATTAAGTTGAGCAGCAAACATCCGCCTGTCTTTAAATTCACAAAATGCAGATGTTGTCATTACTACACAATATGAACTATCAAAATTTCATATAATGTGACATTTCCGCAATATATTATAGAACCATTTGTATCTATGCATTTCATGTCTGATCACTTCAAATATATTGCATTTGTTAAGCTGCCTTAGTTATTTGGCTTAGTGACTCCCTCCCCTCTCTATCTTGCCAATTGTGTAGTGGCTAGAATTAGGCCCCACCCTCACCAAAATTGTATTTTCAATACAAAATCAATAAACTGCAAAAAATAAGCAATGTATACACTTAAATTGGTAGTTAAAAACCAGGCTGCAGTTCCTTAGTTGGTTCAGTTGCAGGACATCTTTGATCCCTGGTCTGTGCTGGTTTTTTTTATGATTAATCTATAGAATTTGGGCATTGCTGGCCTGGCAATCTTTCATTGTATGCCGAGTTAGCTAATCTCAGCAAGAAGCAGCAGTTTGTATGCTACAATATGTAAAATATGTATTAGTTGGAAAGGGAAAAGGGACCCCATTCCTGATCGCTATCCAGTGACTCTAAGGGAAAGTTGTCTGTGGAGTTATTGAATAGAGAACAGGATCAGGCACTTCTGTGATGTCCTTCATTATCAAGTAACAATCTGACATTTAGGGCGAGAACACACTGTGCCCGAAAAGCAGCATGGTCTCCAAGGGATCGGAGGTCCCCAGCTTCTTGCCCTCTGGGCAGCATGGCACCCAGACACGGCTGGTGCCACTTGGGCACTGCAGGGTGCCCTGTGCACATGTGGGGGGGGGGGGGGGTAGAGGGCCCTCTTATGTGCGAGTTGGGGTTTGGGGGGTGTTCAGGGGTAATGTCGGGGCCGGAAGACATGCACTGAAGACTTTCGGCGAGCGGGGCTCCTCAGTGCAGGGAATGGGACTAACTGCGGCCTCAGCCGCTCATTCCCCGATGAGGCCCTATATCTAACCAGATTCACGTTAGCATTGTGTTTCTCGGCACTGCGAACGCCAGGAAACACGTTCGGTTTGATCACGCCCTTAACCTCTAAGCTTAAATCTGCAAAATGACCACTCGTATGAGGTGCTGGAGATCCTCTGTGGATCTGCACATTAGCATGAGTCCAGAACTTCAGGAGAAGGGAAGGAAATTAGAACAAGAGGGTTTGATCACATGCAAGCTCAGCTGAAAGGGACCAAGACAGACATCAGGGACTCAACATTTTAAGCAAATGTAATTTTTGTACACATGCAGCTTGTTGATGGCATTGGACTGTCCACAAGGGAACTTCCAAAGCATGTTAGATAGCATGTATTGGCTTACTTGTTGGACAGCGAAATTCTGCAGTTTACTATGGAGTGTGTGGCCAACTCAATGGGCATTGCATGCCCACTCCACCCACTATTGTCCCTCTCACTCCCAAGCTCACTCCCATAACATGTAGGGGCGGGGGTGGGTGGGGTGGGGGGGGGGCAAAATTGGCATCTGTCCACATAATCATAAAGGGTCAATTGAGCTTTTTAACAAACCGATAGTACGCTGTTCATGCCATAAGGCAGTTGACATGGACAATCAGTCAGGTGGGAGTGGACAGGCTGTTTTTGTTAAAACGTTTTTAAAAGAAGGGAAAAAAGGAAAGGAGCTACTATCTTCGGGGAGTGCCCTTTGTGCATGGGGGACAGCAACCCCTAAGATAGTATCCCCAACCTTCTTTCTACCCATCAATTCTCCAATACAAAACACCTGCACCCCCAAGCAGGCCAAACCCTCTTCACCCAATAACCTAGACTTCCTCTGGAATCCCATTGCATCTTTTTCTTGGAATTGGTTGCTTCTCTGGCAACGCCCACTAGAGTTCTTGGCGCTACCAGGATTGCTGGTGCTGCCGGTCTAATGGGCTGGTAGCTCCCGAGGGCAAGAGCTCCTCCCCAGTGAGGGACAGAGGTCCCACTGTCAGAAAATTTCAGCCACCAACAGTGCCTTATGACTGTGGGATGGGTTAGCGTGGAGCAAGTTGGCTTCCAGCCGACTTTGCTTCGGGACGTGGTAGTGATGTTCATATTGTTTCAGTCCCCATCCAGTAATATGCATTCCAGAAAGTACAGAAATTAGGGCAATTTTCATATTCTTTTTTCACAAAGATAAAAAGAATAAACTTCCATACAAAGTAATAGGGGGAAATTTCATCTCGAAATGGTAAATAAAACAGCTGCATCCAGTAAACCAGATGATCTGACACTGGAAAGGGGGTATTTTTTGGTCGTTCTTGCCAGTGGGATCCTCTGGTCCCACCGACGGTGCACCACCACCAAGTGTTTCCCGGTGGCATGGGGTGGGTTCAATGGGAAATCTCACCGACAGCGGCGGCACTTCCAGCCAACGACGGGCTGTCTCCGGCCGCAGAGAAACAGGCCATGGGAGAGCGCGGCAAATCCCCTCCTGATGTATTTGTCCATTTCTACTGCTTCTCTTTCTCCACCTCAACTCCCTTCAAGTTGTGAGCTTCGATTTTTGTTGCACATCTACAATCGTGGCATCTTACACTCTTAAAATTCAGGATACTTTGATATAATTATGTGGTAATATAACATATCAAAGTTATGACAAATTAATCATTCTAATTCCATTGTTAAATTTATAAAGGACCAAAGCCTGGGCCTTTAGTATGGAGTTAACAGTAGATGAGGTAAAGTGGTTTCAATCAATAAACATCATGCACACATTGGTAAAATGAATTTCAACCAATTAATTACCACAAACAAAACTTCAGACAAAAAGTAGTTTACAATATAATGCCACTGAAAAGTGATATAAGATTTAAAAAGAAATGGCCATGCAGCTCAAAATATAGATGGGTAGTGGCCGGAATTCTTCGACCATTCACACCGGCAGATTCTCCAGTCCCACTGCGGTGAATTGAATTTTGGCTGAGCGCCAAATTCTCTGTTCTCATTGGCCGCGGTGGCAGAGCGAACTCAGATCGGAGAATCCTGGCCAGTGAGGAACAGAACACTGATACTAGCCATGAAAATGGGAAACTGCTTACCTGACAATGAAGTCAAATTCAGATCCAGCAAGCATGAGAACTCCAAGAAGTGTTGACACGGCCCCATCTAGCACAGGGGCAAACATGTGCTCCAATGCAAGAACTGCCCGCCGATTCTTGTCTCCAATGGCAGTTAAAAATGCCTGCAGGCAATAAGATCAATACAATCAGACCTCATGTGTACCAAAGCTGAAAAAGAACTACCCAACAGTTCAGCAACTGTTTCGATTGTGTGACAGACTGAATACTGCCGATTAATTTCAGCCAAGCAAGAAAAATGCCTACACTTTATTTAGATCTTTGGATATCCCACTTACCAAAGATAGAGGGGTTAAATTTACATCACCATTTTTCTGAGCTACAAGGAGTTCTTCTGCTGCAGTTACAACAGAAGATTGGGTGGACCCCTGTAAATTCAACAGAGGATGCGATGGAACGGCCCCGTCGCACCCAACCTGGTGATGCGACAAGGCTGTTAAATCTCACGAGAGACTCGCGAGAAAGACGCCGCGATCTGGATCTCGCCCTCACAAGCGTCATCCAGATTTACATATTTAAGTGAGCAGTTAGGCTCTCTTAAATATGTCACCGGTGGATTCTCCCAAGACCCGGGAACAAACGCCCGCCTTGGGAAACCTCACCATGGCGCCGCTTAGCACTGGTATGCACAAACATGTACCAGGCACAACATGATCTCCCACGGCATCGGAGGCCCCCGGATGATAGAACTATGGGCAGGGTGGTACCCTGGCACTCCTGCTACCACCCAGGAACCTTGGCACTGCCACCTGGGTACACTGGCAGTGCCACAGCCAGGGTGACAGACTGGCAGTGCCAAGGTACCCAGGATGCCCATGTCAGGGATGCCCTTATGAGGTGGGATCGAGGATCCCCTAACAGGTAAGTTGGGGCATTGGGGGTTCCAGAGGCGGCGTTTGGGGGTGGGTCAAGAGATCGGGGTGGCATTTAAAAATGGCGCCCAGATCTCTTCCTGCTCTTTGAGCCGAGATCGTCAGTACAGGAAATGAAGTGCAGCCTCAGCAGGGTGTTCTTCGTCGAGGCCCAAAAAAAGATTCCTGTTTGATCGGGGGTTGTTCTTGGCACTGCAGGCGCTGAGAAACACTCCACTTAATGCGGCCAAAGTGGGACTCTGTTTTTTTCCCCATTACATTGCGCCCAGAGTCTCTATATATTACAACAAAAAAGGTAATTTATGTATAAGGCATTTAAGATGAGAAACAAGATGGCACCCAAACAGTTTTATATTACTTTTACATTAAATTACATGATTGCTGGCTCCTCAATTCCTCCACAATGTAAAGCCCTAGTTTTTCCTCAACATACTAAGCATTATTTAAATTTACTGTCATTTAGGATTCCACAGTGATTCATAATAATGATCTAATTCTAGTTATAGCTGGCTTCTAATTTCCAAAATGTTGTTGGATGCTTCCTTGGATGAGTTAATGTATTGGAACAATGGTCTTTACTCATGCTAGTGTGTGCTAGTATAAAACACAAAGTTCAACAGTCAGTCCATACTAGACTGAGAATATGCCAACCCTCTGTAGCGCAGTGTATTTAATTGGGCGGAAGAATGACAGATGGGGACTCTACCACTTCGTGCCTCCATCTCAATTAAGTCCATGGCAGGAAAGCCCCTGGACAGCCTTACTGCTCTGCCGACCAAGTGAGGTCCTTAAGTGGACAACTAAGGTCCACTTACGGGCCTCATCCTGTCCCCACTGGAGGGGCTTACATGTGGGTAACATGACTAGTAAATCTATGTTAGGTTGTTTGCAGGCGTCCAACGAGGGTATCTAATTCAAAGTCTCTCAGTGCCTGAGTGAGCAACCCAGCAGTGGGATGGAAGAGGGGGAGGAGGTGCCATAAAATCACCCTCTGCTCTTGTCCCAACCTCCTCGCCATCCTTCCCCTGCCATACTCCCCGCAACTCCCTTCCCGCCATCATTCACTTGTGTCTGGGTCCACCTTCCATCTGAAGCCTGGAATGGGGTGTAGCACCACCTCTGGTGGTGCTGCTGAGTACAGATGAGCTGTCAGCCTCTGACCCGCAGTTCTCAGTGTCCTTGATCATGGAGGAAGGCCTGCCGCTGGCTTGTTAAATGTCTGAGTGCCACAGAGATGGGTGGCCTTGCCAGAAAGAGGCAACACGGGGCACCGTACAGCTCTCCAGCTGGAAAGCGAGACTCCTGTTGTCCACAAGATTTTTCCGATATGCCTCTGGTCTAAACAATGCATCTAAACAACTCTCATTTAATCCCAGTGTAGGAAGGGATTAATCTCAGGATTATTTTTGGACAAAACATTTTAATAGCTTTTTATTTAAAAGGTGGATTTTCTTTAGGTATGTCTCCAGATGTTTGCTGCTACACCACTGTAAATATGATGCTATCTATGTAATTTATTTGCAGCTTCTGTACTATTCCACTACATCTTGTTTGACTTAAAATATCAATCAACTCCCTGGACATGACCATGAAAACTTTTCCTATGTACTTAAATGATTTAACCATGACCACTAACTTTTCTATGAGCAATTTATACACATAATTAATACCAACTATCAAAAGATCTTTAGGTGTATTCAAAACTTGAAAATATAGTCCTCGTCTTTAACAAGGAAGAAAAATGCTACCAAGGCCATGGTTGAAGAGGAAGTAATTCAGACACTGGAAGGATTTGAAATAAATTGGGTTAGCTCAGTTGGCTGGACAGCTGGTTTGTGATGCAGAAGGAGGCCAACAGCGCGGGTTCAGTTCTCATACCGACTGAGGTTATTCACGAAGGCCTCACCTTCTCAACCTTGCGCCTTGCCTAAGGTGTGGTGATCCTCTGGTTAAATCACCACCAGTCAGTTCTCCCCCTCACATTGGAAAGCAGCATATGGTCATCTGGGACTATTTGCGACTTTCCTTTCCTTTATGTTAATAAGGAGGTGGTATTAGGTAGGCTGCCTTTACTTAAAATGGATAAGGCACCAGGACCAGATCAGATGAAGACAAGGTTACGGAGAAAAGTGTGTGTGGGAATCACGGATGGATCAATGGATGTTTTTTGAGCAGGAGAATGTTTGTACTTGGGGTATGTATTGGGACCATTGCTTTTCTTGAGCTACAGTGACCTAGGACCTGTTGTCCAGGGCATAATTTCAAAGTTTGCAAATGATACCAAGGTTTTATACAACTGTAGCATGACTTGCCAGTTTTTATACTCAATGCCCCGTCCAATGAAGGCAAGCATTCCGTATGCTTTCTTGACTATCTTGTCCACTTGTGTTGCCACCTTTAAAGATCTGTGGACCTGCACGCCCAGATCTCTCGGACTTTCTATTTCCTGAGAATTTTATCATTTACGGTATATTTCCCCTCTATGTTAGACCTACCAAAATGCATTACCTCACATTTGTCCGGATTAAACTCCATTTGCCATTTCTCTGCCCAATTCTCCAACCTATCTATGTCCTGCTGTATCTTCTGACAATCCTCAACACTATCTGCCACTCCACCAACCTTGGTGTAATCCACGAACTTACTAAGAAGAAAAACTTATTCATGCAGTGACTGGATAAGGTATCAAATGCATTGCCTAAGAGTCTAGTGAAGGTAGGTTCAATCGAAACATTCAAAAGGAATGAGACTGCTATCTGAAAAGGAAGAACGTGCATGGTTATGGGGAGAATGGCACTAAGTGTTCATTCCGAGGGCTGGTGCAGACGTGATGCGTCGAATGACTTCCTTTTGCCCTATTTTGTCATTCTGTGATTCTAGTTCAGTGTTTTTTTGCCAGAGAGGGGCGTAGGAAGGTTGTGTGCCTTCTTGCATTCTGTTTCAACTAAAGGAAAAGTGAATGAAGGTCATTTAACATACCAGAGCGACGTGAACGGTGAATTCCACCCCTATTCCAACAGAGGCAATGAGGATCACTACAGGAACTGCACTCAGTTTTATCCCGATGAGGCCCATCATTCCAAAAAGTTCCACAGTCATCAGTGCTAGGACTAATACCTAAATGGAGTTAAGAAAAGGCATCATTAATTATGTCACAGTAAGTAAACTTGCTATGGTAGAGAACAAAATAACCCCTTTTGTATAGGGTCTATCTTAAACCAATGAAAAGGGGCGACACGGTGGCACAGTGGTTAGCACCACTGCCTCCACAGCTCCAGGGACCCCAGTTCAATTCCGGCCTCGGGTGACTGTCTGTGTGAAGTCTGCACTTTCTCCCAGTGTCTGCGTGGGTTTCCTCCGGGTGCTCCGGTTTCCTCCCACAGTCCAAAGATGTGTAGGTTAGGTGGATTGGTCATGCTAAATTGCCCTTCGTGTCCAAAAGGTAAGATGGGGTTACTGGGTTTATGTGGTTACTGGGTGGAGGCGTGGGCTTAAGTAGGGTGCTCTTTCCAAGGGCCGGTGCAGACTCGATGGACTGAATGGCCTCCTTCTGCACTGTAAATTCTATGATTCTATGAAAATCAACCCCATCACATTGTAAACACTAAATAGAGTGTTCCACAACAAACATTAGCAAATATTTCAAAATTAGCTTTCGCTCTCATTCAATGACAACCTGTATTTATAGCATACCCTTAGTTCATTGGCACATTATTGAAATGCAATCAAATTATACCTGACAGTTAGCTAAAGAAGAGGCAATCAGGATGGGTGACAAAGAGATTGGTCAGAGGTATGTTTTAAGGAAAGTCATCAAGGGATAAAGAGAGGTAGAGGGCCGAGAGGTTTAGAGAGGAAACTCCACACTCTAGGGCCATAAGTGAAAGCACAAAATGCTAATGATGGGTTAAAAGTAATGGTGTATTCATAAGATGGTGGAGTTCTCAGAAAGTTGGAATGGAGGAAGTTACAGAGATCGCATGAAGGATTTGTACACAAGAGTGGTAATCTTTCAGTTAGTAATGGGTCAGGAACCAATGTAGGTCAATGAACACAAGGATAGTTGGTGATAGGTGGTGTGGGTTTGGATACAAGCAGTAGGGCTTCGGATGAGCTGATGTTTATGGAAGGATGGAAGGCCTGCCAAGAAACCACTGAAATAGTTCAGCTTGGAGTTGATTAAAGTACATATGAGGGGTCAGCATAATATGGGCTGAGGGAGGGTCAGACATTGGAATGTCAAAGAGGTGGCAGTAGATGGTCTTTCTAGTGGAGGGGCATGGAGTCAGAGATTCAGCTCAGGGTCAAATAGGAGACCAATTTTGTGAACCTGGTGTCACCATTAACATGCAAAAACTGATGTCTATGGATAATGTAACCAAGACGCAGCAAGTAGATGAGGAACAGGATGGGATTAAGGATGGATCCTTAGGAGGTTTCAGGGGTAGCAAGGTAAGGCACAGGAAGAGGACATTGAAGGTGATTCTCAGCCTAAGATTATACGAATGGAACCAGAGAATAGCAGTTCCACTAGCTGCAAAGAGGAAGAGAGTATTTGGAGGACACTGCTCTGGTCGTCCATGTCAAATCCGCAGAAAGGTCGAAAAGGTTAAGGAGGGATAGCATAGTCACATTCACAAAGAATATAATTTGTGATTTTAATTAGAATCTAATTAGGTGCTAGGGGCTGAAAACTGTTTGCAAAGGATCAGAAAAAAAACTGGACCATTCCGAATAGTTTTACAGAAATCTTAAATAAGTGAAGATAACTTGAGGCAGGCCAAAAGCCTCTAAAAACTATAATGCCATTATCAGCTGATGAGTGTCAGATTACAGGCGCCTCTCTGTTTATTAAAAAAAACACTGAAAGATTGGCCTGGTTGCAACTTAAATTAAACAATTAAATTTGAGGCAAAGTCATGACATTTTTCTCATCCAACAGTAAAACGTTTTAAAACTGCTAGTAGCACTAACTGCAAAGAGTCTAAATGATGCTCTGCAATGGAACACAAAAAACAAAAGCAATAATAAAAAAAAATAACAAGCAACCTATGTGAAAGGAATCATTGTCTGGTGTGAAAACAATTTAAGTTTTAATGAAATTTGAAGTAGTATCTTAATTCCACTTGAACACTCCATCCATGCAAAGCACACTGCAGACTAAACATTTCTCTCCATAAAATATGTTTACTTACATAAAGTTTACAATTCACTCTCAGTTAATTGGTTCACATCTGGTATTATTTTGAACAACTTCTAATGTTTTGTTCAATTTTACTCTTATTCTGAAATTAGTCAAAGCAAGAGAGCAACAGTGCCTTGCATGGTTTTTGTAACAAACAAGTTATTTAAAGCAATAAAGACTTTTTTTCCCTTCAGGTTCTTACAAATTGTGAAACTATAGGATTCCCCCCCCCCCCAAATGCTTAAATTTTCACTGTCGTCATCTTTCCAAGCCGAATAAACATTTCATGAATGATGTCACAGGCATACCCCACCAGAGGCCCAGACATAAACAAAACTTTCCCGACTAAAGAAAGAGCTATACCAAAAGGAATTCAAGCAGCAACAAAGCTCCTTGTAAACTTACAATGATTCCAGCCGTCCATGGGTTCAGGAGGAAAAGAGCGCACACCAGGAAAGTGCAAGCCAAGACCACGCTGATGGCAAGCAGCAGCCAATGTCGCAGACCAATATATTGCTCCCAAAAAAGAAATGGATATCCGTTTGGATAACTGGAAAGTCCTTGGTTAGTAAAGTTATTGCAGATATTTCTGACTTTCTCAATAGCCTCCACAAAATCCGAAGTCTCACGCAGTCCATTGAGGTAGAAAGGAAACTGGGCATATTCAATTGGCTCAGCTGCTGGAACTAAACATAAAGTAAACCAGTTTATTAAAAAAAAACTACTAACTTTCAGTTAATGCATATATATGTTCACAAATAGATTTAGTCGATTATGGCATGTCAGAATTACTGAATCGAAAGAAGTTTCTTAGCGTACAATGATACAACTGTCCTAATGGTTCAGACCAGAAAGATCCAGGTTCAATCATTGGCAAGTGAGGAGTTTGCTCCTGCGATGGAGAATGTAAAAAAAAAATCAACAGTAATCATCACTAATTTACTCCTGAGAGGTGCTTGTAGAAGTAGGCATGGCTGTGATGTTTGACACATAGATAGCGCGTAGGTCTCACTGTAAAAAGCTTACACATAAATAATGATCATTTTGAAGGAATGAACACTTCCAGGAGGGGAATAAACAGTCAGAATAGGAGTGAAATAGGAATGCACAAAATAAGTGGGATTCGGTTAGGAAAGGGACATTGGGTGGGATGTAACACGGACCCTTAAAATTACAATTGCACGCTCAATTGGTGGAATTTAATGATCCTGGCAGGTAAACCAGTCCCAACCCCAACACTGCCATTTTTGGGAAACAAATGGGGTTAAGTCCCTGATCGGGCACTTAACTTCCTGTTGTTGGGCTTCCTGGCTTGTGTGAGGGGATTTTACATACAGAAACCCTGGTGTAAGGCAAATAGCACCCCCCCCCCCCCCCCCCCCCAAGAGTGCCATCCCATCAGGGGCCGGTAGCTTTCCAGTGCCAGCAACACTACCAAGAGCGGTGGCCACTGCAGGTACTGCAGTGCGGTCTTGGCCGAGGATTGACAACGGAGCACTGAAAATAAGGTGAGTTTTTGTTTTATTCTTTTACGGGAATGGCCAGCATTTATTGACCACCCCTAATTGCCCTTGAAATGGTAGTGGTGAGCTTCCTTCTTGAACTGCTGCAGTCCATATGGTGTGGATACACCCACAGTGCTGTTAGGGACGGTGATTTGATCTAGCGACAATGAAGGCATGGCGATATATTTCCAAGTCTGGATGGTGAATGGCTTGGAGGGGAACTTCCAGGTGTGGTGTTTCCCTGTGTCTGCTGCCATTGCCCTTCTGGATGCTACTGGTGTTGTCTAAGGAGCCTTGGTGAGTTCCGGAGTGCATTTTGTAGATCGTACACACTACTGCCATTGTGTGTCTGTGATGGAGGGAGTGATTGTGGATGGGATGGCAATCAAACAGAATGCTTTGTCCTAGATGGCATCCAGCTTCTCGAGTTTTATTGAGCTGCATTCATCCAGGCAAATGGAGAGCATTTCATCACACATCTTAAAGATGGAGGACAGGCTTTGAGGAGTCAGGATGCGAGTTACTTGCTGCAGAGTTCCCAGCCTCTGACTCGATCTTGTAGCCACAGTACTTATTTGGCTAGTCCAGTTCAGTTTCTGGTCAATGGTAACTCCCAGGATGTTGACAGTGGGGGATTTAGAATGCAGTGAGATTGCTGCAACCAGGCAGGGAGAGGGGGTGGGGTTCGATTTGAAGGACACAGAGGGTTCATACTCAAGCTCCCTCTGTTCCAGCTGGTGCGTGTCTCTGTCAGTAATAGAGTTTCTGGCAAGGAGAGAGCCCCCACCACCCAGACCTACCACTCGGGTACTATTGGCGATAGGCCTGCTTGGTGTGGACCCTGCCAGTTAAATACCAGTAGCATCGGGATCAGACCCTTAAGTGGCCACAATTGGCCTCCAGGCAGGAAGGCCATCCTCCTTATTCATCCTGGACTAAATCAGAGGGAGGCAGGAAGGTGGTACGACCTCGAACTTGCACCTTCCCACCTTGCTACATGCCTCTGAGAGCAGAATTGCATTCTGCCAGATATTTATTCTTTTAAAATCAGCAGAACTGTGCTAACCAAATTATCGTAGTAAATATTTGTAGTCGCAGAAATATCGGTATCTGTCAGCTGTGAATGAGGTTTAATATAAAAAGCATTATGTTACGACTATTTCCCCTCCCCCCTCACCAAGAACTCCGAATGCATTGAACAACTAGTTATACATACTGTAAGGAAACCAGTAAAACCATTCATTTTATCCATATGAAAATTAATTTTGCATGTTAACAGTCTAAATTAGTTAGACAGCAATTCGACAAACACCTATATAACAAGCACAGTATTCTGTAATTTATCTACAGAACAACTATTTGAATCAATATTAGAAATTTACATCTGGGTGGCCTCAGTGGCATTAAAACTAAAGAGTATCCAGACCTAATTAACTGGTAAAACTAAATGTGATCATGCAATATGACAATGAAGCCTTTGTTTAAATTCAGAATCTAAAATCTCTACATCTGCAGGACCAACTCTATTTTTCAACGAGTGCCTTTCCTTCCTTTTGAATGCAAGACTTTACCAAAAAAAAGAAATCCCAACAAAACCAGCATTTAGTTTTTGCTGCTGTGTGTTCCAAACCCTGCAGGGTCATTCAACTGACTTGCTAAACATGATTTGCCCCATTATAATCTCAACTATAAATTTTCATTAAGACAAGAGTTGGCTGGCTGCCACCAGGCTCCAGGGTTTGGAATACAGTGGAGCTTCATTATCCAATCACATTTTCAGGAGCCCACTCCACAGACCAATAACCTCAACTAGCAGGCAGTCACATAACTGAATCCTAAATGGAAATTAAATCAATCCAAGTTCCCTCCTTGAGACATAAAGGACCCCCTCCTGGTCAATACTCCACAAAATTATTGTGATGAAGCACAGGTGTACAACAACCCACATACTGATATCATATCATTGACTAATGGGTATGGAAAACCCTTTACAGTTTGTAAAGGAAGTAAAAAATGCTCTTTTTCTACAGGAAATAAAATGAATTCTAGAAAAAATACCCACATAATATTTTCCCTCACTTAACCTTTAGCTTTCTTTTTGGATTGGGAGAGAGGTTATGTGTAATTTCAGATTTTTTTAATGTTTGGTTAGTGACACCTGAATTATTCCTGTAATACAGCAACTGTATATTCATTTTAAATAAAATAAAATAAGATTATACTGCATTTAGTATACTATTGGCTAGTATATAAAGTAAGTTTTTAAAAATATACGGTGCTTTTAAAAATATTCTGTACTTGGGGGAAAAAAGGTGTTTCCATGCCATTTCTTCCTCCAATTTACAATTTCTGATTTTTAGCAAGGCTGACAAGGTATCAAATGCATAAATATTTTTTAATGTAATAATTGGTATGACTGATGCAATTCTAAAAACTCATTAATAAATCTAATTAAATAAATAAAAATAAAAAAATAACCTTTATTGTCACAAGTAGGCTTCCATGAACACTGCAATGAAGTTACTGTGAAAAGCCCCTAGTCGCCACATTCGAGCGCCTGTTCGGGTACACAGAGGGAGAATCTGTAGTCTAATGTAAGTTACAATCAATGATTTTTAATAACAAACTAATTTCCGCTAATAAAACCCTAATTTTCCCAGATTGTAAGGTTTTTAAATCTTTGGGCTGCATGGCGGCACAGTGGTTAGCACTGCTGCCTCAAAACGCCAGGGACCCAGGTTCAATTCTGACCTTGGGCGACTGTCTGTGCGGAGTTTGCATGTTCTCGCCTTGTCTGTATGGGTTTCCTCCGGATGCTCCGGTTTCCCCCACAGTTCAAAGATGTGTAGGTTAGGTGAATTGGCCATGCTAAATTTCCCCTTAGTGTGTAAAAGATGTGTAGGTTAGGTCAAAGGGTTTTGGGGATTGGGCGGGGCAGTGGACTTGGGTGGAGTACTGTTTCAGAGGATCAGTGCAGACAAGAATTCTCCCTGATTTCAATGGTCTTCAGTGGGTCTCTTGAGCAACAGTGGGTCACTTGAGCAACATCATCCATGTTCTGTCCAAATACGTCAAGTAGCATGTGGAATGACACCAACAGCATAATGTTGTAAGTAAAATCATGTTGGGTGTGAAAAAGGCTGCTAATCTGTTGGCGCCAGCTTCCCTCATGGTGGGCTAGGTTAAAATTACCCTCTTCATTCTCAAGATGACTGGAAACTTTAGATATGTCAAGAGGAAAATAATTTACAAAGTGAGCAATCCAAGGAGTTCATTGTTTTGCTGCCAACTGCTGATCCATGGAATTAAGAATGTTGCAACTGCTATTAATTTACTTTTCATTAAATATAGAATAAAATGTATCACTGTGTGGGAATGTACAGTGGGGGATTGTAGGGGGCCTGAGATATTAACAAGATTGGAACTACATATTTGGTTTCATGAAGTCCCATTTCAAATGTTCCAAAGTTCAATCCTTATAAAGTACATTACATGTACATTACATGTTAAGATTATATAGAGTAACACGCTGAGGTGCAATTGTGCGGCATGTATGATAAACTAAGACTGACTAGTACACATATATCAAGGCAAGTCTGAATCATATACAAACAGCACATAAATTGAGACTGTATAGGGTAAATGATTAGGTAAAATTATTAGGTAGACTTGAAGAAAATACTCAACAATATGAGAATGATGTTCAAAACAAAAGCTGATTTTTAATCTGATTTTCTTCAGATATAATCTATTTTTTTAAAAACTCTGATTTTTTCCTGTTATTTTAATTTGGTATTTGGTGCTAAAAATAAAACTCAAAAGCACACCACTTTTCAAAATTGCCAATAAAAATTGACTTTAAAGACCATTAATTACAACCATGACAGTGAAAGTACTGGAGGTTAAGAAATTAGGTTAAACTGTTGAAGGAAGGAAAAAAAAGAATAGACTTACTTCTGAGCGCAGTCTCTGGCCTGTCATCCGCCTTGTCATGCACCCATTCTGGAGGGTGTGGCCGGATGTTGGCTTGAGAGGCAGCATAGGCCACAGGATCATTACTGACCCAGGCAGTCAGATAGATGTAAAAAGCATTTGGGTTGATGATTCCATCAGCATTCACTAGGCGCTGTTTCGTCAACTGTAATAGGATGAAAAGTTACTTAGAACACATGGATTTAAAAAAAAAATCAATGTGCCTTAATACCATAGGGCAAAAAAGAAACAACTCAAATGAACATAATGCTTAAAGGAAAGCAATCTTGCCTTCACACAGGTAACGAATTGCAACAATTTTAACTTCAATTTGAAGCTACAAAACACATTGTTAGTTCTCTTTAAGAATTGAGGTATCTATAGGAACAATATGAATATTAGAATAACAATAAAAAAGGAGAAAGAAAAAAAATTGGCAAGGGTCCCTGTGCACGTCTGTGCGCAGTTAACCTCTGTTGTTAACACTGAAGGAAATGCCACCCAGCAAATGGAGGAGAGCTATAAAAATAAAACAACATCTGTACAAATTTTGCTAGCACTTGCTTCTCCTGACCTGTGTATATTCGGAAAATGCACCACGCCAAGAAACAGACAGAAGCGAGATCCTGCCTGGGTCACCGGGGGGGCAATCATCTTTCGAGTATTCATCTTGGGCAAAAAGCAGCATGTACTATAGTGTCAAAAGGAGCTGTCTACAGCTGCCATTTTTGCACTTTTTTTTGGGGGGGGGGGGGTGGCTGGGGTTGGTGGTGGGTGGGGGGTGGTGCTAGAATGCTTAATGTTAAAATTATTTTACGGAAAATATGTATTCCTTTGCTTTTCAGCACACTGGCCAAGCTTCCATTTCAGGTCTTTTTTGAATGAAACACAACTGTGACAGGAGTACAAAAAATGATTTGATTTGCAGGCTCTGGATTCAATTAATCCACAGGATACTCAGCAACTGTATGTCTTCAGCTGTATCTGGAATCAAACAGTGCAGCTAGCAACCCCTGTGGGCATGGCACACTTTTCTCCCTCCCAGGCACAGGAAATTACATCAGAAGTTACAGTCCAACACTTGGTCCCACAAGCTACACCTAGTAAAGAATGAACTACTGTATTTAAAGCTTACCAGAGTAAATACTCATTCAGGCTAACTCTACATCAGTGTTTTGTGACTTATTTCTTTCAGTGTTAACGGGTATGCTGTAGTCTGCAGTAAACCAACATGTTTTACACCACATAATAACTTTAAACAATGTACTCTGTAAAACTGTCATCTTGAATATGACGGGATGGTAGAGAATAAGCAGAACTACTTTCAGCACATTATTGATGGGATTCGGCCAAAAAAATGGGGGAAAAAAGACAAATGGCTTGAACGAGACCTAATTGCTTTTTCAGTGCTCAATACCATTTCCACTGAGACTTCACGTTTGTAATGAAGGCAGACAAATAAAAAAATTGTAATTCTGTAACCTTGTGTGCAGAAACCATGTGGAGAAATAATGTATTACTACAAGAGGGGCCACTAAAATGTTTGAGGAATTTTGGGTTCACACTCAGCAACTCAAAAGACAAAAGAAATTGAGCTATTTTCTCACTCGTCAACAAAACAGGCGTTGATATCTTTTTAAAAAACCTTACCCGACTTAGGTCAGTTGGTCTATGCCTATTGCCAGTCTGAATTAACAACTTGTAGGCCAGAACACCATCATCAGACCCATTTTTGTAACTGTTGTGAGTAATCTTCCCAGCTTGCCATTCCCTGTCAAAGGTGTCTTGTAGACCTGATTAGACAAGAGTTGAAACATTTTGTGTATAACAAGTAGCCTGGAACTCCAAAGCATTTGTCAAATTTGAGACCTGGCTATAGAGAATAATTGGCATATGTCGCAACAAATGGAAATGAAAACATGTGACAAATGAAAGTGTGTGACAACATTTTGTGAAATTGCCTTCTTTCTACATTCAAAAATTGATTTAGAATTTTGTGAATAAGAAAGTTTCTGGAGCTTAAAAAATATACACCACTTGCTGCCTGAGAGTCATTTGGTCACAAAAGTTTTGTCACAAGATTTAATTCTGGCTGAAAATGAATATGTTAGCGTGTCCACCTGATACACTTGGGCGAGCTGCTTATCCACTTACAGGCTCACCTGAACTTTGCATCAACAGGGCCTTGTGCATCAAATGAGGCAATTGAGTTGGTATTCTCCACCAGCCCCAACCTCCTGATTTCAATTGCTGGCTGCTTGTTTTTTTAGGCAAGAAACTGACAGCTGGCAATTGAAAATTACCCTCAACATCCCAAGGCTAAAAAAGGGAAGGCTGATCAGGATTCCTGTTTCTGGCCTCTGTTCAGCAAACAGTGCTCTAAATTGCATTTGTACAGATACAAAATTAGAACAGCTTGGGCTTGTCTGTGATGCCCCTTGTGGTTGAACAAATTTGAGAGTTCACAGTTTGGACTCATGCATGAAAATTGACCAATTATACGTGGCATTAAAGGGTCACTGCTGCTCTTGGAACTGTAGCCAACATGAAAATTTTGATTACTGTAGCATTATTACAAGAAATGTGTATGTCAGATCCCCGATGGGATGGGCAACGTAGAGAAGACATTCCAGTAGAATTACAAAATCATTGGCAGAAAATGTATTTAAGAGACACTTGATATTAGGTAGTGCAAATTGGTACACAGCAAGTTAGTTTGGTATCCTGCTGTGTTCACAGTGCGGGGTCTGGAGTTTATGACTGAGATTCTGCACATAGTGAGCTTGCTGTCTCAGTTGGAATGTTCTGAAAAAATTATGATAGCAATTCATTCTTTCTCCCAAAAAGAGCACTGAAGAGTCAATTCATGCCACAGAGCACTGGTGGAAGGGGGCAGGAAGGCTGCCTCAGCCATCAAATATGCCCACCCTGTGGTGACTATAGGATTTTCACAGTAACTTCATTGCAGTGTTAATGTACGCCTACTTGTGACACTAATAAAGATTATTTTTGCAGGAAAAGGCATACACCGACTGGCGGAAAAGTTTAGGAAGATAGTCATTCTTACTTAATCTAAAACCCTGAGGTCTTAAGTATTGCTATGTAAATTATAACATACAAATGCATTGTATATTCGAATCAAATTCCTCCACTGATATTTCAATAGAGGTGTTAAACAGTTGCTTTAGGGAAATTAATACCGGTCTTAAAATAGCAGGAATATAATTACACACAAACAACTAACACTAAAATTCACACAAAGCAATTTTGAGAAGATTTGATACCAAAAACATTCATATTGCCCCAAATATTTAACAACTGAAAATTTAGAGGCTACAGATTCAATTTTAATCCAACCTACTGAGCAGAATTTTTGTCCAATGTGTTCCCACCATCACTCCCTGTCCCTATCCCCACCATTTTAACTTGGCTGAAAGTAGGCATGGGAAAGGCTGCCCGTCCAGAGAAAGGGGCCTAATTTAATTGGCAATATTTCATTACATTAATGTCATGGGCATGCTCACTATTTTAACTCTACACTGATGAAGAATTGCAGTTTTGAACCCATCAGTGAAAGTTGGTTGCAGGTTCCATCCTGGACAGAGGAGACACAGGTAAATTTCATTTTCCTTTTTAACGGTCCTTGTGAGCAAATAGGAGCAGAGCTGCTCCTCCTAGTCCCATGAGGATGCTTGGGCCTCCCCTGCTCGGTTATGATTCCCCCTCCCCCTGTGTTCTTTGATCATCCTCCGAACTCACTTATTTTGGGAGGGAGCACCTCAACGGGTCCCTACCAATGGCCTGACCGCCCTGAAGCCGCACTGCCATGTGACTCTCCACTCCCGCCTAACTTCAATAGTATTCCCGCTGCATTTGGACAGGAGTCAGAGTCTGGGCCTCACACCAGCGAGATGGATAGTTCACTACCTGCTTCAGTTTTCACACCGCTAAATCTGCACCAGCTTAAAATTGATCCTCAAATATCTTTAAGCTCCCTCTTAGTTTCCTTGTTTATAGATGCATGTTACAATAAAATCCTGAATGTGAAGCCTGTAATTATGTACAGTATGCACAGTACAGTCACAGCAAACTTTTCTAATAGCAATATTACAAACCAAATTCCATGGAACAGACTGGAGGAAAATGTGTTCAGCACTGAAGGAGAAAACAGTATGAATGCACAAGTTGAAAAGTAAAAGGAACTCAGCCGTTCCTTGAGCACAGCATGAGTTAACACTGTGTCCTCAATTCATTCCATCTGTTTGACTTGGGCAGCACTTACAAGTCGTGAGATCTGTTGCCAGCACGTGTAAAGATCACAGCCAACACCTATTCATTCTCAGCTGAGATTTTCCCCTGTACCTTTTTTTAAAAAAGCATGGAAGATCACTAGCTGTTCCAAGCAGGTAATTTGGATCAGATTTGGAACAGGAAGCCACAACCCTGTACAACGCGCCTCTGTGTGAGCAGATGACAAACCACATACCCTGACGTTCAGACCCACCTCACAGCTGCACTGAAGCTGTAATCAAAACCATCATTACAGATCTGATAGGTTAACTACAGCTGTAAGGAGATAAGGCTAAAGAAGCCAGGCACAAATGCCATTGCCTAAGGGCTGAGCTTGCTCATTCCAGTTTGAAAAAAAACCTCCCATGTAGACCTGCAGACATCGACTTAAAACAAACTGGTCTGAAACAATGGCAGCAGCTTAAAAATAACATACAGCAGCACACCTGCCAAACTTGATGCACATTCCCAGACCTGTCTTGAAATGAAGAGGAACCAATTTGTAAATACCACCTAGGTGATTTCAAAGCACTCCACTCGGTGTGGCCTTGGCATGTGCACATGTTTTCAAAGCTTAGCTTCCCTAAATAATAATCATCCAACCAGATTATCTACTAACCCATCAACACAAAAACCTACCACTGCAGTAATAAACTTTATAACTGACCAATAAGAAAATACAACTACTTACAGAATTTAAAAATTAACTATGTTAACCTTTTTGTTTTATATTGGAATAGAACACACCAGGCAAAATATTTCCAAATTTTTGTGGGAAATTCAATAGAAAAGACTTGAAATATTTTGTGCTGGCCACCTCAGTTCATAAATGTTACATTCCCTCCTTCCCCCAGTAACTGAAAAAGCTTCTTGCTACTAGTCTCATTGAACTTCTGATATCTACCAATTCTGCTGTTTTGCTTTGGGATCAGACTCTGCTATGCTCTGCCGGCTGGATTTCCTCATCTGGTAAAACCATCATGGTACAGAATTCCTGCCAGATATCATAGCAGAGCCCAAAGCTGGAGCAAAGCAGTAGCATCAGGTAGGAGCCAGAAGTGGCAGTGAGAGGTGAATCAGGGAATGGAACAGAATGTTTTACACACACACACACACACACACACACACACACACACACACACACACACACACACAAAAAAGGGGGGGCGATTCGCCAAAATGGAGACCAAGTGTTCGCGCCGTCGTGGACGCTGTCATGTTTCACGACGGCGCGAAACGGGCACGGGGAAGACCGATTCTGCCCCCCACAGGGGGCCAGCACGGCGCTGGAGCGGTTCACGCCGCTCCAGCCTTCCTTCCCGGTGCCAAATGGGTGCCACCCCAACCCGCGCACGCACAGTTGGGCGCACCAACCTGCGCATGAGCAGGGGACTTCTTCAGTGCGCCGGCCCCGACTCAACATGGCATCGGGGTTCAGGGGCCGGCCCCAATCGCGGGCCAGACCCTATCGGAGGACCCCCCCCCGGTGAAGGAGCGCGTTTCCCCGCCCCACAGGCCGCCCCCCGACCCTTCGCGCAGAGTTCCCGCCGGCAGCGACCAGGGGTGAACAGTGCCGGTGGGACTCTGCCGTATCCACGCGACCGCTTATTTAATTGGCTGGAATGGTGAAGAATTTTTAGTTTTATCATACCTTGCTGTGCACAATTTAGGAGTCAACATAAAATCTTCTATCCAAATAAAAGATAGTCCTCGGGTCAAGTGCCTTTTAAAAAAAATTAAAGTACATTATAACTGGAACCCCTGAAAATCTGCAGCTGGGCTTCCTGCATAACTTTGGTGGAATCTCATCCAGAATCAAATATAATGGGCGCGATTCTCCGCTCCTGCGCTGGTTGGGAGAATCGCCAGGGTCGCCAAATTTTCCCGCGCCGCCGGTCCGACGCCCTCCCGCGATTCTCCCAAGCGGCAAGAATGGCCCCGTCGAGTACCGCGCGGCGCAGACCGGAGAATCGCCCGAGACACCCAAAATGGCGATTCTCCAGCACCCCTGCTATTCTCAGGCCCGGATGGGCCGAGCGGCCAGCCCAAAACGGTGGGTTCCCCCCCCGGCGCTGTCCACACCTGGTTGCTGCCGACGGGAACAGCGCGGGAACGCTGGGGGGGCGATCCTGCACCGGGGGGGGCCTCAAATGGGGTGTGGCCCGCGATCGGTGCCCACCGATCGTCGGGCCGTCCTCTCTGAAGGAGGACCTCCTTTCTTCCGCAGCCCCACAAGATCCGTCTGACATCTTCTTGCGGGGCGGACTCGGAGAGGATGGCAACCACGCAAGCGCGGGTCGGCGCCAGCCAACCCGCGCATGCGCAGGAGGCGCCAGTTATGCGGCGCCGCATGGCGCGTGTAAATGATGCGGCGCCGCTCCTAGCCCATTATCGGGCCCTGAATCGGTCGGGATAGAGGCCGTTTTGCGCCGTTGTGAACCTCGACGGCGTTCACGACGGCGCGAACACTCTGCCTCCATTTCGGAGAATCCCGCCCAATGGGTCCCAATCTAGCACTAAACCATCTGGGGGACCTTGCAAGGATGACGCATTTACCTAATTAAAATTAAACTAGGAAGGATAGGAGGTCAAGGACAATGTATGCCATGTGTTATGCCTCAAAAAGTACCTGGCATGTGACTGACAGAGGTATACCTGGCCAGGCAACCAGTTAGGAAATGGAGAGCCTCCACAGGAGAAAAGTTTGGAAAGGGGCCATAAGGAGGATAATTATATGTTGTTTCTGGGAGAGATGTGGGCCTGACATGCCTTATTTCAGCCTCTTCTAATGAACTTTCCAGTATGTTTCCAGCAGACGACACAGGGCACAGGGAACTGTTGCTGCAAAACAATTCAGGATACCTATTCCCACCTCAAATTCTGGCCAACTCAACAGTGGAACTCCTAGATGAGAGCATCTCAGCATTTATACCACAACATGCCAAACCCTTGCGAATATGGCACCCAATATTTTCCAAAAGATTTCAATTAAGGTTCTAAATTACAGACCACAGGCAATCTTTCTGCTCTTAAAAAGGCCTCCATTATGATTTTACTGAATATTAATAAGCATTTGGACTTTAAGACATTCCATAACATTATGCATCAACAACTTGCATTTACATAGCATTTCTATTCTTTTCTTTAAAATTTAGAGTACCCAATTCTTCCCCCCCCCCCCCCCCCCCCCAATTAAGGCGCAATTTAGCGTGGCCAAGTCAACTAGCCTGCAGATCTTTTGGGCTGTGGGGGTGAGATCCATGCAGACATGGGGAGAATGTGCAAACTCCACACGGACAGTGACCTGGGGCCGGGATCGAACCCGGGATCTCAGTGCCGTGAGGCAGCAGTGATAACCACTGCACCACCGTGTCGCCCGACATAGCATTTCTAAATTGGTTCACCCCAGGTTGTTTCACAGAAGTATAGATAGACCCAAAAAAACAATGTCAATGTTCAGTATTGAAGAATACCTAATAAATACACTCTGCTGTTTGCAGCTATATCATTCTACATTATTAGGTACTTTAAGAAAAATAGACAATATCAAATGCATAATGTTTTAATTCATATCATCTTATAATTTAAAAAGAGGAAAGGATTGCTGTTCTTACCTTGTAGCCAGTCGTGAAAATAGTGTAGCCACATATTCGGAAGTTTCCCATCTTCTTCCAACAAAATGAATTTCACATTTCTGAAGCTTTTGTGGAGGTAATACAGCAGGTGTTGAGCATTGGGATAGTCTGTTTCTTGTTTAGTTACAATGTACATATTGTAGAAAGAAAAGTATTTAAACTGTGCTGCGATGAAGTCATATTCTCGCGTTTCACGAGGTACGATGTCTGTAAGATCCAGTCCATCTCTGACTGTTGTAGTTCCATAGAGACTGATCCCAAGTAAACCCAAAAAAAGCAATGTGACCACAATCTGTGACATGAAGAAAAAAGTCTGGTTTAGAACTCAACAAGATGCATAGGCGCAAACATTAAGGGAACTGGGCAAGATTAGTTAAGAAAACACTTGGTGATAGCCCAAGCAAACAAACTAATCATGGATGACTTAGTACCAGTGTTAATTGACAAGGAATCAAACCAGTGAGGTTGGCTTATGATGATCAGCAGAGATAATATTATTATTTTACTGTAGTTACTGAGCTGACCTTGATAAAGATATCAAGTATTAAAACTTACATTGCTTTACTATCCTCTAAAGCAAATACAGAAGCTGGTTCCATTTCTCCAAAGGTAATAGACAAATCCTGGTGACAAGCAATGGTTGAGATATTTTCTGCAAACCTGTTTAGATTCCTTAATTATAAATGATCGGATAGTTCAGAGATAGATTGTATATTGGGAATGAATGATATTCTGTACTGACGGAGTAAAATATGGAAATCAAACAGGATGACAGATTGGGGAAAAGAGGAAGGGGTGAATCAGGAGATAGGTATGGGCTAAGTGGTGATTGTGGAGGAGAGGAAGGAAAATGGAAGTGGAGAGTGAAAATAGTGAGTAGTGGAAAGGGGAAGAGGTGGGAAAGAACATTTATAGATGGCTGTATCTCAACATTTTAACAAAAGCCATGTTATTTTTGCTTGTCACATTTATATGGTCACTTTTATTGATTACTAAAAATAATTACTGCTCTAATTAACCCCCTTTCAGTAAGGTATAAATTAGCATTTAATGCAAGGAAAACCTCTGTACTAAGGGCACTTGTAGGTAGGTCTTTTAATATTGTGAAGGCCAATTATAGCCTAATCTAAAGATGTAATTGGTACTGCATATGCACAATGCCTCTTTTAAATTAAATTTTGCTATATAAATGGTCCAATGCATGAGTTTTCAATACATTTGGAAATGGAACGTTATAACCCACACGGCATTTTAAAAAATACACACGAAACAAATGTTTGGCAGCCATCTGTCTCATGAGATGATGGTTTGCACCTTGGTGGTCAACTCAATGTTAAGCATCAACTGGTGTGACTCAGAAGCCCTATTATGGCAAGGCAGTCTCTGTCACACTTGCTGCTAGAGACATTGGGCTGAGAAGGCGCAGGTTTTTTGTTTTCTCTGGAGCATCTTCCAGGCCATCTGAGCTTTCTGTTTCTCCTCGTCTCTTTCTATGCCCACATAGGAACTGAAGTGGGTTGCTTGTCCTATCACCCCTGCACTGGTCCATTCCTCCGCCCTGTCTCCATGCTGTGCTAAGCTTTGATTTTTCAAATATTTATCCATTTCCTTTTTAAAAGCCATTATGGATTCTGCTTCAACTACTATTTCTGGTAGGGCATTTAATGACCCAACAACTTGTGTACAAAAAATTCCTCCATCTTTAATCGTTTGGCAATGATGTTGAATTTATATGCATTAGGTTAGTAATTCAAGAATCCGGGGCGGGATTCTCCCATCCCGCGGCAGAGTGTCCACACCGTTGTAAACGCCATCGTATTTTACGACGGCGTGAACGGGCCACTGCCAGGAGTAATTCTGGCCCCTACAGGGAGCCAGCACGGCGCTGGAGCGGTTCGCGCCGCTCCAGCTGCCGATCCCGGCGTAAACTGTGCGCCGCGGGATCCGTGCATGTACAGTGGCGCCAACGCGTACATGCGCAGTGGTGCCGACACCAACACGCACAGTGGCCTCCTTCAATGCGTTGGTCCTGACGCAACATGGCGCAGGGCTACATGGGCTGGCGCGTAGGAAAGGAGGCCCCCAGCTACAGAGGCCGGCCTGCCGATTGGTGGGCCCCGATCGTGGGCCAGGCCACATCGGAGGCCCCCCTGAGGTCAGACCCCCCCCCCCCCCCCCCCCCCCTTGAGGTCAGACCCGCCCCCCCCGGGCTGCCACCCACCCCATCAATACCGAGGTCCCGCCGGCTCAGAACAGGTTAGAACGGCGCCAGCGGGGCTCGGTTCTTTTCTTACGGCTGCTTGCTCCATCCGGGCTGGGGAATCGGCAGGCCGGCCGCGTAGAGCGACCCGCGCCGCACCAACCACGCCGGTGCCAATTCTCTGCTCTGCGGAGAATCACGTGCCGGTGTCGGGGCGGCATGGCCCGGTCGTGGAGATTCTCCGGCCCGGCCCAGGGCTGGGAGAATCTCGCCCATATACATTCAACTTGCTCTCCAAATAAAGATTTGTGTATCTGCATCCCCGAGATCTTTGCTTACTTTTTTAAATGTTACCATTTATACATATTTCCCCATTCCTCTCAAAATGTACATTTCACTCCATCACTATCTATCAAATCTCTTAATTTGTCTATCTCTTCCTGAAGTTCTTTACAGTTTTGTTGACAATTAAACCTGGTCCTATTTTTGTATTGTCTGCAAATTTTGTCATTATTCCACCAAAGCAGTTGCAGAGCCTGCCTAATTTTGGTTGAATGAGAGGTTGGACGATACACTTCACCAAGTCACAGTCAAGGTGGCAAACTTTAAAATTACTTCCATATCTACCCAGAAAGTTGAATGCAAATACCTTATCATAACATTGCTTTATTTAAGCTAACAGTAAACAAGGTAAAGCAGTTTAACTCTAACACTCACCTTCGTTGTTGGCTTTAGCAACAGTGGTGCATAATGCTTCTCGGCAAAATAAGAGAGAGTCCATTTAGTGCAGGGTGGATCTACACAGTTTCTGTTGGGGTCTGTAAACTGGGAGAGAAGATCCCGTGTTGAGCTAGCAGTCTCTGGGCTCTGAGAGCTAAGTGAATCCTGTGTGGTTGGGGTGACTGGTTGAACAGATATCTCAGAGCGAGGCTCAGCAGTTGTATAGTATGCTTGGGTATGAGGATTGTACTCTGTGCGCAACTGGACGGTCGACTGCATGGTAATTTGAGTCTCCTGGGTAAAATTTTGATTGATGTAAGGTGGCGGTGGTTGACAAGGATGGTTGTCATTGGTATCTCTATATGCTTGTGACTCAATCTGAATCACCCGGTTGGCACAAGGACTGAAAGAAAGAGAAGAAACAGTTGCGTGATGCAGTGCAAAGTTGACATTCATTTAATCCTCTGAGCTGCTCATTGTTGCAATTCTTTCTTTCTGTATGGAATCAAAGATATCACCAAATGCGCAAACAAATCAGGCTCATATCACTGCAGTCTAAACTTTCTCATATGTACCAAAACATCTTTGTTGGGACAGGTGGGGATGGGGGGGGGGGGGGAAAGAGAGATTTTCTGGCCATTCTCACCAGCGGAATAGTCTGGTCCTGCCGACGGCGAACCCTCAAGTGGGTTTCCCGGCTGGGGTGGGAGGATGGATTCAATGGACTGACAGTGGTGGGATCAAAAGATCCTGCCGCTGGTGAACAGTCGGCTATCTCTCGCTGTTGAGAAACATGCCGTGGGGTATGCGGAAAATCCTCCCCCTTGTGTTTTATCCGAATCAATTGGACATGTTTGCATTATATATTAGTGATTTAGATGAGGGAACGAAATGTAGTATCTCGAAATTTGCAGATGGTACAAAGTTGGGTGGGAGGGTGAGCTGTAAGGAGGATGCAGAGATGCTTCAGCGGGATTTGGACAGCTGAGTGAGTAGACATATGCATGGCAGATGCAATATAATGCGGACAAATGTGAGGTTATCCACTGGTAGCAAAAATAGGAAGGCAGATTATTATTTGAATGGGTGTAAATTGAGAGAGGTAGACACTTAGCGAGACCTTGGTGTCCTTGTGCATCAGTCACTGAAAGTAAGCACGCAGGTACAGCAGGCAGTAGAAGGCAAATGGCCTTCATTGCGAGAGTATTTGAGTATAGGAATAGGGAAGTTTTACTACAATTGTATAGGGCATTGATGAGGCCACACATGGAGTAATGTGGGCAGTGTTGGTGTCCTTATCTGAGGATGTTCTTGCTATGAGGGGAGTGCAGCGAAGGTTTACCAGGCTGATTCCTGGAATGGCCTGACTGTCATACGAGGAGAGACCAAGTCGGTTAGGATTATATTCATTAGAGTTTGGAAGAGCGAGAGGGGATCTCATAGAAACTTACAAAATTCTAACAGGATTAGACAGGGTAGATTCAGAAGGAATGTTTCCATTGGCAGGGGTGTCCAGAACTAGGGGTCATAGTTTGAGGATAATGGGTAATCCTTTAAGGACTAAGGTGAGGAGAAATTTCTTCAGCCAGAGAGTGATGAATCTGTGGAATCCACTTCCACAAAAATAGTTGAGGCAAAAACATTGTATAATTTTAAGAAGGGATTAGATATAGCTCTTGGGGCTAAAGGGATATGATGGGGAAAGGCGGGATCAGGGTATTGAACTTCGTGATCAGCCATGGTCATAATGAATGGCAGAGCAGGCTTGAAGGGCCAAATGGCCTCCTCCTGCTTCTATGTTCTATGTATATTTCTATGTATGAACTCACCAAAGTGTCACTGTGGGCTGAGATGGCAATGAAAATAACCCAGTTGGAAAATGTAATGCACAATACGAAGAAAGATTCTCCAAAATGTGGCCTCTTTTCTGACCTGCAGACCAGCAACATTCCCTCTATTGCCCAAGAACAATGTGAGAAGCATGCAGCGATCTATCATCCCTTCAGCATTATTGTAACAGGAAGTTGTACCAGTGCTTATACCTAAAAACTAATACCATTCTTCAAAGCTAGACCCTGCACCATCTATAACCTAATACCGGAGGACTTACCACCCATTTCTCTGTATCTGTCCACCATACACAAAATACACCATGTATGCCTATCTGTTGTAACACAAACCAACTGTGTACTAAAATCTGGGGCTGTATTCTTCCAACCCGCCCGCCGCAAGATCGCCACGGGTGGGATGCGAACCATATAAAGGTCCATTGACCTCGGATGGGAATTTCTGGTGGCTGGGCAGGCATGGCCGGAGAATCCTGCCCCTTACAAATTACTCTAAATTTCTGATAGTATTATTGATTTTTTTTTCCAGTGTCAACAAGAAATCCTATAAACTTTTCGCATCAATATTATTAAACAAGTGTTTTTTAAAAAAAAAATCTTATGATAACTTTAAGCATTTAAATATGAACGGAACTAATCAGTTCTACTAAAATTCATGGGGAAATCTGTAATTCGCTTCTGCAGACCAACTTTCTGACTTATCTGTTACTTTTCCAGGGGCCAAGTGAGTTTATTGCTCTTCAAACAATTCTGCTTCTAGTAAATTATCCAGTCAAAAAGAGCCATAAAACTCATTCTTATCCCACTTCTCAAGAAAAGCAGTGCCACAGAGCTGTGAGGTCTATTATTCTCATACCACAGAACCTTTAGGAGATGTACAAAAGTCAGCTTTTCAGTTGGCCCATACCTAGTAAAACAGCAGAGGATGTCGAGTCTCCTATCTTCCCTGCGGTAGAGGTCCATGCTGAGAATAGCAGGGAAGATGAGCAGAACCATGGCGAAGTTAAATACCACAACAACAGCAGCCTGGAAATGAAAATAAAAGATAGCCCATTTGAGAAAAGAGAGAGACAAAGTAGGCTTTGTGGACACATTGCTGGAAGTATTTGGACACACATTTGTGTTAAGTAATTAGAGCATCAATTTTTTTAACATTTGCCTTCCATAATTCATGGAACAATGGTTTTACCTTGGGGGAGGAAGGTAATTCCCACAACCACTTAACATAAATTAATGAATAACAAATGTTAAATAACAGCCCTTTTCAAAAAGAGAGTTTGAACTTTTTCATATTTAATACTATTTTGTAAATAAGTAAAACACAATGGTCTTAATAGAAAACTCTATTCTCCTATTTTGTTTTTCAGAAGGATGAAATATCAGCTTTGTTTTGCCATGCGTTGCTCACACATTATAGTGTGCTTCACCGAGATCAATGTACCCCAAGCCATTTGTAACTTATATGACATTTATCAAAAAGAACAAGGGCTGGGATCAACATTCCATGTAGTAATGTGCATTGCACCATAACTAAACAATAAGGACAGCAATGAAAGGCTAGCACTGGTCTCTAGAATTCTGTGAAAGTAAACTTTTCATTGCTTGTTGTACAGATTGCCCAAAATACATCTCAGTGTTTTTAAAGTCCTGCGTTTTTGTGGCTTAAGTATAAAATTGGTGTTTAAAAAGGCAGAAGTACATTTCAAAGTTTTAATTATAATGAACTGTTTCTCTAGCATGATTCTTGAATTTTAGAGTTACTTTTTGAATTTTAAAATAATTATATTTTACAGTGATAATATTAAAAAAGTAAAATCTTTCAAAAATGTTTTCTGAATGAACATACCGACTCTGGAACGGAGCAGAATTAAGATTTAAGCACTAAAGTAGATTGATTTAGGAGTGGTTCCAAGAAAATAACCTTTTTTTAACAAATCAAATAAATCAAAACAATTCAAACATGCACAATCAATAGTTCATGGTGAAACTGGTTACTTCATGCTAAGGTTAAAAAGAATGAAAGCCTGTGCATGAGGTACACAAAGAGAAGCCAGCATGACTGGTTGGTAGGGGCCCAGTCCAAGGCACATGCTGTATCCGCCATTCCTGCTAGGCCACCCAGAGAGAATGAGTGTAATGCATAGCCAGAGGTGATGAGCAGATGATGAGGCCTGTCATCCACAGTTCCCACCTTACTTTTGCCTGCTTGCAACTCTGCTAGATCCTCCCTTTGTTGATCATTTCAATACCCAGTTCTAAACTGCTGCAACAGCTTTTCTTCAGAGTGCAAGGCAGGGGTCTACAAAGGTTAAATAATTGGGGAAGGGGGGCTGTGTAGGCCATTCACCACATTTATTCAATCTACTACAATGGTGCCAAGAATTTATTTTTTTCCTCTTCAATATGCCGTAATGTTTTGCAATGAAACCTATTCATACTACATAAATAAATACGCATAGTTGTATTTAAAAGTACTTAACCTAATCTTCTTTGCAGGTCTGTGCAAGTTTCACAAAATTACCAACTTAGATCTGATTACCTTAACATATTTGTCAACTGTGACACCAAAAGCTGATCAAATTTAGATCTGTTACTCAACCAACAATTCAGGAGGAGAAAACTATGCCAAACATTCCAAGCAAAATAACAGGAAAAAAGGAAAGAAGAAACCGTTGACATGCAAGACTGAAAGCAGACTGCATTTGCAAGGACTAATCAGGAAACCATTCATTCTCCCTCAGCGGCTGCATTGCTTTACAGATACTGGGCCTCAAAAGACGTGGATACTTTGATAATTATCTCACACTGTTTTAAGGAAAAGGTCAAAGTCAACTCCCTCTTTGAAACATAAATCAACTGGATTTTTTTTGAAAGTCATTGAAAAAAAGTCAAACAAAACTGAAAAATGAGGATAGCTCTCTATTTAAAGTTGCATTCAATGCTAAACTTCTGCTTTGTGAGCCAATCAAACTGATTTGAACAGGTGCTTTGCAAACTCAAACCTATGGGAGTTGGAAGAGTGAAAATTTGCTTCTGTATTATCAAGTGGGTGTTTCGAAAGTATACAGTCGTCCAAACACTTTTTTGTTCTCTACATTTAGAAATAACAATTATTGTAAGCACATTGTCACTCCTAGCTTCAAGGCACTGTCTTTATGGTAGTGTATAGCTGCTGAAATTATCTCAGGTATCAAGAAAAATTACAACCCTTCCCTTCCGCTGGGGAGGTTACAGGTCAAGCAGCATGAAAAATGAGTGGAGACACAGGTTACGAAAAGTAAAATTACTCTTTTGAAATAGTACAGTTTATCTGCACTGCAGAGGTTGGTTGACCTCATAAATTGTCTCCATGTTAAGCTGAAGAAATTATGTCTCCAGTCAGCAATATTGCAAAGGAATATGATCTGCTTTGAGTTTATGAATATCAGCTAGCGTGCGGTACTTACCTTTTGATGCTTTTGGAAAAATGCTATTCAAAACAAAAAAATAATTTACTGGTTATCATATTTAGAATGTGGATTTTTTTAGTTAGGATCAAGGCCAATTAATTGAACTCCTTGACTGGACTTGATCCTGGATGTTTTACTTAACAGTTGGATTACTTTAGAATAATAATTCTTTTGCAGATTTGTGGAACAGGAATTTCACTTCAGTGACTGTAAAAAATACATTAGATTTTAATTTTAAGAATGGAACTAATTTTAACCTACCTATGTAGCAATAAAAGTGACTGCAGCATTCTATACATACAGCCGCAAAGTATTAAATGATTTCACAAGGAATTTCACTTCCAGTGTTTATAGTTCTGGCAAGCAAGACACCATTATAAATACTGACCACTTTCAAACTGCAAAGGATTTACCACAGTTTCATGATAATTGTAGAAATGCACCAGAATATTTTTCTCAAACTGCACGCTGCTGAGTAAAGGCACCTCCGAGTTTCTCTATCGCAACAACTTATGGACAATGGTGTGTATGTCAGCTATATTTCTTCAATCATCCATTAAAAGATAACTAGTGGTTCTCATCTTACCACAATAACATTATTGATAAAACAGTAAGACTCATTGAATTGCATGAATGTTATTTTATTAAATCACAATGCATTTATTTACAGAATTTCGGGGAGTGCACTTTATTATCTAACAATTTAGCGTATAGCTCATTCAATAGCATGACAGGGACGTACATGATTTTCCAAAAAGTGGACTGAATGGTATTGATTCACTTACTTGTAAGGAAAATGCTCTTAGAGCAGGGATAGGTATTAAAGCAGCCATGAAGAAGGCAGTCACATTGCTGATGGAGGTAAGGGCCACACTTGCTCCAGTTCTCTTTAGACATTCTCCTGTTCGGTCCTGTGGAGGAGCATAATAGGTGGAAGAATATCAAAACAAGATTTATGATGGCTATTCCCATAAGATATCAAATAACAAATTGTTGCTTTTGAAGGAACATAATAAGCTTTTCATTCATAGTAAGTTAGAAACTCTATGCATGCAGAACAGTAGCCTCCACATGAGAAACCATTGACTTTAAAAAAATGTCCTGATCATATTAAATCTTCTTCTCATAAAATGCGCGATAACCCGATTGTGCTGGAGAAGAATAGTGGGCATTTTTTCATCAAAGCTAAACAGTCCCTGTTTTTGATACAACTATTCCTGCATTGACCTCATATTTCAGCTGATGGTACATCTGCAGGGCTTCCAACACAGAATGACACTCCTTTTTTTTTACAAAAAGGGATGAAGCAATATAATGCTGGACCACACATTGAGCTAGCCTGTCATTCAAAACCAGAGGGATAATGTTTTTCTATCAAAGGGAACTGTTTACTTTTTGATTTAAAGCACATAAAAGCTCCAGCAGAATGAGATAGTCAAAATGCTTTAAACTTGCTAACAAAGACACTGGGAACTGAAGAGTCAGTGTATATTACGTGCGGGAGTTGGGGGTGTGTGAGGAGGGGGGATTGGTTGGTGCTGGGAAGAAAGTCAAGCAAATATAGGTTTCTTTTATATTGCTACTTTGTCATTGAACTCCAGAAGCCCACACCTAGGTTACACGCATAGACATGAGCTTTGTTAAAAGCCAATTAAAATCTAGGCGGATACTTCCGATTCAAAGTACTCCCCCCATCTCCAGCTGCAAATAAAAATAGTTATAAAAATGACACTTGCTCTGAAATATCATCAAATATGCTACACAAAGGAACACTAATCCAAAAAAGGAACAGACTCCAAGAAAGTTAATTTGCCAGCTTCCCTGAAATTAAGTTCTTATTCTTACCTCAAATGGAATCTTTTTATTATGTCCTGTTTCACTGAATGCATGTGCCAAAAGGAAAACATCGTCCACTCCCACACCAAGAGCAAGAAAGGGCAAAACCTGCAGAAAAAGGTACATCAGTACAATCTAAATTTAACAAGTATCTTAGTTGTGGAATTAAAATTGTTCTATTAAAGAGGTTCTGATGAAGTAACTAATAATCACTGGTGCTATATCAGTGAGCTGAGTAACCAACTGTCACAAAATATTTTTAATCTGCATTTAATTCCATGATGTGCTTGCAATACTTGGTGCAAAATCCAACAAAGTCCTCAGGGATCAAAATTCCAATTGTCCTGCATCACTGGCAGAAGCATAGCAGAGTAAGCTGTATTTGTGCTGATACCCAAAATTGAAACTGTCCACCTCTAAAGGATCCCTTGAATAATGATTTGAGTACCATGGATTGGTAAAGATTTGGTGTCTTTGCAAACAGCCTCAAAACCGCACAACAGCTCTTAGCTGTTCAGGAATTCTCCCGCTCACACCCTAATGAAAAGGGAGATGGGAGTGGACGTGGACTGAACATTTTCCCATAGCCTCTCATACCTGAAATATGGGATGGAATCTCAGATTCTCAGGTTCCACCCCATTCTCTGGCCTTTGGTCCGGAGATCCACTGGGGTTCCTTAATATTTAAGTATTAAGAATAAATACTTAGAGACATTTCTCTACGCTATATGTGCTATATAAATGAAACTTGTTGCTGTAGTAGTAGTGACTTTAAACTTATAATTTGCATAAAAGATGAAGGCCGTTTATTTCATTTGCACTTAGTCCTGTTTTAGTTCTCAATGTAGCATTTATACATTTCTTGGCTTACAAAGTTATAGTGTGAAATTTTGAGCCAGCGTTAGCTATCAGTGATAATGGCGATGTGGTCGGAAAATACGGTGACAATTGGGAAACTCGATTCTTGCCGGCGAGATCGCATTTTCCAATTGTCCAGGCCCCTCGCAGGTGGTGTAAGGAGAATCCCGCCACGGAAGGCCGGGAACTCTTTTAAATGTACTATAACATAAGTAGCAAGCTCTCCGGCTGGGACTCTCCCTCTATTCATCGGGTTGCCGGTATGACATTACGTAAGTACGATTTACAACAGCTGGATGAAAGCGAGAACCTGGCCCCCTCACCTCCGAAGTCGATATTGGAGGTGAGCGCCTAGGTCGCCATTACCCTCCAGGATACCGAAAACAGAAACACAGAGGGGGCGGTGGAGAGGAGGTGGGGGACTCAGACAAGTTCAACTCAGGGCTGGGGCATCTCGGGGGGGGGGGGGCGGGGGGGCGGGGGGGGGGGGGGGGGGGGGGGGGAATGCTTGCAGGCCTTTTTGGCTGTTAATGGCTGAAAGCTTCTCGATTTTAAAGTGGTCTGGTGGCTGGTATGCAGGCAGCGCTTCTCATGTCCTCCTCGCTGGGCATGCGGCGATATCACCGATGAGGGATTGCCCTTCCAGAGTGGCAGTTAGAAAGTGGATGGGAGCAGGTGAATCCACAAGGTTTGCACAGGGGGAGGTCCATGGGTGGGGTCCCATGAAATGCCAGGCTGCATGGGTAGAGTGGGGGACTCTGACAAGGGGTGTTTCCCAGCTTCATGAGGCTTGAAGACCCTCACACAGGGACAAGGATGACTGCAGTGAGAATGAACTCGCACACTCAGGCTGCACTGAAGCCAGAGGGCAAGAGCTGTATGGAAGCTCAAGACCACCGAGGCCAGTCTGTCAAGGAGTAGCGTATGGATGGTTGGCTGTTCAAAGTTGAAAGGCTTGTTTAATCCGCATACTTGAGAGCTGGGGGAATGAGAGTGCCCTAAGGATGAATCTGACATACTAATTTCAGTCATTGCATGCATCATGTGCGCCTCACCTGCCACAAGGGGAAGCCAGTTGCCCAACCCTTCCTCAATGAATCAATTGTGCCAATTTAGTCAGCCTTGCAATTCTGGAGTGTGCACTGATTGGCTAATTTTTAACCCTGAAGTAGTTTAGTTGATAAAAGCACCCTCCAGCACACACGGGATCATGAGTTCCAATCTCAGTGGGGTTAATGCATGACTTTAAATCAAAAACTTAACCTATTAACTTTAACAGTGTTTTTGGAGTGTACACCTCACACGTTAAAAGTCCCCAGGTTCAAAACTGGACAGACAGCTTTCCAAATGCTGTTAATTGCAGAGTGAGGTACAGTGCATCATTCATGTTTAAGGGGGAGGCAGTGGTATTGTGGTACTGACGTCCAGAGGCCCAGGGTAATGCTCGGAGGGCATGCGTTCAAATCCCACTTTGGCAGATGGTGAAATTTGATTTCAATAAAAATCTGGAAGCCAGCAGTTTTCCTTTAAGGGACTTGTCCCTCACGTCTATTTGATTTTGTTTACTTGTTTTTTGTGCTCATCAAAATAGTTGGAAGTGTAGCTCCCAAGCAAGTTTCCCAGGAAGCGTCCATGATATTTACATCTTGAGGCACTCGCAGATCCCAGCCGTGTTTGAGGGAGAATAGTGGCTGGTGGGATGGCTCCGCAGGGACAAAGGGTATTCACTTAGGAGGTAGCTAATGACGCCAGAATGGAGGCCACAAACACCCGCTAGACTCGTTAGATGCAGGGTTCATGCATCAACCCTGGTCGAGCAGATGATTGGACTGCTCAATATACGGTTCGGGTGTCTGGATCAGTTGGAAGGAGCCCTCCAACACAGCCCCACAGGGTATCCCAAATCATAGTGGCCTGTTGCGGTGTGCACAACCTGGCACTGCAGCGGGGAGAGCAGCTGCAGCAGGAGGAGATGGAGGAGCGCCACATCTCCTCGGATAAAGAAAATGTCAAGGAGGGCGGCGACGGGCAACCCATGGAGGAGGAAGAAGGGCCTCAGGCGATGGCCAGGGCCCACATGGGGTGCAGGGCTAGGGATATCCTCATTTAACTCTCGGTTTGGAATTGACCAAAACTAGGATGTGAAGATTATTCCCAACATGGGTTCTCAATTCTTCCAACTACTGTGGGGCCAGCAGGAGGCCATTGACATGGTCACTCCATTCATGGGCAGGGCAATAAAGTGACTGACTCGGACACTGGTAGTCCGGACAGAAGGCAGGAAAATGATGATGACTTGCAGTGAAGGCAGAGCGATGCTCCTCTTAACCTCCGCAAAAGGTCTGACTCCTGCCTGACAAGAGAGCTGAATGTGACCTGCACTTGTGTGGGGTGATCTAGGGACCCATAGAGGCGGAATAACACACAGATGCTACTGCCTCCTCCAAGGTCAGGGGTCCTGGGATTTGTGCCGGCACACGAGAGGCCTGAGCGTTGGTGTGGAGCGGGAGACGGAGTCCTGCACACAGAGATATTGTGCTGCCATTCTCACACTGTACAAAGCAATGGGTTTGCATGGGGATGGGGGGGGGTTGCAGAGCATGGCGTTATGAATTGACAGCATGGGTGATCAGCAATTTTTAATGCTAGTTAGTTATTACAAAGGTGACTTTTCTCTACTGGTGTCTAGCTAGGTTCATCTGTACCCACTAGGTGCCTTTCGTTTCTTAGTCGTCCTCATTGTCCTGCTACATCTAGGTGTATCCTCAGGATCCACAGCCGAAGTTGAGGTGGCTGCTGACTTCCACGCCCTGTTGGCCGACATGGCCTTGGTGGGCGTCCCCACGTGGACCTGGACCTCGAGGGTCTTGGCCGGCTTTCGGGCAGCACGGATTTGCTGTCCTCCTCAGTGTGCAGGGCTGGGGATGTTTTGCTCACCCGGAGAGGGCTGTTAGATGGGCTGGCCACCCCCAAGTTAAATGAGATCCCCACTGATTACAGAGATAAAGTTTTACTGGGATGAGTGAATCAGAGGCTAGCCACCATGAGCTCGGCGGGAATCACGTGGAGAAAAAAAATTAAAGAAGCTGAATATCTGGTGAAAAGCAAATTACTGTGGATGCTGGAATCTGGTCTGGCAGCATCTGTAGGGAGAGAAAAGAGCTAGCGTTGAGTCCAGATGACACTTTGTCATGTGGACTCTTTTGGTTGAATATCTGGTGAATGATCCCGTCAGCACCGATTTTCTCCCCGGTTTTCTAAACGGAACCGACACTTGAAAAACATGGTAAGATTCCACCCGAAGATTGGGAAATTAAATGCATTTAGATTTCAAATTTGGAACTAATTTGCATGAGGATTACGTTTTGAGTCAGCGACTGAACTACCAGTGTTGTATAGTTCAATGAGCAATACACAATTACATCAAAATGTCCAATGCAGTCCGAGATTGAGACGTATATTTTACTGATGAAACAAAATGCATTTCCTTGGTGATAGTAGTTCAAGATCACCCAGTACTAGCAGCTTATGATAATCACCGAGGTCTACTCCAGAGGTAATCAAAGTACTGCTAAAAGGTCAAAAGAAGCTGTAGTTAACTGGCTCATGGATATTGCTGTCTCGGGCCTGCATTCTCCACTCCCCACCTCTAAGTTTGGGAATCTTGAACAGGTGGAGGATTCTGTGGCAGGGCAAAGTCGGGATTCGCAGACCAGGCGGCAGACATGAGCCTCCGTGCCCACCCTGTCGGCCACAGCAGGTTTCCCGACGGCTGAGACTTGCCCCGACCTGGCAGGACAATGCAAATAGCTCATTAGAGCAATTTTACATGTCATTGGCTAGCAGGACGCACAATTAACCAGCCAGGTGGGACGCTCTGCCCCCCTCCCCCAGCTGAGAGCCGTACTGGCGTGAATTGGTGCAGGTATTGAGGAGCGTGGACCTGGCGGCTTGCAGTCCTAAGGTTGGCAAGGTGGTAGTACATTCTCAACGATAGCCGCCAGGGTGCCAAGGGGCATCCATCCTGGGAGTAGGAGTGGGGGGTGGGGAGTGGGCAGGAGGCTTGTGCTTGACTAGAGGAACTTAGAATTTACAGTGCAGAAGGAGGACATTCGGCCCATCGACTCTACACCGGCCCTTGGATTAAACACCCGACTTCAGCCTACATCTTCACCCTATCCTCATTACCCCACCTAACCTTTTTGGACACTAAAGGGCAAATTAACGTGGCCAATCCACCTAACCTGCACATCTTTGGACTGTGGGAGGAAACCGGTGCACCCGTAGAAAACTCACACAGACGTGCAGACTCCCTAGAGACAGTGACCTGAGCCAGGAATCGAACCTGGGGCCCTGTGAAGCAACAGTACTAACCACTGTGCTACCGTGCCGCCCTCAGTTTAGCATTCAAAATGTCTAAGGCGAGAGAAGACAGCAAAGATGCTACTTTATACTTTTGACAACCAGATGATTTTGACAATGCAAATTTATTTGTTTCGAATTTTGTCAGTTTTGGATTGTAACTCTGGCACATAAATTAAGATGACAAAATTCTGTTCAGGATAACATTACTCAAACAGCAAGTACTATGATCAATAAGTACTAACCTCTGAAAGCATCCCATGTAATTCCTTTCCCTGAAAAAATATTATTTAAGTGATTGCATTTTAAATGTCTCCAATGAGCTGTTCAAGTAATCCTACTGTTGAGTCAAACATTGCAATAAATGTGTTCTACTGACATTTTTGAACCATGTCTGCCATCTCTTAGTATTGGTGACATTTTCGGGGCAGCTTTTAAAACGTATTTCACTCGTTCTTTTCTGCTAAACTTTAGAAAATCAAAATCTCAACAGAGTGTCTCCTAATCAATCAGGCAACAAAACGAATGCACTGGCTGCTAGCAATAGGTATTCAAAAAAGACCATTCTGATTCTGGTCGTTGACTTTATTGAGAGAGGGAAAGAAAAAGCCATCTAACCCCTCCACTTTACAAAATGATTATTTATACAGCTCGAAGGAGAAGCCATTACAATATTATTTATGATTTAATCTTAAAACACAACAATAATAATCTGTGGGACACACCTGGGGATATATCACTCTTCTGATACTATAACACATAGCATTACTTAAATAGGTACATGACTGAAAAGATAACATATTTCATTTTGCTACAAAGTAATTGACTTATACCTGAGTTGTTGCAGCATTAAAGGAAATTCCAATCAAAGAACACAGGCCCAATCCTGCCGCCACTGACAGTGCAACCAACAAGACACCTGCCAGCCCCACAGCACCCTGGGACTTGGCGGAGTCCCACCGGAGCATAGTTAAACAAGCATAGGCAAGCTGCAAGCAGAACAAGGGAGAAGACGAGCATTAAAATACAATTTTTCATGATGTTTTCCAAATAAATAATGACTTAACTGTAGGTCAAAATGAAATAAAACAATGAATCATAACCTCAGACAAATATTTGTTTGCTCTCTTATTTTTCAATCATTTTTTAAATTTAAATTTAGAGTACCCAATTATTTTTTCCAATTAAGGGGCAATTTAGCGTGGCCAATCCACCTACCTTGCACATCTTTTGGGTTGTGGGAGTGAAACCTACGCAGACACGGGGAGAACATGCAAACTCGACACGGACAGTGACCCAGGGCCGGGATTTGAACCCAGGCCCTCAGCGTCGTAAGCAGCAATGCTAACCACTGTGCCACCATGCTGCCCATTTTTCAATCACTTTTCAAGCTTATGAACCTTTTCATTCAGTTCAGCAACTACTCTGGTGAGTTCAGTTGTCTTCGTTTCAGAGATATCTGCTTTTAAATGTTTGGATTTGCTCTTCCATGCTTTGCATCACAACTTTCAGGTTCTTCAGATTGGACTGAAGTTCATAAATTTCCTTGCTCTTTTCAAGATGACATTCCAACATTTCAACCTTTTTGGTAGTTAATTTTGCATTCAACCAATTATTCAGATTCATCAGTAATTCTTATCCTGTTCCAATCATTTTTATGGTATTTTGATACTTAAAAGTTCATCCAGAACTATTTTTTTTTTTTAAATTGGCAAACTCATTGTCCTTAGGTGAATGTTGGTTCTACAGTTTTCCCCTTGGCAGGGCCTCATTCCTCTGTGCTATCCTTCAAGTTCACATTCTTTAATTCTGCTAACTGTTTCTGAGACTCTTCCCGCTCCTTTGTGAGAACTTCTACTTTCTCTTAAAACAATTGAACTTTTTCTTGGCATTCTAGGTTCTTGATTTTCATTTCAACCATTTAATTTTTCAACAATTCAATGGTCCTCAGTATGTTTGTGATATCCTGTGCTTTTCCCTTGTAACTCATTGAGCTTCAGAGTTGAATTTACATTTTCTGATTTGATTTTTGTCTTTCATTCTCCATCTGCAACAGAGCTTTGTCCATGTCCTTCATTTCGGTTTCACTGTTGGCCCGGTTTATCTCCGGCGAAGTCTTTAACTTGTTTCAGTTCTGTAACTGTGCTGCTCATGGCTTCATTATCTGCTTGTAGCTTGGAAGGTTTTATGGCTTTTCTTTTCACTGCCTCCTCTTTTCCATTCAGCTGGTCTTCCGCTCTTCATTCTCTTTCTTGTACCTCTTGGCTTCCTCCTGGAATATGGAACATTTCTCAGTCTTCTCTGCCATTTGGTTCTTCAGTTCATTCAAAGTGCCGATAAATTCATTTTGCTACTCTTTGTAATTTTCCAGAAAAACAAACTTTGATCTGAGGGATCCTTGGAGCGTCCGAAGGTCCTTCAATGGGTTTTCCCTTTCATGCAAAGCTCAATTGCCTAGTTTTGTGTTTTCTCGTAATTCAACAGAGTTGCCTTTACTTTGTTTTGCTGTCCTTCAATTCTGCTGTTCAAGACAGTCTTCATTTCTTTTATCCTGCTGCAAGGGCTTTGTATTACTTTTGCATTTGAACTTGAAGAACAATCAGACGTTCTTTTAACTGCATTGTTTTTTCACTACGGATAGTCCAAATGCAACTTTTTCTGAAGTAATATTCAACATCTTTTTTAATTCATGTTTTTCTAGAGTTACATATTGATTCTTCAAAGAGTCTTACAGGGCAGCAACTTCTTTGAGTTGGGCGGCCTCTGTGGCTGGGGGCCTCCTTTCCTACGCGCCGGCCCCTGTCGTCCTGCACCATGGTGCGTCGGGGCCGGCGCGTTGAAGGAGGCCACTGCGCATGCGCGCATTGGCGCCGGTGCCACTGCGCATATCCTCGTTGGCGCCAGCGCAACTGAGCGGATCCCGCGGCGCACAGTTCGTGCTGGGATCTGCAACTGGAGCGGCGCGAACCGCTGCAGCGCCGTTCACGCCCTCGTAAAACGCGACGACGTGGATACTCTGCCGCGGGATGGTAGAATCCTGCCCATGCTCTCTGCAGGAAACTTTCAAAACAGCATGCTTGGCCCAGCTACTTGGTATTTTATGTCTGGGAATCAAATGGAAGGCAATTGAAGCTCTGCCTGCCATTTTAAAAACAATTTTATTTCATTCAGTTATGGCATTGTTGCTGCAGCTTTCTTAAGGGGTGCTCTGGAATCCAAATGTTGATGCTGATAGCTGCCTGTTTAAAAAAGGTTCACTCAAGTTCTTTCCAGTTGCGCAGTGGATTATTCATCTGACTTTCAGCCTTTTTTTCTTCTTTTTTGAATTTTGCTCAGCCTTTTGTGATCTGGGCAGGCACCATGACTCTACCTCTGTGTTCGATCAGGTCTGGCTTTTAATCTGCACAGTGGATTCTGCTGTTTTCCAGCCTTTTCTCCTTTTTTGAATTTTGCTCAGTCTTCTGTGATCTAGCTAGGTCCCTTCCTTGACTATGTTCCATCAGACATGGCAATGGACCTCCACGTGTCTGATGCGAGTCCTTCAGCCTGCGTGTCTGCAATGTAGCTTTTCTTTTTTTAGGTAATCTCCAACTCTCGTTTTCAATTTCTTTTTAGGCGATCTCCAACTGTATCTTCAATTTAGGTGCTCTTCACTCCTATCAGACTTTACTTCTTAATGCTTTGATATTCTGGGTTCCTTCTCCAGCATCTCGGGGATTTCAGAGCCAATCCTTCACTGTCACAATGTTTGGTGTCTCAGTAAGAGGTCTGGAGACTTGTATGGTTGAACACAAATCATTTATTATTAACCCATAACTACATACATATTCAAAGGTACAGCTTGGCATTGGTACCGTCTCCTTCCAGACTCGACTGCACAGTCTACCATCATGTTACTCTCTACATCACTATGTGGGTAGTACTGTTTCCCCAGTCCCACATTGTAAACGGAGTTCTCTTCCTGATGATGTTTATTTTTTTCCCATCCTGAACATTATTTTTCATTGTTAAAAGTACAAGTGATATTATTTCAATAGCTGCAATCTCTGCTTTACAGAATGACTTACCATTAAAAGATAGCCACCAGCCACACGTATAACACTGACACTAGAAAATGACTTGAGGATGTCCTCGAGGGTAGTAGTAGAGAATGAAAGAACCTTTTGGGTTGAATTCTGTGCAACACTTTGATGGACAACCTACCGAAAATATTATACAAAAACAACTTTAAAAGGAGCATTCAATTGATTGCCAATAAACATTTTTAGTAAAAATTGTACCAAAATGCTATAGCTTCCTTAAAACTGTTGCAACAAAGGAATAATTAACCAATTTGGTGCAGAGATTCAGAGTCTCCATATAATCTTTGTAGTAGTTTTGAATTTTATCTTAGGTATGAGCAACATTAGGAAATAAGATAAAGTATTTCATGCTTCTTGAACCGCATTTCTGATTTACAGATATTTAATGAACCTCCTATTCTGCTTATATGTAAAACGATCTTTGTTTCCTGCAAACCGCGCCCCCCCCCCCCCCCCCCCCCCACCCACTGACAGTAAAAGTCACCACTTGGGCAATTCATCAGATTAGTCTTCATTCAAACAAAAATATATATATTCTGGCCTTCTCATTCATGCTTCATTGGCTGGCCAGCACACAGGGTCACAGGCTGCTTTAAAAAGGTCACTGCCCGGGAAACAAATGCCAGATGATGTCACATGACCCTACCAATGGGACTGCAGCTGTGAGCAGATTCTGTGCCTAGCTAATGTTTTCCAGACACCTTTTTTAATAAACAGAGTAACAATCACAGTGGGCGACAGTTGCTCACTTCAGTGTAGGCTTTGTTGTTTCTGCATTATGTTTGTAAATGCAGTTGAAAACAAATGTTATTGTAAGTTTGGTTGAAATATTAACACAACTTTTGTTTGTATTAAAAATACAATCTCCACAGGTAATTGAAAAAAAAAGCAATACCAATGATTCTGAATCCCAACAGGTTTATCTGAAATCAGGCACTGCATAGCTCAAGACTTTTTTTGTAGACTGTGCAAGCAAAAAGAGACAGAAGCAGGCTTCACTGCAGGAAGCCACATCTGGAGGCTAAATAGACCATTCAACAGACACATCCTTCCCATTACACATGGCCTTATATGCAAAGTTTTCTAAACATTGAAATGCAACTTATAGCACTTCCAGCTCAAGTCAAAATACACAAAACTTGCAATGTTTGTTAATGGGACTTTACCTATCTGGAATAAATTTAAATTATCGATGGTCTTGTAAAATATCTGAAAAACTTGCATGTCTCTGTAAAATCTTTCAAAGCACTTCATGCGCAATATACTACCCTGAAGTACAGTAACTGTTGTTATGTAAGGCAAATACAGCCATCATTCTGCATGCACCAAGATCCCACAAACAGATGGATGGCTACAATGTTGTAGAGTGAATATTGTGGTAATTAACTTTTTCTTTGGGTTTTAAAATATATTTACTGCATATCCTGGTGCAACATATTGGCCTCACCATCTAAATAAAAGTACTTTTAATTTACTTTTTATTTTCCATTTTACCTCAACATATTTCCTTTGCCAGGCCTCTAGAATGGCTGCAGCTTTGTCCGGATTCCAGTTGATATCCGAAACGTCGTAATAATCCTTGAAGTGCTCATACATCTGCTTGGGGGTCATTAACTGAAACATGGTCTGGAAAGCCTGGGCACTGAACAGAGGCACAGCGAAATGGGGGATGGGAAAAAATAAACAACATCAGGAAGAGAACTCAGTTTACAAAGTCATAAATGAAATGCTCACGATTTCTCAGCTACTTCTTTCACACTCTTAAAAACTTGACTTTTATTAAGCTGGAATGCTACTTTGAACTCGTGAATAAACATGCAATATGCCAATTCATAGTAGGATAGAAAACATGAGTAGTTTTGCTTTGAGGGAGGCCTATTTTATTGATTAGTTCATTAAGTTCTGTATTGTACAGAGTAAAGATAAACACCACTTGAAACCAGGTTGGGATGAGAATTTTTTTTTCCTCTGCTTACTTCCCTCATGATCTAAAGAGGCAATGTCCTCACGGCAGGAAGCCAGAACTGTGAACTTCATGGTTGTTATCAAGGGTAGGCTTATCATGGTACTCAGATGAAAAAAAAGATTGAATTCAAGCAGGGCAAAAATGGAAAGTATCTTTCTCCCATCACTGCAAAAAAAAACACCAACCTGTCTCTCTAAGGAAGGCTATGAATAGAAATAATGGATTTTTTCAGTTTAATAAAATGTCTCCCAAATGATAGCTCAGTGGCTTTATGTAACACACTGTGTGGTCTGTGCCAGACCAAAAGACTGATCCACACTAAAATATTATAAATAAAAATGTTAGTCTAGATTATATATTTGCTTAAAAATACATTTAAATATAGCTATTTATACACATCCGTAATGGACTCTCCCGTCAATTTGACAGATGTGAGTTCATCAAAAAAAAAAGTTTACAGCCTAGGTTGAAGTTGTTTCATGTGTAACGTTAGACAAAGTCTCGATTTAGATAACTAATTACAAATACAACAAATGAAGTCAGTCTTCAAATATTGGATTTGTGCTGTGTTCACATGTCCTGAAAATACTAGACTCTGTTTTCCACAAGTGTTGAAATTGCATAACACCAGAGACCTCTCTATTTGAGTCTCACCAAAGTTGGTTTTTCTCCCATCTGTTGGGATCCAGTTTGCAAGCTTTGAGATTGGTTTTCAGAATATCTTTATATCGAAGCTTGGGACATCCTGTGGTGTGATTTCCCATGCTTAGTTGGCTATAGGGTACTGCCCTTTGGCATGCGGGAATTCTTCATGTGAATCACATAACCAACCCAACAAAGCTGAGTTCTGATGAATATGCTCTTGATGCCAGATATACAGCCCTTTGCAAGAACATCAGTGTTGGGACTCTGTCTTGCCACCTTATGTTGCAGATAAACAGCAACGGTTCAAGTTTCTTTATGTCAGCAACAGGCCTTCCCTTAGATCAAGGACCCTGGGAACAGAAGTCCATCAGGGGGAGGGGACTGTGAGAAGGAGGGTAAGAAAGGGCAGTGGTTTCTCCCAATGTCCTCCTCACCGTACCAATACCAGGTCACTCAATCAGGCATAGAGTGCCTTTGAATAAGTGAACGATTTCCCCTTCCACCCACCCCCCTCCCCCTCCTCACCCCCAATGCTCCTGGGGAGGATTTGCATTTTGTACCCTCGGTCTGTACCAGCGCGAAGCCCTTAAGTGGGCATTTACTGCCCATTTAAGGGCTTCAATTGGTGCCAGTGTTGGAATGCCATCAACAAGTCTTCCAGATTTGTACTTAATTGGGGCAGAGGTGGGAAGGTAGTGGGGTCTCACCCTGGCACCCTCATGCCCGATTAAATATGACTCCCCCCACATCAGACACGAACACATGGTGTAGGGAGGGTATTAAATTCCCAGGAGTGTCTGCCATCTCCACAACCAACCCCGGTGGGAGCTCAAAATCAGGCCCATAGTGTGGCTTTGACCAGAGGATCCTTTGCTGGTTTCAATGTTGCTTATTTTTGGATTGTTTACGGATTGTTGTATACTGTGAATTAAACTCTATAACTTGGGTTGTATAAATTGATTTCAGTTCTAGTCCAGTTTGGTTGTTTACCTGTGTAGTCTTCCGCTGCTGTTCTTTACGGTCCCCCCTAAAATGAGCTCCTCTTGCCAATGCATGTACTTTTTGGACAGGCCCTGGCAACCACCATTTAACACTCGGGCAATATCAAGAGGCTGCAAACATAATAAAGCATCATTAGACAACTGGGTACATTTAATTACAAACTGTAACAAGAGGGTCCATTATTTTCCACATTTTTCAATTTACAATTCAAATAGATGTTTAATTAACAGTTAGATATAGACAAGTTACCATAGGACACGATTCAACAGCCTCATCACTCGGCCTGGTGTTGGGATGAGGCTGTTGAATCTCACGAAAGGTCTCTTGCGAGATATGTGACGCTCAAAAAGTCTCGCGGGATTTAACGGCGTCTCGCAAGACGCCGCGATCCGAAACTCGCATTCGCTGGAAAAGATCAAGGTATGCATATTTAAATGAGCTATTTGGCTCATTTAAATATGCATTTGCCGGATTCTCCCGGAGCCTGGAATTCACGTCCTTGCCTGGAAGAACTCGTTAGGGCATCGTTTAGTACTGGTCCACACAAAAATGGATCAGTCGTAATAGCACGTGGTGGGCGGGGGGAGGTCTCATAGGCGATTGAAGACCTCCGGTGGTTGGATATTGGGCGTGATACCCTGGTGCTCCCGTTGGCACTTGGGCACCTTAGCATTGCCATCCAGTGACCCTAGCAGTGCCACCCTGGCATTACTCATGTGCCCAGGTGGCACTGCCAGGCTGGTGGGGGCACTGACAAGGTGCCAGGCTGACAGTGCCAAGGTGCCTGGATGCCTGTTCTAGGGGTCAGGCCCGAAGCTGCCTTGCCCATAAGATATGGAGGTTCGAGGACCTCGGAAGAGGCAAGTTGGGTGAAGTCTGGGGGGGGGAACCCAGGGAATGTCGAGCTGAGCTCAGCGGTGCAGGAAATTACGCAAGTGCGGTCTCAATAGGACGTTACTCGCCGAATCCAAAAACAAAAACAGCCAACTGTCTTTGGATAGCGGGGTCTTCCTTGGCACTGCAAGCACCGATAAAAACCCTGACTGAAACCGGACATGTTTCGGTTGAATCGCGCCCATAATTATCACTTTTTCTATGCTTCACAATGAACCGTCAGTAATAATTACCACGGTAGGAATCCTAATTTAGGTAAAAGATCTACATTTATTACTTACTGTTGTTGAGTTTTTATTCGGGGCAGTATGTGGGCATTCAGGATCTGCAGGGTTCAGGCATGGACGATCCATGTAACCATGTCCAACCCCAGCCTTGTTCAGCATCTCCTCCCAACCATCCACCTCATACTTTAGATTCTTCAACTCCTCCAGGAATTCTAAGGGGTCAAGATTTGTCCACTGCAACGGCAGTTTACCCCTGTCAAGAAATAGATACAGTACTCAAAAACAAAATAACATTTAAAATTGTTACAACAGACAGGAGTTGCATTATGAGCTTAGTTACATTATGAACTAATTGATTGCTGTCAGGATTGCCACCCCTATTGATAGCTGCCTACCCCTTGGAGCTATCAGCCAAACAGGTGCGGGGGGAGAAAGAGAGCTCAGCAACCCACCAGCACCACCGGGAGCTGTGGTCACCGCTAGAACTGCACCTGGAAGAGGAGGACGCCACAGAGTACAGTATCATCCCACCAGGTTGAGGGGCTTCAGGACCAATCATGCAGGCCCTGGTGAGACTGATGTACGGAGCTAGTGGTGGGCACATGAGAGCAAGCGTAGTCATGGGCAAGGGCAGTCATAGTCATGGAAGCAGCCATTTCTGCCAGGGAGCTCTTCTCTGGGCCAAGTTCCCAAATAGGAGATTCCTCCTCCATCCACTGAACTCACTGGGAGGCCACCTGAGTTCACCTGGCAGTTGCCCCACGAGGCAGAAGGCCCACTGGCACAGGTAAAACACCAGTGATGGAAAGGGGCCCTTAATTGACTTAACTGATGGGAGGATTGTCCACCACCTTCTCTGCCACAGGCAAGACAGCATGGCAATGGGAAGGTGACACATCCTCCCCCTCCCCCCCACCTTCTGTCTTCCCTTACCATTTTTGGACACCCTACTTCCAGTTAATAAAATCCAGCCCACTGGTATAGACCTATTGTACCAAATGGTGCTTTCTGTACTACCAATTCTATCTAATGAAATATTCAGATAGTTCATTCATTAGGATACCATATGGCATCAAATATTCACATGCTATACCGCAGATAGTTATATATCATTCTGTGGGCAAGATTTCCATGTTAAGAGAGTGTAGCAAGTTCACTGTGGCAGGCAAATCTTTGCTTTCTCTTTGTAGTGACAAAAGCAAGTTACCAGGGAAATGTTAGAGTGGGAAGGGGCCCCTATCAGAGAAGTGAAGAGGAAGTGGGAAGAGGAGCTAGGAGGGGAGCTGGAAACTGAACTGTGAGAAAAAGCCTTGAAAAAGGTAAATGCATCCTCATCCTGTGCTAGACTCAGCTTGATTCAGTTCAAGGTAGTCCACAGGGCCCACATGACGGTAGCTCAGATGAGTAGGTTCTTCGAGGAGGTGGACGGTATGGGGGTAGCCCGGCCAACCATGTTCATATGTTTTGGGCATGTCCGAAACGGAGGGAATTCTGGCAGGGATTTGCAGATGTTATGTCAGAAGTCCCGGAAGGTTGGGTAACTCCAAGTCCAGAATTAGCAATATTTGGGGTGTCGGAAGATCCGGGGGCAAAGGGGGCGGGGGGGAGGCCGATATCCTGGCCTTCTCCTCCCTGGTGGCCCGGAGACGGATCTTGCTGAGATGAAGGGACTCAGAGCCCCCGAAATCAGGAGTGTGGGTCAGCGATATGGTAGAGTTTCTCAGTCTGGTGAATATCAAGTTCGCTCTAAGAGGATCAATACAAGGATTTGCCCGGAGTTGGCAGCCGTACATCGATTTCTTTAACAAAAACTGAACGTCAGCAGTAAGGGGGGAAAGGGAATAAGGGGGAGGGGAGGAAAATAGGAGGCATGGTAATGTTAAATAAGGACAGGGAATTTAGTATACGGGTAATTCGGGACAGGGCGGGAGAAGTGGGGTACGTGGTTTATGGTTTGTTGTTATTTTAGGGTGTATTTTGTGCGTCGACCCGCGCGGTTGTTTTAGAAATGTCAATATGTTAAATTGTGAAAATTACAAATGCTTTAATAAAATATTTTCTAAAAAAAAAGCAAGTTACAATATACAACTTTTGTTGGCCATTTTTGTAGGCTGCCCTGTGAACCACCTTATCTCTGCAGTGTTCCCCACGGGTGGCTCTATAACTCGTGAGAAGAAAAGTCAAAACCAGGGCAACACTGCTGCTGTAAGCAAGTGAAAAAAACCATGGGTAAATTTTCAGCTTTGGCGCTCACATAATGGGCCGCCACACCAAAAGCACATTGGGAAATTGGCGCACAGATTTTAAATTCATGGCGATCGCTCATAACTTCCAATACCAGGCAGAAAGCTGCCCATTGTACACCTAGCTCAAATTTTCTTTCCATAGAGATGTGCCCAATTCACAATATTGAACTCATCGCCTAACAGTGAAATTTAAAATCTTCCCCACCACCTTCTGCCATACATCAGCAAGAAATTCAGCCTCGTGTCCCCAATCAATTTTATTGAAGTTTAACAAATAAGAGTTTTGTGAACCATAAACTTTACAAAGATTTATAATGCTACTCAAAATATTCTCCACATAAAATCTCTAAATTTTCATTCTTGAAAAATAAAATTAACATTTTAATTTTGTGCAAAAATTCAGCAGTTCACAATGTGTCAAAATGAATGTTTTAGAGGCTCAGTGAAGTTGAGTGTTTGTATGCTAATAGACAATGCCATGGAGTTGGGTGAAGTTCCATATAAAACTTGCATCAAGTGGGATGTTGAAAGGATTCCCAGTAGAAAGAATAGAAATTTAGAGGGAAGGACATACTTAGGTGATCTCTAGCACCTCCTGGAGGCTACCAACAGCATTGGAGAGCTGGAAGCCGACCATACACTGGTATCAGGCTGAACTGGCAAAAAGAATAAAGTCGAAAGATCAAAAAATCCTCACAAAAATAAAGAATTTTGAGTGTGGGGCTAAAAATATGTATTTATATGTTGAGACACTGAAGTGGAATTTTAAAAAATACTGTCATCTTGACTACGCTTCTTCAAATTGAAAAGGAGTGAACAGTGAAAATGTTGGTTGCCTTTCATCTCCAAAAAATTAAACATTTCTCTTTCCCTGGATAGTTATTTGTTTCTGCTAAATCTAAAGAAATATAAATATTTTAACAGATATGCTCTTCGAAATTCTGCCTGTAACTTTGATTGATATTGTGAGATAAATTAGTATTAAATATGAAAGTGCTGACAGCCTGCTCCTACTGAGACTTTTCCACTTGTGAAAATATGTGATGTCACTTTTGCACATTAACCGGATAAGAAGTTAGCATCTGGCAGCATCAAAAGATTGTGACATAATGTCTGATTACAGTCCTCCTGTATTATAATAACTGTTTTTCTATTTGAATCAATCATAGTACCTGACCTTTATTACCACTAATGATACCTTACTTCTTTATGCTCTTTGACAACCTGGCAATCGACCAACATACCCCCGCTTTTGAATTTCTTCCTGATGCTGACAGACTGGAGAGGCTTTTGGCTGGGTTATTTTGTGGTTCAAACCACATTGTATCTGCTTAACCAGGCTTGAGTCATTATTTCAACTCTCCCAACCAAAAAACACAAAACCCTTATTTACAATCCCATTTTTACATTATCAATTCCCCGTGCCTGCCCACCCTTCCAACAAACCTCCAAAATCTCAAGAGGGAGAGAACAAATAACTCACAATTCTGGTAGGCTCATCATCTTATAAATCTACATAATGTTCCATGTCGAAATATGAAATGCAAGTGACTGATAAGCAGTCGCATGTGAGAAAATATGCTTTCACTGCTCCCTCTTAATTGATGTCAGCAGGCAAAAGTCTTAATTGAGTGATGTGAATGGGCAGTAGAACAGAGATTGATGGCACCAAATGTTTGCTGTGTGAACTGGGTAAAACGAATGAGGGTAAAAATATATCGGTGCTTGGTTTTAGGTGTGACTGTGGCCAAAATGAGTGACTAGAACCAGGTGGTTTGCATCTGGCATGAAATTGTGCCTAGAGTCTCATTACTATTAAGTAGGTAGGCTGCTGGCTCCTGTCGCAACTCCACAGGCAGCTTACCCATTTGAAAAATGAATATCGGTCACTTGCTTCGCTGCAAGCGGCCTGAAGGTTAAGTCCCAGGAAGTGGGGTTGGAGGGCAGGGGTTAGGGTAGATGGGGAACAGCAATCAGACACAGTAGAGTTAGGGAGCACTCCTATTCCTCCTGGCTCCAAAGCAATGGCCATTGAAGAATCGCTTCAGCTCCAGAGATCTCTCGCTACACTGAGGAGTTCTAGCGAGTGAAGCTCCTCAGTGCACAAAATGTGGCTATGTGCAGCTTCGGCTGCGAGTTCCCCGCTGAGGCCCCCTATCTTATCCAGAGTGGCATTTTATAGTGTTGTGTTTTTCGGTGTTGCAAGCGCCGGGAAACACGCGCCTAAACGCGCTCGCTATGGGTCTTTGTTTCCATTTAGTTAAATCCTGCCTATAATTTTCAACTGAAGGAACTAAAACTAAGACAACAAAGATTTACTTACGGCAAGTAGACTGTTCCCAACTGTAACTTAGCACCTTCCCAGAAACAATCCAAGGGTGTGATTATTACACAGGGATACAATTTTTCAATAAGCTGGTGAAAATATAGAAGCAAGCATTTAGCTCAACAAGTATTGCAAGCATCAAAAAGCAAAAATTAAAAGATGAGACATTACTTTGTCTAATGGAATATTTTGATTTTTAAAAGTTCTGTTTAGTTTAAGGGGGATCCAAACTCACCTGATCCATCCAACCAGTTTCTGTTACAAGTGCTCCGGATTTATAACATAAGTTGTCTAAGGTCCACTGTCTAAATGTGGACGACAAAAAAAAGAGACAAAAAAAATCCTTTGTTTAAAAAGTATATCAGCAAGATAAAATTGAAAAAAATCAGATGATCTGACTGCACCTCTACAAGACTGGACCAGACTTAACAGGTATGAAAAGTAACAGTATGGTATATTTGCCTACATTAAAAGCTCAAATTCCCATAAATAACAAAGATTTAATTTGATTTTGAAAACTGTTCTACATAATTCAGAAAATATGAAGAGATGCGATTGAATCAGTGTCACTTACTTGTTGTACAAATAAACTTGCACCCTGCTGGCATTAAATGCAGAGCTAAGGTGCTGCTGCAGAGCTTCAACTGTTAGAACATTAGCACCTTCCTCAGGAGATGTTTGAATCATGATCTGAGGATTGAACATGGCTTCCTCCCCTATCTTCTGTCGTGTGTATGATAATTCTTGACTCACTCTACCACCAACTAAGGGGAAAAAAGGGTATTCTCAGTTATTATGACCAAGATTTAAAAAAATTATATTAGTATGATGCAAAACTTTTCTACAAATTTGTGCTTTATAATGCATCCCCAAACAGTTAAAAGATTTTAGCTGCATAATGTAAAACGTCCTACACTTTTCCATATATCCATCATAAGGCATCATTTCTGATATTAACCATGAATTGTTTGGTCATGATCTAACTTCATATCGTACAGAGTTCTAAGAATAAGCCCAAGCACGGAAGAAGATCTGCATATATAAAATTTAAAAACTAGTTAATTGTAGATGTAATCTGTGACACTGCAGTGATTCGGCATTGGATTCAGGCGCGGTGCATGTCAGGGATGAGCCACTTCCCATATGCATGATGATAAAACAACTTCAGAATACAGCAACAAGAGGAATTTCTTCACTCGAACCATTAATCGTAACACATGTGGCACATCTTTGCCATCAATAATTATTACCCAATCCTGAAATGGTTCATGCCGGAAAAATTAAAAACAGGACAATTAATATCACGCAATCATATGCAAAACATAGGTACAAACTTATCCAATCTCAATTTGCACATTTAATTAAAAGATGAGGCTGTTGTTTTATGGCTTCCTTCTGTCAATTGTTATTCTTTTTATGTACACTCACAGACGTTTCACCATGAAACTCTCCTAAATACCGCTGGGTAGACATTCATCCTCATTGCCTGAGAGTTAAGCATTGAATGAGAGGTCACAGAGCAAACTCGAGTGAGGAAGATTGCATCCCAGTAACACAGCCTGCCTAATTTTCCTTTCATTTAAATTAATGGGAAGAAAACAGGGTAGGTTCTACACCAGGCACGCAATTCTCCCCAACCAATTTCTACTCTGCACTATTTTCTGACACTGCTTAATATTGAGGTGGCAAGCACAAAAACCTACCCTGATGTTGTTTGGTAGATCATAAATTGATTCTATCACTTTTATTTACAAAGAAACCAAATAAAATAATGTTTCTTTATGTCTCTCAAGAACACTGTCCTAGTTGGGAGTTCTTACAGCCCATTTAGCACCAATATGCCAGACTGTTTATTACCTTACAGGAACAAGCTGATAAAATGCACCATTCTCAATTTATTTGAAGGTTTGCTTGAACATTAACCACTCCATTAAGTACTCAGATGCACTTCTACTGTGTCACAATTGATTAGAGAGAGATTTCTATATATTGCATTTTCCATGGTTTTAAATTGACTACATTTGTTGCTGTGTGTATATATACACACACACAACGCACACACCTGTGCTGACAAGATATTTAATGCCTGCAGCTTCAAAATAATCTTAAATGTGGGATTTTGGTCTGAAATATATCAGGACTTGATGCATAGCATTTTGCATATACTCTAGAATATCAATTAATCTTATTAAAATATTTCATAAGCATGCAATTTCCATCCAATTCCTGTCAGAATATTTAAGTCAACATTTAAAATTGAAACTGTGGCCATAAATATTTATAATGTTAATTTACAGTTTAACCACTTGCCTGTCAGTTTGTTGATGAACCAATCAAAATGTTTATCAAAAATTTTATATTTGTAATTTTTTCTTAGTAACTGAAATTTATAATGTTGAAAATAAGTTTTAAACAAAATATTTTAAAGTCATATCTCACAATAACTTGACTAAATTTCTCATTCATTTTGTGCCCTGATGTCTTTTTTGAAACTTTACTTCAAGGTCTCAGCATATCTTAAAAACCTAAGCTTGGACTTGATTCTTTTAGCTTTGAAAGTGGCACAGAGCTTCCAACCACAACTGTGCATTCTGAGCATACATAGTTTGCAGAATTTCCCAAAATGCATTTGAAGCAGACAAGCAAATCCCTTCATCATGTGAAGATTGAGAGATCCTTGCTTTTCCAAAAGGTTTTTTGTTTAATCAAACCAGACAGTGAATGTCAATGATTTAGTTTGGGCTGATTTGATTTAAAGTAGAGTGAGGGGATGGATAAGTGAACCGAATACGGAATGAGTTAGTCTGGAGGAGACCTCCTGTAAGGGAACGACCCTCCGAGCCCGCGTTACGGCAGCGCTGCCACCCCCCCCCTCCCCCGGCAAAATACACATCCAGCCCAGTGGTGATGGCCACTTTGAGAACATGGAGCCAAATGAGACAACATTTTGGTTTAAACGAGATGTCTTCCATGGCCCCCATCTGCGGTAACCAGAAATACCTGCCAGCCATGCTATACGCCACTTTTAAGAAATGGAGACAGAATGGGGGGGGACACTAGCGGTCAGGGACTTTTACATGGGGGACAGAGTCGCAACCCTAGCTGAACTAATGGAAGGACTGGAGCTACCGAACAGAGGAGCTCTGGCATTTACAAATCAACAACTTTCTCCGCAAGGACAAAACGAGGTACCCTCGGGCCCCGAGAGTCACATTGCTGGAGGGATTGTTGGATGCGGACAGTAGGGAGAAGGAGAACTGTGGGGACATGTACAGGTGATTTTTGGAAAAGGCAAGAAAGGGCAGCAGGGTGGCACATTGGTTAGCATTGCTGCCTCATGGCGCCGAGGTCCCAGGTTCTATCCCGGCCCTGGGTCACTGTCTGTGTGGAGTTTGCATATTCTCCCTGTGTTTGCGTGGGTTTCACCCCCACAATACAAAAGATGTGCCAGGTAGGTGGATCGATCACGCTAAATTGCCCCTTAATTGGAAAAAATGAATTGGGTACTCTAAATGTATTTTATTAAAAGAAAAGGAAAGGGCAAGAACACCATTAGACGGGGAAGACAGAAATGGGAGGACAAACTCGTGATGGAAGTAGGATGGGGGATGGGGACTCTAGAGCGAAGCACTAAGTAGGGCCACCTCCAACTCATCCTATGCAAGGCTAAGCTCATGCAGTTTAAAGTGGTGCACTGAGCGCACCTAATCAAAAATCGAATGAACCTTCTTCCCGGAGGTGGAAGATAAATATGAACGGCGCCAGGGAGACCCGACCAACCATGCCCAAATGTTCTGGGCCTGCCCCAGACTTGTCGGGTTCTGGATGGCCTTCTTCGAGGCGATATCCAAGATTGTGGGGTGAGGGTGAAACCATGCCCGAGAGTGGCAGTCTTTGGGGTATCGGACCAGCCAAAACTACATATGGGGAAGCGGGCCTGTGCCCTTGCTTCCTTAATCGCATGCCGGCGAATCCTGCTCAGCTGGTGATCAGCAGCACTACCAACAGCTGCAGTCTGGCTGGCAGACCTGTCGGAATTTTTCTACCTGGAGAAGATCATGTACACCATCTGAGGATCGGATGAGGGCTTCCACAAAGCATGGGGGCTATTCATCAGCCTGTTCCAAGACCTGTTCCAAGCCAATACTGATTAGGAAGAAAGGGAGAAGGGGCACTGCTGAGGGAAGACAAGATTGCATAGAGCAGAGAGGAACAGGGGGAGGAGGAGGAGGAAAGGAAGGAAATCAGGAAGGAACATGGAAAAGTAAAGGGAAGGAAAGAATTATAACAATACAACACGCAGGACGAAGGATGGGGCCAGGATCTTCTTTGGAGATAAAATAGTTCAATTTAATACTGTATTCTGAAAGGACTTGGCTCCCCACTCGCAAACTGGATCCTCGACTTTCTGACCAACAGACCACAATCAGTAAGAATGAACAACAACACCTCCTCCACAATAGCCCTCAATACCGGGGCCCCGCAAGGCTGCGTACGTAGCCCCCTACTGTACTCCCTGTACACACATGACTGCGTGACAAAATTTGATTCCAACTCCATCCACAAGTTTGCTGACGATACGACCATAGTGGGCTGGATCTCGAATAACGACGAGTCAGAATACAGGAGGGAGATAGAGAACCTAGTGGAGTGGTGCAGCGACAACAATCTCTCCCTCAATGCCAGCGAAACTAAAGAGCTGGTCATTAACTTCAGGAAGCAAAGTACTGTACACACCCCTGTCAGCATCAATGGGGCTGAGGTGGAGATGGTTAGCAGTTTCAAATTCCTTGGGGTGCACATCTCCAAAAATCTGTCCTGGTCCACCCACGTCGACGCTACCACCAAGAAAGCACAACAGCGCCTATACTTCCTCAGGAAACTAAGGAAATTTGGCATGTCCACATTAACTCTTACCAACTTTTACAGATGCACCATAGAAAGCATCCTATCGGGCTGCATCACAGCCTGGTATGATAACTGCTCGGCCCAAGACCGCAAGAAACTTCAGAGAGTCGTGAACACCGCCCAATCCGTCACACAAACCTGCCTCCCATCCATTGAGTCCATCTACACCTCCCGCTGCCTGGGGAAAGCGGGCAGCATAATCAAAGACCCCTCCCACCCGGCTTACTCATTCTTCCAAGTTCTTCCATCGGGCAGGAGATACAGAAGTCTGAGAACACGCACGAACAGACTCAAAAACAGCTTCTTCCCCGCTGTTACCAGACTCCTAAATGACCCTCTTATGGACTGACCTCATTAACACTACACCCTGTATGCTTTATCCGATGCCAGTGCTTATGTAGTTACATTGTATACCTTGTGTTGCCCTATTATGTATTTTCTTTTCTTCCCTTTTCTTCCCATGTACTTAATGATCTGTTGAGCTGCTCGCAGAAAAATACTTTTCACTGTACCTCGGTACACGTGACAATAAACAAATCCAATCCAAATCCAATCTAATCCAAATTGTGAGTTAAGATCTGATAGTTTTACATTAGAGAACGTTATAGCTAAAGAAAATGTACAAAATACATTCTGCAGGACAGAAACAAACCTTCAGCACTGAACAACACAATACCTTCTCAGCACGTGATGTTAAGTAGAGAGAGATCTTTGAAAACACACAGGGAAAACAATGAGAAATACCAGAAAGCCAAAGAACTGACAAATGAGAATGCTAAATGCCTATGTTTTGCAAAACAGGTGTGATGGGATTAAAAGATTCACTCTATGGCCACAAATAATTTATTCATGATGTTAATGATTGGGTAATTCACACCTAGACCAGGTATGAATAGGTCTAATTACATTTTATTTTAAATTTAAACTAGTTATGGATTACAAAGTACCAGAACAATATGGGACAATAAACTAGCTTTACTGCGGCACAAATTATAGAGAAGTGAATATGAAATAACTCATTATTTTAAATTTTGGGATATTAGATTAGCAATGCATAAACAGTAAGAAAATTATTGCTACTGCTTAAATCGTTGTCCATTTGTGTAGATTTTAGTTCTAGTAGCTGAAATATTCCCACAGCCACATGGTTCATATGTACCTGTAATCTAATTAAACATCGCCAAAGAATGCAATGGGTCAAATTAACTTATTTAAAAAAAATGTCACTGAAAATGTTCTTCTGTATCTCATCAAATTCTCCGAGAACAATGTTACCATTATTGTCCTAGACTAAAGAACCATGATTTTGGCACTGAAACCAGCCTTCCCTCAACCTTTCACAAGAACAAATGGGCTACTTACAATATGTGTATTGATAATTATTTTCAATTTATATTCTGCAGTACTTGTGCAAACGTGGCAAAAAAATTGATTCTTCCCTCTTTCCAAGTAGAAAAACGTTAATAGTTTATGCAATTTCTAAAGTTATTTGAATATTTTTCTGCCCAAATACAACACTTTCAACAGAGATCAAATTTACTGTCTTAACTAGCAAAACTTCACTATTTTTTGCCACAACTATCTGGGTAAATTCTATACCAAGGACACTTTTACTTATGGTTCACTTGGCAAGCTATTATAGGAAATCCTTCAGGTTATCCCCAGAACAATTGCGGTAAAGATACTCAACATTAATTTTAATAAATTACTTTGTTTCACTTCAAATTTAAATTATTGTAAGGGCCTAGAAAGTAATTTTGTGCACTAAATGTCATTATTTCCCATCATGGCAATTACTTCCTGGTTCTCATTAATCACTATATTGCGGAACTTACACCACATGAATTTTCTACTTCTATAAAAAAAAGGTCTTGCAATAGTAAAGCAATCAGCAGTGTACAAAAGAAGCCCAAAATGATCCACTTACACAGTTCATTAACAATCACCAGTACAGAGATTCTATTACTCCACGAATGAGACAGTCTGCATCAGTGCTTAGTATCAGTGCAGCTGTAACATTTTCCAGCACTATCACCCTAATCAAAGAGCTGAAACAGTAAAGACCCCTGACATCCATACAGATAAAGTGTTAGTTAATAAGATTTGTTAAATCCCCATCAGGGTCAAGACAAAAAAAACTTCAACCGCAGAAGCCAGCCTTTCATTCAATAGCAAAGGGGCTCCATGAGGAATTCTTGCCAGAGATGATATTTCCTTTTGGGATCAATGGAATTTAACACTAATTTGCATCAAAGACAAATCCTGGCCAGGACAAACAGGACATTCTTCATCTTTTCTAAAACTGGCCAACTGTTTACTATCAACACTAGTTATTATTTCCCAAACAAGCTCCTGTCACATTCCATTAAAGATCTTAAAAGCATGGTTTGTTGATCTGCATTATATGACATTGCCACAACACTTAAAAAGGAAAACTCTAAATCCAACTATCAATAGTTCCATATTAATTTACAACAAATACAAAATGAGTATTTGACTCTTAGTGCCCAGGCCCATCTGATTTCTCTATGCAAAACCTCAAGTGATTAGCTACAAAAGGCACAGGAGTGCTCAACAGCAGTTCATAGACTTCTTGTGCAAGATTTTTATAAACATTCTGCTTTTATAATTTTCAGGTTAATAGTACCTTAAATCTAGGACAAACATTGAAATCAACAATACAGATTTTACAATATGCAATATATAAAACTTCTCTTGCCATTAAATCACATCTGATTTTGGGTAGGCCGGAACAACCAAAAAATGATGGTAGCAGATTATATATGCTTTGCTCAGCTACAAGAGTCTTGAGACTCCCCGGTGCGCTGGCGTTTGATTACCTCGGTCTGTTCAATGCAGGTGTAAGTGGAACTTCAACCAACATACAAGTGAGCTGCAGTCTGTGTAACAAAACATTTGCCAGGTTTTCATTCCCGATTTCCTTACAAGATTGCTTTATCATCTTGGGTCAGTTTCTCTATTCCACACTGTGGACGAAATTCTCCGGTATCGGCGCGATGTCCGCCGACTGGCGCCCAAAATGGCGCAAATCAGTCGGGCATCGCGCCGCCTCAAAGGTGCGGAATGCTCCGCATCTTTGGGGGCCGAGCCCCAACCTTAAGGGGCTAGGCCCGCGCCGGACGAATTTCCGCCCCGCCAGCTGGCGGAAAAGGCCTTTGGTGCCCCGCCAGCTGGCGCGGAAATGACATCTCCGGGCGGCGCATGCGCGGGACGTCAGTGGCCGCTGACGGCATTCCCGCGCATGCGCAGTGGAGGGAGTCTCTTCCGCCTCCGCCATGGTGGAGACCGTGGCGAAGGCGGAAGGGAAAGAGTGCCCCCACGGCACAGGCTCGCGCGCGTATCGGTGGGCCCCGAGCGCGGGCCAGGCCACCGTGGGGGCACCCCCCCGGGGCCAGATCGCCCCGCGCCCCCCCAGGACCCTGCCCGCACCGCCTTGTCCCGCCGGTAAGGTAGGTGGTTTAATCTATGCCGGCGGGACAGACATTTTAGCAGCGGGACTTCGGCCCATCCGGGCCGGAGAATCGCCGGGGGGGGGGGGTGCCCCGCCAATCGGCGCGGCGCGATTCCCGCCCCCGCCGAATATCCGGTGCCGGAGAATTTGGCAACCGCCGGGGGCGGGATTCACGCCAGCCCCCGGCGATTCTCCGACCCGGCGGGGGGTCGGAGAATCTCGCCCTGTGTCCTGAACATTTCCATGGATTTCAGATCAACAGAAACCTTTTTTGCTGCCAACATCCATGCACATCAAACCATTAAACTTCAACTCAAAGAAGAATCTAAGCAGGTGAATGCAGGACTTTTTGATAAAACTAACTTTACCATACATAATATAAAAGATACCGAACAGTTATTGCAACTGAATGCTGTAATGATAAAAACAGTATTTATAATGCTATTGGAATAATCAAGAGTCCAAAGTAACATTTGAAATCAAACACTGTACCCTTACATTGATCCAATTCAATCCAGTTTGTCAGGATAATTCTAACAGATTAAGATAAAGATAGTTTATCACAATGTGGCGATGCCGGCATTGGACTGGGGTGGGCACAGTAAGAAGTCTGACAACACCAGGTTAAAGTCCAACAGGTTTATTTGAAATCACTAGCTTTCGGAGTGCAGCTCCTTCATCAGATGAGTCCCGGCTTTGCTGCTCTACCACACCGGCCCCCCCCTCCCTCCCTTCCGTTTGAGCCTATTGCGTTCCACTCTAGCCATAAATCCCTATCTCCCTCTAGACCCTCTCCAACACATGCTATCCTCCACAAGCTCACCTCCCTTCTGGTTTGTTGGCAACATTCCCACTTGTTGCCATTTAACATCCATCGCTAGCTGGCAGAGTAAATATGCCCCTGTTCTCCAGAATTGCACCCCCCCTTTAAAAACCACCATCATTACTTCCTCCTTAAAGACACACATTTGACCCTGCTCTTCTCAACAACTATCACTCCATCTCGTCGCCCAGCTCCATGATCATTTCTCCCAATACATTGATCAATCTGACATCCTTCCATTTCACCGGTGAAAGCAATTCTCTATGACATCAGCCATAAAGCATTATTCCTCCTTGGCTTTGCGAGGTGCTTGACCACAAAATTCTCCTGCACCTGTTGTTAACCTCCATAGAAAGGTCATTATTTGGTTCCATTATTTACCCAATTGTTACCAAACTATCAATGGCTTCCCTTCCCAGGTCCACATGGTTACACTGGGAGATCTTCCAGGATCAATTCTTAGCTCCTTCCTCTAATTCATCTACATTCAGCTCTTCAAATGACCCAGTCACTATTTTTGTAATAAAGTATGTTGATTTATTGCTGAAAATATTGCTTCATACTTAATGCTAAGAATTACACTGTCAACAATTTAAGATTATTGGTCAGGCTTGCAAGCTAGAAATTACCTATTACTACACATGGCCCAGTCTTTTGTAGACATAAAGAACAGGCATACGCATTCTGCCTTTTTCAACTAAAAAAAGTAAATGACAGCCATTCTATGGTTCATTCCCCAGGGCAATGCCTTGACCAATGAAAGTCAACCTGCCTGGTTTGAATTTAAACAAAGCTTGACAGTTAACTGTCAGCCATCAATTAACTGCTGCATTCTCCATGGCAATATTTCTACTAATCTGAGTCCAGCACTCTCTTCTTATGCAGTATAAAGTATTATTCTCTTTACATTTGTTACTATTGCGAATTGTCTTGATGAGTGCAAGACAAAAGGCCATGGGCGGGATTCCCTCAGCCCACGCCGGGCCGGAGAATCGCAGGGCCGAGTGCGAATCGCGCGACGACGCCCTGAAACCGGTCTGCTGATTCTCCGGAGAGCGGGGAATTGGCACCATTGGCGCCAGTGAGGTGCTGGTAGCGCTACTCCCCCCCCCCCCCCCCCCCCCCGCCCCCCAGCGATTCTCTGCCCGGGATGGGATGAGTGGCTGCAAGAAAAATCCGAGTCCCGCCGGCGTCATCCACGTGTGGTCTTACCCGGCGGGACCTCGGCGTGCGTCCTTTCGGGGGCAGCCTGGTGGGTGGGGGGGGGGGGGGGTCCTCCGCTGTGGCCTGGCCCGCAGTCAGGGCCTACCGATCGGTGGGCCAGCCTCTTGGGCTGGGGGCCTCTTTTGCTCCGTGCCGGCGCCTTTGGCCATGTTGCGTCGGGGCCGGCGCAGAGAAGGAAGCCACCACGCATGCGCACGCGCGCTGGTCGCAGCATGCAATTGACACCGATTTCGGCAGCTGGTGCGGCGTGGGTCGCTCCAGTGCCGTGCCGGCCTACTGAGGGGCTCAGATTCGCTGCTCCTGGGGCCTGTTGACACAGTCGTGAAACGCGATGGCATTTATGATGGCGTCAACATCTAGCCTCAGGATCAGAGAATCCCGCCCCACTTGTTTCAGCACTCAAGTGAGGCAAACAGGGTGCCATTTAGCACTGTTTCCCTCAATCATGGACTAGGCATGATGGCACCTTGAGGGGTTGCGCAGGTCACTCGAGCTCCCCAGGTGTTTGGTGACAGGGCAGCATAGTACCGTCACACTCTCCCTGGCACCCAGGCACTGCCAGCCTGGCCGTACTAGTGCCAAGGTACCAGGTTAGCACTGCCAAGGGTCAGGGCCTGGGCATGCCCATGAAAGGGGATGCGAAGGGGTGTAGAGATTGGGGCAGCCTTTCAAAATGGCACCTCGATCTGTGAGCAGCCGGCCCTGCTGGTGAGCTCAGCTCCCCAGTCAGGCTGCAGTCCCGAGATTGACACTGCTATTAACGGCATTTAGCCATTTTCTTGAGCCTCGGAGAGTTTCCCCCGTCAGGAAAACTTTCTAAGTGTGTCCTGATGGGGGAAACTCTCCAAGGCTCAAGAAAATGGCTAAATGCCGTTAATAGCAGTGTCAATCGCGGCACTGCAGCCTGTGGTAATCACCACTGTTGTATCATATTGTATATACTGCACTGCATATGAGGGTATTACGGTAAGGCCCCTGTACTACAGGTACGGGGGTAGATCCCTGCCTGCTGGCTCCACCCAGTAGGCGGAGTATAAATGTGTGTGCTCTCCGAACTGCAGCCATTTCGGCAGCAGCTGTAGGAGGCCACACATCTCTGTGTAATAAAGCCTTGAATACTCTCTACTCTCGTCGTAATTGATAGTCCATCACAGCCTTCGAGGAACACCCCGCCAAACCCACCCTAAACCGACTTTCACATTTTTTCAGTGAATCGCGCCCATAGACATAAATATATTCCAATACGGCATCTATGTTTCACTTATTCATTGAAAGTATTATAGATTGTGTATGGTTTACTGAAATTATGTACCACGATTGGCTGCCATGATGTATTATTCAAAACTTTGCATTGTTGCAGAACTTAGAACTCCCCTGTATACTCTCTGCTGAGCATGATCACGTCAGAACAACATTTTGCAGTGTGTGAAACTCAAATCATGTCACTGCCTGCAGTCACAATGGTGAATCCAAGAAGTGTGATAGTTGTGCTAGAAATGAGGACGGTCTCCTTTTTATTAAAGTACAAATTGTTTTGCCAATATTCTGCAAATATCTTTTTATTCGCTGGGAACTATGGAATCTGCTATTTCATATTCGAATATTTCTACTCTGTCAACTATTTATACTGAATTTCATTTGTGCAAAATCAATACGGTTTCCGTTATCCACATTCACAGAAGCCATTTTAAAAAGCGAATTACCACATGAATGAATTCCCAATTTCAGCTAAATTAGATCATAAGACCATAAGACATAGGAGTAGAATTAGGCCACTTGGCCCAACGAGTCTGCTCCACCATTCAATCATGGCTGATATTTTCTCATCCCCATTGTCCTGCCTTCTCCCCATAACCCCTGATCTCCTTATTAATCAAGAACCTATCTATTTCGGTCTTAAAAACATTCAGTAATTTGGCCTCCACAGCCTTCTGCGGCAGAGTTCCACAGATTCACTACCGCCTGGCTGAGAAATTCCTCCTCATCTCTATTTTAAAGGATCGTCCCTTTAGCCTCAGATTGTGTCCTCTGCTTCTAGTTTTTCCTACAAGTGGAAACATCCTCTCCACGTCCACTCTATCCAGGCTTCGCAGTATCCTATAAGTTTCAATAAGATCCCGCCTCATCCTTCTAAACTCCAACGAGTACAGATCCAGAGTCCTCAACTGTTCCTCATATGACAAGCTCTCCATTCCATGGATCATTCTTGTGAACTTCCTCTGGAACCTTTTGATTGAAAGAAACCGTTTATAGACATGGGGCGGGATTCTCCACTCCCGCGCTGAAGTGCCCACGCCGTCGAGGTTCACAACGGCGCGAAACGGCCCCGATCCTGACGGATTCAGGCCCCGACAATGGGCTAGGATCAGGGCCGCGTCATCTACACGTGCCAGGCCTTGCCGCGTAAAGGCGGCGCCGCATAGATGACGCGGCCGGCGCCGCATAACTGGCGTCACCCGCGCATGCGTGGTTGCCGTCCTCTCTAAGTCCGTCCCGCAAGAAGATGGCGGACGGATCTTGCGGGGCCGCGGAAGGAAGGAGCTCCTCCTAGAGAGAGGATGGCCTGACGATCGGTGGGCACCGATCGCGGGCCATCCCACATTTGAGGTACCCCCCGTTGCAGGATCCCCCCCCTCGCCCCCCCACAGGCCGCCCCCCCCCCCAGCGTTTGCGCGCTGTTCCCGACGGCAGCGACCAGGTGTGGACGGCGCCGGCGGGAACCCGCCGTTTTGGCTTGGCCGCTTGGCCCATCCGGGCCTGAGAATAGCGGGGGTGCCGGAGAATCGCCATTTTGGGTGTCTCCGGCAATTCTCCGGCCTGCGGAACTCGACGGGGCCGTTCCCGCCGCTTGGGAGAATCGCGGGAGGGCGTCGGACCGGCGTCCCGGGAAATTTTGGCGGCCCAGGCGATTCTCCCAACCGGCGCGGGAGTGGAGAATCTCGCCCATGGTATGGGAAAAAATGAATGAGAAAATTAATCCCCACTGAATCACTATTGCTTCTGTTCAACAACAGCACAACTGGTGGTCAAACCATCCACTTTCCAGCCTGCCACAGGGGATGAATGTACAGGTGATAAAAATCTCCCATCCAAAATGGCCACGGGAAGATTATGTTTAAAGTTAGTATTGGTAACACAGTGGTTAGCACTGTGGCTTCACAGCGCCAGGGTCCCAGGTTCGATTCTCTGCTTGGGTCACTGTCTGTGCGAGTCTGCACGTTCTCCCAGTGTCTGCATGGGTTTCCTCCCACAAGTCCCGAAAGACTTGCATGTTAGGTGAATTGGACATTCTGAATTCTCCCTCTGTATACCCGAACAGGCACCGGAATGTGGCGACTAGGGGCTTTTCACAGTAACTTCATTGCGGTGTTAATGCAAGCCTACTTGTGACAATAAAGATTATTATATCTCCTGCTAACCCACTCTCATTCAAAATGCAATAACAGAGGCTTCGTAATCAATTCATACAGGAAACCAGATTTGCATTTGTGGTAATGTCACAACCAATCTTAATGGACTCAAAAATCCTTAGGCCTGCTCTGCCACAGTAGGTTTTGGCAGAGTGTTAACTGGTGGCCCCTACTCCTAACCCTGTTGAAATTTCCAAGATAAATTCGAAGGTCGGTGCAGATTCAATGGACTGAATCACCTGCTTCTGCATTATAGGGTTTTTAGCGTCCTATGAAAGATTGGATAATTGATTTGCATTCAAATTGTGGATGGCCTTTATGGACATGGCTTGCTAGGGGAGGCTTGGTGAAAAAATGGTCACTGACAAGTCTTTAAAAATACTTAGACAAAAGATGCTGGGGTCTGATGCCAGCCATGCTATGTGATTTCCAATAGGGATTCTGGGATGGAACCATGCTTGCACTCCTGGTGGGTCCCAACTGTGCCGTTCTTTCACTGAGCAGACCTGTACACAAGAGGTCATCCCATGTCCAGCTTACTCTCAGTAGTTGGAATTTCCTCCTCTCAGCTGCTCTGATACTGATGCTTACAATGGATGGAAAAAACATGCTACTGTTTGAATTGCCAGCAGACAGACTTCTAGCATCCCTGGGTCTTGGAAGATGACCTACCTTGGACTTTTGCGTCTAACCTCCACTCCAGGAGCACCATTTAAATAGATTTGGAACCCGCATTCTTCCAGCAAGAGGTGAAAACTAAAAGAATCAAGTTTTACTATCTTTACAAAGAATTTGTTTGGGTTCACCACACTATCATGTATGAATTGGTACCACGCTATTCAAAAGCAAGATTAAGATTTGTATCTCAATGACTTTAATTGAAATACTGGGCGGAATTTTCCCCCCAAAATTACTGCGAGAGTTGGGGCACAAAAATTGTTGCGAATCTCGCCAGCTGTTCCGGCATGATTCCCATCAGGATTTTCCAGCATTTAGTCATTTTATTGGAGGTGGGCATGATTTGCACTGGCATGGAGGGGGATGGAGCCTCAACACGCCAGCAAGTCTGGTTTCACAGAGATCTCAAAGTGACAGTGAGCACCCCCCCCCCCCCCCCCCCCGGATAAAATCAGTTTCAGCAGGGCTTCACTGCCACTCACATGCAACCCCCCTAACATTGCCGGCATCAGGGCTTCAGTGTACCCCCTAACATTGTGGGTATGGGGACTTCAGTGCCCCCTCCACACCCACCATTCTTGCCGGCATCCATCTGCTCCTTCCCCCCACCCAAAAAAAAAAAAATCAATGGCATCGAATCATTTCTAAAGAGTTTCCCTACAGGCCCCACCCCCTTCAGATCCCACCCCATGGCAGTGCCAAATATCAGGTTGGCATGGCTACAATACCAGTTATGTCCCCGATCACTCAGGGGGCTACGATGATATCAGAGCACCCCGCATGGTCATCACTTCTGGGCCGGATATCTCCAGCCATTCGCTGGCGGTGGGATTCTTTGGTCCTGCCGGAAGTGTACCCCGGCTCGCAGGTTTCCCAGCGGCATTGTGGCCATCAAAGAGAATTCCCATTGACAGCAGCGGGAGCAGAGAATCCCGCTATCAGCGAACGGCGCTCTGCCTCCCACCGCCGAGAAACACGTGGCTGGGAGGCCCGAGAATCCCACCGCTGGTCTCCGGTGATGGAGAGCAGTAATGATTCCCACCAGCTTCACGTTGCGCTGGCAGGTGGGAGAATAGTGGGAAGTGGGAGAATTCAGCTTAGAGCCGATTTTGAATATGTTAATGCTGTTTCTAATATGCTATTCTGGTTCATGCCCAATGATGGTGTGAACCAGATCATGTCAGCTGCAGCAGGCTGGTAGCACCATGCACTGCACAGTGCCCAGCACAGATCCTGGTTTGGGCCTCTCCCGCTATTCTACTGACATAGTGGAATTTGCGCTGGGTGCAACACGGCTGGAAAATCGCCCCTACTGTTTCAGTTTTCTCTCCTGAAGGAGACAAATTATGCTGGGGTACCATTCCATTGATACTAGCAACCTCTGGTACCATGTACTCGCAAGTGTTATCAGGCCATTCAGCATTAATGCATAGCTAAACTGATTCCACCCGCAGTCATTCTTCAGGCATGTCTACTTTCCAGCAACGTTTCTAATTACATGCGGAAACCTTGGCCTGATTCTTGCTTCACCCTAACTGCTGGTTTGAAGAACTACAGTGCCTGATTAACTGGATCAGTTAACAGATACTTAGTTACAGATTAGACTTGATAAATCGGTGCACCATTCAGTGCACGCATCTACATCAAGCTTGGACTAATAAGTGGCAAGTAACATCCACACCACACAAGTGCCAGAAAATGTCCATCACTAACATGAAAGAATCCAACCATCTCCCCTCAACATGCAATGGCCTACCATCACTGAAACCCCCATTATCAACATCCTGGGGGTTACCATTGAACAGAAACGGAACAGGACCAGCCATATAAATTCTGTGGCTACAAGACCAGGTCAGAGAATGGGAATTCTGCAGAAAGTAACACACCTCCTGACCTCCCAAGGCCTACAACCATCTACAAGTCAGGAATTTTTGGAATAATCTCCACTTGCCTGGATGAGCTCCGGAATAATCTCCACTTGCCTGGATGAGCTCCAACAACACTCACGAATCTGGACACCATCCAGGATTGGCACCCCTTCCACAAACATTCAATCCCTTCTACACCGACTCACGGTGTGTACCATCTACACTATGCACTGCAACAACTCACCAAGGCTCCTTCGACAGCACCTTCCAAACTCTTGACCTATACCACCTAGAAGAACTAGGGCAGCAGATGCATGGGTGCACCACCATGACTTACAAATTCCACTCCAATTCACGCACCATCTTGATTTAGAAACATATCGCCGTTCTTTCACTGTGTCAAAATCCTGGAAATCCCTCCCTAACAGCACTGTGGGTGTCCCGATGCCAAATAGACTGTAGCAATTCAAGAAAGTGGTTCACCACCACCTTCTCTAGGGTAATTCAGGGCCAGCGATGTTCACATTCGGCGGGCAAATAAAAAGAGCATATAGAACCAAAAATGGCAATTTTGTAGAATTTGATTTTTACAATTTTGCTGCATGTAAACTTGAACTGTAAATATTCAAACTTGTAAAACCATGCAAAATTAACTTTTGGCTATCCTCTTGGAAAATATACCTAAATTTATATGGCAATATTTAATACTAATGATATCAAAAGGAATTAAAATTGTGTTCCAAAGTATAAAAATTACCTCCAATATCTACATGATTAGTCTTATTACAAATAACTTGCGTTGTACACTCTGATAAAATCTGCAACCTCATGTCACTACGTTCACTTTTGTTGCGTCACGCTGACCCCGCTCCTCTTATCCACATTCTGCAAAGCTGACATCACTGATCAGTTCTGAGCAGGTCTCACCTCTAGGCAACAAAGTCTCTTTTCATTGGTTTTCCACTGTAGGCCACATGGGGCAAACACAATGGCCGCCCCCAGCTTCACACAAGCTCCCCAGTCTGTATGGAACTTCATTTCAGAGTGATTTATAACCAACACTTTTCCTTCTGCATCTGTGCAGGGAAACACACATCACTGGGGGCCACTTTCATGATTTTGTTGCGACTAGGATTAGCTGGATTAGGGGCCGACTCATAAGGACCCCCTGCAGACACAAGGAAGTTTCATCACAGGGTCAGTGTGATGTTAACTATATTCCATTACCGACACCACAAGTCTATCATGAAATAGGTACAAAACCAAAAGCTAAATGAACAATTTATTGCAAATGAAGCTTATGGGCTCATTCAAATATATTCCCCTAGTGTTTTTTTTCCTGTCAGGAATTAAGAAGAAACTTTAAAAATACATTTAATAACCTATATGACAAACCTAAAGAAATCTAGACATTTAAGATCACATCTCATGATACATTAGGCACTCATTCACCTTTGTCACCAATTTGATATTTATGCACATGGAAAAAAACTTTTTAAACAAAAGTACATTTAAGTATTTATCAGTGGTTGTTATATTTCACTGCAAACTAAAACAGATGCTTCCTTTCAAAAGTATTCCACAAATTTCAGAGAATAAAATCGGGGCAACACTGCATGGAAATTATGGCGAGAAATGGTTAATGTCAACAAATACACAGATGCACTGAAGGTGGGAAAAAGAATAAAAACAAACCCACTAAAGAAAATGGAAACTTTTAGAGCAATCATGATGTTTTATCAAAGCCTTATCTGTTATATTCCTTCTTCTCTTCTCTTTCCCGTTCTTTCTCTCCTCTCTTCTGTTTAGCGCATTCACTATCAAAAGAAAGGGGGTAAGCAATGGAGGCTTTGACCTGCAGCTGTAACACAATACTTTCACACAGCCCTGTCGACCCCCTGACATAAATTTTACACCGCAGCTGGCATTTACACACTTAGCATTTCCATATGTATAGCTTGGTCTGTGCTAATTATGCTAATCACCTGTCTAACTCTCCGCTGCGAAAAATGGTTGTATTTAGCAGTCCACTGCCTACAAATACAGCTTACTGTGTGGCTGAAATGTACATTCAGACAACCCTGAATGGCAAGATTTTTCCACGTTGCTGGCTTCATTCAGACTGCAGAAAAATTTATTCAAGTCAACTGGTTTCGGCCTGCAACAAAAAAGTTACGAGAAAAAAGTGAGTGTGTTCCTGCCCTAACATTCTAAGTCTGCTTGCAAGCAAAATGATAAATCAATTGGTGTGGGAAACAAAAAAAGAGGAGATATATTTTGCAAGCCATGTGAAACAGTAGCTTTAAAAAAGAAGAACTACTACTAGATCCACCCATTTCGTCCCAAGATCGCCAAAATGAAGCGCGTTTGTTCTCTTTACAGCAGGTATTAAAACAATAAAACTAGTTGGATAAAAGTTATAGAAAAGGTTCACCTCCTCCATTGCTTTGCAGAGAATAAATGAACTACTAATTAACAATAAAATCATCTTGGACTGCTGAAAGGTATTGTGTAACAATCACCTTCAGAATGCTCAGGGAAAAGACTGCCTTCTACTTTCAAAGTAAAAAGGTTTTACACAATATTTTGAGCCCCTTAATTGTCAAACACCTTCAGAGTTTGTCAAAGAATAAATCATATAAAGATTGTATATTTAGATGCAATTTAAATACATGTTATAAATTTCAAATTAAATTCCCTTTTATTAAAGGAATTCTCTACTCCAAAGACAATGAGGTTAAAATTGGGCTATACCATTGGCAGAAATTATATTATATATAATATATATATATATGGAGAGAGAGAGAGAGAAATGCATTATGTTACTGGAAATGGCAAATATAAATGTGGATATATATTTCATATGCACATTAAGCTGTTGAAAAACAATGAGACAATTGGATCTGACCCAGGCTCTACCGGATTTTGAATTCAGTTGCAGTTCTTTGGCAGTGCAGAGCCTATAATAATTCAAATGTTCACTGTCAGTTTTGTTCCAAAACCTGGCTCAGCAGCCAAAACAGAAATAACACTACAACTACTGTGGTCATTTCACAGCACAGAAGATTTTTTAACTGCGTGGGGGGAGGGGGGAGGAACGAGGGATGGAGCTTTAGACCACCCTGCTTCCATGGCACAGTATTCTGTTTACATTGCAGTGCTCGATTGTGTAATACATATGGCATTTTTGGGCAGGATCCCTTAGCCTTGGGCCAAAAGCCTTTTAGCTATACTATTTTAAAAACTGTACACTAGCCATTTATTCCCTTTTGTAACAGTTTTATTTGGAAATCTATCACTAAATATGCTGATAGCATCAACCACTTTGCCCTCATTTCCATCAACAATAGGTCTAAACTACCTTTTAAGCTAATTAAATAATAAACACAGAACTGCACATTTTCATCTACATATACTGTAATCCAGTCTATTGCTATAATATATTTCCAAAGTGCAACAAGATGTAATTAACTAGTTATCTTCAACTTCCACCAGAAACATCTCAGTATAAGGTCAAATTGTTTGGACAAAATTAATCCCAAAGCAGGACAATAAAAACAGAATAGAAAAGTAAAGACAATCTGATTTTTTCAATTGAGATCAGTTGCAGCCAAGATGAAGCCCCAGTATCCTAGTGGACATAGCCTATCAGCAGGTCACAGGGAGGTCAGCTTTGAAGGAGGAATCCAAATGAAATATAAACATGGCATCGTGGAAACCAGACAAATCTCCCATAGCTTCGTCCAGCCAGCACTAATCTAGGCATCAGCTGTGGAGCATAATCTAAACAAATGGATCACTCAGTTCATACATCTGGAAGCTGTCTTATTTTAGTCTTCAAGCACAGCCATGTACAGTTTAAATACTGGTCCAACATTTCAGAGTCAGAGCCTTGCAAAATAAATCTTACAATCTACATGTGCTTTACCCATATGTCGTCCCGTGTTGTCCAATGCAATGAGGAGAACTATGTCAGAGAAGATGCTTTTTATTGTGCAATGTGTAGTACTTGATTGCAGTACAATATTAAGAAATTTTATTTTAAAAATACATAATCGGTATTTCTGCCAGACTCAAATGCTGCTCCATTGACCTGAATTTTAGAATAGTTTATAGATTTACAGTGATGAAAATGATCTTCGATGAGTGAATATTTCAACAGATTAATGTTCTTTAAAGTGCAAGAAATTAGATGTTCCACTGTAATTTAAAGAAGTCTCATTAGCTCAGTTGGCTAGGTGGCTAATGTGTGGTTCATAATTGGACCAACAGTCTGGGTTTGATTTCTGTTCCAACTGAGGTATGCTTTGGACCCACTCTTCACCCAGCCCCTAAGAGTGGAAGGCAATGGCAAAACCACCACTGACAAAAATTGACAAGAACAGCTCAGGATGAAGCATCAGCAGAAAATGAGACAACTACCTGCCTTCGGGCAGAGCACATGACATGACTGTAATTTAGTGGAAGATAAATCCACATTTGCCAACATTAAGAAGATACTAAAACTGGTATATTAATGTTGAAGTCAAAACTGGAAATTATTCATACATTTTGGAACATCTTGATAACGAATGACCAGGTAAATAAAGCTGTAGAATTGTTATTGGAGAGTTGAAAACAAACAAAAATGATTCTCAATAAAACTAAAGTACTAGTTATGTAGAAAGAAATGACTAAATCAGCAACAAAAAGAGAATTCGGAGGGAACTTCTTTACCCAGAGTGATGAGAGTTTGGAACTCACGATTGCAGAGAGTGATTGAAGCGAACAAAATAATTGCATTTGTGGGGAAGCTTGACAAGCATAAGTGGGAGAAAGGATAGAGGGTTTTGATAGGTGGAGGAAAAATGGGATGAGGTACGAGTAGAGCATATACTCTAGCATGGGCTAGTTGGGCTGAATGGTCTGCTTTGCAATATATTGTTTATAATCCAAATTTAAAGCATTTTGCTTGAACCAGAATGAATACTTACAATCGCAAAATGGCTTATTTTATTAGCAAGTCCCAAAGAGGGTGAAGCAGTAACCCCACCTCTAATAAAATAAGTCAATCAAATAGACAAAACCTCTGCAGAGTTCTAATGGCGTGGATTCTGAGTAATTTTTAAATACTTATTACATAATTTGTACCAATAGCTACCAAAATTGGTAACTTTTTTGAAAATGTTCATTCTCATTTTAAAAGACTAGCATTTCAAACAGCTAGGATTCCATTTTTAGAATGTCTGTTATTGAAGGTTAACTGAAATGTTGGCCATTACTTAAATTGAAGATTATCTGAACCAAGGGAGCTTTGGCCCAATGTCACTCCTGCATAACTGGAAATATAGTCAATGTATCTTTGAGATTGCAACAGCAGTGAACAATGCATTGTAGAACAACATGGAGAAAACATTTTCAAGCAGCAACTGTACAACAGGTAGAATTGAGGAAGCAGGGGGCTGCAGACAGGCTAGGAGAGTGGGCAAAGAAGTGGCAGATGGAATACAATGTTGAAAAGTGTGAGGTTATGCACTTTGGAAGGAGGAATGGAGGCATAGACTATTTTCTAAATGAGGAAATGCTTAGGAAATCAGAAGCACAAAGGGACTTGGGAGTCCTTGTTCAAGATTCTCTTACGGTTAACATGCAGGTTCAGTCTGCAGTTAGGAAGGCAAATGCAATGTCAGCATTCATGTTGAGAGGGCTAAAGTACAAGAGCAAGGATGTACTTCTCAGGCTGCATAAGGCTCTAGTCAGACCCCATTTGGAGTATTGTGAGAAGTTTTGGGCTTGGTATCTAAGGAACGATGTGCTGGCCTTGGAGGAGGTTCACAAGGATGATCCCTGGAATGAAGAGCTTGTCATATGAGGAACGGTTGAGGACTCTGGGCCTGTACTCGTTGGAGTTTAGAAGGCTGAGGGGGGGTCTTAGTGAAACTTACAGGATACTGCGAGGCCTGGATAGAGTGGACGTGGAGTGTATGTTTCCACTTGTAGGAAAAACTAGAACCAGAGGACACAATCTAAGACTAAAGGGACGATCCTTTAAAACAGAAATGAGGAGGAATTTCTTCAGCCAGAGGGTGGTGAATCTGTGGAACACTTTGCCGCAGAAGGCTGTGGAGGCCAAATCACCAAGTGTCTTTAAGACAAGAGAAAGATAGGTTCTTGATTAATAAGGAGATCAGGGGTTGGATACTTGGGAGATAATTCTCAGCAAAATAAAAGCTGTACAAATAAAAGCTCAAAAATGTAGGGTCGCCCATTTAAGACAAACATGAGATTTCTTTTCTCTCAGAGGGTCGTGAGTCTTTGGAACTCTCTTCCTCAAAAAAAGCAATGGAAGAGTGTTCGGCTGGAACTTCCTCGCCATTCATGCCATCAGTATCTTCTGGTCGGTGAGGGGTGCCTACAACTGGAAACCTCATTGACAACGGCAGCACCAGAATATCCTGCTGTTGGCCAATGGCAGGCCGCCTTCACGAAACACACAGCAGATTGCATGGAACATCGTGCCCTTTGAATATTTTTAAGACAGAGGTAGATAGATTCTTGTTAAGTAAAGGGACGAACGGTTCAGGATAGGCAAGAATGTGGAGTTGAGGTTACAATCAGGTCAGCCATGATCTTATTGAATGGCGGCGCAAGCTCCGAGGGACCAACTGGCCTATTCCTCCTCCTAGTTCATCTGTGCATATAAGCATTTGATGTTGGAAGCAGAAAAATTGAAGGATACAAAAGTGTGTAGACACGGAGGTGATCAAATGTTTAGTTAAACTACACAATGTGAACTGAAAGTAAATGACCGTCAAGTTCACTATGGCCTGGACAGCTTATGTATACTCTCTGTGAGAACTTAATTTGACTTCCAAACTAAACTTTAGTGATTAAGATCAAATCCAGTATTTTCGACACTGGTACAAAATATCTCAGCGAAGAAAGGAATTTTCAAAGAATTGTGTTATCTTTAGTTTATATACTACTGCAACAGTATTTCTCAAGGTATGTTATAGGAAATATTAATGTTTTTTGCCCACTGATAAATGGTCATGTTGGACTGCATTCTTAATTAATTATATTCCAACTTTTGTTAATACTGACTGCACTGCCATAATTATAAATTATAATGTTTATTTTGCACAATAAATGGTAGGTGGATAATCTGGGAGTAAATTACCAATTTTACTCTACTTTTAATTTTGAATTACCATACTTCCATTTTTAGTAGTGGTAGATTGATTTATTTTGTTCTGCCAGTGCCTTATGGACTTACTAATGAACAATGAGACAGGATCAGTCAATAGCCACACAATAAAGGAGCCGCTCATGAAAATGGTAATAAAATTTCAGAATTTCATGTTCAATTTGAAGGGGAGAAATGTGAGTCTAAGACTAGTGTTATGTTTTAAACCTGAATAAAGGTAATTATAAGAGTATGAATGCAGATCTAGAAAAAGTGAATTGTGAAAGTAGGTTAAAATGCAAGACTGGAGAGATGCAGTGGCAGACATTTAAGGAGATATTTAATAACTCTCAGCAAAGATTTATCCCATAAGAAAAAGCCCTTTGAGAAGGATGCATCATTCATTGCTGAATAAGGAAGTTAAGGATAGTATCAAATTGAAAAAAAAAACTATACAAATCTGCAAAGATTAGAGGCCAGATGTTTGGTCAATTTTTAAGAACCAGCAAAGAACAAGAATGACAGAAAGCAAGCTACTAATATGAAAGCAGATCATAAGAATTTCTACAAGTATTTAACTAGGAAAAGAATAACTAAAACTTGTATTGGTCTTCTAGAGAGTGAGTTTGGAGAACTGATCTGGAAACAAAGGTGACGGGAAAGGCTTGACCAGGTATGTTGTGTCTGTCTTCACTGTGGAAGACTTAGAAAACTTCCCAGAGATATCTGAAAATAAAGTGTCAACTTAAAATAATCGCCATCACTAAAGAAAAGGTGCTGGGAAAACTTTTAGACCTGAAGGCAGATGAGTCCCCTAGACAGGTGGACATGCACTCTAGGGCCTTTAAAGAAGTTGCTGCAAGGATAATAGATGCATCGGTTAGAACCTTTCAAAATTCCTTAGATTTTGTAAGGCTCCCAGTGGATTGGAAAATACCTACTGGAACATCGTTATTCAAAAAAGGGAGGCAGAAAGCAGGCAACTACAGGTTAGTTAGCCTAACATCAGTTTAAGAAATTGCTAGAATCCATCAACCCAGGATACCTTGACCATTATAATTTGATCGCGCAAAGTCATCATGGGTTTCTGAAAGGGAAGCCGTGCTTAACTAATTTACTAGAGTTTTTTTGAAGAAGTAACAAGCAAGGTGGACAAAGGTGAACCTGTAGATGTGGTGTACTTGGATTTCCAGAAGGCATTTCATAGAATCCCTACAGTACAGAAGGAGGCCATTCTGTCCATTAAGTGTGCACCGGCCGTCAGAAAGCGCACCCTACCTAGGCCCAATTCCCCACCCTATCCCCCATAACACCACCTAGGGGCAATTTAACATAGCCATACAACTAACCTGCACATCTTTGGACTGTGGGAGGAAACCGGAGTACCCGAAGGAAACTCACGTAAACACGGGATAGAACTCAGATCTCTGCCGCTGTGAGGCAGCAGTGCTAACCACTGTGCCACCGTGCTTCCCCATTTGATAAGGTGCCACATCAAAGATTACTCAACAAAAACACGATGTTGGGGTAATGTATTCGCATGGATAAAGAATTGGTTAGCTGCTTGTAAAATGGGTCTCTTTCAGGTTGGCAAGCTGTGACAAGTGGAAAAGATAGGATCAGTTCTAAGGCCCCAATTATTTACAATCTACATCAATGATGTGGATGAAAGGACTGAATGTATGGTAGCTAAATTTGCCAATGTCACCAAGATAAGTAGGAAAGTAGGTTGTCAAGAGGAGGTAAGAGAGTCTGTGAAGGGACATAGAGACAGTTTAAATGAGTGGGCAAACTTTTGGCAGATGAGTACAATATGGAAAAATGTGAACTTGTCCACTTTGGTAGGAGGATAGAAAAGCAGCAAACTATTTTAATGGAGATAGATTGCAGAACTCAATGGTACAGAGGGATCTGGGTGTCCTGATAAATGAATCACAAAAGGTTAGTATGCAAGTACCGCAAGTGATTAGGAAGGCAAATTGATTGTTGGCACTTATTGCAAGGGGAATGGAATATATAACTGGGAAAGTTTTACTTCAGCTGTACAGGGCATTAGTGGGATCGCATCTGTAATACAGTGTACGGTTTTGGTTAGAAGCAATTCAGAGAACGTTCACTCTATTCATTCCTGGGATGAGGGTCGTATCGTATGAAGAAGGACTGGGCAGGATGGGCCTATACCCATAGATGAACGAAAGGTAATCTTATTGAAACATACAAGATCCTGAAGATAGATATCAGGAGGATGTTTCCACTTGTGCGAGAGACTAGAACAGGTGGAATAGTTTAAGATTAAGAGGTCTGCCATTTTAAGATAGAGATGAGGAGAAATTCCTCTCAAAGTATGTGGAATTTGTTTTCCCAGAAAGCAATGGAGGCTGAGTCATTGAGTTTATTCAAGGCAGCAGCATTAGACAGAGTTTTGATAGACAAGGACTCAAGGATTATGGGGGGGGGGGGCAGATGGCAAAGTGGAGTTGAGTCACAACCACCTCATTCATGATCTTATTGAATGGCGCAGCAAGTTCAAAGGGCTGAATGGCCTACTCCAGTGCTATGTTCTTATGTATTTTAGCACATGGAATGGGAAGCTCTGTAAAGAATAATCATTAAATTTAAAAAGTGAAATTTCTTAAGAGGAAGCCAAATAGTTTATATCATGGTGTCACAATTTTGTGCATAAGAGGAATTGAGAACTCAGATACCAAATCGTAAAAAGGCCTTGGGCGGGATTCTCTCAGCCCAGGCTGGGCCGGAGAATTGCTGGGACGGGCGCGAATCTCCGAGAGTGGAGAAACAGCGCCATTGGCACCAATGTGGTGCCGGTCAGGGGGCCACTCTATGTGGGCGCTGGGCGCCGGGCGCCCCCCCCCCCCCCCCCCCCCACACCGATTCTCCGCCCGGGATGGGCCGAGCAAAAAATCCGAGTCCCACCGGCGCCGTCCACGTGTGGTCTTACCCGGCGGGACCTCGGCGTGCATGGATCTGGGGGCGGCCTGGGTGGGGGGGGGGGGGGCTTCTGCTGTGGCCTGGCCCGCAATCAGGGCCTACCGATCGGCGGGCTGGCCTCTCGGGTTGGGAGCCTCTTTTGCTCCGCGCCAGCCCCTGTACCGCCATGTTGCGTCAGGGCCAGCGCGGAGAAGGAAGCCATCGCGCATGCGTGCAATCGCGCCGGTCACAGTGCGCATGCGCGCATTCGCGCTGGTCGCAGCTCGCATGCGCAGACCCGCGGCGCCCATTTGTTGCGCACGGCCGGCGCGGAGAAGGAAGCCACTGTGCATGCGCGCCCTAGCGCCTGTCCCACTGCGCATGCGCAGACCCGCAGCGCCCATCTGACGCCGGCATCGGCAGCTGGAGCGGCGTGGGTTGCTCCAGTGCCATGCTGGCCCCCTGTAGGGGTCAGAATCGCTGCTCCTGAGGGCATGTTGACGCCATCCAGAAACGCGACGGCGTCAACACTTAGCCTCAGGATCAGAGAATCCTGCCCCTTGTTTGTACTGGGTGTGAATACTTAAATGCTTTTGGACATTGGGAGAAGAAGAAATCCAAATGGGCTGGAGAGGAAAACACTTAAAATACAAATAGATATGTGGTCTGTGGAAGCATTGGCCTTGATGGGTGAAGTGCCCCCCATCCTCCCCCCATTTCACCCTTTATTTTGTTCTTAACCTTCTCCCAGGTGTTTTGCACATTATAATTGTAATCATAGACACATTTAACTTATTGTAAATTTTAAGCTTTTCATAAATAGTGAGTATTCAACTAATTAGATCATTTTGTTATTTCATTCATTCAGAATAGTGGTCATCAAACAGTGCTTCAAAAACTGTTGATTACAGTGACTCTACAAGGTGCAAAGACCCCAGTTTGAAATTTTGTTTTAGGAACAGTTATATTTGTAATCAATTATGATTATTTTAATTTGCACTGAATGCTTCCGGTTCAATGCCAAAGGATATGGCACGGCTTAGTGTCCAATGGCATTGTACAGGAAATACATTTGATCTGAACAGTGAGGTCCTTTTTCTAGAAGGCTTTGAACATTGTTGTTTAGCCAAACACTGAACAATATTTTAGGTCCTTTTGTTTATTAACAAGGCAGTTGGCATCAACTACTTCAACTGAATACATGACCTGAATAAGCTGTAGTTTGTCCTGAAAGATGCTAACAGTACCAGACACTGTATATAAATTTAGCGATGATCTAGTGTGCCCAATTATTCTCAATTGACTGATAGGAAGGCAAGAGAAAATGGATTTTTAAAAAAATATCAGGAAGCCTATAATCATATCAATTTTAATAACAAATCACTTCTACATTCAAGTTTCTCCTAGGAGCACCAGCCAATCATGGCCACAAGAAGAGAACAGTTGGCTGGTAACCATCCCATATTACTCAAGTGTGCCTGCTGGTGAAATAAACTGTGGAGCAATAAATAGAACTCACATAAAGTGATAAGTAACAATGGAAGCACAAATGGCTAACTGAGTAAATTACGATAATTTATTATGGATCTTGTAACACTGTTCCAAAAGTACATTATAAATAATTTAAATATTTTGGCTATAAATTTGAAGAACATTTAAATCCATGTAGAAAGACACAATGGTGTGTTATAAAGCACAATTTATTAACTTCTGGAGTAACCATATTATAACTTTAATGAGTTGTTGGGAGAAAATGGCAAATTTACAGAATCCTTTTGTATTCAGCGAGCATAGTCCTTCAGAAATCAGAATCTTTTGAAGACTAGATGTAGTAAACATTGTCTTCATTCATCCTCATTCATATGGTACACATTTCTCAATATGCAAAGATGCACACACATCCTACTGCAATGACTAATGAGAATCCAGTAAGTAACTATATAAATAGCTACGTGTCCTTATGATAAATGATCAAAACAATAAGTTGACTAAAATGGCTTTGTATCCTCACATCAATTTGAAACACATTTAAAAAAATTGGAACTCAGCACACTGTCATCAGCACGGTATAATTACTGTATTTAATCAATACCCAGTGATGTGAAGTATGAAAACAATAATTTTCTGCAATAAGTCAAATTAAATTTACAGTAAAATGCTTCAAACTTTCTTTGATTGAAAATTGATGGGCTGAACATAAAGGTCGTAAAATTGTTGTTAGTGATGTTTGCCCACCCATCATCATTTATGTTGTCAATTTTTACAAACCAAGAAAACTAGTCCCCCGATACAGAATTCCGCACCCCCTCCCTCAACTTCTCTCTCAATCCCTCACTCTGCACTCCCTTCTGTTTATACATTTCACCACAGAAATATGCAACTGCTGCTCATTTGGCTTATTTGTGCAGAGCCCATGATCGTGACCAAAGCGTTACACACTCAACTGAGAACACACACAGCTACACAAGATTCCTGCTGCTGTCAGCCATTTGGGGAGGAGGAGGAAAGACAGAGGGACAAAGGCAATATGTGAAGCGAATGAGAAGACAAAAATTATTCTTTTTTTAAAAAAAAATCAGCTACAGGTAGCAATAAAAACTGTAGACCAAATGAAAATAAAAAGAACGTAGAGTTACGCATAAAATAGCATATGCTGAAACTTTGTTAAATCGTAAGTTAAGTATTTATTAACTTTTAAGAGACTTTATCAATATAAATAAGAAACAAAAATATTTCACAAATGAACGTTTTTGTTTGATTACACAATATTGCACTAACATCTTGAAAAATCGTTTCTCCTGCACAACATAGTAAACATACGCTTCACAGTCTACTTTTAATTATGAAAAAAAGTAGAAACATTTGAGACAAAAACAATGTTTTCACTTCTCACTCCCAAACAATAAAAACTGTTCATTTGCAGTGCTAAAAGCTCACCAAAAGCATTTCAGATGGAGAACTACTCATGCATCAATTAACAATTCACCATTTTTGCCCCATTGTTTTTGACCAGTAGAATGTAGATCAAAGCTCACAAAATCTTTCTTAATTGCACTTAAGTTTCCTCCCACAGAACAGAAACACAACTTATAGAAAACTTTTTTTAAAAAATGAAATACTAACTCCAATTATATTAAACATACGTCACCACCCGCTAGGTTACATTAATCTACTTTGCAAACATGCGTTCCAGTCTGTACGACTTCACTTTTTTCGTGAGACAAATGTTTTTTTTGAAAGTTGAAAGCTGTCCAAAACAGGACCACACACACACACTGGCGCACAGAGAGCTGCACTGATCACATTCTGCTGCTGGGGGCTCTCACAAAATGGCGGCTTTGACAAGCTCCACTTTTAAGAACAAAACTCAATACCTCCTCTGCCTCCCCTAAACAACATGCCACAAATCACCATCATCGCCCCTAACACCAGACCCCAGCCAGGTTTACACAAATGTAGAAATTCATCTTTATGGATTACAGCAAATTCTTTTCCAACTTCTCCTTGGCTCTTGGCCAAACAGCTATACAATAAACAATCCAATTCTGGGACGATGTTTCTGCAATCCCCCCCACCCCACACACACACTCTCCCCTCCCGCCTTGCTAATAGCACACTTATTATTTGTTTTAAAGCCAGATTCCGCAGAATGAATATGGCGAGAAAGGTTTTCTCTTACCTTCTACCCACAGCTCCTCGACATCGGTTTCTAGATTAGCAGCCCTTAATCCCACAGCAAAAGCCCCAAATATCAGCAGGCCCACAACGAAGAACTTTCCACAGTTCCTTTGAATGTAACAGCCCAGTTTAAACAGCAGTCTTTGAAACTTTGCTCGAAGCCACAGCGGTGCTTTCCTTCCAGTAGCCTTTCCCTAAAAAATAAAGACCAGAAGAGACACCTTAAGAAACAGAGAGCTCAGCGGACAATCGCGCGCGCGCCCTTAAAGAGACAGCAGCACCCCTTCCGATAGACCATTTCCAGTGCTACACCAAGCGTTTCACTTGGAAAATAAATAGCCTCTCATATCGCAATGTGGTTACCCAAACTAGCACCATTCGGCGACTCTTTCATGTTCAAAACACATTGACGTAAAGGTATTATGTTACTAAAGATGACGGCCAGTCACTACAGCGACTGTCACTTCATCCCAGGGGGGAGTATCCATTGCAATCTACCGACAGTGGTGACAGGATACTCCGGGGAGTGCAGCGCAGGCGTTGCAAACAGATTAAATACTCGTGGTTTGAAATCTACATTTATTAGCAAATGAATGAAGATGACATAACAAATGCGTTTATGTTTCTGTTTGCAAAATGGTTAAGCACCAAAAAGCATCAACATGTTAAATTTCCCCAACTAACGTGTTCCCCATATAACAACCACATGTATAGGGTCAACATCTAATGGGATACATGGTAGCAAATAGTACATCCACGTGGTTGCTCTGCTGTAACATCATAAGCTGGAGTAATTCATTTCCATAGCAGTATCAGGACGCTGTGATCTGAATTAGGAAGTGAAGCAGCCATCTGAGAGTTACGACAATATTTGCGAACGGAAGAGGGCAGCCACATGGATTTCAGCTTAGAACCCTACACTCAACAGATACCATCGCTTAAAGAATGCTTCGCTTCTTGTTTACTTTAAAACTTAAACACGCAGCCGGGATCTTTACTGCCGCTTGTGCTTTTTAAAACAAAAGATAATTCGGGATCCTCTCTTCGCTTTAAAGTATTTATATGGAAAAATGGCGTGTTAAGAGACATGAAATCCCACACACACACATATCCAAGTGTGTCGATGTTCCGTGCTACTTGTACTGCAGCACTCTGCAAACACCGCTCGGAGAGCTGAGCTTTGTTTACCCTTGCTAAAAATTTAACTATTTTTAAACGATTCGTTGATAACATGGGTAAAAAGCAATGATCCGGCGGCATTCAGCTCCCACTATCTCGCTTTCGGATAATAATAGAAAACACAAAAGGGCCCCCGGTGTGCAAAAAAAAGAAAAAAAGTTTTTTTTTACAAACTGGAAATGCACCTTTGAGATCTGATCCAGCGCAAAGGCAGCATCGCAATAGCTCGGCCGTTCCAGATAATCTAAAACCGCTGTCGGATGCCGCAGGTTTCTCCTTCTCCTCCTCCTGTTTTGCTGAACATGGTCCTCCTCTGTCCTTCGGCGCTCCGCAGTGTTAACAGCCGAGGCCATGTTGTGGATGCGACTGGGCTAGTATAATCACACACCGTCTTAGCTTCCACCAAACGGCCACTTTAATCCTCAGCAAAGTAGACGCTGTCTGGCAAACTTCATACTCCTCGTAGCGATGGCGAGTCAAAGTTTGCGCCTTCCATTCCCACATTTCGCGATCTGGGGGATCCTGGCGATCTTCTACATTCACGGGAACTGTGCGCTTTAAAAGAGACCGGAGAGGGGAGCTTGAAAACGTTCACCTTCTTCCAGAGACTTGAAAGTTTACCCGCACCGACCACTCGCTTGAACCATTCTATGCACCAGGCCCTGGAACTCTGTGAGCCTTGATTCAATAGAAAAAAAGCCTCTCTCTCCATTTAGGGGGGAAGGAAAGCAAAAACCCGCCTCCAGGGCCGTCAGATGGCTGGGAGAAGGCTTGTATTGCTTGGCTCTGATTGGCTGAGGAAGGCAGAAATTACTCAGCAAACACGACTATTATTAGCTGCTTAGCAACAGCTCACCAAAGTAGAGACCACCCAGGCGGTGAATGCATCTGTGCCCACTTCAGGGGAGCCGCGGTTCGCCTGAAAGAAATCATAGCTCTTCACTCCCGTCTCCCTCTCTTCTTTTGCACGCATTTGGTTTAAAGCAAGAGTTGATATGTAAAGATACGATCCTAGGATTATTTTTCTTTCTTGAGCGGCGCATCGGGGTTTCTGTCGATTACACAGCGGCCGATTCTCGCGAGGAGATTGAACTTTTGGAGGCACTTGCTCGTGTTTAAAGAAAATCCTTTAGCGGTATCTTGGCCTCAAGTTGTAACAAATGCTGGGAGGTCTCGGTTGAATCGCCAGCTTGCACAAATAATGACAAATAATGATGGACCGTGCAGTGGGAAGTGTCAGATTTTTGCATTCACTCGAAACCGTAATAGCTGCTCTTTCCCAACCCACACTAAATGAAAAACAAAATAAACTTTTTTTTGTTGAAAAATCTCCCAGAGTAATATGGGAAAGTTATCCGACGGGGCAAAAAAAAATCCCTGGCCGAACGATTAAACCTTATTTCTTTCTAAGTCACGGGGGATTTCGGATGCAAATAAGGTTATCTTTAATTTTTATTATAAAAATCTCCCACATCCCTCCCGGCCGCCCCCGTACAAACCACACACACACACACATTTTCATTTTATTCATTGAAATAGGGGAGTTTCACTGGAGGTCATGTGACCGGCGTACCCAGGGCGACGCGCTGCAACAATGTGGGAATGGCTGAATTACTGTAGGAGCACAGGAAGAAAACAAAAACCTCAGTGGTCCTGTCAAACTCCATCAGGATCAATGTGATTTGCATGGCTAATTAACAGACTTCTCACTTCTGTTAATTTCTGGAAGGAAAGGAGGTGGCCGGGGAAGAAAAAACCCGCTTAATTGCATTTCACCTTCATGTATGCGATGGTGCTCAAAGAATTTGAAACAAGCCGGGATTCCTAACGAGATCTATCCCATTCGCGGAAAACTGTAACGTTTTCCTGGTGGAAGTTCGAACTTGAGGAACTTTTTTTTTCAGTCCTCCTTTCATTCAATGTCACCATTAGATAGTATTTCAAGGCCTTAAGCTGGGCTCGTTTGAGATGTATTATTTTATCGAGCGCAATGCTGTAACATGACACTAAAGTATGTTATAACATAATTCAAGATTAAATTAGAATAACAGTTCAAAAATCACAGGGGCCAGAAATCACATGGAATGTAGGAGCTGAAATATGAGCATGTGGGTAAGGCAGACGATGAACTGGGTGGACATACGGAATTGTTTATTCAGCGTTTCTAACCTTTTCATATAAGATCAAACGGAAGTAAGGTCATATTACATAAATACCAAAGCAGAGGTTTAACATAACCACAAAAGTCGCGATCTATAAATTCAGAAATAGGAAGTGCCAATTAACTATAATTGACCATACTTTGCATACTAGAGCAATGTTTATTCCAATATTGAAAATAAATCGATTCCTTTATAGGACGAATGTTTTTCACATTTTTATTTTAAAGCAAACATCTTGATTCTTAGCACAATTAGATGTCATTATTGAGTAAATGGAAAGCACGTTGGCCACTACTATAAATAGCTAAACATTACCTATCACTTTTTACTGATATAATTTATTCAATATACACACGAGCTGTTTACATCCGCGTGAGTTATTATTTCATCATTGTCTGTTTCAGTTTAGTTCGACTGTACTTACATGAACACTACAGATATGTGGTCAACATAATATCTTCATGGAGCAGGATTTCTGTTGGTATTAGGACAGTGAAAAGCAAATGTGGTCCCACTTATGAATATATGACATGCAAATATACTCACACATCTGCTCAATATGTTAATTGCAATGCAATACGATATCGTTAACCACACTTTTCTAATGAATGCATTTTTATGGTGGTACTTCTCCTCCAAAACACATTTTCTGCTACGCCCCTTAGAGACCCCAATAGGTACTGCAATGAACCACTTGGAAGATTGATGAATTGGTCGAAATGCAATCCAAATTCTGAATTAGCATGTATTACCAGGACAACTGTTCCTGTTCAAAATGCATTCTCGGTTCTCTAAATAACTGTATGTGTGTGTCTTAGGTCTTTGTATTCCGTTTGTAATAAACATCTTTAAATATAGTCATCACAGATGAAACGTGAGAAAAGAATATTTAATTTCATGAAACAAATATAATCTGGGTAAGAATCAATGCATCTTAATTGATCATTTTTCACATTTATTGACCACGAAATGTTAAAGGAACATCACTCTGTTAATGGATGACATGTTTGCACGTAGATTTTGATCTATGCACAAAATATATCTTCCATATCGGAACTCTCAAGAAAGGGTATTTTTTGCGCGGTTGTATCATTAAACTTCTGTAGATTTAAAGCTTCACACGATTAATTCTTATTGATTGGATCTGAGATAATGATACTGGCCTGCATGAAAAATGTATTTGCTATTTTAACATTACAAAACTGTCTGAAAGGAGGCGTTGTTAATCAGTAACTGCGGATAACATTGTCACGCACCTACTTAAGGTGTGCAAATCTGCGATATGTGAAACATTTGGTTTGTAGTAAAACAAACGTGTTCAGAGTCCCGTTTTTGACAAAATGTGCCAGCTGCAATGGCAGTTTTTCCTCCAACTTATTATAAATGGTTATTCTACTTAAATAGGAAAACGTTTAAAAATCATTTTAATCTTGTGGTCCAGAGTGAACTGCTTTAAAGGCAAAGCGATTGGATGGAGTACATTTGGCATATAATTGACTTGCTTCTGTATGGCTGGAGAGAAAGGAAGAAGTGTGAGCACAAACTCACAACTTGGGTGGTCAGCTATGGATGCCCTCAATTTGCCTCATTGCTAATGCATGCGAGTGTTCCATTCCGAGGCGATAATGTTGTTCGTAATCAATCTAGCCTTATTTACATTTGGAAGCATTGTTGTCTTTAATATGCATGCCTTGCTCATGTAAACGGCGCTCGACGCCCGGTTGGGTTAACTTCAACAAATCACTAAAGGTCTCCTCATAGTGGTCAGAATTGTTTTTTTTTTCTCAAATGGATTGAATCAATTTTATTTGTCAGTTGGGTTTTGCAGAGTACAACTAGCAAGCTAGTGTGCCTCTCCTGCCTTTGGTCCATCTCTTCTGTAATGGCACTTATTAACAGGATTTCTGTGCTTTTAATCAACCATCCATTCGTACATTAACTGGATACCCATGTTTTACGTTATGTGGATTTTTAACTTTACTCTGTTATTTTTCATTTATCATGATGGTTAGGTGGAGACATACATACAATCCAATATCACGAACTGCTGAATAATGCTTTTTTGAGCACCATTGTCTCATTTGGAGGGAGCCAGCAAGTTTTAGTATTTAAATGTGCAATACGGATATATCTTTTGAAGTGTTATGAATCGGTGTTACAAGTTTTAGTAGTCTATCCAATCATGTGTATTTGTGTAATTCCGTGCATATTGTGAAATGTGGCTGATATTTGCTGCTTCTTTTTTCAGTCTGCCCACCCATCCCTATACTGTGCCAGGGCTACTTTTCCCTCCGTCCATGCTGTCACCAGTCTTTCGATTTTGAACTATTGCATTATTAATTCCCGCTAAACAGGCAATGCCATCAGGTATGGACTGTGGCACATTTAGACAACACAGCTCCCATTGTACTCTTCCAAATCCAACATATATAAAAGATGTTGAATCTTTAAGATTTAAAGAGGCCACCCATTTCTAAGCAGCTCTGGCGCCAACGGCATAAAAAATAAATGACTATCACTGACTAACATGGATCATTCATCCCATTTTCAATTCAAATAGACACAAATGAATTGGGACTTTGGGCATCATTTCCAACTTGTACCAAGTGTTTCTTTGGAGCTATTTGTTTCAACCACTGATCTTGAATTATAATTCTCTTCAATATCTATAATTCGTTAGTTTCCTTTTGATTTTCTCATACACTAGGTTTTACACCTGGAGCACTTTGAGTGATGGGACATCACAGATCACATTGACTCATCTCAGTGCAACATATTTTCAATGTAGCTTTTTGTCAGGACTAATTAACAAGGACTAATTAACATCAGATCGCGAATATTACTTGCAATTTTTCCTTTGAACTATTTTCAGTTAACAGGGATTTTCAACCGAAGTAGATATTGTCCCTCAATGGGTTTTAATCTTCAAACACAGTTTTCTTGTCACCCGTTTCAACATGTCAAGCCACCCCACCCCACTTCTCCCACACACGATGGGGGGTGGGATGGGGTGGGGGCACTACTCACAAAATCTGTCAAAATAATGCAACTAATTACCCTTGATCGAGCTGAAAGAGAAGTGGATTGCATGCTGTCCAAAGCATGGACACCGAATTAGGGGTACAACACAGGCACATATACACTGACAAACACACACAAAAAGATCTGCTTTCAGTAAGTAATTTTAATCATTTCAGGGGCCATTCATTTGACAACCTAGCATCACGTCTTGTCGAACACGATTGGCGACACGATCCTTTGACCTACCGCTGTAGCAACAAATTTATTAGATATATAGGCATGAGAAATGAAAGGAAGTAAAACAATTGCGCCTCATTGTGTTCACCCTTTGACTCTACTAATCCGGTTTACACCTCACGCCTACATCACTCAATAGGACTATTACCAGCAAAAAATAAAGGGGTGGGGGTTGCTGATGTCTATGGGGGGAAACAATTTAAGTGAAAATGAGAAAGATTAAGACGTTTCTTCACATGCAGCGATCTCCACCATCCCTTTTCGTGGTTGAAGATTTTTTTTTGTAAAGGGCTACGCTTTAGATATAATTATCTGGTTTCACTTTGTATTGTCGCCTTTGATCAAAAATATATTATTCGGTTTATCACCCACGCTTTCGATTACTTTTATGGGCGGGCTAACTAGGTTAGATTTTGATTTTAAATACCTTTAAAATGTTTAAACGTGTTGGAAGTAAAGCAAAGAAAAAATACAATGTCCACTGAATGAAACAGCAATCTTATGGCACACCACATCACTTACAGAGATACAACTGGAAAAAAAATCGAGATGTCTTTTTTTTCCTGCTGAGAGACAGCAGTAATCAGTGATTTCTTTTTGTCCCAGAGGTGCATCTCTATAGGAATTGCACTGAACGGAAGCTGGTGGCGACCCCTCGGAGCGTGAAAATAGGTTACAGGGATCCCCAGGACCCCCAACTCTGTCAGCGTTTCTATCAATGACCCCGTCTGTTCAGCAACCAAGTCTAACTGTGAGTATTCCGAATACAATCAGAAAACAAAATCACCTCAGATACATATCAATGCTCTTATACCACCCAACCATAATAATCCCACTATTAGCTGTAGCAACAGTGGCTGAATTAACTATATCAGTAACACAACAAGCCCATGCTATTTGCCAAGAGTTTACCCCAAGAGCATTGCAGTCTCTTTTTTTTCATCAAAGGTAATTTTACTTACCATCTTCCTCGAGGCTCCCCTGTGTGACCGTACTGGTCTTGCTTTGTTTTATATTTTCGGGGAGTGTACGATGTTATTTTTCACAAGGTTTAAAAAGTGATTTTAAAGGAACAAGGAGTGTAATAATCCTGCTAGGTTGCAGTCATTCTGCTGTGTGCTGGAAGGTCTCACAATTACATGCCTGTTTCTATTAAGCAGCGCGATCCTCGAGGTGGGTGGTCTGCTCTCAATAGGCAGGACCTGTCACCGTCACGTGACTACCCCAACACCACCACCCCCTCCCTTGCACAATAAACTAAACTTAAATCTAAACGAAACTAGCATGCTATCAGTCCTGTGTAAACAGCCTGCAAAGCACAAACCATGAGGAACCATGTATTCAGTTGCTGTGAAATCCATATTCAGCTCTCCAGAATATTGACAACTAAAATAGGACAGATTTATCGAGCGCTTGGAATTGCACGAAACAATTCTTTGTGTGGAGAAAATAAATGGGACCAAAGTGAATGGCAACACAATTGTACATAGACATCACTCAGTTTGAAAAGATGGAGTTGTGTAACTACATACTTTACATCAGCACGCTTCTGTGAGAGACAGCCATTTAATTCATCTATTTTCACAAATAGCTGTTCAAACACCCCAAAACGTTGGCCCAAATAATTTGATTGTGATAAGCCTTAACTACATGCAGTTATCCGCCCCCGATCTAGAAGTTGCATTAGGCATGAATTGTTATCACGCTATACTGCGACAGAATTCACTCTGGAAGTTAAATGTCACCGTTATTTTGGTGTTTAATAATTCACATCGTTAGCTAAGAACTGTAACACGAGGCGAAAAGGGATGAATAATAGCGAATGAGGCGAGGATGCAAAATTCAAGACAATAGTCATGGAAAGACATGGAGAAATAAAGATGTGTGACAGTGGGATAAAGAGAGACAAAAAGATGTGTATGGGTGAGAAAAAGAGATACAGGAAGAGAACTAGACACCAAGCAACAATACGTGAAAGGCAGAAAAACAGTGTCAGAAATAATGAGATACCAGACAGGAGATTGAGTGAAAGATATAAAAATGTAAGAAATAATGTCAGAAACACATCAAATATAGACAGTGTTAAAGTGTGTGCGTCTGTTTGTAGGGGTGATAGATAATTAAACACACAGTGAGCAAAGAGGTCAGCTTGCAAATAAATGCATATGCGAAAGAGATCAAGTGTATTAGATTAATACATCAACGTGCAATATATAGTAGCTCATGTTTTTGTTAATTGGTTTATAGATTGGTTTCTAACCATGTAGCAGAACCAAGAAACACAGGGTAATTGCAGAGCTGTCATTCTTGATTTTTGTCCTGTTGCTTGTACAGTCTATACAAATATTATATAATTACAGATTTCTGTCCACTCATGGTGATGCCATGGTGAGCAACGATCAATAATGGTCATTCTGTTCATCACAAGAAATGAACAGTATGAGGGCAAGACAACGCTGGACGGGTTCATTTTTAGAGGAGGTCACCTTATCATAAAAAGGGATATCGTTATTGCTCGTTGATAATTTTTAAATTATTATTCTAGTTATAGAGAACTCTTTTCATCCTCGAAGCTGAGAACACTCATCCGATGTCAGAATATGTGTTGAACTGATTTAATTGCATTTTCTACTGGACGAGGAGACAGAGATGGAAGACAATAGAAAAAAAAAACTTATTCTAAGCCCAAATGAATCCAGTCTCTTTTAATTCCACTAACCCTGTTTCTTTTTTAAATCGAATTTTCTTGTTTTAATTTGGCTGCATAGTTTTGCACAGTCGGTCCCAAACAGGGTTAATAGTTTTTGTGACATTTTATTAAAGTAACATTAAAAATCTTACTGCCAGTAAAAACGAACAGCAGCTTTAATATCTGTCACAGGATGTTTCCCACTCGCAGACTCGCGGTCTCAATAGCCAAATGGTTATGTAGGAACAGTGCAGCATAAGATTGACAGAGAAGTTACTGAGATCTTGCCACATGGGGGGGACAAGAGTGAAACCATTCTCATTTTCCAATAACAGTAACACTAATTAAAGCAATATATTGTTTTGTTTAATGTCGTGCTATTAGCTGGGGATCTGTTGAGTGGAGTTGGTGGGAGACGGCAGTTGTCATTAATATCCCCCGGCCTGGAGGCGAAGACCGGTGTTGGGCTTTTTCACCGAGCAAGGATGCACATCGCACCAGGCTAATTGACTGCTCATGGCCGGGCCTTACCCTGCTTTGCAAACTTGAAATGTCATTCACATGAGAACGCGGCGTCCCAGGTTTAATAAATGGATCTAAAAGCATCGTTCACCTCTCCATAAATAAGCATTGCTATATTGTTATATTATTCTTAAAGAGTTAGGAACTAATTGTCATGTAAACATATAGCCCAGGGTGCAACACTGCACCGCAGTCATGTACCCAATAGCAATGTATCAGTTTATTTCAGCCACACTGAGAACTGTAAGAAATACATTAATTGAAGGTCCAACATTTTGAGTTCAAAAATGTGACTCTTCTGAATTCTCTGAAGGAGGAAACATAACATGGTGGCAGTGAGCTGTCTGAGTAAAAACATTAACATTTTAAACCAACGTAAAGCTTAGACTGAAAAATCAGCCTGAAATAGTGCCAGACAGAGCAAGAGAGAAACTAGTGAAACATGCAAAAATGAAATGGTCGCCTCAGCAATAATCACATTGGAAGGCTGATGATGTTATGGAGGCATTTGAGAAGTTTAAGCAAAAGTGCAAACTGACATTCATCAGCTTTCTAAAAGGCAATAGCGAAGAAGAAAAGGTCAACCATGCCCTTTTGTGGGGCCAGAGAGAAAAGGTTAAATTTGTTTAATAGCTGGGAGCTGACTGAAAACAACTACAGAAGTCGAGAGAAATTTTTTGAAAACTTTGGCATACATCTTCAGCCGGTCAAATGATCAGATCAGGAATTTCCTAACAAATTTGACTGAATTCTTTGAAGAGGAGCCTAGATGTGTAGATGAGGGTAGTGCAGTTGATGGAGTCTATATGAACTTCAGTAAGGCTTTTGACAAGATCTCGCATGGGAGACTGGTCAAGAAGGTAAGAGCCCATGGGATCCAGGACAATTTAGGAAATTGGATCCAAAATTGGCTAAGTAGCAGGAGGCAGGAGGTGATGCCCAAAGGTTGTTTTTGTGACTGGAAGCTTGTGTCCAGTGGTATTCTGCAGGGATCAGTGCTGGGTTCCTTGCTGTTTGTAGTATACATTAATGATCTGGATGTGAATGTAAGAGGTATGATCAGTAAGTTTGGAGATGACACAAAAATTGGTGGTGTGGTAAATAGTGAGGAGGAAAGCCTTAGATTTCAGGACGATTATAGATGATTATCGACGATTATAGAAGCGGCTTTTCACAGTAACTTCATTGAAGCCTACTTGTGACAATAAGCGATTACTATTATTATTATTAGATGGGCTGGTTAGATGGGCAGAACAGAGGCAAATGGAATTTAACTCTGAAAAGTGTGAGGTAATGCATTTGGGAAGACTAACAAGGCAAGAGAATATACAATGAATGGTAGGATCCTAGGAAATACAGAGGATCAGACTGATCTTGGTGTGTAGGTAGGTAAGGTGGTTAAAAAGGCATATAATAATCTTTATTATTGTCACAAGTAGGCTTACATTAACACTGCAATGAAGTTACTGCAAAAATCCCCCAGTCACCACACTCCGGTGCCTGTTCGGGTACATGAGGGAGAATTCAGAATGTCCAAATTACCTAACAGCATGGGCGTCATTCTCCGACCCCCCAGAGGGTCGGAGAATGGCCGTTGGCTGCCGTGAATCCCGCCCCCGCTGGTTGCCGAAGTCTCCGAAGGGAGAAAAGTCGGCGGGGCGTTAATGGCGCCGCTGCCGCGGAGAATGTCACGGGTCTGCGCAAGGCAGTCGATTTTCGGCCTGCCGATATTCTCCCTTCCGGATGGGCCAAAGTCCCGTCGACGTGATGACCGTTCACGTCGACGTAAATTAAACCTCCTTTTCATCGGCGTGACCCTGTGCTCCAGGTTCACGCCGACCAGCGTGGAGGTGAGTGACGGCCTGGGGGGTTGGCTCTGGGCAGGCGATGGCGTGGCCGCAGTCTGAATGCGTGAGGAGAGGTGTGTCTCGGGTTGTGTGTGTGTGTGTGCGGCGGGGGGGGGGGGGGGTGGTTAGAGTAGGCTGGGCTCCAGGGGAGTGCCGGGAGGGGGTCCGTGCCGGGGAGGGGGATGGGGGTGTCCGTGCCGGGGTGGAGGTTGGGGGGGGGGTCCGTGCCGGGGAGGGGGATGGGGGGGTCCGTGCCGGGGTGGAGGTTGGGGGGGGTCCGTGCCGGGGAGGGGGATGGGGGTGTCCGTGCCGGGGTGGAGGTGGGGGGGGGTCTGTGCCGGGGAGGGGAATGGGGGTGTCCGTGCTGGGGTGGAGGTTGGGCGGGGGTCCGTGCCGGGGAGGAGGATGGGGGTGTCCGTGCCGGGGTGGAGGTTGGGGGGGGGGTCCGTGCCGGGGAGGGGGATGGGGGTGTCCGTGCCGGGGTGGAGGTTGGGGGGGGGTCCGTGCCGGGAAGGGGGATGGGGGTGTCCGTGCCGGGGTGGAGGTTGGGGGTGGGGTCCGTGCCGGGGAGGGGGATGGGGGTGTCCGTGCCGGGGTGGAGGTTGGGGGGGGGTCCGTGCCGGGGAGGGGGAAGGGGGTGTCCGTGCCGGGGTGGAGGTTGGGGGGGGGGTGCGTGTCGGGGAGGGGGATGGGGGGGGGGTCCGTGCCGGGGTGGAGGTTGGGGGGGGGGTCCGTGCCGGGGAGGGGGATGGGGGTGTCCGTGCCGGGGTGGAGGTTGGGGGGGGGGTCCGTGCCGGGGAGGGGGATGGGGGTGTCCGTGCCGGGGTGGAGGTTGGGTGGGGTCCGTGCCGGGGAGGGGGATGGGGGTGTCCGTGCCGGAGTGGAGGTTGGGGGGGGGGGGGGGTCCGTGTCGGGGGGGGGGGGTCCATGCCGGTGTGGAGGTTGGGGGGGGGGGTCAATGCCGGGGAGGGGGATGGGGGTGTCCGTGCCGGGGTGGAGGTTGGGGGGGGGTCCGTGCCGGGGAAGGGGATGGGGGTGTCCGTGCCGGGGTGGAGGTTGGGGGTGGGGGGGTCCGTGCCGGGGTGGAGGTTGGGGGGGGTGTCCGTGCCGGGGTGGAGGTTGGGGGGGGGGGTCCCTGCTGGGCAGGGGGATGGGAGGGCAAGTGAGTTGGTCCACCTGGCCAGGTGCCAGCCTCCAACAGTTGGACCCATGCGGTCCATGCCACCTGGCTGGGGGGAGGAGGGGATATGGGCAATGATGACATGTCGTCGTTCCCCTCCCCCCACCAGGCCATCATGTTTTCAGATCATCCAGCGATGTTGGCCGCCGTGGCGGCAGCCGCTCATGTCTATGTTGCCCTGGATGAGGAGGAGGAGGAGGAGGAGGAGGAGGAGCGTGCCAGAGAAGCGGCGCAGGCTGCTGCAGAGGGGGAGGCGGCAGCCGCCCAGGCTGGAGGGACACCTGACCAACAGGACGAGGAGGGGAAGGAGGACGTCGCGGCCCCACGGCAACGGAGGCACCCGAGGGCGCCCCGTGTGTACCGGCCCAGGCAGTCATACCAGGACCTCACGGACTGGGAATGCAGGAGGAGACTCCGGATGAGCCGGGAAACCGTGGCACACATCTGCCACCTGCTGGCACACCTGTCACCGCGTGGCACTGGCGGGGGACTCCCTCTCCCCGTGTCCGTCAAGGTTAGGGTGGCCCTGAACGTTTATGCAACGGGGTCATTCCAGGCACCGAGTGGGGACCTGTCCGGCATATCGCAGACATCGGTGCACCGGTGCATCCGGGCAGTGACAGATGCCCTATATGCCATGGCGCACCGCTACATCCGCTTCCCCGTGGACCGGGCCAGCCAAGATGCCCGGGCCGTGGGCTTCTCTGCCGTGGCCGGGTTCCCCATGGTCCAGGGCGCGATCGATGGGATGCACGTCGCCGTGCGGCCACCTGCAGATAACAGAGCCGTGTTCACTAATAGGAAGGGGACCTATTCGATGAACGTACAGGTGGTCTGCGACCACCGCATGATGATCCTGCATGCCTGCGCCCGTCACCCAGGCAGTGTACACGACTCATTCGTGTTGTCGCGGTCATCCATCCCCGGCATGTACGAGGGACGCCATCCCTGGCTGAGGGTCTGGTTGCTGGGCGACAGGGGCTACCCATTGCGATCGTGGCTGATGACGCCTATACGGAGGCCACGCAATGAGGCGGAGAACCGCTACAATGATGCCCATGTAGCGACAAGGGGAGTGATAGAGAGGTGCTTTGGCGTGCTAAAGATGCGTTTCAGGTGCCTGGACCTCTCTGGGGGCGCCCTCCAGTATCAGTCAGATAGGATCGGCCGCATCATTGTGGTGTGATGCGTCCTGCACAACATAGCCCAACAGAGGGGCGATGTGCCGCAGGCAGAGGAGGGCGGAGTGGAGGAGCAGCAGGAAGAGGCGCAGTCCTCCCCAGATGAGGGGGATGGGGGTAATGGTCAGGGCAGACGGGGTAGACACAGGCGGGTGGCTGTCCACCGTTACCGGCTGGCCCAGCTGGCACGGGACAGACTGATAGACGCCCGCTTCACTGACTAGATGGGCGTGGGAATCGGGTAGTATGGCCACAGACCGCACACCATGGCAACAGCCGACCACCCACACCCCCCACCCATCCACCCACCCAGCACCCTCACCCCCCTCCCCAACCCCACACACCCCACCCGCATGCACACCACCCCCCCCCCCCCCCCATTGCCGATCCACCTGCGGCACAACGGGCCGGGCTCACTCAGTTGCGGGTGGACGCGTGTCTATCGCAGGCTATGGAGGATGATGACAACCCGCCCTGAGGTGAGCTCCTGGCTCTACATCGTTGGACTATGTCTGACCCATGGCCACAGTACCACCATCCACCCGGACCATCCCTGCATGCGGCTGTGACACTGCAGCGCACGGTCCCGTCCTCTGCCCGGGGGATGTTGATGGCGGCCCAGGGGGAAGGGGGCAGACTCACCTGGGGCTGAGGTAAGACCACCCCTCACACACACACTTGCGCTCAACGTACATGACACCCCCGCACACTTTGGACAGAGCACAAAGGCAGCTTCTGTAGGTGTAACATTGACTTTAATAACCAAAGGAGTTCATGCACGTGCCCTAGCCCCTAAAACTCATCTGTGCCCTGCAACCGTGCCAACTTACTCAGTGTCTAATTGTTTGGCCTTACGGGCCCTTTGACTACGTCTACGTGGTTCCCCAGACGGTACAGCAGAACTGGATGTGGACTCCTGTGATTCCTGCCCTCTGACACTGGATCCCTTTGGCGGCCGTTTCCTGGGGCGTCCTGGCCTAGATGGGCCAGGCTGCGGCCCGGGCGACTGGGATGGCGAGCTGCCAGCCTGTCCTGCCCGTTGCCCACCCGATGCACCTGGGACGGAAGGGGGGGAGTCCGAGGTGTCGCGGTGTACCGGGACCTCCCTTACAGAGGGAGCCGGGACGGACCACACCACCTCCTCCTCCCTCGGGGTGCCCGATGGCCCCCAGGCCTCTACATGGGTGGGGGATGCGAACGGACTGGCCATCCGACGCCCCCCCGACATCTGGCGCTGCCAGTCCTGGAGGCCCGTGCTGGTATCGACAGGGGTCTTCAGGTTTGCAGCCATGGAGCCCAGGGGGTTGGCAAACCCTGTCTGTGACAGTGCGACGCCGGCTCGCACATGGCCACTGGCGCCGATGCCCTCAGCGATGGCCTGCAGAGACTGGGCCATGGCCTGCTGAGACTGGGCCATGGCCTGCAGAGACTGGGCCATGGCCTGCTGAGACTGGGCTATGGCGTTGAGCGCCTCTGCCATCTAGCGCTGGCACTGGCTCATGGCCTCCTGTGAGAGGGCAGCCATTTCCTGGGCCACAGACGCAGCCTGCACGGAAAGCCCCAGGCCTCGCAAACCGTTCCCCATGTCTGACACCGTCGCACCCATTGCCTCCACCGCGGACGCCACCCGTGCGGTGTCGGCCTGGGTGGCACGCATGACCGGCACCACTTCCAGCTCCTGGACGTGGGTGGACTCCTCCACCTGCGACCGCAGCCGCTGCAAGCCGCCCGTCACCCTCTTCGCTTGTCTCCGGGTCGGTGGTTGCATCGGATCTATGAGTGGGTGTGGTAACTCCAGGAACCCGGGATCCATCTGGGCGGCAGGTGTTCGCTTGGGCTGGGCTGCCCTCCGACCGCCCGGCCCCTCTGCTGCTCCTACCTCCACCTGCTGTACCGGGACGGCTGTGTTGTGCGCACCAGTGAGTGTACCAGACGCCTCATCACTAAAGTGCCCAACCGAGGTGAGTGTTTCTGCGATGGTGGAGGGTGTTGGTGACAGCAGTGGCGTTGTGTCGTGCTCTTCGTCCCACTCTGAGTCCATGGCACTTTGGGGTGGGGGTTCGTCTCCACCCATCCACTCTGAGTCACTGTCCGGTATTTCGTCTTCCTGGGTAGTGCTGTCCCGGGTACTGCTGTCCCGGGTAGTGGTGTCCGGGTAGTGGTGTCCTGGGTAGTGGTGTCCTGGGTAGTGGTGTCCTGGGTAGTGGTGTCCTGGGTAGTGGTGTCCTGGCTCGGATGTGACGGGGGCCTGTGGCTGCCCCTCTCATCGCTGGGTGGTCGCTCCCGCACGTGACGGGGGTGTCGTCTCCCTGTTGCTCCAGGTCTCTCCGTCTCCCGTGGTCTCCGAGAGGCATCCTGTGGGAGTCGCATGCCGGAGGGTGCGGGTCTCTCCGTCTCCCGTGGCCTCCGAGGGGCATCCTGCGGGCGTCGCATGCCGGAGGGTGCGGGTCTCTCCGTCTCCCGTGGCCTCCGAGGGGCATCCTGCGGGCGGTCTGCATCTGCGGGGATGGGTGCCTGGACGTTTGGTCCTGCAATACACAATGAAGCATGCATGGTTAGACATCAGGCAGTGATCAGGTGATATGGGGGAGGGTGATATAGGGGAGGGGGGATATGGGACGGGCTGTCGGTGGCTCACTTGCTACTACGCCCCCGACCTCTGCATCAGCAACCTCCCGGTCCTCAGGTCCACCAGCCAGTTCCAGGGCCCTTTCCTGGTGTTCGGTCAGTGGCCTCTCATCAGCGGGGCCTCCTCCAGTCCTCACATGCTCCCTATTGTTGTGTGCGCGCTTCTCCTGTGGGGGGGGGGGGGGTGGCAGGGGTAAAAGGCAACACTGTTAGGCAGGTATATGAATGCACGCCATCGGTTGCGCGTGCATTGCAGAGGTTAAGGTTAGGCCTGGATTCACTTGGGGATATGGGGGAGGGGGGGATATGGGGGAGGGGGGATATGGGGGAGGGGGGGATATGGGGAGGGGGGATATGGGGGAGGGGGGGATATGGGGGAGGGGGGATATTGGGGAGGGGGGATATGGGGGAGGGGGGATATGGGGGAGGGGGATATGGGGGAGGGGGGATATGGGGGAGGGGGGGATATGGGGAGGGGGGATATGGGGGAGGGGGGCTATGGGGGAGGGGGGATATGGGGGGTATATGGGGGAGGGGGGATATGGGGGGGATATGGGGGTGGGGGGATATGGGGGGATATGGGGGAGGGGGGGTATGGGGGAGGGGGGAAATGGGGGAGGGGGGATATGGGGGAGGGGGGATATGGGGAGGGGGATATGGGGGAGGGGGATATGGGGGAGGGGGGATATGGGGGAGGGGGGATATGGGGGAGGGGGGATATGGGGAGGGGGGATATGGGGGAGGGGGGTATATGGGGGAGGGGGGTATATGGGGGAGGGGGGGATATGGGGGAGGGGGGATATGGGGGAGGGGGGATATGGGGAGGGGGGGCTATGGGGGAGGGGGGATATGGGGGAGGGGGGATATGGGGGAGGGGAGGATATGGGGGAGGGGGGAAATAGGGGAGGGGGGGATATGGGGGAGGGGGAACGATCGGCAACGACCATGCCGGCCCCATCGCCAGAGCTGGAAAGGCTGGAGTTGTTTTCTTTGGAACAAAGAAGGCTGAGGAAACCTGACAGAGGTGCATAAAATTATGAGGAGCACAGATAGGGTGGATAGGAAGAAACCTTTCCCCTGAACAGAGGGGTCAATAACCAGGGGGAAAGATTTAAAGTAATGGGCAGGAGGTTTAGAGGAGATGTGAGGAAAAATATTTCAACCCAGAGGCTGATGGGAATCTGGAACTCACTGCCTGAAAGGATGGAAGAGGCGGAAACCTTGGCAACATTTAAATAGTATTTAGATGAGCACTTGAAATGCCATAGCATAGAAGGCTACGGACCACATGTTTGAAAATGGATTTAGAGTAAATAGGTGCTTGATGGCCTACACAGACACGATGGGCCGAAGGGCCTCTTTCCATGCTGTAAAAAGTTTGCGGCTAATACAAAACTTGGAAGTATTGTAAACTATGAAAAGAGCAGTATAGAACTTACAAAGGACATAGATAAGTTGGTGGAGGGGGCAAATAGGTGGCAGATCAAGTTGAATGTGGGGAAATGAGAGGTGATGCATTTTAATAATAATAATAATCATCATCTTAATAATCTTTATTATTGTCACAAGTAGGCTTACATTAACACTACAATGAAGTCACTGTGAAAAGCCCTAGTCGCCACATTCCAGCGCCTGTTCAGGTACACAGAGGGAGAATTCAGACTGTCCAATTCAACTAACAAGCACGTCTTTCAGGACTTGTGGGAGGAAAACGGAACGCCAGGAGGAACCCCAGCAGACACGGGGAGAACGTCAGCAGACACGGGCAGACTCCGCACAGAGAGTGACCCAAGCGCGAATCAAACCCAACCCTGGTGCTGTGAAGCAACAGTGCTAACCACTGTAGGAAGAACATGGAGGGACCATACAAAATCACAAGTAAAATTATTAAAGGGGTGCAGGGGGCCAGGTGTATAAGTGCATAAATCATTAAAGTTGGCAGGACAGGCGGAGAGAGCATCTAATAAAGCATATACCACTCTGGGATTTATTAATAGGGGCATAGAGTATAAGAGCAAGGACTATGGGGCGCAATTCTCCCATCGGGAGACTAAGTCCCGGCGCCGGAGAGAAAATCGGAGTGTTTCACTCCGACGTCGGAGGCTGCTCCCAGCCCCCTATTCTCCCGTCCCCGGGGGGCTAGGAGAGGCGCTGCGTCATTTACGCACACCGGGCCTTGCCGCCGCGTAAAAGCCGGGGCGGCGTGGCGGGACTCGCGCGGCGCCCCGGCAATTCTCCCACCCGGTGTGGAGGGGGGAGAATTCTGCCCATTATGCTGAACTTATAGAAAACACCAGTTAGACCTCAGCTGGAGTATTGTGTACAGTTCTGGGTGCCTCACTATAGGAAGGATCTGAATGCACTGGAGAGAGTGCAGAAGAGGTTTACAAGAATCATTCCAGGCATGCGAAACTTCAGGATAGATTGGAGAGGTCGGGACTATTCACCTTAGAGAGGAGAAAGTTGAGAGGAGACTTGATAGAGATGTTCAAATTCATGAGCAGGATGGACAGAGTAAATAGGGAGAAACTGTTTCCGCTCGTAAAAGGATCAAGAACAAGAGGGCACAGATTTGCAAAAGGAGCAACTATAATGTGAGAAAAAACTTTCACACAATGAGTGGTTCGGGGTCTGGAATGCGCCGCCTGGAAGTGTGGTGGAGGCACGTTTAATTGCGGCATTCAAGAGGGCGTTAGATGATACTTGAATAGAAACAATATGTAGGGGTACGGGGAAAAGGCAGGGGAATGGCACTCAGAGCCATAACGCTCGTTTAGAGAGCCAGTGTTGACACAATGGGCCAAATAGCCTCCTTCTGCACTGTAACAATTCTGTGTTTCTGTGATAAAGATCCATCACCCAGTGAACCTAAGACCAGCAAAACTGAGTCAGATTAGAGATGAGACCAGCAAAGACAAAGAGTTACAGATATTCTTTCAGAAAGTGATTCAAGGAAGGCCTGATAAGATATAGCAGTTGATCTGTCAGATATAATGGCCGGAATTCTCCGGCCGGTGGGAACCTCTGTTCCCACCAGCAGTGCAACCCTCCCGTGTGTTTTCTTGGCGGTGCCAGCTGGCACTGCCAAGGTGCCCAGGTGGCACTGTCCTTTTGAAACTCACCCCTCTTCTCCAAAATCATTTCTAAGTGTGGGTGGATTGTGATCTGGATCCCGCCGACCTACCCATTGAGAATCACACTGTATATCCTGCCAGAAGCCACACTTTGGGCATGATCCAAGGTGCCCAGGTGGTACTGCCAGCTGGCATGGGCATTGCCAGTGTGCCAGGTTGACATTGCCAAGGTGCCAAGCTGGCATTTTCTGCGTGCACGTGATGAGGCTGGGGTTGCCCACTTATTGTGTTGGGGTGTGGGGTAGGGTGGCAGGGACGCTTTCATATTGTGTTTGGGCCAGTGGGGAGGTCAGGGATTGCTTTCGGGCCTCGGAGATTGCGACGTCATTTTCTCTCACGACAATTGGGAGTCCCGGCGAGCAGGCATCCCCATTGTAAAAAAAATGGAGCTATGTGCAGCCTTGGCCGCGTGTTTCCCGTTCAGGCCCCTTAGTCAAAGCGGGTCGCCGGGGTGGGGACTTAGTCCCCGGAAAGGAGAATCCCGCCCATGTGTTTCTCGGCACTGTGAGTGCTGGGAAACACACAGCTAAACGCATTCGCTAGGGGACTTTGTTCCCTTTTGGCAGATCGCGCCTTTAGAAACCTTTTGGGACAATTGTGCACATTGAAAGAATGGTGTCTTCATGCAATGTATGTCAGAAATACACGGCAGAAAGTGGACGTGATGGCTACCACCCAGAACATGGCTTACTGTGGAAGCTGATTTATTCATACACAATCAAGAATGTTATCTCATAATTGCAGACCAGGATTCAAAGTTCCCTTTTCTCCAAAAGGTGCAAGATTTGAGAGCTACAACGATCATCTCAACAGCACGAGTTCTCGCTGAGCTAGGGATTCCACAAAGAATAATCTGTGACAATGAAACTCAATTCACCTCCAGAGAATTTAGAAATTCACCAAAGACTATGTGTTGAACACCATCACCACATCTCCACATTATGCAAGGGGACATAGATTTATAGAAAGACATATCCAGACAGTAATCAGAAAACCCTCATGAAATGTTGAGAAACAAAGAAACACCCAAACCTTGCCTTATTGTCAGCCCGATCAACATCTCTTAAGAGTGACGTGAAATGGCTTACAGTGTTGTTGAAGGAAGTAAAGGACAAATCTGTCAAGCAAAACACTCCCTCCAAGTGACCAGGATGAAATAAGACAACAACTCCCTGAAGCAGAGGTAAAAGAAGGTCAGCACTTCAATGAGCATGCTAAATCCCTGCCTGAGCTGGTGAAAGGAAACACTGTGTATATACAGGATCCAATCATGAAAGCCTGGAACCCAGCAAAAGCTGTTGGTGAAGCTGAGACTCCTAAGGTCATCATTGAGACTGAAATCAGGAAGCAAATGAGAAGGGACAGTACACCTGAGATGAAAAAGCAAGAAAGATCACTATCTTCAAACATTGGCTTCGCTGCTTCGAGGCCTACCTCGACTCCTCAACAATGCCTCCCACTGAAACCCTCAAGCTGCGACTCCTCCACGCTCAGGTGAGCCATCGAATCTCTGTGATGATCGAGAAAGCGGCCACATACGAGGCGGTGGTCGCAACCCTCAAGGTGCATTTCGTGAAGCCTGTAAACGAGGTGTACGCCCAACATCTCCTCATGACTCGCCGTCAACGCGCCGGGGAATCGCTACATGAGTACCTGGAAAAACTGACCCTACTCGTGAGGAACTGCAGCTACCGGGATGTGACGGCGGAGGAAGACATGAACCTACAGATCCGGGACACCTACGTGGCTGGGGTCCGATCGAACTACATCAGGCAGCGCTTGCTGGAAAACAGGACCAATGACCTGCGGGACACGGTAAAGCTTGCTACCTCGTTAGAGGTGGCCTACCAGAACCTCAGTGCGTTCCCCACGGACCCGGCGAACCCCTCGTGGACGCCATCGTCGTGACCCCCGTCGGACCCGACTATGCCGCGGGCCTGTGCCGTGTGGCTGCCAGTCCAGCCCAGGGAACCGCAGTGCTACTTCTGCGGTCAGGGTCAACACCCCGGCAGCGTTGCCCAGCCCGCACAGCGACGTGCAGCGACTGTGGGAAAAAAGGACACTTTGCCAGAGTCTGCCTGGGCCGAACTAAAGTCCAGAAATCGAACACTCACCAGGCCCAACCCGTGGACTCGCAGGCTCGCATACCCCCGCAACGTGGCTGCGTGCCTGCCCGGAACGCCCCCTTCAGACGCGTCATCAGCCTCGTGCGACTCGTGGGGGCCGCCATCTTGCCCGCCGGCTCCAACACCGACCGACACGTGTGACCGATGGGGGCGGCCATCTTGGTCGCCATCTTCGACCCGGCCCAACACGTGCGACTCGTGGGGGCGGCCACCTTGGTCGCCATCTTCGACCCACCCCGACACATGTGACTCATAGGGGCTGCCATTTTGTGACTACAACACCGCCGACCACGCTGGCTACTAGCAGCTGGGTGCAGTCACCCTTGACCAGTCGCAGCCGAAGCACTTGAAGAACTCAATGATGGTCGTCCGGGTCAACGGGCACGAGACCCCCTGCCTTTTCGACTCCGGGAGCACGGAGAGCTTTGTTCACCCTGACACGGTAAGGCGCTGCTCCCTTCCCATATACCCTGCATCCCAAACCATCTCCCTTGCCTCCGGATCCCATTCGGTCCAGAACCGGGGGTATTGTATCGCTAACCTCGCGGTGCAGGGCGCCAAGTACGCCCGTTTTAAGTTGTACGTCCTCCCTCACCTCTGCGTCCCCCTACTGCTCGGATTAGACTTCCAATGCAGTCACCGAAGCCTGACCCTACAGTTCGGCGGACCCTTACCTCCCCTCACGGTATGCAGCCTCGTGACCCTCAAGGTCTCCCCCCCTTCACTCTTTGCGAACCTCACTCCTGACTGTAAGCCCATCGCCACCAGGAGCAGGCGGTACAGTTCCCAAGATATGGCTTTTATCAAGTCGGAGGTCCAGCGACTGTTGAGTGAAGGGATCATCGAGGCCAGCAACAGCCCCTGGAGAGCGCCAGTGGTGGTCGTCCGGACCGGGCAAAAGAACCGGATGGTTGTAGACTACAGCCAGACAATTAACCGGTTCACGCAACTGGATGCGTACCCCCTCCCCCGCATAGCGGAGATGGTCATTCAGATTGCACAGTACCGTGTGTTCTCAACGGTCGATCTGAAGTCGGCCTACCACCAGCTCCCAATCCACCCGGAAGATCGCCACTACACTGCTTTTGAAGCAGCCGGCCGACTATTCCACTTCCTCAGGGTCCCTTTCAGCGTCACTAATGGAGTCTTGGTTTTTCAGAGAACGATGGACCGAATGGTGGACCAGTACGGTTTGCGGGCTACATACCCATACTTGGACAATGTCACCATCTGCGGCCATGATCAGCAGGACCATGACCAACCTTCAGAGGTTCCTCCAGGCCGCCCAATCCCTCAACCTCACAACAAAGAGAAGTGCGTTTTCCGCACTACACAACTGGCCATCCTCGGCTACGGAGAACGGAGTCCTACGGCCCGACCCCGACCGTATGCGCCCCCTCACGGAACTCCCCCCCCTCCCCACTGCCTCAAGGCCCTCAAACATTGCCTGGGGCTGTTCTCCTATTACACCCAGTGGGTCCCCAACTATGCGGACAAAGCCCGCCCACTTATTCAAACCACCACTTTTCCCCTGACAGCCTTCAGCCGCATCAAGGCCGACATCACCAAGGCCGCTATGCACGCGGTGGGCGAGTCCGTCCCCTTTCAGGTAGAGAGCGATACGTCAGATGTCGCACTGGCCGCCACACTCAATCAGGCGGGCAGGCCAGTAGCATTCTTCTCTAGAACCCTCAACGCTTCCGAAATCCGACACTCCTCGGTCGAGAAGGAAGCACAAGTCATAGTGGAAGCTGTGCGGTACTGGAGGCACTACCTAGCCGGTAGGAGGTTCACCCTCGTCACCGACCAGCGGTCGGTCGCCTTCCTGTTTGACAACGCACAACGGGGCAAAATAAAAAATGACAAAATCCTGAGGTGGAGGATCGAACTCTCCATCTACAATTACGATATCAAGTATCGTCCTGGGAAGCTCAACGAGCCCCCAGACGCCCTGTCCCGCGGCACATGAGCCAGCGTGCAAGGTGACCGACTTCGGGCTATCCACGATGACCTCTGCCACCCGGGGGTCACCCAGCTTACCCACTTTATTAAGGCCCGCAATCTGCCCTTCTCCACCGAGGAGGTCAAGGCCATGACCAGGGACTGCCAGGTCTGCACGGAATGCAAACCGCACTTCTACCGGCCAGACAAGGCCCACCTGGTAAAGGCCTCCCGGCCCTTTGAGCGTCTAAGTATGGACTTTAAAGGGCCCCCCCCTCCACCAACCATAATATATACTTTCTAACCGTCGTCGACGAGTACCCCCACTTCCCCTTCGCAGTCCCCTGTCCGGACATGACCTCGGCCACTGTGATAATGGCACTGTACAGCAGCTTCACGCTGTTCGGTTTCCCTGCTTATGTCCACAGCGACCGGGGCACATCATTCATGAGCGATAAGCTGCGTCAGTACCTGCTCAGCAAAGGCATCGCCTCGAGCAGGACTATGAGCTATAACCCGCAGGGAAACGGGCAGATGGAGAGGGAGAACTTGACCGTATGGAAGGCCGTCCTTCTGGCCCTCCGGTCTAGAAGTCTCCCGACCCCCCCGCTGGCAGGAGGTCCTCCCCGGTCCCCTCCACTCCATTAGATCCCTCCTCTGCACAGCCACGAGACGCCTCACGACCGCTTGTTTCTCTTCCCTAGGAAGTCCATCTCCGGGGTCTCGCTTCCACTTTGGCTGACAAATCCGGGACCTGTTCTTCTCCGGAGGCATGTGAGGAGACAAAAGACCGATCCCCTGGTCGAGAGGGTCCAGCCGCTGCACGCCATCCCCCAGTATGCCTACATCGCGCACCAGGACGGATGGCACGATACGGTCTCCCTGGCGATCTGGCGCCAGCTTGTTCCCCTGCCAACGCGCCCCCCTCCCCGCTGCCTACAGCCACCCCCTGCGCCTCTTATGCCCCCCTGGGTCTCCTGTCTTGGCCCGCACCGGCATTGCCACCACCCGCCACCCCCTTGCCTAACCCCACCTCCAACCGTCTCCGACACGCCGGACTGAGGCTCAAGCTCCAGACACGACACCCCCGGAGTCACCATCGGCAACGACCATGCCGGCCCCATCGCCAGAGCTGAGGAGGTCTAAAAGAACTATCCGACCTCCAGACAGACTGAATCTCTAATGACCCCACGTCACCCCACTGGACTTGATTTTTTTTAACAGGGGTTGAATGTGGTGAATGTATTTCACCTAATGCATGAGCTGTCTGTACTGTCTGTATAATGATGTGACCCATGACCTGGAAGTTATGATACGGGCTACTTCCCGCCCTCACTGGGGCCATATATAATTCCGGCCACCATTTGTACAGCCGACTCTGGCAGGCGAGTTCATGGATATTAAAGACTAAGGTTCGCTCGTTCTCATGGTCTCACAGTGAATTGATGGTATAACATACTATAAATAATATTTGAAGAAGAGAAAACAGCCAAAAACGTTCTTAAGGTGTTCAGTTTAAATTTAAAGTTGATTGTTAATCTTCCTTCGGTAAGAAAAAAATGTTAATGATTGGGACAATTATATTGATGTAATAGCACTATTATTTTTAAAGAAGGGGGATGTTATATTGTTACATTATTCATAAAGAGCTTGGAACTAATTGTTACATGAATGTATATGCCAGGGTGCCACATTTAGTGACACACTTCTGTCATGCACTGAATAACGATGTATCGGTCTATCAGCTCACTAACGACCTGGAGAACTATAAGAAATACAGTTGATGGAGCTTCACTATTTGAGTCTCAATGACTATTTTGAATTCCAGGACTAGAAGACATAATGGGAATCATGTCACAAGGCAGGGCAGCACGGTAACACAGTGGTTAGCACAGTTGATTCACAGCTCCAGGGTCCCAGGTTCGGTTCCCGGCTTGGGTCACTGTCTGTGCGGAGTCTGCACGTTCTCCTCGTGCCTGCGTGGGTTTCCTCCGGGTGCTCCGGTTTCCTCCCACAGTCCAAAGATGTGCAGGTTAGGTGGATTGGCCAGGAGAAATTGCCCTTAGTTTCCAAAAAAGGTTAGATGGGTTACAGGGATAGAGTGGAGGTGTGGGGATAGGGTGAAGATATGGGCTTAGGTAGGGTGCTCTTTCCAAAGGGCCGGTGCAGACACGATGGGCTGAATGGCCTCCTTCTGCACTGTAAATTCTATGATTTAGTGTCACATTGCAGTCATGCACTGAATAACAATGTATCAGTCTATCAGCTCACTAACAACCTGGAGAACTATAAGACATACAGGTAATGGAGGTGATGGTATTTGAGTCTAAATGACTATTTTGAATTCCAAGAACCAGAAGACATAGTGAGAATCATGTCACAAGGCGGTTAACAAATTTGGAGAGATTGAATTTAAGTGATGCACCCATTGGGAGAGCTGTCTCACAGACTAGACAAACAGCAGTCTGACAATATCCCAGACACCATCATCAACATTGTTGAGTATATTCTGCCGCATGGCAGAGGTGGTGGCACAGTGGTATACGGTCAAGAAGAACTTTGCCCTGGGAGTTCTCAACATCGGTTCCGGACCCCATGAAGTTTCATGGCATCAGGGCAAACATGGGCAAGGAAAGCACCTGCTGATTACCACTTATTACCCTCCAATTCCCGCCCCTCAGCTGATTAATCAGTACTCCTCAATGTGGAACACCCACTTGGAGGAAGCGCTGAGGGTGGCACGGGTGCAAAATGTACTCTGAATGGGGGACTTCAATATCCATCAACAAGAGTGTACATTCCGAGCTGGCTGGGTTCTAAGGGGCATAGCTACTGGACTGGGTATGCAGCAGGAGGCGAGGGAGCCAACAAGAGAGAAAAACATGACCTCATTCTCACCAATTTGTCTGCCACAAATGCATCTGTCCATGACATTATCAGTAGTCATGACCACCACACAAGCCCTGTAGAGATGAACCCTCGTCTTCATATAGAGGATACCCGCTACCGTGTCGTGTGGTGCTATCATGGGTGTCAAACTGGTGAAGCTGCAACACAGGACTACTTGAGAACCAAACAGCGTAGGCAGCAAGCAATAGAAGAACTAAACGATTCCACAACCACTTGGTGAATCTTCTTTGCATTCTCTCCAAAGCTTCCACGTCCTTCTGATAATGTAGTGGCCAGAACTGCACGCAATACTCTAAATGCAGCCTAACCAAGGTTTTATACAGCTGCAACATGATTTGTGGATGACACGAAGATTGGCGGAAATGCTGATAGGGGGAAATACTGGCGGAATTGCTGATAGTGCCGAGGATTGTCAGACAATACAACTGTGGTGAATGTATAATTACTGATAATTCACAAGTGCACTGTATTATGTTATTAACCCTGTGGGCTCCACCTATGGGCCATTGTGTGGCTTCACCCACAGGAGGATATGTTGGGGCATGTACGGGCTCCGTCCATGGCTCCACCCCTTTAGAGGAAGTATAAGAGCAGCTGACCTGCGGGGCCGCCTTCAGTATTGTACCGGTCGCAGGCAGACACAGTTTTAAGCTGATTAAAACCACGGTTTACTTCTCCACGTGTCTTCGAGTGAATTGATGGTTGCATCAATTTAATCAGCTTAAAATACTACTATGGAATCAGCCCTCAAACCTGACAGACTGGAACTCAATCCACAGGCCGTGAAATACATTTTTTCACATTGGCTTTGATGCTTCAAGGCCTATCTCGCCGTGTCATCTACGCCATCCGTCACTGATGAACAGAAGCTGAGCCTCCTCCACGCACGGGTGAGCCATCGCATTTCTGTCCAGCTCGACGAAGCCGCTTCCTATACAGAGGCGCTCGCACTACTTGAACGCCTCTACGTGCGGCCTGTAAACGTGATCTACGCGCGACATGTCTTCACCACTCGCTGCCAGCGCCCCGGAGAGTCGCTAGATGATTACCTACGCGACCTCAAAACCCTCGTGCGCAACTATAACTACCAGGCCGTTACGGCCACTCAGCACATGGAGCTCGCCGTCCAAGATGTTTACGTGGCGGGGGTCTGATCGAACTATGTGAGACAGCACCTGCTCGAAAAAGGGGGCCAGGACCTGGACGACACGGTAGAACTGGCTACCTTTCTGGAGATCGCTTTTCAGAGTCTTACTACGTTCCAGGCTGACCACGTGACCCCCTCGTGGGCCCCCGCCCCGAGACTACCCAGGCCTATACTGCGCGGCCGCCCGCCCATCATGAGGGGCTATTTCTGCGGACAGTCCCAACACCCCCGATAGCACTGCCCGGCCCGCAACGTGAACTGCAGCAGCTGCGGGCGAAAAGGACACTTCTCCAAGGTCTGCCTGGCCAGGTCTAAGAACTCGAACTCACAGATCTGATCCACAGACTCACAGGCCCGCAGACCCCCCAAGGTGGCAGCGTATCTGCCGACTCCACCTCCGCATAACACGTGCGATCCATGGGGGCCGCCATCTTGGACGCCATCTTCCTCACCGCCCGCCACTCTCGACCAACGGGGGCCGCCAGCTTGGTCGCCATCTGCTACGCCGCTCGACGCGTACGACCTACACGGATAGCCATCGCGGGGCCGCCCCAGCACCTCTGATCACGCCGGCTACCCACAATTCAGCGCGGTCACCCTGGACCAGTCGCGACTTATGCACCTCCGGAGCTCCATGATGGGTTAACGGGTACGAGACACCTTGCCTTTTCGACTCCGGGAGCACAGAGGGCTTCATTCACCCGGACATGGTAAGATGCTGCTCGCTCCCAATATTCTCGACGCAACAAACCATCTCCCTCTCCTCTGGGTCGCACTCGGTGCAAATCCAAGGGTGCACTACTGCAACCCTAGCGATACAGGGCGCTGAGTACGCTAATTTTCAACTATATGTGCTCCCAGACCTCTGCGCTCCTCTCCTTTTGGGACTCGACTTCCAGTGCAACCTCAGGAGCCTAACTCTTATGTTCGGGGGGCCCCTGCCCCCGCTTACCATAGGCAGCCTCGCGACCATAAAAATCGAGACCCCCCCCTCTTCGCAAACCTCACTGCCGATTGCAAGCCAGTAGCCACCAGAAGCAGGCGGTATAGCATGCAGGACAGGACGTTCATTAGGTCTGAGGTCTAGCGTCCCTTGCGGGAGGGGGTCATAGAGGCCAGCAATAGCCCTTGGAGAGCTCAGGTGGTGGTCGTCAAGACCGGGAAAAGTTCCGGCTGGTGGTTGATTACAGCCAGACCATTAACCGGATTGCAGACATGGTAAATCAGATCGTGCACTACCGCGTGTTCTCCAAGGTGGACCTGAAGTCTGCATACCACCAGCTCCCAATCCGCCCGGAGTACCGCCACTACACGGCGTTTGAGGCAGACTGCCGCCTTTTCCATTTCCTCCGGGTCCCCTTTGGCGTCACAAACGGGGTTTCGTTGTTCCAACGAGCGATGGACCGAATGGTGGACCTGTACGGGCTGCGGGCCACGTTTCCGTACTTGAACTATGTCACCATCTGCGGCCATGATCAGCAGGACCACGAAGCCAACCTCCACCGATTTCTCCAAACCGCCCAAAAACTCAACCTCACCTACAACAAGGAGAAATGCGTTTTCCGCACAACCAGGTTAGCCATCCTCGGCTACGTCGTGGAAAACGGGGTCCTAGGGCCCGACCCTGAACGTACAACTCCCTCACTGTTCCAAGGCCCTGAAGAGGTGCCTTGGATTTTTCTCCTATTACGCCCAGTGGGTCCCCCAGTATGCGGACAAAGCTCGCCCACTATTTAAGGCCACCCTCTTTCCACTGACAGCCGAGGCCCGCCTGGCCTTCAACTGCATCAAGGTGGACATCGCCAAAGCGATGCGCGCGTTGGACGAATCCGTCCCCTTCCAGGTAGAGAGCGACGCCTCAGAGGTCACTCTCACCGCCACCCTCAACCAAGCCGGCAGACCGGTAGTGTTCTTTTCACGCATCCTCACCACCTCTGAAATTCGACACTCCTTGGTTGAAAAAGAAGCCCAAGCCATCGTGGAAGCTGTGTGACACTGGAGGCACTACCTCGCTGGTAGGAGGTTTTCCCTCGTCACCGACCAACGATCGGTTGCCTTCATATTTGACAATACGCAGCGGGGCAAGATCAAGAATGATAAGATCTTGAGGTGGAGGATCGAACTCTCCACCTATAACTACAATATAGTATATCGTCCTGGGAAGCTCAACAAGCCCCCAGATGCCCTGTCCCGCGGCACATGCGCCAGCGCGCAAAATGACCGACTACGGGCTATCCACGATGACCTCTGCCACCCGGGGGTCACCCGGCTTGCCCACTACATCAAGGCCCGCAACCTGCCCTACTCCACCGAGGAGGTCAGAGTTCTAACCAGAGACTGCCAAATCTGTGCGGAGTGTAAACCACACTTCTATCGACCAGATAAGGCCCACCTGGTAAAGGCATCCCGGGCCTTTGAACGCCTCAGTATCGATTTCAAAGGGCCCCTCCCCTCCAATAACTGCAACACGTACTTCCTTAACATAATAGATGAGTTCTCCCGCTTTCCGTTTTCCATCCCCTGCCCTGATATGACCACCCCCACTGTCATTAAAGCCCTGCATAGTGTCTTCACTCTGTTTGGTTTCCCCAGTTATGTCCACAGCAACAGGGGCTCGTCGTTCATGAGCGATGAACTGCATCACTACCTGCTCAGTAAGGGCATCGCCTAGAGCAGGACTACCAGCTATAACCCCAGGGGAAACGGGCAGGTGGAGAGGGAGAATGCAACGGTCTGGAAGACCGTCCTACTGACCCTACGGTCCAGGAATCTCCCAGTTTCTCACTGGCAGGAGGTCCTCACCGATGCGCTCCACACTATTAGGTCCCTCCTTTGCATGGCCACAAACCAGACTCCTCATGAACGCTTGTTTGTTCTCCCTAGGGGAGCTACCTCAGGGGCCTTGCTTCCGCCTTGGCTGATGACACCGGGTCCAGTCCTCCTCCGAAAACACGTTCGGAGCCATAAGACCGGCCCCCTGGTAGAGAGGGTCCAGCTCCTGCACTCCAACCCACACTATGCGTACGTCGAACACCCCGATGGCTGGCAAGATACCGTCTCCCTCCGGGACCTGGCGCCCGCAGGCTCCACTACCACTACTGCGTCCCCCACACTATGTCCCGTCCAATCTCCCATGTTCAGCGCCCCAACCCCTATATGGTTCCCGCGCTCCCTCCCACCCACCACACCGGTCCACAGGAATGAAGCTCCAGAAGAGCCACTCACGGAGTCCAAGCCTGTGCCCGCTCCGGACCCACTTCCACAAGCCACCCGAAGCGGCTGCAACACCAGTGCTTCGGCGGTCGCAACGTACGATCCGGGCACCGGACCGACTGAATCTATGAGCCCATCACCCCCGCCGGACTTCATTTGGTGAATGTATAATTATTGATAATTCACCAGTGCACTGTGTTATGTTATTAACCCTGTGGGCTCCACCTATGGGCCATTGTGTGGCTCCACCCACAGGAGGATATGTTCGGGCATGTACGGGCTCCGCCCATGGCTCCACCCCTTTAGAGGAAGTATAAGAGCTGCTGACCTGCGGGGCCGCCTTCAGTATTGTACCGGTCGCAGGCAGGCACAGTTCTAAGCTGATTAAAACCACGGTTTACTTCTCCACGTGTCTTTGAGTGAATTGATGGTCGCATCAACAACTGTAGAGGATTGCAGCTGTATAATCACCTTGCATTTGTCTGGATTAAACTCCATCTGTAATTTGTGTGCCAAAGTCTCCAATCTATCTGTATCCTGTTGTATCTTCTGACAATCCTCGGCACTATCAGCAATTCCGCCAATCTTTGTGTCATCCGCAAACTTACTAATCAGACCATCCACAGTTTCCTCCAGATCATTTATATATACTACACACAACAGAGGTCCCAGCACGGATCCCTGTAGAACACCACTAGCTACAGATCTCCATTCTGAAAAACACCCTTCCACCGCTACTCTTTACTTCTTTAACCAAGCCAGTTCTGTATCCATCTAGCCAGTCCACCCCAAATCCCATGTGATTTTAGTTTTTGTACCAGTTTGCCATGTGGGACCTTGTCAAATGCATTACTAAAGTCCATATAACTACATGCTCTTCCCTCATCAATTTTCTTTGTCTTTTTTTTAAATTTAGATTACCCAATTATTTGTTTCCAATTAAGGGGCAATTTAGCATGGCCAATCCACCTACCCTGCACATCTTTCGGTTGTGTAGGTGAGAGCCATGCAGACACGGGGATAATGTGCAAACTCCACACAGACAGTGACCGGGGGCCGGGCTCGAACCCGGGTCCTCAGTGCCGTGAGGCAGCAGTGCTAACCATTGTGCCATGGTGCCGCCCACCTCAATTTGCTTTGTCACCTCTTCAAAAAACTCAATCGAGTTGGTGACACATGACCTTCCCCATACAAAACCATGCTGCCCGTCACTAACTAGTCCATTTTCCTCCAAATGTGCATATATCCTGTCCCCAGTAAAGTTTCCAAAAGCTTTCCCACCACTGACGTCAGGCTCACTGGCCTATCATTTGCTGGATTATCCGTGCTTCCTTTCTTAAACAAGGAATAACATTGGCTATTCTCCAGTCCTCTGGAACTTCACCTGTGGTCAAAGAGGATGTGAAGATATCTGATAAGGCCCCAGCTATTTCTCCCTTTTATCTCCCACAGTAACCTGGGATAGATTCTATCCGGCCCCGGGGACTTGTCTATCTTAATGCAATTAAGGATACTCAACACTTCCTCCTTTGATATATTGACGTTCTCAAGATCGTTCACACACCTATCCCTGACCTCAACATCCATCATGTACTTCTCCCTGATGAACACCGATACAAAGTACTCATTAAGGATTTCACTCACTTCTTGTGGTTCCACGCATAACTTCCCTCTATTGTCCTTGAGTGGGCCTACTCTTTCTCTTGCTCCCCTCTTGCTCCTAATATATGCATAAAAAGCCTTGGGATTCTCCTTGACCATGTTTGCTAAAGATATTTCATGGCCCCTTTTAGCCCTCCTAATTCCACGTTTAAGTTCCTTCCTACTTTCACTGTACTCCTCAAGGGCTTTGTCAATTAGAACAGACCTCCGAGAAGAATTTGACCAGTTCAGTTCAAAGGGGTAATATCGACATGTCTGAAGCTGTGAGTCTTGAGACACATGTGATCAGTTGTACAGCACTGTTTGACCTCTTGTGAGGAAACAGAACCAGAGGTTCAACACTGTATACAAAAGTTGCAATTTTTAACAGGAACAACCAAGGAATGAGAATTTGTCAAAAGTCGATTGGTCCGGAGACATCTGGGTCCTCCTGGATCTCTGTAGCCCAGTCACAGGCTTGACACTCTTTTGGCGATCGAGTAGTCCACAGCCGACGCCACCTCAGGAGGGTCCACTTTGATGACAGGCGAACTAGCCTCACCGGCCACGATAAGACACTATCAGGTTGAACAGAAACAGGATTCCCTGGCTCCCCTTGGCCGGACCACGTTACAGGAGTATTTCATGAAGTTGCTGGACTAGTTGACTGCACATCAGGGGTCGCCAGAAGAAATATTTTACAGATTACAAAACTCAAAAACCAATTGGAATTTTAAAAAAAACCTAATAAAACAGAGATGCAGGGCCAGTTGATGTTTTGTACCTGCATGATGAACGCACTGGTGAACTCCATTGTGGTTCCTAGTGAACACTAGTGTAGTGTTCGTTGTTTGGTGCTCGACTCGCTTTCCGATGGTCCTCCTGTTAACAACGACCACGTAAGACACCGGCCCTGACTGGGCCACAACCCATCCTACAAACCAAAGAGAACCGGCAGAGAAATTACAGACTAAAACCAAAATCATAACTTGGGTATTATTCATCCGGTCTAATTCACTGAATGGGCCGCAATAGTGGTACCGGTGCTGAAGCCAGACATGTTCTCCCGCTTGTGTGGCAACAATTAAATGATGGTCAACTAGGCCTCCCGTTTGAGCAGGTACCTAGCCTAATATTTTGTAACCAGTCTCTTCCCAACAGACTGGGTCTATGTCCTTCCACGACAACCAAAGGCAGATTGGCCTCCTGCCCTCATAGGCCACTGGGGTATTGGCTGTTCTGAGGATCTCCAAAATCTTCAAAAACTATTGGTCTTTCCTCTCCTGAAAGCATAATATTTAAGGCGAGGATAAGATATCTCAAGCTAATTGCAACTTAATTTTTGAATTATAATAAAGCAACAGCTCTGACTTCAGTGAAGCTTCTTTCTCTTCATTGTATGCATTCTCACATTCTTCTGAACAGTGTCATGCCTGTTTGACACAGAGCAATGTGTGTAAAGGAATTCAATTGTGTTGCTAAATTCAACACAAATTTACCATATTTAATCAATCCTACAAATGACCTTAATTGTTTTACATTTTGAGGACATGGTGCTTCTAAGTTTGCTGACATTTTCTTCGGTTCTTTGTATAAACCGTCTTTGTCAAAGATCTGACCACGGTAATTTATGAATGACTGGAAAAAGTTGCATGGTTCCTTTTTAAGCCTCAGCTTGTGGCTCTGCAACCACTTCAGGGTCGCTCCCAAATTTTCCAAGTGTTCCTGTTCACTTGAATCAGTGATGAGTGCACCGAGTGCTGACTTGTGCATTAGTATAGCCGGAGGTTGGTGTAAAAGGGAATCTCAAGAAGTAAGTTTTAAGGAATAATTTAATTTAAGGGCTAATTTCAATCTAAAGTCTAGTTTGTTATTTAATTTTGCAATTAACTAAAGTCTTTGGACTGGGTGAAAATAGGGGTTTACAGGCTCTCAACTGAGGATAGTTAATAAGACAACTGGTTTAATCCAGTTTCAGAAGCCTTCAAGTAGTCTGCACTGATTGCTGTTTTGTGCATCAAGATGTAGCTAGAGTCTGGTGAAAAAGGGAATGAGGTGAAAGAGGGAGGAGCAGAGAAAGCGGCACCTGTGAGGGATAGCTCTACTTGGACTGTAGGCTGAGTTTGAAAAACATACAGGAGTGATATCACAGGGAAATGGTAAGCTCATTGATTTATAAGGAACTGCTTATTTGCATTACCTATTCTAAATTGTTTTCAGATTAAAGGTAAAAAGGAGAAATATTTTACAGATTACAAAACTTAAAAACCAGTTGGATTGAAAAAAACAACTAATTAAATAAAATAGAGATGCAGGGCCAGTTGATGTGTTGTACCTGCATGATGAGTGCACTGGTGAACTCCATTGTGGTTCCAGGTGAACACATCTGTAGCAAGTGTTCGTTGTTCGAGAACGTTTGGCTCAGAGTTGATGGGCTGGAGTCTGAGCTTCGGACACGGCAATACATCAGGGAGGGGGAGAGTTACTTGGACATTGTGTTTCAGGAGGCAGTCAAGCCCCTTAGATTAACTACCTTGAATTTGGCCAGTGGTCAGGGACAGAAAGGTGTAACTATGAGTAAGGCAGGTAGAGGGATCCAGGAGGTAGGGTTGCTAGAGCCTCAGCCCTTGTCCTTGCCAACAGGTTTGAGATTCTTGCTCCCTATCTGGATGGGAGTGAGGACTGCAGGGTTGATGAGTTAACTGACCGTAGCACCGTGGTATAGGGAGCCATTCAAGTGGGGGTGAGAAGAGAAATGTAGTTGGGCATAGATACCGTTCATTGCGACCAGGATCGAGAGTCCCGAAGGTTGTGTTGCCTACCTGGTGCCAGGGTTCAGGATATCTCATCTGGGCTGCAGAGGAACTTGGAGTGGGAGGGAAAAGATCCCATTGCAGTGGTCCACTTAAAGTACCAATAACATAGGTAGAACAAGGATAGAGGTTCTGCTGAAGGAATATGAGCAGCTGGGGACTACATTAAAAAGAACCAAAAAGGGAATAATTTATGGATTACCACCTGAGCCATGAGCTAATTGGCACAGTGTCAATCAGATTAAATGGGTAAATACATGACTCAAAGGTTGGTGTGGGAGGAAGGAGCTGTTCCGATGGAACAGTCTTCACCTGAATCACGCTGGGACCAGAGTGCTGGCAAATTGCATAACTAGGGCTGTAGACAGGGCTTTAAACTAAATAGTGGGGGGAGGGTTCAGTTGTGGGAAAATTAAAAAATAAAAGTTAAAGGAGATGATAAGAGTTCAGGATAGTGATGAGGTGGATTGTTACCAGAAAATAAAATGAAACGACAGAATGTGTGAACGTCATATTGCACCAAGAAATCAGACAAGAGTAGGGAAATTTGATGATCGAACAAACTTAAAGGCTTTGTGGCTGAATGCCTGAAGCATTTTGAACAGAATTAATGAGTGAACAGTGCAAATAGAGACAAAGGGGTATGATTTGGTGGTGATTACTGAGACATGGTTACAAGGAGACCAGGTCTGGGAGTTGAATATCCAAAGTTACTGAGTATTTCGGAAGGATAGACGGAAAGGAAAAGGAGGTGGTGCAGCTTTTCTAGTAAAGGAAGCGGTCAGTGCTGTAGTGAGAAATGATATAGGCACTGGAGATCAAGATGTGGAATCTGTCTGGGTAGAAATAAGAAATAGCAAAGGAAAGAAGTCCCTGGTGGGAGTAATCTATAGGTCCCCAAACAATAGGTCTGCAGTGGGGCACAGTATAAACCAGGAAATATTGGAGGCTTGTAAAAAAGGTACAACAATAATTATGGGTGATTTTAATATGCATATTGATCTGATTAATCAACTTGGCAAGGGTAGCCTTGAGAGAGAGTTCATTGAATATATTAGAGATTGTTTCTTGGTGCAAAATGTTGTGGAACCAACCAGGGAGCAGGCTATTCTGGATTTGGTATTGTGTAATGAGGAAGGATTAATGAATTACCTCACTGTTAAAGATAATCTAGGAAAGAGTGATCATAGCATGATAGAATTTCAAATTCAGTTTGAGGGTGAGAAACTGGAGTCCCACACTCGCGTTCTGGAGTTAAACAAAGGTAATTATGTTGGTACGAGGAGAGATATGGCCCTAATGGACTGGGCAGGACACTAAAAAATAGGACAGTTAATGAGAGGTGGCAGTTGTTTAAAAAGATATTCAATTTATCCCAACTAAAATATATTCCAGAGCAGAAGAAAAATCGCAAGAGGGAGAAAAACATCCATGGCTAAGCAAGGAAGTTAAAGATAACATAAAGACAAATCTAAGGGATACCATTTGAGTCTGAAGAGATAGGAGAGGTCTTGAACGAGTACTTTTCTTCTGTATTTACAAATGAGAGGGGCCATATTGTTGGAGAGGACAGTGTGAAACAGACTGGTAAGCTCGAGGAAATACTTGTTAGGAAGGAAGATGTGTTGGGCATTTTGAAAAACTTGAGGATAGACAAGTCCCCCAGGCCTGACGGGATATATCCAAGGATTCTATGGGAAGCAAGAGATGAAATTGCAGAGCCATTGGCAATGATCTTTTCGTCCTCACTGTCAACAGGGGTGGTACCAGGGGATTGGACAGTGGCGAATGTCGTGCTCCTGTTCAAAAAATGGACTAGGGATAACCCTGGGAATTACAGGCCAGTTAGTCTTACTTCGGTGGTAGGCAAAGTAATGGAAAGGGTGCTGAAGGATAGGATTTCTGAGCATCTGGAAAGACACTGCTTGATTAGGGATAGTCAGCACGGATTTGTGAGGGGTAGGTCTTGCCTTACAAATCTTATCGAATTCTTTGAGGAGGTGACCAAGCATGTGGATGAAGGTAAAGCAGTGGATGTAGTGTACATGGATTTTAGTAAGGCATTTGATAAGGTTCCCCATGGTAGGCTTATGCAGAAAGTAAGGAGGCATGGGATAGTGGGAAATTTGGCCAGTTGGATAACGAACTGGCTAACCGATAGAAGTCAGAGAGTGGTGGTGGATGACAAATATTCAGCCTGGATCCCAGTTACCAGTGGCGTACCGCAGGGATCAGTTCTGGGTCCTCTGCTGTTTGTGATTTTCATTAATGACTTGGATGAGGGAGTTGAAGGGTGGGTCAGTAAATTTGCAGATGTTACGAAGATTGGTGGAGTTGTGGATAGTGAGGAGGGCTGTTGTCGGCTGCAAAGAGACATAGATAGGATGCAGAGCTGGGCTGAGAAGTGGCAGATGGAGTTTAACCCTGAAAAGTGTGAGGTTGTCCATTTTGGAAGGATGAATATGAATGCGGAATACAGGGTTAACGGTAGAGTTCTTGGCAATGTGGAGGAGCAGAGAGATCTTGGGGTCTATGTTCACACATCTTTGAAAGTTGCCACTCAAGTGGATAGAGCTGTGAAGAAGGCCTATGGTGTGCTAGCGTTCATTAACAGAGGGATTGAATTTAAGAGCCGTGAGGTGATGATGCAGCTGTACAAAACTTTGGTAAGGCCACATTTGGAGTACTGTGTACAGTTCTGGTCGCCTCATTTTAGGAAGGATGTGGAAGCTTTGGAAAAGGTGCAAAGGAGATTTACCAGGATGTTGCCTGGAATGGAGAGTAGGTCTTACGAGGAAAGGTTGAGGGTGCTGGGCCTTTTCTCATGAGAAGGATGAGGGGCGACTTGATAGAGGTTTATAAGATGATCAGGGGAATAGATAGAGTAGACTGTCAGAGACTTTTCCCCCAGGTGGAACAAAGCATTACAAGGGGACATAAATTTAAGGTGAATCGTGGAAGATATAGGGGGGATGTCAGAGGTAGGTTCTTTACCCAGAGAGTAGTGGGGGCATGGAATGCACTGCCTGTGGAAGTAGTTGAGTCGGAAACATTAGGGACCTTCAAGCAGCTATTGGATAGGTACATGGATTACGGTATAATGATATAGTGTAGATTAATTTGTTCTTAAGGGCAGCACGGTAGCATTGTGGATAGCACAATTGCTTCACAGCTCCAGGGTCCCAGGTTTGATTCCGGCTTTGGTCACTGTCTGTGCGGAGTCTGCACATCCTCCCCGTGTATGCGTGGGTTTCCTCCGGGTGCTCCGGTTTCCTCCCACAGTCCAAAGATGTGCGGGTTAGGTGGATTGGCCATGATAAATTGCCCTTTGTGTCCAAAATTGCCCTTCGTGTTGGGTGGAGGCATTGACCTTGGGTAGGGTGCTCTTTCCAAGAGCCGGTGCAGACTCAATCGGCCGTATGGCCTCCTTCTGCACTGTAAATTCAATGATAATCTAGGACAAAGGTTTGGCACAACATCGTGGGCCGAAGGGCCTGTTCTGTGCTGTATTTTTCTATGTTCTATATTGCAAAGGCCAGTTGCAGGCTAGAAGATTGGGAAACCTTTAAAGATCAACAAAGGGTTACTAAAAAAGTAATAAAAAGAGCAACAGTAAATTATGAAAGAAAACTAGCACAAAATATAAAAAAGGATAGCAAATGCTTCTATAAATACAGAAAGGAGAAGCGTATAGCTTGTGTGAATGCTGGTCCCTTGGAGGATGAGATTGGGGAATTAATAGTGGGGAAGACAGAAATGGCCGAGACGCCAAATCAATATTTTGCCTCCTTTTTCACTGCGGCGGACATTAGTACCATCCCAATAGTAACAGGTAATACAGAGGTAATAGAAAAGGAGGAATTTGGTACAATCATTATAAATAGGGAAAAAGTATTAAACAAACTATTGGGATTAAAGGCAGACAGGCCCCCAGGTCCTGATGGCCTCATCCTAGGGTCTTAAAGGAAGTAGCAGCTGAGATAGTGGATTCATTGGTTATAACATTCCAAAATTCCCTGGATGCGGGAAACGTTCCAGTGGATTTCCAGAAGGCATTTGATAAGGTGCCACACAAATGGTTGATCCACAAGGAAAAATCACATGGGATTAGGGGTAATTTATTATCTTGGATAGAAGTCTGGCTAACCGACAGAAGGCAGAGTATCGGGGTAGATGGATCTTTTTCTGGTTAGCAAGGTGTAACTCGTAGTGTGCCAAGGGGTTCGGTCCTTGGGGGCCCCAACTATTTACAATATATATCAATGACTTGGTGGCAGGGATAGAAGGTCCTATAATCAAATTTGCGGATAACACTAAAATAAGTGGGATAGTAAGTTGCAATGAGGAAATAAGAAATTTACACATGGATGTAGACAGGTTAGGTGAGGGACTAAAATTTGGCAGATGGAGTTTAATGTGGATAAGTGTGAGATTATCCATTTTGACCTGAGAAATGGAAAAGGCAACTTATTATTCTAAATGGAGAGAAACCTCAGAGTGCTTTGGTGCAGAGGGATCTGGATGTCCATGTGCACGAATCACAGAAATCTAGCCTGCAGGTACAACAGGTAATAAAGAAGGCAAATGGAATTTTGGCCTTTATAGCTAAAGGAATGGAGTATAAAAGAAGGGAAGTATTTCTGCAGCTGTACAAGGCAATGGTGAGACTGCACCTGGAGTACTGTATAGTTTTGGTACATTTATTTGAGGAGGGATGTAATTGCATTAGAGGCAGGTCAGAGGAGGTTCACTAGATTGATTCCAGTGATGAGGGGTTTGTCTTATGAAAAGAGTTTTTTTTCGAGTTTAGACAAATGAGAGGAGATCTAATTGAGGTATACAAGAGTTCTTTCGAGTTTAGACAAATGAGAGGAGATCTAATTGAGGTATACAAGATAATAATGATTTCATTTTTTGATTTGATTTATTATTGTCACATGTATTAGTATACAGTGAAAAGTATTGTTTCTTGCATGCTCTGCAGACAACGCATACCATACATAGGGAAGGAAGGAAAGACTGCAGAATGTAATGTTACAGTCATAGCTAGGATGAAGACAAAAGATCAACTTAATACGAGGTAGGTCCACTCAAAAGTCTGATGGCAGCAGGGAAGAAGCTGTTCTTGAGTCAGTTGGCACGTGACCTCAAACCTTTGTATCTTTTTCCTGACGGAAGAAGGTGGAAGAGAGTATTTACTGTCCGGGGTGCGTGGGGTCCTTAATTATGCGGGCTGCCTTTCCGAGGCAGCAGGAATTTTAGACAAAGTTAATGGATGGGAGGCTGGTTTGCGTGATGGATTGGACTACATTGACGACCTTTTGTAGTTTCCTGTGGTCTTGGGCAGAGCAGGCTCCATACCAAGCTGTGATACAATCAGAAAGGATACTTTCTATGGTGCATCTGTAAAGGTTGGTGAGAGTCGTAGCTGACATGCCAAATTTCCTTAACCTTCTGAGAAAGTAAAGTCGTTGGTGGGCTTTCTTAAATATAGTGTCAGCATGGGGGGGACCAGGACAGGTTGTTGGTAATCTGGACACTAAAACCTTGAAGCTCTCAACCCTTTCTACTTCATTCCCATTGATGTAGACAGGGGCATGTTCTCCTCTACCCTTCCTGAAGTCGATGACAATCTCCTTCGTTTTGTTGACATTGAGGGAGAGATTATTGTTGTTGCACCAGTTCACCAGATTCTCCAACTCATTCCTGTCTCTGTCTTGTCATTGTTTGAGACCCACTACGGTGGTGTCATCAGCAAATTTGAAAATCGAGTTGGAGGGGAATTTGGCCACACAGTCATGGGTGTATAAGGAATATAGTAAGGGGCTGAGAACACAGCCTTGTGGGGCACCGGTGTTGAGGATGATTGTGGAGGAGGTGTTGTTGCCTATCATGGATACAGAACTAGCTAGGTCATAGAAGGCAGAAGGTAGCAATGGAAGGGTGCTTTTCTGATTGGAGGGCTGTGACTAGTGGTGTTCCGCAGGGATCAGTGCTGGGACATTTGCTGTTCGTAGTATATATAAATGATTTGGAGGAAAATGTAACTGGTCTGATTAGTAATTTTGCGGACGACACAAAGGTTAGTGGAATTGCGGATAGCGATGAGGACTGTCAGAGGATACAGCAGGATTTAGATTGTTTGGAGACTTGGGTGGAGAGATGGCAGATGGAGTTTAATCCGGACAAATGTGAGGTAATGCATTTTGGGAGGTCTAATACAGGTAGGGAATATGCAGTGAATGGTAGAACCCTCAAGAGTATTGACAGTCAGAGAGATCTAGGTGTACAGGTCCACAGGTCACTGAAAGTGGCAACACAGGTGGAGAAGGTAGTCAAGAAGGCATACGGCATGCTTGCCTTCATTGGCCAGGGCATTGAGTATAAAAATTGGCAAGCCATGTTGCAGCTGTATAGAACCTTAGTTAGACCACACTCGGAGTATAGAGTTCAATTCTGGTCGCCACACTACCAGAAGAATGTGGAGGCTTTGGAGAGATTTACCAGGATGTTGCCTGGTATGGAGGGCATTAGCTATGAGGAGAGGTTGAATAAACTTGTTTGTTCTCACTGGAATGACAGAAGTTGAGGGGCGACCTGATAGAGGTCTACAAAATTATGAGGGGCGTGGACAGAGTGGATAGTCAGAGGCTTTTTCCCAGGGTAGAGGGGTCAATTACTAGGGGGCATAGGTTTAAGGTGCGAGGGGCAAGGTTTAGAGGAGATGTACGAGTTTTTTACACAGAGGATAGTGGGTGCCTGGAACTCACTGCCGGAGGAGATGGTGGAAGCAGGGACCAGAGTGACGTTTAAGGGGCGCCTTGACCATTACATGAATAGGATGGGAATAGAGGGATACGGAGGCCGCAAGTGTAGAAGATTTTAGTTTAGACGGGCAGCATGGTCGGCGCAGGCTTGGAAGGCCGAAGGGCCTGTTCCTGTGCTGTACTTTTCTTTGTTCTTTGAAGTAATGATCTTTATTAGTGTCACAAGTAGCCTTGTATTAACGCTGCAATGAAGTAACTGTGAAAATCCCCTCGTCGCCACACTACAACATCTGTTCGGGTACACCGAGGGAGAATTCAGAATGTCCAATTCACCTAATAAGCACATCTTTCAGGACTTGTGGGAGGAAACTGGAGCACCCGGAGGAAACCCACGCAGACACTGGGAGAACATGCAGACTCTGCACAGACAGTGACCCAAGCTGGGAATCGAACCTGGGACCCTAGCGCTGTGAAGCAACAGTGCTAACCACTGTGCTACCGTGCTATAAAAGCTATCGACAAAGTAGACGTAAAGCGGATGCTTCCTCTTGTGGGGCGATCTAGAATGATAGGTCATATTTTTAGGATAAGTGGTAGCAAATTTAAAACAGAGATGAGGTGAAATTACTTCTCTCAAAGGGTCATGAATCTGTGTAATTCACTACCGCAGAGTGCGGTGGATATTGGGGCATTGAGTAAATTTAAGGAGCAGATTGACAGATTTTTAATTAGTCATGGTGTAAAGTGCTACGGAGAACAGATGGGCAAGTTGAGTTGAGGTTGCAATGAGATCAACCATGATCGTATTGAATGGTGGAGTAGCTCGAGAGGCTGAATGACGTCCTCCTGCTCCTAGTTCTTGGGTTCTTATGCCATCTAAATAACATTGCATTCTATTTAACCTACTTAGGATTTAATCCATGAATCTTTAGAAAAAGAGCAGGCACAGATGTTATTCCAAAAGGAAGGTTTCTGTAGTGAAACAGACCTTTGAGCGTTACGATGGTGAGTGGTGGCTGTGATTTGGCAGCAACATTTGTCTGCAAATATGTCTTTGAAAGATCAATTTTACTGAATTTCTGTCCTCCAGGAAGTATTGCAAATAGTCTTCAATCAGTGACAGTGGATACAGATCTATGTTAATAGGTTGATAGTACTTTTAAAGTCTCCACAAATTCTCACTGAGCCATCCCATTTTAATACAGGAATGATTGGTGTCACCCAATCACTTGTAGCAATAGGTTCAATTACTCCTGACATAGAACATACAGTGTGGAAGTAGGCCATTCGGCCCATCGAGTCTGCACCGACTCACTTAAGCCCTCGCTTCCACCCTATCCCCGTAACCCAATAACACCTCCTAACCTTTTTGATCACTAAGGGCAATTTATCATGGCCAATCCACCTAACCTGCATGTCTTAGGACTGTGGGAGGAAGCCGGAGCACCCGGAGGAAACCCACGCAGACACGGGGAGAACGTGCAGACTCCGCAGACTGACCTAGCGTGGAATCGAACCTGGGACCCTGGCGCTGTGAAGCCACAGTGCTATCCACTTGTGCTACCATGCTGCCCTAAGATGCAGATATAGGGTTGTTGTGGTGGGTGACTTTAACTTTCCCTATATTAATAATGAATTGGTCAAAGTGGCTGAATTTTTGCAGACAACAGTGTTGTACCAAATTCATGATATCTACCTAATAATATTCTTTAAGACGTTATGAACTGTAAAATACTTTCACCTTCTTCTTGATTACAGCACTGAAATCGGAACCTTTCTGTAACCATGATCATAGAATTTACAGTGCAGAAGGAGACCATTCGGCCCATCGAGTCTGTACCAGCCCTTGGAAAGAGCACCCCACTTAAGCAGTTTATGACTAACTGAACTGAGAAATGTTACCACTGCTCTGTCCTCCGGTCTCAACGATTAAAAACAACTGGAATCTTTCTTCATATGAATTCCATGTTTCATAATCCTCATCAAATGCATCACTGGCACCTGTTTTTCCCACCATTTTTGGATCTCGGCTCCTCGGGTCTACACTTCCTCTCTTCCGACTGCGTTGGAAAGTATGGCATAAGCAACTAGGAAATCTTTCCCTTTTTTGCCTGAGCATTTTGACTTTTTGCTCGAGTAGTGGCCCGTTCAGAGTCAGCAGACTTCGAAGTCCCTGTTCCCTGCCGCCCGTATAGCTTCGCCACGTGCGAGGTTCCTGAAGCCCAGAGCCCACTCACATCAACGCAAGCAAGCCTTCCCCGACTGTTTTTCTCCTTTTCAGAGTTGCAGTCAAAATTTTTTCTTAAACCCTCACATTGGCAGCAATGTTTTGCCCAGCGTTTGTGTGTGGAAGTCCAGTTCCGAGAATCTTCCATTGCTTCTGACACAATCTCACAATTGGTCAACAAAAATATTCCTTCTCGCAAATTTTCTCTCCTGTTATATTTCTTTGATGAAGTAAAGAGAAAAGATATGAAGGTTCCCACACTTTGGATTCTTGTAAAGCATGATGAGAGGTTTATTAAGGGTATTGCTCATACAATCAAGATGCCGATCTGCTGACGTCACTACACATTACGTAACGCAGAACCAGCAAGAATGTATTGCCAGATACATAATAATTCCTTCTCCACAGCCCAGAGAATTTACTTTGAGACATTCCTTCTGCTTGCCACTAGTACATTGAGCTCACAGCGGTGGGGAGGGGCACTTGCTGGGTGCCTTTCCCCCTTTTAAAAAAAAAATATATATTTTTATTCAACAAATATAAAAAACAATCCCTCCCCTGCCCCCCCTCTCCACAGTCAACTGTAACCAACTCCCGAAAGTGCACGATGAAAACCCCCCAAGAATTGTAGAACCCCTCCTTCGGCCCCCTCGGCGCGAATTTCACCTTCTCCAGGGTCAAAAACACCAGCAGGTCCCCCGCCACGCTGCGGCACAGGATGGAGAAGCTGACCTCCATCCCAACAAGACCTGCCTACAAGCAATCAGCGAAGCGAAGGCTAAAACATCTTCCCCTGCTCGGGCCGGTCCGACACCCCTAATATGGCTTCTAGGGGACCGGGCTCCACATCCATATGCACGACCCCCAAGGTGGTGCTGCACACTGTCCACCAAAACCTTTTCAGCTTCGGGCAGGACCAAAACATATGAACATTATTCACAGGGCCCCTCCCACATCGCTAACAGACATCCTCCACGCCCTCGAACAGCCGGCTCATCCTTCATTTGGTGAGATGCGCCCTATGTACTACTTTCAGCTGTCAACGAGATCGAGGCATTCACCCTCTGCCGCATCTCACACCACAGTCCCTCTTCCAATGCCCCCACCCCAGCTCCTCCTCCCTCTTTGCCTTAATCCCCTCTGTGGACACCCTCTCCTCCTCCAGGATCCTCCCGTAGATCACCAAAACAACCCCCATTCCAGCCCTCCATCTGACTCACCACTTGTGAGGTTCGGCACAACATCGTGGGCCGAAGGGCCTGTTCTGTGCTGTATTTTTCTATGTTCTATGTTCTATGTTCCAGCAATGAAAAGGCTGGAGCTATCAGGAAGGACAGGAAAACCTTTCTTGCAAAGTCCTGAACCTGCATGTACCTAAACCCTTCTCCCTGCACCAATCCATTTTTCTCTCCCAACTCCTGTAGGCTTGTGCATCTCCCCCCACCCCCCCCCCCCCCCCGGCAAGGAACAAATCCTAATTTCCTTAGTTCCCCTCAAATCCCATCTCCGAAACTCGCATCCCCCCCTGACCCGGCCCCCATCTTAAAATGCTGCCTAAACTGCCTCCAAATCTTCAATGTGACCACCACCACCGGACTCACTGAGTACTTCCCTGGAGTCATTGGAAGTGGCGCCTTTGCCAGTGCCCGCAACCCCGACCCCCTACATGAGGTTTCGCGCCCAATAATAGAGCAGCACGTTTGGGAGGCCTAACCTCCTGCCTGTCATCCTCTCTGCAGAACCACCCTCCTAATCCTGGCCACCTTCCCCAAATGGACGAGGAGATCATTGTTTGTGGTAAGACCCCCTACCTATTGCATCCTCAAACATTCCAACCATCAGTAGCGCCAACCTGTCCTTAAACGTCTTCTAAAATTCAACTAGGATATCCATCAGACCCCGCCACCTCCCCTGCCTGCAACCTCCCAATCATCGCCTTCACCTCCTGCTCCCCCACCGGCCCCTCCAAACTTGCTCCACCCTCCTCGCCTAGCCTCAGATACTACAACCCACCCAGGAATTCCCTCCTCTACTGGTGGCTCCGACCTATATAGATCCTTATAAAACTCCTCGAATACTTTACTGATCTGCTTGGGGCCTCTACTGGCTTCCCCATCCTGTCCCGTACATGAACTATCTCCCTCACCGCTGCCTCGCTCCGGAGCTGGCCAGCCAGCATACGCCCTACCTTTTCCCTGTGCTCATAGACCGCCACCCTCACCCTTCCCAACTGACGCACCGCTTTCCCTGTGGACAACTGGTCAAGCCTCGCCTGCAACACCTTACCCCTTCCTCTTGGCCAAGAAGTCCGGGTCCCCCGCATACCTCCCACCCACCTCCAGAATCTCCTCTTATCAGTTTTTGGCACTCCTCTGTCTCCTACTTGTCCACCTTAGCTTTGAACGAAATCACTTTCTTCAGCCCCCCCCCTCCCCTATTAAAATAAATCACACTGGTGACAGTGAGTTGTTAAAGATAGATGTCCTATCACATCTTGTTATAAGCATTCTAAATGGCTGATCCTTCGTAGGCACAATAATTGAAAACTGCTATAATTATTTTCTATTTACGATAATTAAAAAGTGTTGAAGACTAAATGTTTTTGGAGTAAGTTGTGCAATTTGTTTTAAAAATGCATTTATTCAGGATACTTGTGAATTTACATCTGCTGCCAAAATAAGTGCAAGTATTGTTGAAAGAATGGTTTGTTTGGCATCTCACTGTCTTTTGGGGAACATGTGGGGCGTCATTCTCCGACCCCCCGCCGGGTCGGAGAATGGCCGTTGGCCGCCGTGAATCCCGCCCCCGCCGAAGTCTCCGGTACCGGAGATTGGGCGGGGGCGGGGATCGGGCCGCGCCGGTTGGCGGGACCCCTCGCTCAATTCTCCGGCCCGGATGGGCCGAAGTCCCGCCCAGAAATTGCCTGTCCCTCCGGCGTAAATCAAAGCTGGTATTTACCGGCGGGACCAGGCGGCGTGGGCAGGCTCCGGGGTCCTGGGGGGGCGCGGGGCGATCTGACCCCGGGGGGTGCCTCCACGGTGGCCTGGCCCGCGATCGGGGCCCACCGATCCGCGGGCGGGCCTGTGCCGTGGGGGCAGTCTTTCCCTTCTGCCTCCGCCACGGCCTCCACCATGGCGGAGGCGGAAGAGACTCTCCCCACTGCGCATGCGCGGGAAACTGTCGGCCGCCGCTGACGCTCCCGCGCATGCGCCGCATTTCCGCGCCAGCTGGTGGGGCACCAAACGCCATTTCCGCCAGCTGGCGGGGCGGAAATCCCTCCGGCGTCGGCCTAGCCCCTCAGTGTTGGGGCTCGGCCCCCAAAGATGCAGAGCATTCCGCACCTTTGGGCCGGCGCGATGCCCGTCTGATTGGCGCCGTTTTTGGCGCCAGTCGGCGGACATCGCGCCGTTGGGGGAGAATTTCGCCCAAGTGTAGGCCTTTGCGGCCTTTGGGCCTACTCTGTCATTCCTTTAGATCATGGCTGATCTATCTCTCAGCCTCATTTTCCTACCATTAATCATATTCCTTTTACTCTGACTGAATAAAAATTTGCTTATCTCAGTCTTAAGAGCTCCGATTGACCTAACATCTACAGTCTTTCAGGAGAGTTCCAAATTCTCCCCCAACGGCGCGATGTCCGCCGACTGGCGCCAAAAACGGCGCCAATCAGACGGGCATCGCCCCGGCCCAAAGGTGCGGAATGCTCCGCATCTTTGGGGGCCAAGCCCCAACATTGAGGGGCTAGGCCGACGCCGGAGGGATTTCCGCCCCGCCAGCTGGTGGAAATGGCGTTTGTTGCCCCGCCAGCTGGCGCGGAAATGCGGCGCATGCGCGGGAGCATCAGCGGCCGCTGAAAGTTTCCCGCGCATGCGCAGTGGGGAGAGTCACTTCCGCCTCCGCCATGGTGGAGGCCGTTGCGGAGGCGGAAGGGAAAGAGTGCCCCCACGGCACAGGCCCGCTCGCGGAGCGGTGGGCCCCGATCGCGGGCCAGGCCACCGTGGGGGCACCCCCCGGGGTCAGATCGCCCCGCGCCCCCCCAGGACCCCGGAGCCCGCCCGCGCCACCTGGTCCCGCCGGTAAATACCAGGTTTAATTTACGCTGGCGGGACAGGCAATTTCTGGGCGGGACTTCGGCCCATCCGGGCCGGAGAATTGAGCGGGGGGTCCCGCCAACCGGCGCGGCCCGATTCCCGCCCCCGCCCAATCTCCGGTACCGGAGACTTCAGCGGGGGCGGGATTCACGGCGGCCAACGGCCATTCTCCGACCCGGCGGGGGGTCGGAGAATGACGCCCCTGGTGTTTTTCACATTAAATTCCTCAGCATCACTCTTATTCAGGCAAGAAATGTGGTTTCCTGATCAACCAACATTTTGAATGGCTGAACATCATACGTGACCGAGAAGAATCAGATCTGGTCGAGGGTAATCACATGAGATGCTGCAAGAATGGGTGTCAATCAGATTTCAGTCTTTGTGGCAGCAGTGGAGTACTCTCCCAATTTGTGGACCATTTCAGAGTGCATGATCAGACTTCCATTGGGAAAAATCTAGATTGTTTGACTACTTAAATAGTAAGAAGTCTTACAACACCTGGTTAAAGTCCAACAGATTTGTTTTGAATCACCAGCTTTCGGGGTGCAGCTCCTTCATCACGCACCTGTTGGTAACCCCGTTGGTAATGGCGGGGCCAGAGGATCCTGTCTCCAGCCAATGGTGGGCTGCCTCCATTGCTGCAAAACCTGTGGTGGGTTGCGTGGGAAGTGCTGATCAAGGTACCTGCAGAGAAATTTAGATAGGGTAAATGAGTGTGGAAAATTTGACAGATGGAGTATAATGCTGGAAAATATGAACTCGTCCACTTTGACAGGAAGAATAGAAAAGCAGTCGTATTATTTAAATGGAGAGAGATTGCAGAACTTTGAAGTGCAGAAGGATCTGTGTGTCCTGGTATATGAATCACAAAAAGTTAATATGCAGGTGCAGAAATTGATTTGGAAGGCAAGTGGAATGTTCAGTGTTTATTGCAAGGGAACCGGGTATAAAAGTAGTACGTTTTGTTTCATTTGTACAGGAGGTAGTGAGGCCATATCTCGAATACCGTGTACAGTTTTGGTCTCCTTACTTAAGGAAGGATATTATTGCGATAGAAGCAGTTCAGAGAAGGTTCACTTGACTGATTCCTGGAATGAAGAGTTAATTTATGAGGAAAGATTAGACAGGTAAGGCCTGAATCCATTGAAATTTAGAAGAACAAAAAGTGATTGTATTGAAACATAAAAGATCTGATGGGACTTGGTAGGGTGGATGCTGAGAGGATGTTTCCCCTTGTGGAAGAGACTTGAACTAGGGGACTGTAGCGCACAAAGACTCACGAGAGACGAATAGAGATGAAGTCGATGATGCTTTATTAAGCGTGACTTGTTCCCCGCAGTTCAGTAACAGACTGGCCTGCGGGGGAGAACTCCTGGTTCTTATACTCCGCCTTCAGGGCGGAGCTAGAGGTCAACAGCCAACCAGGACCCAGGATCTGTCAGCCAATGACATCACGGCTTCACAGTCCCACATGACCCCTAATGCATACTACCACATTCACCCCTTGTTAAAAATGAACCCGGCGGGGTGGTGCTTCGCATGGTGGTAGGGGTTTACAAGGCTGGTCCTGGGAGGAAAACTTTTGCATGTCATCACAGTATGTACAGGGTTTTTTTGTTTTGCACTATTTACAGTAGTCGTAAGGGGGAAAAGAAAAAAGTTCTCGTTAAAGTCCACAACATTGTAGTGTTACATCCATGCCACGAGTCGGTCGGGCGGGCGGTCTGGTCGTCCTTGTCGATCGCCTCGGCCCCGGTGGTGGTGCTTGTTCCCGTGTTGTCGTCTCCGGGAGCCGTACGGTTTCTGCTTCAGCTTCACTTCTGATCGGACCTGGGAGGAGGACCGATCCTCCCGGGAAGGGGGCGGTGGGGGGGTGCGCCGGTGGCAGGGAGGGGGTGATTGGTGTCGGGGGGTGTGCGTGTTGCCGGCGGGCGCCAGATCTCGCAGGGAGACCGTGTCCTGTCGGCCGTCGGGGTACTCCAAGTAAGCGTACTGCGGGTTCGCGTGGAGGAGGTGAACCCTCTCGACCAACGGGTCCGACTTGTGTGCCCGCACATGTTTTCGGAGCAAGATGGGTCCTGGGGCCGCCAGCCAGGTCGGCAGCGACGTTCCAGTGGAGGACTTCCTGGGGAAGACAAGGAGGCGCTCATGAGGCGTTTGATTAGTGCTAGTACACAGTAGTGACCGGATGGAGTGGAGGGCGTCCGGGAGGACCTCCTGCCACCGTGAAACTGGGAGGTCTCTGGACCGTAGGGCCAGTAGGACGGTCTTCCAGACCGTGCCGTTCTCCCTCTCTACTTGCCCGTTCCCCCGGGGGTTGTAGCTGGTCATCCTGCTCGAGGCTATACCGTTGCTGAGCAGGAACTGGCGCAGCTCGTCACTCATGAAGGAGGACCCCCTGTCGCTGTGGACGTATGCGGGGCAACCGAACAGTGTGAATATGGTGTTAAGGACTTTAATGACAGCGGCCGCTGTCATGTCAGGGCAGGGGATGGCGAAGGGGAAACGGGAGTACTCGTCCACCACATTCAGGAAGTATGTGTTGCGGTCGGTGGAGGGGAGGTGCCCTTTGAAATCCAGACTAAGGCGTTCAAAGGGACGGGAAGCCTTGATCAGGTGCGCACCATCCGGCCTCAAAGTGCGGTTTGCACTCTGCGCAGATGTGGCAGTTCCTTGTGACTGTACGGACCTCATCCACAGAGTAGGGGAGGTTGCGGGACTTTATAAAGTGGTAGAACCGAGTGATCCCCGGGTGGCAGAGGTCCTCGTGGAGGGTTTGGAGGCGGTTAATTTGTGCGTTGGCACATGTGCCGCGGGATAGGGCATCGGACGGCTCGTTCAGCTTTCCGGGACGGTACAGGATCTCATAGTTGAAGATGGAGAGCTCGATCCTCCACCTTAAGATCTTGTCATTTTTAATTTTGCCCCGCTGTGCATTATCGAACATGAAGGCTACCGACCGTTGGTCCGTGAGGAGAGTGAATCTCCTGCCGGCCAGGTAATGCCTCCAATGTCGCACAGCTTCCACTATGGCTTGGGCTTCCTTTTCCACTGAGGAGTGGCGGATTTCTGAGGCGTGGAGGGTTCGGGAGAAAAGAGCCACGGGTCTGCCCGCTTGGTGAAGGGTGGCCGCTAGAGCTACATCGGAGGCGTCGCTCTCGACCTGGAAGGGGAGGGACTCGTCGATGGCGCACATCGTGGCCTTTGCGATATCCGCTTTGATGCGGTTGAAGGCCTGGAAAGCCTCTGTCGACAGAGGGAAGGTCGTGGTCTGTATTAGGGGGCGGGCCTTGTCTGCGTACTGGGGGACCCACTGGGCGTAATATGAAAAGAACCCCAGGCAGCGTTTTAGGGCTTTTGAGCAGTGAGGGAGGGGAAATTCCATGAGGGGGTGCATTGCTTTCGGGGTCGGGGCCTATTATCCCATTGCGCACTACATATCCCAAGATGGCTAGCCGGTTTGTGCTAAAAACGCACTTGTCCTCGTTGTATGTGAGGTTCAAGGCTTTAGCGGTCTGAAGGAATTTTTGGAGGTTGGCGTCGTGGTCCTGCTGATCGTGGCCACAGATGGTTACGTTGTCGATATACGGGAACATGGCCTGCAACCCGTGTTGATCAACCATTCGGTCCATCTCTCGTTGGAAGACCGAGACCCCGTTTGTGACGCCAAATGGGACCCTTAGGAAGTGGTATAATCGCCCGTCTGCCTTGAAGGCTGTGTACTTGCGGTCACTTGGGCGGATGGGGAGCTGATGGTAGGCGGACTTGAGGTCCACGGTGGAGAAGACCTTATATTGGGCAATCCGATTGACCATGTCGGATATGCGGGGGAGAGGGTACGCATCTAGTTGTGTGTACCTGTTGATGGTCTGGCTATAGTCTATGACCATCCTTTGCTTCTCCCCTGTCTTTACTACTACCACCTGTGCTCTCCAGGGACTATTGCTGGCCTGGATTATGCCTTCCTTCAGTAGCCGCTGGACTTCGGACCGAATGAATGTCCGGTCCTGGGCGCTGTACCGTCTGCTCCTAGTGGCGACGGGTTTGCAATCCGGGGTGAGGTTTGCAAACAAGGATGGGGGTTCAACTTTGAGGGTTGCGAGGCCGCAGATAGTGAGTGGGGGTATTGGGCCGCCGAATTGGAAGGTTAGGCTCTGCAGATTGCACTGGAAGTCTAATCCCAGTAATGTGGGCGCGCAGAGTTGGGGAAGGACGTAGAGCCTGTAGTTTTTAAACTCCCTCCCTTGCACCGTTAGGGTTACTATGCAGAAGCCTTTAATCTGTACGGAGTGGGATCCTGCAGCTAGGGAAATCTTTTGCGCACTGGGACAGATGGTCAAAAAACAGCGTCTTACCGTGTCGGGGTGGATGAAGCTTTCTGTGCTCCCGGAGTTGAGCAGGCATGGTGTCTTGTGCCCGTTGATCAGCACCATTGTTGTCGTCGTCTGGAGCGTCCGGGGCCGTGCTTGATCCAGCGTCATTGAGGCCAGACGTGATCGTAGTGCTTGAGCGTCTTCCTCGAACCCCGTGGAGCCGTCGACACTGGGGTCCATTGTTGCCGTCCAAGATGGCGGCGGGATGAACAAAATGGCTGCCCCCATGCATCGCACATGGCTGGGGGTCACAAGATGGCGGCGGGGGTGGACAAAATGGCCGCCCCCATGCGTCGCACAGGTCTGGGGGGTCCCAAGATGGCGGCGCCCTTCCTCCCCTCGTGGTGGCCGGGACCCAAAATGGCGGTGCCTGCGGGTCGCACATGGGGTGCTGGGGGGGTTGGGGAGCGTTAGAAATGCGCAGGACTGCTTCTTCTCCTGGGACAGCGGCGACCTCCCGGGACCGGCACACAGCCGCGAAATGGCCCTTTTTCCCGCAGCTTTTGCAAATCGCTGCGCGGGCCGGGCAGCGGTGCCGGGGGTGTTTCGCCTGGCCGCAGAAATAGCAGCGGGCTCCCCCGGGACGACTTGGAGTTGAACCGCGCAAGCCTGTGGGGGGGGGGGTTTGTTGCGACGGGGGTCCACGGAGCCCAAGGGGCTGCCGCGCGGGCGTTTCGCGCGGCTACATCCAGCGAGGCTGCAAGGGCCCGTGCCTCTGAGAGTCCCAGCGACTCTTTTTCCAAAAGTCTTTGGCGGATTTGGGGCGAGTTCATACCTGCGACAAAAGCATCGCGCATCAACATGTCCATGTGTTCAATCGCGTTTACCGGCGGGCAGCTGCAGGCCCGTCCCAAAATTAGCAGCGCGGCGTAGAATTCGTCCAGCGATTCTCCGGGACTTTGCCGTCTCATTGCGAGTTGGTAGCGTGCGTAGATCTGGTTCACTGGGCGAATATAGATGCTCTTTAGTGCTGCGAACGCCGTCTGGAAATCCTCTGCGTCTTCGATGAGAGGGAAAATTTCCGGGCTTACCCTCGAGTGCAGGACCTGTAGTTTCTGGTCTTCTGTGACCCGGCCGGGGGCCGTTCTGAGGTAGGACTCGAAACAAGTCTGCCAGTGTTTGAAAACTGCTGCTGAGTTCACTGCGTGGGGGCTGATCCTCAGGCATTCCGGGATGATCCTGAGCTCCATAGTCCTTTAAGCACGCTTAATAAATTGTAGCGCACAAAGACTCACGAGAGACGAATAGAGATGAAGTCGATGAGGCTTTATTAAGCGTGACTTGTTCCCCGCAGTTCAGTAACAGACTGGCCTGCGGGGGAGAACTCCTGGTTCTTATACTCCGCCTTCAGGGCGGAGCTAGAGGTCAACAGCCAACCAGGACCCGGGGTCTGTCAGCCAATGACATCACGGCTTCACAGTCCCACATGACCCCTAATGCATACTACCACAGGGACACAGTTTAAAAATTAGGGGGCTTTGATTTAAGATGGAGATGAGGAGAATTTCTTTTCCCTCAGAGGGTGTTTAGTCCGTGGAATTCTCTTCCCCGGAGAGCAGTGGAGGCTGAGTCATTGAATATTTTTAAGACTGAGTTAGATAGATCCTTGATTAACAAGGGAGGCAAAAGTTATAGGGGAGAGACAGGAAAGTAGAGTTGAGGCCACCATCAGATCAGCCATGATCACATCAAATGGTGGAGTAGGCATGAGGGGTCAAATAGCCTACTCCTGCTCCTAATTCATATGTTCTTTTATCCATATGTATCCAAACTTGCACCCAAACTTGCACTAACTTCTGATCCGCTTTATACTTGCTGACCTACATTTACTCCCAGTTTGGCATTCCCTCAAATTAAAAATTCTCATCCTTGTGTTAAAAACATTCCATGGCATGGTTCTCCCCATCACTGTAATCTCCTCTAGCCCCACAATCTTCCCGCGATATCTGTGCCCTTCCAATGCAGGTCCCTTGCTCATCTCTGATTTATATTGCCCCTTGATTGGATGTTGTGTTTTCAACTGACTAGGCCCCAAACTCTAGAATTCCCTCCATAAACCTCACTGTCTTTCTACCTCTCTCTCTCATCCTATTGCAGAGATATGGGAGTGGAACATGCTGATTTGTTCTTGCAGAGAGCTACAACGGACACTGGCTGAATGACCTCCTTCTGTGCTAGAACCATTCTCTGATTTTTAAGATGCTCCTTAAAAACTCACTCATTTCACCAAACCGTTGGTCACTCACCCTAAGATTCCGTTTGTGGCTGGGTATCAGGGGCGAAATTCTCCGGTATCGGCTCGATGTCCCCCGACCGGCGCCCAAAATGGCACAAATCAGTTGGGCATCGCGCCACCCCAAAGGTGTGGAATCCTCCGAATCTTGGGGGGCCGAGCCCCAATCTTGAGGGGCTAGCCCCGCGCCAGACTAATTTCCGCCCCGCCAGCTGGCGGAAAAGGCCTTTGGTGCCCCACCAGCTGGTGCGTAAATGACATTGCCGGGCGGCGCATGCGCGGGAGCGTTAGCGGCCGCTCACGGCATCCCCGCGCATGCGCTGTGGAGGGAGTCTCTTCTGCCTCTGCCATGGTGGAGACCGTGGCGAAGGCGGAGGGAAAAGAGTGCCCCCACGGCACAGGCCCGCCCGTGGATCGGTGGGCCCCGATCGCGGGCCAGGCCACCGTGGGGGCACCCCCCGGGGCCAGGTCGCCCCGCACCCCCTCCCAGGACCCCGGAGCCCACCCACGCTGCCTTGTCCCGCCGGTAAGAGAGGTGGTTTAATCCACGCCGCGGGACAGGCATCCTAGCAGCGGGACTTCAGCTCATCGGGGCCGGAGAATCACGGGGGGGGGGGGGGGGGGGCCCGCCAACCGGCTCGGCGCGGCGCGCTTCCCACCCCCGCCGAATCTCCGGTGCCGGAGAATTCGGCAACCGGCAGGGGCGGGATTCACGCCAGCCCCCGCCGTTTCTCCGACCTGGCGGGGGGTCGGAGAATCTCGCCCCAGATGTTGTTTGACAGTTCTCTTGTGAAGCATCTTGGGACCTCTTTCTATGTTAAAGGCATTATATAAATGTAAACTTTTGTTGTTACCATGTTGTGAAATGGCAACAAAAGATAATTATCACATGGAAGGATGGCTCCCATGTAATAACTTGATTTGTTGGTGGGCACCTTTGAAGGATAGGGAGATTTGGAGTGGCTACAGTCTATTGTCAAAGGCCTCACATGTGGACTTGCGTTAGTCAGATGAGTAAGCATTAGATGTGGGCATCACAAACATCAAGATGTTTGGCACATTTAATCTTTTTATTATACTCAAGGGGGATGTTGACTCAATATTGGGCAATCAGAAACTTACCTTTGTGGATTTCTCAGAAGCTTAATTTGAAATCTTTTAAACAAAATGATTTCCATTCGGTGGACAACATCAACTTCCCCCCCCCCCCCCCCCCCACCATCCGCTCCCACCGACCCCCCAAAATGCTCTAATCCTTAAAATGTGTATAGTGTAAGCTTGCAAGTAAATACAGTCATGGAACATCACATTCTTGAACACTAGACTCAGTGAAATACCTGGAGCATGCAGCAGATACGTTGACATTGGAGACCACACTCGTATACATACAAACATACATATAGATAATATTTTGAGTTTGTTCTGCCAGTAGGGAGTCTCGTCTAATGGAAGCACATATTGGAAGTTCAGGTTTGAGCTGCCGGTGGTTTTCTAACCACAAAATTAACAGCTGGAGCATTGTAGGCAGCGTGAGCCTAAAACTTTGCTATGTGCTGCTGTGACCTAACCCTAACCCTAATGAGGCTCCTCACTGGCAGTGTGAACTCAAAATTACTCAACGTAGAGTAAATAGAACAGGGCATTTTCACAAAACGTCAGTACTGTTTGTGTTGCAAATACATTTCAAAAACTTACATTATATTTAAACTATTGGTAACACCTAAATGCTATTGAAACTCACATTTTCTGCCTATACTTGCTCCACCTCAGGCATCCTGGCTCAGTTACAATTGCTCAGAGGTGTGACAGGACCATCTATTCGCTGGTGGTCTACTTCATGTAAAAACACATTCAGTTCTGCTTCGGTCTCTTTCCCCCTCATACATATTCCTTCACTTTGCATAATATTACATGGGTGCAATTCACCCAGAAAATGACTGTCATTTTGGGTGGGTTTGGTGGCGTGTTTCCTGCTGGATTTTTGGGTGAGATCCAGACAGTATTCACCCACACTTGGGACGCAATCAAACCAAAATAAAACCGAGTCTGCTCTGGGCCGCTCCCAGTGCCTGTAGCGCTTGGAATGACCCAGCTATCTAATGCCTACTTTCTTTTTTTCGTGCCCCAACGGGGAATGCCCCTCTGATTCCGCATTTAATGTATTTCCACCCTGAGGAGCTCCAACTAGCAGAGCTCCTTGGTGCAGGAACAGATTGAGACGCCACTTTTAAATGGCGCCCCAAACTCTCAACCCCCAAATGCTACGCCCGGATCTGCCAATGCTGCAACTCACCTGTTGGGGGGTCCTTGAAGCCCCACTCCCCGCACTCCACCACGCACCAGCAGGGCACACCAGGCCTGACCCCTGGTGTGGGCACAATACCAGCCTGGCACTGCCAGCCTGGTGCCCTGGCAGTGCCCCTTCCACCATGGCAGTGCCACCTGGGTGCCCAGGCAGTGCTAGGATGGCAGTGTTGAGGTGCCCAGATGGCACCAGCAGTGCCCGGGTGCCACTCTGCCCAGAGGCTGAACACCCGGGGCCTCCGATCGCCTGGAGACCCCCCTGGTATTGTTCCGCCCAGTTCCTGTTTGTGGGGACCAGTACTGAACGGTGGGACCCGGTGGGATCTCCTCAGCGAGGCTGATAATTGCCGGGTAGCCGATCGAACCAGCGTCAGCATGGCTAAGTGGGTTCTTAAACTCACATAGCCGTGCAAGACTGGTTAGCCCTCGCAAGGCATAATGGCTGTTGGGAATCCCGGGGAGGCAAATTTCAGTGGTACGCAGCCAGTAGATTGAGCCCTTAGTCATTTTTGGGGGGCTTGGGTAGTTTCTCACTGGTCACTCCCACACTTAGAAATTGTTTTTGCAGTGGGAGATTAAACCCATCGGCCAGACCTGTTCCTTAGAGATCGGGTCCCATTTTGAAAGGGTTCCCGATCTCAAGATGAACTTGAGGGACCGCCACACCCCTCACCCGTAGACAATGCAACCCCCTGCAGACATGGACCAGGCCCCCATCCCTCAGGCCCCACCCCTTGGCAGTACCAACATGGGCGTGATCCAGGTAGTGCGGGGCACATAGCAAACGTTTAGGCACATGCAGCCTACAATGCTCCAGCTATTCATTTTGTGGGTAGAGTTTGGGTTAGGTGACACACGGTTTTGTGCCTGGCATGAAATCTGCTTTGGGCCTCTCCCGCGATGTTCCTGGTGCTACGGGGTGGGAAAATCACACCCGTGGTGTTCCTATTGACTAAAAACTGATTTCCATTTCATATAACTTTGCTGATTGCTACTCCAAATATATATATGCAACTGTATGAAGGATGGCTTTCTGAACCAGATGAGGGTGTGAAAATTAATTTCACAGAATGTCCTACAGTGAATTAAACATTTTGAATGTCCTATAATTGAAAGAATTAACACAGAACAAATTTTCTTGCTGCAAGGGAGATTTGGAAGGCTGTGCCAAAACCTTTCCCAGAAGTTTCCATTCAAACATTTACTGTTTTCCACCTCTGTGCTTCATAAAGGACTTTTAACTGTCTCTGAACAAAGTTAAATTTAAATAAATTAGGATGAAATAACTTAATCTAGTATTATTTCATTTTTTTCTACTCTCTGATCCTGTCACTATTGATGCATGCTCTTGCTATCTATAAATGTGGTCCAATAGGAACATCTTCCAGTTCCCCCTTGCTGTGTTGTTGGCTTTAATTCAATATCTTCCTCCTTAATCTGCTTAATTTTTATGCCTGGATGGAAAGCAAAATTGTGGAGCATACACGTGATGATTTTAGAGATCTCTCAGATAGTCTTTAAATGTTCTTTATGAATGGTTACCTGGTAGTAGTACAAGTAAAGGATATTTGTAATTTCTTTAAAATGTCTGTGGAATCTGCAATTGTTCTTAAGAATGTTTAAAAAGGTCTCTTAAGAATTTGTATAATTTGTAAAGTGATCAATTGTGATTTTCTTCAATAATAAAAAATACTGGTCCATGTGACCCAGAGACACTTGACCTGGAAACAGTACCAACTGGAACAAGGTTCAGACCAAAAGCCATGTGGCCAGATACAAAGGAGATATGCAGACAAAAGAGAGCTGCTGCAGATGGGAGGACGAAAGTGTGCGTAATACAGTTAACCAGGACAGAAAAAAAGACAGAGGGCAGGATTCTGCGACCCCCCCCGCCGGGTCGGAGAATTGCCGGGGGCTGGCGTGAATCCCGCCCCCGCCGGTTGCCGAATTCTCCGGCACCGGAGATTCGGCTGGGGCGGGAATCGCGCCGCGCTGGTTGGCGGCCACCCCCCGGCTATTCTCCGGATGGGCCGAAGTCCCGCTGCTAGAGTGCCTGTCCCGCCGGCGTGGATTAAACCACCTCTCTTACCGGCGGGACAAGGCGGCGCGGGCGGGCTCCGGGGTCCTGGGGGGGCACAGGGCGAACTGGCCCCGGAGGGTGCCCCCACGGTGGCCTGGCCCGCGATCGGGGCCCACCGATCCGCGGGCGGGCCTGTGCCTTGGTGGCACTCTTTTCCTTCCGCCTTCGCCATGGTCTCCACCATGGCGGAGGCGGAAGAGACCCCCTCCACTGCGCATGCGCGGGGATGCCGTGAGCTGCCGCTAACGCTCCCGCACATGCGCCGCCCGGCAATGTCAATTCCGCGCCAGCTGGCGGGGCACCAAACGCCTTTCCCGCCAGCTGGCGGGGTGAAAATCAATCCGGCGCGGGCCTAACCCCGCAAGGTTAGGGCTCGGCCGCTCAAGATGCGGAGGATTCCGCACCTTTGGGGCGGCGCGATGCCGGACTGATTTGCGCCGTTTTTGGCGCCGGTCGGCGGACATCGCGTCGATTACGGAGAATTTCGCCCAAGGATAGAGCAAAAAATGCAAATTAAATTATTATACTGCTGCTGCTTCAGTTCTGGCTGAGCCAACCAGACTGTTCATTGGGCTTTATTAAAAAGGATGGGATAAAGGAGTCCCTGATGAACCTGTACCATCAAGGCTGTTGTGAATATAGCTGAATAGATTGTGCCATTTGGGTGACGACCACTCCAGGGACCTCAAATGAAATATAGCTACATTGAATCTCACTCGAAGATTAAATTGATAGAGTGGGAAAGTAAGAGATTTTATGCACAACGGGCTTATATAGTAAACTTTGGAACTGCACATTGACCACATGCCTACGGGGAGTTTTGTGGGTGCGTGTGGTTATGTATGACTCATATTTGTTGTATTGCCAATTTAAGGTGAAATGTATCTTTTTTATTTGAAGCATCATGGGCAGAGGGTGGAATTCTCCCCCCCCCCCCCCCAGCCAGTTGGGAGAATCACCCGGGCGCCGCGCATGTCCCGCCACGCCGTCCCGACGACCGCATGCGATTCTCCCCCCCCCCCCCCCCAAACCGGCGTGGCGCGAATCACAGCTGGCCGCTGGGAGAATCGGCGCTTCCCGTTGGTAATGGGCGAGTGGCGATTCTCCGGCACGGATGGGCTGAGCGGCCTACCCAACGCAGCAGGTTCCCGCCGGCGTCATCCACACCTGGTCGCTGCCGGCGGGAACAGTGCGGGAACGCTGGGGGGGGGGGGGCGAGAGGGGTTCCTGCACTGGGGTGGGGGGCTCAAAAGGGGTCTGGCCCGCGATCGGTGCCCACCGATCGGCGGGCCGGCCTCTCTGAAGGAGGACCTGCTTTCCTCCGCTGCCCCGCAAGATCGATTCACCATCTTCTTGCGGGGCGGCCGCGGGGAGGACGGCAACCGTGCATGCGCGGGTGACGTCATTTACGCGGCGCCGGTCGCGTCATTTACGCGGCGCTGCTTTTACCCGCCGCCAAGGCCCGGCGCGCGTAAATGACGCGGCGCTGCTCCTAGCCCCGCGGGGGCAGGAGAATAGGGGGCTGGGAACGGCCTCCGACGCCGGAGTGAAACACTCCGGTTTTCACTCCGGCGTCGGGACTTAGTCTCCCGATGTGAGAATTGCACCCAGGATTCTTCATTGGCTGACGCCGAAATCGGTAAATGCGATTGGGCGGCGAATAGGTTCCGATGCCAAAATTGCCGCTGGTGCCAATTTGACGCCAAATCGCATTTCTCTGTCACCTCGATAGCGGCGTCAATGCGGCCTGGAATGCATGTACAGTCAGCACCATTTGCATGTCATTACCGGGCCCGACCCGGTATTCTGCGGGGCCTCTGCCTCCGATGGGCCAAGTTCCCGACGGTGTGGTTCAGTTGTGCTTTTAAACATCGTGAAACCAGCGTGGTGTCTGCTGAGAGGGAGAGAGGGGTTATGGAAAGTGTCCAACATCGCTATAGTTTGCTGACAGTCGTGCTGCTGGCACAGAGAATCCCGCCAAAGTGTCTGATAATTCCTGTTCAATTTGCAGTAGTTCTGATTTGTGTTAAAGTAGAAGTTACAATATGTGAAGACTTATTGGTAATTCCTTCACTTGTGTTGGTAAATTTCATATTTGGGTTTATGGTTTATCCCCTGGGAATCATAACTGTATGATGTGTTTCAAGATGCCTACTGTGTGTTTGGGTAAGATCATGATGCCTGCATTGGTTTCTGTCTAGCCGTGTTGTGTGCTGTTTTAAAGGTATTATTAGCCAGGACTCGGATAGCTCAATCTCACATCCCCCACGGATCTCCAACCCCCCCTTCGCATCTCACATCCCCCATGGATCTCTGCAGCCTCCCATTCACAACATGGCACACCCGCCATGGATCTCGAGCATATCCCTCATGGATCCCCATACACACCCCTCCCCACCACCACCATGGTGTTTTGATGATCACAGCTGACTGGCAAATTGTTTGAGTGGAAAAACCCTTGTGGTTCCTGAAATGGGTGCCAACACTGATGTTCTGAACTTGGACATCCTACCATCCAGCCCTACAATCTTCCCGAGATCTCTGTCCTCCTCCACTTCCCTCAGAATCAATGGCTAGTTAACATGATGAAAAATATGACACTTTTTCCCTGATTTAAAAAATGCACCAGTTGCCTGCTTGGTACATCTGTAACCTGCAATTTGACAAATGTTATTCACAACAGCAGCTTGAATTAGTCAAAGGCATAAATGTTCAGAACTGTGGAAGTATCATGCCAAAGGTTTAGTTTGGTTGGAAATTTCTTTCCACGGGTTGGCAGAACTCTGCCAACGCCTTTTATGTCACGTGTAGTTTGTGAAATCATACAAGCATACAAATTAGGAGCAGGAGTAAGCAACTCCGCCCCCAAGCCTGCTCTGCCATTCAATAAGATCATAGCTGATCTTACTGCAGCCTCAGCTTCACATTCCTCACAGCCCCAGTCCCCTTTGACTCCATTCTTAGTTAGACGGTGGTGATGGCATAGTGGTAGTGTCGCTAACCTAGTAATCCAGAGGCCCAGGCCGAAGCTCTGGGGATATTGATTTAAATCTCATCACAACAGGGGTGGAATTTAAATTCAATCAATAAATAAAGATTATTATTATAAATCTGGAATTAAAAGTTAATCTCAGTAATAGTGATCGTGAAACCATTGTCGATCGGTTCACTACAAAAATATGCTGTCCTTATCTAGTTTTAGCCACTATGTAGCTCCAGACCCACAGCAATGTGGTTAACTCTGAAATGACCTAGCAAGCCACTCCGTTGTATCAAACTGCTACAAAGTCTAAAAGGAATGAACCTGGATGGACCACCTGCCATTGACCTAGGCATCAGAAGCAACAATGGCACACCCAACCCTGTCAAAACTACAAGATCCTCCTTCCTAACATCTGTGGCCTTGCGCCAAAATTAGGATAGCTTTCCCACAGACTAGTCAAGCAATAGCCAGTCATTCTCACTGAATCATACCTTGGGGCAGCACGGTAGCATAGTGGTTAGCACAGTTGTTTCACAGCTCCAGGATCCCAGGTTCGATTCCCGGCTGGGTCACTGTCTGTGCGGAGTCTGCACGTTCTCCCCGTGTCTGCGTGGGTTTCCTAGGGGTGCTCCGGTTTCCTCCCACAGTTCAAAGATGTGCGGGTTAGGTGGATTGGCCATGCTAAATTGCCCTTAGTGTCCAAAAACGTTAAGTGGGGGTTACTGGGTTACGGGGATAGGGTAGATACGTGGGCTTCAGTAGGGTGCTCTTTGTAAGGGCCGGTGCAGATTCGATGGGCCCAATGGCCTCTTTCTCCACTGTAAATTCTATGATTCTTGCAGACATTCACTGGGCATGTCCTCTCCCATCAAAAGGATAGATCCGCCAGATGTGGAAGCAGGGTGGTATACAGTCAGGAGGCAGTTGCCTTGGAAGTCCTCTATGAAGTCTGTACCCTATGACTCTGTACCCTATGAGGTCCCATGGCATCCGGTCAAACATGAGCAAGAAACCTCCTGCTGGTTACCACCTATCACCCTCTCCCATCTGATGAATCAGTATCCCTCGATGCTGAACATCACTTGGAGGAGGCACCACATATAGCCCAATCCTCAATGATCACTCATAAGGGGGATTCCCCCCCCCCACCCCCCACCATGTTAAACTGGCTATTCATGAGGACACACTGACATGAATCATGACCGGTCTCCCACCCTGCACACCTGGCGAGCAGAACCTGTTGCAGGCGTACAGGTGAGTACAGCTCCCAGGGAGGAGAGGGTCAAAGGGGCTGGTTGAGCACAGGGCTAAATCGCTGGCTCTGAAAGCAGACCAAGGCAGGCCAGCAGCATGGATCAATTCCCGTACCAGCCTCCCCGAACAGGTGCCAGAATGTGGCGACTAGGGGCTTTTCACAGTAACTTCATTTGAAGCCTACTTGTGACAATAAGCGCTTTTCATTTCATTTTTCATTTTCATGCTTGGGAAGCAGGTCGTGCCAAGGGCAGTACCGGGGGGGTTGTTGTGTGTGTGGGGGAAATTCCGTGGTGGTGGGGAGGCGGAGATCGATGAGGATGTTCCATGCTTGGGGAGGGGGTAGATGTTGTTGCGTTGAGGGTGTTCTGTTTCCGTGCGGTGGGGGTTCCATGATAGTTGTGCTAGTGGGAGTTGGGTGGCTGGGGGGCAGAGATCCATGGGGATGTCCCTGCTTGGGGGGTTGGGAGGTTGTTGCCTGGGGTGGGGCTTCTGTTTTTGTGGCATGGGGGTTCTGTAGTAGTGGTGAGTGGTGGTGAGTTGTGGGGATGTGCCCTACTTGGAGGTGTAGGGTGCGGGGGGGGGGGGGGTTCAATTTTAATTTTTTTTAAATCGTGGCCACCAATTTGCTTATCATTTGGGTGATTTTTAGGCTATGCAAACCTACAGTAAAAGCTAGAAACTGTTCTGTTGATCTCTTTTTGCCCCCATATTTGCAATATGTTTCTCTCGCTAACGAAGCAAAGTAGGCAACTTGCTTCATGGCCACCACCACTGCCGTTCTTAGTTGACCATAAACCAGTGGGGACACCTTACTTGATTTCTCCTCCTTTAGATTGTCGGTTCCTGCTTTCAGATGTAGACCTTTGAACAGAATGAAATTAAAATTGCTTATTGTCACAAGTAGGCTTCAATGAAGTTGCTGTGAAAAGCCCCTAGTCGCCACATTCCGCCGCCTGTTCGGGGAGGCTGGTACGGGAATTGAACCATGCTGCTGGCCTGCCTTGGTCTGCTTTAAAAGCCAGCTATTTAGCCCAGTGTGCTAAACCAGATGTATTACTGCGATTCGAGAACTCAGTGGAGCTTGAACTGGCAATCTTCCGCCTATTTTCATGATTAGAATGATTTTCAAAAATGTAAACATGGATTACATTATTTATTGATCGTACAAAGCCAATGCATCTTAGCAACAACAAATTGACTTTTACAATGTTAAGACCTCATGACACTGACCATAAACAATGACATTATTGTTGTGAATTGTGTTCAGGTGCACCATGTCTTAGCACCACCATGCGATTGCAAACAAAAATCTATAAATTGTATCCATGTTCTTTTCCTTTCAATCGGCATGAAGAGGCATTTGTGGCCAGGCATCATACTTGTTTTCTTGCCTCCTTACACTAAGTTTGCATCTACAACTAGTGGCATTCACTCAGTGGTGATAGTCCAGTTGGGCTTTGCAATTTGCCTTCACAATTATCGGTGTTAACAACCTAATTAATTTTCACCAGTGCCAGTGCTGTATCTATTTTTGACAAAATGATGGCACGAACACTTGTTATGGTTTTAGCATTTCTTCCCTCGTCCTTTGCCCCGCATTTACAGAAATTTGAATGTCCCCATAGGCGTATAATTGTTTATGGTCAGTGTCATGAGGTCTTAACATTATAAAAGTCAATTTGCTGTTGCTAAGATGCATTGGCTTTGTAGGGTCAATAAAGAATGTAATCTATGTTTACATTTTTGAAAATCATTTTAATCATGAAAATATGTTTGACGGCTATGGGTGCATTTAAGCTTTGATTCAACTGCAACTGTTTATTCCATGATATTTGTACTTGTAATTGCACATTGTTTAACATGTCCAAAGGCTCATAAACAGGTAAACAAGTAAAAAAAGGACTCAGGAAAAATGCAGTGGTGCAAAACAAACCTTATTACAACACAATCTTCAAATCAACATGCTACAAGAATACAAACACATCCTTTTAAAGTAAAGCATCTACCCATATGTTATGAATATTTAATTTTCCTTCATTTGTTGTTGTATTGAAAGAAAAAGTAACGCACAAATGTTAACAATCCAGGGCTTATGCTTTGTGTATGAGCTCATCCTTTTAAAGCAATGTTCCAAGGACAAATAACTTTTGCATGCATTTCTTTTTATACTTTACATTTAAGGATGTACAGGATTTACAGAAGATATACAGCTCTCGCAATGGTGGGGTGGGGGTGGTGGTTGGGGGGGGTGAATCCCTGAAGGGAGGGGGTGAATCCCTGAAGGGAGGAATGGTGCTCGAAGGATGTGCGAGATAAGGAAAATGGAAGTCTTGGGTGTCTGGTTTTCTATCCATTTATTGAACTTTTGAAACCAGTGGTCTCCTTGAATACTGCTTCATGTTGCGTGTGATTGGAAAAAGAAGAGACTAAGGGATAAATCCCTAATTGTTCTTTTGATTATGACCTCGTACTATTCAAACAAACACACAAATGCTGATTCTCCGATCAGACACTCCCAACACAAAGTTGGGAAGGAAGATTAGTATGTGCTAGTGACCAGTCTTTTTTTTTGAGAGAATTAGCCTGTCACGATGGGATAGTTGATATGCGATTTGTAAAATATGTGGGGAGAATTGCAGTTGCGTGTGAACTAGGGTAGAGGTAGCGAAATGAATTGTGGTACAGCATTAGAGTGCTTAAGTGGAAGTTTTGTGACTGAGGGAGATTGGTGACGAGGGAGCGAGGTTCTCCTTTCATTTCCTACCTGTCCTCAAAGAGAGTGAGGGGAAACGGGGGTTTACAAAGAGTGTAGCTGACTCGTGAGTAAGTCCTGGTGGGTATTTTTCAAACTCGATTAAATTGTAAGTCATTGTTTTGGCAAGGTTGACTTAGTTGATTTATTTTAAAAATATAATAGTCTTCTAAAGTTTTAAATTTAAAGAGTTTAGGTATGGCAGAAGAGCTAAAGCCGTGGTTTCCTCCTCTTGCTCCACGTGGGAATCCAGGAACATTTCCAGCCCCCAGGACCAGCATGTGTGCAGGAAGTCTGTCCAGCTGCAGCTCCTGGAAGCTCAGGATTCAGAGCTGGAACGGTGCTGATGACACTGTGGAGCATCCACGAGTCAGAGCATTGTGAATATCACGTTTAGAGACATGGTCACACTGCAGCTGAAGGGACTTGAGGAAGGAAGGGAATGGGCGACCACCAGGCAGTCCAAGAGAAACGGGCAGGTATTCAGAAGTCCCCTGACGTCCCACTTGCAAAGCGGTATTCCATTTTGGAGGCTGATTCCTCCAGGAGTGCCAAGCTTCTGGCACCACAAGCAACCTGTCTGCACAGGAGGGGGGAAAGTGAGGAAGAGCAATAGGGATAGCAATAGGGGATTCTATAGTCTGGGAACAGATTGGCGCTGCTGTGGCTGTCAATGTGACTCCATAATGGTGTACTGTCTCCCTGGTGCCAGGGTCTGGGATATCACTGAATGGGTGCAGGGCATCCTTAGGGAGAGGATTTTAAAATTAAAAAAAAATATATATATATATTTTATTCCGATTTTTCGGCCAAACAAAACAATACAAAGGTTTTCCCTTTTTACAACAATAAAACAATATAAATAACAGTGACCATTTTAACAAATAAATAAATAATATATAAACTAAATGGCAACTGCCATAACAAACATAATAACTCTCCAGATAATAAAATCGAACAATCCAATATACATAACCAAGTACAAATATCTGTACAGAAAACCACCCCTGAGGACCCACCCGAGCCCCCCCCCCCCCCTCCCCCCTGGGTTGCTGCTGTTACCTTCCCATTTCCTTTATCGTTCTGCGAGGTAGTCAATGAACGGTTGCCACCGCCTGGTGAACCCTTGAGCCAAACCCCTTAGCGCGAACTTTATCCGTTCTAGTTTTATAAACCCTGCCATGTCATTTATCCAGGTCTCCACGCCCGGGGGTTTGGCTTCCTTCCACATAAGCAATATCCTTCTCCGGGCTACTAGAGACGCAATGGCCAAAACATCAGCCTCTCTCGCCTCCTGCACTCCCGGCTCTTCTGCAACCCCAAATATAGCCAACCCCCAGCCTGGCTCGACCCGGACCCCCACCACCTTCGAAAGCACCTTTGCCACCCCCACCCAGAACCCCTGCAGTGCTGGGCATGACCAAAACATGTGGGTGTGGTTTGCTGGGCTTCTCAAGCAACTCCCACACCTATCCTCTACCCCAAAAAATTTACTGAGCCTTGCTCCGGTCATATGCGCCCTGTGCAAAACCTTGAATTGTATCAGGCTTAGCCTGGCACACGAGGACGACGAGTTTACCCTACGTAGGGCATCAGCCCACAGCCCCTCCTCAATCTCTTCCCCCAGCTCTTCTTCCCATTTTCCTTTCAGCTCATCCACCATGATTTCCCCCTCGTCCCTCATTTCCCTGTATATATCCGACACCCTACCAACCCCCACCCATGTCCCTGAGATCACTCTATCTTGAATCTCCTGCGTCGGGAGCTGCGGGAATCCCCTCACCTGTTGCCTCGCAAAAGCCCTCAGTTGCATGTACCGAAATGCATTCCCTTGGGGCAACCCATATTTTTCCGTCAGCGCGCCCAGACTTGCAAACGTCCCGTCTACGAACAGATCTCTCAGTTGCACAATCCCAGCTCTCTGCCATGCTCCAAATCCCCCATCTATTCTCCCCGGGACAAACCTATGATTATATCTTATCGGGGACCGCACCGAGGCTCCCGTCCTTCCCCTATGCCGTCTCCACTGCCCCCAAATTTTCAATGTTGCCACCACCACTGGACTTGTGGTGTATTTCTTCGGGGAGAACGGCAACGACGCCGTCGCCAGTGCTTGTAGGCTGGTTCCTTTGCAGGACGCCATCTCCAATCTCTTCCACGCCGCTCCCTCCCCTTCTCCCATCCACTTACACACCATTGAGATATTGGCGGCCCAGTAGTATTCACTTAGGCTCGGTAGTGCCAGTCCCCCCCATCCCTGCTACACTGCAAGAACCCCCTCCTCACTCTCGGGGTCTTCCCAGCCCACACAAAACTCATGACACTTTTCTCGATTTTCTTGAAAAACGCCTTCGTGACCATCACCGGAAGGCACTGAAACACAAAAAGGAATCTCGGGAGGACTACCATTTTGACCGCCTGCACCCTACCCACCAGTGACAGGGGCACCATGTCCCATCTCTTAAAATCCACCTCCATCTGTTCCACCAATCGTGTTAAATTAAGCCTATGTAAGGTTCCCCAACTCCTGGCTATCTGAATCCCTAAGTACCAGAAATCTCTTGTTACCTTCTTCAGCGGTAAATCATCTATTCCCCTGCTCTGCTCCCCCGGATGCACCACAAACAACTCACTCTTCCCCATATTCAATTTGTACCCCGAGAATTCCCCAAACTCCCTGAGTGTCTGCATTATCTCAGGCATCCCCTCCACTGGGTCCGCAACATACAGCAATAAATCATCTGCATACAATGATACCTGGTGTTCTTCTCCTCCCCGAGTACTCCCCTCCACTTCCTGGAGCCCCTCAGTGCTATGGCCAGGGGCTCAATCGCCAATGCAAACAGTAACGGAGACAGGGGACACCCCTGTCTCGTCCCTCTATAAAGACGGAAGTAGTCAGACCTCTGCCTGTTCATGACCACACTCGCCACCGGGGCCCTATACAGCAGCTGTACCCATCCAATAAACCCTTCTCCAAAACCAAATCTCCTCAGCACTTCCCACAGATAGTCCCACTCCACTCTGTCGAATGCTTTCTCAGCGTCCATAGCCACCACTATCTCCGCCTCCCCCTCTGGTGGGGGCATCATCATCACCCCTAGCAGCCTCCGTATGTTCGTGTTCAGCTGTCTCCCCTTAACAAACCCAGTTTGATCCTCGTGGACCACCCCCGGGACACAGTCCTCTATCCTCGTCGCCATCACCTTGGCCAGGAGCTTAGCATCTACATTTAAAAGGGAAATGGGCCTGTAGGACCCACACTGCAGCGGGTCTTTTTCCTTCTTCAAAAGGAGCGATATCGTCGCCTCCGACATAGTCGGGGGCAACTTCCCCCTTTCCCTGGCCTCATTAAAGGTTCTCGTCAAAAGCGGGGCCAGTAGGTCCATATATAAGAACATAAGAACATAAGAACTAGGAGTAGGCCATTTGGCCCCTCTAGCCTGCTCCACCATTCAATGAGATCATGGCTGATCTTTTGTGGACTCAGCTCCACTTTCCAGCCCGAACACCATAACCCTTAATCCCTTTATTCTTCAAAAAACTATCTATCTTTACCTTAAACACATTTAATGAAGGAGCCTCTACTGCTTCACTGGGAAAGGAATTCCATAGATTCACAACCCTTTGGGTGAAGAAGTTCCTCCTAAACTCAGTCCTAAATCTACTTCCCCTTATTTTGAGGCTATGCCCCCTAGTTCTGCTTTCACCCGCCAGTGGAAACAACCTGCCCGCATCTATCCTATCTATTCCCTTCATAATCTTATATGTTTCTATAAGATCCCCCCTCATCCTTCTAAATTCCAACGAGTACAGTCCCAGTCTACTCAACCTCTCCTCATAATCCAACCCCTTCAGCTCTGGGATTAACCTAGTGAATCTCCTCTGCACACCCTCCAGTGCCAGTATGTCCTTTCTCAAGTAAGGAGACCAAAACTGAACACAATACTCCAGGTGTGGCCTCACTAACACCTTATACAATTGCAGCAGAACCTCCCTAGTCTTAAACTCCATCCCTCTAGCAATGAAGGACAAAATTCCATTTGCCTTCTTAATCACCTGTTGCACCTGAAAACCAACTTTCTGCGACTCATGCACTAGCACACCCAGGTCTCTCTGCACAGCAGCATGTTTTAATATTTTATCATTTAAATAATAATCCCTTTTGCTGTTATTCCTACCAAAATGGATAACCTCACATTTGTCAACATTGTATTCCATCTGCCAGACCCTAGCCCATTCACTTAGCCTATCCAAATCCCTCTGCAGACTTCCACTATCCTCTGCACCTTTTGCTTTACCACTTATCTTAGTGTCGTCTGCAAACTTGGACACATTCCCCTTGGTCCTCAATTACCATAGCGCGGGAACAAAGCCCGCGTTTCCCACTCGGCCCCGCCCCTAATGGTGCATTTCCCTTCTCCTTCCCCTTTCCGTCCCACCGGCACCCACAGTTCCTCATACTCCCCACCCCCCCCTCCCCTCCCCCCAACATGGGGAAGAGAGAAAAGTTACAGGATCACAGAATTAACAAATTGAAAAATCATCCCCCCCCCCCCCCCCTTCCCCTTCCTCACCCCACATAATCACCCCACCACTTTGTCCCAGAAGCTCTTTCTCTCGCCAGACTATTCCAGCTTCTCGTCCACAATGAATGTCCACGCCTCTTCTGCCGTCTCAAAGTAGTGGTGCTTCCCTTGGTGTGTGACACACAGTCTCGCCGGTTGCAACATTCCAAACTGAACCTTCTTTTTGTGAAGCACCGCCTTAGCCCGATTGAAACTTGCCCTCCTTCTCGCCACCTCCGAACTCCAATCCTGGTATATGCGGATCACCGCGTTCTCCCACCTACAGCTCCGAGTTTTCTTCGCCCATCTGAGGACCGTCTCTCTGTCATTGTAGCTATCACCACTATAGCTCGAGGTATTTCTCCAGCCTTTGGTCTTCGTGCCAAAACTCGATAGGCTCCCTCCACCTCCAAAGGGCCCGTCGGGGCCTCCGATCCCATTAGCGAGTGAAGCATCGTGCTCACATATGTCCCGACCTCCGCCCTTCTGCGCCTTCGGGAAGACCCAGGACTCTTAAATTCTTCCTCCTCGAATTATTCTCCAGTGCTTCCAACCTCTCCACACACCTTTTGTGCTGTGCCTCGTGCGTTTCTGCCTTCACCACCAGGCCCTGTATTTCATCCTCGTTTTCAGCAGTCTTTGCCTTCACGACCCGAAGCTCCAGCTCTTGGGTCCTCTGCTCCTCCTTCAGCCCTTCAATCGCCTGTAATATCGGGGCCAACAGCTCCTTCTTCAACTCCTTCTTCAGCTCTTCCACACAGCGCCGCAGGAACTCTTGTTGCTCCGGGCCCCATAACAAACGGCCACCTTCCGACGTCATCTTGCTTTGAGCTTCCCTTCCTTGCCGCTGCTCCAGAGGATCCTCTGTAATCCGGCCGCTTTCCTCGCCCTTTTCCATACTTGTCCGGGGGGATTCCCTTCTGGTTTACCGCACAGTGTTTTTGGCCATTTAAATTGCCGTTGGGGCTCCTATTAAGAGCCCAAAAGTCCGTTCCAACGGGAGATGCCGAAACGTGCGACTCAGCTGGTCATTGCCGCACCCGGAAGTCCACCTGGGGGGGGGGGGGGGGGGATTTTAAGACGGAGATCATGGTACATGTTGGTACCAATGACCTATGTAGAAAGAGGGATGAAGGGGTGGCATGGTGGCCCACTAGTTAGCACTGCTGCCTCACTACGCTGAGACCGGGTTCGGAGTTCGTGTGGAGTTTGCATGTTCTCCCCGTGTCCGCGTGGATCTCACTTCCCCAACCCAAAGATGTGCAGGGTAAGTGAATTAGCCCTTAATTGGAAACATTTTTAAAAAAGAAAGAGGGATGAGGTCTTACATCAAGAATTCAGGGAGAGTTAGGTATTGGACGAAAAATCAGGACACCTCAGATGGTGATCTCTGGATTACTCCCAGTGCTACATGCTAGTGTGTACAGAAAGAGGAGAATAGCGCAGATGAATGCAAGGCCTAGGAGTTGGTGCAGGCAGGAGGGTTTTAGATTCCTGAACCACTGGGACCATTTCTAGGGAAGGTGGGACCATTTCTGGGGAAGGTGGGACCTGTACAAGTGGGATGGCCTACATCTGAACCAGAGCGGGACTAACATCCTTGCTGGCTGTGGTGAATGTATTGCTGTAACAATTCACCATGTACATATCTGTATTACGCTGTTGCCCATGTGGGCTCCACCTATGGACCATTGTAACATATTACCTATGATGTAGCATGTTGGGGCCTGTGTGGGCTCTGCCCCTGGCTCCACCCCTTGAGGGGAGGTATAAAGAGCCATTGCCCTGTGAGCGGCTCCCACTAACAGATCAGTCGCAGGTAGGCACTGTTCTAGTTGATTAAAGCTACAGTTTACTTCTACTCCTGGTTTCGTGTGAATTGATGGTCGCGTCACTGGTGTGCTGCTGGGAGGAGTTTAAACCAATTCTGCAGGAGGAGGTTGCACAGACTGTTAGCAGAATAAGGACACAGCATAACACAGAAAAGCAACCAAGTCAGAGGGAATACAGCAGGAGTAAGTTTCAAGGGAGTAAGACAAGGCTGGATGGCCTCTACTTTAATGTCAGGAGTATTAATGGTAAAACGGATGAGTTAAAGGCGAGGATTGACATGTGGAATTGGGAGAAATAATCCATCACGGAGATGTGGTTGTGGGAGGGGCAAGATTAGCAGCTCAACATCCCGGGATATAGAATCTTCAGGCATGACAGAGAAGGGTGTAAAAGAGGAGGAGGCATGGCATTATTAGTTAAGGAATCAGTTACTGCAGAAAGGAGAAATTATATCTTGGAGGAGGCATCAAATGAAGTTTTGTGGATAGAATTTAGGGATAAGAAAGGGACAGCTATATTGCCAAGTGTTTATTATAGACCCCCAGATAGTCAGTGGGAAATTGAGGAGCAAATAAGTGCGCAATTTGCAGAGGTATAAATAATATTGAGATAATTATATTTGATGATTTCAACTTTCCAAACATTAATAGGGATAGTCGTCGTGTTAAGGGCTTAGATGGACTGGCGTTCTTAAAATGTATACAGGAGAACTCTTTAGCTCAATATGTAGAGGGTCCAACAAGGGACCTACTTCTGGGGAATGAAGCTGGGCAGGTGGTTGATGTGTTGTTGGGGGAGCATTTTGGTGATAGCAACCACAACATGGCACAATTTAAATTTGTTAGAACATAGAATTAGACAAGTTGCAAAAAAAGGTTTTGGATTGGGGGAGAGCAGATTGTGGTAAAATAAGACAGGATCTGGCCAAGGTAGACTGGAAGGAGTTACTTGTGGGGAAATCTACAGAAGAGCAATGGGGGGATTTCAAAAAGGAACTGTGGAGGAGACAGGCCCAACATATTCACTTTGGAGTAAGAGGAAGGAGTAACAAGCCTAAAGGACCATGGATGGTCATAGACATTCAGGATACGATGAGAAGGGAAAGAGAGGTTTTTAGCAAGTACAAGGGGAGCAAATCAACAGAGGCATTAGTGGAGTGCAGAAAGTGCAGGATGGAGCTTAAGAAAGCAATTAGGAAAGCAAAGAGGGGACATGATAAAGCTCTGGATGGTAAAAGTAGGGAAAATCCCAAGATATTCTATAAGTATATCAATGGGAAGAGGATAACCAAGGAAAGAGTAGGGCCCATTAGGACCAAGGGGAAAATCTGTGGGTGGAGCCAGAGGACATTGGTAGGGTGCTAAACAAATAATTAACATCTGTCTTCATCCAAGAGAATGAGGAGGGCTGGTTTAGCTCAGTGGGCTAGACAGCTGGTTTGTGATGCAGAACAAGGCCAGCAGCGCGGGTTCAATTCCCGTACCAGCTGAGAATTCTGAATTCTCCCTCTATGTACCCGAACAGGTGCCGGAATGTGGCGACTAGGGGCTTTTCACAGTAACTTCATTGCAGTGTTAATGCAAACCTACTTGTGACAACAAAAGAATTATTATTATATGGAACTTAGGAAACGAGACTGAGGTTCTTGAGCAAATTGGCATTGGGAGTGACAAGGTATTGGAGGTGATGGCAGGCTTAAAAGTGGACAGATCTTCAAGTCCGGATGAACTGTATCCCAAGATGCTGTGGAAAGTGAGTGAGGAGATTGCAGGGGCAGGATCAGTAAGTTTGCGGATGACACAAAGATTGGCTAGGTGGTTAACAGTGAAGTTGAGTATCTTGGATCACAGGAAGATACAGACAGGATGGTCAAATGGGCAGAAAAGCAGCAGATGGAATTTAAAGATGAAAAATGTGAGGTGATATACTTTGGAAGGCGTAATTTGACAAGGAAGTATTCAATGAATGGCATGACACTGGGAATTTCCGAGGAATAAAGGGACCTTGGCGTGTTTGTCCATAGATCCCTGAAGGCAGAAGGGCAGGTTAATAGGGTGGTGAAAAAGGCACAGATTACAAAAGCAGGGAGGTCATGTTGGAGTTGTCTAGAACTTTGGTGAGGCCACACCTGTACTTTGTGCAATTCTGGTCGCTGCATTGTAGGAAGGATGTGATTGCACTGGAGAGGTGGTTCGCCAGGATGTTGCCTGGGTTGGATAGGCTTGGGTTGTTTGCGCTGCAGCAGAAAAGATTGAGTGGTGACCTTATCTAAGTGCAGATGATTGTGAGGGGCATGGACAGGGTGGATAGAGAGCAGCTGTTTCTCTTAGTTGAAGGGTCAGTTACGAGGGGACACAAGTTCAAGGTGAGGGGCAGGAGATTTAGGGAGGATTTGAGGAATTGAGCCACCAAGGCACCTGCCCCTTTCTTGGCCGAAATCGAAGATAAGTGATCAGAGCCCTGTTGAACTATTGGGTCCAAGGTTAAGGACCGCCCCAAAGAGCGCAAAATCCCAGAGTGATAAAAGAGAGCACAGCCATGTGTTCTGTCTCTTTTGGATCTGGCCTGTGCCAGCCCAATTGCAGCAGGAACAGCCAGCTACGTTCAAGACCAACAATCGCGACCTGACGGATGAGCCCAGCAGAGATAGAGCTGCTTTCTTCGAACCAGCCAAGTGAAATCCAGATAAAGGCCTTATCCATTTATCCAGTGCCGGTCGCCCTGACGTTAAGTATAGGTTATTGTAGCTGATAGGCGTAGTTTAACTCGTAGTAGATATTGTGTTTGCATGTCGAGATAACTCTTGTGTATGTAAATAAACCATCTTTTTTTTTAAAGAATATTTTATTGAAAATTTTTGGTCAACCATCACAGTACATTGTGTACCCTTTACACAATAATATAACAGTATAAATAACAATGACCTGTTTTATAAACAAAGAATAAATAATATATAACAAAAACGAAAACTAAAACTAAATGGCAACTGCCTTGTCTCATAGAACATAGAACAATACAGCGCAGTACAGGCCCTTCGGCCCACGATGTTGCACCAAAACAAAAGCCATCTAACCTACACTATGCCATTATCATCCATATGTTTATCCAATAAACTTTTAAATGCCCTCAATGTTGGCGAGTTCACTACTGTAGCAGGTAGGGCATTCCACGGCCTCACTACTCTTTGCGTAAAGAACCTACCTCTGACCTCTGTCCTATATCTATTACCCCTCAGTTTAAAGCTATGTCCCCTCGTGCCAACCATTTCCATCCGCGGGAGAAGGCTCTCACTGTCCACCCTATCTAACCCCCTGATCATTTTGTATGCCTCTATTAAGTCTCCTCTTAACCTTCTTCTCTCCAACGAAAACAACCTCGAGTCCATCAGCCTTTCCTCATAAGATTTTCCCTCCATACCAGGCAACATCCTGGTAAATCTCCTCTGCACCCGCTCCAAAGCCTCCACGTCCTTCCTATAATGCGGTGACCAGAACTGTACGCAATACTCCAAATGCGGCCGTACCAGAGTTCTGTACAGCTGCAACATGACCTCCTGACTCCGGAACTCAATCCCTCTACCAATAAAGGCCAACACTCCATAGGCCTTCTTCACCACCCTATCAACCTGGTTGGCAACTTTCAGGGATCTATGTACATGGACACCTAGATCCCTCTGCTCATCCACACTTTCAAGAACTTTTCCATTAGCCAAATATTCCACGTTCCTGTTATTCCTTCCAAAGTGAATCACCTCACACTTCTCTACATTAAACTCCATTTGCCACCTCTCAGCCCAGCTCTGCAGCTTATCTATATCCCTCTGTAACCTGCTACTTCCTTCCACACTATCGACAACACCACCGACTTTAGTATCGTCTGCAAATTTACTCACCTACCCTTCTGCGCCTTCCTCTAGGTCATTGATAAAAATGACAAACAGCAACGGCCCCAGAACAGATCCTTGTGGTACTCCACTTGTGACTGAACTCCATTCTGAACATTTCCCATCAACCACCACCCTCTGTCTTCTTTCAGCTAGCCAATTTCTGATCCACATCTCTAAATCACCCTCAATCCCCAGCCTCCGTATTTTCTGCAATAGCCTACCGTGGGGAACTTTATCAAACGCTTTGCTGAAATCCATATACACCACATCAACTGCTCTACCCTCGTCTACCTGTTCAGTCACCTTCTCAAAGAACTCGATAAGGTTTGTGAGGCATGACCTACCCTTCACAAAGCCATGCTGACTATCCCTGATCATATTATTCCTATCTAGATGATTATAAATCTTGTCTCTTATAATCCCCTCCAAGACTTTACCCACTACAGACGTGAGGCTCACCGGTCTATAGTTGCCGGGGTTGTCTCTGCTCCCCTTTTTGAACAAAGGGACCACATTTGCTATCCTCCAGTCCTCTGGCACTATTCCTGTAGCCAATGATGACATAAAAATCAAAGCAAATGGTCCAGCAATCTCTTCCCTGGCCTCCCAGAGAATCCTAGGATAAATGCCATCAGGTCCCGGGGACTTATCTATTTTCAGCCTGTCCAGAATTGCCAACACCTCTTCCCTACGTACCTCAATGCCATCTAATCTATTTACCTGGAGCTCAGCATTCTCCTCCACAACATTATCTTTTTCCTGAGTGAATACTGACGAAAAATATTCATTTAGTATCTCGCCTATCTCTTCAGACTCTACACACAACTTCCCATCCCTGTCCTTGACTGGTCCTACTCTTTCCCTAGTCATTCGCTTATTCCTGACATACCTATAGAAAGCTTTTGGGTTTTCCTTGATCCTTCCTGCCAAATACTTCTCATGTCCCCTCCTTGCTCGTCTTAGCTCTCTCTTTAGATCCTTCCTCGCTACCTTGTAACTATCCATCGCCCCAACTGAAACTTCACACCTCATCTTCACATAGGCCTCCTTCTTCCTCTTAACAAGAGATTCCACTTCTTTGGTAAACCATGGTTCCCTCGCTCGGCACCTTCCTCCCTGCCTGACCAGTACATACTTATCAAGAACACGCAGTAGCTGATCCTTGAACAAGCTCCACTTATCCAGTGTGTCCAACACTTGCAGCCTACTTCTCCACCTTATCCCCCCCAAGTCACGTCTAATGGCATCATAATTTCCCTTCCCCCAGCTATAACTCTTGCCCTGTGGTGTATACTTATCCCTTTCCATCCTTAACGTAAACGTCACCGAATTGTGGTCACTGTCCCCAAAGTGCTCACCTACCTCCAAATCCAACACCTGGCCTGGTTCATTACCCAAAACCAAATCCAATGTGGCCTCGCCTCTTGTTGGCCTGCCAACAAACTGTGTCAGGAAACCCTCCTGCACACACTGTACAAAAAACGACCCATCTAATGTACTCGAACTATATCTTTTCCAGTCAATATTTGGAAAGTTAAAGTCTCCCATAATAACTACCCTGTTACTTTCGCTCTTATCCAGGATCATCCTCGCCATCCTTTCCTCTACATCCCTAGAACTATTTGGAGGCCTATAGAAGACTCCCAACAGTGTGACCTCTCCTTTCATGTTTCTAACCTCAGCCCATACTACCTTGGAAGATGAGTCCCCATCTAGCATCCTCTCCGCCACCGTAATACTGCTCTTGACTAGCAGCGCCACACCTCCCCTCTTTTGCCTCCTTCTCTGAGCTTACTAAAACACCTAAACCCCGGAACCTGCAACATCCATTCCTGTCCCTGCTCTATCCATGTCTCCGAAATGGCCACAACATCGAAGTCCCAGGTACCAACCCATGCTGCCAGTTCCCCTACCTTATTTCGTAAACTCCTGGCATTGAAGTAGACACACTTCAAACCACCTACCTGAACACTGGCCCCCTCCTGCGACGTCAAATCTGAGCTCCTGACCTCTATACTCTCATTCTCCCTTACCCTAAAACTACAATCCAGGTTCCCATGCCCCTGCTGCATTAGTTTAAACCCCTCCAAAGAGCACTAACAAATCTCCCCCCCAGGATATTTGTGCCCCGCAGGTTCAGATGTAGACCATCCTGTCTGTAGAGGTCCCACCTTCCCCAGAAAGAGCCCCAGTTATCCAGAAATCTGAATCCCTCCCGCCTGCACCATCCCTGTAGCCACGTGTTTAATTGCTCTCTCTCCCTATTCCTCATCTCACTATCACGTGGCACGGGCAACAACCCAGAGAAAACAACTCTGTTTGTTCTAGTTCTGAGCTTCCATCCTAGCTCCCTGAAAGCCTGCCTGACATCCTTATCCCCTTTCCTACCTATGTCGTTAGTGCCAATGTGGACCACGACTTGGGGCTGCTCCCCCTCCCCCTTAAGGACCCGGAAAACACGATCCGAGACATCACGTACCCTTGCACCTGGGAGGCAACATACCAAACGTGAGTCTCTCACGCTCCCACAAAATCTCCTATCTGTGCCCCTGACTATCGAGTCCCCAATTACTAATGTTCTGCTCCTCTCCCCCCTTCCCTTCTGAGCAACAGGGACAGACTCCGTGCCAGAGGCCCGTACCCCATGGCTTACCCCTGGTAAGTCCCCCCCCCCACAAGTATCCAAAGCGGTATACTTGTTTCTCAGGGGAACGACCGCAGGGGATCCCTGCACTGACTGTTTTTTCCCAGTCCCTCTTACAGTTACCCATCTATCTCCAATCTTTGGTGTAACTAATTCCCTGAAGCTGCTATCTATGACCCCCTCTGCCTCCCGAATGATCCGAAGTTCATCCAACTCCAGCTCCAGTTCCCTAACTCGGTCTTGGAGGAGCTGGAGATGGCAGCACTTCCTGCAGGTAAAATCAGCAGGGACACTAACGGCATCCCTCACCTCAAACATCCTGCAGGAGGAACATTGCACTCCCTTCCCTGCCATCCCTCTAACTTTCTACCAAGATCTGGCTAACAACTAAATTAAATTTTTTATATAAAAAAAATATTAATAACAATAATAAAATATGGTACTTACCTCACACCAATGGGTTTTATTATTAGGTTAGAGGAGGAGGGCGGGTGGGAGACACTACACGTGTAGTGTCTCGGGTTTCCTCTCCACCAGAATTTATTGGTGAGGGTCTTCCCAGAAGTCCGCGGGTCGACTTCCTGTTCCCACCTTAAACACTAAAATTAAAAAAAAAAAAATTTAAGGAGAGACTTACCTCCCAGAAATCACTTACGCACTGCCCCCGCTGAAATGGACTAGCCTGCTCCGCTCCTGCTGAAATCGACTTGGCCTGCAAGGTAAGTAAGTTGTTAATCAGTACTTACCTCACCCCAGGCAGCGACCTTTTAAACGGTCCCCTCTGCCTCGCAGTTCCCGCGCTTTTTCAAATTCCCGCGCTGATTCTAAGGTCCCAGTTCTCACTCCCGAACTAAACAGCTGACCTGCAAGGTAAGTAAGTTAGTCAGTACTTACCTCACCCCAGGCAGCGACCTTTTAAACGGTCCCCTCTGCCTCGCAGCTCCCGCGCTTTTTCAAATTCCCGCGCTGATTCTAAGGTCCCAGCTCTCACTCCCGAACTAAACAGCTGACCTGCAAGGTAAGTAAGTTAGTCAGTCTACAGATAAACACTCTCCAAAAATATGGTTTAACAATCCAATATACAATTATTTATAGCAACGACCTATACATATTATACATATACATTAATAACCCTGAGCCTCCTTCTGGTTTCCCCCCCCCCCCCCCCCCCCCCCCCCCCCGGGCTGCTGCTGCTGCCTTCTTCTTTTCCATTCCCTCTATCTTTCTGTGAGGTATTCGACGAACGGTTGCCACCGCCTGGTGAACCCTTGAGCCGATCCCCTTAGGACGAACTTAATCCGTTCCAGCTTTATAAACCCTGCCATGTCATTTATCCAGGTCTCCACCCCCGGGGGCTTGGCTTCCTTCCACATCAACAGTATCCTGCGCCGGGCTACTAGGGACGCAAAGGCCAAAACATCGGCCTCTCTCGCCTCCTGCACTCCCGGCTCTTGTGCAACCCCAAATATAGCCAACCCCCAGCTTGGTTCGACCTGGACCCCCACTACTTTCGAAAGAACCTTTGTCACCCCCACCCAGAACCCCTGTAGTGCCGGACATGACCAGAACATGTGAGTGTGATTCGCTGGGCTTCTCGAGCATCTCGCACACCTATCCTCTACCCCAAAAAATTTACTGAGCCGTGCTCCAGTCATATGCGCCCTGTGTAACACCTTAAATTGAATCAGGCTTAGCCTGGCACACGAGGACGATGAGTTTACCCTACTTAGGGCATCCGCCCACAGCCCCTCCTCAATCTCCTCCCCCAGCTCTTCTTCCCATTTCCCTTTCAGCTCATCTACCATAATCTCCCCCTCGTCCCTCATTTCCCTATATATATCTGACACCTTACCGTCCCCCACCCATGTCTTTGAGATTACTCTGTCCTGCACCTCATGCGTCGGGAGCTGCGGGAATTCCCTCACCTGTTGCCTTGCAAAAGCCCTCAGTTGCATATACCGGAATGCATTCCCTTGGGGCAACCCATATTTCTCGGTCAGCGCTCCCAGACTTGCGAACTTCCCATCCACAAACAGATCTTTCAGTTGCGTTACTCCTGCTCTTTGCCATATTCCAAATCCCCCATCCATTCTCCCTGGGGCAAACCTATGGTTGTTTCTTATCGGGGACCCCACCAAGGCTCCCGTCTTTCCCCTATGCCGTCTTCTCTGTCCCCAAATTTTCAAAGTCGCCACCACCACCGGGCTTGTGGTGTATTTCTTCGGTGAGAACGGCAATGGGGCCGTCACCATAGCTTGTTGGCTAGTCCCCCTACAGGACGCCCTCTCCAATCTCTTCCACGCCGCTCCCTCCTCTTCCCCCATCCACTTACTCACCATTGAGATATTGGCGGCCCAGTAGTACTCACTTAGGCTCGGTAGTGCCAGCCCCCCCCTATCCCTACTACGCTGTAAGAATCCCTTCCTCACTCTCGGGGTCTTCCCGGCCCACACAAAACTCATGATACTCTTTTCGATCCTTTTGAAAAAAGCCTTCGTGATCACCACCGGGAGGCACTGAAACACAAAGGAATCTCGGGAGGACTACCATTTTAACCGCCTGCACCCTCCCTGCCAGTGACAGGGATACCATGTCCCATCTCTTGAAGTCCTCCTCCATTTGTTCCACCAATCGCGTTAAATTTAACCTATGCAATGTACCCCAATTCTTGGCTATCTGGATCCCCAAGTAACGAATGTCCCTTGTTACCTTCCTCAGCGGAAAGTCCTCTATTTCTCTGCTCTGCTCCCCTGGATGCACCACAAACAACTCACTTTTCCCCATGTTCAGTTTATATCCTGAGAATTCTCCAAACTCCCGAAGTGTCCGCATTATCTCTGGCATCCCCTCCGCCGGGTCCGTTACATATAACAACAAATCCTCCGCATACAGAGATACCCGGTGTTCTTCTCCTCCTCTAAGTACTCCCCTCCACTTCTTGGAACCCCTCAGTGCTATTGCCAGGGGCTCAATCGCCAGTGCAAACAGTAATGGGGACAGAGGGCATCCCTGCCTTGTCCCTCTATGGAGCCGAAAGTATGCAGATCCCCGTCCATTCGTGACCACACTCGCCACTGGGGCCCTATACAACAGCTGCACCCATCCAACATACTCATCTCCAAAACCAAATCTCCTCAGCACCTCCCACAAATAATCCCACTCCACTCTATCAAATGCTTTCTCGGCATCCATCGCCACCACTATCTCCGCTTCCCCCTCTGGTGGGGGCATCATCATTACCCCTAGCAGCTTCCGTATATTCGTATTCAGCTGTCTCCCCTTCACAAACCCAGTTTGGTCCTCATGGACCACCCCCGGGACACAATCCTCTATCCTCATTGCCATTACCTTGGCCAGAATCTTAGCGTCTACATTTAGGAGGGAAATAGGTCTATAGGACCCGCATTGCAGCGGGTCCTTTTCCTTCTTTAGGAGAAGCGATATCGTTGCCTCAGACATAGTCGGGGGCAGCTGTCCCCTTTCCTTTGCCTCATTAAAGGTCCTCATCAGTAGCGGGGCGAGCAAGTCCACATATCTCCTGTAAAATTCAACTGGGAATCCATCCGGTCCCGGAGCCTTCCCCGCCTGCATGCTCCTAATTCCTTTCACTACTTCTTCTATTTCAATCTGTGCTCCCAGTCCCACCCTTTCCTGCTCCTCCACCTTGGGAAATTCCAGCCGGTCCAGAAAGCGCATCATTCTCTCCCTCCCATCCGGGGGTTGAGCTTCGTATAATTTTTTATAAAATGCCTTGAACACTCCATTCACTCTCTCCGCTCCCCGCTCCATCTCTCCTTCCTCATCCCTCACTCCCCCTATTTCCCTCGCTGCTCCCCTTTTCCTCAATTGGTGGGCCAGCAACCTGCTCGCCTTCTCCCCATATTCGTACTGTACACCCTGTGCCTTCCTCCACTGTGCCTCTGCAGTACCCGTTGTCAGCAAGTCAAATTCTACGTGTAGCCTTTGCCTTTCCCTGTACAGTCCCTCCTCCGGTGCCTCCGCATATTGCCTGTCCACCCTCAGAAGTTCTTGCAGCAACCGCTCCCGTTCCCTACTCTCCTGCTTTCCTTTATGTGCCCTTATTGATATCAGCTCCCCTCTAACCACTGCCTTCAGCGCCTCCCAGACCACTCCCACCTGGACCTCCCATTGTCATTGAGTTCCAAGTACTTTTCAATGCACCCCCTCACCCTTAGACACACCCCCTCTCTGCCATTAGTCCCATGTCCATTCTCCAGGGTGGGCGCCCTTCTGTTTCCTCCCCTATCTCCAAGTCCACCCAATGTGGAGCGTGATCCGAAACGGCTATAGCCGTATACTCCGTTCCCCTCACCTTCGGGATCAACGCCCTTCCCAAAACAACAAAGTCTATTCGCGAATAGACTTTGTGGACATAGGAGAAAAACGAAAACTCCTTACTCCTAGGTCTGCTAAATCTCCACGGGTCTACTCCTCCCATCTGCTCCATAAAATCTTTAAGCACCTTGGCTGCTGCCGGCCTCCTTCCAGTCCTGGACCTCGACCTGTCCAGTTCTGGTTCCAACACCATATTGAAATCTCCCCCCATTACCAACTTTTCCACCTCTAGGTCCGGGATGCGTCCTAGCATACGCCTCATAAAATTGGCATCATCCCAGTTCGGGGCATATATGTTTACCAAAACCACCGTCTCCCCCTGTAGTTTGCCACTCACCATCACGTATCTGCCCCCGCTATCCCTGTTATTATATTAATAACATAAGTACTATAGTCTTTGCCTCAAACATTACCCGCTTCCCCACTAATATAGCCACCCCCCTGTTTTTCGCATCTAGCCCCGAATGGAACACCTGCCCCACCCAACCTTTGCATAGTCTCACCTGGTCTATCAGTTTCAAGTGCGTTTCCTGTAACATAACCACGTCTGCCTTAAGTTTCTTAAGGTGTGCGAGTACCCGTGCCCTCTTTATCGGCCCGTTCAGCCCTCTCACGTTCCACGTGAGCAGCCGGGTTGGGGGGCTTTTTACCCCCCCCCCTGTCGATTAGCCATCCTCTTTTTCCAGCTCCTCACCCGGTTCCCACACAGCTGTGTCCCCCCCCCCCAGGCGGTGCCCCCCCGCCCATCCCACCCCATACCAGCTCCCCCCTCTCCCCAGCAGCAGCAGCCCAATAATTCCCCCCTCCCACCCCCCCCGCTAGATCCCCCACTAGCGTAGTTACACCCCCCATGTTGCTCCCAGAAGTCAGCAAACTCTGGCCGACCTCGGCTTCCCCCCCGTGACCTCGGCTCGCACCGTGCGACGACCCCTCCTTCCTGCTTCCCTATTCCCGCCATGATTATCATAGCGCGGGAACCGAGCCCGCGCTTCCCCCTTGGCCCCGCCCCCAATGGCCAACGCCCCATCTCTTCCACCTCCTTTCCTCCCCCCACCACCTCCTGTGGAAGAGAGAAAAGTTACCACATCGCAGGATTAATAACATAAAACTCCTCTTTCCCCCCTTCTTCGCCCCACCACTTTGTTTCAAACGTTCTTTTTTTAATAACCCGCTCATTCCAATTTTTTTTCCACGATAAAAGTCCACGCCTCATCCGCCGTCTCAAAGTAGTGGTGCCTCCCTTGATATGTGACCCACAGTCTTGCCGGTTGCAGCATTCCGAATTTTATCTTCTTTTTGTGAAGCACCGCCTTGGCCCGATTAAAGCTCGCCCTCCTTCTCGCCACCTCCGCACTCCAGTCTTGGTATACGCGGATCACCGCGTTCTCCCACTTACTGCTCCGAGTTTTCTTTGCCCATCTAAGGACCATCTCTCTGTCCTTAAAACGGAGGAATCTCACCACTATGGCTCTAGGAATTTCTCCTGCTCTCGGTCCTCGCGCCATCACTCGGTATGCTCCCTCCACCTCCAGCGGACCCGCCGGGGCCTCCGCTCCCATTAATGAGTGCAGCATCGTGCTCACATATGCCCCGACGTCCGCTCCCTCCGCACCTTCAGGAAGGCCAAGAATCCTTAGGTTGTTCCTCCTCGCGTTGTTCTCCAGCGCCTCCAGCCTTTCCACACATCGTTTATGGTGTGCCTCGTGCATCTCCGTCTTCACCACCAGGCCCTGTATGTCGTCCTCATTCTCAGCAGCCTTTGCCTTCACGACCCGAAGCTCCCGCTCCTGGGTCTTTTGCTCCTCCTTTAGCCCTTCGATCGCCTGTAATATCGGGGCCAACAGCTCTTTCTTCATTTCCTTTTTGATCTCTTCCACACAGCATTTCAAGAACTCTTGTTGTTCAGGGCCCCATGTTAAACTGCCACCTTCCGACGCCATCTTGGTTTTTGCTTGCCTTCCTTGCCGCTGCTCTAAAGGATCCACCGCAATCCGGCCACCTTCCTCTCCTTTTTCCATCCGTATCCAGGGGGGATTCCCTTCTGGTTCACCGCACAGTACTTTTAGCCGTTAAAATTGCCGTTGGGGCTCTTATTAAGAGCCCAAAAGTCCGTTACACCGGGAGCTGCCGAAACGTGCGACTCAGCTGGTCATCGCCGCACCCGGAAGTCAATAAACCATCTTTTGAGCTAACTAACTGGTTGTGTGGTCATTTGATCGATATAAGGGAAGGCTTGTGGTTCACCAACATTATTAATAGAGCAACAGTTTCCCACTGAAAGATGGCACAAATCGCTCTGCTCATATCTCATGGTCTCATCTGTATAGCCAGCTACCAATACAAATGCTTCCAAATGGATAACTATATCTATTCCATCATTAAATTTTGGAATTATGTGGGCATTTCTGCGTTGATCATGTACCGGATCATGAATAATGTCCATTGTAGTCCCATTTATGAATCTTCTTGGTACACTCTCCTCCAACAGATCATGTTAGTGGTGCTTCTACCTTCCTTTAGCTTCACATCTGTGCTATCACTTCTTTCCAACTCCACCTTGTTGGTGTTGAGACTCCTTGAACTTGTACTGCTCCTTTGCAACTCCAGTCTAAGAAGGTCTAATTGCTAAGCCCACCATTTAGTACCCCCCCCCCCCCAAACAGCTAGTGGGACTAATCCTATGTCACAATCTTCACCTCTCATACTCATTTTAAACCCTGCTGTTTACTAGAATAGATTTGAAAAGTTGAACAACCTGACACTGAAACTCCACAGTGGTCCTTCTGCTCTAATTCTTCTGGGATGTAAGTTGAATCGCCACCCCTGCTCTCCCAATCCTCATCCTGCGCCTCACCATCGACAAAGAAATAGTATAAATGGCTGAAAATATTTAGAAGTGCCTGGAGTTATGAATGAGAACTGGGAGAATGCCCCAGCAATATCAGGACCAACGTGTTTGGTCTGTGGGTAGTAGCTCTTAACATTCTTATCCAGCCATCATTGCCACCTTTGTTATGGTTTTGGGTGCTCAACAGTTAGCTCTTCTGCTCAGCGCCAAGGACCACTGTCTGAGGTGAAGCCTTTCCCATGATGCATGTGGTCTGATCATGTAGTATTGCATGGGGTTGAACAGGACCATCTTGTACTCTGTTAGACCATCTACGTATGAATTATATTTATTAAAAGTAGACTCAATACAAGAGACCAGTGCATGAGATTCCACTGTAACATTTAACTACTCAGATTACAAAATAACAGAAGGTGCAATGCATAAGGTTCAGTGGGCCATCAGCAGCAGAATTGTACACAGTCAAAATCTGTAACCTCATGGCTTGGTGTATACTCCACTCCACCATTACCATCAAGTTGGGAAATCAACCCTGGTCCAATTAAGAATGCAGGAGGATTTACCAGGAACAATACCAGGCATAACTAAAAATTAGGTGTCAACCTGGTGAAACTACAACACAGGGCTATGTGAAAGTAGCAAGTGATAGCAGCAAGGGATAGCAGAGCTGAACAATCCCACAACAAAGGATCAAATGTAAGCTCTGCAGGGCTGTATATGTAATTATGAATGGTGGTGAAGAATTAAGCAACTAACAGGAGGAGGAGGAGGAGGTTCCACAAATATTCCATTCCTCAATGATTGGGGAGCCCAGCCATCAGTGCAAAAGATAAAACTGAAGCATTTGTAACCATCTTCAGCCAGAAATGTCAAGTGGATAATCCACCTGGGCCTCCGCCTGAGGACCCAACATTACAGGTGTCAGTCTTCAGCCAATTTGATTCAATCCAAGTGATATGAAGAAATGGCTGCAGGGACTTGATTCTTCAAAGACTACAGGCTCTGACAATATTCCGACAATAGTACTGAAGACTGTGGTCCAGAACTTGCTACACCTCGAGCCAAGCTATTCCAGTACAGCTACAACACTGGCATCTAACTGGCAATGTGGAAAATTGCCCAGGCACGCCTAGTCAACAAAAAGCAGGACAAATCCAACCTGGTCAATTATTGCCCCATGTGTCTACTCTCGATCATCAGTAAATTGATATTTACTCATCAATAACCTGCTCACTGATGTTCAGTTTGGGTTTTCCCTGGACCATTCAGCTCTTGCCATCATTACAGTCTTGGTCCAAACATGGACAAAAGAGCTGAATTCCAGAGGTGAGGTGAGAGTGACTGACATAAAGGCAGCATTTGACCAAGTGTGGCATCAAGGAGCCTTAGCAAGCCTGAAGTTACTGGGAATCAGGGGGAAAACTCTCCACTGGTTGGAGTCATACCAAACCCAAAGAAAGATTGCTACGGTTGTTGTAGGCCATCATCTCAGACCCAGAGTATCGCTCCAGCTGTTCCTTAGGATAGTGTTGTAGCCATCTGGGACGTCCACTTCCAACTAGGTGCAGAGGAACACGCAAAGACTGGTGGGTAAAATGGACAAGCCAAGAACCAGGCAGGCTCAGAGCCTGAAATGCATATTTGTCAACAAAAGTCCAGACAGTATCGAAACTCCGTACCATTAATATGTTAATCAGGCTGATTAGCATTTGATGGCCCATCTTCCCCAAAACAAAGGACTGGTGCTCAAGCAACCGGGACAGTCCCAGACATTTTGGCGCCACGCCCTGTTCAAGAGAAACGCAAACAAACTGGGTCAGTGACCGCTTGGGAAACACCCAGCCATCCAGATCCCCGCCCATTTATTGGCTAAGGAATCGAAGAGAGTGATCAGGGATCACCCAATTAGTAAGGCCCAAATCGAAGGACCGCCCCAAAGAGCGGGAACCCCCCCCCCCCCCCGAGTATAAGAAGAAGAGTTTGCCATATGTTCGCTCTCTTTTGGCACCCTCTTGGCCTTGGTACCCCCATCACGATCATCGCCAATCGTAGCAACAGCAGAAGCGAGTACAAGTTCAACGCCCGCTACCAGACGGATGAGCCCAGCTGAGCAGCAGTTACTCCTTCGAACCCGAGAGATCCAGAATTGAACAGCGGTGTAGCCACGTAAAATGGCTGCGTTCCGATTAATCTGGCCAAAACCCAGTTTAAAATGGCTAACCCGAAAGACTGCTGGGAAAAGCAGCTAAGAAGACACAAGCAGGCAGCTGCAGACAGTATTGCATATTCGGCTCTGGGAAGTTAGCCCAGATCGATACTCGGGGCTATCAACAGCCCATCAACCCAGGTATTTGCAGTTGCATTCAGGACTGTTTGCAGCCCATCTATTCAGACATCCACAGTTAAATCGGCTATCCCCGGGAACAATTGCAACATATTAGCAATTGAATACCGGGCCAGACCTGTCGGCACCTGCAGTGGCCGAAACAAAGACAGGTGAGCGACCACCCACCGATCGAGGAATCGCCTCACCATTGGACACATCGACCCCAGAGATTGGGGACAGATCCAAACACTTGGGACTCAGGGTCAAGGGCCGCCCCAGGAGGCGGGAAGACCCTGGGCCCTATAAAAGTGAGGGTCCAAGTTCAGATCTCACTCTCTCTCATCTTCGCCTGCTCGAGACCTTCGCAAGAACAGCAGCCAGCAACTGTAAGTTTGAATCCAGCGGTCGCTATCCGGTAGAGACACCTAGCCACCGACCTGTAGCAGCCTTTTGAATCCCGCGGGCCAGATCTGATTGGACAAGCCATTCATTTCCCTGACCTGGTGGGCTCTTCCTAAGTTAAGTATTGGCCAGTAGTGATAGGTTTATTATATAGAAAGTAGTATTGGGGTATTAATATTGCTTGTTGTATATAATAAATGACCGTTGTTTTAATCCTTACTAAGCGGTGTGCTGTATTATTAATCATAACCTGAACTTTAACCACGTGGCGGTATCATAAAGATACCTGGTGACTCATGAGCAAAGGTGACGTAATCAGAGCAAATAGACTAAGGTTAAAAAGAGCAACAGCGGTCACTGTTTTCTGACCTAAGCCGGGTGCCCGAAGTTAAGTACAGGTTGTCTTAGCTGATAGGTGTAGTTAACGAGTAGAGTTGATGTTGCATCACTAATTGTGTGTAAATAAAGTACTCCTGACCTTGAACTAACTAACTAGTGTTTGGCTCTTTGATCGATAGCCGGTTGAAACTTGTGGTGGTATCATTTGATACCTGGCGACTCTAAGCATTTGGACATAGATAGCATAGAAAGAAAGGCAAATTCACTGATTGCCCTAATTGGAACTGAGCCACAGAAAAGACCAAGCAGTTAAAGAAACTAGCAACAGTTATTGGCGACATCTGATGGGACTCGACCCAGAAGTGACCGTGTCACTCCGAGTGAACCCACAAAAGTATTTGAATTAGAATCCAAATTGGCAAAGTAAAAGAAACCACAAGCGAAACGAATATCGATCAAATCTCCAGAATTCAGAAGTGTGTAATTTGCATGCTTACTAACAAAGGGATATAAGGTAACCTCGATAGATTTTGTTACGTGAAACCTTCGAGAGTTGCGTAAACTGGAAAATAGCTTAAGCCGTACCCGTGTTTGCACCACCGCTTTATTCCCCCTTGTTCCAAATTTCCGGTAAGAGACAGAAGTATTTGTAGGGATGGCCATGAAGGCAATGGAACATCTTATGCATCCACAAGAGCCCGCGGTCACAGCGACCAATCGATCAGAACAGTGTCCTGTATGGGAAGAAGAGATCAGGAAGTACCTAAAGGGGAAAGGATGGGCCCTATAGTCTGAGTTTTGAGCGAATGAAGAGACAGGACCTAGCAGCATAGGACAGACTTGGTGGGACTGCCTGACCGAGATTCATAAGAAAAATGTGACTAAGGTTCGTAAGCCGATGGCAATCGTGTCCTGTCTGGCACAATTGCGAGGCACAGAGGAGGTTGTGAAGGCGTTCCGCAAGCAGCTAGAGGAGAAGGAGAAAAGTAGAGAGGGAGATTTAAGTGAATGCGAGAAATTAAATGTACAGCTCCGGGAGCAGTTAGCAGCGAAGGACAAGGAAATGGATGATGTCAAGAGGGCACATCAATCTTGTCTCGCCCACCTTAGCAGCTTCCAAATCCAATATGATAAGGCCTACCAGGAAACAAAGTGTGTTGTACTGGTATAGAAGAGACAGAGAATCAGGTACAACAGCTAAAGAAACAGTGCGAGGACCTAAAGGCAGCCCTCCGAGCACTCCACAGTTCCATCACGGAACAGAGACAGAGTTCGCTGGACCATGCCAAATGCAGGCAGCAAATTGCAAGGTTGCAATCCCTGCTATCAGTTCAAAATGGGTTTAGAGATACCTTTTGGCCCACAGCTAGACCAGGAACATAGAACATTTCAGCGCAGTACAGGCCCTATGGCCCTCGATGTTTCGCCGACCTGCGAAACCACTCTAAAGCCTATCTACACTATTCCCTTATCGTCCATAGGTCTATCCAATGACCATTTGAATACCCTTAGTGTTGGCGAGTCCACTACTGTTGCAGGCAGGGCATTCCACACCCTTACTACTCTCTGGGTAAAGAACCTCCCTCTGACATCTGTCCTATATCTATCTCCCCTCAATTTAAAGCTATGTCACCTCGTGCTAGACATCACATTCCGAGGAAAAAAGCTCTCACTGTTCACCCTATCTAATCCTCTGATCATCTTGTATGCCTCAATTAAGTCACCTCTTAACCTTCTTCTCTCTAATGAAAACAGCCTCAAGTCTCTCAGCCTTTCCTCATAAGATCTTCCCTCCATACCAGGCAACATTCTGGTAAATCTCCTCTGCACCCTTTCCAATGCTTCCACATCCTTCCTATAATGCTGCGACCAGAATTGCACGCAATACTCGAAATGCGGCCACACCAGAGTTTTGTACAGCTGCAACATGACCTCATGGCTCCGAAACTCAATCCCTCTACCAATAAAAGCTAACACACCGTACGCCTTCTTAACAGCTCTCTCAACCTGGGTGGCAACTTTCAGGGATCTATGTACATGGACACCGAGGAAGATGGCCCTGACTGGCAGGAACTCAGTGAAAAGGCCCAACGGTACGTAAGCGAGACCTAGAATCAAAATAGAGCACCCCAGGCCCCGAAAAGAAAAGCACCTGCACCACCGACTGCACAGGCAGCACCCAACCCAATGAACCCCATTACCACGCAGCTCAGGGTTACCACGGAAGGCCAACCCAATTTTGTGTACACCACCCCATTATCGATCACCCAGTTACGAGACGCCCGCAAAAAGATAGATACTTTCCACCCCACATTGGACCACGTCACTTTTTCGAGTTAGTGAAACAACAAACCCTCATGTATGATTTAGAGGAGCCGGAGCAGGTCAAGCTCATAGTTAAGTGCTTGGACCCCTCAGCCCTTCCCGACCCACAAAATGTAGGAGGAGGTACCTTCAAGAAATGAAAACGGCCATTTTAGACGCCATCGGATATAACCGAGGAGATCCAGTAGACGGACTCAACCGGCGCAGGCACAAAAAGGGAGCATCCAATAGCGGTTGCTGGATGCCTTTGGATCCATTTCACTGAGCATTCGGTGAGTTAGCCCGCGCCCATTTAACAGCAGACAATACGGCCAAATGAACCCATACGTTAGTGTCCCATGCCACAGAGCCAGGACAGAAGGCATGCGCCAGTTATGACCCCTCAGACCCAGCAAACAATGAAGTGTGAGTTTTGAAATGATTGTCCGGAGCTTGAACATAGAACATTACAGCGCAGTACAGGCCCTTCGGCCCTCAATGTTGCGCCGACCTGTGAAACCACTCTAAAGCCTATCTACACTATTCCCTTATCGTCCATAGGTCTATCCAATGACCATTTGAATACCCTTAGTGTTGGTGAGTGCACTACTGTTGCAGGCAGGGCATTCCACACCCTTACTACTCTCTGAGTAAAGAACCTACCTCTGACATCTGTCTTATATCTATCTCCCCTCAATTTAAAGCTATGTCCCCTCGTGCTAGACATCACCCTCCGAGGAAAAAGGCTCTCACTGTCCACCCTATCCAATCCTCTGATCATCTTGTATGCCTCAATTAAGTCACCTCTTAACCCTCTTCTCTCTAACAAAAACAGCCTCAAGTCCCTCAGCCTTTCCTCATAAGATCTTCCCTCCATACCAGGCAACATTCTGGTAAATCTCCTCTGCACCCTTTCCAATGCTTTCACATCCTTCCTATAATGCGGTGACCAGAATTGCACGCAATACTCCAAATGCGGCCGCACCAGAGTTTTGTACAGCTGCAACATGACCTCATGGCTCCGAAACTCAATCCCTCTACCAATAAAAGCTAACACACCGCACGCCTTCTTAACAACCCTCTCAACCTGGGTGGCAACTTTCAGGGATCTATGTACATGGACACCGAGATCTCTCTGCTCATCCACACTGCCAAGAATCTTACCATTAGCCCAGTACTCTGTCTTCCTGTTATTTCTTCCAAAATGAATCACCTCACACTTTTCTGCATTAAACTCCATTTGCCACCTCTCAGCCCAGCGCTGCAGCTTACCTATGTCCCTCTGTAACTTGTAACATCCTTCTGCACTGTCCACAACTCCACTGACTTTAGTGTCATCTGCAAATTTACTCACCCATCCTTCTACGCCCTCCTCCAGGTCATTTATAAAAATGACAAACAGCAGTGGCCCCAAAACAGATCCTTGTGGTACACCACTAGTAACTGGACTCCAGTCTGAACACTTGCCATCAACCAACACCCTTTGTCTTCTTCCAGCGAGCCAATTTCTGATCCAAACTGCTAAATCTCCCTGAATCCCATGCTTCCGTATATATCTGCAGTAGCCTACGATGGGGAACCTTATCAAATGCTTTACTGAAATCCATATACACCACATCAACTGCTTTACCCTCATCCACCTGTTTGGTCACCTTCCCAAAGAACTCAATAAGGTTTGTGAGGCACGACCTACTCTTCATGAAACTGTGTTGACTATGTCTAATCAAATTATTCCTTTCCAGATGATTATACACCCTACCTCTTATAAACCTTTCCAAGATTTTGCCCACAACAGAAGTAAGGCTCTCTGGTCTACAGTTACCGGGGTTGTCTCTCCTCCCCTTCTTGAACAAGGGGACAACATTTGCTATCCTCCAGTCTTCTGGCACTATTCCTGTTGACAAAGGTGACTTAAAGATCAAAGCCAAAGGCTCAGCAATCTCCTCCCTAGCTTCCCAGAGAATCCGAGGATAAATTCCATCCGGCCCAGGGGACTTATCTATTTTCACCCTTTCCAGAATTGTTAACACCTCCTCCTTATGAACCTCAAGCCCTTCTAGTCTAGTAGCCTGAATCTCAGTATGGTCCTCGACAACATTGTCTTTTTCCTGTGTGAATACTGACAAAAAATATTCATTTAGCACTTCTCCTATCTCCTCGGACTCCAAGCACAACTTTCCTTGACTGGCCCTACTCTTACCCTAGTCATTCTTTTATTCCTGACATATCTATAGAAAGCTTTAGGGTTATCCTTGATCCTACCTGCCAAAGACTTCTCATGTCCCCTCCTGGCTCTTCTTAGCTCTCTCTTTAGGTCCTTCCTAGCTAACTTGTAACTCTCGAGCGCCCTTACTGAACCTTCATGTCTCATCTTTACATAAACCTCCTTCTTCCTCTTGACAAGTGTTTCGACTGCCTTCGTAAACCACGGTTCCCTTGCTCGACCACTTCCTCCCTGCCTGACTGGCACATACTTATCAAGGACACGCAGTCGCTGTTCCTTGAACAAGCTCCACATTTCCATTGTGCCCATCCCCTGCAGTTTTCCTCTCCATCCAATGCGTCCCAAGTCTTGCCTTATCACATCATAATTGCCTTTCCCCCAGATATAACTCTTGCCCTGCGGTATATACCTATCCCTTTCTATCACTAAAGTAAACGTAATCGAATTGTGGTCACTATCACCAAAGTGCTCACCTACCTCCAAATCTAACACCTGTCCTGGTTCATTACCCAGTACCAAATCCAATACGGCCTCGCCTCTCGTTGGCCTATCTACATACTGTGTCAGGAAACCCTCCTGCAGACATTGGACAAAAACGGACCCATCTAAAGTACTCGAACTATTGCGTTTTCAGTCAATATTTGGAAAGTTAAAGTCCCCCATAACAACTACCCTGTTGCTTTCGCTCCTATCCAGAATCATCTTTGCAATCCTTTCCTCTACGTCTTTGGAACTTTTCGGAGGCCTAATGAAAACCCATAACAGGGTGACCTCTCCTTTCCTGTTTCTAACCTCAGCCCATACTACCTCAATTGACGAGTCCTCATCAAACGTCCTTTCTGCCACCGTAATACTGTCCTTGACTAACAATGCCACCCCTCCCCCTCTTTTACCACCTTCTCTGAGCTTATTGAACTACCTAAACCCTGGCACCTGCAACAATCATTCCTGTCCCTGCTCTATCCATGTCTCCAAAATGGCCACAACATCGAAGTCCCAGGTACCAACCCATGCCGCAGGTTCACCCACCTTATTCCGGATGCTCCTGGCATTGAAGAAGACACACTTTAAACCACCTTCCTGCCTGCCGGTACACTCCTGCAACTTTAAAACCTTACTCATGACCTCACTACTCTCAACCTCCTGTATACTGGAGCTACAATTCAGGTTCCCAAGCCCCTGCTGAACTAGTTTAAACCCTCTCGAAGAGCATTAGCAAATTTCCCCCCCAGGATATTGGTACCCCTCTGGTCCAGGTGTAGACCATCCCGTTTATAGAGGTCCCACCGACCCCAGAATGAGCTCCAGTTATCCAGAAATCTGAAACCTTCCCTCCTGCACCATCCCTGTAGCCACGCGTTCAACTCCTCTCTTTCCCTATTCCTCATCTCGCTATCACGTGGCACGGGTAACAACCCGGAGATAATAACTCTGTTTGTCCTAGATCTAAGTTTCCACCCTAGCTCCCTGAATTCCTGCCTTACATCCCTATCCCTTTTCCTACCTATGTCGTTGTTACCTATGTGGACCACGACTTGGGGCTGCTCCCCCTCCCTCTTACGAATCCCGAAAACATGATCCGAGACATCACGCACCCTGGCACCTGGGAGGCAACACACCAACCGCGAGTCTCTCTCGTTCCCACAGAATCTCCTATCTATCCCCCTAACTATGGTGTCTCCAATGACTAATGCTCTACTCCTCTCCCCCCTTCCCTTCTGAGCAGCAGGGACAGACTCTGTGCCAGAGACCTGCACCCCATGGCTTACCCCTGGTAAGTCTTCCCCCCCCCCCCAACAGTATCCAAAGCGGTATACTTGTTACTAAGGGGAACGACCACAGGGAATCCCTGTACTGACTGCTTCCTCCCAGCCCCTCTCACCGTCACCCATCTATCTTTATTCTTCAGAGTAACTACATCTGGGAACAGTCCGTTCAGAAAAAGCCAGAGTATGAGAGATGCCACAATGAATCCAGTAAGGGCATACCAAGACCCCGCATGGGTAAATGAAGGCAGAGGTACAGCGCAACACCCCAAGACAGGAATGCTGTAATTGCGGACAGAAAGGACATTACGCCCGAGAATGTCAAGCTCCCCGAAGCAGCAAAGGAATCCGCACCCAAACGCCTCTCCCAGAAACAATACCCGACCATTTCACAGCGTTAGCGCCCAACCAGATAATTCGGCCACGAGTGGCACTGATTGACAGTGTTCAGGCTCCCCAACTTGGGTCTGCGATACCCTTTGGGATAAGTCCGGAAGACCGGTAGTTGCAGGCACAGTCCAGGGACACCCCGTAGACTTCCTTTGGGACATAGGAGGGTCCTGAACCACGTTAAACTCCTCCATCATGTTCCAGAAAGAGATATGGCCCACTACGGATACCATTACCCTTAGTGGCTTTACAGGTCACCTCCAGCAGGGACACATCACAGCCCCTGTGGACGTTCAGCTCGGTAATATTAGGACAAAACATTCGGTTATTTTAGTAGACTTGCCCCAGGCAGCAGAACACATCCTAGGCATCGATTTCATGAGCGCACACAACCTTTCATTCGACCCAGTCAACCGATGCATATGGAAAATGGCTAGAGAAGTGCGAGCCCCCGCCACGCTCACAGTAGGAGATTATGCCCTTAGAATTTGCCCAGTAGGAGAGTGCTGGTTTGATCCACAAACCATTACCACAGACAAAGCAGTTAGAGAGGTCTTGTAAAGGCATAAGACAGCATTTGCCCAGCACAAGCACGACTGTGACAAAATCCCAGGTGTTGTAAACATTACAGGTCCCGATCCCAAGCCCCAGAAACAGTACGGCTTCCCCCAGCATGCCGAGGGAGAGGTAGCCAAGGTAATTCAAAGTTTATTGAATCAAGGCGTGATTCGACCCGTTGCATTGACAAATAAAGCCCCGATTTGGCCAGTAAGAAAACCCAATGGATCATGGCGACTGACCATCGACTACAGAGAATTGAACAAAGTAACTACTCTAGCAGCCCCCACCATTGCCACAAGTCCCGAGACCATATTGAGACAGGACTCCAGTCAAAATTTTTTTCGGTATTAGACATCAGTAATGGCTTTTGGTCCATACCACTGGACAAAGCATGCCAGTATAAATTTGCGTTTACCTTCCAGGTAAAAAGGATAACAGGCTGTGGTATTTATGTAGAGGACGTGCAGGGACGCGCTTTAGAAGAGATAGCTTTAAAATTACCTGGACACTTAGGTTCGCAGGCAGCCGAGTTAGCGGCCATTGCTTACATTGTCCAGCACTCCGATTCATTCCCCACCCTTGCAGACATATATTCGGAGAGTGTGTACGTCTGCAACAGCCTAACGGAATTCTTACCCTTGTGAGAATCGAGAGGATTTATTTCCGCGGATGGAAAACCTCTACCCTCAGCCCCACTGCTCAAACATATCCTTCAGACAGCTAAAGGCAGGAAATATGGCATCGTCAAAGTAAGAAGTCACCATCGTTCCTCCCCACCCAGTAACGTGAAAGCTGACGCCCGAGCGAAGGCAGGCTCACAACATGGCCACTTTTGGCAACCCTCCGAGAATACCCCAGTACACGCAGTTCAGGTCTCACAGACCAACATCCAAGACCTCGCCCAGGCACAGAAAGAAGACGAAGTGTTAAAAGATATTTTAAAAGGAAACTTCCCAGCTCCCTATGAAAAGTTTAGGAATTCTTTGACAGTCCATGAGGACATCGTTTTAAAAGATGGAATTTATTAGTCCCCACCCAGGACAGGAATGAGATCATCTGTAAGTTCCATGACGGACATGGACACTAAGGGATTGAATCAACCCTTGCCCACCTCAGACCCCTTTGCTGGTGGCCCGATTTGAAAACCGAAATGCCCCATTACGTCAAAAACTATTTAATTTGCACTCAAAGCAACCCCGATAGGTACGCAAAAAAAGCCCAGCTACGCCACACCCGCCCTGTAAATGGCCCATGGACAAACCCTCAATTGGATTATATTGGTCCCCTCCCCCCCCCCCCCCCCTGCAGAAATGGTTACAAGTATGTGTTAGTGGTGCTAGACACATTTACAAAATGGGTCGAAGTGTTCCCATTGAGAACCAACACAGCCAAGGCCACCACAAAGTTCTTAACAGAACGGATTTTCACAAGGTGGGGACTCCCCCGTAGTATTGAGTCGTATCAAGTTCCCACTTTACGGGAAGGGTCATGAAAAATGTAATGACGATATTTGGAATTAAACAAAAGTTCGACATTGCCTATCACCTGCAATCCAACGGCATTGTAGAGTGCATGAATCAGACGCTAAAGGCCACCCTTAGGAAAATGGTGCAGCAGCACAACACAACATGGGACATAGTGCTCCCATTCGCACTGATGTTTATTAGGAACACAATGTCGAGCTCAACAGGATATACCCCCCATACCCTCATGACCAGACGATCCATGAAGGGTACCGAATAATTATTTGGACTTGATTTGGCCAGCCCGCAGTCACTGCCCTGACCCATGAGAAAGCAGTCCAGCACATGGTAGAGAATATTAAAGCAGCACAGCTCGCTGCAGCTGTTTGACTAGGCGCTAAACGAAAGCAGAGTAAGGCCTGCTTTGATAAAACAGTACACCCGACAGAGTATACAGTCGGACAGCAAGTAATGATCACCTTATACAACCTCAGCTCATTCCTCTCCCCTAAATTTGCAGGACCCTATTCAATTTCAGACAAAGTAAGCCCCTCGGTTTATAAAATCACGTTTCCAAACGGAAAATCAGGATGGTTCCATGTAAATCAGCTTAAGGTTAATGGGATGCAGTGCAGCCACTCGCACCACCTCTCATTGGCGATGGCAAACAATGAGGACCCAACCACTGACAACCCGAGTTCCCCCTTCCCCAGCAACAGCAGCACGTCCACAGACAAGACCTTGAACAAGCCCCCAGAATCAAATTTCACCCTGACGCTTGATTCGGCTGCTAGCGACAGCGACAGCACAACTGAAGCCCCTGAGAGACCCGAACAGAGATCCCACGAAACAGGCCCCAGTCACTACAGGCCCAGAGAGCCCGACCACGATGCGCTCAGCCTCTTTGAAACGATTTATTTGCCCACACCGGAACCTGACCCGCCACCCGACGATAGCGACACCCCCATTGCAACCTCCCTATGGAACACGAAGCACTGCCGCCATGACAATTCCTGTCGCTTGATGAGAAAAGACAAAATGGACCCCACATCGGCACACGCCGCGTTAGCACGGAAACTCCAGGAAAGAGTTTGGCACCCGGGAGATGGTGACAACTCCGAGTCTGACGCCCACCATGGTAACCCCTTTGCAAATCTTTTTGAAATGGAATCTTGAGGTGTCCAGATGATGAGAGTCAGGAACCGATGGACATTTACGGTGTCCTGTAACCTGATGGAGCCTGCCTGCTTTTTCTTCCTTTAATTTGTTATTTGTACATGCTGAATGTTTGTTCTTTGTGCGACTATTTGTGTCGATCTCACTGAATGTCTTGAAACAGTTTATTCTTTCGGCCTCACACCAAAGTTCTTGATGCAGCCATAATTACTCGTCTGACGCCACATGGCAGTTAGTGAAACAAGTTTGTCTGGAGCCCATATAGTTACAAATTCTTACCGCTCTTGGAAGGTCACTCAGGCAGTGGAGTAACAGCACTTATCCCCGCCTTGCCTGGGGACCACTATACATTTGGTCAGCCAAGCTCGGATAGTGGAGCAACAGCACTGATCACCGCCCTACCCGGGGATCCCACCCATTCTTGCCCTGCCGCGGATCATACGCACAACCCCATTCGGATGCTTGTTTTCAAAACTTTTTTTCTGTTCTTTTCTAGTCCTGTGGTTAAAAAATGCTCTTTGCCACTACTTTTGCCCTTCCCGGCAACTCTTCGGTTGCTATTCCCCCACATACTATTTACATGTAAGAAACACTTGGTTGGAAAAACAAGTTTGCAGAGGATGGAGAAATTGTCCACCCACTCAGCTCATTGACCACAGGCTGAGAGAGTGCTCACGCTGTGACACAGAATGTTTTGGGATGTCTTGTCTCCGCAAATGGTTGACGATTATAATGGGAAAATTGACGTTAAGGAGACACAAACAGACATATGAGATGTTAAACAACACGATTATAACAGATACTATGCTTGTTCCCTTAGAAAGATATGAAGACACTCGACGGCGAAGGAAAGCCGAATAAGATGAAGACGACACTGATGATCGGCATCATGATCGTCGCTGGAACAGCCCAGCTGCGCGCGTTACCTACCTCTACCCCCCTCACCACACAGGCCCCGAACACGACCACCCAAAACAACACCCTCAGCCCAGACACTACACCGCACACACACCCAGCCACTGCCCCCACATGGTGTGAGAACCTCGTCAAGTGGTATTCACTGTCCTACACAGTGGAAGCCTTATTAGTATTAACCATATTGTACGGTGTCATTCAGACCATCAGATTGCGGAAATGGAGAAGGAGAGCCTCCCACCCTCCAGTATTCACATTTAGAGCCCCTTTCCTCGGACTCCAGCAAACCCCACATTCTTTCTGCACCTTTCTCCTTAATAAATTCCGCGGTTGTTGTTTGTTAATAAAGTTACTTCTCTGTTTGTGAATGTTAGTGATAGGAAGAAATGTGATGCTGCTATCGGATATTTTTTGTGTTGTAAGATAAGTTATTTTATTGTTAAATAGCAGCATGAGTGTAGTCTAGTTAGAGACAGTTAAAGGTTCCCCTTTTTCGGAATGTTAAATGGCCCCCTAGAAATGTTTAGACATGTGTTGTTTCGGGAAATTAGGTAAATGTTTTTGGACCCATAGGACAGAGTAGAGTAAAACCTGTCCTTGGTTAAGGATACCCGGCATCCCAAGAGAACAAAGAAGACCCAGTATTGTGATCCTTCACGCTTAGCGTTGAGGATCAAGAGGGTGGAGTGTAGCCATCTGGGATGGCCACTTCCAACTAGGTGCAGAGGAATTCGCAAAGACTGGCGGGTAAAATGGACAAGCTCAGAGCCTGAAATGCATATTTGTCAGCAAAAGTCCAGACGGTATCGAAACCCTGTCCATTAGCATGTTAATCAGGCCGATTAGTATTTGATGGCCCATCTTCCCCAAAACAAAGGACTGGTACTCAAGCAACCGGGAAAGTCCCAGACGTTTCGGCGCCACTCCCTATTCGAGGGAAACGCAAACAACGGGGTCAGTGACCGCTTGGGACATGCCCAGCCATCCAGATCCCCGCCCGCTTATTGGCTAAGGAATCGAACAGAGTGATCAGGGATCACCCAATTAGTAAGGCCCAAACCGAAGGACCGCCCAAAAGAGCGCGAAAACCCCCCGAGTATAAGAAGAAGAGTTTGCCATATGTTCGCTCTCTCTTGGCGCCCTCCTGGCCTTGGTACCCCCGTCACGGCCATCGCCAATTGCAGCAACACTAGAGGCGGGTCCAAGTTCAACACCCGCTACCAGATGGATGAGCCCAGCTGAGCAGCAGTTACTCCTTCGAACCCGAGAGATCCAGAATTGAACAGCGGCCACTGTTTTCTGACCTAAGCCGGGTGCCCAAAGTTAAGTACAGGTTGTCTTAGCTGATAGGTGTAGTTAACTAGTAGTGTTTATGTTGCATGACTAATTGTGTGTAATTAAAGTACCCTTGACCTTGAACTAACTAACTGGCTCTTTGATCGTTAGCCAGTTGAAACTTGTGGTGGTATCATTCAATACCTGGCGACTCTTGAGCATTAAGACATAGATAACATAGAAAGAAAGGCAAATTCACTGATTGCCATAATTGGAACAGAGCCACAGAAAAGACCAAGCAGTTAAAGAAGCTAGCAACAGTGTCTCGGCCCATCCACCTTCGACTGCTTAATCAACTTCCTTCCTTCCATCATAAGGTCAGAAGTGAGGATGTTCACTGATAATTGCATAATGTTCAGCACCATTCGTGACTCTCCACTATTGAAGTGGTCTATGTCCATATGCAGCAATATTCAGGTGTGGGCAGTTAAGTGGCAAGTACCATTTGTGCTGGAGAAGTGCTAGGCAATGGCCATCTCCCCCTGACAGTCAATGACTTTATCATTGCTAAATCTCCCAAAATCAATATCCTGGAGGTTGCCATTGACCAGAATCTGAACTGGACTAGGCATATAAATACTGTGGCTACAAAGGTAGGTCAGAGTCTGGGAATTCTGCAGAGAGTAACTCACCTCCTGACCAAAAAAGGCCGGTCCATTATCTACAAGGCACAGTCAGGAGTGTGATGGAATATTCTCCACTTGCCTGGATGTGTGTAGCTCCAACAACACTCAAGAGACACAATATCATCATGGACAAAGTTGCCCACTTGATTCACACCCCATACAGTACTTTCAATATTTATTCCCTCCACAACCAATGCACAATGGCAACTACAAGATGCACTGCAGCAACTCGCCAAGGCTCATTTGACAGCTGTGATGAACATAAGAAATTTCAGTTTGTATTTTTGCAGTAACATTATTAAAACCTGCATTAAAATGCATGCAGGCAGTATAACTGCTAGGGCTGTGAGTAAAACGGAGGTATTGTGTTAGGTCCTGGCTAAACAGTCAAGACAAGTTTATAACAGGAGGCAAAATAATGCTGCGTGCTTTGAGTGTAACAAAATAGCTAATGGGAATGGCCGGGCTTGTCTGAAAAGGCAGTTGTCTACAGGATTCAAAGTTGAGCAAAAGTGTTTTCAGTTCAGTCCTCAAAGGTTTCTCTCTCCAAGGACTCTGCACCAAGAGTGGTATTTGAAATATAAGGGTTTGCTTAATTAGAATGTAGAGGCAGGTTTCATGAAGCAAATTAAGATGTTGCAATTGTTAATTGTAAAGCTATTTCTTTGCTGCTAATGTCCTTAATTCTAAGTTTAAATTAAAGTTTGTTCTAACATTAAAAATGCCCACTTTTGAGTGATAACACCCCTGTGGTGCAGTAACATGTCTTCACAGTTTTATCAAATGCAAATAGTTGGGTTCTAATCCTGGATCTTAACCAGAATTGAGGTTCTGCTCTGGACCCATACCACAGCAGCTTCCAAACATGCAACTGCTACCACCTAGAAGGACAAAGGCAGCAGATGTATTGCAACACTGCCACCTGCAAATTTCCTTCCAAGTCACACATAATTCTGACTTGGAACTTTATCACTGTTCCTTCGTTGTCACTGGGTCATAATCCAGAAACTCCCTTCTGTCAGTACTGTGGGTCGACCTACACCTCATGGACTGCAGCAGCTCCTGAAAATGGCTCACCATCATCTATTCAAGGGCAATTAGGGATGGGCAATAAATTCTGGCCAAGCCAGTGACGCCCACATCCCATGAACGAATAAGATAAATAGTTCACCATCTGTCTGAATAACTAAACCTAGACCAGCATCTGTAATACGAATATGAGGACGGAACTATCCCACAGAGCTTTCACTTTCACCTTTGCACCACTGGAAAAAGATAACTGTTGAAATGGAAAATATCTGCCAAGATACACTTTACTGCCCAGGAATGGAATTTTAAATCACTCCCTTTCCACAGGAACTGTCTAAGGAATTATTTCATCACTATAAATTCCATTTTACTTAAGTTCAGTTAGATTTACCAATGTTCTACGGTGGCACAGCGGTCAGCACTGCTGCCTCACAGTGCCAGGGACCCAGGTTCATTTCCGGCCTTGGGTGACTGTGTGGAGTTTGCACTTTCTCCCCGTGTCTGCGTGGGGTTCCTCCAGGTGCTCCGTTTTCCTCCCACAGTCCAAAGATGCGAAGGTTAGGTTAGGTGGATTGGCTATGCTAAATTGATCTTTAATGTGAAAAGGTTAGATGGGGTTACAGGGTTATGGAGATAGGGCGGGCAGTGGACCTGGGTGCTCTTTCGGAGGGTTGGTGCAAGCTTGATGGGCAGAATGGCCTCCTGTAGGGGTTCTATGATTATTTTTTGATTAATTTACATTTCCATTCATTAAAGTAAAGATACAATGGCTCTTTCTGGCCATCAAGGTGTTAGTGATCATTAACTTCTCTGACTCTGCTTGCATATGTCAAGATCTTTTCCAGACTATTTCTGACTATGCGATTGGGAAAATCCAGCTTTTACATTGGACATAACATTACTGATTAGTCCTATAAGCAGTCCTCATATACCCCACCAAATGCACTGTGACTTTACCTGCCAATATCTAGATAGTGAGATCTAGAGATTACAAAAACATAGGAACAGGAGGAGGCCATTTAATTTCTCAAACCTGGGGCTGTATTCTCCCCCCCCCCATGCCGGGTGGGAGAATCGGCAGAGCGCCGCGCGAGTCGTGCCACGCCGCCCCGACACCTGCACGCGATTCTCTCTCCCCCCCCCCACAAAACCAGCGGCGCAAGAATCGCGCCGGGCCGCTCGGAGAATCGCCGCAAACGGCGAGCGCCGATTCTCCGGCCTGGATGGACCGAGCGGCCGGTGAAAAAAATGACAGTCTCGCTGGTGCCGTTCACCCCTGGTCGCTGCTGGCGGGAACTGTGCGGGAACGGTGGGGAGGGGCGGCCTATGGGAGGGGAGGGGGAGCTCCTTCACCGGGGGGGGCCTCAGATGGGGTCTGGCCCACGATCGGGGCCCACCGTTCGGCGTGCCGGCCTCTTCCCCCCCCCCCTTCACCCCCGGGCCTACGTCCTTCCGCGGAAGGCCACAGAACCCCGGCGCCATGTTGGTGAGGGGCCTGCGCATGTAAGAAGTTCCCCGCGCATACGCAGGATGGCGCGGCCCAACTGCGCATGCGCAGGAATAAGCTGCCCCAACTGCGCATGCGCGGGTTGGCGCTGCGCCCATTTGGCGCCGCGTAAGGAGGCTGGAGCGGCGTGAACCGCTCCAGCTCCGTGCTGGCCCCCTGTGGGGGCCAGAATAGGTTGTGCTCGGGGCCCTGTTCGCGCCATCGTGAAACGTGATGGCGTTCATGACGGCGCGGGCATTTAGTCCCGGGAGCGGAGAATCCCGCCCCTGTTCTGCCATTCAATGAAACCTTGGCTGATCTGCAGTCGAACTCCATATCTAACTTTTGCTGCATATGCTTCAATAATTTTGTGTTAAAAATAATCTATCAATCACCAGTTTAAAATTACCAATTTATCCAGCATCGAGTGTCACTTGTGGAGGAGAGTTCTAAACTTGTCGCTCTTTGCATGCAAAAGGATTTCCTAATTTCACTACTGAAATGCCTGGCTCTAATTTTCAGATTATGCCCCTTAATCCTAAATACCCCAACTACAAAGTAGTTTCTAATTACCTACCTATAAATCCCCTTATATATTTAATATTGTGAAAGCTTCAAATGACCCAGTTAGCTTCTAAATTCCAGGTCCTTTGAAAGTTCCTGAAAGTTACAGGCTGTGTACAAGTTAGTTTCTTTAAGTTACATTGTGTGTGTGTGGTCACACAAAAAAACAATAATCATTCTGAGGACTCCAAAAATAATTACAGTGTACGTTGACTGTAACCCTAGGTTGTGACATCTTTCTTTCCATAGAATCCCTACATTACAGAAGGAGGCCATTTGGCCCATTGAGTCTGCATTGACTCTCTGAAAGAGCACCCGACATAAGCCCAACCCCCGCCCTAACCCTGGAACCACCATCTAACCTGCACATCTTTGAATACTACAAGTAATTTAGTGTGGCCAATCCACCTAACCTGCACATCTTTAGACTGTGGGAAGCAATGGAAGCACCTGGGGGAAACCCATGCAGACATGGGGAGAATATGCAAACCCCGCGCAATCACACAAGGCCGGAATTGAACCTGGGTCCTTGGCCCTGTGAGGCAGCAGTGCTAACCATTGTGCCAGTCAAGTGGGCTGCACTTGACCCTTGGAGTCCAGGTACCATTTTGTTAAATCTCCGCTGCATTTCTGTCAAGGACAATCCTTCCTTAGGTGTGGTGTCCAGAATCGCTCACAAACACTCCCAAGTATGATCTAACTAGGGCTTTGTATAGCTGTAGTCTAATGCCTGTTTCCTTGACTTCCACTCCTTTAGATATAAAGGCTAGCATTCCATTAAGCGCTTTGATTATTTCCTGTACCTATTCATGACATTTTAATAATCTATGTACATGGTACTCCAGGTACGTCACTTGGGACCTCCGCTGTTTCGAAGAATTCATAATTTAGAGCATACTCTGGTCTATATTCTTTAGGTCCCAAGTGGATGACCTCACATTTGCCAATAATGAAATCCACTGATTTAAAAAAATTATTTCATGGGATGTGAGCATTGCTGGCAAGGCTAGCAGTTATTTCCTATCCCGTTAATATACTAAAATGCTTTAGAACTTTATGCTCCCATCGACATTGTTTCCAATACTTCCTATCTTTGGGTCATCAGTAAATCTGAAATCAGAAATTTCTCAATTTAGTCACCTTGCTTTAAGTTCTTTTTTAAAAAATGTTTTTGCTTTTAGGCCTGCTTTCCCCAATTTTTAAAAAAAAAAAATATTTTTTATTCTCATCCTTTTTCACATTTTCTCCCAAATTTACACCCACCAACAATAAACAATAATCAGTAAAAAAAATGTCAATCCCCATATCAATAACAACGATCCCATCCTCCCATCAAACCCCAAACATTAGCCCGCATGTTCACATAAACAAATGACAAAAAGGAATTAGGGATCACCCATAGTAGCCATTAACACCCACAGCCCCCCTCCCCGCAACCCTCACAACCACCCCCCCCAACTAATTTTCGATGTTATCCAGTTCTTGAAAGTGCATAATGAATAACGCCCATGAATTGTAGAACCCCTCCATCCGTCGCTTCAGTTCAAACTTAGCTTTCTCAAGAGTCAAGAATTCCAACAGGTTCCCCCGCCACGCCAGGGCACAGGGTGGAGAGGTTTCTCTCCATCCCAACAGGATCCGCCTTCGGGCGATCAACGAGGCGAAGGCTATGATATCTGCCTCCGCTCCCGTTTCCAACCCTGGCTGGTCCGACACCCCGAATATGGCCTCCCGGGGGCCCGGGTCCAATTTCACACGCACCACTTTAGACATAACCCTAAAAACCTCCTTCTAGTAATTCTCTAGCTTTGGACAGGACCAAACCATATGAACGTGATTAGCGCCCCCCCCCTGCCCGCGCCCCCCCCCCCCCACCTGCAACGTTCACACACATCTTCTACTCCTTCAAAGAATCGTCTCATCCTCGCCCTCATGAGGTGTGCTCTATATACCACCTTCAGATGTATCAGCCCCAACCTCGCGCACGAGGTGGAGGCATTCGCTCTCCGGAGCACCTCACACCAGAACCCCTCCTCCATATCCTCTCCCAACCCTTCCTCCCACTATGCTTTGCTCCCTTCCAGTGGTGCCTTCTCCTCTTCCAAAATAGCTCCGTAAACCGCTGACACTACCCCCTTCTCCAGTCCCCCTGTCGTCAGCACCTCCTGCAGCAATGTGGAGGCTGGCTCCCCCGGGAAGCTCTGTATCTCCTTTCTGGCAAAATCTCAAACCTGCATGTATCTAAACATTTCCACCTGCTCCAGCCCATACTTCGCTTCCAGCTCCTTCAATCTTGCAAACCGACCCATAAGAAACAAATCTTTTAGTGTCTTAATCTCCTTCTCCTCCCATTTCCGAACATTTCCATCCCACCTCCCTGGCTCAAATCTGTGGTTCACCCGAATCGGCATTTCCCTTGACACTGCCCCCAACCCGAAGTGTTGGCGAAACTGCCTCCAAATTCTCAATGAAGCTATTATTACCGGACTCACTGAGTATTTCCCCGGGGCTATCGTGGAGTGGCGCTGTTGTTAGTGCTTTCAATCACGACCCCCTGCACAAACTCTCCTCCATTCTGACCCACTGGGACCAGTTCCACACCTTCACCACATTCGCCACCCAGGAGTAAGACATCAGGTTCGGAAGACCCAAACCTCCTGCCTGCCTTCCCCTCTGTAGCAGCACCTTTCTAACTCTGGACACCTTCCCTCCCCATATGAATGAAGTAATCCTTCCCTCAATCTCTCTGAAAAAAGCCATTGGCAGGAAAATCGACAGGCATTGAAAAATAAACAGAAATCACGGCAACACGTTCATTTTAACCACCTTTACCCGACCCGCCAGTGACAGAGGGAGATCATCCCACCTTACCAGATCAGCTTTCACTCTCCCCACCAAACAAGAAATGTTGTATCTGCGGAGCCCCCCCCCCCACACCCCCCCCACTCCCGGGCAACCTGCACCCCCAGATATCTAAAGTGAGTCCCTGCCCTACGGAATGGCAGCCCCCCCCTCCCCTGCCCCCACCCCCGGCCGAGACATCACAAAATACTCACTCTTGCCCAGATTTAGTTTGTACCCCGAGAAAGACCCAAACACTCAAAGCAGCTCCAATATTCCCCCATCGACACTCTGTTCCGACACGTATAATAGCAAGTCATCGGCATATAAGGACACCCTATGCTCTATCCCCCCCCCCCGCACTATTCATTTCCAGACCCCCGAAATTCTTAATGCGATGGCCAACGGCTCAATCGCGAGTGCAAACAGCAGGGGGGACATAGGACATCCCTGCCTAGTCCCACGGTGGAGAGAAAAGTATCTCGAGTTGATGTTGTTTGTGTGGACACTCGCCCTCGGCTCCTTATATAGTAGCTTTACCCAGTTCACAAATCTTGGTCCAATCCCAAACCGCTCCAGAACTGCCATCAGGTACCCCCATTCTACCCAATCAAACGCCTTCTCGGCGTCCAATGCCACAACCACCTCTGTTTCCTTCCCCTCCGCCGGTGCCATCACGACGTTCAATACCCTTCAATACCCTTGAAAAGAGCTGCCTCCCTCTCACAAACCCCGTCTGATCTTCACCTATCACCTTCGGGAGGCTCTCCTCCAGCCTACCCGCCAGTACCTTCGCCAATACCTTTGCATCCACATTCGGAAGTGATATGGGCCGATACGACCCACACTCCGTCGGATCCTTTTTTTTTTTAGCAACAGGGAAATCGATGCCTGCCCCGAAGTTTGTGGCAACACCCCTTCCCTATCGCCTCTTCAAACATCCCCACTATCAGGGGTGCCAGCTTATCCTTGAATTTTTTATAATATTCCACCGGAAACCCATCCGGCCCTGCCACCTTCCCCGACTGCATCCTCCCAATCGCATCTTTTATCTCCTGCTCCACTATCGCTGCTTCTAACGTAGCCCTGTCCCCCTCCCCTAATCTGGGGTACTCCAACATATCTAGAAATTCCTACATCTCCCGGTCTCCCCCAGGTGGCTCTGACCTGTACAACCTCTCATAAAATTCCTCAAAGACCTTGTTAATCTGATCCTGCCCTGCAACAACTTCCCGCCCTGTCCCTCACCCGAACAATTTCCCTTACCGCTGCCTCCCTCCAGAGCTGAACTGCTAACATATCTTATCTCCTTATCTCCATGTTCGTAAACTGCACCCCTTGCTCGTCTCAGTTGGCGCACCGCCTTCCTGGTAGATGGTCGGTCAAAGCTCGCCTGTAGTTCCTTCCTCTTTTGCTTTCCCCAATTTAAGGCACAATTTCCACTTTAGAGTAGTTTCATGTTAATGCTTTCCCTTCAGTGAAATTGGATGTTTCAAAAAGGCTTATAATGATTCTAATTTAAATTTATGAATAATTTATTTTGTATTTAGTGGTTTATTTTATTTTGTAAGTTATTTCAGCTAACAATGCACATTGCAGCACATGTATAGTGCAGTATTTCAACTTATATATATTCTTGGCTGAGCAAGATATGTCTGAAGGAAACTAACTCTTGCTTTAATGTTGATTCTGATTGTGATGAATGTAGAAACTATTATATATTATATATTGGGCGGGATTCTCCTGAATCCCCACGATGGCCCGAAGCCGGCGTAAAAAATGGCGCAAACCATTCCGGCGCCGGGCCAACCGGAAGTTGCGGAATACTTCACACTTCCGGGGCCTAGGCCGGCGCCGGAGGGATTCCGCGCTAGCGCAGACTGGCCGGCGTATTCTAGTGCATGCGCAAGGGGGGATCTTCTCTGCGCTGGCCATGGCGGAACCCTACAATGGCCGACGCAGAAGGAAGAAGTGCCCCTATGGTACAGGCTCAACCGCAGATCGGTGTGCCCCGATCGCAGGCCAGGCCACCGTGAGGGCCCCCCTCGGGGCCGGATCCCCCTACGATTACCACACCAGCCAGCCTACGAGCCAGGTCCCGCCGTGTGGGACCATGTCCAATTCACGCCGGCGGGACTGGCTAGAAACCGACGGCCGCTCGGCCCATCGGGGCCCGGAGAATTGCCGGGGGGGCCGCTGCCAACTGTCCCCGACCGGCATGGCATGATCCCTGCCCCCGCCTGAAAACTGGTGCCGGAGAATACGGCAGCCGGCGTTGTAGCGGCGGGGCGTGATTCACTCCCCCCCCCCAGGGATTCTCCGAGTCAGCAGGGGGTCGGAGAATCCCGCCCTTTATATTTCATATCTGTTGCAGTAATTAATGTTTTTAAAAGCCTGGGTTAAGGTATATGTTTCTTGCAGTAATATTAGTAAAGAACCTAGGTTAAGGTATCCAGACTGCGTCCGCTAAAGCTGTAATTTAGAAGTTGTAGCAGGTGAGGTCATGATTGATTCTAACCATTTATTTGTTCACATAGATAGGATTAATGGGGTATTCTTATGATTGCTGGAGATTCCCTGGAGAGTAGATAATTTGAGGGTTTGTATTTAGTCCTAGCTAAGCTGGCCGAGTGACATCTTAGCAGGATACACATAATGTAATTAATGGGAGGAGCCAGGTCTGTCTGTAGTTTTGTAGTTGGCCATTGGATTTGAGTCTGACAAGACAGGATTTTAAGTTGAACAGCAGTTTTGCCAAATACTGTTAGGTTGGGCAGAAGTATACTGAATCTTGAAAGGAACTCTCAAAAGTCTCTACACAGCTGAGCATGTAAACCTGTTTTATTAACATTATTGATTAGTGATATTTGAACTGTACTGGGCTGCTTAATTGGAGTTAGTAGCAGGGATAGACAGTGAGTTTAAGTTTTTCTTTTGTTTAAGAATTGCTTAACGAATAATTGTAAATCTAGTTCCTTTGATAATGCGGTTAATTCTGTGTTTAAAATTAAAGTTTGTTTTAATGTAAAAGATACCTATTGGTCAGAGTCATTCACTCCTGGGATGAAGTATCCTTTCCTCACTGTTTTACAAATTAAAAAATGTTGTTTGGTGTTTTATCCGGTATCCTAACCAATGTTGGGACCTGGTCTGGTTTCCTCACACAATTTCCAGGATTGCAGCCACAATGTAAAATGAGGATGTACTGTATGTGGCTTTCTATCCCATCATCTCATATGTTAATAAATAGGATAAATAGTTGGGGCCCCAACACAAACCCTTGAAGAACAACACTAGTGACCATTCTGCCAATTTGAGTACCTATTATTCCTACTCCCTGTCTCCTGCCACCTAAGCCGTCAGCAGTTTTTTTCAATATGGATGGTTCATGGTTCAGTAGGTAGTCCCCCTGCCTTTAAACCACCTCTAGGTTCACGTCCCACTCTAGCACTTGTTGACCATAGGAGTGTTCAGGACACAGTTCAACAAGTTGGTACTCAGCCTGCTAATCCTTCCAGTACTCTCCACTATTCCCCAAAGGGGAAACAGTGTGTATGTGTGACAATGCCAAACAAGCATTTGCTTCACTATCTTAGACTTCAACTTTAGTTAACTGTGCCTTGTCCGGATCTTTATTAAATGCCTTCCGGCAAATGTAGGTCCATGTAAATAGCATCCATAGACTTTCCCTATCCACTACTTCAGTCAACTCTGCAAAAAAATTCCCATCAATTCATTAGATATTATCTACTCTTTACTCTGGTCAGATTGGAATTCTCAAGGCTTTTAGTCCCAAGATGCTTATTCATAGACTTTAGCAATTTCCTGACCATGGAAATTAAACTAGCGGATCTATAATTCCCTGGTTTCCCTCTGTCACATTTCGTAAATAGTGGAGTGATAAGCAAAATGTTATAATCTATAGGAATAGTTCGCAAATTGAGAGAATTTTGGAAGATTATAATTAAGGCATCGTCATTATTCGCATCTACCTCCAATGAAACCTCGTAATGGAGACCATCTGATCCTGGAGATTTGCCTATCTTTAGTTCCATTATTTTCGTCATCACTGTTATTTTCCTTGCGTTAATCTTTGTGAGCACCCTCTCTGATTCAGTGCTAGTTTCCTTGTGATGTCCTCCACTGTAAATACTGACACACAAATATTTTCAGCAAATCAGCCATTTCTTTGCTTTCATCAACCATATCGGCATTATCAATTTTCAAGGGGTGCACATTGTTCCTAACATAATTGTCATTAATTTGTTTTGATTTTTAAAAATTAATTCATTTTTTCCAATTAAGGGGCAATTTTGTGTGTTCAATCCATCTACTTTGCACATCTTTGGGTTGTGGGGGCGAAACCCACGCAAACACTGGGAGAATGAGCAAACTCCACACAGACAGTGACCCAGAGCCGGGATCGAACCTGGGTCCTCGGCGCTGTGAGACTGCAATGCTACCACTGCGCCACCGTGCTGCCCTACTAATTTGTATTGATTTTGATATCTCTTGCAAGTTTCTTTACATTATCCCTTTTTGTAGCTCTTAGCCTGAATTTTATTGGATGGACGTAGTCCTCACTCCACCGGAAGGAAAGTCAGGGCTACTCCGATTGACTTAACAAGGCCACCCTGCAGCAATAAAGCACTGCTGGCAGCGTGAAAGAGATGAGTGTGGGACCTTTGCCACTCAGTGAGGGGAAATCTTAGTATCTCTTTTGTATTTTTCCCTTTCAAACATTATCTTCCCAGCAGTGGCTGGAAGCCAATTTGGACAATTAAGTGCCCACTTGAGGGCAGGTTGGTGAGGCCGCCTGAAACCTCCTGACATCAGACAGTTCTCTCATTGTGACTGCAGCTTGGCAGATGCAGGGAGTTGGCTTACTGTTGGGAGACTGGGGGCCTATCACCAGTGCATGTATTGGCCCCAACCCTGACAGCAGGGCAGCTCAGAGAAGTGAACCGAGATAGATTTACAAAAAGTCTATTTGAGCAGCTCAAAGAGATCCACTGGCAGGCTGCCAATAATATGGGGGTCCAACACCGCGGGAATAAACTATTGCTGGAGCTCCACACAAACCGTGAGTGGGCAGTGGGTGATCAGGTCTGTGGTAGTATGTATTGGGGGTCATGTGGGACTGGAAGCCCTAATGTCATTGGCTGACAGATCCCGGGTCCTGGTTGGCCGTTGACCTCATACTCCGCCCTGAAGGCGAAGTATAAGAAGCCGGTGCCTTCCCCCGCATGCCAGTTTACTATCGGGCTGCTGGGGAACAGACACGCTTAATAAAGCCTCATCGACTTCACTCTGTTTGTCTCACGGAGTCTTTGTGCGCCACAAGGTCATAGTAAGGAGTTATGCCTGGGTCGGGCCTTTTGAATCATTGTATGCTGGTCCGTACAGCATAGTGGACAAAGCCAATCCAATGGTATATGCCATCCAACTTCCCCTCATGGTTTCATATCAATCAATGCAAATTGTTTGATCCCACAAGGGCAGGCAAAAGCAAGAAGTGGTTGTGGACACAGGAGCAGGGGAGAGAGGAGGCTCCTGTGGACGTGGAACCATAGAGGAAGCAGCCAACCCCGCTATCCTACAGCCTGAGATGGCTTGCTGCCACTGCGAGGCAGCCAAGGGTTAAATGAGGATTTTAAAGGGACAATAGTGCCAGCTGCAAGCCTATGTAGAGAAACTGATCCCAGCCTCCCGCAGGCAAGTAATGTAAACTGCCACAATGAAACAGTAGTTACATTGATCCCAGAACCAGACGTATCACCCCTGGTGTGGGAACCCCCAGCTAGAAGGAAGAGTGATAGGGTTCCAAAACCGAAGGTAGTGTGTTCCCCAGTGTTTCTGACAACCTAGAGCTAGGGCCAGATCCAAACGACCAAGGAACAACAGGGATGAAACAGGGGCACTGTATGGTGCTGAAAAGGAGGGCCCAGCCTGCACATGGGATGTGTAGGGACCCCAAGAGCCAATAATGAAAGACTGGGAAAGGGGCAGTCCGACCCCTCGGACAGAAGAATTCTGGTCAGCAGGGCCCGGCCAGCCAAGTGACTGGCCACACCTGAGTGAAAACAGGTTTTAAACTGGCCACACGGAGACGGGTGGTATTGTATATAGTTGATGCACTATCAATTACTACAAAGACAAGAGTAGTGAATAATCGAGGCTTTATTGAGCAAAGATGTGTGGCCTCCTGTAGCTGCTCCCAGAATGGGAGCAGCCCCGGCGAGCACACACATTTATACGCCGCCTACTGGGCGGAGCCAGCAGGCAGGGATTTACCCATGTACCTCTAATACAGGAGTCTTACCGTACTATATCTTTTTTTTTTAATTAAATATTTTATTGAAAATTTTTGGTCAACCAACACAGTACATTGTGCATCCTTTACACAATATTATAACAACACAATTAACAATGAACTATTTTATAAACAAAAAATGAATAAATAATAAATAACAAAAATGAAAACTAGCCCTAATTGGCAACTGCCTTGTCACAAGTAACACTCTCCAAAAATATAATTTAACAGTCCAATATATAATTATCTGTAGCAACGACCTATACATACTATACAGTATATATTAACAACCCTGAGAGTCCTTCTGGTTCCTCTCCCCCCCCCCCCCGATCCTGGGCTGCTGCTGCCTTCTTTTTCCCATTCCGTCTATCTTTCTGCGAGGTATTCGACGAACGGTTGCCGCCGCCTGGTGAACCCTTGAGCCGACCCCCTTAGGACGAACTTAATCCGCTCTAGCTTTATAAACCCCGCCATGTCATTTATCCAGGTCTCCACCCCCGGGGGCTTGGCTTCTTTCCACATTAGCAATATCCTGCGCCGGGCTACTAGGGACGCAAAGGCCAAAACATCGGCCTCGCTCGCCTCCTGCACTCCCGGCTCTTGTGCAACCCCAAATATAGCCAACCCCCAGCTTGGTTCGACCCGGACTCCTACTACTTTTGAAAGCACCTTTGTCACCCCCATCCAAAACCTCTGTAGTGCCGGGCATGACCAAAACATATGGGTATGATTCGCTGGGCTTCTCGAGCACCTCGCACACCTATCCTCCACCCCAAAAAATTTACTGAGCCGTGCTCCAGTCATATGTGCCCTGTGTAATACCTTAAACTGAATCAGGCTTAGCCTGGCACACGAGGACGACGAGTTTACCCTGCTTAGGGCATCTGCCCACAGCCCCTCCTCGATCTCCTCCCCCAGCTCTTCTTCCCATTTCCCTTTTAGTTCATCTACCATAGTCTCCCCTTCGTCCCTCATTTCCCTATATATATCTGACACCTTACCATCCCCCACCCATGTCTTTGAGATCACTCTGTCCTGCACCTCTTGTGTCGGGAGCTGCGGGAATTCCCTCACCTGTTGCCTCGCAAAAGCCCTCAGTTGCATATACCTGAATGCATTCCCTTGGGGCAACCCATATTTCTCGGTCAGCGCTCCCAGACTCGCGAACTTCCCATCCACAAACAGATCTTTCAGTTGCGTTATTCCTGCTCTTTGCCACATTCCATATCCCCCATCCATTCCCCCCGGGGCAAACCTATGGTTGTTTCTTATCGGGGACCCCCCCAAGGCTCCAGTCTTTCCCCTATGCCGTCTCCACTGTCCCCAAATCTTCAGTGTAGCCACCACCACCGGGCTTGTGGTGTGGTTCCTCGGTGAGAACGGCAATGGGGCTGTCACCATAGCCTGTAGGCTAGTCCCCCTACAGGACGCCCTCTCTAATCTCTTCCACGCCGCTCCCTCCTCCTCTCCCATCCACTTACTCACCATTGAAATATTAGCGGCCCAATAATACTCGCTTAGGCTCGGTAGTGCCAGCCCCCCTCTATCCCTGCTACGCTGTAATAATCCCTTCCTCACTCTCGGGGTCTTCCCGGCCCACACAAAACCCATGATGCTCTTTTCAATCCTTTTAAAAAAAGCCTTCGTGATCACCACCGGGAGGCACTGAAACACAAAGAGGAATCTCGGGAGGACCACCATCTTAACCGCCTGCACCCTCCCTGCCATTGACAGGGATACAATATCCCATCTCTTGAAATCCTCCTCCATCTGTTCCACCAACCGCGTTAAATTTAACCTATGCAATGTGCCCCAATTCTTAGCTATCTGGATCCCCAGGTAACGAAAGTCCCTTGTTACCTTCCTCAGCGGTAGGTCCTCTATTTCTCTACTCTGCTCCCCTGGATGCACCACAAACAACTCACTTTTCCCCATGTTCAATTTATACCCTGAAAAATCCCCAAACTCCCCAAGTATCCGCATTATTTCTGGCATCCCCTCCGCCGGGTCCGCCACGTATAGTAGCAAATCGTCCGCATACAAAGATACCCGGTGCTCTTCTCCTCCCCTAAGTACTCCCCTCCACTTCTTGGAACCCCTCAACGCTATCGCCAGGGGCTCAATCGCCAGTGCAAACAATAATGGGGACAGAGGGCATCCCTGCCTTGTCCCTCTATGGAGCCGAAAATATGCAGATCCCCGTCCATTCGTGACCACGCTCGCCACTGGGGCCCTATACAACAGCTGCACCCATCTAACATACCCCTCTCCAAAACCAAATCTCCTCAACACCTCCCACAAATAATCCCACTCCACTCTATCAAATGCTTTCTCGGCATCCATCGCCACTACTATCTCCGTTTCTCCCTCTGGTGGGGCCATCATCATTACCCCTAACAACCTCCGTATATTCGTGTTCAGCTGTCTCCCCTTCACAAACCCAGTTTGGTCCTCGTGGACCACCCCCGGGACACATTCCTCTATTCTCATTGCCATTACCTTGGCCAGGACCTTGGCATCTACATTTAGGAGGGAAATAGGTCTATAGGACCCGCATTGTAGCGGGTCCTTTTCCTTCTTTAAGAGAAGCGATATCGTTGCTTCAGACATAGTCGGGGGCAGTTGTCCCCTTTCCTTTGCCTCATTAAATGCCCTCGTCAGTACCGGGGCGAGCAAGTCCACATATTTTCTATAGAATTCGACTGGGAATCCATCCGGTCCCGGGGCCTTTCCCGCCTGCATGCTCTTAATTCCTTTCACCACTTCTTCTACCTCGATCTGTGCTCCCAGTCCCACCCTTTCCTGCTCTTCCACCTTGGGAAATTCCAGCCGATCCAAGAAGCCCATCATTCTCTCCCTCCCATCCGGGGGTTGAGCTTTATATAATTTTTTATAAAATGTCTTGAACACTCCATTCACTCTCTCCGCTCCCCGCTCCATCTCTCCTTCCTCATCCCTCACTCCCCCTATTTCCCTCGCTGCTCCCCTTTTCCTCAATTGGTGTGCCAGCAACCTGCTCGCCTTCTCCCCATATTCGTACTGTACACCCTGTGCCTTCCTCCATTGTGCCTCTGCAGTGCCTGTAGTCAGCAAGTCAAATTCTACATGTAGCCTTTGCCTTTCCCTGTACAGTCCCTCCTCCGGTGCTTCCGCATATTGTCTGTCCACCCTCAAAAGTTCTTGCAGCAACCGCTCCCGTTCCTTACTCTCCTGCTTCCCTTTATGTGCCCTTATTGATATCAGCTCCCCTCTAACCACCGCCTTCAACGCCTCCCAGACCACTCCCACCTGGACCTCCCCATTATCATTGAGTTCCAAGTACTTTTCAATGCACCCCCTCACCCTTAGACACACACCCTCATCTGCCATTAGTCCCATGTCCATTCTCCAGGGTGGGCGCCCTCCTGTTTCCTCCCCTATCTCCAAGTCCACCCAGTGTGGAGCGTGATCCGAAATGGCTATAGCCGTATACTCCGTTCCCCTCACCTTCGGGATCAATGCCCTACCCAGCACAAAAAAGTCTATTCGCGAGTAGACTTTATGGACATAGGAGAAAAATGAGAACTCCTTACTCCTAGGTCTGCTAAATCTCCACGGGTCTACACCTCCCATCTGCTCCATAAAATCTTTAAGCACCTTGGCTGCTGCCGGCCTCCTTCCAGTCCTGGACTTTGACCTATCCAGCCCTGGTTCCAACACCGTATTAAAATCTCCCCCCATTATCAGCTTTCCCATCTCTAGGTCCGGAATGCGTCCTAGCATCCGCCTCATAAAATTGGCATCATCCCAGTTCGGGGCATATACGTTTACCAAAACCACCGTCTCCCCCTGTAGTTTGCCACTCACCATCACATATCTGCCCCCGTTATCCGCCGCTATAGTCTTTGCCTCGAACATTACCCGCTTCCCCACTAATATAGCCACCCCCCTGTTTTTCGCATCTAGCCCCGAATGGAACACCTGCCCCACCCATCCTTTGCGTAGCCTAACCTGGTCTATCAGTTTCAGGTGCGTTTCCTGTAACATAACCACATCTGCCTTAAGTTTCTTAAGGTGTGCGAGTACCCATGCCCTCTTTATCGGCCCGTTCAGCCCTCTCACGTTCCACGTGATCAGCCGAGTTGGGGGGTTTCCTACCCCCCCCCCCTTGTCGATTAGCCATCACCTTTTTCCAGCTCCTCACCCAGTTCCCACGCAGCTGTATCTCCCCCAGGCGGTGCCCCCCTGCCCATCCTCTCCCATACCAGCTCCCCCCTCTCCCCAGCAGCAGCAACCCAGTAATCCCCCCCCCCCTCCCCCGCTAGATCCCCTGCTAGCGTAATTACTCCCCCCATGTTGCTCCCAGAAGTCAGCAAACTCTGGCTGACCTCGGCTTCCCCCCGTGACCTCGGCTCGCACCGTGTGACGCCCCCTCCTTCCTGCTTCTCTATTCCCGCCATGATTATCATAGCGCGGGAACCAAGCCCGCGCTTCTCCCTTGGCCCCGCCCCCAATGGCCAACGCCCCATCTCCTCCACCTCCCCTCCTCCCCCCATCACCACCTGTGGGAGAGAGAAAAGTTACCACATCGCAGGATTAGTACATAAAACCCCTCTTTGCCCCCCACATTCGCCCCACCACTTTGTTCGAACGTTCTTTTTAATAACCCGCTCATTCCAGTTTTTCTTCCACAATAAAAGTCCACGCTTCATCCGCCGTCTCAAAGTAGTGGTGCCTCCCTCGATATGTGACCCACAGTCTTGCCGGTTGCAGCATTCCAAATTTTATCTTCTTTTTATGAAGCACCGCCTTGGCCCGATTAAAGCTCGCCCTCCTTCTCGCCACCTCCGCACTCCAGTCTTGATAAACGCGGATCACCGCGTTCTCCCATTTACTGCTCCGAGTTTTCTTCGCCCATCTAAGGACCATTTCTCTATCCTTAAAACGGAGGAAGCTCACCACTATGGCTCTGGGAATTTCTCCTGCTCTCGGTCCTCGCGCCATCACTCGGTATGCTCCCTCCACCTCCAACGGACCCGCCGGGGCCTCCGCTCCCATTAACGAGTGCAGCATCATGCTCACATATGCCCCGACGTCCGCTCCCTCCACACCTTCAGGAAGACCAAGAATCCTCAGGTTGTTCCTCCTTGCGTTGTTTTCCAGTGCCTCCAACCTTTCCACACATCGTTTCTGATGTGCCTCCTGCGTCTCCGTCTTCACCACCAGGCCCTGTATATCGTCCTCATTCTCGGCTGCCTTTGCCTTCACGACCCGAAGCTCCCGCTCCTGGGTCTTTTGTTCCTCCTTTAGCCCTTCGATCGCCTGTAGTATCGGGGCCAACAGCTCTTTCTTCATTTCCTTTTTGATCTCTTCCACACAGCATTTCAAGAACTCTTGTTGTTCAGGGCCCCATGTTAAACTGCCACCTTCCGACGCCATCTTGGTTTTTGCTTGCCTTCCTTGCCACTGTTCTAAAGGATCCACTGCAATCTGGCCACTCTCTCCTCCTTTTTCCATCCGTATCCAGGGGGGATTCCCTTCTGGTTTACCGCACAGTGTTTTTAGCCGTCAAAATTGCCGTTGGTGCTCCTATCAAGAGCCCAAAAGTCCGTTTCACAGGGAGCCGCCGAAACGTGCGACTCAGCTGGTCATCGCCGCACCCGGAAGTTCCCTTACCGTACTATATCTAATATACATCTAATACAGTTAGTGGTGACTACCACAATAGTACTTATTTTCCCTAAAAGGAGTGTTTTTAGTTTGAAATAGGTGTGTGTTTTGGGTTAGAGGATGGTAGAATTGCGGAAGGCAAGGATGTTTTTCTCTGTTTTACAGCTTGAAAATGAGAAACCTGACAACATGGGTGATACTGGCAGCCTGTTTAAAAATCTGCACCAGATGCCACGGGGACACTGAGGAATACCTGATCTCTGGGTGCTCTGGGGGCAGGGCATCCCTTGTAATGACTGGACAGGGGAACCTGATTGCGGATGGTCAGGCCAGTTATTTCCATGCTGGGGAGATGGCCTGGATGACTGGGATCGAATTCAACCAGTTTCTCCAGCCACAAGATCTTCGCCTATGGGGAAGCATCGGTTCCTTGTTCCGAGATTAAAGTGATGGCTGTCAGGGTCAGGGTGACTGAGAGCAGGAGGGTGTGTTTAACCTGTGAAGGGGTCATTCCTTTTGGGAGATGGCAGTGGCCCAGGAAGCTGAGCCTGGACATAAGGGACCAGTCCTCAGACTGGATAAGAACAAAGAACAAAGAAAAGTACAGCACAGGAACAGGCCCTTCGGTCCTCCAAGCCTGTGCCGACCATGCTGCCTGTCTAAACTAAAATCTTCTACACTTCCTGGGTCCGTATCACTCTATTCCCATCCTATTCATGTATTTGTCAAGATGTCCCTTAAACGTCACAGGCTGGACAAGACTGGACAATGACACCTATCAGACCATCATGGGGTCCTCAAGAGGGGTCACAGAATGGTGGGCGTATGGTCAGGAGCTGTATTTATGTTTGTGGGGTCTGCCAGTGTATGTGCCGAAGGGGCATCAATTACATTCGTAAGGTGGTGGCAGGACCCCGGGAACGGGATAAATTGGGACCACAGTGGGGAGATATGTGTAGCTCCCTGAGCAGGGATGGCAGTATAAGCCACCGAGCTGCTGGTTCAGGTGAAGAAGCTGCTACCCACAGCCCCACCGATCGACCCTCACAACTGTCCAACGACCACTAAGGGGCCCGGGAATGGGTGAGTGCTGGTTCCAACCAAAAAGCTAGGGTGGGACGCGATTCATGCGACGCCGCCCCCGACGCCTGTCCACCGATTCTCCGGTGACCAGAGAATCAGCGGCATTGGTGCTGGAGCGGTGGGCATGGTGCCGGTCAGGAGCCGCGCTCTGCGGTCCCCCTGCGATTCTCCACGCACGATGGGCCAAGTGCCCGTCACGATAGGCCGAGTCCCGCCAGCGCCGTTCACGTGTGGTCCTACCCGGCGGGACCTTGGCGTTCATGTTGCGGGGGGTGGCCTGATGGGGGAGAGGGGATCCGACCCCGGGAGGGGCCTCCACGGTGACCTGGCCCGCAATCGGGACCTACTGATCGGCAGGCGGGCTTATCCTGGTGGAGCTTATGTTCCTCCGCGCCAGGAGGAACATAGCTCTCTGCCATGTTGCGTTGGGGCCGGCGCAGAGAAGGCAACCCATGCGCATGCACGAATTCCCGCCGGCTGTAGCACGCATGTGCGAACACCTGCCGGCCGTTGTGCGTATGCGCAGACCCGTGGCGCCCGTTCTGATGCCGGTATCGGCAACTGGAGCAGCGTGAGACTCTCCAGTGCCATGCTGGCCCTTGTGCGCCGCAGGATCGCTGCTCCTAGGAGCCTGTTGACGCAGGCATAAAACACCCCGCCGTTTACGATGGCGTCAGCTCTTAGCACCAGGATCAGAGAATCCCGCCCCCATTGTACCAGGGGGTGCATTACGCTGTGGCTTCAGTCGTTTTAGATCTGACAGAGGTACGATTACCTGCATGGTGCTCTCACACAATGTAATTACTGTACCAAGCCCGACTAAAAGACATGTTCCAAAAATTCTACAATCTAGATTTTGGGGATGTTAACGTTAATGATTTATACAAAGGAGAAGCTCACGGACCTGCTGGCTGCAGTCGAACTATCTCACAAACACTTCTATACTCTGGGACAAAAGACCCAAGAAATTGCAAACGATATTGAAAACATTAAAACACCAGACTAGGGGGATTTGGAGGTGTGGGTGGTGATCCAACCTGGATCCGATTCGCTTTGCATGTCTTGGTAATTTGTCAATTCTTAATCGGTATATCTGTTGGTAGTAAATTGCAGATTTTAATGGCTGAAGAAGACAGCGAAACTCGAAAGAGAGATTAACCGAACCACACAGAAAGCTCAGCGTCTATGATTACAAGGGCTGTAAATAAACTGGTCAATTTCTCGTGGATGGGCAATGCCAGTATTAAAACGTCCACCTGCCAGTGTAACCTGCAGGCATTACCCCGTAATGAAACCTGTCCTGCATGTATGTATATATAGTTATTGGGTAATGTTATTTGGTGTGTAAGGGGTCATTGGGAATATGGGGCGGGATTCTCCGAACCCCCGCCGGGTCGGAGAATCGCCGGGGGCTGGCGTGAATCCCGCCCCCGCCGGTTGCCGAATTCTCCGGCACCGGACATTCGGCGGGGATGGGAATTGCACCGCGCCGGTTGGCGGGACCCCCGGCGATTCTCCGGCCCGTGATGGGCCAAAGTCCCGCTGCTGGAATGCCTGTCCCGCCGGCGAGAATCAAACCGCCTCTCTTACCGGCGGGACAAGGTGGGGCGGGTGGGCTACGGGGTCCTGGCGGGGCAATCTGGCCCTGGGGGGTGCCCCCACGGTGGCCTGGCCCGCGAACGGGGCCCACCGATCCGCGGGCGGACCTGTGCCGTGGGGGGCACTCTTTTCCTTCCGCCTTTGCCATGGTCTCCACTATGGCGGAGGCGGAAGAGACCCCCTCCACTGCGCATGCGCGGGGATGCAGTGAGCGGCCGTTGACGCTCCCACGCATGCACCGCACGGCAAAGTCAGTTTCGCGCCAGGTGGCGGGGCACCAAAGGCCTTTCCCGCCAGCTGGCGGGGCGGAATTCAGTCCGGACCTAGACCCTCAAGGTGAGGGCTCGGCTCCTCAAGATGCGGAGGATTCCGCACCTTTGGGGCTGCGTGATGCCGGACTGATTCGTGCCGTTTTTGGCGCCGGTCGGCGGACATCGCGCCGATTGCGGAGAATCCCGCCCATGATTTCTGAGGCTGGAGTTCCTTACCACTTCTTGTTTATAAGAGATAGGATGTATAATCATCTGGAAAGGAATAATTTGATTAGAGATAGTCAACACGGTTTTGTGAAGGGTAGGTCGTGCCTCACACACCTTATTGAGTTCTTTGAGAAGGTGACCAAACAGGTGGATGAGGGTAAAGCAGTTGGTGTGGTGTTTATGGATTTCAGTAAAGTGTTTGATAAGGTTCCCCACGGTAGGCTACTGCAGAAAATACGGAGGCATGGGATTCAGGGTGATTTAGCAGTTTGGATCAGAAATTGGCTAGCTGTAAGAAGACAAAGGGTGGTGGTTGATGGGAAATATTTAGACTGGAGTCCAGTTACTAGTGGTGTACCACAAGGATCTGTTTTGGGGCCACTGCTGTTTGTCATTTTTAAAAATGACCTGGAGGAGGGCGTAGAAGGATGGGTGAGTATATTAGCAGATGACACTAAAGTCGGTGGAGTTGTGGACAGTGCAGAAGGATGTTACAAGTTACAGTGGGACATAGATAAGCTGCAGCGCTGGGCTGAGAGGTGGAAAATGGAGTTTAATGCAGAAAAGTATGAGGTGATTCATTTTGGAAGGTGATGTGTTGGGTGCTCGGGATCCGTGGAACACGTACAGGGCACCAACACTTAAAATAGTGCAACAGCAAGACAGAGTACTGGGCTAATGGTAACATTCTTGGCAGTGTGGATGAGCAGCGAGATCTCGGTGTCCATGTACATAGATCCCTGAAAGTTGCCACCCAGGTTGAGAGGGTTGTTAAGAAGGCGTACGGTGTGTTAGCTTTTATTGGTAGAGGGATTGAGTTTCGGAGCCATGAGGTCATGTTGCAGCTGTACAAAACTCTGGTGTGGCCGCATTTGGAGTATTGCGTGCAATTCTGGTCGCCGCATTATAGGATGTGGAAGCATTGGAAAGGGTGCAGAGGAGATTTACCAGAATGTTGCCTGGTATGGAGGGAAGATCTTATGAGGAAAGGCTGAGGGACTTCAGGCTGTTTTCGTTAGAGAGAAGAAGGTTAAGAGGTGACTTAATTGAGGCATACAAGATGATCAGAGGATTGGATAGGGTGGACAGTGAGAGCCTTTTTCCTCGGATGGTGATGTCTAGCACGATGGGACATAGCTTTAAATTGAGGGGAGATAGATATAGGACAGATGTCAGAGGTAGGTTCTTTACTCAGAGAGTAGTAAGGGCGTGGAATGCCCTGCCTGCAACAGTAGTGGACTCGCCAACATTAAGGGCATTCAAATGGTCATTGGATAGACATATGGATGATAAGGGACTAGTGTAGATGGGCTTTAGAGTGGTTTCACAGGTCGGCGCAACATCGAGGGCCGAAGGGCCTGTACCGCGCTGCAATGTTCTATGTTCTATTGTCACCGTCTGTCTCGGTGCGCTATCCTCTTCATCCTCCCCCCCCACTCGTTATCCTCCCTGTTCGCTTGGGGGGTGCCCCCCCTTTATTTCTGCTCTTCCCTTCCCCCCTTCTTTCCTTTGTGTTTACCACCGCGTCTGCCTTGTGGGTGGGTGGCGGGGGGGGGGGGGGGGGTGTCTTCCGCCTCCTTCCCTTCCCTCTGTGTTGTTCCCTTTATTCCCCTCAGGTTCCCTCCTCTTTTCCTCCCCCCCTTCCCACTGGGTTGTGTATTCCTGTCAGTCCTCTTCTAATTTTTCTTCCTTTCTAGTTATTGTTGGCCTCAAACAGGTCCAGGAACAGGCCGGGAAATTGCCCCCATGCTTTAAGGAAGCTTTCCTCCGGATGGTGTATTTGATCTTCTGGAGAAATTCCGCCATGTCTGCCAGCCAGCCTGCAGCTGTGGGTGGTGCTGCTGATTGCCAGCTGAGCAGGATTCTCTGGCGCGCGATTATGGAAGTGAAAGCTAGGACGTCGGCCCTCTTCCCCATGTGTTGCTCTGGCTGTTCTGATACCCTGAAGATTGCCACATTTGGGCACGGGTTCACCCTCACCCCACAACCTTGAACATTGTCTCGGAAAAAGGCAATCCAGAACCCAACAAGCTTGGGGCAGGCCCAAAACATGAGTGTGTGTGATTGGCCGGGCCTCTCTGGCACTGTTCACATTTGTCCTCCACCTCTGGGAAGAACCTATTCATTCGGGTGTAGGTGTGCTCTGTGCACCACCTTGAACTGCATGAGGCTGAGCCTTGCTCATGAGGAGGTGGAGCTGGCCCTGCTCAGTGCTTTGCTCCGGAGTCCCCAACCCACTCCTGTCCCCAATTCATCCTCCCATTTCCATCTGGTCTCATCTAGTGGCGTTTTCGCCCTATCCAGTAGTTGTCCATACATTTTCCCACAGTTTCCCCCTTTTTTTTCTGTCCATATTCATCAGGTCCTCTAATAGTGTGGTCTCACCCCCTCCACCCACAAGACATCTACAGACACTGAAAGACCCCCTCGTAAGAAGGGGCTATGGGGCTCGACTCATCGATCGACAGTTCCAAAGCTCCACAGCTACAAACCGCACCAACCTCCTCAGAAGACAAACATGGGACACAACCGACAGAGTACCCTTCGTCGTCCAGTACTTCCCCGGAGCGGAGGAACTACGACATCTTCTTCGCAGCCTTCAACACGTCATCGATGAAGACGAACATCTTGCCAAGGCCATCCCCACACCCCACTATTTGCCTTCAAACAACCGCGCAACCTCAAACAGACCATTGTTTGCAGCAAACTACCCAGCATTTAGGAGAACAGCGATCACGACACCACACAATCCTGCCATGGAAACCTCTGAAAGATGTGCCAGATCAGCGACATGGATATCACCAATCACCATTACACATGAGAACACCACCCACCAGGTGCACGGTACATACTCTTGCAACTCGCCCAACGTGTTACATCATGCGCTGCATGAAAGGATGTCCTGAGATGTGGTACATTGGCGAGACCATGCAGACGTTGTGACAACAGATGCACGGACATCACGTGACAATCACCAGGCAGGAATGTTCCCTTCCAGTCGGGGAACACTTCAGCACTAAAGGGCATTCAGCCTCTGATCTTCGGGTAAGCGTTCTCCAAGGCGGCCTTCAGGACGCGCGACAACGCAGAATCACTGAGCAAAAACTGATAGGCAAGTTCTGCACGAATGAGTACGTCCTCAACCAGGACCTTGGATTCATGTCTTACTACATTCACCCCCCACCATCTGGCGTGGGCTTGTGAAATCCTTCCAACTGTCCTGGCTTGAGACAATTCACACCTCTTTAACCTGTGATTATCCCCCTCTCCAGTCACACCATCTGGACCTGTAAAGATTTAATTACCTGTAAAGACTCACATTCAAAGTATCATCTTGCATCATTGGCTTTGTTTATCTATGTGTTGTGAAACCCACCTTTTCACTCACCCGAGGAAGGAGCAGTGCTCCGAAAGCTAGTGATTCCAAACAAACCTGTTGGACTTTAACCTGGTGTTGTAAGAATTCTTACTGTGCCCACCCCAGTCCAATGCCGGCATCTCCATATCAGAATTTGATTCACCCAATCTATATTGGGTGGCACAGTGGAACGCACTGTTGCCTCACAGCGTCAGGTTCCAGGGCTCGATTCTGACCTCGGGTTACTGTTTGTGTGTAGTTTGCACATTCTTCAAGTGTCTGCGTGCATTTCCTCTGGGTGCTTCAGTTGCCTCCACAATCCAAAGATGTACAGGTTAGGTGGATTGGCTAGTTAAATTGCCACTATGTGGGATTACGGGGATAGGGTGAGTTGATTGGGCCTAGGTAGGGTGCTCTTTCAGAGGGTCAGTGCAGACCTGATGGGCCAAATGACCTCCTCCTACACTGTTGGGATTCTATGATATGCAAATTAAAGTCACCCATAATCCTTTATCACATGCATCTCTGATTTCCTGTCGAATGCTATTCCCAATATTACCACTGCAGTTTGATGGTCTGTACACCAGCCCTACGAATATGTTTTGTCCCTTTATGTTTCTTAAGACGACTCAGACAGATTCCACATCATCTTTAATAATATCTTTCCTCAATATTGTACCAATATCTTCTTTAATCAACAATGGAACTCCACCGCCTTTTCCATGCTGTCTGTCGTTCCTAAAAACTGAGTAGTCCTCAATGTTTAGTTCCGATCCTTGGTCACCTTGGAGTAATGTCTCTATAATCCTAACTCTATCATATCTCCTTACATCTATCTGCTCAACTAACTAATTCATTTTATTTTGAATGCTCCGTGCATTCAGGTACAAAACCTTAAGGCTAGACCTTTTAACGTTCCTTGACCCATCCCTACTATTTTTTACATTATCTGATACAGACCCTTGATTTCTCTGCCTATAATTCTCAAAGAATCTACAGTGCAGAAGGATGCCATTCAGCCCATCGAGTCTGCACTGGCCCTTGGAAAGAGAAGCCCACACCTCCACCCTATCCCCGCAACCCAATAACTCCACCTAACCTTTTTGGACATTAAAGTTAATTTATCATGGCCAATTCACCTAACCTGCACATCTTTGGACTGTGGGAGGAAACTGGAGTGCCCGGGGGAAACCCACGCACACACGGGGAGAATGTGCAGACTCTGCACAGACAGTGAACCAAGCCGGGAATCGAACCTGGGACCCTGGTGTTGTGAAATAACAGTGCTAACCACTGTGCTACCATGCCGCCCCAGGAGACATTGCTCCAAGGTGACCAAAGATCGGAACTAAACAATGAGGCTATTCTCCTTGCTGTCTTTTCCTCTTGCTCTTGATTCCCCTTACTCTGAATCCTTACATAGGTACCCATCACCCTGCCGTATTAGTTTAAATCCTCCTCAACCACTCTAGTAAGTACCTCCCCAAGGACCTTAGTCTCTGTCCTGCCCAGATGGAACCCATTCAGTTTGTACAGGTCCCACCTCCCCCAGAACAGGCCCCAATGCCCCAGGAATCTGAAACCCTCCCCCTCACACCATCTCTTCAGCCACGTATTCAACCAATATATTCTGCTATTTCTACTCTGACTAGTGTAGCCATGTAAAATGGCTGCGTTCCGATTAATCTGGCCAAAACCCAGTTTAAAATGGCTAAACCGAAAGACTGCTGGGAAAAGCAGCCAAAAAGACACAAGCAGGCAGCTGCAGACAGGTTTGCATATTCAGCTCTGGGAACGTAGCCCAGATCGATACTCAGGGCTATCAACAGCCCATCAACCCAGGTATCCGCAGTTTCATTCAGGACTGTTTACACCTAATCTATTCAGACATCCACAGTTAAATCAGCTATCCCCGGGAACAATTGCAACATATTAGCAATTGAATACCGGGCCAGACCTGTCGGCGCCTGCAGTGGCCGAAACAAAGACAGGTGAGCGACCACCCCCCGATCGAGGAATCGCCTCACCATTGGACACATCGACCCCAGAGACTGGGGACAGAATCCAATCACTTGGGACTCAGGGTCAAGGGCCCCCCCGGGAGGCGGGAAGCCCCTGGGCCCTATAAAAGTAAAGGTCCAAGTTCAGATCTCTCTCTCTCTCATCTTCGCCTGCTCGAGACCTTCACAAGACCAGCCACCGGCCACTGTAAGTGTGAATCCAACGATCGCTATCCGGTCGAGACACCTAGCCACCGACCTGTAGCAGCCTTTTGAATCCCGCGGGCCAGATTTGATTGGACAAGCCATTCGTTTCCCTGACCTGGTGGGCTCTTCCTAAGTTAAGTATTGATGTGGAGATGCCGGCGTTGGACTGGGGTGAGCACAGTAAGATGTCTTACAACACCAGGTTAAAGTCCAACAGGTTTGTTTCGATGTCACTAGTTTTCGGAGTTTGTTTCGATGTCACTAGCTTTCGGAGCTTTGAGGAAGGAGCAGCGCTCCGAAAGCTAGTGACATCGAAACAAACCTGTTGGACTTTAACCTGGTGTTGTAAGACTTCTTACTAAGTTAAGTATTGGCCAGTAGTGATAGGTTTATTGTATAGAAAGGAGTATTAGGGTATTAATATTGCTTGTTGTATATAATAAATGACCGTTGTTTTAATCCTTACTAAGCGGTATGCTGTGTTATTAATCATAACCTAAACTTGAACCACGTGGCGGTATCATAAAGATACCTGGCGACTCATGAGCAAAGGTGACCTAAACAGAGCAAATAGATTAAAGCTAGAAAGAGCAACACTAGCACATGGCACTGGTAGTAATCCTGTGATTACTACCTTTGAGGTCCGACTTTGCAACTTTCTTCCTAACTCCCTATATTCTGCTTTCAGCACGTCATCCCTTATTACATATTGTCGTTCATGCCGATGTGTACCACGACCACTGGCTGTTCACCCTCCCCCTCCAGAAAGCTCTGTAACCGCTCCAAGACATCCTTGACCCCAGCACCAGGGAGGCAAAATATTATCCTGGAGTCTTGTTTGCAGCCACAGAAACACCTATCGATTCCCCTTACAATCGAATCTCCAATAACTATTGTTTCTGACACTTTTTATTCCTCTCCTCTGCAGCAGGTGCAAATAATTTGGTTGTTGCTGATTTCCCCTGAGAAGTAATTCCCCTCAACACTATCCAAAATGGTATATCTGTTTTGCAAGGGAATGGCCACAGGAGATTCCTGCACTGCCTGCCTAACTCTTTATACGTGCTATCCATGAGACTCTCCGCCTCGCAGATGCTCCACAGTGTACCCTGCAGCTGCTCCTGCTCCGAAACATGAACTTCCAGGAGCTGCAGCTGAAGATGCTTCCTACACACATGCAGCCCCTGGGCACTGGAAATGTTTCCAGCCTCCTACACGGAGCAAGAGAAGCAGACCAAGGCTTTGAGTTCTCCTGCCATGACTTACCCCTTTAAATTAAAGCTTTGGAAGATGCTTGATATTAGACTATTCAATTCTTTATGGCCCTTCTTTCCTTGTCACTACCAATTATTGCCTTTACAGATTATAAGCCACAAAACGTATTTTCAAACTATCAGTGCTGAACGTTGCAAAGACTTACTGACCTTTCCCACTACTTATCAATCAATTCTCTCCCTCGTAGCCTCAGCTGCAACAAGTCAAGACCCCTCTCTGAAGATTTAAAAGTTACAAAGCAAGGAGAAAAAGCAAAGAGCACTTCTTCCCGCTCTGTACCAAATTCCCACTCTGCTTCAAATTCCCAAGTTTAAAAGTCACTCTGTCTGTGCCTCACTCCGGATGTAGCCTCTCCCTCTGCACATGTGTAAAACTCACAGATGTTTCATTCTGTAAGCATTCAATGCCTGAGAGGGACACAAAGGGCAATTATTCTAGGACATACAGATCAGAAGGTATGATTCAACAAGAGCAGGAGGACATTCAACATCTACAGTCATCAAAAACTCAGCTATGTGAATGCACCATCCTATTGCCCAGTTGAATTGGACAGCTCTCTTCAGCTTTTACTTACTTGCTCCTTCTACTTTTCCTCCCACAGTTGAATATTTGATTTGATTTTTATACTTAATTACTAACTAAAAGATTAATCCACAACAATTCCTGTATCTCTTCATCGATCAGCAAGCCACGCGACCATTTCATTTCACACAATTCATGCTTACTGTGGGGGGCCTGTTAGCTCAGTCGGCTGGTGACCAGCAGTAAGTTCAGAATAACGACAACAGCACAGGGTTGATTCCTGTTCCATCTGTGGGAAATTTGAGACCTGCTTCCTCGCCTTGTCCCTGAAAGTGGAAGACAAACAGCAAGCCATCACTGACAAAATAAAAACTAGCTGGAAAACACCTTGGGCTGAACTGAGAAGCTGCCTTTGGACAGAGCACACGTACTATAGCCATATTTGAACCAGCCACCAAGCAAAGAAGAATAATTGGATGTTACGATTCTCTCAGGATTAGAATGGGTTATAATGTGATGAGACCTAAAAGAATGGGGAAAATATATATTTTTTGAAACATGATACGTTAAAATATGTTTTATTCAACACAACGCTGATATTTTATTTCTTCAAAGCATTTAAGTGCAAAAACTGTCAAGATACACGTTCTTTCCATTTATTTTTTGATGAAGTTAGCCACAACTCAAAATAAATGCTGATTGTTACTAAGAAAAGCTGGAATTTTCCGTTCTGTAGAATAAAGGCAATGGCAGGGAGGAAATTTGGTATGATTCCTTCTGGGCGCTGGCCAGACTTTTGCACCCAATTTTCTGCTTTTCAGCTCATTCGTTATGCATTGGTGCAGAGCTCGTTGAATCGTGTGGTGGGGTGGGCAGTGATTTGTCTGCCTCACTGTCACCTCATGAGGTCGCAGGTCCTGGCACTATATTCAAATGGTACCCCACAGTCACTCACTGCATGCCAGTTGTGGGCTGACCACCTGCATTACCATACCAACCATGGGCAGCGTGGTAGTACAAGTGGATAGCACTGTAGCTTCACAGCACCAGGGTCCCAGGTTCGATTCCCCGCTGGGTCACTGTCTGTGCGGAGTTTGCACATTTAGCATGGCCAATCACCTAACCTCCCACAGTCCAAAGACGTGCAGGTTAGGTGATTGGCCATGCTAAATTACCCTTAGTGACCAAAAGGTTAGGAGGGGTCATTGGGTTATGAGGCTAGGGTGGAAGTGAGGGCTTGGGTGGGTCGGTGCAGACTCGATGGGCCGAATGGCCTCCTTCTGCACTGTATGTTCTATGACCAAATGCAAAAAAAACCTCAGCTCCACAGTTCAGCAAGGCCTCTCCTGGGATTCTTCTCCAGGCCGTCCAGGAAAGGCATGATGTTCTCTTTCAGAGGGATGGGAGCAGGAGATGCTCCCACCTGACTATGCCAGCCTGGGACAAGATCGGCAGGGAGGTCAGCGCCTGTGACACTCAGGAAAAAAACCGGCCTGCAACCGGCGGGTATTTAAAAAGCGCGGGAGCTGCGAGTCGGAGCGGAGATTTAAAAATTGCCGGAGCTGCGAGTCGGAGCGGAGATTTAAAAAGCGCGGGAGCTGCGAGTCGGAGCGGAGATTTAAAAAGATCGCGGCCTACTTTCGGGAGCCGTTCGGAGGAGGAGGAGCAGTCTCTGTCAGGGAGAGAACCTGAGAACATCTGAGACCCTCAGAAGGTAAGTAAGTGATTTTTAATCATATTTACTTTTGTTACCTTTTCAAATTGTGTGTGTCGGGGGGAAACTGAAGTGACATCACAGAAAAGCTGTGACCTGAGTGGCTGGTTGGGAATCGACTCTAAATTTAAAAAATTAAGCATTGGTAACTAATTAAACATAATTACTTAATTATAATTTAGAGGGGTATCTAAGCCAGAGATCGGAGAGTACTATATTTAGCTTTCACATTTATAGTAGAAATCTCGTGTTAGGAAACAGATAGTTAACAGTAACTTAAAATTTAAAAAAAAAACTTTTTAATTTTAATTTACTAATTAATTGACGCAATGTCAGTTAGAGGGGTGCAGTGCTCTGACTGTGAGATGTGGCAGGTCCGGGAGGCTTCCAGTGTTCCGGATGGCTTCATCTGCAGAAAGTGCACCCAACTGGAGCTCCTCACAGACCGCATGGTTCGGTTGGAGCAGCAATTGGATGCACTTAGGAGCATGCAGGTGGCGGAAAGCATCATAGATAGCAGTTATATAAATGTGGTCACACCCAAGGTGCAGACAGAGAAATGCATGACCACCAGAAAGGGCAGGCAGTCAGTGCAGGAATTCCCTGTGGTTGTCCCCCTCTCGAACATGTATACCCCTTTGGATACTGTCGGGGGGGATAGCCTATCAGGGGAAAACAGCAGCAGCCAGAGCAGTGGCACCACAGCTGGTTCAGATGTTCAGAAGGGAGGGTCAAAGTGCAGAAGAGCAATAGTAATAGGGGACTCTATAGTCAGGGGCATAGATAGGCGCTTCTGTGGACGTGAAAGAGACTCCAGGATGGTATGTTGCCTCCCTGGTGCCAGGGTCCAGGATGTCTCCGAACGGGTAGAGGGCACCCTGAAGGGGGAGGGCAAACAGGCAGAGGTTGTTGTACATATTGGTACTAACGACATAGGCAGGAAGGGGCATGAGGTCCTGCAGCAGGAGTTCAGGGAGCTAGGCAGAAAGTTAAAAGACAGGACCTCTAGGGTTGTAATCTCGGGATTACTCCCTGTGCCACGTGCCAGTGAGGCTAGAAATAGGAAGATAGAGCAGCTAAACACGTGGCTAAACAGCTGGTGTAGGAGGGAGGGTTTCCGTTATCTGGACCACTGGGAGCTCTTCCGGGGCAGGTGTGACCTATATAAGAAGGACGGGTTGCATCTAAACTGGAGAGGCATAAATATCCTGGCCGCAAGGTTTGCTAGTGTTGCACGGGAGGGTTTAAACTAGTATGTCAGGGGGGGGGGGGGGCACGGGAGCAATAGGTCAGAAGGTGAGAGCATTGAGGAAGAACTAGGGAATAGGGACAGTGTGGCTCTGAGGCAGAGCAGACAGGGAGAAGTTGCTGAACACAGCGGGTCAGGTGGCCTGAAGTGCATATGTTTTAATGCAAGAAGTATTACGGGTAAGGCAGATGAACTTAGAGCTTGGATTAGTACTTGGAACTATGATGTTGTTGCCATTACAGAGACCTGGTTGAGGGAAGGGCAGGATTGGAAGCTAAACTTTCCAGGATTTAGATGTTTCAGACGGGATAGAGGGGGATTTAAAAGGGGTGGCGGAGTTGAGCTACTGGTTAGGGAGAATATCACAGCTGTACTATGGGAGGACACCTCAGAGGGTAGTGAGGCTATATGGGTAGAGATCAGGAATAAGAACGGTGCAGTCACAATGTTGGGGGTTTACTACAGGCCTCCCAACAGCCAGCGGGAGATAGAGGAGCAGATAGGTAGACATATTTTGGAAAAGAGTAAAAACAACAGGGTTGTGGTGATGGGAGACTTCAACTTCCCCAATATTGACTGGGACTCACTTAGTGCCAGGGGCTTAGACGGGGCAGAGTTTGTAAGGAGCATCCAGGAGGGCTTCTTAAAACAATATGTAGACAGTCCAACTAGGGAAGGGGCGGTACTGGACCTGGTATTGGGGTATGAGCCCGGCCAGGTGGTAGAAGTTTCAGTAGGGGAGCATTTCGGGAACAGTGACCACAATTCAGTAAGTTTTAAAGTGCTGGTGGACAAGGATAAGAATGGTCCAAGGATGAATGTGCTAAATTGGGGGAAGGCTAATTATAACAATATTAGGCGGGAACTGAAGAACCTAGATTGGGGGTGGATGTTTGAGGGCAAATCAACATCTGACATGTGGGAGGCTTTCAAGTATCAGTTGAAAGGAATTCAGGACCGGCATGTTCCTGTGAGGAAGAAGGATAAATACTGCAATTTTCGGGAACCTTGGGTAACGAGAGATATTGTAGGCCTCGTCAAAAAGAAAAAGGAGGCATTTGTCAGGGCTAAAAGGTTGGGAACAGCCGAAGCCTGTGTGGAATATAAGGAAAGTAGGAAAGAACTTAAGCAAGGAGTCAGGAGGACTAGAAGGGGTCACGAAAAGTCATTGGCAAATAGGGTTAAGGAAAATCCCAAGGCTTTTTACACGTACATAAAAAGCAAGAGGGTAGCCAGGGAAAGGGTTGGCCCACTGAAGGATAGGCAAGGGAATCTATGTGTGGAGCCAGAGGAAATGGGCGAGGTACTAAATGAATACTTTGCATCAGTATTCATCAAAGAGAAGGAATTGGTAGATGTTGAGTCTGGAGAAGGATGTGTCGATAGCCTGGGTCACATTGAGATCCAAAAAGAAGAGGTGTTGGGCGTCTTAAAAAATATTAAGGTAGATAAGTCCCCGGGGCCTGATGGGATCTACCCCAGAATACTGAAGGAGGCTGGAGAGGAAATTGCGGATGCCTTGACAGAAATCTTTGGATCCTCACTGTCTTCAGGTGATGTCCCGGAGGACTGGAGAATAGCCAATGTTGTTCCTCTGTTTAAGAAGGGTAGCAAGGATAATCCAGGGAACTACAGGCTGGTGAGCCTTACTTCAGTGGTAGGGAAATTACTGGAGAGAATTCTTCGAGACAGGATTTACTCCCATTTGGAAGCAAATGGACGTATTAGTGAGAGGCAGTATGGTTTTGTGAAGGGGAGTTTGTGTCTCACTAACTTGATAGAGTTTTTCGAGGAGGTCACATAAATGATTTGGAGGAAAATGTAACTGGTCTGATTAGTAAGTTTGCAGACGACACAAAGGTTGGTGGAATTGCGGATAGCGATGAGGACTGTCGGAGGATACAGCAGGATTTAGATTGTTTGGAGACTTGGGCGGAGAGATGGCAGATGGAGTTTAATCCGGACAAATGTGAGGTAATGCATTTTGGAAGGTCTAATGCAGGTAGGGAATATACAGTGAATGGTAGAACCCTCAATAGTATTGAACGTCAGAGAAATCTAGGAGTACAGGTCCACAGGTCACTGAAAGGGGCAACACAGGTGGAGAAGGTAGTCAAGAAGGCATGCGGCATGCTTGCCTTCATTGGCCGGGGCATTGAGTATAGGAATTGGCAAGTCATGTTGCAGCTGTATAGAACCTTAGTTAGGCCACACTTGGAGTATAGTGTTCAATTCTGCTCGCCACACTACCAGAAGGATGTGGAGGCTTTAGAGAGGGTGCAGAAGAGATTTACCAGAATGTTGCCTGGTATGGAGGGCATTAGCTATGAGGAGCGGTTGAATAAACTCGGTTTGTTCCCACTGGAACGACGGAGGTTGAGGGGCGACCTGATAGAGGTTTACAAAATTATAAGGGGCATAGACAGAGTGGATAGTCAGAGGCTTTTCCCCAGGGTAGAGGGGTCAATTATTAGGGGGCATAGGTTTAAGGTGAGAGGGGCAAGGTTTAGAGTAGATGTACGAGGCAAGTTTTTTATTTTTTACACAGAGGGTAGTGGGTGCCTGGAACTCGCTACCGGAGGAGGTGGTGGAAGCAGGGATGATAGTGACATTTAAGGGGCATCTTGAAAAATACATGAATAGGATGGGAATAGAGGGATACGGACCCAGGAAGTGTAGAAGATTGTAGTTTAGTCGGGCAGCATGGTCGGCACGGGCTTGGAGGGCCGAAGGGCCTGTTCCTGAGCTGTACATTTTTTTGTTCTTTGTAATGCAGTAAAAACATGAATGATCTTCGGCCTACAATGCAGTAAAAACATGAATGATCTGCTCCACTTCGCCCCGTCAGGGTAAGTGAAACGTCTACTCACTCCAAACCTCACACTCTCTTAAGGTCATCGGGCCGTCCAAGGGTTAGCGTTCACAGGGATGTCACACATGACCAGCAGATGGGACATCAGCATTGAATGTCTGCCAGCCTCTTAAGTTCAAAATTTCATTAAGGCACAAATGGTGTCTTAATCCCTTACTGGAGAGGGCTCAGCAGACACAACAGGAATGCATGCTTCTGAACTGCTCTTTTCTCAAGTTAATCTAGCTATCTTTTTGCAGGACAAAATCGGCCACAATCCATGGGAGAAAGTGAAGACCGAAGTTGATTCCTGAGCTGAGGTCACTCTCCACCCATGAAGAGCAAACTACTGTGCTCGCTGGAGAGGATACGGATTGCTCCTGCATGGAAGGCAAGATCGGCCTCTCCCAACAAGCTATTGCGGACAATGACCATGAATGGCCTCTGGTATAGGGGCCTGCCTGATCAATCATTAATTTTCCCTGTTCCAGCCACAAGCAAGGAAAGGCAGAGGAAGACTCAAAGCAAGCGCCTCAGCCCTAGCCTCACCCCCAGAACACCGCAGATGAGGATATAGAGGAAGCATCGATGAAAACACATCACTGCATTCACCTGCACCCTCCACCAGCGCAGGTACACACACCTGGATGGGTCCTAGTTCCAGAGCAGGCTTGGGGTCACATCATCACATGATCTCCTCACGATTACATGTCCACAGCAGGCGGAGGATGCGACTGCTGAGATTTCTGGCACTCAGAGGACTGCTGGAGACCAGGCCCCTGCAGTGTCCCAGTTCAATGATAAGTCCCTGCAATCGCCCCTCAGAGAAATGTTGGAGATGCAGAAACAGAGAGGGGAACATCAGGCAGAGTTGTCAGAAGCTGTCACTAGACTGGAAGGAAGGATGGAGGAGCCTATCCATATTCTGTCTGATGCCATGGCTCCAGCATACGAGCGCATTGAAGTCTCCAAGGGAAGGGTGGCGGCCACTTTTGAGACCTCGGTCCAGCAGTTTCTGCTGGATGTGCACTCGGACTTGCACACAATTGCTCTATGCCAGCATTGGCTATGTGAGAATGGGGATGGGACAACCCGACCTCCTTCTAGTTGCCCCTTCCCACAAGGAGCTTGAGAAGGGCACCTAAAGGGATGAAGAGCACCAGCAGGGTGTCCTGCTGCTCCAAATCCTCCCCACCTAGACCCCGTCAACTTCAGCAGGTCAAACCAAGGAGGGTGTAGCTATCCCAGAGCAGGAGACCCCCAACAAGGCTTTGGGCATCCAGAGGACACCTGCCAAAGCCATCTCAGACAACAGAGCATAACAGTCAGCAGGCTGCCTCTACCTCTGCTGTAGATGTCAGGGCTGCACCTCAGACGTAGCAAGAGAGTTATGAAAATTACAAGTTTTGAATACACAGTGGTGGCATGTCTGATTGTTCACTGTACATAGTCTGCACTATTGCAAACATATTTTGCTTTTATCCCTCTCCAAGTCTCAGGATTTGTTAAGAAAAACATGACACAGAAAGAAGTGAAAAGCTCAGTACAAGTGATTTTTCATCTTTGTGGCTTTCGGCATAACTCTCATAGGTGGTTGAGACATGAGTTTTCCTCATCTGGGTCTGCAGTATACAGAAATATTTGTTTAGTATAGGAACATAGAATTTCAGAAGCCCTCTGGAATGTAGGAAATATTCTGTAGCCGTCAGAAAATGTTTTCTAAAACAATATTATTTAGATTGATAACCTCCAAATCACAGCACGGTAGCCTTGTGGATAGCACAATTGCTTCACAGCTCCAGGGTCCCAGGTTCGATTCCGGCTTGGGTCACTGTCTGTGCGGAGTCTGCACATCCTCCCCGTGTGTGCGTGGATTTCCTCCGGGTGCTCCGGTTTCCTCCCACAGTCCAAAGATGTGCAGGTTAGGTGGATTGGCCATTCTAAATTGCCCTTAGTGTCCAAAATTGCCCTTAGTGTTGGGTGGGGTTACTGGGTTATGGGGATAGGGTGGAGGTGTTGACCTTGGGTCGGGTGCTCTTTCCAAGAGCTGGTGCAGACTCGATGGGCCGAATGGCCTCCTTCTGCATTGTAAATTCTATGATAATCACATGAAGATGGTGTTTCTGGAACATGTGTTTTACTCCAATTTAAAAATTGCTGCTTCAACTTTAATACTGAAAACCATTGCCTTTCTTCAAATGTGTCTTTCTGGTTCCGATTTCTGAACTCTTATGGCAGTACAAGAATGTCAAATTAACTTCTTAAAGAAAATGTAAATACAGATGACTGGCTTTAGGAACTGCAGTAATTACTATTTGGTGCTCACAACAATATCAGTCAGTATTGCTGAAACAGCCTTTTCCTGTGGTCCAGTACAATTTTATTTAAGCTGAAAAGTTTAGCATTTGTCAGCTCGCACAAAAGAATGTTAATGCACCTAAAAGAGCCATTGACAGTGTTTGAGAAAATGAAAATTCCACTGCATGGGTGAATTCAGTATAGATTAGTTCTTCAAAAGTTGCCAAGTAACATTCCAAATAGCAGGAAATGGTGAACTGAAGTAAATTTGGCAGAGAATGTGAGTTAACTATATGTTGTAACTCCAAGTAATAAGGGGAATACATTTCTGCAGGTAACCTTACCATTGACTTGTTAATATGCAGAAAATGACAATCTGCATCCTGGGTAATATTTGGATGTAAAGCGGCTTGCAAAAGTGGAGTGCTAAGAATGTAGACTAAACATTTGAATTTAACCAGTTATCGTGGAATGGATCCAATTACATTTAACCAAATAAGAGGAGCAAAGAGAAAGAATGAAAAGAGACTAGTAGCTAATATTAAATGGGTTCTATCAGCATACAAATAAGTTAAAAGTGGTAAAAGGAGGAGTGGGGCCGATTAGGAACCAAAAAGGGGATTTATGCGAGAGACAGAGGGCATAGCTGAGGTATTAAATTAATCCTTTGTATCTTTCTTTCACAAAAAACAAAATGCTGCACAGGCCATGGTGAAAGAGGAGGTAATTTAGACACTTGAAGGGTTTGAAATGAATAAGGAAGAGGTACTGGATAGGCTGTCTGTACTTAAAAGTTGATAAGACACCAGGACCAAATGGGGTGTGACCAAGGATAGAGGGGAGCAAGAATGGTTATTGTAGAGTATGTTCCAGTCTTATTTAGACACAGGGGTGGTGACAGGGGACTGGAGAATTGCTAATGTTACTCCATTGTTCAAAAAAGGGTGTAAGGATAAGCCCAGCAAACTACAGGCAGTAAGTTTAACTTCTGAGGAGGGGAGGCTTCAAGAAACAATCATTTAGACAAAATTCATAATCACTTGAACTTGGGGCAGCACTCTGTCACAGTGGCTAGCACTGCTGCCTCACAGCTCCAGGGACCCGTGTTCAAATCCAGCCTTGGGTGACTGTGTGGTGTTTGCATGTTCTCCTCGTGTTTGCGTGGGTTTCCACCGGGTGCTTCGGTTTCCTCCCACGGTCTAAGATGTGCAGGTTAGGTGGATCGGCTATGCTAAATTTTCCCATAGTGACCACAAAAATGGTTAGGTGGGGTTATGGGGTTGCAGGGATAGGGCCTAGGTAGGGAGCTCTTTCTGGGGGATGGCACAGACTCAATGGTTCTAAATACGTATTAATTAAGGACAGTCAGCACAGATTGATTAAGGTCAAATCATGTTTAACATGCAGGAGTTTTTTGATGAGGTATTGGGATGGTTGAGAGTAATGCTGTTGATTTGTTCATGGACTTCCAGAAAGCATTTGATAATGTGTGCAAAGTTATAGCTCATGGAATAAAAGGGACAGTAACAACATTGATACAAAATTGGAGTAGCAGGAAACAGAGAATAGTGGTTGATGGATGGTTAAGTGTTTTTTTGGAGTGGAAGAAGATGACTAGAGGAGTTTCCCTGGGGTAAGAGCTGTGACCCTTACTCTTCCTGATATATACTGATGATCAACATCTTGGTGTACAGGTCACAACTTCAAAATTGGTGTACAGGTCACAACTTCAAATTTTGTGAATGATTCAAGCGTTTGAAGCATTGTGAACTGTGAGGAAGATATTGTGGAACTTCAAAAGGACATAGATAGGTTGGTGGAAAGCGAACAAGTGGCAGGTGAAGTTTAATGCAGGGAAATGTGAAACGTCCATTTTTGTAGGAAGAATGCAGAGACAATAGCCATAATTTTGCGCCTGTTCAGATCAGCGAGATCTTCCGGTCCCAGCGATGCCACACCCCCACCGCAGATTTCCCGGTGACGAAGGGTGGATTCAATGGGAAACCCCGTTGACAATGGTGGAACCAGAAGATCCCGCCGCTGGCTAATGGCAGGCTGAGTCCACTGCCACGAAACACATGGAGGGTTATGTGGAAAATCCAGCCTGCCATAAAGTAAAGGGTTGAGATACCCTCAATTACAACTCGAGAGAGATGGTTGGTAATACAAAGGTTTTAATTAGCAGAGAACCAGTCAGCTACCGAGAAGTGTGCTCACTGCACACTGCCCACTGGACATTACCTTATATATGGCTCCCTGGGGGGTGGAGCCAGAGGCGGAGTCCCCCAGGGTTCCAAACCCGGTCTTAAAGGGATTATTACATTAAAGGTGCAGTAACCATTCATCACAAGGGTAAAGTTCGAAAGGGGGTGCAGGAGCAGAGAGACCTGGGTGTAAATGTGTATAAATTATTGAATGTGGCAGGATAATCATACAGCATCCTAGGCTTTATTAATAGGAGCATAGAGTATAAAAGCAAGTAAATCACATTAAATGTGTGTAGAGCATTGGTTCAGCCTGAAATAGAGTATTGTGATCAGTTCTTGGTGCATCACTTTAGGAAAGATGTGAAGGCAACAGAGAAACCTGCATAAAAGATTCACAAGAATGGTCCCAGGGAGGAGGATTGGAGAAGTTAGGACTATTTTCTTTGGAGAAGAGCTGTGGGATTCTCCGTCGGCGGGATCCTCTGCTTCACCGGCAGTGCACCCACGCCCGTGGGTTTCCCGACGGTGTGGGATGGCTGCAATATGAAACCCCATTGGCCAGCTGCCGGAATGGAGGATCCCTCTGCCAGCATGGGCAAGCCGTGCTGGGAAACGGAGATGGCGGGATGGAGAATCCCATCCGAGAAATGTTATTGTGATATTCAAAATCTTGAATGATTTGGATCGAGAAGATAGGGAGAATCTATTCCCACTGGTAGAAGGATTGAGAACAAGACAGCACAGATTTAAGGTAATTGGCAAAAGAAGAAATGATGACATGAGGAAAATATTTTTCATGCAGCAAGTGGTTAGGATCTGGAATGCAATGCCAGGGAATGTGGTGGAGGCAGGTTCAATCGAGGCATTTGTGAGGAAATTGGATTGCTATCTGAAAAGGAAGAATTAGCAGAGCCACGGAAAGAAGATGGAGAATGGCACATGTTGCTTCTATCGGGAGCCAGTATAGGCATGGCAGGTTGAATGGTCTCCTTCTGTGTTGTAACAATTCTGTGATTTTGTGAACCGCCGCATAAATTTTACATAAGCAGTTATATAAGGTATTTGTCTGGAGGCTTAACTAGCAGTGTGGAGCAACCTTAATGTGTACCAGTGAAAAGAGTTAGCAGCTTGGAGTCTCCTCTGTGATCCTACCTGAAAGCGGATTATGCTGGAGAATGATGGAAATTCAAATGTTGAAGTCAAATGCCACCTCATCACCCCAGTAGACAATAGATTACCCCAATACAGATACCAGCCTTAATGATGCCATATCTCGCTACATTCCAGCTCTAACTTACATTCTGTGGCAGGCCTTTGTTAAGGCCAACCAAGCTATCAACATTCCGATCTTCAGAAAGTTTCTCCCTCTGTAATTGGCCAATCACCTCCTCTGCTGCTACAGTTGTGTCCCGCTGCAGTATTACTGGGTTTTTACAATTGGGCAATGGAGATATATCCTTTGGCAGTAGGAATCAAAAACAGGAGTTAGTCATTTAGCCCCTCAAGTCTATTCCTCCATCCAATGAGATCGTGACTGATTGTTGACTTATGCCAGCCTTTGCCTCTCTTCTCTTTGGATAACAAATATCTATTAATTTCAGTTTTAAATTTACAATCGGTCGAAGATACATTGCCATTTGCAAAATATTCCACTCCTGAAAGGTCTGGCTCTAATTCTGAATTTATGTTCCCTAATCCCAGACTACCCAACCAGCAGAAATAGTTCTCTTGGGGAGCAGTCCTCATGACGAATCCCGTTGGCAGACATGAATGACGCAAATTCCACACTCGTAAACACCGTACCATTGTCCAATACTGGCACCTCGGGTATGCCATGAATGCTGAACATGTGCCGGAGTTTCTCTATGGTAGCCCAGGCTGTCGTCGCCTGTATCTTGAGGATCTCCATCCACTAGGAGTGGGCACCTACGAGGACAGGAACATCTCCCCTTGAAAGGGGCCCGCAAAATCTATATGGATGTGAGACCATGGATGACCTGGCCATTCCCAGTGGTGGAGGGAAGCTGCAGGAGGTACCATCTGGTATGCCTGACACTGGATGCAGCGTTGGTCCAACTGCTCGATGTCCACATCGATGCCGGGCCAAACATAGCTGCGAGCTAACATTTTTATCTTGGACACACTTGTGTGACCATTGTGGAGGTCCATTAGGTGCAGGCCGTGTCCTGGATTGGGAACCACCATGCGGGCCCCCCAAAGGAGCTCGCTGTCCTCTATGCTAAGCTCCTGCATCTTTGTGGTATCGGCCTTCAGGTCCTGCGGTACAGCCCTGTGCTGAGCCCCATACTGCACCATGTGATGGACACGGGTACAGCTGAGGGTCAGTCCGGGTCCACCCGCGGATGCGGGATGCCGTGACCAGTAGCGAGTCCATAAAATGGAGGGCAGCAATGACCTTGCCGGCTGTCGCTAGACTAGATGGCCTGGTCCACAGGGGCAGATGGCTTAACGTGATGGTGCTGGGAATCTTGGTCCCAGAGCGGTGCTCCAAAACATAGGCAAACGGCGCGGGCAGCAATGCTCATCGTTGGATGTGGATAGAAGCAATGAGGGGGGGGGGGAAATCGCCCGATCCTCCTTGAAGAGCCCGAGCAGGGGCTTGTGGTCTGTGAGAACAGTGAAGTGACCGCATCGTGGAGTTCACACACCAAACGGTCCCACAGTGTTTCATTTCCTGTTACTCTGAATTCGCAAGTCTCAGCCATTTTTCGAATGCGGGCCAGGAATTCACTCACCAACTCAGCTTGGGCCTGGGTAGCTGTGCGGAACCTGAAACAGTGTATGATAATCGGTAGTTTTGGGTCAAAATGCTCCTCCACCAGGGTCACCAGGGCGGTGAACGACCGGGAATCTGGTGCGTTCGGGTGAGTCTGGCTCTTTCCAACACTGAAGGTGGTGGGCCCTCTGCAAGCCGCCAGTAATATAACAGTTTTTTGTGCATCGCCAGTAATCACAATCGTTCGAAAAAAATAGTACATGCATTCAACATATCGCCCCCAGTCGTCTGTACCGCACCAAAAGGTTCCAGCTTCCCAATGAGTGGAATTTTGGGGGTTGGTAGTGGTGTCTGCCAAAGCCTAGATGAGGTGGGTCAGGCACGTAACAACCGGTGTCTACGGCAGCTGCACTGAATCTTCGTCACCAGTGTTCAATCTGCGGTAGGCAGAGCTCATAGATTAAAGTAGAAATTACAGAATGAGGTTTATTTCGATACACTTACAATACTCCTCCACTCCCCTAAAATCTCCATACCCAACCCGCAGGTAGGCCAGGGAGTTTATACACTGAGGCTCTCCTTGTAAAAGGGAAACCCACCCCCTTAAAGGGGAAGGCCTGCCTGTCTAAAAGGGGAAGTTTATGTTCTGGGGAGGTCATGGGAAATCATCTAGACCTGATCCCGGGACCTCCATCGGGGTTATAACACTACCCCATCTGTTTTTTAAAATATTGTTTTATTTGGTTGTGCATGCACCACTTCAGAGGATATATAAAAGTCAATCACATTCTTGCGGGTGTGGATTCACATGGAGGCCACATTACGTAATTTTGGCAGATTTCCTTCCCTGAAGGACATTAATGAACCAAATGGGGTTTTATGACAACTTGGTAGTTTCATAGTCACCATTACTGAGACAAGCTAGTGAACCTTCACAGTCCCAACACCAATGCAAGCATATCCTTCCTTAGATAATAATAATCTTTATTATTGTCACAAGTAGGCTTATATTAATGCTGCAATGAAGTTACTGTGAAAATCCCCGAGTTGCCACACTCTGGCTCCTGGGTACATGGAGGGAGAATTAATACTGTGGCTACCAGAGCAGGTCAAAGGCTAGGAATACTGTGGTGAGTAACTCACCTCCTGACACCCCCAAAGTCCTCCACCATTTACAAGGCACAAGTCAGGAGTGTAATGGAATACTCTCCATTTGCCTGAATGAATGCAGCTCCAACAACACTCAAGAAGCTCAACATCATCCAGGACAAAGCAGCCTGCTTGATTGCTCCGCATTCCAGAAACATTCAACCCCTCCACCACTGATGAACAGTGGCAGCCTTGTGTACCACCACCCAGATGCACTGCAGGAACTCGCTGAGGTTCCTTGGGCAGCACCTTCCAAACCCACAAACACCACCATCTAGAAGGACAAGAGCAGCAGATACCTGGGTACAATACTGCCTGGAAGTTCCCCTCCAAGCCATTCACCACCCTGACTTGGATATATGTTACCATTCCTTCACTGTCGCTGGGTCAAATTCCCGGATTTTTCTCCCTAACAGCACTGTAGGTGTACTTATACCTCAGGGATTGCAGTGGTTCAAGATGGCAGCTCACCACCACCTTTGCAAGGGCAAATAGAGATAGACAATAAATGCTGGTCGGGCCAGTGATGCCCACATCCCATAAATAAATAGAAAATAATAATAACAATGGTAAGCCTTGGAAAACACCCATTCAGAAATATGCTTTGAAAAAAAATCTGGGGCTAGATTCTCTGTTTCAGGGACTATGACCCCATGCCGTCGTAAAAACTGAGGTCTTTTACGGCAGAAAAACTGGTGTCAAAAAGCCACAAATTCACAGCCTTGCAGGAGGCTAGCAGGCAGCTGTCATGGAGCTCGCAGCTCCAGCTGCCAACACGGGCCCCCGCAGTTCCGGGTCAGAAGCCGTCAATGCGTACGGCGACGGCCTCCAGCGGCCGCACCGTGCTCCATGGTGGACTCAGACCCCGGACCTAGACCGCAGAAATAGTGCCCCTGTTCGACCGTTCACCCGACCCGGAACCAGTCCCGAATGAGGCACCCCTGCCCTCCGAGTCCGCAGCTGCCACGCGGGTATCATGGACTGTGGGACCACATTGGAAATACGGCGTCGGGTCTTCGGTCGGTCGGGGGCGGAGAATAGCTGGGCGGGCCTCGAGAAATGGCCGCAGGTGATGGATACATGGCCCAGGGTACTCCCTGAGTGCTGCTTTTCGGGGGGTGGAGAATCGCAGAACTGGCACCGGTCCCGATTTTATGCGTGAAATTGGATTCTCCACCCCGGCGCTGAACCCGATTTCGGGGTCGGGGTGCGGAGAATCCAGCCCCTGATCTTCTTAGATATCTGTGTAAGTGTGAATCAGACACTGCCATTCATAGCTTTTATAACAGAAGCTTTACCCTACTTTACACCTCTTTATCTTGTCCAAATAAACATACAGACATCTGAGGAAACATGCCATCTGTTTAAGTTGATATAGTTACCAGATGGACTCATTATCAATGCTTGGCTGAACTCCAAGATTTGATAATAATTTGTTAAGGATGGATTTGTTATAATGTATAGGGGTGTTAGCTTTTATTGACTGATATCTTTATGAGATTATAATAAATTATTATTTTTTGATTTTTTTTTCAATATCTGTGTTTATTTAGCCATGTTCATAATTTATTTATTTTCACTGACAGTATCCTGTTATCAGTTTTCAAGGTTATGTGGTTTCTAGAGCATGTGAGGTTGGAAAATTTGTGATAAGTAACTCATCTCCTCACTCTCAAAAACCTGTCCTCCATGTACAAGGCATAAATCAGCAGTGTGGTAGAACAAACAAAGAGAAAAAACAGAACAGCACAGGAACAGGCCCTTCGGCCCTCCAAGCCTGTGCTGATCACTTGTCCTATCGAGAGCAACTGCCTATACCTTCTATGCTCCATCTGCTCATGTGTCTATTTAGATAAGTCTTAAAGGTCACTAACGTATCTGCCTCAACCACCTCACTTGTCAGTGCATTCCAGGACACCACCACCCTCTGTGTAAAAACCTTCCCCCCCACAACTCCACTGAACCTTTCCCCCTCATCTTAAACTTGTGCCCCCTTGTAATTGTAATTTCCGCCCTGGGAAAAAGCCTCTAACTGTTCACCCTACCTATACCCCTAATAATTTTATAAACTTCTATCAGGTCGCCCCTCAGCTTCTGTCTCTCTAGGGAGAACAATCCCAGTTTATTCAATCTCTCCACATAGCTAATACCCTCCATACCAGGCAACATCCTGGTAAACCTGTTCTATACTCTCTCCCAAGCCTCCACGTCTTTCTGGTAGTGTTGTGGCCAGAGTTGGACACAGTATTCCAAATATGGCCGAACCAACGTTCTATATAACTGTAACATAATTTGCGAGCTTTTATACTCAATACCCCATCTGATGAAGGCAAGCATGCCATATGCTTTCTTTACCACCATTTCCACCCATGCTGCCACTTCTAAGGAACTGTGGACCTGCACGCCCAGATCCCTGCTTGTCTATGCTCCTGATGGTTCTGCCATTTATTTTATAACTCCCACCTGAATTGGATCTACCAAAATGCATCACCTCGCATTTGTTCAGGTGAAATTCCATCTGATGAAATATTCCTTGCCCTCCAGATTGAGTACTTGTTAATTCAAGTTTAATTTATGTTGGTTCTGATTTGTGTTAAAGTCAAAGTGAAGAAAAATGAAATTGTGTTAATTTCTTGATTTGGAGGCGTCATCCAGTAAATTTACTTATTTTGGTTTCAGTTCCTCCACAGGGATTGTAATACAGATCATAGGAAAATTGTGTAAGGTATTCAGAGGGACCGAAATATGCAAGTTAAACAGAAAGATAAAAATGAAACTAAAGGACTAGATAGTAGGAAACAAGCCAAAATATAAGGGGCAATGTTAAATTCCAGGTTGGGTGTATGGGCTACCCATCTGGGAGATGCAATGAGAGGCCTGGTCCATTTGAACACTTGACTGGCGGCTATCTGCTTGCTCGAAGTGGGCATCCATTTTCAGCTTGATGGTTTCAAATGTATGAAGATGGTTCAACAACAGCAACTTGCATTGACATAATGTCCCGTAAAACAACAAAACATCCCAAGGCACGTCACAGGAGCATTATCAGGCAAAACTTGATACTGAGTCACATAAACAGGTTAGGACAGGGGACCAAATATTTGGGCAATAATATAGATTTTAAGGAGCGTCCTAAAGAGGAAAGACAGGCAAAGAGGGAATTCCAATGCTTAGAGTTGAGACAGTTAAAGAAACAACCAATGGAGGGAGCAGAGGAAAACAGGATTACATAACAGACCAGCTTCCACAGAATGCAGAGGTTTGATGGGCTGTAGGATTACAAAGATAAGGGGGGGGGGGGGGGGGGGGGGGTGAGGCTATGATTTTAATGCAAGAATGAGAATTTTAAATTTGAGGCAGTTGACCTAAAGACTGTCAGGGTGGCATTGAGGTGAATCATGGGAGAAGAGGGTTAACCAGGACAAGTTTGTGGATGGAGAGCGAAGAAGCCGAGGCAGCAACAGCACAAGCACTTTTTGTGGAATCTGAAGCAGAACAGACCATAAGCATAAAACAAACGGAATTCAAAAGATGTTTAACCAAGAAGGAAATATTTTAGCCCCTGAGGTTGAAGTGTCATCGGTTTAGTGTGTGGCTACAGACATAACTGGGGAACTCTGGTCATGCAGCTTCTCTCAGAGAAGAGATATCATTCTCTCTAAAACCCAAACAGAATAGAATTGCAGCACACCCCAGATGTCATTGGAGCCCTGTGCAAATTGCCAGCTATAAAATGTGTCTTTTGAGTAGCTGCCATTTTTAATAATGTATCATTTATTTTAATTGGGGTTCTGGTGAACACATGTAGACATTTGTCTCCAGCAGTCATTTCATTGATCAACCAGTTACGAGCTGCCCCAGTCCCATTATCCCCCTATTGCTCTTTAAATCCGTTGCTCTCAGACCAAGGCATTGACAGAGGCATTGGATCAAGTTGCCTGCTCACCCTCCAATTGAAGGAATGATTTGCAGCACTGGAAAACCAAAAGAGAGATGAGAAATAACGTTCAAATAGATGGAATTGTGGAGGAGGGAACAAACAAAACTAATTTAGTTCAGCTTTTATAACCAAAGATGAGTTAATTAAGCATGTTTTTTCATTTAATCCATAATGAAAGTAGGCTGAACACAGACAGGCAGGTCTTCAATATTTTAAATGTGCTCATTTAGTTGGTCAAGAATTCTCACAATTCTTTAATATTGCATTGCAAATTAAAGATGTTTTGTGTGTTTACAATTCTTGTAGCTGCAGCTACATCTCACCAACTCTCAGGTGGAATACTTCTTGAGGGAACATTTTCACTCTATGTACACACCCTTTGTCTCACGATGATTCCTTACCCTCGGTGAGCATGTGTAAATTGTCAGCGCTGCGGATTTTAGCACTGGATTAAATGACAATGGGTATTAAATTATGAGGAAACTGTCCAAGCATGCTCTCACTAATCCTGCTTGACTCCTGGAATAAGATGCTAATGACCCAGTAGTAAAATAATGCCTGCAAAACTGAGTTCATTTAATTTGAAACTCCTGATACCATAAGACTTCTTCCCCATTTACTCCCTGATCTGCGAGATTCTATTCACTATGCTGCTACCAATTTTAAAATTTATTCATAGGATGTGGGCATCGTTGACGAGGGCAGCCTCTATTGCCCATTTGAATTGCCCTTGAGGGGGTGGTAGTGAATGCCTTCTTGGCCTGTTGTAGTCTATGTGTTCTAGGAGTATCCACAGTGCTGTGAGGAAGGGTATTCCAGGGTTTTAACCCAGAAACAGTGAAGAAATGACAATATAATTCCAAATCAGGAGACTGTGTGACTTGGAGGGGATTTTTCAGGTGGCAGTGTTGCCATGCATTTGCTGCCCTTGTCCCTCTAGGTGTTGAGGTTGCTGATTTGGAAAGTACTGTCGAAGGAGCCTTGGTGGGTTCCTGCAGTGCATCTTATAGATGCTACACATAGCAGCTACTGTGTGATGCTGGTGCAGTGAATATTTAAGGTGGTGGATGCGGTGGCAATCACGTGGATTGCTTTATCTTGGATGGGGTTGAGCTTTTTGAGTATTGTTGGAGTTTCACTCATCCAGGGAAGTGAAGAGTATTCCATCACACTCATGACTTTGTGTCTAGTCATTGATGATCAGACTTTGGGGAATCATGAGGTAAGTTATCCTCCTCTATATTCCCGGCCTCTGACCTGCTCTTGTAGCCACAGTGTTAATATGGCTAGTCCAGTTCAGTGTTTGGTCAATGGTAGCACCCAGGATGTTGACAGTGGTGATTCCAGCAATGGTAATGCTATTGACAGATAGTTAGATTCTATCTTGCTGGATATGTTCATTACCTGGCACTCCTGTGGCGCGAATGTTACTTGCAACTTGTCAGCTCAAGCCTGGATATTTGCCAGGTCCATTTGGACATAGACTGCTTCAGTGTCTGAGGAGTCATGAATGGTGCTGAACATTGTGCAATCATCAGCGAACATCCCCACATCTGTCTTTATGATGGAAGGAAGGTCGTTGATGAAGCAGCTGAAGATGGTTGGGCCTAGAACATTATCCTGAGCAACTCCTGCATAACATCCTGGGACTGAGATGATTGGCCTCCAACCACCACAACCATCTTCCTTTGTGCCAGGTATGACTCCAGCCAATGGAGAGTTTCCCTCTGATTCCCATTGACTCCAGTTTTGCTTGGGCTCCTTGATGTCACACTTGGTTCGATGTTGCCTTGATGTCAAGGGCAGTCATTCTCACCCCACCTCCTGTGTTCAGCTCTTTTGTCCATGTTGGAAACAAGGCCATAATGAGGTCAGAAGCTGAGAAGCAGAGCTCAAACTGAGCATCAGTGAGCAGGTTATTGCCAAGAAAATGCCACTTGATAGCACTGTTGATGACAATTTCCATCACTTTGCTATATCACGTGTATCTGAGCAGCCTTGAGTTCTGCTTTGGAAGGAGGCCTTCTGCTCTGAAGAGAGACCTTTCTTTGCTTCACCTCTTGCAATAGGAATTCCAAGGCACCTTGAGTAAAGGGGGTCATTCCACCACCACCCCCCATGCACTCCAGTTCATGCTTTTACTTATTATACATGGAATTAAGTTATATGTCATGTTTTCCTGGTAGTTTTGTCACACTTATCTTCTTCTTCTGAAGCAGTCCCTCGGGGTTGAGGATAAATAGTTTCCACATCGATTCAATGGGTTCTGAGATGGCTGTTAAGTCCAATGCAGGATCAGCAGACTCTGCCACATGTGGGGCAGGTGGTGCTTGGTGGATGAGTTGTACGGAAATTTGTGCACTCTCTCTGACAGCTTGATTTTGCCTCTGCTGGTTCCTAACAAGGTCTCTTGACGTGTTTGGTTTCTTCCCAAATGAATCTTTTCCATTTTGGTCAGTGATATGGCAACAATTGTCATGAAGCAGTAAGAATGTTTGATTTCCTTATGGTGCTTTGAAGACATCACTATCACAGTCATCAATGTTACAAATCCAGGACTGCACTAAACTTCCTCAAGTCTTGTGGCACCTGTCTCATCTCCAAATAGCGGGAGTGTTTTACTTTTGTAAGAATGAACATGTATTGATCTATATCTAATTGCATGATAGTGGAACACAGGGTGGAACAATGAGACCCACTCGGTACACAGGGTGGAACAATGAGACCCACTCCTGATCAGTTCTGGTTCTCTATGTCCTTTGCATGTGTATTGTTTTCAATTTCCCTCAGGTGGATGGAATTAACATGGGATAAAATGAAACTTTGTTCAAATTGTTAAGTGGCTTTATTTCACAATAAGATGGTTGAAGAGAGCAACAATATGATCTGATTAATTTTGTTAATTGGAGAAAATAATCTTTTTGTAATGATATAACAATAATGAACTTGTGACAATATCACCGTTGACTGATTGTCTTAGTTAAATAATAGCCTCCTTACTTTCACTCTTACAATTTAGGACAGATCCTTCTCCCTGTGCCATCTCCTGCCTTTTGTAACATTTTGCTCTATGTCTGAAGATGCAGTGCCCTATTGCCTAAAGCCAATTGCTCTCTTTTCTTCACCACTACTTCATAGACAGACTAAGAAAAAACATTTTTCAAATACAGTTGGCATCGATATTAATCCCCGGGGCAGGAGAAGGTCAGGGTTTTTTTTTCTTCTTTATTGTCATGTGTACCGAGGTACAGTGAAAAGTATTTTTCTGCGATTAGCGCAACAGATCATTACGTACATGAAAAGAAAAGGAAATAAAAGAAAATACATAATAGGGCAACACAAGGCATACAATGTTATTACATAAACACTGGCATCGCGTGGAGCGTACAGGTGTGTAGTGTTAATGAGGCCAGTCCATAAGAGGGTCGTTTAGGAGTCTGGTGACAGTGGGGAAGAAGCTGTTTTTGAGTCTGTTCGTGCGTGTTCTCAGAATTTTGTATCTCCTGCCCGATGGAAGAAGTTGGAAGAGTGAGTAAGCCGGGTGGGAGGGATCTTTGATTATGCTGCCCGCTTTCCCCAGGCAGGGGGAGGTGTAGATGAAAGGTGTAGATGGTTAAAGAGTTAAAAGGAGGGAAGCTGTGCACATTCCTACCACTGTTTTCATGGCAGTGGATATTGGAGTGTCAAAGCATCCTGCTGTAGAGTGCCAATGTACTCAATTAATATATTTAAATTAGGCTCCCACAGTACAATTGAGAGCTTTATTTCAATTTGACTGAGGCTGCATGAGTTTCCCAAGAATCCGGAAACCCGGCAGCAAAAGGGGAGCAGAAGCTGCTGACTCCAGAAGATGATTACTTCTCTCAGCATTCCTTGTGAACCAGGAGAAGCAGGAATGCTTCTCCCCAGCAACCTAAGGAAACCTTCAGCCTTCCCCTCCGCACCTCCACCCTGATTGGAAGGTTGCTAATTACTCAGTCTACTCGATTACTAACCTCCTTGCTGCCGTCATGTTAGTGGGCTCTCTTGCCTCTCCTGATCCTGATCTATTCCTCTGCTAATTTAGAACTTCGTACCCATCCCAATTGAAGGCTCTTTTTCCCCTTCCAATCAGAGGTTCTCTGCCCCTGACAATCAGAGGAAATCTCACCCTCTCAATCATGGTTTCTCTCCTTCTCCTTCGTCAGTTCTCCCTCACTCCTGGCTACTATCTCTCTCCCCTTCCCCTTCGTGAGCTTTCTTCCCCCTCCTATGCGAGTTGTCTCTCCCGCTCCTAATTTCCAGAATACTCTGACCTCCTGATTGTGGTGGACCCTCCCCATGTGTGTCCAAGCGTGGGCCCTTGCCGATAGTGTTTGCCCATCCTAGCTGCAGTCAACCTACTCATTTGGTCAGATGCTGGGTGGGAAACACAGCCAGAAACATGAGTTGCTGCCATTACATTAATATCAATGAGATCTCTGTAGCTCTGTCTTGTCCACATTCTGCCACCTTTCCATGGATATCGGGGCCAATGGTGAAAGGTACTTTTCCAATTGCACAGACAAGCTATCAAATCATCTGTTTAATTTCTTGGAAAAATAACATCTGTTAAACATTCAATCCACCCTTTGTCTCGGTGCCATTTAATAAAACGTGGGAAACATATTTTATTTAAGACACAGCATTAAAAGTAACTCAGACCCTTTCTGAGGAAAATGACTGAAAAGCCCTGAACACATCAGTCAAGGATTCCAATACAGACCATTTCCATTTGATACTTATAATTGCTCAGAATAACATCCAAACTCTGAAAGTAGTGGAGACTCCAGGATCGAATGAGCACAATGTGATTAAATTAAAACTACCTGGCAAGCAGCACCAGATTGAATATTTTAACAAGTTGTAGTCTTCAAAAGAAGCAATTGAAAAATTAGAAGTAATGAACTGATAAATTTGGCAGGAAGCTTTCAGTTAGGGAAAAATACGATACATTTTAAATCTAATGTTCAGAATGTCAAGTAAAAATAAAATAAGCATGCTGAAAACGGATAAATAATAAAATAAGTTTAAAAAAATCGTAGCCTCTAGGGGAAAGTAAAGCAGAATGTCGGGAAGAGTGTAGAAGTGTGCTATGATAACTTTGAAGGAATATTACAAGCACATAGTGCAATCCAGAAACATATATGCATATACGAAAACATTCTTCCAGTAATTTCCTTGTAGTGTACTTAAGATGCATTAAATGCGGGGGGGGGGAGGGGGGAGGAGGGAGGGGGGAAGGGGGCGGTGAGGGGGAGGGGGGAGGAGGGAGGAGGGAGGGGGGAAGGGGGCGGCGGGGGGGGGAGGGGTGGGGGGAGGGGGGAAGGAGGCGGCGGGGGGAAGGGGGCGGCGGGGGGAGGGGAGGGGGTGGAGGGGAGGGGGTGGGGGGAGGGGGTGGGGGGGAGGGGGTGGGGGAGGGGGGGAGGGGGTGGAGGGGAGGGGGTGGGGGGAGGGGAGGGGGTGGAGGGGGTGGGGGGGAGGGGGGGATGGGTGGAGGGGGAGGGGGGGAGGGGGTGGAGGGGAGGGGGTGGGGGAGGGGGAGGGGCGGCGGGGGGAGGGGGTGGGGGGGGGAGGGGGAGGAGGGGGGAGGGGGGGTGGGGTGGGGAGGGGGCGGCGGGGGGGAGGGGGTGGGGGGATGGGGGGGAGAGGGAGCGAGGGAGGGGGTGGCGGGGGGAGGGGGGAGGGGGCGGTGGGGGGGAGGGGGGAGGAGGTGGGGGGGAGGGAAGGGGGAAGGGGGCGGCGGGGGGGAGGGGGTGGGGGGGAGGGGGGGGGGAGGGGGTGGGGGGGTGGGGTGGGGAGGGGGCGGCGGGGGAGGGGGTGGGGGGGTCGGTGGGGAGAGGGAGCGGGGGAGGGGGTGGCGGGGGAGGGGGAGGGGTAGGGGGGGTGCCAAGCCAGCACGTGATCTCGGGGCAGGGCCTATATTTTCTGGGCCGGACCACGGTGCGAGTCCACCATCGCGCGCGGCGTGGCCGACGCAGGCCGCCGTGCTCATGCAGGGACTCCAGACCGGAAATGCAGGGCCCCGTATTGGCAGCCAGAACTGCAAGGAGTACTCCGGGGCCCTGCTAGCCCCCTTCAGGTAGGAGAATCACTCTAGATTTTCTTCAGGAAAGTCCAGAGTGAAACACCCGCCTTTTGATGCTGGAGTGGGGACATTGCCCCATTATTGGAAAATCCCGCCATGAAGCTTTATTCTGCACGTGCTCACAGGAACACACAGCTTCACTCTTTAGGTTCTGACAATGGCAGTGGCCTGAGTTCTCTGGCGTTGCGATTCTCTTTTTCCACTGGCAGCGTATCCCCGCTTGCGGGTTTCCTGGCAGCGTGGGTAGCTTCAATGGGATATCCCATTGACAAGCAGTGGGAAGAGAGAATCCTGGCACCAGCGAGTGGCACGCCGCTGAGAAACAGGCGGCTGGGGGACCGGAGAACCCATCCAATGTTCCTTCTGTATGCAATGATAATTGTAATGTTCAATCAGTTAATGATTTGGATTTTCATAAATTTAAAAACTGATGAACTTCAGCTGTTGCCAGCAAACGGTCCTGGGCAGGGAGATTTTATAAAATTATTTCATGGGATGTGAGTGTCACTGTCAAGGCTAGCATTTGTTGCCCATCTAGAGATGCCCTTGAACTGAATGGTTTGCTGGGCCATTTCAGAGGGCAGTTAAGGGTCAGTCCCCATTATTGTGGACCTGGAGTCACATGGAGGCCAGACCAGGCAAGCATGGCAGATTTGTTTTCCTCAAGGACATTGGGGCACCAGGTGGGCTTTTACAACAATTGGTGATAGCTGTCATCAAAGACGAGCTTTATATTTCAGATTTATTAACTGAATTCAAATTCTACAGTGCTGTGGTAGGATTTGAACCTATGCTCCCACGGCATTACCCTGGCCCTCCGGTTACTTGTCCAGTAACATTACCACTAACCCATTATCTCCCTGAAAGTTGTTCCTTAAATTGGCTGCCAATGCTGTGCACCAATGCCAGTGGGTGCACCTGTTTACTGAAGTGGTCTGAAAATCTTCCTAAAGACTGCTGGGGTGGGGGAAGGATTGCCAGCATTCCCCCGCCCCCCCCCCCCCCCAAATAAGAAGTACTCCATATGTGGGGCGGATCACTTCCAAAAAAAGTCCAGGCTATGATTTGGACTTATACCTTTGGTGATCCCCAAGTCATTGGTGGCTGAAGCATCATGCCTGGTCAGGCCGTTGTACCACTTCTGTCACATCATGGGACTCAGTGAAAGCTCAGTCAGCAGGAACGCATAACATAAAGAGTCTCCATTCCCATTCCTGCCTACAGTAGGAGGCTGAATCTCTTTGGTAGTCACTGAAGAAATGTCTGCAAAAGCATGTTTCTCAGTGTCACTTAACCAATCCTTGACATGTCCTCCCTTGTGTTTTGGCCTTGGCATTATCAATGGGGGCAATCCCGGGTAATAATCCAGTTTTGTATAAAGGAGCCTTTGGTGTTTTCTTTCATCTGTTTCCAACTAAGCATAATAAGAGAGACAGGAGTGCATGGCCTAGTATTTAATGCTTCTTTCTTCTTATTTGTAAAAGACTAAAATCAGTCTGCAAAACTGTGAAAGCAGCGAAGCAGTTTTTATTCATAAAGTCAAGAATAAAACTTTCTTTGGCAGCCCCAGTATGTCGATTAAGGCAGGTAGGAACCAAATGATAGTTCAAGCAGAAGTGTTGCCAGGTTTCAATTGGGACAGTATTCCTCTGACCTGCATTCACTGCTATTAGAGAAATCTATTTGCAGATTCCTCAGATATCCATTTGTAAGGTCATACATTATTTTGCTTAAAATATTTTTGTTCGGTTTTTAACATTTTATACATAAAACAAAACAACACAAAACAAAAAGAATAACAGAAGATCGCTGCCCACTCCACCCTCCAAGCCCACCTATGACTCAAAGAATAACCCCCCCCATCCCTACCCCGTTCCCAAACCACCCCCCATTAGCAGCTGACGGTGAGCAACTCTTTAAAGTGAAGAATAAACAGACACCAGCTTTTAAGGAACCCCTCAATCACCCCTCTCAAAGTGAATGTCACCTTCTCAAGATAGAGGAACTCCTTCATGTCCCCCAGGCACCCAGAGGCACAGGACGGAGAGGCTATCATCCACCTCAACAGGACCCGCCTGCGAACAATCCGTGAGGCGAAGGCTTAGACATCTGCTCCCAACCCCATCTGCAGCTCAGGCAAGTCTGGCACCCTAAATATGGCCCCCAGGGAACTGGGCTCAAAATCCAAGTGCAGGATTGCTGACACGGTGCTTAAAAATGACCTCCAAAATTTCTCCAACTTCGGGCAGGACCAGAACATACCTACATGGTTGACTGGGTCTCTCCCACATTGCTTGCAAGTATCCTCCACTCCATCGAATGACCAGCTCATCCTTGACCTCGTCAGGTGCACCGTGCACCACCTTTAACTGTATTAACCCCAGTCTCGTACACAATGTTGAGTCGTTCACCTTCTGCAACACCTTACACCATGACCCCTCCTCCAGCGCCACTCCCAGCTCCTCCCGCCACTTGGACTTAACCCCTCCAATGATGCTGACTTCTTCTCCAGAATCATCCAATAAACCACCAAGATGATTCCCCCCAACCCTCCAATCCCAGAAACGCTGGGAAAACCTTCCTTGCACAATCCTGCACCTGCACATACCTAAAGGCATCCCCCGTGGAATCCCAAATTCTCCGTCAACTTCTCCAAGCTCGCAAACCGCCCTTCCAAAATTAAGGACGGGATTTACTGGCTGTTCATGCTGGTGGAAATTCCCGTCCTACGCCAATGCACGGGTTTCCTGGTGATGAGGGAAATCCCATTGACAACGGTGGGGTCGGTCAGTGAATCCCACCCTAAGTCCTTCATTTCTACCATGTCCGCTCCTCCCATCCCCAAAACATAGCATCCAATCTCGCCGGCTCAAACACATGACTCTCTCTGACCGGCATCAGCCTCGACCCCCAGTTAAAATGTTGCCGAAATTGGCTCCATATCTTCAGTGTGGCCACCACTCACCAGACTCTCCAAATATTTCCCTGGGGCAAATGAAAGCGGTACCGTTGCCAGGGCCCACATCCCCAAAACCTTCAAGAGCCTGCCTCCATCCTCACCCACAATGCCTCCAGCACCCTACTCCAGCCCCGCATTTTCTCGGCATTCGTCGGCCAATAATAACACATCAGATTCGGCAGAGCCAAACCCCCTGACTGTCGCCCTCTCTGAAACACCGTCTTCCGAATCCTCGCTATCGTACCTGCCCAGACAAACATCAAAATCAACTGTTCCACCGCCATAAAAAACGCTTTTGACAAGAAGACTGGTAAGGACTGGAATAAAAACAAAAACCAAGGCAAACATTCATCTTTACCACTTGCACCCGGCCTGCTGTCCCACCTCAACATATCCACCCTGACCCTGCCCACCAGGCTTGTAAAATTAAATTCACGAAGCTGGGCGCAATCTAGAGCCACCTGCACGCCCAGATACCTGAAGTAAGTAGTCACCACACAAAATGGCAATCCCCCAAGCCAGCTCCCGTCCCCAAAGAGGAAAGCAAAAAACACCTGCTCTTCTCCAAATTCAATTTGTATCCCAAAATCGCTTAAGCAGCCCAATTATATCCCCCACCGCGGAAACTGGGTTGGAAATATACAACAAAAGGTCATGAGCATACAGGGACACCCTTCTTACCCCCATTATCCCCCTCCACTTCTCCAAACTCCTCAGCACAATGGCCAAGGGCTCTATTGCCAGTGCAAACCAAAGGGGCGACATGGGCCACCCCTATGTTCATACAGTATTGTGCTTTCATCAGGTATAGTCAGTATCAGACACTAGAAAGTTATACAGGAAGTTCAGATACAGTACAGTACTCAGTTATACCCTTATTATTCTGTCACAGCTGTTATTATTTTTTTTTATATTGTCCATCACCCCACTCTGTTTGCAACTGCATTGATAGTTATAAGCTGACTGTTTGGAGACAAGAGCTACTGACAAGTGATCCAAACAAGAGCTAGTTCAAAATAATTGGTTCATGCCTTTTAAGGGTATCACATTCAGTTGTGGATCTACAGTAAGATCCATGGGTGAACTAAAGCCCCCATCAAGCAAGCAATTGAAGTCCTTAAACAATCAATCAGATTCCTAGACATATTTAAAAAAAAAGTTTAGAATACTTTAGAGAGGGTGCAGAAGAGATTTACCAGGATTTTGCCTGGTATGGAGGGCATTAGATATGAGGAGAGGTTGAATAAACTTGATTTGTTCTCACTGGAACGAAGGAGGTTGAGGGGCGACCTGATAGAGGTCTACAAAATTATGAGGGGCATAGACAGAGTGGATAGTCAGAGACTTTTTCCCAGGGTGGAGGGGTCAATTACTAGGGGGCGTAGGTTTAACGTGCGAGGGGTAAGGTTTAGAGGAGATGTACGAGGCAAGTTTTTTACACGGAGGGTAGTGGGTGCCTGGAACTCGCTGCCGGAGGAGGTGGTGGAAGCAGGGACGATAGTGATGTTTAAGGGGCATCTTGACAAATACATGAATAAGAAGGGAATAGAGGGATACGGACCCTGGAAGTGTAGAAGATTTTAGTTTGGATGGCAGCATGGTCGGCGCAGGCTTGGAGGGCCGAAGGGCCTGTTCCTGTGCTGTACTTTTCTTTGTTCTTTGTAATACCAAATTCTTCTTTTTTCCAATTAAGGGGCAATTTAGCGTGGACAATCCACCTACCCTGCATATCTTTGGGTTGTGGGGGTGAGACTCACGGAGACACGGGGAGAATGTGCAAACTCCACACGGACAGTGACCCAGCGCCAGGATCAAACCCGGGTCCTCGGCGCTGTGAGGCAGCAGTGCTAACCACTGCGCCACCGTGCTGCCCATACCTAGATATACCTAGTGGATTACTACACTACAGAACTGTGGTATATTGTGAGTGTTGCTCTGTAACTTTGCTCTGTAATGAGAGCAACATATTATTTAGTCAGAATTAGAAGGCAGCCTTCAGTTGTGAGGTGGAAGAGTAGGGAGAAAGGTAACATTGTCTGATAAGTATTGTACACTGGGGATTTGCACTGGGCTCTAAGCTTTTTCCTAACCTATTACTGATTTGAAGCAAGCAATAGAAAGTTAAATATAGCTGATAATACCAGGCTAGGAGGCCAAGTAAGTTGAGTAAATAGGATCTGGAACTTATAAAAGAGCTTAGATGGACAAAAAGATTAATAAAATGTAGGCCTTTATCTCAAAGTGTTTCTCAAGGCAAAGACAAAAAAGGATCATTCAGTTGTACAGCACCTTGTTTAGTCCTCATCTGGAGTAATGCAATCAATTTGGGGATCTGGGGTGTCATTCTCCGACCCCCCGCCGGGTCGGAGAATGGCCGTTGGCCGCCGTGAATCCCGCCCCCGCCCCCGCCGAAGTCTCCGCTCCCGGAGATTGGGCGGGGGCGGGAATCCGGCCGTGCCGGTTGGCGGGACCCCCCGCTGGATTCTCCGGCCCGGATGGGCCGAAGTCCCGCCCAGGAATTGCCTGTCCCGCCGACGTAAATCAAACCTGGTATTTACCGGCGGGACCAGGCAGCGTGGGCGGGCTCCGGGGTCCTGGGGGGGGGGCGCGGGGCGATCTGACCCCGGGGGGTGCCCCCACGGTGGCCTGGCCCGCGATCGGGGCCCACCGATCCGCGGGCAGGCCTGTGCCGCGGGGGCACTCTTTCCCTTCCGCCTCCGCCACGGCCTCCACCATGGCAGAGGCGGAAGAGTCTCTCCCCACTGCGCATGCGCGGGAAACTGACAGCGGCCGCTGACGCTCCCGCGCATGCGCTGGGAAACTGACAGCGGCCGCGGATGCTCCCGCGCATGCGCCGCATTTCCGCGCCAGCTGGTGGGGCAACAAACGCCATTTCCGCCAGCTGGCGGGGCGGAAATCCCTCCGGCGTCGGCCTAGCCCCTCAATGTTGGGGCTAGGCCGCCAAAGATGCGGAGACTTCCGCACCTTTGGGCCGGCGCGATGCCCGTCTGATTGGCGCCGGCTTTGGCGCCAGTCGGCGGGCATCCCGCCGTTGGGGGAGAATTTCGCCCCTGAATACTAGGCCTTGGAGTGGGTACAGCGCAGGTTCACCAGAATGATACCAAGGATGAATTATTTTCACTTTATATGGTTGATGGGTGATCTAACTAAGACATGTACAATTGTAATAAAGGAATTCAATAACCAAGTCACTTTCATAACACTGGGAACTCCAGAGTAAAGCAGACAGGCATGTCCAGTAGAGATTTACTTAAAATATTTAAGGCAAAAGTAAAAAGTAGGAAAGATGTCAACAAATGTTGACATTTTGTCATACAATAAATACAACAAATTGTAGGGGCAGCACGGTAGCATTGTGGATAGCACAAATGCTTCACAGCTCCAGGGTCCCAGGTTCGATTCCGGCTTGGGTCACTGTCTGTGCGGAGTCTGCACATCCTCCCCGTGTGTGCGTGGGTTTCCTCCGGGTGCTCCGGTTTCCTCCCACAGTTCAAAGATGTGCGGGTTAGGTGGATTGGCCATGCTAAATTGCCCATAGTGTCCAAAATTGCCCTTAGTGTAGGGTGGGGTTACTGGGTTATGGGGATAGGGTGGAGGTGTGGACCTTGGGTAGGGTGCTCTTTCCAAGAGCCGGTGCAGACTCGATGGGCCGAATGGCCTCCTTCTGCACTGTAAATTCTATGATACTATGAAATGTTCTGTAATAGGCCTGCGACATTGCCATCCTTGGAACAGAATGTTGTGTGTTGGTTTGTTTTGGTAATGATAACCTCTTTCACAAGGGTGAATATTTGCAGTGTGATAGGACCTCCTCTTGTGTTGGCCAGCTTCTTTCTGTTTTGTGAATGATAACTGCTGCAAAACGAGTAGAACTGGTTTAATATGTCCTCTGAGTAAGGGCTTTTAAACCACACCACTGGTAGAATTAACTGCCCTCACCTGAGGCGTGTTTGATGATGAGGGGGCATTTAACCAGACAGGAGGGCACTGGGTGGGGACCCTGCCTCCTTTCTGCCTCTTTCCTAATTAAATCTGGGGCAGGAAGCCTCATCAATGGTTTTCCTGTCCTGCCACTGATTGAGGCCCATAATGCCCACTTGAAGGGTCTCTTACTGCCGCCGCATTCATTACTTAAATTGGCTAAACATAAGCTAGAGCAAACCCTATGGAGCGGGATTCTCTGTCCCGCCGCACCAGTTTCCATTGGGAAATCCTCGGGCGTGGGTACGCTGCTGGCGTAACAGAGAATCCCGACAGCGGAGAATCCAGCCCATGAATTCTCAACAGGCGGGATTCTCCATCCCGCCGGCAGCGCACCCCGCCCCTGTGTTTCTGGCAGTGTGGGGTGGCTACAATGGGAAATCTACAATGGGAATGAAGGATCCCACTGCCAGTGATGGCACGCCTGCAGGAAGCACCTGCGGGGATGCGGAGAATTCACGTGAGTGGTTGCCGGCCCCACTTTCCTGGTGCCTGAGGTAGGTGGATGCCTAAGGAGTGTTCTAATTGTCACTTCTTCCCACTGACCCCTTGCTAATGAGTTGGCATCCCACTGACTACCATCTGAATTACGGGTGAGTGTTGGAGAACAGCAACTTGCAAAATCCTACTGCAACTGGAATGTGCTTGTGGAATTCTCGGGACCTTATTTTTAGTACCATGCCCTTCACTTGGGAGAAGTTATTTTTAAAATTATTTTTGTGCAGCTTCCCTTCCTTGCTTTCTTAAAAAGAAATTGTGTCTTTTTGGTGAATCAGACATGTATATGAATTTTAAATATTTCCTCATGTTTACTCTTCGGTCAGTTCAGTTTTACTGCTTTTCTCAATAGTAGTCAGGCAGGCACCCTCCATCACTGACTTGACTGCTGGGCCATGTCCCTGTGGGTGCCCAATGTGGCGCCCTGCTGCGCCTGCCTGAATCTTGCCCATCAGCCTGATATCATCCTGGTCTCGACATCGAATTCAACTTCAGATGATCAGCTCTACCCCACCTCGACCCATTTGTTTTCATCCCATTTCATTTTAACTGTCTTTTACCATTTCTTTCTTTCTTACTATATATTTAATACCCCCAATCTTATCCACCTTTCCTTAACCTTTCTCCTCTTTGCTTCCCCTTCCCCTCCTCCCACATCTACAGTTCATCCTCTGATGTTAGTTTCTCTGCTTTTTGATCTTTCACATCTTTTGTTCTCTCTGGGGACTGCCACTAGCACTCTTTCCCCTTGGATTCTGTGGCCATTAGCACCCGGTTTCCCTGGGTTTCTGTGGCTATGACTCATCTTTCATTCTCACTCCACAGTATAAATATTTCCCACTTTCTCTGTCTGTTAGCTTTGACAAAGAGTCATCGGACTCGAAACGTTAGCTCTTTTCTCTCCCTACAGAGGCTGCCAGACCTGCTGAGATTTTCCAGCATTTTCTCTTTCGAGCCTGATATCATTGACGCTTTTGTTCAGGGAGAATTTTAAAAAATTATGTTGTGGTAGCGTGGGCCGTTTAAGGGGACGAGCTCCACTGACCACGTAACCGGCTCGAGTCAATCATGCGGGTACGTGCGAACCCCGACCAATGGGTGGTTTTGCGTGTGGCCTGAGGAGCAAGGCCCTAGGCAGTGGGACCAGAGCTGTAGAGTAAAGACCTGTGTACAGTGTTTGTGTCTATTATCTACCTGCCTTTGTCTTTCACCAATAAACCCCTTTTGTTTATTACTGGAAGCCTCCAGTATATATCTTGTGCCAGCACAGAGGCTTATAGGAGTAAATAGCTTTGTGTTAGTATAGCATAGGCACAGGCTGTCCTGACGTTAGTCATAAGGCCCAACTTTGATACAGTATCGGTAAAAGAAAAACATGGTTACAGAGCTTGGCTTGTACTATATTTGTTTGGGAAGCACAAAATCCAAATGGGTTGCAGCTCACAAAAATAAACGTGGGGTTGGCAGAAAAGCTAAGTGTTCACAATGACGCATAGGAGAAATGTTGGCAACATGCTGAAGCAATGAAAATCCTAGTTCAGGAGATGCATCAAAGATATGTGGCTCTATTTCAGGTAAAAAAGCATAACTAAATTGGGGGATGTCACCAAACGAGTTAATACAGACACCCAGCCTATCATATTTTGCTGCACATGAGGAAAAGTGTTGGTGGTGTCTGCAGTAAGATAAGTGTGAATGTGTGCCTTACTTTTGCACACCTTTTTTGTAGGGGCCCCTAAAGAATCATAACCATTGGTCCAGACTTATTGCATCCTCTCTGCACAATCACTTCTCTTTGCATACTCTCTCTCATTGTGCCAGAACTGTATGGCATACTGTTTTTGGAGCTAGAGATTGCACCTGAGGAACAGCAAAAAGATGCTACAATGTCCAAACCAAGATTATCCGCTGTTATTAGGAAGAATTCTCACTGTGGTCCACAGCTATAATCGCAAAAGATAACCCTGTTCTCCTATCCAATCTTCCTTTTCTTTCATGTAACATGGATACCATGTATCACCACACAACAGTTGAATAGCAGAACATAAGAACATAAGAACTAGGAGCGGGAGTCGGCCATCTGGCCCCTCGATCCTGCTTCGCCATTCAATAAGATCATGGCTGATCTTTTTGTGGACTCAGCTCCACTTACCCACCTGCTCACCGTAACCTTTTATTCCTTTACTGTTCAGAAATCTATCTACCCTTGTCTAGCCTCAACTGCTTCACTGGGCAGGGAATTCCACAGATCCACAACCCTTTGGGTGAAGAAGTTCCTCCTCAACTCAGTCCTAACTGACATGCATGTTGATTTTTCTCCTCATTAAACTGAGGCTCTGTATATCAAATGTGAAACCTCACAATTACTGCCCAAATCATTCAATGCAAAATGGAATGAAATGAGCTGACCTAATTTTCTGACCTTAGTCCATTGTATGTATGTCTTCATGGTCAGGCCGTACAAATTTACTCTTATATCTCTCAGAGGTACAGTACTGTTTTTAAGTCAACTTATTAAAAATTCCCATGCTCCACATATTTTTCTGTGAATATAAGTAGAACTTTTTTTATGTGGAATGATGATTATAGATTTGTAGAAGTCTAAATAAATACTATCTTATGGACTGACAGTTATTACTTTATCGAATAAAAATCAAGATTTATATTCATGTCAAAAATGAAAGTTTTCCAAAACTACCACCCATGCTGCTTTATAGGCGAGCTGTTGCTCATTCAAAAGTACTTGCGGCAATGGTATCAGTCAGGGAGGAAGGAAAAGTGTTACCCATAGTGTCTAATGAGGTTTCTATTTAATCACAATGCTGTGATATCTTAAGTGTTTCAGTGTAACAAACTTTACAAAATGCTAAGATAGTAATAAAATTGTACCAGTGTTACTGTGCACTGAAGGTTAAGGGTGCAGTTGATTATTAAAAGTCACAATCTCAGTCAACAGAACAAAACTCTACACCATCCTAGTTGACCTATTCTTCAATTTCAGTAAATTGTCGTCTAACATAAATCTTTCAGGACATTTAATTTATCAGCACAATATTTTCCCAAAGTCTTTTTAAACTGTTGCATTTAATTATAGTAATGAACTCCTTATAGACTGAATATTTTAAGCTTTGAGTCTTTGAGCTACTTTTCTTCGCCTGCTCTCTCATTCTCTCCATTTAAGCCAAAGCTTTACCCTTTTGCTTCTTTTAAAACACAGCTCCCTGTATTTAGCTGGGTAATGGGATTTATGATTTTGTTTATATCAGTATCCATGGCAATGCATAAAAGATCAGTTGCCTGGCAACTTGTATTGTGAAGCTGCAATGGAGGATGGAATTTTTTGTGTCTCTGAAGGGAGGGTTTGAGGAATAATGAAAACTTCTGCTCATACTTCTGATGAATGCTTTTATTTTCAAGGTCAACTAAATGTTTTTTCAGCAAAGACTAATGCACTTTTCATCAAAAGATGCACCGTAAAATGTTTCCAAAAGATTATCCTGTCTCAGAGTTGGGGACAACAGCTTAAGAAGCTTTTTTTTTCTTTGCATGCTGATAGAAAATTAGGTTGAAACCAACTGTGGGATTGTACTATTGAAGCAAGTCTCACTCATTTACTGACACTTTCTGCATTCATTACCAAAGACCTTTTAATGAATGACTATATTCAAAAACACATACTTTTAAGAAATGTGATTATTTATTAAATAATTCTCAACACAATTATTTATTATTCTTAGTCAAATAATAAATGTTTAGTAAGGGATAATTAGAGTCAACAAGCTGCTTTCTGATTAAATTGTTCTTTGAGTTTTTGCATATTTAATATTCCAAAGTTATTGTTTTCTAGAAATTAATTAGACTGACTATATTTCTGTATAAGTTACTATATTTATAAAGCCGATGCTCACAGTGACTTCCAGCTGATTTCTGTTGTAAATGTACAATTGAGCTTTATCCACTATTGCAACATAAGTATTTTTACTAAACTGAGAATTATGCCTTTTTGGAATGTTTGCTGTCAAGAGTGATGAGTCTTGCCAATATCAATATGTCTTAATAAGCAGCAATGGTTAAAACTCATTAGGATGTCATTTTACAACGTCTGCCATTGGTCTTGAGGTTAGTGTGAATGAAGTGCTGGATTTGCTGACCACCCCGCCACGTGTTTTTTGGCAGGGGAGTCGGCCTGCCAGTGGGATCTACCGGTCCCGTAGTTGTCAATGGGATTTCCCGTAGACAGCACCCCTCGTCGCCGGGAAAGCCGTGCCTCAGCGTGGGACCGGAATTTCCCGCTGGTGTGAACAGCCGGTAAATCCCACCCTAAGTGTGCAATAACCACCTGTATCAGATAAATGATAGTACAGCTCTTAAAAATATAAAGGTTCTAAGATCAATGAAACCTAAGCAAGGATAAAAAGCATTGTCCAAATTTTTAATTGTTATAACCTGCCTGCTTACCATTGGCTGGGGTCTAATGACAATCCCACAATCCTGTGGGAGTATGAGCTTCCCCAATGAGGGGGGCGGAGAAATCATTAGCAGACTCCCTGTATAAATAAAGCTGGCCAGTTTGGAACCAGCAGGAAGGAATAAGCAGCAAGCGAGGTTGCTGCTGTTGTGTATATATATGTGATTGTAAATAAATGTTATTTCTTTGTATCCTTGAAACTCGTGCTGGATTCTTCGTGGCCCTCACAAAACTGGCGATGAGGGTTAAAGTGAACAGCTGTCTACACTGCTGAAGCCACCTCCCTGGATTTTTGTTGGAGACAAGTTGGAAGTTGTTTTCTATTACACCATGCCTCTGTACGGACGTTTGGATATTTTTGATGCTGCGCTGGAAAGCTGGATCCAGTATGCACAACGGATGTGGTACTATTTCCGGGCAAACAATATCACCGAAAACGAGCGCCAGGTGGTCATATAGCTCACCGCCTGCAGCCCGCATACGTTAGGGGTGATTAGGAGCCTTACGTACCCAGCTGCGCCAGACACCAAAACGTTTGATGAACTTGTGAATTTAATGGGGCAGTATTTTAACCCAACCCCGTCCACGATAGTCCAACGTTACCAGTTTAATACCGCTGAGAGGACCCCAGGAGAATCCCTTGCCGACTTTCTATCCAGGCTACGCAGGATTGCGGAGTACTGTGACTATGGTGAGACATTGTCAGAAATGTTACGCGACTGTTTGGTTTGCGGTATTAACAATGCGGCCACCCAGAGAAAGTTGTTAGCTCCAGCCAACATTGACTTTTGAACAGATCATTCAAATAGTATTGTCCCAAGAGAGCGCAGAACGAGGAGTGCAGGAGATACAGGGAAGGGAAGTGCATGCCTTGGGGTGCAACCCCTTCCATCCGAAAACGTCCCCCCGCACTCCTGCGAGACGACATCCGGATTGACGCCAGTGGCCGTTGGACATTCCTCCCTGAAGGGAGCCTTCTCCAGAACCAATGGATGAGGAGCCATGTCCGTGTCAGACTTGTAGGCGCCGACCCTGGCGCGGACGCCGGTCCTGGGGACGCCAGAGGCGCCATCGTTCCGACCAAAACTGGGACCAGCCCAGGGGCAGTACCTTCCATGTGGATGAACCTGCAGCGACTACTCCTGAGGACGTGGAGATGGAAGACGACTGCCTGCAGCTGCATTGTGTGGCAACTCCCCGTGTGGCCCCCATTAAGGTGACAGTACGGGTCAATGGTCACCCGCTTGAGATGGAGTTGGACACTGGCGCAGCGGTCTCCGTGATCGCCCAGAGGACATTCGACCGCATCAAGCAGGGTATACAGACCCTTACAGTAACCGACACACAGGCCAGGTTGGCCACCTACATGGGGGAACCATTGGACATTGCAGGAACCACGATGACCCCTGTTGTTTATGGACGCCAGGAAGGGCGTTTCCCACTTATCGTGGTGCGCGGCCATGGGCCCAGCCTGTTGGGTCGGGACTGGTTGCGCCATTTGCGGTTGCAGTGGCAGCACATCCTCCAAACAGTTTCTGGAGGGTTGACTGAGGTGCTAGGACGATACCCAGATGTATTCCAGCCCGGTTTGGGGAAAATAAAAGGGGCCGTAGCCCATATCCAAGTCGAACCAGGAGCCATGCAGCGCCATTTCCGGGCGCAACCGGTGCCTTACGCCTTGCTCGAGAAGGTAGAAGGGGAGATCACTCGTTTGGAAACTTTGGGTAGTATCAGGCCCGTCCGTTTTGCTGACTGGGCAGCACCAATTGTACCTGTAATGAAGCCAGATGCCACAGTTCGCTTGTGCGGTGACTATAAACTTACAGTGAATTCGGCTTCCCGACTCGACCGATATCCAATGTCTCGCATAGAGGATCTCTACTCAAAGCTTGCAGGTGGACTCTCGTTCACAAAATTAGATATGAGCCACGCCTACCTACAGTTGGAGCCAGGACCCTGCTTCCCGACCATATGTGATGATTAATACACACCGGGGCCTGTATGAATATACACGTTTGCCCTTTGGAGTATCCTCTGCCAGCGCTATTTTTCAACGCGTTATGGAGGACATTTTGAGAGGTTTACCGCGTGTCGCTGTCTACTTAGATGACGTTTTGATCACAGGGACGTCGGAACAGGAACATTTGGAAAATCTGGAGGCTGTCCTTAGATGCTTTTCGGAGACTGGAGTCCGTTTACGTCGCACAAAGTGCGTCTTTCAGGCGAAGGAAGTAGTCTACCTGGGTTATCGGGTGGACCGCGAAGGTTTGCACCCTGTCGCAGAGAAGGTGCGGGCGATTCAACAGGCCCCCGCCCGACTGACACTTCGCATCTTTGTTCTTTTCTCGGCCTCGTAAACTATTACGGGAAGACCCTCCCCAATCTGGCAACTACGCTGGTCCCGTTGCATCTTCTGCTAAAGAAGAATCACACCTGGGTTTGGGGTCAGCCGCACAAAACCGCTTTCCGGCGGGTAAAACAACAATTGCCGTTGTCTAGATTACTAACCCACTATGATCCTGGAAAGCCTTTCCTCGTCACATGTGATGCATCCCCGTATAGTATTGGGGCCGTCCTGTCCCACAAGATGGAGAACGGGGCCAAGCGGCCGATAGCTTTCGCCTCCCGCACATTGACTGCAGCGGAAAAAAAGTACGCGCAGATCGAGAAGGAGGGCCTGGCAGTGGTCTTTGAGGTGAAACGTTTCCACCAGTACGTGTATGGCCGTCCCTTCACTATCGTGACTGATCATAAGCCTCTGCTGGGACTTTTCAGAGAGGATAAGCCAATACCGCCTGTCATGATATTCAGGTAAACATCATGGTACAAACAGACATACATACTGATGGACAGATCAACGGACCAATCAACACACACACAACACCACAGCCAATCACAGGCAAGAGCATACACACTACAAAACAGGGAACACGACACTTCCCGGGCATTCCAGCAGGAGACAGCTAAGGGCACAGAGCTCACTGCAAGCCACTCAGACATCCACCATGTGCTGAGTGCCACTCCAAGATAGTATTAGGAATAGGTCCACAGATTCAAGGGTTATGATCGAACCTCAGTAACCAGTTTACTACTGTAAATAAATGTTAGTAATAAAACTGAGTTGTACCATTCGCAACCGTGTTGGTTCGTCTGTGTAGCAGAGTACCCAACACATCACCGCCCATTGCTTCCGCACGGATCCAGCGCTGGGCTTTGTTGCTCGCTGCATACGAGTATTCTCTGGAGCACAAACCAGGAACGCAGATAGCGAATGCCGCCGCACTGAGCCGATTGCCTTTATTGACCGGCCCCATGTCGACCCCCACGACCGGTGAGGTGGTTGCAACCCTAAATTTTATGGACACCTTGCCTGTCACGGCATCACAGATCCGTGAGCGGACCCAGGCGGAGCCAGTCCTGTCAAAGGTTCGACACATAGTTCTGTATGGTGGGCAGCATAGACAGCTCCCAGGCGAGTTGAGGGCATTTTCCTCCAAGCTGTCAGAATTCAGCGTGGAAGACGGCATCCTCTTGTGGGGGACGCGTGTGATTGTCCCGGAAAAAGGACAGGAGCTGATACTAAGAGACTTGCACAATGGGCATCCAGGTGTGACCAAAATGAAAATGTTGGCCCGGAGTTATGTTTGGTGGCCAGGCCTCGACGTCGGCATTGAGAAGGTGGCCCAAAACTGCTCCATTTGCCAGGAGCATCAGATGCTTCCGCCGGCTGCGCCCCTACATCACTGGGAACGGCCAGGGCGGCCTTGGGCGTGCTTGCATGCGGATTTCACCGGCCCTTTTCAAGGATCCATGTTCCTTTTATTAATCAACACCCAGTCTAAAGAGCTAGAGGTGCATAAGATGCTAGGCACAACGTCCTGCGCAACAATTGAGAAGATGCGTTTGTCTTTTAGTACGCATGGCCTCCCCAGTCACGGATAACGGCACTCCATTCACGAGTGAGGAGTTTGCGAGGTTCATGAAGGTGAACGGCATACGCCATATCCGCCCTTCCCCATACCACCCGGCCTCAAATGGGTTGGCAGAGCGCGCAGTGCAGACATTCAAACGAGGCCTAAAGAAGCAGTCTTCCGGGTCAATGGACACGAGACTGGCTCGCTTTTTGTTTTCGTATTGGACCACCCCCCATGCGGTAACTGGGATAGCTCCCGCAGAACTCTTAATGGGCTGGAGACTTCGCACCCGCCTTAGTATGGTTTTCCCGGACATTGGCACAAAAGTACGCCGCACACAAGAACGGCAGGGACAGGGTTTTTCTCGGCATCGGCCGATTCAGCAGTTTGCGCCTGGTGACCCAGTGTTCGTTCGCAATTTTGCTGGTGGTGCCCAGTGGGTCCCTGGCATAATCTTTCGCCAAACGGGCCCTATATCTTACCAGGTGCAAGCCCAGGGTCGTCTCCAGCGCAAACATGTAGACCACGTTCGGTCCAGAAGACTATCCCTTCCAAAGATTCCCCGCCCCAGGAGCTCATTTCTACAGCCACAGAGACCAGAGACAATGGAAAGTAGTCCTCACAATCTTCCTCTGGTGCCTCACTCAAAGCCTGCGCAGGTCGTTACAGAACCGCGTGGCGATAGAGGCGCCGAGATGACAGAGGCAGCAGACTCTGACTCCGAGATGGAGACACAGGACGCATCAGAGGGGGAATCCTCGGGCCCACGGGCCGTGGATGTACAACCGTTATGCCGTTCATCACAGAAGCGCCGGTCTCCTTCTCGTTACACGCCACCCGATCCAGCGCCTCGTGCAAATGGTGTCCGGCCTGCGGCAAAACGAGTCCGACGCCCTCCTTCGCCAGGGTCTTCGGTGGATTCCTTGGACATTGGGGGGGAGGGATGTTATTACCTGCCTGCTTACGATTGGCTGGGGACTAATGACAATCCCACAATCCTGTGGGAATATGAGCTTCCCCAATGAGGGGGACGGAGAAATCATGAGCAGACTCCCTGTATAAATAAAGCTGGCCAGTTTGGAACCAGCAGGAAGGAGTAAGCAGCAAGCGAGGTTGCTGCTGTTGTGTGTATATTTATGTTATTGTAAATAAATGTTATTTCTTTGTATCATTGAAACTCGTGCTGGATTCTTCATGGCCCTCACAAAATAATATTGAATGTTTGTGCTGATTCACTATTCAATGAGTATTTTGCAATAGATAATTAGTTATAGTGTTTTGTAGCCATCTAAATGGCCACCTGCAAAGGACCATGGGAATTGTGGTCAACTTGGACACAGACAAGTACACAGCCTCTGTGTATTGTGCAAAGAAGCCAGAACTGACCGAAACTTGCACCCATTAAAAGTCAATCACCATTTCCCCCAGGACAATAGAGTTGAATTTGGATTGGATTGGATTGGATTGGATTTGTTTATTGTCACGTGTACCGAGGTACAGTGAAAAGTATTTTTCTGCGAGCAGCTCAACAGATCATTAAGTACATAAGAAGAAAAGGGAATAAAAGAAAATACATAATAGGGCAACACAACATATACAATGTAACTGGAGGTGTAGATGGAGTCAATGGATGGGAGACAGGTTTGTGTGATGGACTGGGCGGTGTTCACGACTCTCTGAAGTTTCTTGCTGTCCTGGGCCGAGCAGTTGCCATACCAGGCTGTGATGCAGCCTGATAGGATGCTTTCTATGGTGCATCTGTAAAAGTTGGTAAGAGTCAATGTGAACATGCCGAATTTCCTTAGTTTCCTGAGGAAGTATAGGCGCTGTTGTGCTTTCTTGGTGGTAGCGTCGACGTGGGTGGACCAGGACAGATTTTTGGAGATGTGCACCCCTAGGAATTTGAAACTGCTAACCATCTCCACCTCGGCCCCGTTGATGCTGACGGGTGTGTACAGTACTTTGCTTCCTGAAGTCAATTACCAGCTCTTTAGTTTTGCTGGCATTGAGGGAGAGATTGTTGTCGCTACACCACTCCACTAGGTTCTCTATGTCCCTCCTGTATTCGGACTCATCGTTATTCGAGATCCGGCCCACAATGGTCGTATCGTCAGCAAACTTGTAGATGGAGTTGGAACCAAGTTTTGCCACGCAGTCGTGTGTGTACAGGGAGTAGAGTAGGGGGCTAAGTACGCAGCCTAGCGGGGCGCCGGTGTTGAGGACTATTGTGGAGGAGGTCTTGTTGTTCATTCTTACTGATTGAGGTCTGTTGGTCAGAAAATCGCGTTGCAGAGTGGGGAGCCAAGTCCTAGGTTTTGGAGCTTTGATATGAGCTTGGCTGGGATTATGGTGTTGAAGGCGGAGCTGTAGTCAATAAATAGGAGTCTAATGTAGGAGTCCTTGTTTTCGAGATGCTCTGGGGATGAGTGTAGGGCCAGGGAAATGGTGTCTGATGTGGACCGGTTGTGAATCAAGGAACTACAACAGTAGCAGACTAACTGGCACCACTTCCCCTTATTTGGAAAGGCCTACGTGCCTGGAACAATGACAGCTGGGACCCGCCCAGCCACCAAGGTACCCGCCCCTTAATTGGTCAGGATCAATGAAGGTGATCAACACCGTATAGATCCATTGGAGCTGGAGTTAGGACCGCCCAAAAGGGCACGAAAGAGAAGGAGGATAAGAAGCCCCGTGCACTAGGGATCGGCCTCTTTTGGACCGGCCTATGTGCTACCGATTGCAGCACATCAACCAGCTAAGTTCAAGGACCCGCGTTCGCTACCTGAAGGACCAGCCCAGTCGAGACAAACCTGAAGACTTCCAACCAATCCACGCGGACACAGATAACGGCCTTATCTCCCGCACAGAGCCGGTCACCCCGAAGTTAAGTAAAGGTCATCTTAGTTATTAGGTCGAGTTTAGTGCGTAGCCGCGTGAATCATTGCATATAAAACAAGTGTGTTTATTAATAAACTGTCTTTTGGACTAATATGGTCATTCGGTCAATATAAGAAACAGCTTGTGGTTCACATAGAGATAAAGAAGTCAACAGTTTGCACTATTGCCGTGAGCTACTGTACAAGAAACAACTGTGATATTCAATTGTTCTGCTTTATTCCACCTTCACACTCTTTAAAAACATTTTTTATTAAAGTTTTCACAAAATATCAACAACAAAATGGAAAAGGAACCCAATCGAATTAAATACCAAACAAAACAAAACAACCCCGTGCCCCCCTCCCCCCCGTACATAAATAATAAATTAACACCCGCCGAAACACATAGCAAACATAGCAAATATATACACCCCCTCAATCCCCCAGTATAGTCAAACAAAAATAAAATAGAACCCCCCCCCGGGCTGCTTCTGCTGCTGACCATTGTCTACCGTTCTGCCAGGAAGTCTAAGAACGGTTGTCACCGCCTGAAAAACCCTTGCACCGATTCCCATAAGGCAAATTTCACCCTCTCCAATTTAATAAACACCGCCATATCGCTGATCCAGGATTCCACGCTTGGGGGCCTCGCATCCTTCCACCGAAGAAGAATCCTTCGCCGGGCTACCAGGGACGCAAAGGCCAGAATACTGGCCTCTTTCGCCTCCTGCACTCCCGGCTCCTCTGCAACCCCAAATATTGCGAGCACCCAGCCCGGTTTGACCCTGGATCCTACCACCCTCGACACCGTCCTCGCTACGCCCTTCCAAAATTCCTCCAGTGCTGGGCATGCCCAGAACATATGGGTGTGGTTTGCTGGGCTCCCTGAGCACCTAACACACCTGTCCTCACCCCCAAAAACCGGCTAATCCTTGTCCCGGTCATGTGTGCCCTGTGCAGCACCTTAAACTGTATGAGGCTGAGCCTCGCACACGATGAGGAAGAGTTCACCATCCCTAGGGCATCTGCCCACATCCCTTCCTCAATCTCCTCTCCCAACTCCTCCTCCCACTTACCTTTCACCTCCACCACCGAGGCCTCCTCCTCCTCCTGCATCACTTGGTATGTTGCCGAGATCTTCCCTCTCCAACCCACACCCCCGAGAGCACCCTGTCCTGTACCGTGCGTGGCGGCAGCAGCGGGAATTCCACCACTTGCCGCCTGGCAAACGCCCTTACCTGTAGTGACCTAAAGGTGTTTCCCGGGGTGAGCCCGTACTTTTCCTCCAGCTCACCCAGGCTCGCGAACATCCCATCCACAAACAGGTCCCCCAACCTTCTTATCCCTGCCCTGTGGCACCCAGAAAACCCTCCATCTATTCTCCCTAGGACAAACCCGTGGTTACCCTGTATCGGGGTCCACACTGAGGCCCCCACTTCCCCCCTGTGCCGCCTCCATCGCCCCCAAATTTTGAGGGTAGCCGCCACCACCGGGCTCGTGGTATACCTCATTGGAGGGAGCAGCAGCGGCGCCGTTGCCAGCGCCCCCAGACTCGTACCCACACAAGATGCCATCTCCAGCCTCTTCCATGCCGCCCCCTCCCCCTCCATCACCCACTTGCGCACCATCGCCGCATTGGTGGCCCAGTAGTACCCGCAGAGGTTGGGCAGCGCCAGCTCCCCCATCCCTACTCTGCTCCAGGAACACCCTTCTCACCCTTGGAGTCCTTCGCGCCCACACAAATCCCGTTATGCTCCTGTTGACCCGCCTAAAGAAGGCCTTCGGGATAAGAATGGGGAGGCACTGGAACAGGAACAAAAACCTTGGGAGCACGGTCATCTTGACTGACTGCACCCTACCCGCCAGGGACAGCGGCAAGGCGTCCCACCTCTTAAACTCCTCCTCCATTTGCTCCACTAGCCTCCTGAAATTAAGTCTATGCAGGGCCCCCCAGCTCCTGGCCACCTGGACCCCCAAATACCTGAAGCTCCTCTCCGCCATTTTTAGTGGGAGCTCGCCAATCCCCCTCTCCTGGTCCCCTGGGTGAACCACGAACAACTCGCTCTTCCCCATGTTGAGCTTGTACCCTGAGAAATCCCCGAACTCCCTGAGGATCCTCATTACCTCCGGCATTCCCCCCACCGGGTCCGCCACATATAGCAGCAAGTCGTCCGCATAGAGCGACACCCTATGCTCCTCCCCATCCCGCACCAGCCCCCTCCAGTTCCTCGACTACCTCAGTGCCATAGCCAGGGGTTCAATCGACAGTGCGAAGAGCAGGGGGGACAGGGGACACCCCTGCCTCGTCCCTCGATGCAACCGAAAGTACTCAGACCTCCTCTTGTTCGTGGCCACACTCGCCATCGGGACCTCGTACAACAGCCTAACCCACCTGACGAACCCCTCCCCAAACCCGAACCTCTTCAGCACCTCCCACAAGTACCCCCACTCGACCCTATCAAAGGCCTTCTCAGCGTCCATCGGCGCCACTATCTCCGCCTCCCCCTCCCTCGTCGGCATCATAATAACGTTCAGGAGCCTCAGCACATTCGCGTTCAATTGCCTCCCCTTCACGAACCCCGTCTGGTCATCGTGGATGACCTGCGGCACACAATCCTCAATTCTCGTGGCTAAGACCTTCGCCAGCACCTTGGCATCTACATTTAACAACAAAATCGGCCTGTAAGACCCACACTGCAGGGGATCCTTGTCCCGCTTCAGGATCAAGGAGATCAGTGCCCGGGACATCGTCGGTGGCAAAGCCCTCCCCTCCCTTGCCTCATTAAAGGTCCTAACTAGCAACGGGCCCAACAGGTCCACATATCTCTTGTAAAGTTCGACCGGGAAACCGTCCGGCCCCGGTGCCTTCCCCGCCTGCATGCTCCCTGTCACTTTGGCCAGCTCCTTCAGCCCAATCGGGGCCCCTATCCCGCCAACAGTTTCTCCTCCACCTTCGGGAACCTCAGTTGGTCCAGAAAACGGCCCATCCCTCCCTCCTCCAGTGGGGGCTCGGACCGATAAAGTTCGTCATAAAAGTCCCTGAAGACCCCATTGATGCCAACCCCACTCCGCACCACACTCCCTCCCCTATCCTGAACTCCCCCGATCTCCCTAGCTGCGTCCCGCTTCCGAAGCTGATGCGCCAGCATCTGGCTTGCCTATTCCCCATACTCATACATCGCCCACTGGGCCTTCCTCCACTGCGCCTCCGCCTTCCTGGTGGTCAACAGGTCGAATTCGGCCTGGAGGCTACACCTCTCCCTCCTCTAGCACCTCCGGATACCTCCTGTCTACCCTCACCATCTCCCCCACCAGCCTCTCCCTCTGCTCTCTCCTCTCCTTGTGGGCCCTAATGGAGATCACCTCTCCCCTAACCACCGCCTTCAGTGCCTCCCAGACCATCCCCACTCGGACCTTCCCATTATCGTTGGCCTTCAGGTATCTGTCTATGCGTCCTCGGACTCGCTCGCTCACCTCCTCGTCCGCCAACAGCCCCCCCTCCAAGCGCCACAACGGGCGCTGGTCCCTCTCCTCCCCCAGCTCTAGGTCTACCCAATGCAGGGCGTGATCCGAAATGGCTATCGCCGAGTACTCGGTATCCTCTACTCTCGCAATCAGCGCCCTGCTCATAACAAAAAGGTCGATCCGGGAATAGGCCTTATGAACGTGCGAGAAGAATGAAAATTCCCCAGCCCCCAGCCTTGCAAATCTCCAAGGGTCCACCCCTCCCATCTGGTCCATAAACCCCCTCAGCACTTTAGCCGCCGCCGGCCTCCTATCTGTCCTAGACCTGGAGCGATCCAGTGCCGGATCCAACACCGTGTTAAAGTCCCCCCCCCATTATCAGGCCCCCCACTTCCAAGTCTGGGATCCGACCCAACATGCGCCGCATAAAACCCGCATCGTCCCAGTTCGTGGCGTACACTTTGACCAGCATCACCCTCTCCCCTTGCAGCTTACCATTACGTACCTGCCGTCATTGTCTGTCACAATGCTCGACGCCTCGAACGACACCCTCTTTCTCACCAAGATCGCCACCCCTCCCGATTTTTGGCATCCAGCCCCGAATGAAACACCTGGCCTACCCACCCCTTCCTCAATCTTACCTGGTCTGCCACCTTCAGGTGTGTCTCCTGGAGCATGACCACATCCGCCTTCAGCCCCTTCAGGTGCACGAACACCCGGGTCCGCTTAACCGGCCCGTTCAGTCCCCTTACATTCCAGGTTATCAGCTGGATCAGGGGGCTACCCACCCCCCTCCCCCGCCGACTAGCCATAACCCCTCGTCGGCCAGCCACGGGCCCGCGCCCCACGCCCGGCCCGTTCCCCACGGCGGCAGACCCCCGTCCCAGCCCCTTCTACTCATTCCAGCTCCCCCTTGACCATACCAGCAGCAACCCAGATCCCCCCCCCCTGCTAGGACCCCTCCTAGCTGCATTGCTCCCCCCATTGCACTCCCGCAAGTCAGCTGCTGACCCAAGCCACTCCTGCCTCTCCTTCGACTCCTCCCATTGTGGGACTTCCCCTCCCCCTCAATTACCCACCCGCAGGCGCTACGCCTCCCCCTTCCATCCCAAGCGCCTCCTCCAGCCTTCAGCATGGGAAAAAGTTCACGCTTTCAACCTGCCCAGCCCCGCCTCCTCTGGCGCAGCTCCTTTTACAGGCCCAGTCCCCTCACCCCCGACTCGGGCCTCACCCTCCACCGCGGGGCCCCATCCCCCCTACTGGCCATCCACTCCCTACTCCGTTTACTTGCCCCCTCCAAGAACCCACCCGACAGACCCAACCAAAATAGTGCCCAACCCACCCTAACCACCCACACCGAACCAAAAATAAACAAGAACAAAGAACCCCCCCCTCAAAATGTAACACAACAACAACAATCCCCGACCATCCCCACACCCGACCCCCCATCCCGACCCTCAGTTTGTGTCCAGCTTCTCGGCCTGAACAAAGGTCCACGCCTCCTCCTGGGACTCAAAATAATGGTGCCGGTCCTTGTAGGTGACCCACAGACGCGCCGGCTGCAGCATGCCAAGCTTCACCCCCTTCCTGTGCAGCACCGCCTTCGCCCGGTTGTACCCAGCCCTCTTCTTCGCCACCTCCGTGCTCCAGTCCGCGTTCTCCCACCTGCTGCTCCTCTCTTTCTTGGCCCACCTGAGTACGCACTCCCGATCAGTGAACCGTGAAACCGCACCAACACCGCCCGCGGCGACTCGTTAGCCTTGGGCCTCCTCGCCAGCACTCTGTGGACCCCTTCCAGCTCCAGGGGCCCCTGGAAGGACCCCGCTCCCATCAGCGAGTTTAACATGGTGACCACATAGGCCCCCACGTCCGACCCCTCCAGCCCCTCCGGGAGGCCCAGGATCCTCAGATTCTTCAACCTCGACCGATTCTCCATCTCCTTGAGCCGTTCCTGACATTTCCTGTGGAGCGTCTCGTGCGCCTCCACCTTTACCGCTGGGCCCAAGATTTCGTCCTTGTTATCTGAGATCGTTTGTCGGACCTCGCGGATCGCCACCCCCTGGGCCGTCTGGGTCTCCAGCAGCTTATCAATAGCAGCCTTCATCAGCTCCAGCAGGTCCGCCTTGAGCTCCCTGAAGCAGCGCTGAATAACCTTTGCTGCTCTTGTGCCCACTGCATCCACGCTGCCTGGTCCCCGCCCGCCGCCATCTTGCTCTTCTCCCCTCACACTTTCTTTGGCTTCATCACCACATTTTTAGTCGCCCCGCTCCTGATCCAAGCCATACACTATCGGGGGAATGTTGCAGTCTTCTTCCCAACCGGGAAATGTTGGAAAACTGCCGTTGGGGGCCTTGAAAAGAGCCCAAAAGTCCGTTCCAAGCGGGAGCTGCCAAACGTGCGGCTTAGCTCCGCATAGCCGCAACCGGATGTCCACCTTCACACTCTCAACCATACCCTCCATCTCCCAGAAGTGATTTAGATTACTTCAACCTATGAATCCATATGACAAAAATGAGAAGTGTACCGTATAAAAGAATAATATATAAATAAAATTTATGGGGCCATTTTTGAACTGTCGGATGTAAATATATTTGAGTCAAGCATGAGTTATTTTTTAAAAAAAATATATTTTATTCAAATTTTTCGGCCAAACAAAACAGTACAAAGGTTTTTCCCCTTTTTACAACAATAAAACAATATAAATAACAGTGACCATTTTTAACAAATAAATAAATAATATATAAACTAAATGGCAACTGCCATAACAAAAATAATAGCTCTCCCAAAAAATAAAATCAAGCAATCCAATATACATAACCAAGTACAACTATCTATACAAAAACACCCCTGAGGACCCCCCCGCCCCCCCCCCCCTCCCCCCTGGGTTGCTGCTGTTACCTTCCCATTTCCTTTATCGTTCTGCGAGGTAGTTAATGACCGGTCGCCACCGCCTGGTGAACCCTTGAGCTGAACCCTTAGTGCGAACTTTATCCGTTCTAGTTTTATAAACCCTGCCATGTCGTTTATCCAGGTTGCCACGCCCGGGGGTTTGGCTTCCTTCCACATAAGCAATATCCTTCGCCGGGCTACTAGAGACGCAAAGGCCAAAACATCAGCCTCTCTCGCCTCCTGCACTTCCGGCTCTTCTGCAACCCCAAATATAGCCAACCCCCAGCCTGGCTTGACCCGGACCCCTACCACCTTCGAAAGCACATTCGCCACCCCCACCCAGAACCCCTGCAGTGCCGGGCATGACCAAAACATGTGGGTGTGGTTTGCTGGGCTCCTCAAACATCTCCCACACCTATCCTCTACCCCGAAAAATTTACTGAGCCTTGCTCCGGTCATATGCGCCCTGTGCAAAACCTTGAATTGTATCAGGCTAAGCCTGGCGCACGAGGACAAAGAGTTTACCCTACGTAGGGCATCTGCCCACAGCCCCTCTTCAATCTCTTCCCCCAGCTCTTCTTCCCATTTTCCCTTCAGCTCATCTACCATGATCTCCCCCTCGTCTCTCATTTCCCTGTATATATCCGACACCCTACCATCCCCCACCCATGTCCCTGAGATCACTCTATCCTGAATCTCCTGCGTCGGGAGCTGCGGGAATTTGTTGCCTCGCAAAAGCCCTCAGTTGCATGTACTGAAATGCATTCCCTTGGGGCAACCCATATTTTTCTGTCAGCGCTCCCAGACTCGCAAACGTCCCGTCTAGGAACAGATCCCTCAGTTGCACAATCCCAGCTCTCTGCCATGCTCTAAATCCCCCATCTATTCTCCCCGGGACAAACCTATGATTATTTCTTATCGGGGACCGCACCGGGGCTCCCGTCATTCCCCTATGCCGTCTCCACTGCCCCTAAATTTTCAATGTTGCCACCACCACTGGACTTGTGGTGTATTTCTTCGGGGATAACGGCAACGGCGCCGTCGCCAGTGCTTGTAGGCTGGTTCCTTTGCAGGACGCCATCTCCAATCTCTTCCACGCCGCTCCCTCCCCTTCTCCCAAGCATGAGTAATTAACTGCAAAGAGTAAGACGTGGTTGATCATGCTTAATTTTCGGGCAGCCCGGTGGCCCAGTGGTTAGCACTGCTGCCTCACGACGCCAAGGTCCCGGGTTCGTCCTGGCCCCGGTTCACTGTCCGTGTGGAGTTTGCACATTCTCCCCGTGTTTGCGTGGGTTTCACCCCCACAACTCAAATGTGCCTGGTAGGCGCATTGACCATGCTAAATTGCCCCTTAATTGGAAAAATAAATTGGGTACTAAAAAATAAAAAAATAAATCATGCTTAATTTTCAAATCCACCTTGTATTAATATGATGCCAGTTTCATAACCAGAGATACGTTTACACCAAGATTGGGATTTTGAGAGGGTGCATAACTTCTGATTTCAGGGCTCCATACCTGGTGGAGGTAATGCCTGGGGAACATACACCTCCCCCCCACCCATGGAGGCTCCCAAATGAGAATTGTGCGACAATTGCCTGGGAAGCTCAAACTTCTGTTGGGCAATTGTCCTGCAATGGCAATCATCCAAAACTTTGATTTACATTGTTATGTTTGGATTGCTCCAACTGTTTTATAGTTACCCAGAGGAAGTTAGAAGAATTAAACCACTTCTCACGACGGATCACTGAACCTGTGACCGCAGGCTCTCCCCCATTGCCTGCTCCAACCGCCGACTAGCTCCCACTGCCCAACTATCCTCCCCACCCTCCACATGACCACACCCCCTCCCCCGATTACCCCCTCCCGCTAGACCAGACTCCCCAACCCTGACTACCCTCTCCATTCCTAGACTAAGTTCCCCCCAACCCGACTGCCCTCCCCACCCTTTTCCAACCACACCCTTGAACTACCCTCCCCAACCACCCTCTCCACTGCCCCCCTCCCACTATCCATCTGACCCATCCCCCCACTGACCAGTCCCTCACTGACCATCAAACATCCATCCCACTGACCACCTGACAACTCGACCCCAATGACTCCCCCCACTGATCAATGGATCACCTGAACCCCCAACACTGACCATCCCCGTTCTGATCAGCTGATCCAATCCAGTGACTAACCCCCCCCCCCCCCCCCCACTGACCAACCCCTACCTACTGGCCACCCCACCCTCATAACCTGACCCCTTTGACACCCTCATCCTACACCAGCCTCCCACCCTACTCTCTTACTTGACACACCTTCTCCCTGACTCCTCAAAGTGTTTGGACCTTTAAACCTACCTGCTTTACAGTAGCTTGTGCCACTGAATTGGGGCCAGCTGTGTCTTCCTTTCCTTCACCTCTTCTGAACTCGACAGAAAGCCTAGGGAACTGTACTTCCCTCACCCAGTGCGAGTCGGAAGGTCTGGTGAGAAAGTGAGGCTGCATGTCAGTATAAGTAACAAGGAGCGGAATAGCAATCCGACTGTGATTGTCACTCCACAAATGTAATGGCCCCTGTTTACCTGTGTACCCTAACTATGCTAGTTCTGTCATGTACTGTTTGATGTGAAACAGAGTCCTTGGACAGAATTAACAACTTTAATCAAAATTTATAAAAATGTTTAATTAAAAACAAATCGTTGCAACGTCCACAGTCTCTTTATTGTACATGTCTACGATACATAGTGAAATCTTATAAATTCCCAGGTATAAAATTATCTTTTCCATCACTTCCCATCGCCACCTGAGTGCAGGTTGTTTGGAACACTGCGGCTGTGTGCCAACCCGCAGGACCTTCACCCACCTGTCGTTCGGGGTCAAGTGATTTAAGTATTGTTGGCAGGTATCAGCTGGGCATGGTACCTACAAGTTAACTCACACATGTTAAGGGGAGGAACATCTTTTGTTGCCAGTGGTCATATAGGCAAAGCACTTTTATTGGAAGTTTGATGGCATGTATTTGAAATGAAGTATTTCCCATGGAAGTAGTTCCCGATATTTGGCTGCAATATTGGAAGAAGGATACGTTATCTGAGATATTGCTATTGGGAGTGGTCGAGAGATGTACTATTTTCCCGCATGGCAAGAGGACCTCAAGGAATGTGGACTAAGACATTGGCAGCAGATAGCAGACAGAATCAATGGTATTGTGTTGGAGAATCAGATGTCTGGCCATTTATTTCTTTCAACACAGTTCCCAGATAAACATACGAACATACGACTTAGGAGCAGGTGGAGACCGCTTGGCCCCTCGAGCCTGCTCCACCATTCAATAAGATCTTGGCTACACATTCCTGCCGACTCCTGACAACCTTTCACTCCCCTGATAATATAGAATCTATGTATGTCTGCTGTAAAAATATTCAAACATTTGCATCCATTGTCTTTTGAGGACGAGAGTTCCAAAACACTCGACCATAGGAGAGAAAAACATTCCCCACGGGCACGATCGAACAGCCTCGTCATGCCCGACCCGGTGACACGGCAAGGCTGTTAAATTTCATGATAGGCTTCTCCCAAGACTTGCGACGCTCGGAACGCCTTGCGAGATCTAATGAGATTTGCATATTTAAGTGAGTAATTAGGTTCACTTAAATATGTCGGCGCCCGATTCTCCCAAGATCTGGGAACTAATGGCTGCGTCTGGGAGACCTCATCATGGTGCCATTTAGCACTAGTCCACACAAACGTGGACCAGATGCAATGGCACCTGGGGGGCTCCCAGGCCATTGGAGGCCCCCTGGTGGTCAGGTTCAAGGCAGGGCAGTACCCTGGCACTCCTGCTGCCACCTGGGAACCTTGACACTGTCACCTGGACACAACTGCCAGGGTGCCCAGGTGGTACAGGCAGGGGGACTGTCAGGGTGCCAGGCTGGCCGCCCTAAGGTGCCTGGGTGCCAGGTTGCCATGCCAAGGATCTGGCCCAGGGGTGCCATGCCCTTATGAGGTAAGGTGAGGGGGGGCTTGAGGATCCCCTAACAAATAATTGGGGTGCTGGGGGTGGGGAGGGCACAATGGGAGGTTGAGAAATTGGGGCAGCATTTAAAAACAAAAATAAGTGCAGCCTCGGGGTGGAGGGGGGGGGGGGGGGCATTTCTCGCCAAGGCCAAAGAAAATCATCTTGTTTGATAGTGGGATTATTCTTGGCACTTCAGGCACCGAGAAACACCCCGCTATTCATGCCCAAAATGTTTTTTTTCCAGTTAAATCATGCCCCTCATCTTTGTCCTGAATGGGTGACCCTTTATTTTTAAACAGTGACCCCAGTTCTAGATTCTCCTACAAGAGGAAATATTCTTTTCACATCCACCCTGTAACTCTTATATGTTTCAATCCAGTCACCTCTTGCTCTCCTAAACTCCAGCCTAGCCTGTCGAACCTTTCCTCAGAAGACAACCAGTCCATTCCTGGTATTAGCCTAGTAAACCTCTGAATTGTCTCCCATGCATTTACATCATTCCTTAAATAAGGAGACCAATACTTCACACAGTGCCCCAGATGTGGTCTCACAAATGCCCTGTATAGTTGAAGCATAAGCTCCCTACTTTTATATTTAATTCCCGTTGCATTAAACAATAATATTCTATTAGCTTTCCTAATTACTGCTGTACCCACATACTAACCTTTTGTATTCATGCACTAGGATACCAGATCCCTCTGCATCTCAAAGTTCTGTAATCCCTCACCATTTATAAAATGTTTCTTTCAATTCTTCCTGCCTACATGGTCAAGTTCACATTTTCCCACATTATACTCCAATTTCCAGATCTTTGCCCACTCACCTAACCCATATATATCCCTTTTGTGCTATACACAACTTACTTTCCTGTCTATCTTTGTGTCAACAGCAAATTTAGCAACCATGCCTCTGGCCCTTTTAAGCATTATGAATGTTTAGCTGAGACCAAGACTCACTCACGGATGAGCTCAGCAAGGGCATGTTTACATAGGTTGAAATGGAGTGTTAACCTTGATTGATTAACATCTTTCTGAGATTAGAATAAGTTATTCTATCTTTGAACTGTTTTTTTCAATGCCTGTGTGTTTATTTGGACACGATTAAGAGGTGTGAAGTCTGGTAAAACTTCAGTTATTGAAACTATGAATGGCAATGTCTGATTGACATTTTTATAAGGTTGGAAGAGCAGCAGTAATATTCATAGCAGATTTCTAAATGGATTTTCTTCATAAGCATTTCAAGACTAGCCATTGTTTTTATACATGACTCATTCATTTTGTACATAGTGGATACTGGCTGAGGGGGCATGGAGGTTTGGAGGGAACATGGAGAGTGGATGAGGGATGTGGGCTGAAACACATCCCTGAAAATGGTCTGACAACCTTTAGTATAACTAGGCTGAAGTTCCAGAGAACCAAGGCAGGGTTTCTTAATCAACCTGCCTAGGCTCTCACCTGCCTCTGTGGCTATGCCTGAACTCCTCCTGCGGTTGGCAGATCCAACTTGATCCCACCCCTACCTTCCTGGAGCGAGGATCGAACATGCAAGGGCCACTTATATGAAGATTTATCTGCCAATTACCTGACTCGAGCTTCCTGTCTCATTGATGAAAATGCAGCTCATCCAGCCCGAAAATCTGTGCTCTATCTTAAAATGGAATATCAATGCCATGCATTCAAATATATTTAAACAATCAAGGATAGGACATTCTCCTAGACTTGACCAAGGATAGTAGACATGGCATTGAGAGGGAGCATAAATACAAGGAGAGCTTAGATTAGGATTTACATTTTCTTGTTTATGGGCTATCACTTCAGCACTATTACTAACTGCCAGAATAAGGCTGGTCTCAGTTTTAAAACCTCTTAGTGTTACAGTCTATATTGAGACAATTGTTCTTTCAAAAGTTAGACTTCTTCAATTGTCATAACCCACATAAGACCCACGGGATTGGAGCAATCGGCCTCCCCATGAGTCTCGCCAAATACGAGCTCTCCCGCTAAGGGGGCGGGGAGCCCGAGATCATTCACTGTTAAGATCTGTATAAAATCGGCCAGGCATGGAAACGACAGAGCAGACCCGGCTGGGATGTGATGTACATTGTAAATAAAATTGCCTTGCAATAAACCTGGTTTCTTTATACTAACTCAGTTCGCACTCATTTGTGGCCCACAAAAATGAATAATTATAAAATCTTTGTGGGGTCTTGTTTCTGGTGCCGGAAGAAAAATAATGAAAAATAATAGTCATTTACTTAATGAGAAACTGCATTGTTTCACTGGATAAAGCTGCTGTGTCTCAAACTGGTTTGTGTCAAGAAATGTATCACCATCCCGTTTTGCCAAGTGCCTGGGCTCCAATCCATCAAATTAATGCCAATATACCAGTCATACATGATCTACGCTGCAATTTCTAGGTTTTGTCTATTGCCTTTAGCCAAAACAACTTAAGTTTTCAATTCCATGCATTTTTGTTTTCAATTGTCTTTCCTCCTTCTGTGTTGTGGGGAACTGATTTTACTCTGGTGTATGGTTTCATAGGAGCCCAAGTGAGTGTGCTGACCAGTGAGTGTTTGGAGGTAATTCAACCATGAAGCAGATTACAGTTGAACTTGGTCCTATTCTCACCTAATGTCTACAAACACACCATTTCCAGCAGGGGTCACTGAACAGCAGTCTGCAGCAGGAAGCATGGTTTATTCTCTAGACTAGGTGTGCTGAATACAATTGTTGTATTCCAATTGACTGAAATCAACTGACTCAATACAGAGCAGGAGAAAATGTGGAGCTTGCTGGTAGATATATTTTAGTGCTACAGCAGGTGGTATTTTTACACAAGGGGACTGGAGAGGCATAATGCATATTGAGTAAAGACACATTCTATCCTTGATATAATGGTGGTAAAGTCTCATGTGAATTTCTACAGAAGTTCCCGTGGGAGCTGGAGGGTGGGGTGTGTGGGGGAGGGGGGGGGTGGGGGGGGGGGTGAGATTGCTCTATTACAGCGAAAATAAATAGGGCAGAATGCTAGGCATATTTTCCATGCAGTGTAACCAATCTGTGACTATGGGCGTGATTTAACCATGAACGCGTTGCACCCGGCGTGGATCAGGGCCTGCTGGGTAAATAGCGGCAAAGGCCAAAATCGAGATTTGCGCCAGGCGTGAACCATTTCACAGTTCATCCGGCACGCTCCCGATGATGAGTTCTGGATCTCATCCCAAAATGGTGAGAATATCATTAACCCTCATTTGCATTCATTTCAGTCTCATTAGCGAGATTGAAGTCGAATGCTGCGACCTCCTGGGAATTACCTGACTCCCCAGTGAGAAATCATGTGGCCGTTGTTTTGTGCTCCTTTTTAAAAATGTGAAGCTGGCACAATGGCTTCTGAGGGGAAGTGAGGAGGTGAGCAGCCATTTCCATTTCCAAGTATGCCGCTCAAAGGCACAGGAGCTGTTGCCCCAATGTTTGGGGGAGAGGGGCTGGGGGACCCCTCAGGGGGCTTAGGCTTTGTCAGGGGGCTGCAGTATTCTAGGTTGAGGGTCGCCCCTGGGCCAGGGGGGTAAGGGACTTTGCGTCTGTAAGACCTTCAAACCATCTTTAAATATTGTGGAGACCCATAACAAGAGCAACCACAGCTGCAGCCTGTCTGTCCAACCAAACACTTCCAGGACAGAACCCTGCTGTAGCCTCTATCCTCCCTTTGACTGTGAGCAGCCTCTAACTGCACAGCTGAAAGCTATTGTTAGTTGTGATAGCACTTTGCACTCCTCAACTCTCAATTCCCTCCCCGTGGGCACATGTGCCGTGTCTCAAAGGATGATTAGTGCATTGCATGACCAGCAAACTTTAATGCCTGGACAGTGTGCCTGGAGCATCAGCACCATAGAGGCAGCTACCAACAATCAAACACTAAAGAACAGGGCTTCAGAACTGTGGACCTTCTCGCGACCAAAGGGTAAGTGTGTGGACCAGGGGAGGGCACCTGAACACAGTCTTCCTAATGTTCCCGGCAGAGGTCTGGGGTCTAGGGGCTCCGCAGGTGGCCAGGGGTGAGTGTGCAGAGCAAAGCTTGCTAGCACAACTGGCTAACTGGTTGGCACTCTGAGAGAAGATGGGACACGTAAGTGTGGGGAGGCTTGGGGGCTTTGAGTGTCGCGGGATGGAAGCCCTAACTGATTATTGACCTCTCTCCTTCTCCGATTCCTTCCAGATTAACAGATGTTTACTGGTGTTGATCCCACAGAGGCTGCCCTCATGTTACTGGTGGCAGCCAAGATGGGCAGACGCCAGATAAAGTGGCAGCAATGACACAGACTGGAGGCGGCGCCCCATGTGCAGGGGGCCGCCGCAAACCCTGAAGACCCGGCCACCAATCAGGCTGAGGAGGAGGCCAGAAGGGGAGACCAGCGATGACCGAAGGTGTACAGGCGCTGTTGGTCATTCAATGAGTTGACGGACACCATATACCGCAGAAGACTCCATCTCAGCAGAGAGACGGTGTGACAACTGTGCCATGTCCTTGCAGATTTGGCACCCATGGAGGAGGAAGAGAACACCTACTCCCAGTGACCATGAAGGCCACTGCTGTCCTCAACTTTTATGTCACTAGATCACTCCAGGGCTTAAGCTGGGACCTGTGTGGCATTTCACAATTTACAGCCCACACGTGCATTTGGGAGGTAAAGATGCTCCGTATGCCTAGGCATCCAACTATAATCACCTTTCAGTAGGACCAGGCCCACCAAGATGCTCAGGCTGCAGGATTTGTTGCTATTGCCAGGATGCATCAGGTCCAGGGAGCAATCAATGCACACATGTCGCCCTGCGAGCACGGGGGCATCAGGGAATGCGCGATATTAACTGGAAGGGGTTCCACTCCCCAAAGGTTCAGATCATATACGTCCACTTCCTTCAGATCATGCACATGTGTTCCCGCTATCCTGACAGTGTTCATGACAGCTACATCCTGGGCATTCTGAGATCCCTGGTGTCTTCGGGCGCCACCCCAGGATGACGGTTTGGCTCATCGAGGACAAGGGATACCTGCTGAGATCATGGCTGATGATGCCAGAGAGGAGGCCTGAGACTGAGGCCCACATTGCCACCCATGCTGTAATTGAGCGGTGCATCGGGCTGCTGAAAATGCGGTTCCAATGCCTGGACTACAGTGGTGCCCTGCTGTATAAGCCCCAGAGGGCGTCCCACAACCTGGCACATCAGCAGGGCAACATGCTGAAGGAGAAGGAGGAGGGACATGTGGCCTCATCTGACGAGGATGAGGAGGCGGACCAGGAGGGGCTGGAGGACAAGCCCGGGGAGGAACTGGAGGATAGAGGACAGGTGCCATGCCTGGAGAACCAGGGAGGCCCTCATCATCTCCATATTCCCATAGGATGAGGCTGCGTCCGTCAGCTCAAACCCCTCAATCCTTCTCCCCCATTTCCCTCCCTCCCCCCCAATCCCCTCCTTCCCCAATCGCCCCTCTCCCCAATCCCCCTACTCCAGAGTTTCCATCCTTCCTCCTGTGGCCAGCTGAAATCGGCGCCCACAAAGAGCGATGGGAAATGTAGCCAAGCTGGAAAACAGATAGGCTGCAGTTGCAGATATACAAACTGCAGCCCAGACTTTATGTAGAAACCCACACCTGCAAAAGTCCATTTGGATGTCTTCCCGGAACAATGGGCTCCAGGTAGAAATAACAATAAGTGGCAGACTCAGTGACACCTGCTTTCCTTATTTGGGAGGGCCTACGTGCCTTGGACACTAACAGCTATAGCCGACCAGGACCCGCCCAGCCATCAAGGGGTCCACCCCTAAATGGTCAGGATCGATTAGGGTGATTGAGACCCTATCGATCCATTGGACCTTCACCTGGGACCACCCAAAAGGGTGCGAAAGATAGGAAGATAAAAGGAACTGCGCAGGCCAATAACTACAGCCTCCGCCAGACTCCTGGAACCAGATAAGGCCTTATCTACTCTGTATCTGCTGGTCACCTGAAAGTTAAGTTAAGGTCGTTTAAGTGTGTTCATTGTAATCCAATGTGCATGAACGTGTGATTCATTAAGTAAACAATCTTGTGTGTGTCAAATAAACTATTAGTGGACTAAACAACTTCTGTGAACATTTGTCCATCTTGTACGGGTTAAACACACTGTGGTTATAAAAGAGCAACACTCCCATCCCCCAATGCCCCCCTCCCTATTTCCCACTTTACGTCCAATCCCTCTCTCCCACCACATTTCACCCTTCCATCACCCCCCCCCCTCTCCAACCAATCACATTGCACCCTCCCCGACCACCCACAGGTCTGTGTAACATCACTCTAGGGTGATGGGCCTAATTCAACACTGTCAGCGGGTCACTATACAAGAGTGATAATAACTCGCTGTGAGGAAAGCTCTGGTGCACCTCAGTTTCTGAAAAAGTCTGACTCCTGTCTTTCTGCTGACAGTGCGCTCACACCCATCCTCTGAACGGGTTCTGCATTGGGGACATTTGATCTTGGACCACTGTGCCCAGGAGGTGGGGAGCAGAAAGCAACAGGGGGTGGGGGTGCAGGCAGGCCCGCTTTGAAGATTAATGTGACAGAGACTTCGTATGTATCAGGTGTTACATGTTTTAATAGTGAACATTTCCATTCCCCAGCTACAGATAGTGAATTCCCCAGTGCCCACTCAGTTCTCACTCTTCTTGATCTTCCGTGGTCTACTGCTATGTCTTGCTGTGTCCCCAGGATGCACATCAGAAGTGGAGGTAGCCTGCTGCTTTCCACGCCCTGTGGCTTTTGATGCCCTTGGCAGATATCCTCTGGAGGACTGGATGTGGTGGGTCCCGGCTGAATTACCTCAGTGACTAATTTACCCAGCTCTTCATTCTTACCTGTAAATAAGCAAACACCTATCGATGATGAATTACATTGGTTTAAGACTGGAAAATTCCACGTAGATCTATAATCAATTATCTGATCATTCACTATCTTGTATAACATATTTACAAAGCTCTTCTTAGCTTATGTTTATTAAGAAAGGCTGGGTGTGGAGCAAGCATTAGGTGAGTGTAAAGATTGGAAGGCTGTAAGTGGTGAAGGCCAATTCCAAGCAGTAGTTCCAGGACCTGAAGGCAAGTATCGGAACAGTGCTGCCAGTCTTATTGTGGAAGGCCAAAGTATTGCCGTGGAAGACCTGCATCTAAAACAGGTGTTGTACTCATTATATGTGCAATTAGGGGGCCCAATACCAGTTTCAGGATTCCTTCCTGAAATTGGACTACACAGAATAATATTGGTGCTGGATTTACTGGGGTCAGGATAATTGAATTATACGTGAACTGACCTACAGTCTGCGAGGCTGCCACCAAAATGATACAAACTACTTATTAGAATGTACAGCCGTGAGGAGCAGGAGTTGTCTGTCTGAGGCTCCATGGTAGTCCTGAACACTGTTGCCAGGCTCTACAAGACCGCCTACTGCTCACTTTCCCCGGCCTTCCGAGGACCTTCCTGACGGTCACTGAAACTTGAACTGTTTAGGTGACATGAATGTGCATCAATAAATATTGAGTTCTCATCTGTTTCCACGCAGGGATTAACCCCTGTGTCAGGCTCATGGTGGCTGGCCAGCTCTCTCCAATTTAACCCCCTATGTGGTTATGTTGCGGTTTAATGAGAAATTCTGAGAAGTATTCCTTAAAGGACAAAAGAGGAAAATAAAGAGAAAAACAGAACGTCTTCAAAAATGGCACTATAGAGAGACCTGACAACGAATCAAAAGGTGCACCACCAAAAGAGAAAGAACACTGGAATTCTGAAACAGTAACAGAAAATGCAGGAAACTGCATGATTATGCCACATCCAGTGTATTATTGTGAAAAATAATTAAATAAAGCAGAAATAATCATCAATGAGCAATTTGAAAAGTGTGGAAAAAAATAAGAAAATTGATGCAAAAGTCCTGAAATGTTGTGTGGAAGGTCATTTCCATCAAAAAGTATTAACCTGACTTTGAGAGCAAAGGTCTTTTAATTGGTCCCAGAGGGAAAAATCACATTGTGAATCCCAGATGTCTTAATTTTTTTCACTCTGTGCATTCTCTTAATGTAATATAAGCAGTAAAAGGCACTGTGCATAAATTTCACCTGGAGTAACATTGATGGCAACCTATAAACTATCTAGTATGCCTGTGGAAAGTGTAGTGTAGAATATTCCACCTTGCGCTGAGCCGACATTGCCAACTGAGGGCAGAAATGACTGGTTCTGTTGTCCCAGCTTGGAGCTATGCTTGAAAGGAGTGCAGGTGCACAGGTTGATGCTGCAATATTATAGGTTGGGAGAATCAGACAGGTGTACCCACTTACAATTCCTGACGTTGAGAAAATTGTCCACAATTTAGTCGGGGGATGGGAAGGACCCGAAATATTCAATCTCCCTCCCATCCTCACTGGCAACCCCCATCCCCGTGACCCTCGCCCCTTCCCACTCAACTGTCTCCAGAGATCCAGCGAGGATTCCTGCTCAAGGCCTCAGAACATTAGCGGCAGCGGCCACTGCACCAAGTGGCACTTCCGGCCCTGGAGAGCTGCCAGATTCTGATTGACTTGATAGTTCTCTGGAGCAGGATTTCCACCCTCTCTGGTCCTTAACTGTGTGGAAGGCCTGTGCTAGACAGTTAATTTCCTGATTGCACTTGACGTGTTGTGCCTCCCGGACAGAGGAAATGTGTGGCTCTAATCAGTGCGGGGGGGAACATCATTGTTAGAAATAAATTCCCCACATGGGCTGCGATTCTGTCAGCAGCGTGTCATTCCCAGCATTATAACCAGATCAGTGCACAACTTCTCCTTTCTCTCTTTTTGGTGTTTCCTACATGATTGTAATTAAAATTCTAAGTGCCAGTGGTATTCATGGAAAGGACATGAGATTTAGTGGTGGGGGAAATTTTTCATTGGTGAAACCTGCTGTCGCCTGACAATGCTACATCTATTAAAGAGCCTACTGTTCAAACAGGGAGGCTGTGCATCATGAGCATCTTCACCAGGAGTCTCTTGTGCGGTCACCAATAATGTAAATGACCGAGCGGGCAGTTATGGCAAACGAGTGAACGCATGATCAGCTTTCACATCATATGGCAATTGAAGCCAAAGTGTGTGTGGAAGTTTGCCTTTTCTGTGAGCTTGGAGCAATGTGAGAATGACAGGTCAGTATGTGTGATGGGAATGCATGCAAACATGGGGGTTGGTGTCACTAACTGCACTTTGTCATGCAGGGCAAGCAGAATCATGATGCCAGGAAGAGAAGATGCGTAGGAGGAGGGGTTCCTGATCTTAAGCTCATTATAACAGCTGAGGAGAAAATTGTGGCGATCACTGGTGAGGAAGGAAAGCAACTGTCACAGGCTGTGAGGCTGGACCAGCCAGGAGTAGGAGGAAAGGTCAACCATTCTGCTTGTCGCCATCTGGGGTGGCCACTTTCAGCATATAAAATGGACACTCGCAGAGCATACAGGGAAAAATGGACAATGCAAAGAAAACAAGCAGGCTCTGAGCCTGAATGTGTATTTGGGAAGACAGACTGCAGGCAGAACCGAAACTCCTGGCCGATTTGCACATTGATGGCCCACCTCCGATGAACAAAGACTAGTGCTCAGGTAGCCGATACCGTCCCAGACATTCCGGCAAGGCCAACGGCCACTTAGGACACGCCCCGCCGTCAAGGCACCCGCCCCTTTATTGACTCAGATCGATGGCGGTGATCGAGAAGCTGCCCAATTAATTGGGACCAAGTTTAAGGCCCGCCTAAAAGCGCGCGAAGCACCCCCCCCCCCCCCCCCAAGTATAAGAAGGAACCCCCGCCATGTGTCCTCTCTCTTGGAATCGGCTCTCAACTGGAGAGACCCTTCCACCTGCACCACCAGAAGCAAGTAAGTTCAAGTTCAACGCTCGCTACCAGACGGACGACCTTAGCTGTACTCCTGCTACTTCTTCGAACCCAACAGCCTCAGATCCGAACAACGGCCACTGTTCCTCTGACCTACGTGGGCACCCGAAGTTAAGTATAGGTGTTAGTGATAGACATAGTTTAGCCTGTAGTGTTATTGTGCATGAGTAAATCATACTGTGTGTAATTAAAGTATCATTGACTTTGAACTAATTAACTGGTGTATTAGCTCTTTAATTGGTATTCGGTTGAACCTTGTGGCGGTATCAAGAGATACCTGGCGACTCTGAAAGCATATACATAATTAAGATTAAGAAAGGCGACCTTATTAACTGCCATATTTATAGCCACAAAAGAGAGCAACATGCTGTTAGAGAGAAATGGGCACACAAGATAGATGCAATGAAATGTGAAGTGCTAAAATCGTGATGATTCTTGGGGCGGGATTTCTCCGCCCCGCCCGCCTGGCAACCGGAGAATCACACCCGAGGTCAATGGACTTTTCCATTGTTCGCATCTCGCCCGTGGTGATCTTGGGCGGGCGGGATGGAAGAATCCAGCCCATAATATCATTTTTAAATGCTTTTTTAAAATTTGTTTATATGGGATGTGGGCGTCACTGGCTGGGCTAGCATTTATTGCCAATACCTGGAGGTATTTAAGAGTCAACCACATTGCTGTGGTTCTGGAGTCCCATGTAGGCGAGACCAGGTAAGGACGGCAGATTTCCTTCCCTAAAGGACATTAGGATTTTTGTTCTCCGCTGCAGGTCATCAACATCCAAGGAACAGGCCACTGCCATGGGAGAAACTCAAAGACTCCACCTCTGGTGACGAAACAGCCAGTACCCCAGAGTATACACTGTCATTTGCCTCATCATTTCCCTCCACCAGCACAGTTGCACCCACACAGTCTGTGCTGGGCTTGCATTTAGATTGAGCAACATAATCTGGCGAACACACCGCAGACACGTCCCAACACAATGGGGGAGGGTTTGGCTTCTGGGTCACCAGATGATTGGAAGACTGCTGGGGATCAGGCCACTGCTGACCCCACACTGAAGACAGGCCTTTGGTCACGGCAACAAGAAGCCTGCTGGACATGCAGCAGAGGCTGGGCGAGAGGAGGATGGGGCCTTGCACTCGCCTCCAGGAGCTTCTGCCCTCAGGGAGACAAAGGGGTGCTATTCAACACCCAGATGAAGAGAGAGCATGTGCCATTTGCCCAGGGTCTTTGTGTCAGGATACACCCAGATTTAGGGACATTGCCTCATCCTCTCCACCATTGATCCAACAGCTTCAGCAGGCAAGGCCAAGGGGGGGGAGCTCCAGCACCAATGCAGGAGCCCCTCAGTAGGCTGGAGCCCTCAAGGCACCATTTCTCCAAAGAACACACACCATGATCATCCAAGGCAATGGGATATGACACTGAGCAGGCTGTTTCCACCTCTGCTGCTGATGTTGGGATTGCACCTGGATATAGTGGTAGAAAAAGAAAACTGGAAAAAAGTATGAGCACTAAGGTGCCATTGATAATTTTTCCCCTTTCTTTTGCACTTAAAAAAAATTTTTTTTTCGAGTACCCAATCTTTTTTTTCCCAATTAAGGGGCAATTTAGCATGGCCAATTCACTTACCCTGCACATTTTTGGGTTGTGGGGGTGAGACCCACGCAGACACAGGGTGAATGTGCACATTCCACATGGATAGTGACTTGGGACAGGAATTGAACCCGGGTCCTCAGCGCCGTGAGGCAGCAGTGCTAACCACTGCGCCACTGTGCCACCTCCCCTTTCTTTCTCACTTGTTCAAATATGCACAATATAATTCATTTTTTGCAATCTGTCACAGACAAAATATATATACTCTCTTACTGCCTTTGATCAGTTTATTTTGTGTGGAAAGGTATGTGTTTTCGTAATCTTGTCTCAAATTGAATAATTGAGCTTCTCTGAGTTTAAAAATAAAGAAGGTTGTTCATTCTCACACACTTACCCCAAATTAAATGCATTGACACACGCACTCATTCACACGCACACACACATGCACGCACACATACATATACACACAGACACACACACAAAGATTGGATGTCGATAAAGTTCATGCATTTTTACAGATTACATTTACCTCAGTGCCTGATTTAGTTGTTCCCCTACGAAATAGGCTTATGGTTTCTTGGATGTTTTCAATGCTCTAAAATTGAAGGGAGGGTCTTATAAAGTGAAGGGTTCACAGCAGGTTGTGAGATTCATAGACAAATTTCTGGAAGGTTGGTTCTCAGGTGAACTTTAACTGGAATGGTTATGTCCCCTGGCTGCCTGATGTATCAGAGGTTTGGTTCTGAGACTGGTTGAACTGATGTTGGATATGATTGCAGATTGCAGGTAGAGCGATCCAGGAGGTAGGGTTGCAGGAGCCTCAGCCCTTATCCTTGTCCAACAGGTTTGAGATTCTTGTTCCATGTATGGATGAGAGTGGGGACTGTGGAGAGGATGAGCAAACTGACCACAGCACCCTGGTACAGGGGACCATTCAAGTGGGGGAGAGAAAAGAAATGTAGTCGTAATTGGGGATAGTATAGTTAACTGTGACCAGGATTGAGAGTCCCGAAGGTTGTGTTGCCTACCTGGTGCCAGGGTTCGGGATATCTCATCAGGGCTGCAGAGAAACCTGGAGTGGGAGGGTAAAGATCCTGTTGTTGTGGTCTACATAGATACCAGCGACATAGGTAGAACAAGGATTGAGGAATACGAGCAGCTAGGGATAAATTAAAAAACAGAACCATAAAGGTAATAATCTCAGATTACTACCTGAGCTATGAGCTAATTGGCACAGGGTCAATAGATTGAAAAGGTAAATGCATGGTTCAAAGGTTGGTGTGGGAGGGGCAGCACGGTGGCGCAGTGGATAGCCCTGATGCCTCACGGCGCCGAGGTCCCAGGCTCGATCCCAGTTCTTGGTCATTGTGGAGTTTGCACATTCTCCCCATGCTTGCGTGGGTTTCGCCCCCACAACCCAAAGATGTGCAGGCTGGGTGGATTGGCCACGCTAAAATTGCCCCTTAATTGGAAAAAATGAATTGGGTACTCTAAATTTATAAGAAAAAAAATGGTTGGTTTGGGAGAAATGGGTTTTAATTCATGGGACACTAGCACCAGTATTGGGGAAGGAGGGAGCTGTTCCGATGGGACGGTTTTCACGTGAATCATGCTGGGACCAGAGTGCTGGCAAATCGCATAACTAGGGCTGTAGACAGGGCTTTAAACTAAATAGTGGGGGGAGGGTTCAGTTGTGGGAAAATTAGAAAATCAAAGTTAAAGGAGAAGGTAGGAGTGAGGGCTTTAAACTAGTTAATAGGGGGTGGGCTCAGGAGAGGTTAGTAAAGTTTCCAGAACAATTAATAGAATAGAGAGTATGGAAAGCGGCAGGAATCTAACTTCAGGCACAGCAGAGAAGGGGGGCAGTCAACGCAGGACTGAAGGTGTTGTACCTATATGTGCGCAGTATACCAAACAAGGTAATTGAGCTTGTAGCACACATTGAAATTGGCGATTACGATGTTGTGGGCATCACAGAAACGTGGCTGCAAGGGGATCAGGGCTGGGATCTAAGAATATGTATCCCATCGAAAGGACAGGCAGATGGATAGAGGGGGGCAAGTGCCTTGTTAGGAAGAAATTAAATTAAACATATAGCAAGAAGCGATATAGGGTCAGATGGGAAAGAATCTGGTGTGGGTAGAGTTGAGGAATCGCAAAGGAAAAAAGACCCTGATGGGAGTTATATACAGGCCCCCTAGCCGTAGTCAGGATGTGGGGCAGAAAATAAATCAGGCGATAGCAAAGGCACAAAGGAAAGGCAATATTACAATAATCATGGGAGACTTAAATATGCAGACGGACTGGGAAAATCAGGTTGGTAGTGGATCCCAAGAAAAGGAATTTGTGGAATGTCTACGAGGTGGTCTTTTGGAGCAGCTTGTGTCAGAGCACACTCGGGAAAAAGCAATTCTGGATTTGGTGATGTGTGATGAAGCAAACTTGATTAGGGAACTTAAGGTGAAGTAACCCTTAGGGGGCAATGACCACAATATGATAGAATTCACCCTGCAGTTTGAGAGGGAGAAGCTGGAATCAGATGTAACGATATTACAATTAAATAAGGGTAACTACAAAGACATGAGGGAGGAGCTGAACAGAGTTGGTCAAAGCAGTGGAAGAGCATTTTAAGAAGCACCATGATATGATCGATAATGGGACATGTGGATGCATGGGCTTGATTGCAGTGCTCCTCTGCCCCACTCAGGGGAAGCTTCGCTGACTTCATCATCCGCATGAGCAGGGGCTAGCCCTTGTCACTGAGGATTCATCCATCAACCTGGGCTGGGGGTTCTAAACGTTATGGGAGTTGCGCAAGATAGATGTGTTGTGACAGCTCCCTGGGAAACAAGAACAGACGTGCATTATTCTTCCCCTGTGGTCGCACACCAGTTGCATCTAAGTATGATGGGAGATCTGTCAAAGGTAAATTGGGTAAATAGACTAAAAGTTATGGTGTAAATTAACAATGGGAAACATTTAAAGAAACAATTCACAATGTCCAACAAAAATATATTTCATTCAAAAACAAATATTCAGTAAGAAACACCTATCTGTGGCTTACTCGTGAAGTTAGGGACAATAGTAGATGAATAGAAGAGGCTTACAATATTGCAAAAAGCAGTAACAAGTCTGAGGATTGGGAGTGTTTTAGAAACCAGAAAAGTTGGTAAAATGGTCAAAAAATAGAATGACAATAAACTAGTCAGTAATATAAAAAAACATTGCCAAAGCTTTTATAAATATATAAAAAGGAAGAGAGTAGCCAAAGTTAAAGTTGATCAGTTAGGATTAGAGACAGGAGAAACTATCATGGGGAATGAGGGAATGACTGAGGTATTGGACAAATATTTTGATTCTGTCTTCACAGTGGAAGACACAGTTTCATTCCAGAAATTGACAGTAAACGAGGGGCTTTTTAGTGAGAAAATTAGGGAAACTAATATCAATGGAGAAAAAGTATTAGAGAAATTTAAGGGACTAAAATGCAACAAATCCACAGGGCCTGATGGCCTTCACCCTCGGGTTCTAAAGGAGCTGCAGAGATGATACAGATAGCTGGCTGTGATTTTCATTGGATCCAGGAACAGTCCTGTCAGATTGGAAATTGGCAAATGTCACTCTGCTTTTCATGAAAGGAGGGCGAAAGAAAACAGGGAATTACAGGCCAGGTCACCTCACATCAATTGTTAGGAAAATGCTGGATTGTATCTTTAAGGAAGTGTTAACAATCCATTTCGAAAAGTATAGTATGATTAGAACAATTCAACATAGTTTTACTAAAGGAAAATCCTATTTAACAAATTGATTGGAGGATTTGAGGATGTAGTTAGTATGGCAGATGAAGGGGAACCAGTAGATATAATATACCTAGATTTCCAAAAAGCATTCGATAAGGTGCCACACAAAAGGTTAATGGGCAAGAGAAGTGCGCTTGGAGTTGGAAGTAATATATTACTATGGATAGAGGATTAGTTAACAGATAGGAATCAGAGAGTGAGCATAAATTGGACTTTCTCTACTTGATAGGTAGGAATAGTGGAGTATCACAACGGTTAGATTGGGACCTAAGCTATTTACAGTCTATATTAATGACTTTGATGATGAGACAGAGAGTAATGTATCTAAGATGATACAAAGCTAGGTGGAAAGGTAAGCTGCAGAGAGGCTGCAAAGAGCTATTGCGCGGCATTTTCAAAGAATTAGGCTAAGTGTCATTTTTGGCGCAAAAACCAGTGCGATTCCCTCTGGCCCCATCGAGGCGATTCAGACCACAATTTTTAGTTACTGTGAGAAAAATAATTTCCCTATGTGAAGAGCATAATGGCATGAACCGTTTGATTCGCCTGCTTTGGGGCATCTGAGCAGTTCTATCAAGGAGCACTGCATTTAAACAGCTCCACAGCACTTGCTCACAGTCAAGTCAGGAGGATGGCAGTGAAGAAGCTTGCTCCCACTTCACAGAGAGGGTCCCCACCTGTCTGCTTGATACCATAGAGGAAAGAAGATCAGCAATCTACCCGCAGATTGGCAAGAGAACCTCCAGCAAGATCACGAACCGCACCTGGGAGACAGTGGCCACACTGGTGAGGGCCACTACCCTCCACAAGAGGAGGAGGGTGCAATGCTACAAAAAAATTAATGACCTCCTCCATTCTGGCAGGGTAAGTGTTTCTTGCCTTCTCTCACCACTGCCCTTTCAGTCACCCCTCCCCATGTCACATGGACCCCAAATGCTGCCACCTAGCATGGCTCCACCACCTGACCTCCCACAAGCATTCTCATCTCCCCGGTACTCCCTTCCTCACAATTCATCCCTGCTCACGTGTAGTGCCCACACATGGCAGGTATCCTCGCCACCTCACCTGGCAGATGGCCTGCTCACATCATCTCCAATTGCACCCCCTGCTTACTCACAACCAGGCCGCGAGTGAGTGAAAATGGTGGCATTGCGGAGCTAAGGATCTCCCTTTGAGACGAGGGCACGGAGCATGCTGGGGAGGAGCAGGAGTGGGCCTGTGCTGAGAGCGAGGTGGGCCTGAGAGAGAAAAATGAGGAGCTACTGTACTTTCATTCCATTGCCCAAACCCACATGAGTTACACGTGCCCCAGACCTTTGCCCTAGTTATGTCTAATACCGTGTCTCCTTCCTTGCAGGAAAATCACCCGAGCAGCCTGGCCCATCCACCAGCAGGGACCCTGCACCAGGCGAAGAGCTGAGCTCCAAGGAGATGCCATCGGAGGACACAGAAGAAGCATCATAGCTGTCACCTGCACCCTCACCAGGACAGAGACACACACATTGGTGGGTGAACTTAGCAGGCAGGCTTCTGGGTCACTATCTGGTGTGCACCACACTGCTGCTGATCCACATCAGGTGGAGGCAGGAACGGACCAGGGATCAGACAGTCGGAGGTCTGCTGGATCATAGGATTCAGCTCTGCCCCAGCCAGGTGCCGTGCCTCTGCCATTGTTTGTCCCTCAGCTGCTTAAGATGCAAAGGCAGAGCTGGGAATACCAGGAAGGGGTATCAGCGACAGACCAGCGATTACAAAGCCTACTGGAGGAGTCTCAAAGCCTTCTTTCTGGGGCTGGTTTAGCACAGTGGGCTAAACAGCTGACTTGTAATGCAGAACAAGTCCAGCAGCGCGGGTTCAATTCCCCTACCGGCCTCCCCGAACAGGCGCCGGAATCTGGCGACTAGGGGCTTTTCACAGTAACTTAATTGAAGCCTACTTGTGACAGTAAGAGATTATTATTATTATTCTACCATAGGAGATTGTGACAGCAGCGTGAGGCACCCAGACCAACACTGCAATGGACAGCCTGGGCTTGGCATCAGATCCATTGTGGGAAGTGTCCAAAGCATGGCTCAGGCCATGAGCTCCATGGTTCAGGCCATGTACACAATGGTTCAGGACATTAACTGCATGGTGCATCCACTAGTGCCAGCACCAGAGTACGGCAGGGCTTCTGAAACTCACTCCAGCTGCCCCTCTATCTCATGGACTGACCCAGGGTCTCAAAAGCACCAAAATGTAGAAGGGTCCACTGGTGCATAGTCTAGTGCCTTCTACTTAGGAGATCCTGGGAACATCCGGCCCATCTGACTGCCCCCTTCCAGAGACCGGGGCATCTCAGGCACAGTAGACAGAACAGGGTGGCACAACACCACCTGTCCCACCTGGAATTAGGCCATGGCCCCCAGCTCCCAGCCCTCCAGAGGAAGCCCAGCAAGGTCATCTAAAGCATCAGGGCATGACAGACAGCAGGTCCACTCCACCTCAGCTGTGGAGACATACCTAAACCTAGTGGGAGCATTCATAAGGTCAAGAAATTGTAATTGCACAGCATGGACACGGATGATCTTAGGCATTTAGAGCTCTTGAACACTAAGTTTTATTTTGATCTCATCCATCATTGTATTAAATCTCACCACTTTAAGGCTGCATTATCTTTATTGACTTCTGAATGGGATGGCATGTCTCACCTTAGGCATGCAAGGAGTCCTCTACCTGAGCCCCTATCCCCCGTTTGTGCATAAGAACAGAGGTGTGTCTCTGTGCATCATCTTTATGAGATGTCCCAGGCAACAGGGAGACTGCGAGCTGCCATCAGACAGACAGGAGTCAGACATTTGCAGTATCTTTGGGGAGCATCACAGATCATTCCTCACTGTGAGCCATTATAACCCTCCTGTATTGAATGGGCAGCAGGCATTCAGGGACTCCCATCACCAGCTTCTTGAGTTGTGATTCCTGGTGTGCAGCGATCAGGGCATCTATAGCCCTCCTGCCCATGTGTACCCTCACCCCTGCCTGGATGCCTTCCTCCGCCTCCTCTGCAGGACCCTCCTCCTCGGCACCCCCTTCACTTCCTCCTCATTCAAAGAGACTCGCCGCTCCTCCAGATCCTTGTCTGATAGCTCCTGACCCCGATGCAACACCAGGCTGTGGAGGGCACAGAAAACCACCACAATGTGGGCGACCCTCTGGGAGCTATATAGTAAGGCTCCATCGGAAACACACCTTCGGGAGGCCGATGCCTTCTCAATGACTGCACAAGCAGCAGTGTGTTTCTCATTGTACTGGGTCTCTGCTGCGGTTTGTGGCCTCCACACTGGCGCATCAGCCATGACCTGAGCTGATATCCTTGTCCCTGAGGAGTCATCTCTGTAGCCTTGGATGTCCCTTGAAAAGTTCAAGGACCTGGGACTGCCCAAGGATGAAGCTGTCATCGACGGTCCCCAGGGAACAAGTACACACCTGCATGATGCGCATCGTGTAGTGGCAAATGGCTGCACATTAATGGATTAGAGCCGTTTTCTGTTGATGAAGGGTCTCCCTGGTGCCATGGGTGGTGTAGAGGCACATGGGTGCAATCAATTGCCCCTTGCACCTGTGGCAAACCAACTATCTGCCTGAAATTTGTGGATCTCTCGACCTGGCTGTCCTGGTCTAGGTTGAGGTGAGTGTAGTCCTTCATCCTCGTGAAGAGAGCATCCATCACCTCACCAATGCACTTATGTGCAGTTGTCTGCGAAATTCTACAAAGGTCCCCGGTGGAGCATGGGAAGGATCCAAAGACATAGAAATTCAGAGCTGCCGTGACCTTGATGGCAACAGGCAATTGGTGCACTCGTGTGCCATGAACCGCCAAGTCCACAAGGACATGGCAAAGATGCCGCACCATCTCGTTAGTAAGCCGGAGCCTCCAGCGGCAGACACTGTCTGTGAACTCCATGAAGGAGAGTCAAGTACAGCTAATGTCTGTGCCTTCAAACTCACTCCTTGGCTGGTGTGGCCTCCAGCCACTGATCTTGGCCTGCGGCCCCCTGGTCATCATGGTGATGCTCCAGTATCAGTGCAGCTGCACATTGATGCTGGAGTCTCTCCTCCATTGGTGTGATCAAGATCACTGCAAGCTCCATCAGCTCCATCTCTAAATCATCTAGGATCCTGCAGGGGAATAGTCAGAGAGAGGTTTAATTTCCACTGACTGATCATTACCATGCCCTGACCCATTGGCCTTCTTGATCTGGGAGCAGCCAGTTGACGAATATTATCGGCAGTGCTCGCGCACTCACTAATATCAATTCCTGTCCTGTCTCCAGAACAAGATGGTTCCTTGAATTGTCCTTGCCCACTCTAACTCACAGCTGGTCATCAGACTAGGGCTGCGTTATGGGATCACTGGAGAACCTTTCAGGAGGGACGTGTTTAATCATCGCAATTGGCCGTGGACAGCTGGAGAGTGAGGTGTGGGTTGGGAGAAGGGCACAAAGAACCATATATGCAGGGGTTAGACATCCTGGGGAGGCAGGAGCCGCTAGGCCTTTGTTCCTGAGGTGCCAGCTGGCAGCCCTCACACCTAAAGTGGAACCTCAGCCTTGGATGGTGGGAGCTGATGGTGATAAGGGCTAACATCTGAGGGCCAATCACTGTAACAAGCATTAATCACAGCAAACTAACTGGACACAATTGCTTCCTCCTTCAGGGAGAAGCAGTCCTAATAGGCAGCCTGGTTACTCAAACGATAGAGATCAGGGAGCTCATCGCTGTCATCCCTCCATACTTTAAACTCACTGCGTAGTTAATCCTCAGGTGCAGGCAACAACCTCCCTCCCACCAATGGGGTTGGTGGTGCTCACCTCCTACCTCCTTTCAAAGGCCTTGGAGCCAGGTTCTCATTTTTTAAAAGCAGCAGTGATTTGCGCTGGCGGGACTTGGGATGGGAAGATACGGCGAGGGCGGAAGAAGTGACATTAAGTCAGCTAAGTACATTATAATACGTTTAAATCAAGGGTGGACTCTCCATGGTCGAGGACACAGTGAATTTATAGTTTGTTGGTGGTAACTCTTGACTGGAGACTCTGGATAAAGTAGGTACTTCAAACTCTCCCAAAAGACTTTGGGCTGGAACCTCCTGCCCCCAGTCACATGTTTCTTGGGAGTGCGCCGTTTGCTGGCAGTAGGATTCTATAGTCCTGTCGCGAGTCAATGGGATTTCCCATTGAAGACACCCCATGCCGCCAGGAAACCTGTGGGTGCGCTGCCAGCATGAATAGAGAATCCTAATGGCCGGAGAATTCCGACCTTTGACTTACGACCTTTGACTTCAAGCATCCAGGCCTCAACAGCAGCCTGGATCTTCAATTAGGTCCTACTTCCACTGAGCTTAGGCAGTGTGGTAGTATGTATTGGGGGTCATGTGGGACTGGAAGCCCTAATGTCATTGGCTGACAGATCCCGGGTCCTGGTTGGCCGTTGACCTCATGCTCCACCCTGAAGGCGAAGTATAAGAAGCCGGTGCCTTCCCCCGCAGGCCAGTTTACTATCGGGCTGCTGGGGAACAGACACGCTTAATAAAGCCTCATCGACTTCACTCTATTCGTCTCACGGAGTCTTTGTGCGCTACAATTTATTAAGCGTGCCTAAAAAGGACTATGGAGCTCAGGATCATTCCAGAATGCCTGAGGATCAGCCCCCACGCAGTGAATGCAGCAGCAGCCTTCAAACACTGGCAGACTTGCTTCGAGGCCTACATCAGATCGACCACAGGCCGAGTCTCAGACGAACAAAAACTGCAGGTCCTGCACTCGAGGGTGAGCACGGAGATTTTCACCCTCATTGAAGACACCGACGATTTCCAGACGGCGTTCACAGCACTGAGAAGTCTCTACGTTCGCCCAGTTAACCAAATCTACGCTCGCTACCAGCTCGCGACAAGACGGCAAGCTCCCGGAGAATCGATGGACGAGTTCTACGCCGCGCTGCTGATTTTGGGACGAGCCTGCAGCTGCCCGTCGGTGAATGCAAACGAACATACGGACATGTTAATGCGCGACGCTTTTGTGGCAGGTATGCAATCCTCCCAAATCCGCCAAAGACTTCTAGAAAAAGAGTCGCTAGGACTCTCAGAGGCACGGGCCCTAGCAGCCTCCCTAGACGTAGCCGCGCGTAATACCCGCGCCTACGGCCCCGACCGCGCGGCAGGCCATTGGGCCCCGTACGTACCCGTCGCGGCAAACCCCCTACCCCCCCCCGGACACCCCACAGGCTTGCGCAGTCCAAACGCCGAGTCGCACCGGGGGCGCCCGCTGTTATTTCTGCGGCCAGGCGAAGCACCCCCGACAACGCTGTCCGGCCCGCGCAGCCATCTGCAAAAGCTGCGGGAAAAAGGGCCACTATGCGGTGGTGTGCCGATCCCGCGAGGTCGCCGCCGTCCCGGGGCCACAGGGAGACCTACAGGCAGTCTATGCCTCCCAACCCCCCCCAGCACGCCATGTGCGACCCGCAGACGCCGCCATTTTGGGTCCTGACCACCGCGGCCCCGGGAGAACTGGGAGCCCTGCACGCCACCTACGCTCCCCAACCCCCCTCCCCGCAGTCCATGTACGACCCGCCGCCGGCGCTCCCGATTTGGGTGCCGGCCAACACTCTCCACGGAGAGGAAGGGGTTTTTCGCGTCCCGAACGCCACCCTCACCCCCGTCCCGCGCCCCACGCCTGACCCGCCGGCGCAACCTACCTGGACCCCGACCACCGCTGTCCCCGGCGAGGGAGCTCCGAACGGTCCCAGCGCGCGCGGCCCCACGACTGACCCGCCGGCGCCGCCGGCCTGGGCCCCGACCACCGCTGTCCCCGGCGAGGGAGCTCCGCGCGGTCCCAGCGCTCGCGGCCCCACGACTGACCCGCCGGCGCAACCTACCTGGACCCCGACCACCGCTGTCCCCGGCGAGGGAGCTCCGCACGGTCCCAGCGCTCGCGGCCCCACGACTGACCCGCCGGCGCCGCCGACCTGGGCCCCGACCACCGCTGTCCCCGGCGAGGGAGCTCCGCGCGGTCCTAGCGCCCGCGGCCCTGGCGCTCGCAGTGAAGGAACTCCGCGCGGTCCTAGCGCCCACGGCCCTGGCGCTCGCAGTGCAGGAACTCCGCGCGGTCCTAGCGCTCCCCAGACCCCCCAGCACACCATGTGCGACCCGCAGACGCCGCCATTTTGGGTCCCGACCACCACGAGGGGAGGAGGGGCGCCGCCATCTTGGACCGCCCCCGACCTGTACGACGCATGGGGGCGGCCATTTTGTCCACCCCCGACGCCATCTTGTGACCCCTCAGCCACGTGCGATGTATGGGGGTGGCCATTTTGTCCATCCCCGACGCCATCTTGGACGGCAACAACGGACCCCACCCCACTACTACAACCACGGCTCGCTTCGGTTACGCTCGATCAGGCTCGGCCCGGACTCTCCAGACGACGACGACAACAGTCCTAATTAACGGCCACGAGACGCCATGCCTAGTCGACTCCGGGAGCACGGAAAGTTTTATACATCCCGACACGGTAAGACGCTGTTCCTTAACTACCTACCCCAGCGCACAAAAGATTTGCCTAGCTGCAGGATCCCACTCCGTACAGATCCAGGGATTCTGCATAGTTACCCTAACGGTACAGGGGAGGGAATTCAAAAACTACAAACTTAACGTCCTTCCCCAACTCTGTGCCCCCACCTTGCTGGGCTTAGATTTTCAATGTAACCTACAGAGCCTTACGTTTAAATTCGGCGGCCCCATACCCCCACTCACTATCTGCGGCCTCGCCACCCTCAAGGTGCAACCCCCGTCCTTCTTTGCGAACCTCACCCCGGATTGCAAACCCGTCGCCACTAGGAGCAGACGATACAGCGCCCAGGACCGGACCTTCATTCGCTCCGAAGTCCAGCGGCTACTAAAGGAGGGCATAATCCAGGCCAGCAATAGTCCCTGGAGAGCGCAGGTGGTAGTAGTGAAGACAGGGGAGAAACAAAGGATGGTCATTGACTATAGCCAGACCATCAACAGGTACACACAACTAGACGCGTACCCTCTCCCCCGCATATCGGACATGGTCAATCGGATTGCCCAGTATAAAGTCTTCTCCACCGTGGACCTCAAGTCCGCCTACCATCAGCTCCCCATCCGCCCAAGTGACCGCAAGTACACAGCCTTCGAGGCAGACGGGCGATTATTCCATTTCCTACGGGTCCCTTTTGGCGTCACAAACGGGGTCTCGGTCTTCCAACGGGAGATGGACCGAATGGTTGATCAACATGGGTTACGGGCCACGTTCCCGTACCTCGACAATGTAACCATCTGCGGCCACGATCAGCAGGACCACGACGCCAACCTCCAAAAATTCCTCCAGACCGCCAAAGCCTTGAACCTCACGTACAACGAGGACAAGTGCGTTTTTAGCACCGATCGGCTAGCCATTCTGGGCTACATAGTGCGCAATGGGATAATAGGCCCCGACCCCGAACGTATGCGCGCACTCATGGAATTTCCCCTCCCGCACTGCCCAAAAGCCCTGAAACGCTGCCTGGGGTTCTTTTCGTACTACGCCCAGTGGGTCCCCCAGTACGCAGACAAGGCCCGCCCCCTAATACAGATCACGACTTTCCCTCTGTCGACAGAGGCTTGCCAGGCCTTCAGCCGCATCAAAGCGGACATTGCAAAGGCCACGATGCGCACTATCGACGAGTCCCTCCCCTTCCAGGTCGAGAGCGACGCCTCTGACGTAGCTCTAGCGGCTACCCTTAACCAAGCGGGCAGACCCGTGGCCTTCTTCTCCCGAACCCTCCACGCCTCAGAAATCCGCCACTCCTCAGTGGAAAAGGAAGCCCAAGCCATAGTGGAAGCTGTGCGACATTGGAGGCATTACCTGGCCGGCAGGAGATTCACTCTCCTCACTGACCAACGGTCGGTAGCCTTCATGTTCGATAATGCACAGCGGGGCAAGATTAAAAATTACAAGATCTTAAGGTGGAGGATCGAGCTCTCCACCTTCAACTATGAGATCTTGTACCGGCCCGGAAAGCTGAACGAGCCGTCCGATGCCCTATCCCGCGGCACATGTGCCAACGCACAAATTGACCGCCTCCAAGCCCTCCACGAGGACCTCTGCCACCCGGGGGTCACTCGGTTTTACCACTTCATCAAGTCCCGCAATCTCCCATACTCTTTAGAGGAGGTCCGTACAGTCACAAGGGACTGCCACATCTGCGCAGAATGAAAACCGCATTTTTTCAGGCCAGATGGAGCGCACCTGATTAAGGCTTCCCGCCCCTTTGAACGCTTCAGTCTCGATTTCAAAGGGCCCCTCCCCTCCACCGGCCGCAACACGTATTTCCTTAATGTAGTGGACGAATACTCCCGCTTCCCTTTTGCCATTCCCTGCTCCGACATGACCGCGGCCACAGTCATTAAAGCCCTGAACAGCATCTTCACGCTGTTCGGTTACCCCGCATACGTCCACAGCGACAGGGGGTCCTCTTTCATGAGTGACGAGCTGCGCCAGTTCCTGCTCAGCAAGGGCATAGCTTCAAGCAGGACGACCAGCTACAACGGGGAACGGGCAAGTAGAAAGGGAGAACGGCACGGTCTGGAAGGCCGTCCTACTGGCCCTACGGTCCAGGGATCTCCCAGTTTCACGGTGGCAGGAGGTCCTCCAGGACACTCTCCATTCCATCCGGTCGTTATTATGTACAAGCACTAATCAAACTCCTCATGAGCGTCTCCTTGTCTTCCCTAGGAGGTCCTCCTCTGGAACGTCGCTGCCGACCTGGCTGGCGGCCCCAGGACCCATCCTGCTCCGAAAGCACGTGCGGGCACATAAGGCGGACCCGTTGGTCGAAAGGGTTCCCCTCCTCCACGCAAACCCCCAGTACGCCTACGTGGAGTACCCCGACGGCCGACAGGACACGGTCTCCCTGCGGGATCTGGCGCCCGCCGGCACCACGCACACCCCCCCGACACCATCAACCCAACCGCCCCCCTTCCTGCCACTGCCGCACCCCGCGACCGCCCCCTTCCCAGGAGGATCAGTCCCCCTCCCCTTTGCACCGACAGCTGAAACCGTGCGGCTCCCGGAGGCGACAACACTGGTACAAGCACCACCACCACCGCCTGGGCCGAGGCGATCGACACGGACGACCAGACCGCCCGACCGACTCGTGGCGTCGATGTAAAACAAAGATGGACTGTCCAATGAACATTTTGTTTTTCCTATACCCTCTGTAAATAGTTGTAACAGGACGATACTGTCCAATACTGTACTACCATGTAACTGTTCTATCCTCCCAGGACCAGCCCTGTAAACCCTTACCACCATACGAAGCATCACCCCGCCGGGTTCATATTTGACAAGGGGTGAATGTGGTAGTATGTATTGGGGGTCATGTGGGACTGGAAGCCCTAATGTCATTGGCTGACAGATCCCGGGTCCTGGTTGGCCGTTGACCTCATGCTCCGCCCTGAAGGCGAAGTATAAGAAGCCGGTGCCTTCCCCCGCAGGCCAGTTTACTATCTGATTATGATGTGGAGATGCCGGCGTTGGACTGGGGTGAGCACAGTACGAAGTCTTACAACACCAGGTTAAAGTCCAACGGGTTTGTTTCGATGTCACTAGTTTTCAGAGCGCTGCTCCTTCCTCAGGTGAATGAAGAGGTATTTCTCTGATTAGACAGAATTCAATAGAATTTCCCCTCCTAACTTCAGGGCCTCTGTTTGACTGGGAGTATTTAATAGAGGGCATTAACAGGAGCTGCGAGTTCCAAGATGGCAAGTTGGGTACCAATCCCTGTTAGAAACTGAGTATAGTCAAGCTGCCCACCTGTAAGATTCCAAAGTGTGCACCCTACCCTAGAAACATATAAATTTCTAACAGGACTAAACAGGGCAGAATCAAATGAATGGTGTGGGAGCCCAGAACCAAGGATCACAGTCTAAGGATAAAGGGTAAACCATTTAGGACTGAGATGAGGAGAAATGTCTTCACCCAGCGAGTGGTGAACCTGTGGAATTTACTACCACAGAAAGCAGTTGAGGCCAAAACATTGTGGTGCGAATTCTCCGCCAGCAGGATTTTCCGTTCAGCCGGCGGTGCACCCTCCCCTTGCGGGTTGTCCGGAGGCGTGGGGTGACTACAAGGAAATCCCATTGGCCAGTGGCGGAAAGGAGAATCCCGCTACCAGCGAGAAACACACAGCTAGGGAGGAGGAAATTTCACTCCTACATGTTTTCAAGAAGGAGTTAGATAAAACCTTTGGGGACAAAGGGATGATAGGATAGGGAAAACAGAGACAGGTTACTGAGTTGGATGATCAGCTATGATCATAATGAATTGCAGAGCAGGCGTGATGGGCTGAATGGCCTCCTCCTGCTCCTAGTTTCTACATTTAGCATCTGCCTCTTTTCAACCATCTATATTTCTGCCCCAGAATCTCTCCACTATTGCCTTGTTCCTTTGGCTTGACATTCATTGATTGTCCCCTTCCCCTCACCTCAATGTTACATTCCATGCTGCAGATGAAGCATTGAAAAGAGCACGCCTTATTGTGGAGATAGGGCTTGGAACAGTTTCGGATAAAAAGACACTTTTTCCATTTGTATATATAAATAAAATACCTGCAAACACAAATATGTTTCCCACCTACTACAAGCTATCTACTTTGCTTACTTTATGAGACCTGGCAAATTGGGTTCCCACCTCTCAGGCCACAGGTTGTGAGGATAGCGAGTGTACATTAATGGCTTAAATGGGATCCACAGTTTTGGAGGTAGGGAGGGTGATGTGAAGTTCTGTGAGAACTGCACTACATATTCTCTGCCTAACATTATCTTTCCTTTTCAGCATTAGTTTATAACATTGTGTGCAGTTTTGGTCTCCTTATCTGAGGAAGGATGTTCTTGCAATGGAAGGAGTGCAGAGAAGGTTTACCAGACTGATTCCTGGGATGGGTGCGTCTGATGTATGAGGAGAGAGTGAGTGGTTTTGGATTATATTTGCTGGAGTTTAGAATAATGAGGGGGATCTCATAGAAACCTATAAAATTCATAAAGGACTGGGACAGGGTAGATGCTGGAATGTTACTGTAAGGTCTCAGGCAAGTGACCACTCGGAAATGATGTCTGTAGAAAAATTTGGTTTTATTCAAGTTATTATACATTCCTCCTATTCCCCGAAGTGTCTCCCACATCCGGCCCCCACCTGGGCTGGGGTAGTTTTATCCCTGCAGTCCGAGGAAAAGGGGGGTTAGCCTTGCCCCCTCATCTGGGTAGATTGTATTCAGGTTAGGCCACAGGACTCTGATGTTGCATTTCCCTGGGCCTCCTGTAGGGTTATAAGAACATCCCTCCCACCCCCCCCCCCCCCCCCCCGAACTCTGATACATTGTCCATGTCGAGGGAAGGGGGGGAATTCCTTTGCCCTCTTTGCCAAAGACTGATTATCTGACGTCCGTCACCCCGGGCCCGGAAGAGTGTAACGGATCGGGAATCGTCGTTTCTTGGATGAATGTCTCGGAGATTCTGCTGTAATTTGCTTGGCAGTCACCCCTGGACCTGCGTCAATGTCCGCTGGGAAAAAACCCATGTCCGACTCCTGGTCGGACGGGTCAATCTCCCGCATTTCTGAGTCACAGGGTTCAGCCATCTCAATCAGTACCACCGGCAACTACTCTGGAGGGAGGGAAACCACTAGGCCCGAGATCCATGGTCGGTCTTCGGAACCTGTTCCACCCGGCTCCGGAGATGGTCCCCGTTCCTATTCGAGTCCATCCCTTGCACCCACACCATATACAAGCACAGCCCGGTGCATTTTATGACCATTCGCAGAATCCATAATGCCCCGTCAGCAAAATTCCGGATGTATATGGAGTCACAAGCGGTGAATTCTCTCGCGGGCCTGGCTCGCTTTGCTCTGGCCTGTTCCTGCTGGTCACGGATCCTATCCCCTACGTCCGCCGAAACGAGGTTCAACCGTGTGCGCAAACTACGACCCATGAAAAGCTCTGCAGGTGTTACCTTGCTGGTAGCATGCAGCGTGGTCCCACAGTAGAACAAGAAATGGGCGGGCCCGTGGTTTGTTTTCACATCCCCAGCTTGAAAGCCTGTCGCGTGTTCTGCCAACCCATTTGAGGATGGGTGATAAGGCGCAGTGCGACATGACGGACTCCATTTTGCTTCAAAATATCTACAAACTCCGAACTAGTGAGTCATTGTCCGACATGAGGATCTCTGGAAGACTGTGGACGTTAAAGGTCTGCCGGAGTCACTTGGTGGTGGTACGCGATGTAGTCGTCGTCATCCAGTGTACATCCATCCATTTAGAATGCGTGTCTACAATCAGGAGGTACATTGCCCCTTGGAAAGGCCCTGCAAAATCCACCCCTGGACCTGCGTCAATGTCCGCTGGCAAAAGCTCCATGTCCGACTCCTGGTCACACTGGTCAATCTCCCGCATTTCTGAGTCACCGAGTTGAGTATCTTAAGACAAAGTCATTGGAAAACGTAGCAAGTAAGACAAAATACGTTTAAGTTTAAGATATGGCAGATGAGGTCAGCCAAGTGGAATGTCTGACGTGTCATATGTGGGAAGTCAGGGGCCTTACCGGCACCCTAGATGACCACATGTGCAAGAAGTGCTCATGAATGCAGGAACTTGAGCTTTGGGTTTCAGAGCTCGATTGGCGGCGGCTGGAGACACTGTTGCGCATCTGCAAGGCTGAAGGTTATTTGGATAGCACATTTAAAGAGGTGGCCACACTGCAGTTCAAGGGACTGGACGAAAGAAGGGTAACCACTCGGCAGTCCAAGAGAAACAGGTGGGTAACGCAGCAGTCCCTTGGGGTCCTGCTCTGAAATCAGTTTACCATTTTGGAAGCTGATGAGGGTGTTGGTTCCTGAAGAAGTGCAGTCAGAGCCATGCTTCTGGCACCACAAGCAGCCTGGCTGTACAGGAGTGGAGGAAGAAAGAAGGAAGAGCGATAGTGATAGGGGATTCATTACTTAGAGGAACTGACAGGTGTTCTACAGCCACAGATGTGACTCCAGGATGATGTGTTGTCTCCCTCGGATCGGGGTCAGAAATGTCCCTAATGGCTGCAGGGCATCCTCAAGTGGGAGGGTGATAAGTCAGATGTTGTGGTACAGGTTGGTACCAATGATATAGGTAGAATGAAGGATGAGGTCTTGCATCAAGAATTTAGGGAGCTAGGCAGCAGATTAACATACAGGACCTCATAGGTTGTAGTCTTTGGATTACTCCGGTGCTGCGTGTAAGCAAGTACAGAAACAGCAGAACAGGGCAGATTAATTTGCGGCTCAAGAGTTTGTGCAGATGTGAGGGTTTTTGATTCCTTGGTTCCTTTGTACCATTGGGAACATTTCTGGGGAAGGTGGAACATGTACAAGCGGGACGGTCTGCACCTGAATCAGAATGCAACTAACATCCTTGCGGGTAAGTTTGCTAGTGCTGTTGGGAGGAGTTTAAACTAGTTCAATAGTGGAAGGTACACAAAGCATTAGTACGACAAGGACACAGCATAATATCAGAAAGGAACCAAGACAGAGGGAGTTCGACCACGTTGAGTTCCAAAGGAGTAAGGCAAAGCTGGATGGCTGATAGGGGCGCAGAACCTGGATCGATTCAGCAACTGTGGAGGGACTAGCACCGGCGCCACGTGGAACACAATCGATTCCAATGCGGGATTTGTCGCCAGGTATGTGATTGATACTTGGGAGGCTGACAAGCTAATAATAAACTTTATTAGTGCTTACATTAACACTGCAATGAAGTTACTGTGAAAACCCCCGAGTCACCACACTCTGGCACATGTTCGGGTACACTGAGGGAGAATTCAGAATGTCCAATTCAACAAGCACGTCTTTTCGGAACTTGTGGGAGGAAACCGGAGAACCCGGAGGAAACCCATGCAGATACGGGGAGAACGAGCAGACTCCGCACAGACAGTGACCCAAGCCAGGAATCGAACCTGGGACCCTGGTGCTGTGAAGCAACAGTGATAACCACTGTGCTACCGTGCCGCACTATATAGCTGCAGCCGCATGAAACTCTGGTGCGGCCGCATTTGGAGTATTGCGTGCAATTCTGGTCGCCGCATTATAGGAAGGGTGTGGAAGCATTGGAAAGGGTGCAGAGGAGATTTACCAGAATGTTGCCTGGTATGGAGGGAAGATCTTATGAGGAAAGGCTGAGGGACTTGAGGCTGTTTTCGTTAGAGAGAAGAAGGTTAAGAGGTGGCTTAATTGAGGCATACAAGATGATCAGAGGATTGGATAGGGTGGACAGTGAGAGCCTTCTTCCTCGGATGGTGATGTCTAGCACGAGGGGACATAGCTTTAAATTGAGGGGAGATAGATATAAGACAGATGTCAGAGGTAGGTTCTTTACTCAGAGAGTAGTACGGGTGTGGAATGCCCTGCCTGCAACAGTAGTGGACTCGCCAACACTAAGGGTATTCAAATGGTCATTGGATAGACATATGGACGATAAGGGAATAGTGTAGATGGGCTTTAGAGTGGTTTCACAGGTCGGCTCAACATCGAGGGCCGAAGTGCCTGTACTGCGCTGTTATGTTCTATGTACACATTACAATCCCCACACACACTCATCCCAGCCAACAAGATGGCAATGGTTGTGCTGGAGCGTGCCCATACAGCTGATGGGTCAGCTGGGGCCAGAGGGCACCTAGAGGGTGGCCTGGGGGGACACCTATACGACCCGTGGCCCTAAGTTCACAGTGGGCTGTTAGCGGTGTGCTGCAGGGCTGCCTTGCTAGCTGCAGCAATGACGTTCCATGGCCACCCCCCACTACTCCCCTCAGCCCATGCAGACCCCCCCGACCAGCAGCACGATTGTCAGCAAACAATGGCGATTTTGGACATTTTCCATACCCCCTCTCTCTCCCTCAACAGCCACGACACCAGTTTCATGATTTTTAAAAGCACAAGTGAACCTCTCCATCGGGAACTCGGCCCATCAGAGGCGGAGCATCGCGGAGACTCCGGGGAATACCGAGTCGGGCCCGCTAATGATATGTAAATAGTGTTTACTGTATCTGCATTCTGGAATGCATTGACACCGCTGTCGAGGTGACAGAGAATTGCGATTTGGCGTCAAATCGATGGCCGCCACGATTTTAGCGTCAGAACCTATTCTCTGCCCAATCGTGTTTTGCGATTTTGGCATCAGCCAACAGAGAAACCCACGCGTGTGCTTTGCAATGCTCTTAAGAGCTGCTGTTTCTTTAATGGCTCTCACTTTATCTTCCATTGGGTGTAGCCCTTGAACATCCACCCTGTATCCAAGATAAGCGACCTCATTCACCTGGAAGGTGCACTTTTCTCTCTTTAGGTGCACTCTCGCTTCCTGGAACCCCTTTAAAACTTCATCCAGGTTTGCCAAATGTTCCTCCTCAGTGGACCCTGTAATCAGAACATCATCTAAGCAAACAATAACTTTGGGCAACCCTTGCAGTAAGCTCTCCATAGTCAGCTGAAAGGTGGCACAAGCTGACAAAACCCTAAAGGGTAAATGTGTATTTTGATGCAGTCCTTTGTGGGTGTTTATGGTGACATAAGTTCTCGGCACCATATCTAGTTCCAATTGTTGGAGGGTGGTTCATGCCCAACTTCGTATAAGTTTGGCCCCCAACTAGCTTTGCTTAAGGTCCTCTGTTATGGGTATGGGCTACTTGTCCAACTCCATAGCTTGATTCACTGTTAACATAATCTCCACAAATTCTGATTATTTTATCGTGTTTAACTACTGGTACGATGTGTGTTGCCCACTTTGCATACTGTACGGGTTTAATGATGCCCAAGTCTTCTAATCACTGCAATTCTGTTTCAACTTTTTCCACTAACACATAAGGCACAGGCCTTCCCTTTAAAAAACCTTTGGTGTAGCTTCTAGATCGATGTAGATCCTAGCTTGCAATCCTTTAGCTTTTCCAAATTCTTCTTGGAATACTTCTTCATATTTCATTAAGACCTCATTCAAGTCCCTTTCTTTAATCTTAAAGATTTCCAGCCAGTTTAATGTTGTCTCCCAGAGTCCATCACATCCCATCAAGCTTGGTCCCTAGCCTGACACCGCCGTCAGGCGGAAGCTGTGCTGACTGCTGTCCGTAACTCACAGGAGTTGTAGTTGTTCCTACTATCTTTATGACCTCTCTAGTATACGTGGCTAATTTTGCTGTAGTGTTCAGCAACTTTAGGTGTTGAACCCCTTCTTTCAGGCACCGGCAGGTCCATTCGTTTATAACGATAGCTGATGCCCCATTTTTAGTGCCGACCATTTACTACCAGCATGGTCTTACTTGACAAACTACGTCCCCTATCCCGCCTGGTATCTCGTTCTGTACTGCTACTGCTTGATCTTTCCCTTCTGCTGCAGTATGTCCTTTCAGTAATTCTCGACCTTTTCCTGTGAACCTGTTCACTATCCGATGTACTATCTGAACTGGCACTGCGTTTCTGTGCCCTCCATTTTTGAACTTCGTGTTCCCAATCCATTGTCTTGACACCCTCCCCTATATGCTGTACATTCAACCAGTGTTTATACTTTCCAGTGCCTTCCCTGCTCTCCTAACAACAGTTGCATCCTTCCATTGACTAGACCCTTCAGGCAAGTATGTCACTTTTGTACCAACTTTTGGCAATTGTCCTTTCAGAAAAATGGCCTGTTCCAATTCATCAGAAGTATTGTGTTGCTCTACAAAAACCCTGTCTATATCAGTTAACTGGTCCTCATAGGTTTGTAACACATGCGTACCAGATGACCCTGGTTCCTCATATCTGTCTGATCTGTCTACATTTGAAAATTTGTAATCTGTCCCCATTATCCTTGATGAATGTGCCCTAACAGTCTGATTGCCATGTTGCAAAATAATTGTTTTGCCATCTACGCCTATGATCTTCCCTGGGCCTTTCCATTCATTAAAATGGTCTCTCTTATAGTATACTATGTCTCCTTGCTGAAAAACGGTATTTGATGGCCGTACATTATGCCTTAAAGCTCTGAAAATTATTTCAGAGACTTCTGCTTCAAAAAAAGCTTTTCTACTGCTATGTAATGCATTTAAATGCTCAGCAAAGGCAGAGCTAATTGTAGTCCCTTCCCAAGCTGGAGGCTGGTCATCCAAAATGGATGACATTTTAGGATTTCTATCAAACACTAATTGATAGGGACTGTAGCCCCCAACCATCTGCAACAAATTCTTTGCATGTACCGCCCATGCTAAGGCTGAATTTAACTTGCAATTTGGTCTATCTGCCAAAATTTTCCAGAGCATGTCATCTATTACTGCATGGTTTCTTTCACACACACCATTACTAAATGGACTTTCCGCAGCCGTATTCATAACTGTGATATTTGTGTTTTCACACATATCCCTAAACTCATCGTTAGCAAATTTGCCCCCGTTGTCTGTAAGGAATTTTGCCGGTGGCCCCATTCATGTCCCTATCCATTTTTCCACGATCTGATCCAGGATTACTCACTTTTCTTTACTTCGTACAATGGTTGATTCACTAAATCTGGTTGCTAAATCTACAAAATGCAAAATAAATGTATCGTTGACTTCATCCCAGATCTTAAGTACCTTGTTCGGAGCCGTACGATCTCACTTCCACAGTCTGCTTTATTGCTAACTGACCCGTTTGTGTCATAAGAGCCATAGGAATTGAATGTTTCCCCATGAACTTCTTTAAGGCCTCTATCATCTGATCGAATAAGCTATCATTATCTGCAAACTTAACTCCTGTCAAAACCAGGAGCCAATCCATATTCGACACTCTGGCACAGTCCAGTCAAATGCCAACACAGACTGTGGAAATTCCAGGCGGTGTTTGTGCAGCCTTCTGTGTCGTCTGCTAAATTCCATTATAAAGTCCTCCATAGAGATAGATTCTGGAAAATAGAGGCTATCAAATTCTGACCAGTCTTCATACGCACTTAACAAGTCATCCTTTGATAAATCTTATCCATAAAACGTAATGGATTGTGGGAGGGGCAGCACGGTGGTCCAGTGGTTAGCACTGCATGCCTCACGGCGCTGAGGTCTCAGGTTCGATCCCGGCCCTGGGTCACTGTCCGTGTGGAGTTTGCACATTTTCCCTGTGTTGCGTGGGTTTCGCCCCCACAACCCAAAGATGTACAGGGTAAGTGGATTGGCCACGCTAAAATTGCCACTTAATTGGAAAAAATGAATTGGGTACTCTAAATTTATATTAAAAACAAAAAATCTTTGGGTTGTGGGGGCAAAACCCACGCAAACACAGGGAGAATGTGCAAATTCCACACGGACAGTGACCTGGGGCCGGGATCGAACCTGGGACCTCAGCACCGTGAGACAGCAGTGCTAACCACTGCGCCACCGTGCTGCCCTTACTGGATCCAAATTTTGATCAATGACACCAGCACTGGACTGCTTGTATACCTCCCTGGAGAAAATGGGAGCGGAGCCCTCTGGAAAAATGCCTTGGGAAGAAATATTGGCAGAGACTGAAAAATAAATAAAAATGTTAGCAGTACGTTCATTTTCATGGTCTGTACCCTCCCCACTGACTATAGCGGCAAGGTATCCCACCTCTTCAAACCCCCTTTGACCCCCCTCTACCAGACCGGTCAGATTCCACTTCTGCATAGTTGCCCATTCATGAGTCTCCTGAATCCCCAAATACCAAAACTATACCCTGGCCACCTTGAATGGCAAGGCCCCAAGGTCCACACTTCTCCCCTGGGCATTCATCGGAAAAACCTCACTTTTTCCCACATGCAATTTATACCTGAAAATTCCCTGAATTTCCTCAACAATTCCATAATTCACCCCATATTATCCAGTAGATTTGCAATGTACAACAATAGATCGTCAGTGTACACCAACACCCTGTGTTCTCTACTCGGTCCCCTCACAATCCCCTGCCACTCATTCGAGCCCGCGGCATGATTGATAAAGGCTTAATGACCAAAGCGAACAGCCAAAGAGAAAACGGGCATCCTTGCCTTGTCCCCTATGCAACCTAAAATACCTTGAGTTCATCCCATTCGTCCTTACATTTGCCGTGGGGGATGCATTTAGTAACGTACTCATGCACTGAACGCGGCCCAAACCCAAACCTCCAAAGAGTTTTGAATAGGTACCGCCACTCCACCCGATCAAAGCCCTTCGCATCCATCGATGCAATCACCTCCGGCACCTTACTCCGCGGTGGGGACATAACCATATTCAATAGCCTTCTGATATTGCTTGACAACTGCCCCTTAACAAACCCTGTCTGATCCTCCGAGACCACATCTGGGTGACACATCTCCAACCCCCCCACCAATACCGTCACGTACGTATTTAACAATGAGGACCCACTCGGATCCGTATCCTTCTTTGGAATCAAACAAATAGATGCCTGTGGCTAGTGGCCAACAATCCCCCCCTTCGCCAATGATTTGTTAAACATATTCAAAAGATGAGGCGCCAACTGTCCCAAAAAATACGTACAAAAGTTAACCGGGAAGCCATCTGGCCCCGGAGTGTTCCCCGATTGCATCAACCTGACACACTCCATTATCTCCTGCAGTCACAATGGCGCCTCCAGTGTCTGTCGTTTCTCCCCTTCCATCTCTGGGTACTCCAACCCATCCAAAAACTGCCCCATAACTGAGTTCTCCCACCAAGGCTCTGATCTACATAACTCCTGGTAGAAGGCCTCAAATGCCTCATTGATATTCCCTGGAGCCACTACAAACCCGCTCCCCCATCCGCAGCCCACGCCTGCACAATTTCCCGTGCCGCTGCCTGCTGTCTCAGTTGGTGGGCTAGCAGGTGACTAGCCTTCTCCCCATACTCATATTGACCGACGGAGCTGACCCAACACCTTCCCCCTTGTCAGCCGGTCAAACTGTCCTTTCAATTCCTTCCATTCTGCCAAAATGAGCATGCTGCCAAGATTTTCCGCTGAAAACCTACGATTCATATCCACAATAACTTCCAACAGTCTTTGGCTTTCCTCCCTCTCAACTCTATCCCTATAGGCCTTTAAGGAGATAACCTCCCCCCAAACCACCGCGTTCAATGCCTCCCAGAATGTGGCTGCAGAAACCTCCTCATTTTGATTAAGCTCCACGTAATTCTTTATCGCCAATGCCATCTTATCACAAAATGTCGAATCAGCCAAACGCACCAAATCAAATCTCCACCTGGTCTCTGTGCCCTCCCTGTTTCAAACCTCATATCCACTTAATGCGGTGCATGATCCGAAATAATTATTCCTGCATACTCCACCCCACTGCTCCCGGCAGCACCACCTTCCCCACCACAAAGCAATCAATGCAGAAGTATACCCGATGAACCCGATGCGAGAAGAAGGAGTATTCCGTCTCTCCCGGGTGCCTAAACCTTCACAGGTCCACCCCACCCCATCTGATTCATACATATCCCCAACCCCCTCGCCATCCCGACCTAGCCATTGACTTGGGACTAGATCTATCCATCCTAGGTTCCAATACACAATTAAACCACTCCCATGATCAACTGGTGGGTATCCAAGTCTAGGATGGATACCAAGAACTTCTTAAGAAAGTTTGCGTTGTCTCAGTTGGGCGCTTATACATTCATCAAAACCACCGGTGCCCCCCTAACATCCCACTAACCATCACTACCCTAGGGTCCCGCACATCCCTGACCACCATGAATGCCACCTTTTTACTGAACAGGATCGTGACCCCCCTCGACTTAGAGTCAAACCCGAATGGACCGTCTGTCCCACTCATCCCTTAACCTCATCTGATCCTTCATCCGTAGATGCGTCTCATGCAGGAACACCACATGTGCCCTCAAGATCTTTAGGTGTGCAAACACGTGAGTCAGTTTAATTGGACCTTTTAAAGCACGCATATTCCATGGTACAATCCTTACCATAGGGTCTCTGCCCTCCCCCCCCACTGCGAAGGTCTGCCATCATCTCTGAACCCAAAACCCTGCCCAACCATCCATCCCCTGACTACCCTGGGCCCTTCCAAAATGGCTGCCCCCTCAAACCTCATCCGAAACAATCCAGAAATCCAACTGCTTCACCAGCCAATACCCCTTCCTCCCCCCCCCACCCCCCCCCCCCCATTCAGGCTAACCACTGCAGCCTGAGGCTAACCACCCCCACACTGCTTCAGTTCATTAGCATTCCCTATTAGCATGGTGAATCCCACCTGGTGGTCTAAACAAAGGGCCTTGCCCATCCCACCCAAACTTGCATCCCCCTACTCTGCTTGCTCCCTCTTCGGCCCACCCCGATACCCAACCACCCTGTGCAAAAACCAAACGACCGCAAACTCATTATTGTATGCACCATTCACATCTTAAAAGTACAATAATAATAACAGTGAAAAGTACACATATACAAAAGCATTGCATATCAATTAAAAACAAAACCTGGCATGAACGTAAGTCATAAACCATACAAAAGTCCCAACATTAGCCCTCCCCCAATCCATGTTCCTTGATGAAGTCATTCACGTCCTTCGGCATTAAAAAATAATTTTCCTTGCTCTTAAAAGTTACCCAAAGTTTGGCTGGGTACAGCGCCCCAAACCAAACCTTGTACCGAAAGAGCCCGGCCTTGGCCTGATTGAATCCTGCCCATTGCTTGGCCAGGTCGACCCAATGTCCTGGTAGATCTGGATCTGATTGCCCTCCCAGCTTCAGCCTCGAGTTTCCTTGGACCACATCAGAATATTTTCTTTGTCTTGGAACTGAGGCGGCTCCCCAGCCGTTGGTCTCTGTCTCAGGGACTGATGGGCACGATCTACCTCTGGGGCCTTCTCGAAGATTTGCTCCTCCGCCAACTTCTAAAACATCTTCCTGCATAGCTCATGGCACTTGTTCCCTCTACTCCCTCCGGCAACACCGCGATTTGCAGGTTCTGCCGCCTGGACCGATTCTCCTGGTCATCCACCCTCGCATGCAGCACCTTGTAGGTCTCCCCAACATTGCCATCTCTGTGTCCAGTGAAATGATCTGGTCACTATTGTGCAACACCACCCTTTCCACCTCATGGATCTCGCACCTTGTGCCTCCAACCCCTTCTCCACACAATCCAAAGTCCTGCGAAGAGGGGCTACAGCTTCCATAATCGCACCAGACCAGCCTCCTGGCATCTCCTTTCATTATTGACAAAATTCGTCCTGAATGAAGTCCATTAGCTGCTCCATAGGCACTGTGGCAGACGATGATGACCCTTCCCTCTTTGCCATTTGTTCCAATGATGCTGCACCATGAGCGTCTTCCAACTCCTGAGCTAGAGCTCTGACCGACTTTTTCCGGGTCCGATACCCCGCTGACATTCCACTCTGGGGTGAAAGCACTAACCCTAACTCTCCTCTCACTTCACACTTTATTCATAAAGGTCACCCATTAACCGGGCAGAACGGGTCAAAACCAACACCTTTAAGCAGGAGCCAACCTGTGTGCGACCAATCACAGCCATCACAGGCTACCGTCGCAACCTCCGAAGTCAGATTTGCCTTCTTGAATGTGAACCTTCGGAAAGTGACGGGTCCTGACGGAGTCTCTGGTCGTACACTCAGATCTTGTGCGGACCAACTAGCAAGTGTGTTCGGGGACATCTTCAACCTTTTCCTACTCCGTTCCAAAGTTCCCACCTGCTTCAAGAAGACCACTATTATACCAGTGCCAAAGAAGAATCAGGCAAAGTGCCTCAATGACTACCGTCCGGTGGCTTTGACATCTGCCATTATGAAGTGCTTCAAGAGGTTGATGTTATTCACAGAATTTACAGTGCAGAAGGAGGCTATTCAGGCTATCGAGTCTGCACCAGCCCTTACAAACAGCACCCTACTGAAACCCACATATCTACCCTATCCCCGTAACCCAGTAACCCCCACTTAACATTTTTTGAACACTAAGGGAAATTTAGCATTGGCAATCCACCTAACACGCATATCTTTGGACTGTGGGAGGAAACCGGAGCACCCGGAAGAAACCCACGCATACACGGGGAGAACATGCAGACTCCGCACAGACAGTGACCCAGCTGGGAATTGAATCTGGAGCTGTGAAGCAACTGTGCTAACCATTATGCTACCGTGCTGATCTTGAGACACATCAACTCCATACTCCCAGAATGCCTTGATCCACTACAATTCGCATACAGCCACAAGCAATCCACAGCAGGCGCTAACTCCCTTGCCCTACACTCATCCCTGGAACATCTCAACCACAAGGACTCCTACGTCAGACTCCTATTCATTGACTACAGCTTTGCCTTCAACACCATAGACCCAGGCAAGCTCATATCAAAACTCCAAAACCTAGGACTTTGCTCCTCCCTCTGCAACTGGATCCTCGACTTCCTGACTCATTGACCACAATCGGTAAGGATAAACAACACCTCCTCCATGATAGTCCTCAATACCGGGGCCCTGCAAGACTGCATACTTAGCCCCCTACTATACTCCCTGTACACACACGATTGTGTGGCAAACTTTGGCTCCAAGTCCATCTACAGGTTTGCTGATGACATGACTATAGTGGGTCTTGAACAACGTTGAGTCAGAATACAGGAAGGAGACAGAGAACCTAGTGGCATGGTGTAATGACAACAATCTCTCCCTCAATGTGAGCAAACCTAGAGCTGGTCATTGACTTCAGGAAGCAAAGTATCATACACACCCCTGTCTGCATCAATGGTGCTGAGGGGGAGATGGTTGACAGCTTCAAATTCCTAGGTGTGCACATCACCAACAATCTGTCCACCCACGTCGATGCTACAATGAAGAAAGCACAACAGTGCCGCTATTTCCTCAGAAAACTAAGGAAATTCAATATGTCCACATTGACTCTCACCAATTTTTACAAATGCACCATAGAAAGCATCCTATCTGGCTGCATCACAGTCTGGTATGGCAACTGCTCGGCCCAAGGTGATAAGAAACTACAGAGAGTCGTGAACACAGCCCAGTCCATCACAAGAGCCCGTCTCCCATCCATTGACTCTGCCTACACCTCCCGCTGCCTTGGGAAAGCGGACAGCATAATCAATGAACCCTCCCACCCGGGTTATTCTCTTTTTCAACTTCTTACATCGGGCAGGGGATACAAAAGTCTGAGAATACGCACTAATAGGTTCAAAACCAGTTTCTTCACTACTGTTACCAGACTCCTGAATGGCCCTCTTGTGGACTGAAATGATCTCTCCACGCATCTTCTCTACTGAGTAGTACTACACTCCGTATGCTTCACCCGATTTCTGTGTCTATGCATTTACATTGGGTATTTACTGTATGTTCTGTATTTCATGTATGGAATGATCTGCCTAGACTGTATGCAGAAGTATACGTTTCACTGTACCTCGGCCCACGTGACAATAAATCCAAATCAAATCGGACCATGGCCTCCACCGGAAGTCCACTGTCACCATTTCTAATGCCTTCTTGAAAGTCAACTCGTATTCCAACAACAGTTTCCTTTTGTATGGCTTTGCTATTCATCCGCTTTCTAGCCATTCTCTGAGCATATCATTTAAAGCTGATCCAAAATCGCAGTACTCTGCAATCTGCTTTAGCCTGGCTACAAATGCTGTGATAGTCTACCCCGGGGCTCTACCTGTTGAGTTAACCGTGTAGTGATCTGTGTATCTGAAAGTATGTAGAGGGTTAACATCTATAAGTAAGTGCTAGATAACTACTAGATGGCAGCACCAGATATATGTATACAAGGTACACTCAGAGAGAGTTCCCGCCTCTTCGTATTAGGAGTGACTAGTGAACAGAGTATTCGAGATATAGCTTAGTGTGCAGAGGTAGTTAATCAAAATCTATGTATATATATACTTAATCTTATTTATCTAATCTACAGTTATAACTATTGAAGAGTGAACAAACTCATAGTTAATTTATAATTGTTACTCAATAAACAGTATTTGCTTGATTTGAAGACTTTGAGTGTTACTGAACATCAAGCATATGACCATTCTGGCATTAAGCAAATGAGTAACAAGATATTACAATACATAATATAACAAACCTTATATACTTGCAGTGTCATCGAGTCTTTAGGGTGATAATACCCCTACACTAGTTCCACTAGCTCTGCATGACTTGGTATCAGGAGCCTCCAGAGATGTTAAACTACGAGTCAGATTATAGGTCTGGGTCCCACATGCGGTAAGTAAAATTACTTTCTTTCTACCCTTCCTTTCTATTCCATTAGCCTAGAAAAAATACTCCAGCCATTCGACATACTGCTCCTAATTCTCAGTAGTCGGGTCGAAGCTGTCTTGCTTCTGAAAGAAAGGCCTGCTTCCCAGGCCTTGTGCCATCTGATTGACTTTGCGTTTTTTTAATGACACTCTCAGCAAGTTCCTCACTGCAACAAAATCTCTCCGATTTACCTTGTTTCTAATGTAGTAAATGAAGGATTGGAGACCACCAGTTAGTATGTATAATAACTTATAACGGTTTATTTACAAATGGTATTTACACCGAGCCTTTCGCGATGTTATCACTTCTAGCTTTAGGATCTACTCTGGCTGCAAAAGCCCATGCTCTACACCAGGATCCTCAGTCTGGATTCCCATTGAGTGATGGGGTCACAATGTATGCCCTTCAAAGGGACCAGCGACTACAATGGTAGAGGGGTAAATCACACAACCTTTAAAAGGTACGTGGATGAGCACTTGAAATGTTATAACATTCAAGGCTATGGACCACGTGCTGGAAAGTGGGATTAATGTAGATTTAGTGTAGTTTTGTTGGTGCCGACTCGATGGGCTGAAGGGCCTCTTCTGTACTATATGACTCTATGACGCTTTGATGTTTCCGATGGCGGGGAGTCCAGAACCAGGTTGTCATAGTCTAAGAATACAGGGTAAACCATTTAGAACTGAGACAAGGAGAAATGTCTCCACCCAGAGAGTGATGAGCCTGTGGAATTCGCTACCACAGAAAGCAGTTGAGGCCAAAACATTGTATGGTTTCAAGAAGAAGTTAGACCTCGCACTTGGGGCAAATAGGACCAAAGGATACGTGGAGAAAGTGGAAATACGATACCGAGATGAATAATCAGCCATGATCATAAGGTATGGCAGAGCAGGCTTGAAGGGCCGAATGGCTTCCGCCTGTTCCTATTTTCTATGTTTCTATAAGGCCTTAGAATGAAGTATCATTGGTTGGATATATGGCTCACTTCATTGAATAACATATTTTAACAGTGACGGTTGTCAAGGAAAATATTTCATAGGCATTTACTTTAAAATGAATCCAAATCCCTGCTGGGGTTAATATGAGTAATAATACTAATATTGTAACAACTGACTAAATGAATAGCACAGCATTAGAAAAAAATGCAGTATTCGTTTACTGGAATCAATGCTGTTAACTATTTTTGTTGGATTTTCTTTCATGATCCTATTCCGCAAGAAAACACTTTTCTGTACAATTTAAGTGCTTTGATGTGTTCCGTTTTGTGGGACATTCCTCGCAAAAGGTATTTGGGTTCACCTGAATATCTAGAGTTTATATTCTTTTAGATCAATGTTGCACATGGCATTTATTGAAGAGGGAACGTGTTCTGGGGGCATCAAACATCTCTTATCTACCACAAAATGATTGGTCAAATGAGGTAAGCTGACTGCAGGATTTGAGCACATAATTTAGTCTGGCAAGGAGCTGAGGGAGTGAGTGCTGCATTGCGAGATGTGTTTAGGTGAACACCAATATTTTTAGTTTGGAATATTTCACAATTCTGAACGCAATATTTATATAAAAACATTTTAACTGTACATAAAAGTGTTTTCTTTTGGAATAGGATCATGACTTATGAAAGAAAACAAAACTAAAAACATACTGATTTTTACTTCTTTTGGTCGGACACTAAGCCGACACCTGAGTTGCTTATCCAGGCTGGTGTAAAAAAATTCCTCAGCTGGAATTTCTTCATTTCTACCACCTTAATTTTATGACGTGGAGATGCCGGCATTGGACTGGGGTGAGCACAGTAAGAATTCTTACAACACCAGGTTAAAGTCCAACAGGTTTGTTTCAAACATTAGCTTTCGGAGCACTGCTCCTTCCTTGGGTGAATGAAGAGGTATGTTCCAGAAACATATATATAGACCAATTCAAAGATGCAAGACAATGCTTTGAATGCGAGCATTTGCAGTGAATTAAGTGTTTACAGATCCAGAGATGGGGGTAACCCCAGGTTAAAGAGGTGTGAATTGTCTCAAGCCAGGACAGTTGCGACATGAATCCCAGGTCTCGGTTGAGGCCGCACTCATGTGTGTGGAACTTGGCTATAAGTTTCTGCTCGGCGATTCTGCGTTGTCGTGCGTCCTAAAGGCTGCCTTGGAGAACGCTTACCCGGAGATCAGAGGCTGAATGCCCTTGACTGCTGAAGTGTTCCCCGACTGGAAGGGAACATCCCTGCCTGGTGATTGTCGCGCGATGTCCGTTCATTCGTTGTCGCAGCGTCTGCATGGTCTCGCCAATGTCCCACGTTTTGGGACATCCTTTCCTACAGCGTATGAGGTAGACAACGTTGGCTGAGTCGCACGAGTACGTACCGCGTACCTGGTGGGTGGTGTTCTCACGTGTGATGGTGGTATCCATGTCGATGATCTGGCACGTCTTGCAGAGATTGCCATGGCTGGTCGCTGTTCTGAAGGCAGGGTAGTTTGCTACAAACAATGGTTTGTTTGAGGTTGCGCGGTTGTTTGAAAGTCAACTGGGACCTGGGATTCATGTCGCATTACATTCACCCCCCCACCATCTGGCCTGGGCTTGCAAAATCCTACCAACTGCCCTGGCTTGAGACAATTCACACCTCTTTAACCTGGGGTTACCCCTATCTCTGGATCTGTAAACACTTAATTAACTGCAAATGTTCGCATTCTAAGCATTGTCTTGGATCTTTGAATCTGTCTATATATATGTTTCTGGAACATACCTCTTCATTCACCTGAGGAAGGAGCAGTGCTCCGAAAGCTAGTGTTTGAAACAAATCTGTTGGACTTTTACTTTAATTTCAGTGAATGATCATTTGAACCCTCAGGAATAGCATAAATGGATAAAAACAGCCATTTGTGCACATTCTTCAATTTGACTTCTGACAATGCTGCCACGATAGACTACGAGGAGAAGAGGAGAGGATTTTTCCCATTGTCCAGGCCAAAATGGATCCCATACCGTATTCATTTCAGTAGCTTTTTGTGAGTTCCCACAAAATACAAATGAGAGGAACCTGCTGGGGGATTTCCAGCCCACCATTTGTAGTAAGAATAAAGTTAAAGGGCATTTATAACAACTTGTGTATGAATAATATACTTCTTTTTCCTTTTGATCTTTTCATATTTGGACTACCTGTCTTAGAGGTCTCTCTTAATGACAGTTCTTACATGAGCTCACCTACTTAGAATGTAAGGGTGAAATTCACCCAAATCTTTTCTTTTGAACTTTTATCACCTTTGCTTTAACTTCTGAAATTGTATGCCCTCTTGTTAAACACTTCTTAGGTAAATAACTGTCACAGTGTTGTTAGGCTAATCTGCATATTAAAGAACTCAGTTCATTCGCCCCAGCCATACTGTCTTCCTAACCAACTCCCATGTAAAAAAGTAGTTTGCTCTCTTTTAATCCTTCACCCACCAGAACACAAAAAACAAAGAACAAAGAAAAGTATAGCACAGGAACAGGCCCTTCGGCCCTCCAAGCCTGCGCCGACCATGCTGCCCATCTAAACTAAAATCTTCTACACTTCCAGGGTCCGTATCCCTCTATTCCCATCCTATTCATGTATTTGTCAAAATGCCCCTTAAATGTCACGATCATCTCTGCTTCCACCACCTCCTCCGGCAGCGAGTTCCAGGCACCCACTACCCTCTGTGTAAAAAAACTTGCCTCATACATCTCCTCTAAACCTTGCCCCTCGCACCTTAAACCTATGCCCCCTGGTAATTGACCCCCCTACCCTGGGAAAAAGTCTCTGACTATCCACTCTGACTATGCCCTTCATAATTTTGTAGACCTCTATCAGGTCGCCCCTCAACCTCCGTCGTTCCAGTGAGAACAAACCAAGTTTATTCAACCTCTCCTCATAGCTAATGCCCTCCATACCAGGCAACATCCTGGTAAATCTCTTCTGCACTGTTCGATCTCTATGTCTATTCATATACCAGTAATGCCGTACTATATACTAAAGCCTTCTCATCCTTCTGGTAGTGTGGCGACCAGAATTGAACACTATACTCCAAGTATGGCCTAACTAAGGCTCTATACAGCTGCCACATGATTTGCCAATTTTTATACTCAATGCCCCGGCCAATGAAGGCAAGCATGCCGTATGCCTTCTTGACTACCTTCTCCACCTGTGATGGCCCTTTCAGTGACCTGTTGACCTGTACACCTAAATCTCTCTGACTGTCAATACTCTTGAGGGTTCTACCATTCACTGTATATTCCCTACCTGTATTAGACCTTCCAAAATGCATTACCTCCCATTTGTCCAGATTAAACTCCATCTGCCATCTCGCCACCCAAGTCCCCAAACGATCTAAATCCTGCTGTATCCTCTGACAGTCCTCATCATGACCTGCAATTCCACCAATATTTGTGTCGCCTGTAAACTTACTAATCAGGCAACCTTTGTGTTGTCCGCAAACTTACTAAACACATTCCCAATTATTAGGTTCCTTAATTTTCATTTTATCACAACCTGTTGACAGTCACTGAGAATATTGAGTATAATGGTATGATCCTGCCTGCTCAATCTTAAATCCTACCTCACCCTCGGGTGGCACGGTGGCGCCATGGTTAACGCTGATGTCTGATAGCACCGAGGACCTGGGTTCGATCCCTGCCCCTTTCCGCGTGGAGTTTGCACATCCTCCCCATGTCTGCCTGGGTTTCACCCCCACAACCCAACGATGTGCAGGGTAGGTGGATTGGTCACGCTAAATTGTCCCTTAATTGGAAAACATTTTTAAAAGTAAAAAAGAAAATCCTACCTCACCCTCTTCCTGCTATCTGGCATGACGTGCAAACCGATGATGATGTGACCATGAACTTTTTACTTTCTGCACAATTCCCACTTCCCTCATCCTAAACTTCCCCTCTGATTTGCTGCTTTCAGATAACTAAGAGCAATTGCCTGCCCAGCTGCACCAGCCTCAGGAGGGTGAGAGCATCACTCAAGTACTGACACTGCAATCTTTAGGTGGTAGTGTAGAGTTAAGGTCTTCACATGATGAGTCACTGGGCATGAGGGTCTGCAATCAGGGCAGAAGGGAAGGCTGTTCGACTACCAGCTACCCAGATGGCAAGGTTGCAGATGAGTCCTGCTAGAGATGAGTTGGGTGAGGAATTTGTTCGGATGGCCGACAGAGAACCCTGATGAACATGCACTCTGAAATGCCCGGTGCATTGGCAGGCCTGCCAGACAACCTGTTGTCACTGTCAAGGAGCACAAAGGAATCTGGCTCCATCACGGTACAGTACATTGCACACAGCTGGAGTCTAGACTTTATAGTATGGAAGTAGTGACCAACACTATGTCCCGATCATGAAAATGAATCCAGTGGTCAATTTCTCAGTTACTGTTGCAACACAGACAAAAGTTACCCAATATATGAGTCCTGCAGTAGAAGCTCAGATAGAGGTGACGAGATCCAATCCAGGCAGGCTCAGACTGCAGCTGCCGTGGCTGCCTAACACAGGTACATCCATGGTTTCACTGCAGTCCGATAAGTTATCCTCCTACAGGAATGAGGCAGTGCCACGGAAGAGTGGCAATGGTTCCATGGACCACAGGCTTGTTGCCTTCTCTTTGGATAAAAGCTATTGTCCTTGAATCATTGACACGCCATCCTTGCTGCTGCCTCCTAGGCAACCCAGACTACTGCTGCCATGTCGAGCTGGAGCAGTCTGCAGCCAAGCCCTTGTGGTTCAGAGCTGCTTCATGGTGCCCTTCTAGGCCATCCCCAGCCTTCCCATTTGAAAGGGAGCAGTTTCCAGCAGCCATGCCACAGCTACAAGGGTAAGACTGTGTCGGACAGGCAAAGGCACCTGTCAGTCCACTCACCAAAGGGATTCACTAGGATTACTTTTTGGTTATATAATTGGATATGTTGTTGGATAAAGATGTTATCAAAGTGAGAGTCTCTTTTCCAGGATTCTGGGTGCCTCCTCTTTTCCTCCTTGATCGACACTGACCATCTCGAGAGTTGGTGCCTAACGCACAACTGCTGACTCTCGAACTCCCACTCCCAACGCTCACGTATACGTTGATTGTCAGTGGGTGGGACTTCCATCCACCCTTGGAAGGAAGTCCCTTGCATAAGAGCTGTCAGTCAGTAAGGCTGACTGACAGATCTTCAACCCGGCCAGGCACAGCGCTGCAGTGACCAGAAACAATAGAGGAGTGTTCTGCCTGGGACTGAGCTCTTTGACTGTTGCAAGTCCTGGAGGGAACTCCAGGACAGGGCTTGGGTGACATCCTGGAGGATCGGGAGGGGGTCGATCATGGAGTGAGGGTGCCCCGACTCTGAGTAGGAGGCCTTCAGAGTGAGGCATTCCCCCCCCCCCCAATCCCACTTGAGATGGGGAAAAGTATTACTGTCACTTTCCCACCTTCCCTGCACCCACTGCTGCCGGCATAAAAATTGAGGCTGGACGGACAAGGCCCTTAAGTGGTTATTAAGTGGCTACTTAAGGGCCTTAATAGGTCAAGCGGTGGGATTCCTCACCAATGCCCTGCCCGCCCAAGCGTGATATTGCATCTGGGTTTGGGAGGGTGGGTTCCCGAGACGACTCCCATCCACTTCATTTTATGCTCCCAGCCCGCCCCCACCTCAGAACGTTTCTAGGTGGAATGTAACATTCTGCCAATGATAAAGGCATTGTGGCTGCTGCCAGGAGTGAAAGGTCATTTACCGACTGGTGTTTGCGTGGTCATACAGCAAGTGCAAGTTAACAGAATGGTAAACTTTATGGCCCCTCTATCTCGCCTTTTTGACATGTGGGACTGCAGAGCCACAAACAATAACCCTGCTATCCTGGAAAAGCCACATGCTCAATGAAATTACCTTTCCTAATCTATAAGGTGCCTGTCATTTTCCGATGCAACTATGGACGGTGGAGTGGGAGGTGTTCACTCTGTTGGCTGCTCATGCCCAGGGTTACAATTCGCTTGGTGGCCATTGGTAGTGCCATCCTAGCCCTGTTCAAAGCTTCAGGTCATATTGAAGGAGGTGGCACAGTTTTGCGACCACATCCTTGATGAATTTGAATTTGAAGCATCTCCTGGTTGAGATAGAAGTAGAAGTGCTTCCTGAAACTCCTTAATGGGTAGGGGCTTCTGCAGAGAGCCCTCCTTCTCCACCATCTCTGCAGAGCTCCTCTCTCTGCAGCCTCTATTCTTTTCTCTGTAATGTTGCAGACCCAAAGCCACTGAAACTCCAGCCTCCATACCTTTTGCAAACCTGGTGTGGACAGGTGACCAATTCCTCTACCCTCCCTAAAGATGCAACAACTGACCATAACACTTCCAAAAGCATTCAACAGTACTTAACAAACATTACTGCAGTCAAAAGCACCTCACTTTGTAAATAATGCTAATGAGATGTCCGTCATGCAGTTGAATGGATGTTCAGCTGAAAGTGATTAGCACATTTTAAATAATTAATTTGTTGCATGTGGGTGTCGCTGGCTCGGCCAACATGTATTGTCCACCAACAAAAACAATAAGTACTGAAAATTTCAGCAGGTCTGACAGCATCTGTGGAGAGAGAAGGGAGCTTACATTTAGTGGCTGGATGACGTGCCGCACTCCACAAAAGATTCAGCTTCATACACTTATGTCCCCACCTCAACACATTTCAGGCTCGACACGATGCTGAACTCAGCCCTGTTCATCTCCATGCTCACTTCTTCGGGCAGGAGTCCTCCCCCGTTCAACAGATCCTTTCACCCACCTCCAATACTCCCCTCCACCTGGACCCCTACCCTCCGGCTGCTTACCTACTCTTGATAGTTTTATAGAGAACTGTTGGCATGACATTGACCATCTCAATTTCTCTGCTCCTCCCACCTACTCGAACCTGTTGCCTTCTGCTCTCTCAGGTCCAACCCTGACTTTGTCATCAGACCCTCAACAAGGGTGGGGCTGCTGTCTGGCATGTTGTCTGTGCTTGGAGAGGTTGCTCATGAGACACATCAACTCCATATTCCCAGAATGCCTTGATCCACTATAATTTACATACCGCCACAACCGTCCACCGCAGACGCCATCTCCCTGGCCCTACACTCATCCCTGGAGCATCTCACCAGCAAGGACTCCTACATCAGACTCCTATTCATTGACTACAGCTCCGCCTTCAACACCATTATCCCAGCCAAGCTCATATAAAAACTCCAAATCCAAGGACTTGGCTCCTCCCTTTGCAACTGGATCCTTGACTTCCTGGCCCATAGACCACAATTAATAAGAATAAACAACAACACTTCCTCCACGCCAGTCCTCAATACCGGGGCCCTGCAAGGCTATGTACTTAGCCCCAGTCTATGGCTCCAACTCCATCTACAAGTTTGCTGATGACATAACTGTAGTGGGTGGAATCTCAAACAACAATGAATCAGAGTACAGGAGGGAGAAAGATAAGCTAGCGTTGTGGTGTAATGACAACAATCTCTCCCTCAATGTCAGCAAAACTAAGGAGCTGGTCATTGACTTCAGGAAGCGAAGTATCGTACACACCCATGTCTGCATCAAAGGTTGACAGCTTCAAATTCCTAGGTGTGCACATCACCAACAATCTGTCCTGGTCCACCCACGCCAACGCTACGACCAAGAAAGCACAACAGCACCTCTACGTCCATAGGAAACTCAGGAAATTTGGCATGTCCACATTGACTCATCAATTTTTACAGATGCACCATAGAAAGCATCCTATCTGACTGCATCACAACCTGGTATGGCAACTGCTCGGCCCAAGATCATAAGAAATACAGAGTTGTGAACACCCAGTCCACCACGCGAACCTATCGCCCATCCATTGACTCTGTCTACACCTTCCGCTGCTGTGGGAAAGGGGGTAGAATAATCAAAGACCCCTTCCACCCAGGTTATTCTCTCTTCCAACCTTTTCCATCAGGCAGGAGATACAAAAGTCTGGGAACACAAACTAACAGATTCATAAACAGCTTCTTCCCCGCTATTATCAGACTCCTGAATGACCCTCTTATGGACTGAACTGATCTCTCCACACATCTTCTCTACTGAGTAGCACTACACTCGCGTGTCTATAACTATGTATTCACATTGTGTATTTATTGTATGTCCTATGTTTTACATGTATGGAACGATCTGCCTGAGCTGTATGCAGAACAATGCTGTTCACTGTACCTTGGTACACGTGACAATAAATCAAAATCCATTCCAATCTATATTGACCTCTACCTTGCCAACACTCAGACACTCCCTCTTACCTCCCCCTGGACCACCACCCCACCACTGAGCATCAAGCCATTGTTTCCAGGACTGTCACTAACCTCATCCCCGCTGAATATCTTCCCTCTACAACTTCCAACCTTATAGTCTTCCATCGCTGCCCAGTCTATTTCTACCTCCACCCCAAAATCCACAAACAGGACTGTTTGCCCATTGTCAGCCTGTCCCTGCATCCCTTAACTAATTTCTTCTATCTTGACTCCATACTCCCTCCTCTTGTCCAGTCCCTTCCCACCTACATCCGTGATTTATCTGATGTCCTACATCATATCAACAACTTCCAGTTCCCTGGCCCTAACTGCCTTCTCTTTACCATGGATGCCAAATCCTTCTATAACTCCATTCCTCATCAGGATGGTCTGAAGGTTCTCCACTTCTTCTTCGAATTGAGGCCCAAACAATCCCGATCCATCACCACTCTCCTCCGCCTGGCTGAACTTGCCCCTTCACTCAACAATTTCTCCTTTAACATGTCTCACTGCCTCCAAACTAAAGGCGTGGCTATGGGTGCCCGCATGGGTCCCAGTTTTTCATGCCTCTTTATGAGGTATGTGGAACATTCCCTGTTCCACTCCTACTCCGCCCCCATCCCACAAATCTTTTATCGGGATATCAACGACTATTTTGGTGCTGCTTCATGTTCCCGTCAGGATCTGTAAAAACCTATTAATATCGCTTCCAATTTCCATCCCTCTATCACCTTCACTGTCTCCATTTCTGGGGATTGACTGTCCGCTTGTATCCATTACAAGCCCACCATCTTCCACAGCTACTTCGACTTGAACTGTTCATACCCCACATCCTGTAAGGATTTCATCCCATTCTCACAGTTTCTTCACCTCCGTCGCATCTGTTCCGATGATGCCACTTTCCAAAACGGTGCTGCTGACTTGTCTTCATTCTTCCTTAATCGTGGTTTCCCACCCGCTGTGGCTGACCCATCTCCCGCACCTCTGGCTTCACTCCCTCTCCTCCCTCCCAGAACTGGTCTATTACATTTGCTGCTACATCAGAGAGACTAAATGCAGACTGGGTGACTGCTTTGCAGAACACTTGTGGTCCGTCCGCAAGCAAGACACAGACCTTCCTGTCATTTGCCATTTCAACCCACCATCATGCTCTCATGTCCACATGACTGTCCTTGGCCTGCAGTTGTGCTCCAGTGAAGCCCAGCGCAAACTGGAGTTACAGCTTCTCATCTTCTGATTAGGCACGTTACAGCCTTCCAGACTTAACATTGAGTTCAACAACTTCCAACTGTGAGCTCTCTCCTCCACCTTCATTCACCCCATTTTTATTTCTATCAGTTCATTTTCATTTCTTCCATCCATCCATTTTTCTCTCACCTTTGTCCCTCCTCCCCCAACCCCACTTTGGCCATTTTTTCCCTGATCTCTTAATGTGCCACTATTAGTGCCCTTCTTAGCCTTAATAACTCCCATTTACATTCCCTTTGACATTCTGTCCATGACGTCATTGTCAATCACCATCTATTGCTGTCCCTCTATTCAGTCCCACTGCTCCACGTCCCCCCCACCACAACATTTTAAATCTGACCCTATTTCCAGTTCTCTTGAGCTTTGACAAAGAGTCATCCAGACTTGAAACGTTAGCTCCCATCTCTCTTCGCAGATGCTGTAAGACCTGCTGATATTGTCCAGTATTTCCTGTTTTTGTTTCAGATTCCAGCATCCGCTGTAATTTGCTTTTATATATTGTTGCCTTTCAGAAGGTGGTGATTAGCCGCCTTCTTGAACCACTGCAGTCCCTGGGGTGCAGGTCCACCTACAGTGCTGTTAGGGAGGGAGTTTCAGGATTTTGACACAGCAACAGTGAAGGAATGGCGATATATTTCCAAGTCACGATGATGAGTGGCTTTTAGGAGAACGTCCAGGTGGTAGTGTTCCCACATGAATGTTGCCTTTGTCCTTCTAGATGGTAGTGGTCGTGGATTTGGAAGATGTTGTCTAAGGAGTCTTGGTGAGTTCCTGCAGTGCATCATGTCGATGGTACACATGTATGGACTGGACACATGCGCTCAAGTTTCTGGGACATGTGCCAAATCATCTGATAGGCTGACAAATATTATGATCTGAGAATTTCTGATGCTTTCAGCACATGCATGTCATGCCGATGCTAGTGGCCTTCCCAGAATGGGACATCATACGGAACCTTCCAGAAGAAGCTGAAGTGTGTGTCATGCCATTTTCTTACTTCAGAGCTTCCATAGCACCAGTAGCTGTGGTACTATGGAGCCCAATTTCAGGGCCATGAACTGCTCAAGCTGTTCAAACTGCTTGAAACTAATGGAGCTCTTCAACTAAATTACTGTTTTGTACATCACTGCATGTATGTAATTTTATTCTTATGTTTTCATATTACTTTTCTTCTTAATCACAGCAGTAACAATATTAAGTTAAACCATATGTCTTTTGTTTAATTTTCTCACTTAACTTTTGGTGAAATTGTTTTTTTGTCCATAAAATAATTCTATTGGCTTTAGTTATATTTATTTATGCATATACATAAGCAAAAGCATAAAAATAAACATTGCCAAATACGCTCTGAAGAATATAGAGCAAGGGCAGATTTATTCATTCATGTCCATTTTTTCCTTGCCCTTTGCCCGGACTGCATTTGGTTTGAACATTCCACAAATCTGGATTAGGAATATTTATATTGGGACAATTGTATGCAACAAAACCTTGCAGTGCTTCAGTTTGGGTTGCTCTCCATATGAATTATTTTATATTCCCAGTATTCTGTTTATATTCCATTATATCATGTTTTTATTGTGTTATATTGTCTCTCCTACTCCTATGTATCCTTACAAATAAGTTATCTTTGCTTCTTTTAAATTTCTTCATTCCTTCTGCAACTATTTTGCATTATTTCTTTTTGTTTTAACTGATTTATGATTGTTACTTGCTTATTTGCCATGTCATTTTGCACACTTCCGTTCTCTGCAATCCATCATTTTACAGTGCATTTAAAAATCCTGCCTACAGGATCAGTTTTGATCTTATCAGCTAATGGATTGCTTTAATAGATTGCTCCTAATTCTTTGCATGTTTCTGATAGTCTATCTGGTATCTTGCGCTCTTTTCTTTCTCCGTTTTTGCATTTCATTCCTTGTGCTCCTTGAACTGCTTCTGAAATACCTACTCATCTGGTTTGCAGCAGTTGGAATGCAGAGAGTTGTTTGTCTCTTCACCAGAATACATAAACAGTCCTGGAGCTGCCCACCCACATCTTCTGTAAACACAGATTTTCCCCATTCTCTCATACTCCTAAGTCTCTCAATGTCTTTTTTGTCATTGCTTTTTCATTCCTTGCAGATGAAATGTCGCCTTCTTTTCCAACAACTTATCTTTATAAATTCTTAACCCTGTTCAGTGCCAAAAGTTAAATAATGCTCGAAAAATTCATTTAATTTTTGGTCTTGGTTTCTTCAGTTCTTTCGATTAAAAGAGTGTTATTGCTTTATGAAGTCATGGACCTCTGCTTATACTTAAGGTAGGATGGTGCTTAAATCAGCATCTCTACTTAGTTTTAACTACATTTTTAAAAGTAATAATCTTCAAATCTGCAAATATATCAAAATAAATATTATCTAATGTAAAAGTCTGGCATATTCTGACTGGCAAGCAATTATCTTCTCTGTGGCTATCACGTTACAATGCATTTCCAGGATTAATTTATTTCTTATTATCTCTGTTTAAAATGTCTTGTCATCGGTTAGAATCCACACAGAAATTGAAGACTATTCTTGCTGGTTTAAAAAAAGGTATGTGCTGCACTTTCCTGGTTAAATACATATGTTCAGTATTTTTCTGGCATAGCACAGCTGACTGAATGTCATAAATGTAATCAAGCTGTCATCCTGCAGTTTGTGTTAACAAATACTCAGGGCACGACAGAGACTCCTTTGCACTAGAGATTATAGGGGACCGTTTAGTCTGAGAGGCCATTTATGTAAACCTCAGCTCTGAAGTTGGACATGTGTTAAACTTGTTTATAGATTTTCCAGTCCACTCTTTACTCCGTCTGAGTAGCTGATTTCAGAAAAAGGGATAATGGAGACCAAGCGAGAGACGTATTAGGATGAAGCCCAGGCTGCTCCAGGAAGGAGCTTTTCCCTTTCTTTCTAAGGATTAAAAAAAATGTTTTGGAATAAAGGGAGTCTTTGTACCAAGCAAATTTTCTGCTGGGTAAATGGAATCATCACTGGAGTCTCAGTCCTTTTGAATTACTGCAATCTTCCTGCTTGGATATAACAGTAGTTTTTTTGGAACAGTGATATCTCATTAATAAAAGATTCAAATGCAGCAGATCTTTCTGAGGACTGAAATAATGAAAGAACCCACCATTGATCATAGCTCCATCAACTCTATGCATGCTACTGTTAACTACTCAGTGTTATTTTACACATGACATATCATTTTACACAGTCACATCCCAGTTTTTGCAGGCATTGCAATGATCTTTTTGTCGACAAAATTGGATCTCATATAACTGTCCGGTTATAAATCTCAATTTTGAAAAATTATTTTCGTTTCGTGACATATTGGGCGCAATTTAATAAAATAATTCATACTTAAGACCATAAGACATAGGAGCAGAATTAGGCCATTCGGCCCATCGAGTCTGCTCCGCCATCCAGTCATGGCCAATATGTTTCTCATCCCCACTCTCCTGCCTTTTCCTCATAGCTTCTAATCCCCTTATTAATCAAGAAACTGTCTATCTCTGTCTTAAATACACTCAGTGATTTGGCCTCCACAGCCTTCTGCGGCAAAGAGTTCCAAAGATTCACCACCCTCTGGCTGAGGCTGTGGACTCGGGTTCTAGTTTTTCCTACTAATGGAAACATCCTCTCCACGTCCAATCTATCTAGGACTCTCGGTATCTTGAAAGTTTCAATAAGATCCCCCCTCATCCTTCTAAATTCCAATGAGTATAGTCACAGAGCCCTCAACTGCTTCTCATATGACAAACTCTTCATTCCAGGGATCATTCTTGTGAATCTCCTCTGGACTCTTTCAAGGCCAGCACATCGTTCCTCCCTCAGATACTGGACCCAAAACTGCTCACAATATTCCAAATGGGGTCTGACCAGAGCCTTATACAGCCGCAGAAGTACATCCTTGCTCCTGTATTCTAGCCTTCTCGACATGAATGCTAACATTGCATTTGCCTTCCTGTTTCTTAATAAACATTTTATTGAGGGTTTTCTTTGGCATTGTAACAGCAGCAATGTACATGAGAATATAAACATAGTGCAAATACCACCTCCCTCCCCCACAGGTCCCACCATTAATTAACTCCCTAATCTATGCTAACGTAACCCCCCCCCCCCCCGCTTCAACTGGCGATTAATTCTCTGCGAAGAAGTCGATGAATGGTTGCCACCTCCGGGCGAACCCTAACAGTAACCCTCTCAAGGCGAACTTAATCTTCTCCAGGCAGAGAAAGCTAGCCATGTCCGATAGCCAGATCTCTGATTTCGGGGGCCTTGAGTCCCTCCACGCTAGTAATATCCGTCTCCGGGCTACCAGGGAAGCAAAGGCCGGAACGTCTGCCTCTTTCTCCTCCTGGATTCCCGGATCCTGCGACACCCCGAAAATCGCCACCTCCGGACACATTACCACCCTTGTATTTAATACCTTGGACATGACGTCTGCAAACCCCTGCCAAAATCCCCTCAGCTTTGGACATGCCCAGAACATGTGAACATGGTTCGCTGGTCCTCCTGCACACTTTGGGCACCTATCCTCCACCCCAAAGAATCTGCTCATCCGGGCCAAAGAATCTGCTCATCCGGGCCACTGTCATGTGAGCCCGGTGAACGACCTTGAATTGAATCAGGCTGAGTCTGGCACAAGTTGCGGTTTCATTGACTCTACTCAACGTGTCCGTCCAAAGGCCCTCCCCCATCTCTTCCCCCAGCTCCTCCTCCCACGTTCGCTTCAGCTCCTCGGTCTGCGTTTCCTCTGATCCTATAAGCTCCTTATAAATGTCAGAAATGCTCCCCTCACCTATCCATCCTCTGGAAACTACCAGATCCGGAATCCCCCTTAGCGGCAGGAGTGGGAAGGTTGGTACCTGTCGACGCAGAAAGTCCCGCACCTGCAGATATCGAAAGTCGTTTCCCCCCCCCCGCCAATGCAAACTTCCCCTCCAGCGCCCTCATACTCGGAAAGCTCCCCTCTATAAACAAGTCCCCCATCCTCTCAATCCCTGCTCTCCGCCATATTCGGAACCCCCCGTCCATCCTCCCTGGGGCAAACCGGTGATTATCGCAGATTGGGGACCAGATAAGTGCTCCCACATATCTCCTCCATTGCCCCCAGACTCTCAAGGCCGCCACCACCACAGGGCTGGTGGAGTACCGTGCCGGCGGGAACGGCAGAGGTGTGGTTACCAGCGCCCCCAAACTTGTGCCCTTGCAAGAAGCCGCCTCCATACGCACCCATGCTGACCCCCGCCCCACCACCAGCTACTTCCTAATCATGGCTACGTTAGCCACCCAGTAATAATTGCTAAAGTTCGGCAACGCCAGCTCTCCCTCTCCCCGACTCCGCTCCAGCATTACCCTCCTCACTCGCGGGGACTTTCCCCCCCATACAAAGCCCACTATAACTTTATTGACTCGCTTGAAAAAGGACCGCGGAATGAAGATGGGGAGACATTGAAATACAAACAAGAATCGTCAATGAGGACCGTCAATTTCACCGTTTGGGCTCTCCGAGCTAGAGACAACGGGAGTGCATCCCATCTCCGGAAATCATCTTTCACCTGATCCACCGACCGGGCCAAGTTTAATTTATGTAGTCGGTCCCAATCCCACGCCACTTGAATACCTAGGTGCCTGAAACTGTCCCCGACCAATCTAAATGGCAATTCCCCCAGTCGCCTCTCCTGACCCCTCGCCTGGACCGCAAACATCTCGCTCTTCCCATATTAAGCTTATACTCCGAAAACCGGCCAAATTCCCCTAAAATTCCCATGATCCTTTCCATCCCCTCAGTTGGATCTGTAACATACAGAAGCAGGTTGTGCGCATACAGAGACTCTGTGCCCCCCCACCCCCCCTTGCCGGACCAGCCCCTTTCAGCCCCTTGAGGCCCTCAGAGCAATTACCAGCGGCTCTATAGCCAGCGTAAACAGCAGTGGGGAGAGGGGGCATCCTTGTCTCGTCCCCCGGTGCAGTCTAAAATAGTCCGAAGTCATCCTGTTCATCCGTACACGTGCCACAGGAGCCTGGTACAACAACCTGACCCAGTCAATAAAGCCCCTCCCAAATCCGCCCCTGACCCTCCCATAAATAATCCCACTCAACCCGGTCAAAAGCTTTTTACGCATCCATTGCGACCACTACCTCCACCTCCCTACTTTCCAGGGGCATCATGATCACGTTTAACAGCCTTCTTACATTGGCCACCAGCTGCCTGCCCTTAACGAACCCCGTCTGATCCTCCACAATGACGTTCGGCACACAATCCTCAATCCTGGAGAACAAAATCTTGGCCAGCAGTTTGGCGTCTACGTTCAACAGGGAAATCTGCCTATAGGACCCACACAGCTCCGGGTTCTTGTCCCGTTTCAGGATAAGCGAAATCGCGGCCTGTGACATTGTCTGGAGCAGAACTCCCCTTTCCCTTGCCTCGTTAAACACCTTCATCAGCACCGGTCCCAATATCCCGGACAACTTTTTGTAGAACTCCGCTGGGTACCCGTCCGGTCACGGGGCCTTACCCGACTGCATGGTCTTCAGACCCTCCACTATCTCTTCCAACCCGATCAGGGCCCCCAGCCCTTTTCCCAGCTCCCCATCCACCTTCGGGAAGGTCAGCCCCTCCAGGAAGTGCCTCATCCCCTCCAGCCCCGCAGGGGGTTCCGACCTGTACAACCTGCTGTAAAAATCCCGAAGCGCCTTACTCACCCCTGCCGAGTCCCCAACTAAGTTCCCATCCTCGTCAATAACTTTCCCTATTTCTCTCGCTGCCTCCCTCTTTCTGAGCTGCCATGCAAGCATCCTGCTGGCCTTCTCACCATGCTCGTATATCGCCCCCCTCGTCTTTCTGAGCTGTTCCACTGCCCTCCCTGTAGTTAACAAGCCGAACTCCGCCTGTAGCCTCCGCCGTTCCCTTAAAAGCCCTGCCTCTGGAGTCTCCGCGTACCTCCTGTCGACTTGCAGAATCTCTTTTACCAGTCGGTCCGTCTCTGCCCTATCCGTCCTGTCCCTGTGAGCCCGGATCAAGATCAGCTCTCCTTTCACCACTGCCTTCAGCGCTTCCCAGACCACCGGTGCTGAGACCTCCCCCGTATCATTTATCTTCAGGCAACTTTGTATGCATTTCCTCAGCCTCTCGCACACCGCTTCGTCCATCAACAACCCTACATCTAACCTCCATTGCGGGCGCTGATTGCTATCTTTACTAACCTGCAGGTCAACCCAGTGTGGACCGTGGTCCGAGATTGTGATCGCCGAGTACCCCATGTCCACCACCCCTGCCAGCAAGGCCCTACCCAAAACAAAGAAATCGATCCGAGAGCATACCTTATGCACGTGGGAGTAGAAGGAGAATTCCTTCACCATCAGCCGCCTAAATCTCCATGGATCCACCCCCCCATCTGCTCCATGAACCCTTTCAGCTCCTTTGCCATTGCTGGGACCCAGCCTGTTTTCGAACATGATCGATCCAGGCCAGGATCAACAACTGTATTAAAGTCCCCTCCCATGATCAGCTTGTGTGAGTCCATGTCTGGTATCTTCCTCAACATAATTTTAATTTGGCGCATATACATTAACCAGCACTACCTTCATCCCCTCCAGCTTACCACTAACCATAATATATCGACCCCCACATCCGAAACTATTCTAACCACCTCAAATATCACCCGCTTATTAATCAAGATCGCAACCCCTCTAGTCTTTATGTCCAGCCCCGAGTGGAAGACCTGACTGACCCAGCCTTTCCTCAGTCTAACCTGGTCTACTACTCTAAGGTGCGTCTCCTGCAGCATTACCACGTCCGCCTTCAGTCCCTGCAGGTGCGCGAACACACGTGCCCTCTTAACCGGCCCATTTAACCCTCGTATATTCCAGGTGATCAGCCTAGTTAGGGGGCAAAGTGCCCGCCCCCCTCTGCTGATCAGCCATCCCCTTTCTTGGGCCCGCCTCCAGCCCATGCGTCGCGCCACCTCCGGCCCGCTCCCCGGCGGCCCAGCCACCGACCTCCTCTCTGTCCCTCCACCGAAGTCCCTCCCTCATCAGCAGAACAACTACCCCCCCCCAGCAACACTACTCTAAAACCTAACCCATATAGTAAACTAAACATATGCACACCCCCCACTGCTCTTCCGTGAACTAGAATGATAGATAGATAGATAGACAGATAGAAATATAGATAGATTTTGCCCCCGTCCCCAGCGTCAAAAAGTCTCCCACCTATTCTTTCCTCACTCCCCTCCCCCCCGCTCATACAAACAAATTCCCTCATCTAACAATCCCTACGCAATCACCCAACTGAAAAAAAAAAACAACCCCACCACCGAAACCCAAACAAGCACGTCTTCATCCCACAAAAGCGCACATCAACAAAAAAGACATTGCCAACATCCACCAAAAATTACACCCGGAAATGAAAAAACTTTGCTCCCCCCCCCCTTCTTAAACAGAACTCAAAAACAAAAGAAAAAAAATAAGAGGAGAAGAAAAGAAAACAATAAAAAGGGACCTGATATAAGCCAACAAGTTGCATCAAAGTTCGAGAGTTCTCAGCCCCCCACCAGTCTTTTTCTTTTCGCGAAGTCCAGCACATCTTCGGGCGACTCAAAATAATGATGCTGGTCCTCATATGTGACCCAAAGACGAGCCGGATACAGCAGTCCAAACTTCACCTGTTTCTTGAAGAAGATTGACTTAACTTGGTTGAAGCCTGCCCTTTTCCTGGCCACCTCCACACTCCGGTCCTGGTAAACCTGCAGGAAACCGTTGTCCCACTTACAGCTCCGCGTTCGCTTGGCCCACTGAAGAATGCATTCCTTGTCCAGGAACCTGTGCAATCTCACCACCATTGCCCTCGGAGGGTCCCCCTTCGCGGCTTCCTCGCAAGCGCTCTGTACGCCCTGTCCACCTCCAAGGGTCGGGAGAATGTCCCCTCCCCCAGCAGCTTTTCAAACATACCCGCTATTCATGCCCCAGCATCAGCTCCCCAGCCCCCTCCGGGAGCCCGACAATTCTTAAGTTCTGCCAGCGGGACCTATTCTCTAGGTCCTCCATCTTCTCCAGATGCCGTTTCTGCTGGTCCCGCAGCATCCCCACCTCCAACTCCACTGCAGTTTGAGGCTCCTCCTGCTCAGCCAGCGCCTTCTCAACCTTCTGGATCGCCCGATCCTGGGCGTCCAATCTGTGCTCCAGCCGATCAATCGACTCTTTAATCGGGTCCAGGCAGTGCCATTTCTGCTTGGGAAAGCCGTCCTGGATGACCTGCATCAACTGCTCCGTTGATCGCTGGGCCGGCACACCAGGGGGTCCGGTCCTCGGCCATGCTGTCTCCTGCTGCAGCTTCAGCACAGCCCTTGCCTATCTTCCTATTTCTGCCTTTTCGTGCACTTCTGGTTCTTTTCTCCATACACCGATACGTGGAAACGGTGCCCAATTGCCTCAGCCTTTGGATTTACTGTTTAAAACCGAAAAAAGTCCGGGGGAAAGATCCAAAAGTCCGACCAGAGCGGGAGCCACCAAATGTGCAACTCACTCCCTCATAGCTGCCACCGGAAGTGCATTTGCCTTCCTAACTGCCAACTGAACCTGCAAGTTAACCTTAAGTGAATCTTGAAGTAGGACTACTAAGTCCCTTTGTGCTTCTGATTTCCTAAGTCTTTTCCCATTTACAAAATAGTCTATGCCTCCATTCTTCCTTCCAAAATGCATAACCTCACACTTTTCCACATTCTATTCCATCTGCCACTTCTTTGCCCACTTGCCTAGCCTATCCAAGTCTTTCTGCAGCTTCCTTAATACTACCTGTCCCTCTGAATATCTTTGTATAATCTGCAAACTTAGCAATAATGCCCTCCGTTCCTTCTTCCAGATCGTTAATGTATGTTGTGTCTAACTTCCTTGTTACATCCTCAAAGAATTCTAACAGATTTGTCAGACATGACCTCCCCTTGATGAAGCCGTACTGACTCGGTCCTATTTTATCATGCACTTCCAAGTACTCCGCAATCTCATCTTTAATAATGGATTCTAAAATCTTACCAATGACCAAAATCAGGCTAACCAGCCTATAATTTCCCGTTTTCTGCCTCCCTCCATTCTTGCACAGGGGTGTTATATTAGCCACTTTCCAGTCCTCTGGGACCCTCCCATGCCTCCACAATCTCCTCAGCTATCTCCTTTAGAACCCTGGGGTGTAGTCCATCTGGACCAGGTGATTTATCCACCTTGAGACCTTTCTGTTTCCACAGAACCTTCTCCTTAGTGATGGTCACTACACTCACCTCTGCCCCCTGATTCTCCTGAATTTCTGGTATCCCACTGGTGTCTTCCACCATAAAGACTGATGCAAAATAACTATTCAGTTCCTCTGCCATTTATTTGTATCCTATTACCACTTGTTCCTCAGAACCCCCAGCACCCACCAGGACACCCCTTCATGTCCAGGTGCAGTGCCCATACATGTCACACCTCCTATAAACCCTCCTGATCCATCAAGCGTGTGGCTCACACTGACCTCTGTTTGTTGCAACAGGAGAAAGATAGCCTATAAATGGGAAAGGGCCAAGGCGGAGGGGGGCAGGATGCAAGAGAGCCGAGTCCTTACACCTTATGAGGAACGGGCTCTGGAATTCACAGGGTTGTCTGAGAAGAGAGCAGTCGCCGACAGGGAGGTTGGCCTGCGCCACCGAGATGTGGATCCACTGTCCCTTCACCCAGGTGACCCGTCTCAAGTGCGTTATTCATGTCAGGCAAAATGATCCTTCCCTTTCACTGACCCCATATCTATTGTCTTACAGGATCTCCATCTGATGAGGCTGGGCTATCCTGAGTCGTTCCCTCCCCCACCACCCAAGAGACCACCTTGGAGGAGGGCTCCGAGGAAACCACTAAGGCGTCACAGCTATCACCCCCACCTTCCACCAGTGCTGAGACACAACACCACGATGGACGACATTAGTGGACAGGCTTCTGGAGCACAATCTGGTGAGCATCACACAGTTGCTGATGTACATCAAGTGGAGGCAGAAACATCCAAGGAAGTCAGCAGTCGGAGGTTTGCCTGATCCCAGGACTCAGATGGGTCCCAATCAGATGCCGAACTTCTGGACAAGTTACACTCAGAGTTGATGCAGATGATAGTCCAGAGCCGTGACATTCAGGAGGGGGTGTCAGCGACATTCCAACGACTGCGAAGATGATTGGAGGAGTCCCAAAGGCTGCAGGTGCAGGAGATGGTGCCGCCAATGCATAGCACTGAGGCCAACAGTGCTCAGGTGGCGAACGTAGTGGAAAACCTGGAGCATAACATCTGCGTCTTGAGTGGTGGTGCCCAAGGCATGGCTCAGTCTGTGACGACCATGGCTGAAGGACTCAAAATCATATCCCAGTCATCAAGGGACATGTACCTGATGCAGATGGACATTGTTGAGGCACTGCAGAGTATAAGCCAGTCACTGAGGACCATCACTGAGGGTGTAGACACCATGGTGTAGATAATGGGGAGATCCCTTTTGAGTCCCCCCCCCCGGTGCAGTAACCCCCCTCCACTCCCCACAGGTCGCCCCCCCCCCCCAGCGTTCCCGCCCTGTTCCCGCCGGCAGAGACCAGGTGTGGACGGTGCCAGTGGGAACCGTCATATTGGGCAGGCCGCTCGGCCCATCCGGGCCGGAGAATCGCCGCTCGCCCGTTACAAACCGCGAGCGGCGATTCTCCGAGCGGCCAACCGTGATTCTCGCCGCGCCGGTTTTGGGGGGGTGGGAGAATCGCGTGCGGGTGCCGGGGTGGCGTGGCGGGACTCACGCGGCGCTCCGGCGATTCGCCCACCTGGCGTGGGGGGGGGAGGGGGGAGAGAATTCCGCCCTATATATTTTGCACTCGCACCCAGAATGCAGGCGAGGCATTTGATAGTTTTCTCACCGACTTGCGCTGAAGGCACAGTCGTGTAATGTTAATACCCTCCAGTCGTCAATGTTCCACGATCAGATTGTGTTCGGGATCTCCAATGATAAGGTACGCGAGAGGCTTCTAAGAGAAACAGCTCCAATTCGAAAATGCTATCCAAATATTTCATGCCAGCGAATTTGCAGCAAAGCAGATCAGCACATTGAATCTCCAGCATTTTGGCGTGCAGGTAGAAGAGGCAGCCAATGCTATTAGTGTGGTGACGCACTAGAATAAAAAACTGGCTCCAAGTGCAGGCGGCCATTTTGAGCGGCCGACCCGATCCTCCATTTTATACCCGCGATGTGGCAAACTGCATTTACCACGACAATGTCCAGCGTTTGGAAAGATATGGCCCAACTGTAATGGCAGAAATCATTTTGCAACATAATGCTTTTCCAGAAAAAGAATGGAACAAACAAAAGTGATGACAAGGATACTCATGTCATGCCAAACAACAATACATTATTGACAATTTGCAGCAATAGTGAGTTAAAAGCAAATAATCAAAAAGACAAATGGACAGTGCCATTAATGATAAACGACATACTAATAACATTCAAACTCGACACAGGTGCGAGGGCCAACCTCATCAATTTGCCGATGTCAAAGAGCTGCGAATTGAGCCACAAGTAGTAAACAAAACAGTATTGTTAAGAGATTGCAATGGAAATGAAATTACATTGTTAGGCGCATCCGAGCTCGAAGTTAATGTAAAAAAAAATCAGAATTCACACTTTGAAATTTTCCATTGTGGTGGCGGAACACAAATCTTTTCTCGGAGTAGAAGCATGTGAGGAAATGAAGCTAGTTAAAGAGGTTTACAGTGCAGAGAGCTCTGCAATAAGCCCACATGCCTCAGTAGACTCCATACTAAATGATTTTCCTGAGATTTGGCACTTTACCTTCCACATACAAAATCCAATTAAAGGAGAACACAAAGCCAATGATTCATGCACCAAGACATGTACCAGCTCCATTGAGAGACAAAATGAAAGCTGAGATAGAGAGGATGACAGCTTTAGCCATAATCAAGCACATAGACGAACCTACAGACTGGATAAACTTTATCGGTTGTGTCAGCATAAACGAAGAAACCACCAAGGTCATAGTCTTGCAGAAGGTGAGAATATATCTCCACGAAGAATGGCCCAGACGATCCTGCTCAAGGTTTTACAATGGAAGAGCAGAGGTAAGTGATGCAGATGGATTTTTTTATGCGAAAAAAGAGAATAGTAATTCTGAACTCACTAGGGTCGGTGGGTTTGAGCAAAATCCATGAAGGGCACACGGGAAGAAAAAAGTGTAAGAAAAGAGCTGAAGACACAGTCCATTGGCCGGGTATCATCCGAGATATTGAAGCAATGGTACGAAACTGGCAAGAGAGTGAACGTCTGCACACAGTGAAGGGAAGCAAACAAACTGCACACGGTATAGAATGCTTCAGTTCCAATTGTCAAATGAGTCCATTACTCCAAAAGTAGAGGATCCAACTGCCGCCCCCCGCCACCGAGAAGCATGCCATGGGGAGGCCAGAGTACCTTGTCCTGTATCTTTGGTAATTTATACATTTATTTGGACACAATAAGCAGGCAGTCAAATGAAACACCACATACTAGAAAAGGAGAACACGTCTGAATTGTTCCACATTTTGCTGTGGGCAACATCGGTTCAATTTGAAGAACTTGTACTGCGGGGTGAACTTGTCCTAATGAGGGTGCATATTGCTATGGTACCGAACCAGACCCCAAGCTATGTTAGGAAACCAGCAATTTTTCAATTTGTAAAACTCTGAGGAAAGTATACTTTGCTCCAATTGTGATTTCACTGACAAATAGAGATTTCTTAGTATTAAAATAAACTTTATTATTAACACAGTATTAACCATATTAACATCACAGAAAAATAGCTCTAAAATTAACAGTGAAACAATTCTTAAAAAAGAAATAGGGCATCACTTCTACTACTACACTATTCCTTCCCTATTTCCAATTAAACAAACCCATTACAGATTAAAAAACACTTATAAATAAAGTTCACAAACACATGGATATTTGCTGAACTATTGTGTAGAGGCTTTCTTTCAAAAAAAATATAGAGAGACTCTTTCAGGAACAGCCAGCAAATCCTTCTGTCTCTGTAATACTAAAATTTTCTATAATCAAAACTGCTTACTGCAGACCTAGCTCCTCCCATTAATTACATCATCTCTATCCTACTCAGATCCCATGGCCTGCTTACCTAAGTCTAAACACAATGCCTCAAATTATCTACTCTCCAGAAATCAGAACAAAGTTCCATTAGGCATCTCTTTGTAAATAAGTACATAGTTGGAATGAATAATTTCATTTTTACGACATCTTAATTGCATCTTTTGCAGACACACCACCAGCCTGTATGTTAAACCAAGATTTTAAAAATATTACTGCAATATATATATAATACAATCTATATAAAAAATTCTTACAATTGTCACAATATTGGGAGATTTGTGGACCTAGCATAATTTTCCATCTATATTGGAACTATGTCACAAAATTCTACCAAAAAGAAATAGATGTCCACCACAGAGATAGTCTTATTGAATTGTCTATATGTTTAGAAATAACATATCAGGGGATCTGCTGTATAAATGCTATTTGTTGTCATTGCACTAATGAAGTAAAGAGGAAGTGGTGTTATGTATCTGCGAATATATTTTTGCTGGTTCTGCATCATGTGATGTGTAGCGATGTCTGCAGAGTGTTTGTGCGGGCTTTCAGGAAGATCATCATCTTGGTTGTATGAGCAACACTCTTAATAAGCCTCTCATCGTGTTTTACAGGTATCCGGAGTATGGGCACCTCCAATCTTTTCTCTTGGCGACAACAAAGAAATGTAACATTGGGTCACTGGGTGCCCTATTAAGAAGCTCTTCCCAACAACCAACTTAAGGGTCTCAACTGGCTGAAGGGCATGAGGTTGCCTGCCATCTTCCATGCTGCTGATTAAATGCTAGCAGCAGTAGAAAAGTGAAGGGCAGGGCAACCCCACCATTCCACTTAATTTTATACCCTTGCTTCTCACTTCCCAGCCCACTCCTTGCGGCCCTTTTACATCTCAGTCAGGGATTCTAATAGGAATAGTCCTCATTTGCCTGGATGAGTGCAGCTCCAATACTAAAGAAGCTCTGCACCATCCAAAGCAAAGCTTGACTGGCACCCAATCACACGTTAAATGTTGATTCCCTATCCAGAGGGAGGCAGACAACTGCTGGTTAAACCTTTAAGAAAATCATGAACTCCCTTGAGAAATTGTTTGCAATTCTAGGTTAGAAATGTGACTTTACAACCTTCCCTCTTCAAGACAAGATAGTTACATTGCAAACAGCACTCTCCCATGTTCTCAGTAGTACTTTGTGCTTCATGACAAAATTGATGCAGCACGGTAGCATTGTGGATAGCACAATTGCTTCACAGCGCCAGGGCCCCAGGTTCGATTCCGGCTTGGGTCACTGTCTGTGCGGAGTCTGCACATCCTCCCTGCGTGTGGGTGGGTTTCCTCCGGGTGCTTTGGTTTCCTCCCACAGTCCAAAGATGTGCAGGTTAGGTGGATTGGCCATGATAAATTGCCCTTAAGTGTCCAAAATTGTCCTTAGGGTGGGGTTACTGGGTTATGGGGATGGGGTGGAGCTGGTGACCTTGAGTAGGGTGCTTTTTCCAAGAGCCGGTGCAAACTCAATGGGCCGAATGGCCTCCTTCTACACTATAAATTCTATGATAATCTATGATGTTCCATATCAATCCTTTCCTTATTATAACAGTTAACCGGAGATGCTCTATTTTGGGACTAATTCTGACATGAAACAGTGTCAGCTGAGAACATGTATTGTGAAATTGATTTCCCTATGCCGTACTTTTGTATCCAGTTCTTAGGAGGGAATGTGAAAGAGAATGATCTCTTAAATCTCAGTCATCTTTTTCTCCATTACCATTTTCACTGTCAGCTTTGCTCCTTCTCCCGCAGGTGCTGTTTCTTTTCTGCAATGTGTTTCTGCAGAAGCCAGGTAGACTATATACAGTCAGTTACACTCCATCGAGGGGCCAGTAAGTATGAATAGGTCTTCCTGGCAACCATCCTAAGTGAATCTGTCATGTTTAACTTGGGATCTACAGCAGCAGTGCAAAATAGGCCCATTATTCAACATCATTGTACAGGAACTCTTGATGAACATTAGACTCACAAAGAAAGATTATTGCATCAATGAAAAAGGAATAAAATGCATAATGGTCGGCAGTAATGCTTTGTGAAAATGTGAACATATAGATGCACTTGGCTCGTGAGAAGCAGGAGAATACGTGTATTTGTCACTGGGATTCAGTTATTTTTGAAACCTTTTACAACTGTCCATTTTCCCAGCAGCACTCTGAAAGTGTTAGAAGCTGTGTGAAGAATTCTTCGTGCTGTGCTTTGTAACCATACATTAGGTGGGAATAGCAATTTAGTCTGTCATCCTGATTTTTGGAACAATTCCCATGCCACACAGGCACAGCAAGGGTTATCCTCTCCCTCTCTGCTTCTTGAAATAATAGGAAAATTGCTTATTTCCTGTACATGTGCACTCTCTGAAAAATGGACATTGTGGTAAGAAAATAAGAATGTGTAAATCAAATGTTGAAGTTAGCCCCAGTGGTGCAAAGATAAATATTTTTTGCAAGTATTATTCAAAGAATTTAAAAAAGGATATTGTATTGAGGCTATGCATAGAAACCTTGCAACAGGATAAATGCATAGGTCAAAATGAATGTTAATTGGCTATATTTTACTTGAATCAGCACACAATAAACAGAAAATGTTGAAATGCGCTTTTCTAACTTTGCAATAGATTGTGTGGGCAGAGTTTGTGCCCCAGCGGAGGTGAATTTCAAAGCGGGGGGGGGGGGGGGGGGCATTTGATTGGGTGGGAAAGTGTGGGGTGGAGAGCTCATCACATTCCCAACTCCTCCTGATGGCAAGGATGGAGAGTGACCTTCCCACCTCTTATGGGCCTCGTCCAGCCGCCACTGAATTTCTATTCGCAGACGGTGGATGGGGAACTTGCCATGAGGGACAACTGCAAGGCACGGTGGCACAGTGGTTAGCACTACTGCCTCAGAGCACCAGGAACCCGGGTTCAATTCCAGCTTGAGTTAATGTCTGTGATGAGTTTGTACATTCTCCCCGTGTCTGCATGGGTTTGATCTCGGTGCTCTGGTTTCCTCCCACAGTTCAAAGATGTGCAGGTTAGGTGGACTGGCCATGCTAAATTGTCCCTCAGTGTCTAGGGATGTGCAGGGAAGATTATGGGGTCACAGGAATAGGAGGGAATTGGGTATGGGTAGAATGCTCATTTGAAGGGTCGCTACAGACTTGATGGGGTGAATGGTCTCCTTCTGCACAGTAGGGATCCTATGATTCTATAATTCTATGATGATTCTATGAAATCCTATTGGGTTTGCCTGTGGTCTACTGGGCTGGGCACATGCCATAGCTGGAGGGCCTCTGTGCTTGATTGAGGGACCCAACATTCGGAATTGGGGGTTCTGCAGAAAGTCACCCCTGCCCTTGCCCTTAACTCCCCCTTTCTCCATTGCTGGCACTCCCCCTCCCTGGTATCTCAAAACCACTCACACTTGCCCCTCTCCATGGCTCCTGCATCAATCCTTGGTGAAAGTTTGAGTCTTCGACTGGTTGGCAGCTCTTGGGGGGTGAGAAGGTAAGTGCCGAATTCTTACAAAATTGCGGCAAGCCACCGGAGAATATTCGATGTGGCGTTCCCACCAGTATTATAGCTGATGGGCATGAACCCCAACTTGAACATTAAATTTTGCCAACTTGTTTGCTCCTGCATCTGCTACTGCAGTCAATTTGTTTTATTGTTGTTTGGAAATTATGACAAAAGCTATGCTGTTTTCACACACAACCCTTTCAGTATGAATAGAAAGCTGCAAAGTGGTGAATGCACAGTACTATGAAGGGGTAGTATGTGAACTTACAACTACGTTTGATCCAACTGATGAAAGTCTGGTGATTTTGCAGGCAGAGGTCAAATGAAAGGTTGGATGAGCAGAGTAATAATTGTGCATCTTCTGCTGGTAAATAATACTGAAAAATGTAGAGGCCTGGGAGCAGATTCCCTCTCACCCATTTGATATATTTTAAGATTGTGTGGGGATGAGATTGCTGGGGCAGATGTAAAATGAAGAGTAGCGATAGTATAGGTACAGCATAGACAGATTCAGGATTTGTTATCTTTTGAGGCAAGTATAAGCCCAGCATGAGTATTGGCAAGCTATATAGGGCACAATACAACCGAGGTTGGTCGTCTCCTTCTGGAATTTTTCATGCACTTTTCAGGAAGGATCATTTGAGAGGGGAACCTGGCTGAATTTTCTTTTACCTCCTATCACCACAATGGCAGAAGCCAGCTAATTTAGTGCAGAATAGGCATCATATCAGAGCATTTCTTCACTACCACAAGATTTCATTCTATCGTGTACAATGACCTCAGGAAGGCTACTTTATAAACTCTGCTGAAGAAAAGCCAGCTTAATTCTAATTACATCTGTGTCATCGACATATGAAGCGTGATTCTCCCAAAAGGTAACAAAGTCCCCTAATATGCACGTTTAGCCATGTGTTTCCAGGCATTTGCAGTGCAAGAAACACATGGCTACTCAACGCGACATGTGTTATATAAGGGGCCTGAATGGGGAATGTGTGGCCAAGGCCGCACATAGCCCCATTTTGTACAGTGGGGAGCTCCGCTCAGCGGAAGTCCCCAGTGTAGCGAGAGATCAGGGGCAAAATTCTCCGTTATCGGCGGAAAGTCCGCCGATCGGCGCAAAAAACGGCGCAAATCCGACTTGCGTCACGTCGGAAAAATGGGTCGAAAGTCTCCGGCCCGAAATGGGCTAGCAGCGATGTAACGGGATCCGCGCTTGCGCAGTGGTTCACGCCGTGCAGCGTCATACGCGCCGCACGGCGTGACGGCTCATAAGGCCGCGCTGCTCCCCCCCACCCGACCGGAACACCCGACCGCAACACCCGACTGGATGGCTGGCCGCTGCTCAGCCCCGAGGTTCGAGTCACGGTATGTGGAGGCGCTCCTGGACGCGGTGGAGCAGAGGAGGGACGCCCTGTATCCCGGGCACGGCCGCAGAGTTGCCCCACGCCACAGCCGGCGTCTGTGGAAGGAAGTGGCAGAGGCCGTCACCGCTGCGGCCCTGACACCACGGACAGGCACCCAGTGCCACAAGAAGGTGAACGACCTCGTCAGAGCAGGCAGGGTGAGCCTCCCCCATATTCCCCCCCTCCCCCATATCCCCCCTCCCCCAAATCCCCCATATCCCCCCTCCCCCATATTCCCCCCTCCCCCATATCCCCCCTCCCCCATATCCCCACTCCCCCATATCCCCCCTCCCCATATCCCCCCCTTCCCCATATCCCCCTTCCCCCATATCACCCCTCCCCCATATCCCCCCTCCCCCATATCCCCCTCCCCCATATCCCCCCTCCCCCATATCCCCCCTCCCCCATATCCCCCTCCCCCATATCCCCCCTCCCCCATATCCCCCTCCTCCATATCCCCCTCCTCCATATCCCCCCTCCCCATATCCCCCCTTCCCCATATCCCCCCTTCCCCATATCCCCCCATATCCCCCTCCCCCATATCCCCCTCCCCATATCCCCCTTCCCCCATATCCCCCATATCCCCCCTCCCCCATATCCCCCCTCCCCCATATCCCCCCTCCCCCATATCCCCCCTTCCCCATATCCCCCCTCCCCCATATCCTCCCTCCCCATATCCTCCCTCCCCATATCCCCCCTCCCCCATATCCCCCCTCCCCCATATCCCCCCTCCCCCATATCCCCCTCCCCATCTCCCCCCTCCCCCATATCCCCCTCCCCCATATCCCCCCTCCCCCAATTCCCCCCTCCCCCATATCCCCCCTCCCCCATATCCCCCCTCCCCCATACCCCCCCTTCCCCCATATCCCCCTCCCCCATATCCCCCCTTCCCCATATCCCCCCTCCCCTTCCCCATATCCCCCTCCCCCATATCCCCCCTCCCCCATATCCCCCCTCCCCATATCCCCCTTCCCCATATCCCCCCTCCCCCATATCCCCCCTCCCCATATCCCCCTTCCCCCATATCCCCCCTCCCCCCTTCCCCCATATCACCCACTCCCCCATATCCCCCCTCCCCCATATCCCCCACTACCCCATATCCGCCCTCCCCCATATCCCCAAGTGAATCCAGCCCTAACCTTAACCTCTGCAATGCACGCGCAACCGATGGCGTGCATTCATATACCTGCCTAACAGTGTTGCCTTTTACCCCTGCCACCCACCCACCCCCCCCACAGGATAAGCACGCACACAACAATAGGGAGCATGTGAGGACTGGAGGAGGCCCCGCTGATGAGAGGCCACTGACCGAACACGAGGAAAGGGCCCTGGAACTGGCTGGCGGACCTGACGACCGGGAGGTTGCTGATGCAGAGGTCGGGGGCGTAGTAGCAAGTGAGCCACCGACAGCCCGTCCCCATATCCCCCCTCCCCTATATCACCCTCCCCCATATCACCTGATCACTGCCTGATATCTAACCATGCATGCTTCATTGTGTATCGCAGGACCATACGTCCAGGCACCCATCCCCGCAGATGCAGACCGCCCGCAGGATGCCCCTCGGAGGCCAAGTGAGACGGAGAGACACAAACCCTCCAGCATGCGACGCCCGCAGGATGTCCCTCGGAGGCCACGGGAGACGGAGAGGCCCGGACCCTCCAGCATGCGACGCCCGCAGGATGTCCCTCGCACACCATGGGAGACAGAGAGACCCGCACCCTCCAGCATGCGACGCCCGCAGGATGCCCCTCGCACACCACGGGAGACGGAGAGACACGGACCCTCCAGCATGCGACGCCCGCAGGATGCCCCTCGGAGGCCACGGGAGACGGAGAGACCTGGCGCAACAGGGAGACGACACCCCCGTCACGTGCGGGAGCGACCACCCAGCGACGAGGGTGGCAGCCACAGGCCCCCGTCACATCCGAGCCAGGACACCACTACCCAGGACACCACTACCCAGGACACCACTACCCAGGACACCACTACCCGGGACAGCACTGCCCAGGACACCCCTACCCGGGACAGCACTACCCAGGAAGACGAAATACCGGACAGTGACTCAGAGTGGATGGGTGGAGACGAACTCCCACCCCAAAGTGCCATGGACTCAGAGTGGGACGAAGAGCACGACACAACGCCACTGCTGTCACCAACACCCTCCACCATCGCAGAAACACTCACCTCGGTTGGGCACTTTAGTGATGAGGTGTCTGGTACACTCACTGGTGCGCACAACACAGCCGTCCCGGTACAGCAGGTGGAGGTAGGAGCAGCAGAGGGGCCGGGCGGTCGGAGGGCAGCCCAGCCCAAGCGAACATCTGCCGCCCAGATGGATCCCGGGTTCCTGGAGTTACCACACCCACCCATAGATCCGATGCAACCACCGACCCGGAGACGAGCGAAGAGGGTGACGGGCGGCTTGCGGCAGCTGCAGTCACAGGTGGAGGAGTCCACCCGCGTCCAGGAGCTGGGAGTGGTGCCGGTCATGCGTGCCACCCAAGCTGACACCGCACGGGTGGCGTCCGCGGTGGAGGCAATGGGTGCGACGGTGTCAAACATGGGGAACGGTTTGCGAGGCCTGGGGCTTTCCGTGCAGGCGGCGTCTGTGGCCCAGGAAATGGCTGCCCTCTCACAGGAGGCCATGAGCCAGTGCCAGCGCTAGATGGCAGAGGCGCTCAACGCCATAGCCCATTCTCTGCAGGCCGTGGCCCAGTCTCAGCAGGCCATGGCCCAGTCTCTGCAGGCCATCGCTGAGGGCATCGGCGCCAGTGGCCATGTGCGAGCCGGCGTCGCACTGTCACAGACAGGGTTTGCCAACCCCCTGGGCTCCATGGCTGCAAACGTGCAGACCCCTGTCGATACCAGCACGGGCCTCCAGGACTGGCAGCGCCAGATGTCGGGGGGGCGTTGGATGGCCAGTCCGTTCACATCCCCTACCCATGTAGAGGCCTGGGGGCCATCGGGCACCCCGAGGGAGGAGGAGGTGGTGTGGTCCGTCCCGGCTCCCCCTGTAGGGGAGGTCCCGGTACACCGCGACACCTCGGACTCCCCCCTTCCGCCCCAGGTGCATCGGGTGGGCAACGGGCAGGACAGGCTGGCAGCTCGCCATCCCAGTCGCCTGGGCCGCTGCCTGGCCCATCTAGGCCAGGACGCCCCAGGAAACGGCCGCCAAAGGGATCCGGTGTCAGAGGGCAGGAATCACAGGAGTCCACCTCCAGTTCTGCTGTACCGTCTGGGGAACCACGTAGACGTAGTCAAAGGGCCCATAAGGCCAAACAATTAGACACTGAGTAAGTTGGCACGGGTGCAGGGCACAGATGAGTTTTAGGGGCTAGGGCACGTGCATGAACTCCTTTGGATATTAAAGTCAATGTTACACCTACAGAAGCTGCCTTTGTGCTCTGTCCAAAGCGTGCGGGGGTGTCATGTACGTTGAGCGCAAGTGTGTGTGTGAGGGGTGGTCTTACCTCAGCCCCAGGTGAGTCTGCCCCCTTCCCCCTGGGCCGCCATCAACATCCCCCGGGCAGAGGACGGGACCGTGCGCTGTAGTGTCACAGCCGCATGCAGGGATGGTCCAGGTGGATGGTGGTACTGTGGCCATGGGTCAGACATAGTCCAACGATGTAGAGCCAGGAGCTCACCGCAGGGCGGGTTGTCATCATCCTCCATGGCCTGCAATAGACACGCGTCCACCCGCAACTGTGTGAGCCCGGCCCGTTGTGCCGCAGGTGGATCGGCAATGGGGGGGGGGTGGTGTGCATGCGGGTGGGGTGGGTGGTGTTGGGGAGGGGGGTGAGGGTGCTGGGTGGGTGGATGGGTGGGGGGTGTGGGTGGTCGGCTGTTGCCATGGTGTGCAGTCTGTGGCCATACTGCCCGATTCCCACGCCCATCTAGTCAGTGAAGCGGGCGGCTATCAGTCTGTCCCGTGCCCGCTGGGCCAGCCGGTAACGGTGGACAGCCACCCGCCTGTGTCTACCCCGTCTGCCCTGACCATTACCCCCACCCCCCTCATCTGGGGAGGACTGCGCCTCTTCCTGCTGCTCCTCCACTCCGCCCTCCTCTGCCTGCGCCACATCGCCCCTCTGTTGGGCGATGTTGTGCAGGACGCAGCACACCACAATGATGCGGCCGACCCTATCTGACCGATACTGGAGGGCCCCCAGAGAGGTCCAGGCACCTGAAACGCATCTTCAGCACGCCAAAGCACCTCTCTATCACTCCCCTTGTCGCTACATGGGCATCATTGTAGCGGTTCTCCACCTCATTGCGTGGCCTCCGTATAGGCGTCATCAGCCACGATCGCAATGGGTAGCCCCTGTCGCCCAGCAACCAGCCCCTCAGCCGGGGATGGCGTCCCTCGTACATGCCGGGGATGGATGACCGCGACAACACGTATGAGTCGTGTACACTGCCTGGGTAATGGGCGCAGACGTGCAGGATCATCATGCGGTGGTCGCAGACCACCTGTATGTTCATCGAATAGGTCCCCTTCCTATTGGTGAACACGGCCCTGTTATCTGCAGGTGGCCGCACGGCGACGTGCATCCCATCGATCGCGCCCTGGACCATGGGGAACCCGGCCACGGCAGAGAAGCCCACGTCCCGGGCATCTTGGCTGGCCCGGTCCACGGGGAAGCGGATGTAGCGGTGCGCCATGGCATATAGGGCATCTGTCACTGCCCGGATGCACCGATGCACCGATGTCTGCGATATGCCGGACAGGTCCCCACTCGGTGCCTGGAATGACCCCGTTGCATAAAAGTTCAGGGCCACCGTAACCTTGACGGACACGGGGAGAGGGTGTCCCCCGCCAGTGCCACGCGGTGACAGGTGTGCCAGCAGGTGGCAGATGTGTGCCACGGTTTCCCACCTCATCCGGAGTCTCCTCCTGCATTCCCGGTCCGTGAGGTCCTGGTATGACTGCCTGGGCCGGTACACACGGGGCGCCCTCGGGTGCCTCCGTTGCCGTAGGGCCGCGACGTCCTCCTCCCCCTCCTCGTCCTGTCGGTCAGGTGTCCCTCCAGCCTGGGCGGCTGCCGCCTGTCCCTCTGCGGCAGCCTGCACCGCCTCTCTGGCACGCTCCTCCTCCTCCTCCTCCTCCTCATCCAGGGCAACATAGACATGAGCGGCTGCCGCCACGGCGGCAAACATCGCTGGATGATCGGAAAACATGACGGCCTGGTGGGGTGGAGGGGAACGACGACATGTCATCATTGCCCATATCCCCTCCTCCCTCCAGCCAGATGGCATGGACCGCATGGGTCCAACTGTTGGAGGCTGGCACCTGGCCAGGTGGACCAACTCACTTGCCCTCGCATCCCCCTCCCTGGCACGGACCCCCACACAACCTCCACCCTGGCACAGACCCCCCCCCCAACCTCCACCCCGGCACGGACCCCCCATCCCCCTCCCCGGCACGGACCCCCCCCAACCTCCACGCCGGCACGGACCCCCCCCAAACCTCCACTCCGGCACGGACTCCCCCCCAACCTCCACCCCGGCACGGACCCCCCCCCAACCTCCACCCCGGCACGGACCCCCCCCCCAACCTCCACCCCGGCACGGACCCCCGCCATCCTCCACCCCAGCACAGACCCCCCCCCAACCTCCACCCCGGCACGGACCCCCCATCCCCCTCCCCGGCACGGACCCCCCCCCAACCTCCACCACGGCACGGACCCCCTCCCCAACGTCCACCCCGGCACGGACCCCCTCCCCAACCTCCACCCCGGCACGGAACCCCCCCCCAACCTCCACCCCGGCACGGACCCCCCCAACCTCCACCCCGGCATGGACCCCCCCCCAACCTCCACCCTGGCACGGACCCCCCATCCCCCTCCCCGGCACGGACCCCCCCCAACCTCCACCCCGGCACGGACCCCCCCCCAACCTCCACCCCGGCATGGACCCCCCCCCCAACCTCCACCCCGGCACGGACCCCCCCCCCAACCTCCACCCCGGCACGGACCCCCCCTAACCTCCACACCGGCACGGACCCCCTATCCCCCTCCCCGGCATGGACCCCCCCCAACCTCCACCCCGGCACGGACCCCCCATCCCCCTCCCCGGCACGGACCCCCTCCCGGCACTCCCCGGAGCCCAGCCTACTCTAACCACCCCCCCCGCCCCCCCCGCCGCACACACACACACTCAACCCGAGACACACCTCTCCTCATGCATTCAGACTGCGGCCACGCCATCGCCTGCCCAGAGCCAACCCCCCAGGCCGTCACTCACCTCCACGCTGGCCGGCGTGAACCTGGAGCACAGGGTCACGCCGATGAAAAGGAGGTTTAATTTACGTCGACGTGAACGGTAATCACGTCGACGGGACTTCGGCCCATCCGGAAGGGAGAATATCGGCAGGCCGAAAATCGGCTGCCTTGCGCAGACCCGTGCCATTCTCCGACGGCAGCGGCGACATTAACGCCCCGCCGACTTTTCTCCCTTCGGAGACTTCGGCAACCGGCGGGGGCGGGATTCACGGCGGCCAACGGCCATTCTCCGACCCTCTGGGGGGTCGGAGAATGACGCCCCAGGACACCATTTTTAAATGGTGCCCTGATCTCCGAGAGCTGCAAAATGTTCCCCAACCTTCCCCAATCCCGAACCCACTATGGGAGGGTCCCCGACGACCCCCCTGGCCGCATCCTCAACACACACGCCAGGCAATCCCAGCCCGATTGCATGAGCGCAAGAAATGCTAGCTTGGCAGTGCCAGCCTGACACCCTGGCAGTGCCCTTGCCAGCTGATAGCACCATCTGGGAATCTTGACAGTGCCAGATAAAAGCAGATTACTGCGGATGCTGGCATCTTTGACAAAGGGTCATCTGGACTCAAAATATTAGCTCTTTTCTTTCCCTACAGATGCTGCCAGACCTGCTAAGATTTTCCAGCATCTTCTCCTTGGCAGTGCCAATTTGGCACCCAGGTGGCATTGCCAGGGGTGCTCGAGTGGCACCAGCAGTGCCAGGGCACCAAGCTGCTCCAGGGGCCTTCCCCCGCCACCACCCCCACTGACCTTGGCAGGTCAACCCTGCCCGGTCAGTGTCAGGACGGCAGCCTACGGGTGCACTTCTCTGTGTTGTACCTCCTTTTTCTCCCTCATCAGCTACGATGCCGGTTTCACGATTTCTAAAAGCAGAAGAGAACCGCGCGTCGGGAATTCGGCCTATCAGAGGCGGAGAATCGCAGAGGGCCTGGAGAATACCTGGTCGGGCACGCTAATGATATGCAAACGGCGTTTACTGTACGTGCGACAGAGAATTGCGATTTGGCATCAAATCGCCGCCCACCACGATTTCAGCGTCGGATCCGATTCTCCGCCCAATCACATTTCCAGATTTTGGTGTCGGCCAAAGGAGAATCCCTCCCTTATACTCTATTGGAAGAATGTGTTGGTTGATTGGGAAGTAGACTCGGTTTGGTAGAGGTGTTGCAACTTGCCAACCAATCAGCACTCTTTCCTTATACAGCATACATTTGTTGATTTCCTTTACATTGTATTCTTGCGAATGTCCTGTTGAGTTCAAGATGAAAAACTTCAACAAAAATTTCTCTTTTTTCAGCAATACTCAAGTTCTATACTACCAAACACTAATTGAAAAATAGACATGGAAGAATGGGCTCTTGGACAAGGTGTTCAAGGAAATGAAATCAATGATGAATGAGAACCTTCAAGAGAAGAGGAGAGGAAGGGAAAGAAAACTGATGAAAGAAAATATTCTGTTATCAACTTTTGCACTCATTTGTGTTGAGTTTGCTAATTTGATATCTATAATGTAAGCATATTGAAGAAAAGCTTACTTTTAATGCCATGTTCTGATATACCTATGAGTCAACATTTTCTATTATAAGTTCCTATGTCAAATTGTTTTGTGGGAATGGCCAATGTAACCTTGTCACACTAATTACTGGTGTAGCACTTAGCTTTGTATCTCAAACCCACTCAGACTGTACTGCAGGAGAACTCTCATAGCTTCAAGCAAATGTACTTCAGTGTTTCTCAAAATATCCCGAACGTTTCTTACTTAATCTTAAATAATAATATAAAATCAAAGTATGTTTCTTCATCCTATTAAAAACCTTACACTGTTTGCACTTCCCGTCAGTAAAAATTTGACTTCCGATTGTCCCATTTTTAGTTTGAGCACTTGCACTCCACCTCCACTCTACCCAGGCAATGACTGATCCAATATCCATGCCATAGTCTCAACATGTGGTACACAAGTGTGACCTTCTGTTGTCTGTCACAACCTCTGCTGTCTAAAACTAAAAATGTAAACCATAAACTGATCATGGCAAAAGGTAAGATCTTACAGAATATGATAATGTTCCACAACATATGTCAAGGCAGGAACACATTAAGGGAATGAAACACATTGTCAAAGTGCTCAAATGTTGCTATTATATATAAAGGTATGTCATATCCTCAATATGTTACTACATTTTTAAAAAATATATATTTTATTGAAAATTTTTGGTCAACCAACACAGTACATTGTGCATCCTTTACACAATATTATAACAACACAAATAACAATGACCTATTTTATAAACAGAAAATGAATAAATAATAAATAACAAAAATGAAAACTAACCCTAATTGGCAACTGCCTTATCACAAGTAACACTCTCCAAAAATATAATTTAACAGTCCAATATATAATTATCTGTAGCAACGACCTATACATATTATACAGTATATATTAACAACCCTGAGAGTCCTTCTGGTTCCTCCTCCCCCCCCCCCCCTACCCCCCCCCCCCCCCCCCCCCCCCCGCCGATCCTGGGCTGCTGCTGCTGCCTTCTTTTTCCATTCCATCTATCTTTCTGCGAGGTATTCGACGAACGGTTTCCACCGCCTGGTGAACCCTTGAGCCGACCCCCTTAGAACGAACTTAATCCGCTCTAGCTTTATAAACCCTGCCATGTCATTTATCCAGGTCTCCACCCCCGGGGGCTTGGCTTCTTTCCACATTAGCAATATCCTGCGCCGGGCTACTAGTGACGCAAAGGCCAAAACATCGGCCTCTCTCGCCTCCTGCACTCCCGGCTCTTGTGCAACCCCAAATATAGCCAACCCCCAGCTTGGTTCGACCCGGACCCCCACTACTTTTGAAAGCACCTTTGTCACCCCCCTCCAAAACCCCATGTAGTGCCGGGCATGACCAGAACATATGGGTATGAATGTTACTACATTTTAATAAACCCGAGACAATTGACGGGATTTTCCAGTCCTGCCGAAAGTTCATAGACTTGTGGCTGGACTGCCCAATTTCCCGTGGCGGATCCATTCACAACAGAGCCAGAGAACACTGGCCTATGCATTGTGCCACAATATTCCATGTTATAGCCATACAATAAACAGAATTCCCCGGGTGATTAATATTTAATTGACTCTTGATTAGCTTTGATAACATATCATAAATCTTCATCTCCTTCAGGAGTACCATTACATAGTAATGCCAGGAGGTATTCTTACACTGGGTGTTACTACTGATTGTTGATGTTCGTAAAAGAAAAGACATTAAATTGAAACAAACTCACATATATATATTAAAATGAAGCATTTTAAAATAATTAGCGCTGTATTTGATATTCTTCTTTGATGCCTTATGTCTGATTTTTCACTCAAACGTCAAAGACTTTTCGAAGGGTCCGTGTAATAGCTGTCAAAGCGTTGCTACATACAGGCTCCAGAAGCAGCAGCCGGAATATTGGCAATTTGTTTTTTTAGCTGATTCAAAGACTTCCTTCTCCCTCCTATCTGCAAGTGTTGGAGGCTAGCTACAGTGAGTTTCCACCCTTAGTTTGCCTTCATTCCCCAGGAGCATCCATATAGTCATCTTCAGCATGCAGACATCCCAGGACCAGAAAATCTACTGGAGTTGGAGGGCATGTTTGTGGAGGGTGTAAGTTCCATTCCACGGGAAATATGCCCATTTGGAAAGCTAGGACACTGAATGTAAAGGAAAGAGAAGGCCATTTGGTCCATTGAAACTGATTTTCTTATTATCCAACTACCTCTTGGTAACTTGTATCCATTTATATTTTTGTTCCCTTTCCTTGCTTGGGGGATTATTCAAAATGTTTATCACCCATTGAGTAAAAAAAATCCTTCCTCATATAAGCTTTAATTTTAATTTATATTTGTACTATTCTGACTTATTTGGAAATAATATTTTGAGTTTACCACACCAATAGCAGTAAATATTTTATCTATTTCTGTATGGTCACCCTTTAGCCATTTTCTCATTAGACTTTAGAACTTGAGCTTCTCTGATGTTTCCTTATAATTTAACTATCTTACTTTTGAAATCATCCTTAGTGATCTGTTCTGAGCCGAGGAGTGGCGTGAACCACTCTGGCGTCGGGCCGCCCGGAAGGTGTGGAATTCTCCGCATCTTCAGGGGCTAGGCCGGCGGCGGTGGGTTTGGCGCTGAAGGGCCTCCGCCGGTCGGCGCGAGTTGGCGCATGCACGGGAGCGCCAGGGTGTGCTGGCGTCATCCCAGCGCATGCGCAGGGGGGTTCTTCTCCGCGCCGGCCTGGCGGACCATTACACCGGCCAGTGCGGAGGGAAAGAGTGCCCCCACGCCACAGGCCCGCCCGCAGATCGGTGGGCCCCGATCGTGGGCCAGGCCACTGTGGCCCCCCCACCCCCACCCCCCCGGGCCAGATCCCCCCGCGCCCCCTCCGAGGACTCCGCAGGCCGCCCACAGAGCCAGGTCCTGCCGGTAAAGACCTGGTGTATTTCACGCTGGCGGGACCCACCGAAAACGGGCGGCCACTCGTCCATCGCGGGCTGGAGAATCACCGTGGGGGCCAGTGCCAACGGCCCCCGACCGGCGCGGCGTGATTTCCACCCCCGCTGAAAAGCCAGCGCCGGAGAATCCGGCAGCTGGCGTCGGGGCGGCGGGGTGGGTTTCACGCCGCTCCCCGGCGATTCTCTGGCCTGGTGGAGGGTCGGAGAATCCTGCCCGATAAGTCTACCATTGCTTCTTCTAACTCTTGTGCTAATTGTAAAATAAAGACTTGCTTTTTGCAGCTTCAGGACGTCCCAAAAAGCTTTCCAGCCAATGAAGTATTTTTGAATTGGAGCCACCTTTGTAAAGTAGGAAATGCATTAGCCAATTGGTACACAACAAGGTCCCACATACAGCATAGTGATGTTATAATAAAATATAATATGTTTTTAATTATGCTGTTTGAGGGTAAATATTATCCCTCACCATGGAATCATTTATATCCATGTAGATATTGTTCTTGGTTTAATATTTCCTTGAACAACATATCTTCCAGCAGTGCATTGAAATTGAAGCTTAGATTTTTGTACTCAATTCTCTGGAATGGGACTTCTGATAAGGGGCAAGTGTGTTACCATTGAGTCGAGGCTGACACTTCAAGCTTTAAAATACCCTCAAAAACAACCAACTTAAACAGGTTTTCTGAAATGCAAACAACTTTGTGTTCTAAGTGACTACAAGCAAATTTATACATGGCGTGGAATATGTGGGACTCTCGAGGGGATACCGATGTAGGGCTGCCGTTTTGAGCATGCAGCCTGCTAGTGAAGTCCCTCGACTGCACCCCCCCGCATCGAAAAGCAGCCCCCACATTGGAATATCTGGATGCCCACCCTACCCCCGAGTACGTGGGAGGCCCAACCGCCCCCCACACCCCTCCTCCCCGTCCCACCTATTCCTCGCCATGCATAAATTTGCTTGTAGTCCCTTAGAACACAAAGTTGTTTGCATGGTGCCAGGTGCGCCATGATCTGGTAGATATGCCGTATGGCCCCTCTGCTCAGCCAGAGTCTTTAATGACACGCCCAGCCCAGCAGATCCCCAAAAGATAGGCGCTGCTGGTACACACAAAAGACCTAATGCGGCACCTCCTTCCCAGCTACCTCTCGGCCTGTTAGGCGGCTGGCTCTCCATTTTCACTGGCTGGCTCCTGTTCCTCTGTGACAGGCTCCGCTGCTGCAGTGTCCTTCCTGAGTAGCTCCTGCTCGTACAGCCTCAGTGCATCCCCCAAGGCTGCGGCGGCCAGGATGACCGCAACCATTCCCGGTTGGATTCCGAAATCCATTGTCTGCAGGGAGTGAAAGGGTGATATGATAGCATGGTGGATACCCTCATGCCCAACCATGTCCAATGTAGCCCCTGCCCCCACCATGGCCCCCTCCCCAATTTTCCCATTCCTGGCCGGTCTCCCTGGCACTCTGCTCTTGGCGCTGTACTCCTGGCCCCATTGGTGCCCGGCACTGTAGGTGCTACTGTCATGAGAATGTCACTTTAAGAAGTGTTTGTCTGCTCAAGTTGCTGCAGTGATGTCAGAGTGTGGCTGGAGCTGAGCTCTGGATCTGCTTTTTAGTTTCACTTTGAGAAAAGCTTGGGTGTGTCTGTGTTTTTTCGTTTTGTTTCAGTGTTGGAGCTGCAGCCACCAAAGAAGATGTAATGTTGTTTCTCTCTGTCATCTAAAGACTATATCTTGATCATTTGGTGAATTCAGAGTGAGAACTGTTCTCAGTAGTGAATTTAAACCTGATGTACTTCAGTTCAAAGGTTTTTCTTGTCATATGGATGTTAAAAGGAAAGTTTTTTAAAAAATAAATATTTTTATTCGCCATTTTCACATTTTCTTCAGAATTTACACCCCACCAGCAAACAGTAAACAGTAACGAATACAATGTCAATCCCCTTATTAACAACAATGATCCCATCCTCCCACCACCCCAAACAATGACCCACCTGACAATGTAAGCATCAAATAAAACAAACCCTCCCAAGGTGGATAAAAAAAGGAAAAAAGAAAAAGGAATCAGGAATCGCCTATGGTTACCATTGACATATACAGTACACCCCCCCAACCCCCCCCCCCCCTAATATTCAATGCATCCAATCCCCGAAAGAGTACCGTGAATGACACCCATGAATTTTAGACCCCCCCCCACTACACCCCCTCCCAGACCCCTCCCCTCCACTTCCTCTTGTAAACTCCTCCCCCCAACCTCGGTTCCTTCCCCCAACTTTTCACCCCGGCTAGACTCACCGAAACCTGTTCTACCATGCTCCGATGGCCGCAGCCCCTCCCCCCCACCTCACTCCCATTCACTGGTCGGCTTAAACCGGCCAGCGTGGAGACCCCCGCCCGGGTCTCCTTCCCCCTTGCCCGGGAAAACCAAGAAATCCCCTTTATCACACAACCCCAACATACACACCCAAGCCCAAAGAACCATCATTGCAAATGAAAGTCCCATCTCTTCCCTTGTCCAAATATACAGCGTTGACTCATTTAGTACGTACACCAACACGCAGTGAAAAAATAAAGTTACTTGAGGCTCCATCGGTACACGACCATTTCTCAATTCTGCCACAGACCTTCTGCCTTCGCAAACTCCTCCGCTGCTTCCGCCGTCCCAAAATAAAAGTCCTTGGATTTGTAGGTCACCCTCAACTTAGCTGGATACACTATGCCGCACTGCACCTTGCTGATGTACAGTGCCTTCTTCACCCGGCTGAAGGCAGCCCGCCTCCTCGCCAGCTCCACCATAAAGTCCTGGTATATGCATATACCAGCTCCAGCCCACTGCACCACCTGCTTCTGCTTTGCCCAGCACAGGACCTTCTCCTTCATGCTATACCTACGGAAACACAGAGATACTACTCTTGGCGACTCACTCGCCTTTGGTATAGGTCTCCACGTCCGATGAGCCCAATCCAGCCCATATCGGGAGGGATCGTCCCCCTCCCCCAATGGCTTCGCCAACATCGTGGCAAAATACTCCGTAAGCCTCGGGCCTTCCACCCCTTCGGGCAGGCCCACAATCTTCAGATTATGTCGCCTTGATCAGTTTTCCAGGTCTTCCATTTTGGCTCGCAGACTCTTGTTGGTCTCTATCACCTTCCGCAACTCCTTACCCATCGAGGTGAGTTGATCACCGTGCTGCCATAATGCCTCTTCCACTTCCTTCAGTGTCTCACCTTGCTCCCGCACCTCCGCCGCTGCGCTTGATGCCTCCGCCCTCACAGGGGCAATCGCCTCCTCCACCAGCACTTTCAATACTGCCCCCATCTCCTTTTTCATCGCTTCCATGTGCTTTGTGAACTGTTTTTCAAGTTCCACAGCCATCACCTTGGTCATTTCTTCTGCTGTGAACGATGCAACCTCCCCAGGTGTTCCAGCCTCCGCTTTCCTTACAGTTCCTGCGCTGACTTTTTCGCTCTCCGGCGGACTTTCATTAACCCCCTTTTTCACGGCTGTTTTTCTCCCAAACTTGGACATTTCTCCTCCCTGTGCCTCCTTACAGCCTTTTCAGCCTCCATTGCGCCCGGGACTGGGCGTTAAAACTCCGAAATTCTTATTCCCCAGCGGGAGCCCTCCAGTGTGTGGCTGCCTCCCGCCCGCCATCACCGGAAGTCGTTTTAAGGAAAGTTTAAGGATTGCTTAGTGTTGTATTCTTTGGGGGTTGTATTTGAATTGATGGTTGCTAAGATGTTCACTGTATGTTTTAAAAAGGTTAACTGAGTTCATAGAATAAACATTGTTTTGCTTTAAAAAAATACTGTTAGACGTCTGCTGCACCACACCTGTAGAGTGGGCCGTGTGCTCCCTATACTACAATCTAGTAAAAGTCGTGGGTCAGGTGAACTCCATGATACACTTTGGGGTTCTCTAAACCCTGGCCCATAACAAATTGGGGGCTCGTCCGAGATAAACGTCTATCTATTGGATTAGCTTAGTGAGCTTAAAGACAGTGAGGGGTGAGCATATTGTGGTTGCTTTTCAGGTTTGGTATTTTATTTTAAGTAGGGAGTGTGTTGTGGACAATGGCTCTTTCAGAGGCTTTGAAGTTTTTAGGGGTGGAGACGGTCACACACAGTACCTTACAGACAGAGACTAAAAGCAGACTCTAAGATTTGGCAAAAACATTGCAGTTGACATTACCTGACAAAATGCAAAAAGGTGAGGTAATTATGGTGGTGGCTAAGCATTTAAAATTGCCTGAGATACAGTCTGGCTCATTGGAAATTGCAAAAAATCAGTTACAAATTAAACAAATGGAACATGAGAAAGAATTAAAGCAGCTTGAATACGAAAGAGATAGAGAGGACAAAGAAAGAGAGAGAGAGGAAAAAGAAAGAGAGAGAAAGGAAAAAGAAAGAGAGAGAGAGTTTGAACTTCGGAAAATGGCCATGAAACATGACAGTCAGTTAAAATTGGCGGATTTAAAGGGAAATGTACAGTTTGAGGCTAGTGATGAGGATAAAGACAAAGAGCGTCAAAGTCGTAGGTTTGGTGGTGATCTATTTAAATATGTCCAAGCATTGCCAAAGTTTGATGAGAAGGAGGTAGAAGCCTTTTTTATTTCATTTGAGAAGGTGGCTAAACAAATGAAATGGCCACAGGACATGTGGGTATTACTGATTCAAACAAAGCTGGTAGGTAGGGCTAGTGAAGTGTTTGCATCACTACTGGAGGAGGTATCTGGGATGTATGAGGAGGTGAAAAAATCCATCTTAGGTGCATATGAAAATCGCTTATTGTCACAAATAGGCTTCAAATGAAGTTACTGTGAAAAGCCCCTCATCGCCACATTCTGGCGCCTGTTCGGGGAGGCTGGTACAGGAATTGAAATCTGCTGCTGGCCTGCCTTGGACTGCTTTCAAAGCCAGTGATTTAGCCCTGTGCTAAACCAGCCCCTATATATGAACTATGAACTAGTGCCTGAAGCCTACCGACAAAGGTTTAGAAATTTAAGGAAAGAATTTGGTCAAACATACATGGAGTTTGAAAAGCTCAGAGTAATTTTGATAGGTGGATAAGGGCTTTGAAAATAGACAAAATGTATGAAGCTCTCAGAGAAATTATACTTTTGGAGGAGTTTAAAATTCAATTCCTGATGTAGTGAGAACTCATGTGGAAGAGCAGAGGGTTAAAACTGCGAGATTAGCAGCAGAAATGGCAGATGATTATGAATTAGTTCATAAATCAAAGCTTGGTTTCCGACAACCGTTCTCAGCCTGTGAGGGATAGAAACTGGGGACATGAGAAATACTCAAGTGGTAAAGGTAAAGGTGATCTGATGGGAGATAATAAGGAGAGTGTACCTCAGGTTAAAAAGGAAATCCAGGAGGGTGGAAGAGACATGAAAAGTTTCAAATGTTTTCACTGTAATAAACTAGGCCATGTAAAGTCACAGTGTTTGTGGTTGAAGAAAAGCACTGGGAAGGCTGATATGGTAAAACAGGATAAGACAGTGGGGTTTGTTAAAGTGGTAAAGGAAAGCCCAATGAAGCGAAGAAGGTGCAAAATATTGTACTGCCTGATCAAGAGGTGATTGATAATAAGGTGCCAGATGTCTTTCAAGAATTTACTTGTGTGGGTAAAGTTTACTCAAGTGTATCAGGAGGAGCAGGTAAAGAAGTCACAATTTTAAGAGATACGGGAGCTAGTCAATCTTCAATGATAAGAGATGAGGAGTTATGTAGTTTGGGAAGAATATTTCCAGAAAAGTTGGTAATATGTGGAATTCAGGGTGAGAAGAGTAGAGTTCCATTATATAAGGTAAGGTTGGAAAGTCCAGTGAAGCGTGGTGAAGTGGTAGTAGGTGTAATAGAGAAACTATCTTGTACAGAAATACAGTTTATCTTGGGTAATGATATGGCTGGATCGCAGGTGGGAGTGATGCCTACTGTGATTGATAAGCCAGTGGAAAATCAGACAACTGAAGGACGAATATCCTGGGATCTTTCCGGATTGTGTAGTAACAAGGTTGCAAAGTCACAGCTTAAGACAAGAGGAGAAATCAAAGAGTGAAGATGAAGTTGAAGTGCAATTATCAGAAACGATTTTTGATCAGATGGTTGAAAAAGAACAAGAACAGGTGGAGGATGAGGCGGATATTTTTAGTTCAGGAAAATTGGCGGAGTTACAACAGAAAGATATAAAAATAAAACGGATGTATCAGGAAGCAAACACGGAAGAGGAATCGGAGTGTAGACCGGAGTGTTATTACCATAAAAATGATGTCTTGATGAGAAAATGGAGACCTTTACATATGCAGGCAGATGAAAAGTGGGCAGAAGTTCATCAAGTAGTATTGCCGGTAGGGTATAGAAAGGAAATGTTGCGAGTTGCACATGAGGTACCAGTGAGAGGTCATTTGGGAGTAAGGAAAACTCAAGCTAAAATACACAAACATTTTTATTGGACTGGACTACATAAAGATGTAGTTAAATTTTGTCGATCATGTCACACATGTCAAGTGATAGGGAAACCTCAAGCAGTGATAAAACCAGCACCCTTAATACCCATTCCAGCATTTGAAGAACCTTTTACAAGGGTCTTAATTGATTACGTTGGACCGCTTCCTAAAACGAAAAGTGGGAATCAATATCTTTTGACGATAATGGATGTTAGGTTTCCAGAGGCCATTCCAATACGTAATATTACAGATAAAAAGATTGTGGAGGAGTTACTTAAATTCTTTACTAGATATGGACTACCCACAGAAATACAATCGGATTAAGAATCATATTTTACCTCAAGGTTATTCAATGAAGTTATGGATACCTTAGGAATAAACAATTTAAATCAATTGCGTACCATCCAGAATCGCAGGGAGCGTTAGAACGGTGGCATCAGACATTAAAGACAATGTTGACGGCGTATTGTCACGATTATCCAGAGGATTGGGATAAAGGAATTCCATTTGTACTGTTTGCAATTAGGGATGCACCTAATGAGTCAACCAAATTCAGTCCTTTTGAACTAATTTTTGGTCATGAGGTAAGAGGACCATTTAAATTGATTAAGGAAAAATTGGTGAGTGAGAAATCGGAAATAACATTATTGGATTACGTGTCAAATTTTAGGGAACAATTAAATAGGAGCAGGTGAATTGACTAGACAACATTTAAAAGTTGCACAACATCTGATGAAATGGGTAGTGGACAAGAAATCCAAAGTTCGTAGTTTTGCCAGTGGAGATAAAGTTTTAGTATTGTTACCAGTGGTAGGTGAACCTTTAAAAGCAAGGTTTTGTGGATCTTATCAGATTGATCTTATCAGCACGGTAGCATTGTGGATAGCACAATTGCTTCACAGCTCCAGGGTCCCAGGTTCAATTCTCGGCTTGGGTCACTGTGCGGAGTCTGCACATTCTCCCCGTGTGTGCGTGGGTTTCCTCCGGGTGCTCCAGTTTCCTCCCACAGTCCAAAGATGTGCAGGTTATGTGGATTGGCCATGCTAATTTGCCCTTAGTGTTGGATGGGATTACTGGGTTGTGGGGATAGGGTGGAGGTGTAGATCTTGGGTAGGGTTGGGTGCTCTTCCAACAGCCGGTGCAGACTTGATGGGCCGAATGGCCTCCTTCTGCACTGTAAATTCTATGAAAGGAAATTAAGTGAGGTGAATTATGTGGTTAAAACGCCAGATAGAAGGAAGACTCACCGAGTGTGTCATGTGAATATGCTTAAACGGTACTTGAAAGGGAAGGAGAGCAAAAGGGGGAGGTTTTAATTATTCTAACTCAAAGTGAAGAACCAAATCCAGATGACTGTGAATTTGACATACCTCAAATGAAATTGGAAAACGAGGATGTTCTTAAAATTGGGATAAATTGTTGAGTTACCTTCCAGAGGAAAAACGGACTGACCTGAAAGAGGTGTTTATATCACATGGGCAAGTTTGTGGAGATAAGTTGGGAAGTACTAAAATGGCTATACATGATGTAGATGTGGGAAATACTGTTCCAATTAAACAACATCCATATAGATTTAACCCTTTAAAATTGGCACAGGTTAACAAAGTGATTGAAATGGGTTGCAGCCAATGGAGCTCACCCATAGTGATGGTGCCTAAACCGGACGGTGCCCAACAGTTGTGTGTGGACTATAGAAAGGTTAATGCAGTTACAAGAATGGACTCTTATCCTATCCCACGTTTGGAGGATTGCACTGAGAAAGTGGGACATCAGCTTTTATTTCCAAACTAGATTTACTTAAAGGTTACTGGCAGGTACCTTTAACGGAAAGAGTGAAGGAGATTTTGTGACTCCAGATGGTATATACCAATTCAAAGTTATGCCATTTGGCATGAAAAACGCCCCAGCAACATTTCAACGGTTAACTAATACAGTCGTTTCAGGATTACCCAATTGTGCAGTATACATTGAAGATCTGGTAATTTTCAGCCAGACATGGAAAGAACATTTAAAATATCTGATGGAGTTATTCGATCGACTTCAGGAGGCGTGTTTGGTGGTAAACCTAGCCAAAGTGAATTTGGAAAAGCCCAAGTCACTTTCCTTGGCCATACAATCGGACAGGATTGAATGGTCCCACGGGATGTGAAAACAAAAGTTATTGGGGAGTTTCCAGTACCCTCGACACGAAGGAAAATAATGCGATTTCTTGGCATGAATAAATTCTACCGGAAATTTGTGCCTAATTTTAGTCGTGTAGTTGCTCCACTGACGGACTTGCTAAAGAAACGTAACAAATTTAAGTGGACAGCGGAGTGTCAACAGGCATTTGAGTGCCTGATGACTGTGTTGACCACTGCTCCCTTCTTAGCCATCCCAAATTATACCAAACCATTCAAAGTGGCGGTTGATGCGAGTGATGTGGGTGTAGGTGCGGTGCTTCTACAAGATGATGATAAAGGACTAGAGCGGCCTATTGGTTATTTTTCAAAGAAATTGAATTCTCACCAGAAAAAGTATTCGACGATTGAGAAGGAGACTTTGAGTTTGGTGCTGGCTTTGCACCATTTTCACATTTATGTGACCAGCAATCCGTCTGACACCATTATATATACTGATCATAATCCATTGACGTTTTTGGAGCGATTCCGGAATAACAATGTTTTGCTGGAGTTTGTTGTTACAGCCATTTCATTTAAAAATAGTACATGTGGCAGGATGAGAAAACGTGATAGCTGATGCTTTGTCATGAATGTGATGAATAGAAGCAGGTTCGGTGGAGGAAGAAGAACTAAAATGGATCATATTATTATACCTGTTTGCGTGTGTTGTTTTTTGAAACAAGAAAGTATATTTACTGTGTGCATTTCTTGAAGGATAGTGAAAAGGTGAAAAATGAAACCATCTTGAAGTTGATGGTTTATTTTTTTTCTTGGGGGGAAGTGTCATGAGATGTCACATTAAGAAATGTTTGTCTGCTCAAGTTACTGCAGTGATGTCAGAGTGTGGCTGGAGCTGAGCTCTGGCTCTGCTTTTTAGTTTCACTTTGAGAAAAGCTTGGATGTGTCTGTGTTTTTTGATTTTGTTTTAGTGTTGGAGCTGCAGCCAGCCAAAGAAGGTGTAATGTTGTTTCTCTCTGTCATCTAAAGACTATCTCTTGATCATTTGGTGAATTCAGAGTGATAACTGTTCTCAGTAGTGAATTTAAACCTGATGTGCATCTTTTAAAAGGTTTTTTTGTCATATGGATGTTAAAAGGAAAGTTTAAGGATTACTTAGTGTTGTATTCTTTGGGGGTTGTATTTGAATTGATGGTTGCTAAGATGTTCACTGTATGTTTTAAAAAGGTTAACTGAGTTCATAGAATAAACATTGTTTTGCTTTAAAAAATACTGTTAGATGTCTGCTGCACCACACCTGTAGAGTGGGCCGTGTGCTCCCCATACCACAATCTAGTAAAAGTCGTGGGTCAGGTGAACTCCATGATACACTTTGGGGTTCTCTAAACCCTGGCCCATAACACTACCCTTGCCAATGGTACATTCTGCGGCCCTCGTCCAGCACCCTCCTGTGGACTACCGTGAGCATTCCCCTTGGATGGGCCGCATGATGGTCTGCTGGCGGGTGGAGGTGGGGTGGAGGGAGGGGTTGGGGCTGGAGGGGTGTATCCATTCAGCTGGTGTCACTCTGCGCAACCATGGACCATTGTAGGCGGTCAATGGGGTGCGTAGCAAGACAGCGTTCTTGCAGGCTGTGGCAATGGCGGTCCATGCCTGTTCATCCAGGTCCCACATGCTACAGTTGCAACACATCAACTGCTCTGCCATCTTTACTATGTTTTATTTAAATAATTAGGTTTCAAATTGAGAAATATAATTCAATTGTTATCTTCAGTCAAATTAAGTAGTTTAATGAGTTAAGCTATAAATTTAGTGCAATACTTTTATCTCCCGAGTACCAATTTAAATTATTCAGGTAACCCCTTTCAACTGATTAACAGATAACTGCCACTGTCAGATCGTTTCCATTGAACTAGGTTTTCTTTAAAGTTTTAAGTTTCCAAGTCAGATTCTGACTTTTAATTTAAATTATTGTTTGAGAAAATCTTACCAGAGATCGTCTACTTGCACCAAATTCCCAAATTAACACGCGACCCTGCCTAGGGCAGCTAGGTAAGTGCATGAGGGAGAAGAGAATGGAAAGCTATGTTGATAGAGTTAAATTAAGTAAGGCGGGAGAGGCTTGTCTGGAGCATAAACAGCAGCTCAGACTTTAATAACCATCTTTATTGTCACAAGTAGGCTTACACTACAATGAAGTTACTATGGAAAGCCTCTAATCGCCACATTCCGGTGCCTGTTCGGGTGCAAAGGGAGAATTCAGAATGTCCAAATTACCTAACAGCATGTCTTTCGGGACGTGTGGGAGGAAAGTGGAGCACCCAGTGGAAACCCACGCAGACACGGGGAGAATGTGCAGACTCCGCACAGACAGTGACCTGCGACCCTAGCGCTGTGAAGCAACAGTTCTAACCACTGTGCTACCGTGCCCTTGGACCAAATGGCCTGTTCTCTGCTGTAAGTTCCATAATTGAATCCATAAACTCTCTGCAGCACAAACGGAGGCCATTCGGCCCATCGAATCTGCACTGACCCTCCAATAAAGCATCTTACCTCAGCCCATTCCCCTGCAATATTCATGTACCCCTATAACCCCACCTAATCTGTACTACCTTGAACACTAAGGGGCAATTTAACATGGCCAAGCCACCTAAGCTCCACAAGTTTGGGACTGTGGGAGGAAATCCATGCAGACACTGGGAGAACATAGAAACTCTACACAGACAATCACCCAAAGATCGAATTGAACCCAGGTCTATTGCGCTATAAGGCAGCAGTGCTAACCACTGTGCCACCGATAAACTATGAACTACATTGAATTGAATTTTGAATTGAACTGAATTGAATTGAATTTGATTTATTGTCACGTGTACCGAGGTACACATGAAAAGTATTATTCTACCCAGACAGATTGTTCCATACATGAAAAAACATAGGACATGCATAAATACACAATGTAAATACCCAGGCACAGGCATCAAGTGAAGCATGTAATGTAGTACTACTCAGTCGAGAAGATGTGTGAAAAGATCTGTTCAGTCCATAAGAGGGTCATTCAGGAGTCTGGTAACAGTGGGGAAGAAGCTGTTTTTGAACCTGTTAGTACGTGTTCTCAGACTATTGTTTCTCCTGTCCAATGAAAGAAGTTTGAAGACAGAATAACCTGGGTAGACGGGGTCTTTGATTGTACTGCCCGCTTTCCCAAGGCAATGGGAGGTGTAGACAGGGCCAATGGATGGGAGGTGAGTTTGCGTGATGGACTGGGCGGTGTTCACGACTCTCGAGCAGTTGTCATACCAGGCTGTGATGCAGCCAGATCGGATGCTTTCTATGGTGCATCTGTAAATATTGGTAAGAGTCAATGTGGACATGCCGAATTTCCTTAGTTTCCTGAGGAAGTATAGGCGCTGTTATGCTTTCTTGGTTGTAGCATCGACGTGAGTGGACCAGGACAGATTGCTGGTGATCACCTAGGAATTTGAAGCTGGAATTTGTACACCTAGGAATTTGAAGCTGGCAACCATCTCCACTTCGACACCACATCCGTCTATAGCAGATAGACGGAAGTTTTATTCACTTCCGTCTATAGGAGATTATGCATTGGAACAATCTGATTTGATTCACTTTATTGTAAAAAATGAAACCTTTTAAAAATAATTTCATTTGTTGTCTGAACTTCGCAAAAAACGAAGAGTGATCTGATTTTTAACCGGCTGATACTTTTCCATTTCTGCTCAGAATGTAGTAAACTGACACTCAAGCAGAGACTGCAACCTTCAAGAACCACTCTCCATGTTTCACTTCCATCAGCACGCAACCTATGATTGTGAGATCTTTTTGAAAGCCAGTGGGAAAGGAGGCTTTATTTTCAGCACCTTAATCTCAGCCCTTGTGACCCATAATATCCCAATGCTAATGTCATATGATAGAATATTATAGTAGACTCTAGATTCAGCATCATGCTGTATTAGGGTTACCAGCTGTGATTAAATGTATTCTTGGAGTTTTCACCACATGACTTGCCCCCACACGCCAGCCATTAGTTGGCCAACATACCCATCCTTGTGATGTACTGTCGTCTTTCACCAATGGAAAACAAAGAGACTCATTCCTCAAGTGGATGATCATTGACTGTCAGCCGAACAATCTTTCGACCCCCACATTTTCAATGTTTTATATCTAGTAAGGGGAAATGTTCAAAGAAAATGAAAAAAAAATGTTGGGCGGGATTCTCTGTCGGACGCCGCCGAAATAGGAAAATGAGATTGGGCGGAGAATCGGGTCTGATGCCGAAATTGCGGCAGCCACCCATTTGACGCCAAACTGCGGTTCTCCGTCACCTCGACAGCGGCGACAATGTGTTCCAGAATGCATGTACAGTAAATACTGTTTGCATATCATTAGTGGGCCCGACCCGGTATTCTCCGGGGCCTCCACAATTCTTCACCTCCGATGGGCCGAATTCCCGACAGCGCGGTTCACTTGTGCTTTTACAAATCGTGAAACCGGCATCGTGGCTGAAGAAGGAGAGAGAGAGAGGAGGTAGTGTGGGCTGCTGGGCTGGGCATTGGCTGGGTTGGCTTGCGTGGGGGGGGGGGATGCCCCCACACGGGACTGCGGCAGTGTCCAGACATAGACTGTCATTGCCGTGGCCATCTTACTGCGCACCCACCAACCACTCACCTTGGCCCTGGTTCTGCAGAGTGACACTGGCCATGTGGGTGCCCCACCCCACCCTCCGCCATACCCCCCACCACCCAACCGGCCACCACACGCGGTCCTTCCAGGTGCTCCGACCATCTGCCCCCTCAGGAGTTCCTGAAGATGATAAACTGGTTGCTAGAAACTGTTTGATGTTATGTCATCTCTCCATCTTCTTTCCTTTTTTAAAACATTTTATAGCGCCCAATTCATTTTTTCCAATTAAGTGGCAATTTAGCATGGCCAATCCACCTAACCTGCACATCATTGGGTTGTGGGCGTGAAACCCACGCAAACACGGGAAGAATATGCAAACTCCACGCGGACAGTGACCCAGAGCCGGGATCGAACCTGGGACCTTGGCGCCGTGAGACAGCAATGCTAACCAGTGCGACACCGTGCTGCCTCCATCTTCTTTCTTTACCCCTTCTTTTCTTTCCTGTTCTTGCCTGCCATCCCTTTTGTCCTAAATGATAATAATGATGATGAGAAACTGGGTTGGATTCCCCATTTTTGGGACTATGTCCTCATGCTGTTGGGAAAATTGAGATCTTTTACGCCAGGAAAACCAGGGTCAAAAGGCCACAGATTCCCCGTTCTGCTGGGGGCTAGCAGACACCTGTCGTGGAGCTCACAGCTCCAGCTGCCGATATGGCCCCCTGCACTTCCGGGTCAGAGTCTGCGCATGCGCACGGCTCTGACGTCCAGCGGCCACGCCATGCCCCATGGCGGATTCAGCCCGCGTCCCAACCCGGCAAAATAGTGCGCCGTATAGGCCGCTCGTGCACCCCGGACCACCCACACACATTGCCCCAGCCCTGAATGAAGCCCCCTCTGCCCGCCAATCGGCCTCCACCGACTGTGGTGACCCCGGACTGAGTCCGCAGCTGCCACGTGAGTATCACAGACAGTGGGGCCAATTTAGAACCACGCCGTCAGGAATTCGGCCGGTCGGCAACGGAGCACCTTGGGCGGGCCTCAGGCAATGGCCTGAGGCGGTGGATACTCGGCGTGGCGTACTCCACAAGTACGGCAACTTTCGGAGGGTGGAGAATTGCGAAACCGGCGCCGGTCCCGATTTCGTGCATGAAAACAGATTCTCCGCCCCGTTCGCCGACGCAATTTTGGCATCGGGGAGGGCGGAGAATCCAGCCCACTGTGCCATAAATATTTATTAGCCACAGAAGTGTCACAAACCCTTGAGATGGAGACTATGTTTGCTGGTTAGATTCACAGGTTTTGGTTGGATTGGCTGCTCTGGGAGTCTGAAATCTATTTCCTGGTCCAGAAAAGAGGCTTTGGGCTGTTTTTACTCCTGTGTTGGATTTAAATCCTGCCGATCGACTTCTCAGCCATTCTGAGAACTGAAGCAAGTGAAGCCAAATCATGCGAACCAGAGGCCATTTGCTGACACCAGGTTAGGCGGTGAGATCATTGGTCGGGGTTGTCTTGTGTGGTGCGTGCAACTAGTGGAGCGGTGTTGGAGGATGTGCATGGCAGAGGAGGCCCAGACAGATAAGCATCTAAAAATAATACTTCCTTGGATATCTTCTGGCTCTGATGATTTAGAACTATATTGTCATGCGTATGAATATATGTATACCTGGGAACCACATCACTCACTTTTGCAGAACAGTTATAATAATAAAATCTTTATTATTGTCACTAGTAGGCTTACATTAACACTGCAATGAAGTTACTGTGAAAAGCCCCTAGTCTCCACATTCCGACGCGTGCTCGGGTACACAGAGGGAGAATTCAGAATGTTCAATTCGCCTAAAAAGCTCGTCTTTCAGGACTTGTGGGAAGAAGCCGGAGCACCCGGAGGAAACCCACACAGGCACGGGGAAAACGTACAGACTCCGCACAGACAGTGACCCAAGCCGGGAATCGAACCCTGGGGCCCTGGAGCTGTGAAGCAACTGTGCTACCCACTGTGCTCTTAGGGTGGGATTTACTGCCTCCCCCTACCCCCACGGCATGCTGTGTAGCAGCGAAGGCAGCCCGCAGTAGCTGGCGGTTCTGGTTCCTGCTGCTGTCATTGGGATTTCCCATTAGTTGCACCCTCCACCACTGGTGAACCTGCGATGAGGGGCGTTGTGGGGGGGGGTTTCGCTGTCGGCAGGACTGGACGATTCTGCCAGCGGGAACAGCCAGAAAATTGCACCCTCAGTATGTCACTGCAACAATGTATTGTTCCGCCACAGACATGGGTGAGATGTGAGAACTACATTCGCTGAAACCTTTCTGTGTAAAATAGTGTGACTATTTCAGACTTCTTGGAACAAAAGACATAACACACCTGGTGGGTTAAAGTTACAATTGATTTCAATTTCCATTGACTTCAGGCATGTATATAACTTATACAATTTAAGTTGCCTATGTTCCTGATCCCTGACAAGCTGGTGGGATTAAAGTGGCCTGCAGAATTTGAAAGCCAGGAAACCCCATATTGAATAAAATTTGATAATGGCTTTCATAAATTGAACATGTGAAGAAATATCATGTTGCAAATCTTTAGTAAAGAGTTAAAAGCATTGAAGTCACTGGGTCATGTGTTAAACTTTCCAATCTGCTAAATGTGTTGAGTTGGCAAAAAGACAAAACGTAGGAAATAGTAAGTCAAGTGGCTTTCACATGTCTTGGCAACAGAATGTCTCAACCAAGTTTGCTCTGAAGGACCTCACTGTGATAGAAAAGGTACTGCTAAAAAATAGCGAGTCACTTGGGAGGAACTGTCTGGAAAGAGTGAATGGCAAAATGGATAGGCTGTTTCCACGCAAAGCATTAAGATAAAATTGTGGGATCATATTAAGGGGATAATTCAAAACTCGCTCTTCTTGTCCTCTAGTGCAGCCAAAAAACAGTCCAAAGTTTTAATGCTCTGGCTTTCTGCTCTTTTTGTCGGCTTGATGGGAAGTGACTATCGTCCTAAGCTATCGCTTCTCTAATGTAATTGATGTTTTAATGCAAATCCCCTTGCTAGAATATACAAATAGAGCTGATCCTGCTGAAACAGCCCAAAATGCATTTGTGTAAAGTTTGGATTTTACATGACATACGACTCGCCGTACTGACTCACAAGGTGGTGATGCGGTGGTATTGTCACTGGACTAGGAATTCAGAGACCCAGAGTAATGCTCTGGGTTCAAATCCAACTACAGCAGGTGGTGACATTTGAATTCCATAAAAATCTGGAATTAAAGTCTAATAATGATCATGAAACCATTGTCAATTGTAGTAAAAACTCAGCTGATTCACTAGTTTCCTTTAGGGAAGGAAATCTGCTGTCCTTTCCCAGTTGAGTCTGCATGTGGCTCCATAGCAATGTGGTTGACTCTTAAATGACCTAGCAAGCCTCTCAGTTCAAGGGCAATTAGGGATGGGTAAGAATGCTGGCCCAGTGGGATTTCTAGCGGCAGAGGTGGCTTGCCATTGGTTGCCTGTGGGATCTTCTCTTTCCGTCAAAGTCGATGACCATTTGCATTGCTCACTGATTGTGCCACCGGGAAAATCGGTGTTTGGGGGGGCCGTCATCAGCGAGATTGGAATATCCTGCAGGTGGGAAGGGCTGGAAAATCCCGGCCTGAGCTTTCAGTTTATCTAATTTTATTCGAACAGTTATGAAAAAGGAAGGCTAAACCATACTCTAAGCGAAAGAGAGTGAGAAAGGTGCACACACATCAAGGCCCTGAGAACTCAGTATACCTTCCACAGATACATTATTTCAAACAAAGTTGTTAATTTTTGCACAGGAGAAAGAGAAAGGCTTAGAAATTGGTCCAGAAATTGGTTTATGCATGACCTTGGATGTGAACCCATTAGCAACCATGAACTTAACATCAAAACTAATGCACAGCAGGACAACAACGTCTAGCCCTTTGGCATAATAAACATAATAAAACATCTCAAAGTGCTTCACATGAGAATTTGAAAACAAGATATGACATTGAGCCACATAAGGAGGAATCAGGTCAGATGATCAAAAAGCTTGGTCAAAGAGGTAGGCTTCAATGAGTATTGTAAAGGAGGAAAGTGAGGTAGAGATATGGGGAGGCTTTGGAAGGAAATTCCAGATCTTCTGGGGCCCAGAGAGCTGAAGGCATAGCCACCAATGATACAGTGATTAATATCAAGGATATTCAAGATGCCGGAATTAGAGTATTGTTCTGTGATTCTGAAAAACCAACACATATTTTACAGGCAAGTGTTCTTCACTTCAACTGTGGCCGTGACCCCCCCTTTAGTCGGCATACATACTTTACACTCCCCCATATGGTCAAGACACCTATTTACAAGCATTGATTTACCATTTGGTTTGGGCCTTAGCTTGCCCTCGAACCAGATCCCTGTGTCTTTATCCCTTCTGCATGTCACTCGCCTTCTTCTTACATGTCTTCGCTCCCCCTTCCCCCTTCCCTCCCCCTCCTTTCCTTTTCCTCTCTGCCCCGTGGCTCACCGGTGTCTCCTTCCCCTCTTCTCCCCCCTCCTCTATTGGTTCCTGGCTATGAACAGGTCTTGAAACAAATTATTGAACGGTCTCCACATTCTGTGGAAGTCATCTTCCGACCGCCGGAAGGCAAATTTTATTTTCTCCAGTCTGAGAATTTCAGTCAGATTGGACAGCCAGTCTGCAGCCTTGGGTGATGCCGCCGATCACCAGCCAAGCAGGATTCTTCAGCGGGCGATCAGGGAGGCAAAGTCTAGGGCATTGACCCTCCACCCATGAAGAGTTCCAGCTGATCTGATGCCCCTAAGACCGCCACCTTTGGGCCTGGTTCCACCCTCACTCCCACAACCCTGAACATGGCTTCAAAGAAGGTTGTCCAGTACCCGATAAGTCTGGGGCAAGTCTAGACCATGTGGGTGTGGTTGGCCAGGTCTCCTTGGCACCATTCGCCTTTGTCCTCCATCTCCAGAAAGAACCCACTCATTCGATTTCTGGTTAGATGCACCACCTTAGGCTGCATTAGGCTCCACCCTCTGCAAATGGAAGTGAAATTCAGCCTGTGCAGTGCTTCGATCCAGAGTCCTCCCTCTATCTCTAGGCCTAGCTCCTCCCCCTATTGTTTCCTTGTCTTGTCTGGGGAGGGGAGGGGAGGGGAGGGGGGGGGGGGGGTCCGCACAGTTTCCCTTCCCTAGGTCGCCCACGTCCAGCAGTTCCTTTACTAACGAGTGTCTTGGTATATGAGGGTACGTCGTTGTTTCCTTGCGGAGGAAGTTTTTGACCTGTATGTATCTCAAGTCGTTTCCTCTAGGTAACTGGGATCTCTCCGTGAATTCCCCCAGGGTCGCTACGCTATTGTCCATGTACATGACCTTAACCATCAGAGTCCCCTTGTCCTATCTCCATCTTTTGAAGATGTGCCCATTGTTGCGGGAGTGAACCTGTGGTTGTTGAAGATGGTGGACACCTTGGCTAGGCCTAAGTGTTGCTTCATTTGGTACCACATCCAGAACATGGCTACTACCATTGGGCTAATCAAGTATTTGGTCTGGGGGGGTTGCTGTTGGGAGAGCGGCTGTGGCTAGGGCTTGGAGGGACTTCACTGTGCAGGAATTCTCTTCTATCTTCACCCACTATAATCCCGGTTCCTGAACCCATTCCCGTAACTCACCTCCTGACCCCCCAAAGCCTGTCCACCATCTACGATGCACAAGTCAGGAGGGTAATAGAATACTCTCCACTTGCCTGGATGAATGCAGCTCCAAAACACTCAAGAAGCTCGAAACCATTCAGGACAAAGCAGCCGGTTGATTGCTCCCCTTCCCACAAATATTCAAACTCTCCACCACTGACGAACAGTGGTAGCCGTGTGTATCATCTACAAGATGCACTGCAGAAACTAGCTAAGGTTCCTTAGACAGCACCTTCCAAACCCATGTGCACTATCATCTAGAAGGACAAGAGCTGCAGATGCCTGGGAACGACGCCACCTGGAAGTTCCCCTCCAAGTCACTCACCACCCTGACTTGGAAATATATTGCCATTCCTTCACTGTCACTGGGGCAACACCCTGGAACTCCCTCCCTAACAGCACAGTGGGTGTACCTACACCTCAGGGACTGCAGCAGTTGAAGAAGGCAGCTCACCACCACCTTCTGAAGGGCAACTAGGGATGGGCAATGAATGCTTGCCTAACCAGTAAAACCCACATCCCATAAATGAATTTTAAAAAAACTCCTTCTGCAGTGGCTGCCCAGTGGTAGAACTCCTGTGGGTTCACAGCAAAGATCTCACTCTTGCCCAGGTTACGTTTGTAACCTGCGAAAGCTCCGAGCTCCTTTACGAGTTTCACTATCTCTTCCATGCTGGTCCGGAGGTTCAAGACGTAGAGGAGCAGGTCATCCGTGTAGAGGGAGACTCTATGCTGCCTGCCCCCCCTTTGGATAGCTCTCCCCCCCTTTGCCGCTCTGAGGGCAATCGCCAGTGGCTCGATTGCCAGGGTGAACAGCAGCGGGGACAGTGGGAATTCTGCCTTGTGCCTCTGTGCCACTGGACATACCTAGAGCTGGTGGTATTTGTCCATACGCTCACCATAGGAACGCTGTACAGTAATTTCACCCAGGAGGCGAACCCTGGCCCAAACTCAAATTTTTCCAGCATCTCTATGAGGTACTTCCATTCAACTCTGTCAAAAGCCTTTTCTCCGTCCAAGGAGGTGATCACTTCTGGTGTTCTTTTCCCGGATGGGGTCATGATCATGTTCAGCAGGCACCTGATGTTCGATGTTAGCTGCCCGCTCATGCCAAAGCCCGTCTGGTCCTCCGCGACTACCTATGGCACGCAGCTCTCCAGGGCCTTCACCAGGATCTTTACATCTACATTAAGTTGTGAGGTGGTCCGGTAGGACCTGCACTCAGTTGGATCTTTGACCTTTTTGGATATCAGCGATATTTAGGCTTGTGTCAGTGTTGGTGTCAGGGTACCCCTTACTAGCGAGTCTGCGAACATCTCCTGCAGGTGCGGGGCCAGTGCTGGCACAAATCTTTTGTAGAAGTCAGCTTGGAAATCCAGCTGGCGCCAGCTCCTTCCCGCCTGCGGAATTGGTACTCTCCATGACTTCGCCAAGTTCTAGTGCTGCTTCCAGGCCCCGTCCTCACTGCTGGTGAGGACATTTAACGAAGCAAGAGAGAAGGGAGTCCTCCCCCAACAATGTCGCAGGCCTCGATTTCACTGATCCTGAAACAGGAGAAGGCTCCGGAGCAATGTGGGTCATACAGGCCGATTTCTCCCCTGAATGTGGACGCCAAACTGCTGGCTAAGATACTGGCCACAAGGATAGTGCACTGTGTCCCGGGGGTGATAGGGGAAGAACAGACGGGATTTGTAAAGGGCAGGCAACTCAAGCCCAATGTTCGAAGGCTTCTCAATGTTATGATGCCCTCAGAAGGAGAGGAGGTGGAGGTGGTGGTAGTGATGGATGCGGAGAAGGCTTTTGATCGGGTGGTGTGGAATTACCTGTGGGAGGCGCTGGGAAGGTTTGGGTTTGGTGAGGGCTTTATTGACTGGGTGCGGTTGCTCTATCAGGCACCAGTAGCGAGTGTGCGTATGAACCGGCTGAGGTCGGGGTACTTTAAACTACACCGAGGGACGAGGCAAGGATGCCCCCTCTCCCCGCTACTGTTTGCTCTGGCCATAGAGCCATTGGCCATGGCGTTAAGAGCCTCTAGGAACTGGAAAGGGCTGGTTCGGGGGGATGGGGGGGGGGGGGGGGGGGGGAACACTGGGTCTCGCTTTACGCAGATGACCTGCTCTTGTATATTTCAGACCCGTTGGAGGGGATGGGAGAAGTAATGCGAATCTTGGGGGGATTTGGCAATTTTCCGGGATATATATTGAATATGGGGAAAAGCGAGATGTTCGTGATCCAGGCAATAGGACAGGAGAAGAGACTGGGAGAGCTGTCGCTTAGAATGGTAGGGAAGAGCTTTCGATATTTGGGAATCCAGGCGGCCTGGGAATGGGAGGCACTGCACAAGTTAAACCTATCCCGGTTGGTAGAACAAATGGAAGGGGACTTTAAGAGATGGGACAAGCTCCCGCTATCACTGGGGGGAAGGGTACAGACCGTGAAAATGACGGTCCTCCCGAGATTTCTGTACGTCTTTCATTGCCTCCCCATCTTCATCCCAAAGGTCTTTTTCAAGCGGGTGAATAAGATTATTTCGGGCTTTGTGTGGGCGGGTAAAACCCCGCGAGTGAAGAAAGTGTTGCTGGAGCGCAGTCGGGGAGAGGGTGGGTAGGCGCTGCCAAATTTCTGCAATTACTACTGGGCGGCTAATATAGCCATGATTAGGAAGTTGGTAGTGGGGGAGGGGTCGGCATGGGAGCGGATGGAGGTGGCATTATGCAAAGACACAAGTTTGGGAGCACTGATATCGGCACCTCTTCCGTTCTCGCCGGTCCGATTCTCCACAAGTCCGGTGGTGGTGGCGGCTCTGAGAATCTGGGGACAATGGAGGAGATATAAGAGAGTGGAGGGAGCATCGTTTTGTATATCGATTTATAATAATCATAGGTTTGTACTGGGTAGGCTAGATGGTGGGTTCCAGAGTTGGCAAAGGGCAGGAATTAGAAGGATGGGGGATCTATTTATGATGTGGAGATGCCGGCGTTGGACTGGGGTGAGCACAGTAAGAAGCTTACAACACCAGGTTAAAGTCCAACAGGTTTGTTTCGATGTCACTAGCTTTCGGAGCGCTGCTCCTTCTTCAGGTGAATGAAGAGGTATGTTCCAGAAACATATATATAGACAGATGCAAAGATGCCAGACAATGCTTGGAATATGAGCATTAGCAGGTGATTAAGTCTTTACAGATCCAGAGATGGGGTCCAGGTTAAAGAGGTGTGAATTGTGTCAAGCCAGGACATTTGGTAGGATTTCGCAGGCCAGATGGTGGGGGATGAATGTAATGCGACATGAATCCCAGGTCCCGGTTGAGGCCGCACTCATGTGTGCGGAACTTGGCTATAAGTTTCTGCTCGGCGATTCTGCGTTGTCACGCATCCTGAAAGCCGCCTTGGAGAACGCTTACCCGGAGATCAGAGGCTGAATGCCTTTGACTGCTGAAGTGTTCCCCGACTGGAAGGGAACATTCCTGCCTGGTGATTGTCGCGCGATGTCCGTTCATTCGTTGTCGCAGCATCTGCATGGTCTCACCAATGTACCACGCTTCGGGACATCCTTTCCTGCAGCGTATGAGGTAGACAACGTTGGCCAAGTCGCACGAGGATGTACCGCGTACCTGGTAGGTGGTGTTCTCACGTGTAATGGTGGTATCCATGTCGATGATCTGGCACGTCTTGCAGAGATTGCCATGGCAGGGCTGTGTGGTGTCGTCATACGCTGCAGGAAAGGATGTCCCGAAGCGTGGTACATTGGCGAGACCATGCAGACGCTGCGACAACGAATGAACGGACATCGCGCGACAATCACCAGGCAGGAATGTTCCCTTCCAGTCGGGGAACACTTCAGCAGTCAAGGGCATTCAGCCTCTGATCTCCGGGTAAGCGTTCTCCAAGGCGGCCTTCAGGACGCGCGACAGAATCGCCGAGCAGAAACTTATAGCCAAGTTCTGCACACATGAGTGCGGCCTCAACCGGGACCTGGGGTTCATGTCACATTACATTCATCCCCCACCATCTGGCCTGCGAAATCCTACCAACTGTCCTGGCTTGACACAATTCACACCTCTTTAACCTGTGGTTACCCCATCTCTGGATCTGTAAAGATTTAATCACCTGCTAATGCTCGTATTCCAAGCATTGTCAGGCATCTTTGAATTTGTCTATATATATGTTCCTGGAACATACCTCTTCATTCACCTGAGGAAGGAGCAGCGCTCCGAAAGCTAGTGACATCGAAACAAACCTGTTGGACTTTAACCTGGTGTTGTAAGACTTCTTACTGGCATCTATTTGTAGACGGGAGCTTCCCCAGCTTGAAAGCCTTGGAGGATAAATTTGAATTGCCAGCAGGGAATGGTTTAGGTATTTGCAGGTGCGAGACTTCCTGAGAAAACAGGTGCCGGCCTCTCCGCTGCTGCCACCACGGGGGATACAGGACAGAGTAGTCTCCAGTACCTGGGTGGGAGAGGGGAAGGTTTCAGATATTTACCAGGAGCTTTTGGAGGCGGAGGAATCTCCGGTGGAGGAGCTTAAGGGCAAGTGGGAGGACGAGCTAGGAGGAGAGATAGAAGCGGGTCTATGGGCAGAAGCCCTAAGCTGGGTTAATACCTCCTCATCATGTGCCAGGCTCAGCCTGACACAATTTAAAGTAGTCCACCGGGCACACATGACAGCGGCTAGGATGAGCAGGTTTTTCGGGGTAGAAGATAGGTGTGCGAGGTGTGCGGGGAACCCAGCAAATCTTGTCCACATGTTTTGGGCATGCCCGAAGCTTTGAGGGTTTTGGCAGTGTTTTGCTAAGGCAATGTGCACGGTGCTAAAAACATGGGTGGTGCCGAGTCCGGAGGTGGCGATCTTTGGAGTGTCGGAAGATCGGGGAGTTCAGGGGGCGAAAGAGGCTGATGTCTTGGCCTTTGCCCCCCTGGTAGCCAGGAGACGGATCTTGTTAATGTGGAGGGACTCGAAGCCCCCGAGTGTAGAGACCTGGGTTGACTCGTCGCTCTCCACCTGGAAGGGGATGGACTCGTCCACTGCGCGCATCGCGGCTTTGGTAACATCTGCCTTGATGCGGCTGAAGGCCTGGCGGGCCTCAGTCGTCAGGGGAAAGATGGTGGCTTTGATAAGTGGGCGGGCTTTGTCCGCATAGTTGGGGACCCACTGGGCATAATACGAAAATAACCCGAGGCATCTTTTCAGGGCCATTGAGGCAGTGGGGGAGGGGGAGTTGCATGCGGTCGGGGTCAGGCCCTAGGACTCCGTTTTCCATGACATAGCCGAGGATGGCAAGTCGGGTTGTGCGGAAAACGCATTTCGCCTTGTTATAGTGGAGATTGAGGGCTTGGGCGGTTTGGAGAAACGTCTGAAGGTTGGCGTCGTGGTCCTGCTGATCATGGCCGCAGATGGTGACGTTGTCCAAGTACGGAAATGTGGCCCGCATCCCGTACTGGTCCACCATTCAGTCCATTGTTCTTTGGAAGACCGAGACCCTGTTGGTGACGCCGAAGGGGACTCGGAGGAAGTGGAAGAGGCGGCCGTCTACCTCAAAGGCCATCTAGTGGCGATCTTCCAGGCGGATTGGAAGCTGGTGGTATGTGGACTTCAGATCTACTGTGGAGAACACCCGGTAGTGTGCAATCTGATTCACCATGTTCGCTATCCGGGAAAGGGGGTACACATTGAGTTGCGTGTACCGGTTTATGGTTTGGCTGTAGTCTACAACCATCCGGTTCTTTTCCCTGGTCCTGACGACCACCACTTGAGCTCTCCAGGGGCTATTACTGGCCTCGATGATCCCCTCCCTCAAGAGCCTCTGGACCTCTGACTTGATAAAAGTCCTGTCCTGGGCACTGTACCGCCTGCTCCTGGTGGCGACGGGTTTACAGTCGGTGGTGAGGTTCGCGAAGAGTGGGGGAGGAGCGACCTTAAGAGTCGCGAGGCTACATACGGTGAGAGAGGGTAGGGGCCCGTCGAACTTCAGGTCAGGCTCCTGAGGTTGCACTGGATGTCCAGTCTCAACAGGAGAGGAGCACAGAGGTCGGGGAGGACATATAGTTTGAAATTGGCGTACTCGGCGCCCTGTATCGCGAGGTTCGCGACACAGTACCCCCGGATCTGAACCGAATGTGATCCGGAAGCAAGGGAGATTGTTTGGAATGCGGGGGAAATTTGGAGAGAACAGCGCCTTACCGTGTCTGGATGTATGAAGCTCTCCGTGCTCCCAGAGTCAAACAGGCAGGGTGTTTCGTGCCCATTGACCGGACGTTCATCATCGAGTTCCTGAGGTGCTTGGGCCGTGACTGGTCGAGGGTGACAGCGCCGAGCTGCAGGTAGCTGGCGTGGTTGGAGGTGGTGGAGTGGTCCCAAGATGGCTGCCCCCGTCAGTCGCACGTGTCAGGCGGCGTTGGAGATGGCGGACAAGATGTCAGCCCCCGTCGGTCGCAAGTGTCGGGCGGCGTTGAAGATGGCGGCTATGGTGGCGGCCCCCATGAGTCGCACATTTTGGGTAGGGTTAAAGATGGCTGCCCCCGCGGACAGCACGAGGCTGACGACGCGTCCGAAGGGGGCGGTACCATCAGGAACGTCGCCACGGGCCTGTGAATCTGAAAGACGGGCCTGTGATTTAGAAGATTTGGATCTGGCCAGGCAGACTTGGGCAAAGTGTCCTTTCTTGCCGCAGTCGCTTCAGGTCGCGTTCCAAGACGGGCAACGCTGCCTGAGGTGCTGGTTCTGGCTGCAAAAATAGCAGAGCAGCCCCCCGGGTTGGGTGGGCAGCTGCGCGGCACAGGCCTGGGGCACCCTCTGGTCGGGTGTCCACGAGGGGATCGCGTGGTCGGAGGGGAAAGCATTGAGGCTCTGAAACACTACTTCTAAGGAGGTGGATAGTTTTACCGTCTCTTCTAGGTCGAGGGCGCCCTATTCGAGCAAGCACTGTCTGACATAGTTGGACCGGACTTCAGCCACATAGGTGTCCCGGATGGTGAGTTCCATATGCTGCTAGGCCGTGACATCCTTATAATTGCGGTTTTGAACGAGTACCTTCAGGTCGCATAGGTATTCCTCCAGCGATTCCCCGGGGCGTTGGCAACGAGTGGTGAGGAGATGCCGCGCGAACACTTCGTCCACCGGCCTCACGTACTGCCTTTTCAGGATCGCGACCGCGTCTGCATACGTGGTCGCTTCCTCAATCTGCACGGAGATTCTGTGGCTCACCCGGGCGTGGAGGAGATTCAGTTTCTGTTCCTCGGTGACGGTGGGTGAGGAGGAGGCGGCGAGATAGGCGTCAAAACAGCGGAGCCAGTGCGAAAAAGAAAGACGGTAGAAAGGGGAAAAATCGACGGTGGCTATCTAAGGAGGTGAGGGAAAGTATCAAATTGAAGGAAAAAACATACAAAGTGGCAAAAATTAGTGGGAGACTAGAGAACTGGGAAGTCTTTAGGGGACAACAGAAAGCTACTAAAAAAGCTATAAAGAAGAGTAAGGTAGACTATGAAAGTAAACTTGCTCAGAACATAAAAGCAGATAGTAAAAGCTTCTACAAATATATAAGACAAAAAAGAGTGGCTAAGGTAAATATTGGTCCTTTGGAAGATGAGAAGGGAGATTTAATAACAGGAGACAGGGAAATGGCTGAGGAGCTGAACAGGTTTTTTGGGTCAGTCTTCACAGTGGAAGACACAAATAACATGCCAGTGACTGATGGAAATAAAGGTATGATAGGTGAGGACCTTGAGATGATTGTAATCACTAAGGAGGCAGTATTGGGCAAGCTAATGGGGTTAAAGGTAGACAAGTCTCCTGGCCCTGATGGGATGCATCCCAGAGAGTTAAAAGAGATGGCGAGGGAAATTGTAAACGCACTAGTGATAATTTATCAAAATTCACTAGAATCTGGGGTGGTCCCAGAGGATTGGAAAGTAGCAAACGTGACACCACTGTTTAAAAAAGGAGGTCGGCAGAAAGCGGGTAATTATAGGCCGGTAAGCTTAACTTCAGTTGTAGGGGAAATGCTGGAATCTATCATTGGAGGAAATAGCGGGGCACCTGGAGGGAAATTGTCCCATTGGGCAGACGCAGCATGGGTTCACAAAGGGTAGGTCGTGTCTGACTAATTTGGTAGAATTTTTTGAGGACGTTACCAGTGCAGTAGATAACGGGGAACCAATGGATGTGGTATATCTGGATTTCCAGAAAGCTTTTGACAAGGTGCCACACAAAAGGTTGCTGCATAAACTAAAGATGCATGGCATTGAGGGTAAAGTGGTAGCATGGGGAGAGGATTGGTTAACTAACAGAAAGCAGAGAGTGGGGATAAATGGGTGTTTCTCTGGTTGGCAACCTGTAACTAGTGGGGTCCCTCAAGGATCAGTGTTGGGCCCGCAGTTGTTCACAATTTACATAGATGATTTGGAGTTGGGGACCAAGTGCAATGTGTCAAAGTTTGCAGACGACACTAAGATGAGTGGTAAAGCAAAAAGTGCAGAGGATACCGGAAGTCTGCAGAAGGATTTGGATAGGTTAGGTGAATGGGCTAGGGTCTGGCAGATGGAATTCAATGTTGCCAAGTGTGAGGCTATCCATTTTGGGAGGAATAACAGCAGAATGGATTATTATTTAAACGGTAAGATGTTAAAACATGCTGCTGTGCAGAGGGACCTGGGTGTGCTGGTGCACGAGTCGCAAAAAGTTGATGTGCAGGTGCAACAGGTGATTTAGAAGGCTAATCGAGTTTTGTCTTTCATTGCTAGAGGGATGGAGTTCAAGACTAGGGAGGTTATGCTGCAATTGTATAGGGTGTTGGTGAGGCCACATCTGGAGTATTGTGTTCAGTTTTGGTCTCCTTACCTGAGAAAGGACATATTGGCACTGGAGGGAGTGCAGAGGAGATTCACTAGGTTGATCCCAGAGTTGAGGGGATTAGATTATGACGAGAGGTTGAGTAGACTGGGACTGTACTCATTGGAGTTTAGAAGGATGTGGAAGGATCTTATTGAAACATATAAAATTATGAAGGGAATAGATAGGATAGATGCGGGCAGGTTGTTTCCACTGGTCGGGGAAAGCAGAACTAGGGGGCATAGCCTCAAAATAAGGGGAAGTAGATTTAGGACTGAGTTTAGGAGGAACTTCTTCACCCAAAGGGTTGTGAATCTCTGGAATTCCTTGCCCAGTGAAGCAGTTGAGGCTCCTTCTTTAAACGTTTTTAAGAAAAAGATAGATATCTTTCTAAAGAATAAAGGGATTCGGGGATATGGTGTACGGGCCGGAGAGTGGAGCTGAGTCCACAAAGATCAGCCATGATTTCATTAAATGGCGGAGCAGGCTCGAGGGGCCAGATGGGCTACTCCTGTTCCTAGTTCTTATGTTCTTATGAAAAAATTCCTTTGGCTTCTGCTGCCTGAGGGTCGAGTTCCAGTTGATCAGGTTTGAGGGCTGCTTCCATAGTGATTATTGTAGCTGATTAAATTGATGCGATCATCAATTCACACGAGACGGAGAGTTGAAGTGAACAGTGGTTTTAATCAGCTGGAACTGTGCCTGCCTGCGACTGCTCTGTACTGAGTGCCGCCTACAGGCTGCAGATCTATATACCTCCCCCGAGGGGGTGGAACCATAGGCGGAGCCCACAAGGGCACTAACATAATACAATGTAGTGTAATACAATGGTGGGCCATAGGCGGAGCCCACAAGGGCATCAACATAATACAGTGTAATGTAATGTAATACAATGGTGAATGGTAGCAGTAATACATTCACCACATCAGTCTCGAGAAAATAAAGTTCGCCTTAAGAGGGTCAATGGTCGGATTCGCCCGGAGGTGGCAGCCGTTCGTCGACTTTATCGGGGAAAATTAAAATGTCAGCAGATGCAGTATTCCAAGGGCGGGGGGGGGGAAGGCCAGATTGTTGTTGTATGGTTGGGGTGTGTGAAGATTGAGATGGGGGGAAAATGTTTATTATACCATGTTGATGTCACTGTCTATGTTATTTTTAGAAAAAGTTTCAAATACCTTAATAAAAATATTTTAAAAAAAATAACAGGTTCCCATGTCTGGCAGACCTGGTGTACTGATTAGAGAACAGGCTTTGTCCTCTCCGCCAGTAGCTCCACAGTCGGGCTGTGAACCTCGCCGATCCACCTCCAGCATGAAGTCGACCAACTGTTGCCTAGCCGCCCTCTCCTTTCTCTCTTTGCGTGCTTTGTACGCGATTATTTCCCCCCTTATCACTGCTTTCAGTGCCTCCCAGGAGGTGGAGGGTGCGACCTCCCCATTTTGGTTGTTGATAACGTACCCGTCTACAGTCTGTGATATCCGTTTGCAGAATGTCCTATTGGCCAGTGGGGCCGGGTCTAGCCTCCATGGGGGAGGGTGCCTGGCCCGTCTCCAACCTCACATCCATGTAATGTGGGGCGTGGTCGGAGATTACAATTGTGGAATACTCTGCTCCCACTGTCACTGGAAGCACCGATTTCCCAAATATGAAGTTGTTGATCCTGGTATGTACTCTGTGTACCTGAGGGAAGAAGGAAAACTTCTTTTTCCATGGGTGAGTGAACGTCTATGGGTCCACTGCCCCCATCTGTCCCATGAAGGCATTCAATTCTTCGTCTCTGGTAGGTCCAAAATGGCACGGTTTGGACAGCGCAACGGTTTCTCCTGGTCTTCGACCTTCCCCTTCAGTGTCGCTTTTGTCGCCCCCACCCTCGCCATCTTCGTCTCCAGTGAGGCGATCCGGCTGCAGCCTTCTCCAGCTCCCTGACTGTCACCCCCTGTGTCTCTAGTCGAACTCCGCCTTTTCCAGCGCTGCTTGAAAGGGCACCAGTGCCTCCGCTACCGCCGCCACCGCCGCCTTCGCCATCGCCATCATTTCTAATTTGATGGCGTCTCTGAGTAATTGGAGCTCGTGTGTTAGGAGGTCCATCCATTTGTTTATCAGGCGGTAACTTGGCATACGCCTTTGCGGCCCATCCCGTTCGGGTGTGGCCAATTCCTCGGCACCTCACGTGTTCGTCATTGCCTCAATCTTCCTTTCCAGGCTTTTGCTGGTTCTGCCGTTCTTTCGGCTCCTCCGATTGTTGCCTGGCATGCCTTGTTCGTTGTGGTGGTGTTGGAGGAGGGTGGATTTTTTTCTCTGGGTGTAGCGGCCTTTTTGTGAGATAAAAGTGCCCAATTTCAAGTTTCCAGGAAGAGAGCCACCTTCCCCCCATCTGCTCAGCTCACCCTGTCACCGGAAGTCCAAGGATTATAATTTTAAAGACCACCTGATATTAGTCCTCTTGCATCATCGGGATGCAACCATTAATCTAGAGATGTCCATCACATTTCAGAAAACTATGTTCCCATTGTAAAGAAGGCATAGATTAACCAGCAGGGACCTACCCTGAGTAGAGGAGGAGGGGTGAGGAAATCATAAAGGTGGATTGAAGTGAGGGATGACTGGAGCTAAGAAAAAATGCTTCTACTTCCCTTGTCTCCTCATTTAGGTAAGCAAATAATTTCATACTTAACATTTTCCTGCCAGCCTCCAATAGGCCCTTCAAAGGCACCTGGTTTGGCCACTTTCCACCTGTGATTAATGACCACAACTTGTACGGCACAAGCTGCGGCCAACTGTAAACCAATTTTGTAAAATGGCCTGAAATAAATGTTAGGCCTGTTATTTGCATGGGCAGTGGGCCTAACATCATGGGCACCATGGGTGTCTACAGCATGCCCTAACCAATGTGATTTAAGGTGTAAACCCAACACCTGCACAAACCATTTCGGACGCTTCACAGTCCTTTTAGTGCCCAAAATATGGTTCTGCGTAATCCAGTTCCGAGACTAAGCTTTAGTGTCATTAATTTGCTACATCTGTATAATTTCAATGGAGGAGTTGTTCCAAATTGCATCCATACAGTGGATGAAAAATCCCTCCAGTAGAATGTTGTTTTGCAAATAAATAAAACTGAAACGCGCTGTGTAATTCCACCAACACTCTGAGACCGATAACGTTTCGTACTAATGTGTACTGACTGAACTTGGTGAATGGAACACAATCTGATTGACTGCTAACTGCAACAAAGGATTTTGATTTTAATGTAATGGACATATTCGCATTGGAAAATTGGCTGGAATTGAACAGCGAAAGGCTTTAAACTATTTTGACTATAAACTGTTTTATATTTTGATATACAGAGATGAAGGTAATTGCTGCAGAGTATTTCTGAACTAGCTGGCAAGGTTAATTTTACAGAAATAATTCCAGTAAATGAAGAAAACCTAAGCATACAATTTGTCTCGTAGAATGATCACTGCAGAAAAAAAACATTAAGGACACATTTTCTATTTAAATGCTCTATTGAGAAGTAAAACAATGCAGTTTCTACTGGAGGAAAAAAACTGCACTTTTACCACCCACCAATCTGTGTTCATCTGCATACTTTTATTTATTCAGATTGCATAGTCACATAAAAATAGAGCTTTTGGCAATCGCTGGTGGTTATATTGGAATTTGGAAGGACAGTCAGATAATAGGAAAGAGCAAGTGCCCCCCATAAGTTCAAAAAGGTTGTGTTTAATTTAAATTTAAAAAAACAATCCTGCATTTTAAAATAAAATCTGGAATCATGGCCGGACTGGGATACAGTATTGTTGACCAAATAAAGGATTTGTGGTGACATTGACTCGAGGTCTCAGTTAATATTACCTGCAGTTGTAACATGCTCAGTTCTAAGAGGGCCAACAGATCTTTTTACCAGTTGGTTTAATTCCTCATAGACACAGAATAGCTGGTTTAGGAGATGGAAAGAATTGGGTCTGATTTAACTCTGGACGCGATCTAATGGGAAAAGCACGAAGTGTGGTAGTGAGCCAGACTTGCCTGATGATTCCCGACGGCCGACCCGATGACTCTGCGATTGGTATCTAATGTTAATTAGAGCTGGAAATGATCCTGCACAGGCTTCCGAGCGGAAATGGCTGCCCCAACAGCTGATTCACCTGGACCGCGCCCGGCAGCTCCCCGCTAACAAGTGGGAGCAGCACATAAAACGCTCCCTCCGAACACACTCCCTACAGCACAGAGCCATGGCACCACGGAGACCTGCTCCACGTGGGATGGGGGGTGGGTGGTGGGGGAAGGGGGGACAGAGACATGCAGGGTTAGAGTCTGCAGTGCCAACCGGGGCCACTGTGTAGCCCGGTTGACCTGGTTGGGCACGGGGGGTATGCACCATGCTAACATCCATTCACCCCCTGCAGACAGTGGATATTGGAATACAACCAGTAGTGGTGGCCTCTCTGCTAGTCGCCACAGCCCTGGGAGATGCACTATAGCTGTACGAGCTGGAGTTGCTCAAAGAGGACGAAGCTGCAGCAACGGAGTGTGCCCAGAGAACAGGAGGCAGCCGCTGAGAATGGAGAGCCGGCCGAGTCACAGGCCAAGGAGGAGGAGTAGGAGGTACAAAGGAGGCACCGCATGAGACCTCTTGTGTATTGGCAGTGCCTGTTATTTGAGGACTTGGTGGACCGGGCATGTCGTCAAAGACTCCGGCTGAGCAGGGGGACAAGGTGACATATCTGCCAGATCATGGCGCACCTGGCACCGCCGGGGAAATGGGGGAGGACACCTGCTTCCGGTGGCCATCAAGGTGACGGTCGCCCTGAACTTTTATGCCCCAGGCTCCTTCCAGGCGCTAAGTGGGGACCTGTCTGGAATCTCACTGAACTCAGTGCATAGCTGCATCCACACTGTCATGGAAGCCTTATATGTCCAGTCAGCACAATACATAATAATCATAATAATAATCTTTATTGTCACAAGTAGGCTTACATTAACACTGCAATGGAGTTACTGTGAAAAGCCCCTTACTGCCACATTCCGGCGCCTGTTCAGGTACACAGGGAGAATTCAGAATGTCCAAATTACCTAACAGCATGTCTTTTGGGACTTGCGGGAGGAAACCGGAGCATTAGGAGGAAACACACGCAGATGCAAGGAGAACGTGCAAATTCCTCACAGACAGTGACTCAAGCCGGCAATCGAACCTGGGATCACGGCGCTGTGAAGCAATAGTGCTAACCACTGTGCTACCGTGCTGCCCTTACATCCATTTCAATGTGGACTGAGCCCACCAGGATGCCCGGGCAGGCGGGTATGCCGTCATTGCCAAGATGCCCCATTCCAGGGGGTGATTGACGGGATGTATGTCGCTCTACGAGCACTTGCAGATGACAGGCCACTCTACACACTCTACACACTCTACTACACTTGATGAACGTGCAGCTGGTGTGTGACCATCAGATGTGCATCATGCACGTCAACACCCGATACCCGGGCAGTGTGCATGACGCCTTCATCCTGGCACACTCGATTCCTGGCTCTTTGTGGCGCACACCTGGCAGGGGGGTTGGCTCCTGGGCAACGGGCGTTATCCGTTGTGGCCATGGCTGATGACACCTATCTGGAGGCCACAGACCAACATGGATACCCGCTACAACGACGCTCATGCCGCAACCAGGAACGTGATCGAGCAGTGCTTCAGCACCCTGAAGATGCATTTCAGATGCCTGGGCCCGCTCCAATTGTGCACTGGACGTGTCACCAACATCGTAGTGGCCTGCATCCTCCACAACATCGTGCAGCAGAGGAGCGATGCACAGGATAAAGAGGAAAATGAACGGCAGGCCTTGATCGATGAGGAGGATGCAGGGGAGGGGGAGGATGGACAGGACATTGGGCCCGGGCAGGTATGGGAGGCTGCACAATGTGTTCGCCAGGGCCAACATGCACAGGACACTCTGATCACCTCCAGGTTCAATGACTCTGGGGGAACTGGCAGGGGCACGGACACCGTATCACACCCCCACCCCCACACATACAGGTACGTGCCTCGGCCCTGTCATAAAACTGTGCCCTGCACCTGTACCAACTTATCTGGTGCCTACTTTTCTGGCTTTACGGGCCCTAACGATCCATCTAGGTGGATCCCCCGATAATACTAATCTTTATTGTCACAAGTCGGCATACATTAACACTGCAATGAAGTTACTGTGAAAAGCCCCTAGTCACCACATGCCGGCGCCTGTTCGGGTACACAGAGGGAGAATTGATAATGTGCAAATTACCTAACAGCATGTCTTTCGGGAGGAAACCGGAGCACCCAGAGAAAACCCATGCAGACATGGGCAGAACGTGCAGACTCCACACAGACAGTGACCCAAGCCGGGAATCGAACCTTGGACCCTGGAGCTGTGATGCAACAGTGCTGACCACTATGCTACTGTGCTGTCCTGGTACATCAGATGGTAGATCAGGAGTGGAGGCTTCCTGCTGTGATTCCTGTGCTGCGACCAGGACCCCTTTAGTAGGCGACTTCTGGGGCGACCGGGCCTGGATGGGCGCAAATGCTCCTCGGGTGTCCCAGATGCCATGGTGCCGCCCTATTCTGCCCACTGCCCACCAGATGTGCCAGAGTCCGAGCTGCTGCAGTATTCTGGAACCTCCCCTGCGGGAGTCACCGACAGGGGCCACATCACCTCCTCCTCCCTCGGGTAGCCTGATGGGATGGGGGTACGACTGGGGCTTTTCCCTGAGACTCCCTGCCACCTGGTACTACCAGTCCTGGAGGCCTACTGCTGTCTCAACCAGGGTCTGCACGCTCATGGCGATGGAACACAGGGAATGGACCACTTCCGTCTGGGACTGCATCACATCACCCATTGAATGTGCCACCAATTCCTGAGTCTGACACCAGCCAGTGACTGCGCCATCTCCCTCTGGGACGGGGCCACCTCCCTCTGTGTCTGTGCCATGTTAGCCAGCACCTGGCAAATGCCACTGATGCTCTCAGCCATTGGCTGCGGTGACTGGACATGCTCAGAAGCGCCGCTGCAATGTCCATGTAGTTCTGGCACATGACTGCCTGTGAGAGGGCAACTCTCCCCTGGGCCTGGGCCTGCTCCTGCACAGAATGTCCCAGGCCTTGCACACGCTGAGCCATTGCCAAAACCCTTGCCCCAAGGCCTCCACCCTGGACGCCATCCATGCGGTGTTGGCCTGGGTGGCACGCAGGGCCGGCACCACCTGTTGCTGCTGCACTTGGTTGGACTCCTCCAACTGCACCTGCCGGTGCTTGATGTAGTCCCTGGCTCTGCAACTGCAATTCCACGATTGATGGGACTGTCCGTTCCAGAAACCCGAAACCCATCTGGACAGCAGCCAGCCCTTGGGGTTGGCTCGTCCTACGACAGTCCATCCTCTCGGGAGTTCCTACCTCCCCCTGCTGCACTGGAGCATGTGTGTGGTGCACACCAGAGAGTGCAAGAAAAAAAATCAGTTTAAAGGATGTGGGCATCGCTGGCTGCACCAACATTTATTGCATTGAACTGAGTGGCTTTCTAGGCCATTTCAGAGTCAACAACATTGCTGTGGGTTGGGAGTCACATGCAAGGATAAGGATGGCAGATTTCCTTCTCTAAAGGGTATTAGTGAATCAGATGAGTTTTTACAACAATGGGTTTATGGTTATCATTAGACATTTTAACTCCAGATTTTAATTTAATTCAAAATTCAGCATTTACCATGGTGAGATTCGAACCCGGGTCCCAGAACATTACGCTGGGTCTTTGGATTACTAGCCTAATGACAATACCACTACGCCACTGACTGAATCACAGTGTGAGTATGCTGATGGCTTGTACAATCAGACATCTGGTGGTGCTATGGTATTCATTACAGCATTGTTTCATTTCATTTGTCAAGTTTCCGAAGGCTGTCATCAGTCAACTAAAGCAGCTGCCTTCAAATCTGCTTGAAGTCTGAAGACATCAGGGGGCTTGGACTTCCTTAGGATAAAAGCATCATGGCAGCTCCCTGAGAATCTTCTATACATTTGCAGAACTATCCTTCTGTGCTTGCACGCCAGCTGTACACTGATGGAATGGAATTCTTTGTAAATCACAAATACTCCTGGGTGATCTAAAGGTGCCTGCCTGGGTTGTCGTGTGTTTGCAGTTGATGATATCTTGCACCCGTGGGAAGCCAGCCAGCGATGCAAACCCAAGCACCTGCTCATTCTGACTGGCAGGTTACACATGTTAACTGACTTTGGAAGACAAGCTATCAGTCACCTGTCACATGCATCTGTGGGCTGCAGACTGAATAATGCTGAATATGACTCTGGCAAAACCCTTGAAAGATGCAGAGGCAAAAGGTCGACCTTGACAGCCACTGGCAATGTGTGGCCCACCAGGTCTGTCAGAAATCAGGGGTGGGGGGTGCTGCAGATGTTTGACACTACAACCTGGACTTCCTGGAGTGTTACTATTTAGTTACATTAAAGAGACAGAGGCTAAATTCTCCACCTCGCAACGTCAGAAATGAAAATAGTAACTGGGCGGAAAATCTGGCGCCTGTCCAAAATCGAGGTTTGTACCCGGCACCGAATCAAATGCCATGTCCGGTCCCTCACTGGTGGCAATAATGAGGTTTGCGTTCAGCACCGGTGGCTGCATACAAAACCAGCATTTACATTAATTTACATGTCATTAGCAGTTTGGACCCAGTATTCTCCAGGCCTTCGTGATGCTCCACCCCTCTCAGATGGAAGTCACGCGTGAGCAGTTTGCTACAGGTATTTATAAACCATGGCTGCTGACGGAGAATGGGCGTGTAAGCAAAGTTGGAGCTGGATGACGGCTCCATGGATTCAGGGGGTCCCCATCGGGATCGGGGTTGCCTGGCTCAGGCCACCATTGCTGCAGCATTTGTTTTAAATGCACCCATTCGGTACAAGTTACAGGCCCCTCACTCTGCTGACTGCACACTGTGTCCTGTAAAGGTTCACAGAGCCTCTGGTCATCAGGGTGCCCACCCAGGCCATCCCTCTGGAAACCCTCATCTGACCCATCAACGGGATGGGCGTGGCCAAGCTCAATCAGTGACTCACCAGGTGCTGCCACTCCTCAGTACACTCATCAGAAGCACAGCCCCATTGTAGGGGAAGCAGGGGAACAGCAGAGCTCACCCCAAACAAAGGACGCATGCACCGTGCCTTTCGCACCCTCCCAGGCACACTGCCCCACTCAGGGCAGAGGCCTCACCAGTCACATTATCAGGTAACCTGTGGTAATCACCACTGCTGTATATATTCGAGATGTGTGGTAAGGTCCTGTACTACAGGTACGGGGATAGTCCCTGCCTGCTGGCTACGCCCAGTAGGCGGAGTATAAATATGTGTGCTCCCCATACAGCAGCCATTTCACCAGCTACTGTGGGAGGCCACACATCTTAGTGTAATAAAGCCTCAGTTGTATTCAACTCTCATCTTTGTGCAATTGATTGTGCATCAATTTATGACACTAAAGTTTTCAGAAGATGGACCTCTGCATCAAGCCGGATTGCCTGCAGCTGGATCCGCAATCAAGCAACGCCAAACAGGACTTTGAACATTGGTTAGCTTGTTTTGATGCTTACATCAGGTCTGCACCAGACCCAATTCCGGAAGCTCAGAAGATCCAGATCCTCTACACGCGGCGAAGCTCCAACGTTTTTCCGCTTATCCAGGACTCGTCGACATATGATGAAGCCATGGCGCTACTGAAAGAGAACCAAGCCCAGCAGACAAACACGCTCTTCGCCAGACACATACTCTCTACTCGTAGTCAGCTCCCTGGTGAGTCCGTAGAACATTTCTGGCGCGTTTTAATTCCTCTGGTCAGAGACTGTGACTGTCAGGCCGTCACGGCCATGGAACATTCGAACCTCCTCATGCGGGACGCTTTCGTCATGGGGATAGGTTCAGACCACATCCGCCAGCGACTTTTAGAGGGGGTCACGCTCGACCTCGCGGAAATCAAAAAGCTGGCGCTATCGATGACAATCGCCTCGCGCAATATCCAGGCCTACACCTCCGGCCACGCGGCCCACTCCTCCTACGCATCGTGGACTCCGCAGATGGCTGCCTCACTGGGGACCCCACTCAGCTAATCCTACGCCTGTGCCACGCGTCAGCCAGCCAAACCCAGGGCCCCAGATGTTACTTCTGTGAGCAGCAAAAACACCCCCGCAAACGCTGTCCGGCCCGCAGCACCCTTCGCAAGGCCTGCGGCAAGAAGGGGCACTTCGCTGTGGTGTGCCAGGCCTGCTCAATTGCCGCGATCGGCCCGCTCCGCCACCCCGCGTACGGACAGTGGGCGCCGCCATCTTCCCCTCCTCGGACCATGCGCGGCCACTGGGCGCCGCCATCCTCCCCTCCTCGGACCATGTGCGGCCCATGGGCGCCGCTATCTTTTTCAACCCCCGCCACGTGTGGCCTGTGGGCGCCGCCATCTTGTCAACCTCAGGATCTTCAGGTGCAGCCATCTTGTCTCCCCCACGGCACATGGGCGCCACCATCGTACCAGGACCCGTGCCCCCCGGGCACCCCATCGTCCGACACCAGCGACGACCAGCCGCAACTCACCTCGGTCATGATTGACCAGTCTCGCCCGCACAATCTAGCCACCGCCTCGACAAGCGTGAAGATCGGTGGGCACGAGATCTACTATCTGCTGGACTCCGGGAGCACCAAAAGCTTCATCCATCTCGATACGGTAAGGCGCTGCTCCCTCGCGTAACACCCCGCCAATCAGAGAATCTCCCTGGCCTCCAGGTTCCACTCCGTGGCGATCCGGGGGTACTGTATAGCCACGCTCACGATCCAGGGCGTAGAATTCAGCGGCTTCCGCCTCTACGTCTTCCCCAACCTTTGCGCTGCCCTACTACTCGGCCTGGACTTCCAGTGCAACCTCCAGAGCCTAACATTGAAATTCGGCGGGCCCCTACCCCCCTTACTGTGTGCGGCCTCGCGACCCACCTTCCCTATTCGCAAACCTAACCCCGGATTACAAACCCGTCGCAACCTGGAGCAGACGGTACAGCACCCAGGACAGGACATTCATCAGGTCCGATGTCCAGCGGCTGCTTTGGGAAGGCATCATCGAGGCCAGCAACAGTCCCTGGAGAGCCCAAGTGGTAGTGGTGAAAACTGGGGAAAAACACCGAATGGTCGTGTACTACAGCCAGACCATCAATCGGTACACGCAGCTCGACGCGTACCCCCTCCCTTGCATATCTGATATGGTCAATCAGATTGCACTGTACCGGGTCTTCTCAACTGTAGACCTAAAATCCGCCTACCACCAGCTCCCCATCCGTAAGGCGGACCGTCCATACACTGCCTTCGAGGCAGATGGCCGCCTTTACTACTTTCTCAGGGTTCCTTTCGGCATCACCAACGTGGTTTCGGTCTTACAAAGGGAGATGGAACGAATGGTCGACCGGTAAGGGCTGCAGGCCACTTTCCCGTACCTAGACCATGATGCCAACCTTGCCAAATTTCTCCACACTGCCACTCTCCTAAATCTCACCTAGAACAAGGAGACGTGCGTATTCAGCACGAACCACTTAGCCATCCTCGACTATGTGGTCCAGAACAGAGTTCTGGGGCCCGACCCCGACCGCATGCACCCCCTCATGGAACTCCCCCTTCCCCACTGCCCCAAGTCCCTCAAACGTTGCCTGGGGTTCTTTTCTTACTACGCCCAGTGGGTCCCGAACTATGCAGACAAGGCCCGCCCACTCATCCAGTCCACTCTTTTCCCCCTGACGGCCGAGGCTCAACAGGCCTTCAACCGTATTAGAGCCGACATCGCCAAGGCACGCAGTCGACGAGACGTTACCCTTTCAAGTGGAGAGCGACGCATCAGAAGTCGTTCTAGCCGCCACCCTCAACCAGGCAGGCAGTTCCGTGGCATTCTTTTCACGAACCCTTCATGCCTCCGAAATTCGGCACTCCTCCGTCGAAAAATAGGCCCAGGCCATCGTTGAAGCTTTGCAGCATTGGAGGCATTACCTGGCCGGCAGGAGATTAACTCTCCTCACTGACCAACGGTCGGCAGCCTTCATGTTTAACAACACACAGCGGGGCAAGATCAAAAACGATAAAGTCGTGCGGAGGAGGATTGAGCTCTCCACCTACAACTATGAGATTTTGTATCGTCCCGGTAAGCTCAACGAGCCCCACGATGCCCTATCCCGAGGTACATGTGCCAGTGCACAAGTAGACCAACTCCAGACCCTGCACGACAGCCTTTGTCACCCGGGAGTCACACGGTTGTACCACTTCATCAAGGCCCGCAATCTGCCCTACTCCGTCGAGGAAGTACGGGCAATCACCAGAGACTGCCAGGTCTGTGCGGAGTGCAAACCGCACTTCTATCAGCCGGACCGCGCGCGCCTGGTGAAGGCCTCCCGCCCCTTTGAACGCTTCAGCGTGGATTTCAAAGGGCCCCTCCCCTCCACCGACCATGGTCTTACGGTCCAAAAATCTCCCGGCCTCCCACTGGCAGGAGGTCCTCCCCGATGCACTGCACTCCATTCGGTCGCTCCTATGCACTGCGACTAACGACACACCCCATGAACGTCTGTTCGCCTTCCCCAGGAAGTCCACATCCAGGGTGTTGCTCCCGACTTGGCTTGCAGCTCCAGGACCCGTACTCCTCCGTAACCATGTACGACTCCACAAGGCGGACCCGTTGGTTGAAAGGGTGCAGTTACTCCACGCTAATCCCCAGTATGCCTACGTAGCGTACCCCGACGGCCGCCAGGATACTGTCTCCCTCAGGGACCTGGCACCAGCAGGTTTCCCACACACACCCCTCCGGCCCGGCGCCACCCTCCCCTCCCCCAGCGCACCCAGCAGCAACCCCCCCGGGACCATCAGTCGTCTCCCTGCCCACGCCCGAGGATGAGGAGGATTTCGGCACACTCCCGGAGTCACCGAGGACCAGACCGGCACCGGAATCGCCGCCACCACTGTGTCACTCCCAACGTCAGATCAAGGCCCCAGACCGGGTAAACCTAATTGGTTCGGGATTGTTAAAGCACCATGAATGAAATTAAATGAATGAAATGAAATGAAATGAACTCTGGGCATGTACTGGACTGTAAATTTTTTTTTGCCTCTGTATATTAAAACTTGTTCTGTATATAGTCCTCCACCCCCCAAACCACCCCCCCCCCCTCTGCCCCCCCCCCGCTGGACTCAATTTTAACAGGGGGTGAATGTGGTAATCACCACTGTTGTATATATTAGGAGATGTGTGGTAAGGCCCTGTGCTACAGGTACGGGGGTAGTCCCTGCCTGCTGGCTCCGCCCAGTAGGCAGAGTATAAATATGTGTGCTCCCCATACAGCAGCCGTTTCACCAGCTGCTGTAGGAGGCCACACATCTTAGTGTAATAAAGCCTCCGTTGTATTCAGAGGTATTCTTTGTGCAATTGATTGTGCATCATAACCCACCTCTCAGGATGATCAACTGTCTCCAAGCCCGGCCTGCCCAACACGCTCCTGCTCCCATCAATCCTGCCCCTGGTCAGGTTGTCACAACATGTGTGTCACACCCAGGACCCACATCACACTACAGCCAAACTCCCAGCAGACTCCCACCTCCCTCACTCAACCCCATCTGTAAGAACTGCCCACACACAATCCTAAGCATGGTTGTGATCGGTCGCACACGTTGACCCTCTCCAATGCACAACCAGGTGCCACCCTGCTGGCAGGATAACACATGCCCCACCCAATGTGGATACCCACAGTAGACCCTACTGGGGAGACAGGCCAGGGCCACAGAGACCATCGCTGACACGGGTTGCGGCAGCCTCCGGTACCCCTATTGACAGGGACAGGGGGTGAGGATAGAGGCTCCCTGGTGACACTCACTGGGGACAGGGATGCAGTGTGGAAGCCAACATATCAGGGGGAACGGCTGAGGGTGGGGGTGGGTTTGGGGAGGCATGTGGAGGGTGGAGCTGAAGTGCAATGCAGGGTCACCATGTGCCTGTTGGATCTGGATGGGCAAGGGAATACTCATCTTGCTAACATGTCTTATCTTTTCCCCCCTGCACAGAATGATTTTCGGAGTACACCAGGAATGCTTGCTATCTGCCTGGTCGCAGTTGCAAGGTGCCGCCGGAGCGTGGCGACTCTCTGCGAGCTCTCTCACACAGATCCTCTTCCCACATCTCACATAACCCTACTAATCTCTTAAAACTTAATTCTAAAACTAACACTATCACTAACCTGTGTCCTATGTATTTTCTTTTCATGTACGGAATGATCTGTCTGAACTGTACACAGGGTGATAGTTTTCACTGTACCTCGGTACACATGTCAATAAAAACAATCCAATCCAATTCGTTGTGGACGCACGGAGGCTGGAGACACAGGGCCTGCTTGGGGAGTACCCTGCACAGGAGAAGGCTGTCCCAGAAGAGCAAAGGCCAGCCGGTGAGGCTGGAGCGCCGGCGTCCAACAGACTGAGGAGGTGCGAAGGAGGTGCTGCAGGTCATGTTTATACTGTCTGCGCCTGTCCTTCGAGGACCTGCTGGACCGCATGTGACACCAGAGACTCCGGTTATCCAGGGAGACCATGTGCCAACTGTGCAAGATGGTGACACACCTGTCAGCACGGAGGTATGGAAGAGGACACCCGCTCTCAGTGTCCATCAAGGTGATGGTCGCCCTGAAGCTCTGGGTCTTTCCAGGCGCCGAGCGGGGATCTGTCTGGAATATCGCAGACATCCGTACACAGTTACACACATGCTGTGATGGATGCCCTATTTACCCGGTAACAGACTATGTGAATTTTAATCTGGACCAGGCCCACCAGGATGGCTGGGCAGTGGGATTCGCTCTAGAGCGATGGTGGGTCATCCACTGGGTAAGATGTCCTACAAGATGGCCTCGCACCTCTGACCCCGTTTGCCGCCGCCTCTGAGGGTGAATTCAGGTGGAACGTCCAATTGTCCTGGGGGCCCTGCCCATGCCATCCTCCAACACCCATACCCCAAACCACCAACGAGCCCCCCACCCCTCCCCAAACCCGGCACTCCCTCTGCTCTCAGCCCAACCCATCCCTCACATCCTTCAGACAGAGGATTAAGTCAGGTGCAGTTTTGGTGCAAGGGTGTTTCTTCGGGACTATTTATAGTATTGTGCCATGCCCACTACCCCTAACCCGCACAAACTTAACAGGTGTCTAACTTTCTTATCTTACATGGCCCACTGCTCCTTTTAGGTGTTACCCCAGACAGCACACCAGACGTGGAGGCGGCCTGCTGAATATCACTTCTTCTGACCTGAGGTGCTTTTGGTGGCTATCCTCTGGAGGGCCTGCATCTGGTTGTGTACAGCCGACCTTCGGGTGTCACAGGTGACGAGGTGGCACCTTGTTCTGCCCGCTGAGCATCAGCTGTGTCAGTGTCAGGTGGCGGTGATCCAGAAGCGCTGAGGTGTTCCAGCACCTCCTCTGCGGCAGTCACCGGCATGGATCCCATTACTTCCTCCTCCCTTAGGGTGCTCGATAGCCCCCGGGCTTCTCCATTGAAAGGAGGTGAGGCTGGAGTGAGCTCCACAGGCTCCACCATCACCTACCATTGCCAGTCCTGGTGACCCGCTCTCACCCAAGGTCTTGATGCCTTCAGTCATGGAGCACTGACTACGGAGGCCACCAGCTCCCCACCCCCTGTGCTGCATGCGTCCGACTGTCTAACACTGTGCGTTTGCTGTCTCCCCCCCCCCCCCACCAGTAGAACGCGGCTCACAGCTGCAGGGAGAGGGAAAAGACTGGAGGGGGACCGCCGGTCCTGCGGCCTCTCACCACAGCGGAGCAGCGGGCATTGGATCTGATAGGTGGGTATGGAGAGAGGGCAGTCACTGAGGTGAAGGTCGGCATCGGGCGAGAAAGTGAGACCCCACTGAGTCGCGGTTCCCCATGGCACGTGTGTCACCACCCCCACCACCGCTGCATTCCTCCTCCACCACCACCCCAACTCCTCCCCCACATCCCCCCCTACCACCACCACCCAACCATCACACCACTCCTCCTCCACCACCACCCCACCACCTCCCCCACCACCACCCCCGCCTCCCCCCTCCCCCACCACCCCAACACACCCCTCCACCATCGCCCGCCACCCCAACCTGCCGTCCAATCATGCATCATGACTTGTGTCTTGCAGGATCTCCTGGTGATGAGCGGGCCCCTCTGGAGTCCTCCAACCCCAAATGAAGAGCTGTGAGGAAGAGGACGAGGACATCGATCCGCAGCCCAAGACACCCCAGAGCACCAGTCTGGGGACGTGAAAGACTCCCCGTCACAGCAGTCGCCAACACCCTCCATCATCCCAGAGACACACACCTCGGTTGTGCATGTTAGCGAAGAGGCTCTTGGGGCACTATCTGGTGCGCACCACACACATGCAATGGTACATCAGGTGGAAGTAGGAATCCCTGACAATGCCGACGGTTGGAGGGCGGCCTGATCTCAGGGACTAGCTGCCGTCCAGATGATGTTCGGGCTTTTGGAAAGGGCAGTCCCATTTATAGTGGAGAAGTTGTCGCTGAGCCAGGGACTCCATGAGGGGTTGTCGGTGAACATTCAGTACCTGCAGATGCAGTTGGAGGAGTCCAACCGCGTGCAGGAGCAGGAGGTGGTGCTGACCATGCGTGCCACCCAGGCCAACACCACACAGATGGCATCCGCAGTGTAGGTCATGGACTCGGTAATGCTCCGGCCCGTATCTAGAGCTCCCAGCTCTACGCTGCCTGGCTGCTAGTCACCACCCGGAGCAGTGAATCAGTGGACGCTTTGCGCAAGGTTTCCTGGCATAAAACACCACCATTTTCACACCGGCATGGGGACTTAGTCTCCCAAACGGAGAATCCAGCCCCAGATCAGTCCATAAGTCCATCAGTCTACAAGAGGTCATTTAGGAGTCTGGTAACAGCAAGTAAGAAGCTGTTTTTGTATCTGTTAGTGCGTGTTCTCAGACTTTTGTATCTCCTGCCCAATGGAAGAAGTTGGAAGGGAGAGTAAGCCAGGTGGGAGGGGTCTTTGATTCTGCAGAACAGGGCAGAACAGGGTGTCACCATGCCACCTGGACAGCCAAGCAATAACCAGACCCATCCAGGTCTGGTCACCCCAGAATACAGCCAACAAAGGGGACCCTGGTCACAGGGCGGGAATCGCAACAGGTCGTCTCCACACCTGATGTACCACCTGGGGATCCACCTCGGCGTAGCGTTAGGGCCCTCAATTCCAGAAATGTCGACATCGGTTAAGTTGGCACAGGTGCAGCACATAGGATAGCGATAGGGGCTTGGGCAGGAGCCTGTATATATACGTTCACAGTTTCACAATAAACACATAATCACAGCGGCACGGTGGCACAGTGATTAGCACTGCTGCCTCACAGCTCCAGGGTCCCAAGTTCAATTTGGGTGACTGTGTTTGTGGAGTTTGCACTTTCTCCCCGTATCTGCGTGGGTTTCCTCTAGGTGCCCTGGTTTCCTCCCACAATCCAAACATGTGCAGGTTAGTGATTGGCTCCACTAAATTGCCCGTTAGTGTCCAAAAAAAGGTCAGGACGGGTTATTGGGTTATGGGGATAGGGTGGAAGCATTGGCTGAAGTTGGGTACTCTTTCCAAAGGCTGGTGCAGACTCGATGGGCTGAATGGCCTCCTTCTGCACTGTAAATTCTATGATCTATGATCTATGTTTCAATCTGCCTCGGTGCTCTGTCAGATGAATGTGAGGGATGGGCTGGACTAGGCTGCACTGGCTACAGAGGCGGCGTAGGGGGCGGGAGGGTAGATAGGCGGACATTAGAGCTGGGCATGGGCTAGGACTCCAGTTCAGCCAGCGCTCATCACTCTAGTGCAACACCACCACACCACCATCCCTCTCCACCCCACCCATGCAACTCACAACCCCCCCCCCCCCCCCACCGTCCCCACCGCCGCCACCCCAAAGTTCGGTGAGACCATGAGATACAATGACTCAAATATTTGGATGGTAAATCGCACAGCCTGCGAGACGGCTCGCACTGTTTCAGTATTTTTAAGTGTGTCTTGTCTGGAATATTCGGTTTAAAAAAAAAATGAGGGAGTCACATATGGTGACAAATTGTAAAGGGAGAATTGGCACTATAGGACAGACATACTAAGGCACGAGATATTAACCAAGATAGTAACAGACACTATGCTTGATCGATAGAACCCCAGAAGCTCCAGGAAAAGAGACGAAACAGAAAAGAAGAGACAAAAAGCGAAAGAAGAAGAACAATGAGGACATCCTCCGTGTTGATCACCACCATTATGATGTGTATTCGGTTGCACGCGAACGTGAACTCCCTGACCCCAATCCCCCCCCCCGGCCGTTAATGATTCACTTCCCCATAGCACCCAGAGCCCAGTAACAGGCAACACCACACCATCATGGTGTGATAAGCTCATAACATGGTACTCCCTTTCCTACGTAGTCGAATCCCTATTAGCATTGGCGATACTCTGCAACATCGTGCAGACTATCCGCATGAGGAAATGGCGAAGGAGAGCCTACCGCGCTCGCACCCCGGTATACAGAATGAGATCCCCTATTTTCGGTTTTCACCAGGCCCCCAAACTCCTTGATCTACAATAAAGACCATCTGTGTTGCATCTTTTGTAAATAAAGAAATGGAAATATTGTACACCCCTGTGCTTGACTGCCAAGCCAGGAAAAATGTAAATGCTGCTATTATTTTCTATTGTTTAGGAAGTTAATATGACTGAATGTTTAGTGAGTGTAGTTTATTGAGGACAGTTAGAGGTACCATTTTTAAACATTTTGTAATGTATGTCCCTGTTTTGACATAGCGCCACTTAGAATGTTAGTTAAAATTTTTCATTGCATAGTTATGGTCAGTGTAGAGGCCATGGAAGAGTGCTCGCTGGGTCAGGGAATGAAGACAACGCAGTTATGTGATCCTTCACGCTTCGCATTAGGGATCACAAGGAGGGTGTGTAGCCACCTGGGTTGGCCACTTCCCGACTTAAAATGGAGAACCGCAAAGACTGAAGGGAAATTCAGCCAACACAGGCAAAATTGAGCAAGTGCAGAAATCATGTGTATTGAAACTTGCAAAAATCAGACAGCACTGAAACCAGCATCCATCTGCATAGTAATGAGCAATTCCCAGGCACAATTGCAACACTTAAGGTGAATAAAGCCAAGCCAGACTCCTTGGCGCCAGCAGGAGCCAAGACAAAGGAAGGCCAACGGACATTTAGGGACCGCCCAGCGATCAGGGAACAACTCCAGTATTGGAGAAATCGATCCAAGTGATCGGGACGCAGTCCAATCATTTGGAACCAGGTACGGGGTCCGCCCCAAAGGGCGGGAAGCCCCTGGGGACTATAAAGTAAAGCCCCCAAGTTCAAATCGGTCTTCTTTGGCAGGGTCACTCAGCAACTTGAATCAACCCGTGAGAGTAACCTGTCTAAGCTGCCGCATCAACCAAGTAAGTCTCCAGTCAACGCTCGCTACGAGATAGGCGCTCCTAGCTACAAGTCCATACCAGCTGTTGAATCCTGCAGACTCAGGACCTGAATGAAAGGCCATTTGTTCCCCTGACCTGGCGGGCCAATTCCAAAGTTAAGTATAGGCCTTTTAGTGATAGAAATAGTCTAGAAAGTAGAGTTATATGCATAAGTAGTGACTTACTGTATATAATAAATGTGTTTTGATTTGAATCTTACTAATTGGTGTGTTGAGTTATTGATCAGTACTTGAATTTGAACCTCGTGGCAGTATCATAAAGATACCTGGCGACTCTAGAGCAAAGGTTAAACAAACAGCAAATTACGAATTAAGAGCCAACCAAAAGTTAGCAACACAGGGCACAAGGAGGGTTTTCATGGAAGGGGGTGGTCGGCTGGGGGAGTGTGGGGGTATGATTGGATGACAACGCCGCCAGTCAGATTTGCTAGTCGGCGAATCTGGAGGCGATTAGAGCGTCCCATGTGTGTTGGCCCTGGTGTGCACATTGTGTGGTCTCCTATGCCTGCTGAGACCCCATATCCTGCCCATCCTGAACATTCTCTTCATTCTCCTCGTCGGATGAGGCCTGGCATTCACCCTCCTCCTCCAGCATGTTGCCCCTAAGCTGCGCAATGTTGTGGAGGATGCAGAAGGCCACCAGGATGTGGGAAATTGTCCTAGCGCTATACTGGATGGCCCCTTCAGAACCACATCTTCAGGATGCCGAAGCACCGCTTGATGATGCACCTGGGGGCAGCATCGCCGTCGTTGTAATGGGGCTCCATGCCGTTCTGTGGCCTCCAGATGAGTGTCACCAGCCCCAACTGCAGCGAATAACCCCTGTCACCCAGGAGCCAATCCCTCAGCCAGGGGTACGGCTCGAAGAGGTCAGGAACCGTCGAGTGTGCCAGGATGAAGGCGTCATGCACACTGCCCGGGTATTGGGTGCAGACGAGCATGATGCACAGCTGATGGTCACACACCAGTTGCATGCTCATCGGGTGGAGCTCCTTTCAGTTTGTGAAGACTGTCATGGCACTAGAGGTGCTCATAGGGGGACCTGCATCACATCGATCACCACCTGCACCTGGGGCATCTCGGCAATGGCAGCGAACCTTGCTGTCTGGGTATCCTGGCGGGCTTGGCCCACATTGAATTTGATATATTGTGCCGACAAGGCATAAAGGGCCTCCGTAATGGCATGGATGCACCTGTGCACCGAGGTCTGTGATATTCCAGACAGGTCCCCACTCGGCCTCTGGAAGGACCACCAATTGCGGGTGTCCACCCCCGTGGTGCCAGCTGCGCCATGATCTGGCAGAAATGTTGCACTGTTCCCCTGCTCAGCCGGAGCCTTCGACGGCATGCCCAGTCCGGCAGGTCCTCGAATGGCAGGCACTGCTGGTACACCTGAGGCCTCACGAGGTGCCTCCTTCCTATCTCTTTTTCAGCCTGTTGGGCAGCTGGCTCCCCATCCTCACTGGCTACCTCCTGTTCCTCTGGGGCAGACTCTGCTGCTGCAGGGCTCTCCTCCCGGCAACTCCTGCACGTACAGCCTGAGTGCATCCCCTGGCATTGTGGTGACTAGGATGAAGACCATCATCCTGGTTGGATTCCGAAATCCATTGTCTGGAGGGGGTGAAAGTCAGACATGTTATCATGGTGTCTATTCCCATGCCCAATCAGGTCCACTGGGTTACACGGTGACCCGGGACTGCAGAATGGACCATGCCCCCGCATATCGCCCCCCACGCATCCCCGCACCCAACCCGGCCGTTCCCCAGGCCTGGCAGAGGCCCCCTCCCCCAACCGGCCCTGCCAGTGGCAGAACCGGCAGCCTATGGTTGTGTCTCTGCATATCCTGCCACCTTCTCTCTCACATCAGCCACGGCACCTGTTCCCATATTTTTGAAACCACAGGTGAAAGATGCCATCGGTAATTTCCTCCTGGCGGAGATGGAGCATCATGGAGGCCCCAGAGAATACCGGGTCAGGCTCGCTAATGATATGCAGACTGCGTTTACTCACATTTCCCATTTCTCGGGAGGTCATTCCATATTGCAGGGAGCAAATAGGAGTAAATATGTAATGGTTAAGGTTGCTAATGTCAAAATAGAGATGAGAGGATTGAAAGGTGAAGTTAGAATCATAGAATCATAGAAAGGTTGCAGCAGAGAAGGAGGCCTTTTGGCCCATTTGTCCATTCCAGCCCGAGGGCACCCAGATGCCCATTCTAATCCCATCTTCCTGCACCCGATCCATAGCTATGTAGCTTAGAGCACTTAAGGTGCAGATCTTGGTACTTTTTAAACAGTGTGTGTAATAGGCTAAAGCCAGAGGTAAGATTGTGAGTAGGATGAAGAATTGAAATGCCAAGCACCAGGGAGCTAGAGATTCTAAGAGCGCTTGGGCTTGTAGTGCAATGGTAGCGCGTCTGACTCCAGATCAGAAGGTTGCGTGTTCAAATCACGTCAGGCTCAGGGCAACACGGTAGCACAGTGGTTAGCACTGTAGCTTCACAGCTCCAGAGTCCCTGGTTCGATTCCCGGCTTGGGTCACTGTCTGTGCAGAGTCTGCATATTCCCCCCGTGTCTGCGTGGGTTTCCTCCGTGTGCTCCGGTTTCCTCCCACAGTCCAAAGGCTTGCAGGTTAGGTGGATTCGCCATGATAAATTGCCCTTAGTGTCCAAAAAGGTTAGGTGGGGTTACTGGGTTACCGGGATAGGGTGGAGGTGTGGGCTTAGATGGGGTGCTCTTTCCAACAGACGGTGCAGACTTGATGGGCCGAATGGCCTCCTTCTCCTTCTATGAATCTATAAATTGGAAATGTTCAACAGAGTGTTCACTTTACAGGCGTTTGGTTTCCCCAGTGTAGAAAAGACCACAATCTCAGCAGTGAATACTGCACCCTAATTTGGAGGGAGTACAGAAGGAGTGTTTGCATGGGGCCCTGGACAATGGTGTACTAGGTGATGAATGGAAACATATTGCACCTTTTGATCAGGTGTTCCTGCTTCTTTCCATTCCTCTTTCCATTTCATTTGTTCTGTTCTCTTTTAAATGTTGCTCACCTGCAATATCTTTTATTTCTAAGGAAGGGTATATGCCTGAAACAACAACTAATTTGTAGCCTCTTGACAAAAGCTGCCTGACCCACTGAGGTTTGCCACGTAATCTGTTTTTGTTTCATTAACATTTCACACCTCAACGAACACAACATTTTGGTCATCTGTTTCCATGCAACCAGATTTGAAAAAAATGTATTTAATGTTTCAGTTGTTTAACATTTCTGTTGTTGTTTCCTGTAGATACATAGAGATGATGACACGGCTGAGCTGTAGGAAACGGCTTCTCTGGTGACAGAGCTCTCCCTCTGTGACAGTGCTCAGAAGAATGTCACTTTGAGGAGCAGAAGTGCAGATTTGTCTTACTGCTATTTTGTGCCATACCCTGCTGCTAAGCTTTGTAATTGATATTCTGTGGGGTTGTATTTCACACAAACTCTACATCCTTTTTTAAAGCTAGCATGAATTGATCTGACAGTATCTCTTTAGAAAGGCATGGCATGTGAGTAATTCTGACCTGTGCACCCTGCATGATCATAATGTGAATGTTCTGCCCACCATAAGATGGGGTGACAGAACAACACAACTGCAAATAGTCAGATCCCAGCTCCTTAAGTCAAGGAGGTCATGGGGAGGCTGAATTAAAAAGCATAATGAAGCTACTTGTCATTAGTGCTTCATTAGTTTAGCTCCTGATACTTGGTGGAATTCTTGGCTGTAATCATTTGTACCCCTATTAGTGCTCGGACTTATTTGTTTATTGACTTGACTTCTCTGCTCCAATTCCAGAACCCACCCCAGCCAGAACAGGGATCAAATCCTGTACTATTGATATCAATTTAATTCACACCATTAATCCAGCCAATTGAGCCAACTGGCCCTTCCAAGTTGTCTGAGTTGCTATGACAACATACACTTTTACACCCATGTAGTAGTCTGAAGCTCTGAACAGTGATGGCACAGTTCTATTTCTTTCCATAACCAGGAATCTTACCTCCTGCCACTGGTACATATTAGGGGGATTTGCAGGTTGATAGTTTAGCTGCATTATTAACACATTTTCATTGGCTATCAAGAGTGGGACTCGTGCTTCTGACTCAGACCCAGGCATTTGTTAGAATGGCAATGATTATTTAACAGTATATAACCTTCTCCTGGAGGCAAAATCAGGATCTCCCGTGGTGAGAAACCAATTATCACCACTTAAGCCCCATTTCCATACATTTAGTGTGAGCCACCCTATATTAGTGGCCTCCCCAGTAAGTGCTCACACTGGCGGCGATTTGTACTCCTTTTGAAAAACGTGATCCTGGTGGAAGGGCTTCTATGGGGAGCTGAAGAGGTGAGTAGCCATCTTTGCTCACAGGCAATGACCCGGGGGGTGCTGGGATTGCCACCCCAGTGCTTGATGGATACCCTCAGCAAGAGGCGGGGCTCCTCTGCAGGGGTGGGGCACCATGGGCGTAGTGGCGTTGGAGGGGAAACCCGGGGGGGTGGTAACTGCTCAAAGCACCACCATGGATGTGCAGCGTGGTAGCACAGTGGTTACCACAGTTGCTTCATTTTGCGTTAATCACTCAGGGGTGACACGGACTACAACTGGATGCCGTTGTACTTGAAAGTAGACTTCAAACTTAGATGTTAGTTTAATACGCTTTATTGAACTTGTTAAGCAGTGCACACAGCTCGCTGTGGGTTTGACACTCTACTAATCTAAGCGTGCTTACTATAACTAACTAGACCAGACTAGCTCTGATCTACGTGTAGAAGGTGCTGACTGATATATGCACCCTGCCTGTCACTACAGTTGTCGCCAGTGGAAAGAGGCCGAGTGTTGATGCCTCGTGTGTTTTATAGTGGGAGACCACCTTCTAGTGTTCCGCCTGGTGATTGGTTGTGTTCTGTCCCATGTGTTGATTGGCTGTACTGGGTGTCTGTCACTGCCTGTCTGTATATCATTATGTGCATGAGTGCATATCATGACACTTCACAGCGCCAGGGTCCAAGGTTTGAATCCCGGCTTGGGTCACTGTCTGTGCGGAGTCTGCACGTTCTCCCGTTTCCTCCGGATGCTCTGGTTTTCTCCCACAGTCCAAAGATGTGCAGGTTAGGTGGATTGGCCATGCTAAATTGCCCTTAGTGTGCAAAAAGGTTTAGGTGGGGTTACTGGGCTACGGGGATGGAGTCAACACGTGGGCTTAGTAGTGCTCTTTCTAAGGGCTGGTGCCGACTTGATGGGCCGAATGGCCTCCTTCTGTACTGTAAATTCTATGATTCTGTAATTCTATGTCAACCCCTGGATCGTTTAACCGTTCCGGGGGCACCCCATGTCCCTGCCCGTCTGCCCCACCCTTAACCCCCACTGACTGCTGAGGCTTCTGGCTGCGCGGCTGAAGGTTGTTGTCAATAGGGGATTGGCAATCGTGATGAAGTGAGCACTTCACTCATGCCAAGTGGATTCCCGTGGGTGGGTGGGCCTGTTGCATGTGGGAGTCATTGCCTAGCATTCCAATCACATCGTGATGGCTGATATTGTGCTTGAACAACGCGGAAGGCAACGCCACACACGCATCATCCGAATACCCAGGGACACAGCTCCCGGGAAATGTCCACAGCCGAAGGATGGGTGAGCACCATGGGGGCGGGGAGGTGCTGGGAGAGATGGGCAAAGCATCCCGCATTGTAAAATAGAAGAAACTGACAGAGACATCATAATGGTTGTGCAAAAAGATGTATAATGTGTTGTACAATACCCCACTCCCAAATGGTGCTGCACCCCCCACCCGCTAAACACCCCCCCCACCCCCTAACTACCCCCCGCCCTCTACCCCTTCCCCTGGTGCCCTCAGTGATCCTCAATGTGCCTTGACCTCTTAGCTCTATCACTACGTCTAGGTGCTTCCCCAGGATGCACATCTGAGGTGGAGGCTCAGTTGCCTACCACGTCCCGTGGCCTTCGATGCTCCTGCCGGGTGTCCTCTGAGGGCTCTGGGGCCAGAGGGCCCAGCTCACTTGTTGGCGGCACATGCACAGCCTTGCCACCCTGTGCTGACCTCGAGGTGCAGCCCCATCAGAGGGGGGGAACTCGGGGGAGCTGGTGGCCACCTTTGCCACTCCAGGGGACGGGTCTGGGTTGGCAATCAGCGCCCCCTCCTCCCGGTCAGTGCCATTAGGGTCGTGGGGTCCACCGTGGGATAGAGTGACAGCTGGTTTGAGCCCCGGATGCCCCTGCATCATCTGGCTCTGCCAGCCCTGGCGGTTCCCCATGGTCTGCATCATCATGTAGATACCCTCGGTGACGCTCCTCAGTGATTTGGCAATGCTCTGAAATGCCTCGGCAATGCCCACCTGTGACTGGGACAAGCTCCGCAGCGCCTTGGCAATTCCCATCTGAGAGTGGTACATGTCCTGCAGAACCTCATCAAAGTCAGCCTGGTACTGGGTCACATGCCCCAGCGAGGCGGAAATTCTGTCGAGACCCTCAGCCATGGCCGTCATCGACTGCACAATGCCTTGGACACCTTCACTAATAGTGCTGACGTTGTGCACCAGATTCTCCACTGAGGTCGCCACACTAGCAGTGTTGGCCTCGGTGCTATGCATTGCCGGTGGCATCTCCTGCGCTCATAGTCTTTGGGACTCCTCCAATCGGCTATGGACTAGCTGGAGTGACACTCCCACCTCCCTCAGAATATCCCAGCTGCACCGTATCGTTCCATCAGCTCCGAATTCTTCTGTACCACAGGCTCAGCATCAGGCTGGACGCAGCTGGGTCCTGGGATCCAGAAGCCCTCCCACTCCTGTCTCGCCTGGGGGTTCCTTCCTCCACCTGATGTACATCAGCAGAAGTGTGGTGCTCACCAGATTGTGCCCCCGAAGCCTGACCACTGACATGTCCCACTGAGGTGTGTGTATCTGCACTGGTGGAAGGTGGGGATGACAGCTGTGCCATGACTATAACAGTTGCATCCTCAGAGCTCTCCTCCGAGCTGTTTTCCTCAGAGTCAGGAGAGGGGGCCATCCGGGATGGGCCGCACCTCGGCTGGAGGACCTGTGGGAGAATGGACATGTGGTCAGTGGGAGGGATGGGTCAGTCAGTTCTTAAGGCAATAACAACTCATGTTTGACAGATACTCCGGGTGGAGTCTGGTGGTTCCTCACCTCAGAGGCGTCCACCAGCCTCTGCGTTGGTGACTGCCCTGTCCTCGGCCACCCCAGTCACCTCCAGGGCATGCTCTGCGAAGGAGGTGAGGATTCCTCAGTCCAGCACCCCTCTGTAAGCCTGGGCCCTCTTCCGATGATTATGGGAGAGCTTTTCCTGAGGAGACACGGAGAGGGCATCATTGGTTGAAGGGGGAGGGGGTGTAGGAAAGGCTGGGGATTACATGGTGAGTTGGGTGGTGTATGCTCCCTTGGAGGGTGGGCATTGGTGTCTACTCACTCGTGCTGTCCGGTGTAGGTCACACTTCCCAAGCTGGTAGCTGCCGCCACCTCACGCCGGGCAGTACTGGCTGCCTTGTAGCTGACCCTCCGGGACCTTCGGAGGAACATGACATCCCTCCTGGCCTCCACCACGTCTAGGGCCCTACCCAGGTTAGCGTTCCTGAATCTTAGGACCGGTCCCCCGGCGCCATTATTGCGAGCTGGCTGGGGATTGGTTGAGCAAGTGCTGTTTAAGTGCTGCTTGACCTTGTTAGCGGGGGGCTGGGTGAACGTGGTCCCAGCGAATCAGCTGGCGAGCCTTCATTTGCGACGAGAAGCCCGTGAGTCCTCGTTAAATGGACCAATTAACATAGAATAGCATTGCCGGCCTCTTAGGGCCGAGCGCCGGGAAGCCCACAGCAATTCCTGCTTGCTACCACACTGAGAAATGTTTTTGGAGAATTGCGCCCCAGGAAACCATTGTTTTTTAAAAAATATTTTATTGAGACATTTTTATATATATATATATATATACACATCAAACACAACCATAAAACAAAACAAGCAAACAGGGCTCCAAATAATCAAAATAACTAAATACCTAACACCCCACCATCCCGCTTCCCACTCCCCAAATGCCCTACCTCCTTCCCCCCCCCACCCCCGCCCATTGCTGACATCTTAACTATTTTCAAAGAAGTCGATGAACGGCTGCCATCTCCGGGCAAACCCCCCCCCACTGACCCTCTCAAGGTGAACTTTATCTTCTCCAGTCTGAGGAACTCTTCCAAATCACTCACCCACACCCCCGGGTTTGGCGGTCCCGAGTCCCTCCATTCTAATTGGATCCGTCTCCGGGCCACCAGGGAGGCAAAAGCCAAGAGATCGGCCTCTCTTGCCCCCTAACACTCCAAAGATTGCCATTTCTGGACTCGGGACCACCTTCACCTTCAAGACTTCCGACATAACGTCGGCAAACCCCGACCAGTCTCCCTCAAGCACCGGACAGGCCCAAAACATGTGGACAAGATTCGCGGGATCCCCATGCACAGCCCACACCTATCCTCCACCCCTTCAAAAAACCTGCTCAATCTGGCCACAGTCACATGTGCCCTGTGAACCACCTTGAACTGAATAAGGCTAAGCCTAGCACATAAAGAGGACGCGTTCACCCTCCTCAAGGCCTCCTCCCACACCCCAGTCTCCACCGCTCTCCCCAACCCGCTCTCCCACTCACACTTCACTACCCCTCTCTGGGCTCCCTCGCAATCCATCAACTTCTTATAAATTTCGACATTTACTCTCACCTACCCCCATATTTTACACCACCTTGTCCTATAGCCCCTGGGCGGCAGGTTGGGAAAGGATGGTATCTGCTTCCTGACAAAATCCCTCACCTGTAAATACCGGAACCCATTCCCGGCAGGCAACTCAAATTCCTCCACCAGCCCCTCAACCCGAGAAGCTGCTCCCCGATGAATAGATCCCCAAATCGCTCAATCCCTGCCCGTTGCCACTTCCGAAAGCCCTGTCCAGCACCCACCCCCCCTGGGGATAACCTATGATTCCAGCAGATCGGTGCCCAAATCGAGGCCCCCTCCAGCCTCCGGTGCTGCTGCCACTGTCCTCACACCCTCAGGGCCGCCTCCACTATCAAGCTTGTGGAGTACCTGGTCGGCGAGAACGGTAGAGGCGCCATCAACAGTGCCCCGAAACCCGAGTCTTCACAAGAGGCTGCTTCCATCCGCTCCCATACCGACCCCTCTCCCACTACCTACTTCCTAACCATGGCTATATTCGCCCACCCAATAGTAATTCAATAAATTTGGAAGAGCTAACCACCCACCCCCCCTCGAACCCGCTCCAGCAGCACCTTCTTCACCCGCGGGGCTTTACCCGCCCAAACAAACCCCAAAATCAGTGCATTAACCCTCCGGAAAAAAATCTTTATAATGAGGATCGGGAGATTCTGGAACACAAACAAGAACCTCGGGAGAACCGTCACCGATTGCACCCATCCCGCCAGCGACAGTGGGAGCACATCCCACCTCCTGAAATCCCCCTTCATCTGTTCCACCAACTGAGCCAGATTCAGCTTATGCAGCTGCTCCCACCACGCGCACCTGAATGCCCAAATAACTAAAGCTTGTCCTCACTACTCCAACCAGCAACTCCCCCAGCTTCTTCTCCTGCCCCCTCGCTTGGATTAGAAACAACTCTCTTTTCCCCATGTTCATTTGTACCCCGAGAACCAGCAGAATTCCTCCAATATGCCCATTATCCTCCGAATAACTTCCAAAGCATCTGATCTTCAGAGCAGTAGATCGTCCGTATATAGTGAGACTCTGTGTTCCAGCCCCCCTGCATTATCCCCCTGCCAGTTCCTTGACGATCTCAGCGCCAATGCTAGTGGCTCTATCGCCAAGGCAAAGAGCAATGGGGAGAGTGGGCATCCATGCCTCATCCCCCGGTGCAACCTGAAGTACTCTGAACTCACCCGGTTCGTTCTCACACTCACTGTCGGCGCCCGGTACTGCAGCCAAACCCAATCCACAAACCCCTGCCCAAACCCAAACCGTCCCAGTACCTCTAACAAATAATCCCACTCCACCCGGTCGAAGGTCTTCTCCACATCCATGGCAACCACCACCTCCACACTTCGTCCCTCCGGGGGCATCATTGTAACATTTAACCACCTCCTGATGTTATCCAACAGATGCCTCCCTTAACAAACCCGGTCTGGTCCTCCCCCATCACCCCCGGCACACAGGGCCTTGAAGCCAAGGTTCCCAGGTGCTTTTACAAGTTTTGCGATGTGAAGGGGAGGTTAATAAAGTGGGGTTGCCTGAAAGGGAGGGGGGAGGAGATCGGGGCTGCCAATCAAAATGATGACCTGACCTGCGAACAGCCATTCCGGTTGGTGGGATCAGCTTGCCAGCAGGAAACCTGTCTCAGTGTGGCCTCAGAGGGTAGAAACTCCCGAAGGCCAAAGAAAACAGCAAAGTGACGTTGATTATAATCCTTGTCTCAGTAATTGTTTTTAAAAAAAATATATATTTATTAAAGTTTTTTAACACAATTTTTCTCCCTTACAGACAATAACCCCCCCCCCCCCCCACCCCCCCACCCCCCGCCCTCGTAACAAAAAAAACAAACGAGAAATCGCGCAGAGCAAGATATATACATGGCAAAATGATATTTACACAGCTTTGTACACTGGCCCTCACCCGTACGTGCCAGTTTCCCCAACCCTTCATGTTATCTCTTGCTCACCCACCCTCCCAGGCAATCCCCCCTTTCCCCCCCCCCCTCCCCCCCCTCCCAGGACGTCCCCTCCACCCCCACCCCCCCAAGGTTGCTGCTGCTGCTGACCGACCTTCCTCTAACGCTCCGCGAGATAGTCTAGGAACGGTTGCCACCGCCTGTAGAACCCCTGTGCAGACCCTCTCAAGGCGAACTTAATCCTCTCCAACTTTATGAACCCAGCCATATCATTTATCCAGGCCTCCAGGCTGGGGGGCTTCGCCTCCTTCCACATTAGCAAGATCCTTCGCCGGGCTACTAGGGACGCAAAGGCCAGAATGCCGGCCTATTTCGCCTCCTGCACTCCCGGTTCGTCCACTACTCCAAATATTGCTAGCCCCCAGCTTGGCTTGACCCGGACTTTCACCACCTGAGATATTGCTCACGCCACGCCTCTCCAGAACCCCTCCAGTGCCGGGCATGACCAAAACATATGGACATGGTTCGCCGGGCTCCCTGAGCACCTTCCACATCTGTCCTCTACCCCAAAGAACCTACTCAACCTTGCCCCCGTCAAGTGCACTCTGTGGACCACCTTAAATTGTATCAGGCTGAGCCTGGCACACGAGGAGGAGGAATTAACCCTACCTAGGGCATCAGCCCACAGACCTTCCTCGATCTCCTCCCCCAGCTCCTCCTCCCATTTACCCTTCAACTCTTCTACCAGCGCTTCCCCCTCTTCTTTCAACTCCTGGTGTATTTCCGACACCTTGCCCTCCCCGACCCATACACCCGAGATCACCCTATCTTGAACTTCTTGTGCCGGGAGCAACGGGAATTCCCTCACTTGTCGCCTCCCAAAAGCCCTCACCTGCATATATCAAAAGGCATTTCCCGGGGGTAACTCGAACTTCTCCTCCAGTGCCCCTATGCTCGCAAACGTCCTGTCGATGAACAGGTCCCCCATTCTTCCAATCCCCGCCCGATGCCAGCTCTGGAACCCCCCGTCCATCTTCCCCGGGACAAACCAGTGGTTACCCCTGATCGGGGACCACACCGATGCTCCCATTGCACCCCGGTGCCGTCTCCACTGGCCCCAGATCCTTAGCGTTACCGCCATCACCGGGCTCGTGGTATACTTTGTCGGCGAGAGCGGCAGCGGTGCCGTCACCAACGCCCCCAGGCTCGTTCCTTTACAGGACGCCATCTCCATCCTCTTCCATGCCGCCCCCTCTCCCTCCATAACCCACTTGCGGATCATCGCCACATTTGCTGCCCAGTAGTAGCTCCCCAGGTTTGGCAGCGCCAACCATCCTCGGTCCCTACTGTGTTCCAGGAACCCTCTCCTTACTCTCGGGGTCTTATTCGCCCACACAAACCCCATAATACTCCTGCCTACTCTCTTAAAAAAGGCCTTAGTGATCACGATGGGAAGGCATTGAAACACAAACAGAAACCTCGGAAGGACCACCATTTTGACCGACTGCACTCTACCCGCCAGCGAGAGCGGTAACATGTCCCATCTTTTGAAATCCTCCTCCATTTGCTCCACCAATCTCGTCAGATTCAGTTTATGTAGTGTCCCCCAACTCCTGGCTATCTGGATCCCCAGATACCAAAAGCTCCCCTCCGCCCTCCTCAGCGGTAGGTCCGCTATCCCTCTTTCTTGGTCCCCCGCCTGTAATACAAAGAGCTCACTCTTCCCTACATTGAGCTTATAGCCCGAAAACTCCCCAAACTCCCTTAAAGTCTGCATGACCTCCACCATCCCCTCCATTGGATCCGCCACGTACAGCAACAGGTCATCCGCATATAGCGACACCCGATGCTCTTCTCCCCCTCGGACCACCCCCCTCCATTTATTAGACTCCCTCAATGACATGGCCAATGGTTCGATCGCCAATGCGAACAACAGGGGGGGACAGGGGGCACCCCTGCCTCGTCCCTCGGTACAGTCGAAAGTACTCCGACCTCCGCCGGTTCGTCACTACACTCGCCATCGGGGCTCTGTAAAGGAGCTTAACCCAATTGATAAACCCTACCCCGAACTCAAACCTACGCAGCACCTCCCAGAGGTTCTCCCACTCTACTCGGTCAAAGGCCTTCTCCGCGTCCATAGCTGCCACTATCTCCGTCTCTCCCTCCTCCGATGGCATCATTATCACGTTTAAGAGCCGCCGCACATTGGTGTTTAGTTGCCTGCCCTTTACAAATCCCGTCTGGTCCTCGTGGATTACCCCCGGGACATAGTCCTCGATACTCGTGGCCAGCACTTTTGCCAGCAACTTTGCATCCACATTGAGGAGTGAGATCGGCCTGTACGATCCACATTGCAGTGGGTCCTTGTCCCGCTTTAGGATCAAAGAAATTGTCGCTTCCGACATTGTCGGGGGCAGGGTCCCCTCCTCTCTTGCCTCACTAAAGGTCCTCACCAGTAGCGGGGTCAACAGGTCTGCGTACTTCCTGTAGAACTCCACTGGGAATCCGTCCGGTCCCGGGACCTTCCCCGCCTGCATGCTCCCCAAACCCTTGCTCAGCTCCTCCAACCCAATTGGTGCCCCCAAACCAGCCACCTCTTGCTCCTCCACCCTCGGGAATCTCAGCTGATCTAGGAATCGTCTCATCCCCTCTTCCCCCGCTGGGGGCTGGGATCTGTACAGCTCTTCATAAAAGGCCTTGAATACCTCGTTTATTTTCGTCGCACTCCGAACCGTGGCTCCCCTTCCATCTTTGACTCCCCCTATTTCCCTCGCTGCCATCCTCTTACGGAGCTGGTGTGCCAGCATCCGACTAGCCTTTTCCCCATACTCGTAGGTCGCCCCCTGCGCTTTCCTCCACTGTGCCTCCACCTTCCCTGTGGTCAACAGGTCAAACTCCGTCTGGAGCCGTCATCTTTCCCCAAGTAATCTTTCCTCCGGGGCCTCTGCGTATCTCCTGTCCACTCTCAAAATCTCCCCCACTAACCTCTCCCTTTCCATACCCTCTGTCTTCTCCCTATGAGCCCTAATGGAAATTAGCTCTCCTCTGATCACTGCCTTCAACGCCTCCCATACCACCCCCACCCGCACCTCCCCGTTGTCGTTGGCCTCCAAGTACCTTTCGATACACCCCTCACCTTCCCACACACCACCTCGTCCGCCAGCAGTCCCACATCCAGCCGCCACAACGGGTGTTGGTCCCTCTCCTCTCCCAGCTCCAGTTCCACCCAGTGCGGGGCATGGTCCGAAACGGCTATAGCCGAATACTCCGTCCCCTCCACCCTCGGGATGAGCGCCCTACCCAGAACAAAGAAATCTATCCGGGAGTAGGCTTTGTGTACATGGGAGAAGAAAGAAAATTCCCTGGCCTGCGGCCTTGCAAACCGCCATGGGTCCACTCCCCCCATCTGATCCATAAACCCCCTAAGTACCTTGGCCGCCGCCGGCCTCTTTCCAGTCCTTGATTTGGAGTGGTCCAGTGCTGGATCCAACACTGTATTGAAGTCCCCTCCCATTATCAGGCCTCCTCTCTCCAGGTCCAGAATGCGCCCCAACATGCGCTTCATGAATCCTGCATCATCCCAGTTCGGGGCGTATACGTTTACCAACACCACCCACGTCCCTTGCAACCTACCGCTCACCATTACATATCGCCCTCCATTGTCCGCTACAATAGTCTTGGCCTCAAATGACACCCGCTTTCCCACCAATATTGCCACCCCTCTATTCTTCGCGTCCAGTCCCGAGTGGGATACCTATCCTACCCATCCCTTTCTTAACCTGACCTGGTCCGCCACCTTCAGATGTGTCTCTTGGAGCATGGCCACGTCCGCCTTCAGTCCCTTTAAGTGCGCGAACACTCGAGCCCTCTTCACCGGCCCATTCAGGTCCCTCACATTCCACGTTATCAGCCGGATTGGAGGGGCTCTCACCCCACCCCCCCACGCTCCGCCGACTAGCCATCTCCTTTTCTGGGCCAGTCCCGTGTCCACGCCTCCCTCACCCTCCAGTCCCCCAGAGGGGGGACCCCCATCCCGACCACCTCTTCTGTGTCCCATTCCCTTTCGGCCAGTGCAGCAGCAACCCTTTCCCCCCCCCCTCCCCTCCCCCCCCCCGCTAGACCCCTGTCTAGCATTTTTGCTCCCCCCATGTCACTCCCGTAAGTCAGCTGATGCCTGCTGACCCCGGCTTCCCCCGCCGTCCCATTGACCTCCCCGCGTGGGAGTCTCCCAATCCATATGCATTCCTTCGTTCCCCTTCCCGCCTTTCTTCCCGCGTGCGGGAAAAAACCCCGCACTTTCCAAAGCCCGCTCCACCCCCTCTGGCGCAGCTTGTCTCAGTAATTGTGACCATAACAACTATCATAGATTGTTTTAAAAATACATCTGGTTCACTAATGTCCTTTTAAGCAAGAGAATCTGCTGTTATTACTCAGTCTGGCCTACATGTGACTCCAGACCCACAGCAATGCAGTTGACTCTTAACTGTCCTCTGAAATGGCCTAGAAAGCCATTCAGTTTCAAGGGCAATTAAGAATGGACAACAAACTTTGGTTTTGCCACCAACATTCCCATTTTGCGAAGGAATAAAGAAAAAAAAAATTAAACAATTTAAAATCCACTATTTAAAAGGACATTCCAAATATGCAAATTGAAGGAGTTGGAGGTTTGAATGAGAGAGAATAAATGTTCCTATTGAAAATAGAGGTTTAAAGGCAATGCCTTCCTGGAAATGCTGTTGGGAGTTTTGAGGGTTGGAAGGAGTTAGTCTTCTGTACCAACTGGAGAAAGAAGCTGACTCAAATAAATCATTGCTACTGGTTGTCCTGGAGCTCAGCAGCAGGAGCATGGTGCTACACTCCTGGGTACAAAGCAGCAAGTAGCTTAATGAACTAAGCTGGGGGAAAGTCACATTCACCTACATCCTGATGTGTGCATAACCCTAACCCCCTCATTCTGCCATCTCATGAAAGCAACTCATCTTCCAACTCATCATTTCTGTCTATGCATTTCTCATAACCCCATTGCCATCCACCCCATTGGCATCCACTACTGACCCTCATACTAATCCTTTCACAATGTCATTCCTGTCCATCATGTTCATACTCAACAAATGCTCTCCATCCATAGACTGAAGACATAACATTGCTCTCTCATAGGCCTCTTTTTGCTCACTTGGTTAGTCACTGTTTAAACTTACTAAGAAGTCTTACAACACCAGGTTAAAGTCCAATCTGTCCTGGTCCACCCACGTCGACGCTACCACCAAGAAAGCACAACAGCGCCTATACTTCCTCAGGAAACTAAGGAAATTTGGCATGTCCACATTAACCCTGACCAACTTTTACAAATGCACCATAGAAAGCATCCTATCGGGCTGCATCACAGCCTGGTATGGCAACTGCTCGGCCCAGGACCGCAAGAAACTTCAGAGAGTCGTGAACACCGCCCAGTCCATCATACGAACCTGCCTCCCATCCATTGACTCCATCTACACCTCCCGCTGCCTGGGGAAAGCGGGCCGCATAATCAAAGATCCCTCCCACCCGGCTCACTCACTCTTCCAACTTCTTCCATCGGGCAGGAGATACGGAAGTCTGAGAACACGCACGAACAGACTCAAAAACAGCTTCTTCCCCACTGTCACCAGACTCCTAAATGACGCTCTTATGGACTGACCTCATTAACACTACACCCTGTGTGCTTCATCTGATGCCAGTGCTTATGTAGTTACATTGTATATGTTGCCCTATTATGTATTTTCTTTTCTTCCCTTTTCTTCCCATGTATTTAATGATCTGTTGAGCTGCTCGCAGAAAAATACTTTTCACTGTACCTCAGTGCACGTGACAATAAACAAATCCAATCCAATCCTTTTAGGGACTGCCACTGCCAATACATTGTGTAAATTGGGCTAAGATCATGGGTTTAGCAAATTGACCTAAATTGGCCTAAGTCACATCAGAGTCATAATTTTGTTTGCTACTTATCACTAACTTAATCTACTGTAAACCATTAGTTTCTGTTAAAAGGTCACACTTTATGTTAATCAATTTTTCTCTTTCAGACGATGACTGAGTTATTGTGAATTACCATTGTTTATAGTTTGAGTTTAATTTTCCAGTTTTTCCAGCACTTTATTTTTCACTCTGTTATGTGCTGCATTTAATTCTTATTTGAAATACTCTTTAAAAATCTTTTTTTAATACATTTAGAGTATTTTGTTTTCCAATTAAGGGGCAATTTAACATTGCCAATCCACCTACCTGCACATCTTTGGGTTGTGGGGGTGAAACCCACGCAGACACGGGGAGAATGTGCAAACTCCACACGGACAGTGACCCAGGGCCGGGATCAAACCAGGGACCTCGGTGCCGTGAGGCAGCAGTGCTAACCACTGCGCCATCGCGCCGTCCCTTTGAAATACTTATATGTTATGTATTGTTTGTATTTTCTCTCTTTGGTTTCCCGAAAGACTTATTGAAAACGGAACATCCATCTTACATTAAGGCTATGGTTTGGTGTCCATTGCCATCTCTGGTAGCTTCAAACTAACTCCTGCAGATACTCAAGATTGTCGTGATAATAGGAATACGTCTAATTCCAAATATACTTGACTCTGTGAAATAAATAAAACACATAAAATGTAGTAGTGCCATAGACCCCGCAGACCAACCTTCGACCCCCGAGGGGCAACCAACCCCCATCACTAAATGTTAGCGTGACCCCCACCTCCCACCACCGAGGCAGGAGGGTGATCCGGCGCCTCATCCATCTATCTTTGTGGGCATTAGGGCCATCTCCCCGCGATGGGGTCGCCGAGGGCCCACCCTTTCAGAACCCCCTTCACTCTTACCCTTCATAATCCCCCAATCATACCCCTCTTCACCCCCACCATTCATACCCCACTTTCACCCCACTTCATGGGCACGGCTCCACTCAGGTCATCCCTTAACAGTGCAAATCTGGACTTCCGGGTGCGGCTATGCTGAGCTAAGTCGCACGTTTGGCAGCTCCCGCCAGAAACGGACTTTTGGGCTCTTTTGAGGAGCCCCAGCATCATTTGTTTGACGGTTCCCAGTGTGGGAAGGTAACAGTATGATTTCCCCAGCACTGTATGGATTGGACCAGGAGTGGAGCGGTGAAAAAAGTAATTCTGGTGCAGCGAAAAGTGCGAGGGAGGAAAGCCAAGATGGCGGCGGGTGGAGACCAGGCAACATGGGCGCAGTGGGCGCAAGAGCAGCAGGAGTTTCTCAAGCGCTGCTTCACGGAATAGAAAGCAGAGCTGCTGGAGCCGATGAAGGCTTCGATCGACAAGCTGGTCGAGACCCAGAAGGCTCAAGGGGCGGCAATCTGGGAAGTGCGGCAGAAGGCCTCGGAGAATGAGGACGAGAGATTGGGCCTGGCGGTGAAGGTGGAGGCACACGAGACACTACATAGGAAATGGCAGGAGAAGTTCGAGGACATGGAGAATCGGTCGAGGAGGAAGAATCTGCGGATTCTGGGTCTCCCGGAGGGAGTGGAGGGGTCGGATGCTGGAGCATATGTGGTCACGATGCTGAACACGTTGATGGGCGTGGATGCCTTCCCGAGGCCCCTGGAGCTGGATGGGGCCCACCGAGTCCTGGCGAGGAGGCCCAAGTCTAACAAGCCGTCGCGGGCGGTATTGGTGCGGTTCCACCGCTTGGTGGACAGGGAGTGTGTCCTAAGATGGGCAAAAAAGGAGCGGAGCAGCAGGTGGTAGAATGCAGAGGTCCATATCTACCAGGACTGGAGTGCGGAGGTGGCCAAGAAGAGGGCCAGGTACAATCGGACTAAGGCGGTTCTGCATCGGAAGGGGGTGAAATTCGGGATGCTGCAGCCGGCGCGACTGTGGGTCACGTTTAAGGACCGGCACCATTACTTTGAAACGGCGGAGGAGGCGTGGACCTTTATTCAGGCCGAAAAGTTGGACACGGACTGAAGGTCGGTTGTGAGGGGAGGCCGCGGGGGGGCTACTGTGGTTACTGCGCTTTGGGGGATGTTGGGGGAAGTTCTGTTCTGTTCTGTATTATTTCCTTGGGTAGGGTGAATTGGTTCGAAGGGGGGGTTTTGTGAGTGTGGGCATCGGTGGTTGGAAGGACGGGGCCCCGTTGGGGGGATGGGAGGCCTGAGGTGGGGCAGCTGGGAGATGCGCCAGAGATGGCGGGGCCGGTCTGATGGAAAGCGCGGGCTTTTCCCCGCGCTAGGGAAGGAAGGGAGCAGGGCCGGGGGGGAAGGGAGGTGTTGGAGAGGACGCCCGCTGATGGACAGGAGGGTGGGGGAGACTACCACAGTGGGGGGTCGATGGAGTGGCCGGGGTCAGCAGGAGTCAGCTGACTTACGGGAGTGCTATGGGGGGAGGAACGCTGCGAGGGGGGGACCTAGCTGGGGGTGGGTGGGGGGGGTGGGGGGTGCAGTGGGGGAGGGGGGAACTGGGTTGCTGCTGCATTGGCCAAAGGTGAGCTGGAGATCGGAGAGAGAGTCGGGGCGGGGGTCTGCCGCTGGGGGGAGTGGAGAGTGCGGGAGGCGCGGGCACGTGGCTGGCCTAGAAAAGGGGATGGCTAATCGGTAGGAGGGGGGGGGGGGGGTGGCGGGAGGGGCGGGAAGCCCCCTGATCCGGCTGATAGGCTGATAACTTGGAATGTGAGAGGCCTGAACGGGCTGGTCAAGTGGGCCCATGTGTTCGCGCACCTGAAGGGACTGAAGGCAGATGTGGTTATGCTCCAGGAGACACATTTGAGGGTGGCAGATCAGTTTAGGCTGAGAAAGGGGTGGGTAGGGCAGATTTTCCACTCGGGTGGACACAAAGAATCGAGGGGTGGCGATTTTGGTGGGGAAGCGGGTGTCGTTTGAGGCGCTGAACATCGTGGCAGACAATGGAGGTAGGTATGTGATGGTGAGTGGTAAGCTGCAGGGGGTGCGGGTGTTATTAGTGAATGTATATGCCGCGAATTGGGACGATGCCGGATTTATGCGGCGCATGTTGGGCCGGATTCCGGACCTGGAGGCAGGGAGCTTGATAATGTGCGGGGGGGGGGGACCTCAACACGGTACTGGATCCAGCATTGGACCACTCCAGGTCCAGGACGGGTAAGAGGCCGGCGGCGGCCAAGGTGCTGAGGGGGTTTATGGACCAGATGGGAGGAGTGGACCCATGGAGGTTTGTCAGGCCGGGGGTCAGGGAATTTTCTTTTTTTCCCCACGTCCATAAAGCCTACTCCCGGATAGACTGCTTCGTTATGAGCAGGGCACTAATTCCGAGGGTGGAGGGCACGGAGTATTCGGCCATAGCCATCTCAGACCATGCCCCGCATTGGGTGGAACTGGAGCTAGGGGAGGAGAGGGACCAGCGCCCGCTGGGAGGTGCAGTGGAGAAAAGCACAAGGGGCGATGTATGAGTATGGGAAGAAGGCTAGCCGGATGTTGGCACACCAGCTTCGGAAGCGGGAGGCAGCGAGGGAGATTGGGGGAGTGAGGGATAAAGGGGAGAACACGGTGCGGAGTGTGGTGGGAATAAATGGGGTATTTAGAGACTTATGAGGGGCTGTATAGGTCTGAGCCCCCGACGGAGGAGGGGGGGATGCATCGATTTTTGGATCGACTGATGTTCCCGAGGGTGGAGGAGGAGCAGGTGGCTGGTAGGTGGAGGAGCTGACTAAGGGGCTGGGGAGTATGCAGGCGGGGAAGGCACCGGGGACAGATGGGTTCCCGGTGGAATTTTACCGGAAGTACATGGACCTGCTGGGCCCTCTATTAGTGAGGACTTTCAATGAGGCGAGGGAGAGGGAGCCCTACCCCCGACGATGACCAGGGCGCTGATCTCGCTGATCTTGAAGCGGGACAAGGTCCCATTACAGTGTGGGTCGTATAGGCCAATCTCTCTCCGCAACGTGGACGCGAAGCCGTTAGCGAAGTTGTTGGCTACCAGAATTGAGGACTGTGTCCCGGGGGTGATTCACGAGAACCAGACGGGTTTTGTTCAGGGAAGGCAGCTGAATACCAATATGCGGAGGCTCCTTAACGTAATCATGATGCAGTGGAGGAGGAGGCGGAGATAGTGGTGGTGATGGACGCGGAGAAGGCCTTCGATAGGGTACTGGGTTTCGTTGTATGCCGATGACCTGTTACTGTATGTGGCGGACCCAGTGGGAGGGTGCCGGGGGTGATGCGGATCCTCAGGGAGCTTGGGGACTTTTCCGGGTATAAGCTCAACGTGGGGAAGAGTGAGCTCTTCGTGGTACACCCAGGGGACCAGGGAAGGGGGATAGACGAGCTTCCACTGAAGAGGGCGGAAAGGAGTTTTCGGTATCTGGGGATCTATGTGGCCAGGAACTGGGGGGCCCTACACAAGCTCAACTTGACGAGGCTGGTGGAGCAGATGGAAGAGGAGTTTAAAAGGTGGGATATGCTGCCACTCTCCTTGGCGGGTAGGGTACAGTCGGTGAAGATGACTGTGCTCCTGAGGTTCCTTTTTATATTCCAGTGCCTCCCCATCCTGATCCCTAAGGCCTTTTTTAAGCGGGTCAGTAGGATCATCATGGGATTTGTGTGGGCGAAAAAGACCCCGAGGGTGAGAAGGGTGTTTCTGGAGCGGAGTAGGGACAGAGGAGGGTTAGCGTTACCTAATCTGTGTGGGTATTACTGGGCTGCCAATGTGGCGATGATACGCAAGTGGGTAATGGAGGGGGAGGGGGTGGCGTGGAAGAGGCTGGAGATGGCGTCCTGTGTAGGCACGAGTCTGGGAGCACTGGTGATAGCACCGCTGCCGCTCCCGCCGACTAGGTACACCATGAGTCCGGTGGTGGCTGCGACTCACAGGGGTGAGGTAGAGGCTTCGGTTTGGTCCCCGATCCGGGGGAACCATCGGTTCGTCCCGGTAAGAATGGATGGATGGTTCCTGAGCTGGCACAGGGCAGGAATTAGAAGGATGGGGGACCTGTTTTTAGATGGGACGTTTACGAGCCTTGGGGCGCTGGAGAAAAAATTCGGGCTTCCCCCCGGAAATGCATTCAGGTACATTCAGGTAAGGGCATTTGTAAGACGGCAGGTGAGGGAGTTCCCACTGCTTCCAGCACTCAGGATCCAGGATAGGGTGCTCTCAGGGGTGTGGGTTGGAGAGGGCAGGGTCTCGGCGATCTACCAGGAGATGCAGGAGGTGGAGGAGACCTCGGTGGAGGAGCTAAAGGGTAAATGGAAGGAGGAGCTTGGGGAGGAGATAGACGAGGGTACGTGGGCGGATTCCCTGGGTAGGGTTAATTCTTCTTCCTCTTGCGCCAGGCTTATCCTGATACAATTTAAGGTTCTTCACAGAGCGCATATGACAGGGGCGAGGATGAGCAGGTTCTTTGGGGTGGAGGACAGGTGTGAGAGGTGCTCGGGGAGCCCAGCAAATCATACCCATATGTTCTGGGCGTGCCCGGCGCTGAATGGGTTCTGGAGGGGTATTGCGAGGACGGTGTCTAAGGTGGTGAACACCAGGGTTAAGCCGAGCTGGGGGTTAGCACTATTTGGGGTATCGGACGAGCCGGGAGTGCAGGAGGCGAAAGAGGCTGGTATTCTGGCCTTTGCGTCCCTGGTAACCTGGCGGAGGATTCTGCTACAGTGGAAGGATGCGAGGCCCCCGAGCATGGAAGCCTGGATCAGCGACATGGCAGGGCTCATTAAATTGGAGAGGGTAAAATTTGCCTTGAAAGGGTCTGTGTAAGGGTTCTTCAGGCGGTGGCAACCGTTCCTAGACTTTCTAGCGGGGTGTTAGGAGGTGGTCAGCAGCAGCAGCAACCCATGATTACCTGGACCATTGCCAAGTGAGGTGGGGGTGGGGTGTACTTTGTGTTTTCTACTGTGTTTTTTATTGCTTAATGGGGGGTTTGTATATTGGGGGAATTCGTGATGTAGTTGTAAGATGTTTATTTATGTGTTCTTTGTTTTTCTTTTTTCTGTAAGAGAGTGGGGTTGTTGAAAATATGTAAAAATTTGAATAAAAATATTTCTTTAAAAAAACAGTGCAAATCTGGCACCCTGGCACTGCCAAGGTGCCAGGTTTGCACTGCCAGAGTGACCGGGTGCAAGATTGGCACTGCCCTTTCCTGTCTCTGACCATTGGGGGGGTTACAATGGCCACCAAGCTGCCCGACATGACCATAACACCTGGTCTCTGCTTCTGGAGACCAGTACTAATCAGCGCCCAAGTAAGGCCTCGCCAGTGTGGTCAGTGGCTACTGGGAGCCGGGAGAATGTGGTAGCGAATAGGTTGCACATATTTAAATGAGACTAATGGTTCATTTAAATATGATTACCTGGACCATCGCCAAGAGAGGGCGTGATCCAGATCGCGTCGGGCATAGCAGGTTGGGTGACTTGCAATGGGATCGGCCCCGGCCGCAATGAGGTGGGATAATCGCGCCCTATGTTAATAGGTGATCACACACCCTTTATTGGATTTTGTTCCAGTGACACGGATCCCCTCACTGGTTGGAGAACCAGCGGGAACTCCACTTCACTTCTGACGGGGAGACCTGCTCATCAGACTCTTAACTGCCAGAGTCAGGCCTCCCAGGAAGGCAGAAATGCCGCCTCTGGGAGCTGCCAGCCAATAAGAGGCCAACAGCTCTCCATCGCTGCCATTGTCAAAGGTGGCTGCTGCTGTTAATGCCATGAGTCCCACCTCCAAGATCACTCTGGGTCCTAGGACACAGGTGAGTGAGGAAGAGATGGGTGTGGTGGGGAGGGGGTCACTGGCGGGTGAAGTGTGTTGGAGGAAAGGGCAGGGTGCTGGCACTCCCTCTTCCTAATGCCTGGTCGCTCGATCAGGCACAGAGTGCCTGTCAATGAGTGCCCACCCTCCCCCACTCACCACCATGAGGCCATAGGTAATCCTGATAGGATTTATTGGGCATCCTTCAGGGGGCAAGAGAAAGCTCTTGAGTTTTAAAGAATCCCTGATCCCATTAAACATTATGGGCTCAGGGATAATTGGCATTAAGTGGCTCATCAATGAGTCTAATTGTCTTCCTGCTGCCCGTCAACCACCATGGTTACTCCAGTGGGCTCCAGAATCCAGCCCATTGCAAGGCTACAGGGATCATAGGGCATGAAATGACTTTCTCTTATACAAGTGGCTCTTTTGAAAGTAAGATGAAAATGCTTTGCTGGGAAATAACTGGCAGAGCCTCCACACTGTATTATTCCTGAGCTGGTTCCACTTATCATTTAACCATCTCAACCAAATAATAATAATAATCTTTATTAGTGTCACAAGTAGGCTTACATCAACACTGCAATGAAGTTACTATGAAAATCCCCTAGTCACCATATTCCAGCGCCTGTTCGGGTACACTGAGGGAGAATTCAGAATATCCAATTCACCTAACAAGCACATCTTTCGGGACTTTTTGTGGGAGAAAACCAGAGCGCCCGGAGGAAACCTACGCAGACACGGGGAGAACATGCAGACACCACACGGGCAGTGACCCAAGCCGGGAATCGAACCCGGGTCCCTGGCGCTGTGAAGCAACAGTGCTAACCACTGCGCTGCCGTGCCACCCAAATTGCGAACAGGAATCATACAAAACAGCTTCTTCAGGAAGACAGGTTTGCATTTCCAATCGAGCGTCTAAGCAGAAGAATGCTAATCAGTGAAATCTGAATAATACTTCAGTTACATTGCATCGGATTTAAGTTGAAAAATGGACTTCAATCTTGGAAACATTTTGGGTGGGGGGTGGTTACAAGCTGATGATGGGGAACCTTGGATTCCAACACCACACGTCAGAAAATCAGGGGTGTACGCACTGGTTTGCTGTTTCCAATATGTGTAGCAGCTAGCAGCCAAAATACACTGCCACCAGCGTACACTGCCCTCTTGGTGTCTCGTTACGATATTAGATATTTCCAGACAACCCATTCAGAAACTTTAGCGTCTGGTTACAAGCTGGACAAGCAGTGAGAAGGAGAGGCGTATCCGAGCTCAATCATATTGAATTAAATAGTGCTGCATGTTTATGGAACAGAGCCATTCATGACAATATGTGTGCAACTGCTGAAATGAAAGAGGCATTCACAGGTCAATGAGTCACCAAGGTAACAATTCCATTTGTTTCTTGGAGTTATGCTGCAATTAGATATTTCTGAAGGCGAGTTCAGCATGTGTTCTGCACATGCCTGTCCTTCCATAAGAGCTGGGGCAACGGATTCACTGAACGTTTGTTCTGGAAGAGTAAATAGTTCCATTCCATAAATATGTAGGTGGTCGCTGAAACTATGGGAAGAGTTTTGAACCCCAAGTATGTGTGAGCTGGGGGAAGGCGGGAGATAAAAAATGGTTAAATACTGAAAACCACATCCAACCCTCTCACTTCCAGTTTTAATGGAGGCGGGTTGAAGGGCAGGTGACTAATTTGCTCTTTGAGGTGGATTGGTAATCCTTTAGAAGAGGAGACCCCATCACCAATCTCTGACTTCCTCCATCCTCGCAGTCATCCCCGACTTACATGGTATCCTGCTCCTGGTTGTGTTCCCACCTGGTGGCCAGGCATTCCGGAAATCCATCCCTCACCATACCCAGCTTCCCATCTCTTTATGGCACTGAATAAATATTGGAGGCAATGTCTGATAAATAAATGTGAATACTTCAGAATAATTCATGTCCATTTTAGCATAACCACAGGTTAGACCTGGGGCAGTTGTGACGTGGCCTTGTCACTAGTCTAGTAAACTAGAGACCCAGGGGAAATCTCTGGAGATCAGAGTGCGAATCTCACCAAGGCAGATGGTAGAATTTGAATTCATTAAAAATCTAGAAAGCAAAGTCTAATGATGAGACCATTGTCGTAAAAACTCATCTGTGTCACTGATGCCCTTTAGGGAAGGAAATCTGCCACTCTCACCTGGTCGGGCCTATATGTGACTCCAGATCCGTTGTGAAGATGGTGACTCTTAAATACCCTCTGAAATGGCCTGGCAAGCCACTCCGTTATGTTAAAAAGGAATGAAACCGAACAGACCACCCTACATCGGCCGAGGCACCGGAAACAACAACAAATCTGTTGACCCTCAAAGTCCTCCGTCGTAACATCTGTGGGCTTGTACTGTAATTGGGAGAGAGTTGTCTCAGGACTAGTCAAACAAAAGCCTGACATAGTCATACTCACAGAATCATACTGAACAGATATTGTCCCAGACATCACCACCTCCGGCAGGACCGATCCAGCAGTAGTGGTAGCGCAGTGATATATGGGAAGGGAGATGCCCTGGGAATTCGCAACTTTAACTCGGGACCCCATGAAGTCTCATGGCCTCAGGTCAAACATGGGCAGGGAAACCTCCTGCTAATTACCACAGACTGCCCTCCGCATCCCAGCATCTGATGAATCATTACTCCTCCATGTTGAATGCCACTTGGAAGAAACATTGAGGCTGACAAGGACAGAAAATGTCCTTGGGAGGGGAAACTTAAATGTATTTCAAGAGTGGCCCGGTAGCACAACCACAGATCAACTAGCTGACTCCTAAAGGACATAGCTGTTTGACTGGGTCTGCTGTAGGTCTTGAGGGAACCAAGAAGAGGAAAAAACATATTTGACTTCATCATCACCATCCTGCCTGTCGCAGCTGTATCAGTCCATGATAATATTATGGATAATAGGATGGTACGGTAACACGGTTAGCACTGTTGCTCCACAGCACCATAATCCCAGGTTTGATTCCCGCTTGGGTCACTGTCTGTGTGGAGCCTGCACATTCTCCCCGTTCTGCGTGGGTTTCGTCTGGGTGCTCTGGTTTCCTCCCACAGTCCTGAAAGACATGTTTGTTCGGTGAATTGGACATTCTGAATTCTCCCTTAAATTATCCCAACTTCAAGAATCCCAAGATTCTTAATACTACCCAAACAGGTGCGGGAGTGTGGCGACTAGGGGATTTTCACAGTAAGTTCATTGCAGTGTTAATGGAAGCTTACTTGTGACATGAATAAAGAGTATTATTAATATCGGTAGAAGTGATTTGTGGAGACAAAGCCTCATCTTCACATCGAGGATACCCTCCATCATGTTGTGTGGCACTACTGCTGTGCTAAAGATTTTGAATAGGTCTAGCGACTCAAGACTGGGTAACCATGAGGTGCTGTGGGACATCAGCAGAAGCAGAATTGTACTCAACCACAATCTGTTAGCTCATGACCCATTAAATCTCTACTCTGCCATGACCACCATGCCAGGAGATCAGTCTGGTTCAATGAAAAGTGCAGAAAGTTGTATATTCATGGTATTTCTAGTGTTTCCTCACTAGCTGGCTTGCCGTGGAACAGGGGCATTTTTAGAGACCGATCACGGACAAACAGGCAGAAGAACACAGCAGCCTGTAGTGTTAACATCTTCTCATAAAGTCCTTCGTTTGTTTGGACTTCTAAGGCCCGCAGACTTAATTTTAAAACCACAATAAAGGGAATGTTAGGAGCAGCACCATACATACCCAAGCTGAAGTGTCAACCTGCTGAAGCTACAACACAGGACTACTTGCGTGCCAAACAGCAGAAGCAGCAAGTGATAAATAGAGCTAAATGCTTTCACAGCGAATGGATCAGATATAAACTCAGCAGTCCTGCCATATCCAGTCATGAATGGTGGTGGACGATTAAACAACTCATTGGAGAAGGAGGGTCCACTAATATCCCCAACCTCAATGCTGGACTCGCCCAGCACATCTGTGCAAATGATAAGTCTGAAGCATTTGCAATAATCTTCGGCCAGAGGTGTTCAGTGGGTGATACATCTCAGGCTCCTCCGTAGGCCCCCGGCATTATAGAAGCCAGTCTTCAACCAATTCAATTCATTCCACATTGTTGTCTGTAAAACGTCAGACACTTAGACCAATTTATTATTCAAATGTTTTACCCAGGTTCCTTTATTTGCGAGATGAACAAATGACAAATTCAAGTTTACAATTGAACCAAATTTATTATCAAACACAATAAAAGCAGTTATTCGGGCAGCATGGTGGCGCAGTGGTTAGCACTGCTGCCTCACGGCACCAAGGTCCCAGGTTCGATCCTGGCGGTCACTGTCCGTGTGGAGTTTACACATTCTCCCCGTGTTTGTGTGGGTTTCGCCCCAGCAACCCAAAGATGTGCAGGGTAGGTGGATTGGCCACACTAAATTGCCCCTTTATTGGAAAAAATGAATTTTTAAAAAAATGTAAAAGCAGTTACTCCCTTTAAATTACCCCAACTACAAGGATCCCAAGGTTCTGAATACTACCCGTGCCGATAAACACAACCGAGCTATGGGTTGAATCCTTTGAGTCTCAGTTGTCTCAGGGCCTCTGTCTGTGAAGGTGGGTCTCACACACTGCTCCCTTCTGTCTTCTGGACCACTGTCAAATCTCCTCTATTGCCTCTGCATCGAGGTTTTGCTGGTGAGGATCCTGGCGATCGATTCTTATTCCCCTCTTCACGTCTTTCTAAAAGGTTCTCTGGCCCTCAGCCAATGAGGTTTCAGGATGGGGGTCGCAACATCCAATGGAGTTGCCGATTGCAACTCCACAGGTCACGAGGAACCCACCCACCAGGGGTCCATCTTCAGGTATTGTCCACACTTAACCTTACACTATATATGGTGAACTGCGGGAAATCTGGGTGCCAGAAAGTCTAACTTCATCTAGGCAATCCAAAAAATCGATACATTTGAATGGGACCGATTATCTCCTGATGTCCTGTTTTCAGGGTATGCTCAGATTTGCTCCAGCTGTCTGACTCAGCTCAGTGGATTTGAACTTTCTGTTCGAATTCACATCAGGCCTGCCTATGGGCTGAATGTGGTTTAATTTAAAATGTCCAATTTTTAATTTAAAGTGTCCAATTGTATTGGGCCTAAAATTCAGGCCGTTATCAATTTTACCACAGTCCCTCCTCTTGATCCCGTGAGCATCAGATAACCGGATTACACAACCAAGATACCAGATGAGCAAGTATTAGAATCTTGGACAAACAATCCTACTCCCTAACCCAACATACATACATTTCATAGACATCATAAATAAAATACAAAATTAAACTGCTTATGCACAAAATGCAACGGTTGAAATTACAAATAAATACAAAGATAATAGATACACCAAACAACAAACCAAATGTGAGAATCTTTAATACATCTCGTTGCGGTGCCGGGTCAGGGCTTTTACATCCAGGCTTCGCATCAGTTTCCTTTTTCAATGGATGAGTTTTGTCGTGAGTATGATTATATAGACAGCCATGAGCAAGATATCTATTACAGTCAGGTGGCAGACCCATGGGTGTATTTGAATGTTGGAGCCCTAATCCCAGAAATCCTCCCACCAGGTAGTGGTCTCACTACTATTTCTTTTGATTTCCCCCATTTGTTACACTACTTTGATGAGGGTCTTGTGTGCTGTGGCCAATTGTGTCTGAATTTGTTGTAATTTCTCTGTCAGAAGTGTTATCCCAGTGTTGTATTTTTCAAAGTACTCTTCCAGAGCCTGCCTGAGTTCCTCACTAGCGTTCATCACCACTTACTCTCTCCTATGTATATCTACTAGCTCAATCAAACCTATCCGAGTGGGAATGTGTGGCCTGATGCAAAATGTGGTGTTGGTGACGTTGTATGTTGATGCCCATGCTGGTAATGTCCTAGCAAGGTCGTGACACAGTATTCTCTCTCCTCCGATATGTTACCCTGGCGAAATCACTTTCCAGATTCCGAATTTCCAGGGTACAATTTAGATCAATACTTGTCCTGAATCCACACAAGACATGCTCGTTCAAATATATTGGGTAAGAACACACAACTGCTCTGTCCGTCTGCTCACATTTGTCCAGACTGGGACCGATTTAAAAACATTGTAGCTAAATGCGCGCAGTATTCAGAATAAGGTCAATGAGCTGACGGCACAAACAGAGATAAATGGCAATGATTTGGTGGGGTTCACTGGTTGCAGGAGGACCGGGACTGGGTGTTAAATGTCCAAAAAGATAGACAGAATGGAACAGGAGGTGGAGTTGCGTTATTGGTAAAAGATAACATCAAGGTCACAGCGGCACGGTGGCGCAGTGGTTAGCACTGCTGTCTCATGGCGCTGAGGACCCGGGTTTGATCCCGGCACTGGTTACTGCCCGTGTGTAATTTGCACATTCTCCCCATGTCTGCGTGGGTCTCACCCCACAACCCAAAGATGTGCAGGTCATGTGTATTGGCCATGCTAAATTGCCCCTTAATTGGAAAAAAAATTGGGTACTTTAAATTTATTAATAAAAGATGACACCAAGGCTGTATTAAGAAATGATACTGGTACTAAAGGCCAAGATGTTGAATCGATATGGGTGGAAATGAAAATCAATGGGAAAATCTCCGTTGTTGAAGTAATTTTCAGGCCCCCGAGTAATACTTCCAAAGTGGGGCATATTATAACCAAGAAATAATGTGGGCTTGTGAGAAGGGCACAATGGTAATCATGGATGATTTTAACATGTAGTTTGACTGGATTAATCAAATTGGCAACGATACCCTTGAGGGAGGTTTCATAGTGTGCATGAGGGATTATTTATCAGAGCAATATGTTATGGAGCCAATCAGGGAGCAGGCTATTTTAGATTTAGAATTGTGTAACAAATAAGAGTTGATAAATAGTCTTGTCGTTCTCGGAAAGAGTGATTGCAGCTGATCTCAGCATGCTAGAATTTCAAATTCAGATTGAGTGAGAGACGGCAGAGTGCCATCCTACAATTTTAGCGTTAGACAGAGGGAATTGTACAGGCCTGAGGAAAGAGTTGGCCCAAGTAGATTAGGCACAAATAATTGAGGGTAGGACAGTTGAGGAACAATGGCGGATGTTCAGGGAGATGCTACACATCTTAATTAAAGTGCATTCCTGAGAGGAAGAGGAATGTAAAAAGGAGAAAAACATTCCATGGTTAATCAAGGAGGTGAAGGAGAACATAAAGGCAAAAGCTAGGGTATACCATACTGCAAAAGCTAGTGATAAGCTGAAGGATTGGGAGAACTTTAGGGGTCAGCAAAAAGCTACTAAAAATAGAATCAAAAAAGCTAAGATGAACTACGAAAGGAAACTAGCAGAAAACATAAACACTGATGCCAAGAGCTTCTATAAGTATATAAGGAGGAAGTGAATGGCTAAAGTAAATGTTGGCCCTTTAGAGGACGATGCTGGTGAGGTAATAATGGGGAACACAAAGATGGCGAAGGCACTGAACCAATAGTTCACCTCTGTCTTCATGGTAGAGGATAATAAATATTTTCCAAGAACTGCAGTTCATGCAGAGGAACTTAGTGCAATAAACATCACCAGGGAGCAGGTTTTGAATAAACTAATGGGGCTAAAGGCAGATAATCTCTGGGACCTGATGGCCTGCATCCTAGGGTATTAAAGGAGGTGGCAGAGATAATGGATACATTGGTTATTATATTTCAAAATTACCTGGATTGTGGAAAGGTCCCGTTAGATTGGAAACACGTTAATGTAGCTCACCAATTCAAAAAGGGAGAGAGGCAAAAAAGGTAGGAAACTATAGACCAGTTAGCTTGACCCCTGTGGTGGGGAAGTTGCTGAATTCAATGACTAAGGAGGAGATGACTGAACATTTGGAAAGGCAAAGCTCAACCCACCATTGTCAGCGTGGTTTTATGAAGGGTAAGTCATGCTTGACAAACTTGCTGGAGTTATTTGAGGATGTAACCAGCTCGGTGGATGTGGATGTGGTATATCTAGACTTCCAGAAGGCATTTGACAAGGTGCTGCATAAAAGATTGATCCAAAAGGTGAGATCGCAGAGGGTTGGGGGTAGAATACTAGATTGGATTGAGGATTGGCTAACTGACAGAAAGCAGAGGGTCTGGTTTAATGGGTCTTTCTCTGGTTAGTGAACTGTAACTAATGTGGTACCGCAGGGTTCAGACCTTGGACATCAATTGTTCACAATCTGTATAAATGAGGGTGTAACATAGCAACATTTGCGGATGATACTAAAATAGGTGGGAAAGCAGGCGACACAGATTTTACAGATGGACATAGATAGGCTAGAAAATTGGGCCAAAATTTGGCAGATGAAGTTTAATGTGGATAAGTGTGAGGTTATTCATTTTGGCCGAAAAAATAGTCAGGCAAATTATGTAAGTGGAAATCAGATTCAAAATATGACTGGCCAGAGGGATCAGGGTGTCTTTTTTCATGAATCGCAAAAAGTCTGCATGCAGGTACAAAATGTAATAGGAAAGCACATAAGAACATAAGAACTAGGAGCAGGAGTAGGCCATCTGGCCCCTCGAGCCTGCTCCACCATTCAATGAGATCATGGCTGATTTTTTGTGGACTCAGCTCCACTTTCCGGCCCGAACACCATAACCCTTAATCCCTTTATTCTTCAAAAAACTACCTGTCTTTATCTTAAAAACATTTAATGAAGGAGCCTCTACTGCTTCACTGGGCAAGGAATTCCACAGATTCACAACCCTTTGGGTGAAGAAGTTCCTCCTAAACTCAATCCTAAATCTGCTTCCCCTTATTTTGAGGCTATGCCCCCTAGTCCTGCTTTCACCCGCCAGTGGAAACAACCTGCCCGCATCTATCCTATCTATTCCACTTCGTAATCTTATATGTTTCTATAAGATCCCCCCTCATCCTTCTAAATTCCAACGAGTACAGTCCCAGTCTACTCAACCTCTCCTCGTAATCCAACCCCTTCAGCTCTGGGATTAACCTAGTGAATCTCCTCTGCACACCCTCCAGTGCCAGTACGTCCTTTCTCAAGTAAGGAGACCAAAACTGAACCCAATACTCAAGGTGTGGCCTCACTAACACCTTATACAATTGCAGCATAACCTCCCTAGTCTTAAACTCCATCCCTCTAGCAATGAAGGACAAAATTCCATTTGCCTTCTTAATCACCTGTTGCACCTGTAAACCAACTTTTTGCGACTCATGGACTAGCACACCCAGGTCTCTCTGCACAGCAGCATGTTTTAATATTTTATCATTTAAATAATAATCCCTTTTGCTGTTACTCCTACCAAAATGGACTGGAGTATAAAAGTAGAGAAGCATTGTTGCAATTGTGTTGGTGAGAACACATCTGGAGTATTGTGTCCAGTTTTGGTCTCATTATTTGAGGAAGGATGTGGAAGCATTGGGTGCAGTTCTGAGGAGGTTCACCAGATTGATTCCAGGGTTTGATATATGAGGAGAGATTAAATAGTTTGGGCTCATACTTGCTGGAGTTTAGAAGGATGAGAGGGGATCTGATAGACGTATATAAAATACTAAAAGGGATTGATAAAGTAAATGTAGACAAAATGTTCTCCCTTGTGAGACAATCTAGAACAAGAGGTCAGAGATATAGGTTGAGAGGCGGTAGTTTTAATATTGATATGAGGAGGCACTACTCGCAGAGGGTGGTGAATTTGTGGAACTCGCTGGCCCATAGTGCAGTGGCGTTCGAATCATTAAATAGTTTCAAGAAGGACATAGATATATTTCTGATTTAAAAAACGATTTAAAGGCATATGGGGAACAGATGGGGAGGTGGCTTTGAGACTAGGAAGAGATCAGCCATGATCTGATTGAATGGCGGAGCAGTTTCAAAGCCTACTTCTGCTCCTAATTTCTATGTTCCTATGTTCCCCCTTTCCTCAAGCGTTTGCAGTAGGGTCCCATCATATTCCATCCACATTCCCTCTTGTATATTTTCAGTATCAAAGATCCCTAACACCATCCCTAGTGCAGTCCCCGGGGTTCCTCTCCAGCTATCGTTAAACCAGACCCTGATCAGTTGTTAGTGACATTGGTGTGTCCTTTTCCCCAGAAAACGAGTTCAATCTGCTTGTTGCTTATCCAGGATGGAACCTTACCCCTGCTGCCACGGTCGAGGTTTGCTCTCAGCTGCTTGGCCATCCACTGCCCATAGACACTGAACAAAGTTTGGTTCTGCTGGCTGGCAGCATCCTTCACTCTCCCCTTGACAATCTGATTGATAGTTTGGGCGTGCCCTTCTAGCACAGCAACCAAAATGCTGCTGGCCTTGTTCCCAGCCAAGTCTCCTCGGCGCCCACTACTGTTCTCATTTTAACTTTCCAAGTTCTGTTTAACTTGACGGGTCAAAACTCTAAGTTTGTTGTCCAGATCAGCCAAATAATGTGTTTTAATTGTGGATACTCCTGCATCGTACGCAGTTGCTATGTTGTTCAAGGTCTCCCTCTTCTTGTATCCCTTCGGCCTGGATCTATTCTCAGCCTCGTTTGTTCCTGTCTTTTTACCCAGTAGGCTTTGGGTCAAGTGAAGGTGAGTGGAGAGGGACACCAGACTGTCAGCTGTGTCCCGGCTAGATCAACCAGTGCTGACACCAGTTTGCAGTGTGTGTTGTCGTATACTACCTTCCCTGTATGTTTTAATACCAACTGTCCTTGGGGTGGTTTCAGGACAAGTGGGGAGGGTACACTGGCAGTTGGCCTCAGCCCATTTCTAATTTTATAACACATGTATTCCTTATCTATGACCATACCAGGACACCTCTTCCCTAACTCCATCCCTTTTTCCAGGCCGCAGACTAGACATGCCAGCTCTATACACCCATGGTCAATGAATCCCCGTTAATCACTTGTGAGGGTCACAGCCTCCCCGAACAGGCGCCAGAATGTGGCGACTAGGGGCTTTTCACAGTAACTTCATTGAAGCCTACTTGTGACAATAAGCGATTTTCTTCTTTCTTTCTTTCTAGTAATAGGATTTAATAGGATTTATTTTTAAAAAATATTTTTTTATTCTCCTTTTTCACATCTTCTCCCAAATTTACACCCAACAATAAACAATAATCAGTAACAAATGTAATGTCAATCCCCATATCAATAACAACGATCCCATCCTCCCACCCAACCCCAGACATTAGCCCGCATGTTAACATAAACAAATGACAAAAAGGAATCGGGGATCACCCATAGTCACCATTAACCCATATAGTCTCTCCCCCCAACTCTCCCAGCCCCCCCTAATGTTCGTTATGATCCAATTCTCGAAAGTGCATAATGAATAACGCTCATGAATTGTAGAACCCCTCCATCCTTCCCCTCAGTTCAAATTTGATCTTTTCAAGCGTCAAGAATTCCAGCAGGTTCCCCCGCCACGCCAGGGCACAGGGTGGAGAGTTTGTTCTCCACCCTAACAGGATTCGCCTTCGGGCGATCAACGAGGCGAAGGCTACAATATTTGCCTCCGCGCCCGTTTCTAACCCCAACTGGTCCGACACCCTGAATATGGCCCCCTGAGGGCCCGGGTCCAGTTTCACGTGCACCACTTTAGAGATTACCCTAAACACCTCCTTCCAGTTTTCCTCCAGCTTTGGACAGGACCAAAACATATGAACGTGGTTTGCGGGCCCCCCCACCCCCGCAACGTTCATAAACATCTTCTACCCCCTCAAAGAGCCGGCTCATCCTCACCCTTGTAAGGTGTGCTCTAAACACCACCTTCATCTCTATCAGCCCCAACTCGCACACAAGGTGGAGGCGTTCACCCTCCGAAGCACCTCACACCAGAACCCCTCCTCCATCCCTCTCCCAACTCTTCCTCCCACTTTGCCTTGATCCCTTCTCGCGGCATCTTCTCCAGCAATAAGATTTCTTATTAACTTTTCTGTACACCACCCTTTGGACGTTGCACCCATATATGTAATATGTTTATGGGGGTGCACTCATAGGATATCATCCTGACACTCGCCCGTGTCTGGTGGGGAAACCACATTTATCCGGGGTAGATTAGTTTGATCCTCTGGTTGTTGGTGGAAAGTCCTTCCATAGATCTGTATCCTTGCGCCCATTCCAGGGTGAGGAATCCCACCTAGCACACAGCGAGTGTGTAGTACATTCTGCAACGAGATCAGGTTAGCACCTGTTATTATTTCTCAATATCCGATCCCTTTATCTCCTTAACCCTCCCTCAGATGCTGGCTCAGGCTCTTACTGACCCCCTTTTTGAATATCATCCCAGAATCTGAGGTGAATAGGTACCCGTGTGTAATTTTGCACCTCCTGGGGACGATGAATTTTGTGACTAATACCACAAGATAGGTTTGTCTAGGCATCTTTGTTTAACGGGGTTGCTTTCCTGATTTGATGGGTCATGGCTGTCACCGCAAGGCAGAGTTGCACAAGCCGAAGCTAGACGAAAAAAATATGATGAAGAAGCCAAGAAGAGATGGAGAAGCAATGTTCGTCAACTCCTGGAGACAACGAGGCGAAGAGAGGTAGCAAAGTGATGGTCCGCCAGCTTCAGGAGAACGTTGAGGAGATCTGGGGCGAAATTCTCCGTTATCGGCGCAAAGTCCGCCGACCGGCTCAAATCCGACTTGCGTCACGTCGGAAAAATGGGTTGAAAGTCTCCGGCCCGAAATGGGCTAGCAGCGACGTAACAGGATCCGCGCTTGCGCACGTGGTTGACGCCGTGCAGCGTCATACGCGCCGCACGGCGTGACGGCTCATAAGGCCGCGCTGCTCCCCCCCCACCCGACCGGAACACCCGACCGGAACACCCGACTGGATGGCTGGCTGCCGCTCAGCCCCGAGGTTCGAGTCACGGGATGTGGAGGCGCTTCTGGACGCGGTGGAGCAGAGGAGGGATGCCCTGTATCCCGGGCACGGCCGCAGAGTTGCCCCACGCCACAGCCGGCGTCTGTGGGGGGAAGTGGCAGGGGCCGTCACCGCTGTGGCCCTGACACCACGGACAGGCACCCAGTGCTAACGACCTCGTCAGAGCAGGCAGGGTGAGCCTCCCCCATATTCCCCCCTCCCCCATATCCCCCCTCCCCCATATCCCCCATATCCCCCCTCCCCCATATCCCCCCTCCCCCATATCCCCAAGTGAATCCAGCCCTAACCTTAACCTCTGCAATGCACGCGCAACCGATGGCGTGCATTCATATACCTGCCTAACACTGTTGCCTTTTACCCCTGCCACCACCCCCCCCCCTCCCACAGGAGAAGCGCGCACACAACAATAGGGAGCATGTGAGGACTGGAGGAGGCCCCGCTGATGAGAGGCCACTGACCGAACACGAGGAAAGGGCCCTGGAACTGGCTGGCGGACCTGAGGACCGGGAGGTTGCTGATGCAGAGGTCGGGGGCCCACGAGCAAGTGAGCCATCAACAGCCCGTCCCCATATCCCCCCTCCCCTATATCCCCCTCCCCCATATCACCTGATCACTGCCTGCGTGTCTAACCATGCATGTTTCATTGTGTATCGCAGGACCAAACGTCCAGGCACCCATCCCCGCAGATGCAGACTGCCTGCAGGATGCCCCTCGGAGGCCACGGGAGACAGAGAGACCCGGACCCTCCAGCATGCGACGCCCGCAGGATGCCCCTCGCACACCATGGGAGACGGAGAGACCTGGAGCAACAGGGAGACGACACCCCCGTCACGTGCGGGAGCGACCACCCAGCGACGAGGGGGGCAGCCACAGGCCCCCGTCACATCCGAGCCAGGACACCACTACCCAGGACACCACTACACAGGACACCACTACCCGGGACAGCACTGCCCAGGACACCCCTACCCGGGACAGCACTACCCAGGAAGACGAAAGACCGGACAGTGACTCAGAGTGGATGGGTGGAGACGAACCCCCACCCCAAAGTGCCATGGACTCAGAGTGGGACGAAGAGCACGACACAACGCCACTGCTGTCACCAACACCCTCCACCATCGCAGAAACACTCACCTCGGTTGGGCACTTTAGTGATGAGGCGTCTGGTACACTCACTGGTGCGCACAACACAGCCGTCCCGGTACAGCAGGTGGAGGTAGGAGCAGCAGAGGGGCCGGGCGGTCGGAGGGCAGCCCAGCCCAAGCGAACACCTGCCGCCCATATGGATCCCGGGTTCCTGGAGTTACCACACCCACACATAGATCCGATGCAACCACCGACCCGGAGACGAGCGAAGAGGGTGACGGCCGGCTTGCGGCGGCTGCAGTCGCAGGTGGAGGAGTCCACCCGCGTCCAGGAGCTGGAAGTGGTGCCGGTCATACGTGCCACCCAGGCCGACACCGCACGGGTGGCGTCCGCGGTGGAGGCAATGGGTGCGACGGTGTCAGACATGGGGAATGGTTTGCGAGGCCTGGGGCTTTCCGTGCAGGCGGCGCCAGTGGCCCAGGACATGGATGCCCTCTCACAGGAGGCCATGAGCCAGTGCCAGCGCCAGATGGCAGAGGCGCTCAACACCATAGCCCAGTCTCAGCAGGCCATGGCCCAGTCTCAGCAGGCCATGGCCCAGTCTCAGCAGGCCATGGCCCAGTTTCTGCAGGCCATGGCCCAGTCTCTGCAGGCCATCGCTGAGGGCATCGGCGCCAGTGGCCATGTGCGAGCCGGCGTCGCACTGTCACAGACAGGGTTTGCCAACCCCCTGGGCTCCATGGCTGCAAACCTGCAGACCCCTGTCGATACCAGCACGGGCCTCCAGGACTGGCAACGCCAGATGTTGGGGGGGGCGTCGGATGGCCAGTCCGTTCGCATCCCCCACCCATGTAGAGGCCTGGGGGCCATCGGGCACCCCGAGGGAGGAGGAGGTGGTGTGGTCCGTCCCGGCTCCCCCTGTAGGGGAGGTCCGGGAACACCGCGACACCTCGGACTCCCCCCCCCCTTCCGTCCCAGGTGCATCGGGTGGGCAACGGGCAGGAGAGGCTGGCAGCTCGCCATCCCAGTCGCCCAGGCCGCAGCCTGGCCCATCTAGGCCAGGACACCCCAGGAAACGGCCGCCAAAGGGATCCAGTGTCAGAGGGCAGGAATCACAGGAGTCCACCTCCAGTTCTGCTGTACCATCTGGGGAACCACGTAGACGTAGTCAAAGGGCCCATAAGGCCATACAATTACTTACTGAGTAAGTTGGCACGGGTGCAGGGCACAGATGAGCTTTAGGGGCTAGGGCACGTGCATAAACTCGTTTGGTTATTAAAGTCAATGTTACACCTAAAGAAGCTGCCTTTGTGCTCTGTCCAAAGCGTGCGGGGGTGTCATGTACGTTGAGCGCAAGTGTGTGTGTGAGGGGTGGTCTTACCTCAACCCCAGGTGAGTCTGCCCCGTTCCCCCTGGACCGCCATCAACATCCCCCCCGGGCAGAGGACGGGACCGTGCGCTGCAGTGTCACAGCCGCATGCAGGGATGGTCCGGGTGGATGGTGGTACTGTGGCCATAGGTCAGACATAGTCCAATGATGTGGAGCCAGGAGCTCATCGCAGGGTGGGTTGTCATTATCCTCCATGGCCTGCAATAGACACGCGTCCACCCGCAACTGTGTGAGCCCGGCCCGTTGTGCCGCAGGTGGATCGGCAATGGGGGGGGTGGTGTGCATGCGGGTGGGGTGGGTGGGGTTGGGGAGGGGGGTGAGGGTGCTGGGTGGGTGGATGGGTGGGGGGTGTGGGTGGTCGGCTGTTGCCATGTTGTGCGGTCTGTGGCCATACTACCCGATTCCCACGCCCATCTAGTCAGTGAAGCGGGCGGCTATCAGTCTGTCCCGTGCCCGCTGGGCCAGCCGGTAACGGTGGACAGCCACCCGCCTGTGTCTACCCCGTCTACCCTGACCATTACCCCCATCCCCCTCATCTGGGGAGGACTGCGCCTCTTCCTGCTGCTCCTCCACTCCGCCCTCCTCTGCCTGCGGCACATCGCCCCTCTGCTGGGCTATGTTGTGCAGGACGCAGCACACCACAATGATGCGGCCGACCCTATCTGACCGATACTGGAGGGCGCCCCCAGAGAGGTCCAGGCACCTGAAACGCATCTTCAGCACGCCAAAGCACCTCTCTATCACTCCCCTTGTCGCTACATGGGCATCATTGTAGCGGTTCTCCGCCTCATTGCGTGGCCTCTGTATAGGCGTCATCAGCCACGATCGCAATGGGTAGCCCCTGTCGCCCAGCAACCAGCCCCTCAGCCGGGGATGGCGTCCCTCGTACATGCCGGGGATGGATGACCGCGACAACACGTATGAGTTGTGTACACTGCCTGGGTAACGGGCGCAGACGTGCAGGATCATCATGCGGTGGTCGCAGACCACCTGTATGTTCATCGAATAGGTCCCCTTCCTATTGGTGAACATGGCCCTGTTATCTGCAGGTGGCCGCAGTCGACGTGCATCCCATCAATCGCGCCCTGGACCATGGGGAACCCGGCCACGGCAGAGAAGCCCACGGCCCGGGCATCTTGGCTGGCCCGGTCCACAGGGAAGCGGATGTAGCGGTGCGCCATGGCATATAGCGCATCTGTCACTGCCCGGATGCACCGATGTCTGCGATATGCCGGACAGGTCCCCACTCGGTGCCTGGAATGACCCCATTGCATAAAAGTTCAGGGCCACCGTAACCTTGATGGACACGGGGAGAGGGTGTCCCCCGCCAGTGCCACGTGGTGACAGGTGTGCCAGCAGGTGGCAGATGTGTGCCACGGTTTCCCGCCTCATCCGGAGTCTCCTCCTGCATTCCCGGTCCGTGAGGTCCTGGTATGACTGCCGGGGCCGGTACACACGGGGCGCCCTCGGGTGCCTCCGTTGCCGTGGGGCCGCGACGTCCTCCTCGCCCTCCTCGTCCTGTCGGTCAGGTGTCCCTCCAGCCTGGGCGGCTGCCGCCTGTCCCTCTGCGGCAGCCTGCGCCGCCTCTCTGGCACGCTCCTCCTCCTCATCCAGGGCAACATAGGCATTAGCGGCTGCCGCCACGGCGGCCAACATCGCTGGATGCTCGGAAAACATGACGGCCTGGTGGGGGGGGGAGGGGAACGACGACATGTCATCATTGCCCATATCCCCTCCTCCCCCCAGCCAGGTGGCATGGACCGCATGGGTCCAACTGTTGGAGGCTGGCACCTGGCCAGGTGGACCAACTCACTTGCCCTCACATCCCCCTCCCCGGCACGGACCCACCATCCCCCTCCCCGGCACGGACCCCCCCAACCTCCTCCCCGGCACGGACCCCCCAATCCCCCTCCCCGGCACCGACCCCCCCAAACTCCTCCCCGGCATGGACCCCCCATCCTCCTCCCCGGCACGGACCCCCCCAACCTCCTCCCCGGCACGGACACCTCCCATCCCCCTCCCCGGCACGGATCCCCCCCATCCTCCTCCCCGGCACGGACCCCCTCCCGGCACTCCCCCGGAGCCCAGCCCACTCTAACCACCCTCCCCCGCCGCACACACACACACACAACCCTAGACACACCTCTCCCACACATTCAGACTGCGGCCACGCCATCGCCTGCCCAGAGCCAACCCCCCAGGCCGTCACTCACCTCCACGCTGGTCGGCGTGAACCTGGAACAGTGAAAAGGAGGTTTAATTCACGTCGACGGGACTTCGGCCCATCCAGAAGAGAGAATATCGGCAGGCCGAAAATCGGCTGCCTTGCGCAGACCCGTGCCATTCTCCGACGGCAGCGGCGCCATTAACGCCCCGCCGACTTTTCTCCCTTCGGAGAGTTCGGCAACCGGCGGGGGCGGGATTCACGGCGGCCAACGGCCATTCTCCGACCCTCTGGGGTATAACAGATGTCCTGTACACGTGCCCTGGCCCGTGTCAACTCACTCATCCGTGTCTACCTTTCCGGCCTTACGGGCCCTATGACTACATCTAGGTGTTTACCCAGACGGTACAGCAGAACTGGAGGTGGACTCCTGTGACTCCTGCCCTGTGACTGGGGTCCCCGCGGCTGCTTCCTGGGGCAGCCCGGCCTGGATGGGCCAGGCTGCACCTCAGGCAATTGGGATGGCATGGTGCCATCTGTTCTGCCCACCAGGTGCACCAGGGGCAGAATTGGCATGGGGTTCTGGACCCCCCCCCACAGGGGGACCCAGGACGGGCCCCAGCAACCCCCCCCTCTCCCCCCCCCCCCCCCCCCCCCCCCCAGGGTGTGCTGGTATCGACCAGGGTCTGGACGTTCACGGACATGGAGCTCAGGGAGGGTGCCATCCGTGTCTGGCTCTGTACAATGCCGTCCATCACCCGGCCAATGGCGCTGATGCTGTCAGCGATGGCCTGCAGAGACTGGGCCATGGCCTGCGAGGACTGGGCCGTGGCCTGCAGAGACTGGGCCATGGCCTGCAAAGACTGGGCCATGGCCTGCGAGGACTGGGCCGTGGCCTGCAGAGACTGGGCCGTGGCCTGCAGAGACTGGGCCATAGCCTACGAGGACTGGGCCATGGCCTGCGAGGACTGGGGCGTGGCCTGCAGAGACTGGGCTGTGGCCTGCAGAGACTGGGCCATGGCCTGCGAGGACTGGGCCGTGGCCTGCAGAGACTGGGCCATGGCCTGCTGGAACAGGGCTGTGGCTGCTGGGACTTGGCCGTGGCCTGCTGGGACTGGGCCAGGTTGTTGAGCGCCTCTGCGATGTTCAATTGGCTCTGGCCCATGGCTTCCTGTGCGACAGCAGCCCCGTCCCGGGCTGTGTGAGGCCGCGTGCCCGGATAGCCCCAGGCCTTGCAGGCTCAGACCCATGCCCTGTGCGGTATTGACCTGTGTGGCACTCATGATCGGCACCATTTCCTGCTCCTGGACGTGGATGCACTCCTGCACTTGCGTCTGCAGGTGCTGGAAGCTGGCCGTCACCTTCTCACACCCCTGGGTCCCCGACTGCATCGGGTCTGTGGGTGGGCGGGAGAACTCCAGGAATCTGGGACCCGTCTGGGCGAGAGATGTTTGCCGGGGCTGGGCTGCCCTCCCACCATCCGGCCCCTCAGCTGTTCCTACCTCCACCTGCTGTACCGGAGCGGCTGTGTGGTGCGCACCAGTTGGTGTCCCAGAAGCCTCACCACTAACATGGCCAACCGAGGTGAGTGTCTCTGCGATGGTGGGGGTTAGAGGGGACAGCTGTGACGCAACCTCAGTGTCTTCATCGGACCTGTGGTCGGGGGTCCCCTGGGGTGCCATGTCCTGTCTGTCCGTCCCCTCCGTGTTGGTGTTGTGTCCTTTCATGTCTGTCTGTCCCCTGTGTGCTGGTGTCCTGTGTCATCGTGTTGTGCCTGTCTGTCCCCTGTGTGCTGGTGTCCTGTGTCATCGTGTTGTGTCTGTCTGTCCCCTGTGTGTTGGTGTCCTGTGTCATCGTGTTGTGGCTGTCTGTGCCCTGTGTGTTGGTGTCCTGTGTCATCGTGTTGTGGCTGTCTGTGCCCTGTGTGTTGGTGTCCTGTGTCATCGTGTCATGCCTGTCTGTCCCCTGTGTGTTGGTGTCCTGTGTCATCGTGTTGTGGCTGTCTGTGCCCTGTGTGCTGGTGTCCTGTGTCACCGTGTTGTGGCTGTCTGTGCCCTGTGTGTTGGTGTCCTGTGTCGTCGTGTTGTGGCTGTCTGTGCCCTGTGTGCTGGTGTCCTGTGTCACCGTGTTGTGGCTGTCTGTGCCCTGTGTGTTGGTGTCCTGTGTCATCGTGTTGTGGCTGTCTGTGCCCTGTGTGTTGGTGTCCTGTGTCATCGTGTTGTGGCTGTCTGTGCCCTGTGTGTTGGTATCCTGTGTCATCGTGTTGTGGCTGTCTGTGCCCTGTGTGCTGGTGTCCTGTGTCGTCGTGTCGTGCCTGTCTGTGCCCTGTGTGCTGGTGTCCTGTGTCACCGTGTTGTGGCTGTCTGTGCCCTGTGTGTTGGTGTCATGTGTCATCGTGTTGTGCCTGTCTGTACCCTGTGTGTTGGTGTCCTGTGTCATCGTGTTGTGGCTGTCTGTGCCCTGTGTGCTGGTGTCCTGTGTCACCGTGTTGTGGCTGTCAGTGCCCTGTGTGCTGGTGTCCTGTGTCACCGTGTTGTGGCTGTCTGTGCCCTGTGTGTTGGTGTCCTGTGTCATCGTGTTGTGGCTGTCTGTGCCCTGTGTGCTGGTGTCCTGTGTCATCGTGTTGTGGCTGTCTGTGCCCTGTGTGCTGGTGTCCTGTGTCATCGTGTTGTGGCTGTCTGTGCCCTGTGTGTTGGTGTCCTGTGTCATCGTGTTGTGGCTGTCTGTGCCCTGTGTGCTGGTGTCCTGTGTCGTCGTGTCGTGCCTGTCTGTGCCCTGTGTGCTGGTGTCCTGTGTCACCGTGTTGTGGCTGTCTGTGCCCTGTGTGCTGGTGTCCTGTGTCATCGTGTTGTGGCTGTCTGTGCCCTGTGTGTTGGTGTCCTGTGTCATCGTGTTGTGGCTGTCTGTGCCCTGTGTGCTGGTGTCCTGTGTCGTCGTGTCGTGCCTGTCTGTGCCCTGTGTGCTGGTGTCCTGTGTCATCGTGTTGTGGCTGTCTGTGCCCTGTGTGCTGGTGTCCTGTGTCATCGTGTTGTGGCTGTCTGTGCCCTGTGTGTTGGTGTCCTGTGTCATCGTGTTGTGGCTGTCTGTGCCCTGTGTGTTGGTGTCCTGTGTCCTCGTGTCGTGCCTGTCTGTCCCCTGTGTGTTGGTGTCCTGTGTCATCGTGTTGTGGCTGTCTGTGCCCTGTGTGCCGGTGTCCTGTGTCACCGTGTTGTGGCTGTCTGTGCCCTGTGTGCTGGTGTCCTGTGTCATCGTGTTGTGTCTGTCAGTCCCCTGTGTGTTGGTGTCCTGTGTCATCGTGTTGTGGCTGTCTGTGCCCTGTGTGCTGGTGTCCTGTGTCATCGTGTCATCACTGGACTGGGCCGGGGGGCTGTTGCTGGAGCTGCCCACCCCATCGCTGCTAGAGTCCCTGCGGGCTGGCCGCCCAGGCGCTGGCTGGGGGTGGTGTAAGCCTGATGCGCCCGGTTGGTCTGCGTCGGCTGGCTGTACAGGTGCTGGATGTGGGCTTCAGTTTGCTGAACCCATTTTTTGCAGGATAGTGGTTAAGAACTTTATAAGATCTGTCTTAACTATTTCACCAACAAAAGAGGAAAAGAAACTGAATCAAATATGAGAAAGGTGTAAGCATCATCAATTTGTGTTCAAAGACCCGGGCGGGGTTTTGCTCCCCCCCCCTCTCCCGCCCTGCTGCCTGTTTCCGACGGTGGAGGAAGCTCACCATTGGCACCAGCGAGATTTTGCACACACCCCAATGTTTACAGTGTTTCCCATGGCTCACCCGTCCCGCCACCGGGGAACCTATCCCGGCGGCTCGCCTTCAGCGGGACCAGAAGATCCCCCTGGCGCGAAGGGCCAGAAGATCTCGTCCCCTGATCTGTTTCGTACATTATAAAAATGCTAAAGCGAATTGGAAGGCACTGAAGCAGAAGATTATTCTGTTTAGTCTCCAATTTGTTCACCTTTGCCCAAACAAACAAATAGCTGGAAATATGGGCAACAAAATTCTTATTTTTAAAGACCCACACCATGATTTTCTTGGGAAAACAGATGTTCAAAACAATGGTATTTATTCTGAAATGATGTGGGACACAGAACACAAATAACAAGTTTATCATCGTCCCAACCCCAAAAGGAACACAAGGATGTTTGTGGCTCACAAGGATGAAAATTCCTTAAAATTACTGACCACACAGAGAGAGAAAATGAAACAAGAAACACAAAAACACGAAATACCTATTTTGAAAGCTATTCATTGGATGGCAAGTCATACTTTTCAAAAAGCCAGCCACAATAACTTTCCATTTACCAAAAAGTGTAACTTAAACTTTTATCAGAAATAATACTCCTTCAATGTTCCTTTGGCATTGTATCTAAGAGTAATTAGGTATGGGCTGCCACTTGTAGCATCTTTGCCACTGAATAGCTGATCTTACCAATGTTTCGGAAGGAAGGTGTTGGGCAAAGAGAGATTGTTCATCACACCACTTATGCTAACATCATGGCGGCTAACTCACAGGAACAGTTTAGGTAGAGGAATAGAAAAAAAATCACCTATTTTCTTGAAAAAGCGAGTGCCATTTCTAAAAGATTGTCATGTTGTTACAATTATATAGATGTTGATCACTCATAAGGAATTGTTTAAACACATTATCGGTTCATTTATTTAGACTAGGCACATGGGAACAGTTAGACACAGATAGAATGCTTGAAGAGATCAGCAGCAGAGCTATGTGTGTTCTGCATAAAAGACTGGATCACATGACACACTTCCCTTTTAATGTTTCCATGCCGCCACCCATTTAAGGCATATTACAACACCCCCCTTTCTTTTTAAAGGTATTTTCCCCCTTCAAAAGAATCATGACCATTTACAAAACATATTCATGTTTTCTAGCATTACAGATGTGTATAAAGCTGATGAATCTATGAGTCTCTAAAGCATAGAGGTAATCTGCTGTATGCCCAGATCTTGTTGTGGCAGCCCTGCCGGGAGGTTTCTTTAATTGCTCAAGGTGTCGATGGGATTGACATTCTTGAACATTATTGTTGGTTGTAGATCCTATCCTCAATGCAATAGAATTGTACGCTAGTTGAGGAGCTGGTATGGATCTGATTTGTTTTCAGTTACACCTCATGGCTACGCCATGTGTAGATCTGGTTTGCTCTGCCTACATCTGTGAATTAGAGATTTCACTATGCAAATATTTGTTCAAATAGGCCATTAGAGATAGGGTAATGAGGAGAAGAAGTAATGGTGGCACACTGGTTTGCATTGCTGCCTCACAGCACTAGGGACCGGGTTCAATTCCAGCCTTGAGTGACTGTCTGGAGTTTGCACGTCCTCCCTGTGTGTGGTAGTCACCACTGTTGTATTGCATATACCGCAGACGAGGGGTATGACGGTAAGGCCCCTGTACTACAGGTACGGGGGTAGATCCCTGCCTGCTGGCTCCACCCAGTAGGCGGAGTATAAATGTGTGGGCTACACATCTCTGTGTAATAAAGCCTCGATTACTCTCTACTCTCGTCTCGTCATAATTGATAGTGCATCAATTTATTACGCAGAGATTTTACAACGATGGATCTCCGCATCAAGCCTGATCACCTGCAGCTGCACCCTCAAGCAGACAACGCCAAGTCGGCCTTCGCACATTGGCTAGCTTGCTTTGAAGCATACATCGGATCTGCGACAGAACCACCCTCAGAGGCACAGAAGCTCCAGATCCTTTACACGCGGCTGAGCTTCGATATCTTTCCCCTCCTCCGGGACGTGCCGACCTATACTGATGCCATGGTGATACTGAAGGAGAACTACACTCAGCAGACTAACAAAATCTATGCCAGGCACCTCCTGTCCACGCGGCATCAACTCCCCGGTGAGTCTGTGGAAGATTTCTGGCGTGCCCTGCACGCCCTGGTGAGAGACTGCGATTGCCAGGCCGTTTCGGCCGTTGAACATTCTGACCTGCTAGTTAGAGATGCATTCGTTACGGGCATAGGGTCGGCCTACATTCACCAGCGCCTCTTAGAAGGGGCTACCCTCGACCTCGCGGCGACCAAGAAACTAGCGATCTCGCTCACAGTCGCCTCACGCAATGTACAGGCGTATGCCCCCGACCACACGGCCCACCCCTCCTGGGCATCGTGGATCCCGCCAGCAAACACCCCATCGTGGACCCCATCAGCGACCGCCCCAGCCGACCAGAGGCCTGTGCCGCGCGGCAGCCAACCAACCCCGGGGGACCCCAGTGCTACTTCTGTGGACAGAAAAACACACCCGGCAGCACTTCCCGCGCGGAGTGCGCGCTGCAAGGCCTGTGTGAAGAAAGGACTTTTCGCTGCTTGTGCCAGGCCCACTCGATCGCCGCTATTGTCCCTGTACCCCCCACGTGTGACCCGTGGGAGCCGCCATCTTCCTCGCCTCAGACCACATGCGGCCTGTGGGCGCCGCCATCTTGCCTGCCTCAGGACACGTGCAGCCCGTGGGCGCCGCCATCTTCCCCACCTCAGGACCCCTGCTCGTCGGCCACCTCAGCGGGTCGCTCATCGCCTGCAACCGCTGCCGACCAGCCACGTCTCGCCTCCATCACGATCGACTAGTCCCGACTGCACAACCTCGTGATCGCATCGACGACAGTGAAGGTCGATGGGCACAAGATATCCTACCTTCTGAACTCCGGGAGCACTGAGAGCTTCATCCACCCCTATACGGTAAGGCGCTGCTCCCTCATGGTACACCCCATTAACCAGTAAATCTCCCTGGCCTCCGGATCCCACTCCGTGGCGATCCGGGGGTACTGCACCATCGTCCTCACCATCCAGGGCGTAGAGTTCAGCAGCTTCCGGCTCTATGTCCTCCTCGACCTCTGCGCTGCCTTGCTACTTGGCCTGGACTTCCAGTGCAACCTCCAGAGACTAACCCTGAAATTCGGCGGGCCCCTACCACCGCTTACTGTATGCGGCCTCACGACCCTTAAGGTCACCCCAGATTGCAAACCCGTCGCCACCAGGAGCAGACGGTACAGTGCCCAGGACAGGACCTTCATCAGGTCTGAGATCCAGCGGCTGCTGCGGGAAGGTATCATCGAGGGCAGCAACATCCCCTGGAGAGCCCAAGTGGTAGTTGTGAAAACTGGGGAGAAAAACAGGATGGTTGTTGATTACAGTCAGACCATCAATCAGTACATGCAGCTCGACGCGTACCCCCTCCCACACATGTGTAGATCTGGCTTGCTCTGCCTACATCTGTGAATTAGAGATTTCACCATGCAAATATTTGTTCAAATAGGCCATTAGAGATAGGGTAATGAGGAGAAGAAGTAATGGTGTGCTGTCCCTCTCGATGTGCAGTCCCTCTCGATGTGTCCCTCTCGATGTGCTGGCCCTCTCGATGTGTCCCTCTCGATGTGTTGTCCATATCGATGATATGGTCAATCAGATTGCACAGTACCGGGTCTTCTCGACAGTGGCCCTAAAATCTGCCTGCTCCCCATTCGCAAGGCGGACTGCCCATACACTACGTTTGAAGCGGACGGCCGCCTTTACCACTTCCTTAGGGTTCCCTTTGGCGTCACTAACGGGGTCTTGGACGTCCAACGGGAGATGGACCGAATGGTTGACTGTTGTGCTGTCCCTCTCGATGTGACCCTCTCGATGTGCTGTCCCTCTCGATGTGCTGTCCCTCTCGATGTGCTGTCCCTCTCGATGTGCTGTCCCTCTCGATGTGCTGTCCCTCGATGAGCTGCCCCTCTTGATGTGCAGTCCCTCACGATGTGACCCTCTCGATGTGTCCCTCTCTATGTGCTGGCCCTCTCGATGAGCTGTCCCTCTCAATGTGCTGGCCCTCTCGATGTGCTGTCCCTCTCGCTGTGAACGTCTCGATGTGCTGTCCCTCTCAATGTGACCCTCTCGATGTGCTGTCCCTCTCAATGTGACCCTCTCGATGTGCTGTCCCTCTCGATGTGCTGTCCCTCTCGATGTGCTGTCCCTCTCGATGTGCTGTCCCTCTCGATGTGCTGTCCCTCTCGATGTGCTGTCCCTCTCGACGTGTCCCTCTCTATGTGCTGGCCCTCTCGATGAGCTGTCCCTCTCAATGTGCTGGCCCTCTCGATGTGCTGTCCCTCTCGCTGTGAACGTCTCGATGTGCTGTCCCTCTCGATGTGCTGTCCCTCTCGATGTGCTGTCCCTCTCGATGTGCTGTCCCTCTCGATGTGCTGTCCCTCTCGATGTGCTGTCCCTCTCGATGTGCTGTCCCTCTCGATGTGCTGTCCCTCTCGATGTGCTGTCCCTCTTGACGTGACCCTCTCGATGTGCTGGCCCTCTCGATGTGTCCCTCTCTATGTGCTGGCCCTCTCGATGAGCTGTCCCTCTCGATGTGAACGTCTCGATGAACTGTCCCTCTCAATGTGACCCTCTCGATCTGCTGTCCCTCTCGATCTGCTGTCCCTCTCGATGTGCTGTCCCTCTCGATGTGTCCCTCTCGACGTGGTGTCCCTCTCGATGTGCTGTTCCTCTTGATGTGACCCTCTCGATGTGCTGTCCCTCTCGATGTGCAGTCCCTCGCGATGTGTCCCTCTCGATGTGCTGGCCCTCTCGATGTGCTGGCCGTCTCGATGTGCTGTCCCACTCATTAAACTGTCAGGCTACACACTGCAGTCTCTCTACAAGGGAGCTGTCTGCTTTCCAACTCTTTCTTTGAGGACTATCCCAGCGTAAGTTTTCAAAGCTTTTCTGTGCAGTCACCAAACTGTAATTTCAACATTCCCTGATGCTACCACTCCGTTGCAGTCTGACCAGAATATTAAGACTCATCTCTTGTCCTGTAACACGATCGAAGGCTGTTCGCCATGTTGCACCTGCACTTAATCTTACCGCCAGGCCGTTTGACCTCCGCTGAGCACCATATCATGCTGTTACAATGATATAGACGCCAATCACTCATAAGGGATTGTGGGTTCCTTTATTTAGACTAGACACATGGGAATGTTTATGCATCGGTGGAAATCTTGAAACATTAGCAAGCAAAGCTTTGTGCGTGTGTTCTGTTCAAAAGAAAAAGTGAAACTAAGATTGGGGGGCATAACATGCTTTTCTTCTCATGATGGAACGCTGCTATCATTTGGTTATATTACAACAAAGACCTGGAAAAGAAAGGGAGGAAATGATCCTTTGGTAAAACCTAGAACTATGCAGCGCACTGAAGAAGTTCCAGAAAGGTTGCAGGATGAGGTGCACTGCACCATGAAACCAGAGAAAGGTGGAAAGAATAGTTAGACATACAGGACTAAGTAACATTGATTTCACTTACTGATGAATATCTCGTTGGATATGATATTGGGGCTTATGGAGATATCTGTTTGATTAGTACTCAATACTGTTTGGTCAATAACTGTTCTGTGCTGTTGGATCTTGACAGGAGTTAGAGTTAGCTTGAGTGGGGTGCTCTTTCCAAAGGCCGGTGCAGACTCGATGGGCCGAGTGGCCTCCTTCTGCACTGTAAATTCTATGATACTATGAGATAGTGGGCTGGATTCTCCACCGTCGGGGTGCTGTGTTTTGCCGGCAGCCTGGGGGTTTCTCGACGGCGTGGAAACCCTATTGATCAGCCGCCGTAATGGAGCATCTCGCCGGCGTGCTGAAACAGAAATGTGGCGCGGTGGGATGGATAATGCAGCCCTGCATCAATGGATGATTAAAGTCCAGGAAAGAACGCTGAAGATGGGATAGTAGATGATATTCTTGGTCACATTTAAGGATCTAGGTGTTGATAGGTAAAAGTTACTCTGGGGAGAATTAATGGACTTAATGGAGCTGGGTAAATTACAGAATTTATTGTATCAAATGTATGGGAAGAACAGGTTTGAAAGACCGAGTGACATTTTCTTATCCATGTTTTCCTTACTGATAGCAGGAAAATTACTATTTTACAGATTGCCAAAGCTGAAAAGAAGTTATCGTTTCACAAGCTCCTAATCAGAATTTGCCAGCCCTCAGGCATTGAAAATCCATGCCTTTCTGGCACACTTGCATGGTAACTTGAAGAGGAATCTGTTGCAAGGACAGGAATTTTTTTTTAATGTCGATTTTATTCCAAACATTATCAAATTCTTACATACAAAGGCTTAACTATATCATACAGACAGTTTGTCATTTTTATTTTAACAAAGTTACAGCAACAACCTTGAATCCTCTATCGCCCCCTCAGCCCCACTATCCTCCCTCCCTTATCCCCTCCCTTCCTAACCCTCCCATCCCCCTAACTGCTGGCCACGAACAGGTCCTTAAAGAAAATAATGAACAGCATCCTCCTGGAATAGAACCTTTCCTCCGATCCTCTCGGGGTATATTTAATCTTTCCAATCACAGGAAATCTAACAGATCACTCAAGCATGCCGAGGCCCTGGGTGGCACTGCCAATGTCCACCCAAGCAGGACCCACACCCGAGCCACCAAGGAAGGAAAGGCCAAGATGTCAGCCTTCCCCCCTCGAGGAGCTTCGGGGAGTCCAACACTCCAAAGGTCGCCACCAGTGGACATGGCTCTAGTTTGACCCTAATGATCTCCGACAGATCTCAAAAAATGAGACCCAGAACCCAACTAATTTGGGGTATGACCAGAACATGTGTGAGTGATTCGCAGGCCCCCCTGAACAATGCTCACATCTGTCCTCCACCCTAGGGAAGAACCCATTCATGCACAGTTAAGTTCACTCGATGTACTATTTTAAATTGTATCAGGCTGAACCTAGCACAGGAGGAGGTAAAGATCACTCTAGCAGAATCTCACTCCACATCCCTCCCTCTAGCCCTAGGCCCAGCTCTAATTCCCACTTCCCCCTCACCTATTCTAGTGATGGTTTTCCCATCTCCAGCAAACACTCATATATATCGGAAATCTTCCCTTGCCCCATCGCATCATGTGATAGCATCCAATTCATCAGTGTGGGTCTTGGCACAAGGGCAGGAATTAAGCTGGGCTGCAGATGTGCTGAAGTTCTTGCTCAACCTTGCTTGGCTGAAACTGTGGGAAAGGAGGTGGAGATGGGGGTGGGACTCAACCCTCGAAGTTCCCATGTCCCTGACCTGTCAACTGGCAAAGGTAACGTCAGCAGCCAGTGAGCCAGGTTTAGCAGGCCACTGAATGGTGTGAGTGGGGCCCACTTGTGGATCAAATCTGGAATATGCTCTGGATCCTAAAGAAGACTTTGAAATAAAACAAAATTAACAAGTGGACACCTTACAAAGGGGCATCTGATTAATTATTTTGGGGGGAAAGAAATCAGCACCACCCACCACAGATAGACCAGGTTTTTGGTTAACCAAGATGCATCTTTTGTGTCCTGGGCACACACACAGCTGAGACTCAAAGTCAGGTCCCCTCTAATAATATCAGAGGGATCTGAAGCACATGTCCCAGTCAGCCACATTGTGACTGTTACGTGAATGCTGCCAGCCCCATCACCTACAGACGCTTTTACACCAATAACAGGTTCTGTAAAGCTTAAATTTAAATATTTTTCCATATATTTCAGGATAAAGAAACTACTATCCTCAGCAGGATTAGAAACACATTCAGAAGAGACTACTACCTGGCTCCATGCCAGAGCATCCACCATTGATTGAATAATTCTTTACTTCTGATGCCAATATCAGCTGCACTGAGTTCTTCTGGATTTATTGGTGGCCGGGAGCTACAGCACTGACTTTTTCTTTTACTACACACCTGATTTAATGAATGAATTCCTTCTTCAAACACAGAGGTCTTAGATCTGTCCGGCATCAGTCATTAGGTGCAGAGGCTTCGTTCCGTGTGCCTGTGTCAGTGACCACGTGACTCTCATTAATAGAGCAAATAAGATTTTATCATTAGAAATGGCCTCATGAGGAGGAGTGCAAAATGGAAAAACGTGGTTGGAGCATGGTGGATAATCAGACTAATTGAGGTTTCTTCTGTAATCTTAGTCTAAAGTTAGGAGTAAGTTACCAGAAGCTTTCATTGGAGACCGTGGCTCCAATATTTAAATGGGGGTGATGGGGGGGGGGGGGGGGCAGAGGGAGCCCAAAATGGGCAGAAAGAACCCAGTAAGGCTGGGGATGGAGAGGTCTAATGAATTTAATGGCAAGACCTCATTGTCATTTAAGAAATCAATTTCTTGCTTGACGGTTGGAAACATTGACAGCCTGGCCAATGGTTCAGAAGGAAAACCAATAGCTGAAGACTACAGCTGAGGAACCTTGGGGTCAGTCCTTGCCAATTGGAGAGTGCAGGTTGGCCGTCATGACTTGGAGGAAGAGGCCATCAGATCTGGGACGAGATTCTCCGACCCCCCACCGGGTCGGAGAATCGCTGTGGGCCGTCGTGAATCCTGCCCCTGCCGCCCGCCGAATTCTCCGAAGGGAGAAATGTTGGCGGGGCGTCAATCGCGCCGCACACCACGGAGAATGGCTTGGGTGGGCGCAAGGCAATGGATTTCGGGGCTGCCGATATTCTCCCGTCCGGATGGGCCGAAGTCCCGCCGACGTGATCACGGGTCATGCCGGCATGAATCAAACCACCTATTAATTGGCGTCAACCAGTGCTCATGGTTGACGCCGACCAGCGTGGAGGTGGGTGACTGCCTGGGGGGTTGGCCGCTGGAGAGGCGATGACATGGCCTCAGTCTGTATGTGTGGGGGAGAGGTGTGTGTAGGGTTGCGTGTGTGTGTGTGCGGCGGGGGTGGGGGGGGGGGGGTGGTTAGAGTGGGCTGGGCTCCAGGGGAGTGCCGGGAGGGGGGTGAGTGCCGGGGACGGGAGGATGACTGCCGGGGAGGGGGATGGGGGGGGGGGGGGGGTCCGTGCCGGAGAGGGGGGGAAGGTCCGTGCCGGGGAGGGGGATGGAGACGGGTCCGTGCCGGGGAGGGGGACGGGGGGACTGGGTCCGTGCCGGGGAGGGGCGCAGGGAGGTGCGTGCCAGGGAGGGGGACGGGGGGGTCCATGCCGGGGAGGGGACAGGGGGGTCCGTGCCGGGGAGGGGGGCATGGAGGTGAGTGCCGGGGAGGGGGACAGGGGACGGGGTCCGTGCCGGGGTGGGGGACGGGGGGGGGGGGTGTCCGTGCCGGGAAGGGGGGGGTCCGTGCCGGGAGGGGGGTGAGTGCCAGGGAGGGATGCCGGGGGGGGGGGGGTCCGTGCCAGGGAGGGGGGTGTGAGGGCAAGTGAGTTGGTCCACCTGGCCAGGTGCCAGCCTCCAACAGTCGGACCCATGCGGTTCATGCCACCTGGCTGGGGGGAGGACGGGGTATGGGCAATGATGACATGTCGTCCCCCCCCCCCACCCGCACAGGCCATCATGCTTTCCAGTCAGCCAGCGATGTTGGCCGCCGTGGCGGCAGCCGCTAATGTCCATGTTGCCCTGGATATGAGGAGGAGCGTGCCAGAGAGGCGGCGCAGGCTGCCGCAGAGGGGCAGGCGGCAGCCGACTAGGCTGGATGGACACCTGCGCGACAGGACGAGGAGGGGGAGGAGGACGTCGCGGCCCCACGGCAACGGAGGCACCCGAGGACGTCCCGTGTGTACCGGCCCCAGCTGTCGTACCAGGACCTCACGGACCGGGAATGCAGGAGGAGACTCCAGATGAGCCGGGAAACCATGGCACACATCTGCCACCTGCTGGCGCACCTGTCACTGCGTGGCACTGGGGGGGGGGGGACACCCTCTCCCCGTGTCCGTCAAGGTTACGGTTGCCCTGAACCTTTATGCAACGGGGTCATTTCAGGCACCGAGTGGGGTTCTGTCCGGCATATCGCAGACATCGGTGCACCGGTGCATCCGGGCAGTGACAGACGCCCTATATGCCATTGCCCACCGCTACATCCGCTTACCTGTGGACCGGGCCAGCCAAGGTGCCCGGGCCGTGGGCATCTCTGCCGTGGCCGGGTTCCCCATGGTCCAGGGCGCCGTGCGGCCACCTGCAGATAACAGGGCCGTGTTCACCAATAGGAAGGGGGCCTATTCGATGAACATGCAGGTGGTCTGCGACCACCGCATGATGATCCTGCACATCTGCACCCGTTACCCGGGCAGTGTATATGACTCATACGTGTTGTTGCGGTCATACATCCCCGGCATGTACGAGGGACGCCATCCCCGGCTGAGGGTCTGGTTGCTGGGCGACACGGGCTACCCATTGTGATCGTGGCTGATGACGCCTATACGGAGGCCACGCAATGAGGCGGAGAACCGCTACAATGATGCCCATGTAGCGACAAGGGGAATGATAGAGAGGTGCTTTGGCATGCTGAAGATGCGTTTCAGGTGCCTGGACCTCTCTGGGGGCGCCCTCCAGTATCGGTCAGATAGGGTCGGCCGCATCATTGTGGTGTGCTGCGTCCTGCACAATATAGCCCAGCAGAGGGGCGATGTGCCGCAGGCAGAGGACGGCGGAGTGGAGGAGCAGCAGGAAGAGGCGCAGTCTTCCCCAGATGAGGGGTTGGGGGCAATGGTCAGGGCAGACGGGCTAGACACGGGCGGGTGGCTGTCCACCGTTACCGGCTGGGCCAGTGGGCACGGGACAGGCTGATAGCCGCCCGCTTCACTGACTAGATGGGCGTGGGAATCGGGTAGTATGGCCACAGACCGCACACCACGGCAACACCCGACCACCCACACCCCCCACCCATCCACCCACCCAGCACCCTCACCCCCCTCTCCAACCCCACCCACCCCACCCACATGCACACCACCCCCCCCCATTGCCGATCCACCTGCGGCACAACGGCCGGGCTCACACAGTTGCCGGTGGACCCGTGTCTATTGCAGGCCATGGAGGATGATGACAACCCGCCCGTCGATGAGCTCCTGGCTCCACATCGTTGGACTCTGTCTGACCCATGGCCACAGTACCACCATCCACCTGGACCATCCCTGCATGCGGCTGTGACACTGCAGCGCACGGTCCCGTCCTCTGCCCGGGGGGATGTTGATGGCGGCCCAGGGGGAAGGGGACAGACTCACCTGGGCTGAGGTAAGACCACCCCTCACACACATACTTGCGCTCAACGTACATGACACCCCCGCACGTTTTGGACAGAGCACAAAGGCAGCTTCTGTAGGTGTAACATTGACTTTAATAACGAAAGGAGTTCATGCACGTGCCCTAGCCCCTAAAACTCATCTGTGCCCTGCACTCGTGCCAACTTACTCTGTGTCTAATTGTTTGGCCTTACGGGCCCTTTGACTACGCCTACGTGGTTCCCCAGACGGTACAGCAGAACTGGAGGTGGACTCCTGTGATTCCTGCCCTGACACGGGATCCCTTTGGCGGCCGTTTCCTGGGGCGTCCTGGCCTAGATGGGCCAGGCTGCCGGCCGGGCGACTGGGATGGCGAGCTGCCAGCCTGTCCTGCCCGTTGCCCACCTGATGCACCTGGGACGGAAAGGGGGAAGCCCGAGGTGTTGAGGTGTTGCGGGACCTCCCCTACAATGGGATCCGTAATGGGCCCCAGCCCCTCCTCCTCTCTCGGGGTGCCCGATGGCCCCCAGGCCTCTACATGGGTGGGGGATGCGAACGGACTGGCCATCCGACGCCCCCCCCAACATCTGGTGCCGCCAGTCCTGGAGGCCTGTGCTGGTATCGACAGGGGTCTGCAGATTTGCAGCCATGGAGCTCAGGGGGTTGGCAATCCCTGTCTGTGACTATGCGACGCCGGCTCGCACATGGGTAATGGCGCCGATGCCCTCAGCGATGGCCTGCTGAGACTGGGCCATGGCCTGCAGAGATTGGGCTATGGACTGCTGAGACTGGGCCATGGCCTGCAGAGACTGGGCCATGGCCTTCAGAGACTGTGCCACGGAGTTGAGCCCCTCTACCATCTGCCGCTGGCGCTGGCTCATGGCCTCCTGTGAGAGGGCAGCCATTTCCTGGGCCACAGACGCTGCCTGCACGGAAAGCCCCAGACCTCGCAAACCGCTCCCCATGTCTGACACCGTCGCACCCATTGCCTCCACCGTGGACGCCACCCGTGCGGTGTCGCCTGGGTGGCACACATGACCGGCACCACTCCCAGCTCCTGGACGCGGGTGGACTCCTCCACCTGCAACTGCAGCCGCCACAAGCCGGCCGTCACCCTCTTCGCTCGTCTCCGGGTCGGTGGTTGCTTCGGATCTATGTGTGGGTGTGGTAACTCCAGGAACCCGGGATCCATCTGAGCGGCTGATGTTCGCATGCGCCGGGCTGCCCTCCGACCGCCCGGCCCCTCTGCTGCTCCTACCCCCACCAGCTGTACCGGGACAGTTGTGTTGTGCGCACCAGTGAGTGTACCAGACAACTCATCACTAAAGTGCCCAACCGAGGTGAGTGTTTCTGCGATGGTGGAGGGTGTTGGTGACAGCAGTGGCGTTGTGTCGTGCGCATCGTCCGACTCTGAGTCCATGGCACTTTGGGGTGGCGGTTCGTCTCCGCCCATCCAATCTGTGTCACTGTCCTGTGTGGTAGTATGTATTGGGGGTCATGTGGGACTGGAAGCCCTAATGTCATTGGCTGACAGATCCCGGGTCCTGGTTGGCCGTTGACCTCATACTCCGCCCTGAAGGCGAAGTATAAGAAGCCGGTGCCTTCCCCCGCAGGCCAGTTTACTATCGGGCTGCTGGGGAACAGACACGCTTAATAAAGCCTCATCGACTTCACTCTTTTCGTCTCATGGAGTCTTTGTGCGCTACAATTTATTAAGCGTGCCTAAAAAGGACTATGGAGCTCAGGATCATTCCAGAATGCCTGAGGATCAGCCCCCACGCAGTGAATGCGGCAGCAGCCTTCAAACACTGGCAGACTTGCTTCGAGGCCTACCTCAGACCGACCACTGGCCGGGTCTCAGACGAACAAAAACTGCAGGTCCTGCACTCGAGGGTGAGCACGGAGATTTTCACCCTCATTGAAGACACTGACGATTTCCAGACGGCGTTCGCAGCACTGAAAAGTCTCTATGTCCGCCCAGTTAACCAAATCTACGCTCGCTACCAGCTCGCGACGAGACGGCAAGCTCCCGAAGAATCGATGGACGAGTTCTACGCCGCGCTACCCGCGCCTACGGCCCCGACCGCGCGGCAGGCCATTGGGCCCCGTACGTACCCGTCGCGGCAAACCCCCCCCCCCCCCCGGACACCCCACAGGCTTGCGCGGCCCAAACGCCGAGTCGCACCGGGGGCGCCCGCTGTTATTTCTGCGGCCAGGCGAACCACCCTCGACAACGCTGTCCGGCCCGCGCAGCCATCTGCAAAAGCTGCGGGAAAAAGGGCCACTATGCGGTGGTGTGCCGGTCCCGCGTGGTCGCCGCCGTCCCGGGAGAACAGGGAGCCCTACAGGCAGTTTATGCCTCCCAACCCCCCCAGAACGCCATGTGCGACCGGCAGGCACAGCCGCTCTGGGTCCCGACCACCGCGGCCCCGGGAGAACTGGGAGCCCTGCACGCCGCCTACGCTCCCCAACCCCCTTCGCCGCAGTCCATGTACGACCCGCCGCCGGCGCTCCCGATTTGGGTGCCGGCCAACACTCTCCACGGAGAGGAATGGGTCTTTCGCGTCCCGAACGCTACCCTCACCCCCCTCCCGTGCCCCACGCCTGACCCGCCGGCTCCGCCGACTTGGGCCCCGACCACCGCTGTCCCCGGTGAGGGAGCTCCGCGTGGTCCTAGCGCTCGCCGCCCCGCGCCTGTCCTGCCGGCGCCGCCGACCTGGGCCCTCACCCCCGTCCCGCGCCCCACGCCTGACCCGCCGACCTGGGCCCTCACCCCCGTCCCGCGCCCCACGCCTGTCCCGCCGGCGCCGCTGACCTGGGCCCTCACCCCGCGCCCCACGCCTGTCCCGCCGGCGCCGCCGACCTGGGCCCTCACCCCCGTCCCGCACCCCACGCCTGACCCGCCGGCGCAACTTACCTGGGCCCCGACCGCCGCTGTCCCCGGTGAGGGAGCTCCTCGCGCTCCTTGCGCTCCTTGCGCTCGCGGCCCCACGACTGACCCACCGGCGCCGCCGACCTGGGCCCTCACCCCCGTCCCGCGCCCCACGCCTGACCCGCCGGCGCAACTTACCTGGGCCCCGACCACCGCTGTCCCCGGCGAGGGAGCTCCACGCGGTCCACGCGCCCGCGGCCCTGGCGCTCGCAGAGAGGGAGCTCCGCGCGGTCCTAGCGCCCGCCGTCCTGGCGCTCGCAGAGAGGGAGCTCCGCGCGGTCCTAGCGCCCGCGGCCCTGGCGCTGGCAGTGAAGGAACTCCGCGCGGTCCTAGCGCAACCCAGACCCCCCAGCACACCATGTGCGACCCGCAGACGCCGCCATTTTGGGTCCCGACCACCACGAGGGGAGGAGGGGCGCCGCCATCTTGGACCGCCCCCGACCTGTACGACGCATGGGGGCGGCCATTTTGTCCACCCCCGACGCCATCTTGTGACCCCTCAGCCACGTACGATGTATGGGGGCAGCCATTTTGTCCATCCCCGACGCCATCTTGGACAGCAACAACGGACCACACCCCACTACTACAACCACGGCTCGCTTCGGTTACGCTCGATCAGGCTCGGCCTCGGACTCTCCAGACGACGACGACAACGGTCCTAATTAACGGCCACGAGACGCCATGCCTAGTCGACTCCGGGAGCACGGAAAGTTTTATACACCCCGACACGGTAAGACGCTGTTCCTTAACTACCTACCCCAGCGCACAAAAGATTTGCCTAGCTGCAGGATCCCACTCCGTACAGATCCAGGGATTCTGCATAGTCACCCTAACGGTACAGGGGAGGGAATTCAAAAACTACAAACTTAACGTCCTTCCCCAACTCTGTGCCCCCACCTTGCTGGGCTTAGACTTCCAATGTAACCTACAGAGCCTTACGTTTAAATTCGGCGGCCCCATACCCCCACTCACTATCTGCGGCCTCGCTACCCTCAAGGTGCAACCCCCGTCCTTGTTTGCGAACCTCACCCCGGATTGCAAACCCGTCGCCACTAGGAGCAGACGGTACAGCGCCCAGGACCGGACCTTCATTCGGTCCGAAGTCCAGCGGCTACTAAAGGAGGGCATAATCCAGGCCAGCAATAGTCCCTGGAGAGCGCAGGTGGTAGTAGTGAAGACAGGGGAGAAACAAAGGATGGTCATTGACTATAGCCAGACCATCAACAGGTACACACAACTAGACGCGTACCCTCTCCCCCGCATATCCGACATGGTCAATCGGATTGCCCAGTATAAAGTCTTCTCCACCGTGGACCTCAAGTCCGCCTACCATCAGCTCCCCATCCGCCCAAGTGACCGCAAGTACACAGCCTTCGAGGCAGACGGGCGATTATACCATTTCCTACGGGTCCCTTTTGGCGTCACAAACGGGGTCTCGGTCTTCCAACGGGAGATGGACCGAATGGTTGATCAACATGGGTTACGGGCCACGTTCCCGTATCTCAACAATGTAACCATCTGCGGCCACGATCAGCAGGACCACGACGCCAATCTCCAAAAATTCCTCCAGACCGCCAAAGCCTTGAACCTCACGTACAACGAGGACAAGTGCGTTTTTAGCACCGATCGGCTGGCCATTCTGGGCTACATAGTGCGCAATGGGATAATAGGCCCCGACCCCGAACGTATGCGGCACTCATGGAATTTCCCCTCCCGCACTGCCCAAAAGCCCTGAAACGCTGCCTGGGGTTCTTTTCGTACTACGCCCAGTGGGTCCCCCAGTACGCAGACAAGGCCCGCCCCCTAATACAGACCACGACCTTCCCTCTGTCGACAGAGGCTTGCCAGGCCTTCAGCCGCATCAAAGCGGACATCGCAAAGGCCACGATGCGCGCCATCGACGAGTCCCTCCCCTTCCAGGTCGAGAGCGACGCCTCCGACGTAGCTCTAGCGGCCACCCTCAACCAAGCGGGCAGACCCGTGGCCTTTTTCTCCCGAACCCTCCACGCCTCAGAAATCCGCCGCTCCTCAGTGGAAAAGGAATCCCAAGCCATAGTGGAAGCTGTGCGACATTGGAGGCATTACCTGGCCGGCAGGAGATTCACTCTCCTCACTGACCAACGGTCGGTAGCCTTCATGTTCGATAATGCACAGCGGGGCAAGATTAAAAATTACAAGATCTTAAGGTGGAGGATCGAGCTCTCCACCTTTAACTATGAGATCTTGTACCGGCCCGGAAAGCTGAACGAGCTGTCCGATGCCCTATCCCGCGGCACATGTGCCAACGCACAAATTAACCGCCTCCAAACCCTCCACGAGGACCTCTGCCACCCGGGGGTCACTCGGTTTTACCACTTCATCAAGTCCCGCAATCTCCCATACTCTTCAGAAGAGGTCCATACAGTCACAAGGGACTGCCACATCTGCGCGGAATGCAAGCCGCATTTTTTCAGGCCAGATGGAGCGCACCTGATTAAGGCCCGTTTGAACGCCTCAGTCTGGATTTCAAAGGGCCCCTCCCCTCCACCGACCGCAACGCATATTTCCTTAATGTAGTGGACGAATACTCCCGCTTCCCTTTTGCCATTCCCTGCTCCGACATGACCGCGGCCACAGTCATTAAAGCCCTGAACAGCATCTTCACGCTGTTCGGTTACCCCGCATACGTCCACAGCGACAGGGGGTCCTCTTTCATGAGTGACGAGCTGCGCCAGTTCCTGCTCAGCAAGGGCATAGCCTCAAGCAGGACGACCAGCTACAACCCCCGGGGGAACGGGCAAGTAGAAAGGGAGAACGGCACGGTCTGGAAGGCCGTCCTACTGGCCCTACGGTCCAGGGACCTCCCAGTTTCACGGTGGCAGGAGGTCCTCCCGGACGCTCTCCATTCCATCCGGTCGTTATTATGTACAAGCACTAATCAAACGCCGCACGAGCGTCTCCTTGTCTTCCCTAGGAGGTCCTCCTCTGGAACGTCGCTGCCAACCTGGCTGGCGGCCCCAGGACCCATCCTGCTCCGAAAGCATGTGCGGGCACATAAGGCGGACCCGTTGGTCGAAAGGGTTCACCTCCTCCACGCAAACCCCCAGTACGCCTACGTGGAGTACCCCGACGGCCGACAGGACACGGTCTCCCTGCGGGATCTGGCGCCCGCCGGCACCACGCACACCCCCCTGACACCATCAACCCAACTGCCCCCCTTCCTGCTGCCGCCGCACCCCGCGACCGCCCCCTTCCCAGGAGGATCAGTCCCCCTCCCCTTTGCACCGACAGCTGATACCATGCGGCTCCCGGAGGCGACAACGCTGGTACAAGCACCACCACCACCGCCGGGTCCGAGGCGATCGACACGGACGACCAGACCGCCCGACCGACTCGTGGCGTCGATGTAAAACAAAGATGGACTGTTCAATGAACATTTTGTTTTTCCTATACCCTCTGTAAATAGTTGTAACAGGACGATACTGTCCAATACTGTACTACCATGTAACTGTTCTATCCTCCCAGGACCAGCCCTGTAAACCCTTACCACCATACAAAGCATCACCCCGCCGGGTTCATTTTGACAAGGGGTGAATGTGGTAGTATGTATTGGGGGTCATGTGGGACTGGAAGCCCTAATGTCATTGGCTGACAGATCCCGGGTCCTGGTTGGCCGTTGACCTCATGCTCCGCCCTGAAGGCGAAGTATAAGAAGCCGGTGCCTTCCCCCGCAGGCCAGTTTACTATCGGGCTGCTGGGGAACAGACACGCTTAATAAAGCCTCATCGACTTCACTCTTTTCGTCTCATGGAGTCTTTGTGCGCTACATCCTGTATTTCAGTTTCCTGGGTAGGGGTGTCCTAGGTAGGGGTGTCCTGGGTTGTGGTTTCGTGGCTCGGCTGTGACGGGGGCCTGTGGCTGCCCATCTCATCGCTGTGTGGCACACGCCTGCGTCGCCGCACCCGCATGAGACGGGGGCGCCGTCTCCCTGTTGCTCCAGGTCTCTCCGTCTCCCGTGGTCTCCGAGGGGCATCCTGCGGGCGTCGGATGCCAGAGGGTCCGAGTCTCTCCGTCTCCCGTGGTCTCCGAGGGGCATCATGCGGGCGGTCTGCATCTGCGGGGATAGGTGCCTCGACGTTTGCTCCTGCGATACACAATGAAGCATGCATGGTTAGACACGTAGGCAGTGATCAGGTGATATGGGGGAGGGGGGATATGGGGGAGGGGGGATATGGGGACGGGCTGTTGGTGGCTCACTTGCTGGTGGGTCCCCGACCTCTGCATCAGCAACCTCCCGGTCCTCAGGTCCGCCAGCCAGTTCCAGGGCCCTTTCCTCATGTTCGGTCAGTGGCCTCTCATCAGCTGGGCCTCTTCCAGTCCTCACATGCTCCCTGACGTTGTGTGCGTGCTTCTCCTGTGGGGGGTGGTGGCAGGGGTAAAAGGCAACAGTGTTAGACAGGTATATGAATGCACGCCATCGGTTGCGCGTGTATTGCAGAGGTTAAGGTTAGGGTTGGATTCGCTTGGGGATATGGGGGAGGGCGGATATGGGCGTGGGGGTATATGGGGGAGGGTATATGGGGAGGGGGGATATGGGGAGGGGGGATATCGGGGAATGGGGATATGGGGAGGGGGATATGGGGAGGGGGGATATGGGGGAGGGGGGATATGGGGAGGGGGGATATGGGGGAGGGGGGATATGGGGAGGGGGGATATGAGGGAGGGGGATATGAGGGATCTGGGGGAGGGGGGATATGAGGGAGGGGGGATATGGGGATATGGGGGATATGGCGGAGCAGGGATATGGGGGATATGGGGAGGAGGGATATGGGGGAAGGGGGATATGGGGGAAGGGGGATATGGGGGAGGGGGGATATGGGGAGGGGAATATGGGGGAGGGGGGATATGCGGGAGGGGGGATATGGGGTATATGGGGAGGGGGGATATGAGGGAGGGGGATATGAGGGATCTGGGGGAGGGGGGATATAAGGGAGGGAGGATATGGGGATATGGGGGATATGGCGGAGCAGGGATATAGGGTGGGGGGATATGGGGGAGGGGGGATATGGGGAGGGGAGATATGGGGGAGGGGGGATATGGGGGATACGGGGGAGGGGGGTTATGGGGAGGGGGGATATGGGGGATGTGGGGGAGGGGGGATATTGGGGATATGGGGAGGGGGGATATGGGGGATATGGGGGAGGGGGATATGGGGGAGGGGGAAATGGGAGATATGGATATCGGGCGGGGGGGGGCTCACCCTGGCTGCCCTGACAAGGTCGTTCACCTTCTTGTGGCACGGGGTGCCTGTCCATGGTGTCAGGGCCACTGCGCTGACGGCCTCTGCCACCTCCCTCCACAGATACCGGCTGTGGCGTGGGGTGACTCTGCGGCAGTGTCCGGGATACAGGGCATCCCTCCTCTGCTCCACTGCGTCCAGGAGCGCCTCAATGTCGCGGGACTGGAACCTCGGGGCTGAGCGGCGGGCGGCCATCCGGTCGGGTCTTCTGGTCGGGTCGGGAGAGCAGCGCATCTTATGCGCCGTCACGCCGCACGGCGTGAACCACGTGAGCCAGCGCGGATAGCGTCACGTCACTGCTAGCCCATTCCGGGCCGGAGACTTAGCGACGCTTGGGGTGGCGTGATGCAGGTGGGATTTGCGCCGATTTTGGCCTTGGTCGGTGGACATCGCGCCGATAACGGAGAATTTCGCCCCAGGAGAGGGATGTCAGCAAACACGGCAGAAGAGAAAAGCTATGGCTGGTAATGGTAAGGCTTACATTGAGGAGCTGAGAGAACACTTCTACGCCTCTTAGCCCACAAGGAGCGCTAGCAAAGGAACTAATTTGTGAAACTGGGAGTTTCTGCCTTCCTTTCGTTGGTGAACTCCAAATTACACAGTGGGAGGATGATTTAAATATGTTAATGAATTTCCCCACTTCTCTGTTGTGGAAAACTCAGCTGCTGTCATATCTACATCAATAAATAAAAGACAATTGGGGGTGGGTGAGTGGTGGGCATTGGAGGGGGAGGGGGAGAAGGGTCAAGGGGAGAGGAGGGGGAGGAGAAGGGAGGGGAGAGGAGGGGGGTACATGGCTTTTTGGAGATAAAGATACATTACCTGCATGTAAGTTGCTCCACCCACCTCCCCACTCCCCAACCTTCACCTGTATGTTGTAGTCAGATTAATATTGAAGCCAGAGTGGTTTGAATATTTAGACAAATGTCAGCTTATCAAAGTGCAGACACAGTGGATTTATGATGGATAGGTCATATCTGAACGATATAGTTGAATTTTTTGGAGTCGTTTACCAGCATGGTGGATATGGAAATGCCTATGCATGCTATTGATATGTACTTACAGAAGGGGAGCAGCATGGCAGCACAGTGGTTAGCACAGTTGCTTCACAGCTCCAGGGTCCCAGGTTCGATTCCCGGCTGGGTCACTGTCTGTGCGGAGTCTGCACATCCTCCCCGTGTGTGCGTGGGTTTCCTCCGGGTGCTCCGGTTTCCTCCCACAGTCCAAAGATGTGTGGGTTAGGTGGTTTGGCCATGATAAATTGCTCTTAGTGTCCAAAAAATTTTAAGTGCGGGTTACTGGGTTATGGGGATAGGGTAGATATGTGGGCTTCAGTAGGGTGCTCTTTGCAAGGGCCAGTGCAAACTCGATGGGCCAGATGGCCTCCTTCTGCACTGTAAGTTCCATGATTCTATGAAATTAGAAGTGTCTGCACAATAAATTATTAGCAAAACCGAGAGCTCATGGAATTGAAATAATTGTGTGACGTGGATTGGTAATTAGTTGAGAAATAGGAGTCGGTGTTAGTGTAAAGGGAATGGTTACTGATTCACATGATGTGGCAGGTGGTGCTTTCCAATGGTTTGTATTGGAGCAGCAACTTTTCACTTTATATATTATTATCTCAGATGAAATGATAAGTACATATCTAAGTTTGAAGATGACACCAAGTTGGGAGGGACAGGGAGTTGTGTGAATGGGAGCAGGAAGTTACAAATAAACATTTGGCTGATGAAGTTCAATGGAGGGAAGTGTGAGGCTATCATTTTAGATCCAAGAAAGTCAAATTGAAATATTTTCTTCAGGATGAAATTCCAGGAACTATAAGCAAAGGGATTAAAGCGTCCATGTACACCAATTACTAAAGGCTCATGCACAGTTATGAAAAGTAATCAAAAAGACTAATGGAGCATTGGCCTTTACCACATACAGTTTGGAATTCAAAAGTGGGGCAGTGACGCTTCAAGCACAGTGCCTTGGTCAGATTGAACTGGAGCACTGTGTTCGATTTCAGGGAACAGGAGGTGTTTACTGAAGGAGGCTGGAGAGGAAATTGCTGAGGCCTTGACAGAAATCTTTGGATCCTCGCTGTCTTCAGGGGATGTCCCGGAGGACTGGAGAATAGCCAATGTTGTTCCTCTGTTTAAGAAGGGTAGCAAGGATAATCCCGGGAACTACAGGCAGGTGAGCCTTACTTCAGTGGTAGGGAAATTACTGGAGAGAATTCTTCGAGACAGGATCTACTCCCATTTGGAAGTAAATGGACGTATTAGTGAGAGGCAGCACGGTTTTGTGAAGGGGAGGTCGTGTCTCACTAACTTGATAGAGTTTTTCGAGGAGGTCACTAAGATGATTGATGCAGGTAGGGCAGTAGATGTTGTCTATATGGACCTCAGTAAGGCCTTTGACAAGGTCCCTCATGGTAGACTAGTACAAAAGGTGAAGTCACACGGGATCAGGGGTGAGCTGGCAAGGTGGATACAGAACTGGCTAGGCCATAGAAGGCAGAGAGTAGCAATGGAGGGATGCTTTTCTAATTGGAGGGCTGTGACCAGTGGTGTTCCACAGGGATCAGTGCTGGGACCTTTGCTCTTTGTAGTATATATAAATGACTTGGAGGAAAATGTAACTGGTCTGATTAGTAAGTTTGCAGATGACACAAAGGTAGGTGGAATTGCGGATAGCGATGAGGACTGTCGCAGGATTTAGATTGTCTGGAGACTTGGGCGGAGAGATGGCAGATGGAGTTTAATCCGGACAAATGTGAGGTAATGCATTTTGGAAGGTCTAATGCAGGTAGGGAATATACAGTGAATGGTAGAACCCTCAAGAGTATTGAAAGTCAAAGAGATCTAGGAGTACAGGTCCACAGGTCATTGAAAGGGTCAACACAGGTGGAGAAGGTAGTCAAGAAGGCATACGGCATGCTTGCCTTCATTGGCCGGGGCATTGAGTATAAGAATTGGCAAGTCATGTTGCAGCTGTATAGAACCTTAGTTAGGCCACACTTGGAGTATAGTGTTCAATTCTGGTCGCCACACTACCAGAAGGATGTGGAGGCTTTAGAGAGGGTGCAGAAGAGATTTACCAGAATGTTGCCTGGTATGGAGGGCATTAGCTATGAGGAGCGATTGAATAAACTCGGTTTGTTCTCACTGGAACGAAGGAGGTTGAGGGGAGACCTGATAGAGGTATACAAAATTATGAGGGGCATAGACAGAGTGGATAGTCAGAGGCTTTTCCCCAGGGTAGAGGGGTCAATTACTCGGGGGCATAGGTTTAAGGTGAGAGGGGCAAGGTTTAGAGTAGATGTACGAGGCAAGTTTTTTACGCAGAGGGTAGTGGGTGCCTGGAACTCGCTACCGGAGGAGGTAGTGGAAGCAGGGACGATAGGGACATTTAAGGGGCATCTTGACAAATATATGAATAGGATGGGAATAGAAGGATACGGACCCAGGAAGTGTAGAAGATTGTAGTTTAGTCGGGCAGCATGGTCGGCACGGGCTTGGAGGGCCGAAGGGCCTGTTCCTGTGCTGTACATTTCTTTGTTCTTTGTTCTTTGTTTGTTTAACCTGATGAAGAATTCTACAGAGATATTATAGAACAAATACCCATAATCGTGAAATCAGAATTAAACCAATTAGGATTGAAATCAGGAAGGGCATTTTCCATACAAAGGGAACCTGCATCCCCAAAAGACTGGACATACTGCATGAAATAGTCCTTGGTAAAATAAAGTTCTCATTTTGAACTTTTTATAAAAGTACTTTTGTATTTCAAGCTTAAATGGAAAAAAGGAGAACTCGTATTGAGGTTTAAAACCTATGAAGCATCATTCGGCTTCTGGTTTGGATCTCAAAACGGTGGCCATCGGATAACAATTGTTAAGAAAATGCCAGAATGCGACTAAATTATGTACTCAGCCCAAAATGAAACACTTATTTGCTCACAGCCATCACAGTTTCTTTTCACTGAAGGAGCATCAATGGAGACGACAAAGTTTGCTTTAATGCAATGTTAGTGAGTGAAAAATGCATTTATTGCTTAAGTGCATAAGATTCTGATGAAGGTGTTATTAAGTTCCACATGCTACCTCTTAGCTTTTCAAAAATACTATAGATAAGTTTTTAATGCCATGTATTATAAAAATAACAATTTAGGGTGAAATTGCTCAGAGATAGATGTATAGCTGTTTTCCGTTATAAATCGGTATAAACCAGGTCATGGGACAATGATATCAAAATGTTTTTTTCAAGTGTTCTATTAGTTTCCTACAGCTCATTCAAGGTTAGATCAATACATGCAGAACAAGGCCTGTATTTCTCTCATTGGTCGGAGTATTGGCAAAACAGGGCAGTTGCCCAGCCCTCTGACTTTGAAGTGAATATATTACGGATGTTCAGTATGCGACTTGATAAGTTAGGGTTCTGGATGGATGACCTTTGATGGATGCAGTGGCCTTTTACTTGTCCTTCAAAGAAAAGAACAAAGAACAAAGAAAAATTACAGCACAGGAACAGGCCCTTCGGCCCTCCAAGCCTGCGCCGATCCAGAACCTCTATCTAAAACTGTTGCCTATTTTCTAAGGATCTGTATCCCTCTGCTCCCTGCCCATTCATGTATTCGTCTAGATACCTCTTAAATGACACTATCGTGCCCGCCTCTACCACCTCCGCCGGCAATGCGTTCCAGGCACCCACCACCCTCTGCGTAAAGAACTTTCCATGCATCTCCCTTAAACCTTTCCCCTCTCACATTGAACTCGTGATCCCTAGTAATTGAGTCCCCCCCTCTGGGAAAAAGCTTCTTGCTATCCATCCTCTCTATACCTCTCGTGATTTTGTAGACCTCAATGAGGTCCCCCCTCAATCTCCGTCTTTCTAATGAAAATAATCCTAATCTACTCAACCTCTCTTCATAGCTAGCGCCCTCCATACCAGGCAACATCCTGGTGAACCTCCTCTGCACCTTCTCCAAAGCATCGACATCCTTTTGATGAAGGAAAGCATGCCGTATGCCTTCTTGACCACTCTATCGACCTGCGCAGCCACCTTCAGGGTACAATGGACCTGAACACCCAGATCTCTCTGTACATCAATTTTCCCCAGGGCTTTTTCATTTACCATACAGTTCGCTCTTGAATTGGATCTTCCAAAATGCATCACCTCGCATTTGCCCGGATTGAACTCCATCTACCATTTTCCACCCAACTCTCCAATCTATCTATATTCTGCTGTATCTGACAGTCCCCTTCACTATCTGCTATTCCACCAATCTTAGTGTCATCTGCAAACCTGCTAATCAGACCACCTATACCTTCCTCCAGATCATTTATGTATATCACAAACAACAGTGGTCCCAGCACGGATCCCTGTGGAACACCACTGGTCACAGTTCTCCATTTAGAAAAACTCCCTTCCACTACTACTCTCTGTCTCCTGTTGCCCAGCCAGTTCTTTATCCATCTAGCTAGTACACCCTGGACCGCATCAGACTTCACTTTCTCCATCAGCCTACCATGGGGAACCTTATCAAATGCCTTACTGAAGTCCATGTATATGACATCCACAGCCCTTCCCTCATCAATCAACTTTGTCACTTCCTCAAAGAATTCTATTAAGTTGGTAAGACATGACCTTCCCTGCACAAAACCATGTTGCCTATCACTGATAAGCCCATTTCTTCCAAATGGGAATAGATCCTATCCCTCAGTATCTTCTCCAGCAGCTTCCCTACCACTGTCAGGCTCACCGGTCTATAATTACCTGGATTATTCCTGCTACCCTTCTTGAACAAGGGGACAACATTAGCAATTCTCCAATCCTCCGGTACCTCCGGTACCGCACCCGTGTTCAAGGATGCTGCAAAGATATCTGTTTAGGCACCAGCTAGTTCCTCTCTCACTTCCCTCAGTAACCTGGGATAGATCCCATCCGGACCTGGGGACTTGTCCACCTTCATGCCTTTTAGAATACCCAACATATCCTCCCTCCTTATGCCAACTTGACCTAGTGTAATCAAACATCTATCCCTAACCTTAACATCCGTCAGGTCCCTCTCCTCGATGAATACCGATGCAAAGTACTCGTTAAGAATCTCATCCATTTTCTCTGATTCCACGCATAACCTTCCTCCTTTGTCCTTGAGTGGGCCAACAATCTCTCTAGTTACCCTCTTGCTCCTTGTATATGAATAAAAGGCTATGGGATTTTCCTTAACCCTGTTTGCTGAAGATATTTCATGACCCCTTTTAGCCCTCTTGATTCCTCGTTTCAGATTGGTCCTACAGTCCCGATATTCTTCCAAAGCTTCGTCTGTCTTCAGTCGCCAAACCTTTTGTCTGCTTCTTTTTTCCTCTTAGCTGGTCTCACAATTTCACCTGTCATCCATGGTTCCCTAATCTTCCCATTTCTATCCCTCATTTTCACAGGGACATGTCTGTCCTGCACTCTAATCAACCTCTCTTTAAAAGCCTCCCATATATCAAATGTGGATTTGCCTTCAAACAGCTGCTCCCAATCCACATTCCCCAGCTCCTGCCGAATTTTGGTATCGTTGGCCTTCCCCCAATTTAGCACTCTTCCTTTAGGACCACTCTCGTCTTTGTCCATGAGTATTCTAAAACTTACGGAATTGTGATCACTATTCCCAAAGTAATCCCCGACTGAAACTTCAACCACCTGGCCAGTGTCATTCCCCAACACCAGGTCCAATGTGGCCCTTTCCCCAGTTGGACTATTTACATACTGCTCTAGAAAACCCTCCTGGATGCTCCTTACAAATTCTGCTCCATCTAGACCTCTGACACTAAGTGTATCCCAGTCAATGTTGGGAAAATTAAAATCTCCTATCACCACCACCCTGTTGCTCCTACATCTTTCCATAATCTGTTTACATATTTGTACCTCTATCTTACCCTCACTGTTGGGAGGTCTGTAGTACAGCCCCAATATTGTTACCGCACCTTTCCTATTTCTGAGCTCTGCCCATATCGCCTCACTGCTCGAGTCCTCCATAGTGCCCTCCTTCAGCACAGCTGTGATATACTCTCTGACTAGTAATGCAACTCCTCCACCCCTTTTACCTCCCTCTCTATCCAGCCTGAAGCATCGATATCCTGGGATATTCAGTTGCCAATCATGCCCTTCCCTCAACCAAGTCTCAGTAATAGCAATAACATCATACGCCCACGTACTAATCCAAGCCCTAAGTTCATCTGCCTTACCTACTGCACTTCTTGCATTAAAACAAATGCACCTCAGACCACCAGTCCCTTGGTGTTCATCATCTGCTCCCTGCCTACTCTTCCCCTTAGTCACGCTGACTTCATGATCTAGTTCCTTACAGGCTTTAGTTATACCTCCTTACTGTCCACTAACCTCATTTGGTTCCCATCCCCCTGCCACATTAGTTTAAACCCTCCTTTTAATGTTCTTAAAGTGTGTGACAAAGCAATTCTTTCCTGTTTGTTGCTTGTGATTTATCATTCCATTAAATTTGGTAAGCTCTGCCAATTTATATGTTGAGCTAGCAGCAATGTTTGGATTGTAACCATTTTAATGAACTGTTACAATGTCAGATAGTACTCCTGCTGAAATATTTGGTATATCAATCATGATGTACTTCCTACTTTATAGCAAGGAAAGTAGCAAGGACTCAGCAATTAGCATTTGATTTTCTATTCTAGTTTCTTGTGACAGTGGCTGCTTTGCAATTCATTTAGAATATTTAAAAAAATTATACTTTTTCAATCCCGATGTAAGAGAAGCTTTTTATATGCACGTCAAGATAAGGAATAAGTGGTATTAGGAAATGGAATATTTTCTTGTTGCACACTTAAGCATAGATACATTGCAAAGTTCTTCCTAAAAATGTGTGTGACATCCTTTTTTTTGTCAAACAAGGGGAAAAAATGACATATACTATGAATAAACCTTCAATGTACAGTTTTTAAAACGTCCACTTTGTCAGAATACCAGAAACGCATCGCCAATTATGATACTGGTCAGACAGCTGAAGCACTATGTTAGTGGTGTAAATGTTAAAAATGTGTTAATGAAGCTGCGGAATGTGCACAGTTAGTGTAAAATGGCTGAATAACAAATGAGGGGATCACAAATTACTGACAAGGTCCTCCAACAGCTGGTAATCTCCATCATGGAGAAATGAAAGCAAACTTGTGGTGGTTGTTAAAAATATGTGCACATGACGTATATTGACACTGAGACAAGTCAGCAAAGATAAAGGAGGAAACTGAGGTAAAGATAGTAGGATCATGCAAACTGCAGAATACATCTCATGACAGCTAAAAGATAGCACCTGCAATTCAGAGAGTACTATTGTGGCAGAATGGGGTTTTCATCAGTTTTCAGACAACTTTGCTGACCCTGCATTTAATTGTGGGATCATTCATTGCAAAGAGCCTGGAGAAAATGGCAAGGAACATTTGTGAACCTTATGCAGCTTTGTGGCGAACCCAGGCATGTCAGTCAATTCACTGTGGCAGCACTGGAGGACTGTCAGTTTGGGTACTGCTTAGAGAGGCCAGTGTCAACTGGATTTCAGATTGTGCTGGACAGTACCTTAGATATTCATCTGACTCCTTCTCAGCAATTTAAGGAATCCTCTGATTACCTGAGTTCTCCCACTCATCACCGACGGCCAGAATCCTGTTGCCAGTGGAGTTACTAATGGAGAAGATGTGTGTGCCACAGACATTGTTTCATCTCAAAGCTGTAGCGCAGCACTGCATGGCATCAGCTCCCTAAAGAAAACTTTTAAGGATCAGATTGCCAAGGAGTCCATAAGAAAGAACCAATTTGTTCTGAGTCCATCCAAGTACCCGTGGGTCCTGAGAGCAGAGAAATCTTTATCCCAAGGTGCTCATAATATTTTTCAGCAGTTAGGTACACCTCAGACTCCAGGTTTTCAGTTGACATATCGAAGAATTGTTTGAATCATCACAGAATCCCTAAAGTGCAGAATGAGGCCATTCGACCTCCGACCCTCTGAAAGAACACCCTACCAAGACTCCCTCCCCTGCCCTATCTGCTGTAACTCCACCTAACCTGGGCACTAAGGGCAATTTATCATGACCAATCAACCTAACCTGTACATCTTTGGACTGTGGGAGAAAACCGGAGCCCCCGGAGGAAACTCACGCAGACACGGGGAGAAAGTGCAATCTCCACATGGACAGTGACTCAAGGTCGGAATTGAACCCGGGTCCCTGGCGCTTTGAGGCAGCAATGCTAACCACTGTGTCACCTTGCTGTCCCACATATAAAACAGAATGAAACAGAGAAAAGCTTACATGTTTACTTGAGAATGTGCGTAATTACAAATTCAAGTAATATTTTTGAAATTGGTTGGAATAAATCATTGGTATGTTTGACATATAGACTGTTCAGTGTTTATTTTTCTTTATGACAATGGGGAGTAGAAAATGTACTAATGACGAGGATTAGGATATGGCTAGCTGTGAGAAGTAAGAGTTTTACTTAGATCAGAAGGAAAATGGTGAGAGGAAGATGTTTGATGTGCTGAGCCTTACAGGTAATAGTGTTCTATTCATCGGTAAAGATATGTTGAATGGACCTGTCTTCCAGCCGTTTTCTGTTCTTTGTGGATCTTCAGTTTCAGCAGTGACTTCATCAAGCTCTTTGGCATTTTTCAGTCCTTTGTGATTGTACGGTTCTGGGGTTAATGACAGGCATCCACAATTTGTCGGCTGCCGGGCACTGTGAGCTAAATCTATGTGCGGTTGATGTACCGTCAATTACCACGAGATGAGAATGTTGAAACAATCGAGGCTTTATTGCACAAGGTGTTGTGCCTCCTGCAGCTGGAACCAGAATGGGAGCAGGAGAGCATACACTTTTATACAGCGCCTGCTGGGAGGAGCCAGCAGGCTGGGATTTACTGTGGTCCCTGTAATACATGGGCAGTACCGTCATACATGCAAGGTGTTACTAGTGGTGTTTGTCATAATATACACACAGGTATATGATGGTGCACAGACAGGAAGTGATTGACACACAGGATGACCAGTGAACACACAGAATACAGCAGCCAATCACCAGACAGGACACGACCACTATAAAGCCAGAGGGCACTAGTTTTCCTGGGCTCTTGGGATCCAGCCTCTGAGACAGTCAGAGCCCGTGAGCAGCAGCTAGAACATACACCATGTGGTAGTAAGATAGTCTGGTCAGGTTAGCCTCAGGCCTCCAGTCAAGTCAGCGTAGTGTCAACCCACAGTTAAAGCATGTAAGATAGTTAAGAGTTCAATAAAATCGAGTTGCATTTCTTCAAGTGTTGGAAGCCTGTCTCTCCCTCTCTGCTGCAGTAAACGCAGTCCTCACAGACCTGGCATACCCAACACATCAGTGTTTACCACAGCGGTTCTTTTGCAAACTCTTTTAATCTGGATCACAACATTGACTATGCTTATAGATGGTTTCTAAATCTAACATATTGTTCAAATCTTAGTATTCAGACATAGGGGCCGGGATTCTCCAAACTCCCGGGCAAGTGTTGATGCCAGTGTAAACACCAGAGTGTTTCACGTCAACGGGTCTCGTGGCCCAGCGATTCAGTGGGCCACAGGGGGCCAGCATGGCGCCGGAGTGCTGCGCACTGCTGAAAATCCCGCCACCAGCCAATGGCGGGCCGCCTCCCGCCACCGAGGAACATGCTGTGGGGGGCGGGGGGGGGGCAAAGAATCTCTCCCTCTGTCTCCTTCCAGTTCCTCCAGGTGACTGCAAAGGCTCACATTTATGGACGGAGGCCAATGACTGGTGGTGGGATCTTCTGGTCCCACCGCTGTCAATGGGGTTTCCCATTGTATGCATCCCCCACCACTTGGGGACTGGAAGATCCTGCTGGCAGGAATGATCGGAAAATTCCAGCCAATGTTCTTGTGCTCCAGGTTTTATATTTTATTGGTGTGTGGTGGAATTTTAGTTTTGTGTGTGGCGGGTGCAGAGTAGAGAAATACTTATCATTCATCTGCATTTAAACACCACCTTCTTCCTCCACTGATGGTATTCTTTGAGGTTGCCACTCCTTCTGTGTACCTTCTTATCAGAAGTGGGGCCTGAAAATTTTGGCCATGTATTATTAGGAATTAGGGCAGCACGGTGGTGCAGTGGTTAGCATTGCTGCCTCACGGCGCCGAGGTCCCAGGTTCGATCCCGGCTCTGGGTCACTGTCCGTGTGGAGTTTGCACATTCTCCCCATGTTTACGTGGCTTTCGCCCCCACAACCCAAAAGATGTGCAGGCTAGGTGGATTGGCCACACTAAAACTGCCCCTTAATTAGAAAAAATGAATTGGGTACTCTAAAAAAATTTTTTTCTTTTTAATGTATTATTAGGAATTAGGTGAGCCGATTGATAACTTTGTAACAAGATTAAAACAATGCAGCTAGGAAATGTAAGTTTAAGGATACAGATGAGAGGGTGGTAGATCAACTAATTTGGGGTTCTCAACACCCTGAATTACAGAAAAATGGAAAGACAGATGAAGACACTGACTATCCAAACGGCTAGCCTCCAATTAAGCCAAGAAAAAGGCAGCAGGGTTGATGCACTGCAACAGCAACAAAAGAAAACTCAGAGTGAACTGGTTATGTGCACATCATTTCTTGAGAACAGTTGTGAAATGTGCCTCCCAGAACACTTACAGATAACAGATTAGTTCCTACTAAATAGTTCCTAGCTATTTACAGGTATTTACAAATAATACAACAATATATAACAACATGGAGGGCTTGATTTGCCCAGCCCCGCACCAGGCCAGAGAACCGCGCCAAGCCACCTCAGCGCCAGCGCGTGATTCTCCGAGGTGTGGAGAATCAGCACCATTTGCGTCGGCGCGCTTGGTACGGCGCCGGTCACGGGCCGCTGTCCGTGGCCGAGCCGCCGATTCTTCGGCCTGGATGGGCTGAGCGGCCGTGCGGAAACGTCAGAGTCCCGCCGGTGCCGTTCATCCCTGGTCGCTGACGGCGGGAACTCTGCGCGAAGGGTCGGGGGCAGCCTGTGCGGGGGGGGGGCTCCGTCCCTGGGTGGGCCTCCGATGGGGTCTGGCCCGCGATCGGGACCCACCGATCGGTGGGCTGACCTCTCCGTCCCCGGGCCTACTTTCTTGCGCGGCCAGCCCCTGAACCCCCACGCCATGTTGCGTTGGGGCTGGCACGCTGAATAAGTCCCCCGCGCATATGTGGGTTGGCGCGGCCCAACTGCGCATGTGCGTGTTGGCGCGGCGCCCATTTGGCGCCGGGAAGGGAGGCTGGAGCGGCGTGAACCGCTCCAGCACTGTGCTGGCCCCCTGTGGGGTCCAGAATCAGTTGTCCCCGCGCCGTCGTGAAACACGACGGCGTTCACGACGGCGCAACCACTTAGTCTCCATTTTGGAGAATCGCGCCCAGAATCTCTCCAATACTGAGGCAGCCTTTAAAGGCCTGTTAGATGTTTTTGGTCAAATCATTCCCTGCTTTTGTTGAGCAGTTAATGCTCATAAGCCCTGGCTAATTGAATTTTCTTGCGGCTGCATCTTTACAGTACTTTCTGCAAAGCAGTCCTGGACCTACCCAGACACTAAATGCTTTTGAATATTTCAGACTCTACCGGCTGACGTCGCAAAATGTCAGTGAGCTGGTGGCCTCCAGTCACAACTCTGTCATTTGCATGGGGTTGCCTTTGGAAGGATGAACACTCCTTCATTGCTCTATGAATCAGAAGAAATTTATGCTGGGCGTCATCTGCAGTGAAAACCTGGTATAGTTTGGTCAGAATTTCCTTGTGTTGCAAAGCCATAACTGCTGATTTGCACCATCCCCCAACCTAGGAATTTTGGTGCTTATACTTTAGAAATGAGAGGGTTAAGGTGGTATGTTGAAATGAGCAGCAGTAATAAGGTTAATGGGAAGGTCACAATAAGCAGTAAGTGATTGCCTCCACTTTGACCCATTCAGAACAGTCATTGCAGGCATTTCTGCTATGTATCACTCAGCTACACAATATATCACAATGCAATTAGGAAATTAGCCATGGGATAACAAGCATTTTCTTCCCATTCATTCCTCATTTGTTACATTAGAAATCTTGTGGGTTCGAGGTTTAGCAATATTTTTATTTGTAGAAAGATTAATTTATATTTTCTGCAAGCTTTTTTCTAAAAAGGTAAAAGTTATGTTATGAAATTGTTTAATATGTTAAGCCCAACTCAGGTCCAACACCACATCATTGCGTTAAAGAATTCTGAAGTATCCTTATCGAAGTTTGAAATGTATATTGTAAGTGAAAAATGTTTTATGTGTTACTGTATTGCCTAATATCCTGGTCAGTACTATCATTTGTGTACCATTACTGAGGTTGTGTGCCAAGATGTGGTCTATTTCCAATCAACTTTGTTCTCTCAGTGTGCCCACTGTACCACTGAAAACAATGACTCATCTCTGAAACACTGAGAGACGCTTATAGAAACGTTACGTTGATAGCGACTTTTATGCAATTTTTGAAGAATCAGGGGCGTCATTCTCCGACCCCCCGCCGGGTCAGAGAATGGCCGTTGGCCGCCGTGAATCCCGCCCCCGCCGAAGTCTCCGGTACCGGAGATTGGGCGGGGGCGGGAATCGGGCCGCGCCGGTTGGCGGGACTCCTCGCTCAATTCTCCGGCCCGGATGGGCCAAAGTCCCGCCCAGAAATTGCCTGTCCCGCCGGCGTAAATTATACCTGGTATTTACCGGCGGGACCAGGCGGCGTGGGCGGGCTCCGGGGTCCTGGGATCTGACCCCGGGGGGTGCCCCCACGGTGGCCTGGCCCGCGATCGGGGCCCACCGATCCGCGGGCGGGCCTGTGCCGTGGGGGCACTCTTTCCCTTCCGCCTCCGCCACGGCCTCCACCATGGCGGAGGTGGAAGAAACTCTCCCCACTGTGCATGCGTGGGAAACTGACAGCGGCTGCTGACGCTCCCGCACATGCGCCGCATTTCCGCGCCAGCTGGCGGGGCAACAAACGCCATTTCTGCCAGCTGGCGGGGCGGAAATCCCTCCGGCGTCGGCCTAGCCCCTCAATGTTGGGGCTCGGCCCCCAAAGATGCGGAGCATTCCGCACCTTTGGGCCGGCGTCATGCCCGTCTGATTGGCGCCGTTTTTGGCGCCAGTCGGCGGACATCGCGCCGTTGGGGGTGAATTTTGCCCCAGTTTCTTTTGAACTCCCCCATTTATTTTTATGTCCAGTCTGTAGGCTACCGGCTCAAAAGTAATTCAATATAGCCAAATGTGTTTAGGTCTGAATGCATGCTACTAACATAATGTGTTAGTACTTTTGAACTGCTAGATTGAAGAGTGTATAAATTAGACAGTACTTGTGGAGTCTGCTTCTTTGCTATGGAAAAAAAAAATCATGACTACCCCAGTGGTCGAAAAATGCTTCATTGATATCAATGGAACAGCGGAGCTGGGGTGGGAAAAGTTTGCTTCTGGTTTTTGTCATGATATTCAGATAAACATATCATGGTGCAAACACACATACACACTGATGGACAGATCAACGGACCAATCAACACACACGCAACATCACAGCCAATCACCAGTGAGAGCACACGCACTATAAAACGGGGAACACCACAGTTCCCGCTCATTCCAGCAGGAGACAGCTCACAGCGTGCCACTCAGACATACACCATGTGCTAAGTGCCTCTCGAAGATAGTGTTAGGGCTGGTCCACAGGTTAAAGGGTAAAGTACGAACCACAGTCATAGGTTTACAGATGTTGTTGTCAAGAGTAATAAAACAGAGTTGTACCATCTACAGCCGTGTTGGTTCGTTTGTGTAGCGGAACACCCAACACGACATAGTACCAGGATTGGAACCCAGCAACTGTGAGACCTACCTTCACATCTTCAGGGATCTGCCATCCTGCGCCATGGACACCATCAGCCCGCCGCAGCCGCTCCAAATCGCTGGAAACCTCGGCGTCAACTGGAAGCTGTTTAAACAGCACTTCCAGTTCTTCCTAGAAGCCACAGAAAGGGAGAATGCATCGGTCACCAGGAAAATCGCCCTCCTTCTCTCCACGGCAGGTCAACACGCCATCCATATCTACAACTCCCTGGTGTTCGCGGAAGATGAGGACAAGACGAAGTACAAGACGGTCCTTCTAAAACTTCAGCGTTGAGGTGAATGAGAGCCTCAAGAGGTACCTCTTTCAGCAGCGCCTGCAGGGTAAGGATGAGCCTTTTCAATCTTTCCTGACACACCTCCGTATCCTCGTGCAGTCCTGCGGCTATGAGGCCACCTCCGATTCCATGATTCAGGATCAGATAGTTTTTGGGGTCACCTCGGGCACCATACGCCAGCAGCTCCCCAACATTTAGAGCCTCACCCTAGCCACCGCCTTCGAAGCCTGCATCCTCCATGAAAACGCGACCAGCCGGTACTCCCAATTCCAGGCGGCCAAATCGGCACGGCAAGGGTCCTACGAGGCCGAGCGGGTCCAGTCGATCGAGTTCCTCCCGGCCCGCGGCCTGGACGAGGGCGGCCATTTTGCGCGCTTTCCGCGGCCTCCCGTGCTTTTACGCGACAAAAGAGACGTCGACGCAGAGGGACGTGACGCGCAGGCGCGCTCCACGCAGGACCGGACTGCGCATGCGCAGTGGCGCAACGAATGCCATGACGTCACGACGTGTAGCAACTGTGGATCCGCACATTTAAAGCGGCAATGCCCAGCAAAGAATCGACAATGCCTCCACTGTGGCAAGATGGGCCACTACGCTGCCTGCTGTCGAGCAGTTCAACCTGCCAACGCTCACCAATTCCGCCAGCCTCGTAGGGACGTGCGGGCCATTCAGCCTCCATACACCGAGTCATACCCTGACGACGTACAGACCAGTGATACCGACGACCGGGAAGCCTTTCGCATTGCGGCCATTGACAGGAATCGGATGTCCCCAAGTAGGACCCACCAGCCGATGCCAGTGAACAGCGTTAATCCGGGTGATGAATGGTGTGCCACCCTAACGGTCACCCCGAATTTGTCGCCCACCTACTAGGCTGGACTTATGAGCCTGTTTGCACATTGGACTCACTAAAGTGTTATGCCACAATGTTAATGTGTTTCTCTTTTTGTCGTTACAGGAGTTTGCTTTTGATGTTTGATGATTGCACTTGTTTTGTTTATGGTACAACCTCGTTGCTATGTTGCACCTGACACCGTCCCATGTATATAGTTTAGCCTCATGTACATGTTGTAGATATTGCACACACATATTCAGCTGCACTCAGTACACACCAATGCTTATTACCACATAGGCACATATTCTTGTAAAAAAGGGGGGATGTCATGATATTCAGATAAACATATCATGGTGCAAACACACATACACACTGGTGGACAGATCAACGGACCAATCAACACACATGCAACATCACAGCCAATCACCAGTGAGAGCACACGCACTATAAAACGGGGAACACCACAGTTGCCGCTCATTCCAGCAGGATACAGCTCAGGGCACAGAGCTCACAGCGTGCCACTCAGACATACACCATGTGCCGAGTGCCTCTCTAAGATAGTGTTAGGGCTAGGTCCACAGGTTAAAGGGTAAAGTACGAACCACAGTCATAAGTTTACAGATGTTGTTATCAAGAGTAATAAAACAAAGTTGTCCCATCTACAACCGTGTTGGTTCGTTTGTGTAGTGGAACACCCAACATGACAGTTTTGAACTGGACTGTTCGTTTCTGAAGATAGCTAAGACAATCCAAAGGTGTCATTTGGAAACCAAAGGTGTATTTTCAAAACACAAGTCAATTTCCCCCAACCGATTTCAATATCTCTTAAAGAAAAAAACCTCTTATTATTAGGTGGATGATCTTAAAATCAGGATTACCATTTATGAAGAAATATACATGCAGTACATCATTGAGCTTAATGTGTCTGCGTCAATTCTTTGAAAGAGCTATTCGGTTAGTCCCACTCCACTACTCTTTTCCCATAGGCATACAAATGTATCCTTTTCAACTATGTATCTAATTCACTTTTAAAAATAAATATTGAATCTGCTTCCATAGTGCATTCCGGGTCAGGACAATTCATCTCTTTTCTGACTTTTTAGCCAGTGAGATCAGAATAATAGGGAATGTAGTAAGATCTAAATTAAGTTTACTGTGCATTTTTGCAAATGCACAGAGTCTGGTAAATAAGGGGCGGGATTCTTCGAGCTTGCGCCGGGCCGCCGATTCTCTAGCGACCAGAGAATCGGCGCCAATCGCGCCTGCGCAGTTGCCGCGGCGCTGCTGAAATAAGCCCACAAAGCAATTCTCCGCGGGTGACAGGCCGAACTCCCGCCAAGTCCTGCCGGCGTGGTTCCGACCTGGTACCACCCGGTGGGAGGTTGGACCCGCGGCCGCGGTGGGCGTCCTGGTTGGGGGGGGGTGGGGTGGGGGGGGTCTGACTCCGGGGGGGGCCTCCACGGGGGCCAGGTCCACGATCGGGGGCTTCCGATCGGCGGGCGGCCGTGATCTGGAGGGGGCCTACTTCCTTCCTCGCGGCCCGCTGTTAGTTCCCCAACATGTTGCTCCGCGCTGTGCAACGACGTGCATGCGCCAGCGCAGAGACGGCCTTTCGGCGCTGGAGCAGTGCGAAGCACTCTGGCGCCATGCTAGCCTCCTGAACACCGGTGAATTGCTGGGCCAGGAGGCCCATTGACGCCGGCATACACTACTCCCGTGTTTACGCCGGCGTCATCACTTGGCAGGGATTTCGGAGAATCCCGGCAAAGTTGGTGAGCTACAAGCGTAGATAGTCTCGTGGAAGTATGAATTTGTGGCAACAATGGAGACCTGGCTCATATAAGGGCAGGGCTGGATGTTAAATATTCCTGGGCATAAGGGGCCACATTTTATGGTCCCTGTTTAGGACCACATGGAGTTGGGTGACACAAAAGAAAATGGTGGGCAGAGCACAGATCCAGATATCCCATCCTTATTTCTGACTAATTTCAACAGAGTGGGAAACGGAGCAGATCAGGAATCACATGCTGTTATTTAGGTTGTTTTGGCACCATTCTGGAAGTGGGCATTTCAGAACTTCTGAAATTTTCAGTGAGGCGACGGCATTTTGGAAGCCTATCTAATCATACCTGCAGAGTGGAAGTATGAGTCATGGATTGGAGACAGGAAGCATTTAAAAGGGGAGTAAAATGTATTGCCCCATTCAGAGTTCGTCTGGAAATGCTGGAGCCTGAGTCATAACCATTTTTCCTAAAATGAATGATGAGAGTGCAATGATTGGAAAAGGTATGTGATCATTAAAGTGGCTATCATTTTACTTGTGACAGCTGGCAAGCTATCAATGAAAGAACAACATTATAAGAGTGTAAAAGTCTTCAGGGTGAATTAAAATAGATTATCCACAGAATAAAGTGTAATTTTGTGTTGTACAATATGGAAAGCATAGCTCATTGTGAGATCAATGGCTAATTGTTGAAATTTCTCCCATGGGTTTCATTCACTATTTATAGAAAGGTTCATTCATCTGTTTGGCTATTTAAAAACCAGGTAGCCTCTGTCTGTGAAATAACTATGCCATGATTCTCTAATTCTATTCACTTTGGGTGTTTTGGCAGATTGATTATTTGTATTAAAACCTGTTACTTTTTTTATTGGTCAAAATAATAAATATTGATTAATTTGACTATCTGGATTGACTATTATTTAAACTTAAAGTTTAAAAATGTATGGCAATTTTTAATCAGTTCCATTTTTCTTGAATCAAAATATTGTATCTCGCATAAATAGAAAATCTATGCAAAATGGTTGAACTATTCAAACATTTGTAGCTGTTGTTATGATTGTGATTAAAGACTAGTTTTTAAAAAAGCAGAAGAAATCTGAGATCCCAGTTATTTACTGAAAGAATAAAGCTTCAAGATTCCACAGTTTAAGCAGAAGAATTTTTACTATACAAGAGTCAAAACAAAGCAAACCTTAAATACTATCTTAGATACCCTCCCATTCCCTAAAACCCAGAATTATGGTTGGTTATAAATTATATACTATCTGTTGAATGGCAGATACAACTAAGGCTTGACTCAGCAGTCTATTCAGTGTATAGGTCACCGAACCTTGTTGCGTACTCCTTCAAAACTCTGTCTTCCTTACGAAGAGTTTGAGTTCCTCTTCTAGGATTGAGACTGAGTCTGAGCTGACAGCCGTGCCCAACCAACCCGAGTTCCATGGGCACAGTCTTCACACAAATGAAGCACGTCTGCAGAACCTGCCCAACTCAGTCTGTATGGTGTAGATCCACCAATGCTATCTTCAAGTAACAGAAACAGCTGCCGCAATTGTGTATTTGCTTATTCTCCGCTTCAGATCTAGAACAAAGATCAAAGAAGAACAAAGAAAAATTACAGCACAGGAACAGGCCCTTCGGCCCTCCAAGCCTGCGCCGATCCAGAACCTCTATCTAAAACTGTCGCCTATTTTCTAAGAATCTGTATCCCTCTGCTCCCTGCCCGGTCATGTATCTGTCTAGATTCCTCTTAAATGACGCTATCGTGCCCGCCTCTACCACCTCCGCTGGCAATGCATTCCAGGCACCCACCACCCTCTGTGTAAAGAACTTTCCACGCATATCTCCCTTAAACTTTTCCCCTCTCACCTTGAACTTGTGACCCCTAGTAATTGAGTCCCCCACTCTGGGAAAAAGCTTCTTGCTATCTACCCTCTCTATACCTCTCGTGATTTTGTAGACCTTATTGAGGTCCCCCCTCAATCTCCGTCTTTCTAATTAAAATAATCCTAATCTACTCAACCTCTCTTCAGAGCTAGCGCCCTCCATACCAGGCAACATCCTGGTGAACCTCCTCTGCACCTTCTCCAAAACATCCACATCCTTTTGGTAATGTGGCGACCAGAACTGTACGCAGTATTCCAAATGTGGCTGAACCAAAGTCTTATACAACTGTAACAGGACCTGCCAACTCTTGTACTCAATACCCCTTCCGATGAAGGAAAGCATGCCATATGCCTTCTTGACCACTCTATCGACCTGCGCAGCCACCTTCGGGGTACAATGGACCTGAACACCCAGATCTCTCTGTACATCAATTTTCCCCAGGGCTTTTTCATTTACCGTATAGTTCGCTCTTGAATTGGATCTTCCAAAATGCATCACCTCGCATTTACCCGGATTGAACTCCATCTGCCATTTCTCCGCCCAACTCTCCAATCTATCTCTATTCTGCTGTATTCTCTGACAGTCCCCTTCACTATCTGCTACACCACCAATCTTAGTGTCATATGCAAATTTGCTAATCAGACCACCTATACCTTCCTCCAGATCATTTATGTATATCACAAACAACAGTGGTCCCAGCACGGATCCCTGTGGAACACCACTGGTCACAGTTCTCCATTTTGAGAAACTCCCTTCCACTACTACTCTCTGTCTCCTGGTGCCCAGCCAGTTCTTTATCCATCTAGCTAGTACACCCTGGACCCCATGAGTCTTCACTTTCTACATCAGCCTACCATGGGGAACCTTATCAAACGCGTTACTGAAGTCCATGTGTATGACATCTACAGCCCTTCCCTCATCAATCAACTTTGTCACTTCCTCAAAGAATTCTATTAAGTTGGTAAGACATGACCTTCCCTGCACAAAACCATGTTGCCAATCACTGATAAGACCATTTTCTTCCAAATGGGAATAGATCCTATCCCTCAGTATGTTCTCCAGCAGCTCCCCTACCACTGACGTCAGGCTCAATGGTCTATAATTACCTGGATTATCCCTGCTACCCTTCTTAAACAAGGGGACAACATTAGCAATTCTCCAGTCCTCCGATACCTCATCCGTGTTCAAGGATGCTGCAAAGATATCTGTTAAGGCCCCAGCTATTTCCTCTCTCACTTCCCTCAGTAACCTGGGATAGATCACATCCGGACCTGGGGACTTGTCCACCATAATGCCTTAAGAATACCCAACACATCCTCCCTCCTTATGCCGACTTGACCCAGAGTAATCAAACATCTATCCCTAACCTCAACATCTGTCATGTCCCTCTCCTCGGTGAATACCGATGCAAAGTACTCGTTAAGAATCTCACCCATTTTGTCTGGTTCCATGCATAGCTTTCCTCCTTTGTCCTTGAGTGGGCCAACAATTTCTCTCGTTACCTTCTTGCTCCCTATATATGAATAAAAGGCTTTGGAATTTTCCTTAACCCTGTGTGCCAAAGATATTTCATGACCCCTTTTAGCCCTCTTGATTCCTCGTTTCAGATTGGTACTACATTCCCGATATTCTTCCAAAGCTTCTTTACTAGACCTTATGTATGCTTCCTTTTTCCTCTTAGCTAGTCTCACAATTTCACTTGTCATTCATAGTTCCCTAATCTTCCCATTTCTATCCCTCATTTTTGCAGGGACATGTCTGTCCTGCACTCTAATCAACCTCTCTTTAAAAGCCTCCCACATATCAAATGTGGATTTACCTTCAAACAGCTGCTCCCAATCCACATTCCCCAGCTCCTGCCGAATTTTGGTATAGTTGGCCTTACCCCAATTTAGCACTCTTCCTTTAGGACCACTCTCGTCTTTGTCCATGAGTATTCTAAAACTTACGGAATTGTGATCACTATTCCCAAAGTAATCCCCGACTGAAACTTCAACCACCTGGCCGGGCTCATTCCCCAATACCAGGTCCAGTATGGGCCCTTTCCGAGTTGGATTATTTGCATACTGCTCTAGAAAACCCTCCTGGATGCTCCTTACAAATTCTGCTCCATCTAGACCTCTGACACCAAGTGTATCCCAGTCAATGTTGGGAAAATTAAAATCTCCTATCACCACCACCCTGTTGCTCCTACATCTTTCCATAATCTGTTTACACATTTGTACCTCTATCTTACGCTCACTGTTGGGAGGTCTGTAGTACAGCCCCAACATTCTTACCGCACCCTTCCTATTTCTGAGCTCTGCCCATATGGCCTCACTGCTCGAGTCCTCCATAGTGCCCTCCTTCAGAACAGCTGTGATATCCTCTCTGACCAGTAATGCAACTCCTCCACCCCTTTTACCTCCCTCTCTATCCCGCCTGAAGCATCAATATCCTGGGATATTTAGTTGCCAATCATGCCCTTCTCTCAACCAAGTTTCAGTAATAGCAATAACATCATACTCCCAGGTACTAATCCAAGCCCTAAGTTCACGTCCCACACGTGAAGGAGCCAGGGACATCAACCACGTCCCTGAGCTCCCACATTGAGCAAGAAGAGCATAACACGGGTCTGAGATCTCCTGCCATTTTTAATCTTAAGCTTAACTTAGTCCAACTATAATATCAAATAATAGATAAATGAAAAAGGAAAAAAAAAGAAAAATTGCTACCAATCACACGATAAAAAAAAAATTGAAATAGAAAAATCCTACCTTATCAACACACCTCAGGGAAAATAAAAACTACTTACCAGTCACCAGCCAATCACTTTCCTGCTGTCTGTGACGCCACGGTTCAACTTTCTTTCTACTTCTATCTGCCCTCGAGTCTCCCTCTTGATCTTTACTCGGCTGGGATCCTTACAGTGATTGTTTTTTTTTGGTTAGCGTAGGAGGTAGGGAGGGAAACATTGAAGAAGTATTTGGGGTTTAACTGTCACTTGACAACAGCTCCTCCACAAACCACCTTCTGAATACAGTGGCCGCAATGCACTGATGCAAATTTTCCCCACAACAGCCAATCAGTGGCCCTCTGCTGGATGCTTGCCTTCACTTGAACACGGAGGGTGTCTTGCTCAGGTACACCTTCTGGATACAGTGACCACAATGCACTGGTGCAAATTTTCTAGCCTCTGTCCTCTTCAGCTAGCCTGTCCTGGACTATTCCACTCAGCAACTTCTTCTGAGCTTGGATTGATCTGTGTCCTTTTATCTGCTTGAACCAGTTTCAGTTGTCTCAGAAGTTTTGGTTTCCAATCACAGTTTCAGTTTTCATTTCCTGAGAAACTGGGAGGGTTTGTTTCCTGTCTCAGATTCGCTTTTCAATTAGGGCCTGAATCAAAAATAAAAGCATTGAAGTTACTGATTCCATCACACTGCCAGTTTGGCTCAATTAATAGCAGTCTTGCATCCGAGAGAACACTGGGCCAAATCCTGCCGTCAAGTTAACAATCATTTATGTGCGAACTGGACAGAATCTTCTGCTGCATGGAAGTGCAGTTAAACCCAGATGGCGGGATGACATTCTGAGAAGATGTCTGAGAAGCCCTGCTCCTCCAAAACCTTCCCAATAATGTCATTTCACCATCTGAATCTTCATTTTAATGTATTGGATGGCATCAAATGCCTGTACTTATGTATGATTAAACTCAACTTTTAACAGTGAGTCGAATCTTAACTATTGTGTTTTTATAATGATCTAAAGGCACCAATCACTCATCAGGGATTGGGTAAATATGTTTTGGGTTAATTTATTGAGAAAATGCACATTAAAAACATTTATACATTGATAGAAAGCTTGAAGACATCAGTAGCAGAGTTGTGTGTGCTGTGGTCTGCTCAAAGGCCAAAGTGAAACTGACACATCCCTTGTATCCACCTTTCTTTTTAAAGATACTTCACCACCTCCAACTATTTATAATATATATGTTTGTGTTTAGTTACTATTACATTAGTGTATAGGACTGGTGAATCTATGAACGGAACCTTACCAAAAAATGGCGAAGTGTCAGTTCTGATGAGAAAACTGGTGGCGAGATTTCTCACAGATTTTCGAGCCCCTTAAAGAAATGTTTGTTCCCCAGGTGAATCATGCCCATCTCTTGGTGGCATCCAGCCAATTCGCCCACCCCAGGTTAACAAAATCACTGAAATAACTGGGAAGCACCATATAAACGCCTCCCCAACACTTGTTCTTGATCCATTAGAGGGATGGCTGCCAGGAAGCCAGCATTATATTTCTCAAAGGCAGCCCAGACTCCTGGATGATGTGCAAGAGACGAGACATCCTGTACTCGCACTCCACAAAGCAGCCCACCAGCAAGGTGATCACCCATGCGTGGGAGGGCATTACAGCTTCAGTTAGTGCCAGTTCTCTGCAGAAGAGGAGGGGGCAGCAGTACCCTAAAAAAAATGGATCAACTTCTTCGCACGGCCAGGGTAAGTCTGCCAACTCATGCACCCACCCCTCGCACCTCCAAGGTGATCTCTCACCAGTCACCTCGTGGGTAGCCCACCTATCACACGGCCCTCTTCCACCCCCTCCCAAACAACTTGGTGTTCCCCGTCTCAACTCTGCTCCTCACATCACTGCATGCAAACCATTCCTCAACCATCTGAACTGGCAGGACTTCTGCCTACACTCCCCCCCGCCTCCCCTTCCACCCCCTGCCCCCCTACCCCCACCCCATCTGTGTCCCCGCAGGACAAAATCAAGCACAACCAGTGTGAGAGGGAACAGCCACCCAGAGTCATGCAGGAGGACTGCACCCTCACCCTGCATGAGGAAAGAGTCCTTGAGCTGGCTGGGGAGGAGCAGGGCCACGCCTGTGCTGATGTCGAAGTGGGGGCTACGAGGAACCTTAAGGACATACAGTCAGTCTGGAAACCTCACGTGAGTAAACATTTCACATCATTTATCCCCCGTGAAGTACTAATGCCATCTCCCATCCCTTGGAAGGCAATCGGGAGAACAGCCCGGACCATCCTCGTGCCCCCCAGGACCACAGACCCGAGCAGTTCAGAGGGAGAATTCTCAGATATCACCATAGAAGGGGCGTCACATCTGTCAGCCTCACCCCCCACCAGCGCAGACACTCACAACTCGGTGAGAATAACCAGCCCGCAGGCGTCTAGGTCACTCAGTAGTGGGCACCTCACAGCTGATGGTCCACAGCAGGCGGAGGCAGAGGCGTCCCAGGGATCGGCACTCAGAGGGATGCCAGAGTCCAGGACTTTGCTGAGCCCCTGGATGATGACGTGCTTCTGGATCCAATCTCCCCAAGTTGATGGAATTGTAAAGGCAGAGTCACGAGAATCAGGACGGGATGATAGCATCCGTCCTTAGACAGCAAAGCCAACTGGAGGAGTCCAGTCGCCTTCTGACCGAGGAGATGGTGCCGTCAATGCATCGCAACAAGGCCAACACTGCGAGGGTGGGGTAACGAATGGAGACTAGTGCAGAACGTGCACTCCAACACAGGAGATGTCCTCTCAATGGCTCAGCTCATCACCTCCATGGCTCAGCTCATGACCTCCATGGTTGAAGGCCTGGGCACCATGACTGAGAGCTTCAACTGCATGGTGCAGGCACTGGTGGGAATCCATGAGTGTCTGTGCCAGAGGTCGGTGGGGCTTCTAAATTTCACTGCAGCTGCCCCTCTATCCGAAGGAGGAGCACAGGGGTCCTGGGCATCAGAGGGAAGAGGATCGGCAGGAGCACAGCCTGGGGCCCTACACCAGGGATACCCTGGGGGTGGCCAGCCCATCTGACACCCCCTTTCCTGTGAGCGACATGCGTCCAATCCCAAACACCGAGGAGGGTAGCACTGTAACTCCTTTGCTGCCTGAAGGTATGCCCTCAATGTCCAAGTCCCCCAGGGGACGCCCGCCAAAGTCATCTCAGGCAACAGGGCATTGAAGGCCGAAGATGTCCTCAACTTCAGCTGTGGATCCTGCGGAAACACCTCGACATAGTGGGAGAGTGAGAAGAGTAAGAAACTGTAGGCACCTATTGGCACGGGTGAGCAGAGGCACTAATTCAGATCGGCCACCACTATATAAGAAGCACATGCGAATAAATATCACTTTGTTCACCAGCAGATCCCCCTCCCTATCATTTCATGGCACCATGTTGCACGAATCCCCATGCACACGCGATGCTTCATCCCTGTCCAGTGTGAGAGTGGCAGTGCTATGTCTCTCCCACCTCCCACACTGATGACCCCACCCCCTACAGGAACCACCACCCCCCCCGGCATAAGCGGACAGGCCTCTTATTGCAACCACTATTCTCCAATGATCAGGATGCCATGGGCTGACAAAGTATAGAGAGGCTGATCCACCCGGAGGTTAGTTGGAGGAACACAACAGAATCCCTAACCTCTAAGGGGGCTGTAGCAGATGAGAGCTCATCCCACATCTCTAAACCCCACAATAAGTCCATTCATTGGCAGGATGTGTTCAGCTCTCTATCAGCCAAGAGTCTGACATATCGCTGAGGAATAGAGGATCTTCGCTCTCTCTTGAATGCAAGTCACCATCATTCTTCTGTAGAGTCTGGCCAATGGTTTTACCACCCTGCCCAGCGAAGGGGCACCATCCTGGAAACCTACGGCTGGTACCACACGACCGTTGAGATCACAGTCCTCACAGTTGGAGACATCCTCACCTCTAGTCTTGCTCGCTCCCAAACCTAAAGGTTATGTGGTTGTCCCTAGCCTAATGGTCCAAGTGGATCCTGGCCATGGCCCGAGGTCACTTCTTCCTCTTCCTCCTCCACGTGTTGATCCTCGCTGCCCTCTTCGATGTCCTCTTCATCCGAAAGATGTTGCTCTCCTCCTGATCCAGGTGGTCTCCCCTCTCCAGCGCCAGGTTGTGGAGAGCGCAGCAGACCACAGTAATGCGGGACACCTTCAGTTGGTATATTGGAAGGCCTCAACTGTCCAGGCACTGAAACCGCATCTTCAACTGTCCAGTAACCTGCTCGGCCAGCACCTTCGCTGAAGCATGAGCCTTGTTGTGATGGATCTCCACCTCAGATTGTGGCCTCCGCAATGGTGTCATTAGCTATCTCCTTATTGCGTATCCCTTGTCCCCAAGGAGCCAGACCTCCAGCTGCTGCTCTCCCTCAAACACATCTGGGATTTACGAGCATCCCAAGATGTAACTATCACGGACGTTCTCTGGCATACGGACACAAACCTGCATGATTTGCATGTTGAAGAAATGGAATCCCTTGAGGTTCATAAATAGCGCTGCATGATACCATGGAGTGCGCGGCCACATGGGTGCCGTCTATCACACCCTGCAGCAGAGGCATGTCAGCTAAGGTGCGAAGCACATGTCCCTGGTATCTTTGCTCTCCTGGTCCTGGTCCAAGTTTATATACATGTGGGCCCTCGCATAAAGGGCATCGACAATCTCTCTTATGCACTTGTGTGTGGCTGACTGGGAGATGCCACTCAGAAAACAGGTGCTGCCCTGAAACGAGTCACTCACATGGAGGTGCAGAGTGGTAGTGACTTTTAGGGCCGTGCATGTCCTCCCATTCCATATGGTGCCAGCTCTTACAGGCCATGGCAAAAGGTGGTCGACCAGCCACCGGGACATCTGTAGTCTTCTCTGGCATTGTGGCTCTGACATCTGTAGATAGGAAGTCTGGCATCAGAAGACGCTTTGCCAGTACTGTCTCCAATGAGGATCCATCCTCTGTGGTGCTGCTCCCGGAACTGCTTTGGATCCACAGCTATCCCTCCTCAGTGGGGTACTGGTCCTGGCCCCGTGCAGTAGCATGTCTGTTCCTGCTGTTGGTCCATTGCCATGAGTCAAAACACCAACTTTACAGGTTCCATGATTCTCCAGAATCATGCACTGAAAAGAGAATAAAACCAAAGTGAACGGTGAGAATTCCTGAGAAAGCCAAGCCCCTCAGCCCTCTAGTCCGCTGGGATGTCCACCAAGCCTCTCCAATAAGCCTCACACCTTCCCCTCTCACACTGGCAAATCCTCACTCCTATCCCTCTCAACTCAACCAGGATCACGTGCCTGGACGCTTGAGAGTCTAACTGGCACATTTCTACACCCATTCCACAACAATCCTACCCCCACCCCTCCCCAAATCCTTGCGTTAGGTGTCAGGGCTGTCGAGTGCTTGCAAGTGACTCGTGTCTGCATCCTCACTGGGCACCCCAAAGAAGCCCCCATCATGACCTGTAATGGGGTGAGTGATGATAGACTTCACAATGAAGCCTTGCACTGGGGTTCACATCAGTGTATCCTGTAGGACATAAACTCTTGAATAAGCATCAAGCTTCAATGCTTTGGACTCCAACTATTTTGTTTCAACCAAATAACCTAAATTAAATAAACTGAGGGACAAAGTAAAATGGGAAGCCCCTTAAAGGGGGGGGGGGGTGTCTGGTAGAGGAGAGGTGGGCAGGTAGTGCATTGTGGGGGTGGGGGAGGATAAACCTCGGATGGACCTTGGGACCAACTCCCCTTAGGGATTACCCCCTTGGCCCACCGCAAGGTCAACCACGTCAGGGCCACGCTGGTATCTACCAGAAGTGATCCATGTCCACGTGATTCCAGGCCAAGGGAATCAGGGAATCCCGGAGGGCTAGCGACTCTGGTGCCAGGTCCGCTAAATGGGTCAATAAGATTGATTTGCATTCATTTACACCCTCCCGCTGGCAGTGGTCATGAACCACCAGGGGGGGGTCAAAGCATCGCATTTTGCGCCAATCTGTTTTTCCCCCCCGACCCCTGATTCTCCGTTCCGCTGGAAAATGCACTTCGGGTGATGCGGACAGAGAATCCAGCCCTATATTGGAATATGCAGCTGCATCCATACACACCTTAATGGACTCCATCTTGTGCTCAAATCCATCTTTGACGGTGCAGTCAAACAAGCTCCTTTTCCTCGATGTGCTGGTTGAGAAATCTGCCAGGGGATTCTCCACCACTTCTACTGCAAGCCTACTTTTACTGGTACCATGGCAGATGGTGAAATTTGTATTCAACAAAAATCTGGAATTAAAAGTCTAACGATGACCATGAAACCATTGTTGATTGTCGTAACATCCATCAGGCTCACGAATGTCCTTTAGGGAAGGAACCCTGTAGCCCTTACCTGGTCTGGCCGACATGTGACTCCGATCCACAGTAATGTGGTTGACTCTTGAATGGCCTGTGAAATGCCACTCATTTCCAGGGCAATTAGGGATGGACAATAAATGCAGGCCTAGCCTAATTCTATCTGCAAATTTCATAAATCTACACGATATAGCCTCTACATTCTAGTGAGCTGAACTTTTAGAATGACACATCACATAATGGAGAAGAAAACTAAAATAATAAAATACAAATTTAGAAATATGTGAGCTGAAATTGGATTCTGCAATATTAAAGTATCAATGTTTAATAGTTTTATGAAATTTTTTTGTCTGCTATTTTAGCTGAGGATTTGATATGTTCAGCTTAAAGGATGAATGCCTCTATTAAAATTGTTTACAAAGAAATCTCATATAAATATGTTAAGTGTTCATAGGTTGAGATCACACAGTGCAATTTCATGACACTCGATCCAAAACTTTTATGGGCAAAATGAAATTCATCCAGATGACACTTGTATACCTCACTAACATGTTAAAACAATATCAAGCATGATAAATCAAAGATCGCTGCACTGTAAGGATTGAGTTATGTGATTGTTTAGTTTAGTTAAGGTTGATGTAACTGAGCCTAGATATGTGTCTTTCCTCATTACCAATCACCCAGAAAGATTCTCCTGTTAATGTCCATCATACTCAGCAGAAATCTAAAGCAAAATTTCTCTCTGACTCACAAACACCCCAACCACTTCTATTTTTGAATTTAAACATGGAATGAGTAGTTTATCTGATTCATTGTTTTCTGCTCTGGTTCATTATACTCCTGTCCATTTTGGTAAAGGTCAGGGGTTAAAACAACAGCATCTTCATGAAAGGTTATTTTGAATGGGGAGACATTGTCAGTGTAGTGGTGTTGTCGCTGGAGCGGTAATCCAGTGACCCAGGATAATGCTCTGGGGACGCAAGTTCAAATCACACCACAGCTGATGGTGTCATTTGAAAATATTTTTATTGAACTTTTGACATTTTGCATCAAGAATTTGCAAAACAAAACCAAACTAGCACATGTATCAACAAAAGACAATCTTCCAACAGATAACTGCACCAATAACCCCCCTTAATGAAAATACTTTACTTGCAAACTTTCCATGGCCAGACATGGCCAAAACACACATTTCAAATAGTTTCTGTACATTGTGGCTTGGGCGTTCATTTGCCAGCAAACCAGTATCTTGTGGTTTCCTTCCTTTCTGCCTGTCCCCCATGGTCCTCTTGGGCGCATTCGTGAAACCCACTCATTTGTGTTTTCATTGGGTGTGCCCTGTGCACCACCTTTAGCTGCATTAGGTGCAGCCCTGTGCACGTGGAGGTCAAGTTTGCCCTGTGCAGTGCTTTGATCTAGAGTCCTCCCCCTATCTCCTCGCCTTGTTCTATGCTTTAGAAGGTTCTGTGTTAGGAGGTCCATCCATTAATTTATCAGTAGGTAATCCGGTAGACTTGGCGACTCGGCATATTCTAGTGTGACCGGCTCCGTCTCACTCCGTGTGTTCATTGTCATCTCGTTTTTCCTTTCTAGATTCTTACTGACCCTGTCATCATTTGAGTTCCTAGAATTGTTTGAGGGCATTTCTTGATAGCTCTGGTGATCTTGAAGGAGGGTGGGGGGTATTCTGCAAGTTTAGTTTCCTATTTCTGGGGCTAAAAGTGCCAAATTTCAAACTTACAGGAGGAGAGCCATCTTTCCTACATCGGCTCAGCACATCCCCATCACTGGATGTCCCTGATGGTGCAATTTGAATTCAATTATTTTAAATATCTGGAATTACAAGTCCAAAGATGACAATGAAACAATTGTTGATTGTAGTAAAAACCCATATGTCCCTCAGGAAAGGAAATCTGCCAAACTTACTTGGTCTGGCCTATATGTGACTCCAGACCCACAGCAATGTGGTTGACCCTTAGATTCCCTCTGAAATGACTGAGCTTTTCTTAAAAAGATCAGATGAATCCCCTGCCTTAATGTCTTTGCAAACATCCCTCCGCTACACATTCACCGACTGATGGAAGCCCACAAACTGATTGAAACCATCCATGCTGCACATCACTTACCACTCCATGAAGACCTGCTCAAACAACCTACTGACCACCTTCCATCTCAGCGTCTCATGCAGAGCACCCCTTCCTGAACAAGGTCTAACAGCAAACATCCACTGGATCAAGGAATTGGAAAAACACAAAGTCACTAATAAGTCTGTCGAATGGCTGACTTTGAACTACCATGTAGTCCTTGCTAAATAGGTTCAAGGCAGGCAGAGGGCTCCTATACATCAAGCTTCTGCTGCTGGGGCCTCAGTGCAAGCTCCTTATGCACTTGTGGAAAGACACAAACAATGCTCACATTGTCATAATATACATCTATGTATACAATGGAGTGCAGGCAGGCAGTGATTGACACACAGAATGACCAGTAAGCACACAGAACAGAGCAGCCAATCACCAGACAGGACACAACCACTATAAAGCCAGAGGGCACCAGTTTTCCCGCTCTCTCGGGACCCAACCTCTGAGACAGTCAGAGCTCGTGAGCTAGCCAGTGCCTACACCATGTGGTAGCTAAGTTAGTCTGGTCAGGCTAGTGTCAGGTCTCGAGTCAAGTCAGCATAGTGTTGACCCACAGTTGAACATGTATAATAGTTTGGATGTTGAATAAAACCGTGTTGCATTTTATCAAGTGTTGGAGGTCTGTCTCTCGTTACATTGCATCAAGTGCAGTTCACCTCGACCCAGCCTACCCAACATATCATGGTACCAGCTGAGTGATGCTGAAAATGTAACGGACCGACCTTGAGTGAATCAATGCTGACCAGCAAACAGCCATCCGGTGACATGGAAAACGTCCGCCCTCCTCCACAGTTCCGCATCGCCAGCAACCTCGGTGCAAATTGGAGAATTTTCAAACAAAAGTTAAAACTCTATCTCGAAACCATCGATCTTGAGGCCGCATCGGACGCCAGGAAAATCGCACTATTCTTCTCCACAGCCAGGGACCACGCCATCCACATCTACAACTCCCTTACCTTCGCTGAAGGCGAAGACAAGATTAAATTTAAAACAGCCCTACTGAAGTTCGACAGCCACTGCGACATTGAGGTGAATGAGAGCTTTGAACGGTACGTTTTCCAGCAGAGGCTTCAGGGTAAGGATGAACCTTTTCGATCCTTTCTGACCTATCTTCACATCCTCGCACAGTCATGTAACTATGACTCGACCACTGATTCCATGATCCGGGATCAGATCGTTTTCTGGGTCCACTCCGATTCCCTTCGCCAGCAGCCCCTGAAAGTCAAGCAGCTCACCCTCACCATCGTCTTCGAAACATGCGTTCTCCATGAACATGCTAACAATCGGTACTCCCACATCAGGGTGGCAGAAACGGCAAAGCTAACCTCCCACGAGGCAGAACGGGTGCAGGCCATCGCACAAATGCAGGGCCTAAGTATCGACTAGAGTGGCCATTCCGCGCGCTTTTCCTGGGCCCCTGCGCATGCGCGCCACGACCGAGGGGACGGCGAGACCGATGATCAGATTGCGCAGGTGCATACGTAGTTCGACCGCACTGTGCATGCGCGATGGTGCACGGAACGCGTTGATGTTGGCGTCATGACGTGTCCGAATTGTGGCTCCGCCCATTTAAAGCGGCAATGTCCGGCAAAATCACGACGGTGTCTACAGTGTGGCAAGCTTGGCCACTACGCAGCCCTTTGCAGATCTGCTCCACTGCCCAGCATCCAGCGATCCCAGCCGCGGCGCAGAAGCATCCGTTCAATACAGCAGGCCATGCCAGACTCCGACCCCGACAGTCCAACAGATCCTGATGCTGCGTCCCTCAAATCTCCATACCGGGTGGGCATCATTACGAAGCATGCGCTGCCTTTCTCCAAGACAGCGACACACCTCCCGATCCTCAGCGTGGATCCCGACGACGAGTGGTGTGCTGTCCTCCCAGTCAACAAGGTTCGCATCCAGTTCAAACTGGACACCGGCGCATCGGCGAACCTCATCTCCAAATCCGATCTCGACACCATCCGCGTCAGACCAAGCATTCTTCCACCTGCCTGCAAGCTCCTTGACTACAATGGCAATCCCATAGCTGCCAGTGGCTCATGCCAACTCGGAGTTTCCAATAAGTCATTTAAAGTGACACTGCGATTTGAGATTGTGGGACCTGACAGAGCATCCCTCCTCGGTGCTCGGGCCTGCAAACTCCAGAACTTGGTTCAGCGAGTCCACACCATGTCATCCTCACAGGCGACAGCCTCACCTGTTGAGAACTTCCAGGCTGAAATTGATGACATCATCACGCAGTACCACAGCGTGTTAGACGGAATGGGCACACTCTCAAACCGAATGCCACCCCTGTGATCCATGCACTACGTCGGGTGCCGGCACCCCTCAAATGAAAATGAAATGAAATGAAAATCACTTATTGTCACAAGTAGGCTTCAAATGAAGTTACTGTGAAAAGCCCCTAGTCACCACATTCCGGCGCCTGTTCGGCGAGGCTGGTACGGGAATTGAACCCTGCTGCTGGCCTGCCGTGGTCTGCTTTCAAAGCCAGCGATTTAGCCCAGTGTGCTAAACAGGACCGCCTCAAGCAGCAGTTACAGGACCTCCAGGACCAGGGCATCATATCAAAGGTCACAGAACCTACAGACTGGGTCACATCCATGGTCTGCGTCAAGAAGCCGTCAGGGGAGCTTCGAATCTGCATTGACCCCAAGGATTTAAACCGCAACATCATGAGGGAACATTACCCGATACCAAAACAAGAGGAGTTGACCAGCGACATGGCTCATGCCAAACTCTTTACGAAGCTGGACGCTTCCAAAGGGTTCTGGCAAATACAGCTGGATGCATCCAGTCGCAAGCTGTGCACATTCAATACCCCGTTCGGTCGCTACTGCTACAACCGGATGCCTTTTGGCATCATCTCTGCTTCAGAGGTATTTCACCGCATCATGGAACAAAGGATGGAGGGTATCGAGGGGGTGCGCGTGTATGTTGACGATGTCATAATCTGGTCCACAACTCCTCAAGAACACATCGATCGCCTCAAGCAGGTATTCCACAGAATCCACGAGCATGGCCTCCGACTCAACAGTGCTCGTTCGGTCAATCAGAAATTAATTTCCTTGGTGACCACATCTCGCAGCAAGGCATGCGGCCAGATGCTGACAAGGTCTCGGCGATCAATGCCATGAAGACCCCAGAGGACAGGATGGAGGTCCTCTGCTTTCTAGGGATGGTCAACTTCCTTGGGAAGTTCATTCCCAACATGGCGGCACACACCACAGCCCTCCGCCACCTCGTCAAAAAGTCGACGGAATTCCATTGGCTGCCCGCTCATGAGAACGAATGGCGTGAGCTCAGGGCAAAGCTCACCACAGCCCCGGTTCTGGCGTTCTTCGACCCGACCAAAATATCCACTGACGCGAGCCAGGACGGTATTGGGGTGGTGCTCCTCCAACAGGATGAATCCTCCCCTTGGCCCCAGTTGCATATGCCTCCAGAGCCATGACGCCCACTGAGCAATGGTACGCTCAGATCGAGAAAGAATGCCTGGGCCTCCTAACGGGAATCGACAAATTTCACGACTATGTGTATGGCCTCCCAAAATTCACGGTTGAGACGGACCACAGGCCACTAGTCCACATAATCCAGAAGGATTTGAATGACATGACGCCTTGGTTACAATGAATCCTTCTCAAGCTACGCCTTTATGACTTTGAGGTTGTCTACACGCCAGGCAAAGAACTCATTGTTGCAGATGCCCTTTCCAGGTCTATTACAACACCATGTGAACAAACTGACTTTGTCTGCCAAATCGATGCGCAGGTGCAATTGTGTGCCTCCAACCTTCCGGGCACTGATGAGAGGGTCATCCAAATTTGTGAGGAAACGTCCAAGGATCCTCTGCTACAGCGTGTGATGCAGCACCTCACGAATGGCTGGCAGAAGGGACAGTGTCCCCAGTTTTACAACGTCAAGGACGACCTGACGGTGGTGGACGGCATCCTCATGAAGCTCGATAGGATTGTAATTCCGCAGAGCATGCGAGCTATGTTGCTCAGCCAACTCCATGAGGGTCACCTGGGGGTTGAGAAATGTTGACGCAGAGCTCGAGAGGCAGTCTATTGGCCGGGCATCTGCCAGGATGTTGCAACACTGTCCTCAACTGCCCCACATGTCAGAAATTTCAGCCAGCTCAACCCAAAGAAACTCTGCAGCAACATGAGATAGTGACCTCCCCATGGTCCAAAGTCGGTGTCGACCTTTTCCACGCCAAGGGGCGTGACTATGAGCTCCTGGTCGACCACTTCTCCAATTACCCTGAACTGGTGAAACTGTCCGACCTCACGTCGAAGGCGGTGATTAAAGCATGAAAAGAAATGTTTGCCAGGCATGGGATACCGCTCACGGTGATGAGTGACCATGGTCCCTGTTTTTACAGCCAGGAATGGTCTGATTTTGCCCGCCTATACAACTTTCGTCACGTAATCTCCAGCCCCCACTACTCACAGTCAAATGGCAAGGCCGTAAAAGGGGTCCATATCGTCAAGAAATTACTATGCAAGGCTGCAGACTCAGGCTCCGGCTTCAATCTGGCGCTGCTGGCATACAGAGCATCCCCGCTGTCCACTGGGTTGTCTCCCGCGCAGGTGCTCATGAATCGCACTCTGCGAACCACGGTTCCAGCCATCCATGTTCCAGACCTTGAGCACCTCACGGTCATACAAAAGATGCAGCAGTCTCGGGCCCAACAGAAATCAGCATACGACGCTCCTGCCACGGATCTCCCCGAGCTGGTCCCAATTGATCGTGTTCATGTGCAGTCGCCTGATGGCGGCTGGTCCTCCACAGCTGTGGTGGTCAAGTAAGTGGCCCCGAGATCGTTCCTCGTCCGCATGGCTGATGGCTCCTTCCTACGACACAACAGACGGGCGCTGCGCAGAGTTCCACTCCCGATACCTAACCATGATGTCCCGCCTCACACAATGCTTCCTCCGGACGTGCCCTACCACGAGGCCACCGATCTACCAGCAATCTTGCTGACCTCTGCGACCACCGCATTGGCGGTGGTCCCGCCTATCCAAGTGCAGGCGGCCCCTGATTCACCCTTGAGGCGGTCAACCAGAATTTGTCGCCCGCCGCAGAGACTAAACTTATAGACTGAACTTTTGCACAACTGTGTTACCTTATCGTTTTGATTTCTGTAAATATCGTTGATACGTTTTCATCTGCCCTATATCTGCACTAGCGACACCTTCCTGTGAACATAAGGTCATTTTAGCACATTCTGTATATAGTCACGCACATATACACATCCACACGCACATGCACCTTAATATTTATTATCTCAACACACACAATATAGAAAAACAAAAGGGGGGGAGATGGCATAATATACATCTATGTATACAATGGAGTGCAGACAGGCAGTGATTGACACACAGGATGACCAGTAAGCACACAGAATAGAGCAGCCAATCACCAGACAGGACACGACCACTATAAAGCCAGAGGGCACCAGTTTTCCCGCCCTCTCGGGACCCAGCCTCTGAGACAGTCAGAGCTCGTGACCTAGCCAGTGCCTACACCATGTGGTAGCTAAGTTAGTCTGGTCAGACTAGTATCAGGTCTCCAGTCAAGTCAGCATAGTGTCGACCCACAGTTGAACATGTATAATAGTTTGGATGTTGAATAAAATCGTGTCGCATTTTATCAAGTGTTGGTGGTCTGTTTCTCGCTACACTGCATCAAGTGCAGTTCACCTCGACCCAGCCTACCCAACACATCACACATTATCAAGAGTGTTCTCCCTACAGACCAAAATGGCAGACTAATCATTTTAAACTCAGCAAGTGAGGTGGCTATCTCGTGGCTTCGGGGGTTTGCATTTGCTAAGCAATTAATTGTGTCATACCTTCATATTGATGTCACAGTGATGTACCAAAGATTTTTCCTTCTAGTTTTCTCCTATTTTTTACTTGCCATAAGACCTTAAGATATAGAAGTCTGCTCTGCCATTCAATCCTTGCTAATATATTGCACATTCCCATTTTTCTGCCTTCTCCCCATAACCTCTGATCCTCTTATTAATCAAGAAAACTCTGAAGACCATGCTGGTATTCAATTACGTAGTAATTTTCATCCTCTTGATGTGTAAATCCACAGGTTTGTTCCGAATCACTAGCTTTCGGTGAATCCTGATGAAGGAGCTGTGCTCCGAAAGCTAGTGATTCAAAACAAACCTGTTGGACCTTAACCTGGTGTTGTAAGACTTCTTACTATGCCCACTCCAGTCCAACGCCGGCATCTCCACATCATGTGTAAATCCAGGCAGGGAAAATCAATTGGTATTTGATCTGAAGGAAGAGCAAGGATAATCATATCCCCATTCACTGTTAATGCTTAAATTGGATTACCATGTTGAAATATGTGAACCGAGAAACAATTCTTACCCGTTAAATAAAATTCACAATAAGCCGCAATATAAAATTGGCATCAATTTTTTTCCGAATTCCTCATCAGCACCGGGGAACACCAATTCTCTTGGGGAACAAGAGAATAAACCAACTTAGTCTTAAGATGGAATGTAACTGGAGCTCTGTTTGCCAAAATGCATGTATACAACCAAATAAGGTAGCATTACACTGAATAAGTTGCCCAGCTCAGCTTTTTCGAGAGTTTTCTACCAGTATACACTCATCTGATTTTGTTCAGCATCTCAAGTTTGTATGGTAAATGGGTTAATATTAAAGGTATTTATTGTGCACTAGCTTCAGCCTATGTAGCAGAGCTGGGTTTTTTTTTCCAAAGGTGAAAGCAGATGGGCAGTACAAGCAATGTAGTTGCCATTTTAGATCAGAGGCAAATACAGGTGTAAACTGAATGATTTTTTCCCCTCGAGATCTGCTGCAGCTACATCAATACATTCATAATAAACAACATTTCAGTTCTAATCCACTGGCTGTCAGTCTTTCATCCTCATTCGTTTATCTAAGATGGCTGGAAATCTTTGGTTAGTTTATAAATGTCAGCTCTTAAAATGGTTCAGAGGAAGAATCTTTTGTGTGTTTTTTAACTTTGCAACCTTTGTCCTTAGATAATTCTATCGTCACTAACAGCCTCTGGATACAAATTTAATTATATAGACAGACAATAAATAGATCCAGAAGTTGGGATTTTGTATTGCGTGTGACAGTTTAAGAAGGATACAGTTTCAGCAGGACAGAGGGAAAAACCCAAGTTATACCACTAGCTTTGCAGTCATCTCTGGGCAGAAACACATTGCTTTGTTGATAGATGCTTACCAGGCTTTGTCATGGGTGCCAAAATACTGGGCTTATTTTCAATAATGACAAAGATCCAATGAGATAGTCTGCTCAAAATGAAGTTCTCAGCTTATCTGAACTGCTGAAAAAAAATGTTAAAGTTCATTTTGCAATCGCTCCATTTATACTACAGCATGTCTGAAACAAAATGGTCATTAAGGTAATCTCACACTGAGAAGGTGAGTATTGCTCAATGAAGCAGGTTCAAACCCACACTGCTGTCACTGAGAGACATGAGGGCTGCCCACTGAGCCACATGGTGACTTCCAGGTATGAAGGATCGCAAGCTTCACAATACATGCATACAAACCCCTCTAGATCCTTCTTCCCCTTTACTTCCCTCTGACCCCATCCCTTCTTCCAATCTCACTGTTGGCAGTGTATCCCTAATGCCCTCTAACCTTCCCCTTTCTGAAGCTGAACTATCTGTCTTTAGTAAAAACTTCAGCTTGATCCCTTTTCACCCTCCCCCTGCCCACCTCAATGGCATGATACTGAGCTTTAATGTCACCTTTGCCTTCGTGCCCACTTCTTTGACCACGATGTTTCCTCCCAGATTGTGGATTATTTTATAACAAAAGAAAATGCTGGAAAAATTCAGCAGGTCTGGCAGTATCTGCAGAGAGGGAAACAGAGTTAGCGTTTTGGACATAAATGATTTCTACAGCATCCATCTGAAATCCTCCCTCTGGCCTCATATCCTCCCTAGACATTTTAATTGATAATTGCCAGTAAGACATCAGCCCTCTCAATTTCACTGTTCCCCTCATTCACTCCAACCTATCTCCTTCTGAAATTTCTGTATTTAGTTCCCTTAAGTTTGACATTAACATCGCCACTAAACCTGCTGACAAGGGTGGTGCTATTGTTGTGTGGTATACTGTGAGGAATTCTCTTTAACTCACTTAAGTGAGATCTCGCAGTTCAGACTTGAGTGCATTGTCCAAATGCAAAGGTTTATTTGAGACACAAAATACATTGATTGTTATGGTTACACAAGAAACCCATTTCACCAAGTTTGCTGCAGAATCAAGATGCAGGCATGGTTTCTGTACGCATTTTATTCCCGACTGTCCTGACAGCTTTTCTCTGCAGTGCCTACTGTTTCAGGGAAATTTCTTACTTATTCCACACACTAGTGTCCAGAACCTTCCTCTTTGATATCAGGCCATGTCACCTGATGCTCAGCAATGTGTACTGAAGTGGGATTTCTTCTCACCAAATTTCCCAGATATAATGCCCAACTTGATACTTTGATTGTTCATCAGTTTAATGCAATGTCTCCTGTCTGGCACAAGGGGACAGGAGATGCCCTGTGCATCCCAGGTAGATATTGTGATCATTGGCTTAACATGGAAGGAAACTCCATTGTTCCAATTAACATCCGATGTTAACACTAATTCTCAAATGTGATTAACTTTGATAGGACACAAAGAAAATTCTAACACGTACCAACCTCTACCTTGCAGAGGTCAAACACCTCAAACTCTCTGACACTTCCTCCTACTTCGCCATAGACTACGACTTCACTGCTGAACATCAAGCCGTCATTTTTAAGATTGCCTCTGTTGGCGTTACCTCCAGGTCCCCCAACATCCACCCCCCACCCCTGTCCTCCCGCAGTATTGCACAACTTTAGTATTTAGAAAGGACAGGCATAAAAGAAAAGCTGGTGGCGTGGCACTGCTGATTAAAGAGGAAATTAACACAGTAGTGAGAAAGGATATTGGCTCTGACAATGTGGAATCTGTATGGGTGGAGTTGAGAAATACCAAGGTACAAAAAACATTAGTGGATGCCATATATAGACCCAGTGGTGCAGTGGTGAGTTTGGGAATGGCATTAAACACGGAATTAGAGATGCATGTAATAAGGGAATATCGATGATCATGCGTGAATTTAATATTCACATGGATTGAGCAAATCTAATTAGCCACAATGGGGTAGAGGAGAAATTCTTGGTGGGTATACGGGATGGTTTGCTTGACCAATATGTGGAGGAACCAACTAGAGAGCAGGCCATCTTAGACTGGATACTGTGAAATGAGAAGGGAATCACTGCCAATCTGGCTGTACGAGACCCTTGGGGATAAGTGACCATAACATGATAGAAATTTTTATCAAGATGGAGAGTGAAGTAGTTGATTCAGAGACTAGGATGCTGAATCTTAATTAAGGGAACTATGAAGATATGAGGCGTGAGTTGGCCTTGATAGATTGGGGAGAGTTACTTAAAGGGTTGACAGTGGAAAGACAATGGCAAACATTCAAGGAATGCATGGAGGCACTACAGCAACTGTTCATTCCTGTCTGGCACAAAAGCAAAGGGGGTAAGAGGGCCGATCCATGGCTTACACAGGAAATTAGAAACAGTATCCGATCCAAGGAAGAAGCATATAGATTGGCCAAGAAAAATAATAGGTCTGAGGATTGAGAGTGTTCTAAAATTCAGCAAAGAAGGACAAAGGGATTGATTAAGAAGGGGAAAGTACAGTACGAAAGGAAGCTTGCAGGGAACATAAAGACTGACACTAAGAGTTTCTACAGATATGTGAAGAGAAAGAGATTGGTAAAGAGAAATGTAGGCCCCCTACAGACAGGAACAGGGGAATGCATAATAAGAGTCAAAGAAATGGCTGAGCAATTGAATACATACTTTGGTTCTGTCTTCACAAAAGAGAACACAATTCAGATCCCAGAAATGCTGGAGAATGAAAAGTTTATTGAGAGGGAAGAACTGAGGGAGATCAACATTGGTAGCGAAATGGTGCTGGGAAAATTGATGGGATTGAAGGTGGATAAATCCCCAGGGCCTGAGAATCTGCATCCCAGAGTGCTTAAGGAGGAGGCTCTGGAAATAGTGGATGCATTGGTGGTCACCTTCCGGGATTCTACAGACTCTGGAACTGTCCCTGCAGATTGGAGGGTAGCTCACGTCACTCAAAAAGGGAGGTAGAAAAAAAGCAGGGAATTATAGACCAGTAAGCCTAACATCAATAGTGGGGAAAATGCTTGAATCCATTATCAAGGACTTCAAAGCGGAACATTTCGAAAACAGGAGCAGAATCAGTCAGAGTCAGCATGGGTTTAAGAAGGGAAAATCATGCTTGACAAATCTGTTGGAATTCTTTGAAGGTGTAATCAGTACAGTTGACAAGAGGGAGCCAGTCTATGTGGTATATTTGGACTTTCAGAAGACAAAGTCCCGCATAAGAGATTATTGTACAAAATTAAAGTGCATGGGATTGGGGGAAAATTATATTGAGGTGGATAGAAAACTGGTTGGCAGAGAGGAAACAAAGAGTAGGGATTAATGGGTCCTTTTCAAATTGGCAGGCAGTAGCTAGTGGAATCGGTGCTGGGACCCCAGCTATTCACAATATATATTAATGATTTGGATGAGGGAACAAAATGTAACATCTCAAAGTTTGCAGACGATACCAAGTTGGGTGGGAAGGTGAACTGTGTTGAAGATGCAGGGATCCTGCAGCATGATCTGGACAGATTGGGCAAATCAATGGCAGATGCAGTATAATTTGATTAAGTGTGAGGTTATTCACTTTGGAAGCAAAAGCAGGAAAGCAGATTACTACCTGAATGGTTGTAAATTGGGACTGCACAGCGGGACCTGGGTGCCCTTGTGCACCAGTCGCTGAAGGTAAGCATGCAGGTGCAGCAGGTGGTAAAGAAGGCAAATGGTATGTTGGCCTTCATTGCAAGAGGTTTCGAGTATAGAAGCAGAGATGTGTTGCTGTAATTATACAGGGTGTTCTTATTCTTGAGGGAGTGCAGCGAAGGTTTACCAGACTGATTCCACGGTGGCGGGACTGTCATATGAGGAGAGATTGACTAGGTTGGGATTGTTCTTGCTGGAGTTCAGAAGAATGAGGGTTGATCTCAGAGAGACTTATAAAATTTTAATGGGGCTAGACAGGGTAGGTGCAGGGAAGATGGGTGTGCCAGAACCTGGGGTCACAGTCTGAGGATTCAGGGTAAACCATTTCGGACAGATATAAGGAGAACCCCAGGAAGTAGCTAAAACATTGAATATATTCAAGAGGCGGTTTGATATAGCACTTGGAGTGAATGGGATCAAAGACTATGGAGAGAAAGCAGGATTAGGCTATTGAGTTGGATGATCAGCCATGATCGTGATGAATGGTGGAGCAGGCTTGAAGGGCCAAAAGGCCTCCTCCTACTCCTACTGTGTATCTATAACTTGCTTTCACCTTCTTTCTAGACTGTACGAATGGGCAAGTGGTGCAGGTGAACCTGTGAAAGCAGGAGGATAGGGAGTGGAAAACTGTCCAATCATCAGCCAGGACCAGTGGAAACAAGCAGATGTATACTGCGCATGGGTGCTATTTAAATATATGAGGAACAGCCCAAGTCACGCATAATGGAAATGGGAGCCTCAGTTACGGAATGAAACCGTGGAATCCTGGACAGTTGGTCACCCCGGCCCTGGTAGGCCCGTCATTTCAGCCTGTTTCTGCACAACTGACCTGGTTTCTTCCAATCCCAACTCCATTTTTTCTTTCCTGGTCCAGTCTCTTCCCAACTACATGCATGACTCTTCCAATGCCCTCCAATACTTTAATAATTTCAGTCTTGTCCCATCCAATCTCTGTAGTGTCCTCCAGCCGCACAGCCCTCTGAACTAAATGTGTTCCTCTAACTCTGGCTTCTTGCTGCATTCCTAATTGTACAGTAATTGCTCCATTGGTGGCTTTGCCTTCAGTTTCTTAGGTGTCAGCTGTGGAATTCTCTCCCTACACCTCTCAGCTACTCTATCTTTTTTCCTTCTTTAAAACGTTTCTTTAAACATTCCTCTTTGACCAAGCTTTTGGTCATCTGATTTACTACCTCCTTACGTGACTCGGTGTCATACTTGTGTCTTATATTTGTCCTTTCAAATGCATTGGTACATTATGCGCGATCCTATGCGTGATCCAAAGGCCATGCTATGCTCGAAAAGCAGTGCGCCATGGCACAGTGTGATCGATAAAAGCCAGGAGCTCCTGCTTCCGGGACCTACCTGGCTCGCAACTTTGCGAGATCCAACATGATAGAACAAATAACAAAGAACAAAGAAAAGTACAGCACAGGAACAGGCCCTTCGGCCCCCCCAAGCCTGTGCCAACCATGCTGCCCGTTTAAACTAAAATCTTCTGCACTTCCTGGGTCCGTATCCCTATATTCCCATCCTATTCATGTATTTGTCAAGATGCCCCTTAAATGTCACTATCGTCCCTGCTTCCACCACCTCCTCCGGCAGCGAGTTCTAGGCACCCATTACCCTCTGTGTAAAAAACGTGCCTCGTACATCTCCTTTAAACCTTGCCCCTTGCACCTTAAACCTATGCCCCCTAATAATTGACCCCTCTACCCTGGGAAAAAGCCTCTGACTATCCACTCAGTCTATGCCCCTCATAATTTTGCCGACCTCTATCAGGCCACCCCTCAACCTCCGTCGTTCCAGTGAGAACAAACCAAAGTTATTCAACCGCTCCTCATAGCTAATGCCCTCCATACCAGGCAACATCCTGGTAAATCTCTTCTGCACCCTCGCTAAAGCCTCCACATCCTTCTGGTAGTGTGGTGACCAGAATTGAACACTATACTCCAAGTGTGGCCTAACTAAGGTTCTATACAGCTGCAACATGGCTTGCCAATTCTTGTACTCAATGCCCCGGCCAATGAAGGCAAGCATGCCGTATGCCTTCTTGACTACCTTCTCCACCTGTGTTGCCCCTTTCAGTGACCTGTGGACCTGTACACCTAGATCTCTCTGACTTTCAATACGCTTGAGGGTTCTACCATTCACTGTATATTCCCTACCTGCATTAGACTTTCCAAAATGCATGACCTCACATTTGTCCGGATTAAACTCCATCTGCCATCTCTCCGCCCAAGTCTCCAAACGATCCATATCCTGCTGTATCCTCTGACAGTCCTCATCGCTATCCGCAATTCCACCAACCTTTGTGTCGTCTGCAAACTTACAAATCAGACCAGTTACATTTTCCTCCAAATCATCTCGCAAGATGTTGCGATGTAAATCCTGCCAATTGTAGGTGGGATCACTTTTAGGCAAATCTACATATTAGAGCGAGACAGCTAGTCCCATTGTAATGTGTAGGTTCCCGAAGTACCTGCGGCTTTGGGATTCACCCCTTCGTCTTGGAGACCTCAGTCGAGCACTGTTCAGCACTGACCCCCACAAACGGGGACAGACAGAACGGCACTTGTGGGGGTCTCCCAGGGGTTTGGAGGACCCCAGCTACCTGTCCTTTGGGCAGGGCGGTGCCCTGGTGCTGCTGGTGCCACTTGGGCATCCTGGAAGTGCCAGCCTGGCACCTTAGTGGTGTCACCTGGGTGCCAGCATGACACTGCCAGCAGACATGGGTACTGCCAGGTTGGCACTACCAAGCTGGCATTCTTTGTGTGCACGTGATTGGGCTAGGGGTGCCCTGTGGGGGATGGGCCAACCAGAGACCATCCCATAGTATGTTCAGGCTGGGGAACGGGTCGGGGGTCCCTTCTGGGACCTCAGAGATTGGGACGCTATTTAAATATGGTGTCCCAATCTCTCACTACACTGGGGAGTTCAAACGAGTGGAGCTCCCCAGTGTACAAAAATGGAGCTATGTGCGGCCTTAGCCTTGTGTTCCTCAGCGCTGCGAAACACGTGGCTAAAGGCCCTTGCAATGGGACTTTGTTCCCAGTTAGTTGAATCATGCCTATTTCCTTATATTACAGATGTTACGTAAATAACAGTCATTGCTGTTATCCTGATCGTGATATTCTTCAGTTCCATTCCTAAGAGTTTATGCATTCACTTTGGTTTTTGAAGAATACAATTCACAAATTCTCAACTGCTCATTCTGTGAATCTATTCCTCACATCCACCATTCTGTCTCATGCAAAATTATGGTTGGCCTTATGAGCAGACAAACTACAAATATATTTTTGTGACACTGTTTGGTCCAACATTTTAGGGGGAATCTTCAGTTGATTTAAAACGAATAGGTCAATGTCCCAGCTGCAGTGGCAGACAGAGGGGTATCAGATGTATGCATTTGTTTACTAATAAAGTCAACAGTAATTTCTACACTGTAATCCCAAAGCCTGCTCATTCACTTTACATTCTCATTTTGTAAACACAGAGTACGTGAAACAACCTGCCTTTATACAATACCTTTGCCTTTTGTTACATATGGGCCTGTTCAAGCATGAATAAAGGGCTTTTCAGATTTCTATCAGATACTGGACTGTTCTCAATGATAAAAAAGATTCTAGAGTGGGGGGAGATGAAGCAATAACTGGGTTACATGCACTGAGTTTACATTAAAATGAAAGGCTATACATATGGATAACTTGGTCAATATACCAATGGGTAGTGTATTTAATGTATTTATCACAAAATTTGTCAAATGGTATACAGTTATGAATGGTGTGTTTGACCTTATTTACTCTATTTACCTAAGGGGTGAGGTTTGCTTGTTCCTTGCAGTTGAAGCTCTGTGGCTTTCTTTCAGTGGTGTGGTTTGCTGCATGCTTCTCTGCTTTGGTGTTTGCACTTATGTGGGAAGTCTTGTTGATGTGGTAATAGGCTAGGAACGGAGCCCAAAGTCTAAAACGGTTCACCTGATTCAGTCACAGTGAGCACCATTTAATCAATTTCCACAAAGGCACAGTCAATGTTGGTGAGCTGGAAAGATAGATGCACCACCGTGCTAGAATTAGGACATCACCTCTGAGGTTTAGCTTCTTTGGGATCACAATGGGGAGTCCCTGATGGAATGTCTTTTTTTCTTTAAAAATACAGTGCAGAACAGGCCCTTCAGCCCACAATGTTGTGCCGAACCTTTGTCCTAGGTTAATCATAGATTATCATAGAATTTACAGTGCAGAAGAAGGCCATTCAGCCCATCGAGTTTGCACTGGCTCTTGGAAAGAGCACTCTACCCAAGGTCAACACCTCCACCCTATCCCCATATCCCAGTAACCCCACCCAACACTAAGGGCAATTTTGGACACTAAGGGCAATTTATCATGGCCAATCCACCTAACCTGCACATCTTTAGACTGTGGGAGGAAACCGGAGCACCCAGAGGAAACCCACGCACACATGGGGAGGATGTGCAGACTCCGCACAGTAAGTGCTAGATCTGACTCAGTGATGAATAGAGCGTTTTTGTAAAAGACATCATTGTCAGGAAGGCTATATTTTTAAACTAATCTAAGAGATGTAAAGGATCATATCATTCCCCTCGCTGGGCGTGAACCAGACTCTATTTAAATGAGTCTTTAAACTCATTTAAATATGCTCAGCCCATTCAAAGTGGGAGTCTCCCTGCTTCCAGATACACGTCCCCAGTAGGCGCAGAGTGAAGCCGAAGGGAATCCGTACTGGTTTCCAAAAACGGAAACAAGATGCGATGGCCATGCTGGGGGGTTCGGTAGCTATTGGAGCCTCCGGGTGGTCTGAGAGAAGGGGGCACTGCCCCCTGGCACTCAGTTTGGTACACCCAGGGTGCCAAGGGGCACTGTCAAGGTGCGGGGCCTGAGCGGGGTCAGGGGCATGAAGAGGAGAGGGGTGGGAATTGAAAGGAGGCCTGAAGAGGGGAAATGCAGGGGGGCCTGAAAAGGGGGAGCTGGAAGTGGGAGGGCCTTTGGTTACTCCATAGTGAGGTATAGCTCACTTGGGGATGGGGGGGGTCCACTGCCCCAATGCCGGATAGGATGGATGATGGCGTGGTGTGGCCGGGTCACCATCATGCCTGGGTCGTGTGAGGGTGAGAGGGGGATGCAGTCTTCTAGTGATCGTAGAATCATAGAATCCCTACAGTTCAGAAGGAGGCCATTCAACCCATCGTGACTGCACCAATCCTCTGACAGAGCACTCCACCCAAGCCCACTCCCTGCCCTATCCCAATAACCCAAGAAACCAAAGCAGCTGGGGCAAACCCACGCAGACATGAGGAGAAAGTGCAAACTCCACACAAACAGTCACGAAGGCCGGAATTGAACCTAGAACTACACTCAGCAGACTAACAAAATCTATGCCAGACACCTGCTGTCCATGCTGCATCAACTCCCCAGTGAGTCTGTGGAAGATTTCTGGTGTGCCCTGCACGTCCTGGTGAGAGACTGTGATTGCCAGGCTGTTTCGGCCGCTGAACATTCTGACCTGCTACTTAGAGACGCGTTTGCTATGGGCATAGGGTCGACCTACATCCGGCAGCGCCTCTTAGAAGGGGCTACCCTCGACCACGCGGCGACCAAGAAACTAGCGCTCTCGCTCATAGTTGCCTCACACAATATACAGGCGTATGCCCCCCGACCGCACAGCCCACCCCTCCTGGGCATCGTGGACCCCGCCAGCAAACACTGCCACCGTGGACCCCATCAGCGGCCTCCCCCAGCCAACCAACCCCGGGGGACCCAAGTGCTACTTCTGCGGACACTCAAAACACCCCCGACAGTGCTGCCCGGCATGGAGCGCGCTCTGCAAGGCCCGCGGGAAGAAAGGACATTTCGCTGCGGTGTGCCAGGCCTGCTCGGTCGCCGCTATTGTCCCGGCAGCCGCCATGTGCGTCCCGCGGGCGCCGCCATCTTCCTCGCCTCAGACCACGTGCAGCCCGTGGGAGCCGCCATCTTGCTCTCCTCACAACACATGCGGCTCGTGGCGCTATCATCTTGTCTGCCTCAGGACACGTGCGGCCCGTTGGCGGCGCCATCTTCTCCGCCTCAAGACCCCTGCTCGGCGGGCACCTCATCGGGCCGCTCATTGCCTGCAACCGCCGCCGACCAGCCCCGTCTGGCCTCCATCACGATCGACCAGTCCCGGCCGCACAACCTCGCGACCGCGTCGATGACAGTGAAGGTCGACAGGCACAAGATATCATGCCTTCTGGACTCCGGGAGCAATGAGAGCTTCATCCACCCTGATACGGTAAGGCGCTGTTCCCTCACAGTACACCCCATCAACCAGAGAATCTCCCTGGCCTCCGGATCCCGCTCCGTGGCGATCCGGGGGTATTACACCGCCACCCTCACCATCCAGGGCGTAGAGTTCAGCAGCCTCCGGTTCTACGTCCTCCCCAACCTCTGCGCTGCCTTGCTACTTGGCCTGGACTTCCAGTGCAACCTCCAGAGACTAACCCTGAAATTTCGCAGGCCCCTACCACCGCTTACTGTATGTGGCCTCACGACCCTTAAGGTCGACCCACCTTCCCTGTTTGCGAACCTCACCCCGGATTGCAAACCCGTCGCCACCAGGAGCAGACGGTACAGTGCCCAGGACAGGACCTTCATCAGGTCTGAGGTCCAGCGGCTGCTGCGGGAAGGTATTATCGAGTCCAGCAAGTCTCTGGAGAGCCCAAGTGGTAGTGGTGAAAACTGGGCAGAAAAACAGGATGGTCGTTGACTACAGTCAGACCATCAATCGGTACACACAGCTCGACATGTACCCCATTCCCACGCATATCTGATATGGTCAATCAGATTGCACAGTACCGGGTCTTCTCGACAGTGGACCTGAAATCTGCCTACCACCTGCTCCCCATTCGCAATGCAGACCGCCAGTACACCGCATTTGAAGTGGATGGCCGCCTTTACCACTTCCTTAGGGTTCCCTTCGGCGTCACTAACGGGGTCTCGGTCTTCCAACGGGAGATGGACCGAATGGTTGACCGGTACGAACTGCGGGCCACTTTCCCGCACCCAGATAACATCACCGTCTGTGGCCACGACCAGCAGGACCACAACGCTAACCTTTCCAAACTCCTCCACAACTTCAAACTCCTCAACCTAACCTACGACGAGGAGAAGTGCGTGTTCAGCACAAACCGATTAGCTATCCTTGGCTATGTGGTTCAGAACGGAGTTCTAGGGCCCGACCCCGATTGCATGTGCCCCCTCATGGAACTCCCCCTTCCCCACTGCCCCAAGGCCCTCAAACTGTTGGGCATGTTGAAAAACTTGAGGATAGACAAGTCTCCCGGGCCTGACGGGATATATCCAAGGATTCTATGGGAAGCAAGAGATAAAATTGCAGAGCCGTTGGCAATGATCTTTTTGTGCTCGCTGTCAACAGGGGTGGCACCAGGGGATTGGAGAGTGGCGAATGTCGTGCCCCTGTTCAAAAAAGGGACTAGGGATAACCCTGGGAATTACAGGCCAGTTAGTCTTACTTGGGTGGTAGGCAAAGTAATGGAAAGGGTACTGAAGGATAGGATTTCTGAGCATCTGGAAAGACACTGCTTGATTAGGGATAGTCAGCACGGATTTGTGAGGGATAGGTCTTGCCTCACAAGTCTTATTGAATTCTTTGAGGAGGTGACCAAGCATGTGGATAATGGTAAAGCAGTGGATGTAGTATACATGGATTTTAGTAAGGCATTTGATAAAGTTCCCCATGGTAGGCTTATGCAGAAAGTAAGGAGGCATGGGATAGTGGTGAATTTGGCCAGTTGGATAACGAACTGGCTAACCAATAGAAGTCAGAGAGTGGTGGTGGATGGCAAATATTCAGCCTGGATCCCAGTTACCAGTGGCGTACCGTAGGGATCAGTTCTGGGTCCTCTGCTGTTTGTGATTTTCATTAGTGACTTGGATGAGGGAGTTGAAGGGTGGGTCAGTAAATTTTCAGACGATACGAAGGTTGGTGGAGATGTGGATAATGAGTTGTCGGTGGCGATAGGGCTGTTGTCGGCTGCAAAGAGACATAGATAGGATGCAGAGCTGGGCTGAGAAGTGGCAGATGGAGTTTAACCCTGAAAAGTGTGAGGTGTCCATTTTGGAAGGACAAATATGAATGCAGAATACAGGGTTAACGGTAGAGTTCTTGGCAATGTGGAGGAGCAGAGAGATCTTGGGGTCTATATTCATACATCTTTGAAAGTTGCCACTCAAGTGGATAGAGCTGTGAAGAAGTAGATTAATTTGTTCTTAAGGGCAGCACGGTAGCATTGTGGATAGCACAATTGCTTCACAGCTCCAGGGTCCCAGGTTCGATTCCGGCTTGGGTCACTGTCTGTGTGGAGTCTGCACATCCTCCACGTGTGTACGTGGGTTTCCTCCAGGTGCTCCGGTTTCCTCCCACAGTCCAAAGATGTGCAGGTTAGGTGGATTGGCCATGATAAATTGCCCTTAGTGTCCAAAATTGCCCTAAGTGTTGGGTGGAGATGTTGACCTTGGGTAGGGTGCTCTTTCCAAGAGTCAGCGCAGACTCGATGGGCCGAATGGCCTCCTTCTGCACTGTAAATTCTATGATAGTCTCTGGTGTTGTGAGGCCACAGTTCTAACCACTGTACCACCCCAAAGTAGTGAAGTGATGGGGTGGAGATTGCTCCTTCAGGGTCAAGTGTTGGGGGTGTAGCCATGTCTACGGAGGTCGCAATATCCCTGTGGGGTCTGTGGGAGTCAACCTTGAGATCAAGGCACCCATTGCAAATGGCTCCCATATCTCTGATGGGCCAGTCTTTCTGTTATCTTTATATCCCCAATCCAGAAAGAATTCTAAGGGCACGATCTACCGGCCCTGTCCCACTGGAATCAACGTGCGATGCAGCTGATAGATCCAGGAGAGGCCTCTCCCGGGATTCCAGACCACCATAGACTGGGTCACATTGAGATCCAAAAAGGCGAGGTGTTGGGCGTCTTAAAAAATATTACGGTAGATAAGTCCCCAGGGCCTGATGGGATCTATCCCAGAATACTGAAGGAGGCTGGAGAGGAAATTGCTGAGGCCTTGACAGAAATATTTGGATCCTCACTGTCTTCAGGTGATGTCCCGGAGGACTGGAGAATAGCCAATGTTGTTCCTCTGTTTAAGAATGGTAGCAAGGATAACCCAGGGAACTACAGGCCGGTGAGCCTTACGTCAGTGGTAGGGAAATTACTGGAGAGAATTCTTCGAGACAGGATCTACTCCCATTTGGAAGCAAATGGACGTATTAGTGAGAGGCAGCATGGTTTTGTGAAGGGGAGGTCGTGTCTCACTAACTTAATAGAGTTTTTCGAGGAGGTCACAAAGATGATTGATGCAGGTAGGGCAGTGGATGTTGTCTATATGGACTTCAGTAAGGCTTTTGACAAGGTGCCTCATGGTAGACTAGTACAAAACGTGAAGTCACACGGGGTCAGGGGTGAGCTGGCAAGGTGGATACAGAACTGGCTAGGTCATAGAAGACAGAGAGTAGCAATGGAAGGATGCTTTTCTAATTGGAGGGCTGTGACCAGTGGTGTTGCACAGGGATCAGTGCTGGGACCTTTGCTGTTTGTAGTGTATATAAATGATTTGGAGGAAAATGTAACTGGTCTGATTAGTAAGTTTGCAGACGATACAAAGGTTGGTGGAATTGCGGATAGCGATGAGGACTGTCAGAGGATACAGCAGGATTTAGATTGTTTGGAGACTTGGGCGGAGAGATGGCAGATGGAGTTTAATCCAGACAAATGTGAGGTAATGCATTTTGGAAGGTCTAATGAAGGTAGGGAATATACAGTGAATGGTAGAACCCTCAAGAGTATTGAAAGTCAGAGAGATCTAGGAGTACAGGTCCACAGGTCACTGAAAGGGGCAACACAGGTGGAGAAGGTAGTCAAGAAGACATACGGCATGCTTGCCTTCATTGGCCGGGGCATTGAGTATAAGAATTGGCAAGTCATGTTGCAGCTGTATAGAACCTTAGTTAGGCCACACTTGGAGTATAGTGTTCAATTCTGGTCGCCACACTACCAGAAGGATGTGGAGGCTTTAGAGAGGGTGCAGAAGAGATTTACCAGAATGTTGCCTAGTATGGAGGGCATTAGCTATGAGGAGCGGTTGAATAAACTCGGTTTGTTCTCACTGGAATGACGGAGGTTGAGGGGCGACCTGATAGAGGTCTACAAAATTATGAGGGGCATCGACAGAGTGGATAGCCAGAGGCTTTTCCCCAGGGTAGAGGGGTCAATTACTCGGGGGCTTAGGTATAAGGTGAGAGGGGCAAGGTTTAGAGTAGATGTACGAGGCAAGTTTTTTTTACACAGAGGGTGGTGGGTGCCTGGAACTCGCTACCGGAGGAGGTGGTGGAAGTAGGGATGATAGTGACATTTAAGGGGCATCTTGACAAATACATCAATAGGATGGGAATAGAGGGATACGGACCCAGGAAGTGTAGAAGATTGTAGTTTAGTCGGGCAGCATGGTTGGCACGGGCTTGGAGGGCCGAAGGGCCTGTTCCTGTGCCGTACATTTCTTTGTTCTTTGTTCTTTGTACTACACCTTGCAAAATCTAACTAAACCAGTCTTGGATGGTTAAGTGAGTTTAAAAACCCACTTAACTGTGCTGCCACCGTATCGTGGACAACGCGGCATCTACCAACCTCGATGAGGAGACGCCAGCTGGGTGCTGTTCATTTCTGGAACCCACAAACGGGGACGAGGTGAAATGATACTTGAGGATGTCTCCCAGGTGATCGGAGGCACCCTGGTGGTTGGCCTGCGGGCTGGGTGGCACCCTGGCACTGCTAAGGTGCCACTCGGGCACCTTGGCACTGCCAGCCTGGCATCCTGGAAGTGCCCCCTTTAAATGCCACCCAGGTGCCCATGTGTCACTGCCAGGCTGGCAGGGGCACTGCCATGGTGCCAGGCTGGAATTTTGTCCATACTGGGGATCAGACCCAAGGGTGCCCTGATCATGTGAGGTGGGTGCGGGGGGGATGGAGTTTGTTGAGGCCTCATTGGCAGCCTCGTCGGAGCTCCTCAGTGCAGGAAGTGCTGCTAAGTGCGGCCCAGGGATTGGGGTGTCCCGTCTGGGCCACCAAAAATAACAGAGTGTCATTAGATAGTGCGAACGTCGGGAATGGCCCCGATAACTATTTAGATTGCGCCATAGCCTGGGGTTTTTCAGTGAGAATCTCCCCAAGCTCCAAAGAAATGACAAGTGCGAGTGGATTTTGATAGAAATCGTGCTGGTACAGCCGACGAGATTCTCACCGATTTTCCCGCCTGAAATGATATTAGGGTGGGATATTCCCACCTCCCAGCCACATGCTTTTCGCCAGCAGGAGGCGACGCACTGTTCACTGGCGGTGGGGTTCTCTGCTCTCGTTGTTGTCCATGGGAATTCCCATTGAAGCCACTCCATTCTGCTGGGAAACCCGTGGGAGGGGCGTGCTGCCGATGGGACCAGACAATCCCGCCGACGTGACCGGCCAGAGAATTTCAGCCTCAGTCGTATTTTGGGAGAATTGCCATGGTGGGATTTGAACCCACGTTCCCCAGAGCATTAACCAGGGCCTCTGGATTACCACAATGCTCCATCTCTCCTTATCTGTAATTGCCCTTTATACCTTCCTCTCCCTACTGAACAACTGTACCATACTCCCTTCTGTCTTGGCTGAAATAACTGTACTGCTAAGTGCATTCTATAGTGTGCAAATTAGTGCTTATTAATTTATGAATCAAAATATGCACCAGCATAAGTTAGTACTGAGAAAAATGTTTTGTTGAGGTTCTAATAAGCTAAAGACTAGCCTTTTCAGATTAGTGAGTTGTGTGGATTCAGTTCAGGATATGGAAATGAGTGAAATGGAATATGATCTCTCGTAGCTTTCATTTATTAGCTTAATCGATTCAGCTCACGTGCGAGATGGCATTAAGTTACTGGCCCAACACATTCATTGAGCTTTTCTTTCCATTAAAATATGGCTAGATGTTAGGAGGTGGTTCTTTCTACTGTAAACTATGACTGAAGTAATTCTGCTCTGTTTACACTTGACCATTTACACTGTGAGTCAGTATGGCAGCCTCAGTATAAATATTAATTTATAGTTGCAGTGTAGTCAGAGCCAAAGTCGACAAAAAGGTTGCTGTCCTGTTGCTCTTCTGCAGGAATTTAACAAATTAGCATCAGATGTACAAAGTATGAGAAATGAGCACAGGAGGACATACTGTTAATATTAACCATATTAGCCCTCTGACGGTCAATAAGGTGCCAGCTATTCCCCAACATTCCCATATTATATTGGGCTGGATTTTCCTGTCCCCCAGCCATGTGTTTCTCGGAGGCACGCAGTAGGCTGGCGGCAGGATTTAATATCCCCGTCGCTTGTCAATGGAATTTCCCGTTGAAGCCGATGGGACAGAGGATCCCAATGGCCAGAGAATTCCGGATATTATGTGATTAAATAACATGTTAGCAATATTAAGTATAATCTGACCATACACAGTTATTTATCTATCTGAATAACACCAAAACGGATGGATTAGAATTGGGAATATTTCCATACGTGGTGTGCGTGACCCCTGAAATTGTGAATGCTCATTTCCATCTGATACTGGATTTGCTACTGATACTGCTGGAATATCCCTGCTACAGTTCGAACTCTCATACTCATCTTCAGAGCAAAAGGTACTTGCCGTATCTTCGGTCTGTATCTCCTGCTACCTGAAATGTACCCACAATATGTGCTGAAGAAGGGTTGCAACCCCTGTCCGGGATGTCGCACGATGATTTGGGGTCATAACTGGGAGGCAGCAAAGGCGACTGCTGAGCAGAGATATTGGACAATCGGGATCAGCACGAATGCTCCTTCATACATCCATGTATGAATCTTAGCTCCAAGGCCCCTTCAAAGTATTCAAAACAGCTGTGGACAAAATCTTTGGTTCCTCCTCAGTAACTACTCATTGCCTGCTCAGAAATGCTTCCCTCCCCATTCCCCATTCAACATGTCTTGACCTGCTCTCTCTACTACTGCCCCCCCCATACCCACTCAACAACACTGTTCCTGCCCTCCCCGATACCCACTCCCCATACCCACTCAATAATACTGCTCCTGCCTTCCCTACTACCACCCCTCCATACCCACTCAACAATACTGCTCCTGCCTTCCCTACTACCACCCCTCCATACCCACTCAACAATACTGCTCCTGCCCTCCCCGCTACTGCCCCCCATACCCACTCAACAACACTGCTCCTGCCCTCCCCGCTACTGCCCCCCATACCCACTCAACAACACTGTTCCTGCCCTCCCTGCTACTGCCCCCAATACGCATGATTCTGCTGTTGCCACTTGCACTGTTTGTGTTTTGAAATGCAATCACTAATACATGTCTTACCTGGTTTGCCATAGTCATGTGACCTCTCCCATGAGGAACTCCCTGCAGACTGCCATGATTTATTCAGTTCACTAAACACCTTACATTAAGAAACACTGGTCTTTAAGATCATAATATGATTTTAGAAGTGGAGCTGAGATTGTGGTTTCAAAACATGGAAAATGTGCAGAGACTGCACAGCGATCAAAAAAAACCCACATAAATGTTCAAACCAGCCAAAAACAGCTGAAAAAAGGACAAGGAAAAGCAGACACAAACCAAAGGCTGCAATTAAAACACTGGGTGAGCCCAAATGGCTGTAAAATATCCTCTCATTCTCCTGTCAAAAGGAAAGGCGATATGTGGTAGAAATGACAGTTTTTCCACTTTCAATGTGAAAATTAAGAGATTGCAATAAATTTAATTCACAAGCTAGGTAGGACATGTATTATTAATTGCATTTCAGTTCATGAGTGAAGAATTCAGCTACTTCACAATAGTTTGCAAAATTCAACACTATACATCATCATCACACGATCCCAGTCAAATGGAAAGGCTGAGACGACAATGAAAATTGTCAAAGGAACCATCAAAAAATCGAGCAAATTCGGCACAGATGTATACAAGGCAATCCTTGAGAAGCGAAGCACACCAGCTGAAGGCATGGAAAACAGTCCAGCCCAAAAACTAATGCCACATCACACCCAAAATACTCTTCCAATAACAAAACAGCCACTGAAGCCAGAAGTAGGAACAGACATGAGTGAAAAAAATCAAGCTGAAGAGACATAAAACCAAATTTCATTTTGACAAGACCGCCAAACCATTGCCAGAGTTGAGGATTGGAGAGCCAATCACCTTCAATGCTCTCAATAGGAGTCAGCCCACGCGGCAACTTGAGGCATTTGTAGAGCAGTTGTTACCTTGATCATAAAGAGTTGACGTGAAGAAACAAATATAACGGTACAACAGCAGGCATATACAAACAACTAGAGAAGCTGTAGCTTTAACAAAGAATCAGCCAGACACAAAACGTTAGCTCCCTTCTCTCTCCACAGATGATGTCAGACCTGCTGAGATTGTCCAGTATTTTCTGTTTTTGTTTCAGATTCCAGCATCCGCAGTAATTTGCTTTTATCTATAGAGAAGCTGTTCCTTCACTGCAGTAGGCTGGTCATGAAGCTGGGATCTCACCAGGTGTAGAGAGTACTGAACGACCATCACTCCCTGAAGTCCACTCATCTCCAATGATGGAAATGGAGCAACAATGGTCACCATGGCAACAACAAGTGCCATGGGAATGACGCTTCCCAGAGAAGGAACATCACCCAGATAAACAGCCAATGGCAACATGCACGCATACTATTATTAAGAGACTTGCATGATTTAACAACAATGTATGCCATGCATGTTCAGCAACTGAGAATGATAAACAATGGGTGGGATGCTTCGAAATTGCAATCGGTGCAGGGGCGGAGAATGGGTGTTGACACCGAAATCTGGCGCGACGCCGCTCCCGCGATTCTCCAGTCCCCGGAGAATCGCCGAGAATCGCGTGCGCACGGTCTATGCGGCGCAGGTAGGGGGCCATTGACAGAGGCCCCCACGGCGATTCTGCGAGGACAACTGGCCGAGTTCCCGACACCGTGGTTCTAACCACGTTTTGCCTGTCGGGAACAGCTGGCAGTGGCTGCGGACTCAGTCCATGGCCGCCCTGGTGGGGGGCGGGCGGGTCCTTCACCGGGGGGGGGGGGGGTCCTCACAGACGGCCAGTGGACCGATCGGGCGGCACCGATCCACGGGCGCGCGCGATTTCGGGGGACCTACATTGGTGCCGCTTCGCGGTCCGAGTACGCTATGACCCACGGGGCGGCCGCTACAGGCCACCGCTGTGCACATGCGCGGTCTCCCAACCGGTAGTCCGAGGCCCGTATCCGCAGCCAGAGCTGCGAGAAGCATTCCAGGGTCCTGCCAGTCCCCTGCAAATTGGAGAATCACCCTGGACTTTCTTAAGGAAAGCCCCATTACTGGAGAATCCAGCCCAATTTGTTCATGCATGAGGACAGCTGTGGCATAGTGGATAACTTGGGTAACTCATGTTAGTGCATGAAAAGTTATTTTTTGTTCGTTCTGAAAAAGAGGATGTTGTGGCTTTGTTCGTTATGAAAAGGGAGATGCTTGGGATTTGAAATGCAATCAGTAATACATTTTGTTTTTAAATTTTTTCCAATTAAGGGGCAATTTAGCGTGTTCAATCCACCTACCCTGCACATCTTTAGGTTGTGGGGGGGAAACCCACGCAACACGGGGAGAATGTGCAAACTCCACATGGACAGTGACCCAGAGCCAGGATCGAACCTGGGATTTCAGCGCCGTGAGACAACAGTGCGAACCACTGCGTCGCCGTGCTGCCCTCTCTAATACATTTCCAACTTGGTTTTCTACACTCCTGTGACCTTCACCATGAGGGACTCCCTGCAGGCAGTCATGAAACATTCATTTCAATAAAGACCTTCCTCTGAGAAACACTGTAGTCTTTGAGCTCATACCATACACTTTCTCTAAACCTTTGTTTCTTTACTTGTCCCATCACCATTTTTGTCATTTGGGGAGGGATTTACCAGCTGTTCACGCTAGGTGCAAAATTCCAGTCCCACGGCGTCTGATAGATTTCCCGGCGACAAGGGATGCTGTCACCAGAAAATCCCGTTGACAACTGCGGGGTTGGTAGATCCTCCTGGCGTGCCACCTCCGCCACCCAAAAACACATGGCAGAGTGGTTGGTAAATCCCGCCCGTGGGCTGTATTTTCAGCACCTACCTGGGCTGGGACAAGAGGTAGGAAGTAGATACGATTAACCCATCAGCTGGCATACTGGTTCCCTTGTTCCATCCTGCCTCCAGGTCATTTTTATGGAGGAAGAATCAATGGGGGCAGCAGGGTTATGTGCCTGCATGCAATGTGTAGCCATCATGGCTCACTGAGAGCCAGTTTAATGACAATTAAAGGAAGCTGACTGGAATTTTCCAGTCCGCCTCCAGCTTCCCCCGGGTGGCGGGGCCAGATTAGGTGCTTGTGGTGAACTGTATTCACCAGGAGATGTGGTGCCTGTGTAACCGTTAATCTTTAAGGATTGAACTGGAACCCCGGTGGGCTCCGTCTCCGGCTCCACCCCCCCCAGGACGGTATATAGTCCTGCGCCCAGTGGGTGGCGCTAATTTGTACAGAAGTCACTGGCAGGCTAGTTCTTTGTGTAATAAAGCCTTTGTTCACTTGTTCATATAGTCTCGCTGTGAATTGATGGTATATCAATTTATTACACAAACAACGTCACTATGGACGGTGCTCTCAAACCAGAAAAACTCGACTTAGATGCCCGTGCCCCAGAAGCCAAGGGGATCTTCTCTCACTGGCTCCGCTGCTTCAAGACCTACCTCAGCTCCTCCGAAGCGCCTATCCCCGAAGCTCGCAAGCTGCACCTCCTCCACGCCTGGGTGAGCCATCGAATTACAGTTTTGATCGAAAAGGCGGCCACGTACGAGGCAGTGGTTGCGATTCTGAAGAAGCGCTTCATCAAGCCTGTAAATGAGGTGTTCGCGCAGCATTGCTCACCACCCGCCGGCAGCGCGCAGGATAATCTCTAGACGAATATCTGGAAAACCTGATCCTACTCGCCAGAAACTGTAATTATCAAGACATGACGGCTGAGGAGCACATGAAGCTGCAGATCCAGGACACCTATGTGGCTAGGGTCCACTCTAATTACGTCAGGCAGCGACTGCTGGAAAACGGGGCTACCGACCTGCAGGACACGGTAAAACTAGCCACCTCGTTAGAGCTGGCCTACCAGAGCCTCAGCGCATTCGGCGCGGACCCAGCGAGCCCCACATTGGCCCCGCCGACGCGGAGGTCGCCAGACCCAGCCATGCCACAGGCCTGTGCCGCGCGGCTGCCCGCCTAGACCGGGGGACCGTCGTGCTACTTCTGCGGCCAGGGCCAACACCCACGGCAGGGTTGCACAGCCCGCTCCGCGACATGCAGCGACTGCGGCAAAAAGGGTCACTTCACCAGAGTCTGTCTGGCCAAATCGAAAGCCCAGAAGCCGAAAGCTCCTCAGGCCCGACTCATGGACTTACAGGCCCGCAGACCCCGTAATGCGGCTGCGTGCCTGCCGGAAACACCGCCTTCAGACGCGTCATCAGACATGTAACTCGTGGGGGCGGCATCTTCAGCTCAAGCCGACACGTGCGACTCGTGGGGGCTGCCATTTTATGACCCAGATTCCTCCCATTACACTGATTACCCGCAGCTCGGCGCCATCCCCCTCGACCAGTTGCGGCCAAAGCACCTGAGGAGTTCCATGATGGTCGCCTGGGTCAACGGGCACGAGACCCCCTATCTCTTCGACTCCAGGAGCACGCTTTGTACACCCTGAAACGGTAAGGCACTGCTCCCTGCGCATCTACCCCGCATCTCAAATGATCTCCCTCGCATCCGGATCCCATTCGGTCCGGATCGGGGGGTACTGCGTCGCGAACCTCGCGATACAGGGCGCTGAGTATGCCCTTTTTAAGCTGTATGTCCTCCCGCACCTCTGCGCCCCTTTACTGCTTGGACTGGACTTCCAATGCAGTTACCGAAGCCTGACCCTGAAGTTCGGCGGAGCGTTACCCCCCTCATGTTATGTAGCCTCGCGACCCTTAAGGTTGCCCCCCCCTCGCACTTCGCAAACCTCACCCCCGACTGTAAGCCCGTCGCCACCAGGAGCAGGCGGTACAGTGCACAAGATATAACTTTCATCAAGTCAGAGGTCCAGCGACTCTTGCGAGAGGGGGTCATCGAGGCTAGCAACAGACCCTGGAGAGCACAAGTGGTGGTTGTCAGGACTGGGGAAAAGAACCGGATGGTGGTGGACTACAGCCAGACCATTAACCGATTCACGCAACTGGATGCGTGCCCCCTCCCCCGCATTGCGGAGATGGTCAACCAGATTGCGCAACACCGGGTTTTCTCTACGGTGGATCTGAAGTCTGCCTACCACCAGCTCCCGATTCGCCTGGAAGATCGCCACTACACGGCTTTTGAAGCAGCCGGCCGACTCTTCCACTTCCTCAAGGTCCCTCTTGGCGTCACCAATGGGGTTCCGGTCTTCCAGAGAACGATGGACCGAATAGTGGACCAGTACGGGCTGCGGGCTACATACCTGTACTTGGACAATGTCACCATCTACTGCCATGACCAGTAGGACCACGACACCAACCTTAAGAAGTTCCTCCAAACCGCCCAATCCCTCAACCTGACATATAATAGGGAGAAGTGCGTTTTCCGCACAACCCGGCTTGCCATACTCCGCTATGTCGTGGAAAACGGAGTCCTGGAGCCCGACCCCGACTGCATGGGCCCCTCATGGAACTTCCCCTTCCCCACAGCCTCAAGGCCCTCAAACGGTGCATGGGGCTTTTCTCATACTACGCCCAGTGGGTCCCCAACTACGCGGACAAAGCCCGCCCACTTATTAAGACCACTACGTTTCCCCTGACGGCTGAGGCCCGCTCGGCCTTCAGCCGCATCAAGACCGATATCACTATGGCCGCCATGCACACGGTGGACGAGTCCATCCCTTTTCAGGTAGAGAACGATGCATTAGACGCCGCCCTGGCTGCTACCCTCAACGAGGCGGGCAGGCCCATAGCCTTCTTCTCTAGAACCCTCAAAGCTTCCGAGATTCGACACTCCTCTGTCGAGAAGGAGGCGCAAGCCATTATGGAAGCTGTACGGCATTGGGGTCACTACCTAGCTGGTAGGAGGTTCACCCTCGTCACCGACCAACGGTCCGTAGCCTTTATGTTTGACAATGCACAGCGGGGCAAGATTAAAAATGATAAGATCTTGAGGTGGAGGATCGAACTGTCCACCTACACCTATATTAAGTATCGTCCTGGAGAACTCAACGAGCCCTCAGATGTCCTGTCCCGCGATACTTGCGCCAGCGCGCAGGAGGACCGACTGCGGGCTCTCCACAACCAACGCTGCCACCCAGGGGTCACCTGGCTTGTCCATTTTATTAAGTCCCGCAAACTGCCCTACTCCACCGAGGAGGTCAGAGGCATGACCAGGGATTGCGGAATACAAACCACACTTCTATCGGCCAGACAAGGCCCATCTGGTAAAGGCCTCCCGGCCCTTTGAGCGCCTCAGTATCGACTTCAAGGGGCCACTCCCATCCACCAACCGCAATCTGTACTTCCTGACCGTCATTGACGAGTACTCCCGCTTCCCTTTCGCTGTCCCTTGCCCCGACCTGACCTCGGCCACAGTAATAAAGGCCCTGCACAGCATCATCACACTGTTCGGTTTCCCTGCATACATCCACAGTTTATGAGCGATGAGCTGCGTCAGTACCTGCTCGTTAAGGGCATCGCCTCGAGTAGGACTACCAGCTACAGCCCGCAGGGCATCGGGCAGGTGGAGAGGGAGAACGCGATGGTATGGAAGGCCGTCATTCTTGCCCTCCGGTCTATAAGTCTCCCGGTTCCCCGCTAGCAGGAGGTCCTCTCTGACGCGCTCCACTCCATTAGGTCGCTCCTCTGCACAGCCACGAATGAGACCACACACAACCGCTTGTTTGTCCTCCCCAGGAAGTCCATCTCCGAGGTCTCGCTTCCATCCTGGCTGACAACTCCGGGGCCAGTCCTTCTTCGGAGGCATGTGAGGAGCTATAAGACCGACCCCCTAGTCGAGAGGGTCCAGCTGCTGCACGCAAACCCCATTACGCCTACGTCACGCACCCAGATGGATGGCAAGATACAGTCTCCCTACGGGACCTGGCGCCTGCTGGTTCCCCTGCCAACGCACCCCCCCGTATCCCAGCATCGCCTACCGCCCAACCGTGTCTCTTTCACCCCCCTGGGGCTCCTGTGTCCTCTTGCGCCTACGCCGCCCCCAGCGCCTGCACTGCCCCCGTGCCTTCACAGCAGCCACACGCCACCCACCTGTCGACCACTACCCCGCAACCGTCTCCGACACGCCGGGCGGAAGCTCCGAATAACACGCTCTCGGAGTCACCATCATCTACGACGTCCGTGCCGGCCGCACCGCCAGAGCTGAGGAGATCTAAAAGGACGACCCGGCCTCCGGAGAGACTGGACATTTGACCCACGTCACCCCCACTGGACTTTGTGTTTTTTTAAACAGGGGGTGAATGTGGTGAAATGTATTCACCAGGAGATGTGGTGCCTGTGTAACCTTTAACCTTTAAGGATTGAGCTGGAACCCCGGTGGGCTCCGCCTCTGGCTCCACCCTCCCCGGGACGGTATATAGTCCTGTGCCCAGTGGGTGGCGCTCATTTGTGCAGAAGTCACTGGCAGGCTAGTTCTTTGTGTAATAAAGCCTTCGTTCACTTGTTCATATAGTCTCGCTGTGAATTGATGGTATATCAGTGCTAGAAGTGGACACCTGGGGTCAGGTGAGTAGGGGGGGTGCAGCAGTTCCCCATGCAGACCGACAGTCCTTTCCTGCCTGCCTGGGTGCAGTAGCAGCTGCAGACTATGCTGTAAAAGAGATTCTCTCCCTCCCCTTTGCCACCAAAATGGTGGCCTGGCTGCAAAACACATAGCACCTCCATTCCCTCTCCTTTATTTAACCTCTATTACACCTGTGAGTCCTTTCAAACTTGAAAGCCTCTGATTGCTCCACCCAGCTTTGAGAACCTATCAGCTGTCCTTAATGGCAGTGAGGCTGCTGCTGGCCAATTAAGGGAGAACCTCCCATGGAAATCCCAACCAGTGGATATTTCCCTCTGGGATGGGTCCAGAATCTAGAAACAGTTTTGACGGTTTCTTGCCCTTGGAGGGAAAGTCTTGCCCTTAATTTCTCTGCTATCTGACCACAGAGCCTCCCTTTTGCTCTCTCCTCCCCTCCCCCTTTCTCAGTTCTTTTTTCACTTCCCAAAAACCTGTTACATCTATAAAGCTTCCCCAATTCTGATGAAGGCTCACACAGCTGAAATGTTGGCCTGGATTTTTTGGTGCCTGCAGGTTAAAAGCGGTGTGCAATGCTATTTTAGCGGCAGCTGTATCTGGGGTTGCACTTTACCAGCAGCAACCAATTAAGTGGCTGCCATTGGGACTACCATCCTATTAAACACGGCCCCCATGACCCCCATCAGTATTCTAAAACAATCAGCACCATTCTAACTAAAACTACCCACAACATTCTCAAGTCAATTCAGCCGAACTCGAGATGATAACCGATCATTTGTAAAATTCTGGGATCCAGATGCGGATCTGCATCTTCACCAAAAACTAATCATGCTTTATCTGTGTACAAAGTTTTGTTGAAATTTGCTCATTAATTTTTTTAATATATTGGGTGCGATCTACCGGCTGCACTATGAACGGGGGCGTGGCACGGCCATTAGATGTCGGGAGACCCCTCTTCTACCCAGCACACCACACCTCGCGACATCTCACAGGATCTCGTGAGATGTTGCGATCTGGATCTGCCCATAATGGGTGGGATCAGTATTTGGCAAATCTACACATCTGAAAAGCTAGTCTCACTCTTAATATGTGCTCGCCCAATCCACCAAGGCCCTGACATCTAACGTCTTCGCCTCAGAGACCTTAGGCAAGTGCTGTTCAGTATTGGTCCCGACAAACAGGGACCACACGGAATGGCACTTTGGGGGCACCTCCCAGGGGAACAGGTGGAGGGGGGGGAGACAAATTGTTCACAGTCTCAGAGTGTAGCCACCTAAATTGGCCAACTCCCGATTTAAAATGGCGAACGGCAAAGGCTGATGGGAAAGTCAGCTAACACAGGCAGAAACCAGCAGGTGCTGGTTTGCTGTGTATTTAACTCTGCAAAAGCCCAGACAGCATCGATATTAACGACCATCAGCATAACAATGTAGCAGCCATCTACATACTGATGAGCAATCCCTGGGAATAATAAGTAACATTTGGGACACACAAAGCAAAGCCAGACTCCCCGGCGCCAGCAGGAGCCAACACAAAAGAGGTTAACGAACACCTCAAGACCGCCCATCGATCAGGGAACCGCTCCAGTATTGGAGAAATCGAACCAAGCGATTGGAACAAAGTCTAATCACCTAGAACCAGGTACAGGGTCCGCCCCGAAAGGCGGGAAGCCCCTGGGGACTATAAGAGTTAAGCCCCAAGTTCAAATCGCTCTCTTCATCTCTTCCAGCAACGCAAACCAACATTGACCGTGACCGATGCAGTGACCCCTGAAAGAAGTAAGTCTTAATTCAACGCTCGCTACGAGATAGGCGCTCCTAGCTACCAATCCGTACCAACTTCGAATCCCGCAGACTCAGAACCTGAACGAAAGGCCATTTGTTCCCCTGACCTGGTGGGCCAGTCCGAAGTTAAGTATAGGCTTGTTAGTTGTAGAAGTAGCTTAGACGTAGAATTTGTGCATGAGTAGCGATTACTGTGGATAATAAATGTGCTTTGATTTGAATCTTACTAATCGGTGTATTGAGTTATTGATCATTACTTGGACATGAGCCTTGTGGCGGTATCATAAAGATACCTGGCGACTCGAGAGCAAAGGTAATAAAACAGAGCAATTGAGCCAACTGGAAAGTTAGCAACATATTATCTGGCGACATCTGACGGGACCGATCTAGAAGTGGCATAACCACTCCAGCAGAACCCAGAATTTGGATTAGAGATCCAATTGGGTACAGAAAACCACAAGCGTTCAAACAGTTCTGATCAATACTCATAATTCGGAAGTGTGTGTATGCATGCGTAACTAACAGGGCGATAAGGTAAAACTGATAGATTTTTGTTGCGACAAAACTGTCGGGAGTTTGTATTTCGGAAAGTAGTGAAAGCCGTACACGTATTTACAGCACCGCATTAATACCCCTGGCCCAAATTTGAAAAGCAGCATTCGGATAGGAAAGATGGCAATGCAGGCAATGCAACGCCTCAAGAACCCAGAGGAATTTGCGGTCGCAGCGACCAGCAGCTGTAGAGTGGGACAATGTCCCATTTGGGAGGAAGAAATCAGGAAGTACCTCAAAGGGAAAGGATGGCCCCTTTGGAGCGAATTCTGTGACAACGAGGAATCAGGCCCCGGGAGTATAGGACATACTTGATGGGAGACCCTGAGCGAGATCCACAAGAAGAGCTTAGGAAAAGCTCGCAAGCCGATGGCAATCGTGTCCTGCGAGGCACAGTTGCGAGGCACAGAGGAGGTCGTTAGGACGCTCCAGAAAGAAGTAGAAGGTATACATCGAATGAGTAAGGTTGATGTAAGCGAGGTAGAAAAAGATAACTTAGAATTAAGGAAGAAGTTGGCAGCAAAAGACAGAGAGGTGGATGATGCCAAAAGGGCACACCAGTCTTGTCTGGCGCACTTAAGCAGCTTCCAGTCCCAATATGAAAAGGCCTATCAGGACACGCAACGTGCAGTCCTGGTACGAGAGGAAACCGAGAAGCAGGTAGAAGCATTGCAGAGGCAGTGTAGTGACCTAAAGGCAGCGTTAAGAGCACCCCATGCTGCCACCATGGAGCAAAGACAAAGCTCGTTAGACCACGCAAAGTGCCGGAAGCAGATTGTGGAGCTGCAATCGCTGCTTTCAGTTCAAAAAGGCTTCCAGGAAACCTTTGGAGCACAATTAGATCGGGAAGACGGCCCTGATTGGGAAGAATTAAATGAATCAGCGCAGAGATATGTTCAGGGAACATGTGCGAAGGGAAAGCCACAGAAGAGGAAAGCGCCCCAACCCCCCACAGAGCAGATAGTTCAGGCTCCAATGAACCCTGTAACCACCCACCGCACAGCCATAGCAGACGACACGGAATTTTTGTATACCATCCCCTTAACAGTGACCCTTAACAGCGCGGGACGCGTGCGAGAAAATCACACCGTTCCTCCCCACCTCAGACCCCCACCATTTCTTTGCCACAGTTAAGCATCAGGCGAGCATGTACGGCCTGGATGAGCAAGAGCATGTAAAGCTCACAGTTTTAAGTTTTGACCCTTCAGTCGTAGCAGCCCTTCCCGACCCACAGAATGTAGGAGGAGGCACCCTTGCAGAAATGCACACAGCGATCCTGGATGCGATCGGGTATAACCGGGGTGACCCCGTAGATGGCCTCAACAAATGCAGGCAAAAGAAGACAGAGCACCCTACAGCGTTTGCTGGACGCCTGTGGATCCACTTTGCAGCAGTCTTTGGAGACTTAGATCGTGCCCATTTGTCCCCAAACAACATGGCCAAATGGACCCGCACCCTTATCTCCCATGCCACAGAAACAGGACAAAAAGCTTGTGCCAATTATGATCCCTCAGAGGAGGCTCATAACGAGAAGTGGGTAGTAAAAAGATTGTCCCGCACCTGGGAGCAATCTGTACAAAGCAAACCCACAGTTAAAAATCCCGAGGTAAAGCAGGCCGACGCAGATATACAGGCAGCTACAACACACCAGAACCCCGCATGGGTGAATGAAGGAAAGAACAGCCCCCCACCCAAGTCACAAGAGTGTTACAACTGTGGACAGTTGGGACACTTTGCAAGAGAGTGCAATGCCCCGAGAAAGCCACAGAGAGCCCAGCAGACGGGCACTCTGAGTAAGAAGAAGACAGAGCCGATTCATAGTGTTAGCACCCGCTCAGATCAGACGGACCTGACCGAAACGGACTGACGGTGTACGGGCTCCCCCAGTTGGGTCTGCGACACCCTTTGGGACAGGTCCGGACGACCGGTAGTTGCAGTGAAAATTCGGGGACAGCCCATCGAGTTTCTCTGGGACACAGGAGGGTCTCCCGCACCACAATAAATTCCTCCACCATGTTGCAAAAAGACACGTGGCCCACTACAGCCAATATCACCCTCAGCAGCTTTACAGGCCACTCACAGCAGGGACACATCACAGCCCCTGTACCCATTCAAATCGGTAACATCACCACCAAGCACCCCGTAGTCTTAGTCGATCTACCCCACACAGCAGAACACATTCTGGGAATCGATTTCATGAATTCCCACAATCTTTCATTTGATCCAGTCAACCAGTGTGTCTGGAAAATGGCAAAATCTGCAAGAGCCCCCGCAACGCTCAACATAGGAGAATACGCGAACAAAATTAGCGCAGTAGGCGAATTTTGGTTCAACCCGACCACGCTTAGCACGGACAAGCAGGTTAGGGCAGTTCTGCAAAAGAACAGGACAGCATTCGCGACCAACAAACACGACTGTGGACGGATGACTGGTTCCGTACAAATCACAGGACCTGACCCTAGACCCCCAAAACAATATGGATTTCCCCAAGAGGCAGCGGGAGAAATTGCAAAGGTAATAGATATCTTATTAGAGCAGGGCGTACCTAGATCAGTAGCCTCCACTAATAATGCCCCGATTTGGCCAGTGAGAAAGCCCAATGGATCATGGCGACTGACCATCGATTACCGGGAACTCAACAAAATCACCCCCGCAGCAGCCCCCACAGTAGCCACAAGTCCCGAGACCATGCTCAAGCAGGGACTCAATGCCCGATTCTTTACGGTTTGGGATGTCAGTAATGGATTCTGGTCCATTCCATTGGCAAAGGCGTGCCAGTACAAATTTGCCTTCACCTTTAAAAATCAACAGTACACGTGGACATGCCTGCCACAAGGATTCCACAACTCCCCCTCCATTTTCCACTGACAGCTGGCAAATGGTTTAGCCAAATTCTCTCGCCCACATGTCTGGTTCAGTATGTAGACAACCTACTACTGCAGACAGACACCAAGGAAGAGCACATTGAGCTTCTGTCCGAACTCCTGGAACTCTTACACTCAATTGGTTGTAAAGTTAACCCCAAAAAGGCCCAGATTTTGGAAGATAAGGTGATATATTTGGGAACAATTATCACACATGGTAAACGCGAGATCGAGCATAAAAGGATTGACTCGATTGCTAAATTGCCCCTTCCCCAGAACGTTTCCGGTCGTTTTTAGGACTGGTTGGCTACGGCCGAAACCACATTGATGGTTTCGCCAGCAAGGCAGCACCTCTCTCAGACCTCCTAGAGAAAGGAGCCCCCTGGGAATGGCTTCCGCAGCATACGGATGCTGTGGACTCTTTAAAACAGGCACTCATAGCAGCCCCCGCACTACAAGTTCCAGACCCGCTTTCCCCTTACGCTTTCGAGGTAGCAACCACAGATCACACCCTTTCGGCCGTGCTCCTCCAGGAACGGCACGAACAGTTAAGGTCCGTAGCTAACGCCTCCAGAATTATAGATGCTGTGGAGCAGGGATTTTCAGCCTGTGAAAGGCACCTGCTCGCGTATTTTGGGCAGTTCAGTATTTTTCGTTCATTACCGGACTGAACCCCATCACAATTCTCACAGAACACCCCCCCACCCAACTTTTACTGGACGGACGACTCAAGGACGGTACAGTCAGTCAAATAATAGCAGCCAGATGGACCCTTCTTTTGCAGGGACGGGACATCACTGTTAAACGGACAAAGACCCACACTTTTTTAGCCGACAACCTACAGTACCCCGGAACCCCCCCATGAATGTGAAATTATCTCTCCACACCACAACACAGGCCCCTTTATTGCGAAAACACCCCCCAGAAAGATAGGTAGTTCAATCCAGAGCCCCCCGCACACAGACACGTGCGAGCCCATAAAGATATATGTGGATGGATCTTCCACAGTATTGGATGGGAAGCGCATAACAGGTTGCGGTATATATGTCGAGGACGCGCAGGGACGCGCCCTATAAGAAATAGCAATCAAACTTCCAGGACACTTAAGCACGCAGGCAGCAGAGCTTGCGGCCATCGCATATGTAGTGGAACACCTAGATTCCTTCCCCAGCCCAGCAGACTCGGACAGCCTCTCTGTCTGCAACAGCCTTATGGAATTCCTGCCCCTGTGGAAAGCAAGAGGATTTGTTTCCGCAGACGGAAAACCCCTCCCCTCAGCCCCATTGCTCCGTCACATCTCAGAGAGAGCACAGAACAGGACCTTTGGAATAGTCAAGGTTCGAAGACACCATCGTTCCTCCCCCCCTGGAAATGTAAAAGCCGACGCACTGGCTAAAGCAGGTTCCAGGCACGGATATTTTTGGACACCCCCCGAAAGCGCACCAGTGAATGCAGTTCAGGTCTCACAGACTAAGATTGAGGATATAGTGGAGGCCCAGAAGCAGGACAGCAATCTCAGGGAGATTTTAAAAGGAAACTATCCAACACCCTACGAGAGATTTTAAAATGCTCTGACCACACATGACGATGTGGTGTTAAAAGACACCCTTTATGTGGTTCCTGAACAGGACAGGAATCAACTGATTTGTTTGTTCCATGACGGTCATGGACATCAGGGAATCGATCCCACTACAGCCCACCTCAGGCAGCTTTGTTGGTGGCCGAATTTAAAGAACGATGTAAATCACTACATCGAGAATTGTCTTATCCGTGCCCAGAATAATCCGGACAGATATGCCAAAAAGGCTGAGCTTAGTCACACCCGACCCGTTAATGGCCCCTGGACTAACCTCCAGATTGATTTTATAGGACCATTGCCTCCTTGCAGGAATGGTTACAAATATGTACTCGTGCTGATTGACACATTTACGAAATGGGTGGAAGCATTCCCAGCCAGAACAAACAAGGCAAAAACCACAGCCAAAATGTTGACCCACCACATCTTTACAAGATGGGGACTCCCCCGCAGCATTGAATCCGATCATCAAGGCTCCCATTTTACGGGACATGTCATGAAGAACGTCCTCACGATATTTGGCATTACCCAAAAATTCCACATTGCATACCACCCCCAGTAGAGTGGTATCATGGAGCGTATGAATCGGACCCTAAAATCCACCCTCAGAAAAATGGTCCAGCAAAACAGCACCACTTGGGACTCAGTCCTCCCTTTTGCGCTGATGTTTTTGCGTAATACAGTTTCAACTTCTACAGGTTACATCCCACAAACCCTCATGACCGGACGCCCCATGAGAGGCACAGAATTTTTATTAGGTTTAGACTTGACCAGCCCCGAAGTGACGGCCCTCACACACGAGAAAGAAGTAGAGCAATTAGTGGAGAATGTTAAAACGGCTCAGCTCGCAGCCGCAGTGAAATTGGGCACAAGAAAGAAACAGAGCAAGGCTTGTTTCGATAAGACAGTGCATGCGACTGAGTACTGAGTACAGTGGAGTAAGTCATGCTCTCCGTATACAACCCCAGCACATTCCTGTCACCTAAGTACTCAGGTCCGTACTCCATTGCGGACAAAGTAAGCCCTTCCGTCTACAAGATAAAGTATCCCAACGGTAAGACTGCGTGGTTCCATATCAACCAGCTGAAGGCATGTGGAACACAGTCTAACCACGCACACCACGTCATGCTCGACGCAGCACACCACACCCCGCCCACAGCCAACGTAACCCTACCAACCCCCAACACGTCCAGCCCAGCCACGGACTCGACGCCGACTCCACCCCCTAAATATACACTCCGCCCCAGAACGCCCACAGGCTGCAGCAGCAGAGACAGCGACTGTGACTCGGACGATAGCCACAGCACGCCTCCCTACTATCCCCATGCAACAGGACCCACACCCAGCGAATCTGACCACGATTCGAGTGATCCCTTCATGATCACTTTCCTAAACAAACCCCACCACGACCACCGACCCACAATGACGACCCCGATTCCGTCCCCACACAACTAGACATCACCTATTGGCACAGAGACAATTCGTTCAGACTCGTCCGGAATGACGAGAGCGATCCAAAATCATACCAAGCAGCCCTTTCAGCTCTGATACATTCAAGAGTTTGGCATCCGGGAGAAGATGATGACCTTGAGTCTGACTCCCAAAACGAGAACCCCTTTGCGACCCTGTTCACAACCAATAACTGAGGTGTCCAGATGATGTTTTAAAAGGAACCGCTTGGGTGAAAACGGTGTCCTTTCTGATGGAACCTGCAGCATGTTTTATGTTGTTTGTAGTGTTTTGTTAAATGTTGTGTGTCAGACCGGAAAAAATCTATTTTTCACGGCCCCACGCCTTTTCGGCCGAAACCTCTGAGGACTTGCCCACAGAGACTTCTAAATGTCCCAGACGCCAGTTCAGCGGAACTCGTCTGTCGACAGATACCACACACCCGTTCATAACTGCCCTTCTGGTTCGAGGGAAGAACCAATACGGCAACCCCCCACGATGACTACATTTCTTGCCCGTTCTTGTCGGTTGCTCAGGCAGTGGAGAAACGGCTTGGGACCCGCGCCCTGCCTGGGAACCCCCCTCTGGTCAGCTACGCTCGGGTAGGGGAGACACGGCATTGGTCGCCGTCCTACCCGAGGACTCCATCCAACTCTTACCTGTCGCGGCCCATACGTACATCATTTTGGAAAATTTTAGTTCAAAAAGTTTTGTTTTGTTTCAGGTAACCCTTAGGTTGCCAACCACATGCTATTTACATCCTCAAACATTTGGATGGTAAACTGCACAATCTGCGAGACGGCTCGCACTGGTTCATTATTTGTAAGTGTGTCTTGTCCTGAAATTCGGTTTGAAAAAAAAATGAGGGAGTCACACATAGTGACCAATTATAAAGGGAGTAATTGGCACTAAAGGACAGTCAGGCTATCATACGAGATGTTAAACCAAGATAGTAACAGATACTATGCTTGTTTCCACAGAACTCCAGAAGTTCCAGGACCGGAGAAGAGAAGAGAAGAGAAGAGAAGTGAAAGAAGAAGAACCATGAGGACATCCTCCGCGTGGTTCATCGTTATAATGGACATTTGTTTGCGCGCGAACCCCATGACCTCAAGCCCCCCAGCCGTTAATGATTCACTTCCCCACAGTACCCAGAGACCAGTCACAAGCGACACCACACCATCTTGGTGTGCCAGGTTTATAACCTGGTATTCCCTGTCCTACGTGATAGAATCCTTATTGTTATTGGCGATACTCTGCTGCATTGTGCAGCTATGCTTCTGAGAAAATGGACAAGGAGAGCCTACCGCGCTTGCACCCCGGTATATAGGATCAGATCCCCTATTTTCGGATATGACCAGACCCTCGACCCCCACAATCTATAATAAAGAGCATTCGTCTGCGTTCTTGTTGTAAATAAAGAAATGTTCATGAGCAATTGTACGATCCTGAGCTTGACTGCCAAGCCAGAAAACATGTGTATAAACTGCTATGATTTTGTTTGTATGGTTGAGGAAGTTAGAGTGATGAAATGTTTAAGTGAGAGTAGTGTATTAAGGATGGTTAGAGGTGGACTTCTGGTTGCGGCAGGGATGAGCTAGCCGCACGTTTCGGCGGCTCCAGCTCTGACGGATATTCGGGCTCTTTTAAGAGCCCCAACGGGGACTTTGCCGGCCGAAAAACCCGGTGTGAGGTGCGTGGGAAGGGAGTTCCCCCCCGAACAACGGAGGGAAAAACCGGCGGCGGCGGCTGCAGCCCGAAGAATCTTCAACCACAAGGTCAGAGGGAGTGGAGAACAAAATGGCGGCGGAGAAATCGCAGGCGACATGGGGGCCTGAGCAGGACGAGGTTGTGAGACGGTGCGTGGATCTGCAGAAGAAGGAGGTAATGACCCCGATGTTACAGGCAATTGAGGGGCTTAAGGAGACTTTAAAGACCCAGGAGACTGAGCTTCGCGTGGTGGAGTAGAAGGTGTCAGGTATGGAGGACGAGGTCCTGGGCCTGGCGGTTAAGACTCAGACGCACGAGGCACTTCATAAAAAGTGTGCTGACAGGATTGAGGCCCTTGAAAACGGAGCGCGAAGGAAGAACCTTAGGATACTAGGTCTCCCGGAGGGTGTGGAACGAGTGGACTGTGGAGCGTACGCAAGTAAGATGCTGAGCTCACTGATGGGTGCTGAGGCCCCTGCGGGCCCCATGGAGGTGGAGTGGGCAAATCGGATCCCGGGAAGAAGACCAAAAGCGGGAGAACCACCGAGGGCGATAATCGTGTGATTCTACCGCCTTAAGGACAGAGAAGAGGTCCTGAGATGGGCTAAAAAGGTGCAGAGTAGCAGATGGGAGAATGCTGTGGTAAGGATATACCAGGATTGGAGTGCGGAGGTGGCGAGAAGGAGGGCGAGCTTCAACCGAGCCAAAGAGGTTTTGCACAAAAGGAAGGTGAAGTTTGGGATGCTGCAGCCGGCAAGACTATGGGTCACGTATCAGGAGAGACACTATTATTTCGAGACGGCAGAGGAAGCATGGTCCTTCATCAATGAAGAGAAACTGGACCGGAACTGAGGGACTGATGCTGCAGGGAACTGTTATTGTTGTTATTGTTATTGTTTTTGTTAATATGATGGTGAAAGTTAATCGAGAAGTAAACAGGGAAGGGGGGGGACACTGGAGAAATGTGGGCGCCGGTGAGGGGGGAAAGGCAGGACATAGTCGGAGAATGGGGAAGGAGAGGGGGAGGGGAAAGGGAGCTGCGCCATAAGAGGCGGGTCAGGTAAAGGGATGTTCCCGCGCCAGAAAGAATAAGGCGGGAAAACAGGCGCAAGGCGGATGGGAGTTCCCTCACACCGGGGGGGTCGAGGAGCGAGCAGGAGTAGCCGGGGTCAGTTGAAGTCAGCTGACTTACGGAAGTGATATGGGGGGAGCAATCAAGCTAGATAGGGATCTAGCGGGGGGGGGGGGGGGGGGAGGGGGGAGTGGCGGGGGAAGGGGACAACTGGGTTGCTGCTGCGGAAATCCAAAAGGAAATGGCTAAAGAGTGGGTGGTCGGGGGCGGAGTGCGACGCTGGGGGAGCGAGCGGGAGCGCGGAGGCGGGATATGGGACTGGCCTAGAGAAGGTAATGGCTAGTCGACACGGGAGGGGGGCAGGTAGCCCCCCAGTGAGGCTGATCACGTGGAACGTGAGAGGCCTGAATGGACCGATAAAAAGGGCCCGAGCGCTCGCGCATTTGAAAGGACTAAGGGCAGACGTGGTTATGCTCCAAGAGACGCACCTAAAGGTGGCGGACCAAGTTAGGCTAAGGAAAGGATGGGTGGGACAGGTGTTCCACTCAGGACTGGACGCAAAGAACAGAGGGGTGGCCATTTTGGTGGGGAAACGGGTAGCATTTGAAGCAAAGAACATCGTAGCAGATAGTGGAGGTAGATATGTAATGGTGAGTGGTAGGCTGGAGGGAATGGAGGTCGTGTTGGTTAATGTGTATGCCCCAAATTGGGACGATGTGGTGTTCATGAGACGGATGCTGGGGCGTATTCCGGACCTGGAGGCAGGAAATTTGATTTTAGGAGGGGACTTCAATACGGTGCTGGACCCGGGGCTAGATAGATCCAGCTCAAGGACCGGAAGAAGGCCGGCAGCGGCCAAGGGACTTAAGGGGTTTATGGACCAAATGGGGGGAGTGGATCCATGGCGATTTCTTAGACCCAGGGCTAGGGAGTATTCCTTCTTCTCCCACGTCCATAAAGTGTACTCCCGGATAGATTTTTTTGTTTTAGGAAGGTCGTTGATCTCTAGGGTGGAAGAAGCTGAACACTCAGCCATAGCGGTTTCGGACCATGCCCCACATTGGGTGGACCTGGAAGTAGGAGAGGACAGGGAGCAGAGAACACTCTGGCAATTAGATGTGGGACTGATGGCGGATGAGGGAGTGTGTGCAAGAGTGAGGGGGTGTATTGAGAGATACCTGGAGGTCAATGACGACGGCGAGGTCCCTGTGGGAGTGGTCTGGGAAGCACTAAAGGCGGTGGTCAGAGGAGAGCTGATTTCTATTGGGGCCCACAAAAGGAAAACAGAGGCCAAGGAAAGGGATAGATTACTGGGGGAGATTTTAAGGGTGGACAGGGAATTTGCAGAGACCCCGGAGGAGGAGCTGTACAAGGAGAGGAGACGACTCCAGACCGAGTTTGACCTTCTGACCACCAGAAAGGCGGAGGTACTGTGGAGGAAGGCACACGGGAGGAGGTATGAATATGGGGAAAAGGCTAGTCGCCTGTTGGCGCACCAACTGCGAAAGAGGGCAGCAGCGAGGGAGATAGGAGGAATTAGGGATGAAAGGGGAGACACTGTGCGAAGGGCAGGAAAGATAAATGAGGTGTTTAAGACCTTTTATGAGGAACTGTATAGGTCTCAGCCCCCAGAGGGAGAGGAGGGGATGCGGCAGTTCCTGGACCAATTGAGGTTCCCGAAAGTGGAGGAGCAGGCGGGGCAGGCCTGGGGGCGCCGATTGAGGTGGACGAGGTTATTAAGGGACTGGGAAGCATGCAAGCAGGGAAGGCCCCGGGGCCGGACGGGTTCCCGGTGGAATTCTACAGAAAATATGTGGACTTGTTGGCCCCGTTGTTGGCGAGGACGTTCAATGAGGCCAGGGAAGGGGGGACTCTACCCCCGACGATGTCGGAGGCGACGATATCGCTAATTTTGAAGAGGGACAAAGATCCGTTGCAGTGCGGGTCCTATAGACCTATTTCACTATTGAACGTGGACGCCAAATTGCTGGCAAAGGTGCTGGCATCGAGGATAGAGGACTGTGTCCCGGGGGTGGTGCACGAAGACCAGATAGGGTTCGTAAAAGGGAGACAATTGAATGTTAACGTGCGACGACTATTAGGGGTGATAATGATGCCCTCAGTGGAGGGGGAGGCAGAGATAGTGGCGGCAATGGACGCAGAGAAGGCATTTGATAGGGTGGAGTGGGAGTATTTATGGGAAGTGTTAAGGAGGTTTGGGTTTGGGAACGGGTTTATTCGCTGGGTTAGACTACTGTATGGGGCACCAACGGCAAGCGTAGTTACAGGTCGACATAGATCGGAGTATTTCCGATTATATAGGGGAACATGACAGGGATGCCCGCTGTCTCCATTGTTGCTTGCATTGGCAATTGAACCTCTGGCCATGGCGTTGAGAGACTCCAGGAAATGGAGAGGGGTGACTAGAGGGGGAGAAGAACACCGAGTCTCGTTATACGCGGATGACCTATTGTTATACGTGTCGGACCCAGCGGGGGGGATGATAGAGGTTATGCGAATTTTGAGGAGGTTCGGGGAATTTTCGGGGTATAGGTTAAACATGGGGAAGAGTGAATTATTTGTGATACATCCAGGTGACCAGAGTAGAGAGATAGAAGGCTTACCGCTAAGGAAAGTGGAAAGAAACTTCCGATACTTGGGGATTCAGATCGCTAGGAGCTGGGGAACCTTGCACAGACTTAATCTGACACGGCTGGTAGAACAAATGGAGGAGGACTTTAAGAGGTGGGACACGCAGCCTTTATCGCTGGCGGGCAGGGTGCAAGCAATTAAGATGATGGTCCTCCCGAGGTTCTTATTTGTATTTCAATGTCTCCCTATTTTAATCACCAGGACCTTTTTTAATAAAATAGATAGGAGCATTACGAGCTTTGTGTGGGCAGGGAAAGTTCCGAGAGTAAGGAGGGGGTTCCTTCAGCGCAGTAGGGACAGAGGAGGATTGGCACTACCGAACTTGGGAGATTATTATTGGGCCGCCAATGTGGCAATGATACGTAGATGGATGATGGAGGGTGAGGGAGCGGCGTGGAAAAGGCTGGAGAGAAGGTCCTGTAAAGGGACGAGTCTAGAGGCGCTGGTGACGGCACCGCTACCGCTCTCACCTAAAAAGTACACCACGAACCCGGTGGTGGCGGCAACACTGAACATATGGGGACAGTGGAGGCGACAGAGAGGGGTGCGGGGAGCCCTGGTGGGGTCCCCTATCAGGAACAACCATAGGTTCGCCCCAGGAAGAATGGATGAAGGATTTCAGAGCTGGTACCAGTTGGGAATTAGGAAGGTGGGAGATTTATTCATAGATGGGACTTTTGCGAGCTTGGGAGCACTGGAGGAAAAGTATAAGTTACCCTGGGGAAATTTCTTGAGATATATGCAGGTGAGGGCGTTTACTAGACAACAGGTGAGGGAATTTCCGCGGCTCCCGACACAGGGGATACAGGACAGGGTGCTTTCAGGGGTGTGGGTCGGAGAGGGCAAGGTGTCAGAGATTTACAGAGAGATGAGGGAAGAGGGGGAGGAGTCGGTGGGCGAACTAAAAGGAAAGTGGGAAGAAGAACTGGGGGAGGAGATAGAGGAGGGTATGTGGGCTGATGCCCTAAGCAGGGTCAACTCCTTTTCCTCATGCGCCAGGCTTAGCCTGATTCAATTTAAGGTGCTACATAGAGCACACATAACGGGGGCAAGATTGAGCAGGTTCTTTGGAGTGGAGAACAGATGTGGGAGGTGTGGCGGGAGCCCGGCAAACCACGCACATATGTTTTGGGCGTGCCCGGCACTGGTTGGATATTGGAAGGGAGTGACGGGAGTGATCTCGCAGGTGGTGAATGCCCGGGTCAAACCAAGCTGGGGGTTAGCTCTATTTGGAGTTGCGGAAGAGCCGGGAGTGCAGGAGGCGAAAGAGGCCGATGTCGTGGCCTTTGCGTCCCTCGTAGCCCGGTGCAGGATCCTACTCATGTGGAAGGAATCGAAACCCCCCGGACTGGAGGCCTGGGTAAACGATATGGCGGGGTTTATTAAACTGGAGCAGATAAAGTTTGCCCTGAGAGGATCGGCTCAAGGGTTCACCAGATGGTGGCAGCCATTTCTCGACTACCTAGGGGAACGTTAGAGGGAAGACAGATGACCAGCAGCAGCAACCCAGGGGGAGGAGGGGGGAGGGGGGGAGGAGGTTTAGTTGAGTATAGGTCAATAGAGTATGAGGTTTTGTTACTTGTGTATTATTATTATTATTATTATTGTTAAAAAGTTAAAAATTTCTGTTTTGTTATTGTTATCGTTTCGTTTGTTTTGTAAGCGGGAAAAATGTTGCTCAGGGAAAAAAATTTCAATAAAATATATATATATTTTTAAAAAAGGATGGTTAGAGGTTCCCATTTTTTTTGTTTTGTAATGCATGTCCCTGGTTGACATAGCGCCTCTTAGAATTGTCAGTTAAATTTTTTTTGCATAGTTATGGTCAGTGGAGAGGCCATGAAAGAAGTGCTCACCGGGTCAGGGAATGAAAACAATGTAGTGATGTGATCCTTCACACTTCGCGTCAGGATCACAAGGAGGAAGTGTAGCCACCTAAATTGGCCAACTCCCGATTTAAAATGGCGAACGGCAAAGACTGATGGGAAAGTCAGCCAACACAGGCAGAAACCAGCAGGTGCTGGTTTGCTGTGTATTTAACTCTGCAAAAGCCCCGACAGCATCGATACCAATGACCATCAGCATAACAATGTAGCAGCCATCTATATACTGATGAGCAATCCCCGGGAACAATAAGTAACATTTGGGACACACAAAGCAAAGCCAGACTCCCCGGCGCCAGCAGGAGCCAACACAAAAGAGGTAAACGAACACCTCAAGACCGCCCATCGATCAGAGAACCGCTCCAGTATTGGAGAAATCGAACCAAGCGATTGGAACAAAGTCCAATCACCTAGAACCAGGTACAGGGTCCGCCCCGAAAGGCGGGAAGCCCCTGGGGACTATAAGAGTTAAGCCCCAAGTTCAAATCGCTCTCTTCATCTCTTCGTCCTGCCCGGGTCACCCAGCAACGCGAACCAACCTTGACCGTGACCGGTGCGGTGACCGCCGAAAGAAGTAAGTCTTAATTCAATGCTCGCTACGAGACAGGCGCTCCCAGCTACCAATCCGTACCAACTTCGAATCCCGCAGACTCAGAACCCGAACGAAAGGCCATTTGTTCCCCTGACCTGGTGGGCCAGTCTGAAGTTAAGTATAGGCCTGTTAGTTGTAGAAGTAGCTTAGACGTAGAATTTGTGCATGAGTAGCGATTACTGTGGATAATAAATGTGCTTTGATTTGAATCTTACTAATCGGTGTATTGGATTATTGATCATTACTTGGACTTGAACCTCGTGGCGGTATCATAAAGATACCTGGCGACTCGAGAGCAAAGGTAATAAAACAGAGCAATTGAACCAACCGGAAAGTTAGCAACAAGAGTCACCAGTGGAATTTTCTGGTGAGCAGTATCAGCACCACAAGAGTAAGCATAATTTAATTTTTTTTTCCCAAAGGTTTCTTGTGGGTCAGGAAGAGTTGTCTGTGGTCCTCCTCTTCCATGTGCTACCATTATTTTCATAGATGCAATCATGCCCGAACGCCTGCCCACCTTACTTACCTTACCATGGATTGTATTATTCAGATGCAATGGCAGCCTGTGGAAAATCACATTGTGGCCTTCAGACCACCTCATTTCCAACCAGTAGATATTTGTGTTGAAACATGATAACGAGTCTCGGCTGGCAAAATTAATTCCCAACTTTTGAATTCATGATGTGTTTCTGTCCCCACACCCTGATTTAAATCAATCCCAGTGTGTCAGTGCACTTTACAATCTGTTTGTGCAGTCAGCGATGGGTTCATTCCTACTTTGAACTCCAGTGGACTGTCATTTCAATATTTCTTGCAGTTGTGAACAGGAGCGGAAAATGAACGAGCAGCAGATCAGGAAATCGGCTGTAAATTAATAGGAAGGTTTCATCTATTTGTCTATGTGTCATTTTAAAAAGGAGAAAAGGGGGTGAGGTTCATTTTAGGAAGCCAACCTCCTGCACACAAACAACACAGAAACGCGTCTGACACAGTATTTGTTTTTTGGTACTGTAGAGACACCTCTGGCACCAGCCTAAAAGTGTCAAGTCCTTTCAATTTGCTAATAAGGCACCTAATGCCTGTATTCGACCAATTCTGGAAATTAATTTATTCTGGTGAAGCATATGTGGGCCTGCACTACTCGGGTTTACTTTGTCCCCATGTAGTTTAATTAATGACACATAAAGGGACCATTGTAGGCCAGCGCCACAAAATCAACGTATTCTTAATGTGAAGTTGAGAAGCGTAGGAACATTTGACCTCCCTTCAGGTGACCTCTTTACTCTTATAACCCACCTGAGGGCCAAATTTAATGCCCTCCCCTATGGTATGTTTTGTGGCAAAGAACACTTAATCAGGCAGGAGAATGGTGGGTGGAGACAGCGCTCCTCTCCCACCTCAACTGGAATTAAGTCCGTTGCGGGACGGATTGTGGACGGCCTTCTCACCCTGCCACCAATTGAGGCACGTAGGTGGGTAATTTATGTCCATTTAAGGACCTCCTCGCCACTGCTGGGCATACACAATGGCAGGTAGGATAATCACTATGCAGGGAACATGACAATCAAATCCATGCTGGGCTGCTGTGGGCTTTCGAGAGTGGTTCCAAGTCCAAAGACACTGTTTGAGAGGTCCGGCATTGGGAAGGGGGGTGGGGGGGGGGTGCTGATATCTACCTTCCAGTCCTTACTGCCAATAACCTCCCTCCGAACCCCACCCCATGACCTCCATCCCGCCATTTCTCATGTACAGCCTAGGATCCACCCATGATCCTGTATCGGCAGCAGCCACCTCTTCCCAGGTGATGCTACTGGGGAATAGAACTGATGGCTTTTGATTGGCTGACAGCTCTTGGTGGGTGGGACTTCTGCACCCAGCTGCCACTGTCCAGTTAAGTGCCAGAATGATACATGGGTCTCACTAAAAAGAGGAGACATGGGCCCTCACCAACTCTTCACCTAGTGAGCGAGATGCATCACCTCCATTAAATCCAACCAGAGGTTTCCTGCATTTAGTTTTCACTGGTCTGCTTGTGTAAGTCAATTTCTATCCGTTAAGGTGGTATCACTGAACCACTAATTCTGTATTTTGTTTTCCTTTTCTCATACTCTACTCAATCTTGGATGAGCCCTGAGCTATTCTATTTAGCCCTTTTGTCTAGGCTTCATAATAGTATAAAAACAATTGAACCCATTGCAAAATATTCGATGTAATTCTGTGTACAAGAAGCATGACCAAACAAAATGTGCAGCTATTTGTAATACTTTATTACCTGCACAATTTGCAAAACCTCCTCGGCAAATGTAGTACTTCTAAAACACTAAAGGAGAATTTGCCCACATAGTACCTCAGTGTGTTTATTTCAACGTAATTGATGTAATCTTAGGCTTGTTGAAATGTAAACATGAAAGCATAAGTAGTTTTAATCAGTTTTCCATCCATGGGCCTAACAGAATGTTCAGCTGTGCCAGGGAAGGTTCTGCTGAGATAGAAACAAATGAACATCTGCTATGTCCTCATAAATCAGGTAACACTTACCAAACAATCTTAGTTTCATTTGGGAGGTCACTAACTAACGCTATTGAAGTTTTAGAACTAAGCGCTACATTATAACATAAATTATATCCTTAGTGAGATACAGGCCTCCAGTATATGCAAAATCCACTGCTTGGCACCTGCTTTATTGGAAAAAAACATTATTATGATAGAAAATTGACAGTTATTTTTGTACATTTATATGTGAATTCTACAATGACAATGCTAACTTAGCTCTTTGTACTGAAGAAAAACAGTGTTGTTAAATTCTATTCCCAAATCTCTATGTTTCATGCTGATACTGTGCAGCTGAACCATGTTTACAAATCAGCCTGACTCGGTATCACCCACTTTAAAAGAACCCAAAAGAACACATTCAAAATCAAATTAAATGATGTACGTGGCTTTATAATAATGCTGCAGAGACAACACTTTAGCGTGGGCAGTAATATTTAGTGATTCCTCTTTTGACTTCTATGTCCCATTTATTTTCATCTGTTTTAAAAAAGATAATGAAAAATGGTAGATGGCAATTTCCCCAACTCTTTAAACACTCATTGCACTTGCTGTATTCATTCAACACTCTTTGCATCTTTAGAAATACAGCGCAGTGATCATTAGCAGTGGATACACAGGCAAAGATGCTCTGTTGTGAAGCATTGTTATTGGTCTTTGTCCCCTAAACCCGGGAGAGAAAAAATAAGCCAAAATTCTTGCTGTGGATCACTAGTTATTAATTCCCCTTCCAGGAATGTGGATCTGTGTGGATGTTGGATCAGAGTTAGGTGTGATTTCCCCGATTGTAGAATAGCTGCCACCCAGGACTTGGGCATACTGAAGGAAGAATGACTACTTGGGTGAGATAACCAGAGAATGCCAGTACTGTAAACTTGTACCTAAAATTCAAAGTGGGAAAGGGAATAAAATGAGAATCTTTCTATTAAATAGCATATGGAAGCTCTTGGGTATATCGTATGGTTCCTGTTAGTGCATGTAGCAATTTAAATGCCAGCAGCAACCAAGAAGGGAAGTATTGGCAGCAAAACATTCTGACAACGTAAAAAGAACAGACCACCCAGCTGAAGCAACTAATACATTAAGTAAAATGAAATGAATTCTATTAAGAAAGCAAAGAAATTGAACTCACTTGTTTTTCAATTCCATTCGAATTAATGGATTGAGAAATTGGCAGGTTCTATAATGTACAGGTGATGAACCCCCTTAGTTTAGTTTATCAAATAAATTACCCCAAAGTTTCACCAGAAACTGAAACAGCCATTTTGCTTTAACAAACCGTTGTGAGTAAACCAAGCCCCAGGACTTGAACCCAGCTTACTTTAGCAAAGAGCTCATTGTTGAGATCACTACTGAACATGGGTAGATAACCCAGGCTCAATGTATTAACATAAACATTACTGGAGACTTGCCAGTGATTGGGTACAAATGAGTAAGGGTGACATGGGAAATGAGAAGCAGCTACTGGATTTAAACAGTGTAAGCGGAGAATTACAGCATTACTAGATGACCATAAGACCCTAATTTGCAAGTTGGAATGGGCCAGCTGCATAAAACAAGTGGGTACTTTGGGTGCCAGTAAACAGCCCATTTCAAAATACCAGCATCAGCAGGGCCAATGGGGCAATAAGGTTACTGACCCCATTTTGAGGCCTGTTCCTGCCAGGTGATACAAATTAAAATGAACTCTGGTGTCTCTTATAAGCATTTCTAACATTTCTCAGATCAAGCTTAGGAACATTCCTTGGATCTAACTCATTATTATTGAATTTCATTCTTCGCTTCCAGATGCTCTTTCCTCTCCCTTGGAGGTTCCTCCTTCCCTTCCACAGCATGGAATTTAAAATACAACGGAATGCACATAGGTATTGCCATTTTTTAAATCACTTTGGATGGATTACCTTTAAGAGCTGGATTAACTTCCCCTGAATCTCTCCCTAGCAAAACCACGGCTTCAACTCTCAGAAAATAAAGGGGTAAACCTTCATGGGTCCAATTCCATCAGGCAGGAGGCAGATTTGCACAGTGTCAGTGGGTTGTTTGTGCTTGTACATTTTCAGCAGTTCTCACGTAGAGACAGTTTAAAATTCAAAGACTCCACTGCAGTCTGGCCCTGCAATTAAGTGGGGACAGGCAAGTTTTGGGGGAGTCTCTGAAGGGTTGGGCATTCTGAGGGTTGGTTTTAATTCGGTCATCCAGACCTCACAAAAATCATTTCAAAAGTTTAACTTATCTTTGTTTGAGCTGCCTCCTGCTGTCCCTTTAAGGGCGGCTAAATTCCAATAGCAATGGCACGTGTGTAGTCCACTTGCTTTCAACGAGCGTGTTGCCTAGAATGAGATGGCTACTGTTGCTACTACCTTGTCCCTGCTGAAAACAGGGACTCAAATTAGCCACAAGCTATTGAAATTAAAATAAAGCAGTCAAATCAAGACAATGCAGTATAATTACTCTCTACCTGTGGTAAACCACTGTGTTCCTATATTAAGGGTTGTACGGTAGAATCTGCACTACAGGTTCACCTGTGGCCCCTGCATGCTAGCTCCGGCCAGGAGGCGGGTTATAAATATGCGTGGCCTCCAGCTCGCAGCCATTTCGCCAGCTGCTGTGGGAGGCCACACATCAGATACTAATAAAGCCTCAGTTTGGATTCAACTTCGTCTCCAGTCAAATTGATCGTGCCTCAATTTATTAGTATCAGATTCAGGAGATGGACCTCCGGATTAAACCAGATCGCCTGCAGCTGGATCCACACTCAAGCGACGCCAGAAAGGACTTCCAGCACTGACTAGCTTGTTTTGAAGCGTATATCAATGCGGCACCGACTCCTGTTCCAGAGGCTCAGAAGATCCAAATATTGTATTCCAGACTCAGCTCCAAAGTCTTCCCGCTGATCCAGGATGCGCCCAATTACGCTGATGCCACGACTCAACTCAAAGAAAATTATGAACAGAAGACGAACACGCTCTTTGCCTGACACCCACTCGCAACGCGTTCTCAACTACCTGGTGAGTCAGTCGAGGACTTCTGGAGGGCCCTGATCCCACTAGTTCGGGACTGTGACTGCCAGGACGTTACAGCTAAGGAGCACTCAGATCTCCTTAAGCGGGACGCTTTTGTGACTGGGATTGGGTCTGATGTTAACAGGCAGCGGCTCCTAGAAGGGGCCACGCGCGACCTCGCAGAGACTAAAACACTAGCGCTCTCCATGACGGTCGCCCTGCACAATGGCCAGTCCTACGCCCCCAACCGTGTGGCCCACTCATCCTACGCTTCATGGGCCCCACATGCAGCTGCCCCAGCGGGGGCGCTATCCACTCAATACGCCTGCGCTTCGCACCAGCCAGTGATCTCCGGAGGGCCCCGATGCTATTTTTGCGGCCAGCAAAAACACTCCCGCCAATGCTGCCTGGCTCGCGCTGCCCTCTGTAAGGCCTGCGGGAAGAAGGGCCACTTCGCTGCGGTGTGCCAGGCCCCCTCAGCAGCAGCGGTCGCCCCCACCCCCCCCCCCCCCCCCACCCCCCCCGGTAACGGACACAATGGGCGCTGCCATCCTCCTCTCCTCCCCAGGCCATGTGCGACCAATGGGCGCCGCCATCTTGCTCCACCCCCGCAACGTGCGTTCCATGGGCGCCGCCATTTTGTAACCCCCCAGGACCTCTGGGCGCTGCCATCTTGTCCACCCCACAGCACACGGACACCAACGGCGTTCCAGGACCTCAACTGAACGGCCGCCTCACTACCCGACGATCAACCACGGCTCGCCTCCATGGCAATCGACCAGTCCCGACCACATAATCTGACCAACGCATCCACCAGCGTGAAGGTCAACAGCCATGTGACCTCCTGCCTACTGGACTCCGGGAGCACCGAGAGCTTTGTACACCCGAATATGGTAAGGCACTGCTCCCTTAAGGTACACCCTACCAATCAAAGTATCTCCCTGGCATCCGGATTCCATCGCATAGCGATCCGGGGGTACTGCACGGTCACGCTCACAGCCCAAGGCGTGGAGTTCCACGGCTTTCACCTCTATTTCCTCCCTAACCTCTGCGCTGCACTTATCCTCGGCCTGGACTTCCAGTGCAACCTCCAGAGCCTGACCCTTAAATTTGGCGGACCCTTACCACCCCTCACTGTGTGCGGCCCCGCGACCCTAAAGGTCGATCCTCCTTCCCTCCCTGCCAATCTAACTCCAGATTACAAACCCGTCGCCACCAGGAGCAGACGGTACAGCACCCAGGATAAGGCCGTCATAAGGTCCGAGGTCCAGTGGTTGCTTCGGGAAGGCGTTATCGAGTCTAGCAACAGCCCCTGGAGTGCTCAAGTGGTAGTGGTTAAGTCTGGGGAGAAAAAAACGAATGGTCGTGGACTACAGCCAGACCATCAACAGGTACACGCAGCTCAACACGTACCCCCTCCCACGCATATCTGACATGGTTAACCAGATTGCACAGTACCGGGTCTTCTCAACGGTGGACCTGAAATCCGCTTACCACCAGCTCCCCATCCGTAAATCGGAGCGTCCATACACCGCCTTCGAGGCAGACGGCCATCTATATCACTTCCTTAGGATCCCCCTCGGCGTCACCAACAGCGTTTCGGTCTTCCAAAGGGAGATGGACCGAATGGTCAACCGGTACGGTTTGTGGGCCACATTTCCGTACCTAGACAATGTGACCATCTGCGGCCATGACCAGCAGGAGCACGACGCTAACCTCACTAAATTTCTCCGCACCGCCACTCTCCTCAACCTCACGTACAACAAGGAGAGATGTGTGTTCCGCACAAATCGCTTAGCCACCCGCGGCTACGTGGTCCAGAACGGAGTTCTGGGGCCCGATCCCGATCGCATGCGCCCCCTCATGGAGCTCCCCCTCCCCCATGGCCCCAAGGCCCTCAAACGTTGCCTGGGGTTCTTCTCATATTACGTGCAGTAGGTCCCAAGCGGACAAGGCCCGCCCACTCACACAGTCCGCTCATTTCCCCCTGACGGCCGAGGCCCAACAGGCTTTCGCCCAGATCAGAGCTGATATTGCCAAAGCTGGAATGCACGCTGTAGACGAAACACTTCCTTTCCAAGTAGAAAGTGACACATCGGACGTCGCCCTTGCCGCCACCCTCAACCAGGCAGGCTAGGCCCGTGGCATTCTTTTCCCGCACCCTCCATGCCTCTGAAATTCGGCACTCATCTGTCGAAAAAGAGGCCCAGGCTATCGTTGAGGCTGTGCGACATTGGAGGCGTTACTTGGCCGGCAGGAGATTCACTCTCCTCACTGACCAACGGTCGGTAGCCTTCATGTTCAACAACACACAGCGGGGCAAGATCAAAAATGATAAAATCTTGTGTTGAAGTATCAAGCTCTCCACCTATAATTACGGGATTAACTATTGCCCTGGCAAACTCAACGAGCCCCCAGATGCCCTATCCCGAGGTACATGTGCCAGCGCACAAGTAGACCAACTCCGGACCCTGCACGACAGCCTTTGTCACCCAGGGGTCTCTCGGTTGTACCATTTCATTAAGGCACAAAATTTGCCCTACTCCGTCGAGGAAGTAAGGACAATCACCAAGGACTGCCAGGTCTGTGCGGAGTGCAAGCCGCACTTCTACCGGCCGGACCGTGCACGCCTGGTGATGGCCTCCCGCCCCTTTGAATGCCTCAGAGTGGATTTCAAAGCCCCCTCCCCTCCTCCGATCGACACACATATTTCCTCAGTATGATCGATGAATACTCCCGGTTTCCCTTCGCCATCCCATGGCCCGACATGACGTCTGCCACCGTCATTAAAGCCCTTAATTCCATCTTCACTATGTTCGGCTTCCCCGCCTATATCCACAGTGACAGGGGATCCTCATTCATGAGTGATGAGGTACGTCAGTTCCTGCTCAGCAGGGGTATCGCCTCCAGCAGAACGGCAAGCTACAATCCCCGGGGAAACGGACAGGTAGAAAGGGAGAATGGGACAGTATGGAGGGCCGTCCAGCTGGCCCTGCGGTCCAGAAATCTCCCGGCCTCCCGCTGGCAAGAGGTCCTCCCTGATGCACTATATTCCATTCGCTCATTACTTTGCACTGCTACTAACAGTACACCACATGAACGTCTTTTTGCCTTCCCCAGGAAGTCCACATCCGGGGTATCGCTCCCAACTTGGCTCACAGCTCCGGGAACCGTGCTTCTTCATAAACATGTGTGGCTCCACAAGGCAGATCCGTTGGTGGAAACGGTGCACCTGCTCCACGCAAATCCACAGTACGCCTACGTGGCGCTCCCCAACGGCCGCCAGGATACCGTCTCCCTCAGTGACCTGGCACCAGCAGGTTCCACCCCCACACCACCCCCGTCACCCCCGGCGCCACCCTCCCCTCCCCTGTTGCCCCCATCACCCCACCTAGGACCGTCCTTCCTCCCGCTGCCCACCCCCGTTGATAAAGAGGATTTTGGCACGCTCCCGGAGTCAACTTCGACCACGACAACGCCAATATCGCCGTCACCGCTTTGTCGATCTCAAAGAACCATCAAGGCACCGGATGGGCTGAACCTCTGACCGGCCCACCGGATGACCAGAGACATTTTTTTTTTGCTCTGTAAATAGAAAAATTTCTAATTGTATATAGTTATCCACCACCCCCGCCGGACTCAATTTTAACAGGGGGTGAATGTGATAAACCACTGTGTTCTGATATTAGAGGGTGTACGGTAAAACCTGCACTACAGGTTCACCTGTGCCCCCTGCATGCTAGCTCCGCCCAGGAGGCGGGTTATAAATATGCGTGACCTCCAGCTCGCAGCCATTTCACCAGCTGCTGTGGGAGGCCACACATCAGATACTAATAAAGCCTCAGTTTGAATTCAACTTCGTCTCCAGTCAAATTGATCGTGCCTCACTACCCAATCACATCAAATAGTTAGCTGATAGAATTTGAATCTGGTGTCAATGTGTTTATTGTGAATGGTCATGGTTGTTCAGCTGTTGGGTTTGTAAATAAAAGGAATTCTGGTGATGGGACTATACCCCCCTCACTGTCTGCGGCCTCGCGAACCTCACCCCGGATTGCAAACCCGTCGCCACCAGGAGCAGACCGCACAGTGCCCAGGATCGGATTTTTATTAGGTCAGAGGTCCAAAGGCTACTGAGGGAAGGAGTCATTGAAGCTAGCAACAGTCCCTGGAGAGCTCAAGTAGTGGTGGTAAAGACCGGGGAGAAGCATAGGATGGTCACCGACTACAGTCAGACCATCAACGCAGCTGGATGCGTACCCTCTCCCTCGCATATCTGACCTGGTCAACAGGATAGCGCATTACAAGATCTTCTCCACGGTGGATCTTAAGTCCGCCTACCACCAGCTCCCCATCTGCACTAGTGACCGCAAATACACTGCCTTCGAGGCAGATGGGCGGCTCTATCACTTCTTAAGGGTGTCCTTCGGTGTCACCAACGGGGTCTCGGTCTTCCAGCGCGAGATGGACCGAATGGTTGACCGGTACAGCATACAGGCAACATTACCGTATCTCGATAATGTCACCATCTGCGGCCACGACCGGCAGGACCACGACACCAACCATCAGAAAATTCCTCCAGACCGCTAAGATCCTTAACCTTACATATAACAAGGATAAATGCGTGTTTAGCACCGACCGCCTCGCTATCCTCGGCTGCGTAGTGCGAAATGGAGTTATAGGCCCCGACCCTGAATGCATTCGCCCCCTTATGGCGTTCCCCCTCCCTCACTGCTCCAAGGCCCTGAAGCGCTGCCTAGGGTTTTTCTCTTACTATGCCCAGTGGGTCCCCAACTATGTGGACAAGGACCGTCCCCTGATTCAATCCACAGTTTTTCCCCTGTCGATAGAGGCCCATCAGCCGCATCAAAGCATGCATTGCAAAGGCCACGAAGCACGCCATCGACGAGTCCCTTCCAGGTCGAGAGCGACGCGTCTGATGTAGCTCTGGCGGCCACCCTCAACCAAGCGGGCAGACCCGTGGCCTTCTTCTCATGTACCCTCCATGCTTCCGAAATCCGCCACTCCTCAGTCGAAAAGGAGGCCCAGGCCATAGTAGAAGCTGTGCGACATTGGAGGCATTACCTGGCTAGTGATTCACTCTCCTCACTGACCAACGGTCGGTTGCTTTCATGTTCGATAATGCACAGCGGGGCAAGATAAAAAACGACATGATCTTGCGGTGGAGGATCAAACTCTCCACCTACAACTACGAGATCTTCTATCGTCCCGGGAAGCTAAAAGAGCCTCCTGATGCCCTGTCCCGCGGCACATGTGCCAACGCACAAGTGGACCGCCTCCGAGCCCTCCACGAGGAGCTCTGCCACTCGGGGGTCACTCGCTTTTTCCACTTTATCAAGACCCGCAACCTGCCCTACTCCATCGAGGAGGTCAGGACAGCCACCAGGGACTGCCAAATCTGCGCGGATGCAAACCGCACTTCTACCGGCCAGAGAAAGCGCACCTGATAAAGGCTTCCTGTCCCTTTGAACGCCTCAGCATGGACTTCAAAGGCCCCCTCCCCTCCACCAACCGCACGTACTTCCTGAACGTGATTGACGAGTACTCCCGGTTCCCATTCGCCATCCCCTGCTCCGACATGACCGCAACCACCGTCATCAAGGCCCTCCATAACATCTTTGCACTGTTCGGGTTCCCCTCTTACATGCATAGTGATAGGGGGTCCTCCTTTATGAGCGATGAACTGCATCAATTCCTGCTCAGCAAGGGCATCGCCTCGAGCAGGACGACCAGTTACAACCCCCACGGTAATGGACAGGTAGAGAGGGAGAACGGAACGGTCTGGAAGACCGTCCTACTGGCCCTATGATCCAGGAATCTCCCAGTCTCCCGCTGGCAGGAAGTCCTCCCGGATGCCCTCCACTCCATCCGGTCACTGCTTTGTACCACGACCAACCAAACACATCACAAACGTCTCCTTGTCTTCCCCAGGAAGTCCTCCTCTGGGACTTCGCTCCCGACCTGGCTGGCAGCTCCCGGACCCATCCCGCTCTGAAAACACGTGCGGGCGCACAAGTCGGACCCGTTGGTCGAGAGGGTCCATCTATCCCACGCTAACCCACAGTACGCCTACGTGGTGTACCCCGAAGGCCGACAAGATACGGGCTCCCTACGAGACCTGGCACCCGCCGGATCCCCACGCACACCCCAGCCATCAGTCCCACCCTCCCTCCCACCAGTGCACGGTACAGGAGGATCGGTCCTTCCACCGGCCCTGTCTAGGCCCCCCCACGCAGCGACACACCTCGCAGACGCCCCCTTCCCAGGTCAACCGTTTTCCCCACCAGCGCCGTCTAGGGGTGTTGAAACTGCCACAGAGATTAAGTCCACTCTCCCGGAGTCACAGATGCCCGAGCCTCCAGCGGAGTCACCACCGAAGCTTCGACGATCACAGAGGACGACCAGGGCCCCCAATCGACTGATTGTTTCATTTTAAAGTGTATAGTTAATTATGAATCTGTAAATAGTTACTAAACGCTGTACGGAGGTATTACGGTACCTCCATAACTATAATTTCTACCACGTTACCATGTTGTAATATCAAGTCACCACCCCCGCTGGACTCCTTTTTAACAAGGGGTGAATGTGGTAGTCTGTGTAGAGGTATTACGGTACCTGGTAATGCTGGAACACCATTTGTAGATATTGTACGTTTCCTATTGGACAAGCTGTATGGTAGCTCCGCCCTGCAAGGTGGGATATAAGAGCCTGTGCCGCCCCAGCAGCCTTCTTTCTGTTCCTGAGCTGCTGGGGGAAACATCTAGCTTATTAAAGCCTTCAGTTGGACTACAACCTCGCTTTAGTGGTCATTGATCGTGCATCACCGGGGCGATACAAAATCTCGTAATTATAGGTGGAGAGCTCGATTCTCCACCGCAAGATTTTATCATTTCTGATCTTGCCCTGCTGTGTGTTATTGAACATGAAGGCTACCGACCGTTGGTCCGTAAGGAGAGTGAATCTCTTACCGGGCCAGGTAATGCCTCCAATGCCGCACAGCTTCAACGATAGCTTGGGCCTCCTTTTCGACGGATGAGTGTCGAATTTCAAAGGCGTGAAGGGTGCGTGAAAAGAATGCCACGAGTCTGCCTGCCTGGTTTAGAGTGGCGGCAAGGGTGACGTCTGAAGCGTCGCTTTCTACTTGGAAAGGCAGTAACTTGTCTACTGCGCGCATCCCGGCCTTGGCGATGTCTGCTCTGATGCGGGCGAAAGCGTGTTGTGCCTCGGCCGCGAGGGGGAATTGGGTGGACTGAATGAGTGGGCGGGCCTTGTCCGCATAGTTTGGGACCCACTGGGCGTAGTAGGAAAAGAACCCCAGGCAGCGTTTGAGGGCTTTGGGGCAGTGGGGGAGGGGAAGTTCCATGAGGGGGGCGCATGCGCTCGGGGTCGGGCCCAAGAAGTCCGTTTTGGACTATATAGCTGAGAATGGCTAACCGGGTCGTGCTGAACACACACTTCTCTTTGTTATAGGTCAGGTTGAGAAGAGTGGCAGTGCGGAGGAATTTATCGAAGTTGGCATCGTGGTCTTGCTGGTCATGGACGCAGATGGTGACATTATCTAAGTACGGAAAGATGGCCCGCAAACCATACTGGTCGACCATTCGGTTCATCTCTCTTTGGAAAACCGAGACCCCATTTGTGACACCGAAAGGGACCCTAAGGAAGTGGTAGAGGCGACCGTCCGCTTCAAGGCCGTGTATGGCCGGTCCGACTTCCGGATGGGGAGCTGGTGGTAGGCGGATTTCAGGTCAATTGTTGAGAAAACCCGGTACTGTGCAATCTGATTGACCATATCAGATATGCGTGGGAGGGGGTATGCGTCGAGCTGCGTGTACCGATTGATGGTCTGGCTGTAGGCCACGACCATCCTGTGTTTCTCCCCAGTTTTAACCACTATCACTTGGGCTCTCCAGGGGCTGTTGCTGGCCTCGATAATACCCTCCTTAAGCAGCCGCTGGACTTCAGACCTGATGAAGGTCTTGTCCTGGGTGCTGTACCGTCTGCTCCTAATGGCAACAGGCTTGCAATCCGCAGTTAGATTGGCAAAAAGGGAGGGGGGATCGACCTTGAGGGTCGTGAGGCCGCAAACGGTAAGGGGGTAAGGGCCCGCCGAATTTGAGGGTGAGGCTCTGGAGGTTGCACTGGAAGTCCAGGCCCAACAGGAGTGCAGCGCAGAGATTAGGAAGGACATAGAGGCGGAAGTTACTAAATTCTACGCCCTTGACCGTGAGGGTGACTGTACAAAAGCCTTGGATCGGGACGGAGTGGGATACGGAGGCTAGGGATATCCTTTGATTGGCAGGGTGGACCGCGAGGGAGCAGCGCCTTACCGTATCTGGGTGAACAAAGCTTTCGGTGCTCCCGGAGTCCAGCAGGCATGAGGTCACGTGGCCGTTGATTTTCACCGTCGTCGACGCGGTGGCCAGGTTGTGCGGGCGAGATTGGTCCAGCGTCATCGAAGCGAGCTGCGGGTAACCGTCGGATGCTTCGGGTGGCGAGCGTGTGCAGTTCCGATTTCAGGATGTCCGGAGACCCTGTGGGGGACAAGATGGCGGTGCCCATGGTGCGCACATTGCTGGGTCGGGACAAGGTGGCGGCGCCCACGGTGCGCACATTGCGGGGTTGGGGCAAGATGGCGGCGCCCATGGGGCGCACGTGGCCGAAGGGGGACAAGATGGCGGCGCCCATTGGTCGCACATGGCCCCGGGAGGAGAAGATGTCGACTCCCATTGTGCGTCTGGCGTGGGGGAGGGGGCGATCGCGGGCGCGATCGCAGCGACTGCGCGTGCCTGGCACACAGCTGCGAAGTGTCCCTTTATACTGCAGGCTTTACAAACGGCAGTGCGGGCCGGGCAGTTTTGGCAGGGGTGCTTCTGCTGACCGCAGAAGTAGCAGCGGGGACCCCCGGGGTGCGCGGATCGGTGTGCGGCGCAGGCGTATTGGGCAGGCAGGGCCCCGGCTGAGGAGGTCGTAGGCGGGGTCCAGGAGGGGTATGAAAGAGTAGAAGGGTGGGCAGCGTGGCAGGAGGGGTACGAGTGCACGTTACGCGATGCGAGTGTCAGGGAGAGCGCCAAGGTTTTCGTCTCCGCCAGTTCGAGCGTGGCCCCTTCCAGTAATCGTTCTCGGATGCGGTACGACGCAATCCCCGTCACGAAAGCATCGCGCATGAGGAGATTCACGTGTTTGTCGGCCGTAACAGCCTGACAGTCACAGTCCCGGACGAGTGGAATTAGGTCCCGTCAGAAGTCTTCGATGGACTCACCAGGTAGTTGCGAGTGGGTGGCAAGTACATGCCTGGCGAAGAGCGTATTCGCCTTCTGCGCGTAGTGTTCCTCAAGGAGTTCCATTGCTTTTGTGTAATTCGTGGCGTCTTGGATCAACGGGAACACGCTGGAGCTCAGTCTGGAGTACAGGACGTTTATCTTCTGAGCCTCCGTTGGCGCGGGGTCCGCAGCCTTGATGTAGGCCTCAAAACATGCTAGCCAGTGAGTAAAGTCTTTTCTGGCGTCGGGCGAGTGCGGATCCAGCTGCAGGCGATCGGGTTTGATTCTGATATCCATTCTGTGGAAAATCTGACTGCAATAAATTGATGCGCAATCAATTGCACAAAGACTAAAGTTGGGTACAACTGTGGCTTTATTACAGTCAGATGCAAGGCCTCCTGCTGCAGAAGAGCGCAATGGCAGGGCACTGGAGGTCATGCATATTTATACAGTTCTCCGTAGGCGGAGCCAGCCGGCAGGGGCTACCGGCGAACCTGTAGTGCAGGTCCTACCTTACATCCCCCAATACAGTTGTTCACCACATGGACATAGAGGCCGCGGTGCAGGCAGCAATGGCCAAGGCCCTGGCGGAGGTGTAGCTCGTCCTGGGCAGAGCAGAGGAGAAACTGGAAGCCCAAGGGGAGAAACTGGAAGCCCAAGTGGCAACGATCAAGGAGCTGAAGAAAGCCGTGACTGACATGAGCAACCGGATCACGGCCCTGGTGAAGGAGGTGGCAAGACTGGGCACAACACAGGGAAGCCTGAAGGGCAGAGTGCACGATCAGGAAAACTGCTCGAGAAGGCAAAATGTCAGGATAGTGGGCCTACCAGAGGGGATTGAGGGTAGAAACCCCACGGGATATTGTCATGATATTCAAACACACACATCATGATAGACACACCAACAGACAAATCAGAACACACAACACCACAACCAATGACAGAAAGATATAAAAGCACAGACACGACCCCCGGTGGTCAGTATTAGCTGCAGAGGAGAACCAGGACACATCTGTTACCAAACACACTCAGGGAGACAGCACGTGCAGAGTATCCAGAACGAACTGTATTATAAGAGTTAAAATAAAATAGAGTTGTACCACATACAACTGTGTTGGCTCATCTGTGCACCAGAGCACCCAACACCACATGGTACAGGAGTGGATCGATACCTGCCGGCATACCTCAGTGTACACAGACAACCAGCAGTGCCCAGGCAAAATGATAGAGCTCCCGGTTCCGCAGCCGCTCCAGTGCTACGGCGATCTCCGCGAAAACTGGCGGCGATTCCGGCAAATGTTCGAATTGTTCCTGGTGGCAGCTGAACTCCAAGACCTGGATGATAGCGAAAAAATTGAATTTCTCCTCACCATCGCCGGTGCAAGGGCAAGAGAAATATTCACAAGGTTCAGGTTCTTCAGGAGGCAGCAAAGGTACGATTACCAGGCAGTCCTGGACAAATTCTCCAAGTACTGTGAAGAAAACGCAATCCAATCGGCAAATAAAGGTAAGAAAAGCTGCAGTACTCACCTCGTGGCTGGGATCCCGGAGCCCGAATTCCCAGAAGCCAAAATCCCGGGCCTGAGAGAAGGCTGGCTCGAGGTCGGCGGCCATCTTGCTAAAGGTATAACGCTAGCACAGTTGCGCGAGCAGTGCGCAGAACCGGAAGTTTCGTTTGCGCATGCGCGAGATGCTGCGCATGCGCAGTCAAGAAAACGGCCATCGGTAAAGGAACAGCGATCTGAGCATGCGCAGTCGCTTCCTACGTGCTACATACCGAGCGTCAGGATGTCAGAGGCCCCAGACTGCACCAATTTAAAAGGGAAATGTCCCAAATCCAATTTAAAAGGGAAACGTCCCAAATCAAAAAAACAAAAATCTGTTAAAGCTGTAAAACAACCTTCCCTCACCTGGAATGACAGCACAGTGCCGCAAATTGACCCAGGAGATGAATTTGACCTCCGAAGAACCCTCCGACAAGCAGTTACCTACGCACAAGCCGATGATTCCGACCTTGAATACTTCGATGACGATCTTTACAGTGTTTCCGGACCTCGCGAGCCCAATGATAGCTCCGTGGTCCTATATGACTATGACTCGGACGAACCTTTCGTGTTGCACATTGGCGGCCCCCACATTGAATCCGACGCAGATGCGGATTCATTTTTCGGATTTGAGGATCTTCAATCCAGCAGATATGACGTTCCAACTTATCAGTACCGGATGATGCTGCAGCCTGACATTAACAGACAGGGAGCGGTGCAAGCACACGGAGAGTGCCCTGCTGCCACACAGAGCGTGGTCCACGTCCCGCTCAACGTTCCCGACTCTATGAAAGAAGACATGCAAGACTCCAGAGTGCAGTCCTCGCATGAACCAGAAGTGACTCCAGTGTCACAAGCTTCCACAGCAAGCTCGTGGACAGACTCCACAATTGCAGAAATGCAAGACTCCAGAGCGCAGTCCTTGCACGGACAAGAAGTGACTCCAGTGTCACAAGCCTCCACAGAGAGCTCGTGGACAGCCTCCACGATAGAGGCAACGCAAGACTCCAGAGCGCAGTCCTTGCACGAACAAGAAGTGACTCCAGTGTCACAAGCCTCCACAGAGAGCTCGTGGACAGCCTCCACGATAGAAGCAACGCAAGACTCCAGAGCGCAGTCCTTGCACGAACAAGAAGTGACTCCAGTGTCACAAGCCTCCACAGAGAGCTCGTGGACAGCCTCCACGATAGAAGCAACGCAAGACTCCAGAGCGCAGTCCTTGCACGAACAAGAAGTGACTCCAGTGTCACAAGCCTCCACAGAGAGCTCGTGGACGGACTCCACGATGGAAGGAACGCAAGACTCCAGAGCGCAGTCCTTGCAGGAACAAGACCATGAGGGTCTAGCAACCTCTCCTGACCAACCAGCGGCAGACGATGCAAGTCTGCCATGCTCACGTGAACAGCAAGAAGGCTATAACAGCCTACCATGCTCCACTACACAGCAGCATGAACATGACGGTCTCTCATGCTACAATGAAGGGCACAGCGCTGAAGACTGTTCAAGCCCAACTGAAGACAAGCCAAAGGAATCACCTCGTCCAAGCCCGAAGAAAAAAGGTTTATGCGCTGACCTTCAGGATCATTATAGCCGAACAGAGATTAATAATGCTGCACGGCCACAGAAGGATGCTAAGGATTTGCTAACGAAATTAATTGAATGTTTAACTTGCAAGGAGCAGACTGAGAATTGCCAGTGTTTTAGTACGGATCGAAAAAATGGACAAGACATTGATCCTCAGGTAATGGAAATAACACAACCTGAATCATATCTACAGCAGGGACAAATGTCTCCCTTCAACACAACACCGCAAAATCCCAACTTCGGAGACCAGCAGTTAGTCAGTAATGACTCTTCAAACCTTGAGGGGAACATTAATTGCATTGAACCTATACACGCTCCACTGATTATTGAGCAGAACATTGGAGCAAGAATCCTGAGGACACCGACATCGAGTAGCCAGATAACGAATTTAAAACCCACAGCAGTTTCAAGTGAACCAAGTGTGCTTTCCACTAATGGTGAAGATGCAGATAAGGTCGACCCGATTATCCATTGTACCACACTAACCCCAGTGATTAAGCAGTTATGTATGGGGAGTATAATGTGGGCAATTGAGAACAGTAAAAGAGAGACTGTGACCATGCCAGTCCCAGCAAAATCAGACCCAGAGACCATGAAGGCATGTACATTAGACAAAGATACATATGAGGCACCTGAGAAGAAAAGCCCAAATGAAGGACAACGGCAAGACAATGACAGTCCACCGACATGGTGTGCACCACCAGATGAAAACTCTGACAATTTACCCAACCCTAGTGAACAGCAAGCTGCTAATGAGGATCTATCCACGGGATGTGAGACGAGTGACGACAGCATCCCACTTCCCATGCAAAAGGTGCAAGGTGACAGACCTCGCCTAGTGCGTACCGAGGCACTCGACGATCACGGTGGGACCACTGACGACTGCGGTGGCAGCGCACCGCTTCCACCCTCGATGACTCGACCCTCTCCACTGGTTGGTGCATTCCTGCATGTTCCGACTCCAGAAGTGCAGCTTCAGGGAATCTCGGCTGCCTCCAGTGAACCTGTTGGGACTCCGGACGGGGGGCATCGACGGAAGGCAGACCGGACTCCACATGGGGAGCAGCCAAGCGCCGACTCTGATTCGCGCACGCCAGACCTTGCTCCGGACGGGCGGTGTCGCGGCCTCGGTGATGGCACGCTCAGGGTGACGGCGGATGCCACGGCGACAGGGAATGGATCGCGTGGCAGTCCCACTGGGTCGGCAGTGGCAACCAGCACCGGCGGTCCAAGATGGACACACCAATTCGCGCCATCGCCAGACGTTGATGCGAGCAACAATTCTCTCTCCAAGGCGACATGCTTCGACGTTTCTCTGCGGAGTCGCCCTTCCGGCACAGCAGGTGGCCGGAACCAGCGTACACGGTCTCGGCCAACTTCCACATCTGGCACAGTCATCGCCTTGCATGATATTAGTGATGGTGCTACTTCGATGGCAACGACCCATCGGCTACAAGATGCCGTCCACCACAAACATAAAAAGAAAAAGACTCAACCTTGTTCCTGGCATGCAGGGCGGATGGATTGGTGCGTAGGCGCAATCAGCGAGCTTTGCGCCGCCTTCCACGCTCGCAACTGAACCGTACGCACACGCCGGATCCTCCACTGGTTCCCAAGGATGACTTCGTGGAGATGCCACGGATCGTGCCCCTTCCATCGCCACCAGAACCAAACCACAGCCAAGGCACCACTAACAAAGATGTTGAATGTTATATTTGCACGAATGAAAAAACCAAGCACTGCACGAAGTACAACAAATGGTAAAGTAGAGACTTCGGCAACAGCATCACCTCCAACAGTCCAAGGTGAACCAGTGTGACCCCAAATCTCCACAGCTGAACCGGCTTGAGGACCAGCCCATTCTTGAGGCGGTCACCCATTAGACTGGACTTATAACGCTGTTCATACGTTCAAAAAGTCAAACACTTCTGTATTATAACCTGTTGTTGTTTATTGTTCCAGATATCGTCTGACCAGACCAATGTTCAAGTTTTTTTTTTTTTTTCTCTCGCATCCAAGTTTTGTTATGGTACAACCTTGTTAGTGTGACGCACCCGACATCGCCCCATGTAAATAGTTACGTCATATACACACGCTGTACATAACACACACACACACTCTTCGATGCACTCACGACACAATTATATTTATAACCACGTAGGCACATATCTTTGTAAAAAGGGGGGATGTCATGATATTCAAACACACACATCATGATAGACACACCAACAGACAAATCAGAACACACAACACCACAACCAATGACAGAAAGATATAAAAGCACAGACACGACCCCCGGTGGTCAGTATTAGCTGCAGAGGAGAACCAGGACACATCTGTTACCAAACACACTCAGGGAGACAGCACGTGCAGAGTATCCAGAACGAACTGTATTATAAGAGTTAAAATAAAATAGAGTTGTACCACATACAACTGTGTTGGCTCATCTGTGCACCAGAGCACCCAACACCACAGATATGTGGCCATGATGCTGGGCAACTTAGTGGGGAGGAAAACTTTCCCCAACCCACCAAGAATGGACAGAGCACGCCGGTCGCTGCGCCTGAAGCCCAAGGCAGGGGACCACCCGAGAGCAGTTATAGCTAAACTGCAACGATACCAAGACAGGGAAACAATCCTGCGCTGGGCCAGGAAAGACAGAACCTGCAAATGGGAAGGACGCTTCATTAGAATTTACGAGGACATTGGGGCAGACCTAGCCAGGAGACGGGCCAAATTCAGTAAAGCGAAAGCAGCTCTTCACAAGAACGAAGTGAGTTTTGGTTTGCTGTACCCAGCCAAACTCTGGGTCACATACCAAGACAGAGAATACTTCTTCACAGCCCCGCCGAAGCAAACAAGTTTGTCGAGGAACACGGGCTGGAAAATCAACAACAAAGGAGGGGTATACGGGAGAGGGGGGAAAAAGGGGGGAAAGGGAGAGACCGGGGGGGGAGACACAGGGAGGGAGAGACCGGGGTGGGGTGGGGGGGGGGGGGGGTTGGTACACAGGGAAGGAGGGACAAACAAGGCTAGAAAAGGAATAGCAATAGGGCTACAAAGTGACACAACCAAGGGCTCGAAACAAGGAATCGCTGCAAGCATCCACCCAGTACGGTCTCTGGGCAAAGGGAGACCCCAGAGTGCAGGCGACTACCCGCGTTGCGGACACACAGTAGGCGGCCATGTCAGGTGCCCCCTGGACAAAGGGAAACCCCAGAGCGCAGGGACCCGACCGCATGGGGAGACCAGTGACAGCGGCCATCCTGGGCAGCCCCCTAACAAAGGGAAACCCCGGAGGGCAGGGGGGCATCCACCAGGTAAGTATGGTTAATCCCACAGGAGCGAGGGGACAGAAGCCCCCTACCAGGATAGTCACCTGGAATGTAAGGGGACTCAACAGCCCAGAGAAAAGATCCAGAATCCTCACCCACCGAAGAAATATGAAGGCCGACATAATCTTATGTGAGCGTGGTCTGATACCCCTCCTTTGTCCCTCTATGAACTATGAAGGCCGACATGCCGACACTATAGTTCAGAAAGCCCACCAACGACTCTACTTTCCCAGAAGACTAAGTAAATTTGGCATGTCAGCTATGACCCTCACCAACTTCTACAGATGCACCATAGAAAGCATTCTTTCTGGTTGTATCACAGCTTGGTATGGAGCCTGCTCTGCCCAAGACCGCAGGAAACTAGAAAAGGTTGTGAATGTAGCTCAATCCATCACACAAACCAGCCTCCCATCCATTGACTCTGTCTATAATTCCTGCTGCCTCAGAAAGGCAGCCAGCAGATAATTAAAGACCCCACGCACCCCGGACATACTTCTTCCGTCAGGAAAAAGATACCAAAGTTTGAGGTCACGTACCAACCGACTCAAGAACATCTTCTTCCCTACTGCCATCAGACTTTTGAATGGACCTACCTCGTATTAAGTTGATCTTTTCTCTACACCTTGCTAGAACTGTAACATTACATTCTGCAGTCTCTCCTTCCTTCCCTATGTACGGTATGCATTGTTTGTACAGAATGCAAGAAATAATACTTTCACTGTATACTAATACATGTGGCAATAATAAATCAAATCAAATTCTCCAAGAGACACACCTGAGAGAGCAGGACAGACTGCGGGTAAGAAAGGGCTGGGTGGGACAAACCTATCATTCCTGCTATGGGACGAGGGCCAGGGAGGTGGCAATATTGATCAGCAAATGGACGATGTTTCGGGCAACAAAGGCGGTTACGGACCCAGGGGGATGGTACGTCATGGTCAGCAGGGCCCTGGATGGGGCACCGGTAGTACTTGTTAACGTGTACGCACCCAACTGGGACGACACGAGTTTCATCAAGAAGACCATGGCAGAATTCTCTGACATAGCAACACACCGACTAATTATGGGGGGGGGCTTCAACTATGTACAGGATCCAACGACTGACAGATCAAACCCCAAAATGGGGGAAACCTCAAGCATGTCAAGGGAACTCGGTCACTTGATGGAACAATTGGGAGCGGTGGACCCCTGGAGGTTCGCCCACCCAGGGGAGAAGGAGTTCTCCTGCTTCTCCCCAGTACACAACGTATACCTTAGAATTGACTTCTTTGTGGTGGGGAAAACGGTGCTTCCGGCGCTAGACAAAGTGGAATACTCTGCAATTGTGATATCAGACCACGCTCCACATTACATGGACGTGAGGCTGGAGACGGACGGGGCCCAACGCCCCACATGGAGGTTGGACATTGCCCTACTGGCTGACAAGGCCTTCAACAAAAAGATATCGTGGGCCACAGCAGAGTGCACGGAGAACAACCAGAACGGGGAGGTCTCACCCTCTACGGTCTGGGAAGCGCTAAAGGCCGTACTAAGAGGGGAAATCATTGCTTTCAAAGCGCGAAGAGATAGGGAAGAAAGGGCGGTTAGGCAGCAGCTGGTCGACTCCATACTGGAGGTAGACCGTGAATACTCTGAGGCCCCGACCGTAGAACCCCTGGCGGAGAGGAAAGAACTACAAAGGAACTTTGATCTGCTCTTCACCAGGAAAGTAGTGCACCAACTCCGCCAGGCACGTGGGACCCTATACGGACACGGAAACAAAGCACATCAGCTGAAAAAGCAGGCAGCCACCAGAGAAATTGTACCAATCAGGGATACCAGAGGAACATTAGAAACAGAACCAGAAAAGATCAACAAAACCTTCAAGGCCTTCTACCAAGGGCTGTACACCTCAGAGCCCCCAATGGGGGTGTCCGGGATGAAACGGTTCCTTGATGGACTGGACATACTTCCTCAGGAAACTAAGGAAATTCGGCATGTCCACATTAATCCTCACCAACTTTTACAGATGCACCATAGAAAACATCCTATCGGGCTGCATCACAGCCTGGTATGGCAACTGCTCGGCCCAGGACCGCAAGAAACTTCAGAGAGTCGTGAACACAGTGCAGTCCATCACACGAACCTGCCTCCCATCCATTGACTCCATTTACACCTCCCGCTGCCTGGGGAAAGCGGGCAGCATAATCAAAGATCCCTCCCACCCGGCTTACTCACTCTTCCAACTTATTCCATCGGGCAGGAGATACAGAAGTCTGAGAACGCACGAACAGACTCAAAAACAGCTTCTTCCCCACTGTCACTGGACTCCTAAATGACCCTCTTATGGACTGACCTCATTAACACCACACCCTGTATGCTTCATCCGATGCCAGTGCTTATGTAATTACGTTGTATATGTTGTGTTGCCCTATTATGTATTTTCTTGTATTTCCTTTTCATGTATTTAGTGATCTGTTGAGCTGCTCGCAGAAAAATACTTTTCACTGTACCTCGGTACACGTGACAATAAACAAATCCAATCCAATACAATCCATACCAGTCATGGGGGAGGCAGAAAACAGGGCCTGGAAGCACCACTAGCACTGGGAGAGATCATGGACAGCATTAGCGCCTTGCAGGTGGGGAAGGCACCGGAACCAGTCAGGTTCCCGGCGGACTTCTACAAAAAATTTGCGACTGCACTGGCCCCGCACCTGTGGGAGATGTTCACAGACTCGCTAGCTAGGGACACACTGCCACCCACGCTAGCGCAGGCCTCAATCTCGCTGATACCTAACAAAGACAAAGACCCAACGGAATGTGGGTCATACAGACCCATCTCGCTGCTGAACGCAGATGCCAAAATACTGGCCAAGGTTCTAGCCAAAAGGCTAGAAGACTGTGTACCAGAGGACCAGACGGGTTTTGTCAAAGGTAGACAACTTACCTCGAACATCAGGCGCCTACTGAACATGATAATGACCCCCTCCGGGGAGAGAACACCAGAGGGGATCGTCTCCCTAGACACAGAAAAGGCCTTCGACAGAGTCGTATTGAAATACCTCATCGAGGTACTGAAGCGGTTCGGGCTTGGAACAGGGTTCACCTCCTGGGTAAAACTCCTGTACAACGCTCCCATGGCGAGCGTACGGACCAACAACACCAACCAGACAAGGATGCCCACTGTCCCCGCTGCTGTTCGCTCTAGCGATCGAACCACTAGTAATCGCGCTCAGAGCAACAAAAAGCTGGAGGGGGATCCAAAGGGGCGGCAGAGAGCACAGAGTCTCACTCTATGCAGATGACCTGCACCTCTACATTTCGGACCCACAAAGCAGCATGGACGGAATCATCGCACTCCTGAAAGAGTTTGGCGCTTTCTCGGGCTACAAACTCAACATGAGCAAAAGCGAGATCGTCCCGGTACACCCACAAGTAGGTGGGGAAGCACTAACGGGACTGCCGTTTAAACAAGCCCGACACAAATTCCACTACCTGGGGATCCAAATAGCCCATGACTGGAAAGGGATCCACAAATGGAACCTCACCAGTCTGATGGAGGAAGTAAAAAAGGACCTGCAAAGATGGAACACACTCCCATTCTCCCTCGCGGGGAGAGTCCACACGATCAAAATGAACGTACTGCCCAGGTACCTCTTCCTACTTAGATCCATTCCGATCTACATCTCCAAGGCCTTTTTCAAAGCACTAGACAAACTAATCATGGCGTTCGCATTGGGGGGAAAGAATGCTAGGATCTCAAAAAAGATCCTACAAAAAACAAAATCCAGGGGGTTTAGCCCTCCCAAATCTACAATTCTACCACTGGGCGGCGACAGCCGAGCGAATAAGGGGATGGGTCAAGGAGCCAGAAATCGAGTGGGTGCATGCGGAAGAGGCCTCCTGCATGGGGACCTCCCTCCGGGCCCTCACCATGGCAGCACTCCCATCCCCACCCAAAAAACACTCCAGCAGCCTGGTGGTGATAGCCACCCTCCAATCCTGGAACCAACTACGGCAGCAATTTGGCCTGACCAAAATGTCGGACAAAGCTCCCATCTGCAGCAACCATAGATTCACACCAGCGCTGACTGACGCCACCTTCAAAAGGTGGGGACAGGACGGAGGGACACTGACAGTCAGGGACCTATACACAGACGGCAGGATCGCAACACTGGACGAACTGACAGAGAAATTCCAGCTAGCCAGGGGGGACAAGCTAAAGTACCTGCAACGCAAAAACTTCCTACAAAAGGAGACAAGGACGTACCCACAACCACCACGACAGACGTTACTGGAAGAGTTACTGGACGCAAGCATACTAGATAAAGGAAACTGTAGTGACATGTACTGGTAGAAAGGGCCAACACCGTACTGGACGCAACAAGACAGAAATGGGAGGAGAACCTGGGGATTGAAATAGGATGGGGACTCTGGAGCGGAGCACTGCACAGGGTCAACGCCACCTCCACGTGCGCAAGGCTCAGCCTGATGCAACTAAAAGTGGTGCATAGAGCCCACTTAACAAGAACCCGTATGAGTAGGTTCTTCCCGGAGGTGGAGGATAGATGTGAACGGTGCCAAGAAGGCCCGGCCAACCACGCCCACATGTTCTGGTCTTGCCCCAGACTTGCGGGGTACTGGACAGCCTTCTTCGAGGCAATGTCCAAAGTGGTGGGGATGAGGGTGGAGCCATGCCTGACAGTGGCGGTCTTCGGGGTTTCAGACCAGCCAGATCTATTCCTGGGGAGTAGGGCGGACGCCCTTTCCTATGCCTCCCTGTTCGCCTGCCGTAGAATCCTGTTTGACTGGCGGTCAGCAGCACCACCCAAAGCTGCAATATGATAACAAACTTGCCATCTCCAGGAACAGAGGACAAGGAGAATACAGGCGAAAGCCAGGAGGAACGGCTGAAGCGGAGGTGAACGCCAGACGACAACGGCAGCAAGATCCGTCGGGAGAAGCAAGTGACAACACCAACACCAAACCCATTCGAGTATTGCCCGCTGTAATTGTTTCTCCGGCACCCAAATGTATATTTATCGCCCCAGTCTCCCTCCCTCCCACCCCCACAAACAGTTGCCTACTTATGTGTTGTAAATAATTTTGCCAGTTGTACAGAGTTGCTGCTGTTGAGCTGGTGCATAATACCCAACAAGTTATTCTATTTTATTTTGTCTTTAATTTTTTATTATTAAATTTTTTGGTGGGATGTTTGGGTGGGCCCTTCTCTTCTATATATGTGTGTGTATATATTTCTTATTCTGTGTACATAATGGTAAATATACTTTGTTCAAAAACCCAATAAAAAAACATTTATAAAAAAAAGAGTTGCAGGATGGAATATACAAGAATGTTGTTCTGTTAAAAGTCTAAGAAACACGGTCAGAATTTGTTAGATTTCAGAAAACAGATGATCATTCCATGGAAGAATATGTCATTGCTGTTAACAGATTTTATAAATGATTGACAAAATTAATTTTGGTTCCTTAGATCTGTATGGACGTTTAAATTATTGAATTGTGGCAAACTGCCTCATATGGACAGGCAATTGGTTCTAATAGTGTTATAATCAGCAAAGGAGCCTCCATTAGAGCAAATGCCTGGGGCGAAATTCTCCGGAAACGGCGCGATGTCCGCCGACTGGCGTCCAAAATGGCGCAAATCAGTCGGGCATCGCGCCGCCCCAAAGCTGCGGAATGCTCAGCATCTTTGGGGGCCGAGCCCCAACCTTCCGCCAGTTGGCGGGAAAGGCCTTTGGTGCCCCGCCAGTTGGCACGGAAATGACATCTCCGGGCGGCTCATGCGCATTGGAGGGAGTCTCTTCTGCCTCCGCCATGGTGGAGACCGTGGCGGAGGTGGAAGGTAAAGAGTGCCCCCAGGGCACAGGCCCGCCCGCAGATCGGTGGGCCCCGATCGCGGGCCAGGGCACTGTGGGGGCACCCCCAGGGGCCAGATCGCCCCGCGCCCCCCTCAGGACCCCGGAGACTTCCCGCGCCGCCTTGTCCCGCCGGTAAGGTAGGTGGTTTAATCTACGCCGGCGGGACAGGCGTTTTAGCGGCGGGACTTCGGCCCATCCGGGCCGGAGAATCGCGCGGGGGGGCCCGCCAACCCACGCGGCGCGATTCCCGCCCCCGCCGAATATCCGGTGCCGGAGACTTCGGCAACCGGCGGGAGCGGGATTCATGCCAGCCCCCGGCGATTCTCCGACCCGGCGGGGGGGTCGGAGAATCTCGCCCCTGGTGTCTTAGAAAGATTACAGGGAAAACAGAAATTTCCTTTGGCCTTCATTGTTGAACTGAGACATTCTACAATGACAGAAAGAATAGAAGACTTGAAGATTGCCACATGGAAACATCACCACCTGAAAGTTCCCCTCCAAGTCACTCACCATACTGACTTGGAAATGTATCATTTTTCCTTCACTGTCACTGGGTCAAAATCTTGGAACTCCCTCCCGAACAGCACTGATGATGTATCGGCACCACATGGACTGCAAAAGTCCAGCATCTCCCAACTCAAGGGCAATTAGGGATAGGCAATGAATGCTGGCATAATTAGAAATGGCCACAAATGAAAAAAATGACAGCACAAGATAAAATTGGATTGAAAATAATGGTTAAATGAATCCCAGAATGTCCAAGGAACAGTTTTGGCGTGATTCAAAGTATCATTATGTGGTGAACTGGCCAAAACAAAGAGGCTGGGTTCTCAAACTAACAGAGAATTTTGATGAGTGAAGGTATTGATAATTATGAATCTAAATAAAATGGAGGAGGGTGGTCCGAGGGGGAGAAGAGCATCGGGTGTCGCAAAATGCGGATGACCTGTTGCTGTACGTGGCGGATCCAATGGAGGGGATGGTGGAGGTCATGCAGACTCTAAGGGAGTTTGGGGAGTTTTCGGGCTATAAGCTCAATGTAGGGAAGAGTGAGCTCTTTGTATTACAGGCGGGGGACCAAGAAAGAGGGATAGGGGACCTACCGCTGAGGAGGGCGGAGGGGAGCTTTCGGTATCTGGGGATCCAGATAGCCAGGAGTTGGGGGACCCTACATAAACTGAATCTGACGAGGTTGGTGGAGCAAATGGAGGAGGATTTCAAAAGATGGGACATGTTACCGCTCTCGCTGGCGGGTAGAGTGCAGTCGGTCAAAATGGTGGTCCTTCCGAGGTTTCTGTTTGTGCTTCAGTGCCTTCCCATCGTGATCACTAAGGCCTTTTTTAAGAGAGTAGGCAGGAGTATTATGGGGTTTGTGTGGGCGAATAAGACCCCGAGAGTAAGGAGAGGGTTCCTGGAACGCAGTAGGGACCGAGGAGGTTTGGCGCTGCCAAACCTGGGGAGCTACTACTGGGCAGCAAATGTGGCGATGATCCGCAAGTGGGTTATGGAGGGAGAGGGGGCGGCATGGAAGAGGATGGAAATGGCGTCCTGTAAAGGAACGAGCCTGGGGGCGTTGATGACGGCACCGCTGCCGCTCTCGCCGACAAAGTATACCACGAGCCCGGTGGTGGCGGCAACGCTAAGGATCTGGGGCCAGTGGAGACGGCACCGGGGTGCAATGGGAGCATTGGTGTGGTCCCCGATCAGGGGTAACCACCGGTTTGTCCCGGGGAAGATGTTCCAGAGCTGGCATCGGGCGGGGTTTGGAAGAATGGGGAACCTGTTCATCGACGGGACGTTTGCGAGCCTAGGGGCACTGGAGGAGAAGTTTGAGTTACCCCCGGGAAATGCCTTTAGATAAATGCAGGTGAGGGCTTTTGTGAGGCAACAGGTGAGGGAATTCCCGTTGCTCCCGGCACAAGAAGTTCAAGATAGGGTGATCTTGGATGTATGGGTCAGGGAGTGCAAGGTTTCGGCAATACACCAGGAGTTGAAAGAAGAGGGGGAAGCGCTGGTAGAAGAGTTGAAGGGTAAATGGGAGGAGGAGCTGGGGGACGAGATCGAGGAAGGTCTGTGGGCTGATGCCCTAGGTAGGGTTAATTCCTCCTCCTCGTGTGCCAGGCTCAGCCTGATACAATTTAAGGTGGTCCACAGAGCGCACATGACGGGGGCGAGGTTGAGTAGGTTCTTTGGGGTAGAGGACAGATGTGGAAGGTGCTCAGGGAGCCCGGCGAACCATGTCCATATGTTTTGGTCATGCCCGGCACTGGAGGGGTTCTGGAGAGGAGTGGCGGGAGCAATATCTCAGGTGGTGAAAGTCCGGGTCAAGCCAAGCTGGGGGCTAGCAATATTTGGAGTAGTGGACGAACCGGGAGTGCAGGAGGCGAAAGAGGCCGGCATTCTGGCCTTTGCGTCCCTAGTAGCCCGGCGAAGGATCTTGCTAATGTGGAAGGAGGCAAAGCCCCCCAGCCTGGAGGCCTGGATAAATGATATGGCTGGGTTCATAAAGTTGGAGAGGATTAAGTTCGCCTTGAGAGGGTCTGCGCAGGGGTTCTACAGGCGGTGGCAACCGTTCCTAGACTATCTCGCGGAGCGTTAGAGGAAGGTCGGTCAGCAGCAGCAACCTTGGGGGTTGGGGTGGGGGTGGAGGGGACGTCCTTTGGGGGGGGGGGAAGGGGGGACTGCCTGGGAGGGTGGATGAGCAAGAGATAACATGAAGGGTTGGGGAAACTGGCACGTACGGGTGAGGGCCAGTGTACAAAGCTGTGTAAATATATCATTTTGCCATGTATATATATCTTGCTCTGCGCGATTTCACTTTTTTGTTTTGTTGCGAGGGGGGGTGTTATTGTTTGTAAGGGAGAAAAATTGTGTTAAAAAACTTTAATAAATATATATTTTTTTAAAATGAATCCAAATAAATTATATTGGTCACAAGGAATTTTAAACCTGTGATTGACATGTTAGTGACAGGCTCCTTTCACAGTGCCTTGCTAGACAGCACTGTACTGCAACAATATGTGTGTTAGATTGCTTAGAGTATAACCTTAATTCAACAAGTAGTGAGTATGAATGTAAGGTTAAGAATATAAAAGTATGAGTTGCTTGATGGTTTGGTGGTTCCAACACATTAAGACCAATGAAGAGAGTTGTAATTTCATGTAAAATATCTGGAATAAGGCTTTTTATAAATATTGATGTAATCTTTGAGATACTGTTGATTAAGATTTCTTTGAAAAAGTCACAAATAAAGATTGACATGGAGCACGATAAGGCAATTATTTTTGGAAGTTACAGTCACATGCAATGTTATGTGTTCCTTTTTATTTCCTATGATCAATATGTTTGATTGTAAAAGGCATGTGTTTTCTTACCTTTAGAGTGATTGTCCCAATGTAAATAACCACAATAGCAAGCTATTTGTGACTTCCACAAGGGAAGATTACTTTTTATCACACACTTGCACCGGACATTTGAAACACGTTGTCCCACTCACTCGACCTACTCACACAAAGATTAGATACAAATGAAGGTAAAACAATGCAATTACAATTTATGATTGTCTCAGTCTCGTTCATGGGAGGATTGTCATTTCTTAGATGAGTTGATGCTTTAGTTGAAGTGAAGGCCCTGTACATCTGAGGATTTTCCTTAAGTTGGAGGTTCCTTTTATTTGAATTTACAGGAGATTAGGGGCGGGATTCTCCACTCACGTGCCGAAGTGCCCACGCCGTCGTGAACACCGTCGAGGTTCACGACGGCGCGAAACGGCCCTGTCCCGACCGATTCAGGCCCCGACAATGGGCTAGGATCGGGGCCGCGTCATCTACACGCGCCAGGCCTTGTCGCCGCATAAAGGCGGCGCCGCATACATGACGTGGCCGGCGCCGCATAACGGGCGTCACCCGCGCATGCGTGGTTGCCGTCCTCTCTGAGTCCGCCCCACAAGAAGATGGCGGACGGATCTTGCGGGGCCACGGAAGGAAGGGGGTCCTCCTTCAGAGAGGACGGCCCGACGATCGGTGGGCACCGATCGCGGGCCATGCCACATTTGAGGTACCCCCCGGTGCAGGATCCCCCCTCCCCCCCCCCACCCCCGCAGGCCGCCTCCCCCAGCGTTCCCGCACTGTTCCCGATGGCAGCGACCAGGTGTGGACGGCGCCGGGGAGAACCCGCCGCTTTGGCCTGGCCCCTCGGCCCATCCAGGCCCGAGAATAGCGGGGGTGCCGGAGAATTGCTATTTTGGGTGTCTCCGGCGATTCTTTGGCCTGCGGCCTGCGGAACTCGACGGGGCCGTTCCAGCCACTTGGGAGAATCGCGGGAGGGCGTCGGACCGGCGGCCCGGGAAATGTTGGCGGCCAAGGCGATTCTCCCAACTGGCGCGGGAGTGGAGAATCTCGCCCTAGGTTCCCGGGTGAGCTTTTGGTTGGAATGGATTGGGGGGAGTCCGTCCCTCACTTTCAAGTTAATGTTGTTTATTTGCTTGGATGACTGGCTATTGATTTGATGGCTTTCTGATGGAACTCTGCCCTGAGGAACAGTTTCTTGCTATTGTTTTCAAAGCGGACAATAAAATGGCTCCCTCCCATGTGATGTGTACACATTCAAAGTTCCTTCTTCCAAAAAAGGGTGGTGTGCTGATTACAAACATATGTTGTGGCTTAAATACAATGAGAGTTTGAGGCAGCCAATGTCTTTGTATCTGAATAACCCATTCGATTTAAAGTTACCCTTTTGAATTAATTTCAGGGAAGGACATTGAGTCAACATCAGTCTGAAAGATTTATTTTGTTCCCTTTTGAGACAGGGATTGATTTCAATCTACAAAAGAAGTCAGGTGATCCTCAGGCAGCCAACGTTTTGTGACCTTCTGGAGTCAGCTTTTAAAATATAAAAAATAGTTTGAAGTTCCAAATTTCCTGGGACATTCCATTACTCTGGAGTCCTGCCGCATCCAATTGTGAATGGTGGTGGTAATTAAACAATGAACCGGAAGAAGAGGCTCCAAACATTCGCCATCCTCGATAATAGAGTCAGCACGTCAATGTAAAAAACCATGCTAAAGCATTTATAAACATCTTTCGCCACAAGTGCAATTGAATGATAAATCTCAGCCTTCCCCTGAGGTCCCAGTGATCGTAAATGCCAGTCTTCAGCTAATTCAAGTTGTTCTACGCAATGCCAAGATATGGCTGCAGGCATTGGATACAGTGAAGACTATAGGCCATGACAACATCACAGCTATGGTACAGAAGGCTCGTGCTCCAGAAGTAGCTGTGTCCTTAGCCACGCTGCTCCAGCTGATCCTACAATACAGACATCTATCTGATAATGTGCAAAATTGGTAAGATAGGTCAACACCACAAAAAGCAGAGCAAAGCCAATTGCCGCCCCATGGGTCTACTCGTGATCATCAGCAAAGTAATGGAAGGTATTGTTGACAGTTCTCTTAAGCAGCACTTATTCAGCTGCAATCTACTTACAGGTGCTCAGTTTGTTTCTGCCAAGGCCACTGGGCTCCTGACCTTGGTCCAAACATGGACAAAAGAGCTGAATTCTGGAGGTAAGGTGAATGACTGCCCTTGACTTTAAGGCAGCATTTGACTCAGTGTGACACCAAGGAGCCCTAGAAAAATTGAAACTGATGGGAATCGGGGGGGGGGGGGACCTCTCCACTGGGTTGGATTCATACCTAGTTCAAAGGAAGGTGGTTGCAGGTGTTGGAGACTAATCATTTCAACCACAATAATTCACAGCAGGATTTCCTCAGGATTGTGTTCCAGGCCGCAGTCTTCAATTGCATTATCGCTTAACTTCCTTCCATAACAAGGCCAGGGGTCAGGACGATTGCTGATGATTATACAATGGACAGTTCCATTTGCAAGTCCTCAGATTCTGAAGTAGTCTGTGCTCACCTGCAACTTGACCTAGACAATATTCTGGCTTGGGCTGTTAAGCAGCAAGTAACATTCGTGCCAGGCAAGTACCAGGCACTGACCATCCTTTTGACAAGAAAGAATCTAACCATCTACCCTCGATATTCAATGGCTTTTCCATTGCTGAATCCTCCAACAACAACATCCTCAGGATTATCATTGACCAGAGACTTAATTGGACCAGTTAGAATAGGTCAGAGGCTAGGAATTTTAGTAACTCATCTCCTGTCTCCTGAAAACCCGTCCGGCATCTACAAGGCACAAGTCAGGAATTTGATGGAATAATCTCCGCTTGCTTAGATGAAAAAGCAGCCCGCTTGATTGGCATCCCATCCACAACTTAAATATTCACTCCCTCCACCAGCAGCATACTGTGCCAGCCATGTGTGTAACATCCACAAGATGCATTGCAGCAATATGTTGAGGATTCTTCAAGAGCATCTTTCAAACTGGCAAACTTTAATAACTAGAAGGCAAAACACGGGGATCGAAATCGTTGGAGATAGTTTGGAGTTTATTGTGATGTACCAGATAATCGTCAACCAACTTTGTTGTGCGGTGATATGTATATAGGCTGGTATATGAAGGGTTAACAACTGCATCATAGAGTAAGGCGACCGCTAAATGGTAGCATTATGTGAACCTGGAAGATCCTTCCTCTCTTCGAACCAGGAGTGACTAGACAGCAGTTAGAGAGATGTAGCTTAGTTAATTCTCATTGTTAAATACAGTTAATCCATTATCAGTGATAGTTCTGAAGAGCGAACAAACTCATTATTATTTAACTCGTTACTCATTAAACCTATTCTGCTTTGAATTGAAGATTCGTAGTTTCTGTGAAATCTAATCATCAGTTCATTCTGGAAGTAAAGCAAAAAGTAACAACATATTGCAAACAAGTAATATAACATGTTGCATTTATTTGTATTAAAAAGGGACCAGCTGGCATTGATGTTAGAATGGATTCTCTCAGAGCTGGAAAAGCAATCTTGTAAATCTATTTCACGCTTATGGTCGATTGACATAAAAGCAACATTTCTGCAAGGAGATACTTTTCAGAGAGAAGTGTTTGTGAACCCATCCAAAGAGGCATCTGATGCAAAGGGAAAACTATGGAAACTAAACAAACGCATTAATGGTCCTGGACATGCATGGGGATCCTGGAAGCCAAAAGGCATGGGGTCAGATCTAGGGAGATGATAGACTCACTTGACTCATTAGACCCCCCAATTGCTTTAGCAAGAACCCTCCTCCTACCCACAAAGACATCTGTCCCGGTCCTGCCCCAGGTGTAAGCCCTTCCAGTTAGTACAGATCCACCTCCAGTAGAATCGGCCCCAATGCCGCAGAAATCTGAAGTCCTCTCCCTCAACATCGTCTCTTCAGCCACGTATTCTTCCAGTGCATCCTACTATTTATACTCTGACTAGCACATGGCACTGGTATTAATGCTGAGATCACTATCTGAGGTCCAACTTCTTAACTTTCTTCCTAACTCCCTGTATTCTACTTTCAGGGCCTTGTGCCTTTTTTTTACCTATGGAATTGGTGCCGATGTGCACCACGACCACTGGATGTGCACCCTCCTCCTCCAGAATGTCCTGTAACCGTTCCGAGACTTCCTTGACCCTAGCACCAGGGAAGCAACATACCATTCCGGAGTCTCGTTTGCAGTCACAGAAACACCTCTCTATTCCCCTTACAATCAAATCCCCTATAACTATTGCATTCTCACACTTTTTACTCCTCCTCTCTGCAGCAGAACCAACCATGGTACAAAGAATTTAGCTGTTGCTGTTTTTACCTGAGAGGTCATTCCCCTCAACAGTATCCAAAATGGTACATCTGTTTTATAGAGGGATGGCCACAGGAGATTCCTGCATTGCCTGCCTAGCTCTCTTGCTCTGCCTGGTAGTCACCCATTCCCTTCCTGCCTGTGCAGTCTGGGCCTGTGGTGTGACCACCTCTCTATAAATGCTATCCATGACACTCTCCACCTCATGGATGCTTCACAGTGTCCCTGGCAACCGTTCCAGCGGGCTTCTAGGAGCTGTAGCTGGAGACACTGCCTGCACACATGCTTGCCCTGGGCACTGGAAATGTTCCCGGCCTCCCACGTGGAGCAAGAGGAGCAAATCAAGGCTTTGAGTTCTCCTGCCATGACTTAAACTTTTAAATTAAAGCTTTACAAGATGCTTGATATTAGATTTAATCCAATTCTCTATGGCTCGTCCTTGTTTGTCCTCATTACTATCAATTATATTCCTTACAGATTATAAACCACAAAATGTATTTTCAAACTATAATTTCTGAAAGTTGTAAAGACTTACCTTGCCCACTACTTACCAATCAGCTCTCTCCCTTTTAGCCTCAGCTGCAACAGGGCAAGACCACTCACTCTGAAGATTTAAAAGTGAGAAAGCAAGGAGAAAAAGCAAAGAGCACCTCTTCCTGCTCTGCACTCAATTTCCATTCCTCTGCTTCAAACTGCCAAGTTTAAAGTTCATTCTGTCTGTGGCCTCATTCCGGATGTGGCCTCTCTCCCACTGCTCATGCGCAAAGCTCACTGTGAGAGCAGAGATTGGCTGAGCTGACTCACATACCAGTTAAACTTCAAATGATGTACTCAACACCCCTTGCCTACTAATCAGGTTTCAGGAGAGTGACAGATTACTGCCGCTCAGCTATATGGGCAGCTCCTTATTAAAACCTTATTAATCTTTTAACTGGACAACCAAACTTCTGGAAAAGGAATAGACTTACCAATTGAAACCCCACTCTGCTTCAAATCCCCAAATTTAAAGTTCACTCTGTCTGTGACCTCACTCCGGATGTGGCCTCTTTCCCACTGCTCGTGCGCAAAGCTCACTGTGAGCTTAGGTTCCTAAGGGTGAGTTCTGAGGGATATGCTGGAAGGTTGGGTGTCATTGGCATCTAGGGGATTGGGAGCACATATGAGGAGTCAGGTACGGGAGCGATGCCAGGGACACACAGGTGGTTGTTCACCCCATCTGCTCGATAGAGGTCATTCATCTTTTTGCGATATTACATGCCGGTCCTCTCGGTAAGGCTGGCAACACTTACTACCTCTACCACCACCCCCCAGGCTCTGGTTATCACCACTGGCTGCTGCCTCCGCCCACCCTTGGGAAGAGGGCATTTCTCCTCTTTTCCACGGCGTCCAGCATCCTGGTGATATCTGTGTCCATGAATCTGGGAGCAGGGGCTGGATCCTCCATCCCGCCGTGCCAGATTTATGGTTCAGCACGTCGGGGGGACGCTCTGTTTCACCGGCTGGTCAATGGGGTTTCCCATTGTGGTACAGCCCTACGCTGTCGGGAAACCCCCCGGGCTGCTGGCAAAATGGAACATCCTGATGGCGGAGAATCCAGTCCCAGGTCTTTTCCCAGACATCCTGGGCAGGATTCTCTCAGTCTGGGGCCGGGCCGGAGAATCCCCGCGACCGGTGCGAATCGTGCCACGCCGCCCCGTCGCCGGGACGGGATTCTCTGCAGTTGGCGCGGCGCGGCGCCGGTTGGGGGGTTTCATTAGCAGCGCTAGGGACCCATTCAATTCCTGCTTCAGGTGACGGGGAGTTTGTATGTTCTCCCCGTGTCTGCGTGGGTTTCCTCCCACAGTCCAAAGATGTGCAGGTTAGGCAGATTGGACCTGATCAATTGCCCCTTAGTATCCAGGGATGTGTAGATTCAGTTAAGAGATAGGGTGGAGTGCACCTCAGAGGGTCAATGCAGACTTGATGGGCCGAATGGCCTCCTTGTGTACTGTAGGGATTCTATGATTCTATGATTCTAAACTTCCTGATGGTTATTCTAGTGCAACTGATTTCATAGTATTTCTGGTGGGGAGAATGGGAAATGTCCTTCAGCTTGAGAAGCTAAGAAATAAAAAAGGGTTATTAAAACTTCTCCGGCTGCTGAAACACTGGCCCTTGTGGTAGCATGGATATAGGATTCTATTTGCCAAATATTTTAAGGGAGGTTGTATTCAATAGGCATACTGATGATAGTATACCCACTGAGTCAACTGAATGTCACGTGGATAATGATTCATTTATGGGATATTATATATCCTGTGGAAAGTGTGTGTGAGAAAATGTTAATGGCTGGAAACAAATCCTGGAAAGAAAGAAATCTCTAAAATTAAATGGATAAATTCAACTCATCAACTGTCGGATTGTTTAAAAGAAGTAATGCATGCACAAAGAAATTGTTAGCTATGGAGGAAGGGTGCCTTGCAATCTAATGCTTTGTATGGAATAGGGGGGTCTTTGATTTGATTTTTTTTGAAATTTTGTTTATATATATGAACTCAAATTTTCTTAAAGAGAGAGAAGGAAATGTTCAATTATATATTTTGCTTAATCGTATGCAGGTAGTCACTTGTACTCTTCTAAATAGGAACAGATTAAAACTGTGGAGGCTTGGTTAGGAGGTAAATGTTTCTAATGTACATCCCTATAAATAAAAGCTTATAAAAGTGTAAATATTGACTCCAGTTCTATTCTTCATCACCTGGTTTTTCAGAATAAAATAGACATGGGGCAGGATTCTTTCAATGGTGATGCAATGCAGAATCCGTGGACTTTTACCACAGAAAAACTGGTGCCGCACCTGGACCGATTCCACTACCGTTGAAGGGCTAGCACCGGTGCCATGTGGAACACACTCGATTCTAATGGAAAACGGTGTGGGATTCGGCGGGTCTATGATTGACACTCGGGGGGCTGACAAGCTGGCGCCACACATACACATTACACTCCCCACATACACTTATCCCAGCCAACAAGATGGCACTGGTTGTGCTGGAGTGTGAACATACAACTGATGGGTCGGCTGGGGCCAGAGAGCCCCCGAGGGGTGCCCTGGGGGGGACACCTATACGACCCATGGCACTTGGTTCAAAGTGGGCTGTTCGCGGAGTGATAAGTTGCATGGCGGCCTTGCCGGCTGCGGCAATGGTGTTCCGTGCTCGTCCATCCCGACCCCACAGCCCACCTCTTGGCCACCTCCCACTGCTCCTCCCGTCCCTGGAAGAAGCCCCCCTCCCCCCACCCGGCCAGCAGCACAGCTGTCAGCAGCACAACTGTCAGCAAACAATGGCGATGTTGGACACCTTCTGCACCCCCTCTCTCTCCCTCTGCAGCCGCCATGGCAGTTTTAGGGGGCGAAATTCTCCTACCCGCCCCGCCACATTTCTGCGCCGACCGGCCGGCGGGAGTCTCCGTAACACCGGCCGGTCAATGGGGTTTCCCATTGTGGGGCACCCCCACGCCGTCGGGAAACCCCCGGGCGCCGGCAGAACGGAGACTTCCGCCGGCGGAGAATGACGCCCAGGATTTTTCAAAGCACAAGTGAACAACACCGTCAGGAACTCAGCCCATCGGAGGAGGAGAATCGCGGAGGCCACAGAGAATACCTGGTCGGGCCTGCAAATGATATGCAAACAGTGTCTACTGTATGTGCGTTCTGGAATGCATTGAGGCCACTGTTGAGGTGCTGGAGAATTGCGATTTGGCGTCAAATGGGCGCCTGCTGCGATTTCGGTGTTGGAACCGATTCTCCGCCCGATTGCCTTTCCTGATTTCAGCGTCAGCTAATCCTGCCCTTGATCTTAAAATTGGAGTTGACAGTTTGAGTCATCTGATTGAGACAAGTATAATTCAACAAAGTTATCTCTGTGTAACAATCTGCCTTTATTCAGATCTGTTATACATAAGAACATAAGAACTAGGAACAGGAGTAGGCCATCTGGCCTGCTCTGCCATTCAATAAGGTCAAGGCTGATCTTTTTGTGGACTCAGCTCCACTTACCCGCCAGCTTACCATAATCCTTAATTCCTTTACTATTCAAAAATGTATCTATCTTTGCCTTAAAAACATTCAACGAGGTAGTCTCAACTGCTTCACTGGGCAGGGAATTCCACAGTTTTAGAACGCTTTGGCTGAAGAAGTTCCTCCTCAACTCAGTCCTAAATCTGCTCTCCCTTATTTTGAGGTTATGCCCCCTAGTTCTAGTTTCACCTCCCTGCTTCTAACTTCATTATTTCCTTCATAATTTTATATGTTTCTAAAGATCCCTCCTCATTCTTCTAACTTCCAATGAGTATAGTCCCAGTCTACTCAGTCTCTCCTCATAAACCAATCCTCTGAACTCCAGAATCAACCTGGTGAATCTCCTCTGCACCCTCTCCAGTGCCTGTATATCCTACCTCAAGTAAGGACACCAAAACTGTATGCAGTACTCCAGGTGTGGCCTCACCAGCACACTATACAACTGCAACATAACCTCCCTGTTTTTAAACTCCAGCCCCCTAGCAATGAAGCGCAAATTTCCATTTGCCTTCTTAATTACCTTCAGCACCTGCAAACCAACTTTTTGCTATTCAGATATATCTTTTGGGTAGAGGTCATCTGTGGCCACTGGTCTGTCTAATTCTGCCTGCTGCATGGCTAGATGTCTTTGTTGTGCAAAGTTGTGTAAGATACAAGAGATAACGGTCAGTTTGGACACCTTGGTTTGGTTGTACTGTAACTCCCCAATGATCAATACTGAATATTTGTTTGATGTAATGATAATGTGCTCTACTGAATTTCTGTTAGATGTGTGTATCCCAATATCTGTACTTCTGAGTGTTATCCTTGGCTATCTCACTATGGTAAGGAGCTTTGGTTGTATTGAACACCAGCAGATAACAGAGCTTCCATTCACAGGAAATAACATGCATGATTTCTAAACCCTTCCCCCACCATATCAAAGTGCTACTTTGAGGGCATATCTGAAGACATTCCCAGTGGGCCTACCAGTTTCCTGGCAAAGATAATTTAGGAGGGTCTCGATCCCTTAAAATTAATGACCATGTTTTCCTTCAGGGTAGATGACAAAAAGATTGCTCTCCTTTCCATCCCTGTAAAGGCCTTATGCATTGTCAACTGAATGTATAGTGCTGCTCTAACCTCTGCAGCAGTCAGTCATCGGCCAACAGATTTGATAATGGAAATACCTCATCACCTATATTTAGGAACATGGCACAAATAGTTGTTTCGAGGCAGGCAGAACATTACCACCGGAGGAGCAGGGACTCTAGAATTTGGGGGCATGAGCATACAACGTATGTGCAGGTTCTCAGTGCCAGAGGTACGTTTGTTTGGAAGTTTGAAGACAATGGGCATTTAACTTTGGGCAGCACGGTAGCACAAGTGGCCATCACCGTGGCTTCACAGCGCCATGGTCCGAGGTTCGATTCCCCACTGGGTCACTGTATGTGCGGAGTCTGCATGTTCTCCCCATGTCTGCGTGGGTTTCCTGCGGGTGCTGCAGTTTCCTCTGACAGTCCAAAGACGTGCAGGAATGGCCATGCAAAATTGCCCTTAGTGATCAAAGGTTAAGAGGGGTTATTGGGTTACGGGGAGGGTGGAAGTGAGGGCTTAAGTGGGTCGGTGCAGACTCGATGGGCTGAATGGCTTCCCTCTGCACTGTATGTTCTATGTTCAACAGGCCTTCGGCATCAACAAGAGATTTCACAAATATTGGGTATTTCCAGTATTTTCTATTTCTCCCTATTCGGTGACATTGCGAACCATATGAAGAGTAAACTCCTGATTGGAACCTCATCAAGGTAGTATAAAAGTTCCAGTATTCTGCATTTTTCACCTGTTTTCCTCATCAATTTTATTTGATTTATTTTGCCTCAAATCAGAATATCCCCTTAGTTTAATCCCACAGCATTATCTTCATTGATTTGGATTGTCCTTTTCTCACAAGTGATCTATCCATCTACTATAATTAATTCTGATCAAACATCCCGCTCTTCCCTTTCTTCAATTTGCCTTCATTTATTATCATTGGACATTCCTGTGATATGCAATAGTCCTACTTCATTGTTTGGAATACATTACTACTATATAATCAGCAAAGAACAGCCCTGGTATTCTCAGATCACCCACGTTTGTCCCTGACTTGATTTTATCAGTTCTTTTCCTTGTTTTTTTTAAGTATAGGGCATAGGGCAAGCATAATTGTTGACACTGGACTGTTCTGCTTTAAATCAGTGTCCCTGGCTGGCACCTTTCCCCTATGAGACTGCAGCTGGTGTCGTTGCAAGAATAGTGGACTGTCAACAATTCCAATTCATCTCCTGGTTTCCATTTTCTTCCACCCCCTCAGTCTTCCAGTCAGTCTGTCATGCCGCCTTGTTACACAGGATACCGCCAAATAATGAAGTCTTTGGGCAGGATTCTCTGAACCCCGCCGGGTCGGAGAATCGCCGGGGGGGCGGCATGAATCCCGCCCCACCGCTCCGACGCCGGCTGCCGAATTCTCCGGTGCCAGTTTTTTGGCGGGGCGGGGTTCTCATCGTGCCGGTCGGGGGCCGTTGGCAGTGGCCCCCCGGCGATTCTCCGGGCCCCGATGGGCCGAGCGGCCACCCGATTTCGGCCGGTCCCGCCGGCGTGATATACACCAGGGGCGAAATTCTCCGGAAACGGTGCGATGTCCGCCAACTGGCGCCCAAAACGGCGCCAATCAGACGGGCATCGCACCGCCCCAAAGGTGCGGAATGCTCCGCATCTTTGGGGGCTGAGCCCCAACATTGAGGGGCTAGGCCGACGCCGGAGGAATTTCCGCCCCGCCAGCTGGTGGAAACGGCCTTTGTTGCCCCGCCAGCAGGCGCGGAAATGCCATCTCCGGGCGGCGCATGAGCGGGAGCGTCAGCGGCCGCTGACAGTTTCCCACGCATGCGCAGTGGAGGGAGTCTCTTCCGCCTCCGCCATGGTGGAGACCGTGGCGGAGGCGGAAGGGAAAGAGTGCCCCCACGCCACAGGCCCGCCCGCGGATCGGTGGGCCCCGATCGCGGGCCAGGCCATCGTGGGGGCACCCCCCGGGGTCAGATCGCCCCGCGCCCCCCCCAGGACCCCGGAGCCCGCCCACGCCACCTTGTCCCGCCGGTAAGGTAGGTGCTTTAATTTACGCCGGCGGGACAGGCAATTTATCGGCGGGATTTCGGCCCATCCGGGCTGGAGAATCGAGCGGGGGGGCCCGCCAACCGGCGCGGCGCGATTCCCGCCCCCACCGAATATCCGGTGCCGGAGACTTCGGATTGGGATTCACGCCAGTCCCCGGCGATTCTCCGACCCGGCGGGGGGTTAGAGAATGTCGCCCCAGGTCTATACCGGTGGGACCTGGCTCTGAAGGCGGCCTGCGGAGTCCTCGGGGGGGCCCCCCATGGTGGCCTGACCTGTGATCGGGGCCCACCGATCTGCAGGCGGGCCTGAGCGGTGGGGGCACTCTTTCCCTCCGCGCCGGCCTCTGTAAAGCTCCGCCATGGCCTGTGGGGAGAAGAAACGCCCTGCGCATGCGCAGGGATCACACTAGCGGTTCTGCGCCTGTGCCAGAACACGCTGGCGCTCCCGCGCATGCGCCAACTCGCGCTGGCCAGCGGAGGTCCTTTGACGTCGATTGGTTCGGCCACTCCAGCGCCGGCCTAGCCACCGGAAGTGCGGAGGATTCCGCAACTTCCGGGCGGCCTGACGCCGGAGTGGTTCACGTCATTCTTTGGCGCAGATACGGCCCACCTGCCGGTTGGGGGAGAATCCCGGCCTTTATTTCTAAACTAGTATATTTACTTGAACAAAAGACAGAATGTGGTCGTTCATACTTTTTCCTTAGCATAGCATAATTGAATTGTCCCAGTACTCCTACCAAACCTTTTGTAAATTGTGCTCCCACCTATCCCTTTCATACTGGAAACAATTAGTAAAGGACATCGAGTCACAGAACCTTACAGCACAGAAAAGAGGTCCTTTGACCCATTGTGGCTGTGCCGGCCTTGAAGCACCTAAATATTTTAATCTTATTTTTCACCACTTAGTCCATAGCCTTGTATGCTGTGACTTTTCAAATGCTCATCTAAATGCTACTTAAATGTTGTGAGGGTTGCTGCCTCGGCCACCCTTTCAGGCAGCGAGTTCCAGATTCCCACCACCCTCTGGGTGAAAAAGGTTTCCCTCAAATCCCCTCTGAATTCCCAGCCCCGACCTTAAATCTATGCCCCCTGGTTATTGAACCCTCTACTAAGGGGACATGTTCCTTCCAACCTACCCTATTAATGTCCCTCAAAATTTTCTCTGCTCTACGGAGAGCAACCTCAGCCTAACCAGCCTCTCCTCATAGCTGAAACGCACTAACCCAAGCAACATCTTGGTGAATCCCCTCTGCACCCTTTCTAGTGTAATCACATCCTTCCTGGAGTGTGGTGGCCAGAACTGTACACAGTACTCTACCTATGGCCTAATGAGCATTTCATACAGCTCCATCATAACTTAAATTCTGTGTCGTCTTTTGTTTTTAGAAAATATTTTATTGAAGCATTTGTAATTTTCACAGTTTTAACACTTTAGCATTTCTTTAACAACCGCGCGGGCCGGCACATGCAAAAAACATAAAAACAACATCCCCTAAAACCCCCGCCCTACCCGTATACTAAGTTCCCTGTCCTTGTCTTACACTACACATGCCTTCTTAAGCACCTTATTTACCTGTCCTGCTACCTTCAGGCATCTTTGGACATGCACGCTCAGATCCTTCTGGTCCAAGCGCCTGCCACTCATTGTGTATCCCTTTGCCTCGTTAGTCCTCCCAAAATGCATCACTTCACACTTTCAGGGTTAAATTCCATTTGCCACCTGTACACAATCTTTTCTCAGTTTTACAACATGAGAAAGGCTGCCATACTGCATTCAGTACGCCAGAACTGTATTCAGCCTTTGTCTGTGCTTATGTCAGTGTTAGGAATAATACGGCCAAACCTATATTGCCCCACCAGGAAGGAATGGGGTGATAGTGATCTGAGAATCACAGTTATGTACTTGCCATTTACATTCGCTGCCTTTTACTTGGGGCCCTTCATCTGCTTACCAACTGACGACTTACCAGTGAGTTTCCTGTGAGCTCCCAAACTGTGCTTCCAGATTTGTGGGATTATGGAGCTATATGGCAAAAAATTCCACCTTATTTTGGTGGGGGGAATGAAAGCATGCATGTGTGTAATCTTGCACAACCAACCGTCCTGCTGGTTTCCTACACTGTTACGACATTTGTGATTTTTCGCAGGAGGGGGGAATAGCGGGATTTGGTTTCAGAGATCAATATCCAATTAGTCTTGTTAGCGAGCTTATTGTCAGCTCGTGAAGGGCTAGTCTGCAATTTTGGGGAGAAGACATAGGATCCAGATTGGATTTGGGACATTCCAATTAGAAGGAGGGGACATCCTGTTGAGATCATGGAGGTGTCATCTAATGAGATGCACTCATATAAGGATGCCTAAGGGGCAGAATGGTGGTGCAGTGGTTAGCACTGCTGCCTCATGGTGCCAAGGTCCCAGATTTGATCCCGGCCCTGGGTCACTGCCTGTGTGGAGTTTGCACATTCTCCCCGTGTCTGCGTGGTTCTCACCCACATAACTCAAAAAGACGTGCATGATAGGTGAATTGGCCACGCTAAATTGGCCCTTAATTGGAAAAAAAGAATTGGGTACTCTAAACCTATTTTTTTTTAAATTTAAAAACATATATAAGGATGCAGGGCTGAGAATGACCCTCTCCCATTGGCACATAATTTGTTGTTGGGTGAGTAGAGTTAGCAGAGTGCTCAGCCTGTTGGGGAGGTTCCAGGCACCGTGGGGTTATAAGTACAGAATCACTGTCAGTGCAGATGACTTCCAGCAAGACAACAGCTGGACATGGCTGAAGGTACTCAGAGATGGAGATGAGAAAGCGATGACGATCAACATCCTCAAAGGCAGATGCAGAGCTTTGAGCAGGAAGAGGGCAATTGAGAAGAACAAAGAGCAGCAAGGCAACAAAGGTCATCGGCATTGACTGTACCACTGAACAAAAAGATACCTGGAAACACAAAGAAACAGTGCCACAGGAGAATGTATTTATCTATTTCGCTGGTTTCTGAGATTTGCACCCTCATTTAGGACGATCTCAGACCTTGCATTGCTGCTCACTTTGCTATTCCAGTAGCCATTAACGTCACTATGGTCATGAACTTCTTCATCTCTGGCTCATTCCAAGGGTTAGCAGTTGACTTTGATGTGACCTGGTAAGCAGCATAGACCATTGTATAAGGCAGGACACCAATGCTCTATTTGCAAAATTTAATGTCAAACAGATGTGACTGCACAGGCACAAAGAGCAACGGGATTTATCTCCATCTTTGGATTGTAGGGCATCATCGATCGCACCCATGTGGTCATCAAGGTCCCAGGTGAGCAGCCAATGAGATTCATCAACAAGAAGACCTTCCACTCCTTAAGCACTTAGCTGGTCCGCCAACATAACAAGTGTTTGATGCATGTGTGCTCTTGCTATCCTGTGGCTGTCCAGGGTGCTGTAACTTATCATGTCACAGCTAAAACTCCGAGGATGGATTCTAGGGAGAAGGGGTATCCCTTTGGGAAATAACTTCTCAAACCTCAAACCTTTACGTGACTCTGATTGGAACCGCAGAGGTGCTCCAACTGAAACCATCTGCTCAAGAGGACAACAACTGGGCAGGCCATTGGTGTTCTAAAGATGTGCTTCTGGTGGCTAAACCAGTTGGGCGGTGTCCTGCTAGGATCTTGCACATTGTCGTTGCCTGTGGCAATCTCTATAACCTGGCCCTCTCAAGTGTAATAGACCTGAAGAGGGTGAAGTGTTGGATTTTACAGTTCATCGAAGGAGGAGGAGGCAGAGGATAATGGTACACATGCTGCCCAGGGAAGTGACCAAGACAATCTCAAATCAAAGTGAGCATCTGGATGTCATGGACATAAGGGGACATCTGATCCAAGCACATCTCACCGGAACACAACTCATCTAGCAGGACCGAGACTCTGGCACTCACTTTGCACACATCCATATAGTTGCTTGGTAGTACAGAACTTGCTTTGCAACTAGAACTCAGCAGGACTGACAGAAGAATGATACATTTCAAAAGGAGCTTAATTTTTGCTTCATGAGAAAAAGACCTTAAGCCCTGCATCACATAGAGACTACAATCTTTATGATTATTCTGACTACAATCTTCCAATCCTCCTTAGATATGGCAATGGTACCAGGGGACTGGAGGATTGCTAGTGCTGCAGACGCAATCGGCCGAATGGCCTACTTATGCTCCTGTGTCTTTTCTCTTTTTCCTGTTCAATAAAGGGGGAGAAGGATGAACTTGACAATGACAGGCCAGTCACCCTAAAGTCGATGGGGAAACTTTTAGATTCAATAATTTGGAGCAATTTTATTTGGACTCGGAAAAAATATGGATTAATACCTAAATTGCTTAAGCCAATTCACTGAAACTCCTGCCATTGATGGGACGTTGGCAGGAGTGGTTGCTCATGCGCTCTTGGCTCACAGAGCCATTGCCAACTCATGCACAATTGCTCCTGCACCTTCCGAAAAAATCCCCCAAACCAACCCCCCCCATCTATCACAGTGCCAGCCAGAATGAATAGAAATCGGACTTCCGGGTGCGGCGATGACAAGCTGAGTCGCACGTTTCGGCAGCTCCCGGTGTAACGGACTTTTGGGCTCTTAATAAGAGCCCCAACGGCAATTTTAACGGCTAAAAGTACTGTGCGGTGAACCAGAAGGGAATCCCCCTTGGATACGGATGGAAAAAGGAGAGGAAGGTGGCCGGATTGCGGTGGATCCTTTAGAGCAGCGGCAAGGAAGGCAAGCAAAAACCAAGATGGCGTCGGAAGGTGGCAGTTTAATATGGGACCCTGAACAACACGAGTTTTTGAAACGCTGCGTGGAAGAACTCAAAAAGGAAATGAAGAAGGAGCTGTTAGCCCCGATATTACAGGCGATCGAAGGGCTAAAGGAGGAGCAAAAGACCCAGGAGCGGGAGCTTCGGGTCGTGAAGGCAAAGGCTGCCGAGAATGAGGACGACATACAGGGCCTGGTGGTGAAGACGGAGATGCACGAGGCACACCATAAACGATGTGTGGAAAGGCTGGAGGCGCTGGAGAACAACGCGAGGAGGAACAACCTAAGGATTCTTGGCCTTCCTGAAGGTGCGGAGGGAGCGGACGTCGGGGCATATGTGAGCACGATGCTGCACTCGTTAATGGGAGCGGAGGCCCCGGCGGGTCCGCTGGAGGTGGAGGGAGCATACCGAGTGATGGCGCGAGGACCGAGAGCAGGAGAAATTCCTAGAGCCATAGTGGTGAGATTCCTCCGTTTTAAGGACAGAGAGATGGTCCTTAGATGGGCAAAGAAAACTCGGAGCAGTAAGTGGGAGAACGCGGTGATCCGCGTATACCAAGACTGGAGTGCGGAGGTGGCGAGAAGGAGGGCGAGCTTTAATCGGGCCAAGGCGGTGCTTCACAAAAAGAAGATAAAATTCGGAATGCTGCAACCTGCAAGACTGTGGGCCAAATATCAAGGGAGGCACCACTACTTTGAGACGGCGGATGAGGCGTGGACTTTTATCGTGGAAGAAAAATTGGAATGAGTGGGTTATTAAAAAAAGAACGTTTGAAACAAAGTGATGGGGCGAGTATGGGGGGCGAAGAAGGGGGGAAAGAGGAGTTTTATGTTATTAATCCTGCGATGTGGTAACTTTTCTCTCTTCCACAGGAGGTGGTGGGGGGAGGAAAGGAGGTGGAAGAGATGGGGCGTTGGCCATTGGGGGCGGGGCCAAGGGGGAAGCGCGGGCTCGGTTCCCGCGCTATGATAATCATGGCGGGAATAGGGAAGCAGGAAGGAGGGGGCATCACACGGTGCGAGCCGAGGTCACGGGGGGAAGCCGAGGTCGGCCAGAGTTTGCTGACTTCTGGGAGCAACATGGGGGGTGTAACTACGCTAGTGGGGGATCTAGCGGGGGGGGTGGGAGGGGGGAATTATTGGGCTGCGGCTGCTGGGGAGAGGGGGGAGCTGGTATGGGGTGGGATGGGCGGGGGGGCACCGCCTGGGGGGGGGACACAGCTGCGTGGGAACCGGGTGAGGAGCTGGAAAAAGGGGATGGCTAATCGACAAGGGGGGGGGTAAAAAGCCCCCCAACCCGGCTGATCACGTGGAATGTGAGAGGGCTGAACGGGGCGATAAAGAGGGCACGGGTACTCGCACACCTAAAGAAACTTAAGGCAGACGTGGTTATGTTACAGGAAACGCACTTGAAACTGATAGACCAGGTGAGACTACGCAAAGGTTGGGTGGGGCAGGTGTTCCATTCGGGGCTAGATGCGAAAAACAGGGGGGTGGCTATATTAGTGGGGAAGCGGGTAATGTTTGAGGCAAAGACTATAGTGGCGGATAGCGGGGGCAGATACGTGATGGTGAGTGGCAAACTACAGGGGGAGACGGTGGTTTTGGTAAACGTATATGCCCCGAACTGGGATGATGCCAATTTTATGAGGCGTATGCTAGGACGCATCCCGGACCTAGAGGTGGGAAAGTTGGTAATGGGGGGAGATTTCAATACGGTGTTGGAACCAGGGCTGGACAGGTCGAGGTCCAGGACTGGAAGGAGGCCGGCAGCAGCCAAGGTGCTTAAAGATTTTATGGAGCAGATGGGAGGAGTAGACCCGTGGAGATTTAGCAGACCTAGGAGTAAGGAGTTTTCGTTTTTCTCCCATGTCCACAAAGTCTATTCACGAATAGACTTTTTTGTTTTGGGAAGGGCGTTGATCCCGAAGGTGAGGGGAACGGAGTATACGGCTATAGCCATTTCGGATCACGCTCCACATTGGGTGGACTTAGAGATAGGGGAGGAAACAGAAGGGCGCCCACCCTGGAGAATGGACATGGGACTAATGGCAGATGAGGGGGTGTGTCTAAGGGTGAGGGGGTGCATTGAAAAGTACTTGGAACTCAATGACAATGGGGAGGTCCAGGTGGGAGTGGTCTGGGAGGCGCTGAAGGCAGTGGTTAGAGGGGAGCTGATATCAATAAGGGCACATAAAGGAAAGCAGGAGAGTAGGGAACGGGAGCGGTTGCTGCAAGAACTTCTGAGGGTGGACAGGCAATATGCGGAGGCACCGGAGGAGGGACTGTACAGGGAAAGGCAAAGGCTACACGTAGAATTTGACTTGCTGACAACGGGTACTGCAGAGGCACAGTGGAGGAAGGCACAGGGTGTACAGTACGAATATGGGGAGAAGGCGAGCAGGTTGCTGGCCCACCAATTGAGGAAAAGGGGAGCAGCGAGGGAACTAGGGGGAGTGAGGGATGAGGAAGGAGAGATGGAGCGGGGAGCGGAGAGAGTGAATGGAGTGTTCAAGGCATTTTATAAAAAATTATACGAAGCTCAACCCCCGGATGGGAGGGAGAGAATGATGGGCTTTCTGGACCGGCTGGAATTTCCCAAGGTGGAGGAGCAGGAAAGGGTGGGACTGGGAGCACAGATTGAAATAGAGGAAGTAGTGAAAGGAGCATGCAGGCGGGGAAGGCTCCGGGACCGGATGGATTCCCAGTTGAATTTTACAGGATATATGTGGACTTGCTCGCCCCGCTACTGATGAGGACATTTAATGAGGCAAAGGAAAGGGGACAGCTGCCCCCGACTATGTCTGAGGCAACGATATCGCTTCTCCTAAAGAAGGAAAAGGACCCGCTGCAATGCAGGTCCTATAGACCTATTTCCCTCCTAAATGTAGACGCTAAGATTCTGGCCAAGGTAATGGCAATGAGGATAGAGGATTGTGTCCCGAGGGTGGTCCATGAGGACCAAACTGGGTTTGTGAAGGGGAGACAGCTGAATACGAATATACGGAGGCTGCTAGGGGTAATGATGATGCCCCCACCAGAGGGGGAAGCGGAGATAGTGGTGGCGATGGATGCCGAGAAAGCATTTGATAGAGTGGAGTGGGATTATTTGTGGGAGGTGCTGAGGAGATTTGGTTTTGGAGATGAGTATGTTGGATGGGTGCAGCTGTTGTATAGGGCCCCAGTGGCGAGTGTGGTCACGAATGGACGGGGATCTGCATACTTTCGGCTCCATAGAGGGACAAGGCAGGGATGCCCTCTGTCCCCATTACTGTTTGCACTGGCGATTGAGCCCCTGGCAATAGCATTGAGGGGTTCCAAGAAGTGGAGGGGAGTACTTAGAGGAGGAGAAGAACACCGGGTATCTCTGTATGCGGAGGATTTGTTGTTATATGTAGCGGACCCGGCGGAGGGGATGCCAGAGATAATGCGGACACTTCGGGAGTTTGGAGAATTCTCAGGATATAAACTGAACATGGGGAAAAGTGAGTTGTTTGTGGTGCATCCAGGGGAGCAGAGCAGAGAAATAGAGGACTTTCCGCTGAGGAAGGTAACAAGAGACTTTCGTTACTTGGGGATCCAGATAGCCAAGAATTGGGGTACATTGCATAGGTTAAATTTAACGCGATTGGTGGAACAAATGGAGGAGGACTTCAAGAGATGGGACATGGTATCCCTGTCACTGGCAGGGAGGGTGCAGGCAGTTAAAATGGTAGTCCTCCCGAGATTCCTCTTTGTGTTTCAGTGCCTCCCGGTGGTGATCACGAAGGCTTTTTTCAAAAGGATCGAAAAGAGTATCATGAGTTTTGTGTGGGCCGGGAAGACCCCGAGAGTGAGGAAGGGATTCTTACAGCGTAGTAGGGATAGGGGGTGCTGGCACTACCGAGCCTAAGTGAGTACTACTGGGCCGCCAATATCTCAATGGTGAGTAAGTGGATGGGGGATGAGGAGGGAGCGGCGTGGAAGAGATTGGAGAGGGCGTCCTGTAGGGGGACTAGCCTACAAGCTATGGTGACGGCCCCATTGCTGTTCTCACCGAAGAAATACACCACAAGCCCGGTGGTGGTGGCGACTTTGAAAATTTGGGGACAGTGGAGACGGCATAGGGGAAAGACGGGAGCCTTGATGGGGTCCCCGATAAGAAACAACCATAGGTTTGCCCCGGGGAGAATGGATGGGGGATTTGGAATATGGCAAAGAGCAGGAGTAACGCAACTGAAAGATCTGTTTGTGGATGGGAAGTTCGCAAGTCTGGGAGCGCTGACCGAGAAATATGGGTTGCCCCAAGGGAATGCATTCCGGTATATGCAACTGAGGGCTTTTGCGAGGCAGCAGGTGAGGGAATTCCCGCAGCTCCCGACGCATGAGGTGCAGGACAGAGTAATCTCAAAGACATGGGTGGGGGACGGTAAGGTGTCAGATATATATAGGGAAATGAGGGACGAGGGGGAGATTATGGTAGATGAGCTGAAAGGGAAATGGGAAGAAGAGCTGGGGGAGGAGATTGAGGAGGGGCTGTGGGCGTATGCCCTAAGTAGGGCAAACTCATCGTCCTCGTGTGCCAGGCTAAGCCTGATTCAATTTAAGGTGTTACACAGGGCGCATATGACTGGAGCACGGCTCAGTAAATTTTTGGGGGTAGAGGATAGGTGCGCGAGATGCTCGAGAAGCCCAGCGAATCACACCCACATGTTCTGGTCATGTCCGGCACTACAGGGGTTCTGGGTGGGGGTGACAAAGGTGCTTTCGAAAGTAGTGGGGGTCCAGGTCGAACCAAGCTGGGGGTTGGCTATATTTGGGGTTGCACAAGAGCCGGGAGTGCAGGAGGCGAGAGAGGCCGATGTTTTGGCCTTTGCGTCCCTAGTAGCCCAGCGCAGGATACTGTTGATGTGGAAGGAAGCCAAGCCCCCGGGGGTGGAGACCTGGATAAATGACATGGCAGGGTTTATAAAGCTGGAACGGATTAAGTTCGTCCTAAGAGGATCGGCTCAAGGGTTCACCAGGCGATGGCAACCGTTCGTCGAATACCTCACAGAAAGATAGAGGGAATGGAAAAGAAGAAGGCAGCAGCAGCAGCCCAGGGGGGAGGGGGGGGGGGGGGGGAGGAACCAGAAGGAGTCTCAGGGTTATTAATATATATGTATAATATGTATAGGTCGTTGCTATAAATAATTGTATGTTGGATTGTTAAACCATATTTTTGGAGAGTGTTTATCTGAAACAAGGCAGTTGCCATTTAGTTTTAGTTTTCGTTTTTGTTATATATTATTTATTCTTTGTTTATAAAACAGGTCATTGTTATTTATACTGTTATATTATTGTGTAAAGGATACACAATGTACTGTGATGGTTGACCAAAAATTTTCAATAAAATATTCTTAAAAAAAAAAGAATGAATAGAAATCAACAACCCAGCTGTAAAAGCGGCAGAAGTGAGGAGAATCAAATCTCAGCTTCGGAGCGGTGAAGCCCGCATGGCGACATGGAACCAGCGATGGCCGACCTCACAGAATTTCCAACACAGACCCAAGCGCTGATGGAGGAAATGATGGGTTTCATCACCTCCAAGCTCCAGAAATACAAAGAGACAATGAAGGAAGATCTCATAGCGGCCGTGAGGGTGGCAGTCAAGGCCGTGACAGCCCCCATGAAGGAGGCTATGGGCAAAATGGAGTGGGGGCTTAGGCAATAATACGAGATTTTAAAAATCCACCATGGACCAGGGGGACCGAATTATGACACTCAAAAGCTGAGGTGACAAGGCTGATCAAGACTCAGAAAGGCCTGAGAGAAAAGGTTGGCAACCAGGGGGATAGATCATGCTGGCATGTGCGGATTGTGGGGATGCCTGAGGGCATGGAGGGAAGGATCCTCACAGAGTACGTGGCAGCGATGCTCAGGAAGCTGGTCAGTGAGAAGGGCTTCGCCAAGCCCCCGGAGGTAGACTGTGCACACAGGATGCTGCAACAGCGGCCCAAGGCGGGGGAACACCCACAGGCTTATGATTGTAAGGCTCTGCAGGTACTGAGACAAAGAACGGATCCTGAGGTGGGCGAAAAACACAAAGGCGTGCAAGTAGGAAGGACATTCCATCAGTTTGTGTCAGGACATTGGAGCAGACTTGGCTAAGCACGGACAGAATTTAGTGGTACCAAATCCGCACTGTTCAAGAGCGAGGTGTGGTTTGGCATGCTCTAACCTGCCAAACAATGGGTCATTTATCAGAGCAAGGAGTACTACTTCGATTCACCGGAGGAGGCCAACAAGTGTGTTCAGAAAAATGAACTGGGGAAACGGCAGTAAAAGGCAATGGCTTAACAGCAGGCTTCAAGGATTTGGTAAGGGCAAGGGCAACCACACCAGGGACTGTGGGGTGGGGGGAGAGCGGGGGGGGGGGAACTGGAGGGAAGAGGGATAGAATTAGACGGGGTTACGAAGGGGAAATCAGATTTTCGGGAAGAGCCGCTACACTATTTAACAGGCTGGTGTAGGGAGGTACGTGTGATGTTCTTTGCTTTCTGAATGAGGATGGCTTCGAAGTGTAGTGTCTCACAAAGAACATCAAGCTAGGTTTTGAACAAAGCTAATTTATTTACACTGCAACTAAATAGATTTGACTTGCTTGCTCAGATACAAAAGATTACACATTCACTAAAACTATGATTCTAATTACAGAGCTCCTGATAACACTACTATTCTCTATCTCGCCTAACAACCTTCTCCACCGAATCAAGAGTATCATGTGATTCACATGTATGTGCTTGATCGTGGTTGGATGCAGTTACGGTAAATTTTTAACCCTTCATTAGTCTTACAATATATATAATGTCACATCACCCTTTCTTTGAAGTTGTTTGGATAGGCATTCAAACGTATTTACAGCACATGATGCTTGTTCAGGTTATACATGGTTTCACCACATTATCGTTCAGTAATTAACAATTTTTTTGGATTCTTTAATATTTTCATGTGCGTTTTCTATGCTTTGCACTGTTACAAAAAAGAAGGAATCTTCTTAGTCAAATTCATCTTCCTCCAAGGTTTGCTTGCTTGCTTAACATTTTCTTTAATGCTTACGTATAGCTCTTCCTTTGTTCACTGTACCAAGCTTTTTAAACTGCTGTGAATTTGTTCCCGATCTACACTGATTTACAGAACAGGAAAAGGCGGATAGAAGACATTTCTCTGACAAAGCCTTCATCTAACCATAACCGTTCTAATTCCTTTATCATTCCTGTGGTCATATAGTTTCCCCTTAAATGTGCCTGTGTTATTTGCCTAAACTATCCATGTTTCCTATTTTTACAGTCTTTGGGTAAAGACATTACTCTTGAATTTCCGATTGAATTTATTAGTGACCACCTTGCATTTTTGACATCTTGTTTTGCACTGCCCCACAAATGGAAATACTCTGTGTGTCTACCCTATCAAATGTTTCCAGGTTAGTCAGTCAAACATCAGCGAGCCATAGAATTCCTACAGTGCAGAAGGAGGCCATTTGGCCCATCGAGTCGACACTGACCTCCTGAAAAAGCACCCTTCCTAGACCCGCTCCCCCCGCCCTACCCTGCACATCTTTTGTGACACTAAGGGTAATTTAGCATGGTAACCTGCACATCTTTGGACTGTGCGCGGAAACCGAAACACCCGGAGGAAACGTACACCGCTACGGGGAGTGCAAACTCCACACAGCCAGTAACCCAAGGCCGGAATTGAACCCGGGTCCCTGTGCTGTGAGGCAGCAATGCTAATCACTGTGCCACCGTGCCACCCCAGTGATTGAAAACCGTTATGAGGGACTGGTTGTTAGGATCTGGGTTACTCTATCTGAAAAGGTGCTGGAAGCTCATTGCAACAATTAATTTTCAAAGGAAGATGTATTAGCGAACTGAGGTTGCTGCAGTTGCTGATCCTCCACACCTCATTCCACCCAGAACAAAGAGGCAATGGCGCCCGTAATAAGCAGTGAAAACTGACTAATGTGTTAAAAAAACAACAAAACGGTGGAAGTAGTGACCTGGGAGTTGGAGGCTCTCCTGAAAAACATGGATCCTGTGATCCACTGAGGAGCAAATCATTTTTATACCATTCAAGCAGCTCTAACACCAAATCTGTTTGATTTTGCTGGCTGTTTTGAGGCTGGTCAGGACACCTGCAACTTGGACTGAAATGCAGTGGGCCTGTTAACATCCAAGGGTGACTACGACCCCCGTTTCTTGGGCTAGATGCAGCCAGAAATAGGATTAAAATGGTGAGGACTGCAGGAAGAATACGGGACGTGATTTTAACTCTTCTGTCCACGCCATACTGTCAAATCAACCCTGTAATATCTGGCTGGTGAATGTTTCTTTTTTCAATCCTTTGCTTTCTGCTGGTTGTCTAAGTATTTAAAGAAGAGTTCAATGAAACTGGCAGGGTTTCAGTTACTAAAATAAATTATGTAGGATTTATTTTCAGTAGATAAGAGTTCTGTCATACAAATCCAGTGAAGACAAAGAACAGAATAAAATTACTGGCAGGGGGCACGGCCAAATTTGTGGACTATTTAAATTAAAGTTAACTTTAATTTTCATTCAGAAGTTGGCATGCCAGATAACACGATAATCTTTCAAAGTAACAGTTCTAATATTAGAATATTATCATGATCGTCCTAACAGTTGATAGCAGTTTGTTAGGCTAAAGATGTAGTTGGAGCTAAGGAGAGCTGTATACCATCATAAAATGTTCCCATTATCAACAGCATATAAACAGAAGAAACACAACCCATCAAATAAAATAAACATTTTACACTGTTTACGTTGATTTGAAATAACTACGTCAAGTTTAATATCACATAACGGATCTGTTAGTTGCAAGTTTAACTTATCATATAGCTTGTTCCAGACTATCACATTGGGCTTCAGGGGCGGGATTCTCCGATATCGGCACGATGTCCGCCGACCGGCGCCAAAAACGGCGCGAATCAGTCCGGCATCGCGCCGCCCCAAAGGTGCGAACGTCTCCGCATCTTGAGCGGCCGAGCCCTCACATTGAGGGGCTAGGCCCGCGCCGGACTGATTTCCGCCCCGCCGGCTGGCGGGAAAGGTCTTTGGTGCCCCGCCAGCTGGCGCGGAAATGACTTTGCCCGACGGTGCATGCGCGGGAGCGTCAGCGGCCGCTCACGGCATCCCCGCGCATGCGCAGTGGAGGGGGTCTCTTCCGCCTCCGCCATGGTGGAAACCATGGTGATGGCGGAAGGAAAAGAGTGCCCCCACGGCACAGGCCCGCCCGCGGATCGGTGGGCCCCGATCGCGGGCCAGGCCACTGTGGGGGCACGCCCCGGGGCCCGATTGCCCCGCGCCCCCCCCCAGGACCCCGGAGCCCGCCCGCGCCGCTGTGTCCCGCCATCCCAAAGGTGGTTCAACCCACGCCGGCTGGCGTTGATTGACAGCGGCGGGACTTTGGCCCATCGCGGGCTGGAGAATCACCGGGGGGGGCCGCCAACCGGCGCGGCACGATTCCCGCCCCCGCCGAATATCCGGTGCCGGAGAATTCGGCAACCGGCGGGGGTGGGATTCACGCCAGCCCCCGGCGATTCTCTGACCCGGCGGGGGGTCGGAGAATCCCGCCCCAGTTTCCTTGGATCTTTTACCATTACACCAGTGTAACCACCTCAGCTCTGCGTCAGAAACCCCACTTACACAAAGAAAAAGCGTTTCCAATGCATTTCATTATGATTAAGTTACATAATGTGGACCTTTACAGCCCTCCCACTGGCGAAAGCTGCCAGTTCCGCCGAAATCAATGGACTTTTGAAAGGCTCGCAGCATTTTCTGGCCCCACCCCTCTGTCCCAACAGAGCCTTGAAATTCCACCCATCGGCTCAGTGGCCAAAAACTGGGAGGAAATTCAGGGCACTAACTTGTTCACCTTTAAATTTAATATTGTAACTTGATCTGTGATTAAATATAATAATTTCCTCAATGGGGCTGGTTTAGCACAGTGGGCTAAATAGCTGGCTTGTGATGCAGAACAATGCCAGCAGCGTGGGTTCAATTCCCGTACCGGCCTCCCCGAACAGGCGCCGGAATGTGGCGACTAGGGGCTTTTCACAGTAACTTCATTGAAGCCTACTTGTGACAATAAGTGATTATTATTATTATTATTTTTGATTAATACTTATAACTGCTGGTAGTGGTTTAGCAGCATGATTTTTCACTCCGTAATAAATAAACAATAATTCTATCAAGCTCAAGAATTGATCTGATTCTCACAATATTTTTGGCGGTAACGCACATCATTGGGGTAATTGTGCCATTAGTCTGTCAACACATCCATCCTTGTGACGTACTGTCTCCCTACACCAAATGAAAAGCAAAAAAACGAATTCTCCGAATGGATGATGCTTGACTGTCAGTCAGCCAAACAGCCTTTTCTCCATCTTCAACATTTTTATATTTGTTAAAGAGAAATGTTCAAAGAAAATGACAAATAAAGCTCTTCTAATATCCCAATGGGTTTTCTCCAGGATCGCACCCAGCAGATTGATCTTCAATTTCTGGAGACTCCAGGCCAATTCTGGAGGTTTGGGAACCCTTGAATGTTTCCCAGGTGTCAGGGATTCTGAGAGGGTAGACCATTGTGGATGACATGGAAGAACATAAGCAGAGAAGACCGTATGGACCCTCGAGCCTGCTCCGCCTTTTAATATGATCATGGTTGATCTTGGGCTTCAACTCCAATTTTCCACTAACCCCCACTAAAAAGGGTGTAGAGAGATTGGTTAGGCTGGGGTTGATCTCCTTGTAGCAGAGAAGGCTGAGGGGGGACATGATTGAGGTGTACAAAATTATGAAGGAGATAGATAGGGTCGATAGGAAGAAAGTTTTCCCTTGTTAGAGTGGCCAATAACCAGGGACAAAAATGTCAAAATGGTGGCTCGATCTCTAAAGAGCCGATCTGCCCGATGAGCTCAGCTCCCCAGTGAGAAAAAAAAATTCTAAATGTGGGCTAGCCTGGATAGAAACTCCCCAGGGCCCAGAAAAATGACTAAGGGTGTGATCTATCAGCCTTGTCACACCTGACTTGGGACGTGACAAGGCTGGTACATCTTGCGGGATTTACCGGCCTCTTCATACCTCGTGAAAGGTGTCGCGATCTGGACCCTGCTCATTGAGATTGGGACCCCCCCCCCCCCACCCATTGGGACGGGGGTCTGCCGCCATGGAGACCAGGCCGGGCGTGGGGCGCGGGCGCATGGCTGGCCGAGGAGGGGTTATGGCTAGTCGGCGGGGGAGGGGGGTGGGTAACCCCCTAATCCGGCTGATAACCTGGAACGTAAGGGGACTGAATGGGCCGGTGAAGCAGGCCCGGGTGTTCACGTACCTGAAGGGGCTGAAGTAGGATGTGGTCATGCTCCAGGAGACACACCTGAAGGTGGCAGACCAGGTAAGATTGAGGAAGGGGTGGCTAGGACAGGAGTTTCATTCGGGGCTGGATGCCAAAAATCGGGGGGGGGTGGCGATCTTGGTGGGAAAGAGGGTGTCGTTCGAGGCGTCGAGCATTGTGACAGACAATGGCGGCAGGTACGTAATGGTAAGTGGTAAGCTGCAAGGAGAGAGGGTGCTGCTGGTCAATGTGTACGTCCCGAACTGGGACGATGCGGGTTTTATGAGGCGCATGTTGGGTCGGATCCCGGACTTGGAAGTGGGGGGCCTGATAATGGAGGGGGACTTTAACACGGTGTTGGATCCGGCACTGGATCGCTCCAGGCCTAGGATGGGTAGGAGGCCGGTGGCGGCTAAAGTGCTGAGGGGGTTTATGGACCAGATGGGAGGGGTGGACCCATGGAGATTTGCAAGGCCAGGGGCTAGGGAATTTTCATTCTTCTCGCACGTTCATAAGGCCTATTCCCGGATCAACATTTTTGTTATGAGCAGGGTGCTGATTGCGAGAGTAGAGGATACCGAGTACTCGGCGATAGCCATTTCGGATCACGCCCCGCATTGGGTAGACCTAGAGCTGGGGGAGGAGAGGGACCAGCGCCCGTTGTGGCGCTTTGAGGTCCGAGTGGGGATGGTCTGGGAGGCGCTGAAGGCAGTGGTTAGGGGAGACTGATCTCCATTAGGGCCCACAAGGAGAGGAAAGAGCAGAGGGAGAGGGAGAGGCTGGTGGGGGAGATGGTGAGGGTAGACAGGACGTATGCGGAGGTGCCGGAGGAGGGACTGTTGAGGGAGAGGCGTAGCCTCCAGGCCGAATTCGACCTGGTGACCACCAGGAACGCGGAGGTGCAGTGGAGGAAGGCACAGGGGGCGATATATGAATAGGGGAAAAGGCAAGTCGGATGCTGGCGCATCAGCTTCGGAAGCGGGACGCAGCTAGGGAGATCGGGGGAGTTAAGGATATTGGGGGGGGTGTGGTGCGGAGTGGGGTTGGCATCAATGGGGTCTTCAGGGACTTTTATGAGGAACTGTATCGGTCCGAGCCCCCACTGGAGGAGGGAGGAATGGGCCACTTTCTGGACCAACTGAGGTTCCCGAAGGTGGAGGAGGGACTGGTGGCGGGATTAGGGGCACCAATTGGGCTGGAGGAGCTGGCCAAAGGAATAGGGGGCATGCAGGCGGCGAAGGCACCGGAACCGGACGGTTTCCCAGTCAAATTTTACTAGAGATATGTGGACCTTTGCTGGTTAGGACCTTCAATGAGGCAAGGGAGTTGGGGACTTTGCCCCCGACAATGTCCCGGGCACTGATCTCCTTGATCCTGAAGCGGGACAAGGATCCCCTGCAGTGTGGGTCTTACAGTCCGATTTTGTTGTTAAATGTAGATGCCAAGGTGCTGGCGAAGGACTTAGCCATGAGGATTGGGTGCCACAGGTCATCCACGATGACCAGACGGGGTTCGTGAAGGGGAGGCAGTTGAACGCGAATGTGCGGAGGCTCCTGAACGTTATTATGATGCCGGTGAGGGAGGGGGAGGCGGAGATAGTGGCGCCGATGGACGCTGAGAAGGCCTTCGAAAGGGTAGATTGGGGGTACTTGTGGGAGGTGCTGAAGAAGTTCGGGTTTGGGGAGGGGTTCGCCAGGTGGGTTAGGCTGTTGTACGACGTCCCGATGGCGAGTGTGGCCATGAACGAGAGGAGGTCTGAGTACTTTCGGTTGCATCGAGGGACGAGGCAGGGGTGTCCCCTGCCCCCCCTGCTCTTCGCACTGGTGATTGAACCCCTGGCTATGGCACTGAGGGAGTCGAGGAATTGGAGGGGGCTGGTGTGGGGTGGGAGGAGCATAGGGTGTCGCTCTATGCGGACGACCTGCTGCTATATGTGGCGGACACGGTGGGGGGGAATGCCGGAGGTAATGAGGATCCTCAGGGAGTTCAGGGATTTCTCAGGTTACAAGCTCAACATGGGGAAGAGTGAGTTGTTCGTGGTTCACCCAAGGGACCAGGAGAGGGGGATTGGCGAGCTCCCACTAAAAATGGTGGAGAGGAGCTTCAGGTATTTGGGGGTCCAGGTGGCCAGGAGCTCGGGGGCCCTGCATAGACTTAATTTCACGAGGCTGGTGGAGCAAAGGGAGGAGGTGTTTAAGAGGTGGGACGCGTTGCCGCTGTCCCTGGCGGGTTGGGTGCAGTCAGTCAAGATGACGGTGCTCCCAAGGTTTTTGTTCCTGTTCCAGTGCCTCCCCATTCTTATCCCGAAGGCCTTCTTTAGGCGGGTCAGCAGGAGCATAACGGGGTTTGTGTGGGCGCGAGGGACTCCGAGGGTGAGAAGGGTGTTCCTGGAGCAGAGTAGGGATGGGGGGGAGCTGGCGCTGCACAACCTCTGCGGGTACTACTGGGCCACCAATGCGGCGATGGTGCGCAAGTGGGTGATGGAGGGTGAGGGGGCGGCTTGAAAGAGGCTGGAAATGGCGTCTTGTGAGGGTACGAGTAGCACGGCAGAACGGTAGCACAAGTGGATAGCACTGTGGCTTCATAGCGCCAGGGTCCCAGGTTTGATTCCCCACTGGGTCACTGTCTGTGCGGAGTTTGCACGTTCTCCCCGTGTCCGCGTGGGTTTCCTCCAGGTACTCCGGTTTCCTCCCACAGTCCAAAGACGTGCAGGTTAGGTGGATTGGCCATGCTAAATTGCCCATAGTGTCCATAAGGGTTGGGAGGGGTTATTGGGTTGCGGGGATAGGGTGGAAGTGAGGGATTAATGCGGGTCGCTGCAGACTCGATGGGCCGAATGGCCTCCTTCTGTATGTTCTATGAGTCTGGAGGCCCTGGCAACGGCGCCACTGCCGTTCCCTCCAATGAGGTATACCACGAGCCCGGTGGTGGCGGCTACCCTCAAAATCTGGAGGCAATGGAGGCGGCACAGGGGGGAAGTGGGGGCCTCGGTGTGGACCCCGAATCGGGGGAACCACCGGTTTGTCCCAGGGAGAATAGATGGAGGGTTTTCGGGGTGGCACAGGGCAGGGATAAGAAGGTTGGGGGACCTGTTTGTGGATGGGAAGTTTGCGAGCCTGGGTTAGCTGGAGGAGAAGTACGGGCTCCCCCCGGGAAACACCTTTAGGTATCTACAGGTAAGGGCGTTTGCCAGGCGGCAAGTGGTGGAATTCCCGCTGCTGCCGCCACGCACGGTACAGGACAGGGTGCTCTCGGGGGTGTGGGTTGGAGAGGGGAAGATCTCGGCAACATACCAGGTGATGCAGGAGGAGGAGGAGGCCTCGGTGGAGGAGCTAAAAGGCAAGTGGGAGGAGGAGTTGGGAGGAGATCGAGGAGGGGACGTGGGCAGATGCCCTAGGGAGGGTGAACTCTTCCTCTTCGAGCGCGAGTCTCAGCCTCATACAGTTTAAGGTGCTACACAGGGCACACATGACCGGGACAAGGATGAGTCAGTTTTTTGGGGGTGAGGTCAGGTGTGTTAGGTGCTCAGAGAGCCCAGCAAATCACATCCATATGTTCTGGGCATGCCCAGCACTGGAGGAATTTTGGAAGGGCATAGCGAGGACGGTGTCGAGGGTGGTAGGATCCAGGACTCCGGGAGCACAGAGAGTTTCATCCACCCTGCTACGGTAAGGCGCTGCTCCGTCCCGATTCTCCCCATCACCCAGAAAATCTCTCTGGCCTCAGGATTCCATTCCGTGAAAATCAGGGGCAATGCGCCACGACCCTCTCTGTTCAGGGCGTGGAGTACAGCAACTTCAAACTCTACGTCCTCCCCCATCTCTGCGCTGCCCTGTTGCTAGGTCTCGATTTTCAATGTCATCTCCAAAGCCTTACTCTGAAATTCGGAAGACCCCTGACCCCCTCACCGTCTGTGGTCTCACAACCCTTAAGGTCGATCAGCCTTCACTTTTTCCAAACCTCACCCGGGACTGTAAGCCCCTCACTACGAGGAGCAGACGGTACAGTGCACAGGACAGGACCTTTATCAGGTCGGAAGTCCAATGGCTTCTGCGGGAGGGGGCCACTGAGGCCAGTAACAGCCCCTGGAAAGGTCAAGTGGTGGTAGTTAAGACTGGGGAGAAACACAGGATGGTCATCGACTACAGTTAGACTATCAACCGGTACACGCAGCTCGATGCGTACCCTCTCCCACGCATACCTGACATGATCAATCAGATTGCGCAGTATCGAGTCTTCTCCACAGTTGACTTGAAGTCCGCCTACCACCAGCTCCCCATCCGCCCGGAGGACCGCCAATAAGCTGCCTTCGAAGCAGATGGCCGTCTCTATCACTTCCTTAGAGTTCCCTTCGGCGTCACCAATGGGTGTCTCCGTCTTCCAGCGAGAGATGGACCGAATGATTGACCAGTACGGGCTGTGGGCCACGTTCCCGTACTTAGATAATGTCACCATCTGCGGCCACGATCAGCAGGACCACGTCGCAAACCTCCAAAAATTCCTCCATACCGCCAAACTCCTTAACCTCACCTACAATAAGGAGAAATGCGTTTTCTGCACCAACCGCTTAGCCATCCTTGGCTACGTAGTAGAAAATGGAGTCCTAGGGCCCGACACCGACCGCATGCGCCCCCTCCTGGAACTCCCTCTCCCCCACTGCCCCAAGGCCCTGAAACGATGCCTGGGGTTTTTCTCATATTACGCCCAGTGGCTCCCTAATTATGTGGACAAGGCCCGCCCACTCATCAAGTCCACAGTTTTTCCCCTGACGGCTGAGGCCCGCCGGGCCTTCAACCACATCAAGGCGGACATCGCCAAGGCCACGATGCACGTGGTCGACGAGACCCTCCCCTTTCAGGCGGAGAGCGATGCATCGGACGTGGCTCTGGCCGCCACCCTCAACCAGGCGGGCAGACCCGTGGCTTTCTTTTCCCGCACCCTTCATGCCTCTGAAATTCGGCACTCCTCTGTCGAAAAGGAGGCCCAAGCCATTGTGGAAGCTGTGCGACATTGGAGGCATTACCTGGCCGGCAGGAGATTCACTCTCCTCACTGACCAATGGTCGGTTACCTTCATGTTTAGCAATATACAGCGGAGCAAGGTCAAGAATGACAAGATCTTGAGGTGGAGGATCGAGCTCTCCACCTATCCCTATGAGATCTTGTATCGCCCGGGGAAGCTCAATGAGCCCCCAGATGCCCTATCCCGCGGTACATGTGCCAGCACACAGGAGGACCGACTCTGGGCTCTCCACAATGACCTCTGCCACCCAGGGGTCACCAGGTTCTTCCATTTTATCAAGGCCCGCAACCTGCCCTAGTCCATCGAGGAGGTCAGGACCATGACCAAGGACTGCCCAGTCTGCGCGGAGTGCAGGCCGCACGTCTACTGGCCAGATAGAGTGCACCCGGTGAAGGCGTCCCGCCCCTTTGAGCGCCACAGCATGGACTTCAAAGGGCCCCTCCCCTTCACCGACCGCAACGTGTACTTTCTCAATGTAATTGATGAGTCCTCCCATTTCCCATTCGCCATCCCATGCCCCGAAATGACGTCTGCCGCGGTCATCAAGGCCCTGCACAGCATCGTCACCCTGTTCGGTTTCCCCACATACATCCATTGCGATCGGGGATCGTCTTTCATGAGCGACGAGCTGTGTCAGTTCCTGCTCAGCAAGGGCATCGCCTCGAGCAGGACGACCAACTACAACCCCCGGGGAAACGGACAGGTGGAGAGGGAGAACGGGATGGTCTGGAAGGCCATCCTGCTGGACCTTCGGTCTAGGAATCTCCCAGTCTCCCGCTGACAGGAGGTCCTCCTCGATATGCTCCACTCCATCCGGTCGCTCCTGTGCACTGCTGCTAATGAGACCCCTCACAAACATGTGTTTGCCTTCCCTAGGAAGTCCACCTCTGGGGTCTCACTCCCAACCTGCTGACAGTTCCGGGGCCCGTCCTCCTACGAAAGCATGTGAGGAGTCATAAATTGGATCCCCTGGTCGAGAAAGTCCACCTCCTCCATGCGAACCCACAGTATGCCTACGTGGCACACCCCGACGGGCAACAAGACACAGTCTCCCTCCGGGACCTGGCACCCGCTGGGTCCCCAGCCACAACCGTCACCACCCCCAACCTGGTACCGTCCCCTCCCCCTCTGGTTTCTCCCCTGCACCGCCCACCCTCCCACCAGCGAACCTCACCGTGGCCCCCACCCCAGCAGCATCCGCCACCTCACCGGATCCACTACTGGGTGACGAAGGAGAGGGCAACACGCTCCCGGAGTCGCAGGTGACCACATGATCACCAGGACTGAGGCGATCGCGGCAGAGGGTCAGGGCCCCCGACAGACTCAATCTGTAACATTGTTTTTACCCTCGCTGGATTTTTTTTTTAAACAGGGGATGAATGTGGTAAACACCACTGGTAACACACTACACGTATTACGGTACTGCCACTGCACTACAGGTAACATGGTAAATCCCAGCCTGCTGGTTCTTCCCAGCAGGCGCTGTATAAAAGTGTATGCTCTCCTGCGCTGCTCCCATTCTGGTTCCAGCTGCAGGAGGCTCAACATCTTGTGCAATGGAGCCTCAGTAGTTTCACCATTTTCGTCTCGTGGTCATTGATGGTTCATCACGAGGCAAGCCCAGCTTCTCAGTTGTGAAGCATATAGTACAAACAGCAAAATCTGTGATGCACACCCTGCAAAATCTGTGACGCACTCCCAGTAAAATCTGTGACGCACTCCCAGTAAAGCTCACACCAAGATCATAAAATCAGGTTCTTAGCGTCAAGTTCTGTTTATGTCACAAAACTGACCATAAATGAGCAATAATTTGTAGTCTCATCTGCTTTGGAAATCAATGATCATACTTGTGTTCCAGGAAGTGCTCATTTGGTTAAGGGTGTGGGAAGACAGAGTACAAGATGACTCGTCATTGACTGGAGTGGAAGCATTTTTACAGTGTTTCAATTCCACAGGCTTCAAGTACCTCACTCTGATGAGCAGAAAAATCCATATAAATATAAAAAAAAGTAACTGTGCTTTATAAACTTCCGAAATGATTTTAATCATGGAAACATTTCTCATTTAGTTGAATCGAAGGTGGATAATAACCATTATTAATAATAAAGTCACCATAGTACTAGATGACCATAGGCTGCTTCCCCCATTTTGTGGGGAGAGTTGACTGGTGGTGATTTAACCCGAGGATCACTATACCTCAGGCGAGGGGCAGGTTGAGAAGGCAGGGCCTTCATGAATAACCTCAGCTGGTACAGGAATTGAACCTCTGCATTACGAACCAGCTGTCCAGCCAATTGAGCTAAGCCGGTCCCCAAAGTATCCTGTACTCCTACTTTCTTGACTTGCTTTGAGGTCACCATGTTTACCATATCTATGCCACGAATAGTACCACAATCAGAAAACCAATGCCTGGGAGATTCCTCACAGCTGTTCTTGTTCTACAGGTGTTACATGGCTGGAACTGTGCCAGAATGTCACCTATGTGCACACAAGCAATGCCAGCAGATCAGAAGAAATTCCCAGCCAATATTCCTTCGGCATCTAATCTTGTTTTCCAGCCCTCTTTTAGTTTATTCTCTATGATCAAAGGAAATGCATTTTACTTGAAGAAACTGAAAAATGTGATCATCATTTGTACTGTTCAGAGATGTGATTAAGAGAATGAACAGCAAGGAGCTGATCTTCTTTCTTCTTGCTCCTTGGGTGACAAGGTTAGTTCCTCTACCTCCACAAAAACCTTGGGGTCAGCAGGGAAACATTCCTCTGGTAGGGTGAATATTCCATAGTGCCAGGACCTCTCTCCAGTGATTTTCACAACCTTTTAATAACAGCCATCTGCTCTTTTGACCACTTGTGGATGTCATTAGTCCACTGTGTGAGTTCTCATCATTTTACTTCACATGAAGGGGTGGTATTTATTTGGCTGGTGTCTTTCCGATTAACAAAGGCTCCTTTCTTTGTCTGTGAAAGTATGGGCTTGATGTTGTCTTTTGATGTACAGACCTTCTTATTAGTTTTTCAAGCAGATGATGCAGCTCATGATCCTTTAAACACTATTGCACATTGTCTGAAAAATTGCTTTGCTTTCACTGTGGCTTCTTCATGATTTTTATTTCAGTGGGGTCATACAACATCATCAATTCATTGGAACCATCACACAGAATGGAAATAGTGGGGATGAAATTTGTTTTGAGTGATAGTACACATCAGTGAGTCGGCAAGGCTCACTATACTCCACTCGATTTTCTTCCTCATTAACTTCAGTGCAATAAAGTTGGACTGAGTGTGAAACAATTCAATTTCACACTCCTATCTCTCTTCTCTCTGTGATTCATTTTGAATTTATCCCATTTGTGATTTTGGAAAAGGCCGTTTTGGTGTTACTTCAGGACCAAATTGAAGAAATTCAAAAATGGAGTTGTTGAAAATATGGCCAGGAATACAGGAGAAAACAACATCTTGAGGTACATTGGATAAGATAAAGATGCTGGAGATGCCAGTGGTAGTTTGCAACGTCAGGGGATCAAGGAGAAGGGGAGTGACAATGCAGGTTTTGAAAGTGTCGGTCGCTGAGGAGACTGAACCACTTACAATATTTTTGTACATTGAGGGAGCAGGTGAAAATTGGACATTAATTTATTTTAACTACGTTCAAACTTCTGCGTAAGCAGCATCTCGCTCCTAGTACAATCCTTGCTGGAAGGATTAGTTTGTCTAGGACCTGCTTTGGGACAGCTTTTATATTAGTACATAATGTGCCCAAGGTGGATGGCCTCCACTACCTATCTGGGAAGCTCATATTCCATGAAACCCATAGGAAGACCAATAAATATTTCCTCGTGGTCCTCGCTGGGGTTATGACCCCCTCTCCCCCCGAAGTCCGGAAGTCCCCCTTCAGCCACCACTTTAGGGGGCCTTCTGTACTGCTTTGCCTGCGGCTGCTCTTCTGCTTGAGGCGGCTCTGGGTCGGGTGGAGTGTTGCGGTTCGTTGATCGTCTTTTCCTGGCTGACCGCCGAAGGGTGACTGTTGGCGCCTCGGTCCATGACATGCCATTGTTTGCTAGAATGGAATCCTCTGTCTCCATGTTGGATTCAGGGTCATCCTCCTTCTGCTGGATCGGGAAATGTGACCCCGATGGCTGGCACCCCAGGCTGAGGGGCAGTTCCTGCTGTGGCAGAGAATGCTGCCTGCCAGTTTGAGAATGGCGTTGAAGAACTCTGCTCTATTTTGTCTTTGTTCTTTCGTGGGATGGTTGTACTTACTGCCATTCCTAATTGCCTTTGAAATGAGTGGCTTGCTAGGCTATTTCAGAGGGCAATTAAGAGTCAACCACAGTTCTCTGGGTCTGGAATTACACGTAAGCCAGACAGGGTAAGGATGGCAGATTTCCTTCCTTAAGGAAGGGTATACTGATCATAGAGGGAGTACAATGCAGGTTCACCAGACTAATCCATGGATGGCAGAATTGTCCTTTGAGGAAAGATTGAGGAAACTGGGCCTGCATTCCCTAGAGTTTCGAAGAATGAGAGGTGACCTTATTGAAGTGCACAAAACCCTTACAGGGCTGCACTAGGTAGATGCTGGAAGGATGTTTCCCTTGGTGAGGGGATGTTTAGAACCAGGGGACACAGCCTCAGAATAAGAGACAAATGAATGAAAGTTGGCGCAGTCCAGAGGACCATAGACTGCTTTCCCCTTTGAGAGAGGGCTGACTGGTGGTGATTTAACCTGAGGGCCACCATACCTCAGCGGAGGTTGAGAAAGCATTGACAACCTCAGCTGGCATGGGAATTGAATCCGTGCTGTTGGCGTCGCTCAGCATCAGGAACCAGCCGTCCAGCGAACTGAGCTAAGTGGTTGGACATTAAGGACCAAGATGATGAGGAACTTCTTCAGTCAGAGGCTGGTGAGTCTTTGAAATTCTTTACCTCAAAGGGCAGTGGAGGTTCAGGTATTGAGTGCATTGAAAGCAGAGGTCGATAGACTTCTAGATACCAATGACATCAAGGGATATGAGGATAGGGCAGGGCGACACCTTTGAGGTAGAAGATCAGCCATTGTCTAATTGAATTCCACCAGCTGCTGTGGGGAGATTAAAACCCATGTCCATGGAGCATTAGCCTGGGCCTTTGGATGATTAGTTCAGTGGCATTACCACTATGCCACCACCACCCCTAAATAGTTCAGTGGGATATTTGCTGTAAAACTGAATATACAGATGGGATACCAGTTTAATGTCTCAGGAACCGCAGTATCGTCTGACAAGGCAGTGCTTCCTCAATATCTGACTGGAGTGCCAATTTAGGCTGTGAGTTTCATCCTTGAGGTAACACCGGAACCCATAACTTTCCAATACAGAGATCGGAGTCATACCGACTGAGGAAAGCTATACACATTGAAATTTAAAATAAAAACAAAAAATAAAACAAAACTGTAAGGTTTAAATTTTCACAATCAGGATTATTTCAGTAAAAGAGAAGGGTCGTGGTGGAATCTAAGTGGAGGAATAAACCATTGCTTACCAACTCAACAAGCCTGACGTAAATCCTTAATTCTTAATTCATCTCTGCTCTCGTAATGGTTGTTCATAAAACTTAAAGGGCCTGTTACATACAAACCTTTTGTGCCTCTGCAAATCGCTTATAATTCTATCTCATTGCAAAGCCTGTCAAATGCAGCAAATAATCCTGAAATTTGAATAGACCACACAAGGAAGTGGAGCATAATCACTACAGGCAGTTTGTCAATGAGTAGAGGTGGAAGGAAGGTATTTTTCAGGGTGGTGATTTCAGTATTAGCAAATGTTACTCAATGTGTTAAATTAAACAGCATGATTTGACGTGTTGTAAGTTGTTTTTTAATCTGAGAGGTCGTAATACAAAAGCAACAGCAACGTGGGAGAGCTGAGAATTTTTGAACCTTGAAGTTGGATCCTGTAGAGCTGATGAAAAAGAAATGGGGCGCGATTCTCCACTCCCACGCCGGTTGGGAGAATCGCCTGGGCTGCCAAAATTTCCGGGGACACCGATCCGACGCACTCCCGCGATTCTCCCAAGCGGCGGGAACGGCCCGGTCGTGTTTCGCGGGCCGCAGGCCGGAGAATCGCCGGAGACACCGAAAATGGCGATTCTCCGGCACCCCCGCTATTCTGAGGCCCGGATAGGTCGAGCGGCCAGGCCAAAACGGCGGGTTCCCCCCAGCGGCGTCCACACCTGGTCGCTGCAGTCGTGGGCGGTGCGTGAACGCTGGGGGGGCGGCCTGTGGGGGGGCGAGGGGGGATCCTGCACCGGGCTTTCCTGGAATGTGGAGTGGCCCGCGATCGGTGCCCACCGATCGTCGGGCCATCCTCTCTGAATGAGGACCTCCTTCCTTCCGCGGCCCCACAAGATCCGTCCCCCATCTTCTTGCGGGGCGGACTTAGAGAGGACGGTAACCACGCATGATCGGGTTGGCACCGGCCAACCCGCGAATGCGCGAATGACGTCCGTTATGCGGCGCCGGCCGCGTCATCTATGCGGTGCCGCTTTTACGCGGGCGACAAGGCCGGCTCATGTAGATGACGCGGCCCCGATCCTGGCCCATTGTCAGGGCCTGAATCGGTCGGGACCGGGGCCGTTCCGCGCCGTCCTGAACCTCGACGGCGTTCACGATGGCGCGGCCACTTCGGCGTGGGAGTGGAGAATCCCGCCCATGATCTTGGGCGGGATTCTCCAATCCCGTGGCAGAGTGCCAACCCGTAGTAAACGCCGTTGCTCCCAATACTAATTTTGGCCCCTATACGGGGCCAGCATGGCGCTGGAGCGGTTCGCGCCACTCCAGCTGCCGATTCCGGCGCAAACTGTGCGCCGCGGGATGCACGCATGCGCAGTTGCGCAGGCGCCAATGAGGACATGCGCAGTGGCCTCCTTCAATGCGCCGGCCCCGACGCAACATGGCACAGGACTACAGGGGCCAATGTGTAGGAAAGGAGGCCCCCAGCCACAGAGGCCAGACCGCCGATCGGTGGGCCCCGATCGCGGGCCAGGCCACATCGGAGGCCCCCCCCCAGGGTCGGAACCCCCCTCCCCCTCACACAGGCCGCCACCTGACCCTTCCACGCCGAGGTCCCGCCGGCCCAGAGCTGGTTAGAACAGCGCCGGCAGGACTCGGTTCTTTTCTTACGGCCGCTCGGCCCATATGGGCAGGAAAATCGGCAGGCCGGCTGCGTAGAGCGGCCCGCGACTGGCGCCGCGACTGGCGCCGCGACTGGCGCCGCGCCAACCACGCCGGAGCCAATGGCGCCGATTCTCCACGTAGCCCGTTTGCGGGGATTCTCTGGCCCTGGGCTGGGAGAATCCCGCCCCTTATCTCCAACCTGTCATGTTCAGGGCTGCAATGCATGTTTTCCAACTCTTTTCCCAATATGGGTTTTCCCATGGAGGTAAATTGGGAAAAATATCATCAGGGTGGCATTAACTTGCATTTAAAAAGGGAATATCATCTCCTTTTCAAAAGAAAGGATAAAAAAATTATTAACCTTAATGTTGTGTTTTTATTATTTCAGCTGGTATATGAAATATTTTTGCTTAAATATGGGATAGTGAGGAGTTGGCTTGGAGGCGTTACTGGTCTCAATTTCTTATGATGCACCTGATTTTGGATTGGTGTTTGAGCAGATGGAGTTGGCTATCAGATGATTGTCCATTAATCCTTACTCCTAATCCATTTTAGTGCCCAGCCAATTTTCTGCTATCGTTTCCAGAAGATGTTAGGAGCACCTGATCATTTTAAAACAGGTTAATGAACCTAAAGCAATAACATTGTAACGGTGTCAGGCACATCAATTCCTGTCATTTCTGCCTTATTTCCCCCAAGTCTTATTTAACGGTTACAAAATTTGTTGCATTAAGTTGAAAGTCAAAGCACTAAAGTTTATTGTCTCCAAAAACGGGTATGTGGATTGCAACACATAATTAACTCATATCAGTTCAATGTAATGCAGGCAGCATGCAAACTTGATGCTGCCTGCTCACTTCATTGACAGTGGCATGCAGCCCAGCGCTAAACATGTTGCAGAGCGGCTGCACGCTTTAGCAGGGAGTTGGTATGAGGCTGGCGCCACTTCAAGTGAGTCTGCTCTACATAAAACCAGCCTGAACCTCATAAAAAGGATGTGCATGGTGGCTGCAACAGGTGCTGCAAGTGGCTCGTCCGGATTACAGCAGATTGAATATGGTACAGGATGGCCGAGGGCAGGCTCCCTGATTTTTTTGATGCAGCAGTCAAGACCTTAATGCAAGAGATGCACAGGAGGAAAAATATCCTCTTCCCACAGGGGAACAAGAGCCACTTCAGATAAGTGCCTAAAAGGAAATTGGAGCATATAGTCATAGAGGTCAATGCCAACAGTGTAACCCCAGGGACTTGAATGCAGTGTAAAAATAAGATGAATGACTTTACTCGAGTGGTCAAGGTCATGTGCATGTGCTGCATCTTTAAACTGAATCATACACCCCTTTACTTACCGACCAATAATGTCTATCAATCACAATTCATAAACATTCGTAGCTTCATCTCACCCTCACGCGCTTAACACTACTGCAAATTTCACACTCCCATCTCACACCTTGTCCACATTGCCAGCTATTTAACCTTTGAAATCTTGACAAGGTGAAGGATCGTGTCAGTGAGGATGGAGAAATAGATGGGGGCGGTGACACACCCCTGCTTGACTCCAGTCTTTACCACAAGGTTTCTGTCGTATTTCCGTCCATGAGGACTGTCGCCAACATCTTGCCATAGAGGAGTTGGAGGATGTTGATGAATTTCTTTGGAAAACCAGCCTTTAACAGGGAGAAGGCGGCCAGTGAGGACTGGGACAAGGATCTTCCCAGTGATGGGGAGCAGGGAGCGTCCGCGGTAGTTCGCAGAGTCTGCTTTGCTCCCGTTCCTGAAATTGGCGGTGGTGATGGCATCCCTGAGGTCAGCGGGGATTTCTTCTCAGTCCCAGATTTTCAGGAAGAGCTGATGGAGATGATGGTTGATCTCTCCTCCTCCAAGTTTGAAAATCTGTGTTGAAATCCCATCCACTCCAGCAGCTTTTCCATTATTCATGTGTTTAATGATGGCTTTGACTTCATACACACTTGGTGGTAGTCCAAGAGGATCTTTGTGTTGGGGTATTTCCTCAAACAGGTCCTTATCTATGATTATATCACGATTTAGGAGTCTTTTTAAGTACCCTCTTCATCCAAGGCTGATGTTTTCTGTCTCTCAAGAGGGTTCCGTTTCTACTCTGCACCAGTTTGAGACCTAGGGTGTAGGGTCCATATAATGCCCTGGTAGTACTGAAGAAGCCCCGGGTGTCGTGCTTATCAGTGAGGAGTTTTAGCTCCTTAGCCTTTTCAGTCCTCCATTGGTTGTTGATTTCCCTAGTTTTTCTTTGTACCTCTGCCTTGGATGATTGATGAGCTCTCCTCTTTGCCTCGCTGGTTATATAATTTTGCCAGGCACGGAAAGCTCTCCTCTTCTTGTCGATGAGGTCTTGCTGTGGTCATTCTTGCTGAACCAGTCTTGGTGTTTCCTTGTTTTGTAGCCGTCGGTTTCTTCGCGGCTTGTGATGATAGTTGTCTTCAGCTCTTTGCAGTTTTCCTCCACTCCATTAAAATGAACACTTTGGAGAGCTTGGAGAAGACATTGTTGGAAGTTCACTAGTATGCTTGGCTCTTGAAGCCACTCAATGTTGATATTTTTTTCTGAGCTGTTTCTTCATCTTCCTCTGCTTCTGTTTGAGTTTGACAGACATAGAGGAATGGATGAGCAGATGGTCGGTCCAACAGTCATCTGCACTGGTCATCGCTTTGGTGATGAGGACATCCTTTTGGCCTTGGGGTCGGACAATGACGAAGTTGATCATGTGGCAATGCTTTGATTGTCGATATCTCCAGGAAGTCTTGAACTTTTCTTTTTGGTGTAACAGTGTGTTAGTGATACCAAGCTGGTGTTCCATGCATTTAGTGTGCAGGAGAGTCCCATTGGAGTTGCAATTCCCAACTCCTTCCTTTCCGATGGTTCCTTTCCAGAGTTGGGAGTTCTTTCAAAACCTGGCGTTGAAGTTCCCAAGCTGGGCTCTCTACCACCTCGAAGAACAAAGGCAGAACATTCCCTTCCAAGTCACTCACCATTCTGACTTTTAAATATATTGCCGTTCCTTCACCGTCGCAGAGTCAAAATCCTGGAACTGCCTCCCTCCCTCACAGTACTGCACCTACACCAAATGCACTGCAGCAATTCAAGAATGCAGCTCACCACTACATTCTCAAGGACAATTAGAGATGGGCAATGAATGCTGGCCTAGGCTGCAAGTAAGTGAAGAAGAAACTTTTTTTTTTAAAAGGTGGAGAAAAGGTAAATGTTCTTGGAAGAGGTGGATAATGCCTCCTGCTGAGAACCCTTCTTCCCTTCCCCATCCCTCTGCAGCCCAGGTGGTCACTATAGGAGGCATGACTGTCAGTAAATGGTCTGACTGGAACTCTGCTAGTCACAGCCAAGCCCTTCCCCACATGTAGTGTCACTTCCTGTAGACTTCACCAACTGTAACCAACCCCACAAAACAACAAATACTTCCACAAACCTTGAACAGAGCCTTCAAGTTGACAGTGATCTTTTTAGGTTGTGCCGTTTGAGGGTCCTTTGTGGTGTTGACTGCATGTTCAGCTATGTAAAGCTACGAGGTGACATCCAAATTCACAGCACTACCCTCAAGTCAGCATTACCTGTTGGTGTCACAATCTGCCTCCTCTGGATACTTCCAGCACGTGGTCCTAATGTACCCCTCATGCCCTTACAAAACTGGTATTCAACATGGGCCGTACCAGAAGTGAGTGGGAGTGGCATAGCTGTTATTTTGTTGCAAAAACGGTGCCCCTAGCATAGAACGTGTAAGCATTACGGAACCCAATGTTACAACTCCAGTTTAAAGATTCACACATTTTCAGGGTTTAATGGACTTCTAAAGAGGATTTCTTCCTGACTTTACTTCTTGGAAGGTGCATGAGAGAAAATGAAAGGTGGTGAGGCTGCACCGTAGGACCCCACCCATCAATAACCCAGCATCATCCTATTTCAGCAGGTATATTCCTGACTTGGAGCATTACGTTCGGATGTTTCACATTATAAAGAAACCGGCAGTGAGTTATGGTGCAAGCAGACCTGCAGCCCACTATCACTGGATGCAGTGTTTTGCCAGTGTTTGCTCAGGTTGCCACCACATTCAACCTCTTGGCTATTTTTCAAATTCCAGATTGTCACAGGAGAGATCAAACAGCTGCGCAGATGCAACAAGCAATTTGCAGATTCGTTATTCTCTGGAGCTAATGACTTCATTATTTTGCCCTTCTATGACTTACATTAACAATACAGAATGCTGTAATTTTACTGAATATCTGCATTTCTCCAGGTCCAGGGTCATTGGTGGAATTCTTGTGGTTCTCTGCAAAAATAGCCAGATATACATCAACCGGAAAGTATACTATGCTTTCAGTGTGCAGTTTGTTGACCAAAAGTCTGCCATTATGCACTTCTCTGGCAACTTCCATACCTTTGTTTTGAGGAATGCTACAGTGCTGGTGACCATCCGGTTTACTGGCATCTGCCCGCCTCTGAGCTATTTTCAAGAAAGCTGGGTGAGAGGCAGTACATCTACCTACCCACAAGCAGCAATAAGACAACTGAAGTAATTAAAGGTCACTGTCCAACTCTGGCTGGACTTTTTCAGTCAGCAGGCAAGTTCCCTGTGATGGTCGAGAGACAGCTAGTGAAAGGAGGCAGACTGTGGGGTGGAGTCGGGGTAGTTGGTTGGTGGTGGGAGCAGGGGCCAGCAGTCAAGAATAATTTTTAAATGCCTGCTCACCCCCCTCCCCGGCCTGCCCCCCACACACCCCACTCCCCACCATGAACAATGAGCAAAAACTTTGATTTCTAGGGAAATCTCCAATATGCTTGCTCTTCTCAAAAAAATAGCTCCACAAAAAATATTTCCTTGAAGTTGTTTCCATGATTTTGTTGACTATGGGGTCAGATTTAGAGAGGCGGTACATGGTTTAACAGATTTTTCACTGAGTGTACAAGCTACGCGAATTAAATCTCTCATGCAGCTATCTATTGCTGGCCACCAGACTACCTCACAGGATCATTGTTTGATCTTAACTACACCCAGATGTACTTCGCTGACAAAATGTAATACACTTTGCTTTAGCGCTTTAGGAAAAACTGCTCGAGTTCAATCTGCAATACAGTTATCACCAAACAATGTAAGCTCATTGCATACTCTGTACTATGGGATCAGTTCTTCCACTATTTCACAAGGTTACTTGGTTTATAGGTAATAGTTCACTTTCTGCAGTACACTGTCTGTCGCCGATTCTGCCTCCAACCCTTCTCGCATAACAAGGTTTGCAATCATGTGTGAAATCACTGCAATCAAGTAAATATTGCTTCACTATCGCTGACACTGTCTCCAACAGTAGTATGGCTAAGCATGGCTAAGCATGACAGCTACTCAGTTGGATGAACCTCTAGATACTTGACCTGAGTTCGACTGATGAAGATGATCAGACCATCTGTTGATTCATAGATGTCGATGACCAGAGCCTGACATGGCTAACAATGTAGTCAGCACTTGGTGATGGGGCAGAAAGTGAACTTCCTACTGCAGAGATAGGAGTACCAATGTTCACTAGTGTAGATGCAGATTAGTGCTCCTGCTCTCCACTGGAGGATCTGCATTCTGTTTGAAAAAACAGGCATGACACATAAGCAATTGGTCATTTGCTTCCTTCAAAGGACTGTGGGAGTACAGCTCCAATCACAGTTCCTGATGCATTTGTTGTGACACATATTCCTGCATGTGAGTTAAAATGTGCACTGACTGGTGGAGATGAGGGGTGGGATTCTCCGACCCCTCGCCGGGTCGGAGAATTGCCGGGGAAGGGCGGCGTGAATCCCGCTCCGCCGCTCCGATGCTGGCTGCCGAATTCTCCGGCGCCGGTTTTTTGGCGGGGGCGGGGATCGCGCCGCGCCGGTCGGGGGCCGTTGGCAGTGGCCCCCCGGCAATTCTCCGGGCCGATGGGCCGAGCGGCCGCCCGTTTTCGGATAGTCCCACCGACATAGATTAGACCAGGTCCGTACCGGCGGGACCTGGCTCTGAGGGCGGCCTGTGGAGTCCTCGGGGGGCACAGGGGGACCGGCCCCGGGGGGGCGCCCCCACGGTGGCTTGGCTCGCAATCGGGGTCCATCGATCTGCGGGCAGGCCTGTGCCATGGGGGCACTCTTTCCCTCCACGATGGCCTCTGTAAGGTTCTGCCATGGCCGGCGCGGGGAAGAAACGACCTGCGCATGCGCAGGAATCATGCCAGCGGTACTTCAGCACCGGTTGGCGCGGCGCCAACCACTCCAGCGCCGGCCTAGCCCCCGAAGGTGCGGAGGATTCCGCACCTTCCGAGCGGCCCGACGCCGGAGTGGTTCACGCCACTCCTTGGCGCCGGTACGGCCTGCCCGCTGGATACCGGAGAATCCCAGCCTGAGATCCTCACCTTTAATGTATCAATTGCTGTTTGTTGTGTGATTGTTCATCTCCAATATGCATCTTTGTGCAATAATTTCTGAAGAGGCTGCATGATCTCTGCATTCTTAGGAATGAATTTGTGATAAAAATTGGAAGTACCATAATGCCAACTCTGCCACATTGTACGGGGTTGGAAACACATGAATGGCTTTGACATTGTCATATATACTCCAGAGTTAAACTTGGGTGTCGCTAATGTGCATTTGTCCTTGTTGAGCATCAGATTGCATTTTGCAATTCGAGTGATAGTTGTTGATTATGTTCTGCTTTATCCCTTCCATTGACAATGACATTATCAGGTATGTTGAGCATCCTCTCAACATCTGACAAGACTGAAGAAGCCATCTTCAGGGATGATGCTGAATTTCATCCTCAGGACATTCTGTGGTACAGAAACACACTAAGAGCATGATTCAGTGACCCCATTAGGCCTGGCGCGGATCTGGATGCAATGGGTGAATCCCAAGAGAGCTCCAAATGGAGCTTCACACCAAGCGCCGATCACAAGTCACCCGACTTGCACCACCTGGCACGATCTGGCTCATTTAAATACCCAGACTCCGCTTTCACCTGGTGCCCGGGAGTCAACAACCACACCTGCAAAACCTCGACTGGGCGCCATTTAGCACTGGCTTATACAAACATGAACCAAGCGTGATGGCACTTCGGGGAGTCTTGCAGGGCATTACAGTCATCCCGGGTGGTTGGGGGATAGGGCAGGATAGTACCACAGCACTCCTCCGGCCTCCTGGGCACCATAACGCTACCAGCCTGGTACCTTAGCAATGCCATCCTAGAACTGCCAGTGTGTCTAGATGGCACTGCTGAGATGCCCAGGTGGCACTGCTGAATTGCCTGGGTGGCACTGCCAGGGTGCCAGGCTGACACTGCTGGGTTACCCCAGTGGCATTGTCAGGGTGCCAGGCTGTCAGGGCCAGAGTGCCTGGGTGTCAGGTTGGCACTGCCAGGGATCAGGTTCGGGGGGGGGGGAGGCTTTGCCCATTGGAGGGGGGATGAGGGGGGGTTTCCAGGAGCCTCAACAAGGTTGGGGGCTGAAAGGGGGTCCAGAAGGTGGGGAGGCTGGAAAGAGGGGGGGGGGGCATGTAGGGTGGCAGCGGTTCTAAATGGTGCCTGATCTGCAAGGAAATCTCTCTTTGTTGGCCTCAACGGGGAGAAACACCCAAGGCCCAAAAAAACAGCAAAGTGCTGGTGAATAATGGGGTGAATCTCGGCACTGCAGCCACCGAGAAACACCCCACCAAATGCACCCAAAAGCGGACTTTGACTTTTGTCTGCTGAATCATGGCCATGGTGATAAAAGCTGTGAAATATCAGTTTTGCAGTGCTAGAGGTATCCACTTTGGACGGAAAAATAAAGGAGCTGAATATTATTTAAATAGAGAAAACTGCAGCACAGGGATTCGAGGGTCCTTGTGCATAATTCACAATAAGAGCATGCAAGTTAGAACATAGAACATAGAACATTACAGCGCAGTACAGGCCCTTCGGCCCTCGATGTTGGGCCGACCTGTGAAACCACTCTAAAGCCCAGCTACACTGTTCCCTTATCGTCCATATGTCTATCCAATGACCATTTGAATGCCCTTAGTGTTGGCGAGTCCACTACTGTTGCAGGCAGGGCATTCCACGCCCTTACTACTCTCTGAGTAAAGAACCAACCTCTGACATCTGTCTTATATCTATCTCCCCTCAATTTAAAGCTATGTCCCCTCGTGTTAGATATCACCATCTGAGTTCAGCCGGCAACAGTGAAGACAAATGGAATACTTTATTTCAAAGGGAATGTAATATAAAAATAGGAAAGTCTTGCTAAAACTATGCAAGGCACTAGTTAGACCACACCTGGAATACTGTGAACAGTTTTGGTCCCCATATCTGAGGAAGGATATACTGGCATTGAATGAAGTCCAGAGAAGGTTCACTAGGTTGATGCCAGGGATGGACGGTTTTTCTTACGAGGAAGGGTTGAGTGGGTTGGGCCTGTACTCATTGGAGTTTAGAAGAATGAGTGGCATATACAATTCTCAGGGGCCTTGACAGGGTAGATGCTGAGAGGTTGTTTCCCCTTGTGGGAGAGTCTAGGACCAGAGGGCATAATCTCAGAATAAGAGGTCGCCCATTTAAAACAGAGATGAGGAGGAATTTCTTTTCTGAGGGTAGTGAGTCTGTGGAATTCTTTACCACAGAGAGCTGTAGAGGCTGGGCCATAAAATATGTTGAAGGCTGAGACAGGCAGGTTTTTAATCAGTAAGGGAATCAAGGGTTATGGGCATAAGGCAGGAAAGTGGAGTTGAGGATTATAACATCAGGTCAGTCACGATCTCATTGAATGGCAGAGCAGTCTTGATGGGCCGAAAGACTTATTTCTGCTCCTATGTCTTATGGTCTTATTAGGTATCTGAGATAGCTCTATGTCTATCGCATTTTGAGCTTTGTAAAGACTGTGGAGTCATGAAATGATGCTGACAGTTGTTGGATTGAAGGACATGGATATTTGTCTAGAATAATAGTTTATTTGACTGCCTTAAGGTCAGCAGAAGTTTGTCTATTTTTGTTCTGGAATGACTAAATTTGACAACCATGGCAATGACTCAATTAGTTCAATGATAATGTCTGCTTCTCATTGTTTCAGCTCCAGTGACACTTTGGCACAGTTTGCAAACGGCAACCATCTCGTATTTTGTGCAACTGATGGAATTGATCGGTCAACACGAGGAACATGACAGTATACCTTAATCTCCCAAGTAAGTCTGCTAAATAAGAAAGAATGTAGATATGTACAGTCAGTGTCATCAATCGTGTTAATGCTTGTTCTGGTGGGGTCTTCAAATTTAAAGCCAAGCCTATTTAAATGGTTTGCTCCCTTTGGCTATGTAGAAGATGAAACTGTCTAGAACATAGAATATACATTGCAAAAGCAGGCCATTTGGCCCATGGAGTCTGCACCGACCCACTTAAGCCCTCATTTCCACCCTATCCCCGTAACCCAATAACCCCTCCTAACCTTTTTGGACACTAAGGGCAATTTAGCATGGCCAATCCACCTAACCTGCACATCTTTGGACTAAGGGAGGAAACCGGAGCACCCGGAGGAAAGCCACACAGACACGGGGAGAACATGCAGACTCTGCACAGACAGGTCATGTCTAGGGTAACATTTTGTAGCGTACTGGAACTGTGATCGTTCCCAAAACTGGAATGATTGAACAATTGTAAGCTTGCAGAGTGAATGTCACAGGTTTGAGAGAAAGTTGTGAAAAGTACTGATGGTAGAGTCTGTTGTTCAAAATAGAAACTTTCACACTAACATTGATAAGAAGCCACACTGATATGCCCCTGATCTCAATTGAGCAATCCTTAAATTGAATGGGGCTTTACTGTTCATTATGGTCTCTACATGATGTACCTCACTCTCAGGAGGAGATTCCTCCACCTGTCGAACTGATTAACCCCTCTTATTCAACAACCTGTACACCCTTACAAAATGATTCCACTCAAGCTGGATATGGCACTGTGATTTGATGAGCATTTCCACAATTTGAACTTCAATTTTGAAGGTATCTAACTGTGATGGGGCAAATGTTGATGAGACTACTGCTTTGTTCCTAATCCTTGCATTTAAACTGGTCGGGAAAGGTGTGTCTGTGACATTGAATCTAAGGGTGTATTTCTCCATAACCTCTTCAAACCTAACTCAGCAGATTCAATTTGGTCTGCTAATGTTGTGGCTTTTTCTCAGGTTAAATCGTCATCCTCCACGAAGAGACGTTTCCTAATTTGTGGAAGTCTTTTCAATTAATTGGTGATGAATTAGTTCAATAGTTAGTGTCCCAAATTTACATGTAGAAGCCAAGTTGCTACAACACTGCCACATATTGACCTGGTTTCACCACCCCGCGACGCTGGAAATGCAAATCCTGATTGGGCGAAGAATTGGGTGTCTGAAGGAGAGAAATGAAATGAAATGAAAATTAAAATCGCTTATTGTCACAAGTAGGCTTCAATGAAGTTACTGTGAAAAGCCCCTAGTCGCCACATTCCGGCGCCTGTTCGGGGAGGCTGGTACGGGAATTGAACCGTGCTGCTGGCCTGTCTTGGTCTGCTTTAAAAGCCAGCTATTTAGCCCCAGTGTGCTAAACCAGCCCCTGAGGGAAGGTCAGCAAAGTTTGTAAAATTGTTAAAAATCGGAGGTGACTGCCAGGGCCAGGGGGAGTAGCGGGGAGCAACTTGTGAACATATCAGTGGATTTAGGGGGTCTCCCTCAGGATCGGGGTTGCCTGGCTCAGGCCGCCATTGCTGCGATATTTGTTTTAAACTCACCCATTCGGTACAAGTTACAGGCCCCTGGCTGCTCACTCTGCTGACTGCTCACTGTGTCCTGTAAATGTTCACAGAGCCTCTGATCATCAGGGAGCCCACCCAGGCCTCCCCTCTGGAAACCCTCAGGTGCCAGCTGACCCATCAAGGGGATGGGCGTGGCCAAGCTCAATCAGTGACTCACCAGGTGCTGCCACTCCTCAAGTGCACGCATCAGAAGCTCAGCCCCACTGCAGGGGAATAGCAGAGCTCACACCAAACAAAGGACACATGCACTGTGGCATTTGGCACTCTCCGTGGCATATTGCCCCTCTCAGGGCAGAAACCTCAACAGTCACATTATCAGCTTGCTCACTCCACAGGACCACCAGCTGTCTCCAAGCCCTGCCTGCCCACACTCCTGCTCCCATCCATCCTGCTCCCGGACAGGTTGTCACAACCTGTGTGTCACACCCAGGACCCACACCACACTGCAGCCAACTCCCCAGTAGACCCCCCCCCTCTCTCACCCCATCTGTAGGACCTGACCGCACACAGGCCTCTAAGCATGAATGTGGGTGGCGGTACACCGTGACCCTCTCCACTGCACAACCGGGTGACATCCTGCTGGTGGGATAACACATGGCCCACTCAATGAGGACACCTACAGTAGACCCCACTGGGGAGACAGGACAGCAGGAGCAGAACCTATTGCTGACATAGGGTTGCTGCAGCCACCGGTACCTCTGTTGATAGGGATGAGTGGTGAGGATAGAGGTACCCTGGTGACACTCACTAATGGGGACAGGGGTGCCATGTGGAAGGCAACGTAGGTACATGGCTGCCTGGGCTCCCCTGTTCTGAGCCGCAGCCATCGATCACAGTGTTCGCCAAGCTCTGGACATCTTGACCCATTGCTGTGACTTTCTCACCCAAGGCTTCCACCGTGGATGCACCTGTTCGGTGTTGGCCTGGATACCATGGATAGTTATCTCTACCCATTGTTAATAAACTCCCTTTGCTGATACTGGAAGTCTATAGTGCATTGTCTTGAGTCACTATAGTAGGCATGTAAAGGCCCAAGTGTTATGGGTCAGGGTTTAGAGAATCGCAAAGTGTATCATGGAGTTCACCTGTCCCACAACTTTCAATAGATTGTGGTATGGAGAGCACGCGGCCCACTCTACAGGTGTGGTACACCAGAAATGGACCAGTGTTTTTTTAAAACAAAACAATGTTTATTCTATGAACTCAAGTTAACCTTTTTAAAACAAACAGTGAATATCTTAGCAACCAGTAAATCAAATACACCCTCCAAAGAACACAACACTAAGTAACCTGTATGCTGTCCTTCTACACCCAAAAGACTTAACAAACCTTCAAACAGGAACACATTAGGTTTAAATTTAATACTGAGACCTTTTTACAATTCTGAGTTCGCCAAATGATCCATAGATAGTCTTTGGATGGCAGAAATCAACAGCAGAGCAGCTCACTGAAAAACACAGACACACCCAAGCTCTTTTCTCAAACTGAAACTAAAAAGCAGAAGTAGAGCTCAGCTCCACCCACACTCTGACATCACTCCAGTAACATGAGCAGCTCCATTTCTTAAAGGTACATTTCTTCAACACCCATTTCTTAAAGGGTACTCTCACATGACACAAGGGATATGATTACATGTTAGATGCTGCAAAATTTGCATTACAAAGCTGTAGGGTGCAGATGCTCATAGGAGCAAGGAAGTCAGAAACAGGAGCACCATTTTGGAAAGGCCAATAGAGGAAAATATTTTGCTGGCTTCAAAGGACCTTTGTATCAATCGGATATAGGATATAGGTCAGCATTTGTTGCCCATCCCTAATTGCCCTTGGAAAGGTGATGATGAACTGCCTTTCTGAATCACTGCAGTCTATGTGGTATGGAACACCCACAGTCCTGTCAGGGGCGGAGTTCCAGGATTTTGACCTAATGCCAGTGAAGGAATGGCGACATAGATCCAAGTGAAGATGCTAAATGGCTTGGAGGGGAACCTCCAGTGGTGGGGTCTTATGTATCTGCTGTCCTTGTCATTCTAGATGGCAGTGGTTGTCTAAAGAGCCTTGGTGAGTTTTTGCAGTGTATCTTGTAGATGGTACACATGTCTGCCACTGTTCATCGGTGATGGAGGGATTGAATGTTTATGGAACGGGTAGCAATAAAGCGGGACGCTTTGTCCTGGACGGTGTCAAGCTTCTTGAGTGTTGTTGGAGCTGCACTCAACCAGGCAAGTGGAGAGCATTCTATCACACTCCTGACTGTGCCTTGCAGGTGGTGGACAGGCTTTTGGGGTCAGGAGGTGAGTTACTCACTGCAGGATTCCTAGCCTCTGACCGCCTCTTGTAGCTACAGTATTTATATGGCTAGTCCAGTTCAGTTTCTGGTCAATGGTAACCTCCAGGATGTTGATCTCATCAAAGCCACTTCTATACCTTACTAAAAGTAACATTGCTAGCTACAACTTTTTGTTACCTTAATTTAATTTATGATTCATACAGTAATACACAAAAGAGGAGACTATTGCAACAAGTGACATCAGCTCATTAGTGACATTACTAAGGTTTGGAAAAGCTCTGCTATGTGTTGGACTGCATTGGTGTTGCCTCAACAATCTGGATTTCTGTATTTTAGGATCCAATCTGGAATAGCAAATATCTCTATGCAGACTTCTGCAATACCACTACTGCTGGATAATGGCTTTATATCCCTGTGGACAAAGCAACCTTATGGTTCCAGTGAAACCCTGCCTCAACTGTGAAGAGACTTCCCTGTGTCATCTGAAGCATTTATCGTAGCAATCGCAGTATTCATGCAGAAAGCAAGGTTGATTCTTGAGGCCACTGTCATCGGAGCCAATGGTGCACATGTCTCTGGAGCTGCTTTATGCTCCTGCCTGCTGTACCTGCTGGCAATGAACCTCTTTTCCTCAGCAGCTAACAACAGTACACTATGTAATGCATTATGTACTGCAGGTGTAATATTTTTCAAATGGTGCAACTGCTGGCTGTAGATGTGCAAGTTCTTCAACAAATAGGCAACTTTCCCTACCACCAGCTGTTCTTACTCACTCGTGTTGTGTCTCACCAGTGCAGCTGCCAATTGCTCACCAGCTAACTCCTTTGATGTGGTTTTTCCTGGACGGGTACTTAGATGGAATTATTGGATGAGGGTATATGCTGTTAAGTATTTAAATTACCAAATGCTGAGCGAGAGGGAACGACTTTAGATACTTAGAGGTGTGGGATTTTGTACACAGACTGGTGCCGACCTTCCCACATCTCCCGCCGAAGGGGAGGCAGGACAGGGTAGTTTCTAGGGGAGAGGTGGGAGAGGGTAGCGTCTCAGACGTCTACAAGGAACTAATGGGAGCTGAGGATACGCAGACCGAGGACCTGAAGCTTAAGTGGGAAGAGGAGCTTGGGGGGGAGATGGAGGATGGTATCTGGGCAGAGTAAACACGACCGCAACATGCGCCAGGCTCAGCCTGATCCAGTTTGATGGTGGTGGCCTCAATGAGCAGATTCTTCGGGCTGGAGGACAAGTGTGCTAGATGCACCGGAGGGCCGGCTAACCATGTACACATGTTCTGGTCATGCCCACGGACCCGGCAATTCTCCGGCCGTATCCGCAGCCGGCGGCTTTACACTGACTGCCTGCTGGCCCCCACCAGATGGAGGATCGGGAGGTGTTGCGCCGTTTCTCGCGCGGAAAACGCCATTGTTCCCACACCGGCATATAGTCTCCTAAACGGAGAATCCAACCCAAAGTGTTCCACGACAGCAAAACTGCCACCGCACTAGAACCGAATCAGCGACTGTTAAGGGGCTAGCACCAGTGGCATTTGGGACACAATTGATTCCAATGGGAAACAGTGCGGGATTTGCCAGATTCGCAATTGACACTCAGGAGGCTGACAAGCTACAGCCGCATATACCCATTTCACTCCCCACACACGCCATCCCAGCCAACAAGATGGCAGTGAGGAGAGCAGCTCCACGCTTCACCGATGCCGAGCTGGAGACCCTCCTGGTCACCGTGGAGGAGAGGAGGGTGACCCTGTACCTCGGCCCGGGAAGAAAGCTGCCGGCTGCCATTGTTTGCTGTGCCTGAATGCAGGTGGCAGAGGTCGTCAGCGCCACCAGCAACACCATCCAGACTGGTCTGCAGTGCCGTAAAAACTGCACAATCTCCTCAGGGAGGCCAGGGTGAGTAGGCAACACTGTGCCCTAACACCAACCATCGTCCCACACACCCATAACTCGCCTCCTCCCAACCCAGAGGGCAGCTGAACACCCACCATGCATCACATGCCGGCATCCATACCAGGCGCCATACCTGATGCCCTGGCCACTGAGGCCACCAGCTACCTGTCATAATATGCACATCAGTATATGATGATGCAGAGCCACACACTGACTGACACACTGCAAGACCAATCAACACACACAACACAACAGCCAATCACCAGTTAGAGCACGGTCACTATAAAGACAGAGGGCACTAGCTTTCCCGCTCATTCGGGATGCAGCCTCTGAGACAGACAGAGCCCGCAGTCAGTAGCACAAACATCCATCATGTGCGAGCAGTATAGGCTGGTCAGGTTAGACATAGGTCTTCAGTCAATCTAACATAGTGTCGACCCACAGTGCAAGTATGTTTAACAGCTCTTAGTTAAATAAAATATAGTTGTACTATTACAAATGTTGGTAGCCTGTTCTATGTTACTGCTAAGCTAAACGCAGTCTCCACAGATCCAGAGTACCCAACACATCATGGTACAGTATGTGATGTAAGAGTTTAATAGACCTACCTTCAAGTGATCTGCCTTTGACCAGCAATCAGCCATCCGGTAGTATGGACAGCGTCCGCCCTACCCCGCCGTTCCGCATCACCGGCAACCTCGGTGCGAACAGGAAAATCTTTAAACAACGTTTCCAGCTATACCTCGAGGCTACAGACCTGGAAGCTGCTTCAGACGCCAGGAAGATTGCTCTCTTCCTTTCCACGGCCGGGGACCACGCCATCCATATCTTCAACTCTCTCACTTTCGCTGAAGGTGAAGACAAGTCCAAGACAGTCCTGCTCAAATTCGACAGTCACTGTGACATTGAGGTAAATGAAAGTTTTGAGCGCTATGTCTTTCAACAGCGTCTGCAGGGTAAGGATGAACCTTTTCAAACTTTCCTCACCCAACTTCGCATCGTCGTGCAGTCCTGCAATTACAGCTCCACCTCCGACTCGATGATCCGCGGCCAGATCGTTTTCAGTGTTCAATCGGACCCCCTATGCCAGCAGCTCCTCAAGGTTAAACAGCTCACCCTTGCGATTGCCATCGAGACCTGCGTTCTGCATGAACACGCCACTAACCGATACTCGCACATTCAAGCGGCTAAAACGGCGCGGCAAGGTCCCCACAAGGCAGAGCGGGTGCAAGCCCTTAAACAACTCCAGGGCCTAAGCCTGGATGAGGGTGACCATTTTGCGCGCTTTTCGCAGACCGCACTGCACAGGCGCGCACTACGTACAACCGCACCGCGCATGCGCGGTGGCATACCGAACGTTCTGATGTCACGACGTGCGGCAACTGTGGCTCTTCCCACTTAAAGTGGCAATGTCCTGCAAAATCCCAACGCTGTCTCCAATGTGGCAAGCTTGGCCACTATGCAGCCCTATGCAGGTCTGCTCAACCTACTACCTCTCGTCGCTCCAACCAGCCACACAGGGATGTCCGAACCATCCAGCCACCGTCACCAATTCCGACTCCGACTTGTTTCCGGACCTTGACACCGAGGACCCTAAAGCACCATTTTGGGTGGGCATCATCACCAAACACAAGATGCGCCAGAGGCAAAAGCCAAGTCTCTCCCAATATTCCGCATTGATCCGGACGATGAGTGATGGTCAACCGATCCCGCATCCGATTCCGCCTGGACACCGGCGTTTCAGCCAACCTCTGACCTCGAAAGCCTCCATGTCAAGCCTACGATTCTGCCATCCGCCTGCCAGCGCCTGGACTATAATGGTGATGCCATTGCTGCCAGTGGCTCTTGCCAGCTTGAAGTGTCGCACCAGTCATTAAAGGCTAACCTGCCATTCGAAATAGTGGGATCCACTAAGCCTCCCTGCTTGGTGCTCAGGCGTGCAAACCTCTAAACCTTGTCCCAAGGATTCACTCCCTGTCACCCGCTGACGCTTCCGCATCTCAGGACGCTGACTTTCGGACACAGCTGAACGCCATCATCACCCGATACCATGGTGTATTCGAGGGCATGGGCACACTCCCATACACTTATAAAATCTTGTTAAAACCAAATGCCACGCCTGTGGTGCACGCACCTCGCAGGGTACCAGCACCCCTCAAGGACCGCCTCAAGCAGCAGCTGCAGGGCCTCCAGGACCAGGGCGTAATTTCGAAAGTTACAGAACCGACTGACTGGGTCAGCTCTATGGTGTGCGTGAAAAACCATCCGGCGAATTACACATATGTATTGATCCCAAGGACCCCAACCGCAATATTATAAGAGAACACTATCCGATTCCAAAGCGCGAAGAACTCACCTGCGAGATGGCTCGTGCCAATTTTTTCACCAAGCTAGACGCATTCAAGGGGTTCTGGCAGATCCAACTCGACGGAATCCAACAGTCAGAAGCTCTGCACCTTTAACACCCCATTTGGCCGGTATTGCTCCAACCGGATGCCGTTTGGTATCATCTCTGCATCGGAAGTTTTCATAGAATTTACAGTGCAGAAGGAGGCCATTCAGCCCATCGAGTCTGCACCGGCTCTTGGAAAGAGCACCCTACCCAAGGTCAACACCTCCACCCTATCCCCATAACCCAGTAACCCCACCCAACACTAAGGGAAGTGTTCCACAGAATAATGGAGCAGATGATGGAAGTTATCGAAGAGGTTCGCGTATATGTGGACGACATCATCGTCTGGTCTACCACCCCGCAGGAGCACATTGATCGCCTCCAACGCGTCTTCCGATGAATCCATGAGCATGGCCTCCGCCTCAACAGGGCCAAATACTCCTTTGGTCAAACAGAACTTAAATTCCTCGGTGACCACATTTCACAGTTTGGCGTCCAGCCGGTTGCTGACAAGGTATCTGCCATTAAGGCCATGAAGACACCGGAGGACAAAAAGGCGGTCCTCCGCTTCCTGGGCATGGTCAATTTCCTGAGGAAATTCATCCCTAACCTTGCCTCCAACACCACGGCTCTCAGGAACCTGGTTAAGAAGACGAACGAGTTCCAATGGCTCCCCGCCCACGAACAAGAATGGCGGGAACTCAGGGCGAAGCTGACCAAGGCCCCGGTGTTGGCATTTTTCGATCCGGCCAAAGAAATAAAGATCTCCACGGATGCCAGTCATTCCTGCATTGGAGCTGTGCTCCTTCAACGTGACACCGCCTCCTCATGGGCTCCTGTCGCATATGCGTCACGTGCAATGACGCCCACCGAACAGCGCTATGCGCAAACTGAAAAAGAGTGCCTGGGCCTTCTTACTGGAGTCATCAAATTCCATGACTATGTCTATGGACTCCCAAAGTTCACAGTCGAGACGGCCTGGTCAATATCATTCAAAAAGACCTTAACAAAATAACGCCGCGCCTGCAGCGCATTCTCCTTAAACTCAGGCGGTACGACTTCAAACTCGTCTACACCCTGGGTAAGGAGCTCATTGTCGCCGATGCACTCTCCTGATCTGTCACCACACTCTGCGACCCAGCGGGCTTCGTGTGCCAAATTGATGCTCAGGTGGCGTTCGCCGCATCCAATCTGCCCGCTACGGACGAACGACTCATCCAGATTCATCATGAGATGGCCAACGACCCCCTGCTCCAACGTGTCATGCGCCACCTGACAGACGAGTGGCTCAAGGGCCAATGCCCTCAATTCTATAACATTAAAGATAACCTGGCGGTGGTAGATGGAATTCTACTAAAGCTGGACAGGATCGTCATTCCGCACAGCATGTGGAACCTCGTCCTTGAGCAGCTCCATGAGGGCCACCTGGGATTGGTGAAATGCCGCCGACGGGCCCGTGAGGCAGTGTACTGGCCTGGAATCAACAAGGACATTGCCAACGCCGTTCTTAACTGCCCAACATGCCTGCCTTTCCAGCCTGCTCAGCCAAGGGAGACTTTGCAACCCCATGAGTTGGTCACGTCCCCTGGACCAAAGTGGGCATCGACCTGTTCCATGCACTTGGCCGGGACTACGTCCTCATAGTGGACTAATTCTCAAACTACCCGGAGGTAGTTAGGCTACACGACCTCACCTCAACTGCGGTCATCCGTGCTTGCAAGGAAACCTTCGCTCGCCATGGCATCCCGCTCATGGTCATGTCCAACAATGGCCCGTGTTTTGCCAGTCATGAGTAGTCCAATTTTGCCAAACGGTACAACTTCACACATGTCACGTCCAGTCCCCATTACCCCCAATCCAATGGCAAAGCTGAAAAGGGGGTGCACATTATCAAACGATTCCTGTGGAAGGCGGGCGATGCAGGATCCGATTTTTACCTCGCCCTGTTTGCGTACAGATCAGCTCCATTGTCCACCGGCCTGTCACTGGCTCAATTGTTGATGAATCGTACGCTGCGGACGATGGTGCCGGCCATTCATGTCTGGATTTGGACAACCTTCCGGTCCTTCGTCGAATGCAGTTGTCTCGGGCCCAACACAAATCGGCGTACGACACCCACACCACGGATCTCCCTGCTCTGGCTCCTGATGAAGAGGTCCGTGTCCAACTTCCCGATGGTGGTTGGTCCCCAGGGAAGTGGCCCCCAGGTCATTTTTGGTTTGTCTACACGACGGCTCTCTTCTTCGCCGAAATAGGCAGGCACTACGACTCCTTTCTCGCTCGCCACCAGATCATCATGTCCTGCCTCGCCATCGCGACGAACCCGTCATGGACTTTGCAGATCTTCCTTTCGCTCTGCCACCCACTGAGTCTGACACAGTCCCGCCCATTCCAGAACAGGCAGCCCCTGACACACCCTTGAGGCGGTCAACCAGAATTCATCGCCCACCTCAGAGACTGGATTTATGAACTGCCTGAATTCATGGACTCTTTGAACTCATGAACTGATTGTTTCGTTAACCCGTTTGATTAACTCACTGGTTTGTACATACTGTTGTTCTAGTTATATTTTGTGTTACATACTGTCCATCTGCACTGGACACCTTCCAATGTAAATATCTTAGAGTTTCTGTACATAGTCCTGTAAATATGCTCGCATGTGCCACACATACGAACATTCGCATACTACATTATTTATTGCCACGAACACACATTTTTTTTAGAAAAGGGGGGATGTCATAATATACACATCAGTATATGATGGTGCGGAGACACATACTGACTGACACACTGCAAGACCAATCAACACAGCAGCCAATCACTAGTTGGGGCACGGTTACTATAAAGACAGAGGGCACTAGTTTTCCCGCTCATTCAGGATGCAGCCGCTGAGAAAGACAGAGCCCGCAGTCAGTAGCACAAACACATCACTACCCACCTCTGGGCTGCAGGTATCGGACTGTCTAACACCGTCGTTTTCTGTTTCAACCCCCCGCCCCATGAGAAGGCATCACACAACCACTGGAAGGGGGTGAAAACGGAGGGGACCGCCGGACCTGCGGCCACTAACCACGGCTGAGCAGAGGGCTCTGGACATGGTTGGCAGTGGAGAGGAAAGGGAGGTCGCTGAGGTGGAAATCGGCTGCGGACGAGGAAGTCAGACCCCACTCAGTTGCAGTTGCCCATTCCACGTGTGTCAACCACCCTCCCAACAGCACCCCCACACCATTCTCACCCTCACCCCCACACCATTCTCACCGTCATCCCCACACCACCGTCATCCCCACCCTCACCCCCACACCATTCTCACCCTCACCCCCACACCGCCCTCATCCCCACCCTCACCCCCACACCATTCTTACCCTCACCCCCACCCTCACCCCCACACCATTCTCACCATCAGCCCCACACCACCCTCATCCCCACCCACACCCCCACACCATTCTCACCCTCACCCCCACACCGCCCTCATCCCCACCCTCTCCACCACACCATTCTCAACCTCACCATTCTCACCCTCACTCCCACCCTCACCCCCACACCATTCTCACCCTCACCCCCACACCGCCCTCATCCCCACCCTCACCCCCACACCATTCTCACCCTCACCATTCTCGCCCTCACCCCCACCCTCACCCCCACACCATTCTCACCCTCACCCCCACACCATTCTCACCCTCACCCCCACACCGCCCTCATCCCCACCCTCACCCCCACACCATTCTCACCCTCACCCCCACACCGCCCTCATCCCCACCCTCACCCCCACACCATTCTCACCCTCACCCCCAGACCATTCTCACCCTCACCCCCACACCATTCTCACCCTCACCCCCACCCTCACCCCCACACCATTCTCACCCTCACCCCCACACCATTCTCACCCTCACCCCCACACCGCCCTCATCCCCACCCTCACCCCCACACCATTCTCACCCTCACCCCCACACCGCCCTCATCCCCACCCTCACCCCCACACCATTCTCACCCTCACCCCCAGACCATTCTCACCCTCACCCCCACACCATTCTCACCCTCACCCCCACCCTCACCCCCACACCATTGTCACCCTCACCCCCACATCACCCTCATCCCCACACTCACCCCCACACCATTCTCACCCTCACCCCCACACCATTCTCACCCTCACCCCACACCGCCCTCATCCCCACCCTCACCCCCACACCATTCTCACCCTCACCCCCACACCATTCTCACCCTCATCCCCACCCTCACCCCCACACCATTCTCACCCTCACCCCCACACTATTCTCACCCTCAACCCCACACCATTCTCACCCTCACCCCCACCCTCAACCCCACACCATTCTCACCCTCACCCCCACATCACCCTCATCCCCACCCTCACCCCCACACCATTCTCACCCTCACCCCCACACCATTCTCACCCTCACCCCACACCGCCCTCAACCCCACCCTCACCCCCACACCATTCTCACCCTCACCCCCACACCATTCTACACCCTCACCCCCACACCATTCTCACCCTCACCCCCACACCATTCTCACCCTCACCCCCACACCATTCTCACCCTCACCCCCACATCACCCTCATCCCCACCCTCACCCCCACACCATTCTCACCCTCACCCCCACACCATTCTCACCCTCAACCCCACACCACCCTCATCCCCAGCCTCACCCCCACACCATTCTCACCCTCAAACCCACACCACCCTCATCCCCAGCCTCACCCCCACACCATTCTCACCCTCACCCCCAACCTCACCTCCACACCATCCCCACCCTCACCCCCACATCATTCTCACCCTCACCCCCACACCACCCTCATCCCCACCCTCACCCCCACACCATTCTCACCCTCACCCCCACACCACCCTCATCCCCACCCTCACCCCCACACCATTCTCAAACTCACCCCAACACCACCCTCATCCCGACCCTCAACCCCACACCATTCTCACCCTCACCCCCACACCATTCTCAAACTCACCCCCACACGACCATCATCCCCACCCTCACCCCAGACCATTCTCACCCTCACTACCAGACCATTCTCACCCTCACCCCCACAACATTCTCACCCTCACCCCAACCTCACCTCCACACCATTCTCACCCTCACCCCCACACTGCCCTCATCCCCACCCTCACCCCCACATAATTTCACCCTCACCCCCACACCAGCGTCATCCCCACCCTCACCCCCACACCATTCTCACCCTCAACCCCACACCACCCTCATCCCCACCCTCACCCCCACACCATTCTCACCCTCACCCCCACACCATTCTCACCCTCACCCCACACCGCCCTCATCCCCACCCTCACCTTCACACCATTCTCACCCTCACCCCCACACCATTCTCACCCTCACCCCCACACCATTCTCACCCTCAACCCCACACCACCCTCATCCCCAGCCTCACCCCCACACCATTCTCACCCTCACCCCCACACCATTCTCACCCTCACCCCCACACCATTCGCACCCTCAACCCCACACCACCCTCACCCCCAACCTCACCTCCACACCATTCTCACCCTCACCCCCACACTGCCCTCATCCCCACCCTCACGCCCACATCATTCTCACCCTCACGCCCACACCACCCTCATCCCCACCCTCAACCCCACACCATTCTCACCCTCAACCCCACACCACACTCATCCCCACCCTTACCCCCACACCATTCTCACCCTCACCCCCACACCACCCTCATCCCCACCCTCACCCCCACACCATTCTCACCCTCACCCCCACACCACCCTCATCCCCACCCTCACCCCCACACCATTCTCACCCTCACCACCACACCACCCTCATCCCCACCCTCACCCCCATTCTGCCCTCACCCCCAGCCTCACCCTCACCCCCACACTCACCCTCACCACCACACCATCCTCACCCCCACACTACTCTCACCCCCAGCCTCACCCCCACCCCCACACTACCCTCACCCCCACACTACCCTCATCCCCACCCTCACCCCCACCCCCACACTCGCCCCCCACCACCACCCCCATCCCCACCCTTACCCCCATACTACCCTCACCCCAGCCTCACCCTCACCCCCACCCTACCCTCACTACCAGCCTCACCCTCACCCCCACGTTGACCCTCACCACCGCACCCTCCTCGCCCTCACACTGCCCTCACCACCAGCCTCACCCTCACCCCACACTGACCCTCACCACCACAGCACCCTCATCCCCACCCTCACCCCCACACCACCCTCACCCCCAAACTACCCTCACCCCCAGCCTCACCCTCACCCCCACACTCAGCCTCAACACCACACCACCCTCATCCCCACCCTCACCCCCACACTACCCTCACCCCACCCTCATCCCCACCCTCCCCCACACTACCCTCACCCCCATACTACCCTCACCCTCACCCCCACACCACCCTCACCCCCAAACTACCCTCACCCCCAGCCTCACCCTCACCCCCACACTACCCTCACCCCACCCTCATCCCCACCCTCACCCCCACACTACCCTCACCCCACCCTCATCCCCACCCTCACCCCCACACCACCCTCACCCCCAAACTACCCTCAGCCCCACATTACCCTCACCCACAGCCTCACCCTCACCCCCACACTCAGCCTCACCCCCACACCACTCTCACCCCCAAACTACCCTCAACCGCACACCGCCCTCATCCCCACCCTCACCCCCACACCATTCTCACCCTCACCCCCACACCGCCCTCATCCCCACCCTCACCCCCACACCATTCTCACCCTCACCCCCAGACCATTCTCACCCTCACCCCCACACCATTCTCACCCTCACCCCCACCCTCACCCCCACACCATTGTCACCCTCACCCCCACATCACCCTCATCCCCACACTCACCCCCACACCATTCTCACCCTCACCCCCACACCATTCTCACCCTCACCCCACACCGCCCTCATCCCCACCCTCACCCCCACACCATTCTCACCCTCACCCCCACACCATTCTCACCCTCATCCCCACCCTCACCCCCACACCATTCTCACCCTCACCCCCACACTATTCTCACCCTCAACCCCACACCATTCTCACCCTCACCCCCACCCTCAACCCCACACCATTCTCACCCTCACCCCCACATCACCCTCATCCCCACCCTCACCCCCACACCATTCTCACCCTCACCCCCACACCATTCTCACCCTCACCCCACACCGCCCTCAACCCCACCCTCACCCCCACACCATTCTCACCCTCACCCCCACACCATTCTACACCCTCACCCCCACACCATTCTCACCCTCACCCCCACACCATTCTCACCCTCACCCCCACACCATTCTCACCCTCACCCCCACATCACCCTCATCCCCACCCTCACCCCCACACCATTCTCACCCTCACCCCCACACCATTCTCACCCTCAACCCCACACCACCCTCATCCCCAGCCTCACCCCCACACCATTCTCACCCTCAAACCCACACCACCCTCATCCCCAGCCTCACCCCCACACCATTCTCACCCTCACCCCCAACCTCACCTCCACACCATCCCCACCCTCTCCCCCACATCATTCTCACCCTCACCCCCACACCACCCTCATCCCCACCCTCACCCCCACACCATTCTCACCCTCACCCCCACACCACCCTCATCCCCACCCTCACCCCCACACCATTCTCAAACTCACCCCAACACCACCCTCATCCCGACCCTCAACCCCACACCATTCTCACCCTCACCCCCACACCATTCTCAAACTCACCCCCACACGACCATCATCCCCACCCTCACCCCAGACCATTCTCACCCTCACTACCAGACCATTCTCACCCTCACCCCCACAACATTCTCACCCTCACCCCAACCTCACCTCCACACCATTCTCACCCTCACCCCCACACTGCCCTCATCCCCACCCTCACCCCCACATAATTTCACCCTCACCCCCACACCAGCGTCATCCCCACCCTCACCCCCACACCATTCTCACCCTCAACCCCACACCACCCTCATCCCCACCCTCACCCCCACACCATTCTCACCCTCACCCCCACACCATTCTCACCCTCACCCCACACCGCCCTCATCCCCACCCTCACCTTCACACCATTCTCACCCTCACCCCCACACCATTCTCACCCTCACCCCCACACCATTCTCACCCTCAACCCCACACCACCCTCATCCCCAGCCTCACCCCCACACCATTCTCACCCTCACCCCCACACCATTCTCACCCTCACCCCCACACCATTCTCACCCTCAACCCCACACCACCCTCACCCCCAACCTCACCTCCACACCATTCTCACCCTCACCCCCACACTGCCCTCATCCCCACCCTCACCCCCACATCATTCTCACCCTCACGCCCACACCACACTCATCCCCACCCTTACCCCCACACCATTCTCACCCTCACCCCCACACCACCCTCATCCCCACCCTCACCCCCACACCATTCTCACCCTCACCCCCACACCACCCTCATCCCCACCCTCACCCCCACACCATTCTCACCCTCACCACCACACCACCCTCATCCCCACCCTCACCCCCATTCTGCCCTCACCCCCAGCCTCACCCTCACCCCCACACTCACCCTCACCACCACACCATCCTCACCCCCACACTACTCTCACCCCCAGCCTCACCCCCACCCCCACACTACCCTCACCCCCACACTACCCTCATCCCCACCCTCACCCCCACCCCCACACTCGCCCCCCACCACCACCCCCATCCCCACCCTTACCCCCATACTACCCTCACCCCAGCCTCACCCTCACCCCCACCCTACTCTCACTACCAGCCTCACCCTCACCCCCACGTTGACCCTCACCACCGCACCCTCCTCGCCCTCACACTGCCCTCACCACCAGCCTCACCCTCACCCCACACTGACCCTCACCACCACAGCACCCTCATCCCCACCCTCACCCCCACACCACCCTCACCCCCAAACTACCCTCACCCCCAGCCTCACCCTCACCCCCACACTCAGCCTCAACACCACACCACCCTCATCCCCACCCTCACCCCCACACTACCCTCACCCCACCCTCATCCCCACCCTCCCCCACACTACCCTCACCCCCATACTACCCTCACCCTCACCCCCACACCACCCTCACCCCCAAACTACCCTCACCCCCAGCCTCACCCTCACCCCCACACTACCCTCACCCCACCCTCATCCCCACCCTCACCCCCACACTACCCTCACCCCACCCTCATCCCCACCCTCACCCCCACACCACCCTCACCCCCAAACTACCCTCAGCCCCACATTACCCTCACCCACAGCCTCACCCTCACCCCCACACTCAGCCTCACCCCCACACCACTCTCACCCCCAAACTACCCTCAACCGCACACCATCCTCATCCCCACCCTTACCCGCACATTACCCTCATCCCCACCACCACCCTCACCCTCAACCCCACGCCACCTTCACCCCCATCACTCACACTGCCACCCCCCCCCCCCCCGCCACCCCCGCCCCCCCCCCCCCACCCCCACGTGCAGTCTAGTTATGCATTTTGTCTTGTATCTTGCCGGACCTGCTGGTGATAGGGCGGACCTTCTGGTGCCCCCCCTCCACCAGCCAGGGACCACAGCCGGAGCCACCCGGTGTGCTAACCAGCGATTGAGGAGATCAACACAGGCAGTAGCCCTCGACAGGAAACTCACAACACCCTGGAGCTCGAGTCTGGGGATGACACAGATTTCCCATCACTGTCTCCAACCCCTTCCACCATTCAAGAATCACTCATTTTCATTGGGCACTTTAGTGAAGAGGCTGCTGGGACACCCTCACAGCTGCTCCGGTACATCAGGTGGAGGTAGGAACATTCGCGTGGGTGGAAGGTCAGAAGGCGTGCCGACTCCAGGGTCCTTCTGCCGTCCAGATGAGTTTCGGGCTTCTGGAACGGACAGTCCCATCTATAGTGGAGATGCAATCACAGAGCCAGGGACTACATGAGGGGTCGTCAGTGGGCATCCAGCACCTGCAGGTGCAGTTGGAGAAGTTCAACCTCGTGCAGCAGCAGAAAGTGGGACCGACCATGCGTGCCACCCAGGCCAACACCGCACGGGTGGCATTTGCAGTGGAGGCATTGGGGGCGAGGGATTTGGCTATGGATTAGCATGTCCAAGGCCTGGGGCATTCTTTTCAGGCGTTGGCCAAATCCCAGGACTGGGTTGCCATCTCACAGGTAGCCATGTGCCAGAGCCAGCTGGAAATTGCAGCAACGCTCCTGAGCATGGCCCAATACCAGCGGGCCATGGCTGGTACGTCGGCGGCATTGCCCAGGTGCTGGCTGACATGGCACCAATACAGAGGGAGGTGGCCCAGTCCCAGAGGGAGTTGACACAGTCACTGGCTGATGTGACACAAACCCAGAAGGTGGTGGCACAGTCAATGGATGATGTGGTGCAGTCCCAGATGGAGATGGTCCACTCCATGTGCTCCATGGTCGCGAGCGTGCAGACCTTGGTTGAGATCAGAGTGGGCATCCAGGACTGGAAATGCAGGTGGCGGGGTGTGGAATCAATGATTATACTGTTCCTGTGCAAGGGTCATGAGTTAGAATGAAATCCAACAATAAACTGGTTCTTAGTAATAAAGCCTAGACTCTCCACCCTCCCTCCCGACCGTCCCCACCACAGTCACTCCAGGAAATTAGTGCAAGCCGTACCCGCAGCTACGACACCGCCTTAGCTCCCTGTTCCACATTTAAACTAAGCAAGCGGATAGGAAAGATGGCTATGCAGGCAATGCAACGCCTCATGAACCTGGAGGAATTTGCGGTCGCAGCGACCAGCAGCGACCAGCAGCAGTAGAGTGGGACAGTGTCCCATTTGGGAAGAGGAAATCCGGAAATATCTCAAGGGCAAAGGATGGCCCCTGTGGAATGATTTCTGCGATAATGACGAATCAGGTCCCGGAAGTACAGGGCATACTTGGTGGGAGAACATGAGTGAGATACAGAAAAAGAGCTTCGCGAAAGCGCGCAAGCCGATGGCAATCATGTCCTGTTTGGCACAATTGCGAGGCGCAGAGGAGGTCGTCAAGACGCTCCACAAAGAAGTAGAGGGCATACATCGGATGAGTAAAGTCGATGTGAGCGAAGTTGAGAAAGAGAATTTAGAGTTAAGGACGAAATTGGCAGCAAAGGATGAAGAGGTGGCTGATGCCAAACGGGGTCACCAGTCTTGTCTGGTGTATTTAAGCAGTTTCCAATCACAGTACGAAAAGGCCTATCAGGACATGTAACGTGCAATCCTGGTAAGGAAAGAGACAGAAAAGCAGGTGGAGACGCTACAGAAATAATATAGTGATCTCAAAGCAGCCTTGAGAGCACTCCACGCTGCCACCACAGAACAAAGACAGAGCACCATAGATCATGCAAAGTGCCGGAAGCAGATTGCAGAGCTGCAGTCACTGCTTTCTGTTCAGAAAGGATTTCAGGAAACCTTTGGGGAAAAGTTAGACCAGGAAGACGGCCCTGATTGGGGAGAGTTACAAGAAACAGCGCAGAGATATGTTCAGGGAACATGTGCGCAGGGAAAAACCCAAATGAGAAAAGCATCCCAACCCCCTACACAGCAGGTAGTTCAGGCTCCAATGAACCCTGTAACCACCCACCGCACAGCCACATCGGATGATGCGGAATATCTATATTCCACCCCCTTAACAGTGACCCAATTACGGGACGCGTGTGCAAAGATCACACCGTTCCTCACTGCCGCAGACCCCCACCATTTCTTTGCCACAGTTAAGCATCAGGCGAACATGTACGGCCTGGACGAGAGAGAGCATGTAAAGCTCATGGTTCTAAGTTTAGATCCATCGGTAGCAGCCGCCCTTCCCGACCCACAGAATGTAGGAGGAGGCACCCTTGCAGAAATGCATACCGCGATCCTGGATGCAATCGGGTATAACCGGGGTGACCCCGTAGATGGCCTCAATAAATGTAGGCAGAAGGAATCTGAGCACCCCACAGCGTTCGCAGGACGCCTGTGGATTCACTTCGCAGCCGTTTTTGGAGACGTAGACCATGCCCATTTGTCCCCAGACAACATGACCAAATGTACCCACACCCTTATCTCCCATGCCACACAGAATGCCTGTACTAGTTATGATCCCTCAGAAGAGGCCCATAACGAGAAGTGGGTGGTGAAAAGATTGTCCCGCGCTTGGGAGCAATTTGTTCAAAGTAAACCCACAGTTAAAAACACCGAAGAAAAGCAGGCCGCCGCAGACATGCAGGCAGTAAAAGCAACACATCACAACCCCGCCTGGGTAAATGAGGGAATGAACAGCCCCCCACCCAAGTCACTAGAGTGTTACAACTGCGGACAGTTGGGACATTTCGCGAAAGAGTGCAATGGCCCCAAAAAGCCACAGAGAGCCCAACAGACAGGCACTCTGATTAAGAAAAAGGCAGAGCCCATCCATAGCGTTAGCGACCATTCGGATCAGACGGACTTGACCGGAACGGACTGACGGTGTACGGGCTCCCCCAGTTGGATCTGCGACACCCTTTGGGATAGGTCAGGACGAACCGTAGTCGCTGCGAAAATTCGAGGACAGCCTATCGAATTTCTTTGGGACACAGGAGGGTCCCGCACCACCATAAATTCCTCAGCCCTATTTCAAAAAGACACGTGGCCCACTACAGCCACGCTTTACAGGCCACTCACAGCAGGGACACATCACAGCCCCTGTACCCATTCAAATTGGTAACATTACCACCAAACACCCCGTGGTTTTAGTAGACCTGCCCCACACAGCAGAACACATTCTGGGAATTGACTTCATGAATTCCCACCACCTTTCATTCGATCCAGTCAACCAGTGTGTCTGGAAGATGGCGAAATCCGCTAGAGCCCCCGCAACGCTCAACATAGGGGAATACATGAACAAAATTAGGCCATAGGCGAATTTTGGTTCAACCCGACCACGCTTAGCACGGACAAGCAGGTTAGGGCAGTCCTGCAAAAGAACAGGGCAGCATTCGCGACCCACAAGCACGACTGTGGATGGATGACTGGCTCCGTACAAGTAACATGACCTGACCCTAGACCCCAGAAACAGTACGGATTTCCCCTAGAGGCAGAGGGATGTGGCGCACAAAGACTCCGTGAGACAAACAGAGTGAAGTCGATGAGGCTTTATTAAGCGTGTCTGTTCCCCAGCAGCCCGATAGTAAACTGGCATGCGGGGGAAGGCACCGGCTTCTTATACTTCGCCTTCAGGGCGGAGTATGAGGTCAACGGCCAACCAGGACCCGGGATCTGTCAGCCAATGACATTAGGGCTTCCAGTCCCACATGCCGCGGGCGCTAGGACCGCGCGCAGCTCCCTCGCTGGGGACCGGCAGGTCAGTGCGAGCGCTGGGACAGTGAGGAGGTCCCTCGCCGGGGACGGAGGTCGGGGTCCAGGTGAGTTGTATTGCCGGCGGGTCAGGCGTGGGGCGCGGGACGGGGGCGAGGGCCCAGGTCGGCGGCTCCGGCGGGTCAGGTGTGGGGCGCGGGACGGGGGCGAGGGACCAGGTCGGCGGCTCCGGCGGGGGGCGCGGGACGGGGGCGAGGGCCCAGGTCGGCGGCTCCGGCGTGGGGCGCGGGACGGGGGCGTGGGCCCAGGTCGGCGGCTCCGGCGGGTCAGGCGTGGGGCGCGGGACGGGGGCGAGGGCCCAGGTCGGCGGCTCCGGCGGGTCAGGCGTGGGGCGCGGGACGGGGGCGAGGGCCCAGGTCGGCGGGTCAGTCGTGGGGCCGCGAGCGCTGGCACCGCGCGGAGCTCCCTCACCGGGGACAGCGGTGGTCGGGGTCAAGGTAGGTGGCGCCGGCGGGTCAGGCGTGGGGCGCGGGACGGGGGTGAGGGTGGCGTTCGGGATACGGAAAACCCCTTCCTCTCCGTGGAGAGTGTTGGCTGGCACCCAAATCGGGAGCGCCGGCGGCGGGTCATACGTGGGCTGCGGGGAGGGGGGTTGGGGAGCGTAGGCGGCGTGCAGGGCTCCCAGTTCTCCCGGGGCCGCGGTGGTCGGGACCCAAAATGGCGGCGCCTGGGGGTCGCACATGGCGTGCTGGGGGGGTTGGGAGGCATAGACTGCCTGTAGGGCTCCCTGTTCTCCCGGGACGGCGGCGACCACGCGGGACCGGCACACCACCGCATAGTGGCCCTTTTTCCCGCAGCTTTTGCAGATGGCTGCGCGGGCCGGACAGCGTTGTCGGGGGTGCTTCGCCTGGCCGCAGAAATAACAGCGGGCGCCCCCGGTGCGACTCGGCGTTTGGACTGCGCAAGCCTGTGGGGTGTCCGGGGGGGGGGGGTAGGGGGTTTGCCGCGGCGGGTACGTACGGGGCCCAATGGCCTGCCGCGCGGTCGGGGCCGTAGGCGCGGGTATTACGCGCGGCTACGTCCAGCGAGGCTGCCAGGGCCCGTGCCTCTGAGAGTCCTAGTGACTCTTTTTCTAGAAGTCTTTGGCGGATTTGGGAGGATTGTATACCTGCAACAAAAGCATCGCGCATTAACATGTCCGTGTGTTCGTTCGCGTTCACAGACGGGCAGCTGCAGGCTCGTCCCAAAATCAGCAGCGCGGCGTAGAACTCGTCCATCGATTCTCCGGGAGCTTGCCGTCTCGTCGCGAGCTGGTAGCGAGCGTAGATTTGGTTAACTGGTCGAACGTAGAGACTTCTCAGTGCTGTGAACGCCGTCTGGAAATCGGCGGTGTCTTCAATGAGGGTGAAAATCTCCGTGCTCACCCTCGAGTGCAGGACCTGCAGTTTTTGTTCATCTGAGACTCGGCCTGTGGTCGATGTGATGTAGGCCTCAAAGCAAGTCTGCCAGTGTTTGAAGGCTGCTGCTGCATTCACTGCGTGGGGGCTGATCCTCAGGCATTCTGGAATGATCCTGAGCTCCATAGTCCTTTTTAGGCACGCTTAATAAATTGTGGCGCACAAAGACTCCGTGAGACAAACAGAGTGAAGTCGATGAGGCTTTATTAAGCGTGTCTGTTCCCCAGCAGCCCGATAGTAAACTGGCATGCGGGGGAAGGCACCGGCTTCTTATACTTCGCCTTCAGGGCGGAGTATGAGGTCAACGGCCAACCAGGACCCGGGATCTGTCAGCCAATGACATTAGGGCTTCCAGTCCCACATGACCCCCAATACATACTACCACAAGGGAGAAATCCTAAAAGTTATAGAAAGCTTATTAGAGCAGGGCATACTTAGATCAGTAGCCTCCACTAATAATGCCCCGATTTGGCCAGTGAGAAAGCCCGATGGATCATGGCGACTGACCATTGATTATCGGGAGCTCAACAAAGTCACCCCCGCAGCAGCCCCCACCGTAGCAACAAGTCCCGAGACCATGCTCAAGCAGGGACTCAATTCCCGCTACTTCATGGTTTTGGACATCAGTAATGGATTCTGGTCCATTCCATTGGCAAAGGCGTGCCAGTACAAATTTGCCTTCACTTTTAAAGCACAGCAGTACACGTGGACATGCCCGCCACAAGGATTCCACAACTCGCTCTCCATTTTCCACCGACAGCTGGCAAATGGATTAGCAAAATTCTCTCGCCCTGAATGTCTGGTAGAGTATGTAGACGATCTACTACTGCAGACAGACACCAAGGAAGAGCACATTGAGCTTCTGTCCGAACTCCTGGAATTGTTACATTCAATTGGTTGTAAAGTCAACCCCAAAAAGGCCCAGATTTTGGAAGAAAAAGTGGTATATTTGGGAACCATTATCACGCACAGTCAACGCGAGATCGAGCATAAAAGAATTGATTTGATCGCTAAATTGCCCCTTCCCCAGAACGTTTCAGCCCTCCGGTCGTTTTTAGGACTGTTTGGCTACTGCCGAAACCACATTGACAGTTTCGCCAGCAAGGCAGCGCCCCTCTCAGACCTCCTAAAGAAAGGAGCCCCCTGGGAATGGCTTCCGCAGCATACGGATGCTGTGGACTCGTTAAAACAGGCACTCATAGCCACCCCCGCACTACAAGTTCCAGACCCGCTTTCCCCTTACGCCATAGAGGTAGCGACCACAGACCGCACCCTTTCAGCCGTGCTCCTCCAGGAACGGCATGACCAGTTAAGACCCGTAGCTTATGCCTCCTGACTTTTAGATGCTGAGGAGCAGGAATTTTCAGCCTGTGAGAGGCACCTGCTCGCAGTTTTCTGGGCAGTCCAGTACTTTTCATATATTACCGGACTGAACCCCATCACCATTCTGACCGAACACACCCCCACCCAACTTTTACTGGACGGACGACTCAAGGACGGTACAGTAAGCCAAATAAAAGCAGCGAGATGGACCCTTCTCTTGCAGGGACGGGACATCACAGTAAAATGGACAAAGACACACCGACTTAGCTGACAATTTACAGTACCCTGGAACCTCCCATGAATGTGAGATCATCTCTCCACACCATAACACAGGCCCCTTTATTGCAAAAACACCCCCCAGAAAGATAGGAAATTCAACTCAGAGCCCCCTGCACACGGACACGTGTGAACCCATTAAAAGATTTATGTGGATAGATCTTCCACAGTCTTAGATGGGCAACGCATAACAGGTTGCAGGATTTATGTCGAGGACGCACAGGGACGCGCCCTCGAGGAAATAGCGTTAAAACTACCCGGACACTTAGGCGCGCAGGCAGCAGAGCTTATGGCCATCGCATACATAGTTGAGCACCCAAATTCCTTCCCCAGCCCAGCAGACATATACTCGGACAGCCTCTATGTCTGTAACAGCCTTACAGAATTTCTGCCCCTGTGGGAAGCAAGAGGATTTGTTTCCGCAGATGGAAAACTCCTCCCCTCAGCCCCATTTCTCCGCCATATTTTAAAGAAAGCCCATAACAGGACTTTTGGCATCATAAAAGTCCGCAGCCACCATCGTTCCCCCCCTGGAAATATAAAAGCTGATGCATTGGCTAAGGCAGGTTCCAGACATGGGAATTTTTGGAAACCCTCCGAAAGCGCGCCAGTGAGTGCAGTTCAGGTCACACAGACTAGAATAGAGGATCTAGTAGAGGCCCAGAAGCAGGACAGCAATCTCGCGGAGATTGTGAAAGGAAAGTTTGCAGCCTCCTACGAGAGGTTCAGAAATACACTGACCACACATGACGGTGTGGTGTTAAAGGACACCCTTTATGTAGTTCCTGAACAGGACAGGAACCAATTGATTTGTTTGTTCCATGACGGTCATGGACATCAGGGAATCGATCCCACTACAGCCCATCTCAAACAGCTTTGTTGGTGGCCAAATCTCAAGGAAGATGTAAGCCATTACATTGAAAATTGCCTTATCTGTGCGCAGAATAACCCCGACAGATATGCCAAAAAGGCCCAACTTAGCCACACCCGACCCGTTAATGGCCCCTGGACTAACCTCCAGATTGATTTTATAGGTCCATTGCCCCCTTGCAGGAATGGCTATAAATATGTACTCGTGGTCATAGACACATTTACAAAATGGGTGGAAGCATTCCCAGCCCGCACAAACACTGCAAAAACCACAGCCAAGATTCAAACCCACAACATCTTTACAAGATGGGGACTTCCCCGCAGCATTGAATCGGACCAAGGCTCCCATTTTACGGGACGTGTCATGCAGAGCGTCCTCACGATATTTGGCATCACCCAAAAATTCCACATTGCATACCACCCACAGTCGAGTGGTATCGTGGAGTGCATGAATCGGACCCTAAAAACCACCCTCAGAAAAATGGTCCAGCAGAACAACACCACTTGGGACTCAATCCTCCCTTTTGCGCTGATGTTCTTGCGTAACATAGAACATAGAACATAGAAAATACAGCACAGAACAGGCCCTTCGGCCCACGATGTTGTGCCGAACCTTTGTCCTAGATTAATCACAGATTATCATTGAATTTACAGTGCAGAAGGAGGCCATTCGGCCCTTTTGAGTCTGCACCGGCTCTTGGAAAGAGCACCATACCCAAACTCAACACCTCCATCCAGCACCAAGGGCAATTTGGACATTAAGGGCAATTTATCATTGGCCAATTCACCTAACCCGCACATCTTTGGACTGTGGGAGGAAACCGGAGCACCCGGAGGAAACCCACGCAGACACGGGGAGGACGTGCAGACTCCGCACAGACAATGACCCAAGCCGGAATCGAACCTGGGGCCATGGAACTGTGAAGCAATTGCGCTATCCACAATGCTACCGTGCTGCCCACAAATAGTAACACTATTTCGACATCCACAGGTTACACCCCACACACTCTCATGACCGGACGCCCCATGAAAGGGACAGAATACTTGTTAGGTTTAGAACTGACCAGCCCTGAAGTAACGGCCCTCACCCACGAAAAAGCCGTGGAGCAATTAGTTGCAAATGTAAAAACGGCTCAGTTAGCAGCCGCAGTAAAATTGGGCACCAAAAAGAAACAGAGCAAGGCTTGCTTTGATAAGACAGTGCATGCAACGGAGTACGATATCGGCCAGCAAGTCATGCTGTCTGTATATAACCCCAGCACATTCCTGTCACCAAAATACTCGGGTCCGTATTCTATTGCGGACAAAGTAAGCCCATCTGTTTACAAAATAAAGTACCCCAATGGTAAGACTGCCTGGTTTCATATAAACCAGTTGAAGGTTTATGGAGCACAGTCAAACCACGCACACCACGTCATGCTTGACGCAGCAGACCACACCCCGCCCACAGCCAACATAACCCGACCAACCCCCACCACATCCAGCCCAGCCACGGACTCGACCTCGACTCCACCCCCAAAATATACACTCCGCCCCGGAACGCCCACAGACTGCAGCAGCAGAGACAGCAACTGTGACTCGGACGATAGCCACAGCACGCCTCCCTACTATCCCCATGCAACAGGACCCACACCCAGCGACTCCGACTACGATCCAAGTGATCCCTTCCTGATCACATTTCTAAATAAACCCCACCACCGACCACCGAACCACACGGACGACCCTGACTTCGTCCCCACACAACTCAACACAAATTATTGGCACCGCGACAACTCCTACAGACTCGTCCGCAACGACGAGAGCAACCCCAACTCACACCACGCAGCCCTTTCAGCCCTAATCCACTCCAGAGTTTGGCACCCGGGAGAAGGTGACGACCTTGGGTCTGACTCCCAAACCGCCAACCCCTGTGCGACCCTGTTCGCAACCGAGAACTGAGGTGTCCACATGATGTTTAAAAGATCCGTTTGGGAATAGCGTTGTCCTTCCTGATGGAACCTGCAGAATGTTTTATGTTGTTTGTAAGTTTGTTACATGTTGTAAGTCCGACAGGAGAATTTTTTCTCACTGCCACACGCCCATTCACCTGAAACTTCTGAGCACTTGCCCTCAGAGACCCACCGTTGCCACACGCTTGTTCAGTGGAACTAACTTATCTGCAGATACCTGGTCAACAGACCATACGCTTGTTCAGTGGAACTAGCTTTTCAGCTGATACTTGTTCGGGTATCAGACGCCCGATCGTAACTGCCCTTCTGGTTCGAAGGAAAATACCACTATGGCAGCCCCACCACGATGACTACATTTTTGCCCGTTCTTGTCGGTTGCTCAGGCAGTGGAGAAATGGTGTGAGACCCGCCCTGCCTGAGGACCCCCCCCCCCGCTGGTCAATCACGCTCGGGTAGGGGAGATACGGCATTGGTAGCCGTCCTACCCGGGGACTCCATCCAAATCTTACCCGTCGCGGCCCATACGCACCTCATTTGGCATTTTTCATTTCAAAAAGTTTTTGTTTGTTTAGGGAACCTTTAGGTTGCTGCCATCTGCTATTTACATCCTGGAACATTTGGATGCTAAATCAGCGCTGGTTCGTCATTGGGAAGTGTGTTGTGTCCTAAAATTTGTTTTTTGAAAAAAAATGAAGGAGTCACACATAGTGACCAATTATAAGGGAATAATTGGCACCAAAGGACAGACACACTAGCGTACCAGATATTAAACAAAGATAGTTACAGACACAATGCTTGTTTCTACAGAACTCCAGAAGCTCCAGGACCGGAGAAAATAAAGAGAACACAAAGAAAGAAAAGGAAAGAGGACAGCCATGAGGACTTCCTTCATCGTGATCAACATTTTATTTTTGGAAACTTGGTTGCACGTGACCACGAACCCCATGACTTCAAACTCCCAGCCGTTATTGTTTCACTGCCCCGCAGTACCCAGAGCCCAGTCACCAGCGACACTACATCTTCCTGGTGTGCCAGGTTCATAACCTGGTACTCCCTGTCCTACGTAATTGAAGCACTGTTAGCATTGGCGATACTCTGCCGTGTAGTGCAGACTATGCGCCTACGTAAATGGAGAAGGAGAGGGTACCGCGCTCGAACCCCGGTATATAGGATCAGATCCCCTATATTCGGTTACGACCAAACCCCCGACCCCCGCGATCTATAATAAAATAATAAAGTGCATTCACCTGCGTTTGTTGTTGTTGTTGTTGTAAATAAAGAGATGTACAAAACTTTTTCATGAGCAAAAATTTGTATGATCCTGAGCTTGACTGCCAAGCCAGGAAAGATTATATGAAATGTTGTGATTTTTGTTGTATGATTAGGGAAGATAGAATAATGGAATGTTTAGCGAGGGTAGGATATTAAGGATAAATTAGAGGTTCCAAGTTTGTTATTTTGTAATGCATGTCCCTGTCTGACATAGCGCCCTTAGATCATAGATCATAGATCATAGAATTTACAGTGCAGAAGTTAGAATTGTTAGTTAAAAATTTTTGTGCATAGCTATGGTCAGTGCAGAGGCCATGTAGGAGGTGCCCCCCCCCCCAGTCAGGGAATGGAAAGTAACAAATTGATGTGATCCTTCACACTTCGCGTTAGGATCACAAGGAGGGGAGGTAGCCATGTAAAATGGCTGACTCCCGATTAGAATGGCCAAACCCCGATTTAAAATGGCGAATGGATGAGGCTGATGGGAAAATCAGCCAACAGGACTCAAACAGACAGCTGCAGGTAAAACAGTGTATTTGCCTCTGGAGAAGCCAGACCAAACCGATACCTGCAGCGATCAACATCACAACACCCCAGCCATCTGCATATTAATCAGCCATCCCCGGGAACAATTGCTACAAATTAGCAACACAAAGCCGACCCAGACCTTTCGGCGCCAGCAGAAGCTGACACAAAGAGAGGTAAACGACCACCCCTCGATCAAGGAATCGCTCCAGCATTGGAGAATATCGAACCAAGTGATTGGGACCAAGTCCAATCACTTGGAACCAGGTACAAGGTCTGCCCCGAGAGGCGGGGAGCCCCTGGGGGCTATAAGAACAGGGGCCAAGTTCAACTCGACCTTTCTTCTTCTCTCCGCACCCTTCGAGACCCTTCTGCTGACCCTCTACAACAGCCGCAAGAAACAGTAAGTCTTACTCCAACGCTCGCTACGAGATAGGCACTCCTGACTATCGACCTGTACCAGCTTTGAATCCCGCAGGCTCAGAACCCATACGAAAGGCCATTCGTTTCTCTGACCTGGTGGGCCATTTCCAAAGTTAAGTATTGGCCTGTTAGTTGTAGGAAGTAGCTTAGAAGTAGAATTAATGTGTAAGTATTGATTACTGTATATAATAAATGTGCGTTGATTTAACTCTTACTAAGCGGTGTGTTGGATTATTGATCATTACTCGGACTTGAACCACGTGGCGGTATCAGAAAGATACCTGGTGACTCAAGAGCAAAGGTGATAGAACAAGAGCAATTAAACTAAGGCTAAAACGAGCAACAGCCCTGGAGCACATGTTGTGTGGTCTCTCGTGCCTGCTTGGGCCCCCCATGTCCTGTCCATCCTCGCCCTGCCCCGCATCTTCCTCTTTGGACGAGGCCGAAGGACTGCTCGATCACGCCCCTGATCGCTGCATGGACATCATTGTAGGGGGCCTCGGCGGCAGTCTATGGCCTCCAGAAAGGCGTCATTCGCCACAACCGCAGTGGATAACCCCTGTTGCCAACCTCCCAGCCGGGTCGGCACCTCAAACATGTCAGGAATCGGCGAGTGCACCAGGATGATTGCATCCTGCATCCTTCCCAGGTATCGGGCGCCGACGTGCATGATGCGCATCTGGTTGTCACACATCAGTTGCAAGTTCGTCAAGTGGAACCCTTTTCAGTTTGTGTAGAGCGGCCTGTCATCTGCAGGTACTCGTAGGGGACATGCCTCCCGTCGATCACCCCCTGGGCCCAGGGCATGGCAGTGATGGTGGCGAACCCCTCTGCCCGGGCATCCTGGTGGGCTCGGTCCACATTGACATGGCTGTATTGTGCCGACTGGGCACATAGGGCCTCCATTACGGAGCAGATGCACCTTTACACCGAGTTCTGTGAGATACCAGACAGGTCCCCACTCGGCACCTGGAAGGACCCAGTGGCGTAGAGGTTCAGGGCGACCATCACCTTGATGGCCACCGGGTGCGGGTGTCCTCCCCCATTCCACCACGGAACCAGATGTGCCATGGTCTGGCAGATTTGTTGTATGATCTCTTTGCTCAGCCGGAATCTTTGTCCGCATACCCAGTCCGGCAGGTCCTCGAATGTCAGGTGCTGCCGATACACGCGAGGCCTCATGTGGTGCCTCTTCCGCATCTCCTTCTCCTCGGTCTGTTGGGCAGACAGCTCTCCATCCTGGGCGGCTGCCTCCTGCTCCTCTTGGATAGGCTCTGCTGCTGTAGCTTCCTCCTCCTTGGGCAGCTCCAGCTCGTACAACCACATGGCATTCCCCAGGGCTGCGGCGGCTAGCAGGCAGGCCACAATTAATGGCTGAATTGCAATATCCATTGTCTGCAGGTGGTGAAAAGCATGGTACGTACCCCCATGCCAAACCAGGTCCAACGGGCTACATGGTGCCCCCAGTTAGCAGTACGGACTTTGCCCCCACATGTTCCCTCCCCCCATCTCTGCACCCCTGGCCCCGTCGGTGCCTGGCACCATGGAGACTCTGACCCGGGCACCCGTCCTGCTATCAGGGGTACCGTCAGCTGGCACCGCCCTTGACAGCAGTACACTCTACAGCCCGGCGCCCCCATAGGGTCTACCCCCCGTGGGTGTTTCTCTGGGTGGGCCGTCTGATGACCCACAGGCAGGTGGTGGCTATTTGACTGATGGAGGTTATGGCGGACAGTGGGGTGCAGGGGTGGGGGGTGGGGGGCACGATACGGCCGGTGTCACTCTGCAGAACCAGAGGCCAAGATGGGTGGTCAGTGGGGTGCGCAGCAAGGTGGCTGCCTTGCAGGCTCCGGCAATGGCGGTTCGTGCCTTGATACCACCCCAGTCCCGTGGGGAGTCAGCCTGGCCACTTGGACCATTCTCCTTCCGTCACTACCCCCCAGGCCAGTGTCCAGCCTGGCAGGGCCCCCTCATATCCCAACCAGCCATGCCAGTATCCAGCCTGGCAACCCATGGTGGTGCTTCTCCGTGTCCTACCTTGTCTCTCTCCCTCATCGGCCATGATGCCAATTTCACGATTTTTAAAAGCACAAGTGAATCGCGCCGTTGGGAATTCGGCCCTCGGAGGTGGAGAATCGCAGGGACCCCGGAGAATACCAGGACGGGCCTGCGAATGATATGCAAATGGTGTTTACCGTATGTGTGTTCTGGAATGCATTGATGGCGCTGTTGAGGCGACGGAGAATTGCGATTTGGCGTGAAATTGGCGCCCACCGCGATTTCGGCGTCGGAACCGATTCTCCGCCCAATCGAGTTTCCCGAATTTACCATTGACCAACGGAGAATGTTGAATATGTAATTCAGTGTAAAATCACGATATGAAGGTGCAATAAACAGACAGAAAGATAAATGGGATTAAGAGGGTCCTCAGAAAGTTTCAATGTAGTCAGCATTTATATGGTTTTGTGAAAGGGAAATCATTGACATATTTATTAGAGTTTTTTGAGCAAGTAACATGCAATATGGATAGGAGAACCGGTAGATGCGGTGTACTGGGCAAAAGGCATTTGATAAGGTGCGACATCGAAGATCACTACAAAATATAAGAGCCCATGGTGTATGGGGTAACATATTAGCATTAAGATTGGTTCGCGAACAGGAAACAGAGTAGTTATAAATGGGTCAATTTTGGATTGGCGAAATGTTGCCAGTGGAGTACCACAGGTATCAGTGCTGGGGCCTCAACTACTTATATAATCTGTATCAATGACTTGGATGAAGGGACTGGATATATGGTTGTTAAATTTCCTTATGAGACAAAGGTAGGTAGGAGAATAAATTATGAAGTAGGAAGTCTGCAAAAGGACATAGAAAGGGAAAGTGAGTGGGCAAACTTTTGCCAGATGTGTAATAATTAGGGAAAATGTGGACTTGTCCACTTTGGCAGGAAGAATAGAAAAGCAGTATATTATTTAAATGGAGAGCATGGGGAATAGAATATAAACTTAAGGAAGTTTTGCTCAAGTTTAACAAGTCAAACCACATCTGGAGTAACAACCTGTCCCTTTGCCTGGAACAACCTGCCTTCCAGCTTGGAGTAACAGCCTGCTCCCCAGCCTAGAATAACAACTTGCCCCCAGCCTAGAGTAACAACCTGCCTCCCAGCCGAGAGTAACAGCCTGCCCTCCCAGCCTGGAGTAACAGCCTGCCCCCACCCAAGCCTGGAGTAACACCCTGCCCCACCCCTCCCCCAGCCTGGCGTAACAGCCTGCCCCCCAGCCTAGAGTAACAACCTTCCCCCCAGCCTAGAGTAACAACCTTCCCCCCAGCCTAGAGTAACAACTTGCCCCCAGCCTAGAGTAACAACTAGCCTCCCAGCCTAGAGTAACAGCCTGACCCCCCAGCCTGGAGTAACAAACTGCCTCCCAACCTGGAGTAACAAACTGCCTCCCAGCCTGGAATAACAGCCTGCCCACCCCCCCACCCCCCCAGCCTGGAGTAACAGCCTGCCTCCCCCCCCAGCCTAGAGTAACAGCCTGCCCCCCGAACGTGGAGTTACAGCCTGCCCAGCCCAGACTGTAGAAACACCCTGCCCCCCAGCCTAGAGTAACAACCTTCCCCCCAGCCTAGAGTAATAACCTTCCCCCCAGCCTAGAGTAACAACCTTCCCCCCAGCCTAGAGTAACAACCTGCCCCCGAGCCTGGAGTAACAACCTGCCCCCCAGCCTAGAGTAACAACCTTCCCTCCAGCCTAGTGTAACAACCTTCCCCCCAGCCTAGAGTAACAACCTGCCCCCCAGCCTAGAGTAACAACCTTCCCCCCAGCCTAGAGTAACAACCTTCCCCCCAGCCTAGAGTAACAACCTGCCCCCGAGCCTGGAGTAACAACCTGCCCCCAGCCTAGAGTAACAACCTTCCCTCCAGCCTAGTGTAACAACCTGTCCCCCAGCCTAGAGTAACAACCAGCTCCCCCGCCTAGAGTAACAACCTTCCCTCCAGCCTAGAGTAACAACCTGCCCCCCAGCCTGGAGTAACAACCAGCCCCCCAGCCTAGAGTAACAACCTTCCCTCCAGCCTAGAGTAACAACTTCCCCCCAGCCTAGAGTAACAACCAGCCTCCCAGCCGGGATCACGACCTGCCCCCGCAGCTTAGAGTAACAACCTGCCCCCCAGCCTAGAGTAACAACCTTCCCCCCAGCCTAGAGTAACAACCTGCCCCCGAGCCTGGAGTAACAACCTGCCCCCCAGCCTAGAGTAACAACCTTCCCTCCAGCCTAGTGTAACAACCTGTCCCCCAGCCTAGAGTAACAACCTGCCCCCCAGCCTAGAGTAACAACCAGCCCCCCAGCCTAGAGTAACAACCTGCCCCCCAGCCTAGAGTAACAACCTGCCCCCCAGCCGGGATCAACAACCTGCTGCCCAGCCTAAAGTAACAATCTGCCCCCAGCCTAAAGTAACAACCTGCCCCCCAGGCTGGATCAACAACCAGCCCCCCATCTGGAGTAACAACCTGCCCCCCTCCCAGCCGAGAGTAACGATCCTGCCCTCCCTCCCAGCCTAGAGTAACAACCTGCTCCCCAGCCTAGAGTAACAACCAGCCTCCCAGCCTGGAGTAACAACCTGCCCCCCAGCATAGAGTAACAATCAGCCTCCCATCTGAAGTAACAACCTGCCCCCCATCTGGAGTAACAACCTGCTCCCCAGGATGGATCAACTACCAGCCCCCCATCTGGAGTAACAATCCTGCCTCCGAGCCTAGAGTAATGACCCTGACTCCCAGTCTGGATCAGCAACCTGCCTCCCAGCCTGGGGTAACAACCTGCCCTCCAGCCTAGAATAACAACCTGCCCCCAGCCTGGAGTAACAATCTGGCTCCCATCTGGAGTACCAACCTGCACTCCCAGGCTGGATCCACAACCTACTTCCCATCTGCAGTAACAACCTGCCCCCTAGCCTAGTGTAACAACCTGTCCCCATCTGGAGTAACAACCAGCCTCCCAGCCTGGATCAACAACCTGCCCCCCTTCTGGAGTAACAACATGCCACCCTGCCTGGAGTAACAGCCTGCCTCCCAGTCAGGAGTAACAACTGCCCCAAGCCTGGAACAACAACTTTCCCCCCAGCCTGGAGTAACAACCTGCACCCCTATCTGGAGTTATAACCTGCCCCCTAGCCTGGAGTAACAACCAGCCTCCCAGCCTGGATCGACAACCTGCCCCCTTCTGGAGTAACAACCTGCCACTCAGCCTGGATCAACAAACTGCCAACCAGCCTAGAGTAACAGCCTCCCCCGCCCCCAGCCTAGAGTAACAACCTGCCTCCCCAGCTGGATCAACATCCTACCACCCAACCTGGAGTAATAATCTGCCTCACAGCTTGGGTAACAACCTGCCCCCCAGCCTTCAGTAACAGCCTGCCTCCCAGCCAGGAGTAACAACCTGCCCCCCCCCCCCCCCCAGCCTGGAGTAACAGTCTGCACCCCCCCCAGCCAGGAGTAACAACTGCCCCAAGCCTGGAACAACAACTTTCCCAACCAGCCTGGAGTTACAACCTGCCTCACAGCCTGGAGTAACAACTTGCCACCCCCCCCCCACCCAGCCTGGAGTAACAGCCTATCACCCAGCCTGGAGTAACAGCCTATCACCGAGCCTGAAGTAACAGCCTATCGCTCAACCTGGAGAAACAACCTGCCCATCAGCCTGGAGTAACAGCCTGCCTCCAAGCCTGGAGTAACAACCTGCCCATCAGCCTGGAGTAACAGCCTGCCTCCCAGCCTGGAGTAACAGCCTGCCCCCCAGCCTGGAGTAACAACCTGCCATCCAGTCTGAGGTAACACACTGCCCCCCCAGCCTGGAGTAACAGCCTGCCCATCAGCCTGGAGTAACAGCCTGCCCCCCCCCCCCCAGCCTGGATCAACAACCTGCCCCCCCCACCAGCCTAGAGTAACAACCTTCCCCCCAGCCTAGAGTAACAACCTGCCCCCCCCAGCCTAGAGTAACAACCTGCTACCCAGCCTGGAGTAACAACCAGCCTCCCAGCCTGGATCAACAACCTGCCCCCCCAGCCTAGAGTAACAACTTCCCCCCAGCCTAGAGTAACAATCTGCTCCCCAGCCTAGAGTAACAACTTCCCCCCAGCCTAGAGTAACAACCTGCACCCCAGCCTAGAGTAACAACCAGCCTCCCAGCCTGGAACAACAGCCTGCCCCGCAGCCTAGAGTAACAAACTGCCGCCCAGCCTAGAGTAACAACCTGCACCCCAGCCTAGAGTAACAACCAGCCTCCCAGCCTGGAACAACAGCCTGCCCCACAGCCTAGAGTAACAAACTGTCGCCCAGCCTAGAGTAACAACCTGCCCCCCAGGCTTTATCAACAACCAGCCCTCCATCTGTAGTAACACCCTGCACCCCCTCCCAGGTGAGAGTAATGATCCTGCCCCCCAGCCTAGAGTAACAACCTGCTCCCCAGCCTGGAGTAACAACCAGCCCCTCAGCCTAGAGAAACAATCTGTCCCCTTCTGGAGTGACAACCTGCCCCCCATCTGGGGTAACAACCTGCCCCCCAGGCTGGAGCAACAACCAGCCCCCCATCTGGAGTAACAACCTGCGCCCCTCCCTGACTGGAGTAACAATCCTGCCTCCCAGCCTAGAGTAACGACCCTGACTCCCAGCCTGGATCAACAACCTGCCTCCCAGCCTAGAGTAACAACTGTCCCCCATCTGGAGTAACAACCTGCCCCCCATCTGGAGTACCAACCTGCACCCCCAGGCTGGATCCACAACCTGCTTCCCACCTGCAGTAACAACCTGCCCCCTAGCCTAGTGTAACAACCTGTCCCCATCTGGAGTAACAACCAGCCTCCCAGCCTGGATCGACAACCTGCCCCCCTTCTGGAGTAACAACATGCCACTCAACCTGGAGTAACAACCTGCCCCCCAGGCTGGATCAACAACCTGCCCCCCTTCTGGAGTAACAACATGCCACTCAACCTGGAGTAACAACATGCCACTCAACCTGGAGTAACAACCTGCCCCCCAGGCTGGATCAACAACCTGCCCCCCTTCTGGAGTAACAACATGTCACTCAACCTGGAGTAACAACCTGCCCCTCAGCCTGGAGTAACAACCTGCCCCCAGCCTGGAGTAACAACCTGCCCCTCAGCCTGGAGTAACAACCTGCCCCCAGCCTGGAGTAACAACATGCCCCCCAGCCTAGAGTAACAATCTGTCCCCCAACTGGAGTAACAACCTGCCCCCCATCTGGAGTACCAACCTGCACCCCCAGGCTGGATCCACAACCTGCTTCCCATCTGCAGTAACAACCTGCCCCCTAGCCTAGTGTAACAACCTGTCCCCATCTGGAGTAACAACCAGCCTCTCAGCCTGGATCGACAACCTGCCCCCCTTCTGGACTAACAACATGCCACTCAACCTGGAGTAACAACCTGCCCCCCAGGCTGGATCAACAACCTGCCCCCCTTCTGGAGTAACAACATGCCACTCAACCTGGAGTAACAACCTGCCCCTCTGCCTGGAGTAACAACCTGCCCCCCAGGCTGGATCAACAACCTGCCCCCCTTCTAGAGTAACAGCCTCCCCCCCCCAGCCTAGAGTAACAACCTGGCCCCTTTCTGGAGTAACAACATGCCACTCAACCTGGAGTAACAACATGCCACTTAACCTGGAGTAACAACCTGCCCCTAGCCCGGAATAACAACATGTCCCTCAGCCTGGATCAGCAACCTGCCAACCAGCCTAGAGTAACAGCCTCCCCCCCCCGCCAGCCTAGAGTAACAACCTGGCCCCCCCAGGCTGGACAAACATCCTGGCACCCAGCCTGGAGTAATAATCTGCCTCACAGCCTGGGTAACAACCTGCCCCCCAGCCTGGAGTAACAGCCTGCCTCCCAGCCTGGTGTAACAGACCCCCCCCCCCACCCAGCCTGGAGTAACAACCTGTCCCCCAGGCTTGAGTAACAACCTGCCCCCCACCCCAGCCTGGAGTAACAACCTGCCCCCTAGCCTAGTGTAACAACCTGCCCCCCATCTGGGGTAACAACCAGCCTCTCAGCCTGGATCAACAACCTGCCCCCAAGGCTGGATCAAGAGCCTGCCCTCCAGCCTGGAGTAACAACCTGTCCCCCAGGCTTGAGTAACAACCTGCTCCCCCAGGCTGGATCAACAACCTGCCCCCCTTCTGGAGTAACAAAATGCCACTCAACCTGGAGTAACAACCTGCCCCTCTGCCTGGAGTAACAACCTGCCCCCAGCCTAGAGTAACAACTTGCCCCTAGCCTGGATCAACAGCCTGCCAACCAGCCTAGAATAACAGCCTCCCCCCCCCCGAGCCTAGAGTAACAACCTGCCCCCCCCCCCCCTCCCCCACGCCCCCAGGCCGGATCAACATCCTGGCATCCAGCCTGGAGTAATAATCTGCCTCACAGCCTGAGTAACAACCTGAGTAATATATATTGTGAATAGCTGGGGTCCCAGCAGCCGATCCCTGCAGTACCCCACTGGTTACTGCCTGCCAATTTGAAAAGGACCCATTTTCCCTACTCTTTGTTTCCTCTCTGCCAACTAGTTTTCTATCCACCTCAAGACAATTTCCCCAATCCCATGGCCTTTAATTTTGCACAATAATCTCTTATGCGGACTTTGTCAAACGCTTTCTGAAAGTCCATATATACCACATCGACTGGCTCCCCCTTGTCGACTGTACTGGTTACACCTTCAAAGAATTCCAACAGATTTGTCAAGCATGATTTTCCCTTCATAAATCCATGTTGACTGACTGATCCTGCCACTGCTTTCTAAATGTTCCGCTATAATGTCCTTGATAATGGATTCAAGCATTTCCCCCACAATCGATGTCAGGCTTACTAGTCTATAATTCCCTGCTTTTTTTCTACCTCCCTTTTTGAATATCGGAGTGACGTGAGCTACCCTCCAATCTGCAGGGACAGTTCCAGAGACTATAGAATTCCGGAAGATGACCACCAATGCTTCACAGCTCCAGGGTCCCAGGTTCGATTCCGGCTTGGGTCACTGTCTGTGCGGAGTCTGCACATCCTCCCAGTGTCTGCGTGGGTTTCCTCCGGGTGCTCCGGTTTCCTCCCACAGTCCAAAGATGTGCAGGGTAGGTGGATTGGCCATGATAAATTGCCCTTAGTGTCCAAAATTGCCCTTGGTGTTGGGTGGAGGTGTTGAGTTTGGGTAGGGTGCTCTTTCCAAGAGCCGGTGCAGACTCAGGGGGCCGACTGGCCTCCTTCTGCACTGTAAATTCAATGATAATCTATGATTAATCTAGGACAAAGGTTCGGCACAACATCGTGGGCCGAAGGGCCTGTTCTGTGCTGTATTTTCTATGTTCTATGTTCAATGCACCACTATTTCCAGAGCCACCTCCTTAAGCACTCTGGGATGCAGATTCTCAGGCCCTGGGGATTTATCCACCTTCAATCCCATCAGTTTTCCCAGCACCATTTATGCACTAATGTTGATCGCCCTCACTTCTTTCCTCTCACTAAACCTTTCATTCTCCAACATTTCTGGGATCTGATTGTCTCCTCATTTGTGAAGATGTGGAGATGCCGGCATTGGATTCGGGTGAGCACAGTAAGAGGGCGAAATTCTCCCGAAACGGCGCGATGTCCGCCGACTGGCGCACAAAACGGCGCCAATCAGACGGGCATCGCGCCGCCCCAAAGGTGCGGAATGCTCCGTATCTTTGGGGGCCGAGCCCCAACATTGAGGGGCTAGGCCGACGCCGGAGGAATTTCCGCCCCGCCAGCTGGCGGAAACGGCCTTTGTTGCGCCGCCAGCTGGCGCGGAAATGACATCCCCAGGCGGCGCATGCGCGGGAGCGTCAGTGGCCGCTGACAGTTTCCCACGCATGCGCAGTGGAGGGAGTCTCTTCCGCCTCCGCCATGGTGGAGACCGTGGCGGAGGCGGAAGGGAAAGAGTGCCACCACGGCACAGGCCCGTCCGCAGATCGGTGGGCCCCGATCGCGGGCCAGGCCACCGTGGGGGCACCCCCCCCGGGGCCAGATCGCCCCGCCCAGGACCCTGGAGCTCGCCCACGCCGCCTTGTCCCGCCGTTCAAAAGGTGGTTTAATCCACGTCGGCGGGACAGGCAATTTATCGGCGGGACTTCGGCCCATCCGGGCCGGAGAATCCAGCGGGGGGGCCCGCCAACCGGCGCGGCCCGATTCCCGCCCCCGCCGAATATCCGGTGCCGGAGACTTCGGCAACCGGCGGGGGCGGGATTCACGGCAGCCCCCGGCGTTTCTCCAACCCGGTGGGGGGTCGGAGAATGACGCCCAGAAGTCTTACAACACCAGGTTAAAGTGCAACAGGGTTGTTTCAATGTCACAAGCTTTCGGAGCGCTGCTCCTTCCTCAGGTGAATGAAGAGGTATGTTCCAGAAACATATATATAGACAGATTCAAAGATGCCAGACAATGCTTGGAATGCAAGCATTAGCAGGTGATTAAATCTTTACAGATCCGGAGATGGGGTAACCCCAGGTTAAAGAGGTGTAAATTGTGTCAAGCCAGGACAGTTGGTAGGATTTCGCAGGCCAGATGGTGGGGGATGAATGTAATGCAACATGAATCCCAGGTCCCGGTTGAGGCCGCATTCATGTGTGCGGAACTTGGCTATAAGTTTCTGCTCGACGATTCTGCGTTGTCGCACGTCCTGAAGGCCGCCTTGGAGAACGCTTACCCGGAGATCAGAGGCTGAAAGCCCTTGACTGCTGAAGTGTTCCCCGACTGGAAGGGAACATTCCTGCCTGGTGATTGTCGCGCGATGTCCGTTCATTCGTTGTCGCAGCATCTGCATGGTCTCGCCAATGTACCACGCTTCAGGACATCCTTTCCTGCAGCGTATGAGGTAGACAACGATGGCCGAGTCGCACGAGTATGTACCGCGTGACTGGTGGGTGGTGTTCTCACATGCAATGGTGGTATCCATGTCGATGATCTGGCGCGTCTTGCAGAGATTGCCATGGCAGGGTTGTGTGGTGTCGTGGTCACTGTTCTGAAGGCTGGGTAGTTTGCTGCAAACAATGGTTTGTTTGAGGTTGCGCGGTTGTTTGAAGGCAAGTAGTGGGGGTGTGGGGATGACCTTGGCAAGATGTTCATCTTCATTGATGACGTGTTGAAGGCTGTGAAGAAGATGTCGTAGTTTCTCCGAGACATCAATAAGTTCCATCCAACCATCAGACTCACCATGGACTACTCTCCAAAATCAGTTCCATTCTTGGACACACTCGTCTCCATCAAAGATGGTTACCTCAGCACTTCGCTTTACCACAAGCCCACGGATAACCTCACGATGCTCCACTTCTCCAGCCTCCACCCTAAACACATTAAAGAAGCCATCCCCTATGGACAAGCTCTCCGAATACACAGGATCTGCTCAGACGAGGAGGAGCGTAACAGCCATCTACAGACGTTGAAAGATGCCCTCGTACGAACGGGATATGGCACTCGACTCATCGATCGACAGTTCCAACGCGCCACAGCGAAAAACCGCACCGACCTCCTCAGAAGACAAACATGGGACATAACCGACAGAATACCCTTCGTCGTCCAGTACTTTCCCGGAGCGGACAAACTACGTCATCTTCTTCACAGCCTTCAACACGTCATTGATGAAGATGAACATCTTGCCAAGGTCATCCCCACACCCCCACTATTTGCCTTCAAACAACTGCGCAACCTCAAACAAACATTGTTTGCAGCAAACTACCCAGTCTTCAGAACAGTGACCACGACACCACACCACCCTGACATGGCAATCTCTGCAAGACGTGCCAGATCATCGACATGGATACCATCATTACACGTGAGAACACCACCCAACAGGCACGCGGTACATACTCGTGCGACTCGGCCAATGTTGTCTACCTCATACGCTGCAGGAAAGGGTGTCCCGAAGCGTGGTACATTGACGAGACCATGCAGGCGCTGTGACAACGAATGAACAGACATCGCACGACAATCACCAGGCAGGAATGTTCCCTTCCAGTCGGGGAACACTTCAGCAGTCGAGGGCATTCAGCCTCTGATCTCCGGGTAAGCGTTCTCCAAGGCGGCCTTCAGGACGCACGACAACGCAGAATCGCCGAGCATAAACTTATAGCCAAGTTCCGCACACATGAATGCGGCCTCAACCGGGACCTGGGATTCATGTCGCATTACATTCATCCCCCACCATCTGGCCTGCGAAATCCTACCAACTGTCCTGACTTGACACAATTCACACCTCTTTAACCTGGGGTTACCTCATCTCCGGATCTGTAAAGATTTAATCACCTGCTAATGCTCATATTCCAAGCATTGTCTGGCATCTTTGAACCTGTCTATATATACGTTTCTGGAACATACCTCTTCATTCACCTGAGGAAGGAGCAGCGCTCCGAAAGCTAGTGACATCGAAACAACCCTGTTGGACTTTAACCTGGTGTTGTAAGACTTTTTACTGTGCTCATTTGTGAAGACAGAACCAAAGTATGTATGTAATTGCTCAGCCATTTCTTTGTCCCTTATTATGCATTCCCCTGTTTCTGTTTGTAGGGGGCCTACATTTCTCTTTACCAATCTCTTTCTCTTCACATATCTGTAGAAACTCGTAGTGTCAGTCTTTATGTTCCCTGCAAGCTTCCTTTCGTATTGTACTTTCCCCTTCTTAATCAATCCCTTCGTCCTTCTTTGCTGAATTCTAAACTGCTCCCAATCCTCAGATCTATTATTTTTCTTGGCCAATCTGTATGTTTCTTCCTTGGATAGGATACTATTTCGAATTTCCTTTGTAACCCATGGATAGGCCCTCTTACCCTCTTTGCTTTTCTGCCAGACAGGAATGAACAGTTGTTGTAATTCCTCCATGCATTCCTTGAATGTTTGCCATTGTCTTTCCACTGTTAACCCTTTAAGTAACTCTCCCCAATCTATCAAGGCCAACTCACGCCTCATATCCTCATAGTTCCCTTGATTAAGATTCAGCACCCTAGTCTCCGAATCAACTACTTCACTCTCCATCTTGATAAAAAATTCTATCATGTTATGGTCGCTCATCCCCAAGGGGTCTCATACAGCCAGATTGGCGATAATTCCCTTCTCATTACACAGTGCCCAGTCTAAGATGGCTTGCTCTCCAGTTGGTTCCTCCACATATTGGTCAAGAAAACCATCCCGTATACACTCCAGGAATTCCTCCTCTACGGCATCCTGTTCGGGCTTGTGGATTTGAAAGGCCCAGGCCTGAGGTGATTTTGGCTTCCGGCCTGGGCGGTATGTATACTGGGAGCCATGCCTTGAGGGTATCCTCCAACTGCAGGTGTAGTACTCCTGCAACTGTTCCAGAAGTCCCCTGCGAAAGCTTCTCTAACAGTTCTGGGACTGTTTCGCGGCCATCAGCCAGTGACAAAGAACAACAAAGAACAAAGAAATGTACAGCACAGGAACAGGCCCTTCGGCCCTCCAAGCCCGTCCGGACAATCCTGCCCAACTAAACTACAATCTTCTACACTTACTGGGTCCGTATCCCTCTATTCCCATCCTATTCATGTATTTGTCAAGATGCCCCATAAATGTCACTATCGTCCCTGCTTCCAACACCACCTCCGGTAGCGAGTTCCAGGCACCCACTACCCTCTGTGTAAAAAACTTGTCTCGTACATCTACTCTAAACCTTGCCCCTCGCCCCTTAAACCTATGCCCCCTGGTAATTGACCCCTCTACCCTGGGGAAAGGCCTCTGACTATCCACTCTGTCTATGCCCCTCATAATTTTGTAGACCTCTATCAGGTCACCCCTCAACCTCCGTCGTTCCAGTGAGAACAAACCGAGTTTATTCAACAGCTCCTCATAGCTAATGCCCTCCATACCAGGCAACATTCTGGTAAATCTCTTCTGCACCCTCTCTAAAGCCTCCACATTCTTCTGGTAGTGTGGCGACCAGAATTGAAGACTATACTCCAAGTGTGGCCTAACTAAGGTTCTTTCCAGCTGCAACATGACTTGCCAATTCTTATACTCAATGCCCCGGCCAATGAAGGCAAGCATGCCGTATGCCTTCTTGACTACCTTCTCCACCTGTGTTGCCCCTTTCAGTGACCTATGGACCTGTACTCCTAGATCTCTCTGACTTTCAATACTCTTGAGGGTTCTACCATTCACTGTATATTCCCTACCTGCATTAGACCTTCCAAAATGCATTACCTCACATTTGTCCGGATTAAACTCCATCTGCCATCTCTCCGCCCAAGTCTCCAAACAATCTAAATCCTGCTGTATCCTCTGACAGTCCTCATCGCTATCCGCAATTCCACTAACCTTTGTGTCGTCTGCAAACTTACTAATCAGACCAGTTACATTTTTCTCCAAATCATTTATATATACTACAAACAGCAAAGGTACCAGCACTGATCCCTGTGGAACACCACTGGTCACAGCCCTCCAATTAGAAAAGCATCCTTCCATTGCTACTCTCTGCCTTCTATGACCTAGCCAGTTCTGTATCCACCTTGCCAGCTCACCCCTGATCCTGTGTGACTTCACCTTTTGTACTAGTCTACCATGAGGGACCTTGTCAAAGGCCTTACTGAAGTCCATATAGACAACATCCACTGCCCTACCTGCATCAACCACCTTGCATGTCGGGGATGAGTGATGAACAGGTGGTGGGTAGGACGATGAAGTCCTTTCTATAGGGAGGGTTTTCCTGCATGTGGGACGTCCAACATGGAGTATGCTGCAGTCCATTGAACCTTGGAGTTCCTGGGCCCCTTTTTCGGCATTTTCCAGGGACAGCGCCAGTTCTATGGCTCTCTTGGGGTCAAGGGCTGGTTCTGCAAGCTGTTTCACGACTTTGTTTATCCCGCATACCAGTCAGTTCCATAGTGCCTCCAGCAGGGATGGTCAATACTCGGTGTTCTGCCAGTTTTCTGAGCCTGGTCAGTATGATAAAGCGAGGGGAGTCCGATGAGTTCCTTAAGTCTTTTTATTCAGCAAATAACAATCAGCAAAACCATATTACAAAAAAAACAGCAGGTCCCTCGCATGCCACCACATGAGCAGCATTCCCGGACAGAATGCCCAGTCAACTCAATGGCAAAGGAGTCAGCAACGTGCGTATCTACACATCGCACCTACGTCCACAGTTTGCAAGCCACCAGTATCTCTAGTCGTCAAGAATCAGCCACATGCAACCTTCAGCTCTCACGCAGAATCACAGCAGCAGAACCATCTGACCAATCGGGTCGCGGAACAGTCCAGGTAACAAAATATCGCGCTCACAACCCAAACAAAGTTCTAACAGGGCGGTTTCAAACCCGAGAATGGACTCACCGGTGGACCACTCTGCCGTAGCAACCCAGAGCATAAAACTGGGGCAGTTGGAAACAGACCGAGCCATTGCACGACCTTCAGCGGAAGTTGGTCAAATGATGCACAGCTGGTACTGCCGGAACCATCAGGCCACATGCCTCTCCAAGCGTACGTGCTGGCAGCAAAACCTACGTTCGCCATACATGTCTGCAGAGGAACTGCAAAAGCACCACAATAACAAATTCCGGACCTTAGTCCACTCCAAAAAAAATGTTCGGGGAGGTGACTCAGCCAAGCAGGAAGCACGCCAACAGCACCAATTCACCCTCGTCAGCAGTAATAATAATAATAATCGTTTATTGTCACAAGTTGGCTTCAATGAAGTTACTATGAAAAGCCCCTAGTCTTCAGATTCCAGCACCTGTTCAGGGAGGCCAGTATGGGAATTGAACCTGCGCTGCTGACCTTGTTCTGCGTTACAAGCCAGCTGTTTAGCCCACTGTGCTAAACCAGCCCCCACTACACACACGACGGCGTGGCAAAATTTGGTTCCAACTCCATCTACAAGTTTGCTGACGATACAACCATAGTGGGCCAGATCTCGAATAACGACGAGTCCGACTACAGGCGGGAGATAGAGAACCTAGTGGAGTGGTGCAGTAACAACAATCTATCCCTCAATGCCAGCAAAACTAAAGAGCTGGTCATTGACTTCAGGAAGCAAAGTACTGTACACACCCCTGTCAGCATCAACGGGGCCAAGGTGGAGATGGTTAGCAGTTTCAAATTCCTAGGGGTACACATCTCCAAAAATCTGTCCTGGTCCACCCACATCGACGCTACCACCAAGAAAGCACAACAGCGCATATACTTCCTCAGGAAACTAAGAAAATTTGGCATGTCCACATTAACTCTCACCAACCTTTACAGTTGCACCATAGAAAACATCCAATCGGGCTGCATCACAGCCTGGTATGGCAACTGCTCGGCCCAAGACCACAAGAAACTTCAGAGAGTCATGAACACAGTGCAGTCCACCACACGAACCTGCCTCCCATCCATTGACTCCATCTACACCTCCCACTGCCTGGGGAAAGTGGACAGCATAATCAAAGACCCCTCCCACCCAGCTTACTCACTCTTCCAACTTCTTGCGTCGGGCAGGAGATACAAAAGTTTGAGAACACGCACGAACAGACTCAAAAACAGCTTCTTTGTACACATGGCAATAAACAACAAAATCCAATGCAAAATACAAATACAAACTCCAATCCTCCAGACCCGCATCATGCCCGCGTTTGCCAGTTAGTTGCATTCTCGTGTCCTCTTCACGCGCTTCTTGTCGGAGGTGTTGTTTTTTCTTTTCCTCAAACAGAGCTGTCCCGAATTCCGTTCTGCTCCTCGTCGTCAATATAGGAGTCCGACAGGGCAGCATTGTAGCACAGTGGTTAGCACTGTTGTTTCACAGTGCCAGGGTCCCAGGTTCGATTCACGGCTTGGGTCACTGTCTGTGCGGAGTCTGCACGTTCGCCCCGTGTCTGCTTGGGTTTCCTCCGGGTGCTCCGGTTTCCTCCCACAAGTCCCGAAAGATGTGCTTGTTAGGTAGTTTGGACATTCTGAATTCTCCTCTTTTTGCCCGAACAGGAGCTGGAATGTGGCGACGAGGGGCTTTACACGGTAACTTCATTGCAGTGTTCATGTAAACCTACTTGTGACAATAATAAAGATTATTATTAGTAGTAATCCAGGAGACACATAAATGAACATATAACTGATTTTATTTTAAACTCAAACGTAAAACCACTTCTGGGCATACAACACTCAGCCTGGGACTAACAGGAACTCCCAGTTTGTGTCTTGGACAGTATTTAAAGGACTCAGTAATGAGTTTCCGCCTATTACCATGGAAAATCATACTCCATGAGCCCCACAGGGAGATCGATGAGTGATTCTTGGTGGTCCTTGCAAGGGTTATCACATTATTACTGTGGGCGTATCCCCAGCAATAGTTGACTATAGCTCTGATTATGTTGGTTTTACATTATTGGGACATGGATAGGCCCATAATTTATGATACAATACTCAGAATTTTACTGGTTGCCAGGTGGCTGCAACATAGGCAGATGGGTTGGTAAAATAGTCAGGAGTCATATTGGGACAGCTCCCTAATGGAATCCCATCACTGGGGAAATTTCCCAGCAGCAGGTCCCCACAAGCAGCCAATTTGCATAACTAGAGACAAGACTGACAACCATTTTATAGGGCTTCTTGTAAGGGTTATAATGGCTGGGTAACCAAACCCTCAGCATAGCATGTGGGGAGACCCCAGTCTCACGAATGTGGCCTCCATGCAGTCGGTTGGTGGTGTGATTGGAGGCATGCGGTGGCGACAGCATAGGATGCAGAGGCTCCATCCCCCAAAGAGAGGCTCACGGATTTTGAAGACTACAATACCATATGAGCAGAAGTAGACCATTCAGCCCATCGAGTCTGCTCTGCCATTCAATGAGATCTTGGCTGATCTGATATGATCCTCGACTCCACTTCCCTGCCTTTTCCTGATAACCCTAGATTCCCTTACTGATTAAAAGCTGTCTATCTCAGCCTTGAACATATATAATGACCAAGCCTCTACAGCTCTCTGCGGTAAAGAATTCCACAGATTCACTACCCTTTGAGAGAAGAAATTCCTCTTTATATCTGTCTTAAATGGGCGACCCCAGTTACCATGCAGACTCTGCGACAACGGATGAACGGACATCACGCGACAATCGCCAGGCAGGAATGTTCCCTTCCAGTCAGGGAACACTTCAGCAATCAAGGGCATTCAGCCTCTGATCTCCGGGTAAGCGTTCTCCAAGGCAGCCTTCAGGATGCACGACAATGCAGAATCGCCGAGCAGAAACTTATAGCCAAGTTTCGCTCACATGAGTACGGCCTCAACCGGGACCTGGGATTCATGTCGCATTACATTCATCCCCCACCACCAGGCCTGGGCTTGCAAAATCCTACCAACTGTCCTGTCTTGAGACAATTCACACCTTTTCAAACTGGGATTACCCCTCTCGCTGGATCTGCAAAGACTTAATTACCTGCAAATGCTCGCAATCGAAGTATCGTCTTGCATCTTTGACTTTGTCTATACATATGCTTCTGGAACCCACCGCTTCATTCACCTGAGGAAGGAGCAGCGCTCAGAAAGCTAGTGATTTGAAACAAACCTGTTGGACTTTAACTTGGTGTAAGACTTCTTACTGTGCTCACCCCAGTCCAACGCCGGCATCCCCACATCATGGCTCTCAATAGAAGTACAAGTAAAATTCAGGACTGTTTTGGGTTGTCAGCTTTCTTGAGGCTATAACCATCTTCTCGAAAATGTTGGTCAGCTTTAGCTGGTTTTCTCGATTGGTATCTATGTGATAGAATCTTTTCTTTGTATCTGAGAGCCAATAAAGTATTATTGACATTAATAGGATGCCAAATAACCTTTAAGTTCATCTACTCATATCAAACTTAGAAGTTGTATTCATGGCAGTAAGAACTCAATACCACACACATTTTTGCATAAACAACACGTACCACCAGAGTCGGGTTTGGGAATTTCAGTTATTATTTCTGTCGATTGACTTGTTTTATCCAGCAGAAATGAGCTGTGACTGAAGTTTTGTTTACAGTACAAAACATTTTCCAGAATAAGTCAGCTGTGGACTTTGGAAACTCCTTTCCCTGCAGTTTTGTCACCGACTCGCCTGTAAATGTTGACCCGCAAGAACACAAGAAATAGAGGCAGGATTAGGCCACCAGGCTCTTCAAGCCTGCCCTGCTTGCCATTCAATGCGACCATGGCTGATCTATGCTGGCCTCAACTCCTTTTCTGTGCCATTTCCCCTTCGCCCTCTATTCCTCGATCTATCAAATATTTATCCACCTCCACTTTAAATACTTCTCACGATCCAGCGGGGCAGAAAATTCCAGAGATTCACCACCCTCTGCACGAAAACAGTTCTATGCATCTCATAGAATCATAGAATCCCTACAGTGCAGAAGGAGGCCATTCGACCCATCGAGTCTGCACCGACCCCTCGAACGACCAACTACCCAGGCCCAATCCTCTGACCCATTCCTGCAACCCCACCCTAACAAGCAATTTAGCATGGCCAATCTACCTAACCTGCACATCTTTGGAGCACCCGGAGGAAACCCATGCAGAAAAGAGGAGAATGTGCAAATTCCACACAAACAGTCACCTGAGGTCGGAATCGAACCCGGTTCCCTAGTGCTATGAGGCAGCAGTGCTAACCACTGTGCTACCCCTCAGTTTTAAAAGACCAGCCCTTTATCTTGTAGTTATGACCCTTGTTCAAGACTCTCCCACTGGTGAAACTATCTCACCATCTAACCTGTCAAGCCCACTTAAGGAACTACATATTTGAACAAGGTCACCCCTCATTCATCTAAACTCCAAGGAATACAGACATTGGGCGGGATTCTCCCCAACCCAGCGGGGCGGGGGGTTCCGGCGTAATGGAGTGGCGGGAACCACTCCGGCACTGGGCCGCCCCAAAGGTGCGGAAGACTCTGCACCTTTAGTGGCCAAGCCCTCACCTTGAGGAGCTAGGCCCGCGCCAGAGTGTTTTCCGCTCCGCCGGCTGGCGGGAAAGGCCGTTGGCGCCACGCCAGCCGGCGCCAAAATGTCTTCGCTGGGCGACGCAAGCGCGGGAGTGTCAGCGGCTGCTGACGTTAACCCCGCGCATGCGCAGGGAGGGGGTCTCTTCTGCCTCCGCCATAATGAAGACCATGGCGAAGGCGGAAGAAAAAGAGTGCCCCCACGGCACAGGCCCGCCCGCGGATCGGTGGGCCCCGATCGCGGGCCAGGCCACCGTGGGGCACACCCCGGGGCCAGATCGTCCCGTGCCCCCCCCCCCCCCCCCAGGACCCCGGAGCCTGCCCGCGCCGCCTTGTCCCGCCGTTCAAAAGGAGGTTTAATCCACGCCGGCGGGAGAGGGTTGACAGCGGCGGGACATCGGCCCATCGTGGGCCCGAGAATCGCCGGGGGTGGGCCCGCCGACCGGCGCGGCGCAATTCCCTCCCCCGCCGACCGGTGTGGCGCAATTCCTGCCCCCGCTGAATCTCTGGTGGCGGAGAATTCGGGTCACGGCGGGGGCGGGATTCACGCCAGCCCTCGGCGATTCTCCGACCCGGTGGGGTGTCGGAGAATCGCGCCCCTAGACTTTATTCTCTCTTGATAGGACAATCCTCTCATCCCAGGAATTAGCCTGGTGAATCTCCTTTGGAATGCCTCCAATGTTACCTCATCCATTTTTAGGCAAGGGTCCAAAACTGTATTCCAGGTGAGGTCTCACCAACACCCTGTAAAATTGCAACAAAACCTCCCTCCTTTTAAACAGCAATTCCTTTGCAATAAAGGCAAAAATGATGCTTGCCTTCTTAGCTACTTGTTGAACCTGCCTGCTAGCTTTTAGTGATTCATGCACGAGAACACCATAGTTCCCTCACCTGCAGTCTCTCTCCATTTAGATAATAATCTGTCTTTTGATTTTTCCGACCAAAGTTCTTGACCTCGCATTTAACTCCATTTGCCAGGTTATCGTCCAACCATCCAATCTATCTCTCTCCCATTGCAGAATCACAATATCCTCACCACAACATGCCTTTCGACCTAATTTCATATCATTGGCAAATTTGGAAACCTTACATTCTGTTCCTTCCTCCAGGTCATTAATGTAAATAGTAAACAATTGCGGACCAAGAAATGATCCCTATGGTACTCCACTAGTTACATCTTCCACTCTGAAAAGGATCTATTTAATGGCCCTTTAATGGTCATTGTTATAACCTGGCTACTTACCATTGGCTGGGGACTAATGACAATCCCACAATCCTGTGGGAGTATGAGCTTCCCCAATGAGGGGGGCGGAGAAACCATTAGTAAACTCCTAGTATAAATAAAGCTGGCCAGTTTAGGAACCAGCAGGAAGGAGTGTGCAGCAAGGGAAGTTGCTGCTGTTATATAGATATATGTATATAATATATATATATATATATATATATATATAAAATATATATACGTTATTGTAAATAAATGTTATTACTTTGTATCCTTAAAACTCGTGCTGGATTCTTCGTGGCCCTCACAAAACTGGTGACGAAGGTTAAAGTGAATAGCTGTCTACACTGCTGAAGCCACCCCCCTGGATTTTTGTTGGATACAGGTTGGAAGTTGTTTTCTGTTATACCATGCCTCTGTACGGACGTTTGGATGTTTTTGATGCTGCGCTGGAAAGCTGGAACCAGTACACACATCGGATGCGTTACTATTTCCGGGCAAACAATATCACCGAAAACGAGCGCCAGGTGGTCATATTGCTCACCGCCTGCGGCCCGCATACGTTTGGGGTGATTAGGAGCCTTACGTACCCAGCTGCGCCGGACACCAAAATGCTTGATGAACTTGTGAATATAGTGGGGCAACATTTTAACCCAACCCCGTCCACGATAGTCCAGCGTTACCGGTTTAATACCGCTGAGAGGACCCCTGGAGAATCCCTTGCCGATTTTCTATCCAGGCTACGCAGGATTGCAGAGTACTGTGACTATGGTGAGACCTTGTCAGAAATGTTACGCGACCGTTTGGTTTGCAGTATTAACAATGCGGCCACCCAGAGAAAGTTGTTAGCTGAGCCAACATTGACTTTTCAACAGGCCATTCAAATAGTATTGTCCCGAGAGAGCGCAGAACGAGGAGTGCAGGAGCTACAGGGAATGGAAATGCATGCCTTGGGGCGCAACCCCTTCCGTCCGAAAACGTCCCCCCGCACTCCTGCGGTACCTTGGGCGAGGCAACCTCCGGACCGACGCCAGTGGCCGTCGGACATTCCTCCCCGAAGGGAGCCTTCTCCAGAACCAATGGATGAGGAGCCATGTCCGTGTCAGACTTGTAGGCGCCAACCCCGTCGTGGACGGCGGTCCTGGGGGCGCCAGAGGCGCCGTCGTTCCGACCGAAACTGGGACCAGCCCAGGGGCCGTAATTGGGACCAGCCCAGGGGCCGTACCTTCCATGTGGATGAACCTGCGGCGACTACTCCTGAGGACGTGGAGACGGAGGACGACTGCCTGCAGTTGCATTGTGTGGAAGCTCACCGTGCGGCCCCCATTAAGGTGATAGTACGGGTCAATGGCCACCCGCTTGAGATGGAGTTGGACACTGGCACAGCGGTCTCCATGATCGCCCAGAGGACATTCGACCGCATCAAGCAGGGTATACAGACCCTTCCATTAACCGACTCACAGGCCAGGTTGGCTACCTACACGGGGGAACCACTGGACATTGCAGGAACTACAATGACCCCTGTTGTTTATGGACGCCAGGATGGGCGTTTTCCACTTATCGTGGTGCGCGGCCATGGGCCCAGCCTGTTGGGTCGGGACTGGTTGCGCCATTTGCGGTTGCAATGGCAGCACATCCTCCTAACAGTTTCTGAAGGGTTGACTAAGGTGCTCAGACGATACCCAGATGTATTCCAGCCTGATTTGGGGAAAATAAAAGGAGCCGTAGCCCATATCCAAGTCGAACCAGGAGCCACGCCGCGCTATTTCCGGGCGCGACCGGTGCCTTACGCCTTGCTCGAGAAGGTAGAAGGGGAGCTCACTCGTTTGGAGAGTTTGGGTATTATCAGGCCCGTCCGTTTTGCTGACTGGGCAGCACCAATTGTACCTGTAATGAAGCCAGATGCCACAGTTCGCTTGTGTGGCGACTATAAACTTACAGTGAATACGGCTTCCCGACTCGACCGATATCCAATGCCTCGCATAGAGGATCTCTACGCGAAGCTTGCAGGTGGACTCTCGTTCACAAAATTAGATATGAGTCACGCCTACCTGCAGTTGGAGCTGGACCCTGCCTCCCGACCATATGTAACGATTAATACACACCGGGGCCTGTATGAATATACACGGTTGCCCTTTGGAGTATCCTCTGCCTGCGCAATTTTTCAACGTGTTATGGAGGGCATTTTGAGAAGTTTACCACGTGTTGCTGTCTACTTAGATGACGTTTTGATTACAGGGACGTCGGAGCAGGAACATTTGGAAAATCTGGAGGCTGTCCTTAGACGCCTTTCGGAGACTGGGGTCCGTTTACGTCGCACAAAGTGCATATTTCAGGCAAAGGAAGTAGTCTACCTAGGTTATCGGGTGGACCGTGAAGGTTTGCACCCTGTCGCAGAGAAGGTGCGTGCAATTCAACAGGTCCCCGCCCCGACTGACACTTCGCATCTTCGTTCTTTTCTCGGTCTCGTAAACTATTACAGGAAGTTCCTCCCCAATCTGGCAACTACGCTGGCCCCTTTGCACCTTCTGCTAAAGAAAAATCACACCTGGGTTTGGGGTCAGCCGCAAGAAACCGCTTTCCGGCGGGTAAAGCAACAATTGTCGTCGTCTGGGTTACTAACCCACTATGATCCTGGAAAGCCTTTGCTCGTCACATGTGATGCATCCCCGTATGGTATTGGGGCCGTCCTGTCCCCCAAGATGGAGAACGGGGCCGAGCGACCGATAGCTTTCGCCTCCCGCACATTGACTGCAGCGGAGAAAAAATACGCGCAGATCGAGAAGGAGGGCCTGGCAGTGGCTTTTGCGGTGAAACGCTTCCACCAGTACGTGTATGGCCGCCATTTCACTATTGTGACTGATCATAAGCCTCTGCTGGGACTTTTCAGAGAGGATAAGCCAATACCGCCCATTGCTTCCGCACGGATCCAGCGCTGGGCTTTGTTGCTTGCTGCATACGAGTATTCTCTGGAGCACAAACCAGGTACGCAGATAGCAAATGCCGACGCACTGAGCCGATTGCCTTTATCGACCGGCCCCATGTCGACCCCCACGACCGGTGAGGTGGTTGTAACCCTAAATTTTATAGACCCCTTGCCTGTCACGGCATCACAGATCCGTGAGTGGACCCAGACGGAGCCAGTCCTGTCAAAGGTTCGGCACATAGTCCTGTATGGTGGGCAGCATAGACAGCTCCCAGGCGAGTTGCGGGCATTTTTCTCCAAGCTGTCAGAATTCAGCGTGGAAGACGGCATCCTCTTGTGGGGGACGCGTGTGATTGTCCCAGAAAAAGGCCAGGAGCTGATACTAACAGACTTGCACAATGGGCATCCAGGTGTGACCAAAATGAAAATGTTGGCCCGGAGTTATGTCTGGTGGCCAGGCCTCGATACCGACATTGAGAAGGTGGCCCAAAACTGTTCCATTTGCTAGGAGCATCAGAAGTTTCTGCCGGCCACGCCCCTACATCACTGGGAATGGCCAGGGCGGCCTTGGGCACGCTTGCATGCAGATTTCGCAGGCCCTTTTCAAGGATCCATGTTCCTTCTATTAATTGACGCCAAGTCTAAATGGCTAGAGGTGCATAAGATGCAGGGGACAACGTCCTGCGCAACAATTGAAAAGATGCGTTTGTCGTTTAGTACGCATGGCCTCCCCGAGGTGCTGGTCACGGATAACGGCACTCCATTCACGAGTGAGGAGTTTGCGAGGTTCACGAAGATGAACGGCATACGCCATATCCGCACTGCCCCTTACCACCCGGCTTCAAGTGGGTTGGCAGAGCGCACAGTGCAGACATTCAAAAGAGGCCTAAAGAAGCAGTCTTCCGGGTCAATGGACACGAGACTGGCTCGCTTTTTGTTTACGTATAGGACCACCCCCCATGCGGTGACTTGGGTAGCTCCCGCAGAACTCCTAATGGGCCGGAGACTTCGCACCCGCCTTAGTATGGTTTTCCCGGACATTGGTGCAAAGGTACGCCGCACACACGAATGGTCGGGACAGGGATTTTCTCGGCATCGGCCGATTCGGCAGTTTGCGCCCGGTGACCCAGTGTTCGTTCGGAATTTTGCTGGTGGTGCCCAGTGGGTTCCTGGTGTAATCTTTCGCCAAACGGGCCCTATATCTTACCAGGTGCAAGCCCAGGGTCGTCTCCAGCGCAAACATGTAGACCACGTTCGGTCCAGAAGTCTATCCCCTCAAAAGATTCCCCGCCCCCGGAGCTCATTTCTACAGCCCCAGAGACCAGAGACAAGGGAAGGTAGTCCTCACAATCTTCCACTGGTGCCTCACTCGAAGCCTGCGCAGGTCGTTACAGAACCAAATGGAGATAGAGACGCTGACATGACGGAGGCAGCAGACTCTGACTCCGAGATGGAGACACAGGATGCATCAGAGGGGGAATCCTCGGGTCCACGGGCCGTGGATGTACAACCGTTGCGCCGTTCATCAAGGAAGCGCCGGTCTCCGTCTCGTTACACGCCGCCTGACCCAGCGCCGCGTGCAAATGGTGTCCGGCCTGCGGCAAAACGAGTCCGACGCCCTCCTTCGCCAGGATCTTCGGTGGATTCCTTGGACTTTGGGGGGGAGGGATGTTATAACCTGCCTACTTACCATTGGCTGGGGACTAATGACAATCCCACAATCCTGTGGGAGTATGAGCTTCCCCAATGAGGGAGGCGGAGAAACCATTAGTAAACTCCTAGTATAAATAAAGCTGGCCAGTTTAGCAACCAGCAGGAAGGAGTGTGCAGCAAGGGAAGTTACTGCTGCTGTTATATATATATGTTATTGTAAATAAATGTTATAACTTGTATCTTTAAAACTCGTGCTGGATTCTTCGTGGCCCTCACAAAAGTCATGTTGCGCTTAAGTGAGAGCGCGAGGGGCTATTAAATAACGCGAGAGGCCAAAGTCGAGAACTGCACCGATCTGTTTGCGATCTAACCGGCCCGCACCCGGAGGTGAAATTAGGATCGCACCGTAGCGTGGGGGAAACCAATAAACACCACTTAAGCCCAATCTCCATACAATTAACAGGAGCGACCCCCTATCTAACGGCATCCCATGAACTAATGGCCGCCCCATCTACTGGCGCTGATCAGTCCACCTTTTTAAAAACATGAAGCTGGCGGAATGGCTGCTGCGGGGACCCGAGGAGGTGAGGAGCCATCTTGGCTCATAGGCAAAGAGCCCGGGGGCACTGGGGCTGCTGCCTCAGTGCTCAGCGGGGGGTGGGGGGGGGAAGCCACAGGCGGGCCTGCCTTCGGTGGGGGGGGAATGGAGAATGGAGGGGGTGGCCGCCCTGGCCTAGGGTAGGTTCTGGTGGGTGGGGGGGGATATATGTGTCTCATTGCCTGCGGGTCCACCATACCAACACCTGGATTGTGTGGTTCTGTTCCAGGGGCAACCCCAGCACCATCCCACCTGCCCCACCGACCACCCATAACTCCTACTGACCACGGAGGCCTTTGACTGCGCGGCTGAAGGCTATTGATAATTGGGAATTGGCAATCGTAATTAAGTGAGTGCTTCACACAGCCCAGGTGGGTCCCCGTGGATAGGCTTGCCATGTAGCATGTGTGGGTTATTTCCGAGCATCCCAATCAGACTGTGATGCCTGGACACTGTGGGAGGCAACACCACAAGCGCAGCGGCAACATCCGAACATACAGGGGCTGGGATTCAGCACTGGGACATTTCAGCGACCAGGGGTGGGTTTGTGCACTGGAGATGGAAACAGCACCTGGCCCAGGTAACTTTACGAGCAGGTGTCTGGGGTACAGGGTCTGGGGTCCAGTGAGTAGGGGTCTCCACTGCTGGCTGGGGTGGGGGGGGGGGGTACAGCAATGGGGGGACTGGAGAGTCCCGGGATGGAAGACACCACGGATTGCCAATCTCATACCCTCTCCAATTCCTTACAGATATTGCATGGGATGGATCCAGCAGAACTTACCCTAGTGCTGCTGCTGGCGGGCCAGGTGGCCAGACACTGGAGGAGGCAACGTCAGCAGCGTCAACAGAGGCTTGAGGCAGTGTGTAGGGCCTGGCCCCATACCCTGAGGACCCGGCCACCCATCAGGCCAAGGGGTGACCTAGAGGGGAGGCCTGCGATGGCCCAAGGTGTACAGGCATCACTGGTCTGTCAAAGAGATGATAGACAGTGTGTGCCACCAACAACGGGACGGTGCTGCACCCGTGCCATGTCCTTGTGACTAAGCACCACGTGGAGGAGGAGGAGGGTCTGTTTAGCACAGGGCTAAATCGCTGGCTTTGAAAGCAGACCCAGGCAGGCCAGCAGCACGGTTCAATCCCCGTACCAGCCTCCCCGAACAGGTGCCGGAATGTGGCGACTAGGGGCTTTTCACAGTAACTTCATTTGAAGCCTACTTGTGACAATAAGCAATTTTCATTTCATTTTCATACCCGCTTCCGGTGGCCGTCAAGGTCACTGCAGCCCTGAACCTCTATGCCTCAGGATCATTTTAGGGCTCGAGCAGCAACTTGTGTGGCATCTTACAAACTACAGCCCACAAGTGAAGTCACAGATGCCCTGCTTACCTGGGCAGACAACTATATGAACTTCGACATGGACCAGGCCCAACAAGATGCCCAGACAGCAGGATTCTCTGCCATCGACGAGATAGCCCAGGCCCAGGGGCCAATAGGTGGCATGTATGTCGCCTTGCGTGGAAGGTGTTCCACTCCCTGAACATCCAGCTCATGTGCGACTACCACATGATGCCTCGACAGCTCTGGCAGTGCACTGCAGTACACCCCGCCGCCCCCAGAGGGTCTGGTTTGCTGTGTCCCCCACAAACTGGGGCAGTAGTGGGGCGGCTTGGTGGAGGGGGAGGAATATGTGGCCACCGCCATGGAGGAGGATGAGGAGGCGTAAGGTGCCAGACCAGGAGGGGCTGGAGGATGAGCCCAGGAAGGACCCACAGGACTAGCCGGAGGGAGCGGCGAGGGTCCGGCAAGCCTGGAGGGTCAGGGGGGCCCTCATATTTGCCTGCTTCACATAGGATATGACCTCGTCCATCATTCCCCCTCACCCCAAACATGACACCCCCCTTCCCGTCCCCTTCCCCCATCCCGATCCCTCTGCCTTCCCCCCCCTTCACCGCCCCCCCCCCAACCCCGCCTTTCCCACCCTCCCAGGGTTTGTGTCATATCACTCCAGGGTGCTGGTGTTGTGTCGTGCACTGTGAGCGGGCCATGGTCGAGGGCAGGGATGGATAACCCACAGTGAGCTGAGCACTGGCTCTCCTCATTCTATGCCATAGTCTGACTCCTGCCTGTCTGCTGAGTGCTCGCTCACACCCTGCACATGGTGTGCCGGGGGAGACATCGGGGGAGGGGTCCAGGACCTCCATATCCAGGAAGATGGGGCATGGGTTTGGCGCTCGGCCTTCATCATGGAAGAAAGTGCCAGAGTCGTCATATTGGCCGAGGTCAACAGATTTGAGTGATTTACAAAAGTGTCCCCAACTGCCCCACTCTCCCCACCTCTCCCAGAACCTCCCCTCCCCCCAGTGCCCTCTCAGTGATCCTTGGCATGCCGTACCACTGAGGCTAGGTGCGTCCCCAGGATGCATCAGAGCTGGAATTGGTCAGCTGCTTATCGCATTCCGTGGCCTTCGATGCCCCTGGTGCACGTGTTGAAAATACAAACCCTGCCGTGTCACACTGTGCCGGGTGCTGACTGCGAGCCGCGCTGTTGTCAGGCAGTGGAACTCGGGTGAGCTGGTGGCCGCCGTCACCACTCCATAGACTGGCTCTGGGTTGACACCCAGTGCCCACTCCTCCTGGTCATTGTCCTGAGGGCCCTGAGGGTCACGTCAGGATGGATTGAGCCCATCGCCTCTGGGATTCCTCCAATCGGCTAGGGACCTGCTGGAGTGTTGTTGACATCCTCCTTTGAATCCTATGGCCTATTGACTGCATCAGTTCCAGGTAGATCTGTTCCAGAGGCTCAGCATCTGACAAGGACCAAGTTGGTTCCTGGGATCCAGCATCATCTGACTCTGCCAGCCCTGACAGCTCCCTAATGTCTGCAGCATGGTGTCGACTCCCTCGGCTATGCTCCTCAGTGACTGGGACATGCCCTGGAGTGCCCTGGCAATGCCCACCTGAGACTGGGGTAGGCCCCAATGATTGGGACAGGCTCCGCAGCGCTTCGGCTATGCCCACCTGAGACAGGGACTGGGACATGTTCCGCAGCGCCTCATCAAGGTCCACCTGGTACTGGGTGACGTCCCTCAGAGACGGGGACATGCTATTGGGATCCTCCGCCATGGCCGTCACTGACTGAGGCATGCCGCCTTCCTTTGGAGATGTTGACATTTATATACAAAACATGATTGGTAACATTATTAAACACATGTGGCATATATATATACAGATTTAACTGTGCTTTAGTTCACATGATATGCCTGCTAAGTGTGTCCTTTGTGCACAGCTCATGGTGCATCTCTAATGGGATCACCCTGCTGAACGTCTGGCCTTTTGTCAGCTTTCTGGAAGACTAGTTTCCGATCTGGTCTTTTGTGCCTTATCCTTTTGACTTGATGCATTTTGAAAGCCAGTATCCTTACTGGCTATGTCTGCGTCACCAGCTTCTTTCGTATCTTTACGTGATGTTTTTTGCTACTGCGTCGTTCTCTCTGGTATCACCAGCTTCTTTTGTGTCGCTACGCGATGCTTTTTGCTGCTGCGTTGTTGTGTATTCTCTGGCCTGTTGGCCACTTTGTCGACGTCTTCTTGCTTGGTGTCATCAGTGGGACTCACGGTATCCCCCACTCTCCTTCTCTTCCTCTTTTTTGTTTTGAGAACTGTTTTGTGACTGATTCTCTTTCTTCGCTTGGGTTTGGGAGCACCTGTCTTGCCGCTGGCCTGCGCCATGGGAGCAATGGTTTGTGGATTGTCTTCTGAGACGTCTCGTGTTGCCATGCTGCTGAGGGGCTGTGTGGTTGTGGTCAAGTCTGCACCTTCAATGGGTGGCTGCAGACCCGAGCACTCTGGTGACTGGGTTGGATCCCCAACGTTGGGTACTGTCCTTGCATCCTGTGTTTGAGCCTCACTGATGGCTCTTCGTCATTCAAAATCACCATGCGTGCACCCATAAGACCATAAGACCATAAGACATAGGAGCGGAAGTAAGGCCATTCGGCCCATCAAGTCCACTCCACCATTCAATCATGGCTGATTTCAACTCCATTTACCCGCTCTCTCTCCATAGCCCTTAATTCCTCGAGAAATCAAGAATTTATCAACTTCTGTCTTAAAGACACTCAACGTCCCGGCCTCCACCGCCCTCTGTGGCAATGAATTCCACAGACCCACCACTCTCTGGCTGAAGAAATTTCTCCTCATCTTTGTTCTAAAGTGACTCCCTTTTATTCTAAGGTTGTGCCCCCGGGTCCTAGTCTCCCCTGCTAATGGAAACAACTTACCTAGGTCCACCTTATCTAAGCCGTTCATTATCTTGTAAGTTTCTATTAGGTCTCCCCTCAACCTCCTAAAATCCAATGAATATAATCCCAGGATCCTCAGACGTTCATCGTATGTTAGGCCTACCATTCCTGGGATCATCCATGTGAATCTGCGCTGGACCCGCTCCAGTGCCAGTATGTCCTTCCTGAGGTGTGGGGCCCAAAATTGCGCACAGTATTCTAAATGGGGCCTAACTAGTGCTTTATGAAGCTTCAGAAGTACATCCCTGCTTTTATATTCCAAGCCTCTTGAGATAAATGACAACATTGCATTTGCTTTCTTAATTACGGACTCAACCTGCAAGTTTACCTTTAGAGAATCCTGGACTAGGACTCCCAAGTCCCTTTGCACTTCAGCATTATGAATTTTGTCACCGTTTAGAAAATAGTCCATGCCTCTATTCTTTTTTCCAAAGTGCAAGACCTCGCACTTGCCCACGTTGAATTTCATCAGCCATTTCTTGGACCACTCTCCTAAACTGTCTAAATCTTTCTACAGCCTCCCCACCTCCTCAATATTACCTGCCCCTCCACCTATCTTTGTATCATCGGCAAAATTAGCCAGAATGCCCCCAGTCCCGTCATCTAGATCGTTAATATATAAAGAGAACAGCTGTGGCCCCAACACTGAACCCTGCGGGACACCACTCGTCACCGGTTGCCATTACGAAATAGAATCTTTTATCCCAACTCTCTGCCTTCTGCCTGACAGCCAATCGTCAATCCATGTTAGTACCTTGCCTCGAATACCATGGGCCCTTATTTTACTCAGCAGTCTCCCGTGAGGTACCTTATCAAGGGACTTTTGGAAGTCAAGATAGATAACATCCATTGGCTCTCCTTGGTCTAACCTATTTGTTATCTCTTCAAAGAACTCTAACAGGTTTGTCAGGCACGACCTCCCCTTACTAAATCCATGCTGATTTGTCCTAATCCGACTCTGCACTTCCAAGAATTTAGAAATCTCATCCTTAACGATGGATTCTAGAATCTTGCCAACAATCGAGGTTAAGCTAATTGACCTATAATTTTCCATCTTTTTTCTTGTTCCCTTCTTGAACAACAGCGATTTTCCAATCCTCTGGGACTTTCCCTGACTCCATTGACTTTTGAAAGATCATAACTAACGCCTCCACTATTTCTTCAGCTATCTCCTTTAGAACTCTAGGATGTAGCCCATCTGGACCCGGAGATTTATCAATTTTTAGACCTCTTAGTTTCTCTAGCACTTTCTCCTTTGTGATGGCTACCATATTCAACTCTGCCCCCTGACTCTCCGGAATTGTTGGGATATTACTCATGTCTTCTACTATGAAGACTGACGCAAAGTACTTATTTAGTTCCTCAGCTAATTCCTTGTCTCCCATCACTAGATTACCAGCGTCATTTTGGAGCGGCCACCCGAGGGGTCTCCCAGGCCATCGAAGGCCCAAGGGTGGTCAGACTGTGGTAGGGTGATACCCTAGCACCCCCACTGCCACCCAGGCACCTTGGCACCTCCAGCCTGACACCTTGATCATGCCAGCCGGACACCCTAGCAGTGCTACCTGGGAATGAGAGTGCCAGGTTGGCAGTGTCAAGGTGCACAGGTGCCAGGATGCCCATGCCAGGGATTGGGCCGGGAGTGCCCTGGTCTTGTGAGGTGGGGGGGGGGGGCTCAAGAACCCCCCAAGAAGTAAGTTGGGGCATTGGAGAGGCCTAAAGGCCCTGGTGGGGAGTCCGCGGGGGGGTCCGTGAAATCGGGGCAACACTTAAAAATGGCGCTCTTGGTGCAGGAAGTGAGATTACTGCAGCTTCGGTGGGGTGTTCCTCGCTGAGGCGAAACAAAACAGAGTCCTGTTTGATAGCAGGATCGATCTCAGAGCTGCAGGCGCTGAGAAACACCCCACTATACGCGTCCAAAATGGCACTCTGTTTTTTGGGTGTTAAATCGACTTCCCCTATTACATCCTCAAATCATTCGAGTAGATTTGTCAATTATGATTTACCTTTCGTAAAACTATGTTGAATAGGTTTGATTATATTCAGCTTTCCAGTATGATTAGCTATTTCCTCTTAGATTATGACTCTCGCATCTTGATGTCTCGGGGTACAGTGACTGATTGCCACATCACCAATGCAACACTCAACTCAGTTTCCAAAAAACAATGGACTCTTGTGTGGCGATCTTATAAAGCTATCAAATTCTAGCAATGATTGACCCTGAGGAGACCTGGGGCGTGATTCTCTACCCCCTGCTGGGTCGGAAAATCGCCAGGGGGGCAGCATGAATCACGCCCCTGCCGGCTGCCGAATTCTCCGGCACCAAAAATTCGGCGGGCGCGGGAATCGCGCCGCGCCGGTCAGCAGGCCCCCCAGCGATTCTCCGTCCCGCGATGGGCCGAAGTCCCGCTGCTGTCATGCCAGTCCCGCCGACGAGAATCAAACCTCCTACCTTATCGGCGGGACTGGCGGCGCGGGCAGACTCCGGGGTCCTGGGGGGGCGCGGGGCGATCTGGCCCCGGGGGGTGCCCCCACGGTGGTCTGGCCCACGATCGGGGCCCACCGATCCGCGGGCGGGCCTGTGCCATGGGGGCACTATTTTACTACGCGTCGGCCGTGTCGGTCTCCGCGGTGGCCGACGAGTAGGTGACCCCTCCCTGCGCTTGTGCGGGTATGACGTCAGCAGCCGCTGATGCTCCCGCGTATGCGCGGACTTCCGCCGACAGGCAAAGTCCTTTCGGCCCCGACTGCCGTGGCGCAAAAGGCCTTTCCTGCCGGCTGGCGGCGCGCCAACCACTCCGGCGCGGGGCTAGCCCCTCAAGGTGAGGGCTTGGCCCCTAAAGGTGCGGAGAAATCTGCACCTTTGTGGCAGCTCGACGCCGGAGTGGTTCACGCCACTCCATCCCGCTGGGACCCCCCGCCCCGCCGGGTAGGGGAGAAATGTGGGAGGGAGATCATATACTTCGCCACGCAAGCTACCAGGCTGACAAATTTGTTACTTAAATAGAAAGTGCAATATAGAACATAGAACATAGAACATAGAAAATACAGCACAGAACAGGCCCTTCGGCCCACGATGTTGTGCCGAACCTTTGTCCTAGATTAATCATAGATTATCATTGAATTTACAGTGCAGAAGGAGGCCATTCGGCCCTTTGAGTCTGCACCGGCTCTTGGAAAGAGCACCATACCCAAACTCAACACCTCCACCCAACACCAAGGGCAATTTGGACATTAAGGGCAATTTATCATTGGCCAATTCACCTAACCCGCACATCTTTGGACTGTGGGAGGAAACCGGAGCACCCGGAGGAAACCCACGCAGACACGGGGAGGACGTGCAGACTCCGCACAGACAATGACCCAAGCCGGAATCGAACCTGGGACCATGGAGCTGTGAAGCAATTGCGCTATCCACAATGCTACCGTGCTGCCCTTAAGAACAAATAAATCTACACTATATCATTTTACTGTCATCAATGTACCTATCCAATAGCTGCTTGAAGGTCCCTAATGTTTCCGACTCAACTACTTCCACAGGCAGTGCATTCCATGCCCCCAGTACTCTCTGGGTAAAGAACCTACCTCTGATATCCCTCCTATATCTTCCACCTTTCACCTTAAATTTATGTCCCCTTGTAATGGTGTGTTCCACCCGGGGAAAAAGTCTCTGACTGTCTACTCTATCTATTCCCCTGATCGTCTTATAAACCTCTATCAAGTCGCCCCTCATCCTTCTCCGCTCTAATGAGAAAAGGCCTAGCACCCTCAACCTTTCCTCGTAAGACCTACTCTCCATTCCAGGCAACATCCTGGTAAATCTTCTTTGCACCTTTTCCAGAGCTTCCACATCCTTCCTAAAATGAGGCGATCAGAACTGTACACAGTACTCCAAATGTGGCCTTACCAAAGTTTTGTACAGCTGCATCATCACCTCACGGCTCTTAAATTCAATCCCTCTGTTAATGAACGCGAGCACACCATAGGCCTTCTTCACAGCTCTATCCACTTGAGTGGCAACTTTCAAAGAGGTATGAACATAGACCCCAAGATCTCTCTGCTCCTCCACATTGCCAAGAACTCTACCATTAACCCTATATTCCGCATTCATATTTGTCCTTCCAAAATGGACAACCTCACACTTTTCAGGGTTAAACTCCATCTGCCACTTCTCAGCCCAGCTCTGCATCCTATCTATGTCTCTTTGCAGCCGACAACAGCCCTCCTTACTATCCACAACTCCACCAATCTTCGTATCGTCTGCAAATTTACTGACCCACCCTTCAACTCCCTCATCCAAGTCATTAATGAAAATCACAAACAGCAGAGGACCCAGAACTGATCCCTGCGGTACGCCACTGGTAACTGGGATCCAGGCTGAATATTTGCCATCCACCACCACTCTCTGACTTCTATCGGTTAGCCAGTTCATTATCCAACTGGCCAAATTTCCCACTATCCCATGCCTCCTTACTTTCTGCATAAGCCTACCATGGGGAACTTTATCAAATGCCTTACTAAAATCCATGTACACTACATCCACTGCTTTACCTTCATCCACATGCTTGGTCACCTCCTCAAAGAATTCAATAAGATTTGTAAGGCAAGACCTACCCCTCACAAATCCGTGCTGACTATCCCTAATCAAGCAGTGTCTTTCCAGATGCTCAGAAATCCTATCCTTCAGTACCCTTTCCATTACTTTGCCTACCACCGAAGTAAGACTAACTGGCCTGTAATTCCCAGGGTTATCCCTAGTTCCTTTTTTGAACAGGGGCACGACATTTGCCACTCTCCAGTCCCCTGGTACCACCCCTGTTGACAGTGAGGACGAAAAGATCATTGCCAACGGCTCTGCAATTTCATCTCTTGCTTCCCATAGAATCCTTGGATATATCCCGTCAGGCCCGGGGGACTTGTCTATCCTCAAGTTTTTCAAAATGCCCAACACATCTTCCTTCCTGACAAGTATTTCCTCGAGCTTACCAATCTGTTTCACACTGTCCTCTCCAACAATATCGCCCCTCTCATATATATATTCATTGAATCTCAATGGGCCATTCGATCCTCCCAAAAAGCACCCTACCTAGGCCCAAACCCTGCCCTTTCCCCGTCACCCCATCTAACCTTTGGATACTTGTGGGCTATTTAGAATGGCCAATCCACCTAACCTGCACATCTTTGGACTGTAGGAGGAAACCAGAGCACCCGGAGGAAACCCACGCAGACACAGGGAGAACGTACAAACTCCTCATAGACAGTCACCTGAGGTGGAAATTGGATCTGGGTTCCTGGCGCTGTGAGACAACAGTGCTAAGCACTGTGCCACCGTGCCGCCCAGGGTTAGTCAGGTGGGTTATGGCACTGTATTAGCAACCCAGAGGCAATTAGTTCAAATCTTATCATGGCAAATTATGAAATTCAATTCAATAAGGTTGATAGAGGTGAATATAATCATTAAAGTTGTTGTATAAACTCAACTAGATCACCAATGTTTTTCCCGGAAGTGAAGAAAATATCCCTGTCAACCCAGCATCTAGTCTGGCCTAAAAGTAACAGTTTCTGGCACAACATTCCAACCTGTCATACCGCTGGAGATAACTGTATGGAAGCTGACTGCCCTCTGAGAGCCACGGGGTGCTGCCTCCTGCTCGGAAGGGTGCCCTGTATGCAGAAACAATCTGCCAACTGGTGTTGATTAAGGTTGGCATCGTACTGCCTGATTTCACGCTCTGCACATGTCCAATCAACATAATCAGTTCACCAAACATCATGTGTTCAGTTACAAACAGGACCTAGTGCGAGCGTTATTCAAAGAGTCAGGCATCCAACTTTCAGGTAAGGCAATTTAGAATAGCTTCTGCAAAGTCTCTCAAAGTGCTATTGAGTGCTAGGGGGATTTTGGTCTGGAGTTTCTGCACCCCCCCCCCCCCCCCCCCCCCCACCCCCCCCACCCCTCAACCGCAGAGGCTTTCCGGTGGTGGAGGCAGCTCACCATTGCTCACTGACGAGATCTTCCGATCCCACCAAAGTCCATAGCCTTTTGTGTTGCTCACTGGCCGCGCCACCGGGGAACCCGCAATGGGGATCGCCTTCAGCAGACCTGGAAGATCCTGGCGGCAGGAAGGGCTGGAAAATCCAAATCATTATTTTGAGCTGCTGGATAAGGCAGGGGGAGGTGCTGCCTCCTCACAGGGAGGGGGCATAGGATTTGGTGACCTGGACACAAAGAAGCTTCACTAGATATGGGGGCTGCAGTTGCCAGTGTCTCTGGGTCTGCAACTGGACATAGGGATGGAAGAGAACTGCTGCAGAGAGGGCAAGCTCTACATGATGCACTCTGCCATGCTGGAGCCAGGCTCTCCAAGTTCACTGGCAGTGATAGAAGGCAGTCTGGCAGGGCAACCAATGCACCCAGCACCTCTATTTGCATCCTCATCAATGTTCTGTACATCACCCGTCAAAGTCCTCATCCCAGTCCCCCATAACAGAATTCCTTTGTGACTTTGGCCTCTGGAAAGATAGCACACAAACAATCCTTTATCCTTGGCCTGACTGCAGCTCACTCAACCACGACGGCTCACCATGGGAAGATCCTAGCGTCTAAAGTATGTGCAGTGCCAATGTCTGAGGTGTTGACTGCGAGTGGCAGATGAAGAGACAGGGCTTCTTCATCAGCGCTATGCTGTTACTCACTCCCTCTCCTCTTGGGGGTGCTGCGGCTGGACGGAGGGTAGTGTTTGGATGAATCCAAGCAGGAACAAAGAAAGGGGATGGTTGATGTGAGGGAAATGCGGCCAAGTGGAAAGCAAGTGGTCCATGGCCATACCATCAGCAGCTTGCTACTCATGCCAGATAGCAAGATGGTGTACTGGAGAAAGGGCATAAGGTTGGAATGTACCATAATCCTCTATCTTCTCAGTGATGTTCAACACCACGGGCTCTATTTCAGCCGGCCCCATAACACACAAGCCACTTACTGACAGGCTCAGAATGTGCTGGTATCCTTGTCCCCCACTAGTTGTGCTCCATTCTATTGTGTTCCACCTGGTTCTGCATGTGAGAGGGAAGAATGCCTCTGTGTTTGGGTGATGTGCCTGTCACAGTTGAATACCTGGAGCTGAGTGTGAGGCTGGCACCATTGGATTATGTGCAGGTTGAAGTGATTTCTGGATGTTCAGAGAGAATCCTAAGTGCTAGTAAGTGTTTCTGGTGAATGATTGGGTGTAGTGAATTGAGCAGAGGCAGAGGATGTTGGTGTGGTGGTTAGTTATTTAAGACCTTTCACTGATGAAAGTTCATGATCTGAGACGTTAACTCTGTTTCCTTCTTCACAGATGCTGCCAGGCCTGCTGAGTATTGCCAATAGTTTCTGTTTTTGTTTCAAATTTCAAGCATCTGCAGTATTTTACTTTTTCATTCACTATCCTTGACCACCTATGTGAGGTCGTTGAACAATTTCAAATACCGCTTCGCGGTTCTAGACGCCAGACTCTGATATCCTTGATTCCCAATCCCTTCAGAGGTGTTTCCTGAGGGCCTCTTTTCCTCCCTGCTGAAACATGGCATCTGATCACCTCTACACCTGAGCCACTAAGGCCTCCAGCACTGTATTCATTATCTGTGAGTTGTCTCTCCCTTCCCTAGTCTTCCATTTGTGCAGTTCCTACATTCGGTCAGTGTTAGTACAGTCAGCAGCAGCTCCCTTACGGTGCAGATCCCTTTTAAGAGGGACAGGCTGTCTTTAAGAAAAGCAGACTGGCTGCACCAGGTGAGATGAGCTCATGCTGCTCTCCCCCGATTGAATGCTCAAGCAGCCAGCAGCACAGGTCTCACAATCAGGTAAATAAGAAGGCAGGACCAAATTTGTGTGCTGCCTACCTCTAAGGCAACCAGTATGGACTTGCAATTCAAAAAATGTGTGGAGCATTTTTAACCCTTGAAGTTCTTATGGCAGCTAATCATAGAATTTACAGTGCAGAAGGGGGCCTTTCAGCCCATCGAGTCTGCACCGGCTCTTGGAAAGAGCACCCTACCCAAGGTCAACACCTCCACCCTATTCCCATAACCCAGTAACCCCACCCAACACTAAGGGCAATTTTGGAGACTAAGGGCAATTTACCATGGCCAATCCACCTAACCTGCACATCTTTGGACTGTGGGAGGAAACCGGAGCACCCGGAGGAAACCCACGCACACACGGGGAGGATGTGCAGACGCCGCACAGACAGTGACCCGAGCCGGAATCGAACCTGGGACCCTGGAGCTGTGAAGCAATTGTGCTATCCACAATGCTACCGTGCTGCCCTTTAAGGATGTATAATAAAGTATAATGTCAGCTAAGGATGTATAATAAATACTGCCTTGCCAATGTTAACCCCTCACAGGAACAAATGTTTTAATGTCACAGTAATATATTCTACTGTAGCAGCAGTGAGAGGGTGGCCATCAAATATAATGGAGGGCAACAAAGCAGCAATAAAAGAAATACCACCAAATGTAATGAGTGATAGCACAGCAGCAAGGATAGAGCTGTCATAAATGCAATGTGCCATCATGGAACAGCAATCATAGAGTTTATCTTAAATACTTTGTTTTTAGGGTAATAGTGTTTGAAACTTTCTCAAAACAGATTAATATAAAGGCCGACAATTTGACCTTCTGACAAAATGTCTATCATTAAAACACTAAAATACCAAGCTTATTAAAACGTTTGTTAAAAGCACATATTGGAATTTATTATCTATTGTTTACATTTTTGCTATTTGTAATAGTGATAGTATTAGCAGCAGAAGTAGATTTGGTGTTTGTGTCCAGGTGACATGCAGATTCTTTGATTAATTTGCACCTTGAGTCCCTTTAGGTCATGTTTAGATAACTTGATGGAACCACAGCTGACACTCAGGTGTAACTTTACATCAACTAAACAATGAACACTAATTTCATACAATAAGTTGACTTTCCAGCTCTGTGTGTGGTACTCCATTACACTCGAGGCAGACCACACACAAATGCACATACACGCAGGCTGTCTTTCATTTGCATTTTCAGCACCTGTTTTGAAGGCACATTAACTGATATCACGGCACCAGTAAATAACACCGCATGTCTCTCAATTAGATTGATCAATTATAAATGGGGAGAAAGCATTAACAGAACGCAAGTCATTTACTGTCTTGTCAACTAAAACATGCAAAGCATGACATTTTCTGTACCACTCTCTACCGCACACATCTTGCTGTGCCTGTCAGCCTGTCTCTAATTATAAAATGCCAGGATCATTACAGTGCTAGGCAGTTCAGCTGGATAAACTATTAATGTTAACAAAATTTCAGAAACTCTAAAACATTACTGATAGCTATCTCTGGATGATGAAGAGAGCTGTCAAATGTGACTCACACTTGTTCTGATGGCAGATTTAATATGTGTCTGGAGTTTTAGAAAGATGATGAACTTATTTTTCTGTCATTTCTTTTGGTTAACTTCCTTCCCCCCACCGTTAGCTTATCATTTCTATCATAGTTCAGAGGGCAAGATAGTCCCACCTGATATCATTCAGCATTCCAGATGGGATGAGGTGTTGGTTTCTTTGCATGTTGAGCAAAACGCCAATCCGAACAGCGCCTCATCTTATCCGATCATTTTTACATCGCTCCACTGGATGATTCATGCTGTGATGAAAGAAGTCTCCCATTACGTGATGCCAAGTTCAGCTGTCAGTGAGACTAAGAGACTGATTTTCATGGTGGTCCCCTGTGTAAAGCAGTGCAATGTTTGTGCATGCCCAACAATTATGGTGCTGTGTTTGCAAGTTCAGCACAATTAGCATGTTGTGGGCAGGGACCAGGTGTGATGAATGCCTTGGTTTGGTAGCTTGTTCATTAGTGATTCGGAAATTACATGCAGCAGTTTAAAAGGGAACTGCTGGAATACTCACAAATGCACTACAAAGATTGTGAAATTTGGCTCTGTATCTCCACTAGTGGTGAGGTTAGGTGGGCCTAGCGACTGATTCACTTCTGGCCACTTCAGGTGCAGCCTACACAGCTGCCATGTTTGTGAGAGCATTAATGTGAGCATGCCATGCAGGCACTGGAAGCATACAAGGTGGGCAGACCTGCCATTTTGGACCTTGCATGCTCCCTCTCTTAAACATTCTCAGCTGAACATGCATTCCGCTGAATCTCTCCTGACATTTATCATAGATTATCATAGAATTTACAGTGCAGAAGGAGGCCATTCGGCCCACCGAGTCTGCACCAGCTATTGGAAAGAGCACCCTACCCAAGGTCAACACCTCCTCCCTATCCCCATAACCCAGTAACCCCACCCAACACTAAGGGCAATTTTGGACACTAAGGGCAATTTATCATGGCCAATCCACCTAACCTGCACGTCTTTGGACTGTGGGAGGAAACCGGAGCACCCGGAGGAAACCCACGCACACACGGGGCGGATGTGCAGACTCCGCACAGACAGTGACCCAAGCCGGAATCGAACCTGGGACCCTGGAGCTGTGAAGCAATTGTGCTATCCACAATGCTACCGTGCTGCCAATTTAATGAACAGAGAGAAGCAGAAGGAGCAAGGATGTGACTGTACCAGAGCAGTAAAATTTTCAAAGGTGTAGGGAGTCATTGACTGCACACACATGGTTTTGTGCAGGCCATCAACAGGTGGATGCACTGGAACCGCAAAGGCTTTTACTGCCCTGATGTGTAGTTACTGTATGACCATGACAGATCATTATGTCAGTAAATGCCCACCATCCTGGCTTTTATCCTGCGGAGTCAGTCTGCCACTCCTGCCATATTCAAGCCAACACAGTGAACCAGAGTCTGGCTGCTTGGTGACAAGGGCAATCCACTCTGCAAGTAACTTGCTTCTCCAAATTCTTAGTGGTCTGCTTTGTGCTACACAGTCTGGCTCTCTTGAGGACTAGTCTTCACATCAGGTCTTCAATGAGGATCTCAGGAGGAGGAGAAGTCGGAAGGTAAGAAGGAGAAAGGTAAGGAAGAGGAAGAAGGAGAGGAGGAGGTGAAAGAGAGGAAGCATTCGACATTCATTGCTCTAGATGGGCTTACCCTAAAATCCCCAACTCATTGCTGATCCACAACTCCCCACCTTTCCAACAATCTGCTATCAATTTTGATTAATCCGCTCTACCATCTCCATCACCTTGGCCCCAAACCCGCAGAAGCAGAAACGACTCTGCCGCAGGAGATTCAAAGTCACTGGACTCAAAGACCCTGAGAAGAGAGAGCTACTCAGTTGGTACCTCACAGCTAATCTGGCGATGACCAATGAGCCAGAGCCACACAATGGCCACAGTTTTGACCCACCTTAAAAGTCCCACCTGCGAGGGGTGTTGCTCTTAATTTTAGCCTTAGTTTAATTGCTCTGTTCTATCACATTTGCTCGAGTCGCCAGGTAACATTCTGATACCGCCACGCGGTTCAAGTCCGAGTAATGATCAATAATCCAACACGCCGCTTAGTAAGAGTTAAATCAACGCACATTTATTATATACAGTAATCAATACTTATGCATAAATTCTACTTCTAAGCTACTTCCTACAACTAACAGGCCAATACTTAACTTTGGAAATGGCCCACCAGGTCAGGGAAACGAATGGCCTTTCGTTTGGGTTCTGAGTCTGCGGGATTCGAAGCTGGTACAGTTCGATAGCTAGGAGCGCCTGTCTCGTAGCGAGCGTTAAAGTAAGACTTACGATTTGAGCGGTTGTTGCAGAAGGTCAGCAGAAGGCAGCACGGGTTGCAGCAGGGTGAAGAAGGGTGCAGAAGGGCGGAGAGAGACCGATTTGAACTTGGACTCTATTCTTATAGTCCCCAGGGGCTTCCCGCCTTTCGGGGCGGACCCTGTACCTGGTTCCAAGTGATTGGACTTTGCCCCAATCACTTGGTTCGATATTCTCCAATGCTGGAGCGATTCCATGATCGATGGGCGGTTTTGGGGTGGTCATTCACCTCTCTTTGTGTAGGCTCGTGTTGGCGCTGAAAAGTTTGGGCTGGCTTTGTGTGTCTAATTTGTTGCACATTGTTCCTGGGGATTGCTAATTAATATTCAGATGGCTGGTGTGTTGTTATGCTGAAGGCTGCAGGTATCGATTCTGTCTGGCCTCCCCAGAGGCGATTACACAGTTTTACCTGCAGCTGCTTGTTTTTAGTCCTGTTGGCTGATTTTCCCATCAGCCTTACCCGTTCGCCATTTTAAATCGGGGTTGGGCCATTCTAATCGGGAGTTAGCCATTTTAACTGGCTACAACCCTCCTTGTGATCCTAACGCGAAGCGTGAAGGATCACATCATTATGTTACTTTCCATTCCTTGACCCGGGGGGGACACCTCCTTCATGGCCTCTGCACTGACCATAGCTATGCACAAAAAATTTTAACTAACAATTCTAAGGGTGCTATGTCAGACATGCATTACAAAACAATAAACTTGGAACCTCTAACTTATCCTTAATATACTACACTCGCTTAAACATTCCATTATCCTACCTTCCTCAATCACACAACAAAATCATAGCATTTCATACAGTCTTTCCTGGCTTGGCAGTCAAGCTCGGGATCATACAATTTTTGCACATGAAAATGTTCTTTACATCTCTTTATTTACAACAACAATAAACGCAAGTGAATGCACTTTATTATTTTATTATAGATTGAGGGGGGTCGGGGGTCTGCTCGTAACCGAACATAGGGGATCTCATCCTATATACCGGGGTTCGAGCACAGTAGGCTCTCCTTCTCCATTTTTGGAGACGCATAGTCTGCACTACACAGCAGAGTATCGCCAACGCTAATAGTGTTTCGATCACATAGGACAGGGAGTACCAGGTTATGAACCTGGCACACCAAGAAGATGTAGTGTCGCTGGTGGCTGGGCTCTGGGTACTGGGCGCGGGGCAGTGAAACATTAACGGCTGGGGGGTTTGAAGTTATGGGGTTCGCGGTCACGTGCAACCAAATGTCCAATAACAGTATGTTGATCCCTATGAAGGAAGTCCTCATGGCTGTTCTCTTTCCTTTTCTTTCTTTGTTTTCTCCAGTCCTGGAGCTTCTGCAGTTCTGTAGAAACAAGCATAGTGTCTGTAACTATCTGTGTTTAATATCTGGTATGCTAGTGTGTCTGTCCTTTGGTGCCAATTATTCCCTTTATAATTGGTCACTATGTGTGACTCCCTCATTTTTTTTCAAAAAAACAATTTTTAGGACACGGCACACTTCCCAATCATGAACCAGTGCTGATTTACCATCCAAATGTTCCAGGATGTAAATAGCAGATGGCCGGCAACCTAAAGGTTACCTAAACAAACACAACTTTTTGAAATGAAAAATGCCAAATGAGATGCATATGGGCCGCGACAGGGAAGAGGTGGATGGAGTCCCCGGGTAGGACGGCTACCAATGCCGTATCTCTCCTACCCGAGCGTAGTTGACCAGCGGGGGGGGTTCCCAGGCAGGGCGGGTCTCAAGCCGTTTCTCCACTGCCTGAGCAACCGACAAGAACGGGCAAAAATGTAGTCATCGTGGTGGGGCTGCCATAGTGGTTCTACCTTCGAACCAGAAGGGAAGTTACGAGCGGGCGTCTGGTACCCGAACAAGTGTCTGCAGACAACCTAGTTCCTCTGAACTAGTGTCTGGCAAGTCCTCAGAGGTTTCGGCCGAATAGGCGTGGGGCAGTGAGAAAAAAATTCTGCTGTCGGACATACAACATTTAACAAACTTACAAACAACATAAAACATTCTGCAGGTTCCATCAGAATACGGGACATCGTAAATCACATTTGGGCTGGGGTGTAACTAGCCTATGGAGGGAGTGCAGCGTGACCGAAGAAGAAAGGAAGGAGGAGTGAAACAAAAATGATATCTTGCTGAGGTAACGCTGCCATGAGAAGTGGTGGGTAAGCGCTCACAGTTTGCATGGGCCAGCTGGGACCTTGTAGCTGCTGTGGGTGGTGTTCTCTTTCATATCTGGGGGCTAGTCTAGCTGGTGGGGGTCTCCTGCAATCTCGGGGGAAGTGTCCTGATTGCCCACAGTTGTAACATGACCCCTGGGGCACATAAGGTGGAGCAGGCTCTCTGGTGCATTGTTCCCTTGGGTATGGTTCCCTGAGTGGGGGTCGGGGCTGTTGGTGTCTTTGCTGATTCGGGGGGCATTTGTGGGCTGATCCCGTTGCTGTTTCAGGGGGGCTTGACATTCTCGTGCGTAATGTCCTAATTGTCCGCAATTGTAACATTCCGGTGGTTTCTGTGGGGGGCTGTTCCTTCCTTCGATTACCCATGCGGGGTTCTGGTGCATTTTAACTGGATGCATGTCTGCCTGCTCTTCCTCGGGTTCCCTAACTGCGGGTTTGTCTGCTTCTGCCTGCTGTTCTTCGGGATTTTTAACTGTGGGTTTGCTTTGTACAGACTGCTCCCAGGCGCGGGACAATCTTTTTAAAACCCATTTCTCATTGTGGGCTTCCTCTGAGGGGTCATAATTCGTACAGGCTTTTTGTCCTGCCTCTGTGGCATGGGAGATAAGGGTGCGGGTCCATTTGGCCATCCCGTCTTGGGACAAATGGGCGCGTTCTAAGTTACCGAAAACTGCTGTGAAATGGATCCACAGGCGTCCAGCAAATGCTGTGGGGTGTTCTGTCCTTTCCTGCCTGAACTTATTGAGGCCATCTACGGGGTCACCCCGGTTATACCCGATCGCATCCAGGATCGCGGTATGCATTTCTGCAAGGGTGCCTCCTCCTACATTCTGTGGGTCGGGAAGGGCTGCTGCTACCGACGGATCTAAACTTAAAACCATGAGCTTTACATGCTCTCTCTTATCCAGGCCGTACATGGTCGCCTGATGCTTAACTGTGGCAAAGAAATGATGGGGGTCTGAGGTGGGGAGGAATGGTGTGATCTTATCGAACGCGTCCCGTAACTGGGTTACTGTTAAGGGGGTGGAATATAGAAATTCCGCATCGTCCGATGTGGCTGTGCGGTGGGTGTTTACTGGGTTCATTGGAGCGTGAACTATCTGCTGTGTGGGGGGGTGGGGCACTTTTCTCTTTTGGGGCGTTCCCTGCGCACATGTTCCCTGAACATATCTCTGCGCTGTTTCGTTTAACTCTTCACAATCAGGGCCGTCTTCCTGATCTAACTTTTCCCCAAAGGTTTCCTGAAAACCTTTCTGAACAGAAAGCAGTGATTGCAGCTCTGCAATCTGCTTCCGGCACTTTGCGTGATCTAAGGGGCTTTGTCTTTGTTCTGTGGTGGCAGCATGGAGTGCTCTTAATGCTGCCTTGAGATCACTACACTGTTTCTGTAATGTCTCTACCTGTTTTTCTGTCTTCTCTTGTACCAGGACTGCACTTTGCTTGTCCTGATAGGCCTTTTCGTATTGAGACTGGAAGCTGCTTAAATGCGCCAGACAAGACTGGTGAGCCATTTTGGCGTCACCCACCTCTCCATCTTTTGCTGCCAATTTCCTCCTCAATTCCATATTCTCCTTTTCTACTTCGCTTACATCGATCTTACTCATCCGATGTATGCCCTCAACTTCTTTGCGGAGCGTCTTAACGACCTCCTCTGTGCCTCGCAATTGTGCCAAGCAGGACACGATTGCCATCGGCTTGCGAGCTTTTCCCAAGCTCTTTTTGTGGATCTCGCTCAGGTTCTCCCACCAAGTATGTCCTATACTCCCGGGACTTGATTCCTCGTTATCACAGAAATCATTCCAAAGGGGCTATCCTTTCCCTTTGAGATATTTCCTGATTTCTTCCTCCCAAATGGGACATTGTCCCACTCTACTGCTGCTGGTCGCTGCGACCGCAAATTCCTCAGGGTTCATGAGGCGCTGCATTGCCTGCATGGCCATCTTTCCTATCCGACTGCTTCTTCTTTAAAATTTGGAACGGGGGCTAAGGCGGTGTTGTAAATACGGGTACGGCTTTCGCTACTTTCCAATATACAAAATTCCGACAGTTTTGACGCAACAAAAATCTATCAGTTTTACCTTATAGCCCTGTTAGTTACGCATGCATACACACACTTCCGAATTATGAGTATTGATCAGAACTGCTTGAACACTTATGGTTTTCTGTTTCCAATTGGGTTTCTAATTCAAATACTTGGGTTCTCCCGGAGTGGTTTTCCACTTCTAGATCGGGTCCCGGCGGAGTCGCCAAATGTTGCTCTTAATTTTAGCCTTAGTTTAATTGCTCTGTTCTATCATCTATGCTCTTGAGTCGCCAGGTATCTTTCTGATACCGCCATGTGGTTCAAGTCTGAGTAATGATCAATAATCCAACACACCGCTTAGTAAGAGTTAGATCAACGCACATTTATTGTATACAGTAATCAATACTTATGCATAAATTCTACTTCTAAGCTACTTCCTACAACTAACAGGCCAATACTTAACTTTGGAAATGGCCCACCAGGTCAGGGAAACGAATGGCCTTTCATTTGAAGCTGGTACAGTTCGATAGCTAGGAGCACCTGTCTCGTAGCGAGCGTTAAAGTAAGACTTACGATTTGAGCGGTTGTTGCAGAAGGTCAGCAGAAGGCAGCAGGGGTTGCAGCAGGGTGAAGAAGGGTGCAGAAGGGCGGAGGGAGACCGATTTGAACTTGGACTCTATTCTTATAGTCCCCAGGGGCTTACCGCTTTTCGGGGCAGACCCTATACCTGGTTCCAAGTGATTGGACTTCGTCCCAATCACTTGGTTCGATATTCTCCAATGCTGGAGCGATTCCTTGATCGTTGGGCAGTTTTGGGGTGGTCGTTCACCTCCCTTTGTGTAGGCTCTTGCTGGCGCCGAAAAGTCTGGGTTGGCTTTGTGTGTCTAATTTGTTGCACATTGTTCCTGGGGATTGCTAATTAATATTCAGATGGCTGGTGTGTTGTTATGCTGATGTCTGCAGGTATCGATTCTGTCTGGCCTCCCCAGAGGCGATTACACAGTTTTACCTGCAGCTGCTTGTTTTTAGTCCTGTTGGCTGATTTTCCCATCAGCCTTTCCCGTTCGCCATTTTAAATCGGGGTTTGGATATTCTAATCGGGAGTTAGCCACTTTAACTGGCGACAGGGAACGCTTGGGCTCTCACCCAAAAACACCAAGACTGGTTTGACGAGAACGATCAGGAGATCCGGGATCTCTTTGGCTGCAAACGCAAGGCATTCCTGAACTGGCAGCTCTAACAAAACTCAAATGAGAGAAAACAAACCTACAGGCATCTGAAGGCTGAGGTGCAACAAAGAACCCATGACCTATAGAACAGATAGTGGGTTGAAAGAGTGCAGGAAACTCAGCAACTCGCTGAAAACCACGATAAACATGGCTTCTTCAGGGCAATTAAAACCATCTACGGTCCGAGTACCCAGGCACCCACCCCACTGACAGCCAAAATCGGAGAGACACTCATCAAAGACAGAGAGACGGCCAATGCCCGATGGAGAGAGCACTTCAAGGACCTCCTCAACCAAGACACAAGTGCTCTTGATACCATCCTGCAACACAATACCCGTCATCATCTCAGCGCAACTCCAGCTCGCCGTGAGGTTGTAAAAGCAATCCACAGCTGAAAAACTACAAGGCCTCTGGCACAGATGGAATACCCGCAGAAGTATTAAAATGTGGTTGAGAAGCACTCCTGACATGAATCCAGAACCTCATCACCCTTGTCGGGAAGGAAGAGAACATGCCTGATGATCTCAGAGATGCCTTAATTGTGACCAGCTTCAAGAAAGGAGACGGGTCCGACTGCAGAAATAACAGAGGGCTGTTCTTACTCTCCACCATGGGAAAGGTCATCATGCAGAATATTCCTTACCTGCCTCCTCCCAGTGGCTGAAGAGCTCCTCTTTTGAGTCTCAATGCAGCTTCCACCCATCAAAAGGCTCAATGGACATGATCTTCAGTGTGCAACAAATCTGGAAAAAGTGCAGGGAGCAGCACCAACCTCTGTACGTGGCCTTCTTTGATCTCACAAAGGCCTTGGACTCTGTCAACTGTGAGGGGCTGTGGCACATCCTCCTCAAATTCGGCTGCCTGAAGAAATTTGTCACCATGGACTTCCGGTGGGGGGTGATGTGCTGAGCGGTCGCACACACTGCGGCTCCCAATGGGGAACTCGGTTTTCGCTCCTTTCTGCCCGATGTACGGGTGATTTTTTTTTATGAGGAAGCGGGAGTAGTTCAGTTGATAAGATACCCCCATGCATGTAATGTCCAGTCGAAGCAGTTCCTGGCAGAAGTCTGACAAAGGAGTGTTGACGGAATCTGGTGCTGTTAGAGCCCCAGCAGGGGAAAACATGGCAGCGGCGGCTTCTGCTGAGACCCCTCAATGGACGTCCGAGAAGTTGGTTAGCTTCCACACCAATTAATTTAGGAAGCAGCGACAAACAATGACCGAGGATCTAGAGAAAGCAATGGGGGGGGGGGGTTGGCCCCAATTTGGGCAACCATGAAAAAGTTAGACCGGCGGATGGAGGAACAAGAGGACACAATCCAAAAGGTTGAAGTGGCGCTCTCTGATCACAGTGTTCAGATTGCCTCATTGGAGGCACAGATGATGGTGCTGGCGGAGGAGCTAAAGGCCAAGGTAAACGATCTGCAGAACTGCTCCAGACGGGAAAATGTAAGGATTGTCGGGGTGCCAGAGGGCCTGGACGGCTCGAACTCCATGGACTATATGTCCAAGATGTTCAGAAGGTTGGTGGGGGAGAGGGTCCTTTTGACCTCTCCTGTGTTGGACCGGGCCCACAGATCACTGAGACAGAAGCCTGGATCGGGGGGAGCCACCTCGGACGATCATAGTCAGGTTCCACCGATACCTGGATAAGGAGTGGGACCTGAGGTGGGAAAAGGATCACCGGGACTATAGATGGGAGGGTCATGCCATCAGGATATACCAAGATCTTGGGACAGAGCTGACGAGAAGACATGCCAGTTTAATAAGGCCAAGGCTAAGAACAACGTGAGGTGTGGTGTACCCAGCTCGTCTTCGATGACGTTCAAGGAGAGAGACTATTATTTTGATGCACTGGAAGATGCAAACAAATTTGTCAGGGAGGATGGACTAGGGATGAACTGAAGTGATTGAAGACTATGGAGTTTCTAACTTGTTTATGGTTAAGTCCATCTGTTCTTGTGTCTGATAGGGGAATTTGTAATGTGGGGCGGTGGGGGGAGCGATTAGGATTGTGCCTGGGCTTGGCGGTGGGTGTTTGTAAGTGGCAAAGTTGTATATATTGTACTGTTGAGTTTATTTTTGCGAGAAGGAGGAGTGTTTCATTTTCTTCTAGGGTTCTGCATTAAAGTTTGGTTTGGACAGGGGGGTTGATTGTTGATATCTTGTTGTGTTGACTTTGATCTTTGCCCTTTGTAGGGGTCACCCTGCTCGTGCTATACCTAGTTAACGGGAGCGGAGGAAGGGGGATTTCTGCAGCTTGTTACTATGCGGCATTTCGAGCTTCGGTTTTTTGTTTCGATTGTGTTTGGGTTGGGGGTTAAGGTGGGGGGGGGGAGCTTTTGCTTTTGATTGGTTATTTAGTTGATTTCCGGGGTGGGGTGGGGGTGAGGGGAGTGCGATGGGGATTGGGGAGGGAGGAGGGAGGAGACTGCTAACTGTATTTGGGCTGGTTTTATGAGAGATGTGTCAGCCATCTTGAATGGGCCTGGAGCTGGCGCAGGCTGAAGTACTGCGGGAATGCCTCACGTAGCTTATCCTGGATTGGGAAGGGGTTGAACAACCCCCCCTCCCGCAATCTGGAATGTGAGGTGGTTAAATGCCCAGTAAAATTAACCCGGGTGTTTGGGCACTTGAGAAGTTTGAAGGCGGATGTGTTTTTTTTTTACAGGAGACTCATTTAAGAATTAAGGATCAAACAAAGTTGCAGAAGGGATGGTGGGGCAGGTATACCACTTGGGTTTAGATTTTAGGGCACGGAGGGTCGCAGTGTTAATTAATAAGAGGGAGGCTTTTTTTGCGGGCAGTCAACTAGTGAATCCAAGAGGGTGGTATGTAATAGTCTGGGGGTTATTGGCGGGCGCGCCGGTGGTGCTGGTCAATGTGTATAGCACTGAATTGGGATGACACAGCTTTTATTAACAAAGTGTTGGCATCTATCCCAGATCTAGATTCTCATCAGCTAGTTATGGGTGTTTTAGATCCGAGCCTGGATAGGTTGAGTCCCAAGTCACGGACTCCACCTGGGGTGGTGAAGCAGTTATTGTTGTTCATGATTCAGATGGGGAGGCAGACCCGTGGAGGTTAAGGTTTCCGAGGGATAAGGAGTTTTTCTTTTTTTCTCACGTCCAGCAAGTCAACTCCTGAATCGACTTCTTTGTGGTGAATAAATCGCTTCTCCCTGGGGTAAGGGGGAGTGGGTTACTCGCGATCATTATATCGGATCATGCTCCGCATTTTGTGGATCTGTTTTTGGAGCCGGGCCGCTCTCAGTGACCCCCGTCGAGACTGTACATAGCAATGCTCGCGGATAAGTGTTTTTGTGAGCGGATATCCTCTGCCGTTGGGGAGTATGTTAAGTTTAACAGGAATGAGGCGGTCTTGTCGTACATGCCCTGTTCTATCGTGGGTTGTATGAGTCAGAGTCTCCAGTGGGGAGTTCAGCAATGAGACAATTATTGGATGGGTTGCCCTTACCAGAGGTGGAGCAGGAGAACAGGCAGTAGTTAGATGCACCGATTGATTTGGAAGAGATCTTGAGTTGTATTAGGTTAATGAAGACGGGTAAGGTGCCAGGACCGGACGGGTTCATATGAGGAGTGGTTGAGGAGTCTGTGTTTGCATTTGATGGAATTTAGAAGGATGATGGGAGATCTCATTGAAACTTACAGGGTACTGAGATGCCGAGATAGAGTGAATGTGAAGAGGATATTTCCACGAGTAGGAAAAATTAGAACCCGAGGGCACTGCCTCAGACTGAGATGAGAAGGAATTTCTTCAGCCAGAGGGTGGTGAATCTGTGGAACTCATTGTCACAGAAGGCTGTGGAGGCCAAGTCCCTGAGTGTCTTTAAGACAGAGATAGATAGGTTCTTGATTAATAAGAGGATAAGGGGTTATGGGAGAAGGCAGGAGAATGGAGAAGAGAAATATATCAGCCATGATCAAATGGTGGAGCAAACTCAATGGGCCGAATGGCCTAATTCTGCTTCTATGTTTTATGGTCTTATGGTTCCCCGTTGAATTTTATAAACAGTTTGCTGGGCAACTGGTCCCGCTTTTCACAGAATCACAGAAAATACAGTGCAGAAGAGGCCCTTCGGCCCATTGAGTCTGCACCGACGCATGAAAGATACTTGACCTGTCTCCTAATCTTATTTGCCAGCACTTGGCCCATAGCCTTTTCTAATCGAGCTTTTGTTAGATATGTTCAATGATTCCATATTTCCGGGGTTGTTACCGCTCACCCTGACACAGGCATCAATTTCCTTGATCCTGAAGAAGGACTAGGATCCCATGCAATGTGGGTCATATCAGTCTATCTCATTGTTAAACACGGACGTTAAATTGTTCGCGAAGGTGTTGATAACCAGGCTAAAACCCTCTCTACCAGAGATGATTTTGGAGGAGCAGACTGGATTTGTGAAGGGATGGCAGTCGTCCGCCAATATCAGGAGGTTGTTAAATGTTCCGCGGAGAGCAAACTAGAGGTGATCATTTAGATGGATGCGGAGAAGGCGTTTGACAGGGTTGAGTGGCAATACCTCTTTGAGATCTAGGGGCGGTTTGGCTTTGTGTTTAAATCTGTGTCATGGATTAAGCTTTTATACAGGACCTGTCCGCAAACATACATACTAATGCCCTGAGTTCAGGTTATTTCCAACTGGGCAGAGGTTCAAGACAGGAGTGCCATTGTCTCCGTTATTGTTTGAATTAGCAATCGAGCCACTGGCCATTGCATTGAGGCCGTCTACCAGGTCTCCAAATTCATAGAATTCCTACGATGCAGAAGGGGCCATCCAGCCCATCGAGTCTGCACCTACCCTTCGAACGAGCACTCTACCCATATCCACTCACCCAACCACCACTCCCTACCCCCGTAACCCCAAAACCTAACCTGCACATCCCTGGACACTAAGGGGCAATTTAGCATGGCCAATCCACCTAATCCATACATCTTTGGACTGGGTCAAGGGGATTGAGCATGGGGGGAGGGAGCATAGGGTGTCCTTATATGTGGACAATTTGTTAATATATTTTACGGACCCTCTCTCCAATGTTGGGAAGATAATGGAGTTGTCAGGAGGTTTGGCTCCTTTTTGGGGTACAAGCTAAATCTGAGTAAGAACAAAGTTTTTCTGGTGAACCCCACAAGGAGGGGAGCTGATCTGGGGAGGCTGTCATTTCGTCCGGTCAAGTCTTTTGTTTGGTATTTGGGTATCCAGGTGGCCCATGATTGGGCCACGCTTCATAGACTCACCCTGGTGGACAGGGTGACGGCCAATTTGAAAAGGTGGGAACCCTCCCTCTGACCCTAGTGAGAAGGATACCAACAGTGAAGATGAATATTTTCCTGAGGTTTTTGTCTTTGTTCCAGTGTCTCCCAGTCTTCCTTCCCAAGACTTTTTTTTTGCAGGGTTAACAAGTTGATTTCTACTTTTGTTTGGGTGGGTAAGACTCTTCAGGTGAGTAGGATGTTTTTACAGAGGGACTGGCATTCGGGGGGGGGGGCATTAGTTTACCCAATTAGTTAAATTATTACTGGGCGGCAAGTATTGATAAGGTGCGGGGGTGGTTCAAGGATCTGGGATCAATATGGGGGCAGATGGAGGAGGTTTTGTGCACACAGTCGAGTCTGAGGGCCTTGATTACAGCGCCACTCCCTTTTCCCCCGCCTAGATTCTCTTCCAATCTGGTGGGGTTAGCTACCTTTCAGATTTGGAATCAGATTAGATAGAATTATAAACTGGGTTTGGTCCCGGAGGGCGGATGTGGAGTGAAGCTCTGCCTCGAATCAACTTCACATCCTTGTGTACGAGATTAAGATCCAGTTTAAGATGGTTAAACGGGAGGCAAGTTCTGTTTGGTTGGAGGTCCCTGGTACTGCCTAAGTCCTTGGCTCGGTTGGGATAAATTTGATGGAATGTCTACACCTGGAGAGGATTAAATATACCACAAGGGGGTCGGTGGGAGGATTCTACTCAAGGTGGCAGTCTTTCATCTCCTTTTTTGGGGGAGTTGGTTACTGTCAGAAGTTAGGGGGAGGGGAGAGGATTTGTCTTTATTGGGTTACGGGTTTACTAAGGTGTTGTTTTCTTTATTGGGGGAAGGAGTTTGAAGGGTCGGGCTGGGTGTTTAGGGATAGGATGGGATTGGGGTTGTATTGTTGGTGGGTTTCTTTGTTAGAATGAAAATTTTGTATTATTAGTGGGTTTGTTTGTTCGAACAAAAAGTTTGTTTGAGTAAAAATATTTTAAAACAAGACATTTGTCACCATTCTCCACCTGCTCCACGATGACATGCAAGCCGTGATCCTCACTAACGGAACCACCACAGGTCCAATACATGTGCAAACTGGGGTTAAACAGGGCTGTATCATCGCACCAATGCTCTTCTCCATCTTCCTCGCAGCAACACTCCCAACCCCTTCCCCCATCACCCTGAAGGTCCCTGCTGGTAGATTACGAGCTAATCTACCGGACAAGCTGGAAACTGTTCAACCTCTGACACCTCCAGGCCAGAACCAAGACCACCTCTGTTATCGAGCTGTAGTACGCAGATTACACCTTTTGTTACCTTACTGTAGTGTGTTTGGTAGCACTACTGTATGTAACATGCGTTACTCAATCCAGTTGCGGCAGAGGCTTTCTGCACCTTGGTGAAGACGGCTCGAAGTCGTCCAGAGGTATTGAAAGGTTTATTGGATAACAGAATTTAACAACTACGTGAGTTGTTACTTTAAGATCAATACCAGTAGAAAGTTTACACATATGTACAGTAGCTATGTCAGACCACACTAGTAGCCCTGAGCTAGATCTGTGCTCCTGCTCTCGTCACAGTCTAATCACCAAGAGAGCAGAGAGCCGCTTGCGTCTGCTTTTATACCTGCCAGTGCTGCCCTCTAGTGATCTTTCAATTTCCCATTAATCCCTTATGTAAATACCCATGTAAAGATCACTACACTGTGCAATAGCACACTCAGAGACCGAGTTACAAACCATCATCTACACATTCACCCGAGGCATATGAGAGAATGGGCCTCAGACTAAATATCCAGAAAACAAAGGTTCTCTACCAGCCCGTTCCTGCCACACAAAACTGCCTCCCAACCATCAAGATCCACAGTGAGCCCCTGGACAATGTGGATCATTTCCCATACCTCGGGAGCCTCCTCTCTGTGCGAGCAGACATTGACGACAAAATCCAACATCGAATCCAATGTGCCAGTGCAGTCTTCAGAGGCCTGAAGAACAGAGTGTTCGAAAGCCCAGACCTCAAATCCAGAACCAAGCTTATGGTCTACAAAGCAGCCGTGGTCCCTGCCCCCCTGTATGCATCAGAAACATGGACAATGTACAGCAGATACCTCAAATCCCTGGAGAGATATCACCAACATTGCTGTCGCAAAATCCTGCAAATCCACTGGTAGGATATATGTACCAATGTGAGCGTCCTCTCCCAGTAATTTAATTCAAACAATCTTTATTGTCACAAGTAGGCTTACTTAACACTGCAATGAAGTTACTGTGAAAAGCTCCTAGTCACCTGTTCGGGTACACAGGGGGAGAATTCAGAATGTCCAAATTACCTAACACCATCGAGGCACTGGTGGTGCTCAACCAGCTGTGATGGGCAGGCCACATTGCCCACATATCCGACACAAGATTCCCGAAACAAAAATGCTACAAGGACACTCTGAAAGCCTCCCTAAATAAATTCAACATGCCTATCGACACGTAGGAATAAATTGCCTTAGAAGGCATAGGCACAAACTGGAGAAGATGCATTTGTGAAGGTGCCTATCACCTCAAACGTCACAGGGTGGAGCACGCGGAGGCCAAGTGTAAACAGCAGAAAGGGAGCTCAAAATCCAGAGCGTCCCACCCACCTCATGAAACACCACCTGTTAAATCTGTAGCAGAGTTTGCGGAATCAGGGTCGGACTTTTCAGCCAACATAGAACCCACCTCCCAGAGGGGAAGCAATTCATCTTCGACCCTGAGGGTCTGCCCAAGAATAGACCATCACAGTGTCATTTTTCCCAGAATTCTAAAAAACAAATGCTCAAACAAAATTTCAGAAAAACTTTGTTGAACATCATCTTCAATAATGCAGACAAAACAAAATCACCTTCATACATTCCTGGAAAGTGGAAACTGCTGATTCTGATAGGTGGAGATTGCAGATGGCTTTGCAGGGTGCCCTTGAGTGCCTGGTTTAGAACATAGAACATTACAGCTCAGTACAGGCCCTTCGGCCCTCGATGTTGCGCCGACCTGTGAAACCACTCTAAAGCCCATCTACACTATTCCCTTATCGCCCATATGTCTATCCAATGACCATTTGAATGCCCTTAGTGTTGGCGAGTCCACTACTGTTGCAGGCAGGGCATTCCACGCCCTTACTACTCTCTGAGTAAAGAACCTACCTCTGACATCTGTCTTATATCGATCTCCCCTCAATTTAAAGCTATGTCCCCTCGTGCTAGACATCACCATCCGAGGAAAAAGGCTCTCACTGTCCACCCTATCCAATCCTCTGATCATCTTGTATGCCTCAATTAAGTCACCTCTTAACCTTCTACTCTCTAACAAAAACAGCCTCAAGTCTAGGTTCTAACCTACATAATGTTATTTGCAGTGTTTGCCTGTAGGGTCTCCTGGCACCCTCGTGAAACATGACATTTCTTCTCCTTTCCACCAGCTGAACTAAGATCTCCAACGCTGCAACAACCGAGAACATGGGAGCCCACTTTCTGGTATGCAGCTCCATTTGTACTTCTCTGGTATTTCTGGTACTTGTATTTCTTCTCTGAAATACTTTTAAAGATAGTTCCACCAGCTGCTGTGTTCTGTAGGCTGCACATCCCCTTTAAGAGGTGTAGTCTGGCTTTAAGAAGTGTGGGTAAGGTGTAACTCAAAATAGCCAGATTTGCACCTGGACTCGCTGCTGAGCAGTTAGCTACCAGTTAACAGTGCACTTCACACCGGCTGCTCGCAAAAGTCATACTGATGAGCAGACAGCACAAAGTTTGCATGCTGCCTGATTCATGCTGCCTGATTCAGAACAGCGACCGCAACACCACACAACCCTACCATGGCAATCTCTGCAAGACGTGCCAAATCATCGACATGGGTACCACCATTACACGTGAGAACACCACCCACCAGGTACGTGGTACATACTCGTGCGACTCGGCCAGCGTTGTCTACCTCATACGCTGCAGGAAAGGATGCCCCGAAGCGTGGTACGTTGGCGAGACCATGCAGACGCTGCGATAATGGATGAACGGACATCGCGCGACAATCGCCAGGCAGGAATGTTCCCTTCCAGTCGGGGAACACTTCAGCAGTCAAGGGCATTCAGCTTCTGATCTTCGGGTAAGCGTTGTCCAAGGCAGCCTTCAGGATGCGCGACAATGCAGAATCGCCGAGCAGAAACTTATAGCCAAGTTCCGCACACATGAGTACGGCCTCAACCGGGACCTTGGATTCATGTCGCATTACATTCACCCTCCGCCATCTGGCCTGGGCTTGCGAAATCCTACCAAATGTCCGGCTTTGAGACAATTCACACCTCTTTAACCTGTGATTATCTCTCTCTCCAGTCGCACCGTCTGGACCTGTAAAGACTTAATTACCTGCAAAGACTCGCATTCAAAGGATCGTCTTGCATACATCAGCTGTGCTCCGAAAGCTAGTGATTTGAAACAAACCTGTTGGACTTTAACCTGGTGTAGTAAAACTTCTTACTGTGCTCTCTAACTGACTATTACTCTAACTAGCTGATATTTTGCATGGTTTTCTCAAACCATTGTGACATGATGATTGGTGGAATATATAATAGACATATTTACAAGCTCAATTCCCAACTAAAGTGTGTCTAGTTGGTTTATGACTGAGTGTGAGACAGTGGGTGAAATTCTCCGTCTCCCGATGCTGTAATCGCGACCAATACTCAGGCGGAGAATCGGGCATCCAGCCAAAATCCGTAGCCAAAGCCAATTTAGGCGCCATGTTCCAGTTCCTTGCTGGTGGCGATAACCAGGTTTGCATCCTGCACCGGCGGCAGCGAGCAAAGCTGGCATTTGCAAGCATTTGTGATTAGTGCATATGCTCCGGGGCTCTGTGATGCTCCGCCACTCTGAAAGCGGAAGTCACGCGGGCGCCATTGACTGCACGTATTTACAAATGGGGACTGGGCACCATGGCTGCTGAGAGTGAAAGAGAAGGTAAGAAAAGTTTGAAAAACTGTTAAAAATTGAAGTGCTTGCTGGGGGATGGCTGCCAGAACCGGAGGGGGGAGTAGCGTAGAGCGACTTGCTGACAGCTCTGTGGATTTGGGGTATCCCCCTCGGGATCGAGATGGTGTGATATTACACGGCCCACCCAATGAGGACACCCAGAGGACAGGGGTCGCAGAGACCATCGCCAACACGGGTTGCGGCAGCCACTGGTACCCCTGTTGACAGGGGTGGGAGGTGAGGATAGAAGCACCCTGGTGACACTCACTGATGGGGACAGGAGTGCTGTGTGGAAGGCAACATATCAGTGCGAACAGCTGTGGGGTGGGGTGGGTTTGGGGGGCATGTGGAGGGTGGAGATGAAGTGCAATGTAATCTGTTGGATCTGGATGTGCAAGAGAATACTCACCTTGCTAACATGTCTTCTCTTTTTCCCCCATGCAGAGAATTAATATCGGAGTGCAGCCAGGAATGTTCGCTATTTACCTGGCCGCAGCTGCCATTGCGGCACACGGAGGCTGCAGGCACAGCTCAGGGAGGTACCTGCACAAGTGGAGCCTGTTCCAGAAGAGCAGGGGCCAGGCGGTGAGGCTCGAGTACCGGGTGTCCAACAGGCTGAGGAGGAGGTGTGAAGGAGGCGCCGTATAAGGCCACATGTATACCTCCAAAGCCCCTTTGAGGAGCTGCCGGACCGCTTGTCCTGCCGAAGGCTTTGGCTAACCAAAGAGACCTTGTGCCACCTATGCCAGATGATGGCACACCTGGCACTTCCAGGGTTTGGAGAAGGATACTCACTCTTTATGGCCCTCAAGATCGCCCTGAGCTTTTATGCCTCTGCATTTTTCCAGGGGCCGAGCGGGCACCTGGCTGGGATCTCTCAGACATCCGCACACAGGTGCAACCACACTGTGACGGATGCCCTATGCGTCCGGCAGTGAACTATATAAACATCAAACTGGACCAAGCCCACCTGGATACCCGGGAAGCAGGATTTGCCACCATCACTGGCATACCCCAGATCCAGGAGGTGATCGATGGCACACTTGTCTCCCTACATTCACCAAGTGGTGCCCTTCATCAAATGGCAAGGGACTCCCTGAATATGAGGTTGGTATGCAAACACAAATGGAGATGGTGAGTGGTGATGGGACTGGATAAGCATCCTACAAGGCGGCCTCACACTTCTGGCACCTTTTATGTCGCCTCTCAGGGTGACCCCAGTTGGAACCAGGTTCAATTATCCTGGGAGCCCTGTCCCGTGCCATCCTCCAACACCCACATCCCACACCACCAACCTCCCACACCCCCTACCTGGCGCACCCTCTACATCCAGCCCAGTCCATCCCTCACACCCTTCAGACAGAGGATTGAGGCAGGTCAGAATGTTAGTGAAAAGGTGTTTAATAGCGCCTGTATTCATGATTGTGCCCTGACCCCTACCTCTAACCTATGTGCTGAACTCATGCCAACTTAACATACTTATTTTACGTGGCCTACCGCTTCTTCAAGGTGTGACCCCAGACAGAACATCAGACATGGAGGTGGCCTACTGTGTATCTTGCCCTCTGACCTGAAATGTCTTTGGCAGTTGTCCTCTGGAGGGACTGGACCTGGATGGGTCCAGCGACCTTTGGGTGTCACAGATGATGAGTTGCCACCTGTTCTGCCCATCAGATACACCAGTGTCAGGTGGGAGGGATTCAGAAGTGTTGAGGTGTTCCAGCACTTCCCCTTGTGGGAGACACCGGCACGGTCCCCATCACTTCCTCCTCTCTCGGGGTTCTTGATGGCCCTCAGGCTACCCCATGGGACGGAAGGGAAGGCGGAGTGAGCTCTGGAGGCTCCACATTGCCTGGCATTGCCAGTCCTGGAGACCTGCTCTCGTCTCAACCATGGTCTTGATGCCGTCAACCATGGAGCTCAGAATGAGTCATGTCCCTCTGTGACTGGGTCATGTCCCTCTGTGACTAGCCCAGGCCAGTCAGCACCCAGCCAATGCTCTCAACGCCGTCAGCCATGACCCTTTGTGACTGGACCAAGTCCTGGAGCACCGCAGCAATGTCCATGTGGAGCCGGTACATGATTGTCTGTGACTGGGCTCCCCTGTCCTGAGCCTCAGGCATCAACCGCACAGATTTCCCCAAGTCTTGGATGTCTTGACCCATGGCAGTGGCAATTTGACCCAAGACATCCACCGTGGATGCCACCCGTTCTGTAATGGCATGGGTACCATGTATTGTTGGCACAATTTGCTGCACCTGAAGGCATTTGTGCACCTCCAACTACAACTGCAGGCGCTGGAAAATTGCTGACACCCCTTCCTCTAGATCCCTGCTCTGTGTCTGCATCTCCATCAGTGATGGGATCATATTTCTAGAAGCGCGATACCTGTCTGGACTACAGCTAGTACCTGGGATCGGGCAGCCCTCCGACCGCCTGCTCCCTCGGGTGTCCCTACCTCCACCTGATGTGCTGCAGCAAGTGTGATGTGTGCACCAGAAGGTGACCCAGGAGCCTCATTACAAAAATACCCCACCAATGTGATAATCTGTGATAATGGAGGGTGCAGGTGAATGCAATGCCAAGAAGTCAAAGTTGACCCTGGACTTTTATGTTCTCTTGCAGGTTTGAAGATACTCAGAGGCCTGTGGAATGGACCTGATGACCCGACCCGACAGGACTCCTACAACCACCCGACATGAAAGTTGAAGAGGTCCAAACTAGAAGTTTGACCCTGACCTCAATTTGGACCTGACCCGAACCTAGGAGTGCCTGACCCGGCCTAGGAACCCATGCCAGCCCCCGGTCTGCTCGATCCAGCCGCCAGAGCACCCGACCTGGCCCGGCCCCCGACAACGAGATCCGGCCTGACGCGACCCGGAGAGGCCGACCAAGTGACCCGACCTGGAGAGTCCCGCCCAACGACCTGACTTACCGAAGGATGGAAGGAAGAATCCACGGGAAGGCCCGACCAGGCCTACTCCAAGGCCCCATTCCAGGAGCGTCCGACCAGACCAGCAACGCTGGAGCAGAACACAGGATCCAGCCCAATCTGACCCAGGAAGCCTCTGCCTGCAACCCAAACCCAGATTAAAGACCCCCCGGAACGGCGGAGACCCTGCGCAAGGACCCAAACCCGCTGCAAGGTAGACCCGTCCTCGCAGAACACTGGGGCCTGACTGGATTGCAAACATGCCCCCCGGCAATCCCAAAATCACAACCAGCGCCTGGGATCCTGCCAGATGCGACCCGAAAACAAAACCAGTGCCCCGGCCCCCACCAGAAGCAACCACCTATCTACCACAAAGTCAGATCTCTCTCATCAGACCCCGGGACCATCCAGACGCAACCGCCGACCGAGAAAGTGAGGAAAACGCGGGGGTCCGCAAGTGAGACTAAAGTAACGCGGTTTCAAGACTCCTCTCCCCAGCATACTCCTGGCAAACGTTCAAGCGATCGAAAACAAGCTGGACGCATTTAACGCTAGACTTACCTCTCAGAGGGAAGTAAGAGACCGTTGTGTGCTCTGTTTCACAGAGGCATGGCTCACTCCTGTCTCACCGGACTGTGCCGTACAACCTGAAGGCTTCTCAATACACCGGACAGACCGCATGGCGTCATCAGGCCAACTAAAGGGTGGAGGTGCTTCTCCTCATCAATTCCTCCTGGTGCTAGGATGTGGCGACCCTGGCGACCTACTGCTCCCCGCATCTGGAATTCCTGACTGATGTGTTGGGTACTCTGGATCTGTGGAGACTGCGTTTACCTTAGCAGTAACATAGACAGGCTACCAACACTTGTAATTGTACAACTATATTTTATTTAACTAAGAGCTGTTAAACATACTTGCACTGTGGGTCGACACTATGTTAGATTGACTGAAGACCTATGCCTAACCTGACCAGCCTATACTGCTAGCACATGGTGGATGTTTGTGCTACTGACTGCGGGCTCTGTCTGTCTCAGAGGCTGCATCCCGAATGAGCGGGAAAACTAGTGCCCTCTGTCTTTATAGTGACCGTGCCCTAACTGGTGATTGGCTGCTGTGTTGTGTGTGTTGATTGGTCTTGCAGTGTGTCAGTCAGTGTGTGTCTCTGCACCATCATATACTGATGTGTATATTATGACACGGACCATTAAGTGTCGTCCGTACTACCTTCCACATGAGTTCACTTCAGCCATTATTACAGCGGTCTACATCCCACCCCAGGCAGAAGTGAAGAAGGCGCTAGACGAATTGTACACAATTATAAATAACAATGAAACATAACACCGGAGGCCTTGTTCATTATGGCCGGTGACTTCAACAAGACCAACCTCAAGAGTGTACTGCCAAAATTCCACCAACACATCTGTCCACCACGGGCGACAACACTCTCGACCACTGCTACACAAAAATCAAGGGCACATACCGACCCATCCCCCGACTGCACTTCGGAATATCAGACCATAAGACGGCGCTCCTTCTCCTGGCATTCAAGAAGAAACTTAACCGGGAGAATCCGGTTAAGAATGTCGGGCAGTTCTGGCCCGAGGAAACAGAAGTGACTGCTTAGCGACAGTGGACTGGTCCATATTTAAGAACTCAGCAACCAATTTAAATGAGTATGCCACCACCGTCACAGACTTCATCAGCAAATGTGTGGACGACTGTGTGCCAAAGAAAGCAGTACGTACATACCCCAACCGGAAACCATGGCTTATTCGGGAGATTGACTCCCTACTGAGGGCCAGGTTTGAGGCATTCAAGTCAGACGATCCTGACCTATACAAGGAATCCAGGTACGCCCTCCGTAAAGCCATCAGGGATGCTAAGAGAGAATATCAGACCAGGCTAGAGTCACAGACTAGCGTTCCCGACTCTATGCGGTTGTCACAAGGCCTTAACAACATAATGGGCTACAAAGCGAAGCCGAGCAGTATCTCCAGCGGCAGCGCACCCCTTCCCGATGAACTCAATGAATTCTATGCTCGGTTAGAGCAGGAAACCAACGATCCGTTGTCAAGTGCCCCAGCAGCCCATAACATACCCATACCCACCATCACAGCTTCCAAATTCAGATCCAAAATGAACCTTCGGAAGTCGACAGATCCAGGCGGGATTCCTGGTCGTGCATTCAGGCCCTGCATGGGCAAGCTGGCAGATGTGTCCACGAACATCTTTAATCTGTCCCTACTCTGCTCCGAGATCCCCACTTGCTTCAAGGAGACCACCATCATATTGGTGCCAAAGAAGAACCAGGCAACATGCCTCAATGACCATAATGCGGTGGCCTTGACATCAATCGTAATGAAGTGCTTCGAGAGGTTGGCCATGAGGCACATCAACTCCATACTCCTAGAATGCCTTGATCCACTGCAATTCGCATACCGCCACAACCGGTCCACAGCAGATGCCATCTCCCTGGCCCTACACTCTTCCCTGGAGGATCTTGACAACAAGGACTCGTACATCAGACTCCAATTTATTGACTACAGCTCTGCCTTCAACACCATAATCCAGACAAGCTCATATCAAAGCTCCAAAACCTAGGACTTGGCTCCTCCCTCTGCGACTGGGTCCTCGACTTCCTGACCCATAGACCACAATCGGTAAGGATAAACAACAACATCTCCTCCATGATAGTAGTCAATACCGGGGCCTCGCAAGGCTGCGTACTTAGCTCCTTACCATATTCACTATACACATGCAACTGCGTGGCAAAGTTTGGCTCCAACTCCATCTGCAGGTTTGCTGACGACATGATCATAGTGGGTTGGATCTCGAACAACGACGAGTCAGAATACAGCAGGGAGACGGAGAACCAAGTGGAGTGGTGTAACGACAACAATCTCTCCCTCAATGTCAGCAAAACTTCAGTAAGCAAAGTATTGTACACACCCCTGTCTGCATCAACGGGGCCGAGGTGGAGATGGTTGACAGCTTCAAATTCCGAGATGTGCACATCACCAAAAATCTGTCCTAGTCCACCCATGTCGACGCTACGGCCAAGAAAGCACAACAGCGCCTTTACCTCCTCAGGAAACTAAGGAAATTTGACATGTCCATATTGACTCTTACCAACTTTTACAGGTGCACCATAGAAAGCACCCGATCTGATTGCATCACAGCCTGGTGTGGAAACTGCTCTGCCCAATAACGCAAGAAACTAGAGTCGTGAGCACAGCCCAGTCCATCACACAAACCCGTCTCCCATCCATTGTCTCTGTCGACACCTCCCTCTGCCTGGGGAAAGCGGGCAGCATACTCAAAGACCCCTTCCACCCGGCTTACTTATTCTTCCAACTTCTTCCATCGGGCAGGAGATACAAAAGTCTGAGAGCACGCACTAATAGATTCAAAAACAGCTTCTTCCCCTCTGTTACCAGACTTCTAAACGCAGGCGTCACGGTAGCATAGTGGTTAGCACTGTTGCTTCACAGTTCCAGGGTCCCAGGTTCGATTCCCGGCTTGGGTCACTGTCTGTGCGGAGTCTGCACGTTCTCCCCGTGTCTGCGTGGGTTTCCTCCGGGTGATCCGGTTTCCTCCCATAGTCCAAAGATGTGCAGGTTAGGTGGATTGGCCATGCAAAATTGTCCTTCGTGTCAAAAAAGGTTAGGTGGTTATTGGGTTACTGGGATAGGGTGGAGGTGTGTGCTTAGGTAGGCTGCTCTGTCCAAAGGCTGGTGCAGACTCATTGGGCCAAATGCCCTCCTTCTGCAATGTAAATTCTATAATTCTTGTGGATTGATCAGATCTCTTCACACATCTTCTCTACTGAGTAGTAGTACACTCGTAAGCTTCATCCGACGCCTATGTCTATGTATTTACATTGTCAATTTTATGTTTGCCCTATTACGGAATGATCTGTCTGAGTTGCGCGCAGAACAATACTTTTCACTGCACCTATGTGCACATGACAACAATCAAAACAAGACACATTGTGAGATCTTGGGAAGGAGTGGTCTGTGGGAGAGGGGGGATTCATTTGTTATAGGACATCATTTTCCATTCAGGATTCACTTGGTTGTCGGATGCCGACCTCCTCCTCGGAGATAGCCCTCTCCTGCACCTCACTGGGTAATGCCATTGTCCTCTGCTCAACAGGGGTGAGAAACCAAAGATCCAGGATGGTCCCTCCGGTCTTCTCCCACTTGCTTTTGTTATGGACCGTTATTTTCCTAAGGGACGCATAAAAGGCATGGTGAGATGCATGGAGGTGTGTTGCACGGAATGAGGGGGGGGGGGGGTGGAGGGGGGAGGGGGGGGCAGTCTGTACTTGGTGGTTGGTGGCATGTGTGTGCAAGGCACCTGTCCAAGAAGGACAATACAGATGTTGGGGTTCGGTGGAGGGTGGGATTTGAGGGAGATGCAGGCTGATGGGTTTTGATTGGCCTCTATGGGAGTGAGGGTGTGATGTGAGGAGTGAGGGACGGAATGTGATGCCAGGGGACAGAGGTGGTGACTCACCCGAGCTGCCCTAAGGAGGTCGTTCATCTTCTTGCAGCACTATGTGCCAGTCCGCCTGGCGAGGTTCACTGTGTGGAGCACCTCGGCCATCTCCGCCTAGGCTCCCGAGCGGTAGCCTCCTGTGAAGAGGGTCTCTCCTTTCCTCCACTGCATCCAACATTTTCTCCATCTCCGCATCCACAAAGCGTGGTGCTGCTCTTCATGGAGACATCTTTCTTGGCTGGAATGAGTGTGTGTGGAGAGTGGAGCGAAGCAGCTCTAGCTTGTCAGGCTCTCGACCACCAATTCCAGCACCAGCGAGTCCAATGCCTGTGGGAATGAGAGTTGTTCTAGATTCACGTGGCCGGCATGCTGGCCTATTTAGCATGTCCTGAATTGCTCCAGAAATGGCCCCCCCAAAGGGAAAGCAAACCGCAAGCAACTCAGTCCCAGCGTCAACACTTAGGGCGCGATTTAACTAAATGGGAACAAAGTCCCACAGCGAGCGCGTTTAGCTGGCACCAAGCCTGGCACTGCCAGGATGCCAGGCTGGTAGTGCCTGGGTTCCAAGCTGGCAGTGCCAGGGTGCCCAAATGGCATCAACAGTGCCAGGCTACCATCCTGCCCAAAGGGCATGCACCTGAGGCCCTCCAATCCTCTGAGAGACCACCACGAGTGCCGTTCCGTCTGGCCCCTGTTTGTGGAGATCAGTACTGAACGGCGCTCGCCTGAGGTCTCCGAAGCGAAATGAATAGATCCCACAACCTTGGTTACCTTGAGAAACTAACTGTCTCGCTTGAATATGCAGATCCCCAAAATGTGATCGTGTCCACAATGGGCGGGATTTACATCGCCACGTCTTCCAAGATCACGTTAGATATCGCGCGGCTTGCGAGCTGGGTCAATCCTGGAAGCGGAGTCTCCCAGCTTCTATCGGCCATCCTGCGCCGTGGCAAGCTGCATTTTGGCACAGCATGGCCGTTTGTTCGTGCCCATGGAGAATGCCACCCAGTAGCCCTGAAATCTGGTACCTGGAGAATGTTCAATGTCCTGGAATTGAGGAGACCCACTGAGGATGTTTATCTCCGGCCTCCCTTTTTTCGCCTGAAAAACCGGCAGCCAGCAATTGAAAGCTGGAGTGGGTAGGAGACAGCGCCATTACAAATGGGCGTGTAATTGGATGAACTGCTTCCTGAAACAAGTGAGAGGCTGCTTAAAAATAGGTGCCCAGCATAAGGTGTAGGATGCCAATTGCAATTTTCAGGTGTTAATAGACAGAATGTGCACTATGCATGTTTATGTCAGGCATACAGTGGCATAATGAGCTATCCTTGAAGGCAGTTTGGAAGCTCACCAGGCCATCAGTGCTTCACATAGCTGTTTGGGAGTTTCCTTCCCACTTCTCCCACTCTGCTGCTGTAGCTACTCCAGTGTGTAACAGAAATCCTGCTTAGGTACACTTCTGGCGAGGTCGCAGTGGTGGAATGTGAGCAGCATAACAAATGACCCAGGAAGCTTCACAGTTTTTATGCTGGGCTCAGGAGGAACAAAAGACCTGCGGGCAGGAGTAGCAATCGCCTTTCCTTACTCCCATCTCTGGTGAGCTGCAGCCAAGCATTCCCTCATCACGGGCAGCTCCTCCGCAGCGTGACAATGAAGTTTGAACCTCAAAATGGCTCAGGTTTGGATTTGGGCAGGGTGACCACACTGTCAATTCCCTGCCTGTCTTGGGCCCACAGTGAAGATTGTCCCTCTGTTACATTAAGGGGGCGGGATTTCCCGACCCTCCACACCGGAATCGCGCCCGGCGCGGGGGTGGAGAATAGCCGTTCGCGCCGGAAATCCGGCGCAACGGCACTTCCACGATTCTCCGCAGACCCGCCAGACGCGCGGGCGCGGGCGACGCGGCACCGGTTGGGAGCCGTTGAAAGCGGCCTCCGCGGCGATTCTCCGTGCTCGACGGGCCAAATGCCTGCCGAGTCCTGCCGGCGTGGTTCACATGTGGTCCCACCCGGCGGGCCCTCGGCGTTCTGGCTGCGGGGCCTCCCTGGTGGGGGGGCGGGGGATCCGACTCCGGGGGGGGGGGCCTCCACGGTCGCCAGGCCGGCGATCGGGGACCACCGATCAGCAGGCATGCTCATTCCGTGGGGGGCCTATGTTCCTCCACTCCGGGCCCATGTAAGGCTCCGCCATGTTGTGCGGGGGCCGGTGCGAAGTCACCAAGAAAACATTTAATGTGCCCCATTTAAAATAGTGTTGCACTACTTCAAGTGTTGATGACCTGTATGTGATCCAAAACACCCAACACATCACACAGTATGTAGATTAGATGATAGGCATGTAGGCAAACGTCTATTGTTGATATCTCTTTAAATGTGCTAACATTCCCATGTAAATGTGGCACATTAAATGTTTTCTTTGTGGCTCAACGGTGTGCCTTGTGATGGTTTATGGTTGTACAAAAGCTAAGGTAATTCCAGAGCAAATCAAATGGCCACATTGAATGTGAATCTGTGTGAGGTGAAACTGTTTGTTTCAGGCATGACGTTCCATTATTCTTGATACATCTAAATGGTGGGTACGGTTACCATGGCAAAATTCTTGAGGACAAAAGATTTCTTTCCGGTCTTTGCAGATGTCTGTCTTATTTGGAGCACTGACCTTTAACCATTTCTCAGTAACTTTTTGAGACCTCTCAGTCTCAAAAATTGCAACCCTCCTTTGCTAAAACTCCCTTAACAGCTTCTTTCAATGAAGAGAGCAGGTCTTCCCCGTTAAATCTGCAGCTGTGTCAGATATTCAGCCTCCCTTGGAAAACATTGCCTGTATAACGCTCCATTATGCAAGGAACACAGGTCTATTTCCTACAATACTATGGTGACTATGCTTCAAATAAAAACAGACTTCATAAGCCCTTTGGGAAATCCTGAATTTGTGAGAAGTGTTATATTAATGCAATTTCTTTCTTAATATTTCAACGAGAAGAGTGCTCAATTACTGGAGATGCACTCTCTTCCTGCAAGTTCCTTATAATTTAACCTTTGATAATATTTAATGATGCGGTATTAGAAATTATATCAGAAGTGCATCGTTTAAAGCTGTAACATTCCTTTTTCAGTGATTTGTCTAGTTTGTATTCAGATTAAGTTAACAGTGGGCGCACTGCCAAAGCAACTTTATTCATCACAAAGATGCCGTATTGATACAACATTGCTCTGAAGAGTACGTCTGTATAAAATGAACCTGACAAAATTATATTTAAGTATGCACATTCATCACACATACCTGGCTTACATTTTTTTAATTGCTTAAAATTTAAGTACTGCTGAAGAAAGACATTTTGTCAAAGCTTTTCATCATGCACTTATCAGGCCAATCACAAGAATACCAATGTCAGGGGAAACAACGCCTTTTAAATGTTTGAGAGTACAGCCTAAAGTTGTTGTTTCCCCTGACATTGGTATTCTTGTGAATGTTCTGATGAGTGAAAGATGAAAAGTTTCAACAAAATATTTTTTTTCAGCAATAATCAAATTCTGTATTACCAAACGACCATTTGCTTTAAATTTATTGCCCATGACAGAATGTGATGGAAGGAAACTTTTGTTTGCTGACACATCTATTCCAATTTCGGTGCACAAATCAAACAACAATGAAATCAATATTTTAATTCAGTAAGAAGTCTTACAACACCAGGTTAAAGTCCAACAGGTTTGTTTCAAATCACTAGCTTTCGGAGCACTGCTCCTTCCTCAGGTGAATGAAGAGGTCTGTTCCAGAAACATATACACTGACAAAGTCAAAGATGCAAGACAATGCTTAGAATGCGAGTATTAGCAGGTAATTAAGTCCTTACAGATCCAGAGATAGGGGTAACCCCAGGTTAAAGAGATGTGAATTGTCTCAAGCCAGGACAGTTGGTAGGATTTCGCAAGCTCAGGACAGATGGTGGGGGATGAATATAATGCAACATGAATCCAAGGTGATGTCCCGAAGCGTGGTACATTGGCGAGGCCATGCAGAAGCTGCGACAACGGATGAACGGACATCGCGCGACAATCGCCAGACAATCTTCCGTCGGGGAACACTTCAGCAGTCAAGGGCATTCAGCCTCTGATCTCCGAGTAAGCATTCTCCAAGCGGCCTTCAGGACCCACGACAACGCAAAATCGCAGAGCAAAAACTTATAGCCAAGTTCTGCACACATGAGTACGGCCTCAACCGGAACCTTGAGACAATTCACACCTCTTTAACCTGGGGTTACCCCTATCTCTGGATCTGGATTGGATTGGATTTGTTTATTGTCACGTGTACTGAGGTACAGTGAAAAGTATTTTTCTGCGAGCAGCTCAACAGATCATTAATTACATGAGAAGAAAAGGGAATAAAAGAAAATACATAATAGGGCAACACAACAAATACAATGTAACTACATAAGCACTGGCATCAGATGAAGCATACAGGGTGTAGTGTTGGACACAGGGTGTAGTTGTAAGGACTTAATTACCTGCAAATGCTCGCATTCAAAGCATTGTCTTGCATCTTTGACTTTGTCAATGTCTATGTTTCTGGAACATACCTCTTCATTCACCTGAGGAAGGAGCAGTGCTCCGAAAGCTAGTGATTTGAAACAAACCTTTTGGACTTTAACCTGATGTTGTACAACTTCTTACTGTGCTCATCCCAGTCCAACGCCGGCATCTCCACATCATGGCTACCATCAATATTTTAATTGCAATGGGCAGAATAATTTAATCATGACCAACTGAAATATTAAGAGTCTACAAGCGGGATTTTGCATCAGTTCCTGCCAACGGCCAGCCCCTGCCATGGGTTGCCCAGCATCAGAGGGTTCTAACAACAGGAAGCAGGACCGGAAGATCCCTTCGCTAGCCAACAGTGGGCATCCTCTGCCATCTCCCAAAGACACACCGCAGAAGGGCGGAAAGTCCCGCCCTATGGTTTGATCAGAGTTCTTGGATATTGCCCGACATACATTGAGATCTATTATGTTACAGATATAAATATGTTACTCTTTCTTTTCCAGCCTTAAATTCGAAGGGTTTATCCCAGCTGGATCATACTTCACAGTTGAACTTTAGCTAGCTTTCAGTTCCATACTATATATGCACACTATATCAATCTGAATCTGAGATAGCAATACACAAAGCATTCGTCACACAGTTACAGACTCATATTAAATAGAGAATAAATTACTTGTCAGCGGGGAGGGTGTACTGAAAAATAAACAAATGACTGACACTGAACTACATAACTCACAAGCTCATGGATGATCTAGCCCCAATGCAATTTGTTTTTCTGTATCGCTCTGTTCACAAGTCATTTTTCTATCATACCTTTCAGTCAGAAGTTCCAGCAATGATTTTGGAGAGATATAAATCATTGCTAGAATGAACACACACATAAGGTTAAAAGATTAAATGAATGCTACAGAACATGGGCCTAATAATGACTGTACCCATGATGACTTAGATGAAACTGAGCCTCACTATTATTTTAAGGTGCAGTGTACTTTTTTTGGTTGGACTCCCAATTTTTGTAGCATATCATGGCTGACTGCTGGAGCATCTTGTGATGATTTGCATATCATTTGTGCCTTTGTCTGCCAACACGCACATCATAATGGCTTCAGGAAAAATGTGCAGAGGCTCTTAAGGACAGATTTATTTTCTTGCACTGTACAAAGTGTTCAGCTCCTTCCAGAGCTCCTCTAGTAGTGAGACAAGCCAACGGCAACATATATCAAGACCTGGATAAGACCAGGCATAAACTGTTAAGTGCCAGTAAACATGAATGCCATGTAAGGGCCAGGTAATGATATTCTCACACAAATGAAAGCTCAGCCATCTTCCCGTGGCCGTTATTAACACCACTACTGCTAATTCCTCCATATAAAGTTATGTAAGAGGTCACAATTGGACAAATCTTGGACTAGACTAGCGATATCAGCTCTATTGCTATAAAAGCAATGGAGAGACTGGGCACTCTGCAAAAGTCAGGAGTGTGATGCAGTGGTCATCAATTGCCTGAATGGATGCAGCTACATTAACACAAAAATCAGCAAGGCTTTTTTGACACTAACTCCCTCCCCTACCATTAGTACATGCTGCAGCTTAGTCATGTTGGAGTTTCCCTTGGTACAGAACCTGCTAGCTCACAGTCTAACCAATGTGGAGAGTCAATGTCTGCTGGTGTCTGGGAAGGATGCAACCTACTCAGATGTGCTATCACACTCACTTTCTCCAAGGTATATGGCATATTTTGAACAACAAATGTCCAGGACTTTTTCTTCCACTGGGACGAGGATGAAAATTTCTGGTACTTCACAACTGGTCTTTCTCCTCTCGCTGACATAATGGGCGGGATTCTGCAATAATGGGGCTATGATCCCACACCGGCGGGGAAACTGCTGCCAACCACTCTGGCGTCAACTGCCCCCGAAAGTGAGGAATTTTCACCTTTCTCGGGCGCTAGGTTGACACCGGAGTGGTCCCCGCAGCTCCAGCCGGCGCCAAAGGGCCAGCGTGATCTCGCGCATGCGCGGAACGACCGGCATAGTTCTGCACATGCGCAGAACGGCCGGCGTACTTCCGCGCAGACGCGGGGGTTCCTTTATTCCCGCTGGCCCCCGGGCAATATGGCAGAGTCCTACAGGGGCCTGAGGCAGAGGAATGAAGGTCCCCATGGAACCAGCCCGCCCACAGGATCGGTAGGCTCCGATCGCAGGCCAGGCCACTGTGGCCGCCCCCCTGGGGTCGGATCCCCCCCCCCCCCCCATCCCCACAGGTCCCGCCGTGTGTGAGGTGAGTAATTCACGCTGGCGGTTCTGGGCAAAATGTGATGGCCACTCGGCCCATCGGGGCCCGGAGAATCGCCAGAGGGACGGCTGTCAATGGCCCCCGACCGGCGTGGCGGGAATCCCGCCGGCCCTCAAAAAATGGCGCCGGAGAATAGGGCAGCCGTCGTCGGGGCGGGGCGGGAATCGCGCCTCCCCCAGGGATTCTCCGACCCGGCGCAGGGTCGGAGAATCCTGGCCAATATGTCTAGTCTTGTAGACAGAGTGAGTGGCCGTCAAAAACATAAATAGCAATATGTAATTCTTATATCTGTAGAGCACATGAAAAAGCATGACAGAATCAAAATGGAGTTTGATGATGAAAGTCAAGCCAAATGCCACCCTCATGACTTTTGTCTTCTAAGCTCCATCAGGAAGCATCTTTCCCATGTGTATCCATCTATGAGATAGAACCCGTTGTCCCCTATCTGTGACCTCCGTATACGCCCCCAAATTCTTTCCAACTTTGAAGTTCTTGTTGTTTTGCATATTTTATTAATTTATCATCTAATTTGTTGGAAGCCACTAAGGCCACTCGATCATATGGGCTTCTGCTCCATGTAGCATTCCTAGTCTATACCATATTTCTTGACCTTGTTAAGCTGCGCCCTCTATCCTACCATATTCAAATTGGCAGCAAGTGACTAGTGGGGTACCACAGGGATCGGTGCTTGGACCCCAGCAATTCACAATATTTATTAATGATTTAGATGAGGGAACAAAATGCCACATCACCAAATTTGCAGATGACACCAAATTGGGTGGGAATGTAAGCTGTGATAAGGATGCGGAGTTCCTTCAATGTGATTTGGACAAGTTAAATTAGTGGGCAAATAAATGGCAGAAGCAGTATAATTTGGATAAATGCGAGGTTATCCACTTTGGCAGCAAAAACAAGAAGGCAGACTATTATCTGAATGGCCATAAATTAGGAGCAGGAAACGTGCAACGCGACCTGGGTGTCCTCGTATACCAGTCACTGAAGGGAAGCATGTAGGTGCAGCAGATGGTAAAGAAGGCAAATGGTATGTTGGCCTTCATTGCGAGAGGAATCGAGTACAGGAGCAGGGATGTCTTGCTGCAATTATACAGGGCCTTGGTGAGGCCACATCTGGAATATTGTGTGCAGTTTAGGTCTCCATATCTGAGGAAACATGTTCTAGCTATAGAGAGAGTGCAGCAAAGGTTGAACAGACTGATTTCTGGGATGGCAGGACTGACATACGAGGAGAGATTGAATTGGTTAGGATTGTATTTGCTGAAGTTCAGAAGATTGAGGGGGATCTCATAGAAACCTATAAAATTCTAACAGGACTGGACAGAGTAGATGCAGGAAGGATGTTTCCGATGGTGGGTGTCCAGAACCCAGGGGCACAGTCTGAAGATACGGGATAGACCATTCAGGACAGAGGTTAGGAGAGATTTCTTCTTCCCGAGGGTGGTGAGCCTGTGGAATTCCTTACCACAGGAAGTACTTGAGTCCAAAACGTTGTAAAGTTTCATGAAGCAGTTAGATGTAGCACTTAGAGCGAACAGGATCAAAGGATCTGGGGGAAAGTGGGATTAGGCTATTGAGTTGGATGATCAGCCATGATCATAATGAGAAGTCTTACAACACCAGGTTAAAGCCTAACAGGTTTGTTTGGAATCACTAGCTTTCGGAGCACTGCTCCTTCCTCAGGTGAAGGAAGGAACAGAGGAAGGAGCAGTGCTCCGAAAGCTAGTGATTCGAAACAAACCTGTTGGTCTTTAACTTGGTGTTGTAAGACTTCTTACTGTGCCCACCCCAGTCCAACGACGCATCACCATATCGTGATCGTATGGAGCGGGCTTGAAGGCCGAATGGCCTCCTCCTGCTCCTATTTTTTCTAATTTTTCTAAGTTTCTTTTATCTCACTCCGGACTGCTACTGCTTGATCTGCCCCACCTATTAGAATCATAGAAATCCTACAGTGCAAAAGTAGGCCATCCTGGCCCATGTATAAGAAATACCTGGTTCTTCAGCACTTTCAGTAACCCCTTTTGAATCTGTAAATTTGTATTCTGTGCCCACTAATCTTGATAAGTGTACCCAAACAGTCTGGTTTCCATGCTACAAAATAATTGTTTTACCATCTGTACCTATAACCTTTCCTGGACCTTTCGACTCATTAAATCCATCTCTTTTACAGAATGCCATGTCTCCCTATTTGAAAATAGTTTCCAATGGCCAGACGTGGTGCCTTAAGGCTCTCTGAATTCTTTCTGAGATTTCTGCTTTAAGGAATGCTCTTCTGCCTGCGTGCAGTGCATTCAAATGCACAGAAAAGGTAAAGTTACTCCCAAACTGGATGATGGCCATTCATGACTGAAGGAATTTGGGGATTTTTACCAAAAGACAACTGATATGAACCGTAGCCCCCAACCATTTGCAGTGAATTCTTTGCATGGATGACCCATGCTAAAGCCAAAGTTAATTTACAACTTGGCCTATCTGCCAAAATTTTATGAATCATTTCATCTATCACAGCAAGATTTCTCTCACACACCCCATTAGTACATGGCCTTTCTGAAGCTGTATTATAACTATTATGTTCATGTTGTCACACATATCCCCAAAATTCATAGTTAGAAAATCCCCCCCCCCCCATAATCTGAGGAAATTTGCTGGTGGCCCCCCTGTCCATTTTTCCATTCTCTGTTCCACAAGTATTTTCTTTTCTTTACTCTGTATAATCGTCAACTGACTATGTATCTATCTGGGATGACCATTTACAAAGTCAACATGGATACTTGCAAAGACTCAAGTGAAATATGGCCAATACAGGATTCAGGCAAACTCAGAGCCTGAATGTATATTTGCTGACAGAAAACCAGACAGTATCGAAACCCCTAGCCTATTTGCATTCTAATAGTCCATTTCCCCAAGACAAAGGACTGGTACTAAGGTATCAGATACAATTCCAGACATATTGGCGCAACTTCCTTCAGCCAGGAAGTCCAAACAGCCAAGGCCAATGACTGCTCAGGACACGCCCAGCCATCAAGGCACCCGCCCCTTTATTGGCTCAAAGCGAAGGCAGTGATCAAAGCCTGCCAAATTATTGGGTCCAAAGCGAAGGACCGCCCAAAAGAGTGCAAAACCCCAAAGGATAAAGAGAGACACTGCCATGTGTTCGATCTCTTTTGGCCCTGGCACACTGTCACTCTTCGGCCCGGCCTATACCTGAAGCCAACTGCAGCATCACGACCAGAAGCAAGTTCAAGATCAACGATCGCTACCAGACGGATGAGCCCAGCAGAACCAAAGTTACTTCTCCAGACCCAGCCACTCCAGATCCGAACAAGGCCTTGTTCCTCTGCCAAAGCCAGGTGCCTGAAAGTTAAGTACAGGTTGTTATAGTGTTCGGTGTAGTTTAGCCTGCAGTGTTTTTATGTTGCATGTGTGAGTTAATCTTGTGTGTAAATAAACCATTATTGAACTTGAACTAACTGACTGGTTGTTGGGTCTTTGATCAATATCCGGTTGAACCTTGTGGTGGTATCATTTGATACCTGGCGACTCTGAAAAGCAATGTTACTCAATATTAAAAAAGGCAACATTATTGGCATCTCCGGTGCAGAATTAGCAGCAGTTATTAGTGACGCTAGTGGGATAGTGGGATATTCCACTCATTAAAAATCGGCAACAGTAATTGGCGACATCTGACAGGATCCGACCTTGAAGTGATTTTGTCACTCCGAGAGAACCCAAAAAACGTTGAATTAGAAACCCAATTGGAAAAGTGAAAGAAACGACAAGTGTAAGACCCGTATTGATCAAACCTCCAAGATTCGGAAGTGTGTAGTAATTTGCATGCGCACTAACAGGGATATAAGGTAAACTCGTTAGATTTTGTTGCGTAAAACTATCGGGAGTTTTGTGAACACGGAAAATAGCTTAGGCCATTCCCGCTGTTTGCATCGCGCCCAATTCCTCCCTGTCCCAAATTTAGGTAGGAAAAGAGATAATAGAAGAAATGGCAGCAAAGGCAATGGAACGCCTTATGAACCCACAGGAACCCGAGGTCGCAGCAACCAAGAGAGCAGAGCAGTGTCCCATATGATAAGAAGAGTTGAGTAAATACTTAAAGGGGAAATACTTAAAGGTCTGAGTTTTGTGCGAATGAAGAGTCAATTCCTGGTAGTACAGGACAAACTTGGTGGGACAACCTAACCGAGTTACACAAGAAGAATTTAGGGAAAGTTTGTAAGCCGATGGCAATCGTGTCCTGTCTGACACAATTGCGAGGCACAGAGGAGGTCGTGAGGATGCTCCGCAGACAGCTTGTAGAGAAAGAGGAGAAGAGTGAGGGAAACGTTAGCAAGTTTGAAAAAGTTAATGAGCAACTCCGAGAGCAGCTAGCAGCTAAAGACAAGGATATGGCTGATGTCAAACGGGCACACCAATCTTGTCTAGTTCACCTAAGCAGCTTTCAGACACAATATGATAAGGCCTACCAAGATACACAACGCGCAGTTTTGGTAAGAGAAGAGACGGAACAATAGGTAGAACAGTTAAAGAAGCAATGCGCAGACTTAAAGGCAGCTTTATGAGCACTCCATAGTTCCACAATGGAACAAAGGCAGAGTTCGGTAGACCACGCCAAATGCAGGCAGCAAATTTCATGGTTACAGTCACTGCTCTCAGTGCAAAATGGTTTCAGAGACATCTTTGGACCAAATTTAGACCAGGAAGATGGCCCCGATTGGCAGGAACTCAATGAAACTGTCTATAGGTACATAGAAGATACCAAAAGTCAGAATAGAGCTCCCCAGGCCCCGAAAAGGAAAGCACCCGCACCACCGATTCCACAGGCAGCGCACAACCCTATGAATCCAGTCACCACGCAGCGCAAGTCACCGATTGACGACGAACCCGATTTCGTGTACACCACCCCACTAACCATCACCCAATTGAGAGATGCCTGCACCAAAATTGAACCATGCTCACTAGGCAAATCGCTGGCTTTTAAAGCAGACCAAGGCAGGCCAGCAGCACGGTTCAATTCCCGTACCAGCCTCCCCGAACAGGCGCCGGAATGTGGCGACTAGGGGCTTTTCACAGTAACTTCATTGAAGCCTACTCGTGACAATAAGCGATTTTCATTTCATTTCATTTCATTCCAACCCACAGCATTTCTTTGAGCGAGTAAGACAACAGACATTCACGTACGGTCTGGACGAACCGGAGGAAGTGAAACTTATAGTGATGAGCCTTGACCCATCCGTTAGTTCCGCACTACCCGATCCACAGCATGTAGGAGGAGGAAGCCTCCAGGAGGTGAAGGCAGCTATTTGAGATGCAATTGGGTATAATAGAGGAGGCCCCGTAGAAGGTCTAAATTGCTGCAGACAGAAGAAAGGAGAGCATCCGTCTGCATACGCAGGTCGCTTTTGGATCCATTTTAAAGCGGTATTTGGAGATTTAGTCCACGCACACATAAATGTCGAAAACACAACTAAATGGACCCGTATTTTAGTCTCCCACGCCACAGAAGCAGGTCAAAAAGCTTGTGCGAATTATGACCCCTCAGATGCCACACACAATGAAGTGTGGGTTCTGAAGAGACTCTCGAGAGATTGGGAACAATCCCTACATAAAAAGGCAGAGCTGGAGAAAGTAGAAGCAAACATGAATCCAATAAGGACGCATCAGGACCCTGCCTGGGTAAACGAGGGTAGACATGACGGACAGCACCACAGAGCACAGGGATGCTATAATTGCGGACAAAAGGGACATTACGCCCGCAAATGCAATGCCCCCCCCCCCGAACCAGCAACGGAATCAGCAAGCGAACGCCCCACATAGGAACAATGCCAGGCCTATACACAGTATTAGCGCCCGCCCAGACAATTCTGCCATAAATAGCACAGATTGACGGTGTTTGGGTCTGCGACACACTCTGGGATGAGTCAGGTAGACCAGTAGTCACAGGCACAGTCCGGGGACACCCCGTAAAGTTCCTTTGGGACACAGGAGAGTCCCGCACCACTTTAAACTCCTCCGCAATGTTTCACCGAGATAAATGGCCCACTACAGACAATATCATTCTTAGCGGTTTTACAGGACATATCTAGCAGGGATATATTACGGCCCCCGTAGATATCCAAATTGGAAACGTTAATGCCAAGCACCCCGTTGTTTTAGTAGATTTTCCCCGAACAGCAGAACACATTTTAGGGATCGACTTCATGAGTTCACACAACCTTTCCTTTGACCCTGTGAATAAGTGTGTTTGGAAAATAGCTAGAACAGCGGGAGCCCCCGCCACGCTCACAGTAGGAGACTACGAACACAGAATCTGCTCAGTAGGCGACTATTGGTTTGATCCGCAAGCCATTAGTACAGATAGGACAATTAGAGAGGTCCGAAGGAAACACAAAGCATCCTTTGCCCAGCACAAGCACGACTGTGGCAAAATTCCAGGAACAGTTGCCATTACAGGTCCCGACCCCAAGCCCCAGAAACAATACGGCTTCCCACAGCAAGCTGAGGGAGAAATTGCAAAAGTAATTCAAAGTTTGCTCGACCAAGGTGTAATTCGGCCCATAGCCTCAACAAACAATGCCCCAATTTTGCTCGTAAGAAAACCGGACGGTTCATGGAGACTGACCATCGATTATAGAGAACTCAATAAAGTAACTCCATTAGCAGCCCCCACCATTTCCATGAGTCCTGAGACAATGCTGAAGCAGGGACTACAGTCAAGGTATTTTACGGTACTGGACATTAGCAATGGTTTTTGGTCTATTCCATTAGAAAAGAATTGCCAATATAAATTCGCCTTCACGTTCCAAGGACAGCAATATACATGGACATGCCTTCCGCAAGGTTTCCACAACTCCCCCTCCATTTTCCACCAACAATTGGCAAATGGATTATCCAAATTTTCCCGACCCGAGTGCCTCATTCAGTATGTGGATGACTTGCTCCTACAAACTGATACCAAGGAAGATCACATTTCGCTTCTTTCCGAACTATTGGGTCTCCTACACTCAATTGGATGTAAAGTCAACCCGAAAAAGGCCCAAATCCTAAAAGAAAAGGTATTTTATTTAGGCACAGTCATCACGCACGGAAAAAGAGAGATAGAGCAAAAACGAATTGACTTGATTATTAAATTGCCTTTGCCCCATAGTGTCATAAGCCCCATAGGACTGGTTGGTTACTGCAGGAACCATATAGACGGTTTCGCCACCAAGGCAGCCCCACTTTCCGATCTCCTAAAAAAGAACGCTCCTTGGGAATGGCTTCCGCAGCATATGGATGCCATTGATACATTAAAACGCGCCCTCGGTACAGCCCCCGCTTTGCAGGTACCAGACCCACACTCCACATTGCGACCACCGACCGAACCCTATCGGCTGTATTACTCCAAGAAAGGCACGATCGTTTAGGACCCGTAGCCTATGCCTCACGAGTTTTGGACCCCATGAGCAAGGATTTTCAGGCTGTGAAAGGCACTTACTCGCAGCTTTTTGGGCTGTTCAGTACTTCGCATACATCACAGGCCTCAACCCCATAACGATTTTAACCGAGCACACCCCAACGCAACTACTGTTAGATGGTAGGTTAAAGGACGGTTCAGTTAGCCAGATTAGAGCAGCGCGCTGGACCCTGCTCTTACAAGGAAGGGACATCACAGTAAAGAGGACAAAGACACACACATTTTTAGCAGATAATTTGCAGTATGCAGGAACCCCACATGAATGTGAAATCATTGCAGACAGGACCCTTTATTCCTAAATCGCTACCCACAAAAGCAGGCATCAGACCGCAGAGAACCCAGCCCACGGATAAATCTTTAAAAATTTACGTAGATGGCTCCTCCACCATTGATAATGGAAAAAGGATTACAGGATGTGGCATATATGTGGAAGACATGCAGGGTCGCACATTAAAGGAGATATCACTGAAATTACTAGGACATTTTGGATCGCAGGCAGAGTTAGCAGCCATCGCATACATAGTGCAGCACCCAGACTCTTTCCCGACCGCCGCAGATATATATTCGGACAGTTTATATGTCTGCAACAGTTTGACGGAATTCCTGCCCCTGTGGGAACCTAGAGGATTCATATCCGCCGACGGTAAACCCCTACCCTCAGCGCCATTACTGAATCACATTTTGCAAACAGCTAAAGACCGCAAATATGGCATAATAAAGGTTGATGGAAGGTTGATCCAAGGCAATGCAAATGCTCGCATTCAAAACATTGTCTTGCATCTTTGAATTGGTCTATATATATGTTTCTGGAACATACCTCTTCATTCCCCTGAGGAAGGAGCAGCGCTCCGAAAGCTAGCGTTTGAAACAAACCTGTTGGACTTTAACCTGGTGTTGTAAGACTTCTTACTGTGCTCACCCAAGTCCAACGCCGGCATCTCCACATCATGGCTACCATCGACACCGCAAACCGCCGCCTCAAAGTGGAGAGGATCTCCAGGAAGATCGCACATATAGACACTGACATTAAGTTTCTACAAATATGCAAGAAAGCAGACAAGATCCTGAACCCACTCAACTCGACCTACAACACAGACTATGCTGAGAGATTCTGCCATCGCACCTCTCTCACACTCCTCAACCACCTCGTACGCCAGCTCTACAGCAGACGACGCAACCTGGAAACCAAGGTAGAGGCCATATTCTCAACTTGCGCTCAGGACGCAGCAGACCAGCTGCGGAACACCGCCAAACAGATGAGACAATGATACAATGCCACCTATATGCACACCAAGAAGAAGAAGCTTGAGAAACTCGGCATCACCACCAGCAGCAACCAAGCCTCCCCGGTACCAAAGTAGTAAACAATACAGGGAAATTGTTCAGTAGTCACAGGCACAGTCCGGGGACACCTTCAACCAGATGAAATCGAAGTCCTCAGCAGAGGGCTCAATTTCTGCACCACCACCAAAATGGACCCCATCAGTCTCGCGGCAGACACGGAGGAATTCATCAGGCGAATGAGACTCCGGGAATTCTTCCACAGACCCCAAAAGGCCAATAGCGAACCCAAAGATACTGCCAATGAACGGGAAAAGCAGACCGAGAGATCTGCGGTGTGGCAACCGAAGAGGAAAGAATCGAATTGGACCCCTCCGGAAGGCCGCTGCCCTAGACTCGACATGTATGCTCAAGCCGTCAAGAGTCGCGTCAATGCCAGATTCATCAGTCGCATTCACAAGACAGCCCCAAACGTCACCCAAGCAACGCCATACGCTCTCTCAAGACCAACCGCAACATCGTCATCAAAACAGCATACTGAACAGAACGGACTACTGCAAAGACGTATACCGACAACTCAACAACCAGGAACACTACAGACAGTTAGCCGCAGATCCGACCAAGGAACACATCCGCCAACTCAACAGACTGATCAAGACCTTGGATCAAGACCTTCAGAGCACCTTACGTGCTCTCATCCCACGTACTCCCCGCATTGGAGATCTCTACTGCCTCCCGATAATACACAACGCCAACACGGGGCCGTCCTACCGTTTCAGGCAATGGGACCCTGTGTGAGAACCTCTCTGGCTACATTGAGGGCATCTTGAAACCCATCGTACAAGGTACATCCAGCTTCTGTCGCGACACGATGGATTTCCTACAGAAACTCGGCACCCATGGACCAGTTGAACCAGGAACGTTCCTCGTCACAATGGACGTCTCGGCACTCTACACCAGCATCCCCCATGACGACGGCATTGCTGCAACAGCCACAGTACTCAACACCGACAACTGCCAATCTCCAGACACAATTCTGCAACTCATCCGCTTCATTCTGGATCACAACGTCTTCACCTTCGACAACATGTTCTTCATCCAGACGCACGAAACAGCCATGGGGACCAAATTTGCACCTCAATATGCCAATATCTTCATGCACAAGTTTGAACAAGACCTCCTCACCGCACAGGACCTTCAACCGACGTTATACACCAGATACATCAATGACATTTTTTTCCTTCGCACCCACGGCGAAGAATCACTGAAACGACTACATGATGACATCAATAAGTTCCATCCCACAATCAGACTCACCATGGACTACTCTCTAAAATCAGTTGCATTCTTGGACACACTCATCTCCATCATGGACGGTGACCTCAGCATTTCGCTTTACCACAAGCCCACGGATAACCTCACGATGCTCCATATCTCCAGCCTCCACCCTAAACCCATTGAAGAAGCCATCCCCAATGGACAAGCCCTCCGTATACACAGGATCAGCTCAGACGAGGAGGAGCGTAACAGACATCTACAGACGCTGAAAGATGCCCTCGTACGAATGGGATATGGCGCTTGACTAATCGATCGACAGTTCCAACGCGCCACAGCAAAAACCCGCCCCGACCTCCTCAGAAGACAAACACGGGACACAACCGACAGAGTACCCTTCGTCATCCAGTACTTTCCCGGAGCGGAGAAACTACGACATCTTCTTAGCAGCCTTGAACACGTCATCGATGAAGATGAACATCTTGCCAAGGTCATCCCCACACCCCCACTACTTGCCTTCAAACAACCGCCCAACCTCAAACAAACCATTGTTTGCAGCAAACTACCCAGCCTTCAGAACAGCGACCACGACACCACCATATCAATCTCTGCAAGACGTGCCAGATCATCGACATGGATCCCACCATTACACGTGATGTAATCTCTGGATCTGTAAACACTTAATTAACTGCATTCAAATGCTCGCATTCAAAGCATTGGCTTGCATCTTTGAATTTGTCTATATATATGTTTCTGGAACATACCTCTTCATTCCCCTGAGGAAGGAGCAGCGCTCCGAAAGCTAGTGTTTGAAACAAACCTGTTGGACTTTAACCTGGTGTTATAAGACTTCTTACTGTGCTCACCCCAGTCCAACGCCGGCATCTCCACATCATAATAAAGGTTAGAAGCCATCATCGTTCGTCCCCACCCGGTAACGTAAAAGCAGACGCCCTAGCAAAAGAAGGATCACGACACGATCACTTTTGGCAATCCCCCGAGAGTGCCTCAGTACACCCAGTCCAGGTGTCACAGACAAATATCCAAGATTTAGCACAGGCCCAAAAGGCAGACGACACTCTCCAACAAATTTTAAACGGTAACTTCCCAGTTACCATACGACAAATTTAAGGACGCACTGACGGTACAGGACGGAATTAGAACAAAGAATAAACAAAGAACAAAGAAAAGCACCCTCCAAGCCCATGCCGACCATGTTGCCCGACTAAACTACAATCTTCTACACTTCATGGGTCCGTATCCCTCTATTCCCATCCTATTCATGTATTTGTCAAGATGCCCCTTAAATGTCACTATCGTCCCTGCTCCCACCACCTCCTCCGGTAGCGAGTTCCAGGCACCCACTACCCTCTGTGTAAAAAACCTGCCTCGTACATCTACTCTAAACCTTGCCCCTCGCACCTTAAACCTATGCCCCCTAGTAATTGATCCCTCTACCCTGGGAAAAAGCCTCTGACTATCCACTCTGTCTATGCCCCTCATAATTTTGTAGACCTCTATCAGGTCACCCCTCAACCTCCGTCGTTCCAGTGAGAACAAACCGGGTTTATTCAACCGCTCCTCATAGCTAATGCCCTCCATACCAGGCAACATTCTGGTAAATCTCTTCCGCACCCTCTCTAAAGCCTCCACATCCTTCTGGTAGTGTAGCGACCAGAATTGAACACTATACTCCAAGTGTGGCCTAACTAAGGTTCTATACAGCTGCAACATGACTTGCCAATTCTTATACTCAATGCCCCGGCCAATGAAGGCAAGCATGCCGTATGCCTTCTTGACTACCTTCTCCACCTGTGTTGCCCCTTTCAGTGACCTGTGGACCTGTACACCTACATCTCTCTGACTTTCAATACTCTTGAGGGTTCTGCCATTCACTGTATATTCCCTACCTGCATTAGACCTTCCAAAATGCATGACCTCACATTTGTCCGGATTAAACTCCATCTGTCATCTCTCCGCCCAAGCCTCCAAACAATCTAAATCCTGCTGTATCCTCTGGCAGTCCTCATCGCTATCCGCAATTCCACGAACCTTTGTGTCGTCTGTAAACTTACTAATCAGACCAGTTACATTTTCCTCCAAATCATTTACATATACTACAAAGAGCAAAGGTCCCAGCACTGATCCCTGCGGAACACCACTAGTCACAGCCCTCCAATCAGAAAAGCATCCTTCCATTGCTACTCTCTGCCTTCTATGACCTAGCCAGTTCTGTATTCATCTTGCCAGCTCATCCCTGATCCCATGTGACTTCACCTTTTGTACTAGTCTACCATGAGGGACCTTGTCAAAGGCCTTACTGAAGTCCATATAGACAACATCCACTGCCCTCAATTGTATTAAAGAATGGAATTTATGTGGTCCCCACCCAGGACAGGAACCAGATTATTTGTCAATTTCATGACGGACATCAAGAGATAGAAACCACCATTGGCCACTTAAGACCTTTGTGCTGGTGGCCCGATTTAAAAGCAGACGTCACCCATTACATTGAAAACTGTTTAATTTGTGCTCAGAAAACCCAGACAGATACGCCAGGAAAGGTCAGTTAAGACCCTGTTAATGGCCCATGGACGAATTTACAGCTAGATTATATTGGTCCCCTCCCCCCTGCAGAAATGGTTTTAAATATGCCTTGGTGGTGATCGACACCTTCACGAAATGGATGGAAGCATTTCCCTCCAGGACAAATACGGCTAAGGCAACAGCCAAGATTTTAACACAGTGTGGTAGTATGTATCGGGGGTCATGTGGGACTGGAAGCCATAATGTCATTGGCTGACAGATCCCGGTCCTGGTTGGCCGTTGACCTCAAGCTCCGCCCTGAAGGCGGAGTATAAGAAGCCGGAGTCTTCCCCCGCAGGCCAGTTTACTATCGAGCTGCGGGGGAACAGACACGCTTAATAAAGCCTCATCGACTTCACTCTATTCGTCTCATGGAGTCTTTGTGCGCTACAATTTATTAAGCGTGCCTAAAAAAAGGACTATGGAGCTCAGGATCATTCCGGAATGCCTGAGGATCAGCCCCCACGCAGTGAACGCGGCAGCAGCCTTCAAGCACTGGCAGACTTGCTTCGAGGCCTACCTCAGAACGACCACCGGCCGAGTCTCAGAAGACCAAAAACTGCAGGTCCTGCACTCGAGGGTGAGCACGGAGATTTTCTCCCTCATCGAAGACTCGGACGATTTCCAGACGGCGTTCGCAGCACTGAAAAGTCTCTACGTTCGCCCAGTTAACCAAATCTACGCTCGCTACCAGCTCGCGACGAGACGGCAAGCTCCCGGAGAATCGATGGACGAGTTCTACGCCGCGCTGCTGATTTTGGGACGAGCCTGCAGCTGCCCGTCGGTGAACGCAAACGAACACACGGACATGTTAATGCGCGATGCTTTTGTGGCAGGTATGCAATCCTCCCAAATCCGCCAAAGACTTCGAGAAAAAGAGTCGCTAGGACTCTCAGAGGCACGGGCCCTAGCAGCCTCCCTAGACGTGGCCGTGCGTAATACCCGCGCCTACGGCCCCAACCGCGCGGCAACCCATTGGGCCCCGTACGTACCCGTCGCGGCAAACCCCCTACCCCCCCCACAGGCTTGCGCGGTCCAAACGCCGAGTCGCACCAGGGGCGCCCGCTGTTATTTCTGCGGCCAGGCGAAACACCCCCGGCAGCGCTGCCCGGCCCGCGCAGCAATCTGCAAAAGCTGCGGGAAAAAGGGCCATTATGCGGTTGTGTGCCGGTCCCGCGAGGTCGCCGCTGTCCTGGGAGCACAGGGAGCCCTGCAAGCAGTTTACGCGCCCCAAACCCCCCAGCACGCCATGTGCGACCCGCAGGCGCAGCCGCTCTGGGACCCGACCACCGCGGTCCCGGGAGAACTGGGAGCCCTGCACGCCGCCTACGCCCCCAACCCCCCTCCCCGCAGCCCATGTATGACCCGCCGCCGGCGCTACCGCTTTGGGTCCCGGCCAACACTCTCCACGGAGAGGAGGGAGTTTTCCGCGTCCCTAACGCCACCCTAACCCCCACCGCGCGCCCCACTCCTGACCCGCCGGCGCCACCTACTTGGGCCCCGACCACCGCTGTCCCCGGTGAGGGAGCTCCGCGCGGTCTTAGCGCTCGCGGCCCCACGCCTGACTCGCCGGCGCCGCCGACTTGGGCCCCGACCACCGCTGTCCCCGGTGAGGGAGCTCCGCGCGGTCCTAGCGCTCACGATCCTAGCGCTCGCGGTCCTAGCGCTCCCCAGCCCCCCCCCCAGCACACCATGTGCGACCCGCAGACGCCGCCATTTTGGGTCCCGGCCACCACGAGGGGAGGAGGGGCGCCGATGTGCTACCCGCAGACGCCGCCATTTTGGGTCCCGGCCACCACGAGGGGAGGAGGGGCGCCGCCATCTTGGACCGCCCCAGACCTGTACGACGCGTGGGGGCGGCCATTTTGTCCACCCCCGCCGCCATCTTGTGACCCCCCAGCCACGTGCGATGTATGGGGGTGGCCATTTTGTTCATCCCCGACGCCATCTTGGACGGCAACAACGGACCCCACTCCACTACTACAACCACGGCTCGCTTCGATTACGCTCGATCAAGCTCGGCCCCGGACACTCCAGACGACGACAACGGTACTAATAAACGGCCACGAGACGCTATGCCTAGTCGACTCCGGGAGCACGGAAAGCTTTATACACCCCGACACGGTAAGACGCTGTTCCTTAACCACCTATCCCAGCGCACAAAAGATTTGCCTAGCTGCAGGATCCCACTCCGTACAGATCCAGGGATTCTGCATAGTTACCCTAACGGTGCAGGGGAGGGAGTTCAAAAACTACAAACTAAACGTCCTTCCCCAACTCTGTGCCCCCACCTTGCTGGGATTAGATTTCCAATGCAATCTACAGAGCCTTACGTTCAAATTCGGCGGCCCCATACCCCCACTCACTATCTGCGGCCTCGCTACCCTCAAGGTGCAACCCCTGTCCTTGTTTGCGAACCTCACCCCGGATTGCAAATCCGTCGCCACTAGGAGCAGACGGTACAGCGCCCAGGACCGGACCTTCATTCGGTCCGAAGTCCAGCGGCTACTAAAGGAGGGCATAATCCAGGCCAGCAATAGTCCCTGGAGAGCGCAGGTGGTAGTAGTGAAGACAGGGGAGAAACAAAGGATGGTCATTGACTATAGCCAGACCATCAACAGGTACACACAACTAGACGCGTACCCTCTCCCCCGCATATCCGACATGGTCAATCGGATTGCCCAATATAAAGTCTTCTCCACCGTGGACCTCAAGTCCGCCTACCATCAGCTCCCCATCCGCCCAAGTGACCGCAAGTACACAGCCTTCGAGGCAGACGGGCGATTATACCATTTCCTACGGGTCCCTTTTGGCGTCACAAACGGGGTCTCGGTCTTCCAACGGGAGATGGACCGAATGGTTGATCAACATGGGTTGCGGGCCACGTTCCCGTATCTCGACAATGTAACCATCTGCGGCCACGATCAGCAGGACCACGACGCCAACCTCCAAAAATTCCTCCAGACCGCCAAAGCCTTGAACCTCACGTACAACGAGGACAAGTGCGTTTTTAGCACCGACCGGCTAGCCATTCTGGGCTACGTAGTGCGCAATGGGATAATAGGCCCCGACCCCGAACGTATGCGCACACTCATGGAATTTCCCCTCCCGCACTGCCCAAAAGCCCTGAAACGCTGCTTGGGGTTCTTTTCATACTACGCCCAGTGGGTCCCCCAGTACGCAGACAAGGCCCGCCCCCTAATACAGACCACGACCTTCCCTCTGTCGACAGAGGCTTGCCAGGCCTTCAGCCGCATCAAAGCGGATATCGCAAAGGCCACGATGTGCGCCATCGACAAGTCCCTCCCCTTCCAGGTCGAGAGCGACGCCTCCGACGTAGCTCTAGCGGCCACCCTTAACCAAGCGGGCAGACCCGTGGCCTTTTTCTCCCGGACCCTCCACGCCTCAGAAATCCGCCACTCTTCAGTAGAAAAGGAAGCCCAAGCCATAGAGGAAGCTGTGCGACATTGGAGGCATTACCTGGCCAGCAGGAGATTCACTCTCCTCACGGACCAACGGTCGGTAGCCTTCATGTTCGATAATGCACAGCGGGGCAAAATCAAAAACGACAAGATCTTAAGGTGGAGGATCGAGCTCTCCACCTTCAACTATGAGATTTTGTATCGTCCCGGAAAGCTGAACGAGCCGTCCGATGCCCTATCCCGCGGCACATGTGCCAACGCACAAATTAACCGCCTCCAAACCTTCCACGAGGACCTCTGCCACCCGGGGGTCACTCGGTTTTACCACTTCATCAAGTCCCGCAATCTCCCATACTCTTTAGAGGAGGTCCGTACAGTCACAAGGGACTGCCACATCTGCGCGGAATGCAAGCCGCATTTTTTCAGGCCAGATGGAGCGCACCTGATTAAGGCTTCCCACCCCTTTGAACGCCTCAGTCTCGATTTCAAAGGGCCCCTCCCTCCACCGACCGCAACGCATATTTTCTTAATGTAGTGGACGAATACTCCCGCTTCCCTTTTGCCATTCCCTGTTCTGACATGACCGCGGCCACAGTCATTAAAGCCCTGAACAGCATCTTCACACTGTTCGGTTACCCCGCATACGTCCACAGCGACAGGGGGTCCTCTTTCATGAGTGACGAGCTGCGCCGGTTCCTGCTCAGCAAGGGCATAGCCTCAAGCAGGACGACCAGCTACAACCCCCGGGGGAACGGGCAAGTAGAAAGGGAGAACGGCACGGTCTGGAAGGCCGTCCTACTGGCCCTACGGTCCAGGGACCTCCCAGTTTCACGGTGGCAGGATGTCCTCCCGGACGCTCTCCATTCCATCCGGTCGTTATTATGTACGAGCACTAATCAAACGCCACATGAGCGTCTCCTTGTCTTCCCTAGGAGGTCCTCCTCTCGAACGTCGCTGCCGACCTGGCTGGCGGCCCCAGGACCCATCCTGCTCCGAAAGTATGTGCGGGCACATAAGGCGGACCCGTTGGTCGAAAGGGTTCACCTCCTCCACGCGAACCCCCAGTACGCCTACGTGGAGTACCCCGACGGCCGACAGGACACGGTCTCCCTGCGGGATCTGGCGCCCGCCGGCAACACGCACACCCCCCCGACACCATCAACCCAACCCCCCCCCCCTTCCTGCCACCGCCGCACCCCGCGACCGCCCCCTTCCCAGGAGGATCGGTCCCCCTCCCCTCAGCTCCGACCAAGAATCAAGCCCAAGCTGAAACCGTACGGCTCCTGGAGGCGACAACACTGGTACAAGCACCACCACCACCGCCGGGGCCGAGGCGATCGACACGGACGACCAGACCGCCCGACCGACTCGTGGCGTCAATGTAAAACAAATATGGACTGTTCACAAGAACATTTTGCTTTTCTTCCTATACCCTCTGTAAATAGTTGCAACAGGACAAAATTGTCCAATACTGTATTGCCATGTGAATGTTTTGTCCTCCCAGGACCAGCCCTATAAACCCTTACCACCATACGAAGCATCACCCCGCCGGGTTCATTTTTGACAAGGGGTGAATGTGGTAGTATGTATTGGGGGTCATGTGGGACTGGAAGCCCTAATGTCATTGGCTGACAGATCCCGGGTCCTGGTTGGCCGTTGACCTCAAGCTCCGCCCTGAAGGCGGAGTATAAGAAGCCGGAGTCTTCCCCCGCAGGCCAGTTTACTATCGAGCTGCGGGGGAACAGACACGCTTAATAAAGCCTCATCGACTTCACTCTATTCGTCTCATGGAGTCTTTGTGCGCTACACACAGCAAATATTTACACGCTGGGGACCCGCAGCATTGAATCGGACCAAGGTTCGCATTTTACAGGAAGAGTGTTGCAGAACGTTTTGACAATTTTTGGGATAAAACAAAAATTCCATATTGCCTATCACCCACAATCCAGCGGCATTGTGGAACGTATGAGCAGAACCCTAAACGCGACTACCAGGAAAATGGTGCAACAGCACAACACTACATGGGACACAGTTCTCCCATTTGCACTTATGTTTATTAGGAACACGGTATTGAGTTCCACAGGTTTCACCCCCCACACCCTTATGACAGGACGACCCATGAAAGGAACTGAATATTTATTGGGACATGATTTGGCCAGCCCCACAGTCACTGCCCTCACCCATGAAAAAGCAGTCCAACTGGTAATGGAAAATGTTAAGGCAGGCCAGCTCGCTGCAGCTGTCCGACTAGGCGCTGGGAAAAAGCAGAGTAAGGCCTGCTTAGATAAAATGGTACACCCAATAGAGTATACAGTCAGTCAGCAGGTGATGATTTCCCTATATAACCCCAGTTCATTCCTCTCCCCGAAATTTGCAGGACCATACTCAGATAAAGTAAGCCCCTCGGTATATAAAATAACCTATCCAAATGGAAAGTCAGGATGGTTTCATATCAACCAACTTAAGGTTTATGGAAGCCAGTGCAGCCACTCACACCACGTCTCCCTGGCAATAGCAGATGACTACGCCCCGCCCACAGACAACCTAGCCCGACCGTCCCCCAGCCAGGACAGCACGTCCACAGACCCGACCTTGTCCCCGCCCCCAGGAACGACTTTCCACCTTAAACTTGATCCGGACGATAGCGACAGCGCTCCAGACCTGTTTGAAATTAATAACCAATGGCACAACCCCCCAGGCCCCAGTCGCTCCAGCCCCAGGAACCCCAACCAAGATATGTTTGGTCCCTCATACCCCCTTTCATTGCCACAACCAGAACCACCGCCACCGCCCGCGATAGAAATTTGCCCTTTGCATCTACCGCCCCACAGGACAAGAAACAATGGCACTGCGATAACTCTTGTCGGTTGATAAGGAATGATGATTTGGAACCCACGACGGCCCACGCAGCCACGGCAGGAAAACGCCAGACATGAGTTTGGCAACCGGGAGATGGTGATGACTCAGATCTGACTCCCGTTATGGTAACCTGTTCTAACCATGTCTCCGTAAAGGCCACAACATCGTAGTCCCAAGTACCAATCCACGCTCCAAGTTCACCTACCTTATTCCGGATGCTCCTTGCATTGAAGTAGACACACTTCAACCCACCTTTCTGTCTGCCGGTACACTCTTGCGACCTTGATACCCTCCTCAGTACCTCACTACTCTCAACACTGGCTTCTGGACTACAGCTCATTTTCCCAGCCCCCTGACAAATTAGTTTAAAACCCCCCGAAGAGCCGTAGCAAATTTCCCTCCCAGGATATTGGTGCCCCTCTGGTTCAGGTGCAAACCCTCCTGTCTGTACAGGTCCCGCCTTCCTCAGAATGTGTTCCAATTATCCACGTACCTGAAACCCTCCCTCCTACACCATCCCTGCAGCCACGTGTTTATCTGCATTCTCTCCCTGTTCCTCACCTCGCTCGCACGTGGCACCGGGAACAAACCAAAGATGACAACATGGTTTGTCCTGGTTCTCAGCTTCCACCCTAGCCCCCTAAAGTCCTGTTTTAAATCCCCATCCCTTCTCTTACCTATGTCGTTGGTACCAATGTGTACCACGACTTGTGACTGTTCCCCCTCCCCCTTAAGGATTCTGAAAACACGGTCCGAGACGTCACGGACCCTGGCACCCGGGAGGCAACATACCATCCGTGAGTCTCTTTCGCTGCCACAGAACCATCTATCTGTCCCTCTAACTATCGAGTCCCCAATAACTATTGCTCTCCTGCACTCCCTCCTTCCCTTCTGAGTCACAGGGACGGACTCAGTGCTGGAGATCCGGTCACCGTGACTTACCCCTGGTAGGTTGTCCCCCTCAACAGTATTCTAAGCGGTATACTTGTTACTGAGGGGAACGACCACAGAGGATCCCTGCACTGACTGCTTCCTCCCAGCCCCTCTCACCGTCACCCAACTATCTTGATTCTTCGGAGTAACTACATCCCTGAAGCTACTATCTATGACCACCTCTGCCTCCCGAATGATCCGAAGTTCATCCAGCTCCAGCTCCAGTTCCCTAACGCGGTTTCTGAGGAGCTGGAGATGGGTGCACTTCCCACAGGTGAAATCAGCAGGGACACTGACGGCGTCCCTCACCTCAAACATTCTGCAGGAGAAACATTGCGCTGCCTTCCCTGCCATCCCCTCTGGATAAAACAAGAAAATGAAAGAAAGAACTTACCTGTTATTCACTCTACCCCTTAGGTTAAAGGAGGTGGAAGGGTGGGGGGCACTACAAGTGTAGTGTCGAGGATTTAGGAACTGCCCAACTTAAATACAGGAAAAATTAAACAGAAGCCCTCGTAGTTATTGCAATACTCTGCAGTGTCGTTCAAACACTGAGACTTCGGAAATGGTGAAGGAGAGCCTCCCGCTCCCCGATATATACACTCTGGGCCCCCTTTGTTGGACTTCAACAGACCCCACACTCTTTTTGAATTTTTTCTGATGAATATAGTTTGTGTTTTCGGTAAATGTAATACGTTAAGTAGGAATGTGATGCTGCTATTGTTTAAAATTTTTGTATTGTAATATAAGTTCTTTTTGGCTATTAGATAGCAGCATAAGTGTAGTTTAGGTAAGGACAGTTAGAGGTTCCCCTTTGTGTAAATAAGTTAAATGTGTAATGAGTAAATGTTTGATAGTGCCCCTTTAGAATTTATGAATGTGTGATGTATTAAAAACTTAGGTAAATGCTCCAATACATAGGACAGAGTAGTATAGAACCTGTCCTTGAAGAAGGGTACGCGGCACCCCAAAGAACAGATGAAGGATCAGTATTATGATTCACCACGCTTCACGTTTAGGATCAAGAGGATGGACTGTAGCCATCTGGGATGGCCACTTACAAAGTCAACATGGATACTTGCAAAGTCTCAAGGGAAATATGGCCAATACAGGATTCAGGCAAACTCAGAGCCTGAATGTATATTTGCTGACAGAGAACCAGACACTATCGAAACCCCTAGCCGATTTGCATTCTAATGGCCCATTTCCCCAGGACAAAGGACTGGTACTCGGGTATCAGATACAATTCCAGACACATCAACGCCACTCCCTTCATCCAGGAAGCCCAAACAGCCAAGGTCAATGACCGCTCAGGACACGCCCAGCCACCAAGGCACCCGCCCCTTTATTGGCTCAAATCAAAGGCAGTGATCGAAGCCTGCTGAATTATTGGGTCCAAAGCGAAGGACCTCCTAAAAGAGCGCGAAACCCCAAAGGATAAAGAGAGATACTGCCTTGTGTTAGATCTCTTTTGGCCCTGGCACACCTGTACTCTTCGGTCCGGCCTATACCTGAAGCCAACTGCAACACCACGACCAGAAGCAAGTTCAAGATCAACGATCGCTACCAGACGGATGAGCCCAGCAGAACCAAAGTCACTTCTCCAGATCCAGCCACTCCAGATCCGAACAAAGGCCTTGTTCCTCTGCCAAAGCCAGGTGCCTGAAAGTTAAGTACAGATTGTTGTGGTGTTCGGTGTAGTTTAGCCTGCAGTGTTTTTATGTTGCATGTGTGAGTTAATCTTGTGTGTAAATAAACCATTATTGAACTTGAACTAACTGACTGGTTGTTGGGTCTTCGATCAATAGCCGGTTGAACCTTGTGGTGGTATCATTTGATACCTGGCGACTCTGAAAAGCAATATTACTCAATATTAAGAAAGGCAACATTATTGGCGTCTTTGATGCAGAATTGGCAACAATTATTAGTGACGCTAGTGGGATAGTATTCCACTCATTAAAAATCGGCAACAACTAAACCTAGCTGCCAACTCTACAAAGTGTAAACTGAAAATGTTCTTTTCTTTATTGCACACGTTAAGATCCATTGTCACAACTTGATTAAAATCACTCGCTGAGGGCATACTCAGCATGGGTCACAATGCTGTTCTATATTTCTTACAGAAAGCATATCTATTGCTTATTTTTTAATCTCTAGGAAGACAGATGAGTAAATTGCCGATGCAGCTTTAACACGATCAACTTTTTGTTTTCTAGACTCATGTTCTCTGATGCTCACAGTACTTAATTTCTTTACAAGAAAATTTGGGTTCATTAACGGAATGTAATAGAGTCCAGATTCCATAAAGTGTAAGTCCACAGTTTTTCCAAATACGATACGTTGTTTTCCATGTCAAGTTTCATATGTGCTTTCTTTATCGATGCTCGGCTCAATAGTAAGGATATTTCACTGGATACTACATCCGTGCTAATAAAATGATTTATTCAGGTGATTTTACAAGGAATTACTAATCTTTTCAGTGATTTAAGGGTGTTATCATCCCCAAATCTGAAACTCACGGAACTATCAAATTCCTTCACCTTGTACTGATCTTTGTCACTTAAAGAGTCCAGGTAATATTTCAACCAGTCTATTCCACATATTGTAAATGCACATCTGATGCCAGCACATTCATCATTGGAACGAACGTTCTCATTACCAAGACAATGCCTTCTCTTCAGTCAATATCTTCTTCATCTTCAGAGTCCTCTGCCTCATGCCTGGTTTCAAACACCCTATTATATCACTTATCACAGTTGCATTATGGACTTTCAAATCACACCCAAAACACTTATTGACCACACTCTGGACATTTCTGGGGTTCATTTTTCTGCTGAAGCTTCCCAATTAATTCCTTCTGACATACTTGATAAAGGTGTTTTTGTCTAGGGTGGCACGGTGGAGCAGTGGTTAGCACTGCTGCCTCACGGCGCCAAGGACCCGGGTTCTATCCCAGCCCTGGGTCACTGTCCATGTGAAGTTTGCACATTCTCCCCGTGTCTGCGTGGCTCTCACCCCCACAACCCAAAGATGTGCAGGGTAGGTGGATTGGTCACTCTAAATTGCTCCTTAATTGGAAAAAAATAGAATTGGGTACCCTAAATTTATTTTTTAAAAGGTGTTTTTGTCCTCATTATTTATAGCTATAAATCTTCTTTCGTATTGATGCTTGCAGCCTGTTTCTAGACCATCTCGCCATCCTGTTAACATCGAGTCTGTCTTATTGCCGATCAGCCCATTTGTGTCTTGAAAGCTGCCTGGAAGGGATTGTTGCCCGGGAACCTTTTTAGAGCCTCTGACATTTGTTCTAACAGGGTGTGTCTTTCAGCAAATCGAACTCCTGTCAAAACCAGAAGCCTATCCATATTTGTAATTTTAGCAAAGTCTAATAACTTGTACACCAGCACTGATTGAGGAATTTTCAGACCTAATTTTTGAAGCCTACAGTACAGTCACTAAAGTTCACCTAGAACTCTTCCATGGGGGTATCCTCCAATTTTCTAAGTTTGTTAAAATCTGACCAGGCCTCATAAGCACTTATTAAGTCACTCTTTTTGTAATTCTGATCCATGAAAGTTAATAATGCATCCAAACCTCCATTTGAGTTCAAATGTTCCGGCTCCATTTCTGAGGATACCTTGCAACTTATTTTGTTTTTATACGGCAGCGAAAGTGCCAGGGTCATTCCTTGTTTTATCTTGGTCAAGGATGTAACTATTGTCCACATGGTAACTTCATTCTTCCATTGTGCATAGGGTTGATGTTCAGAAAATAATGGTGGGTAGTCATACCGCAACACTCTACCCTTGGATTCAGCTATTTGTTTTCCAAGTTAGTCCAAATCACGCTTCAAGGTTGGAACTCAGAATACAGTCTTTCATCTGAAGAAATTGCAGTTTGCAATCCTTTTTTTCACTTGCTTTCGATAACCATCCTCTGCTACCATTGATGAGACCAGGGCCGGGATTCTCCCCTACCCGGCGGGGCGGGGGGTCCCAGCGGGATGGAGTGCCGGGAACCACTCCAGCGTTGGGCCGCCCCAAAGGTGTGGGTTTCTCCACACCTTTAGGGGCCAAGCCCTCACCTTGAGGGGCTAGGCCCACGCCGGAGTGCTTGGCGTGCCGCCGGCCGGCGGGAAAGGCCTTTGGCGCCACGCCAGCCGGGGCCGAAGGGACTTTGCCAGCCGGCGGAAGTTCGCGCATGCACGGGAGCGTCAGCGACGGCTGACGTCATCCCCGCGCATGCGCGGGGGGGTCACTTCCGCGTCGGACATCGCGGAGGCTAGGGCCGACGCGGAAGGAAAAGAGTGCCCCCACGGCACAGGCCCGCCCGCAGATCGATGGGCCCCAATTGCGGGCCAGGCCACCGTGGGGACACCCCCCCGGGGCTAGATCGCCCCGCGCCCCCCTCAGGACCCCGGATCCTGCCCGCGCCGCCAGTCCTGCCGGTAAGAGAGGTGGTTTTATTCCCGCCGACGGGACTGTCATGACAGCAGCGGGACGTCAGCCCATTGCGGGCCGGATAATCGCCGGTGGGGGCCCGCCGATCGGTGCGCCGCGATTCCCGCCCCCGCCGAATCTCTGGCGCCGGAGAATTCGGCGACCGCCAGGGGCGGAATTCACGCTGCCCCCCGGAAATTCTTCGACCCGGCGGGGGGTCAGAGAATCCCGCCCCATATTTGGAGTATTGTGTACGGTATTGGTCTCCTTTATTAAGCACCGATAGTATCTCTGTAATGCAAAACTGGAAAGTAAGTCTTGACTTCTTCAACTCCAAGTTTATTAGATTTAGATTTATTGTCACGTGTATCGTGGTACAGTGAAAAGTATTAGAACATAGAACATAGAAAAATACAGCACAGAACAGGCCCTTCGGCCCACGATGTTGTGTCGAACCTTTGTCCTAGATTAAGAACAAATTAATCTACACCCCATCATTCAACCGTAATCCATGTACCTATCCAATAGCTGCTTGAAGGTCCCTAATGTTTCCGACTCAACTACTTCCACAGGCAGTGCATTCCATGCTCCCACTACTTTCTGGGTAAAGAACCTTCCTCTGACATCCCCCCTATATCTTCCAACATTCACCTTCAATTTATGTCCCCTTGTAATGGCTTGTTCCACCCGGGGAAAAGTCTCTGACTGTCTACTCTATCTATTCCCCTGATCGCCTTATAAACCTCTATCAAGTCACCCCTCATCCTTCTCCGTTCTAATGAGAAAAGGCCTAGCACCTTCAACCTTTCCTCATAAGACCTACTCTCCATTCCAGGCAACATCCTGGTAAATCTCCTTTGCACCTTTTCCAAAGCTTCCACATCCTTCCTAAAATGAGGCGACTAGAACTGCACATAGTACTCCAAATGTGGCCTTACCAAAGTTTTGTACAGCTGCATCATCACCTCACGGCTCTTAAATTCAATCCCTCTGCTAATGAACGCGAGCACACCATAGGCCTTCTTCACAGCTCTATCCACTTGATTGGCAACTTTCAAAGATCTATGAACATAGACCCCAAGATCTCTCTGCTCCTCCACATTGCCAAGAACTCTACCGTTAACCCTGTATTCTGCATTCATATTTGTCCTTCCAAAATGGGCAATCTCACACTTTTCAGGGTTAAACTCCATCTGCCACTTCTCAGCCCAGCTCTGCATCCTATCTATGTCTCTTTGCAGCCGACAACAGCCCTCCTCACTATCCACAACTCCACCAATCTTCGTATCGTCTGCAAATTTACTGACCCACCCTTCAACTCCCTCATCCAAGTCATTAATGACAGCAGAGGACCCAGAACTGATCCCTGCGGTACGCCACTGGTAACTGGGCTCCAGGCTGAATATTTGCCATCCACCACCACTCTCTGACTTCTATCGGTTAGCCAGTTCATTATCCAACTGGCCAAATTTCCCACTATCCCATGCCTCCTTAATTTTTGCATAAGCCTACCATGAGGAACCTTATCAAATGCCTTACTAAAATCCATGTACACTACACCCACTGCTTTACCTACATCCACATGCTTGGTCATCTCCTCAAAGAATTCAATAAGACTTGTGAGGCAAGACCTACCCCTCACAAATCCGTGCTGACTATCCCTAAACAAGCAGTGTCTTTCCAGATGCTCAGAAATCCTATCCCTCAGTACCTTTTCCATTACTTTGCCTACCACCGAAGTAAGACTAACTGGCCTGTAATTCCCAGGGTAATCCCTATTTCCTTTTTTGAACAGGGGCACAACATTCGCCACTCTCCAATCCCCTGTTGACAGTGAGGACAAAAAGATCATTGCCAGCAGCTCTGCAATTTCATCTCTTGCTTCCCATAGAATCCTTGGATATATCCCGTCAGGCCTGGGGGACTTGTCTATCCCCAGGTTTTTCAAAATGCCCAACACATCTTCCTTCCTAACAAGTATCTCCTCGAGCTTACCAGTTTGTTTCACATTGTCCTCTCCAACAATAAGTCCCCTCTCATTCGTAAATACTGAAGAAAAGTACTCGTTCAAGACCTCTCCTATCTCTTCAGACTCGACACACAATCTCCCGCTACTGTCCTTGATCGGACCTATCCTCGCTCTAGTCATTCTCATATTTCTCACATATGTGTAAAAGGCCTTGGGGTTTTCCTTGATCCTACCCACCAAAGATTTTTCATGGCCTCTCTTAGTTCTCCTAATCCCTTTCTTCAGTTTCCTCCTAGCTATCTTGTATTCCTCCAGCACCCTGTCTGAACCTTGTTTCCTTAACTTTACATAAGTCTCCTTATTCCTCTTAACACAACATTCAACCTCTCTTGTCAACCATGGTTCCCTCACTCGACCATCTTTTCCCTGCCTGACAGGGACATACATATCAAGGACACGTAGCATCTGTTCCTTGAGCAAGTTTCACATTTCACTTGTGTCCTTCCCTGACAGCCTATGTTCCCAACTTATGCACTTCAATTCTTGTCTGACAGCATCGTATTTACCCTTCCCCCAATTGTAAACCTTGCCCTGTTGCATGCACCTATCCCTCTCCATTACTAAAGTGAAAGTCACAGAATTGTGGTCACTATCTCCAAAATGCTCCCCCACTAACAAATCTATCACTTGCCCTGGTTCATTACCATGTACCAAATCCAATATGGCCTCCCCTCTGGTCAGCCAATCTACATACTGTGTTCGAAAAGCTTGATTATCATAGAATTTACAGTGCAGAAGGAGGCCATTCGGCCCATCGAGTATGCACCGGCTCTTGGAAAGAGCACCCTATCCAAGATCAACACCTCCACCCTATCCCCATTACCCAGTAACCCTAGCAAACACTAAGGGCACTTTTGGACACTAAGGGCAATTTATCAAAGTCAATCCACCTAACCTGCACATCTTTGGACTGTGGGAGGAAACCGGAGCACCCGGAGAAAACCCAAGCACACACAGGGAGGATGTGCAGACTCCGCACAGACAGTGACCCAAGCCGGTATCGAACCTGGGACCCTGGAGCTATGAAGCAATTGTGCTATCCACAATGCTACCGTGCTGCCCAAGCTTCCTGGACACACTGCACAAACACCACCCCATCCAAACTATTTGATCTAAAGAGGTTCCACTCAATGTTTGGGAAGTTGAAGTCACCCATGACTACTACCCTGTGACTTCTGCACCTTTCCAAAATCTGTTTCCCGATCTGTTCCTCCACATCTCTGCTGCTATTGGGGGGCCTATAGAAAACTCCCAACAAGGTGACTGCTCCTTTCCTATTTCTGACTTCAACACATACTACCTCAGTCGGCAGATTCTCCTCGAACTGCCTTTCTGCAGCTGTTATACTATCTCTAATTAACAATGCCACCCCCCACCTCTTTTACCACCCTCCCTAATCTTATTGAAACATCTATAACCAGGAACCTCCAACAACCATTTCTGCCCTCTTCTATCCAAGTTTCCGTGATGGCCACCACATCGTAGTCCCAAGTACCGATCCATGCCTTAAGTTCACCCACCTTATTCCTGATGCTTCTTGCGTTGAAGTATACACACTTCAACCCATCTCCGTGCCTGCAAGTACTCTCGTTTGCCAGTGTTCCCTTCCCCACTGCCTCATTTCACGCTTTGGCGTCCTGAATATTGGCTTCTTTAGTTGCTGGACTACAAATCCAGTTCCCATTCCCCTGCCAAATTAGTTTAAACCCTCCCGAAGAGTACTAGAAAACCTCCCTCCCAGGATATTGGTGCCCCTCTGGTTCAGATGCAACCCGTCCTGCTTGTACAGGTCCCACCTTCCCCAGAATGCGCTCCAATTATCCAAATACCTGAAGCCCTCCCTCCTACACCATTCCTGCAGCCACATGTTCAGCTGCACTCTCTCCCTATTCCTAGCCTCGCTATCTCGTGGCACCGGCAACAAACCAGAGATGCCAACTCTGTCTGTCCTGGCTTTTAACTTCCAGCCTAACTCCCTAAACTCGTTTATTACCTCCACACCCCTTTTCCTACCTACGTCATTGGTACCAATCTGCACCACGACTTCTGGCTGCTCCCCCTCCCTTTTAAGGATCCTGAAGACATGATCCGAGACATCCCTGGCCCTGGCACCCGGGAGGCAACATACCTTCCGGGAGTCTCGCTCGCGACCACAGAATCTCCTGTCTATTCCCCTAACCATTGAATCTCCTATTACTATTGCTTCTCTATTCTCCCCCCTTCCCTTCTGAGCCCCAGAGCCAGACTCAGTGCCAGAGACCTGGCTGCTAGGGTCTTCCCCCGGTAGGTCATCCCCCCCAACAGCATCCAAAACGGTATACTTGTTTTGAAGGGGAACAGCCACGAGGGATCCCTGCACTGTCTGCCTGTTCATTTTCTTTCCCCTGACTGTAACCCAGCTACTCTTGTCCTGTACGTTGGGTGTGGTTACCTCCCTGTAACTCTTCTCTATAACCCCCTCTGCCTCCCGGATGGTCCGAAGTTCATCCAGCTTCAGCTCCAGTTCCCTAACACGGTCTTTGAGGAGCTGGAGTTGGGTGCACTTCCCGCAAGTATAGTCAGCGGGGACACCGGTGGTATCCCTCACCACCCACATCCTACAGGAGGAGCATGCAACTTCCCTAGCCTCCATCCCCTCTTACCTTACAGAATATAGCTGCCCTGTGGACCAACTGGAACTCTGCCCTCCGACTCTGCTCCCAGTCAGCTACACTCTCTGTAAACTCCTGGCTCCCTTCATGCTCTTTGCGGAAATGAAATAAAAGGAGCACCTTGCTCACTCCTCACCTAACTTGTTCTGAGTACAGATCAGACAGATCGTTCCATACATGAAAAACATAGGACATATGAGAAATACACAATGTAAATACATAGACATTGGGTGAAGCATACGGAGTATAGTGATACAACAGTAGGGAAAATGCGTAGAGAGATCAGTTCAGCCCATCAGACGGTATTTCAGGAGTCTGGTAACAGTGGGGAAGAAGCTGTTTTTGAATCTATTAGCGTGTGTTCTCAGACTTTTGTATCTTCTGCCCGATGGAAGAAGTTGGAAGCGAGAATAACCCGGGTGGGAGGGGTCTTTGATTATGCTGCGCTCTTTCCCAAGGCAGCAGCAGGAATAGACAGAGTCAATGGATGGAAGGCAGGTTCGCCTGACTGGCCTATGTTCACGACTCTCTGCAGTTTCTTACGATCTTGGGCTGAGCAGCTGCTATACCAAGTTGCGATCCAGCCAGAAAAGGAGTTGGATTCTCCACAGCCCCGCGCCGAAATCGTGTTTGGCGCGGGGGCGGAGAATCAAAGTTCCCGACCGAATCGGGCCCGGGGCCACTCGGGTGATTCTCCGGGCCCCGAAAAATTGCAGGTCTGCAATTTACACCTTGCGGCTGGGGGACCATTGACAGAGGCCCGCCCAGCGATACGCCAAATTCCCGACGCCGTGGAACTAATGTGGTATGGCCGGTCGGGACTCAGTCCGCAGCCGCCCTGGTGGGGGGCGGGGGGGGATCGAGCCCCGGGGGGCAGGCCTAATTGGATGGCCGGGGCAGCGACCAGGCCAGAAGGATCCTCAGGCGTGTGGGGCCGATCGGGGGGGGGGGGCTTAGACTGCTGGTGTTGGTCCGCGGTCCATGTCCGCCATGGCGCTCGGTGCGGAGCTGGAGGCCGCGCCGTGCACATGTGCAGGCTTGGAACCAGAAGTGCGGGGGCCCATATCCATAGTCAAAGCTGCGAGAAGCTCCCCGGGTCCCTTCTAGCCCCCAGAAGGTAAGTGAATCGCCTTTCATTTTTTGCAGGAAACTGGGGAGTGCAACTCCTACGTTTTTACGCCGGCGTGGGGACATAGCCCCATTTTGGGAGAATCCAGCCCAAGATACTTTCTGTGGTGCATCTGTAAAAATTGGTAAGAGTCAATGTGGACATGCCGAATTTCCTTAGTTTCCTGAGGAAGTATAGGCGCTGTTATGCTTTCTTGGTCGTAGCGTTGGCGTTGGTGGACCAGGACAGATTGTTGGTGATATTTACACCTAGGAATTTGAAGCTGTCAACCATCTCCACCTTTGGCCCCATTGATGCAGCGCCACCACAGTCGGGGGAGGGGGGGAGGGAGGGGGGCTGATTCGCGGGCAGGGGGGCTTTGGCGAGGGATGGGGGCACTGGTGGGGGGTGGTCCAAGGTGTGTACAATACTTTGCTTCCTGAAGTGACCAGCTCCTTAGATGTGCTGACATTGAGGGACAGATTGTTGTCATTACACCATGCCACTAGGTTCTCTATCCTGCTCCTGTACTCTGACTCATTGGGCAGGATTCCCCCGTCTCCGAAGCCAAAATTGCGTTCGGCGATAGGCCGGAGAATCCCCGTTGGCTTTTGCGATGCTCCACCCACTCCAAAACGGCGCACTCGCAGAGTTCACCGCAGGCCGTCGGGACGTCCTTAGGATGTTACCTGAGACTCTCCCCTGATGCCCTGCCCCCCAATGGGCCGAGTTCTTGATGGCGTGGGGCGCGTGTGCTATTTGTTTTCCGGAACCCGGCGTGGTAGCTGCGGACTGAGTCCAGCGCCGCCACAGTTGGCGGCAGCCGATTCGTGGGCAGGGGGGCAATAGCGGGGGCTGGGGGCACCGGTGGGGGGTGGTCCGAGGGTGGCGAGACTGGCCAAAGGGGGGCACTATTTGGCGGACCAGGTCCATGCGCGGCTGACGCCATGTTGCATGGCGTGGCCGCTGTAGGCAGCCGCCATGCGCATGCGCAGCCACGGACCCGGCAATTCTCCGGCTGTATCCGCAGCTAAAGCCGGGGGCTTTACGCCACTGTTCCCATGTCGCTGTCAGAACATAGTCTCCCAACCGGAAAATCCAGCCCATTGTTTTTGAGATTTGACCCACTATGGTCGTGTCATTAGCAAACTTTTAGATGGAGTTGGAGGCAAATTTTTTGCCACACCGTCATGCGTTCATAAGGTGTATAGTAGGGGACTAAGTACACAGTCTTATTGAGGACTATCATGAAGGAGGTGTTGTTGTTTATCCTTACTGATTGTGGTCTATGGGTCAGGAAGTGGAGGATCGAGTTGCAGAGGAAGGAACCAAGTCATAGGATTTGGAGATTGGATATGAACTTGGCTGGGATTATGGCGTTGAAGGCGGAGCTGTTGTCAATAAATAGGAGTCTGACGTAGGAGTCCTTGTTGTCGAGATGCTCCATGGATGAGTGTGGGGCCAGGGAGATAGCATCTGCGGTGGACCGGTATGGGAATTGCAGTGGATCGAGGCAGTCTGGAAGTATAGAGTTGATGTGTCTCATGACCAACCTCGCGAAGCACTTCATAATAGATGTCAAGGCCACCGGACGGTAGTCGTAGACACACATCGCCTGGATTTTGTATTATGTTCCATAAACACTTCTCATCCAACACCACAGGGCCACCTGTACCTCCTTTATATATATGTGCAGTCTATCAAACAATTAAATCTCCAATTCTAACTTAAGCGCTGAGGAACATTAACTCTTTCTGAGCATCCTTATTGGAAGCAATTCAGAAAAGATTTACTGAACTAATAGGTGTATTGGATGGGTTGTCTTATGAGGAAAGGTTAGACAGGTAAGGCTTGTATCCACTGGAGTAAAAGCAAAGATGTGACTTGATTGAAACATATCAGATCCTGAGGGGCCTTGGCAGGATTTATGTAGAGAGGATGTTTCCTCTTGTGGAAGAATCTAGAATCATGGGTCACTGTTTAAAAATAATGAGTCACCAAATTAAGACAGCGATGAGGCAAAATGTTTTCTCTCAGAGCGTTGGTCTGTCTTTGGAACTCTCTTCCTCCAAAGGTGGTGGAAGCAAAGTCTTTGAATATTTTTAATGCATGGGTACATAGATTCCTAATAAGCAAAGGGGTAATAGGTTATCAAGGTTGGCAGTTGAGGTTACTGCATGGTCATTGAATGGTGGAGCAGGTTCGAAGGGCTGAGTGGCTTACTCCTGCTTCGAATTTGTATGCTTGTATGTTCCATGGCAATGCCTTGGCCAATCAGTGTTGACTTGCCAACCAATCATCAATCTTTTCTCCCATAGTATCAACCTTTGTGATCATTTGAATTTAGGCAGTTTTGCGTTTCTCCTGACGAGTGCAAAATAAGAAGCTTCAGCACCATGTTTCTTTTCAGTGTCCACATTGTTGCTTGCTAAAACAGATAGACTACTGTTTTAAATGAGTCTTGGGTGGCCTGTCGCATTTTACATTTTCCAAATGGGTGAACATGTTCCACAGTTAGGAGAGCCGTCCATCAGTTGTCGGAAAATGAGTTTTGCAAACTAAAATTGTTGAGCTCATACTGCCATTGTTTTGGTGATATCCCGCATGTCTCTTTACCCTTAACGTAACAATCCATGACCCAAATTCAATTAAGTACTTAAGCGTTTACCCAACTTGCCCAACTCCCCACCCCACTCCAAACAAGTTATATACTATATGGATTAAAGGAATAATAAATAGTTGGCAGTTGGTCTCAGTAGGTCAATTATTCGTGGGGTTCTGTTAATATTCACAAACAGCTCAAGTTTTTCTTGCGTTGTTTACAATGTCATCACGACCACTTGCTTGAAAAATAGTTTGTGCTTCTCTGCCAGACATTGCTTATCCTTTCTTCACAACTTTGTTCACAAGGCAGGTGAATATTTTTTTTAAATTGCATTTCCATTGGTGCGATAAAAATATCTTCATCAGGCTAATTTTTTCTGACTTATCATGGAGGATTTAAACCATTATCCTTCACTTTCCTGTTCGTTATTATTAATTTTAATAGTATAACCAGTGAAAGTAGAGTGACCAACCCTGCTGAAGTTCATCCCTACTGCGATGTTATCACTCAAGAGTTTATCGAATTGACCTCAATTGTCTTTGAAGTGCATGCAAATAGTGTGATGTGCAATCAATCTCTCTGTATCATAGGTCGCAGAAGGTCACATTTTAATGGACGCTGTCCTTCAGCTTTAATTCAAACATGGTGCAATGTCATTTTTATTTATAAATATCAAGTTATAAAGATCCGTTCACAATTCTCTTAAGGGCCATGTAAACTGAAACAATGTTTTTTTCAACAGCAATTTAATTTTCATAATAATTCATAGTAATCAATGAGTACAAATCTGGCCTCATTTAAATTTTTGTGATTCCAAGTTTTAGTTACAAAGTCTTTAAGTTGTTTTGATATTTATACTTTCTTTAGGCCTGGTTTGTAGATGTTATCTTCTTTCAGAAATTTTAGTGTATAATAATCTCACCACAGGGACCTCACAGCAAATTATCCTTCAGCTAAATCTTGTTTTCCCTTTTGAGGCCCAGAAGAATTTGTAACTGTTTATCTCGAGAGGATGTGTACCGTACAGATATAATAAACAAACACAATAATGATGTTACAGTGAAACCACCCACAGCTCGCCAGCAGTAGGAGGCTAGCAATCTTTCCTCTATTCTTGTGGGTGTTTTCACAATAATCTATTTGTGTTGCAATTAAGTACTGCCTTGTATCTACAGGTAAAGCAGTGAGTTCTCCGGTGTTGAGTATACAGGGTGAAATTTTCAACTTTGCCACCTGATCACTAATCTAGCAGAGCAGTTATTAGGCCTATAGTATGTACTTCTTCATCTTGCTGGCACTGTGGCACAATGATTAGCACTGCTCCCACACAGCGCCAGGGACCCAGGTTTGATTCTGGCTTGGGTCTGTGTGGAGTTTGTACATTCTCCTCTTGTCTGCGTGGGTTTTCTCCGGGTGCTCTGGTTTCCTTCCACAGTCCAAAGATGTGCAGGTTAGGTGGATTGGCCACGCTAAATTGCCCCTCAGTGTCCAAGGATATGCAGATTGGGTGGGGTTACAGAGATATGGGGGGGGGGGGGATTCTCCGATATTGAGGCCAAGTGTTCGCGCCGTCACGTTTCACAACGGCATGAACAGAGCCCGGGCACGACCTATTCTGGCCCCCAGCACGGCGCTGGAGCCATTCGTGCCACTCCAGCATCCTTACGTGGCGCCAAATGGGCACCGCACCAACCCGCGCATGCGCAGTTGGGCCAGCTCAATCCTGTGCATGCGCAGTTGGTCCAGATCAATCCTGCGCATGCACGGGGAACTTCTTACGCGCGGAGGGGGAGGCTGGCCCGCCGATCGGTGGGCCCCGATCGCGGGCCAGACCCCATTGGAGGCCCCCTCCCCCCCCACAGGCCGCCCCCCCGAGCGTTCCCGCAGAGTTCCCGCCGGCAGCGACCAGGGGTGAAGGGCTCCGGCGGGACTATGTCATATCGGGGCAGCCACTCGGCGCATCCAGGCCGGATTATCGGCGGCCCCGCTAATTCCAGTGAACAACCACCTTATATCCCTCCTGGGCCCCATTGCAAATAAACCTGCCCCAAAACTCGCTCAAACCCCACAATCAAGCCGCACTGAATTAAATCGAGACTTTCGCAACTAGAGTGCTTACATTTTCTTAAAGGTGAGAAAAAGAGATTCATGCCCCGAAACTAATCACAAATCATTACATTTCAAGATCTCAGTCCAGATCCAGAAACCACAACATTCAATGGGAGAAAGGTTCTCATTGATACATAGATACATAGACGATAGGAGCAGGAGGAGGCTTTTTGGCCCTTCGAGCCTGCTCCGTCATTCATCACGATCATGGCTGATCATCCAACTGTCATGTGAGAGTACCTTTAAGAAATGGCTGTTCAAGAAATGTACCTTTAAGAACTGGAGCTGCTCATGTTACTGGAGTGATGTCAGAGTGTGGGTGGAGCTGAGCTCTACTTCTGCTTTTTAGTTCAGTTTGAGAAAAAGCTTGGGTGTGTCAGTGTTTTTCAGGGAGCTGCATCTAAAGTTAAAACAAAGAGCTGTACTGTTGATCTCTGCCACCCAAAGACTATCTATGGATCATTTGGTGAACCCAGAATTGTAAAAGGTCTCAGTATTGAATGTAAAGCTAATGTGCTCCTGTTTGAAGGTTTGTTAAGTCTTTTGGGTGTTAAAAGGACAGCTTACAGGGTTACTTAGTGTTGTAGTCTTTGGGGATGTATTTGATTTACTGGTTGCTAAGATGTTCACTGTTTGTTTTAAAAAGGTTAACCTGAGTTCATAGAATAAACATTGTTTTGTTTTAAAGAAATACTTGTCCTTTTCTGCTGTACCATACCTGTAGAGTGGGCCGTGTGCTCCGCATACCACAATCTATTAAAAGTTGTGGGTCAGGTGAACTCCATGATACGCTTTGGGATTCTCTAAACCCTGACCCATAACGCAACTCAATAGCCTAATCCTGCTATCTCCCTTTGGGATCAATAGCCTTTGATCCCATTCTCCCCAAGTGCTGTATCCAACCGCCTCTTGAATATATTCAAAGTTTTAGCATCAAGTAGGTCCTGTGGTAATGAATTCCACAGGCTCCACACTCTTTGTGTGAAGAAATGTCTCCTTATCTGTGTCCGAAATGGTTTAACCTGAATCCTCAGGCTGTGACCACTGGTTCTGGACACACCCATCATTGGTAACATCTTCCCTGCATCTACCCTGTCTAGTCCTGTTAGAATTTTATAAGTCTCTGTGAGATCCCCTCTCATTCTTCTGAACTCCAGCGAGAACAATCCCAACCGAATCAATCTCTCCTCATATGACAGTCCCGCCAACCCTGGAATCAGTCTGGTAAACCTTCGCTGCACTCCCTCGAGAGCAAGAACATCCTTCCTCAGAGAAGGAGACCAAAACTGCACACAATACTCCAAGTGTGGCCTCACCAAGGCCATGTACAATTACAGCAACACATCCCTGCTTCTATACTCAAAACCTCTTGCAATGAAGGCCAACATACCATTAGCCTTCTTTGCCGCCTGCTGCACCTGCATACTTACCTTCAGCGACACCCAGGTACCGCTGCACACTCCCCTCTCCCAATTTACAACCATTCAGGTCGTAATCTGCCTTCCTGTTTTTGATTCCAAAATGAATAACCTCCCACTTATCCAAATTATACTGCAGCTACCATTGGTTTGCCCACTCGCCAAACCTGTCCAGATCTTGCTGTAGGATCACTGCATCCTCGTCACAATTCATCCTCCCACCTAATTTGGTATCATCTTCAAACTTTGAGATGTTACATTTTGTTTCCTCATCCAAATCATTAATATATATTGTGTCATGCAAGACTGCCTTTAAGAACTGGAAGTTTAAGCAATGTACCTTTAAGAAAACAGTGATGTCATAGAGTGGGTGGAGCTCAGCTCAGTTCAGTCATTTTGCAGGTTTTTAGTTTCAGTTTAAAAACAGCTTGTGTGTGTGTCTGTGTTTTGCAGTGAGCTGGATCTCTCCCATGAAAGACTATTTCTGGATCATTTGGGTGATTTAAACTTATAATAGTGAAACCTTTAACCTGATGTGATTTTGTTTAAAGGTGTTAAGTCTCTTGGAAGTTTCAAGGAACATTTTAAGGAATTATTTACTGTTGCAATATTTTCTGAGTTATCTTTGAAGTGAGGAGTGTTAAGAGATCCAATGTTTATTTAAGATGTTAAGTTGAGTTCATGGAATAAACAGTGTTTTGTGTTTAAAAACCCACGTGTCCATAATTGTAATCCCACACCTAGGGAAAAAGCCGTGTGCTCGGAAAAGCAACAAATCCATTAAAGGGTGAGGTTGGTTGAACTCCATGATACATTTTGGGGTTCTGAAAACGCCTCGCCCATAACAATTGGGGGCTCGTCCGGGATAAAAGTCTATCTATTGGATTGGGTTTTGTGAACTTAAAAACAGTGAAGGATTGTTGCTTTTCCGGTGTGGTATTTTAGTTTAAGTGGGGAGAGTATTGTGAACAATGGCTCTTTCAGAGGCTCAGATGTTTTTGGGGGTGGAGAATGTCACACGTAGTACTTTACGGACAGAAATGAAAAGCAGACTGTTAGATTTGGCAAGAACATTGCAGATAACATTACCTGACAAAATGCGAAAAGATTAGGTAATTATGGAGGTGGTTAAGCATTTAAAGTTTCCTGAGATAGAGTTTGACTCATTGGAAATGGCAAAAATTAAGTTGCAAATTAAATAAATGGAACATGAGAAAGAATTAAAATGGCTGGAATACGAGAGTGAGAGAGAGGAAAAAGAAAAAGAAAGAGAGAGAGAGGAAAAAGGAAAGGAGGGAAAAGAAAGGAGAAAAGAAAGAATAGCCCTAGCAGAACAAAAAGAAAAAGAATGGGAGATACAGATCAGGGAAAAAGATAAAGAGAGGGAGTTTGAACTTCAGAAAATGGCCATGAAACATGACAATCAGTTAAAATTAGCAGACGTAAAGGGAAAAGTACAGTTGGATGATAGTGGTGAGGATAGTGAGAAAGAGCGTCATAGTCGAAGACATAGAACATAGAACATAGAACATAACAGCGCAGTGCAGGCCCTTCGGCCCTCGATGTTGCGCCGACCTGTGAAACCACTCTAAAGCCCTTCTACACTATTCCCTTATTGTCCATATGTCTATCCAATGACCATTTGAATGTCCTTAGTGTTGGCGAGTTCACTACTGTTGCAGGCAGGGCATGGAATGCCCTTACTACTCTCTGAGTGAAGAACCTACCTCTGACATCTGTCTTATATCTATCTCCCCTCAATTTAAAGGTATGCCCCCTCGTGCTAGACATCACCAACCGAGGAAAAAGGCTCTCACTGTCCACCCTATCCAATCCTCTGATCATCTCGTATGCCTCAATTAAGTCACCTCTTAACCTTCTTCTCTCTAACAAAAACAGCCTCAAGTCCTTCAGCCTTTCCTCATAAGATCTTCCCTCCATACCAGGCAACATTCAGGTAAATCTCCTCTGCACCCTTTCCAATGCTTCCAAATCCTTCCTATAATGCGGCGACCAGAATTGCACGCAATACTCCAAATGCGGCTGCATCAGAGTGTTGTATAGCTGCAACATGACCTCATGGCTCCTAAACTCAATCCCTCTACCAATAAAAGCTAACACACCGTACGCCTACTTAACAACCCTCTCAACCTGGGTGGCAACTTTCAGGGATCTATGTACATGGACACCGAGATCTCTCTGCTCATCCACACTGCCAAGAATCTTACCATTAGCCCAGTACTCAGTCTTCCTGTTACTCCTTCCAAAATGAATCACCTCACACTTTTCTGCATTAAACTCCATTTGCCACCTCTCAGCCCAGCGCTGCAGCTTATCTTTGTCCCTCTGTAACTTGTAACATCCTTCCACACAGTCCACATCTCCACCGACTTTAGTGTCATCTGCAAATTTACTCACCCATCCTTCTATGCCCTCCTCCAGGTCATTTATAAAAATGACAAACAGCAGTGGCCCCAAAACAGATCCTTGTGGTACACCACTAGTAACTGGACTCCAGTCTGAACATTTCCCATCAACCACCACCCTTTGTCTTCTTCCAGCTAGCCAATTTTTGATCCAAACTGATAAATCACCCTGAATCCCATGCCTCTGTATTTTCTGCAGTAGCCTACCATGGGGAACCTTGTCAAACGCTTTACTGAAATCCATATACACCACATCAACTGCTTTACCCTCATCCACCTGTTTGGTCACCTTCTCAAAGAACTCTATAAGGTTTGTGAGGCACGACCTACCCATCACATGACCGTGTTGACTATCTCTAATCAAATTATTCCTTTCCAGATGATTATACATCCTATCTCTTATAAACCTTTCCAAGATTTTTCCCACAACAGAAGTAAGGCTCACTGGTCTATAGTTACCGGGGTTATCTCTACTCCCCTTCTTGAACAAGGGGACAACATTTGCTATCCTCCAGTCTTCTGGCACTATTCCTGTAGACAAAGATGACTTAAAGATCAAGGCCAAAGGCTCAGCAATCTGCTCCCTAGCTTCCCAGAGAATCCTAGGATAAATCCCATCCGGCCCAGGTGACTTATCTAAGACGTGGTGAGGATCTATTTAAATATGTCCAAGCATTGCCAAGGTTTGACGAGAAGGAAGTGGAAGCCTTTTTCATCTCATTTGAGAAGGTAGCTAAACAAATGAAATGGCCACAGGACATGTGGGTGTTACTGGTTCAAACAACGCTGGTAGTAGAGTTAGTGAAGTGTTTGTATCACTACCGGAGGAAGTATCTGGAACGTATGAGGAGGTGAAGAAATTCATCTTAAGTGCATATGAGCTAGTGCCTGTAGCTTACAGACAAAGGTTTAGAAACAGTGATCATGGGGGACTTCAATATGCAGGTGGACTGGGTAAATAATGTTGCCAGTGAACCCAAAGAAAGGGAATTCATTGAATATTTACAGGAGGGCTTTTTAGAACAGCTTATGATGGAGCCCACGAGTGAACAGGCCATTCTGGACTTAGTGTTATGTAATGAGCCAGACTTGATAAAAGATCTTAAAGTAAGGGAACACTTAGGAGGCAGCGATCATAATATGGTAGAATTCAGTCTGCAATTTGAAAGAAAGAAGGTAGAATCAGATGTAAAGGTGTTACAGTTAAATAAAGGTAACTACAGGGGCATGAGGGAGGAACTGACGAAAATCGACTGGGAGCAGAGCCTAGTGGGAAAGACAGTCGAACAGCAATGGCAGGAGTTTCTGGGAGTAATTGAGGACACAGTACAGAGGTTCATCCCAAAGAAAAGAAAGGTTATCAGAGGGGGGATTAGGCAGCCATGACTGACAAAGGAAGCCAGGGAATGCATCAAAGCAAAAGGGAAAGCCTATAATGTGGCAAAAGAGTAGTGGGAAGTCAAAAAATGGGGAAGGCTACAAAAACAAACAGAGGATAACAAAGAGAGAAATAAGGAAAGAGAGGATCAAATATGAAGGTAGGCTAGCCAGTAACATTAGGAATGATAGGAAAAGTTTCTTTAAATACATTAAAAACAAACGGGAGGCAAAAGTAGACATTGGGCCGCTCCAAAATGACGCTGGTAATCTAGTGATGGGAGACAAGGAAATAGCTGAGGAACTAAATAAGTACTTTGCGTCAGTCTTCACAGTAGAAGACATGAGTAATATCCCAACAATTCAGGAGAGTCAGGGGGCAGAGTTGAATATGGTAGCCATCACAAAGGAGAAAGTACTAGAGAAACTAAGAGGTCTAAAAATTGATAAATCTCCGGGCCCAGATGGGCTACATTAGAGTTCTAAAGGAGATAGCTGAAGAAATAGCGGAGGCATTAGTTATGATCTTTCAAAAGTCACTGGAGTCAGGAAAAGTCCCAGAGGATTGGAAAATCGCTGTTGTAACCCCCCTGTTCAAGAAGGGAACAAGAAAAAAGATGGAAAATTATAGGCCAATTAGCCTAACCTGGGTTGTTGGCAAGACTCTAGAATCCATCGTTAAGGATGAGATTTCTAAATTCTTGGAAGTGCAGGGTCGGATTAGGACAAGTCAGCATGGATTTAGTAAGGGGAGATCGTGCCTGACAAACCTGTTCGAGTTCTTTGAAGAGATAACAAATAGGTTAGACCAAGGAGAGCCAATGGATGTTATCTATCTTGACTTCCAAAAGGCCTTTGATAAAGTGCCCCACAGGAGACTGTGAGTAAAATAAGGGCCCATGGTATTCGAGGCAAAGTGCTAACCTGGATTGATGATTGGCTGTCAGGCAGAAGGCAGAGAGTTGGGATAAAAGATTCTTTTCCGGAATGGCAACCGGTGACAAGTGATGTCCCGCAGGGTTCAATGTTGGGGCCACAGATGTTCTCTTTATATATTAACGATCTAGATGACGGGACTGGGAGCATTCTGGCTAGGTTTGCCGATGATACACAGATAGGTGGAGGGGCAGGTAGTATTGAGGAGGTGGGGAAGCTGCAGAAAGATTTAGACAGTTTAGGAGAGTGGTCCAAGAAATGGCTGATGAAATTCAACGTGGGCAAGTGCGAGGTCTTGCACTTTGGACAAAAGAATAGAGGCATGGACTATTTTCTAAACGGTGGCAAAATTCATAATGCTGAAGTGCAAAGGGACTTGGGAGTCCTAGTCCAGGATTCTCTAAAGGTAAACTTGCAGGTTGAGTCCGTAATTAAGAAAGCAAATGCAATGTTGTCATTTATCTCAAGAGGCTTGGAATATAAAAGCAGGGATGTACTTCTGAAGCTTTATAAAGCACTAGTTAGGCCTCATTTAGAATACTGTGAGCAATTTTGGGCCCCACACCTCAGGAAGGACATACTGGCACTGGAGCGGGTCCAGCGCAGATTCACACGGATGATCCGAGGAATGGTAGACCTAACATACGATGAACGTCTGAGGATCCTGGGATTATATTCATTGGAGTTTAGGAGGTTGAGGGGAGATCTAATAGAAACTTACAAGATAATGAATGGCTTAGATAGGGTGGACGTAGGGAAGTTGTTTCCATTAGCAGGGGAGACTAGGACCCAGGGGCACAGCCTTAGAATAAAAGGGAGTCACTTTAGAACAGAGATGAGGAGAAATTTCTTCAGCCAGAGAGTGGTGGGTCTGTGGAATTCATTGCCACAGAGGGCGGTGGAGGCTGGGACGTTGAGTGTCTTTAAGACAGAAGTTGATAAATTCTTGATTTCTCGAGGAATTAAGGGCTATGGAGAGAGAGCGAGTAAATGGAGTTGAAATCAGCCATGATTGAATGGTGGAGTGGACTCGATGGGCCGAATGGCCTTACTTCCGCTCCTATGTCTTATGGTCTTAATTTAAGGAAAGAATTTGGTCAAACATACATGGAGTTTGAAAGGCTCAAACAGAGTAATTTTGATAGGTGGATAAGGGCTTTGAAAATAGACCAAACGTATGAAGCTCTCAGAGAAATTATACTTTTGGAGGAGTTTAAAAATTCAATTCCTGATATAGTGAGAACTCATGTGGAAGAACAGAGGGTTAAAACTGTGAGATTAGCAGTTGAAATGGCAGATGATTATGAATTAGTTCATAAATCAAAGATTGGTTTCCGACATCAGTTTCAGCCGGTGAGGGATAGAAACTGGGGACATGAGAAATACTCAAGTGGTAAAGGTAAAGGTGATCTGATGGGAGACAATAAAGAGAGTGTACCTCAGATTAAAAAAGAAATCCAGGAGGGTGGAAAAGAAATGAAAAGTTTCAGATGTAATAAACTAGGCCATGTGAAGTCACAGTGTTGGTAGTTGAAGAAAAGCACTGGGAAGGCTGATGTGGTAAAACAGGATAAGACAGTGGGGTTTGTTAAAGTGGTAAAGGAAAGCCCAAGGGAAGCGAAGAAGGTGCAAACGATTGTGCAGCCTGTTCAAGAAGTAATTGTTAAGAAGGTGCCAGATGTATTTGAAGAATTTACTTGTGTGGGTAAAGTTTACTCATGTGTATCAGGAGGAACAGGTAAAGAAGTCACAATTTTAAGAGATACAGGGGCTAGTCAATCTTTAATGGTAAGAGATGAGGAATTATGTAGTTTGGGAAGAATGTTGCCAGAAAAGGTGGTGATATGTGGAATTCAGGGTGAGAGGAGTAGTGTTCCATTATATAAGATAAGGTTGGAAAGTCCAGTGAAGAGTGGTGAAGTGGTAGTAGGAGTAATAGATAGAACATAGAACGATACAGCGCAGTACAAGCCCTTCGGCCCACGATGTTGCACCGAAACAAAAAGCCATCTAACCTACACTATGCCATTATCATCCATATGCTTATCCAATAATATCCACGATAGATAAACTATCTTGTCCAGGAATACAGTTTATCTTGGGTAATGATATAGCTGGATCGCAGGTGGGAGTGATGCCTACTGTGGTTGATAAGCCAGTGGAAAATCAGTCAACTGAAATGTTGAAGGATGAATATCCTGGGATTTTTCCGGATTGTGTAGTAACAAGGTCGCAAAGTCACCGGTTAAGACAAGAGGAGAAATCAAAGAGTGAAGATGAAGTTGAAGTGCAATTATCAGAAACGATTTTTGATCAGATGGTTGAAAAGGAACAAGAACAGGTGGAGGATGAGGCGGATATTTTTTGTTCAGGAAAATTGGCGGAGTTACAACAGAAAGATGTAGAAATAAAACGGATATATCAGAAAGCATATACGGAAGAGGAATCTGATAGTATACCAGAGTGTTATTACCGTAAAAATGATGTCTTGATGAGAAAATGGAGACCTGTACATATGCAGGTGGATGAAAACTGGGCAGAAGTTCATCAAGTAGTATTGCCGGTAGGGTATAGAAAGGAGGTGTTGCGAGTTGCACATGAGGTACCAGTGGGAGGTCTTTTGGGAATAAGGAAAACTCAAGCTAAAATCCAGAAACATTCATATTGGCCTGGACTACATAAAGATGTTGTTAAATTTTGTTAATCATGTCACACATGTCAAGTGATAGGGACACCTCAAGCAGTGATAAAACCAGCGCCCTTAATACCCATTCCAGCATTTGAGGAACCTTTTACAAGGGTCCTAATCGATTGTGTTGGACCGCTTCCTAAAACAAAAAGTGGGAATCAATATCTTTTGACTGTAATGGATGTGTCTACTAGGTTTCCAGAGGCCATTCGAGTACGTAATATTACAGCTGAAAGGATTGTGGAGCAGTTACTTAAATTCTTTCCTTGATATGGACTACCCACAGAAATTCAATCGGATCAAGGAACACATTTTACTTCAAAGTTATTCAAAGAAGTTATGGATAGCTTAGGAATAAAACAATTTAAATCAACTGCGTACCATCCAGAATCGCAGGGTACGTTAGAAAGGTGGCATCAGACATTAAAGACAATGTTGAGGGCGTATTGTCAAGATTATCCAGAGGATTGGGATAAAGGAATCCCATTCGTATTGTTTGCAATTAGGGATGCACCTAATGAGTCTACCAAATTAAGTCCTTTTGAACTAAGTTTTGGTCATGAGGTAAGAGGACCACTTAAATTGATTAAGGAAAAATTGGTGGGTGAGAAATCAGAAATTACACTATTGGATTACGTGTCAAATTTTAGGTAACGATTAAATAGAGCAGGTGAATTGGCTAGACAACATTTGAAAGTTGCACAAAATGTGATGAAACGGGTAGCGGACAAGAAATCCAAAGTTCGTAGTTTTGCCAGTGGGGATAAAGTTTTAGTGTTGTTACTAGTGGTAGGGGAACCTTTAAAGGCTAGGTTTTGTGGAGCGTATCAGATTGAAAGGAAATTAAGTGAGGGGAATTATGTGGTAAACACACCAGATAGAAGGAAGACTCACCAAGTATGTCATGTGAATATGCTTAAAAGATACTTTGAAAGGGAAGGAGAGAAAAAGGAGGTTTTAATGATTCTAACTCAAAGTGACAAACCAAATCCAGATGACTGTGAATTTGACATACCTCAAATTAAATTGGAAAATGAGGATGTTCTTAAAAATTGGGATGAATTGTTAAGTTACCTTCCAGAGGAAAAACAAACTGACCTGAAAGAGTTATTGATATCACATGGGCAAGTTTGTAGAGATAAATTGGGAAGTACTAAAATGGTTATACATGATGTAGATGTGGGAAATGCTGTTCCTATCAAACAACATCCATATAGACTTAATCCTTTAAAATTGGCACAGGTTAACAGAGAGATTGAGAGTATGCTTAAAAATGGCATAATTGAAGTGTGTTGCAGCCAATGGAGCTCACCCATAGTGATGGTACCTAAACCAGACGGTACCCAACGGTTGTTTGTGGACTATAGAAAGGTGAATACGGTTACAAGAACGGACTCTTACCCTGTCCCAGCATTGAAGGATTGCATGGAGAATGTTGGACAATCTGCTCTTATTTTCAACTTCCAGACATGGAAAGAACCTTTAAAACCTCCTATAGAGTTCTTTGATCGACTTCAGGAGGCGGGTTTGGTGATAAACCTAGCCGAAAGTGAATTTGGAGTAGCCCGAATCACTTTCCTTGAGGAGTTTCCGATACCCTCAAGACGAAGGGAGGCAATGCGATCTCTTAACATGAATGAATTTGATCGAACAGCTGTGCAAAAGTTTTGTGGCGTGGTTACTCCACTGATGGACTTGCTAAAGAAACGTCAACTATTTCAAGGGACAGCGGACTTTCAACAGGCATTTGACTGCCTGAAAGCTGTGGTAACCAATGTTCCTGTATTGGAGAATTGCAAGGGCCTCTGTGGTCAGATTGAACTAAAGTATCTGATTCTAAAGAGAAATGACGAGGAGTAGAGGAATGGATGGATCGTGCAGGGACTTTGTTCAAAGAGGCTGTCAATCGAGAAGGTTTTTGGTTGGAGGAAGAAGAACAAAGAAAAAAATCACTATATTATTATACCTTTGCATGTGTTTTTTTTTTAAAACGAAAAAGTATATTTATTGTGTACATTTCTTAGTGGACGGGCAAAAGTGAAAAATGAAACCATCTTGAAGTTGATGGGTTTTTTTTCTTGGGGGGAGGTGCCATGTGAGAGTGCCTTTAAGAACTGGATGTTTAAGCAATGTACCTTTCAGAAAACAGTGATGTCATAGAGTGGGTGGAACACAGCTCAGTTCAGCCATTTTGCAGGTTTTTAGTTTCAGTTTAAAAACAGCTTGTGTGTGTGTCTGTGTTTTGCAGTGAGCTGGATCTCTCCCATGAAAGATTATCTCTGGATCATTTGGGTGATTTAAACTTATAATAGTGAAGCCTTTAGCCTGATGTGATTTTGTTTAAAGGTGTTAAATCTCTTGGAAGTTTGAAGGATCATTTTAAGGAATTATTTACTATTGCAATATTTTCTGAGTTATCTTTGAAGTCAGGAGTGTTAAGAGATCCAATGTTTATTTAAGATGTAAAGTTGAGTTCATGGAATAAACAGTGTTTTGTGTTAAAAACCCACGTGTCCATAATTGTAATCCCACATCTAGGGAAAAAGCCGTGTGCTCGGAAAAGCAACAAATCCATTAAAGGGTGAGGTTGGTTGAACTCCATGATACATTTTAGGGTTCTGAAAACGCCTCGCCCATAACAATTGTGAATAGCTGGAGTCCCAGCACCGATCCCTGTGTTACCCCACTGGCTACTGCCTGCCAATTTGAAAAGGACCCATTAATCCCTACTCTTTGTTTCCTCTCTGCCAATCAGTTTTCTATCCACCTCAATACATTTCCCCCAATCCCATGCGTTTTAATTTTGCACAATAATCTCTTATGTGGGACTTTGTGAAACGCCTTCTGAAAGTCCAAATATACCATATCGACTGCCCCCGAGCTCTTCAAAGAATTCCAACAGATTTGTCAAGCATCATTTTCCCTTCATAAATCCATGCTGACTCTGACTGACCATGCCACTGCTTTCGAAATGTTCCGCTATAAAGACCTTGATAACGGATTCAAGCATTTTCCCCACTACCGATGTTAGGCTTACTGGTCTATAATTCCCTACTTTCTTTCTCCCTCCCTTTTTGAATATCGGAATGACATGAGCTACCCTCCAATCTGCAGGGACAGTTCCAGAGTCTTTAGAATCCCGGAAGATGACCACCAATGCATCCACTATTTCTAGAGCCTCCTCCTTAAGCACTCTGGGATGCAGATTCTCAGGCCCTGGGGATTTATCCGCCTTCAATCCCATCATTTTTCCCAGTACCATTTCTCTACCAATGTTGATCTCCCTCAGTTCTTCCCTCTCACTAAACCTTTCATTCTCCAACATTTCTGGGATCTGATTTGTGTCCTCATTTGTGAATGCACAACCAAAGTATGTATTCAATTGCTCAGCCATTTCTTTGTCCCTTCTTATGCATTCCCCTGTTTCTGTCTGTAGGGGGCCTACATTTTTCTTTACCAATCTCTTTCTCTTCACATATCTGTAGAAACTCTTAGGGCGGGATTCTCCACTCCCACGCTGAAGTGGCCGCGCCATCATGAACGGCGTCGAGGTTCACGACGGCGCGGAACGGCCCCGGTCCCGACCGATTCAGGCCCTGACAATGGGCCAGTATCGGGGCCGCGTCATCTACACGCGCCAGGCCTTGTCGCCCGCGTAAAAGCTGCGCCGCATAGATGACGCGGCTGGCGCCGCATAACATACGTCATCCGCGCATGCGTGGTTGCCGTCGTCTCTAAGTCCGCTCCGCAAGAAGATGGGGGACGGACCTTGCGGGGCCGCAGAAGGAAGGAGGTCCTCCTTCAGAGAGGACGGCCCGACGATCGTGGGCACCGATCGCGGGCCACCCCACATTCCAGGTGAAGCCCGGTGCAGGATCCCCCCTCGCCCCCCCACAGGCCGCCCCCCCAGCGTTCACGCACCGCCCACGACTGCAGCGACCAGGTATGGACGGCGCCGGGGGGAACCCGCCATTTTGGCCTGGCTGCTCGGTCCATCCGGGCCTCAGAATAGCGGGGGTGCCGGAGAATCGCCATTTTCGGTGTCTCCGGCGATTCTCCGACCTGCTGCCCGCAAAACTCGATCGGGCCGTTCCCTCCGCTTGGGAGAATCGCGGGAGGGCGTCGGACCGGCGTCCCCAGAAATTTTGGCGGCCCAGGCGATTCTCCCAACCGGCGTGGGAGTGGAGAATCGCGCCCTTAGTGTCAGTCTTTATGTTCCCTGCAAGCTTCCTTTCGTACTGTACTTTTCCCTTCTTAATCAATCCCTTCGTCCTTCTTTGCTGAATTCTAAACTGCTCCCAATCCTCAGACCTATTATTTTTCTTGGCCAGTCTGTATGCTTCTTACTTGTATCGGATACTATTTTCAATTTCTACTACCCTTTGTGTGAAAAAGTGCTTCCTGATCTCGCTCCTAAGTGGTCCAGCTCAATTAGATTCCCTGACCAGAGGAAATAATTCCCTTGATCTATCCAATCAAACCCCTTTGTCATGTTAAAGGTCACAAATAGTCCCCCCTTTAGCCTTCTAAATTCCAGGGAATATAAACCAATTATCACTTCCTCACTTATGAATTCCAATTCTCTGAAAATAAATTCTATTTTTGATTACATTTTGTGCCTGTACACTGCCTTTGAGAGAATTGTGTATATGGACGCCTAAATCTCTTTGCTGCTCCACAGCTCCTTCTTTGAACATTAAGAATACACTTCAATTTGTCTTTCTTGGGTTCAAAGAGGCTGACCTCTCATTACCCTACATTGAACTCCATCTGCAATATTTTTATTCCAAAAAGTCTGTCTATTTCCTTTGTGCTCTATTGCAAACTTACACATAATTTAACGGTATCTCCTAAATTAATGTAATTTAAAAGTTTAGATAGATAATCCTTAATTCTTCATCCAGTTTATTAACATATAAGGCCAAACAGCCAGTGAAGATCCCCACGGAACATTATTTATCATAACTGTAATGACCAGAGAATATTCTCTTTGCTTTTGCAATCTGACTCCTACCTCTCAACCAATTACTAGCCCATGTCACAGGCACCTTCACTTTTCCTAATAATCAGTTGCCTTATTCTGGAAGTCCATAAAATTATCATCCAAAGACACTCCACGCTGCACCATATCTCCTCAAAAAGCCTCAACTAGATGAGTGAGCTCTTTTCTTCTATCTTCAGGTACCATGACCTGAGAGGGTGTTGTGCACCATGGACCTCTATGTTAATTCTGCTCTGAGGTCTGGATCACCTCCACAGGTATTAGCCTTCACAAATCCAGTTATTGGTCAGTTTCAGAGTCGTCCGAGTGCTCAGTTATTCTGAACCTGATTTTACTCCAGGGACGGGAAATAAGCATCAGGACTGATCTGAGGTCCTTGGCGGGGGGGGGGGGGGGGTCTAGCAGTCACAGCAGTCGGTTTTTAATGGGTGGGGAGGTAGTTAGTTAACTATATTGCAGGCTTGGAGGACAATTTGTGGTTACGGAGTGGAAAGGGAAGCAGGTCAGAAATGTTGCAGGCCCAATTTAAACGGACCATAACTACCTTTCTAGTGGCTGCTGTTTCATTGCATTCTTTGCTGGGTTGAAGATGGAGCAGCAGAGTCTGAGGCCCAGAACCTGATGCATGGCTGCCCATTGTTTTGCAGATGAAGACCTGGTGGTCCTACCCGAGGCAGTGAGAGAGTGGAGGGAGGTCCTTGTCCCAGAGAGTGGCTGGAGAAGGCCCCCTTCCCACAACAAGCAGGCCTGGATTGAGTTCACTCACAGAGCGAGCAGAGGAGTGTGATCTGCAGGAACTGGGTGCAGTGCAGGAAGAGTTTCAATTACCTTTATTTACACTGGCAAAGTGAGTGCAGCCATGGACCCTCAGGACAGCCTCTGGGTATTCAAACCCCAGCAGACACATCAGCTGTGGAGCCTGAGGCCACATATTGTTCCTGAATAAGAGAAGAATGTGTCCCCAGCATACCCACTGACTCTTCAGCAAGGCTGACGGCCACAGTGACACTGAGTAGCTGCCAGCACTTACGTCTGCAGCTCCTTCCGAATATGAGCTGTTGGCTTTGGTCATCTCTCTACTCTTTGTCGTTGCATGAGAAACCGACATAATGTCAGTGAGACAGTCCAAAGGGGAGGAGGGCTTCCCAACTTCACATAATTACTACAATGGAAGAACAAGCTATGGAAATGATCAGGGTGACAGATGAAGAACAGGTTGGGGAAGATTAGACGGGCAACCTTGGTGGAATTGGTGAATCCAGAGTGCAATGCGTTCATTAAGAGACTGTCCAACAGCATGTTGAAGAGTCAGCCGCATTGGGAAGCCTGAGTACTGCAAAGGCTTTTACTCTCCTAGTTCTCATAATTTCTTTTTGTGTCTCCCACAGGTGCTGACATTGAGGTCAAGTGGGCCAAGTGTTGTCAGAGCAGAGCTCAGGTGAAGCACCTTCATGCCTTACAGAAGGACCTTCCACCAGTGCAGTTATAGTCATGTCGATGGATCCTAGCTTGTGATTAGATAGAGTGACACTGGGTGATGAGCATGTGTGCAGAAGGAGGTTGGCAGAGGCAGAGGGAGCAGTCAGTAATTTAGGGCTGGTTTAGCTCAGTGGACTGGACAGCTGGTTTGTGATGCAGAACAAGGCCAGCAGTGCGGGTTCAATTCCAGTACCAGCTTACCCAAACAGGCGCCGGAATGTGGCGACTAGGGGCTTTTCACAGTAACTTCATACTTGTGACAATAAAAGGTCAGTATTATTATTAGTCTCCTTGAAGGATGGAGGACAGACACAGCCATGCTTAGCTGAGTACACACGCAAGAGCTCTTGTTGAGGTTGCAGACCAGCTGAAACTTGACAGAGTTTGAGCCTTTCCTGTTGATGAGTTGGCGTCTTAAGCCCACATGGGAGCAATTAATGTCTTGTACCTTGGGGACTTGAGCATTGGAGGCAAAACCCACTGCCCTCTGTGCCTGCATGGCCCCATCTGTCTGCAACTGACTGTACTGTCCAGCTTTCACAGTCAGGTTATTAGTGACCTGTGAGTTGCAATAGTGTGCAGCCATTTCTGATACGCCACCAAGGTCTGCAACTGATAGAACCAGAACCTTCAACACCACAGTGACTTTGATGGCTGTAGACAGGGCATGGTGAGCAGTCACCTCTGGTTCCTTTGACAATTATCTTAAATCTATCTTCTGCAGTTTGGCTTTTAGCCCCCTGCTGGATTTGGGAACAGAGGCAGTTGGGTGTGGAACATCATGCCACTGGACTGCTTATTGGTTCCCAGTCTCCATTCCATTCTGAGGCAATTTTTTCAGACGGTTGGGATTGGGTGATTGCAGAGTTCCTGCCCTCAAATTTAGCACAGGGCTAGATTGTTGGCTTTGAAAGCAGACCAAGGCAGGCTAGCAGCACGGTTCAATTCCCGTACCAGCCTCCCCGAACAGGTGCCGGAATGTGGCGACTAGGGGCTTTTCACAGTAACTTCATTGAAGCCTACTTGTGACAATAAGCGATTTTCATTTCATTTCAAAGAGTGGGTAGCCTATTAAACCACTTAAAGACCTATTAAGGCTGTTGGTGGAGCCCAACTGTGATTTCCCAGTTGCCTTGTATATCGCTGCAAGTAGAAAGCAGATTGAGGGGTCCACCTTCACTGTCAGGGTGCGGCAGCAGCTACAGGCAGCCTATGGAGGCGTTCTCTCCCATGTCTACAGTGGTAGCCCAACTGTAAAGGTGATTTCTTATTTTAAGTGTTGTAGAGAGGATGCGTCTATTTTGAGGCGCCTTCACTTACCCGCCATGGCAATCTGCTACTGTTTTTGAGCCGGAAAGCTTCCTTTTGTCCCTCCAGTTGCGAGGGCCTGCCCACCATCCTTATTTGGACATCAAGCCCGCCCCCTGACCATTATTGGTCAAATCAGGAAAAATCACAATGAGTGACTTGGGGCGAAATTCTCCGTTATCGGCGGAAAGTCCGCCGATCGGCGCAAAAAACGGCGCAAATCCCACTTGCGTCACGTCATAAAAATGGGCCGATAGTCTTCGGCCCGAAATGGGCTAGCAGCGACGTGACGGGATCCGCGCTTGCGCAATGGTTCACGCCGTGCAGCGTCATACGCGCTGCACGGCGTGACGGCTCATAAGGCCGCGCAGCTCCCCCCCACCCGACCAGAACACCCGACCGCAACACCCGACTGGATGGCTAGCCGTCGCTCAGCCCCGAGGTTCGAGTCACGCGATGTGGAGGCGCTCCTGGACGCGGTGGAGCAGAGGAGGGACGCCCTGTATCCCGGGCACGGCCGCAGAGTTGCCCCACGCCACAGCCGGCGTCTGTGGAGGGAAGTGGCAGAGGCCGTCACCGCTGTGGCCCTAACACCACGGACAGGCACCCAGTGCCACAAGAAGGTGAACGACCTCGTCAGATCAGGCAGGGTGAGCCTCCCCCAAATCCCCCATATCCCCCCCCTCCCCATATCCCCCCTCCCCCATATCCCCCATATCCCCCCACCCCCATATCCCCCCTCCCCCATACCCCCCTCCCCCATATCCCCCCTCCCCATATCCCCCTCCCCCATATCCCCCCTCCCCCATATCCCCCCTCCCCCATACCCCCCCTCCCCCATATCCCCCCTCCCCCATATACCCCGCTCCCCCATATCCCCCCTCCCCCATATCCCCCTCCCCATCCCCCCCTCCCCCATATCCCCCCTCCCCCATATCCCCCCTCCCCCATACCCCCCCTCCCCCATATCCCCCATATCCCCCCTCCCCCATATCCCCCCTTCCCCCATATCCTCCCTCCCCTATATCCCCCCTCCCCCATATCCCCCCTCCCCCATATCCCCCATATCCCCCCTCCCCCATATCCCCCCTCCCCCATATCCCCCCCTCCCCCATATCCCCAAGTGAATCCAGCCCTAACCTTAACCTCTGCAACCGATGGCGTGCATTCATATACCTGCCTAACACTGTTGCCTTTTACCCCTGCCACCACCACCCCCCCCCCACAGGAGAAGCGCGCACACAACAATAGGGAGCATGTGAGGACTGGAGGAGGGCCCGCTGATGAGAGGCCACTGACCGTACACGAGGAAAGGGCCCTGGAACTGGCTGGCGGACCTGAGGACCGGGAGGTTGCTGATGCAGAGGTCGGGGCCCCACGAGCAAGTGAGCCACCAACAGCCCGTCCCCATACCCCCCTCCCCTATATCCCCCTCCCCCGTATCACCTGATCACTGCCTGATGTCTAACCATGCATGCTTCATTGTGTATCGCAGGACCAAACGTCCAGGCACCCATCCCCGCAGATGCACACCGCCCGCAGGATGTCCCTCGCACACCACGGGAGACGGAGAGACCCGCACCCTCCAGCATGCGACGCCCGCAGGATGCCCCTCGCACACCACGGGAGACGGAGAGACCCGGACCCTCCAGCATGCGACGCCCGCAGGATGCCCCTCGCACACCACGGGAGACGGAGAGACCCGGACCCTCCAGCATGCGACGCCCGCAGGATGCCCCTCGGAGACCACGGGAGACGGAGAGACCTGGAGCAACAGGGAGACGACACCCCCGTCACGTGCGGGAGCGACCACCCAGCGATGAGGGGGGCAGCCACAGGCCCCCGTCACATCCGAGCCAGGACACCACTACCCAGGACACCACTACCCAGGACACCCCTACCCGGGACACCACTACCCAGGACACCCCTACCCGGGACAGCACTACCCGGGACAGCACTACCCGGGACAGCACTACCCGGGGCAGCACTACCCGGGACAGCACTACCCAGGACACCCCTACCCGGGAAGACGAAATACCGGACAGTGACTCAGAGTGGATGGGTGGAGACGAACCCCCACCCCAAAGTGCCATGGACTCAGAGTGGGACGAAGAGCACGACACAACGCCACTGCTGTCACCAACACCCTCCACCATCGCAGAAACACTCACCACGGTTGGGCACTTTAGTGATGAGGCATCTGGTACACTCACTGGTGCGCACAACACAGCCGTCCCGGTACAGCAGGTGGAGGTAGGAGCAGCAGAGGGACCGGGCGGTCGGAGGGCAGCCCAGGCCAAGCGAACATCTGCCGCCCAGATGGATCCCGGGTTCCTGCAGTTACCACACCCACACATAGATCCGATGCAACCACCGACACGGAGACGAGCGAATAGGGTGACGGGTGGCTTGCGGCGGCTGCGGTCGCAGGTGGAGGAGTCCACCCGCGTCCAGGAGCTGGGAGTGGTCCCGGTCATGCGTGCCACCCAGGCTGACACCGCACGGGTGGCGTCCGCAGTGGAGGCAATGGGTGCGACGGTGTCAGACATGGGGAACGGTTTGCGAGGCCTGGGGCCTTCCGTGCAGGCGGCGTCTGTGGCCCAGGAAATGGCTGCCCTCTCACAGGAGGCCATGAGCCAGTGCCAGCGCCAGATGGCAGAGGTGCTCAACGCCATAGCCCAGTCTCAGCAGGCCATGGCCCAGTCTCAGCAGGCCATAGCCCAGTCTCTGCAGGCCATGGCCCAGTCTCTGCAGGCCATGGCCCAGTCTCAGCAGGCCATCGCTGAGGGCATCGGCGCCAGTGGCCATGTGCGAGCCGGCGTCGCACTGTCACAGACAGGGTTCGACAACCCCCTGGGCTCCATGGCTGCAAACCTGCAGACCCCTGTCGATACCAGCACGGGCCTCCAGGACTGGCAGTGCCAGATGTCGGGGGTGCGTCGGGTGGCCAGTCCGTTCGCATCCCCCACCCATGTAGAGGCCTGGGGGCCATCGGGCACCCCGAGGGAGGAGGAGGTGGTGTGGTCCATCCCGGCTCCCTCTGTAGGGGAGGTCCCGGTACACCGCGACACCTCGGACTCCCCCCCTTCCGTCCCAGATGCATCGGGTGGGCAACGGGCAGGACAGGCTGGCAGCTCGCCATCCCAGTCACCCGGGCCGCAGCCTGGCCCATCTAGGCCAGGACGCCCCAGGAAACGGCCGCCAAAGGGATCCAGTGTCAGAGGGCAGGAATCACAGGAGTCCACCTCCAGTTCTGCTGTACCGTCTGGGGAACCACGTAGACGTAGTCAAAGGGCCCGTAAGGCCAAACAATTAGACACTGAGTAAGTTGGCACGGGTGCAGGGCACAGATGAGTTTTAGGGGCTAGGGCACGTGCATGAACTCCTTTAGTTATTAAAGTCAATGTTACACCTACCGAAGCTGTGTGCTCTGTCCAAAGTGTGCGGGCGTGTCATGTACGTTGAGCGCAAGTGTGTGTGTGACGGGTGGTCTTACCTCAGCCCCAGGTGAGTCTGCCCCCTTCCCCCTGGGCCGCCATCAACATTCCCCGGGCAGAGGACGGGACCGTGCGCTGCAGTGTCACAGCCGCATGCAGGGATGGTCCGGGTGGATGGTGGTACTGTGGCCATGGGTCAGACATAGTCCAACGATGTAGAGCCAGGAGCTCATCGGAGGCGGGTTGTCATCATCCTCCATGGCCTGCGATAGGCACGCGTCCACCCGCAACTGGGTGAGCCCGGCCCATTGTGCCGCCGGTGGATCGGCAATTGGGGGGGGGGGGGGTGGTGTGCATGCGGGTGGGATGTGTGGGGTTGGAGAGGGGGGTGAGGGTGCTGGGTGGGTGGATGGGTGGGGGGTGTGGGTGGTCGGCTGTTGTCATGGTGTGCGGTCTGTGGCCATACTACCCGATTCCCACGCCCATCTAGTCAGTGAAGCGGGCGTCTATCAGTCTGTCCCGTGCCCGCTGGGCCAGCCGGTAACGGTGGACAGCCACCCGCCTGTGTCTACCCCGTCTGCCCTGACCATTGCCCCCATCCCCCTCATCTGGGGAGGACTGGGCCTCTTCCTGCTGCTCCTCCACTCCGCCCTCCTCTGCCTGCGGCACATCGCCCCTCTGCTGGGCTATGTTGTGCAGGACGCAGCACAGCACAATGATGCGGCCGACGCTATCTGACCGATACTGGAGGGCACCCCCAGAGAGGTCCAGGCACCTGAAACGCATCTTCAGCACGCCAAAGCACCTCTCGATCACTCCCCTTGTCGCTACATGGGCATCATTGTAGCGGCTCTCCGCCTCATTGCGTGGCCTCCGTATAGGCGTCATCAGCCACGATCGCAATGGGTAGCCCCTGTCGCCCAGCAACCAGCCCCTCAGCCGGGGATGGCGTCCCTCGTACATGCCGGGGATGGATGACCGCGACAACACGAATGAGTCGTGTACACTGCCTGGGTGACGGGCGCAGACGTGCAGGATCATCATGCGGTGGTCGCAGACCACCTGTACGTTCATTGAATAGGTCCCCTTCCTATTAGTGAACACGGCCCTGTTATCTGCAGGTGGCCGCACGGCGACGTGCATCCCATCGATCGCGCCCTGGACCATGGGGAACCCGGCAACGGCAGAGAAGCCAACGGCCCGGGCATCTTGGCTGGCCCGGTCCACGGGGAAGCGGATGTAGCGGTGCGCCATGGCATCAAGGGCATCTGTCACTGCCCGGATGCACCGATGCACCGATGTCTGCGATATGCCGGACAGGTCCCCACTCGGTGCCTGGAATGACCCCGTTGCATAAAAGTTCAAGGCCACCGTAACCTTGACGGACACGGGGAGAGGGTGTCCCCCGCCAGTGCCACGCGGTGACAGGTGTGCCAGCAGGTGGCAGATGTGTGCCACGGTTTCCCGGCTCATCCGGAGTCTCCTCCTGCATTCCCGGTCCATGAGGTCCTGGTATGACTGCCGGGGCTGGTACACACGGGGCGCCCTCGGGTGCCTCCGTTGCCGTGGGGCCGCGACCTCCTCCTCCCCCTCCTCGTCCTGTCGGTCAGGTGTCCCTCCAGCCTGGGCGGCTGCCGCCTGCCCCTCTGCGGCAGCCTGCGCCGCCTCTCTGGCACGCTCCTCCTCCTCCTCCTCCTCCTCCTCCTCATCCAGGGCAACATAGACATGAGCGGCTGCCACCACGGCGGCCAACATCGCTGGATGGTCTGAAAACATGACGGCCTGGTGGGGGGGAGGGGAACGACGACATGTCATCATTGCCCATATCCCCTCCTCCCCCCAGCCAGGTGGCATGGACCGCATGGGTCCAACTGTTGGAGGCTGGCACCTGGCCAGGTGGACCAACTCATTTGCCCTCCCATCACCCACCCCAGCACGGACCCCCTCCCAAACCCCCAACCTCCACCCCAGCACGGACCCCCCCCCCCAACCTCCACCCCAGCACGGACCCCCCCCCAACCTCCACCCCAGCACGGACCCCCCCCCAACCTCCACCCCGGCACGAACCCCCCCCCCCAACCTCCACCCCAGCACGGACACCCCCCAACCCCCAACCTCCACCCCAGCACGGACCACCCCTCCCAACCTCCACCCCAGCACGGACCCCCCCCAACCTCCACCCCAGCACGGACCCCCCCCAACCTCCACCCCGGCACGGACCCCCTCCCCAACCTCCACCCCAGCACGGACCCCCCCCAACCCCCAACCTCCACCCCAGCACGGACCCCCCCCCCCAACCTCCACCCCGGCACGGACCCCCTCCCCAACCTCCACCCCAGCACGGACCCCCCCCCAACCTCCACCCCAGCACGGACCCCCCCCAACCCCCAACCTCCACCCCAGCACGGACCCCCCCTCCCAACCTCCACCCCAGCACGGACCCCCCCCAACCACCACCCCAGCACGGATCCCCCCCCAACCTCCACCCCGGCACGGACCCCCTCCCCAACCTCCACCCCAGCACGGACCCCCCCCAACCCCCAACCTCCACCCCAGCACGGACCCCCCCCCAACCTCCACCCCGGCACGGACCCCCTCCCCAACCTCCACCCCAGCACGGACCCCCCCCAACCTCCACCCCAGCACGGACCCCCCCCCAACCTCCACCCCGGCACGGACCCCCCCCCAACCTCCACCCCAGCACGGACCCCCCCCCCAAACTCCACCCCGGCACGGACCCCCTCCCCAACCTCCACCCCAGCATGGACCCCCCCCCAACCCCCAACCTCCACCCCAGCACGGACCCCCCCTCCCAACCTCCACCCCAGCACGGACCCCCCCCCCCCAACCTCCACCCCAGCACGGACCCCCCCTCCCAACCTCCACCCCAGCACGGACCCCCCCCCCAACCTCCACCCCAGCACGGACCCCCCCCCAACCTCCACCCCGGCACGGACCCCCCCCCCCAACCTCCACCCCAGCACGGACCCCCCCCAACCCCCAACCTCCACCACAGCACGGACCCCCCCCCCAACCTCCACCCCAGCACGGACCCCCCCCAACCTCCACCCCGGCACGGACCCCCTCCCCAACCTCCACCCCAGCACGGACCCCCCCAACCCCCAACCTCCACCCCAGCACGGACCCCCCCTCCCAACCTCCACCCCAGCACGGACCCCCCCCCCAACCTCCACCCCAGCACGGACCCCCCCCCCAACCTCCACCCCGGCACGGACCCCCCCCCAACCTCCACCCCAGCATGGACCCCCCCCCAACCCCCAACCTCCACCCCAGCACGGACTACCCCCTCCCAACCTCCACCCCAGCACGGACCCCCCCCAACCTCCACCCCAGCACGGACCCCCCCCAACCTCCACCCCGGCACGGACCCCCCCCCCAACCTCCACCCCAGCACGGACCCCCCCCAACCCCCAACCTCCACCCCAGCACGGACCCCCCTCCCAACCTCCACCCCAGCACGGAGCCCCCCCAACCTCCACCCCAGCACGGACCCCCCCCCCAACCTCCACCCCGGCACGGACCCCCCCCCAACCTCCACCCCAGCACGGACCCCCCCCAACCCCCAACCTCCACCCCAGCACGGACCCCCCCCAACCCCCAACCTCCACCCCGGCACGGACCCCCTCCCGGCACTCCCCCGGAGCCCAGCCTACTCTAACCACCCCCCCCCTCGGCCGCACACACACAGAAGCCGAGACACACCTCTCCTCACGCAATCAGTCTGCGGCCACGCCATTTCCTGCCCAGAGCCAACCCCCCAGGCCGTCACTCACCTCCTCGCTGGTCGGCGTGAGCCTGGAGCACCGGGTCACGCCGATGAAAAGGAGGTTTGATTCACGTCGACGTGAACGGTCATCACGTCGACGGGACTTCGGCCCATCCGGAAGGGAGAATATCGGCAGGCCGAAAATTGGCTGCCTTGCGCAGGCCCGTGATATTCTCCGCGGCAGCGGCGCCATTACCGCCCCGCCGACATTTCTCCCTTCGGAGACTTCGGCGGGGGCGGGATTCACGGCGGCCAACGGCCATTCTCCGACCCGGCGGGGGGTCGGAGAATGACGCCCTTGTTTCTTTGCAGAGGAGATTTACCAGACTGTTGCCTGGTATGGAGGGAAGATCTTATGAGGAAAGGCTGAGGGACTTGAGGCTGTTTTCGTTAGAGAGAAGAAGGTTAAGAGGTGACTTAATTGAGGCATACAAGATGATCAGAGGATTGGATAGAGTGGACAGTGAGAGCCTTTTTCCTCGGATGGTGATGTTTAGCACGAGGGGACATAGCTTTAAATTGAGGGGAGATAGATGTGGGACACATGTCAGAGGTAGGTTCTTTACTCAAAAAGTAGTAAGGGCGTGGTATGCCCTGCATGTAACAGTAGTGGACTCGCCAACACTAAGGGCATTCAAATGGTCATTGGATAGACGTATGGACGATAAGGGAAGAGTGTAAATGGGCTTTAGAGTGGTTTCACAGGTCGGCGCAACATTGAGGGCCGAAGGGCCTGTACTGCGCTGCAATGTTCTGTGTTCTATGGTTCTATAAGCTTGATGGTGGGGTTCAGACTCCTGCTGGGAAAATCCGCCCCCTGGTTACCAAACCTTCTGCCACTAGAAACAGTTTCTCCTAAATTACTCTTTGAACACCTCTGTTAAATTTACCTAAAACTGTCTCCATTCTAAGGAGAACAGCCCTATTTCTCTAGGCTCTCCACATAATTAAAGTTTTTTATCCCTCATGCAACTCTGGTAAATCTCCAATGCACCCTCAGTAAGACCTTGACATCCTCCTCAAGTATGGTACACACAAGTGAACACAATACTTCAAATGGTTACCAAACAGTGATTCCATCGTAATTTCAATGAGACTCCAAATATTCTTCTTTGTAGCCATTACTCTATGAATCTGCAACATTCAATGGGAGGAAAAAAGAATCCATATTTCTAATACTGAACAAGCATCTCAGTGAAATGAATTGATAATTGAAGACCATCCTCACATTCTAATATGCGAATCAGATTTCATGATCTACATAGAAAACCAATGCTCCTTCTGGTTCCAGAAATCTTGAAATCTGCTGTAAGCCCATTCATACCGTTTTGCAAATAAAACATACATCTCAGCTCAACAGAGGAGCCTCTGGATCTTTTGGCCATGTCCCATGCACCCTCACTAAGACCTTGACGTCCTCCTCAAGTGTGGTACACACAAGTGAACACAATACTTCAAGTGGTTACCAAACAGTGATTCCATCGTACTTTCAATGAGACTCCAGTTGACACTGGTTCCTTGCTTATAATTCACCTCTCTTAAATTTCAATGGGGCCCAGCTCTTAGACTGGCCGTAGGTCTCATGCCAGATATATCAGGCAGGTGGCAGGATCACTCTTGGCCCCATTCAGAACCATGAACTGTCCTGACTCTGTTACATCTGTCAATGAGAAATCTTCGGCGGGATTCTCCTCAGGGCACTCGCCTAGGGTTTCCACTAATCTTCTGCCAAAGTTACAGCAGCCAAGTGGAAAACTCACAGCGCTTAAATTTTAAGTTAGAAGAGGGTTATTTTTAAGAATTAATTTAATAAGACATTGAGTTGGATAAAATCAGATTTTGTTCCCATTCTGCCAAGTTGTAGTTTCTTTCTCACACTGACGAGCCATACACAGTTAAACTATACAAATTAATCACTCTGCAATTTGTTGCTGTAACTTTATAGTACCTTAATTATCACAGGACCTGGACATTCTCCAAAGAAAACAGAATTGTCAACGGACTGTACACACACAGGAAACTCAAACGCTAACCTCCAGCTCTCCAGATCAACTAGTAAATGCTTTATGAAAACAGAGATTTGATAAAATGCTGCTCATGTATAGTCTATGTGTTTTTTTGGGTGTTGGAAGTGAAACAGAGGAAAATATCTGTCACATAAAGTGTAATTTTTCTAAAATGTAAACCATTCTGAGCTGGTGCAATCCACATCTGTACTGAAAGCATGATGAAATACAAGAGAAAGTAATAGATTCAAAAACTTTCACTGCATAACTAAGCTTTCTGAAAGTTTTGATTTTTCGAAATACTTACACAAGTGACATTGTGTATTTGTGACATTCAGAAAGCTGGTATTTTGTCATATCTTATGTTAAACCACTGTCCTCCTGAGAAAAACATTTCACAGAATCCTTTTGACTTTAATTGAGGCTTTTCTTTCAGAAAGGGCAAAAAGTTAATTGTCAGCCATGATAAACTACAACATATGAATTACAGGACACTCGTAAGTAATTGGTTTCTGCTTTAATTAGCATGAAATTCCTTATGCCAATACAGAACTTAACAACATTCCTGAAAATTAATATGATTAGCAGTTTGCCATACACTCATCATATTTTCATATTCCAGGGCAGGGGTTCCCTACAGGCTTCTGAATCCCACCATTAGCCTCAAATCAGGGGCAGGAGCCCACATTATGTGGGGAACAGTCAATCATTGTGATTGCCCATGATGTGGCCAGAGGGCGTGCTTGCCATCTACTTAATGATGGTGGTCAGGCTCTCAAAGCTGGAGGGCCAATAGGAAGCCCTCCAACATGGAACTCTCAGCATGATACCATGGCAGGTATATATGCGTGTGTGAGCGAGAGAGAGAGGTAAAATCTAACTTTTTCACATTTAAAATAAGAAATAGTGCTTGCTGTTTTTCCATCACTGTCAGGATGGTGAGAGGGAGTTGTCTGGAGCATAGCCCCCCCACCCCCACCCACCCCCTCACTGTCTGTCTCTGGGTGGCCGTCTCCAGGTAGCTAAATTGCACCTGGCATCTGGCCGGGAGCTAGAGGCTGACTGGAAAATCCCAGTCGCTCTGTTAACAGGCCATAATAGGCCAAAAGTGGATTAATAGGCTTCCTATGTGAAGCAATCATGAGTTAAAGCTAATCTGTATTACTTAAAGTCAGTCTGTACCTTTTAAAGTAGATCCCGATGTCAGAACATTTTTAAAGAGAGGAATATTTCACCAACTGTTCCTCACTGAGGTTCCAGTTAGAGAATTGGTCTCCTGCTGAGGACACTTCTCCCCCATCTCCTCCTTGCTCTTCCAACAACTTGTCCTGCTCTATGTCAGCTCCGCTCATTCTCCTTGTCATACTGTAGTCCCAGGGGAATGCATACCACTGCATCCATTTTTGGGAGCAAGTGTTTTGTGCAGAATCAGGCCAAAGTCCTTTGCATGTGTATGCCATTCGCTGTAGACTTTAGCAACTTAAAGAGCTGTAGCGACGGCCAAGTACTTCTAAGATTGCAACAACAGCCAGTAGAAATCAATCAACAACTAACCTGAAAATAGTTGGTGATCCCTTGGTGAGGCATCCTTCCTGCTGCCGAACACATGTTCAGCTGTTTATGTTTAGAAAATAGCATTAGCTGGGGTATTGAGCTCCAGAATAGCAGTGCTGGCATCACTAACTTTACACATTGATTGTGTCATGGTCTGCCCACCCAGATTAATTAGTGCCGATGCTCCATGCGCATGTGTTAACAGCATTTTGAAGGTAAATGACGCTTGTAGCTCTAAAAAAAACGGGCACTAAGGAGCCGAAGTTTGCAACCAGTGCCTCTTTCAACGCAATAATAAAGTTGTTATTTATTTAAGACTATATGATATAGGAGCAGAAGTCGACCATTTGGCCTTTCGAGCCTGCTCCACCATTCAATGACATCATGACTATTCTGAAATGATAATCCTGAACTCAACTTTCCCGCCTTATCCCCATTCATTCCTTTACTGATAAAAAATTTGATAAGACATTCTAGTTTCTCCAGGCAAAATCAGGAAGACAGAAGAGACCATGTACAGCAATGTCAATAATTGCGTTATTGTCCAGGAGTTACACATGACCTACACAGACAAGGATTGTTTCCCAAGATCGTATAACTGAGACTAAGAAATTCCTACGTCTGGGATGTCTTAGTAAAAATGTTATTCGAGATGGGGACTAGGGGTGTTATTAAATGGAAACATTTCTAAGTGTGGTAGCGAGTGGGACATGCCATGAGCTCCCCGATGCTCGGCTTGGCGAGGCCGCCACCGCTATAAAAAGTTAATTGGCCCACTTAATGAGACCCCACGGGATTCACGCCACAAATCATGGCTTGGCGGTTGATTCGCCCAGGACCGGGCTTGCCAGTCACCCGCTAAAAAGTAACAACAGCATTTAAACCGGTCCTTCACAGCCAACCCCACTATGCTAGCAGACATGCTGCCACAGAGTGCAGCCCCACACTTTGCTGATGCAACCTGGGCTGACTATTGAACGTGGTGGATGCCCTGTTCCCCCGAAGGTCCAGGAGGGTCAGCTATAGGGCAGCTACCTTGGCCTGGCGGGATGGCAGCAGCCATCAGCTGGGGGAGCGTGATCAGGAGGACCGCCACCCAGTGCAGCAAGAAGGTCAACGATCTCCACCAGGCCGCTCGGGTGAAATTTTACTGGACCCCCGCAACTGCCCCACCCACATATTCTCCACCCCATAATCCACCTCCATACTCCCCATGCCCACCCATATGACCCGTCCCCCCAAGCCCCCTCCCACAACCCCCAAGCACCCCCACAAGGAACCAAGCATGAGGCTAATGATGCCCCTTCTGTGTCCCTGCATAGGAAGTTGGCCCACAGCCGACAGGAGAGGGCTGGATATCAGAGCTCTCCCTCCCTATGAGGAATGGGCCCTGGAGGTTACGGGGGTGGAGAGGACAGATCCGTCACCAACGTGGAGGTCAGGGCATGGTGCAGAGGTGAGGATCCACTGGCCCTCACCGAGATGACCTGTCAAACATTAGTTGTCAATGCCATTCAGACTGACCCATCCCTCCCACTGACCACACTTCCATTCTCCCTCAAGAACTCCAGCCGACATGCCGGCCTATCCAGGGTGTTTCCCCCCCTGCCTCCCATGTGAACATCTCGGAGGAGAGTTCTGAGGACGCTACCATAGAAACGGCACAGCTGTCATCCTCACCCGCCACCCACACAGAGACACACACCTCATAGAAACATAGATACACAGAACATACAGTGCAGGAGGAGGCCATTCGGCCCATTGAGTCGGCACCAACCCACTTAAGCCCTCACTTCCACCCTATTCCAATAACCCAATAACCCCACTAACCTTTTTTTGGACATTAAGGGCAGTTTATCATGGCCAATCCACCTAACCTGCACGTCTTTGGACTGTGGGAGAAAACCGGAGCACCCGGAGGAAACCCACGTAGACACGGGAGAACGTGCAGACTCTGCACAGACAGTGACACAATGGGGAATCAAACCTGGGACCCTGGCGCTGTGAAGCCACAGGGCTAGCCACGTGTGCTACCATACTGCCTTTGGTGGGCAACAGCAGTGTTCAGGCTTCTGGTGCACATTCTGATGAGCACCAGACAGTTGCAGATGCACATCAGGTGGAGGCAGGATCGCCCAGGCGGGACAGCAGTCAGAGGTGAGCTGAATCCAGGACCCAGCTGGGTCCCTGTCAGATGTTGAGCCTCTGGAGCCGGAGCCGATGCAGATGATAGGGTGCAGCCATGATATTCAGAGGGGGATATCAGTGACCCTTTAGCAGATCCAAAGCCGATTGGAGGAATCCCAGAGGCTACGGCGCAGGAGATGGCAACCGGCAATGTGTGACATCAAGGCCAAAACTGTTAAGGTGGCCACCACAGTGGAGAGCTTGATGCACAACGTCAGCAGCATGAGTGGAGTTGTCCAAGGCGTGATGCAGTTGCTGATGCCCTTGGCAGAGGGCCTCGGGAGACTGTCCAACGCACTGGGAGAAGTGACCCAGTACTAGGCGGACCTTGATGAGGCCCTGTGGGACATGTCCCAGTCCCAGATGGGAATAGGCGAGGCGCTGCAGAGCACGTCCCAGTCACTGAGGAGCATCGCCGAGGGCCTCAACACCATGATGCAGACATTGGGGAGCTGCCAGGGCTGGCAAAGCCAGACGACACAGGGGCAGCTGGGCCTCGAACCAGCCTCCGCTCTGTCCTGAGGTGACCCCAGGGCACTATGGGCACAGACTGGGAGGAGGGAGCGGTGGATGCCAACCCGGACTCATCCCATGGAGTGGCAATGCCGGCCACCAGCTCTCCCAAGTTCCACCTCTCTGACAACGTGGCATCTTGCAGTCAGCACCCGGTACAGTTCGCCACGTCACATGTGCCGCTGGCAGGTACGCGGGTGCCCTCTGGCCCCAGAGCCACCAGAGGATACCTGCCTGTCAAAGACCACGGGATGTGGTAAGCAGCTGGCCGCCTCCGCCTCCGATACACCTAGATGCAGCGGTAGAACACGTTGTGGATCTCTGAGAGGACACGGGGGAGAGGGGAGAAAAGTGGTAGGTAGAGGATAAGGGGGAAAGTGTCTGTTGGCGGAGTGTGGAGGGAGTAGTGGGGAAGGGAACGGCACCATCGGGAGATGGGGCAGCGGTGGACACTCTGTGAAACCTATTAAAATATCTGCACCTCAACCAGTATGGCATCTCTGGCACTTTCTTCCGCTATGCGGAACGAGCACCAATCCCATGCCCCATCTCCCCAGACATGAGGCTCCTGGAGTCCTGCCGCTCTCCATCCCCACCAGTTTACATAGTTTGCTGCCTGGGCAAACATGGCATCCGTAAACTCATGGATGCACTTGTAGGCTGTAGCTTTTGAGATTCTGCAGAAGTCCTCACTTGAGCACTGGAATGATCCTGAGGTATAGAAGTTCAGGGCTGCAGTGACCTTGATGGCTACCGGGAGCGGGTATCCTCTTCCTCCATCTGGTGCTACGTCCGCAAGGACATGGCACAGGTGCCGCACCATCCTCTTGTTGAGACGGAGCCTCCTGCGGCACACGTTGTCCACCATCTGTTTGAAAGACCAGCGACACCTGTGCACTTTGGGCTGTCGCTGGCCTCCCCCTCTGGGTCTCTCCCTGGCCTGTTGGGTGGCCTGATCCTCAGGGTGTGGAGCGGGGCACAGCACATGGGCTGCTGCCTTGAATGTCTGTTGACGCTGCTGCAGCCGCCTTCTCTGGTGTATGGCCGCCGGGCCTGCCAGCAACACCACAAGGGCAAGTGCCGCAGGATCCAAAATATCGTCCGTACTCTTCAATATCTGTGAGGAATTGGGAGAGGGTGTGAGACTGACAACCAGCAATGTCTTCCACCCCAGGACCCTCCAATTCCCGCCCTCTGGCACATCCTGCCCACGCACTCCCAACCGCAGCCGGGGCCCCTGCTCACTGCACCCCAGTAACGTTACCTGGACCGGATGCAGGTCCCCTCCCCGATGCACACTCTCACCCTCTGGTCGCTGAAATGTCCCTGGTGCCGGGGCCCAGCCCTTGGGTGTTTGGATGTTGGATGCTGCATCCATGGTGTTGCTTCCTGCAGGGCTCAGGCACAGTTTCCAGGCAGCACGGTCTGATTGGGATGCTAGGCAATAACCCCCACTTACTGCATGGCACGTCTAGCCACACGGATCCACTTGGTAAATGTGAGGCGCTCACTTAACCACGATTGCCAATTCTCAATTGGCACGGCCTTCAGCCGTGTAGCCGCAGGCCTCCGTGGTCAGTGAGAGTTAAGGGTGGACAGACAGGGGTTGGTGTTGCCCCTGGAACGGATACACACATCCCAAGGGTTGGCATGGCAGACCTGCGTGCGATTACATTCCCTCCCCCAGCCGAGACCATGGGCAGCCACACCCCACTGCTTTGTGCCCCCCAACCTTCACTGTGGCTGACCCCGTCCGAGGCTGGCCCCTCGGTTGCTCCCCCACCCCCTTCGAGCACTGGGGCAGCAAGCCCAGTGCCCTTGGGCTCTTTGCCTGTGAGCGGAGATGGCTACTACCTCCTCAGGTCCCCACAGCAGCTCCTCCGCCAGTTTCACATTTTTAAAAAGGAGTACTAATCAGCACTCATATGACCACCTTCGGGAGAGGCCATTAGATAGGGCGTTGGTCCCGTTAATGGTCTGGAAATAGGGCTTAAATGGTGATTATTGGTTTCTCGCCATGCTAAGGCGAGTTCCGGATCTCACCAAGGGGAGAGGGCCAGTTCGATTGCAAACACATCGATGCCCGGCACGTTTCTTATTTTTGGCATCTCCCGCTATTTAGCTGTCTCGTCGCACTCTCATTCATGATCAATGTGACCAATAAATTGTGCCCAAGGTCTTTGGGTTCAGACTCAAATAAGAACAAAGAAGAACAAATAAAATTACAGCACAGGACAGGCCCTTCGGCCCTCCCAGCCTGCGCCGATCCAGATCCTTTATCTAAACCTATCTTCTATTTTCCAAGGATCTACCTCCCTCTGTTCCCCACCTGTTCATATATCTGTCTAGATGCATCTTAAATGATGCTATCCAAACAGTCTGGAGTTGTGGTTATCAGCTCCCTGATAATATTGTCACAATATAATAGAGTGTAATAAAGATACTCACAAAGTGAAGATACTCAATGAATAAAATATACATCATTAAAAGTTAAGTAAGCCCACAATTTATCTTCTGACTTGCATCTACTCGAAAATCCACCTCTTAATCTTGAGTTTCGGAAAATAAGTATTTATATACCTGATTTCAGTTAGATTAATGCAATAGTTTGTGCAAGGATTTGGTTTTGCATTGCTAATACAGGGTAGATATCAATTGTCTTAAGTCTGGTACACCAAGGCTAATCTTCAGCTTTATAACCATCTAGAAGGACAAGAGCAGCAGGTATCTAGGAACCCCACCACCTGGAGTTTCCCCTCCAAGTCACTCCCCACCTCGACTTGGAAATATATCGCTGCTCCTTCACTATCGCTGGGGCAAAATCCTGGAACTCCCTCCCTAACAGCACAGTGGGTGTTCCTACACTCAGGAACTGCAGTGGTTCAAGAAGGCAACTCACCATCACCTTCTGAAGGGCAACTAGGGATGGGCAATAAATGCTGGCCTAACCTGCGACGCCCGCATCCTATAATTGAATTTTTAAAAACATGGCTGCACATTTCCTAAACTCAGAAATGCCGCTACCTATTTGTATTTTTGCTTCTTCTTTCAGAAATCAAAGAACACTGTGAATCTACCTTGCTGCCTTCATTATTGACTTTATATTCTAATGGGTGATGACTTTCAATTCATTGATGCATCAACAACAGGTTTCCCATCTCACAATGTGCCTCAAAAAAACTGCCGCATTGATGTGTTTAATTTTATCAGTGACTCCCACCTTTCCTTTCCTGTGAAAGGGCAACACGGCAGCATGGTGGTTAGCACAATTGCTTCACAGCTCTAGGGTCCCAGGTTTGATTCCCGGCTTGGTTCTCTGTCTGTGCGGAGTCTGCACGTTCTCCCCGTGTGTGCGTGGGTTTCCTCCGGGTGCTCCGGTTTCCTCCCACAGTCCAAAGATGTGCAGGTTAGGTGGATTGGCCATGCTAAATTGCCCTTAGTGTCCAAAATTGCCCTTAGTGTTGGGTGGGGTTACTGGGTTATGGGGATAGGGTGGAGGTGTGGTCTTGGGTAGGGTGCTCTTTCAAAGAGCTGGTGCAGACTCGATGGTCCGAATGGCCTCCTTCTGCACTGTAAATTCTGTAAATTCTATGATTCCTCCTCAGCTGATTTTCCTCATTTCAGCACCTCGTGCAAATTTCAACTTCCATTTATATTTACTGCCCTCACACATCTCATGTGACTTCCTTGCTAAGTTTTCCTTCTTCAGTCTGTGCACTGGACAATTATTAATCCTTGAAGACGTCACTCCCGAAAACACTGCCCATCGTCCCCTCACCAAGTCATTCTCCCAAATCCTCTCATCGGAGCCTCAACTCATGACAGTTCCATGGCCATGACCTGCTAAAGAGTTCTATTATTTCTGTGTTCAACACCCTCAACCACATCAAGCAGCTCAGCATCTTTCACCCTTTGCATCCCACCTTCATATCCATAAAACTAGGGCTACTTGAATGTATCTGTTTACCGGTGGTCTGATAAACATGACCACTGTTTACTGGCTCCAGGATTTGGTGACATTTTTGTTGGTTCCCCTTGTTCAAGCAATTCCCACTTTCATTGTCATCATTCCCTTGCTTAAAAGGTCCACTACTCCTCCAGCCATCTTTACCTACCACATAATAATGTAGCACAGAAGGAGGCCAGTCAACTTGTCATGTCTGTGTTGACCCTGTGAAAGAGCTGTCCAATTTGCTCCTATACCCCAGCAATCACCCCATAGCCCTACAATTTAGTCACCTTCAAGACTAACCTCTGTCAGCAGGCTCCTCCGCTTCATTAGCAGTGCACCCATTCTTGCGGGTCTCCCGACGGCATGGGATGGCCACAATGGGAAACCCCATTGGCCGGCTGCCGGAACGGAAGATCCCACTGCCGGGCAGGGTGTGTTGTGCCGGAAAATGGGACTGAGGAGCCGGAGAATGGGGCTGAGGGGGTGGAGAATCCTGCCCAAATATGTCTTTAGCTCCCAATTCTCCTCTCCCTTCAGTCTGCTTTCCACCCTGCTCACCACGCAGATTACCTAAATGAAAGTTACCAAAAATATCCTTCCTGACTGTGACTGTATTGATTACTCTTTGTCTTACTTGACCTCCTTGCAGTGCTATACCTGGTTGATCATGCCTTCTTCCTCCACCACATCACTTGTATGGGACTGCCCTATAGATTTCCACTCCTATCTGTCCTAATTAGGCAGTGGATACCCAGCAATGGCTTTACCCCCAGCTTCTATACAGATACTTCCTCAGATCACCAATGATCCAAAGTACCTCTTTCTCTTCCGCAAATAAAAGTTGCCACTTTATGACAACATCCATCGTGACAGATCCAGCTTCACACCCAATTCTATTTCACCATCATTTCCATCAATGTCATGACTATCTCTGTGCTGATGAATTGCATGTCCACCATTAAGCCATGGATGAGTCAGAATTTCCTACACGGAACAGAGGGAAGGTCAACTCCAATATTATTGTTCCCACCAAAAGTTTCACAATTTTGCCATGATCCTACCTGAATGCTTGCTGCTCCAGATCAGGCTAATTGCAACCCAATTCTGTTTGAGCTAAAGATGAGATTCAAACACTATGGCCCTGTTTTTAATTTGAGGGGGGAATGAGGCTATGATGCACCCAGGCAGGCAACAAACTATCCTGACCTCAGCAGCTCCAGGAGATTTTATCTACATGCCGGTAGCCAGCAATTACCGTCTAAAAATGGCAGGAAAAAGCAGCTGAATGCCGAGCAGAATGTCCAGTGGCACGCAGATAAGTTAATCAGTGCTAAAGCGGGTGGGGGGTTTAAACCTTCCTCATTAACCAGGCCTTTGGCAACCTGATCTGATATCTTTTTATGTTACTCAATGTCAAGTGTTTATGGCTTTCTTGACAGGTCCACCAGGTGAAAAGAGAATCGGAGCCATAATATGGGCCCTGGAGGAACACTTCCATTCTGATCCTACAAGGAAAGTCAACCCCTGAATGTTTTGGACCTATTCTGGCTCCGATTCTCTTTTCACCTGGTGGACCTGTCAAGAAAGCCATAAACATTTGACATTGAGTAACATAAAAAGATATCAGATCAGGTTGCCAAAGGCCTGGTTAATGAGGTAGGTTTTGTACAAAGAAAGAGATGGAGAGGCAGAAAGGTTTAGGGAGGGAATTCTAGAACCTAGGGTCTAGGCAGCTGAATGCACGAGTGACAATGGTGGGACTATGAAAATCAGGGATGTGCATGATGACAGAATTGGAGGAACTTAGTCATCTGGATGGTTCTAGAGCTAGAAAAGTTACAGTAAAAGGATGTTTTAGGAATACTTTAAGAGGAGACACATGTTAATAAGATACATAAATTCACAGAGCATGCTCCAGAGAGCACAGACATTGAGGGTCAAATGTATGCCCGCAATGGTGAAGTAGAAAAAGGAGTATACCAAATTCAGAAGGTCAGAAATATTTGTGAGGGTAGGGGAGATCAAAGTCATAGAACTGAACATATGATCCAATATCCTTTCCATCACAATGACCTGCTTACTTACTGGGTAACTGGGTTCTTCACACTAACGTACCAGGCACAGAGTGAATTATAACAAATACTTTGGGTACTTTTTATTAAAGACTCACAAAACTAAGCACAAGAAACAGGAAATTACTACATCTTACATGGGGTTCCTCACTATTCCAATGCTGTGTCACTTGCTAATAGACATTAATACTTGCAGTGATGTCACACACTCACTATTTACATATTCCATTGTAGTAATATCACACTTTCAACTCCATATTCTCTCTCAGCCCTTTGTTGTTGAAACCCTTGTCATGACTACTGAGCTTTAAAAGATGGTTGTTTTCAAATGTCCCCTTTGACTTAAGATCAAAGAGTCATAGAATTTACAATGCAGAAGGAGGCCATTTGGCCCATCGAGTCTGCCCTGGCCCTTGGAAAGAGCACTCTACCTAAGCCCACATCTCCACCCTACCCCACACCTCCACCCTATCCCCGTAGCCCCACCTGACCTTTTTTGGACACTAAGGGCAATTTACCATGGCCAATCCACCTAACCTGCACATCTTTGGACTGTGGGAGGAAACCGGAGCACCTGAAGAAAACCCACGCAGATAAGGCTAGAATGTGCAGACACCGTACAGACAGTGACCCAAGCCAGCAATCGAACCTGGGACCCTGGAAATGTGAAGAACTGTGCTACCCACTGTGCTACCATGCTGGAAGATAGAACATAGAACATAGAACAATACAGCGCAGTACAGGCCCTTCGGCCCACGATGTTGCACCGAAACAAAAGCCATCTAACCTACACTATGCCATTATCATCCATATGTTTATCCAATAAACTTTTAAATGCCCTCAATGTTGGCGAGTTCACTACTGTAGCAGATAGGGCATTCCACGGCCTCAGTACTCTTTGCGTAAAGAACCTACCTCTGACCTCTGTCCTATATCTATTACCCCTCAGTTTAAAGTTATGTCCCCTCGTGCCAGCCATATCCATCCGCGGGAGAAGGCTCTCACTGTCCACCCTATCCAACCCCCTGATCATTTTGTATGCCTCTATTAAGTCTCCTCTTAACCTTCTTCTCTCCAACGAAAACAACCTCAAGTCCATCAGCCTTTCCTCATAAGATTTTCCCTCCATACCAGGCAACATCCTGGTAAATCTCCTCTGCACCCGCTCCAAAGCCTCCACGTCCTTCCTATAATGCGGTGACCAGAACTGTACGCAATACTCCAAATGCGGCCGTACCAGAGTTCTGTACAGCTGCAACATGACCTCCCGACTCCGGAACTCAATCCCTCTACCAATAAAGGCCAACACTCCATAGGCCTTCTTCACAACCCTATCAACCTGGGTGGCAACTTTCAGGGATCTATGTACATGGACACCTAGATCCCTCTGCTCATCCACACTTTCAAGAACTTTACCATTAGCCAAATATTCCGCATTCCTGTTATTCCTTCCAAAGTGAATCACCTCACACTTCTCTACATTAAACTCCATTTGCCACCTCTCAGCCCAGCTCTGCAGCTTATCTATATCCCTCTGTAACCTGCTACATCCTTCCACACTATCGACAACACCACCAACTTGAGTATCGTCTGCAAATGTACTCACCCACCCTTCTGCGCCTTCCTCTAGGTCATTGATAAAAATGACAAACAGCAACGGCCCCAGAAAGATCCTTGTGGTACTCCACTTGTGACTGTACTCCATTCTGAACATTTCCCATCAACCACCACCCTCTGTCTTCTTTCAGCTAGCCAATTTCTGATCCACATCTCTAAATCACCCTCAATCCTCAGCCTCCGTATTTTTTGCAATAGCCTACCGTGGGGAACCTTATCAAACGCTTTGCTGAAATCCATATACACCACATCAACTGCTCTACCCTCGTCTACCTGTTCAGTCACCTTCTCAAAGAACTCAATAAGGTTTGTGAGGCATGACCTACCCTTCACAAAGCCATGCTGACTATCCCTGATCATATTATTCCTATCTAGATGATTATAAATCTTGTCTCTTATAATCCCCTCCAAGACTTTACCCACTACAGACGTGAGGCTCACCGGTCTATAGTTGCCGGGGTTGTCTCTGCTCCCCTTTTTGAACAAAGGGACCACATTTGCTGTCCTCCAGTCCTCTGGCACTATTCCTGTAGCCAATGATGACATAAAAATCAAAGCCAAAGGTCCAGCAATCTCTTCCCTGGCCTCCCAGAGAATCCTAGGATAAATCCCATCAGGTCCCGGGGACTTATCTATTTTCAGCCTGTCCAGAATTGCCAACATCTCTTCCCTACGTACCTCAATGCCATCTATTCTATTAGCCTGGGGCTCAGCATTCTCCTCCACAACATTATCTTTTTCCTGAGTGAATACTGACGAAAAATATTCATTTAGTATCTCGCCTATCTCTTCAGACTCCACACACAATTTCCCATCCCTGTCCTTGACTGGTCCTACTCTTTCCCTAGTCATTCGCTTATTCCTGACATACCTATAGAAAGCTTTTGGGTTTTCCTTGATCCTTCCTGCCAAATACTTCTCATGTCCCCTCCTTGCTCATCTTAGCTCTCTCTTTAGATCCTTCCTCGCTACCTTGTAACTATCCATCGCCCCAACCGAAACTTCACACTTCATCTTCACATAGGCCTCCTTCTTCCTCTTAACAAGAGATTCCACTTCCTTGGTAAACCACGGTTCCCTCGCTCGACGCCTTCCTCCCTGTCTGACCGGTACATACTTATCAAGAACACGCAGTAGCTGATCCTTGAACAAGCCCCACTTATCCAGTGTGCCCAACACTTGCAGCCTATTTCTCCACCTTATCCCCCCCAAGTCATGTCTAATGGCATCATAATTGCCCTTCCCCCAGCTATAACTCTTGCCCTGCGGTGTATACTTATCCCTTTCCATCATTAACGTAAACGTCACCGAATTGTGGTCACTGTCCCCAAAGTGCTCTCCTACCTCCAAATCCAACACCTGGCCTGGTTCATTACCCAAAACCAAATCCAACGTGGCCTCGCCTCTTGTTGGCCTGTCAACATATTGTTTCAGGAAACCCTCCTGCACACACTGTACAAAAAACGACCCATCTATTGTACTCGAACTATATCTTTTCCAGTAAGTATTTGGAAAGTTAAAGTCTCCCATAATAACTACCCTGTTACTTTCGCTCATATCCAGAATCATCTTCGCCATCCTTTCCTCTACATCCCTAGAACTATTAGGAGGCCTATAAAAAACTCCCAACAGGGTGACCTCTCCTTTCCTGTTTCTAACTTCAGCCCATACTACCTCGGAAGAAGAGTCCCCATCTAGCATCCTCTCCGCCACCGTAATACTGCTCTTGACTAGCAGCGCCACACCTCCCCCTCTTTTGCCTCCTTCTCTGAGCTTACTAAAACACCTAAACCCCGGAACCTGCAATATCCATTCCTGTCCCTGCTCTATCCATGTCTCCGAAATGGCCACAACATCGAAGTCCCAGGTACCAACCCATGCTGCCAGTTCCCCTACCTTGTTTCGTATACTCCTGGCATTGAAGTAGACACACTTCAAACCACCTACCTGAACACTGGCCCCCTCCTGCGACGTCAAATCTGTGCTCCTGACCTCTATACTCTCATTCTCCCTTACCCTAAAACTACAATCCAGGTTCCCATGCACCTGCTGCATTAGTTTAAACCCCCCCAAAGAGCACTAACAAATCTCCCCCCCAGGATATTTGTGCCCCTCAGGTTCAGATGTAGACCATCCTGTCTGTCGAGGTCCCACCTTCCCCAGAAAGAGCCCCAGTTATCCAGAAATCTGAATCCCTTCCGCCTGCACCATCCCTGTAGCCACGTGTTTAAATGCTCTCTCTCCCTATTCCTCATCTCACTATCACGTGGCACGGGCAACAACCCAGAGATAACAACTCTGTTTGTTCTAGTTCTGAGCTTCCATCCTAGCTCCCTGAAAGCCTGCCTGACATCCTTGTCCCCTTTCCTACCTATGTCGTTAGTGCCAATGTGGACCACGACTTGGGGCTGCTCCCCCTCCCCCCTAAGGACCCGGAAAACACGATCCGAGACATCACGTACCCTTGCACCTGGGAGGCAACATACCAAACGCGAGTCTCTCACGCTCCCACAAAATCTCCTATCTGTGCCCCTGACTATAGAGTCCCCAATTACTAATGCTATGCTCCTCTCCCCCCTTCCCTTCTGAGCAACAGGGACAGACTCCATGCCAGAGGCCCGTACCCCATGGCTTACCCCTGGTAAGTCCCCCCCCCCCACAAGTATCCAAAGCGGTATACTTGTTTCTCAGGGGAACGACCGCAGGGGATCCCTGCACTGACTGCTTTTTCCCAGTCCCTCTTACAGTTACCCACCTATCTCCAATCTTTGGTGTAACTAATTCCCTGAAGCTGCTATCTATGACCCCTTCTGCCTCCCGAATGATCCGAAGTTCTTCCAACTCCAGCTCCAGTTCCCTAACTCGGTCTTGGAGGAGCTGGAGATGGCAGCACTTCCTGCAGGTAAAATCAGCAGGGACACTAACTGCATCCCTCACCTCAAACATCCTGCAGGAGGAACATTGCACTCCCTTCCCTGCCATTCCTCTAACTTTCTACCAAGATCTGGCTAACAACTAAATTAAAGTTTTATTAAAAATAATAATAAAATAAAATATGGTACTTACCTCAGACCAATGGGTTTTATTATTAGGTTAGAGGAGGAGGGCGGGTGGGAGACACTACACGTGTAGTGTCTCGGGTTTCCTCTCCACCAGAATTTATTGGTGAGGGTCTTCCCAGACGTCCGCGGGTCGACTTCCTGTTCCCGCCTAAAAAACTAATTTAAAAAAAAAGGAAAATTCTCAGCTCCTGCTGAAATTGACTAACCAGCCAGCTCCACTCCCGCCGAAATCGACTGGCCTGCCCCTGCTAAGACAAGTGCTTATAAAGGACAGACTTACCTCCCAGCAACCACTTCCGCAATGCTCCCGCTGAAACTGACTCACCAGCTGTTCTCACGCCGAAATCGACTGGCCTGCCCCTGCAAAGACAAGTGCTTTTAAAGGACAGACTTACCTCCCAGCAGCCACTTCCGCAATGCTCCCGCTGAAACTGACTCACCAGCTGTTCTCCCGCCGAAATCGACTGGCCTGCCCCTGCAAAGACAAGTGCTTTTAAAGGTTGACTTACCTCCCAGCAGCCACTTCCGCAATGCTCCCGCTGAAACTGACTCACCAGCTGTTCTCCCGCCGAAATCGACTGGCCTGCCCCTGCAAAGACAAGTGCTTTTAAAGGTTGACTTACCTCCCAGCAGCCACTTCCGCAATGCTCCCGCTGAAACTGACTCACCAGCTGTTCTCCCGCCGAAATCGACTGGCCTGCCCCTGCAAAGACAAGTGCTTTTAAAGGACAGACTTACCTCCCAGCAACCACTTCCGCAATGCTCCCACTGAAACTGACTCACCAGCTGTTCTCACGCCGAAATCGAGGAGATGAAAAGTAAATTTCTGAAAAGGGGGATGGCGAAGTCATGATGAGCACCTAAGCTTAGAAACATGTCCATGGAATGTTGTTGCCATGAGGAGAAGACAAATTCATACAGAAACACTTTGAAATTTTGAGTGCCAGTTTTAACATCTTTTAGAGAATCTCCAAAGTGTGCCTTGCTGGTGGTAATCATATCTGAGAAAGCCTGGGCTGAGTGGAATAATTGTTGAAAGATATTAGCAGTTTGAACTAGCATGGCGGGAAGAAGTAAATCTACTGGAGAACTTGGAGTAACTGTGGGACTGTTCCTGTAACGTTACATATTGGCCAGAAGTGAGGCGTTGCATTAAGATGGGCATGAGACATATTTCAGTTCCATTAGTTAGTTAACGTGAAAGTACCTTTTCTTTAGTTTGATGTGTTAGCTGCCTGTTAACTAATGTTTGTTTGATGTTGATTTTAGTTTGTTTGTTATAGTATAAGTCTTAAAATGTGAAATTTTGTCCTTTGGTTCTTTCCGTTGGTCACTGCGAAATTCATCTCTTTTTAAAAGCTTTTGGTATTTCCGAGGATCATGTCGCCCTCATCCATAGCTCTATCACTTCCATATTTCAGTTTCCGATGCACTCCTGTCCAGCCTCCCATTCTCCATCCACTATACACTTTTATTGAGCCCAAACGTTGTTGCCCATATTCCATCGTTCACGACTCACTCGGCACATCATCCCTATTCTCACTGACCCTATTGGTTCTTGGTACTCCAAAATGTCAAATTCAATATCCTCTCCTGGCATCATCCTTGCCCATCTCTAATGTTCTCCACTCCTACAGCACCCAACCCATCTCCAAAACCTCCCTTCCCCTGACTCTGTCCTCTTGTGCAACCTTGCACCACTCTCAGCAGATTTGCATTTCCCACTTCGGCTCCACATTCTTAAATTCTGTCCTGAATCCCTGTGCCTCTACATCATTCAGGCCTTAATTAAAACCTTTCACTTATTTCCTAATCACTTCTTTGGCTCAGCATTTATTTTTGCTTTACATGTCTATACTGCACATTGGCATGTTTTTCCATGCCAAAGCTGTTAAAAAGTTGTCCTTGATTGGAATTTGGCACACTGGAGGATAAACGCAAAGTGATCTGCATGCTGAAGGTAGAGATAGAGACAACAAAAGATAGAGGCCTGGTGACCATTTTAAGATCATCAAGCCTCATTGGAATAAACCTGGCAAGCTGTGAATGCCAATCGGGCATCTTCAATGCAGCTCAGAGGGTCAGATCCTTTGAATTTTGTTCCATAGGACACTGCAGAGCAGGCCCACAGGTATATCGGGGATGAAGGTTATTTTTTTAATATCTTTTTATTCTCCTCATTTTCAACATTTTCATCAAATAAACAACAAAAGAAAAAACAAGCAAAAAGCAAATACAATAACAATCCCCCCCAAAAAGAATGACACCCCCCTCAATATACAGACCAAAATATCCACCCGTTCATTCCAAGTAAAAAATTAACAGTCATTAAACAGTGTAATTAAAAGCAACAATAATCCCACCTCTCCCCCTCTCCTCACCCCCCCCCCCCCCCCCCCCACTGTTCAATGGCAACCAATTCCCGAAAGTGCATAATAAACAGTCCCCATGAATTGTAGAACTCTCCATCATCCCCTCAGCTCAAATTTCACATTTTCGAGAGTCAGAAATTCAAGTAGGTCCCCCCGCCAAGCCGAGGCTCAGGGTGGAGAAGCTGACCTCCACCCCAACATCTGCCCCCCTACCCGCCTGCAGCTCAGGCTGGTCCGATACCTCAGAAATGGCTTCTAGGGGACCGGGTTCCAAGTTCACGTGCAGTGTCTCTGAGACGATACTGAAAACCTCCCTCCAATACCTCTCCAGCTTCGGACAGGGCCAAAACATATGTACATGGTTTGCGAGGCCCCTCCCACAATGCTCACATACATCCTCCACTCCCTCAAAGAGTTGGCTCATCCTCACCCTCGCGAGGTGTGCACAATACACAACCTTCAGCTGTATCAACCCAACCTCGTGCACGAGGTTGAGACGTTCACCCTCCGGAGCACCTCACACCACAAACCATCTTCCATAACCTCCCCCAACTTTTCCTACCACTTGGCTTTGATCCCTTCCATGGACACCCTGTCCAGCCCCAAAATCAACTCGTAGATCATCAACACCACCCTCTTCCCCATTCCCCCTGCCGTCTGTCATGATATGCAAACATGCAGCTAATGAACACATAGAATCGGACACGACCAATGAGCAGTCAGGACACTCAGGGGTGGTATCACACTATAAAAGGGATGAGGCACTCACACCCCACCTCTTTCCACAGACCAACATCTACAGAGTGAGACAGGGTGTATCCTCAGCATCACACCCCAGCACGTAGCTTAGAGCAAGGCTGGTTCAGTTAGACTGAGTTACTACATTCAGATTAGCAGAGAGTCGAACTCTTTGAGAACTGCGCTAATAGTTCAATAAAACACATTGAACTCACTTCTGAAGCATCTTTGACTCAAAACTGCATCAAGTGGCAGCTTGTGTTATTCCAAATTAATTAATACAACACCTTCAATATCTCTTCCAGCAATGAGGGGGGTCGGCGCTATCAGGAAGCTCTGAACCTCCTTCCTAGCAAAGTCCCGGAGCTGCAAGTACCTAAACCCTTCCCCTTGCCTCAGTCCATACTTCGTCCCCAACTCTTCGAACCTCGCAAAATGACCCCCCAGGAACAGGTCTTTTAACACCCTGATTCCCATCTCTGAAACCTTCCACCCAGCTTCCCTGGCTCAAACTTACGGTTCCCCCTAATCGGCATCTCCTCTGACGCCGCCCCCAGATTAAAGTGCTGCCTCAACTCCAAATCCTCAGCGTTGCCACCACCACCGGACTCCCAGAGTACTTGCCCGGGGCCATCAGGAGCAGTGAGGCTGCCAGTGGACTCAACCCCGACCATCCCTTCCCTTTGTTGCCATCGAACCCCTCCCCTCTCTCCCAGAATCCCCCCATCCACTTCCTCTTGAAAACACCTCACCCAGTATCGGTTCCCTCCCCCCACTTTTCACATCTCCTAGGCCCACTGAAACCTATGCGACCAGGCTCCAATGACCGCAGCCCCTCCCCCCACCCCCACCCCCCATTCATTAACCAACTTGAGCTTGTTAGTGTTGAGGCCCCTTCCCAGGCTCCACTCCCCTCCAATCCCCTCTCCCCCACCTGTTCCCAGGAAAACAAAGAAATTCCCTTCACACAAATAAACCCAGAAAACCATCATTGCAAAAAATCCCAACTCCTACCTTACCCAAATAGGCAACTTCTCCCAATATAACACACATAACCACATGAAATAAAACAAATACAATAATCCACCCCCCCTACCCTCAGTCCAAGACCAGTCCTCTGTCCCATTTCTCACTTCTGCCTCAGTCCTTCTGCCTCCACAAATGCCTCCGCTGCTTCCACCGTCTCAAAGTAAAAGCCTTTGGAGTTGTAGGTCACCTTCGACTTAGCTTGATACACTGTAGTACAGTGCCGTCTTCACTCGGCCGAAGGCTGCCGCTTCCTCGGCAACTCAACAGTTAAGTCCTGGTAAATATGCGTTGCCAGCTCCAGCCCACTACACCTCCCGCTTCTGCTTTGCTCAATTCAGGACCTTCTCCTTCACGTGGTACCTATGGAAACAAATAATCAACGCCCTTAGCGGCTCATTCGCCTTCGGGTTTATGCCTCAACGACCGATGAGCCCGATCCAGTTCAGCCAGGAAGGATCCTCCCCCTTGCCCCAACAGCACTGCCCACATCTTGGCAATGTACTCAGTTGGCCTCAGGCCCTCCACCCTTTTGGGCAGGCCCACGATCCTCAGATTTTGCCACTTAGATCAGTGTCCTGCACCTTCATTCGGAGACCTTTGTTGGCCTCCACCACCCTCTGCCGCTTCTCACCCATCAAGATGAGCTGATTGCTGTGTTGCGACATGGCCTCCTCCAGTCCCTTCAGTTTATCATCCTGTCTTCGACACTGCCGCCTTCACCGGGGCAATTGCCTTCTTCACCATTGCTGTCATCATCTCCTTCCTCATCACCTCCATGTGCCATGTGAGAGTCCCTTTAAGAAAAGTGTGTTTTATCAAATGGCTGCAGTGATGCCATTGTGTGGGTGGAGCTAGAATGTGATTCTGCTTTTTACTTTCGTTTTGAGCTGGAAGATCTTTTTGGCTCTGTGTTTTAGTTTTGCTTTCAATTGGAGAACTGCATTCAAACTGGTCTCTCTCTGTATGTTAAATTATCACTTGATAATTTAAAAGTGATAACTTCTCTGTAGAGAATTCAAACCTACTGCCTTTGTTAAAAAGTGTTTTGGCTTATGGATGTTGTTAGGAAAGTTACTAAGGGTTACTTATAGAGTACTATATCTTGTGGGGGGATTATCAGTGTTGGTAGTTGGTAATACGTTTATTGTGGGTCTATAAAATGTTAACTGGATTCAAAGAATAAACATTGTTTTGTTTTTTAAATACTTTTGATCTCTGTTGCATCACACCTGGAAAGTGGGCCCTTGTCCTCCCCATAACCAAAATCTATTAAAAGTTGTGGGTCAGGTGAACTCCATGATGTACTTTGGTGTTCTCTAAGCCCTTGCCCATAACAAATTGGGGGCTCGTCCGGGATAAAAGTCTATCTTTCGTGATTGGGTTGGCTTCGTGAACTTAAAGACAGTGAGGGGTAAGCATATTTGTGTTTGCTTTTCAGGTGTGGTATTCCAGTTTTAGTAGGGAGTGTGTTGTGGACAATGGCTCTTTCAGAGGCTCTGAAGTTTTTGGGGGTGGAGAAGGTTGCACGCAGTACCTTATGAACAGAGACAAAAAAACAGGCTTTTAGATTTGGCAAAAGCATTGCAGTTAACATTATCTGACAGAATATGAAAAGATGAGGTACTTACGGCAGTGGCTAAGCATTTAAAATTGCCTGAGATCCAGTCGGACTCATTGGAAATGGCAAAAAGTCAGTTACAAATCAAGCAATGTGAACATGAAAAAGAACTAAAGCAGCTTGAATATGAAATGAGAGAAAAGGTGAGAGAAGAAAGGAAAAAATAAATAATAGCCCTGGCAGAACAAAAAGAAGGAGAAAGGGAGGTACAGATCAGGGAAAAAGAAAAAGAGAGAGAAAGAGAGGAAAAAGAAAAGTACAGAGAGGAAACGGAAAACGAGAGAGAGTTTGAACTGCAGACAATGACCATGAAACATGACAGTCAGTTAAAATTGGCGGATGTAAAGGGAAATGTCCAGTTTGAGGAGAGTGATGAGAATAATGAGCTGGAGCATCACAGTCGAAGGTTTGCTGGGGATCTATTTAAATATGTCCAAGCATTGCCACGGTTAGATGAGAAGGAGGTAGAAGCCTTTTTCGTTTCATTTGAGAAGATAGCTAAACAAATGAAATGGCCACAGGTCATGTGGGTATCACTGATTCAACAAACGCTGGTAGGTAGGACGAGTGAAGTGTTTGCATCACTATCAGAGGAGGTATCTGGGATATATGAGGAGGTGAAAAAATCCATCTTAGGTGCATATGAACTAGTGCCTGAAGCCTACAGACAAAGGTTTAGAAATTTAAGGAAAGAATTTGGTCAAACATACATGGAATTTGAAAGGCTCAAACAGAGTAATTTTGATAGGTGGATAAAGGCTTTGAAAATAGACCAAATGTATGAGGCTCTCAGAGAAATTATACTTTTGGAGGAGTTAAAAAATTCAATTCCTGATGCATTGAGAACTCATGTGGAAGGGCTGGGGGTTAAAACTGCGAAGTTAGCCGCAGAAATGGCAGATGATTATGAATTAGTTCTTAAATCAAAGCTTGGTTTCCGACATCAGTTTCAGCCTGAGAGGGATAGAAACTGGGGCAAAGAGAAATACTCAAGTGGTAGAGGTAAAGGAGATCTGATGGGAGATAATAAGCAGAGTGTACCTCAGATTAAAAAGGAAATCCAGGAGGGTGGAAGAGAAATGAAAAGTTTCAAATGTTTTCACTGTAATAAACCAGGCCATGTGAAGTCGCAGTGTTGGTGGTTGAAGAAAAGCACTGGGAAGGCTGATGTGATAAAACAGGATAAGACAGTGGGGTTTGTTAAAGTGGTAAAGGAAAGCCCAAGTGAAGCAAAGGAGGTGCAAAAGATTGTACAATCTGATCAAGAGGTGATTGATAAGAAGGTGTCAGATCTGTTTAAAGAAATTTACTTGTGTGGGTAAAGTTTACTCATGTGTATCAGGAGGAGTAGGTAAATAAGTCACAATTTTAAGAGATACGGGAGCTAGTAAATCTTTGATGGTAAGAGATGAGGAGTTATATAATTTGGGAGGAATATTGCCAGAAAAGGTGGTAATATGTGGAATTCAGGGTGAGAAGAGTAGTGTTCCATTATATAAGGTAAGGTTGGAAAGTCCAATGAAGAGTGGTGAAGTGGTAGTAAGAGTAATAGAGAAACTATCTTGTCCAGGAATACAGTTTATCTTGGGTAATTATATAGCTGGATCAGAGGTGGGAGTGATGCCTATTGTCATTGATAAGCCAGTGGAAAATCAGACAACTGAAGTGTTGAAGTACGAATATCCTGGGATTTTTCCGGATTGTGTAGTAACAAGGTCGCAAAGTCAGAGGCTAAGACAAGAGGAGAAATCAAAAAGTGAAGATAAAGTTGAAGTTCAATTATCAGAAACGATTTTTGATCAGAGGGTTGGAAAAGAACAAGAACAGATGGAGGATGAGGCGGATATTTTTAGTCCAGGAAAATTGACGGAGTTACAACAGAAAGATATAGAAATAAATCAGATGTATCAGAAAGCATATACGGTGGAGGAATCTGAGTATATACCAGAATGTTATTACCATAAAAGTGATGTCTTGATGAGAAAATGGAGACCTTTACATATGCAGGTGGATGAAAAGTGGGCAGAAGTTCATTAAATGGTATTGCCGGTGGGGTATAGAAAGGAGGTGTTGTGAGTAGCACATGAGGTACAAGTGGGAGGTCATTTGGGAGTAAGGAAAACTCAAGTTAAAATACAAAAACATTTTTATTGGCCTGGACTACACAAAGATGTAGTTAAAATTTGTTGATCATGTCACACATGTCAAGTTATAGAGAAACCTCAAGCAATGATAAAACCAGCACCCTGAATACCCATTCCAGCATTTGAGGAACCTTTTACAAGGGTCTTAATTGATTGCCTAGGACTGCTTCCTGCAACGAAAAGTGGGAATCAATATCTTTTGACTATAATGGATGTGTCTACTAGGTTTCCAGAGGCCATTCCAGTACGCATTATTACCACTAGAAAGATTGTGGAGGAGTTACTTAAATTCTTTACTAGACATGGACTACCCACAGAAATATAATCTGATCAGGATCAAATTTTACCTCAAGGCTATTCAAAGAAGTTATGGCTAACTTGGGAATAAAACAATTTAAATCAACTGCATACCATCCAGAATCGCAGGGAATGTTAGAAAGGTGGCATCAGACATTAAAGACAATGTTGAGGGCTTATTGCCAAGATTATCTAGAGGATTGAGATAAAGGAATTTCATTCGTACTGTTTGCAATTCGGGATGCACCTAATGAGTCAACCAAATTCAGTCCTTTTGAACTAATTTTTGGTCATGAGGTAAGAGGACCACTTAAATTGATTAAGGAAAAATTGGTGAGTGAGCAGTCGGAACTTACACTATTGGATTACGTATCAAATTTTACGGAACGATTTAATAGAGCAGGAATTGGCTAGACAACATTTAAAGTCTACACAACATGTGTTGAAATGGGTAACGGACAAGAAAACAAAAGTTCATAGTTTTGCCAATGGAGATAAAGTTTTAGTATTGTTACCAGTGGTAGATGAACCTTTAAAAGCAAGGTTTTGTGGACCTTATCAGATTGAAAGTAAATTAAGTGAGGTGAATTATGTGGTAAGAACGTCAGATAGAAGGAAAACTCACCGAGTGTGTCATGTGAACATGCTTAAAAGGTATTTAGAAAGGGAAGGAGAGAAAAAGGAGGAGGTTTTAATGATTCTAACTCAAAGTGAAGAACCAACTCCAGATGACTTCGAATTTGACATCCCGCAAATGGAAAACGAGGATGTTCTTAAAAATTGGGATAAATTGTTGAGTTACCTTCCAGAGGAAAACCAAACTGACCTGAAAGAGTTATTGATATCACATGGGCAAGTGTGTGGAGATAAGTTGGGAAGTACTAAAATGGCTATACATGATGTAGATATGAGAAAAGCTGTTCCAATTAAACAACATCCATATAGACAACCCTTTAAAATTGGCACAGGTTAACAAGGAAATTGAAAGTATGCTTAAAAATGGCATAATTGAAGTGGGTTGCAGCCAATGGAGCTCACCCATAGTGATGGTACCAAAACCAGATGGTACTCAACTGTTGTGTGTGGACTACAGAAAGGATAATGCAGTTACAAGAATGGACTCTTATCCTATCCCACCTTTGGAGGACTGCATTGAGAAGGTGGGACAATCAGCTTTTATTTCCAAACTGGATTTACTTAAAGGTTACTGGCAGGTACCTTTATCCGAAAGGGTGAAGGAGATTTCAGCTTTTGTGACTCCAGATGGTGTATACCAATTCAAAGTTATGCCATTTGGTATGAAAAACGCCCCAGCCACATTTCAACAGTTAACTAACAAAGTTGTTTCAGGATTACCCAATTATGCGGTATACATCGATGATCTGGTAATTTTTAGCCAGGCAGGGAAAGAACATTTAAAGCATCTGATGGAGGTATTCGATCGATTTCAGGAGGCGGGTTTGGTGGTAAACCTAGCCAAAAGTGAATTTGGAAAAGCCCAAGTCACTTTCCTTGGCCATACAATTGGTCAGGGTCGAATGGTCAGACGGGATGTGAAAATAAAAGTTATTGAGGAGTTTCCAATACACTCGACACGAAGAGAAATAATGCGATTTCTTGGCACGAGTGGATTTTACCGGAAATTTATGCCGAACTTTAGCAGTATGGTCGCTCCACTGATGGACTTGCTAAAGAAGCGTAGCAAATTTCAGTGGACAGCGGAGTGTAAACAGGCATTTGACGGCCTGACGACTGTGTTAACCAATGTTCCTGTGTTGGAGAATTACAAGGTGCTCTGTGATCGGATTGAACTAAAGTATCTGACCGTAAAGAGAAATGCCAAGGTGTAGAGAAATGGATGGATTGTGCAGAGACCTTCTCGTCCAAAGAGACTGTCAATTGAGAGGAATTCCAGTTGGAGGAATATGAACTAAAATGGACTATGTTATTAGAAATGTTTGCGTGTTTCATTTTGTTAAACAAAAAAAGTATATGTACTGTCACTGTTGTTTAAAAGGAACGTGAAAAGGTGAAAAATGAAAGCATCTTGAAGTTGATGGGGGGGGTTTTCTTGGGGGAAGGTGCCATGTGAGAATCCCTTTAAGAAAAGTGTGTTTTATCAAATGGCTGCAGTGATGTCATTGTGTGGGTGGAGCTGGAATGTGATTCAGATTTTTACTTTTGTTTTGAGCTGGAAGCTCTTTTTGGCTCTGTGTTTTAGTTTTGCTTTCAGTTGGAGAGCTGCATTCAAACCAAGCAGATGTTTTCTGGTCTTTCTCTGGATGTTAAACAAGGTGTATAGATCACTTGATAATTTAAAAGTGATAACTATTCTCTGTAGAGAATTGAAACCTACTGTCTTTGTTAAAACGTGTTTTGGCTTATGGATGTTGTTAAGAAAGTAACTAACGGTTACTTATAGAGTACTGTATCTTTTGTGGGGTTATCAGTGTTGGTAGTTGGTAAGATGTTTACTGTGGGTTTAGAAAATGTTAACTGGATTCATAGAATAAATACTGTTTTGTTTTTAAAATATTTTAGATCTCTGTTGCATCACACCTAGAAAGTGGGTCCTTGTGCACCTCATGACCAAAATCTATTAAAAGTTGTGGGTCAGGTGAACTCCACTTATACTTTGGTGTTCTCTGAACCCTGGCCCATAACACATGTAATTTGCAAACTGCTTTTCAAATTCCACAATCATCACCTCGGTCATCGTTTTTGCCATGAACAGTGAGGCCTCACCCAGCGACCCAGCCTCCGCCATCTTTCCAGTTGATGAGTTGACCCTTTCGCACAATGGTGAATCTTCAATCGCCCCCTTCTTATCATAGAATTTACAGTGCAGAAGGAGGCCATTCGGCCCATCAAGTCTGCACCAGCTCTTGGAAAGAGCACCCCACCCAAGGTCAACACCTCCACCCTATCCCCATAACCCAGTAACCCCACCCAACACTAAGGGCAATTTTGGACACTAAGGGCAATTTATCATGGCTAATCCACCTAATCTGCACATCTTTGGACTGTGGGAGGAAACCGGAGCACCCAGAGGAAACCCACGCACACACGGGGAGGATGTGCAGACTCCGCACAGACAGTGACCCAAGCCGGAATCGAACCTGGGACCCCTGGAGCTGTGAAGCAATTGTGCTATCCACAATGCTACCATGCTGCCCCGTTCTTCACGGCGGCTTTCTTTTAGTTTTTGGATATCCCCTCCTTCCTTATGTCTTCCTGCATTTATTTGTTGAAAAATTGCCCGTGGACCGGGCATTAAAATCTAAAAAAATCAAGCCTCGAGCAGGAGCCACCCAACGTGCAACTTTCTGCTACATGCCGCCACCGGAAGTCTGGGGTTGAAGGTTAACGGAATGAACCGAAGCGTGGACAGGTGGCAGCTCACAGTGTTAATGTGCATTCAGGTGAAGCACTCCTGTTTCTCTAGCTCCACATTACAGTTAGTATAAAAACAATTATGTTGGTTTCTTCAGCAGTTACAGAGGTCATTTTAAAGACCACTGATTAGACCATGACAGAGTTTTAAAAACTAGCCAGTGCTTGTGCAAAATTTCCCCCCAAAATTTGCATTTCAAATCTGAGATAAGACCATTATTCATTTAAGGCTGGCAACAGGGCCAACTAAAAAATACCTTAATAAACTCAAGAGATGGCTCAAACAAACATACAAATTGGGCTTCGGCTTTATTTCTTGTACATTTTTAATTTCTGTTCCTGACAGTGATGTTGGATTTATGCCTTTTTGTGTAAGACCAATCAATAAAATTACATCTATGTTCTGAGGGGGATTTACTTTCCTCATTATGAACATGTTATCTTCCAGAAAGCCAATGGGTGAAGGATATAACTGGATCCAATCTTCACATACACTCTCTAAGCATTTATTTACATAGTTACAGATGCAAGCAAGCACTTACTCACCCAACAACCACAGTTTCAGTCCATGTCTATTTATACTCTTTTAATTGAATAAGTGATCAATAAATTAAGCCCAAAGGAGAAGGGGTGGCAGCCTTTGGTGGGGCATATGTCTATTTATAGGGACACAAATAAATCCCCAGTTAATACCCTCCACGTGAACACAGCTAATATTCAATTAATATGAACAAATCAACAGAACTATTGTGAATTTGATAAAACAGCTTGAGAAGAACAATATTGTTATAATTGTTCTGTGATATGCTGCAAAACAGAAATACAAAAACTGAAAACATCCTTTTTGTGTCTCCTAAAATATGTAATATGCTAAAACATATATTTCCTTACAGGGAAAATTTGTACTTGCATCAATAAATTCATTGCTAATGTAAAGTATGGTACATATCTAAAACCTAAACACAAAGCATTTTCTTTTGAAATACATTGATGCTCAAATTGGGAACTTCTATCCTCTCAGTCAAGTAAGATGAGTAATGGGGATGGTGTAAAGTTTGCATTAAATACATATACAAAGTCATCAATAAACCTGAACTGTTGACCATTTTTATTTCTCAACAGCTAAGACTGCTCTGAGTCTTGCTGTCATTAATTTGAGTAAACATGCCCAAAAAGAAACATAATGACAGATATAGCTGCCTAACTGTTACCAGATGTTCACAGCTCAGGATAACATGGATCCAATGCAATTAGGCCTATATTTGGAAATGTATTTATTAAGGTAAAGGCAACATAAAGGTTAGATTATTTTTCTCCTTCTACTTTTCCGTTCACCTACACGGAAATGGTTAACTCATTTACTATTGCTGCATGCCATTTGTTGCCTTGTGTTGAGATAAATATATAAGCATAGAGTGTGGGCTCTGCTGGTAAGTTTAAGGAACGATCAAAATATTTAGGAATTATTTCCTATCAACAGTGATAGAGAAATAACTTCTCCTTACTTGACTGAGAGGATAGAAGTTCCCAATGAATTTAATACTATACAAGAAGAATGTTTGTGAACCTTTCATTTTTGCTGGATGTTATAAAATGTTGTGCGTAGTTGGGTAAGTCCCATGAACAGTTTTCTGGTGTTTTACAGTTTAACAGTAAGTGTTTATTAACTACTTGTAACTTGGTGCATATGTATTTAAAAAAAAAAAAATTTAGCGTGGCCAATCCACTTAACCTACACATCTTTTGGGATGTGGGGGTGAGATCCACGCAGACACAGGGAGAATGTGCAAACTCCACACGGACAGTGGCCCGGGCCGGGGTTGAACCCGAGTCCTCAGCGCCATGTGGCAGCAGTGCGTTTATATATTGTATAAAGTCTAATTTAGGAGCTGGCTACATACTTGCCTCTGCGCACGTCTCTGTCCAGTAAAGATTGCCCTCTAGACTCGTGCCACGTGTTGCCTCCCATCAAACTGTAGACAATACTATACTAGTTCCACGTTGACCCTGTCTATGCAAGATCCTTATACGACACCTCCTCCCAGATCTTTAGCCAACATATTTACAATACATTCCTGTTTATGCAACATTTTTACATGACTACATCTGCCACTTTTCTCCACCTCAAATCTCTGTATTCAAGCGACTGTCTTTACAACGGTTGGAGAAGTGGATTCCGTTGAAATGAGTAAGCCTTGTTGAGTAGGAAGTTAATTTGAATGTGATCATTCTTTGGAGTGGAACCACTCCTTCTCAGCTCACACCTGGTGTTATCATTGGTCATTGGCTTATCCCATTCCTTCTGAAAAGGATGAACTCTCAGTTCATCTATAGTGCTCTTTCTGATTGCCTTCCTACTTGCAGTTCTGGAAGATGTTTTTTCCTGTTGTTAGGATGTTACTTATCAATGGGTTCACCTTGTAGTTTAGCATGCTAATTGGTTTGCTTCCTTATCTCACTGAAGTGCGCTGTGCTTGTTTGATGGCTTCTTCCCTGTTCCAACATTGTCAGGCTAAAGGTTTACTGATGGAGGTTGCAGTGTCTGTGTCATGGTGTCTTGAGGTACCTTATCAACATATGTTGGCGCCGGATGTTGAGGCCCTCCTTGTCACTGGTTCATCTCTTGCTAATCATCCCATGAGGTGCTGTGGTAACCAACTGAATGGTTTTCTGATCTGACCAACGAAGAGCTTCTGGCAACTGTAAAGAAAATGGACAAACCAGCTCTTCAAAGAGTGAAGACAATTCAGGGCTGAAGTCCCAGTCGGAGTGTCTTTTCTGTTTGGGACTCTCTGGAATTTGTAATTCTGCATAATTGACGGCAGAGGTTGTTTTGATGTCTTCTGTTTTAAGAAGCTTCAGGGCAACACCGGCAGCTCTGCTCAGGAGAGAAATTAGATCATAGATCATAGAATTTACAGTGCAGAAGGAGGCCATTCGGTCCATCGAGTCTGCACCGGCTCTTGGAAAGAGCACCCTACCCAAGCCCACACCTTCACCCTATCCCCATAACCCAGTAACCCCATCCAACACTAAGGGCAATTTTGGACACTAAGGACAATTTATCATGGCCAATCCACCTAACCTGCATATCTTTGGACTGTGGGAGGAAACCACAGCACCTGGAGGAAACCCACGCCCACACGGGGAGAACGTGCAGACTCCGCACAGACAGTGACCCAAGCCGGGAATCGAACCTGGGACCCTGGAGCTGTGACGCAATTTTGCTACTCAAAATGACTGGTTATGAATGATGTACATGCACAGATGTGTTTGTTGTCATACCATAATGGTTGTAGAATCATGCCCATAACCAGAAGTTGGATTCCTCTGGGCCCTTAATATGGCATGTTTATCGTTCGTAGCCAATGTGTCTCAGCCATTGTTCCTTGTCTGAGCTGGCTCTTGAGTCCAATTTAAAGCGTGGGAAATGACCATTAACTGAGATATCCTCATTCCAGAACCAAAATCCCTGGGGCTGAATTCTCCGCCGTCGGGATTCTCCACTTATCCGGCAGCCCGGTGGTTTCCTGATGGCGTGAGGCTGCCCCACAATGGGAAACCCCATTGACCAGCCGGCGAAACGGAAAATCCCGACAGCGTGCGGGAAATCTGGTGCGGCGGGATGGAGAAACCCACCCCTGATGTTTGACCTCCTCTACGAAACCTGGTTGTGATTCCCCTTGGTGTGATACCTCAACTCGTGAAATGCTTTGGGATCGTCTGTGCATCTGGTTGTTGTAGCCGTGTATACCTTTCCAAGGTGTCCTCTACAGTTGCAATTAAAACTTTGCTGGACATTGATCATACCTATGGGTTCATTTGGTTCCACAGTGCTGGCTTGGTCACCCACCCTCTCGTGGTTGCATTGAGTGTTGCCTCCCTTGACCTCGACTATCCCTGCTCCTTTGTTATTTTACTAGCTGGACAGTGGGGGTTGCTCTGTACCCTGGCTTGCTGAGATAGATATGTGCTGTAAAAGAATTTTGGATTGCCTGACGACCTAAATGACCTTTTGCAGGATCAAATCTTCCTTCATAGAATCCATAGAATTCCTGCAGTGCAGAAGGTTGCCCATTTGGCCCATGGAATCTGCACCGACCCTTGGAAAGAGCACCTCACTTCAGCCCACTCCTCCACCCTATCCCCATAACCCAGTAACCTTTGGACACTAAGGGCCAATTTAGCATGGCCAATCCACCTGACCTGCACTTCTTTGGACTTTGGGAAGAAACTGGAGCACCTGGAGGAAATCCACGCAGACACGGGGAAAAAGTGCAAACTCCATACAGACAGACACCCGAGGCCAGAATTGATCCCGGGTCTCTGGAGCTGTGAGGCAGCAGTGCTAACCACTGTGCCGTCATGCTGCCCACCGTTTGAAGCATGTCTGGGAGTGCAATGTCTCCTCTTCCCCCCCCCCCCCCCCCGCATCCCCGCCCAACAACAATTCTGTCCCTGCTTAGCTCTGATATAAGGTCACCATAGTCACAGCCTTCAGCCATTCTGTACAGCCCATTAATGAAGGATGAGCAAGTTTTCCTTCCCGTTGGGTGCTTTTGTAAAGATTTGCTGTTTCAAGGATCATATTATTTCTCGAATTAAAATTGAGGCATCGTGGCACAGTGGTTAACACTGTTGCTTCACAGCGCCAAGGACCTGGGTTCAATTCTGACCTTGGGAGACTGTGTTGAGTTTGTACATTCTCCTGTGACTGTGTGGGTTTCCTCCGGATGCTCCGGTTTCCTCCCACAGTCCAAAGATGAGCAGCTTAGCTGGATTGGCCATATTAAATTGTCCCTTAGTGTCCAAAGTTTAGGTGGGGTTTCAGGCGAGTAGGCGTAGGAAGAGTGCTCTTTCGGAGGGTTGAACACACAGCAAGTGGTGAATGTAACTGAGGCTTTAATACACTAAAGAGAAAGCCTCCTGGCTTCTGATCCCGAACTGGATCAGAGGCGGAGACCAGCCACCTTTATACATGAGCCCGAGAGGAGGAGCCACAGGTGGAGCCAGCAGGGACAAGCCCAGGCATGTAACAATACAATACAATACAATACAGTGATTTACCACATTCGTCCCCTGTTTAAAAAAAAGAGTCCAGCGGGGGTGAAGTGGGCTTTTTAAAAAAAATATTTTTATTCAAATTTTTACATATTTTCAACAAACAGAAAAAAGAAAAACAAAGAACACATATATAAACATCTTACAGCTACATCACGAATTCCCCCAATATACAAACCCCCCATTAAGTAATAATAAACACAGTAGAAAACACAAAGTACACGCCCCCCCCCCCTCTGGGTTGCTGCTGCTGCTGACCACCTCCTAACGCCCCGCTAGAAAGTCTAGGAACGGTTGCCACCTCCTGAAGAACCCTTGCACAGAGCCTCTCAAGGCAAATTTTACCCTCTCCAATTTAATGAGCCCTGCCATGTCGCTGATCCAGGCTTCCATGCTCGGGGGCCTCGCCTCCTTCCACTGTAGCAGAATCCTCCGCCGGGCTACCAGGGACACAAAGGCCAGAATACCGGCCTCTTTCGCCTCCTGCACTCCCGGCTCGTCCAATACCCCAAATAGTGCTAACCCCCAGCTCGGCTTAACCTGGGTGTTCACCACCTTAGACACCGTCCTCGCATTACCCCTCTAGAACCCATCCAGCGCCGGGCATGCCCAGAACATATGGATATGATTTTCTGGGCTCCCCGAGGACCTCCCACACCTGTCTTCCACCCCAAAGAACCTGCTCAGCCTCTCCCCTGTCGTACGCACTCTGTGAAGGACCTTAAATTGTATCAGGCTAAGCCTGGCGCAAGAGGAGGAAGAATTAACCCTACCCAGGGCATCCGCCTACGTACCCTCATCTATCTCCTCCCCAAGCTCCTGCTCCCATTTACCCTTTAGCTCCTCCATCGAGGTCTCCTCCTCCTGCATCTCCTGGTAGATCGCCGAGACCCTGCTCTCTCCAACCCACACTCCCGAGAGCACCCTATCCTGGCTCCTGAGTGCTGGAAGCAGCGGAAACTCCCTCACCTGCCGTCTTACAAACCCCCTTACCTGAATGTACCTGAAGGCATTTCCGGGGGGAAGCCCAAATTTTTCCTCCAGCGCCCCAAGGCTCGCAAACGTCCCATCTAAAAACAGGTCCCCCATCCTTCTAATTCCTGCCCTGTGCCAGCTCAGGAACCCTCCATCCATTCTCCCCGGGACGAACCGATGGTTCTCCCGGATCGGGGACCAAACCGAAGCCTCTACCTCACCCCTGTGGCGCCTCCACTGCCCCCAAATTTTCAAAGTCGCCGCCTCCACCGGACTCGTGGTGTACCTAGTCGGCGGGAGTGGCAGCGGTGCTGTCACCAGCGCTCCCAGACTTGTGCCTACACAGGACGCCATCTCCAGCCTCTTCCACGCCGCCCCCTCCCCCTCCATTACCCACTTGCGTATCATCGCCACATTGGCAGCCCAGTAATACCCACACAGATTAGGTAACGCTAACCCTCCTCTGTCCCTACTCCGCTCCAGAAACACCCTTCTCACCCTCGGGGTCTTTTTCGCCCACACGAATCCCATGATGCTCCTACTGATCCATTTAAAAAAGGCCTTCAGGATCAGGATGGGGAGGCACTGGAATATAAAAAGGAACCTCAGGAGCACCGTCATCTTCACCGACTGCACCCTACCCGCCAAGGAGAGTGGCAGCATATCCCACCTTTTAAACTCCTCCTCCATCTGCTCCACCAGCTTCGTCAAGTTGAGCTTGTGTAGGGCCCCCCAGCTCCTGGCCACCTGGATCCCCAGATACCGAAAACTCCTTTCCGCCCTCTTCAGTGGAAGCTTGTCTATCCCCCTTCCCTGGTCCCCTGGGTGTACCACGAAGAGCTCACTCTTCCCCATGTTGAGCTTATACCCAGAAAAGTCCATAAACTCCCTGAGGATCCGCATCACCTCCGGCATCCCCCCCACTGGGTCCGCCACATACAGTAACAGATCATCGGCATACAACGAAACCCGGTTTTCCTCCGCCCCCCACTGGACCCGCCCCCTCCAGTTCCTGGACTCCCTTAGAGCCATAGCCAAAGACTCAATTGCCAATGCAAATAGCAATGGGAATAGGTGGCACCCCTGCCTCGTCCCCCGGTACAGCCGAAAGCATTCCGACCTCCTCCGATTCGTGGCCACACTCGCCACCGGGGCTTCATAAAGTAGCCTAACCCAACTGATGAACCCCTACCCGAATCCAAACCTCCTCAACACTTCCCAGAGATACCCCCACTCCACCCTTTCGAAGGTCTTCTCCGCGTACATCACCGCCACTATCTCCGCCTCCCCCTCCACTGTAGGCATCATGATTACGTTAAGGAGCCTCCGCATATTAGTATTCAGCTGCCTTCCCTGAACAAAACCCGTCTGGTCCTCGTGAATCACCCCCGGGACACAGTCCTCAATTCTGGGAGCCAACACCTTCGCTAACAGCTTCGCATCCACGTTGAGGAGAGAGTTTGTCCTGTACGACACCCACTGTAATGGATCCTTGTCACGCTTCAAGATCAGCGAGATCAGCGCCCTGGACATCATCGGGGGTAGAACCCCCCTCCCTTATCTCATTGAAAGTCCTCACTAATAGAGGGCCCAGCAGGTCCATGTACTTCCGGTAAAATTCCACCGGGAACCCATCTGGCCCCGGTGCCTTCCCCGCCTGCATACTCCCCAGCCCCTTAGTCAGCTCCTCCAGCCTTACTGGCCCCTAAGCCCAGCCACCTGCTCCTCCTCCATCCTTGGGAACCTCAGTCGATCCAAAAATCGACACATCCCCCCCTCCTCCGTCGGGGGATCAGACTATACAGCCCCTCATAAAAGTCTCTAAATACCCCATTTATTCTCACCGCACTCCGCACCGTGTTCCCCCCTTTATCCCTATCTCCCCCAATCTCCCTCGCTGCCTCCCGCTTCCGAAGCTGGTGTGCCAACATCCGGCTAGCCTTCTCCCCGTACTCATACACCGCCCCTTGCGCTTTCCTCCACTGCACCTCTGCGTTCCTGGTGGTTAACAGGTCGAACTCGACCTGGAGGCTTCGTCGCTCCTTGAGTAGTCCCTCCTCGGGGACCTCTGCATACTTCCTATCCACCCTTAAAATCTCCCCCACCAATCTCTCCCTGTCTCTCCTCTCCTTCTTCTCCTTGTGGGCCCTAGTGGAGATTAGCTCTCCCCTAATCACCGCCTTCAGCGCCTCCCAGACCACCCCCACCTGCACTTCCCCATTATCGTTAGCCTCTAGATAGCTTTCAATGCACCCCTGGATCTGCCCGCTCACCTCCTCATCCGCCAGCAAGCCCACATCTAGGCACCACAGCGGGCACTGGTTCCTCTCCTCCCCTAGCTCCAGCTCCACCCAATGCGGGGCATGGTCTGAGATGGCTATGGCCGAATACTCCGTGCCCTCCACCCTCGGAATTAGTGCCCTGCTCATAACGAAGAAGTCTATCCGGGAGTAGGCTTTATGGACGTGGGAAAAAAAAGAAAATTCCTTACCCCCGGCCTGACAAACCTCCATGGGTCCACTCCTCCCATCTGGTCCATAAACCCCCTCAGCACCTTGGCTGCTGCCGGCCTCTTACCCGTCCTAGACCTGGAGCGGTCCAATGCTAGATCCAGTACCGTGTTGAAGTTCCCCCCCCCCCCACTATCCAGCTTCCTGCCTCCAGGTCAGGAGTCCGGCCCAACATGCGCCGCATAAATCCGGCATCTTCCCAATTCGGGGCATACACATTCACCAAGACCACCCGCATCCCTTGCAGCTTACCACTCACCATCACATACCTACCTCCATTGTATGCCACGATGTTCAGCGCCTCAAACGACACCCGCTTCCCCACCAAAATCGCCACCCCCGAGTGGAAAACCTGCCCTACCCACCCCTTTCTCAGCCTAACCTGATCTGCCACCCTCAAATGTCTCCTGGAGCATAACCACATCTGCGTTCAGTCCCTTCAGGTGCACGAACACACGGGCCCTCTTGACCGGCCCGTTCAGGCCTCTCACATTCCAAGTTATCAGCCGGGTCAGGGGGCTTCCCACCCCCCCCTGCCGATTAGCCATCCCCTTTTCTAGGCCAGCCACGTGCCCGCGCCTACCGCACTCTCCATTCCCCCCAGTGGCAGACCCCCGTCCCGACTCTCTCTCTGAGCTCCAGCTCACCTTTGGCCAATGCAGCAGCAACCCAGCCCCCCCCCCCCCCCCCCCAAGCTAGGTCACCCTCCTAGCTGCGTTCCTCCCCCCTAGCTGACTCCTGCTGACCCCGGCCACTCCCGCCACTCCATCGACCCCCCAGTTGCACTGTCTCTGGGAGGCTGAGTATATCCCCTTCTAGCAATCGCTGGCGGATGTAGCTCGATTTCATGCCTGCGACATAAGCGTCCCTGATCAACAACCCCGCGTGTTGGGTAGCCGATACCGCCTGGCAGCCACAGCTCCGGCAGAGTACCCGCAAGGCACGTAGGAATTCTGCTAGTGACTCCCCAGGGCATTGTCGTCTCGTATCAAGAAGGTGCCTAGCGTACACCTCGTTCACAGACTTAACATAGTGTCCCTTCAGCAGCATTATCGCCTCCGTATATGAGGGGGCGTCCCTGGTGAGAAGAAAGACTTGCGGGCTTACCCGTGCGTGGGGGATCTGCTTCTTTTGGAGGTCGGTGAAGTCTTCAATGAAGGATCCAAGTGTCGTGTTGGGTGTTCTGGTTCACAAACAAGCCAACAATGTTGGAAGTGGTGTAACTCTATTTTATTAACTGTTCAACTATGCTAACATACTGTAAACATGGGTATAAGCAATACCAGCTTAACTGTGGACCCTTTCCTATCATTAGCTATGGTGAGGCACTCAGCATATGGTGAATGTCTGTGATGCAGGCTGTGAGCTCTGTGCTCTGAGCTGGCTGCTGCTAGAATGAGCTGGAACTCTCCTGTCCCTTGTCTTTATAGTGCTTGTGCTCTCACTGGTGATTGGCTGCAGCATTGTGTATGCTGGTTGGTCCTACTGCATGCCCATCAGTGTGATTGCACCATAATGTACTGATGTATATTATGACACCGAGGTACGCTTCGAAGCAGCTTAGCCAGTGCTCGAAGGTTGCAGTGGCGTCGGCTGCCTGTGGGTCCAGCTCCAGGCGATCAGGCTTGAGTGATGAATTCATATTAGATGTTAAATTGATATGCCATCAATGAACACACGATGAGTGGTGAACGTAACTGAGGCTTTAATACACCAAACAGAAAGCCTCCTGGCCTCTGATCCCGAACTAGATCAGAGGCGGAGACCAGCCACCTTTATACATGAGCCTGAGGGGAGGAGCTACAGGCGGAGCCAGCAGGGACAAACCCAGGCATGTAACAATACAAGACAATACAGTGGTTTACCACATATATTACTTCTCAAATTAAAATTGAGGCATGGTGGCACAGTGGTTAACACTGCTGCTTCACAGCACCAGGGACCTGGGTTCAATTCTGACCTTGGGAGACTGTGTTGAGTTTGTACATTCTCCTGTGTCTGTGTGGGTTTCTTCCGGATGCTCCGGTTTCCTCCCACAGTCCAAAGATGAGCATCTTAGCTGGATTGGCCATATTAAATTGTCCCTTAGTGTCCAAAGTTTAGGTGGGGTTTCAGGGGAGTAGGCATAGGTAGGGTGCTCTTTCAGACGGTCGTTGCAGACTCGATGGGCTGAATGGCCTCTTTCTGCACTGTAGAGATTCTATGATTCTAAAATATGTGTCAAATGATTTTAAAACATCATTGAATTTTGCTGGGGATTCATTTATAGAACATAGAACATAGAACAATACAGCGCAGTACAGGCCCTTCGGCCCACGATGTTGCACCGAAACAAAAGCCATCTAACCTACACTATGCCATTATCATCCATATGTTTATCCAATAAACTTTTAAATGGCCTCAATGTTGGCGAGTTCACTACTGTAGCAGGTAGGGCATTCCACGGCCTCACTACTCTTTGCGTAAAGAACCTACCTCTGACCTCTGTCCTATATCTATTACCCCTCAGTTTAAAGTTATGTCCCCTCGTGCCAGCCATATCCATCCGCGGGAGAAGGCTCTCACTGTCCACCCTATCCAACCCCCTGATCATTTTGTATGCCTCTATTAAGTCTCCTCTTAACCTTCTTCTCTCCAACGAAAACAACCTCAAGTCCGTCAGCCTTTCCTCATAAGATTTTCCCTCCATACCAGGCAACATCCTGGTAAATCTCCTCTGCACCCGTTCCAAAGCCTCCACGTCCTTCCTATAATGCGGTGACCAGAACTGTACGCAATACTCCAAATGCGGCCGGACCAGAGTTCTGTACAGCTGCAACATGACCTCCCGACTCCGGAACTCAATCCCTCTACCAATAAAGGCCAACACTCCATAGGCCTTCTTCACAACCCTATCAACCTGGGTGGCAACTTTCAGGGATCTATGTACATGGACACCTAGATCCCTCTGCTCATTCCTTGTCGGCTACTGGAGCTAAAGAATAAATCAGTGTGTTGACCTGTTCAGCTTCTGTCTTTTTGTTTACACTTGAAGCAATCATGTATCTAAGGAACCTCTTTCTCTAATGTCCCCAATTTTGTGACCGGTCTTGGCCCTAAATCCAAACTGATCCGATAAGGTAGATTTTGACCCACGGTCATTGAAGATTTAAAATACGGATAACTTTCAATGCTGATATGGAATCCAAGATGGCACTGTTGTACATGTGTTCTCAATGCTTGTCGATTTTGGCGGGCTTCACAGTAATGGTATTCACAATTTGAAATTTTCAGTAGCAACTCCCGAGATTGACCTTTTTTGAGTCTTGCCTGCAGTATGTAGGTATTGCGAGTTGTGAAACGTTCGATTCTTGGCTTTTGCTCAGTTTTTTTAACCGCTGTTAATTTTTTAGTTATATTATTTCTTGTTTCTCAATTGGAACCAGCTCAGCCACCACATGTACAGGTACTTTAAAACAGCAGTCCTGACTGCTGCCAATGTAAAAGCATCTTAAAACTCGTTCTGGCCAAGAACTTAAGATTTTGTTTGCTCACCCCAGCTAGGTCGTTTGACTGTGCACTTTTTGGGTATTGAAGCGAGAATTCCACAGGATTTAGCTGAGTCTTTTGTTGCAGCGAGGAGTTTTAATTCTGCCTTTGCTTCTGTTATAACCTGCCTGCTTACCACTGGCTGGGGACTAATGGCAATCCCACAATCCTTTGGGAGTATGAGCTTCCCCAATGAGGGGGGCGGAGAAATCAATACCAGATTCCCTACATAAATAAAGCTGGCCAGTTTGGAACCGGCTAGAGGAGAGTGAACAGCAAGGAGTTGATGCTGCTGTTGTATATATATGTTATTGTAAATAAATGTTATTTCTTTCTATCCTTCAACTCATGCTGGATTCTTCGTGGCCCTCACAAAACTGGCGACGAGGGTTAAAGTGAATAGCTGTCTACACTGCTGAAGCCACCTCGCTGGATTTTTGTTGGATAGAGGTTGGAATTTGTTTTCTATTACACCATGCCTCTGTACGGACGTTTGGATGTTTTTGATGCTGCGCTGGAAAGCTGGAATCAGTACGCACAACGGATGCGTTACTATTTCCGGTTCCGGGCAAACAACATCACTGAAAACGAGCGCCAGGTGGTCATATTGCTCATCACCTGCGGCCCGCATACGTTTGGGGTGATTAGGAGCCTTACGTAACCAGCTGCGCCGGACACCAAAATGTTTGATGAACTTTTGAACATTTTACCCCAACCCCGTCCACGATAGTCCAGCGTTACCGGTTTAATACCGCTGAGAGGACCCCAGGAGAATCCCTTGCTGATTTTCTATCCAGGCTACGCAGGAATGCAGAGTATTGTGACTATGGTGAGACCTTGTCAGAAATGTTACACGTCCGTTTGGTTTGCAGTATTAACAATGCGGCCACCCAGAGAAAGTTGTTAGCTGAACCAACAATGACTTTTCAGCAGGCCATTCAAATAGTATTGTCCCGAGAGAGCGCAGAATGGGGAGTGCAGGAGCTACATGGAATGGGGGTGCATGCCTTGGGGCACAACGCCTTCCTTACGAAAGCGTCCCCCCACACCCCTGCGGTACCTTGGGCGAGGCGACATTCGGACCGGCTCCAGTGGCCGTCGGACATTCCTCCCCAAAGGGAGCCTTCTCCAGAACCAATGGATGAGGAGCCATGTCCGTGTCATACTTGTTGCCGCTGACCCCGTCGTGGATGCCAGTCCTGGGGGCGCCAGAGGCGTCGTCGTTCTGAAATAAACTGGGGCCAGCCCAGGGGCCGTACCTTCCATTTGGATGAAACTATGGTGACTACTCCCGAGGACGTGGAGACGGAGGATGACTGCCTGCAGCTGCATTGTGTGGCAGCTCCCCGTGTGGCCCCCATTAAGGTGACAGTACGGGTCAATGTTCACCCACTTGAGATGGAGTTGGACACTGGCGCAGCGGTCCCCGTGATCGCCCAGAGGACATTCGACCGCATCAAGCAGGGTATACAGACCCTTACATTAACCGACTCACAGGCCAGGTTGGCCACCTATACGGGGGAATCATTGGACATTGCAGGAGCTTCGATGACCCCTGTTGTTTATGGATGCCAGGAGGGGCGTTTCCCACTTATCGTGGTTCGCGGCCATGGGCCCAGCCTGTTGGGTCGGGACTGGTTGCGCCATTTGCAGTTGCAGTGGCAGCACATCCTCCAAACAGTTTCTGGAGGGTTGACTGAGGTGCTCGGATGGTACCCAGATGTATTCCAGCCCGGTTTGGGGAAAGTAAAAGGGGCCATAGCCCGTATCCAAATCGAACTAGGAGCCATGCCACACTATTTACGGGTGCTCCCGGTGCCTTACGCCTTGCTCGAGAAGGTAGAAAGGGAGTTCACTCGTTTGGAGACTTTGGGTATTATCAGGCCCGTCCGTTTCGCTGACTGGGCAACACTAATTGTACCTGTAATGAAGCCAGATGCCACAGTTCGCTTGTGCGGCGGCTTCCTGGCTTGACCGATATCCAATGCCTCGCATAGAGGATCTTACGCAAAGCTTGCAGGCGGACTCTTGTTCATGAAATTAGATATGAGTCACGCCTACCTACAGTTGGAGTTGGACCCTGCCTCCTGGCCATATATGACGATTAATACACACCGGAGCCTGTATGAATATGCACGGTTGCCCTTTGGGGTGTCCTCTGCCTGCGCTATTTTTCAACGAGTCATGGAGGGCATTTTGAGAGGTTTACCGCGTGTCGGTGTCTACTTAGACGACGTTTTGATTACAGGGACGTCGGAGCAGGAACATTTGGAGGCTGTCCTTAGACGCTTTTCAGAGGCTGGAGTCCGTTTACATCGCACAAAGTGCGTCTTTCAAGCGAAAGAAGTAATTTATCGGGAAGACCGCAAAGGTTTGCACCCCGTCGCAGAGAAGGTGCACGCAATTCAACAGGCTCCAGCCGCGACTGACTCTTCGCATCTTTGTTCTTTTCTCGGCCTCGTAAACTATTACAGGAAGTTCCTCCCCAATCTGGCAACTACGCTGGCCCCGTTGCACCTTCTGCTAAAGAAGAATCACACCTGGGTTTGGGGTCAGCCGCAAGAAACCGCTTTCCGGCGGGTAAAACAACAATTGTTGTTGTCTTGGTTACTAACCCACTATGATCCTGGAAAGCCTTTGCTCATCACATGTGATGCATCCCCGTATGGTATTGGGGCCGTCCTGTCCCACAAGATGGAGAACGGGGCCGAGCGGCCGATAGCTTTCGCCTCCCGCACATTGGCTGCAGCGGAAAAGAAATATGCGCTGATCGAGAAGGAGGGCCTGGCGGTGGTCGTTGCGGTGAAACGCTTCCACCAGTACGTGTATGGCCGCCACTTCACTATCGTGACTGATCATAAGCCTCTACTGGGACTTTTCCAAGAGGATAAGGCAATACCGCCCATTGCTTCCGCACCGATCCAGCGCTGGGCTTTGTTGCTCGCTGCATACGAGTGTTCTCTGGAGCACAATCCAGGAACTCAGATTGCAAATGCCGACGCACTGAGCCGATTGCCTTTATTGACCGGCCCCATGTCGACCCCCACGACTGGTGAGGTGGTTGCAACCTTAAATTTTATGGACACCTTGCCTGTCACGGCATCACAGATCCGTGAGTGGACCCAGACGGAGCCAGTCCTGTCAAAGGTTCGGCACATAGTCCTGTATGGTGGGCAGCATAGACTGCTCCCAGGCGAGTTGCGGGCATTTTCCTCCAAGTTGTCAGTATTTAGCGTGGAAGACGGTATCCTCTTGTGGGGGACGCGTGTGATTGTCCCGGAAAAAGGACAGGAGCTGATATGAAGAGACTTGCACAATGGGCATCTGGATGTGACCAAAATGAAAATGTTGGCCCGGAGTTATGTCTGGTGGCTAGGCCTCGACACCAACATTGAGAAGGTGGCCCAAAACTGCTCCATTTGCCAGGAGCATCAGAAGCTTCCGCCGGCTGTGCCCCTACATCACTGGGAATGGCCAGGGCGGCCTTGGGCCCGTTTGCATGCGGATTTCGCCGGCCCTTTTCAAGGATCCATGTTCCTTCTATTAATCGATGCCCAGTCTAAATGGTTAGAGGTGCATAAGGTGGTAGGCACAACGTCTTGTGCAACAATCGAGAAGATGCGTTTGTCTTTCAGTACGCACGGCTACCCGAGGTGCTAGTCACGGATAATGGCACTCCGTTCACAAGTGAGGAGTTTGCGAGGCTCATGAAGGTGAACGGCATGCGCCATATCCGCACCCCTCCATACCACCCGGCTTCAAATGGGTTGGTGGAGCGCGCAGTGCAGACGTTCAAGCGAGTCCTAAAGAAGCAGTCTTCCTGGTCGATGGACACAAGACTGGCTCACTTTTTGTTTTCCTATAGGACCACCCCCCATGCGGTGACTGGGGTAGCTCCTGCGGAATTCCTAATGAGCCGGAGACTTCGCACCCGCCTTAGCATGGTTTTCCCGGACATTGGCATTGGCACAAAAGTACCTCGCACACAAGAACGGCAGGGACATAGTTTTTCTCGGCATCGGCCGATTCGGCAGTTTGCGCCCGGTGACCCAGTGTTCGTTCGGAATTTTGCTGGTGGTGCCCAGTGGGTCCCTGGTGTAATCTTTCGCAAAATGGGCCCTATCTCTTACCAGGTGCAAGCCCAGGGTCATCTCCAGCGCAAGCATGTAGACCACGTTCGGTCCAGAAGACCATCCCTTCCAAAGATTCCCCGCCCCCGCAGCTCACTTCTTCAGCCGTAGAGACCAGACACAGGGGAAAGTATTCCTCACAATCTTCCTCTGGTGCCGCACTCAAAGCCTGCGCAGGTCGTTACAGAACCGAGTGGAGATAGAGACTCCGAGATGACAGAGGCAGCGGACTCCGACTCCGAGATGGAGACACAGGACGCATCAGAGGGGAAATCCTTGGGCCCACGGGCCGTGGATGTACAACCGTTATGCCGTTCATCATGGAAGCGCTGTTCTCCGTCTCGTTACACGCCCCCCCGATCCAGCGCCTCGTGCAAATGGTGGCCGGCTTGCGGCAAAACGAGTCCGCCGCCCTCCTTCGCCAGGGTCTATGGTGGATTCCTTGGACTTTCGGGGGGAGGGATGTTATAACCTGCCTGCTTACCATTGGCTGGGGACTAGTGGCAATCCCACAATCCTTTGGGAGTATGAGCTTCCCCAATGAGGGGGGCGGAGAAATCATTAGCAGATTCCCTGCATAAATAAAGCTGGCCTGTTTGGAACCAGCTAGAGGAGAGTGAGCAGCAAGGAGTTGGTGCTGCTGTTGCATATATATGTTATTGTAAATAAATGTAATTTCTTTCTATCCTTCAAATGAAATGAAAGGGCTTGGGTTAGCACAGGGCTAAATCGCTGGCTTTGAAAGCAGACCAAGGCAGGCCAACAACACGGTTCAATTCCCATACCAGCCTCCCCGAACAGGCGCCGGAATGTGGCGACTAGGGGCTTTTCACAGTAACTTCATTTGAAGCCTATTTGTGACAATAAGCGATTTTCATTTCAATTTTCATTTAAATAAATGTTATTTCTTTCAATCCTTCAACTCGTGCTGGATTCTTCGTGGACCTCACAAAAGCTTCCTATCCTGCTTTGGAGCTTTTCTCTGGTGATCTTCTTCTGCACCTTTGCTTCTGGTGCTTTTCATCTGATCAGAATGCTGCTCTTTTCAATCCTGCAGATTTTAAATTTATTTTCCAGCTTCTGTGAGTCCCTGGGTTCTTCCAATAGCTGCCACCATGTTGTAAGATGTTGTGTCTAGTTTGATAGGTCTCATGAAGAGTTGTGTATTATTTATTAGTAAGTGTTTATTAATTACTTGTCACTATATACATATAAGCGGCTGGATTCTCCGATTTGAAGACTAAGTGCCGCGCCGGCGTGGGAACAGTGGCATTTTACGCCCGAAAAAATGGCGCAAAAGCTGCACCGATCCTCCATCCATTGGGGGCTAGCAGGCACGCAGCGTAAAGCCCCCGACTTTAGCTGTGGATACGTTCAGAGAATTGCCGGGTCCGTGGCTGTGCATGTTCACGGTGGCGGCCTACAGCGGCCGCGTCGTGCAGCATTGCACGGGCCACACACGAACCCGGCCTGCCAAAAACTGCCCCCCGGTGAACACCTCCCACCAGTGCCCCCAACCCCCGCCAAAGCCCCCCAGGCCATCGAGAATTCAGCCCATCGGGGGCGGAGCATCGGGCGAGGGCCTCAGGTGACATCCTGAGGCCGTCCCGACGGCGTGCTGTGTACTCACTCCGTTTGAGGGGGCGGAGCATTGCAAAAGCGGCGCCGCCCCCGATTTCGGCACAAACGAGGATTCTCCGGCTGATCGCCGAACGTGATTTCGCCGTCGGTAACTGGAGAATCACGCCCAAGGTCTCTGCAGAGATTATCTCCATGCTTGCCTTTACACATGTCTCTGTCCTGTATAAAACTGTCTACTAGACTCAGGTCACGTGCTCCTTTACATCAAGTGGAAGGTGCTGTATCCCACGTTAACTCTTTCTATGCAAGACTCTTATACTACATTGTAACCTTCTTGTAGTGAACATTCTGCTTTTGATATCCACAGCATCTGAGCATCTGGTGTTCAGTTTGTGCTGCTACATAATTCACCATCTTTGCTTTCATTCTGACCTTTTTTGTGTTGTTTAATAACATTGCTGGGAACCACCCGCTGAGCTGGCCCAGTGCAGCAAGGCAACACTGTTTGTGCTTGCTGCTCTCCACTAATAAAACGTGCTGTTGTCACAAGGGTCAGGAAGCTGATTAGATGCTCAACCATTTTTCAACTGCAAAGGACAAAAAATTGAGGAATCTTCACCCAGGCTACATTTGTGCACTTTGAAGAAATTGAGTAGCATTGGTTGAGGCGAATGAGGAGGGTCACCGGACTGACCTCTTGACCATTGGATGTACTGTGGGGAGGCCTTTCTGTGTTTTCAGTATTTTACTTTGTCTACTTTGTATGTTTTGCAGAGTCCCTCTTCTCTCCGCTACTGCAAATCTTCGATATTTTCATTCAATTCCCTTCTTTTCTGTCTTTCTTAACTTCCCAGCTGCTTCTCTTTCGTTAGTCAGTTTCCAAACTGTTTCATTTCTTTACCTTTCACATTTCTGGTCCGATCAAATACTGCAAAAAAGCTTTCTCCTTTTCCCTTTTCATTGATCCCTCTGTCTCTCTCTTTGTGCTGGGGTTGCAGCTGGTTATACTGGGGCAGTTCAAAGTCTTCTACTCAAGGCAGTATGTTTATTTATAGTTTTGAATTCCTGCAACAAAATAAGCATTGCAGTTTTGCTCTTCCTGTGACCCTTTTCTACCCCATTTAATCTGAACATGTGTTTGCAAGTCTTCCTTTACCCCCATTTCACAAAGATGAAATAAATCATTGGCACTTTCCCCAAAGCCCCATAAGTGTATGGCACCCTAGTTCTAGGGAATACATTGCAATATCTTTTCTATGGTTGATTGATTGATTGGTGAAATTTCAACTGGTATCCAGGATTACAAATTGCCATTAACTTTGTTTCAAAAAAGGATCACAATTGATTTATTATTATGCTGTCTGACAGCACTGGGGTAGACAGAGCTGTTGTAGTGGGGAAGGAGAATAAAATGTGTGCTAAATGGTGCGTGTACAAACTTGGAAGGAATTCGAAGTGCAGCTCAAACATGGTGCGATATTCCACTGAGGACTCTGGCAATTTACGTTGTGAGAAACAACAGAAACTAGTTTTATTTCTTCCAATTAAAAATAGGCCCAATCGTCCTCTCACTCAACAGTGTGCATACAAAAGCAGTCTCACTTCATACTCCAGAGAACTTCACATTTCATTCATTCTTATTTTTCATCAAAATAACGTCATCTTCCGAGACCAACTAAAAACCATAATTACCATTTAATTATAGCTTGTGGGTCACCTCCTGGGACTGGACATCAGGATTTTGTAAATGTAAAGTGAAATATTTGCAATCATAGAAAAGAAATACCACTGAAAACCTTTACCAAACTGGTAAATGCCTCTACTTACACTTAATTTTGTTCCTGTTTCAAACACTGAAGGACTCACAAGCAAATCCATGTGTTGTTATTGCAGGAACAAAAGTCAACGTGGCCTAAAAACACACAGGGGTGCAACAAACAGCCTTGTTATTTTGATTTCTTAATGATAAAAACATTTCAGAATGAACCAACTTATTGTGTGTCTTCTCTTTCCAACACAACCAGAACTCAGAAGTCTTAGAGCAAAGCTTTTTTCTTGGACCAAATTGTACATAATACAAATCAGGTTGATGGGCATGATTTAACGGCCGCACCGCACTTTCGCTCAAGCGCGATGTGGCCGTTAGATCACAGGAGATGTCAAAATCGGGATCCATGTTGGGCACAGAGAGGTTTGTGATCTAATCAGACCGTCCCCATTGGTGAGAGCGGCATTGCACCGTGGGGGAGGGGGGGGGGGGGGGCCTTGGTTGGGTGGGGGGGCACCTTTGAGGAGGGGGCCCCGTGGCAGGGGGTGGGGTGCCCTGGGCTGAGCAGGGGTGGGTGTCTCAGTGCACGGGAGTCCACCATTCCACCCCCTGGATTGTGTGTACCCATAAGGGGGGCAACTCCAGCCCCTGCCTATCTGTCCCACTGACCACCCATTACTCCCACTGACCGTGGGGGTCTCTAGCTGCACAGCTGAAGGCTATAGCTAATAGGGAATTGGCAATCATAGTAAAGTAAGCACTTTTCACATTCCTGAGTGTATTCCCGTGGGTAGATGTGCATGTGGGATTTATTGCCAAGCATCCCAATCAGACCATGAGGCCTGGGCATGTTGCCTGAACACAGGAGCCCCTCAAAACCACAGACGCAGCAGACAATATCCGAACACCCAGGGGCTGGGCGTCAGCACTGGGACATCCGCCGCATCCAGAGGGTGGGTGAGTGCAACGGTGAGGGAACCAGCATCCGGTCCAGGTAAATTTACCAACGGGTGTCTGGGGTACAGGGTCTGGGGTCCGCTGCCCTGGGGCCCCTGCTGCGGCCATGGGTGCGAGGGCAGGGCTGGTTGGTTGTCCCCCCTGAGGGATGGCAGGAGATGTGAGATGTGGATGGGGGGAGCCATGGGGGCTGGGGTGTCCCAGGCAGGAGCCAATGCTGGTTGTCAGTCTCTCGCCCTCTCCAATTCCTTACAGATATTACACGGTATGGATGATATCTAGGATCCTGCGAAAGCTGCCCTCGTTGTGCTGCTGGCAGGTCAGGCAGCCAGATGGCCAGGTGCAGGAGAAGGCAGTGGCAGCAGCGCCGACAGAGGCTCGAGGCGGCAGCTCCTGTACAGTGTCCTGCCCCATAAGCTGAGGACACGGCTGCCCATCAGGCCGGGGTGAGACCAACGACGGCCCAGGGTATACAGGCGTCGCTGGTCTTTCGAGCAGATGACGGACAGCATATGCCACAGGAGGTTCTGCCTCAACAAGGAGACGGAGGGCAGCACACTGGCGCAATGAGTTAGCCCTGTTGCCTCACAGCGCTGAGGTCCCAGGTTCGATCCCGGCTCTAGGTCACTGTCCGTGTGGAGTTTGCACATTCTCCCCGTCTTAGCATGGGTTTCACCCCCACAACCCAAAGATGTGCAGGTTAGGTGGATTGCCCACGCTAAATTGCCCCTTAATTGGAAAAAATGAATTTTGTACTCTAAATTTTTTTTTTTTTTTAAACACAAACAAGGGGACAGTGTGACACCTATGCCATGTCCTTGCGGACTTGGCACCACGTGGAGGAGGTGGGCACCTGCTACCAGTGGCCATCAAAGTCACCAGAGCTTTGAACCTTTATGCCACATTCCAGGGCTTGAGCGGGGACCTGTGTACCATTTCAGAAGCTACAGCACATAAGTACATTTGTGAGGTCACGGATGCCCCGTTTGACAAGGCTACTATCTATATGAACTTTGACCTGGACCAAGCTCAACAAAATGCCCAGGCAGCAGGTCCAGGGGGTAATATATGGCACGCATGTCACCTTCCATGCACCAGGGCATCAGGGAGCACCTTTCTTCAACAGGAAGGGGTTCCACTGAATGTTCAATTTGTGTGTGACCACCACCCCCAGATCATGCACATGTGTGCATGATTCCCAGGGGGTATGCATTACAGCTACATCCTGGGGCAGTTGGAGATCCCTGACCTCTTCGGGGACCACCTCAAGATGGTCGGTTGGCTCTTGGGGGATAAGGCGTACCTGCTTAGGACCTGGCTATTGAAGCCTTTACAGAGCCTTGTGCCTAATGCGGAGTCCCGATACAACGAGGCCCATTCGGCCAACCAGTCTGCCATTGTGCAGTTCCAATCCCTCGACTGCTCTGGTGGCGCACTACAGTAAACCCCCAGAGGGTTGCCTGCTTTGTGGTGGTCTGCTGTGCCCTCTACAACCTGGCACAGCAGCGGCGCAATGTGCTGGAGGAGGAGGAACATGCGGCCACTTCCAAGGAGGAGGATAAGGAGGCGCCAGACCAGGAAGAGCTGGAAGACGACCCCAGGGAGGATCCACAGGACCAGCTAGGGGATGGGGGACAGGTGGCAGCGGCAAGGGTCCGTCATGCCCGCTTCTCATAGAATGTGGCTTCGACCGCCATCTTACCCCCTCCACCTCCTTTTCAACGACCGTGCCACCACAGCCATTCCCCCATCCCCGAACCGGCCCGCATCAACCCACCCCCTCCACTCATTCCTGCCTCCTCCCAACTACCCTGTTCCACCCTCCATGGGTCTGTGTTACATCATTCCAGGGTGATGGGCCTGGGTCTGCACTGCCAAGCGGGTCACTCTGGAAGGCAGGAGGATGATGATAACTTGCTGTGAACTGAACTTTGGTGCTCCTCAATATCTGCATAGTCTGACTCCTGCCTTTCTACTGGTTCCTCAACATACTGGTCCAAAAAACCATCCCGTGGACACTCCAGAAATTGCTCCTCTATTGTACTGGTCTCCCGCACCCGGCTGAGGTATTTATTTCCTAACAGTCCTAGGAAAAGGGGGGAAAGCCCTGCCCGTCATCTGGGTAGATCATATTCAGGTGAGGCCACAGGGACTCTGATGTTGCAGATCCCTGGGCCTCCTGTAGGGTTATAACATCCCCCCCCACCCCCCATCCCAAAGTCCTATAGTTTGTCCATGTCGAAGGAAGGGGGAATTCCTTTACCCTCCTTGCCAAAGGCTGATTATCTGGCACCCACCACTCCGGGCCCGGGAGTGTAATGGACCGGGGAACTTCACCTCCTGGTCAAATGTCTGGGAGGTTCTGCTGCATTTCGATCGGCGATCACCCCTGGACCTATGTTGATGTCCGCTGGCAAAAAACTCATGTCCGACTCCTGGTCAGACTGGTCAATCTCCTGCATTTCCAAGTCATCGGGTCCAGTTGCCTCACCGGGTATCACCTGCAACTGCTCCAGAGGGAGGGACACCAGCAGGTTCGGGATCCGTGGTCGGTCCTCGGGTACCTATTTCACCCGGCTCCGGAGATGGTCCACGTGCACTGTACACGAGACCGGCACGGTGCGTTTTATGACAGTTCCCGGAATCCATAATGCCCCATCAGTAAAATTCCAGGCGTAAACATCCCTAGCTCGCTGCGCGAGGATGGATCCCATCCTCATCGCCAATGTAAGGTCTCAGGCAAGCGACCATTCAGAAATAATGTCTGTCGAAAGATTTGGTTTTATTCAGGTTACTATACATTCCTCCCACACACCAAAGGGTCTCCCGCACCCAGCCCTCACTTGGGCCGGGGTAATTATCGTAATAAGTTCACGGAGGCAGAAGTCCCTTCACCAGAATTCCTGTTATTTACAAAACCAACAGCTGTATAAACCAGGTGCATTCAATCTGCTGCCTACACCGGGAGTGCAGAGGATCTGACACTCCCTGTTATATACAGAGAAAGGGTTTGTCTGATTGGGCCACTAATCAGGGAACTCATATTCTAATTGGCCAATCTCAAAGTCCTGGCCTAAGTCATTACAATTATATCCCAGCAGTCCGTGGAAAAGTGGGATTAACCCCGCCTCCTCATCTAGGTAGATCGTATGCAGGTGAGGCCACAGGACTCTGATGTTGCAGATCCCTGGGTCTCCTGTAGGGTTCTAACAGGTACACTCTGGGAAGCTAAAGGTTTGGGGAGAACTTGCTCCTATCCATCCACAATATTACTGTTTTCAGTCTGTAGGACATAGGAATTCTTTTCTGCAGACAATGAAAAGTGAACAATATTAAATCCTGTAAATTATATTTGCTGTGAACTGCAATTAAGGCTGTTTATTAAACTTCTGACATAGCTCTGCATGGGAAGTTAACTAATTGCAACATTCATGTAAATTTGTGGAGCGATTCAACGGAACAATTTTGATGTGTGATTTTGGACATGTTTGGCGGGGGTTTCTCTGAAAGGTGTTCAGTTGGATAAAGGCAGCCGGCGAGGAAGGCAGCCAACGACCAGAGCAGAAGAAGAAAAGCCAACAGCGTGCAGAGGCTGGGGTGAACGGCTCCGCAAAGTGAACAAGGTGCCAGCGGCTACAAAGAACAATGTCATAAAGAAAGAAATAAAGGGCAGAAGGAAGAAAGAAGAAAAAGCTGTGAGGCTCGCTTTTAAAAACCAAGCAGCCCAGAAAATACATAGGAAGACTCAAGATTAAAAGAATAATGATTGACAAGGTACACCTGAAGGTCTTACTACTGGCCCAAAACATCCAAAGAAAAGATCTTGGGCGAAATTCTCCCGAAACGGCGCGATGTCCGCCGACTGGCACCCAAAACGGTGCCAATCAGACGGGCATCGCGCCGCCCCAAAGGTGCGGAATGCTCCGCATCTTTGGGGGCCGAGCCACAACATTGAGGGGCTAGGCCGACGCCGGAGGAATTTCCGCCCCGCCAGCTGGCGGAAACGGCCTTTGTTGCCCCGTCAGCTGGCGCGGAAATGACATCTCGGGGCGGCGCATGCGCGGGTGCGTCAGCGGCCACTGACAGTTTCCCGCGCATGCGCAGTGGAGGGAGTCTCTTCCGCCTCCGCCATGGTGGAGACCGTGGTGGAGGCGGAAGCGAAAGAGTGCCCCCACGGCACAGGCCCGCCCGCGGATCGGTGGGCCCCGATCGCGGGCCAGGCCACCTTGGCGGCACCCCCCGGGGCCAGATCACCCCGCGCCACCCCCAGGACCCCGGAGCCCGCCCGCGCCGCCTTGTCCCGCCGGTAAGGTAGGTGCTTTAATTTACGCCGGCGGGACAGGCAATTTATCGGCGGGACTTCGGCCCATCCGGGCCGGAGAATCGGGCGGGGGGGCCCGCCAACCGGCGCGGCGTGATTCCCGCCCCCGCGGAATCTCCGGTATCGGAGACTTCGGCAACCGGCGGGGGCGGGATTCACGCCAGCCCCCGGCGATTCTCCGATCCGGCGGGGGGTCGGAGAATGACGCCCCTGATATATCCTTTTTTAAAAAAAATATTTTTATTCTTATAATTTTGAAAATAAACTTAAGTTAAGTTGATAACCTGAAAGAATGGTTATTAGAAAGTTTACTTATTCTGTTTAAAAACCCTGACCCGTGAATAGAGCTATTGAGTGATAGGTAAATGAAATCTTCTATGAAGCTATGGGTTATACCAGAGATTAACTTGCAAAATTAGTTTGACCCAAATAGCACCCACCTAAGTCTGTCTAGGAGTCAGGGACACATGGGAATCCCTGTTCACCACTTCGAATTTCTTGACCCTTTTTGGTTTAGGGGGAGATTTCTTGGTGATTTTAACTTCAGAGAAAGGGGTGAGTATCTGTCTTAGAGAGTGAGTGTGTGTGTGATAGAGAGGTGAGTGTGTGTGTGTGGGAGAGAGAGCTGAGTGTGTGTGAGAGGGGTGAGTATCTGTGTGAGAGAGTGAGGGGTGAGTGAGTGTGTGTGTGATAGAGAGGTGCGTGTGTATGAGAGAGAGCGAGGTGAGTGTGTGTGTGAGCGAGAGAGGGGCGAATGTGTGTTTGTGTGTGTGAGAGAGGTGAGTGTGTGCGTGTGAGAGAGAGGGGCGAATGTGTGTGTGTGAGAGAGAGAGGGGTGAGTGTGTGTGTGAAAGGGTGAGTATGCGTGTTTGCATGTCTTTAATGGTAATTCAGCTCTCTAGCAGCCCTCCCAGTTTTAAATGAATTGTGAGCAAAAGATCAGAATCAGTCCTCCCATTAAAAATGACAAAAAGGTAAGATTTGAGGTATTTTTTGAATAAGTGAACTTTTTAATCATAATAACTTCATACATATAAGACATACAAAAACAATTTCATTCTATTTTTCTATTTTTGTACCATTGTTAATAATCATAATTTTTTTTGTGGTTTAATCCTTCAATGTAGTAAGAATATTTCGCAGGGATTCCATTGGTACTCAAGGGAGGTTAAAAGGGTTCCATGGCTGGAAACGTTTAGAAAACCTTGCTCGAATACACTTGCAGTGTCGGTATCTGAGCTATTGATTACAGGCATGAAATCAAATGACACTGTGACTTCATCAGCTCTCTCTTCGTCCACTGCCCAGCCAAGTTGCATTTCTTGGGTACCTGAAATGAAAAAGGCACGAGGGTCATAAGTTCATAAGATGTAGGAGCAGAATTAGGCCATTTGGCCCATCAAGCCTGTTCTGCCATTCGATCATGGCTAATCTCATTCTGGCCTTAACTCCACCGTCCTGCCGTTTCTCCATAAGCCTTCAACCCATTACCAATTTCATTTCATTAAAAATCTGTCTGCAATAGTGAATTTTGCAGATTCACAAACCTTTGAGAGGAGTATTTTCTCCTCAACTCTGTTTTAAATTTGCTAGCTCTTATCCTAAGATTATGACCTCTCGTTCTCGAATGCCCCATAAGAGGGAGCATCTGCTCCAGTTGTACTTTATCCCGAGTGAGAGCTCCATGGGGCGGAGACATTCTCCATGCGTTAATGTGCGGTCGAGGGGAAAAGTGGACACTGAGGCGAGGGTGGGGGCGGGTGTCAGTGATAAGTCTACTGTGTTGGTGGGGGGGAGGGAGGGTGGAATGCCGGCAATGAATGTTGGGTGGGGAGGGGGGGAAATGCCAGTGACGATTGTTGTGGGGGGCCGGGAGAGCCCCCGATACTTCCACACTGGTTGCAGTAATGTTCCGAGAGCCTTTGAAAGGTAGTGCCCCGATCTATGCGGAACCAGTTTCCAGCTCTGAGGCCTTGTCCCCACCAGATTGTTGGCAGATACCACGCAAATTAATTTTTTTTCTCTAAGAGGCTTAATATCTGGCGAGAAAATTGGACTGTGGAACTGGAGAGTTACAGCCTGACACGTTGCCAAATTCCGGAAGATGCTGCCATTTGAAATCACAACTACTGCTAGAACCTTTTGATGCCATGCCACAATCCCCCTTGCACTGCCACTACCTAATTTCAATGTATCAATGCCTCCCGTACTGCAGTCCATCAAAGCTCCCCATACAAGAAAGGCAACTTCTACTCAGCCCAAATCCATCAGGAAGACTACACACCTGCTGCCTGCCCGACACCTTAATCAACCATAAATCTGGATGCTCGTGTTTCTCATTCACTGCAGAGTACGCTTGTCATGCTAATGCATTACAAATAAATTCCTGCTGCTTGCAGTTGGGAAGTTCGATCTGTCTTCAATCCAACTGCAACCTTAATTCCCTCCTGTCATCCCGCCATCACAAAACTGACATTGCACACCCTGCACTATTAAATACATCCAAAGCTTCATCTCTCACAGCAAGAAGCCATCATCTTTCTGTAATGACCTAGTCCGATTAACCAACATGGGAGTGACACCCTCTAAATAGAGTCACTGATTTAAAGTTGTTCCAGACCTACTCTGCTTAATACCTAAACCAATATAATTAAAAGTCCCACAAGTCTGCCTCCCAATTCTAAAACAGACTCCAATCTTATTAATAACATATTTCTCAAATTCCTCAGTGCCACCCATAAGAAATCATCAACATGCATCACAAAGATGCCTGAAAGTTTTATTTTATGGTACTAATAAAACAAAGTGGGATCTGCTTTTAGTTGAACACAATCTATTTTCAGCAAAACTAATCTCACCAAAAGTACACCAAGGCATTTGTTTAGATTCCATAGTTTTCTTTCTGCACCTGATGCCTCTTTGGTGGCTTCAGATTCCCTTGTCTTCATAAGTGCAGCTTTTACATTGATTGGCCTAAACCTCCATGAATTATAGAATCATAGAATTTACAGTGCAGAAGGAGGCCATTCAGCCCATCGAGTCTGCACTAGCCCTTGGAAAGAGCACCCTACCTAAGCTCAGACCACTCTATCCCTGTGACCGAGTAACCCCACCTAACCTTTTTGGACACTAAAGGCAATTTAGCATGGCCAATCCACCTAGCCTGAATATAGCTAAAGCGATTTTTAAGTTTACTTTTCAAGTTGTGAGAGAGCCCACTCTAACATTTGCATTACCCAATCACTGTTCAAAATCCTCTGTATCTAAAATTGTTCTGGCTTCATAATGCCCATCCACAATGACTTTCTCAGTGAAATTGCACCTACATGACAAAGTTGGTTGACCCTTATCTGATACATCAGAATAAAGTTCAAACCCTCTCCAACTATTCACCTCACTTTTCATTAGCTCTCTTATTGGTTTCTCCTCAAGTTTATTGACAGTCACCAACTGTTCTGATCATGGGGGCCTCTACTTCTGTCACATGACTGTTCTTTTACTTATGTCAGGGTGCCCATGTGCCAGGTTGGCACTGCCAGAGATCGGGCTCGAGGGTGGGGTGGGGGTGGCCTTGTCAGGTAGAGGGTGGGACGGTGACGGAGTGTTCCCAGGGGCCTCCCCAAGTTTGAGGGGGGGGGGGAAATGGGTGGTGAGGCAGCGTCAAAAGAGCATGGGGAGGACTGAAAGGCGTTGGGGGGGGATGACAACAAAGATTGGGTTTGCTGGACAAAATGGGGACCTGATCCAAGCTCACCAGCAGGAAATCCCTTTAATTGCGGCCTTAGCGGGGAGAAACCCCCGGGGCCAAAGAAAGGGGCAATGTGCCACTGGATAACAGGATGTTTCTCGGCTCTGCAGCAATCGAGAAATACCCCGCTAAATGCGGCATTCAGTGGACTTTAACTTGAGTCCGCTGAATTGTGCCCCCCGTTTCTCTGACTCTAAGCTTCAACACGTGGCCTCTGAGTTGAACAGAAAAAAAATTAAATCAATAATTCATTTTCTCAACCATCAGATACTTCCCGTCCATAAAATCCTTAACCAGCCAATGGCGGTTCAATTAAACGTGTTGTTACTCAAAACGTTATATCGCTGACTGAATCAAGTTAGCAAACCTTCAAGTGTGGGAACTCCACTTTGCCTCTGCGAAGACCAGCAACACCATCTTGAAGTCCGGAGATGAGTTATTTGGCACTGAATTCTCAGCTTCTGACCTGCTCTTGAAGCAGGCTACATTGAAAAAGAAGCTTTTTAAAAAAATGGCGGCCAGAGTTTGAAGATTACCTTCCAGGCGGTTCCCAGGCTCAAATATCCAGTTATTGGTCCAAACTATTTCTTTTGAAGATTCCCGGCAGAGTCAATGGGTGGGTTTTAACTAAATGGGGACAAAGTTGCACTGGTGAGAAACACAACGCTATAAAATGGCACCCTGGTTAGATGGGGGGCTTTAACACACAGCCCCATTTTATGCACTGAGGATCTACATTTGCCAGAACCCCTCAGTGGAGCAAGAAATTGGGATGCCATTTTTAATCTATGGAGGTCACAAAGCAATTCCAGACACCCACCAAGCCCCAACACACATGCAGAGCACCCCCACCTTATCGTCACCACTGAAAAAATGCCAGCTTGCTACCTTGGCAGTGCCCCTGCCAGCTGGCAGAGGCACATGGGCACCTTGACAGTTCCAGACTGGCACCCAGGTGGCAGTGCCAGGGTACAGGGTTGCCCAAAGGGCATGCACCTAGGGCCTCCATAGGAGAGCCCCATGAGTGCCATTCTGACTGGTCCCCATTTGTGGGGACAAGTGCTGAACAACACACACCCAAAGTCTCCGAGGCAAAAGGGATAGATCCCAATGCCTCAGGTACCGCGGGGTACTGCACATTAAAGTGAGACTAGCTGACTTGCTTTAATGTGCAGATTTGCCAAAATGTGATCCCGCCACAATGGGCGGGATTTACATCGCAACGTCTCACGTGATCCCATTAGATTTCACGAGATGTTGCGAGCCGTGTGGATTCCAGCTTCTATCAGCCACGCTAAACCACAGCACGCTGCTTTTTGGGCGCAGCATGGCTGTTCGATCGTGGCCAATTTAAAAAAAAAACAGCTGGGGAACCATTTTGAACAGAGAAAAAAATCTATCCTATGCAGACATTCTTAAAAGGATAGAAATTTTTTATTAAAACAAGAAAATGAACTATGTTACACTAGACAAAAAGGTTTTAAAGATCTCAAAACAAACACAAGAAGACAATTCAAATTCACACTACTCCTTTATCCCAGCAATATCTATCCAGACATATGGACCAGTGAAGAGTTACCACTAGCTTGACACTTGGGACAAGCACAGTTGCAAACGCTTTTTCTCCAGTCAATTCCTGAGCATTCACTTGATGCTTCCCACCCAACTGTATCTCTCCCAGAGACATGAAAACCACATTCTAAACTCACTGTTTCTTCAACTGCACAGCAAATTAATGCGCTTCCTAAACTCAGTCTTCCAGTAACACCTTTGCTAAACTGCTTACTTTTCTGATCCTATAGCTGATTATTCTGTTAATGACTATCCCAATAGCCTTGCAGATTTTTCTTCTCGGAGGACTTAAAAATTTCTGTCCCTGCACTCCCTCTATCTACTCCTGTCTTTTTCTGTGCTTGCTTTCCTGGATTACTGTCGTTAGGCAATGGGAAAGTTTTTCTATTTTTCCCACTGAACTTTCGACCCCCATTAACTCATACCTTTAACTTCAGGGGTTGTAAAACACATGAAAATGTTTTGCATACAAACAAACCGGATATTTTAGTGACAAGTATATCCAGATACCAAGGTTCATAAACAAAACTTAAATGAAACTGAAACCAGTTTTACCTTTCTTAACACAAAATTTATATATAAATTCAACTTAAAATTAAACATTGTTCATAACACAGTCCATTACCCTTCAGTAATATGATGGAATAAAGAATACCTTGAGAAACACAATGACAGAACAGCAGAACAAAATCAATGAGACTCTTAAATTACAAAAAAAAATGCAAGATCAGTTTGAGCTTTGCAACAAAAGGGAAAACCTGTTGAAGGACATTCACATGCTACAAGGATCCTTCAGGTCCAAGTTGCCCCTTGCGAAAATTACGAAGTGAAACAAAATTAATTTAAGAAAGAACTGACGACCCAGTTTTCAGAGAATACATAGGAATGTTAATTGTTCTGGGAGGAAGTTGAAAGGTACAAGAATAAAACTGTGGCAATGAAGGAATCAGTTACACATTTAGAAGGAACCTTGGGAAAAGATTACATTCCCAAAGAGGTATACAAAAAGCTGAAAATCAAGGGGCAGGATTCTCTGATATCGGCGCGATGTCCACAGGCCGGCGCCAAAAACGGCGCAAACCAGTCCGGCATCGCGCCGCCCCAAAGGTGCGGAAGTCTCTGCACCTTGAGCGGTCGAGCCCTCACCTTGAGCTGCTAGGCCCGAGCCGGACTGATTTCCACCCCGTCAGCTGGCGGGAAAGGCCTTTGGTGCCCTGCCAGCTGGCGCGAAACTGACTTTGCCGGGCGGCGCATCACGGCATCCCCGCGCATGTGCAGTGGAGGGGCTCTCTTCCGCCTCCGCCATGGTGGAGACCATGGTGAAGGCGGAAGGAAAAGAGTGCCCCCACAGCACAGCCCCGCCCGCTGATCGGTGGGCCCCGATCGCGGGCCAGGCCACCGAGGGGGGCCCCCCCCCCCGGGGCCAGATCGCCCCGCGCCCCCCCCAGGACCCCGGAGCCCGCCCACGCCGCCGTGTCCCGCCGTCCCAAAAGTGGTTCAATCCACGCCGGCTGGTGTGGGTTGACAGCGGTGGGACTTCAGCCCATCGCGGGCCGGAGAATCGCCGGGGGGGCCCGCCAACTGGCGTGGCGCGATTCCCGCCCCCGCCGAATATCCAGTGCCGGAGAATTTGGCAACCGGCGGGGGCGGGATTCACGCCAGCCCCCGCCGATTCTCCGACCTGGCAGGGGGTCGGAGAATCCCGCCCCTGAACATAGAATGATAAATAAAGGCAGAAGTTCTCACTAAAGGATGTGAGGCCTTTCAAAACCAATTGGAAGAAGCACAAGCTTAGAATGTGAGTTGGAAATGAAGCACAGAGGAACTATATCTGCCAAGGAAAAAATCAATCAGTAGAGGGAATACAACATGGAGCAGCAAACAAATCTTTGGGCTGATGCACTTCATCCATAACCAGCTGTTCGCTCTCCTGAGCAGTGATGCCTGCATAGCTCTGGATCTCCTCCAAATAGTGGAAGATGTAAAGGAAGCCAGAATTGCACAGTGCAGAATGCTCAAGCAATAAAGAGTATCCAGACTCGGATTTCACCTGAAATCTCTCTTCTCTCTCTGAGGAGCAGGTTTGTCCATTATCATTACAGGTCTGAAAAGTCCCGAATGACCAGACCAACCTACTGCCCATGAGATTATCCCAGCACCTCCAGTGGAAATGGTACCAGAGAATGATCAGCATTCAGAGAGGCCTCTACCTCCAACTAGACTTATAACACAGCTGGTCAACACATCAACCACTGTTCACACGCTGCAACTTCCAGCCAGCATTTATAGCCAAAAAGGATACTGTAACTGGATAGCTGTCAACCATCGACAACAAAAAGCAGAGGTGAGCATTTCACTCAACCTTCTTCGCTCCTCAGGAATGCTCTTTCTCAGCCTCAGAGAGTTTCCAGCCAACCCACACAGAAAAAGAAATAGAAAAAACGCAGTGCTAAGGAAACAAGTACCATCTTCGTCTCTCCCACCCACAAGAAATAATCAATAGGAACAGCAACCGGGTATTGACGTAACAGCTGAAACAGCCAGGTGTGTTTCAACATAAAGCAATACATGAAAAGAATGAAAGGATACCCAAGTGCCAGTCCAACCTTCAAGCCAACAACAAGAATCAGAGCCTGCCAATCTCCTGACAGAACAGCAAACGGGATGTGGAAGGGTTATAAAGCCACCAGAACCTCTAACTTCAAGAACTTAAAGTGGAGAATTGGGGTTGAGAGAATGTTGTTCATGCCAATACTGGAAAAACAATAATGTGGGAATAACATTAAGGTTGTAACAATAACGTAAATGCATAAGACTTATAATCATAGAATCCATAGAATCCCTACAGTGCAAAAGGAGGCCATTTGGTCCATTGAACCTGCACCGACCTTCTGAAAGAGCACCCTACTTAGACCCACTCCCCCACCCTATCCTCACAATCCCACCTAAACTTTGGACACTAAGGGGCAACTTAGCATAGCCAATCCACCTAACCTGCATACCTTTGGACAATGCAAGACTAGAAGTAAACTAATGTAGCCTTATATCCATGGGATAAAGACGTGGGAGAAGTGGAGCGGGGGTGGGGAGGTGTATAAGGATCTGGCACATGCAGGGTCAATGTGGGACTGACTACAGTACCGCCACACGGTGATGTAAGAAAGCACATGACTAGACCTAGGGTCAGTTTGATCTTGGTCAGTGACATGCTAAGACTTAGGATGGAGATAGCTCCCTACCTGTACCCTTTACTGTATAGTTGTATGTGGTTAAAAGTAGTTAATAAAGACTTTCTGTTCACATACAGAAGATTGCGAAGATTTCTTTAACAGGCACGTTCTGTAACTAACACCATACCAACATTCCCCACTCCTGATGTTATGATGGAGAGAAGGTCATTGATGATGCAGCTGAAGATGGTTGGGCCTATGACAATAAACTAATAAATTCCTGCAGTGAAGTACTCGATCTTGACTGATTTACTTCCAACAACCACAACGATCTTCCTTTGTGCTAGGTATTACTCCAGCCAGTAAAGAATTTTCCCCCCATTCCCAATGACTTCGATTTTGTAAGAGCTCCTAACTGCCACATTCAGTCAAACATTGTCTTGATATCAAGGGCAGTAACTCTCACCTCACCTCTTAAGGTGAGCCATTTTGTCTATATATGGACCAAGGCAGGAATGAGCTCAGAGGCCTGATGGCCCTGGCAGAATCCAAACTGAATATCAGTGAGCAGGTTATTGCTTTATGAATGCCGCCTGATAGCACCATCAATGACACCTTCCATCGCTTTGCTGATGATCGAAAGTAGACTGATGGGGCAATAATTGGCCAGGCTGGATTTGTCCTGCTTTTTATACACAGGACATACCTGTAGGTGCCAGGTAGATGCCAGTGTTGTAGATGTACTGGAACAGCTTGGCTAGGGGTGCAGTTAGTTCTGGAGCGCGAATCAGAATGTTGTTAGGGCCCAACACCTTTGCAGTATCCAGTGCCTTCAGCTGTTTCTTAATATCAGGTGAAGTAAATTGAATTGGCTGAAGATTGGCATCTGTAAAGATTTCTTTAAGTATGTAAAGAAAAAAAGATTGATACAAACTATTGCAGGTCCCTTACAGTCAGAAACGGGGGAATTCACAACAGGGAACAAAGAAATGACCGAGGAACTAAATGTGTACTTTGCTTCTGTCTTCTCAAAGGAAGACATGAACAATGTACTGGAAATTCTGAGAAATGCAAGTTTTGGTGAGGAGTTGAAGGAAATTATTATTATTGGAGTAATGATTTGGGGGAAATGAATGGCAAAAATTCTTTGCACTCTGGAATGGTTCATTGAAGGGTAACTAATATCACCCCACTATTCAGAAAGAGGTAGGGAGAAAACAGAGAACTATAGACCAGTGAGCCTAACATCAGTAGTAGGGAAATCGATAGTTTCCATTATCAAGGATTTCATAGCACAATATTTGGGAAGCAGTGGTATAATCAGACAAAGACAGCATGGATTTATGAAAGGGAAATTATACTTGACAAATCTACTAGAATTTTTTGAAGATGTAACTAGTAAAGTTGACCAGGGAGAACTGGTAGATGTGGTTTATTTAGACTTTCAGAACGCTTTTGACAAGGTCTCACATAGCAGATTACTATGTAAAGTTAAAGCACATGCAATTGCAGGTAGTGTCTTGAAATGGATAGAAAGGGCAGCACGGTAGCACAAGTGGATAGCACTGTGGCTTCACAGCGCCAGGGTCCCAGGTTTGATTCCCCGCTGGGTCACTGTCTGTGTGGAGTCTGCACGTTCTCCCCGTGTCTGCGTGGGTTTCCTCCGGGTCCTCCGGTTTCCTCCCACAGTCCAAAGACGTGCAGGTTAGGTGGATTGGCCATGGAAAATTGCCCTTAGTGACCAAAAAGGTTAGGATGGGTTGTTGGGTTACGGGGATAGGGTGGAAGTGAGGGTTTAAGTGGGTCGGTGCAGACTCGATGGGCCGAATGGCCTCCTTCTACACTGTATGATCTATGTTCATACGTTCAAAGCTGGTTAGCAGACAGGAACATCTTCATTCACCTGTAGAAGGAGCAGTGCTCTGAAAGCTAGTGTTTGAAACAAACCTGTTGGACTTTAACCTGGTGTTGTAAGACTTCTTACTGTGCTCACCCCAGTCCAACGCCATTGTTATGGGCGAGGCGTTTTCAGAAACCCAAAATGTATCATTGAGTTCAACCAACCTCACCCTTTAATGTATTTGTTGCTTTTCCGAGCACATGGCTTTTTCCCTCGGTGTGGTATTACAATTATGGACACGTGGGTTTTTAAACACAAAACGCTGTTTATTCCATGAACTCAACTTAACATCTTAAATAAACATTGGATCTCTTAACATCCCTTACTTCAAAGATAACTCAGAAAATATTGCAACAGTAAATAACTCCTTAAAATGTTCCTTCAAACTTCCAAGAGACTTAACACCTTTAAACAGTATCACATCAGGTGCGCTGTAAATTCTACGATAATCTATGAGGTTAAAGGTTTCACTATTATAAGTTTAAATCACCCAAATGATTCAGAGATGGTCTTTTATGGCAGACATCCAGTTCACTGCAAAACACAGACACACACCCAGCTCTTTTCAAAACTGAAACTAAAAACCTGCAAAACTCAACTGCGAAAATGGCTGAACTGAGCTGAGCTCCACCCACTCTATGACATCACTGTTTTCTTAAAGGTACATTGCTTAAAATAAAATAAACCATCAACTTCAAGATGGTTTCATTTTTCATTTTTGCACCATCCACTAAGAAATGCACACAGTAAACATACATTTTCATTTAAAGAAAACAACACACTCAAACAGGTATAATAATAAAGTCCATTTTTCTTTGTTCTTCTTCCTCCAACCGAAATCCTTCTCGATTGATCACATTCGTGACAAAGCATCGGCTATCACATTTTCCCGTCCTGCCACATGTACTATTTTTAAATGAAATGGCTGTAACAACAAACTCCAGCAAAACAGCCTTGCATTGTTATTCCGGAATCGCTCCAAAAACGTCAACGGATTATGATCAGTATATATAATGGTGTCAGATGGATTGCTGGTCACATAAATGTGAAAATGTTGCAAAGCCAGCGCCAAACTCAAAGCCTCCTTCTCAATCGTCGAATACTTTTTCTGGTGAGAATTCAATTTCTTTGAAAAATAACCAACAGGCCGCTCTAGCCCTTCGTCGTCGTCTTGTAGAAGCACCGCACATACACCCACATCGCTCGCATCAACAGCCACTTTGAAGGGTTTGGTATAATTTGGGATGACTAACACAGGAGCAGTGGTTAACACAGCCTTCAGGCCGTCAAATGCCTGTTGACACTCCGCTGTCCACTGGAATTTGTTACGCTTCTTGAGCAAGTCCGTCAGTGGAGCGACCACACTGCTATAATTTGGTACAAATTTCCGGTAAAATCCACTCATACCAAGAAATCGCATTATTTCCCTTCGTGTCAAGGGTATCGGAAACTCCCCAATAACTTTTGTTTTCACATCCCGTGGGACCAGTCGACCCTGTCCGATTGTATGACCAAGGAAAGTGACTTGGGCTTTTCCAAATTCACTTTTGGCTAGGTTTATCACCAAACCTGCCTCCTGAAGTCGATCGAATAACTCCCTCAGATGTTTCAAATGTTCTTTCCATGTCTGGCTGAAAACTAACAGATCGTCGATGTATACCGCACAATTGGGTAATCCTGAAACAACTGTATTAGTTAACCGTTGAAATGTGGCTGGGGCGTTTTTCATGCCAAATGGCATAACTTTGAATTGGTATAAACCATCTGGAGTCACAAAAGCTGAAATCTCCTTCGCCCTTTCAGATAAAGGTACTTGCCAGTAACCTTTCAGTAAATCCAATTTGGAAATAAAAGCGGATTGTCCCACTTTCTCAATGCAATCCTCCAAACGTGGGATAGGATAAGAGTCCGTTCTTGTAACTGCATTCACCTTTCGATAGTCCACACACAACTGTTGGGTACCGTCTGGTTTAGGTACCATCACTATGGGTGAGCTCCATTGGCTGCAACCCACTTCAATTATGCCATTCTTCAGCATGCTCTCAATCTCTCTGTTAACCTGTGCCAATTTTAAAGGGTTAAGTCTGTATGGATGTTGTTTGATAGGAACAGCATTTCCCACATCTACATCATGTATAGCCATTTTAGTACTTCCCAATTTAACTCTACAAATTTGCCCATGTGATATCAATAACTCTTTCAGGTCAGTTTGTTTTTCCTCTGGAAGGTAACTTAACAATTCATCCCAATTTTTAAGAACATCCTCATTTTCCAATTTAATTTGAGGTATGTCAAATTCACAGTCATCTGGATTTGGTTCGTCACTTTGAGTTAGAATCATTAAAACCTCCTTTTTCTCTCCTTCCCTTTCAAAGTATATTTTTAAGCATATTCACATGACACACTCGGTGAGTCTTCCTTCTATCTGGTGTTTTTACCACATAATTCACCTCACTTAATTTCCTTTCAATCTGATACGGTCGACAAAACCTAGCCTTTAAAGGCCCCCCTCGCACTGGTAACAACACAAAAACTTTATCCCAACTGGCAAAACTACAAACTTTGGACTTCTTGTCCGCCACCCGTTTCATCACATTTTGTGCAACTTTCAAATGTTGTCTAGCCAATTCACCTGCTCTATTTAATCATTCCCTAAAATTTGACATGTAATCCAAGTAATGTAGTTTCCGATTTCTCACCCACCAATTTGTCCTTAATAAATTTAAGTGGTCCTTTTACCTCATGACCAAAAATGAGTTCAAAAGGACTAAATTTGGTAGACTCATTAGGTGCATCCCTAATTGCAAACAATATGAATGGGATTCCTTTATCCCAATCCTCCGAATAATCTTGACAATACGCCCTCAACATTGTCTTTAATGTCTGATGCCACCATTCTAACGCTCCCTGCGATTCTGGATGGTACGCAGTTGATTGAAATTGTTATATTCCTAAGCTACCCATAACTTCTTTGAATACCTTTGAAGTAAAATTAGTTCCTTGATCCGATTGAATTTCTATGGGTAGTCCATATCTAGTAAAGAATTTAAGTAACTCCTCCACAGTCCTTTTAGCTGTAATATTACGTACTGGAATGACCTCTGGAAACCTAGTAGACACATCCATTACAGTCAAAAGATATTGATTCCCACTTTTTGTTTTAGGAAGCGGTCCTACACAATCGATTAGGACGCTTGTAAAAGGTTCCTCAAATGCTGGAATGGGTATTAAGGGCGCTGGTTTTATAACTGCTTGATGTTTCCCTATCACTTGACATGTGTGACATGATTGACAAAATTTAACTACATCTTTATGTAGTCCAGGCCAATAAAAATGTTTCTGGATTTTAGCTTGAGTTTTCCTTATTCCCAAATGACCTCCCATTGGTACCTCATGTGCAACTCACAACACCTCCTTTCTATACCCTACCGGCAATACTACTTGATGAACTTCTGCCCACTTTCCATCCGCCTGCATATGTACAGGTCTCCATTTTCTCATCAAGACATCATTTTTACGGTAATAACACTCTGGTATACTATCAGATTCCTCTTCCGTATATGCTTTCTGATATATCCGTTTTATTTCTACATCTTTCTGTTGTAACTCCGCCAATTTTCCTGAACAAAAAATATCCGCCTCATCCTCCACCTGTTCTTGTTCTTTTTCAACCATCTGATCAAAAATCGTTTCTGATAATTGCACTTCAACTTCATCTTCACTCTTTGATTTCTCCTCTTGTCTTAACCTGTGACTTTGCGACCTTGTTACTACACAATCCGGAAAAATCCCAGGATATTCGTCCTTCAACACTTCAGTTGACTGATTTTCCAATGGCTTATCAACCACAGTAGGCATCACTTCCACCTGCGATCCAGCTATATCATTACCCAAGATTAACTGTATTCCTGGACAAGATAGTTTATCTATTTCTCCTACGACCACTTCACCACTCTTCAATGGACTTTCCAACCTTACGTTATATAATGGGCAGCACGGTAGCATTGTGGAGGGCAGCACGGTAGCATTGTGGATAGCACAATTGCTTCACAGCTCCAGGGTCCCAGATTCCAGCTTGGGTCACTGTCTGTGCGGAGTCTGCACATCCTTCCCCGTGTGTGCGTGGGTTTCCTCCGGGTGCTCCGGTTTCCTCCCACAGTCCAAAGATGTGCAGGTTAGGTGGATTGGCCATGCTAAATTGCCCTTAGTGTCCAAAATTGCCCTTAGTGTTGGGTGGGGTTACTCGGTTATGGGGATAGGGTGGAGGTGTTGACCTTGGGTAGGGTGCTCTTTCCAAGAGCCGGTGCAGACTCGATGGGCCGAATGGGCTCCTTCTGCACTGTCAATTCTATGATAATCTATGATAATGGAACGCTACTCCTCTCACCCTGAATTCCACATATCACCACCTTTTCTGGCAACATTCTTCCCAAACTACATAATTCCTCACCTCTTACCATTAAAGATTGACTAGCCCCTGTATCTCTTAAAATTGTGACTTCTTTACCTGCTCCTCCTGATACACATGAGTAAACTTTACCCACACAAGTAAATTCTTTAAATACATCTGGCACCTTCTTAACAATTACTTCTTGAACAGGCTGTACAATCGTTTGCACCTCCTTTGCTTCACTTGGGATTTCCTTTACCACTCTAACAAACCCCACTGTCTTATCCTTTTTACCACATCAGCCTTCCCAGTGCTTTTCTTCAACCACCAACACTGTGACTTTACATGGCCTAGTTTGTTACAGTGAAAACATCTGAAACTTTTCATTTCTTTTCCACCCTCCTGGATTTCTTTTTAAATCTGAGGTACACTCTCTTTATTGTCTCCCATCAGATCACCTTTACCTTTACCACTTGAATATTTCTATCCCTCACAGGCTGAAACTGATGTCGGAAACCAATCTTTGATTTATGAACAAATTCATAATCATCTGCCATTTCTGCTGCTAATCTCGCAGTTTTAACCCTCTGTTCTTCCACATGAGTTCTCACTACATCAGGCATTGAATTTTTTAACTCCTCCAAAAGTATAATTTCTCTGAAGCTTCATACGTTTGGTCTATTTTCAAAGCCCTTATCCACCTATCAAAATTACTCTGTTTGAGCCTTTCAAACTGCATGTATGTTTGACCAAATTCTTTCCTTAAATTTCTAAACCTTTGTCTGTAAGCTTCAGGCACTAGCTCATATGCACTTAAGATGGGTTTCTTCACCTCCTCATATGTTCCAGATACCTCCTCCGGTAGTGATGCAAACACTTCACTAGCTCTACCTACCAGCTTTGTTTGAATCAGTAACACCACATGTACTGTGGCCATTTCATTTGTTTAGCTACCTTCTCAAATGAAATGAAACGGGCTTCTACTTTCTTCTCGTCAAACCTTGGCAATGCTTGGACATATTTAAATAGATTCCCACCAAGCCTTCGACTATGACGCTCTTTCTCACTATCCTCATCACTATCATCCAACTATTCGTTTCCCTTTACGTCTGCCAATTTTAACTTATTGTCATGTTTCATGGCCATTTTCTGAAGTTCAAACTCCCACTCTTTATCTTTTTCCCTGATCTGTATCTCCCTTTCTTTTTCTTTTTGTTCTGCTAGGGCTATTCTTTCTTTTCTCCTTTCTTCTCTCTCCTTTTCTTTTTCCTCTCTCTCTCTTTCTCTTTCTGTTTCCTCTCTCTCACTCTCGTATTCCAGCCGCTATAATTCTTTCTCATGACCCATTTGTTTAATTTGCAACTGAATTTTTGCCATTTCCAATGAGTCAAACTCTATCTCAGGCAACTTTAAATGCTTAACCACCGCCATAATTACCTCATCTTTTCGCATTTTGTCAGGTAATGTTAACTGCAATGTTTTTGCCAAATCTAACAGTCTGCTTTTCGTTTCTGTCCATAAAGTACTACGTGTGACATTCTCCACCCCCAAAAACCTCTGAGCCTCTGAAAGAGCCATTGTTCACAATACTCTCCCCACTTAAACTAAAATACCACACCGGAAAAGCAACAATCCCTCACTGTCTTTAAGTTCACAAAACCCCATCCAATAGATAGACTTTTATCCCCCTTGAGCCCCCAATTGTTATGGGTGAGGCGTTTTCAGAACCCCAAAATGTGTCATTGTGTTCAACCAACCTCTCCCTTTAATGTATTTGTTGCTTTTCCGAGCACGCGGCTTTTTCCCTCGGTGTGGTATTACAATTATGGACACATGGGTTTTTAAACACAAAACACTGTTTATTCCATGAACTCAACTTAACATCTTAAATAAACATTGGATCTCTTAACACCCCTTACTTCAAAGAAAACTCAGAAAATATTGCAACAGTAAATAACTCCTTAAAATGTTCCTTCAAACTTCCAAGAGACTTAACACCTTAACATCTTAAATAAACATTGGATCTCTTAACACCCTTACTTCAAAGATAACTCAGAAAATATTGCAACAGTAAATAACTCCTTAAAATGTTCCTACAAACTTCCAAGAGACTTAACACCTACACCGGGCAGCACGAGTGAGTAGGCACCAACGTCCCACCCCCCAACCCCAAGGGAGCATCCCCCCAGGCAACCCCCAACCATCCCTCCATCCACCTCCCCTTTAACCCTTTTTCCACCCACCACTTCCACCCTCCCTCCACCCCAACTGTCCCTTTACAGCACCCTCCACAACTGTGAACCATGTGTGTGGTTAACAATTTCCTCTGTGTCTCCTCAGGAAAAGCTCTCCCATAATGTGTGGGAGAGGGCCCAGACTGGTGGTAGGGTGCTGGACTTGAGAATCCTCACCTCCTTTGAGGAGCAGGCACTGCAGGGGACCGTGATGGCCGAGGACAGGGCGGTCACCCACGCGGAGGCTGGCAGGCGCCGCAGAGGTGAGGAACCACCGGGCTCCACCCAGAGGACCTGTCAAATGTGAGTACTGGTAGCCTTACTGACCCATCCCTCCAACTGACCACATGTCCATTCTCCCGCAGGTCCTCCAGGCAACGGAGCCGTCCTATCCCAGGCGACACCCTCCCCTGACCCGAGGTGAACGCCTTGGACGAGAGCTCCAGAACTAGGGGTTACAGCCTAAGAATAAGGGGTAAGCCATTCAGGACTGAGATGAGGAAGAACATCTTCACTCAGAGAGTTGGGAACTTGTGGAATTCTCCACCACAGAAAGCTGTTGGATCCAGTTTGTTGGATATATTCAAGAGGGAACTGTCCGTGGCCCTTGTGGCTATAGGGATCTCACCCCCACAATTCAAAGATGTGCAGGGTAGGTGGATTGGCCACGCTAAATTACCCCTTAATTGGGAAAAAAAGAATTGGGTACTCTAAATTTTTTAAAATAAAACTTTTGCCGAACAAAGTTATTGAACTCTCCCTTGACATATTTTCAAATGATTTTAAATATCAACTGAGCATGAACATCTAGAATCTAAAGGAAATTGTTTTAGCCATTCATCTGAATAAATGGTGCTGATAAATTTCTTAAATTGGGTCATTTGTACATTCTCATAAAATCACTATTCCGATAATTATCACAGCCTTCAGTAAAAATAACAAGTCACAAGTCCAGGTTTAGGAGGGAGGCTGCAGAGCCCTCCAAGTGAAAACGTGAATTATGACATTAAATGACACAAAATATAAGTTAACATATAAACTTAATTATGTTTCCATGAAATGTAAATGTTTTTCCTTTTTTAGGGAAAACGGCATTCAAAGATTCGCTCGCTGAGGATAAAACTTGCAAAACCATGTGCAAGTGGATTCTGGGGCAAATGATGCCATGAGAATCATTACAGGTCAGAACTTTAGAATTCCTATTGCAGTGCCACCTAGTTGCAAGATAGGTAATAGCTGTAGGAGTGTAATGGATAAGTGTTGAAGTGCCAGCATTGATGTCTGAGTCTGCGTAGATCTCATCTCCAAAACTCAAAGATGTGCAGGATACATGGATTGGCCACATTAAATTGCCCCTTAATTGGAAAAAAAATTGGATACTCTAAATTTATAAAAAAAATAACAATTGAAATTACAACACTGAAATTTCAAAGAAAATGCTTAAATAGCAAACTTAAAAAGATTGCAGGATGCTCTGAAGAATTTTAATGTAATGTGTATATATGAAGATTTAAATTGGTTGCTGTAATCCATTTCTTCTGCCACAAAGACATTGGCCAAGATTTAGCTGTGGGCGTAAATCCCATAATTGCTGCTAAATCTCACGAAAGGCTGCAAACGGGATTTGCGCCAGCAAGATTTCAGTTTGGGATCTTCCTCGCTCCCCTCCGATGGCACAGTCAGGTTGACATGCAGGAAGGGCATGATTTACATATATTAGCATTCATTATCATGTCATTAGACAGCTTGGTGCCGCTAGTTCAGCTCTCGAAGTATCTTCCAATCCAGCTGGCATGATGTAACGTTGGCACGAATCACAAATGGTTTTCAAAAACGAAAAACAGTCATGATGACCATGCTGGGGTCACACATTTATGTACAGCCCCCAGGTGGTGAAGGACATCCCCAGACAGTGCCCTGGAACAGGTTGGCAGTGCAAAGTTGGCATGTCAGGGCAGTGCTGGGGTGGCAATTCCAGGGTGACAGTGCCAGGGTTGCAGTTCCAGGGTGGCAGTGCTGGAGCAGGCCCTCTAGGGAGCTCCACTGGGGGGCTTCCCCTTATGTGTGGTGGGGGGAATGTGCTAATGCTTTGGGGGAGGTGGGAGGCAATGTATTTGGGGGTGGATGTGCCAATGCTTGTGTGGAAGATTGCAGTGAAGCTTGTGGTGGGGGGGGGGAGACCCCAATGCTTGTGGGATGGTGGTGCCCAGAGGCTTGTGGGGTGGGGGAGACCCCAATGCTTGCAGGATGGGGGTGCCCAGAGGCTTGTGGGGTGGGGGAGACCCCACTGCTTGTGGGGGGTTTACTTTGATGATTAGCATTCGGGGATGGAGGGGCCCCGATGCCTTTTGGGGGGAAGCCCAAATGCTTGTGGGGTGGGGATGCCCCCATGCTTGCCCCCCACTCTGGTGATCATGGGGGTGGGGGGCCTCATGCCTTTGGAGATGGGCCTGATGCTTGTGGGAGAGGGCATCCTCTTTGTCCATAGGGGTGATGGGGTGGGGTGGAGTTACTTTTTTGCGCAGGTTGGGGCACCAATTATAGATGGCGCCTTTGGGGGTGGGCATGCTATTGCTCTTGGCGGGGGGGGGGAGTACACTGTTGTCTTTGGGACAGAAGAGTGCCCCAATGCTTTTATGGGGTGGTGCCACAATGCCTGTGGTTAGGGGATCATCCCAATGCTTTGGGGGGCACCTTGATTCTTGTGAGGGAGGGGCGAGCTTCGATGCTTGTGGGGTGCCCCGGTGTCTTTGGGGTGCACCTCAATGACTCTGGGGAAATGGGTGCCCCGATGCTTGTGGCGGGTGTTACCTTGTTGCTTGGGGTGGGATACCCCAATGCCTTTGGGATAAGGTGCCCAATTCCTTTGCTGGCGCGGTGTCCTGATGTATGTGTGGTGTCTGTAATGATCTGCACATCTGCATGTATACGAGGGGTTAATGTAAATACACTACAACTAAGTAATCACTAGAGGGAGTGCTAGAGAGGTATAAAATAGACAGATGGGATCCAGGATTTCACTCTTCACAGGAACGGCAGCTAGTGACCAGACACAAACAGACAGCCCAGATGTAACATCTAGTATAAGCTCTGGAGAGAGAACAAACTTACCCAATAAAGCACTTACTTCAATTGGAAGATTACGAGCTTTACTCGGATATAGGAAGTAATATATGGTACCAGGTGTGGGGTACCAAGGAATCAAAGAGAAATCAATTCTCCTTAACATCAACCAAAAATGACTGATGTCACCAGGATCAATGCAACATCAGATCATTCTCACAATCCTCAAGTCGAAACGCTCAATGAAACATCAGATACCACAAAGGACACTGATACCAATAACTTTGAGACTGACTCAAATTATTCACACGGAACAGTCATTGAGCACAACAAGTACAACAAAAACAACAAGAAGAAACACAACAAAGACAACAAAAGAAACAACAAGCATGACAAAAACAACAAGAACAACAACAAAAACAACAAGAAGCATAACAAAGACAACAACAGAAACAACAAGTATGACAAAAACAACAACGAAAACAACAAAAGCAGAAACAACAAGCATGACAAAAACAACAAGAACAACAACAAAAACAGAAACAACAAGCATGACAAAAACAACAACAAGAACAACAATGAAAACAACAAAGACAGAAACGGCAGAAACAACAACAATGAAACAACGGCCTGTACAACATGGTACAACTTGCACATGAAGGACAATGTAACTGCACAGTCCAAAACAATGGCATGAGTACAAACATAACATGGCATGACAACGAATCTCACAAATTCATATCTGCTCCACAATAAACAAGCAAACAAGTTTTCAAGGCAGATGACATACAGAATCAATACCGCAAGCACAGGAGAAAGTCCAGGTCCGACATCAAACATGACATACAGCATCGATACCGTAAGCACTGGAAAACGTCCAGGTCAGACAACAAAAGTGATTAGACCATTCGAACACCTCATGATGACTTGTTGGTTACAAAAACACAAGAACACTGACAACGTTCACAAATAAATTACAATATCAACATCACCACCTCAAAAACAGAAGAAGAAAGAAACTCAACCAACAAAATTTATAAAGTTTGGACTCAATTTTTTTTAAAATATAATGATTGGACTCATAAATATTAATTATCTTTGTATAATTCTCAATATCATCATAACTTGGACATATCATCATTTATCTACCTGTTTTGTACAATTTTCCTTAACACCATACAGAAAATATGTAAAAATTAAAAAGGGGGGGATGTAGTGATCTGCACATCTGCATGTATACAAGGGGTTAATGTAAATACATTACAACTAAGTAATTACTAGAGGGAGTACTAGAGAGGTATAAAATAGACAGACGGGATCCAGAATTTCACACTTCACAGGAACGGCAGCTAGTGACCAGACACAGACAGACAGCTCAGATGTGACATCTAGTATAAGCTCTGGAGAGAGAACAAACTTACTCAATAAAGCATTTACTTCAACTGGAAGATTACAAGCTTTACTCGGACATAAGAAATGATATATTGTCAACCCGATGCTTGACTGGGGTGGGGGTGTGAGCACCCCAATGCTTATGGGGGGTCCTTCAAGTCACGGGGGGGAATAGAGTGGAGTTAATTTGTTGCGCAGATTGGGGTGTCCTTTAAGGATGACTCCCTGCTCTCTATGCAGTCTTCCTTACTGGCTCCATAAGGCCCTGCCCCACCAGAGTGATGGCGCAAATCATGCCCCCAAATTCTCTGTGCACAGAGGATTTCAGTTTGATAAGTAACATGGACAAATTTTGGGAAGATTCCACCTATTGTAACTTTGTTGCTAAAATGTTTGTCTGTGCTTTTGTTAATGAAGATTCAAATATCTCAGTGTTCACCTGGCCAACCACTCATCTTCCACCCTTCATAAGTTTATGCTGAAGCAAAACTCTACTGCCTATTTCCTAACCTCACTGCTCACCCACTCACTATATTCTGACTGACCTACGATCGTTCCAAATTCACCTCGGTTTCAAAAGTTTCATCACCACACTTGAATACTTCCAAAGCTTTATACTTCCAAATCTCTGTAACCGGATCAGCTCTCGAATCCTCTAACAACTTTGCTCTCCTCCATCATTGGCCTACCCCAATCCCTTTATACTATTATTGTTAGCCAGACCTTCTGCTGACTTGGATCGTAACTCTGGAAAACTCTGGGGTGGATGAGGGGAAGGGGGGAGTGGAAATTAGAATTTGAATGGGATTCCATTAACACAGTGGCTATGCATCAATATCAACTGTTAACTATTTACAATGCCGCTTTTACTGGGCTACTGAATTATTTACAGATCTTGCTTTGTCACACAGATTCAATGAGTCGAGTGGGTGCCCTGGTCGTCCTTGCTGATCGTCTCAGCTCTGGTGGTGGCGCAGGCTGGCTCGGGCACTGGCGTCTCTGGGAGCGTCGTTGTTCCTGTTTCACTACTCCTGGGCGGGCACGGGAGGAGGACCGATCCACCCAGGAAGGGAGCGGCAGTGGGGTGCACCGGCGGGAGGGAGGGGGTGATTGGTGTTCGGGGGGGGGTGTGGGGAGCTCCGGCGGGCGGCAGGTCCCGCAGGGAGACCGTGTCCTGTCGGCCGTCAGGATATGCCACGTAGGCGTATTGAGGGTTCGCATGGAGAAGATGAACCCTCTCGACCAATGGGTCCGATTTGTGTGCCCGCACATGCTTTCAGAGCAAGATCCTGGAGCTGTCAGCCAGGTCGGCAGTGACGTTCCAGAGGAGGACTTCCTAGGGAAGACAAGGAGGTGCTCGTGAGGCGTTTGATTAGTTGTGGTACACCGCAGCGACCGGATGGAGTGGAGGGCATCCGGGAGGACTTCCTGCCAGCGGGAAACTGGGAGACTTCTGGACAGTAGGGCCAGTAGGACAGTCTTCCAGACCGTTCCGTTCTCCCTCTCTACCTGACCGTTCCCTCGGGGGTTGTAACTGGTCGTCCTGCTCGAGGCGATGCCCTTGCTGAGCAGGAATTGACGCAGTTCGTCGCTCATGAAGGAGGACCCCCTATCTCTATGGATGTAGGCGGGGAAACCGAACAGTGTAAAGATGATGCAGAGGGCTTTAATGACTGGCCACGGTCATGTCGGGGCAGGGGATGGCGAAAGGGAAACGGGAGTATTCGTCAACCACGTTTAGGAAGTACGTGTTGCGATCGGTGGAGGGGAGGGGGCCTTTGAAGTCCAGACTGAGGCACTCAAAGGGACGGGAAGCCTTTATCAGGTGCGCTCTATCTGGCCTGAAAAAGTGCGGCTTGCACTCTGCAGATTTGGCAGTTCCAGGTGGCTGTTCGGACCTCCTCGACAGAGTTGGGGAGGTTGCAGGTCTTCACGAAGTGGAAGAACCGAGTGACCCCTGGTGGCAGAGGTCCTCGTGGAGGGCTTGGAGACGGTCCACTTGTGCATTGGCATCGGAAGGCTCGTTCAGCTTTCCGGGACTATACAAGATCTCATAATTATATGTGGAGAGTTCAATCCTCCACAGCAAGATCTTGTCGTTTTTGATCTTGCCCTGCTGCGCATTATCGAACATGAAGGCTACCGACCGTTGGTCCGTGAGGAGAGTGAATCTTTCCCCTGTCGACGGAGGCCCGCCAGGCCTTCAGCCGCATCAAAGCAGACATTGCAAAGGCCACGATGCGCGCCATCGACGAGTCCCTCCTCTTCCAGGTCGCGAGCGATGCGTCTGATGTAGCTCTGACCGCCACCCTCAACCAAGCAGGCAGACCCGTGGCCTTCTTCTCCCGTACCCTCCATGCTTCAGAAATTCGTCATTCCTCGGTTAAAAAAGAGGCGCAAGCCGTAGTAGAAGCTGTGCGACATTGGCAGCATTACCTGGCCGACAGGAGATTCACTCTCCTCGCTGACCAACGGTCGGTGGCGTTAATGTTTGATAATGCACAGCGGGGCAAGATAAAGAACGACAAGATCTTACGGTGGAGGATAGAACTCTCCACCGACAACTACGAGATCTTGTACCGTCCTGTGAAACTAAATGAGCCTTCCGATGCCCTGTTCCGCGGCACGTGTGCCACCGCACAAGTGGACCACCTCCGAGCCCTCCACGAGGACCTCTGCCACCCGGGGGTCACTCGCACTTTCCATTTTGTCAAGACCCGCAACCTGCCCTACTCCATCGAGGAGGTCAGGACAGTCACCAGGGACTGCTAAATCTGCGCGGAGTGCAAACCGCACTTCTACCGGCCAGAGAGGGCACACCTGATAAAGGCTTCCCGTCCCTTTGAACACCTCAGCATGGACTTCAAAGGCCCCCTCCCCTCCACCGACTGCAACACGTATTTCCTGAACGTGATTGACGAGTACTCCCACTTCCCATTCGCCATCCCCTGCCCCGACATGACCACAACCACCGTCATCAAGGCCCTCCAGGATATCTTTACACTGTTCGGGTTCCCCACGTACATACACAGTGGTAGGGGGTCCTCCTTTATGAGCGATGAACTGCGTCAATTCCTGCTCAGCAAGGGCATCGCCTCAAGCAGGACGACCAGTTACAACCCCCAGGGAAATGGGCAGGTAGAGAGGGAGAACGGAACGGTCTGGAAGACCGTTCTACTGGCCCTACGGTCCAGGACTCTCCCCGTCTCCCACTAGCCCTCCACGCCATCTGGTCGCTGCTCTGTACAACTACCAATCAGACACCTCATGAACGTCTCCTTGTCTTCCCCAGGAAGTCCTCCTCCGGGACCTCGCTCCCAACCTGGCTAGCGACACCCGGACCCATCCTGCTTTGAAAGCACGTGCGGGCGCACAAGTCGGACCCGTTGGTCGAGAGGGTCCACCTGCTGCACGCTAACCCCCAGTACGCCTACGTGGCGTTCCCTGACGGCCAGCAAGATACAGTCTCCCTCCGGGACCTGGCGCCCGCCGGAACCCCACGCGCACCCGAACCATTACCCCCACCCCCTCTCCCCCCCCCCCCACAGCACCTCACTGGAGGGTCGGTCCTCCCGCCGCTCCTACCTAGGCCCTCCCACCCACCGACGCCCCCTACAGGCACCCCCCTCTCGTGTCAACCGTTTGCCCCACCAGCGCCGTCTAGGGGTGACGAAGCGGCCATGGAGGATGAAGCCACACTCCCGGAGTCGCAGACGCCGGGACCCCCACCAGAATCACCACCGAGGCTCAGACGATCCAGGAGGACGACCAGGCCACCCGACCGACTGATTGCTTCACAGTGACTGTAACGGCCGACTGATTGCTTCACTGTGACTATAACTGTAACTATTCTCTACAACCCTGTAAGGAGGTATCACGGTACTTCCATATCTGATCATACCATGTTAAATGCAATTGTACCCACTGGCCACCACCCCCGCTGGACTCTTTTTTAACAGGGGGTGAATGTGGTATTATCAGGTATTGCAGTACCCAAGAGGCTGTAGACCATTTGGTAAAGTTAGGAGTCTACCATTGGCTGTTTGGTATGTAGCTCCACCCTAATAGGTGGGGTATAAGAACAGGTGCCATCCCAGCAGCCCTCTTTCTATACCGAAGCTGCCGGGGAACAGATCTAGTCTATTAAAGCCTTCAGTTATGATACAACCTCGTCTTTGAGTTTGATTGATCATGCATCACTAGCAAACGTACAGTGAGAGCCATGCTGCTACAAGAAACATAATTGAGCTCATCATGGGGTACAGAAACAATGGCTACACTGCCCCAACTGCCTTGGAGAAGTCCTTCAGCATTCAACAAAGTGGGTTTCTCAATGTGTGATAGTCTGCTGCATCCTCCACAGGCTAGTTCGTATGAAGGCACGGCTCCTACCACCACAGATTCAGCAACAATCTAAGGAGGCCAAGGAGGGTGAAGAGGAGAAAGGGAATAGAGAGGAGGAAACAGTTGGTGTTTCCATGTTTGGGACAGGCATTCCATGAGTGCTTAATTTGACTCCAGTTCCCATGAATACCATCCCAAATCCACATTGTACAACAATCTCATCCCTTACTGTCCTCTGCCTGACCATCACAGAGTCTTCTGTGCCACATTGCTTAAATAAACGGCATCACAGAACAACCACTTCATACCAACTTTATCCAAAGAACATACAATATTCCTCAACCCAAATAAACTGAACTAATTATCCTTCTGTATTCCCTTAGTGCCTGTCTCTGGGATACCATTGCCTATATTAGTGCTCCTACTTAGGGCTACCCCAAGTGGCTGTTTCATGGGCCAGACTGCAGTTAGCTTTGATGACTTCAAGTAACACTGGGCTTATAGAAGGCCTAGAAGGCCTGACATCAGACTATACCATCTTGGCATCGGGACGCTGCAGCCTAGGCTGGTTGGCAACAGCATGGGTACTGGCAGAGTTGCAGTGGTGGGAAAATGAATGCTGTCATCCTGAGAGAGGGCAGCGGGTTCATGCCCTATGGAGCCACTACCACTTTGCCTCAGTAACCTGAATAAGATTACTGGACTGCTGTGACACACTAAAAGCCCCTTTGATCACTGTGATTGCAGCCAGCCTGTCTGAGCCTGCATGGAAACAAGCTGAGATTTGATATCCACAGTCTGAGCTGCCATTGCCTCACTTAAGCATTGGATGGTTTCTGCTTGTGCTGCAGTATAACTGAGAAACTGGGCATCAAATTTTGCATCATGGTTCTTCCCCCCAGTGTTTTCATGGAGTCAGTCACCACTTCCACATTGGAAAGGATGAGCTCCAAGTTCTGCATGAAGCCCTGTGCCAAGCTAGAGCTGTATCCTCCCTGCTCCTTCACAGTGGCATAAGGCTCTCTGGCCTGCCAGCCAATGCACCAAGCATTTTTGTGTCCATTCCCAACAGCTTTTTTTCTGTCTTCAAGTCTTCATCTGAATCCTCTGCAGCAGCACACTTGTGTGATCTTATCCTGGCACATGAACTATCCTTTCCCCTGCCCTGCCTGAAGGCCCCTCAGGCCCCTCATGCCCAGAGTCTCAGCGTGTGGAGACCGGCCTTTATGCTACCTTCTGAAATATGTGCAGTGATGCTGAGCTGGTAGTTATGAGACTCAGATCGATTAGTAGTGTTTCATTATCATCAGTCTCTTCTTTCACATGAATATCATCTTTCAGCACCACTGCCTGACTAGTTGGCTTAGCTCTTGACTATCTTGTTTTCAATCTTGTTTACAAATCTCTCCATGACCTTGCCCTTCCCAACTTCTGTAATATCCACCAGCCTTAAAACCATCTGAACTATCAGCGCTCCTATAATTCTAGCCTTTTCAGCATCCCCAAATGCAATTGTTCCACTATTGATAACTATGCCCCCCGTTACCAAGGCCATAAGTTCTGGAATACTCACACTAAACCTCTCCATCTCTCAATCCCACTTTCTCCCTTCCTTTAAGATGCTCCTTAAACCTACCTCCATGACCAAGAATTTGCCATTTCCCTTTTATTGCCTCATGGGACTCAGCGTCTAAGCTTATTGGAATTACTTCTACGGCGCATTTTGGACAATTAATCACTTTAAAAGTGCTACATAAATAAAAGTTGTTTTTATATCCAGAAGCATAAGATCATAGAATTTGCAGTGCAGAAGGAGGCCATTCGGCCTATCGAGTCTGCACCGGCCCTTACAAAGAGCACACTACTCAAGCCCACGTCTCTACCCTATCCCCGTAACCCAGTAACCCCCACTTAACCTTTTTTTGGACGCTAAGGGCAATTTATCATGGCCAATCCACCTAACCTGCACATCTTAGGACTGTGGGAGGAAACCGGAGCACCCGGAGGAAACCCACGCAGTCACGGGGAGAACGTGCAGACTCCGCACAGACAGCATAAAGGCATAAGGGCTGGAAAAGCAACAGGGAGCATGAATCAGCAGATTGTAAATCAGAACAGATTGTGGGATGAGGGTGAAGTGGAATGTGGAAAGGTTGATTAGGCCGGAACATACTGTCTCTCTCAATGGCCTCAGCTATGCTGCTGGCCACAGCTTCAGTGACGGCCACTTCAGCAACTTCCAGAACCATCTCCTCCATGTAGGGTGGGCTGATGCTACCCTTCATGCCCCTGTCAGCTGCTGCTGTCTGGTTTCTGGGCCGCCTTAGCCTGCAAGAAAGAGGGAAGTCTGCCAGTGAGCGTGGTGCAATGAATTTTGGTATGCCTTTCATAGTTCAATAACAGGCAACATGGACAAGCAGTGAGAATTGAGGGTAATGTGTGCATCAGTGCTAAGTATGATAGGGTGAGGTGAGGCTATGGATGAGTTATGAGTCACAGTTGATAGACTGTTGTTAGGTGAGTGAAGGGACTGTGGTGAATGGAGCAGTGCGTGAGTCTAGTGGTGCATTTGGTAAGATATTACATTTGAAGGTGCATTCGTTTGAAATCACTAAATGTCTTCCTGCATTTCAATTCAGGTTCTTCAGGTTAGACGGCTGGCATTTACTATAATGGTTACCTGCTCCCACAGCCTTCCAAGAATCCGCCTGGAGAATTTCGTAGCCGCTGAGGCAAGGGGACATTTAGGCTTCTTTGCATGCTCTCCACCAAGGCTTCCAGTGCTGCAATAGAGAACCTTGGGGCATCTCTTGCCTATTGGGCAATTTTTGTCAGTATGATGCTGGTCTTTATCTTCTCTTTCACCACTTTCTGTCCCTGCTGTAGCCAGAATACACTGTGCCTTTTAGAAATGCAGGCTGTCTTTACATATATTGCAGGCCAACTTTATGTGGTAGCCTCGTTGAACTTGGGATCCACATTGAAGCGTGCAGCCATTTAACAGCATACACTGGGCTGCATGTCACAAGCATTATAATTAGTAGGCGGTACAAGGTATACGTGCTGGTTGCATCACTTTAAGTGGGAGCTCGTTAATCATATTTTGTGATTCTGGTCTCTGATTTCACAGGCTATCCAATATAAACCTCATCAACTTTATTTCTTGTGGTAGTCACCACTGTTTGTATATATGACGTATATGAGAAGTAATACGGTAAGGCACCTGTACTACAGGTACGGGGGTAGATGCCTGCCTGCTGGCTCCGCCCAGTAGGCGGAGTATAAATGTGTGTGCTCACCGAGCTGCAGCCATTTCGGTAGCAGCTGTAGGAGGCAACACATCTCTGCTTAATATAGCCTCAATTACTCTCTACTTTCGTCTCGTCGTAATTGCTAGTGCATCAATTTATTAAGCAGAGATTTTACAGCGATGAACTTACGCATCAAGCCAGATCGCCTGCAGCTGCACCCTCAAGCAAACAACGCCACGTCGGTCTTCGACCACTGGCTAGCTTGCTTTGAAGCCTACATCGGATTAGCAATAGAACAACCCTCAGAAGCACAGAAACTCCAGATCCTGGACACACGGTTGAACTCCGATATTTTTCCCCTTATCCGGGACGCACCCAACTACGCTGAGGCCATGGCACTTCTGAAAGAGAACTGCACCCGACCGATCAACAAACTCTACGCCAGGCACCTCCTGTCCATGCGGCAACAACTCCCCGGTGAATCATTGGAAGATTTCTGGCGTGCCCTGCACGCCCTGGCAAGGAACTGCGATTGCCAGGCAGTTTCGGCCGTTGAACATACCGAACTCCTAATCAGGGACGCTTTCGTTACGGGCATAGGGTCGGCGTACATCTGCCAGCGCCTCTTAGAAGGGGGTACGCTCGACCTCGCGGTGATCAAGAAACTCGCGACCTCACTGACGGTAGCCTCCCGTAATGTACAAGCGCACGCCCCCGACCGCATGGCGCCCACCTCCTGGACATCGTGCACCCTACCAGGGACCGCCCCCAGCCAACCTCAAGCCTGCACCACACGGCAGCCAACCAACCCCGGGTGACCCAAGTGCTATTTCTGCAGGCAGACAAAGCACCCCCGGCAGCGCTGCCCAGCGCGGAGCGCAATCTGCAAGGCCTGCGGGAAGAAAGGACATTTCGCTGCAGTGTGCCAGGCCCGGTCAATCGCCGCTGTAACCAGCCCCATTGTTCCTGCATCCCCCACGTGCGACCTGTGGGGGCTGCCATTTTCATCCCCGCAACCCACGTTCGGCCCATGGACGCTGCCATCTTCCTCGCATCAGAACACGTGTGGACCGTGGGCGCCGCCATCTTCCCCCCATCAGACCTCGTGCGGCCCGTGAGCGCCGCCATCTTTAATGCCGCCAGCCACGTGAACCCGTGGCCGCCGCCATCTTCGGCGCTATTTTGGACAGCGCCTCAGGACCCCTGCTCGTCGGGCACCTCATCGGGCCGCTCATCGCCTGCAACCGCCGCCGACCAGCCCGGGACCCACCATCACCAACCGCGGCTCGCCTCCATCACGCTCGACCAGTTCCGGCCACACAACCTTGCAACCGCGACAACGACGGTGAAAGTCGATGGCCACAAGACACCTTGCCTTCTCGACTCCGGGAGCACGAAGAGTTTCATTCACCCCGATATGGTAAGGCGCTGCTCCCTCGCGGTGCCCCCCATTACCCAACGAATCTCCCTGGCCTCCGGATCCCACTCCGTGGAGATCCGGAGGTACTGCACCGCCACCCTCACCGTCCAGGGCGTAGAGTTCAGCAACTTCCGGCTCTACGTCCTCCCTAACCTCTGCGCTGCCTTGCTACTCGGCCTGGACTTCCAGTGCAACCTCCAAAGTCTAACTCTGAAATTCGGCGGGCCCCTACCACTCCTTACTGTATGCGCCTCACGACCCTTAAGGTCGATCCGCCTTTCCTGTTTGCAAACCTCACCCCGGATTGCAAACCCGTCGCCACCAGGAGCAGACAGTACAGTGCCCAGGACAGGACCTTCATCAGGTCGTAGGTCCAGCAGCTACTGCGGGAAGGCATCATTGAAGCCAGCAACAGCCCCTGGAGAGGCCAAGCGGTGGTTGTAAAGACTGGGGAGAAACACAAGATGGTCATTGACTACAGTCAGACCATCAATCAGTACACGCAGCTCGACGCGTACCCCCTCCCACGCATATCTGACATGGTCAATCAGATTGCACAGTACCGGGTCTTCTCTACAGTGGACCTGAAATCTGCTGACCACCAGCTCCCCATCCACAAGGCAGACCGCCCATACACTGCATCCGAAGCAGACGGCCGCCTTTACCACTTCCTTAGCGTTCCCTTCGCCGTCACTAATGGGGTCTCGGTCTTCCAACGGGAGATGGACCGAATGGTTGACCGGTACGGGCTGCGGGCCACTTTCCCGCACCATCTGCTGCCACGACCAGCAGGACCACGACGCTAACCATTTCAAATTTCTCCACGCAGCCAAACTCCTGAACCTAACGTATAACAAGGAGAAGTGCGTGTTCAGCACCAACCGCTTAGCCATCCTTGGCTATGTGGTGCAAAATGGAGTTCTAGGGCCCGACCCCGACCGCATGCCCCCCTCATGAAACTCCCCCTCCCCCACGGCCCCAAGGCCCTCAAACGATGCCTGGGATTCTTCTCATACTATGCCCAGTGGGTCCCTAACTATGCGGACAAGACCCGCCCACTCATTCACTCCACAATTTTCCCCCTGACGGCTGTGGCTCACCAGGTCTTCAACCGTATCAAGTCCGACATCGCCAAGGCCGCGATGCACGCGGTCGACGAGACCCTCCCTTTTCAAGTCGAGAGCGATGCATCAGACGTCGCTATGGCCGCCACACTCAACCAGGCAGGCAGACCCGTGGCATTCTTTTCCCGCACCCTCCATGTCTCTGAAATCCGGCTCTCCTCCGTCGAAAAGGAGGCCCAAGCCATCGTTGAAGCTGTGCGGCATTGGAGGCATTACCTGGCCGGCAGGAGATTCACTCTCCTCACATACCAACGGTCGGTTGCCTTCATGTTTAATAATACACAGCAGGGCAAGATCAAAAATGATAAAATCTTGAGGTGGAGGATCGAGCTCTCCACCTGCAATTTTTTATCGCCCCGGTTAAGCTCAACGAGCCCCCCCGATGCCCTATCCCGAGGTACATGTGCCTGCGCACAAGTGGACCGACTCCGGGCCCTACACGATGGTCTCTGTCACCCAGGGGTCACCCAGTTCTTTCACTTCATAAAGGCCCGCAACCTACCCTACTCCATTGCGGAAGTCAGGTCTGTCACCAAAGACTGCCAGGTCTGGGCGGAGTGCAAACCGCACTTCTACCGGCCAGACCGAGCGCACCTGGTGAAGGCCTCCCGTCTCTTTGAACGCCTCAGCATGGATTTCAAAGGGCCCCTCCCCTCCTCCGACCAAAACACGTACTTCCTTAACGTGGTCGACGAATACTCTAGATTCCCCTTCGCCATTCCATGCCTCGATATGACGTCTGCCACAGTCATCAAAGCCCTCAATAGCATCTTCACTCTGTTCGGTTTCCCCGCTTACATCCACAGCGACCGGGGAGCCTCCTTTATGAGTGATGAGCTGCGTCGATTCCTGCTCAGCAAGGGCATTGCCTTGAGCAGGATGACCAGCTACAACCCCCAGGGAAACGGGCAGGTGGAGAGGGAGAACGGGACGGTCTGGAAGGTCGTCCTGCTGGCCCTACAGCCTAATAATCTCCCGGTCTCCCGCTGGCAGGAAGTCCTCCCCGACGCCCACCACTCCATCCGATCGCTACTTTGCTCTGCGACTAATGCAATCCACCATGAACGCCTTCGTGCCTTCCGTAGGAAGTCCACCTCCTGGGTTTCAATCCCAACGTGGTTGGCAGCTCCAGGATCTGTTCTCCTCTGCAAGCACGTGCGGCTCCACAAGGCGGACCCGTTGGTCGAGAGGTTACAGCTACTCCATGCAAACCTGCAGTATGCCTACGGGCGTACCCCGATGGCCGCCAAGACACAGTCTCACTCAGGGACCTGGCACCAGCTGGGTCCCCCCCCCCCACCCCAACTGCCCTGGCGCCACCCATCCACCCCCCAGCACACCTCACCACAGCCCGCGTTCCAGGCCGATCCGTCCTCCCATTGGTTCCACCCGGGGATGAAGATGAGGACCACACGTTCCCAGAGTCACCGGCGACCAAGCCGGCACCTGCATCGCCACCGGGACTGCGGCGCTCACAACGGAGGATCAAGGCACCCGACCGGCTGAATTTGTGAACTTTTCTCCAAACTGTACACTTTAAAAATGCTCACATACATGTAAATAGTTTTCCACCACCCCTGCTGGACTCTTTTTTAACAGGGGGTGAATGTGGTAGTCACTACTGTTTGTATATATGACGTATATGAGAAGTAATACGGTAAGGCTCCTGTACTACAGGTACGGGGGCAGATCCCTGCCTGCTGGCTCCGCCCAGTAGGCGGAGTATAAATATGTGTGCTCACCAAGCTGCAGCCATTTCGGCAGCAGCTGTAGGAGGCAACACATCTCTGCTTAATAAAACCTCGATTACTCTCTACTCTTGTCTTAATTGATAGTGCATCATTTCATTGGCTGATTGTGTGTCATGAGCTAGTTTATTTTAGTTAGCCATCATCCAGTCAGGCACAATCACTGATAATTAACCACAGATAATAATGACCCAAATGCTATTAGTTTTGGAAACATATCTGTCTGACACTAATTGGACCGAAGATTACCCATTTACCTGGAGATATTCGGATTCAGGATGCAGAAGAAATCGCTCAGTGCAGGAAACCACATAGAGAGTAATGAAGTGAATCATCGCAGACAACACGAGCTGTTGTAAGGTATATTTAATTGTTCAGTGTGAGTGTTAGTGAAGCTGAAAGGATGGTTGGTTTGCTTGTCATGCTCCCTGCTTGGCGGGCCCCCTACCTGGTTTATACCAGCAGCAACGATGGATCAGACCCTTAGGAGGCCATTAATTGCTGACTTAAGGGCTTCAATTAGCGTCAGAATGGGAATGTCATTCACGGGCCTTCCCACAATGCATTTAACTGGGGTGGAGGTGGGAAGGTGGCAGGTCTCTGCTCACTCCCCACCTGCCTGATTAAATGTCTCCTGCCACCAAACTGGCCACTGGGAGGTCACAAGATTCCGCCCACCATTCCTGTAACTTTTGCCCTGCAGTACAACACATGAAATACTTGTGGTTTAGCAGTTAAATTTCTTTTCATCTTGAGTGCAGGTGCAATTTCCTTGAGTACAGCCCCTTAATGTTACATTTACTTTCTCAACATTCTGAGCTAATCAGCAATTGAAATATCCAATCCCAACAGGAAGTGAAGGAAATATTGAACATTGAACATAGAACATTACAGCGCAGTACAGGCCCTTCGGCCCTCGGTGTTGCGCCGACCTGTGAAACCAATCTAAAGCCCACCTACACTATTCCCTTATCATCCATATGTTTATCCAATGACCATTTAAATGCCCTTAATGTTGGCGAGTCCACTACTGTTGCAGGCAGGGCATTCCACGCCCTTACTACTCTCTGAGTAAAGAACCTGTCTCTGACATCTGTCCTATATCTATCACCCCTCAATTTAAAGCTATGTCCCCTCGTGCTAGACATCACCATCCGAGGAAAAAGGCTCTCACTGTCCACCCTATCCAATCCTCTGATCATCTTGTATGCCTCAATTAAGCCACCTCTTAACCTTCTTCTCTCTAACGAAAACAGCCTCAAGTCCCTCAGCCTTTCCTCATAAGATCTTCCCTCCATACCAGGCAACATTCTGGTAAATCTCCTCTGCACCCTTTCCAATGCTTCCACATCCTTCCTATAATGCGGAGACCAGAATTGCATGCAATACTCCAAATGCGGCCGCACCAGAGTTTTGTACAGCTGCAACATGACCTCATGGCCCCGAAACTCAATCCCTCTACCAATAAAAGCGAACACACCGTACGCCTTCTTAACAACCCTATCAACCTGGGTGGCAACTTTCAGGGATCTATGTACATAAGAACATAAGAACTAGGAACAGGAGTAGGCCATCTGGCCCCTCGAGCCTGCTCCGCCATTTAATGAGATCATGGCTGATCTTTGTGGACTCAGCTCCACTCCCCGGCCCATACACCATATCCCCGAATCCCTTTATTCTTCAGAAAGGCATCTATCTTTTTCTTAAAAATGTTTAAAGAAGGAGCCTCAACTGCTTCACTGGGCAAGGAATTCCAGAGATTCACAACCCTTTGGGTGAAGAAGTTCCTCCTACACTCCGTCCTAAATCTACCTCCCCTTATTTTGAGGCTATGCCCCCTAGTTCTGCTTTCCCCGACCAGTGGAAACAACCTGCCCGCATCTATCCTATCTATTCCCTTCATAATTTTATATGTCTCAATAAGATCCCCCTGCATCCTTCTAAACTCCAATGAGTACAGTCCCAGTCTACTCAACCTCTCGTCATAATCTAATCCCCTCAACTCTGGGATCAACCTAGTGAATCTCCTCTGCACTCCCTCCAGTGCCAATATGTCCTTTCTCAGGTAAGGAGACCAAAACTGAACACAATACTCCAGATGCGGCCTCACCAACACCCTATACAATTGCAGCATAACCTCACTAGTCTTGAACTTCATCCCTCTAGCAATGAAAGACAAAATTCGATTAGCCTTCTAAATCACCTGTTGCACCTGCACACCAACTTTTTGCGACTCGTACACCAGCACACCCAGGTCCCTCTGCACAGCAGCATGTTTTAACAACTTACCGTTTAAATAATAATCCATTCTGCTGTTATTCCCCCCAAAACGGATAGCCTCACACTTGGCAACATTAAATTCCATCTGCCAGACCCTAGCCCATTCACCTAACCTATCCAAATCCTTCTGCAGACTTCCGGTATCCTCTGCCCTTTTTGCTTTACCACTCATCTTAGTGTCGTCTGCAAACTTTGACACATTGCACTTGGTCCCCAACTCTAAATCGTCTATGTAAGTTGTGAACAACTGCGGGCCCAACACTGATCCTTGAGGGACCCCACTAGTTACAGGTTGCCAACCAGAGAAACACCCATTTATCCCCACTCTCTGCTTTCTATTAGTTAACCAATCCTCTACCCATGCTACCACTTTACCCTCAATGCCATGCATCTTTAGTTTATGCAGCAACCTTTTGTGTGGCACCTTGTCAAAAGCTTTCTGGAAATCCAGACATACCACATCCATTGGCTCCCCGTTATCTACTGCACTGGTAACGTCCTCAAAAAATTCTACCAAATTAGTCAGACACGACCTACCCTTTGTGAACCCATGCTGCGTCTGCCCAATGGGACAATTTCCCTCCAGGTGCCCCGCTATTTCCTCCTTAATGATAGATTCCAGCATTTTCCCTACAACCGAAGTTAAGCTTACCGGCCTATAATTACCCGCTTTCTGCCGACCTCCTTTTTTAAACAGTGGTGTCACGTTTGCTACTTTCCAATCCTCTGGGACTACCCCAGAGTCTAGTGAATTTTGATAAATTATCACTAGTGCGTTTACAGTTTCCCTAGCCATCTCTTTTAACACTCTGGGATGCATCCCATCAGGGCCAGGAGACTTGTCTACCTTTAGCCCCATTAGCTTGCCCAATACTGCCTCCTTAGTGATTACAATCATCTCAAGGTCCTCACCTATCATATCCTTATTTCCATCAGTCACTGGCATGTTATTTGTGTCTTCCACTGTGAAGACTGACCCAAAAAACCTGTTCAGCTCCTCAGCCATTTCCCCGTCTCCTATTGTTAAATCTCCCTTCTCATCTTCCAAAGGACCAATATTTACCTTAGCCACTCTTTTTTGTCTTATATATTTGTAGAAGCTTTTACTATCTGCTTTTATGTTCTGAGCCAGTTTACTTTCATAGTCTACCTTACTCTTATTTATGGCTTTTTTAGTAGCTTTCTGTTGTCCCCTAAAGACTTCCCAGTTCTCTAGTCTCCCACTAATTTTTGCCACTTTGTATGTTTTTTCCTTCAATTTGATACTCTCCCTCACCTCCTTAGATATCCACGGTCGATTTTTCCCCTTTCTACCGTCTTTCTTTTTTGTCGGTATGAACCTTTTCTGAACACTTTGAAAGATCGCTCGGAAGGTTCTCCACTGTTCCTCAACTGCTTCACCATGAAGTCTTCGCTCCCAGTCTACCTTAGCTAGTTCTTCTCTCATCCCATTGTAATCGCCTTTGTTTAAGCACAGAACACTAGTGTTTGATTTTACCTTGTCATCCTCCAACTGTATTTTAAATTCCACCATATTGTGGTCGTTCCTTCCAAGAGGATCCCGAACTATGAGATCATTAATCAATCCTGCCTCATTACACAGGACCAGATCTTGGACCACTTGTTCCCTCGTAGGTTCCATTACATACTGTTCCAGGAAATTATCCCGGACACATTCTATAAACTCCTCAAGGCTGCCTTTACCAACCTGGTTAAACCAATCGACATGCAGATTAAAATCTCCCATGATAACCGCTGTACCATTTCTACATGCATCCGTTATTTCTTTGCTTATTGCCTGCCCTACCATCCTGTTACTATTTGGTGGCCTATAGACTACTCCTATCAGTGACCTTTTCGCCTTACTGTTCCTGATTTCCACCCAAATTGATTCAACCTCGTCCTCCATAGCACCAATATCATCCCTTACTATTGCCCGGATGCCATCCTTAAACAACAAAGCTACACCACCGCCCTTACCGTCCATTCTATCCTTTCGTATAGTCTGATACCCTTGGATATTTAACTCCCAATCGTGACCATCTTTTAACCATGTTTCAGTAATGGCCACTAAATCATAGTCATTCACGATGATTTGCGTCATCAACTCATTTACCTTATTTCGTATACTACGAGCATTCTGGTAAAGTACACTTATGCTGTTTTTAATGTCTTTTTTATGAATCCTCCTAACACCTTGATCAGTAACTTTTCGCAATTTATTTTTCCTCCTACCCTTTCTCCTAATTTTCCTTGTCTTTGAACCCATATTGCTACATAATAACCTGTCACGTAACCTGCTGCCTTGATCTCCATTAACCATTATACTGTCCATAGCTTTACACTTCCCTTCCCCCCAACTTGTACATTGACGCCGAGATCTCTCTGCTCATCCACACTACCAAGAATCTTACCATTAGCCCAATACTCTGTATTCCTGTTACTCCTTCCAAAATTAATCACCTCACACTTTTCTGCATTAAACTGCCACCTCTCAGTCCAGCTGTGCAGCTTATCTATGTCCCACTGTAACCTGCAACATCCTTCCGCACTGTGCACAACTCCACCGACTTTAGTGTCATCTGCAAATTTACTCACCCATCCTTCTACGCCCTCCTCCAGGTCATTTATAAAAATGACAAACAGCAGTGGCCCCAAAATAGATCCTTGTGGTACACCACTAGTAACTGAACTCCAGGCTGAACATTTCCCATCAACCACCACCCTCTGTCTTCTTCCAGCTAGCCAATTTCTGATCCAAACTGCTAAATCACCCCGAATCCCATGCCTCCGAATTTTCTGCAATAGCCTACCGTGGGGAACCTTATCAAACGCTTTACTGAAATCCATATACACCACATCAACTGTTTTACCCTCGTCCACCTGCTTGGTCACCGTCTCAAAGAACTCAATAAGGTTTGTGAGGCACGACCTACCCTTCACAAAACCGTGCTGTCTATCCCTAATCAAATTATTCCTTTCTAGATGATTATAAACCATATCTCTTATAAATCCAAGAATTTGCCCACAACAGAAGTAAGGCTCACTGGTCTATAGTTACCGGGGTTGTCTCTACTCCCCTTCTTGAATAAGGGGACAACATTTGCTATCCTCCAGTCTTCTGGCACTATTCCTGTAGACAATGATGACATAAAGATCAAAGCCAAAGGCTTAGCAATGTCCTCCCTAGCTTCCCAGAGAATACTACGATAAATCCCATCCGGCCCAGGGGACTTACCTATTTTCACACTTTCCAGAATTGCTAACACCTCCTCCTTATGAACCTCAAGCCCGTCTAGTCTAGTAGCCTGTATCTCAGTCTTCTCCTCGACAACATTGTCTTTTTCCTGTATGAATACTGACAAAAAATATTCATTTAGCATCTCTCCCATCTCCTCGGACTCCACGCACAACCTCCCACTATTGTCCTTGACTGGCCCTACTCTTACTATAGTCATTCTTTTATTCCTGACATACCTATAGAAAGCTTTAGGGTTATCCTTGATCCTACCTGCCAAAGACTTCTCATGTCCCCTCCTGGCTCTTCTTAGCTCTCTCTTTAGGTCCTTCCTAGCTAACTTGTAACTCTCGAGCGTCCTAACTGAACCTTCACGTCTCATCTTTACATAAGCCTCCTTCTTCCTCTTGACATGTGATTCAACTACTTTAGTAAACCACGGTTCCCTCGCTCGACCATTTCCTCCCTGCCTGACAGGTACATACTTATCAAGGACACCCAGTAGCTGTTCCTTGAAGAAGCTCCACATTTCAATTGTGCCCATCCCCTGCAGTTTCCTTCCCCAACCTATGCATCCTAAGTCTTGCCTCATCGCTTCATAATTGCCTTTCCCCCAGCTATAACTCTTGCCCTGCAGTATATATCTATCCCTTTCCATCGCGAAAGTAAACGTAATCGAATTGTGGTCACTATCACCAAAGTGCTCACCTACCTCCAAATCTAACACCTGGCCTGGTTCATTACCCAGTACCAAATCCAATGTGGCCTCGCCTCTTGTTGGCCTAGCCACATACTGTGTCAGGAAACCCTCCTGCACACATTGGACAAAAACGGACCCATCTAAAGTACTCGAACTATAGTGTTTCCAGTCAATATTTGGAAAGTTAAAGTCCCCCATAACAACTACCCTGTTTCTTTCACTCCTATCCAGAATCATCTTTGCAATCCTTTCCTCTACATCTCTGGAACTTTTCGGAGGCCTATAGAAAACTCCCAACAGGGTGACCTCTCCTTTCCTGTTTCTAACCTCAGCCCATACTACCTCAGTAGACGAGTCCTCATCAAACATCCTTTCTGCCACCGTAATACTGTCCTTGATAACTTCCCAAAGATCATCATACTTACTGAAGAGGTGTGGACAGTCTGATGATGCATTATGTAAGGGCACAAGGAATGGGAGCAGGAGTAGATCAAACGGTCCCTCAAGCCTGCTCCATCATTTAATAATGGATCATGGCTGATCTTCGACCCCCAACTCTGCTTTCCTGCCCAGATCCCTTTATTTCTTACAGTCCAAAAATCTATCAATCTCGTCGTTGAATGTACCCAACAACTGGAAAAACTTGTGTAATTACTGCTGCAGAAAATAAACAGGCTAGACAGCTCCAGTTGAGAGGCTCGTGGTGGCAGTCGCAATGGGCCATACAGCTTCCTCCTTGTTGAATGAATTCTACAATTCCAAAGCAAATTTCCCAGCTCCTCAGTCATAATGCAAACAACCAGTTAGCTCTGATTTCTTGACTCCCGGGACCATGCAACAGGCTTCTCCTGATAGGGGATGGGGAAGGGGCTGGGACAGGTCAATTTGTCAGCATGGAAACTCTAAGCTTCCTTCTGTTGCCAGGAGGAGCACGCCTGTTTCCCTTGGCCCCACAAGGAAAGTAAAAATAATATTTTGAAAGCTTAACTTCTGAGGCTGTTCTGGACGTGATCCACTTACCCAGTGAGTTGACATGGTGGGAAACCTCCTGCTGCTTTCCACTCAGGCTGCCATGTTTAAAATGCAGCAATCAGGAGCCTGAGCACAGGAGCTGAAGATGATCTCACCCGTTTTAGGCAGGTGTACTTGTCCCTGATCAAATGTGCAGGCAGGGCAGGTACATAACCTAATCGGTTTTGAGTGCCAACCCATTGCTGGTGCCTTCTCTGAGGTAAGGACCTGTTCGAGGCCAACAATAACTAGCAGAGAGGAAAATTTTAAAAAATATTAAAAGAGGAATGACATGGATACACAACCCAGGGGAGGGGGAGGAAGAAAAAGGGGAACCTGAGGGGAGTAAAAGGAGCAACACAGAGGGAGGGGGCGGAAGAACCCCCCCCCCCCCTCCCACCAGGCAGACGCGGCAGAAACTCAAAGGAAAAAAGGGAGGGAAGGGGTAGAGCCGAAGTAGCGGGGGGGGAGGGGACCCTCCTCCCTCCCGAGCAGGGAGGATATCAAGGGGGGGCTTGGTGGGGGAGGGGGGAGGAGGGTAGCGCACTGAGACGGACGGTGACAAATTGTAAATAAGAACAAGAGAACCTTGTGCACTGTATAATAACAAACACAAAATGCAATGTATATAAAACTGAAAATACCAATAAAAACATTTGCATTTGCGTATTTTGAAGTAGCGCACCTTTAATTATATCAATATTTCTAATTGTAGCTCATTATATTTCCCTGCCTTTAACTCTTATCAATCTACAAACTGCCTTTTCCAAATACAAATTAACTCCTTCTTCAATGATGTTATTATATTTGCCTCAATGTTTTGTGGCAAAACCTTTCTTGTTCTTTTTAACCTTTTCAGCAGACATCTTTGGTAACAAAGGGGAAGGGGAACTTCAAAGTTTGCAATATTTTTTATTGCTGGAAGTACTTATAAATTATTTTTAAAAGAGTAATATTAGTTAAGAAAGTGTGACCTCCACGTTGATAGTGTATTCACTCCACTCATTCTCTTCATGGCAGAACTGCTTTACAAAGAAAATATTTATTGGCGCAGTGTCAAAAGAACTTTATCAAATAGCTCCAGTTGACTCTAGTATTTTATTAGGCCATAAGGTATGTAAAAGGGAAGATTTCTTCTGTTCTCCCCAGTGAAGCAGACCTCCTTCTGGTTCATGATAGAACAATATTGAGAGGGACCATGGCATATCACGTGGGTCTCCCAGCTGGTTCAGGGTAGATGGTGGAAAATGACAAATCAGAGCAAAATATAGGCACAAAATATGGATCCTCAGTGCTGCCTCATGCAGGGAAGAACACAAAACACCTCTCAACGTGTAACGTCATGATGTCAAATGACTCTACCAGCTGATCTGACACTTTATTTCCAAACTTTGGCTATGCAAGTCCATCCAACAAATGTGTGTGTCACTCAACCTGAGTTCAGCTGCAAATTGGTGTTATTTGAAGGGTCATGCAGTCAAACTATGGGTAAGGTGAAGATATCGTTGCTATTGCAAAGTCTTGAAAAGAGAAATGTGTTTGGAGATTCTGGGCGCAATTCATCCACCGCCCTGCACAGAGCTGTGCGCGACGGGTAAATGCAGAGAAAGACTCAAATCAAGTGTTGTGCCAGGCCAATCGCAAGTCACCTGACTTTTCCTGGCGCCTGAGAATCCTAAACTGGGCGCCGATTAGTACTGGTCTCCACAAGCGGAGACCAGTCCTGCTGGCCACTCGGGGGTTTGGGAGGTAATTGGAGCCCCTCCGGGTGGCCAGGGGCAGAGCAGGGCAGTACCCTGGCACTCCCCCTGCCTCCTGGGCATCTTGGCAGTGCCAACCAAGCACACTGATAGTGTCAATCTGGCACTGCCAAGATGCCTAGTTGCATGGCCAGGGTGCCAGGGGTACATCTCAGGTGCCATTGGCAGTGCTACGGTGCCCGAGTGCCAGGTTGGCAATGCTAAGGGTCAGGGCCTGATGGGGGCCATGCTCATGAAAGGGGAGGTGAGGGGGGGGTATGAAGGCTGGGGGGGGGGGGGGGGGGGGGGGGGGGATTGAAGGGGGGGGCTATGGAAGTGCTTCACAAAGGTTGGGGAGTTAAGGGGCGGGTCCTGTAAGGTAGTGGCCCTAAAAGGGAGATGGGAGGGCCTGAAAAAGGGGTGGGTAAATGTCTATGTGGGTGGGGAGGTGGGGGACCGTACAGTTCATTTAGAGATCAGGGCATCTTTTCAAAATGGTGCCTGATCTCTGAGGAGTTGGTCTCGCTGGTGGGACCAGCTCCACGCTGCTGAAAAAAAAGTCATTTAGCTGGGTGTTTCCAGGCACTGGCAGCACCAAGAGTGACCCCACTAATAAACGGGACTCTGCTTCATTTTGGGGCCTCAGTGAGGAGTGCCCTGTCAATGATGCATTTAGTCCTAGTTCCTGTATTCCGCTCGCCAGTGAAGAAAGAGATCGGTATGCCATCCATCATCCAACCCTCCCAAATGCCCCAACTCACCAATAAAGGGGAGATTGAGCCCCCACATCCCCAGGCCGGATCCCTGGCTGACAATACAACCTTGGCATTGCCAGCCTGTCACCCTGTCAGTCCCCCTTCCAGCCTCCTGCCAGAGTGGCAGTGCCACCTAGGAACCCTGGCACTTGGGTGACACTGCTAAGGTGCCAGTCTGGCAGTGCCAAGGTAGTATCAAGGGTGCCAGGGTGCCACCCTGCCCAGAAGCTGGACCACCCTGGTCTCCCCGACCCCCCCCCCCCCCCCCCAAGTGCCGGTATGTCTAGTCCACATTTGTGGAAACCAGTTCTAAACTGCACCCGGGCGAGGCGAGGCCGTTAGGACCCAGGCAGTAAATCGATCTGGAGTAGACATGTTCAAGTGAGACTAACTACTCACGTGAATATCAAAATCTGGGCCCCGACCTCTCATTAGATCTCGCAAGGCGTGACGAGGCCGATACATCTCGCGAGAGGCCTCACAAAAGATTTACCGGCCTCATCATAGATTATCATAGAATTTACAGTGCAGAAGGAGGCCATTCGGCCCATCGAGTCTGCACCGGCTCCTGGAAAGAGCACCCTACCCAAGGTCAACACCTCCACCCTATCCCCATAACCCAGTATCCCCATCAACACTAAGGGCAATTTTGGACACTAAGGGCAATTTATCATGGCCAATCCACCAACCTGCACATCTTTGGACTGTGGGAGGAAACCCACGCACACACGGGGAGGATGTGCAGACTCCGCACAGACAGTGACCCAAGCCGGAATCAAAACTGGGACCCTGGAGCTGTGAAGCAATTGCACTATCCACAATGCTACCGTGCTGCCCACTTCCTGAGTTGGGTGCAGTGCAGCCTAAATGTGGATGATTGGATGAATCCATGCCTGCATCTCACCCAAAAAGCCGACGGGAAACACCACACCAAACCCGCCCAAAATCACACTTACATTATTATTTCCATTATTTCCATTGTTGGCAATTCAGTATTTATGCTTCAGAAACATGTAAGATTTATACCACTTCATGACCAGACCACATCTGGCAGAATTCTAGTGGGGCAGGCTTCATATACACCCATTTCCTACACACCACATTTTGAGCAGACTGTGCTCTGCTCAATGACAGACCAGGTGGCCGCATGGACCTCGTTGTATCGGGTCTCCCCATTGGTCTCCAGCCTCCGTACTGGCGTCATCAGCGAGTTCCTAAGCGGGTACCCTTTATCCCCCAAGAGCCAACCGGCCATCCTGGGGTGGTCCTCGAAGAGGCCAGGAACGCCTGACTGCCCCAGGATGTGAATATCGTGCACACTCCCTGGGAAGCGTGCACACACGTGCATGATCTTAAGATGGTGGTTGCACACGAGCTGAATGTTCAGGGAGTGGAACCCCTTCCTGTTGACGTAGGGCACTCCCAGACAGCCTGGTGAGTGCAGGCCTCAGCCCCTGGACCCCCACATGCTACACGGCACGCCCATCCACGGGAATCCACTTGGGATGTGTGAAGTACTCACTTAACCACGATTGCCAATTCCCTATCAGCAATAAAAACATAGAAAATAGAAGCAGGAGGAGGCCCTTCTGCCTTTCAAGCCTGCTCTGCCATTCATTATGATCATGGCTGATCATCATGTTCAATACTCTGATCCTGCATTCCCTCCATATCCCTCGATCCCGTTAGCTCCAAGAGCTGTATCTAATTCCTTCTTAAAATTACGCAATGTTTAGGCCTCAACTATTTTCTGTAGTAGTGAATTCCACAGATTCACCACTCTCTGTGTGAAGAAATTTCTCCTCATCTCAGTCCGAAAAGGTTTACCCCTTATCCTCAAATATGACCCCGAGTTCTGGACTCCCCCACCATTGGGAGCATTCTTTATGAATCTACCGTGTCTAATCCTGTTAAAATTTTGATAGTTTCTATGAAATCCCATCTCACCCTTCTAAACGCCAATGAATATAATCTGAACCAATTTAGTCTCTCCTCATATGACAGTCCCGCCATCCCAGGAATTAGCCTGGTAAACATTCACTGCACTCCCTCCATAGCAAGAACATCCTTCTTCAGATAAGAACACCAAAACTGGACACAATACTCCAGCTGTGGCCTCCCAATGGCGCATACAATTGCAGTAAAATATCTCTATTCCTATACTCAAATACTCTCGCTATGAAGACCAACATACCAATTGCCTTCTTTACCGCTGCTGTACCTCCGCGCTTACTTTCAGTGACTGATGCACAAAGACACCAAGGTCTCGCTGAGTATGCACCTCTCTCCATTTACACGCATTCAAATAATAATCTACTTTCCTATTTTTGCTACCAAAGTGAATAACCTCATATTTATCCACATTAAACTGCATTTGCCATGCATGTGCCTACTCACTCAGCTTGTCCAAATCCCACTGAAGCATTTCTGCATCCTCCTCACAGTTCACCCTCCCACTCAACTTTGCATCATCTGCAAATTTGGAGATAATACATTTTGTTCCCCCATCCAAATGATTAATATATAAGATGAACAGTTGAGGTCCTAGAACAGGTCCCTGTGGTATCCCACTAGTCATTGCCTGTGAATCAGAAAGACCCATGTATTCCAACTTTTTGCTTCCTGTCTGCTAACCAGCTTTCTATCCATCTCAAGACACTACCCGTAATCCCATGCGCTTTAACTTTACATATTAATCTGCTATGTGAGACCTTGCCGAAAGCTTCTGAAAGTCTAAATAAACCACATCCACCGGTTCTCGCTGGTCAACTCTATTAGTTACATCTTCAAAGAATTCTAGCAGATTTTTCAAGCATGATTTTCCTTTCATAAATCCATGCTGACTTTGTCTGATTACACCACTGCTTTCCAAATGCTGTGATATGAAATCCTTGATAATGGACTCTAGCAACTTCCCCACTACTGGCATTAGGCTCACTGGTCTATAGTTCCACCTCCCTTTTTAAATAGCACGGTTACATTCCCGACCCTCCAATCTGCAGAACCATTCCAGAGTCCAAAGAATTTTGGAAAATGATCACCAGTTCATCTACTATTTATAGGGTTACTTCTTTAAGTACTCTGGGATGACGATTAACAGGCCCTGGAGATTTGTCTGCCTTCAATCCCATTAATTTCCACCAAACCATTTATTTACGAATACTAATTTCATTCAGCTCCTCACTAAAACTTATGTTTCTCAGCACTTCCGGTACATTAATCATGTCTCCCTTTGTGAAGGCAGAAGCAAAGTACGAGTTTAGTTCCTCAGCCATTTCTTGGTTCCCTGTTATGAATTCCCCATTTCTGACTGTAAGGGACCTACATTAGCTTTTAGCAATCCTTTTCCTCTTTTCATACCTATACAAACTTTTAGTCAGTTTTTATGTTCCCCACTAGTTTACTTTCAAATTGTATGTACCCCTTAATTAATGCCTTGGTCTACCGTTGCTGAATTTTAAACTGTTTCCAATCCTTGGGTCTATTGCTTTTTCTAGCTAATTTGTATGCCTCTTCTTTTAATCTAATACTATCTCTCATTTCCCTTGAAAGCCATGGTTTGGCCACAGTTCCTTCTACTTTTGCGCCAAATAGGAATGAACAATTTTTGGAGTTCATCTATTCATTCCTTGAATGCCTGCCATTGCCTGTCCACTGTCCTTCCTTTCAGTAATGTTTCCCAGTCTATCATAGCCAGCTCATGCCTCATACCATCATAGTTCCCTTTATCGAGATTCAGGACCCTAGTCTCAGAATCAACTACCTCACTATTCACCTTGATGAAGAATTCTACCATATTATGGTCACTCATCCCCAAGGGTTCTCTCACAACTAGATTTCCAACTCCAGAAATTTCTCCTCTATTGTACTGTGACTAATTTGTGTCACCCAATCTATATGCAGATTAAAGTCACCCATCATCAGAGATGTTCCTTTATCACGTGCATCTCTAAATTCCTGTCCAATGCTATTCCCAACATTACCACTGCAATTTGGTGGTCCGTACACCATCCCTATGAATGGTTTTTGCCCCTTTATGTTTCTTAACTCAACCCAGATAGATTCCACGTCATCTGTACTGATATCTTTCCTCAGTATTGTACCAATATCTTCTTTAATTAACAATGCAACACCACCATCTTTTCCTTTCTGTCTGTCCTTCCTAAAAGCTGAATAGCCCTCAATGTTTAGAACCCATCCTTGAGGCCATGTCTCCGTAAACCCAACTATATCATATCCCTTTATATCTGTCTGCACAACTAATTCATCCATTTTGTTTGAATGCTCCACGCGTTCAGATACAAAACCATAAGGATTGGATTGGATTGGATTGGATTTGTTTATTGTCACGTGTACCGAGGTACAGTGAAAAGTATTTTTCTGCGAGCAGCTCAAACAGATCATTAAGTACATGGGAAGAAAAGGGAATAAAAGAAAATACATAATAGGGCAACACAACATATACAATGTAACTACATAAGCACTGGCATCGGATGAAGCATACAGGGTGTAGTGTTAATGAAATCAGTCCATAAGAGGGTCATTTAGGAGTCTGGTGACAGTGGGGAAGAAGCTGTTTTTGAGTCTGTTCGTGCGTGTTTTCAGACTTCTGTATCTCCTGCCCGATGGAAGAAGTTGGAAGAGTGAGTAAGCCGGGTGGGAGGGATCTTTGATTATACTGCCCGCTTTCCCCAGGCAGCGGGAGGTGTAGATGGAGTCAATGGATGGGAGGCAGGTTCGTGTGATGGACTGGGCAGTGTTCACGACTCTCTGAAGTTTCTTGCGGTCCTGGGTCGAGCAGTTGCCATACCAGGCTGTGATGCAGCCTGATAGGATGCTTTCAATGGTGCATCTGTAAAAGTTGGTAATAGTCAATGTGGACATGCCGAATTTCCTTAGTTTCCTGAGGAAGTATAGGCGCTGTTGTGCTTTCTTGGTGGTAGCGTTGACGTGGGTGGACCAGGACAGATTTTTGGAGATGTGCACCCCTAGGAACGTTCCTTGTCCCACCCCTACTATTTTCTACAGTACCATTATCTGATACAGGCCCTTGATTGCTCTGCCTATCACTTTTCTTATTCTCCTTTCTGTCTTTTTCTCTTTTTCTTGATTTCCACTGCTCTGAATTCTTGCACAGGTTCCCATCTCCCTGTCATATTAACTTAAAACCTACCCATCTCCCTGTCATATTAACTTAAACCTCTCTAGCAAGTATCTCCTCAAGGACAACAGTCCTGGTCCTGCCCAGGTATAACCCCTCCAGTTTGTACAGGTCCCACCTCCTCCAAAACCGGTCCCAATTCCACAGGAATCTGGGGCGTCATTCTCCGCCGGCGGGAGTCTCCGTTTTGCCGGCGCCCGGGGGTTTCCCGACGGCGTGGGGCTGCCCCACAATGGGAAACCCCATTGACCGGCCGGTGTAACGGAGCATCCCGCCGGCGGGTCGGGGCAGAAATGTGGCGGGGCGGGATGGAGAATTTCACTCCTGAAGTCCTCCCCTGCGCACCAACTCTTCAGCCAAGTATTCATCTGATACATACTACTATTTCTACTCTGACTAGCGCATGGCACTGGTATTAATGCTGAGATCACTACCTTTGAGGTCTGACTCCTGAATTTTCTTCCTAACTCCCTGGGCGCGATGCTCCGAGGCCGGGCCGGTTGGGAGAATCGGCGGCAGCGCATCATATCGCGCGACGCCAGTCCGAAGCCATCCCGCCATTCTCTCAACCGGCGAGAACGCCCCCTTCAAGTTCTGCACCGCGCCAGCCGGAGAATCGGATGGGCCGAGCGGCCACTCCGACATGACAGGTTCCCGCCGGCGCCGTCCACACCTGGTCGCTGCCGCAGGAACTGTGCAGGAATGCTGGGGGGGGTCCTTCATCGGTGGCGGGGGGGGGGCCTCCGATGGGGTCTGGCCCGCGATCGGGGCCCACCGATCAGTGGGCCAACCTCTCTAAAGGAGGACCTCCTTTCCTCCACCGCCCCACAAGATCCATCCGCCATCTTCTTGTGGGGCAGCCTCGGGGAGGACGGCAACCGCACTATGGCTCAACGCGCGTAAAATACGTGACCTCGCTCCGAGCCCCCCGGGGACGGGAGAATAGGGGACTGGGAGCGGGCTCCGACGCCGGAGTGAAACACTCTGGTTTTCACTCCGGCGTCGGGACTTTGTCTCCCTTTGGGAGAATCGCGCCCCCTATATTCTGCTTTCAGGACCACATCCCTTTTTTTACTTATGTCTTTGGTACCGATGTGTACCACGACCACTGGCTGTTCACCCTTCCCCTTCAGAATGTCCTGTAACCGCTTTGAGACATCTTTGACCCCAGCACTAGGGAAGCGACAAATCATCCTGGAGTCTCGTTTGTGGCCACAGAAATGCCTATCTGTTCCCCTTACAATTGAATCGCAATAACTATTGCATTCCCACACTTTTTACTCTTCCCCTCTGCAACAGAACCAACCATGGTGCAAAGGATTTGGCTGCTGCTGCTTTCCGCTGAAAGATCATTCCCTTCAACAGTATCCAAAGCGGTATATCTGTTTTGCAGGGGAATGGCCACGGGGGATTCCTGTACTGCCTGCCTAACTCTCTTACTCTGCCTGGTGGTCACCCATTCCCTTCCTGCCTGTGGAAACTGGGCTTGCAGGGTGACCACCTTTCTACACGTGCTATCCACAACACTCTCAGCCTCATGGATACTCCACAGTGTCCCAGCCATCGCTCCAGCTCTGAAACACGGGCTTCCAGGAGCTGTAGCTGGAAACACTTCCTGTACACATGCTTGCCCCGGGCTCTGGAAATGTTCTCTCATGGAGCAAGAGAAGCAAACCCAGGCTTTGCGTTCTCCTGCCATGACTTACGCCTTTAAACTAAAGCTTTGGAAGATGCTTGATATTAGATTAAATCCAATTCTCAATGGACCTTCTTTGTTTGTCCTTGTGAATACCAATTATAGTCCTTGCAGATTATAAACCACAAAACCTATTTTCAAACTATAATTGATGAAATTTGTAAAGACTTACCGACCTTGCCCACTAATCACCAATCAGCTCTCTCCCTTTTAGCCTCAGCTGCAACAGGACAAGACTACTCTCTGAAGATTTAAAAATTACAAAGCAAAGAGAAAAAGCAAAGAGCTCCTCTTCCTGCTCTGCACCAAATCTCCATACTGCTTCAAATTCCCAAGTTTAAAGCTCACTCTGTCTGTGGCCTCACTCTAGGTGTGGCTTCTCTCCCACTGTGAGTGTGTAATGTTCACTGTGAGTGCACTTTGAAGCTCTTTACTTAAATAGAGTTGAGATTGTCTAGGCTGACTCGCACACCAGTTGAGCTTCAAATTATGTAATCTACAGCCTTCATGGCCAGAGGTCACCGTGGTCAGTGGGAGGTATGGGTGGTGGGTGGGGCAAACAGGCAGGGACTAGGGTCGCCGGAACAGGTCCACATGATCCATGGGTTGGCATGGCAGACCCGCGCGCGGTTGCCACACCCCTCTCCCCGCAGAGACTCCCCAGCTCCAGTGCTCCCAACCCCCAATGATGGCCCACCCCAACCGAGGTTGGACCCACCCCTTTTGAGCACAGGAGCAGAAAGCCCAGTGCCCCCGGGATCTTTGCCTGTGAGCAAAAATGGCTACTCACCTCCTCGGGTCCCCACAGCAGCCCTTCCATGAGGTTCACGTTTTAAAAAATGAGTACTAATAGGCACCACTTGCTGGGGAGGCCGTTAGATCACGGGTGGCAGTTGGATATGGGGTGGCTCCAGTTAATTATATGGAATTAGGGCTTAAGTGGTGATTGTCGGTTTCTTGCCATGCTACGGCGGGATCTGAATTTTGCTTTCCGGAGCGGGCTGGTTGCATCGCGAATGGTTTAGCGTCCGGCACGGTTCTCGCTTTTGGCCTCTCTCGCTATTCACCAGCCTCAAAGCACTCTTGCTCAAGTGCAACGAGGCCATTGAATCGCGCCCTTAGTGTCTGCAGATGAGTGCCTGAATAAATGCAGCTTCCAAACATTTATGTCAGTTTATGATGTAATGCCTCAAAGTTTTACTCAATAGCTTTTCCACAGGGTTAGACTTATGGCCCGCCCAGTTGAAATGGAATTAGTGTCCAATTGATATAATTGTATTCCTTTTTGAATTTAGACATGAAGCCCCAGTCTGTTTATGGTGTAAGCATTTCAGCTCTGCAATTAAGATGGACATCACTGGGATTTTGTCAGGAACAAGACATCGCAGATTTTTGTGACTTTAACTGTTACATCTGCCCCATATATAATAAATATTTGTTGCATACAAAAATCCTTAGAACTAATAATTCTGTTGTGTCAAATTATGATTAGGTTTTTACATCAGCTGTACTGCGGTGTACAAACAGACCGAGTTCAATGCTTGTGAAGGCCATTATGCAAACATTAGATTTGATTGTTGCCTGCAGTGCCACAGTGAACTTCATCCAGTGAACCATGGCATTCTGCAACTGATGTGGTATGACGCACAAAATTGCAGCAAAAAAGCATGCACGAGTTCACAACATTGTCTGTTCCTTTCGTAATCACGTTCTTTTGAAAAATAATTTTTAAAAGTCTTCTTTGTACTACAAGTCTTTTATCAACTTTGTCAGTAGTAGCTGCAATTCAACATTCTGATGAGCTTTCATCCTTCAGGAATGAAAGACCCTGGTGCATTTCAGTTATGAATTGAGGATGTGTATTAATGAAGTGAAATACCTTCATTTAACTACAAATTGAGAATCATTTCAACACGCTTAATGTCAGGGAAACAGGTGTTCCGAGAGAAAGAAATTGATTTTTTTCATTCAATTTCCTGTGTAATTAAGACATGGTTAGTTGTATTGTGCAGTGCCAATAAACATCAATAATGGAAAAATGTAAGTTCTTGTGGTGAATGTATTCAGCTAATGCATGGATGATACTGTAACCTATGACCTATGACCTCGAAGTGGTGATACGAGCTGCTTCCAGGTACTGTACTGTAACCCCGGTGGGCTCCGCCTCTGGCTCCGCCCTCACCGGGGCTATATATAGACCGGCTGCCTGTGGGCGGCATTCATCTGTACAACCGACTCTGGCTAGGCAAGGTCATGCTTAATAAAGCCTAATGTTCACTCGCTCTCTCTGCCTCTCAGTGAATTGAAGGTATATCAGTTATATTGTTGGAATGAAAGAAACAGATCATTAGGTAGTGACAAAAGGATGAAATGTATGGACTGGAAATCAGAAATATTTAAAAAATCAGTATCCTAAAATCGTCAGGCCATGGCAAAATCAGCCATCACCTTTGCCGCCCCTTGAATGCCTATACAGGTAACCACTGAATCTTTCATTTTAATCTTCTCAAAATGCATCCAAGTCAAAACATGGCACATTTTTCAACTGGCAAAAAGCATTATCGATCAATAAAAACACATGGCAGAATACAATATATTGTGCCGAAGGACAGGGGTGCATACTCAAAAAAAGGGGTCAGGAGTAAGTCAGGTAATTCAGGACAAGCTAGCCTCACATTGAAAAATTGTTCCAGACCATGATAAGGGATAGTATTAGTGCTCACTTAGAAAAGTATGGGCTAATCAGGAAAAGTCAATACAAAATTGTAAAGAGCAAGTCATGCTTGACAAATTTAATCAAAATGTCTGTGGGAATGATTAAGCGTATAGACAAAGGGTGATCTGGAGTTCAAAAAGTGTGTGATAATGCCACTTGTCACCAAGAAATGTCCATAGTTTGAATGGTAAAGTGACAATGGTAAGGTGCAGATTTAAAAAATAGATAGTAGGGACATTGATAAGGTAATGTGTGCAAAGAATCTGATTTGGGGTATCTCTTGTTTCTTGCTTATATAAATACTTTGGACATGGACATAGAGAAAACATTGAAACTTGCTGATGAGGAAGGTTGTATGAAACTACAGCAAGTTGGAGGAGTGGGAAGATATGTGATGCAGTTCAATGTAAATAAACTGACTTTTTCTACTGCCCTGGTCAACATGCATCCCTTAATCAACACCACCAAAACTGATTAACTGTTCATTCATCTTATTACCTGAGTTACAGCCTGATTAAGTTCAGTTTCTAAAGGCCTCCTGAATTCCTTATTTTCAGGCTTGTCTCACTTCTGACAAATACTCTTTAAAGAATGTGTACAGTACATAAAAGTTTAAGATTATGGGTGGAAGTTTCCGGTCTTGGGCGAAGTCCTGTAGTGGAGGCGGGAACTGGGAGTGTTTTCGGTTGCACTAGATGGTGGGAATTTGCACCAAATTGCACAATGCTGGCCTAATTAATTATGCAGTCAAGGGTTTCCCGATGTTTCGTGTGATGACGCGCATCAAGCCATCATATCTGGGCGCCATATTTAAAAAGGCAGGCAGACATCAATTTACCCACTGTTGCCAGAGGAGATGACTTACTGATCCCAGGGAGCCCCTACCCTCTGATTCAGTGATGCCTCCCTAACTGTTGCTCAATGCTGTGGAGGCCAGGAGGGGCATTTTCTACCCAGAGGATGGAAGGAGGAGGCCTACCAATCAGACCAGCCCTATATGAGAGGATGTCACCAGGGACGGCAGTGCCCCCGGCCTTAACTGGAGCACTGCACTGCAGTCCCACATACAGATAAATGACCTCATCAGCTCCCTCAGGGTAAGTGAACCTTCAACTTCTCACACTCATCTCCCTGAATGGTACAGGGAACGTGGGCTCAGCAGAAAGGGGCCCATCCATGTGGCCCTTACAGAAAATAGCTACTCAACATGATAACATGGTGCCTCATAGCTCCACTGCAGCCCATCTCATCTGGAGATGGAGAGGGCACTGCGGATCCCTAACCTTTCCACATAGAGGGCTAAGATGCTCTATTGGTCCTGAACTCCAGAACCTCACTGAATTTGGGGGCTGAGAAGCCTAGCTAGCTGGTGAGGAACCAGACCAAACCTGCACTGATGGAGAGATCAGCATGTGGCCTTCATCCAGTAAGGATCCATCCATGTTATATAGAATCTTCCTCCATATTGGAGGCAACTCATGCAGTTACTCCTTCTCTCCTCTCTTATTTACAGGTTCCAGGAGGAAGAGGTTAGGCCACAAGAGGAAGCCTTTTCCAGCAGTTCTTCCAGCTCATAGAGGACCAAGGACATTGGGGATGAGGAAAGTGCACTTCTGTAGGTATCACAGGAGTCACCAATGCAGACACACACACCTCAGTGGGTATTAGATCTAGTTCTGGCCAGTCTCACATTCCAGTGACCGCCATATAGACATGTGCAGCAGGAGGAGGAGGCAGGGTCAGCCAAGCCCACTTGGAGGACTGCTGGGGAAGAGACATCTGCGGTGGCCAAATCAGCTGACTAACTTCTGGGATAAGTCATGCACAAGAGGCAGGTGTCAGAGGCCCTCAACAGAGTTGTGAGGCAGAGGAGTCCATCCACTGCACTCCGATGACATGTGCACACACTGATGTCTCCATGGGGAGGCTGGTCAAAGCCATTGAGAACTTGGTTCAGCAGAATACGCAGATTCTGCTGGAGATGTGCGCGGACGAACTTTAAGACTTTGCTGTGGCTACGTGAGAGGGAGACCTCCTTCCTGTTGCCCCTTCTCTTCAAAGGGTTAGGCAGGGGTCCTTGGGCACCCAGATGGAGGAGCAGCAGCTGTTGGTCACCCCAGGGACCTCCACTCAGGACTCTTTGTAAACATATTTCCTGTGACCTCGTCAGCTTCATCCTCTGTGGTGGCAGAGGGAGCAGCTGCCCCACAACAGAACAGCCAAAGTAAGCCGGGGCCCTCCAGGCCACGGGTCTCCAGAGGACAACAGCCAATGTCATCCAAAACATCAGGGAAACTGGTTAGCAGGCTGCCTCCAGCCCTGCTGCAGAGTCAGGGGGGGCCTAGAAGAAGTGGTAGGGAATGTTAAGATTAAAAAGTTTGATTTAAGTGTGATTGCACAGGTGCACTATGATTATTAATGTTAAGACACTTTGTAAATAGACACTTCCAATTTAATGAGGTCTGATATGGTTTGTTTTGTATTTATAGTCATAATCCTGTGCCCCAGGGTGGCACAGTGGCGCAGTGGTTAGCACTGCTGTCTCACGGTGCCGAGGTCCTGAGTTCGATTCTGGCCCTGGGTCACTGTCTGTGTGGAGTTTGCACATTCTTCCCATATCTGTGTGGATCTCACCCCCACAAATCCAAAGACATGTAAGGTAGGTAGATTGGCCACCCTTCATTGCCCCTTAATTGGGAAAAAAAAGAATTGGGGACTGTAAATTTAAAAAATAATATAAAATAAACCTGTGCCCCATCCCCCCACCTATGTCTCCCAAAATCAGGCATGTGCAGAGAGACAAAGGTTCAGGACCATTGTGAGCAAGTGCAAGAAATCTCCCATGCAAACTGAGCAGCCATGGGTGTGAGTAGGTGTGAGGAGCCATGGTTATTATTAACTTCACCTGTCAGCTCCAAACTCTAAACCTTCCACCCTACCGGCTGCCCCTTTAACTCTCATCATCCCTTCCTATCAGCAATTGCTTCATTATTTCCCCCAGGACGCATTAGTTGACACCACAGATCCTTCTGACTGAACCCCTTTCTCCTCTTTTCCCGTTCACCCTGCACACTGTCCCCCCATATCATTCCACACATGCACACTGGCCCCCATGCTCATTCACACCTACATGCCCCCTCATGTCCATTCATGCATGCACACTTAACCCATGCCTGTTCCCACCCTCCTGCTCCAAACAAGCTCACCTATTTTACAACCCCCATGTCATCTCTTTCTTCCCCCGACCTCCCCTACCCCCCTCTAAGCTTCCACACCTGCCCCACCTGTTCATTCCTCTCCTCCCAGTCTATTCCCACACCGCTCCAGCACAGACCATTACCGCCCAACAGTACCTCATGCAGCCATCCACCTACAGTGAGAAGATCCACCTCTTGGAAGCCCCTATGGTGAGAAGATTCATGTGGTTGATGCTCCTCCTACCCACTCTGGGAGCCTCCATCCAGATATCCACAGACCACCCCAGGCTTTCTTTGAGTAAGTCCCATCATGACACATTGGTCCAGATGTGTTCTGGGCTGGCGTGAAATCCAATAAATCCAATTGTTGGTGTGGATGATTGGATGAGGGAGGAAATTCCGGTTGGGCCTTCATCTGCATCTGCATTAACAGAATGAAAAATAGTTCCACATCGGCCTCTGGCGGGAATGGCAACTTGCCATGATGGGCAGGAGCGCACCTTCCCGCTGTCATTTCATGCCAGCAGGTAACCAATTTGATGATTCCCATCGAATTGTCTCTCCCCACCACCATCAATAAACACATGCCGCAGGGGTTGGGGTGGGGGGGGGGGGGGGGGTGGGGCATTGGAAAGTTCTGCCCTATAATTTTTTTTAAATCAAGCATTGTTTGGGGTTTTGCTGTTTTTAAATGTTCTGTTTTATCAGCAGAGCGTCGAGTGATATTGCAGATAACAGCAAGTTACTGAATCTGTTACAAAAACTCCATAAATCCTGATGCCAACTAACTGGGCACCAAGAAGATCCATGCTTACGCAATTGGCCCACATTGTGGCTGCTGGCTCATGAATGGTTTCTCCCAGCGAGATGATGGGCGGGTGCCGATTTGTCACGAGTTCTGAATTTTGATAATGAGAGGGAAAAATACTTTCTGAGCACTGAATTGGTGCATAAAGATATCGAAATAGCAAACTGTTTATTTGTCTAACCATAGAGTGAGCAAAGCTTCATAAAGTTGATGAACAAGCTGGAAAGTGAAAAAGGTCAGATGGCAGAAAATGGGACTCTTAATACCAGGGTTGTGGCTTTCAGCCCCACATATGGGCAAGAGATTTTTTTTCTTTAAAAACATGTTATTCAAAATGTGTTTTTCATTGATTGTCACCAACTCCGTGAAAGATGATTATATATTCTGACGAGTTGAGATCTTTTTTTGCCAGCACCTACTTCAAAATTGATCTGTTTTCATTCCAAGGTTTATTATTGATATTTAAATGGCTTTCTAACTTCATTCTTTATTTTTAAATATACCACTGCTGCTCTCTTTTTCCCCCAATTGTGTGACATTTACTTCTTTGTTTTATCTTCAAAGAATTAGGAAACCAATTTGTTAACTCAGCCAGGCAGCTTGCTGCTGAATATGATGCCACTGAATGCATCTGCACACGTGCAGGAAGTGCTCCCCCTAGTGTAATGGTGTTTCTCGGTGCAGCCTTTCAAAATATAGGGCGGGATTCTCCGTTAGCCGACGCCGAAATCCGGAAAGGCGATTGGGCAGAGAATCGGTTCCGATGCCAAAATCGCGCAGGTTCCGATTTGACACTAAATCGTCATGCTCCAGCATCTCGACAGCGGCTTTAATGCGTTCCTAAACGCACGTACAGTATACACCGTTTGCATATCATTAATGGGCCTGACCTGGTTTTCTCCGGGGTCTCTGTGATTCTCCATCTCCAAGAAGACGAGTCCCCGACGGCGCAGTTCACGTGTGCTTTTAAAAATCGTGAAACCGGAGTGGTGGCTACTGAGGGAGAGAGAGGGGGTTCAAAAAGTGTCCAACATCGCCATAGTGTGCTGACAATTGTGCCGGTGGCCGGGGGCGGGGGGGGAATTGTGCCTGTATGCCCGAGTCAGGGATGCGACAAGGTCATTGAATCTTGCGAGAGGCCTCTCACGAGATTTGCGATGTTCGGAACGAGATCTCATGAGATGTCGCAATCTGGACCTCAACCTCGCTGGGCGAGATGCGTATTTACATGTTTAAGTGAGCAGTCAGTCATTGATATATATCAGGAAGAGCAGGGATCCTAACACTGACTCCCGGGAAACTCCAGTATAAAAAAACAACCATTCGCCATTACTATCCATATGCCTCCCCCACCCCCGGCCTACCATCAAACCTGCCATGGGGGTGCCTGGAAAATTCCACCCTATAATTTTATGTTTCTACTTTGTTTCCTGTCACTCCACCAATTTCCTATCCATGCTGCTTCGGTGCCTTTTATTTAATGAGCTCTAATTTTGCTCACAAATCTGTTGTGTGGCACTGTCTCAAATGCCTTCTGGAATCTATATCGACCACATCAACAGTACAGTAGGGTCAGGAGCTGATTCATCCGCCTGTTGTCAGCTGGTGGGTTTAAAGATCTGGGTGTCATATTTAAAAGCCAGTCGAACACATAACATCTCACTCTCTCCAGCCCACTTGTCTCCAGGAGACGGTTACATATGTCTTATGTAATAACCCCTGTGAGGCCCACAGAAATATAGAACATAGAACATAGAAAATACAGCACAGAACAGGCCCTTCGGCCCACGATGTTGTGCCGAACCTTTGTCCTAGATTTATCATAGATTATCATTGAATTTACAGTGCAGAAGGAGGCCATTCGGCCCTTTGAGTCTGCACCGGCTCTTGGAAAGAGCACCCTACCCAAGGTCAACACCTCCACCCAACACCAAGGGCAATTTGGACATTAAGGGCAATTTATCATTGGCCAATTCACCTAACCCGCACACCTTTGGACTGTGGGAGGAAACCGGAGCACCCGGAGGAAACCCGCGTAGACACGGGGAGGACGTGCAGACTCCGCACAGACAGTGACCCAAGCCGAATTCGAAATGTCCCAATTGATCTCCCCAATGGGCTCGTGGAATACGAGCTCTCCCACGAAGGGTGGCCTAACAGTGGATTTCATTAAATCCACGGATAAAAGTCAGCCAGGAGGGGAACTGGCACCTTTCGATGGTCTCGGCTCGGACTAGTTGTATTCCCCGCCGCTTTGCAGCTTGCATTTACTTTTGGAATAAACCAATCTGCTTTGAACCTTTCCGGGACTCCTGTGATTGTAATACTGGCGATGAGGAAAAATGGAACTACAGGTGGTGATTCTGGACGTCCAGACCATGGCTGAATCTCGCTACAGAGAAAAAGGTCAGATCAGATTTTAAAATGCCGCTCTTTGGGAGGCTTGATGCTTTTGACGTGAGCGTAGCACACTGAGCCCAGTACTCTGAGTGAATGTGTTACTTTTTCAAGGCGAGTGCCATTATAGGGGATGACCGCCAGAAGGTGATACTCCTGACTGCCTGTGGGGCTCCTACCTTTAGCGTCATTAAAAGCCTTGCCTACCGTGCAACCCCACATTCCAAAGCATTTGACTGGTGGCACTCATGGCGGAACACTATGACCCCAACTATTGGTAATTGTCCAAAGGTACCAATTCAACACGGCCAGAAGAACCCCTGGGGGAGTCAATCACAGAGTTTTTGGCATGCCTACACAAGTTGGCTGAGCGGTAAGATTATAATAAGAAGATTCTTTATTGTCACAAGTAGGCTTACATTTACATTGCAATGAAGTTACTGTGAAAATCCCCTAGTCACCACATTCCGGTGCATGTTCGGGTACACAGAGAGAATTTAGAATGTCCAATTCACCTGACAGCACCTCTTTCGGGACTTATGGGAGGAAACCGGAGCACCAGGAGGAAACCCAAACAGACACAGGAAGAATGTGCAGTCTCCGCACAGACAGTGACCCAAGCCAGGAATCGAGCCTGGGACCCTGGAGCTATGAAGCAACAGTGCCATCCACTTTTAGGATAGCGGCATCAACATCATGGTGACCCATTACAAGCTGCTGGGTGAACCATCTTTGGACCTGAGAAGGGCCATGGAGATCTCCATCACTGAGAATTCCGAGAAGGGAGTCCAAGAGTCCAGGGCTTGCTAGAGATGGAGGTGACTAGTGTTGGACGCACCCTAAGAATGGATTCACTGGGACCCAGCCATCACACAAGCAGAGTCAGGGCCAGACTCATTGACCGAGGGCCTCTACAGCCTGGTGAGAGATCGCCCCTGAACCCCAGGAGGGGAACTCACCTGTGGGCGGAGAAACCTAGGAGATCAGGATCGCCAGATCCGCTAACAAGTGCGCCGCTCTTGTTAGGATACACACACACACCTAGGCCCAGGGCTTTACACCTGGCACAACCTGATGAGGACAAGTGCATGCAGTTAAACTGCATCGTTGCATCAAGAATAGCCCCCATCAAAGTCACCATCCAGGTTAATGGCCACCCGCTTGAAATGGAAATTAACACTGGGGCTGAAGTCTTGGTAATAGGACGTTAGGCGTACTAGAAGATCCGGATAGGAATACGGTGTCTGGACCTGAGAGACACTGCGGTCCATTTGGCAACATATACGGGAGAACTGTTGGCCATCGCAGGCATGACAAAGACCAGTTGCCTACGGTCAGCAGTCAGTCCATTTGCATTGATAGTGGTACGAGGGTCAGGAACCAGTCTGTTCGGCCCTGACTGGTTGCAGAAGCTCCACCTGGACGAGCAGCGAATTTTCAAGATGGGAATTGGAGGAATGTTGGAGGTTCTAGGGAAATACCCGGAGGTTTTCTAGGAAGGCCTAGGAAAAAGGAAGGGTTGTGTGGCCAAAGTCTACGAAGACCCAGAAGCCCGACCGAGGTATTTTAGGGCCCGCTCAGTTCCCAATGCCTTGTTGACGAAGGTGGACGACGAGCTCAAATGACTGGAAAGCTTGTGAATTATTCATTCTGTGCAGTTTGCAGAGTGGGAAACGCCTGTAGTCCCGGTGCTGAAGCCAGATTAAACCTTCTGCCTGTGTGGTGATTACAAGTTAACAGTGAACAAGGGCCGGAATTCTCCGAAAATGGGACTATGTCCTCACTCCTGCCGGAAAACGGGCGTAAATCACTCCAGACTTTGTTCAAAAAGTCCGGAGTGATTCTCCGATTTCAAGAGGGATAGCAGGGCCCCAGCATGCGCTGCGCAGCTCCTGCTGCCGATACAGGGCCCTGCATTTCCGGCCGCGGGTCCGCACATGCGCGCAGCGGCCGTTTTCGTGCCGGCCCCCGCGCAACATGGCGGAGCCACACAGCGGGCCGGCAAGGAAGAAGATAGGCCCCCCCGGATCGCGCACACCCGCCGATAGGTAGGCCCCAATCGTGGGTCTGGTCGTCGTGGAGGCCCCCCCCCACCCGGAGTCCGATGTTCCTGCCCCCCTACCAGGATGGCCGCCACGGCCGCAAGTCCGAGCTCCCGCCGTATGAAACCAGACAGGAACCACGCCGGCAGAACTCGGCGGGAACCCGGCCGGAAGACCGCGGAGAATCGCCGCCGGGGCCTCTTTCAATGGCCCCCGACTGGTGCCGCATCGGCCGTGCGTGCGCAGTGGCGGCGATTCTCCAGTTGCTGGAGAATCGCGTCCCAGCGTCGGAGCTGATCGCGGGTCTGAGACCCCATTCTCCGGCCCCGCGCCGAGCGCGATTCCGGCGCGGAGCTTCGGAGAATCCCGGCCAAGGTCTCTCGGTTGACAGGTACCTATGCCCGGCTTGGAGGACCAATATGCAAAGTTGGCTGGGGGACACTCCTTCTCAAAACTAGATATGAGTGACGCATTCCTCCAGTTGGAGCTAGATGAGGCATCCATATGGTCATAACCATCAATGCCCACAGGGGTCTTTACGGATATACAAAACTTCCATTCGGGATTTTGTCTGCCTATGCGATTTTTCAGAGGGTCATGGAAAGGGCTTCCAAGGCAGTTTACTTGGATGATGACCTGATCAACCAGGGGCTGGTTTAGCACAGTGGGCTAAGACAGCTGGCTTGTAATGCAGAACAAGACCAGCAGCGCGGGTTCAATTCCTGTCCCAGCCTCCCTGAACAGGCGCTGGAATGTGGCGACTAGGGGCTTTTCACTTCATTGAAGCCTACTTGTGACAATAAGTGATTATTATTATTATCACCGGAGCCGTTTAAATGTAGCACCTGAACAACTTAGAGGAAGTCCTCTGCCGGTTGTTGTAGGGAAGCGTTTGCCTAAAAGGGGGCAAGTGCGTTCTTCACATAATTAGGGTACCGGTCAACAGGGACAGCTTGCAACCGATGGAGGAGGAAGTATGAGCCATCAGACAAGCTCCCATGCCTGAGAACTATGACTGAACTATGGTCGTTCTTCAAACTCATACACTATTGCGCAAATTCAGCCCTAATTTGGCAACCATCCTAGCACCACTGCAAGCACTATTTAAAAAACACCAGGACTGGACATGGAGGGTGCCGCAAGAAGAGGCACTTGCCAAGGTGAAGCAACAACTGTTGCACTGCGGCCGTCGCAGGCCACTTTTGATCAAATGATACCTCCCCATATAGCACTGGGGCAGTGTTAGCCCACTGGATAGACGGCAGGTCAGAGGCCAAAAGTCTACACATCAAGGACTTTGACCAGTGCAGAGTGCAGATACTCTCAGATCAAGAAGGAAGAGCTGGGGGCGGCATGTGGCACAGTGGTTAGCACTGGGGTTGCGGCGCTGAGGACCCGGGTTCGGATCCCCACCCTGGGTCACTGTCCATGTGGAGTTTGCATATTCTCCCCATGTCTGCGTGGGTTTCACCCCCACAACCCAAAGATATGCAGGTTAGGTGGATTGGCCACGCTAAATTGCCCCTAAAATTGGTTAAAAAAATAATTGGGTACTCTAAATTTAGGAAAAAAAGAATAGAAGGAAGGGCTGGTTGTCGGTTTCGCAGTGAGTAAATTCCACCAATCTGTTTATGAGTAGCATTTCAGGATTTTCACAAATACAAACCATTGCTTAGGTTGTTTAAGGAGGTCAGTGCAATCCCGCCGATAGCGTTGACCCGGATACAGCGTTGGCTGCTACAATTGGCAGCATAGTGGGTGACATGGTTGAGCAGTGGTTAGCACTGCTGACTCACGGTGCTGAGGACCCAGATTTGATCCACATTTTTTTGTGTCTGCGTGGATCTCACTCCCACCGTCCAAAGATGTGCAGGGTAGGTGGATTGGCCACACTAAATTGCCCCTTAATTGGAATAACTCCAAAATAAAATGATTGGCGTCATAGTGTTCGAGTATAGCCCACGCACGCAGATTGCACACGCGGACATTTTGAACCGACTCCCATTGCTGACATGCCCCCCTCATCTCACCAGTGGCAGGCAAAGTCGCGTCAGCGTTGAATTTTATGGACAACCTGCCTGTCACCACCTCACAGATTCGTGAGTAGATTCAAAAGGACCCGACTCTAGCAAAGATACGCCACGTCGTCTTGCACGTGGGTCAACAGGGAAAGCTACCTGAGGAGCTGTGGATTTCCGGGCTTAAGCAGCAAGAGCTTAATGTGGAGGATGGCCACCCCAGTGTGTTCCAGTCCCTTACTCGCCTCTTCAAACGGTCTGGCTGAGCGGGCAGTACAGACGTTTAAGAAGGGTCCAAAGAAACAGGCCACAGGGTCCATGGAGAAAAACTTGGCTGGTTCTTATTCAGCTATTGCCCCACACCACACCACACATGCTGACTGGAGTGGCACCAGTGGGACTACTGATGGGCTGAAGGCTGAGGACCCGCCTTAGTCTGTTATTCTCCAATATTGGTGGGAAAGTGGAGAGAAGACAGGATCGCCAGAAACAATACCACAATAGATGGACACAGGACAGAGGTTTTCAGCCTAGGCACACGGCATATGTTCAGAGACAGTGCCAGGTGGATATCAGGGACCGTACTGGGCTGGTATCATACATGGTGAAAACCAAGGAGCAGACGGTGTGAAAGCACGTAGATCACCTTAAAAACAGGAGCCCATACCAGGGCCAGTCCTGCCAGCTGAGTCAGCCCTGCATCCCTCCTGCCCTTTACCCAAGGGCAAGGGGCAACACCACCCAGGGGCCAAGACACAAAGATGCGCGTGTCCGTCAAGGAGACACAAGCGTCCATAGTCTCGGATGACAGCTTCACCAGGGAGCAGTCACCAATGGCACCCCCCCAAATGATCGGCAGGGAAACACTGCTCCCCAATGCATTCCCGACCCCCCCCCCCCCCCCCCCCCCCCCGACCTAGCCACCTCAACCGGCAGAAGCTCAACCACGGGCGAAGCAAAGAAGAACACCTCCTCCACCCTCTATGGCAGAGGGGCTTGCGGGCTTCGGGGGGGGGGGGGGGGAGGGAGTGATGTACTAACACCCACGAGGACGTCCCAATTCTCTCCCTATAGGGCTTGTAGAATACAAGATCCCTCGCTGAAGGGCGGAGGTCTAACGCCTGACTCATTAAATCCACTGAGATAATCTGGCCAGGAAGGATACTGGCATCTTTGGATGGTCCTGGTTGAGACGAGTTATACTCTACACCGCTTTGCGGCTGCATTTACTTTTGGAATAAACTAATCTGTTTTGAACCTTTTCGGGACTCTTGTGATTGTAATATCTTGCATCCACAAGAAGAAGGCAGCACCCTGCTTCACCAACCACACCCTTGAGGCCTTGATCAGAGAGGTGTGGACACACAGGGATGTCCTGTATTCCAGGGATGAGTCCAGAAAACAAAACAGCCCCACCTCTCTGACCCGGGAGGCCGTCACAGAGCAGGTCAATGTGTCTGCCAACCATCCCCGAATCGCAATCCAGTGCAGGAAGAGGATTAATAATTTCATCCATTCTGCCATTCTTCAAATCCCTCCAGTTTTAAACTCTCACCATGATATCAAGCAGCTACTCTCTTCAGGGATCTCACCTAACCATTAATGGGGGACACATATCAACACTCATTCTCTCGCAAAAACGTTCACATCACCATCATCACATCTATCCTGTTGCTCACACTCCATCCTCTGGCCCTTCTGAGGAGGACTCACCACACACAGGGGGCATTCATCTGACCAAACTCTGCTCCATCCCTTCTCAGCATTTGTCTTTGTTCCGCCTTCACCATGGGCAAGCTGGCACAAAGCAGAAAGGAAAGAGTGCAGACGTTGGAGAGGGCTGACCAATTGCCCTCACTCAGTTCAAGGAGGCTGCAGTCAAGTTGGTTCAGGAGAACAGGGATCGGTGCGAAAGGGAAGATCGGTTTGTCCCACCAACCTAGTATGTATCACAACTCCATCTCATCCTGACAATCACAATGAGTCACATGCCGTATTATATTGTTCATGCTCGACAAATGAATCTGTGGTCTCTATTTTATAGGCAGCAGCAGACTGAGGCCCAGACAGCCCACTATAAGTCCGAGCTGCCCTCAACATCAAGAGGATCTCTGGAAGAACATCTGCACCCTCCACCAGCGCAGAGACACACACCTCTGTGGGGCAGAGCTCCAGATTAGGCTTGGGGTTAATTTCCGAAGGACACCTTACAGGCAAGTCCCTGCAGCAGTCAAAGGCAGAAAAAGCCTGGGTCTCTGGCACTCGGAGGGCTGCTGAAGAACAGCCAATCACTCAGTCCAAGTCAGACGATGAGCCTCTGGAAGCAGCCAGAAACTCCATACTGGAAATGCAACAACAATCAATGGTGGAAGTGGAACATCAGGCAGAGATTTGACAGTCACTCAGCAAACCGGATAAAATGATGGAGGAATCCGATATGCGAGGCCATCATGGGAAGGTCGGCAACCACCATGGAGACCTTTGCCCAGAAGGTCTTGCTAATTTTGCGCTCGGCCCTGCACTGCATGGTGGACACCAGCAGGAAGTAGGTGAAAGGGGATGAGGCACCTTGACTTTCCTCTAGGTACAACACCTCAACCAGTCAGGATGGGGCACTCAGGCAACCTCAGGGAGGACACTCCGGGGGCCTCATCTCAGGACACACCAGTGCAGCTGCTCAGAGTCCCCTCTGCTGTGACCTCATCCATTCCAGCTGCTCAGACTAGGAGGGTGCATCTGTGAATGTTCTATCACTGTAAAACAAATTGCACTTTAGTGAATACATTTCCTGGTTATGTGAATGCTTTGGTCAGCTGAAGGCATTGTCATTTTGTACATTGGAATCCTCTTATATCGCAGTTTAGCCATCCTTCCACTCAGTGATATTGTCCCACTGTGTGATTAACCTTCACATGATATCAACCTCACTTGTTGAACAAGCCTCCGCACCCTGTGTGCTGTCAGGGAGATGTGTTTAAGTCTTTACCTGAAGTGTGTGATGTAAGCATTTCTAATCTTCTTTTCGCAAAGAACACCATTGAGTAAGGGCAACTTATCAGCACTGATATTCCAGCGGCATTTGTATCTCATCAGTGTTAGCGGCAGAAGGCAAGACGATTACAGAAGGAGGAGATCCCTATGAAGGTCTTCATCTCAGTGGCCACGATGTTCTCACAATTATCTGGTGCTGAATGCTTCAAGTCTTCTGTTGAATTACTCACGTTCCTCACCGAACTCCCAGATCCCAGAGTGAGTGCATTCAAAGGGCACCACGGATCGATGCAGAGATCATGGCCTGGCAACACGTGAGGCGAGAATGTGCAAGTGTAAATGCTGGAGTGCAGTGTGAACGTGAGTGGTTGGACATTGCCTGAAATGAAAGGGAATGGCATTGAGGACTCAAACAAAAGTGGTCATATGCCCTCCACTAACTTTACTCATCCTGGCACCTATTAGCGCTTAAACTGTCACGGGCACATCTTCGAGGCCTTGCCTCCTCCATGGCATCATCACATTCATACTGACCCTCAGCAGTCTCTTGAGGTTCCTGGGCTTTTGGATCTTCATCCTACTTATCTTCGTATCATCGACAAATTTAGCAATCGTACCATCGGTCCCTTATCCAAATCATTTATATAAATTGTAAAAAAGTGACGTCCTAGCATTGATCCTTGTGGCACACCACTCATTACATCCTATCAACCAAAAAATGACCCATTTATGCCTGCTCTCTATTTCCTGTTAGCTAGCTAATCTTCTATCCATGCTAATGTGTTACAGGAGCTTTTATTTTATGCAATAACCTTTGATGTGGCACTTTATCAGATATCTTCTGGAAATCAGTACATATTCTGGTTCCCTTTTATCCACACAGATTACTTCTGCAAGGAATTCCAATAAATTGATTAAACATGATTTCCCTTTTACAAAACCAAGTTGACTCTGCCTGAATACCTTGATTTTTTCCAAATGCCCTGCTATAACAGCTTTAATAATAGCTTCTAATATTTTCCCTGCGACAAATGTTAAGCTAACTAGCCTGTAGTTTCCTGCTTTCTGACTCCCTCCCTTTATGAACAAAGGAACTACATTCACTATTTTCCAATCTAATGACGCTTTCCCAGGAGGTTTTGAAAGATTAAAACCAATGCCTCAACCAACTCCCCAGCTACTTATTTGGATGAAGTCCATCAGTGACCAAAGGAATTGTCAGCCTGCAGCTGCATCAATTTGTTCAGTATAACTTCCCTGGTGTTTGTAATTTTTTTGAATTCTTCCCTCCCTTTAATTTTCTAATTTACAGCTATCTTTGCGATGGTACTTGTATCCTCTATAGCGAAGACAAGGGCAAAATACCTGTTCAATTCATCTGCCATTTTATTTTCCATTATTACTTCGACAGACTCATTTTCTACAGGACCAATGCTCACTTTCTTAATCTTTTCTTTTTTAATATCGAAAGAACCTCTTTCTATCTTTATATTTCTAGCTAGCTTTCTCTCATACTCTAATCTTAGCTTCCTTGTATTTTATTCAATCTTTTTGGTTATTTATATTCTGTCCAATCTTTTGAGCTGTCACTCACTTTTGCACAATTAAATGTTTTTTCTTTAAGTTTGGCACTACTTTAACTTTTTTAGTTAAGTATGGATGGTGGGTCCTCCCCTTAAAATTTTTCTTTCTCTTTGGAATGTATTCTGTGTATTCTGAAATATCACCTTAAATGTCTACCAGTACATCTCTATGGATCTATATCCCTTCACCTAATTTGCCAGTTCACTTTAGTTAGCTCTATTTTCATGCTCTCATAAATGCCCGTATTTAAGTTTAAAATACTAGTCTTAGATCCAGGCTTCACTCCCTTAAAATGAATTTAAAACTCAATCATATTATGATTGCTGCTACCTAGGAGTTCCTTCACTGTGAGGTCATTAATTCCATTGGGCAATTGCTCTGTAATGGGAACCACCCAAATGTATGATTTAAATCACAAACATCAGATAATTCTGAATTTCTTACAGTGATAGCTACCCAGAAAAGTTTTGAAGATGTAAAAACATTTAAAACTCCTAGGTAACTATAATGCTGACTCTCCCCTGACACCTCACAGGACTCTTCACTGCAACATCCCCCACACCCCCCCCCCCCCCCCCCCGCCCCCGGACAGGACCCACCCTAACCACCTGACCCTTCCCAATTGGCTCAATCTCGACTGGCCACTCCCCAACTGACCACCCAACCCCCAACTAACCACCCAGCTGCCCAACAGACTACCTGACCCAGCCTCAATTACCTAAATCCCCCAACAACGTGACCCGCAATTCTCCCCACCCATCCTCCCCAAACGCACCCCGATATCATTGCTGCTTCCAGGCTTGTTCACTTAAGTACTTCAATTGTTGTAAACTACTTTGAGGCAATGAAAGTGTAATTATAAACCATATAAGTCTTTTATTCTCTCTGGAAACATTGCTTATTGAAAATATTTGCACAGTTTTTGTCTAATAAATTAATTTCTCAGGACGACGTTCATGTGGGACATGGTGGATTGCAGCAAAGACAGAAGACAACAGCCTCACTGGTGTCGCAGACTTGAGTTTCATTTTTAAAAAATTCCACAAAGCATTCCCACTTCTTGCAGCAGCCAGTTCCGATGCAGCCAAGAGATGCTCCTCAAACCTTCACTAAAAAGAGCTGAAAAACATTGTTATAGATTCTGGTTGACATGTTTATTTTGTCTCAGCAACTAAACAAAAGATCACTGTACAGCGTGAGCGTATAATGAGACACAGTTCAAGTGTAAATACATTTTCAATGTTTCCATCCCACTGCAGTACAAAAGGAAGCATTCTAAATCAGGTCAGCTCAACATAACATCCCAGTTCAATGAATAAAATCATTTTTTGCCAACAGCCATCCCATAAACATGCCTTTCCATGGGAAGTAGACATTTAGCCAGTGTGACTGTTTCATATGATGTTGCTTTCTTTCAACCGTGCGAGAGATCTTTACATTCCTTTTCAGATAATTTATTTACATTTTTTGTGTTGAAACCAAATTATTACCTTATTAACAGAGCCCAATTGTTAAGGAAGAAATTATTTAAATTCTGTTAAGGTATTTTGCAGTACTAAGATTCACATCAGGAGAAAGCTGAAAAGCTTTTTAATATGTTTCAATGTACTTTAGCATCACATGTCACAAGAGGTGAAAATATGTGATTCTTAGTTTATAAAAAAATATATAATGATTACAAAACAATTTGTATTCTACCAAGTGAATGCAGCTCTTAGTTTCAAACAGAATTTCTATCTAATGTTATGCAAATGGTATCGCTGCTTGATAACAAACATTACGCAACAAATCCCAAGCTTCAGGTTACCTTAAGACATTTAATTTCAGAATCCATAATTCTGTGGGTAAGAATGTTTTTGCATTATGGTACATGTTAACTAAGATAGAAAAAATGAACCTAATGGATACAGGTAGCTTGCTCTGATTCCACTGCTGACTATTGGCTCATGTCCCATCTGACCCTCTGCACTGAGTCATTGCCTATCTGTTCCCACCCGCCTGATTGCACTACGCTTACGCAAAATTGTCAATCAATTTCCAAATTGTCAAAAATCATAAGCTTCCACAGAGGAATTGCAGATTCTTTTTGACATATTTGCACATGAAATTATGAAATTGTGCAACTTTTTTTTTACACCTCAGTCATTATACAAGTGCCGAATGCTTAGCAAGAACATTTCTCATCAGGAAGTAGTTTCAACCAGATACTTCTCAGTTAAAATTAACTTTAATAGAATTCACCCTTCTGTTTGTGACAACTGGCTCAGAAAATTGATATGAAGGATTCGACATCTAATTTAGACTGTAGAGCATAAAGGCACTTTCACAAGGTTGGAGCAGTAATCATATAGATTTCCTCGCAAGTGGCGTAATTCTCTGAGAGACTAAGTGCTGATACCGGGAGTGTATCACGAGTGTTCTACGGCCTCAAAAGCAGCGCCGGTCCTGGAGTAATTCAGGACAATGGGCTAGCACTGGCGCTATGTAGAACTAGCGCAAATCCAATGCATGCTGGCATGTGATACGACGGAGTCTGGAGCCTGACAAGCAGGAGCTGCATATAAGCATTTCACTCCCCACACAACTTCATCCCAGTCAAGAAGATGGCACTGGTTGCGCTGGAACACGCCCATCCCGTTGATGGGTCAGACATAGACCATGTGCTGAGTGCCTCACCAAGATAGTGATAGGGCTGGGTCCACAGGTTAGCTGGTGAAGCATGAACCTCAGCCAGCAGTTAGTAGTTGTTATTGTTTAAGACAATAAAACAGAGTTGTACCATCTACAGCCGTGTTGGATCATTTGTGCATCGGAACACCCAACACGACATGATACCAGTAGTGGAAGCTAACCAGCGACTGTGAAACCTACCTGCAGCCTTTCAGAAATCCGCCATCCTGCTCCATGGAAAACATCAGCCCGCCGCAGCCTCTCCAAATCGCTGGAAATCTTGGCGTCAACTGGAAGCTGTTTAAACAGCGCTTTTCATGGAGAATGCATTGGACACCAGGAAGATTGCCCTCCTCCTCTCCATGGCGGGGCAACACGCCATCCACATCTACAACTCCCTGGCATTCGCGGAAGGCGAGGACAAGACAAAATACAAGACGGTGCTTCTAAAATTCGAGGAACACTTCAACGTGGAAGTCAATGAGTGCTTCGGTACCTCTTCCAGCAGCACCTGCAGGGTAAGGATGAGCCTTTTCAATCTTACTTGACACACCTCCGTATCCTCGCGCAGTCCTGCGGCTATGAGGCCACCGCCGACTCCATGATACGGGATCAGATAGTTTCTGGGGTCACCTCGGACACCCTACGTCAGCAGCTCCTCAAAATAAAGAGTCTCACCCTAGCGACTGCCATCGAGACCTGCGTCCTCCACGAGAACGGGACCAGACGGTACTCCCAAATCCAGGCGGCCGAAACGGCACGGCAGGGACCCTACGAGGCGGAGCGGGTCCAGTCGATCGAGTTTCTCTCGGCCCGCAGCCCGGATGAGGGCGGCCATTTTGCGCGCTTTCCGAGGCCTCCCGCGCTTGTACGCGCCAAAATAGGGGACGTTGACGCAGAGAGACACGATGCGCAGGCACGCTCTACGCAGGACCAGACCGCGCATGCGTGGTGGCGCAACGAACGCCATGACGTACGGCAACTGTGGCTCCGCCCATTTAAAGCGCCAATGTCCGGCCAAAGTGCGACAATGCCACCACTGTGGCAGGATGGACAACTATGCTGCCTGCTGTCGAGCAGCTCAACCTGCCAACTCTCAACAATTCCGCCAGCCTCGCAGGGACGTGCGGGCTATTCAGCCTCCAAACACTGAGTCATATCCTGACAACATGCAGAACAGTGATACTGAAGACAGGGAACATTCCGCGTTGCGGTAATCCACAAGAACCGGATGTCCCCAAGTCAGAACCACCAGCCGCTACCAGTGCACAGCATTGATCCAGGCGGTGAGTGGTGTGCCACCCTAACGGTCAACTGATCACAGATCACATTTCGCTTGGACACTGGTGCCTCCGCCAATCTCCTTGTATGGTCAGCCTTCCAGACCTTGAAGATTAAACCACCGATTCTGCCATCCCACTGTCAGCTGGTTGACTATAACGGAAACGTCATCCCGGCCTCTGGGTCCTGCCAGCTTGAGGTTACACACAACTCACATAAAGCCACATTGTCTTTTGAAATAGTTGGATCCTCGAAGGACTCTCTGTTAGGTGCACATGCGTGCAAGGTCCTCCACCTCGCTCAGTGGGTACACACTCTGTCTCCAGAAGGCACGTCCGACTTCCCGGATGCAGACTTGAGGGCGCAGCTCCACTCACTCCTCGCGCACAACCATGAGGTTTTCAAGGGCATGGGCACACTGCCCTACACATACAGAATACGGCTCAAATCGGACGACACCCCGGTCACCCCAGCACCTCTCAAGGATCACCTCAAGCAGCAGCTGCAGGACCTGCAGGACCAAGGAGTGCTTTCCCGGGTAACGGAGACATCGCCATGGGTCAGCTCCATGGTGTGCGTCAAGAAGCCCTCCGGCGAGCTCCGGATCTGTATCGACCCAAAAGATTTGAATAATAAAATTATGAGGGAACACTACCCCATACCCAAACGAGAGGAAATCACGAGCGAAATGGCTCGGGCAAAAATATTCACCAAGCTTGATGCCTCAAAGGGTTTTTGGCAGATTCAACTGGATCAGTCCAACAGGAAGCTGTGCACCTTCAACACTACACTTGGCAGGTACTGCTACAATAGGATGCCGTTCGGCATCATCTCGGCCTCCGAAGTGTTCCATCGCATCATGGAACAGATGATGGAGGGCATCGAAGGGGTACGCGTCTATGGAGACGACGTTATCATCTGGTCCACCACACCACAGGAGCACATCAGTCTTCTCCAGCGTGTCTTTGCACGGATACGAGATCAGGGCCTGCGCCTCAACCGAGCCAAGTGCTCTTTTGGCCAGACTGAGCTAAAGTTTTTGGGGGACCACATCTCCCGCCACAAAGTGGCAGCCATCGCAGCCATGCAGCAGCTGGCAGACAAGAAGGCAGTGCTGCGCTTTCTCGGGATGGTCAACTTCCTGGGGAAGTTTATTCCTAACCTTGCCTCGCACACGACGGCTCTTCGCCACCTGGTCAAAAAGACAATGGAATTCCAGTGGCTGCCCGCACACCAGAGTGAATGGGAGGAGCTCAAGGTCAAGCTCACCACCGCCCCGGTACTGGTGTTTTTCGATACCACACGGGAAACGAAGATCTCAACTGACGCCAGCCAGTCCGGCATTGGGGCGGTACTCCTGCAACGGGACGACACCGCATCATGGGCCCCGGTCGCCTATGCGTCGCGGGCCATGATCCCCACAGAACAGCGCTATGCGCAGATTGAAAAGGAGTGCCTAGGCTTGTTGACCGGCATCGACAAATTTCACGATTATGTGTATGGTTTTCCGCAGTTCACTGTGGAGATCGACCATCGCCCCCTGGTCGGCATCATTCAAAAGGACCTCAACGAGATGACCCCTCGCCTCCAGCGCATTCTGCTCAAGCTCCGGAGGTACGACTTCCAACTTGTCTACACCCCGGGGAAGGACCTCATCATCGCAGATGCTCTGTCCAGGGCGGTTAACACACCGCCCGAATCGGAGGTGTTCGTTTGTCAGGTCGACGCACAAGTAGCCTTCACATCAGCCAATCTGCCTGCCACCGACGCACGCCTGGCCCACATTCGCCGTGAGACTGTGGCTGACCCCCTTCTACAGCGTGTAATGCGCCACATGATGGAAGGGTGGCTCAAGGGCCAGTGCCCACAATTCTACAATGTCCGGGATGACTTGGCCGTCATTGATGGTGTCCTCTTGAAGTTGGACCGGATTGTGATCCCACACAGCATGCACCGGCCTGTCCTCGAACAACTGCACGAAGGCTATCTCGGAGTTGAAAAGTGCAGTCGGAGGGCCTGAGAGGCGGTGTACAGGCTGGGCATCAGCGACGACATCGCCAACATGGTGCTCAACTGCCCCACCTGCCAAAGGTTTCAGCCGGCGCAGCCCCCTGAGACACTTCAGCTCCATGGCGGGAACAGGAAGTTCGACCCGCGGACTTCTAGGAAGACCCTCACCAATAAATTCTGGTGGAGAGGAAACCCGAGACACTACACGTGTAGTGTCTCCCACCCGCCCTCCTCCTCTAACCTAATAATAAAACCCTTTGGTGTGAGGGAAGTACCATATTTTATTATTATTTATTTTTTTTTTTTTAAATTTAATTTAGTTGTTAGCCAGATCTTGGTAGAAAGTTAGAGGGATGGCAGGGAAGGGAGTGCAATGTTCCTCCTGCAGGATGTTTGAGGTGAGGGATGCCGTTAGTGTCCCTGCAGATTTTACCTGCAGGAAGTGCTGCCATCTCCAGCTCCTCCAAGACCGAGTTAGGGAACTGGAGCTGGAGTTGGAAGAACTTTGGATCATTCGGGAGGCAGAGGGGGTCATAGATAGCAGCTTCAGGGAATTAGTTACACCAAAGATTGGAGATAGATGGGTAACTGTAAGAGGGACTGGGAAGAAGCAGTCAGTGCAGGGATCCTGCGGTCGTTCCCCTGAGAAACAAGTATACCGCTTTGGATACTTGTGGGGGGGGGGAAGCCATGGGGTACGGGCCTCTGGCACGGAGTCTGTCCCTGTTGCTCAGAAGGGAAGGGGGGAGAGGAGCAGAGCATTAGTAATTGGGGACTCGATAGTCAGGGGCACAGGTAGGAGATTTTGTGGGAGCATGAGAGACTCACGTTTGGTATGTTGCCTCCCAGGTGCAAGGGTACGTGATGTCTCGGATCGTGTTTTCCGGGTCCTTAGGGGGAAGGGGGAGCAGCCCCAAGTTGTGGTCCACATTGGCACTAACGACATAGGTAGGAAAGGGGACAAGGATGTCAGGCAGGCTTTCAGGGAGCTAGGATGGAAGCTAGAAGATAGAACAAACAGAGTTGTTATCTCTGGGTTGTTGCCCGTGCCACGTGATAGTGAGATGAGGAATAGGGAGAGAGAGCAATTAAACACATGGCTACAGGGATGGTGCAGGCGGGAGGGATTCAGATTTCTGGATAACTGGGGCTCTTTCTGGGGAAGGTGGGACCTCTACAGACAGGATGGCCTACATCTGAACCTGAGGGGCACAAATATCCTGGGGGGGAGATTTGTTAGTGCTCTTTGGGGGGGTTTAAACTAATGCAGCAGGGGCATGGGAACCTGGATTGTAGTTTTAGGGTAAGGGAGAATGAGAGTATAGAGGTCAGGAGCACAGATTTGACGTCGCAGGAGGGGGCCAGTGTTCAGGTAGGTGGTTTGAAGTGTGTCTACTTCAATGCCAGGAGTATACGAAATAAGGTAGGGGAACTGGCAGCATGGGTTGGTACCTGGGACTTTGATGTTGTGGCCATTTCGGAGACATGGATAGAGCAGGGACAGGAATGGATGTTGCAGGTTCCGGGGTTTAGGTGTTTTAGTAAGCTCAGAGAAGGAGGCAAAAGAGGGGGAGGTGTGGCACTGCTAGTCAAGAGCAGTATTACGGTGGCGGAGAGGATGCTAGATGGGGACTCATCTTCCGAGGTAGTATGGGCTGAGGTTAGAAACATGAAAGGAGAGGTCACACTGTTGGGAGTCTTCTATAGGCCTCCAAATAGTTCTAGGGATGTAGAGGAAAGGATGGCGAGGATGATCCTGGATAAGAGCGAAAGTAACAGGGTAGTTATTATGGAAGACTTTAACTTTCCAAATATTGACTGGAAAATATATAGTTTGAGTACATTAGATGGGTCGTTTTTTGTACAGTGTGTGCAGGAGGGTTTCCTGACACAATATGTTGACAGGCCAACAAGAGGCGAGGCCACGTTGGATTTGGTTTTGGGTAATGAACCAGGCCAGGTGTTGGATTTGGAGGTAGGAGAGCACTTTGGGGACAGTGACCACAATTCGGTGACGTTTACGTTAATGATGGAAAGGGATAAGTATACACCGCAGGGCAAGAGTTATAGCTGGGGGAAGGGCAATTATGATGCCATTAGACGTGACTTGGGGGGGATAAGGTGGAGAAGTAGGCTGCAAGTGTTGGGCACACTGGATAAGTGGAGCTTGTTCAAGGATCAGCTACTGCGTGTTCTTGATAAGTATGTACCGGTCAGGCAGGGAGGAAGGCGTCGAGCGAGGGAACCGTAGTTTACCAAAGAAGTGGAATCTCTTGTTAAGAGGAACAAGGAGGCCTATGTGAAGATGAGGTGTGAAGTTTCAGTTGGGGCGATGGATAGTTACAAGGTAGAGAGGAAGGATCTAAAGAGAGAGCTAAGACGAGCAAGGAGGGGACATGAGAAGTATTTGGCAGGTAGGATCAAGGAAAACCCAAAAGCTTTCTATAGGTATGTCAGGAATAAGCGAATGACTAGGGAAAGAGTAGGACCAGTCAAGGACAGGGATGGGAAGTTGTGTGTGGAGTCTGAAGAGATAGGCGAGATACTAAATGAATATTTTTCGTCAGTATTCACTCAGGAAAAAGATAATGTTGTGGAGGAGAATGCTGAGACCCAGGCTAATAGAATAGATGGCATTGAGGTACGTAGGGAAGAGGTGTTGGCAATTCTGGACAGGCTGAAAATAGATAAGTCCCCGGGTCCTGATGGGATTTATCCTATGATTCTCTGGGAGGCCAGGGAAGAGATTGCTGGACCTTTGGCTTTGATTTTTATGTCATCATTGGCTACAGGAATAGTGCCAGAGGACTGGAGGATAGCAAATGTGGTCCCTTTGTTCAAAAAGGGGAGCAGAGACAACCCCGGCAACTATAGACCGGTGAGCCTCACGTCTGTAGTGGGTAAAGTCTTGGAGGGGATTATAAGAGACAAGATTTATAATCATCTAGATAGGAATAATATGATCAGGGATAGTCAGCATGGCTTTGTGAAGGGTAGGTCATGCCTCACAAACCTTATCGAGTTCTTTGAGGAGGTGACCGAACAGGTAGACGAGGGTAGAGCAGTTGATGTGGTGTATATGGATTTCAGCAAAGCGTTTGATAAGGTTCCCCACGGTAGGCTATTGCAGAAAATACGGAGGCTGGGGATTGAGGGTGATTTAGAGATGTGGATCAGAAATTGGCTAGCTGAAAGAAGACAGAGGGTGGTGGTTGATGGGAAATGTTCAGAATGGAGTTCAGTTACAAGTGGAGTACCACAAGGATCTGTTCTGGGGCCGTTCCTGTTTGTCATTTTTATCAATGACCTAGAGGAAGGCGCAGAAGGGTGGGTGAGTAAATTTGCAGACGATACTAAAGTCGGTGGTGTTGTCGATAGTGTGGAAGGATGTAGCAGGTTACAGAGGGATATAGATAAGCTGCAGAGCTGGGCTGAGAGGTGGCAAATGGAGTTTAATGTAGAGAAGTGTGAGGTGATTCACTTTGGAAGGAATAACAGGAATGCGGAATATTTGGCTAATGGTAAAGTTCTTGGAAGTGTGGATGAGCAGAGGGATCTAGGTGTCCATGTACATAGATCCCTGAAAGTTGCCACCCAGGTTGATAGGGTTGTGAAGAAGGCCCATGGAGTGTTGGCCTTTATTGGGAGAGGGATTGAGTTCCGGAGTCAGGAGGTCATTTTGCAGCTGTACAGAACTCTGGTACGGCCGCATTTGGAGTATTGCATACAGTTCTGGTCACCGCATTATAGGAAGGACGTGGAGGCTTTGGAGAGGGTGCAGAGGAGATTTACCAGGATGTTGCCTGGTATGGAGGGAAAATCTTATGAGGAAAGGCTGATGGACTTGAGGTTGTTTTCGTTGGAGAGAAGAAGGTTAAGAGGAGACTTAATAGAGGCATACAAAATGATCAGGGGGTTAGATAGGGTGGACAGTGAGAGCCTTCTCCCGCGGATGGAAATGGCTGGCAAGAGGGGACATAGCTTTAAACTGAGGGGTAATAGATATAGGACAGAGGTCAGAGGTAGGTTCTTTACGCAAAGAGTAGTGAGGCCGTGGAATGCCCTACCTGCTACAGTAGTGAACTCGCCAACATTGAGGGCATTTAAAAGTTTACTGGATAAACATATGGATGATAATGGCATAGTGTAGGTTAGATGGCTTTTGTTTTGATGCAACATCGTGGGCCGAAGGGCCTGTACTGCGCTGTATCGTTCTATGTTCTATGTTCTATGAGTTGGTCAAGTCCCCCTGGGTGAAGGGGGGTGTGGACCGCTTTCATGCGCTCGGCAGGGACTACATCATTCTGATTGACTATTTCTCAAATTATCCGGAGGTCATATGCCTGCACGACATGACATCATCAGCTGTCATCCGGGCATGCAAAGAAACCTTCGCTCGTCAGGGAATTCCGCTCACCGTCATGTCTGACAACGGGCCTTGCTTTGCGAGCCAAGAATGGTCTTCCTTTGCCACTTCATACAACTTCACGCACGTGACGTCCAGTCCCTTGCATCCCCAGTCGAATGGCAAGGCGGAAAAGGGCGTCCACATTGTGAAGCGGCTCCTCTGCAAGGCTGCTGATGCCGGATCTGACTTCTGCTTAGCCCTGCTGGCCTATCGCTCGGCCCCACTGTCCACGGGCCTCTCGCCAGCCCAGCTGTTGATGGGTCGCACCCTCAGGACCACTGTGCCGTCCATTCATGTTCCTAAACCCGACCATGCTCCAGTACTGCGAAGGATGCAACAGCGTGCTCAGCAGAAGGTGGCACATGACGCTCGGGCAACTGATATTCCTGCCCTGGCGCCTGGAGACAACGTCCGCGTAATTTAGTGATGGAAAGGGATAGGTATATACCACTGGGCAAGAGTTATATCTGGGGGAAAGGCAATTATGATGCGATGAGGCAAGACCTAAGATGCATCAGATGGAGAGGAAAACTGCAGGGGATGGACACAATGAAAATGTGGAGCTTGTTCAAGGAACAGCTACTGCGTGTCCTTGATAAGTATGTACCTGTCAGGCAGGGAGGAAGTGGTTGAGCAAGGGAACCGTGGTTTACTAAGGCAGTCGAAACACTTGTCAAGAGGAAGAAGGAGGCTTATGTAAAGATGAGACATGAAGGTTCAGTAAGGGCACTCGTGAGTTACAAGTTAGCTAGGAAGGACCTAAAGAGAGAGCTAAGAAGAGCCAGGAGGGGACATGAGAAGTCTTTGGCAGGTAGGATCAAGGATAACCCTAAAGCTTTCTGTAGATATGTCAGGAATAAAAGAATGACTAGGGTAAGAGTAGGGCCAGTCAAGGACAGTAGTGGGAAGTTGTGCTTGGAGTCCGAGGAGATAGGAGAGGTGCTAAATGAATATTTTTCATCAGTATTCACACAGGAAAAAGACAATGATGTCGAGGAGAATACTGAGATTCAGGCTACTAGACTAGAAGGGCTTGAGGTTCATAAGGAGGAGGTGTTAACAATTCTGGAAAGGGTGAAAATAGTCCCCTGGGCCGGATGGGATTCATCCTAGGATTCTCTGGGAAGCTAGGGAGGAGATTGCTGAACCTTTGGCTTTGATCTTTAAGTCATCTTTGTCAACAGGAATAATGCCAGAAGACTGGAGGATAGCAAATGTTGTCCCCTTGTTCAAGAAGGGGAATAGAGACAACCCCGGTAACTATAGACCAGTGAGCCTTACTTCTGTTGTGGGCAAAATCTTGGAAAGGTTTATAAGAGATAGGGTGTATAATCATCTGGAAAGGAATAATTTGATTAGACATAGTCAACACGTTTTCGTGAAGGGTAGGTCGTGCCTCACAAACCTTATTGAGTTCTTTGAGAAGGTGATAGGTGGATGAGGGTAAAGCAGTTGATGTGGTGTATATGGATTTCAGTAAAGCGTTTGATAAGGTTCCCCATGGTAGGCTACTGCAGAAAATACGGAAGCATGGGATTCAGGAAGATTTAGCCGTTTGGATCAGAAATTGGCTAGCTGGAAGAAGACAAAGGGTGGTGGTTGATGGGAAGTGTTCAGACTGGAGTCCAGTTACTAGTGGTGTACGTCAAGGATCTGTTTTGGGGCCACTGCTGTTTGTCATTTTTATAAATGACCTGGAGGAGGGCGTAGAAGGATGGGTGAGTAAATTTGCAGATGACACTAAAGTCGGTGGAGTTGTGGACAGTGCGGAAGGATGTTACAAGTTACAGTGGGACATAGATAAGCTGCAGCGCTGGGCTGAGAGGTGGCAAATAGAGTTTAATGCAGAAAAGTGTGAGGTGATTCATTTTGGAAGGAATAACAGGAAGACAGAGTACTGGGCTAATGGTAAGATTCTTGGCAGTGTGGATGAGCAGAGAAATCTCGGTGTCCATGTACATAGATCCCTGAAAGTTGCCACTCAGGTTGAGAGGGTTGTTAAGAAGGCGTCCGGTGTGTTAGCTTTTATTGGTAGAGGGATTGAGTTTCGGAGCCAGGAGGTCATGTTGCAGCTGTACAAAACTCTAGTTCAGCCGCATTTGGAGTATTGCGTGCAATTCTGGTCGCCGCATTATAGGAAGGATGTGGAAGCATTGGAAAGGGTGCAGAGGAGATTTACCAGAATGTTGCCTGGTATGGAGGGAAGATCTTATGAGGAAAGGCTGAGGGACTTCAGGCTGTTTTCGTTAGAGAGAAGAAGATTAAGAGGTGACTTAATTGAGGCATACAAGATGATCAGAGGATTGGATAGGGTGGACAGTGAGAGCCTTTTTCCTCGGATGGTGATGTCTAGCACGAGGGGACATAGCTTTAAATTGAGGGGTGATAGATATAAGACAGATGTCAGAGATAGGTTCTTTACTCAGAGAGTAGTAAGGGTGTGGAATGTCCTGCCTGCAACAGTAGTGGACTCGCCAACACTAAGGGTGTTCAAATGGTCATTGGATAGACATATGGACGATAAGGGAATAGTGTAGATGGGCTTTAGAGTGGTTTCACAGGTCGACGCAATATCAAGGACCGAAGGGCCTGTACTGCGCTGTAATGTTCCAAGTTCTATATTCTCTATGTTCTACACCTACCGGAGGGTGGCTGGTCGGCAACCGCTGAGGTTCTCCGCCGCGTGGCTCCCCGCTCGTTCCTGGTTCTCATGCCAGATGGCTCCATTCGCCGACGTAATCGGCGGGCCCTTCGTCTGGTTCCGCGCTCGCTACGAGATCATGCACCGGTGCCGTGCCCTCCTGTTATCCCTGATGTCGACTTCATTGAGCTTCCTGCCACTCTGCCTATTCCTCTCTCGCCCGTGGCCAGGCCCATTCCTCAGCCGATGGATCCTGACCCACCCTTGAGGCGGTCAACCCGAATTCGCCGCCCACCTGATAGACCTGATGAGCCTGTTAGCCTGGACTCACTGAATTGTTTTACAGTACTGTTAACGTGCTTCTTTCTTGTCGTTCCAGAAGTTCTCTCTCGTCGTTTGCTGATTGCATTTGTTTTGTTATTTGTACAACCTCGTTGTTCTGTTGCACCTGACACCTTCCTCTGTGTATAGTGTAGCCTCATGTACATGTTGTAAATGTTGCACACACACACTCAGATGCACTCAGTACACACTTACATTTATTAGCATGTAGGCACATATCCTTGTGAAAAGGGGGGGATGTCATGATATCCACATTAGCATATCATGGTGCAATCACACACACACACTGATGGACAGGTAGTTGGACCAACCAACACACACACATCGCAGCCAATCACCAGTGAGAACACACGCACTATAAAACAGGGAACACCACAATTCCCGCTCATTCTACCAGGAGATAGCTCAGAGCACAGAGTTCACAGTGTGCCACTCAGACATAGACCATGTGCTGAGTGCCTCACCAAGATAGTGATAGGGCTGGGTCCACATGTTAGCTGGTGAAGCACGAATCTCAGCCAGCAGTTAGTAATTGTTATTGTTTAAGACAATAAAACAGAGTTGTACCATCTACAGCCATGTTGGATCATTTGTGCATTGGAACACCCAACACGACAATGCTGACAACCCCTTCCAAAATCTGGAACTGGCCTGATGATATCAGGGTTCTGATACTTCCCTACAAAATAACATATTCTGTCCTCTTCCCTTTAAGGCTGAATGAGATTCTTTAACCTTGGTTGCAATCCACCTCAGGGAAGGTAGTCCAAAGGTAAAAACTGTGAAGAAGGCACCGAGGAAGCACCTCAAGTAATCTTTCCAATTGAGTGGCTTAAGAATCCCATGTGTGTGGTTTGAGGTAGAACCTGCTTGAGGGCAGAACAAAACAGTTGAATGTAAGGGCAATAAAAAGGCAGGTGACTACACAGCCGCATTGATTAGAGGGAACAGCGGAAATGATCACTGTGTTAGTGGTGGAATTCATGCAAAACCTTGGGCAGAATATAACAGTACGGGTGCGGGAGCACATTACTCCCAACCAGCTGTGAAGTGGAGCATGATGCTTTGACCCAAGGGGTTCCTCATCCTGAAAGAATGGAAGCTCAGACAGCCAACGCAGATGATGGGACGAACAACCACTTCCAGTGCTGTAACCATTGTATGATTCTATTCTAAGAATGTATAACACCTTGGCACAAGAGAAAAATAATGTCTGTCTATGTATTAATCAAAATGTTAACATCGTTCCAGAAATAAGTCCGGCACCATGTTGCACAGGGCCGCCGCCGCCGTGTGCAAGCACGGCAACGGACCCGGCAAAGCCGGGTGCTCTACGCTGCCTGCCTGCTAGCCCCCCCACACCAAATGGAGGATCGGTGGCCGTTTTGCGCCGAGTTTTCAGTCGTAAAACGCCACCATTCCCACGCCGGCGTCAGGACATAGCCTGAAAAGTGGAGAATCCAGCCCAAGAGATCTGTCCTCCCTCTTAGTCTGAACCTGCGAGATGAGATCATATGAATTTTCCTCTGCAGCACTGCGCTTTCCCAATGTGTCTTTGGCATGCTGTCAGCGTGGAACGTTCCCCTCCATCTACAGGTTGCATATCTTTTCACCCTCTTCACCAAGGATACCCATCTCACCATCCCCAATTTGTTCATGGTCAGCAACCTTGGCAATTTCTATTGCTCCCTCCTTCATGGTGGTGATGATGTGTAGGTGGACACTCTCCCTCCAGTCTGCACCTATTCTCAGGCATGATATGCACTTTAATCCTCCAATGATAATAGAGGTAAAAATACACTGCTGGCCTCCATGACCAATGGCAGTAGCTTATTAACAGGCACGTATCAGTGCTGGCAGATCTTCTGGAGCTGTAGGTCTTGCTGAGAGGAAAATAGGTACCCAGGACCCACATTTCTCTTATGTTCCGGAGCTGTATGCTCTCTCAGGTTCCTCAGCTGGTGTGTCTGCCAGAGTTTGAAGGGTCTGGAACTTCAGTCACTTTGTCCAAGCAAAGAAAATCATTGAACCTTGTCCAGCACTGGGTCCAATTACTCCTGACCATATTTCACCTGCTCACATTCTCAGCAACCTCAATCCATGCCAGTTTGGTTAGAGAGGATGTCTTTCATCTGTCACCCTCAGAAAGAGAAGTACCTTCTTCTCCTTCACTGCCATGAGGAGGACCTTCAGGTAGCAACTGCAAAGCACAGGACAGCATTTACTGGGTGCCAGCCCTCTGCCTCTCTTCTGGGGTCCATGGCTGCTGTGTCTGTTTGAATTGGGATGGCTCTTGCTCACTACCACCTTCACTCTTGTTCCTCATGGCCACTAATTGGATGCCCAATCCAGCCTGTAGTCAACTAACAGTCTGCCTCTGTGAAAATTGGGGACTGTTTTTGCTCCCAAAATGTCCGCTATCCAAGGTGGGCTGGGACCCGGAAACCTTGTTGACATTGGCTTGTTGACCCTGGAAGGAAATTCCTGTCCCATATCGCCATGTCTGGTGTAATTACATCCCCCCCCCCCCCCCTCTCTCACTGCCAATTCTGCATTTCACTAAGATCTTGGTCTTGACTCACTGGGGGCAATTCCACAGGAGAATGAATGATTAACAAATATCAATTCTTTTAATCGGCCAATTCTTTAATCATCGCCTTTATGGGTCACATGATATCAGTGTATGATTCCCTCTCATTTTTTTTCCTTTTCTTTTCCTCTCTTCCCTTCTCTAACTTGCATGCAATAATAGTCATTAATTTAGAACCAAAATTGACAAGAATGTATAAAAGCTAAACATTCTTTCCAAAGGTCATATTGTACAAATAACACCTAACCTGCATGGGGAAATTTGCTCTCCGTTGCACTGTGTGATGTGACCTCTGGCGCATGTCAACAATCTGTGCTGATGCAGAGAAACTAATGCTGGTTATGATTAAAGAGAAGAAGCTTGGTATATTTTTCAGCTTTATAAACCTTGCAAAATGTTGTAGACTTTAATATGTCGTATTTGGCAGGAGATGAATTAGTTTTGGCTCCTTCTACCCAATGACTCATGGGAGAATTCATTTCTACTGGTAAAAACAGATGTATCATTTCCTGTTCTCTGGGTGATGATAGCACTGTCACATGTCTATAAAGTCAAAGAATTTGCCAGTTAATGTTATTTGTTTAATGTTTCCCATTCACAACTTGGGGGAGCAGTCACTGCAGCAAAGCTGAAACAAGAAAGTTTGACCAGACTGTGGTTCAGATGAAACTTGCCATTAAATCTTGGGGCCAAAATCTCGAGTCCTTCTGGCATGTTCCACTACACTGTCAGGGGTATACACTGAAACGTCCTCACTTGACAGCCATCCATACATACTCTTGCAGTAATTTGATAAAGGAACATTGAACATACAAACAAGGAGCAGAAGTAGGCCATTCAGCCCCTCAAGCCTGCTCCGCCATTTAATAAGATCATGGCTGATCTGATAGCGATCTCAAATCTGTATCCTGACTAGACCCGATAATCTAACACTGCCTTGCTTGCCAAGAATCTATCCACCTTGGCCGTAAAAGTATTCAAAGACCACCACCTTTTCAGGAAGAGAGTTTCAAAACTCACAAACCCCTGAGATAAAAGAAATTCACCTCATCTCCATTTTAAATGGGTGACTCCTTGGGCGGCATTTTCCATTCCTGGTATTCCCAGAATGTGTTCCTGATGGGATGGAGAATTGAGCGTCGGGGCAAAATCAGGATTGGCACCAGGCACCGACTTAATTCCATGCTCCGACTCCTCGCTGGCTGCGTGAATATATTCCTCCCTGCACTCCAGCGGGAGAATGGAATAAATGCAAAATGGGTCATATTGGGCGAGGCTTGTGGTCTCTACAATCGTGAACCTGACGTGATGAACCTCGCGGTGAGCCAAGGGGCCAACCATCCCCCACCCCCCACTTCGCAAATCATGCCTGCTCCCAGTTGCAAGGGATATAGGACGAAGGACAACTGCCCTTTTAACCAGCCAGCAGAGGCACAATGGGCAGAATGGCCTCCCTCTGTTCTGTAAGCTTCTATGATTCTGTGAAATTGAAGACAAAGTCACATTACGATCAGTCTCTGCAGAGGTAAGAGGTACGTGAAGAGTAAAAGACTGGGGAAGGCAAATGTAGGTCCCTTACAGCCAGAAATGGGAATGTTTAATAGGGGACACAGAAATGGCTGAGCAACTAAGCACATATTTTGGTTCTGTCTTCACAAATGAGAACACAAATCAGATACCAGAAATGGCGACTAGGGGCGTTTCACAGTAACTTTATTGAAGCATACTTGTGACAATAAGTGATGATTATTATGTTGTGGAATGCAGGATTTAGTGAGAGAGAGGAACTGAAGGAGAGCAATATTAGTAGAGAAATGGTGTTGGGGAAATTGTTGGAATTGAAGGCTGATAAATCCTCAGGGCCTGATAATCTACATCCCAGAGTACTTAAGGAACTGGCTCTAGAAATAGTGGACGCATTGGTGGTCATCTTCCAGGATTCTATCGACTCTGGAACAGTTCCTGCAGTATGGAGGGTAGTGGTAGGATCGGACAGGGTCAGCATGGATTTATGAAGAGGAAATTGTGCTTGAAAAAATCTACTGGAATTCTTTGAGAATGTAACTAGTAGAGTTGACGAGCGGGCGCCAGTGGATGTGGTATATTTAGACTTCAGAAGATTTTTGACAAAGCCCCACCTCAGAGATTAGATTGTAAAATGAAAGTGCAAGGGATTAGAGGTAGTGTATTAAGGTAGATAGAAAACTGGTTGGCAGACAGGAAACAAAGAATGGGAATTAGCAGGTCTTTTTCAAAATGGCAGACAATGACTAGTGTGGGTACTTCATGGATCGGTGCCAGGACCCCAGCTATTCCCAATATATATTAATGATTTAGATGCGGTAACAAAATGTAATATCACCAAATTTGCAGTTGACACCAAGTTGTGTGGGAGGGTGAGCTGTGAGAAGGATGCAGAGATCCTTCAGTGTGATTTGGACAAGTTGAGTGAGTAGGCAAATGAATGGCAGATGCGGTATAATTTGGAGAAATGTGAGGTTATCCACTTTGGTAGCAAAAATGAGGAGGCATACTATTATCTGAATGGTCATAACTTAGGAGAGAGGAATGTGCAAGGTCATCATGGAGATAGGATTCGAGTACAGGAGCACAGATCTCTTGCTGCAATTATACAAGACCTTGGTGAGACCACACCTGGAATATTATGTGCAGTTTTGGTCTCCTTTTCTGAGGAAGGATGTTCTTGCTCTAGAGGGAGTGCAGCGAAGGTTTACCAGACTGACACCTGGGATATCGAGAATGACGTATGAGGAGAGATTGAACTGGTTAGGATTGTATTCGCTGGAGTTCAAAAAAATGAGGGGGGGGGTCTCATAGAAACCTATAAAATTCTAACAGGACTAGGCTCGATAGATGTAGGAAGGAAATTTCTTCACCCAGAGATTGGTCGGCCTGTGGAATTTGTTACAAAACATTGGATGTTTTCAAGAAGCAGTTAGTTATAGCACTTAGGGCAAAGGGGATCAAAGGATATGGGGAGAAAGCAGAATTAGGGCCATTGAGTTGGATGATCAGCCACAATCAAAATGAATGGTGGAGCTGTCTTGAAGACTGAAAATAGTAGCTGCTATTTTCTGTGCTTCTATGTAAAATTGTTGGGCCTGATGGAATATCTCCTGCTCCTCCTAGCCCACAGACTATGGGCTATGTAAACGAGCGTGCATCATACAGTTGGAGTTTGGAAGGTTAGAAGCGGGTTGCAGATTTTAACATTTCCACCCACTCGTTTTTGAAGATTAAAATGCCACCCAACAAATATCACCAATGTACCTGAAATCCTGAGGCATCTGTTGTGCCATATAATTCTTGATTTACATCCATTAACTAGTGTGGGCCATGGCTTCATAAATAATACTTTAAAATCCTGTTATAACTGATTCAGGATCCAAAATAAAGATAAATAAATGCTTTAGATTTCTGAAATGTACTACCATGAGACTTCTACTTGGGTAAGTGGCTCTTTTGTAATTCCCTTCCTAAAAAAACAGTCTTTAATACACTCTTCTGAAATAAGGTCAGGTGTGAGGCTGTGGCGAGACAGTGCAGCAGTCCAAGGATCTATTTTCTCTTATATATGTTCATATTTGTGAATGCAACTAAAGTTCACTTGCACTCCCTTTTCTTTGAATGTATACATTTCATTTTTATTAAATTGCTGCACTGAAATGTTTCATTCACCACAGAGTTTGATGTTGCTGCCACAGTAAAATGTAGCCCTGGAGATGTGGTTGGGCAAGACCCTGCTTTTGTGGCAGCTGCAATAATTCAAATCAAGGGAAGCGTGAAATGGTTGTTTTGTGCAGAGTTTTTCTTCTTGGTTAGAACCCAGTTGAGAGTAAGCTGAAACTTTGCGATGGTTAAACGTAAAGATTTAATTTTGTTTTAATATTGACCCAAATACTTTGCAGTTGTGGTCGAGTTTCCTTGTTGTTTATCCTGAAAAAGAATCCATTCTGGTATCATTTATCGAGAACTTCAAATCAAATCTACACAAGATTCTGCTTTAATTCTTCTGGAACTTTTTAACAATGAAGTTCAAGGAAACATTAATGCAATCAATAATATGCAAATCTATTGACACATAAATACTACCACCATTCTATAGTTTTGAATAAAAATGATGTACAATTATAGCAGATGCCAATCCAACTCTGCTCTGACAGAAGATCATCGACCTGAAACGTTAACTCTCTTTCTTTCTCCACAGATGGTGCCATACCTGTTGAGCATTTCCAGCATTTTCTGTTTATATTATCCTAATAGTGGACAGGATTTATTTTACAAACTTTAAGAATAATGTTAAAATATGAGCTTTTTTTTCCTTTGAAGGTTTGGCCACTCTCGTAGATATTTTAATTCTTTACTAATAGCTATAATATTAGTACAGCAATTAATCTATTAAATATGTATTAATTTGTAACAACAATTAAAAGTTCTTTCTAATTTCTGCTGCAAAACAAATGCATTAATGCTCCACGGGTAAATGCATTAACTAGAATTGCACGATTACTGGTACTGATAATAATAACCTCCGGTTGCCATAGCCATGATGAGATTTTCCAGTGTGACCATAGTGATCATATTTATAACACAGGTCCACTCGTTTTTGTATATGGATAGTGTACAATGCGTGATTATGGCCTGTCTGCCCGCCACAGAAATTTACACCAATATATACAAAACCTCTCACTAGAATAGATTTGGCAGCATGATGCACTCTATCCCGAGACCAATTTGCTTTCTCCGTTGAACTGTTTATAAATCACTCCATTTAAAAACAGAAAAAATTGTTGATGTTTATCCTTTCTAACTATAAGGACGTGGGAGCTGACTTAATTTGCTTACGGAATGAAAGACATAAACTGAACCAGGGAATGAGATCAACAAAAGCTGTATTGGAGACAGATTGAACAAATCCCTCCGCTGACTGATAACACTTTATACACAATCATGTTTTATCTTATATTAACCCTTGCAGAAGGACAAATGTGTTTACTTATCTTTAGTCTGCAATACTGGATTCCATTGTTAAATGGTTGAAGAACCAACCTGGCTCATTAGTGGGGCCTGTCATTAAAGACCAGCCGAGAGAGCCAGAGATCCGGGTTCAATTTCAACCTTGGGTGACTGTGTGGAGTTTGCATGTTCTCCCTGTGACTGCGTGGGCTTCCTCCCACAGGCCAAAGATATGCAGGTTATGTGAATTGGTCATGTGAAATTGTCCCTTAGTGTTCAAAGGTTACATGGGGTTATGGGGTTACTGGGATAGGATTGGGGAGTGGGCTTGGTAGGGTGGTCTTTTCAGGGAGGTGGTGTAGACTCGATGGGCCGAATGGCCTCCTTCTGCACGATAGGTATTCTATGATTTTATGAGAGTTTCTATTTGGGGTACAATTGCTGATCTGGGTGCAAATTGCACACAGAATTGCTTTAGCTTTAAGAAGTATTTTGCTTCCCTCAGTTTTGTTCTCAGAATCATTTGCATATCAGTAAATGTAAACTCTGTGAATCAGCACAATTGGGCAGTATTTCTGGTCGTAATTTTAAAAAAAGAAATTTTGCTTTCAAATATATCAATATATTTATTTATATGTGGCAACTTGATGCAGTTTGAATAATACATCACAAAACATAAACATTTTTAATCAGAGTCTAGTCCTGTATCTTTAATTACTTTAAAAAACAATTGAAAATCATTTTCCAGTGATATCGGTGCACAGTATTCACTTTACGTGGGATCACATAGAATGGGACATACAGTACCGAAGCACGCTATTCGGCCTATCAGTTCATGCCAGTGTTTTTGGTCCACTCAAGCCTCCCCTCATCTTTCCCTCCTCCAAATTTACCATTGTAACTCTCTAATCCCTTCACTCACATATGGTTGTCTGGTTTCCCCTTACATGTATCTATGCTATTTGGTTCATCCACTCCCTGTGGTTGTGAGTTCCACATTTTCACCACTCTTTAAAAACTGTTTCTCCTGAATTCCTTACTTCTTGGTGACAATCTTATTTTGATGGTTTCTATTTATGGTGTTCCTCAGAAGAAAAAACATTTTTTCTATATCCATTATATCAATATGTTCTAGAATTTTAAAGACCTCTATTATGTCACCCCTTAACCTCTTCCGTTTATATTTTCTTTGTATATAGACCCATGCTTCTCTGTTATCGTCCTTGTAAATCTTCTCTGCACCCTGTCCAGATAGATCACTTGGTTGCATGGTGTACCGAATACAACCTCTCTCTAAATGTCGGAAAGACCAAGGAACTGATCATCGACTTCAGGAAGTGTAGCACGACACGCACCCCCCACCCTCCCCGCCGTCTGCATCAATGACTCCGAAGTGGAGATGGTCGAAAGCTTTAAGTTCCTGGGGGTCACCGTCACCAACAGCCTGTCCTGGTCCACTCACATTGATGAAACAGTCAGGAAAGCCCAATAACATCTCTTCTTCCCGACGGAAGCTAAAGAAATTCGGCATGACTCAATCGACTCTCACAAACCTCTACAGATGTGCCATAGAGAGCATCCTATCCGGCTGCATCACAGCTTGGTATGGCAACTGCTCGGCCCAAGATTGCAAGAAACTACAGAGAGCGGTGAACTCTGCACAACGCATCACACAAACTTGCTACCCTCACATTAATGCTGTATACACCTCCCGCTGCTTCAGGAAGGCAGACAGCATTATCAGAGACCCCTCACACCCAGGCATTGCCTTCTTCCAGACTCTTCCATCAAGCAGAAGGTACAGAAGTCTGAAGACCCGCACATCCAGACATAGGAACAGCTTCTTCCCCACAGCTACTAGGCTCCTCAACCACTCTCCCTTGGACTGATCTGTTCCCTGTTCACGATGCCCTATGCTGCTCTTGTTCATGTATTTGCTTTGTTTGGCCCCTTGTTCCGCACTGTAACCAATCACTGTTTGTCAATGTATCATTTGTCAATGTACTCTGTCGATTATTTTTTTTTGTCCACTATAGAATCTTAGAATTTGCAGTGCAGAAGGAGGCAATTCGGCCCATCAAGTCTGCACCAATCCTTGGAAAGCCCACGCCTCCACCCTATCCCCATAACTCCACTTAATCTTTTTGGACACTAAGGGCAATTTAGCATGGCCAATCCACCTAACCCGCACATCTTTGGACTGTGGCGGAGCACCTGGAGGAAACGCACGCAGACACAGGGAGAACGTGCAGACTCCACACAGAGAGTGCCCCAAGCCGAGAATTGAACCTGGGAGCCTGGAGCTGTGAAGCAACTGTGCTAACCACTGTGCTACCGTGCTGCTCTATGTATGTACAGTGTACGTTCCCTTGTCTGCAGAAAAATACATTTCACTGTACTTCGGTACATGTGACAATAAATCAAATCAAACCAATCAAATCAGTGTTTCTATATCCTTTTTATAATATGGTGGTCAGAACTGAACACAATATTCTAAATGGGGTCTAGCTAAGGTCAAAGTAGGTTTAACATAGCTTACCTACTTTTCAGTTCTACCTCTCTAGAAGTAAGACCTAGAGATTGGTTTGGTTTTTCAAGGCTTTGCTAACCTGTGACACAACATTTACTGATTGATGTATTTGCACTCAAGATCCCTTTGTTCCCTATCCCACAGAGACTTGAACCTTCCGATTAATAAATAACCTCCCTATTCTTCCCACCAAAATGCACTACCTCACATTTATCCATGTTGAACTTTACTGGCCATTCTGTAAGTTTGTTAATGTCCTTCTGTGATCTGTTACCAACCTTCTCAGTATTGATATTTTCCTCTCAATTTGTTGTCACCTGCAAATTTAGAAATTCTGTTTTGAAAAGCCCCTAGTCGCCACATTTCAGCACCAGTTCGCGTAAGCTGGTACAGGAATTGAACCTGCACTGTTGGCCTTGTTCTGCATTACAAACCAGCTGTCTAGCCCACTGAGCTAAACCAGTCCTATGAAGTAACTCCGAAAAGCTCCCAGTCGCCACATTCCGGCACCTGTTCGGTTAAGCCGGTACGGGAATTGAACCCGCCCTGTTAGCCTTGTTCTGCATTACAAACCAGCTGTCTAGCCCACTGAGCTAAACCGGCCTATATTTGACCACTTGTCCCGACTCTACATACTCTGACCATATTTGTTAGGCTAATCTGGGGCACCCAATTACTAAATGCCTTTGAAAATCCAGATAAATTACATCTACTATATTACCATTATCTACTCTCTGTTACCTCCTCAAAAAATTCAATGAGGTTAGTGTTATAACCCACATGAGACCTAAGGCATTGGAGCCTCTAGTTTCCTGGTGAGTCTCGCTGAATACAAGTTCCCACGCTAAGGGGGCGGGGAGCCCAGGGACAATAATAATTGAGTTCAACATAAGGCAGCCTGGCATGGAACCGATGGAGCACACCCGGCTGGGATCTGATGTATATAGTAAATATAATTGCCTTGCAATAAACCTAGTTTTCTTTCGACCATCTCGGTCCAGACTGATTTGTGGCCTACTAAACTGGCGATGAGGATAAAACTGTTGATGCTGCCTCACCAGCACCTCCCTTTCACCGCTGGACTAAGGTTGGAGAATTCTTTTTTCCAAATATGCCATCAGAGGTAGGCACCAACCGAGGGCTCGCACCTTCCATCTGGACCAGCCAGAGGAGGAATTGTATAGAAGCACCCTATCAAGATAACTGTGCAAGTTAATGGGCATCCATTCGACATGGAACGTGTCACGGGGGCTGCAGTTTCAGTTATGGAAGCAGTTGTTCGACTAGATAAAGATGGGGGTACAGCAGTTAGATATGGGACACCGAGGCATGATTAGCCAAGTACACCGGCAAACCACAATGGCCCCAGTGGTTTCCAGGCAACAATGGGTATGACTTTGGTTGATCATAATCAAGGGACACGGCCCCAGCTTTCCAGGCCATGATTGGCTAAAGCCCCGACATCTGGACTGGCAGCACATTTTCCAAATGGGATCTGGGAACCTATACGAAGTACTAGGAAAATACCCTGAGGTTTTCCAACCAGAATTGGGGAAAATAAAAGGAGCCATGGCAAAAGTCCCAGTCGACTCGGACGCAAAATCAAGGTACTTCAGGGCCCTCCTGGTTCCTTACTCTTTGTTAACAAAAGTTAATAATAATCGCTTTTTGTCACAAGTAGGATTCAATGAAGTTACTGCGAAAAGCCTCTAGTCGCCACATTCCCGCGTCTGTTCGGGGAGGCCGGTATGGGAATTGAACCCGCGCTGCTGCCTTGTTCTGCATTACAAGCCAGCTATTTAGCCCAGTGTGCTAAACCAGCCCCTTAGTGTGCTAAAACAGCCCCTTGAGGATAAACTCAGCCGGCTTGAAGGTCTTGGAATCATTAGACCAGTACGCTTTGCCAATTGGGTGGCATTGGTGGTCCCGGTATTCAAACCAGACAAAACGGTTAGACTGTTCGGGGACTAAATTTTAAAAAACAATAAATTTAGAGTACCCAATTATTTTTTTTTCCAATTAAGGAACAATTTAGTGTGGCCAATTCACCTAACCTGCACATCGTTGGGTTGTGGGGGCGAAACCCACGCAGGCACGGGGAGAATATGCAAACTCCACACGGACAGTGACCCAGGGCTGGGATTCGAATCCAGGCCCTCAGTGCCACAGGCTGCAGTGCTAACCACTGTGCCATGTGCCACCCTTGGGGACTAAAAGTTGACAGTCAACAGGGCCTCCTGGTTGGAATGTTACCTGGGGGTGTTTGTGTCCATGGGTCTGCCATTCCACCCCCTGGGTCGTGTGTTGCTGTTCCGGGGACAACCCCAGCCCCTGATAATCTGCTCCACCAACCACCCATTACTCCCACTGACCACGGAGGCCACTGGCCGTGTGGCTGAAGGATATCGCTAATTGTAAATTAGCAATCCTAGTTCAGTGAGCACTTCACAGCTCCCAAGTGCTTTCCCGTGGGTGGGCGTGCCATGTAGCATGTGGGAGTTATTGCCTAGCATCCCAATCAGACCGTGATGTCTGGACACTGTGGGAGGCAACACCAAGGACGCAGCAGTCAACATCGAAACACCCAGCGGCTGGGGCCTAGCACCAGGGACATTCTGAGAAAAGGTGTTCCGCAAAGCAGCCACTCCAGTCTGAGCTTAGTCGTCGCAAAGTAGAGGAGACCGCATTGGCAGCAGCGAATACAGTAGACCAAATTGGAGGAGGTGCAAGTGAAATGTTGCTTCACCTGAAAGGGCTGTATGAGAGCTTGGACAGTGAAGGGGGAGGAGGTGCAGTGGCAAGGGGATGAGGGTTGAGGGTGTTGGAAGAGAGGACGAGGGTGTCACGGAGGTAGTGGTCCCTGCAGAATGCTGACAGGGAGGGTGAGAGGAAGATGTTTTTCATGTGGCAGCATGCTGGATTTGGCAGAAATAGCGGTTTAGCGCACTGGGCTAAATTGCTGGCTTTTAGAGCAGACCTAGCCCTGGCAGAAGCCCCAAGGCCAGCGGCACAACTTTCAGCAAACTATGGCAACGTTGGACGCTTTCCCTCAGCAGCCACGACGCCGTTTTCACAAGTTTTAAAAGTACAAGTGAACCGCGCCATCGGGATCTCGGCCCATCGGATGCACAGCATTGCTGAGGCCCCAGAAAATACTGGGTTGGGCCCGCTAATGACATGCAAACAGTGTTTACCATACATGCGTTCTGGACTGCAGAGATGACGGAGAATTGCGATTTGGTGTCAAATTGGCACCCGCCGCGATTTTGGCATTGGAACCTATTGTCCACCCTAGGTTTCAGCCAACGGAGAATCCCACCCAGAGTTGCGGAAAAGATCAACCATGATCGTATTGAATGGTGGAGTAGGTACAAAGGCCAAAATGATCTACTCCTGCTCCTATTTCTTGGGTTTTAATGTTCCTAAAGACCAAATATACACATGGGACTTGTAACTTATGAGAAATAAGTTATTTGTAAGGCGTTAGTTTTTTTGAGCAGTGCAGCTGGTGCCTCTTGTTATTTATCTTATGTAAGTCACCTGTCTATAACATTCTTCCTATTTTTAATGTGAGTGACTCTCAAAGGCTATTATCCAGTATGTAAGGAACACAAATTCCAAACAGGAACTGACCCAAATTTAATCTGTCTGAGACAAACACCTGAATTTGTTGAATTTGGACATTGGAGTCAGAGTGGTTTATCCGTATGAAAAGAATAAAAAAGTGTGTGGCTGCAAGCATGGATCCCGCTGTTTCTTCTATCCTGCTACATGGCTCCAGCACTGCCCACAACCTATGAAAGATTTTTTTTTAATTCTCCAAGATAGCTGTTTTGATGAATGATGAAGATACAGCAGCTATCTTGGAGTATTTTTTCAAAATTATTTTATATGATGTGTTTATATGATGTGGGTGGCACAGGCTAGACCAGCATTTGTTGTCCATCCCTCATTGCCCTTGAGAAGGCAATGATTGAACCGTTGCAGTCCATGTGGTGCTTATACTCTCACAGTGCTGTTGGGAAGAGAGTTCCAGGATTTTGACAGCGAGGGACCAGTCGATATAATTCCAAGTCTGGATGGTATGACCTGGTAGGTGGTGGTGTTTCCATGCCTCTGCTGCCCTTGTTCTTCTAGGTGGTAGAGGTTACAAGTTTGCAATGTGCTGTTGAAGGAACCTTGGTGAGTTGCTGCAGTGCATCTTCTTTATAGTGCACATTACCATCGATGGTGGAGGAAGTGAATATTGAATGTATTGGATGAGGGGGCCAATGAAGTGTGTTATGTTGTCCTGGATTATGTTGAGCTTCTTAAATGTTATTTAAGCTGCACTCATCCAGGCAAGTAGAGAGTATTCCATCACACTCCTGACTTGTGCCTTGTAGATGGTGCCAGGCTTTGGGGAGTCAGGAGGTGAGTCACTCACCACAAAATTCACAGTCTTTGACCTGCTCTTGTAGCCACAGCTATTATATGCTGGTTCATATCAGTTTCTGTTCCATGGTAATTCCCAGAATGTTGACAGTGGGAGGATCATGTACGATAATGCCATGGAATATCAAGGGGAGATGGTTAGACTTTCTCTTTATTCTCTCTTTTGTAGTGCAAATATTATTGCCACTTGTGAGTCCCAAGCTTAAGGGATGTCCAGCTCTTGCCGCACGTGGACACAGACTGTTTCAGTATGTGAGAAGTTGCAAATAGTACTGAACATTGTCTAATCAATCATTGAACACCCTAACCTTATGATACAGGGAAGGTCATTGAAGATGCAGCTGAAGATTGTTGGGCCGAGGACATTACTCTGAGGAACTCTTGCGGTGAAGTCCGGGGACTGAGGTGATTGACCTTGAACAACCATTACCATCTTCTTATGTGCTAGTTATGACTAAGCGGTGGGCAGTTTTCCCCTTTTCCCCCTGACTCCAGTTTTGCTTGGGTTCCTTTTTGGATTTCGGCGGCAGCGGTGCGCAGGGGCCTTCTGGGAGGTGAGTAGTGAATTTAAAAACTCTTACCTTTACAGGAGCAGCCCTTTGGATTTCGGCGGCAGCGGTGCGCAGGGGCCTTCTGGGAGGTGAGTAGTGAATTTAAAAACTCTTACCTTTACAGGAGCAGCCCTTTGGATTTCGGCGGCAGCGGTGCGCAGGGGCCTTCTGGGAGGTGAGTAGTGAATTTAAAAACTCTTACCTTTACAGGAGCAGCCCTTTGGATTTCGGCGGCAGCGGTGCGCAGGGGCCTTCTGGGAGGTGAGTAGTGAATTTAAAAACTCTTACCTTTACAGGAGCAGCCCTTTGGATTTCGGCGGCAGCGGTGCGCAGGGGCCTTCTGGGGGGTGAGTAGTGAATTTAAAAACTCTTACCTTTACAGGAGCAGCCCTTTGGATTTCGGCGGCAGCGGTGCGCAGGGGCCTTCTGGGAGGTGAGTAGTGAATTTAAAAACTCTTACCTTTACAGGAGCAGCCCTTTGGATTTCGGCGGCAGCGGTGCGCAGGGGCCTTCTGGGAGGTGAGTAGTGAATTTAAAAACTCTTACCTTTACAGGAGCAGCCCTTTGGATTTCGGCGGCAGCGGTGCGCAGGGGCCTTCTGGGAGGTGAGTAGTGAATTTAAAAACTCTTACCTTTACAGGAGCAGCCCTTTGGATTTCGGCGGCAGCGGTGCGCAGGAGACCTCTGGGAGGTGAGTAGCGACTTTAAAACCACTTACCTTTACAGGAGCAGCCCTTTGGATTTCGGCGGCAGCGGTGCGCAGGGGCCTTCTGGGAGGTGAGTACTTAATTTAAAAACCCTTACCTTTACAAGAGCAGCCCTTTGGATTTCGGCGGCAGCGGTGCGCAGGGGCCTTCTGGGAGGTGAGTAGTGAATTGAAAAACTCTTACCTTTACAGGAGCAGCCCTTTGGATTTCGGCAGCAGCGGTGCGCAGGGGCCTTCTGGGAGGTGAGTAGTGAATTTAAAAACTCTTACCTTTACAGGAGCAGCCCTTTGGATTTCGGCGGCAGCGGTGCGCAGGGGCCTTCTGGGAGGTGAGTAGGGAATTTAAAAACTCTTACCTTTACAGGAGCAGCCCTTTGGATTTCGGCGGCAGCGGTGCGCAGGGGCCTTCTGGGAGGTGAGTAGTGAATTTAAAAACTCTTACCTTTACAGGAGCAGCCCTTTGGATTTCGGCGGCAGCGGTGCGCAGGGGCCTTCTGGGAGGTGAGTAGTGAATTTAAAAACTCTTACCTGGTCCCGTGTCTGTTTTTTTCTGTTTTATTTGTTTTTATATAAGGCGGGAACCGGAAGTTCGACCAGCGGACCTCTGGGAAGTTCCCCCCCCCCCAACCAATAAATTCTGGTGGAGAGGAAACCCGAGGCACTACACGTGTAGTGTCTCCCACCCGCCCTCCTCCTCTAACCTAATAATAAGACCCATTGGTGTGAGGTAAGTGCCATATTATATTATTATATTATTAGCATTGTGCAGGTCAAGGTTCGGAGGTGGAGGAGCAGTCCCTGTCAGCGAGAGAACCTGAGAACATCTAAGACACTCAGAAGGTAAGAAGGTAAGTAAGTGATTTTTACTTATTTTTACTTTTATACCTTTTTTCAAATTGTGTGTGTCGGGGGAAACTGAAGTGACATCACAGAAAAGCTGTGGCTAGTATTTGGTAACTAATTAAACATAATAACTTAATTATAATTTAGAGGGATATCTAAGCCAGAGATCGGAGTGTACTATAGTTAGCTATCGCATTTCTATTAGAAATCTAGTGCTAGGAAACAGATAGTTGACAGTAACTTTGAAATTTAAAAAAAAATATTTTTTAAAAAAGACAAATTTTAATTTTAATTTTAATTAATTGATGCAATGTCAGTTAGAGGGGTGCTGTGCTCTGACTGTGAGATGTGGCAGGTCCGGGAGGCTTCCAGCGTCCCGGATGGCTTCATCTGCAGAAAGTGCACCCAACTGGAGCTCCTCACAGACCGCATGGTTCGGTTGGAGCAGCAATTGGATGCACTTAGGAGCATGCAGGTGGCGGAAAGCGTCATGGATCGCAGTTATGTAAATGTGGTCACACCCAAGGTGCAGGCAGAGAAATGGGTGACCACCAGAAAGGGCAGGCAGTCAGTGCAGGAATCCCCTGTGGTTGTCCCCCTCTCGAACAGATATACCCCTTTGGATACTGTCGGGGGGGGTAGCCTATCAGGGGAAAACAGCAGCAGCCAGAGCAGTGGCACCACGGCTGGCTCTGATGTTCAGAAGGGAGGGTCAAAGCGCAGAAGAGTAATAGTAATAGGGGACTCTATAGTCAGGGGCACAGATAGGCGCTTCTGTGGACGTGAAAGAGACTCCAGGATGGTATGTTGCCTCCCTGGTGCCAGGGTCCAGGATGTCTCCGAACGGGTAGAGGGCATCCTGAAGGGGGAGGGCAAACAGGCAGAGGTCGTTGTACATATTGGTACTAACGACATAGGCAGGAAGGGGCATGAGGTCCTGCAGCAGGAGTTCAGGGAGCTAGGCAGAAAGTTAAAAGACAGGACCTCGAGGGTTGTAATCTCGGGATTACTCCCTGTGCCACGTGCCAGTGAGGCTAGAAATAGGAAGATAGAGCAGATAAACACGTGGCTAAACAGCTGGTGTAGGAGGGAGGGTTTCCATTATCTGGACCACTGGGAGCTCTTCCGGGGCAGGTGTGACCTGTACAAGAAGGACGGGTTGCATCTAAACCGGAGAGGCATAAATATCCTGGCCGCGAGGTTTGCTAGTGTCACACGGGAGGGTTTAAACTAGTATGGCAGGGGGGTGGGCACGGGAGCAATAGGTCAGAAGGTGAGAGCATTGAGGGAGAACTAGGGAATAGGGACAGTGTGGCTCTGAGGCAGAGCAGACAGGGAGAAGTTGCTGAACACAGCGGGTCTGGTGGTCTGAAGTGCATATGTTTTAATGCAAGGAGCATTACGGGTAAGGCAGATGAACTTAGAGCTTGGATTAGTACTTGGAACTATGATGTTGTTGCCATTACAGAGACCTGGTTGAGGGAAGGGCAGGATTGGCAGCTAAACATTCCAGGATTTAGATGTTTCAGGTGGGATAGAGGGGGATGTAAAAGGGGAGGTGGAGTTGCGCTACTTGTTCGGGAGAATATCACAGCTGTACTGCGAGAGGACACCTCAGAGGGCAGTGAGGCTATATGGGTAGAGATCAGGAATAAGAAGGGTGCAGTCACAATGTTGGGGGTATACTACAGGCCTCCCAACAGCCAGTGGGAGATAGAGGAGCAGATAGGTAGACAGATTTTGGAAAAGAGTAAAAACAACAGGGTTGTGGTGATGGGAGACTTCAACTTCCCCAATATTGACTGGGACTCACTTAGTGCCAGGGGCTTAGACGGGGCAGAGTTTGTAAGGAGCATCCAGGAGGGCTTCTTAAAACAATATGTAGACAGTCCAACTAGGGAAGGGGCGGTACTGGACCTGGTATTGGGGAATGAGCCGGCCAGGTGGTAGATGTTTCAATAGGGGAGCATTTTGGTAACAGTGACCACAATTCAGTAAGTTTTAAAGTACTGGTGGACAAGGATAAGAGTGGTCCGAGGATGAATGTGCTAAATTGGGGGAAGGCTAATTATAACAATATTAGGCGAGAACTGAAGAACATAGATTGGGGGCGGATGTTTGAGGGCAAATCAACATCTGACATGTGGGAGGCTTTCAAGTGGCAGTTGAAAGGAATACAGGACCGGCATGTTCCTGTGAGGAAGAAAGATAAATACGGCAATTTTCGGGAACCTTGGATGACGAGTGATATTGTAGGCCTCGTCAAAAAGAAAAAGGAGGCATTTGTCAGGGCTAAAAGGCTGGGAACAGACGAAGCCTGCGTGGAATATAAGGAAAGTAGGAAGGAACTTAAGCAAGGAGTCAGGAGGGCTAGAAGGGGTCACGAAAAGTCATTGGCAAATAGGGTTAAGGAAAATCCCAAGGCTTTTTACACGTACATAAAAAGCAAGAGGGTAGCCAGGGAAAGGGTTGGCCCACTGAAGGATAGGCAAGGGAATCTATGTGTGGAGCAAGAGGGAATGGGCGAGGTACTAAATGAATACTTTGCCTCAGTGTTCACCAAAGAGAAGGAATTGGTAGATGTTGAGTCTGGAGAAGGGGGTGTAGATAGCCTGGGTCACATTGTGATCCAAAAAGACGAGGTGTTGGGTGTCTTAAAAAATATTAAGGTAGATAAGTCCCCAGGGCCTGATGGGATCTACCCCAGAATACTGAAGGAGGCTGGAGAGGAAATTGCTGAGGCCTTGACTGAAATCTTTGGATCCTCGCTGTCTTCAGGGGATGTCCCGGAGGACTGGAGAATAGCCAATGTTGTTCCTCTGTTTAAGAAGGGTAGCAAGGATAATCCCGGGAACTACAGGCCGGTGAGCCTTACTTCAGTGGTAGGGAAATTACTGGAGAGAATTCTTCGAGACAGGATCTACTCCCATTTGGAAGCAAATGGACGTATTAGTGAGAGGCAGCACGGTTTTGTGAAGGGGAGGTCGTGTCTCACTAACTTGATAGAGTTTTTCGAGGAGGTCACTAAGATGATTGATGCAGGTAGGGCAGTAGATGTTGTCTATATGGACTTCAGTAAGGCCTTTGACAAGGTCCCTCATGGTAGACTATTACAAAAGGTGAAGTCACACGGGATCAGGGGTGAGCTGGCAAGGTGGATACAGAACTGGCTAGGCCATAGAAGGCAGAGGGTAGCAATGGAGGGATGCTTTTCTAATTGGAGGGCTGTGACCAGTGGTGTTCCACAGGGATCAGTGCTGGGACCTTTGCTCTTTGTAGTATATATAAATGATTTGGAGGAAAATGTAACTCGTCTGATTAGTAAGTTTGCAGACGACACAAAGGTTGGTGGAATTGCGGATAGCGATAAGGACTGTCGGAGGATACAGCAGGATTTAGATTGTCTGGAGACTTGGGCGGAGAGATGGCAGATGGAGTTTAATCCGGACAAATGTGAGGTAATGCATTTTGGAAGGTCTAATGCAGGTAGGGAATATACAGTGAATGGTAGAACCCTCAAGAGTATTGAAAGTCAAAGAGATCTAGGAGTACAGGTCCACAGGTCATTGAAAGGGGCAACACAGGTGGAGAAGGTAGTCAAGAAGGCATACGGCATGCTTGCCTTCATTGGCCGGGGCATTGAGTATAAGAATTGGCAAGTCATGTTGCAGCTGTATAGAACCTTAGTTAGGCCACACTTGGAGTATAGTGTTCAATTCTGGTCGCCACACTACCAGAAGGATGTGGAGGCTTTAGAGAGGGTGCAGAAGAGATTTACCAGAATGTTGCCTGGTATGGAGGGCATTAGCTATGAGGAGCGGTTGAATAAACTCGGTTCGTTCTCACTGGAACGAAGGAGGTTGAGGGGAGACCCGATAGAGGTATACAAAATTATGAGGGGCCTAGACAGAGTGGGTAGTCAGAGGCTTTTCCCCAGGGTAGAGGGGTCAATTACTAGGGGGCATAGGTTTAAGGTGAGAGGGGCAAGGTTTAGAGTAGATTTACGAGGCACGTTTTTTACGCAGAGGGTAGTGGGTGCCTGGAACTCGCTACCGGAGGAGGTAGTGGAAGCAGGGACGATAGGGACATTTAAGGGGCATCTTGACAAATATATGAATAGGATGGGAATAGAAGGATACGGACCCAGGAAGTGTAGAAGATTGTAGTTTAGTCGGGCAGCATGGTCAGCACGGGCTTGGCGGGCCGAAGGGCCTGTTCCTGTGCTGTACATTTCTTTGTTCTTTGTTCTTTATATGCGATCAAATGCTGTCTTGATGTTAAGGGCAGTCACTCTTACCTCACCTCTTGAGTTCAGCATTTTTGACAGGTTTGGCGTAAGTAGGACATTAAACAGAAAAACAATAACTAGAATAAATAAAGACAAATCAATTCCAGTTCAATCAAAGAAAATAGCATTGTTCTTGTAATCTTCTGTCTCCGCAGCCCTGCGCCGAAATCGCGTTTGGCGCGGGGCTGCGGAAAATCCAGTCCATTGTTTTTACATAAGATTACAAGAATAATGCTCCGACGATTCTCCGGGCCCCGGAGAATCGCTCATCCGTGAATTATGCCGCGCGGTTCGGGGGCCATTGCCAGAGACCCAACCAGCGATACTCAACTCATGACCAGCCAAGTTCCCGAAGGCGTGGAACTAATGTGGTATGGCCAATCGGGTCTCTCGCGCGGCGGCTGCGGACTCAGTCCGCGGCCACCTTGGTGGGGGGAGGATGGATCGAGCACCAGGGGGGCCTTATGGGCGGCCGGGGCAGCGATCGGGCTGGTCCGAAGGAGCGGCGCACGGCCGATCGGAGGGGCCTACATTGGCCGTGTTGGTCCGCGGTCCGAGTCCACCATGGCGCTTGCAGCGGCCACTGGAGGCCGTCGCCGTGCACATGCGCGGACTCAGAACCGGAAGTGCAGAAGCCTGTGTCCGCAGCCAAAGCTGCATGAAGCTCCCCGGGTCCCTGCTAGCCCACTGCAGGTAAGCGAATCGCCTTTTATTTTTAGCAGGAAACTGAGGAGTTTTTATGCCGGCGTGGGGACAGAGCCCCATTTTGGGAGAATCCAGCCCAATATGTGGTCAGTAATGGATCAGCTTCAAAAGCGGGGAATGCATGTCCTTATTTGGATATCTTAGGATGGAGTCAAATAATTCTTTAAGTTTTAGTTGAGCTGATCATTCACTATACCCCAGCTGGAAATTATTGCTTATTCCATGTGACCAAACTATCAGTCAGCCATGTTCAAAACAATCAGCTCTTAATGCAGTGAAGCTCTGGAGGTGATGGTATTTTTTGAAGCTAAATGAGAGTTCACAATAAATACCGAAAGTTTCTGTTGTAGTAGAATATCAGGTAAAGAACTTTTCTTTTCCTATTTAAAACTTTTGATGGTGCATAGAGGAAATATAATTGCTTTTTGAATACTGTGACAGTGCTTCTAAATTCTATGTCTAAAAATAATGTTAAGCTTTATTTTCTTTGGAATGTGCTCTCAGAGCATATACCATGCATTTTCTACTTTCCTCTAATTGTGTTCAGTCTTGTGTTACAACCTAATTAGCTGAAGAGCCTTTAGTATTCGCCTCACATGGAAATGAATAGAACTCAATTTGATTCAAAGCCAGAAGGGATTTAGAAGGAAAAAGTGGCCGAGCCCCCAACAATTGGACAACTATTTCCAGTCCTGAAAAAATAGTAAACAGCAGCTAAATTGCTGCTAACACCGGCCCTTGTGTCAGAGCTAGAGATGTTTCTTTCCTTGCATATAAAAAACTTGTTACGTCATTAGTTTGACCATTCCTTGTTGTGTTTTAAACTGGAAGTATCAGCCTAACATCTCAGGATGAAACAGTCTTTAACCCCTTTCTGATTGTATTTGTCTCTCCTTGAAAGGAACTCTAATGAGAGTGGAACTGTTTGTTCCCATGCAAGTAATCTCTTGCCTCGCAGACCAAGTAGATTATGAAAAGGAATGTAGAACTCTCTCTGCATTGCTCCTGAAATATCTATGAACATCAAAAGAATTTTGCTATTTTCTAACATTCTCATTTCTTCTCTATGTTGAAATGTAGTTAAGTGGAAATTCCTGCTTTAATGTTTATTGGGTTAAGTGCTGTATAAGTGAAAGCTTCAATACATTTTGTATCAAAAATACTCATCCACATAGCTCTTGATGATAATTTTACTGACCACTGAATTGATGGAGGATAGCCCAGTGAATGGAAATGGTAATTCACTGATGACTTATTAACAGAATCATTATTACAATCAATCAGTAGAGATGAAAAGAAAAACATCTGAAAGAGGACATTTGAAACTCCTGCAGAAAACAATAGAAAATACACAGCGCATTTTGTTTACCATGACATAATGGCAACATGTGAGACATGAAAGCAGTTCAGGGAAGAGCCATGAGACTGTACCCTAGCATCAGGCCTCAGCGTTAAGAGCAGGAGGGACTGGCAAAACTTTATAGAAGTATATAAGACAGTGACCAGTAAAAGAAAAGGCACAACTGCAACATTTTGTCGGATTAAACTGCCGGGAAAGTCAAAGAGCTTAGATTCAAACTGGTGAAAGGCACATCTCAGACTGACATTCATCATACCGAGAACAATCAACATATACTGAGGTATTTAATAGGGCCTCTCAGAGCAGGAAACCAGGCAAAACCTAATTAGATGGGAGCCAAAATCTCAGTTTGCCAAAGCTGGTGAGTGTGAGAAATTCAGTGGGTGGCAGCATGTCAGCGGCAGAGCAGCCCTCATGCTGCCTGGTGGCAGGAACCTACTTACCATGCATTTGATATTCATTAGATGAGAACTTCACCAAATTAAATCATGTGTGGGGGCTGTGGAGAGGAGGGTGGTGGAAGAAGGTGTCCAAAGGGAGTAAGGCTCCAGCCTATAATGTCATTCCATCGTTGCAACATTCTGGACCTGTATGTCCAAGGTGGACAGTTGTACCAGGCAGATCAATACACAGGGAAGCAGGGCAGGCACAGCTGCAGGAAGGGTAGATCAATTATCTCTGAGGGCAGAGTTGAGGGATAGTGAGTGCGGGTCAAGGATGATGAGAGGGGATAATGGCACAAAAGTAGAGGGTAAGATGGAAGGTCGAAGGAAGGCTTGACACTGTTCAAAGGTGATGGTTGGATGCTGCAGGATGATTGGGGAAGGAACAAGGCGATATTGGGAGTGTCGAAGCAGATGGGCCAAAACTCGACTGTGATAGAGGAAGGGTGGTGATGGAGGCCTGCGGTGTGAGTGTCCATTGACATGGCTGCTAAGGAAGTTTCAACTCGCAGGAGATCAAATTGTTGTGGGAGGAAGCTGCTTTAGGGTGAGAAATGTTCCAAGTGTAGCCCACTGTGCATTCCCATTAGTCAAGTGTAGCTGCTCTAGGAATGAAGGCCATGTTAGCAGATGTGCTCATGTGTTTGCCTGCCTTCTTCACTTTGTGAATTTGCAGTGGGTCTCTATACCCAATACTTTTGCAGCCTTGGCTGCGGCAGGAGAGGATTTGTCAGAGGAGGGCCATGATCACATGTTAACATAAGTCACAAGGCCATCAACTGATATCAGCCAATGGGGAGGGAGGACAGGAGGAAGGCAATCATGGCCGTCATCATCACTGAAAAGAGTTGGCATGTCAGCATGTCTTCAGAATGCACACCGATACCTTCTGATGTCTGAGAGGCAATGCCACAGATTGCCAAGGCATTCTCAGGAGGCAATCACTAACCTGTGTACTCTCCGACAACAACACCTACAGCCAGATCCCAGATCAGGGAGAAAATCGGGAATGGCAAAGGAATTGAACACCTTTATGGAGCAGATGGGGAGGTGGGGGGGGTTCAACCATCTGAGGGTGAAGGAGTTCTCCTCCTCCCATGTTCACAAAGTCTACACGCGTATCAACTTCTTTGTAGTGTGTCAATCGGTGCTTCCAGGGGTAGTTGGGGTGGAATACTCCGCAACAGTAATCTTGGACCACATGCAACACTGCATGGATGTGAAGTTGGAGACAGGCCAGGCCCAGCATCCCCATGGAGGCTGGACTCAGCCCTCCTCGCCGTCAAGACGTTTTGCGTGAAAATATCACAAGTCATTGACGGGCATGTAACCTGCAACCAAAATAGGGAGGTCTCACCCTCCACATTCTGGGAGACACAGAAGACAGTGATAAGAGGGGAAATAATAGTGGACAGAGCTCTCAGGCTTAGGAAGGAAAGAGCAGCTAGGCAATGGCTGATCGACTCCATATTGGAAGTGGATCGGCAGTACTCCAGGTTCCCAACCGTAGAGCTGCTGGCGGAGAGGAAAAAGCTGCGAATGGAATTTGACTTGCTTTCCACTGGGAAAGCTATGAACCAGCTCAGTCAGACAAAGGAGACCTTTCATGAGCATGGGGACAAGGCCAGCCGCCTACTGGCTCACCAGCTGAGAAAGCAGGCAACCACGAGGGAATGGCAGGCTAGTCTCAGCGACAAAATAGGGTTGAAAATTAAGTTCCCGTAACAGCCACCCCGAACAGGCGCCGGAATTGGCGACTAGGGGCTTTTCACAGTAACTTCATTGAAGCCTACTTGTGACAATAAGCGATTTTCATTTTCATTTTTCAAATATGATCAACGAGGCACTTGAAACCTTCTACCGGGAGCTGTACAACTCTGAGCCCCCGGAGGAGCCTCGAAGATGAAACGGTTTCTGAACATACCAGTTGTGGGGGAGGAAAAGAAACAGGGATTGGAAGCACCGCTAGGGTTGGGGGAGGTCACTGAGAGAATCAACTCCATGCAGTCGTGGAAGGCACCAGGTCCAGACAGATTCCCAGTGGAAGTCTATAAAAAGTTCACGGCAGCACTGGTCCGCACCTGCGGGAAATGTTCAATGATTTGGTGTTGAGAGGGGCTATGCCGCCCACGCTGGCACAGGTCTCAATATCGCTGACCCCATAAAAAGACAAAGCCTGATGGAGTGCGGGTCATACAGACTCACCTCACTCCTGAATACTGACGTTAAAGTCCTGGCAGTTCCTAGAAAGTTGCATTCTCGAGGTAGTTGTGGAAGACCAGACTGGGTTTGTCAAGAGAACACAGCTGACGACGAACATCAGACACCTGCTGAACATGATTATGACCACACCCAGGGAGGGGACACCAGAAGTGATCATCTCCCTGGATGTCAAAGGGGTGGAAGGGTATTCAAAGGGGAAACAGAGAGCACAGATCGCGCTCTACGCAGATGACCTAATCCTCTATGTCTCAAGCCCCATACCACCTCCACAGGCGCAGGGCTGAGCCTAACATAGCTAAAGGTAGTGCACAGGGTACACTTGACCAGAACACGCATGAGTGGGTTCTTCCTGGAGATAGAGGACAAATGTGAATGGTGCCATGGCGGCCCGGCCAACCATACCCCACATGTTCTGGACCTGCCTCAACCTTGTCGGGTACTGGACCGCCTTTTTTGAAACCATGTGGGAGTGAGGGTGGACGTATGCCCACTGTCGACGGTCTTCGGGGTGTCAGAACAGCCCTGATCTCTCCCCCTTCCCCCGAGTAGTTGCTTGTCAGGAACAGATTCTCAAAGAAGCTGGTGAATTGCTTCCATATATTGTGGAAGCCTTCTTCCAATCCTCTTTATTTTCTCCAATTTGTGAATTCCGCCAAGTCGGACAGCCAGTCTGCAGTCTTGGGTGGCGCTGCTGATCTCTAGCCAAGCAAGAGTCTCCGACGGGCGATCAGGGAGGTAAAGGTTAGGGCGTCTGCCCCTCTACCCGTACTGTACTCAGCTGTACTGAACCCATGGCTAGAGCCAAGAAATACAGGTCCTGAGACATACCAATTGTATGATAGACTTGGCTCCCTGTGATGTTCACCAACCTCTCCATGGCAGAAACTATGTACCCACAAGCCAGAACCATGACAAATGTCAAGGCTTGAATGGGCTCCTCCACCATCTGTGTAAGGTTCCGCATAAGACTCTGAAACCTCTGCCAAATGTTCCCCTGCCTCTCTCTGCATCACCAGTAATCTTATTGTGGCTGAGACCAGGGGTCCGTCATCAGTTTAAGGCTTAGCAGGGGCCTGATTCCAACAGTCCTCCCTCCCATTGTCAAGTGGCAGCAATCTACTTACTGTCTGCACATACTATGAGAGGAAAAACAGCTGCTGATTGTATAGTTGAAACTAAGAAGACAGTACACTAAGTATGCACTACTGATTAGAGTTGAAGCAAGTGGAGAATGGGTTGCAAATGCATAACATGGTGTTGGATAAAGTGGAAGGGATGTACTGTGGCCTAATATGATGCAGAGCAGAAGACTTCACAAATCATACCAAATCATGCCATTGTGAAGCTTATCACATCAATTAACTCCCTAGAGCATTTTAATTGTGTCCTGGTTGGGATTGGTGGGCAGTGGTGAACTGACTGCTCAAATAGCTCCCTGAAGGCCTGACTTGAGATTCTAGTCCTGTCAGAGAGGATGAGCATATTCTTGCGTGTCCTCACTAGCTCTAACAAAATCTCCAAGGCACTGTGTGACAATTTTACCTTCCTGTTCTATGCTGTAGTCATCCTTCACTTTCTCCTCTTCTCTGTGGGCAAAAATGAGGATATCCTTTTTTCAACAGGTTTTGTCTCACTTTAATTAGTACAGCCACCCTTTATATTAAGGGCAGAGCCCCTCAGCATCTTCAGATTTTGGACATAGTGCCAAATATCCCTTAATATACTTCACTGAATCTCAACAATATAGGTACCTCAGGAATCATTTTGACTTTGGCTGGGTGCAAACATTACCCCCTTGTTCAAAAAAGGTTGTAAAGATAAGCACAATTCCATGGTGAGGACGCTTTTATAAGCAATTATTCAGGTTAGAATTAGTTTTGGATTGATTAGAAATCCATGCAGGCCCTTTCTAAAGGGGAAGTTGTATTTAACTAACTTGCTGGAGTTTTTTGAAGACGTAGCAGAGGGTCGATGAAGGTAATTCTGTTGATGTGGTATTCATGGTCTTTCAAAAGGCATTTGATACAGTGCCACACAAAGACTTGTGAAAAAAGTTAAAGCTCATGGAATAAATGTGGTTACAAAATATGCTGAGTAATAGGAAACAGACAGTAATGGTTAATGGATATTTTTTGGGCTGTACAGAACATGCAACTCAGGAGAAATTGATATGTGTGTTATTTGTGTCAATGCTTAAAGGTGTCACTTTCATATACTTTGTTCCAACTCTGTGTTCTCTTTTTGACCATTGGGCGTATTATCTGCAGTGGTGAGGGGAACTGGTCCATGCCCCCTCACAAAATTAGTCATGATATTGCACATTCAATTCAACCTATACTAACATATAATAAAAAATGTTAAGGACTGTTATGTTTGCCCATCTTGTAAAACCTGCAACCTCACGTGAACACCCACTCCATAGTATTACTGTCTTCTGGAAGAGGAAAATACCACTGAAAAGAATAATCTGCAGCCAATTCAGGAAAATCTCTACTAAATTCCTCTCTAACTCCCTAAGGCAATTAAGTGAGCACTGGAATGCCACGGCTTTCCATGATACATCACAATCTAAACTAACTAACCACTTACCCCATATAGCTGGCAATTTCGTGACCTCTCAAATAAACAAATTGGATGATTCCTACTTCTCTAACAGTTTTTGCAAAGATGGCTAGAAAGGTTGGTAAAAGAGCTGGAATTCTCATAAAAGCTCTGCCTTGCTTCTCATCTTTGGCAACTTGAGCTTTCTACAATATGTCCAGAAACCACAGAGAAAATTTAGAGCAGATTTTCCTCTGAAGTCCTGGCAATTTTCCATCAGGACTAGGGCAGGACAAATTGGATCAGTGATGTTGAATCTCTGCCCATTTTTGTCAATGTGAAATCTTGTAATGGAACTGACATATTGAAAATATAAATATAGTAAAATTACACAGTAATAAGACTGGTGTCATATATAACATCTTCTTTCAATAGCATCGGTGTTCAAACTAACAAAACTCGCAAGCAACAGGCATCCTGCATTGCTAGGGCCAGCCCATAATAGTTTTTCTCACGTGATGCCAAACTTTTCAGGTAAGAGGAAGCAAGATTACAACTGAAGGCCCGTATGGTAACAGTCAAGACTATGGGAACTTGTTAGAACAGCCTGCTGGCCTCTGTCATGAAGGACTGCACTGTAGATGGCCCTGGAAGAACTATCATCCACAAGGTTGACTGAATGCTTTTGATATACAGTGTATGAGACATCACACATGCAATATCCGCCACACCTGCCACAATCCGTCAAACGTTGTTCAGTACATCGCTCAATTACTCCAATATGTTCACAGAGCATTCTTTTTCCAAATGTTGGGAGGTTTGCAGCTGTGGTTATAGGTGACCTGACCTTCTGGCTGAGTGCTTCCTGCTCATCTTGACTACTGCCATCTGCTCCTGCTCATTTGTTCTCTGTACTGTGTCTTGTCTCCTGTTCCCAAACTGACTGTCTTAACCCATCCTCCCCCTCATATCCTGCAATGGATGGAGCTGTGCTGCTGGTTGCTAAAGGAAGATGGAGTGCTGAGGTGACAGGTGAGGCGCCAGGTGAGCCCTGGTTTAATTGAGGAAATTCGGGGCTAAAATCTTTCCTATCCCAAAACAGCTTCAAATTCAGAAAATAATCCAAACAGTGTAAATGGATCCAACAATTTATATAGAATATTTAATATAATACGAGGTATTGTGGTGCAGTGGGTAACAGCTCTCCCTCTGAGGCAAAAGCTCTGCATTTGAGTCCCACCCCAGGACTTCACGGCCATGGAAGGTCATTGTGGAGTGGCCAAGCAGGTGGACTGTCAATGTATAAATCCTTCTGATGCACCTATTGTCGTGGTAGGAGCCAGAACCTGGAGACCCAACAGCAAACCACTGTAGTACCTTACCAAATGTAGCCATGGGCCAACTTATGGAAATCCATGGTCATCAAGGCCCTCTTAGGGCATGATGCCTGAAGAGAGATTTGGAATGGCACAAAAATGTTTCTGATTTTTTTTTGAAACCTAGTTATGGAAGAAGAAGTCAGGAAACATGACTAAAAGCTTAATCAAAGGAGAGTAAAAAGAAGAGAGAAATATTTTGAGATGGAGAGGTTTAGAGAGGGAATTTCAGAGCTTAGGGCCAAGTCAACCGGAAGCACAGTTGCCAATGGTGCAAAATTACAATCCAGTGATGCACTGGAGGCCAAAACTTGACATTGCAGATCTCAAAGGTTTGTACGACGACAAACAATTACAGAGGTGCGAGGTCTTGGTCTATTTTGAAAGCAAGGAGGAGAGTTTCAAAATTGAGGTGTTGTTGATCAGAAAACACAGGAGTGATGGGTGTATGAGATTTGAAGCGAGTTATTGCAATCTAAGTTTCGGATGAGTACAAATTTATGTAGGATGGAAGGTGGAAGGGCAGCCAGGTCATAGGCACAGATGAACTGAGGGAGAGTTGGATATTGCAGAGTTGGAAATTGGCAACATTAGTGATTGTAAAAATAAGTCACCAGAAACTCAATTTGGGAACAAACACAACATCCCAGATGAGTCTTTCTCAGTTTAAACAGTTACCAAGAATGTAAATAACGGGTAGGGAATAAAGTTTGTAGTGAAACCTGACAGACGATTCTCTGTTGGCTGACGGCGGAATTGGGAAATGGGATTGGGCAGAGAACTGGTTTTGACTTCAAAATTGTGGCGGGCGTCGGTTGCCTGCCAAATTGCTATTCTCGGTCCGTCGACAGCAGTGTCAATGCATTCCACTCCGCACGTACAGTAAACACCCGTGGCTTATCATTAGCGGGCCTGACCCAGTACTTTCCAGGGTCTCCGCGATTCTTCGCCTCCACCGGGGCGAATTCCCGATGGCGAGATTCACTTGTGCTTCTAAAAATCAAGAAACAGGCTGATTAGGGGGATACGGAAAGTGTCCAACATTGCCATAGTTTGCTGAAAGTCGTGCCTTTGGTCGGGAGGCTTCCGCCAGGGCCAGGTGGGCTGTGGATCAGGGTGGACGGGCAGGGAACATCATTGCTGGGGCCTGCAAAGCAGCCATGCAGCTTAACAGCCCACTGTGAACTTAGGGCCACAGGTCGTATGGGTGTCTCACCAGGCCACCACCCGTATGTGCCCTCTGGCCCCAGCCGACCCATCAGTGGGATGGGCACGCTACATCCCACTGCCATTTTATTGGCTGGGAAGAGTGAGTGTGGGAAGTGAAGTGTGTATTTGTGGCTGCAGCTTGTCGGTCTGCTGAGTGCCAATCGCAAATCCGGCGAATCCCGCACTGTTTCTCATTGGAATTGATTGTGTTCCATGTGGCGCCGGTGCTAGCCCTTCAACGATCATTGAATCGGTCCAGTGCGGCGCCAGTTTTGCTGTTGTGGAAGTCTACGAATCCTGCCCCGGCATCTCAGGAACAGAGAATTCCACTTAATAGCTACAATCTTCCCAAACGTTAGTTGGAGAATGTAATTCTGCTCATCCAATATTGGATGTCAGATAAGCAGTGTGACAAATTAGAGACAGTTGAGGAGTCCAAGGTTGCGGTGGAAAGGTAGAGTTGTGTGTCATCAGCCGACGTGTGTTCAGATTATATTGCCAAGGTGGAACAGGTAGATGAGAAATAATAATTAATAATAATCTTTATTGTCATAAGTAGGCTTACATTAACACTGCAATGAAGTTACTGTGAAAAGACGCTAGTCACCACATTCTGGTGCCTGTTCAGGTACATAGAGGGAGAATTCAGAATGCCAAATTCACCTAGTCTTTCGGGACTTGTGGGAGGAAACCTGCGCACCTGGAGGAAAGCCAATCAGACACAGGGAGAACATGCAGACTCCGCACAGACAGTGGCCCAAGCCGGGAATCGAACCTGGGACCCTGCCACTGTGAAGCAACAGTGCTAACCACTGTGCTACTGTGCCGCCCATAAAAGGGGATCAAGAATAGGTAACGGAGCAAGAGTTGGAATTTGCATTTCTGTCAATGCCACCAATCACAATAACATCCCAGTCCAACAATAATTAGAATCCATCACTGCTTCTCTCCCATATCATCAGAAACAAAATGAGAGAACGTGATGACCTCAGAATAATTTCTTATGGAGCACCCTTCCCCAAACAACCAGTTCCTGATGTATGAAAGTATGTGTGCAAGAATGACCTGAAGGATCAATGCTGCACAGTCTCTGAGATGGGGGCATGCCTCCTGACTTCTGGAGGTAATATGCCTGTTAGTAGCTATCTGTCCCTTTTGTTTGCCCCATACTGACTCGAAAAGAGGCTGCAACTCCTAGACGGCCTTTTAGAGATGTTGGACACTATTTAATGGCCAGATTTTGAAATGTCATTTTGGGCTCGATTGGCAGGATATTTCTCGATGGCCACATTGGTGAGATAGCGGCCCGTATTTAACAGCACTTAGTGCTGGAACTGAACCCCCACTAGCTTCTTGCCATTACTGGCTGTCGCGGCATCTGATTTGCCAGACTCCGCCTTAGCATCCCGCCGCAAACAAGGAGGAGATGCTTTTAAACGTTCCCTCATCAGTTACTCCAGTAAACACACAAATATGGCAGCGCACAGACCTGCTCCTCGCTTTGGGGATGCTGACCTCACAAAGCTTCTCAACGCTGTGGATGTGAGACAGGACATCCAGTTCCCTCGAGGGGATCGGAGGACCAGCAGCAGGGTCACCAATCCCACCTGGGAGGCAGTGGCAACGGCTGTCAGTGCGGGCAGCATGGCCAGGAGGTCAGCTGTACAATGTAGGAAGTAGACCAACAACCTCCACCAAGCTGCAAGGGTAAACAAAGAACAGTACAGCACAGGAACAGGCCCTTCTGCCCTCCAAGCCTGCACCAATCACGATGTCTGTCAAAACGAAAGCATTCTGAACTTCCAGGATCCGTATCCCTCTAATCCCATCCTATTCTTGTATTCGTCAAAAAGCTTATTTTTTTAGAGTACCCAATTATTACTTGAAGGTCTGAAATTTAGAGTACCCAATTATTTTTTTTCCCAATTAAGGGGCAATTTAGCGTGGCCAATCCACCTAATCTGCACATCTTTGGGCTGTGAGGTGAAACCCACGCAGACATGGGGAGAATGTGCAAACTCCACACAGACAGTGACCTAGGGCCAGGATTCGAACCCGAGTCCTTAGCACTTTGGTGAAATACATCACTGTAAGTACACAAAGGGTTAATGTGCATACACTACACCTAGCTAGACACTAGAGGGAGCACCAGAGATATGACATACAGACAGTCAACCAATAGGTCAGTAAGATAGGACACGGCCAATGGGCATTCACGATACACACAGAGGTGACACTACCACAGGAGGTCATTACACCAACCCATATAAAAGGACACAGCACACATGTTCAGTCTCTTTCCAGTGGAGACACTCAGTGAGTACAGACACAGGGTTGATTGAACATCACTCCCACCACGTGGATTGTAGCAGACTGGTTCGTCAGTCTGAGTACCTATAGAAGGATTAACAGTAGAGTCGAATTCAAGTAGGAGAATTGTTAATCGTATAATAAATGTGTTAAAACTATCTCCAAGTCTGAACCTTCCTTTGTCAGAGTGCACATCAAGGAAGCAGCTTATGCTACGTCAAAAGCATAACAAAACATGGTTCCAGGAGTGAACTGTTAAATCCATATAGTTACAACTCAGCGAACAGTGACAATCAGCAACAGCAGCCAGGCAAGATGGTGTTCGGGATTCCGGTTCCACAGCAGCTCAGGTACCCAGGCAATCTCAGTGAAAACTGGCGTTGGTTCAGGCAGAGATTCGAGATCTACCTGGTAGCGTCTGACTTGGTGGATGCAGAGAAAATAAAGCTTCTGCTTACCATCGCTGGTTAGCACAGGGCTAAATCACTGGGTTTGAAAGCAGACCAAGGCAGGCCAACAGCACGGTTCAATTCCCGTAACAGCCTCCCCGAACAGGCGCCGGAATGTGGCGACTAGGGGCTTTTCACAGTAACTTCATTTGAAGCCTACTTGTGACAGTAAGCGATTTTCATTTCATTTCAGAAGCAGCTGAAATCTTCCAGACCTTCAAGTAATCAAAGAGGCAAAACAAGAGCGATTTCCAGGCAGGCCTTTTATCATAGAATTTACAGTGCAGAAGGAGGCCATTCGATCCATCGAGTCTGCACCTGCTCTTGGAAAGTGCACCCTACCCAAGGTCAGCACCTCCCCACCCTATCCCCATAACCCAGTAACCCCACCCAACACTAAAGGCAATTTTGGACACTAAGGGCAATTTATCATGGCCTGGCCTGGACAAATTCCAAGAATTTCGAGGAACATACAAGAAGAAAAGGTAAAAGAGGCGCCAGAACTCACCACGAGGTAGGCTTACAGCAACGAACGGCAGTTTTGATTTGCAGCCATCTTGGAAAAGGTGCTGCACATGCGCAGTTGCGCGAAGATCGCACAGCCGCGCATGCGCAATTGTGACAAAGGCCCCAAGTAAAGGAACAGCGATATGCGCAATCGCTTCCTACGACCTATGTCACATGCTTCGTGATGTCAGAGGCCCAGGACCACGCCCACTTAAAGGGGAAATGTCCCAAAACACAAAAAAAAAAATTAAAGCCTCAAAACCAGATTCTTTCACCTGGAATGACAGCACAATGCCTGAAATTTGACCAGTAGCTGAAAGTAATGTCTGCAGAACCCTGCAACAAGCCATTAGCACTGCCCAAAGAGATGATACAGTTCTTGAAGACTATGACTCAGACCTTGAATTCTTCTTTGTACATCGCGAGCCCACTGCCAGCTCCGACACAAAACGTGATGATATGATCTTGGAAGACAACGACTCAGACGAAGATTTCACCTTGGGAGGCTACCCCAGTACCAAATCCGAACTGCAACTAGACGTGTTGTACATTGAAGACCCCGATGACAAGTTCTTCAGATTGGGGAATCTTCAGCTCAGGGTATACGACATCCCAGGATTATGCTGCGGCCTGATGCCAAGAGACAGAGAGCGGTACAAGCCCACAGAGAGCGGCCTGCTACCACACAGAGAGTGGGCCACGCATGGCGAAGGGTTCCCGACTCCACACAGAGAGTGGTCCACGCACAACAAAGGGTCCCAGCCTCCACACAGAAAGCGATGAAAGACTCCACAGCGAGACAACTGCAAGTCTCCACACAGAAAGTGACTCCAGTGATGCAAGCCTCCACAGCGAGCTCATGGACAGACTCCACGACAGAAGCAACGCGAGACTTCACAGCACGGTCTTGCATGAACAAGATGTGACTTGAGTGACACAAGCCTCCACAGCGGGCTCGTGGACAGCCTCCACAATAGAAGCAACGCAAGACTCCAAAGCGCAGTCCTTGCATGAACAAGACCATGAGGGTCTAGCAACCTCCTCTGAGCAACCAGCAGCAGACGATGCAAGTCTGCCACGCTCAAGTGAACAACAGAAAGACTATGACAGTCTGCCATGTTCAAGTGTACAGCAAGCAGACTATGACGGTCTACCATGCTCCAGTGAACAAGAAGAAGACTCTGACAGTATCCCCAACTCAAGTGAACAGCAAGCAGATTTTGACAGTCTACCACCCAGCTCAAGTGAGCGACAAGAACACACTGAGGCTCTACCCACTGTATGTGAGACAAGTGACGACGGCATCCCACTTCCCATACCAGATGTGCAACGTGATAGACCTCAGCTAGAATGTACAGAGGCACTCGACAATCACAGTGAGACTACTGGTGACTCCGGTGACACCACGTTACTTCAAACCTCACTCGCTCGAGCCTCTCTGCAAGCAACTGCATTCCTGACTGTTTTGACTCCGGACGGGGAGCATCACGAGACTTCAGAAGATTCAAGTGAACCTGAAATGACTCCGGACGGGGAGCATCAAGAAGCCAAAACTGACTCAGGTGAAACAGACCAGACTCCAGACGGGGAGCATCGACAAGCCAAAGCTGATTCAAGTAAGTCGGACATGACTCCAGACGGGGAGCGCCGCAAACTCAGTGATGGCACGCTCAAGGAGACAGCAGATGCCGCAAAGCACGCTGACACGAGTAACTGTGTGAAGGACTCGTATTATCCAGAGTGTGGTCCTTGAGCGCTGCAAACACGACAACAAAACCAACAAACACAACAACAACATCAAAAACAATAACAAGAAGCGTACCAAAGGCAACAACGTCGACAACAAGCACGACAAAAACAACACCAATGGAACTACGACTGGTACGACATGGTACAACTCTGCCCATGAGGGACACTGTTACTGCTCAGCTCAGTACAATGACATACCATGGCAGGACGATGTATTTTACCAATTCACGTTTGCTACACTACCAACAGGCAACTTGGCTTTCAGGACAGATGCCATCAAGAATTGCTACCATAAGTATCGAAAAGAAAAAGAAAACAGACTCCAAATCAGCAAATGAAGTGATTTGAACACTTGAACACCTCCTGATGACTAAACACCAGGACACTGACGGTGTTCACAAGGGAATGACAACGTCACCAATGACACTTCTATACCAGACCATATAAATTCATGAACTTCGGACTCATAACTTTTATTTTGTATTGTCTTATCCTCAAAGTCATCGCAACTGTTATTTGGTCTTGTATACTATTGTACAGACATCACAGTCATCATAACTTGTACAGAACATCACTTATCTGCCTGTTTTTGTTCAATTTTCTTTAACAGTGTACAGAAAATATGTAACATGAAAAAAGGGGGGATGTGGTGATATACATCACTGTAAGTAAACAAAGGGTTAATGTACATACACTACACCTAGCTAGACACTAGAGGGAGCATCAGAGACATGACACAGACAGTCAACCAATAGGCCAGTAAGATAGGACACGACCAATGGGCGGTCACAATACACACAGAAGTGACACTACCACAGGAGGGCATTACACCAACCCATATAAAAGGACACATCACACATGCTCAGTCTCTTTCCAGTGGAGACACTCAGTGAGTACAGACACAGGGTTGATTGAGCATCACTCCCACAACATGGATTGTAGCAGACTGGTTCGTCAGTCTGAGTAGCTATAGCACGATTAACGGTAGCGTCGAATCGAAGTAGGAGAATTGTTAATAGTTTAATAAACGTGTTAAAGCTATCTCCAAGCCTGAACCTTCCTTTGTCAGAGTGCACATCAAGGAAGCAGCTTATGCTACGTCAAGAGCATAACAAAACAAGCACCACAGTCCCAGTGCTAACCACTGTGCTACATGCCACAGTCAAGAAGCTTCTTAAACAGAGCAGCATGGTGGCACAGTGGGTAGCACTGATGCCTCATGGCGCCGCCGTCTGAGATTCGATCCCGGCCCCAGGTCACTGTCATGTGGAGTTTGCACATTTTCCCCCATGTCTGCATGGGCCGTAACCCCACAGCCAAAGATGTGCTGGGAGGGTGAATTGGCCCCAATAAATTGCCCCTTAATTTGGAAAAAAAAGAATTGGGTACTCAAAATCTATTTTAAAAAAAAAGCTTTTTAAACACCGCTACAGTATCTGATTCCACCACCGCCCCCAGTGGTGCCTTGCACATCTCTAAACTTTTCCCCTTGCAACTTAAACCTATGTCCCCCAGTAATTGACTTTTACACCCTGGAAAAAAGCGTCTCACTATCCACTCTGTCCTTGCCACTTTTGTAATAATTTTGTAAACCTCTATCAGGTCCCCCTTCAACCTCTATTGCTCCAGTGAGAGCAATCCGAGTTTATCCAACCTCGCCTCATAGCTAATACCTCCACACCAGGCAACATCCTGGTAAACCTCTTCTGTACCCTCTCCAAAGCATCAACATCTTTCTGGTAGTGCGGCGACCATAATTGTACGCAATATTCGCAATGTGACCTAAGGTCGTGTACAGCTGCAGCATGACTTGCTAATTTTCATACTCAATGCCCTGGTTGGTAAAGGCAAGCATGCCATATGCCTTCCTGACTGCCTTATTCACCTGTGTTGCCATTTTCATTGATCTGTGGACCTGTACGCCCAATTCTCTCTGCCTGTCTCCTCAGGGTTCTGCCATTTACTGTACAATTCCCACCTGCATTACCTCACATTTGTCTGGATTAAACTCCATTTGCTATTTCTCCGCCTAAGTCTCCAACTGATCTATATCCTGCTGTATCCTCTGATAATCTTCTTTACTATCCGCAACTCCACCGATCTTTGTGTCCGCAACTTACTAATCAGACCAGCTACATTTTCAACCGAATCATTTACATATACTACAAATAACAAAGGTCCAAGCACTGGGACCTGCGGAACGCCACTTGTCACAGCCTTCCATTCAGAAAAGCACCCTTTTACTGCTACTTTCTGTCTTCTATGACCGAGCCAATTCCGTATCCATCTTGCTAGCTCACCTCTGATCCCGTGTGACTTCACCTTTTGCCCTAGTCTGCCATGAGAGACCTTGTCAAAGGATTTACTGAAGTCGATGTAGACAACATTTGCTGCCCTTTGTTCATCGGTCATCTTCGTCATTTCCTCAAAAAACTCAGTCAAGTTAGTGAGACACAATCTCCCCTTCATAAAACATGCTGCCTATTGCTAATAAGTCCATTTGTTTCCAAATGTGAGTAATTGGATCACTGTTTCCGAAATGCTCCCCTACTGATACTTTGGTCACCTGGCCGGGCTCATTCCCCAACACCAGGTCCAGTACAGCCCCTCCTCTAGTTGGACTATTTACATATTGTTTCAAGAAACTCTCCTGGATTCTCCTTACAAATTCTGCCCCATCCAAGCCTTCTGCTCTAAGTGAGTCCCAGTCAATATAGGGGAAGTTAAAATCACCCACAACAACGTCTGTTGTTTTTACATCTTTCCAAATTCTGTCTACATATCTGCTCCCCTATCTCCTGCTGGAAGTTGGGAGGTCTGTAGTAAACCTCCAACATTGTTATTGCACCCTCCCTAACCCTGAGCTCTACCCATATTGCCTCGCTGCATGAACCCTCTGAGGTGTCCTCCCTCGGTACAACTGAGATATTCTTTCTAACCAGTAATGCAACTCCTCCACCTCTTTTACATACCGCTCTATCCCGCCTGATGTGTCTAAATCCTGGAACATTTAGTTGCCAATCATGTCCCTCCTTCAACGAAGTCTCTAATAGCAGCAACATCATAGTTCCAAATACTAATCTAAGCTCTACGTTCATCTGCCTAACCTGATATACTTCTCCTGTTGAAACAAATGCACTTCAGACTATCAGTCCGCTGTGTTCAGCAACTTCTCCCTGACTGCTCTTCCTCTTAGTCTCACTGGCCTTAGTCTCTAGCTCTCCCTCAGTACTTCACCTACTGACCTACTATCCTGGTTTCCAATGCCCTGCCACATTAGTTTAAACCCTCTCGAGTGATGCCAGCAAACCTCCCGGACTGGATATTGGTGCCCCTCCAGTTTAGGTGCTCTTTGTACAGGTCCCACCTGCCCCAGAAGAGATTGCAATGATCTAGATATCTGAAACCCTCCCTCCTATGCCAGCTGTTTAGTCACTTATTTAGCTGCACTATTTTCCTGTTCCTAGTCTCACCGGCAGGTGGCACAGGGAGTAATCCTGAGATCACAACACTAGAGGTCCTGTTTTTTAACATACTACCTAACTCCCTGAATTCCCGCTGCAGGACCTTGTTACTCTTCATATGTACCATGACTTCTGGCTGTTCACCCAGCCCTTCAGATTGCCCTGAGCCTGTTCAGAGACATCCTGGACCCTGGCACCAGGAAGGCAACATACCATCCTCGAGTCTCTTTCATGCCCACAGAAGTGCCTATCTTTGCCCCTGACTATAGAGTCCCCTGTAGCTACTGCTCTTCTGCGCTTTGAGCCTCCCTGCTGAACAACAGAGCCAGCCGTGGTGCCACCGCTCTGGCTGCTGCTATTATTTTCCCCTGATAGGCCATCCCTCCAACAGAATCCAACACAGTATACTTGTTAGAGAGGGGACCAGCCACAGGGGATTCCTGCACTGACTGCCTGCCCCTTTCAGCCTGCACCAGAGGTGTGATCACGTCTTTATAACTCCAGTCTATGACACTTTCCGCCACCTGCACGCTCCAAAGTGCATCCAACTGCTGCTCCAATTGATCCAAGTGGTCTGTGAGGAGCTGCAATTGGGTACACTTCCTGCAGATGTAGTTGTCCGGAATGCTTGAAGCATCACATATTTTCCACATCTCACAGGTGAAGCACTTTACCCTGCTGTTTGACATTTCTAGCAGCAATTAATTAATTTAAAAATAAATACTGAATAAATTCTTATTAAATGAAGTTACAATTAACTATATGGTTTCGGGCATTAGATTTCCACTGTCCATGGTAAATGCCAAATGCACTAATCTCCGCCCTCTGGTCAGTTGAGTTCCGGTACCAGCCTCTCCTCTCAGGTAGGACGTGTAACTGAAAAGTCAGGCTTCGAAAAGCTCTGCACTAAACTTTATACCTTACCCGGGATTAGTCTCTGACTCCAGTCGGTCGAGTTCCAGTCCCAGCCTCCCTTCCCAAGTAAGTCCTCTACTGAAAAATTAGGCCGCAAAAAGCCCCCCGCTAAATTTTATACCTAACGCAGGATTAGTCTCTGCCTTCCGGTCGGTCAAGTTCTGGTCCCAGCCTCTCCTCTCAGGTAGGTCCGTTAGCTTAGGGAAGAAGCCTGTGTCGATACTGGTGTTGATGCTGACTCTCAGAACCGTAAGTTACCACCTCTCTCAAGTCAGGGGAAATTGTTACCTGAGAGCCACACTAACACAGAGCGTAGCAGAGGAGTGAGAGAGCACTGCTTCCCCTTCTCCAGACTGGTAGTATGCCAGCCAATCCTCCCCATGCCTGACTCCAGGTCACAGAAGCAGAAGAGACAGAAGCAAACAGGTGTACAACCTCCAGGTAGCTGCAGTAGCATTCGAGTCACTCCTCCTTTCTTTCCCTCTCTGGAAGCTCCCAACAGCAGACTTTCAAGGAAGGAACAATCATTACCTGAAAGCCACACTAACACAGAGCATAGCAAGGGTGTGACAGAGCACATCTTCCCCTTCTTCAGAACGGTAGTAGGCCAACCAATCCTCCCCTTGCCTGACTCTAGGTCACAGAAGCAGAAGAGGCAGCAGCAAACAGACACACAGCCTCAGGTAAGTGCAGTAGCATTTGAATCATTCCTCCTTTTTCTTCCCCTCTGGTAGCTCCCAGCACCAGACTCTCAAGGCAGCAACAAGCATTATCTGAAAGCCTCACTAACGTAGAGCATAGCAGAGGAGTGAGAGAGCACCCCTCTCCTTCTTCAGACTAGTAGTAGTGTTATGGGCCAGGGCTTAGAAACTCCAAAATATATTATGAAGCTCATCTGACTGTGGTATTATCAGGTATTGCAGTACCCTAGAGGCTGAAGACCATTGGTTAAACCTAGGAGTTTACCATTGGCTTGATATGTAGCTCCGCCCTGACAGGCAGGTAAAAGAACTGGTGCCGTCCCAGCAGCCCTCATTCTGTACCGAAGCTGCTGGGGAACAGTTCTAGTCTATTAAAGCCTTCAGTTATGTTACTACCTCGTCTTTAGTCGTAATTGATTGTGCATCAATTTAATAGACTACACTTAAGCTGAAAGGATGGATCTCCGAATCAAGCCGGAGTGTCTACAACTCAGCCCCCACGCGGAGAACTCGGCGGCGATATTTAAGCACTGGCTGGGGTGCTTTAAAGGCTACCTTGAAACGGCTGGAGGCACACCCTCAGGAGAACAGAAACTGCATCTCCTGCACTCATGGGTAAGCCCTGGGATCTACACCCTCATCGAGGAGGTGGAGGACTTCGATGCTGCGATTGAGCTGTTAAAAGGACATTATATCCGCCCTGTAAATCAGGTCTACGCACGTCACCTGCTTGCAACTAGATGGCAAAGCCCCGGGGAATCATTGGAGGAGTTCGACCGCGCGCTACTGGTGCTGGGCAGTGTTGCTCTTATTAGCCTTAGTTTTATTAGCTCTGATTATGTCACCTTTGCTCACGAGTCGCCAGGTATCTTTCTGATACCGCCACGTGGTTCAAGCTCGAGTTATGATTAATAAGGCAGCACACCACTTAGTAAGATTGAAATCAACGGTCATTTATTATGTACAGCAATAACTACGAACACAATAATCCTACTTTCTATATCACTACCTACCACTACTGGCCAATACTTAACTTTTGGGAATGGCCCACCAGGTCAGGGAAACGAATGGCTTATCGAATTGGGTCTGGCCTGCGGGATTCAAAAGGCTGATACGGGTCGATGGCTAGGAGTCTCTATCGGGTAGCGATCGCTGGAGTCAAACGTACGGTTGCTGGTCGATGGTTCTTGCGAAGGTTGCGAGCAGAAGAAAGGAGAGAAGGGTCGATCTGAACTTAGCCCCTAATTTTATAGGGCCCAGGGGCTTCCCGCCTCTCGGGGCGGACCTTGACCCTGAGTCCCAAGTGATTGGACTTGTTCCCGATCACTGGGTTCGATATGCTCCAATAATGGGGCGATTCCTTGATTGGGGGGTGGTCGGTCACCTTTCTTTGTCTCGGCCACTGCTGCCGCCGAGAGGTCTGGCCCGGCATTCAATTGCTAATAAGTTGCAATTGTTCCCGGGGATAGCTGGTTAAACTGCAGATGTCTGGGTTGATGTGCTGCTAATGGTCGCAGGTATCGATCTGGGCCGACTTCCCCAGAGCCGAATACGCTATTCTGTCTGCCGCTGTCCGTTTGTGCCCTGTTGGCTGCTTTTCCCATCAGCCTTTTCGGTTAGCCATTTAATATCGGGTTTTGGCCAAATTAATCGGGAAGCAGCCATTTTAGGTGGCTACATGCCCTATTTGTGATCCTAACGCGAAGCGTGAAGGATCACCTAAATTTTGTCCTTTCCGTTCCCTGACCGGGGGGGGGACACCTCCTACATGGCCACTACTCTGACCCTAGCTATGCACAAAAATTTACCTAAACAATTCTTAAGGGCACTATGTCAGGCAGGGGCATGTATCTACAAAATAAAACTTGGAACCTCAAATTTTACCTAAATACACTCATCAAGCATTGCATCATCCTATCTTTTTAAAACATACAACAATCATAACATTCAATATACTCTTTCCTGGCTTGGCAGTCAAGCTTAGGATCATACATTTTTTGTTGATGGGGGTTTTGTACATTTTTTTATTTACAGAAAAACGCAAGTGCATGTTTTTTTATTATTGTTTTATAGGTCGCGGGGGTCGGGGGTCTGGTCATACCCGAATATAGGGGATCGGATCCGATATACCGGGGTTCGAGCGCGGTACGCTCTCCTTCTCCATTTGCGGAGGCGCATAGTCTGCACTGCACAGCAGAGTATCGCCAACGCGAACAGTGCTTCAATTACGTAAGACATGGAGTACCAGGTTATGAACCTGTCACACCACGAAGATGCAGTGTCGCTGGTGACTGGGCTTTGGGTACTGCGAGGCGGTGAAACATTAACGGCAGGGGGGTTTGAAGTAATGGGGTCCGCATTCCCGCGCAACCAAAGGTCCATAAAGAAGATGTTGAGCACGATGAACGAAGTCCTCATGGCTGTCCTCTTTCTTTGTCTTTCTTAGTGTTCTCTGTTTTCTCTGGTCCTGGAGCTTCTGGAGTTCTGTAAAGCAAGCATAGTATCTGTAACTACCTTGGTATAATATCCGGTATGTTAGTGTGTCTGTCCTTTTTGGGGCCAATTATACCCTTATAATTGGCCACTATGTGTGACTCCCTCATTTTTTTTCAATTTTAGCCAATTAAACTGCAGATGTCTGGGTTGATGTGCTGCTAATGGTCGCAGGTATCGATCTGGGCCGACTACCCCAGAGCCGAATACGCTATTCTGTCTGCTGCTGGCCGTTTGTGCCCTGTTGGCTGCTTTTCCCATCAGCCTTTGTCAGTTAGCCATTTTATATCGGATTTTGGCCAAATTAATCGGGAATCAGCCATTTTAGGTGGCTACAGCAGAAACTGTGGCTGCCCGCACGTTTCGGGGAGCGAGCACACGGAACTCCTAATCCGGGATGCCTTCGTAGCAGGTATGAGCTCCTCAGAGATCCACCAAAGACTCTTAGAAAAAGACACCCTGGGACTTAGAGAGGCACGGGCCCTGGCAGGGTCCATGGACGTTGCCTCCAGAAACGCACAATCCTATGTGCCCGACTATGTGCGCAATCCTATGTGCCTGGGCTGCGTGGCATCCCGCAGCGGCAGCCCCACAGACCTTCCCCGTGTCCCCGCAGGCCTGCGCTGTAAGATGGCCCGCTAACTCCGTCGGGCCCCGCTGTTTCTTCTGCGGGCAAGCAAAGCACCCCCACCAGAGCTGCCCGGCCCACACCTCCACCTGCAAAGGGTGCGGCAAGAAGGGCCATTTTGTGGGGATCTGCCAGGCACAAACCGTGGCCGCGGTCTCCAGCGACTCCGGACCGCCGCGGCAACCTTCCCATTCGGCCCCCAGGCGGCCTGCACTCACCGCCACCCCCCTATCCGAGGGACACGTGCGACCCACAGGCGCGGCCATCTTGCCCCTCAGACACCACGCTGGACAGATGGGCACCGCCATTTTGTCCATCCCCGACCACCATGTGCGACCCATGGGAGACGCCATCTTGGATGGGGCCCCAGGCCCCCAGCACGGCCGACTACACGCTGCCCGATCAAAACCCGCAACTATTTCATCTGGCCTCGGTGACTCTGGACCAAAATTGACCTCGGACACTCGCAACAGCAACGACGACAGTCTTCATCAATGGCAATGAGACGTCCTGCCTGATCGACTCTGGGAGCACGGAGAGCTTTATACACCCCGACACGGTAAGGTGCTGTTCACTTGTTACCCACCCTGTAAACCAAAGAATCTCCCTGGCCTCCGGGTCACACTCGGTGGAGATAAAGGGGTCCTGCCTAGCAAACCTCACTGTCCAAGGCAGGAAATTCAACAAGTTCCGCCTTTATGTCCTGCTGCACCTCCACGCGGCTACACTCCTGGGGTTGGACTTCCAATGTAACTAGCAAAGCCTGACCTTCAAATTCGGTGGCCCTATACCCCCCTTACTGTCTGCGGCCTCGCGACCCTTAAGGTCGACCCGCCTTCCCTGTTTGCAAACCTTGCCCTGGATTGCAAACCCGTCGCTACCAGGAGCAGACGGTACAGTGCCCAGGACCGTACCTTCATCAGGTCAGAGGTCCAAAGGCTACTGAAGGAAGGGGTCATCGAAGCGAGCAACAGTCCCTGGAGAGCTCAAGAAGTGGTGGTAAAGACCGGGGAGAAACATAGGATGGTCATTGACTACAGTCAGACCATCAACAGGTTTACGCAGCTGGATGCGTACCCTCTCCGACCTGGTAAACAGGATCGCACAATATAAGGTCTTCTCCACGGTGAATCTCAAGTCCGCCTACCATCAGCTACCCCTCCGTACTAGTGACCACAAATACACTGCCTTCGAAGCAGATGGGCGGCTCTATCATTTTTTAAGGGTTCCCTTTGGTGTCACTAACGGGGTCTCGGTCTTCCAACGCGAAATGGACCGAATGGTTGACCGGTACGGCTTACGCGCAACGTTCCCGTATCTTGAGAACGTCACCATCTGCGGCCATGACCAGCAGGACCACGACACCAACCTCGGAAAATTGCTCCAGACCGCCAAAATCCTTAACTTAACGTATAATAAGCATAAATGTGTATTTAGCACCGACCGTCTAGCCATTCTAGGCTACATAGTGCGAAATGGAGTTATAGGCCCCAACCCTTGTTGCTAACTTTCCGGTTGGTTCAATTGCTGTTTTATTATCTTTGCTCTCGAGTCGGCAGGTATCTTCATGATACCGCCACGAGGTTCAAGTCCAAGTAATGATCAATAACTCAATACACCGATTAGTAAGATTCAAATCAAAGCACATTTATTATACACAGTAATCGCTACTCATGCACAAATTCTATGTCTAAGCTACTTCTACAACTAACAGGCCTATACTTAACTTCGGACTGGCCCACCAGGTCAGGGGAACAAATGGCCTTTTGTTCGGGTTCACAGTCTGCGGGATTCGAAGTTGGTACGGATTGGTAGCTAGGAGCGCTATCTCATAGTGAGCATTGAATTAAGACTTACTTCTTTCGGTGGTCATTGCACCGGTCACGGTTGGTTCGCGTTGCTGGGTGACCCGGGCAGGACAAAGAGAGCGAGTTGAACTTGGGGCTTAACTCTTAATAGTCCCCAGGGGCTTCCCGCCTTTCGGGGCGGACCCTGTACCTGGTTCTAGGTGATTGGACTTTGTTCCAATCGCTTGGTTCGGTTTCTCCAATACTGGAGCGGTTCCCTGATCGATGGGCGGTCTTGAGGTGTTCGTTTAACCTCTTTTGTGTTGGCTCCTGCTGGCGCCGGGGAGTCTGGCTTAGTTTTGAGTGTCCCAAATGTTGCTATTGTTCCCGGGGATTGCTCATTAATATGTAGATGGCTGCTACATTATTATGCTGATGGTCGCTGGTATCGATGCTGTCTGTGCTTTTGCAGGGTTAAATACACAGCAAACCTGCACCTGCTGGTTTCTGCCTGTGTTGGCTGAATTGCCCTTCAGCCTTTGCCGTTCGTCATTTTAAATCGGGAGTTGGCCAATTTAGGTGGCTACATACCCTCCTTGTGATCCTGATGCGAAGCGTGAAGGATCACATAACTGCGTTGTTTTCATTCCCTGAACCGGTGAGCACTTCTTTCATGGCCTCTACACTGACCATAACTATGCAAAAAAACTTTAACTGACAATTCGAAGGGGCGCTATGTCAAACAGGAACATGCATTACAAAACAAAAAATGGGAACCTCTAACTATCCTTAATACACTACTCTCACTTAAACATTTCACCACTCTAACTTCCTCAACCATACAAACAAAATCATAGCAGTTTATACACATTTTTCCTGGCTTGGCAGTCAAGCTCAGGATCGTACAATTGCTCATGAACATTTCTTTATTTACAACAAAAACGCAAACGAATGCTCTTTATTATAGATCGCGGGGGTCGGGGGTCTGGTCGTATCCGAAAATAGGGGATCTGATCCTATATACCGGGGTGCGAGCGCGGTAGGCTCTCCTTCTCCATTTTCTCAGACGCATAGTCTGCACGATGCAGCAGAGTATCGGCAATACCAATAGGGATTCTATCAAGTAGGACAGGGAGTACCAGGTTATAAACCTGTCACACCAAGATGGTGTGGTGTCGCTGGTGACTGGGCTCTGGGTACTGTGGGGAAGTGAATCGTTAACGGCTGGGGGACTTGAGGTTATGGGGTTCGCGTTCGCGCGCAACCAAATGTCCATTATAATGATGAACCATGCGGAGGATGTCCTCATTGTTCTTCTTCTTTCACTTCTCTTCTCTTCTCTTCTCCTCTTCTCCTGTCCTGGAGCTTCTGGAGTTCTGTGGAAACAAGCATAGTGTCTGTTACTATCTTGGTTTAACATCTCGTATGATAGCCTGTCTGTCCTTTAGTGCCAATTACTCCCTTTATAATTGGTCACTATGTGTGACTCCCTCATTTTTTTTTCTCCAAAAACCAAATTTCAGGACAAGACATACTTACAAATAATGAACCACTGCGAGCCATCTCGCAGACTGTGCGATTTACCATCCAAATGTTTGAGGATGTAAATAGCATAAGGTTGGCAACCTAAGGGTTACCTGAAACAAAACAAAAACTTTTTGAACTAAAACTTTCCAAAATGAGGTCCGTATGGGCCGCGACGGGTTAGAGTTGGATGGAGTCCCCGGGTAGGATGGCGACCAATGCCGTATCTCCCCTACCCGAGCGTAGCTGACCAGAGGGGGGGTTCCCAGGCAGGGCGGATCCCAAGCCATTTCTCCACTGCCTGAGCAACCAAGAACGGGCAAGAAATGTAGTCATTGTGGGGGGCTGCCGTATTGGTTCCTTCCTCGAACCAGAAGAGCAGTTATGAACAGGCGTCTGTCGACAGACGAGTTCCTCTGAACAGGCGTCTTGGACAGTTGAACTAGTGTCTGGCCAAACTAGTTTCTCTGACTGCCAGTGGGCGTCAGAGGAGTGGTGTTGTGGGGCCGTGGAAAAAAAAAATTCCGGTCTGACATACAACATTTAACAAACACTACAAACAACATAAAACATGCTGCAGGTTCCATCAGAAAGGACACCGTTTTCTCCCAAGCGGTCCCTTTTAAAACATCATCTGGACACCTCAGTTATCGGTTGCGAACAGGGTCGCAAAGGGGTTCTCGTTTTGGGAGTCAGACTCAATGTCGTCATCTTCTCCCGGATGCCAAACTCTTGAATATATCAGGGCTGAACGGGCTGCTTGGTATGATTTCGGATCGCTCTCGTCATTCCGGACGAGTCTGTACGAATTGTCTCTGTGCCAATAGGCGGTGCCTAATTGTGTGGGGACGGAATCGGGGTCGTCATTGTGGGTCGGTGGTGGGGTTTGTTTAGGAAAGTGATCATGAAGGGATCACTCGAATCATGGTCTGATTCGTTGGGTGTGGGTCCTGTTGCATGGGGATAGTAGGGAGGCGTGCTGTGGCTATCGTCCGAGTCACAGTCGCTGTCTCTGCTGCTGCAGTCTGTGGGTGTTCCGGGGCGGAGTGTATATTTCGGGGGTGGAGTCGAGGTTGTGTCCGTGGCTAGGCTGGACGTGTTGGGGGAGGGTAGGGTTACGTTAGCTGTTGGCGGGGTGTGGTGTGCTGTGTCGAGCATGACGTGGTGTGCGTGGTTAGACTGTGTTCCATATGCCTTCAGCTGGTTGATATGGGACCACGCAGTCTTTCCGTTGGGATACTTTAGCTTGTAGACGGAAGGGCTTACTTTGTCCGCAATGGAGTACGGACCCGAGTACTTTGGTGACAGGAATGTGCTGGGATTGTATACGGAGAGCATGACTTGCTGTCCTACACTGAACTCAGTCGCATGCACTGTCATGTCGAAACAGGCCTTGCTCTGTTTCTTTCTTGTGCCCAATTTCACTGCGGCTGCTAGCTGAGCCGTTTTAACATTCTCCACTAATTGTTTTACTGCTTTCTCGTGTGTGAGGGCCGTCACTTTGGGGCTGGTCAAGTCTAAACCTAATAAAAATTCTGTGCCTTTTATGGGGCGTCCGGTCATGAGGGTTTGTGGGATGTAACCTGTAGAAGTTGAAACTGTATTTCGCAAAAACATCAGCGCAAATGGGAGGACTGAGTTCCAAGTGTGTTGTTTTGCTGGACCATTTTTCAGAGGGTGGATTTTAGGGTCCGATTCATGCGCTCCACAATACCACTCGACTGTGGGTGGTATGCTATGTGGAATTTTTGGGCAATGCCAAATATCGTGAGGACGTTCTTCATTACACGTCCCGTAAAATGAGAACCTTGGTCGGATTCAATGCTGCGGGGGAGTCCCCATCCTGTAAAGATGTGGTGGGTCAAAACCTTGGCTGTGGTTTTTGCCGTGTTTGTGCGGGCTGGGAATGCTTCCACCCATTTCGTAAACGTGTCTATCACCACGAGTACATATTTATAACCATTCCTACAAAGGGGCAATGGTCCTATAAAATCAATCTGGAGGTTAGTCCAGGGGCCATTAACGGGTCGGGTGTGACTAAGCTCAGCCTTTTTGGCATATCTGTCCGGATTATTCTGGGCACAGATAAGACAATTCTTGATGTAGTGATTTACATCGTCCTTTAAATTCGACCACCAACAAAGCTGCCTGAGGTGGGCTGCAGTGGGATCGATTCCCTGATGTCCATGACCGTCGTGGAACAAACAAATCAGTTGATTTCTGTCCTGTTCAGGAACCACATAAAGGGTGTCTTTTAACACCGCACCGTCATGTGTGGTCAGAGCATTTTAAAATCTCTCGTAGGGGACTTCCGGTTGCGGCAGGGATGAGCTAGCCGCACGTTTCGGTGGCTTCAGCTCCGACGGAACTTCGGGCTCTTTTAAGAGCCCCAACGGGGACTTGGACGGCCGTAAAACCCGGTGCGAGGCGCGAGGGAAGGGAGTCCCCCCCGAACGACGGAGGGAAAAACCGGCGGCGGCGGCTGCAGCCCGAAGAATCTGCAGCCAGAAGGTCAGAGGGAGTGGAACAAAATGGCGGCGGAGAAATCACAGGTGACATGGGGGCCTGAGCAGGACGAGGTGGTGAGACGGTGCGTGGACCTGCTGAAGATGGAGGTAATGACCCCGTTGTTACAGGCAATTGAGGGGTTTAAGGAGACTTTAAAGACCCAGGAGACTGAACTTCGCGTGGTGGAGCAGAAGGTATCAGGTATTGAGGACGAGGTCCTGGGCCTGGCGGTCAAGACTCAGACGCACGAGGCACTTCATAAAAAGTGTGCTGATAGGATTGAGGCCCTTGAAAATGGAGCGCGAAGGAAGAACCTTAGGATACTAGGTCTCCCGGAGGGTGTGGAAGGAGTGGACTGTGGAGCGTACGCAAGTAAGATGCTGAGCTCACTGATGGGTGCTGAGGCCCCTGCGGGCCCCATGGAGGTGGAGTGGGCAAATCGGATCCCGGCGAGAAGACCAAAAGCGGGAGAACCACCGAGGGCGATAATCGTGCGATTCTACCGCCTTAAGGACAAAGAGGTCCTGAGATGGGCCAAAAAGGTGCGGAGTAGCAGATGGGAGAATGCGGTGGTAAGGATCTACCAGGATTGGAGTGCGGAGGTGGCGAGAAGGAGGGCGAGCTTCAACCGAGCCAAAGAGGTTTTGCGCAAAAGGAAGGTGAAGTTTGGGATGCTGCAGCCGGCAAGACTATGGGTCACGCATCAGGAGAGACATTATTATTTTGAGACGGCGGAGGAAGCATGGTCCTTCATCAATGAAGAGAAATTGGACCGGAACTGAGGGACTGATGCTGCAGGGAACTGTTATTGTTGTTATTATTGTTTTTGTTAATGGGATGGTGAAAGTTAATCGAGAAGTAAACAGGGAAGGGGAGGGGGGGGCACTGGGGAAATGTGGGCGCCGGTGAGGGGGGAGAGGCGGGACATAGTCAGAGAATGGGGAAGGAGAGGGGGAGGGGAAAGGGAGCTGCGCCATAAGAGGCGGGTCAGGTAAAGGGATGTTCCCGCGCCAGAAAGAATAAGGCGGGAAAACAGGCGCAAGGCGGATGGGAGTTCCCTCATACCGGGGGGGCCGAGGAGCGAGTAGGAGTAGCCGGGGTCAGTTGAAGTCAGCTGACTTACGGAAGTGATATGGGGGGAAGGGGACAACTGGGTTGCTGCTGCGGAAATCCAAAAGGAAATGGCTAAAGAGAGGGTGGTCGGGGGCGGAATGCGACGCTGGGGGAGCGAGCGGGAGCGCGGAGGCGGGATATGGGACTGGCCTAGAGAAGGTAATGGCTAGTCGACACGGGAGGGGGGCAGGCAGCCCCCCAGTGAGGCTGATCACGTGGAACGTGAGAGGCCTGAATGGACCGATAAAAAGGGCCCGAGCGCTCGCGCATTTGAAAGGACTAAGGGCAAACGTGGTTATGCTCCAAGAGACGCACCTAAAGGTGGCGGACCAAGTTAGGCTAAGGAAAGGATGGGTGGGACAGGTGTTCCACTCAGGACTGGACGCAAAGAACAGAGGGGTGGCCATTTTGGTGGGGAAACGGGTAGCATTTGAAGCAAAGAACATCGTAGCAGATAGTGGAGGTAGATATGTAATGATGAGTGGTAGGCTGGAGGTCGTGTTGGTTAATGTGTATGCCCCAAATTGGGACGATGCGGGGTTCATGAGACGGATGCTGGGGCGTATTCTGGACCTGGAGACAGGAAATTTGATTTTAGGAGGGGACTTCAATACGGTGCTGGACCCGGGGCTAGATAGATCCAGCTCAAGGACTGGAAGAAGGCCGGCAGCGGCCAAAGTACTTAAGGGGTTTATGGACCAAATGGGGGGAGTGGATCCATGGCGATTTCTTAGACCCAGGGCTAGGGAGTATTCCTTCTTCTCCCACGTCCATAAAGTGTACTCCCGGATAGATTTTTTTGTTTTAGGAAGGTCGTTGATCTCTAGGGTGGAAGAAGCTGAATACTCAGCCATAGCGGTTTCGGATCATGCCCCACATTGGGTGGACCTGGAAGTAGGAGAGGACAGGGAGCAGAGATACTCTGGCGATTAGATGTGGGACTGATGGCGGATGAGGGAGTGTGTGCAAGAGTGAGGGGGTGTATCGAGAGATACCTGGAGGTCAATGACGACGGCGAGGTCCCTGTGGGAGTGGTCTGGGAAGCACTAAAAGCGGTGGTCAGAGGAGAGCTGATTTCTATTGGGGCCCACAAAAGGAAAACAGAGGCCAAGGAAAGGGATTGATTACTGGGGGAGATTTTAAGGGTGGACAGGGAATTTGCAGAGACCCCGGAGGAGGAATTGTACAGGGAGAGGAGACGACTCCAGACCAGGTTTGACCTTCTGACCACCAGAAAGGCGGAGGTACGGTGGAGGAAGGCACAGGGGAGGAGGTATGAATATGGGGGAAAGGCTAGTCGCCTGTTGACGCACCAACTGCGAAAGAGGGCAGCAGCGAGGGAGATAGGAGGAATTAGGGATGAAAGGGGAGACACCGTGCGAAGGGCAGGAAAGATAAATGAGGTGTTTAAGACCTTTTATGAAGAACTGTATAGGTCTCAGCCCCCAGAGGGAGAGGAGGGGATGCGGCAGTTCCTGGACCAGTTGAGGTTCCCGAAAGGGGAGGAGCAGGCGGTGGCAGGCCTGGGGGCGCCGATTGAGGTGGACGAGATTATTAAGGGACTGGGAAGCATGCAAGCAGGGAAGGCCCCGGGGCCGGATGGGTTCCCGGTGGAATTCTACAGAAAATATGTGGACTTGTTGGCCCCGTTGTTGGCGAGGACGTTCAATGAGGCCAGGGAAGGGGGGACACTACCCCCGACAATGTCGGAGGCGACAATATCGCTAATTTTGAAGAGGGACAAAGATCCAATGCCGTGTGGGTCCTATAGACCTATTTCACTATTGAACGTGGACGCCAAACTGCTAGCAAAGGTGCTGGCATCGAGGATAGAGGACTGTGTCCCAGGGGTGGTGCACTAAGACCAGACAGGGTTCGTAAAAGGGAGACAATTGAATGTTAACGTGCGACGGCTATTAGGGGTGATAATGATGCCCTCGGTGGAGGGGGAGGCAGAGATAGTGGCGGCAATGGACGCAGAGAAGGCATTTGATAGGGTGGAGTGGGAGTATTTATGGGAAGTGTTAAGGAGGTTTGGGTTTGGGAACGGATTTATTCGCTGGGTTAGACTACTTTATGGGGCACCGACGGCAAGCGTAGTTACAGGTCGACATAGATCGGAGTATTTCTGATTATATAGGGGAACAAGACAGGGATGCCCGCTGTCTCCATTGTTGTTTGCGCTGGCAATTGAACCTCTGGCCATGGCGCTGAGAGACTCCAGGAAATGGAGAGGGGTGACTAGAGGGGGAGAAGAACACCGAGTCTCGTTATACGCGGATGACCTATTGCTATACGTGTCGGACCCAGCGGGGGGGATGATAGAGGTTATGCGAATCTTGAGGAGGTTCGGGGAATTTTCGGGGTATAGGTTAAACATGGGGAAGAGTGAATTATATGTGATACATCCAGGGGACCAGAGTAGAGAGATAGAAGGCTTACCGCTAAGGAAAGTGGAAAGAAACTTCCGATACTTGGGGATTCAGATCGCTAGGAGCTGGGGAACCTTGCACAGACTTAATCTGACACGGCTGGTAGAACAAATGGAGGAGGACTTTAAGAGGTGGGACATGCAGCCTTTATTGCTGGCGGGCAGGGTGCAAGCAATTAAGATGATGGTCCTCCCGAGGTTCTTATTTGTATTTCAATGTCTCCCTATTTTAATCACCAGGACCTTTTTTAATAAAATAGATAGGAGCATTACGAGCTTTGTGTGGGCAGGGAAAGTTCCGAGAGTAAGGAGGGGGTTCCTTCAGCGCAGTAGGGACAGAGGAGGACTGGCACTACCGAACTTGGGAGATTATTATTGGGCCGCCAATGTGGCAATGATACGTAGATGGATGATGGAGGGTGAGGGAGCGGCGTGGAAAAGGCTGGAGAGAAGGTCCTGTAAAGGGACGAGTCTAGAGGCGCTGGTGACGGCGCCGCTACCGTTCTCACCGAAAAAGTACACCACGAACCCGGTGGTGGCGGCAACACTGAACATATGGGGACAGTGGAGGCGACAGAGAGGGGTGCGGGGAGCCCTGGTGGGGTCCCCAATCAGGAACAACCATAGGTTCGCCCCAGGAAGAATGGATGGAGGATTTCAAAGCTGGTACCAGTTGGGAATTAGGAAGGTGGGAGATTTATTCACAGATGGGACTTTTGCGAGCTTGGGAGCACTGGAGGAAAAGTATAAGTTACCCCGGGGGAATTTCTTGAGATATATGCAGGTGAAGGCGTGTACTAAACAGGGAGGGAATTTCCGTGGCTCCCGACACAGGGGATACAGGACAGGGTGCTTTCAGGGGTGTGGGTCAGAGAGGGCAAGGTGTCAGAGATTTATAGTGAGATGAGGGAAGAGGGGGAGGAGTCGGTGGGCGAACTAAAAAGAAAGTGGGAAGAAGAATTAGGGGAGGAGATAGAGGAGGGTATGTGGGCTGATGCCCTAAGCAGGGTAAATTCCTCTTCCTCATGCGCCAGGCTTAGCCTGATTCAATTTAAGGTGCTACATAGAGCACACATAACGGGGGCAAGATTGAGCAGGTTCTTTGGAGTGCAGGACAAATGTGGGAGGTGTGGCGGGAGCCCGGCAAACCACGCACATATGTTTTGGGCGTGCCCGGCACTGGAAGGGTATTGGAAGGGAGTGACGGGAGTGATTTCGCAGGTGGTGAAGGTCCGGGTCAAACCAGGCTGGGGGTTAGCTCTATTTGGAGTTGTGGAAGAGCCGGGAGTGCAGGAGGCGAAAGAGGCCGATGTCGTGGCCTTTGCGTCCCTCGTAGCCCGGCGCAGGATCCTACTCATGTGGAAGGAGGCGAAACCCCCCGGACTGGAGGCCTGGGTAAACGATATGGCGAGGTTTATTAAATTGGAGCAGATAAAGTTTGCCCTGAGAGGATCGGCTCAAGGGTTCACCAGGCGGTGGCAGCCATTTCTCGACTACCTAGGGGAACGTTAGAGGGAAGACGGGTGACCAGCAGCAGCAACCCAGGGGGGAGGGGGGGGGGGGGGAGGAGGCTCAGTTGAGTATAGGTCAATAGAGTACGAGGTTTTGTTACTTGTATATTATTATTATTATTATTGTTAAAAAGTTTTAAAATTTCTGTTTTGTTACTGTTATCGTTTCGCTTGTTTTGTAAGCGGGAAAAATGTTGCTCAGGGAAAAAAATGTCAATAAAATATATATTTTTAAAAAAAATCTCTCATAGGGTGCTGGATAGTTTCCTTTTAAAATCTCTCTGAGGTTGCTGTCCTGCTTCTGGGCCTGCACTAGATCTTCGATCTTAGTCTGCGAGACCTGAACTGCACTCACTGGTGCGCTTTCGGGGGGTGTCCAAAAATATCCATGCCTGGAACCTGCTTTAGCCAGTGCTTCGGCCTTCACATTTCATGGGGAGAAGGAACGATGGTGACTTCGAACCTTGACTATCCCAAAAGTCCTGTTCTGTGCTCTCTCTAAAATGTGACGGAGTAATGGGGCTGTGGAGAGGGGTTTTCCGTCTGCGGAAACAAATCCTCTTGCTTTCCACAGGGGCAGGAATTCCGTAAGGCTGTTGCAGACATAGAGGCTGTCCGAGTATATGTCTGCTGGGCTGGGGAAGGAATCTGGGTGTTCCACCATGTATGCGATGACCGCAAGTACTGCTATCTGCGCGTCTAAGTGTCCTGGAAGTTTTATTGCTATTTCTTCTAGGGCCCGTCCCTGCGCCTCCTCGACATAAATACCGCATCCTGTTATGCGCTTCCCTTCTAATATTGTGGAAGATCCATCCACATAGATCTTTATGGGCTCGCACGTGTCTGTGTGCTTGGGGCACTGGGTTGAACTACCTATCTTTCTGGGGGGTGTTTTCGCAATAAAGGGGCCTGTGTTGTGGTGTGGAGAGATAATTTCACATTCATGGGGGGTTCCGGGGTATTGTAGGTTGTCGGCTAAAAAAGTGTGGGTCTTTGTCTGTTTCTCAGTGATGTCCCGTCCCTGCAAGAGAAGGGTCCATCTAGCTGCTCTAATCTGACTGACTGTACCGTCCTTGAGTCGTCCGTCCAGTAAAAGTTGGGTGGGGGTGTGTTCTGTGAGGATTGTGATGGGGTTCAGTCCGGTAATGTACGAAAAATACTGAACTGCCCAAAATACTGCGAGCAGGTGCCTCTCACAGGCTGAAAATCCCTGCTCCACAGCATCTAAAATTCTGGAGGCGTAAGCTACGGGCCTTAACTGTTCATGCCAACTGAGCACGGCCGAAAGGGTGCGATCTGTGGTTGCTATCTCTATAGCGTAAGGGGAAAGCGGGTCTGGAACTTGTAGTGCGGGGGCTGCTATGAGTGCCTGTTTTAAAGAGTCCACAGCATCCGTATGCTGCGGAAGCCATTCCCAGGGGGCTCCTTTCTTTAGGACGTCTGAGAGGGGTGCTGCCTTGCTGGCGAAACCGTGAATGTGGTTTCGGCAGTAGCCAACCAGTCCTAAAAACAACCGGAGGGCTGAAACGTTCTGGGGAAGGGGCAATTTAGCAATCGAGTCAATCCTTTTGTGCTCGATCTCGCGTTTACCATGTGTGATAATTGTTCCCAAATATATCACCTTGTCTTCCAAAATCTGAGCCTTTTTGGGGTTGACTTTACAACCAATTGAGTGTAAGAGTTCCAGGAGTTCGGACAGAAGCTCGATGTGGTCTTCCTTGGTGTCTGTCTGCAGTAGTAGGTCGTCTACGTACTGAACCAGACATTCGGGGCGAGAGAATTTGGCTAAACCATTTGCCAGCTGTCGGTGGAAAATGGATGGGGAGTTGTGGAATCCTTGTGGCAGGCATGTCCACGTGTACTGCTGTGCTTTAAAGGTGAAGGCAAATTTGTACTGGCACGCCTTTGCCAATGGAATGGACCAGAATCCATTACTGACATCCAAAACCGTAAAGAATCGGGAATTGAGTCCCTGCTTGAGCATGGTCTCGGGACTTGTGGCTACTGTGGGGGCTGCTGCGGGGGTGATTTTGTTGAGTTCCCGATAATCGATGGTCAGTCGCCATGATCCATCGGGCTTTCTCACTGGCCAAATCGGGGCATTATTAGTGGAGGCTACTGATCTGAGTACGCCCCGCTCTGATAAGCTTTCGATTACTTTTGCGAATTCTCCCTCTGCATCTTGGGGAAATCCATACTGTTTTTGGGGTCTAGGGTCAGGTCCTGTGATTTGTACGGAACCAGTCATCCGTCCACAGTCGTGTTTGTGGGTCGCGAATGCTGTCCTGTTCTTTTGCAGAACTGCCCTAACCTGCTTGTCCGTGCTAAGCGTGGTCGGATTGAACCAAAATTCGTCTACTGCGCTAATTTTGTTCGCGTATTCTCCTATGATGAGCATTGCGGGGGCTCTTGCAGACTTTGCCATTTTCCAGACACACTGGTTGACTGGATCAAAGGAGAGGTTGTGGGAATTCATGAAGTCTATTCCCAGAATGTGTTCTGCTGTGTGGGGCAGATCGACTAAAACCACGGGGTGCTTGGTGGTGATGTTGCCGATGTGAATGGGTACAGGGGCTGTGATGTGTCCCTGCTGTGAGTGGCCTGTAAAGCCGCTGAGGGTGATAGTGGCTGTAGTGGGCCACGTGTCTTTTTGAAACAGGGTGGAGGAATTTATTGTGGTGCGGGACCCTCCTGTGTCCCATAGAAATTGGATGGGCTGTCCCCGAATTTTCGCTGCAACTACTGGTCGTCCGGACCTATCCCAAAGGGTGTCGCAGACCCAACTGGGGGAGCCCGAACACCGTCAGTCCGTTCCGGTCAGGTCCGTCTGACCTGACCGGGCGTTAACACTATGAATGGGCTCTGTCTTCTTCTTACTCAGAGTGCCCGTCTGCTGGGCTCTCTGTGGCTTTCGTGGGGCATTACACTCTCTTGCAAAGTGTCCCAACTGTCCACAGTTGTAACACTCCTGTGACTTTTGTGGGGGGCTGTTCTTTCCTTCATTTACCCATGCAGGGTTCTGGTGTAATTTAACTGCCTGTATATCTGCGTCGGCCTGTTTTTATTGGGGATTTTTAACTGCGGGTTTGCTTTGTACAGACTGCTCCCAGGCGCGGGACAATCTTTTTACTACCCACTTCTCGTTATGAGCCTCCTCTGAGGGATCATAATTGGCGCAAGCTCTTTGTCCTGTTTCTGTGGCATGGGAGATAAGGGTGCGGGTCCATTTGGCCATGTCGTCTGGGGACAAATGGGCGCGGTCTAAGTCTCCAAAGACTGCTGCAAAGTGGATCCACAGGCGTCCAGCGAACGCTGTGGGGTGCTCGGTTTTCTTTTGCCTGCATTTGTTGAGGCCATCTACGGGGTCACTTGGCATCCTCCACCTCTCCGTCTTTTGCTGCCAACTTCCTCCTTAACTCTAAGTTCTCTCTTTCTACCTCGCTTATATCGACCGTACTCATTCAATGTATGCCTTCTACCTCTTTCCGGAGCGTCCTAACGACCTCCTCTGTGCCTCACAACTGTGCCAAGCAGGACACGATTGCCATCAGCTTGCGAGCTTTCCCTAAGCTCTTCTTGTGGATCTCGCTCAGGGTCTCCCACCAAGTATGTCCTATACTCCCGGGGCCTGATTCTTCGTTGTCACAGAATTTGCTCCAAAGGGGCCATCCTTTCCCTTTGAGGTACTTCCTGAATTCTTCCTCCCAAATGGGACATTGTCCCACTCTACTGCTGCTGGTCGCTGCGACCGCAAATTCCTCGGGGTTCATGGGACGTTGCATTGCCTGCATTGCCATCTTTCCTATCCGAATGCTGCTCTTCAAATTTGGGACAGAGGTATTAAGGCGGTGCTGTAAATATGGGTACGGCTTTTGCTACTTTCCGAAATACAAACTCCCGACAGTTTTGTCGCAACAAAAGAAATCTATCAGTTTTACCTTATCGCCCTGTTAGTTACGCATGCATACACACACTTCCGAATTATGAGGATTGATCAGAACTGCTTGAACGCTTGTGGTTTTCTGTTCCCAATTGGATCTCTAATTCAAATTCTGGGTTCTGCTGGAGTGGTTATGCCACTTCTGGATCGAGTCCCATCTGGGTCGCCAAATAATGTTGCTAACTTTCCGGTTGGTTCAATTGCTCTGTTTTATTACCTTTGCTCTCGAATCGCCAGGTATCTTTATGATACCGCCACGAGGTTCAAGTCCAAGTAATGATCAATAACTCAATACACCGATTAGTAAGATTCAAATCAAAGCACATTTATTATACACAGTAATCGCTACTCATGCACAAATTCTACGTCTAAGCTACTACTACAACTAACAGGCCTATACTTAACTTCGGACTGGCCCTCCAGGTCAGGGGAACAAATGGCCTTTTGTTCGGGTTCTGAGTCTGCGGGATTCGAAGTTGGTACAGGTTGGTAGCTAGGAGCGCCTATCTCGTAGCGAGCATTGACTTAAGACTTACTTCTTTCGGTGGTCACTGCACCGGTCACGGTCAAGGTTGGTTCGCGTTTCTGGGTGACCCGGGCAAGACGAAGAGAGCGAGTTGAACTTGGGGCTTAACTTTTATAGTCACCAGGGGCTTCCCGCCTTTCGGGGCGGACCCTGTACCTGGTTCTAGGTGATTGGACTTTGTTCCAATCGCTTGGTTCGGTTTCTCCAATACTGGAGCGGTTCCCTGATCGATGGGCGGTCTTGAGGTGTTCGTTTAACCTCTTTTGTGTTGGCTCCTGCTGGCGCCGGGGAGTCTGGCTTAATTTTGTTGCTATTGTCCCCGGGGATTGCTCATCAGTATGTAGATGGCTGCTACATTATTATGTTGATGGTCGCTGGTATCGATGCTGTCCGGGCTTTTGCAGGGTTAAATACACAGCAAACCTGCACCTGCTGGTTTCTGCCTGTGTTGGCTGAATTTCCCTTCAGCCTTTGCCGTTCGCCATTTTAAATCGGGAGTTGGCCAATTTAGGTGGCTACACCCTGAACGCATGCGCCCCCTTATGGAGTTCCCCCTCCCTCACTGCCCCAAGGCCCTGAAGCGCTGCCTCGGGTTTTTCAGTTATTACGCCCAGTGGATCCCTAACTACGCAGACAAAGCCCGACCCCTAATCCAGTCCACAACCTTCCCCCGTCGACGGAGGCCCGCCAGGCCTTCAGCCGCATCAAAGCAGACATTGCAAAGACCACGATGCGCGCCATCGACGAGTCCCTCCCCTTCCAGGTCGAGAGCGATGCGTCCGACGTAGCTCAACCAAGCGGGCAGACCCGTGGCCTTCTTCTCTCGTACCCTCCATGCTTCCGAAATTCGCCATTCCTCGGTCGAAAAAGAGGCACAAGCCATAGTGGAAGCTGTGCGACATTGGAGGCATTACCTGGCCGGCAGGAGATTCACTCTCCTCACTGACCAACGGTCGGTGGCGTTCATGTTCGATAATGCAAGAGAAAAACGACAAGATCTTGCGGTGGAGGATAGAACTCTCCACCTACAACTACAAGATCTTGTATCGTCCCAGGAAGCTAAACGAGCCTCCTGATGCCCTGTCCCATGGCACATGTGCCACTGCACAAGTGGACCGCCTCCGAGCCCTCCACGTGGACCTCTGCCACCCGGGGGTCACTCGTTTTTTCCACTTCATTAAGACCCGCAACCTGCACTACTCCATCGAGGATGTCAGGACAGCCACCAGGGACTGCCAAATCTGCGCGGAGTGCAAACTGCACTTCTACCGGCCAGAGAGGGTGCACCTGATAAAGGCTTCCTTTATCAGGTGCACCAATCCTGCTCCGGAAGCACGTGCGGGCGCACAAGTCGGACCCGTTGGTCGAGAGGGTCCACCTGCTGCACTCTAACCCCCAGTACGCCTACGTGGCGTTCCCTGACGGCCGGCAAGATACAGTCTCCCTTCGGGAGCTGGCGCGCGCCGGAACCCCACGCACACCCGAACCATTACCCCCATCCCCCCCCACCTCACAGGAGGGTCAGTCCTCCCGCCGCTCCTGTCTAGGCCCTCCCACCCACCGACGCCCCCTACAGGCACCCCCTCGTGTCAACCGTTTGCCCCATTAGCGCCATCTAGGGGTGAAGATGCTGCCATGGAGGCCGAAGCCACGCTCCCGGAGTCGCAGACGCCCGGACCCCCACCAGAATCACCACCGAAGCTCCAGGAGGACGACCAGGCCACCCGCCTGACTGATTGCTTCAGTGTAACTGTAACTGTAAATGAACACAATGTATATATCTTCCACGCTTGTAAATATTCTCGACAACTCTGTAAGGAGGTATCACGGTACCTCCATGATGCAATTGTAACCACTGGCCATCACCCCCGCCAGACTCTTTTTTAACAGGGGGTGAATGTGGTATTATCAGGTATTGCAGTACCTGAGAGGCTGAAGACCATTGGTTAAACCTAGGAGTTTACCATTGGCTGTTTGTTATGTAGCTCCACCCTGACAGACGGGGTATAAGAACCGGTGACGTCCCAGCAGCCCTCATTCTGTACCGAAGCTGCTGGGGAACAGTTCTAGTCTATTAAAGTCTTCAGTTATGTTACTACCTCGTCTTTAATCGTAATTGATCGTGCGTCACTGACCTATAACTTTTATGTTGAATTTGGCTAGGATGAGCACAAGAGCCTTCACTTCAGGTGTGATTCATCGACTTCCTCGGTGCTTTTATCAAAACAAAGTTAATTATAAGAATGTAGTTATCATATATAAAACGCTTAGCAAGAATTTGTTATCAATTACAAACATAAAAAAACACATAATCTACAGTAATCTATGTATATAACTCTTAATGAATCCCCCTTAGCTGTTCCAATTTAATACAAAATCCAATAAAACCCAAACCCCTGTCAAGGGTGTGGCCCAGCACACTAATCTCACTTGAATGGGACCGGTCCTTTCCCTGAGATTCTGATCCAGTTTCCAATCAACAGATTCAAAACTCCTTCAGGAAAGCAAGTCTAGTTTTAAGGTTCCCAAGGCAGTTTGCCACACCCTTTGTGCTTTTAGTTCACGGGAACAGCTTTAAAATTAAACAGAGAAAACATCTTAACACAGCGCTTTCCAACACTGCTTCTTCTTCTGCAGTCCAAACAAACAAACCGAAAATGATATCAAGAAAACTAAACCCCTTCTCATCTGACAGCCACAGCCCAGCTCCACCCCCAAATTACATCACTGAAGCTGTGCTGCTACAAGCCATGCGATAAAACAAAACCTTTCTTAAAGGGACACTCACATGACAGTAGGCCTGCCAATCCTCCCTTTGCCTGACTCCAGGCCACAGAAGCAGAAGAGGCAGCAGTAAACAAAAACTAGCCCTTCAGGCATTTTGCAGCTAAATGCAGGAGCACACAGAAAACACAACCTGCAGCCACATGAGAATATTTTTTGTTTATTAACATTCAACAATATCTTTATATAAAATTATATAAACAAACTGAACAGTCCACATATCACATTAACCATAAACCAACAAGGAAAAGGGTTTGTACCACATGCACAGGCACCTAGCAGTACAAGCACAAAGCAACAATAGTGAGTTACTAAGAGACCAAGTACACATTCAACATGAAACAGCCAACAGTACAAAGAAGTTACCAGTATTTGAATCAACCTGCCACTCTCCCTACTGCAGCTCCCCATGAGCAGACTAAGTGGAAAGTCACGCTGATGCAGAGCATCAGTGGATGAGCGGGAGAGTACCCTTCCGGACAAAAGATGCAAATAAAAGGGGCTGCAGCAGACAAATACATAGCCTACAGACATTAAGTAACAAACAGGCAACAGTGTGATGAAGTTACCAGTATCAGAATCAATGCGCCGCTCTCTCCTCCTCCCGCAACTCCCAGCAGCAGACTCGGATCAGTGCAAAGTTGCTTGGAGATAGTACAACAATACAACGGAAAGTTACACTCATGCAGAGCACAGCAGAACAGCAAGAGAGCACCCCATTCCTGTCTCCTGCCACAGATAAAAAGGGTGGCAGCAGACAAACACACGACCTCCAGACATTAACAATGAAGTTACCAGCATCTGAAACAACCCGCCACGCTCTACCCCTCCCATAGCTCCCAGCTGCAGACTCAAATCAGTGGAAAGTTACCTGGGAATAACGCTACAATACACCAGTAAGCCACACTGATGCGGAGCACGGTAGAAGAGCAAGAGAGCACTCCTTTCCGTACTCTTTCCATGGTCAAAAGGGGCTGCAGGAGACAAATACATGGGCCGGGATTCTCCGAGCCGGCGGCGGGTCGGAGAATCAGCCGGGGGGGGGGTGCGAGAATCGCGCCCCGCCGCCGGCTTCCGCATTCTCCGGCACCGTTTCTCGGGCGCCCACGGAATTCCCGCCGTGCCGGTTGGGGGCCGTTTACAGCGCCCCCCCCCCCTGATTCTCCGGGCTCCGATGGACCGAGTGGCCGACGAGTTTGGCGCAGTTCCGCCGGCGTGGATTGCTCACCTCACACATGGCGGGACCTGGAAGATACGTGTACGGGGGCCGTCATGGAGGGGGGGATGGGGGGATCCGACCACGGGGGGGGGGGCCACCATGGTGGCCTGGCCTGCGATCGGGGCCTACCGATCGGTGGGCGGGCCGGTTCCGTGGTGGCCTACTTTACTCTGCCCCCAGTCCCTGTAGGGCTCCGCCATATTGGCCGGGGGCCGGTGCGGAGAAGGGAACCCTCGTGCATGCGCGGAATTACGCCGGACATTCCGCGCAGCCGCGGAAATCCGCCGGCCATTCCACGCTAGCGCGAGATCACGCCGACCATTCTGCACATGTGTGGACTTGCACGGGCCGTCCCCCGCCGGCTGGTGCTGCGGGGAAGACTCCGGCGGCAACCTAGCCCACTAGAAAGGTGAGAATTCCTCAGTTTTTGGGGCTTCGACGCCAGAGTCGTCGCCGCCGGTTTTCCAGCCGGCGTGGGGACATAGTCCCACTTTTAGAGAATCCCATCCATGGCCTCCAGACATCAAACAGTAATCAGTCAATAGTACAAGACCGCCCCCCCCCCCCCACCCCCGCCCCCCCCCCCCCCCCCCCCCCCCCCTCCGCCCGAAGCTCCATTAGTATCAAAACTGCCTGGAAGAAATCCAGATGGACTAGAGGTCACATAGAGCTTCATGTGCCATCATTCTCTGTGGAATTCACTTCCAGGTTCCCCTATCACCTGGAACTCCATCTGCACTAGATGTTTCTATCTCGTTAACCATCACTTACTGAACCCAAATTTATTGGAATATCTGTTAAAACCTGAGAAATGTATTGCCTCTGTAGTCAGAACCATTGTTTTACTCTCATGCTACTTACAAAAATAAAACAACCAAATATTCCAGGGCACATTAGGGTACATGCTTAGATGCGAAGCATGAAGATAGATTTTTATGATGAAGAACAGATGTGTGCACTATAAAGCCATCAGTTAGATGTTTGTGTCCTGACCTGAGATATTATCGGGTACACTAATATATTTTTGACAAACCTGTTCTTTTGACTTTGATTGGTCTCTTTGCATTAAATAAATGTAATCCGATTATTTAAGTGAAAGATGGTGGATTTCCAACAGGTGCTGTTGATCAACAAATAGAGTCAAGCTGTGTAAAGGAAATAAGTTGGCTTTATACATTCTGCCTTGAACAAATTAATCGTTTGCATTTTGTAAAGGTCTGTCAGTGGAAATAAATAAAGAATTCTTAACATCTGCTATTGATTTGTGCAGTACTACTTGCATTCGTAATGTAAACTGAGAAATAAATTTAACTATCACTGATAAATGACATTCTTATCTCCATATTCTGAAGCTAAAATATAATTTTGTTGCATCAGTGTGTAGAGTTTTCATTACCAGGAATGAAAAATAATTGGATTATGATACAATACTCTTTTACTCTCCCCCTTAGCTTAATAAATAACATGCAGCTTTGATGATTAACACGGATTACAAAATACATCTTAATCTACATTAGCACAAAGTCTCTTTTAAGTACACAAGATGAATACGGTCAAATACATGCACTTCACTCTGAATCCAAGTTACTGCCTGTGGATTTCTCCTCAGAATCTCCCCCAGGTGATGATCACATGAGAGTTTCCAACCGCCACTCCCAAAACCACGCTTTAAAATCTTCTCTCATAATAATGCTTTCCCTTAGTGGTTGGCGTTCCAAAATCCAGTCCATGTTTTACAAAAGACCCTTTTAACACAAGCTTCCACGCCACTTTTAACATCGAATCCAGTGCAGGATTTTACACAACTCCTTTCAGGTTTCCTGCGTCTTAACTGTTTTTGCACAAACTCCGAGATCCAGCCACCGATTTCCATTGGTATTTCAACTCACTTTCCACAGGCTGTCGTAAAAGTTCACAAACTGAAAATTACTTCAGATATCTTCCTGATAGCCTTCTTCTCAGCTGGGTCTGTCTTTACTGAACAGTGCTCTGTTCTTCAGATCTCTGCTCATGTTTTCTTCACCATTAGTCCATGGTATGGCTTTTCTTCTACCAAAGCTGATAGAGATGTTCCCTCACTAGCCTTCTAAACCAACTGCTTCTAGCAGAGCTGTGAAAGTCGCCTTCTCTCTCACTACCTTTCTTCAACTGCAAGCAAATTCAGCTAAACTAAACTTTAAAATTTCTCTACCTTACAAGGCCCCAGTTGCTAAGCAACGCCCACATGCTTATAACTTTTATTTATTCTTCACGTTCCTCTGCAACAAAGATACAAACACCTTTGTCCAGCGTGAATTGAACTATAGGTTTTATCCTTCCAGGCACAGGAGCATTAAATTAAACCCACTTAAAACTATACCTTATTTCTAATGTTTACCGATACAAATATAAATCCCTTAAAACTACCGTTGTTTACCTCACACCATAAAAGCAAAAATCTTGAACTGCTCAAAAATTAAGCAAGAAACTTTTTATATAAATTCTGAACTACAGAAACATAGAGCTCAGAAGGAGGCTTTTGTAGAATTAATTGAATCCACAGAGATTTCCTTTATTGAGGGAACATCTTTATTTTTGTCTCCTATGTCAACAAAGTATAGGCTGTCTTCGGACTTTTCAGACACAAGACCAGTGATAGTTTGTTCCCACAGCTGCTCATTCCCCAGAAAGCCCTCCGATTTGGTAACTTCACTGTGTTTCGTCCATTTCATCTTGTTCTTGTTGAGCCATCTGCACTGCTCTCTAATTCGTTCCACTCCTGTGTTCTTTCCCTATAGCCCTGCAAATCTTTCCTTTTCAAGTATATATCCAATTCACTTTTGAAACTTCCTGCCTTATCCGCTTTCACCCCATTTCAAGCAGTGCATTTCAGACCATAACAATTCATGTAAATAAATTATCCTAATTTCCGCTCTGGTTCTGTTGCCGATTACGGTATATCTTTTGGTCTTCGAGTTATGGAATCTCCTGCCAGTGGGTACAGTTTCTCCTTGTTTGCTCTACCAAAACCTTTCCACAGGATTAGATTAAGAAGATGGCAAACAGCCTATTCCACGGCTGGTTTGTGATCAGCAATAAACTAACACATAAACAGGCTTCCATTCTTACACAATATAAATCACAAAATTAATAAAAACATTTTCTTTAAACATTTTTAACTGTCTACCAATGCATCATAAAACGAGGATGGAGCATTCAGTGTAAAACCTCCAGCTGAATATGACTTGTACGGACATATTGTGTTGTCATGTTAGCTTCCAAAAGACATTTGATGAAGTGCTGCACAAGACACTTGTGAACAAATTTAGAGCTCATATAATAAAAGGTGCAGTAGCGACATGAATATGAAATTGGCTGAGTGAAAAGATAAAGATTATTCTGGTGAATGGCTGTTTTTTGTATTGGTGTAAGGGGCATAGTGGAGTTCCGAAAGGTTCGTGTGAGGACCTTTGCTCTTCTTGATATACATTAGACTTTAGTGTACAGGTCACATTTCAAAATTTGCGGATGACATAAAACTTGGAAGTATTGTGAACTGTAAGAGGGATAGTGATTGACTACAAAACAACATAGGCAGGTTGGCGGAATGGGTGGATGAAATTCAATGCAGAGAAGTGTGAAGTGATTAATTTTAGTAGGAAGAATGCAAAGTGACAATATAAAATAAAAGGTAAAGTTAACAGTTTTGAGGGACCTGGGGGTATATGTGCACAAATCATTGAAGGACAGGTTGAGAGAGTGGTTAATAAAGTGTATGGGATCCCGGCCTGTACAAATACGGCTTTAGAGCACAAAAGCGAGAAAATTATGATAAATCTGTATAAAACATTGGTTCAGCTGGGACTGGAGCATTGTGTTCATCTCTGGGCATCACACTTTAGAAAGAATGTGACCGCATTAGAGATTGTTCAGAAAGGATTCACCAAAATGAGGAATTGCAGTTACGTAGCTGGATTGGAGAAGTTGGGACTGTTTTCCTTGGAAGAGAACATGCATAGAACATATAGTGCAGAAGGAGGTCACTCGGCCCATTGAGTCTGCATCGACCCACTTAAGCCCTCCCTTCCACCCTATCCCCGTAACCCAATAACCCCTCCTAACCTTTTTGGACACTAAGGCCAATTTAGCATGGCCAATCCACCTAAGCTGCACGTCTTTGGACTGTGGGAGGAAACCGGAGCACCCGGAGGAAACCCAGGCAGACACGGGGAGAACGTGCAGACTCCGCACAGACAGTGACCCAGGGGGGAACCGAACCTGGGACCCTGGCGCTGTGAAGCCACAGTGCTAGCCATTTGTGCTACCGTGCTGCCTCACGGGTTAAGAGGAGATTTGATGGAGGAATTCAGAACCATGAGGGGACAGGATGGCGTCAATTGGGCGAAACATCCTATTTGTAGAAGAACTTATGAACCAGAGGTCACACATTTAAGGTAATAGGCAAAAGAAGCAATGGCAACATGAAGAAAACCTTTTTTATGTAGTGAGTGGTTAGGATCTGGAGTGCACTGACTGACAGTGTGGCGGAGGCAGGCTCAATTAAAGCATTCAAAAGGAAACTGCATCATTATCTGAAAAGGAAAATCTTGTAGGGCCATAGAGAAAAGATGGTGAAATGGCATGAGGTGAATTGCTCTTGCAGATAGCCAACACAGATAAGATGGGCCAAATGGCCTCCTCTGTGCTGTGCTTCAGTGATTCTATGATCTTGGGGTAAAACTTCCTCTAGCTGGATGTAGCTGTGAAGTGTAAGAATATGATAGCATTTCTCGAGCATATTTGAGAGAAGACTTTGACTTTTTGCTGCACCATGTTTTCACAACTTGCATCAGTACCTTGCTTAAGTGGCAACTATTCACACATGAGCTGCCCGGTGACATGCATCAGGTTATTCAACCACAAGGCATCGGTCAAATTTACTGTCCTCACTCAATATTTACATACAATCACTTCCACAAAAGCCTTACTGGCTGTAGCGCACAATGACTTACGAGAGACGAATAGAGATGAAGTCGATGAGGCTTTATTAAGCGTGACTTGTTCCCCGCAGTTCAGCAACAGACTGGAGCTGCGGGGAGAACTCCTGGTTCTTATACTCCGCCTTCAGGGCGGAGCTAGAGATCAACAGCCAACCAGGACCCGGGATCTGTCAGCCAATGGCATCACGGCTTCACAGTCCCACATGACCCCTAATGCATACTACCACATTCACCCCTTGTTAAAAATGAACCCGGCGGGGTGGTGCTTCGCATGGTGGTAGGGGTTTACAAGGCTGGTCCTGGGAGGAAAAAAACTTTTTGCATGTCATTACAGTGCCCTACACTTTGCCCTACACTGGGCTATGTACAGGGTTTGTGAACTATTTACAATATTCGTAAGAGGAACAGAACCTTCTCGTTATAGTCCCACAACATTCTTGTGTTACACCGATGCCACGAGTCGAGCGGGCGGTCTGGTCTTCCTTGTCGATCGCCTCAGCCCCGGTGGTGGTGCAGGTGCTTGTTCCAGCGTTGTCGTCTCCGGGAGCTTTACGGTGTCTGCTTCTGCTTCACTCCTGGTCGGACATGGGAGGAGGACCGATCCTCCCGGGAAGGGAGCGGTCACGGGGTGCGCCGGTGGCAGGGAGGGGGTGATTGGTGTCGGGGGGGTGTGCGTGTTGCCGGCGGGCGCCAGGTCTCACAGGGAGACCGTGTCCTGTCGGCCGTCGGGGTACGCCACGTAGGCGTACTGCGGGTTCGCGTGGAGGAGGTGAACCCTCTCGACCAACGGGTCCGACATGTGCGCCCGCACATGTTTCCGGAGCAAGATGGGTCCTGGGGCCGCCAGCCAGGTCGGCAGCGACGTTCCAGAGGAGGACTTCCTGGGGAAGACAAGGAGGCGCTCATGAGGCGTTTGATTAGTGGTGGTACACAGCAGCGACCGGATGGAGTGGAGAGCGTCCGGGAGGACCTCCTGCCACCGTGAAACTGGGAGATCCCTGGACCGTAGGGCCAGTAGGACGGTCTTCCAGACCATGCCGTTCTCCCTCTCTACTTGCCCGTTCCCCCGGGGGTTGTAGCTGGTCGTCCTGCTCGAGGCTATACCCTTGCTGAGCAGGAACTGGCGCAGCTCGTCACTCATGAAGGAGGACCCCCTGTCGCTATGGATATATGCGGGGCAATCGAACAGTGTGAATATGGTGCTAAGGGCTTTAATAACTGTGACCGCTGTCATGTCGGGGCAGGGGATGGCGAAAGGGAAACGAGAGTACTCGTCCACCACGTTCAGGAAGTATGTGTTGCGGTCGGTGGAGGGGAGGGGCCCTTTGAAATCCAGACTGAGGCGTTCAAAGGGACGGGAAGCCTTGATCAGGTGCGCTCTATCCGGCCTGAAAAAGTGCGGTTTGCACTCTGCGCAGATGTGGCAGTTCCTGGTGACTGTACGGACCTCCTCCACGGAGTAGGGGAGGTTGCGGGACTTTATAAAATGGTAGAACCGAGTGACCCCCGGGTGGCAGAGGTCCTCGTGGAGGGTTTGGAGATGGTTTATTTGTTCGTTGGCACATGTGCCGCGGGATAGGGCATCGGACGGCTCGTTCAGCTTTCCGGGACGGTACAAGATCTCGTAGTTGAAGGTGGAGAGCTCGATCCTCCACCTTAAGATCTTGTCATTTTTAATTTTGCCCCGCTGTGCATTATCGAACATGAAAGCTACCGACCGTTGGTCAGTGAGGAGAGTGAATCTCCTGCCGGCCAGGTAATGCCTCCAATGTCGCACAGCTTCCACTATGGCTTGGGCTTCCTTTTCCACTGAGGAGTGGCGGATTTCTGAGGCGTGGAGGGTTCGGGAGAAAAAGGCCACGGGTCTGCCCGCTTGGTTAAGGGTGGCCGCCAGAGCTACGTCGGAGGCGTCGCTCTCGACTTGGAAGGGGAGGGACTCGTCGATGGCGCGCATTGTGGCCTTTGCGATATCCGCTTTGATGCGGCTGAAGGCCTGGCGAGCCTCTGTTGACAGGGGGAAGGTAGTGGTCTGTATTAGGGGGCGGGCCTTGTCTGCGTACTGGGGGACCCACTGGGCGTAATATGAAAAGAACCCCAGGCAGCGTGTCAGGGCTTTGGAACACTGGGGGAGGGGAAATTCCATGAAGGGGCGCATGCGTTCGGGGTCGGGGCCTATTATCCCATTGCGCACTACATATCCCAAGATGGCTAGCCGGTTTGTGCTAAACACGCACTTGTCCTCGTTGTATGTGAGGTTCAAGGCTTTAGCGGTCTGGAGGAATTTTTGGAGGTTGGCGTCGTGGTCCTGCTGATCGTGGCCGCAGATGGTTACGTTGTCGAGATACGGGAACGTGGCCTGCAACCCGTGTTGATCAACCATTCGGTCCATCTCCCGTTGGAAGACCGAGACCCCGTTTGTGACGCCAAATGGGACCCTTAGGAAGTGGTATAGTCGCCCGTCTGCCTCGAAGGCTGTGTACTTGCGGTCACTTGGGCGGATGGGGAGCTGGTGGTAGGCGGACTTGAGGTCCACGGTGGAGAAGACCTTATATTGGACAATCCGATTGACCATGTCGGCTATGCGGGGGAGGTACGCATCTAGCTGTGTGTACCTGTTGATGGTCTGGCTATAGTCTATGACCATCCTTTGCTTCTCCCCTGTCTTTACTACTACCACCTGTGCTCTCCAGGGACTATTGCTGGCCTGGATTATGCCTTCCTTCAGCAACCGCTGGACTTCGGACCGAATAAATGTCCGGTCCTGGGCGCTGTACCGTCTGCTCCTAGTGGCTACGGGTTTGCAATCCGGGGTGAGGTTTGTAAACAAGGATGGGGGTTCAACTTTGAGGGTTGCGAGGCCGCAGATAGTGAGTGGGGGTATTGGGCCGCCAAATTGGAATGTTAGGCTCTGCAGGTTGCACTGGAAGTCTAATCCCAGTAATGTGGGCGCGCAGAGTTGGGGAAGGACGTAGAGCCTGTAGTTTTTAAACTCCCTCCCTTGCACCGTTAGGGTCACTATGCAGAACCCTTTGATCTGTACGGAGTGGGATCCTGCAGCTAGGGAAATCTTTTGCGTACTGGGACGGATGGTCAAAAAACAGCGTCTTACCGTGTCGGGGTGGATGAAGCCTTCTGTGCTCCCGGAGTCGATCAGGCATGGTGTCTCGTGTCCATTGATCAGCACCGTTGTTGTCGTCGTCTGGAGCGTCCGGGGCCATGCTTGGTCCAGCGTCACCGAGGCCAGATGTGGTCGCAGTGTCTCAGCGTCTTCTTTGAACCCCGTGGAGCCGTCGATGCTGGGGTCCTTTGTTGTCGTCCAAGATGGCGGCGGGGGTGGACATAATGGCCGCCCCATGCATCGCACATGGCTGGGGCGTCCCAAGATGGCGGCGGGGTGGACAAAATGGCCGCCCCATGCATCGCACATGGCTGGGGGGTCACAAGATGGCAGCGCCCATCCTCCCCTCGTGGTGGCCGGGACCCAAAATGGCGGCGCCTGCGGGTCGCACATGGGGCGCTGGGGGGGTTGGGGAGCGTTTGGGATGCGCTGGACTCTTTCTTCTCCGGGGACAGCGGCGACCCCCCGGGACCGGCACACAGCCGCGAAATGGCCCTTTTTGCCGCAGCTCTTGCAATTCGCTGCGTGGGCCGGGCAGCGCTGCCGGGGGTGTTTCGCCTGGCCGCAGAAATAGCAGCGGGCCCTCCCGGGATGACCTGGCGTCTGAACAGCGCAAGCCTGTGAGGAGGGGGGTTTGTCGCGATGGGGGTCCACGGAGCCCAAGGGGCTGCCGCGCGGTCGGGGCCGTACGCGCGGGCGTTTTGCGCGGCCACATCTAGGGAAGCTGCAAGGGCCCGTGCCTCTGAGAGTCCTAGCGACTCTTTTTCTAACAGTCTTTGGCGGATTTGGGGAGAGTTCATACCTGCCACAAACGCATCGCGAATTAACATGTCCGTGTGTTCAGCCGTGTTTACCGGCGGGCAGCTGCAGGCCCGTCCCAAAATTAGCAGCGCGGCGTAGAATTCGTCTAGCGATTCTCCGGGACTTTGCCGTCTTGTTGCGAGTTGGTAGCGTGCGTAGACCTGGTTCACTGGGCGAACGTAGATGCTCTTTAGTGCTGTGAACGCCGTCTGGAAATCCTCTGCGTCTTCTATGAGAGGGTAAATTTCCGGGCTTACCCTCGACTGCAGGACCTGCAGTTTCTGGTCTTCTGTGATCCGGCCGGGGGCCGTTCGGAGGTAGCCTTCGAAACAAGTCTGCCAGTGTTTAAAAACTGCTGCTGAGTTCACTGCGTGGGGGCTGCTCCTCAGGAATTCCGGGGCGATCCTGAGCTCCATAGTCCTTTAAGCACGCTTAATAAATTGTAGCGCACAATGACTTACGAGAGACGAATAGAGATGAAGTCGATGAGGCTTTATTAAGCGTGACTTGTTCCCCGCAGTTCAGCAACAGACTGGAGCTGCGGGGAGAACTCCTGGTTCTTATACTCCGCCTTCAGGGCGGAGCTAGAGATCAACAGCCAACCAGGACCCGGGATCTGTCAGCCAATGGCATCACGGCTTCACAGTCCCACATGACCCCTAATGCATACTACCACACTGGCTAACTGTAAGCTTTATGAGCCTTCGCCAACTAATTCTTTAACGCTAAATTGAAGCCAATTGTAGCACCTCTATTATCAGTTTGATTGTGATTGTCCCATTCAACAGAGATCACAGATCAAACCTAGGACTCTCCTGCCTGATTATTCAGCTTCTTAACATGATAAACCTGTGTTATGATCAGGGGAGCTCACAAGGTCTACATTGCCCAGAACTCCATTCCTGTTCTCCAACTGTTGGTACGATTCTAATGATGACAGGGTGAGGCTAATTGTAGTTCTCCCATTGCTGTTCTGACTAGCTACACGGACAGAGATCAAACAGGGAACTTCCTGGTCTGTATGACTTGCTGTTCCACCATTAATGCTGAGACAACAAGTCCATTTTGGAGCTTCTATAGTGAGAATTAAACTTCTAGGACTGTCGATACAACCGTTATTGTTAAAAGCAGTGCACTGCTTACATACATTCGACCACCCCTAAAATAATAAACAATCTGTCTCTTTTCAAATTACCAGTCATGTAAAATGGAATCCGTTCTTCAAGATTTAGTAGCTTCGAGGCCAGTTGGCGACAGCACCATCACATGTTGTGTACTGACTGTGCTTAGCACATCATAAACTCTCAGTGTAGCATCTTTAACCAGAAAAACCAAACACAAATTAATACAACCTCTGCTTTGAATGGTGATTTATTGTTTGTTCCAGCATTTGTGAATACTATCACTTTCCTATTTATTGTTCTTCAAAGCAATGAAGTAAAGATTTGTTCCTACTTATCTCTTCTTTGTGCATGTTAAAAATAAGGGCCTGGACTTTCCTCTCAGTCACTGCCTGGATGGTAACAAAGGAGAATGAGTTCTTAAGGACGAAGACCAATCACAAAATGACACTCAAGTTCTCCTCCCCCCAAAAAGTTACGATCCGGCTCAATACTTCTACACCAGATTTAAATGCCTCTGGATGAGCGTTGTTAACCCTTTCTGTCCCATTACCCTCTATAGGACTTGTTCATACTTGGAGGGTTGTGGTAGTCACCACTAGCAGTATTATATGTATTACGGTAAGACACGTATAGTAGAGGTACATGGGTAAATCCCTGGCTGCTGGCTCCGCCCAGTAGGCGGCGTATAAATGTGTGTGCTCTCGCCGGTGCTGCAGCCATTCTGGTGGCAGCTACAGGAGTCACAACATCTTTGTTCAATAAAGCCTCAATTATTCCACTACTCTCGTCTTTGTGGTAATTGATAGTGCATCAAGGGTTCAATCAAGCTTCAGGACTTTTGCTGCTACTTTTAGTCAGCTCTGGTTTAAGTACTGCTTTGTATTTTTAGCATGGATTTCTCAATGGGAATACCTTTACTTTGATAGTATGAAGAGGAGGTGGATGAATATACAGAAGCAAGGTTATGGGGCTGTGCTAAGGTTTTTATTGGGAGTGTCTAATACCTGCTCCCAAACTAGCCAAATCCAAGTATATTGGTGTCCACCACTGGATAGCAGGATCACTCGGTGCTTCAAGTGGTACAAAGGCCTATAATTGTGCAAACACAGGTGGCAGGTCAGAAGTAAAAACAGAAAATGCTGGGTAAACTCAGCAGCTCTGGTCTCATCTGTGGAGAGAGAAACGCAAGTCATACGACCCTTTTACAGAACTTTGGTTCATGTGAAAATTGGAGTCCAATGACATACATAACACCATGGCCAAAGACATAAAGTAAATATTGAACTTTCTTCTGATTTAACGGGGCTATCATTGTGGTCAGGGACTGAGAAATTTTGAAACAGTGCTAAGATGCATCTGTGTGATGTTTAGCAAAGATATGGGCCGGGATTCTCCGAAATCCCGGCCAAGTGTTGACGCCAGCATCAAAACTGGCGCGAGCGACTCCAACGTCAACGGGCCTCCAGGCCCAGTCATTCTCCCCTTCCTCGGGGGCTAGAACGGCGCTGGAGTACTGTGTGCTACTCCGGCACCAAAAGCCAGAGAAGGTCCGCGCATGTGCACCACGGCCGGCGCTGGTCCGCGCATGCGTGGCAAGGCCGTCTCTGCGCCAGCCCGTGGGCAACATGTTAGAGCCCTACAGGGGCCCGGCACGGAGGAACATAAGCCCCCCCCCCCGGGAATTAGCGCGCCCGCGGATCGCGTGCCTGGCCACCGTGGAGGCCCCCCCCCCGGAGTCGGCTCCCCTGTCCCCCACCAGGATGCCCCCACAGCCAGAACGGCGAGGTCCCGCCAGGTAGGACCATATGCAGGACTCGGTGGACACTCGGCCGCCGAATCCCGCAATTGGCGGCCCGGTGTCGGTGCGGCGTGGCGGGATTCCCGCGCAACCCCCCCCCCCCCGGCGATTCTCCTACCCGGCCCATGCTCGGAGAATCCAACCCATGGAAGGTGTGGGGATTTTGGAACAGTCAAAAAGGGCATATTGAAACAGGTTATAAGGACCGTGTCTATGAAGGGTGACATCTCTTTTGACCACTCAGGGATATGACCATGCAGGGAGTAACCAAACTCTGATTACCACAAGGTTTTGAACCCATGTATAGAATGGTATAAGAAAGGTGTACCTTCCCTTTGCTTCTCGCTGTACAACCAGATATTGGCCAACAGGTCAGAAGTTACATATTTTCTCCTGGACATCTGATCAGCACTCCAAAGCCTAGGGTTTTGTGAATATCATTCAGTGAGTGTGTAAACTTTAGTGTCCTGGTTAAGTTAAGAACAGAAGGCCTCGGTGAATGAGACCAGTATTATTTATGTGATTAAAGGGTATTTGACATTTTGGATTGAGAGGAAGCTAGGCAAAGGTTGTGGGGTACTTCTGTTAGTTAAGGAGGACAGGTTAGTACAGTAGTGTGAGATGACCCTGGCTCAAAAGAGCAAGATATAAGATCAGTTTGGGGAGAGATAAGAAATAGCAAAGGTAAGAGGTCTCTTCCGGGAACAGTTTATAGGCCCCCTAATAGTAGTTACATTATAGGACAGGGTATACAAGAAGAAATAAATGAGGCGTGTAATAAAGGTTCCACAATAATCATAGGTGACTTTAATTTACACATAGATTGGGCAAGTCAGATTGACAAAGGTAGCCTGGAACATGAGTTCATAGAGTGTATTCAGGAAAATTCCTTAGATCAGCACATTCGGAAATTACAAGGGTATGAAAGCAGATCTAGCTGAAATGAATTGGGAAAGTAGGTTAAAAGGTAAGCCAGTAGAGATGCAGGGCGCGGTTTATCCACCACATTGCGCCTGGCACCGATCCCGTTGTGCAGGGAGAATCTCGGGGTGGCCCAAAACAGGCTTTGTGCCAGGCGCTGCGGGTCAGGTGACTCACACACGGTTCTGCACAGGCGTTATTCAGGTATTAATATTTAAATGAGCCATTAGGCTGCATTCTCCCAGCTTCCGGTAGTCATCGGCCGCACAGGCAAGGCCGCACCGGCAAGGCCTCACATAGGCGCCAATTAGTACTGGTCTCCACAAGCAGAGACCAGGCATAATGGGCTCTCCAAGGGTCTCAGAGGCCATTGGAACCCCCAGGGTGGTCAGGAACAAGGCAGTGGCAGTGCCAGGTTGGTGCCCATGAAAGGAGTTGTATGAAGTGTAGGGCGGTGAAAGGGGGGAATGAAGGGCATCATGAAGGTTGTGGGGGGTGAAGATGGGGTCCTGAAAGCAGGGGGGGAACCTTTAATGGGTGGGGACTGAATGAGGGCGGACTCAGAGACCCGATAGTGAGGAATGCTCCCCTGATGCCCACAAGGATGGATGGGTGTAAGGCAGGGTCACCCTCTTCCCCTGGTGGTGGGGGAAGAGGGTGGATGGGCTCTTGCTGACTTGTAATAATAATAATATTTATTATTGTCACAAGCAGGCTTACATTAACACTGCAATGAAGTTACTGTGAAAACCCCATATTCGCCACTCTCCGGCGCCTGTTCGGGTACACAGAGGGAGAATTCAGAATGTCCAATTTCAAGCACGTCTTTCCGGACTTGTGGGAGGAAACCGGAGCACCCGGAGGAAACCCATGCAGACACGGGGAGAACGTGCAGACTGCGCACAGACAGTGACCCAAGCGGGAATCAAACCTGGGACCAAGGCGCTAACCACTGTGCTATCATGCCATGTAGTGATGGGCGGGAGGTTACCCGTTGGGAGGCAAGGGTTGGGGGTGTGTCCATATCTGCAGGGGTTGGATTGTCCATGGGTGTGGGGTGTAGGGGCCCTCAAGCTCACCTTGAGACTGGGGTACCCTTCCAAAATGTCACCCCGAACTTTGAGGAGCTGGTCTGGCCGTAGAGTTTAGTTTCCCTCTGCATAAAAATTTCTAAGTGTGGGCTTGACTTGAAACTCCCCAAGTCCCACAAAAATGACTAAGGGCGCGATTCTTTGCCTCATTGCGCACTCGCTCAAGCGAAACGAGGCCGGTGAATAGTGGGAGAGGCCAGAAACGAGGCGCAAATAGTTTGCGATGCAACTGGCCCGCTCCCGTTGGTGAAATCGGAATATCGCCCTGGCGTGGCGAGAAACCAATTATCACCACTGAAGCCCAATTACCATGCATTAATGAGAGCCACCCCACATCCAATAGCCTCCTGTCATTCAGCGGCCTTTTCAGCAAGTGCTCATGCTGACCCCGATTATTACTCCTTTTGAAAAACGTGAACCTGGCAGAAGGGTTTCTGTGGGGAGTCGAGGAGATGAGTAGCCATCTTTGCTCACAGGCAACGAGCCTGGGGTGCTGGGCTTGCTACCCCAGTGCTCGGTAGGGGGTGGGGTCCCCTCGGCTGGGAGTGGGGTCCCTCCGCAGGGGTGGGCTGCCATGGAGGGTTGGGGGGAGGTGCTGCAGGGGGCAATCAGGGGGCAAACACTCATGGCACCACCATGCCAACCTCTGGATCGTTTACCCGTTTCGGGAGTAACCCTTGTCTCTGCCCTTCTGCCCCAATGACCACCCGTAACCCCCAGCAACTGCTGAGGCCTCTGGCTGCGTGGGTGAAGGCTATTGCCAATAGGGAATTGGCAATCATGGTTGAGTGAGCACTTCACAGATGCCAAGTGGATTCCCATGGGTAGGAAGGCCATGTAGCATGTGGGAGTCATTGCCTAGCATCCCAATCACATACTGATGCCTGGACACTGTGCTTGAACAATGCGGGACGCAACACCACACATGCAACAGCCGAACATCCAGGAGATGGGATACAGCTCCGGGGAAATGTCCAAGGCCGCACGGTGGGTGAGCGCCACAGGGAGGGTGGGGGAGTGCCTGGTGAGATGGGCAAAGGGTCCGGCGGTCAGCCCGCATTGTGGAAGACACAGCCTTCGATACAAGCGTCCACCACATCATCTCAGGGCAACCCCAGCTTGCTGTAAGGTCAAAAAAGCCATTGCCAGCTGAAGAACAGAAGGTCTCTGCACAGATGGAATTTCCGCAGAAGTACTAAAATGCAGCGGCGATGCACTCTTGACAGGAATCCACATCCTCATCACCCTTGTCTGAAGGAAGAAAGTGTGCCAGATGATCTCAGAGATGCGTTAATTGTGACCATCTTCTAGAATGGAGACAGTTTCCAGAGTGATCTCTGTATGTGCATGTACATAAGGGGTTAATGTGTAATCAGAAGATCACTAGAGGGCAGCACCAACAGGTATAAAAGCCACACTCAGGCTGTTCCTCTCTCTCTTTTGGTTGCACTGTAACTAGAGTAGGAGCATAGATTTAGCTCAGAGTGATTAGTGTAGTTAAACATAGCTACTGTATTTAGATCTTGTAACTTACTACTAGAATTCATCTTAAAGAACTCATACAATTGTTGATTTAGTTACTCAATAAACCTTTCATTACTTCTGGAGTACATCGAGTCTTTTTCATCAAGATACAGAAAACCTCATCAGCAGCTGGATTCAGTTCAGTTATGTTACATTCAGTAGTATAACCAAACATACTGCAGAAATGTAGCAAAAGAGTTTCAACTGGGGAAATTACAGAGGGATTTCCCTACTCTCCGCCACGGGAAATGGCATTGCAGGATTAAGGGCTGCACGATAGCACAGTGGTAGCACTGTTGCTTCACAGCGTCAGGGTCCCAGGTTTGATTCCCATCTTGGGTCACTGTCTGTGCGCAGTCTGCACGTTCTCCCCGTGTCTGCATGGATTTCCTCCGGGTGCTCTGGTTTCCTCCCACAAGTCCCGAAAGACGTGTTGCTAGGTAATTTGGAATTCTGCCTCTGTGTACCCTAACAGGCGCCGGAATGTGGCGACGAGGGGCTTTTCACAGTAACTTCATTGCAGTGTTAATGTAAGCCTACTTGTGACAATAAAGGTTATTATTATCCTCAACCGCCTCCTCCCAGTGGCTGAAGAGCTCCTCCCTGAGTCTCAGTGCGGCTTCTGCCAATAAAGAGGCTCAATGGACATGACCATAAGTGCGACAATTCCAGAAAAAGTGCAGGGAGCAACATCAAGCATGGGGACAAAGCCCCATTTTTGGAGAATCCAGCCCCAGAGGTTCACTGTTTTTAAACTGGAGATGAGAAGAATCATTTCCTCTCAAAGGATTGTTTAGAAAAGAGTGAAGGCTGCGTCATTGAATTTTCTCAAGGAAGGCTTAGCTTTTGATAGACAAGTGTTTTAAAGATTAAGGGGCTGTCAGATGACAGAGTGGCATTGAGACCAAAATCAGATCAGCCATGATCCTATTGAAAGGTGGAGCAGACTCGAAGGACTGAATGGCTAACTCCTGCTCCCAAGTCCTATGTTGGAAAGTAAAGAGATAAAGAGATTGAGGCTGGGCACTGTCTGAAAGATTCAGCTTTGTGGGTATCAACTAGATGTGCAAACGTTTGGTCTCATAGTTCAAAGTCAGTCAGAGAGCTGGATGAAAGGGGCTGGTTTAGCACAGTAGGCTAAACAGCTGGCTTGTAATGCAAAACAAGACCAGCAGCGTGGGTTCAATTCCCGTACCGGCCTCCCAGAACAGGCGCTGGAATGTGGTGACTCGGGGCTTTTTACAGTAACTTCATTGAAGCCTATTTGTGGCAATAAGTGATTATTATTATTAAGAGGCCAGTTGCCCTGTAGTTTAAAAGGTAGAACACAACCTGGATTGGGAGGATTCAGCTTCTGTAGCTTGTTTATAAAATGAGGGCACAACTGAATTGAAAGAAATCAATTTGAAGGTTTTGTTTTTCATTAATATGTCCTGCAGGTTTTTATTCGCCTGCTCAGCAGCTATTGTTTCAATACAATCAGTTTGTGTATTTTATATCCCATAATCTTTGCCAGTGTCATTATTTATTCTATTCAAGTCTGAAACCGTGTTCCAATTCAAGTATTACAAAGTTCTTTCATTGGCATCAATGAAAGTCTTGCTTTTATTTTTATAACAGATCCTAATATAGAACGAGTGGTGGTCATTTGTTTCATGAGACTTAGCTTAATGTGATGATCTTGTCTCCTCCCTTCAGTGGGCGCGGCACTCCTTGAAGCTACCAACACTGCTTTTGGTCTAAACTGAAATGTTTAAGAGTGAAAAAAAAACATTAACTTGTGACCCCATCTGGAATGTCTTCCAGTTTACAACAACTTCTATTAATATAGTAGCACCTTTAATGTTGTAAAACATTCCAATTTGCTTTACAGGTGCATTCACAAACAAAATTCATCACCAAGTTACGTAAGGAGATATTAGGCCAAAACCTTGGTGACAAGTAGTTTTCATGATGTGGAGATGCCGGCGTTGGACTGGGGTGAGCACAGTACGAAGTCTTACAACACCAGGTTAAAGTCCAACAGGTTTGTTTCGATGTCACTAGCTTTCGGAGCGCTGCTCCTTCCTCAGGTGAATGAAGAGGTCTGTTCCAGAAACACATATATAGACAGATTCAAAGATGCCAAACAATGCTAGGAATGCGAGCATTAGCAGGTGTTTTCAAGAAGGAAAGAGAGGAAGGTCAGCCAAGGCAGCTGAAGTCCCAGCCATCAGTGGAGTGCTGATGAAAATTAGGAATGCTCAATAGGCTAGAATTTGAAGAGTGCATAGATCTAAGGGTATTGTGGGGCTGAAGGACATATGAGATGGGGAGGGCCATGGAGGAATTTGAAAACAAGGAAGAAAATTTGAAAATCAAGGTATTGCTTGACTGGCAGCCAATATAGGAAAGCCTGCACATGGGCATTAGCTGTATGGGATTTGGAGTAAAATTTTACCCACCCAAGCAGACTGGCAGGTGGGGTGGGGGAGGGGAAGTCAGGTGCCATGCTGATGGTGCCGTGCCCACCACTTATGCAAGTATTTTATTAGCGGTGGGGGGGGGAACCAATTTAAAACATCTTCCCACCACCGCTGATATTTTACCAGTGGCAGGTGCTATCCACATCATTGTGGCATTTTTTGGGGCTGGGTGAATCCTTACAGCCTGGCCCCAGCTAAATCTTGGAATGCGTCGGTATCAGCTGCATGGCGTCTCTTTTGGGACTGCCTGTCGTGGGTACTGCACCTCATTACACTACCAGGACTAGGCTGTAGGCCATTTGATTGACCAGCTGCTCTCGGAGGCCAGACTTGCTCCAGATGGGGGCGGACATCTGGCCTGAACCAATTAACAACCCGATGGATATTAAATCTTTGTGGGCAAACCCAACCAAGCAGAGGCAGACTCGGGCATTAACTTTTCAACTGGACATTTTGGCCACCTCCATTCATATAAAATTCTGGCCTTGGTGTGGGAACAAGAGAAGAAGAGAATTTTAAGCTTACTCGGGTCAGCATATGGACTGAAGGACAGGGATATTAAAGTGGTGGAGCTAGGTGATCTTGGTGATGGGGTGGGTATGTGTTTGGAAACTCCTCTTGTGGACAATTATGACATCAAGATTATGAACAGTCTGGTATTGATTTTAACAATAACATTTCTAAATCCTTTCTTGACCTCACCTCTGTAATCTCCTTTGTGCCCTACAATCTTCTGAGATATCTGTATTCATATTATTATGGTCTCTTCAGGGGCAGCACAGTGATTAACACTGCTACCTCACAGCGTCGAGGACCGAGGTTCGATCTCGGCCCCGGGTCACTGTCCATTTGGAGTTTACACATTCTCCCCATGTCTGCGTGGGTCTCACCCCTACAACCCAAAGATGTGCATGGTAGGTGAATTAGCCATGCCCCATAATTAAAAAAGAAAAAGAATTGGATGCTCTAATTTTATTTTTAAAAAGTTATGTATGGGCTCTTCAGCATCCCCGATTTTAATTACTCCACTAGTGGAGCTCCAGCTCTGGAATTCCTTCCCTAAACCTCCTCATAGTTACATTCATCTGGGATGTTATTTGTTCTGTACTTGCGATATTCAAATCTCTTGCATGCACATGTTGGTTTTCCATTAGTAACCTCCCTCGCGACCCCTCCACACACATAATTTTGCCAGAACCCCATCCATTTACAGGTTGACAAGCAATCCGCACCCGAGTGCAGATACAAAGTGTCCATTAATTTATTCCCGGAGGGTAGGTCACTCCAGCCAAAATGCCCCATTAATTTACTCCCCGGGTTTGGCGACCCTGGCAACGAGGGGGTAAAGTCAGTGTCTGCAAAGCAGCTTGTGGTGGGTCAGAAGGCAATGGCTTCAGTCTTCTCAATATTCAACTGGATAAATTTCTGCTCATCCAGTCCTGGATATTATAAAGGCTGGGGGGGGGGGGGGGGGGGGACCAGAGGGTGGTGGAGATAATGGTGGGAGAGCTGGGTTTATTTTTGATTCTTTCACAGGATGTGAGCAAGGCCAGCATTTACTGCCAATCCCTAATTGCTCTTCAGAAGGTAGTCGTGAGCCACCTTCTTGGACTGTGGTCAATGTGGTTCCAGTAGCAAGGGAGGCCGAAGGCTTTCACAGACCAGCTGACACTCAGCCCACTTTCACATTCTCCACATTGTGAATAGCTGGTGGCCCTGCACCTCCCCACCCTGGAACCTTAATAATCAACTGTAACATGGAAATGTCCCTGGTTTCTAATAACTCGATTCTCTTGGTCCATAGTTGCTCCACTGATCTTGGCACTTTTTTTCTTCTGCCTTCTGAACTCTGGACTTACACCCACCGACCTTTGGGTGCTTTCAATTCAAACCCCAAATACCGTCTGGCATCTCCAAGCCAAATCAATTGTTTTCTATGAAAGTTACTGTAGATTTCTTCCTCTGGTTCCAAACTATGCAAATCTTCCTTCTCTCACTGACTCCAACTCCAAACTGAGCTCGAGCTCCCACCCACATTCTGTGCGGTAGATACTTGGTATTTTCCCTGCTTAAGGCAAACATTTATCTTAAGTAGGGTGCTCTTTCCAAGGGCAGGTGCAGACTCGATGGGCCGAATGGCCTCCTTCTGCACTGTAAGTTCTATGAACTCAACTCGCCCTGGGGTCAACAAATAAATGAATAACAGAAGTGGAAAATTGAAAGGCAGGCGGCTTCCTCCTAGCTCAGGGCATACAAAGAACCTCTGCGCATGTGGGGAAAGTTGGATTTAACTGACCCATCATGTCATGTGCAACAAATACAGCACCGGGTCACATGATCCGCGCTGCCAAAGGTACTTCCGGGTGAAAGGCGCCTCCGGACCGTCGCAACGCACGGGGGTTTGTGACGTAGCTGCCGCCGTTGCTGAAGAAGTTCCCCCGGCATCAAGTGGAGGCAACAGTTGAGACAGAGGCACAGTCACATAATGGGGTAGGGCATGTCGAGGCCAGTCATCCGACTGCTGCATTTCCTCACGGTGGCTGAACTCATCATTTTATCCTAATGAGTCCAAGCTCAATTCTCATTCCGATAGGGCATTGCATTCTGTAATCCCGACCCCTTTTCACACTGTGATAGGGAATTGTATTCCGTGATCATGCCCACTTTTCCCCAATGTGAACAGGATTGCATTCAGTAATCCTCTCCACTTTTCCCAATGTGATCAGGGATTGCATTCAGTAATCCTGTCCACTTTTCTCACTGTGATAGGGAATTGCATCCAGTAATCCTGTCCACTTTTCCCAATGTGATCAGGGATTACATTCAGTAATCCCGTCCACTTTTCTCAGGGTGATAGGGAATTGCATTCAGTAATCCTGTCCATTTTTCCCAAAGTGATCAGGGATTGCATTTAGTAATCAACTTCTCTCACTGTGATAGGGAATTGCATTCAGTAATCCTGTCCACTTTTCCCAATGTGATCAGGGATTGCATTCAGAAATCCTGTCCACTTTTCCCAATGTGATAGGGGATTGCAATCAGTAATCCTGTCCACTTTTCCCAATGTGGTCATGGATTGCATTCAGTAATCGTGTCCACTTTTCCCAATGTTATAGGGGATTGCATTCAGTAATCCTGTCCACCTTTGTGAAGTTGTAAATTTGGATTTACTAATGAGGTTCGTAAGCTCATGTAAAGATAACTAAGTTTCTATTTTACATCATTAGGGACGAAGTGTGAAAGAGAACAAAGTGGCTAAATGGTATGAAATTCAGGGGAGAAAGAATTAGAAATGAAGGAAAAAAAATAATGGGAGTGTATTAGGTTCCTTTTCATGACTCCTAGATGTCTCAAAAGCTTTAAAGCCAGCAATGTTCATTCTGAAGTGCTGTCACTGTTGAAATGGAGGAAATGCACTAACCAAGTTGTGCACAGTGAACCCCCATAAATGGCAGGATTTGATCACATAAATCATGTCTGACTACCTTGTTTGCATTTTGTGAGTCAGAAAAGAAGTTCGATCAAGGTAGTACAGCGGATGTTGCACACTGACCTGTGGAAGGGATTTGACAAAATGCCATACAAGTGGTTTATGAAGAAAATGGAAGCCCATGGAATTAAGGGAAATTAGCAGCATGGATATAAAATTGGCTCAGTAACAGGATGCAGATGGTGACGATGAATGGATGACTGTGAGGTGGTTTGCATTGCTGTTCTCCAATCGTCACTTTGAGTCCATTCCTCATTTAAAATTTATTTTAAATGACCTAGACTGAGCTGTAAGGAGCAGAATTATGATTTTTTTGTAGACATGATGAGGACATTTATAGGCTGCAGGATGGTGTAGACAAAATAGTGAAAAGATAAAGAATGTCAAATGTCATTCAATTCACAGAAGTTTGAAGTGACTCACGTTAGGAGTGCTAATGTGAAAAGACAATATGATATAAATGCCATTATTTTGAGACGGGCAGACAGGTATCCATATACATAAATGCTTAATGGTGGCAAGGCAAGTTAATATATTGGTCGAAAAGGTGTACGGGTTAATTGGGTATACAATGAGAGGAATAGAATATAAAAGCAAATAGATCCTGCTGGAACTTTATAAATCACTGTTAGGTTTTGGCTCGAACATTTTGGAATATATCGGGAACCACAATTCAGCAAGTTGTATTGGACTTAGAATGGGGGCGGAGCAAGTTTACCAGGCATGAGAAACTTCAGTTATGATGAAAGAATGGAGAAGTTAGGACAGTTCTCCTTGGAACAGAGGAGATTGAGGTGACCAAACATAGATTTTCAAGATGGTGACAGGTTTTGATAGAGTAAATGGGGCGGAAAGAATTTCTCCGGTGAGTGTCAAGAACTGGAAGTCATGGATTCAAAATTATTGGAAAAAGATCTAAAGGGACGATGAAGGGAAATCATTTCTATGAGTGTTGTCAAGATCCAGGACATTCTATCCCAAAAGATGTTGAAGCTGATTCCATAAATAGTTTTTGAAGGGAGTTGGCCAACTTCTTGTGGTTGAGAACCTTTTAAAAGGCAGAAAGTGGAGCTGTGGCACTAAGTACGACTGAGCTGACACTTTGAAAAGCAGATTGGCCTCCTTCTGTTATGTCAGTTTCTATGATGTTGTGATTCTAGAAGGCTCTTAAAATCTATTTGTACTGAATCATTTTGGTCTTACTCTTGAATATGAAAACCGGGATTTTCCGCTTTCTGTAATTTGTATTGTCTTGTATTCCAATTCCAAAAAATCATGAACATGGATAGACTAGGGAGCTGGGCTGATAAGTAAGTAACATGTTGTTTACTGTGGTCAAATACAAAGTAATAAAATGGGAATAATAATCAATGACAACTTAAGTGTAAACCCTATTATTCTCCACAAAACAACATCGGCGATGAATTTGAGGGTACTGGTGCCAGCGATCAGTGAAATCAATGGCAGGGTGTATGGCAAGAGAGCAAATAGGATATTGATGTGAATTGCCAGAAAATAGAGATTAGTAAAATTGTATTTGTGGTTTATTATAGTGCTGGAAAACCCATGCATTGAAAAGTTCTTCCACAAATGGAACTAAGTACCTCAACCTCTGAATCAAACATCAATACCAGAGCAGGTAGGCCTGGCAACCTTTGCATAGTTAAAAGATAATTTTGTTTCCTACCTGCATTTAATAATTGCTCTGCAGCTATTTCCATATGGCTGACATTCTGCCGGATTTCTTAATTTTCAGAAAACTGGTTTGTTGGTGATCAGGTTTTTGCCCCCTTTCCCGGAGATGAGAAGCTATACGAGGCCACAATAAAGTCAATTTCTACAGACGAAGATGGAAAAACAGTGGCAATAGTAAGGTTTTCCAACTTTGGTGAAGAGACCGTGGCAGTGAGCACACTCAAAAGAAAAAGCAAAAGTGAATTTCGGAAAGGTTTAATATTTGATGATGATGATTTGGAGAAGCCCTTCTTCCATGACAAAAAGGCACCTGGCCCCAAGGTCTCTTTCAAATTGTCTGATGGCAGTATGTATGTGCCGTGTACTATTAACAGATACTTGCGAGACTACCAAAGAGATGGCGTCCAGTTCATTTCTGGACATTACTTTCGTGGTGGAGGATGTATCCTTGGCGATGACATGGGACTTGGAAAAACTGTTCAGGTAATTCATCTTACTACGTAATTTGCCAACTTAGTTCCTCATAGCCCCAACTGCAGCACTACTATCAGTCCATCTCCAAGTTGGCTTGTTTTCTTTATTGCAGTATTTGCACCAAAAGCAAACCTTTTCTGGGAAGTTCAGTTTAATGTGCACTAAAGTCAGACTTGCCGAAGTTATATCTGTTTCTTGAAATCTGCTTTATGGGTAGACAATTGGAAGCGAAGGATACTTGCACCACCATGAAAGAAGAAAGTACATGATATTTCAAATACTAAACAAGCTTTTTAACAAAGTAGTAAAACCAGCATAAATTACAAACCTAATGAAGTCTGGTGTAAGATGTATCCTTTGAAATTATGACGCGTGTCAGATTACCAACTAAAATAAAATCCAAATACTACAGATGCTGGACGTCTGAAATAAACAAAGTGCTGGAAAAACTCAGCAAGTCTGGCAGCATCTGTCGAGTGAGAAATAAAGTTAATGTTTTGAGTTCATTATGACTTCTTCAGAACTATGGATGTTTGCTGATGGTTGTGCAATGTTCAGCACCTTTCACAACGCCTCAGATACCGAAGCAGTCCATGTCCCAAACACAGCAAGACCTGGAGCAGCACGGTGGCACAGTGGTTAATACTGCTGCATCACAGCACTGGGTTCAATTCTGGCCTTGGGTGACTGTGCAGAGTTTGCGCATTCTCCCCATGTCTGCGTGGGCTTCCTCTGGGTATTCCAGTCTCCTCCCACAGTCCAAAGATGTGCAGGTTAGGTGGATTGGCCATGATAAGTTACCCCTTAGTGTCCAAAGATGCAGGTTGGGTGGCGTTACAGGGGTAGGGTGGGGGAGTGGGCCTAGGTAGGGTGCTGTTTCAGAGAGTCTGGATTGACTCGATGGGCCAAATGGCCTCCTTCTGTACTGGTGCCATATCTCTGAATGTTCAAGCTTGGGCAAGTAACATTTGTGCCACACAATTGCAGGCAATGATTATTGTAATCCTCTCCCCTTGAAATTCAGTGGTGTTACCATTCTGAATTCCATACAATATCCTGGTGGTTACCATTGATCAGAATGAACCAGCCATATAAATACTGTGGTTACAAGGACAGGTCAAGAGGTCGGGACCACCTGGTGAGTGCCGCTGCAGCAACACTCGAGCGCAACACCATCCAGGTGTCAGCCACTAAATAATCCCACTTGAGCGGCTCCACATGTACCACCTTATCACCTTAAGCATTCAATTCTTCAACCACCAGTGTATGTTGATGGCAGTGTGACCCATTTACAAAATGCACTGCAGCAACTCAGCAAGACTTCTTCGGCAGCACCTTCCAAATCCGTGACCTGGGCCAAAAGGACATGAACAGCAGATACATGGAATACCACCATTTGCAAGTTCCCCTCAAAGCCACTCGCCATCCTGACTTGGAACTATATCACTGTTCCTTCACTGTCCCTGAGTCAAAACCCTGGAACTTCCTCCATAGCAGCACCTTGAGTGTACCTGCAGCAGTTCAAGAAGGCAGTTCACCACCACCATCCCAAGGTAATAAGGAATGGGCAGTGGAATGCTTGCTTAGCCAGTGACACCCACATCCCTTGAAAGATTAAATTAAAATAATAAGATTGAGACTGAATGGTAAGACCTTTGTTTATAAGGAATTGACATTTTGTATGACATTGCTTTATGAACGGGCAGTAAGATCCTAGCAGAGGTGGTTGAAGCGAATCCAGAGTTGAAGAGATCAGTGTCCAGTGACTGAAATCAATAGGCTTTGCACCAGGTTTGGATAACAAGGCAGCATGGATAACTGCTCTGGGAAAGCCAGTCGCCAGCACCATAATGTTAGTGATGCAAGATACGAACAGCGGAATCAATTGAAACCACCGGCCTAACCTGAAGGGGTACCTTTTGTGGTATCAGCAGGAGAACAGCAGCCAGGGAGTTGGGTCAAGGGATGGGATTTGTGAAATAGGAAGTAATTGATGAACAAGGATCAAGAAAGTACGAGATGGAAGGAAGAGAATCCAAGCAGGTTGGGAAAGAAAAACCTAATATCCCTATTTTTCACAAGGGTTAAATTACAAAATTTATAATGCAGATAACTAGTGTTGATTCCAAATCCAGTTTAACCTGCTTTTGTGCAGTCTGCCTGCAAATCAAGTACAGAGTCCGTTATGTCCATATTTGAACCATATCTAGCTGACTACATTAAAAATTAGCTGAAGGGAGAAAGTTCCTCTCCACTGGTCATGAATTTAACATTGAGATATTTTGTTTTTAGTAGAATTACTGATATATCGGCAACAATATTTCTCTTCTGTAAAAGAGGAATTGATGGGGATGGTTGTATTGTTCACTTAAAATATAATCAACTTGGTGAACTGTTTCTTCCCACAGGTTATTTCCTTTCTAGCAGCCGTGCTGCATAAAACAGGGACTCGAGAGGATATTGAAAATAACATGCCCAAGTTTGTACTGAAGACCATGAAGAAGGAATCAAAAGCAATCAATGACAAAGTAATCTTTTATTGCCTGTATCTTGTTGAAAATTGCACTTTTTCTTCAAAAGAATTCATTTTGTTTTGATGCTGGGAAATTATTTATTAACCCTAAGAAGTTGCCATTAATGGTATGAATTGCAAACATTTTCTTGTTGAGTCTTTGAATCACTGTCCATATTGGATTTGTTGAAAAATTATTTTCTTTTTACAACCATTATAGATTCTGTGTCCTGATAAGATAGTTATTGTATTGGACCTTTTTAACAAAAAATCTTCTAAACCCACCAACTGTGAGCCCAACTGACTGTTAGACGTTTTATTTGCTGTGATATGAAGAGTCTAAAGTTCTGTTCCTTTTTCACAAACACACATTTATTTCCTTCCAACAGCCTTTGCACAAAACTCTCACTATACATCACCTCCCAGAGGCCACCTGAAGCCTCTTTACATATCAGTGTCAATTATTGGATACTTAACATAAATGAGACAACTAATTGCAATGTCTCTTAACCCATGACTCTCCTTCCTCGGAGAAAAAAAAATGAGGTGAAAACAAAATTTCAAGAAACTCAAAAACACACCCATGATTTCCCCCCTCCCCTTTTTTTTGTTTGGACGAGAAAGAAAAACAAAACAAAAAAACAGTCACAGAAACAAGCGCCCTTCATTAACAATATCCAAAAGTTTCTGTGAACTTGCCCCTCTTTTCGTAAAACAGTCTGACAGTTGATAGCTCCTGTCAACCCATTTAATTTTTGTTATTTCCCCTCTGTCCAACATCAGCTTCAAACTTGCGATGTCTATCCGTAACCTCTTTTCATTGACACTTTTTGTAGAGTGCACATTTTCCCACAGGGAAAATCCACATTATTGTCAATGTGACAGTCAATAGGTATATTACCCAGATCCCCTAATCCCAAAATTTCTGTCAATATCATACTTATATAAAAGGCTATATCCACCGCCTCTACAAGGCTTAACGTCTCAGCAGCCAAAGTGCTTTTTACCACTCTTCTTATTTTTTTTGTTTCCCACACAAGCGGGCAACGTTTACCATTGTTCCCCAAAAGGACAATTATAAAACCTCCTGCGCTTGAAACCCCATCACATAAATTTGCATAGGACGCATCACTATAAATTATGAGTTTCAAGTGCCTACGGTCACCTAAAACCAGGAACTTCAAAACACACTCCTGCATTTTTAGTTAACCCAACGCTTTATTTGCTCTTATTATGTCTTCCACTTTGGGATCATTCATTTTTGTACTCCACTCTAAGACATCAAAACTCACGTCCAGTCTAGTCTGTCTACCTAACCAGTTAGGTTGCCCAATTAAACTTCGCAGTTGCTCTTTTTCTATCTTTGAAACCATTGCGTCTTTTTGTGAAACTCGGCCACGACTAATTGCTATTGGGCTGATGCTTTCCAAATAAGATTGCTGACGTAAAGTTGCCCCTAACTTAGTCTGTCCAATTTCCAGTCCAATATATTTAAATGCACCGGAAGCCTGACTTCCAACCCTGAATTCTGACTTCCAACCCTGAATTCTTTCCTCAAACCAGAGATTACAATGGCTTCAAAGTCCCACCCCACAAAAAATCATCGACATGCATCATAAAAATGCCAGAAAGATTTCCTTTATAGTGACAGTAAAACATTGCAGGATCTGCTTTCAACTGGCAACAGCCTAACTTGAACAAAACTGACCTTACCTAAAAATACCAGACTCTAGGTGCATTAAAAAAATAAAAAAATAATTTAAATTAATTAACTAGTTTAATATGGCTGGACAGGTGATGTGCTGTTGCTGTATGATGATGGAACTGGTGGATCCCATTGAGACCGTCAGTGACCACATCTGCAGCAAGTGTTGGCTGCTTGAGGAACTTCGGCTCAGAATTGATGAGCTGGAGACCGAGCTGCACACACTGCGGCACATCAGGGAGGGGGAAAATTACCTGGACGCTTTGTTTCAGGAGGCAGTCACACCCGGTAGAATAAGTACTGTTAATTCGGTCAGTGGTCAGGAACAGAGTGGTGTGACTGCAAGGGAGGCAGGTAGGGGGATCCTGAGTTTAGGAGTTGAGCCTCAGCCCTTGACCTTGTCCAACAAGCATGAGGTACTTGCTCCCTGTGTGGATGAGGACGAGGGCTGTAGGGAGGATGTGTTGACTGACCACTGCACTGTGGTACAGGAAGCCATTCAAGAGGGGGGAGCAAAAAGACAAGTGGTAGTTGTAGGGGATTCTATAATTAGGGGGATTGATGGCATCCTTTGTAAGCCAGATCGTGAGTCCCGCATGGTATGTTGCCTGCCCGGTGCCAGGGTGAGGGACATCTCTGATCGGCTTGAAAGGATTTTGGAGAGGGAGGGGGAGGATCCAGTTGTTGTGGTCCATGTTGGGACTAACAACATGGGTAAGACCATAGAAAGAGGACCTGTTTGGGGATTATCAAACACTAGGGACTAAATTAAAGAACCGGTCCTCCAGGGTTATAATCTCTGGATTACTACCCGAGCCAAGTGCCAATTGGCATAGGGTTGAGAAAATTAGGGAAGTTAACACGTGGCTAAAGGAGTGGTGCGGGAAAGAGGGATTCCATTTCATGGGGCATTGGCATCAGTACTGGGGCAGGAGGGACCTTTACCGTTGGGACGGTCTTCACCTGAACCATTCTGGGACCAGTGTTCTAGCGAATAGGATAAATAGCTTGGTCACAAGGACTTTAAACTAGCAAGTTGGGGGGAAGGGAAGGGGAAAGCTATGGACAGTATAATGGTTAATGGAGAGCAAGGCAGCAGGTTACGTGACGGGTTATTATGTAGAGATATGGGTTCAAAGACGAGGAAAATTAGGAGAAAGGGTAAGAGGAAAAATAATTTGCGAAAAGTTACTGATCAAGGTGTTAGGATTCATAACAAAGACATAAAAAACAGCATAAGTGTACTTTACCTGAATGCTCGTAGTATACGGAATAAGGTGAATGAGTTGATGGCGCAATCAACGTGAATGACTATGATTTAGTGGCCATTACTGAAACATGGTTAAAAGATGGTCACGACTGGGAGTTAAATATCCAAGGGTATCAAACTATACGAAAGGATAGAATGGATGGTAAGGGCGGGGGTGTAGCTTTGTTGTTTAAGGATGGCATCCGGGCAATAGTAAGGGATGATATTGGTGCTATGGAGGACAAGGTTGAATCAATTTGGGTGGAAATTAGGAATAGTAAGGCGAAAAGGTCACTGATAGGAGTAGTCTATAGGCCACCAAATAGTAACAGGATGGTAGGGCAGGCAATAAGTAAAGAAATAATGGATGCATGTAGAAATGGTACAGCGGTTATCATGGGAGATTTTAATCTGCATGTCGATTGGTTTAACCAGGTTGGTAAAGGCAGCCTTGAGGAGTTTATAGAATGTGTCCGGGATAATTTCCTGGAACAGTATGTAATGGAACCTACAAGGGAACAAGCGGTGCAAGATCTGGTCCTGTGTAATGAGGCAGGATTGATTAATGATCTCATAGTTCGGGATCCTCTTGGAAGGAGCGATCACAATATGGTGGAATTTAAAATACAGTTGGAGGATGACAAGGTAAAATCAAACACTAGTGTTCTGTGCTTAAACAAAGGCGATTACAATGGAATGAGAGAAGATTTAGCTAAGGTAGACTGGGAGCAAAGACTTCATGGTGAAGCAGTTGAGGAACAGTGGAGAACCTTCCGAGCGATCTTTCACAGTGTTCAGAAAAGGTTCATAACGACAAAAAAGAAAGTCGGTAGAAAGGGGAAAAATCGACCGTGGCTATCTAAGGAGGTGAGGGAGAGTATCAAATTGAAGGAAAAAACATACAAAGTGGCAAAAATTAGTGGGAGACTGGAGGACTGGGAAGTCTTTAGGGGACAACAGAAAGCTACTAAAAAAGCCATAAAGAAGAGTAAGGTAGACTATGAAAGTAAACTGGCTCAGAACATAAAAGCAGATAGTAAAAGCTTCTACAAATATATAAGACAAAAAAAGAGTGGCTAAGGTAAATATTGGTCCTTTGGAAGATGAGAAGGGAGATTTAATAACAGGAGACAGGGAAATGGCTGAGGAGCTGAACAGGTTTTTTGGGTCAGTCTTCACAGTGGAAGACATAAATAACATGCCAGTGACTGATGGAAATAAAGATATGATAGGTGAGGACCTTGAGATGATTGTAATCACTAAGGAGGCAGTATTGGGCAAGCTAATGGGGCTAAAGGTAGACAAGTCTCCTGGCCCTGATGGGATGCACCCCAGAGTGTTAAAAGAGATGGCTAGGGAAATTGTCAACGCACTAGTGATAATTTATCAAAATTCACTAGACTCTGGGGTGGTCCCAGAGGATTGGAAAGTAGCAAACGTGATACCACTGTTTAAAAAAGGAGATCGGCAGAAAGCGGGTAATTATAGGCCGGTAAGCTTAACTTCGGTTGTAGGGAAAATGCTGGAATCTATCATTAAGGAGGAAAGAGCGGGGCACCTGGAGGGAAATTGTCACATTGGGCAGACGCAGCATGGGTTCATAAAGGGTAGGTCATGTCTGACTAATTTGGTAGAATTTTTTGAGGACGTTACCAGTGCAGTAGATAACGGGGAGCCAATGGATGTGGTATAACTGGATTTCCAGAAAGCTTTTGACAAGGTGCCACACAAAAGGTTGTTGCATAAACTAAAGATGCATGGCATTGAGGGTAAAGTGGTAACATGGGTAGAGGATTGGTTAACTAACAGAAAGCAGAGAGTGGGGATAAATGGGTGTTTCTCTGGTTGGCAACCTGTAACTAGTGGGGTCCCTCAAGGATCAGTGTTGGGCCCGCAGTTGTTCACAATTTACATAGATGATTTGGAGTTGGGGACCAAGTGCAATGTGTCAAAGTTTGCAGACGACACCAAGATGAGTGGTAAAGCAAAAAGTGCAGAGGATACCGGAAGTCTGCAGAAGGATTTGGATAGGTTAGGTGAATGGGCTAGGGTCTGGCAGATGGAATTCAATGTTGCCAAGTGTGAGGCTATCTATTTTGGGAGGAATAACAGCAGAATGGATTATTATTTAAACGGTAAGATGTTAAAACATGCTGCTGTGCAGAGGGACCTGGGTGTGCTGGTGCACGAGTCGCAAAAAGTTGGTGTGCAGGTGCAACAGGTGATTAAGAAGGCTAATCGAGTTTTGTCTTTCATTGCTAGAGGGATGGAGTTCAAGACTCGGGAGATTATGCTGCAATTGTATAAGGTGTTGGTGAGGCCACATCTGGAGTATTGTGTTCAGTTTTGGTCTCCTTACCTGAGAAAGGACATATTGGCATTGGAGGGAGTGCAGAGGAGATTCACTAGGTTGATCCCAGAGTTGAGGGGATTAGATTATGACGAGAGGCTGAGTAGACTGGGACTGTACTCATTGGAGTTTAGAAGGATGCGGGGGGATCTTATTGAGACATATAAAATTATGAAGGGAATAGATAGGATAGATGGGGGCAGGTTGTTTCCACTGGTCGGGGAAAGCAGAACTAGGGGGCATAGCCTCAAAATAAGGGGAAGTAGATTTACGACCGAGTTTAGGAGGAACTTCTTCACCCAAAGGGTTGTGAATCTCTGGAATTCCTTGCCCAGTGAAGCAGTTGAGGCTCCTTTAAACGTTTTTAAGAAAAAGATAGATAACTTTCTAAAGAATAAAGGGATTCGGGGATATGGTGTACGGGCTGGAGAGTGGAGCTGAGTCCACAAAGATCAGCCATGATCTCATTGAATGGCGGAGCAGGCTCGAGGGGCCAGATGGCCTACTCCTGTTCCTAGTTCTTATGTTCTTATAATTTAGTCCATATACACATTTTTCAACTTCCAGAGTACCCCTTCTGTGTTAGTTGCTTCTTTAGGAAGACGGAGCTGATGGCCCTGCAAAAAGGCAGCTTTTATATCTATAGATTTGCATTCCCATGCCTTTGTGGCTAATAGAGCCAAGAAGATCTTTAAGATAACCTTTCCTGCTGTAGGTGAATCTACCCTTAAATCCTGATCTTCTAAGTTTTCTTCAAATCCCCTTGCCACAATTCTGGCCTTTGCCTTATAAGTTCCATCTGAAAGAACCTTTTCCGTGCAATTCCATCTATGGGATAGAGCTCTTTGTCCCCTATCCGGTACTTCCCTGTATACCCCAAATTCACTCAACTATGCAATTTTTGCTGTTTAGCTTCTTTGATAACTTTTTCATCTAATTTATTTGAAGCCACCAAAACCTCACGTGCATGTGGGCTTCTACTCCTATTAGTATTTGTAGTCTTATGTTCCGAGATCTTGATAAACTACGTCCCCTCTCCCGCCTGGTATCTCGTTCTGTACTGCTACTGCTTGATCTTTCCCTTCTGCTGTGGGATATCCTTTCAATAGTTCTCGACCTTTTCCTGCGGACCTGTTCACTATCCGATGTACTATCTGAACTGGCACTGCGTTTCTGTGCCCTCCATTTTTGAACTTCGTTTTCACAATCCATTGTCTTGACTCCTTCCCTTGAATGCTGTGCATTCAACCAATGTTTATACTTTCCAGTGGCCTTCTCTGCTCTACTAATAACAGTTGCATCCTTCCATTGACTAGACCCTTTAGGCAAGTATGTCACTTTTGTACCAACCTTTGGCAGTTGCCCTTTCGGAAAAATGGCCTGTTCTAATTCATCAGAAGTGTTGTGTTCCTCCACAGACACCCTGTCTATATCAGTTAATTGGTCTTCATAGTTCTGTAACACATGCGGACCAGATGACTCTGGTTCCTCGTCATTTCTGTCTGCTCTGTCTAAGTTTGAAAATTTGTAATCTGTACCCATTATTTTGATTACCATGTTGCAAAATAATTGTTTTGCCATCTATGCCTATGATCTTCCCTGGGCCTTTCCATTCATTAGAATTATCTCTCTTGTAGTATACCACGCCTCCTTGCTGAAAAACGGCATCTGATGGCCGTACGTTATGTCTTAAAGCTCTGTGAATTCTTTCAGAGACTTCTGCTTCCAAAAAATGCATGTAATGCATTTAAATGTTCAGCAAAACCAGAGCTAATTGTAGTCCCCTCCCAAGCTGGAGGCTGGTCATCCAAAATGGACAGAATTTTAGGATTCTACCAAACACTAATTGATGAGGACTATAGCCCCCAACCATCTGCAATGAATTCTTTGCATGTACTGCCCATGCTAAAGCTGAATTTAGCCCCCAATTTGGTTGATCTGCCAAAATTTTCCGAAGCATGTCATCGATGACAGCATGATTTCTTTCACAGACACCATTACTAAATGGGCTTTCTGCAGCCGTATTCATAACTCTGATATTCATGTTTTCACACATATCCCTAAACACATCATTAGCAAATTCTCCCCCATTGTCCGTAAGGAATTTTGCCGGTGGACCCATTCTTGTCCCTATCCATTTTTTCACGATTTAATCCAGAATTGCTCTCTTTTCTTTACTTCGTACAATCGTTGATTGACTAAATCTGGTTGCTAAATCTACAAAATGCAAAATAAATATATTATTTGCTTCATCCCAGATCTTAAGGTCCATGGCCACATGTCGTTAAAATCCCTGGCCAAAGGTAGGGTTACTATCGGTCATGCTGGTGTCCTTCTGTACTTCCTACAAACATCACAGCGGTCACTAACCTGTTCTATCCGTTTAGTATAGTCGTCATCCCTTACCCCTGCATCCTTTAATGAATTTTTCAGCCTCCGAGGAGACAGATGTGCAAATTGCCTATGCAGTTTTAATACCACAAGCTTTTTATCAGCTAAAGTCCCATTTTCAACTGCCATTAACACATCCTTAACCACTCTACTTGAAAAATTATTTGTCAGTAATGGAATACAATAGTGTCCTGACTGTAAATTGTAAGTCCACCGTCTTTCCAAAAACTGTTGCCTTATCCTGTTCCATATCCAGTTTCATGTGTGCTTTCTTCATCGACGGTCTGCTCAGAAGCAAAGGTATCTCACTTGCTACAACATCTGTGCTAATGAAATGATTCACTCCGGCAATATTGCAAGGGATCACCACTCTTTTCAGCGACTTCAGAGTATTATCATCCCCAAACCTGAAACTTGTGGAACTTTCAAATTCCTTAACCTTGTTATGATTTTCAGCATTCAAAGAGTCCAGGTAACATTTTAACCAGTCAATTCCACACACAGTAGATGTGCAGCCACTGTCCAATACAGCACAGTTGAAGGATTCTGCAACCAACACCCTCATTACCGGCGTAAAACCTCTTGTCAATAGGACAATGCCTTCTTTCTGGTCACTATCTTTTTCCTCTTCTGACTCTTCCGTGTCATGTGTCGCTTCAAACACTCTATCATAATGAGTTGGACAGTTGAGAGCATAATGGTATTGAGAGTCACATCGAAAACATCGATTTATCATGCCCCGTGCATTTCTGGGGTTCATCTTCCTATTGTAGGTTCTAACTGGGTTTATGTCTTCATAATTTCCTTGTCTTGGTCTCCGTCTTTAGTCTTGAGCCCTGTTCGTAGCCATACGATTTCGCCATCCTGTTACTAGAGTATCTTCCATATTCTGCCTTATTGCAGGCTGACCTATTTGGGTCATCAGAGCCACCGGAATGGAATGTTTCCCCAGAAACTTTTGTAAAGCTTTTGTCATCTGTTCGAATAAGGTATCCTTATCAGTAAACTGAACTCCTGTCAAAACCAGGAGCCTATCCATGTTGCTCACTGTAGCACAGTCAAGTAATTTAAAGGCCAACACAGACTTTGGAAATTCCAGGTTGTGTTTCTGCAGTCTTTTATATAGTCTGCCAAATTCCATTATATAGTTTTCCATGGAGATGTCCTCCATTTTCCGGAATTTCTCAAAATCCGACCATACTTCATACGCACTTAACAAGTCATCTTTCTTATTAATCTTATCCATATAATGTAATAAAGTCTCCAGACCTTCTTCTGAGTCTAACTCTTCCAATTCCAGCTCAGAAAGCACTTTGTTTCGGATTTTACTGCCATATGGTAGAGAAAGAGACAATGCCATACCTTGTTTTCTCTTTCCCAAAGCAGTTACCTTAGTCCTCATAACTACTGCACTTCTCCATTGGTCGTACAATTCCCTTTCAGAAAATAAGGGAGGATAGTCATATCCAGCCATCTTTATCCTCAGTTCAGCCACATATCCCTTTTTTTTTTCTCACTCACTCCTTGGTTTGATCTGGAAAAGTTGTATCTTTCAACCCTTCACATTTACAGAGCAACCATCCTCTGCTACCAATTGTTAGACGTTTTAGTAGCTGTGATATGAAGAGTCTAAAGTTCTGTTCCTTTTTCACAAACACACATTTATTTCCTTCCAACAGCCTTTGCACAAAACTCTCACTATACATCACCTCCCAGAGGCCACCTGAAGCCCCTTTACATATCAGTGTCAATTAATGGATACGTAACATAAATGAGACAACTAATTGCAATGTCTCTTAACCCATTACTTAACACTGACAACCTTAAATTGCACAGTGTGGTGCATTTGTGTGTATAGGAAGCTACATATGTTAATGCATAGGACCCTGTTATTTTCAGACAGAAAGAACATATACACACATTGCACCTGTTTCAGCTAACAAAATACGTGATAGCCATTCGCTGTTTCGTCCCTCAGGGAATGCCTTCACCAATCAGAATCAAGCTGCCTAGTTAAAATTTTCGAACAATGCTTGGTAGCTGTCAGTCACCATTAACTGGGGAATTCTCCACGGCATCACCTTTACCAATCAAATTCTACTTGCTAACCAATCAGCACTGTTTTCATACAGTATAAAGTTGTTCTTTCCCTTTACATTGGTATTCTTGTGATTGGCCTGATGAGTGCATAAAACTATGTTGACTCTGTTTTATTATCGTGCCGTGCTATAACATCTTTAATAATGACGTCTACAATTTTCCCTATGACCGATGTTATGCTAACTGGTCTATAATTTCTTGTTTCCTGTCCCCCTCCCTTTTTTGAATAAAGGGACATTAGGTATTTCCCAATACAATGGAATCTTCCCTGAACCCTAGTGAATTTTGGAAAATTAAAAACAACGCATCAACTATCTCACCAGCCAGTTCTTTTAAAAATGTAGGATGAAGCCCATAAGGACCTGTGGACTGTCAGCCTACAGTTTCAATAATATGCTAAGTACAGCTTCCTTGGAGATTGTGATTTTCGTCTCCCTACTAATTGCTGACTTAATGATTTCTAGCTATTATGGTTATTTGCGTCACTGTGAAGGCAACTGAAATGGGGACTCTATACCTTATTTAGAAGGTGAGGTATAGCATATGCATCTAGAAGATATTCCTTCGCCATGTAAATGGTATAACAAATTCCAGCTGTTTACAGGGATAGTGTGCAACTGTCTTCTAACTGCAGCTTGAGTGAAACAGCGTTAATGGGCGAGATCGTCTGGCTGTTCACACTGGCGGGATCTTCCGGTCTGGCCCACGGTGCACCCCTGTCATGGGTTTCCCGGCTATGTGGCGTGAATTCAATGGAAAATTCCATTTACAGCAGCTGGTCCACCGCCGGCCAATGGCGGGCTGTCTCCTGCTGGCAACAAACAAGCCGTGCGTGGGGAGATCAGACAATCTAGTCCAATGAGTCAAATTGGACTGAATGTTAACTCTGTTTTTCTCCCTCCACAGATGCTGCCAATCTTGCTGAGTTTTTCCAGCACTTTTTTAATTTCAGATCTCTGGCATTCGCAGTACGTTGCTTTTAGATAGTTCATATATTTTAATGAGCTGGCAGCCTCTGATTTAACCTGGTTTGAAAAATTCAAAGTGGACAGCTGTGTTTCCCAGGTGTGGAAATCCCAGCAGCTAGTGTGAGGTGGTGATAGCGTGGGGAGAGAAGATGAGTGCATTTACAGCACTGCTTTTTGCTTTTGGGTCAGGAGGAGCAAGAGTGCTTTCTCCCTAACCATTAAGTATTTGAAGGATCAAATCTACCTGACCCTGCAATCTGCTCCAAAGTGTACCCATCCCGACTGAAAAGCCAAGCTTGTCAATATAGCTGGCTTCTAAGTAGCGAATCTGTGGGGAAATCCAGACTTCCTGATTTTCTGTTTGAAACTCACCAACCTAACCCCACCCACCTTCATTACTTAACTGTTAATCATGGGCGCTATTCCCCCCCCCCCCCCCCCCCGGGTGGGAGAATTGCAGGGGCGCCGGGTGAATTGCGCCACGCCGCCCCGATCCCCGCACGCGATTCTCCCACCCCCGGAAACCAGCGGCGCGCGATTCGCACCGGGCTTCTCGGAGAACCGGCGAGCGGCGATTCGCCGGCCGGATGGGCCTAACGGCCGCTACGACACAAAAGGTTCCCGCCGGCGCCGTCCACCCCTGTGGGGGGGTGGGTGGGGTGGGGGTGGCTCCGGCTCCTTCACCGGGGTGGCCTCCGATGGGGTCTGGCCCGCGATCGCGCCACCCCCCCCGCCGCCGGGCCTACCTCCTTCCGCGCGCAGCCCCAGAACACCGGCTCCATGTTGGTGAGGCATGCGTAAGACGTTCCCCGCGGATGCGCAGGATGGCGCAGCCAACTGCGCATGCGCAGGATTGGGCTGCCCCAACTGCGCATGTGTGGGTTGGCGTGGCGCCCATTTGGCGCCACGTAAGGCCGCTCCAGCGCCGTGCTGGCCCCCTGTGAGGCGCAAACACTTGGCCTCAGTATCGGAGAATCGCCCCCATATCTCTCATGTCCTCCTTGAGTTCAAGGAAAATAACCTAAATTTACCAAATCTCTCAACTTATTTCAATCATTTAATCTTGTAAGTCAACCTTTATCCTGACAAATTATCACTGGACTTTCGAAGGCTAGTATATCCTTCCAAAGGTAGGAAACCCAATCTGAGCACTGACTTCGATCTAGATCTGAATAATTCCAGTTGTTTCATCTCTGCCATGTTATCTCTTGTGGTGCCAGCATCTCATTAGCTTTTTCATTACCTGTTGCAATTGCCAGGTAGGTTTAATGGTTTATGCACCTGGTATTCTACATGCCTTTTTTCATCTCCCCAGAGTACCTTTTGTGTGCTGCTGTTATTTCAATGTACACTGCATCATATTTGGTCATCCTAAACTGCCCACAGACTTAATTTTTCCCTTTACAATTCACCAAAATTTCTGATGAAACAGCATCTGCAAACCCCCATATGCTTGTCTCATGCTGCCATATCCAGGTAATTTATGAATGAGAAGTAGGGACCCCAGCACTGATCTCTGGAAAACACTGTCAAACCATAAATGCCTTTTATTCAAACTTTAGCTGTATCTCCCAATCAGGTTATTATCCACGCCATAAAGTTGCCTCCAATTATACATTGTCCAGAACCTTATCACATACTTTTGAAAAAATCTGTGCATATTACGTTCTTCAATTATCCACTGCATGAAACTGGTAGGTTTGTCGAAGAACTTTTATTGGGTTAATTGGACATAACTTACCTTCTAAGGTACCATGACAACTTTCCCTAATCAGCTTTTAGTTTTCCAAGTACTCTCTTGCTTTGCCCCAGGAATGGACTTAAAACTTGTTTTTTTCTTCTTTTGAAGATTTTCCTCATAATTGCACCTCTCTCGCTGCTGTATAACTGGAAGGATGAACTGGACACCTGGGGTTATTTTAGAGTCTGTATCTTGCATGGCAACCAAAAAGACCGCACACTAAGTTGTATTCGACGGAGGAAGTGCGAGATTGCCCTGACAACCTATGAAACAGTTCGTCTCTGTTTGGATGATATCAATTGGTAATTGATTCATGGGATAATTTGTGGAATTTAGTTTTACATTTTGATGCACATAAAATGTAGACTGGTCTGAGAGATCACATCCATTGTGGGGGTGGCAAATTGTTACTCAATTAGCTGCTTGATATACTGCTTCCAGAAGATGATGCAGAGGCTGATCCACATGAGATCCAATTTGCCAGTGTACAAGCCATTTTTTCCTTTGGTTAAAACAAGAAAGGGAAGGTCTCTGATTGGTGGATGGCAGGACAGGTTAAATGGAAAATTACCTGGTGGTGTTGGGCCAAAGGAAGTGGTAATAGGAGAAATGAAGAAACAAAAGATATGGCTAGAGGAGGTGTGAATGGCAGAGTGATGACTTTCTGCAAACTGCAAGGAAAAGCAAGAGAAACTAACATGCAAAGTGACAGGAAACAAAATGGAGACCAGGATTACAGTCAAAAATTGTTGAATTCCATGTCCAGAAGGCTGTAAAGTGCCGAATTGAAAGATGAAGTGTTGCTATTTGAACTCCCGTTGTGCTTCATTGGAATACTGCAGGCAGTCGAGAATAGGGGTTACAGTGAGAGCAAGGTGGAGAATAAATATGACCGGTCACCAGAAACACCGGGGTCATACTTGTGAACTGAATGGGGGCATTTTAGTTGAGTACTGATAAACCTTGTACAATTGAGATAGCTGTATTTGAATCACAAGGCAATCACCAAGACTCTGAAATTTGGTTTGAAGTCAGGCTTTTTGACAGCCAGGGGCTGATTGGCATGTTTTCAGATAATGTTCAACGTCAGTGTTAAAAATTCAATCTTTTATCTTTCTTGGAGAGAAAGATGTGTAAGAAAAAAGCATAATAATTTGCTGTGACAGCTGCAGTATTTCTAAAGTTTATTAGCAATTGAAGCAACAAATCTTAAAGAAATAAAAACAAGTACTGGAAATACTGCGATCGGGTAGCACCTGTGGAGAGAGAAACAGTTAACGTTTTGAATCCAATATGACTTTTTTCATCAGAGTTCTGAGGAAGTGTCATATTGGACTCCATGTTAACAATAGCATGTTCAGAGACTTGGAATAGAGCAAAACAATTAACAATTTATTAGCTTTGACTTTTGTGAAGGAGTTTGCTCCATCCACAGTTGTAGAACTGCACTATTACTGTGCTGGGATTTCTTTATTGATCTGACATGTAAATTTATTGTGCTAAATGTTGATAATTTCAGTATCATGTTACATGTGGTTCATTTTCCATTCCTTGAACAGTATTGAATGGTCTGCAGTGTTTGTAGATGAAGCTCATAAGATAAAGAATCCTAAAGCTCAGATCACACAGTCTTTGAAGGCCCTGAAGTGCAGGGTTAGAATTGGGCTAACTGGAACCATTTTGCAGAATAACATGGATGAGCTATGGTGCGTTATGGACTGGTAAGCTGTGTAATTATTACGGTTAAGCTTATGAAATTATGTGGCAACGTAGAGCCAGAAATGTGCCAGTTAGTCACTGAAAGAGCAGTTGACCAGTCAACTAACAGCACTGAGTGGATTCATTTTCTTCCCAAGTGGCAATAGGTCACAGCAAAAGGCAACTGTTAGAAGGATAAATGACTCCAGAATTTGACCCTGGTGGTCGCCAGCTGCACAGAAAGATGTGAGAAAGTTGTGCTGGCATTTCCAGAATTAAAATTGTGAGCCATGAGCACCTGTCCCCATTTCAGTTGCTAACAGTTGTAAGTTATTTCCCATAGCCTAAAGAATATGCTAACAACCCAGGGTCAACAAGTGATAGAGAAAACTCTCCTCACGAGAGAGAGAGCATGATTCTCCGGAAAGAATTCTAAATTTGTTTGTGGCGGGTTTTTCGGAGCGTTTCCTACCAGTTCTGCCGGCAAATTCCCCACCGCTATTCAATGTCACTTAGTCGTTTTTTGGGGCCCTGGGGAGTTTCTCACTGGTTTGGCCCACACTTAGAATTTTGTTTAGCACCGGAGAGCCGAACTCGGAGATTACGCCACCATTTTGAAAAGGTGCCCCGATCTCTAAGTGAGATTTTGGGACCCCACAACCCCCGCCCATGGGCAATATCACTAATATCACCCCAACACATGGGTACTACCTCTTTCTCCCCCCCCCCCCCCCCCCCCCCAAGTCAGGACATCACGCTACAGGGTCCCTGGGGGTACCCTTTCTTCAGCATTCCCAGCCTCCCGGAGGCTCCTATTTAAAAAAAAATTTAAAAGTATCCAATTCATTTCTTTTCCAATTGAGGGGCAATTTATCGTGGCCATCAATCGACCCGGCACATCTTTGGGTGTGGGGCTGAGACCTACGTAGACATGGGGAGAATGCAAACTCCACACTGACAGTGACCCGGGGCTGGGGTCGAACCCGGGTCCTCGGTGCCGTGAGGCAGTAGTGTTAGTTACTGTGCCGCCCCGGAGGCCTCTACTTACCTGCCTTGCACACCCCCACCCTTCTAACCCTCTCCACCCTAATTTCATGGGCATGGCCCCCCTCGCCCCCTGGCACTTGGGTACTCTTGCACTGCCACCCAGCACCCTAGCACCCAAGGTTCCAGCTGGGCAGTGCCAAGGTGCCTGTGTTCCAGGGAAGGCCAGGGATCCACCCAGCACTTACCCTGATCACCCAGGGGTCTCCATTGGCCCGGGATACTACCCTGGGTGCTGTTCTGCCTGGTCCATGTTTGGGTGGACCAGTGCTGCAGCCTCCTTTAGGAGGCCGGAAAATCGATGGAGGCTGCTGGATCCCGGACAAGTAGGTCGTAAGTAGGCTTACGACCTACTTCCCTGAGCATCATTTGGTCCGGTCCTTTTGGGCGGAGTTCCGACTCTGTCTCGCGGGACTTGGGTGAATCCCGCAAGGTGCGGAAGCTGTCAGGAGGTCAGCTAAAGGCCTCTCCCAGGATTCTGCGGCCGTGTTGTGCTCTCGCTCAAGTGCAACGCGGCAAGAGAATTATGGCCAGCATTCCAAATGACTTGTGAGTGAGAGGTTTTGCCACTTGCATTGTGCAAGCACATTTGAACTGACATTGAATATTGAGCTATAGCAGCTCCAGATTAACAGGCCACTCATCTAATTACTATTTGTGAAACATTGGTGCAGATTGTTTGTACATAAGTAAAAGTGGCTGCCAAAGAAATTGTGTGTAGAACAAATCGATAAGACACTATATAAATGTATTTTTTCTCTCTAGTAATCCTAGTTAAAACATGGAGATGCAATGCTATTTAAATGCATACCATGTTCCCCTGGTCATTACTTTATTATCTAATAAGAATTTAAATGCTGTTTATGAAAAAGTACATTTATATTGAATATCAATGAATCTCTTGTGATTATTCTCCATGGTAGTCATCAACCTGTCTCCCATTCATGCAGCCATCGTGCCACATCCTGGCCCTCTTTAAAGTAAAAATAAGCGGCAAAACATTAAAATTTGAAGATTCTGTTGTTTGGGTGCTTTTTGGAGTCCATAATGGCATCCACAGCACATGCTCACACATTTGCGGTGAGTCACGCTTGATACCATATTGGTGAAATTGTTAGTGTGCCTGCAGTGAAGAACCATTGGAAGAATCGTGGCACACAAGATTTGACACCAACCGTGCCGTTTTGGTGCTCAAAGCTCCAACTAATACCCTTTGCTTGCGTTGCATTGCTGATCGTATGTTCAGCAGCATTAAGGACTGCCAGCCAGTGCTATTTAAAGGGATCATCAACTGCTTACAGTTTAATTGCCAGATGTTGCTTCAATTCCCTTGAGTGTGTTTGGTAGTTTCGATAGTTCATTAAAAGTTCCAGAAGTCTACAGGGAGTGACGAGATGGATGCTCTAGGAATTTTTGCTAACTTCAAGGCTTCTGCAAAAAACAATTGCTCCCAGATTTTGGTGCATTTGTAAACATTACTCTTGGGATAAAGCATGATGGAGAGAATGAATCGAGGTTGCACAGAGCAGGACAAACCGCTGGGAGGGAAAGGAGGGGGAGATGGCGAAGGATTGTTATTGCAACACCATATCTGCCCAAGATCCGGAGGATACAATCTTTGTAATTCAACCCAGAGTCGGGTATCATTCTCATAAAGCTCTATTGCCCTCCTTCCAAAGCCAATATACCCTTTGTAGTGCTCACATATCCCTCAGCTGCTGTCCAACTAGAGCTTTGTACCTCTAAGTCTCTTTGGACCTCCACTGTTTCTTGATTTTCACCATTGAGTGTATTATATTTCACCTTTTTGAGGTCCAGTAGATGACCTCATATTTGCCTAAATTGAAATTTATTTACCATATATTTTTTGTGTGTATTTTTGTAATGTTATGCTTCCATCTGCGCTTACAGTACTGCCTATCTTTGTGCCATCAGCAAATCTAGCTGTGTGGTTTTCTATCCCATCGTCTACGTCATTAATGAATAAGGAAAATGGTTGAGGCCCCAATACTGATGCTTGCAGATACCACTAGTCACATCCTGCCAGCTAAAGTACCTGCACATTATCGCTACTCTCTGTTTCCTGCCACTCAGCCCATTATTTGACCAGGTCGACAATTTGCTTTCAATTCCATGAACTTCAACTCTAGCTAACAGTCTGTTACGAAGGACTTTATCTAGCAGTCCAAATAAATAAGTCATAGATATTCCCCTGTCCTGTAGTCACATCTTTAAAAGATTTCAGCAATGTTCGTAAGGCATGACTTAGCTTTTTCAACCCCATATTTGCTTTCTGATCAGTTGAAAAATTTCATGGTATTCGTCATCCTTGATTATAGGACTCTGACAACAGATTTAAGGCTAATTGGCCTCATTCCCTGATTTCCCCCTCTCACCTTTCTTAGAAAGCAGAGTGACTTGTGCAATGAGATTGGTTCCTGAATCAAAAGGGATTCCGCTTCTTCAACATCGAGTTGAAGTGTGATCATAGGCAGAGTGTCAATACGTGACACCTTCAGTCCATACAGTGAGGAACAATGTGGGAGAGATCTGAGCTTTAGTAGGAATGTCCTCACTGAAAGCTGCTACTTGCTGCAATGTCAGAACAGGGTAGGTAGCTGAGATGATGACCCTGGCAATGGGTTTTTATGCACCTGGCTCCTTCCTGGTTGCAGTTGAAGATACTTGTGCCATTTACTGTTCTGCAAAGGAGGTCACTGGCACTCTTTGGTCATTGAGAGCTAACCTCTTGGAGGGGCAAACACTCCATCACACTCCTCGCTTGGTGCTTGTAGATGGTTGACAAGTTTTGAAGAGTCAGGTGAGTTATTCTCTACAGAATTTCCAGGTTCTAATCTGCTTTTGTAGCCATAGTGTTTTTATGGTTGGTCTAGTTCAGTTTCTGGTCAATGGTAATCCCCCAGGATGTTGAGAGTGGAGGATTCCGCGATGGTGATGCCATTGAATGTCATGGGGAAATGGCTAGATTCTCTCTTGTTGGAGATGGTCATTGCCTGCCACTTGTATGGCGTGTGGCGCGAATGTAACTTGCCACTTATCAGCCCAAGCCTGAATGTTGTCCGGGTCTTACGCACATGCACACTGACTGCTTCGGGGAGCTGCGAATGGTGCTGAACATTGTGAAACTATCATAAGTAATTGGCTGGGTAGATTTTTCCTCCTTTTTGTGGACTGGGCAATTTTCCACATTGCCAGGTAGACACCAGTGTTGTAGCTGTACGGGAACAGCTTGGCTAATGGTGCAGCTAGTTCTGGAGCACAAGTCTTCAGTACTAGAACATAGAAAATACAGCACAGAACAGGCCCCTCGGCCCACGATGTTGTGCCGAACCTTTGTCCTAGATTAATCATAGATTATCATTGAATTTACAGTGCAGAAGGAGGCCATTCGGCCCTTTGAGTCTGCACCAGCTCTTGGAAAGAGCACCCTACCCAAACTCAACACCTCCACCCAACACCAAGGGCAATTTGGACATTAAGGGCAATTTATCATTGGCCAATTCACCTAACCCGCACATCTTTGGACTGTGGGAGGAAACCGGAGCACCCGGAGGAAACCCACGCAGACACGGGGAGGACGTGCAGACTCCGCACAGACAATGACCCAAGCCGGAATCGAACCTGGGACCATGGATCTGTGAAGCAATTGTGCTATCCACAATGCTACCGTGCTGCCCTTAAGAACAAATAAATCTACACTATATCATTTTCCCGTAATCCATGTACCTATCCAACAGCTGCTTGAAGGTCCCTAATGTTTCCGACTCAACTACTTCCACAGGCAGTGCATTCCATGCCCCCACTACTCTCTGGGTAAAGAACCTACCTCTGATATCCCTCCTATATCTTCCACCTTTCACCTTAAATTTATGTCCCCTTGTAATGGTGTGTTCCACCTGGGGAAAAAGTCTCTGACTGTCTACTCTATCTATTCCCCTGATCATCTTATAAACCTCTATCAAGTCGCCCCTCATCCTTCTCCGCTCTAATGAGAAAAGGCCTAGCACCCTCAACCTTTCCTCGTAAGACCTACTCTCCATTCCAGGCAACATCCTGGTAAATCTTCTTTGCACCTTTTCCAGAGCTTCCACATCCTTTCTAAAATGAGGCGACCAGAACTGTACACAGTACTCCAAATGTGGCCTTACCAAAGTTTTGTACAGCTGCATCATCACCTCACGGCTCTTAAATTCAATCCCTCTGTTAATGAACGCGAGCACACCATAGGCCTTCTTCACAGCTCTATCCACTTGAGTGGCAACTTTCAAAGATGTATGAACATAGACCCCAAGGTCTCTCTGCTCCTCCACAATGCCAAGAACTCTACCGTTAACCCTGTATTCCGCATTCATATTTGTCCTTCCAAAATGGACAACCTCACACTTTTCAGGGTTAAACTCCATCTGCCACTTCTCAGCCCAGCTCTGCATCCTATCGATGTCTCTTTGCAGCCGACAACAGCCCTCCTTACTATCCACAACTCCACCAATCTTCGTATCGTCTGCAAATTTACTGACCCACCCTTCAACTCCCTCATCCAAGTCATTAATGAAAATCACAAACAGCAGAGGACCCAGAACTGATCCCTGCGGTACACCACTGGTAACTGGGATCCAGGCTGAATATTTGCCATCCACCACCACTCTCTGACTTCTATCGGTTAGCCAGTTCGTTATCCAACTGGCCAAATTTCCCACTATCCCATGCCTCCTTACTTTGTGCAGAAGCCTACCATGGGGAACTTTATCAAATGCCTTACTAAAATCCATGTACACTACATCCACTGCTTTACCTTCATCCACATGCTTGGTCACCTCCTCAAAGAATTCAATAAGATTTGTAAGGCAAGACCTACCCCTCACAAATCCGTGCTGACTATCCCTAATCAAGCAGTGTCTTTCCAGATGCTCAGGAATCCTATCCTTCAGTACCCTTTCCATTACTTTGCCTACCACCGAAGTAAGACTAACTGGCCTGTAATTCCCAGGGTTATCCCTAGTCCCTTTTTTGAACAGGGGCACGACATTCGCCACTCTCCAATCCCCTGGTACCACCCCTGTTGACAGCGAGGACGAAAAGATAATTGCCAACGGCTCTGCAATTTCATCTCTTGCTTCCCATAGAATCCTTGGATATATCCCGTCAGGCCCGGGGGACTTGTCTATCCTCAAGTTTTTCAAAATGCCCAACACATCTTCCTTCCTAACAAGTATTTCCTCGAGCTTACCAATCTGTTTCACACTGTCCTCTCCAACAATATGGCCCCTCTCATTTGTAAATACAGAAGAAAAGTACTCATTCAAGACCTCTCCTATCTCTTCAGACTCAATACACAATCTCCCGCTACTGTCCTTGATCGGACCTACCCTCGCTCTAGTCATTCTCATATTTCTCACATATGTGTAAAAGGCCTTGGGGTCTTCCTTGATCCTACCCGCCAAAGATTGTTCATGCCCTCTCTTAGCTCTCATAATCCCTTTCTTCAGTTCCCTCCTGGCTATCTTGTATCCCTCCAATGCCCTGTCTGAACGTTGTTTCCTCAGCCTTACATAAGTCACCTTTTTTCTCTTAACAAGACATTCAACCTCTCTTGTCAACCATGGTTCCCTCACTCGACCATCTCTTCCCTGCCTGACAGGGACATACATATCAAGGACACGTAGCACCTGTTCCTTGAACAAGTTCCACATTTCACTTGTGTCCTTCCCTGCCAGCCTATGTTCCCAACTTATGCACTTCAATTCTTGTCTGACAACATCGTATTTACCCTTCCCCCAATTGTAAACCTTGCCCTGTTGCACGTACCTATCCTTCTCCATTACTAAAGTGAAAGTCACAGAATTGTGGTCACTATCTCCAAAATGCTCCCCCACTAACAAATCTATCACTTGCCCTGGTTCATTACCCAATACTAAATCCAATATTGCCCCTCCTCTGGTCGGACAATCTATATACTGTGTTAGAAAAGCTTCCTGGACACACTGCACAAACACCACCCCATCCAAACTATTTGATCTAAAGAGTTTCCACTCAATATTTGGGAAGTTAAAGTCGCCCATGACTACTACCCTATGACTTCTGCACCTTTCCAAAATCTGTTTCCCAATCTGTTCCTCCACATCTCTGCTACTATTGGGGGGCCTATAGAAAACTCCTAACAAGGTGACTGCTCCTTTCCTATTTCTGACTTCAACCCATACTACCTCAATAGGGTGATACTCCTCGAACTGCCTTTCTGCAGCTGTTATACTATCTCTAATTAATAATGCCACCCCCCCACCTCTTTTACCACCCTCTCTAATCTTATTGAAACATCTATAACCAGGGACCTCCAACAACCATTTCTGCCCCTCTTCTATCCAAGTTTCCGTGATGGCCACCACATCGTAGTCCCAAGTACCGATCCATGCCTTAAGTTCACCCACCTTATTCCTGATGCTTCTTGCGTTGAAGTATACACACCTCAACCCATCTCCGTGCCTGCAAATACTCTCCTTTGTCAGTGTTCCCTTCCCCACTGCCTCATTACATGCTTTGGCGTCCTGAATATCGGCTACCTTAGTTGCTGGACTACAAATCCGGTTCCCATTCCCCTGCCAAATTAGTTTAAACCCTCCCGAAGAGTACTAGCAAACCTCCCTCCCAGGATATTGGTGCCCCTCTGGTTCAGATGCAACCCGTCCTGCTTGTACAGGTCCCACCTTCCCCAGAATGCGCTCCAATTATCCAAATACCTGAAGCCCTCCCTCCTACACCATTCCTGCAGCCACGTGTTCAACTGCACTCTCTCCCTATTCCTAGCCTCGCTATCACGTGGCACCGGCAACAAACCAGAGATGACAACTCTGTCTGTCCTGGCTTTCAACTTCCAGCCTAACTCCCTAAACTTGTTTATTACCTCCACACCCCTTTTCCTACCTATGTCGTTGGTACCAATGTGCACCACGACTTCTGGCTGCTCCCCCTCCCCCTTAAGGATCCTGAAGACACGATCCGAGACATCCCTGGCCCTGGCACCCGGGAGGCAACATACCTTCCGGGAGTCTCGTTTGCGACCACAGAATCTCCTATCTATTCCCCTAACCATTGAATCTCCTACAACTATTGCTTTTCTATTCTCCCCCCTTCCCTTCTGAGCCCCAGAGCCAGACTCAGTGCCAGAGACCTGGCCGCTAGGGCCTTCCCCCGGTAGGTCATCCCCCCCCAACAGCATCCAAAACGGTATACTTGTTTTGAAGGGGAACGGCCACGAGGGATCCCTGCACTGTCTGCCTGTTTGTTTTTTTCCCCCTGACTGTAACCCAGCTATTCTTGTCCTGTACCTTGGGTGTGGTTACCTCCCTGTAACTCTTCTCAATCACCCCCTCTGCCTCCCGGATGATCCGAAGTTCATCCAGCTTCAGCTCCAGTTCCCTAACACGTTCTTTGAGGAGCTGAAGTTGGGTGCACTTCCCGCAGCTATAGTCAGTGGGGACACCGGTGGTATCCCTCACCACCCACATCCTACAGGAGGAGCATGTAACTGGCCTAGCCTCCATCCCCTCTTACCTTACAGAATATAGCTGCTGTGTGGACTAACTAGATCTCCGCCCTCCGACTCTGCTCCCAGTCAGCTACACTTCCTGTAAACTCCTGGCTCTCTTCGCACGCTTTGCGGAAATGTCGGAAACAAAATGAAAGGAGCACCTTACTCCCTCCTCACCTAACTCCCTCGGTCACCAAACTCTCACTATCGCACTCAAAAAGCACCAAATTCAGCACTCCCTCGGTCACCAAACTCTCACTATCGCACTCAAAAAGCACCAAATTCAGCACTCCCTCGGTCACCAAACTCTCACTATCGCACTCAAAAAGCACCAAATTCAGCACTCCCTCGGTCACCAAACTCTCACTATCGCACTCAAAAAGCACCAAATTCAGCACTCCCTCGGTCACCAAACTCTCACTATCGCACTCAAAAAGCACCAAATTCAGCACTCAGTGCAAACAAAGTCTGCACTGTAGGGGATCACTTTTATACTGTGAATCTAGCCTCTGAAAAACTGGCCTAATCCAATTAACTAATTAACAAGCTCCAGCTGCAAGTGCCTAGAAGTAGAAGCCTGTTTAAAGCTGATTGAAAATTCACCTTCTTCTAAACCAAACAGCAACTTTTAAGTTAATTAACTAAATAAAAGAAAGACTAAACTTTAGATAAAAATGAAGCCTTATACTCCCTCGGTCACCAAACTCTCACTATCGCACTCAAAAAGCACCAAATTCAGCACTCAGTACTATTGCAGGACTGTTGTAGGGCCCATAACCTTTGTAGTATCCAGTGCTTTCAGCCGTTTCTTGATATCATGTGGGTGAATTGAATTGACTGAGCACTGGCAGCTGTGATGCTGTGGACCCTAGAAGGAGGCCGAGATGGATCATGCACTTGGTACTTCTGGCTGAAGGTGGTTGCAAATACTTCAGCCTTGTCTTTTGCACTGAAGTGCTGGGCTCCCCCATATTGAGATTGGGGATGGATGTGAAGCTTTCTCCTCCAGTTGTTTAATTGTCCACCACCATTCGCGACTGGATGTGGCAAGACTGCAGAATTTAGATCTGATTCGTTGTTTGTGGGATCACTTAGCTCTGTCTATTGCCTGCTGTTTCCGCTGATTGGCTGTTCATTCTGTGTTGTAGTTTCACCAGGTTGGCGCCTTATTTTTAACTATGCCTTGTGTTGCTCCTGGCATGCTCTCCTGCACTCTTCACTGAATCAGGGTTGATCCCCTGGCTTGATGGTAATAATAGAGTGGTGGATATGCCATGAGGTTGCAGATTGTGGTTGAATATAGTTTGTGCTGCTGCCCATATAGCGCCTCATAGATGCCCAGTTTTGAGTTTCTAGATCTGGTTGAAATCTATCCCATTTAGCATGGTGGTAGTGCCAAACAAAACGATGGAGAGTGGTATCAAATCGCTGGCTTTGAAAGCAGACCAAGGCAAGCCAGCAGCACGGTTCAATTCCCGTAACAGCCTCCCCGAACAGGCGCCGGAATGTGGCGACTAGGGGCTTTTCACAGTAACTTCATTGAAGCCTACTTGTGACAATAAGCGATTTTTATTTTTCATTTCATTTCCTCAATGCGAAGTTGGAACTTTGTTATACATGTACTGTGCCATGGTCACCCCTCCAAATACTGTCATAGATAACTTCATCAGAGACAAGTAGATTGGTGATGACAAAGTAAAGTGCATTTTTCTCTCATTGGTTACTTTCCGAAGACCAAGCTCACAATTATGTCCTTGGAGTTGGCCAGCATGGTGAGTAGTTGTGCAACCAAGCACTCTTGGTGATGGACATTGAATTACTCACCCAAAGTATGTTCTGCCCTAGCCATCCTCCACGGTTCTTCAAATTGGTTTTCAACATGGAGAAGTACTGAGGGGAGTTGTGTGTGTACGTGTGTGTGTGTACACTCACTCTATAGCGGTTTGATAGGCGATCTCAGAGGGTTTAGTGAACTAGGCGGGTTGTTGCGACGGTCCAATGATGTTAGCACTCTCCAAGTAAAAATCGTAAGGCAATAAGGCATAACAATTCAATAGTACTTCCTAATGCACTGAGTTTGTAAATTATTGCTTCATGTGGTTATTATTTGAAGGAGTGAACAAAATAATTCTGAATTCTTTGTACTTGTAGGGCAGTACCAGGTTGCCTGGGCAACAGAGCTCGCTTTAAGGAAGAGTTTTGCAATCCAATTGAATTTGGCCAGAGGCACACAGCAACCAAAAGAGAACTAGCTGTTGGACGAAAGTCTATGAGACGGTTGGCGAAATGCATGTCCTTTTGGTTTCTGAGACGTACCAAGGCTCTCATCAGTGATCAGCTACCAAAGAAAGATGACCGGGTAATGAAGTACTATCTGGTAGTGTTTTGTACTCCTAGAATCATAGAATTTACAGTGCAGAAGGAGGCCATTTGGCCTATCAAGTCTGTACCGGCCCTTGGAAAGAGCACCCAAGCTCACATATCCACCCTATCCCAGTAACCCCACCTAACCTTTTTGGGACACCTTGGGGGCAATTTAGCATGGCCAACCCACCTGACCTGCACATCTTTGGACCGTGGGAGGAAACCGGAGCACCTGGAAGAAAACCACGCAGACATGGGGAGAAAGTGCTAACTCCATACAGACAGTCACCCGAGGCCGGAATTGAACCCGGGTTCCTGGAGCTGTGAGGCAGCAGTGCTAACCACTGTGCCACAGAATAAAAGCATAAGACCAATAAACTCTTGTTGGCTCGGAATTATAGGAGGTTAAGTCACATTAACTGCTCAAACCTCCACTGTGAACTAAACTTGGGTCAAGGCCCCTGACTTAACTTTGTGGTGATTCACCGCTGACCTTCCATAAGAATCTTTCTGTCTCTAGTATATAGGTATTCAAACAATAGCACAGTCGTGTCATGTGAGTTTGGCTATCATATTTCTAAAATAAGCTGTACAGGCTACTTTAGGCGGAGCTTCCCCATTCAGTGGTGCATCTCAACTGTCATATGGGCATGCTAGAAACCTAATCCAATACACACTTTTTCTCATACAGGGTCTTAGTAGAAACTAGCTATCACTGTAACTAATTTAGCCCTGACTGATTAGAAATAAAATGTACTATCCTCATATAATTTTGAAGGGCAGCATGGTAGCATTGTGGATAGCACAATTGCTTCACAGCTCCAGGGTCCCAGGTTCGATTCCGGCTTGGTCACTGTCTGTGCGGAGTCTGCACATCCTCCCCGTGTGTGCGTGGGTTTCCTCCGGGTGCTCCGGTTTCCTCCCACAGTCCAAAGATGTGCAGGTTAGGTGGATTGGCCATGATAAATTGCACTTACTGTCCAAAATTGCCCTTAGTGTTGGGTGGGGTTACTGGGTTATGGGGCTAGGGTGGAGGTGTTGACCTTGGGTAGGGTGCTCTTTCCAAGAGCCGGTGCAGACTCGATGGGCTGAATGGCCTCCTTCTGCACTGTAAATTCTATGAATTTACTGGCACCTAAGATTAGTTACTAAAACTGGTTACCAGTAGTTTGACTGCCCATCCGTAGATTGAGAAACAGCCTTGATTCTCTATTTTGAAATGTATTTGTTGTTTTCAGGTGATATACTGCTCTCTGACAGAATTCCAGAAGACAGTATACAAGGCAGTGCTGGAGACAGAGGACATAAAGTTAGTGCTGCATGGCTGGAATCCATGTGATTGCAACAGTGGTCGAAAAAGGAAAAACTGCTGTTATCAGGTCAGTCAGAAAGCATTGCGTGTAGGGGTTCAGAGGCCAGATGCTGTGGTCAGTAAGCTTGAGTTACCTGCTAGTGTTTTAAATTTTGTAAGTAATTTCTGTGTTAACTTCATCTACACATTCCTATTCCTTCCATTTTTAAAAGATAAGCTTAAGGCTGATTTTAATCCATTCAAAACCCAGTCATCAAGTTAAAATCAGACCCTTATTCTCTGAAATCAACTTGCAAGCTTAAAGCTAATACTCTCATCTGTTCTACTTAATTTGAGGGGCGATGAGTCCTGCAGCAAACACAAAATTAATTGCTTAAAGCACCATATAGTCTGATCAGAGTTCAAGCTACTGTGTTGAATTTCAAACCTTTCATTTGTTACTTTAGGACATTAAAAATAGTGGACGTCCAGAAGGTGACCCCTTCTTGGCAGTTTCTCAATGCTCTGACTTAGCTAGTTTTTTAAGTAGATAAACACTGCTGGTTTTGGAATGTATATTTTTGGCTGTTTTTTTTCAAGGCAAGGGGTGTCGGTACTACTGAATAGAACACTTTTTAAAACTTTTGGCAGCCAGTGTGAGAATTAAATCTGGGTCAGGAATAGCACAAATTTGTTTCAGAGTAAAGCTCCTTCTGTTATACCTCAAATGTGGTTTAAGCCCTTACGAATGCATTATGACGCTTCCATTTCCAACCCACTATTGAGACCTCTTCAATTTCATGAGCAGTTTAACATTGTGACCAAGTTCTGACAAAAACACAGTTGAGACCCATTTTGTATGTGAGCCTTAAAGCGGAGCGAGCGAGAAGATACTTCTCACAGTCTGGCTGGATTCAGACTCCATACAAGTGAAAGGGCAGAATAGTAACCTGCTGCATTCTTCCCTCTTCCCCCTTAACGCTATTGTACATCATCTTAGATCAGTTGATATCACAAACACTCTTGAGCTCCAAGTGTGTGGATCAACCCTCACCTCTGAAACTGCGCACATAATCTAATCTTGAAACTCCACCGCTGTACTGAGGTGATAAATGGTCTGCCTGTCTTGATTATTTAGGTGAACAACTAATAATCCCATGGCACTTTTCAAAGAAAAAATAGGAAGTTCTGGTGACCTGGTCAAAGTTCTTCCCTCTGCCAGCCCCAACAAAAAACAGATTTGCTGGCCCTTCAGTTATGCAATCTTGCAAAGCTGAAAACCGCTGCTATATGAGACTATGTCTCACACTTTGTTTCCTTTTATGGGAAGTGCCCTGTGGTCTTATTGTCTCGATCAAGTTTTTTTTCTTAATTATGGGAACATCCGTCAATTTGGAGAGCTGTTGCTTTACCTTAATTGGAGTAGCAGAGATGGCCAAATGTAAAAGCCAAATGCGGAAATGGAATGAAAATTACAGCTCTGTTGGGGAAGCTGCCACAGATTGCAAAACCTTTTTTTCAGTAAGTTCTTAATATGTTTTTGCAGAGGTGGGAGTCTCCCGGATAAATCCCGTAATCATATTTTTTTAATATTCTAAGTTGAAGTTCCAGATACTGTTAAATCGAGAATGGGAATCATTTGACTTAAATATACTGAATGCTTTTTGATGGTTTTATTTTTCCAGCAAAATCAGGATGGTTCTACAGTACGGCAAATTTATTTTAGTTACTTGGCCATCCTCCGTAAGGTATCCAATCATGTTGCACTCCTGCAGCCTGATGAGAACACAAGCAAGATGCAGGTAATTCTTTGAATCTTGTGATTGAATACATAAATCAATTTCCTTTTAGATTCCTTCAATAATACTCTCAGCTCTTGCATCAGAAGGCTGTGGATTAAAGCACCCCCAGACCAGATGTCAGCAATTGAGGTTGACATTTCAGTGCAATGCCAATGGAGTGCTGGAGTGTAAGAGGTGCGATTTTTCAGGTACGATGTTAAACCAAGCTTGCATCTGCCCTCTTGCGTGGATGCAAAAGATTCACAGCAGAATTAAAGGAAAAATTCCCAAGTTTTGATATCTTGGACAATATTTATCCCTCAATCCACACCTTACAAAAAACAGATGGCCAGGTCTTTTATTTAAATACTCTTTCTGTGCACTTGATGTTTTTCCTATATTACCTTGGAAATACCTCATTGCTGGAAAGTTCTTTGGGATGTCTGAGGTCATGAAAGGAACTGTATAAATATTACGTTATTGTCAGTCTTCCCTGACAACAGGCTAATGGTTCTCTCTATTGGGACATTGATTTTATTAATTTTTTGACAGTAAAAAATAATTGCAGAACTAGTCATTTAAAGTCTCATGAAAAGTTATATTTTAAAAAAGCACATGATTATGTGCTACCCTTTAATTACAATAGATGTTACATAGAAATTTTTCCGGAGTATTGCACCCCAAGTGTGGTAGCGAGCAGGAATTTCTGTGAGCTTCCCGGCTCTCGGCCCATGAAGCCGGCAAATCAATTCAAAGTTAAGTGTAACGAGACCTGATAGGCTTCTCATCGCAAATGAAGGCTCGCACGCTGATTCACCAAGACCGCGTTCGCCAGCCCCCCACTAACAAGGTCGAGCAACACTTAAGCTGCACTTGCTCAGCCAACCACAGCCAGCTCGCAATAATAACGCCAAGATTCGGAGATGTTGATCTGGGGAGGCTCCTAGATGCAGTGGAGTCCTGTTGCCCTGAAGGGCCCATAGAGTCAGCCACAAGGCAGCTAGTGCTGCCTGGGATGAGGTGGCGGCAGATGTCAGCTCGGGGATTGTGACCTGGAGGACTGGCCTTCAGTGCCGGAAAAATGTCAACGATCTACACCGGGCAGCACGAATGAGTAGACATGAACGTGTCTCCACCCCAAAGGAAGCATCCACCCTCAACCCTCCTCCCACCACTGTGAACCACGCGTGTGGCTATCGATGCCCTCGCTGTGTCTCCTCAGGGAAAGCTCTCCAAAAATCGTCAGGAGAGAGCCCAGACTGGAGCAGGGCTTAAGGATTCTCACCTCCTTTGAGGAGCGTGCCTGGAGGTGACTGGAGTGGGCGAGGACAGATTGGTCAGTCACGTGGAGGTTGGCATACACCGCAGAGGTGAGGAACCACTGGGCTCCATCCGGAGTACCTGTGAAATGTGAGTAGTGATTGACTTACTGACTGACCCACCCCTCCCAGTGACCATATGTCCATTTTCCTGCAGGTCCTCCAGCCGACGGCGCTTGCCCATTCTGGGCGGCACCCTCTCCTGATTCCCAGGAGAATACCTTGGAGTAGAGCTCTGAGGATGCAACAATTATAGTCGCAGCTGTCACCCCCTTCCTCCATCAGTGCAGATACACACACCTCGGTGGGACATGTTAGTGGTCAGTCTTCGGGGGTCTGTGCACCACTTTGAGCTGCATTAGGCTTAGCCTTGCGCAGGAGGAGGTGGAGTTCACCCTGCTCAGCACTTCACTCCAGAGTCCCCATTCTACCTCTGTCCCCAGTTCGTCCTCCCATTTTGTCTGGTCTCGTCCAGTGGAGTCCGGGCTCTGTCCAGTAGCTGTCCGTATATTTTCCCACATAGCCCCCCCTTCTCGTTGCTTGTGCCTATCCGGTCCTCTAGCAGTGTGGTTTCTGGGGCCCCGGGGTACCCCACTGTCTCTTTGCGGAGGAAGTGTTTTATTTGGAGGTGTCTCATTTCCTGTCCTTTTGCTAGCCTCCACTTCCTTATCCGTTCGTCTAGTGTCGCCAGTCTATGCCCTACGTAGAAGTCCCCGACTGTCAATGTGCCCCCGTCCCGCCTCCATCTTTTGAAGGTGGTATCCAGCATGGCTGGGGGGAATCTGTGATTGCCGCAAATGGGGGCCATAAGGGACATTTTGGTTATCCCGAAGTGCTGTCTCAACTGGGTCCACGTTCTCAACGTGGCCGCTACCACTGGGCTTGTTGTGTGTCTTGTTGAGGAGGATGGGAGTGCTGCTGTGGCCAGGGCCCGGAGGGTCGTTCCTTTTACAGGATGCCTCCTCCATTTGTACCCAATCCATGTCGGGTTCTTGTACCCATCTCCTCACTCTTTCTGCCGTTGCTGCCCAGTGGTAGTATTGTAGGTTTGATATGGCCAAGCCCCCTTTGATATTCCTTCTTTGCAGTGTCTGTTTGGGAATTCTCGGCTTCTTACCCCCCCCCCCCCCCCACACACAAACGCCATGATTAGACTGTGTACGTTTTGGAAATAGGCCTTCACTTGCTGAATATTGATGGAGACAGCTGTCATAATGTGCATAATACAGCCAAGGCCTTTTGCAAGCCCTTCAAAGGTTTTCTAGTGATGCTGCTGAATGATTGCTATACAGAGTGGTCTATAGATCTTTGAGAGGAAATGCACTGTGTTTCTACATTCATGGGATTAAGTTCAATATGCCAGTGTGTTATGTGCCCCCTCAATGGCTTAGTGTCTATGATGTTACAGTAAATAATTTTGTTTTGTCTATTTATTGCCTTTATGGATGAGGGTGAGAAGAAAAGGTACAAGAATCTTGTAGAGCAAATCTACCACACAAGAGGAGTTGGTGAACTGTTCAGTTGGAGATCGAGATGAACCAAAATACCTTGTTCAAGAGACAGAAAGCAATGACATCAGAAGGAAAGAACAGAAAGCAGTGCATTATGCACAAGTGTTTCTACCATTAGGACTTTAGATCGGTGTCTGAAATATTTTTCTTAGTTTCCAACCTTCATCTTTAGGCAATTCTCTGCTACCAAGCTCCATTCCAGTAAGGCAGACAGTGAAGGATAGAACTGGATCCTAATCGTTACACAAGTGAATCTCCAGTTAATACCCAACCCTGATCACAATTAAATACTCAATTCAATACAATTAATACCAACTACCCGCCAAAGCAACTATACAACTGACAAAGACCTCCTGCTGTCCGAATCCCATTGTGCCTGCCAGCCAGGTACTGATTTTGCTGGGTTTGGGTGGGAGACTCATCTGGAAGATGGAAATAAGTCATGGGAATTAAAAAGGCACACGGCTCAGCACAAACTCATACACCAAGCTAAAACCAGGCTAACAACCTGGATGAAGAAAAAGCTCCTCTTCAGACTTCATTACTCTCCTTGCGAACCTCATTGGTTATATTTGCAATTTCACTAGAACTTACCCACATCACATTCATATTAAGCCTCATTCTCTTATTAAGTCTTAGAGAATCAGTGAAACTTGGTAATCAATCTATGCCACCTATCTTTCTAGGCTGAATAAAGCCTGAAGTGGTAAGTGAGGTGACACATAAAGCAGAGAAAATGATCTCAATGAACGTTTCATAATAATGCATCCCTCTAGATAGATATTCCTTGAAGCTAATATAGCAAAGCACAAAATCCTAAGTCAGGTTACCGAAAATTTCTTAGAGCTGGTACAGGACACTTTCCTAGCTGCAGCGAGGTTGCTATAGAAAAAATGCTACTGGGAAATAAGACTCTAAAGATGCCATCAGCAGTCGATCCACTAGCAATGAGTTATTCCCTAACTGTGAAGTAACTTGAGACTACCTGCACTAACTTGAGATTAGATGTGTGTTGGGTAAAGATATTTGCTATTGACAAATACCCAGTGTTCTCAAAAGTTGTCAGATGCTTCCATGGGCCACAAATTGTGTTCTTGTTGTTCTCAATGGGTGATGTTTTCCATGTAAAGACTTGTAGGTTGGATGTTTCAACATATAGTTTATTATAAATCATGAAGTATGAACTGGGGGCCTCCAAAATATAATACTCTGAGACTTGTAAGAGAATGGCATTCAATAAGACCCAGTAAGCAGCATCTTGTCTAGGAATCTCCAAAAAGCAAGGCATCAATACGGAGAGGAAAACAGGCTTACATGAGGAATCTTCACAGAAGGGTCAAGTTACAGTTCCAAATGCAGAAGCAAGTGTCAAAAAGAAAGGCAAAGGAACTGATGTGACCTGAATATTGAAAATGATTCCATCATCGCTTCCTGTTTATATGTGAAACAGTGTTACATTTGTGGATCAAAAAAGTTCTGGAATACCCTCTCTTCACCTCTGTGTCGCACTTCCCCTTTTCATACATTGTTTAAAGCCTACCTCTACTCTCCACCTTTCATACATTGTTTAAAGCCTACCTCTACTCTCCACCTTTCATACATTGTTTAAAGCCTACCTCTTTGATCGAGCTTTAGCTCATCTAAAGAAAAATCTCCTTGTATGGCTCAGTATCTTATTCTGTTAAGAGAACTAGTTAGGAACGTGATGGAAGATTATGAGGATAAGAATATATATTGCTATAGCATGACAACTGCTATATTCTAGTGAAATTAATGTCTAAAAACAAATTCTTGTTTTGAATAGTGTTATAGCATTACATTAACCTCCAGAAATTCCACTTGCATGTGTTCTGAAGTCTGGCATGAATTGCGTGTTTCACCCTTAGAGACATCGACGATTAGTTGCATTCCCTGGAGATTAAACAGGATTGGACTTTGTGGGACAAGTTGTCTTCTTTCATTCCATGCAGGTGTTAATGCTGTTTGATAGAGATTTTGATTACCAGAGTTTAATTTGTATTTATGATTTTTGTCTTTGTTTAAGGCATCCACTGTTGGAAGAGTTTGTGAACAAGTATTCTGCAAGTTTCCAGATTTTGTACAGCAGAGCAAAGAAGCTTCTTTTACGACCATTTCTGATCCTAAATACAGTGGTAAAATGAAGGTAAGATTACAGGAAAATATTACAGAAATTGGCCCAATGATTCAATATTTGTTGAGTGAAAATGCAAACATTCCTAACTTTTAGTTGTTAAAATCAAATTACGCTTGCGCAACACCTTACCGAGTGCTTCATAGTGGTGAAACTAACCAGAAATTAGGAAATTCGAGCAAAAAGGTTTAGAAGTGATGATAAAGAGGTAAGGTTTTAGGTTGCTTTTGAAGGAGAGAGAGAGTAAGGAGAAGGTTTAATTATAGGACTGAAAAGCCTGGAGGCTGTGGAGCTAAAAGTGGATTGAAGGAAAGGGTAGGGAACAGCAATGCCATGGATGGACGTGAAAACATTGAAATTGTGGCATAGAAAGATAGAGATCAGTGAAACTTGGTAATCAAAGACTTAATAAGAGAATGATGCTTAACATGAATGTGATGTGGGTAAGTTCTAGTGAAATTGCAAATATAACCAATGAGGTTCGCAAGGAGAGTAATGAAGTCTGAAGAGGAGCTTTTTCTTCATCCAGGTTGTTAGCCTGATTTTAGCTTGGTGTATGAGTTTGTGCTGAGCCGTGTGCCTTTTTAATTCCCATGACTTATTTCCATCTTCCAGATGAGTCTCCCACCCAAACCCAGCAAAATCAGTACCTGACTGGCAGGCACAATGGGATTCGGAAAGCAGGAGGTCTTTGTCAGTTGTATAGTTGCTTTGGCGGGTAGTTGGTATTAATTGTATTGAATTGAGTATTTAATTGTGATCAGGGTTGGGTATTAACTGGAGATTCACTTGTGTAACGATTAGGATCCAGTTCTATCCTTCACTGTCTGCCTTACTGGAATGGAGCTTGGTAGCAGAGAATTGCCTAAAGTTGAAGGTTGGAAACTAAGAAAAATATTTCTGACACCGAACTAAAGTCCTAATGACCATTGTGAAAATTGGTACAAAGTAAGTCTAGTTGTCGGTGTTTGATTATCCTGCATTTAGTTACTGGATTATGCTAAGATGTCTCACATGGACTGGCAATGTGTCCTAACTGGTGTTTGGTACTTGGGAAAGGAGACCTTCTTGGATCAGATGCCTGCTGCCTTGAGAAAATTCCCAGAGACTGTGGGGGCGATTTTGAGCCCTCAGTAGTTTTGAGCGGCATTGGCTGTGTGGGAGCAAAATCCAGGGAGCATCTGAAAATGCAGATCTCTCCGCTGAAAGTGCGGTTTCCAACCCCCGTCATGGGTGAAGTAAAACAAAACATGCCACAGAAGCCCGGGAATCTCATTTTAATGTCATTACTCTCTCTCTCTCTCTCTCTCTCTCTCTCTCTCTTTTCCCCCCCGCCCCCAACTGAATACTCATCACAATAGTTTAACCCTTTCTTTAAAGAGGTTTGAAGGCTGGCTTGCAGGCGGTGCTTCCCATGTCCTCTTTGCTGGGCTTGTGTCCAAATCGCTGCTGAGAGTGCCTTTCCATAATGGGAGTGGGAATGTGGGTGGGAGGAGTTAAATACAGAGGGTCAACACTGGGTGACTGAGGTTCTTGGGTGTGGTTCCATGAGAAACCGTGGAGGATTGAGGAATGGGGTGCATCCCTGCCTCATGAGGCATGAAGACCCTTTCATTGGGGCGGTGGGGGGGGGGGGGTAGACTGGGGGACTGCAGTGTGAGCTGAACCCCACGCTCAAGCAGCATTGTGAGGACAAATGATTTGAGCTGAAAGGAAGTTCAAATCCACTTGTCAGGGAAGTTTGACTGTCAAGAATTTGTGTTGGGGTAGACGGCTGTGGGTGATGGAAGTCTTGCTAAATCTGTAGCCCTTGTGACCTGGGATAATGAAAGTGCCCTCCACATATTTGCTTGTTATGCTAATTGCAGGCTTCACTCTTAATCAGCTGAGCCTCATCTGCCACAAGAGGCAGTCATTTTCCTGAAATACTACCTCACCCTTCCTTGACTAATCAATTGTGCCAATGAAATCTGCAGAGCTAAATATCAGTGCCACTGATTGGGGTCAAGTTCTTAACCCTTTTGAAACGTTAGCCCCAAGCATTGAACTCCAATGCTCACACAAGTGTTACCATTACACAGTTAACACTGATGTTTACCTCTATGCAAGGCTATCATCACTCACCCCATTTGAGGTCATGATGGGGGCCATCTTGAGGTCCCCTGTGAGGATACAGATACTGGTCCCATGCATTCACTCAACTGCTCTTTTGGAAATGGTCAGGGATAAGGTGCCACGGGACTCTCAAAGACCACATGGGGCATCCTGGTGGAGTTGAGAGCGACAACTGTGGGGAAGTGGCTATAATGTGAAAGGGGAAGGTGTGAGGCATAGTGGTGAGGCCGTCACCAAGGGGGAAGCGCAAGGGTGGAAGTCTCAGGCATGGAGGGCTGAGGGTCAGGGTTTTGCCAGTAATAATCAGCGTTCACTTTGGTGTTCTTTTCAGTGCATAATTCTGGAGAATCATAGAGCCAGTTGAGTTGGCGTTTCTACTAGCGATAGAGCATCCATGACAGTTGGAGCGCTCACAGATACCTGGGGCTGGATTCTCCGATTCTGTGGCTATGTCCGCAGGATCCGTCTGGTCTTACGACCAAAAAGTCGACGATGCCACCGCACCGATCCTCCGCCCGGTGGGGGGGGCGAGCAGTCGTGAAGCGTCCCGGCTTTACCTGCGGATACGGCCGCAGAACGGCTGCGCATGCGCACGGGCGGCGGCCGTGCCGTACGGCATGGCGCTGGCCGCACGCGGACCCAGCCTAGCAAAAACTGCCTCCCTGTAACCTCGCTGCCAGCGGAATGGCACCCCCCCTCCCCACTGACTGTGGCGGCGCTGGACGCAGTCCACAGCCGCCACGCGAGGTCCCCAAAAGTTGTGAGGACACGTGGCCCATGCTGTTGGGGACTCGCCCATTAGGGGCGGAGCATCAGGGGAAGGCCTCAGGTGACCTCCACTCTGCCAGTATGCCGTTTTTGAGGGGCTGGAGCATCGGAAAAACGGCGCCGCTCCCAATACCAGCGTAAAAATGGATTCTCTGGCTGATCGCCGAACGCGATTTTGGCGATTGGAGAATCCAGGCCCTGATGTATTTTTGGGAGAGCAGCTTGGATGGCTCCTAAAGGACAGGAGAGGACCCACTCGGGGTGGCTAATGACATCATTACGGAGGCCACAAATACCTGCAGAGACTCTTTATATCAAGTGCCTGGAGCTCTCCACAACTTGGCATTGAAGAACAGAGATGAGTTGAACCAGGAGGAGATGAGGGAGTGACACCTCTCTGAGGAGGAGGACAGTGAGGGGCAACCCGGTAGCACGGTTGCATTGTGGATAGCACAATTGCTTCACAGCTCCAGGGTCCCAGGTTCGATTCCGGCTTGGGTCACTGTCTGCGGAGTCTGCACATCCTCCCCGTGTGTGCGTGGGTTTCCTCCGGGTGCTCCGGTTTCCTCCCACAGTCCAAAGATGTGCAGGTTAGGTGGATTGGCCATGATAAATTGCCCTTCGTGTCCAAAATTGCCCTTTGTGTTGGGTGGAGGTGTTGACCTTGGGTAGGGTGCTCTTTCCAAGAGCCAGTGGAGGCTCAATGGGCCGAATGGCCTCCTTCTGCACTGTAAATTCTATGATAACCCACGGCAGAGGAAGAGGAAGCACCATGGCCAGGGCCCGCATAGGCTGGAGAGCTAGGAACACACTCAAAGTCTCTTGGTTTGGGGACAACTAGGACTAGGGAGTGAAGAGCTCTCCCAGCATGGGGTGTGACATCTCATCAGTACTCGTGAAGGTTCCCAAGTCCATGGGCAGGGCACTAAAGCCATTGAGGACTGAGTAATGCTTACCTTTCATTCTCAGAGATATGTCTGCTCCTGCCTGACCGAGAGCTGAACACATCCTGCCAATGAACAGGTTTATCTTGGGGTTCAGAGATGCAGGATGACCTCTCATCTGCTGCAGCCACCTCCGAGGTCAGGGGTCCTGGTGTTTTCCTCTAACTAATATCAAAGGTGGGCAGCCTCTCTTCACTTTGTCAGCCCATGGCCTCCTCATCATTGGTGGCAGAAATGAGAGACCTGAACACTGTGGGTGTGGGGGTAGGTGGCCCATGCCAGCAACAGCGCATATATGCTTAGTCATCAGTGTGGGAGGTAGGAGAGATATGACACTGCCATTCCCACACTCCACAAGGATGATTTGCAGAGCATGGTGCCATGAAATGACAGGGAGGAGGATCTGCTGTTGAATAAAATGATCTTTAATATAAGAGCTATATTACAATGGTGACCTATCTTAGTCGGCACCTGGTGGGCACAGGTGAACATAGGTACTATTTGTTTCTTGCCCTTCCTTACCCTCCCACTACATCTAGGTGTATTACCAGGATCATAGAATCTACAGAGCAGAAGGAGGCCATTTGGCCCATCGAGTCTGCACCAGCCCTTGGAAAGAGCACCCCACACCTCCACGCTATCCCCTTAACACTGTAACCTCACTTAACCTTTTTTGGACACTAAGGGCAATTAATCACGGCCAATCCACCTAACCTGCACATCTTTGGACTGTGGGAGGAAACCGGAGCACCCGGAGGAAACCCACGCACACACGGGGAGGATGTGCAGACTCCGCACAGACAGTGACCAAGCCAGGAATCGAACCTGGGACCCTGGAGCTGTGAAGCACAGAGCTAACCACTGTGTACCGTGCCAATCCAGAGCTGAGGTGAGTTGGCCTGCTGCCTGAGATGACCTTGGCAGGTGTCCACTGGAAGGCCTGGACCTTGAGCCTCCGAGCCTACCTTTGTGCAGCACGGATGCAGTGATACCCTCCTTGATGTGCTGGGCTGTCAGTGGGCTGGTCACCCCCTGGACGGAGGGCCCTAGGCGGTGCTCCTGCCGAACCGCTTCCATTCGGGTGTCCATGGACCCCTCTGCTCCTCCATGGGATAGAGGGGCAGCTGGAGTGAGATTGAGAAGCCCTGCCACCCTTGCGCGCTGACAGTCATGGATTCCCACCAGTGCCTGCACCAAGCAGTTGAAGCCGTGCACCATGGAGCTCACTCCCTCAGCCAGGAGGTCATGAGTTGAACCATGAAGAAAACATTCCCCCCCCATGGAGTGCACGTCCTGCACCAAGGTTTCCACTGCGGACGCCACCCTTGCAGTATTGGCTTTGCTGTGTAGGAGTGACGGCACCATCTCCTCAGACAGAAGGCACTGGGACTCCTCCAATCGACCATACACTCTGAGATGCTGTCATCCCTTCCTGATGCTCGCACAGCTGCCTTCCAGCAGGTCTGGGATGACTGGACCCAGCGGCACGTCGTTGGCCAGGGGCTTAGCAGAGTTCTAGGCTCCGGCATCTCTCCAATGCCGGTTCCTGATCTTCGATTTGTGAGGTGTTGACCAATGAGTGACCCAGGACCCTGCCCACTACTTAATTCTACCGAGGTGTGAGTATCTGCGTTGGTGGAGGGTGCGGGTGACAAATGTGACGCCTCTTCAATGACTGTGTCCAAGATATCTCTATCTGAGCTGCTCATGTTCATGGCTCCAAGGGGTGCGAGAATCACTACAGTGCCATTCGGCCCATTGAGTCTGCACAGACCCTCTGAAAGGGTACCCTATCTAGAGTCAGGCCCCCACCCTATCCCCTTAACCCAGTAACCCCACCTAACCTTTTTGGACACTAAGGGGCAATTTAGCGTGGCCAATCCACCTAATCTGCACATTATTGGACTGGGAGGAAACCGGAGCACCCGGAGGAAACCCATGCAGACACTGGGCGAAAGTGCAAACTCCACACAGACAGTCACCTGAGGCCGGAATTGAACCAGGATCCCTGGAGCTGTGAGGCAGCAGTGCTAACCACTGTACCACTGTGCTGCTTTTATATAACAGCTTATAAAAGTGTGTAAAGATTAGGCTCCAGTTCTAACTTTGTGTTTGGCTTTCTAGAATAGAGCCATTGGTTTGGAGTCTATGATGGTGAGGGGAGCTGGGTAGAAGATGGGGGACGGACCACGCAATATTTCTGTGCAAGGACCAGAGGAACACTCCTGCACCATCTGCGCAACGAAGAAACACATTTTCTTTTTAAATCCTACTTTCTCTGCCCTTTTCTGGGCCTGCTCTCGCCTGATGCGAGCTTTTCCCACATCAGTGATGGGACTCCAGTTGTTGCATATTTATCATGCCCACTACATGCATACAGAGAGGACCTCACAACCTATGGCAGGTGTGAGCACAGCTCAATGTGAAGGAAAAACAGCAATCATTTTCCTCATTGGACATTGAGTAGGAGGAGCGTTAACGCAAGAAGACAAGGGGCACAGTTTTGGGTTGAAAGGGCTGACAGAGTTGTGAAACTGGCAGCAGTGAGGATACAGATGTCTGTAGGCATGATGTCGGCTTTAATACATGTGCTGCAAGAGGGTGGTGGCATATAGATGAGGAATAGGCAGGCACTAAGGAGTGCCTTGGGCACTCGTGCCCTGAGAGTGAGGTGAAAGGCCATTGAGATGTGCTGGATTACTAATCAGGCTGAAGTGGAGCCAAGCTAGATGGGTATCACTTGAGGTTGACTACAGAGCTTCACTGATGTAGAAGCATGGAATGGTGAACTGTCAATCACCACAGGAAAGACTTAAGAGAATGAGGCGGGATAATGCACTGTGGTTAGACTCTCAAATTATGCCACTGGTGATTTTGAAGGCTTTTCTATTTGCTATGGGCAGGGCAGGAAGCAGATTGAATGGATTTGTAGGAGTAATGGGAAAGATGAATATGGAGCTGGATCGCAACACAATTGAGGACTTGAGAAAGGATGAGGAGTTTGGAAGTGGGACAGTGGAATCATAGTGGTTAGCTGAGGACCCGGATTCGATCCCTGCCCTGGGACACTGTCAGTGTGGAATCTGCACATTCTCCCCGTGTCTGTGTGGGTCTCATACCCACAACCCAAAGATGTGGATTGGCCACGCTAAATTGCCCCTTAATTGGAAAAATGTTAAAAATTTTAAAGTGGCTTTGGATCTCCAAGGATTTTTATTGGGTGGCATGGTAGCATAGTGGTTAGCACTGTTGCTTCACAGCTCCAGGGTCCCAGGTTCGATTCCCGGCTTGGGTCACTGTCTGTGCGGAGTCTGCACGTTCTCCCCGTGTCTGCGTGGGTTTCCTCCCACAGTCCAAAGATGCACAGGTTAGGTGGATTGGCCATGCTATATTATCCTTAGTGTTCAAAAAGGTTAAGTGGGGTTACTGGCTTACGGGGGTACAGTGAAGGTGTGGGCTTGGTGCTCTTTCCAAGGGCCGGTGCAGACTCAATGGGCCGAATGGCCCCCTTCTGCACTGTAAATTCTATGATTCAGGCGGTCCGAGTTGCCACGGCATTTGGAGATGACAATAGCTATAGATTGAAACCGGCGCAGTGCAGAATTAAATCACTTGAGGAAGTATAATGAAGAGATGAAATTTCAGCTAAAAGTTGTTTGGGAACTTGGGGAGGGCAGTAGACATGGATCTTGAAAAAGAAAGTTATATGCAAAGGAAGAGATAGTGCCAGAGGAGATAAGGACACAGATGAAAATAGGACCTGGCAATAATAGCCACATTATTATGATTTTGGCAAGTGACAAAGTGGAATTAATGTCCTCTCTGGTTCAGCCTAGTTCCCATCCAATTCTTTTGTTTCTGCCCTCCGTGTTGCAATTACACACGCAGCTCTTCCAGTGTTGTTTCCAGCTCAAGGGCTTCTTTAAAGTGTTCTGTCAATTGGCCCAACGTGAGTGGGCTGATTCCACTTTCATTTCAAATAAATCCATTCCCTACCCCAACCATTTGGAGTGACCCAAGCCGAGCAGTATCTCCTGCAGCAGCGCACCCCTCTCCGATGAACTCAATGCATTGTATACTCAGTTCGAGCAGGAAACCATTGATCCGCTGTCGAGTGCCCAGCAGCCCAAAACACATCCGTATCCACTGTCACAGCTTCCAAAGTCAGATTGGCCTTCCTTAAAGTGAACCCTCGGAAGGCGACGGGACGGACGGGATCCTTGATCGTGCACTCGGAGCCTGCATGGACCAGCTGGCAGATGTGTTCACGGACATCTTTAACCTGTCCCTACTCCGCTCCAAGGTCCCCACCTGCTTGAAGAAGACCACCATCATACCGGTGCCAAAGAAGAACTAGGCAACATGCCTCAATAACTACCGTCTGGTGGCCCTGACATCAGTAGTAATAAAGTGCTTCGAGAGGTTGGTCATGAAGCGCAACAGCTCCATACTCCCAAAACGCTTCGATCCACTGCAATTCGCATACCGCCGCAACCCAGGTAATTATAGGCCAGTGAACTTGACATCAGTGATAGTGAAATTGTTGGAAAAGATTCTCCGAGATAGGGGACTGGATTCTCCGTTTTTGGGTCTATTTCCCTACACCAGCATGAAAACTGGTCTTTTACGCCAGGAAAACTGGCGTCGAAAGGCCAAAAATACACTGCCTTGCAGAGGGCTGTCGTGGAGCTCGCACCTCCAGCTGCCGATACGGCCCTCTGCACTTTTGGGTCAGAGGCCACGCATGCGCACAGCGGCGGACTCAGCCCACGGACGTGGACCCCCGAAATAGTGCTCCGCATCGGCCGCTCGTCAGACCCGGACTGCCCACACACATAACCCCCAGTCCCGAATGATGCCTCTCCCGCCCTCCGATCGATCCTCCCCTCGACGGTGGCGTCCCCGGACTAAGTCCGCAGCCGCCACGCGGGTATCACAGACGGTGGGACCATGAGTGGTCCACATCGTTGGGAATTCGGCCGGTCGGGGACGGAAAATAGCAGGGTGGGCCTCAGGCAATGGCCTGAGGCAGTGGACAATCGGGGCGGAGAATCGCGGCACCGGTCCCGATTTCGTGCAGGAAACTGGATTCTCCGTCCGTTGTCGAACGCGATTTCGGAGTCTGGGTGCGGAGAATCCAGCCCAGGATCTATGCACATTTGGAAGTGAATGGTCTTATTAGCGACAGCCAGCATGGTTTTGTACGAGGGAGGTCATGTTTCACTAATTTAATTGAGTTTTTTGAGGAGGTGACAAAAATGATTGACGAGATAAAGGCTGTGGATGTTGTCTACATAGACTATAGTAAAGCATTCGATAAGGTCCCTCATGGCAGGCTGGTGCAAAAGATTAAATCACATGGGGTCAGGGGTGAACTAGCTGGATGGATTCAGAACTGGCTTGGCCATAGAAGACAGAAGGTAGCAGTGGAAAGGTGTTTTTCCGAATGGAGGTCTGTAACTAGTGGTGTTCCGCAGGGATCAGTACTGGGACCTCTGCTCTTTGTAAAATATATAAATGACTTGGAAGAAAACATAGCGGGCCTGATTAACAAGTTTGCGGATGTTACTAAGATTGCAGGAATTGCGGATAGTGATGAAGATTGTCAGAGAATACAACAGGATATATATAGGCTGCAAAATTGGGCAGAGAAATGGCAAATGGAATTTAACCTGGACAAATGCGAGATGATGAATTTTGGTAGATCCAATTCAGGTGGGAGCTGTAAAATAAATGGCAGAACCATTAGGCGCATAGAGAGACAGAGATCTGGGCGTACAGGTCCACAGGTCCTTAAAAGGGGCAGCACAGGTGGAACTGGTGGTAAAAAAAGCACATAGCATGCTTGCCTTCATAGGACGGGGTATCGAGTATAAAACCTCGAACATTGTGTTAAATTATGTTACAGTTATATAGGACGTTGGTTAGGCCACATTTGGAATTTGGTGTCCAATTCTGGTCACATGTCCCACAGCACCCCATCAAGGTCAGCCTGGTACTGGGTCACATCCCCCAGCAAGTCAGATATTTTACCAAGACCCTCAGCCATGGCCATCACCGACTACATTGGGCACCTTCACTAATGGTGCCGACGTCATGCACCAGGCTTTCCACTGCGGTCGCCACCCTAGCGGTGTTGGCCTCGGTGCACACATTGCCGATAACATCTGGCACTTCTCCAAGTGGCTATGGATCTGCTGGAGTGACGCTGACATCTCCCTCTGAATGCCCAGGCTGCTCCCTATTGTCTCCATCAGCTCCGGGTACTTTTGTACCACACTCCGCATAAGGCTGGGACCTAGCTGGGTCATAGCATCCAGCAGCCCTCCGACTGCTGTATCGCCTGGGGGTTCCTGCCTCCACCTGATGTGCATCATCAGTGTGGTGCTCACTAAATTGTGCCCCCGAAGCCTGACCACTAACATGTCCCACCGAGGTGTGTGTGTGGTAGACCGTATTATATGTATTACGGTACCTGTGTTTGAGGTACTACTAGAGATACATGGGTAAATTCCTGTCTGCTGGCTCCGTCCAGTGGACGGTATAAAGAGGTGTTCATCCCCGGCTGCAGCCATTTTCTGTTACGGGGAACACATCTTGTCTAAAAAAGCCTTTGCTTATTCTCTAATCTCGCTTTTGCAATAAATGATCGTGCATCAATTTATTTGACAAGATATTGAAAGATGGAGCTCCGCATCAAGCCGGACCGTCTGCAACTGAGCCCCCACGCGGCAAATGCTTCGGCCACCTTTGATCACTGGCTGGCTTGCTTCCAGAGCTACGTCAGGACGTCCACAGACCCACCCACGGAGGACCAAAAGTTACAGATCCTCTACTTGAGGGTGAGTTCCGAAATGTTTCCACTCATCAGGGACGCGCCTAACTACGCTGAAGCTATGGCACTGCTGAAAGGACATTATATTTGCCTGGTGAACCAAGAATATGCTAGACATCTTCTGGCCACCAGACGGCAAATCCCGGGCGAATCCCTGGACGACTTCTACCGCGTCCTGCTAGCCCTCGGTAGGAACTGCGACTGTCGGCAAGTTTCGGCTACCGAGCACACTGAACTTTTAATTCAGGACGCCTTTGTCACAGGCATGCTGTCCACACAGATCCGTCAGCGCCTGTTAGAAGGATATACACTAGATCTTAAGGAGGCTATGAGACTCGCGGACTCTTTAGAGTTGGTCTCCCGTAACGCCCAGGCGTACGCACCCGGCTGCGCGGCACTCCCATGGACAGCGTGGACCGTGCCTGCTTCCGACCTGACGTCATCCTCCAATTCACCGCAAACCTGCGCCGCGCAGCAGCCGGTCAACCCCGGGGGGCCCAGATGCTACTTTTGTGGGCAGACCAAACACCCCCGGCAACGCTGTCCGGCCTGATCAGCGACGTGCAAAGGATGCAGTAAGAAGGGGCACTTTGTGGCGGTATGCCAGGCCCGGTTGGCCGCCGCCGTCTCCACACACCACGTGGGCGACCCGGTCCCACTGCCATTCTCCCCCTCACAAGCCATGTGCGGCCCGTGGGCGCCGCCATCTTGGACTCCGCAGGCTGCGTGCGGCCCGTGGGCGCCACCATCTTGTCCACCGACTGCCATGTGCGACCCATGGGGGCGGTCATCTTGGACGGCGCCGCAGGACCCCGACCCGACTGGCCGTTTATCGCCTGCTGAGACCTCCTTCACTGCAGTTCAACCCGGGGCCTCCCAGCATCTGCCGCATCTCGCCTCCATTGCTCTGGACCAGTCTTGGCCACGGAACCTCACGACCGCGACGACGATGGTGGAACTCAAAGGGCACAAGATGTCCTGCCTTTTCGACTCTGGGAGCACGGGGAGCTTTGTTCACCCCACCACGGTAAGGCGCTACTCCCTCACGATACACCCCGTTAAGCAGAAAGTCTCCCTGGCCTCCGGATCCCATTCCATGGAAATCCAGGGGTACTGCATTACGAACCTCACTATCCAGGGCGTAGAGTTTAACAACTTCCGGCTCTACGTCCTCCCCCACCTCTGCGCTGCCGCACTCCTGTGCCTGGACTTCCAGTGCCACCTCCAGAGCATGACTTTTAAATTCGGCGGACCCATACCCCCCCCTCACCGTCTGCGGCCTCACGACCCTTAAGGTCGACCCACCTTCCCTGTTTGCGAACCTCACCCCGGATTGCAAACCCGTCGTTACCAGGAGCAGAAGGTACAGTATCCAGGACAGGACCTTCATTAGGTCGGAAGTCCAACGGCTGCTGAAGGAAGGCATCATCGAGGCTAGCAACAGCCCCTGGAGAGCCCAAGTGGTAGTTGTAAAGACTAGGGAGAAGCACAGAATGGTCATTGACTACAGTCAGATCATCAACCGGTACACGCAGCTCGACGCGTACCCCCTCCCACGCATATCTGATATGGTCAATCAGATTGCACAATATCGGGTCTTTTCCACAGTGGACCTAAAGTCTGCCTACCGCCAGCTCCCCACCCGCCCAGACGACCGCAAATACGCTGCTTTCGAAGCAGATGGCCAGCTCATTCACTTCCTTAGGGTCCCCTTCGGTGTCACTAATGGGGTCTCGGTCTTCCAACGGGAGATGGACCGAATGGTTGACCGGTACGGATTGCGGGCCACCTTCCCGTACCTAGATAATGTCACTATTTACGGCCACGATCAGCAGGACCACGACGCCAACCTCCACAAATTCCTCCACACCGCCAAACTCCTTAATCTCACTGATAACAAGGAGAAATGCGTGTTCAGCACCGATCGCCTAGCCATCCTTGGCTACGTAGTGCAGAATGGAGTAATAGGGCCCGACCCCGACCGCATGCGCCCCCTTATGGAGTTCCCTTTTCCCCACTGCCCCAAGGCCCTGAAACGATGCCTGGGGTTTTTCTCTTATTACGCCCAGTGGGTCCCCAATTCCACGGACGAGGCCTGCCCACTAATCCAATCCACAGTTTTTCCACTGTCGGCTGAGGCCCGCCAGGCCTTCAACCGCATCAAGGTGGACATCGCAAAGGCAACGATGCACGCTGCCAATGAGTCCCTCCCCTTCCAGGTCGAGAGCGACGCATCGGATGTAGCTCTGGCGGCCACCCTCAACCAGGAGGGCAGGCCGGTGGCCGCCTTTTCCCGCACACTCCATGCCTCTGAAATCCGACATTCCTCTGTCGAAAAGGAGGCCCAGGCCATTGTAGAAGCTGTGCGGCATTGGAGGCATTACCTGGCCGGCAGGAGATTCACGCTCCTCACTGACCAACGGTCGGTTGCCTTCATGTTTAGTAATGCGCAGCGGGGCAAGGTAAAAAATGATAAGATCCTGAGGTGGAGGATCGAGCTCTCCACCTACAATTATGAGATCTTGTATCGTCCTGGGAAACTCAACGAGCCTCCTGACGCCCTATCCCGCGGTACATGTGCCAGCACACAAGTGGACCGACTCAGGACCCTACATGGTGACCACTGCCACCCGGGGGTCACCCGGTTTTTCCACTTCATCAGAACCCGCAACCTTCCCTACTCCATAGAGGAGGTCAGGACCGTCACCAGAAACTGCCAAATCTGCGCAGAAAGAAAGCCGCACTTCTACCGGCCAGATAAAGCACACCTGGTGAAGGCCTCCCACCCCTTTGAGCGCTTCAGTATGGACTTCAAAGGGCCCCTCCCCTCCACCAACCGCAACACGTACTTTCTGAACGTGGTCGATGAGTTCTCCCGGTTCCCCTTCGCCGTCCCCTGTCCCGACATGACTGCTGCCACCGTCATTAAAGCCCTCCACAGTATATTCACACTGTTCGGTTTCCCTACCTACGTACACAGCGATAGGGGGTCCTCCTTTATGAGTGACAAGCTGCGTCAATTCCTGCTCAGCAAGGGCATTGCCTCAAGCAGGATGGTCAGCTACAACCCCTGGGTAAACGGGCAGGTGGAGAGGGAGAATGGGACGGTCTGGAAGGCCGTTCTGCTGGCCCTACGGTCTAGAAATCTCCCGGTCTCCAGCTGACAGGAGGTCCTCCCTGATGCACTCAATTCCATACGATCACTCCTGTGTACCACAACTAATGAAACCCCCCATGAACGTCGTCTTGTTTTTCCCAGGAAGTCCACCTCCGGGACATCACTCCCAACATGGCTGACAGCTCCTGAACCCGGAGACATGCGCGGACCCATAAGTCTGACCCGTTGGTCGAGAGGGTCCACCTTCTTCATGCTAACCCGCAGTACACCTACGTGGCATGCCTCGACGGACGCCAGGACACAGTTTCCCTCTGGGATCTGGCACCCACTGCCCCCTCACCAACCCTTCCACCCGAACCATTCTTCTCTGCTCCACCCACTTCCCCACCAGCGCACCTCACCGCAGCCCCCGCCCAGGAGGATCCGTCCTCCCAATGGTTCCACCCGGAGGTAACGAAGCAGAGGACTGCACGCTCCCAGAGTCGAAAATGCCTGAGTTGGCGCCTGCATCACCACCGAAACTGCGACAGTCGCAGAGGACCATCAAGGCCCCCGATTGTTTGATTTCTTCGTTGTAATTGTTACTGTGGTTATTGTAACTGTTAAAGGCTTTGCCACCACCCCCGCCGGACTCCTTTTTTTCAACAGGGGGTGAATGTGGTAGACTATTATATGTATTACAGTACCTGTGTTTGAGGTACTATTGTATTAGAGACACGTGGGTAAATCCCTGTCTGCTGGTTCCGCCCAGTGGACGGTATAAAGCGATGTTCATCCCCGGCTGCAGCCATTTTCTGCTCCGAGCTGCTGTGGAACACATCTTGTCTAATAAAGCCTTCGATTATTCTCTAATCTCGCTTTCGCAATAGTTGATCGTGCATCAGTGTGTACCTGCGCTGGTGGAGGGTGGGGGTGACAGCTGTGCCGCGACTATAATGGTTGCATCCTCGGAATTCTCCAAGGTGTTCTTCTGGGAGTCAGGAGAGGGTGCCGTCCGAATTGGGTTGGTACCGTCGGCTGGAGGACCTGCAGGAGAATGGACATGTCAGTGGGAGGGATGCGTCAGTCAGTAAGGCAATAACAATTCACATTTGACTGGTCCTCCGGGTGGAGCCCGGTAGTTTCTCACCTCCTGTGGCATCCACAAACCAACATCTGGGTGATCACCCCGTCTTCCGCCACCCTAGTCAACGCCAGGGCACGCTCCTCGAAGAAGGTGAGGATTCTTAAGTCCATCTTGCCTCTGTTTGTGTGGGTTTCGCCCCCACAACCCAAAGATGTGCAGGTTAGGTGGATTGGCCACAATAAATTGCCACTTAATTGGAAAAAATGAATTGGGTACACTAAATTTATTTTTAAAAAAGAAAAAAACATTTTAATTTTTTTAAAAGGTCCATCTCGCCGCCGCCAGTCTGGGTCCTCTTCCGATGATTATGGGAGAACTTGAGGAGACGCAGAGGGGGCATAGTTAGCCACCTGCGTGGTTCACAAGAGGTGGGAAGGGGGTGTGAAGAAAGGGTTGGGGTGGTTTGAAGGGAGAGAGGATGGAGGGCAGGTTGGGGGTCGCATGGGAAGTTGGGGATGGATGCTCCCTTGGAGGCGGTGGGGGGCTTGGTGTCTACTCACACGTTCTGCCCTGGGTCCTCCTGGTCACACTCCCCGAGCTCTCAGCTGCCACCACCTCATCCCAGCAGCACTGGCTGCCCTGTTACTGACTCTCCTGGACCCTCAGAGGAACAGGACATCCTTCCTGGACTCCACGGCGCCCAGCAGTCTCCCCAGATCTGCGTCTCAAATCTTGGGGCTGATCTCCTCGGTACTATTATTGCGAGCTGGCTGGGGTTGGCTGAGCAAGTACAGCTTAAGTGCAGCTTGACCTTGTTAACGGGGGGCTGGCGAGTGCAGTCTCGCCGTATTAGTTGGCGAGCCTTCATTTGCGGTGGGAAGCCCGTGAGGCCTTGTAAAGTGAACCAATTAACTTTGAATTGCATTGCTGACCTGCAATTCTCCCTCGCTACCACACTTAGAAATTTTTCCAGAGTATCGCGCCCTTTGAGTAGGAAGCACTCCTGATTTTTTTCTGGCTCCGAGGCAATGTTATTTAGTGGCAGTTGTGGCTTAAGTCACAGCAGCAGCTTAGTGAGTCCTGAGCAGAGCAAGCTTCGCTTCTGTTTCGCTCATCACAGTTTCCTAGACTGGCCCTTGAGCACCTCATTACTATATCCAAGGGGCCAAATATCTGTTTTCGGTGCTGTGCAGGACATCTTTCAATATAAAACAGTGTAAAGAATTTAGCAGTAGTCCAAACGCACACATGGATTTGTCATTGTTGCGCATATTTTAACCCCAGCAACAGGCAAATATGTACCAACTTCTGGATAACAATGGACTACAAAATTTTCAAAATTTATTTTTGTAACATTAACTCGACTTAGAATTTCAAATACTTAGTGAAGTTGCATATTGTGGGGGGCACAGGGCGGTAAGCAACAAGAACCTTAGTTGAAGGCTTTATTTTCTTTGAAACTAAAATCACCCCTGGGTTTGAATTGAAACCAACTCGCTCTAGTTTTCTCCCCACTCTCTCTTGAAGCAGCGGCTGGGGGACCCACAATCATTTTGCTTCCTAGCAAGTGATCACCTCTTCATATTCAATACCAGACAGTGAGCGGTAGGTAATGTGGCTAAGAGAAGGAATGCCCGAGGAAGGGCACAGTCAAAACTCAGCTCAAACAATGGGCATTATTCTCCGAGCCTCCTCGTCAAAATCGTGATTGGCGCGGGGGTGGAGAATAGGCGTTAATGCCGAAATCCGGCACGTCTCTTGTCCCCGGAGAGTCGCGCGCGCGCTCTACACGGCGCGGGTAGGGCAACATTGACAGAGGCCCCTGTGCAGATTCACTAACTGGTCAATTTCCCAACGGCGTAGGTCTCCCATGGTCCCACCGGTCGGGAACTCGGCGTGGCCCGCGGCTGCCCTGGTGGGGGGCGGAGGATCTTTCACCGGGGGGGTGGGGGCCTCCCAGACGGCCAGGCTATCGATCGGGGGCCACCGATCCGCAGGCGCACGTGATCTCGGGAGGGGGAGGGGGGGGGCAGCGGCTGGCTATCTTTTTGGTACTGCTCTGCGGTGTGGGTCCGCCATGTCGTGCGGGGCAGCTGACGCAGGCCTGGAAGTGCAGTGACCCGTATTGGCAGCCGGAGCTGCAAGGTCTACTCCAGGGCCCTTCTAGCCCCCTTCAGGTAGGAGAATTATTCTGGACTTTCTTCAGGAAAGTCCAGAGTGATTCGCCTGCGTTTTTATGCTGGAGTGGCAATATAGCCCCATTTGTGGAGAATCTCGCCCAAGGTTTTTCCCTAGTGCTCCTATGCATACACTTTCCAACAGGATCATTGAATACGTCGCATGACCTGGAACCCTGACTGATTCCTCCTTCGACCACCCCCTTCTCCTGAAGCCCTGCCCATCCTCTACCACTCTAACCCTAGAGTGTTGAGTACACTGGACTGCTCGAACTGAAGAGATCAAACATGGATTAAAGATCAAACTTAAAATTTGCTTGATTGGTTGTATTATTAACTGAGCCACTGGTGGAGCCTTTTGAGTTGAAGTTCAGTTGGGAAAGTAGCTTTTCCAACATTTTGCCTGTCCATCTCCAAAGGAACACCTGTGGATGACATCACTGAAGATATATCACTAAATAAATATTTTAAAGTGCTTTAAATCATATGCGTCATCTGTATCTTTCTACTATAGCAGACTGGAATTTATTTATATGTGAAGTTAGTGACTACGTGTATTTTTATTGCTCGTTCTGCTTGTCTAAATGCATACAGCTTGTCACTACATTTTCGAACAGTAAATTTGAACTCTGCCGCTACATTGATGTTTATAGGCGATTCCATCCTAGCTAATTTGAAAAGCTCTGTAAATATTGAAGTACACATCAATAGTTGTAATATTTTATTACTGAATGAATGAAAGCAGTGGACATGGTGCAGAAAATTCCTCATTTCCCCTTGGTGTATTCCATCTTGTGTGTAGTCCATTCAGTCTGTCACTCCCAGATGTGGACATGCTTCCCTTGAAAATAACAGTTCAGCCATTGTACACAAGGCACCAGTTATTTGCTTCCCAAAACCATGGAACATCTTGCAAGTCAGATTATCGGCAGGTCCACATCTGTACACATTCTGGGAAGGCATGGCCTACTGTAAACAGAGCAACATAGGAGCATCCCCTGGGCATCTGACTGATTATTTAGAGAAGAGAATTCCAAGAAGATCTTGAGTAAAGTCCTTGCTTTAGAAATATTCAGATAGACAAGCTCTGTGCAGATCCATTCTAACAGGCATTTATTGATTTTCATTTTTCACTGAATGACTTTATTGAACTCCCGATGTGTTTCCTAAATCTGCAAGGAAACGTGCAGTGTGGGCTCACAGTAACCCGTGTGTTTTTAATATACTAGCCTATCCAACTTTCCAGAAATGTGCTTCTATGCACTTGTTAAAAGCATGGTGAATAAAGTTTGATTAAGCCAAGATGGTTGTTCCCTGCAGTTTTTCCAGGAACAATTTTCCTATATGGTTGAAAGCAAATGGATGAATACATGGTTTCAATTCTGAAATCTTTGAACAGAAAGCGAGTTGTCAACTACTTAACAATTATTGTATATTTTAATCAATTTTTTAAAATGTGATTTGCAGATATTTAGAGTTAAAAATGCACATGCTCTATATGTGTACAGGTTTTAACGAGAGCAGTGAAATACCCAAAATGTAAATTGGGGAAAAATAGACTTTGAACTATATATTGCTGAGAGAAGGGGCAGGTGGACACTTGACTGAGCCATTCCCAGAAACGCCGTTAAAATCTCTTACAACAGCTATCAAAAATGACGAGTAAATGCAATACTGATGCCTTAAAAGCAATCTTGAACAAGATGAGGCCCACAGCTAAGACAGTACCATGTGCCATTTTTCTTCTCAAAAGCTGGGTTCTAAGTACAGGAGTGAGAATAAGGATATCTAGTTCAGCTTGGCTATGTGACACGGCATCTATTAATTTTGAATGTTGTTGTTAGCTGTAAAGGGAAAAATTATTCAGCATGTGCTGCTATTCCACACTGGCAATATCTATTAACTTTTATAATTTGACAACCTGAGGATGTGAAAGATGCTTTATAAAAGCAACATTTCCTTATTTTCTTCTTCAACCAGCTAAATGACAGTCAGTCACACTTTTGTAAGTAAGTAGGCAGTCACATGGGCGGGATTCTCCTTTTCGGAGACTAAGTGTTGACGCCAACGCAGGATTCGTGGACTTTCACAACAGAAAACTGCCACCACACGTGGACCGATTCCGCTACTATTCATAGAATTTACAGTGCAGAAGGAGGCCATTCGGCCCATCGTGTCTGCACCGGCCTTTGGAAAGAGCACCCTACCTAAGCCCAAGCCTAGCACCAGTGCCGCGTGAAACACAATCGATTCTAATGAAAAACGGTGCTGTATTCACCGGGTCCGTGATTGACACTTGGGAGGCTGACAAGCTGCAGCCGCACATACACATTACAAACAGACAACAAAGAACAAAGAAATGTACAGCACAGGAACAGGCCCTTCGGCCCTCCAAGCCCCTGCCGACCATGCTGCCCGACTAAACTACAATCTTCTACACTTCCTGGGTCCGTATCCCTCTATTCCCATCCTATTCATGTATTTGTCAAGATGCCCCTTAAATGTCACTATCGTTAACAAGTGAACTACGTCATTGGGAACTCGGCCCATCGGACACGGAAAATACTGGGTCGCGCCTGCTAATGATATGCAAACGGTGTCTACTTCATGTGCATTCCGCTGTTGAGGTGCTGGAGAATTGCGATTTGGCACCGCACACACAATTATCCAGCCAACATGATGGCACTTGCTGTGCTGGAGCGCGCCCATATAGCTGATGGGTCGGCTGGGGCCAGAGGGCACCATGTGGGGGGATTGCCCTGGGGGACACCTATACGACCTGTGGCACTAAGTTCAAAGTAGGCTGTTAGCGGTGTGTGCAGCTGCATGGCTGCTTTGCTGGCTGCGGCAATGGTGTTCTGTGCCCGTCCACCCGACCCCACAGCCCACCTCCTGGCCACCCCTCCACTACTTACCCTGGCCGTGACAGAAGCCCCCCCCCCGGCCAGCGGCACAACTATCAGCAAACTATGGAGATGTTGTAAACCTTCTGTACTCCCTCTCTCTCCCTCAGCAGCCGCCACGCCAGTTTCACAATGTTTAAAAGCACAAGTGAACTGCGTCGTTGGGAACTCGGCCCATCGGACACGGAAAATACTGGGTCGGGCCTGCTAATGATATGCAAACGGTGTCTACTGCATGTGCGTTCTGGAACACATTGATGCCGCTGTTGACGTGCTGGAGAATTGCGATTTAGCATCAAATCGGCGCCTGTTGCAATTTGGGCGTCAAATCCATTCTCCACCCAGTCACCTTTCCCGATTTCGGTGTCAGTTAATGGAGTATCCCACCCAATAGGTTTCAATGCAGAAGACCTATTTAGATTTTGGGGCACTATAAAGACTCCAGTTGTTCTATTGGAGGTGACACAATACTTTTCCACCACTTGGCTACCTACTGGCTGGGTTCCAGCTCAGGCAAAGGGTCAATTTTGAGCCTATCTCTAAGAATTGCTGCAGTAAATTTAAGGGGCACAAATTTGCCTTCCTCCTACCTCCCAATCTGTCCCCATCTTGTCAAACATTGGCAAGCAAATCTGCTGATTAGCACCTCTTCACCCCCCCCCCCCTCCTGCTCAGCTGATGATTCAGGAGTGCTCCTTGTTAAACACCACTTAGAAGAAGCACTGAGGGTGGAAAGGGCACAGAATGTACGCTGGGTGAATGACTTCAATGTCCATCACCAGGGGTGGCTTGGTAGCATCACTACTGACCAAGCTAGCCAAGTCCAAAAGGATATAGCTGCTAGACTGGGACTGCGACAGGTGGTGAAGGAACCAGCAAGAGGGAAAACCTATTTGACCTCATCTTTCTCACAATCATCATCGAATCATAGAATTTACAGTTCAGAAGGAGGCCATTCGGCCCATCGAGTCTGCACCGGCCCCGAGAAAGAGCACCCCACCTAAGCCACACCTCCACCCCATCCCAGTAACTCCACTCAACCTTTTTTTTTGACACTTGAGGGCAATTTAGCATAGCCAATCCACCTAACCTGCACATCTTTGGACTGTGGGAGGAAACTGGAGCACCCGGAGGAAACCCACGCTGCCATAGGGAGAACGTGCAGACTCCACACAGACAGTGACCCAAGCCGGGAATTGAGCCTGGGACCCTGGAGCTGTGAAGCAACAGTGCTAACCACTGTGCTACCATGCCGTCCAAACAGAAAAATGGCGCAGTTTGCACCATCTAAGATGCACTGCAGCAATTCACCATGGCTCCTTCGACAGCCCTTCCAAACGTCTTGACATCTACCACCTAGAACATGCATCACAAAAATACTAATTAGGAGCAGGAGTAGGCCACTCGGCTGTTCGAGCCTGTATCACCATTCAGTAAGATATGCTTGGAACCTCAACTCTACATTCTTGTGTATCCCCAATAACCTTTCACCCCATGCTTCTCAATAAATCTACCCCTGTCTTAAAAATATTCAAAGACTCTACTTTCACTGCCCTATGAGGAAGAAAATTCCAAAGACTCTCAACCCTCAGAGAAAATAATTCACCTCATCTCTATCCTAACTGGGTGACCCCTTATATTTTAAACAGTGGTTCCTGGTACTAGTTTCTCCCACAAGAGGAAACACCCGCTCCACATCAACCCTATCAAGATCCCTCAGGATCTTTTATGTTTCAATCAAGTCCTCTCTTACCCATCTAAACTCCAGCAGATACAAGTATAGCCTGTCCAATCTTTCCTCATGAGATAGCCCAATTCAGGTATTAGTGAAGAGTAAATGTTTTAATTTGGAGAAAGGCCCATTTTATTAAGCTAAGAGGTGATTTGGCAAGTTGGACTGGAATCCGCTATTTGGGAGACATTCAAGGAAGAGATAAATGGTTCAGAACTAATATGTTCCCACAAAGAAAAAGGCAGGATTCCAAAATCCAGACCACTCCACACCATAATCCCCGAATGGCTAAGAGTCCCCAGTGTTTGAAGAGCATACACAGTAGCATATGGCAAAATTGAAGCTTGTGTCAAAATAGCAGAAACTCAATTGTTGACTGGAGGAGAATAGAAAGGAGGACAAACAGGTTAGGGAATAAACAATAAGTGGTAGGATTCTGAAAAAAACAGAGCAGGGACCATGGAGCCTGTGTCAACGGATTCCCAATGGTCGCATAACAGGTTGATAAATGATTGAGAAGACTTATGAAATACTGTCCTTCATTAGTCTTTAGTATCCTAGAGTATATGAGCAGGGAGATCACTAGAACTGTAGAAAATACTTGTTAGATTGCAGATAGACTGCGCACAGTCCTGAACACTGCATTACAGGAAAGATGAGATCGCATTAGAGATGGTACAGAAGAGAGTTACAAGGATGTTGCCAAGAATGGAGTAATGAGGAGAGATTGGATAGGCTGGGTTTGTTTCTTTGGAACAGAGGGAAGATATAATTGAGATGCATAAAATTATGAGGGGCCGAGATAGAATGGATAAGAAGAGCCTCTTTCTGTTAGCAGATCGGTCCATAACCAGAGGGGATAGATTTCAAGAAGTTGGTGGAAGGATCAAAGGGGAGGGGAGACATCAGTTTCCAGTAAGATCCTTCCAATTTGAGAGAACTTGAGCACTCTATAGTCTACCTGCTGTGAAGTTTGTGCAGGATCAGCCACTAAATAGGTGACTCCAGGGATCTAGGACCAGTAGAACTCCACAGACAGGAAAATCCATTGCTGCTGCAGACCATCTCCTCAGGAGGAGGGGGTGGGGACAGGAGTGTCATTAAAACTAGATACTGGGCCAAGATGGATATGTCCATCCAGTAAGATCTTTGAACAGCTCCTAATAGCCTGAAGAGGGCCGCAAGAAGTATTTTTTTCACTGCTAAATTTTCCCTGCTTCAAATGAAAATGAAATGAAAATCGCTTATTGTCACAAGTAGGCTTCAAATGAAGTTACTGTGAAAAGCCCCTAGTCACCACATTCCGGCGCCTGCTCGGGGAGGCTGGTACGGGAAGAGCCAGAGGGAAGGTATGGGAAAAGCAGAGCTTTTCGAAAGCCCTGGATTGCCCAGCAGCTAAACAAGGCTGCCATTGCAGTCAAGCAATAAGCTGTGGCCAGTTAAGTTTGTGATTAGTAATGGTACTGAAAGTCGCAGAGCCATAGAAAATGTCCTGAACGGCTGTGAAAACTGTGAACATTTGTTCCTGTTCTAGATGCTCCTAATGATCCTGCAAAAAAGCTAACACTGCCGATACTCTGTTCGAAGGTTTAATTTCTCTAAATTTAATCTGTTCCGACAACACGTAGGGTTATATTTTCTGGATCTGGATAATTTGAACCAGGCAAACAAGCCATAAAGATTACATTTTTTATAGGCAAGGAAGACCCCCACAATCTGAACACTTCTGGTGTGTCAGACGATAACCTTAAATATCCAGACAGAATGTGGTTAACATTCAAAAGATCAATTACAAGTGAAGCTCATCAGAATACACCGTCTGGAATTTATGTCTTTTAGAATACAACCGGTGAAGATGGTTGATAAATTTAGAAGCAGAGGCAGACACGGGGGCAACTTTACAGCAGCAGAGCTAGCCGACAGAATAATTGAGCTTGTGAATGAAAGTGTTTCAAAAAGACCTCTTGGATTAACCCAAAAGTTGCAGTGTGGAAGCACACTACAAAGTAGACAAAAGTACAAAGCCATACTAGTGAGTAGACAGAGTCGACAGGCCAGGCGATGCGTAACCATTATTGATACAATAGTCAACACTAACAAGCCTATTAGGCAATACAAGTGGTGTCACTTCACACACACACACAGAAATTTCCCAGCGTTCAACAACATATGCATATGCGAGGCATAAGGCACAGGAGGTTACTGGAAACACCAGTGCAGAAAACAAAGGCCAAAACACATGGTTGACCATCTAGAAGCCACAGCCAGAGTCCAGGCAAGTACACGGTAGTACAGTGCTTAACACTGTTGCTTCACAGCGCCAGAGTACCAGGTTCGATTCCCATTTGGGTAACTGTCTGTGCGGAGTCTGCACATTCTCCCCCTGTCTGCATGGGTTCCCTCCGGGTGTTTCGGTTTCCTCCCACAAGTCCCGAAAGAAGTGCTTGTTAGGTGAATTGGACATTCTGAATTCTCCCTCTGTGTATCTGAACAGGCGCCGGAGTGTGGCGATTAGGGGATTTTCACAGTAACTTCATTGCAGTGTAAATGTAAGCCTACTTGTGACAATAATAACAGATTATAATTATTAAGTACAGCATTCCAACCGACTAAGAGTCCATACCAAGCGTTGTCAAAACAAGATCTGTGGAATGACCAGCTAAGCTGCAAGGTTAGATAATGAGGATGACCAGAGCACCGATAAACCAAGTGAACAGACATTCAGTACAGCGAACATCAATGAATGTATTGGCACAGTGGTACCAACAGGAGCCTTTGCCACCATCCCGATTATGTACCCACAGATGTTGGGACAGCATAAACTAAATGCAAAACTGTATACAAGTGCAGGTGCAAACTTTGCTCACTGAAACGTATGTACCCATAGAAGTACAATGATGGCTCGACCAACCACTGCCAAACTCACTGTGTATAATGGTTCAAAGATTCTGTTCCTGGGATTCATTACACCCTAATATCTCTACAGATCTCACCCTGGTTGTTGTGTTAGCACACTGGTCTAACACTGGCTGAAACAGGATGCAGCTTAGATTAGAAAAATACTCAAGACCTTGAAGTTAGTTCAATCAGGTTTATTGAACTAATAGCACAGTTAGCACAGTTCTCTGTGAGTTCGACTCTCTGCTAACTTAAGTGTGGTTACTCTGTCTGACTGAACCAGACTAGCTCTTAGCCACATGGTGGAGGTGTGAGATTGTAACAACACCCTTGTCTGACTCCAGATGTTCATCAGTGGAAAGAAGCGGAGTGTGAGTGCCCCGTGTCTTTTATAGTCAGATCCCACCCCTGCGTGTCCTGCCTGCTTATTGGTCATGTCCTGTTCTCTGTGTCCATTAGCTGCTTGTCTGTATATCATTATGTGTGTGTGTGTGCCTGCATATCATGATATCTCCCTTTTAAAAAAAAATGTTTGGATGGCATATGTGAGCGTATTTACAAGAATCGGCCAATATTAACATATACATGCAGTGGATGTGAACATATGTACATGTGAAAACAGCTGTCTAATGCGAGAACACAGAACATAGCAAACAGAATACATGTTCTTAAGTCCAGTCTCTGTGGCTTGTGTCTGATCTTGGTCGACCGCCGGAGAGGTGGTGGTGGGGACGACAGCGCCCTTGATGGGCGGGATTGAAGCCTGACTGGTGGCCTCGTGAGTCGAGGTATCAGGAGGTGGCAAAACAACAGAAGGAAACGGAGAAGAATGTGGTTGCGGGCAGGCAACTTTGCGCAGTGCCCGTCTGTTTCGTCGCACAACAGACCCATCAGCCAGACGCACAACATACGAGCGGGGGACAGCCTGTCTAGAACAACGACAGCTGGAGCTGACCAGCCTCCATCAGGGATCTTGACCTGACCAGTGTCTGACGTGGATAACATGGGCAAATCGGTGGCATGAGCATCATAGCCCTGTTTATGCCGGTCTCGGAGTTGCTGCACCTTCTGTAGCACCGGGAGGTGATCCAGGTTGGGCACGTGTATGGCTGGACGTGTCATTCACAGGTCCCTCTTCATCAGGAGTTGAGCCGGCGACATGCCAATGGGCAGTGGGGTCGCCCTGTACGCAAGCAGTGCAAGGTGAATGTCAGACGCAGAATCCGCGGCCTTGCAGAAGAGCTGCTTCACTATGTGCACCCCTTTCTCAAATTTTCCGTTTGACTGCGGATAGTGTGGGCTGGAAGTGACGTGTTTGAACTGATACGACTGGGCAAACAGAGACCATTCATGGCTGCTGAAGCACGGGCCATTGTCACTCATGACAGTGAGTGGGATACCAAGCCTGGAGAACGTCTCCTTACAGGCCTTGATGACGGTCCGAGATGTGAGGTCTGAGAGCTTCACGACTTCAGGGTAATTGGAAAAGTAATCAATGATTAACACGTAATCACGACCATTTGCATGAAAGAGGTCGATGCCAACCTGGACCACGGAGAGTTTTCGATTTCATGCTGCTGAAGTGTCTCCTTACTCTGCGCTGGCTGGAAGCGTTGACAGGTCGCACAGTTAAGGACCATGTTCGCGATGTCCTGGCTGATCCCGGGCCAGTAGACAGCCTGCCTGGCTCTGCGTCTGCACTTTTCCACACCCAAGTGGCCCTCATGGATTTGGCGGAGCACCAAGCTCTGGAGACTGTGTGGAATTATAATCCGGTCCAGTTTGAGGAGGATACCATCAACCACCGTCAGGTCGTCCTTTACATTGAAAGGTTGAGGGCACTGCCCTTTTTGTCAGACACTGGCTAGGTGTTGCATAACACGCTGCAAGAGGGGGTCTTTGGCTGTCTCCTTACGGATACGAATCACCTTCTCATCAGATGCCGGGAGGGTGCTAGCACACAGCTGCACCTGTGACTCAATTTGCCGGATGACGTTCGGTGGTTCACTAGGCACAGTGATGGAGCGGGACAGTGTATCGGCAATGATGAGCTTGCCAGGCGTGTAGACCAGGTCAAAGTCGTACCTTCTGAGTTTGAGGAGGATGCGCTGCAACCGAGGCGTCATGTCATTAAGGTCCATGTGGATAATGTGGACCAGGGGCCTGTGATCCGTCTCGACTGTGAATGTCGGCAGGCCATAGACATAGTCGTGAAACTTGAGAATGCCAGTGAGAAGGCCCAGGCATTCCTTCTCAATTTGTGCATACCTTTGTTCGGTGGGCGTCATTGCCCGTGATGCGTAGGCAACTGGTGCCCAGGAGGAAGTGTCATCGCGTTGCAGCAGGACCGCACCGATGCCATCGTTTCCCTGTCTGAGTCGAAAAATGCCAATACGGGTGCAGTGGTGAGCTTGATTTTCAGCTCCAACCACTCTGCCTGATGGGCCACCTTCCACACGAAGGCAGTGGACTTCTTCACTTGGTTTCATAGGGCTGTGGTGTGTGAGGCCATATTTGGGATGAACTTGCTCAGAAAATTGACCATGCCCAGGAAGCGCAATACGCCTTCTTTTCTTCCGGGACCTTCACGGCTGCGATGGCCTTGACCTTGTCTGTGTCGGGGCACATGCCCTGCTGAGAGATCTGGTCTCCTAGGAACTTGAGTATCGACATGCCAAAGCAACATTTGGCCCTGTTCAGCTTCAGGCCATTGGCGTGGACACGGCGGAATACCTGCTGGAGATGGGAAACATGCACCTCAGGGGTCGTGGACCATATGATGATGTTGTCCACGTACACACGAACCCCTTCGATGCCCTCCATCATCTGCTCCATGATGTGACGATGCCGAACGGCATACGGTTATAGCAGTACCAGCCAAACGGTGTGTTGAAGGTGCAGAGCCTTCTGCTGGACTCATCAAGCTGGATTTGCCAGAATCCATGTGACGCATCTAACTTCGTGAAAAATCGTGCATGTGCCATCTCACTGGTGAGTTCCTCCCGCTTCGGGATGGGGTAGTGTTCACGCATTATATTCTGGTTGAGATCCTTGGGATCAATGCAGATGCGCAGGTCTCCAGAGGGTTTTTTAACCACCATCATCAAGCTGACCCAGCCTGTTGGTTCGGTTACCCTGGAAATGATCCCCTGCTGCTGCAGCTCCTTGAGCTGTTCCTTCAGGCGCTCCTTCAGCGGAGCTGGGACCCGGCATGGTGCATGGACCACTGACTTGGCATCAGGTCGCAGTAGGATCTTGTACCGATATGGCAAAGTGCCCATCGTCAAACACGAGGATGTCGTCAATGCCAGCTTGAAGATCCACGTTGGACGATGTCGTTGAATAACCCGCTGTTGCAGGCATGCACGCCCAGTAGGGATGCCCTGTCAGGCTTGACAATTTCAAACCTTAGCCGTGCATGGGTACTCCAGTTGGAGACGAGTAGATGGCAGGACCCCAGTGCCGTGATGGCATTACCGTTATAGTCCAGGAGCTGGCAAGCTGCTGGAAGGACCTTGGGGGGCTTCTTGATGCGTTTGAAGTCTGCCTGTGAGAGGAGGTTGGCAGAAGCACCTGTGTCCAGCTTGAACTGGATGGAGTAGCGGTTGACCTGCATCACCGCAAGCCATTCGTCCTCCGAATCCACAGCGAGGATGGACTGAATGTGAGATGAGTTAGGTGTGGCATGTTCACATGTGGTAATGATGCCCACTCGGTAGGCGGACTCCAGGCACTCGTCCTCTGGATCCATTGTACTGCCAGGATCAGAATCCTGTAATCGTCGTTGCACATTCTGGACGCGCCGTCGTCGGAATTGGGAGCGCTGGCCTCTGACTGGTGGTGCAGACCTGCACAAGGCTGCATAGTGTCCAGGCTTCCCGCAGTTTAAACATCGCCTGCCTCTTGCAGGGCAGTGTCCCTTCAAGTGGGCGGTTGCCACAATTCGGGCACGTCATGGCGTCGTGACGCGGTGTACATCGTCGCACATGCGCAGTGCGGTCAGTAGACCTCTGCACCTGCGCAGTGTGGGTGTCGGCCGCTTTGTTATCCCGTTCGCATCGCGCCTGCGTGGGGCTCTGGGAAAAGCGTGCGAGATGGCCGCTGTCTTCAATGCTGACGCGCTGCATCCGGGAGATGGCCTGCACACTCATTGCTTCGTGGGAGGCACGTTTCTCATTTTCAGCCGATTTGTATTGGGAATACTGATTTTGTGCGTGCTCATGCACTGTGCATGTTTCAATCGCGACTGGCCGGGTCAAATGCTTGATTTTTAAGAGCTGCTCTCTCAGAGGATCAGAGTGAACTCCAAACACGATTTGGTCTCTGATCATGGAGTCAGCAATATCACCAAAGTTGCAGGACAGCACTAGCAGGCGGAGGCTAGTTAAGAAGGCATTGAAAGATTCATCTTTACCTTGAAGATGTTGTTTGAATATGTAACGCTTGAAGATTTAATTGGTGTCCACTTCACAGTGACTATCGAACTTGTCCAGGATGGTCTGAAAGTTTGTCTTGTCCTGGCCTTCGGTGAAGTTAAACGAGTTGAAGAGTTCGATGGCTTGATCACCCGCTGTTGAGAGAAGAAGCGCAATCTTTCTTGCATCAAACGCACCTTCGAGGTCTGAGGCTTTGATGTACAGCAGAAACTTTTGCTTGAATATCCGCCAGTTGGCACTGAGATTGCCGGACGTCCTGAGCTGGTGAGGAGCCTGAATCTTCTCCATGGTGTCGGGATACATTTGCTGGTCGTCACGGAACGGACTGAGGTAAGCCACCTTAAATTAGTAGTCTCCTGGTATCATGTTGTGTTAGGTACACTAGTCTAACACTGGCTGCAACAGGATGCAGCTTAGATCAGAAAGATACTCCAGACCTTGAAGTTAGTTCAATCAGGTTTATTGAACTAATAGCACAGTTCTCTGTGAGTTCGACTCTCTGCTAACTTAAGTGTGGTTACTCTGTCTGACTGAACTAGACTAGCTCTTAGCCACGTGGTGGAGGTGTGAGATTGTAACAACACCCTTGACTGACTCTCTAGATATTCATCAGTGGAAAGAGGCGGAGTGTGAGTGCTTCGTGTCTTTTACTGGTTATGCCCTGTTCTCTGTGCCCATTAGCTGCTTGTCTGTATATCATTATGTGTGTGTGTGTGTGTGCCGGCATATTATGACACTGGTCACCCCAGATATTTTGTATGTGGACACCAAAATTCCAGTAATGCCATGCAGGAACCTGTCTTTGGTCACCATCACTTTTTGCCATTATCATTTTTGATCCATGGATGCTTAATGGATATGTATCTCTAAATCAAGCAGTAAAGAGAATGAAGAATTCAAAAAGTTACAACATAGTACCCTCTGCCAGCTTTGGACAACAGAACTAAAAGATGGGGTAGGACTCGGTTCGATTGGTTGGCTGGTGGCCAATGAATTTGCTAAAAGGTTGTACTCTGCCCGGTAGCAGGTGGTGATTGGATCTTGCCTGAGTAGGATGATTTCCAGAGACATAAGGAAAGCAGAGTTTGAATCCTGGACACTCCTTTCACTCACTCACCTTTCACTCATGCACCTTTACTTTTCCAGAAAAGACCTGAATGAATGTACACTGAAAACCATTCAGACATGTGTGTTGAGAGTGTGTGGGTTAGTTGAAGCGGGGGATTAGGAATTAGATGATAGTTAACCAGCTGTACTTCCTGCATATTTCAGTATAGTTCTTGTTATACAAACCTGGTGACTGTAATTATTGGGCAGCCAAGGGCCAAAGACTTTGGGTATTTTTCTAAGAATTATTGGTTAATTTAATTATGTTGCGACTCCGGGTCATGGGGAGGCCGGAATTGACCGCAGCCTAGCCCAGGGTGATGTAACACTAGTAGAATATGGCCAATGACACAACCCAAATACAGCGTTCCAACCAACAACCAGCTGTAAAGACAAACCAAGCCCGCAACCAAGATCACCTCAACTAAATCTGAACAAATAAGTAAACTGTCATTATGATTTAAAGACATTTAAATGTTTTGCTTTGTATAAGAGTACATTCAATTTGATTGAACAACAGAAATAACAAGAGTCAAGGAAAAGTTTAATAACAACAACTTACATAGCACTAATGAAATGTCCCAAGGCACTTTGCAGAAGTATTATAATACATGACACTGAGCCACATAAGAAGAGATTAGGTCAAATGACCAAATGCTTGGTCATGGAGGTAGGTTTTAAGAAGTATCATAAGGGAGGAAAGCAAGGTATAATGGTGTAAGGAGGGTATTCCAGAGCTTTGGGCCTGTACAATGGTGGAGCAATTAAAATTGGGGCTGTGTAGAAGTGGGATAAGGTGTTAAAACCAGAATTAAATAATGTCCGTGGCTAAATCAGAGTGTTTAACAATTTTACAACCTTCTGGTGCATTTATATCATTGGTCCTTTAATAAAAGAATTCTGAGCACAAAGAGATTCCAGAGAACATTTTAGCCAAAGAACTGTTGTCTTCTGGATCCTTGCATCAAAGTATGCTGAACTGACTTAACAAAGCTGACTATTCTTTCAGAGATTCCTATAGATGGACAATTATAGCAAAGCTTCAACCTATATAATCACATCAGGTGTATCTTTATTTTCTTAAGCGAAGATCTTAATTCTTAGAATTTAAGTTCACCATTTTAATTTCCGCTATTCTCAATTAGCATAGAAATGTTAGGAATAACAGCAAGCACGATACCTACTCTGATAGTTTGATATTCCTGAGTGGCTTGCCAGGTTATTTCAGAGGGTAGTTAAGAGTCAACCATATTGCTGTGGATCTGGAGTCACATATAGGCCAGACCAAGTGAGGACAGTAAATTCCTTCCCCAAAGTACATTAGTGAACTCGATGGGTGTTAACGATAATCCTGTGGTTTCATGGTCACTTACTGAAACTGGATTTTATTCCAGATTTATTTAAATGAATTTAGACTCTGCTAGCTGCAGTGGTGGGATTTGAATTTGATCTCTGGATTACTAGTCCAGTAATGTTACTACCATGCTGCCGTACTGCTTGACTATGAGCTGTATCGCCATTCCTTCACTGTCGCTGGGTCATAAACCTTGGAACTCCCTCCTCTGTGAGTGCACCTACATGACATGGGCTGCAGAGGTTCAAAGGCACAATTTCACTTTTTCAAGGTCAATTGGGGATGTACTTCAAACCCTGGCCAGCATTCAATAAATAATTTAAAAATTTACCATTGTGATCTGCACACCCAGTAACCAGAGGGTTGAAATATCAGTGTCTCCATTTGTGCTTTCAGGTTCTTCAACGGCTTTTGGACCACTGTAGAAGGAACCAAGATAAGATTCTGCTCTTCTCCCTCTCTACTAAGGTGGGTAACTAATCCAAATGTGGTTTGCTGATATAGTGTTCCAGACCAATTTTTATAAGTGTACAGAATAAACTTGAGCTATGTTGATTGGAATTAATTTACAGTTTTCCATCTGGGAAAACAGAGTAATGGGGATGCTAGAAATCTGAAATAAAAACAGAATGCTAAAATACTCAGCAGAGGAAGTACTGCGCTGTATCGTTCTATGTTCTATATGTTCTATCTACAGAGAAAGAAACAAGAGTTAATGTTTCAGGTCAATGAATTAATGCATCAGAATGTTCTATTGAAAAGTCATTGACCTGCAAGGTTAACCGCAAAATGTACCCACACCTCCGGTGCTTAGCCAGCCAGATGCCATTTTTATAAAAGGATTCAGCAGCATGGAAGCACAGTGGATCGGCAGCATGGTAGCATAGTGGTTAGCACAGTTGCTTCACAGCTCCAGGGTCCCAGGTTCAATTCCCGGCTTGGGTCACTGTATGTGCGGAGTCTGCACGTTCCCCCCATGTGTGCGTGGGTTTCCTCCGGGTGCTCCCGTTTCCTCCCACTGTCCAAAAATGTGCGGGTTAGGTGGATTGGCAATGATAAATTGCTCTTAGTGTCCAAATGGGGTTACAGGGATAGGGTGGAGGCGTGGGCTTAAGTGGGGTGCTCTTACCTCAGGGCCGGTGCAGACTCGATGGGCCAAATGGCTTCCTTCTGCACTGTAAATTCTATGATTAAAGCACACATGTTTCCACTACAGCACTTTTGGCGCAAGCTGCAGCAATAGAAGCTGAGAAACAAACTGTCAGACATTGCATCATGTTTGGGTCCACAAATGTTTTGATGGTTTTCGTCACCAATTCCATTACACCAAGGCCAAGCTCCAAATTCTGGGGGAAACCCTATGTTAAGTTGGTGGAGACACTTCTTCATGCTCCTTGACAATGGATACATGCAGGCTTTCCCAGTGCACCGAGCATTTTTATTTATCACACGACTGTAGCTTGCCCTGCTGAAGAGCTCATCTGAGTCATGTGCAACAAAACCCGTGAACAACCTTGCTGTTCAACAAGCTGGTACTGTGTTATCCTTGTTCATTATTGTGTACTTGTATCTAGTGTCTCACCATGTGCATTTCTCACCTCTGGTCTATCCTCTAATATACAGGCAGTGTCAGTATCTGAACCAACGACTGCGAGTATGAAATCAGCTGACTAGCATCTTTGTCATTTGTGGTTTCTTAGTCTTCTTCAGCTGCCTGGCAAGTTATAGTTCTTCGGTGTCTGAGGGTATATTCCCACATAGGGCAAACATAGGGCAAGGAAAGCCAGAGCTCACTGGGTGATGAAAAGAATAGGGAATAAGATGAAGTCAAAAAGGGGTGCATGTGATAGATGTCAGGTTGATAAAAAAAGTGAGAAGCAAGTTGAATATAGAAAGCTTAGAGGGGATGAGAAAAGGAAATGAGAGGCAAAGAAAGAACATGAGAAGAGACTGCTAGCTAACATAAAAGAGAATCCAAAAGGCTTCATATACGTATAAATAGAAAAAGGGTAGTAAGGGGAGGCTGATTAGGGATCAAAAAAGGAATCTACGCATGGAGGCTGAGGGCATGACTGAGGTACTAAATATTTAATTATGTCTGCCTTTACTGAGGAGGATGTTGCAATAGTCATTGTAGTGCAGAGGTAATTGAGGCACTGGCTAGGCTAGAAATTGACAAAGAAGAGGTATTAGAAAAGCTAGCTGTACTTAAAGTTGATAAGTCACCAACACTGGATGGCATGCATCCGAGGATATTGAGGGAAGTAAAGGAGAAAATTGCAAAGTCGCTGGCCATAAACTTCCAATTCTCCTTGGATCCAGGGGTGATGTCAGAGGACTGGAGAATTGCAAGTGTTTCACCTTAGTTCAAAAAAATGTGTAAGGAAAAACCCAGCAACTATAGGCCACTCGGTTTAACCTTAATAGTGGCAAAGCTTTTAGAAAGATAATCTGGGACAAAATTAACAAACACTTGGACAATTGTTGATTAATTAACAAATTAATTATTTAATGACGGAAAGATCTTTATTCTCCGCAGGGAGAACCACAGGTTGTGATGGCTAATCAAAATTGCCAATTGACGGGCAATTTACCAATACTTGCGGTATGAACTCATGGCAATTACTCAGGAAGTAAAGACCAGGGTTATTTTAACCTTAATCTTCAACAGTACATTAAAACGTAAACTAAAGTATAAAATAATACAGTACGTGTTCCCAGTAAATTCTTAATTGCTTCCGCGTGGTGAAGTGACAATTTGTATTAGGGGAACAGCGGACGGAATTTTACAGCCCCTCCCGACAGCACGACTTTCAAGTCCGGCTGAAGTCAATGGACAGCCTGCCACATCTCCCACCCCCCCCCCACACACACATTGCGTCAGGGCTGTAATATTCTGCCCATACAAATTCTGGTTAATAGAGTGCCAGATAACACAATATTTATGTCTACTATAATCTGTTAACGACAAATCGGGTTTCACTAACTTGATTGAGTTTTTGGATGAAGTAACGGAAGGATTTGTTCAGGGTAATGTGGTTGATGTCATGTACATAGACTTCCCAAAAATTTATGATAAACTGCTGTATTATAGGCTTGCCAGCAAAGTTGAAGCTCCTGGAGTATAAGTAATAGTGTGACCATGGATGTAAAGTTGACTGAGTGATAGGAAAAAGAATAGCGGTGAATAATTGATTTTAAGATTGGAGGAAGGTATACAGTGGGGTTCTCCGTGGGTTGGAACTAGAACCACTGTTCTTTTGATATATATTGATATGACCTAGACTTGGGTGTACATTGCACAGCTTCAAAATCTGCTGATGGCATAAAACTTTGAAGTATTGTGAACTGTGAGGAAGATAGTGAAAGACTACAAGAGTGCACAGACAGGCCTATGAAATAACCTGATGAAATGTAATGCAGACCAGTAGAGTCATAGCATCATAGGGTCATACAGTACAGATGAGGTCCTTCGGCCCATCGAGTAAAGTGACACATTTGGTGGAAAGAAGAGGAGAGGCATTATAAAATAAAATTACATTGAATTCGTTGCCGGCTTCGCTGGGCCAAGTGTCGGGAAGCTCGCAGCAATTCCCGCTCGCTACCACGCTTTATTTTTCCGGAGAATTACGCCCTTAGTCTCAGAAGATATAGGCAATTATTTGTCATCTCGTATTTGATTTCCTCATATTTTCTATCATTTGCGTTTGTAACCTGTAATTGCTCTATGCAGTAGAATGATTCAGGGTAGAATAGTAAATTTATTCAGCCCCATTATGATCAATGAAATGGTTTGATGACCAGATGAAAGAAACAAATATATTTGAGTTACTCTGGAAAGTATTGATGTAAAATTAGTTCTATTCTTAGTGTTACTCTGGGTTGGAGAAAGCGTTCCATTGCAAAGTACATGCATTATCTCCATAGCAAAAACTCTATTCAGTAAAATAGTAGTTTCCACTTCATTTGTACTTCTCAAAGAAATCTTGCCTGAAAATCCATAAAGTGTAAATGCTGTATGTTGCTCCAAGTTAGTTATATTTGAGGAACAGACTATTTTAAAATTAGAAGATTACTGGCAGGAACCAATATTCATGAGAAAGAGCGTTGAGAAGAAATGAGAATTATCCACATTAACTGGCTGTTTTTATTAACAAGGAGTTATTTTAGGCATATGGCCATCCAATCATCTCTTTGAATCATTTTCAAAAAATAAATCTCAGTTACTCTTTTCAAAAGTGAAGTTATGTTCTTAAGGGTGCTTATACTTCAGGGTATTTATTTCGGCAACTTCAGATATTATATTGACACACTGACTTCCAGTATCTACATTTTTCTTACATTTCGTAGCCAAGAAGCATTCAGTCTGGAGGTTAAAATTCTATCTTGCGGTGGAGATATGAATTTAATGCATGGAACCTACAGCCTAGAAACAGACCATTTGGCCCAAGTTGTCGATGCTAGGGATTGTCCTCCACACAACTCCTCCTCCATCACCCTCGTTCTAACTACCTCTGTAATGACCTCCAATTGGCATTATTGGTTGGCCAATTGGAGTATGAGCTCCCTCATTGAGGGGGGCCCATATAAGCACCTGTGTAGGCTTTGTGAGACAGTCTTAAGTTGACTGGAATGCTAGCAGCACTGTTTGGAGTTGCTCTTGTATGTAAGTTATTGCAAATAAATGCTGGTGTAGTGACGGAACCCCTGCCTCCTGTGGATTATTACAGTGGCGACGAGGTAAACAAAGAACCTTACGGAGACCAGCTGCCGCACTCGGAGGGTAAGCCTTGCTCTTTCAAAAATGCCTCTTTTTGGGAAGTTGGATGCATTCGATCCAACTATTGAGGACTGGTCCCAGTATGTGGAGAGAATGTGTTACTTTTTCCAGGCCAATGAGATAACGGAGGACGAAAGGAAACGGGTTATACTGCTGTCGGCGTGCGGACCCTCAGCCTTCGCCATTATACGTAGTCTAACTTATCCCAATACGCCGGACACGATACCTTTCCAAGAATTGACGAAATTGGTGGAAGAGCATTATGACCCGAAACCACCCCTCATTTTGCGTAGGTGCAGATTCTACACAACGAAGTGGGAAGACAGAGAGTCCGTCACAAATTTCTTGACCCGCCTGAGAAGGCTGGCGGAAAAATGTGAGTTCGGCCCGACGCTAAATGAAATGCTTCGGGACTGGTTAGTGTGTGGCATAAATGACCTCCAAATACAGAAGCGCCTGTTGGCGGAAACGCAGCTAGACTGCAGGCGGGCGTTACAGCTCGCACTGTCCCTAGAAAAGGCAGCAAGTGGGGCACAGGAACTACAGGGCACGCCAATGGAGGTAGATACCTGGGAAAGGGACTAACACAATGGGTCCAGCTACCAGATAGCCGCCCTCAGGAAAAGCCTGAGGAACAGAGGGCCAAAGGAAAACCCCAGAACTGCCCCCAAGTCTGCTAGGACTAACTGGAGACAGAGGGAACTACCGGCTGTGGCTCCCCCAACAGAGAAGGACTGTTTCTGGCACCAGACAGAGTGGGGTAACAGCAACAGAAACCCTAAAAGGAAGTGGCAAAAGAGGAATAGCAGGTGGGGACGCAGGGAAGTACACAACCTAGATGCCCCATCCTCCTCCGAAGGGGAACAGTTATATAATATTGCGACGAAGAAAGCAGAACCTATTAAGATTACCCCACGGGTGAACGGTCGGCCGACAATAATGGAAATAGACACGGGTGCGGCCGTATCAGTAATGGGAGTGGCAGCATTTAAAAAAATCAAAGATGGACTCCAGCCACTAACCCTAACAAAAACATCGACGAAACTTAAAACCTACACGGGGGAATCCCTGGAAGTTCTAGGCACGACTCATGTACCCGTGGAATATGAACAATTGCTCAGATTACCATTGACGATAGTAGAGGGCTCCCGACCGAACTTAATAGGACAGAACTGGCTAAAAGACCTAAACTTAGATTGGATGGAAATTTTCCAGAGTGGAAGCGGGCAGTTGAGTGGAGTACTCCAAAAATACCCGGAGGTCTTCCAAGACGATTTTGGGGAAATTATAGACGCCAAAGCAACTTTGCACGTGGACCCAGAAGCCCTTCCTAAATTTTGTAAGGCCAGGCCGGTACCTTTTGCATTAAGGAAGAAAGTAGATGTCGAAATAGAAAGGTTACGGCGCAACGGCATTATCAGACCAGTACAGTTCTCGGAATGGGCAGCGCCGGTGGTACCAATTTTGAAGCCAGACGGCTCGATACGTTTCTGTGGAGATTTCAAACAGACGGTAAACAAATACACACTGCTGGACAAATACCCGATCCCGAAAATAGACGACCTATATGCCAAATTGGCAGGTGGGCTTTTGTTCGCGAAACTGGACATAAGCCACGCCTACCTTCAGTTAAAACTGGACAAGGACTCCCAGAAGTTCGCTACGATCAACACCCTGAAGGGACTTTTTCGTTATACTAGGCTACCCTTCGGAGTGACATCAGCTTGCGCAATATTCCAGCGTACGATGGAAAATATTCTGCAGGGACTACCACAGGTGGCGATTTATTTGGACGATGTCTTAATCACGGGTAGGACAAACAGGGAACACTTAAGGAACCTGGAAGAAGTGCTCAGGCGCTTCGCAAAGGCAGGCGTACGGCTGAAAAGAGAAAAATGTGTTTTTCTGGCCCCACAAGTGACGTACCTGGGATATAAAGTAGATCAGTTGGGCTTACACCCATTGGAAGACCGAGTAAGGGCAATAAAAGAAGCCCCAGCTCCCACCACGGTCCAGGAGCTACGATCATTTCTAGGATTGGTAACATATGGCAAATTTATTGAAAATAGGGCGTCCATCCTAGAACCCTTCCACCAGTTACTTAAAAAAGGGACAAGAATGGAAATGGTCCGCCCGCCAAAACCGAGCATTTAGGGACATTAAGGAACAGCTGTCATCCGAAAATGTCCTAGAGCATTATGACCCAAGTAAGGAGTTGGTGGTCATGTGTGACGCATCACCTTACGGGGTAGGAGCCGTCTTAGCCCATAGAGGAAGGAATGGGGAAGAACGGCCAATAGCCTATGCTTCGAGGACCTTGGCGATGGCTGAGAGAAAGTACGCCCAAATCGAGAAGGAAGGACTGGCGGTAATACGTGCAGTAAAGACATTTCACCAGTATCTGTACGGGCGGAAATTCACCATAGTGACGGACCATAAGCCGTTATTAGGGTTATTAAAAAAAGACAAGTCAATACCCCCGATTGCATCAGCTAGAATCCAACGCTGGGCGTTGCTACTGGCGGCGTATAGATACGTTCTGGAGCACAGACCGGGAACGTGAGTAGCAAATGCAGATGCCTTGGGCAGACTTCCCCTCCCAGATACCCCGCCGCTAATACCGAAAGTAGAGGAGACAGTAATGACTCTAAATTTTTTGGACACCCTACCAGTGGACGCACAACATATTCGGTTGTGAATGCAAAAAGACCCAGTTTTAGCCAAGATGAAGCATTTACTGCTAACAGGGGAACTGGAGAGATCAGTGGAGCCCCAGATGCACCCATACTGGAGCAGAAGGGACCAAATAACTAGAAGACGGTATCCTATTATGGGGAGCCCGGGTAATATTCCCAGCTCAGGGCCGTCGAGCAATCTTAACCGAGTTACATCACGGACACCCAGGGTGTCTAAAATGAAGATGCTAGCTTGAAGCTACGTTTGGTGGCCAGGATTGGACACAGACATAGCAGCTTTGGGACGTCGGTGCCAGGAGTGCCAACAGGGGCAAAGAGTGCCACCAGCTGCGCCATTGCACCCGTGGGAATGGCCAGGCAGACCATGGACCCGCCTGCATATTGACCACGCCGGCCCTTTCATGGGCTCAATGTTTTTGGTGATAGTGGACGCCCACTCCAAATGGTTGGACGTCCACCAGGTAAACACGGCAAGCACAGCATCGACAATTGAAAAGCTCAGGGCCTCGTTTGCAACACATGGACATCCGGAGGTATTGGTGTCGGACAACGGAACGCCATTCACAAGTGGGGAATCTGGAAAATTCCTAAAGGGAAACTGAGTCCGCCACATCAAAACGGCCCCTTACCGTCCAGAGTCCAACGGCCTGGCTGGCAGAGAGAGCGGTCCAGACACTAAAAGCGGGACTCAAGAAGCAGCCGGCAGCGTCAACGGACACAAAGCTGTCCCGCTGGCTGTTTGATTACAGGACCACACCGCATTCCACAACGGGCATACCGCCAGCTGAACTCTTAATGGGAAGGCGGCTGCGAACGAGGCTGAGTCTCCTTTTCCCAAATTTAACGGGGAAAGTGGAGAAACAGCAGGAGGACCAACGCACGGGGCATGATAATAGTTGGCAGCAGAGACATTTCCAGGTGGGGGCACCGGTTTGGGTCAAGATTTATGGGAATGGACCAACATGGGTCAAAGACACAGTAGAGTCCCAAACAGGGCCCATATCATATGAAGTTTCAATAGGAGGTAAGGTGCTGAAGAAACACCTAGACCAAATAAGGGCAGCGGAACCACACCTGGAGGCAGTCGAAGCAGGACCGCCTCAAGCTGGGATAGCTCAGACGGGAAAGATACCCACACCCCAGCCCCGAGCAATTTCTCCAGACCCCGTCATCCAGTCGTCAGAATCGGAGATGGACACGTTCGACAAGGCCGCCGCGACACCTCCCCCGAGGAGGAGGAAGTACAACTTCCAAGGAGGTCGTCAAGGAAAATACGGGCACCTAGAAGGTACACCCCACCCACGTCCGAGAACGACCTCCAATTGGCATTATTGGTTGGCCAATTGGAGTATGAGCTCCCTCAATGATAGCTCATTGAGGGGGCCCATATAAGCACCTGTGTAGGCTTTGTGAGGCAGTCTTAAGTTGACTGGAATGTGAGCAGCACTGTTTGGAGCTGCTCTTGTATATAGGTTATTGCAAATAAATGCTGGTGTAGTGACGGAACCCATGCCTCCTGTGGATTATTACAACCTCATTCCAGCCTGCCTTGTATTCCTCTGTTCCCTTTCCTCTCATATATGCATCATCGAACTGCCTCTCAATGCATCAAAGCTATCCACATTCTCACCACTCTTTTTGTAAATAATATCTCCAAAGTTCTTTATTTTATTGCAACTTGCATTTATGCCCCCTTGTACCCACAAATGGAAACAGTTTCTCCACATCCACACTATCAAACCTCTTCCCTGTCATTAATTCTCAGCCTTTGTATCTCCAGTTACAGCTTGATGACTGGTCCTTGCAAAGTGATCCTGTTTTGAAAAGAAATGTACTCCCCATTGACTGTTTTCCAAATCAGTCTATGCCCCAACTTGGATTAAGTAAAATGCAAGCTTTGCAAAATAATTTGCTTGGTTGTGGCAAGTTTTAAGAGCTGATATATTTGTCATAAGGATTTCAGCTCCGGAAATATTTGTGCTCATTCTTTTAATTTTGTGATTGCAATTTATATTTGAACATTTACTTCATTCTCTGAGACTCAATTTCTTCTTTTAAAAACTATTCATTTTGACTATTCCCATTGCTGGCATCAAATGGTTTGCAACAAAATAAACAAGAATAGTTTGTCCCCCTCCCCGGGTATGTGATGTCCCATTTTTATTCCAGGGATGTCTATCAAGAAGGAAATATAGATATATAACATGCTCAAATCAATTATTTTCTAGTTTGTGACTTTTAAATATGCTGCATATTCAAGAACTAGTGTCATCATTGCATATGTATTTATTTTTTCTACTGAATAATGTTTTCAAGCATAGTGCAGACAATTAAATGTGATTTTATTATTTTAAACCTCCATCCATACCTGAACACAGTGAGAGATTGTTACCATCATCCAATCTATGTCAAAGCAGCTATTTGGCTGCATTTAAGAACAGAAGTGAAAGAAGAGAATGGGGAAAATGGTCATCCAGACAATTAAACATTATCCCTTAAGTACATAACTCACCAGATATGGCACCCAATTATGTTTTGAATATTTCCCATATTGTGCTGTCTTGAGTACTAGATTATTGCACACTTCTTTCAATCTTTTGAATATATTTTTCTCTGTTTGCCAATTTTTAACCAGTTGATATCAGGAAAACATGCTTCAACTTGCAGTGAGTTTTAATGAGTGATGGTAAATCTACCCTTTGAGTATAGATGTTTTTTCTCCAATATCTACTCTACATTTTATTAAGTTAAGTGGTACAAGATAAGTCACCTGCTGCCACTCAGCCTTGTTTCTTTTTCCATTGGACCTGGGGAGGAAATAGCTCACATGTCTTTTATGATGTGAAGATGCTGGCGCTGGACTGGGTGGGCACAGTAAGAAGTCTCACAACACCAGGTTAAAGTCCAACAGGTTTATTTGAAATCACAAGCTTTTGGAGCACTGCTCCTTCATCGGGTGAAGTGGAGGCAGATTCACAAACACAGCATACAGAGGAGACACATAATTACAAGAAAATTACAGATTGGAATGTGAAGAATGGTTGGAATGCAAGTCTTTACAGGTAAACAAGTCTTTACAGGTGCAGTGTGAGTGGAGCAGTCAAGAACATTCAGCGTCCGATCTTCGGGTAAACATTCTCCGAGATAGCCTTCAAGACAGCCGACAACGCAAAATCGCCAAGCAGAATCTAGTAACCAAGTTCCTCACACATGAGGACGGCCTCAACTGGGATCTCGGGTTCATGTCACATTACATGTAACCCCCACCATACTGGATTGGATTGGATTTGTTGATTATCATGGGTACCGAGGTACAGCGAAAAGTATTTTTCTGCGAGCAGCTCAAACAGACCATTTAGTATATGAAAAGAAAAGAAAATACATAAAAGGGCAACACAAGGTACACAATGCAAATACATAGACACAAGCATCAGGTGAAGCATGCAGAAGTGTAGTATTAATCAGGTCAGTTCATAAAAGGGTCGTTTAAGAGTCTTGTAACAGTGGGGAAAAAGCTGTTTTTGAATCTGTTCGTGCGTGTTCTCAGACTTTTGTATCTCCTGCCCGATGGAAGAAGTTGGAAGAGTGAGTAAGCTGGGTAGGAGAGGTCTTTGATTATGCTGCCCGCTTTCCAAAGGCAGCGGGAGGTGTAGAGTCAATGGATGGGAGGCGGGTTCATGTGATGGACTGGGCTGTGTTCACGACTCTCGGAAGTTTTGTGCGATCTTAGATCGAGCAGTTACCATACCAGGCTGAGTTGCAGCCAGACAGGATGCTTTCTATGGCGCATCTATAAAAGTTGATAAGAGTCAATGTGGACATGCCAAATCTCCTTAGTTTCCTGAGCAAGTAAAGGCGCTGTTGTGCTTGCTTGGTGGTAGCGTTGACGTGGGTGGACGAGGACAGATTTTTGGTGATGTGCACACCGAGAAATTTGAAGCTGTCAACCATCTCCACCTCGGCCCCGTTGATGCAGACAGGGGTGTGTATAGTACTTTGCTTCCTGAACTCAATGACTAGCTCTTTAGTTTTGCTGGCATTGAGGGATAGGTTGTTACACCACTCCACTAGGTTCTCTATCTCCTTCCTGTCGTTCGAAATCCGACCCATTATGGTCGTGTCGTCAGCAAACTTATAGCTGGAGTTGGAACCAGTGTTCCGAAAGTTTGTGATTTCAAATAAAACTTTTGGACTTTAACCTGGTGTTGCGAGACTTCTTACATATCTTTTAGCAAGAGCAAGATTCACAAAGAAAATCAGTCTCTGCTACTAACAGAACAAGTGAGTGACGCCACTTGCAGCAAAAGGCAGGAGAATGGATGTTTGATGACAATTATGTTTTACAACATGAAAGAACCCTTTGAAAATACAAAACTTAAATTCAATATGAGGGAAAAATAGAAATAAACTTAACTCCATCTCAACTAAAAACTACACTGGTGCTGTAAATCCAAAATGTTTGAAATTAAGTATTTACTTTTGTACCAGGTTTTGAGTAAGGCCTTGGGCAGTTGCCTCAGAGTCTAAACAGGAAGTGGACAATGTGCAGAATTGACTGAGCTTGCTCCATGTTTGTGCAAAATGTTTGTATTCCATCAGCTTTTGGATGTGCTGGAAAGATACTGTATGGCAGCTGGATTGGATTACCGACGACTTGATGGGAAAACCAAGACAGAAGAGAGGGTCAAAATAGTGAAGGAATTCAACAGTACACGAGACATCAACATTTGTTTGGTGTCCACAATGTAAGATATGTAAAATTTGCAGTGTGCACAATTTTTTTCAGTTGCTTTTTCTTTAATAAATACTGTATAAACAAAAGATCACTACTGTAATAACTTATTTGACTATATATCTGTTTTTGTTTTATCACAGGGCTGGTGGCTTAGGACTAAATTTTGTTGGAGCTAATATTGTTGTGATATTTGACCCAACGTGGAATCCAGCTAATGATCTGCAAGCTATTGACAGGTAGGTGATTAAATTATTTGCTCCATTGTTGGACTCTCCTATGTTTTCTTAAGAGCCATTCTTCTCCCAGACATCCAACAGCTTGCATTCTGCCAGCTACTGGTGGTCACTTAACTATGGCCACAATGGCAACTACTCATCTGGCTTCCCCTCCTGTTAGGACAAGCAGACTTATTTCAGTCAGTAGCAACAGCCAACGAGAGGGTCTTAACAAATTTAAAATAAAAAGTAATGATATTGGAAGTCTATGAATGAAACTATCTTAGGCCAGTAATTTTTTAATTCTCTCCTGCGTGAGGACCCATCTACCCACCCAGCTGGGTGCCCCCCCCCCAACCCCTTAAATATTGACATGTTCGCATGAACCCAATTTTCACATTTAAAAGACAGCATGAGCTATATAAAGAAAAACAGTGCCGTTGTGTTTTATTGATATACATAAATAATGTGTTAGTAATTCAACAAATGCTAAGGAATTCAGAAATCCTATGATCTCACAGTCTCCCTAGGATCCCCTTTTGCACCTCCCAAGGGTAGGGGGATAGCAGATTGAAAACAAATTTCATAGGCAATGGTTTTAATCCACCATGCCCTGCGGAATTGTGCAGCTGCCTAGTTCAAATTACCTCAGAAAACTTGCCACTCAATTGCTGCCCACTGCTGCCTTAATTGGGTCCTTTAGGAGACCAAGGAGTCTGCTTCAGACAGGAACCTTATAAATACATGAAAATCAGGACCCTATTAACCAGCAACCAAGCAGCCCCAGTGAAATTTGTTCTGCAGGAGTAAGCGTGCTCTGCTGCCCTTGAACCCCTTACAACACCTTGCTGAAACGTCCTCTACCATTTGGCAGAGTGGCAGCAGGCAACCTCCAAGTCACCCGATCTTCACCAAGCGGAGATCAAATTGCTTCCCTTTATTACCCAATTCAGGCGGGCAGCAGCATATGTGAATTAACCCTGGGGTGAATCCTCCGCCTCCCCAGCCACGTGTTCCTCGGCGGCACTCCAGTACACGGAATCTCCATTCCCTCAGCCAGCCAACGAGATTTCCCATTGTGGCCACCCGAAGCCACCGAGAAACATGTGGGTGGGAGCGCATTGCCAACAGAATGGAGAATCCCGCCAGCGGAGAATTCACACCAGTTTTTTTGTGTGTTCTAGTTCAGTTTTCCACCAAGTGTTTTTTTAAAATCGGGTTATTTTCACAGCTTTCAATAATATAATAATAATAATCGCTTATTGTCACAAGTAGGCTTCAATGAAGTTACTTTGAAAAGCCCCTAGTCGCCACATTCCGGCGCCTGTTCGGGGAGGCTGGTACGGGAATTGAACCTGCACTGCTGGTCTTGTTCTGCATTACGAGCCAGCTGTTTAGTCCACTGTGCTAAACCAGCCCCAGGCAAATTCAATTGCCTCCGACTTTGATCAGTTGAATACTGAAAATAATATTTGTGTTAGTAATATTTACTGATATAAAGATATGTGAAACTCAGTTACTGAGTCATTAACTTATATCTCGTTATCACTGACTGGTTAGCAGTGGTGAAAACATACTTCTGACTTCAACAATTCATTTTTTCCCACCTGTGTAGAGTATATCGCATTGGTCAATGCAGGGATGTTAAAGTGTTCCGACTAATTTCATTGGGTACGATTGAGGAAATAATGTATCTGCGCCAGCTCTATAAGCAGGTGAGCAATTAATAGGTTGGCAGTTTTTCTCAACTGGTCATCTCCTCATAACCATTCATTATTTTAAGGCATTTCTGAGCAGGCTTTTTTAAATTGATCAAGTGGGTACTTTTTCCTCAGATCATAGAATTTACGGTGCAGAAGGAGGCCATTCGGCCCATCGAGTCTGCACCGGCTCTTGGAAAGAGCACCCTACCTAAGCCCACACCCCCACCCTATCCCCATAACCCAGTAACTCCACCCAACACTAAGGGCAATTTTGGACACTAAAGGCAATTTAGCATGGCCAATCCACCTAACCTGAACATCTTTGGACTGTGGGAGGAAACCGGAGCACCCAGAGGAAACCCACGCACACAGGGAGAACGTGCAGACTCCGCACAGACAGTGACCCAAGCCGGGAATCGAACCTGGGACCCTGGATTTGTGAAGCAATTGTGCTAACCACTATGCTACGGTGCTACCGTGTTCTAAGCATATAAAAATGTACAAAAATTATCCCTGATAATCCTATAAAACTAAATCGTCCTTGTTGGATTTATTGGGTTCGTAAAAGTTTTTCAATGTTTTAATATTTTTAACAATACCATATTCATACCAGGTACTATATTTTCCTCCCCCTCACAACAGCTATGTTATTATAAATAGCTTTTTTCCCCAAAAATTAATTGACAATAAAAACCTATAACATGAATTTACTTCTGATGATTTGTGACAGGGCAACAACATAATCACAATTCTGCCCTACAGCACTGCTCCTGATGACAATCCTTTATTCAGTAATCTCTAGCAAGAAAGATGGCATAGTTGCTTTTGAAGACTCCAGATCGATGTAGAGATAACCTGCTCCCAGATGGAGAGCCATCAGCTTTATTGGCAATCAACAGTTTGAGCAACATGGGAGCTATATCCTGGGTGAGCCTCCCCGTTTCTCTCTAATCTCCTCATGCCCCACAACCTTCCCAAATACCTGCACTTCTCTATTTATATTGCCTTGTGCATCCCTGATTTTAATCACACCCACATTTGGTGTCTATGCCTCCAGCTACCAAGGCACTGTGCTCTGGAATATCCTCCTTCAGACTCTCTGCATCTCTACCTTCCTTTCTTCCTTTAAAATGCTCCTTAAGATCTACACCTTTTGGTCATCTAGCTAATAACTCCTTTTGTGGTTCAGTGTCATAATTTGTTTTATAATCTCCCTGTGAAGCCTGCTAAAAGCACTATGCACTTTATAAATATAACTTATTGTTGTACAGTTAAATCAGCCAGGGCCTCTGTTTTCTGTCTAATTCCTGAATGGAATGGATGGGCATGTGTGCGTGGGGAATGAGGTCAGATTGACGACGGGCCAAAGAGACAAATCATGGAGCTTGGTGCTTCTCCCGTTTCCGGGCCCCGGACCATTTTGTGATTCACCTGACCCGCTCCTGATGGTGTGTTCCGGATCTCAGAGAATCATAGAATTTATAATGCAGAAGGAGGCCATTTGGCCCATCCAGTCTGCACCAGCTCTTGGAAAGAGCACCCTACATAATCCCACGCCTCCACCCTAACTAGTAACCCCACATAATCTTTTGGACACTAAGGGGCAATTTCATAATAATAACCTTTAGTGTCACAAGCAGGAATACATTAACACTGCAATGAAGTTACTGTGAAAAGCCCCTTGTTGCCATATTCCAGAGCCTGTTCGGGTACACAGAGGGAGAATTCAGAATGCCCAAATTACCTAACAGCACGTCTTTCAGCACTTGTGGGAGGAAACCGGAGCACCAGGAGGAAACCCATGCAGACACAGGGAGAACGTGCAGACTCCACACAAAGACAGTCACCCAAGCCGGGAATCTAACCTGGGACCCTGGAGCTGTGGTGCTACCGTGCTGCCTTATCACCTAAACACCAAACCTGCACATCTTTGGACTGATGGAGGAAACCGGAGCACCCGGATCAAACTCCACGCAGTCACCCGAGGCCAGAATTGAACCCGGGTCACTGGAGCTGTGAAGCAGCAGTGCTAATCACTGTGCTACCGTGCCATCCAGGGAGGTGAAGGGTCCAAAAATGGTGAGAATATCATTAACCCTAATTTTTATTCATTTCATTCTCATGAACGAGATTGAAGTCAAATGCAGCGGCCTCCTGGGAATTACTCCTCTCCCCAGCAAGAAGTCACGCACGTGCCATTTAGTACTCATTTTCAAAAAAGTGAAGCTGGCGCAATGGCTTCTGAGGGATGATTAGCACACTACATGTTCAGCAAGCTTTGATGCCCGAACAATGTGTCTGAACTCTAGGAGCATCAGCACCATAGAGGTAGCTGCCAACAATCAAACACTAAAGAGCAGGGCTTCACCTCTTAGGATCCGCTCACGGCCAAAGGGTAAGTTTGTAGATGAGCGGAGGGAAGCTGATCATGGTCTTCCTAATATTCCAGGCAGAAGTTATTATAAGGTCTAGGGGCTCTGGTGAATGTGCTAAGCAAGGTTCGCCAGCATGTCTGCCTTGCTGGATGGCAAGAGAAGGCAGGGGGAGGTTTGGGGGATTTGAGGGTCCCGGGATGGAAGCCCTAAAAGATTGTCTCCTTTTCCAATTCTTTCCAGATATAACAATGCTTGCGGGTGTTGATCCCACGGAGACTGCACTCGCGATGTTTGTGGTAGCTGAGACAAGCATATGCTGTAAAAGGCAGCAACGCCAACTCAGGCTGGAGGCAGCACCCCATGTACAGCGGGATGCCGCACACCCTGCAGACCCGATCGCCCAACAGGCTGAGGAGGGACCCAGAAGGGCAACCGCCCAAGGTGTGCAGACATCATCGGTCGTTCCATAAGCTGACAGACAGCATACGCCGCAGACTTTTCCGTCTCAACTGAGAGACCGTGTGACACCTGTGACACGGCACCGTTTGGAGGAGGAAGACACCCTCTTCCAGTAGCCGTGAAAGTTATTGCATCCCTAAGCTTTTACACCACCAGGTCATTCTAGGGCTTGGGCGGGGACCTGTGTGGCATATCACAGTCAGCTGCCCACAGGTGCATCCGGGAGGTGACAGATGCTCTATATGCCTAGGCATCTGATTATATCATCTTCAACCTGGACCAGGCCCACCAGGATTTGCTGCCATTGCCGGGATGCCCCAGGTCCAAGGGGTTAACGATGGCGCACATGTTGCCCTGCGAGCACTGGGCATCAGGGAGTGCCCTATATTAATAGGAAGGGTTTGCACTCGCTGAATGTTCAGATTGTGTGCAACACCGCCTCACAATCATGCATGTATGTGTCCCTACCCTGGGAGCACACACGACAGCTTAACCCTGGGGCTCTTCGAGATCCCTGGTGTCTTCGAGGATGCTCCCAGGATGAGGATTGGCTCGTGGGGGACAAGGGATACCCTGAGGTCATGGCTGATGACGCCGGTGCAGAGCCTGAGACTGCCCAAGATGCGGATCAGATGCTCTGGCGATGGCTTACAGTACAACCCCAAAGGGTCTCCCACTTTGTGGTGGTCTGTCATGCCCTCCACAATCTGACACAGCAGCAGGATGACACACTGGAGAAGCAGCAGGAGGAGGCGGAGGGACATGCAGCCTCGTTTGAAGAGCAGGATGAGGCGGTCCAGTAGGTGCTGGAGAATGAGTTCGAGGAGGAGCCAGAGAATGGAAGACAGGTGCCGGCAAGGGTTCAACATGCCAGAAGGACCAGGGAGGCCCTCATCGCCACCAGACGAGGCTGTGTTAGTCAGCTCAACCATCCCACCCAACCATTTCCCTCCAAACTGCCACCCATTTCACCCCCACACCTCGCCCACTCCCCATATTTCTCTCCCTTTCCCCTGTCCCCCTCCATCACACCGCCCCCTCCCCATCATCCTGTTGCCCCCCCCCCCCCCCCTCCAAGGGTCTATGTAACATCACTTCTGGGTGATGGGCTTGTGTTGGCACTGTAGGTGGGTCACTATACAAGGAAGGAGAGTGATGATCACTCGCTGTGAGGAAAGCTCTGGTGCTCGTCAGTTTCTACTAAAGTCTGACTCCTGTCTTTGTGCTGACAGCGCATCACACCCATCCTCTGAATGGGATCTGCATCAGGGGCTTTTGATCTTGAACCACTGGGGGTGGGGGAGCGGAGGGCAACAGGAGGTGGGGGTGCAGGCAGGCCCGCTGTGATGATTAACTTGATAGAGGCTTCACATATGTCAAGTGTTACATGTTTTAATAGTGAACATTTTACTGTGACAGATTTCCATTCCCCTTAGTTACAGATCGTGTTCCCCTCACCCACAGCCGTCCCAATGCTCCTCACTCTTCTTGACCTTCTGGCGTTTAGTGCAATGTTTTTCAAACTTCTTTTTCCTGGGACCCACTTTTACCAACCCGCCGACCTTCGGGACTCACGCCGGCTGACCTTTGCGACCCAGTATTTTTATTTACCTATAATACGACAGGTGAGCCTGCTTCGTCCTCACAATCTCACTTACTTTGTCATTCAAGAAGTCTTACAACACCAGGTTAAAGTCCAACAGGTTTGTTTCAAATCACTAGCTTTTGGAAGGAGCAGTGCTCTGAAAGCTCGTGATTTGAAACAAACCTGTTGGACTTTAACCTGGTGCTGTAAGACCTCTTACTGTGCTCACCCCAGCCCAATGCTGGCATCTCCACATCTTTGTCATTCAATGATACATTTCTGCTAAAGACTTAAGCTGATGATTTCAGTTCCTACTGCATCCTTTGAAAAAAAATCAAGAGGTTTGCCCTCAAACTCACCGTGCTTGGTCTTTGAAGTTCTGAGAGTTTTAAACTTTCATTTGCCAGTCCTTCCCTGCACATAACAGTCATGGGCTTTGCATCCTGATTTTCATTGGTATAATTAACAAAGACATTCCTTAATAAATCAGCATTGTACTGCCCTGTTCCCGATTTCAGTTTCTTTTTAGTAGACTGTTCACCAGAGGCCCTGGACATCTGTGTGCAGCTCACACTAGCCCTGTTTAAGGTCAGGTGGACTCCAGTCTTGTAAGTGTAGTTAACCGCTAAATGCTCCGTTGGCAATCATAGAATCATAGAAGTTTACAGCATGGAAACAGGCCCTTCGGCCCAACCAGTCCATGCCGCCCAGTTTTTACCATTAAGCTAGTCCCAGTTGCCTGCACTTGGCCCATAACCCTCTATACCCATCTTACCCATGTAAATAGAAATCTAGGCTTCATTTTCTCCCCAACAGAGCATAATTAAATATGGCAGAAGGGGGGGGTCAGACAGTCATAGCAGGACATTCACTTGGGCTTGGAGGATGTGCCAGATCCAATGTAACAGAGAACTGTGCCTCCTGCAGACCGGATGAGGACCTGCACCATTGAATTCAGGGCAGGTCGATTGCGATGGAGGCAGAGCCACTAACAAGAGACCACCTCCATCCCTCAACCGCCCCCGCATGCAACTACGCCAGCCACTTCAGGCTTTGCAGGGAGTTGGCGCAGTTCCTGATCAAGATGTAGAGTTGCAAGCTGTACTCCACGGACAAGGCCCACTCCAACTCGCTACTGGCCCATGCCAGCTTCTGCAGGAGGGCCTGCTCGACCTCCCTATTGGCAGGGGCCAGTAGGTTGCCTGGGCGGGGGGCTGCGGCGCCCTCGGCATGGCTCAGGGAGCAGAGCCCTGGCGTCCGGGGACATATACGGAGTGGAATGGAATGGGAGGGGAGCGGCTCCGAGTGGTCATTGAAAGTGCATTGTTGCTCCCTCACTTGCGACAAGGCTACTTGTGGGTTCAAAGCTTGGTTGCCCTTGACCATGTGAGAATCCAGCTCCTCAGGCGACACAGTAGTTTTTCCATTTCTTGTCTTGAAGAAGGATTGTTCCACATTCCTGACAAAAATTTGCCGGCATCCTGTATCCTTTCAGCAGGTAATCCCTCATCAGTTTGGTGGTCTTGTCCTGGCGTTCACGGCGGACCTCGATCACCTTCATCTCTGCCTCAAAAGGGGGGTGGCCCACGTAAGCTATCATCCCTATAATTCAGAGCCATACTGCTGCCGGCATCTTAAAAGCCAGTCGTGGCTGTTGGGCGCTCCTCCTGCGATCGGGAATGCAGCGACCAATCGCTCTGAGACTCTCCCGACACCCACCCACGGGTCACGCCATACAGTTTGAAAATTCCTTGTCTAATGCTATGTCTAGGTGAGCCCCCAGGATGCACATCAAAGGTGGAGGCATCTTGCTGCTTTTATAATAATGATAATATCTATTAGTGTCACAAGTAAGCTTACATTAACACTGCAATGAAGTTACATTGAAAAGCCCCTAGTCGCCACACTCCGGCGCCTGTTGAAGTACACTGAGGGAGAATTCAGAATGTCCAAATTACCTTCCAGCACATCTTTGTGGGAGGAAACCGGAGCACCCGGAGGAAACCCACGCAGACACGGGGAAAATGTGCAGACTCCGTACAGACAGTGACCCAAGCCAGGAATCGAACCTGGGACCCTGGAGCTGTGAAGCCACAGTGCTAACTACTGTGCTACTGTACTGCTATATGCAAATTGGGTCATTAATATTAAGAGCAGTAACAATAGTATGCAACATTAGTTTGTGTGCACCCTTTAGATAATTCTAATGCATATTAAAAAAAACAGAGAATATAAATTTTATTTTAACAGCGTTTAGCAATATTGTTAATTTGACAGGAAAATATCCCATTAATTGTTCATAACACTGTGCAGATAACACTTATTTCAATGACTGTCATGAACATCTTCTGCACATTGCACATACATGGTGACAGTAAATTAATTTTGAGAGGAAATTCACTACCTGCAACCCAGATAGCAAGAAAAGCTTTTAGGTTTCTCATATATTTTGATTGCCTGTTCTGTATAGGAAAAAAAAACTATCTCCATTTTGCAGCTTGCGTTGTTTCATTGTTATAGAGTTGTTGAAGGTAAGAGGGAGGGAACGAGGAGAGAAGATGAGAGCGGATGGTCCCATTCACCTATTGTTGCCTAAGCTCCCTCCTCCCTCACCAGACACACTGACACAGCACTCGCTCACCTCACTCAAGATAACTCCACAGCACTAGAAGCAAGTTTCCAGATCCCTGGGAGTGACTCACTCTGTGGACAGCTCCCACAGACATGTTCAGGGCAGGTTACTGGCAGAGACTCCCTGTTATTTCATTTTCTGTTTTTTCTCCTTGGCTTTACAAATGATGTTGTCACAAATTGTTCAGTGCAGCTGATGGACTCCTGCATTTGAGGCTAGTGGGAGCAGGAGAATAGCTGCTCCAGCTCCTCCCAATCAGAGGTTCACTCTCTCCCACCCTTGCTGTTCCTCCAATCATAGATTCTGACTCTGGAGGAGTGACAAAAGCAGAAGGGAAGGAATCTTTGGAGGAGCTGGAGCAATGACTAACTTTAGCCTTGTTTCATTGATTTCCCCAATAGATTGCACTCAACAAGTCTTAGCAACTTCAGGGGAAGATAACGTGAGCTTCAAAAGAAAGTCCTGAGCAGTACACTTAGACCTACAGATCTGTTCATACATTAGAACTTGTTTATTTCCTTTTCATGCATAAAATGAAGTGCATTGTCTATGGAGTGCATAGACCAATGGGAAAATCAAAAGCAAGGTAGGCAGCTATAGAATAACCAATGAGAATCTAAGTACTTAGGAAAAACAACCAATCTTGAACTGTCAGAGAGTCTGTCAATAATAAAAGGAAAATAACGATGAACCAATTGAATCACTCAAACGTTATTTCTTAGTCATTGAAATTTCTAAGGTCTTAAATAATGTTTTGAACAAAATAAAAATATTTTAAATTACATACTTCGCAATAGCATGGTTAAATCTAAACAGCGTTTAAAACGTCTGGGGTGAAATTTCCACAGCTGATAGCATTGTCCACCTCTCAGTCAGAAGGTTATGGATTTGAACACTAAGGGAGTGCAGCATTATCAGAAATGTTGGGTGGAATTCTCTGTTAGCCGACGGCAAAATCAGGAAATGCGATTGGGCGGAGAATAGGTTCCGACGCCAAACGCGCAGCAGGTGCCAATTTGACGGCAAATCGCGATTCTCCGTCACCTCGAAAATGGTGCCAATGCATTTCACTCCACACGTACAGTAGACACCGTTTGCATATCATTAGCAGGTCTGACCCGGTACTCTCTAGGGCCTCTGCGATTCTCCGCCTCTGATGGACTGAGTTCCCAACGGATTTGTTCACTTGTGCTTTCAAAAATCGTGAACTGGTGTGGCGGTTTCTGAGGGAGAGAGAGAGTATGGAAGGTGTTCAACATCGCCATAGTTTGCAGACAGTTCTGCCGCTGGCTTGGGGGGCTTCTGCCAGGGCTGGGGGGAGTAATGGGGGATGGCCAGGAAGTGGGCTGTGGAGTCGGGTGGACGGGCACAGAGCACCATTGCTGCAGTCGGCAAGGCAGCCATGCAGCTGGGCACACCGCTAACAGCCCACTTTGAACCTGGTGCCATGGGCTATATAGGGGGTCCCCCCCCCCCCCCAGGGCAGCCCCCTGGGTGCCCTCTGGCCCCAGACGACCCATCAGCTGTTTGGGCACACTCCAGCACAACCAGTGCCATCTTGCTGGCTGGGATAAGTGAGTGTGGGGATATGTGTAGATGCGGCTGCAGATTGTCAACCTCCTGAGTGTCGATCATGGACCCGGCGAATCTCGCATCATTTTAATTAGAATCAATTGTGTTCCACGTGGCACCGGTGTTAGCCCCTTAATAGTAGGAGAATCGGTTCAGGAGCGGCGCCAAATTTTCTGTCGTGAAAGTCCACGGATTCTCTATTGGCATCAACACTGAGCGGTGGATTCTCCGATCGCGGATGCCGAAATCGCGTTCAGCGATTGGCCAGAGAATCCGTTTATACACTGAAATCGTGGGCGGGCATTTTGCAGATGCTCTGCCCCCTCAAATCGCTGAGTACGATGCACGCCATTGGGATAGCCTCAGGACATCACCTGAGGCCCTCCCCCGATTATCCGTCCCCAGTCGTGTGTCCTCTCAATTTTTGGGGACCTCACGTGGCAGCTGTGGACAGTGTCCAGCACCCCCACAGTTGGGGGAGGGGGGGAACGTTCTGCTGGCCAGGGAGGCCTTCGCTGGGGGGACTTGTAGGGGATGGTGAGGGGGGTTACAGGGGGGCACTAACTGGCAGGCCGGGTCCGCGTGTGGCCATCGCCATGTTCTACGGCGCGGCCGCCACAAGTCGCTGCCGTGCAAATGCACGGCCACAGACCCGGCCATTCTCTGTCCGTATCTGTAGGTAAAGCCTTTACATGGTGTGGCTGCTAGCCACCCACCGGGCGAAGCATCGGTGCAGAGGCGGAACCGACTTTTTCATTGTAAGACCAGATGCTTCCTCCGGAAATAGCAGCAAAATTGGAGAATCCAGCCCTTGGTCTCAGAAATGGAGCATTCCGCCTCTAGTATTTTGGATAAGATGTTAGATGGAGACTATTTGTCTGACATAAAAGTTCAACTATACAGTTTCCAATTTTGTGTGTAATATTTCTCCCTTAACGAACACTCCCAAAAGCGCATCTTCTGATCAATCTTTCATTTCCTATTTTTTCAGTTTATAATTGCATCTAATTCTTCTTTTTTAAAATAAATTTAGAATACCAATTAATTTTTTTTTCAATTGAGGGGCAGTTTAGCGTGGACAATTCACCTGCACACTTTGGGTTATGGGGGTGAAAACTCCACACGGACAGTGACCCATGACCGGGATCGAACCTCGGCACCGTGAGGCAGCTGTGCTAACCACTGTGCCACCGTGCTACCCCTGGATCACCTACCTACAACAGGGATAACTTCAAAAGTGGTTTGTTGGTTTTTAAGCATCTTGGGATATCGTGAAGACTTGTTTACATTCTATGTAAATGCAAATTATTTTTATTCTTTCTGTTACTCTTTACCTGAAAGCCTCAGTCTTGCCCAAAGCCCTGGCCTTTAGGTAGTATTTTTTATTTAAGAGTTCTTATTCTACTGGCTGACGACAGATTCGACATCTTGAGCAGTAACGCTTATAATTGCTCAGGGTGGGTCAATGGCACTTATTGAGCAGCTCAACATATGCTTCTGTTTAGATTCTTCATATATATTTGTGGTTATTTTTCAAATTATTTGAAGAAGATCTGGACTGTAAATTACAAAAATGCTATTAGGTAATGTTTGTATTAAGTTTATATTAAAAAGAAACAGGCTGGCTGTTCGTGTGTGAGGAGAATTAATTTCAGATATGTCATACTTATACATACCAGTTGTAGTTTCTGTGTTAAATTATAAATAATTGATAGACTTCTTCTATTTAAGAGGAATGGAGGATACAATTTTAACCTAACTCACAGAGCATGGCAAGGCTTGTTCAGCTAACATCCCTGTTGAATTTACTCTCAAATGAAGTTATTTACCCTGTAGCCAACACTCCTGACGTCCAGGACCAGGTACAAACGTTTATAAAATATTATTTAAGGCTGCCTGAAGGTCAGAATAAATACTAAGGTGTGCGAGCGTAATTATATATACATATGCCTGACTATATACAAAATGTGTCCAAATGAACGTATATACATAGGAAAGTGTCGAAAGTGCAGATACATGGCAAACAAAACCATATTTACAGAGGTTAAATCGATGAAGTCACAAAATGTACAAAAGTACAGTCTGCAGATTCAGTCTTTGCGGTGGGCGACGAATTCTTGTTGATCGCCGCAGAGGTGGATCAGGAGCCGCCTGCACGTGGATAGGCGGGATCGCTGCCATCGCAGTGGTCGCATTGGCCGGCAGGATTGCTGGTAGATCGGTGGCCTCGTGGCAGGGTACGTCTGGAGGAAGCATCGTAGGCGGTGGGGCACTTCGGTCAGGTAGAGGGCATGGAACTCTTCGCAGTGCCGTCTTGCGCCATAGGGAGACATCAGTCATGCGGACAAGGAACGATCTTGGGGCCACTTGTTTGATCACAACAGCTGTGGCTGACCAGCCGCCCTCAGGCAACTGGACACGAACATGATCAGTTGGGGCCAGCTCAGGTAGATCCGTGGCATGAGCATCGTATGTAGACTTCTGTTGGGCCCGTGACTGCTGCATTTTCTGTAAGACCGTGAGGTGGTCAAGGTCTGGAACATGGATGGCTGGAACTGTGGTCCTCAGAGTGCGATTCATGAGCATCTGCTCTGGAGACAACCCAGTGGACAGTGGGGTTGCCCTGTATGCCAGCATCGCCAGATTGAAGTCGGAGCCTGAGTCTGCAGCTTTGCACAGCAACCACTTTACAATATGGACCCCTTTCTCGGCCTTCCCGTTCGACTGCGGGTAGTGGGGACTGGAGGTTACATGACGGAAGTTGTAGGACTGTGCAAAATGAGACCATTCCTGGCTGTAAAAGCAAGGACCGTTGTCGCTCATTACCGTGAGCTGAATCCCATGCCTGGTGAACGTTTCTTTGCATGCTTTGATTACCGCCTTCGATGTGAGGTCGGACAGTTTCACCACTTCTGGTTAACTGGAGAAGTAGTCGACCAGGAGTACGTAGTCATGCCCGTTGGCGTGGAAAAGGTCTACACCTACTTTGGACCACGGAGAGGTCACAATCTCGTGCTGTTGCAGCGTTTCCTTGGGTTGAGCTGTTTGAAACTTCTGACAGGTAGGGCAGTTGAGGACTGTGTCGGCAATGTCCTGGCTGATGCCTGGCCAATAGACCGCCTCCCGAACCCTGCGTCGGCATTTCTCGACCCCAAGGTACCCTTATGGAGTTGGCCCAGTACCATAGCCCGCATGCTCTGAGGAATTACGATCCTGTCGAGTTTCAGAAGGATTCCTCCACCACCGTCAGGTCGTCTTTTACGTTATAGAACTGGGGACATTGTCCCTTCTGCCAGCCATTGGTAAGGTGCTGCATCACGCACTGCAGCAGAGGATCCTTGGCCGTCTCCTCACGAATTTGGACCACCCGTTCGTCAGAGGCCGGAAGGTTGGTGGCACACAACTGCACTTGCGCTTCTATGTGGCAGATGAAGTCACTTTGTTCACACGGTGTGGTAATGGACCTGGATAGGCATCTGCAACGATCAGCTCTTTGCCTGGCGTGTATACAAGTTTGAAGTCGTAGCGGCGTAGTTTAAGAAGAATTCGCTGTAACCGAGGTGTCATGTCATTTAAATCCTTCTGGATTATATGGACTAGAGGCCTGTGGTCTGTTTCTACCATGAATTTTGGCAGGCCGTAAACGTAGTCGTGGAACTTGACTATCCCTGTCAGGAGGCCCAGACACTCCTCAACCTGAGCGTACCGTTGCTCAGTGGGAGTCATGTCCCTGGAGGCATACGCCACTTGAGCCCGGGACGAGGAGTCATCTCGCTGAAGGAGCACCGCCCCAATGCCTCTCATTGAAGAACAATCCTCTCAGCCCAGAAAACAATCATGTGAACCTTTGCTGTACTGCCTCCAATGCAATTACATCCTTCCTTAAATAAGGAGACTCTTTCGTAAAACCTCGTTGGCTTGTTCTACTCGTACTATACTTTTCGAAGGGCACTATTAGGACTTTCTGAATAATAGATTCCAGCACTTTGCCAATGACTGATGTCAGGTTGGCCTGTAGTCCCCAGTTTTTTCTCTTCCTCCTTTGTTGGGTCGCTCATCACGTGCAGAAAATGTGAAAATGTTTGTTGTTTTATATTGGGCAGCACGGTAGCACAAGTGGATAGCACTGTGGCTTCACAGCGCCAGGGTCCCAGGTTTGATTCCCCGCTGGGTCACTGTCTGTGCGGAGTCTGCATGTTCTCCCCGTGTCTGCGTGGGTTTCCTCCGGGTGCTCGGGTTTCCTCCCACAGTCCAAAGACGTGCAGGTTAGGTGGATTGGGCATGATAAATTGCCCTTAGTGACCAAAAAGGTTAGATGGGGTTATTGGGTTACAGGGATAGGGTGGAAGTGAGGGCTTAAGTGGGTCAGTTCAGACTCGATGGGCCGAATGGCCTCCTTCTGCACTGTATGTTCTATGGTTCTATATTGTCAGGCCTGTTTGTACGGAAACAATATTAGCACATGATTAATATTCCGATTCAATGCATTCTGAATTGAACAAAAATGTTCTAACTACTAAATGGATCCCAGACCAGCATTTAACCACAATGGCGACATCTATTTGTGTAAGTCTGATGAACTCCGTACCCCTAGGAATTGCTGCTGGTATAAATTTAAAAGAGTGTTTACTTTCTCAAAGCCACAAAACGCTGACACATTGCTGGACCTGATATTTGTGATACATCTATTCTCTCCATCCTATTAGCAACTGCACTGTGCCGTTGTTGGAAGCGAAAACGCAAAGCGCTACTTCAATGCAGTGCAAGGATCAAAGGAGCACTATGGGGAGCTGTTTGGAGTCCAGAATCTTTTTGGTCTACGCACAGGGGGATCCTGCTTGACCCGGGATATCATTCAGGTGAGTAACTCTGGAGTGAACCTCCAGAGAATGCAGTTAGAAATCGTTTAGCTTTGGATAAGCATGCAACATTTTGTTTTGTTTTTCCAGTCATTTTCCCTCAGTCTCACATGTTCTTTTACTCCCCTTTCTCTCCCCCCCCCCATTCATTTTATACTACAGCATAAGTTATTGTGAATTTGCTACTCAGTCGTTGCCAACTCTCACAGGCAGCTTTAATTTTTCTTCAGAAATCCAGGTTTCAAGTTATTCATAATGTTCTTAGATAAAGTATTATGCAAGGAACATGAAAATACTCCTTGCTTAAAGTTTTTCAAGCTTTTGGCTATAACACATGGCTATTTATATTTAAATATATATATGTATTCTGTAACATTTTGTTAGAAAATGCTTCTACAGATGATCAAATACTTATCCTGACAATTTATATCATTGTGTGAAATCTCCCAGAAGAGGTCTTGTGGCACGGTGGATAGTGTCCTTACCTCGAGCCAGAAACACCGGGCGCAATCTTCCAAAAAAGGGAACAAAGTCCCTGAGCAAGCACGTTTGACCGAGTATTTTCTGGCACTCGCAGTGCTAAGAAACACATGACTAGTCAACAGGCCTTCTGCACTGTATGTTCTATAACTCACGGTGAATAAGGGGCCTGAAAGAGGAACTCCCCAATGTAGTGAGAGATGAGGACCCTATTTTTAAATGGCATCCCGATCTTCGAGGCCCCCAAAACAATCCCACACATTTAGAGTGCCAACCTGGCAGTGCCCATGCCAGCTGGTGGTGCCACCCGGGAGGCACCAACAGTGCCAGGGTACCGCCCTGCCCAAAGGGCATGCAGCTGGGAGACCCATGGAGATCCCCACGAGTGCTGTTCCGTCTGGCCCCCGTTTTTGGGGACCAGTACCAAACGGTGCTCACCCGCGGTCTCTGAGGCGAAGGGGTTGAATCTCAAAGCCTCAGGCACCTCGGGAATCTGCACATTAGAGTGAGGCTTACTTACTCACTCTAATGAACTTGCGAGGCATTGCGAGCCGGGTAGATCCCGGGAGCAGGGTCTCCCGGCTTTCAACAGCCATGCTGCGCCGTGGCGAGCTGCTTTTTGTGTGCAGTGTGGCCGTTGGATCGCGCCCATTGGGTTTGAGTCCCAACCCAGGACTTGGTGGCCAAAGAAGGTGTTTTCATAACACGTCCAGACAAGTTGAGTAGCAATCTACAAATCTGTCTGACACATGCTAATGACAAGTGGTACGAGTAGGAGAGATTCCTGTTCAGCCATATGATGGAAATCAAGTTGGAGCCTCTACCTCCAGACCACAACATGCATGGTCAGATCGCATGTATGTAAAAGTTGTCACAGCAACCCAAACTCCCAAAGTGATCTATAACACACCACTATCATCATGAAATCTCCACCTGGATTCTACACTGCTGATCACCCACGTACAGTGCATATCAGAGACAGCTGATCAGCTCATAATGGAAAATAGCTGGGAGATTTTCCTCATCACACTCCACCCCAAACCCCACTGAAAGTTTTCCCACTTTGAGCCCGCAGCTTATTCACGGGGAGTCAGTAGCACAATAGCAGTAAAGCTGCCTGTTTGAAACAGGGAGCCAATTTGTTTTAAAGTTACTCTGTGGTCCATTTCCTGATTTGTGCATGGTACAAGCAGGATTTGAAGATTACTTCCATTATTGAGTCAGAGTAGGAACTACTGGGTATCCATTTGTGCTGCAGTTTCGGAGGACTGGCAATGACAATCCTAAACATTGAGCACAAAAGGTCATACCCACAACACAAGTTCTTTCAAGTAAGTGCCAATCAGATGCTAAACAGTTGGACCTCATTGCAAAAGAGGATAAAATGACCAATTGCATTACTTGAAACTTGTTTTGGATTTTTTTTGTGGGTCGTTTAATTGGCAAATGCCAAAACATAGATCACCTATGTGTTGCGTGCCAAGAGATATATTTTTTCTTTCTATTTGTTCATGGGATGTGGGGGTACTAGCTTAGCCAGCATTTATTGCCCATCGATAATTGCCCTTGAGAGGTTCTGGTGTGCAGCCAATGTGCTCTAGAAACACCCACAGTGCTGTTAGGAAGGACATTCCAGGATTTTGACTTAACAGTGATATAGTTGCAAATCAGTTTGTGACTTCATGGGGAATTTGTTCCCAAGCATCTGCTTTCCTTGGCCTTTAGGTGGTAGAGGTCATAGGTTTGGAAGGTTCTATTGAGGCTTTGGTGATTTGCTACAGTGCATCCTGTAGATGGTACACACTGCTGCCACTGTGTATTGGTGGCGGATGGAGTGAATGCTTAAGGGGGTGGATGGGGTGCCAATCTAGCAGGCTACTTTGTCCTGGATGATGTGGAGCATCGAGTATTGGAGCTTCACTCATCCGGCAGCACAGTGATGGTAGCACAGTGGTTAGCACCGTCGCTTCAAAGCTCCAAGGTCCCAGGTTCGATTCCCGGCTTGGGTCACTGTCTGTGTAGAGTCTGCACGTTCTCTCCGTGTTTGCGTGGGTTTCCTCCGGGTGCTCCGGTTTCCTCCCACAGTCCAAAGATGTGCATTAGGTGTATTGGCCATGCTAAAATTGCCCTTAGTGTCCAAAATGTTTAGGTGGGGTTAAGGGGATAGGGTAGAGCCGTGGGCTTAAGAGGGGTGCGCTTTCCAAGGGCCGGTGCAGACTCAATGGGCCGAATTGCCTCCGGCTGCACTATACATTCTATGATCTATGAAGTGGAAAGCATTCCATTACACTCCTGACTTTTGCCTTGTAGATGGTGAACAAGCTTTGGGGACTAAGGAGTTGAGTGACTTTGTGCAAAATTCCCAACTTCTGGCCTGCGCTTTTAACTGCAGTATTTACATGACTAGTCCAGTTCAGTTTCTGGTCAATGTTAACCCCCAGGGGGTAATAAATAAATAAGCCCATTCCAGTGCCGAGTATTGGAGATTGTGAAGAAAACCTATTAGTCTAATAGGGCTCCATATGAACCATGGAATTCCTACAGTACAGAAGGAGGCTATTTGGCCCATCAAATCTGCACCGACCCTCAATACAACACCTTACCTAGGCCCACTCCCCTGCCGTACACCCCCGTCACCCTGTAACACCACCTAACCTGATCATTTTTGGATACTATGGGGCAATTTAGCATGGCCAATCTACCTAACCTGAACACCTTTGGACTGTGGGAGGAAAGCGGAGCATCCGGAGGAAACCCACACAGACACAGGGAGAACATGCAAACTCCACACAGACAGTCACTCAAGGCCGGAATTGAACCCGTGTCCCTGGTGCTGTGAGACAGAAGTGCTAACCATTGTGTACTGTGCACAGGTGGGGGATTCAGTGATGGTAATGCCATTAAATGTCATAGAATCTCTACAGTGCAGAAGGAGGCCATTTGCCCATCAAGTTTGCACCGACCCTCCTACCTAAGCCCATACCCCCAAGCTTTCCCGGTAACCCCAACAAATCTTTTGGCACTAAGGAGCAATTTAGCATGGCCAATCCACCTAACCTGCACATCTTGGGAGAAAACCGGAGCACCCGGAGGAAACCCACGCAGACATGGGGAGAGCGTGCAAACTTCACACAGTCACCCAAGGCCAGAATTGAACCCGGGCCCCTGGAGCTGTGAGACAGCTGAACTAACCACTGGCCACTGTGTTGCCAAAGGTAAATTTGCCGTAGTCCTAGATGACCATAGGCTGCTTTCCCCTTTGAGGGGAGAGCTGACTGGTGATTATTTAACCTGAGGATCATTGCACCTCAGGCGGGGGGCAAGGCTGAGAAGGGGGAGATGGTTAGATTCTCATGAGGAGATGGTTCGATTATCTCGTTGGAGATGGTCATTGCCTGGTACTTGTGTGGCGCAAATGTTACTTGCCACTTATCAGTTCAATTCTGGATATTGTTAAGGCCTTGCTGCATTTGGAAATGGACTGCTTCAGTATCTGAAAAATCGCCAGCGGTGTTGAATATTGTGCCGTCATCTGCAAATATCCCCACTTTTGATCTTATATTGGAATGAAGGTCAATGATGAAACAGCTGAAGATGGTGAGGCCTAGGATGCTAACTCGAGTAATTCCTGCAATGATGTCACCAGATTGAAATGACAGACCTCGGACAAACACAGCCATCTTCGGTGCTCGGTATGACTCCAATCAATGCGAGAGTTTTTCCCCTGACTGCCATTGACTTAATTTGTCTCCTTGAACCTTGCAAATTTAACAAGATAATAGTTGATTTGATTGTGGCCTCAACTCCACATTCTGTCTTCTCTTGATAACCTTTGACAAATCCCATGACATTTCTTGAAGAGCAGAGGAGTCCCCTCTTGTGTGCTGGCCAACACTTATCCCTCAGCCATCACCAGCAGAGTAAATTATCCAGTCATTTATCCCTTTGTTATTTTTGGGACTTTGCTGTGTGTAAATTAGCTGCCAACTTTCTAACACTACACTTTTCGAAGTATTTAATTGGCTGTGAAACACTTTAAGACATTCTGAGATTGTGAAAAGTTTTAGATAAATGCTCAATCTTTCTTTTCTTTAAATACAGTACTGTTGAATTTTTAATAGTAACAAAGGACTTGCTGTTCTCTACGGATTAAATAAGAGCAGCACGTGATGTAAATGTCAAAGAGTCATTTCCTAAACCTACTTACTGGGTTCTCCTGGTTCATCTTACTTTCCAGCATGAAATGTTTCAAGAGGCAATTGTAAAAGGAATCAAATGGATTAGATTTACATTTCTGTGGCTTCGATTTCCTTTTATCCTAGCATTGCAAAAATGGTCAAAAAGTACTTACTAATAATGAAATGCATTGCTGTTTTTAATATAACTAAAACATGTGATTTCTTATGTATTTTGTTGCAGAGGACAGGTCAAGTGGAAGCAGGAGTGACGACAGCTGCTACACAGTTGAGAGAAGAACCACCAACGACAAGGCTGGAAACAGTGAGTTTCCTTCATCTCATGTAAATGAAAAATACCACACCCGAAATTCATGGAGAGTGCAGCGTGCATTAATGACCCCTAGTGATTCCTCGCCACTCTGATACACTATTACTTCCCAGTGCTGTCGCCGGCTTCACAGCTCACTTTCCCAGAGATTAACAGTGTTCAATGTACGGGTGGGAGCCTCATCTGGAAACCAAGAGAGCTTTTGATTATATAACCTTTTAAAACATTCTTTTCTCATGACGAATACTGATGTGTGCAATGTACTGTGATGTATTTACCAGGCACATTCAAATATCTCAATGCAGCTCTTTCTAGATAATTAGATGACAGTGACTGTTAATGTCGGTTGTGGATGAGTAAATTTTCCCACACTTTATTTACATGTGAAGAACTAAAATATCATTGGAAAGTTTTTGAACTGAATATTCTGTTACAGGGTTTTGAAAATTTGCTTTAAATATACTCCAGCTGCAAAGAAGCAGCATTTGAGAACATGCCCTTGGTATGAGGAAGGCTCATGCAGCGTTGCACTTTTAATTATTTAGGACCACATACAGGACCTTCTCAGGTTAACTTTATGACCCGCTGCTTAAATATCCCTAAATATTACTGACTTGAGAACCTAGAAGTTATTTTGTTTTTAATGCTTCAACCCACACTCTGGTTCTTTTCGGAATAATTATCCACACTGATTGGTAAAGTGAACAGGTAGTTAACTTCTTAGTTTGAACAGGCAGTCAAGAATCTGAGCCATTCAAAAATAAACATTTTCAAAGACAATCCATGGAAGCAAGCTGATACACCTACAGAATTGTGGGATTTTATAGTTTCCCTTCATTTGAATAATACCTAATAATGAATTCATGCCTGATGAAGTAAAACTCTTACTCACCCCACAGTCTTCACATTGAAGATACCCTCCATCCTGTTGTGTGGCACTACCATTGTGCAAATGGGATAGATTTCAAACAGATCTAGCAACTCAAGACTGGGCATCCATGAGGCGCTGTGAGCCATCAGCAGCAGCAGAATTGTATTCAACCACAATCTGTAACCTCATGGCCCGGCATATCCCCCACTCTACCATTACCACCAAGCCAGGGGATCAACCCTGCTTCAATGAAGAATGCAGGAGAACATGCCAGGAGCAACATCAAGCATACCGAAAAATTAGGTGTCACCCTGGTGAAGCTACAACACAGGACTATTTGCGTGCCACCAAACATAAGCAGCAAGTGATAGATGGAGCTAAGCGATTCTGCAACAAACGCATCAGGTCTAAGCTCTGTAGTCCTGCCACATCCAGCCGTGAATGGTGGTGGACAATTAAACAACTCACTGGAGGAGTAGGCTCCACAAATATCCCCATCCTCAATGATGGAGGAGCTCAGCATGTATGTGCAAAAGACAAGGCTGAGGCATTGGCAACAATCTTCAGCCAGAAGTGTTGAGTGGATTTTCCATCTCGGTCTCCTCCGAAAGTCTCCAGCATGACAGATGTCAGTCTTCAGCCAAAACGGTTCACTCCACGTGATATCAAGAAATGGCTGAAGGCACTGGATACTGCAACGGCTATGGGCCCTGACAGTAGCCCGGCAGAACTTACCACACCTATAGCCAAGCTGTTCCAGTACAACTACAACACTGGCATCTACCCGTTAATGTAGAAAATTGCTCTGTGTGTCCTGTACACAAAAAACAGAACGAATCTAACCCAGCCAATTACCACCCTATCAGTCTACTCTCCATCATCAGCAAAGTGATGGAAGGAGTCATCAACAGTGCTATCAAGCAGCACTAACTCAGCATTAACCTGCTCATGGATGCACAGTTTGGGTTCCGCCAGGGCCACTCAGCTCCTGACCTCTATACAGCCTTGGTTCAAACATGGACAAAAGAGCTGAATGCTAGAGGTGACGTTAGAGTGACTGCCCTTGACATCAAGGCAGCATTTGACCTAGTATGCATCAAGGAGCCCTAGCTCAACTGGAGTCATTGGGAATCAGGAGGAAAACTCTTGGTTGGTTGGAGTCATACCTGGCACAAAGGAAGATGGTTGTGGTGATTGGAGGTCAATCATCTCAACTCCAGGACATCACTGCAGGAGTTCCTCAGGGTAGTGTCCGAGGCCCAACTATCTTCAGTTGCTTCATCAATAACCTCCCTTCCATCATAAGGTCAGAAGTGGGGATGTTTGTGGATGACTACACAATGTTCAGCACCATTCGCGACTCTTCACATAGTGAAGCAGCCCATGTCCAAATGCAGCAAGACCTGGACAATATCTAGGCTTGGACTGACAATTGGCAAGTTACATTCGTGCCACACAAGTGCCAGGCAATGACCATCTCCTACAAGAGAGGATCTAACTACCACCCCTTGACATTCAAATGGCATTACCATTGCTGAATCCCCCACAATCAACATCCTGAGGGTTACCATGGATCAGAAACTGAACTGGATTAGTCACATTAATACTGTAGCTACCAGGTCAGGTCAAAGGCTAGAAATCCTACGGCGAATAACCCATCTCCTGAACCCCCAAAGCCTGTCCACCATTTACAAAGCACAAGTCAGGAGTGTAATGGAATACTCTCCACTTCCCTGGATGAGTGCAGCTCCAACAACAATCAAGAGGCTCGGCACCATACAGGACAAAGCATCCCGCTTGATTCCGCCCCCTTCCACAAACATTCAAATCCTCCACCACCGATGAACATGGCATCCCTGTGTACCATCAACAAGATGTACTGCAGTAACTCACGAAGGTTCCTCAGACAACACCTTCCAAACTCACAACCACTACCATCTAGAAGGTCAAGAGCAGCAGATACCTGGGAACCCCACCACCTAGAGGTTTCCCTCCAAGTCACTCACCACCTTATCTTGGAAATATATCACTGCTCCTTCACTGTCGCTGGGGCAACATCCAGGAACTCACTCCCCATTAGCACAGTGGGTGTACCTACAACTCAAGAACCGCAGTGGTTCAAGAAAGCAACTCATCACTCCTTCTGAAGGGCAACTAGGAATGGGCAATAAATGCTGACCTAACCAGCTATGCCCACATCCCGTAAATGAATTTTTAAAAAGTAATGTGCATCTTTTACCCTCAGTGTGAATTTTGTCTTTGGGTACCAGCACATGAAATTTAGACAAATGATCTTCGGTGAATCTGAGTAAAAAGCTCCATACGAACCATAGAATTCCTACAGTGCAGAAGGAGGTCATTCGGCCCATTGAGTCTCCACTAACCCTCTGAAAGAGCACCTCTACCTAGGCCCACTCCCTTACCCTATCCACATCACCCCATAACCCTACCTAACCTGCACATCTTTGGACACTAAGGGGCAATTTAGCATGGCCAATCCACCTGACCGGCACATCTTTGGATACTAAGGGGCAATTTAGCATGGCCAATCCACCTGACCTGCACATCTTTGGATACTAAGGGGCAATTTAGCATGGCCAATCCACCTGACCTGCACATCTTTAAACCATGGGAGGAAATCAGAGCACCTGGAGGAAACCAAGGCAGACACGGGGAGAAAGTGCAAACACCACACAGTCACCCAAGGCTGGAATTGAACCCGAGTCCCTGGCACTGTGAGGCAGCAGTGCTAACCACTGTGTCAGCACTTGGGGAGGATTACATCCCTTGATATGACTACTCCATAGTTGTCCATGTTGCGACCAATTGTGAATCACCAGGTGAAAACCCAACTAACTCTCTAGCTGGATCCATGCAAGTATGTGTGCTGGCTCTTCAATAGCTCAGCTGGTAGAGCGGAGGACTGTTTCATGGGGCTCTCTCAGAAGGAATGAGATTCTCTAAAGATTCATGGTCTTGCATCTCCAGAGGCATCTGCTGTAAAAGTGAAGGTCTTAGAAGAAGAAAAAAAGATCAACATTAGTTGGGGTAAAATAACAATCTTGACAGTCACCATACTCAGTATTCTCATAGTTCAGCCACTGATGAAATACAGATAAAGTGTATGTAACTTGTGAGCTCCCAGACTATCCATCGTAGATGTGTTGGGCATTTTGAAAAACTTGAGGATAGACAAGTCCCCCGGGTCTGACGGGATATATCCAAGGATTCTATGGGAAGCAAGAGATGAAATCGCAGAGCCGTTGGCAATGATCTTTTCGTCCTCACTGTCAACAGGGGTGGTACCAGGGGATTGGAGAGTGGCGAATGTCGTACCCCTGTTCAAAAAAGGGACTAGGGATAACCCTGGGAATTACAGGCCAGTTAGTCTTACTTCGGTGGTAGGCAAAGTAATGGAAAAGGTACTGAGGGATAGGATTTCTGAGCATCTGGAAAGACACTGCTTGATTAGGGATAGTCAGCACGGATTTGTGAGGGGTAGGTCTTGCCTTACAAGTCTTATTGAATTCTTTGAGGAGGTGACCAAGCATGTGGATGAAGGTAAAGCAGTGGATGTAGTGTACATGGATTTTAGTAAGGCATTTGATAAGGTTCCCCATGGTAGGCTTATGCAGAAAGTAAGGAGGCATGGGATAGTGGATAATTTGGCCAGTTGGATAACAAACTGGCTAACGATAGAAGTCAGAGTGGTGGTGGATGGCAAATATTCAGCCTGGATCCCAGTTACCAGTGGCGTACCGCAGGGATCAGTTCTGGGTCCTCTGCTGTTTGTGATTTTCATTAATGACTTGGATGAGGGAGTTGAAGGGTGGGTCAGTAAATTTGCAGATGATACGAAGATTGGTGGAGTTGTGGATAGTGAGGAGGGCTGTTGTCGGCTGCAAAGAGACATAGATAGGATGCAGAGCTGGGCTGAGAAGTGGCAGATGGAGTTTAACCCTGAAAAGTGTGAGGTTGTCCATTTTGGAAAGACAAATATGAATGCGGAATACAGGGTTAACGGTAGGGTTCTTGGTAGGGTTTTTAGCAATGTGGAGGAGCAGAGAGATCTTGGGGTCTATGTTCATACATCTTTGAAAGTTGCCACTCAAATGGATAGAGCTGTGAAGAAGGCCTATGGTGTACTAGCGCTCATTAACAGAGGGATTGAATTTAAGAGCCGTGAGGTGATGATGCAGCTGTACAAAACCTTGGTAAGGCCACATTTGGAGTACTGTGCCCAGTTCTGGCCGCCTCATTTTAGGAAGGATGTGGAAGCTTTGGAAAAGATGCAAAGGAGATTTGCCAGGATGTTGCCTGGAATGGAGAGTAGGTCTTACGAGGAAAGGGTGCTAGGCTTTTTCTCATTAGAACGGAGAAGGATGAGGGGCGACTTGATAGAGGTTTATAAGATGATCAGGGGAATAGATAAGAGTAGACAGTCAGAGACTTTTTCCCCGGGTGGAACAAACCATTACAAGGGAACATAAATTTAAGTTGAATGGTGGAAGATATAGGGGGGATGTCAGAGGTAGGTTCTTTACCCAGAGAGTAGTGGAGGCATGGAATGCATTTCCTGTGGAAGTAGTTGAGCCGGAAACATTAGGGACCTTCAAGCAGCTATTGGATAGGTACATGGATCACGGTAGAATTATATAGTGTAGATTAATTTGTTCTTAAGGGCAGCACGGTAGCATTGTGGATAGCGCAATTGCTTCACAGCTCCGGGGTCCCAGGTTCGATTCCGGCTTGGGTCACTGTCTGTGCGGAGTCTGCACATCCTCCCCGTGTGTGCGTGGGTTTCCTCCGGGTGCTCCGGTTTCCTCCCGCGGTCCGGAGATGTGCAGGTTGGGTGGATTGGCCGTGGTGAATTGCCCTTAGGGTTGGGTGGGGTTGTTGGGTTATGGGGATGGGGTGGAGGTGTTGACCTTGGGTAGGGTGCTCTTTCCAAGAGCCAGTGCAGACTCGATGGGCCGAATAGCCTCCTGTAAATTCTATGATAATCTATGATTAATCTGGGACAAAGGTTCGGCACAACATCATGGGCCGAAGGGCCTGTTCTGTGCTGTATTTTTCTATGTTCTATCTCCAATTATGAGGGATGTAGATGTGTCATTTATGTATATGGCACCTTTGTCTACTGAAAGTTGATTGTGTATGATCTTAGAATCATAGAATTTACAGTGCAGAAGGAGGCTATTCGGCCCATCAAGTCTGCACTGGCCCTTGGAAAGAGTACCCAACCCTAGCCCACACCTCCACCCTATCCCCATAACCCAGTAACCCCACCCAACACTAAGGACAATTTTGGACACTACGGGCAATTTAGCATGGCCAATCCACCTAACCTGCACATACTTGGACTGTGGGAGGAAACCGGAGCACCGAGAGGAAGCCCACGCACACATGGGGAGAACGTTCAGACTCCGCACAGACAGTGACCCAAGCCGGGAATCGAACCCGGGACCCTGGAGCTTTGAAGCAGTTGTGCTAACCACTGTGCTACCGTGCTGCCCTTCAAGTGATGAGTGATATGATGAAGTTGCATAATGACAATAAAATGGATGTATTGGGTATGTGGGGGCTGGTGGTAAATGGGTTTATACCTCATGTAGGTGAATCAGTATATGTACTTAATTTTCCTTGCCTGCTTCGGTCATTAAGTCACTTCCTACACTGCATTCAAGACTAGGGCACAATGGTCCCGCATGTCAGCTCCTCAGCTACTTCCAGCCGCACCTTCTCAATGAGAGCTTCAATCTTCTTCCTCTGATTTCTGGGAAAGCTATGTCCCGCCTGCTCCTGATTGCACCCAGTAGTAATTCAGGGAAAGCATTATTGAATCTGGGTATAGCCTTTACTGTTCCTGGATACACCCTAAACACTGCCGAGCTCATCAATTCCATTTATACATTGATCCGTTAAATAACAGACTTGAGATTGTATTTTGTGGGTCTGGATCGTGCCACTGCGCAGCTTGGAGACTCAAAACTGGGAAGTAAGTATTTAATAGTTTAATCAAGTAAAAATCTGAGCATCTGGCTTACAAAGTTTACTTTTCTCCCCATCCTCGACTGTGAATTAACCTTTGCATTAACATCAATATCACTAACTATGTTTCACTCCACGCAAATGCTACCTGATCTGAGTGTTTCATATGTTTCCTGCTTTTATTTTAATAACTTGATTGGTAGAAGTGTACATGTAATATTCTCTTTAATATTTAGACGCTGAACACAGGAAAGATATTGGGAGAAGAGAATATCGACTTGCTGATGCAACCTGACAAAGGGAGCAGGACATCCAAAAGAAAGGCAGAACAATTTTCTGACTTTAGCAGTGACAGTGAGACAGAGCCTTCGAATGTGACAAAAATGAAGAGTGGTAAACGTGGTCCTGTAGATACCGGTAACAATGCAGATTCCCGGGGACAGCTCAACTTGGCCCAGTGTGGATTTTCCAAACTCCTTGAGAGGAAAACAGGCACTGGAAAGGAATTCAGTGAGAGTGACTGGAGTTCTGATGATGAAATGTTTGAGAACCCATGCACGGGAAAATGTACAAGCGATGACTTAGGTTCCTCTGCAGCAAAGACAAACCATAGGTCCAGCAACTTGATCTCAGATGCTCAGCCTGTAAAAGGAAATCAAGTGCTTGTTCAGCAAGCAGGACAAAAGCAATGTCAAAACTGGAGCACTTCTAGTGAATCTGAGGGAGAAGCTGAATTAAGAAACAAATGCAAGTATAAAGTTGCTGTTGCCATGGGAACCGACAACAGCGCAGAAGAAAGCGATGATGTCATCCATCCTTCACAAATGTTGGGACAAAAGAAAAAAGTGCCTGCCAAGAAGAAATCTAAACACAACTTCCTGTCAAAAGACTCTGAGGATTCAAAAAACGAAAACTTCACAAATACTTCCGGTAAAGAAAAGGTCTTGTTGCCCGATAAACAATCAGGGTTTCCTGGTGCAAAAGCAGACACCATTGATGATTGTCCCAAGATAACAAAGAGGAATCCCTGGAGCTATCCTACCAAATTTAAAGAACCAGGCAACATCAGCGATGAGTCGGATGACATTAAAATATCTGTAGATTCGCCAGGGATAACATCTATTCAATCTGAATATGGAACAGAAAAAGCCAAAAAAAACCTTTACAGTAAATCTCGAGTCCCTTTGAAAAAAGAATCAATGCAGCACAACATTGAGGAATTTTCATCTTCCGGAGATGATGTTCCCACAAAACGAATCAGGTTCAACGCAAACAGAGAGATGGGTAAAAGTAACAGTGAGCGAAAGAGCAGCAATGTTCAGTCTGGTCCCAAGCACAAGCTGATTGGAATTGGCAAAGGTGAAAATACACAGGGGAGCAAAAATCGTCATGGGGAGCAGTTTGTGACAGTAGATAAATTGCTAGGTAACTGCAAATATTTATTTTAGAGTGGAATGCAAAGTCAGGATGTTTGTTTTCTCTTGTTAAGGCTTTGTAACAATAGGAGCTAAAAGTTTGTTGCCTTCACACTTCACAAGACCAGTGTTGGGGTGAAGTCGATCACCGCTTTTCACTGACAGTAAACTTAAAATGTAAATCTCGTTTAATGGCCCCAAAAGACCCCAAAGTGAAATAGAGCAATATTCTCACTTCCTGCAACTAGATAAGCTGTATTTACACTATAGGGTTGATACTAATACACTTAATTCCCTCTTTAGTTGTAAATTAATCACAAAGCATATCCATTTAGATGTAAGACCGTCTATGCCCAGTCAATAGGTCTCAGTGCTAAACCCTTGTGGAATACTTTCCAGGGACTTCAATTAAGACCTAAGCCCTATTAAAGGTCTCCTGAGTAATTAGTTACCAGCAGGCGGATCCCAATTCACAATTCTTCAGTCCCTGTGGGTTTCAAACAAAAAGTTTTTTGTTTCGTAAAGAAGAGTACTCTGGATCCAGGAACAGCAGGAATGCCCCTGATTTTCCATTTCCATAGACTTGGTAATCAATATGGAGACAAGCCATGGTACCACCTGGTCATCCTGTATATGGTTGTCAACTCTGGCTGGACATACTCCTGGAGATCCCATCATATGAACCTCTGTTTCCAACCACTCTATCCAGTCAAAACCTTTTATCTTGGTCAATATTTTTATAATTAATTTAAAAAGTCTTAAATGGAAATTTTTTTCTGTTGTTATGATTTGTCTCCTGGGTTGCTCACCGCAGCATCCAGCAGATTAATCTTTAGTTCCTGAAGACCTGTCCCAAATATATAGATAAGGCTCAAGGACCATTTCCTGTCTATCCTTGCATCTCTTTGTTCAGGCATGCACTGCCATTGCAAGATAGTACCCAAAAGCTACCTCTTTAATCGTAATGTCAGTGCTAAGCAAAAACTACCACAGTTACATACATACATAGAAGATAGGAGCAGGAGGAGGCCTTTTGGCCCTTCGAGCCTGCTCCGCCATTCATCACGATCATGGCTGATCATCCAACTCAATAGCCTAATCCTGCTTTCTCCCCATAGCCTTTGATCCCATTCTCCCCAAGTGCTATACCAGCCGCCTCTTGAATATATTCAAAGCTTTAGCATCAACTACTTTCTGTGGTAATGAATTCCACAGGCTCACCACTCTTTGTGTGAAGAAATGTCTCCTTATCTCTGTCCGAAATGATTTACCCTGAATCCTCAGGCTGTGATCCCTGGTTCTGGACACACCCTGTCTAGTCCTGTTAGAAGTCTCGATGAGATCCCTCCTCATTCTTCTGAACTCCAGCGAGAACGATCCCAACCTAGTCAATCTCTCCTCATATGACAGTCCCGCCATCCCTGGAATCAATCTGGTAAACCTTCGCTGCACTCCCTCGAAAGCAAGAACATCCTTCCTCAGAGAAGGAGACCAAAACTGCACACAATACTCCAAGTGTGTCCTCACCAAGGCCCTGTACAATTACAGCAACACATCCCTGCTTCTATACTCGAAACCTCTTGCAATGAAGGCAAACATACCATTAGCCTTCTTTACCGCCTGCTGCACCTGCACGCTTACCTTCAGCGACTGGTGCACAAGGACACCCAGGTCCCGCTGCACACTCCCCGCTCCCAATTTACAACCATTCAGGTCGTAATCTGCCTTCCTGCTTTTGCTTCCAAAATGAATAATGAAATGAAATGAAAAGAAAATTGCTTATTGTCACAAGTAGACTTCAAATGAAGTTACTGTGAAAAGCCCCTAGTCACCACATTCCGGCGCCTGTTCGGGGAGGCTGGTACGGGAATTGAACCGCGCTGCTGGCCTGCCTTAGTCTGCTTTAAAAGCCAGCTATTTAGCCCTGTGCTAAACCAGCCCCTCACACTTGGATAACCTCACACTTATCCAAATTATACTGCATCTGCCATTGGTTTGCCCACTCGCCCAACCTGTCCAGATCTTGTAGGATCCCTGCATCCTCGTCACAATTCACCCTCCCACCTAATTTGGTATCATCTGCAAACTTTGAGATGTTACATTTTGTTCCCTCATCCAAATCATTCATATATATTGTGAATAGCTGGGGTCCCAGCACCAATCCCTGTCGGTACCCCACTGGTTACTGCCTGCCAATTTGAAAAGGACCCATTAATCCCTACTCTTTGTTACCTATCTGCCAACCAGTTTTCTATCCACCTCAATACATTTCCCCAATCCCATGCGCTTTAATTTTGCACAATAATCTCTGATGCGGGACTTTGTCAAACGCCTTCTGAAAGTCCAAATATACCACATCGACTGGCTCCCCCTTGTCAACTGTACTGGTTACATCGTCAAAGAATTCCAACAGATTTGTCAAGCATGATTTTCCCTTCATAAATCCATGCTGACTCTGACTGATCCTGCCACTGCTTTCTAAATGTTCCGCTATAAAGTCCTTGATAATGGATTCAAGCTTTTTCCCCACTGCCAATGTTTGGCTTACTGGTCTATAATTCCCTGCTTTCTCTCTACCTCCCTTTTTGAATATCAGAGTGACGTGAGCTACCCTCCAATCTGCAGGGACAGTTCCAGAGTCTATAGAATCCCGGAAGATGACCACCATGCATCCACTATTTCCAGAGCCTCCTCCTTAAGCACTCTGGGATGCAGTTTCACAGGTCCTGGGGATTTATCCGCTTTCAATCCCATCAGTTTTCCCAGCACCATTTCTCTACTAATATTGATCTCCCTCAGTTCCTCCCTCTCACTAAACCTTTCATACTCCAACATTTCTGGGATCTGGGGCAAAATTCTCCGGAAACGGCGCGATGTCCGCCGACTGGCGCCCAAAACGGCGCCAATCAGACGGGCATCGCGCCGCCCCAAAGGTGCGGAATGCTCCGCATCTTTGGGGGCAAAGCCCCAACATTGAGGGGCTAGGCCGACGCCGGAGGAATTTCCGCCCCGCCAGCTGGCGGAAACGGCCTATGTTGCCCCGCCAGCTGGCGCGGAAATGACATCTCCGGGCGGCGCATGCGCGGGAGCGTCAGCGGCCGCTGACAGTTTCCCACGCATGCGCAGTGGAGGGAGTCTCTTCCACCTCCGCCATGGTGGAGACCGTGGCGGAGGCGGAAGGGAAAGAGTGCCCCCACGGCATAGGCCCGCCCGCGGATCGGTGGGCCCCGATCGCGGGCCAGGCCACCGTGGGGGCACCCCCCGGGGTCAGATCTCCCCGCGCCCCTCCCCCCCCAGGACCCCGGAGCCCGCCCACGTCGCCTTGTCCCGCCGGTAAGGTAGGTGATTTAATTTACGCCGGCGGGACAGGCAATTTATCGGCGGGACTTCGGCCCATCTGGGCCGGAGAATCGAGCGGGGGTGCCCGCCAACCGACGCGGCGCGATTCCCGCCACCGCCGAATATCCGGTGCCGGAGACTTCGGCAACCGGCGGGGGCGGGATTCACGCCAGCCCCCGGCGATTCTCCGACCCGGCGGGGGGTCGGAGAATGTCGCCCCAGATTTGAGTCCTCATTTGTGAAGACAGAACCAAAGTCTGTATTCAATTGCTCAGCCATTTCTTTGTCCCTTATTATGCATTCCCCTGTTTCTGTCTGTAGTGGGCCTACACCTCTTTACCAATCTCTTTCTCTTCACATATCTGTCGAAACTCTTAGTGTCAGTCTTTCTGTTCCCTGCAATGTGAATGTGCCAGAATGTGTATGATTCTTAATCTCAGCTAGGGCGAAAAAAGGAAATGGCTTGCTGCTCCAACTTTAAAACAAATAATTCCTTAATTTGATTGCCGAGTGTATTCAATTGGGCGACTCGGTGGCACAGTGGTTAGCGCTGCTCCCTCCCAGCGCCAGGGACCCGAATTCAGATGTCCCTTTGTCTGCGTGCATTTCCTCCGGGTGCTCTGGTTTCTTCCCACAGTCCAAAGAGTACAGGTTAGGTGGATTGGCTATGCTAAATTGTCCCTTAGTTTTCAAAAAGGATGTGTAGGTTAGGCTACGGTGTTATTAGGATAGGGAGGGGAAATGATTTTTTAAAAATTTGTTCATGGGATGTGGGCGTCGCTGGCTGGGCCAACATTTATTGCCCATCCCTGAGGACATTTAAGAGTCAACCACATTGCTGTGGCTCTGGAGTAACATGTAGGTCAGACCAGGTAAGGACGACAGATTTCCTTCCCTAAAGGACATTAGTGAACCAGATGGATTTGTACAACAATCATGGTCATCATTAGACTTTTAATTCCAGATTTTTATTAATTCAAATTCCATCTGCCCTGGTGGGAATCCAACCTAGGTCCCAAGAGCATTACCCAGGGTCTCTGGATTACTCGCCCAGTGACAATACCAGTATGCCACTGCCTCTCTAGCTGAGTTTGAGTGGAATACTCTTTCAGAAAGTCAGTGCAGATTTGATGGGCTGAATGGCTTCCTTCTGCACTGTAGGGTTTCTATGATGCTATGCAGCTGATGCTGGGAATCAATTAAATCAGGTCACAAACAGAATATGATTTAATAATCTTCATTATTGTCACAAGTAGGCTTACATTAACACTGCAATGAAGTTACTGTGAAAATCCCCTAATCGCCACAATCTGACACCTGGTCGGGTACACTGAGGGAGAATTCAGAATGTCCAATTCACCTAACAAGCATGTCTTTCGGGACTTAGGGGGGAAACCTTCGCTCCCGGAGGAAACCCACGCAGACACAGGGAGAACGTGCAGACTCCACAATGTGGCCCAAGCCAGGGATCAAACCCGGGTCCCTGGCGCTGTGAAGCAGCAGTGCTAACCACTGTGCTGACGTGATATGCCTGGTAAAGATTTTAAATAATGTTTCTGTTAAATATTATTGAAGAAGCCATATTCTTGCAGAAATAAATAACATGCATTGAATGCAAATGGATTGGAGGCTTTTTCTAAATAAATACAAGGATGTTAGCAGTCTGAGAAAGTAAGTGAGAACTGGCTGTTTGGGGTTTCAAAATTCAAATCCATTTTGATCAACTGAGGAGCACCACAGTGCATTTTAACCAATAATTCTTCCATCAGTGTAAAGTGGATTTGAGTTTAACCAAACTAGGTGAAAAGATAAACTAGAAAAATCTTGCTTTTATATGAAACTGGTGTGCAAGGTACAAAACGTAATTCCCATGAGAGATGTTTCTTTTAAAATGGTTATAAGTGACAGGGTTACAGTTAACTGATATTTAATGTTTTAATTATTAGGTGACGTCCAGGAAGTGGCTTTCATTCATTCAAACCAACATGTGATTGGATCCAGCAAGGCTGAAAATCAAATGAGTCATACTGCAATTCGCGATGTATTTGAGCTGAAACAATATTCCCAGATACCTGCCAATGTAGCAGTCCACACTAGTCAGGTAAAATGGCGAGTGAATAGTATCATTTTATGTATATTAATTGCTTTGTACCATTTAATAATTTTATTAATGAGTTTATAGAATTGCATTTATTAATGTGGCTATCTAGTTCTCAATAACACCGATCACTGAAGGAAGTTAATATGGGTTCCAAAATGATCTGACTAGATTTTCATGGCTTTGCCATTCTGTCGGCCTGGATTTTGTAGTCAGCAGTGAAGCAAGGGTGCTCACCACTGTCCTTGAAGACAGTCTCACTGAGAGACTTAATGATCTCTGTGGTGAAAATGTTACCTCTCCATGCTGTGAATTGCAGCATTTTTTAATGGGGATTCCCTGCAGTAAGTTGCAGTGATGTTATCAAGCTGTCCAAGCAGTAAATCACGTTAAAAATACTTGCAGGAAATGAAAAGCACTGAAATTAAATCGCTTTCTAAAAATGATACGTACAGCAAAATAAAGATGGGCATGTAAATGCAGTCACGGTAGGAGCTGAAATGTCAAGAAAAAGCTTTTAAATATGGAAAAAGTTGGCTAAAGATGTGCAGGGTAGGTGAATTGGCCACGTTAAATTGCCCCTTAATTGGAAAAAATAACTGGGTACTCTAAATTTATTTGAAAAAAACATAATGGCCAGAACTTTACTACTCTAAGGAGAAAAGCCCCAGCTTTTTCAGTATAACCATCACCACTGGACCCATTCTCGTACAGCCTAGTGGTATGATTGATAGATTGCCAAAAGCAGTGTTACTTTAATATTGTCCAATCTGTCCGTTTAAAATTTTTAAAAACAAGAGGAATTGTCTAAAGGTTGAAAAGCAAATTACTGCAGATGCTGGAATCTGAAACGAAAGAGAAAATGCTGGAAAATCTCAGCAGGTCTGGCAGCATCTGCAGGGAGAGAAAAGAGCTAACGTTTCAAGTCCAGATGACCCTTTGTCAAAGCTTTGACAAAAAGACATCAGACTCAAAACGTTAGCTCTTTTCTCTCCCTACAGATGCTGCCAGACCTGCTGAGATTTTCCAGCATTATCTCTTTCCTGTCTAAAAGTTTATGTGAAAAAGACTAGATATGTGTAAAGCTATCAAAGCACTGAATGTAGGTTGGTAACAGCATACTGGGATCTCTTTATAAATACAACTGAATTTTTGTCAGGCATGGGTATGAAAGGTTACTACAGACATAGGCAAATTGTTGAAGTTAAGATACAAATCCAGCACAGTCTAATTGAGGGCTGAATAGCCTGGTCCTTATCTTATGTTCCTGTGAACATTTATTTCCCTGTTTAGTACAGTGTTTTTTGTAGGCAAGCAGCACCTCTGTTTTAACTGATTGCTTCGTGCAAAATAAATAATTTATTTAGAGAAATAAGAAAGTGAATTACAAAGATCGTAATTCTACTCAACATTATTGTCTGTTGTAATAGAAATGTGGTTTGTAATTGTCTGTGGTAATAGAAATGTGGTAACAAGGAGGGAGGTTCCTTGTTAACAAGGATGGAGGGGTTCCTGCTCCTGCCACCTCCTGCTAACAGTGATATTACAGCGTGAATTTGGTATGCACCATAGATTAGGTCAGAAACCAGGAAATTACAGACCGGAATTTCACTTGGAGGTGGCAATCGGTAGTCAGGAGATTTCCTAACGCCACAGTCCTGCCTCCAGACTGGCTGTGGCAGGGAGTCAGGGACGGGCTGGAGTCAGCAGCAAGCCTGAGACAGAGGCAGGCTAATGCCAAGGCAGCCAAGTTAAAAGGCTCACCTCCGTTCACTGATACATTGGCCCATGAGATGAATGTGAGGCCCTCTAACCCTCAATGTCCTGCATCCCTCAGCCCCATACTTCCCTGACCCCACCTCTCCCCCATGCTCCCACAATCCACTCAACCAGTATCCATCATAAACAAAACTGACAAGCTCAGTAATAATATTGGGAAGAACTTGAAAAGCTCATAGACTTGTTAAAACAAACGTTACTTGAATTCCATTAAAAAAAAAATTAATCCTCTGATCAGCTCATAAATCTATCAAAATAACCAAGCTCACATTCCACTGACAGCTGTGTCAACAACCCATGCTGAACAGAATCCATTAGTGGATTTGGAAGTCAGACAAGCATACATATTGAGATTCCACTGAACAACTGTGTCAACAGACTCTCCTGAGCTGACTCCATTAAAGCGTTTGAAGACGAGCAAAAGCTCAGCTGTCTGTCAAAGCTTTGAAACAGCCAAACAGATTGCTGAGCTGATCTTCAAGGAAAACAACAAAACCTTGAGACACAATTCACACCATCAGATCTGGATTTCATGATTGTACAATGTATTGTAGCATTTAGTCCAATGGCTAATGTACTCTAATGCATCTGAAAACATTTTCCACATTCACAATGCTGCTCATTGCCTTCACAGCTTGCCTGATATCAGAAATGCCAACCTGGCAAACACATTTTTTTAATGATCAGTTACATTATCAAAACATACCTAACTTATGATACATCATTTATTATGACATATGAAGTTGACAACAGATTTTTAATTTACCTTTCATATGGTTCCCAATTTCAAACCATGGCTCATGATACCTCTGCGCTGGCATGAATCAGTTATCTTCCAAAATTGACCTGACTCCATGAAAATTGCAAAAAGTCTGAAATGCCCACTTCTGCAATGGTGCTGGGAGCATGTAGGCTCCTGACCTACCCCATCCCGTGCCACTAATAATTGCCGATGCTGGGAATGAGGGTAAAAATCTTGGAAGCAAATCCCTCTTGCCATTTTTAAAGCCCGATGCACTTCGGCACCTGATAGGATGGGAAAATCCAACCCTATATCTGTTTTTATTATAGGTCAACACAAGTTTTGCACATTTGAACAAAACCTGGCCAATCTGATAAATATTTTTACAGCCCATTGTGTTCACAGCAGGAGTTGATAAGGAAAATCAGGAGAAGACTTGCAACAAACCTAGATTAGCAGTAAGCTCTTGACTCGGGTTACTTGTTGTCGAGGTGTGTGACAGAAAGTCATTGGCTATGGCTCACTGCCAGTCAGTAGACAACAGATATTCTGAGCACTTCTACATAACTGTTCGAAGAGCATAAATTTTGTTTGGGCATGTTTGAAATGTAATTTTTATGAAATGTAGGTTGCCAAAGTGTGTATTGAAAAAAACGTTTCAAAGCGAATTTGTAAAGATTTCTGCATCCTGTCTGACCCTGCTTTTTGATAACAGTGTTTAATATCGTTATTCAAATTGTCAGGATTGCTGGCTTGGCCACAAAATTGACTCAGAGGAGTTAGTCAGCCTGATGTCAATACAATAGATTTTGACATTGGTCTCAGTAGCAGATTTTTAATCAAACTCTTAAACATTTCACTATTATTCATCAATTAGAAGGCTCCTTTAGGTGCTGAGTGTCTAGACACCCTTTTCCTGTTGGTTACATATGGAAGTAGGTCCATCTTCCTATATCTTTCAACTCTCAGGAGTTCATTTTATTCTACCAGATCATGAACTTAAAACAAGAAAACAACCACCAGTAAAAACTTGGCACGTACAATATCAGATTTTATATTGTATTACCAATTGTAACAAAATTCAGAACACATGCTTAGTAGCTGTATTCAATATAACCCACAAACTTCCTGTAATGGGGGGTTGATCGTTAAGCTTTATGCTAAATTATCATATTTGATGTAGCTGCATATGCTACAAGTTGAGCTGTTTTTGTTATATCTTTGTTTTAATTCTGATCATAGCAGACGGATTTTCCAAAGATAGGCTCTGCTGCAGGTCTTCCACAATTGAATAGAAACACAGCCAGTGTGAAAGCATTAGGTGTGTGATTTATTGCTGCAGCAGTACAAGAGACCACATTATTGTAAAACAGCATATCATGTATTCTGGCTTTTTGTGCTCAGAATTAAGTTTTTTAAATTATGTTATTTCATTGAACAGAGCTAGCAGCGATACCGCTCCATCTTTATCTCCACACACAGTTTTCTGGTGTTCTGTATGAATCTTTACCTGGGTGAAACAAAAATAATTGGGGTCACCGATTAAATAGTAAAGGCACCAGAATAGGCCTTTTGTATGGATCTCAGCAGGTTTCCATATTTACTTTTATCCCACCAAGTGAACTCTCCTGAATCAATAGGACCAAATGTATTTATGTTTCCGCCCCTTGTTTCACTGAATGTAATTTTTGGGCTGGTTAATAAGGTTGCTTGGGACTTCCAGGGGCGGCTATGAAGGAGTAGGTCGCACATTTGGTGGCTCCCGCTCGGGTCCGACCTTTGGACCTTTTCCCTCGATTTGTTTACCGGACTTGATTGGAAAATTGATGATAGAGGCAATTGTTGATTGGATTCCCACATCGGTGCATGGAGAGGCGGACTAGAAGTGCTCGCAAAGGGAGAAACAGACGAACAGAGAAGGCTTGGGCTGAAGCTGCTGCGGGATAAAGCATGGCAGATGACCGGAGTCCTGGCTTGTCGACCCGGCGGTCAACGGAGCAGCTGATGCAATTAATCCAGGAGGGCTTCACCAAGCAGATGCACGAATGCTTGGACCCTATTAAAGAATCAATTGTGCGGTTGGAGCTCAGATTGAAGGCCCAAGATCGGGCAATCCAGAAAGTAGAGAAGGCGCTGGCTGAGCAGGAGGAACATCAAACTGCGGTGGAGTTGGAGGTGGTGATGCTGAGAGACCAGCAAAAAAGGCTCCTGAAGAAGGTGGAGGACCTAGAGAATAGGTCCCGTCGGCAGAGCCTGAGAATTGTCGGTCTCCCGGAGGGGTCCGAAGGATCGGACGCTGGGGCATACAAAGTGGACATGTTCGAGAAGCTGCTGGGGGATGGGACGTTCTCCCGACCCTTGGAGGTGGACAGGGCTCAGAGCGCTCGCGAGGAAGCCGCGAGTGGGGGACCCTCCAAGGGCAATGGTGGTAAGATTCCACAGGTACTTGGATACGGAGCCTATTTTACAGTGGGCCAGGCAGACACGGAGCTGTAAATGGGAGAACAGTATCCTGCGGATCTATCAGGACCTGAGTGCAGAGGTGGCCAGGAGAAGAGGGGGTTCAATCAGATAAAGTCGACCCTTTTTAAGAAAAAGGTGAAGTTTGGACTGCTGTATCCGGCCCGTCTCTGAGTCACGTATGAGGAGCAATATTTTTATTTCAAGTCACCCTAGGAAGCGGTGGACTTCGCAAAAAGGAAAGGACTGGTGGCGGACTGAGGACTTTGAACTTTGCTGCAACGTTCACGTTTTTTAAAAAAAGTTTCTTGTTTTTCGTTTGTTGGAAGTTATTTGTAATGCCTTCTGTATTGATTTGGGGCGAGTTGCAGAGCTGAGTGAGTTAAAGTTAACATTTGGACTGATGGGGGATGGAGGTGTGTTTGCTAGATGTTGGATCGCCTGTTTGATCTTTTCTTTGGTTATCGGTCTTTTTTTTTTCCAGGGAAATTGCGTTGGGACTGGTTTTTCGTTTGAGTATGTGTGTATGAGCGGAGGGGGAAGGGTGGGGAGGGAACAATAAGTGTGAGAATGTCTGGCGCCAGGGGCGGGGGCCACCAAGCTAGCTGGGCGGGCTAGCTCACGGAAGCGCAGTGGGGGGTGAGCAGATGTTAGGCTTGATTTACATTATGCTGTTACTAGGGGGCGGGGGGGGAATGTTCTGCTAACGAGGGAGGGACTTTTGCTGAGGGACAGAGAGGAGGTCGGGGGAGGAGACTGCCTGGGGCGGGCCAGTTGAGAGGTGGGGCGCAGGCTGGAGACTGGCCCAAGAAAGGTGATGGCTGATCGGCGAAGGGGAGGGAGCGATGAGCCCCCCAACTAGGCTGATCACCTGGAATGTAGGAGGACTAAATGGGCCGGTTAAGAGGGCACGCGTGTTCGCGCATCTGAGAGGACTGAAGGCGGACGTGGTAATGCTACAGGAAACGCACCTTAGAGTAGCTGATCAGATTAGATTAAAGAAGGGATGGGTCGGACAGGTTTTTCACTCTGGGCTGGACTCGAAGACTAGAGGGGTCGCGATCCTGATTAATAAGCGAGTGGCATTTGAGGCGGGAAGAATAGTTACGGATGTGGGAGGCCGGTATATTATGGTCAGTGGGAAGCTGGAGGGGGTGCAGGTGGTACTAGTAAATGTGTATGCGCCAAATTGGGATGATGTGGAGTTTATAAAGAGGATGCTGGGGAAGATCCCGGACCTAGATTCGCATACGTTGGTCATGGGAGGGGACTTCAACACCGGCATTGACCCTGGTCTAGACTGGTCGAGTTCAAAGACGGGCAGGGTGCCAGCAATGGCAAAGGAGCTAAAGGGGTTCATGGAGCAAATGGGGAGGATGGACCTATGGAGATTTGTGCAGCCGAGAGTGAAGGAGTTCTCCTTCTACTCACACATGCAGAAAGTGTACTCCCGGATTGATTTTTTAATTTTGAGCAGGGCTCTACTGACGGGGGTGGTGGACACGGGGTATTCGGCGATTACAATCTCTGATCATGGCCCGCAGTGGGTTGACCTACAGGTTAGCAAGGAGATTATCCAGCGCCCGCAATGGAGGCTGGACGTGGGACTTTTGGCTGACGAAGAGGTGTGCGGGCGGTTGAGGAAATATATTCAGAACTACCTGGAAGTGAATGACACGGGGGAAGTTTCGGCAGCGGTGGTCTGGGAGGCATTGAAGGCGGTGGTTAGAGGGGAGCTGATCTCGATACGGGCCCACAGGGAGAAGGTAGACAGGGTAGAGATTGGCCGACTGGTAAAGGAGATATTACATGTTGACAGGAGGTATGCAGAGACCCCAGAGGCAGGGCTTTTAAGGGAACTTCGGAGGCTACAGGGGGAGTTTGGCTTGTTAATTACAGGGAGGGCGGTAGAGCAGCTGAGAAAGGCGAGGGGGGGATTTATGAGCATGGAGAGCAGGCCAGCAGAATGCTTGCACAGAAGCTTAGAAAGTGGGAGGCAGCCAGGGAGATAGTGAAAGTAAAGGACGGGGACGGGAACCTGGTTGGAGACTCCGCAGGGGTGAATAAGGCGTTTAAGGAGTTTTACAGTAGGCTGTCTGGGTCGGAACCCCCAGCGAGGCTGGAGGAGATGAGGCACTTCTTTGGGGGGCTGAATTTCCCGAAGGTGGACGGGGGGCTGTTCAGAAGGGCTGGGGGACTCGATCGGGTCGGCAGAGATAGCGGAGAGTCTGAAGGCCATGCAGTCGGGCAAAGCCCCGGGGCCGGACGGGTATCCAGTGGAGTTCTATTAACAAAAATCTGGGATATTGAGGCCGCTGTTCAATGAGGCAAGGGAGCTTGGGGTGCTTCCCCCGACGATGTTACAAGCCACGATTTCATTGATCCTGAAGCGGGAGAAGGACCCGGAGCTGTGTGGGTCCTTCAGGCCGTTATCCCTATTGAATGGGGACCCCAAACTGCTGGCCAAAATCTTGTCCTTTAGGATTGAGGATTGTGTTCCGGACGTTACTGGGGAGTACCAGATGGGGTTTGTTAAGGGAAGGCAGTTGGTGGCCAATGTAAGAAGGTTGCTAAATGTATCATGATGCCCCAGGAAGGTAGGGAGGTGGAGGTGGTGGTCGCAATGGACGCAGAGAAGGCTTTTGATCGAATAGAATGGGAATATCTGTGGGAGGTACTTGGACGTTTTGGATTTGGGCGGGGCTTTATTGACTGGGTCAGGTTGCTGTACCAGGCTCCTGTGGCGAGCGTACGGACGAATAGGACAACATCGGACTATTTTAGGCTGCATCGGGAGACAAGACAGGGATGCCCCCTCTCCCCACTGTTGTTCGCATTAGCCATAGACCCGCTGGCAATTGCGCTTAGAGCCTCAAGGGGCTGGTCCGGGCGGGAGTGGAACACAGAGTCTCGCTTAACGCAGATGACCTGCTCCTTTATGCATCGGTCCCATTAGAGGGGATGGAAGCAAATATGAGGATTCTGGAGGAATTTGACCAGTTTTCAGGTTATAAGCTAAATATGGGGAAAAGTGAGATGTTCACAGTCCAGGCAAGGGGGCAGGAGAGGCGATTGGGGGAGCTGCCGTTTAGAGTGGTAGGTGGATGCTTTCGGTACCTAGGCATCCAGGTGGCGCGGGAATGGGAACGGCTGCACAAGTTAAATCTGGTCCGACTAGTGGACCAAATGAAGGATGATTTTCGGAGGTGGGACGCGCTCCCGCTGTCACTAGCTGGGAGAGTGCAGACAGTGAAAATTATGGTCCTCCCCAGATTCCTGTTTGTGTTTCAGTGTCTCCCCATCTTTATTCCACGGTCCTTTTTTAAACGGGTCAATAAGGTAATTACTGGCTTTGTATGGGCGGACAAGACCCCGCAAGTTAAAAAGGGGATGCTGGAGTGTTTGGGGGGGGGGTGGCGGGCTGGCGCTGCTGAATTTCAGTAATTACTATTGGGTGGCAAATATAGCCATGATTAGGAAGTGGGTGGTGAGGGGAGGGTCGGTATGGGAGCGAAGGGAGGGTCGGTATGGGAGCGTGTGGAGGCGGCTTCATGCAAGGGCACCAGCTTGGGGGCGTTGAAAACAGTGCCTCTGCCGTTCCCGCCGGCATGGTATTCCACCAGCCCTGTGGTGGTGACGGCCCTGAGGGTCTGGGGGCAATGGAGGAGGCATGTGGGAGCGGAGGGAGCATCGGTGTGGTCTCCAATCTGTAATAATCACCTGTTTGCCCCGGGAAGGATGGGTGGAGGGTTTCGGAGATGGCAGAGAGCAGGGATTGAGAGGATGGGGGATAGAGGGGAGCTTTCCTAGCCTGAGGGAGATGGAGGAGAAATTTGGATTGGCGAGGGGAAACAAATTTAGGTACCTGCAGGTGCGAGACTTCCTATGTAGGCAGGTTTCAACCTTCCCGCTCCTACCACCAAGGGAGATTCAGAACAGGGTAGTTTCCAGAGTGTGGGTGGGAGAAGGGAGGGTTTCTGACATCTACAAGGAACTCATGTGGTCAGAGGGGACGCAGACGGAGAAGCTGAAGCTCAAGTGGGAAGAGGAGTTGGGATGAGAAATTGAGGATGGTCTCTGGATGGACGCGTTGAGTAGAGTCACAACATGTGCCAGGCTCAGCCTGATACAATTCAAGGTCGTTTACCGGGCTCACATGACAGTGGCACCGATGAGCAGGTTCTTTGGGGTGGAAGGTAGGTGCGCAAGGTGTGCGGGAGGACCAGCGAACCATGTCCACATGTTCTGGGCATGTCCAAAGCTGAGGGGATTTTGGTAGGGGTTTACAGATGTCATGTCCACGGTGTTAAAAATAAGGGTGGCACTGAGTCCAGAGGTGGCGATTTTCGGAGTGTTGGAAGATCCGGGAATCCAGGAGGAGAAAGAGGTGGACGTTCTGGCCTTTGTTTCCCTGGCAGCCCGGAGACGGATACTATTAGCTTGGGGGGACTCAAAGCCCCCTAAGTGGGAGACCTGGCTATCGGACATGGCTAGCTTTCTCTGTTTGGAGAAAATCAAGTTTGCCTCGAGAGGGTCAATGTTAGGGTTCGCCCGGAGGTGGCAGCCGTTCGTCGATTTCTTTGTAGCAAATTAATCGTCAGCAGAAGAGGGAGGGGGCGGTGGGTTAGCTTAGTTTAGAGTAGGGGTTGGTAAAGGTGGGGCCTGTAAGGGAGGAAGACGGCTTTTGCACTATGTTTATAAATTCATGTACATTGTTTATTTTGTTGTTGTTGTAAAATCATAAATACCTCAATAAAATGTTTTTTTTTTTAAATAAGGTTGCTTGAACCATGTTTGTTTCTGAATGTTTTTATTTCCTTTGCCTTATGGTTTACTGTAATGCCATACTGGTAAACATTGTTAACGCTTTCAAAACTAATGGAAGATTTTAGCCTCCTAGTAAAAGAATGGTCTTCTATTTTGAAGAGGCTGCAGACAAAGGAATGCAAGCTGATAGCTACAGTGATTTGCAGAATTGATCCAGTCCTTCCAACTCATGGTATTCCAAATTGTATGGGCGGAATGAACACACAGCATCTGAAAAGCACAAATTCAGCATTATAGTTCACTTCCCCTCAAATAGTAATTGTGCCAATATCAATATCCGTAACCAGTCTTTCACTGACAGAATCCATCTCCTGCCAGCAGCATGGATTGGCACAGTCAGTGATTGAGAACATGCACAAAGACCACTTTCTGATATTGCTGCTATTTCTCTCGCAATTACCACTGATATAATTAGTTATGCTAACATTATTTTCTGGATTGAAGGGAGATTTCTAATGGCTGTTAGCAAACAGGGTGATCCTCAGGTGGACATATCATTTTGAACAGTGAAAATGTTTGATTCCATGATCTCTAAAAGAAAGGAAGAATTTGCATTTCTGCAGTGCATTTCACAAACTCAGGGCATTCCAAAGCACTTTACAACCAATGACGCACTTTTTCACTTGTAATCACTGTTATAATGTAGGAGTCTCTACAGCTTTTTTGCACACAGCAAGATCCCATAAACAGATATGTAAAAATTACAAGATAATTTGTTTTAGAGATATCAGTTGAGGGATAATATTAGCGTAGCCGCTGGGGAAACCTGCTATTCTCCAAATAATGCTGTTGGATCTTTTATGCGCCTGAGTAAGCAGGTCTCATCTAGCAGGTAGTTTGCTGTTGAGTTGTATTGAAGGGCAAGTATTATTTGGTGGCTCACATTTTTAAGATGGCCATACAAGCCAAAGATTGGGGTACTTGTCAGCATGTGTACAAATAACTAGATTAAAAGCCTCATGTGGCAGTGTGTGATCCAATATAGTAAGAATGAGGGTACATTAGTCAAGGCACCAAGCCAATCACGTTGCATGACTAATCATTGAATTATTCAGCAATTCAATCTGAAATGTCAGAAAGTCCTGAGCAAGACTACAGCTGGAATTCTCCGTTTGGTTTCCCGCCGGGACTGAATAGCGTGCGATTCACATTTCCGTTGGGGACACTTTCGCTTTCAGTGAGCAAGTCAGGGCATGCAAATGGCCAGCACTCTGCCGGAGCAAATTGAGAGAAATACCCAGCCCAGTGGGTGTTGTAACTGCTGAGGCAGGAATTAGCGCCAAGGAGTCTGATAGCTGGAGTTTTTTTTAAGCGCTCCAATTGCAACACACTCACTGCAGCAACAATTATGGCTCAGAGAAGTCCTACCCCCCCCCCGCGTTCAGGAATCCGAGTCCATGTCACTGGGGAGAGGAGGGACACCCTCTTCCTCAGGTTGGGCCGCAGACTTAAGCCCGCCCTCCTGAATACCACCTGGGAAGTGGTGGCAGAGGCAGTCAGCACTGCCACCCTCACCAGGAGGAGACAGCTGGCGATCCTGAAGGGTGGGGGTCATTGGTGAAGCCTCTGTCCAGAGAGGGTCAGAGAACTAGGGAGGGCTCCATAGGCCACGGTGCACATATCCTCTGGTTGGGGTGAGCTCTGCTAATCCCCAGCTTCCTCTGCAGTATGACAGCACTTCTGAGGATTGCCAACACCTGGTGGGCCCACGATTGAGCTCAGCCACGCCCATACCATTGATGATACAGCTGGGGTATGAGTGTGTCTAGGGGGCAGCCTTGGTGGGCTCCCAGATCGCCAGAGGCTCTCTGAACATTCAAAGGACTTGGGGAGCGCTCAGCAGTGTGAGCAGCCAGGAGCCTAGAAGTTGCACCAGAGGGGTATGTTTAGAACACATACTGCAGCATGGCAGGCCACCTGGATCCCGAGGACAACACCCTGAGTTCACGGACTTGGCACCAAGTTGTTCTCCACTACTGCCCCCAGCCTTGGTAGCTAACCTCCAGCAAGCCTGACAATTGTTTCGGCTTTTTCAGAATTTTTCTTGCCATCCCGCTCCCCATTCAAAGCCGTGGCACCCAGGCCCCGCTTATAAGCAGTTGCACTAAATCGCGCCCACATGACTTTGTCTAAGAGGGACAGAGCATGAAGTGTACAAGCTGTCAATGATATCAAAATCCATGAAAATGATGGTTTTGCATGGATCCGTCGGTGTGAGGTGCAAACATCGATATCGCTGCCAGCAAGGGACCAGATCATGGAGTCGGCATTGGCATCTGGCACAAAACAGATTTTTTCCATTTTGTGCGATTCTCACTTCAGACACCACCAAGCGGAGAATCCAGCCCTACATATTTTATACAAGTGTAACTAGTTTATGTAAAACTCAGTCTTTAAGTAAAATGTATCAGAGGATTTACTTGTGTTTAATTCATTAAAGAAAACTAAATGGGTTAAATTTATTACAAATGTTGCATTTTGCCTCACTTAGGAATTCCTTTTGTTCAATTTTTCCAAAAGGGGAAATTTAGCATGGCCAATCCACCTACCCTACACATCTTTGGGTTGTGGGGGTAAGACCCACGCAGACACGTGGAGAATGTGCAAACTCCAGACAAAGTGACCCAGCCGCGATCGAATCTGGGTCCTCGGCATTCACTTAGAAATTCTAAACAATGTTAGGTGACTGAGAAGAGATTTGGGAAGTCAATATTAAGATCAATCACTTGTTTATCTGGAGATTGGAGCACATTGAATCCTGTGTAACATTTTAAGACTTTATCCTGGAAAGTATTTGACCTCTGTTTTTATTTTAGAAACTTCAAGAAACTGTTGATGCGTTTGGTTTTTCTCTAAAATCCGCCCAGCAGCATCAAACGAATGAAACTCAGAAGTTACCTCCCCTCTCACTTCTGCATCCTGTCGCACAGACAGAGGTGAAGGTACACCGAGCAGGTGGCATTACCTTCTTGATTGGACAAACACCCAAAGCAATCTGTAGGTGAGTGAACATGAAGACACAAGTCAGAGGTCAAAGGGGCCCCACTTCCTCTTTGTTAAGGCAGCTGTGCTCTTTATCTCTGGCTATATAATACTTTCACCTGCAGGTAACACTTCAGGAACTTATCTATCTTTTGTATGTACAAGAGTCCAGAAAGAAATTGAACACGGTAGCACTTTTGTTTCACAGAGCCAGGGTCCCAGTTTCGACTCCCGAATTGGGTCACTGTCTGTGCAGAGTCTGCACGTACTCCCCATGTCTGTGTGGGCTTCCTCCGGGTGCTTCGGTTTCCTCCCACAAGTTTTGAAAGTCGTGCTGTTAGGTAAATTGGACATTCTAAATTCTCTCTCTGTGTACCCAAACAGGCGCCGGAATGTGACAACTAGGGGCTTTTCACAGTAACTTCATTGCAGCATTAATGTAAGCCTACTTGTGACAATAAAGATTATTATTATGTGATTATGTGAGCTCAGACTGTTCGCACTCAGTGTACCAAATTAATTTATTTGCCAAATGATAGACAACTACATAATGTGCAGGAAATGCTGAACCTATTCTTCCACTCACCATTTTGTTTCCATTCAGGTTGGCAGTACCTTTTTTCACAGTAGTGTAGATAGCAGAGTGCAGACCCTGTCAAAGTTACTGTAGAACCAGGCAAGGGATAGACAGACCGAATAGCAAGCGGTTCATTTTGAGAAATAGGCCAGTACTTTCCCAGAAGCCATTGTGCTCCTCTCATTTCTGATTACGTTGTTGCGCTATGTTCTCTGTAAATCTTAATTTTGTAAGAAACGTTGTACAGGATTTAGAGCGCTCACTTTCTAGATCACTGATTTAAGAAATCTTGTTTTGACAGCCATCACCATAATACAATAATTGAGCAATAATGAATGTGTTAAGGCATGAACTGATTATATGTAAATGACAATTGAGCCTTTCTTTGTAATCATGGGTGAGCTGAAAGGCCACATATGTGTCCTGGTCAGTTTTTGTTTATGTTCAGCTGTTCACTGGTGCTTTGCTGAATAATGCACGCAGCCCACACAGGTTCTGAAACCACGGATGCAGATACAGCAGTCTCTACTTGAGACCCGGTGGTGCAGCTGTGCAAGCATTCCCTGGCAAATACTTTTTTTTGCCCACCGCCACAGAGGAATCTTGCAAATAGGATTAGCCATAGATCTGAAAATAATACCAACACATAAAAATGGTAGCAAGTGACCGGAAACCTTTCTATTGCTGTGTTTCTGTTACTAATTCAAGAGGTGATAGAGGAATTTTTAAACTTCCTGCACCATTGCTAATTGCAATAAAAAGCACTGGATCCATGTCCGAGTGACAGCTGAGCCAGCTGGGGAGGTGGAGAGAGAGAGAGAGAGACAGAGAAAAAGGAGGTATCAATAGAAGTCCAGCATTTTGTTACCACTATATGCTAACTGGTAATAGGACTTTCCTGACTCCTGGTCAAACAATCTTGCTTTGAAACACATTCTGGTCTGCGTCACCTTAGCTTATATCAGCAGGAGAACAGAAAATACGGCACAATGTTGACTATTCAGCCATCTGGTCTGTGTCAGTATTTATGCTGCACACAGCCTTCTTCATCCATTTCTTGTCATCATAACCCTGTATATCTTTCTCCCTTATGTAATCTAAAATGTTCAGTCTTGCCTCAACCCTGAATCTTGATCATGTCACGATATGGTCATGTTCTTATGTGCATTCTGTATATTTAATTTGTAGAATGATGGCTGGTTGGAAGTAAATGATAAGATTGAAATTTAATAAGATGGGGTTTGAGTGGGATTATAAACCACAAGTTTGAAGCTTGAATGGCTTCCGATTGGTTCCTTGAATAAGTACAGCTTTCTTACTCAGCCCTTGCCACATATTATTTCCTAATGATTCAAATGTGTTGCAACCTGTATGAAGTTGCTTTGAAATGAAGACTTCTGAGAGAGGCCATTATCGTCTCATAATGATATTCGCCCCAAATAATGCCAAATTATTTAGAGGGATCAAATGCGATTTATTCAGCGTTTAGAAAGCAAAGTGACAAAAGTATTAGGAATATATGTTGCATTTGTACATTAGGTGATACTAATGTGGGGATTAAGGAGTATCATTTGATTTCAATGACCTTCAGCTTCTCCAGTACAATGTAATCTCCCCCCACGACCCCTATGTCTCCAACAACAAAAAGTCTTTGGGAAATAATTCATCTGGTAGGATTAATCTTTGTCTCAATAATTACAAATACCCCACAGGAGATCCAACATATCAGGTTAAGAAGGCATTGAAGTAATATTCAGCCAGCATTTGGTCAGCAAGCGCTTACAATAATGTAAAAAGGATCAATGTGCTTTTTAATTTCCAGGTTGCAACACAAATGGGTCAATCACTTGCTAGTTTGTACCAGGCAAGCATTCACCAATACATGACCTGTACTGAATTAGAAAATATATTTGGATCAATATCCACAAGTGAAAAGAATGGTATTAATGGAGCCACTTGCTGATTATGGGCGGCACAGTAGCACAGTGGTTAGCACTATTGCTTCACAGTGCCAGGGACCGGGGTTCGATTCCCGGCTTGGACCACTGTCTGTGCAGAGTCTACATGATCTCCGGTGTTTGCGTGGGTATCCTCTGGGTGCTCCGGTTTCCTCCCACAGGTCCCAAAGACCTGCTTGTTAGGTGAATTGGGTGTTCTGAATTCTTCCTCTGTGTCGCCAAACAGGCGCCGGAATGTGGTGACTTGGGGATTTTCGCAGTAACTTCATTGCAGTGTTAATGTAAGCCTACTAGTGACACTAATAAAAATTATTATTATTATTTAGGCCATTGGATGACCTCAGTTGCAATGTCAAGCATTTGGCCGGGGAAGGGAAGCGGGAAATGTGGAGGAGAGGAGGGCAGAAAATAGAAGCAGTGATTTGGCAGTATTAACTCTTTAAGAGATTTTGAAGAAGTAGCACTTTTTCACTGTAGCTTTAAATATTGAATTGTTTACTTAATAGTCCTGTTTGAAGAAAAAGCTATTGTCTTCCTGTTGCAGAAAACAACTCTCTGAAATGGCTGAGTATTTCAACATGGCCTCAGTGGAAGATCTTGCAGAGCATGTTTTAAGCAGCACGCCGCAGCATCGGCTGACAATGCTGAGGGAGTTTTACACATCCCGGTACCCAGAGCTGAGAGGCATCATGCCAGCCGGGCCCCCAGAACCTCCCCTTGAGGATGGTGCTACAGTGGAAAGTTCAAGAGTCTGTATTGCCACAGACCATTCGGAGAGTCGGGAGAAAAAACAAATCAGCTCTTTGAGTCAAGGATTATCAGGCGGCAGAACAAAACATTTCAGGACAGAGCATCTGAAAGATGATGTGACATGTTTTGAAACACAAAATAATGTTATTTCAGAAAAACGTGACGATAAGTCAAGACTGCCTCATATTAAAATTAATAAAATGTGGGGCAAATCCTTTTCTACTCATTTTGCTGAAGGTGTTGACAGTAGCATCAATGTGGATTTTTCAAGTTCTCCAACTACTGTACTTTCAAAGAGTAAACCAAACAGGAGAGAGCCAAGTTCCCGAGCGGCTGTGAAACGTCAGCAGCACCATGAAGACAGAGGGCCACCAGAAGAAGGATCAAAGTGCAACTCCGATAAAAACCAAGAATCAATACAGTCTAAAACTAGCTCAATCACAGAGCTGCTTGGTGACACCTCAATACTGGATGCGTTGTTTGAGAGAAAGAAAAACCATACTGCACAGCCAGTAAAGACTTCAGGGCACATTCCAAAAGGAAAATGCAAACCAAAAGATTTCTGGGATTTCCTCAATCAAAGTGACAATGAGTATGTCAGTACACCAACAGATTTATCTGTGATAGAGCGTTTATGTTTGAAATCAAAGAAAAAAGGAGAAAAATCAGACGACACACTTTGGAAAAAGAATGACAAGTTTTTATGGAAAAAAGGTGAACCAAAGAATGACTCTGGTGCCTCGACATCGGGCACATTTTTAGCGAGTTAACTTGATGGAGAAGAGTGACAGAAACCTACACATGAACAATAATTTAACTGATTTAAATAGAATAATTATAAAAATGAAAAATTCAAATATAGAAATTTATTTGAATTTCAATTGATGGCAGTAATGGGTTATGGTAAGAAGACCCAATAGCATTGTTGCATCCACACCATTTGGGACAGTTTTACAATTGATTCCTTGTTTTATGTTAATTAATTTGTCACTCTCAGGATCTGAGCATTTTTATAATTTCGGATTTTCAGTACGCACAGCTATCATTTTATATAGAAAGGATCATGGCCGGAAGTTTTTGGATAGCGGGATCTCGATTCCTGACATCTGAAGAGTCAGCGGGGAACATGTCCACTCTAACTCTTGAGTGTCCCACAGCCATTTCAGCCTAGAATGAGCGTTAAGCAACTGCTAGCAAGACGTGCGCCCCCTCACTCAGGAAGAAGTCATGCCTTAGAGACCTACCGGCCAATCTGGGCTGGAATTCTCCGGTCGTTGAGATTCTCAGTTCCCGCCAGCAGCACAACCCGCCCGCGGATTTCGCAGTGGCGTGGAGTGGCTTCAATTGGAAATCCCATTGACAAGCAGCAGCGGGAGTAGAGAATCCCATCGCCAGCGAAGGGCACGCTGCCGAGAAACACAGGGCTTGTGGACCAGAGAATCCAGTCCCTGATTAGCTGGCATCTCTCCAGTTCCTGCAGCAACAGTGCTGCAATGGACAGAAGAAGAAATGCAGGAAGATGCATGAGACTAAGTCTGGGAACCATAGAAAAGTTACAGGGCAGAAAGAGGCCATTCAGCCGATATTTTCTGCACCCGGATAAAAAGAGAAAACGGAAATACCCGCTCATTTTAACCCATTTTCCAGGACCTGGTCTGTAGCCTTGCAGGTTACAGCACTTTGGGCACAGATCCAGGTACCTTTTAGATAAGTTGAGCATTTCAGCCTCAACCACCAACGTAGACAGTGAATTCCAGTCACCCACCACCCTCTGGGTGAAAAAGCTTTCCCTCCTGTGCCCCCTAATCCTTCCACCAAAACCTTAAATCAATGCCCCCCCCCCGGTAATTGACACCTCAGCTCGGGGAAACTACCCGGCCGAGGCCTCTCATAATTTTGCACAACTTAATTAGGTCACACAATAGCTTCCTCTGTTCTAAGGAAAACAACCCTAGTCTCTCTTCATAGTTGCAATCTTTAAGCCCTGGCAAGATTCTTGTAAGCCTCCTCTGCACTCTCACCAGAGCAATTATGTCCGCCCTATAATGTGGTGACCAGAGCTGTACACAAAATTAACAGCCATGCCCTAACCAGCATTTTACACAGTTCCATCATTACATCCCTGTTTTTGTATTCAATACCTCACCCAATAAAGGAAAGCATTCCATTTACTTTCTTGATCATCTTGTCAACCTGTCCTACCACCTTCAAGGATGAGCGAACAGACACTCTAAGCTCTCTCACTTCCTCAACCCCTCTCAATATCTTCCTGTTTATTAAAGATTCCCTTGCTTTTTTTGCCCTCCCCAAATGCACCACCTCACACTTTTCCAGATTAAATTCCATTTGCCACTTCTCCATCCACGCAACGAAACCATGGTTATATTTCTGGAGTTGACAGCTATCCTCTTCACTATCAACTACACAACCAAATTTTGGTATCATCTGCAATTTCCGAATCATGCTTCCCACATTTAAATCTAAATCTTTAAAATACACAACAAACAGCAAGGACCCCAACAATGAGCCCTGTGGAACATTACTGGAAACGTTTCCATTTGCAAAAACATCCACCAATCATTACCCATTGTTTCCTGTCACTCAGCCAATTTTGGATCCAACTTGCTATCTTCCCCTATGTCTCAGGATATCTCACGTTTCTGACCAGTCTGCCATGTGGAACCTTATGAAATGCTTTCCAGAAATCCATGTAGACCGCATCCACTGCACTACCCATAACCATTCTCCTTGTCACTTCCTCAAAAACTTCTATGAAGTTGGAAAGCCATGACGCCGGATTCTCCATTCCTGAGACTAAGTGTTGATGCCGAGGCAGGATTCATGGAGTTTAACAACAGCAAAACTGTCTCTGCACCTGGACCAATTCAACAACCGTTAAGGGGCAAGCACCAGCACCACATGGAACACAATCAATTCCAATGAGAAACGGTGCGGATTCGCCCAGTCCGACATTGCCACTCGGAAGGCTGACAAGCTGAAGCCCCATATACACACTTCACTCCCCACACGCGCCATCGCAGCCAACAAGTTGGCAGCAAGACATGAGGCCTCAGGGTTCACCGATAAGGAACTGGATGCCATGGAGGAGAGACCTGGGATCAGTATCCCGGGGATGGGAAGGAGGCTGCCAGTTGCCGCCGTTCCCTGGGCCTGGGCGTAGGTGTAGAGGTGGTCAGCGCTGTGGCAGCACCGTGCCAAATAAAACTGCACAACCTCCTCAGGGCGGCCAGGGTGAGTAGGCAGCATTGTGCCCCTAGCACCAGCCCCTGTCCCACACAACATTAACCCTACTCTCCTACCCGGAGAGCGGGAGATCTTCCATCCTGTAGCACATGCCGGCACCAATACCAGCCGCCATGGCTGGGTGCCCTGGCCACTGACACCTCCTAGGCTGCATGCGTCAGACTGTCTAACACTGCGTTTCTGTGCCACCCCTTAGGAGAAGGCCGCACACAAACGCCGGGAGGGGGGGGGGGGGAGGGGGGGGGGGCAACCGCCGGACCTGCCGCCCATCACCGCAGCAGAGCAGAGGGCATTGGACGTGGTCTGCGGGCCCGAAGAAAGGGCAGTCACCGGGCTGGAGGTTGGCATCGGGTGAGGAAACTACACCCTGATGAGTTGTGGTTTCCCATGCTACATGTGTCAGCGCCCCCACCACCAACCCACACTCACACAACCCCCCCCTCCCCCACCCAGCGATGCAGTCATGCATCTTGTCTTGTATCTTGCAGGTGTCCCCAACCCCAGCCACAGTCAGAGCCCAGGTGCCGAGCAGCGACAAGAACAATACCGACAGGAATGGGAGTTATTGACCCGTGTTCCAGGACACCCTGGAGCTCGAGTCCAGGGACACTCAGCTCGGTTGGGCACTTTAGTGAAGAGGCTCCTGGGACACTATCTGGTGCGCACCACACACATGCTCCGGTACAGCAGGTGGAGGCAAGAACTTCCGAGGTGGCGGACAGTCGGAGGGCGGGTCGACCCCGGGGACTTGCTGCCTTCCAGACGGGCTTCTGGAACAGACAGAACCATCGATTGTGGAGATACAGTCGCAAAGCCAGGGACAACATGAGGGGTTGTCGACGGTCATCCAGCCCCTGCAGGTACAGTTGGAGGAGTCCAACCACGTGCAGGAGCAGGAGGTTGTGCCGACCATGCATGCCACCCAGGCCAACACCGCCCGGGTGACATCCATAGTGGAGTCCTTGGAGGCAAATGTTTCGGCCATGGATCAACATATCCAAGGCTTGGGGCATTCTGTGCAGACGTCGACCGAGGCCCAGGACAGGACTACCGTTTTGCAGAGACACCTGGGCATTGCAGTGCCGCTCACGAGCATAGCCCAGTCACAGCGGGCCATGGCTGAGAGTGTCAGCCGAGGCACTAGTCAACGTGGCACAGACCCAGAGGGAGGTGGTCCAGTCCCAGAGGGAGATGGTGCAGTCACTAGCTGATGTGGTACAGACCCAGAAAGCGGTGGCATAGTCGCAGCGTGAAGTGGCGCAGTGGCAGACGGAGGTGGTCTACTCCCTGTGCTCCATGGCCGCAAGCTTGTCGAGCCCGCGCCGGTGACTCCCGCAGGGGAGGTGCCGGAACAGCACAGCCCTTCGGACCCCCCCCCCCCCCCGGTCGCATCACATGGGCAGTGGGCAGAACAGGATGGCATCATGCCACCTGGGACACCCAAGCAGCTACCCTGTTGCTCCAAAGGGGACCCATTTCAGAGGGCAGGAATCACAGAAGACCTACTCCACTCCTGATGTACCGCCTGGGGATCCACCCATAACATTAGGGCCTGTAAGGCCAGAAAAGTAGACTCCAGTTAGGTAGGCACGGGTGCAGGACACAGTTTAGCGATAGGGGCTAGGGCACAAGCGTGTATATATGTTTTCACATTAAACACATGTGGACAATGTTACAATCTGCCTCCGTGCTCTGTCAAAAGGGTGTGAGGGGTGGATTGTTCTGGGCTTGCCGCAAAGGGGAAGGGGAGATGGCGGGATATTGTGGGTGGGCTTGGTCCAGGGACCAAGGTTTAGCCAGCACTCACCGCTCTGGTGTCCCACCCCAGAGAATCGATGGGACCATGTGATGGAATGGCCAGCTAGCATGGGCAGGAGTCAGACGTGTCAAACGATGCAGAGACCCAGAGCAGGTTGACATCATCCTCCATTCCATGGACCAGACCCGCTGTTACTGCCAATCGTGGGCCCGCAACCCGTAGTGTGGCAGGTATGTATCATGGAGAGCGTTGCAGGCAGGGGTTGGCCGGGGGGGGGGGGAGGGCGGTGGTAGGTGTGGAGGTGGGATGCGGTGTCCGTGCCCCAGGCCATTCTCTCCCACCCAACAGTCGGTGAACCTGGAGACGATCAGAGCACCCCATGTCCGGCTCATTCCCACCCTCTCTGCATCCTCCTCGTCGGACGAGGACTGACATTCGTCATCATCCTCATCCAGCACGTCGCCCCTTTATTGCCCGATGTTTGGAGGCGGCAGCAGGCCACCACGATATGGGCGACCCTCCCAGTGCTATATTGGAGAGCCGCTCCAGAGTGGTCCCGGCACTTGAACCACAGGATGCCGAAGCACCGCTCGATCACGCCCCTGGTTGTTGCATGGGTGTTGTAGCGGGTCTCCGCGTCAGTCTGTGGCCTGGATAGGTGTCATCAGCCACGGCCGCAGTGAATAACCTGTTGCCCAGGAGCCAAACCTCCCCAGCCAGGGGTGCTCCTTTAAGCCAGGAACTGTTGAGTTTGCCAGGATGAAGGCGTCGTGCACGCTGCCCAGTATGATGGTCACACACCAGCTGCACGTTCGTCGAGTAGAACTCCTTTTGATTTGTGAAGATCGACCTGTCATCTGCAGGTGCTTGTGGGGCGACATGCAGCCCATTGATCACCCCCTAGACCCGGGGCATCTCAGTGATGGCAGCGAACCCTGCTGCCCAGGCATCCTCATGGGCTGGGAACACGGAAATGGATGTATTGTGCCAACTGGGCATATAGGGCCTCCGTGATGGCACAGATGCACCTGTGCACCGAGCTCTGAGATCCCGGACAAGTCTCCACTCATGGCGTAGACGTTCAGGACGACAGTCACCTTGACGGCCGCCGGGAGCGGGTGCCCTCACCCATTCCCCCGCAGTGCCAGGTGTGCTATGATTTGGCGGATATGTCACATTGTCCCCCTGCTGAGCCAGAGCCTAACGCCATGCCCGGTCTGGCAGGTCCTTGAATGTCAGACACTGCCGATACATGCTAGGCCTCATGCAGCCTCCTTTGCACCTCGTCCTCGGCCAGTTGGGCAGCGAGCTCTCCATCCTTATTGGATGTGAATCTGTGGAACACTTTGCCGCAGAAGGCTATGGAGCCCCAATCACTGAGTGTCTTTAAGACAGAGATAGATAGGTTCTTGGTTAATAAGGGGATCAGGGGTTATGAGGATGAGAAAAATATCAGCCATGATTGAATGGGGCAGCAGACTCGATGGGCCGCGGGGCGTAATTCTGCTCCTATGTCTTATGTCTTCTGTTCCTCTGGGGTAGGCTCCGCTGCTGCAGCTTCCTCCTCCTCAAGCACTCCAGCTCATATAGCCTCAGTGCATCCCCCAGGGCTGCGGCAACTATGAGGAAGGCCACCAGAGCTGGTTGAATACCAATATGCATTGTCTGCAGGGAGTGAAAGCCCATGTTAGCATGATGCATATCCCCGTGCCCAACCAGGTCCCACACGCTACATGGTGGCCCCGGTTGGCACTGCGGACCCTGCCCTTGCATGTCCCTCATCCCGGCCCCGTTGGTTCCCGACACCACAGGGGCCTATGACCATGGCGCCCAATCCTGCTGCAAGCGGTACTGTCGGTTGGTGCTGCCCTTACCAGGGTACGCTCTGCGGCCCCTGTCCCCCCCCCCCCCCCCCCCCCCCCCCCCCGTTTACGGGCTACTGTGGGTGTTGCCATTGGGTGGGCCACATGATGCCCCACTGGCGGTGGCGGCCAAGGCTGGTTTGGGGAGCAGAAGTGGTATGATGGAGGATGGGGGCTGGCGTGGTGGGGTAGGGACTGGGGTGGTGGGTGGGGCTAAGGTGCGTGGGTGGAGGCACCCATACGGCCGGTGTCAGTGGGGTGAGCAGCAAGATGGCTGCCTTGAAGGCTGCGGCAATGACAGTCCGTAGCTGGACACCGCCCCAGTCATGTGGGGGGGTCACCCATGGCCCGTCACCAACCCCACTTTCCCCCACCCTCACCACCCGGCCCTGGCAGAACCCCCCAGCCCAGCCAGTGTCAGGACCGGCAGCCCACGCTCACGCCTCTGCATGTTCAACCTTCTCTCTCCCTCAGCAACAGGGCCTGTTTCCCGATTTTTTAAAAGCATAAGAGAAGCTCCCCGTCGGGAATTACCCTTGGTGGAGGCGGAGCATTGCGGATGCCCCGGAGAATACCGGGCCGGGCCCACTAATGATATGCAAACGGCATTTACTGTACGTGCAGAATGGAACGCATTGACACCGTTATCGAGGAAACTGAGAATTGCGATTTGGCGTGAAACCGGTGCCAAAACCAATTCTCCGCCCGATTGCCTTTCCCGGTTTCGATGTCGGATGATGGAGAATCCCGCCCATGATCTTCCCCTAACAAAACCATGCTGACTCTCCCTGATCAATTCTGGGCCATGTCCTTTGTATTGTATGTCATTTGCTGCTTTGCGGCATTGGTTGTTTTTGCTTGTGAATCTGTCTAAAACAATATGAATGTAAGGGAGCATGTCACACTATCTGCACCTTTACAGTTTGCTCCATTCTATTTTTCTTGGTGATATCATTAAATATTCTGATGCATAGCACCTTTACGCATGAATTTAGCTAAAAATCCAATTATACACATAAACTTGAAAACTGTAAATTCCTTTTCTGTATTAATTGTCAAAGATTGATTTCTGAAAACTTATGATCTACTCTTCAAGAACATAGGAAGAAGACTACGTTGTTCAATCTCATAAAGCGGAATTAAATCATGGCTGTACACAACTCAACTCCTTCAACACATGGATGTCTTGAAAATTTCCCAGCATCCATAGTATCACAGCACAGACATATTGCTATTAATTTACAATAGTTGCAAAGAACATTTTGAATTGTGCCCACATAATTTAGGTTCCATTTTTTTCATCTGGGAATACAGATTTGAAGGAAGGTTTATTACAGCTCAAAATTAGCAGTTGTAAATGTTTGACGGTGTCACGTCAGTGTGCTGCTATTTTCTAGTATGTTCAAGAGCATGAGATAGGAGCAGTGGTATACCATTCAGCCCACTGAAGCTGCTCTGCCACTTAATATGATCATGGCTAATCCCGGGCTTCAACTCCACTTTCCTGCCTGCTCTCCTTATCCCTTGATTTCCTGAGGGAACAAAGGTCCATTTATCCCATCTTTAAATATAGTCAACAATAGAGAATTCACCATCTTCTGGTAGACAATTCCAAAGATTCAAAACCTGCTGAGTGAAGAAATTCCACCTCATCTCATTCCTAAATGATTGACACCTTGGGCGAAATTCTCCCCAAACGGCGCGATGTCCGCCGACTGGCGCCCAAAACGGCGCCAATCAGACGGGCACTGCGCCGCCCCAAAGGTGCGGAATGCTCCGCATCTTTGGGGGCCGAGCCCCAACATTGAGGGGCTAGGCCGACGGCGGAGGGATTTCCGCCCCGCCAGCTGGCGGAAACGGCCTTTGTTGCCCCGCCAGCTGGCGCGGAAATGACATGTCGGGGCGGCGCATGCGCGGGAGCGTCAGCGGCCGCTGACAGTTTCCCGCGCATGCGCAGTGGGGAGTGTCTCTTCTGCCTCCGCCATGGTGGAGACCGTTGCGGAGGCGGAAGGGAAAGAGTGCCCCCACGGCACAGGCCCGCCCGCGGATCGGTGGGCCCCGATCGCGGGCCAGGCCACCGTGGGGGCACCCCCCTGGGTCAGATCGCCCCGCGCCCCCCCCAGGACCCCGGAGCCCGCCCACGCCGCCTTGTCCCGCCGGTAAATAGGTACTTTAATTTACGCCGGCAGGACAGGCAATTTATCGGCGGGACTTCGGCCCATCCGGGCCGGAGAATCGAGCGGGGGGGCCCGCCAACCGGCGCGGCCCGATTCCTGCCCCCGCCGAATATCCGGTACCGGAGACTTCGGCATCCGGCGGGGGCGGGATTCACGGCGGCCAACGGCCATTCTCCGACCCGCTGGGGGGTCGGAGAATGACGCCCCTTATCCGGAGAACCTTCCCCGAAGTTCTAGATTCTCCAGAAGTGCAAACTCCTCAGAATCTTGTGTTTCATTGAGACCGCCTCTCATTCTTCAAAACTGATCTTGTGGTTATCAAAGACCACAACCTCATTGGTTTTTCCACAAGCCAATCATAAGACTCAAAACCAATAATTGAAGTGCCAGTGACCAATGGGCTACTGTATACTTCTAAAATCACACCTCAACCCAAATTGCCTTTTCACCGCTAAACCAGAAGTCCGTCAAAAAAGCAACAATCAGTTCAATCACATGAATACCAGCAGCCACTGAATTTGCTTGAAAGCAGTACAAATTTATTTGTATTTTCTACTTTATAACCAAGTTGCATGAAAGCACCACTCAATTATAAAGGTCAGCCCACAAAAGACAGCAATGTTTTAGTTATGGATATATATTCCAATATCTAATTTGATTGCTGCAATTCAGGCCTCACACATCCCCAATTTTAAACACTTCACTGTTGGCAGCCATGGCTGGGATTCTCCCTTTTGGAGACTCAAGGGTTTCCGTTTTCCAGGGGGCTAGCAAGGCCCTGGCATGTGTCCCGCAGCTCTGGCTGCCAGCGGGACCCTGTTGGCCAGGCCACGAATGCGCACGCCGGCCGCAAGCTGGTCCGTGCATGCTCGCAGTGGCCCACTTCGGCGCGGGCGCTGCCGACATGGCGGAGCCACACAGCAGGCCCACGCAGAGTAAGGTAGGTCCCGCCCAGATCGCAATGGCCCATCACTGAGGCCCCCCCCCTCCCCGGAGTCAGATTCCTCCCGCCCGCTACCAGGACCATGGCAGGGGTCCGACCTCCCGCCGGGTGGTATCAGATGTAAACCACGCTGGCGGGAGTTCGGCCGGTCGCCCGCGAAGAATCACCGCGGAGGCCTATTTCAGTGGCCGGCAACCGCGCGGGCGCGATTGGCGCCGATTCTCAGGTTGGCGGCTTGGCGGGAATTTCCCGGGCCCCTGGTGATTCTCCGACCCGGCGCGGGCTCAGAGAATCCTGCCCCATGTCTTCTAGATGCCTGCACTCCAGGCCCAGAAATTAATATCCTAAATCTCTCTACTTAGTGTTTTCTACCAGGGGTTGGTTTAGCACAGGGCTAAATAGCTGGCTTTTAAAGCAGACCCAGGCAGGCCAGCAGCGCGGGTTCAATTCCCGTACCAGCCTCCCCGAACAAGCACCGGAATGTGGCAACTAGGGGCTTTTCACAGTAACTTCATTTGAAGCCTACTCGTGACAATAAGCGATTTTCATTCCATTTCATTTCACTTATCCATCAGACTCTTCCCTCTTCAACACATAAACCTACCAGCTTGAGCAGAACGTCTCAAAACACAAAGAAAGATTTGGAGAAATCAGCTCAGGAATGTACAAATATAGTTCAAGCAAAGCTCCTAAGCAGGCAATATTTAAGATTTAATTTGAAAATTTGGGGTGTAACGGTGGAGACCCTGATGGCAGCAAGGATTGGATGCATGTTTCAGAGAAATGTTGAGAGTGGCCTAATGGCCTCATCGTGGCCAACTCGATGACCCAACGAGGCCACTAAATCTAGGGAAAGGCCTCTCGTAAGATTTCCGCCTCGCAAGATCTATTGAGATCTCGCGAGACGTCACGATCTGGATCTCGCCCTCACTTTCGCTGGATTATGCCGAGGCCGGAAGACCTCGCCTTGGCGATGCTTAGCACTGATTCAAACAAACGTTGACTAGGCATAACAGCACCTGGGGTGGGGGACTCCCAGGCCATTGGAGGCCCCCGGGTAGTCAGGCTCTGGACAGGTTGTTACTCTGGCACCCAGGCACCTTGTGACTGCCAGGCACCTTGACAATGCCACCCTGGCACTGTCAGGGTGCCCAGGTGCCACTGCCAGGCGGCAGTTCCAAGGTGCTAGGTTGCCCATACGGGTGTGCCCTGCCTTTAAGGGATGGGGTGAGGGAAGGCCCCAAGGACCCCTTTGGTAATTTGGGACAAATGAGGGTGGGAGGGACAAGAGGCCATGGTGGGGGAGCAGAAGGGGGTCAAATGAAATGCCACCCCTATCCACGAGTCATCTTTCTATGAGCTGAGCTCATCAGTGCAGGAAATTAGGTAAGTGCGGCCTCGGCAGGGCAGGGCGTTCCTGACCAAGGCTTAAAAAAACTAGGTCATTAACTCTGGGAAACACCCTGCTCTACGTGCCCAAAACGGGTCTCTGTTTTTTGTACGTTTAATCTCGCCCATTATGTGAAGCGTGGCAGTTTATATTTACATTTTGGATTTATGAAGGATATTGAAATGCAGTTGCAATATCTCTCATGTTTCTAGTCCAGGCACCAGAAACACTAAAATTGCGATCTTGTAGAGAATTTGCAGCCTAACCAGTGGAATTAGGGTTGCTAATCTTCCCAAGATTTCCTGAAGTCTTCAGAAATTAAACATTAATCTCTTGGGCCCGACTACAAGTGGCCTATGAATAAAATCAAGGCATTAAAAAATGTTTTTTCCTCTCATTTTCTTTAAATGGTTTTGATTATTTGTTACAGAAATACTGGAGATAGGGAAATGACTGTCTGACTAGGCAGAGCAATTAGAAGTGAGAGTTATGTGTTGAAGTCTCCGGGAATGTGTCTATCTAGGGCTATGGGAGGCGGTGGCCTAGTGATATTGGGTACGATTTAATGGAAACGTTTCTAAGTGTGGTAGCGAATGGGAACTACCGCGAGGTTCCAACGCTCGACCCGGCGAGGCCGTCACCGGTATCAAACATTAATTGGTCCACTTAATAAGGCCCCACAGGCTTCACGCCGCAAATTATGGTCCCGCCGGCTGATTCCACCAGGACCACGTCCAGCTCCCTGCTAACAAGGGGGAGCAACACGTAAACCGATCCTGCAGAGCAATCCCCACACAGCTCGTAGCCATGCCAGCGAGAAGATGCCGATGTTGACCAGATTGTTGGACGCAGTCGAGACCAGACGAGGGCTTGGAGGGTCAGCCATAGGGCAGCCAGTGCCGCCTGGGAGGAAGTGGCAGCGACCATAGCTCGGGGAGCGTCACTAGGAGGACCGGCACCCTGTGCCCTAAGAAGATCAGTGTCCTCCACCAGGCCGCACGAGTGGGTTGGCACCTGCCCGCCACACCCTGCCCAGCAGCGTACCATGTCCAGCAGTGCCACCTATGCCAGCACCCCCTTACTCCCCATTCCCCATCCCTCCCCATACTTTTCAGTTTGCCAAACTCCCCATCCGTTCACCCATATTCCGCAACCCCGCAATGAATGAGGCGCACGCCTTATGATGCCCCCTCTGGCCCCACAAGAGAAGATGGCCCACAACAGACGGGAGGCAGGGCGCTGGACATCAGAGTCCTCACCCCCTACGAGGAAAGGGCCCTGGATGGCCGAGGACAGATCGGTCACCGATGTGGGGGTTGGCATACGACGCAGAGGTGAGGCTCCTCCGGCGCCCCACCCTGCTGACCTGTCACGTGAGTTCATGCCATGCAGACTGATCCATCCCTCCCACTGACCACATGACCGTTCTCCCACCGGATCTCCATCTGACGGTGCCTCCCCCCCCCCCCCCCCCCCCCCCCCCAGCTTCCCATGAGAACACCCCGGAGGGGAGCTCCAGGGAGACCACCGTATTTGTGGCACAGTTGTCATCCCCACCCTCTACCAGCACAGAGACATGTAGTTCAGTGGGCGACAGCAGTAGTCAGATCTCTGGAGCATATTCTGGTGAGCACCACACAGATGCTGGTGCACATTAGGTAGAGGCAGGAATGCACAGGCATGATAGCAGTCGGAGGTATGCTGGATGCCAGGACCAAGCTGGGCCTCATTCAGATGCTGAGCCTCTGGATCAGGTTTACCAGAAGCTGACGCTAAGGTGTAGCCGTGAGATTCAGAGGGGGATGTCAGCGACCCCCCAGCAGGTCCATGGAAAATTGGAGGAGCCCCAGAGGCTACGGCCGCAGGATATAGTGCCAGCAATGCGTGGCATCAAGGACAACACTAGGGTAGCGACCGCAGTGAAGAGACGTGCACAATGACAGTAGCATGAGTGGAGATGTCCAGGGTATGGCTCAGTCAGTGACCATGGCAGAGTGCCTCGACAGCATGTCCCAGTTGGTGTGTACCTCTCCCATATGGACCATGATGAGGCATTGCGGAGAATGTCGCAGTCTCAGGTGGGCATTGCCGAAACACTCTAGAGCCAGGCGACGGTGGCCACCAGCTCCCCCGAGTTCCACCCCCCTGACAACAATGTGTCTCAGAGTCAGCACCTGTAAAAGGGTGACACAGCTGGGCATGTGTCACCAGCAAGTGGGCCGGGGCCCTCCAATCCCAGGGCCCCCAGAGGAAACCCACAAGGGGTGCCACCTCTGATGTGCATCCTGGGGACGCACTTAGATGCAGTGGTAGAGGACGGATGGCTGAGCAGGTCAAGGATCACTGAGAGGACACGTGGGGGGGGGGATGAAGAAGTGGGGAGAGGGAGGGGTGGGGGAGGTGAGGTGGCACCATGGGGGGCTAGGGACAGTTGGGGACACATGTACAGCATTAAAAAATGTTACTCCCGAGAAATATGACACCTCTGGCACTATGTTCCGCAATGCGGGCTGACCACCAATCCCCTGCCCCAGCACCCCCTGCGCAAGGAGGTCTTGGAATTCCCCATCCTACCCAGGCACACCACGTGCAAGTGATAGATGTGAGTGAGCACTCAGTAGGCAGGCAGGAGTCAGACTATGGTATAGATTGAGGAGCACCAGCACTCCGCTCTCAGCAGGCTATCATCACCCCCCTGCCTTCAACAGTGACCCGGTGACAGTGCGAACACAGTCCCATCACCCTGGAATGATGTTACACAACTTGGGAGGGTGTAACAGGGTGATTGACGGCAGGGGGGTTGCGGTGATGGATGAGGCCACGTCCTATGTGAAGCGGACAATAATGCGAGCCTCCATGGTCCTCCAGACTTGCCAGACCATCACCGCTGCTGCCTGCCCTCCATTCTCCGGCTGGTCCTGAGGGTCCGCCTCAGGCTCGTACTCCAGCCCCTCCTGGTATGGCGCCTCCTTGTAGGTGATGACATATTCCTCCATCTCCAACACGTCGCCCACTGCTGTGCCAGGTTGTGGAAGGCACAGCAGACCACCACAATTCGGGTGACCCTCTGGGAGGTGTACTGCAGTGCACCACCAGAGCGGTTAATGCATCAGAACCACATTTTACGCCATCCGATACACCGCTCAATGGCAGCCTGGGTGGCCGCATGGGCCTCGTTGTATCGGCTCTCCACATTGGTCTCCAGCCTCCATATTGGCATCATTAGCCAATCCTCAGCGAGTACCCCTTATCCCCCAAGAGCCAACCAGCCGTGTTGGGTTGTCGTCGAAGAGGCCATGGATGTCCAACTGCTCCGTGATGTAATTGTCGTGCACACACGTGCAAGATCTTCAGATGGTGGGTGCACAGGAGCTGCATGTTCAAGGAGTGGAACCCCTTCCTGTTAATGTAGGGGACTCCCTGCCAACCCAGTGCTCGCAAAGCGGCATGCATGCCATCTATTATCCCCAGACATAAGGCATACCGGCGATGGCTGAGAATTCTGTTGCCTGGGCATCTTGTTGAGCCTGGTAAATGTCAAAGTTTATATGGTTTGCTGCCCGGGCGCATAGGGCATCCATGACCTCACAGATGCACTTGTGGGCTGTAGCGTGTGAGATGCCACACAAGTCCCCACTCAAACCCTGGAATGTCCCTGATACGTAGAAGTTCAGGGCTGCGATGACCTTGATGGTCACCGGAAGAGGGTATCATCATCCTCCACGTAGTGGCAAGTCCATGAGGACATGGCACAGGTGCCACACCATCTCATTGTTGAGGCGGTGCCTCCTGAGGCACACGCTGTCCGTCATCTGTTCGGAAGACCACGCTGCCTGTACACCCTGGGCCGTCGCAGGCCTCTCCCTCTGGGTCCCTCCCTGGCCTGATTGACAGCCGGGTTCTCAGGATGTGGGGCGGGGCCCTACACTGGGCCTCCACCTCGAGCCTCTGTCGAAGCTGCTGCCGCAGCCTTCTCTGGTGTCTGGCCACCTGGCCTGCCAGGGGCACCACGAGGGCAGCTTCCACAGGGTCCAAGATAACATCCATCCCATGGAATGTCTGTAAGGAATTGGAGAGAGTGTGAGACTGACAACCAGCGGTGTCTTCCACCGCTGGACTCCATATTTCCCCATTGCTCTCCCCTCCCCACATCCCCTGCCATCCAACACGCCCAGCCAACACATCCCAAGCCATAGCGGACCCCACACTCTGTACTCCAGACACCTGCACGTAATGTTATCTGGACGGGGCGCTGGTCTCCTCATCGGTGCACACACCAACACTCTGGTCACAGAGATGTCCTCAGTGCTGGGATCCAATCTCTGGGTATTCAGATGTTGGTTTCTGCGTCTGTGGTGTTACTTCCTGCAGCGCTCAGACATAGTGTCCAGGCATCACGTCTGATTTGGATGCTAGCCAATAACTTCCACCTGTTACGACTTGGGAATATTTTGTTCATTAAACAATCAACATCATACAAAAGGATTAAACCAAACACATCACAATAACCAATAGGCATTCACCACCGGTATAAACACAAAGCTCCAACAGTGCAGTTGTACAAAGAAACCCAAATGCACAGTAAACAGGCACCAGTCTATTAAAGTTCTCAATTGTCTGCGAGTGCATGCCTGCAGCAAACTGCTCGTATTCTCCCACTACGCAGTTCACAACAGAACTTTAAAGGTGTCATTCCAGTGCCTCCATCAAGGTGCTCGGTCAAGTTCGCCTCCAGCGCCGGCAGCATGTCAGTCCAATCCTGCCCCCGCCGTCCTCCAAATTCTCCGGCCCCCCAAAAATCAGCCCGGCGTGAGTCGCGCCGCCCGCCTCGGAGAATGGCGGGGTCCGGCGCGACTCAGTGGGTCCCGGGGCTGCCCGGATTCTCCGGCCCGCGATGGGCCGAAGTCCCGCCCGTCTTTTGCCAGGCCCGCCAGCGTAAATTGGAGTAGGTCCTTACCGGCGGGACCTGGCAGCACGGGCGGCCTCCGGGGTTCTTGGAGGGGCGCGGGGGGATCTGGCCCCGGAAGGTGCCCCCACGGTGGCCTGGCCCGCGATCGGGGCCCACCAATCCGCGGGCGGGCCTGTGCCATGGGGGCACTCTATTGTTCTGCACTGGCGGCTGTAGCAGTCCGCCATTGCCGGTGCGGAAACAAAGCGATCTGCGCATGTGCGGGGATGATGCCAGCACATGCTAGCGCTCCCGCGCATGTGCCAACTCACACCGGCTGGCGGAGACCCTTCGCCGCCGGTTGGCATGGCGCCAAGCCCCTTTCCCGCCGGTCGGCGGGCCGCAAACCACTCCGGGGCGGGCCTAGCCCCTGAAGGTGCGGCGGATTCCGCACCTTTTGGGCGGCCCGATGCCGGAGTGGTTCACGCCACTCCGTCCCGCCGGAGTTGTCCGCCCCGCCGATTCCCGCAGAATCCACCCCCGGCCACAGAAGTAGGAGGTGGCAGCAAACAAGTTCGCAGCCTCCAGGCGGTGACAGCTCCCGGCAAGAGCAAGCAACAAGTACAGGCCGTGGCCACCTGCAGATGCACATTAAACTCAACCAAGTAAACAAAAGTAAAGAAAATAAAGCAAAAAGGGATCACCCCTAATAGGGGTACTGCCCAAACTAAAACAAAGAGCAACAGAGGCTTAAAAAACAAATCAAAATGTGGTCGAAAGGATTTATAAAATACCCCAGGGCCTGCGGTGCAACCAAGAACAAAGGCCATAATAGTGTCAGTGGACACCACGTGCTCCCTCTCCAGGGACATATGGCCATGAATGAAGCCGCAGAAGAGGGGCAGACTGGCTGAATGACCCCCTCGATTGATCGCTGCCTGGACCTGTTTATAGCGAGTTTCGCCAGGCTCAGGAGCAGGTTCACAAGGAGGTCCTCCTCCGCTCCGGGTGCCCATAGATTAGGAGCATGGGACTGAAGTGCAAACAAGACTTTAGTAAAAGGGTTGAAAGGAAACTAAAAAGGGGGTACAGTCTAAAACATTTAACATAGACGTGGTCCACGGACACAGCATGGCCGCAAAAAGCAGAGTCTGCGAAGCGGTGCCAACGACTGTTGCATGGTACTGCTGCAACACCCTTCACCCCGGGTCCTCAAGATTGAGGGGGAGGACTCTTCCATGGGGACATCCGCCCCCAGACGTCAACAAGGCGTGAACGGGCGATGGGCCAGGGCAAGGAGGTGAAAGGTGTGCAACAGCAGCCCATACAGGCAACCCCTCCAATGCAGTGTAAAAAGGCACAGAGGGCATTTCCTCATGGCGACTAGGGTTGTAGGGCTCTGGCTCCCGAGGGAGGGTTTGGGGTTTGGGGCCAATGTAGAATTCCATCCGTGCAGGGCTGAACTCAGACGGGATTCCACTGTACATCTACACATCCTGGAGACCACGAATTCCGTCAGGTTCGAGCACGACCATTTTAAGGTCACGGATGGCATCGGCCGCGAGCCGGGCACCCACCGCTGCTCGATGTGCCCATTCGTGGGGTGTCATCCAACCCAGTCCTCCCACCCAGCACGTCCTCGACCCTGCTCACCCCTGCAGCCACAGCCCTCTGCCAGCCACTTAAAATGGTACTGGTGTAGGTGCGGATTCCTGAGTAGAGGCTCCCTGGCGACAGCAACCACTCCTGATGGGGCAGAGCTGCAGCGTGAGGCAACCATGTTCCAAACTTTGAGCAGGTTCTGGTTAAAGATAGGCAATGCCTGCAGGCAGTAACAAAGACCCTATGATCTATGAACAGGAGCTGCACGTTGTAATTCAGGCCGGAAGAAATACATTGCCAGGGCACACCATCATGCAGGAGGCTTGACGTAGAGGTATCGCTACGTAGAGAGTCCGAAGGTGGAAGGTCGCTACCTGGGTGCGAAGGCACACCAGCGCCTGGCCGTCCTCCCTAAGCGGGAGACTCGGAACCTGTGCAGCAACCAAGTGCAGTCTCTTGTCCCAGAAGACGTGAACGAGTATTCTCTGGATCTTTGTGACAAAGTCAGGGGGAGGGGTCAAAGTGGCCGGTACCACAACATGGAGGCTATCAGCTGGTTTATGATGAGAACTTCACCCCTGTATGACAGCACTCGGAGCAGTACTGTCCGGCGTCTTAAGCGAGCGGTGGCCTTGGTCTCCAGCTCCTGCCAGTTAGCTGGCCAGGATTCCTCGGTCTGGCAAAGATGGATGCCCAGGTAGAGGAGGCTGGTCCTGCTCCAGGTGAAAGGCCTGCGCTCCTCTGGGAGACGGTCCATCTGCCACGGACTGACCAGGAGTCCGGAACACTTGGCTCAGATGATCCTGGCAGAGGACGCGGCGGAGTACACAGCCTGGTACTCGTGCATCCTCCGCAGGTCAGCAGGGTCAGTGAACATAAGGAACACGTCATCAGCGAAAGCACAAAAGACCACTTTGATTCCCGACCGCGCAGAGTCAGCCCGACAACCTCCTCCGCAGGAGGCGCATGCAAGGCTCTATGCAAATTGAATAGAGTTGGCCGACAAGGGGCAGCCCTGATGCACTCCACTCCCAACTCGGAGGTGTGCCATCAGGAACACATTAACATTAACTAGACACTCCACGGCAATGTACAGAAGTCTGATCTGGGCCACAAAATGCGTCCCGAACCCAAATGCTTGCAGAGTCCCGAGTCAATACTGCCGAATGCCTTCTCCTGATAGAGGGACAGGAAGGCACTCAACACATCAGTCGTCTGGGAATGCTCTGGCCCGGGACTGTAGGACTCGTCAGGGTGATCATGTGGAACAGCACGGTGCCAAAGCATGAAGATATAGCCTTGGTCAAGGGGCCGGTTGCCAGTTCTTAAGCAGGCAGAGATCCCCTTTTTGGGCAGCAAGGTGATTGTGCCCCTGTGCCACAAAAGGGGCATCTCCCCGGTCACGAGACTTTCCCCAGGACTCCCATGTAGTCGCTCCCCAGGACATCCGAGAACACCCTGAAGAACTCCACGGTCAACCCATCTAGCCCCAGGCTCTTGCCCCTGGAGAGGCTGTCGAGGGCGCCAGTCAGCTCCCTAGGCAGATAGGAGCATTGAGCTTCGCGGCGCCCTCTGGGTCGACCGGCGGAAAGGTCCTCCCACAAAACTGTGCGAGCATCCTCGCTGGACCGATCCAGAGAGAAAAGGGCAGCCTAGAAATTTTGAGTTTGGGCTCGGCTGCCGTCCGGTTCCGAGAGGAGGGATCCGTCGTCAGCCAGCAGCACCTTGCTGGATGGATCCAGAGAGAAAAGGGCAGTGTAGAAGTTTCGGATTTGGGCCCTGACTCCCTCCAGATCCGAGGGATCCATTGTCGGCCAGCAATGGAAGGAGCTGCTGATGCACCTTTTTTCCAGTGAGTAGAAGAGGGGAAGCCGCGGTCCATGTCCGTGAGGATTTGGATCTGTGACCTCATGTACACGCCGCGGGACCTGACGAGTAGCAAGTCCTGCAGCGTGCCCTTCTTCTCTCTGTACACCAGCCGCAGGGCCGGGTCCTCATCGGGCTGACCGAGACGATACTCCAGGTTGAGCGCGTCCTTCTCCAAATCCTCGACCCTGGATTTCTAGCTCTTCGTCAACCCCTCGCATACTCCTGACAGAAGGTACAGACGTGAGTTTTGCCCACCTTCCCACCATAGCCTCAAGGAGGGGATATCTCCCCGCTCCCTTCTTCAGCCGGCCCAGAAGCGACGAAACGAGCCTAGAAACCGTTCGTCCTCCAGCAGCTGGTTGTGAAAGTGCCAGTACACTGAGCGCGAGACAGGGACATCCCTGCCCACCCCAGATGGTGGTCCGAGCAGGGCACCTGCTGCATAGAAGCCAATGGAACACGGGGCAGGTACACCCTGGAAATGTAAAGGCAGTTGGTCCTGGAAGCTCCGAGTCCAGGGTTCACAAAGGTGAACACGCTGGAGTCAGAATGGAGATTTTGTCAGACATCTACCAAGTCGAGGGACCCGACCAGGTCCCTCAACTTCACCACCACCGATGTGCAGCGCTGAGCACCAAGGCGGTCCCTGTCCCGAGGGTGCAGTTCAAATCTAAACCCCCCCCCCCATCCCTCGAGGACGATGCACTAGCATGCATCGATGGTACCGTGAAGAGTGGATACATGCTCGAAGAAAGTCCTTTGCTGCGGGCCCGGAAGGGGAGGTAGCCACTGACAAAGTGAAGCACCACGCCCACACCGGGGACCTTGAGGTACAGCAATCGGCCTGGCACTGGCTCCGTTGATCCCCAATATATCTGGCTGAAAATGTGATGCCAACAAGATGGCCACCCCGCCTAAACGTGAGGTCAGGTGACACACGCAGATTGAACGAGCAGCGATACGTCCACCCAGCAGTCGTGGGCTGGTTTCACTCTGTTCTGATGACCATGGTTCCTTAAAGGGAAGTTCCAGAATTTCACAGGAGGGATGAGGGGCGACTCGGTGCGGGGGAGTGGGGGGGTTGCACGAGGGCATCCACTGCCTCGTTGCAGATGGATTCCAACTCATCCCCCGTGCCCACCACTGATTGGCCATCCTACGGGCAGTCGCCATCTGAGTCCGAGTGCCCCGCCACAGTGAGTGTGGCAGACGGCACGGACCCACCAACTAGCTCCAAGTTTGTCTCCACTCCATCCTCTGGGTCAACGACAGACAGGTTCCTCTCAGGCTCTTCTCAGGCATGGGGCCAGTCGGAGGTGGTGGCTCAGAACGCCGCTCCATCCCAGATACCGTGTCACCAAAAACCTCTGGAAAGAGATCCGGGATAGAAACAGAGGTGGCCAGCTTTGAAGGTTGGGATGGAGAGTTGGAGAGTTGGGGGGGAGTTCCTCCTCACCACCATCGCCTAATTACCCAGGGGTCAGTCGGGTCGCTGCCGCAGCCCTCTGGCATTTTAAAAACAAACGCCTCCGGGTGCAACGTTGCCCGGGTGGAGCAAGGCCTCAGTGAACCCACCTGCACCTGGCCTGAGGCATCCAGCTCAGGGGCCTGCGACAGCTCAGGGGCTTCTGCAGTTTTTATCACCTTGTGGTCTTCTTCCAAAGGCAGAGCGTAAGGTTGAGGGTTAGGAGCAGGGCTGTCATGTGGGCAGGCACTCGGGGGCGTGGTTTTCCTCTCCTTCCCCTCCCAGGAGTGGCGCCCCTTCCAGGGGTTGGCCTGCGCGAGGGAAACCCCCATTGCCGTAAATCCGCCCGCAATATCCTACCTTCCCCCAACACTCTGCCCCGGGGTCAAACTCAGTTAAGATGACCACTGGCTTGAGGCTCCACTGCCGTCACCCTTGGGGCTCGCTTAGAAGCGACGGCTGTCCAACACCCAACTTCGAAGCATCAACAGGTACAGGACGGTGAGGAATGCTGGCAGGGCAAGATGGGGTGACTTTCCCCAAGCCTGTGATCAAGGTCATCAGGTTTGCAGGGCTGGGCATTTCAGGGATGGAACCCTTCTTGGCCTTTTTCTGCGCTCTCTGGTCCAGCGAATGCTTTCCTCCCTCCTTGACAGCAGCCAAGGTCTCACGAGCCGCTGATGTGACCTCCCCTTGCGAAGGGGCAGTGGTGTGTCAGTTGAGAGGGAGGGGGTAGAGGAGCTCCGTGGGGATGAAGGGCAGGATATTGGAGAGGATAACCCTCTCAGCGGTGGCCTCGAGTGGGTCCACTGCTAGGTAGGTCCCACCCACCATGAGCCCCTTTCCCAGGGCAAGGTGGACCACCCACTCAGCTCTCAGGAAAAATACGGCTTTGCCATACATCTTCGAGGCTGCTACAATGGCCGAAGGGCAGACTACATCGGCCACTGCACGGACGCAGGCTTCGATCGGTACATCAACCCAAGTCTTTGCATCAGTTGTCGAAACTGTGATGGGGCCATGGAAGCAGTGAGGGTCTTGGAGCCCACCACTCCCCCATAGGTGGCTTTAGAGGGCCCTGCCACCAGTGGAGATGGTGCCGCCGCCATCCCAGTCAGTGCTACACCCACCTGATAGTACTTGGTTGAATGGTAGATGATAGGGGACGAGCAATGAGGGGTCAGTGGAGCCCTTCCCCTTGTGGTAAGCGTGTAGTGGGGGGGGGGGGGGGGTGGACAGGGAGAGCGTCACTGAGGGAGAAGAGGGGAGGAAGGCACAGAAGGGCAGGGCAAAAGAGGATGGGCCAGAAAACTAAGTTTGAGGGAGGTGAGGTGAGGGACGAGAAGGAAGGCGGGGCACAGGAGGACAGGCCGGAGCCACAAGTACGACGGAGGAAAGGCTAGGGAGCTGGCCTCCCAAAAAGCTCTTCCGTTCATCAGTGGGTGGGTTGGAGGACAGGGTCTTCAGCCCAGCAGGGGCCCAACAAAAGTGTTACATAATCTCGTGTGTCCCACTCCCACCCATCTCAGCACAATTGGCCGATGAAAAAAGTCCAAATACACCAACCTTCCTCTCCGCTTCCTCCCCTTCCAGGTGTTGTAACAGCCTCCTGTTCTCCCTCTGTAGATGGCTGGGAGGAATCCAGGCCTCAGGCCCTAGGGCCCTGCCGTGAACAAACAGCAAACCCCTCCTCCTGTCCCTCTGTTGTAGGCTGTAGGAATGCGGGGAGGCAGTGTTTTTAAATCCAGTCCCAGGATGTGGCCCAGGCCAGGCCAAGCCCTTACCTGCAAAACTTCCTCCTTCTCTCCCTCTCCCTCTTCCTATAGTAAGCTCTCAGCTTCAAAAATCTGACAGCAGAAAATCTCTCTTTCCTTCCTGTCTGATTTCCAGGCTGTGGCAAACAGCAGCCTGCAAAGTTTGGAATCCATAAGAAAGGGCTCACAGAACACACACCCTACACAGTCACCTGGGAACTGGGAAGCTCACTTAACCACAATTGGCAATTCCCTATTAGCAATAGTCTTCAGCCGCACGGCCAGAGGCCTCCATGGTCAGTGGGTGTTATGGGTGGTCAGTGGGACAGACAGGCAGGGCTGGGATTGCCCCCGTAATGGGTACACACGATCCAGGGGGTGGCATGTCGGATCCATTGGCACTGAGGCACCCCCTCCCTCTCCAGCCACCCCCCACTGATGTCGGCCCACCCCAACTGAGGCTAGTCCCCGGAGGCTCCCCCATCCCCTTAACCAAGCACCGAGGCAGCAACTCCAGTGCCTCTGGGCTCAATGCCTGGGAACAAAGATGGCTATTCACCTTATCAGGTCCCTGCAGCAACCATTCCACCAGCTTCATGTTTTTAAAAAGGTGTACTAATCGGCACCTGCGTGACCACTTGCTGGGGAAGCGATTAGATCACGGAAGACCGTGTAGCCACCTGGGTTGGCCACTTCCCGACTTAAAATGGAGGTGCGCAAAGGTTGCAGGGAAATTCGGCCAACACAGGCAAAAACTAGCAAGGGCAGAAATCCTGTGTATTAGAACTTGCAAAAGCACAGACAGCACTGAAACTCACAGCCATCTGCATACTAATGAGCGATCCCCGGGTACAATGGAAACATTTAAGGTGAATAAGGCCAAGCCAGACTCCTCGGCGCCAGCAGGAGCCAAGACAAAGGAAGGCCAACGGACACTCAGGGACCGCCCAGCGATCAGGGAACGGCTCCAGTATTGGAGAAATCGATCCAAGTGATCAGAACATAGTCCAATCACTTGGAACCAGATACGGGGTCTGCCCCGAACGGCGAGAAGCCCCTGGGGACTATAAAGTAGAGTCCCCAAGTTCAAATCGGTCTTCTTGGCAGGGTCACTCAGCAACTCGAATCAACCCTTGAGAGTGAACTGTCTAAGCTGCCGCATCAACCAAGTAAGTCTCCAGTCAACGCACACTACGAGATAGGCGCTCCTAGCTACCGGTCCATACCAGCTTTTGAATCCTGCAGCCTCTGATCGAACGAAAGGCAATTTGTTCCCCTGACCTGGTGAGCCAATTCCGAAGCTAAGTATAGGCCTTTTAGTGATAGAGAATAGTCTAGAAAGTAGACTTTATGCATGAGTAGTGATTTACTGTGTATAATAAATATGTTTTGATTTGAATCTTACTAATTGGTGTGTTGAGTTATTGATCAGTACTTGAACCTGAACCTCGTGGCGGTATCATAAAGATACCTGGCGACTCTAGAGCAAAGGTTATAGAAACAGAGCAAATTAAGTAAAGATACAACGGGCAACATTTAAGAGCCAACCAAAAGTTAGCAACAACCGTTAGATAAGGGATCATTCCTGTTAATTGTATGGAGATTGTCCTTAAGTTTGGTGATTATTGGTTTCTTGCCACGCCACAGCGGCATCCTGATTTCGCCAATGCGAGCGGGTCAGTTAGATCAGCGCCCAGCGCGGTTCTCGATTTTGGCCTCTCCCATGATCCACGTCATGCTCTCGCTCAAGCACGATGTCACCATTAAATCGCACCCATTGTCACTGGAATGGTGATCCAGAGTCCCAGGTTAATAATCTGGGGACCTGGTTTAGAATCCCACCACAGCAGAAGGTGGAAATTGAATCCAATACATAAGTGGAATTAAAAAAGTCTAATGACGAGCATGAATCGATTGTCGTACAAAAACCAAGCTGGTTCTCTAAAGCTGTTTAGGGAAGGAAATCTGCAGTCCTCACCTGGTCTGGTCTGGCCTACATGTGACTACAGACCTACAGCAATGTAGTTGACTGAAATGGCCGAACAAACCACTCAGTTTTATTTTAAAACGCTACAAAGTCTGAAAGGAAAGAAACCAGACATACAAAATTAACACAGTAGTGAGAAAGGATATTAGCTCTGACAATGTGGAATCTGTATGGGTAGAGTTGAGAAATACCAAGGGGCAAAAAACATTAGTGGGTGTCATATATAAATGTATAGGCCCCCAAACTGCAGTGGTGAGGTTGGGAATGGCATTAAACACAAAATTAGAGATGCATGTAATAAGGGAATATCGGTGATCATGGGGGATTTTAATCTTCACATAGATTGGCCAAATCAAATTAGCCACAATGCCGTAGAGGAGGAATTCCTGGAGTGTATACGGGATGGTTTTCTTGACCAATATGTGGAGGAACCAACTAGAGAGCAGGCCATCTTAGACTGGGTACTGTGTAATTAGAAGGAATCATCGCCAATCTAGCTGTACGAGACCCCTTGGGGATGAGCGACCATAACATGATAGAATTTTTTATCAAGGTGGAGAGTGAAGTAGTTGATTCGGAGACTAGGGTGCTCAATCTTAATAAATGGAACTTTGACGATATGAGGCGTGAGTTGGCCTTGATAGATTGGGGAAAGTTACTTAAAGGGATGACAGTGGACAGACAATGGCAAACATTCAAGGAACGCATGGGGGAACTACAGCAACTGTTCATTCCTGTCTGGCACAAAAGCAAAGGGGGTAAGAGGGCTAATCCATGGCTTACAAAGGAAATTAGAAATAGTATCCGATCCAAGGAAGAAGCATACAGATTGGCCAAGAAAAATAATAGGTCAGATGATTGGGAGAAGTTTAGAATTCAGCAAAGAAGGACGAAGGGATTGATTAAGAAGGGGAAAGTACAGTACGAAAGGAAGATTACAGGGAACATGAAGACTGACACTAAGAGTTGCTATAGATATGTGAAGAGAATGAGATTGGTAAAGAGAAATGTAGGCCCCCTACATACAGAAATGGGAATACATAATGAGAGACAAAGAAATGGCTGAGCAATTGAATACATACTTTGGTTCTGTCTTCACAAAAGAGGACACAAATCAGATACCAGAAATGTTGGAGAATGAAAGGTTTAGTGAGAGGGAAGAACTGAAGGAGATCAACATTAGTAGAGAAAAAGTGCTGGGAAAATTGATGGGATTGGAGGCGGATAAATCCCCAGGGCCTGAGACTCTGCATCCCAGAGTGCTTAAGAAGGTGGCTCGGGAAATAGTGGATGCATTGATGATCATTTTCCAGGATTCTATAGACTCTGGAACTGTCCCTGCAGATTGGAGGGTAACTCACGTCACTCTGATATTCAAAAAGGGAGGTATAGACCAGTAAGCCTAACATTGGCAGTGGGGAAAATGCTTGAATCCATTATCAAGGACTTTATAGCGGAACATTTAGAAAGCAGTGGCAGGATCAGTCAGAGTCAGCATAGATTTATGAAGGGAAAATCATGCTTAACAAATCTGTTGGAATTCTTTGAAGATGTAACCAATACAGTTGACAAGATGTGGTATATTTGGATTTTCAGAAGGCGTTTGACAAAGTCCCGCATAAGAGATTATTGTGCAAAATTTAAGCGCATGGGATTGGGGGAATTGTATTGAGGTGGATAGAAAATTGGTTGGCAGAGAGGAAACAAAGAGTAGGGATTAATGGGTCCTTTTCAAATTGGCAGGCAGTAACTAGTGGGGTACGATAAGGATCGGTGCTGGGACCCCAGCTATTCACAATATATATTAATGATTTGGATGAGGGAACAAAATGTAACATCTCAAAGATGATGCCAAGTTAGGTGGGAGGGCGAATTGTGACGAGGATGCAGGGATCCTACAGCATGATCTGGACAGGTTTGGCGAGTGGGCAAACCATTGGCACGAGCAGGAAAATTTGGATAAGTGTGAGGTTATTCACTTTGGAAGCAAAAACTGGAAGGCAGATTACTACCTGAATGGTTGTAAATTGGGAGAGGGGAGTGTGCAGCGGGACCTGGGTGTCTCTGAAGGTAAGTATGCAGGTGCAGCTGGCGATAAAAAAGGCTAATGGCATGTTGGCCATCATTGCGAGAGGTTTCAAGTACAAGAGCAGGGATGAGTTTCTGCAATTATACAGGGCCTTGGTGAGGCCACACCTGGAATACTGTGTGCAGTTTTGGTCTTCTTCTCTGAGGAAGGATGTTCTTGCTCTCGAGGGAGTGCAGCGAAGGTTTACCAGACTGATTCCAGGGATGGAGGGACTGTCATATGAGGAGAGATTGACTAGTTTGGGATTGTTCTCGCTGGAGTTCAGAAGAATGAGGGGGGATCTCGTAGAAACTTATAAAATGTTAACGGGACTAGACAGGGTAGATGCAGGGAAGATGTTACCAATGATGGGTGTGTCTAGAACCAGGGGTCACAGTCTGAGGATTCAGGGTAAACCATTTCGGACAGATATAAGGAGACATTTCTTCACCCAAAGAGTGGTGAGCCTGTGGAATTCATTACCAGAGGAAGTAGTTGATGCTAAAACATTGAATTTTTCAAGAGGCGGCTGAGATATAGCACTTGGGGAGAATCGGATCAAAGGCTATGTGGAGAAAGCAGGATTAGGCTGTTGAGTTGGATGATCAGCCATGATCGTGATGAATGACGGTGGAGGCTCGAAGGGCCAAAAGGCCTCCTCCTGCTCCTATCTTCCATGTATCTATGTACAATGACCTAGACACTGGAAACGACAAGGCAAACCCAGCCCTGTCGAGTCTGCAAAGTCTCATGGGCTTGCGCCAAAGTTGGGACAGCTGTCTCACAGACTAGTCAAGCAGCAGGCTGACATAGTCATACCTTACAGATAACGTCCCAGACACCACTACCACCATCCCTCATATGTCCTCTCCCACTGGCAGGACAGAACTAGCAGCGGTGGCAGACAAGTGGAATATAGTCAGGAGGGAGTTGCCCTGGGAATCCTCAAAGTCATCTCTGGAGCCCATGATGTTTCATGATCAAGGAAGCACTGAGGGTGGAAAGGGCACAGAATGTGTTCTGTGTAAGGGCCATCACCAAGAGTGGCTCAGTAGCACCACTACTGACCGAGCTGACCAAGTCCTAAAGGACATAACTGCTAGACTGGGTCTGTGATAGGTGGTGAATGGCTGGATACTGCAAAGGCTGTGGGCCCTGACAATATTCCGGCAAAAGCTCCAGAACGTGCCATACCCCCAGCCAATCTGTTCCAGTACAGCTACAAAACTGGCACCTATCCGGCAATGTGGGAAGCTGCCCAGGTATGCCCTGTGCTCAAAAAGCAGGATAAATCCAATCCAGCCGATTACCGCCCCATCAGTTTACTCCCAAAGTGCTCAAAGGGGTCATCAACAGTGCTATAAAGCAGCGCATAATTAGCAATAAGGTGTTCACAGATGCTCAGCTTGGGTTCCATCAGGGTCACTCAGCTCTTGACCTCATTACAGCCTTGGTCAGACGTGAACAAAAGAGCTGAACTCCAGAGGTGAGGTGAGAGTGACTGCCCTTGATAGCAAAGCAGCATTTAATCGAGTTTGGTATCAAGTAGCCCTCGCAAAACTGGAGTCAGCGGGAATCGAGGTAAACTCTCCATTGGTTGCAGTCATACCTGGCACAAAGGTAGATGGTTGTGGTTGTTGGAGGTCAGTCATCTCAGTCCCAGGACATTACTGCAGGAGTTCCTCAGAGTAATGTCCGAGGCCCAGCTCCTTCCAACATAAGATCAGATATGGGGATGTTTGTTGTTGATTGCACAATGTTCAGCACCATCTGCGACTCCTCAGACACTAAAGCAGTCTGTATGCATGTGAAGCAAGACCTGGACAATATCCAAGCTTGGGCTGACAAGTGGCAAGCCACATTCGCGCCATACATGTGCCAGGCAATCATAGAATCATAGAATTTACAGTGCAGAAGGAGGCCATTCGGCCCATCGAGTCTGCACCGGCTCTTGGAAAGAGCACCCTACCCAAGGTCCACACCTCCACCCTATCCCCATAACCCAGTAACCCCACCCAACACTAAGGGCAATTTTGGACACTATGGGCAATTTAGCATTGCCAATCCACCTAACCTGCACATCTTTGGATTGTGGGAGGAAACCGGAGCACCCGGAGGAAACCCACGCACACACGGGGAGGATGTGCAGACTCCGCACCGACAGTGACCCAAGCCGGAATCGAACCTGGGACCCTGGAGCTGTGAAGCATTTGTGCTATCCACAATGCTACCGTGCTGCCCCTCTCCAATGACCATCTCCAATAAGAGAGAATCAAACCATTACCCCTTAACATTCAATGGCATTATCATCATGAATCTCCCACTATCAACACCCTGGGGGTTCCCATTGACCAGAAACTGAACTGCACCAGCCATATTAATACTGTGGCTACAAGAGCAGGTCAGAGGCTAGGAATCCTGCGGCAAGTAACTCACCTGACTCCCCAAAGCCTGTCCACAACTGATAAGACACCAGTCAGGAGTGTAATTGAATATTCTCCGATTGCCAGGGTGAATGAGTTCTAACAACACTCAAGAAACCCAACACCATCCAGGACAAAACAGCCACTTGATTTTCATCCCTTCCACAAACATTCAGTCCCTCCACCATCGATACACAGTAGCATCAGTGTGTAACTTCTACAAGATGTACTGCAGCAACTCACCAAGGCTCCTTAGGCAGCATCTACCAAACCTACTATCACAACAATGTAAAAGGACAAGGGCAGCAGATACAAGGGAACACCACCACCTGGAGGTTCCCCTCCAGGTCACTCACCACCCTGACTTGGAAATCCATCAGTCGTTCCTTCACTGTCACTGAATCAAAATCCTGGAACTCCCTCCCTAATAGCATAGTGAGTGTACCTACACCACATGGACTGCAGCAGTCCAAGAAGGCAACTGACCACCACTTTCTCAAGGGCAATTAGGGATGGGCAACAAATGCTGGCCTAGCCAGCGAAACCCACATCCCGTAAAAATGATTTTTTTAAAAACTCCCAGTGGAATTACTTAGCCTATCATCATGTCCACCATTCCATTTATGGGGGGGGGGGGGGGGGGGGGCATATCCATGGCAGTTTATGCACCCTGGGGAGAAGGAGTTCTCGTTTTTTTTCTTCGGTGCACAAGGTGTATTCGAGGATTGATTATTTTATTATGAGTCGGACTCTTCTTGCTGGGGTGATGATAGAATGGACTTTTCTAGGCAGCTTTAACCATGAAAGTAAGGGGAGATGATAGAGGTAAAAGGGTTAAATGAGAACTCATTAAGAATAATTAACTATAATCATATTAAGCATTACGTGAGTGCAACAATAGCTGGGAATCCACTAAAGGTTAATCCAGATCATACATTTTAATTTCTGTAATTTCTTAGGTTTCACATTAGCAAGTTGCTTGAGGCTACAAGATCAGTGACGTCCACTAGCTAAAAGGCCCCATTGTTGTACAGCACAGGTAGTCCTGTTTCTATGGTAATAGCTAATCTAGGGTGAAAATGCCTTAACGAAAACTGTGTTTTTTTAATTAATGTTAGATGCAGGTGTGGATAATTTGGTAAATTGACAAGCAATGGAATGGAAAATTTGCACCAATATATTTAAATATATCTCTTAAATGATGGACAGACATTTTGGCCGAATTGAGTAAATTATAAATTAGTTAAAGCCAATCAGAAGTAAAAAGAAGGCTAGACCTGAAGATAATAATCTTATGAATCACTTAACAGGATGGAAAAACCCATCCCGGATCACCCCATCAATATTTCTGAAATCTATTTCCTTTTCTGCTTGCTTTTGCTAATCACCATCTTTCTTTTGTTTAAATTACTTAGTGATTTTGTCATGTGTATTATGATTTGAAGAATTACTACGATCTGTAATTGAATGAAAACTTAACTACTGTATTTGCAAAAGACAATCAATCTGACTAGCTTGCTGCAGGGCTAGTTGGAACTTTCTAAATTTTGTATTGAAAACAAGCTTACCAGTGGCATAGCTGACAAATAAAGTACAAGTTGGACTTTGCCAAAAAGCACAGACTTGACATCTGTTATTTGGGAACTGAGAAGGGATAACGGATATCCAGGGTTCCAAATAGACACAGAGATCCTTCAGGTGAAGAAGGCTGAGCACTCGGCGGTGCTTATTTCAGATTATGCCCCATGTTGGGTGGACCTGGTGATGGAGGATGGTCGGGAGCGATGTGGCGGTGGCAGTTGGACGTAGGGCTGCTGTCAGATCTGGGGATCTGAATGAGGATTTTGAGGGCCTTACGGGATTTTGTGGAATGTAATGATAAAGGGATGGTCTCTCCCTCGATTTTGTGGGAGGAGCTGAAGATGCTGATCAGTGGAGAGATCATAGTGTTTAAGGTACATATGGAGAGGGAGGAGTGACAGAAACTGGTGGATGAGAATCTAGGGGTGGATCGTAGGTATGCAAGGGTCTCGACCCCAGAGCTTTTGACATGGAGAAAAAAGCTGCAAATGCAATTTAACTTTTTGTCCACGGAAAGGGCGGTGTGGCAATTGAGGCGTGCGAAGGGGGTGGTGTATGAGTATGAGGAGAAGGCCAGCCGCCTCTTGGCTCACGAATTAAGGCGGCAGGAGGTGGTCAGGGAGATTGTTCAGGTTAGGGACTTGGGGGTTAGGCTGGTCTCCGCCCTGGATAAGGTGAATGGAGTGTTTAAGGCCTTTTATGAGAAGTGGATAAGTCGGAGTCGGCAGAGGACGAACAAGGCATGGCAGAATTCCTGTGGGGGGGGTGCTGTTTCCTATTGTATTTCAGAGAACTGGTCACTGTTAGCTGTTGGTGGAGTGGGGGTGTGGGGGAAGAGGTGAGTATGTAGGGGGTTTCTTTTCTTTTTGTTTTGGTTGTATCACGGATTGGAAGGTTATGTTGGAGCTTGTGTTTGGTTAAGATTTGTTTGGGGTTTGTGTTTGGTTCAGGTTTTTTTAATATGTTTTGTATTTTTGTCTAAAATGTTAAAAAATTTATAAAAACATTTCCAAAACAACAACAAAAAACATCATTGTCCACCACTCAGAGAGTTGTTGGGGTGCGGAATGTTCTGCCTGGGAGAGTGGTGGATGCGGATTCCATAGGATGTTTCAAAAGAGAGCTGGATATATATTTGATAGTGATTAGTTTAGAGGGCTACGGAGATAGGACCGGGGAATGGGACTAGCTAGATAGCTCTTTTGAGAGCTGGTGCAGACACAATGGGTCGAATGGCCTCCTTCAGTGCTGTAAATAACAAAAAAAAACAAATAAGAAGTTTCAGGTAAAAAATAGAGCTACTTATGACTGTCACTTGACAGAAAAGGAAGGTGAGGAGAGTGGATGGTGGAAAGGACCAATTTCATAACGTGATCCCCCTGGGAAGGGCAATAAATGCTGGCCAAATCAACAACGGCCACATCCCGTCAATTTTTTTTTAAAAATATGCCAGAAATGCACTCCATCCCAGATTGGGCCTTGAGCAATTTTATTGGTAATAGATCGCGTGTATATATTAATGAAGAGCCTCACATCTGTTTAAGGGCCCCTTTTTGAAATTAGACTATCGTGCGAGTGCTGGCTGAATTTTAGTTGAACCTTGGGTTTCCTATGTGCAGGTCCATGCAGCAAGTGTACAGTTGTTACCAAAACTGGGCCATTATGAATTTCGACCCCTTTTACATGCAGCTATATTTTGCATCACCTTTGTGATCTTTGTGAGGGGTTTCCAGGATGGAAGGCGTAGTGATCACAAAGATACACAAAGCTTTTCTGAAGAACTAAACTAATTTTATTAACACTACTAAGTTTGAGTTCAACACTTATTCTGAATAATAAACATACATGTAAGAATTAAACTACACTCACTAACGCTACCTCTATCTACTAACGTAACAATTATATCTCAACTAACCCTGCAATACACTATGAATCTTATATTTATCAGCTCCAAATCTAGTCTCCTCTCCGAGCCCAAGAGCCAGTGCTATTTATAGTACTGCCCCTTAGCTCCCTCTAGTGGCTAGGCTTAACATAACATTAACTCTTCACATGTTGTACATTTGTATAATGTCACAATCTTCTTTGAAACATTGCCTTGGAATATCCACCTGTAAAGATAGATGGGAACTGTATTTTGCAATCCATTTTAATAAGGCATCACCTCCAACTCTGCAACACTTTCTCAGCAAATATCACATTGGCATAAATTATGGACTCAACTACTGGAATGAGATTTGAACCCACTAACATCTGATTCAGAGGTAAGTCACATATTGCTACATCTATGGATAGCACATTGGAGCATCTAATCTGGAAGGAAACTGAAGTGTAGTAATTGAGGGCATAGACATTCTGATCACCACTAGCATTGTTCAAGGTTGGTTGTAGGCCTCCATGCTGCATCTCTGTAACTGTCCCTCTACAATTGGCAGCTAACTGTTTCATTGGGTGGATGCATTGGGATGCAAATGCCATTTTGGCAATGAAGCTGTCTAAGACACACACTTACTCAAGCCTGCCGGTAGAAGCTGGATGTAGGTAGGATCCTGGCCACAGAAAGTGTAGGAAAAATTCACTTTTTTATCATTTTTAATATTTTTTTTGTGGGTCACTAGTTTTCACAAGGATAACTTTTACTTAATTTTCTAGATATAACACCCTCCCACTGCTAGTGGATTATAACAAAACCCCACCTTTCTCACAACTTACTGGGGCCAATTTATAATTTCCATGGATCCCCCATACTTTTCGCACCAATCCCCTGCCCTGGATCTGGGCGGCACGGTTGCACAGTGGTTAGCACCGTCGCTTCACAGCTCCAGGGTCCCAGGTTCGATTCCTGGCTTGGGTCACTGTCTGTGCGCAGTCTGCACGTTCTCCTTGTGTCTGCGTGGGTTTCCTCCGGGAGCTCCGGTTTCCTCCCACAGTCCAAAGATGTGCAGATTAGGTGGATTGGCCATGCTAAATTGCCCTTAGTATCCAAAGGGGTTGGGTGGGGTTTCTGGGCCAAGGGTATGGGGCGGAGTTGTGGGCTTAAGTGGGGAGCTCTTTCCAAGGGCCAGTGCAGGCTCGCTGGGCCGGGTGGCCCCCTTCTGCACTGTAAATTCTATGTTTTATGTTGATCTCCTACCACCATCAGTAATGTAGTTCTCACCAGTTTTGAGGGATAGTTTCAGAGTATGTTCACGAGTTCTGAGAATTAACCCCCTCCCAGGGCATCATGCTCGAATCGCTGCATGTTTAAGTCCATGTAATCTTGATTTCTGCCCAAAGTTAAAATCTGAGGTTTGGTTTTCCATTATTTGATGAGAAAACGTGTGTGGGCTTGAGTGCTGGTGGGTGGTGAAATTTAGAAAAACCACAAATGCATCAGGAAGCCTCCCATTACCACATTTAAGAGAAATGTGTTCGGCTGTATGTGAACCAACCCCTCAGGAAAGACAAAGCCCCCAATAAAATATGCTAATCATTCGATTGGAGCAATATTTTAACTCACCGTCAAATTTAACCGTATCCACAGGTTTCCTGAAAGTCGCCTGCGGAGGTGAAGCAAGAACACAGCAGAAATTGAAGGGATGAATTAAACTCAAGAAAAATTGCAATATTCAGTACTCTATGGAGACCTTTTACCTCATATCCATATGGGTGACATGTTGACTGCCTTAAGTTGGCCCTCAAATGAGGACAAATATCACCCAACACCAACAGAAGCCTCTTTTGAAAGATCTGAAGCTGGACTATTGGACTGGATTTTCATATTTGAGGTCAGGAGTAGGAGTTGGGGAATTTCCTGGCTTCCCTAATGCCATGGAAGTAAATGCTAGTAAAGGTGTAATTTTAGTGGGGGCTGCTAACTGTAGTTTGGAAATAGTGATAGAGGCTACCCGGTGCCGAGGTGAGCTGTTTAAAAGGCCTGCCGCAGTGCTCTGGGACTTTGACCCAATTATAATAAAAACAGGATGATTCTCCAATCACCACCCCTCACACCACACCTCCCACACGGTTCCCATGCCCCACCCATTCCACATCGTGCCCTTGTACAATTGACAGAATAGATCAGAGAGCCAGAGCTGTGTGGGATGTGCAGTAAGATAACATAAAGGAATGGTGGCACAGTGGTTAGCACTGCTGCCTCACGGCATCGAGTACCCGGGTTTGATCCTGGCCTCGGGTCACTGTCCATGTGGAGTTTCCACATTCTCCCCTTGTCTGCATGGTTCTCGCCCCTCAACCCAAAGATGTGCAGGGTAAGTGGATTGGTCACACCGAATTGCCCCTTAAATTGGAATTTTAAAAAAATAATAAAGGATTAAAAGACAAGTAGAGCCAGAGCTCTCAAACGCAGCTGTTCCTGCGCTCTCATCACGTGATCCCTCGTGTTAATTTTTTATGTGCCAACCACTTTTCTCCTCGTTACCCTGCTCCCAGCCTTGACTCTCCATTCCCGACACACTCCCGGTGAACTTTGTATCCAAGTGGTTTAAAACAATTGAAAATGTTATGGACTATGAGTGGGGGAAAATATAACGTTATGAAGTAATTATGTTAATTCAAAGAGCTAACAAAAGTCCCATTCGAAGCTAATTAATCTGTAAACATATCTGTGCACTTGGAACATTCAAAGGGATGGGATACGTATTGAAGATGAAAATTTGCAAGGCAATGGGGGAACGCAGTGTGGGACCTAGCAGATAGAATTTTTTAAATGCTGGCACAGTCGTGGAGAACTGAGTGGCCACCTGTGTTTTATGATTCTGGTTCGTGGAAAAAGCAAATTAGCTGCTTTTCGTTTGTTAATGTAGACAAGCTAAATTGCTAATTTTTCACATATACATGTAATTGCAAACTACTTTAACCTTAAGGTGATGTTTAGATCTGTTCAAGCAGAGCAGTGTGAACTTGGCTAGGAGCGGGGCAAAGTTCAGCCGGGAGTGGGTTGGGAGAGTTGGGGCTGGGAGCAGGGTGATGAGGAGAGGGGGCAAATAGCAGGGCTGTAAGCAGTGAGATAGTGGAGGGGGATGTCACGAAATGGATCAGAGGAGAGAAGAGCATAATGAAGGAACCTGTAATGGAACTGGAGCAGAGTGATGTGACATGGGCCAGAAGCAGACATGTCTCTTACATCTGAATCGGCAGTTGAATGGGAGAGGAGAAAAAATAAAATCGCGAAGTGTTGTCACAGGATAAGAAGCCATGTGGGCAAGTATAGTGGTGAGTTTTTAAAGTAAGTCTTACAGAGAAACATAGAAACTAGGAGCAGGAGGGCGGGAGGAGGCCATTCGGCCCTTCTAGCCTGCTCCGCCTTTCATTCTGATCATGACTGATTATCTAACTCAATTGCCTGATCCTGCCCCCCGCCTCCCCCGGCCCCCATATCCTTTGATCCCCTTTGCCACAAGTGCTATATCTAACTGCTTCCTGAAAACATACAATATTTTGGCCTCAACTGCTTTCTGTGGTAGCAACTTCCACAGGCCAACCATACACTGGATGATGAAATTTTGTTTCATTTCAGTCCAAAATGATCTACCCCATTTGCTCCGACTGTGAACCCTGGTTCTCGACAACCCTGCCATCGGGAACATGCTTCTTGCATCTACTCTGTCTAGCCCTGTTAGAATCTTATAGGTTTCTATGAGATGCCCCACATTCTTCTGAATTCCAGCAAATATAATCATAACAGACTCCTCAGACAATCTCTCCTCAGATGTCAGTCCTGCTATCCCAGGAATCAGTCTGGTAAACCATCTGTGCTTTGCCTCTATGGCAAGAACATCTTTCCTCAGATAAGGAGACCAAAAAATTAATATAAAAACTAAAGCCAAGTTGATATTTTCCATGTAATTGAAGTCAGTGCTTAACTAATCACGCTGAGCAAAAGGATGAAGTTAAAATTAAGTGCGAGATAGTAAAAGTGAAGATGTGGAAATTTTTCAGTAAATTTAAACCTAGGTTTTTAAACAATAGCTAAGTAAAGACATTTTGGTTAACTTCCCTACAAAATAAGCTGACATTAACACTGGAGAAGCTTATTGGTGAACAGTATTGAAATTATAGGGTTAATAGTCCAAGAAATAGAAACATGTCAGGGCAGCCTTGACAATGAAGTGCGGTGAATGTTGTCAGCTGCAGCAGCTCAAATTCAAATTTTCTTTGCATTTGTCTCAGCCACAGTAAATTAAGAAGTTGTTAAGTACTGGGTGGGTTAAAATTGATAAGCGAAGGCATTAGATAGACTTGGTGTTCTTAAGTCACCAGGCCCAAATGTGAAGCATCCAACGATACTGTGGGAAGTAATGGTGAAAATTACAGGAGCGACGGTCAGAATCGTTCAATCCACAGTACCAGAGGACTGGAGAATTACAAACATTACGGCTTTATTGAAGAAAGAGTGTAAGATAAGCCCAGCAACTACAAGCTGGGTGATGAAGAAGGCATTCGGCATGCTTGGTTTCATTGGTCAGAACATTGACTACAGGAGTTGGGAAGTCTTGTTGAAATTGTGCAAGACATTATTATTCCAAGGCCACACTTGGAATACTGTGTGCAATTCTGGTCACCCTATTATAGAAAGGGTATTATTAAAATTATTAAGATTTACTAGGATGCTACCGGGACGCTGGTTTGAGTTATAAGGAGAGGCTGGATAAACTGGGACTTTTTTCTCTGAAGCGTAGGAGGCTTAGGGATGATCTTATAGAGATCTATAAAATAGTGAGGGGCATAGATAAGGTAGATAGTCAACATCTTCTCCCAAAGGTAGGGGAGTCTAAAACTAGAGGGCATAGGTTTAAGGCGAGAGGGGAGAGATACAAAAGGGTCCAGAGAGGCAATTATTTCACACACAGGGTGGTGAGTGGCTGGAACGAGCTGCCAGAGGCAGTAGTGGAGGCGGGTACAATTTTGTATTTTAGAAAGCATTTAGACAGTTATATGTGTAAGATGGGTATAGAGGGATATGGGCCAAATGTGGGCCATTGGGACTAGCTTAATGATAAAAACTGGGTGGTATGGACAAGTTGGGCCGAAGGGCCTGTTTTCATGCAGTTAACCTCTATAACAAACAATGTTTACCCTGGGGTGCAGCTGTTTCAACAGTCTAGTGAATCCCTGGGGCATCAGCCATTTTCTGGGCCATGAGGCATAGAAGATATTGTGGTGGTATGTATTAGGGGTCATGTGGGACTGTGAAGCCGTGATGCCGGGTCCTGGTTGGCTGCTGACTCCTGGCTCCGCCCTGAAGGCGGAGTATAAGAACCCGAGCTTCTCCCCGCCGCTTCATTCTGTTGCTGAACTGCTGGGGACAAGTCTCGCTTAATAAAGCCTGAATCGACTTCATCACTTCTCGTCTCTCTCGTAAGTCATTGTGCGCTACAATTTATTAAGCGAGCTTAAAAGACTATGGAGCTCCGGATCGCCCCGGAATGCCTGCGGATCAGCCCCCACGCAGCGAACTCGGCAGCAGTATTTAAACACTGCCAAGCATGTTTTGAAGGCTACCTCCGAACGGCCCCCGGCCGGATCACAGAAGACCAGAAAATGCAGGTCCTGCATTCGAGGGTAAGCCCGGAAATTTACCCTCTCATAGAAGACGCAGAGGATTTCCCAACGGCGCTCGCATTACTGAAGGGCATCTACGTTCGGCCCGTGAACCAGGTCTACGCGCGCCACCAACTCGCAACGAGACGGCAAAGTCCCGGAGAATCGCTAGAAGAATTCTACGCTGCGCTGCTAATTTTGGGACAGGGCTGCAGCTGCCCGCCGGTGAACGCGATCGAACACACGGACATGCTAATTCGCGATGCTTTTGTGGCAGGTATGAACTCTCCCCAAATCCGCCAAAGACTTTTAGAAAGAGAGTCGCTAGGACTCTCAGACGCACGGGCCATTGCAGCTTCCCTAGATGTGGCCTCGCAAAACGCCCGCGCCTACGGCCCCGACCGCGCAGCAGCCCCTTGGGCTCCGTGGACCCCCGTCGCGACAAACCCCCCCCCCTCGCAGGCTTGCGCGGTTAAAGCGCCAGACCATCCCAGGGGGGCCTGCTGCTATTTCTGCGGGCAAGCGAAACACCCCCGGCAGCGCTGCCCGGCCCGCGCAGCTATTTGTAAAAGCTGCGGCAGGAAGGGCCATTACGCGGCAGTGTGCCGGTCCCGGGGGGTCGCCGCAATCCCCGGAGAAGAACGAGCCCAGCATATCCCAAACGCTCCCCAACCCCCCCCCAGCGCCCCATGTGCGACCCGCGGGTGCCGCCATTTTGGGTCCCGGGCACCACAAGGGGAGGATGGCGCCGCCATCTTGTGACCCCCCAGCCACGTGCGATTCATGGGGGCGGCCATTTTGTCCACCCCCGACCACGGGCGATCCATGGGGGCGGCCATTTTGTCCACCCCCGGCCGCGTGCGATTCATGGGGGCGGCCATCTTGGTTGACAACAAAGGACCCAGCACTACTACCACGGCTGGCTTCGGTGACTCTGGATCAATCACGGCCCCGGACGCTCCAGACGACGACAACAACGGTGCTGATCAACGGATACGAGACACCATGCCTGATCGACTCCGGGAGCACTGAAAGTTTTATTTACCCAGACACGGTAAGACGCTGTTTTCTGACCATCCATCCAAGCACGCAAAAGATTTCCCTAGCTGCAGGATCCCACTCCGTAGAGATCAAAGGGCTCTGCATCGCGAACCTAACAGTGCAAGGGAGGGAGTTTAAGAACTACAGGCTCTACGTCCTTCCCCAACTCTGCGCGCACACATTACTGGGATTAGATTTCCAGTGTAACCTGCAGAGCCTAACATTTCAATTCGGCGGCCCAATACCCCCACTCACTATCTGCGGCCTCGCAACTCTCAAGGTTGAACCGCCGTCCTTGTTTGCAAACCTCACCCCGGATTGCAAACCCGTCGCCACTAGGAGCAGACGGTACAGCGCCCAGGACCGGATATTTATTCGGTCTGAAGTCCAGCGGTTGCTGAAGGAAGGCATAATCCAGGCCAGCAATAGTCCCTGGAGAGCCCAGGTGGTAGTAGTAAAGACCGGGGAGAAGCAAAGGATGGTTGTAGACTATAGTCAGACCATCAACAGGTACACACAGCTAGATGCGTACCCTCTCCCCCGCATATCCGACATGGTAAATCGGATTGCCCAGTATAAGGTTTTCTCCACCGTGGACCTCAAGTCCGCGTACCACCAGCTCCCCATCCGCCCAGGTGACCGCAAGTACACCGCCTTCGAGGCAGATGGGCGTCTATACCACTTCCTAAGGGTCCCATTTGGTGTCACAAACGGGGTCTCGGTCTTCCAACGGGAGATGGACCGAATGGTTGGCCAGCACGGGTTGCAGGCCACGTTCCCGTATCTCGACAACGTAACCATCTGCGGCCGCGATCAGCAGGACCACGACACCAACCTCCAAAAGTTCCTCCAGACCGCTAACGCCCTGAACCTCACATACAACGAGGAAAAGTGCGTTTTTAGCACAAACCGGTTGGCCATCCTGGGATACGTAGTGCGCAATGGGATAATAGGCCCCGACCCTGAACGCATGCGCCCCCTTATGGAATTTCCCCTCCCCCACTGCTCCAAAGCCCTGAAACGTTGCCTGGGTTTCTTTTCATATTACGCCCAGTGGGTCCCCCAGTATGCAGACAAGGCCCGCCCGCTAATACAGTCCACTACCTTCCCCCTGTCGACAGAGGCTCGCCAGGCCTTCAGCCGCATCAAAGCGGATATCGCAAAGGCCACGATGCGCACCATCGATGAGTCCTTCCCCTTCCAGGTCGAGAGCGACGCATCCGACGTAGCTCTGGCGGCCACCCTTAACCAAGCGGGCAGACCCGTGGCCTTTTTCTCCCGGACCCTCCACGCCTCAGAAATCCGCCACTCCTCAGTGGAAAGGAAGCCCAAGCCATAGTGGAAGCTATGCGACATTGGAGGCATTACCTGGCCGGCAGGAGATTCACTCTCCTCACCGACCAACAGTCGGTAGCCTTCATGTTCGATAATGCACAGCGGGGCAAAATTTAAAATGACAAGATCTTAAGGTGGAGGATCGAGCTCTCCACCTTCAACTATGAGATCTTGTACCGTCCCGGAAAGCTGAACGAGCCGTCCGATGCCCTATCCCGCGGCACATGTGCCAACGCACAAATAGACCGCCTCCAAGCCCTCCACGAGGACCTCTGCCACCCGGGGGTCACTCGATTCTACCATTTCGTAAAGTCCCGCAACCTCCCCTACTCTGTGGAGGAGGTCCGTACAGTCACCAGGAACTGCCACATCTGCGCAGAGTGCAAACCGCACTTTTTCAGGCCGGATAGAGCGCACCTGATTAAGGCTTCCCGCCCCTTTGAACGCCTCAGTTTGGATTTCAAAGGGCCCCTCCCCTCCACTGACCGCAACGCATACTTCCTGAATGTGGTGGACGAGTACTCTCGTTTCCCCTTCGCCATCCCCTGCCCCGACATGACAGCGGCCACAGTCATTAAAGCCCTTGGCACCATATTCACACTGTTCGGTTGCCCCGCGTATATCCATAGCGACAGGGGGTCCTCCTTCATGAGTGACGAGCTGCGCCAGTTCCTGCTCAGCAAGGGCATAGCCTCGAGCAGGACGACCAGCTACAACCCCCGGGGGAACGGGCAAGTAGAGAGGGAGAACGGCACGGTCTGGAAGACCGTCTTACTGGCCCTACGGTCCAGGGATCTCCCAGTTTCCCGGTGGCAGGAGGTCCTCCCAGATCCTCTCCACTCCATCCGGTCGCTGCTGTGTACCACCACTAACCAAACGCCTCATGAGCGCCTCCTTGTCTTCACTCCGGAACGTCGCTGCCGACCTGGCTGGCGGCCCCAGGACCCATCTTGCTCCGGAAACATGTGCGGGCGCACAAATCGGACCCGTTGGTCGAGAGGGTTCACCTTCTCCACGCGAACCCGCAGTACGCCTACGTGGCGTACCCCGACGGCCGACAGGACACGGTCTCCCTGCAGGACCTGGCGCCCGCCGGCAACACACACACACCCCCGACACCGATCATCCCCTCCCTGCCACCGGCGCACCCCGTGACCGCCCCCTTCCCGGGGGGATCGGTCCTCCTCCTGTGCCCGCCCAGGAGTGAAACAGGAACAAACACCGAAACGCTCCCGGAGACGACAACGCCTGAACAAGCACCTGCACCACCACCGGGGCTGAGGCGATCGACGAGGAAGACCAGACCGCCCGCTCGACTCGTGGCATCCGCGTGATACCAAGAATGTTGTATCGTAACAAAAAAAAAATGTTCTTGCTAATATTGTAAATCGTTTCACAAACTTGTACATAGCCCAGTGTAGGGCTAAAACTGTAGTAACATGTCCGAAATTTTCCTTCCAGGGCCAGCCTTGTAAACCCCTACCACCATGCGAACCACCACCCCGCCGGGTTCCTTTTTAACAAGGGGTGAATGTGGTGGTATGTATTAGGGGTCATGTGGGACTGTGAAGCCGTGATGCTATTGGCTGACAGATCCCGGGTCCTGGTTGGCTGCTGACTCCTGGCTCCGCCCTGAAGGCGGAGTATAAGAACCCGAGCTTCTCCCCGCCGCTTCATTCTGTTGCTGAACTGCTGGGGACAAGTCTCGCGTAATAAAGCCTGAATCGACTTCATCACTTCTCGTCTCTCTCGTAAGTCATTGTGCGCTACAGATATGAAGGTACATGAAAACATAAGTTGCCATGGGGTGGGGGGGTGGCGTGGATAATGTCATGGATCTGCCCAGAAACAGGCATTATGGGTCTGCCCGGAAACAGGTAGAAATTTGCCTAATAACGGCAGTAACACAAATGCAACAAGACATGATGGGATGTGATCTGCCCAGAAACAGGTGTCATGAGCCTACCCAGCAACAGGTAGAAATCTGCCTAACGACAGCAGTAGCCAACATTCAAAAGGCATAGTGAGATGCAATTTTAAAAATAACGAGATGCAGGTGTCTAGACAAATGATATATAGTTGCCAGCATCCCAGAAGCAGAGAGGCAGCTCACATCTAGCAGCCAGGTAGAGAAGTTTTACACCTAACAGTCTGTGAGGCCAATCTCCAGTCTAACAGCCAGGTGCCAAGATTAGCATCCAGGTCTTAGAGCCAGTGTCGTGCAGAAACATTCGCAAAGGCAGTTTAAATATGTTCTCTGGATCAGGCAAAGACGTTTCCCAGACTTGACAATCTGCATTGTACTGTGTGGTAACGGGAAGCTGGATTTGATTCATAGATTTATTTAATTTGGATGTTGTTTGGGAAAGGGGAAGTCTTAAGGAGGTCAGGGATCATAGATATATTTTGAACAAGGGGTACATTCTACCTAAACTTTGTGTGTGTTTAGTGATTCATATACTTAAGGGCCTTAGAGTATTGTAGTCCTGGTTGTGTATATTTGTCTTTAATTTAATAAATAGTACTTAATAATTGTTACATGATGACTGGACAGGTTATTCTCATTGGGGCTTCACTTGACTCCTCATACCATTCCAAAAAGGCAAAACTATACACCTCCACGAATCAGTGATCCAAGTTGGGATACCCTCCCAGACACCATCCGCATGGTTCGTGACGTAAGACAATTTGAACTCAGCTTTCAGATGCATCCTTCATCCAGAGTATGGTTCACAACGCCCCTGAGGTGCCCTGAACAACAAGTCCTTTAAAAGCTGCCATCTCCATTAAAATTGTGGCAGAGGAAGACATGTCTTTCCCGCCAGGTCGGGAGTGCAGAATGAGGGCTCATGATCCACAGCAGCCTGCACCCTGAACCTACACTGGTGAAAACAGGGAAACCCATAAATGAGATTCCCAGTTGCCATTTTCACACCTTCAGGGAGTCTCCCCGACTCCATGAAAATCCAGCCCATACAGCACAGACACTAATGGTGACATTCACATGTATTTGGTGAAGTAGTAAATAGAATGACATCACGGGTCAACAGTGAATGATTGGTGAGGGTTACTATAGTCCTTCTTTAAATTAAGGCAGTAGTTGAACGTTAAAAATGAATGGGCCAATAACTGTAGACGCCTGGGTTGGCCACTTCCCGACTTTAAAATGGAGATCCGCTAAGAATGCAGGGAAATTCAGTCAAACGCAGGTAAAACAAGCAGGTGCAAAGTTTCCTGTATATCAGAGCTTGCAGGAACCCAGACAGCACTGAAACTGACAACCATCTACATATTAATGAGCGATCCCCAGGAACAATTGGAAACAGTTAAGAAAAACAAGGCCAAGCCAGACTCCTCGGCGCCAGCAGGAGCCAAGACAAAGGAAGGCCAACGGACACTTAGGAACCGCCCAGCGATCAGGGAACAGCTCCAGTGTTGGAGAAATCGATCCAAGTTATCAGAACTTAGTCCAACCACTTGGAACCAGGTACGGGGTCCGCCCAAAATGGCGCAATGCCCCTGGGGACTATAAAATAGAGTCCCTAAGTTCAATTCGTCCTTCTTGGCAGGGTCTCTCAGCACCTCGAAACAACCCTTGACAGTGACCTGCCTAGTAGCTGCACCAACCAAGTAAGTCTCCAGTCAACGCACACTACGAGATAGGCGCTCCTAGCTACCAGTCTATACCAGCTTTGAAGCCTGCAGACTCAGAATCGAACGGAAGGCCATTTGTTCCACTGACCTGGTGGGCCAGTTCCAAAGCTAAGTATAGGCCTATAGTGTTACAGATAGTCTAGTAAGTAGAGTTTTATGCATGAGTAGTGATTGACTGGGTATAATAAATGTGTTTTGATTTGAAACTTACTAACTGGTGTATTGAGTTATTGATCATCACTTGAACTTGAACCTCGTGGTGGTATCATAAAGTTACCTGGCGACTCCAGAGCAAAGGTTATAAAACAGAGCAAATTAAGTAAAGACACAACGAGCAACATTGGGATAACCAAATTAAGAACCAACCAAAAGTTAGCAACATAACCTTTTCATTTTCGTAGGTTTTAAATTTGGTAAGTTTTAAGTAGGCTTCGGTAAGTCTGAGGTTTTCTTTCTGGGAATAAATAGTAGTCCATTCAAAAGAGGTATGGTAGGGCACCTCAGGTCGGGTGAATGCACATCCTACGCCATGTTAGAACTCCAGGCCACATGCATGTGCCATCATCTGATTATGCGCAGGCTCTGGATTTCAATGTTTGGGGGCACCTACATCAAATAGTTGCCCCCTTGGCCCACCGTGAGGTCCTTCATGGTCCATGATGGCAAATACTTGCACCAGTCCATGCCTGCGTGAAAGGGCTGGAGCATCATGGAGGCATGGAGAATCTGGAATGTGTTCAAATGACCCATTTGCGTCCTCCCGCTGGCATGGAGCATGAACCACTATACTGCCATCAGCGGGCACTGGAGCATCACGACGGGTCAAAGATTCCGCCCCCCCCATATTTCTTTTCTTTTAATTATATTTTTATTCCAAATATTGCCAAAACTCACATACAAAAACATTTACATATAATACAAACAATTTGTCATTTTTGTTTTAGCAAACTGAAAATAATAACCCCAAAACTCCCTCGCCCCTCCCCTTGGCCCAACACCCCTCCCTCCCCCCCCCCACCCCCCCCCCCCAACTGCTCCCAGAGTGGAATCTGTCCTCCAATCCTCTGATGGCATACTTAATCTTTTCCAATCTAAGAAACTCTGCCAAGTCCCCCAACCATGCCGAAGCCTTACATGGCACTGCCAACCTCCATCCATGCAGGACTCGCCGCCGGGCGATCAGAGAGGTGAAGATCAAAACATCGGCCTTCCTCCCCTCAAGAAGCTCTGGCAAATCCGACACCCCAGAAATAGCCACCAATGGAATCGGTTCGCGATCTAACTGGCTCGTTCTCAGTGGCAGGTTCTGGACCCCGCCCAAACGTGGCGTGACACTAATTGTTAAAAAATTTAATTAGAGTACCCAATTAATTCTTTTTTCCAATTAAGAGGCAATTTAGCGTGGCCAATTCACCTAACCTGCACATCTTTGGGTTGTGGGGGTGAGACATGGGGGGCAAGATTCTTCGGAAACCGGCGGGGCGGCAACTCCGGAGTGAAGGAGTGGCGTGAACCACTCCGGCGTCGGGCCACCCCAAAGGTGGGGAATCCTCCGCACCTTCAGGGGCTAGGCCGCCGCCGGAGTGATTTGCGCAGCGCCAGCCGGCGCAGAAGGGGCTTGGCGCCACGCCAACCAGTGCCGAAGGGCGTCCGCCGGCCGGTGTGAGTTGGCGGGGGGGTCGGGAGAATGTGCAAACTCCACACAGAAAGAATTGACTCCAATTAAGAAAATTGGAAAATTGTTAGAATCAATTATCAAGGACATAATATTAGGACATTTGGAAAGCCTAAGCACTATCCATCAGAGTCAGCATGGTTTTATGAAGGGCAAACCATGTTTGACTAATTTGCTTGAGTTCTTCGAAGATGTAACAAGCAAAGTGGATAATGGGGATCCTGTAGATGTATATCTGGACTTCCAGAAGGCGTTTAATAAGGTGTCGCACAGAAGGTTGATTCACAAGGTGTGATCACATGGGATTAGGGGTAATTTATTAGCTTGGATGGAAGACTAGCTGACGGACAGGAGACAGAGAGTCGGGATAAATGGGTCTTTTTCTCGATGGCAAGATGTAACTAGTGGGGTGCCACAGGGTTCGGTCCTTGGGCCTCAGCTATTTATAATCTATATTAACGACTTGCAGATGACACAAAAATATTTGGGACGGTAAGTTGCAATGAGGAAATAAGAACCTTACAAATGGATATAGATAGGTTAGGAGAGTGGGCCAAAATGTGGCAGATGGAGTTTAATGTGGATAGGTGTGAGGTCATGCATTTTGATCGAAAAAATGGAAAGGCATTATTATCTAAATGGGGAGAGGGATCTGGGTGCTCTGATGCAGAGGGATCCGGGTGTCCTTGTGCATGAGTCACAGAAAACGAGCATGTTTGTGCAGCAGATAATAAGGAAAGCAAATGGAATGTTGGCATTTATAGCAAAAGGAATTGAGTATGAAGGTAAGGAAGTGTAGTTGCAATTATACAAGGCATTGGTAAGACCGCACCTGGAGTATTTTGCACAGTTTTGGTCTCCTTATTTGAGGAAAGATGTAGTGACATTGGAGGCAGTTCAGAGGAGATTCACTAGACTGATTCCAGTGATGAGAGGTTTGTCATATGAAGAGAGATTGAGCAGTTTATGGCTATACTCTCTAGAGTTTAGAAGAATGAGGGAAGATCTAACTGTGGTATACAAGATGCTAGAAGGTATGGATAAAGTAGACGTGGAGCTGATGCTTCCTCTTGTGGGGCATTCTAAAACAAGAGGTAATAATCTTAGAATAAGAGGTAACAAATTTAAAACAGAATTGAGGAGAAACTACTCCCAAAGGATTGTGAATCTGTGGAATTCGCTATCCCGGAGTGCGGTGGATGCAGGGAGAGTGAGTAAATTTAAGGAGGAGTTAGACAGATTTTTAATTGGTAATGGATTGCAGGGTTATAGAAAACGGGCAGGACGGTGGAATTGAGGCCAGGATGCGATTAGGGGATCAGCCATGATCACATTGAGGGTATTAGGCTCGGGAGCTAAATTGCCTACTCCCGCTCCAAAGTCATGTGTTCTAGGGAGGAGATCTTCTGGCTGATTTTCCAATCTAGTTCTTGGTCTGTAACATTGTAGGTAGCAGATGAGGAACATATCAGCCATGATAGAATGGCGGAGCAGACTCAATGGGCCGAATGGCCTAATTCTGCTCCTATATCTTATGAATTTATAAACTTATAACACTAATCTCCATCTCATTAGTGAGATGTAAGTCCAATCTAACGGCCTCCTGATAACTAACTGGCCCCCGGGGGTGTTCATGCAGGTGCCGTTTAGCACTCCTTTTTAAAAACGGGAAGCTGGTGCAATGGTTGCTGAGGGGAGTTGAGGAAGTGAGTAGCCATTTCCAATCCCCAGCATGCAGCCTAGGGGCATTGGAGCTGCTACCCCAGTTCTTGGGTGGGGGGTGGGGGTGGGAGGGAATATGCCTGGTCAGGGAGTTGGGCATCATAGGTCAGGGGTTGCCCCTGGGCTGCAGGGGGGAGGGGGAGGAGTATGGCATCTGCAGGGCCGACAAGCCATACTCCAATATTATGTATACCCATAACAGGGATAACTACAGCTGCAGCCTGTCTGTCCGACCAAACACTTCCAGGACTGAGACCTGTTCTTAGTTTTATGCTGAAGGTAACTTTAACTCCCTTCAACTGTGAGCAACCTCTAGCTGCACAACTGAAAGCTATTGCTAATAAGGAATTGGCATTGTTAGTTATGTGAGCACTTCACAGCTCCCAAGTGTATTCTCGTGGGTCCACGGGACATGTCTCAGATAATGATTATTGCATAGCATTCCAATCAAACTGCCAGGCCTGAATACTTTGCCTGAACCTTGCAGGCGTTAACACCACAGAGGAAGCAGTCAACAATCGAACACCGGTGAACTCCCCACGGCCAGAGGGTGAGTGTGGGAATCCAGGGACAGCACCTGACCACGGTCTCCCTAATGTTCGCGACAGGGGTCTGGAGGCTAGAGGCTCCTACTGTGCCCGGGGGTGAGTGTGCAGAGTGGGGTTCTCCAGCACAACTGGCTCGGTGGGTGGCATTCTGGGAGAAGGAGGGACGGGTAAAGGTGTGGGAGGCTTGGGAGATATAAGAGTCTTGGTGTGGAAGCCCAAACTGATTGTTGGTCTCTTTGCTTCTCCAATTTCTTACGCATACGATAATGGATGGTGTTGTTGACCCCGTAGCGGCAGCCCCCGCGGTATTGGTGGAATGCCAGGTGGCAGCAGCATCGACGTAGGCTGGAGGCGGCACCCCATGTGCAGAGGGTCATTGCACACCCTGCAGATCTGGCCGCCTGTCAGGATGAGAAGGGTCCCAGAGGTGGATCCCAGCAATGGCCCAAGGTGTGCAGGCATCGTTGTTCGCATGATGAGATGACGGATAGCATGTGCCGCCAGAGACTCCATCTCAACAAGGAATCGGTGTGACATCTGTACCATGTCCACCCGGACTTGGCACCCTGTGGAGGAAAAGGACACCTGCTCCCGGTGGCCGTGAAGGCTACCACAGCCCAGAACATTTATGCCACCAGTTCATTCCAGGGCTCGAGCAGGGTCTTGTGCGGCATTTCCCAAGCTACAGCCCATAAATATATCCGTGAAGTCACGATGCCCAAATGCCCAAGCAGCTGACTATATCAATTTTGAGCTGGACCAGGCCCATCAGGATGTCTGAGCAGCAAGATATTCCACCATCGCCTGGATGCCCCAGGTCCCAGGGGTAATAGTTGTCACGGATGTCGCTTTGCACGCACTGGGACACCAGGAAGTGCCCTTCATTAACAGTAATGGGATCCACCCCCTGAATGTTCTAGTCATGTGAGACCACCACCCCGCTTCTCAGGGAGCGTGCAGGACAGCGACATCCTGGGGCATTCGAGACCCCCAGCATCTTCAAGGACCATCCCAGGATGATGGTTTGTCTCCTGGGGCTTAAAGGGTACCCACTGAGGTCCTGGCTGATGACGCCAGTGCGGAGGCCAGAGACCTACGTGGGTATCCTCTATAACGAGGCCCATGCTGCCATCATTGTGTTGCGCACCGGACTGCTGAAAATGCGATTCCAATGTTTGGACCACTCTGGCGGTGCCCTGCGGTACACCCCCCAGAGGGTCCCCTGCTTTGTGGTGGTCTGCTGTAACGTCCACAACCTGGCAAAGCAATGGGGCGACATGCTGGAGAAGGCGGGACATGCAACCTCGTCTGAGATGGGGCCAGACCAGGATGGGTTAGAGGACAAACCCAGGGAGGACCCGCGGGAGCAGCCGGAGGATGGAGGACAGGTGGCAGCAAGGATCCAGCATGTCCAGATGGCCAGGGAGGCCTTCATCCTCGTCCGCTTTTAATCGGATGAAGCTTTGTCTGTCAGTTTATCCCCAATTCTACCACCTCTACCCCCATTCCCTCCTTTCCAACCATTTCCCTCCTTCCTCCTCCCCGTTCTCCGACCCTTTCCCCCATTCCCTGACCCTCTCCCCCATGTCCTGACCTTCCCACAACCCCCCTGATCCCCGACTACCTTGTACCACCCTCCCAGGCTCTGTGGAACATCACTCTAGGGATATATGCCTGTGTCGGCACTGTCAGCGGGTCAATGTAGAAGATGAGTATGGTGATAATCCGCTGTGAGGTGAGCTCTGGTGCTCCTCAGTTTATGTCAAAGCCTGCCTGCTGTCTTACCGCTGTCAGCACACTCACACCCATCACCGGGACGGGTCTGCATAGGGGGCTCTTGATCTAGGATTACTGTGCCCAGGGGGGGGAAGCAGAGGGCAACAAGGGCTGGGGGTGGGGGTGCAGGCAGGCCCGCTGTGGAGAATAACATGACAGAGGATGCACATGTATCAAGTGTTAGATGTTTAATGGTGATCATTTGAAACTTCCATTGTCCCTCGCCACAGATAATGTCCCCCACCCACAGTTCTCCCCAGTGCCCACTCACATCTGGGCCTTTTCACACCTATTATGGGCTAACTTATTTTGCGGCAACAAAGAGGGGACATTGTGAACTGCGCGCTTGGTGCATCGGGGGTGGGGGGCTATGGCAGGTGGCATGTGTATTTAGATTTTATTAAATGTATGTGGCAGACTTGGTTCAGTAATTGCATTCTTGCCTCCGAGTCAGCAGGTCATGGGTTCAAGCCTCACTTTACCAATTGTGAGCAATGACATTTCGGTGCTTTACTGAGGGAGTGCTTTTCAGCTCTCCTATCTTTTCAATAATTTTATAATCTTTATTGTCACAAGTAGGCTTACATTAACACTGCAATGAAGTTACCGTGAAAAGCCCCTGGTCGTCACATTCCGACGCCTGTTCGGGTACACGGAGGGCGAAACTTCTTTCGAGATTTGTGGGAGGAAACCGTAGATGTTAGGGGGTCATTTAATGGGACAAAAAACGAGACCCGTTTTGGACATGTTTAGCGGGGTGTTTCTCGGGTTTTTTTGGCCTCGGAGGGGCCACATTTACCTTCACTTCCTGGAAGCGTATTCGCGGATCGGGCACCATTTTTAAATGCCTCCTCGATCTTTCAACCCACTCAGCCACTCCAACGTGACCTCCGGACTCCTCCACTGCACGCAACTTACCTCTTACGGGGTCCTCGGTCCTCCCTCACCCCACCACTTAAGCGCAAAGCATTCCCAGGCCCTGAACCAACCCTTGGCATGGGCAACCAGGCACCTTGCACTGGCAGCCTGGCAATGCCCCTGCCAGCGTGGCAGTGCCACCCGGGCACTCTGGCAGTGCTAAGGCGTCAGGCTGGCACTGCCAAGGTGCCCAAAGGCCAGCGGGAGTTCCAGGGTATCACCCTACACAGAGCACCCGGGGGTCTTTAATGGCCGAGGAGACCCCCCGCCCCAGAAGCCGTTACGCTTGGTCCACATTTGTGGAAATCATGCTAGACAGCGCCATAGCGAGGTCTCCCAGGCAAGGCCGTTAGTTCCCAGGCCCTGGGAGCCATATGTTAATCTGGATCTCACCCAGTGAGGGCGAGATCCACATCACGACGTCTCACGGGATCTCATTAAATCTCGTGAGGCATTTTGAGCATCGCGAATCTTGCGAGACACCTCGAGCGAGGAACGACTTTGCTGCATCACCAAGTCGGGCGCAACGAGAATGCTGACTCTGTTAAACTGAGATCCCGATCCTCCATTCTGGAGTCTAAGTGCTCCTGCCAGCGAAGAACAGCTGGCACTAGAGTGGGGCCCGGTATGCAAGTCTTTCCCCTTCACTAATTTATGCATGGGAAGAGCTCGCGGGTCTCTGTTGGGGGTTTCTGATGGGGGTCTCTGATGAGGGTCTCTGATGCGGTTTTGGATGGGGGTTCTGTTGGTGAGGTCTGATGGGAGGTCAATACAGCGCAGTCAGTTCACCCCCATCCATGTGTGCTATAGGGTGGGGGGGGGGGGTGACCTGTTTTTACCATGGTGGAGGAAGGATGCCCCTACTTGTCACTGGGCGGGTTGGGGGGGGTGGTGTTAAGGACAGGATTTGTGTTGTGGTGGGGAGGGGAGCTTTGATGGATTTGGGGGGGTGGGGCATCAGTTATGCACTGTCCCCCTTGACCCACCTCTGGGTCCACTGTATCAGGAACACACTTGAGCAAACTTGCACCAAGCCTGCCCGGAGGATTTCCCGCTGTGTTCCAGTTTTCCAGCCGTTTAATAAGATGGAAATGGATGCAAATTGGTGGTGATGCAAAATGGATGCACCTACAGGCTGCAGATTTATATTCCACCCATGAGGGGCGGAGCCACAGGCGGATCCCACAAGGGCATCAACATAATACAATACAGTACAGTGGTGAATTGTAGTAGCAATACGTTCACCACAGGGAAGTCATGAAAAGTACCAATTTAATATAAGCTCTTTATTTTATGAAGGTTATATTACTGGAAAAAAAATATAGGCATTTTTCTCCACTTGTTAGCTCCAGCAAAATGTGGGTGTGAGTAGAAAATAATATTCCTTCTTTTATACTCATACTATTGTCCATGAAGATTAGCAAACAGATCAAAATAGAACTCTGTGCTTTATTTTTGTCAAATGGCTTACATTGTTGAAAAAGAAAGTAAGATCAACATCTTCTCAATTTCCTTCCTTAATTGTTTCAAACAATTTTAAACCGCCATTTCTTTTGTTTTATTTGCTGTTCATCATTACCATTCAGAAAGGAGGGCAGGCTGTTTTGTGACACGGCTACCTCCACGGCCCATATCAATGGTGCTTTGTTTCAGGTTATCACAAAGCTCAAGGAAAATTGTACTGAGCCTGAAAATGACATTGTCCCCTCTCGATTCAGATCAATAACCAAAACACATCGAACAAAGATAGAAAAACATAGGTGGGAGACAGTGACGGGGTTCATTCAGGTAAGTATGAAGCATTCACACCCCACCCTACTTGGCCTATTGACATTTTTAACAATGAAGACGAGTGCGAGATGTTTAACACACAACGGATCAATGGACATTGCCACATTGATGTTTCAGCAGTAGGAGGTCCAAAGAGAAGGCAAGTGCTTCCCACCCAAACTGTACAGGATATTTGCGTGCTCACCCCAAAGCAGCTGGATGAAGTATTCATTTGGAAGGCTTTGGAAAAAGGTCATGTACCCATTCTTTTGTTCAGGAATGATGTGTGACGAGCAGCCTAAAGCACTGTGTAAGCTTGAGGTGATGGTTCCCAAAGACATTCTATACATAGACCAAATGAAAACAATGCTGTCATTTCCAATTAAATTGGAAAGGAGTTGCATGAGAAACATTTTAATGAATTTTCTTGGCCTTATCTGTCTTCTTGGAGGTCACACCCATTTGTGAGAACTCATTATGAAGACTGATCCAACAAATCCCCATGCCATTTTTCAACATTGCTAGGCTCAAGCATTGTAAGGCAGTGATAATTTAGTTTGCCTTCTAAAGCAGCAGGTTTTGAATGCGCAAATTCAGCAACACTAAATAATGAATTTAAGAGCTTATGCGGAGCCTCCACAGCTCACCAGCACCTAACAGAATGCACATCTGAACTCGTATCACCTTCTATTGAACCATCCAGTGGAATGCGTAAAAAGTTAAAACCCAAATAAAATCAATAACTTACCTCCCCAAGAGCTTTCCTTCTGCACTTAAAGCAAACCTCATCAGGATACGCTCTATCAGAATTTTTGTCACTTAAAATTTCCTGAACAAATTTAATTAACTTTGGTATTTTCTTAATTGGATAAAAAAGAAGCAGAGATGCCAAGTTCAACTTATTCCGACTCTGAAGCCAATCAGCTCAGCACAAATAACCAGGAATCAGATTTTTAACAGTGTTTCTTTAGCCATCAAAGACTGGACAATTCTTAACAAAAAGCCAAAGTCAGCTCCACACATTAGTACCCCATGTAAGGAATAACATTGCACAATTCTCAATGAAACACAGACCCACCATGATGAGCATTTTTATTTTTAAAAGCTGTCCAGATCAGGACAGAGAGATCTCACATCCATTCTTTTATGCATTGAGCTCTATAAAAAAAACAATATGTCATGCTAAAACATGTTAACAAAACAAAGCAAAATGGATGGCTTCAGTGTTTTCGGGTTTGGCTTGTTTAGCAAACAATCATGCAGAAACCTGTCAATAGATGAGAGAATAATCCGTGCCTTGACTGTTGGAGCTGTAGAACGACGACCATGTTTTTTAGTTCCCTTATTGTTTTTGTTTCTCCAGAATGTATTAGGTTAAGTTGTTCTGCAATCAATTTCATTCACAAGGTCCTTTTTGGCTGTGGAAAATATGTCTGGACACTTTCCATGCCGTATAATGAACCAGAGCTTGTTGAGAAAACCACAGAGTACATAATGCACACTGTTATTAATGTGCAAGTCTGCTAACCAGCAACCTAAGGTTTGGAAGAGATATTCCATGAAGTGTGAACTGCCACAAGTTGCTAGGCACTTTGTATATCTCTGCAGTTAGTTTCATAAATATGGCATCTCGTGCTTAACCTCCCTGTGATTTTCCTGAAGACGCTGCATTTGGACATTAATTGCTCAGTAAACACGCCACAGAAATTTAAGTTGAATAATTAACAAAGTACCCTTTTAACACTATGACAATTGTTTACTAAATCCCAATCAACCTGTCTTAGCCAGAAAGTGAACAATTAATATCAGAACTTTTGTTTCTTTACTTATTCCATTACCATTCCCTTTGGCCTTTAACCAACCCTTTTGACATCTCCTGCCTTCCATCTTAATGCAGACCTTCCCGTTTGTTTTTCCCCACATTCCCATCTTTCACTTGTTTAAAACTTATCACACTTTTCCCAGTCCTGATGAAAGGTCATTGACCACAAATATTGGATTGAATTTTTCTGGGTAAGTTGAAGATCTGTTTAGGGCTGAAAGTGGGGGCCGAGCCCACTTGAGCAGGTGGTGGAACTCTAGGGTGGTATTCTGCTGGTGGAGGCCTATTATCCGGCTGCCCCCAAGGCCACTGCCCAATTGAGGATGGTGGCCCAACCCCAGGAGCTGCCAGCCCAATCAGACCTCTAACAAACCCCTTGACATCTATCACCCAGGAGGACAAGGGTAACAGATTCATGGAAACAGCACCACCTGCAAGTTCCCCTCCAAGGCACACACCACCTGACTTGGAAATATATTGCCATTCCTTCACTGTCACTCAGTCAAAATCCTGGAACTCTCTTCCTAACAACACTGTGGATATACCTGCACCACATGGACTGCAGCGGTTCAAGAATGCAGCTCACCACCACTCTGTCATGGGCAATTAGGGATGGTCAGTAAATGCTGGCCTAGCTGGCAATGCTCACATCCCAAGAATGAATGAATAAAAATGCAAAAGTGCATTGGCAGTGTAGTAATAGTGAGGGCACAAGTTCCGCACGCATGAATACGGCCTCAACCGGGACCTTGGATTCATGTTGCACGATATTCACCCCCCCACCATCTGGCCTGGGCTTGCAAAATCCTACCAACTGTCCTGCCTTGAGACAATTCACACCTCTTTAACCTGGGATTACCCCTATCTCCGGTCGCACAGTCTGGACTTGTAAAGTCTTAATTACCTGCAAAGACTCGCATTTAAAGTATCATCTTGCATCACTGACTTTGTCTATATATGTGTTGGAACCCACCTCTTCACTCACCTGATGAAGGAGCTGCGCTCTGAAAGCTAGTGATTCCAAACAAACCTGTTGACTTTAACCTGGTGTTGAAATAAAAACAGCAAGTGCTGGACATTTTTTTCTTAACAAAGCCTGTCATCACATTTGAAAATAGGGAATTTCTTCTCAACAAACACCAGCAATAATATATGAATCGGCCATTCCTTTAAGAACAAAGAACAATACACCACAGGAACAGGCCCTTTGGCCTTCCAAGGCTGTGCCGACCATTGTTCCTGCCTAAAATAAAACTGTATGCACTTACGGAGTCCGTATCCTTCCATTCCCACCCTATTCCTATATTTGTCTAGATGCCCCTTAAATGCCGCTATCATCCCTGCTCCCACCACCTCCCCAGTCAGCGGGTTCCATATATTTACCACCCTCTGTGTAGAAAATTTGCCTTGCACATCATTGTGCTTTCTGGGGCCTTCACTGTATGCAAAATACATTTGTCAAAAAAGAAGCAGTGACTACACTTCAAAAGTTATTAATATATATTTGAATGCCTTGAGGGCATCAAGTAAGCATGAAAAACATAGATGCAAGTGTGGTGTTGGGTGCTCTGGTGCACAGATGAGCCAACACAGTTGTATGTGGTACAACTCTATTTTATTTTAACTCTTATAATACAGTTCGTTCTGGATACTCTGCACGTGCTGTCTCCCTGAGTGTGTTTGGTAACAGATCTGTCCTGGTCCTCCTCTGCAGCTAATACTGACCACCGGGGGTCGTGTCTGTGCTTTTATATCTTTCTGTCATTGGTTGTGGTGTTGTGTGTTCTGATTTGTCTGTTGGTGTGTCTATCATGATGTGTGTGTTTGAATATCATGACATCCCCCCTTTTTACAAAGATATGTGCCCACGTGGTTATAAATATAATTGTGTCGTGAGTGCATCTAAGAGTGTGTGTGTGTGTTGTGTACAGCGTGTGTATATGACGTAACTATTTACATGGGGCGATGTCGGGTGCGTCACACTAACAAGGTTGTACCATAACAAAACTTGGATGCGAGAGAAAAAAAAAAAACTTGAACATTGGTCCGGTCAGACGATATCGGGAACAATAAACAACAACAGGTTATAATACAGAAGTGTTTGACTTTTTGAACGTATGAACAGCGTTATAAGTCCAGTCTAATGGGTGACCGCCTCAAGAATGGGCTGGTCCTCAAGCCGGTTCAGCTGTGGAGATTTGGGGTCACACTGGTTCACCTTGGACTGTTGGAGGTGATGCTGTTGCCGAAGTCTCTACTTTACCATTTGTTGTACTTCGTGCAGTGCTTGGTTTTTTCATTCGTGCAAATATAACATTCAACATCTTTGTTAGTGGTGCCTTGGCTGTGGTTTGGTTCTGGTGGCGATGGAAGGGGCATGATCCGTGGCATCTCCACGAAGTCATCCTTGGGAACCAGTGGAGGATCCGGCGTGTGCGTACGGTTCAGTTGCGAGCGTGGAAGGCGGCGCAAAGCTCGCTGATTGCGCCTACGCACCAATCCATCCGCCCTGCATGCCAGGAACAAGGTGGAGTCTTTTTTCTTTTTATGTTTGTGGTGGACGGCATCTTGTAGCCGATGGGTCGTTGCCATCGAAGTAGCACCATCACTAATATCATGCAAGGCGATGACTGTGCCAGATGTGGAAGTTGCCCGAGACCGTGCACGCTGGTTCCGGCCACCTGCTGTGCCGGAAGGGCGACTCCGCAGAGAAACGTCGAAGCATGTCGCCTTGGAGAGAGAATTGTTGCTCGCATCAACGTCTGGCGATGGCGCGAATTGGTGTGTCCATCTTGGACCGCCGGTGCTGGTTGCCACTGCCGACCCAGTGGGACTGCCACGCGATCCATTCCCTGTCGCCGTGGCATCCGCCGTCACCCTGAGCGTGCCATCACCGAGGCCGCGACACCGCCCGTCCGGAGCAAGGTCTGGCGTGCGCAAATCAGAGTCGGCGCTTGGCTGCTCCCCATCTGGAGTCCGGTCTGCCTTCCGTCGATGCCCCCCGTCCGGAGTCCCAACAGGTTCACTGGAGGCAGCCGAGATTCCCTGAAGCTGCACTTCTGGAGTCGGAACATGCAGGAATGCACCAACCAGTGGAGAGGCTCGAGCCATCGAGGGTGGAAGCGGTGCGCCGCCACCGCAGTCGTCAGTGGTCCCACCGTGATCGTCGAGTGCCTCGGTACGCACTAGGCGAGGTCTGTCACCTTGCACCTTTTGCATGGGAAGTGGGATGCTGTCGTCACTCGTCTCACATCCCGTGGATAGATCCTCATTAGCAGCTTGCTGTTCACTAGGGTTGGGTAAATTGTCAGAGTTTTCATCTGGTGGTGCACACCATGTCGGTGGACTGTCATTGTCTTGCCGTTGTCCTTCATTTGGGCTTTTCTTCTTTGGAATTTTAAATCTTCCCCCAGACATTGCAGAACCTTGTTTATTACCCCCAAATTCTCCCATATGTATGGTCTCGAATATAGGATCCAATGTTTCTATCGACATTGTACTATTTTCCAAAGAACATTCCGTTTCACTTTTCTTCTCAGGTACCTCATATGTATCTTTGTCTAATGTACATGCCTTCATGGTCTCTGGGTCTGATTTTTCTGGGACTGGCATGGTCACAGTCTCTCTTTTACTGTTCTCAATTGCCCACATTATACTCCCCATACATAACTGCTTAATCACTGGGGTTAGTGTGGTACAATGGATAATCGGGTCGACCTTATCTGCATCTTCACCATTAGTGGAAAGCACACTTGGTTCACTTGAAACTGCTGTGGGTTTTAAATTCGTTATCTGGCTACTCGATGTCGGTGTCCTCAGGATTCTTGCTCCAATGTTCTGCTCATTTATCAGTGGAGTGTGTATAGGTTCAATGCAATTAATGTTCCCCTCAAGGTTTGAAGAGTCATTACTGACTAACTGCTGGTCTCCGAAGTTGGGATTTTGCGGCGTTGTGTTGAAGGGAGACATTTGTCCCTGCTGTAGATATGATTCAGGTTGTGTTATTTCCATTACCTGAGGATCAATGTCTTGTCCATTTTCTCGATCCGTACTAAAACACTGGCAATTCTCAGTCTGCTCCTTGCAAGTTAAACATTCAATAAATTTCTTTAGCAAATCCTCAGCATCCTTCTGTGGCCGTGCAGCATTATTAATCTCTGTTCGGCTATAATGATCCTGAAGGTCAGCGCATAAACCTTTTTTCTTCGGGCTTGGACGAGGCGATTCTTTTGGCTTGTCTTCAGTTGGGCTTGAACAGTCATCAGCGCTGTGCCCTTCATTGTAGCATGAGAGACCTTCATGGTCATGCTGCTGTGTAGTGGAGCATGGTAGGCTGTTATAGCCTTCTTGCTGTTCACGTGAGCATGGCAGACTTGCATCATCTGCCGCTGGTTGGTCAGGAGAGGTTGCTAGACCCTCATGGTCTTGTTCCTGCAAGGACTGCACATTGGAGTCTTGCATTGCTTCTATCATGGAGGCTGTCCAGGAGCTCTCTGTGGAGGCTTGTGACACTGGAGTCACTTCTTGTTCGTGCAAGGACTGCGCTCTGGAGTCTTGCATTTCTGCAATTGTGGAGTCTGTCCACGAGCTTGCTGTGGAGGCTTGTGACACTGGAGTCACTTCTGGTTCATGCGAGGACTGCGCTCTGGAGTCTTGCATGTCTTCTTTCATAGAGTCGGGAACGTTGAGCGGGACGTGGACCACGCTCTGTGTGGCAGCAGGGCGCTCTCCGTGTGCTTGCACCGCTCCCTGTCTGTTAATGTCAGGCTGCAGCATCATCCGGTACTGATAAGTTGGAACGTCATATCTGCTGGATTGAAGATCCTCAAATCCGAAAAATGAATCCGCATCTGCGTCGGATTCAATGTGGGGGCCGCCAATGTGCAACACGAAAGGTTCGTCCGAGTCATAGTCGTATAGGACCACGGAGCTATCATTGGGCTCGCGGGGTCCGGAAACACTGTAAAGATCGTCATCGAAGTATTCGAGGTCGGAATCATCGGCTTGTGCGTAGGTAACTGCTTGTCGGAGGGTTCTTCGGAGGTCAAATTCATCTCCTGGGTCAATTTGCGGCACTGTGCTGTCATTCCAGGTGAGGGAAGGTTGTTTTACAGCTTTAACAGATTTTTGTTTTTTTGATTTGGGACGTTTCCCTTTTAAATTGGATTTGGGACATTTCCCCTTTAAATTGGTGCAGTCTGGGGCCTCTAACATCCTGACGCTCGGTATGTAGCACGTAGGAAGCGACTGCGCATGCTCAAATCGCTGTTCCTTTACCGATGGCCGTTTTCTTGACTGCGCATGCGCAGCATCTCGCGCATGCGCAAACGAAACTTCCGGTTCTACGCACTGCTCGCGCAACTGTGCTAGCGTGATACCTTTAGCAAGATGGCCGCCGACCTCGACCCAGCCCTCTCTCAGGCCCGGGATTTCGGCCTCTGGGAATTCGGGCTCCGGGATCCCAGCCACGAGGTGAGTACTGCAGCTTTTCTTACCTTTACTTGCCGATTGGATTGCGTTTTCTTCACAGTACTTGGAGAATTTGTCCAGGACTGCCTGGTAATCGTACCTTTGCTGCCTCTTGAAGAACCTGAACCTTGTGAATATTTCTCTTGCCCTTGCACCGGCGATGGTGAGGAGAAATTCAATTTTTTCGCTATCATCCAGGTCTTGGAGTTCAGCTGCCACCAGGAACAATTCGAACCATTGCCGGAATCACCGCCAGTTTTCGCGGAGATCGCCGTAGCACTGGAGCGGCTGCGGAACCGGGAGCTCTATCATTTTGCCTGGGCACTGCTGGTTGTCTGTGTACACTGAGGTATGCCGGCAGGTATCGATCCACTCCTGTACCATGTGGTGTTGGGTGCTCTGGTGCACAGATGAGCCAACACAGTTGTATGTGGTACAACTCTATTTTATTTTAACTCTTATAATACAGTTCGTTCTGGATACTCTGCACGTGCTGTCTCCCTGAGTGTGTTTGGTAACAGATCTGTCCTGGTCCTCCTCTGCAGCTAATACTGACCACCGGGGGTCGTGTCTGTGCTTTTATATCTTTCTGTCATTGGTTGTGGTGTTGTGTGTTCTGATTTGTCTGTTGGTGTGTCTATCATGATGTGTGTGTTTGAATATCATGACAGCAAGTTTTTTTAAATTTTGATAAAAGTGTCCTAAAATAAATAAAGTAGAAAGTGGTTTTGCCTTCCTTTCTAATGGAACCTCTAGGCTGTACAGTTTAAAACTACTGAAAATAGAATTAGTGTTTATTTATATCGATACAGGGTGAGCGTGTCACCGTCTTATATTTATTAAGACAGATGGTGAACCTTCAGTGGATCTGGATAGAGTAGATCGTAATATGTCATATCTGCTTAGCATTCCTCTTAATGTTCCCCGATCCTGTGCCAAAATATTTTTTAATGGTTTATTATGCTCAGGCAGTAGTAAATTATTGTTTCAATGCCTACTTAAGGAAAATGACCCTGATGCATAATTTATTTTAAAGGCTAAAGAAGGAACTAAATCTCTGAGTGGCCATTCTTTTTAGATTTTGACTCAGTTGTAAAGTTCTTCTTCCTTCCTTTTGGGTTCCCTATAGTATGTACAAAGAAAAGGATTGATCTATTCCCAGACCTCTACCCAAGCCATTCCTAAAGTGGTCTTTATAAAAATGTCAATACAAGCTTCAAACCTTTCTTCCCTCTCTGTGAGGATGTACTTGGCTTACAGAGCTCTTCCAAGAATGGAAGAAGCAGCTACAAATCTATGCCAGCCTCATGGCACAGCTGCTGGGACCAACATGTACCGTGTCGCAGTGCTGCAATTTTCACCCTTCTGGTTAACTATAAGTCCCATCTAGGAATGGTTACCCTGTGAGCATTTCCTGGCAGAGACTGCAGACTGACAGCCTGCTTACTGGCTTCTGTCTATAATCATCTTGAGCAAATCACACTTGGTCTGCCCATCCCATATTCAATAGGGCTGAGATCAGAACGTCAGAATGCTGGCAGTGACAGTCACTGATCCATGGCTTGCCAATCTGTTTTTTCCATTCATTCTCAGGATATGGGCATCACTAATAAGGTTGGCATTTATTGCCCATCACTAGTTACTTTTGAGAAGGTGATGGTGAATTGCTTTAATCCATGTGGAGAAGGTATTCCCATAATAATGTTAAATAGGGTGTTCCGAGAGTTTGACCTAATGATGATGAAGGATGATGTATAAATTGGGATGGTGCATGACTTGGAGGAGAACTTGGAGGTGACGGTGCTGTCGAAGAAACCTTGGCAAATTACTGAAATGCATCTGGGAGATACAGCCTTCGTTCATTGGTAGTAGAGGGAGATTTAAAATGGATGATTGAATTGGCAACTGAAGGGAAATGTGCCACAGAATGCCACACGAAGTAGAGTCACTATTACTCTGTTGATTAATTTTTCTACAATTAATTTCTAAATAGTTCTCTGGGGTTCCTTGTTTTAATAGTATTTTGTGCCCATTAATTAAGGTCACCTTGGTTCTCTGTCCTGCTAAATAGCACTTAAAGCTGATGGAATTAATGCTAACCCTTTGATGTAATTTAACAGAACTGCCTTAGTTATTTAACAAAATGGCTACAGTGAGATTCAGGAAGTAAAAGAGTGAAAGGATCACAAACACATTTAATACCCAGAGCAGAGTTCATTTTTAGGAATAAGATATATCAAAAGTAGGCTACCTTTTAAATCCAAATTAACAACTCGCTTCAAATGAATAAAACTTGACAGGTCTTATTTATACATAAAAAGATGTTCCAACAACCTGGGTGGTCTGAATCAGTTGGCGCAATAACCAGAGGTATAAGCCAGTGGACAAATATTCACAGTAATTAAAAGAAGTACAATAATATGAATTTAGCATTTGTGAATTTAACTCTCCTTTAGGAGATGAAGTCACAGTCATGCTGAAAGTTTGATTTGCTTACATCTGTTAAAGAAGGTCCAACTTCTTTTTAATTCTGTTTGCTTTGTAACTCAAACAGTTTGAGCATCACTAATAAGGTTGGCATTTATTGCCCATCACTAGTTACTCTTGAGAAGGTGATGGTGAATTGCTTTAATCCATGTGGAGAAGGTATTCCCATATTAACCCGGGTTCAATTCCTGTCTCGGGTGACTGTGTGGAGTTTGCACATTCTCCCTGTCTCTGCGTGGGTTTCCTCCGGGTGCTTTGCTTTCCTCCCTCAGTATAAAGATGTGCAGGTTAGGTGGATTGGCCATGTAAAATTGTCCCTTAGTGTCCAGGGATGTGTAGATTAGGTTAAAGGGTTATAGGATTAGGGCGGGGAAGTGGTTTTAGGTAGAGTAATCTTTCAGAGGGTCGGGGCAGACTCGAGGGGCCGAATGGCCTCCTTCTGCATTGTATAGCTTCTATGATTTGAAATACATCTGCAAAAATCTAGGTTCTAGATTTGCAGGGTAACAAGTTCAAATTTTAAAGGTTAATAATTTCCGAAGTCATTGAGACACATATATACACAACTATTTTCTTAAAACTAAACTGGTAAGGAATGACCTCTTCAGCACAGCAATTTGTTTCTTTGATTTTTCTGAAGCATTAGCAGATGCAACTATTGTTTATGGGGGCAGGGGTTGCCTGAGAGAGAGCTGCACATGTTGGAGGGAAATGGAATCTGGTCAGGTTTAGAGTTTACACTTCAGGGGGGAGACTGATTTGTGTGACGCAAAGTAGAGAATGGCCTTCCTTCAGATTTTCTGAATCCAAAGTGAGATGCATGACTGTGTACTCCATGAACGTTGCCAATTTATTCTGGCCAAGTGATCAAAAGCCACATGTCACATCCAGCACACATGATTATGAAAATAAAAATGTCACGTTCCCTTTTTTTAATTCAGTTCACAGGTTCAAGATTTCAATGGGCTTCGTTCTTAACAAGCTTGTCTTTGTTGTTAGTGTAACCCCTAAACTTGACCAGATTCCATTTTATCCAATTTATGCAGCTCTCTCTCAGGTAACCCCTACCCTCATAAACAATAGTTGCCTCTGCTAATGCTTCATAAAATCAAAGAAACAAAATGTTGTGCTTAAAAAGTTTTAGCCTGTCATTCATTACCAGTTTCGTTTTAAGAAAATGACATCAATCAAGCAAAGAAATAGCTGTGTGTGTGGCCCAGTGACTTCATTCTCTTTATGGAAGACACCCACCTGAGCACTGTCCAAACTAGATCTGTGCTTGGATTAAGGGGAACAGAAGCTGTTATGCAAACAGACACAGGCAGTTGCATAATGTTTAATGGATTTTAAGTGTTCTGTAGTCACCCTTTATGCTCTATTATCTGCTAACTAAATAAGCTAAGTTCGTTCAACCAGCCAGACCTACAAGAGCAAGAATGTCTTGAAAAGAAAATAGCAGTACCAGGAAACAAACTGCAAGCAGTAAAATATGCATTGCCATTCAATTCTGGGAGACTGGAAATGCCTTTAACCATTCATTCATTGCAAAGAGTCCACACACTGTTGTGTCCTTGGCTCTCTACTGGCCTCTAGAGGAACTAAAGAAGAAATGTTAGTCACTGAGGTAAAAAGTACCTACAACCAGCAGCAATACAAACCAAGAGGAGAGTTTTTTGTCACAAAATTATGAATATTAATCTATACATTTAAAAATGTTGAATAGGTACCTTCAAGAATTGACTCTTTGGGCAGGTTTCTCCGGTATCCGGCGGGCGGGCCGTACCGGCGGCAAATAGTGGCATGAACCACTCCGGCGTCAAGCCGCCCGGAAGGTGCAGAGGATGGGGGCTAGGCTGTCGCTGGAGTGATTGGCGTCGCACCAACCGGCGCCGAAGGGCCTCCGCCGGCCGGCGCGAGTTGGCGCATGCGCAGAAGCGCCAGTGTGTTCCCAGAACCGCTGGCATGATTCCTGATCATGCGCAGGGAGTTTCTTCTCCGCGCCGGCCATGGCGAAGCTTTACACAGGCCGGCACGGAGGGTAAGTGTGCCCCCACGGGACAGGGCCGCCAGCGCACCCTCCCGAGGACACCACAGGCCGCCCGCAGAGCCAGGTCCCGCCGGTACAGACCTTGCGTAATTCACGCCGGCGGGACTGGCCGAAAACGGGTGGTCGCTCGGCCCATTGGCCCCCGACCGGCGCGGCGTGATCCCCGCCCCGCCAAAAAAATGGCACCAGAGAATTCGGCAGCCAGTGTCGGAGCGGCGGGGCGGGATTCACACCGTCCTCTCGCCGATTCTTTGACCTGGCGGGGGGGGGGGTCAGAGAATCCCGCCCATTGTCTGTGACTTAGCTCTTCATCCAACACTATTGGACTCATATTATCACCGTGCAGTACAGACTGACAGGCCAGAGTCATGCCAATGGAGGCCATGGTATCAACCAAAACAGTGGTTCGGCTGTTTTGAGAATGTGGAAGTTATTTTGTTTGGTTGAGTGGTGGTAGTGAAATTTGTGACCACTGTTAGGGTAAACTACATTAAAACACACAAACCTATGGTAAACTACAGCAGTGATTTTGTGGACATGGAATCTAGTGTGGGAATTGCCGAGCAACCTGCCGCATGTTTTTTGGCAGAGGATGCGGCGTTGAATGCACCCCTCATCGCCGGGAAACCCGAAGCTGGGGGTGCGCCGTTGGTGGACCGGAATATCCAGCCGGTAGATTTTGCCCATACAGCATGAACAGGCTACATGGCTCAACTAGTATATGCCTGTACTATACGTTCCATACCAGCTTTCACTTTATTTATTCCACCTCCAACAGTATTTCCTTCTGCCCCTTTCTACCTCTTCTGCTTACCTAGCGTCTCCTTATGTGCAGGTTTTAAATGTTTCAGCCTCTCCACAATCGTGAGATTGAACTATCTGTACCTTTCCCCTGTGGAAAATGAAATGATCTGCGGGAAGATTATATTTTGGATGTAAGATATTTTCTAATTTTCAAAAGGATATTAGACATCGAAGGTTTGATGAAGCAGAGGGAACAGCTTCGGACTACAGACGCAGATTTACCATTTAACGTGTCAAATCATTGTAGGTAGCAATAAAAAAGTGAATGAAATGTTGAATTTTCTTGGTAGTTGGGCAGTGTGTCATATTAAGACTATAATGCTCATGATTACCAAACATAAGGAAAGAACTCAAGACGTGAAGTTGTATGTGGAGGTAATTAAATAACATATATTGGCCAAATAATTTTAAGCTAGAACTATTGGACTTATTTAAAAATATGCACAGTAGCAGTAAGACATAGTAAGCAGACTTAGAAACAATTAAGGTAGAATGGAGTCTAGAAAAGGATTTAAACACCCTTTAGACCATAAGACCATAAGACATAAGAGTGGAAGTAAGGCCATTCGGCCCATCAAGTCCACTCCACCATTCAATCATGGCTGATTTCAACTCCATTTACCCGCTCTCTCTCCATAGCCTTAATTCCTCGAGAAATCAAGAATTTATCAACTTCTGTCTTAAAGACACTCAACGTCCCGGCCTCCACCGCCCTCTGTGGCAATGAATTCCACAGACCCACCACTCTCTGGCTGAAGAAATTTCTCCTCATCTCTGTTCTAAAGTGACTCCCTTTTATTCTAAGGCTGTGCCCCCGGGTCCTAGTCTCCCCTGTTAATGGAAACAACTTCCCTACATCCACCCTATCTAAGCCATTCATTATCTTGTACGTTTCTATTAGATCTCCCCTCAACCTCCTAAACTCCAATGAATATAATCCCAGGATCCTCAGACGTTCATCGTATGTTAGGCCTACCATTCCTGGGATCATCCGTGTGAATCTCCGCTGGACCCGCTCCAGTGCCAGTATGTCCTTCCTGAGGTGTGGGGCCCAAAATTGCTCACAGTATTCTAAATGGGGCCTAACTAATGCTTTGTAAAGCTTCAGAAGTACATCCCTGCTTTTATATTCCAAGCCTCTTGAGATGAAAGACAACATTGCATTTGCTTTCTTAATTACGGACTCAACCTGCAAGTTTACCTTTACAGAATCCTGGACTAGGACTCCCAAGTCCCTTTGCACTTCAGCATTATGAATTTTGTCACCGTTTAGAAAATAGTCCACGCCTCTATTCTTTTTTCCAAAGTGCAAGACCTCGCACTTGCCCACGTTGAATTTCATCAGCCATTTCTTGGACCACTCTCCTAAACTGTCTAAATCTTTCTGCAGCCTCCCCACCTCCTCCATACTACCTGCCCCTCCACCTATCTTTGTATCACCGGCAAACTTAGCTAGAATGCCCTCAGTCCCGTCATCTAGATCGTTAATATATAAAGAGAACAGCTGTGGCCCCAACACTGAACCCTACGGGACACCACTCGTCACCGGTTGCCATTCCGAAAAAGAACCTTTTATCCCAACTCTCTGCCTTCTGCCTGACAGCCAGTCGTCAATCCATGTTAGTACCTTGCCTCGAATACCATGGGCCCTTATTTTACTCAGCAGTCTCCCGTGAGGCACCTTATCAAAGGCCTTTTGGAAGTCAAGATAGATAACATCCATTGGCTCTCCTTGGTCTAACCTATTTGTTATCTCTTCAAAGAACTCTAACAGGTTTGTCAGGCAAGACCTCCCCTTACTAAATCCATGCTGACTTGTCCTAATCCGACCCTGCACTTCCAAGAATTTAGAAATCTCATCCTTAACAATGGATTCTAGAATCTTGCCAACAACCCAGGTTAGGCTAATTGGCCTATAATTTTCCATCTTTTTCCTTGTTCCCTTCTTGAACAGGGGGGTTACAACAGCGATTTTCCAATCCTCTGGTACTTTCCCTGACTCCAGTGACTTGAAACATCATCACCAATGCCTCCACTATTTCTTCAGCTATCTCCTTTAGAACTCTAGGATGTAGCCCATCTGGGCCTGGAGATTTATCAATTTTTAGACCTCTTAGTTTCTCTAGCACTTTCTCCTTTGTGATGGCTACCATATTCAACTATGTCCCCTGACTCTCCGGAATTGTTGGGCTATTACTCATGTCTTCTACTGTGAAGACTGACGCAAAGTACTTATTCAGTTCCTCAGCTGTTTCCTTGTCTCCCATCACAAAATTACCAGCGTCATTTTGGAGCGGCCCAATGTCAACTTTTGCCTCCCGTTTGTTTTTAATGTATTTAAAGAAACTTTTACTATCATTCCTAATGTTACTGGCTAGCCTACCTTCAAATTTGATCCTCTCTTTCCTTATCTCTCTCTTTGTTATCCTCTGTTTGTTTTTGTAGCCTTCCCAATCTTCTGACTTCCAACTACTCTTTGCCACATTATAGGCTTTCTCTTTTGCTTTGATGCATTCCCTAACTTCCTTTGTCAGCCATGGCTGCCTAATCACCCCTCTGATAACCTTTCTTTTCTTTGGGATGAACCTCTGTACTGTGTCCTCAATTACTCCCAGAAACTCCTGCCATTGCTGTTCTACTATCTTTCCCACTAGGCTCTGCTCCCAGTCGATTTTCGCCAGTTCCTCCCTCACGCCACTGTAGTTACCTTTATTTAACTGTAACACCTTTACATCTGATTCTACCTTCTTTCTTTCAAATTGGAGATTGAATTCGACCATATTATGATCACTGCCTCCTAAGTGCTCCCTTACTTTAAGATCTTTAATCAAGTCTGGCTCATTACATAACACTAAGTCCAGAATGGCCTGTCCCCTTGTGGGCTCCATCACAAGCTGTTCCAAAAAGCCCTCCTGTAAACATTCAATGAATTCTCTTTCCTTGGGTCCACTGGCAGTATTATTTACCCAGTCCACCTGCATATTAAATTTTCTGTAACATTTTTCTTCTGAAGCTTAACAATCAGCAAGAGCATTCGATGAAACAAATTTTTGTAGACTTCCTGATGCAGTGACATTTGCGGGTGATGTGATTCAAATGTCAACCCATTGGCTTGAAATAATCCATTCTGAACTGAACTGAAGATATTTGGAGAAGCCTTCAGTAAATCTTCCAGACCCAAGGGATCAATGACTAAGGAACCGGCTCTCAATCAAGTTCAGTCACACTGTGGAGCTGACTGTACATTGAATAACTTGACAAGCAGCTTTTCTCACCACATCCAGATCCACACATCTATTAATGCGTTGACCAGTATAATTTGATTTGCATCCAGGAAAAAACCTTTGACTAATGTATAGATCAAACAGACAACTGGGTTCCAATCTCTCTTTTGTCATATGGTACTCAAAGACATCATCCGTTTTAACGCATTGGGCTTGATTCTCCGGCCTTGTTGCGCTCTTGCTCATGCGTAACGAGGCCAGTGAATAGCGGGAGAGGCCAAAAATGATATCCGCACCGGGTACCAGTTTACGATTCAACTGGCCCACTCCCATAGGCGAAATCGGGATCTCGCCGTAGCGTAGCGACAAACCAACTATCACCACTTAAGTCCCATTTCCATACAAATAATGAGAGCCACCCCATATTCAGCGGCCTCCCCAGCAAGTGCTCACGCTGGCACCAATTAGTACTTCTTTTGAAAAACATGAGCCAAAAAGAGACCGGGAGGCTGAGTTAGCCACCCCAGTGCTTGGCCGGGATGGAGGACCCTCCGCAGGGGTGGGCCGCCAAGGGGGGATGGGAGGGAGGTGCTCGGGGGGCAACCGCTCACGGCACCACCATGCCAACCCTGAATGGTGTTTATCCATTCCTGGGGCAACACTTGTCTCTGCCGGTCTGGCCCACTGATCACCCATAACCCTCACTGACTGCCGAGGCCTCTGGCTGCACAGCTGAAAGCTATTGCTGATAGGAAAATGGCAATTGTGGTTACTGAGCACTTCACACAACCAAAGTGGATTCCCGTGGGTGGGCAGGCCATGTAGCACGTGGGAGTCATTGCCTAGCATCCCAATCACATCGTGATGCCTGGACACTGTGCTTCAACACAGCAAGAGGCAACGTCCGAACACCCAGGGGATGGGCCAGAGCTCACCATGGCCGGAGGGTTGGGGGTGCCACGGGGAGGGGGGTTGCCTAGAGAGATGGGCAAAGGGTCCGGGGATCAGCCGCATTGCGGAAGAAAGTGACGGAGGCATCATAATGGTTGTGCAAAAAGGAATTTAATTTGCTGTACGATACCCCACTCCCTGTGTTGATGTCCCCCCCACCCCCTACCTCACCGCCCCCCCCACCCCAACCCCCACCCCTCCTCCTCCTGGTGTCCTCAGTGTGCACCAAGGTATGTGTCTGCGCTGGTGGATGGGGATGACAGCTGTGACGCATTGATGGTTGCATCCTCCGAGCTCTCCTCCGTGTTGTCCTCCTGGGAGGCGGGGTGGGGGGCAACTATGGATGGACCGGTGCCGTCGGTGGAGGTCATGCAGGAGAATGAACACGTGGGAGGGATGGGTCAGTCTATATAGCATTAACAATTTATGTGTGACAGTCCAGCCGATTGAGCCCAGTGGATTTTCACCTCTACAGCATGCACTGACCCCTGCATAGGTGACCGCTCTGCATTCGGCCACCGCTATCACCTCCAGGGTCTGTTTGTCGAAAGCGTGAGGATTCTCATGTCTGGCACCCCGCTACCAATCTGGGCCCTCTCCCGACGATTGTGGGAGAACTTCTCCTGCGGTGACACAGAGAGGGCATCATTAGCCACACATGTGGGTTGCAGTGGTGGGAGGAGAGGGAGTGGGGGCCTGTGTGAAAGAAGGGTTGGGGGGGGCGGTGAAGGGAGGATTAGGGGGGTGAAGGGATGGGGGGTGAAGCGAGGGTTAGGAGGTTAAGGGAGGGTTGGGAGGGGCTGCTTGTAAGGGGGTGAGAAGGTTTCGGAGGGGGGGTGCCATCTCACCCTTGCTGCCCGGTGTACGAGGTTGCCCTTCTTGCGGCACTGGGTGCCTTTCCTCCTAGTCACGCTGCCCGGGCTGCCCCCCCGGGTTGCTGCTGCTGCTGACCATCTCCTAACGCTCCGCCAGGAAGTCTAGGAACGGCTGCCACCGCCTGAAGAACCCTTGCACAGATGCCCTTAAGGCAAATTTCACCCTCTCCAATTTAATAAACCCCGGCATATCGTTGATCCAGGATTCCAGGCTTGGGGGTCTCGCATCCTTCCACTGAAGCAGAATCCTTCGCCGGGCTACCAGGGACGCAAAGGCCAGAATACCGGCCTCTTTTGCCTCCTGCACTCCCGGCTCGTCCGACACCCCAAATATTGTGAGCCCCCAGCTAGCCTTGACACCGTCCTCGCTACGCCCCTCCAGAACTCCTCCAACGCTGGACATGCCCAGAACATGTGGGTGTGGTTTGCTGGGCTCCCCGAACACCTCACATATCTGTCCTCACTCCCAGAAAACCGGCTTAGCCTTGCCCCGGTCATGTTCCCCCACCCTGCCCCGTGGCGCCTCCATTGCCCCTAGATTTTGAGGGTCGCCGCTACCACCGGGCTCGTGGTATACCTCATCAGAGGAAGCAGCAGCGGTGATGTCACCAGCGCCCCCAGGCTCGTGCCCACACAGGACGCCATCTCCAGCCTCTTCCACGCCGCCCCCTCCCCCTCCATTACCCACTTACGTATCATTGCCACGTTGGCAGCCCAATAGCACCCACATAAGTTTGGCAACGCTAACCCCCCGTCTCTGCTCCGCTCCAAGAACACCCTTCTTGCCCTCGGGGTCTTCTTCGCCCATACGAACCCCATAATACTCCTGTTACCGCTTAAAGAAGGCCTTAGGGATCAGGATGGGGAGGCACTGAAACAAAAACCTCAGGAGCACCATCATTTTAACCTACTGCACCCTATCCGCCAGGGAGAGCAGCAGCATATCCCACCTTTTGAACTCCTCCTCCATTTGCTCCACCAGCCTCGTTAAGTTGAGCTTATGCAGGGGCCCCCAGCTCCTCGCCACCTGAACCCCCAGGTATCTAAAACTTCTTTCTGCCCTTTTTAGCGGAAGCTCACCAATCCCCCTTTCCTGGTCTCCCGGGTGAACCACGAACAGCTCGCTCTTCCCCATGTTCAGCTTATACCTGGATAAATCCCCAAACTCCCTCAGGATCCGCATCACCTCCGGCATCCCCCCACCGGTTCCGCCACATACAATAGCAGATCGTCCACATACAACGATACCCGGTGTTCCGCCCCCCCCACACCAACCCCCTCCAGTTCCTGGACTCCCTCTAAGCCATGGCCAGGGGCTCAGTCGCCAGCGCAAAGAGCAGGGGGGATAGAGGACACCCTTGCCTCGTCCCTCGGTATAGTCGGAAATATTCCGACCTCCTCCTGTTCGTGGCCACACTCGCCACCGGGGCCTCGTACAGCATCCTCACCCAGCTGACGAACCCCTCCCCGAACCCAAACCTCCTCAACACCTCCCACAGGTATCCCCATTCCACCCTATCAAAGGCCTTCTCAGCGTCCATAGCCGCCACTATCTCTGCCTCCCCCTACACCGCCGGCATCATAATTACATTCAGGAGCCTATGTACGTTGCTATTCAACTGCCTCCCTTTCACAAAACCCGTCTGATCCTCGTGTATGACCCCCGGTACACAGTCCTCAATCCTATTGGCCAATACCTTTGCTCGCAGTTTCACATCCACATTAAGGAGTGAAATCGGCCTATACAATCCGCACTGTACAGGGTCCTTGTCCCATTTCAGAATTAGAGAAATCAGCGCCCTAGACATCGTCGGGGGCAGGACCCCCCCCTCTCTTGCCTCGTTGAAAGTCCTTACCAGCAGCGGGCCCAACAAGTCCACGTACTTCCTATAGAATTCCACCGGGAACCCATCTAGCCCCGGTGCCTTCCCCACCTGCATACTCCCCAGTCCCTTGACCAGTTCCTCCAACCCAACCGGCGCCCCCAGCCCCGCCACCTGCCCCTCCTCTACCCTCGGGAACCTCAGCCGGTCCAGAAAGCGACCCATCCCCCCCTCCTCCGATGGGGGCTCAGACCAATACAGTCCCTCGTAAAAGCCCCTGAAGACCCCATTAATACCCACCGCATTTCGCACTGTGCTCCCCCCTTCATCCCTAACTCCCTCGATCTCCCTCGCTGCCCCCCGCTTCCGAAGCTGGTGTACCAGTATCCGGCTAGCCTTCTCTCCGTACTCGTACACTGCCCCTTGTGCTTTCCTCTACTGCACCTCCGCCTTCCTGGTAGTCAACAGGTCGAACTCGGCCTGGAGGCTCCGTCGCGCCTTGAGTAGTCCCTCCTTGGGGGCCTCTGAATACCTCCTATCCACCCTTACCATCTCCACCACTAGCCTCCCCCTCTCCCTCCTCTCCTTCCCCTCCTTGTGGGCCCTAATGTAGATTAACTCAGCCCTGATCACCGCCTTCAGCGCCTCCCAGACCACCCCTACCTGCACCTCCCCATTATCATTGGCCTCCAGGTACCTTTCTATACACCCCCGGACTCGCCCGCTCACCTCCTCGTCCGCCAACAACCCCACCTCCAAGCACCACAGCGGGCGCTGGTCCCTCTCCTCCCCCAGCTCGAGGTCCACCCAATGTGGATAGTCTGTGTCTTCCACCCTCGGAATCAGCGCCCTGCTCATTACAAAAAAGTCAATCCGAGAGTAGGCCTTATGAAAATGAGAGAAGAATGAGAAATCCCTGGCCCCAGGCTCGCAAACCTCCACGGATCCACTCCTCCCATCTGGTCCATAAGCCCCCTCAGCACCTTGGCCGCCACCGGTCTCCTGCCCGTCCTAGACCTGGAGCGATTCAATGCCGGATCCAGCACCGTGTTGAAGTCCCCCCCCCCATTATCAAGCCCCCTGTCTCCAAGTCCGGGATCCGGCCCAACATGTGCCGGATGAACCCCGTATCGTCCCTATTCGGGGCGTATACATTTACCAAGACCACCCCCAACCCCTGCAGCTTACCACTCACCATCACATACCTACCTCCATTGTCTGCCACGATGCTCAACGCCTCAAACGACACCCTCTTCCCCACCAAAACCGCCACCCCCAGATTTTCTGCATCCAACCCCGAATGGAACACCTGCCCTACCCACCCCTTTCTTAGCCTTACCTGATCTGCCACCCGCAGATGCGTTTCCTGGAGCATGACCAGGAAATCTGCCTTCAGCCCCTTCGGGTGAACGAACACACGGGCCCTCTTGACCAGCCCGTTCAGGCCTCTTACATTCCAGGTTATCAGCCGGATCGGGACGCTGCACCCCCCCGCCCCCCCCCCCCCCCCCCCCCCCCCCCCCCCCATCCCGACGATTAGCCATCTCCCTTTCTAGGCCAACCACGTGCCCGCACTTCCCGTTCCCCCCAACGGCAGACACCCACCCTGACCTCTACAGACTCCAGCTCCCCCTTGGCCATTCAAGCAGCAACCCGTTTCTCCCCCACCCCCAGCTAGGTCTCCCCCGAGCAGCATTTCTCCCCCCATTGCACTCCGGTGAGTCAGCCGACTCCTGCTGACCCCGGCCACTTCCGCTGCTCCATCGACCCCCCCCCCCCCGAGTATGGGAATCTCTCCTCCCCCTCCTGTCCATCAACGGGCTCTCCCCTCCCCCCATACCCTACCCCCTTCCATTCTCAGCGCGGGAAAAAGCCCGTGCTTTCCACCCACTCGACCCCGCCTCCTCTGGCGCAGCTCCCTTTCCAGGCCCAGTCCCAATTCCCCCGGCTCGGGCCTTCCCCCCCCCCCCCCCCGCGGGGCCCCATCTCCATTTCCAGCCACCGACGCCAACAGGCTTTTACCTGCCCCCCCCTACGAACCCACCCGACAGACAGAGAAGAAACATTGCCCAACCAACCGCACAATCCCCCCAAAACACGACACAACAGTCCCAACCATCCCCCCTCAGCTTCCCCTCGTCCCCAGCCGTCAATTCAAGTCCAGTTCTTCGGCCTGAATAAAGGTCCACTCCTCCTCCGGTGACTCGAAGTAATGGTGACGATCCCTGTAGGTGACCCACAGTCGCGCCAGCTGCAACATGCCGAACTTCACCCCTCTCCGATGCAGCACCGCCTTCGCCCGATTGTACCCGGCCCTCTTCTTAGCCACCTCCGTGCTCCAGTCCTGATAAATCCGGACCTCTGCGTTCTCCCACCTGCTGCTCCGCTCTTTCTTGGCCCACCTTAAGACACATTCTCTGTCCACGAAACGGTGGACCCGCACCAGCACCGCCCACGGCGGCTCGCTGGGCTTGGGCCTCCTCGCCAGCACTCAATGGGCCCACTCCAACTTCAGGGGCCCCTGGAAGGCCCCCGCGCCCATCAGCGTGTTCAACATGGTGACCACGTCGGTTCCGACATCCGATCCTTCCAGCCCCTCCAGGAGACCCAGAATCCACAGATTCTTTCTTCTTGACCGGTTCTCCATGTCCTCGATCTTCGCCTTCCATTTCTTATGGAGCGCCTCGTGCGCCTCCACCTTCACCAGCAGGCCCAAGATCTCATCCTCATTCTCCGAGACCTTTTGCCGGACCTCCTGGATCGCCGCCCCTTGGGCCGTCTGAGTCTCAAGCAGCTTGTCAATTGACGCCTTCATCGGCTCCAGCAGCTCTGCCTTCAGCTGCGTGAAGCAGTGCTGGAGAAACTCCTGCTGCTCCTGTGACCACTGCGCCCACGCTGCCTGCTCTCCACCCGCCGCCATCTTGGTCTTCCTCCCTCGCACCTTTCTCTGCTCCAATTACACTTTTCACCGCTCCACTCCTGGTCCAATCCATACAGTGCCGGGGGAATATTGCTGTCTCCTTCCCACACTGGGAATCGTCGAAAAAGTACCGTTGGGGGCCCTAAAAAGAGCCCAAAAGTCAGTTTCTAGCGGGAGCTGCCGAACGTGCGACTTAGCTCCGCATAGCCGGAAGTCCTCGTGCAAGAGCAGCTTATGTGCTGCTCGATGTGTTAGCAGGGGGCTGGCAAACACGGTGGCGAATCAGCTGACGAGCCTTCATTTGCGACAAGAAGCCTGTGGGGCCTCATTAAGTGGACCAATTAACGTATTGTGTTGCTGGCCTCGCCGGGCCAAGCACCGGGAAGCTCGCGCCAATTCCCGCTTGCTACCGCACTTAGAAATCTTTCCGGAGAATCGCATCCCTTATTGCGATTAGGTAGGTGGGAGAATGTGTTGGTGAATGAGAGCTGGTGCTCAGCATGCACAGCCAGCAAAAGGAGACCATTGCTGTTATAGCTGCCAACCTGTTTTATCTGATGACCCCTTCCCATGTCTGGTGATCAGCAGCAACTCTTGCCTTGAAGTCACTAAGAATGATTAGCATGTCTGATTTTGGCACAGTAGCAATCATGGAGTGGAGGTCATTGTACAATTTATCCTCAACTTCATTGAGATTGGTCATGATAGATACATTGATGAGAATTGCTTACCTGTTGCCATGCAGGGGGAGTTTAAGCACCATCAGACAATCATTCCACTTGGGAAGGCAAATCAACTTACGGGCAAGATTGTTGATAAAAACAAAGCCAACACGAGCGTTGCTCTGTTGCTCTTTTCCACGGCCACACAACAGAATATGTGACTTGCACCTACTTCCTTGAGCTGAGTCTTCTTGGGTAAATGAGTCTTACTGAGCCCAGCAACCTGGATTTTATACTTAGCCAGCTCTCTACCAACAGAGCAGTTCTCTCAGGCCTGTTGGTTGTCCATGAAGGTGTGCACATTCCAAGCACCTTGACTTTATTTTTTGAGATTGATTTATGACCACGGTGGTGGGATTCCTGCCAGTTGCTGTCCGCAGACCAGAGAGGTGAAACAGACAATGTTTAGGGTACCTTTTTCTAACCCCTTCCTCATACTAGGGAGGTGAACAGTGTGTCCTGAAAAGGGCTTCTCGGTCGCTTAGGGAGCTTCTGATATCCAGTTCTGCTTTCTTCTGGTGAAAAAGGATTCTTTGGCCTGAGCAGCCTGTGTGCAGGTTCACAGCTACATTTCCCAGTGAGTCTACATCTGCTGCTGCATCACCCACCCATTGCCTCAGGACCTGTGATTGATAGATGATGGGTGACATCGGGGCAGCACGGTAGCATTGAGGATAGCACAATTGCTTCACAGCTCCAGGGTCCCAGGTTCGATTCCGGCTTGGGTCACTGTCTGTGCGGAGTCTGCACATCCTCCCCGTGTGTGCGTGGGTTTCCTCCGGGTGCTCCGGTTTCCTACCACAGTCCAAAAATGTGCAGGTTAGGCAGATTGGCCATGATAAATTTCCCTTAGTGTCCAAAATTGTCCTTAGTGTTGGGTGGGGTTACTGGGTTATGGAGATAGGGTGGAGGTGTTGACCTTGGGTAGGGTGCTCTTTCCAAGAGCCGGTGCAGACTCGATGGGCCGAATGGCCTCCTTCTGCACTGTAAATTCTATGATTCTATGATATGATAGAAAGATAATGAACATGACCTGTGTGCAAATTGGATTATAGTGAGGGAGAGTTGTGCATAGTTGTCCTTACTCTCTCGTCCTGACCTACCTTGAACCAGTGACAGGAAGAGTCTAGATGGCTGGAGATATATCTGGATTCAGTGAGTGACTGTATCTTGTTGAACTCCACACGTTCCACAGCAGGGTGCTGACCCGCCTTCAAACCTGTTGGACCTTAAAGTGATTCCAGTTGGTGGGATCAGCCTTTGCATGCCAGGGTAGCCAAATCTATAAGTCATCCGATGGCTACTCTCACCTAGTTTGATCCGCCTGTCTAAATGGTTTACCGGGGAGCGGCAGTTGTCGTATGCTAACATCTACTTCAAACCACAGCTGAGAGATAGCTGAAGGTGACATACAATAAAGGATGAGCCACTCCAAAGAATGTGGTAGGCCCACCTGTAAGTGCTACCGTCCTGAATCCATAAACTGGAGTATAATGGCAATAATTAGTGTCATGATATTCAAACACACATCACAACACACACATCATGATAGACAGACCAACAGACCAATCAGCACACATAACACGACAGCCAATCACAGACAAGAGCAGACACAGTATAAGCCAAGAAACACGACACCTGCTGGCCAGTCCATCTGGAGACAGGACAAGGCCAGGACCTCATTAGCAAGACACTCACACAGTCACCACGTGCTGAGTACCAAGTCAGATGTGTAAATAACTAGTTGGAATAAAACTGCGTTGTACCAATCGCAACCGTGTTGGTTCGTCTGTACCTCAAAGCACCCAACGCCACAATTAGGGAGGATTGAAAAATTATGGCTGAGGCCTCCAATATCTATTCACTGGCTTCAGAGACAGTGGGCGGAATTCTCCATTTGAGAAACTAAGTGCTGATGACAGGACTGAATTGCGAGTGTTCGGCATCCCCGAACGTGTCGCTGGTCCTGGAACAATTCAGGACATGTTACTGGGCTAACCCCAGCACTACATGGAACCAGAGCAATTCCGATGTATGCCGGCATGTGTTACAACGGGGTTGGGGTTGGCACTGGAGAGCCTGACAAGCATGAGCTGCATATAAGCACTCCACTCCCTACACAGACTCATCCCAGCCAAGATGATGGCACTGGTTGTGCTGGAGCATGCCCATCCAGTCGATGGGTCGGCTGGGGCCAGAGGGTACCTAGGGGAGTGGCCTGGGGAAACACCCATACAACCCACGGCGCTAAGTTCACGGGCAGTCAGCGGCGTGCACAGCCGCATGGCTGCCTTGCAGGCTGCTGCAATGGTGGTCCTATCCCAGTCATCCTGACCCTATGGCCCACTTCCTGGCCACCGCCCGCTATTCACCCCGGCTCTGGCAGAAGCCACCCCGGCCAGCGGCACAACTATCAGAACACTATAGCGATGTTGGACACTGTAGCCCCTCTCTCTCCCTCAGCAACCATGGCACCCGGTTCCCAATTTGCAACACCACAAGTGAACCTCACTGTCAGTAATTCCGCCAGGCGGAAGCGGTGCATCGTAAGAGGCCCAGTGAATGCCATTAATGATATGTCAACGGCCTTAACTGTACAATTTGCCGGCGCGGAATGCATTCACGCTGCTGTCGAGGCACCGGAGCATCACATTTCATTGGGTGCCTGGCGCCGGCCTCAATTTTCAGCCAACGCACGATTCTCCTCTCAATCGCGATTCGCAATTCCTGCATCGCTGGATGGAAAATCCTGCCGAGTGACTTCTTTCCTTGAGTTCAAATAACTTTTTCAGAACTAACAAAATGCTCTAACTTCCACCATCATCTGTAAAATTGATGCAACGTATTTATTTAAGGTCCCCGACATATTTTTCATCCTCCACAATTAACCTCTCTTGTTCATTCATCAGCAGGCATGCCCTCTCTTTTAATTCTTAAGTGCTCATAAAGTCCTTACTATTTCCTTTTATATTGTTGTATCTGTGCGATTTCTAATCTCCATTTTCAGCTCTCTACTACTCCACTTTCTCCATGATTTTGTTTAGTATTGTTAGTCCTAACTTTGTCATATGCCTCATAGGTTGCAGGTGAACCCCTTAAAACCTCTATAATGCTCCTGTTCCTTCTTTGCTGGTTGGGAAAATGTGCTGTCCCTGGATGCACAAAGGATCCAGGACACACATCAATGATCCCTTCTGTGTCTGACTTAAAATGCAGGGCTTGTTAGCCTCAAATCCCACCTGCATCAAACTTTCGCAAGAATCAAACTTTGCTTCCTCACTTAGTATTCATTTAAGGGGAATAAACTTGCATCCAACAGACCCACAGATCTGGACTCTCCCCAAGGCTGAGCTCTATATTCCACTGGCCACCCACGGTTTCAGATTGATCTCTCAGCTCAAACTCATTCTGCCTGAAATTGCAGAATGGTCCAACTGCCGCAGGAATAAACCTTGTGAGGATGTTGCACCAGAATGGCAGCCATCACTGCTCTCCAGTGCTACCTGCTTCTTTCCTCCCACAAAGCTTGAGAAGGCAACAGGAAAGACTTCCATTTGCATGGGTTCAGGAGGAAGCTCGGGCCATTAGCAGCTCACCCACAATGCCTGCTGAGTCCATGGAGCCAAATAATTCCTCCACCTGCCAGTCCTTGGGGAGGTACGGTTGTCAATTCTCTATAACTGTCCTGGAGTCTCCAGAAGCTAGTCATTAATCTCCTGGACACTACTACAAACAGCGCAGAAGGAACATCAAAGGGATGACAACAAATGTGTCCTTTTTCCTTTTATCTTGAATATTTTTGTTTATTAGCTATACCATATTTGGAGATGGGGAAAATATGGCTATTTGCCCTCTCAGGCGGTTGGAGGCCAAGGGATGTCACCATCAGGCATTGCTGGAGTGCCAGGCGTGCCTACCACTTATCCCCAGCAATCCCTTGTCAACCTCCTGTGTAAGGGGGCTGATCATATTTTTCGAAAGCAAAACTGATTTCTCATCCTGTGTCCTCAGTGCTTTACTCTTGCTGAATGAGGTACAGCAGCAGCTGGATTCTGACTTCCATCACAAGCAACATGGCAACTGATTTATGCAGTGGAGCTTCCCAGGTCAAAGCCAACACGTGCGCTGTCAACTCTTTCAAAGAAAGAAAGAGCTGATTACTGACACTAATAAATCTCCAAGATGAAAAGGGGAGTGAGGGTCTTGCAGCATACTTTGCAAACACTACTTGAAGGCACTAAGAGCAGCAGTATTGCTTACTCTATTTGTGTGAAACCTACTCAATCTGTAATTGCAAAGTTTATACATTATATGCAATTAATATTAAAGAAAAAAAAGACCATGAATCTCCCAGTTGATCTATAAATCTAGAAGAAGTTAAGCAGATACCTTGTAGGTTTATAATAATTTTGAGTTCTGGCTCTATAGCAGAACATTTCCTGCAACTTTTAGGATCAATGAAGTCACTGCATTACAAATTGCGTCTTGTACTTGGTGTGATGATTTTGATGAATATCATACCCAAGGTTTTGAGAGTCAAGGCTTGCCTTTGATGTGTTAATGTTAACATTGGACTATAACCAGGGTCTCAGAACTCTATTTAATCTCTTTCTCAGATTGCATCATGTATCTGTTCATTTTTCTCTTGCTCAGAATTAGTCCCAGGAGGCAGAACACAGAGATTGACAGGAATGAGCTGAGTGCAGGTTTTATCAACTTACATGTAATATCTTTCCCAAGTTGCATCTTGTGAAGAGGCTCACATGGTGCTACTCAAATAAGTTCCACATAAGCAAGGGCTGGCAAGTGCTTAGAACCATAGTCAGAAGTCGTAAAAAGAAGCTGAAGACTACAATAAGTGATATACGAGATAACACAGCTGTAGTTTTAATGAAATCAGGTTATGTTACTTATAAAAAAATAAGCAAATGCTGAAAACAGGAATTAAATATAGACAGTACGAGAAATACACAATGGTCTTCACCGAGATGAGTTTTGAGGTGGGAGGGGGAGCATTTAATCAAGTGGAACAATGGCAAGGAGGGGATCTCACCAACTTCCAGCCTGTTACAACCCCCTCCAGGGACAGAGCTGTATAACATCCGATTCCCCTCCTACACACCTGAGAATGAGCTATTCAGGTGACTAGGGGACGGAGCTCCCTCCTAATTGGAGAACTCCCCACAGAATATAAACCCCAACCTGAAAGCAGTTCAGAAAAAGAGACCCTGCGGGGAGTGGAGAGGAGTGATTATTGTGACTTTGACAAAGGGTCATCTGGACTCGAAACGTAAGCTCTTTTCTCTCCCTACAGATGCTGCCAGACCTGCTGAGATTTTCCAGCATTTTCTCTTTGATTATTGTGATTATTGATTATTGAGTAAAGTGAGTTGTACCCTGTCAGCCTGGCCTCTCATGGAGTCTTTGCCTCTGTCTACAACACTGGCGATGAGGATTAAGTGAGGCAAATGCTTCAAACTTGGATCGTTTTTCAACTACCTTGGGAAGCCACTCTCCGACCGGCACGCATGGCACACATAGGTAAACCTAAGCCATTTGATGCCTACTCGAACGATTGGGCCCAGTACGTCCAAATACTTCAAATTTTGTTTCCGCACGAATGCCATCACCAGTGATGAGCGACAGACCTTGCTGACCGCTGTTGGCAGATCGACTTATGCACTAATCAGGAACTTGACTAACCCGGACAGGCAGGATGGGTTGCCATTCGCCACTCTGATCGTTGGGTGGGCCGCAGTCTAAATCCACAGCCACCGATTATGGTCGAACGGGACCGATTCCATACCGCATCGCAGACGCCAGCGGAGTCCACAGGGGAATATTTAGTATGTTTACGGGGGCTTGCTGCCCCCTGCGAGTTTGGAGCTGCCTTGGCTGAGTTGCTGTGGGGCCGCTTTGCCGACTTCGGGACTGGGAGATGCAGCGGAATCTGCTAATAGAGACCCCCCTGACCCTTGACAAGGCCATCGACATAGCGCTCGCTTTGGAAAGCACCGACTGCGGGCTCCAGGAACTCCAGGGCCTGGCGGTCCTGAACATTGGACATCACCGAAACCATCGGCTGGCAGATACAGGAAGCAAAGTGACGGGGACTTCCCAGGTCGGAAGCCACCGCAGATCCTGCAACCTCCGCCTTGACCCGCCCCACAGAGACTGTGGAGCTTCCCCTTACTCGGTGTTCCCGGATGACAGACGCCAATATCGAGCGGGAAACCAAGGCCAGGAACGAGGCTCTGGACAATCGCGTGAGGGCACTGCCCCCCAGCAATGGACAAGTTGCTATTTCCCCCAAGAGGCCGCACGCATTTGCTGGTGGATTGGGACACCGAGGAGCCAACCCCACCGCTGCTCTGTGTGACTGGCCCCAGAACAGCACCTATCGGGTGACGCTGCTGTTAAACGGACACCCCACCCAGATGGAACTGGATAAAGGGACACTTCACCGAGATGGAACTGGATAAACGGACACTCCACCCAGATGGAACTGGATAAACAGACCCCCCACCCAGATGTAACTGGATAAACGGACACTCCACCCAGATGGAACTGCATAAACAGACCCCCCCACCCAGATGGAACTGGATAAACGGACACTCCACCCAGATGGAACTGGATAAACAGACCCCCCACCCAGATGTAACTGGATAAACGGACACTCCACCCAGATGGAACTGCATAAACAGACCCCCCCCACCCAGATGGAACTGGATAAACGGACACTCCACCCAGATGGAACTGGATAAACAGACCCCCCCCACCCATATGGAACTGGATAAACGGACACCCCACCCAGATGGAACTGGATAAACGGACACCTCACCCAGATGGAACTGGATAACTGGAACGCCACCCAGATTGAACTGGATAAACGGACACCTCACCCAGATGGAACTGGAAAAACGGAACCCCACCCAGATGGAACTGGATAAACGGAACCCCACCCTGATGGAACTGGAGAAACAGACACCCCACCCCAATTGAACTGGATAAACGGATACCCCACCAAGATGGAACTGGATAAACGGACACTCCACCCAGATGGAACTGGATAAACGGACACCTCACCGAGAGGGAACTGGATAAACGGAACCCTATCCAGATGGAACTGGATAAACGGACACCTCACCCAGATGGAACTGGATGAACGGAACCCCACGCTGATGGAACTGGATAAACGGAACCCCACCCAGATGGAACTGGATAAACTGACACCTCACCCAGATGGAACTGGATGAACGGAACCCCACGCAGATGGAACTGGATAAACGGAACCCCACCCAGATGGAACTGGATAAACTGACACCTCATCCAGATGGAACTGGATAAACGGACACCTCACCCAGATGGAACTGGCTAAACGGACACCCCACCCAGATGGAACTGGATAAACAGACATCTCACCCAGATGGAACTGGATAACTGGAACGCCACCCAGATGGAACTGGATAAACGGACACCCCACCCAGATATAACTGGATAAACGGACACCTCACGCAGATGGAAGTGGATAAATGGATACCCTTCCCACATGGAACTGGATAAACGGACATCCCACCCGGATGGAACTGGATAAACGGACACCTCACCGAGTGGGAACTGGATAAACGGAACCCCACCCAGATGGAACTGGATAAACAGACCCCTCACCCAGATGGAACTGGATAAACGAAACCCCACCGAGATGGAACTGGATAAACGAAACCCCACCGAGATGGAACTGGATAAACAGACCCCCCACCGAGATGGAACTGGATAAACGGACACCCCACCAAGGTGGAACTGGATAAACAGACCCTCCACCCAGATGGAACTGGATAAACGGAACCCCACTCAGATGGAACTGGATAAATGGACACCTCACCGAGAGGGAACTGGGTAAACGGAACCCCACCCAGATGGAACTGGATAAATGGACACCCCACCCAGATGGAACTGGATAAACTGAAACCCACCCAGATGGAACTGGATAAACGGACACCTCACCCAGATGGAACTGTGTAAACGGACACCCCACCCAGATGGAACTGGATAAATGGACACCTCACCTAGATGGAACTGGATAAATGGAACCCCACCCAGATGGAACTGGATAAACGGACACCTCACCCAGATGGAACTGGGTAAACGGACACTCCACCCAGATGGAACTGGATAAATGGACACCTCACCTAGATGGAACTGTATAAATGGAACCCCACCCAGATGGAACTGGATAAACGGACACCCCACCCAGATGGAACTGGATAAACAGAACCCCACTCAGATGGAACTGGATAAACGGACACCTCACCGAGAGGGAACTGGATAAACGGAACCACCGAGAGGGAACTGGATAAACGGAACCCCACCGAGAGGGAACTGGATAAACGGACACCTCACTCAGATGGAACTGGATACAAGAGCAGCGGTTTCGGGCGTCAGTCTTTGCACGTTTGCTGTCATCCGGACAGGTCTTCAGCCACTAGAGCTTTGCGACACGGGGATCCGATTGGCCACATACCCCGAGGAGCCCTCAGAAATCGAGAGCACCGCCCATATACCCGTGGCATACGGAGACCTGTCTGCGTGCCTACCATTGGCGGTAGTCCGAGGCAACGGACTCAGCCTATTGGGGCGCGATTGGTTGCGTTACTGACGTTTGGATTGGCAACACATGTGCCAGATGTACCTCCGTGGACTGGATGGAGTGCTGTCCAAGTTCCCTTCAGTTTTCGCCGAAGGCTTCAGGACCATTAAAGGAGCTATGGCCGCAATAAATGTGAAGGACAATGCCCAGCCCCGGTATTTCTGCACCTGCCCTGTGCCGTGTGCACTTTACACCAAGGTAGACCAGGAATTGGGACTTTTTGGAGCAGCTGGCTATTATTATCCCTGTCCACTGTTCCAATTCGGCCCGCCCGTCGTCCCCGTGTTGAAGCTGGATGGGTAGGTGTGGCTGTGAGAAATGTAAAATGGCCGTGAACCAGGTATTCCGCCTTGATTGTTACCCGGTCCCTCGCATCGAGGATCTCTAAACACGGCTCAGCGGGGGCAAAACGTTCAATAAGCTGGACATGACCAACGCGAACTGGCAGCTAGTGCTCGAGCCAAGTACCCGGGAATAAGTGCTGATCAATACCCATCGGGAATTTGATGAATATACGCAGTCGCCGTTCGGAGCCTCCTCGGCTTGAGCGATATTCCAGAGGGTTATGGAGAACATCTTGCGTGGGTTGCCAAGAGTGGCCGTCTACCTGGACGATGTTCTCTCACCGGGATCTCACATCAGGAACACGTGGAGACTCTAACCGAGGTCCTTGAGCGTTTTGCTCGGGCTGGGGTCTGCCTCCGGAAAGAGAAGTGCAGAGGCCTCCATCCAGTGTAGGAAAAGGTGCGGGTGATTTGCCAGGCCCCCATCCCTCAAGACCAAATGGAGCTCCACAGTTTCCTCGGCCTGGTGAACTATTACGGGAAGTTCATACCCAGGATTGCCACATTGCTCAGCTCGCTCCACCAACTACTGAAGAAGGGACAGAAGTGGAACTGGGGCCCCCCGCATCAGAAGGTGTTTCATGAGGTGTTTAGGGCAGCACGGTAGCACAGTGGTTAGCACAATTGCTTCACAGCTCCAGGGTCCCAGGTTCGATTCCGGCTTGGGTCACTGTCTGTGCGGAGTCTGCACATCCTCCCCGTGTGTGCGTGGGTTTCCTCCGGGTGCTCCGGTTTCCTCCCACAGTCCAAAGATGTGCAGGTTAGGTGGATTGGCCATGATAAATTGCCCTTAGTGTCCAAAATTGCCCTTAGTGTTGAGTGGGGTTACTGTGTTATGGGGATAGGGTTGAGGTGTTGACCTTGGGCAGGGGGCTCTTTCCAAGAGCCGGTGCAGACTTGATGGGCTGAATGGCCTCCTTCTGCATTGTAAGTTCTATGATGAGGTGAAGCAGCGTCTCTCGTCTGAGGAATTACTCACCCATATTGACCCGGACAAGCCACTGCTCCTCACATGTGACGCCTCACCATACAGCGTTGGGGGGGGGGGGGGGTCCTGCCACACCGCATGCCCGATGGCGCGGAGAGACCTATAGCTTTTGCGCCCCGCACGGTGGCAGACACCGAGTGGAACCACGCCCAAATAGAGAAGGAAGGCTTGACAGTGGTGTTCGCAGTGCGGAATTTCCACCAGTATGTTTATGGGCGTCCGTTCAGAGTTTATACCGACCACTTGCCCCTGCTGGGATTACTTAAAGAAGATTGGGGGATTCCGCCGATAGCATCCGCCTGAGTTCAACCGTGGGCCCTGCTGCTGATGGCCTACAAGTACATTATGGGGCATCGGCCGGACACAAGAATCCCCCATGCAGACATGTTGAGCTGCCTGCCTCTACCCACATAGCCACTGTCTCCTGCCCTAGCCACGGAGGTGATAGCCGATCTCTATTTCATGGACACTTTGCCAGTAACAGCAGCTCATATCAGAGAATGGACACAGACCGACCCCGAGTTGTTGAGGGTCCAACATATGGTCCAATACTGACATAGGGCGATACCAGACGGGCTGAGGGCCTACCCCGCCAAGCTACCCTAGATGAGTGTCGAAGACGGTGTCCTCCTGTGGGGGATGCGGGTGGTCACACCTGAATGGGAACGCGCGCCCCTGCTGAATGATCTCCATAACGGGCACCCTGGGGTGGCCAAGAGGAAAATGTTGCCGCCAGCTACGTTTGGTGGCCCGGACTGGATGCCGAGAATGAGCGGGTGGCCCAAAATTGCACCCCATGCCAGGAACACCAGAATGCCCGATCGGAAGCCCTGATGCACCCCTGGGAGTGGTCCGGGAAGCCTTGGTCCCGAGTAGATATCGACGTTGCCCGCCCCTTTCAGGGGACCACGTTCCTTATAGTAGTGTACGCCCACTCGAGATGGCTGGAAATACACCGTATCCCCATTGTGACCTCTCGAGCAACGAGGGACAGACTGATGGCCATTTTTAGCACGCACGGCCTGCCCAAGGTCCTGGTGTCCAACAATGGGGCGGCGTTCATGAGCCAGGGGTTTGCTTCGTTCATGGCTGCGAATGGCATCAGGTACGTATGGATGACCCCGTGCCACCCAGCCTCAAATGGGCGAGCCAAACGAGTGGTACAAATGTTCAAAAGAGCATTGAAAAAGATGACCTCGGGGTCATGGGAAACGGGGTTGGCGAGGTTTCTTTTCAGTTATTGTACAACGCCTCACGCCACAACCAGCATCGCACCGGCAGAGGTACTCATGGGGCGCTGACTCCGGACGCGGTCTCAGCCTCCTTCTCCCTGATGTCGGGGCATGGGTCTGCTAGTGGCAGGACCGCTCAGAGACGGACTTTCACCACCACCCACGGGCGCGCACCTTCACGACGCTGTGTATGTGAGAAACTTCGGGACCGGTCTCCTCCTAATTGGTTGAGCTCCCCACAGAATATAAAACCCGACCTGGAAGGAGTTTGGGAAAGGAGACCCAGTGGGAAGTGGAGAGGAGTGATTATTGTGACTAGTGTGGAATAAAGTGATTTGTACCCTGTCAGCCTGGCCTCCCGTGGAGTCTTTGCCTCCGTCTGCATCACAGCCCCTGCCTCTTTTTATAACTCTCCTACCAATGGAGCTTTCTCATCCATTAGATATCCTAGTAAATCAAAGAGTGTGTGATGCACCATCAATTGCACAGAGACGAGAGTTGAATACAACTGAGGCTTTATTACTCTAAGATGTGTGGCCTCCTGCAGCAGCTGGCGAAATGGCTGCTGTATAGGGAGCACACATATTTATACTCTGCCTACTGGGCGGAGCCAGCAGGCAGGGACTACCACCATGTGTGGTACAGGGTCTTACCACACATCTTCTAATATGTACAACAGTGGTGATTACCACATTCACCCCTTGTTAAAATTGAGTCCGGCGGGGGTGGTGGAGAACTATATACAGAGCAAGTTTAATAGACAGAAGCAACAAAAAAAATATCTCTTTCTGAAGTCCAGTACAAAGTGGTTTGATAGTCCCGAACCAATTATAGATTTAGCCGGTCCGGGGCCTTGATGTGGCGTTGGGAGCGACGCAGTGGTGATGGCGATTCCGGTGTTGATCTGGTCCTCGGTGACTCCGGGAGCGTGCCGAAATCCTCTTCATCCTCGGGCGTGGGCAGGGGGAGGACGGATGGTCCTGGGGGGTTGCTGCTGGGTGCGCCGGGGGAGGGGGGGGTGGAGCCGGGCCGGAGGGGTGTGTGTGGGGGGGAACCTGCTGGTGCCAGGTCCCTGAGGGAGACAGTATCCCGGTGGCCGTCAGGGTATGCTTCGGAGGCATACTTGGGGTTAGCGTGGAGTAACTGCACCCTTTCAACCAACGGGTCCAACTTGTGGAGTCGGACGTGCCTATGGAGGAGTACGGGTCCTGGAGCTGAGAGCCGGGTCAGGAGCGACACCCCGGATGTGGACATCCTGGGAAGGCAAAGAGACGTTCATGGGGTGTGTTGTTAGTGGCGGTGCACAGTAGTGACCGAATGGAGTGTAGTGCATCAGGGAGGACCTCCTGCCAGCGGGGGGCCGGGAGGTTCCTGGACCGTAGGGCCAGTTGGACGGCCCTCCAGACCGTCCCGTTCTCCCTCTGCACCTGCCCGTTTCCCCGGGGGTTATAGTTGGTCATCCTGCTGGAGGCAATACCCCTGCTGAGCAGGAACTGACGCAGCTCATCACTCATGAATGAGGATCCCCTGTCACTGTGGATGTAGGCGGGGAAACCGAACAGAGCGAAGATTGTGTTGAGGGCTTTGATGACGGTGGCAGACGTCATATCCGCATGGGATGGCGAAGGGGAATCTGGAGTATTCATCGACCACACTGAGGAAATACGTGTTATGGTCGGTGGAGTGGAGGGGCCCTTTGAAATCCACGGTGAGGCGTTCAAAGGGGTGGGAGGCCTTCACCAGGCGCGCGCGGTCCGGGTGGTAGAAGTGCGGTTTGCACTCCGCACAGACCTGGCAGTCCCTGGTGATAGCCCTGACTTCCTCGACGGAGTAGGGCAGATTGCGGGCCTTTATGAAATGGTACAACTGTGTGACTCTCGGGTGACGAAGGTCATCGTGCAGGTCCCAGAGTCGGGCCACCTGTGCGCTGGCACATGTACCTCTGGATAGGGCATCTGGGGGCTCGTTGAACTTGCTGAGGCGATACAAAATCTCGTAGTTGTAGGTGGAGAGCTCGATCCTCCACTTCAAGATTTTATCATTTTTGATCTTACCCCGCTGTGTGTTATTGAACATGAAAGCTACCGACCGTTGGTCAGTGAGGAGAGTGAATTTCCTGCCGGCCAGGTAATGCCTCCAATGCCGCACAGCTTCAACGATGGCTTGGGCCTCTTTTTCGACGGAGGAGTGCCAAGTTTCGGAGGCATGGAGGGTGCGGGAAAAGAATGCCACGGGCCTGCCTGTCTGATTGAGGGTGGCAGTTAGGGCGACGTCTGATGCGTCGCTCTCCACTTGAAAGGCCAGCGTCTCATCTACTGCGTGCATCGCAGCCTTGGCGATATCGGCTCTAATACGGTTGAAGGCATGTTGAGCATCAGTCATCAGGGGGAAAAGGGTGGACTGGATGAGTGGGTGGGCCTTGTCCACTAGTTTGGGACCCACTGGGCGTAGTATGAAAAGAACCCCAGGCAGCGTTTGAGGGCCTTGGGGCAGTTGGGAAGGGGGAGCTCCATGAGGGGGCGCATGCGGTCGGGATCGGGCCCAGACTCCGTTCTCGACCACATAGCCGAGGATGGCTAAACGGTTTGTGCTGAACACGCACTTCTCCTTGTTAAAGGTGAGGTTTAGGAGAGTGGCGGTGTGGAGAAATTTGTCAAAGTTGGCATCGTGGTCCTGCTGATCGTGGCCGCAGATGGTGACATTGTCTAGGTACTGGAAGGTGGCCATTCAGTCCATCTCCCTTTGGGAGACCGAGAACCCGTTGGTGACGCCGAAGGGAACCCTGAGAAAATGGTAGAGGCGGCCATCTGCCTCGAAGGCAGTGTATGGGCGGTCCGCCTTACGGATGGGGAGCTGGTGGTAGGCGGATTTGAGGTCTACAGTTGAGAAGACCCGTACTGTGCAATCTGATTGACCATATCAGATATGGGTGAGAGGGGGTACACGTCGAGCTGCGTGTACCTATTGATGGTCTGGCTGTAGTCCACGACCATTCTGTGTTTCTCCCCAGTTTTCACCACTACCACATGGGCTCTCCAGGGGCTGTTGCTGGCCTCGATGATGTCTTCCTGAAGCAGCCGCTGGACCACAAACCCTCACCAGATGCCCTGTCCCGCGGCACATGCGCCAGCGCGCAAGATGACCGACTACATGCTATCCACGATGACCTCTACCACCCGAGGGTCACCCGGCTTGTCCACTACATCAAGGCCCGCAACCTCCACTGAGGAGGTCAGAGCCATGAATTGGTTGCATCAATCGGGAACCACGCCAGGCACCAAATAGTTTGCGATGCAACCGACCTGCTCCCAGAGGTAAAATCGGGATCTTGCCGTAGCATGGCGAGAAACCAATTATCACCACTTAAGCCCCATTTCAATACACTTAGTGGGAGCCACCCCATATCCAACGGCCTCCGTCATTCAATGGCCTCCCCAGCATGTGCTCACACTGGCGCCGATTAGTACTCCTTCTTAAAAAGGTGAACCAATGGAAGGGCTTCTGTATGGAAACAAGGAGGTGAGGAGCCATCTTTGCTCACAGGCAAAGAGCCCGGGATTGCTGGGCTTGCTGCCCCTATGCTCAGTGGGGATGGGGGACCCTCAGCTGGAGTGAGGGGACTCTCCAAATAGGCCACCATGGGAGGGTGAGGGGTGCAGGGGGGTCAACCCCTCGCGGACCTACCAACCCAACCCCTGGATCGTGTGGACCCATTCTGGGGACAACCCTTTCCCTGCCTGTCTGCTCCACTGACCACCCATAACCCCCACCGACTGCTGAGGCCTCTGGCCGTGCGCCTGATGCTATCGCTAATAGGGAATTAGCAGTCGTGTTAAGTGAGCACTTCACACAACCCAAGTGCATTCCCGTGGGTGTAGCGGGCCATGTAGCATGTGGGAGTCATTACCTAGCATCTCAATCACAACTTTTTGCCTGGACACTGTGCCTGAACAATGCGGGAGGCAATACCACACATGCGGCACCCAACATCCGAACACCCAGGGGATGGGGCACAGCTCCGGGGTCATGCCCATGCCAGAGAGTGGGTGAGTGCTTCGGGGAGGGGGTCAGCACCCAGTCCGGTTGATGTTGGGAGCGGTTGTCCAGGGTACAAGGTCTGGGACCCAGTGGAAGGGGGCCCGCTGCGGCCAGGTGTGTGTGGGCAGGGCGTTCCGGGTGCATCGGACTACTCAAGATACGGTTCCGACGCCTCGACCACTCTGGTAATGCACTCCAGTACACCGCCCGGAGGTTCGCCCGCTTTGTGGTCTGCTGTATTCTCCACAACCTGGCACAGCAGTGGGGCGACGAGCTGGAGGTTGGTGACGAGGAACATGTAGGCCACCGAGGAGGAGGAGGAGGACGAGAATGATGAGGTGCCAGACCAGTAGGGGCTGGAGGACGAAGCCAGGGAGGAACCTGAGGCCCAGCCTGAGGCTGCAGGACAGGAAGCAACGGTGAGGGTATGGCAAGCCCGGAGGGCCAAGGAGGCCCTCATACTCGCCCGATTCAATTAGGATGTAGCCTGATCCATCGTCGCATCCTTACCCACCTACCACCCCCATTTCCCACCCTCCTAGGATATGTGTCACATCACTCCAGGGTGCTGGGACTGTGTCGGCCAGGTCCGTGGGTCACTGTTGCGGGCAGGGGGGCGATGATAACCCGCAGAGAGCTGGGCGCTGTTATTCCTCAATCTATGCCAATGTCTGACCCCTGCCTGTCTGCTGAGTGTTACTCACACCTATCACCTGCACGAGGTGATGCATTGCGAAAGAAAGTGATAGAGGCAAACTACTTGTTCTGCACAAGGGTATTATTGCTCAATATACGTCCCCACACTCCTGATGGTGCAGCCCCCCCCCCATGCCCACCCCACCACCCCCTCATCAGAGGGGTGGAACTCGGGAGTGCTGATGGCCACCGTCGCCGCCCCAAGGGACGGGTCTAGGTTGGTGCCCATAGGATCGTGGGGTTACCTTGGTATGGAGGGGCAGCTGGTTCGAGCCCCGGCTACCCCTGCATCATCTGTTCTGCCAGCCCTGGCAGTTCCCCATGGTCCGCACTATGATATCGACGCGCTCGGCGATGCTCCTCAGTGTCTGGGACATGCCCTGCAGTGCCTCAGCAATGCCCACCTTCAACTGGGACAAGCTCCGCAGTGCCTCAGCCATGCCCATCTGAAGGCAGGACATGTCCCGCAGAATCTCATCAAGGTCGGTCTGGTACTGGGTGACATCCCCCAGCAAGGCAGGCATATTGCCGAGGCCCTCAGACTGAGCAATGCTTTGGACACCTTCACTAATGATGCCGACGTCGTGTACCAGGCTCTCCACTGCGTTCGCCACCGCAGCAGTGTTGGCCTCGGTGCCACTCATTGCAGGCGGCATTTCCTGCACCCATAGCCTCTGGGACTCCTCGAAGCGGCTATGGATCCGCTGGAGTGACGCTGACATCTCCCTCTGATTGTCTCGACCGCTCCCTATCGTCTCTATCAGCTCCCGGTAACCCACTTCCATAGCATCAAGCTGGGACCCAGCTGGGTCCTGGGATCCAGCAGCCCTGCTACTGCTGTCTCGCCTGGAGGTTCCAGCCTCCACCTCTTGTGCATCATCAGCAATGTGGTGCTCACCAGATTGTGGCCCAGAAGCCTGTCCACTAACATTTCCCACCGAGGTGGGTGTATCTGCGCTGGTGGAGGGTGGGGATGACAGCTGTGCCGCAACTATAACAGTTGCATCCTCGGAGCTCTCCTCCGCCTGACCTGCCCTCGGCCACACCAGTCACCTCCAGAGCACGCTCCTCGAAGGAGTTGAGGATTCTCAAGTCCGACACTCCACCGCCAGTCTGGGCCTTCTCCCGACGATTATGGAAGAGCTTTTCCTGAGGAGACACAGAGAGGGCATCATTAACCACACGCGTGGTTCACAGTTTTGGCGGGGGGGAGTGAAGGTAGGGTTGGGGTGGAGGGAGGGTTGAAGGTGTGGATGGACGGCGTGCTGAAGGGGGAGGGGGATGGAGGGAGGGTTGGGGGTCACCTGGGGGGTTGCTCCCTTGGGGGGGGGGGGGGGGTCTGTTGGTATCTACTCACATGCTGCTCAGTGTAGGTTGTTGACCTTCCAACTCTGGAGGCCAGTCCTCCTGGTCACACTGCCCGAGCTGACTACTGCCATCACCTCCTCCCAGGCAGCACTGGCTGCCTTGTGGCTCACCCTCCGGGACCCCAGGGGAACAGGACATTCCTCCTGGCCTTCATCGCACCCAGGAGCCTCCCCAAGTTAGCAACCCCGAATCTTGGGGCTGGTTTCCTCGGCATAATTGTTGTGAGCTGCCTAGGGTTGGCCGAGCAAGTACAGCTTAAGTGCTGCTCGACCTTGTTAGCGGGGGGCTGGCGAGCGCGGTCCCGGCGATTCAGCTGGCAAGCCAGCATTTAGGGTGAGAAACCAGTGAGGCCTCGTTAAGTAGACCGATTAACGTTGAATAGTTTTGCCAGCCTCACTGGGCCGGGTGCCGGGAAACCCGCGACAATTCCGGCTCACTAGCACACTTTGAAATATTTCCAGAGAAATGCGCCCTCCATCTCCACAATGTTTGATCAGGAATACTCAGCCTAGCTTTGTCAGAGGGAGGTCATGCTTAACAAATTTGATTTGATTTTTTGAGCACGTGACTAAGTGTGTAGATGAGGGTAGTACAGTTGATGTAGTTCACGTGGATTTCAGCAAAGCCTTTGACAGGGTCCCACATGGAAGACTTATAAAGAAGGCAAATGCACATGGAATACAGGGTGATTTGGTAAGGTGGATTCAAAATTGGCTTAGCTGTAGGAGACAGAGGGTGATGATAGATGGCTGCTTTAGTGGCTGGAAGCTCGTGACCAGTGGTGTACCACAGGAATCCGTGCTGGGCCCCCTATTGTTTGTCATTTAGAAAAATGACATAGATGACTATTTGGGGGGGGGGGGGGGGGGGGGGGGGGGTAGGATCAGTAAGTTTGCGGATAACACAAAGATTGACCGGGTGATTAATAGTGAGGTTGAGTGTTTTGGGTACAGAAAGATACAGACAGGACGGTCAAATGGGCAGATACGTGGCAGATGGAATTTAACTCTGAAAAGTGTGAGGTGATACCTTTTGAAGGAGTTATTTAACAAGGAAGTATATTATGAAAGGTCTGACTCTGAAAAGTTCCGAAGAACAAAGGGACCTTGGCGTGTTTGCCCATAAGTCTCCGAAGGCAGAGGGCAGGTTAATAGGGTGATGAAAAAGACATGTGGGACACTCGCTTTTATCAACCGGGGCATAGATTACAAAAGCAGGGATGCCATGATGGAGTTATATAAAACTTTGGTGAGGTCACAGCTGGACTACTGTGTGCAATCCTGGTCGCCACATTATAGGAAGGATGTGATTGTACTGGAGGGGGTGCAGAGACGATTCACCAGGATGTTGCATGGGATGGAACATTTAAGTTAAGAGGAGAGGTTGGATAGGCTGGGTTGTTTTCTCTGGAGCAGAGAAGACTGAGGGGTGACCTGATGGAGGTGTACAAGGTTATGATGGGCATGGACAGGGTGGATAGGGAGCAGCTGTTCCCCTTAGTTAAAGTGTCAATTACGAGGGGACACAAGTTCAAAATAAGGGGTGGGAGGTTCAGAGGGGATTTGAGGAAAACCGTTTTTACCCAGAGACTGGTGACAGTCTGGAATGCACTGCCTGGAAGGGTGGTAGAGGTAGGATGCCTCACATCCTTTAAAAAGTACCTGTATGAGTATTTGGCTCGCCATAACATTCAAGACTATGGGCCAAGTGCTGGCAAATGGGATTAGGTGGGCAGGTCAGGGCCTTTCATATGTCGGTGCAGACTTGATTGGCCAAAGGGCCTCTTCTGCACTGTAGTATTCTGTGAGGGCAAGATCTAGAAAATCTGACGAAAATCGACTGGGAGCAGAGCCTAGTGGGATAGACAGTAGAACAGCAATGGCAGGAGTTTCTGGGAGTAATTGAGGACACAGTACAGAGGTTCATCCCAAAGAAAAGAAAGGCTATCAGAGGGGGGATTAGGCAGCCATGGTTGACAAAGGAAGTTAGGGAATGCATCAAAGCAAAAGAGAAAGCCTATAATGTGGCAAAGAGTAGTGGGAAGTCAGAAGATTGGGAAGGCTACAAAAACAAACAGAGGATAACAAAGCGAGAAATAAGGAAAGAGAGGATCAAATATGAAGGTAGACTAGCCAGTAACATTAGGAATGATAGTAAAGGTTTCTTTAAATACATTAAAAACAAACGGGAGGCAAAAGTAGACATTGGGCCGCTCCAAAATGACGCTGGTAATCCAGTGATGGGAGACAAGGAAATAGCTGAGGAACTAAATAAGTACTTTGCGTCAGTCTTCACAGTAGAAGACATGAGTAATATCCCAACAATACAGGAGAGTCAGGGGGTAGAGTTGAATATGGTAGCCATCACAAAGGAGAAAGTGCTAGAGAAACTAAGAGGTCTAAAAATTGATAAATCTCCAGGCCCAGATGGGCTACATCCTAGAGTTCTAAAGGAGATAGCTGAAGAAATAGTGGAGGCGTTATGATCTTTCAAAAGTCACTGGAGTCAGGGAAAGTCCCAGAGGATTGGAAAATCGCTGATGTAACCCCCCCTGTTCAAGAAGGGAACAAGGAAAAAGATGGAAAATTATAGGCCAATTCGCCTAACCTCGGTTGTTGGCAAGATTCTAGAATCCATTGTTAAGGATGAGATTTCTAAATTCTTGGAAGTGCAGGGTCAGATTAGGACAAGTCAGCATGGATTTAGTAAGGGGAGGTCGTGCCTGATAAACCTGTTAGAGTTCTTTGAAGAGATAACAAATAGGTTAGACCAAGGAGAGCCAATGGATGTTATCTATCTTGACTTCCAAAAGGCCTTTGATAAGGTGCCTCACGGGAGACTGCTGAGTAAAATAAGGGCCCATGGTATCCGAGGCAAGGTACTAACATGGATTGACGATTGGCTGTCAGGCAGAAAGCAGAGAGTTGGGATAAAAGGTTCTTTTTCGGAATGGCAACCGGTGACGAGTGGTGTCCCGCAGGGTTCAGTGTTGGGGCCACAGCTGTTCTCTTTATATATTGACGCTCTAGATAACGGGACTGGGGGCATTCTGGCTAAGTTTGCCGATGATACAAAGATAGGTGATGGGGCAGGTAGTATTGAGGAGGTGGGGAGGCTGCAGAAAGATTTAGACAGTTTAGGAGAGTGGTCCAAGAAATGGCTGATGAAATTCAACGTGGGCAAGTGTGAGGTCTTGCACTTTGGAAAAAAGAATAGAGGCATGGACTATTTTCTAAACGGTGATAAAATTCATAATGCTGAAGTGCAAAGGGACTTGGGAATCCTAGTCCAGGATTCTCTAAAGGTAAATTTGCAGGTTGAGTCCGTAATTAAGAAAGCAAATGCAATGTTGTCATTTATCTCAAGAGGCGTGGAATATAAAAGCAGGGATGTACTTCTGATGCTTTATAAAGCACCAGTTAGGCCCCATTTAGAATACTGTGAGCAATTGTGGGCCCCACACCTCAGGAAGGACATACTGGCACTGGAGCGGGTCCAGCGGAGATTCACACGGATGATCCCAGGAATGGTAGGCCTAACATACGATGAACGTCTGAGGATCCTGGGATTATATTCATTGGAGTTCAGGAGGTTGAGGGGAGATCTAATAGAAACTTACAAGATAATGAATGGCTTAGATAGGGTGGACGTAGGGAAGTTGTTTCCATTAGCAGGGGAGACTAGGGCCCGGGGGCACAGCCTTAGAATAAAAGGGAGTCACTTTAGAACAGAGATGAGGAGAAATTTCTTCAGCCAGAGAGTGGTGGGTCTGTGGAATTCATTGCCACAGAGGACGGTGGAGGCCGGGACGTTGAGTGTCTTTAAGACAGAAGTTGATAAATTCTTGATTTCCGAGGAATTAAGGGCTCTGGAGAGAGAGCGGGTAAATGGAGTTGAAATCAGCCATGATTGAATGGTGGAGTGGACTCGATGGGCCGAATGGCCTTACTTCCGCTCCTATGTCTTATGGTCTTAGATGAGCATATTTAATTGAGCCATTAGGCTCATTTTAATATGTCTACCCCGATTCTCCCAGCGGCCGGGACCTAACTGCCTCACCTTGGTATGGGCACCTTGGCACTGCCAGCCTTGCACATTGCCACTGCCACCTGGGCACTCTGGCAGTACCACCCTAGCACTACAATGGTGCCTGGGTGGCACTTCCAGGCTGGCAGGTGCACTGCCAGGGTTCCAGGCTGGCAGTGCCAAGGGGCCCAGATGCCAGCTTGTCCGTGCCAGGGATCAGGCCTGGGGGTGCCTTGCTCTTTAAAGAGGGACTCGAGGACCCTGTAAGTGGGTGCAGTGTGGGGTCCAGAGGCTGTGGTGGGATGGCTGAGGGGGGTCGAAAGATTGGGGTGGCATTTAAAAATGGTGCCCCGATCCACAAGTCGTCTTCCTTCAAGTGCAAGCTGAGCCCATTAGTGCAGGGAATGATGTAAGTGCGGTCTCAACATGACATTCTCGCTGAGGCCGAGAAAAAAGGCAGTTTGTTAATTAGTGATGACTATCTCGGAGCTGCAGATGCCGAGAAGCACCCTGCTAAACGCAACAGAAATGGGCTTCTGTTTTTGTCCCATTAAATTGCGCCCAGTGTTTCAACACGGTGTTTCAATCCTTTTAAGAAAGCAGACTATACTGTGTCAGTTTGACATTTCCTGAAAAAAAAACAGTGTGAAATTTCCAATTTAATGCCAAATTTCAGGCAATTTGTGCTAGAACTGGAGTTAAGATTGATCAAATCCAGAAAAGTAAGTTCTCATTTTACGTTGCCCTGTTTTAAGTTGTTTTGTTTCAGAGTTGTTTTTGCTTTAGGTCTGTTTTTCATGACTTAAATCCCGATTTTCACTTTCGACGTTTCACATCACCGCCGTCTTCACTGCCATCCATCCTCATTGGCATGTGCGTCATTGCCGCCTGTTGTTACTACGCCTCGATGTGTCGGCTTGCTTCATGTAACATCAGGTCCTGTGACCCGATTGGCACTATTGTTTTTTTTTATAGTACCCAATTCATTTTTTCCAATTAAGGGGCAATTTAGTGTGACCAATCCACGTACCCTGCACATCTTTGGGTTGTGGGGGTGAGACGCACGCAAACACGGGGAGAATGTGCAAACTCCACACGGACAGTGACCCAGAGCCGGGATCGAACCTGGGACCTTGGCGCCGTGAGGCAGCAGTGCTAACCACTGTGCCACCGTGCCGCCCCCGATTGCCACTATTGTTAAGGAGGTTGTTTGTACTATACCCGAAGAAAACTCCATTTAAAGGAACGAGAAGGATTGAAAGGTTTTTTCAAACAAACATTTGGATTTAAATTTGATCAAAAGTTTTGAGTTTCAGGAATGTCTGCTGTGGGAGAGACTTTTAAATTACTTTTAAACATGAACCAGAAATGCCCATAAGTGCTGTGGTGTGCCTGCTGCTGCAAAGAAAGCAGGAAAAACCATAGGCAGCAATTGAATGTTTTAAAACATCTTGAGGCTGGTGAGTGTTTCTAATTTGAATTTATGGGGAAAAGCAGCCTTCCCCTGAGGTCAAGGACACCCAAGTGCATGGGGCGGGGGGCGGGGGGGGGGGCGGTTGTATGGTTGTGTGGAAGTTCCACCCATTGAGATTTACCAGCCAATCCGAGACCAGTTGTTAATTTAGGGAGGCAGTGGCTGCTTTTGTACACCACCCACCCAAGGCCTAAGATCGGGGTGGAGCAGGGTGGCGTTTGTGGGGAGGTGTTCGGGGTCACTGGGGAGGGGGGTTGGCAGCAAGGAAGGGGATGATGGTGATGTCTGTCAGTGGGCTCCGCCTCACCGATGCCAGCTCCATTGATCAGGTACTGAGTGCCTTTGACCAAGGGAATCACCACAGAAGCCAGCATGCAATCCCAAGTGGATTTGCTTTTCATGCTCCCTGCATGATGAGCTCCCCTACAAGTAGCGGTGGGTTGAAGGCCTGAAATAGGTTTTAGTTACTCACTTAAAGGCCTCAATTAATGACAGACCACAAATGCCTCTGGAGCCCTCATGCCACAAACTTAACCAGGGTGGAAGCAGAAAGGTGGCAGGGTTCCCACCCACCACCGCCCTGTGAATTAAATACCTGCCCACCACCAAACCCACCACGGAGAGGTCACAAAATTCCACCCCTTACCTTCGCAATATAGAAATTTGTTGTTTAAAAGGAAGCACTGGAAAATCTTGCCCACAAACCTACTTCTGTCTTCCCTGAGTGTGGTCTTTATAACATCGCACCCCAATAACATGGCAGAACCTGACAGTGTCCATTACAGAAACATTGGTCAGGATTGTATTAAAGTAGAGGCCACTTTGACTTCAGGCCATTAATAAAAACACTAACCATTTTAAATAGTGCTATTGAAACACGTCGGTTGCCATGCTGTGAGTGGAACTTTAGCAAGAAAGACTCCACTTGCAAACAGTGCATGAAGAGTCTGTGTGCTTCAGCTTTGCCCACACAGTGTGAAGCCGCTGCTGCATTATACGGACCTCACTTGGGCTTGGCACTGATCCAGGCTGTAAATTAATCTGTTTGGGTTGTGTTTCCAAACCACTAAAGATAATATGCTAGTTAAACTTTTTGCACAGAGCCCCAGAGTTTACAAATGTTACCTGTGTTTTATTTTGTTAGTTTTGATATTTTAATGTCGTTCCCATAATATAAATTCATATATGCCTATCTCGGTCTCCTAGCTTTGGCTGAATTTATACTGCACATTCTAGGAATTCAATGTGAGACAACCTCCTGGAGGGGATCCTACATCTTACTGTTTCAGTGCCTTTGGTAGTCTTCCGAATTTCTTGCCACTTTTGCAATAATGTGCAAACAAAATTATTTTAATTGATGCAAAAAGGTCGTAAAAATGGCCACTTAATTTATTGCATATGACTTTGCTTTCAATAGTACAAACACATACAAAGTTTGCAGCTAATTTTTGTATTCATAATATTGTAGTATACTTAAAAAGAATTAAAATCATTTAACTTATCAGCCTTAGGCTAATGTGTATCAAGAGATCATTGCATGTTCACTGGATTTGAGTCTATTCAGGTTAATAGAATCAACTTGTGGTATTGTAACTTCCCACGAGGATTTTGACTCATAAATCCTAACAGCCAGATTTTTCTGCATTGATTGGGTGGGAATTCCCTAACGGGTCCATCCCTAACCCTGGCAGATAAATGCAGTGTGCTCCCAACAGGAATCTTACCTCTGTCAGGGACCCTGCCTCAGGGGGGGAGGAAAATTGCTGCCCCACTGAAGTGGAGTGTAAAAATATTTTGAAAATATTAAATTTCATGTGGCTGGTAAATTGAATTGAGCAGACCATGTTGTGGAGGAGCATGTGATGGGAAGTGCTTGGGCTCAGAACTTGCTGCCAAAATAATGATGGCAAAACAATATCTCCGATATTGAGGCCAAGTGTTCGCGCCGTCGTGAACGCCGTCGCGTTTCACCACGGCGTGAACAGGACCCGGACATGACCGATTCTGGCCCCCACAGGGGGCCAGCACGGCGCTGGAGCGGTTCACGCTCCAATAATAATAATAATAATTGAACTCATCGCTGGTTAATGCGTAACTAGTCCAGAAACTTGTGACAGCAAATAGATATATTCCTGTGAATTGCAAGCTGCCCAAGTTGTTGGATGATTTGCACTGATCCATCATTAGCTCCGGAGGCACAGCAACTCACTGTTATCCTCACCGTCCCTATAAGTTTCATGAAGTAGCTGCATTTGTACATCGTTTGGCCATTAAATGCAGCACTGAAAGTGAGGCGTGGAATTTACCAGTGTAAGTGTGTTTTTAATGAGATGAATGTTCCTGAAATTCCCATGAACTTCTCCAGTCTAGACAGGGAATACTCTGCAGCCGTGTTCCTACAGATAGTGGGGGCGATTCTCCGAGGCCCGCGCCGGGCCGGAGAATCGTCGCAACAGCGTGGAGAATCGCCGCCATTTGCGGCGGCGCTTGGGTCGGGGCCGACGCGCGTAAGAAGTTCCCCGCGCATGCGCAGGATGGCGCGCCCCAACTGCGCATGCGCAGGATTGAGCTGGCCCAACTGCTCATGCGCGGGTTGGCGCGGCGCCCGTTTGGTGCCGCGTAAGGAAGCTGGAGTGGCGTGAACCGCTCCAGCGCCGTGCTGGCCCCCAGTGGGGGCCAGAATTGGTCATGTCCGGGTCCTGTTCGCGCCGTGGTGAAACGCGACGGCGTTCACGACGGCGCGAACACTTGGCCTCAATATCGGAGAATCGCCCCCAGTATGTTCGACATTTTTTTTAAAGTAAAAGTTTAACATTTTAAAAAGATTTTTTCTTACTTTTCCATTCTGGCTCTTTCTCGCTCTCAATTTAAATTTTCTTCTGTTCTATTTATTCTCTTTCTCTATTTGATTTGACTCTAATTCACCTTCCTTTTCCAACTTTTCTGTTTCTTTCTCAATTCTCAGTAAATCTTGATGGTTAATAAGAATATAAGAAAAAGGAGCAGGATTTGGTCCACTCCATCATTCTGTTAGATAGTGGTAAATTTCTGCATCAACTTCACTTTCCCGCTCCATCCCCGTATCCCTCGATTCCGAATGCCTGTTAATCCCAGTCTTGAATGTACTTACTGACTCAGCATCCATGGTCGCTGGAAACAATTGAGGAGCTAGGCTGTTGATCCTGGTGTTCATTGCGGTCCCAGATGCCCTGTCGCAGGGCAAAAATATTTTGAAGGCATGCAGTGTAATGCCCCGCTTCACCCCAGCAAATTCTGGGACAATGTTTTTAAAAACTTAAATCTCACATAGCAGCCCGGTTGAGTTGGTCAGCCCATGTTACCAATCTGCAAATGATGGGAAATCACGTTCCCATCTTTGAAATATACACTCAGCTTTATTTTGGCAGGAATATTCTACATCCCCTGTCACTTCTGAGAAAAATGTGGGAAATGGCACAGATGGCCAGTGGAGCATCTCCTGAAACATTTCCCATGTGGGATCAGATTCTGTGGACAGGTGGAAATGAACAGAACATTTTTGCAAACCGGCAATCTGCAATTAAATCAAAAATCAGGAAATGAATGAACAGCAGGTCATTAGCTTCTGAAAAAGAAAAGGTAGAGAAACAAATCAGGTGGAGCCATTCATCAGTTAGATTACAGCATTAATTATTCCTTTGTTATATACTGACAGTCAAACTTGTCAATGATCCCTCCTAACAAAAGCTTAGCAGTTAACTGTTCTTTGGCACGTTCTCCATGGCAATGCCTCTACAGATTAGCACTCTCTTCTCATGCAGTATGAATTGTTGTTCCCTTTATCGAGTTCTTTGAGAAGGTGACTGAACAGGTAGACGAGGGTAGAGCAGTTGATATGGATTTCAGTAAAGCGTTTGATAAGGTTCCCCACGGTAGGCTATGCAGAAAATATGGAGGCTGGGGATTGAGGGTGATTTAGAGATGTGGATCAGAAATTGGCTAGCTGAAAGAAGACAGAGGGTGGTGGTTGATGGGAAATGTTCAGAATGGAGTTCAGTTACAAGTGGCGTACCACAAGGATCTGTTCTGGGGCCGTTGCTGTTTGTCATTTTTATCAATGACCTAGAGGAAGGCGCAGAAGGGTGGGTGAGTAAATTTGCAGACGACACTAAAGTCGGTGGTGTTGTCGACAGTGTGGAAGGATGTAGTAGGTTACAGAGGGGCATAGATAAGCTGCAGAGCTGGGCTGAGAGGTGGCAAATGGAGTTTAATGTAGAGAAGTGTGAGGTGATTCACTTTGGAAGGAATAACAGGAATGCGGAATATTTGGCTAATGGTAAAGTTCTTGGAAGTGTGGATGAGCAGAGGGATCTAGGTGTCCATGTACATAGATCCCTGAAAGTTGCCACCCAGGTTGATAGGGTTGTGAAGAAGGCCTATGGAGTGTTGGCCTTTATTGGTAGAGGGATTGAGTTCCGGAGTCAGGAGGTCATGTTGCAGCTGTACAAAACTCTGGTACGGCCGCATTTGGAGTATTGCGTACAGTTCTGGTCACCGCATTCTAGGAAGGACGTGGAGGCTTTGGAGCGGGTGCAGAGGAGATTTACCAGGATGTTGCCTGGTATGGAGGGAAAATCTTATGAGGAAAGGCTGATGGACTTGAGGTTGTTTTCGTTGGAGAGAAGAAGGTTAAGAGGAGACTTAATAGAGGCATACAAAATGATCAGGGGGTTAGATAGGGTGGACAGTGAGAGCCTTCTCCCGCGGATGGAAGTGGCTGGCACGAGGGGACATAGCTTTAAACTGAGGGGTAATAGATATAGGACAGAGGTCAGAGGTAGGTTCTTTACGCAAAGAGTGGTGAGGCCGTGGAATGCCCTACCTGCAACAGTAGTGAACTCGCCAACATTGAGGGCATTTAAAAGTTTATTGGATAAGCATATGGATGATAATGGCATAGTGTAGGTTAGATGGCTTTTGTTTCGGTGCAACATCGTGGGCCGAAGGGCCTGTACTGCGCTGTTTCGTTCTATGTTCTATGTTCTATTATTGGTATTCTTGTGACCTGTACTGATGAGTGCAACATGAAAAGCTTCAACAGCATGTTTCTTTTTTCAGAATGAGTTGAAGCACCTGAGTATTTAAGTAACACCCCCAAAAATATGGGTACTTGAAGGGAAGGTGCCACTGAAGGTGAGTAAAAACTCCACCCACTTTCATGGTGGGATTAGTGTTTCAGAAACCCTGGTAATATAGCAATTAATAAGAGTGCACAGACCAATTCACTTAAAGAACATTTCAATACAGAAAGGAAGGAATTTTCATTTTGTTTCATTACCTTGCAGGCGGGTGGCAGGGTGGCACAGTGGTTAGCACCGCTGCCTCACAGCGCCAGGTACCCGGTTCGGTTGAGTACAAGAGTTGGCAGGTTTTGTTACAGTTGTATAAAACTTTAGTTAGGCCACATTTGTAATATTGGGTGCAGCTCTTGTCGCCACACTAGCAGAAGGATGTGGATGCTTTGGAGAGAGTGCAAAGAAGGTTTACCAGGATGTTGCCTGGTCTGGAAGGTGTTAGCTATGAGAAAAGGTTGAATAAACTTGGATTGTTTTCGTTAGAAAGACGGAGGCTGAGGGGAGACCTGATTGAGGTCTGCAAAATTACGAGAGGTATAGACAGGGTGAATAGTCAAAAGTTTTTTCCCAGGATGGAAGACTGAATACAAGGGGCACAGGTTCAAGATGAGAGGGGGAAAGTTTAAGGGAGATGTGCAGGGATGGTTTTTCACGCAGAGGGTGATGGGTACCTGGAATACGTTGCCAAGTGGAGGTGGTGGAGGCAGCCACGATAGCAGTGTTTAAGATGACTCTTGATAGTCACATGAATGGGAGGGGAATGGAGGAATACAGATCATTTGGGCAATAAGTAGTAAGCCTAAATAAGGAATCTGGATTGGCGCAGGCTTGGTGAGCCGAAGGGCCTGTTCCTGTGCTGTAATGTTCTTTGATCTTTGATTCCGACCTTGTGTTATTGTCTGTGTGGAGCTTGCACATTCTCCCCATGTCTGTGTGGGTTTCCTCCGGGTGTTCCGGTTTCCTCCTAAAGTCCAAAGATGTGCAGGTTTTGTGGATTAGCCATGCTGAATTGCCTCTAAGTGTCCAGACATTTGGTGGGGTTGCGGGGACGGGGTGGAGGATTGGGCCTAGGTGGGGTGGTCATCCAGGGGGTTGGTTCAGATTCAATCAGCCAAATGACCTTCTTCTGCACTGTCGGATTCAATGACCTTTGATACTCTTTCTATGATCTATGAAAAGTAATTACTTTGAAGTTCAATGAATGTTGTTCTATAGGCAATTCATTTTATACATAGCAAAATCCCACAAACAACAATGATATGAATAACCAATTAATCCAATTTTGGTGGCGTCACTTGAAGGGCGGGGGGGGGGGGGGGGGGTACATTGGTCATGCTACCGTGAGAGCGTCCTGCTCTTCACAAAATGTACCATCATCATTACTGTTCCTCTGAACTGGGAAATTAGTTCATATCAAAAACAGTAACAATCTCATGTAGCACCTTTAACATAAAAGGACATCTAAAGGCATTTCAGTTGGGTGTAATCAATCAAAGGTGAATGCCAAGCCAAGCAAAGAGATATGAGGAAGGGTAACTGAACACCTTTCCAAAGAGGTAGGTTTTAAGGAGGGTCTTAAAAGAGAAAAAGGAGGTAGCAATGCAGCCGGCCTGGTATTGGGATGGGATTCCAGATCCCAAATAAAGGAGATCTCGAACAATGGCGCACTCCAATAGAATAACAATTAATGTTTTCTCTCGTTTTCATTCAACTACAGTTTTTGGACTTCAAGGTGAAAGTGCCATCAAGACAGGACTAAAAAACTTATAAGCTTGACTTTTGTGAGGATTTTTCTCCTTCATTGTTATTGAATTGCATTTCTATTAGAGTTAAACTGTTCCATTTACAAAATCATAATTCCATGATCCCATGCTGCCATCAGAGACGTATACTTCCAGGGAATGTGCACCAGACAATACTGCTGCAATGATGTAACACAAAGTCCAACCATATTCCCCTAAGAACTACCTTCCATAATGGAAGCATGATATCATGAAATAAATCTAACATATGATATTAGGTTTTCCAACAATGGTGAACTGTTCTTGTAAGTCTAGTCGTTAATCATCCATCCATGGCTCAATCATATAACACCATTCTCGGTTTCAGGTTTAGGAACTTGTTCTTAAATGCTAAGAATGTATTAATGTGGAATTATATGTTTCAGACTTTCCCAAGTGCTCTGTTAGCAAACTAATAATATCTGATTCGCAAATTTGTTCTTTATCAAAAGTAGCTCTGGCAGACGTGGCAGCTGAAGCTTCAAACTCAAAGGACTGGATTTTCACTGATGTTTGAAAAAGGTGCATAGGACCCAAATGTGCAGGTCCATCCCCATTCCAAAAGGTCTAATTTTTACCTTATGGGAAAGGGAGCAGGCATGATTAACACATGAGGAAACCTCAAACTCAGTGTGGAGTTGAAACAGCCCCCATTCTGTTGGCAGTTGCAAGGGCCTTAGCCCACAGTGTTGCAGGCACAAATATATCTAACAGTGGTAAACACTCTTGAAGGGTGGATAACATTTGTTGAACTGTCATGATCTGAAGATATTTAAATCCCCAGCCCTTTAAAAATGAAAACAAAAACAGGCTGCAGGTGTCAGTCAGAGTTTATAAAATCTTGTTCTAGCAGTTTCAGTAGCTGTTTCTTGACATTTCCTTCAGGGCACTTTATCAGTGCTTGGCTGATTTCCAAAGCTTTGATTCTCGCAGCGGGATGGTTCTGCGTTCACAGTTTGATTGGCAGGTGAAAAACCTATTAAAATATTAGTTGTCATGGGGCGCGGCCCAGTGGTATGATGATGGTGGATAAGCAGGGTGGGAGGGATGAGAGACCCCCAGTTAGGATAGTCACGTGGAACGTGAGGGGGTTAGGAGATCCGGTCAAGAGGTCAAGGATGCTTGCGCATCTTAAAAGTTTGAAGCATGTAGCAATGCTGCAGGAGACTCACTTGAGGGTGAAGGACCAGGTGAGGCTTAAAAAGGGCTGGGTTAGTCAGGTGTTCCACTCTGGATTTGACAGAAAGGCTCGAGGGGTAGCGGTAATGGTCAGCAAAAGAGTACGCTTCCAGATGGAGAAGGTGGTGGCAGATCAGGGGGGTAGATATGTGATTGTGATAGGGGAGATTAGTGGTGCTGTTAAGTGTATACGGTCCCAATTGGGACGATGTGGGATTCGCAAAGAAGGTGTTTGGGGCTATCCCCGACTTGGACACACATAAACTGATAGTGGGAGGGGGACTGGAACTTGGTGCAGGAGCCAAGGTTGGATAGGCCACAGCCGCGCTCGCTGGTCCCATCAGTGGGGGCGAAGGCGTTGGCTGGGCTAATGATGGAAATGGGAGAGGTGGACCCTTGGAGGTTTCTGCACCCAAGGGAACAGGAGTACTCGTTTTTCTCAGCAGTCCATAAGGTATACTCATGGATCGGCTTTCTCGTAGTGGGGAAGGCTTTGCTGGCTGGGGTTAAGGGGTCGGAATACTTGGCAATTGCAGTGTCAGATCATGCTCCGCATTGGGTGGATATGGTACTGGAGCAGGGGGTAGCGCAGAGGCCGGGGTGGAAATTATATGTGGGACTTTTGGGGAACCAAAAGTTCTGTGACAAAATTGAAAAGGTAATTGAGGAATATGTAGGATTCAACTGTACGGGTGAGGTGTCGAAGGCAGTTGTCTTGGAGGCTCTAAAGGCGGTGGTGAGGGGCGAGGTGATTTTGTTTAAGGCCAAAGTGGACAAAGAGGAGAAGCTGGAGTGGCAGTGAGTAATAGGTGAGATGTTGGAGGTAGATAGGAGTTATGCAGAAGATGGGGACCCAGCGAAGTTGGAAAAGAGGAAGGAACTACAGGCGAGCTTTGACCGACTATCTACCAGGAAGGCGGTGCACCAACTGAGACGAGCAAGGGGTGCAGTTTACGAACATGGAGATATGTTAGCAGGTCAGCTCCGGAGGGAGGCAGCGGTAAGGGAAATTGTTCGGGTGAGGGACAGGGCAGGGAAGTTGGTGGTGGCTCCGGATCTGATTAACAGGAAATTTTTGAGAGGTTGTACAGGTCAGAGCCACCTGGGGAAGACCGGGAGATGCAGCAATTTCTAAATGGGTTGGAGTACCTGATGTTAGGGGAGGGGGACAGGGCTACATTAGCAGGAGCGACAGTGGAGCAGGATATAAAGGATGCGATTGAGAGGATGCAGTCGGGAAAGGTGGCAGGGCCGGATGGGTTTCCGGTGGAATATTATAAAAAATTCAAGGATAAGCTGGCCCTCATGATGGTGGGGATGTTTAAAGAAGCGATTGGGAAGGGGGTGTTGCCACAAACTTTGGGGCAGGCATCGATTTCCCTGTTGCTAAAAAAAGATAAGGATCCGACGGAGTGTGGGTCGTATAGGCCCATATCACTTCCGAATGTGGATGCAAAAGTATTGCCGAAGGTACTGGCGGGTAGGCTGGAGGAGTGCCTCCCGAAGGTGATAGGTGAAGATCAGACGGGGTTTGTGAGAGGGAGGCAGCTCTTTTCAAACGTTAGAAGGGTATTGAGCGTTGTTATGGCACCAGCAGAGGGGAACGAAACAGGTGGTTGTAGCATTGGACGCTGAGAAGGCGTTTAACTAGGTCGAATGGGGGTACTTGATGGCAGTTCTGGAGCGGTTTGGGATTGGACCATGATTTGTGAACTGGGTAAAGCTATTATATAAGGAGCCGAGGGCGAGTGTCCGCACAAACAACATCAGCTCGAGATACTCTCCACCGTGGGACTAGGCAGGGATGTCCTACGATCCCCCTGCCGTTTGCACTCGCGATTGAGCCGTTGGCCATTGCATTAAGTTTGGGGGTATGGAAAGGAATAGTGCGGGGGGGGATAGAGCATAGGGTGTTCTTATATGCTGATGACTTGCTGTTATACGTGTCGGAACCGAGTGTGTCGATAAGGGGAATATTGGAGCTGCTTCGAGTGTTTGGGTCTTTCTCGGGGTCCAAACTTTTGTAAGGGCCACGAAGAATCCAGCACGAGTTTTAAGGATACAAAATAATAACGTTTATTTAATATAACAATATATACATAACAGTAGCAGTAACTTCCCTTGCTACCTTCTCCTTCCTGCTGGTTCCTGAACTGGCCACCTTATTTATACTAGGAGTTTCTCCGCCCCCCCTCATTGGGGAAGTTCATACTCCCATAGGATTGTGGGATAGTCATTAGTCCCCAGCCAATCGTAAGTAGGCAGGTTATAACATCCCTCCCCCCCAAAGTCCAAGGAATCCACCGAAGACCCTGGCGAAGGAAGGCGTCAAACTCGTTTGGCCGCAGGCCGGACGGCATTTGCACGCGACGCTGGATCAGGCGGCGTATAACGAGACGGAGACCGGCGCTTCCGTGATGAACGGCGCGGTTGTACATCCACGGCCTGTGGACCCGAGGATTCCCCCTCTGATTCATCCTGTGTCTCCATCTCGGAGTCAGAGTCTGCTGCCTCCGTCATGTCAGCGTCTCTATCTCCATTCGGTCCCGTAACGACCTGCACAGGCTTCGAGTGAGGCACCAGTGGAAGATTTTGAGGACTACCTTCCCTTGTCTCTGGTCTTTGTGGCTGTTGAACTGAGCTCCGGGGGCGGGGAATCTTTTGAGGGGATGATCTTCTGGACTGGACGTGGTCTACATGTTTTCGCTGGAGACGACCCTGGGCTTGCACTTGGTAAGATATAGGGCCCGTTTGGCGAAAGATTACACCAGGAACCCATTGGGCACCACCAGCAAAATTCCGCGCGAATACTGGGTCACCGGGCGCAAACTGCCGAATCGGACGATGCCGAGACAATCCCTGTCCCTGCCGTTCTTGTGTGCGGCGTACTTTTGCGCCAATGTCCGGGAAGACCATACTAAGGCGGGTGCAAAGTCTTCGGCCCATTAGGAGTTCTGCGGGAGATACCCCAGTCACTGCATGGGGGGTGGTCCTGTACGTAAACATAAAGCGAGCCAGTCTCGTGTCCATTGATCCGGAAGACTGCTTCTTTAGGCCTCTTTTGAATGTTTGCACTGCACGCTCTGCCAACCCATTTGGAGCCGGGTGGTAAGGGGCAGTGCGGATATGGCGGATGCCGTTCATCTTTGTAAACCTAGCAAACTCCTCACTCGTGAATGGAGTGCCATTATCCGTAACCAGCACCTCGGGGAGGCCATGCGTACTAAATGATAAACGCATCTTTTCAATTGTTGCGCAGGACGTTGTCCCCTGCATCTTATGCACCTCCAGCCATTTGGACTGGGCGTCAATTAGTAGAAGGAACATGGATCCCTGAAAAGGGCCTGCGAAATCTGCATGTAAGCGTGCCCAAGGCCGCCCTGGCCATTCCCAGTGATGTAGGGGCGCGGCCGGCGGAAGCTTCTGATGCTCCTGGCAAATGGAGCAGTTTTGGGCCACCTTCTCAATGTCGGTGTCGAGGCCTGGCCACCAGACATAACTCCGGGCCAACATTTTCATCTTGGTCACGCCCGGATGCCCATTGTGCAAGTCTGATAATATCAGCTCCTGGCCTTTTTCCGGGACAATCACACGCGTCCCCCACAAGAGGATCCCATCTTCGTCGCCAGTTTTGTAAGGGCCACGAAGAATCCAGCACGAGTTTTAAGGATACAAAATAATAACGTTTATTTACTATAACAATATATACATAACAGTAGCAGTAACTTCCCTTGCTACCTTCTCCTTCCTGCTGGTTCCTGAACTGGCCAGCTTATTTATACTAGGAGTTTCTCCGCCCCCCTCATTGGGGAAGTTCATACTCCCATAGGATTGCGGGATAGTCATTAGTCCCCAGCCAATCGTAAGTAGGCAGGTTATAACACAAACTAAATCTAGACAAGAGTGAGTATTTTGTGGTGTTTCGGCCGGGCGTGGGGGGGCTGCCAGTCCATAGGGCAGGGACTCACTTTAGGTACCTGGGGGTGCAGGTTGCCGGGAGTGAGGGGGGGGGGTGCTCCGCAGGTACAACATTTCTAGTTTGGTGGGGAGAGTGAAAGCTGATCTGGCAAGATGGGATGGTCTCCCTCTGTCACTGGCGGGTCTGGTACAGGCGGTTAAAATGAACGTGTTGCCGCGATTTCTGTTTATTTTTCAATGCCTGCCGATTTTCCAGCCAAAGGCTTTGTTCAGAGAGATTGAGGGAAGGATTACTTCATTCATATGGGGAGGGAAGGTGGCCAGAGTTAGAAAGGTGCTGCTACAGAGGGGAATGGAGGCAGGGGGTTTGGGTCTTCCGAACCTGATGTATTACTACTGGGCGGCGAATGTGGAGAAGGTGCGGAGCTGGGTCTAAGGTGTTGATTCCCAAAGGGTCAGAATGGAGGAGAGTTTGTGCAGGGGGTCGGGATTGTAAGCACTAGCAACAGCGCCGCTCCCGATGGCCCCGGGGAAATACTCAGGGAGTCCGGTAATAATAGCTTCATTGAGAATTTGGAGGCAGTTTGAGGAGGCGATAGGGTTGGGGGCAGGGTCAAGGGAAATGCCGATTCTGGGGAACCAGGGAAGTGGGATGGAAATTATCGGAAATGGGAGGAGCAGGGGGTTAAGACACTAAAAGATTTGTTTCTTAGGGGTCGGTTTGCAGGATTGAAGGAGCTGGAAGTGAAGTCTGGGCTGGAGCAGGGGGAAATGTTGAGATACATGCAAGTTCGAGATTTTGCCAGAAAGGAGATACAGAACTTCCCGGAGGAGCAGGCCTCCACATTGCTGGAAAAGGTGCTGGCGACAGGGGGACTGGAGAAGGGGGTAGTGTCAGCGGTTTACAGAGCTATTTTGGAAGAGGAGAAGGCACCATTGGAAGGGATCAAAGCAAAGTGGGATGAAGAGTTGGGAGAGGAAATGGAGGAGGGGTTCTGGTGTGAGGTGCTCCGGAGAGTGAATGCCTCCACCTTGTGCGTGAGGTTGGGGCTGATACAGCTGAAGGTGGTATACAGAACACACCTCACGTGGATGAGGATGAGCCGATTCTTTGAAGGAGTAGAAGATGTGTGTGAACGTTGCGGGGGGGGGGCACTAATCACGTTCATATGTTTTGGTCATGTCCAAAGCTAGAGGATTACTGGAAGGAGGTTTTAAGGGTAATTTCTAAAGTGGTGCACATGAAACTGGACCCGAGCCCCGGGAGGCCATATTGGGGTGTCGGACCTGCCAGGGTTGGAAACGGGTGCGGAGGCAGATGTTGTAGCCTTCGGTTCGTTGATCGCCCGAAGGCGGATCCTGATGGTTTGGAGGCAGCCTCTCCACCCTGTGCCCTGGCATGGCGGGGGGGGGGTACCTTTTGGAATTCTTGACTCTTGAGAAGGTTAAGTTTGAACTGAGGGGAAAGATAGAGGGGTTCGACAATTCATGGGCATTATTCATTATGCACTTTCAAGAACTGGATAACATTGAACATTAGTTGGGGCGGGTGGGTGGGAGGGTTGGGGGGAGGGGGGCTGTGTGTGTTAATGGCGACTATGGGTGATCCCTAATTCCTTTTTGTCATTTGTTTGTGTGAATATGCGGGCTAATGTTTGGGGTTTGGTGGGAGGATGGGACCGTTGTTATTGATACGGGGAATGACATATTTGTTACTGATTATTGTTTCTAGTTGGTGGGTGTAAATTTGGTAGAAAATGTGAAAAAGGAGGAGAATAAAAAATATTTTTGAAAAAAATATTAGTTGTCTTTGACATAGGGTTTGAATAGATGTTTGTTTGCTTTTATAAGAGATTAAACACTTTTAAAAGATACTTTCATGAATCTGAGGTTATTTTGCAATCAGATATGTGTGATGAAATTTGTACCAGCTTTTTAGAACTTTATTTTATTTCCAGACCACATGGCTCCTTTTGTCTGCCCAGATTGGATGCTGAGTGAATTGCCTTGCGTTGTCATGAGGGACTATGGGGTTGTTGGGGCATGAGCTATCTTGAGTTGGATGGAGTGTAAAGGGCCACGGGGTAGGTGGGATGCATAAGTTGGCATGACATAGAGTGTTAAACACACCATGGGGCAGCGAGGGTGAGTGGAATTTGAGGGAGTGTGAGGGGTGAGGGCTTGGGGACATAAAGTGCACAATTCAACCACCGCGTTGTGCCTGGCACTGATCCGGGCATGCCGGGTAAATTGCGGGAGAAGCCAAAATCAAGATTCATGCCGAGAGTAACCATTTTGCAGTTCACTTGGCCCTCTCCCGATGGCGAGTTCCGGATCTCACCCCAAAATGGTGAGAAGGTCATTAGGCCTCATTTGCATTGATTTCAATCTCATTAGCAAGATTGAAGTCGAAGCTGTGGCTTCAGGAGAGTCAGCTGACTCCCCAGCGAGAAATCACGTGGGCATCGTTTAGTTCTCCTTTACAAAGGTGGGAAGCTGGTGCAATGCCCACTGAGGGGAAGTGAGGAGGTGAGTCGACATCTCCATTTACTGCATGTAGCTCCAGGGCACCGGAAAGCTGCCCCAGTGTTCGGCGGGGGATCTTCAGGAGGGTTAGGATTGTTCAGGAGGGCTGGACGGGGCCAGGTCGGCAGTCACCCCTGGGCTGGGGGTTGGAGGGGGAGGAGCTTTGCTTCTGTAAGGCCTTCAAGCCATCTTTAAATATTGTGGAGACCCATACCAGGGCAACCAGAGCTGTAGCCTGACTGTTCTACCAAACTCTCCCTGGTTCAACTTTTCTCATGAAAGTCAATTTCTCTCCCTTTGATTGTGAGCAGCCTCAAGCTTCACAGCTGAAGGCTATTTTAAAGGAGGGATTAGCTTTGTTAGTTGTGAGCACTTCACGGTCCTGAGCTCTCAAGTGCCTCTTAGAAGGAACAGGTGTCATGTCTGAGAGGATGATTAGTGGACTGGCTGTCCAGCAACCTTTGATGCCTGAACAATGTCACTGTACATTAGGAGCATCTGAACCATAGAGGCAGCTGCCAAGCATCAAACAGTAAAAAGCAGGGCTTCATCACTGAGGACCCTCTCGCAGCTAAAGGGTAAGAATCTGGATGAGCGGAGGTCAGCTGAGCACGGCCGCCCTCATGTTGCTGACAGAGACCTGGTGTCTTGGAGGCCTTCTGATCTGGCCAGGGTGAATGGGCCGAGCGAAGATTTCCAGCACAAGTGGTTCACTGGATGACACTCTGAGAGAAGGCGGAACAATCATGGTAAGATTGGGGAGGCTTAGGGGATTTGAGGGTCCTGGGATGGAAGCCTTCACTGATTTGCAGTCTCTCTCCTTCTCCAATCCCTTCCAGATACAAAAATGTTTGCTGGTATGGATCCTGCTGAGGCAGCCCTCAATGTGCTTGTTGCAGCTGAGGCCGGGAGACGCCGCAGTTGGCAGCAAGGCCATCGCAGGCTGGAAGTGGTACCTCATGTGCAGCAGGCCGCCACATACCCGTCCGGCTGAGGAGGGGGCCAGTAGGGTAGTCCAGTGACATGCCATGGTGTACAGGAGGCATAAAATCACTACAGTAGAATCATAGAATCACTACAGTGCAGAAGGAGGCCATTCGGCCCATCGAGTCTGCACTGACCCTCTGTGAGGGTACCCTACCTACAGTCAAGCCCCCACCCTATCCCTGTAGCCCAGTAACCCCACCTAACCTTTTGAGAGGGAAGGAGGGTGTGGGTTGGGGGAGAAGAGTGTTTGGGTTCGGAAATGGGAGGGTGTGGGTTGGCAGGAAGGATGGTGTGGGTTGGGGGGTAGAACGGTCTGGGTTCTGTGAAGGAGGGTGTAGGTTTGGGGGAAGGGTGGTGTGGGTTGGGCGGAAGGATGATGTGGGTTGAGGGAAAGGATGGTGTCGGTTTGGGGGAAGGATGGTATGGGTTTGGGGGAAGGACGATGTGGGTGGGGGGTAGAACGGTCTGGGTTGTGTGAAGGAGGGTGTAGGTTTGGGGGAAGGGTGGTGTGGGTTGGGGGGAAGGATGATGTGGGTTGAGGGAAAGGATGGTATCGGTTTGGGGGAAGGATGGTATGGGTTTGGAGGAAGGATCGTGTGAGTTTGGGAGAAGGATGGTATGGGTTTGGGGGAAGGATGATGTGGGTGGGGGGTTGAATGGTCTGGGTTGTGTGAAGGAGGGTGTAGGTTTGGGGGAAGGGTGGCGTGGGTTGGGGGGGAAGGATGATGTGGGTTGAGGGAAAGGATGGTATCGGTTTGGGGGAAGGATGGTATGGGTTTGGAGGAAGGATCGTGTGAGTTTGGGAGAAGGATGGTATGGGTTTGGGGGAAGGATGATGTGGGTGGGGGGTTGAATGGTCTGGGTTGTGTGAAGGAGGGTGTAGGTTTGGGGGAAGGGTGACGTGGGTTGGGGGGAAGGATGATGTGGGTTGAGGGAAAGGATGGTGTCGGTTTGGGGGAAGGATGGCATGGGTTTGGGGGAAGGGTGGTGTGAGTTTGGGAGAAGGATGGTATGGGTTTGGGGGAAGGATTGTGTGAGTTTGGGAGAAGGATGGTATGGGTTTGGGGGAAGGATGATGTGGGTTGAGGGGAAGGATGGTATGTGTTTGGGGGAAGGATGATGTGGGTTGAGGGGAAGGATGGTATGAGTTTGGGGGAAGGGTGGTATGGGTTTGGGGGAAGGATTGTGTGGGTTGGGTTGGAAGGATGGTGTTGGTTGGGGGGGAAGGATTGTGTGGGTGACCAATTCAATCACAGGTTGACTTCCTTTGTTGCCCAATGTAACTCTTAACCCATGGAGGTAGGATTTCACCAATAAAATAACAACAACTTGTACTTATACAGTGCTTTAGCATTATAAAACATAACAGGGACATTGCAAAACAAAATTTGACCCCAGCACATAAGGAGATATTAGAAAAGATGACTGGAAACTAGGTCAAAGAGGACAGAGGAGGACAGTGAGGTTGAGAAGTGAAAATGTTTAAGGTGGAAATTCAGAGCCAAGGACCTTGCCAACTAAAGACCTATTGCGAGTGTTGTGCTTAAAAATGGGAGATCAAGAGGCCAGAATTTGAGGATTGTAATAATCGTTTATTGTCACAAGTAAGCTTCAGTGAAGGTACTGTGAAAAGCCCCCAGTCGCCACATTCTGGAAGCTAGTGCATCTTAATGGACTGTGGCATATAGTCAAAGCTATGAAAGGTATTGAAAACAAGGATGAGAATTTAAAAATTGAGACATTGGGCAAAATTCCCCATTTGGTTCTCCTGTCGGAGCTGAATTGCACCCGATTTGCGAGAAAATGATTCCCAATCCTTCACCATGCAAATTTATGCATGGTGAGAGTTGCAAGTTTTTTCCAAGGGAATCGCACTATTGGGTCACCATTTTGAGCGGGTTGTCCAATAGAGATGTCCCCCTGCTGACTAACAACATCACAATTCAGCCCCCACCTTTGAAGTCCCCACCCCCATGTTTTCTGGGTGTCTCCCCCCTCCCTCCAATAAGGGGGTTACCTGACCACCCCCCCCACTCTTCCCCACAGAGACCCTCTGAATAGACCAAACAGAATTAAGCGAAGGCAGGTGATTGCAAAGCACTTAATTCTGTTTGAAGTGGTCCAGGAGTTGTCAATCAAAGCTTGATGTTTCTAGACATTACGGTTAGAGCACTTCAGAGTTACTCAACTGTGAAAGAAGACAAATGAAACAAGGTGACAGCTGTGGTGTGTGGAAAGTCAATCATAGCCGAGTAAAATCAATATCGAAGAGAAATGAATGAATGGCTTGCAGATCAGCGAACTGAGGGGGTTTAAACACAGCTGATCGGTTTTCTCTTTCCAAGAATTGATAGGTGCTGTTTCCTCTGCCTGAGCCAGCAGGTGTATTTGTATTTACTGCTCTATCTGGACTGCTCTCTAGCTTCCAGGTAAGGGTTTCTTTTCTGGAGGGCTTCCTGACAGGGGTCTCTTTCTGGGGGGCTTCCTGACAGGGGTCTCTTTTCTGGGGAGAGTTTGTGGGGGGGGTCTCCCTTCCAAACCCACAACCACTACCATGTAGAAGGACATGGGCAGCAGATACATGAGAACATCACCAGTTGGAAGTTCTCCTCCAAGTCACTCACCACCCCGACTTGGAAATATATTGCCATTCCTTCACTGTCACTGGGCCAAAACCTTGGAACTCCTCCCCTAGCAGCACAGTGGGTGTACTACACAACATGGGCTGCAGCGTTTAAGAAGGCAGCTGCCCAGCACCTTCTGAAGAGCGTTTAGGGATGGGCAACAAATACTGGCCTAGCCAGCGAAGTTCACATCTCATAAGTATCAATTTATTTAAAAACCACGAAGGGTAAAGGCAGCAGATTCATGGGAACACCACGACATGCAAGTCCTCCTCCAAGTCACACTCCATTCTGACAAGGAACTATCTCGCCGTTCCTTCACTGTTGCTGGGTCAAAATCCTGGAACTCCCTCCCAACTGCACTGCGAGTGTGCTGTGGTTCAAGAAGGTCGAACACCACCATTTGGGGAAGGGCAACTAGTGGTCTAGCCAGCGATGTCCACATCCTATGAAAGAACAAAATAAATGAAACTCTGGGAAAGATGGACATGGATTCTTCCAGGTTTCCCAGCCAAAATCCTCCCCTTGACCCCCTTCACAGCCCTGAGTAAATATTGGACCTGATGTTTATCTCTAACATTGCATGATTTTATATCTCTGCATCAAATTGCGTCTTTCACCTGTTTACCTATTCTACTAATCTATGTCCTGTTGGAGTCTTTTACATTCTCCCTCACTATTTGTAAAATTACCAACATGATTTGATATTATGCTTCCAAAATGCAGAACCAAATTTTTTATAGATACTAAAAGCACAAGCGATTCTAGCACTGACCTCTGAGATATATCACTTTCAATTCTATGGACTTGCAGTTGCTGTTTAGGTTCACACAGGGTTGGATTATACAATGAGAGCGGGCTCCCACACCCCAGGATAAATGTCAGGGGCGAGCCTGCCCCTAGTGAGGCAGCTCGCCCGGTTTTCATTTTTCAGGTGACGGCCCTTTAATTAGGATTAAATGGGGCTGCCATCCAACTCCAGGAGGACGTCCCACTTCATAGAGCTTGTGGTAAACCACTGAAAATACATTACATGTATTATGGGACACTGCCATTGTACTACAGTTATCCCAGCCTGCTAGCTCCACCCACCAGCTCTGGATAAAAGTGTATGTTCTCCTGCACTGCCCCCATTCTTGGGTCCAGCTACAGGAGGCTTTACATCTAGCACAATAAAGCCACAATAGTTCACCATTCATCTCGTCATTGATGGTATATCAATTTATTTGCTAGAATTTTGAAGATGAACGTCTTACTCAAGCCAGATCGCCTGGAGCTGAACCCACATGCAGCCGACGCCACAGCGACTTTCGAGCATTGGCTAGCCTGCTTTGAAGGATATCTCGGAGCATCCACCGAAGTCATCTCAGACCCGCAGAAGCTCCAACTACTCTACGCATGGGTGAGCCCACAAGTCTTCCTCCTCATTCGGGATGCTCCCACCTACATGGAGGCGATAGAACTACTGAAAGGACAGTATATCAGGACTGTAAATCAGGTGTTCACCAGGCACCACCTAGCCACGAGACGGCAACTCCTGGGGGAGTCTCAGGACGATTACCTGCGTGCCTTGCGGCTACTTGGCAAAAACTGTAGTTGCCAGGCAGTGTCGGCAGTCCAACACACGGAGCTGCTGATCAGGGACGCCTATATCACGGGCATTAAGTCCAACTAAATCCGCCAGCGCTTATTAGAAGATAGATAGCCTCACAGAGATAGTACAGCTCGTGAACTCCTTAGAAGTGGCCTCCCACAACCTGGAGTCCTACACTCCCGACCGCACGGCACCCTCGTGGGCATCATGGGCCCCGCCATCATCCGACCCGGGTGCACCACACGCCTGTGCCACACGGCAGCCAGTGAACTCCGGAGGCCCCAAATGCTACTTTTGCGGCCAGAACAAACACCCCACACAATGCTGCCCAGCACGGAGCGCGACCTGCAACGGGTGTGGCAAGAAGGGCCACTTTGTCACCGTTTGCCAGGCCCGATCGGTCGCTGCCATTTCTAGGACCCACATTGCTACCGCAACATTCCCCATGTGCGATCCAGGGGCGCCACCATCTTCGCCGCTGCCCGCCACGTGCGGCCCATAGGCGCCGCCATCTTCGGCGCCATCTTGGAATGCACCCCAGGATCCCTGCTCGTCTGGCCGTACGCTGGCCGCCGATACCTCCGCCACCGGCAACCAGCCCTCCTACCACCTTCCGCAGCTCGCCTCCATCACCCTCGACCAGTCTCGGCGCCGCAACCTTGCAACCGCTACAACAACCATACGGATCAACGGGCACGAGACGACCTGCCTCTTCGATTCCAGGAGCACGGAGAGTTTCATACACCCAGCTACGGTAAGGCGCTGCTCCCTCCCGGTTCTCCCCGTGACCCAGAAAATCTCCCTGGCCTCCGGATCCCATTCTGTACAGATCCGGGGGTACTGCGTCGCGACACTCTCGGTACAGGGAGTAGAGTACAGTAACGTCAGACTCTACGTCCTCCCCCATCTCTGCACTACCCTGTTACTGGGTCTCAATTTCCAGTGCCACCTCCAGAGCCTCACCCTAAAGTTCGGCGGACCCCTGCCCTCCCTCACCGTCTGTGGCCTCACGACCCTTAAGGTTGATCCACCCTCGCTCTTTGCGAATCTCACCTGGGACAGTAAGCCAATCGCCACGAGGAGAAGACGGTACAGTGCCCATGACAGGACCTTTATCAGGTCGGAGGTCCAACGACTTCTGCAGGAGGGGGTCATTGAGGCCAGTAACAGCCCCTGGAGAGCTCAAGTGGTGGTCGTTAAAACTGGGGCGAAGCACCGGATGGTCATCGAGTACAGTCAGACGATCAACCAGTACACGCAGCTCGATGCGTACCCCCTCCCCCGCATACCTGACATGGTCAACCAGATTGCGCAGTATCGAGTCTTCTCCTCCGTTGACTTGAAATCCGCGTACCACCAGCTCCCCATCCGCCCGGAGGACCGCCAATACACTGCATTCGAAGCAGATGGCCACCTCTACCATTTCCTTAGGGTTTCCTTCGGCGTCACCAATGGGGTCTCGGTCTTCCAACGAGAAATGGACCGAATGGTTGACCAGTACGGGCTGCGGGCCACGTTCCCATATCTGGATAACGTCACCATCTGCGGCCACAACTAGCAGGACCACGATGCGAATCTCCAGAAATTCCTCCACACCGCTGAACTCCTTAACCTTACCTATAATAAGGAGAAATGTGTTCTCCGCACAACCCGCCTAGCCATCCTTGGCTACGTTGTGGAAAATGGAGTCCTAGGGCCCGACCCCGACCGCATGCGCCCCCTCCTGGAACTCCCCCTCCCTCACTGTCCCAAGGCCCTGCAGCAATGCTTGGAATTCTTCTCATATTACACCCAGTGGGTCCCTAATTATGCGGACAAGGCCTGCCCACTCATCAAGTCCACCATTTTACCCCTGACGGCTGAGGCCTGCCGGGCCTTCAACCACATCAAGGCAGGCATTGCCAAAGTCACGATGCAGGCAGTCGACAAGTCCCTCCCATTTCAGGTGGAGAGCGATGAATCGGACATGGCTCTGGCTGCCACCCTCAACCAGGTGGGCAGACCTGTGGCATTCTTCTCCCGTACCCTCCATTCCTCCGAAATTCGGCACTCCTCTGTCGAAAAAGAAGCCCAAGCCATTGTGGAAGCTGTGCGACATTGGAGGCATTACCTGGCCGGCAGGCGATTCACTCTCCTCACTGACCAACGGTCGATTGCCTTCATGTTTAGTAACACACAGCGGGGCGAGATTAAGAACGACAAGATCTTGAGGTGGAGGATCAAGCGCTCCACCTATAACTACGAGACCTTGTATCGTCCTGGGAAGCTCAATGAGCCCCCAGATGCCCTGTCCCATGGTACATGTGCCAGCACACAAGTAGACCGACTTCGGGGCCTCCACAATGACCGCTGTCACCCGGGGGTCACCCGTTCTTCCACTTTATCAAGGCCCGCAACCTGCCTTACTCCATCGAGGAGGTTAGGACCGTGACCAGGGACTGCCAGGTCTGTGCGGAGTGCAAACCGTACTTCTACCGGCCGGACAGAGCGCACCTGGTGAAGGCCTGCCGCCCCTTTGAGCGCCTCAGCATCGATTTCTAAGGGCCCATCCCATCCACTGACTGCAACGTGTACTTCCTTAACATCATTGATGAGTACTCCCATTTCCCGTTCGCCATCCCATGCCCTGACATGACTTCTGCCACTGTCATCAAGGCCCTGCACAGTCTCTTCACCATGTTCGGTTTCCCCACCTACATCCACAGTGATCGGGGATCCTCGTTCATGAGTGATGAGCTGCGTCAGTTCCTGCTCAGCAAAGGCATTGCCTCAAGCAGGACAACCTCTACAACCCCCGGCGAAACGGACAGGTGGAGAGGGAGAACGCGACGGTCTGGAAGGCCATCCTGCTGGTCCTTCGGTCTAAGAGTCTCCCAGTCTCCTGCTGGCAGGAGGTCCTCCCCGATGCGCTCCACTCCATCCGGTCGCTCCTGTGCACTGCTACCAATGAGACCCCTCATGAACGTGTGTTTGTCTTCCCCAGGAATTCCACCTCCGGGGTCTCGCTCCCGACCTGGCTGACAGCTCCTGGGCCCGTCCTCCTCCGGATGCATGCGAGGACCCATAAGTCAGAACCCCTCGTCAAAAAAGTCCTCCTCTTCCATGTGAACCCAAAGTACGCATACGTGGCACACCATGATGGGCGGCAGGACACTGTCTCCCTCCGGGACCTGGCACCCGCTAGTTCCCCATCCACCATCACCACCGCCGCCGACCTGGTACCGTCTCTCCCCCCTCTGCTGGCGACCACCCCCGCCCCAGCGCCGTTTCCCCCCCCCCACCAGTGACTATCACCGCCACCCCCGCCCGGCGGCACCCGTCCCCCCACTGGCTCATCAGCTGGGTGAAGAAGGAGAGGACAACACGCTCCCGGAGTCGCAGGTACTCACATCGACGCCCACACCACAGCCGGGGCTGAGGCGATCGAGGCGGTAAGTCAAAGTCCCCGACAGACTCGACCTGTAACTTCGCTTCACCCCCGCTGGACTCTTTTTTTTTAAACAGGGGATGAATGCGGTAAACCACTGAATATACATTACATGTATTATGGTTCACTGCCATTGTACTACAGTTATTACGGTAAATCCCAGTGTGCTGGCTCCACCCAGCAGGCTCTGTATAAAAGTGTACGCTCTTCTGCATGGGTCCAGCTACAGGAGGCTTTACATCTAGCACAATAAAGCCACAATAGTTCACCATTCGTCTCTTGGTCATTGATGGTATATCAGAGCTCCTGGCCAATCACTGACCAGTAAGTCTGCACACTAGAAGACTGGCACAGCTGGTAGGCCATGGAGGTGATGTACATCAATGGACCCGGACATTGTGCTAAACCCAGGATTTTGCTGTGGCCAGGCTGACAGGTCTCCATGAAATGGGAGTGGGGAGGGTACATGTTAGATGGGCAGAGTGGACAGCGGACATGGAGAGAAATGTGGGGCGAGACTTCCAGCTGGCATTGGGGACCCGGCCAGCAGCTCACGGGGTTAAATATGTCAAGGATATTGACATTGGGCACCAGGAGTCTCCTGCCAGCGGAAATGCATGGCACCCTCTTATATGGGTCCAGTAAAATTCAGCCTATGGACAAACTATTCCCTTTGAGTGAGAGCAGATAATTCAATATCAATAGATCCATTCCCAAACATGAACAATGCCCTACAGGATGGGAGAGGAAAATCTGCAGGAGGAGCAAAATCATTAGCTCTTAAATCTGTCGATGTGTTTTAAATCAATCAGCAATAAAGATTAATTAAAATTTAAAAGCCTGCAGAGGAGGGTTTTTTTTTATCGTGCAGAATAAAATTGCTCATTAGAGGATTTTACTGGATATATGACCCCTTTTTGGAAAGCAAAGAAGGCACCTGGTAATAAACTGTCGGCTTTTTCCTATCCCCACGTCCGGTACTTTCAGACAATACGCTTTTTTCAGGTTCCAGACTTTAGTTATCACTCATCCTCTATAATCCCACTACTCATCCGGAATTAGCATTTGATCAAAACAACATAAAAAGTAAATCCCTTCCCCCACTCAAGTGAGGGATTTGTGGGCACTCGTCTTCCCTTTCCCACAGCTAGCTGAACTGGCCTGACCACCTCTGCCTTTAGCCACTCTTCTTTAACTATTACCAATTAACATTGGCTTTACCCTGTCATCAGATTAAAAGAATGACGCGAGTAAAGGATTCTTTGAACGACTGAAAGAAACTTCACTTTGAAGCAGATTGAAGTAAAAGTACAAGAGCTGCAAACCTGATTAATCTGCCCTGAGCACTGACATAAACTACTAAGAGCCAGCAGTAAGCACTGGCTACAAATGCTAGTGTTTGGGTTCAGAATGGAAAGCCAGAATCTACATAAATAAGGATATCTCGGATATATTAATCCCTTTCCATTTGATGTTGTGACGTTCACTTATTAACGCTGCCTCTCTCTGTGCAGTTCACTCATTTTTACCAGTACTCTGTGCAGAATGGATACTAGTATGAGGTATTCAGACAAACTCTGCTTAGCCCTTTAATTAAATGAAAACAAACATTTGATATGCCTCATACAACAAGAGGCCAGAGTTTTACAGAAGAGAACATTTATGCGATTGGCAGGTTCTTTGATCTTTTATTGTACCTCAAGCTTAAAATGAAGGGACCTACAAGTGGAAGCAGAATTGGAAGTCTGGTCAAGAACAACTTTACATTTTGTAATAAGTGACTTTCTTATTGGCATATGAGCATAATCTTTCAAAGGAAGAATTTAAGTTGCTCGGGCCTGAGCTGTGTTGCAGCTGAACTTTGTGAAGAGAATGTCATATAATCATAGATACCCTACAGTGCAGAAGGGGTTCATTTGGCTCATCGAGTCTGCACCAACCCTGCGAGAGAGCACTCTGCCTAGCACCACACCACATCCCTGCCCCATAACCCCACCTAACCTTCACATCCTTGGACACTTAGGGGCAATTTAGCATGGCCTATCTACCTAACTCGCACATCTTTGGTCTGTAGGAGGAAAACGGAGCACCCGGAGGAAATCCACGCAGACACAGGGAGAATGTGCAAACTCCACAGTCACTCAAGGTCAGAATTGAACCCGGGTCCCTGCCGCTGTGAGGCAGCAGTGCTAACTACTGTGCTACCGTGCCGTCCTATCATTCTAACACTTTATCCTATTACACGCAACCTTCAGATAAAATAATTTTTCCCCAGTGAAGTTTGGTGAACTGAATATGCATGTTGTTTAAAATAAAAGAAATGTACCGCAGCATGAATGTACCACCTGCCTATTATTTTAGTGCTTTTTAACAAGAAGCACTTGGTTCTCACCACCTCAGTGCTACTCTCTTCAAAGAGAATAAACTGGTCAAGAGTGTGAATAGGTAGCGATATAAACCAGGAAAAGTCCCATGTACAATGCCAGCCTGCTCAGTCGATCTTGGCAAAGGAATGGTAGTGGGAACATTATCACCACTTTCTGTCCTGTGCTAAGGAGGAGAGAAATGACTCCACCATCGAATAATCTGCCAACAATTGCCATTACATAGACAAGGTACTAGAGGACAATCGGCTCTTGTGAAACTGTCTCTGTATGAAACTGTGCTTTCGGGAAAAGAGAAAGAGAGGAAATGGGTGAAAAGAAAATAGTAGAAAAAAATAAATAATCGTTTGAAAAAAAGAGTCAGAGAGGAAGTGAGAAAATTGGAAGAAATGGAAAGAAAACATACACTGGTCAACTTCTTGTTAAAAAGCACTAAAATAATAGGCAGGTGGTGAGAATGGAAATCGTGATTCTTGCTGCAATAAGCAGCTTCTATGAAGCCATATATAAGTTGTAAAAACTTCTTTAAGTTCGATATTTAAAAGCAGTACATATATTAAATTACTGTACACTCAGCGATCGTTTCCATGGATCAAAAAGGAGCAAGAATAAGTCAGTTAGGTGTATTAGAATGTAAATACTGTTAATATATATTTTTTTTATTATTCCAAACACACAAACATGGTCATTTATTTGATGTCTTGTTAACATCATCCTTGTTGTTATGACAAGTTCCAATTTCAATAAACATTAAGTAAAAGTATTTTTAACAGTGGATTATGAATTGCTTCACTCCCCAGTGAGCTGTGGAATTTTGCTTTCACAGAATATCAAAGACTGTTGAAAGTAACCACACCTCACATTTTTTGGCATTAATATTGCTTCCAAAAGGAGTGTTATGTCTTCTTGCATTTTAGTTTCCATATCACTTCAAACATTGGTTCAATAATATGACTAAAAAAGCTGTAATAGAAATATGGAAATATCATTATACTATTTACATTTTCCATAAGTACTAATCTATCGTGTGTTCCAAAGCCTCTAGACATTAACAAAGAAAGAGTTTAAAGATTTTAACTCTTTGTTCACCTTACTTTATTTAAGCCGACCCATGCCTACAATTTACTACCCTTCCCACCAACACCTTCTGACCTGAAGGATTGGCTTCTTGATAGAATGTATTGTACCTTTCCAGTACCATGTTCAAGTTTTGTTTTTAATCAGCAAGGCTGAAAGTCAAAGAGGTATGCATCAGAGCATTATGTCCCTCAGCTGCCCTACACACATGTACATTTAAGTGCCAGTGGACTGAGCCTCCTAACAAAATATCCCTCTAACTACCTCAACTAAGGCCAATTATAGTACCCTTACCAATCCCTTACTTGGGATGGTATAGTCCAGAAGATTTTTTGGTTTGTATGGTTGATTTCCAGACTAGGCAATGTATTTACTCACCAAACCATTGGAGCAAATTCAGCTCCCATCGAGCAAAAAGAAGAAAGCCATTTACTGAGTACCACAGCTTTCTAAGCCAGATTGAATATACAGATCGTTTGGGTGGGATTTTCCTCAAAAAAGTGGAGTAGAGGCTAGGCCCCATCCAAATTTTACATGAGCCCAATACATTGGGCCAAATGGATTGTTTCTGTGCTGTATATACAATGTAATACTATGTAGTATGGAGTGAATTGCAGAGGAAACTCCAACACCAAGTGTCATGTTGTTTCTCCATTGACAGTCAAAGCAAAGAATGTAAATCATTCAGAATTATCCTTTACATTATATATCGGGTGAAATTTACTGGCTGTTTAGGGCAGCACGGTGGTGCAATGGTTAGCACTGCTGCCTCACAGCGCCGAGGTCCCAGGTTCAATCCCGGCTCTGGGTCACTGTCTGTGTGGCGTTTGCACATTCTTCCCGTGTTTGCGTGGGTTTCGCCCCTACTACCCAAAGATGTGCAGGATAGATGGATTGGCCACATTAACTTGCCCCTTAATTGGAAAAAAATTGCGTACTCTAAATTTATTTTAAAAAAGAAATTTACCGGCTGTTTACGTCAGAGGGATACTCTGGACCCAACGACAGCGCACGGGTTTCCAAGCAACGAGCGGTGCAGTCAATGGGAAATTCCATTGACAACAACGGGACCAAATAAATCCAGCTGGCGGGCCGCATCCATCGCCGTAAAACACACAGTGCATTGGTGGGTAAATCCCGCCCATCATCTCTGTATAGAATTTGAAATAAGAATGTCAAAAATGCATTCATTTATTTTACGTAACTAAGGGTTGTCTCACTCTGCTCATCAGAGAATTTTACCTTAAATTGAAACATTTATTTCAGTGGATAAAAGAAGAAATTTCCCAATTATTTATGAGTTGGGGGAGAATTTCCATGTGGAGAGCAATCAATGATTTGGGTACCAACTGCACCCCAAATCGTGTTAATTTTGAGAAGTGTTTTTGTCTCTCAGTACAGAATGTAAAATGCCATGAACCAACACAATTGGGCAAAGCTTTGTAATGTATTTTTTATTAATTTTCTTTTAAAATATTTGTTAATGTGTTTAACTGTAGTTACCTTGGTGCAGTTTGATGAATACAGCTGAAATTAGGTTTATCACAAAAATTAAACATTTTTAAAGAGAGTTTCTAGTTCATTTTAAACATTAAATAATCAAAAATCACGTTGGTGTGCCAATTTCTTAGCAAATCTGAAAGAAATTATATCCGAAAGATTTCAAAATTTGTGTTCTTGCACTTGCAAAGAGACATAGATAGGATGCAGAGCTGGGCTGAGAAGTGGCAGATGGAGTTTAACCCTGAAAAGTGTGAGGTTGTCCATTTTGGAAGGACAAATATGAATGCGGAATACAGGGTTAACGGTAGAGTTCTTGGCAATGTGGAGGAGCAGAGAGATCTTGGGGTCTATGTTCATACATCTTTGAAAGTTGCCACTCAAGTGGATAGAGCTGTGAAGAAGGCCTATGGTGTGCTCGCGTTCATTAACAGAGGGATTGAATTTAAGAGCCGTGAGGTGATGATGCAGCTGTACAAAACTTTGGTAAGGCCACATTTGGAGTACTGTGTACAGTTCTGGTCTCCTCATTTTAGGAAGGATGTGGAAGCTTTGGAAAAGGTGCAAAGAAGATTTACCAGGATGTTGCCTGGAATGGAGAGTAGGTCTTACGAGGAAAGGTTGAGGGTGCTAGGCCTTTTCTCATTAGAACGGAGAAGGATGAGGGGCGACTTGATAGAGGTTTATAAGATGATCAGAGGAATAGATAGAGTAGACAGTCAGAGACTTTTTCCCCAGGTGGAACAAACCATTACAAGGGGACATAAATTTAAGGTGAAAGGTGGAAGATATAGGAGGGATATCAGAGGTAGGTTCTTTACCCAGAGAGTAGTGGGGGCATGGAATGCACTGCCTGTGGAAGTAGTTGAGTCGGAAACATTAGGGACCTTCAAGCAGCTATTGGATAGGTACATGGATTACGGTAAAATGATATAGTGTAGAGTTATTTGTTCTTAAGGGCAGCACGGTAGCATTGTGGATAGCACAATGCTTCACAGCTCCAGGGTCCCAGGTTCGATTCCGGCTTGGGTCACTGTCTGTGCAGAGTCTGCACGTCCTCCCCGTGTCTGCGTGGGTTTCCTCCGGGTGCTCCGGTTTCCTCCCACAGTCCAAAGATGTGCAGGTTAGGTGAATTGGCCAATGATAAATTGCCCTTAATGTCCAAAATTGCCCTTGATGTTGGGTGGAGGTGTTGAGTTTGGGTAGGGTGCTCTTTCCAGGAGCCGGTGCAGACTCAAAGGGCCGAATGGCCTCCTTCTGCACTGTAAATTCAATGATAATCTATGATTAATCTAGGACAAAAGGTTCGGCACAACATCGTGGGCCGAAGGGCCTGTTCTGTGCTGCATTTTCTATGTTCTATGTTAAAAGATCCAAAATTAATTTTAGAGACTCCTCAAATTGTCGAGAATTCCTAATTAATTTGATCTGGGGACATGGGCAGGGCCATTTAGTCTCAAGCCTGCCCTACTATTCGATAAGACCGTAGTTGGTCTGATTTTGGTCTCAACTCTTCCTGTCTTTCCAACATAACCCTTGACTCCCTTGTTTATCTAAAATCAGTCCAATCATCCTTGAATAAATTCAATGACCCAACCTTAACGCTTTCTGGAAAAGAAAATTCCATAGACTAATGGCCCTCTGAGAGAAAAAAATTCTACTTCTTATTCTCAAATTTTGACCCCTGGTTCCAATTTCCCTCACAAGAGGAAACATCCTTCTTGTATCCTTCCTATCAAGTCCCCCCAGGAACTAATATGTTTCAATAAATTCACCACTCATTCTTCTAAATGTCAATGGATATCGGCCCAACCTGTTCCTCCTTTCTTCATAAGATAAATCCTTCATCCTAGGAATTCAAGCAGAAGATCACGGAAACTCAATTGCATTGAATGCAACTTGCATTTAAAATTCTGCAATGGTTTGGCTGATTTCAGGCAAAATTTGCTGAAAAGTCTGATGCAACTGAGCTGAAGTTCCAGGTCCAGAGGTTTTGCCTAATAATGAATGGATTATACTACCTTAGCAACATTAAGAAGGAATATCATAGGATAGAAAATAATAAATAGCTGAGAGAGTCTGCAGTATATAACATAATCATGGCATTTAGGCCATGAGAATAAACTGCTCAAGTTTCACTGTCACAGATCAATACATCACGAGAATCCCTTGATTGTGTTGCTGTCTTGGATTTTCTCTGTGAGCTGTCCATTATTTTAAACATACTCTACATGTGCTTTTAGCAAAAATGTATAAACAGCTGCCAAGGAAACTGCACTAGTCAAGGTTACAGTGAATGAAGCCAGGAAACTGGAGCCTTTAGTCAGTGTGTGGGGTGTGGGAAAGAAACTAAACACCTGGAAAAATCTCATATCAGCCATTTTATGCTGACCACCCCTGGGATCTGCCTTATCTTTGTACAAGAACATTAATGGAGAATTGAATTAACTAATCGCAATATGGATAATCCCAATGCAGAGCAACATATGTAAAATTGACCTTGACTCTTCCCCATTGACTATTTTAGGATTTAAATGTGTTATTTTGTACACCCTCCACGTGTCTCATACAGGTTCACATTTTTTGCACACAACATCCTTCAGTTTTTGTTAAGAACTTGATTAACTCCAAATTTTGACAGCTTTGATTGTTTTGGCTTTAATTTGCTAGTCTAAACAGTTGCTCTGAAGGTGACCTGCTGACTGCGGCATATTAAAGTGTTAGACTTTCAGCAAAGGAATCTGAGCATAAACCTCAGACTCATTTGACGTTTATGCTCAGGCTTCTCCAGGATTCGAATTTGTCAGTTTTGTCAGGATAATTAATATAGCCAGTGGTGGCAGGAAGGTGCAGTGTTTTAGGAAAACATCCCTTTCTACAGCACACATGAATAGCTACTAGTGTTGAGCAAGAAGCAGCATTGAACTGCATACCACCAATGGACAATCATTCTCTTTCTTCCGTGGAGGACAATGGGAATGGAATGGGATTATTGGCAGGTGATCCCATACAGTGTAGTGTGACAGCTGGGCCTCATTGCCATGCCTCCAATAAGGAGCAGGCACCATGCTGGCTCCACATCAGGTGGCCCGCAGGCCAACCTGGCTGGCACGTCCAGTGGAGTATCAATTGTGGAGCGCGGTTGACTCCAGCAGCAGCCTACACTCCTGTTCTTCCTTGCCCCTCAAAATTCATTAAAAAAATTACCTTTCTGCACTTGTTTGGCTGTAACACCAACTGGAGACAGAGTGGGTAACGTCCCTGCCTCTGAGCCAGCAGCTCTGGGTTCAGGCCTCTTTCCAGGATTCATGGTCAAGGCAGCTGTATTCATAACATGGCCACACAGGTTGAGTGTTAACATGTAAATCCTTCCAACATACAGCAGAGCCAGGCAGTAAGATTGGAAGAGGTCCCTGGTCAGCCAACATGTGATGGAAAAAATTGGAGTCTCTATCATCACAGCTCTGGACCACAACGTGATTGTAAAATTCATGTTGCCACAGCAACTCAAACTCCCTGGGAAGCTGGTTGGCTAAATAACTGGTATGGATCAGATTGCTGCCTACAACACAAAGTTTGATCCCCATTTTGCTTGGAGTGGATTCAGGACCTGCCTCCTTGACCTACCCATAGTGCAGGTCATAGTGATGTGGATCAGGCCTGCCTACAGACAGAGAACAAGACTAGGCAACAACCTGGGTCTCATGCAAGACATAGAACCTTGATTTGTATATTAAAAGAGCCCACTGCCTGTAGCAGGCAGATGGTGGATCTGCCCTTTCAGGTTGTCATCAGGGGAAAAATAGTGAGTTCTTTCTCACAATTTTAGGATTCTATCATCCCATTTCCACCCAGTGGAGCTATTGGTAATCTCAACTTGCTTATCTTGTCTATACCACCAAGGGATAAGGGAGGAGAGCGATTTTCAGTATAAAGACTACATTAGGTAAGGGAAAGTCATTTTGCTCACACCCCCTTTCATCCAGTTACAGGTTAGTTGTGAGAGAGTGCAGATCTGTAACCTGGTCAAATTTCTTAGCTGTAATATGTTGTGTGCTTCAAGAATAGCTCTGGAGAATGAGAAAACAAGATGCAAGATTGCTTCTCAACCTAATTATATTATAAATAGTCTCATTAACTGCTTTGTGTGATAATAAATTTGTTTGGATAGAATCACAGAAAGGGCCATTCGGCCCATCGAGTCTGCAGGACGCATGAAAAACACTTGACCTGCCTACCTAATCCCATTTGCCAGCACTTGGCCCAAAGCTTTGATAACGTTATCATTTTTGCACATTCTTGCCTGGAACAGTATTTTCCTCTTTGGGAATTGCAGTTTTTAAAAAAATGTAGAATACCCAATTAAAGGGCAATTTAGAGAGGCCAATCCACCTACCCAGGATTTTGGGGGTAAAACCCACGCAGACATGGGGAGAATGTGCAAACTTCACACGGACAGTGACCCAGAGCTGAGATTCGAACCCGGGTCCTCAGCACCGTAGTCCCAGTGCTAACCACTGCACCACCGTGCTGCCCTGGAATTGCAGTTTATTCTCATACCATTTGTTTATTTTTTGTTTATTCTTATCATATCACCAGAAATATCATTAAAATGTCTCACGCTCCCCCACAGAAACTTTGATGGAGGTTTACATTTGTAAACAAAGTTTTGGTTGAAATTCCACCAAAATTATAGTGGTCGAGGGGAAAGATTCTGACAAAATTCCCAACGGCTGTACAATCCCTGATTTCATCCAGTGATGGCAATTTGATTGCAACAAATTAATGATTGGGATCTGAATATCTGTAACATCTATCGCTGGAGTTACCTTTCTCCAGAGCCCAGTGTCTTTCCTTTCCTTCTATTAATTCGAAATCATGTGACTGGAATCATAACTGTTTCATTCAACCTCGGGGGAATCAATGCCGAGGCAAAAATAATTCTTTGACGCAGAAACAGGCTTAGACTTGATATCATATTCTCTCACTTTACAAGCTCTTAAATGGAAGGGTAACTTGGTGGGTGGTCAATTGGTAACTGATCTATTCGATGTACGAGTTGTGGAGAGTGCATTCCTAACCAGAAAGCAACATGACTTAATGGCTGTGGTGGTTTAACAATTCAAATATATATTGAGCAAAGAATTTTCTTCCTGATTAAATTTACTCAAGGACAATTGTGGATAGGCCAATTAACATACAACCTGCTTAGAAGATGGCAATTACACAATAATAAAATTATGAATGAAAATTTGCAGAGATTAAAAAAGACAAATAAATGTCTCAAGAAAAGGTGTTGGATTGTCACTAGTGAGGTTTGCCAATGCTGATCCTCTGAAATGGATTGTTCAGAAAAAAAAACAGGGCTGTGGAAGGATGCTCTGGAGGTCAAGCTGCTCGAACGTGTTCCATGTGTTCATGCTTTGTGAGACATTTGTGCTGACCCAGACTGTCTTATCAGGAAAGACCATAGTAACAAACAACTGATGGCAGAAATATATAATGTGAATGCCTAACTGACCATTATGGAAGCAGTATCTTCATAAACATCCTAATCACGTTTGTTTTACATAGTATTACATGAAAAAGGATATGTCAGGATGCCATTAATCACTGCTGCAGGCTCTCACAATGTTGCCTGGGAATGATTACAAGAACCTGTCTACACAGTGGGCGGAATTCTCCATCCCGCCGCACCGGAAATCTGCTGCGGTGCGCTCCCAGGATTCTCCGTCTCGCCAGCCGGCCGATGGGGCTTCCCATTGTGGGCAGCCCCACGCCGTCCGGAAATCCCCAGGCTGCCGGAGCAATGGAGAATCCCGACACGGAGAATCCAGCCCAGTGTCTCTTGGATGAGGCTCCTTCCCAATCAATACCGTCAAACACAGTTATTCAATTTTTCATTGATTTGCTGTTTGTGGGGCCTTGTGTGCAGATTGGTTGCTGTATTATCTATTTAAGTGGTTGCACCTCAACAATAATCAAGTGATTACAAAGCACTTTGAGATGTCCTGAGATGGGAAAGATTCTACATAAATATAAGTTAGATGTTTATATTATTCCCAGGAGTAATTTTAATGAGATAACTTTCCAGCCTTTCTATTAATGCTAACACAGAATATTGGGCACAACTTAACCATCACGTTGCCCCCAGTGCAGATAGGGACACGTTAGATGAATAGTGGAAAAGGCCAAAACATCCAGCCTGCTTCCGATGGCAAGTTTTGGATCTCACCCAAAACTGGTGAGAATATCATTCACCTCATTTGCATTCATTTCAGTCTCATGAGCTAGATTGAAGTCAAAAACCGGCCTCCTGGGAATTATCCGACTTCCCATCGAGAAATCATGCAGGCGTCGTTTAGTGCTACTTTTTTCAAACATGAAGCTGGCCCAGTGACTTCTGAGGGGAAGCAAGGAAGTGAGTAGCAATTTACATGTCCGGCATGCAGCTTAAGGGCACCAGAGCTGCTGCCCCAGTGCTCTGGGGGTGGGGGCAGTGGTCTTAGGGGGGTTGGACTCAGCCAAGGGGCTGAAGCGTTCTAGGCCGGGGGTTGCCAATGGGCCGGAGGGGTTGAGGGGCTTGCGTCTGTGAGGCCTTCAAGCCATCTTTAAATATTGTGGAGACCCATAACAGGAGCAACTGCAACTGACGCCTCTCTTTCCTACCTGACACCTCCAGGATATAATCCTGCCGTGGCTTCTATCCTGAAATACTATTTCACGCCTTTTACTGTGAGCAGTGTCTAGCTTCGTAGCTGAAAATAAAAGCAAATTACTGCAGATGCTGAAATCTGGAACAAAACCAGAAAATACTGGACAATCTCAGCAGATCTGACCGCATCTGTGGAGAGTAAAGGGAGCTAACGTTTCGAGTCAGGATGACTTGACTTTGACAGGGCCCAGCAGCGGGGGGACGTGCAAGAGGAGTAGGAGGATGGACATGCGGCCTCGTCTGAGAAGGCGGAGGAGGAGGCAGTGTAGGAGGGGCTGGAGGAAAAGCCCCAGGAGGAGCTGAAGAACGGAGGACAGGCAGCAAGGGTCCAACATGCCATGAGGGCCAGGGAGGCCCTCATCATCTCCACATTCTCATAGGACGAGGCTGCGCCTGTCAGCTCAACCCTGCCAATCCCCCCTCCCCATTATTTCCCTCCTTCCCTCCCACCCCAAACACCCCTCCCCATTTCCCTCCCTCACCCCAGCCCCATTTCCCCCTTCCTCCTCCCCCATTCACTCCAGAACATTGCCCTCTCCCCAACCACCCTCCAAGGGTTTGTGTAACATCACTCCAGAGTGACGGGCCCGTGCCTGTCCTTCTGCTGACAGCGCACACACCCATCCTCTGAACGGGGTCTGCATTGGGGGATTTTGATCTTGGACCACTTTCCCTGGCGGGGGAGGGGAATGGTGAGAGGAGTGAAGGGCAACAGGGGTAGGGGTGCAGGCAGGCCCACTGTGATGATTAATGTGATACTTCACATAAATCAGGTGTAACATGTTTTAATCATGAACATTTTACATTTCCATTCCCCCTAGCTACAGGTAGGAACCCCCCAGTGCCCACTCAGTGCTCCACACTGTTCTTGATCTTTTGTGATCTAGAAGTCCTAGGTGTATCCCCAGGATGCACCTGGGGTGGAGGTGGAGGCAACCTGCTGCTTTCCATGCTTGTGACCTTTGATGCCCTTGGTGCATGTCTTCTGGAGAGCTTGGAGCCGGAGGACTCCGGCCGAGTTACCGGTGTCGCAGGTATTACCGAGCCACCCTGTCCTGCCCACTGCCCACCAGATGCGCCGGTGTCAGGAGGGGGGAGGAATCGGAAGACCTGAAGAACTGGAAACCGCTGTCATCTCTGTGGTGCATACCACGGGTTGGCCTCCCGGACGGTGCCATGCAGCCGTGGGGGGCTCCATGGGATGGAGGGACAGCTGGAGTGAGATCCAGGAGCCTCTGAGTTATCTAGCTCAGCCAGTCCTGGAGGCTTCCCATCATCTGCACCATCACGCCCTCAGTGATGTTCCTCAGTGACTGGGCCATTCTAGGTATCCTAGGTAGGGTGTCCTTTCAAAGGGTCGGTGCAGACTCAATGGGCCGTATGGCATCCTTCTGCACTGCAGTGATTCTATTTTACTCTGGAGTGCCTCAGCAATGTCCATCTCTGCCTGGGACATGTTCCTCATCAACTGGAACATGATGTCGAGGCCCTCAGCCATGGTCATCAAACACTGAGCCATGCCTTGGGCGCTACCACTCAAGACACGGACATCATGCTGCAGGTTTTCCACTGCAGTTGCCACCCTAGCACTGTTGGCCTCAGTGCAGTGCATTGTCGGCACCATCTCCTGTGCCTTAAGACTTCGGGACTCCTCCAATCGGCTTTGCAATTGCTGGAATACCATTAACACTCACTCCTGAATCCCATGGTGCTGGACTATCATCTGCATCAGCTTTGAAGGAACCTTGTCCAGAGGTTCGGCATCTGACTGGGACCCAGCTGAGTCCCGGAATCCAGCAGACCTCCGACTGCTGTCTCCCTTGGCATGTTCCTGCCTCCACCTGATGTGCATCAGCAACTGTGTGGTGCTCACCAGATTGTGCCCAAGAAGTCTGTCCACTAATGTCAACCACTGAGGTGTGTGTCTCTGCGCAGGTGGAAGGTGATAGCTGTGACTCTTCGATGGTGGTCTCCTTGGAGCTCTCCTCCAAGGTGGTCTCTTGGGTGGTGGGGGAGGAAACGACTCAGGATGGCCCAGCCTCATCAGATGGAGATCCTGCAAGACAAGATAAATGGTCAGTGGGAGGGAAGGACCATTTTGTCTGATGTTAACAATTCACTTGAGACAGGTGATCTGGGTGAAGGGACTGTGGATCCTCACCTCTGCGGCGCAGGCCAACCTCGCTGTCGGTGACTGCTCTTTCCTCGGTCAACCCCGCGATTTCCAGGGCCCGTTACTCAGAGAGGGCGAGGACTCGGATCTCTGGTATCCTGTGCCCGGTGATGCACAATCAATTACTCTCGAGACAAGGTGAGTCATAACTAATAGGCTTTAATCTGCTAGAACTGTTCCCCAGCAGCTTCGATACAGAAAGTGAAGGCTGCTGGGATGGCATCGGCTCCCACACTCCGCCTCTCAGGGCAGAGCCACGCACATCAGCCAATGGTAGACTCCTGGGTCTAGCCAACGGTCATCGATCTCTCAGGTACCGCAATACCTGCTACTACCACACCCGGCTCATCTCTTTACCACTTATTATGGAATATCTTCTCCTGTGGGGGCAAAGAGAGGGCAGTGTGAACTGCACGATTGATGGGTCAGGGAGGTGAATAGCAGTAGGCATTTGTGGGCACTGCACCTGGACACGAAGGGGTTGTGCTCGTGGGTGCCAGGGGGTTCTAAGGAACAAGCACGAAGGTCGGGTGTGGGGAGGGTGCAAGGTGTCAGCCAGTGATTTGGGGTGGGGGTGTGTTTGGGAATTTAAGGGGCGGCAGACAGAACGGATGCCAGGAGAGAGGTGGTAACATACCCTTGCGGCTCAGTGGGAGTCGTTGGTCTTCTTCAATATTGTCTGTCTTCCTGGTCATGCCGCCTGTGGTAGTATGTATTAGGGGTAATATGGTACCTGTGAAGCCGAGAGGCTATTGGCTGACAGGTCCCAGGTCCTGGTTGGATCTGCTGACTTCTGGCTCCGCCCTGAAGGCAGAGTATAAGAGCTCGAGTTCTCCCAGCAGCCGCATTCTGTAACTGAGCTGCTGGGGAACAAGTTTTGCTTAATAAAGCCTCGATAGACTTCATCACTTCTCGACTTGTGTAAGTCATTGTGCGCTACACCGCCCAACCTGACAGTCTCTGTCATTGCCCACCAAGCGGCATCACTGACCCTGCTGCTGATCCTCCAGCCCCCTCAGGGGAACAAGGTGGCCCGCATCTCATCCACAGCGGCAAGACACATGGCCAGATCGGCATTGCCAAAGTGAAGAGTAGGTCTGCCCGCTGCCATGCTTGTGTGTTGATGGGGGTGAGTGATGAGGGAGCTTTTAAAAGCAGCTCCCTCTTGTTAGCGCCAAGAAGCTAAGGCGCGAGTCAGGCCAATCAGACCCCGAGGGAGCCAGAAATATTGAGAATCTCGTGGGGGCTCGTTTTTGGCACTACGTGCCACTGAATGTGGGCCACGATCTTGCCAGTGCCGCCGTTGATAAACACCCTGCCAAACACGCCGAAAATGACACTTTGAAATGTTCCCGTTAAATTGTGCCCATTATTTTTTTTTAATGTTTTTATTCAAAATTTTCAATAATTTTTACAAACCACTACAAAAGAAAATATAATGCAAGGAGAACAAAACAATATGCCAACAAAAACAACTTAACCCTCTAATTAACAATTTAACAAACAAAACAAAACAAGGTGGGGCATTAGCCCCTTACAAATAAAATGAAATCAACCCCCCGCCCGCCTCTGGATTGCTGCTGCTGCTGACCTCCATCTAACGTTCCGCGAGAAATTCAAGGAACGGTTGCCACCGCCTGGAGAACCCCTGCAAGGACCCTCGCAAGGCAAACTTCATCTTCTCCAACCTGAGAAATCCAGCCATGTCACTGACCCAAGCCTCTACACCTGGGGGCTTCGCGTCCCTCCACATTAACAAGAGCCTTCTCTGGGCTACAAAGGAGGCAAAGGCCAGAACTCCGGCCTCCTTTGACTCCTGCACTCCTGGATCGTCCGATACCCCAAATATCGCTATCCCCCAGCTCGGTTTTAAATGAGTGTCCAAGACCTTGGACATAGCCTTTGCAAAGCCTTTCCAAAATTACGTAAGTGCCGGGCAAGCCCAAAACATATGGGCATTGTTCGCTGGGCTCCCTGAACATCTCACACACCTGTCCTCTACCCAAAGAACCTACTCATTCTCGCCACTGTCATATGCGCCCGGTGCACCACCTTAAACTAAATCAGGCTCAGCCTGGCACAGGATGAGGAGGAATTGACCCTGCCCAGGGCGTCAGCCCACTGACCCTCATCTAGCTCCTCACCCAGCTCCTCCTCCCACTTTCCCTTCAGCTCTTCCACCGAGGCCTCCTCCACCTCCTGCAGCTCCTGGTATATGTCCGATACTTTGCTATCCCCCACCCACACGCCCGGGACCACCCTGTCCTGTATCCTCCGGGCAGGCAGCAGCGGGAATTCCCCCACCTGCTTTTTCACAAACGCCTGAACCTGCATGTACCTAAAAGTGTTCCCCGGGGACAATCCAAATTTCTCCTCTAGCGCCCTCAGACTGGCAAAAGTCCCATCGATAAACAAGTCCCCCATCCTTTTGATTCCCGCCTTGTGCCAGCTTAGGAACCCGCCGTCTATCCTACCCGGAACAAACCTGTGGTTGTTCCATATCGGGGTCCAGACTGAGGCCCCTACCTCCCCCCTGTGCTGTCTCCACTGCCCCCAAATCCCCAGTGTCGCTGCCACCACCGGGCTCGTACCGTTTCGGCGGAAGCGGCAACGGTGCCGTCACCAGTGCCCCCAGGCTAGTATCTGTACAGAACGCCGCCTCCAACCGTTTCCACGCCGCGCCCTCTCCCTCCATTACCCATTTCCGAATCATAGACACATTCGCTGCCCAGTAATAGCTGCACAAGTTCGGCTGCGCTCCAAAAACAGTCTCTTAACCTGCGGGGTCTTATTTGCCCACACAAATCTGGTAATACTCCTGTTTACCCACTTGAAAAAGGCCTTGGAGATGAGAATGGGCAAGCACTGGAACACGAACAAGAACCTAGGGTGGACCGTCATCTTTACGGACTGCACCCTGCCCGCCAGGGAGAGTGGCAGCATGTCCCACCTCCTAAAGTCCTCTTCCATCTGATCCACCAGCCACGCTAAATTGAGCTTGTGCAAAACCCCCCAGCTCTTGGCCACCTGGATGCCCAAGTACGGAAAGCTCCTCTCCACCATCTTGAGCGGTAGCTCCCTCAACCTCTCCTGGCCCCTTCGCATGCACCACAAAAAGCTTGCTTTTTCCCACATTTAGCTTGTATCCCGAGAAGTCTCCGAAATCCCTAAGTATCCGCATGACCTCCCCCATCCCCTCCACCGGATCCGCAATGTACAGAAGCAGGTCATCCGCATACAGTGAAACACAGTGAAACCACGATATAATCTAAAGTACCCCGACCGCCGCCGGTTCATCGAAACACTCGCTACCGGGGCCTGTTTCACCCCCAAAACCCAAAGATGTGCAGGTTAGGTGGATTGGCCACGCTAAAATTGCTTCTTAATTGGAAAAAAATAATTGGTACTCTAAATTTTAAAAAAGGAGACTCAATTGAGCATTGATTGGCAGCAGGTGGAACTTCCACCTGCCCTTAGATGTGTGTCCCGCCTTGGAGAGAACTGTCCAACAGCTCTCTAGCCCTCCAAGTACAGCATTCCAGTGGCCAGAGGAGGTACTGCAGTGCTGTGCCTGAGCCTGACTTCAGGTAAGTACGAGGGTTCCCGGAGGAAGGAGGGAAGGGATGCCCTGGAGGGTTCGGATTGTGTCAGTGATCTCGGCATCGGGTATAGGCCGGGAGGGCCAGAGCTCCCAGGTCTCTGAAGAGAGGGCACCTCAAATCTGAAGGGGCTTTCAGATTGAGGCATCTCCCCCTCCCCTTCCCACCCGAGATTTAGATTGTCAACTTTTTCTATTCGACACCCTGATCCAATCGGCACCCGCCAGCCTAAAGATTGAGGCTGGTTGGAAAAAGGCCATGAAGGGGGCACTTATGGGGCCATTTAAGACATGGTCTGGCTCCTCGTCTGAGGCCCTGTCTGCCCAGATTTAGTGGAAATGCCAATGGATTAGTAATACAGAGGACCAGGCTAATGCTCCGGAGACACAGATTCAAATCCCACCACTGCAGCTGATGGAATTTAAATTCAGTTAATGAAACTTGGAATGTAAAGTTAGTCTCAGTAATGGTGACCATGAAAACGCTTCTGGGTTGGAATGGGAGAAATCCCGGAGGGAATCTCAATCATGCAATTTTACAGCCAGCCTTGGACCCTGCCTGAGAGGAGTGTAAAATTCTGACCAATGTTCTTAAATAACTCTTGAAACACTATAATCATTAGAAGAGGTATAAAAGCAGATAAGAGAAGCAAAGAAGGAAACTGAAACGAGATTTTCAAAACATCAGCATGGATTTTTTAAGTGAAAATCAAGTTTAACAAAAACAGAAAATACTGGGCAATCTGAGCAGGTCTGGCAGCATCTGTGGTGGGAGAATGGAGCGAACATTTTGAGCCTGGATGACTCTTTGTCAAAACACTTTGACAAAGTACTCCAGGCTCAAAACGTTAGCTCCCTTCTCCCTACGGGCCTGCCATTCCGTAGGGCAGGGACTCACTTTAGGTACCTGGGGGTGCAGGGTGCCCGGGAGTGGGGGGGGCTCCGCAGGTACAACATTTCTAGTTTGGTGGGGAGAGTGAAAGCTGACCTGGCAAGGTGGGACAGTCTCCCTCTGTCACTGGCGGGTCGGGTACAGGCGGTTAAAATGAATGTGTTGCCGCGGATTTTTGTTTATTTTTCAATGCCTGCCAATTTTCCTGCCAAAGGCATTTTTTTAGAGAGATTGAGGGAAGGATTACTTCGTTCATATGGGGAAGGGAAGGTGGCCAGAGTTAGAAAGGTGCCGCTACGGAGGGGAAGGCAGGCAGGGGGTTTGGGTCTTCCGAACCTGATGTATTACTACTGGGCGACGAATGGGGAGAAGGTGCGGAGCTGGGTCAGAGGGGTTGATTCCCAGCAGGTCAGAATGGAGGAGGAGAGTTTGTGCAGGGGGTCAGGATTGAAAGCGCTAGCAACAGCGCCGCTCCCGATAGCCCCGGGGAAATACTCAGTGAGTCCGGTAATAATAGCTTCATTGAGAATTTGGAGGCAGTTTCGCCAACACTTCGGGTTGGGGGCAGGGTCAAGGGAAATGCCGATTCGGGGGAACCACAGATTTGAGCCAGGGAAGTGGGATGGAAATCTTTGGAAATGGGAGGAGAAGGGAATTAAGACACTAAAAGATTTGTTTCTTAGGGGTCGGTTTGCAGGATTGAAGGAGCTGGAAGCGAAGTATGGGCAGGAGCAGGTGGAAATGTTTAGATACATGCAGGTTTGAGATTTTGCCAGAAAGGAGATACAAAGCTTCCCGGGGGAGCCAGCCTCCACATTGCTGGAGGAGGTGCTGGCGACAGGGGGACTGGAGAAGGGGGCAGTGTCGACGGTTTACGGAGCTATTTTGGAAGAGGAGAAGGCACCACTGAAAGGGATCAAAGCAAAGTGGGAGGAAGAGTTGGGAGAGGATATGGAGGAAGGGTTCTGGTGTGAGGTGCTCTGGAGAGTGAATGCCTCCACCTCGTGCGCGAGGTTGGGGCTGATACAGCTGAAGGTGGTATACAGAGCACACCTCACGAGGGCGAGGATGAGCCGATTCTTTGAAGGAGTAGAAGATGTGTGTGAACGTTGTGGGGGCCGACCCGCTAATCACGTTCATATGTTTTGATCCTGTCCAAAGCTAGAGGATTACTGGAAGATGGTTTTTAGGGTAATTTCTGTCATGATATTCAAACACACACATCATGATGGACACATTAACAGGCAAATCAGAGTACACAACACCACAACCAATCACAGACAAGAACACCAACCATATAAAAAGCACGAGCACGACACCTGGTGGTCAGTAGGTCTGGGGAGAAGGGAACAAGAAAGAGCTGTTAAAACACCACAAGCAGGGAACCCCCCACGTGCAGAGTGCAAAGACCAAACTGTAAATAGTAAGTTTAAATAAAGAAGCGTTGTACCATATGCAACTGTGTTGGCTCATCTGTGTGTCAGAACACCCAACACCACATGGTACAGGAGTGGATCGATACCTGCCTACTAACCTGCCATTCTGGACATGGACCACACCGGCAAACCGCAGCCGATGCAAGTCACGGGGAACCTAGGTACCAACTGGAAGCTCTACAGGCAGCGATTTGACCTGTACATCCGTGCCACCGAAAAACAGAATGTCTCGGATGACTCGAAGATTGCAATGCTCCTCTTCTACGCAGGTCCGCACGCAACCGACGTCTTCAACTCACTGGTGTTCGAAGAAGGCGAAAGCCAAGCCAAATATGACACGGTCATCCTCAAACTGGACCAGCACTTTCAAGTTGAAGTAAATGAAAGTTTTGAAAGATACCTTTTTCAGCAACGCCTGCAAGGTAAGGAGGAGCTTTTTCAACCCTTTTTGACGCACCTCCGGATTCTAGCGCAGTCCTGCGGTTACGGCACCACCACAGAGTCCATGATCAGGGACCAGATTGTTTTTGGCGTTGCCTCTAATGGCCTACGCCAGCAGCTTCTTAAAATGAAAAGCCTCACCTTAGCGTCTGCTGTGGAAGCCTGTGTCCTCCACGAAAATGCTACCTGCCGTTTTGCCCGATTTCAGGCGTCCGAGTTGGCACGGAGGGGGTCCCCAGCCGTCGAATCGGCAAGCCAGGCCGCCCACGACGTCGAACGCATCCAGGCCGTCGATTACTTCCCGACCCACGGCCCGGACGACAGCAGCCGCTTCCCGCGCTTTTCGCGGTCTCCCGCGCAGGTGCGCGCCAAAAATAACGGCCACAACGAGGGACGCACTGCGCAGGCGCGCCCACCGCAAGATCGCACTGCGCATGCGCAGTGGCACAACGAACGCCGTGACGTCATGACGTGCGGCAATTGTGGAGCTCTACATTTAAAAGGGCAATGTCCTGCAAAAAACAGACAGTGCCACAGATGTGGCACGATGGGCCACTACGCAGCCCACTGTCGTTCGGCTCAACCCATGGATCTGGCGCATCCTCGACAACCTCGCAGACGAGTCAGGACCGTCCAGCCCACGCATCAAGACTTCCAGTTAAGTGATGCAGATGACCAGGATGCCTTCCGAGTTTCCGTCATTGATGTTAACAAGGTCAATGCCATCAATCCAGCCGATGAGTGGTGTGCCACCCTGACGGTCAACCCGAACTCGTCGCAAGCCCATTAGACTGGACTTATAATACCGTTCATATGTTTAACAAGTTGCACAATTTTACATGATAACCTGTTGTTGTTTATCGTTCCAGAGGTCGTCTGACTGGACAACTGTTCAAGTTTTTTTTCTTCTTCTCTCGTTCGCATTTATGTTATGTTATGGTACAACTTGGCTCATGTGACGCACCCGACATCACCCCATGTACATAGTTCCGTCATATGCACATGCTGCACACGACACACACACACTCCTAGATGCACTCACGACACGATCATATTTATCACCACGTAGGCACATATCTTTGTAAAAAGGGGGGAATGTCATGATATTCAAACACACACATCATGATGGACACACTAACAGGCAAATCAGAGTACACAACACCACAACCAATCACAGACAAGAACACCAACCATATAAAAAGCACGATCACGACACCTGGTGGTCAGTAGGTCTGGGGAGAAGGGAACAAGAAAGAGCTGTTAAAACACCACAAGCAGGGAACCCCCCACGTGCAGAGTGCAAAGACCAAACTGTAAATAGTAAGTTTAAATAAAGAAGCGTTGTACCATATGCAACTGTGTTGGCTCATCTGTGTGTCAGAACACCCAACACCACAATTTCTAAAGTGGGGCACGTGAAACTGGACCCGGGCCTCCAGGAGGCCATATTCGGGGTGTCGGACCAGCCAGGGTTGGAAACGGGTGCAAAGGCAGATGTTGTAGCCTTCGCCTCGTTGATCGCCCGAAGGCGGATCCTGATAGGTTGGAGAGCAACCTCTCCACCCTGTACCCTGGCGTGGCAGGGAGACCTGTTGGAATTCTTGACTCTTGAGAATGTTAAGTTTGAACTGAGGGGTAGGATGGAGGGGTTCTACAATTCATGGGCATTACTCGTTATGTATTTTCAAGAACTGGATAACATCGAACATTAGTTGGGGCGGGTGGGTGGGAGGGTTGGGGGGAGGGGGGCTGTGTGTGTTAATTGGCGATTATGGGTGATCCCTAATTCCTTTTTGTCATTTGTTTGTGTGAACATGCGGGCTAATGTTACGGTTTGGTGGGAGGATGTGATCGTTGTTATTGATATGGGGATTGACATATTTGTTATTAATTGTTGTTTATTGTTGGCGGGTGTAAATTTGGGAGAAAATGTAAAAATGGAGGAGAATAAAACATATTTAAAAAAGAAATGAACTCAGGCACTACAACATTGATGTCGCTGCCCTGAAAGAGACCCGACAAGCAGGCGAAGGGCAGCTGAGAGAAGATGGCGGTGGTTACACCTTCTTCTGGAGAGGACAACCCGAGGATCAGCCCAGGACACATGGAATTGGATTCACCATGAAGAACAAACTCGTCAACCGACTCTCAGAGCTCCCTGTCAGCATCAACAAATGCCTCATGACCCTTTGTCCACAACTTGCCAAGAACCAGCTGTCAGTGGCCACTCCTCCCCAATCCTTAAAGCCAATGATGAGTCCAAAGATGACTTTTATTCCATCGTGGACACCATACTTTCCAACATTCCTAAGGATGATAAGTTCATCCTCCTTGGGGGCTTCAACACCAGGGTAGGAAAGGACTCCAAACTCTGGGAAGGAACCATTGAAAAGGAAGGAATTTGGAATTTCAACTCCAAAGGGGTTTCCCAGCTTACCACCAAATGTGCGGAATACCAGCTTGTCATCATTAACACACTGTTCCACTGAAAAGACTCGTTCAAGATTTCCTAGAGACACCACATTCAAAGCATTGCCACATGATCGACTTTGTCATTGTCCGACCCCGAGACCATAAGGATGCCCTCATCACCAAAGCGATGACCAGTGCCGATGACTGTTGGACAGACCACCAGCGCATCCACTCCTCTATGTCCATCAAACTCCATCGGAAGCAGCGGAAGATGAAGAAATAGCTCAGAAAAAAGAGCAACGTTGAGCAGCTTCAAGAGCCAAGCATGCTAGTGAACTTCCAACAATGTCTTCTCCAAGCTCTCCAAAGTGTTCATTCTAATGGAGTGGAGTAAAATTGGAAAGAGCTGAAGACAGCCATCATCACAAGCCGTGAAGAAACTGTCGGCTACAAGACCAAGACTGGTTTGATCAGAACGACTACACCATCCAAGATCTCATCAACAAGAAGAGGAAAGCTTTCCGTGCCTGGCAAAATGACATAACTGACGAGGCAAAGAGGAGAGCTCATCAATTAGCCAAGGCGGGGGTACAAAGAAGAACTAGGGAAATCAAGAACCATTGGTGGACTGAGAATTCTAAGGAGCTGTAACTTATCGCCGACAAGCATAACACCCGGGGCTTCTTCAATGCCACCAAGGCAATATATGGACCCAACACCCTAGGCCTCTAACCGGAGCAGGGTAAGGATGGAACTCTCTTGAGCGACAGAGGAAACATCAGACTTGGATGGAGAGAGCACTTCAAAGAACTCCTAAACAGTGATACAATCATAGATGAAGACCTGTTTGAGGAAATCTCCCAACCCCGCATCAAGCATGGACGAAGTCTCCATTAAACACATGAAGAATGGGCAGCATAGTGGCACAGTGATTAGCACAGCTGCCTCATGGCACCAAGGACCAGGTTCGCTCCCGGCCCTAGGTCACTGGCCGTGTGGAGATTGCATATTTTCCCCGTGTCTGCGTGGGTCTCACCCCCACAACCCAAAGAGCTGTGCAGAGTAGGTGGATTGGCCATGTTAAATTGCCTCTTAATTGGAAAAAAAAGAATTGGGTACTCTAAATTTATTTTAAAAAGCACGTGAAGAATGGAAAAGCCACAGGTGTGGATGGGATTCCAAAGGGGATTTTCAAACTTGGAGGAGAAGAGATCACTTGTCATCACCACCAGCTGTATCTGAAAAATCTGGGACAGGGAAGAAATTCCTGCCAACCTCAGAGATGCAGTCATCGCCAGCAGCTTCATGAAAGGAGACAAAGCAGACTGTGGGAACTAATTAGGAATCTCCCCACTCTCTATCAAAATGAATGGACCTCGAACGATTGAAATACAAGAAAAAAAACAATACTTGCCCCAACAGCCCTGGACACACCCATACGCACTATTACAGCCTCAGAGGTAAGAGCTTCCTTCTTGAAAATGAATCCGCGGAAAGCGACGGGTCCCGACGGAGTCCCTGGGCGAGCACTCAGAGCCTGCGCAGACCGACTGCCGAGTGTATTCGCAGATCTCCAACACCTCACTCCTCCGCTCTGAGGTCCCCACCTCTTTCAAGAAGACCACCATAATACCAGTACCAAAGAAGAACAAGGTAACCTGTCTCAACGACTACCGACCGGTGGCCCTGACGTCTGTTATCATGAAATGCTTTGTGCGGCTAGTCATGAGACGGATCACTGCCAGCCTCCCAACAGTCTTGATCCACCGCAGTTTGTCAATCACCGCAACCGGTCCACAGAAGATGCTATCTCCCTGGCTCTACAATCAACACTCGAACACCTTGACAACAAGAATACCTGCATAAGACTGCTGTTCATCGACTCCAGCTCCGCCTTCAACATCATTATCCCAACAAGACTAATAACAAAACTCTGCAACCTTGGAGTTGACCCCTCCCTGTGCAGCTGAATCCTTTACTTCCTCACCAACAGACCACAATCTGTCAGGATAGGTAACAGCACCTCCTCCACACAAGTCCTCAACAATGGGGCCCCGCAAGGATGTGTGCTCAAGGACTCCCTATATGCACATGACTGTGTGGCAAGATTTAACTCCAACTCAATTTATAAGTTTGCGGATGATATGACTGTGGTGGGCCGTATCTCGAACAACGACAAATCAGACTACAGGAGGGAGATAAATCATTTGGTTGCATGGTGTACCGAAACAACCTCTCTCTAAATGTCGGAAAGACCAAGTAACTGATCATCGACTTCAGGAAGCGTAGCACGACACGCACTCCTGTCTGCATCAAGCTTGCCACCCCTACATTGATTCTGTATATACCTCCCGCTGCCTCAGGAAGGTAGACAGCATTATCCAGAGACCCCTCCCACTCAGGCATTGCCTTCTTCCAGACCCTTCCATCAGGCAGAAGGTACAGAAGTCTGAAGACCCGCATATCCAGACGTAGGAACAGCTTCTTCCCCACAGCTACAAGACTCCTCAACGACTCCCCCTCGGACTGATCTGTTCCCTGTAAGAATACTATTCACAACGCCCTATGCTGCTCTTGCTCATGTATTTGCTTTGTTTGGCCCCTTGTTCCGCACTGTAACCAATCACTGTTTGTCTATGTACCATTTGTCAATGTTCTCTGTTGATTATTCTTTTTGTCTACTATGTGCGTACTGTGTACGTTCCCTCTGCCGCAGAAAAATACTTCTCACTATACTTCGGTACATGTGACAATAGATAAATCAAATCAAATCAAAATCAAATCAAACTGACATCGCTTGTGGAACTTCAGTAAGTGGATGACATCGTCATCTCCACTCTCTCAAAAGAGAATCTCCAAACATTGCTTGACACCTTCATGGAAGCATACCGAAAGATCATTCTCAACCTCAAGAAGATTCAATTCCTAGAGTGAAGCAAATCTAATGGAATAAAATGTATAGCAAAATATTATACTGATATTTCTCTATGCATTGTTGTGGGGTGGTTAAAATGCAATGGGAGGTTATTCACTGAGCAGGAAGGGACTGTAATTGGGCTAGTTTAGTATTGGTCCTGGTGTAGGGCAGCACGGTGGCACAGTGGGTTAGCCCTGTTGCCTCATGGCGCCGAGGTCCTACGTTCGATCCTGGCTCTGGGTCACTGTCTGTGTGGAGTTTGCACATTCTCCCCGTGTTTGCGTGGGTTTCGCCCCCACAACACAAAGATGTGCAGGGTAGGTGGATTGACCACGCTAAATTGCCCCTTAATTGGAAAAAATGAATTGGGTACTCTAAATTTATTTTTTAAAAGTATTGGTCCTGTTGCTGCTATTGCTGTTGAGTTTATTCCCGCAATTGCAATTGCCATAATTTTGCTTGCTGAAGGCAAGGATAATGTTACTTGGCTCTATGCTTCCTATGACCAAAAGTAAAGCAAAAAATGTTCCATGGGGAATATATGCAGTAATGAAAAAACATTTGTGATAATAAGCCCCACAGTGCTTAGATCTGGGCCGGGATTCTCCTCCCCGGAGACTAAGTCCCCACGCCGGCGGGAAAACTGGCGCCAATGATTCCGGCGTCAACGGGCCCCCAAGGTGATGAATTCTCCACTTACCTCCACTTTCTCGGGGGCAAGGTGGATGCCGTAGGGGTTGGCGCCACTCCAGCTGGCGCCGAAGGGACTGTGTGAGATTGCGCATGCGACAAAGGGCCGGCGTGATCTCGCGCATGCGCAGAACCGCCGGCATATTTTGGCGCATGCGTGGGGGGGGGGTTCTCTTCTCTGTGCCGGCCATGGCGGAGCCCTACAGAGGCCGGCGCGGTTGTGCCTCCTCAGCAGCTCTGAAATCAGGAGACCATCTAATGTTATTCATTCATGGTATCTGAGTTCCGCTAGTAAAACCAACATTCATTGCACATCTCTAATTGACCATAGTGGTGGTGAGCAGCCTCCTTAAACTGCTGCAGTTCATGTGGAGTGGGCATAACTGCAGTGCTGCTAGAAAGGAAGCTCCAGCTACAGTGAGGAAATGGTGATATTGGGCGGGATTCTCCGGCCGCGTCCATCCGGCGACTGGAGAATCCCGCCCAAGGTCAATGGAGTTCTCCATTGTCCGCGTCTTGCCCATGGAGTTCTTGCGGCGGGCGGGTCGGAAGAATCTGGCCCATAGTTCCAAGTCAGCTTGGTATGTGGCTTGGAGGGTGATCCCATGTGTCTGCTGCCCCTGTCCTTCTAGGTGGCAGGTACCGCAGGTTTGGAAGGTGCTGTTGAGCAAGCTTTAATGAGCTGCAGCAATGTAGATGATGCACACTGCTGTCGCTGTGCACCACTGACAGAGTGAGTGAATGTTTAAGATGGTAGATAGGTTCCTGATCGAGTGGTTTGCTATGTCCTGGATGGTGTTGAGCTTCTTGAGTCATCCAGATAAGTGGACAGAATTCCATCACACTCCTGGCTTGTGCCTTGTAGATGATGGGCAGGTTTTGGGGAGTCAGAAGGTGAATTACCTGTCACAGAATTCCCAGCCTGTGACCTGCTCTTGATCCTTAGCATCTTATATGACTAGTCCAGTTCAGATTCTGGTCAATGACAACCCACGATGTTGATGGTGGTGTTTCAGCAATGATAGTTCCATTGAATGTCAAGGGAAGACATTTAGATGCTCTCCTGTTGAAGACAGTCATTCCTGGAACTTGTGTGGCATAAATGTTACTTGTAACTTAGGAGCCCAAGCCTGAACATTTCCAAGTCTTGCTTCATGTGGGCACAGACTGTTCCAATATCTGAGGAGTAGGACTCTTGGACGGAAGCTGTAATGAGGTCTGGCGCTAAATGGTCCCGGATGAACTCAACTGAGCATCAGTGAGCAGTTATTGCAGCGTTAGTATCGTATGATATTGTTGTCAGTAACACTTTCCACCACTTTTCCAATGATCAAGAGTATACTGATGGGGTGGAAACTGGCCAGATTGTATTTACCCTGATTTTTGTGGACAGGACATACTGAGCAATTTCCCACATTGCTGGGTAGATGCCAGTGTTGTAGTTGCACTGGAACAGCCTGGCTAGAAGTACAGCATGTTCTGGAGCACAATTCTTCAGTACTATAGCCAGGATGTGGTCGGAATCCATTACCTCTGCGTTATCCACCACCATTCACAACTGGAATGCAGAGTGTTGATCTTATCCATTCATTGTAGCATCTCTTAGCTCTTTCTATACATTCTTTCATTAAGTAGACCCGTATTGTAGTTTCAGCAGTTTTGCAAGTCATTTTCAGGTGCTGCTCCTGGCATACACTCCTACAATCTTCATTGAACCAGGTTTGGTTCCCTGGTTTGATAATAATGGGGGATATGCCAAGCCATGAGGTTGAATACAATTCTGTTGCTGTTCATGGTCTATAATACCTCATGGATGACCAATTTTGAGCTGCTAGATCTGAATCAGTCCCATTTAGTATGATGATAGTGCCACACACCACAATGGGAGTATCCTCACTGTGAAGACGGAACTTCATCGCCACAAGGACTGCACAGTGGTCACTTCTGCCAATGCTGCCATGGGCAGATACATGTGTGGTAGGTATATTAATTAAGGTGAGTCGCTGTATGGTTTTTCCTCTTGTTGGTTCTCTCACCACCTGCCGCAGGCCCAGTCTGCCAGCATTATGCTTCAGGTCTCAATCACTTTGGTCAGTCGTGGTTGGACATTGAAGTACCCCATCCAGAGTACATTCCACACCCTTCTATTCTTTGTCTTTCATCTAAGTGTATTTCAGCATGGAGGAGTACTGAATCATTAACGGGGGGGGGGGGGGGGGGCGCTGAGGGAGGGGAGATGCATTGGCTGAGGGAGGGGGTGCGTGGGAGTGGCAGTAGGTGGTAATAATCAGGGTTCCCTTGCTTATGTTTGACCCAATGCCAAAAGACTTCATGAGGTCCAGATTCAACATTGAGTATTCCCAGAGTCACTCCTTCCCAACTATTTGCCACTGTGCCCACTCCCCTGGCAGTCCTCCAGGGAGATGGGACATATCCAGGAATAGTGATGGGGAAGTTTGGGACACTGTAAGATATGATTCCTTGAGTATGACAATATCAGGCTTTGGCTTGACTAATATGTGGGTTAGCTCTCCCAATTTTGGCACAAACCCCCAGATGATCGCGAGGAAGATTTTGCAGGGCCAACTGTACAGAATGTTTCTTTGTGGCTTCCGGTGCTTCGGTTGATGCCAGATGGTTTTTATTCTCATTCAAATTTTCTGTAGTGGTCTAATACAACTTAGGGGCTTGCTGGACCATTTCAGAGAGCAGTTACGAGTCAACCACATTGCTGTGGGTCTGGGGTCACATGCAGGTCAGATCGAGTAAGGCCAGCAGTTTTCTTAAGGACACTAGTGACCCAGGTGTGTTTTGTGACAAATTGGTAGACCAGAACAAGATGAGAATAGAGCAGGATTGGGACAGGCAGCAAAGCTCTGAGGTTTACTTTGCTGCTGATGAAAATTCATTAAAATCTTAATTACCTCAGATATTAGTAATTCAACATCATCAGATGGAAGAGTAACTAGGGGAAAAAAGTGTGTTTGTATTTGAAAAGATTTCTGGGAATGTCTGAGTTTATTGTCACGTGTACCGAGGTACAGTGAACAGTGTTGTTCTGTGTACAGTTCAGACAGATCATTCCATACATGAAGAAACATAGGACATACGATAGATGCACAATGTAAATACATAGGCACTGGGTGAAGCATTCAAAGTGTAGTACTACTTAGTATAGAAGATGTATGCAGAGATCAGTTCAGTCCATAAGAGGGTCATTCAGGAGTCTGGTCACAGCGGGGAAGAAGCCGTTTTGAACTTGTTCGTGCGTGTTCTCAGACTTTTGTATCTCCTGCCCGATGGAAGAGGTTGGAAGAGAGAATAACCCGGGTGGGAGGGGTCTTTGATTATGCTGCCTGCTTTCCCAAGGCAGCGGGAGGTGGAGACAGAGTCAATGGATGGGAGGCGGGTTCGCGTGATGGACTGAGCTGTCTTCACGATTATCTGTAGTTTCTTACAATCTTGGGCCGAGCAGTTGCCATAGCAGGCTGTGATGCAGCCAGGCAGGATGCTTTCTATGATGCATCTGTAAAATTTGTAAGAGTTAATGTGGACATGCTGAATTTCATTAGGAAGTATAGGCGCTGTTGTGCTTTCTTGGTCGTAGCGTCGATGTGGGTGGACCAGGACAGATTGTTGGTGATGTGCGCACCTAAGAATTTGAAGCTGTCAACCCACAGCTCTTTAGTTTTGCTGATGTTGGGGGAGACATTGTTGTCATTACACACACCTACTAGGCTCTCTATCTCCCTCCTGTACTCTGACTCATCGTTGTTCGAGATCTGACCCACTACGGTCGTGTCATCCACAAACTTGTAGATAGAATTGGAGCCATATTTTCCACACAGTGCGTGTGCATAGGGAGTATAGTAGGGGCTATTGCGGGGTCCCGGTATTGAGGACTATTGTGGAGGAGGTGTTGTTGTTCATCCTTACTGATTGTGGTCTATCGAGGATCCAGTTGCAGAGGGAGGAGACAAGTCCTAGCTTTTGGAGTTTTTATATGAGCTTGGTGTTGAAGGTGGAGCTGTAGTCAATGAATAAGAGTCTGACGTAGGAGTCGTTGTTGTTGAGATGCTCCAGGGATGAGTGTAGGGCCAGGGAGATGGCATCTACTGTGGACCAGTTGTAGTAGTATGTAAATTGCAGTGGATCAAGGCATTCTGGGAGTATGGAGTTGATGTGTCTCATGATCAACATCTTGAAGAACATCATAATGATCGAAGTCAAGGCCACCGGACGGTAGTCATTGAGGCACGTTGCCTAGTTCTTCTTTGAATCTTTGTGGATTGACTGCCTACAAGTGTCTCACCGCCAATGTTTTAATAATTCACACAGCTGTGCTAAACCCTGGGAAATTATGTACATAACAGAATGTACCTGATTAACGAAAGAGAAGAAAATCGCTCAAGCTCCAATATAAAGAGGCAATATTATCTCCCAGGTGTTTCTCTTGACTTTCTTTTTATATAAACATTTTATTGAGGTATTTATGGTTTTACAACAACAACAAAATAAACAATGTACATGAATTTATAAACATAGTGCAAAAGCCGTCTTCCTCCCTTACAGGTCTAACCCGCAAAGAAGTTGACGAACGGTTGTCACCTCCGGGCGAAACCTAACATTGACACTCTCAAGGCAAACTTGATTTTCTCCAGACAAGAAAGCTAGCCATGTCAGATAGCCAGGTCTCCGACTTCGGGGGCTTTGAGTCCCTCCAAGCTAATAATATCCGTCTTTGGGGCTACCAGGGAAGCAAAGGCCAGAATGTCTGCCTCTTTCTCATTCCCAGGTCTTCCGACACCCCGAAAATCGCCACTTCTGGACTCGGCGCCACCCTTGTTTTCAATACTTTGGACATGACGTCAGCAAACCCCTGCCAGAATCCCCTAAGCTTTGGGCATGTCTAGAACATGTGAACATGGTTCGCTGGTCCTCCCGCACACCTTGCGTACCTGTCTTCCACCCCAAAGAACCTGCTCATCTGGGCCACTGTCATGTGAGCCCGGTGAACGACATTGAATTGTATCAGGCTGAGCCTGGCACATGTTGTGGACACGTTGACTCTACTCACCACATCCGCCCAGAGGTCATCCTCTATCCACCCAACTCCTCTTCCCACTTCAGCTCCTCAGTCTGTGTCTCCTCCAACCCCATGAGTTCCTTGTAAATGTCAGAGACCCTCCCTTCTCCCACCCACACTCTAGAAACTACCCTGTTCTGTATCCCCCTTGGTGGTAGGAGCGGGAAGGTTGAAACCTGCCTACGTAGGAAGTCTCGCACCTGCACGTACCTAAATTCATTTCCCCTCGCCAATCCAAATTTCTCCTCCAGCTCCCTCAGGCTAGGAAAGTTCCCCTCTATCCCCCATCCTCTCAAACCCTGCTCTCCGCCATCTTCGAAACCCTCCACCCATCCTTCCCGGGGCAAACCGGTGGTTATTACAGATTGGAGACCACACCGATGCTCCCTCTGCTCCCACGTGCCTCTTCCATTGCCCCCAGACCCTCAGGGCCGTCACCACCACGGGGCTGCTGCAGTACCGTGCCGGCGGGAACGGCAGAGGCGCTGTTATCAACGTCCCCAAGCTGGTGCCCTTGCATGAAACCGCCTCCACACGCTCCCATACCGACCCTCCCCCCACCACCCACTTCCTGATCATGGCTATATTTGCCCCCCAATAGTAATTACTGAAGTTCGGCAGCGCCAGCGCCCTACCCCCGGCTCTGCTCAAGCATCCCCTTTTTTACTCGTGGGGTCTTGCCCGCCCATACAAAGCCATGATTACCTTGTTGACCTGTTTAAAAAAGGACCGTGGAATAAAGATGGGGAGACACTGAAACACAAGCAGGAATCTCGGGAGGACCATCATTTTCACTGTCTGCACCCTCCCAGCCAGTGATAATGGGAGCGCGTCCCACCTCCGCAAATCATCCTTCATTTGGTCTACTAGTCGGGCCAGATTTAGCTTGTGCAGCCGTTCCCATTCCCGCGCCACCTGGATGCCTAGGTACTGAAAGCTTCCCCCTACCACTCTAAATGTCAGTTCCCCCAGTCGTCTTTCCTGCCCCCTTGCCTGGACCGCAAACATCTCACTTTTCCCCATGTTTAGTTTATACCCTGAAAACCGGCCGAATACCCCCAGAATCCTCACAATTTCTTCCATCCCCTCTAATGGGTCTGATACATACAGGAGCAGATCATCTGCGTAAAGCGAGATTCAGTGTTCCACTCCCCCCGGATCAGCTCCTTCCAGCCCCTTGAGGCTCTCAGCGCAATTGCCAGCGGCTCTATGGCCAACGCGAGAACAGTGGGGAGAGGGGGCATCCATGTCTCGTCCCCCGATGCAGCCCAAAATAGTCCGATGTTGTCCTATTCGACCGTACGCTCGCAACAGGAGCCTGAAACAGCAACCTGACCCATCAATAAAGCCCCGCCCAAATCTGAACCGTCTCACCTCCCACAGATATTCCCATTCTACCCAATCAAAAGCCTTCTCTGCGTCCATTGCAACCACTACCTCCACCTCCCTACCTTCCGGGGGCATCATGATCACATTTAACAACATTCTTACATTGGCCACCAGCTGTCTTCCCTTAACAAACCCCGTCTGGTCCTCCCCAATAACATCCAGTTCACAATCCTCAATCCTAGGGGACAAGACTTTGGCCAGCAGTTTGGCGTCTACATTCAATACGGATATCGGCCTATAGGACCCACACAGCTCCAGGTCCTTGTCCCGCTTCAGGCTCAATGAGATCGTGGCCTGTGACATCGTCGGGGGAAGCACCCCAAGCTCGCTTGCCTCATTGAATGTCCTCATCAACAGCGGCCCCAATATCCCAGAGAATGTTTTATAGAACTCCACTGGGTACTCATGCGTCCCCCGGGCTTTACCCGACTGCATGGACTTCAGACCCTCCGCTATCTCTTCCAACCCAATCGGGGCCCCCATCCCTTCTCCTAAACCCCCGTCCACATTTGGGAAATTCAGCCCCTCTAAGAAGTGCCTCATCTCCTCCGGCGCCCCTGGGGGTTCCGACCCATACAGCCTACTTTAAAACTCCTTGAACGCCTTATTCACCCCTGCTGAGTCTCCAACCAGGCTTCCAGTACTTTCCCTATTAGGGGCTGGTTTATCACAGGGATAAATCGCTGGCTTTGAAAGCAGACCAAGGCTGGCCAGCAGCACGGTCCAATTCCCGTACCAGCCTCCCTGAACAGGCGGAATGTGGCGACTAGGGGCTTTTCACAGTAACTTCATTTGAAGCCTACTTGTGACAATAAGCGATTTCTTCTATTTCCCTGGCTGCCTCCCTCTTTCTAAGCTGCTGTGCAAGCATTCTGCTAGCCTTCTCCCCATGCTCATGGATCACCCCCCTCGCCTTCCTCAGCTGCTCTACTGCCCTCCCTGTAGTTAACAAGCCAAACTCCGCCGTCGTTCCCTCAAAAGCCCTGCTTCTGGGGTCTCCGCATATCTCCTGTCGACCTGCAATATCTCCTTTATCAGTCGGTCCATCTCTGCTCTGTCTACCTTCTCTCTGTGGGCCCGTATTGAGATCAGCTCTCCTCTAACCACCGCCTTCAATGCCTCCCAGACCACCGCTGTCGATACTTCCCCCGTGTTGTTGACTTCCAGGTAGTTCTGAATACATTTCCTCAGCCGCCCGCACACCTCTTCGTCAGCTAAAAGTCCTACGTCCAGCCTCCAGTGTGGGTGCTGGCTACTCTCCTTGCGAACCTGTAGGTCAACCCAGTGCGGGCCATGATCGGAGATTGTAATCGCCGAATACCCTGTGTCCTTCCCGCCAGAATAAAGAAATCGATCCGGGAGTACACTTTCTGCACGTGCGAGTAGAAGGAGAACTCCTTCACTCTCGGCTGCACAAATCTCCATGGGTCCACCCCCCCCACCTGCTCCATGAACCCCTTTAGCTCCTTTGCCATTGCTGGCACCCTGCCCGTCTTTGAGCTCGACCGGTCTAAACCAGGGTCAATAATTGTGTTGAAGTCCCCTTCCATGACCAACTTATGCGAATCGAGGTCCGAGATCTTCCCCAGCATCCTGTTTATAAACTCCACATCATCCTAATTTGGCGCATACACATTTACTAGTACCACCTGCACCCCCTCCAGTTTCCCACTGACCATAATGTACCGACCTCCCACATCCGTAACTATTCTTCACGCCTCAAACACCACTCGCTTATTAATCAGGATTGCGACCCCTCTAGTCTTCGAGTCCAGCCCCGAGTGAAAAACCTGTCCATCCCACCCCTTCCTTAATCTAATCTGATCAGCTACTCTAAGGTGCGTTTCCTGTAGCATTACCACGTCCGCCTTCAGTCCCCTCAGATGCGGGAACACACGTGCCCTCTTAACCGTCCCATTTAGTCCTCTTACATTCCAGGTGATCAGCCTAGTTGGGGGGCTCATCGCCCCCACCCTTCACTGATCAGCCATCACTTTTCTTGGGCCAGTCTCCAGCCCGCGCCCCACGCCTCCACCGGCCCACCCCAGGCAGCCTTCAGCCACATGGCCAGAGACCTCCACGGTCAGTGGGAGTTGTGGGTGATCAGTGATCAGGCAGCCTCCGCCCCCGACCTTCTTTCTGTCCCTCTGCAACAGTCCCTCCCCCGTCAGCAGAAATTCTTCCCCCCTCCTCCCACTAGTAACAGCACAATGTAAACCGATCCCTTCAACAAGCATATCGTCTGCTCACCCCCCACTGCGCTTCCATGAGCTAGCCCGCCCAGCTAGCTTTGTGACCCCTGCCCATGGTGCCAGACATCCTCCCACCTATTGTTCCCTCCCCACCCTCCCCCCCTGCTCATATACACATACTCAAATGAAAAAACCAGTCCCAACTCAATTGCTCTAGAAAAAATAACAATAAACAAAGAAAAGATCAAACAGAAGATCTAGCATCTATCAAACACACCTCCATCCCCCATCAGTGAAAATGTAAACTTTAACTCACTCAGCTCTGCAACTAGCCCCAAATCAATACAGAAGGCATTACAAATAAAGTACGAAAAACAAGAATCTTTTTCAACGTGAGCATTGCAGCAAAGTTCAAGGTCCTCAGTCTGCCACCAGTGCTTTCATTTTCGCGAAGTCCATCGCTTCCTCGGGTGACTCAAAATAAAAATGATGCTCCTCGTGCGTGACCCAGAGACGGGCCGGATACAGCAGTCCAAACTTCACTTTTTTCTTAAAAAGGCCCGACTTTATCTGATTGAACCCCCTCTTCTCCCGGCCACCTCTGCATTCAGGTCCTGATAGATTCGCAGGATACTGTTCTCCCATTTACAGCTCTGTGTCTGCCTGGCCCACTGTAAAATACGCTCCTTGTCCAAGTATCTGTGGAATCTCACCACCATTGCCCTCGGGCAGTCCCTCACTTGCGGCTTCCTCGCGAGCGCTCTGTGAGCCCTGTCCACCTCCAAGGGTCGGGAGAACATCCCATCCCCCAGCAACTTCTCGAACATGCCCGCTATGTATGCCCCAGCGTCCGCTCCTTCGGACCCCTCCGGGAGACCGACGATTCTCAGGTTCTGCTGGCGGGACCTATTCTCTAGGTCCTCCACCTTCTCCAGGAGCCTTTTCTGCTGGTCTCTCAGCATCCCCACCTCCAACTCCACCGCAGTTTGATGTTCCTCCTGCTCAGGCAGCACCTTCTCTACTTTCTGACATGGCCCGATCTTGGGCATCCAATCTGAGCTATAGTCACACAATTGATTCTTTAATCGGGTCCAAGCATTCCTGCTTCTGCTTGGAAAAGCCTTCCTGGATAAATAGCATCAGCTGCTCCATTGACCGCTGGGTCGACAAGCCAGGACTCCGGTCATCCGCCCTGCTTTCCCCCGCTGCAGCTTCAGCCCAAGCCTTCTCTGTTCATCTGTTTCTTCCTTTGCGAGCACTTCTAGTCCGCCTCTCCATGCACTGATGTGGGAATCCAATCAACAATTGCCCCTAGCCTCTACCATCAATTTTCCAAATCAAGTCCAGTAAAAAATCGGGGGAAAAGGTCCAAAGGTACGACCCGAGCGGGAGCCACGAAATCTGCGACCTACTCCTTCATAGCCGCCACCGGAAGTCCTTCTCTTGACATTCTTCCCAGGTAATGGATAACATCTTTTAAGTAAAAACAGTTAAAAGTGCCCTTGATTCCCAGATTACACCTGGAGTTCTGGATTATTCCGAAAACTGGATTGTCTAGTCCAAAGGTGTATCAATGGCAGCACGAAAACTGTGCACCATTCCACAACAAATTACACCCTTCCCACTTAAATAAAAGATGATAATAAACTGGCTGCCTTGATCAATGAGTTATTCCCGGCATGGAAAACAATTTCACAGCTGCTATTCTTCAGGCATATATCATCCAATATCACACTGGAGTCTGTGTTATAATTTAGCAGGTAACATGATACGGCCAGGTTTAAATTATACTGAAGAAAAAGAAATAAATAAGAAGCAAATGGCCAAAAGTGAAAGATGTTAATTGATATTTACATGAACACAATACTGATCAATAGACAGTGAATTTTCTTCAGATGTTGTGAATCACATAACACTGTGTAAATGGTTTCAACAGTGTAAAATGAAAATAGTGGATAAGGTTATGTACTTTCATCACTCCTCTCAGAAACCAAACTTAAGAATTGAAGACAACACCCACAAACTTGAACGTGGGGTGTGATTGGGTGGCCTCGTTGCACTCTTGCTTTAGCAAAATGAGGCCAGTGAATAGCAGGAGAGGCCGAAAACGAGAACCGCGCCGGGCGCCAAACCATTTGTGATGCAACCGGCCCGCTCCCAGGGTTTCACCGTAGCGTGGCGAGAAACTAATTATCACCACTTAAGCCCCATTTCCATACAATGAGCAGGAGCCACCCCATATCCAACGGCCTCCCGTCATTCAGCGGCCTCCCAGCAAGTGGTCACGCTGGCAAGGATTAGTACTCCTTTTTAAAAACGTGAACCTGGCGGATGGGCTGCTGCGGGAAGCCGAGGAGGCCATCTTCACTCACGGGCCACAGAGCCCAGGGGCACTGGGCACGCTGCCCCTGTGCTCGGGAGAGGTGGGGGTCGATCGGGGTGCAGCTCCAGTTGATAATGTACCATCATGGGGGCTGGGGTAATTGGGGCTGGGAGGGGGCGGAGGAGGGGGACCTGCAAGGCAGTGGCAGGGTTCGGACATTTGCGGGTCCGCCATGCCAAGCCCTGGACCGTGTGTTACCGTACCGCCCCTGCCCACCTGCCCCACTGATCACCCACAACTCCCACTGACCGTGGAGGTCTCTGGCCGTGTGGCTGAAGGCTATTGGTAATAGGGAACTGACAATTGTAGTTAAGTGAGCACTTCACACATCCCAAGTGTATCCCCGTGGGTGGGCGGGCCATGAATCATGTGAGGCTCATTGCCTAGTATCCCAATCACACCTTGATGCCCGGACACTGTGCTTCAACACAGCGAGAGGCAACACCACACAGACAACAGCCAGCCTACGAACACCCAGGGGATAGGCCTCAGCCCCGGGCACATGTTCGTTGCTGGGTGTGCTTGGGCAGGGCCTGTTGAGTGGAGGAGCATGTCTGGGGGATGGGGCATGGGATTGGTGATTGGCCCACCATCATGGAACAAAGATCCAGAAGCATCACACTGGTTGTGTTGAGGGTATTTTGATGTTCCGGGTCCAAGTGTAAACCAGTGCCCCACTATCCCGATGGTGCCGCCCCACTATCCCCACCCTCTCTCCCTCCCCCTCAAACTCCTCACAAAGCCCCCTCTCCTTCCCAACGCATACTGCACACCCCCCCCCCCCCCACCCCCACCACCCACCCTCAATGTGATCCTCAATGTGCTTTGCCTTCCTGATTCTACTGCTACATCTAAGTGTGTGTCCCCAGGATGCACATCAGAGGTGGAGACAGCCAGCTGCTTACCACGTTCCATGGCCTTCAATGCCCCTGGCAGGTGTCCCCTGGGGCCCGAGCACCCGAGCGCACTTGTTGGCGGCACGTGCACAGCCGGGCCACCCTGTTCCGGGTGCTGGCTGTGAGAAGCGGCCTCATAAGAGGTGTGGAACTTGGGGGGGCTGGTGGCCACCATCGCCATCCCATGGAATGGGTCCGGATTGGCACTCAGCGCCCCCTCCTCTCGGTCAGTGCCCATAAGGGGCAGCTGGTACAAGCCCCAGCTGCGCTTGCGCCATATGGCTCTGTCAGCCCTGGTGGCCTCCCCTTGTCTGCACCATGGTGTAGATGCCCTGGGCGATGCTCCTCAGTGACTGGGACATGCTCTGCAGCACCTCGACAATGTCCACCTGCGACTGGAACAAGCGCCGCAGCGCCTCGGCCATTCCCATCTGAGAGCGGGAAATGTCCCGCAGAACCTCACAAAGGTCCGCCTGGTACTGGGTCACATCCCCCAGCAAGTCGGACATTCTGCCGAGGCCCTGAGCCATGGCCGTCACCGAATGCACCACGCCTTGGACACCTTCACTCATGGTGCTGACATTATGCACCAGGCTCTCCACTGCGATCGCCACCCCAGCAGTGTTGGCCTCAGTGCCACTCATTGCCGCCGCCAACTACTGCGCCCATAGTCTCTGGAATTCCTCCAATCGGCTATGGACCTGCTGGAGTGTCGCTGACATCTCCCTCTGATTGTCCCGGCCGCTCCCTGAAGTCTCCATCAGCTCCGGGTAACCCACTTCCAGAGACTCAGCATCTAACTGGGACCCAACTGGGTCCAGGGATCTGGCAGCCCTCCAAAAAGCACTTAGAGCAGTGTTCTTCAAACATCTTTTCCGGGGACACATTTTTACCAACCGGCCTACCTTCGGGTCCCAACCCAGCCGACCTTCACGACCCGCGCCGGCCGACTTTTGCGACACACGCCGGCTGACCTGCACTACGCACCTTTTTCTCTTACCTTGTTTGCTGCTGACAAAAATGGAGGAAATGGTTTTGGGTCCCAGTGGCCCTCGTACACATACACGCTCCTCCAATGGAACCTGTTGGGTGAAGGTGAAGCCTTCCGATGTCGGAAAGTATGGCGTCTCCATCTGTCCAAAGTTCTGCATTTTTTCCCGGTAAAATTTTATCAAACAAACGCCCCCCCCGCCGCCGAACTTGTAAAAAAAAAAAAAAATTAAATGAATGAATGAAATAAATGAAAAAAATAAAAATTAAATGAATAAAATAAATGAAAAAAATAAAAATTAAATGAATAAAATAAATGAATAAAATAAATAAAACCTCCTGGAACTTGTAAAAGAAAAGCGGCCGCACTGCACATGCGTGCCTGATCATCAGCGCGCATGCGAATAGCTTTGCGCATGTGCGCCGATGATCTGGCACGCATGCGCAGTGTGGCCACATTATTTTACATGTTCACGGCCATTTTGAAGGCCGCTTGCAGTCGCCGTTTTTAACAGCCGGCTGCTGTGGCTGTTGTGCGCAGATTTGCGCGATCGGGAGAGCCGCGACGTATGGCTCCGCGACCCTTCCGACACCCGCCCGCGACCCACCCGCGGGTCGCGCCCCCAAGTTTGACAATGCCTGACTTAGACAGTTGGTGAGATGCGTATAGAGGGATATGGGCCAAAAGCGAGCAATCTGGGACTAGCTTAGCGGTAAAAACTGGGTGGCGTGGACAAGTTGGGCTGAAGGGCCTGTTTCCAAGCTGTAAACCTCTACAACTGCTGTCTCACCTAGGGGCTCCTGCCTCCATCTGATTTACATCAGCAACTGTGTGGTGCTCACCAGATTGTGTCCCAGACGCCTGTCCACTAACGTTGCCCACCGAGGTGCGTGTATCTGCGTTGGAGGCGGGTGGGGTGACAGCTGTGATGCCTTGACAATGGCGTCCTCGGAGCTCTCCTCCGAGGTGGCCTCATGGAAGGCAGAGGAGGGGGCTACCCCGCTTGGGCTGGAGGCATCGGCTGGAGGACCTGAGGGAGAATGAACACATGGTCAGTGGGAGGGATGGGTCTAAGGCAATAACAACTCATGTTTGACAGTCCATCCGGGTGGGGCCCGGTGGGTCCTCACCACTGCGGCATACGCCGACCTCCGTATTGGTGACTGCTCTGTCTCCGGCTACTCCCGTCACCTCCAGGATCCATTCCTCAAATGTCGTGAGGTTTCTTATGTCCGGCACTCATCTGTCAATCTGGACCCTTTCCTGGAAATTGGGAGAAAGCTTCTGCAGAGACACAGAGAGGGCATCATTAGCCACACGTGTGGTTCACAGTGGTGGGATGGGGATGTGACAGGAGAGTTGGGGTGATGGGAAGGTTGGGGAGAAGGGAAGGGGATGGGAAAGGTGGGTTGGGGGGCAGATGTAGGGTTGGGGGTGCTGATCACGTTGGGAGGTGGGAAGGATCTGGGGGGGGGGGGGGGGGGGTGGTTGATGTCAACTCATCTGTGCTGTTCGGTGTAGGTCGTTCACCTTCTTGCAGTACTGGAGGCCAGTCCTCCTGGTCACGCTGCCCAAGGTCAGTGCCACAGCAAGTTTGACCCAGACAGCACTGGCTGTCCCGTGGCTCACCCTTAGGGGAACAGAACATGCCTTCTGGCCACCATCGTATCTAGGAGCCTCGCCAGATCCACATCTCCATACCTTGGACAGGTCGCCTCTGCGCCGTGGCTCCAAGCTTATTGGGGTTGGCTGTGCAAGTGCTGTTTAAGTGCTGCTCGTCCTTGTTAGTGGGATACTGGCGAGCGCGGTCCCGACGAATCAGCTAGCGAGCTTTCATTTGCGGCATGAAGCCCGTGAAGCCTCGTTAAGTGGACCAATTAATGTTGAATGGCTTTGCTGGCCTCACTGGGCCAAGCACTGGGAATCTCATGGCAGTTCCCGCTCGCTACAACACTTAGAAATCTTTCCAGAGAATCGCGCCCTTGGTATTTTTATAGAAGATGTGACATAAGAGCAAACAAGATTATCTTCGGGCCAGCCAAATTAAAGAAAAAAATTGTTAATTTTTCTTTTTGAAACATTTCTTTTGTTTGATTTTAACCTTTTAAAAATTAATTTGCAGGATGTGTACTTCACTTGCTAGACCAGCATTTATTACCCATCCCAATTACCTTTGTGTTATGATACCCTGGGCAATTCCGCAGTCAATTCCAGCCCCACTCATCCTGGAGTCACAATACAAGTGAATTAACCAATAAAAATAACCAAAGTCTTTGGCCCTTGTCTGCCCAATAATTACAATCACCAGGTTTGTAAATGTAAACACAATTTCTGTTCATTTATAACAAGAACTATAATGAAATGCGCGGTAAATACAGCTGGTTAACTATTAACCAATACCTAACGCCCACTTTAACTTTCTCCCCACCCTCTACACAGACAGAAGACAGACAAACAGAGGAGTGGAAAGAGGTAAAAGAAAACGTAAGTGAAAGGGAGAAGAGTCTTTTTCAGATGGAGGTTCTCAGCATACTTTCTTCACAGTAAGCTTGCAGATTTGCATTTGGAGTAGTGGATGTCATGATTTGCAGACATGCAGATAATGATATACAGAAAGGCAGCTAATGAATACAGAGAACAGGACATGACCAATGAGTAGGCAGGACACTCAGGGGTGGTATCTCACTACAAAAGGCAGAAGGCACTCACACTCCGCCTCTTTCCAATGATGAACATCTGCAGAGTGAGTCAGGGTGTATTTACAGTATCACACCTCCAGTACGTGGCTAAGAGCTAGTCTGGTTCAGTCAGACAGAGTAACCTCACTTAGATTAACAGAAGGTCGAACTCACAGAGAACTGTGCTAACTGTGCTATTGGTTCAATAAATCAGATTGCATTAACTTCAAGGCCTGGAGTATCTTTTGGTTAAAACTGCATGCAGTTGCTGCCTGTGTTACCCCAGAGTATATAACACATCATGCTACCAGGAGACTGCTTAATCTAGATGGTTTACCTCAGTCCGTTCCATGACGACCAGTGAATGTATCCTGGCACCATGGAGAAGATTCAGGCTCCTCACCAGCTCAGGACCTCCGGCAATCTCAGTGCCAACTGGCGGACATTCAAGCAAAAGTTTCTGCTGTACATCGCAGCTTTAGACCTCGTGGGTGCGTCTGATGCAAGGAAGATCACACTTTTCCTCTCAACAGCGGGTGATCAAGCCATCAAACTTATCAACTCTTTTCACTTCACCGAAGGCCAGGACAAGACAAAGTTTCAGACCATCCTGGACAAGTTTGACAGTCACTGTGAAGTGGACACCAATGAAATCTTCGAGCGCTACATATTCAAACAGCGTCTACAAGGTAAAGATTAATCTTTCAACTCCTTCTTAACTAACCTCTGCCTGCTAGCGCTATCCAGCAACTTTGGTGATATTGCTGACTCCATGATCAGAGACCAAATCATTTTTGGAGTTCACTCTGATCCTCTGAGAGAGCAGCTACTGAAAATCAAGCACATGACCCTGCCAGTCGCGGTTGAAACATGCACAGTGCATGAGCATGCCAAAAATCGCTATGCCCAGTGTTGCTAACTTTCTCCTTGGTTCAATTGCTCTGTTTTATTACCTTTGCTCTCGAGTTGCCAGGTATCTTTATGATATCTTTATTACCGCCACGAGGTTCAAGTCCGAGTAATGATCAATAACCCAATACACCGATTAGTAAGATTCAAGTCAAAGCACATTTATCATACACAGTAATCGCGACTCATGCACAAATTCTACGTCTAAGCTACTTCTACAACTAGCAGGCCTATACTTAACTTCGGACTGGCCCACCAGGTCAGGGGAACAAATGGCCTTTTGTTCGGGTTCTGAGTGTGCGTGATTCGAAGTTGGTACGGATTGGTAGCTAGGAGCGCTTATCTCATAGCAAGCGTGAATTAAGAATTACTTTGTTCGGGGATCACTGCACCGGTCATGGTCAATGTTGGTTCGTGTTGCTGGGTGACCCGGGCAGGACGCAGAGGTGAACAGAGAGCGATTTGAGCGGGGGGCTTAACTCTTATAGTCCCAAGGGGCTTCCCGCCTTTCGGGGCAGACTCTGTACCTGGTCCCAAGTGATTGGACTTTGTCCCAATCGCTTGGTTCGATTTCTCCAATACTGGAGCGGTTCCCTGATCGATGGGCGGTCTTGAGGTGCTCGTTCACCTCCTTTGTGTTGGCTCCTGCTGGCGCCAAGGAGTCTGGCTTTGCTTTGTGTGTCCAAAATGTTACTTCTTGTTCCCGGGGATTGCTCATCAGTATGCAGATGGCTGCTACATTGTTACGCTGATGGTCGCTGGTATCGATGTTGTCTGGCCTTTGCAGAGGTAAATACACAGCAAACCTGCAGCTGCTGGTTTCTGTCTATGTTGGCTGACTTTCCCATCAGCCTTTGCCGTTCGCCATTTTAAATCGGGAGCTGGCCAATTTAGGTGGCTACACTCCCTCCTTGTGATCCTAGCGCGAAGCATAAAGGATCACATAACTACGTTGCTTTCCATTCACTGACCTGGGGAGCACTTCTTTTATGGCCTCTACACTGACCATAACTGTGCAAAAAATTTTTAACTGACAATTCTAAGGGGCGCTATGTCAAACAGGGACATGCATTACAAAACAAAAAAATTGGGAACCTCTAACTATCCTTAATACACTACTCTCACTTAAACATTTCACCACTCTAACTTCCTCAACCATACAAACGTTGTCTACCTCATACGCTGCAGGAAAGGATGTCCCAAAGCGTGGGACATTGGCAAGACCATGCAGACGCTGCGACAACGGATGAATGGACATCGCACAACAATCACCAGGCAGGAATGTTCCCTTCCAGTCGGGGAACACTTCAGCAGTCAAGGGCATTCAACCTCTGATCTCCGGGTAAGCCAAGACGGCCTTCAGGACGCGTGACAACACAAAATCGCTGAGCAGAAACTGATAGCCAAGTTCCGTACACATGAGTGCGGCCTCAACCGGGACCTGGGATTCATGTCGCATTACATTCACCTCCCACCATCTGGCCTGGGCTTGCGAAATCCTACCAACTGTCGTGGCTTGAGACAATTCACATCCCTTTAACCTGTGATTATCCCTCTCTCCAGTTGCTCCATCTGGACCTGTGAAGAGTTAATTACCTGCAAAGATTCACATTCAAAGTATTGTCTTGCATCTTTGACTTTGTCGATATATATATTTCTGGAACCTACCCCTTCATTCACCTGAGGAAGGAGCAGCGCTCCGAAAGCTAGTGATTCGAAACAAACCTGTTGAACTTTAACCTGGTGTTGTAAGACTTCTTACTGTGCTCACCCCAGTCCAACGCCGGCATCTCCACATCATTTTTAAACTTAACAAGGGAATAGGTTCGGTCCAGTTTGGTAGGTTATTTGAGTTTGGGAGGAGAACGAGGGAGTAGCACTTTAAGCTCCAAAAGCTCATTGAGTCAGGTTAGATTCCAGGAAGCCCATCTTTTGACAGAGAATCATTGAACTCTAGAGAAAGTTGTCAGCATGGCTGCAGAGTGCAACTTTGCTGCAAGTGTTAAAAAGGTAGCTGGGCAGGTTCCAATGTTTGGGAGACATCTCCAGTTATGCAAGGTAGACGGCTGGATGGGATGGTGGTATTTGTCATCTCCTGAGCACTGCCTCATTGCCTGCAGAAGCAGAAGACATTTCCTTGAAGTTTTTCTTAAATTGGCTGCATGTGTTTTTTTGCTTCTTCCAGGTAATTGGAAGGTAATTAGGGCAGCACGGTAGCATAGTGGTTTGCACTGTGGCTTCACAGCACCAGGGTCCCAGGTTCGATTCCCTGCTGGGTTACTGTCAGTGCGGAGTCTGCACGTTCTCCCCATGTCTGCGTGGGTTTCCTCCGGGTGCTCCCTTTTCCTCCCACAGTCCAAAGATGTGCAGGTTAGGTGGATTGGCCAGGAGAAATTGCCCTTAGTGTCCAAAAAAGGTTAGGAGGGGTTATTGGGTTAGGGCGGAAGTGAGGGCTTAAGTGGGTCAGTGCAGACTCGATGGGCCGAATGGCCTCCTTCTGCACTGTATGTTCTGTGTTCTGTGTGCGTTCTGGAGTGGGGGTATGGACTTGGGAATGGTTGAATGAAATGATGGATGAAGAGTCCTTGTGGGCTGGCTGGCCTTTTCCTGACTTTGTTTTATGTATGCACGAGCATGAAACATACTGTGAGAAATTTGTTAGCCCTCACCCAATTAGATTGGAACAGTCTGACCATAAGAAAAGTTTGGAATTTGAACTTTTGACTTGCTGGATTAAAAATATTAATTTCTCTAGCTCTAAAGCCACTGGATTATTTGCATGTTAACAGTTCGACTCAGTTTAACATAGCTTCCAACCCTCATTCTCCGAGCAGGGACTGTCCTACTCAACCTTGCCAGAAAAGAACCAATTTTACGATACACATCATTGGGTTTATTTGTTTGCTGTTTCTCCAGGAATGCATGTATTATACTGAACTCTATTCTAGGCTTGTTTGGAACAATTCCACAGTGAAACTTATACAGTGTGGGACATGTGTTAACAATGAAGTTGAAGATGTGCCAGAATCAGCACAAAATGTTTCTCAGGAAAACTGAGAAAAGGAATGAGGAGCGAGGTTTACCAAGTTGTTTTCGTGTGTGTGGGCAAAAGCAATGTGAAATAAAAGAATCATCAGGGAAAAAAAGCAACTTCTTGAAAGTAAAGCTTCCCTTGAGGCTAAGAATTTAAAGGCAAACTGAAGAATAACCAATCATTACTGCCAAATACTTGTTTGAAATGGAAGTTTCAAAATGGTTCGTAATGTGGTCCTACGGAATGATTCCGAGGGACCACCAGGGTTTTTAGATTGCTACTTCTCTGTTATGAGACTTCTGCATTTTGTGATTCACTGGGAGGAAATTTCCATTGCTATATTCCAATTAAAATGTTTGCCCTGTGATGCACTATCAATTACCACAAAGACGAGAATAGTGGAACAATCGAGGCTTTATTGAGCAAAGATGTTGTGCCTCCTGTAGCTCGAACTAGAATGGCTGCAGCACAGGAGAGCACACACATTTATACGCCGCCTACTGGGCGGGGCCAGCAGGCAGGGATTTACCCTTGTACCTCTAATATACAGGCAGTGCTGTAATACATGTAATATACTACTAGTGGTGACTACCGCATTCACCCCCTGTTAAAAAGAGTCCGGCAGGGGTGGTGGAAAACATTACAAGTTAAGTCTGTCGAGTGCCTTGACCCTCCTCTGCGATCGCCTCAATCCTGGTGATGATGTGGGTGCCGACTTGGTCACCTGCGACTCCGGGAGCGTGTTGTCCTCGTCTTCGTCACCCCTGACTGGAACCAGTGGGAGGATGGATCCTGCTGGGGTGGGGGCTGCGGTGAAGTTCGCTGGAGGGAGGGTGCGTGGCGCAGGGGTGAATGAGGCGACCGCCGGGGTGAGGGATCAGTTCAGGGATCGTGGGAGGGGATCCCGCGGGTGCCAGGTCCCGGAGGGTGACTGTGTCTTGCCGCCCGTCGGGGTGTGCCACCTCGGCGTGCTGCGGGTTTGCATGTAAGAGGTGGACCTTTTCGACCAAGGGGTCCGACTTATGGGTCCGCACATGCTTCCGGAGGAGGACGGGTCCAGGAACTGTCAGCCATGTTGGGAGCGAGACCCCGGAGGTGGACTTCCTGGGGAAGGCAAACACACGTTTGTGAGGGGTGAGAGGTCTCATTAGTCGCGGTGCAGAGGAGCGAACAGACGGAGTGGAGCGCGTCGGGAAGGACCTCCTGCGGGAGACCGGGAGATTTTTAGACCGCAGGGCTAGTAGGACGGCCTTCCAGACTGTCCTGTTCTCCCTCTCCACCTGCCCGTTTCCCCGAGGGATGTAGCTGGTCGTCCTGCTCGAGGCGATGCCCTTGCTGAGCAGGAACTGACGCAGCTCATCGCTCATGAAAGAGGATCCCCGATCACTGTGGATATAGGTGGGGAAACCGAACAGAGTGAAGATGCTGTGCAGGGCTTTGATTACTGTGGCAGAAGTCATATCGGGGCATTGGATGGTGAAAGGGAACCGGGAGTACTCATCAATCACATTCAGAAAGTACGGGTTGCAGTCGGTGGAGGGGAGGGGCCCTTTGAAGTCCACGCTGAGGCGGTCAAAGGGGCGGGAGGCCTTCACCAGGTGCGCTCTATCTGGCCGGTAGAAGTGCGGCTTGCACTCTGCGCAGACTTGGCAGTCTCTGGTGACAGTCCTGACCTCCTCAATGGAGTAGGGCAGGTTGCGGGCCTTGATGAAATGGAAGAACTGGGTGACCCCCGGGTGGCAGAGGTCATAGTGGAGAGCCCGGAGTCGGTCGACTTGTGCGCTGGCACATGTACCGCGGGATAGGGCATCAGGGGGCTCGTTGAGCTTCCCCGGGAGATACAAAATCTCATAATTATAGGTGGAGAGCTTGATCCTCCACCTCAAGATCTTGTCATTTTTGATCTTGCCCCGCTGTGTATTATTAAACATCAAGGCAACCGACCGTTGGTCAGTGAGGAGAGTGAATCTCCTGCCGGCCAGGTAATGCCTCCAATGTTGCACAGCTTCCACATGGCTTGGGCCTCCTTTTCAACAGAGGAGTGCTGAATTTCAGAGGCATGGAGGGTGCGGGAAAAGAAGGCCACGGGCCTGCCCGCCTGGTTGAGGGTGGCGGCCAGAGCTACGTCCGATGCATCGCTCTCCACCTGAAAGGGGAGGGACTCGTCAACCGCATGCATCGTGGCCTTGGCGATGTCTGCCTCGATGCGGTTGAAGGCCTGGCAGGCCTCAGCCGCCAGGAAAACTGTGGACTGAATGAGTGGGCGGGCTTTGTCCGCATAATTAGGGACCCACTGGGCGTAATGGGAGAAAAACCCCAGGCATCGTTTCAGGGCCTTGGGGCAGTGGGGGAGAGGGAGTTCCAGGAGGGGGTCAGGGTCGGGCCCTAGGACTCCATTTTCCATGACATCGCCAAGGATGGCTAAGCGGTTGGTGCGGAACACGCATTTCTCCTTATTGTATGTGAGATTAAGGAGTTTGGCGGTCTGGAGGAATTTTTGGAGGTTTGCGTCGTGGTCCTGCTGATCGTGGCCGCAGATGGTGACGTTATCTAGGTACAGGAAGATGGCCCGCAGCCGTACCGGTCAAACATTCGGTCCATCTCTCGCTGGAAGACTGAGACCCCATTAGTGACGCCGAAGGGAACCCTAAGGAAGTGATAGAGGCGGCCATCTGCTTCGAACGCAGTGTATTGGCGGCCCTCCGGGCGGATAGGGAGCTGGTGGTAGGCGGACTTCAAGTCCACTGTGGAAAAGACTCGATACTGCGCAATCTGATTGACCATGTCAGATATGTGTGGGAGAGGGTACGCGTCGAGCTGTGTGTACCGGTTGATGGTCTGGCTGTAGTCAATGACCATCCTCTGCTTCTCCCCAGTCTTCACTACCACCACTTGAGCTCTCCAGGGGTTGTTGCTGGCCTCGATGGCCCCTTCCCGCAGAAGCCATTGGACATCTGACCTAATGAAGGTCCTATCCTGGGCACTGTACCGTCTGCTCTTGGTGGCGATGGGTTTGGACTCCGGGGTGAGGTTCGCAAACCGGGAAGGTGGATCGACCTTAAGGGTCGTGTCGCTGCAGGCGGTATGGGTGGGTAGGGGTCCGCCGAATTTTAAAGTTAGGCTTTGGAGATGGCACTGAAAATCCAGGACGAGTAACAGGGCAGCGCAGAGATGGGGGAGGACGTAGAGCCGGAAGTTGCTGAACTCTACGCCTTGGACGGTGAGGGTCGCGATGCAGTACCCCCGGATCTCCACAGAATGGGATCTGGAGGCCAGGGAGATTTTCTGGGTGACGGGGTGTACCGGGAGGGAGCAGCGCCTTACCGTAGTGGGGTGGATGAAGCTCTCTGTGCTCCCGGAGTCAAAAAAGCAGGTTGTCTCGTGCCCATCGATCTTCACCGTCGTCATCGCGGTTTCGAGGTTGCGGGGCCGGGACTGATCCAGGGTGGTAGAGGCGAGCTGCGGCAGATGCTGGGAGGTCCCGGGCTGGTCAGCAGTAGCGGCAGGCGCTGAACTGCCAGATGAGCAGGGGTCCTGAGGTTCCGCCCAAAACGGCGCCGAAGGTGGCGGCGCCCATGGGGTGCACATGGCGGGCGGCATCAAAGATGGCACGCCCACGGGCCGCACGTGGCTTGCGAAGGGAAAAATGCCGGCTCCCCTGGGTTGTACGTGGGGGGTGTAGGAACGCCGGGTCTGGAAACAGCGGCGACCAACCGGGCCTGGCAAACAGAAGCGAAGTGTCCTTTCTTCCCACACCCATTGCAGGTCGCGCTCCGCGCCGGGCAGCGCTGCCTGGGGTGTTTGTTTTGCCCACAGAAATAACAGTTGGGCCCCCCAGAGTTGGCTTGCTGCCACGCGGCGCAGGCCTGCGGTGAGCTGGAGTCGGCAGCTGGTGGGGCCCACGAGGGTGCCGCGCGGTCGGGGCGTAGGACTGAATGTTATGGGAGGCCACTTCTAACGTATTAGCGAGCTGCCTAGTTCCCGCAAGATCGAGCGTACCCCCTTCCAGTAGCCGCTGGCGGACGTACGCAGACCTCATGCCCGTGACGTAAGCGTCTCTAATTAAAAGCTCTGTGTGCTGGATTGCCGAAACTGTCTGGCAGTCACAGTTCCTACCTAGGATGTGCAGGGCATGCCAGAAATTGTCCAGAGACTCCCCGGGGAGTTGCTGTCTCGTGGCCAGGAGGTTTCTGGCATATACTTGATTTACTGGTCGAACGTAATGTCCCTTCAGGAACTCCATTGCTTCGGAGTAGGTGGGCGCATCCCGTATGAGGGAAAAAATGTCAGGGCTCACCCGTGAATAGAGGACTTGGAGCTTCTGCAAGTCCGAGGGTTCTTCAGCGGCTGTTCTGAGATAGCTTTCGAAGCAGGCTAGCCAGTGGTCAAAGGTGGATGTAGCGTTGGCTGCTTGAGGGCTCAGCTGCAGGCGATCAGGCTTGATGCGGAGATCCATCGTTTAAAAAATCTTGCTCAATAAATTGATGCACAATGAATTACCACAAAGATGAGAATAGTGGAACAATTGAGGCTTTAATGAGCAAGATGTTGTGCCTCCTGTAGCTGGAACCAGAATGGCTGCAGCGCCGGAGAGCACACACTTTTATACGCCGCCTACTGGGCGAAGCCAGCAGGCAGGGATTTACCGGAGACCTCAACAAGGCCAACCTCAAGAATGTACTGCCAAATTTCCACCAGCACATCTCCTGTCCCACCAGGGGCGACAAAACTCTTGACCACTGCTACTCAAAAATCAAGGGCACCTACCATTCCATCCCCCGACCGCACTTTGGGAAATCAGACCATAAGACGGTGCTCCTTCTCCCGGCGTACAAGCAGAAACTCAAGCGGCAAAATCCAGCTAAGAAGGTTGTGCAGTGCTGGTCCGAGGAGACAGAAGAGCTCTTACGTGACTGCTTAGAGACAGTGGACTGGTCCATATTTAAGAACTCAGCGACCAACTTAAATGAGTATGCCACCACCGTCACAGACTTCATCAGCAAATGTGTGGACGACTGCGTGCCAAAGAAAGCAGTACGTGCGTTCCCCAACCGGAAACCATGGCTCAATCGCGAGACTGACTCCCTACTGAAGGACAGATCTGAGGCTTTCAAGGCAGACGACCCTGACCTATACAAGAAATCCAGGTACGACCTCCGCAAAGCCATCCGGAATGCCAAGAGAGAATATCAAACCAAGCTAGAGTCACAGACAGACTCTCGGCGGTTGTGGCAAGGACTAAACAACATAACGGGCTACAAAGCGAAACCGAACAGTATCTCTGGCAGCAGCACACCCCTCCCCGATGAACTCAATGCATTCTATGCTCGGTTCGAGCAGGTAACCAACAATCCGCTGGCGAGTGCCCCAGCAGCCCATAATTCACCCATACCCACCATCACAGCTTCCGAAGTCAGATTGTCCTTCCTGAAAGTGAACCCTCGGAAGGCGACGGGCCCAGACGGGATCCCTGGTCGTGCACTCAGAGCCTGCGCGGACCAGCTGGCAGAGGTATTCACGGACATTTTTAACCTGTCCCTACTCCACTCCGAGGTCCCCACCTGCTTCAAGAAGACCACCATCATACCGGTACCAAAGAAGAACCAGGCAACGTGCCTCAATGACTACCGACCAGTGGCCCTGACTTCAGTCGTAATGAAGTGCTTCGAGAGGTTGATCATGAAGCGCATCACCTCCATACTCCCAGAACGCCTTGATCCACTGCAATTCGCATACCGCTGCAACCGGTCCACATCAGACACCATTTCCCTGGCCCTACACTCATCCCTAGAGCATCTCGAAAACAAGGACTCCTACATTAGACTCCTATTTATTGACTACAGCTCCGCCTTCAACACCATAATCCCAGCCAAGCTCATATCAAAGCTCCAAAACCTAGGACTTGGCTCCCCACTCTGCAACTGGATCCTCGATTTTCTGACCAACAGACCACAATCAGTAAGAATGAACAACAAGACCTCCTCCACAATAGTCCTCAACACCGGCGCCCCGCAAGGCTACGTACTTAGCCCGCTACTCTACTCCCTGTACACACACGACTGCGTGGCAAAACTTTGTTCCAACTCCATCTACAAGTTTGCTGACGATACGACCATTGTGGGCCGGACCTCGGATAACGATGAGTCCAAATAAAGGAGGGAGATAGAGAACCTAGTGGAGTTGTGTAGCGACAACAATCTCTCCCTCAATGCCAGCAAAACTAAAGAGCTGGTAATTGACTTCAGGAAGCAAAGTACTGTACACACCCCTGTCAGCATCAACGGGGCCGAGGTGGAGATGGTTAGCAGTTTCAAATTCCTAGGGGTGCACATCTCCAAAAATCTGTCCTGGTCCACCCATGTCGACGCTACCACCAAGAAAGCACAACAGCGCCGATACTTCCTCAGGAAATTAAGGAAATTCGGCATGTCCACATTGACTCTTACCAACTTTTACAGATGCACCATAGAAAACATCCTATCAGGCTGCATCACAGCCTGCTATGGCAACTGCTCGGCCCAGGACCGCAAGAAACATCAGAAAGTCGTGAACACGGCCCAGTCCATCACACGAACCTGCCTCCCATCCATTGACTCCATCTACACCTCCCGCTGCCTGGGGAAAGCGGGCAGTATAATCAAAGATCCCTTCCACCCGGCTTACTCACTCTTCCAACTTCTTCCATCGGGCAGGAGATACAGAAGTCTGAGAACACGCACGAACAGACTCAAAAACAGCTTCTTCCCCACTGTCACCAGACTCCTAAATGACCCTCTTATGGACTGACTTCATTAACACTACACCCTGTATGCTTCATCCGATGCCAGTGCTTATGTAGTTACATTGTATATGTTGTGTTGCCCTATTATATATTTTCTTTTATTCCCTTTTCTTCTCATGTACTTAATGATCTGTTGAGCTGCTCACAGAAAAATACTTTTCGCTGTACCTCGGTACACGTGACAATAAACAAATCCAATCCAATCCAATCCAAACCCTTGTACCTCTAATATACAGGCAGTGCCATAATACATGTAATATACTAGTAGTGGTGACTAGCACACCCTGATAGCACTGTTTGTCTTTGGGTCTCTGATAATGTTCCGAGGAGTTTTTAAAAGAACTGAAAGAAGTTTGCAAAAAGTTCCCCAAAGAGTGCCTCACTAAAATAGCGACCCCTGTGAACATATGGTTGAAGTAGGCGACTCCATTACTTTGGCATTTTCCATCGGGGAAAGAACAAGGGGCAGATTCTCCATTTGAGAGACTAAGTGCTGACACTGGGACTGAAACCCGAGAGTTCTACATTGATAAAAGCGGAGTGATTCAGAACATCCTCATGGGGTAGCACAGGCGCCACGTGAAACTAGTGCATTTCCAACAAATGCTGGCATGTGATTTGCCAGAGCGGCCTACCTCCTGGCCACCCCCCCATTACTATCCCTGGCCCTGGCAGAAGCCCCCCCGGCCAGTGGCAAACTATAGCAATGTTGAACACTATTCATATCCCGTCTCTCTCCCTCAGCAACCATGGTGCCTGTTTCCCGCATTTAAATACCACAAGTGAACCTCGCCGTCGGTAATTCCTCCTGGCGGAGGCGGGGCATCGCTGGACACCCGGAAATTGCCGAGTCAGGCCTGTACGGAATGCCATGCACCGGTGCTTTGTCAGCGACGTGTATGCCTTCCACACTGTACGCCAGCGTTTACTGTACAATTTGAATGGCCACGCCATCGTGGAAGGCCAGTACGGTGTCTGGCACCAGCCTCGATTTCCGGCTGACGTGCAATTCTCCACCCGATCACGTTTCCCAATTCCGGCATCGCTGGACGGAAAATTCCGCCCCAAAAACCTGAGACACTGGGCACAATTTTCCATTTTTGAGACTAAATGCAGTGGCAGGAGGTTTCACAGCGCGTACCCACTGACTCCGAATGGCAAGAAATCCCACCCAATTCTGCACTTGGAAGCTCAATAATTATTCACAGGCGAGTATCTCCCTGAATTACCTGGCAGGTCGGGAGTCGATTCATCCGCCCATCGTTAGCTGGCAGGGTAAACGTTCTGGGCGTCATATTTAAACTCCACCCAGTCATATGCATGTCACTCTCTCCAACCCACCCATCTCTCGGAGACCGTTAGAGATGTCTGTTAACTGAAAAGAAGGCAGCTGCAAGCCAAAAGAAGAAGGCAACACCGACTTCACCCAAACTTGGAGACCTTGATCTGAGTGTGGTGCATAGTGTAACAATATGGGTATTGTATGGGAGATAAAAGATTAGCAATTTCATGTACATAGTTCTTGCCACCAGATGGTGATCAAGAGCAGTCACATATATATCACGTGACGACCCTTGATTCGGAGAAGGTGTTTAGGTGTGAAAGACAGCAGTTGTGTATTTGAGAGTTCTGTCGAGTTAGTTATAGCATAGTTCATTTTAGCAACCTTGTTCTTAGGAATATGTTCAAATCTAGTTTAAGTAGTGTTCATAAATCAGCTTTGTTAATTTATATAGCTTGATGTTCTTTGTTCAACACTACGTATTCAAGACATCTAGACAAAGAAAACAGAGAACATGACACATAGGTATGGAGTTTATCCCAGGGACAGCTCCAGAAAGTACACCAGTCTCCGTTCTCCAGCCTGTCCTGCCGCACACAGTCCCCTCTACCTGTGACCCCCATCACTCCAGCTCCTCAGGCTGAGGATGATGCATCTGCCCCTGAGCAGGAGACCCTTATCAGGCCAGGGCCCTCCAGGCCTCGGACCACCCTGACAGCAGAAGTGTGATTGGTGTGGAACATCCAGGAGTACAGATATTGCCCCATGTTTTAGGGAAAGACTCATTTGAATACTCAGGGCCCGCAGCCGCACTTGTGAGATCACATCAAAGGTACCTTCCCCCAACATGATCCAGGAGAATCAGAGAGGTACGCGGTCACTATGAGAATGAACATAGGGCCCAGTCAAGACTGACAGGAAATCTCTTAAGTTATAAAAACGCTGCGAGGGGACTTCATTACCATTTGGAGAGTTAAGTAATTCCTTCTCTTCCTTGCCCATTGTTGCACCTTTTATATAGCATGGATCAAAACTTTCACCCTCCCTCATTAGGATTTCTACAGCATCTGGCACAGCCCAGAGACCTGCCACCCTAAATTCCATCCCCAATCAAACCATCTGCCCAAATTTGATACTGGTATCTGAGCCATTATATGTAAACATTCCCACAATCATGGTATTCAAGCCATCACTCCCAAAATAACATGAGCTGAAATACAACTTGACCTATTTGCTCAACATATAACACTGGCCTTGATAAATATGTTTACACAGGACAGCACAGTGGTTAGTCAGTGTTGCCTCACAGCACCAGGGACGGGGGTTCAATTCCAGCCTTGGGTGACTGTCTGTGTGGAGTTTGCACATTCTCCCCGTGTCTACATGGGTTTCCTCCGGGTCCTCTGGTTTCCTCCCACTTTCCAAAGATATGCAGGCTAAGTGGGTTGGCCATGATCAATACGCAGGGTTGGGGGCTAGGGCGAGGGAGTGGCCCTGGGTGGGGTGTTCTTTCAGAGGGTTGGTGCAGACTTGATGGGCCAAATGGCCTCATCCTGCACTAGGGATTCTATGATTTTCTGACTCACCACGAGTCGGGTCACAACTGTTTGAAAACCAGCTGACCCGACCAGCAACATAGCCACAAGAGGTCTGCTAGTTCACATGAATAAATTTAGCTCTTTAAATTACATAGCTGAGTGGTAAACCTTTGCAATTGTTATTTTATCCTGATGTATTTTAATTGATCTGCAGGGTGTTCCTTTAATTACATATTTTAAAAATTTAAATTGCAGATATACATCTTGTTCTCTAAGAAGAGGCTGCAGGGTGCTTCGTGTGGGATGTAATGAAAAATAGCTTCCATTACTTAACAATGAATGTAACGGGACAATCTACATTATTTACCCAATGAATGTGTAAAGATACTGAACCAACCGCATTAAACAGAATGTTGTGTGTTTTATCTCCTTCTATTGCACATAGTGGCTGCTTTGTTGGAGCAAGCTCTTATCTGTGAATGAATCCTTCTGGCAAATCTGGAATTGAGGAGTTCCAGAAAACTCCCTACCAGTCTCCACGGAAACATCTATGGGGCAGAAATTTGTACTTCTGATAAAGATTGCCAATGATGCGAGCAAACCATTGTGGCAGGCTGGGGGATGGGGAACTAAGTGACTGGCCAGTTTAATGGGAGACATTGAATCAACAATCTCTTTAAAATGTTTTGAGAAAAGTGTCATCACGTGTGCTCAAGACAAAACCTGCTGTGCTACCTGGACCAGCTGAGGATAATTTGAGAATATTGACTACGTTTTTGCCCTGTCTAATGTTTTAATACATTTGAAAATGAATGGCTAATCCTTTGTGATATTTTATCAGTGCTCTCTCGTTGGTTCCAGTTAGTTAAGATGCTCAAATTAGGAAAAGACTCAGAGGCTGGTCTTCAGTTGACCTAATGTATGTTTTAAATTTCTGGATAATGCACGTACCAGATTTTGCTACATGATTGATATTAGTTTCAAATGCCTTCAAAATGAATATATTAAAAGTTATGTGCATTTTACTTCTCGATATACCTTTAAAGTGGTGAATACTGAAGGCACTAATTAGTCTGAGCATAAAGCACGGTCTGAGATTTGATCTAAGAGAATTATACATTTACATTTCCACCTGATTAATTATTGTTATATATGTTGTTTTATATCTGCACACTGAGCAGTTAAAGACATGCAGCATTCTCTGGGTATTCTTCACTGAGTTAATCAGTGACAAACACTGAGCTGAATTTTATGAGGGAGGCTACAGCCCTGCTGCTCGAACTGAGAGAGGGATGCGAATCAGCTTCAGCCAGCAGCCAGTCCCAGGGAGGCATATTCCCAGTGGTGGCCAATTAACTGGCTGCTGCTAGGCTTCCTGTCTCTATTAAGGGAAGCAGCCTGTCTCCAAGAGGTGCTATCGAATCAGAGGGCCAGTACCTCAGCAGCGCCACCGCTTGCATTGGTCATTGCTGGTAGTGCAGCTGCGAGGAACAGGTACAGCAAGGGTCAGGTGCACTCAAAGTCAGGTAAGTAGGGATTGGAGCCAGTCAGGCATTGCCTGGTGATTGGCGGTCGGAGAGGGGGTGAATGAAAGAACACTACCTCCACTCACCACCACCGACCGCACTCCCCCTGAAGTATACTGAGGTAAGGGTGTAAATTGTGGAGGTCCTCACCATAGTCTTCCAATTCTTTTTAGCTACAGGGATAGCGCTATAGGACTGGAGAATTGCAAATATTGCACACTTGTTCGAAGAGGTTTTTTGATGAGATGACGGAGGAGTTGATGACGGTAATGCATGTGATGTGTATGGACTTCCAAAATCATGTGACCTTCAAAAATCATATGAACCCACCACATCTCTAGAAACCAGGTTGGTATTATTCTTATTGGACTACAGAACCTTTCCCCCATACCATGATAGGAGTCAACCAGACAGAACTATTGATGGGACAACAGCTTTGCATCAGGTTAAGCTTGTTGTTTCTGAATTTAGTGAGGAGGGTGGAGACCCAACTGGAAAAGATATCATGATGCCATAAGATCAGAGAGAGCGTTTAAGACTGGTGATGCAGTCTGCGTATGGAATTTCAGCGATGGTTTCAAGTGGGTCCATATGAGAAACAACAGGGCCGATATCCTACAAGGTGAAGATGCAAGACAAAATTCAGAGGAGGCAGGTGGACCACCTCAGGAGTTGGGAGCCTGCCCCCGTTGAAGCCTCACTGCCAGCACCAGTGGCGGCCATCACTGGCACAGACAGGCCTCTGCGTGTAGAGGACCCTATGGCTGTCTCTCCCAATTATGAGGATTCAGGTTCAGATATGGAGGCTGAGGAATTGGGGGTTCCCCCAATAGCCAATTACAAAGAAGAGCCAACGTGGGTAACCATTAGGCACTTCCTGCGGAAGTGAATATCGCCGATCTGCATCACACCTCCTGATCCAGCTCCATCTACCATGGACTTGAGGCCGCGTGTGAAGACTTGGAAGCATCGAGACTGAAACAGACTTGAGAGGGAAGGGATGTATGATGACTACAAAAGGCACGGTGGATCGTGATAGACCTCCCCATGGGGTTTGTGGAATATGAGTTCCCCTATTGAGCCCTATTGGAGGCTCACACAATAGGCATCAGTCAGTGGGAGTTTAAAACCTGCAGCCCAGACCCGGACCGGCATTCCCGATGTGGGTCCCCGGGCTGGGAAATAAGCATTGTACACCTCAGTTGTGGCTATTTTCATTGATCCAATAAACTATTATTTGCATGCAGCCTCGCCTTGGCAGAATTATTACAATAATGACAGATGCAAAGAACTCATTTAAATGCTCAACCGTGCTGGGATTGTGGTCCAAGGATTTTTAGGCCCAAGGTTCAGTGCAAGCTTTTGAAAAAGGGATTGCAAGGAATCTCCTGTGGAGACCCACAAAATAAAAGATGGACATGCTTACCAAATCATCAATTAGAAATGAAGCAAGTGAATGAAAGTTCAACAATGAAAGGAAGAAAAAAAATCTATGTGCGTAACACAAGGAGTGACTGCTAACAAGACCTCTAAATGTGAATATGCAAAATGCATGAGCTGCCAGTAATATTTATTAGAGCAGTGTCTGCAATTCAATTGGCTCCCGTAACCCTAGCAAATGTTTTGAAATTAATACATTTTAATTTGTAACATGGAATCCAGAAGGAATCTACTTCCCCTCTAAAAACAGAAGTTCAGATAACATTGTTCGGTGTTATTTCTGCAAAAACTATTATAAAAGGAAATAAATGCACAGATCTACTTAAAATAAATGTAGTATGTTGTGATATGCTTGTGCACAGTCTTGTATATGGTTGCCTATCAAGGTATAGAGATGGCGATGTGACCCCCAACCAGCTAGTGGCGATGGAGATCTATCATGTGACTTGAGACACCCGACAGTTGGTAGTAAGTCATACAAGAGAATAATCACACTTAGAGTAGCTCCAGGAGAATTCACTGAAATCATTTAGTAGCCATCGTCTGTATTATAGTTTGTTAGTTATCTTTTCACATATTTGTTAATAAATCATATTTATAGTTAAAGAACTAGATGTTCTGTGCACATGATTACCATGGTCATAACGCAGAACACAACATAGTACTGAGGGCTATCTCATCAGTTCACAGTGCTGATGTTCCAATATAAAGCACACCGCCATAATAATTATTATGAAGTAAATCTACCCGTGAATACAGATACAGATTATGTTGCATCTGAAAATGGACCATGGTTCCTAGATTTTGGTCAGTTTGATGTAAACCTCACAAAAGATTAAAGTAATTTAGCAAAGGCAATGGATCAGAAAATATTATGCTGGACAGACTTACTCCAGTGCTTAATTTGTTTGCTTGTTCATTTTTCTTCCTTCGATATTTTTTATTTCTTTCTCCCTCTCCCTCAAACTTGATTATTGTTTGTTGCAATGAGAGGAAGAGCTCTGTATTGTGGTAAAGGGGATTTCCCCCTCTAACCCTGCATGGTGTGAGTGGGAGGGGAATATTTAACTACTGAAAGGAATTCCGAGCACAAAAGATGTCATGATGTACAAGCTCTCTGCTTCTTGTTTATGAAGATGTGAGGCAGCTACAGAAGGATTTGGACAGACCTGGCAAGCGGGCAAGAACATGGCAATGGAATATAATGTGGGAAGATGTGAGGTTATTCTTTTTTTTACATTTTAGAGTATCCAATTCATTTTTTCCAATTAAGGGGCAATTTAGCGTGGCCAACCCACCTACCCTGCATATCTTTGGGTTGTGGGGGCAAAACCCACGCAAACACGGGGAGAATGTGCAAACTCCACACGGACAGTGACCCAGAGCCGGGATCGAACCTGGGACCTCGGCAACGTGAGGCAGCTGTGCTACCCACTGCGCCACCATGCTGCCCTAAACAGCAGGTAAATTTCACCCGATATGTAATGTTAAGGATGATTCTGCATGATTTAAATTCTTTGCTTTGACTATGGTTAGCACTGCTGCCTCATGGCGTTGAGGACCCGGGTTTGATCCCGGCCCCGTACTCCGCAAGAACCATGGGGAGGATAATCATTTCCACCCCGTAAGTCCTGTGCTGGATATTACAGTTGTCAGTCTAGAGTCAGGGGGCACAATTTCAAAATAGGAGGGAATGTCACTTAGGACCGAGATTAGGAGAAATTTCTTTACACTGAGACTTGTGAATCTTTGGAATTCTCTACCTCAGAGGGCTATAAAAGCTTAGTCATTGAGTATGTTTAAAGCAGAGATTGACAATTTAAGATTAATAATAACATAAAGGGCTATGGGGATAGTGGGTGTAAAAGGCATTGAAGTGTCCAATCAGCTGTGATCATATTAAATGGTGGCGCAGGCTCGACAGGCTGAATGACCTGCTCCTGTTCCTATCCTCATAGAGTGGAACTTCATGGCTGCTTCTGCTGATGGCACCTTCCAATCCCACCAAAGTCAATGGATTTTGAAAGGCTTGCCACATTTTACGGCCCGCCCCTGCCATGATAGGGCTGGAACATTCCACCCACAGACTGCAGATAATGGGTACCAAGAGGAACAGAGACTATCACTACACTGGCATCAGTTTTGGGACAGGGGGACCTATACCGTTGGGATGGTATCCACCTGAACCGAGCTGGGACCAGTGTTCTGGCGAAAAGAGTAAATAGGGTGGTCAATAGGACTTTAAACTAGAGATTGGGGGGGAAGGGAAAGTCAGGGAACCAAGAGGTGAAGTAATCAGTGGGAAGCATAGCTGCTTAGGAATACAAAAAAGCACGAAAAGACAGAACTCAGGAGAGGTTACGATAGTTCCCATCCCACAAAATATGACACAGTGTATGGAAAAGCTCAGTAAACCAAGGTCCACCACACTAAGAAAACAAAAAGGGACGGTCAATAGAGACGGTCAATAAAGGTGCTATATTTAAATGCGCGCAGTGTACGGAACAAGGTAGATGAGCTTGTGGCCCAGATTGTGACTGGCAGGTATGATGTGGTAGGCATCACAGAGACGTGGTTGCAGGGGGTTCAGGACTGGCATTTAAACATCCAGGGATTCACAACCTATCGAAAAGACAGAGAGGTGGGCAGAGGGGGCGGGGTTGCCTTGTTAATTAGGAATGAAATTAAATCAATAGCACTAAACGACATAGGGTCAGATGATGTGGAGTCTGTGTGGGTAGAGTTGAGGAACCACAAAGGCAAAAAAAACATAATGGGAGTTATGTAAAGGCCTCCTAACAGTGGTCAGGACCAGGGGCACAAAATGCACCACAAAATAGAAAGTGCATGTCAGAAAGGCAAGGTCACAGTGATCATGGGGGACTTCAATATGCAGGTGGACTGGGTAAATAATGCTGCCAGTGGACCCAAGGAAAGGGAATTCGTTGAATGTTTACAGGAGGGCTTTTTGGAACAGCTTGTGATGGAGCCCACGAGGGAACAGGCCATTTTGGACTTAGTGTTATGTAATGAGCCAGACTTGATTAAAGATCTTAAAGTAAGGGAGCACTTCGGAGGCAGTGATCATAATATGGTAGAATTCAATCTCCAATTTGAAAGAAAGAAGGTAGAATCAGATGTAAAGGTGTTACAGTTAAATAAAGGTAACTACAGGGGCGTGAGGGAGGAACTGACGAAAATCGACTGGGAGCAGAGCCTAGTGGGAAAGACAGTAGAACAGCAATGGCAGGAGTTTCTGGGAGTAATTGAGGACACAGTACAGAGGTTCATCCCAAAGAAAAGAAAGGTTATCAGAGGGGGGATTAGGCAGCCATGGCTGACAAAGGAAGTTAGGGAATGCATCAAAGCAAAAGAGAAAGCCTATAATGTGGCAAAGAGCAGTGGGAAGTCAGAAGATTGGGAAGGCTACAAAAACAAACAGAGGATAACAAAGAGAGAAATAAGGAAAGAGAGGATCAAATATGAAGGTAGGCTAGCCAGTAACATTAGGAATGATAGTAAAAGTTTCTTTAATTACATTAAAAACAAACGGGAGGCAAAAGTAGACATTGGGCCACTCCAAAATGACGCTGGTAATCTAATGATGGGAGACAAGGAAATAGCTGAGGAACTGAATAAGTACTTTGCGTCACTTCACAGTAGAAGACATGAGTAATATCCCAACAATTCAGGAGAGTCAGGGGGCAGAGTTGAATATGGTAGCCATCACAAAGGAGAAAGTGCTAGAGAAACTAAGAGGTCTAAAAATGGATAAATCTCCGGGCCCAGATGGGCTACATCCTAGAGTTCTAAAGGAGATAGCTGAAGAAATAGTGGAGGCATTGGTTATGATCTTTCAAAAGTCACTGGAGTCAGGGAAAGTCCCAGAGGATTGTAAAATTACTGTTGTAACCCCCCCTGTTCAAGAAGGGAACAAGGAAAAATATGGAAAATTATAGGCCAATTAGCCTAACCTCGGTTGTTGGCAAGATTCTAGAATCCATTGTTCAGGATGAGATTTCTAAATTCTTGGAAGTGCAGGGTCGGATTAGGACAAGTCAGCATGGATTTAGTAAGGGGAGGTCGTGCCTGACAAACCTGTTAGAGTTCTTTGAAGAGATAACAAATAGGTTAGACCAAGGAGAGCCAATGGATGTTATCTATCTTGACTTCCAAAAGGCCTTTGATAAGGTGCCTCACGGGAGACTGCTGAGTAAAATAAGGGCCCATGGTATTCGAGGCAAGGTACTAACATGGATTGACGATTGGCTGTCAGGCAGAAGGCAGAGAGTTGGGATAAAAGGTTCTTTTTCGGAATGGCAGCCGGTGACGAGTGGGGTCCCACAGGGTTCAGTGTTGGGGCCACAGCTGTTCTCTTTATATATTGACGCTCTAGATAACGGGACTGGGGGCATTCTGGCTAAGTTTGCCGATGATACAAAGATAGGTGGAGGGGCAGGTAGTATTGAGGAGGTAGGGAGGCTGCAGAAAGATTTAGACAGTTTAGGAGAGTGGTCCAAGAAATGGCTGATGAAATTCAACGTGGGCAAGTGCGAGGTCTTGCACTTTGGAAAAAAGAATAGAGGCATGGACTATTTTCTAAACGGTGACAAAATTCATAATGCTGAAGTGCAAAGGGACTTGGGAGTCCTAGTCCAGGATTCTCTAAAGGTAAACTTGCAGGTTGAGTCCGTAATTAAGAAAGCAAATGCAATGTTGTCATTTATCTCAAGAGGCTTGGAATATAAAAGCAGGGATGTACTTCTGAAGCTTTTTCAAGCACTAGGCCCCATTTAGCAATTTTGGGCCCCACACCTCAGGAAGAACATACTGGCACTGGAGCGGGTCGAGCGGAGATTCACACGGATGATCCCAGGATTGGTAGGCCTAACATACGATGAACGTCTGAGGATCCTGGGATTATATTCATTGGAGTTTAGGAGGTTGAGGGGAGATCTAATAGAAACTTACAAGATAATGAATGGCTTAGATAGGGTGGACGTAGGGAAGTTGTTTCCATTAGCAGGGGAGACTAGGACCCGGGGGCACATCCTTCGAATAAAAGGGAGTCACTTTAGAACAGAGATGAGGAGAAATTTCTTCAGCCAGAGAGTGGTGGGTCTGTGGAATTCATTGCCACAGAGGGCGGTGGAGGCCGGGACGTTGAGTGTCTTTAAGACAGAAGTTGATAAATTCTTGATTTCTCGAGGAATTAAGGGCTATGGAGAGAGAGCGGGTAAATGGAGTTGAAATCAGCCATGATTGAATGGTGGAGTGGACTCGATGGGCCGAATGGCCTTACTTCCGCTCCTATATCTTATGGTCTTATAATGTAGGAAACACTATGAAATTATTTAAAGTAGATGTACAGTGTTGAGTCTAAGCATTTATCTCAGTTCACCAGCTTTTAGACTCTATTATACTCAGCACGCCTCTAGGAAACTGAACATGGAACAGGTAACACTTATAGAGAACAGGTCTATGAGCTGCTTGACATTATTACAAATTTGGTATCATACCATATTTGCTGCGTAACAAGACACAAAATAACAACACAAAATTGGTCCCCGTAACACCAGTAATTTCAATGCTATAGGTACCATTTTGATACCATAATGGCATCCTGGCCATGTATGCTGTCTTCTGGCAAGGCCCATACCCAACACCATCTTGGTGAAAGCATTAGATTGGGCATTGGGAGCATGCTCCAGACTCATGCACGGCAGGCAGATCATGGCATCAGATATCATCTAGGGCGGCATGGTAGCACAGTGGTTAGCACAGTTGCTTCACAGCTCCAGGATCCCAGGTTCGATTCAAGGCTTGAGTCACTGTCTGTGTGGAGTCTGCACGTTCTCCCCGTGTCTGCGTGGGTTTTCTCAGGGTGCTCCCGTTTCCTCCCACAGTCCAAAGATGTGCAGGTTAGGTGGATTGGCCATTCTAAATTGCCCTTAGTGTCCAAAAAGGTTAGGTGGGGTTACTGGGTTACGGGAAGAGGGTGGAGGTGTGGGCTTCGGTAGGATGATCTTTCCAAGAGCCGGTGCAGACTCGATGGGCCGAATGGCCTCCTTCTGCACTGTAAATTCTGTAAATTCTATGATCTAAGATCTACTGCTGATTTGATGCCAGCACTGCCATTTCTGACCTTGCTGCTCCAGCTAACACCCTCACACACAGCCACGCGTGTGTGCAGCAACAGGAAGCACCACCCTACCAATACTATTTAAAGAGATCACCAACATGTCTCAAGTTAGTTGCTCTTTAGAAAAGCAAATTACTGCGGATGCTGGAATCTGAAACCAAAAAGAAAATGCTGGAAAATCTTCGCAGGTCTGGCAGCATCTGCAGGGAGAGTAACGAGCTAACCTTTTGCGTCCAGGTGACCCTTTGTCAAAGCTGGCAGGACAGGAAGATCCCCCTGATGTGAACAGCCCCAAGATCTCACCCATAGTGTGGGTGTTGTTTACATTTGTGAAGGAGGTGGTTTAAGAAATCTACCACTTCTTGAAGCCAAATCCCACAACCTCAGAAAAGGGCAAAGTCAGCTCTGCCAGCAATTGTGAAGGTGACTGTGACCATGAATTTCTTTGCGTCAGGATCTTTCCGGGATAGAGCAGGCAATATCTGTAACATCCTCTAGTACACTCTCCACTGCTGCATAAGAGAGGCTTTAAGCCAGAGAGGAGAGTTATTGTCTTCTCTCTGGTAATGCTCGCCACTCTGGTAGCAGTCACGGTTCTGTTATTCTGCAGCAGTCCTCTGTTCCTTCAGCATCTGAGCTACCACATCAAACCATAGGTTGGTTTTTGGGCAACAAGTGCTATCCATTTACTACCTTGCACATAACTCCACTGCAGAACCCATCAACATGAGCAGTATCTACACAATAAGAACCATGCTGTCGCAAGAAGCATCATAGACCAGACCATTCAGGTGCTTGAGCAACAGTTCCACTGGCTGGACTGCACTGGAGGTGGCCTGCAGGATCTCAATGCAACACGTGTCCATATTGACAGTGGCTCTGCTGGATCCTGCACAATTACCCAGCCCCCGGCCGTGGACACGTCCCCCAGAGCTGTATCCCATCCCCTGGGTGTTAGGATGTTGGCTGTTGCGTGTGTGGTGTTGCCTCCCAGTGTTCTGGCACAATGTCCGTACATCAAGGTGTGATTGGAATGCTAGCCAATGACTCCCACATGCTACTTGGCCCGCCCACCCACAGGAATCCACTTGGGATGTGTGAAGTGCTCACTTAACCACGATTGCAATTCCCTATTAGCAATAGCCTTCAGCCACACGGCCAGAGGCCTTGGCAGTTGGTGGGGGTTATGGATGATCAGTGGGGCAGGGATAAGCATCCCCGGAATGGGTACACATGATCCAGAGGTTGGCATGGTGGTGCGGTGCACGTTGCCCTCAGCACCTCCTCCCCACCTCCCATGGCAGCGCACCCCTGCGGATGGTCCCCACCCCCCGCTGAGCACTGGGGTGGCAGGTCCAGAGCCCCTGGCTCCTTGCCTGTGAACAAAGATGGCTACTCACCTCCTCAGCTCCCCACAGAAGCCTGTCCACCAGGTTCACGTTTTTCAAAAGGAGTACTAATCGGCGCCAGCGCGACTACTTACTGGGGAGGCCGCTGAATGACGGCAGGCTGCTGGATGTGGGGTAGCTCCCGTTAATTGTATGCAAAGAGGGCTTAAGTTGCCCATGATTTCTCACCATGCTACGGTGAGATGCCGATTTCACCTATGGGAGCGGGCCGGTTGCATCACAAACTGTTTGGCACCTGGCGCGGTTCTCGTTTTCTGCCTCTCCCACTATTCACCGGCTTCATTTCGCTTGAGCAAGAGCGCAACAAAGCCGGAGAATTGCGCCCCTTGTATCGACCTGATTTACAGCTATCGATAATTCAATATGTTTAGAGCTTTAAATGGTAGTAACTAACTTTTCTGTAACTGAATATTGAAATAATCAATCAACTACTCTGACATCTGGTGTAATAAATCAAAGAGTAAGCAATTTGTTTGTGTTAGGGAGTCAAATGACTGAAAAAACAGATAGGTCCATTACAAGGCAATTGTAGCAATTTCGATAAATTACAATTTATTTATTAATCAATTGATTATTTGCTACATTTCAAAAGGGTAACACCCTCAGCAACATTTGTCACAAATCTTTGTTAAGAATAATTACCGTGTTTATCCATACACTATATAACACATTTGTGGATCCATTTCAAGTTAATAAATATATTGAAACAGTACATAGAAATCACCACCACTTTCATTACAACATTGTAGGATGTAATTTCACCTTATTAATATCCTTTCAAACACAAACATTTCTTCCGAAAGTCGTTCCTTATGAAATGTGCACAATTTCATTGAAACAAGTTTCCGGCATTTCATAAAGTGGAAGGTAAATGTACAGGTTTTTATGGTAATCCCTGAATCAAAGTCAATATAGTTAACAGCGTTTTCGATAGAGTTAAAAGTGGAGGAAAGGCGGAGTTTTCCGGTAGCTTTTAAGAGATGCCAAACATTTTTCCATTGCTTGTTTATTTCTGTAATTTCCAGAAAATTACAAGCATTTTTCTAACACATGTGAATCCAGGAAACAAATTGAGGCATTGCTAATTGCTCAGGAATCAGCAAGATGGGAAAGCAGAGGAAATGCAAGGGATGGCAATTCTTCCTATTTTAGTCCATGGCTATAATACTGCTGTCAGGAAGAGATTTCTAATTAGAAAAGTGAGTGCAGATGGCGGTCCGGAGTACACTGAGAACATTTGCTCAATGATTAGCTGAAGGTTAGACTTAGTGGGTGGGCAGCACTGACTCTCACTGGGCTTTCAAAGCATGGCCATTCATGGCCAACCTCAGACAGTAACCAGTTTATTTATTTAAATAACAAACATCCAGCCCTGAAACAAGTGCAGAAGCAGAGGGCACATCCTGAATAGGATGAGACAGTGTCTTTACTGCCGCCCACCCACATAGCCTCAGACATGTTTCATAGGTGATTTGCAACAAGGAAATGCCAGTATGCATTCACACATCAATGAGAAATAAGACACAAAATGGTTGTTACACTGCAGTCAGTTCCTGTTCTTTGAATGTCCACAATGTTTTATTCGCTTTTGATAAATATTCACCTCAAAGGAATTTGCACTGGAAAAATTGTGCGTTCTCTAGTAGACTAATCTTCCTTGCTTCTTTTAGCAATCTTTTCTCCTTTTCATGAGTTCATTCCCAAGATCCGTATTACCCTCTTTGTCAGGTAGACAGCAGAAACCTGCATTACGATATTTCCAATTTCTTGCCTTGGCTGAACCACCAAAAACCTGGCAGGCAGTACGGAAAGACCCCACCTCTTCACGGAAACATTTCCCATCTATACACAGGACAAGTGAAGCACCCTCTCCAAGGGAATGGAAGTGTGAGTATTGTACAGGAGCATTTTTAAAGTTACAGTCCACATATCGGGAATTATAAACAAAGGTTTATTTTTAATGTTCGTCCATATAAAATGGTGTATTGTATTTTAAAAAATCAGTATTACGAGAGTCCAATTTAAATCAACACCATGGTTACATGTAGCTTTAAAAGCCATTATGTGGTATACATCAGGCCATTCCAGTTTCCTTCCTTTTCTCTTCTGCATTTATGGTGATTACTCAGGCTACTGTATAGTTCTCTCTGCATCTTGTCAAGTGCAAATCTTTTCTGTTGTAAATCAACACGATAAGTGTGGTCAGGTAATTTGATTACAAGTTAACTGAGAAACCACAATACAGCCAGCAGCTCTCTGGGAGGGGGTGGGGGGGAGGCACATGTGGTGCATGTCCGTCCGCGGGTTCCTTGATCACAGGGAAAGCCCGCCATCAGCCATATAGGTGCCTTATAGCATATAATTTGGCGTGTCTTCCTGACAGGTGACAATGCAGGTCTCCTGCCAGCCCTCCAACTGGTGGGTGGCTGCATTGAATATCACCAATATACACATGCATACACACACACGCACATGCACACACACACGCAAGTAATTTGGCAGGAATTGGTGAACAGTGGTCAGGAATGGGAACAGCAGTTCATTTTTCTCACTCCAGACCATAGACAAGAAGGCAATTGTGGCACAGACCAGGAACTGAGCATAACAATCTTCCTGGTCTACAGCGTTCAGTTCGAAACGTGGAGGCACCTTTGCCAAAAGAACCCTTGTTCAACACTTAAGCTGTGTGAGTGAACTTTCTGTGGGGTTCTCGCAATCTCAACCATAACCTTGATGGAAATGTTGCAGAAAACCCAGGAAAACACTGTTCCTCCCATTTTGCCATGAATTTCACGATTCTTTCACCCTAGTGGTAATATATTGTAACAGCTGAGCATGTTGTTATATTGCCCTATGTGCTGTCTCTCTGTTCGGGAGGTGTAAATGAAGTTAGTTCAATAACGGCTGCCTGCACTTGAACATGTGCTAATCTTACTTAGCGCATTTCACAACAGATAAGTAATGAGGAGGCTGGTATAGAATACTTTCCACATTCCATTTGAGAATTTGTTTTTATTCGTTCATGGAACATGGGCATCACAGGCTGTGCCAGCATTTATTGCCCAACCCTAATTGCCCTTGAGGGGCCAGTTAAGAGCCAACCTCCTTGCTGTGGATCTGGAGTACATGTAGGCCAGACCAGGTAAGGACGGCAGCTTTCCTTCCCTAAAGGACATTAGTGAACCAGATGGGTTTTTACAACAATTGACAATGGTTTTGTGGTCATCATTACACTTTTAATTCCAGATTTTTATTGAATGCAGATTTCACCATCTGCAGTGGTGGGATTTGAACCTGGGTCCCCAGAGCATTACTCTGGGTCTCTGGTTTACTGGGCCAGTGACAATGCCACTACGCCACCACCTCCCAAAGAGCACCAAAGAATCTGCTGACACAATGTTGGAGCGCCTAAAATTGAATTTGAGGATGTTTGGGCAGTTTGAAAGATTTCTCCATGTGCACGTCGTGTTCAGGTACAGAATGAGTCAGCACAGTATGTAATTGAAAAAAATACCACTGAAGACATATTGGAGGACAATGCAAGAACTAAACCCTAACAAAATGGACTGGTGTAATTGTGATTGAAGTTCATACATTTGGCTTAAAACAAAGTCAGAAATGAGGACAAAGTACCAAATATTTTCCTCATCATGAGGGGGCCAGATGCTTTTGCAGTGCTATCTAACCAATGTTGCCCATGAAACCCCGGTATTATGGATTATTCTGTGATTAATGAGACTCTAGATTCATATTATGACATGACTAAGAACATAATTGCACAGAGTTCCATTCATTTAAAGCAAACAGTTGCCAAGTGAGACTGTTACAGATTACATTCTCGAATTAAAGAAATTCTCTCATTAGTGTGGGTATAGGCCTAGAAATTGACCTTAGAGACACATTTGTAGGAGGCCTAAAGAACAAAAAAAATCCAGTTCGAGCTTTTGAATAAAGGCAATGAGCTGATGTAGAAGGAGACTGGCAATGAGATCTGGGCCATTGAAATGGCAGAAAGAGATTATTACAGATTGTAAGAGCGTTATTTTCCCAAACTGGCGATGGAGGTCCACCAGATTTAAGTGAGATTCAAGCCACGATAGGCAAATTCAGAGTCAAAAATGTAAATCTACTGTTGCTATAGCAGGACTAAGCCATTTAAATGCCCCCATTTCAAATTAAAGTGCTATGCACGTGGGAAATTCGGACATATCTAGATGGCAAGCAGGAGGCGAGGCAACAGTAATATTTCAAGTCACAGGAAAGAACAAAGTTGCAGTCATGCACTAGGCCAAGGTCATGTTAGATCTCAGAGTTAGTTCAGGAGTCTGGAAGTCCTCAAATGCATGTATAGTAGATATGGGAACAGTGGTTGATGTTATCGAGCAGGAAGACCAAGAACATAGAACATACAGTGCAGAAGGAGGCCATTCGGCTCATCGAGTCTGCACCGACCCACTTAACACTTCCACCCTATCCCCGTAACCCAATAATCCCTTCGACCCTTTTTGGTCACTAAGGGCAATTTATCATGGCCAATCCACCTAACCTGCAGATCTTTGGACTATGGGAGGAAACTGGAGCACCCGGAGGAAACCCACGCATACACGGGAAGAACGTACAGACTCCGCACAGACAATGACCCAGCGGGGAATCGAACCTGGGACCCTGGCACTGTGAAGCCACAGTGCTATCCACTTGTGCTACTGTGCTGCCCTACCGTGCTGAGTTGTACTCAGTCAGAGAGCAGGAAAAACAGCACATAGAAAATTAGAGTAACAAGGTTGAAGATTTAATTCCAGAACCCACAATAGAAATGAAGTCAGAGATTCACAAGTTTCATCGTCATTGATACAGCTGCAGCCATGTCTGTTATCTCAGAAGGAACGTACAAGAAGTCGCCAAGTCACATTCACTTCCACAAAACTGGTGTGAACCTGGCTAGCTATTCCAATATCAGTATTCCAATAATAGGTGAAATTACTGTTCGGGTGGAATACAAAGATCATCCTTTTACTTGCCATTGTTATTAGTAGGAAGGAAGAAGTCTCCCTAATGGGAAGAAATTGGCTTATGAAACTATGGTTAAACTGGCCTATTTACAGTAGGGAATTAGTAACAGTGCACCTAACATTGAAGAAGTGATAAGAGAGCACAAAGTGGTCTTTGAGAAAGAGATCAAATGATAAAATTAGCCATCAGTACAATATTAAATATTGTAGGCCAGCAGGTCAGGCAAATAAGGATCTTCCTTCAAAATTTCCCATGAAGTCTGATTTATTCCTAGCCGCTGAGTTAACTTTGAATCACTTTACATTGACAAATGATATGCCGGTGTCTGCCAGAGAAATTAGTGAAGAATCTCGTAACAGTGCGGTGCTCAGTAAGTGCTCAATTAAATCATGAATGACAGACCTAAAGCTAGTGATGATGAGACATTGCAGGAGTATTTAATACGTAGAAATGAAGTGAATGTAGACAAAGACTGACTCCTATGAGGTTTAAGAGTCATTCTGACAGAAAGGGATTGTTAGAGGAACGTTGTCAAGACCACAAAGGGATAGCCCATATGAAAGCAGTAAGATAACCTATTTTTGGTATCTAAAAGTTTAAATAGAGATATTGAAAAATTGGTGAAAAGTTGTGAAGTGTGTCCCAGAATCATAAATCATTCAACCAATGTTCGTTTCATTCCATGGCCAAACACTGATAAACTGTGGGAATGTGTATTTGTTGATTTTCTTTGAAATGAACCAAAACCTTGTTCTAGTCGATCGCCATAGCAAGTGAACAAATGTTGAGTCTATGCCCAACACCACAAGTGTCAAAACTACTAAGGTTTGAGAAGCATAATTTATGGATTTCCAGAAGTATTGTCAGATAACATTCCAAAATATATGTAGGAAGAGTTTTTAATATTTCTGAGTAAAATTGGAACAAAACACCCTCTAATATCGCCATATCATCCAGCATCCACTAAGGGCAGCACGGTAGCATTGTGGATAGCACAATTGCTTCACAGCTCCAGGGTCCCAGGTTCGATTCCCGGCTTGGGTCACTGTCTGAGCGGAGTCTGCACGTTCTCCCTGTGTGTGCGTGGGTTTCCTCCGGGTGCTCTGGTTTCCTCCCACAGTCCAAAGATGTACAGGTTAGGTGGATTGGCCATGATAAAGTGCCCTTAGTGTCCAAAATTGCCCTTAGTGTTGGGTGGGGTTACTGGGTTATGGGGATAGGGTGGCGGTGTTGACCTTGGGTAGGGTGCTCTTTCCAAGAGCTGGTGCAGATGGGCCGAATGGCCTCCTTCTGCACTGTAAATTCTATGAAAATTCTATGAAATCGAGTGGTGCTGCAGAAATAAGCATACAGATGCTGAAGAGACCTTTGCAGGAGTATTTGCTAGGTGACAAGTAAGGCACTAATTTCCATGTTTCTCTTTGTCACAGATTGGGCAATCTTTTGTTTCTTTATAGAATAACCCCACAGTCTACAACAGATTACTCATCCTATGAGTTACACTCAGAGGAAAGGGTTTAGTTTGCGTAAGCCTGATGTCACTGTGTTGCTTTCGTCTTACTTCACAAAAGTGCAGATAAGTCATGATGAACGTGGCATGTAATGTCGAGAGTTTAGTGATAATCAGAAGATCAAGGTCATGGAGTATATGATTGAAGTTGTAAAGAGACTAGGGGCGGGATTCTCCACTCCCACGCCGAAGTGGCCGCAACGTCGCGAACGCTGTTGAGGTTCACGACAGCGCGGAACGGCCCCGGTCCCGACCGATTCAGGCCCTGACAATGGGCCAGTATCGGGGCCGCGTCATCTACACGCGCCAGGCCTTGTCGCCCACGTAAAAGCGGAGCCGCATAGATGATGCGGCTGACGCCGCATAACAGACGTCATCCGCGCATGCGTGGTTGCCGTCCTCTCTAAGTCCGCCCCGCAAAAAGATGGGGGACGGATCTTGCGGGGCCGCGGAAGGAAGGAGGTCCTCCTTCAGAGAGGACGGCCCGACGATCGGTGGGCACCGATCGCGGGCCACCCCATATTCCAGGTGAAGCCCGGTGCAGGATCCCCCCTCACCCCCCCACAGGCCGCCCCCCAGCGTTCACGCACCGCCCACGACTGCAGCGACCAGGTGTGGACGGCGCCGGGGGGAACCCACCGTTTTGGCCTGGCCACTCGGCCCATCCGGGCCTCAGAATAGCGGGGGTGCCGGAGAATCGCCATTTTCGGTGTCTCCGGCGATTCTCCGGCCTGTGGCCCGCGAAACTCGACCGGGCCGTTCCCGCCGCTTGGGAGAATCGCGGGAGGGCGTCGGACCGGCGTCCCCGGAAATTTTGGCGGCCCAGGCGATTCTACCAACCGGCGTGGGAGTGGAGAATCGCGCCCATGGTGTAAATGCATACCTAATGAAGTCTGGAACATACCTCTGTCAGCTTCATGAAGATCATTTGCTTGAAAGAGGAAATCTGACAAGGGATAAACCTCCTATAGTCTAAATTCCTCCTATAGCAAAAGTGAAAGTCAGAAAGGAAGTGTAACAATTCTGTTATAACCCCACGAAAACCACAGGAAACCATTGTTGGTCACCACGTAGGACTTGTGGAGTATGAACTTCCCAGATAGAGGGAGGAGGCCACCCAACTGCAACATGTTACAAAAATACATAAAAGCCGACCCAAAGCATGGCCTGGTGTGGTTAGTTCTCTCTAAGTGGGAGCAAGTCACTTCCTTAAGCAGAATATTGTATGTAGTTCAATAAATCCCTGTTCTATTATCGCAAGCTTCCTCAAGTCACTAAACTGGTGGCGAGGGCAAAAGGAAACTCCGGACTCGCTCGTGGAACCACCTAACCACCCGGTCGATTACTATCCCGGAACGTGGGTACATAACAGTTCAGGATGCCACTATTCGGGAAGTTGGAGGCCTTGGATACAGGCCTGGAAGATTGGAGCCAGTGAGTTGAACGCATGAGGTATTTCTTCCAGGCTAGAGGTATTTTAGGGAAAGACCGTCAGAAAGTCATCCTCCTGGCTGCATGTGGGGCTCCGACTTTTAGGATCATAAAAAGTCTAACTTACTCAGCTGCACTGGACTCCAAAACATTTGCTGAGCTAGTCACCATGCTTGCTAAACATTATGACCCTAAGCCTTCCGTGATCATGCAGCAGTGTAGGTTTAACACGACGGTGCAGTCTCCAGGTGGATCGGTCACTGATTTCATGACCTGCCTAAGCCGACTAGCTGAGCATTGCATCGGGCTCGCCCTCTCCGAAATGTTGAAGGATAGGCTAGTGTGTGGGATAAACAAAACAGACACTAAGAGGAGCCCACCTTGGATTTGAAATGGGCCATCGAGCTTTCACTGTCCCGGGAGCATGCAGAGAAAGGAGGGCAGGAGCTGAGGGGTCCATGGACAATGGCATCCGTAGTTTGGCCCGTCCTCCATTTTGAACTCCTGCTACATCATGGGCCAATGCTGGTCAGGCCAGATCACCTCCGAACGGGCAGCGCCAGGAGGCAATTCTGCAGCTAGGTCAGGTTCCCAGGAGCTACCGCTGACTGGCTGGCCACCTCCCCCGAGTATGAAGAGGAGAGCCGGCCACATTGCCAAATGTGTAGCCAGAGGACTTGTGCTGGCCAGAGTCATGGGTTTCAGCGCAGAGAATGTCATCCACGATTGTTGCCGTGATGATCGTGAACCAGAGCTTTGTACATGGGCCCCTGGGTGAGAACGACTGTTTGATGCAGCTGAACTGTATCATGGCCCTGGAGGTAGCACCAATCCGGGTCACGTTACAAGTAAACGGTCACCCTGTGGTGATGGAAATGAACACTGCAGTTGCCGTCTCCATCATGAACCGTCGGAACTTCCAGTGATGGTCATGGAGTGAGTGGTCACACAAAGGGCAGCTCCGGCTCAAAGGCGTGGATTTGAGCTTTTTTACCCGAAAACAGGAGAATTTTAAAACAAAAAAATTTAGAGTACCCAATTCAATTTGTTTTCCAAATAAGGTGCAATTTACTGTGCCCAATCCGCCTACCCTGCACATCTTTGGGTTGTGGGAGTGAGACCCATGCAGACACGGGGAGAATTTGCAAACTCCACACGGGCAGTGACCTGGAGCTGGGATCGAATCCGGGTCCTCGGCGCCGTGAGGCAGCAGTGCTCATCACTGTGCCACTATGTCGCCCTAAAATGGGAGCATTTTGACAGGAAAGTGTAGTTGAAGGTGTGGAGGAGAAGTTCCCCCGGGAGTGGCATGTCTTCTGGTTATTAGACGCGGCAGAAGGTTAAAGACCTGGCCAAGGAATTCAAAGAGACCTGTAGCGCCGTATCAATTGGAAAGATGGCGGAGGGGGAAGGGTCATCTCAGGTTGGAAAACCCCAGATGGAGCAGCCGATGGCGTTTATCTGAGAGGAGTTCCACCTACAATGAAAGGGAATGCAGGAAGACTGATCGAAGGCTGTTGCCAATTTGGCTCGGAGACGCCAATAATGTTGCTCTTTTTAACTGGATACTAATATGACAGTTATTAATGATGATATTGCTTTCCCACCTCGGGGGAGGTGGCCAGATATTATTTCAGATATTGCCAGGTATCAGATGATACCACCACAAGGTTTAACCGGATATCGATCAAAGTCCCAACAACCAGTTAGTTAGTTCAAGTTCAATGATAGTTTATTTACACAAGAATTACTTTGACATGCAACATAAAACACTACAAGCTAAATTACACCTAACACCTACAACAACCTGTACTTAACTTCAGGCACCCGGCTTTATGCAGAGGAACAAGGCCTTTGTTCGGATCTTGCATGGCTGGGTCTGGAGAAGTGACTTTGTTTCTGCTGGGCTCATCCATCTGGTAGCGATCGTTGGTCTTGACCTTGTTTCTGGTCGTGGTGCTGCAATTGGTTTTGGGCACAAGCCGGGGCCAAGAGAGTGCCGGTGCACCGGGGCAAAAGAGACTGAACACATGGCAGTGTCTCTTTTTTCGCTTCGGGGGTTTCTCGCTCTTTTGGGCGGTCCTTATCTTTGGACCCAATAATTCGGCAGGCTTCGATTACTGCCTTCGATTTTAGCCAATAGAGGGGCGGGTACCTTGATGGCTGGGCGTGTCCTGAGCGGTCATTGACCTTGGCTGTTTGGGCTTCCTGAGTGAAGGGAGTGGCGCCGATGAGTCTGTATCTGATACCTGTGTACAAGTTCTGGGGAAATGGGCCATTAGAATGCAAATCGGCTGGGGGTTTCGATAGTTTCTGGTTATCTAGTGGCAAATATACACTTAAGCTCTGAGTTCATCTGAATCCTGCATTGGCCATATTTCCTATGATTCTTTGCAAGTGGACATGTTTCCCTTTGTAAGTGGCCATCCCAGATCGCTACATCCCTTCCTTTTGATCCCAAACGCGAAGCCTGGGGGATCACAGTATTGGTCCTTCATCCGTCTTCGGTGTGCCGGTAATCCTTGGTTAAGGACAGGTTCTACACTACTCTGTCCTATTTTTTTGGAGCATTTACCTAAGTTTTTAATACATCACACATTCATAAATTCTAAGGGGCCACTGTAAACATTTAATCATACATTTAACTTCTTTACACAAGGGGAACCTCGAACTGTCATTACCTAAAGTACACTCATTCTGCTGTTAAATAACAAAAAGGAACTTATATTACAATACAAAAATTTAAACTACAGCAGCATCACATTTCTACTTAACCCATTACATTTACAGAAAACGCAAACTTTATTCATCAGAAAAAGGGGTTCAAAATGTTTGTGGGGTCTGTTGAATTCCAAGAAAAGGGGCTCGGAGTGTGTATATCGGGGAGCGGGAGGCTCTCCTTCGCCATTTGCGGAGTCGAAGTGTCTGAACGACACTGCAGAGTATTGCTATTACCAAAAGGGCTTCTACTGTATAGGAGAGGGGATACCATTTTACAATGTTTTCGCACCATGTGGGGGTATCAGTGTGTATCTCCATGTGTGGTGTGGTGTCCGGGCTAAGGCTATCTTGTTGTGTGGTTATGTTTGAGGCCGGTGTGGTGTGGGGTACAAAGGCTGTCAACGCGCGCAACTGTAGGGATCCAACGATGATCATAATGGAGGTCATCAGTTCTGTCTTCATCTTCTTGTCTTTTTGTTCTTCATTCTTCGTATATTCCTGGGGCTGCAGCATAATATCTGTTATTACCCTTGGTTAATATCTCGTTTTGATTGTCTTTCTCTTCTGAACTTCAATTACCCATTAGAATCGTCACCATGTGTGACTCCCTCATTTTGTTTTTGAAATAACCATTTTGGAGATAAGACATCCGAAAAATATTCTGTTAAAGTGGGAGGAATCTCGCAGCTTGTGGTTGATGCTTTTAGCAGCAGATTTTGTTACCACCAAGTGTAAATAGCAGTAGGGGTAGCGACCAAAGAGTCGCTGAAAGTAAAGAGTTGAGTGCAGAGACTGTGACAAAAAGCATTCTTTAAACCACACGAAAGAGCCGATAAGGGTGTGGTAGTATGTATTGGGGGTCATGTGGGACTGGAAGCCCTAATGTCATTGGCTGACAGATCCCGGGTCCTGGTTGGCCGTTGACCTCAAGCTCCGCCCTGAAGGCGGAGTATAAGAAGCCGGAGTCTTCCCCCGCAGGCCAGTTTACTATCGAGCTGCTGGGGAACAGACACGCTTAATAAAGCCTCATCGACTTCACTCTATTCGTCTCATGGAGCCTTTGTGCGCTACAAAGGGGAAACAAAGGACAGTAAGGAGGGTTAAGAACTTTTCCAAATTACTCGCAATGACGGGAACATGGGGTGCCTGTGAGCCGCGGCAGGGCAAGAATGGGTGGACTTCCTCGGGTAGGGCGATGATCAGTCCCGTTGCTCCACTAGCCGAGTTTGGCTGACCGAATACATAGGGGGTCCTCAGGCAAGGCGGGGATTAGTGCCATTACTCCACTGCCTGGGTGACCTTACACGAGGAGAAAGAATTTGTAACATATGGACTCCGACAATGTGCAGAAGAGTAAGCATGACTGCATCAAGAAATTTAGTGAATGGGCGACATTAATTAAAACATGTGAGACCAGAAGAATAAAGTGTATCAAAAAATTCCATTTCGAAGTGACATTAGCTAAAACCATGTAAGATCAGAAAGAAAGCGGGCAGGCTCCATCAGAAAATAGGACACCGTAATTCACATGCGGTTCCTTTTTCTCATCATCTGGACACCTCAGGGTTCAGTATCAAAAAGCGTCGCGAAAGGGTTACCGTAATGGGAGTCAGACTCTGAGTCATCACCATCTCCCGGTTGCCAAACTTGTGCCTGGCGTTTTCGTGCCGTGGCCGCGTGGGCCGTTGTGGGATCCGAATCATTGTTCCGTATTAATTGACAAGAGTTATCACGGTGCCAATGGGGAATTCTTTGGTCATGAGGGGCGTAGCTGCAAAGACCAAATTTATCTCGTCGGGCGGTGGCGTTGGCTCTGGCTGTGGCAATGAAAGGGGGTATAGGGGGCCAAACATGTCTTGGTCGTGGTTCCAGGGGCTGGAGCGACTGCAGCCTGGGCAGTTGTGCCATTGGTCGTTGATTTCTAATAAGTCTGGAGTGCTGTCGCTAGCATCTGAATCAAGTTCAAGGTGGAATGTCGTTCCTGTGGGTGAGGACAAGGTCGGGTCTGTGGGCGTGCTGTCCTGGCTGGAGGAGGGTCAGTCTAGGTTTCCAGTGGGCGGGGCGTACTCATCTGCCATTGCCAGGGAGACGTGGTGTGAGTGGCTGCATTGGGTTCCATAAACTTTAAGCTGGTTGATATGGAACCAACCTGATTTTCCATTAGGGTACGTTATTTTGTTTTTCAGAGGGGCTCACTTTATCCGAAATGGAGTAGGGTCCTGCAAATTTAGGGGAGAGGAACGAACTTGGGTTGTATAGGGAAACCATCACTTGCTGACCGACTGTATACTCTACTGGGTGGACTGTTTTATCAAAGCAGGCCTTACTCTGCTTTTTCCTAGCGCCTAGTCGGATAGCTGCAGCGAGCTGGGCTGCTTTAATATTTTCCGTGACCTGTTGGACTGCTTTTTCGTGGGTGAGGGCGGTGACTGTGGGGCTGGCCAAATCATGTCCCAATAAATATTAGGTTCCTTTCATGGGTCGTCCGGTCATGAGGGTGTGGGGAATCCTGTGGAACTTGATACTGTGTTCCTAATAAACCTAAGGGCGAATGGGAGAACCGTGTCCCATGTGGTGTTGTGCTGTTGCACCATTTTCCTAATAGTAGCTTTCAGGGTCCGATTCATATGTTCCACAATGCCGCTGGATTGTGGGTAATAAGCAATATGGAACTTTTGTTTTATGCCAAAAATTGTCAAGACATTCTACATAACTCTGCCTGTAAAATGAGAACCTTGGTCCGATTCAATGTTGCGGGGGAGTCCCCATTGTGTAAAGATCTGCTGCGTTAAAATCTTGGCTGTTGCCTTAGCCATGTTTGTCCGGGAGGGAAATGCTTCCACCCATTTTGTGAAGGTGTCGATCACTACCAATACATATTTAAAACCATTTCTGCAGGGGGGGAGGGGACCAATGTAAACGAGCTGTAAATTCGTCCATGGGCCATTAACAGTTCGGGTGTGTCTTAATTGTCCTTTCCTGGCTTACCTTTCTGGATTATTCTGTGCGCAGATTAAACAATTGTCAATATAATGCGTGACATCTGCTTTTAAATCGGGTCTCAAGCACAAAGATCTTAAGTAGGCAATGGTGGTTTCTATCCCCTGATGTCCGTGTCCATCGTGAAATTGGCAAATTATCTGGTTCCTGTCCTGGGTAGGGACCACATAAATTCCATTGTTTAAAATTATTCCGTCCTGTACCGTCAGTGTGTCCTTGAATATGTCATAGGGGGCTGGGGAGGTACCGTCTAAAATTTGTCTAAGAGGTTCGTCTGCCTTTTGGGCCTGGGCTAAAGCTTCGATATTCGTCTGTGAGACCTGGACTGCATGTATCGGCTCACTCTCGGGGAGTTGCCAAAAGTGACCGTGTTGTGATCCTGCCTTGGCTAGGGCGTCTGCCTTTACATTACCGGGTGGGGATGAACAATGATGGCTTCTGACTTTTATTATGCCATATGTGCGGGCTTTAGCTGTTTCAAGACTGCGCTTCAATAATGGGGCTGAGGGTAGGGGTTTACCGTCAGCGGATATGAATCCTCTAGATTCCCACAGAGGCAGGAATTCCATCAAACTATTACAGACATATAAACTGTCCAAATATATATCTGCGGGGGTCGGGAAAGAATCTAGGTGCTGCACTATATGCAATTGCTGCCAATTCGGCTGCCTGCGATCCTAAGTGACCTGGCAATTTTAGCGATATCTCCTCTAATGCGCGTCCCTGCGCGTCTTCCACATAAATACCACATCCTGTTATTCTTTTTCCATTATCAATGGTGAAGGAACCTTCTACATAAATTTTTAAAGAGTTATCCGTGGTCGGGGAATTCTGATCTTTACTACCTACACGTGGGTGTAGCGATTTTGGAATAAGGGGTCCTGTGTGGTGTTTGGCTGCAATGATCTGGCACTCATGTGGGGTTTCTTCATACTGTAAATTGTCCGCTAAAAATGTGGGGATCTTTGTCCGTTTAACTGTGATGTCCCTTCCTTGTAGGAGCAGGGTCCAGCGAGCTGCTCTGATCTGGCTGACTGAACCGTCCTTTAACCTACCATCTAAGAGTAGCTGCGTTGGGGTGTGCTCGGTTAAAATCGTTACGGGGTTGAGGCCTGTGATATATGCGGAGTATTGAACTGCCCAAAAGACTGCGAGCAGTTGCCGTTCGCAGACTGAAATCCCTTGCTCCACGGGATCCAAAACTCGTGAGGCAAAGGCTACGGGCCCTAAACGGTCATGTCTTTCCTGTAGTAGCACTGCAGAGAGGGTTCGGTCGGTGGTCGCTATTTCTATGGCGTATGGAGAGTGTGGGTCTGTAACCTGCAAAGCGGGGGCTGTACCTACGGCGTGTTTAATGCATCAATGGCATCCGTGTGCTGTGGAAGTCATTCCCATGGGACGCTCTTTTTAAGGAGCTCGTCAAGTGGGGCTGCCTTCGTGGCAAAACCATCTATATGGTTCCTACAATACCCAATTAATCCTAAAAATGACGAGTGCAGTGACATTGTGGGACAAGGGCAATTTAACTATCGATTCAATCCGTTTCTGTTCTATGTCTCTTTTTCCGTGTGTGATAATGGTGCCTAAGTAAAGGACCTTTTCTTTTAGGATCTGGGCTTTTCTCGGGTTAACTTTACATTAATTGAGTGTAGAAGACCTAATAATTCGGAAAGAAGCTTAACGTGCTCTTCCTTTGTGTCAGTTTGTAGGAGCAAGTCGTCCACATACTGAATGAGGCATTTGGGTCGGGAAAATTTGGATAGTCTGTTTGCCAATTGTCAGTGAAAAATGGAGGGGGAGTTGTGGAAACCTTGCGGAAGGCACGTCCACATATATTGCTGTCCTTGGAACGTGAAGGCGAATTTGTATTGGCAATTCTTATCTAAAGGAATGGACCAAAAGACATTGCTAATGTCCAGCACAGTAAAGTACATAGCATGGACTCCCTTCTTTAGCATTGTTTCGGGACTCGTGGCAATGGTGGGGGCTGCTGATGGGGTTACATTATTGTGTTCTCTGTAATCTAGGGTTAGTCTCCATGAACCGTCTGGTTTTCTTACGGGCCAAATTGGGGCATTGTTTGTTGAGGCTACGGGACGAAATACACCTTGGTCTAGCAAACTTTGAATTACTTTTGCAATTTTTCCCTCGACTTGTTGTGGGAAACCGTATTGCTTCTGTGGCTTGTGATCGGGACCTGTAATTGTGACTGTTCCCGGAATTTTTCCACAATTGTGCTTGTGCTGGGCGAAGGATGATTTATGTTTTCTTACGATCTCTCTAATCGTCTTATCTGTGGTAATCGCTTGTGGGTCAAACCAATAATCTCCCACTGAGCAGATTCTATGTTCGTAGTCTCCTACTGTGAGCGTGGCGGAGGCTCTTGCTGTTCTGGCCATTTTCCAAACACACTTATTCACGGGGTCAAAGGAAAGGTTGTGTGAGCTCATGAAGTCGATTCCTAAAATGTGCTCTGCTGTTTAGGGCAAATCCACTAAAACAACGGGGTGCTTGGTATTTATGTTTCCGAGTTGAATACCTACGGGGCCGTAATGTATCCCTGCTGTACATGTCCTGTAAATCCACTCAGAGTGATGGTGTCTGTGGTGGGCCATTTGTCGCGCTGAAACATTGTGGAAGAGTTTAAAGTGGTGCGGGACTCTCCTGTGCCCCAAAGGAACTCTACTGGATGTCCCCGGACTGTGCCTGTGACTACTGGTCTGCCTGATTTGTCCCAGAGTGTGTCGCAGACCCATGTTGGGGAGTCTGAACACCGTCAATCTGTGCTATTGGTCGCGGCATGACCTGACGGGAGCTAACACTGTGTATGGGCCTAACATTGTTCCTAGGTGGGACGTTCGATTGCTGGTTCCCTCGCTGGTTCGGGGGGGCGTTGCATTCGCGGGCGTAATGTCCCTGCTGTCCACAATTATAGCATCCTCGCGGTGCCTGTGCTCTGGGGTGCTGTCCTTCATTTCTACATTCATTTACCCATGCAGGGTGCTGATGTATCCTGACTGGGTTCATATTAGCTTCTGCCTTCTCCTGATCTGCCTTTCTATGTAGGGATTGTTCCCAAGCTCTGGAGAGTCTCTTTAAAACCCACACTTCATTATGTGTGGCGTCTGTGGGGTCATAATTGACACAGGCTTTTTGACCAGCTTCTGTGGCGTGGGAGACTAAAGTGCGGGCCCATTTGGTTGTGTTGTCGTTATCTAAGTGTGCACGGACTAAATCCCCAAAGACTGCTGTAAAGTGTACCCAAAGGCGTATGCAGTCGGATGCTCTCCCTTATTTTGTTTACAACAGTTTAGACCTTCTACGGGGTCTCCTCTATTGCAACCAATTGCGACTAAGATAGCTGCCTTCATCTCCTGGAGGCTGCCTCCTCCTACATTCTGTGGGTCTGGTAATGCTGAGCTAATGGATGGGTCAAGACCAGACCGTACATAACTGTCTGTTGTCTTACTCACTCAAAGAAATGATGCGGGTCTGCTGTGGGTTGGAATGGTTCTATTTTGTCGCACGCATCTCTCAACTGTGTGATGGTTAGTGGGGTGGTGTACACAAAATTGGGCTCATCGTCAGTCGGTGACTTGCGCTGCGTGGTGACTGGATTCATGGGGTTGTGTGCTGCCTGTGCAGTCGGTGGTGCGGGTGCTTTCCTTTTTGGGGCGTGGGGGGCTCTATTCTGATTCTCAGTGTCTTCTACATATCTATGGGCAGTTTCATTGAGTTCCTGCCAATCGGGGCCATTTTCCTGGTCTAAATTCGGTCCAAATGTGTCTCTGAATCCGTTTTGCACTGAGAGCAGTGACTGTAACTTCTCTATTTGTTGTCTACATTTGACGTGATCTACTGAACTCTGCCTTTGTTCCGTTATGGAACTGTGGAGTGTTCGTAAAGCTGCCTTCAAATCTGCGCATTGTTTATTTAACTGTTCTACCTGTTGTTCCGTGTTGTGTATCTTATCGTATTGTGTCTGAAAGCTGCTTAGGTGAACTATACAAGATTGGTGTGCCCGTTTGACATCAGCCATCTCCTTGTCTTTAGCTGCTAGCTGCTCTCGGAGTTGCTTATAACTTTTTTACATTCACTAACATTTCCCGCTTCTCCTCTTTCTCTACAAGCTGTCTGCGGAGCATCCTCACGACCTCCTCTGTGCCTCGCAATTGTGTCAGACAGGACACGATTGCCATCAGCTTACAAACTTTTCCTACATTCTTTTTATGTATCTCGGTTAGGTTATCCCACCAGGTTTGTCCTATACTACCTGGACCTGACTCCTCATTGGAACAAAACTCGGACCAAAGGGGCCATCCTTTCTCCTTCAAGTACTTCCGTAATTCTTCTTCCCATATGGGGCACTGCTCTGCTCTACTGGTCGCTGCGACCTCACGTTCCTGCGGATTTATCAAGCGTTCCATTGCCTTTGCTGCCATTTCTACTGGTATCTCTTTTCCTACCGTAATGTCTATTTCTCTACCGTAAATTTGGGACAGGGGGAATAAGGCGGTGATTCGAACAGCGGGTATGGCCGAAGCTATTTTCTGGTTCACAATACTCCCGATAGTTTTACGCAACAAAATCTAACGAGGTTACCTTATATCCCTGTTAGTACGCATGCAAGTTAATGCACACTTCCGAATATTGGAGATTTGATCGGGGTTTACACTTGTGGTTTCTTTCACTTTTCCTCAATTGGGTTTCTAATTCAACGATTTGTGGGTTCTCTCGGAGTGACAAAATCACTTCTAGGTCGGGTCCCGTCAGATATCGCCAATAATGTTGCCAATTTGGCTCAGAGACGCCAATAATGTTGCTCCTTTTAACTGGATACTGATATGGCAGTTATTAATGATGATATTGCTTTCAGAGTCGCCAGGTATCAGATGATACCACCACAAGGTTTAGCCGGATATCAATCAAAGTCCCAACAACCAGTTAGTTAGTTCAAGTTCAATGATAGTTTATTTACACAAGAATTACTTCGACATGCAACATAAAACACTACAAGCTAAATTACACTTAACACTACAACAACGTGTATGTAACTTCAGCCACCTGGCTTTATGCAGAGGAACAAGGCCTTTGTTCGGATCTTGCGTGGCTGGGTCTGGAGAAGTGACTTTGTTTCTGCTGGGCTCATCCGTCTGGTAGCGATCGTTGGTCTTGAACTCGCTTCTGGTCGTGGTGCTGCAATTGGTTTTGGGCACAAGCCGTAGCCAAGAGAGTGCCGGTGCGCCGGGGCCAAAAGAGACTGAACACATGGCAGTGTCTCTTTTTATCCTTTGGGGGTTTCGCGCTCTTTTGGGTGGTCCTTAGATTTGGACCCAATAATTCGGCAGGCTTCGATTACTGCCTTCGATTTTAGCCAATAAAGGGGCGTGCACCTTGATGGCTGGGCGTGTCCTGAGCGGTCATTGACCTTGGCTGTTTGGGCTTCCTGAGTGAAGGGAGTGGCGCCGATGAGTCTGGATCTGTATCTGATACCTGAGTACAAGTCTTTTGTTCTGGGGAAGTGGGCCATGAGAATGTAAATCGGCTGGGGGTTTCGATAGTGTCTGGCTATCTAGTAGCAAATATACACTTAAGCTCTGAGTTCGGCTGGATCCTGCATTGGCCGTATTTCCCGTGATTCTTTGCAAGTGGCCATGTTTCCCTTTGTAAGTGGCCATCCCAGATGGCTACAAGGCCATCGAAGGAGCCATTGCCCCTATGAAAGGCTAGATGGAAAGGGTTGAGAAGTGTTTGGAGGCACAGGGGTCACAAATCCAGGAGATGGAGAGGGTGATGTCTGACCACAGTGATTGGGTGGTGGCGTTGGAGGTGGAGGTGGGGCTCCTGGGGTCCTTTGCAAGTTGTTAAGAGCAACGGTGGAGGAGCAGGAGAACGGGTCTAGAAGGCAGAACCTGAATATCGTCAGCCTGCCTGAAGGTGTGGAAGGCACGAGTACCACGAGATATGTCTCAAGGATGCTAGCGGGGCTGGTGGCGGAGGGGGTGCTGGACAAGGCCCCAGAGGTGGATAGAGCACACAGATCTCTAAGGCAAGAGCAGGGGGACACCACGGGCGGTGATTGTCAGGCTCCAGAGATTTGTGGAGAAAGAGAAGATTCTGCAGTGGGCCAGGGAGAAACGGAACTGTGAATGGGAGGGAACAAGGTATGAAAATATCAGGACATTGGAGTGAATCTGGCAAAAAGGCATGCTGCGTTTAACAGAGCCAAGGCAGCTCTCTATCGATGGCAGATCAGGTTGGGGTGATGTACCTGACGCAACTGTGGGTGACTTTCGAAGGCCGGGAGTATTATTTTGAAACCTCAGAGGAGGCCAAGAGCATAAACTGAGGGAGAACTGAACTTTGATGGGATTCGGAGAAGTTGGCACAATGGAGTTCAGACAATGTGGGTAGTGTGGGGGCTGGAGGATGGGGGGGGGTTTCTTTCTTCTCGGGTGGGGTGATTTCATTGTCGCGATTATTTGTTAAGGAGTAATAAGTTTATAAGGAGGCAACTGCTCCCCCCTCCCTGCCGTCTGTGGTGGTGTTTATTTTTTGGAGGTGGTTGTGGTTGTGGATGTGTCTTTATTTGGGTGGGGAGGGTGAGGCCCACAGGGAGCTGTCTATACAGGTCAAGGAGGTAAGGGGGAGGGGTAGACAGGAGGAGCTTTCGGGCAGGAGCTAACACGCTGGCAGGTAATGCTGGTGAACGGAAGTGAGGCGGGGAAGAGGGTTGTCCGAGGGGGTGAGGGGATGGGGGGGGGAGAGAGATGCTCGGTCTTTGCGCACTTGAGAAGCTTGAAGGAGGGGGTGGTCTTTCTGCAGGAGACACACCTCCGGGTGAAGAATCAGATTAGGTTGAGAAAGAGATGGGTGGGTCAGGTGTTTCACTCGGGGTTTGACTCAAAGTCGTGGGGGGGGTGGCCATTTTGCTGAGTAAAAAGCTGGGACTTATGAGTCCGAAGGAAGTGAAGTACCCAGATGGGAGATACCAGGATGGTGAGCGGTATGTTGGAGAGGACGCTGGCGGTGCTTGTGAATGTATACACTGAATTGGGACGACGTGGGGTCGTGAGGGGGCTGCTGGGAGCGATTCCAAACTTGACCGTGCATCAGTTGATCATGGAAGGGGACTTTAATTGGCTGCTGGTGCCTAGGGTGGACAGGTCGAACCCCAGGTCAAAGGGAAGCCTGTGGATGGCGAAGGAGGTGGGAGGGCTTATGGAAAGGATGGGTATAATGGACCTGTGGAGATTTAAGAACCCGGGGGAGAGGGAGTACTTCTTCTTCTCGCACATGTACAAGGTGTACTCCAGGATCAACCTAATTAAGTTAGAGGGTGGACAGGGAAGGTTCAGGCCATAAAAGAGACCCCGACCCCAAAGAACACCACTGAATTCAGGTTGTTCCTAGGCCTGGTAAATTACTATGGGATGTTCATTGCAAACCTGCCCACTTTATTGGCTCCACTCCACATATTGTTGAAGAAGGATATGAAGTGGTTCTGGGGTGCCTCACAAGACAAAGCATTCGCCGGAGTAAAAAGTACCTGTCGTCCGCACGGCTCCTCATGCACCATGATCCACTCGCCTCTAATCCTGACAAGTGATGCCTCCCCCTACAGCATTGGGGTGGTGCTGGCCCACGGAATGCAGTGCTCATTGTTTTTGCTTCGAGGACCCTGGTGGACGCAGAGTGATGTTAGGCTGAAATCGAGATGGAGGACTTGGCAGTACTATTTGGAGTCAAGAAATTCCACCAATATGTTTATGGGAGGCATTTCTCCATTGTGACAGCCACTGCTCGGCCTTTTTAGGGAGGATAAGGGAATCCCACCCATCGCATTGGCTAGAATTCAGAGTTGGGTGCTTTCACTCGTCTCATATGAATATTCATTTTGACACCACCTGGGTACGTAGATCGCCCATGCCAACGCTCTCAGTCGTCTACCGTGACCCCTTCCCCACCAGTGGGTGGTGAAGTGGCTAAAATTCTCAACTTTATGGATACCTTGCCAGTGACGGCTACTCAGGTGCGTGCATGGGCGCAGCAGGTTCCAGGACTAGCAATACATTGCTTCATACTTTTGACCAGCAGGGTGCCCTTCCTGTAACCCTCCAGCCTTTCTCCTAGAAGTTCTCTGAGCTCAGTGCGGAGGACAGTGTCATATCGGGGAGAGTTTGCATAGTAAATCCCGCCGCAGGGTCAGGATTCTCTGCTGAAGGATCTACACAATGGGCTCCTGGGCACCTCTGAAATGAAGATGTTGACCGGTAGTTATGTCTGGTGGCCTGGCATCGATGGGGGCATTGAGAGGGTTGTGGGCAGGAGCACACCTCAAAGTTCAGATTCAGGGGAGAGTTCAACGGAAGCATTTGGACCACTTCACGTGATATCAATAAATGGTTGAAGGTACTGGATACTGCAAAGACTATTCCAGCAATAATACTGAAGACTTGTGCTCCAGAGCATGCCGCACCCCTAGCTAAGCTGCTCCAGTGCAGCTACAACACTGGCATCTACCTGGCAATGTGAAAATTGTCCAGTTATGTCCTCTACACAAAACGCAGGATAAGAGGGCAGCACGGCGGCACAGTAGTCAGCACTGCTGCCTATGGCGCTGAGAACCTGGGTTTGAATCCCGGCCCTGGGTCGCTTTCCGTGTGGAGTTTGAACATTCTCCCCGTGTCTGCGTGAGTTTCACCCCCGCAACTCAAAGATGTTCAGGGTAGGTGGATTGGCTAAGCTAAATTGCCCTTAATTGGAAAAAAATAATTGAGTACTCTAAATTTTTTTTAAAAAGCAAGATAAGTCCAATCCTGTCAATTACTGCCCCATCAGTTTACTCTCAATCATCAGTAAATTGTTGGATGGGGTCATCAACAGTGCTATCAAGCGGCACTTAGCAATAACCTGCTCACTGATGCACAGACCGGGTTCCACCAGAGTCACCCAGCTCCTGACCTCATTACAGCCTTGGTTCAAAGATGGACAAAAGAGCTGAAAAGGTGAGGTGAGAGTGGGTGTGCTTACACCACAGGGACTGCAGCGATTCAAGAAGGCAGCTCACCATCACCTTCTTGAGGGCAATTAGGGATGGGCAATAAATGCTGACACCCACAAGCGCATGAATGAATTTTTAAAAAGCTGCCAGAAATGGAGGCTGCCGTCATTGCCCTCTGTCATACAGGTGAGAAAAGCAGTTTTGCAGTTGCTACCCTACATAGATCCTTTCCAGCCAGTTCAGTAACCAGAGACAATATTGCAAACTTTACAACCAGGTCCATAGTTGCTCCTTTCTTTTGGCAGATGTGGAATCCACTCTGCAATGTAAACTGGCAGGTTTCCACAGCTCCTTCAGTTAATTCATTCAGCTGCTGTTCCTGCCATTGACATGGTTGAAGGCATTTCTGAACCACATGGCAACGAAGAAATGTCCTCACTGCATTAAGGTCAAACTCTCCCTCTACAACCGGCTGTGGCAAAGCATTTCAAAGTCCAACAACTCGATGTGCGAAGAAACATTTCCTGATCCTACTGCCTTTGTTAGTGACAAACGCAAATTGATGATCCTTTGCCTCTGCCTTCCTCAACCTATCAAAACCCTTTCTTGTTTCAAAAATCTCTGTTAAATAGCCCCTTCTCAGCTGGAGCAGAATTGTTCTATTTCTAATTTAATGTCCAGTGGGGCTGAAATTTTTGGGTTTATAAAGGGCAGAAATGACTACCAGGGGCCTTGGATTTGAGATTGGACCTGGATTCGCTGGTTTTCCACTCCATTCGCAGAATGCACGATGCTCTGGGAGGAGTTATCGAGAAGGGGGTGTATGTTGGCAGAAGAGATGTGAATTAGCTTTCTACCTGTCCTCCTTACATCAAAGGTAAGTCTGGGCATGTTTCAGCCAATATGCTTTCACAAGGCTCAATGTCATTCATCTGAGGTAAGAGCTGGTGTGAATTCTATTGCGGGTCCAGTAAAGGCCCCAAGCCTACACAAGTGAAAAATACTCAATATCAGAAGGAATTGATATGCTTTCCAACTGCGATCTTTTTATCCCTGAGGAGCATGCAAACATTTTGCCACAGCTTTTCTTTGCCCTTCATTCGGCCTCCGTTTCACACCAATAAACAGCGGTGTGGCCAAATTTCCTGACAATGATCAGGGAAGTTTTCCTAAATGCACACACTGCCAGCCCCATTGATGTTGACTCTATCTCTGTGATTTCAGAGTTAAAGCTGCATGTTTCTTGTATTTTAAGCTTTAACCGGTACCAAATAGAAAAAAGGTTTGTTAGTATCTTAACTCTCAGCAGAAAAAATTAATTCTCTTTGGACAAAGAAACAATAAATTGAAGCCAGTGTTTTCTCAGTGCACATCTGTGGGCCGTGTTTTTAGTCTCAGTGGTTCTCCTTGGTGGGAATGTATATTTTCTGTCTTCTACTTCCTACTCTTTTCTCCTTGAGGTGACTCTGCCTGTGGCTGAAAAACCCTTTACACGATTTGAAGTACAAGGGAGTTTCCCACTATCCTGACCAGAATTCAAATCAATACCATCGAAACAGATTACCTGGCCATTTATCTCAGGATAATCTGTGGAATCTTGCTGTGCAACAATTGTCTACATTAACAAGGTAACGGTAACCATACCTCAATAATTCTCCATTAGCTATGAAGCATTAGGACTTTCCTGATGATGTGTAAGGTGCTATATAAGTTATTTCTTTCTTGCCATCAACTCCTCTGGCCAAGGAGGAGTTCTGTGTAAATCCTTATATTTAGGAGAAGGTGAGGCATGTGTTGGGGAGGCTGCAAACAGACAAAGCAAAAGGCAAACTCAAGACCCAGAGGGCCTGCTGAGCTTCAGGTAGAACCTCATTATCTGTTTTGTTCAGTTTGCTAGTCTTGAGGTTGATAAAATTATTATGTTTTACACTGTGTCCTTGAACTTAAAATGTAGGGGGTTAATTGACTATTCCAAATTCTGTCTGACAACAAGCCTGGTTTAGTCAAGGGACTTGCTGAGCAAGGTGCAATGTTTTCACACCTGGGAACAAAGGGCAAGAGCCTCTGTGCGAACAGTAAATAGACTTGCCAGCTCCAAGCTTTTGGGCAGAAGGAAAAGAGGGAGGTGAAGTACAGTAGTTGGCGTGGTCATCAGAGAGAAGCTCCAGGTTCTTTGTAAGTTACTGAAGCCGGCTTCAGGAAGGAGATGGTCTTTAACCGAAGAGATGCATTCCGCAGCCATCTAAGGATTCCGGGAGGATTGTCCTGGCGTGGCAAGTGGGAAGAAGAATCATCGGAGCGGTCTTTATTGCTGGTCATGGATTTGGGAATTTCTCCGAAAACTGAGGGATGTGCCTGAAAATGATCACAAGTTACTACTCAGTGAAATGCAAAAATGTGAACTTTTAAAAAAATATATATTTTATTAGAGTTTTATTAGAGTTTTCAAACACAATTTTTCCACTTTACAAATCAACATAAAAAATAACACAATAACTAATAAGTAACATTATTTAAATAAAATAGTGAACTAGCAACGTAACAAGAAATAGTGCTCCCCCCCCTCCCCTTCCCTCCCCCGCCCCCCCCCCCCTCCCCCCTCTGGGCTGCTGCTGCTGACGATCTATTTTCCCTTAACGTTCCGCGAGATAGTCAAGGAACGGCTGCCACCGCCTGGAGAACCCCTGAACCGATCCTCTCAACGCAAACTTCATCCGTTCCAGTTTTATGAACCCTGCCATATAATTTATCCAGGCTTCCACTACCAGGAAGCAAAGGCCAGAATATCGGCCTCTTTCACCTCCTGCACTCCCGGCTCTTCCGCTACCCCAAATATAGCTAACCCCCAGCCTGGCTTGACCCGGACCTTCACCACCTTTGAAATCACCCTTGCCACTCCCCTCCAGTACTCATCCAGTGCCGGACACGACCAGAACATATGTGTGTGGTTCGCCGGGCTTCCCAAGCACCTCCCGCACCTGTCCTCAACTCCGAAGAACCTGCTCAGTCTTGCTCCCGTCATGTGTGCTCTGTGTAGAACCTTGAATTGTATCAGGCTAAGCCTGGCACACGAGGAAGAGGAATTTACCCTACTTAGGGCATCAGCCCACAGCCCCTCCTCAATCTCCTCCCACAGCTCTTCTTCCCATTTTCCTTTAGCTCCTCTACCAGCGCCTCCCCCTCGTCTCTCATCTCCTGATATATTTCGGACACTTTGCCCTCCCCGACCCATATCCCCGAAATCACTCTATCCTGGATCCCCTGTGTCGGGAGTAGCGGAAATTCCCTCACCTGTTGCCTCGTAAACGCCCTCACTTGCATATATCTAAAGATATTCCCCGGGGGCAACTCATACTTTTCCTCCAGCACTCCCAGGCTCGCAAACTCCCCATTGTGGTGTTGGGTGCTCTGGTGCACAGATGAGCCAACACAGTTGTATGTGGTACAACTCTATTTTATTATAACTCTTATAATACAGTTCGTTCTGGATACTCTGCACGTGCTGTCTCCCTGAGTGTGTTTGGCAATAGATGTGTCCTGGTTCTCCTCTGCAGCTAATACTGACCACCGGGGGTCGTGTCTGTGCTTTTATATCTTTCTGTCATTGGTTGTGGTGTTGTGTGTTCTGATTTGTCTGTTGGTGTGTCTATCATGATGTGTGTGTTTGAATATGACATCCCCCCTTTTTACAAAGATAAGTGCCTACGTGGTTATAAATATAATTGTGTCGTGAGTGCATCTAAGAGTGTGTGTGTGTGTTGTGTACAGCGTGTGTTTATGACGTAACTATTTACATGGGGCGATGTCGGGTGCGTCACACTAACAAGGTTGTACCATAACAAAACTTGGATGCGAGAGAAGAAAAAAAAAAAACTTGAACATTGGTCCGGTCAGACGATATCTGGAACAATAAACAACAACAGGTTATAATACAGAAGTGTTTGACTTTTTGAACGTATGAACAGCGTTATAAGTCCAGTCTAATGGGTGACCGCCTCAAGAATGGGCTGGTCCTCAAGCCGGTTCAGCTGTGGAGATTTGGGGTCACACTGGTTCACCTTGGACTGTTGGAGGTGATGCTGTTGCCGAAGTCTCTACTTTACCATTTGTTGTACTTCGTGCAGTGCTTGGTTTTTTCATTCGTGCAAATATAACATTCAACATCTTTGTTAGTGGTGCCCTGGCTGTGGTTTGGTTCTGGTGGCGATGGAAGGGGCATGATCCGTGGCATCTCCACGAAGTCATCCTTGGGAACCAGTGGAGGATCCGGCGTGTGCGTACGGTGCAGTTGCGAGCGTGGAAGGCGGCACAAAGCCCGCTGATTGCGCCTACGCACCAATCCATCCGCCCTCCATGCCAGGAACAAGGTGGAGTCTGTTTTCTTTTTATGTTTGTGGTGGACGGCATCTTGTAGCCGATGGGTCGTTGCCATCGAAGTAGCACCATCACTAATATCATGCAAGGCGATGACTGTGCCAGATGTGGAAGTTGGCCGAGACCGTGTACGCTGGTTCCGGCCACCTGCTGTGCCGGAAGGGCGACTCCGCAGAGAAACGTCGAAGCATGTCGCCTTGGAGAGAGAATTGTTGCTCGCATCAACGTCTGGCGATGGCGCGAATTGGTGTGTCCATCTTGGACCGCCGGTGCTGGTTGCCACTGCCGACCCAGTGGGACTGCCACGCGATCCATTCCCTGTCGCCGTGGCATCTGCCGTCACCCTGAGCGTGCCATCACCGAGGCCGCGACACCGCCCGTCCGGAGCAAGGTCTGGCGTGCGCAAATCAGAGTCGGCGCTTGGCTGCTCCCCATCTGGAGTCCGGTCTGCCTTCCGTCGATGCCCCCCGTCCGGAGTCCCAACAGGTTCACTGGAGGCAGCCGAGATTCCCTGAAGCTGCACTTCTGGAGTCGGAACATGCAGGAATGCACCAACCAGTGGAGAGGCTCGAGCCATCGAGGGTGGAAGCGGTGCGCCGCCACCGCAGTCGTCAGTGGTCCCACCGTGATCGTCGAGTGCCTCGGTACGCACTAGGCGAGGTCTGTCACCTTGCACCTTTTGCATGGGAAGTGGGATGCTGTCGTCACTCGTCTCACATCCCGTGGATAGATCGTCATTAGCAGCTTGCTGTTCACTAGGGTTGGGTAAATTGTCAGAGTTTTCATCTGGTGGTGCACACCATGTCGGTGGACTGTCATTGTCTTGCCATTGTCCTTCATTTGGGCTTTTCTTCTTTGGAACTTTAAATCTTCCCCCAGACATTGCAGAACCTTGTTTATTACCCCCAAATTCTCCCATATGTATGGTCTCGAATATAGGATCCACTGTTTCTATCGACATTGTACCATTTTCCAAAGAACATTCCGTTTCACTTTTCTTCTCAGGTACCTCATATGTAACTTTGTTTAATGTACATGCCTTCATGGTCTCTGGGTCTGATTTTGCTGGGACTGGCATGGTCACAGTCTCTCTTTTACTGTTCTCAATTGCCCACATTATACTCCCCATACATAACTGCTTAATCACTGGGGTTAGTGTGGTACAATGGATAATCGGGTCGACCTTATCTGCATCTTCACCATTAGTGGAAAGCACACTTGGTTCACTTGAAACTGCTGTGGGTTTTAAATTCGTTATCTGGCTACTCGATGTCGGTGTCCTCAGGATTCTTGCTCCAATGTTCTGCTCAATAATCAGTGGAGTGTGTATAGGTTCAATGCAATTAATGTTCCCCTCAAGGTTTGAAGAGTCATTACTGACTAACTGCTGGTCTCCGAAGTTGGGATTTTGCGGCATTGTGTTGAAGGGAGACATTTGTCCCTGCTGTAGATATGATTCAGGTTGTGTTATTTCCATTACCTGAGGATCAATGTCTTGTCCATTTTTTCGATCCGTACTAAAACACTGGCAATTCTCAGTCTGCTCCTTGCAAGTTAAACATTCAATTAATTTCGTTAGCAAATCCTCAGCATCCTTCTGTGGCCGTGCAGCATTATTAATCTCTGTTCGGCTACAATGATCCTGAAGGTCAGCGCATAAACCTTTTTTCTTCGGGCTTGGACGAGGCGATTCCTTTGGCTTGTCTTCAGTTGGGCTTGAACAGTCTTCAGCGCTGTGCCCTTCATTGTAGCATGAGAGACCGTCATGGTCATGCTGCTGTGTAGTGGAGCATGGTAGGCTGTTATAGCCTTCTTGCTGTTCACGTGAGCATGGCAGACTTGCATCGTCTGCCGCTGGTTGGTCAGGAGAGGTTGCTAGACCCTCATGGTCTTGTTCCTGCAAGGACTGCGCTCTGGAGTCTTGCGTTCCTTCCATCGTGGAGTCCGTCCACGAGCTCTCTGTGGAGGCATGTGACACTGGAGTCACTTCTTGTTCGTGCAAGGACTGCGCTCTGGAGTCTTGCGTTGCTTCTAGCGTGGAGGCTGTCCACGAGCTCTCTGTGGAGGCTTGTGACACTGGAGTCACTTCTTGTTCGTGCAAGGACTGCGCTCTGGAGTCTTGCATTTCTGCAATTGTGGAGTCTGTCCACGAGCTTGCTGTGGAAGCTTGTGACACTGGAGTCACTTCTGGTTCATGCGAGGACTGCACTCTGGAGTCTTGCATGTCTTCTTTCATAGAGTCGGGAACGTTGAGCGGGACGTGGACCACGCTCTGTGTGGCAGCAGGGCACTCTCCGTGTGCTTGCACCGCTCCCTGTCTGTTAATGTCAGGCTGCAGCATCATCCGGTACTGATAAGTTGGAACGTCATATCTGCTGGATTGAAGATCCTCAAATCCGAAAAATGAATCCGCATCTGCGTCGGATTCAATGTGGGGGCCGCCAATGTGCAACACGAAAGGTTCGTCCGAGTCATAGTCATATAGGACCACGGAGCTATCATTGGGCTCGCGAGGTCCGGAAACACTGTAAAAATCGTCATCGAAGTAGTCAAGGTCGGAATCATCGGCTTGTGCGTAGGTAACTGCTTGTCGGAGGGTTCTTCGGAGGTCAAATTCATCTCCTGGGTCAATTTGCGGCACTGTGCTGTCATTCCAGGTGAGGGAAGGTTGTTTTACAGCTTTAACAGATTTTTGTTTTTTTGATTTGGGACGTTTCCCTTTTAAATTGGATTTGGGACATTTCCCTTTTAAATTGGTGCAGTCTGGGGCCTCTGACATCCTGACGCTCGGTATGTAGCACGTAGGAAGCGACTGCGCATGCTCAGATCGCTGTTCCTTTACCGATGGCCGTTTTCTTGACTGCGCATGCGCAGCATCTCGCGCATGCGCAAACGAAACTTCCGGTTCTGCGCACTTCTCACGCAACTGTGCTAGCGTTATACCTTTAGCAAGATGGCCGCCGACCTCGACCCAGCCTTCTCTCAGGCCCGGGATTTCGGGCTCCGGGATCCCCGCCACGAGGTGAGTACTGCAGCTTTTCTTACCTTTAAGTGCCCATTGGATTGCGTATTCTTCACAGTACTTGGAGAATTTGCCCAGGACTGCCTGGTAATCGTACCTTTGCTGCCTCCTGAAGAACCTGAACCTTCTGAATATTTCTCTTGCCCTTGCACCGGCGACGGTGAGGAGAAATTCAATTTTTTCCCTATCATCCAGGTCTTTGAGTTCAGCTGCCACCAGGAACAATTCGAAATTTTGCCGGAATCGCCGCCAGTTTTCGTGGAGGTCGCCGTGGCACTGGAGCGCCTGCGGAACCGGGAGCTCGTACATCATGCCTGGGCACTGCTGGTTGTCTGTGTACACTGAGGTATGCCGGCAGGTATCGATCCACTCCTGTACCATGTGGTGTTGGGTGCTCTGGTGCACAGATGAGCCAACACAGTTGTATGTGGTACAACTCTATTTTATTATAACTCTTATAATACAGTTCGTTCTGGATACTCTGCACGTGCTGTCTCCCTGAGTGTGTTTGGCAATAGATGTGTCCTGGTTCTCCTCTGCAGCTAATACTGACCACCGGGGGTCGTGTCTGTGCTTTTATATCTTTCTGTCATTGGTTGTGGTGTTGTGTGTTCTGATTTGTCTGTTGGTGTGTCTATCATGATGTGTGTGTTTGAATATCATGACACCCATCAATAAACAAGTCTCTCAATCTCCTAATTCCTGCCCGATGCCAGGTCTGGAACCCTCCGTCCATCCTTCCTGGGACAAACCTATGGTTATTCCTGATCGGGGACCACACCGAGGCACCCGTCACCCCCCTGTGTCTCTCCGTTGTCCCCAGATCCTTAAGGTTGCCACCACCACTGGGTTTGTGGTATACCTTTTCGGGGAAAGCGGTAGCGGCGCCGTCACCAGCGCCTTTAGGCTCGTTCCTTTACAGGACGCCATCTCCAGCCTCTTCCACGCCACCCCCTCTCCCTCCCTCATCCACTTGCAAACCATCGCCACATTGGCGGCCTAGTAGTAGTCGTCCAGATTCGGCAAAGCCAGTCCCCTTCTCTTCCTGCTGCGCTGCAGGAACCCCCTCCTTACCCTCGGGGTCTTCCCTGCCCACACAAAACTCATAACACTCCTGTCTATTTTCTTGAAAAAGGCCTTAGTGATCAAAATGGGGAGACATTGAAACACAAAAAGAAACCTTGGGATGACCATCATTTTTACCGCCTGCACTCTGCCCGCCAGTGAGAGCGGCAGCATATCCCACCTCTTGAAATCCTCCTCCATCTGCTCCACCAGCCGCGTCAGATTGAGTTTGTGTAGAGTTCCCCAGCTCCTGGCTACCTGAATCCCCAAATATCGGAAGCTCCTTTCCACTCTCCTTAACGGCAGGGCGTCTATCCCTCTTCCCTGATCCCCGGGGTGTACTACGAAAAGCTCACTCTTCACCATATTTAGCCTATATCCCGAAAAATCTCCAAACTCCCTCAATATCTGCATAACCTCTGTCATCCCCTCTACAGGATCCGCCACATATAGCAGTAGGTCATCTGCGTAGAGTGACACTCGATGTTCCTCTTCCCCTCTAACCACCCTCCTCCATTTCCTAGAGTCTCTCAACGCTATGGCCAGTGGTTCAATTGCCAGCGTGAACAGTAATGGGGACGGGGCACCCCTGCCTTGTTCCCCTATGCAACCGAAAATACTCCGATCTCTGCCGATTTGTGACTACATTTGCCACTGGGGCCCCATATAGGAGTTTGACTCAACTGACAAACCCCTCCCCGAACCCAAACCTCCTCAACACCTCCCATAGATACTCCCACTCTACCCTATCGAATGCCTTCTCTGCATCCATCGCTACCACTGTCTCTGCCTCCCCCTCCACTGGGGGCATCATTATCACCCCCAACAGCCGTCACACATTGACATTCAGTTGTCTCCCCTTTACAAACCCTGTCTGGTCTTCATGCATCACCCCCGGGACACAATCCTCGTCACCAGCACTTTTGCCAGCAACTTGGCGTCTACATTCAGGAGCGAGATAGGCCTATATGACCCGCATTGCAGCAGATCTTTATCCCACTTCAGGATTAGTGATATCGTCGTTTCCGACATTGTCGGGGGTAGAGTCACCCCTTCTCTGGCCTCGTTAAAGGTTCTCGCCAGCAGCGGGGCCAACAAGTCCACATATTTCCTGTAGAATTCCACCGGGAACCCGTCTGGTCCCGGGGCCTTCCCTGCCTGCATGTTCCCCAGCCCTTTCGTCACCTCATCCACCTCAATTGGCGCCCCCAGACATGCCACCTCCTGCTCCTCCACCCTCGGGAACCTTAGTTGGTCCAGAAACTGTTGCATCCACTCTTTTCCCTCCGGGATTTGGGACCTATATAGCCTCTCATAAAAGGTCTTAAACACCTCATTTACCTTCCCTGCACTCCGCTCCGTAGTTCCCGTTTCATCCCTGACTCTCCCAATTTCCCTCGCCGCTATTCTCTTACGAAGCTGGTGGGCCAGCAGCCGGCTCGCCTTTTCCCCATATTCGTATGTCATCTCCTGTGCCTTCCTCCACTGTGCCTCTACCTTCCCTGTGGTCAGCAGGTCAAACTCCGTCTGAAGTCTTTGCCTCTCTCTATATAGTCCTTCGTCCGGGGCCTCGGCATATCTTTTATCCACACTCAAAATCTCCCCCACTAATCTCTCCCTTTCTTTGCCCTCTTCTTTCTCCTTGTAAGCCCTAATGGAGATCAACTCTCCCCTAACCACTGCCTTCAGCGCCTCCCATACTACCCCCACCTGGATCTCACCGTCATCATTGGCCTCCAGGTACCTCTCAATACATCCCCGCACCCTTCCACAGACCCCCCTCATCCGCCAATAGTCCCACATCCAGTCGCCAGAGTGGGCGCTGTTCCCTCCCTCTCCTAGTTCCAGATCCACCCAGTGCGGGGCATGGTCTGAAACGGCTATGGCCGAATACTCCGTTCCTGCCACCTTCGAAATCAGTGCCCTGCTCAAAACAAAGAAATCTATCCGAGAGTATACCTTATGGACATGGGAGAAAAAGGAGAACTCTTTGGCCAACGGCCTGGCAAATCTCCATGGATCCACTCCCCCCATTTGCTCCATGAACCCCCTGAGCACCTTGGCTGCTGCCGGCCTTCTTCCGGTCCTCGATCTAGACCGATCTAACCCTGGATCCAGCACAGTATTGAAATCCCCCCCCCCATTACCAGGCTTCCCACCTCCAGGTCCGGGATACGTCCCAGCATCCGCTTCATAAATCCCGCGTCGTCCCAGTTCGGGGCATATACATTTACCAGCACGACCTCCCTTCCCTGCAATCTACCACTCACCATCACATATCTACCCCCGTTGTCCACCACTATATTCCTAGCCTCGAACGACACCCGTTTCCCCACCAATACCGCCACTCCTCTGTTTTTCGCGTCCAACCCTGAGTGGAACACCTGTCCCACCCATCCTTTCCTTAACCTAACCTGATCCGCCACCTTCAAGTGCATCTCCTGAAACATGACCACGTCTGCCTTTAGTTCTTTTAAGTGCGCAAACTCTCGGGCCCTCTTAATCGGCCCATTTAGGCCTCTCACATTCCACGTGATCAGCCGGATTGGATGTAGAGATCGGGGCCCCTCCCCCCGCCAATTAGCCATCCCCTATTCTAGGCCAGTCCCCCGTCCAGGTCCCGCGCACCCACCCGTTCCCCAGGCGGCGCCCTCCCGTCCCGACCACCTCTTCCCTTGCCAGCTCCCACTCGCTCCCAGCAGCAGCAACCCAGTTGACCCCCGCCGCCCCCCCCCCCCATCCACCCGCTAGATCCTCATCTAGCATGGTTACTCCCTCCCCCCATGATGCTTCCGAAAGTCAGCTGACTCCAACTGACCCCGGCTTCCCTCGCTCTGTCCTTGACCCCCCCGTGTGTGGAACTCTCATCCTTCTTGCGCCTATCTTCCCTCCATCATCTCCCTAGCGCGGGAAAAAACCCGCGCTTTCCTGGATCGGCCCTGCCCCCCATGGCGCAGCTCCCCCATTCCCCATCCCCCCCCTCAGTCCCCTTTTCCACCGGCACCCACATTTCTCAGTGTCCCCCCGTCAAGAAGAGAAAAAACCCCGTCTATCATCTCGATACTGTGAACCTCCCATTCCCCAATTTACATTTCTATACATCGACATCGGCGTCTCCCCCACAGCATCAGTCCCTCAGTTCTGGTCCAGTTTCTCTTCTTGGATGAAGGTCCATGCCTCATCCGCGTTTCAAAATAGTAATGTTTGCCTTGGTGCGTGACCCACAATCGCGCCGGCTGCAGCATCCCAAATTTTATTTTCTTCTTGTGAAGCACCGCCTTGGCCCGATTAAAGCTCGCCCTCCTTCTCGCCACCTCCGCGCTCCAGTCCTGATACACTCGTATCCCCGCAATCTCCCACCTGCTACTCCGTACCTTCTTGGCCCAACACAAAACGGCCTCTCTGTCGGTGAAGCGGTGAAATCTCACCACTATCGCCCTTGGTGGTTCTCCAGCCTTTGGTCTCCTCACAAGGACCCGGTGAGCCCCTTCCACCTCCAGGGGGCCCGAGGGGGCCTCAGCTCCCATTAGCGAATGGAGCATCGTGCTCACATAAGCACCAACGTCAGCTCCCTCCACTCCCTCGGGGAGACCCAGAATCCGGAGGTTCTTTCTCCTCGAGCTGTTCTCCAGGACTTCGAGCCTTTCGATACACCTCTTATGTAGCGCCTCGTGCGTCTCCATTTTTACCGCTAGGCCCAGAATCTCATCCCCGTTTTCGGATGCCTTTGCCTTCACCCCACGGAGCTCTATCGCCTGGGCCTTTTGTGTTTCTTTTAGCCCATCGATTGCCAATAACATCGGCGCCAGCACCTCCTTCTTTAATTCCTCCACACACCGTCGGAGGAATTCCTGCTGGTCCGGGCCCCATGTCGTCTGGGCACCATCCGTCGCCATCTTGCTTCTTCCTTCTTCTCTGCCGCTGCTCCAAAGGATCCTTCGCAATCTGGCCACTACCGCCGATCCTTTCCATACACACCCGGGGGGACTCCTTCCTTCATCACCCCACACTGGGTTTGGTCCAAAATAATTTCCGTTGGAGCTCCCGAAAAGAGCCCAAAAGTCCATTAGAACGGGAGCTGACGAAACGTGCGGCTTAGCAGTGCACCACCGCAACCGGACGTCAAAAATGTGAACTTACTGGAAGCTGGGAACAACTGTGGACTGTGTTTTATATGGACTGCAATTCTGTGGGGAGTGCAAAGTGTGATAAGTATGAAAGAGGAATACTGCCTTCTGTAGTTCAAAGTATAAATTGCCTACAAAAATATTGATTGTGCTTTTAGTCACTTGTCACAGTAAAAATCTTAAAACATGAAACCTTGTTGTATCACCCTTTTCAGCTATTAACTGGAAGCTCGAATTTCCTTTTAAATTTATCAATCTCAACGGGGGTCGTAGCACGCTTCCCTCCTGGCAGCCTTCCAAATCGACAGCTGGGCTAGTGACTAGGAGGTTTGGGGATGGAACATAGCAATCAGGGTGGGCAGGGAACAAGCGTGTGGAGTGTGTTCCCCATGGCTAAGTCTTCATGCTCACTAACAAGACTCTTTTCCTACACTGACAAGAACTGGCTCCTCGCCATTTTGAACAGCAGCCCCCGATCTCTACATCCCTCCACCCTTTAGAAACCACCCCGCAACCTTTTCTTGACCCCTTGAAGCTCCCTTCAACCCCCTCACATGGGCATTGGCCCGCCTAGCCATGGCCCCTGGCAATGCCAGCCTGGCACCCAGGCACTTTGATATTTCATCCTAGCATGCTGGAAGTTCCCGGTTGGCACTGCTAGGGTGCCCTGATGCCACTGCCAGGGTGCTAGGCTGTTTTAAGGTAACCAGGTGTCAGGGGGAGTGCCAGGGTACTACACTGCCCTGTCCCTGACCACCTGAGGGGTCTCTAATAGTCTGCGAGACCCCCGAGATGCCATCATGCTGGGTCCATATTTGTGGAAACCAATGATAAACGGCGTTGGGTTAAGGTCTCGCAGACACAACTGTTGACTCCCGGGTGCCAGATACATGTGGCATCCAGGTATTTAAATGAGTCTAATGGCTCATGTTAATCTCATTATCTGGACGATGCACAGCGAGGGCATGATCCAGATCGTGCCGGGTGTAGCGAATCGAGTGACTCGTAATCGGCCCGGTGCCCGGCGCAGCCCGGCCCAGTGCCCGATTTCGGTTTCTCGCGGGAATCACCCATTGCGCCCGGCTCCGCACCGAGCGCAACGCATTCGCTGAATTGCGCCTAATACCTGATGGGGATGAAACTTCCATTGTGAGCAATTCACAGAATAATACAGCATAGAAGAGGCCCTTCGGCCCACCAAATCTGCACCGACACATGAAAAACACCTGACCTGCCTACCTAATCCCATTTGCCAGCACTTGGCCCATAACCTCGAACGTTAAAACGTGCCGAGTGCTCATCCAGGTACTTTTTAAAGGATGTGAGGCAATCCTCTACCACCCTCACAGGCAGTGCATTCCAGACGGTCGCCACCCTCAAAAGGTTTTCCTCAAATCGCCCCAAAACCTCCTGACCCTCACCTTGAACTTGTGTCCCCTCTTAACTGAGCCTTCATCTAAGGGGAACAGCTGCTCCCTATCCACCCTGTCCATACCCCTCATAACCTTGTACACCTCCATCAGGTCACCCCTCAATCTTCTCTGCTCCAGCAAAAACAACCAAAGCCTATCCAACCTCTTCATAACTTAAATGTTCCATCCCAGGCAACATCCTGGTGAAACACCTCAGCGCCCATTCCAGTGCAATCATATCCTTCCTATAATGTGGTGACCAGAATTGCACACCGTTCTCCAGCTGTGGTCTCACCAAAGCTCTATACAACTACAACGTGACCTCCCTGCTTTGTAATCTATGCCTCAATTGATAAAGGCAAATGTCCTGTATGCCTTTTTCACCACCCTATTAACCTGCCCTTCAGCCTTCAGAGATCTATGGACATACATGCCAAGGTCCCTTTGTTCCTCGGAACTTCATGCCATTCATTGAATACTTCCTTGTCACAGCTCCAGGATCCCAGGTTCGATTCTGGCTTGGGTCACTGTCTGTGCGGAGTCTGCACATCCTCCCCGTCTGTGCGTGGGTTTCCTCCAGGTGCTCCGGTTTCCTCCCACAGTCAAAGATGTGCAGGTTAGGTGGATTGGCCATGATAAATTGCCCTTAGTGTCCAAAAGTGCCCTTAGTGTTGGGTGGGGTTACTGGGTTATGGGGATAGGGTGGAGGTGTTGACCTTGGGTAGGTTGCTCTTTCCAAGAGCCGGTGCAGACTCGATGGGCCGAATGGCCTCCTTCTGCACTGTAAATTCTATGAAATCTATGAAATTACTCCTTCCAAAGTGTATCAACTCACACTTTTCAAGGTTAAATTCCATCTACCACTTTTCTGCCCATTTGACCATCCTGTCTATATCTTCCTGTAACCCGAGAGACACAACCTCACTGTTAACCATCCAGCCAATCCTTGTGTCATCCACAAACTTACTGATCCTACCCCCAAATAGTCATCAAGGTGTTTATATAAATGACAAACAATAGGGGACCCAGCACAGATCCCTGTGGTGCGCCACTGGGTTCCAGTCACTAAAGCAGCTGTCTGTCACCACCCTCTGTCTCCTACAGCTAAGCTAATTTTGAATCCACCTTATCAAGTTACCCTGTATCCCATGTGCATTTGCTTTCTATATAAGTCTCTCATGTGGGACCTTGTCAAAGGCCTTGCTGTAATCCATGTAAACTACATCAACTGCACTACCCTCATCTACACACCTGACCACCTCCTCAAAGAAATGCAATCAAATTTGTTGGGAAGACCTCCCTCTGACAAAGCCATGCTGATTATTCCTGATCAAACCTTCCCTCTCCAAATGGAGATAGATTCTCTCCTTCAGAAATTTCTCCAATAGTTTCCCTACCAGTAACATGAGACCCACTGGTCTGTAGTTCCCTGGCTTGTCTCTACAAACTTTCTTAAATAGTGGGACCACATTAGCTGTTCTCCAGTCCTCTGGTACCTTTCCCAAAGCCAGAGAGGGTTTACAAATTTGGGTCAGAGCTCCTGCAATCTCCTCCTTCGCTTCAAACAACATCCTGGGACACAATTCATCCGGACCTGGAGACTTGTCGGGCGGGATTCTCCGACCCCCCGCCGGGTTGGAGAATCCCCAGGGTGCGGCGTGAATCACGCCCCATCGCTCCGACGCCGGCTGCTGTATTCTCCAGCGCCAGTTTTCAGGCGGTGGCGGGGATCACGCCATGCCGGTCGGGGGCCGTTGGCAGCGACCTCCCCAGCAATTCTCCAGGCCCCGATGGGTCGAGCGGCCGTCGGTATCTGGCCAGTCCCGCCGGCGTGGATTGGACATGGTCCCACATGGGCAGGGCAGCACGGTAGCCTTGTGGGCAGCATGGTAGCTTTGTGGATAGCACAATTGCTTCACAGCTCCAGGGTCCCAGGTTCGATTCCGGCTTGGGTCACTGTCTGTGCGGAGTCTGCACATCCTCCCCGTGTGTGCGTGGGTTTCCTCCGGGTGCTCCGGGTTCCTCCCACAGTCCAAAGATGTGCAGGTTAGGTGGATTGGCCATGATAAATTGCCCTTAGTGTCCAAAAGTGCCCTTAGTGTTGGGTGGGGTTACTGGGTTATGGGGATAGGGTGGAGGTGTTGACCTTGGGTAGGTTGCTCTTTCCAAGAGCCGGTGCAGACTCGATGGGCCGAATGGCCTCCTTCTGCACTGTAAATTCTATGATAAATTCTATGTAAGTTGGCTGGTGTGGTCCTCGGCGGGGGGGGGTGCGGGGGGATCCGACTCCGTGGGGGGCCCCCACGGTGGCCTGGCCTGCGATCGGAGCCCACCGATCTGCAAGTGGGCATGTGCCATGGGGGGTACTTCTTCCTTCCGCGCCGGCCCCTGTAGGGCTCTGCCATGGCCGGTGCGGAGACCCCCCCCCCCCCCCCCCCTGCGCATGTGCCAGAATACGCCGGCCAGTCTGCGCATGTGCTGAACCATGCCGGCGTTTCTGCGCATGTGCTAACTCACGCAGTCAACCCCTCCGGCGCCGGCCTAGCCCCCGGACGTGCGGAGAATTCTGCAACTTCCGGTCAGCCCGACGCCCGAGTGATTCGCGCTGATTCGGGAGAATCTCGCTCGTCCACTTTTAAGCCTGCCAACACCTCTAAGACCTTGTCACTCCCTGTGTCAATTTGTTCAAGAACATCACAGTCTCTCTTCCCGAGTTCTATATCTACCTCCTCATTCTCTTGTGTGAAGACAGATGTGAAGTATTAGTTTAACACTCTACCAACTGGAGTCAGGAACACAGCAAGGTGCAAAGTCCCTTCTGCAAAATGTGTGATGTAAAATGTCAGCTGATAGATGTCATGTAAGGCTGGTCACAGTGTGGTGTTCAGTGACTCGACGTTGCAAGTTTAGACCCTTCACAGGCTGAGATGGTTCTTGGTGTACGCCTCTTCTATTTGACACATTGCATCATTGAAAGAATACTTGAGATAGAGATGCTTGGAGAGCCATGATTCGAAACCTTCTGACAAATGTGGAAACTACATGAAGCGAGAAAGGTAAATCTAATGCAGGGCTGAGCCCACACAGGCAGGATGATCTGGGTGGTTTTTCTTCTAAACTGAACTTCATAATTTTTTCATTCATTCACAGGATGTGGGCTTTGCTGGCTAGGCCAGCATTCATTGCACATCGCTAATTTCCCTTAAGGTGATGGTGAACTGCCTTCTTGAACCGCTGCATCCCTGTGGTGTAGGTAAAAACCCATCTGGTTCACTAATGTCCTTTAGGGAAGGAATTCTGCCGCCATTACTTGGTCTGGTCGACATGTGACTCCAGATCCAGAGCAATGTGATTGACTCTTAAAGGACATCCCCTCAGGGATGGCCAATAAATGCTGGCCTAGCCTGTGACGCCCACATCCCATGAACAAAAAAAAAAGCAAGTGCCACTTGATGACTCCTTCCATCACTTTATTGTTGGCTGAGAGTAGACTGGTGGGGCAGTAATTAGTCAGGTTGGATTTGTTTTGCTTTTTGTGCAAAGGAAATATCTGGACAGTTTTCCACTTTGCCAGGTAGATGCCTGTGTTGTATCTGTACTGGAACAGCTTGGCTAGGGGGGCAGCAGTTCTGAAGCACAAGTTTTCAGTACTATTGCCGAAATATTGTCAGGGCCTTTGCAGTATCCAGTGACTTCAGCCTGAAGACTGGCATCTGTGAATCTTGGGACCTCTGGAGTAGACTGAGATGGATAATCCACTCAGCACTTCTGTCTGAAGTTTGGAGCAAATGCTGCAGCCTTATCTTTTGCACCAATGCTAGGCTCTATAATCATTGAGGATGGGGATATTTGTGAAGACTCCTCTTCCAGTGAATTGTTTACTTGTCCACCACCATTCACAGCAGGACTGCAGAGCTTAGATCTGATCCATTGGTTGTGGAATCACTTAGCCCTGTCTATCACTTGCTGTGTATGCTATTTGGCATGCATGTAGCCCTCTGTGTCGCTTCAACAGCTTGACACTTCATTTTTAGTTATGCCTGATGTTGCCCTTGGCATGCCTTCCTACACTCTACTTTTTTTAATTCATTCTTGGGATGTGGGCCTCGCTTGCTGGGATTTGTTGCCCATCCTTAATTGCCCTTGAACTAAGTGGCTTACTCGGACATTTCAGTGGGGGAGGGGGAGGGGTCATTTAGGAGTCAACTGCATCACTGTGTGTGTCGGAAGTCACCTGTAGGCCAGACCAGGAAAGGAAGGCAGATTTCCTTCTCTGAAGGACATTAGTGAACCAGATGTATTTTTATGACAATCGACAATGGTTTCATGGTCATCATTAGACTTTTAATTCCAGATTTTTATTAAATTCAAATTCCACCACCTGCCATGGTGGGATTCGAGCCCAGGACACCAGAGCATTACCCCGGGTCTCTGGATTATTAATTCAGTAACAATACCACTATGCCACCACCTCCCATTGAACCAGGGTTGATCCCCAGGCTTGGTGGTAATGATAGAGCATGGGATATGCCAGGGCATGAGGTTGCAGATTGTGGCTGAGTACAATTCTGCTGCTGCTGATGGCCCACAGCGCCTCATGGTTGCCCTATTTTGAGTTACTAGATCTTTTCAAATTGTATTTGATTTAACACGGTGTTTGTGCCACAGAACATGATGGAGGGCATCTTCAATGTAAAGACGGGACTTTGTCTCCACAAGTATTGTGCAGTGGTCACTTCTACTGATATTGTCATGGACAAATGCACGCATGATGGTGAAGGTGAGATTAAGCATGTCTTTCCCTCTTGTTGATTCACTCACCACCTGCCGTGGACCTAGTCTAGCAAGAGCCACTCTTGCTGATGGACATTGAGGTCCCACACCCAGAGTATATTCTCTGCCCTCAATATTTCCTCTAAGTGATGTTCAACATGGAGGAGTACTGATTCATCCACTGAGGGGGGGGACAGGACCTGGTAATCAGCAAGAAGTTTCCTTGCTCACGTTTGACCTGACGCCATGAGATTTCATGGAGTCTTGAATCGATGTTGAGCAGTCCCAGGAAACTCCCTCCCAACTGTATATTTCCTTCCCTAAAAGACATTAGTGAACTAGATGGGTTTTTACGACAATCGACAATGGTTTTTACTATTCGACCCAAATTTGAACCCAGGTACCAAGAGCATTATCCTGCGTCTCTGGACTAATTTCCAATGATGATACCACTACACTCCCACGTCCCCTGTATGATTCTGTTTCGTGCTTAACATGAGCCACTGTCTTACTTCTGTGTGCACACGCCCAAACTTCTGTCAAATAGTTTAGTCTCCCATTGATAGATTGTAAAATGAAGAAAAGATTGATGTTTCTTTCATAGTGTATTGATGTTATTTTATGTGATGCATGTACAAGGCTTCTGGATGTTATAACAAGTAAAAGGTGAATAGGAGCGAACACTGTGGGATTTTATTTTCTAAACCTGCTCAGACAGGTCAGTCCCATTATTGTTTTTGACAAGAAATAAATGCACAACATAATGAGGCTGAGCAATAGACGAATCTAATGCACATGTAGCTTAAACCAGACCCGGATACCTACTCACTGCCATACAGTCTATTGCATTGGAGATGTAGCTGGAGGATGCTTTCCTGCCTGATAGCGTCATAGCAGCCTCTACTGGTGGAACCTATTGAACGGTCACTCAAGTTCTGATGGACCACTGGGTCAGGTCTACCCTTGAAATGACGGCTATTCCTGTCACATCGGCATTTGTGCGTTTTCTTCATTTTATGCAACTGCTCTCAACAGTCAGGAATAGTAAAAGAGCACGTAATAAGCAAATGTGACCTTTTCGTCCCCTTCCACCAGACCACAGGGGTACAATCAGGGAGATAGCCATCATTGTATGTATTAACAGTGCACTGTAGGGATGGCTGTTCTGTATGCTACAAAACAGCTGCTGTTGTCTAATCTGCAAGATTTTGTAGGAATGTTTATTAGCTCTTCCAATGCCACAGGCAGCTTAATTCAAGTAATGAAAAGCAGAAACTTCAGTTGTTGGAAGATATAAAGAGTCAAAAGTGGCATCAAAAAATTTTAACAACGGTGTTGCCGTTGTTAGCACAATGACGCAGTTCATATTGAAATATATTATTGCAATGTAAAAGCACCAGCCTCTGATTAGCATGGAGTGTACCCACAGTAACATTGCCATTTAATTTTTCAGACACTTAGGTTCAGATTTTTGAGAGACCTTTAAAATGGCGGGCAGTACCTCGATGTGGAAGTCCCGCACACATTTCTGACAGATCTAATTTTTGCTGGTAAAGGAAAGGGGTGTGGTGTATTCACACAGGAAGAACACCTGAATTCAACAGGACCATTTGAACTTAGTGCACAAACTTAGAGTTCAAACAGATCCCATTTTAGCTGTTCCAGGGTCATTAACCAGCGATGTGCGAGTCATGAATTTTTTCAATAGATATAAAAATGCTTGAATGGTAGATAAGACCTGTTGAACTGCTATGATCTGAAGCCGTTTAAATCTGCAGCTCTTTAACCTGTGAAACAAAACTGACTGCAGCTGCGAGTGTTTATTAAAAAAACACTGCTGAGGGCGGCATGTGGCACAGTGGTTAGCACTGGGACTGCGCCGCTGAGGACCCGGGTTCGAATCCCGGCCCGTGTGGAGTTTGCACATTCTCCTCATGTCTGCATGGGTTTCACCCCCACAACCCAAAGATGTGTAGGTTAGGTGGATTGGCCATGCTAAATTGTCCCTTAATTGGACAAAATAAATAAACAATTGGGTACTCTAAATTTATTTTTAAAAACAGGCCAGCTGGTGTTGCATCTGTTCAAGCATAAAATCATAGAATTCCTGCAGTGCAGAATGAGGCCATTCAGCCAATCAAATCTACACCAGCCCTTGGAAAGAGCACCCTACTTAAGTCCACACCCCCACTCTATCCCCATAACCCCACATAACATTTTGAACACTAAGGGGCAATTTAGCATGGCCAATCCACCTAACGTGCACATCTTGGACTTTGGGAGGAAACCAGAGCACCCAGAGGAAACCCACACAGACAAGGGGAGAAAGTGCAAACAGACAGTCACTGGAGGCCGGATTTAAACCCTTTGCCCTGGAGCTGTAAGGCAGCAGTACTAACCACTATCCCACCATGCCGCCCCAGCAGTTGCAATAGAATTCTTTATTGACATTTCCCCAAGGGCTATCACTATGCAATTATGAATGTTTACTGAGTTCCAAAACCTACAATTACCTCAGCAGGGGGTTCTGAATTCACAGTTTGATTGCCAGCTTAAAGAGGTAATTAAATGTTTAAATGGCTTAAATGTGGGGTCTGATTAGAGGTTTGTTTGATTTTATAAGATATTAACTACTTGAGGACATTTATATGCTTTGGCACTTTCTTGAATGTGAGTTTTTTCTTTATTATTTCTGTATAGTGACAGCTGTATTACGGGGCAGCACGGTAGCATTGTGGGTAGCATAATTGCTTCACAGCTCCAGGGTCCCAGGTTCGATTTCAGCTTGGGTCACTGCCTGTGCGGAGTCTGCACATCCTCCCCGTGTGTGCGTGGGTTTCCTCCGGGTGCTCCGGTTTCCTCCCACAGTCCAAAGATGTGCAGGTCAGGTGGATTGACCATGATAAATTGCCCTTAGTGTCCAAGATTGCCCTTAGTGTTGGGTGGGGTTACTGGGTTATGGGAATAGGGTGGAGGTGTTGACCTTGGGTAGGGTGCTCTTTCCAAGAGCCGGTGCAGACTCGATGGGCTGAATGGCCTCCTTCTGCACTGTAAATTCTATGATACAATTCTATTAGATTTTTAGAAGTTTATTTGTTTCATGGCCCTGAGCCTGTCCATGGTGGATACTGGGTGAGTTGGCATTGAGTTGTCGAGGAGGGTAATAGGGACCATGTAGGTGGAGGGGGTGAGGAGGTGTGAGATTTGAGGTCTAAAGGGCCTAAAATCTTTTAAAACAGACCAAATCGCAGAGGACTTGAGGTGGCGCCTTCAAACCAACCCGCCTCGACACTCGCCCATCTTTGTGTCCTCCTAGCATCTGTTTCTGGGGCTGACAGGAATTTTCCTGGCTTGAGCTGCCACCACAGCAGGCAAAATTCAGCCCTTCTTCTTACTCAAAATGGCAACATTCCACCTTCAAAAAGAATTACCCTCCAATACAAGCTTGGTTTTGAAATAGCAACCCAAAGTATCATTTTAATTAAGGATAATAAATGAAATAAATATCAACAATCTCGTGGTTAGCATTGCTGCCTCACGGCGCCAAGAACCCGGGTTCGATCCCGGCCCTGGATCACTGTCCGTGTGGAGTTTGCATATTCTCCCCGTGTCTGCGTGGGTCTCACCCCCACAACCCAAAAAAGATGTGCAGGGAAAGTGGATTGGCCACGCAAAATTGGCCTTTAATTGGGAAAAAAAGAATTGGGTGCTCTTAAAAAAAAATGTTTTAAATATCAACAACATGACATATTGCACTTTTCAAATTATGCTTCCAACAAGTTAAATTGCAGAGCAACACCTGTGGTGGATTCTCTTCCTTCTCCGGCACAGTTACCTCAATCCTTTGCCCCCTTCTATTTCCCACCCACGTGCCACCCCTTGGCAGCAGCATATTTCAAAAAGGTAGCATCAGTTTCCACATGTATGCTAATGACACCCGGCTCCACCTCTCTCATACCTTGCTCAATTCTGCCACTGTCACTAAAATATTACACAGCTTGTCACACAGTCACACATCTGTACAGGATGAGCTGAAATGTCGTCCAATGAAATACTGGGAAGACTGAAGCCTCTGTGTGTCTCTGGTCCTCAGCACAACTCCATTCTGCAGCTACCCACTCCATCAACTGCCTGGCAGCTGCCTGAGGCTAACACAGGCTGTTTGCAACCTTGGTATTACATTGTAGGTGAGCTTCCGGACACATGTCTGCACTTTACTAAGACCGCCTGTTTCCAGCTCCATAATTGTCATGCAAGAGTGCCTTTAAGAAATAGATGTGTAAGCAATGTACCTTTAAGAAAACAGTGAAGTCAGAGAGTGGGTGGAGCTCAGCTCAGTTCAGCCATTTTGCAGGTTGGTTTTGCAGTTTTAAAATGTCTGGCTGGTTTTGCTGAGAGCAGCTAAAATGTGCCTGGCTGGTTTTGCTGACAGCAGTTTAAAAGTAGAAAGCCAGTTTGAGACAGCAGCTTGAGAAGTTCTGGTTTGTTGTGAAATACTTGAAGGGAGAAAGCCAGGTTTGAGAAAGCAGCGTGGGTATGTCTGTGGATTTCCAGAGAACTGCATGAAGAAAGCAAGGTGCTGGAGCTGAGGTCACCCAAGCTAATATATCTCTGCCATTCTACAGAAAATATATATATCCTTTAACCTGATGTGATACTGTTTAAAGGTGTTAAGTCTCTTGGAAGTTTGAAGGAAAATTTTAAGGAGTTATTTACTGTTGCAATATTTTCTGAGTTACCTTTGAAGTAAGGGGTGTTAAGAGATCCAATGTTTATTTAAGATATTAAGTTGAGTTCATGGAATAAAAAGTGTTTTGTGTTTCAAAACCCACGTGTCCAAAATTGTAATCCCACATCTAGGGAAAAAGCCGTGTGCTAGGAAAAGCAACAAAATCCATTAAAGGGAGAGGTTGGGTGAACTCCATGCTACATTTTGGGGTTCTGAAAATGCCTTGCCCATAACAATAATATTGCTCAGTGCATCCTTGATTCAACACTGTTGTTGAAATACTCCTCCATGCCTCATATACCTGGACTCAACTATTCCAATGTGCTCCTGATCATCTTCCTATGCACCACTCTCCCTAAACTTGAAGTTATCCAAAACACTTTTGACTGTATCCTAACCAGCAATAAGGCCCATTTACCCATCACTCCTATCTCGTTGACCTAAATTCACTCTCAGTTAAGCACTGCTTTCGTTCTAAAAAAAATGTCCTTGTCTTCAAGTCCCTCCCATACCTCGTTCCCCCATATCTCTGTAATGTCCACGAACCACCAACAGCAACAGGAACTTCCAATTAATTTGTGAGGTGATATAATTATCAACAGCAACTGTATTGTATCTATTCATTGAGCAGCAAGAAAATCCTATTTGTGGATCCTCCACAGAGTTCACCTACTGGGAAGCTCTGCTATGGAAAATAAGGGAATTATTAGTAGCAAGAGATTGTTGCAATGTGTTTTTAATGCCTCCATTCTCCTTTACTCCACCTTACAGAGGAAGGATACATCCAGCCAAAATTATCCGGGTTCATGTCCATGCCATAGAACAGTCTGTCAGCACTGAGGTACACACTAACAGAAAATAATGGACAATCTCAGCAGGTCTGACAGCATCTGTGGAGAGAGAAGGGAGCTAACAATTCGTGTCTGCATGACTCTATCACACTGAAGGTCTGACTTGCATAATATTGCGCGGCGGAACTAGGCACGTTTAAGTAAGCAGATTCTCTCTTGTGTTCTCTCTTGATCAACTACTCACCATGCCAGTGTGAAACAGCAACACCATTCCACATGCGCCCTTCCCCCCCTGTCCCAAAGCACCTCCCACCCTTGCACCTCTAATCTGCTATAGGCTGCACTGTTCAACATTTCTCAGAGCACCTGAAGGTCTCATTGCTGGGTGGTATAGACCACTTGGTTAAGAGTCGTATTGCTGGGTGGTATAGACCACTTGGTTAAGAGTCATATTGCTGGGCGGTATAGACCACTTGGTTAAGAGTCTTATTGCTGGGTGGTATAGGCCACTCGGTTAAGAGTCTTATTGCTGGATGGTATAAACCACTTGGTTAAGAGTCTTATTGCTGGGTGGTATAGGCCCATCGGTTAAGAGTCTTATTGCTGGATGGTATAGACCACTTGGTTAAGAGTATTATTGGTGGGTGGTATAGACCACTTGGTTGAGAGTCTTATTGCTGGGTGGTATAGGCCACTTGGTTGAGAGTCTTATTGCTAGGTGATATAGACCACTTGGTTAAGAGTCTTATTGCTGGGTGGTATACTACTACATCTCCAGGATCGCACTGTATGGATTGTCCTTTAATCCACAAGAGCTACCAAGGCCTGGCAGCCAGATTTTCATAAATCTGAGAACTAAAGGAAAAATCATGTTTTCTTTTTCTTTTAAGTGCGCTACTTTGATACTGGAATGTTGTAGATTGATTCTTTATTTTTTGTCTATATATTTACACATATTTTTGTAGACATTGCACAAATCTACATTGACATCTTTTGCCATCCACTTTGTTGACCAACTACACCATTAGTTATATTTAAATATTTACTGCTGGATGGTGCAATAGTCTACTCTGGACAATGGCCTTTTCACCTCTGGGAATTGAGGTTCCACCGAAGAAGGAGGAGTGAGCAAAAGCCTGTTTACAGCAATAGGTTTTATGAAGTATGTTCAAGGAGGAGAGATAGTTTGCGAGTTGAATTGATTTAGGAAGGAAATTCCTGAGAGTGGAAGCTGAATGGAGTAAAGTTGGGGGAAGGAGGAGATGCACCGTTAGTGTGAAAGCAGAGGAACAAAGTGTTGGAAAATGGGATTAGAATAGTGAGGTGGTTGTTTTTAACTGGCGTAGATGCACTGGGCCGAAGGGCCTTTTCTGTGCTGTAAATCTCTATGACTAAGACTCTATGATATGCATGACGTGTCAGGGTTATAGAGACAGGGAAGGTCAAAGTCATGGAGGAACTTAAGGACTGGGACAACATTTTAAATATCAGGCTTCAGGGGATTGGGAGTCGATACCAAACAGTAAAGATAGGGGTTTGAAGCAAGTGGGACTTGGTGCAGCAGCAGAGTTCCAAATGAGTTAGAGTTCATGGAAGGTGGAGGAGGAGATGTTAGTCAGGACAATATTAGAGTCATCCAATCGGAAGTAGACAAAACTAAGAATGAGAAGTTGATCATAGAGTGCACTGAGATATTTTAGTATTTAGAATTATGATGTGTGGCTAACACAGAAACGTGGTTAAAGGAAGGGCAGGATTGGCAGGCAGATCGGTTGGAGGATATAGATGCTTCAGGAGAGATATAGGGGGATGTAAAAGGGGTAGGGGAGCATTACTGGCTAAGGAGAATACTATAGCCGTACTGCGGGAGGATACCTCAGAGGGCTCATATAATGAGCCAATCTGGGTAGAGCTCAGGAATAGGAAGGGGGCAATCACAATGTTGGGGGTCTATTACAGCACCCCCCCCCCCAACTGCCAGCGAGAGATAGAGGAATAGAGAGGTAGAGAGATTTTGGATAGGTGTAAAATTAAGAGAGTTGTTGTCGTAGGGGATTTTAATTTCCCTGATATTGACTGGGACTCACTTAGTGCTAAGGGCTTGGATGGGGCAGAGTTTGTATGGTGTAACTAGGAAGGCTTCTTGTTGCAATATGTAGGTAGTCCAACCAGGGAAGGGGCAGTACTGGATTTAGTATTGGGGAATGAGCCTGGAAAAGTGGTTGAAGTTTCAGTAGGGGCACATTTTGGGAGTAGTGACCACAATTCCGTAGGTTTTAGGGTACTTTTGGACAGGGATGAGGGTAACCCTCACGTTAAGGTGCTAAACTGGGGAAAGGCAAATTACGATAACATTAGACAGGAATTGAAGAATTTGGATTGGGTATAGCTGTTGGAGTGTAAATCAACGTCGGACATGTGGGAGTCTTTCAAGCGATAGTTGATTAGGATTCAGAAAGTCACGTTCCTGAGAGAACGAAGGATAAGTATGGGAAGTTTAGGGAGACTTAGATAACGAGGGATATCGCGAACTCGTCAAAAAGAAAAAGGAGGCTTTTGTATGGTCTAGAAGGGTGGGGACAGTCGAAACCTTTGAGGAGTTTAAAGAAAGTTGGAAGGTACTTAAGCGGGAAATTAGGAGGGCTAGGAGGGGTCATGAAAAGTCCTTGGCAAGTAAGATTAAGGTGAATATATAAAAAGCAAGAGGGTGGCCAGGGAAAGGATTGGACCACTTAAGGGCAGTGGGGGGAATCTATGTGTTGAGCCAGAGGAAATGGCTTAAGTACTAAATGAGTACTTTGCAACACAGGCAGCAGCAGCGAGGGTCCGGCAAGCCCGGAGGACCAGGGAGGCCCTCATACTCTCCCAATTCAGCCAGGTCCTCAGCAGGTACCCACCATCCCTCAAGAGCCAACCAGCCAGCCTGGGGTGGTTCTCGAAGATGCCGAAGACTCAGCAGAAAGGCAGAGGTCAGACTATGGCATTGATTCAGAAGCACTGGTGCTCATCTCTCTGCAGGTTATCATCACCCCCTTGCCCTCGACAATGACCCGCTGATTGATGGTGCTGACACAATCCCAGCACCCTGGAGTGATGTGACACCTATCCTGGGAGGGTGGGAAATGGGAGTGGGGGATGATGGATCCGGCCACGTCCTATGTAAATCAGGCCTCATTGTAGCTGGTCTCCGTTTCAGTCTCCGGCCTCCGTACTGATGTCCTTAGCGGGTACCCCTTATCCCCCAAGAGCCAGCCTCCCACCTGGGGTGGTCCGCGAAGAGGGTGGGGACGACTACCCCAGGATGTAGCTGTTGTGCACACTCCCTGGGTAGCATGCACACACGTGCATGACCTTCATGTGGTGGTCGCACATGAGCTGTATGTTCAGGGAGTGGAACCCCTTCCTGTTAACGTAAGGCACTCCCAGCTAGCCTGGTGTGCGCAAGACGACATGTGTGGAGTCTATCAGCTCCCGGACCTGGGGCATCCCGGCAATGGAGGAGAATCCTGCTGCCCGGGCACCTTGTGCGGTTGGTCCATGTCAAAGTTGATTTAGTTTTCCGCCCAGACAAACAGGGCATCTGTGACCTGTCGGATGCACCTTTGGGCTGTGACCTGAGAGATGCCACACAGGTCCCCGCTTGAGCCCTGGAATGATCCCGAGGTGTAAAAGTTCAAGGCTGCAGTGACCTTGACTGCCACAGAGAACAGGTCTCTTCCTCCTCCATGTGGTGCCAAGCTCGCGAGGACATGGCACAGGTGCTGCATTGTCTCCTTGTTGAGGTGGCGCCTCTTGCAGCACGCGCTGTCCGTCGTCTGTTCGAATGACCAGTGATGCCTGGACACCCTGGGCCTTCGCAGGCCTCCCTCTCTGGGTCGCACCCTGGCCTGTTGGGTGGCCGGCTCCTCAGGGTGTGGGGCAGGGTCCAACACATGGGCCGCCGGCTCGAGCCTCTGCAGACACTGCAGCTGCCACCGTCATCAGCAGGACCACTAGGGCCTGTTCTGCGGTGTCCATCATACCATCCATACCATTTAATATCTGTAAGGATTTGGGAGAGGGTGTTAGACTGACAAGCAGCGGTGGCTCCATTACCCCATTGATCCTTTCCCTCCCCCCTCCCTCGTTCCCCCCTTCCCCACACCAGACACATCCTGCCCACGCACTCGTGGCCACAAAGGGCCCTCCTCGATGGACCCCAGACCCTGTATCCCAGACACCCACACATAACTTCACCTGGACAGGGCGCTGGTCCCATCCCCGTAGCGCTCACCCACACTTCGGCCATAGACATGTCCCCAGAGCTATGTCTCAGCCCCTGGATGTTTGGATATTGGCTGCTGCGTCTGTAATAATAATAATCGCTTATTGTCACAAGTAGGCTTCAATGAAGTTACTGTGAAAAGCCCCTAGTCACCACATTCCGGCGCCTGTTCGGCGAGGCTGGTACGGGAATTGAACACATGCTGCTGCCTTGTTCTGCATTACAAGCCAGCTGTTTTTTAGCCCACTGTGCTAAACCAGCCACCAGTGTTGCCTCCCGCAGTGTTCAAGCACAGTGTCTGGGCATCACTAGGCAATGACTCCCACATGCGGCATGGCCCGCCTACCCACAGGCATCCACTTGTGTTGTGTGAAGAGCTCACTTGACCACGATTGCCAATCAGCAATGCCATTAGCCGCATGACCAGAAGCCTCAGCAGTCAGTGGGGGTTACAGGTGGTTGATGGGGCAGACGGGCAGGGACATGGGTTGCCTCCGGAACTGGTAAACACGATCCAGGGGTTGGCATGGTGGAGCCGCTCGTGCGGTTGCCGCCCCCAGCGGCCCCCCTCCCATGGCGGCCCACTCCAGCCAAAGGTGCCCCCTCCACCCAAGGGTGCCCCCCACCTTCCGTTGAATACTGGGGCAGCAATCCCAGTGCCCCTGGGCTCTTTGCTTGTGAGCAAAGATGGCTACTCACCTCCTCGGCTCCCCACAGAAGCCCTTCCACCAGGTTCACGTTTTTCAAAAGGAGTACTAATTGGCGCCAGCGTGAGCACTTGCTGGGGAGGCTGCTGAATCATGGGAGCCCTTTGGGTCGCTCCCGTTAATTGTATGGAAATAGGGCTAAAGTGATGATAATTGGCTTCTCGCCACACTACAGCGGGATCCCGATTTCTCCAACGGGAGCGTGTCGGTTGCATTGCACACTGTTTGGCGCCTGGCACGTTCTCTTTTCGGCCTCTTCCACTATTCACCAGCCCCGTTTCGCTCGTGCAAGAGCCCTAAGAATCAGTGACAAATTGCTTGAAATTCACTTTTGTAGTTTATGGTGCATTTTTCTGGCTCAGTGTCTTGACCTCTAACACCTGTACAGTTGTTACTTGCAAATACAGCCTTTCTTGTACTGCCGTTCATGTGCATGAAGAAATTCCAGCAACATATAACTTTTAAAAGTTATTATTTTCAGATGATTCCACATTTTTTCTTACTTCAATCTAACAGCCAATGAAAGCCCAACACAATAGGGAAACTAATGTTGTGGCGGGTGTGTGAAGGGGTGGGGGGGGGGGTGAAAATTTGTGGAGGACAAGAAGAAAATACATTTTTTTGAATTGGGGTCACGAGAAGTTTGAGAATATGCCCCCTTTTATACATTCTAGAAAGTGCTTCTGATATAACAAACAAATTTCCTAAATACTAACTAACAGATACACAAGAGCATGGGTGGCCCACGCTTGAACCTTGTTAACCTCCGATAAAATTCTGGGCATCTTTAGTCTATAAAGTTTAGAAAGCAGGACCACCCATGTTGAAAAGTACACCTCACCCTGTTTGGACCTATTATATTAGAGCCCCCGAAACCATGCCACAAATCCTTCCACAAAAACACACCAGATTTCCCAGAATAACCCTCCTGAAATGCCTGTGGTGGCAGTGGGACTGGCTGTGAGAGAAGCCAGCTTGTCAGCAGTTTTCGCAGTAGACAGGTGAAGCACAATGTTAGTTGATTTAGTAACTTATAGTTGGGTGGGCACTCATGTTTATCTTCAACACCTTCTGGAATCACTGCAAAAACTTGTTCTGGGCGGAATAACTGAATGTCATCCAACTACCGTGTGGTACCAGTCTCAGAATCACATTTTGTTTTATGTGAAATTCTATTCTAGACAAGCTCCAGGCTCTGTCAACACACATCCTTACTTTAATAACCTTGGTCACAAAGCCTTATTCACACTATTGGATTGCTGCTGATATAATGCATTAACATTAATTCACAACAATGTCCCATATATATCGATTTCTAACACTACATATTAGACTGATGGTTCTGTAAGTGTCCTGACAAACTTTCAAAAGTACAGTATGTACACAAGTATACAAACACCTAACCCATTTTACTGGGGAGCTGGCTCCTTGTTACGGTTTGGGGAAAGGGGCTACACCGACTCCTTACAAATTGACTACCCTGTAAAATGACGGGAGAGGGAAAGCAGAGATGTAGATTAGGGTTAGGGAAGGAGGTAATTCAGATGCTGTTTTTTACTTCTGCCTTTGGCAATTAACATGATTCTGCTGGTTTGTGACTGATAGAGGGAACCAGGGACCGCCAGGGCTTGTTTTATTGATCAAATTGTTCCTATTTTGCAGAATGATTATATATGTTATAATTGCTTGTTAGAATATTTCCTATTATTTGGATCTGGAAGATTCATACCCTGGCAGACACCTTAAACGTAATACGGCATAACAAACTGTACACAAATTAAAATAATTGTAATTACAGATTTTTCCTTTAAAATGCAAACAAAAATTGGAAATGACACAAGCAATGTAGTTATTCCCACATAAAATGCCTACCCACCATTTCTTCAGATGTTCATATCATCCGGCCTCTCATTTATTTACGTTAAGCTGAGGGGCTGCAGCTGTGCATTGCCAATCATTTGGCATTCCTGCCACTGTGCTTCCTCGCCCAATTCATTTCTCTGATTAACTCACCAACCTTACTTCCACCTGCACGACCTCACCACACTGAACAGCATCCTTTACATTCTGCCAGCACCACCTGTTCAAAAAAACTAAAGAGGCACCTTTGAGCAATTCAGATTTGAAATGCTAATAACTCTCACCACAGTTATTCCAGTTTCCAACCAGTGCCTGTGTGTAATTCATGGGCGTGCGCCAGGAGCGCGAGGAAGGTCAAAATCATTACTGCTCACTCTTCTTAAGTAGCTCACAGTGGTATTTGCTGGGGTACCCACATTAAAAGAATGAATTTTTCTATGACTGTGCTTCATTGACACTTTTTCTCCTTTTTTTTTGCTTTTCCAATTTTCTCCCCACCCTTTCCTTCCTGAAAGCACTGATTCATTCTGAGGTTAGTTCCACCAGACACTGGCTTCCCTTAGTTACCTAGCTTAAATTATAAACAGTGAATTTCAGCAGGCTGTCGGACTGTTGCCGGGGCCAGCTTTCCAATCCAATCCAGTTCTCCTCTTTTCTATTTCTTCTTCAAGTAACAATCCTTGGGTGGCCATCTGGTGCACGAATCCTAGCCCAGGAATCCTGAGATCGATTCCACAGCCCCCGTGTGCATCCATCAAAGCACAGCTAGGCAGCACAGACCAGAGTTTTACAGTCCCAGACCAGATCCCAACAGTAATTAGGATACTGGACCAAAACCCCAATATTTTGGTTTATTTTGTAAGACTGTGCAGAAAGAATGGTTTGCTCCAGGAGTGATTGCATGAAAAAATAGCGATTTAACATTTTAAAACAAAACTTTATTATGAATACAGTGTTAAACTCTTTAACTTCAAACCTGAAAATAACAGCTTACAAATACTCCTCACTCAATCCTACTCAATTCCCCATTAAACAACAAGAAAAGAAACATACAGCTCTCAATCCATCTTAAAATCAGCATCGCATAGTGTATGCTTACTTTACAGACCGTGGGCGGTGTGGTGATATGCATCACTGTAAACACACAAGGGGTTAATGTAAATACACTACAACTAAGTAAACACTAGAGGGAGCACCGGAGATGTCATGACATGCAGACAAATAGCTAATGAACACCTAGAATAGGACACGACTAATGGGCAGTCAAGACACCCAGAGGTGACACTACCACAAGGGGGCATTACAAAACAGAATATATAAAAGGACAGGGCACACATGCTGTGTCTCTTTCCACAGGCGACACTTAAAGAGAAGGACAGGGGCAGATCAGAAGCATCACACCCACCACGTGGCTCAGAGCAGACTGGTTAGTTATTCTGAGTTACTATAGCAAGATTAGCAGGAGAGTCGAACTCATAGTTCAATAAATCACATTGAACTTACTTCAAAGTCTGGAGTATCTTTTGGTCAAAGCTGCATCGAGTTGCAGCCTGTATTATCACAGAGTACATAACACATCATGGTACCAGTAGTGCCTGGTGAATCTATATAGTTCAACTCTGCAAGATCCGTGACTACCAGCAACAGCACCCAGGCAAGGTGATCGAGATCCCGGTTCCTCAGCAGCCCATGGCAATCTCAGTGCCAACAGGCGTGCATTCAAGCAGAGATTTGCGATCTACATGGTAGCATCCGACCTTGATGGCATGGCCGATGCTGAGAAGATAGATCTTCTACTCACCATTGCGGGTGAAAGTGCAACAGAAATCTTCAACTCCTTCAAGTACTCCAAAGGGCAGGACAAGAGAGACTTCCAGACAGTCCTGGACAAGTTTGAAAACTACTGCGTGGTAAACACAAAATAAATTGGTAAAACTGGCGTCTATACTCACCACGAGGCAAAGGTAGGCTTGCAGCAGAGGCAAACGGCAGTTTTGATTGGCAGCCATCTTGCGAAAGGAGCCGCACATGTGCAGTTCCCCAGAAGACGCGAACCAACAAAACTTTGCGCAGTTGCACAAAGATCGCACAGTAAAGGAAAAGCGATCTGCGCATGCGCAATCCATTCCTACGCTCTACGTCATAATCGTCATGACGTCAGAGGCCCTGGACCATGCCCACTTAAAGGGGAAATGTCCGAAAATAGTGAAAAACAGTTTTAAAGCCACAAAACACAATTCTTTCACCTGGAAAGACAGCACAATGCCTGAACTTCAACCAGTAGCTGAAAGTAACCTCCGCAGAACCCTGCAACTAGCAGTTAGCACCACCCTAAGAGATGATTTAGTCCTTGAATTGATGGGATCTTAACCTGTCGAACTACGCCAAGTTTGGGGGAAGCGTAGTTGATGAATCAAAGTCCTGGCGCAATACGACAAGTTGTAAGATTTGTAATATTTCTGGACTATGCCAAGTTGTTCGATTCCTTGTATTATTCGACTGCGTAAAGTTGAAGGAATTTATATCTTTTCTGCTATTCGGTTATCAGTAGCACTTTGCGAATACTGGAACTCAGCAGAAATTTCAGTTAAAACTTCTCAGGTGCCAAAAAGAATTGTTTTATTTGTAGTCGCTTGATTACAATTTGAAAGTCATTTAAAAGGCAATTCGTAGACAATTCGAAGTTTTCAGAGAATTACAGGCATTATCTTTCTTTGCTTAGGCAGACAGCTCGAAAGTAACTTTTAAAAGGTCAAAGTCTGGCAATGAAACATGAAGAGAGAGAGAGAGCTAATCTTCAGCTAAACTCAAAGTCAAAGTCAAAAGTGCATTACATCACTGACACAGACTAACAGACTGACAGGCTGACAGAACCCCCAAAAGACATCTCTAAAATGGAGACTAGAATCAAAGACAGAAATTAAGGACAGACAACACAAAAGACAACACACCAAAGACAACACCCACTAACAGAAAGACAACACTAAAATGGCGGGCGGAAACTTTTCAGTTATACACTTTCATATCTGTCTTAAGTCATCTAATCACACCCCAATATAATCCTAATTGGTTTGGGTTAGACTCAAATACATTTGATTTGATGGCAAGCTTCAATGTGCAACATCAGCTTTTTAATTGTTTCATGTCTACATATTATGGAATGTGATATTCTGCTAATCTTTACCAGCAATAGACTGGTTGTAAGCTGGCTTGGCTAATGTAACAATTGAGACTTCATATCGAGAAAGATTGAGTAAAATATATATGATTCAATGCTCTTACAAACTGCATTGGACTCCTACCACCTCGTTGCCATGGAACTCAGTCCTCGTCCTTGACAATTAGCACAAGCAGTGTCAAATTGTCTTGCAACTGTGCTGTTATAATCTATAATGGAATTTTATGCTGTTTCATGTATCATATTGAAGTCCTGAATTTATGTGTGCTGAAATTCTCATTTTTAAAATAAGTACTTAAACAGCTATCTTTTACCTATACTAGTTGTATTCGAAATACCTGGCTTCTATACTATGACTCAGACGATGATTTCATCATTGGACGTGACGACCTCAGTACTAAATCCGAACCGCAACGAGATGTGTTGTCCATTGAAGCATCCAGCACAGTCATGGACGAGTTCTTCGGATTTAAGGATCCTCAGCCCAGCATAGACGACATCCCGACCCATGAGTACAGGATTCTGCTGCGGCCTGACGCCAAGAGACAGAGAGCGGTACAAGCCCACAGAGAGCGGCCTGACGCCAAGAGACAGAGAGAGGTACAAGCCCACAGAGAGCGGCCTGATGCCAAACCAGTGGTCCACGCACCACGAAGAGTCCCCGTCTCCCCACACAAAGCGATGACAGACTCCACAGTGAGACCACTGCACGTCTCCACACAGAGACCACAGAAAGACTCCACAGCGAGACCACTGCACGACTCCGTTGAGAGCACACAGATCGACTCCACAGCGAGACCACTGCATGACTCCACACAGGGAACGAAGCCAGACTCCACAGAGAGAGCGGTACAAGCCTCCACAGCGAGCTCGTTGACAGACTCCACGATGGAAGCAACGCAAGACTTCAGAGCGCAGTCCTTGCATGAGCAAGACCATGAAAGTCTAGCAACCTTATCTGAGCAACCAGCAACAGACGATGCAGGTCTGCCACGCTCATGTGCACAGCAAGACGACTATGACAGTCTACCAAGCTCACATGAACAACAAAAAGACTATGACAGTTTACCCAGATTATTTGAGCCACTAGAAGAAGACTCTGACAGTCTGCACAACTCATCTAACCGACAAGAAGACACTGAAGGTCTACCCACTATATGTGAGACAAGTGATGAAGGCATCACAATTCCCATACAAGGTGTGCGACATCTCAGCGAGACTGACAGATCTCAGCTAGTATGTACAGAGGCACTCGTCAATCAAAGTGAGGCTATTAGTGACTCCAGTGACACCACGTTAATTCAAACCTCATCTACTCGAGCCTCTCCTCAAGAACCTGAAATGACTCCAGACGGGGAGCATCAAGAAACCAAAGGTGATTCAGGTGAACCAGAAAGGGCTCCAGACAGGGAGCATCGACAAGCCAAAGATGATACAAGTGAACCGGACATGACTCCAGACGGGGAGCGCCGAGGAATCAGAGACGGCACTCTCAATGAAACAGCAGATGCCACAAAGGACACTGACACAAGTAACTTGTGAAGGACTCAAATTCTCCACTCGGTGTGGTCATTGAGCGCAACAAAGACAACAACAAGAAGCGTACCAAAGGCACCAACGTCAACAACAAGCATGACAAAAACAACAACAACTGGTACGACATGGTACAACTTTGCAAATGCAGGACATTGTGACAGCACAGCTCAAGACAGTGGCAAGTGTGCAGACAAACCATGGCATGATAACGCATCTTACAAATTCACGCTTGCTACACTACAAACAAGCAGACCAGCTTTCAAGGCAGCTGACATACGGCATCAATACTGCAAACATAGACACCAGTCCAGGTCAGACAGGACAGGTGACATACTGCATCGCTACCACAAGCATCGGGGGAAAAAAGAGTCCAAATCAGACAACAAAGTGATTTGGCCATTTGAACACCTCCTGATGACTTCTTGGTTCCTTAAGCACAGGGACACTGATGGCGTTCACCAGGAAATGACAACGTCAACATCGACACTTGAATAACAAAACAAGAAAGCCACTTGACCATATAAATTCATGAACTTTGGACTCATAAATATTATTTGGTATTGTATAATCATCACTGTCATCATGACTTGTACATGTCATCACTTATCTACCTATTTTGTTCAATTTTCTTTCACCAAGTACAGAAAATATGTAGCACAAAAAAAGGGGGGATGTGGTGATATGCATCACTGTAAATACACAAGGGGTTAATGTAAATACACTACAACTAAGTAAACACTAGAGGGAGCACAGGAGATGTCATGACATGCAGACATACAGCTAATGAACACATAGAATAGGACACGACTAATGGGCAGTCAAGACACCCAGAGGTGACACTACCACAAGGGGGCATTACAAAACAGAATATATAAAAGGACAGGGCACACATGCTCTGTCTCTTTCCACAGGCGACACTTAGAGAGAAGGACAGGGGCAGATCAGAAGCATCACACTCACCACGTGGCTTAGAGCAGACTGGTTAGTTAGACTGAGTCACTACAGCAAGATTAGCAGGAGAGTCGAACTCATAGAGAACTGTGCTGATGGTTCAATAAATCACATTGAACTTACTTCAAAGTCTGGAATATATTTTGGTCAAAGCTGCATCGAGTTGCAGCCTGTGTTATCCCACAGGACTTAACACATCAGGCGGGATTCTCTGATCCTGAGGCTAAGTGTTGATGGCGTCGTAAACGCTGTTGCGTTTTGTGACAGCATCAACATGCCCTCAGGAGCAGCGATTCTGACCCCTACAGGGGGCCAGCACGGCACTGGAACGACCCACGCACCTCCAGCTGCCAATGGCGGCATCAAATGGGCGCCGCGGGTCTGCGCATGGGCACTGCGACCGGTGCCAATGCACGCATGCGCAGTGGCTTCCTTCTTCGCACCAGCCCCGACGCAACATGGCGTAGGGCTACAGGGGCTGGTGCGTTGCAAAAGAGGCCCCCAGCCCGAGAGACCGCCCGGCGATCGGCAGGCCCCAATCGCGGGCCAGGCCAGAGCGGAGGCCCCCCCGGGGTCGGACCCCCCTCCCCCTCCACCAGGCTGTACAGAGGCACTTGTCAATCAAAGTGAGGCTACTAGTGACTCCAGTGACACCACGTTAATTCAAACCTCATCTACTCGAGCCTCTCCTCAAGAACCTGAAATGACTCCAGACGGGGAGCATCAAGAAACCAAAGGTGATTCAGGTGAACCAGAAAGGGCTCCGGACGGGGAGCATCGACAAGCCAAAGATGATTCAAGTGAACCGGACATGACTCCAGACGGGGAGCGCCGAGGAATCAGAGACGGCACGCTCAATGAAACAGCAGATGCCACAAAGGACACTGACACAAGTAACTTTGTGAAGGACTCAAATTCTCCAATCGGTGTGGTCATTGAGCGCAACAAAGACAACAACAAGAAGCGTACCAAAGGCACCAACGTCAACAACAAGCATGACAAAAACAACAACAACTGGTACGACATGGTACAACTTTACAAATGCAGGACATTGTGACAGCACAGCTCAAGACAGTGGCAAGTGTGCAGAAAGACCATGGCATGATAACGCATCTTACAAATTCACGCTTGCTACACTACAAACAAGCAGACCAGCTTTCAAGGCAGCTGACATACGGCATCAATACTGCAAACATAGACACCAGTCCAGGTCAGACAGGACAGATGACATCAAGAATCACTACCACAAGCATCGGGGAAAAAAAGAGTCCAAATCAGACAACAAAGTGATTTGGCCATTTGAACACCTCCTGATGACTTCTTGGTTCCTTAAGCACAGGGACACTGATGGCGTTCACCAGGAAATGACAACGTCAACATCGACACTTGAGTAACAAAACAAGAAAGCCACTTGACCATATAAATTCATGAACTTTGGACTCATCAATATTATTTGGTATTGTATAATCATCACTGTCATCATGACTTGTACATGTCATCACTTATCTACCTATTTTGTTCAATTTTCTTTCACCAAGTACAGAAAATATGTAGCACAAAAAAGGGGGGATGTGGTGATATGCATCACTGTAAATACATAAGGGGTTAATGTAAATACACTACAACTAAGTAAACACTAGAGGGAGCACAGGAGATGTCATGACATGCAGACATATAGCTAATGAACACATAGAATAGGACACAACTAATGGGCAGTCAAGACACCCAGAGGTGACACTACCACAAGGGGGCATTACAAAACAGAATATATAAAAGGACAGGGCACACATGCTCTGTCTCTTTCCACAGGCGACACTTAGAGAAGGACAGGGGCAGATCAGAAGCATCACACTCACCACGTGGCTTAGAGCAGACTGGTTAGTTAGACTGAGTCACTACAGCAAGATTAGCAGGAGAGTCGAACTCATAGAGAACTGTGCTAATGGTTCAATAAATCACATTGAACTTACTTCAAAGTCTGGAATATATTTTGATCAAAGCTGCATCGAGTTTCAGCCTGTGTTATCCCACAGTACTTAACACATCAGGCGGGATTCTCTGATCCTGAGGCTAAGTGTTGATGGCGTCGTAAATGCTGTTGCGTTTCGTGACAGCATCAACATGCCCTCAGGAGCAGCGATTCTGACCCCTACAGGGGGCCAGCACGGCACTGGAACGACCCACGCTCCTCCAGCTGCCAATGGTGGCATCAAATGGGCGCCGCGGGTCTGCGCATGGGCACTGCGACCGGTGCCAATGCACGCATGCGCAGTGGCTTCCTTCTTCGCACCAGCCCCGACGCAACATGGCGTAGGGCTACAGGGGCTGGTGCGGTGCAAAAGAGGCCCCCAGCCCGAGAGACCGCCCGGCGATCGGTAGGCCCCAATCGTGGGCCAGGCCAGAGCGGAGGACCCCCCGGGGTCGGACCACCCCTCCCCCCTCCACCAGGCTGACGCCGGATGCATCAACGCCGGGTAAGATCACACGTGGATTGCGCCGGCAGGACTCGGATTTTTTGTGCGGCTGCTCGGCCCATCCCGGGCAGAGAATCACCGGGGGGGGGCGCGTAGAGCGGCCCCCGACCAGCACTGCGTCAACAGCACTGGTGCCAATGGTGGCGATTCTCCGCTCTCCGGAGAATCGGTGGACCGGCGTCAGGGCGGCGTCGAGCAATTCGCGCCCGGCTCGCCGATTCTCCGGCCCGGCCTGGGCTGAGAGAATCCCGCCCCATATTTTTGGCTCCTGATAGAACACGTTCAGACTCTGGCTGAATGTCTTCAAATAGCTGTTTCAACTGTGTTGTTTCAGCCCCTTCCCTGTCTTCAGACAAGACTGCTCTAGTTTAACTATTCTTACTCTTTTTAGAACTATCCTATGAGGGAGAAATCTGTCTTTGCTTTTTAGAAAAGTGTATTTTATTCCAAATAGCAACATATACAAAAACACACTCCGCAAACTCACAGTCCACAGTTTGTACAATTTTTTTCCCCTTTTTACCCCTTCCCCTTCACCCCTCCACCCCCCCACTCGCCCCCCCGCCCCCACAACGAACAGTTCCTCAAACATTGTCTGAACAACCCCAGCGTGTCTCAAAGACCTCTCCTGACCCCCTCAACTCAAAATTAATCTTTTCCAGCCGGAGAAAATCGTACAGCCCCCCCCCCCCCCCCCCCCCCCCAGCCTGGCTGCCACCCCTGGCAGTGTATCTGACCTCCAACTTGGTAAGATTCTTCACCGGGCAAATTAGAGAGGTGAAGACACAACATAGGGCATCTTCCCTCCAGCTCCTTTGGCACTTCTGATAGCCCAAAGATCGCCACCATTGAGTACGGCCTGATCTCCACTCGCACGATCTTAGATATCATCCCTAACACCGCCTCATACTATCTCTCTAGCTTCTCACAACCAGAACATGTGCACATGATTCGCCGGCCCTCGCCCACACCTCCCGTACACATTGGCCACTCCCTGGAAGAAACCACTCATGCTCACCCGGGTCATATGTATCCTATGCACCCAGTTTAAGGTGGATCAAACTCACCCTCTCCCAACTCATCCTGGAGCAGCAGTTGTTCCAATAAGATGTACTCTGGCAACCTAACTGTCTTTACTTCTGGTCAAAACAAGGATTGCCCAATCAGACTTCAACTCTTCTCCCAAAAGCTTTCTCAAAATGTCTCTCTGAATTTCTTAGCTGCACCCAGTAATTGCATCATCTCCCCAAGCTGAAAACAAATGAACTTTCCAGGAAGTGAAAGCAGATATGCTCCCCAGGGACTCCCCCCAGTCAAAATGGCCCAGACTGAAAAACAAATTTATCTGGTCAATTTCACCTTCTGGCTCCTAAAAGCTCCCCGGCCCCGGCAAAACAGGATCATTATTTTTTTAAACAGGACCACTATAACCCCAGGCTTTTAATCCTTAAGTTGCCCAAGACATAGAATCCAATATTCCTCAAATCTTTCAGTCATCACAAAAGGTCAAATCTTAGTCCTTCTTTATCTGTGTTAAACTGGCTTGTGCTCTTGACAGTCTGAAAAGGAGAATTCCCTTCATTCAGCAGAATGTTTAGCAATACTGCAATTTGCAAAGTAAGGCTAGGAAGACGCTAGCTCCATAGCTCAGAGGACAAAGTTGAATTATTTTCAAAGCTACGTTTGTTCTAAAAAGAGCTCCTTATTTTGTATCACTTTCAAGCTCACACACATTAAGAAAGATTGAGGTGGAAGAGGAGGATTTCACTGATTGGGAATTTCATTGAGCACTCCTGGCAATTTTCTCACTGTGTCGGGTCGGAAGCTCTAGGGCAGAGGAAGTTTCAATTTGCATTGTCGGATTCCCTGAGCTCAATTCCAGCTCGTAAGATTCCCAGATTATTCATATTATTAGCAACTCATTCCCACCCTACTGTGCAAATTGCTCAGTAATTTCTGTTTGGAAAGTCCTCAGCTTTTTTGTGTGTTTATCGAATACACTGTAGATCATCAAAAGAAATCTTATTATAAACTCAGTAATAAAATATGCCCCAGAGTGAGATCGTGGTGCTATGTTCGCTTAGCTGTTTTGTTTGGATCATCATCATCCTCAATTTGTGTTTGGAAACTGAAGATTTTTTTTTAAAAGCAGATTAGATTATACATCGATTGAACCATAGAACTTTTCGTTTTAACGTTCTGATAGAAGGAGACATTTTCTTCATTAAAAGAAAAGAGATTGTTTCTTGAAATAAGTCTGAATAGGAAGAGATGTGAGGTTTCAGTCACATCTCGTGTTTCAATTATTACAAAAACATTTCACAGATTCACTCTGGAAGAAAGGTCAGTGTACAGAAGAACATTGCCATCTGCTGGAAATCAGAGGCACCAGGCAGATATTTACAGGCACTCAGATTGCCTCGATTGAGACCTAAAGGACGCTGAGCCTATCTGGTGGTGAACGCCACCTCGGGTAAAGAATTGTGTTACTCCCTCCACAAATTGGCAGAGATTGTTCTCAGGTGAATGGCCCCTGGGACTCGGGTTGCCTCATCCACGATCATAAGAACATACTGGCTAGCCCCCTATTGTTATCAGCAGGGTTTCCACAGAATCCACTAGCACCATGCTGAAGGCTTCCCTAAAGATGGGTATGTGCAGGTTTAATTGCAGACTGTGGTTTCCTCATTACCTGAAAGGTGTGGCAGGTTTTGAAGAACCTCGCCACATCTTTGCGGAGGTGTGGCCAGTATAAATGCTGTCTGATGACAGCTTGAGATTTTGTACACTGCCATGTCCAGCCATCGGGATTTCCCCTTGGCATCTCGACAGCACCACTACCAGGTGGATCACTGTTCACTCCTCATTCACATGTCTATGAGGGGGTCTCCACTTCCTCATTGGTACCGTCTTTATAAAGTGATGCCATTCGGGGTCACATGATGTGAGCATGGGAGTGGCTGTGTTTTTGTGAGCTCTGGCTCTGCACATTTGAACCACATTTTGTCCGTTTGCACATTTTCTTTATCTTTCCTTGATATACATAGTTTTTACTATGTCCTGAGATTTGTCGCTCAATATTTCAGCACTATTGAGTCAAGGCAAAATGCTTAAATCCTCATTGATTCATGGCAGCTGGAAGGAGTTGGAGTGGACTCTTCTCGGTGGTGCAGCTGCTTTTGTGAGGCTTCCCGCGCTGATGGCGTGGTGTGTTCTGATGGATGATAATTGCTAACGATGATGTAGATCTGCCCGAATGTCTCGGATCTGCAGTGGAACTAATCAAAGCCCAATTTCAAGAGTTTTTATGGAAGCATTGGAGGCGCTCAAGGAGGTTGTTGTAGCAGAGGGAGCACTGCCCTTGGTGAATCAAGAGAGCACTTTTAATCCTGTCTCCAAGGCCTAGGGTTGGGTTGACCTTCCGATCCCTTGTCCCGTGTTGTCCTGTTCCTACTGTCAATCGAGATGGTTGGGAATGGTTGAGCGGGCCATCCTCTCATGCTGGAGCTTGGGTTGTTGGCCGCCTGGGTTCAGGTGAGCCGGCATTTTGGGAGCAATGAGGTTTCGTGCTTCGGTCATTTGTACCCTTGGAAGATCCTGAAGAATGCTCACTGTCTTTGATCCTGCTTCATTCCTGAGTTCTGCTTTCTTCTTGCACCCGTGGATAAGTCTTTATCCTGATAACTGCCTCGCATCTCAGTTGTTATCCTGGACTTTGCTCCCTGATAATTATGCAGTTGTCTGTTGATGTTGTCAATTTATTTGCTTGTAGGAAAATGAAGAATAATTCAGGTGCGATGTCCTGCACTTCTGGTTATCCTGATGTAATAAGTTTATATCATGTTAAGCTGAATGGTAAATTCATGAGTTGCACAAAGTACCTTTGTCCTAATATATTTGGGAGGAAGACGAGCAGAGGTGGAGCAGGAGCAGGGGTGGAGGGCTAGGTTGGGAGGATTAGTTCCGTCTTACAAGGAAGGTCCCCCCGGTGAGAACTAATCTATTTTTTTAATCGCCCTTTCTTTATCGGCCCAGGCAAACTGTGTGTTATCTTGTTGAGGACTGGGATTTGTTTGGCCACAATTGATGTTTGGTGGCGCCTGGTTCTCTCCTTGTCATTCTGTAGTTATATTACAGCTATCTGTACCGGCCTGGACCTGGAGAAGTGTAATCTATGCTGAGTATTAGACCAGAAGACCAGAAGACATAGGAGTGGAAGTAAGGCCATTCGGCCCATCGAGTCCACTCCACCATTCAATCATGGCTGATTTCAACTCCATTTACCAGCTCTCTCTCCATAGCCCTTAATTCCTCGAGAAATCAAGAATTTATCAACTTCTGTCTTAAAGACACTCAACGTTCCGGCCTCCACCGTCCTCTGTGGCAATGAATTCCACAGACCCACCACTCTCTGGCTGAAGAAATTTCTCCTCATCTCTGTTCTAAAGCCCACTGAGCTAAATGAATTGTTTTTTAGTCCATTTCCCCTTTACCTCTGGGGTTCTTGGGATATTGTTTACTTCCTTCTGTCATTTTGTTTTGTAGCTATAGGTATGCTGTAGGTCTGTGATGTCGCCTGCATCCTGTTCTGATGCAGACAGGTGGATTGATTGATTGATATTTATGGTCACATATACCGAAGTACAGTGAAAAGTATTTCTCTGCGGCCAAGGGAACGTACACAGTACGTACATAGTAGACAAAAAGAATAATCGACAGAGAACATTGACAAATGGTACATCAACAAATAGTGATTGGTTACAGTGTGGAACAAGGGCCAAACAAAAGCAGCATAGGGCGTCGTGAATAGTGTTCTTACAGCGAACAGATCAGTCCAAGGGAGAGTCGCTGAGGAGTCCAGTAGCTGTGGGGAAGAAGCTGTTCCTATTTCTGAATGTGCGGGTCTTCAGACTTCTGTATATTCTGCCTGATGGAATGGTCTGGAAGAAGACAATACCTGGGTGTGAGGGTTCTCTGATAATGCTGTCTGCCTTCCTGGGGCAGCGGGAGGTACAGTCAGAATCAATGGGAGGATGGCAAGCTTGTGTGATGCATTGAGCTGAGTTCACCACACTCTGCAATTTCTTGCAGTCTTGGGCAGAGCAGTTGCCATACCAAGCTGTAATGCAGCCGGATAGGATGCACTCTATGGCACATCTGTAGAAATTTGTGAGAGTCGATGCCGAATTTCTTTAGCCCCCGTAGGAAGTAGAGACGTTGTTCAGCTTTCTTGACTGTTGCATCAACGTAAGTGGACCAGGACAGACTGTTGGTGATTGTGACCCCCAGGTTTACATCAGTTGCAGTTGGATTGGCAACATATCCTCCAAGTGGGATCTGGCAGTCTGTGTGCAGCACTGAACAAGATCCCCGAGGTTCTCTAGCTTGGTCTGGATACAATTCATAGGCCCATGGCCAATATCCAGGTGGCCGCGAAGGCCCAGCCTTGATATCTTTGTGCCCAGCTGGTTCCCTAAACCTTAGTGGAGAAAGTCAAGACCAAACTTCGTCGCATGGAGAGCTTGGCCATCATTAGAGTTGTTCACTTCGCCGATTGGTGGTTCCCATCATGAAACCAGATAAGACGGTCCTCCTCCCCAAAGACTATAAATTGACATTGAACATGGTTTCAAGGCTGGACCATTATCCTTTACCCTGCATCGAAGATCTTTATGCAACGTTGGCCGCCAGCTGTACAATTCCGAAATTGGAGCTGAGCAATGCTTATCTGCAACTGGAGCGTGATAAATCCTCACGAGAGTATGTCACGATCAATACGCACAAGGTACTCTATGAGTACACCCGGCTCCCGTTCAGAACATCCTCGGCATGTGCAGTCTTCCAGTGCATCTGTAGACATCTAAGATGCCACCTGCAAAGGACCATGGGAATTATGGTCAACCCAGGACTGTATCTGAAACACAGGTAACCAGGCCTGATCAAAACCCCCGCTCGTTTGCATTTTAATGGCCCATTTTCCCAAGACAATAGAACTCCAATCAAGCAACCGGTACAGCCACAGACTGATCGGTGCCACAGCCTTTACTCAGAAAGTCCAACTGCCAAGGTCAATGACCACTAAGGACCCACCCAGCCACCAAGGCACCTGCCCCTTTATTGGCCGAAATCGAAGACAGTGATCAGAGCCCTGTCGAACTATTGGGTCCAAGGTTAAGGACCGCCCCAAAGAGCGCAAAATCCCAGAGGGATAAAAGAGGGCACAGCCATGTGTTCTGTCTCTTTTGGATCTGGCCTGTGCCAACCCAATCGTAGCAGGAACAGCCAGCCAAGTTCAAGACCAACGATCGCTACCTGACGGATGAGCCCAGCAGAGACCGAGCCACTTTCTTTGAACCAGCCAAGTGAAATCCAGATAAAGGTCTTATCCATTTGCACAGTGCCGGTTGCCCTGAAGTTAAGTATAGGTTATTGTAGCTGATAGGTGTAGTTTACTCGTAGTAGATATTGTGTTTGCATGTCGAGATAACTCTCGCGTATGGAAATAAACCATCTTTTGAACTAACTAACTGGTTGTGTGGTCATTTGATCGATATAAGGGAAGGCTTGTGATTCACCAATGTTATTAATAGAGCAACATTATTGGCGACTCTGACGGGACTTGATTAGAAGTGGCTTTGTCACTCCGAGAGACCCCACCAACTTTGAATCCAATTGCGAGAAACAGAAGGAACCATAAGTGCAAGTCCCATATCGACCAAATAACCAAATTTTGGAAGTGTGTACTAACCCGCATGCGTACCTAACAGGAAGAGTAAGGTAAACTCATTAGAATTGTGTACAACTATCGAGGGATTGTGAGCCGGAAAATAGCTTAGGCCATACCCGCTGTTCAAATCACTGCTCTTATTCCCCTGTCCCAAATTAAAAGTAGAGCAAGAGATAAGAGAAGTAATGGCCACTAAATCAATGGAAAGATTGATGATTCCACAGGAACCCGAGGTCGCAGCGACCAGCAGAGCAGAGCAATGCCCCATATAGGAGGAAGAGTTAAGGAAATACTTAAAGAGGAAAGGATGGCCCCTTCGGTCGAATTTTTGCGCTAATGGTGAGTCAGGTCCAGGAAAGATAGGGCAAACCTGGTGGGAGAACCTAAGCGAGGTTCACAAGAAAAATTTAGGGAAAGTCAGAAAGCCGATGGCAATGGTGTCCTGTTTGGCACAGTTGCGAGGCACAGAGGAGGTTGTGAAGACGTTCCGTATGCAGTTAACTGAGAAGGAAGAAAAGAACGAGGGAAGCAGTAACGAACGCGAGAAGATAATTGAGCAACTTCGGGAACAGTTAGCAGCTAAGGATAAGGAAATGGCCGATGTAAAACATGCACATCAATCTTGTTCACCTTAGTAGCTTCCAGACCCAGTACGCTAAAGCCTACCAAGGTACACAGCGTACAGTTCCGGTAAGAGAGGAAACAGAACAACAGGTCGCCCAGCTAACTAGCAAATGCGCAGATTTAAAAGCAGCTTTGAGAGCACTCCACAGCTCCACCAAGGAACAGAGGCAGAGTACCGTTGACTATGCTAAATGCCGACAGAAGATTAAAAAGTTACAGTCGCTACTCTCAGTACAGAATGGCTTCAGGTACACTTTCAGGCAGGATTTAGATGAGGAAGATGTTCCCGATTGGCAAGAGTTAAACGAAAGCGCCCAAAGATACGTAGAGGACACGGGAAATCAAAATCGAGCCCCCGACGCCCCAAAAAGAAAAGCACCCGCAGCACCGACTGCACCGGCAGCACACACCCCCACTCACAATTCGACCCCCATGAATCCGGATACCACACAACGCAAGTCATCGGATCAGGATGAGCCTGATATCGTTTACACCACCCCACTATCCATAACCCAATTAAGAGAAGCTTGCATGAAAATTAGTCCATTCAAGCCCACCGCAGACCTGCACAGCTTCTTTGAGGAGGTGCTCCAACAAAAAGTAATGTACGGCCGAGATGAGAAAGAGGAAGTAAAGCTAATAGTTATGAGCCATAGCCAGTCCGTAAGATCAGCTTTGCCAGAACCCCAAAATGTAGCAGGAGGAACCCTACAGGAAATGAAAACAGCCATATTAGATGCCGTCGGGTATAACAAAGGAGATCCAGTCGAGGGTTTAAATCACTGCAGGCAAAAGAAGGGAGAACACCCGACCACGTTTTCTGGTCGTCTATGGATTCATTTCATGGCAGTCTATGGACAATTGAACTGCGCACACCTAAATGAGGAGGACACCACTAAATGATCCCGCACCTTAGTCTCGCATGCCACAGAAGCAGGTCAAAAGGCTTGTGTAAACTACGACCCCGCAGACCACACACACAATGAAGTTTGGGTATTGAAACAACTTTCTAGAGCATGGGAACAAACCCTACACCAACAGACAGATCAGGACGAGATAGAAGCGAACATGCACCCAGTTAGGATTAGCCAGGACCCAGCATGGATAAATGAGAGTAGACACAAGGGACAGCACCCCAGGGCACAGGCACTACGAGGTTGTTACATTTGTGGCCACATGGGACATTATGCCCGCGACTGCTGACAAAACCCCCCGAACCAACACCGATACCAACAACCAAACCCCCCACCTAGGAACAATGTTAGGCCCATGCATAACGTTAGCGCCCGTTCAGATGACTTAGCATTTAATTCCCTAGATTGACAGTGTTCGGACTCCCCAACTTGGGTCTGTGACACACGCTGGGACAAATCAGGCAGACCAGTAGTTACAGGCACAGTCTGGGGACATACAGTCGATTTTCTTTGGGACACAGGAGGATCCAGTACCACTTTGAACTCCTCCACCATGTTTCACCAGGACAAATGACCCACCACAGACACCATCACCCTGAGTGGATTCACCGGCCACATACAGCAAGGATATATCACAGCTCCCGTACCCATTCCGATAGGGAACATTAGCACCAAACACCCCGTTGTTTTAGTTGACTTACCCCAAACCGCAGAGCACATTTTAGGTATTGCTTTTATGAACTCCCATAACCTTTCGTTTGACCCAGTAAACAAATGTGTCTGGCGAATGACCAAAACAGCTTGGGCTCCCGCTACGCTCACAGTAGGGGATTATGAAAATAGGATTTGCTCAGTAGGGGAGTATTGGTTTAATCCGCAAACAATTAGTGCAGACCAGATGATTAGAGAGGTCCTCATAAAACACAAAGCTTTGTTCGCACAACACAAACATGACTGTGGGAAGATCCCAGGTACAGTAAAGATTTCAGGTCCTGATCCAAAGCCGCAAAAGCAATACGATTTCCCACAGCAAGCCGAGGGTGAGATTTTGAAGGTTATTAACAGTTTGTTAGACCAATGAGTTATTCGACCCCTAGCCTCCACAAATAATGCCCCAATTTGGCCCGTAAAAAAGCCCCATGGTTCATGGTGACTAACGATCGAGTGCCGAGAACTTAATAAGGTAACCCACTGTTGCCACGAGTCCCGCGACCATGCTGAAACAGGGAATACAGGCAAAATACTTCACAGTGCTGGACATCAGCAATGGCTTTTTGTCCATCCCGTTAGACAGGGCCTGCCAGTATAAATTCAAGGGCAGCAGTTCACGTGGACATGCCTCCCACAAGGATTCCATAACTCCCCTCCATTTTCCACCGACAATTGGCCAACGGACTTTCGAAATTTTCCCGACCCGAATGCCTCATACAAAATGTAGACAATCTGCTCTTGCAAACGGACACAAAAGACAAACACGTAGAGCTCTTATCTGAATTACCAGGCCTACTGCAATCAATCGGATGTAAGGTAAACCCCAAAAAGGCCCAGATTTTAAAGGAAAAGGTTCTTTATTTATGCACCAACATCACCCACGGGAAGAGAGAAATTCAGCAAAAACAAATCGAATCCATCGTCCAATTGCCCCTGCCCCAAAATGTCACTGCACTCCGGTCATTCCTAGGTTTGGTAGGATATTGCAGAAATCATATCGACGGTTTTGCCACCAAAGCAGCCCCACTCTCCGAGCTCCTTAAAAAGAACGCCCCATGGGAATGGCTTCCGCAGCACACAGACGCCATAGATGATTTAAAACGCACCATCGGCACAGCCCCCGCTTTACATGTTCCAGACCCAGGGACTTCCGGTGGCGGCTATGAGAGAGTAAGTCGCACATTTGGTGGCTCCCGCTCTGGCCGGACTTATGGACCTTTTTCCCCAACTTTTTTGCGGTTTTGAGCACTGGCTTTGAAGGCGCAGACAATTTGGCACTGGATCCACACACTGGTGTATGGAACGAAGAACCCCAAGGGATTAAAAAGGAAGAAATGAGAAGATTAGCAAGGGCTGTGTGGAGGTTGCAGCTGAAGACAATTTGGCTGTTGTTCGGACCCCTGCGACGGCCCAACCATCAACAGAGGAGTTGATGCAGGTCATCCAAGAGTGCTTTGCTAGGCAGAAACGGGACTGTCTTGAACCGATAAAGGAATCGATCGATCGGCTGGAGCGCAGGCTGGATGCCCAGGATCGGATGATTCAGAAGCTGGAGAAAGCGCTGGTGGACCAGGAGGAGGACCAAACAGTGGTTGAACTGGAGGTGGGGATGCTGAAGGATCAGCAAAAAAGGCTGCTGGAGAAGGTAGAAGACCTGGAGAATAGAGCTCGCCGGCAGAACTTAAGAATTGTCGGTCTCCCGGAAGGGACTGAGGGTGCTGATGCTGGCGCATTTGTGGCGAGTCTGTTTCAGAAGCTTCTGGGGGAGGGGGCTTTTCCCTGACCGTTGGAGATGGACAGGGTGTACAGAGCGATGGCGAGTAAACCGAGGCCGGGGAACCCCCCAAGGGCGATGGTGGTCCAGTTCCACAGGTTTTTGGACAGGGAGTGTGTTCTCCAGTGGGCCAAGCATACGCGGAGCTGCAAATGGGACAATAGCATTTAGCATGTTTATCAGGATCTGAGCGTGGAGGTGGCCAGAAGGAGGGCAGGCTTCAATCAAGTTAAGGCGATCCTGTACAAGAAGAAGATGAAATTTGGGCTGCTATACCAGGCGCATTTTGGGTTTTGCACGAGGACCAGCACCATTATTTTGAGTCGCCTGAAGACGCGATGGACTTTGCCAAGAAGAAAGGGCTGGTGCTGAACTGAGAACTTTTTGTTTTAAGTTGTAACTTTTTTGAGTGATGTTTATACGTTTTGGTTGTCGTTTCTCTTCTGCATTTGAGTTTGGTTGAAGATGGGGGAAGTAAAAGTTATTCGGTTTGTATGGGTTTTCGCTGTTTTGCTGGGGGTGGCTGGTCGGGCTTTTTACTTTGTATTACTTTGATTTTCACTATTGGGGGGTTCTTTGTGGGTTTTTCATTTTGCATTGTCTTTTATTGTAATTGGGCAATTGTTTGGGGTCGGTTTGATGAGGGAAGTGGTTTCGATGGGCGGGGGGGAGGGGAGTGGGGGAATAATAGGTGGGAGACTTCTTGGCGCCGGAGGTGAGGGCCACCAAGCTAGCTGGGTGAGCTAGTCTATGGAAGCTCAGTGGGGGGTATGCATATGATTAATATATGGCAGGGGTTAAGTTGCAAAGTGATGTTGGGGGGGGGAGGGGGGAGTTACTCTGCTGACGAGGGTGGGACTTAGGTTTCGGGACAGAGAGGAGGTCGGGGGTGGGGGCTGCCAGGAGGCGGGGCGATGGAGACACGGCACATGGGCTGGAGGCGGGCCCAGGAAAGGGGATGGCTGATCAGCGGAGGGGGGTGGCACGGTGTCCCCCAACTGGGCTCATCACCTGGAATGACAGAGGGTTGAATGGGCCGGTCAAGAGGGCACACGTTCGTGCATCTGAGGGCTCTGAAGGTGGACGTGGCAATGTTACAGGAGACACACCTGAAAGTGGCGGATAAAGTCAGGCTAAGGAAGGGTTGGGTCAGTCAGGTCTTTCATTCGGGGCTGGACACCAAGACTAGAGGGGTTGCGATTTTGATCAACAAGCGGGTGCAATTTCAGGTGGGCAGAATAGTCTTGGACGGGGGGGTGCCGTTATGTCATGGTTAGCGGTAAGCTGGAGGGGTGGAAGATAGTCTTGGTTAACATGTACGCACCAAACTGGGACGATGTGGAATTTATAAAGAGGGTGCTTGGGAAGATACCTGACCTGGACTCGCACAAGCTGGTGATGGGAGGGGATTTTAAATCGGTCATTGACCCCGGCCTGGACCGGTCGTGTTCGAAAAGGGGGAGGGCGCCAGCAATGGCAAAGGAACTGATAGGGTTCATGGAGCAGATGGGGAAGGTCGACCCATGGAGGTTTAGGCAGCCGACGGGGAGGGAGTTTTCTTTTTATTCGCATGTGCATAAGGTTTACTCCCGGATTGATTTTTTCATTCTGAGCAGGGATTTACTGGCGGGGATGGTGGACATGGGGTACTTGGCCATCACTATTTTGGATCATGCCCCACACTGGGTGGAACTGCAGATTGGTGAGGAGAGTTTCCAGCGCCCGCAATGGAGGTTAGAGGTGGGGTTGTTGATGGATGAGGCGGTGTGCGAGAGGCTGAGGAAGTGCATACAGAACTACCTGCAGGTCAATGACACGGGGGAAGTCTCAGCAGCGGTGGTCTGGGAGGCGCTGAAAGCAGTGGTGAGATGGGGAGCTGATTTTGATCCAGGCTCATAGGGACAGGACGGATAGGGCAGAAACGGACCGACTGGTTAAGGAGACCTTCCAGATAGACGGGGGTATGCGGTGACCCCGGGCGTGGTGCTCTTAAGGGAACTTCGGAGGCTGCAGGTGGAGTTCGGGGTGCTGTCCATGGGTAAGGCAGTGGAGCAGCTTAGGAAGGAGAGGGGTGCATTTTACGAGCATGGGGAGAAGGCCAGCAGAATGCTGGCACAGCAGCTTAGGAAGAGGGAGGCAGCCAGGGAAATAGAGAGGGTGGTTGATGGGGATGGGAATTTGGTAGGGGACTCGGCTGGGCTAAACAAGGCACTCGGGGACTTTTACAGCAGGCTCTATTGCTCGGAACCCCCCACGGGGCCTGAGGTGATGAGACGTTTTTTGAAGGACTGATCTTCCCAAGGGTGGGTAGGGAGCTGGTAGATGGGCTGGGGGCCCCGATTAGGGCTGAAGAAATAGTTGAGGGCTGGAAGGCAATGCAGTTGGGTAAAGCCCCAGGGCCGGACGGGTATCCAGTGGAATTCTACAAGAAATTCTCAGGGATATTGGGGCCGGTGCTGGTCAAGGTTTTCAATGAGGCGAGGAATAGAGGGGTGCTGCCCCCGACGATGTCACAGGCCACCATCTTGTTAATATTGAAGCGGGACAGGAACCCAGAGCTATGCGGGTCATATGGGCCGATCTCCCTGCTTAATGTGGACACCAAGTTGCTGGCCAAAGTTTTGGCCTCCAGGATTGAAGATTGTGTGCCGGATGTGATTATGGAGGATCAAACCGGGTTTGTCAAGGGCAGGCAGTTGGTGGCCAATATAAGAAGGCTGCTCAACGTGATTCTGATGCCCCCGGAGAGTAGGGAGGTTGAGGTAGTTGTGGCAATGGATGCGGAAAAGGTGTTCCACCGGGTGGAGTGGGACTATCTATGGGAGGTGCTGGGACGATTTGGGTTCGGTAGGGGCTTTATAGATTGGATCAGGCTGTTGTACCAGGCCCCGGAGGCTAGTGTAAGGACGAATAGGACGACCTCGGACTATTTTAGACTGTACCGGGGGACAAGACAGGGTGCCCCCTCTCCCCACTGCTGTTTGCGTTAGCTATAGAGCCGCTGGCAATTGCTGTGAGAGCTTCAAGGGGCTGGTTCGAGGGGGTGGAACAGAGCATCTCGCTGTACGCGGATGACCTGCTCAGATCCAGGGACAGGGATGGGTGAAATTATGGCGATCTGAGGGGAATTTGGCCGGTTTTCGGGGTATAAACTGAATATGACAAAGAGTGAGATGTTTGTAGTCCAGGTGAGGGGACAGGAGGGTCGGCTGGGGGAAGTTAGTGGGGGACAGTTTCAGGTACTTAGGGGTACAAGTGGCGTGCGACTGGGGCCGGTTACACAAGTTGAACTTGTCCCGGTTGGTTGAACAGATGAAGGGCGAGTTTCGGAGATGGGATGTGCTGCCGCTGTCGTTGGCTGGGAGAGTGCAGACGGTCAAAATGACGGTCCTACCAAGATTTCTGTTAGTATTTCAGTGTCTCCCAATTTCCATCCCGCAATCCTTTTTTAAGAGGGTTAACAAAATCATCCTGGACTTTGTGTGGGTGGGTAAGTCCCCGCGAGTGAAGAAGGTGATGCTCGAGCAGAATCGGCGGGAGGGGGGGCTTGCGCTGCCGAATTTCAGTAATTACTACTGGGCGGCTAACATAGCCAGGATAAGGAAGTGGGTGGTGGGGGCGGGGTCGGTTTGGGAGCGGATGGAGGCAGCTTCATGTAGGGGCACCAGCTTGGGGGCGTTGATAACGGCACCTCTGCCGTTCCCGCCGGCGAGATATTCCACCAGTCCCGTGGTGGTGGCGGCCTTGAGGATCTGTGGTCAGTGGAGGAGGTACGTTGGAGCAGTGGGAGCATTGGTCTGGTCCCCAATATGTGACAACCACCGGTTTGACCCGGGGAGCTTGGAATGGGGGGTTCCGAGTATGGTGAAGGGTGGGAATTGGGAGGATGCCACTAAGGGGGATCCAGGATAGGGTAGTGTCTAGGGGATGGGTGGGGGAGGGGAGTGTCTCGGACATTTACAAAGAACTCGTGGGGGTGGAGGAGACGTAGACCGAGGAGCTGAAGCGTAAGTGGGAGGAGGAGCTTGGTGGGGAGATGGAGGATGGCTTATGGGCGGACACGTTAGGAAGGGTCAATGCGACCGCAACATGCGCCAGGCTCAGCTTGATCCAATTCAAGGTGGTACACCGGGCCCACATGACAGTGGCCCGGATAAGTAGATTCTTTGGGGTGGAGGACAGGTGTGTAAAATGTGCGGGAGGACCAGCGAACCATGTCCACATGTTCTGGGCGTATCCAAAACTTAGGGGATATTGGCAGAGATTTGCGGATGTCATGTCCAGAGTATTGAAAACAAGGGTGGCAATGAGTCCAGAGGTGGCGATTTTTGGGGTGTCGGAAGACCCGGGAATCCAGGAGGAGAAAGAGGCGGATGTTCTGGCCTTTGCTTCCCTGGTAGACTGGAGACGGATATTATGAGCTTGGAGGGACTCAAAGCCTCCGAAGTCGGAGACCTGGCTAACTGACATGGCAAACTTTCTCGGTCTAGAGAGGGTCACTGTTGGGGTTCGCCCGGAGGTGGCAACCATTCATCGACTTCTTTGCGGAGAATTTATCGTCAGCGGGGGGGGGGGGGGGGGGGGAGGAGGGGAGAGAGAGTTGGGGTAGTGTAGAATAGGGGATCAATTAGGCGGGTCTTGGTGGGATGGGAATCGGTGATTGCATTATTTTTCTTGTTCTTTGTACATTGTATTTATACTGTTGCTGTTTGTAATGCCAAAAATACCTAATTAAAATAGTATATTAAAAAAAAAGTTCCAGACCCAGACTTGCCCTATGCCATAGAAGTAACAACCACCGGCGAAACCCTATCAGCAGCACTCTTGCAAGAACGACACAATCACTTAGTACCCGCAGCCTATGCCTCAAGAGTATTAGACCCCGTAGAGCAAGGATTTTCAGCCTGCGAACGGCACTTGCTTGCAATCTTTTGGGAAGTACAGTACTTTGCGTACATCACAGACCTCGACCCAGTAACGATCTTGACCGAGCACACCCCCACTCAACAATTACTAGACGGTAGATTAAAGGGCGGTTCAGTCAGCCAAATCAGAGCAGCTCGCTGGACACTACTGTTACAAGGCAGAGACATTACGGTAAAACGCACCAAGACCCACACATTTCTGGCCGATAATCACCAATACGCAGGGACCCCTCATGAGTACCAGATCATTGCAGCCCAACACCACACAGGACCCTTTATCCCAAAGTCACTACACCCACGAGCAGGAAGTAAGACACAGGATTCCCAAACCACAGGGAATACTTTAAAAATTTATGTGGACGGTTCGCCCACAATCGAAAATGGAGTTAGAATTACTGGTTATGGAATTTACGTGGAAAACGCGCAGGGACGCCCACTATAAGAGATCTCTTTAAAATTGCCCGGCCACCTAGGTTCACAAGCAGCAGAACCCGCAGCAATAGCTTATGTAATTCAGCACCCGACTCTTTTCCAATCCCCGCAGACATACACTCGGACAGCCTACATGTGTGCAACAGCTTAACAGAATTCCTGCCCCTTTGGGAATCTCAAGAATTTGTTTCAGCCAATGGAAAACCCCTACCCTCTGCCCCATTGTTAAAGCACATTCTCAAGACAGCCTCAGACCGCACATATGGTATCATTAAAGTACGAAGCCATCATCACTCCTCCCCACCCGGTAATGTAAAGGCAGACACCTTAGCCAAAGCAGGATCACGCCATGGTCACTTCTGTCAGCCACCCGAAAGCGAACCGATACACTCAGTTCAGGTTTCCCAGACCAATATTGAAGATCCATCCCAAGCCCAAAAAGCAGACAACACCCTCAAACAGGTTTTAGACATCAACTTCCCAGCCCCCTATGATAAATGGAAGGATGCACTGACTGTACAGGACGGCATAGTTTTAAGAAACGGAATTTATATGGTCCCCACCCAAGACAGAAACCAGCTCATTTACCAATTTCATGACGGACATGGACATCAGGGGATAGACAATACCATTGCCCATTTAAGACCTTTGTGTTGGTGGCCCGATTTAAAAAGCGATGTAACCCATTATGTTAAGAATTGCCTTATCTGTGCTCAGAACAATGCTGAACGTTACTCAAAGAAAGGACACTTTCGTCACACCCGACCTGTGAATGGCCCTTGGACAAATTTGCAAATCGATTACATTGGCCCCCTTCCCCCTTGCAGAAATGGTTTCAAGTACGTGCTGGTTGTAATCGACACCTTTACTCAATGGGTAGAAGTATTTCCCTCACGGACAAACACACCAAAGGCCACCGCTAAGATTTTGACCCAATAGATATTGACACGCTGGGGTCTCCCCCGCAGCATTGAGTCAGACCAAGGTTCCCACTTCACCAGCAGAGTCATGCAAAATGTTTTAACAATTTTTGGGATCAGGCAGAAATTCCATATCACCCCCAATCCAGTGGCATTGTCGAGAGAATGAATCGAACTTCAAAAGCGACCATTAGGTAGATGGTGCAACAGAACAATACCACATGGTACACAGTCCTCCCATTTACTCTCATGTTTATTAGGAAAACCGTTTCCAGTTCCACATGTTTCACCCCCCCCCACACTCTCATGACCGGACGGCCCATGAAGGGTATTGAGTATTTATTAGGCCTCATCTGGCAAGCCCTACAGTAACCGCCCTCACCCATGAAAAGCAGTCCAACAGGTTACAGATAACATTAAAGCGGCACAACTTGCTGCAGCTGTCCGATTAGGCACTAGAAGGAAGCAGAGTAAAGCCTGCTTTGACAAAATCGTCCACCCCGTAGAGTACACGATCAGTCAGCAAGTAATGGTTTCACTTTAAAACCCCAGTTCTTTCCTCTCCCCCAAATTTGCAGGACCCCTACTCCATTTCTGACAAAGTGAGCCCCTCCGTGTACAAGATAACATACCCCAACGGTAAAACTGGTTGGTCGAACATCAACCAACTCAAAGTCTACGGATTCCAATGTAGTCACTCCCACCACATCTCTCTGGCAATAGGAGACGATTACGCTCCGCCCATCGACAACCGAGTGCAAACCCTAGGCCAACCCTCCCCAGCCATGCCAGCATTTATCCCTTGTCCACGCCCACAGACCCGAACTTGTCTCCACCCACAAGTACGGACTTTCACCTTGAGCTTGACTCCGACGACAGCGAGAGCCTCCCGGATTTGATTACTATCCCTGAACTATCTCTCTGCCCCCAGTCACCCCAGCCCCCGGAACCACAACTTAGATATCTTTGCCCCCCTATATGCCCTCCCCCAGCCACCGCCACAGCCACCGCCCGACCACAGTAACTTGCCCAGCACTCCCACTGCCCCTACGCCTCACGACAAACAAGCCCCTCTTTGGCACCGCGACAACTTTTACAGACTAATAAGACACGACGATTCGGATTATCCAACGGCCCACGCGGCCAAGACACAGAAACGGCAGACATGAGTCTGGCAACCAGGAGATGGTGATGATTCAGATACTGACTCTTGTTTCGGTAATGCTTTTACAACACTGTTTGGTACAGAACGCTGAGGTGTCCAGATGATGAGAAAGAGACACCGCCTAAGTATAAGGTGTCCAAGTTCCGATGGAGCCTGCCGCCTTTTTCCTTCTTCTTTTTTCTATTACATGATTTTAATTCATGACTCCCGCTACGCAATTACTCTTCTGATTCAAGGGTACAATACCCAATGTCAGTTAAAGGCACAAGTTTGTTGAGAAACAGATCACTGTTCTTCCAGTCTTTATGACAAGTTTCCACACGACTACAAACTCTTGCCGTCCACCCAGGTAGGGAGTAACGGCACTGATCCCCACCCTACCTGAGGACCCCAAATTCTTCCGTTCAGTTAAGCTCGGGTAGTGGAGTAACAGCACTAATCCCCGCCCTACCCGGGGATTCCACCCATTCTTATCCCGCAGTGTTCCCCTCACTTCATACGCTCTGGGATGGTTCTCTACACTCTGCACTGTCTTTGGCAGGCCTCAGTTTCACCTTCTCCACTCTCCCTTTGGTTGTGGTATAAAGAATGTATTTTGCCACATTCCGTACGCTCACCCCTTCTTTCCTTTACCTTCCGCGACCCCCTGGTCACTCCCCACCTGCTATTTACACATTATGACATAATTGGTTGCTATCCACGCTGCTACACGCGAACTACCTCTGAACCCTGGGACGAAACTCTATAAAACTGGCCGCCCTGAAATTAGGCTGGTTAAGATAAGCCTCAACCCACCACTGGTTGCAAGTAAAGAAAAGACTGGTTGAAGAAATTGTCATACCACTCCTTGCATCGACCACAGCTGCGAGAGTCTCTGTACTTTAAAAATTTGCATTTCTTGCCTCTCAAAATGGTATTTTTAAAAAAAAATGAGGGAGTCACACATGGTGACAATCATAACGGGTAATTGAAGTAAGGAGGGAAAGACTAATAAAACAAGATATTAACCAAAGAAAATAACAGATACTATGCTTGCACAACCAAGATCACCCGGAGAACAGAAAACACAGGATGAGGCAAGGACTGCTGACATGCGTTTGGATCATCGCTGAACTTCTGCAACTGTGCGTGCAACAGACTGTTTGAACAAACCTCACACCAGCCCCGAACACTACCACACAACAGGCCACCACCAGGCCGAACACTACACCACACATAAAGACAGACATCAAAACCCCTACCTGGTGCGAAAACATTGCCAAATGGAACCCCTTTCCATACATAGTAGAGGCCTTTCTAGTAATTGTAATAATCTGCAGTGTCATTCAGACACTCCGACTCCGTAAATGGCGAGCAAAGGCCTCCCGTTCCCCAATATGTACAGTCCGATCCCCCTTCTTTGGAATTCAACAAAATTAAACTCATATACCAATCGCTGCTAAAAAATAAACCATGGACCTCTTTAACTTTATTAGGATTAAGTAGAAATGTGATGCTGCTGTTTGAAATTTTACACTGTATATAAGTTCTTTGATATTCACCAGCAGCATGAGAGTAGCTTAGATAGTGTTAGCTAGAGATCAACTGTGCGGAAAAATTAAATATTTTATAGTGACCTGAATTAGAGTGATCGTTAGAGATTAATTAATTTATGGATGTATTCATGGAATATAAGGTCCCAAACCATAAGATAGAGTAGAGTAGAACCTTGCCTTGACCAAGGGTGACCGGTCCACCAAGGATGAACAGGGATCGATAGTGTGATTTGCATGCTTCGCGTTCAGGATCAAGAGGATGGGATGTAGCCATCCAAGATGGCCACCTGCAAAGGACCATGGGAATTATGGTCAACCCAGGACATAGGCAAATGCAGAGCCTATGTGTATCTGAAACACAGGTAACCAGGCCTGATCGAAACCCCCGCTCATTTGCATTTTAATGGCCCATTTTCCCAGGACAATAGAACTCCAATCAAGCAACCGGTATAGCCACAGACTGATCGGCGCCACTCCTTTTACTCAGAAAGTCCAACTGCCAAAGTCAATGACCGCTAAGGACCCACCCAGCTACCAAGGCACCTGCCCCTTTATTGGCCGAAATCGAAGACAGTGATCAGAGCCCTGTCGAACTATTGGGTCCAAGGTTAAGGACCACCCCAAAGAGCGCAAAATCCCAGAGGGATAAAAGAGGGCACAGCCATGTGTTCTGTCTCTTTTGGATCCGGCCTGTGCCAACCCAATCGTAGCAGGAACAGCCAGCCAAGTTCAAGACCAACGATCGCTACCTGACGGATGAGCCCAGCAGAGACAGAGCCACTTTCTTTGAACCAGCCAAGTGAAATCCAGATAAAGGCCTTATCCATTTGCACAGTGCCGGTCGCCCTGAAGTTAAGCATAGGTTATTGTAGCTGATAGGTGTAGTTTAATTCGTAGTAGATATTGTGTTTGCATGTCGAGATAACTCTTGTATATGTAAATAAACCATCTTTTGAACTAACTAACTGGTTGTGTGGTCATTTGATCGATATAAGGGAAGGCTTGTGGTTCACCCCAAAGTAAAGAAGGCTACACGTCAGAGTTTCGACATTTCTTGGACTGGTCAATTATTGGTCAATTACTATGGCAGATTCATTCTGAATTTGGCCACTGTCCTGACCCCCCCTTCATTTGCTCCTCAAGAAACACCACCTTAGGTGTGGAACAAAGCCCAGGATAAGGCGTTTAAGAAGGGAAATGGTGGTTGTCCCCTTTGAGGCTGTTGACACATTTCGGCCCAACACAACCAGTATTCGTCACATGCGATGCATCGCCATATGGGATTGGGGCAGTCTTGTCTCATTGGATGAGCGATGTCCGTGAACGTCCAACTGCCTTTGCTTCACGGACACTTTGCACCTGACGGCAAGAAGTTACCTGACTTGCCTCATTTGTAACTTCAACGACAGTGCTCACTGGCTCTCTGGGATTGTCGCCCGTCAAGCAGGACCTGTCTCTTACCAAGTTCGGGTCTGGGCGCAACTGATGAGATAGCACCTGGATCACATTTGCTCACGGACATTGTTCCCTCGTGAGGTTCCTTGGAAGAAATCTGTCCTGGATCCTCCAACTTCATTGCTGAACCAGCTCGCTGTGATGACTCCAGTCTATTTCGATGGCAACATGCCCAACGTTATTGTGATGCTACATGTATAGTTCTCCAAGATGGCTAAAGGTCGTAGTGTTGACAAAAAACAGCAAGCTATGTATTTGAAATAAAGCTAGTTTATTTTACACTACTTCAAATGGTTCACACACTTCACTAAGTAATAGCTAATTAAACAACAGTATAAAATCTATGTTACAGAAATCTATAATATCTTTTTAGTAAATCTCAACCTCTCACTATCCTTCTTCATAACCTTCTCCCAGAGTACCTACAGACGCAGCCTTTTATAAGACTACTCTGTGGTGCCATCTATTGTTGAATACATGAACATCATCTTGTTAACCTTTTACACTACTTACATTATACATATCATTACACCCCCTTTCTGATTTAGATGTTTGTACAGTAACAAACAGTATAATAAAAGGAATGATATTCCATGATACATTGATATGTATGCCAAAAAGTTAACAAGTGAGGCATAATTTGTTAAAGTTTTTTACAAATTAAGTCTTTCAGGTTACTTTCTGATTCGTGATGATCTCCGCAATCCAGTCGACTGAGTTGCAGATGTTTCCATAGTCTTCTGGAAGTCACCTTGTTTGTCATCAGGTCTTGCAGTAGTATGGCGGGGGGGGGGACTTACCAGGGGTAAGCCATGGGGTACAGGTCTCTGGCACAGAGTCTGTCCCTGTTGCTCAGAACGGAAGGGGGAGAGGAGTAGAGCATTAGTCATTGGAGACTCCATAGTTAGGGGGATAGATAGGAGATTCTGTGGGAACGAGAGAGACTCGCGGTTGGTGTGTTGCCTCCTAGGTGCCAGGGTCCGTGATGTCACGGATCGTGTTTTCGGGATACTTAAGGGGGAGGGGGAGCAGCCCCAAGTCGTGGTCCACATAGGTACCAATGACATAGGTAGGAAAAGGGATAGGGGTGTAAGGCAGGAATTCAGGGAGCTAGGGTGGAAACTTAGATCTAGGACAAACAGAGTTATTATCTCTGGGTTGTTACCCGTGCCACGTGCTAGTGAGACGAGGAATAGGGAGAGAGAGGAGTTGAACACGTGGCTACAGGGATGGTGCAGGAGGGAGGGTTTCAGATTTCTGGATAATTGGGGCTCATTCTGGGGTCGGTGGGACCTCTACAAACGGGATGTTCTACACCTGGACCAGAGGGATACCAATATCCTGGGGGGGAAATTTGCCATTGCTCTGCGGGAGGGTTTAAACAAGTTCAGCAGGGGATTGGGAACCGGAATTGTAGCTCCAGTATACAGGAGGTTGAGAGTAGTGAGGTCATGAGTAACATTTCAAAGTTGCAGGGGTGTACCGGCAGGCAGGAAGGTGGTTTAAAGTGTGTCTTCTTCAATGCCAGGAGCATCCGGAAAAAGGTTGGTGAACGTGCGGCATGGGTTGGTACCTGGGACTTCGATGTTGTGGCCATTTCGGAGACATGGATAGAGCAGGGACAGGAATGGTTGTTGCAGGTGCCGGGGTTTAGATATTTTAGTAAGCTCAGGGAAGGTGATAAAAGAGGGGGAGGGGTGGCATTGTTAGTCAAGGACAGTATTACGGTGACAGAAAGGACGTTTGATGAGGACTCATCTACTGAGGTAGTATGGGCTGAGGTTAGAAACAGGAAAGGAGAGGTCACCCTGTTAGGGGTTTTCTATAGGCCTCCAAAAAGTTCTGGAGATATAGAAGAAAGGATTGCCAAGATGATTCTGGATAGGAACAAAAGCAACAGGGTAGTTGTTATGGGGGACTTTAACTTTCCAAATATTGATTGGAAACGCTATGGTTCGAGTACTTTAGATGGGTCCATTTTTGTCCAATGTATGCAGTAGGGTTTCCTGACACAGTATGTAGATAGGCCAACGAGAGGCAAGGCCATATTGGATTTGGTACTGGGTAATGAACCAGGACAGGTGTTAGATTTGGAGGTAGGTGAGCACTTTGGTGATAGTGACCACAATTCGATTACGTTTACTTTAGTGATGGAAAGGGATAGGTATATACCGCAGGGCAAGAGTTATATCTGGGGGAAAGGCAATTATGATGCGATGAGGCAAGACTTAGGATGCATCGGATGGAGAGGAAAACTGCAGGGGATGGGCACAATAGAAATGTGGAGCTTGTTCAAGGAACAGCTACTGCGTGTCCTTGATAAGTATGTACCTGTCAGGCAGGGAGGAAGTGGTCGAGCGAGGGAACCGTGGTTTACGAAAGCAGTCAAAACACTTGTCAAGAGCAAGAAGGAGGCTTATGTAAAGATGAGACATGGAGGTTCAGTTAGGGCGCTCAAGAGTTACAAGTTAGCTGGGAAGGACCTAAAGAGAGAGCTAAGAAGAGCCAGGAGGGGACATGAGAAGTCTTTGGCAGGTAGGATCAAGGGTAACCCTAAAGCTTTCTATAGATATGTCAGGAATAAAAGAATGACTAGGGTAAGAGTAGGGCCAGTCAAGGACAGTAGTGGGAAGTTGTGCGTGGAGTCCATATATTACGTCAGTATTCACACAGGAAAAAGACAGTGTTGTCGAGCAGAATACTGAGATTCAGGCTACTAGACTAGAAGGGCTTGAGGTTCATAAGGAGGAGGCGTTAGCAATTCTGGAAAGCGTGAAAATAGATAAGTCCCCTGGGCCGGATGGGATTTATCCTAGGATTCTCTGGGAAGCTAGGGAGGAGATTGCTGAGCCTTTGGCTTTCATCTTTAAGTCATCTTTGTCTATAGCAATAGTGCCAGAAGACTGGAGGATAGCAAATGTTGTCCCCTTGTTCAAGAAGGGGAGTAGAGACAACCCCGGTAACTATAGACCAGTGAACCTTACTTCTGTTGTGGGCAAAGTCTTGGAAAGGTTTATAAGAGATACGATGTATAAACATCTGGAAAGGAATAATTAGAGGTAGTCAACACGGTTTTGTGAAAGGTAGGTCATGTCTCACAAGCCTTATTGAATTCTTTGAGAAGGTGACCAAACAGGTGGATGAGGGTAAAGCAGTTTATGTGGTGTATATGGATTTCAGTAAAGCGTTTGATAAGGTTCCCCATGGTAGGCTACTGCAGAAAATATGGAGGCATGGGATTCAGGGTGATTTAGCAGTTTGGATCAGAAATTGGCTAGCTGGAGGAAGACAAAGGATGGTGGTTGGTGGGAAATGTTCAGACTGGAGTCCAGTTACTAGTGGTATACCACAAGGATCTGTTTTGGGGCCACTGCCGTTTGTCATTTTTATAAATGACCTGGAGGAGGGCATAGAAAGATGGGTGAGTAAATTTGCAGATGACACTAAAGTTGGTGGAGTTGTGGACAGTGCGGAAGGATGTTACAAGTTACAGAGAGACATAGATAAGCTGCAGCGATGGGCTGAGAGGTGGCAAATGAAGTTTAATGCAGAAAAGTGTGAGGTGATTCATTTTGGAAGGAATAACAGGAAGACAGAGTACTGGGCTAATGGTAAGATTCTTGGTAGTGTGGATGAGCAGGGAGATCTCCGTGTCCATGTACATGCACGGTAGCATTGTGGTTAGCACAATTGCTTCACAGCTCCAGGGTCCCAGGTTCGATTCCGGCTTAGGTCACTGTCTGTGCGGAGTCTGCACATCCTCCCCGTGTGTGCGTGGGTTTCCTCCTGGTGCTCCGGTTTCCTCCCACAATCCAAAGATGTGCAGGTTAGGTGGATTGGCCATGATAAATTGCCCTTAGTGTCCAAAATTGCCCTTAGTGTTGGGTGGGGTTACTGGGTTATGGGGATATGGTGGAGGTGTTGACCTTGGGTGGGGTGCTCTTTCCAAGAGCCGATGCAGACTCGATGGGCCGAATGGCCTCCTTCTGCACTGTAAATTCTATGAAATACATAGATCCCGGAAAGTTGCCACCCAGGTTTAGAGGGTTGTTAAGAAGGAGTACGGTGTGTTAGCTTTTATTGGTAGCGGGATTGAGCTTCGGAGCCATGAGGTCATATTGCAGCTGTACAAAACTCTGGTACGGCCGCATTTGGAGTATTGCATGCAATTCTGGTTGCCGCATTATAGGAAGGATGTGGAAGCATTGGAAAGGGTGCAGAGGAGATTTACTAGAACGTTGCCTGGTATGGAGAGAATATCTTGGGTGGGATGCTCCGACCCCCCGCCGGGTCGGAGAATCGGCGGGGGGGCTGGCGTGAATCCCACCCCCGCCGGTTGCCGAATTCTCCGGTACCGGATATTCGGCGGGGGCGGGAATCGCGCCGCGTCGGTTGGCGGGCCCCCCCGGCGATTCTCCAGCCCGGATGGGCCAAAGTCCCACTGCTGGAATGCCTGTTACGCCGCCGTGGATTAAACCACCTCTCTTACCGGCGGGACAAGGCGGCGCGGGCGGGCTCCGGGGTCCTGGGGGGGGGCGCGGGGTGATCTGGCCCCGGGGGGTGCCCCCACGGTGGCCTGGCCCATGATCGGGGCCCACCGATCCATGGGCGGGCCTGTGCCGTGGGGGCAATCTTTTTCTTCCCCCTTCGCCATGGTCTCCACCATGGCGGAGGCGGAGGAGACCCCATCCACTGCGCATGCGCGGGGATGCCGTGAGCGGCCGCGGACCCTCCCACGCATGCGCCACCCGGCAAAGTAATTTCCGCGCCAGCTGGCGGGGCACCAAAGGCCTTTCCCACCAGCTGGCGGGGCGGAAATCAGTCCGGCGCGGGCCTAGCCCCTCAAGGTTAGGTCTCGGCCGCTCAAGATGCGGAGGATTCCGCACCTTTGGGGCGGCGCGTGCCGGACTGATTCACGCCGCTTTTGGCGCTGGTCAGCGGACATCGCACCGATTGCGGAGAATTTCGCCCCTTATGAGGGAAGGCTGAGGGACTTGAGGCTGTTTTCGTTAGAGAGAAGAAGGTTAAGAGGTGACTTAATTGAGGCATACAAGATGATCAGAGGATTAGATAGGGTGGACAGTGAGAGCCTTTTTCCTCGGATGGTGATGTCTAGTGCGAGGGGACATAGCTTTAAATTGAGGGGAGATAGATATGGGACAGATGTCAGAGGTAGGTTCTTTACTCAGAGAGTAGTAAGGGCGTGGAATGCTCTGCCTGCAACAGTAGTGGACTCGCCAACACTAAGGGCATTCAAATGGTCATTGGATAAACATATGGACGATAAGGGAATAGTGTAGATGGGCTTTAGAGTGGTTTCACAGGTCGGCGCAACATTATAGGGCCTAAGGGCCTGTACTGCGCTGTAATGTTCTATGTTCTATGCAATAAATTACCATCAAAGTCAATGCATGAAAATAAAGTTTGAGAAGATTTGACTTTCAAAAGAGCACTTTGGTTTCTTCTTAGAACAGAACCATCAGATGATTTAACAATATACGAGTGAGTTGCTGCTTGGCGTATGACCTTAGCTAAGTCAGACCATCCTCCAATGGGAATCTGAATTCTCACTAGATCATCTGGATCAAGCGGTCCCAGCGATTTCTCATGTTCATTGTTGCATTTCTCCTGAAGATGCTTTTGATGCTGCATTTTCTCGATGACTGGCTGAAGATCAGGATCAGCTAGTTGTAAACATGGAAGAGTTGTACACAACGATCTATTCATGAACAACTGTGCAGGAGATAAACCAGCTGTGAGAGGAGTAGCCCTAAAACAATAAAGCTAAGAACATATTTGAGCCAGAGTCAAGTGCTTTCTTGAAAGGTTGTTACACGATGTGGGCAGCACGGTAGCACAAGTGATTAGCACTGTGGCTTCACAACGCCAGGGTCCCAGGTTCGAATCCCTGCTGGGTCACTGTCTGTGCAGAGTCTGCACGTTCTCCCTGTGTCTGCGTGGCTTTCCTCCGGGTGCTCCGGTTTCCTCCCACAGTCCAAAGACGTGTAGGTTTGGTGGATTGGCCATGATAAATTGCCTTTAGTGACCAGAAAGGTTAGGAGGGGTTATTGGGTTACGGGGATAGTGCTTAAGTGGGTCGGTGTAGACTCGATGGGCCGAATGGCCTCCTTCTGCACTGTATGTTCTATGTTGAACGAGATTGTTCTATGAATGCCTTTTTCTACCTTTCCATTAGATTGCCGATAAAGAGCAGTCGATGTGATATGAGCAAAATTATACTTTCAAGCAAATTCTGTCCAATCATTACTATCAAAGCAAAATCCATTGTCTGTCATAACTTTGCAAGGTATTCCATGATGAGCAAATATTTCCTTAGTTGCTTTGATCACGGATTTTGAAGTAGAATCAGACAATTTCATTACTTCCGGTCGTTGAAAAAATAGTCAATGATCAATACATAATCACCATCATGAAAATGAAAAAGTTCAATACCAACTTTCGGCCACGGAATCTTCTTGAGATCGTGAGTTTTGAGTTTCTCTTTTCTTTGTATCGACTGATTTCGTTGGCATTGTTGCTAATTGTGTTTCTCTTAATTTGGCTCTGAAGATGGCGGGCAATATGGTCGCCTTCCTTAATTCTAACTACGTTCGCTCTAGAGTCTCCAGGTATCTTTCGATACTGCCAGAAGGTTCAAAACCGAATACTGATCAAAAACTCGATACACCAGTTAGTAAGTTCAAACTCAATGCTCATTTATTTACACACACAGTTAAATATACTCATGCATAAAACTCTACAAACTAAACTATCATAGAACATAGAACATGGAACAATACAGCGCAGTACAGGCCCTTCGGCCCACGATGTTGCACCGAAACAAAAGCCATCTAACCTACACTATACCATTATCATCCATATGTTTATCCAATAAACTTTTAAATGCCCTCAATGTTGGCGAGTTCACTACTGTAGCAGGTAGGGCATTCCACGGCCTCACTACTCTTTGCGTAAAGAACCTACCCCTGACCTCTGTCCTATATCTATTACCCCTCAGTTTAAGGCTATGTCCCCTCGTGCTAGCCATTTCCATCCGCGGGGGAAGGCTCTCACTGTCCACCCTATCTAACCCTCTGATCATTTTGTATGCCTCTATTAAGTCTCCTCTTAAACTTCTTCTCTCTAACGAAAACAACCTCAAGTCCATCAGCCTTTCCTCATAAGATTTTCCCTCCATACCAGGCAACATCCTGGTAAATCTCCTCTGCACCCGTTCCAAAGCCTCCACGTCCTTCCTATAATGCGGTGACCAGAACTGTACGCAATACTCCAAATGCGGCCGTACCAGAGTTCTGTACAGCTGCAACATGACCTCCTGACTCCGGAACTCAATCCCTCTACCAATAAAGGCCAACACTCCATAGGCCTTCTTCACCACCCTATCAACCTGGGTGGCAACTTTCAGGGATCTATGTACATGGACACCTGGATCCCTCTGCTCATCCACACTTTCAAGAACTTTTCCATTAGCCAAATATTCCACATTCCTGTTTTTCCTTCCAAAGTGAATCACCTCACACTTCTCTACATTAAACTCCATCACTACTGCTAAAGCCTATACTTAGCTTCGGGCGCCCACTCAGTCAGAGGAACAATGGCCGTTGTTCGGTTCTGAGGCTGCTGGGGTCGAGTTGGTACAGAATAACAGTTAGGAGCGTCTGTCTCGTAGCGTGCATTGACCTTGGACTTACTTGTTCTGATGTTGCTGGTGGGCAGGTCTCTCCTTGGTAAGAGGCGGGGCTGCAAGAGAGCGATTCTCTCTTGGGGGATTCTTCTTATACCCAAAAAGGGCTTCGCGTGCTTTTGGGCGGGCCTTGAACTTGACCCCAATTAATTGGGCCGTTTCCCAATCGTTCTCATCGATTTCCTCCAATAGAGGAATGGGTGCCCTGATTGCTGGGTGTTTCCTAGGTGGCCGTTGGCCTGCTTTGTTCTGGTCTCCTCTGGCGCCGGGGTGTCTGTCTTGGTATTGTTTACTTAAATGTTGCCTTTTTGTTCCCGGGGATGGCTCATTAGTATGGAAATGGTTTGCAGTATCGGTCTTGTCTGGGAGCTATGGCTCCAATCAACAGACAAACCCTGCACCTGCTTGCTTTCTTAGTATTGTCCATTTTCCCTGCAATCTTTGCAAAGTATCCATTTTGTAATCGGGAAGTGGCCATCCCAGATAGCTACACTCCCTCCTTGTGATCCTCAACGTGAAGCATGAAGGATCACATTACTGCGTCGTCTTCCTTCTCTGACCAAGCGGGGCACCCATAAGCAGTTCATGGGCTCTACACTGTCCTATTCTATGAAACTCAATTCTTTCCCTAAAATCATTTTACTTACAGATTTCAGTATAAAACTCTACGGGGCGCTATGACATTCAGGCATGCATTGCAAAATTTTTTTAAACTGGAACCTCTAACTATCCTCAATAAACTATCCTCACTCAAACATAAAAATAATCTACAACACTTTAAATGTACAAAATAACGGCAACACAAGTTTCTCTGGCCTGGCAGTCAGACACAGAGGTTTACATTTCTTTATTGAACAAAACACACATAAAGAGAAGCGGATGCACTTTAATTCATGTCAAGGGGTTCGGGGGTTTGGTGAAGTCCGAAAATAGGGGACCTAAACGTGTATACAGGGGCGCTCGAGCGGTAGACTCTCCTTTGCCATTTTCTGATTCTAAGTGTCTGCACGGCACTGCAAAGTATCGCCAGTACTAAGAGGGCTTCTAGTATGTAGGATAGTGAATACCAGGTGATAAACTTATCACACCAGGTCGGGGTATCGTTAACTGTCTTAGGACTAACTATCTCGGGGTTCTATGAATGGCAGGGGTGAGAATCATTCACGGCCTGTGTGGTAGGGGTCAGGGGGGTAGCATCCACGCATAACTGAAGGGATCCCGCTAAGATCCAGGTAAAAAAGATGGAGGTTGTCTTCATTTTTCCATCTTTCTGTCTTCTTCTTTCTCTTCCTCTGGGGTTCCTGAGGTTACGGAGTTCTATGGACACAAGCATAATATCTGTTATTATCTTGCTTAAGATCTCATATGCCTGTCTGTCTGACCTTTGTTGCCAATTACCCATTATAATTGGTCACCATCTGTGACTCCCTCATTTTTTTTTTTTAACCAAATATTTGGGAAAAGACATCCAAGAAAAATACTGACATAGTGCGAGCTGTCTCACAGCCTGTGCGATCTACCATCCTAGTGTTGGAGGATGTAAATAGCATACGGAAGCAACCTAAGGATTGCCAAAAACAAACAAAAGAATTTTGAACATAACGGGTAAGAAATGGGTGGAATCCCCGGGTAGGATGGTGATCAGTGCCATTTGTGCTCTACCCAAGCGTAGCTGACCAGAGGGGGGTCCTCAGGCAGGGCGGGGACCAGTGCCGTTTCTCCACTGCCTGACCGGCCGGCAAGAACGGGTAAGAATGTGGTCGTCGTCGGTTGCTGCCTCTCATGATCGAATCAGGAGAGTAGCTATGAGTAGTGTCTGTCGACAAACTAGTTCCTCTGAACGGTTGTCTGGGGACAAACTTGTTCCATTTACAGGCATTGGGCGTCAAAAGGTTGGTGGCATGGGGCCATGAAAAACTTCCAAATTTACACACAACAAACATGTACATTAAATGAACAAACATACAACAAACATGGTGCAGGTTCCATCAGAAAGGACACCGTATCTCTCCATCAGTTCCTTTTTTTTTCCCATCATCTGGACACCTCATTGATCAGTAGCGAACAGGGTCCCAAAGGGATTCGGTTGGTGGGAGTCTGACTCTATGTCATCATCTTCTCCCGGCTGCCATACTCTTGACTGGAGTAGTTTGACTAAAGCTGCTTGGGGTGAATTGGGGTCCATCTCATCATTCCGGATGAGCCTGAACGAATTGTCTCGGTGCCAGAATCGTGTCGAGGTTGGAGTTGTTAGGTTGTAATCCGTAATCGTCAGGCGGTGGGTCTGGGTTAGGGGCATTAATGTATGTGATGTCGAAGGGGTTACTGGAATCATGCTCGGATTCGCTGGGAGTGGGGCCTGCTGCAGGGGTATAATCATAACGTGGTGTGCTGTGGCTGTCGTCTTTGCTGTCGCTATCACTGTTGCTGTCGCTGCTGGTTGAAGGAAGGGAGAGGCGGAGTCGTGCCTCTGGGGGTGTAGTTGAAGTTGTGTCTGAGGATGGGCTGGACAGGCTGGGGGAGGGTAGATATACGTCATCTGTGGGCGGGGCGTGCTCATCTACTGCTGTGAGCAAGATGTGGTGTGAATGGTTGTTCTGCGAGCCATAAGCCTTAAGCTGGTTTATGTGAAACCACGCAGACTTGCCATTGGGATGTGTGATTTTGTATACCGAGGGGCTGACTTTGTCCGAAATGCAGCACGGTCCGGAGAATTTGGGGGAAAAGAATGAACTGGGGTTGTATAGGGAAAGCATCACTTGCTGCCCTACTACAAACTCGGTGGCGTGTAACTTTTGTCGAAACAAGCCTTACTTTGTTTCTTCCTGGTCCCAAGTCTCACAGCTGCTGCGAGTTGGGCTGCCTTTATATTCTCTATAAACTGTTGTGCAGCATTTTCATGCGTGAGGGCGGTGACTGCGGGGCTGGCCAAATCCAGTCCTAGTAAATACTCTGTCCCTTTCGTGGGGCGTCCGGTCATGAGGGTGTGGGGGGTGTATCCTGTGGACGTGGATACCATGTTTCTTAAGAACATTAAAGCAAATGGGAGAACTGAATCCCAGGTGCTGTTGTACCATTTTCCTGGGAGTGGCTTTTAGAGTTCCGTTCATCCTCTCTACAGTGCCGCTTGACTGGGGGTAGTAGGCTATGTGAAATATTTGCCTGAATCCGAAAATTGTGAAGACGTTTTTCATTACACGTCCTGTGAAATGGGAGCCTTGATCGGATTCTATATTGCGTGGGCGGCCCCATCTTGTAAAGATGTGCTGTGTTAGTATTTTAGCTGTTGTCTTGGCCGTATTCATTCTCGATGGAAAAGCTTCCACCCATTTTGTGATGGTGTCGATAACCATCAACACATACTTATAACCATTTCTACAGGGGAGTAGAGGTCCTATGTAGTCTATCTGCAAATCCGTCCAGGGGCCATTAACGCGGCAGGTGTGACAAAGCTGAGCCTTTCTTGCATATCTGTCCGGATTGTTCTGGCACAGATCAATCAATTTTCAATATAGTGAGTAACATCAGCTTTTAAATCAGGCCACCAGCAGAGAGGTCTGAGGTGGGCTAGCGTGGGTCCAATGACTTGGTGTCCATGATTGTCATGGAACCAACAAATAATCTGGTTCCTGTCCTGGCTGGGAAATACATAAATGCCTTCTTTTAAAATCACACCGTCGTGTGAGGTGATTGCGTTTTTAAACTTGTCATATGGTTCTGGGAAGGTTCCATTTAAAACTTCCCTGAGTTTTTCATCTTCCTGCTGTGCCTTTGCTAGATCCTGAATGTTGGTCTGTGAGACCTGAACCTCATGTACTGGGGTGCTCTCGGGGGGGGGCGGGTTCCAAAAGTAACCATGCCTGGAACCTGCCTTTGCTAGGGCGTCTGCTTTAATATTACCAGGGGGGGAAGAACGGTGATGACTGTGAACCTTAATTATGCCATATTTTCTATTTTTGGCTGTCTCTAGGATATGTCGGAGTAATGGGGCTGAGGGTAGGGGCTTTCCATCTGCGGAAACAAATCCTCTAGTTTCCCACAAGGGTTGGAATTCCGTCAAACTATTACCGACATACAAACTGCCCGAATAGATGTCTGCTGGGGTCGGGAACGAGTCGGGGTGGTCTACAATGACTACCGACCAGTGGCCCTGACTTCAGTCGTAATGAAGTGCTTCGAGAGGTTGATCATGAAGCGCATCACCTCCATACTCCCAGAACGCCTTGATCCACTGCAATTCGCATACCGCTGCAACCGGTCCACATCAGACACCATTTCCCTGGCCCTACACTCATCCCTAGAGCATCTCAAAAACAAGGACCCCTACATTAGACTCCTATTCATTGACTACAGCTCCGCCTTCAACACCATAATCCCAGCCAAGCTCATATCAAAGCTCCAAAACCTAGGACTTGGCTCCCCACTCTGCAACTGGATCCTCGATTTTCTGACCAACAGACCACAATCAGTAAGAATGAACAACAACACCTCCTCCACAATAGTCCTCAACACCGGTGCCCCGCAAGGCTGCGTACTTAGCCCCCTACTCTACTCCCTGTACACACACGACTGCGTGGCAAAACTTGGTTCCAACTCCATCTACAAGTTTGCTGACGATACGACCACAGTGGGCCGGATCTCGAATAACGATGAGTCCGAATACAGGAGGGAGACAGAGAACCTAGTGGAGTGGTGTAGCGACAACAATCTCTCCCTCAATGCCAGCAAAACTAAAGAGCTGGTAATTGACTTCAGGAAGCAAAGTACTGTACACACCCCTGTCAGCATCAACGGGGCCGAGGTGGAGATGGTTAGCAGTTTCAAATTCCTAGGGGTGCACATCTCCAAAAATCTGTCCTGGTCCACCCATGTCGACGCTACCACCAAGAAAGCACAACAGCGCCTATACTTCCTCAGGAAATTAAGGAAATTTGGCATGTCCACATTAACTCTTACCAACTTTTACAGATGCACCATAGAAAGCATCCTATCGGGCTGCATCACAGCCTGCTATGGCAACTGCTCGGCCCAGGACCGCAAGAAACTTCAGAGAGTCGTGTACACCGCTCAGTCCATCACACGAACCTGCCTCCCATCCATTGACTCCATCTACACCTCCCGCTGCCTGGGGAAAGCGGGCAGTATAATCAAAGATCCCTCCCACCCGGCTTACTCACTCTTCCAACTTCTTCCATCGGGCAGGAGATACGGAAGTCTGAGAACACGCACGAACAGGCTCAAAAACAGCTTCTTCCCCACTGTCACCAGACTTCTAAATGACCCTCTTATGGACTGACCTCATTAACACTACACCCTGTATGCTTCATCTGATGCCAGTGCTTTTGTAGTTACATTGTATATGTTGTGTTGCCCTATTATGTATTTTCTTTTATTTCTTCTCATGTACTTAATGATCTGTTGAGCTGCTCGCAGAGAAATACTTTTCACTGTACCGAGGTACACGTGACAATAAACAAATCCAATCCAATATAAGCGATTGCTGCCAGTTCTGCTGCCTGCGAGCCTAAGTGTCCTGGCAACTTTAATGTAATCTCATCCAGGGCGCGTCCCTGCACGTCCTCTACATAAATGCCGCAACCGGTAATTCTTTTTCCGTTCAAAACTGTGGAGGAGCCATCCACATAAATTTTCAGGGGTGCGCACGTGTCTGTGGGCTAGGGTCTCTGGGGTGTATTACCTGTTTTCCTGGGAGGTGTTTTAGGTATAAATGGACCTGTGTTGTGTTTTGTGGTGATGATGTCACACTCATGAGGGGTTCCTGCATATTTCAAATTATTGGCTAGGAAGGTGTGGGTCTCGGTTCTTTTAACTGTAATATCCTATCCCTGTAAAAGAAGGGTCCAACGGGCTGCGTGGATTGGGCTGACTGTGCCATCTTTAAGTCGACCATCTAATAATAACTGTGTTGGGGTGTGTTCGGTGAGAATGGTGATGGGGTTGAGTCCTGTAATGTAGGCGAAGTACTGTACTGCCCAAAAAACTGCGAGCAGGTGCCTTTCACAGGCAGAAATTCCTTGCTCGACAGGATCTAACACGCGTGAGGTGTATGCTACGCGGCATAATTGGTCATGGCGTTCCTGGAGGAGTATGGCCGAAAGGGTTCGGTCAGTGCTTGCAACTTCAATTGCATACGGGGAAGGTGGATCTGGGACCTGTAGTGCGGGGGCTGTGCTGAGTGCTCTTTTTAAAGTGTCCACGGCATCCGTGTGCTGTGGAAGCCATTCCCAAGGTGCCTTTTTCTTGAGAAGGTCGGATAGGGGCGCTGTTTTTGTGGCGAAACCATCGATATGGTTTCGGCAGTAGCCAACCAGTACTAAAAATGACCGGAGGGCTGAGACCTTGTGGGGAAGGGGCAATTTGATGATCGAGTCTATTCTCTTTTGCTCAATCTCACGTTTACCATGTGTGATTACTGTACCCAAGTAAATCACTTTTTCCTGCAAAATCTGGGACTTCTTGGGGTTGACTTTACATCCAATCTGTTTTAGGAGTGCTAGGAGATCGGCGAGAAGTGAAATGTGCTCTCCCTTTGTGTCTGTCTGTAGTAGCAAGTCATCTACATACTGGACCAGACAGTCAGGGCGGGAACATTTTGCTAGTCCATTTGCCAGCTGTCGGTGGAAAATGGAGGGGGAGATGTAGACGCCTTGTGGAAGGCACGTCCACATATACTGTTGTCCCTGGAATGTAAAGGCGAATTTGTACTGGCACGCTTTAGCCAATGGAATGGACAAAAAGCCGTTGCTAATGTCCAAAACCGAAAAAAAATTTGACTGGAGTCCCTGTTTGAGCATGGTCTCAGGACTCATGGCTGTGATGGGGGCTGCTACTGGGGTTACTTTGTTCAGTTCCCGGTAATCAATGGTCAGTCGCCATGATCCATCGGGTTTCTTGACGGGCCAGATTGGTGTGATGTTTGTGGAGGCTACTGATCTGAGTATGCGTTGATCCAGCAAACTCTCTATTACCTTTGAGATTTCTCCCTCTGCCTCTTGGGGAAAACCATACTGCTTTTGGGGTCTGGGGTCGGGACCTGTAATGTTCACAAAGCCAGCCAATTTGCCACAATCGTGCTTGTGCTGTGCAAATGCTGCTTTGTGTTCCTGCAGGACTGCCCTAACCTGTTTGTCTGCACTAATGGCTCGAGGGGCGAACCAGAAGTCTCCTACTGAGATAATCCTGTTTTCATACTCTCCAACTGTGAGCGTGGTGGGGGCTCGTGCTGCCTTTGCCATTTTCCAAGCACACTTATTTACTGGATCAAAAGAAAGATTGTGGGAGCTCATAAAATCGATCCCTGGGATATGTTCAGCTGTCTGGGATAGATCGACCAAAACTACGGGGTGTTTAGTTGTAATGTTCCCTAGTTGTATCGCTACAGGGGCTGTGGTGTGTTCTTGTTGTAAATGACCTGTAAAGCCGCTGAGTGTGATGGTGTCTGTTGTGGGCCACGTGTTCGCTGAAACATCGTGGAGGAATTGAGTGTGGTGTGGGACCCTCCTGTGTCCCAAAGAAATTCTACGGGGTGTCCCCGGACTTTGCCTGCTATGACCGGTCTACCGGACTTGTCCCAAAGGGTGTCGCAGACCCAAGTTGGGGAGCCAGAACACCGTCAGTCGGTGCCATTCATGTCTATTTTCTCTGAATGGGCGCTACCGCTATGGATTGGATTTGCCCTATTCTTATTTAGGGTGCCTGTCTGTTGGCTTCTCTGCTGCTTTTGGGGCGTGTTGCACTCTCGTGCAAAGTGTCCTAATTGTCCACAGTTGTAACATTCCTGGGGTTTTGGCTGTGGTGGGCTGTTCCTGCCCTCATTTACCCATGCGGGGTTCTGGTGCGCTTTAACTGGATTCATGTCTGCTTGCTCTTCCTCGGGTTTTACAAATGCGGTTTTGCCTTGGACTGATTGTTCCCAAGCGCGGGACAATCTCTTCAAAACCCATTTCTCGTTGTGGGCCTCATCTGAGGGGTCGTAATTTGCGCAAGCTCTCTGTCCTACGTCTGTCACATGAGAGACTAGGATGCAAGTCTATTTGGCCATATTATCTGGAGACAAATGGGCGCGGGCTAACTCTCCAAAAACTGCTGTGAAATGTATCCACAAGCGTCCAGCAAACGCTGTGGGGTGCTCTGTCTTCTTTTGCCTACACTTGTTTAGGCCTTCTACGGGGTCTCCTCTGTTATAGCCGATTGCATCTAGGATCGCTGTGTGCATCTCTTGGAGTGTGCCTCCTCCTACATTCTGTGGGTCGGGAAGGGCTGCCATGACTGAAGGGTTGAGGCTTAAAACTGTGAGTTCACTTGCTCCTTTTCGTCCAGGCCATGGTAGCCTGCTGTTTAACTCTAGCGAAAAATTGGTGGGGGTCTGATGTGGGAAGGAACGGTGTAATTTTTCCACTCGCGTCCCGTAATTGGGTCACGGTTAACGGGGTTGTATACAGGAAATCTGCGTCTCCTTCTGCTCGGCCCTGCGGTGTGTGGTTACAGGGTTCATGGAGGTGTGTTCTGCCTGTTCAGTCGGGGGTTGGGGTGCTTTTCTCTTTTGGGGTTTTTCTTGCGTACATGTCGCATCGGCTGAACCTTTAACGGACTCCGGACCGTCAACATGGACTTTTTCTTTTTTTCTTCTTAACACTGTACATAATTGCACTATTTGTATATAGTTTCACATCACCCCCGCCGGACTCATTTTTAACAGGGGGTGAATGTGGTGAACCACTGTATTATGAGATGGAAGGTAGGACCTGCACTACAGGTTCGCCGGTAGCCCCTGCCGGCTGGCTCCGCCCACTAAGAACTGTATAAATATGCATGACCTCCATTGCCCTGCCATTTCGCCAGCTGCAGCAGGAGGCCACGCATCTGATTGCAATAAAGCCACAGTTGTGCCCAATCTGCGTCTTTGTGCAATTGATTGCACATCAGTGCAGTTCGCACATTCTCCCTGTGTCTGCGTGAGTCTCACCCCCACAACCCAAAGATGTGCAGGGTAGGTGGATTGGCCACACTAAATTGCCCCTTAATTGGAAAATATTTTTTTTTAAACTGAGGAATCTCACAAACACAGCACGCGGTGGATCTTCAGAATGAGACTTCAGTTGAAGTGAGCAAGGAGCCCGGTCTAATTCAGGCAGGGATTCAAATCCACCCTCACCCACCATTTCGAGGAATGTGTATGAGAAATATTTCATCGGGGTATGGCCCTTGATCCCCTCCAGCAACCCCACAATCCGGATGTTCTGCTTCCTGGACTTATTTTCCAAGTCATCCATCCTGGCTTTAAATGACTTATAGGTTTCAGCCACTGAAGTCAGATTAGAATCCAGTGGGGCAATCCGAACACTGCGGTGCGATAAAGCCACTTCCATCGTGATTCAATGACGGTGTTGCTAATTTTTTTCCAGAATCACTCAAACGGGGGCCAAGGCCTCTTCAATTGGTCTTTTAAGATCCTCTAACTAGATTTGTTGGCATTTCTTGAACTCTTTCGCCAAAATACTAGTGAGAACCGTGGTCGTTAGTGGAGTGGATGAAGAGAAATAAACCGACTCCTCCATCTTACTTCCCATTGAGCCCGAGCGGATTCAGACTCCATCGATGAGTTTATGCTCAAAACTTTCTTTGTTTTGTTTTTTCTGGGCATCTCAGCAAAGAGTGAATTCCATCGCAATAGCTATCATGAGATTCCAAGGAATAAGCAACTGGTGGCAACAAGAAAAAGGGCAAAGAGCTCAGTTCTCCAATGAGAGCCACCTCAAGCGCATTTCTCCTTACATCAAGCCCCCTCAAGTCATGATTTGGTATTTTCAAGAATTCGCAGACCTGCCCCCACCACGCCAGTGGCTTTCTGTGACGTCACTTCCACCGACATCTCAGTTTATGTCCAGCCAGGGTTGAACCAATTCTTCAGTAATCAGCATAGAGGTCTCTCGCTATCCATTCTCTACGGGTGTGGCAATGCAAAGGACCATAGGTAATGTGTTGTGGCATCCATTATTATTAACTTAAATGATTTTGATAGTCAAGCAAGACCAGCATATTGTCTGCAATGCCGTCTCAGAACTGGCACTTCATTATCTCCCATAGAATCAGGCATTGCATACCAGCTACTGACCAGGTTTTAAGGTATTATGTGCTTCCAGGAAGGGGCCATAGCCTGAGCACAACACTGCAGAATCAACAAAGATTTTTATACATTTACTCCTGATTAGCTAACAAGAAGCAAATGATAAATGAGTAAACAAATTCCATACACCCATTTCTGTTAGATTTTGATAGCAGAACTGCCTTTGGAATATATCTCAAAGTTACTTGAACAGCTTGTCACACACCTGGCTCAAGCCTTCCATCCATTTCCAGGATTAGATAAAGAGCCGTGAATCTAATGGCCAGGGCCCCTACTGAGAGAGTCCTCAGAGCTGGTGGCCCTTCTAAAGCTTGTACAATAGCACAAAAAGCAGTTTTTTAAATTTGAGAGATCATAGCTGCCATATTAACTGTTTCTATCATCTGCATAGGTGATGGTTTTTCCGTCACTTGTTGAATAATAGGGAGAGTTTTCATTCTCCATAGAATCATAGATTCCCTACAATGCAGAAGGAGGCCATTTGACCCATTGAGTCTGCACCGACTCTCTGAAAGAGCACCCCACCTGGGCCAACTCCCCCACCATATCCCCACCTAATCCTATGGCAATTTAGCATGGCCAATCCACCTTGTTGTGTTGGGCGCTCTGGAGCCGTGGAACACATACAGGTCACCAAAACTTGAAATAGCGCAACACTATTTTATTGAGTCATTAACTGTTTAACATACTCTCACTGTGGGTTAACACGATATTAGCTTTAACTAAAGACCTTGGCCTTGTCCTAACCAGTCGATGCACTCAGCACATGGTGAATGTCTGTGCTGCAGGCTGTGAGCTCTGTCCTACTAGGAAGCTGCAGCTCGAATGAGCGGGAACTCTGATGCCCCCTGTCTTTATAGTGCATGTGCTCTAACTGGTGATTGGCTGCGGTGTTGTGTGTGTTGATTGGTCCCACTGTGTGTCCATCAGTGTGTGTGTCTGCACCATGATATACTGGTGTATATTATGACACACCTGATGTGAAAAATGGCCAGTATTGTGACGTGAGGCATGATGGTAAAAGAGGACAATGGCTAACATTATGCCATGAGGCATGATGGTAAAAGAGGCCAACAGATTTGTCTGTGTGTAGAAACTGCAGTTTAAGCCAAAATACTTTCATGTGAATCGGAGGACAACATTTTGCAACTGGACATTTCCCTGATGTGGCACAATCAATTACTCACGAGTCGAGAAGTGATGAAGTCAATCGAGGCTTTATTAAGCAAGACTTGTTCCCCAGCAGCTCAGTTACAGAATGCAGCTGCTGGGAGAACCCGGGCTCTTATACTCCGCCTTACTGGGTGGAGCCAGCAGGCAGCAGATCGAATCAGGACCCAGTGTCTGTCTACCAATAGCCTCTCTACCAATAGCCTCTCGGCATCACAAGTACCGTACTACCCCTAATACATACCACCACATTCACCCCTTGTTAAAAAGGAACCCGGCGGGGTGGTGGTGGGTCGCATGGTGGTAGGGGTTTACAAAGCTGGTCCTGGAATTATCTTCATACAGTCGCTATGCCTTGATCTCAATAGTTAACTATTTACAGATTTTGGCTGACTTATTTACAGATTTTTGCTTTGTCACCTGGATTCCACGAGTCGAGTGGGTGCCCTGGTCGTCCTTGTCGATCGTCTCAGCCCCGGTGGTGGTGCAGGTGCTGGCTCGGGCACTGTCGTCTCTGGGAGCGTTGCACTGTTTGTTCCTGTTTCACTACTCCTGGGCGGGCACGGGAGGAGGACCGATCCACCCGGGAAGGGAGCGGCCGTGGGGTGCGCCGGCGGGAGGGAGGGATTGGTGTTGGGGGTGTGTGTGTGTTTCCGGCGGGCGGCAGGTCCCGCAGGGAGACCGTGTCCTGTCGGCCGTCGGAGCGTACTGAGGGTTTGCATGGAGAAGATGAACCCTCTCGACCAACGGGTCCGATTTGTGCGCCCGCACATGCTTTCGGAGCAAGATGGGTCCTGGGGCTGCCAGCCAGGTCGGCAGCGACGTTCCGGAGGAGGACTTCCTAGGGAAGACGAGGAGGCGCTCGTGAGGCGTTTGATTAGTTGTGGTACACAGCAGCGACCGGATGGAGTGGAGGGCATCCGGGAGGACTTCCTGCCAACGGGAAACGGGGAGACTTCTGGACCGTAGGGCCAGTAGTACGGTCTTCCAGACCGTACCGTTCTCCCTCTCTACCTGCCTGTTCCCCGGGGGTTGTAACTGGTCGTCCTGCTCGAGGCAATGCCCTTGCTGAGCAGGAATTGACGCAGTTCGTCGCTCATGAAGGAGGACCCCCTGTCGCTATGGATGTACGCGGGGAAACCGAACAGTGTAAAGATGGTGCCGAGGGCTTTAATGACCGTGGCCGCGGCCATGTCGGGGCAGGGGATGGCGAAGGGGAAACGGGAGTATTCGTCCACCACGTTTAGGAAGTAGGTGTTGTGGTCGGTGGAGGGGAGGGGGCCTTTGAAATCCAGACTGAGGCGCTCAAAGGGACGGGAAGCCTTTATCAGGTGCGCTCTATCTGGCCTGAAAAAGTGCGGCTTGCACTCTGCGCAGATTTGACAGTTCCTGGTGGCTGTTCGGACCTCCTCCACAGAGTAGGGGAGGTTGCGGGTCTTCACAAAGTGGTAGAATCGAGTGACCCCCGGGTGGCAGAGGTCCTCGTGGAGGGCTTGGAGACGGTCTACTTGTGCGATGGCACATGTGCCGCGGGATAGGGCATCGGACGGTTCGTTCAGCTTTACGGGATGATACAACATCTCATAGTTATAAGTGGAGAGCTCGATCCTCCACCTCAAGATCTTGTCGTTCTTGATTTTGCCCCGCTGTGCATTATCGAACATAAAGGCTACCGACCGTTGGTCAGTGAGGAGAGTGAATCTCCTGCCGGCCAGGTAATGCCTCCAATGTCGCACAGCTTCCACTATGGCTTGGGCTTCCTTTTCCACTGAGGAGTGGCGGATTTCTGAGGCGTGGAGGGTCCGGGAGAAAAAGGCCACGGGTCTGCCCGCTTGGTTGAGAGTGGCCGCCAGAGCTACGTCGGATGCGTCGCTCTCGACTTGAAAGGGGAGGGACTCGTCGATTGCGTGCATCGTGGCCTTTACGATATCCGCTTTGATGCGGCTGAAGGCCTGGCTGGCCTCTGTTGACAGGGGGAAGGTAGTGGACTGAATTAACGGGCGGGCCTTGTCTGCGTATTGGGGAACCCACTGGGCGTAATACGCGAAGAATCCCAGGCAGCGTTTCAGGGCTTTGGAGCAGTGGGGGAGGGGAAATTCCATAAGGGGGCACATGCGTTCAGGGTCGGGGCCTATCACTCCATTACGCACTACGTAGCCGAGGATGGCTAGACGGTTGGTGCTAAACACGCATTTTTCCTCGATATAGGTGTGGTTCAGGGTGTTAGCGGTCTGGAGGAATTTGCGGAGGTTGGCGTCGTGGTCCTGCTGGTAATGGCCGCAGATGGTTACATTGTCAAGGTATGGGAACGTGGCCCGCAAACCGTGCTGGTCAACCATTCGGTCCATCTCCCGCTGGAAGACCGAAACTCCATTAGTGACGCCAAATGGGACCCTTGAAAAGTGGTAGAGCCGCCCGTCTGCCTCGAAGGCCGTGTACTTGTGGTCACTCGGGCGGATGGGAAGCTGGTGGTATGCGGACTTAAGGTCCACGGTGGAAAAGACCTTGTACTGTGCAATCCGATTGACCATGTCGGATATGCGGGGGAGAGGGTACGCATCTAGCTGCGTGTACCTGTTGATGGTTTGACTATAGTCTACGACCATCCTCTGCTTCTCCCCGGTCTTTAACACCTGGGCTCTCCAGGGACTATTGCTGGCCTGGATTATGCCTTCCTTCAGCAGCCGCTGGACTTCAGACCGGATAAACGTTCGATCCTGGGCGCTGTATCGTCTGCTCCTAGTGGCGACGGTTTGCAATCCGGGGTGAGGTTTGCAAACAAGGAAGGTGGTTCAACCTTGAGGGTCGCGAGGCTGCAGATAGTGAGGGGGGGGGGCGGTATTGGGCCGCCAAATTGGAACGTTAGGCTCTGGAGGTTACATTGGAAATCTAACCCTAGGAGAGTGGGAGCGCAGAGGTGGGGAAGGACATAAAGCCGATAATTCTTAAACTCCCTCCCTTGCACTGTTAGGTTCGCGATGCAGAACCCTTTGCTTTCTACGGAATGGGATCCCGCTGCCAGGAAAATCTTTTGGGTGCTCGGACGAATGGAAAGAAAACAGCGTCTTACCGTATCCAGATGGATAAAACGTTCCGTGCTCCCAGAGTCGATCAGATATAACGTTTCGTACCAGTTGACCAGCACCGTTGTTGTTGCCGTTTGGAGCATCCGGGGCCGCGACTGGTCCAGTGTCACCGAAGCCAGTCGTGGTTGTTGCATCGGGGTGTTTTCTTCAGACCCCCGGAGCCGTCTATGCTGGGGTCGGGGGCAGACAAAATGGCCACGCCCATGGATCGCACGTGGCCGGGGGGGGGGGGGGGCGGTCACACGATGGCGGCGCCCATCCTCCTGCGTGGCGTCCGGGACCCAAAATGGCGCCGCCCGTTGGCCGCACATGGATCGTTGGGGGGGTTGAGTCTGCTGTCCCCGTTCTCTCCCGGAGATTGCGGCGACCCCCCGGGACTGGCACACCACTGAGTAGTGCCCCTTTTTGCCGCAACTTTTACAGATGGCCGAGCGGGCCGGGCAGCGCTGCCGGGGGTGTTTCGATTGCCCGTAAAAATAGCAGCGGGGCCCACCCAGGTGGTCTAGTGCTCTGGCCGTGCAGGCTTGCGGAGGGGTGGGGGGTGCCGGGGTGTCGGTCGCAACGGGGGTCCACGGAGCCCAAGGAGCTGCCATGCGGTCAGGGCCGTAGGCGCGGGCATTTTGTGAGGCCACGTCGAGGGAGGCCGCAAGGGCCCGTGCCTCTGTGAGCCCTAATGAGTTTCTCTCTAGCAGTCGCTGGCGAATTTGGGAAGAAGTCATACCTGCCACAAAAGCAACCCTGATTAGGAGCTCCGTATGTTAGTTTGCGCTCACCGATGGGCAGTTGCAGTTCCTTCCCAATATCAGCAGCGCGCTGTAGAACTCGTCCAGCGATTCTCCGGGGATTTGCCGTCTCATCGCGAGTTGGTAGCGTGCGTAGACTTGGTTTACGGGCCAAATGTAGACCCCTTTCAGCATGGTGAGCGCCGTCGGGAAATCCTCCGCGTCTTCGATGAGCGTGTAGATATCTGGGCTCACCCTGGAATGCCGAGTTTGCTGCATGGGGGCTGATTCGCAGACACTCCGGGCGATCCGGAGCTCCATAGTCTTTTTAAGTCTGCTTAATAAATTGTGGCACAATCAATTACTCGCGAGTCGAGTAGTGATGAAGTCAATCGAGGCTTTATTAAGCAAAGCTTGTTCCCCAGCAGCTCAGTTGCAGAATGCGGCTGCTGGGAGAACCCGGGCTCTTATACTCCGCCTTACTGGGTGGAGCCAGCAGGCGGCAGATCCAATCAGGACCCAGTGTCTGTCTACCAATAGCCTCTTGGCATCACAGGTACCGTACTACCTCTAATACTTACCACCACACCTGATAACACTTTGTTTTGTAACAGCCAGAACAAGACTATCTCAAGGATGAATGATGCCTAGATACCACAGGTCTGTTCAACTTAAACCTTATAAAAAGTCACTGCTTCTGAGATTTTGGCAGCGATAACCCTGGGATCAACATTTGCAAGAGTCACAGCATTTGAGAACTCACAATGCACAACTTCCAGAGCGAGCCTGGCCAATTTCTCTCTACCGGGTAATATATTCTGGTTCAAACTCTAGGTCTTGAAACTTTTGTTTAAATCAACACATAACTGAAGTCCCAAGTGAGTTAAATAAAGCTGTATTCAAAAGTAAATAAAACTTGCAGTATCAATTTGTTTATGTCATCAGTTGATGCCAGCAGAGGGCAGCAACACATCTAACCTGCTCATCTTTGGATTGTGGAAGGAAACCGGAGCACCCAGAGGAAACCCACGTAGACAGGAGGCAAACATACATACTCCACCCAAGGTCGGAATCACCCAAGGTCGGAATCGAACCTTGATCCCTGGTGCTGTGATGCAGCAGTGCTAATCACTGTGCCACCGTACCGCCCTTAAATGTAACTAAAGATGTCACAAGGTAAAATATGAGCACTCACCTGAATCCATGTTCAAATAATACAAAGAACAAAGAAAATTACAGCACAGGAAAGGCCCTTTGGACCTCCAAGCCTGCACCGACCATTCTGTCCGTCTGAACCAAAAACCCCTACCCTTCCGGAGGACCATACCACTCTATTCCCATCCTATTCACAGTGGAAACTTTCTGAGGCTCTGCCAGTGCCACAAGATTTTTGGAATTTCTGCTCTATGAATATTCCATCCAGACTGGCTGTTTACACTGATATGCAAATTAAAATGGTTGTCATTATGACAAGAGATAAATTCTCATCATGTCATTTCATTAACCATTTTATCTATTATGAACTGAAATAGGACAGATTTCTGATCTGTTGCACACAGTAAATCACACAGGAATAGATTTTTTTATATTTATGTGATGTGGGCGTCGCTTATTGGGACAGCATTTATTGTCCATCACTAATTGAAGAAATAAAAGAACCAACTAAAAGAACCAAAAGAACTAATAAAAGAAAGCACACCAGCGCCTATACTTCCTGAGGAAACTAAGGAAATTCAGCATGTCCACATTAACTCTCACCAACTTTTACAGATGCACCATAGAAAGCATCCTATCTGGCTGCGTCACAGCCTGGTATTGCAACTGCGCGGCTCAAGACCGCAAGAAACTTCAGAGAGTCGTGAACACAGCCCAGTCCATCACACGATCCTGCCTCCCATCCGTTGAGTCCATCTACACCTCCGGCTGCCTGGGGAAAGTGGGCAGCATAATCAAAGACCCCTCCCACCCGACTTACTCACTCTTCCAACTTCTTCCATCGGGCAGGAGATACAGAAGTCTGAGAACACGCACGAACAGACTCAAAAACAGCTTCTTCCCCACTGTTACCAGACTCCTAAACGACCCTGTTATGGACTGACCTCATTAACACTACACCCTGTATGCTTCATCCGATGCCGGAGCTTATGTAGTTACATTGTGTACCTTGTGTTGCCCTATTATGTATTTTCTTTTATGTATTTCTTTTATTTCCTTTCCTTCTCATGTACTTAATGATCTGTTGAGCTGCTCACAGAAAAATACTTTTCACTGTACCTCGGTACACGTGACAATAAACAAATCCAATCCAATTGCCCTTGAACTGAGTGACTTTAAGAGTCAACGGCATTGCTGTGGATCTGGAGTGTCACATGTAGGCAGATTTCCTTCCCTAACGGACATCAGTGAACCAGATGGATTTTTACAACAATCAATAATGTTTCCATGGTCATTATTAGATTTTTAATTCCAGATATTTATTTAATTCAAATTTCACCGGCTGCCATTGTGGAATTCAAACTCTTTATCCTGGGTCTCTGGATCACTAATCCAGTGATAATGTCACTGCGCCACTGCCGCCCCTAATCCTACACCTCAGTTAACTCATTTTTTTGAAATTACTGTGGGAAAACCCCTAGTCGCCACATTCTGGCGCCTGTTCGGGCACACAGAGGGAGAATTCAGAATGTCCAAATTACCTAACAGTGCGTCTTTCGGGAGGACGTGTGGGAGGAAACCGGAGCCCCGGAAGAAACACGGGGAGAACGTGCAGACTCCACACAGTGACCCAAGCCGGGAATCGAACCTGGGACCCTGGAACTGTGAAGCAACAGTCCTACCCACTCCGCTACCATGCTGCCACTCTCAGGTTGCACTCTGAGGTGCTTCAATACAATTACATACGGTTAGGATTATGCACACAGTTCAAGGGGTTTTACCCGGTTACCAGTCCCTTGGCCTACATTGGACTTATACAGTGGCCATTCCGCATTGCGCCTTGGTGGCTGCCCCAAGCTTGAGCGCTTCCCTCAGCCCATAGTCCTGGACCTTGGAACGTGCCAGTCTGCAACACTTGGTCGAGGACAATTCTTTCCACTGGAGCATCAACAAGTTGCGGGCAGACCAAAGAGCAGCAGCAGTTGATGTTTGTCTCGGTGTGCGTCCGTTAACAAGTAATCAATTCTGAAGTACAGTTATATGTATGCTTTGCATTGCAGCTAAAAGTGCTAAACTAATTTCAGAGTAATTAATGTTTCATACTGACCACGAGGGGCAAGTTAAGTACGATCCATCTGCCTCTTCCTGAAATCTTCAAATGTAATCTACTCTTCAGAGAAGGCAGGAAAGACACCCACCAAAAACTTGCAGGGCCTTTTAAATATGTAGATCAGGCTCTAATGGCATCATCAAGTTTAACTGCTAATTTTTCAATGGATTTGAGCGAGGAAGCCATTTTGGCTTTCCTACTAGGTCAACACAACAGAAAGAGGAGCCAAGATGGAAGAGGTGCAAGGAGACATTTCTTGTCAACTTTTTTTTGTACTTTTCTTAGAGGAAACTCCTCTAATCCCCATACCTTCCCACTCCATCAGGCCACTGAAAATCTGAACGCTGGCAATTCTTAATCTGGTTCCTGCTGGGGTCTTTCCACAGTCCCATATCCCACTCCTAGCCACTGGCTAATTACCATTTCCTGTTGGTTTCAGGCATAACGCTGACCAGGAAACAGACACGATGCCCAATATTTAAAGTTACACGTGGCCTCACTTTGCCAGAACCATAGTGTTTTCCTGAAACCTCAGCCTCCCCCAACACCTACCTTCCCAATCTCTGCCCCGAGGTAAAATTGAACGGTGGGTGCCTCAATTGAATAGTGTTCCATTCCCATAATATCCCTCACGGGGCTGGTTTAGCACACTGGGCTAAATAGCTAGCTTTTAAAGCAGACCAAGGCAAGCCAGCAGCACGGTTCAATTCCCGTACCAGCCTCCCCGAACAGGCGCTGGAATGTGGCGACTAGGGGCTTTTCACAGTAACTTCATTGAAGCCTACTTGTGACAATAAGCAATTTTCATTCATTTCACTTCAAGTAATTCACAAAATAGTTAAATCCATAGGAACTGGGATTTACAACAAAATGCCACCAACCTTATTTCACTGATATGAAAGGCAACAATGTTCAATTGTTCAGAGCTATCCAGCTTCATTGCCATCACAGAGCTTTGCTATTATCATAATTCATCTGGTAAAATTGCACAATTACTATCCGTAAAGTAAGAGTAGTGTGGTAGTCATCACTGATGTATTATACTGTATATATATGGGTGTTATGGTAAGATCCCTGTACTACAGGTACGGGGGGGGGGAGATCCCTGCTGCTGGCTCCGCCCAGTTGGCGGCATATAAATATATATGCTCCCAGAACAGCAGCTATTTTGTCAGCTGCTGTAGGAGGCCACACATCTCTGTGTAATAAAGCCTCGATTACTCTCTACTCTCGTCTTGTCATAATTGATAGTGCATCAATTTATTACACAGAGATTTTTCAGAGATGGATCTCCGCATCGAGCCGGATAGCCTGCAGCTGCATCCTCAAGCAGACAACGACAAAAAAGACTTCGAACATTGGCTAGCCTGTTTTGAAGCTTCCATCGGGTCAGCGCCAGACCCAATCCCAAAAGCACAGAAGCTCCAGATTCTGTACATGCGGCTGAGCTCCAACGTTTTTACCCTTGTCCAGGATGCGCCAGCCTACGCAGAAGTCATGGCGCTACTGAAGGAAAATTACGCTCAGTGAACCAACAAATTCTACGCCAGGCATCTCCTATCCACGCGGCGCCAACTTCCCGGTGAGTCTGTGGAAGATTTCTGGCGTGCCCTGCTCGCCCTAGTGAGAGACTGTGACTGCCAGGCCATTTTGGCCACTGAACACTCAAACCTGCTGATGAGTGACGCGTTTGTTATGGGCATATGGTCTGACTACATTCGCCAGCGCCTCTTAGAAGGGGCCACGCTCGACCTCGCGGCGAGCAAAAAACGAGCGCTCTTGTTTACAGTCGCATCACGCAATGTTCAGGCCTATGCCCCCAACCTCGCGGCCCACCCCCCTTGTGCATCATGGACCCCATCAGCGACAGCCCCCAGCCAACCTCACGCCTGCGCCGCGCAGCAGCCAACCAACCCCGGGGGACCCAAATGCTACTTCTGTAGACAGTCAAAACACCCCCGGCAGTGCTGCCCGGTGCGGAGCGCCCTCTGCAAGGCCTATGGCAAGAAGGGACATTTCGCTGCAGTGTGCCAGGCCCCCTCAATCGCCACTATTTTCCCGGCAACCCCCACATGCGGACAGTGGGCGCTGCCATCTTCCCCTCCTCGGACTACGTGTAGCCCATGGGCGCCGCCATCTTGCTCTACTCACAACACGTGCGGCCCGTGGGCGCCGCCATCTTACCGGCCTCAGGATCCCTGCCCTGGCACCTTATCAGGCTGCTCATCGCCTGCGACTGCGGACGACCAGCCACGTCTCGCCTCGGTCACGATTGACCAGTCTCAACCGCACAACCTCGCGACCGCTTCGACAAAGGTGAAGATCGATGGGCATGAGATCTCCTGCCTGCTGGACTCGGGGAGCACTGAGAGCCACTATCCACCCCAATACGGTAAGGCGCTGTGGTACACCCAGCTAACCAGAGAATCTCCCTGGCCTCCGGATCCCACTCCGTGGCAATCCAGGGGTACTGCATCGCCATTCTCACTGTCCAGGGCGTGGAGTTCAGCGGCTTCCGCCTCTACATCCTCCCCAACCTCTGCGCTGCCTTGCTACTCGGCCTGGACTTCCAGTGCAACCTCCAGAGCCTAACCCTGAAATTTGGCGGACCCTTACCACCCCTTACCGTTTGCGGCCTCGCGACCCTTAAGGTCGAACCGCCTTCCCTTTTTGCAAACCTAACCCCGGGTTGCAAACCCGTCACCACCAGGAGCAGACGGTACAGCGCCCAGGACAGGACCTTCATCAAGTCTGAGGTTCAGCGGCTGCTGCGGGAAGGTATCATCGAGGCCAGCAACAGCCCCTGGAGAGCCCAAGTGGTAGTGGTGAAAACTGGGGAGAAAAACTGGATGGTCATTGACTACAGTCAGGCCATCAATCGGTACACACAGCGCGACGCTTACCCCCTCCCACGCATATCTGATATGGTCAATACCGGGTGTTCTCGACAGTGGACCTGAAATCGGCCTACCGCCAGCTCCCCATCCGTAAGGCGGACTGCCCATACACTGCATTCAAAGCAGACGGCTGCCTTTACCACCTTCTTAGGTTTCCCTTCGGCATCACCAACGGGGTCTCGGTCTTCCAACGGAAGAGGGACTGAATGGTTGACCGGTAAGGACTCCGGGCCACCTTCCCGTACCTGGACAATGTCATTATCTGCGGCCACGACCAGCAGGACCACGACGCTAACCTTTCCAAATTTCTCCACACCGCCACTCTCCTCAGCCTCACGTATAACAAGGAGAAGTGCGTGTTCAGCGCGAACCGATTAGCCATCCTCGGCTATGTGGTCCAGAACGGAGTTCTGGGGCACGAGCCCAATCGCATGCGCCCCCTCATGGAACTACCCCTCCCCCACTGCCCCTAGGCCCTCAAACGATGCTGGGGTTCTTTTCGTATTACGCCCAGTGGGTCCCAAACTATGCGGACAAGGCCCGCCCACTCATTCAATCCACCATTTTCCCACTGACGGCCGAGGCTCACCGTATCAAGGCCGACATCGCCAAGGCTGCGATGCACGCGGTCGATGAGACGCTCCCCTTCCAAGTCGAGAACGATGCATCAGACATCGCTCTGGCCGCCACCCTCAACCAGGCAGGCAAGCCCATGGCATTCTTTTCCCGCACCCTCCATGCCTCCGAAATTCGGCACTCCTCCGTCGAAAAGGAGGCCCAAGCCATCGTTGAAGCTGTGCAGTATTGGAAGCATTACGTGGCCGGCAGGAGATTCACTCTCCTCACTGACCAATGGTTGGTTGCCTTCATGTTTAATAACACACAGCGGGGCAAGATCAAAAATGATAAAATCTTGAGGTGGAGGATCGAGCTCTCCACCTACAACTACGAGGTTTTGTATCGCCCGGGGAAGCTCAACGAGCCCCCCAATGCCCTATCCCGAGGTACATGTGCCAGCGCACAAGTGGACCGACTCCGGACCCTACACGCGATCTCTGTCACCCGGGAGTCACCCGTTTTTACCATTTCATTAAGGCCCGCAATCTGCCCTACTCCATCGAGGAAGTCAGGGCTATTACCAGAGACTGCCAGGTCTGCGCGGAGTGTAAACCGGACTTCTACCGGCCAGACCGTGTGCGCCTAGGGAAGGCCTCCCGCCCCTTTGAACGCCTCAGCGTGGACTTCAAAGGGCCCCTCCCCTCCACCGACTGCAACACGTACTTCCTCAGTGTGGTCGACGAATATTCCCGATTCCCCTTTGCCATCCCATGCCCTGATGTGACGTCTGCCACCACACCAAAGCCCTCCACACCATCTTCGCTCTGTTCGGTTTCCCCGCCTAAGTCCACAGCGACTGGGGATCCTCATTTATGAGCGATGAGCTGCGCCAGTTCCTGCTCAACCGGGGCATTGCCTCGAGCAGGACGACCAGCTACAACCCCCGGGGAAACGGGCTGGTGGAGCGGGAGAATGGGACGGTCTGGAAGGCCGTCCAGCTGGGCCTATGGTCCAGAAATCTTCCGGCCTACCGCTGGCAGGAGCTCCTCCCTGACGCACTTCACTCCATTCGGTCACTCCTGTGCACGGCGACTAACGAAACCCCCCATGAGCGTCCCCAGGACGTCCACCTCTGGGGTTTCGCTCCCAACGTGGCTGGCAGCTCCAGGACCCGTTCTCCTCCGCAAGCACGTGCGGCTCCACAAGGTGGACCCGTTGGTTGAGAGGGTACAGCTACTCCACGCCAACCCGCAGTACGCTTACAGAGCATACCCCAACGGCCACCAAGACACAGTCTCCCTCAGGGACCTGGCACCAGCTGGTTCCACACACAACCCGCCCCCTGCCCCGGCGCCACCCTCCCTTCTCCCGGCGCACCCCACCGCAGGCGCCACTCCAGGACAATCCGTCCTCCCCTTGCTCCCACACGGGGTTGAAGAGGATTTCGACACGCATCCGGAGTCACTGAAAACCAAACCGACGCCTGAGTCGCCACCAGCACTGCGGCGCTCTCGACGACAGATCAAGGCACTGGACTGCCTGAATTTGTAATATTCTCTGTGAGTTTTAAAAGCTACTTGTCTGTATATAGTTCTCCACCACCCCCTTTGGACTCATTTTTAACAGCGAATGAATGTGGTAGTCACCACTGATGTATTATACTGTATATATATGGGTTTTACGGTAAGGCCCTGTACTACAGGTACGGGGGTAGATCCCTGCCTGCTGGCTCCGCCCAGGAGGCGGAGTATAAATGTGTGTGCTCTCTGAACAGCAGCCATTTCGTCAGCTGCTGTAGGAGGCCACACATCTCTGCTTAATAAAGCCTCGATTACTCTCTACTCTCGTCTCGTCGTAATTGATAGTGCATCAAGTAGTCCTAGCAACAATAAACCAACACATCTTCAGACCAATGCTTCTTGTGATTAGCAGAATAATGTTCATAGACAGGGAGGACATGCCGCTTAGTAAGTCATTTTACAAAATAAATGGCACTTTTGTATCTTCAAGTTTCTTATTCTCTTTCACTGGATTGCTGTTTTTCCTGGCTCATATTAAGGGGTAAAGCGAGTTTCATTTTAAAAACTCTTGGCTCAGCTACTTTGTCAACAACTTAAAAGCTTTCACTTGGAGTAGAAATTAGGAGCACATCTCAGTAGCAAAAACTGGGCAGGAACATGACAAAGCCTGGAATGTCAGGGTTAAATTTTCTGAGGACTTCTAATTTGTTGAAAGTTCAGCAGATTTACATGAAAATATGATTTCTGCCTAACATACGACAGTACAGCGGAGAATTCCCAAGGAAATTCAACTTTCTTTTTAGGCTTGAAAGTCATTTCAAAAGTTGTCATGCACATGCCAAAGTGGTTGGGCGGGATTCTCCGTTTCTGAGACTGGGTGTTGATGCCAGCGCAGAATTGGTGGATAAAGCAAAACTGGTGTCGAACCTGGACCGATTCAGCAACTGTGGAGGGACTAGCACTGATGTCACATGGAACACAATCGATTCCAATGAGAAACGGTGCGGGATTTGCCGGGTACGTGATTGCCACTCAGGAGACTGGCAAACTGCAGCTGCGTATAAACATTACAATCCCCACACACACTCATCCCAGTCAAGAAGGTGCCACTGATTACGCTGGAGCGCGCCCATACTGCTGATGGGTCAGCTGAAGCCAGAGGGCATCCAGGGGGGTGGGCTGGGGGGGAATACCTGTACGGCCTGTGGTCCGAAGTTCACAGTGGGCAGTCAACAGCGTGCGCAGCTACATGGCTGCCTTTCCAGCTGCAGCAATGGTGTTCCATGCTCATCCACCCCACAGCCCATCTCCTGGCCACCCCCTGCTACTGCCCCTGGCCCTGGCAGAAGCCCCCCGGCCAGCGGCACGACTGTCAGCAAACAAACTGTGGCGATGTTGGACACATTCCGTACCCCCTCTCTCTCCCTCAGCAGCCACAACGCTGGTTTCGTGATTTTCAAAACTGCGCCGTCGGGAACTTGGCCCAACGGAGGGGGAAAATCGCGAAAGCCCTGGACAATACCGGGTTGGGCCCCTAATGACATGCAAACAGTGCTATCTGTATGTGCATTCCAAACCGCATTCTCGCGCTGTCAAGGTGACAGAATTGAGATTTGGTGTCAAATCGACACCCGCCGTGATTTTGGCATCGGAACTATTCTCCACCCAGTCACGTATCCTGATTTCGGTGTCAGCCAACGGACAACTCCCCCCGTTGTTCTTCATTTTTTCAGACTGGCATATATAATGGTCCAATAAAGTCCACAAGAGCTCAGCTGTCCTTTTTGAACTGCTATTCAGCCCCATATACCTCATTCTTCCACAAAAGTTCATGGGCACAATTAAGCGACCCCGTTTTGCCTGGCGCAGATCCGGTGATCGCACGAGCCCCAAATCAGGCAAACCTCATGCGAGTCATTCGACTCACTCCACCCAGGGTAATCTGGATCTCGCCTTTGCTGGGCATGATCCAGATCTGCATATTTCAATGAGCCATAAATACTCAGACACTGGATTCACCCAGCAGCCGGGACTCACCGGCCACGCCTGGGAGACCTCACCAGGGAGACCTCACCAGGGCGCCATTCAGGTAGTGTTCCACGCAAGTGTGGACCAGGCATAATGGCATGTGGGGTGTCTCCCAGGCCATTGGAGACCCGCAGGTGGTCAGGGACAGGACAGGGTGGCACCCTGGCACCCCCCCTGGCACCTAGGCACCTTGACACTGCTAGTTTAGCACTCTGACAGTGCCAGGGTGATGGGGCACTGCCAGGCTGGCAGTGACAGGGTGCCTAGGTGCCAGGTTGGCACTTCCAGTGGTCAGGCCTTGCCAGGTAGGGGGGTGCGGGGGGGGGGGGGGTTTCTGGGGGCTTCCCCAAGGTTGGGGAGTCAAAAGAGCATGAGGGGCCTGAAAGTGGGGAGGGAAAATCAGGGCTGCCGGACAAAATGACACCCCGAACTGCGAGGAAACTTTCCAGCTGGCGAGAGCAGCTCGCCAGCAGGAAATCCCTCTAAGTGCAACACGGGGGGGAGAAACTCTCGGAGGGCAAAAGAAACAGCCAAGAGCCCTTGAATTCAGGATGTTTCTCAGTGCTGCAGCCACCCGCGAAACACCCCCCTAAACGCACCGTTCAGCAGACTTTAACTTCAGTGTGGTGAACCACTGTATTAGGGGATGTAAGGTAGGACCTGCACTACAGGTTCGCCGGTAGCCCCTGCCGGCTGGCTCCGCCCACTAAGATCTGTATAAATATGCGTGACCTCCATTGCCCTGCCATTTCGCCAGCTGCAGCAGGAGGAGGCCACGCAGCTGACTGAAATAAAGCCACAGTTATACCCAATCTGCTTCTTTGTGCAATTGATTGCGCATCAATTTATTACAATCAGATTTTCCACAGAATGGATATCAGAATCAAACCCGATCGCCTGCAGCTGGATCCGCACTCGCCCGATGCCAGAAAAGACTTTACTCACTGGCTAGCCTGTTTTGAGGCCTACATCAAGGCTGCGGACCCCGTGCCAACGGAGGCTCAGAAGATAAACGTCCTGTACTCCAGACTGAGCTCCAGCGTGTTCCCGTTGATATACGATGCCTCGAATTATGCAAAAGCAATGGAACTCCTTGAAGAACACTCGTCTTGTCCTGGGTGCTGTACCATCTGCTCCTGGTGGCGACGGGCCACTCGTCCGGGACTGTGACTGTCAGGCCGTTACGGCCGCTGAACACGTGAATCTCCTCATGCGCGATGCTTTCGTGACGGGGATTGCGTCGGACCGCATGCGAGAATGATTACTGGAAGGGGCCACGCTCGAACTAGCGGAGACAAAAATCTTGGCGCTCTCCATGACGGCCGCATCCCGTAATGTACAGTCTTACCCCTCCCACCACGCTACCCACCCTTCTACCTCTGCTTACCCCTCCTGGACCCCGCCGACGACCTCCTCAGCTGGGGCCCTGCCTTCCCAAAACGCCTGCGCCGCACGCCGATCCGCGCACCCCGGGGATCCCCGCTGCTACTTCTGCGGTCAGCAGAAGCACCCCCGCCAACACTGCCTGGCCCGCACTGCCGTTTGTAAATCCTGCAGTAAGAAGGGCCACTTCGCGGCTGTGTGCCAGGTCCGCGCAGTCGCTGCGATCGCGCCCGCTATCGCCCCCTCCCCCACGCCAAATGCACAATGGGAGCCGCCATCTTCTCCTCCCGGGAACATGTGCGACCAATAGGCGCCGCCATCTTGTCCCCCTTCGGCCACGTGCGCCCCATGGGCGCCGCCATCTTGTCCCGACCCCGCAATGTGCGCACCATGGGCTCCATTGGCATCATTTTGTTCCACAGGGTCTCCGGACATCCCGAGATCGGAACCACACACCCTCGCCATCCGAAGCATTCAACGACTACCCTCAGCTCGCTTCGATGACGCTGGACCAATCTCGCCCGCAAAACCTGGCCACCGCGTCGACGACGGTGAAAATCAACGGCCACGTGACCTTGTGCCTGCTGGACTCCGGGAGCACCAAAAGCTTCGTACACCCAGATACGGTAAGGCGCTGCTCCCTCGCGGTCCATCCCGCCAATCAAAGCATCTCCCTAGCCTCCGGATCCCTCTCTGTCCCGATTCAAGGCTTCTGTAGAGTCACCCTCACTGTCCAGGGCGTAGAATTTAGTAACTGTGGTGGTATGCATTAGGGGTAATACGGTACACCATGAACGCCGAGGAGCTATTGGAGGACAGATGCTCGGTCCTGATTGGATCTGCCGCCTACTGGGCTCCACCCAGATAGGCGGGGTATAAGAACCCGGTTTACTCCCCGCAGCTGCATTCTGTGACTGAGCGGCTGGGGAACAAGTCTGCTCAATAAAGCCTCGATTGAAGTTCTCTACGTCTCGCCTCGTGTGTGATCGATGGTGCTACAATTTATTGAGCAGACTTAAAAAGGAATATGGAGCTCCGGATCGCCCGGGAGTGCCTGCGAATCAGCCCCCAAGCAGCTAACGCAACATTGGCGTTTAAACACTGGCTGGCGTGCTTTGAGGGGTACCTCCGAACGGCCCCCGGCAGACCAACGGAAGACCAGAAGATGCAGGTCCTGCATTCCAGGGTGAGTCCCGAAATCTACGCATTCATCGAGGACGCGGAAGAATTCCCAGCGGCGATCAACTTGCTGAAACACACCTACATTAGGCCCGTCAACCAGGTCTATGCACGCTACCAGCTCGCGACGAGGTGACAAATCCCCGGGGAATCGCTGGACGAATTCTTCAATGCGCTGACGATCCTGGGAAGAAACTGCGACTGCCCAGCGGTAATGGCGAATGAACATACGGACCTCCTGATCAGAGACGCTTACGTAGCAGGTTTGGCATCGTCGCAAATTCGCCAGAGAAAGACTCTCTCGGATTCATAGAGGCACAGGCCCTTGCAGCCTCCCTCGATGTGGCCTCCCAAAACGCCCACGCCTATGCCCGCCGACCGCACTACAGCCCCTTGGGCTCCTTGGACCCCCGCCGCTACCGACCACCCGGCACCCCCCACCCCTCCGCAAGCGTGCACGGTCAGAATCCTAGACCACCCGGGGGGCCCCGCTGCTACTTTTGCGGGCAGCCGAAACACCCCCGCCAGCGCTGCCCGGCCCGCTCGGCCACCTGTAAAAGCTGCAGCAAAAAGGGGCACTACGCAGCGGTGTGCCAGTCCCGTGGGGTCGCCGCTATCTCTGGGGAAGAAACGGGACCACGGGCCCCCCCCCAGCGACCCACGGGCGGCCAACAGGCGCCGCCATTTTGGACCCCGGACACCACGAGGGGGGGACGGGCGCCGCCATCTTCCTACCCACGGGCTGCGTGCGATCCATGGGAGCGGCCATTTTGTCCACCCCCGGCCGCGTGCGACCCATGGGAGCGGCCATTTTGTCCACCCCCGGCAGCGATCCATGGACACCGCCATCTTGGCTGACAGGCAAGGACCCCAGCGTGGGCGGCTCCACACTGCCTGAAGACAACGATCTGATGCACCAACCATGTTTGGCATCGTGACCCTCGACCAGTCGCGGCCCCGGACGCTCCAGACGACAACGACAAAGGTGCTGGTGAACGGGCACGAGATGCCGTGTTTGATCGACTCGGGGAGACGGAGAGTTTTATTCATCCGGACACGGTAAGACGCTGTTCCCTTGTAATTCGGCCAAGCACCCAAAAAATCTTCCTGGCGGCGGGGTCCCACTCCGTTGCAATCAAAGGGCTCTGCATCGCAAACCTAATGGTGCAGGGGAGAGAGTTCAAAAATTACCGGATGTATGTCCTCCCCCATCTCTGCGCTCCCACTCTCCTGGGGTTGGACTTCCAATGCAACCTCCAGAGCTTAACATTTAAATTTGGCGGCCCTATACCCCCACTGACTATCTGCGGCCTTGCGACACTCAAGGTTGAACTGCACTACTTGTTTGCGAACCTCACCCCGGATTGCAAACCCGTCGCCACTAGGAGCAGACGGTACAGCATCCAGGACCGGACGTTTATCAGGTCCGAAGTCCAGCGGCTGCTGAAGGAAGGCATAATCCAGGCCAGCAATAGTCCCTGGAGAGCTCAGGTGGTAGTTGTGAAGACAGGGGAGAAGCAGAGGATGGTCGTAGACTACAGTCAGACCATTAACAGGTACACGCAGCTAGATGCGTACCCTCTTCGCGCATATCCGACATGGTCAATTGGATTGCACAGTACAAGGTCTTCTCCACCGTGGACCTTTAGTCCGCCTACCACCAGCTCCCCATTCGCCCCGGTGACCGCAAGTACACTGCCTTCGAAGCAGACAGGCGGCTATACCACTTCTTAAGGGTTCCATTCGGCGTCACGAACGGAGTCTCGGTCTTCCAACGGGAGGTGGACCGAATGGTTGACCAGCAAGGTTTACGGGCCACGTTCCCGTACCTCGACAACGTCACCATCTGCGGCCACGACCAGCAAGACCACGACGCCATCCTCCGCAAATTCCTCCAGACCGCTAACACCCTCAACCTCACCTACAACGAGGAAAAATGCGTGTTTAGCACCAACCGTCGAGCCATCTTGGGCTATGTAGTGTGTAATGGAGTGATAGGCCCCGACCCCGAACGCATGCGCCCCCTCATGGAGTTCCCTCTCCCCCACTGTGCCAAAGCCCTGAAACGCTGCCTGAGCTTCTTTTCTTATTACGCCCAGTGGGTTCCCCAGTACGCAGACAAGGCCCGCCCACTAATCCAGTCCACTACTTTTTCCCTGTCGACAGAGGCCCGCCAGGCCTTCAGCCACATCAAAGTGGATATCGCAAAGGCCACGATGCGTGCCATCGACGAGTCCCTCCCCTTCCAAGTCGAGAGCGACGCATCCGACGTAGCTCTGGCGGCCACTCACAACCAGGCGGGCAGACCCGTGGCCTTTTTCTCCCTGACCCTCCACGCTTCAGAAATTCGCCACTCCTCAGTAGAAAAGGAGGCCCAAGCCATAGTGGAAGCTGTGCGACATTGTAGGCATTACCTGGCCGGTAGGAGATTCACTCTCCTCACTGACCAACGGTCGGTAGCCTTCATGTTCGATAATGCACAGCGGGGCAAGATAAAGAACGACAAGATCCTGCGGTGGAGAATTGAACTCTCCACCTACAATTATGAGATCTTGTACCGTCCCGGAAAGCTGAACAAGCCGTCCGATGCCCTATCTCGCGGCACATGTGCCAATGCACAAGTGGACCGTCTCCAAGCCCTCCACGAGGACCTCTGCCACCCGGGGGTCACTCGCTTCTACCACTTTATAAAGGCCCGCAACCTCCCGTACTCCGTCGAGGACGTCCGAACAGTCACCAAGAACTGCCAAATCTGCGCAGAATGCAAACCTAATTTTTTCAGGCCAGATAAAGCGCACCTGATAAAGGCTTCCCGTACCTTTGAACGCCTCAGTCTGGATTTCAAAGGCCCCCTCCCCTCCACCGATCGCAACACGTACTTTCTTAACGTCGTTGACGAATACTCCCGTTTCCCCTTCGCCATCCCCTTTTCTGACCTGACCGCGGCCACGGTCATTAAAGCCCACTGCACCATCTTTACCCTGTTTGGTTTCCCCGCCTACATCCATAGCGACAGGGGGTCCTTCTTCATGAGTGACGAGCTGCGTCAATTCCTGCTCAGCAAGGGCATAGCCTCAAGCAGGACGACCAGCTACAACCCCCGGGGGAACGGGCAGGTAGAGAGGGAGAACGGAACGGTCTGGAAGACCGTCCTACTGGCCCTACGGTCAAGGAGTCTCCCAACTTCCCGCTGGCAGGAAGTCGTCCCGGATGCCCTTCATTCTATCCGGTCCCTGCTGTGCACCACCACGAACCAAATGCCTCACGAGCGCCTCCTTGTTTTCCCTAGGAAGTCCGCTTCTGGAACGTCACTTCCGACCTGGCTGGCAGCCCCGGGACCCATCCTGCTCCGGAAACATGTGCGGGCGCACAAATCAGACCCGCTGGTGAAAAAGGTACATCTACTCCACGCAAACCCGCAGTACGCCTATGTGGCGTTCCCAGACGGCCGACAGGACACGGTCTCTCTGCGGGACCTGGCGCCCGCCGGAGCTCCCCACACCCCCCCAACACCAATCACCACCCCTTCACTCCCGCTGGTGCACCCCACAGCCACCCCCTTCCCGGGGGGATCGGTTCTCCTCCCAGGCCCGCCCAGGAGTAAGGAAACAGAGAGGGACAGCGCGATGCTCCCAGAGTCGACCGGACCCGAGCCAGCACCACCACCACCACCACCACCTGGGCTGAGACGATCAGAGAGGGCGACCAGAGCACCATCTCGACTCATCGAGTCGACTTAAGATATATATAATTCAGTGGCCCAGTAAAGCGGCATTGTTGTAAATAGTTAACGCTGCTAATCGGGTAAAATGTGAATAATTCAGTGGCCCAGTAAAAGCGGCATGGTTGTATATAGTTCAATGGTTAAGGCACCGACCCTGTAAACCCCGACCACCATACCACACACCACCCCGCCGGGTTCTTTTTAACAAGGGGAGAATGTGGTGGTATGTATTAGGGGTAATACGGTACACCATGAATGCCGAGGAGCTATTGGAGGACAGATGCTGGGTCCTGATTGGATCTGCCGCCTACTGGGCTCCACCCAGATAGGCGGGGTATAAGAACCCGGTTTACTCCCCGCAGCTGCATTCTGTGACTGAGTGGCTGGGGAACAAGTCTGCTCAATAAAGCCTTGATTGAAGTTCTCTATGTCTCGCCTCGTGTGTGATCGATGGTGCTACAATTTATTGAGCAGACTTAAAAAGGAATATGGAGCTCCGGATCGCCCTGGAGTGCCTGCGAATCGGCACCCAAGCAGCTAACGCAACATCCTACCCCCCTTACCGTTTGCGACCCTCAAGGTCGACCCCCCCTCCCTCTTTGCCAATCTAACTGCGGATTGCAAGCCCGTCGCCACCAGGAGCAGATGGTACAGCACCCAGGACAAGACCTTCATCAGGTCCGATGTCCAGCGGCTGCTTAAGGAGGGTATTATCGAGGCCAGCAACAGCCCCTGGAGAGCCCAAATGGTAGTGGTTAAAACTGGGGAGAAACACAGGATGGTCGTGGACTACAGCCAGACCATCAATTGGTACACGCAGCTCGACACGTACACCCTCCCACGCATATCTGATATGGTCAATCAGATTGCGCAGTCCCGGGTCTTCTCAACAATTGACCTGAAATCCGCCTACCATCAGCTCCCCATCCAGAAGTTGGACCGTCCATACACGGTCTTCGAGGCGGACGGTCGCCTCTACCACTTCCTTAGGGCCCCTTTCGGTGTCACAAACAGGGTCTCGGTCTTCCAAAGGGAAATGGACCGAATGGTCAACCAGTACGGTTTGCGAGCCACCTTTCCGTACTTAGATAATGTCACCATCTGCGGCCATGACCAGCAGGACCACGATACCAACCTCAATAAATTCCTCCGCACTGCCACTCTTCTCAACCTGACCTATAACAAAGAGAAGTGTGTGTTCAGCATGACCCGGTTAGCCATTCTCGGCTATGTAGTCCAAAACGGACTTCTCGTGCCCGACCCCGACCGCATGCGCCCCCTCATGGAGCTCCGCCTCCCCCACTGCCCCAGGGCCCTCAAACGCTGCCCGGGGTTGTTTTCCTACTACACGCAGTGGGTCCCAAACTATACGGACAAGGCCCGCCCACTCATTCAGTCCACCCAATTCCCCCTTGTGGCTGAGGCACAACATGCTTTCACCCGCATCAGAGCAGACATCGCCAAGGCCGGGATGCGTGCAGTGGACGAGTCACTGCCTTTCCAAGTAGAAAGCGACGCTTCAGACGTCGCCCTTGCCGCCACTCTAAACCAGGCAGGCAGACCCGTGGCATTCTTTTCCCGCACCCTTCATGCCTCTGAAATTCGACACTCATCCGTCGAAAAGGAGGCCCAAGCTATCGTTGAAGCTGTGCGGCATTGGAGGCATTACCTGGCCGGTAAGAGATTCACTCTCCTCACTGACCAACGGTCGGTAGCCTTCATGTTCAATAACACACAGCGGGGCAAGATCAAAAATTATAAAATCTTGCGGTGGAGAATCGCGCTCTCCACCTATAATTACAAGATTTTGTATCGCCCCGGTAAACGCAACGAGCCCCCAGACGCCCTCTCCCAAGGTACATGTGCCAGTGCACAAGTAGACCAACTCCAGACCCTACACAACAGTCTTTGTCACCCGGGGGTCACTCGATTGTACCATCTGGTCAAAGCTTGCAATATGCCCTACTCCGTCGAGGAAGTAAAGATAGTCATCAGAGACTGCCAGGTCTGTGCGGAGTGCAAGCCGCACTTCTACCGGCCGGACCAAGCGCGCCTGGTGAAGGCTTCCCGCCCCTTTGAACGCTTCAGCGTGGATTTCAAAGGGCCCCTCCCCTCCACCGACCAGAACATGTACATTCTCAGTGTGGTCGATGAGTACTCCAGATTCCCCTTCGCCATCCCATGCCCCGATATGACGTCTGCCACCGTCATCAAGGCCCTCAACACCATCTTTGCTCTGTTCGGTTTCTCCGCCTACATCCACAGTGACAGGGGATCCTCATTCATGAGCGATGAGCTGCGTCAGTTCCTACTCAGCAGGGGTAGCGCCTCCAGCAGGACGACCAGCTACAACCCGTGGGGAAACGGGCAAGTAGAACGGGAGAATGGGACGGTTTGGAGGGCCGTCCAGCTGGCCCTACGGTCCAGGAACCTCCCAGCCTCTCGCTGGGAGGAGGTCCTCCCTGACGCTCTACACTCCATCCGGTCACTATTGTGCACCGCTACTAATACCACACCCCATGACCGTGTTTTTACCTTCCCCAGGAAGTCCACATCCGGTGTGTCGCTCCCGACTTGGCTCGCTGCTCCAGGACTGGTCCTTCTCCGTCGGCACGTCCGACTCCGCAAGGCGGACCCCTTGGTGGACAGGGTTCACCTGCTCCACGCCAACCCTCAATATGCCTACGTTGAGTTCCCCAACGGCCGCCAAGATACTGTCTCACTCAGGGACCTGGCACCGTCAGCGCCGCCAACACTGATCCCACCAGACCTACCACTACCCCCCTTCCCGCACAAGAGAACGAAGAGGATTTTGTCACGCTCCCGGAGTTCCCCAATGACTGGCCAGCACCGCCAGCACCGCCATCGGTGCCACCTCCACCACCGCCAGCACTGACTTCGCCGCCACCATTACGCCGCTCCCAACGAAGCACCAAAGCACCGGATCGGCTGAACCTTTGATGGACTCCGGACCGTCAACATGGACTTTTCTTTTTTTCTTCCTTGTTTTCCCCATTCTTAACCCTGTACATAATTGCACTATGTGTATATAGTTTCACATCACCCCCGCCGGACTCATTTTTAACAGGGGGTGAATGTGGTGAACCACTGTATTATGGGATGTAAGGTAGGACCTGCACTACAGGTTTGTCGGTAGCCCCTGCTGGCTGGCTCCGCCCACTAAGAACTGTATAAATATGCATGACCTCCATTGCCCTGCCATTTTGCCAGCTGCAGCAGGAGGCCACGCATCTGACTGTAATAAAGCCACAGTTATACCCAATCTGCGTCTTTGTGCAATTGATTGCGCATCATTCAGTCCACTGAACGCGTCCCACATTCCCCTTTGAACTATAGTTTTTGAGCTAAAAATTCATCGCGGTCTGTTTTTTCAGGTATGAGGCTGCGATTTGCAACCTATCCTCACCTGATCCTTTAACATAAACAACATGTAAACTACACGATGCCTCCTCATTTACCTGCTCATTGCACTGGTCAGAACAGGCCTGACTGCTGCTTTCTGAGTGCTCAGTCGGGGGCCAAACATTGTGCACTAATATCAAATGGTAGAGCAGGCTGTCAAATGCACTCTTTAGAGGGTTTGCATTCTGTGGAACTGCTGCTGACTGCCTTTACTTACACTGGCTTCAGGAGCTGCACAAATGGAGCAGCCGAGAAAGGGATCCTGGGCCAGGATTCTTCTGCCCCAATGGGAATGCGGCGGCCCAACCAAAAGCCCATTGGCTTTCAGCGGGACTGGACGATCCCGGCAGTGGGCAGAGCTGGAAAATTCCACCCCTAGTTTCACAGATGCAAAAGGTGATGGCCTTAAATGGTATCGGTTGACAGGAGGATGGAGGTCATATTCCCTTGGACGACCAAGAGGCCCTCCAAACAGAATGTGAGCAAGTGACAAGGAGGGAAATGTTTTCAACTGGCGTAAAAATTAGGAGCAGAGTACAGTAGCAGAAACTGGACAGGAGCACGTTAAAATTGTGCCCCGGGGTTTCTGTTTGGGTGAAAATTCTGTGGAAATCTTATCTATCGCTTACCCACCACAATGCCAGGTCTCAGTCTGCTCAATATACCAAACCCCTTACACTCACCTATCAGCACTCACTCGCATTCAAGGTCAGGTTCAATATCCAGATACTCCAGCTCAAACTCACACACTTTCCAAAAATCTGCCTGATATACCCTCAATTATGACACGAGAGTGTACTCGTAAAATGAAGGATTTAATAAACAGAGAACGTCGCCAGCTGGAGAGATGAGTGCTCACTGAGCGCCGCCCACAGGACGTCACCTGATATCCGGCCCCTGGGAGGTGGAGCCGGAGGCGGAGTCCCCCGGGCTTCCAAACCCGGTCTTAAAGGGGCATGACATGCATGATCTTAAAGGCACATTACCCATTCATCACATTCACCTCCTGTTTAAGAAAACACACAGTCCGTCGGGGGTGAAGTGGGATTACATGTCCATTCGCTTTGGAGGCCTGATCGCCTTGTCGACCTTCTCAGCTCGGGCGGTGGTGTGGCGTACACGGACGTCTTCGATGAGGGTACATCCAGGAGCACGGTGGTCGCAGCTTTTGTGCGGTGCGGGGTAGGGGGTTGGGGAGTCGGGAGGGAAGCTGGAAGTGGCGGTGACATCGCCGGCGTGGAGGAAGGAGGCGGAGGCGCAAGTGGGGGACGTGGTTGGTTGCGACAGGCGGTGTGGGGGTGCAAGGGGGAACATTGGCGAGGGGGGGAGCATCAGTAGGGGAACCAGCGGGTGCCAGTTCCCGCAAGGAAACCATATCTTGCCATCCATCCGAGTGTGCGACGTAGGCGTACTGGGGGTTTGCATGTAGCAGCTGGACCCTCTAGACCAGAGGGTCCGCCTTATGGCTCCTCACGTGCCTCCAGAGAAGGACAGGTCCCGGAGTCATCAGCCAAGGTGGACTTCCTGGGGAAGTCAAACAAGCGATTGTGGGGGGTCTCGTTCGTGGCCGTGCAGAGGAGCGACCTGATGGAGTGGAGCGCTTCGGGTAGGACCTCCTGCCAGCGGGTGGTTGGGAGACTTCGTGACCGTAGGGCCAGCAGGACGGCCTTCCAAACTGTCGTGTTCTCCCTCTCCACCTGCCCGTTTCCCCGCGGGTTGTAGCTGGGCGTTCTGCTCGAGGCGATGTCCTTGCTGAGCAGGACCTGACGCAGCTCATCGCTCATGAACGATGTACCCCAGTCACTGTGGATATAAGCGGGGAAACCGAACAGGGTGAAGATGCTGTGCAGTGCCTTTATAACGGTGGCCGAGGTCATGTCGGGGCAGGGGACAGCGAATGGGAAGCGGGAGAACGCGTCGATGACGGTTAAAAAATAGGCATTGTGTTTGGTGGACAGGAGGGACCCTTTGAAGTCCATGCTTAGTCGCTCAAAGGGCCCAGAGGCCTTTACCAGGCGAGCCTTGCCTGGTCGATAGAAGTGCGGTTTGCACTCCACACAGATTTGGCAAGCCTTGTTCATGCCCTTGACCTACTCGGTGGAGTAGGGTAGGTTGCGGGACTTAAGAAAATGGACGAGCCGTGTGACCCCCGGGTGACAGAGGTCATTGTGGATAGCCCGCAGGCGATCCTCTTGCACGTTGGCGCACGTGCCGTGGGACAGGGCATCTGGGGGCTCGTTGAGCTCCCCTTGACGATACTTAATATTGTACATGTAGGTGGAGAGCTTGATTCTCCACCTCAAGATCTTGTCATTTTTGATCTTGCCCCGTTGCGTCTTATCGAACATGAAGGTGACTGACCGTTGGTCAGTGATGAGGATGAACCTCTCCTACTGGCTAGGTAGTGCCTCCAATGCCGCACGGCCTCCACAATAGCTTGCGCCTCCTTCTCGACTGCAGAGTGCCGGATCTCGGAGGCATTGAGCGTTTGGGAAAAGAATGCTACTGGCCTGCCTGCCTGGTTGAGGGTAGAAGCCAGGGCGACGTCTGACGCATCGCTCTCGACCTGAAAAGGGTTGGTTTCGTCCACCGCGTGCATAGCGGCCTTGATGATGTCGGCCTTGATACAGCTGAAGGCCGACCGGGCCTCAGCCGCAAGGGGAAAAATCGTGGTCTTTATGAGTGGGCGGTCTTTGTCCGCGTATTTGGGGACCCACTGGGCATAATAGGAGAAAAGCCCCAAGCACCGTTTAAGGGCCTTGAGACTATGGGGTAGGGGGAGTTCCTTGAGGGTTTGCATGCGGTCGGGATCAGGCCCTAGGACTCCGTTTTCCATGACGTAGCTGAGGATGGCTACTCGGGTTGTGTGGAAAACGCATTTTTCTTTGTTGTAGGTCAGGTTGAGGGCCCGGGCGGTCTGGAGAAACTTTTCAAGGTTTGCGTCATGGTCCTGCTGATCATGGCCGCAGATGGTGACATTGTCCAAGTACGGGTAAGTAGCCCAAAGCCCGTACTGGTCCACCATTTGGTCCATCGTCCTCTGGAAGACGGAGACCCCATTAGTAACGCTGAAGGGGACCCTAAGGAAGTGGAAAAGCCAGCCGGCTGCTTCAAAAGCAGTATAGAGGCGGTCTTCCAGGCGGATAGGGAGCCGGTGGTAGGCAGATTTCAGGTCGACCGTGGAGAAAACCCGGCATTGCGCGATCCGGTTGACCATCTCTGTTATGCGGGGGAGGGGGTACGCATCGAGCTGCGTGAAGCGGTTTATGGTCTGGCTGTAATCCACGACCATCCGTTACTTGTCCCCGGACTGGACTACCACCACTTGTGCCCTCCAGGGGCTGTTGCTAGCCTCGATGGCCCCCTCTTTCAGTAAACGCTGGACCTCTGACTTGATGAAAGTCATATCTTGGGCACTGTACTGCCGGCTCCTGGTGGCGATGGGCTTACAGCCGGGGGTGAGTTCGCGAATAGTGAGGGGGGTGCAACTTTCAGTGTTGTGAGGCTGCATACAGTGAGGGGGATACATACAGCAAGGATCCACCGAACTTCAGGATCAGGCTTCGGTGGCTACATTGGAAATCCAGGCTGAGCAGCAGGTGGACACAGAGGTGAGGGAGGATGTACAGCTTAAAATGGGTGTTTTCGGCGCCCTGGATCGCGAGATTTGGAATACAGAACCCCTTGATTTGGACCGAATGGGACCCAGAGGCGAGGGCGATGGTTTGGGATGCGGGATAGGTGCGCAGGGAGCAACGCCTTACAGTTTCTGGGTGCACGAAACTCTCCGTGCCCCCCAAGTCGAAAAGGCATGGAGGGTCGCACCCTTTGATCTGGACGAGTATCATGGAGTTCCGCAGGTGCTTTGGCCGCGACTGGTCGAGGGTGATTGCTCCCAGCTGTGGATAGTGTCAGTCTTCTGCCGAGTCGGAGACACAAAATGGCCACCCTCGTCGGTCGCACGTGTCAGGTTTAGAAGATGGCTGCCACCAAGATGGCCAAGATGACTCACGCGAGGCCGATGACGCATCAGAAAGGGGCGTGTCCGGCTGGCGCGCAGCCGCGTTGCGGGGCCTGCGGGCCTGTGAGCTCGATTTTTGGGCCTATTGGGCTTTTTGTTTCTGGGCCTTGGGCCTGGTCAGGCAGACTCTCGCGAAATGCCCCTTCTTTCCGCAGTCGCTATGGGCTGGGCAGCGCTGTCGTGGATACTGGCCCTGCCCACAGAAAAAGCACGGTGTGCCCCCGGTCTGGGTGCGTCGCCGCGTGGCGCAGGCCCGTGGCGTGGCCGAGTCTGGGGAATGCTGAGAGGGGCTCGCAGGGTCCGCGGGATACGTGCCGAGGTTCTGGTAGGCCATCTCCAGAGAAGTGGCGAGCGTTACCGTTTCCTGCAGATCTTTCTCCCGTTTTCCAGGAGTCGCTGCCTAATATAGTTCGATCGGATTCCAGACATATAGGCGTCACGGATGTGTACATTCATGTGGACCTCTGCGGTCACAACTTGATGGTTACAGTTTCTAGCGAGCATGGTGAGCTTTTCCAAGTACTCGTCCAGCGATTCCCCTGAGCGCTGCAGGCAAGTAGAGAGCAGATGCCCTGCATGTATCTCATTGATGGGTTTTACGAAACGCTTCCTCAGAATCTCGATTGGCGCGCTGTAGTTGGCTGCCTTCTTGATCAGGCCAGAGATTCTGTGGCTCACCCGGGCATGGAGTAGGCGCAGCTTGCGAGGCTCGGCGACGGGTTCTGCCGAGGAGTCCAGGTAGGCCTCAAAACACCGAACCCAGTGTTCAAAAATTGCTTTGACTTCCGGCATACGTGCGTCCAGGTCGGGCTTTTCAGGCTTGAGACCGCTATCCATCCTATCGTAATCTGTTTATTAAATTGATATACCCTCAATTATGACACGAGAGAGTGCACTCGTAAAACAAAGGCTTTAATAAACAGAGAACTTTGCCAGCCGGAGAGATGAGTGCTCACTGAGCGCTGCCCACAGGACGTCAACTTATATCCGGCCCCTGGGAGGTGGAGCCGGAGGCGGAGTCCCCCGGGGTTCCAAACCCGGTCTTAAAGGGACATTACATGCATGATCTTAAAGGCACATTACCCATCACACTGCCTCCCACCAAGCTGCCACTGCTTTCACACCATACCCAGTTAATCTTTAAAGTACAGAAGGAGGCCATTCAGCCCATCAAGTCCACACTGACCCTCTGAAAGAGTATCCTATCTCGGTCCACGCTCCCTCCCTATTACCTAACCTGTACATCCCCGGACACTAAGGAGCAATTTTATCATGGTCAATCCACGTAACCGGCACATGCTTGGACTGTGGGAGGAAATCGGGGCATCTGGAGGAAACCCACGCAGACACGGGGAGAACGTGCAGACTCCACACAGTTACCCAAGGTCGGAATTAAACCCAAGTCCCTGGTGCTGTTAGGCAACAGTTCTAACCACTGTGTCACAGTGCCACCCTAAACACCTTAAGCTATACAACCGTGATAGGTACATTACCCAAGCTCAATGTGAAACAGTCAATGACATTTTGCCATCATTTTTGCAGGGTGAGTTGCCCCATAACGTTAGAGAGCAGAGCCAATGGGGGACAAGGGTGTCTGCATCTCCTGGGCCCTACAGAGGAGAGGCTTCTCCATATCATGGGACTGGCTGTGACAGTGTCTGCATCATCCGGCAACACTGAGAACATTGTGTATGATAGTATGTTCCTGCTTCTTGTCCTTTCTCAAATCTTGGCTCACACACTTGCTATCTGGCATGCTGAGCAAGGTGCTGATAGTGTGACCATGAAATTTTTGCTTTCCATATACTCGTTTTTCTAATCTCAACTTTCCCCCTTCCAAATTCCTGTTTTCAGACACCCAGGGTGGAATCTTATGGCCCTGTCAGCAACAGGAAGCTTGGTTGGCTGGGGAACTTTGGCGTGAAGCCAAAAATCAGTTTTCTGACAGTGGGGTGAACTTTAGCAGGAATTGTTTTTTAGGTTTTTATTCAGGTTTTTCATTTTATACAATACAAAATAAACACGTCTGAGTAGACCAGACACAATTCACAAAAGCCAAACATTGCAGGTAACCTCCAAGACCCTACCCCCCCCCCAACCCCCCACCCCCCCCCCCCCCCCACCCCCACCCCCCTTACCATCTCTGTCCCTTTTATTTTACTTCAAAATATTTTGTTGAATTTCTACATCTGTACACTGTACAATAGGTGAATGAGACGGTTCCTATGTACAATTTTGTCCCTGTTGCCCCTATGGTTTTGTTGGGGGGGGGGCCCTCTGGCCGGTCTCTTCCTGTGCCCCCTCCTGATGTTTCCCTGGGTTCCTCCCTTGCTGCCCCCTCCGTCCCTTGTTCCTATCCGCTCTGTGCGGTCCTGTCTGCCCTCACTGGCCCCCCGCCCCCCTCCCTTCCTATCTGCCTTGCTCTCAAACAGATCTTGGAATAGGCTGATGAATAACCCCCACGCTTTGTGGAAGTCCTCGTCCGACCCTCAGATGGTGTATTTGACCTTCTCTAGGTTGAGGAATTCCGACAGGTTAGTTAGCCAGTCTGCAGCTGTGGGTAGTGCTGCTGATCGCCAGCCGAGCAGGATTCTCCAGTGTGCGATTAAGGAAGCAAAGACAAGGGTGTCGGCCCTGTTCCCCATATGAAGTTCTGGTTGGTCCGATACCCCGAAGACTGCCCTCTTGGGCACGGCAACCTTGGACATCACCTCGAAGAATGCTGCCCAGAACCCGACAGGTCTGGGGCAGGCCCAGAACATGTGGGTGTGGTTGGCCGGGCCTCCCTGGCACCGTTCGCATTTATCCTCCACCTCCGGGAAGAACCTGTTCATTCGGGTTCTGGTCAGGTGCGCTCTGTGCACCACTTTGAACTGTAAGAGGCTGAGCCTTGCGCAGGAGGAGGTGGAGTTGGCCCTGCTCAGTGCCTCGCTCCATATTCCTCCTCCCACCTCCGTCCCTAGTTCGTCCTCCCATTTCTGGTGTTCCCATCCTTTCTAACACTCGTCTGTAAATGTCCCCGCAGGCCCCCTTCTCCATACCGTCCATGTCCAGCAGTTCCTCCAGCATTGTGTCTCTCGGGGCCCTAGGGTACCTCGTCA